>NC_090986.1:64220000-69220000 GCF_041146395.1 Eulemur rufifrons | reverse complement strand
GCAGTGGCTGCTGTGCTGTGGGCCTATCCCCAGGACAGATGGGGCCACCCTGAGTGGGAGCAGGTAGGCAGGTAGCTGGGGGACACACCATTTCCTCACACCTCAGTCCCACAGCAGCCCACAGCAATGGCAATGGGATTTTTCCTAGGGGGAGATGGGAGTACCCGGCCTCCCCTCTCCCTGCCTGGCCAGGCAGCGTTGGCCCCAGGCAGGATGCAGTTTGCTGCGGGCTTGGTTCTCAGAATGGCACCAAGCTGCAGCTGCTCAGGGCTCAGAAGCCTGTGCGAGCCAGCATGACTTCCCTCTCTGGAGGAATGTCTCTGAGCAGTCTCTGGGTAGCTCCCTATGTTAGTCTCAGGGCCACGTGAGCTGAGGAGTTCTCCCTTAGCTAGGATGGTAGAAGATTGTGGTTGAAGTGTGCAGTCCTGGGGCCTCTCTCATTTACCCTTTCTCTGCATCTGGGAGCTTCTCCCAGCTCCAGTCATTTCCAGCTCATCAGGCCGCCTTGCTTCCCTGTTCCCCTTTGCTCTCAGCGCTTCCCACCACTTGTCTGTCGAATCCCAGTGTTCTGGCTCAGATGATCTATTCAAAGTGTGAATATCTACTTGCTATTTTGGTTCTTCTCTTCTCCCTGGAGGAAGTGCATATTAGCTGCAATGAATCGGCCATCTTGAACCCTACGGCCCCCATTCCGCCTTGTAACTTTGTAACTCAGGGCAATCTGAATTTTAAAAAGTGAATTGATTCTCCAAAAGTAGATTATTTCTCAATGAAATTATATTAATAAAAAGATGTTTTTGTGCCTGCAGAGTGGACCGCTAGTGACTTCCCTTAAGTGGAAATATCTGAAAAACCCAGTGGGGTCCAAAGGTTTTCTCTGTGCTGATTAACTCTTAACTGCATGCCAGTAGGGCGGGGGCTCTACAAGTACAGAGATACATCTTGATCAAGTCTGTGTTGCAGCTTTAAGAAACTGCTAAAATTTTCATTGTGTTTGGAAGAGAGCAGCATGTTACACATGAGCAACACAACTAACATTAAGAATGATGCTTTTCTTTGTGCAGATATCTTGACTATCTTACATAAATATCTTTAGTCCTCAGTACTTCAGTAAGGTTATAATTGAATACTGCAATATTGGTTCATTAGGGCCAGTATCAAGTCAGTGTTAGCAATATTTTGCTAATCTTTGCTGTCAGTCTTTGGGAGGTAATTAGGGAGCATTCAAGCTAAATCTATTCTCTGCTTTTGTGTGACGACCTGTAGGGGTTTGAGCTAAAGTGACTGGCTTCCTTGACCGCCCTGGAAAAATTACCATAGTACATACAAGCCAGGGATGTTTAAACGGCAACCTGGTGAGCCCTGTGGTAGATGTAACTCAATTCAATACCAATCAAAAGCTTACTGACATCAGAAAAGCTTTCTCAACAGCAGGAGTATCTTAGAGCAGAAAACATTTCTAGTGCTAGAAAAATGCCGCATGGTATGGTGGGGGTGTGGGTGAGATATTTTGTATTCACTTGTGCTGAACTGAAAGACCTAATCGCCCTCCTTTTTCATCTTGAATACAATTATTTGCATCAGTGTAAGCTTCAATTAAGTAATTCCAGAAGTCATTGTAAGGTTAGCCAGATTCAAGTAAAGTAACAACTCGACAAAACTAAGTTACAGTCTGTATTTAGTTTGCTTGAGTTAGAACAATATTAAAAATCAAGAAAAATGAGTTTCTAACTTCTCAGAATATTAATGCATTGCAGTCACTAGTAGACTATTTAATATAGTTGACGATGCTAAGGAATAAGTGAAAGCTGACGGATGTTTAATGAGTCCCTACTCTGTGCAAAGCATTGCAGGAGTTCACGAATAATAGAAATTATGCTAGTTTTTCCATATGAGAAGGATACTAGATAAAGTGATGTAGATATTCAACTCTGAAGACTAAAATAAAATAAAACAGCATATATAAAATATCTTGCCAATTAAAAAATATTTAATGCCAAATACCACACACATGCAGCAAATGTTGGTTGTTGTGCACCTACTAAATATAATTTGTGAGGAATACAAAGACATTTAAAACTTGGGCCAAGACCTCGCAGTACTTAAAATCTATTTGGGAGAAAAAACTAAATGCATAAAAGGTTAAATAAGAATAATTTATTTTAATAAGTATTTAAAACAGTAAAACGGAGGCTCAGAAGGCAGAGTGCAGTTAAAAGCAGTTGTATGAATCATTCTATGAGTCAGAGGAGGAACCAATAAAGCCTTTAAGAGATGAAAAGTGTTTAGATGAATGGAGAATAAGGCCAAGTAGTTCAAGATTGCAGGAGTGAAAGGCTTTTGGAAGCAGTGGGCATTGAAGTTTGGCCAGGCTTCCTTTTTATCTGAAAGGCTTAGTGCCTAGTTCCTGAATTCTAGAGACATTTTTGATACTTTCTAGTCAACAATTCTTAATCAATCTTAATCAATCATTTCTTCTTCAGCCTCTTTTCCACATTAGAAGCATGAGCATGTTATCAACTGAGTTCCTTACCTTACAGAATTTTTGTGAGGACCAAATAACATGATCTGTATGAAAGCACTTTAAAAAAACAACAAAAGAATCCTTGGCGGTAGAGCCTGGGAAAATAGGTTGAAGCTCATTGCGTGTGCCCTCAATGAATAAGGAGGTCTGAGTTTATTCGGTAGGGAGCACCTGGAAGTTTTGGAACAAGACTGTAAGAAATTATCAGAGCAGCATTTGGAGGTTATAAATGAAAAAAGAAAAGAAATTGGAAGTATAGTGTAATGAGGTGAGGCTGGAAAGGAAATGACTCATTGCTAAGAAAAACCTGCCGTGGCTAGGACCTCATAGAGGAAGGATGGGGATTAAAAAAATGTATATTCAAAAAAATTTTTGTATGGAGAGTCCAGAAAGTGGAGGCACCATTTATAGAAGGCTAGGAGAGGGAACCAGTCTAGGGAAAGGAAGATGGAAGAAATGAGAAATTCTGTTTAAACTCATCCTAAAGCTAATACTAAGTTTGAGCTACTTGTGAGACATGCAGGGGAAGCTGGCAATAGGCTGTTATAAATGTGGAACTAACTAAGCTGCAGTCTGAGATTCAGAAGTCACATGTCTGATGGTGATAGTTGAAATAATGTTGGGTAGGTGACAACTACAAGGAAGAGGAGAAAGGGTGAACAGAATAAATTGCTGTCCAGTAGAATTTCATATATAGCTATAGTATTAATAAATCAAGTATGTGAAGTAGAATAATGAAAGGTTATTAGATTATACTTCTACTAAATTTTAATATATAGATTGGCTGGTAGTCGCAAATAGTAATTATCAGTTGTTATATAACAAGAAAATTGTGGGAATGTTAAAGATTAAGTACATTTTGGAGTTATCAAATAAAAAGTACACCTTTAAGCCTTTCAAATAAACTGGTTTTAAGTGTTGCCTCTTTTAAAAATAAGCAAAAACTAAAATACCATAATGTGGTTTCATTCCATCATTTTGTAAATTCTTCCAGTTAAATGTAAACCACTTTCTGATAAAGAGTTTCTTCACAGCATTTTTTTTTTTATTATAATGGTTTCAGGAGAGAGGTTGCAAAATTACAGCATTCATTCATTTTTAAGAAACACATGAGTGGGAGAGGCAGGAAAAAAAGGAGCATTGTGAATGTGAGTGAGTCATTGACTAAATATGAGTAGAAGGGTCCAGAGAAGTGAGACTCCTCCAGGTTTCACCTTTGGGGGGGATCTGTGGCCCAGGGGTCCCAATTAATAGCCTCTCTACTTAATTTTGGAGCTGGAGTTGGAGCCCACCAACTCCAGCTGTTAATGGAGAACAGCTCCACCAGAGTGGGAGGCACAGTTTACAATAAAGGCAAATTTGAGCTTCCTCAATCTGGTTGTCCGTATCTCTCCCAATACTTAGGAAATTTTCAGCTATTACAGACATACCTCAGAGATGTGGGTTTGGTTCCAGACCACTGCAATACAACAAATATCACAATAAATCAAGTCACACAAATTTCTATGGTTTCCCAGTACATATAAAAGTTATGCTCACAGTATACTATAGTCTGTGCAGAAACAATGTGCCTACTTTAAACAAATACTTTACTGTTGAAAAATGCTAATGATTATCTCAGCCTTCAGCAAATCATAATTTTATTTTTTGCTTGTGTAGGGTCTTGCCTCTCTACTGAGGGCTGCTGATGGATCAGGGTGGTGGTTGCTGAAAGTTGGGATGGCTGTGACAATTTCTTAAAATAAGACAACAATGAAGTTTGCTATATCAAATGACTCCTCCTTTCATGAAAGATGTCTCTCTAGCTTGTGATGCTATTTCATAGAATTTTACCCACACTAGAATTTCTTTTAAAATTGGTGCCAATCCTCTCAAACACTGCCACTGCTTTATCAACTAAGTTTATGTAATAATCTAAATCTTTTGTTGTCATTTCAATAATGTTCACAGCATCTTCACCAGGAGTAGATTCTATCTCAAGAAACCAATTTCTTTGCTCATCCATAAGAAGCAACTCCTCATCTTTTAAAGTTTTATCATGAGGTTGCAGCAATTCAGTCTCATCTTCAAGCTCTACTTCTAATTCTAGTTCTCTTGATATTTTCACCACATCTGCCATTACTTCCTCCACTGATACCTTGAACCACTCAGTCATCCATGAGAGTTAAAATCAGCTCCTTCCAAACTCCTGTTAATGTTGGTATTAACAGAGTGAAGAGACAACCTACAGAATGGGAGAAAATAATTTGCAAACTATACATCTGACAAGGGGTTAATATCCAGAATTTAACAGCAAAACACACACACACTCATACACACACACACACACACACCCAAAATAACTCAATTAGAATAATAATCAAAAGACTCTAATAGACATTTCTCAAAAGAATACGTATGAGTGGCCAACAAGTATGTGAAAAAATGCTCAACTTCACTAATCATCAGGGAAATGCAAATCAAAACCATGGTGAGATACCACCTCACTCCAGTTAGAATGGCTGTTATCAAAAAGATGAAATGAAACAAATATTGGTGGGAACGTAGAGAAAAGAGAACTCATATACTGTTGGGGGTATTATAAACTAATATAGCCATTATAAAAAACAATATGGAGGTTACTCAAAAAACTAAAAATAGATTTACCATATGATCCAGCAATCACACTTATGGATATTTAATTGAAAGATTTGAGATCAGTATGTCAAAGAAATATCTGCCCTCCCACATATATTGCAGCACTATTTACAATGGTCAAAATATGGAATCACCCTACATGTCCAACAACAGATGACTGGATAAAAAATTGTGCTTTATATATGCAATGGAATACTATTCAGCTGTAGACAATAATGAAATCTTCTCATTTGCTTCAAGATAGATGAAACTGGAGGATATCCTATTAGGTGAAATAAGCCAGTCTCAGAAAGACAAATATAGCATGATCTCACTCATATGTGGAATCTACAAAGAAAGAAAAAGTTGATATCGCAGAGAGCAGAGAGTAGAACTGCGGTTATCAGAGACTGGGGAGTAAAGAGGGGTGAGGATGATGGGAAAAGATTAGTCAATGGGCACATGTTACAATTAGATAGGAGAGATAAGTTCTGGTGTTCTCTTGCACAGTAGGGTGACTACTGTTAATAGTAAAATAGTGTATGTTACAAAATAGCTGGAAAAGACACTTTTGAACGTCCTCACCACGAAGAAATGATAAATGCACGATGTGCTGGATATGCTGTCTACTCTGATTGGATCATTAAACAACGTGGATATGTACTGGAATCAAATTGTACCTCATAAATATGTAAGATTAAGTGTCAATTAAAAAATAAATTAATAAAACAAAAGAAAAGGCAAATGAGCCAGGGTTGGAGACTGCTAGATTGGGTCCATTGGCAATAGAAGTACATTTGACTCAACCTGCTATGGCCAGTACATCCAGAGCACCTTGCTGCTACGCTGCCGTGGACTCCCCTGGTCTTTCTGAAGCTGTTGATACAATGCGCTGCTCACCATGGGGAAAGGCATTAAAGAGCCTTGTTCCACTGCACACACACAAGCTTGGCAAGCAGCCAGTTGAATCTCTCTTGCTAGTTGCATGAAAACATTTCACCACCATTACCAGAAAAAGCAAAGGCTCCAGACTTCTTTATGAGAACAGCTAACCATTTTGTATAGTTTACACTGAAAAATGACCGTTTTGCCCACGAGAAAGTGAGCACAGGGAACTGTGCCAGAATATAGAGCCAGGGATATAGACAGTGTAGAGTATATAGAGTCTACATATAGGATATAGAGCTAGTTCATCCAGAAATGAGCCCTTAAATTCATGGTATGTACATTTGCAGATATGTAGTCTGTTAGAGTGGCTTTAAGATATTAATGTTTTGATATTGAATGAGTTCATGCTGTTCACAGTATCAAATTAATTGAGGCCATTATTTTTCAGGGCTTCATAGATATATATTTTACGTAATCATGGCTAACGTGAGCACCTTCCTAGGTGTGCTAAGACTTTTACTTGAATTATTTCATTTAACACACACATGCACACACCTATGAGCAATTATGCCTTGGTTTCATCATCTGTCAGAGGTTATTAAGGTCAAACAGCTGGTAAGCATTTGGCCAGTCTGGCCAAAGGGTCTATGGCATTGACCATTTATATGGCTCACCTCATATTATACTGGCAGTATGTATATTTAATATACACAGCTACCTTCTGATTCTGCACTGCAATACTCTGGTGTTATTAGTATCCTCATAGAGAACATTACAAGATAAAATAAGTTACATATATATTTTTACATGCATACAACACCTTCATATTGCACTAGAATAATTAAAATGCTACAGATATTAGGATAATTTATAAATGAACTACTCTGGTTCATCTTTTGCCAATTATAATTCCTCCAGGATCATTAGGAAAGCACATTAGTGCAATCTGGTACTTCAGTTGGATAAAGAACAGCATTGCTTTTTCCATGTCATTTAGCAAACCACCCGATGGAAGTGGTTGCCTTTCTGAAGGATTGGGTTTGGGCTCTCTTGTAAAGTCCTTATGGATAAATACCGTCTTATGTTGTTTTGTCTTTTTCATAGTAATGCTATCTGCCTGACTCTCATCTCTTCACGCAGGAGAGTGAATGCTGGCCATGTAATACCATCTTGTAGATGTCAAAGGATAAATACTGCTGATTTATTATCACTAAAACCCTAAAAGCAGGTCACTAAACATTTATGGGAACCTCAAAATCTCAGTCACAGACAAACTCCATTTTTAGTGCTAAAAATCACATAAATCTGAGAAGCAACTTCTTAGATACCAGATTTCAGAATTTGTAAGCTTAAAACTATTAAAAGAAATATTGCAATAAAAACTAATAAAATATATATAGGGTTGAAAAGAAAAGATCTTTTCATAAGTACTATCGTTAGCATCAGAAAGTCCCAATTATTTGTCAACAAAAGGGGTCTGGTATATCTTTTTGTTGAAATCATAAAAGAAAAAGAAAATGCTCAATAAGCCAAATGCTGCAACTTGGCTGAAAGCACAGCACTTCAAAGTCTTGGCCTGCATGCCTCAGTGATGCAGAGAGAGACCAGAGTCTGAGAAGTGCCATGATGGGCTTAGAGGGGTGTGATTGTTTATTTAGTAATTCCAGATCATGCACTTCACAAAATCCATCACAAAGATTTTATAACTCTGTGTGTGTGTGTGTGTGTGTGTGTGTATGTGTGTGTGTGTATATATACATATATAAAATGGAGACAGCAGTATCTCCTCCATATATGGTATCAGAATGAAAAATTAAGAAAAAATTTTGGAATATGTGTACTGTTTTGCGACACTGGTGATATACCAGTGGTCACCATAGAGGTGAGAACCGTGTTAGTTTGCTTCCCTATAAAACCATAGGTAGCTCTCTGTTTAGGAGTTTTTGGTGTCCCTAGGTTCTCTGTGTACCTTCCTTTCTCTTTACAGACAGATGTTACCTTTCACAGGGAAAAGGTAGGTCTTACATTTTCCGTGAGAAGCAGGTCTTCATCCTGTCTGACTAAATCAGATATTTGAATCACCTTTTCCCTCCTTTAGTCCTAGTTTATAAATCTTATACAAACTTGTTTTGTAATTGGCCTTAAATTTTCCTTAAAATTATGTAGAGGACCTCATTACTAACCTAGAGAGATAGATTACCTAGTAGAGGGGTAATGTTATTTGATAACACTTGTGACCTACATCATGCTACAATTAGTCACAATAATGATCTATATGGGGACTATACAATTTAGCTAAAAGTAAAAATTCCTCCTTTCTTTGGGCCATTTGTAATAATTTGAAGCACTTAAAATTATGAATAAAGCATTCCGTTCACACTGCCAGAGACATAAAGCATTGTCTTATCATTTCCCTAAGAAACAGGTCTCTATTCTGTCTCATAGAAACAGAACATTTGAAGTAACATATATGCATGCATTTATTCATGTAAAATACTTGCTGAGCATCTCTTGTGTTTCCAGTGCTGTGCTAGGGTAACAGGGACCATGGATTTAGCCTCATTTCATTTATTCCCTCCAAGGCTCTAAGGATAAAGTGGTGAATAAGATTCACCCAATCTATAGAGAACTTCGACAAGGAAATAGACGAACAGTTGCAACGTGGCAAATGACAACACCAGGCTCCACATGCAGTGGGAGCTTTCAAAAGGTCCCCCAACTTAGCCTTGGCTTCCAGGAAGGCCCGGTCTCCTGCACACAAAGAATTGGGGAGACAGTCATTGGACTTGGCAGCTAGTCAATTGATTCACATCATCACATGTGACAATTAGGCTGTGACAATCTCTCAGTTGTGAAGACAGCTGCACTAAATGGGATGAGCCAAGGTCACAGTATACATCAGCAGTCCCTGAGTTTAAACACAAGCCTGGAAAATGGAATAAAATGGTGAGTAGATCTTTACTAGCAGTACTTTTTCTAAAAGTGAGAATATAGGCATTGAGAGAGAAAAACAGCTTTCTTTTTACACCTTAGAGGGCTGAAATATATCTCAGCTTCAATTTCCCTGAGGATGTTTCACAAAGAATGGGTTTCACAGTCTCAGGAAATACACCACAAAGCTAACCTCTGTGGTCAAAATGCCAACAAGGAGCTCATTCTTTTTTTTTTTTTTAAAGAATCACACGTATTCAGAGAGGTGATTTTCAGGACCACACTCACTGCCAGGAAAAGATTTAAAGAGCCAAAACCACAGAGTCCTCCCCAGTCCGAAGGCTGCAAGGTGATCCTATAAATGCAAGAAACAATTAGAAACGGTCTAGGTGCTGGCTTTGTACTTTGTGGGTCTAGTGTGCACGGTCTACGTGTTGGTAAACTGGTGGAATACTGTCTACACTGCACAGGAGGATTGAAAGAGATGCAGAGTTTTATACCCACTTTCCTGGGGGACCGCCATGACAACTCTAGCGTGCATATGCCCACTGACGTGGGTCCAGAGTACATATTTTGCAGTTCTTTAAAATGTCAGTACATCTAAATACTAATATGTACTGGATCTAGATCAGTATGCTGGGAGCACAAACCAACTGTGAGCAGGAGGAGATGTTTGTTTAATTCTCTGAGGAAAGCTTCATTACCTTGTTCAAAACATTACATCCCTTGACATTTCTGTGAAGAGGGAAACTCCATCAAACCCTTGTGTTATAATTAGACAAGACCCAATAATTCTGTTATGTATGAAGATTTCCTTTTCTTCTTCTTTTTAAACAGCAAAAGAAAAATGATACAGGCACACAAGTTACCAGGGCTTAGGGCCTTAAATTGTGAAAGGAATCAAAGCAAATCAGAAAACAAACAAACAAACAAAAAACTAAATTCAGTTAGTCCTTGCTCCAGCCTAGTTTTTCTCCTGTATTCCTAATTTTAGTGAATGATTCTACTAGTACTAGACCCCCCACCCCAAATCCTGGATTCTGTCTCCTTCATATCTCTGAATATTTATATCCTTACTATTTGCCCCGTCTGAACTACCACCACCTGATCCAAGCGGGCTTCATATCTTGCCTAGATTCCTGCACTTGCTGTCTAACTAGTCTCTCTGCTTCCAGTTTGCCCAAATCCCACCTTCTCCCCAGCCCATCCATCCTGCAGACCCCTAAATACATATTTCATCACATCCCTCCCTTTCTCAACGCTGAACACACCTCTCACCTGATAACTTCAAGGACAAGGTTCCAACCACAAAGGTCCTGCATGGCCTGGCCACTGCCTCCTGCTTTCCTTGTGCTTCCTGTCCCCTCACCCCGGGCAGCACACTGTCCCATGCCAAACTCTGCAGTCCCCAAACATGTGCAGCTGTCTGCTCATGCCCTGTTTCTACTTTTGTGCTGTTGCTTGTGCTTGGGAAGCCCTCCCTGTCCACCTCCACGCCCTTCAGCTGGCTGACTCCCAGCAGTGCCTCTAAATCCGCCTGCTAGTAACAATCAGAGCTCATGCTGACTGAGCACTTTCGTGTGCAGGTAATGTGCTACATATTTGATGGTCTTCTTATTTCTCCTTTAAAAGAAAACACAATCAAAGAACAGGAAAGAAATGAGAAACGCGACGAGAGAAGAACCAGGGGACTATGGTATCACAGAAGGAAAAGGATGAAGATGCAAGAGGGAAGGTGTGGCCCACAGTATTAAGTTCTGTAAAGATAAAGAAAGACAGATTTGCAATGTGCAGTTGGATTTTGCAAAGAGAAGGGCACTGGTCAACGTGGAGAGAGTATTTCTGGAGTGTTGTGGAGGATGAAGCCATGTTTCAATGAGTTTCAAAGTTAATAGGAGCTGAGAATGTGAAGATAATGGATAGGCTTTCAAGTTATTCAGGTGAAAGGAAGAAAGGAGAAACTTTAAGATCAAATGTTAATAGTAGTGGGTTTGTGGTGGTGGACGAAGGAGTGACAGTATTGAGGCAAAGAATTTTGTTTTGATAATTTTATACAGAGAAAAAAGAGTGAGAAGAGAGAGACAGTTTTGCAACAAAAATAAAGTAGTAAAATTGTGTTGCACAATCCAAGCAATTGGAAGTACTTCATGCAAGGGGAGGCAGGATATGCTTATGAAGCCATATTGCCTGCCATCTAATCGTGGCTCTGTCTTATAAGCTCTGTGTCCTTGGGACAGTTACTTAACCCTTCCCTGCCCCAATTTTCTCATAAACGCACCTGCCTCGTAGGGTTGTTATAAAGAATAAGTTAATATATGTAAAGCACTTAGAACACCAGTATGGTCAGCTGTCATCATTGTTATTGCCAAGACAACCGCGCAATGGTGTGTGTGTTTTCTCTTTTAATTATTAGATCAGAAACTCTTCAAAAATGAGGGCTATGTCTCTGTCAGTACTCCCAGCATGGGACACAGCGCCTGACCCATTATAGGTGTCCCATAAATAGGTAATAAATGGATGGATCAATGCATAGAGGCAGGCAGTCTGGCCAGGGCTACGTTTCTTAATATTGTTGCTATTACGTATTGTTTTTATAATACAAACAACTTCAGACAAAAAGAATAAAGCTTTATTTATTTAAAAAACACATTTAATATGTTTATAAAATGTCAAACATCTAAGAACAAAATATGTGCTTTGTAGCTTGCTTGAATTTTCCTGCATCCTTCTCTGAAAGGCAATGGTTAGTCTCCCACCTAAAGGCTGCAGTGAGGCATTGTCCTTGCTCTAGAAAGCTCTGCCTGCCGCGGTTTATATTCAGCTGTTCCAGGAGGAATGCTGCACAGCGTCTTAGTGACATTACATTTATCTGAACACTAGCGTCCTTAATTGGTGTTTAAGTTTCCCCGCATAAGCCATTTATTTAGCTGTCCAGTACTGCTACCCAGCCTCCTCTTCGAGCTGCCGTTTACTCCCGCAGCTCACAAAGCTGTGTGTGACCACCCCTGTCTCCCTGACTCACGGCTGCTCCTTTTCGCCTGGGAGGTGATACGGCTTTATCTATTTTATTTTAGTTTTTAAAAAAATATTACACTGTTTTTCATTTCTCCATAAATGAAAAACAAAAGTTTAAGTGATTAAAAAAGGTGTTCTCGTAAGAGCCATGCATGTTACTGAGTGAATTTTATCTGATATGAGAAGTCCTGTGAAAATCATAATGCCTACGCTTTTAACATCTTAGTTTATGGTTGCTCCTTCATCACAAACCGTTTATGAGACAAGACTGGTTTTCCATAGCTCCTATTTAGGAGACAAGACTGGTTTTCTAACTCCTGTTCATGAGACAAGAATGGTTTTCTAAATCCTATTTGTGAGACAACAATGGTTTTCTAACTCTTGTTGTTTCTTGAGAGGAAGCACTGATTTCCCTTCCAGTAAAGAATGCAGAAAATAATCATGAATGGATCACATGAATGTTGAACGAGAGAAATCGCTGCCAACTAGTATCGTATCAAGAATAAAAACAAAACTTCTAAGGAGGGCAAGAAGAATATGCAGAGACCCAAAAGCACAGACCTGATCTGACCTCACACAGGCTCAAGTGGATATAGCATATTAGAGATCCAAGAACCAAAGAGGTTGACTTCTCCAATGTCAGGCATTTCGTAAGTGACTGAGAGGGGACTGGCACCATGGCTTGTAGGACAGTGATTTTTTTTTTCCCCCAAACTAGGAAGCAATGCAACAGAGCTGACTGCTGCTACAGAGTAACAAACACTCACCAGGATAACCAAGGAAGAAGCATTCCACAATAAAGGAGCACATTCCTCCTTTCAGCCTGAAATGGAGTGTCTTTAGCTATTTTTCTGGAATCTCTTCCTTGCCCCCCTGCAGGCATGTTTCAAGTGTCAATTGTTAAGCAGTTTGTGGCCAAGATTATTTATTTTTCAAGTGTCAGCCACATGCTTTTATTCCTGAGACCTCACACAGATTGTTTTAACATCATATTGTATAGTCTTTCTTCCTTCAGCTGTTGGGATTCCCAAATATATCACCCTCCTGTCAAAGTCTCTGCTGATTTCGAAATCTCACTTATAAAACTTCTTTTAGTCAGCAGGAATAAAAATGCACATAGATAACCTCTGATTGGTGATTTTTGAAACAGTGACAATTTTAAAGGTATGGAAAGTTTAAGCATAAAGGAACATCTCATTTTCTTTCCTTCTTCCTATGATGGTGTCACCTTATTTTTTTAATTAAGAAATTTGTCTTCACAACTTAGGAATATTGGTCTATACAACATATTCTAATTCTCTCTTACATAAAGTATCATGTTCCTCCCTTTTCCCTCAGGCAGATTCTCATTACACATCTTTAAAGAAAATGTTCTAAAAATCTAAAAATGTTGGTTTCCAGATGCATAACTATTTTCAAGGTATTTCTTAATGAAAAAGAATACAGATCTTGCAGTATTTAGTGTCTTATATTTGAATCCTGCTTCTACTACATAGTTACTGTGTGACCTTAGCAAGTTATTTAACCTCTCTGAATCTCAATTTAATTTTGTTTGAAAATGGTAGATAAAAATAGTCACTTTATAAGATGGTTGTGAGCAGTACTAAAGACAATATAACAAAGACTCTAGAGATTCTGATGTGACTTGTAGAGGCAGACATTCAGTAAATGTAGCTGTTATATTATATTATAATATTAATATTACATTAACTATGATGTTAACTGGTGTGTTTTCACATACAAGATGGGCTTTACAGCCAACATGATTACTTTTGATTGGAAACTTTGAAAGTAGTTATCAGTCTTAGCTTATGCCTCTGTACATTTTTGATGACCTCCCCTACACCAGCCTCCATGCTTCTCATTGGAGTTTATAGATGCACAATTCATGATTCCTGCCTTTGGGGAGCTCAAAGATGGATGTGTGTATAGGTCATTGGAATATAGCATAAAAAGTGCAATGTAAGGAGTGTGAGAAGACAGGACTTGCTTGACAGCTGTCAACGGAAAGTTGGTTATATGTAAGCATGGAAAGACACAAACTTTTCAGGACCTTGACATTTTTAGACAATGATTTTTTTCAAAAGTGCAATAACTTACTCAGTTCCCTAGAGAACATAATTATTCACAAGTAGCAAGTTGGTAAAGGTGCCAGAACCTGTTAAGAGTAAAAAATATTCTAAAGATCTTGGACAAGGAGAGACTTTCTGCTCTATAATATTTTTTTCTTAAGTCTAGTATTTTGAGATTATGTTTAAAGGAGGTAGATTAAGCAGGTTAATCTTTGTTTAGTAATAATAATTGTTACTACAAAATTATTGCACGAGTACTAAACAGAAGTGCACCAACTAAATGGCAATGGTCTGGTCATCTCCCTCACCAGAACCACACCTCTCCCTTGAGTCACTTTAGTTAGATGTGGGTCGTTAGTTACATGTGTACTTTTTATTTTCATTTTGATTAGAGGTAATTATTGGTAAAGTGGCAACATATTCTAAAGGCCAACTGATGTCCTTTTCACATATTGGCTGTTGATCTTGAACTCTGGATATCAGTTTCCTCATCTGTAAAATGGGGATGATAATAGGACCTACCTCAAAGCGTTCTTAAGAAGATTAAGTGGATAGATATAGAGAGATAGAAATATATATAAAGTGCTTAGAACAGAGGTACACTGAAAGTACTCAATAAATGTTGGTTGTTACCATTATCTGATCATATTTCTATTATGATATACATTGTTTCATATAGGAATATATCATGAAAAGCTTTTCATGTCAATACATATAAACCCAACTCGTTCATTTAATGGCTACATTGTATTCCACACTATGGCTATAACATATTTAACAATCCCCTATTGATGGGCATTTAGGTTGTTTTCAGATCTTTTTTTCTCATTACACACATGTTGTAGTAAGTATCCTTTTCACACGTGTAAGACATCATTTATTTGCCTAGTCTCTATCATTCCATTCAATTTCAGATGTATCAAAATGTATAATACAATTATAAGTATCTGCCTTAGGTAATGACAATAATGATTAACACTTACCAAGAACTTGGGACATGGCAAGCACTGCTCTAAGCATTTTACATAAATTCTCTCATTCAGTCCTTACAACAAATCCACAAGGCAGGTCTTGTCAGTACCCTAATTTTGCAAATGAAGAGTGAGACACAGACATATTAGGTAACTTGCCCAAGGCCATTCTGCTAGAAAGTGGTTCAGTGAGGTTTCCATCAAACCCAGGCAGTCTTAAAAAGCAAAGGTATTTAATTGTGAAAAGATATGCGTAGTGGAATTCACTGTAACATAGCCTATAATTGCTGGCTGTCAATAGTAAAAATTTTTAACAAATGCCTATTATATCCCTTAGTTAGACAGCATCTGATGATATGGGCCTTATCCAGAAATGAGGCCCATTCCAACCTATGATGGCAAAATAACCCTTTCTAAGCTTCCTTTTAACAGGACTTTGAAAGTAAACATATCAGACTTTTTTATTAACTTACAGGTAACTCAACCATTTATTATTCCTCATTTTTTATCTTACACAAAAGGCAAATATTTATTATTAACACTAGGGAAAAATATAAACACTATGGTACATGAAATAACATCTGAGAGTCTACTGTGTCATTTGTAGTCTAGTGAACTATGTAATATGGTATAGGAATGGAGGCGTTAGTGAAACGTATTCATTATTTTCTTTTTAGTTTCAATTTCAATGTGTTAATTTCACTTACCGAGTATAGAGTTCATTCCTCTATAATTTTTTTTATTTGATTAAATAAATTATGTCAATGTTGACTGGAAACTGAAAGATACAAATGGAATACACAGATTTGGAAAGAAATTTATTTTACCCACATCAGACAATTTGGCTGCTTTCCATGAGTGATTCACTGTCAAAAGTTGTTTCTCTGCAATTATTGTCTTTGCTTTTGTCTTTCAAAATAGGTATTATGTTGACTAAATACATTCTTCATTAGTCTTACCAAATAATTGTACTCATAACCTTAAGTTTAATCACATATATTATCTCTGCAAAAATCTAGAGGATGTCCTCATCTATATTAACTACAAAGAATAACTGGGAATTTTAATCTTCCCTAAAAAAGGGACTTGCAGGTATCAATAAAGCATGTTGATATATAGATTTTCTTACCCAGATAATTTTAAAGAAATGTATCATACAAGAGTGCTGGGAAAGACAGCAAATGAAGGTCAGGAGAATGACTGTGTCAGAGAAATCAGTTGGCAATGGCACAGAGATGAATGACAGTATGAAAGTCCTTCTCAATTAAAAAGTTGCCCAGGTGACCAAGCTGCATGTCACCCAATCATCCACCTTGTTATCATCCTCCGTGTGTGACAGATCACACAGCTTTGTCGCTCTATTTCTGAAGCTCTTCTGGAATCTGAATTCTCCACCTTCCCACTTCCACTTACCTAGCTCGAGACTTCACTAACTGCTCCCCTGGATTACACTTTTCTCTTAGGGGTCCCCCAGCTTCTAGTCTAACCCTGCTTCAATCAGTCCACCAGGCTGCTAGAGTTCTTTTTTTGCGTACCAATTTCTGATCCTGTCGCTTCTGGCTTACAAATCAGCAGTGACTCCTCTTTTCTGTAGCTCTTAGCATGGAATGCAAAAACTTGCACAGCCTGGCGCTCACCTTAATTTCCTCCCTGGCCTTTTGCCCTTTCCCAAGTTCCCTGTACTCCAGCCACACCACTTCCCAACCTAGGTGTGTTCACCCCTTTAACACTCAACCCTTTGATTTTTATCCTTCACCTGAGATGCTCTGCCCCTTTGCTGCTGCCAAACCCTGCTCAGTCTGCAAAGTCCAACTCACATATTTTCTTCTCTGAGTGGCTACCCTGTGCCAGCCCTCCATCTTGGGAGCCTCTGCACTACAGCAGCTGTCACCTGGTGCAATGGCTGTGCCCTGCGCCCTCCCAGACCAGCTGCAGGAGGGCAGCAACTGATTCTCAGACTCCGATATGCCAACATTCACCTGAGACAGTATAAAATCTTCGACTCCTAGAAACTTCTGTTTTGCTGATGTAAGATGGGATCCTGGAAATCTGCATTTTAAAACTCCTCAGGAACTTGCAATACAGACCTGTGACCATCTTTAGGAAACATTACCATAAAGAATCATGTTTAAGAAATCATAAATTGCATCCCATTGAGTTGAGAAATCAGTTAGTAGGTCATGACTAGTTTTTCCTTCTTCTCCTCATGTACGGGATATGGTAATATATAGGATAGCAAAAAATTATAATTTTTTAAAAACACTCTCCTAGAAGGCAGGGAGCTCAATCATATTTGTTGAATAAAGAATACTCATGAAAATTTTGGATGCCATTGGATGTTGGAAAATTTGGGTGACTGTGATATTTAAATTTTATTTTAAACTTGTGTTGACCCTGGAAAAGGCAAGAGCAGAGTGTTTAGAGTGAAAACTAGATGGACAGTTTAATCTCTGATAACATTATCTTTTTGGAGAGAGGCTCACTATGTATTTTCAACTGAAATCTTGGGAAGGTTCAGGTCTTAAATTATCAGCATTCTAGATATGTACTGACTTTTCTTTATTCTCACTGAGAAAATTATAGCTGGCAAGAAAAAGAAATGTCAAAACATGCCTTTAAAATGATATATAATTTCAAACTTTCCCTTTTTATATACATTTGCACTTTAATTTTTCAACAAGAACTTTGAAAATGCTTTTTAAAGACTAGATATAAGGTCATTCTTAAGAATATATGTTTGTGTATTTAAAGTATTTCTCGAAAGAAAAGTGGGGAAAGGCCTAGTCAAAATCATTTAAAACTAATTTTTCAAAAAGGATGTCACTATTAATGACAGGGGGTAGTTCATTGGGTTTTTTTTCCTTTGTTTTTCCTATTTGCAAAAGTAATAGATGCTACTTGAAGAATAAAGTTAAATGTGTAGTAAATGAATGTATGTACGAACAGTGCAGCAAAGGAGGTGAAATTTCTTTATAATTCCATCCCTAGGAGTAAGCAGTTAGCAGTTTGACTTATAGTCTTACTTACTTTTCCATGCATTAATAATATATACATACAATTTAATAAAATGGAATTATTTTATGCATACCATTCTAGAACTACCATGTTTAAAAAATTAATTACAGAAAAGTACAAAAATAATACAGCATAATATATGCTCTATGTAAAATTAACCAAGTTCTTGTTTTTCATAGTTGCTTCAGATCTTTTAAAGGTATCAAACACTACACATAAAATCTTATTCGTCTCTACTTGTAGCTTGCAACTGACATAGTCACCAAGAGCAGCAACACCCGTAAATTGGTTATGTATCTATTTCAACTAGCTTTTTACAAAAATCAGCATTGTATTTTGAAGTTCTGGTAATTCTGATGCCTTTAGATGAGTTTAATTATCCATTGCCCTACTGATAGACATTGGATTTTCCCCTAGTTTTGTAAGTATCAATAATGTTTCATTAAACATACTTGTAAATGTTTTTGTGTGTATATATATATATGTAGAACTTCTGTAAGGTGTATACCTAAAGGTAAAATAGCTGGGTTGTTTTGGATGTACAACTTCAATTTTACCAGATGTTGCAAAATCGCTCCAAAGTAATTGAATCAATTTACATTCACATCAACAGATTCTGAAAATGTCTGTTTTCCCTAAATTATTGAACTATTTAGGTCTTGCCAATCTTATGAGTATTAAATAATATCTCACTGGTGTTTTAATTTTCATTTCCCTGAGTACTAATCAAATTATTTACATGTAACAATACAAGTTTCTCTTCTGAGACTTGCACATTTATATAATTTTCCAATTTTGCCATTTGTTGTTAGACTCTGTTATAACTTTATGGAAGTTTTTATTTGAGTATTGATCTTTTGTTTTGGGGGTAGTAACATACATACATACAGTGGACAAAGCTTATGTTGTAATTTCTTAATAGTTTTACTAAATCGCTGTGCCTCCTTTATCAATTTCTAAAAGTTGTGCAATAGGCCGGGCGCGGTGGCTCACGCCTGTAATCCTAGCACTCTGGGAGGCCGAGGCGGGTGGATCGCTGGAGGTCAGGAGTTCAAGACCAGCCTGAGCAAGAGCAAGACCCCGTCTCTACTAAAAATAGAAAGAAATTATATGGACAACTAAAATATATATATACAAAAAAAATTAGCCGGGCATGGTGGCGCATGCCTGTAGTCCCAGCTACTCGGGAGGCTGAGGCAGTAGGATCGCTTAAGCCCAGGAGTTTGAGGTTGCTGTGAGCTAGGCTGACGCCACGGCACTCACTCTAGCCCGGGCAACAGAGTGAGACTCTGTCTCAAAAAAAAAAAAAATAAATAAAAAAATAAAAGTTGTGCAATAAAAAACTCACTATAATTATAGATTAATTCATGTTTTTCAGTAATTATGTCTATTTTTGCTTTATGTATTTCAGTACCAATTTAAGATTATCATTTAATTTTGGTGCACTATCTTTTTGTATTATGTGGAATTCCTCTTTATTAATGCTTTTGCTTTCAATTATATTTAGGCTTTTAATACTGCTGCACCACTTACTTTCGTTTCTCTAATCTGATATATGCTTTTTACATTTTCCTGTAGTTTCAATTTACAGCAGTCTTTTATAAATAGCATGTAGCTTTGTTTTTTAATCCAACCTAATGAATTGTTTCAAATAGGAAAACTTAATTCATTTAAATTTATTCTATATTATGGATACCTTTGGGCTTTTTATTTGGTTTAATGCATATGGACTTTTTCTTTTTTTTCTTTCTCCTCAGCTTCTTGTTATGTTGAGAAAGTTATTCTTGTTATTTTTCATTCTCTGCTGGTTTCTGTCCTTTTGATGGCAACCCTTTTAATTTCAACAAAGGAACTTAACTATCCATCTAAGAAAGTTTGCACTCTTGAATAAGACAAGCTAAAATAGTTTAGCTACCCATTGAACTTCTGCATTTATAACCTCCTCACTATTGTCTCAATGTTTAGTTTCAGCATTAAATTGAAAAATATTGTTTGTGCTTTTAGTTGGTGGTTACTTGGGTTTGCCAGTATATTTTAGTATCAATAGATTTCTTTGCTCAACAGAGTTTCTTGCATTCATAGTCCTTTGAATTTACTTCTGTTGCACTTTTAATAATTTTTCAGTGTGCCTCCATAGGTGGATGAGACGTCTTCATCTTTGATGCCTGAAAAATCTAGGTTTAGCCCACACTCTTGAATTGTGTGTTAGTTTGGTTTCCTATGACTCCCTCAAGAGTTGATTCACTGCCTGTCTCCCTTAGAGACTTAGAGACCTGCAGAACCGCACACCCCGGCTCCACTTACCACCACGATGTGCTGTTTCATTTGCACTCCACAGAGATGTATATCTTGTTTTGAGCATAGTCCTCTCTTTCCTTACCAAGTATACTAATGATAAAGGGGGAAATCTTCAAAGCTACCAAAAATAAATGACAGATTACCTTTAATTTTTAATCTATCATTGCTGCTGATGAAGCCAAGTGGAAAGTGCAAGGTATAGAATCACAGAGCCACCTTTAGCATCAATATCTCAATTAGGGTTTTGTTTGTTTGTTTTTTACCTAGGGGGAAAAATATATGTATATATATGTTTCATAGCCTGGTGGTCCATTTTATGAAAGAACTGTAATTTAACCAATTCCCTCATGATTGGATTGTGGGCTTGTTTCCAATTGCACCTTAAAACAAATGAATGAAGTACAATAAACATTCTTTTGCATGTGTCTGTATACACTTATGTTAGCATTTATATGTGGTGAATCCCCATATATTGACTTGCTGGGTAAATGTCTTTCCCTTTAGAATCTTGTGAAAACCTTTTATATTTAGACTCCTTTCTTGCCTTAGTAGCAGTTGAGGGTTCAGGCTTTACTTAGAGATGAATCCTTGCTCCACTATTTTCCCTGATGTACAGTACAACTTTAGGCAAATCTTTTAATCCCCCTAATCCTTGATTTCCTTATCTGTGAAAACAGGATTAATATAGTACATACCTCAGGGGATGGTTGTAAGGAAGAAATAAAATATTGAATTTAAAATGACTAATGTGATATCTAACAATTAAGTTATCATTGCTAAAGACACTGAAATGAGTTAAAACAACATGCAGATTGCTGACTCCGAGTTGGTTGCCTATCAAGGTTTTTAAAAACACTAGTGCTGTGCCTGTGTCGGGGCAAGGGGTAGGTGCAAATCTCTGTGTCTTCTGCTCAGTTTTGCTGTGAACCTACAACTGCTCTAAAAATATAAAGCCTGTTAACAAACAGACAAACACTGGTGCCTGAAGGCACCTGTTCGAGATTCGGATTCCGAGGCCCTCGCACCTGTATTTTTAAGTCTCCTTGGGTAATTTTAATGCACATTGAAGTTGGGAACCACTGAAGGCAAAGTATTTAAAAAGAAAAGGGAGGAAAAGCCTGTTCTCTTTGAGTTCCCTTTCCCTGGTGGGCTTCTTCCAGACCCAGCGTGCGGCCTGATGAGCCATTTTACTGCAAAGGCAACACTCGCTCCTCCACTGCCTGGTGCAGTGTTCTCTTCTAACTCACCCACCATGAAGACAGACATTTGCAGGAGCAAATAAATAATTCTGCTTTGCTTGATGTTAATTCACTCTAGAAATACTGACTGAGCATCTATTGCATTGATTAAGCCAAGTGTTGGGGAAACATCAGTGAATGAAGAAGGCAGCTTGATTCCTCCCCTGGGAGAGCTCAGGGACAGTGGGACACACATGCAGTGTCAGGAGGAGGTGAGCGAGGGCTCTGATGACTTCTCAACAGCAGCCTGAAAGATGAGCAGAGCGGCAGTTACCCAAATGAGAGGGAGGGAGGAGGGTTCCACGCAGCGGCAGTGGCATGGCAAAGCCTGGGAGTGACACATATAAGATACACAAGACACCAGATCGTAAAGTGGAAAAGGGACTAACGTGAGGTAGAAAAGGAAACAAAGGCCAGATGTTTCGGTGTCTTGTAAACCGTGTTAAGGAGTTTGTGAACAATCCCTAAAAGCAGTGAGAAACATTGAACGGGTTTAGGCAAAGGGATTAACTACCGTGATGAGATTGGCTTTGGGGGATGGCCACTTTCAGTAAGAGTCTGGTTAGGTGGTGGTTGGGAAAATTCAAATGGCAGGTGATGCTGGCCGCATCTAGGGTGGTGGCAGTGGGACAGAGAGAACCCAGAGGACGGGGAGTGGAGGTGACCCTCTTGACCCTGTTTTGGGGAAGTTTGCCTTGAGGTACCTGTGGGAAATAGATTCAGTGGGCAGTGAGTTTTCAAGGTCCAGAGCTCAGAAGAGAGATCTGAGGGGGAAACAGTTTGAGGAGGTTGCTTTGTATTATTCTCAACACTTAACCAAAGACAGCATCTTTATGCTTTACTTCATTCAGTTTTAAGCAAACATGTTAGTTAGATCTACAAAGCCTCCTTGACTGATGGTCCGTGTACACACGGGTAAATAAGATCTGGCTCCAGATAGCAATTACTGCTGCCACCTCTGCCTTTCATCTCCTGAGACACAGCATAATTGTAAACATGCATCTAGACACCACCCTCCCCCCCCAAAAAAGTTCACTTTTTCCCTCTGGGGAAAAAACTTAATTTCTTTTCCCTTTCTCTTTGTTGCAGGTGTGTGTGCTGTTAGCTTGCCAAGCCTCCTCTTCCCCTGCATTTGTAGGAAACAAATGTGATCCTATCTGTGCCATATGTAGTGAAAGTCTCCCCAAGCTTGAGAAGCACATTGATGTTTCATGAGCTAAAATACACTCATCTGTGGTCACTGCCTTGATCCATGCCCTTTATTGAAAAGCGTAAGACCACAAAAGATAGAGAGTAGAGTTTGGCTTCTCTTAAGAATTTCACACTCTTGGACACGGTGGCTCACATTCATAATCCTAGCACTCTGGGAGGCCGAGGTGGGAGGATCGCTTGAGGTCAGGAGTTTGAGGCCAGCCTGAGCAAGAGCAGGAACCCGTCTCTACTAAAAAATAGAAAAAACAAATTATCTGGGCAACTAAAAATAGAAAAAATTAGCCAGGCATGGAGGCCCACGCCTGTAGTCACAGATATTCAGGAGGCTGAGGCAGGAGGATCGCTTGAGCCCAGGAGTTTGAGGTTGCTGTGAGCTAGGCTGATGCCACAGCACTCTAGCCTGGGCAACAGAGCAAGATTCTGTCCCCCACCCCCCACAAAAAAAAAAATTTCACACTCTTTCACCAGGTCATTTCAAAACCTCGCTTGCACTGTTCCCTGACAATTTGGGTATAACTTATCTGTCCTCTGCAGAGGGAATAAACATGCGTTCTGGAGTGTCATCTGAGGGTGGTGGAGTGAAGAGGAATGACTGCTTTATGGTAGTAAGTGTGTGTAGGCTGCGAGATGTAGGGCTTTATGTGATCATCCTCCCATTCCAGGTAACGATATCAGCCACTGACTGTTTTCTCCATTAAGTTTGTGAACCTAAACATAGTACAAGGCACAGTGTGTATTGAACACCTGAATTACAGAATTAAAGACGCTTTTTCTAATTTACTTTAAGGTTTAATGTGGTATTTCCATAACTGATCTATAAAGATCTTTGATTTATTTAATTTTTTTTTTAAATGTTCTTAGGCCATAAAAAAGTTTACCCGAGTGAGATGAGTTAATCATTTTTACTCATAAATAATAATAATTTGCCAGGACAAGCAATTATTCTGGATTTTGCATTGGGATCCTTCAACTCTTGACAGCCTTCATCCACTTATTCTTTTATTCCTTCTACTTGCTTTGCACCCATTAAAATGTTCCAGGAACATCTTGCTGTTTTTCTTAAGCTACATTTATAACTCAACTCACTGCTTGAAGGATCTTAAACTCATTCATATTAAGTAAGGTTTTGTCCCAATGGTAATGATTATAAATAATATTCAAATTCTAGAGATCTTTGAAATGATATTGAGAAATTGAAATGAAAATAATCACTCTTTTCAGTTCTCATTCATCTACACTGAAAAGAAGTTAAGGCGCTGATGTCTAGCTGTTTCTTTTTATTCATGGCTCAGGAAACTAGGTGGTTAACAAGGTTTTTATTTCTTATGGAAACTATTGAATTGTGTTTTAATCTCATAATAATCACTTCAAACCTTAACTGCAATGATTGAAATTATTGGACTGGTTTTTCAGTCATCATGGGTGGAGCACAGAGAAGAGAAATCATTTAAATAACTTAAATCTACTGATAATCAAAAACTTTCTTTTAGGGAAGTAGTTCATTAACTCTTCTAACTCCTATTAGCTGCTATATCAAAATTGAAGGATTTGGTGTTAAAACTGTTTCCATTCCTCCTCCTTTCTACTGGAGGTAACAGTGTGCTATACAATAGGCAATATGATGATACTGTTTGCATAATTCATGTAACTCTTATGATTTATGGCATTGTTACATGTGCCCTACTGTCCCAATCTCTCTCACACTCACACATGCATATAAAGCACACGTGTGTATACATATATGGTAACTATTATCATTAATCTTCATCCTGAATGACAACTGGCATGACAATTTTCAGAGTACCACATACATAGGACTCCCATTTTTTTCTTATAAAAACTACACATTAAGCTATAAAGTAAAACACTTGTTCTATAGTTGACAGAATAAGTCTGAAAACACAGGTGCAAAACACAGTTTTGTCCCTGATGTGTAGCTCATTTGGTGTTTAACAGTTGGACTCACTGATGTGGTTTTATTCTGTTCCGTTTTTATGGTGTGTCTGTGAGGAGCAGGGAGAGGGGAAGGTGGGAGGTGTCAATGTTAGATAGGAGACCCTGCCTTGCTGCATTTCACAGCTCTCTCCCCTAACTCAGAAACCTAATTTGGGTGATGATACGGTTTGCCAGGAATGTGAGGAGACTTGGAGAGATCATTAGTTGGATGCAGATGATCAAGCCTCCATGATAATTATAAAAGCCTTTTAAAAGACAGACAGACGTGCCTGGTTTGGCCATCTGGTCAGAATAAGCATTTGCTGGGTTCTCTGTCTTCACCTTTGCCCCCTGCTTAGGAGTGAGAAATGTCAGGAATGCACTGGCTGGTGGTTGAGGCTGCTTTGACAGAGGTTAGCCAGATAACGCCTTCATTTGTACATGCGCCCTCACATGCCCTGGCACCGTCCAAGGTGGAAGGATGGGAAGGAGTGAGCTGTGCTGCAGGCAGATTTATCACCCCCTGAACCAAAATATGCAAACAAAATTTCCAAGGTTTGTTTCGTATTATTCAAGAACTCAGGGGAGCTATGTGATTCTTTTATAATGGCTACCATATGAAGAAACGAAGAAAACAAACCTTTGCAGTTTTAATACAGGTGGTTTATTTGGGGCAGGGAAATAAAGAATTTGTACTCAACTTGAGCAGTGCACAAAATGGATTTCCTTTGGCTTTCCAAATGGCTTGTGAACATTGTTGTAGGGTTTTGCTTGATTTTGTGTGCTTGAGAATTCAGCTGGATGCTCTGAAATATGACATCATCTCTTTAACAGCTTTGTGTTTTAAGGAATAGTGATGTGAGTTGCATGTCCTTTCAGATTTAGTCCTTTTGAATCTTGTAAGACCAGAGACAAATGACTAGAATGTCTCAAGTCCAAGGGCTGTTTACCTTGTGTGTGTTCACTCAATTAATTTATCTTTGTTAATGATTTTTTGTAAAATAAGCTCAATGGGTAAATAGCATTTTTGCAACTTCCTATGAGCCTATATACATTTCAAAATATATAAGTTCTTTTTTTTAAGTAAGCTCACAAATTATCTCTCAGTTTTCTTTGTTCATTAGCTGACTACTACACCTCAGACCTCTGGCAGTTATACCATAAGGTAAACTGTTGGTCACAGGTAGAATCAAACAGGAAACAATGATTATATCAGTTCAAATTCATCATTAATACTGGAGAAAAATACCATGTCCTCAAAGCATGTGCCATAGTTTAGTGATCTACGTTGTATCCTTTTCATACGTGTTTAGGATAAATGTTAACCTCTTAGTATGAGATTATTTAGTGAAACATGTAATATAATAACAGCTGTTATACCTCATCCCCAAAACTCTACAAATAACCTACAACCAGTCCCTGATCTCCCTAAAGTCTTCAGGACTGGTAATTATACATATTTAATCTAGTTACTCCAATAGGTTTTAACTCTAATGGTTATAACAGACCCAAATACAGTGGATTAAACCCAAATCCAATGGATTGGAAGATGGCATCATGCAAATAGCTACATATCTGTTCCAGAGTAGAAATTTCATAGAAAATGATAAAATGAGTGGCTGAGCCAAACTTAAAAAATTTCAGTCTCATGTGCTTTGTTTCATTTGGTTCTATTATACTTTTTCAGCTAAGCCACCAGGAGGTACATTTAGAAGCCGTTTATAATCCCACATATGGGGGACAAACTCTTATGCCTCAAGATTCGAATATTCCATTAGGCACCTTACCATATGTATATTTGTTTTTAAGCAGTGATATTTTAACCTGAAAACTGTATAAATCTAAAGATTATAGAGATGTTATCTTACTAAAAGAATATGATGATAATAGAGTTGAATGTGAAGACATAAAAATAACAGAAATGGTTCTGTTCTTTTCCTAACAGAGCCCATCTTCTACTTTGGCGACGTGGCGTACTCCGTGGATGAGAGTGCCGGCCACGTGGAAGTGCGGGTGTGGAGAAGCGGCCCCGACCTGTCCCGGTCTTCCAGTGTCACGGTGAGATCTCGGAAAACGGAGCCTCCCTCTGCAGATGGTGAGTGGTTTCCTACGTCAGCTCTTTGATTGTTCTGCAGTTTTCAACTACCGGGACATAAATGCCTTTAAAGCTTAAATATTTCATTTCTTTTATCGCAGTTTGGCTGAATGTATTTTTTTGAAATTATATTTAATACTATCTAGGAGGTAAATCTAGGCCTTTTTTGCTACAATGAGAAGGTACAGTTGAGGGCCATGAATCAGAGGTTGGGTTGCAAATTAAGAGTCAAAGACTCTAAATTCGAATGCCTACATTTGCATGAATTGGGTCTCTTCTCTTGGCAAATCTAACATTGTTGAGGGTTACGACATTATAGGCTGACCACCCTCACAGGAATCTAATGACATTTAAGTGTCATGCAGGTATATGTCTTCACTTGGCTCCTTCCTCATTTAAACCACGTGTCCCCATAAATACTTCAGATCCAAAAGGCTTTTCCCACACTTTGTTACACAACTGTCCCAGCTAGCACATACCTCCCTTTTATTCTGGGGTCTGTATCTCCAAAAAGTTGATCATGAAGTTTAGAGCAAGCATAGGATTCAAAATTTCTTTTTTTTTCCCTCTAAATGACCAGTGATTCAAACTCTCTCTTTCTCATGTACACACACACGTGAACACACATGTATGTCACACACACATCACACATTCACCAGAGAAAGTAATCAGGGTCACAGCATTTTAAGTCACCCTTAGGTTTTAACTTTTTCAATGTAGTAGAAGCAGCGTAGTGCTTTGCATGTAGTAGGTTCCCAGTAAACCTGTGCTTAGCCACATTAGTTTTTTTTAGGAGACAAATTCAAATCAGAGATGAGGGGAGGGAGAGAGAGAAATGAGAACAAAGGGGAAGAAGCAGAAGAAAAGGAAAAGTTACACAAAGAGCTGCAAGGAGATACAGATATTTTTTAAAAATGAATTAAAGACAGATGAATTCAAACACGGTTTTACATTCAGAGGTAAAGTAGATACAAAATGACAGAAGAGCAAAAGGTATGAAAACAAAGAAAAAAGCAACAATACTGAACTATCCTCTACTCTCAGTCTTTATGGAGTGATTAAAGAGGAAAGGCCAGTTTTATTCTTAAGCACTTTAGTGATAAATGAAAGTATCAATATTAGATATGTACCCACTGGTCTGAAAAGTATTAAATCAAAGATCAAATACATCTCCGAGAATAGAAGCTTGCTCTCACCACCTGTGGCCGGGGCGAGTGGGTGTAGGGGACGGAGCTTATAACTGAGACGTGTCGCTTTAACCAACGGGCAACCTCACACCTACATAGGATGTCCTGTAGTGGCTCCAGGAAAGAAATATAGATATTTAACTAATGTTAACAAAATTTTAAATGTATATATTTCATATGTAATTTATGATGATCATATACATTTTATTTATGTACTGATTTTTATAAACTTTATTAGAGGATTTCAAAGTAAAGATAGAGGAACTGTCACACAGAAAGCTAAACTAATTAATCCAAAGTCCAGCCATTAGATAATAAAGTTCAGAACCTTTTCTTTGATCTACCACATCAATAACCATGTAAATACTATTGCATTTCAGTAAATGTACTTTTTGTACTATTTATTAAAAAAAGAATTATAAATACATCTACATAATTTCTTTCTTTTTTTAAAAATCTAGTTAGTACCCAACTCATTCTTTTATTATTATCACAGCTGGAACAGACTATGTGGGAATCAGTCGTAATTTAGATTTTGCACCTGGAGTCAACATGCAGACTGTTCGTGTTGTCATTCTGGATGACCTTGGACAGCCAGTGTTGGAGGGGATTGAGAAATTCGAACTGGTGCTTCGTATGCCTATGAATGCAGCCCTCGGCGAGCCCAGCAAAGCCACGGTGTCCATAAATGACTCTGTCTCTGATTGTGAGTGTTTATTAATTTTATAATAAGTAAAATGATAAGCTAAGGTTTATATATATAAGTAAAATGATAAACTATATATATCCAATATAGTTTATATATGGGTATAATCACTATATAGATTGAGTGGCTTAAACAACAGAAATTTGTCATTTCATAATTTTGGCTAGAAGTCCAAAATCAAGGTGTTGGTAGGGTTAGTTCCCTCTGAGGGCTATAAGGAAGGATGTTCTGGGCTTCTCTCTTTGACTTCTTTTCCCCGTGTCTCTTTATACCATGGTGTCTCTATGTGTCTCTGTGTCCAGTTTTTCCCCTTTTATGAGGACACCAGTCATATTGGATTAGGACACAGAGTAATGACCTCATTTTAACTTGATGACTCACCTGTAAAGACCCTACGTACCAATAAGGTCACCTTCTCAGGCCCTGGGCATTAGGATTTCAACATATCGATTTCCAGGGGACACAGCTCAATGCATACAAATACCCTAGCAGACCACATCTTCTTTTCTCCTGGTTATTTTGATAGCATTAGACGCTCTCAGAAGAAAACTTTTAGTCTTCCTCTCAAAATTTGAAGAAAGAAAGTAGTATCGTCATCAGTCTTGATTGTGTCTCAAGAATTGCCCTCCACACAGGTGGGTGGAACCACGTGGAGTTACACACCCCCTTGAGTGTCAGTGGTCTTTTTCCACTTCTCAACACAAGACGCCTTCTGTCATTTCCTTCCCCCAGACACTTCTGAAATTTCCCTAATAAGGTGCCAAAAACATTGTTCTGAGACAACCAACTGCTAGACACATGGCAGGGCTCTCTGAACACTCTTCAACCATGATGATTCTGACAGTGCTTGAAGGAGTCTAACCTATTGTCAGTGAGACCCGTACATAATTGACCTAGCATAGGTGTTGGCTAAAAATTATACACACACACACATACACACACACACATGCTCATCATCAACTTCCCCAACATGGTCTGGGTAAACTATGCTTATAATTATGTGCACAACATTTAGTGTTCTTCATATCAAGAAATTCTGAAATGCTCATGACTAAGAAACATATATAGATACAAATATCTTAAGGTCTGTGGTCTTATCTACTTTTTAGCATTTCGTTGCATATCCTAACTCCACAAAATAGGCAGAATTTCAAAGGTAGGAAAATCAAAACTCTTAAAGTTAAGTGATTTACTCAAGGTCACAACATTGGCAAATGACTGAGTGGGGATCCAATTCTTCTCATTTGTCTGTTGTCTTTTCCACTAAATCACATATTCTGAAACGTCATTTTTTTGTAAGGAAATTCCTGTTCACTTTGATCCATGAGTTTATTTGTTCTTGCAGTGCCCAAGATGCAATTCAAAGAACGAGTATATACTGGCAGTGAAAATGATGGGCAGGTAGTGGCAATGATCCACAGGAGTGGAGACAGCCAGTACAGGTCTTCGGTGAGATGTTACACCCGGCAGGGGTCCGCACAGGTGATGATGGACTTCGAAGAACGCCCAAACACTGATGTTTCCACCATCATATTCCTCCCTGGTAAGCTTGAGCTTGAAATTTTTATATGAAACTTGAGGAAGCCAAGACTTTGTTGAGAAATATATGTCAGGGAAATACAAGTTTCTTAATTTTGACAAGCATGTGGCATGGTTTTATGTGCAATAAATGATGATAAAGTGAGGTAGATTTTAGCAGGTTGAATGAATGCCCTTTCAGTTTCTGTGTTAAATAACTGTATTCTGTATTAGCATCACTCCAGTGATGTGCTATATTATTTATTCAAAACTTAGTGGAAAAGAATATATCAAATGCATAGATTTCACAATGATGGGAATTAAACTTAATATTTAAATGGAATGAAATAAAAGGAAATAGACACAATATTTTTAATGTGTATCCAGTGCCTTAGAAAGATTTCCTTATGTGCATGTGTATCACAAAGTTATTTATAATAATGGAAGATTGAAAACAAATGGTCAGTTGGACAATTATTTATTTGGACATCCCTACGATGGTATATTTTATAGCCATTAAAAATATCTTAAAGAATTGTTAATTAGATAGGGGAAAGTTCAAGATATAATACTGGTCCCACTTTTTAGAGGCAAAGACCTCACTGTTCTTGGCTCAATGATTTGTTCAGTAAGTCAAAAGTTAGTAACAGTAGAAACTAGTATTGAGATCAAATTAACAATTATCAACCAGTCCAAGGATGCTAACTTTGCTTCCTGATCATAATGCTAGAAATTCATAAACAAAATTGGTATTTATGTTTTCCCTTGTTTTCTAAGACAAGAGACAGAACTTCAAGACAAGAACAAAGGAAAGTCTCTGTACAAATAAGGGCCTGACATTGAATGTATTCAAACATTTATTCACTTCCTCAGCAAATACCTATTGAAGGCTTATTGTTTGCCAAACACTATTGTTTGCACTGGTACAGCAGGAAAAAAGTAATATCCTTGCCTTTGCAGTGTAGACGTTCTAGTTGCAGATGTGGCCCTTTGGCCCATGGGATGTGATTGACCTTCTGACATTATTCTTGTTCCAGGGGAGACTGAAAAGCCTTGTGTCCTGGAGCTGATGGACGACATACTCTACGAGGAGGTGGAGGAGCTCCGCCTGGTACTGGGCACCCCGCAAAGCAGCTCCCCCTTTGGGGCTGCGGTTGGTGAACAAAATGAAACTCTGATAAGGATCCGGGATGATGCTGATAGTAAGAGGCCATTTCTTGTGCTCAGCTATAAATTGGGAACTGAAATCTACCCATGTTAAAGGTGTAGGTGGCTCAGAAAATAACCGCCTCTTTCTGACTAGGGTTTTTAAGCAATTAAGCAATAGGAAAAAGACTAAGATAAATGGGGAACAAAGTAAACCATTAAAACTGAAAAAGTTGATGTTGGAGAACATGACTTATACTTAAACACCAAATCCTAAAGGTTCACAGGCCAACGGTTTTCTCCCTCCCCTCCCCTTTTCAGTGGCCTGTTACCATATAATTTAGGGCACATAGGGACAGCCCAGAGCACATGCTCTCTCCAGGAGCTATTTAATTCCCAGGAAGGAGCTGGGCCACAGGTGTCAGCTTCTCCTTTCACACAAACCACCAATATTGGGTGGGAGACAGAGAGAAGCCAGGACTGTAACAGCAATTAAGCTCCTCCTACATAGAAAGAAACACGAGAAATGGGGAAGAAGCATTCCCTTTACTAACGATTCCATTTATCTGTGTTTCCCACAATTTTAGAGACTGTTATTAAATTTGGAGAAACCAAGTTTAGTGTCACCGAACCCAAAGAACCAGGAGAGTCAGTGGTCATCAGAATTCCAGTGATCCGCCAAGGAGACACTTCGAAGGTTTCCATTGTGAGAGTCCACACCAAGGACGGCTCTGCCACCTCTGGAGAAGACTATCACCCCGTGTCAGAAGGTACTACGGGCCTCCCGGGGACTGTCCCCGGATGGCTCCTGCCAACGCTGTGTGTTAGTGCTGGCGCCCTCAAGAAAAAGAGGAGAAACATCCTATTGAAAAAAAAATAGGCACACTGTTTTCAGTTCATCTTCAGAAATATGGAAACAATGACATTTATTTCCAGGATTTTCCCTTATGACTTACAGGGTACAGGTGTTAGGACTTCAGGAAATTTTTAGATGTGCTAGATGACCTTCTGTTCTGAGTCTACTTTAACATTTTACTGGTTCTGCCTTTGTTATAGTAATCACATATCAAGTAATAATTTTCCTGTAATTTTCTATTACATTGAAATATGCATGATAGTGGGATGATAATCTGTTTTAACTTAGAGAACACTAGCGGTCCAAAGCTAAAGCTAGAAAATTTTGTGTTAACAGAGGACAGTAAAAGTATGGTGAAAGACCAACCACAGAGACTGTGAATTCTCCGGGACTTAAAAGCCTCTTAGGAATGCTTTCTATCCCTCTCCTCCTGCAAAGTTTGGGACCATTTCTCTGTTTACTTTTATCAGTAATTAAAACAAATCAGTTCTTCTCTCTTGCTCACTCTCTTTTGGAATTATTTGCTGATGGAATAAACATAAATTTATGTCCATAAGTTTATGAATTATTTGGAGTTCTACTTAACCACTATGTAGTTAATCACCCGACTTAACCACTTTAACTACCAATAGAGGTTAGTTCCTGAACATCATAGCACTTCAGGTGTTCGTCTTGATCTCCTAACTTGCAAACAAAATTTAGAAAGTGACTGATAGGTATTACTGAATCAGTAATGAAGTTAATGAGGCAATAGAAAACAATAGCATCTTCTACAAAGGAGCTTGTATTTTCTTTGTGTATAATAATAAAAATTTGATAAACCACTATAGAATATCTACGTTATCCTAAGGTTATTCTCTAGGAATAATAATATATTTAAAGTAAATCACATATAAGCCAAAAGAAAATAAAACTGATTAGCTAGTGGATTATGAAATCTAAAATGTCTTTCTATAATGAGCAGATTTTACATGAAAGAGAAACCTTCTAAATATTGATAATACGACCTTTAACAGAAATGGTTTTTCTTAGAAATAAAATGATTCTTTTTGCTAAAACAGAAAGAAAATTATAGCTATCTAGTAAATCACTGGCAAATAAAGTCAGAAAAAAGTTAAATAATATCAAATCAACTTGTCTCTTTTATCCCATACATGTCAACATGCTGTTTATAAGATTTATTATAAAAATTTAAGGATTTTTTTTCAGGAACATCCTAGTATTTCCTTTTATGGTTCAAATTAAGGTCAGCCTTTTGCAAATAAGTAGAAAAAAATTAAATATAGAATAAAAGTTGAAATTTTTTGTGTGCTGAAGAAGTCTAAAGTAACAGATAAAGGTAAATGTGAATGACAAAACTTGACTATCATCTAGCAAGTGTACTATCAGGAAACAATAATTTAAATATTTAAGGTAAATATTTAATTTTTTAATGTCTTAGAAATCTGGTTTGTATAACTCAGGGGGTTACAAAACCTTTAATGTTTACAAGGCTAGGACAAGCCATGGAAATGAGAGAAGCAAGGGAAATGGGAGAGAAAAATGGAATTATTGCCATGTCATTAAACCAGCAAGTCCATTCCTTTCTTGAGAAAAGCCTGTAACGTCATAGACTGTTGCCATGTAGAAAGGTGCAAAAGAACTCAGAAATCTGCATTTTCTTATAAAATCCCCAGACTTTTAAGTATTAGAAACTAATTTTTTAATGTCTTCTTATATAGGTGAAACCAAACAAATTAGTAGGCCAACAATGATCAGCTATCTTCATTCCCTGGAATAAGAACCACAAGTTTTCTCAGGGTCTGAGAAGCCAAGGACTGATAGGCTCAAAGGATACACTAAGGCTGATGGGAAAAACTGCTGTACCTAGAAACAGAGAAAACTAATTTTAAAGATAAAAAAGTCTTTATCTTTAAAGATAAAGAGAAAAAAATCCTCTTTGTACCTGATAATTAAAAAATGGAAGTACACAAAGTAAAATTCACTGGAGATGCATTTTCTTCTTCCAGACTCTAAAAGATTTATAATTTCGAATTATAATGATTGAACTGCAATTACATCAGAAAGCAGCAACTGTTATCTCCTCTAACTGGAATGATTATGCTTTATATTCTTTGTATTTGCTTATTTGAAACAGTATCTCCAAAGGTATAGTAAAACCAACAAAAGAGTTTCTCCAAGGTTAGCAGTACAGTCAGCGGTTAGTCATGAGTTCAATAAAATCTAATAATTTTAATGTTTTAATAATTTCAAAATGTATGGTTAAGAAAAGGATTTTGATAATCAGATTCAATTTTCATGACAATGAAGCAATTCTTTTTAGTGAGAGAGATGGGGCAAGGGAAAAAAATGCTAACATTTATCTAAAGCAACTTTTCTGAGTTTCCAAGAACAATAACAAAAGGTAGCTTTTTGAAATATAGTTTGACATTGTATAAAAACTCAAAATTTTATATCCAACTTTCCTACATGTGTACATAATGTATATATCATTCGCATTTGAATATACCTGTGATCTCATTCATTTGACTTGAGTTCTATTGGTTTGGAAATTCTGAAGAATGACAGGTGATTTTATCTGATATGTCCTAATAGTAAAACTACTTGTTGTCCCATAAGTGAGCGTCATTTCAAACTGTGGGCCAACAAATCAATATCTTATGATTAGAATTTTCTTTTAGATAAAATAGAAGAGAATAGAAAATATCAGAGTGTAATGCATAGATGGAGTAAGAATAAGTGATGTTAAACTTCTGGCTCTGCTTTGCACACACATGTGCACGCACATAAATACACTGGGCCACAATGTAAAATGTATTTCTCATTGCAGACCACACGCAAAAAAGCGTAGCAAAAAACTTCCCATGTTCAGACGCAAAAGATTTAAATCTGTGACTTTACATTTGCAGAAATCGAGTTTAAGGAAGGAGAAACCCAGCACAATGTTGAAATTGAAGTCATCTTTGATGGGGTAAGAGAGATGAGAGAGGCCTTCACCGTTCACCTAAAACCTGATGAAAATATGATAGCAGAGACTCAGGTAAGTAAAGCAGCGTGTCTATAAATTCATGGCCAGCATTTTGTCAGAGAAAATGCATATGAGCTGTCACTAGTATACAACAAAGTGAGGAGACTTTGCACGAGCCTTACGTGAAAGAGACATGCATAATTCCTTTTCACCACCTAAGTAAATTTTGTTCTGATTATGTCACAATCAAGAAATTCTTATCCCTTTCGTTGAAAAATCATGTTTGTAGAAACTCAAGGACCAGAGTCACTGGGCCCCATGCTAGCCCACTTCCCTTCCCCGTGTCAATCAGTAATGACTGAATTTGGGATTAACCTCCAGAGAGAAAGCATCATCTCAGTTTGAAGAGGAGACTGTTAATTCAGTGCCACAACTCATTAAAACATGCATTTGCACCCACAAAACAGTTGTTTAGCCCTCAAAATCCCCACCTGTTTCTATTAGCTTTATCAGAGTTTGATGTCCAGAGCCTTGTGACCAAAATGTTATAGTCCTCAAACTTGTCTTCTACACTTACTTAATGTATATTGCATTAATATCATCAACCAGATTTTCCTCCAAATAAACAGAATTTTGACCTTTACAGCAAAAATAATTTTTAAAACTACATGTCATTTTGGAACAGATCTATTTTTATATCTATACTTAAATGTACTGTATTGTTTTTATTATTAATATTTGTTTCGCTATTAGTATGAGATCCAGTTGAAAACATTATTTCTCTAAAATATTTTTGTCATTTTTTTCATTTATTTATTTATTTATTTATTTTATTATTATTAGTTCAGCATATTATGGGGGTACAAAAGTTTAGGTTACAGATACCTTAAACAGATTCAAATAGACCTACCATTTTTGTCATTTTTTAATCTTCATTGTTTAATTGCATTTCTGCCACAGGGCCTTGCCTTTTTTCAAGTCATATTTAAAATTCAAGAAGTGTGGGCAGAAAATCTTTATCAAATTCATTTTTATATCTTGATCACATAAAAATGAATCTTTGATATTGTTTTCATGGAGTAGTATATAAAACTTTTGGGTGAAAGGAAGAGAGATTCACTCAAATTACTTCCAGGGATAAAAGCTTCTCTTAAGAATATACATGTAAATACAGGTTTGGAAACTGTAATATGTGGTGAGATATTGAAAGTTATTCGGGAGCAAACTTACGGCAAGGTGTTCTTGCCACCTTGTCCAGCAGCAGAGCTGCACAGATCCCTCGTCTGTCTGGAACTCAGCGTCCGCTCTCCCTGTGTTTCAGGCGGTGCCTTCTGGCCTTGTCTCGTTTACAGCTTTGCTCATTACCCCTGGCATCGGCTTCATCGAGGCCTTACTATCCCATGACTTCCGCGATCTCCCTTCTCTCCAGCTGTCTTTCAGCTTTCCCTCCATTATCAATTGATTGACTTTTTCATGGAACTTCCACTTCACAACCCCAAGACAGACTTAGCTACTGTCATCACAATTGAAGAAAAAAATCTGTGTCCAGATACCTCGAGGGCCACTGACCAACCTTCGGATTAGCTGCCTCAGACTCAGGTCCCCTCCCCTGGAACCATGAGATGTGAACAAGGTGCCAAGGTCACGTGCAGCAAGCCACATGGGGCCCATTGCTCTGCAGGGGCTCCAAGTATGACAATGTTCATCATAATGAGGCAGGGGTTTGCCTAGTGTATTGTCCTGTACGATTGAAGCACAGAAAAGCTAATATTTCCTTAATCAGTGATGATGATCTTTTCCTTATAGGTGACCAAAGCCATTGTGTATATAGAAGAAATGAACAGCATGGCAGATGTCACTTTTCCTTCCGTCCCTCAGATCGTGTCCCTGTTGACGTACGATGACACGTCCAGAGCTAAGGAGAGTGCTGGACCTGTGTCTGGCTATCCTGTCATCTGTGTCACAGTGAGTAGGAAATTGAAAAAATGGAGGAAAATTGTAAGACCATTATTTTAAATAATTGCAAACTTTAACCAATGTAGTATTGGCGTTGTCGTGAAGAAAGCAAAAGTAGGAAAATACTACAGGTTTCAGCTTTGAACTTTGCAAATACAGCATTAATCACACAAAGCTCCCATTTTTCTTCCTTAACCCAACAAATGTTCACTAGCTGATGTGTACATAGTGTGTAATCTCAGAGTCTGTCACTGATGGAAAAATAAATAAGAACTCTGTACTTAAGGAATTTAAAAATAAGGAAGAAAAAATATATAGAAATCAGTAACTCTAATAAAAGGCAAGATGTGATTATTATCATGAGAATGCTATAAATGAGGAGCTAGAGCCACATCTCCATGGGTGAGGGGAGGCAGGAGGTGGGCAGGGGGACCCTCAGTTTTAAGATAAGAGCCAGATAAGGGAGGGTCATTCCACGAGGAACGGATTGCAGCATGAGCTACAGCTAGAGGAACAGCATGAGAAATGGCACATTATCACTACTTTTTTTACTTACTTTTTATTGAAGCTCCTTGTGAGCTAAAACTATGACTTATTTTTATAACACAGCAGCCCTAACGAAATACATATCATAGGTACACTAAAAATATTTGTTGAATTAGAAAGGCAGAAATAAAAATTTGGTGCCAATTTATAGAAATCTTTAAATGTCATATTAAGGAACTGGGACTTCGTCTGCTGGGTAGCAGTGAGTTCTTGCACAGAAGGATGGTCCGAGGGGTTATGTTGGCGGGTCAGCAGTGCAGTAATGTGTCCCTGGGCTGGAAGGAAAGGCCCTGCAGTAGACAGGGAGGTGGTGCTCGGAATGGGAAGAAGGGACCAAGCTGAGCAACATTGCAAACGGAGAATCAGCCAAGTTCACTGACCCACTGGTGTTAGATGAGAGAGGAAGGGAAGGAGGGAAGGAAAAGAGAGGGAGGGAAAGAGAGTGAACAAGAACAGCTTGGCAACGCTGAGGGTTCAAGAGATTATGGTATGAATAACAGCTTTACCCATATTAAGTTAGAGGTAGAAATGTACAATCTAAGCTATCTGAAATGCAAAATTCAAGTTCATAGAAGTTCAAGTTCACAGAAGCTATCATGGCTGGGCATAGAAATGAGGAAGTCACATGAACAGCATGTAGAAATGGAGGCAAAACGGCAGTGCAAACATGGCAGAGGGAGCTTGAGAGGTGTAGTTTCTGCATTGTGCTCCTACTTTGATCCTAATATAGTTATTTGTTTTCCATAGGCTTGCAACCCCAAATATTCAGATTATGACAAAACAGGCTCTATTTGTGCAAGTGAGAGTATCAATGACACTTTGACACGGTACCGATGGCTGATCAGTGCACCTGCCAGCCCTGACGGTGTAACCAGCCCCATGAGAGAACTGGACTTCGACACCTTTTTCACATCGTCCAAGATGATCACGCTGGACTCCATCTACTTCCAGCCCGGCTCGCGGGTGCAGTGCGCGGCTCGTGCTGTGAACGCCGATGGGGACGAAGGCCTGGAGCTGATGAGCCCCGTTGTAACCATTGGCAGAGAGGAAGGTAGGACGTTGCCATTTTACCAGGAAGAACCCTGTGATACCGTGGAATATCACAAGTGTCTAATTTCTGGTTATTAATTCTTCCAAATGTATGCCAGAATACGTTGTAAGCACTTCAAAATGAAAATCCCTTTTTACAAAAATATTGATTAGAAAACAAACAATTTATTCATTTCACATTTGTTGAGCACCTATGACATGCCATACACAGAGCTTTATGCTGGCAGTAAGAAAATAAGACAGGGTCCTTGTCTTTGAGGAATCCATAGTCAAGTTGAGGACACAGACAAATGTTAGTATGGCCAGGGCACAGAAATACAAAAGTAGGAGTGATTAGTTCTACCCTGAATGGGTCAGGAAAAGCTCTGCGAAGAGGAGATACTGAAGATGAATCTTGAAAATAGTGGAGGAAAACAAGCATGAGCAAGGACTCATGGAAGCATGAAAGAACATGGAATATTCTGCAAACAGTAAGCAGGGAAATGGGAAGCTTGTGAGAGGGAGAGGGGGAAGGACCAGGAGAAAAAGCAGGATAGCACGCAAGGGTCAGATCCAGACAGGGGGTGCAAACACCATGCAGGGAGCTCAGCTGGCTGCTGGATGAGTAGGAGTTTGCTGGGGACAGGGAGGGAGGGATGTGCAGATGCTCACACTTGTTATTACAAGGGAGTTTGTGTTTGTGGCTGGAGCCAAGGATGCATTGGGTGTGGACAATAGGATGTGACTGGAGACAACATCGGAAAGGCAAGAAATCCAGTTTATAGATGAATCCTTCACTCTACAGAAGTATTTTTAAATCCAATTTTTTAAGAAAGATTACATGTATATGATTCTATTTCTAAAGCTTCCATTTGCATACAGTATTCAGAAGAACATTTTTTGCATAAAGGTTACAAGTACCATCTTCTCACCATTATATATTCAGGATCAAATATTTATTGAGATATATATTTTATATATGTATAAGCAACATGCTCTTTTGATAGGATTAAAATACATGGTTTTTGACTTTCTCTTAAAATCATACTATTGTATTGGTACAAAAAAAAAAAAATTTGAAATGCCTTAAAATGAGTCTCTCTATTAATAAAACAGCCCAGATGCTGGGACTTGCCTCTGATTTTATTGCTATTCTAGTAAATACCTATTTTTCTATTTTGTATAAATAACAAAGAAATTATATATTTTCTAGTTCTCTTGAAATTATAATCCAGCATCTTGGTCCCTTCCATGATATTCAAATGAAAACATTGCAATTCTCTTAAAGGAAATATTGCAGGAAGAGTTTCATGTCAAAATTCTTGAGCATCACCGAGAGATATGAGACAGAGAAATAGAGAGATATAAAATGGATTGTAATTATAATATACATACTATAAGAAATTATATATAGAGAGAAAACTCTCCTATACCCATTTTGCTCTCTAATTTTAATGAGACTTTAGTTTTTATTTTTAATGAGTGCATTTTTAGTTTTTTTCACTTATAAATAATGTCTATTTTATAACTAATCATACATATATTATTCTAGGGTAAAAATCTAATTTACTTAGTTTAACTACACTTACTTTTTTTCCTATTTGCTTTCAATCATTTCTATAGTATCTGTTCATACTTTATATGAAAATAATCTTGTGACTATGATCATGATCTAGAAGGACCAACACCTATTAAATCACATTGAACGGTAACTATTTCTTTCTCAGACTTTTTAAATCTCTAAAATGTTAAGTGGCCACTAAACCATCTGCTGTGATTGCTTCTTAGACCATGGTGTTCTGTTCTCTTACAATATCCACTCTTAGCCACGCCCTAGTCCATAGAGGATGTTAAAATATGTAGAAAATAATAGTTTCTATTTTTAAGATATTCTTTAACCATTATCTATAATCTTCGTTTATCACAAATATGTTCATTTTCCCTCGAGGTCTTTGCCAGCCCCGCGTGCCTGGGGTCGTGGGGGCAGAGCCGTTCTCAGCTAAACTGCGCTACTCGGGCCCCGAGGACCCAGACCACACAAACCTTATCAAGCTCACTGTCACGATGCCACACATGGACGGTAGGTGACTTGGGTAAGCAAATGCGTGGAAGGGTTTTGGGTTCCTCATTACCTGCTTTATTTTACTTAATCTTCTAAACAACCAAGCTTTAAAAAGTGTTCAACTTGCAACTTGAGCTTCAAGTCCTGCTTCTTCCAACTGTTTCTGCTTTGTTCCACCCAGTTTTTAAAAGTCTGGCAATTTAAACATTCTTTATTTTAATAAAATTACATAAACGTAATACCTGTCCAAACACAATAAAACAAAACTTTGGCTAATATGCTAGCTTCTATGAAAGAGTACAAATGCATCTTCACATGTGAACTTGGAGTTCCGGTAAAGCATTCTGGTATCTCAGTGCTTGCCTTTGATTGGTATTTGCTATTTCATAGCTGGAGTTTGGTAAGTCTCTCTCAACATTTACTGTAAAGCTAAGATATTTTCTAGACATTAAAATAAAATTTTAAAAAATGGAACTAACAAGTACTATATTTTGCCTTCATTTTCTCTGGATAGGGGGCTATGACGAGAACATATGAGTCAATAACTTTATCCACACATTTCCGCATGTACAGAAGGCATTTCAAATATTTTCCACTCAGTTTACTTTCTAATTGAAGGAAATTGTTAGTATTAACTTTATCACTTGATATGTTACTTATATTTATGTAGGTAAGGGAGAAGGAACATTAAGCAACACTAGGAACTACAAGGTAGAATCTACCTCCCTCAAAACAAGGACATCTTGCTTTATCTGCTTATGATAACCCCACATTCGTCCTGGGTTCGGGGGGGGGGGGGTAGGTGGACAGGAATCTGCATCTCCTCACTTTACAGTGTGATGTTGGTTTCCATGACCATCGTATCTCTAGGCTTGTGTGGAGATGTGACTTGAGCTGCAAAGGGCTGAGAAGGGACCCATTAGGGAAAAACAAACCTGTAACAGTTTTTTCCTAATAGAAAGCGTGGCCAGTCCCTTATACCACTCTTAGGGCTTGACTTTGCATTTTCTGAAACATTGAATAGCCACAGCTCTGCCAGAAGCATGGTGGAGGCTGACCAGTTCTTTTGTGGGGCCAGAGTTTTGCTCTGGGAGACCTGAGAGGCAGAGGTGGGAAAGGCTCAGAGAGAAGACCTCTTCCATAGCCTTTTGCTGCATTGCTTATGACAGGGATCAGCAAACTATGGCCTGTGGCCAAATCCAGCCTGCTGCCTGTTTTCATATGGCCTGCAAGCTAAGAATGGTCTTTATGTTTCTAAGTATTTGGGGGAAAAAACAAGAAGGCTATGACACATGATAATTATATGAAATTCAAATCCATTGCCCATAATAAAATTTTAGTGCACACAGTTATGTTCATTCCTTTACATAGTGTTGGCATTTGCTCCACAATGGCAGCATTGAAAAGTTTCAACAGAGACCTCAAGGCCCACAGATCTCCTAAAATATTTACTATTTGGCCCTTTACAGAAGAAGTTCACCTATCCTTAGCCTATACTGTATAGTGGTAATTTTCAAATTTTTTTTTCTTTTTTGGTCTCAAGACATCTTAAATATTCTTGAAGATCTCAAAGACATTTTGTTTTTGTGGGTGATATCTATAAATGTTTATTAGATTTAAAACTAAAACAGAAGAACTGTCAAATATTCATTCATTTAAAAATAAAAATAAATCCATTACATGTTACCGTGAAGAGTATCTCTTAAGAAAAATAACGATAGGTTATAAAACAAAAAATAATAAGAGTGGCATTGTATATATTAATATATTTGACATTATCTTTAATGTCTAGCTTAATAAGAGACAGGTGGTTCTCATATCTGCTTCTGCATGAAATCTTTTGCAATCCATCACATCTTGTAGTCTCTGAAAAACTCTACTGTACATGAGAGAGTGCAGTTGGAAAGTCAAATAATAACATAGCATTATTATGAAAATAGCTTTAATGTCATGGATGTCCTTAGAAATTCCTAGGGAACTCCAAGATTCCTAGGATACCACTTCATAATCACTGCTGTGCAGTATTTTATGACACTTGTTTTTTCAAGAGATAAAGAAATTATAAAGTGTTGAGAATTCTTGGCTGCCTGTAAGAACTTTAACAATCATTTTCATTTCTCTTAGGCATGCTCCCTGTGATCTCCACTAGAGAGCTTTCCAACTTTGAGCTCACCCTGAGCCCTGACGGCACAAGAGTTGGAAACCACAAGTGCTCCAACCTCTTGGATTACACTGAAGTGAAGACCCACCATGGTTTCCTGACTGATGCTACAAAAAATCCAGAAATCATTGGAGAGACATATCCTTACCAGTACAGCTCATCTATCAGAGGTTCTAGTACCTTACGCTTCTACCGAAACCTGAACCTGGAGGCCTGTTTATGGGAGTTTGTCAGCTACTATGACATGTCAGAACTCCTCACTGACTGTGGAGGCACCATTGGGACAGATGGACAGGTACAGGCTTTTAACATTTGAGCTTTGGTCACTAGATGAACCAGTTGTTTGTTCTGTCACACAGATTTGTTCTAAATCCCAACTTTAATCTTGCATCTTAGGTAGGTCATCAACTACAGAGACCAGACAACTGGCATGGATGGTGTGAAAATCCGTGTCTATTTCTGGAACAGTGGGCCGAAATATATGTATTTTTTGATGATGTGTTAGAAACATTATCTTTGTTTCTAAAAGACCCTGTATAATTATTACCTTATGCTCCAAATCTATTTTGATATTATAAACATCCTAATACTCTGATTTCTCTTCAAAGGACACATCATCATTTCTCGTGTCTATGCATAAATGACTGTGATACTGTATCAGGAACCAACTAAAGTGAGGACTTAACAATCCTGGGGGTGAATCTAGTTTTTCTCCATCTTTATTAACTTTCTTCTTCAACCACTGTCTATCTTTCTCTCCTTCTGTCCTTTTGTTTTGGTCTCTTCCTTTTTCTTTCTCATTTTCTCCTCTTTTCCTCCCTCCTTCTTTCATTTCTCTATCACTAACATAGTCAAAAGTATTTTCATCAAAAGCCTATTGTTACTTTTACTCTACAATTACTGATTTTTCTTCATACTCCACAGACATTTACACATAAAATACACACACAAAAATCTGCATCCCACAATCATCAGCAACAGAGTTGTTAAAATGAGAAGGAAGCAAGGCCTCCACTGGGATTATAATAGAGAATCTAAAATATATAGGATGTTATTTAAAATTATAATGAACTAAAAGCATGCTCTGTCTTACCTGGACAAAATGAGGAACTATATAAGTAGGCTTATGCATTGAAGTGTTGTATGGGATGCAGACTGTATCATGCCCTTCAAGATTTAGCTAAAGTGAGACTATGTTTTCTGTCTATATTGCTATATACATAAGATATTATAACATAAAACATATTAAAGGATTAAAATATAAAACAAGTAGCAGTAAGAAAAACCTAGATAACTACTATGAGTTTAACCCCACAGCAAAGCCGTAGAACTTGACAAGTTCAGCTGGTGTTGATGTCGAATTGGACTCAAAGATAGTGACACATCATAACCACCTCCCCTGAAAGTAGCAATATTCAGTAACTTGCAGAGATTGCAAGTAAATTCTAAATAAAAACACCAACAAAAGGCAGCATGAAATGGTGGAAAGGTTCTAGGTATTGGATTCAAGCAAATGCACACCCAGACTTGGCTCTGATATCTTTTAGCCATGTGTCCTTGGGCAAGTTACTTAAACCTTAGTAGTGCTAATTCCTCAGGTCCCTCTTTCCCAACCTGTTTTTGCCACCTGAAAGAAACGTTAAAAAAAAAAAAAAAAAAAGATCTTATCCCCAGAATAAAAATAAAGGTTCATATTAACAAATCTACCTCAGCCTTTTCCTTTACAGATCAAATATCTCTAGTTCCTTTAGCTCTTTTTCATGAAGTTGTTTTCAATCCACTGCTAAATCATTTATATTTCTCTTCCAGTTGCTCTTCTCTCAGATTCTTGCTTAAGTCATAGGATCTATTGGCATAAGCAAAACTGGATATAGTTATAAGTTTACATTATAGTTCTCATTCTTCCTTGTTAAAATCACTTCTTCATGCTATAGAGCTTCTCTGTGTTCATGGTCTGTATTTACCCTGAAGAATGTTTTTTATCTTCTCCATAGAATGGTAGCACTTCTCCATATTTAATACATGCTACCCAGGTAGACTTTTCTAGTAAAAGAACTGCACTTGTCCTGCTTAGGCTTTATGCTATTGGACCTGTCCACTTCTCCAGTGTATCAGGGGCATTTTGGATGCAAAGCCTGCCCTCTAATGTGTTCATTTCTCAGACCAAATCTTATTATAAAATGCTCAGCTGAAGTAGATATATTTTGATAGATTTTTAAATTTCAGTTTCTCTATTGAATTCTTTGAGTTAGGTATTTTTTTTCCTTCCCTTTACTTCTGCTAACTAGAAAAGTCATTGCCCTGCTTCTGTTGAGCTTCCAGCAGTACTACCCCATTAGGTGAAACCAGCAACTCCAGGTTTTCAATTAAGTTTCACCTGCCAGAAAGGCTTACGTTACATAATACTAGGAGAGAGTGCAGTATAAGAATGATTGCACCATCCAATTCTTAACTAGGTTGTGTTACTTTTTTTCTTTATGCTAAACTTTATTAGAAAACATTGATCCTTGTTTTAACAATTGCCCCCATGCCTGGCTTAACATCATCCATTTAGTTTGGCAGACAATATAAATGAAACTACTAAAAAATGCAAAAACAATTCACGTTACCTTCTTAAGTAAGATGGCCAACTTGTAGGAATTCCTTCTGAAAAGATTTTCCTGCTTTTGCATTTTAGAAAATAAGTTTAATAGCATAGCCATGATGATCAACATCATAGAGATGACTGGATTCAGTATAAATCATTGAGATTTCAGGACCTTGTTATAAAATTCTAAAATCTTCAGTGTAAACTAAATGGTAATATGATCTAATAAAACATATTGCTTATTCTCTTAGAGTGAAGCTTAGAGATGTCTCTCCAGAGAGACAGAACCAATAGAATAGACACACAGATATATGGGATTTATTACAGGAGTCCACTCACAAGATTCTGGAGGCTGAGCAGTCCCATGATAGGCCGTCTGCAAGCTGGAGGACCAGAGAAGTCAGTAGTGTGGCTCAGTCCAAGTCCAAAGGCCTGAAAACCGAGGAAGCTCATGGTTTAATGCTCAATCAGAAGCCAAAGGCCTAAGAAGCTTGGGTGGCTGCTGCTGCAAGTCCCAAAGTCCAAAAGCCAGAGAACCTGGAGTTCTGATGTCCAGGGGCAGGAAAAGAAGTTTTCCCCAGCTTCCAAAGAAAGAGAGAGAGGCCAGGCACAATGGCTCAGGCCTGTAATCCTAGCACTTTGGGAGGCCGAGGTGGGAGGATCGCTTGAGGCCACGAGTTCAAGACCAGCCTCAGCAGCATAGCGAGACTCTGTCTCTGCAAAAAAAAAAAACCAGAAAAATCAGCTGGTCATGGTGGTGTGCACCTGTAGTCCCAGCTACTCAGGAGGCTAAGGTGGAAGCATCCCTTGAGGAGTTTGAGGTTGCAGTGAGCTGTGATGACACCACTGAACTCTAGCCCAGGCGGCAGAGCAAAACCTTGTCTCAAAACAAAAGACAGAGGGAAAATTCTTTTTCTTTTTTTTTTTAATCTGTCTTTTTTTCTGTCCAGTCCTCAGCCAGTTGTATGGTGCCCACCCACATTGGGTGAGGACAGATCTTCCTTGCTCAGTCCACTAATTCTAAACATTGATCTCTTCTGGAAACATCCCCACAGATACACCCAGAAATAATGCTTTACCAATTATCTGGGGATTATCTGTGGATTCCTTAATCTATTCAAGTCGACAATCTAAATTAACCATCACAGATAGCCATTCTGTTTCCCCTACTTTAATCCTTGGTTTTATACCTTTACTTCTCCCCTAGCTATTGATATTCTCCTATATCCTCCCCCAACACACACGCACGTTATTTAAATATAGATGAAGGAGAAGAAAATGTAAAGTAGAAGAAAGTTAACCCTCTGAAATATTTTATTCTATTAGTTTTGGGCTCTAGAGAAGAAGAAAAATGTCTAATAGTACTAAAAATAACAGTAATGGTAATAATAATAGTAATAGCTAACGTTGAGTGTTTACTATGTGCCTACCATGCTTCTAAACACTGTATATATTTCCGCTCATTCTATCCTCACCACAAGCCTGTGAGATAAGTACTATCTTTGTTCCCTTTTTACAGATTAGAAAGCTGAAGCAAAGAGAATTCAAATAACTTGTAAGCCCATCCTCTTAACACATCATAATGCTTATCTGGGCATTAAATTGAGTGGGTGAATATGAGGAATGGATATGGTCACAGATGCCATTGCAAGAAAGCCAGATGAACTCTTTTCTTTGTTCTTGGTACAAGAATGCTGTCCAACAGCAATCGTGAAAATATGTGCCAGATTACATCCACACCCACTGCTGGTAAAACAATGCAAATCCACCTTCTAACAACACTAGTCTACAGATTCATCTGATTACGGGCAGAGCAATTTTGAATGCAACCATATTTTATGAGATGGCACCTGAAGGAAAGCAAACTAAATGCTTGGGAAATAGATTCTGCTTTAGAATGTCATGAGAGTCTTACACGCTTTTCCATTTATGCATTTAGAATGGGGAAGCCGGCAAAAATAAAAGTGACCCATTAGCATGGGCAGCATGGGCTACATGTACTTCAAAGAGGCTTCTTGGTTTTATCGGCCACCCCTGTGAACAGCACCTGTGGGAAGCCAGGTCTGTTCCAGGTCTGTTTGTCCTCCACAGCCCACAGAGCCCTGGCCGGGCTCCTGGCAGACATTACTTTCCCTCTTCACGTCCTTTCCCAGACTTGGCATCTTAAATCAAGGTAATCACTGTGCAAACACATTTTATTAACTGGTAATTGCTTCTGCCAGGAACAAAATGATGGAGAATTGATTTTTTCCTTCTTTATGTGTTCTTAGTAGCTAAAGCTACCACCACGAAATATTGCCAAGTTCCTGCATTTTTCTTTGTGATTGAAAACCTGTTTCTAACACACACTGAAAGGGTTTTCTGCCTGCCCCAACTTCCCAATTCAAATTATTTAACTTACAAGAAAGAGTTTCCAAGGTAATCACCTCAAAAACCCAGAATAGTTATGTGTTAACAGCGATGAAGTTTGATTAAGTTTTATGCGTTTGACTATACCTAGCTTCAGCTGATGTTAAAACTATATCTGCTCTGACATCTTATTCATTTGTACATTTATCCATTAAAGAAATATTTAATGAACACCTACTCTGTGCCAGGGAGCTTATCAGGTACCTGGTGAGGACACCAGATAGGAAGCTTACATGTCAACAAAATAGAGTTGGAAGAGTCACCTAATCACTTTTATAAAAATGAAAAATGTTACATGCCAAGAAAAGGAAATTTGGAATTTCTCTAATGATATTTGACTCTAAAATTGTTTTCAATAATTAGGTTCTAAAATATAAAAGAATATAAATAGCAGGAAAAGAAAAATAGAGGTAGATTGAATAAGTGATTCTACTCCCCCTTTATGTGCAACATATGTTTTATAAATAAAATTTAAAATTGTTTGAGTATACAATGAAAGACGCTCTTGATCCCAAAACTAAGTTTTGAAAACTATTGAATATTTTGGTGATTTTTGTCTTGAAAACAATTTCTTTAGAAAATAAAACACTGTAGTTCGTTTTACCTTTTATCGGCTTGGCTAGCTGGATTGCAAGGTCAGAATCTCAACTCTCTCAGCTTGTTTGGCAAACAGCAACTGATAGTGTGGTGCAGTGTGCATAAATAAGCTGCAGAAATGCAACCCAAATGACAGTTCGCACTTAAAACATGAAATTGTAATGTACTTGGAAGACATAGTACGATTTTGGAAAAGTAAACAAGTGTTTTTTCTTACTTGCTTTGTTTGAGGAAAAAAATTGCTCCCTTTTTACTGTGTGTTTGATTTAGAAATATGGAACTTTGAGTCTAGAATGTACTTTAGGAGTCATCTTTTTCCATATGATTCTCTTACACTTAGTACACTGATTCTCTTGTATATGTAAGCCACTCTAAATCATTTGTCAAGAAATATTAATAGCAGGAGAAATCCAAAATGTAGAATTTTCATGAAGTGTTGTTGCTTCTATTTTGTCAAATTTACCAGTTAATTGTTTAATACTGTATTTTTGTAATGAAAGGAATGAAATCACCATGGAAATCGAGGGAACTAAAGAAGCATAGAAAAAGAAAAAACATCTCATCCATTATCACACTATCGCTGTATATAGACATATTTTCTAATCTCTTTTCAATATACATATACATTTTTAAAGCAGCAGCATAATGTTATTTATAGCATTTGATATACTGTTTTTACTTAACATGTAAGCATTTCCCCCGACAAGGAATAGTCTTCAGATACATGTCTTTTGATGGCTGCGTGATATTTCACCCTGTGAGTGTGCCATCATAATTTATTTAACCATCCTTCTATTGTTGGTCATTTAGATTATTCTCATCCTGCCTTATCCCATCCCCTAGATTTGTCCTTAATTCTAAAGAATTGGGGGACCAGTATTAGCCCTCATCCCAGAGTCTGCTCCTGCCTCTGTGATACTACAGACCTTCAGAAAGGTTTGTAATTGGACAAAAGAGAAGGTCTCTTTCCCCCAAGTGTCCCTGGATGTGTAATCTGCTGTTACTCAGAGAATTTGGCTAAAATTCTAACTTGTTAAAACAATGACCTCACCTGAGTAGCTAAGAACACACTCTACTGAGACTTCAAGCTATTGAGATCGATGAGCCTTCCTTACCTGTTCACAAACACCACCATCTTGATGTTACAGGCATGTGTCTGGCAGCCAAAGCAGCAACAGAAAGACATTTCAACCAGTGGGAAATCCCTACCCAGGGGTGGCCCTCACATAAAATTCCAAGAGCTCTGGCCCAGTTTTTAATCTTTGAAGTAAACACAAACCACATATCCCACATGAAAGTGGGGTCTATGCGTGATGGTAAAATATTTTTATTTGATTATTTTTTTCAATATATGTAATCTACTTGAAAGACCTTGGGTAGGAGAGTCCAGCCAGCAGCCATGTGTGGCTATTGAGTCCTCAAACTGGGACTAGAAAGAATTGATACGTGTTGTACATTACAATACATACCAGAATTTAGAGATTTAGTACAAAAAAAGAAGGTATAATATCTTATCAAAAACTATTTTATACTGATTGTATATTAATATATATTGGGCTAAGTAAACCATATTATTCAGATTGATTTCACGTGTTTCTTTTTACTTTTTAAAATGTGGCTGTGAGAAAATTCAAAATGACCTATGTGGACTCACATTACATTTTTACTGAATGGTGCTGGTGTAGATACTTGGGCGTTGGTCCTGATTCACTAAATAATCTTGGGCAAGCCAGTTACATTCTCCATGGCTTAAGTTCTCCAAATGTAAAATATACCCTTGCCCAAGCGACGAAGGTTGCAAAGGAACAAGAAAAACCTAGATTAGTTTTCACTACTGTGTATGTATATATACTGCCTACTTCTATAGGAATTTTAAAAACATCATGAAGATAACATGTAAATTGGATAGCTACAACTATATGGCCAAAAGAAGTGAAGAATTAAATCTACTGCAATTTCCCTCAATACTAATTTCCACCATAAACAATATTATAATTTTTCTTTTGGGCTACTCTTCTTTCTTTCTATTCTTCCCCTTCCTGCCTATCTCACACACGGATTAGAGGCCTTTCTATGTCCCTAAAGCAGACGATACCCTCCCCAAATATATACTTGCCATTTAGCAGTAGTATTAATAGCATAAATTTGACAGTTGGTTCCCTTTTCCTGGTCATTTACATTTTACACTTTACTTTTAAATATGGAATTTAAAGTGTTGTTTACCTTTGTTGAAGAAACTTCGAACATCAGTAAGAACATAAAATCACTCATTGTGTCTCAGTTTCTTTAAGACTTCATATACATTTCTTTTCGCATGAACAAATGCCTTTAAAAAGTCTTGTGGTACAGGCTGAAAGAAAACTAAGTGCTTTTTAAGATGGCGTGTGAAAGTTAGATTGGTTGCATTGTGTTCTCCAAGTTTGAAGAAATAAACAGCGAGGTTATCTGGATGGTCGAGGTGATTCTCATGTAGGCTCCAGTTCCTCTAGGTAGAGATTCTAAGTACAGAGAAAGAAGATCTGGCCATAGGTAATAAGAAAATGCAATAAGGTGCAAATTCTGTGTCCAGAAATGATCAAACTCTAGTTTCCCACAAGAATCAAATGAAATCAAGTAAGAATTATTCAGAGAGCTGTACTCCAAGTAATTTATTCATAGGAACTGAATATTAGTAATTCACTCCAAAATAGCACACTCAATAACATGTGATGTATAGAATATAATATTGGCAACAATTATTCTTAGCACCTACAAAGTTTAATTGAAAATCCATGCCTAGAGCCTATTTTTTTAAAAAAATCGTGGTTTATTAAAATCAGTTTATTAAAATATTAATTTTAATTACCAGTGCATGTGGATTGACTTAATCACCCTCCGGAAAGTGTTAACACTGAACTTCAAAATCAATTGCTCAATGACAGTAATAATAGCCACCCTTAGAAAATACTATCTCAAAGGACTTTTATTGCTAGATACCTCGCCTGCTGGCCAGGTTAGCAGGTAATGGGAAGTGCTAGCTACTACATGAATGATTCTCTTTTTATGTATTTTATTAGGGATTGAGGTTTCATTTTTGTGACCTTGAGGAGTTTAATTTTAACTCTATGATAATGTTATAAATTGTGGTTCTCATGATTTAAATTATTTGCTGACTCATGTATGTGATTCCTGTTGTCAGCTCAGTGTGGAAGAAAGAACTAGACCGTTATCAGACAGCCTGACTTGAACTTCTAAGGAATGTGATCTGACCTAAGTCCTTTCTTTCCTCTTAGTAGAAGAAGCTGGCTATATACACCCTACTATTCTGCAGAGCTATTTTGAGAATTAAATATGATAACCTTTGTGGGATGATCTTGGGGTCACCCTCAGCTTTGTTTGGAATATGATGACGTGTGATAGAGTAGAAAAAACATGGGTCGAAAGCTAGGTTCTAATCTTGGCAGGGTCACTCAGGAGGTTTCAAGAATTCTGTGGGAAATTTGTTTTATTTCTTTGAGGCTTAAATATCCTACCTCTTTCTCTTTCTATCCATCATCCATTTCTCCATCCATCCAACTATCCACACATAGATATTATATAAATATAATTATGCGGGGAGAGTGAAAATATTAGAATAAATAGCACTTTGGGGAAACTAGGATAATGTCTGAAACATAGTAGGTGCTCAATAGATAGTTTACCCTCCACTACCCCCAACCCATCTGCTAAAAATCTGAGGGAGAAAAGTATAAAATTCAGAGTAAGACACTTCATTTCAACTAATGATTCTTGAGACATTGTAAATGTTACATGTCGTGACTAAGCATATTTGCTCCCAGATCTTTCCTGCTTTATCTTCCTGTATGTAATGAAAAAGTAGCTCATAGCAGTATTTTTCGTAATAGAAAAGAACTAGAAACAACCCAAATGACCATCAACTGATGAATAGATAAGTAAAATGTAATGCACGAATACAATGGGCTGTTATTCAGTAATAATAGGGAAGGAAGTATGGAGACATTCCACATCAGTGATACACCTTGAAAACATTATGCTAAGTCAAAGAAGTCCATCACAAAAGACCACATATATGGTTCCATTTATGTGAAATGTCCAGAATAGACAAATACCTAGTGACACAGTGGTTGCCAGGGGAGGAGGGAATAGGTGACTGCTAATCGTTACCGGGTTCCTTTTAGAGGTGATAAAAATGCTCTAAAATTGATTATGGTGATGGTTACACAACTCCTTGAATACACAAAAAACCATTGATGAATTGTTCACTTTAAATAGGTGAATTATATGTCTGTGAACTATATCTTAATAAAACTGCTATAAAATTAAAAGGACTGTATAAGTATAGTATGCTCAAAATAATGCAGTTTATCTGAAGGATTTCTGATACATACTCTTTGTTTTAAATGGAGGTAGGTAGTAGCTATTTAATTGATCCAAAATTAAGTGAGGGGGAAAAAGTATTATAACATGCTATCATTTTCTTTCCTCAGTGATTAAGTGAAAGCAGAAAATGGCTTGTACAAAATCAGGCTCGTTTAGTTAACATTGGATGGTGTTGACAGATACAATTTTATTGTTTTAGGTCCTGAACCTAGTGCAATCCTATGTGACCCTTCGAGTCCCTCTGTATGTTTCCTACGTGTTCCATTCCCCCGTGGGGGTAGGAGGCTGGCAGCATTTTGACTTGAAATCGGAGCTTCGTCTAACTTTTGTGTATGACACTGCCATCTTGTGGAACGATGGGATTGGCAGCCCCCCGGAAGCAGAACTCCAAGGTGGGTTAATAAGACTTAGAAAACCCATTTTCTTACCTGCTTAAATTACATCAGAGGATTTTTTACTGTAGCTAAAAATAATTGAAACAACTTTCAATGTATTTTCTTTTTCTATCCAGTAATAAGATAATTTCACCTTTGTCATGGAAAAGCTTTATTTTAACTAAATCATAGTGCCTCAAATTTTGCCTAATACGTAACTGTTAAATATAACTTTCTACGTTTCAAGGATATTTTACTCTTGTAGTCTATCTTAGGTGATTAATCATGTATGTGTTACATAACACATGTATGTATTTCCATGGGTTCTAGAAAATGGATAGAAGAAGTTCCAAATGAAAATAAGGAATGAACCCAAGGGGAAAAGTCACATTTTTCTTTCTGAAAATGAAAGATATATTTTAAAGTCTAGTGTAAATAATTATGTCCTAAATTTCAGTTCTGACTCTACAACTAACTAGCTGTGTGATCTCAAGCATATTGTTTAATCTTTTGGGGACTTAATTTCCTCTGAATGATAGACAAAACTTCTAATAGCTCTTTCTGTTTTAAAATACTATTATTCTGGGATACTTTAGCTGAATGTCTTGAAACACTGGTTGTGATTGCCACTAACTTTTGGGCCCACGAACATCTCCAAAACTTTGTTTCAATCTCCATGTCAGAATCATAACTCAAAATCCACAAACATAAAGCTAATTAATCCGTTAACAGAATTAGTGCTTTTTCCTTTCAGACATATATTACTGTTCCAGATCCATAAATGTCCTAGCATCATGCCAACATTACATTTTACTAGCCAGAAGGAAAATAAAGTTGATAGTGCATCTCAAATATAAATCTACTGTCTTAAACAGATTAAAATTACCTTAAAGCTATGTGACAGGTAACATGATCACCTTGAATAATCATTCCATATTATTTCAAATGTTTTGATTCCATGTCTTGCCTTAGCAGATGTATATTTAGGTGAATCTTAATGAGGGTCTTCTCTGTGATTCGCAACTTCTACTTGAGGATCTCTTGATCTTCTCTTGATCTCTAAAAGTAAATTTTGTCAAACTTGAGTTTCTTGGGAAAGCTCCAGAGTTTTCTTTAAGTTTGTAAAATTCAAAATATTAATAATTCTAAAGAACTGAAACCCATTTCTGCTTACATGTCCAAATCTCCATAATTTTGACAAGTTTGTTTGTCATGTCTCTCAATTTACAGCTTTTTTTTTGTAAACTGAAGTTTTGCAGGGGGGAAAATAGACCTAGTCTATTGCAATCAATCTGTGTATTTCGTAGTGACCTCACTCAGTCTACCTAATTCATTTTGCCTCCCTTTTAGACACCTTTTCTCTTTACAAGAGAAAATGAAAATACTTCTGCCTCTCTTAGTATTCAGAATTCTTCTGATAATACCCTTTGCCTAGAATGCTTAGAGACAAGATAGATCCGCATTCACTTTTGGAAGGAATCTGTACCTTAGGGGTCTCTGGACACTCACATTTCCCCTCTGGGTGCTCTCCCCACTGTAGGTTCCCTCTATCCAACCAGCATGCGCATCGGTGAGGAGGGGCGCCTGGCCGTGCACTTCAAGACCAAGGCTCAGTTCCACGGCTTGTTTGTGCTGTCACATCCGGGTAAGCCCCGTTATCCATTAACAGCCCCTCCGTACACAACAAGGATATAGTTTTTCCTTATGCACACACATTTCAGCACGCTTCCTGGTTACCTTTGAAGCCCTTAATTTCAAATGGATTATATTTGTGTAATTATCTCCACGACAGCTTGATAATTTTTCTGCTTCATCTTATAATCCTCAAAATTATCATTATGCAGAATTTTAGAGAAAATGCAAAATAACTAGAGTAAATTTAAAAGGAAGCCCTCTTGAGTTCATTTTAAGTAGAGTTTTCCTTTAATTAAAAAGCACAGCAATAACAATCCCTTTCTCTGCTTTGCTTCCATTGCACAAAAAAAAAAAAAAAAATTGAATTTCAGGTGATTCATTCAGCGAGCACTTCTCTGTTCACAGCTTTTACCGAGGTATTGTGAGAACCCTTTCCAATAGAGTCAGAAGCAGTACTCCACTTTTGTACTTAAGTCTCAGACATGTTTACTAATTATGTTAATAAGCATTGGCTATGCAGTTTTACCAACTGATGGACTGTGCAGTCAAAAACTTTGTTTTTTAATAAAGGTCATTAGAAATAATTTATTTTTTATTTGACTTTCCAAATTACTCAGCTGGTTTGCATGCTTTTCCAGAGTGCCAGCTGAGATTGGAAAGGGAAAGTAGTTCACTCACCGTGTTTATATCCTTCCTTTTTCTGGGCATGAGCTCTAACAAAGCAGAGAAGAGGGCTGGTGTTTAGGAAGACAAAGAGGCTTCGTTGTATTTTTATGAGACTGAACTACAAGAAATAAAGAACTAAAAAAAAAAATCATTTTGCTTTATTGTAATTGACAGTTCTGGAAAATGAGGATTTCCTGGTCTTTACAGTTTCCTTCCACATGTCCACCTTTCTAATAAACTGAAGCTTTGTTTAGCCACAATTGCAGGCGATCTAATTAAAATTAGATTCCATTCATAAATTGGGTTTGCCCAGCTGTGTGGATACTAATAGACTATTTTAAGTTCAGCTCATAGCTTTGGTGCACAATAAATGCATTCACATCAGCCTTTTTTTTCCTGCTTGGACTTCTGGAAAGTAGCCCTGAACAATTTGAGCATTTCTGTGCAATTACCTTTTGACAGAATTATAGTGCAGAAACAGCACTGAATTAGGAATCAAACGTCACATGTCCTGGCCCTGTGATCTTGAGAAAGTCACATAGTCACTCTCAGCCCAGTTTCTTCATCTGTAAAATAAGAATAAGTATACCAACCATGCCTACTTTGCAAGCTTATTATAAGAATAAAAGCAAGGCCAGGCACCGTGGCTCACGCCTGTAATCCTAGCACTTTGGGTGGCTGAGGCAGGAGGATCGCTTAAGCCCAGGAGTTTGAGGTTGCAGTGAGCTAAGATGACACCACTGCACTCTACCTAGGATGACAGTGTAAGACTGTGTAAGAACAAAAGCAAATACTGTATGATAAGGTCCTTTGAAAACTCTAACCTGTTATGTACTCTTTTAATTTAACCACTATGCCATTATCATTGTTGGCACTCACCAGCCTCCTTTACAAGCTCAGTGATCATGTCAACTAATCATCCGGGCCTGACATTCTCCCTCCGCCTCATAAGGAGTGAACCGACCTATAACCAGCCGGTACAGCAGTGGAGCTTCATCTCTGACTTCGCAGTAAGTGACTGAGACCCTTGCTTAATTTTCCTTTTCTGCTGCCTTCTGATGACGCCTCAGATTTTTAAATGAAACGTATAAATGTCTTCTCCTCTCAAAGGTACGCGACTACTCGGGGACCTATACGGTGAAACTGTTGCCATGTACCACCCCACCCCACCAGGAGTACCGCCTGCCCGTCACCTGCAACCCCAGAGAGCCTGTCACCTTTGACCTGGACATCCGATTCCAACAGGTGTGTCTCCTAGAATCATTATCTCGTGACTTGCAGAATCCCACTTTGTTAAAGTCATGGTTTACTTTATTAGTAAGAAAAAAAAAAGAAAGTATTCACACATGGATGACTTTATTGCATGCTGAGAAAAAAAGGAAGTCAGACAGTAAACAAACGAGGAAGGAAAGAAGGAGGAAAGGATGGCCGTTTATCTGCTGTTAGTCCAGGATATAAAATCTATAATTCAAGTGTATGCCACGGTTATTTTTTTCTCATCTGATCTTATCTTATCTCCTCCTGAAGTTTGCTGCCTTAGAGATTTGAGAATTTTCCCCAGACTTCCGTACTTCTTTGTCTTGTTCTTAACAGCAGAAGAATGAAATCCTGTAGTTCAAACCCCCTCAAAATACCTAATTGCCATTGTGTGTTTGTTTTTGTTTTTGTTTTTTGTTTTGAGACAGAGTCTCACTCTGTTGCCTGGGCGAGAGTGCCATGGTGTCAGCCTAGCTCACAGCAACCTCAAACTCCTGGGCTCAAGCGATCCTCCTGCCTCAGCCTCCTGAGTAACTGGGACTACAGGCATGTGCCGACATGTCCAGCTAATTTTTCCTATAGATTTTTTTTTTTTTTTTTAGTTGCCCAGCTAATTTATTTCTATTTCTTTAGTAGAGACAGGGTCTTGCTCTTGCTCAGGCTGGTCTCGAACTCTTGAGCTCCACCAACTGCCCGCCTAGGCTTCCCAGAGTGCTAGGATTACAGGCATGAGCCACCACATCCGGCCTGCCATTGTGTATTACAAGAAATGCAATGGCATCTTTTGCCCAAGAATTTATGCTAAATGTTGGCCTTCCACTTACCGTGATATTTACAAATCCTTACATAGCCCTATAAACCAGGGGAAGTGACCTCAAGCAATGCTATTTAGTCCCATTCGCAAAATAATTTAATTCCATCAGTTTTGCCTTCACAAGAACAAAATCAATGTTACAATTCCCTAAGTTAGCTTGGTTGACAAAATTGCAATGCAGGGTTTAGTTGGTCTACATGTGAGTATACAGAGAATGTGTGTATCTGTGAACACTGTTTGTGCACCATCAGAACTCCCAACAATACATAAAAGGGCTTTTACACTTGATTTTAGGTCAGTGATCCAGTGGCGGCTGAGTTTAGCTTGAACACCCAAATGTACCTTCTCTCCAAGAAGAGTCTCTGGTTGTCTGATGGATCCATGGGATTTGGGCAAGAGAGTGATGTTGCTTTTGCAGAAGGTATCACTTTACAAATGAGAGGGCTGCTCTGTTTGTCATGTGAATCTGTTGTGCTTTGCTTTATTGGTATTCTGGTTGCAGGGGCGGAAATTATAGCTTCTTCCATGAATTTCAGAATATAACTGAGTCTTTATCCACATTGGGAGGTGTAGGAAGTCATTGAAATTGGATTTTTTGTATACGCTGAGGAAGATAACCTCTATCCCCTTTACCTAAGTGACTTTTGGAACAAGTCTGGATTTTTTTCTTGAGTGTTTTTTCAGCTTGCATATAATCAAATGCTGCAGTTACATAAGATCGTAAATGCCTCACAGGCAAAGATTGTGCCTGTCTTGTTCAATGGTGTATACGTAGCACCTGTCAAGATACCTAGCACACATGGTAGGGGTTTAGTAACAGCTGCGAAAAGAAATGATGCAGTCCCAGGGTGTTTCATAAAGAAAATAAAGCTAATTACGCTTTTTATTGATGTTTTCTTTCTTAGTGTTATTCTGTATTGCACTAGCTTACATCTTACCAACTAATTTACTTATGTAAACTGGACTTTAACCACAGTGGGATATATTAATGTCAAATTGTAGACTAGACCTTGAAATGACTCCCACTAGTGGCGAAGCATCCGAGACTCCATAGACCTTCAGTCACGTTGGTTAGTGTGCACGGTGGTCTTATCTGAGGCCTGGGAGTGGACCAGATCATGAAGCTAACACCAAAAGGCCTTCAACACTCAACAGCAGATTTAGGGAGCCCAGGAAATAATCTCTGTGTCATTATTGTCATGAACTGTTTGCAGGGTCACATTGAAAGACCTTGTTACATAACAGAAGTGACAGTTCCACATCTCTGTCTCAGGTGATATAATTTATGGTCGCGTTATGGTGGATCCTGTCCAGAATCTGGGGGACTCGTTTTACTGCAGCATTGAGAAGGTGTTCCTGTGCACTGGCGCTGACGGCTACGTCCCCAAGTACAGTCCAGCGAATGCAGAGTACGGCTGCCTGGCGGACTCTCCTTCACTCTTGTATCGATTTAAAATTGTGGTAAGAGCTTTGACCCAAACCATGAGCTAGACAGATTTGCAAAGTTCAGCCTTTTTGTCTTGTATTTTAAAACACTATCATCATTTTAAATTAAAACAAAGGGTAACATTGTTACGGGAATTTGTACTTGTACAAAACTAATAGGAAAACATTCTGTCCTTGCAAAAGTTGGCACTATCTGCAGCAATTATTTTCCTTATTGCTTAAAGGACAAAGCCCAGCCAGAGACACAAGCCACCAGCTTTGGGAATGTCCTGTTTAATGCCAAACTGGCCGCGGATGACCCTGAGGCCATTCTCTTAGTGAATCAGCCTGGATCGGATGGATTTAAAGTCGACTCAACACCACTCTTTCAGGTAGGCCAAAAACAAGCTCACCTGCAATGGCCATGTAACCACGTGAAAGTTATTGAACATTTCTTTGCCTCAGATGCCTCTTGTTTAAATGGCAGGAATAGTAATATTGCATAGAGTTAATGGGAACAATGAATAAGACAATGCATATAAACCACACAGCCCATACTGGGCGCACAGTAAATATTTTGTAAACTCTAGCTTGTATTATTTTTATTAATATGTTAATGTTAGTTTAAAACTATGTATACCGGAGACTTTTATTCAGCCCAGAATGTAAATTTAAGTCCGACAGTTGAGTAATTTGCTTTTCTTATTCAAAACTAACTTCCTGTTGACTTTTCATCAACATCTTAATTAGGCTGATCTTGTGTGAACTGCTAGACTCAGAAAAGTAATTGTGTGCAGCACACAAAATCTCCACTCTCGAAAATTTCAGAAACCAGATAGAAAATTCTGACTCAGAGATAGAAGGTAGAGAGGGACCTTCTCTCTAGAGCAGGCACAAGAATCCTGAGCAGACAAATGTGACAAATTTAGAGATGTGTTTAGATTGTAAATCTTTGAGAGAGCAAGTGCACCCTTAGGATATTTATTAAGAATCATCCAGACAAGATAGACTAGAGAAATATGTTATTCTTATTCGGTCTACGGGAGGAATCTTAAGAAGGCATATTTGTTATTTTGAATCTTTTTAAACAAGAAGTTAAAGTATGGTATTTTTTGTTTTTATTTTTAACATTAACAAAGCATATGGCCTATCTGAACACTTCAAAGAATCATCAGAAAATCAGAAACAGGCCCTGAAAAAGCCTGAAAACTCGTTTTTCTCCCTATGGTCTTATACATAAATAAGCATCAAGACACACTGACAAAGAGTTCTGAGGTTCAGAAGGTTTGGGCTACAGTCCTGCCTCTGCCACTAACAAGTTGAGAAACATTGAAAAAGTCACTTAACTTCTCTGTATTCATATTTATTCATTTTTAAATGAATAAACTAGACCGTGTAATATTTAAAGTTCTTTATAGCTCTCACCTTCTATGACTACAAGTACCAGATATTTACCAAGTACGTGCTCCCTTAAGTGTTACATAGGATGTATCATAGAGTGCTTTACACAAAGCCTTGAACATTCTACCCAATCAAACATAGTAAGTAAATTAATTCTGTAGACTAAATTAAATTATCATTTATTACTATCTCTGCCATTAATTTCTCTTGCAAATAGTCATAAATGAGGTACAGTATCTAATTCCCTAACAAATGGAGCTGTGTTTTCCAGGTTGCTCTGGGCCGAGAATGGTATATACACACGATCTACACAGTAAAGTCAAAAGACAACGCCAATCGAGGTATTGGCAAAAGAAGTGTGGAGTACCACTCTCTGGTGAGTCAGGGCAAGCCCCAAGCCGCCCCCAAGAGCCGGAAGAGGAGGGAGATCAGGAGCACGCCCCCGCTGGCGTGGGACATCGGTGCTGAAAACAACCGAGGAACCAACATCCAGCACATTGCCCTGGACTGCACCAGCAAGAGGCAGATCCCCCAGGGGAGAGTCCCTCCTGATGGCGTCCTCCCCCGAGAGCTAGACAGTCCCAGCTCTGAGTTCAGCCTGGTCACCGTCGTGGGAGGCATCGCGGTGGGATTACTCAGCATCTGCCTCACGGGCGTTGCCGTGATGATGTGCAAGAGCAAGGCTAGTGGCAGGAGGAAGGATGCCCCGAAGGGCTCTGGCAGCGGCCAGCCCATGATGCCCCCGCAGAGCCACCACAATGACAGCTCAGAGGTCTGATGACTGCAGGTGGCATTCAACCTTTTCCTCAAGTGCCTCAGAAAAGACCACAATAGAACCTCAGATACTTCTGATAAGCTGCAGAGAATTGGGGACTTCCATGATGAAGCTGCTCAGAAGACATGACTGTACTCTAAGGTACTTTGATTTGAATTCTATCTACTCTTTCATGCATCAAAGGACAAATCAAGACCACCTCTTTCCTCATGCCCAGAAGGCAGCAACACCGTATTCACACATATACAAAGCCATAGAAGGACAATGAGGAATGTACTTCTTGTTTTAAACGTATTCTCTACACGGTGGAGATGAACCTATTGCAAGGTGCTAACAGACTCTTTCAGAAGTGGGAGAAGAGTCTATTGTTACTATGTTAGTGTGAACTTTGAAGGTGCAATTACCACGCTGGGTATTCATTGTATAACAGATTATTACTAGAAAGGTTTTAATTGGTAGTGTGGAAAAATGGTGAACACACTGTTTATCATGACAAGTTTTCAAATAAGTGAAGACAGCATAGAATTACGACCAGGGGTAGATCAACCCACAAATCACCTTATCTGCTATTTCGGAGAAAGTGGAAGGAAAGACAGAGGGAAGGGAATTCATTCACTCAGATGTGAATTGCTTCTCATCCTCATCAGACCCTCCTTGTTTTATTTGCTTATTTAATTTTAAATTAAACCAAAGAATATGTTAATTCTGTAAGAGATTGGTAAGAGATACTGCTCTGTTTTGGTATGTAGTGAGTAATAGTAGAGCTCAAGCTTGGTAGTATACGTTATTGGTGCTCAACATTTGTGGGAAATGAGAGGGTTGGTGATGTCCGGCTGACAAAGAAGTGTCATAGAGTTAGAGTCACTACAAGACAATGTTCTCTTAGAGCTGAGCCTAGATGTTTGCAGTATTGAATCCATGGATGATAACGAGAAACATCATTACAGATGGTGAAGGGAGAAAGTGATATTTATTACTGTAATGTGTATAACCAGAGTGCCTCTTATACATCTTTATAGAGCAAAAGGACATTTTTACAGATAACATATGAGGCTAGCCCTCAGAATAGCATAGCCACACAATAACATTCACAACTTAAATCGGTCATAGACCATTTTATTAGCTACCTAATCAGCATCTGGTTTAAACAAGGGGAATCTCTACAATTGTCATTCTGGAAAAGGTGGCCAGCATCATTCATCATCTTCTTTGATTCAAGAAGGCATCACTCTGGCATCCCCCGGGTCAGCGAACTAGTACAGTGAGGTCGCTCTCAGTCTCCAAACCTGTATTTTGTAGCCCCGCTCATCATCCACCTCACAAAGCCAAGGAACTTGAGGCTTGTGTGGCAAGCCTCCTGTTGCCTTTCTGCAGAAATATGCCTTGACAGATGGCAGAAATTTTGTTTGGAAAACTTCGGTATTTTATTGACCAGCCTCCCAAGAGCTAGTAAACATATTTCATACAAAAATAAGGTCAGGAGGAAAAGAATGATGCCTAAAGATTAACCCTCAGGTGCTTCCTGGCATCCTGTTTCATGTCCAGCCATGACCTGGTCCCTCTGGACATCCTGGTAGAAGGGAGAATTTCCGAGGGCAAACTTCTCAGGTCCTACGTGTACATCTTAATCTAGTGTCTGTCAGTACCAACCGTCTCTTGATTGAGATAAGAAAGCTACGCTGGTGCTGGGAGAGAGGTAAAAGTGTAATACTTGCCTCTCTTCTTTTAGGCAGCTCTGCACTACACATTCAAAGTCTTTTTAAAAATGGAGTAGACTGTAGCATCTTTCCACTGGGAAATTTACAGATATCACCCATGCCTCAAAGGTCCCTCCCAAGGACTTACATAAATAGAAAGTGCTCCATGGCCCAGGAAGTCACCTATCAAAATAGCGATACTTTCTTAAGCATCTCCCTTTCTTTTGCTTTACCTTCTGGTAGATGCTTCGCTATTTCTTTGGCTACCTCATACTTTGTATGGAAATGAACATGACTTAAGCAGCTTCAAATAGTGTGCGGACTTTTTAGCATTTAGCATTGGGTTCAATTTATGTAGACTGCTAGAGAAAGTATTCTCAGTCGACTCTCTGATATTTTAGCAATTACAAGCTGCACAGTTTGACTGTCACGCAATGTGGGGGGTCTCTGTCGGTGAATGGAGTCGTCAGTGGAGTTTATTACCACACGTCTGCTTTGAGCCTTTGGGCCAGGCTAGTTTTACACCAAATTTCACTCTACAGTGGGTGTTCTAATGAGGCTACTGTATATAAATTGGAGAGCTTATAAAATACAAAATGTCTGTTATTTCTTCACAAAGAGAAATTTCTCCTTCTCTTCCCATCTCCTCTCTTTCTATCCTCTCTCTATCTCCTTCCCTCTCTTCATCCCCTTCAAAAAAGACCTCTCTGTGGGAAATAGGCACATACCGCTTTCTTAAGTAGAAAGTACTTAGATCTTTGCATCATTTTCCTACTACCTGTTTACTAAATATGTAATTTAATACACATTAATATTTTTAAAAAACCCATAGTGGGAAAAATCAGGCAAAAATTTTTTTGTTAAATAAAACAAACCCTTATTGTCAATTTTTTTGTTTTTGGAAAACTATTCTGGTATTTTCGGCATACATACAATAAATTCCCATACAGAATAGGATATACGTAATAATAGCTCCTTAGATACTCAGTAGCTCTGACCCCAGTCAAGGTTTTATTGATATTACATAATAAAACCAAAAATAAATGTTACCACCTAAGGCTCTCCTAGGCGTATGAACCATGAAACATTAAAATAAGTAAGTATGTTTTAATGATGGTCTTATTTATTCTCATTTACTCCCTCAGTTACTGTTTACTGACTGCTCACCTAAGACTAGCTACTCTCCCTGTCCTCAGGCAGGTTATGATTGAATGTGGCTCTTTATCTGGACTGCAGTGTCAGGGTTTCCATTAGGTTCTCTCCTGGACCAAGAACACACCAGTTATATCTGTGAACCACAATTTAGAGTCCAACAGTACAGTCCACTCTTTTTCATCAAAAATAACCCAACCTGTTGTAGAGCATACAAATCTAATACAAAATAGTTCAAGGCAGTGATTTAATGGAACTGATCTTCGCAAACCTACACAGAGGAAGTACGTTGTAGCGCTGTGGGTGGCACTGCAGGTTCTTTTCCTTGCGGTGGAAGATAGGCCCACTTTATTCCAAGAGTGGGGTATAGCACATAAACCCTCCTCCTGGTCCTTCAGCATCATCAGCACCTCCAAAGTCCGCCCACTCACAAGCATCCGCAATGTTTGAACAATATGAGTGAAGGTCAGCTAGAACCCTGCTGCTCAATATGAAGGGATTTAGATCTATCAGCAGCAAAAGAGCTTCATTATCAAGTCATCTTACCTCCAGTTCTTTTCCAGGGTACCAACTCCGAGGTCAACATTAAAAATGGAAATGGACCTGTGTAAACACTACAGAAAACCTTTCCTTATACATGTCAATGCTAAGAGTTCAAATATTCCCAGGTTGAGAACTAATAAAGTGCCAACAATAGAGCTAAATATAATGACATTTAGATTTTCAAAGTTGGAAATATTTCTGCTCTTATTTTGAAAATACTTATTTAATATTAACTTGGAAACCGATTCAGTCCTTTAATAGGAAATAGAAAATATTTTTAACCATGCAAATGTCCTACAAACTTGGGAATTTTCATAATTGTATTAATCTGAAAATAGGCATGTTGCCATTCTTTTAAACTCATTTTTCTAGACATGATAGCAATAATAAAAGGATGAAAACAAGTGTCTTCATTAACCAGATGGCAAATGAATGGGACTCAAATGTTCAGTCAGTTCAACTTACCAAGGTTCAGAAATGTGTAATTTGGCAGGAAACTACAAATACCAGTGCTATCACAGCCACACACACACACACACACGTGAGTGCATATAAAAACAACCAAACATCTCATTTCTAGAAAGAGATACCCTTAAAGGCATACCTCTAACTGAAATGGCTCATAAAAGTTTACTAAGAAGGTCAACGGAAAGATCATTTGTGAAAACATACTATTGTGAGAATTTCCTTAACGTTAGTTCAATGGTTAATATATTTCCTTAAGATATTTTCCTAGAATTGATTGCAACATTGTATGGTAATGACATAGAAATTTTTAGGAAATATTATCCATAAGTTCAAAGTATCCCTCAATGTCTATTTTCCCCTTTTCCATAACCATTGATGCTAAGGAACAAAAAGGCTTTGAGATTTTGGTAGCTATTTGATTTTGATAAAATACTTGAAAAAGGAGAACATGATATTCTCCTACAGTTTCCACAAAAAAGATTACATAGAAAACTTTTCAATAAAGAAAGAATACTGACTCTCTCTCGAACTAAAGTTGAGCAAAAAAAAATATATACCAATGTGGGTCTCTCTTTTGATTTAATTTTATTGAAAGAAAAATCAGAATATTAAATTTGCAAACTTTTAAACAATTTTTGCCTTCTTCTCTATCTTTCAAGTGCATTTAGTTCATTTCCCCTGATATTTGTTGGCTTTGTGTTTATTTTTCAATATTTTGTTTTGCTAAAGAACAAAAAGAACTGCTCCAGCAATGACTTCTACTTCTGCTTTCTTTCTTTAGTTTAATGGACTAGCTTTTTCTTTTTCTGAGATTTTTCATTCTTCCAGTAATTCTTCCCTTTTCGTTTTGAAACCATTACCATTTTCATGATACAGTTAGCATTCTCATGCATCCCAAAACTGGTAAGTCCACCCAGCAATTGGACAGTGTCCCCTTCTGTATAAAATGTTCAGGCTTTTAGGTGAAAGAAAAAAGATCTTCCTGCAAAAGATCAAAAGTGTCATAATAATATGATGACAATCTGTGCCTTGATTTATCTCTCAGTGGAGGTTCAACATGGACATTAAGATATAAAAAAAAAATCTCTTTAAGGATTTAATTGAGTAAGAATAAAAACTCAAAGATCACATATATGAAGTTCTTTTGGATGATTGAATACTTTCCAATAAAATAAATAGCCAAAAGAAACTGATAAAATGTTAACAGCATAGAAGTTTTAAAACATACAATTATTACATGCACACTATTAGCCAGATGTTGCCTACACTGATTATATGATTATTTAAACACTTCAAGTGAATTTCTACTATGGATATTTATTTTTTTCCAATGTTTGGATCATCCTCTCACTTAAGAATTTTCAGTATTGTACCTTAGAAAAGAATAAAAAAGAGAATGTAAATTTAAAAAAAAAACTAACATTAAAAATAAAGAGCATTATAATAAAAATCACTTAAAATATAGAAAGGCAATTGCTGGTAAGAATAAAAGATCATTTCTCTACAAGCTAAAACTAAGCACATTACAAAGAGTAGTACAAAGCAAAATCTTTCACTGTGACTTCAGGAATTCAAGTTTTTGGCAAGATATTTATTTTTAAAGCCCATCTGTCTATCAAAGAAAACTTTATCCTGGACAAGGAGCTGTGTGTTTTATAATTGTATTAAGTACCTGCTTCCTTCCTGTGTGCCCGCCATAACACTTAGTAAATTTATATTTATCTTGCCACTGAGTGACATATCTGTGTCTAATGGAATTATTTGCAGAACTTACTAGCTTTTGTTACTTTCCCATGGGAATTTTTTCAGAAACTAACAGGGTCTAATTTTTTCATATATTTACTAGGTTACCACATATTTGCTGGATATTGAAGTGTATTCCCAGGAATCTAATTATGCAAATAATTTGGAGCCATTCATTCTTAAATTCATGTCTAAAATAGCTCTTATTACCACTTGTGTGTCATAACTACACCTGCTTTGCTTCAAAATATATCATGTGTTTAATATAAATAAAACCTATACATATGTGTGTGTGTGTGTGTTCAAATGGCCAAGTTATTGCAGTGGTTTTTATGACTTTATTTATGCAAAGAGCCAGAATTCCTGTAGTCTGCAATGACTAGTTCTGGTTCTGGAGCCATGAGCTTATGCAGGCCTTGGGACTGGGCTCCCACCACCATCCTGTTACTGTTGGTAAAAACTTGACACTCCTCAGCAGGATGTCCCCGTGGGGGCCCGAGCACCTACCTGCCCACCAGGTAAAGGGTGTAGATACAGCCGCAGGCCTGCCAGGGGCGATGCATGTTCAGAGGAAACAACATACCTGGAGTGACTAATCCTTTGTCCCAGGAAGCCGTGTGACTAGACCTTGCTGTAATTAGGAAACGCTGTCCAGCTGCACCAACAAAGGTATATTAACTGATCTGGTCTTTACTGCCCAGGTGGACTAGTCACCCTTATGCAAACTTCGTGTAAGTTAATGATCATTTGATTGCAAGTCAGATTTTTAACATGAAGACACGACTATTTAATACTAAAAAGAAATGCAAAGACAACCTCTTCTACATACTGAAGAAGAATCCCAAGAAAAGAGCAAAATGCAAAAAAAAAAAAAAAAAAGTGAAATAGAAGAAAAAGCTCTTTCAGCACTTTCGGATCTGGAGAGAGAAGTGGCTGTGTTGTCACAGAAAGGTTATCATCAACAACAGAAATGTACATTTCAACCAATCTTCAACATTGGAAAAAAAAGAACAACTGGTCTATGCGATAGGAAATTTCCAAGCTGCTAGGGAGAAAGCCTGGTCTTTGGGGAAGGGAACCAGAGAAGGGAAGATTTCCAATCCAGCCTCGCCATTATTAACAGTGAGAGATAAGATACCCCTGCCATAAAGCCACAATCACCCAGAGGTAGCTAATTTAAGGGAAAAACCCCCAAACCAGACTTAGTCAAGGTAGATCCAACTAGTTATGAACTGCAGCTCCCAAATCGGATACCTGCAAGGGGCCCACAACTTGTAACGGGCGCAGGAATGGCCAGAGCAGCCAAGACAGCAGCAGCATCAGCTTGTGGGATGCAAGAGGAGCCGTGGTCAAACAACCACCTGTAACAGCTAATCTCACTATTCCTTTGCAATGGTTTATAAATTTATTCATTTTTAAAATTTGTTTGACAAATATTTTACCAGCTACCTACTGTGCACAAGCCACCATGGTAAATACAAGTATACATTGGTGATTAAGCCAAGTACTCACTACCCTTAGGAGCTTACAGTGTAAAGGAGAAAGAGTTTAAGTCAGAATTATGCAAACATGTATTGTATTAAATTATCATTGTGCTGTGTAGGGTGCCAGGGGAGTGAATTATAATGTGATCCAACCACTGCTGGAGGGGTGGGAGAGAATCAGAAAATGCTTTCTATCTCTCTCTGCCACTAAGCTCACAGCTCTGCCACCTGGTCCCAGGACACTTCTGGTCTCCACTCCCATAGTTATGTCCTCTTTGAATCTGTTTAGCGGGCAGAGGTAAGTGGACTCTAGGAGAGGGGCCAGGACCTGTTAATCAACTCTAAGATATTTAGTCACACCCACAACCAGAGCAGTAAAGAGAAAGACTTTCACAGCAAAGTAAACCAATAAAAGTTTAGACTGTCTTCCCTTCTCTCAGGTAGCACTCAACTCCCGCCGAGAAGGGTAAAGGAAGAAAAAGAAAAGTATGTGAGCAGCAATGATGAGGCATCTGCTCCAGCTGTGTCCAGTCCTCTAGGGCCATTGGTCTGGCCACGACAGAGCCTCTAGGAGCTGTGAGCATAGAAACAAGACTTGGGGGGAGAGCAAGGGAGGTGCAGGAGTCTGGGTGGGTCTTACAAACATTTTGGAGGAAATGTGGAATGAGTGAATATTTGGCCAAAGAACAGTAAAGACTCTCTTCTCCTTGCCAAACTCTCTAATTAATAGGTTATTTTTATAAGGCAAAGAATAAAAGATTAAAACTTCCAAAAGACAGAAGGCATTTTTAAGAATTTGGATTTCTATCCAAAACAACATTAAGTACTAATCATGTTTCCTGCAGTCACTTTTTTCCCCACAATCTGCTAGTGAATTGGTTTCCTTTAGTGTACAGGCCCAAGTGTAATGGAGACCACCCCCCTACCTTCTAGCCTGTTCCTACAACCACACAGAGGGACAGAAACTAGATGTACATACACAGTCAGGTTCCCTGAATGTAACTTGGCCTCTGCTTCTCCCCTCTGAGGTCCCTGCCTCCTTTTTATACCTAAGATGATTGGCAGGGATGCCACCCAATTTGCATTTTCTCTTTCTAATTTGGAGCACTGAGGGAAGTTTTTTCTTTCTCTAACAGAGATATTACAAAGTTGCAAGCAAGCAAAAATTATGTTGGCAGAGAAATTTCTATCCTAGTAGTTAAAAAAAAGAAGGAAAAACTGGAAACATTTTATACTTGTGTTCCCTTTCCTGAGCTTTGAACCCTACGTCTTTCAGTTGGAGATTTAGCAAGTCCACAGTTCAGAGAGAGGAAGACTGAGGGAGGGCCCCACCCCTGCAGGGGTGTGGAGTGAGTTTGGGGAACCTGGAGCTTTAGCTCGTGTTCTCCCAGATTCCAGCATTCCCAGCATCAGTCAAGCAGTCCAGACTCTCTATTGAAAAAAAGACATGTCTGGAGATATTATGATTTCCTTCAATAACTCACTAAAAGGACAAAAGCAAATAAAAGCCACAGGGTTTGCTTAACTATTCTGGGAGCTGATTTCAGAAAGAAAATTTTTATTTCTTTGGTATTTCCCAGAGCTAGGAAAGAAAGAGTAAATGACACTATAATGGGGTTTGGTCAAGGAAATAGATTCCGTTTTGACGGAGTCTTAAAGAGCCCAGAGAAGATCAAGAAATTCTGTCATACCAAAATTTAGGACATTTTGTTGACTTTCTAAAATCCAGAGGAATATTTTGGGACTAGTCTGCATGGGCCCTGGATTAGGCTGAATTCAAAGAAATGAATTTTCACCAAAATTCTCCAGATGAAACACTACATTGTCAAGTGAGATGCAAATTACATTTCTTCCTGTTACTACTACAACCTGTACCTCTCATTTAGATGAAAAAAAAAAATAAATAAAGTGTGAGATGGTCCTTCTGTTGTTTGCCTTCCCAGGGCCCAGTCGTCCTTCTCACATGTCATGATGTTTAGCAGCACGATCGGATTCCGCCTATTGCCAGCCCACCATATTGCTCACCACCGAATTCACAAGATCCATGTTGTCTAAATTCTACGCAGGAGGGAGAGAAAACGAGGTTTCCATCACAGGCCGTCAAACACTGCAAAGGCGGTAGAGTCATTCTGAAACTCTTGCTCTCTACTCAGCTGCATGTGAGCATCACATGGGGAATGCTTGGGTCACGTCTCGCGGTGATTTAATCAGAAACTCTGAGAATGGAACCCAAGTATCAGTATTTCTTACACCTCCCCAGACTATTTTAAAGGTAGGGTGGAGAACTTCTAAGCAGGTCACTGGAGGTTTATCTGACATCACACTTCCTCATTAGCATGGAGGAGATGCTGCCGGACTCCAGGCTTAGACTCACTAAGAGGGAAGGGCATCAGTTCGCTGGAGCCACCATAGCAAAGCACCACAGACTGGGCGACTTAAACAACAGAAATTTATCTTATCACAGTTCTGGAGGCCAGAAGTCCAGGATCAAGCTGTAAGCAGGGTTGATGGCTTCTGAGGCCTCTCTCCCTGGCTTGTAGATGGCCGCCTTCTCCCTGTGTCTGCACATGCTCTTCCCTCTGTACGTGTCTGTGTCCAAATTCCCTCTTCTTATAAGAACACCATTGTAACTTAATTACCTCTTTAAAAACGCTGTCTCTAAATACAGTCACATTCTTAGGTACTCAGGGTTAGGATTGAACATGAATTTGAGGGAACACAATTCAGCCATAACAGGAAGTAATAAATGTTAAATGATGTGTCAGAAGGCACATCATGAGCTTCAAATATGCCATATGAATCAATACCATTTCTATATCCACCCGATGTAAAGGAAGCAAAAACACAAAGACAGGTTATTTCTGTCCCTCATTTGAGGGACAAAAAAATGAATAGAGCACAAAAGATAATGGCTACCTTGCTTATGTCCCAGGAATTAAAATAATCTAGTTTTTTTAAGGAACAGACAATACCAATATTTTGAAAATTATTAAGATGCTTTTTATCTTTTTTGACTTTCTGAGTACCTGATGCTTATTTATTTTCCATGGAATTTGGGGTAAGTACCAATTAGGGTGTTCTGGAAGAAACATAAAGAGCTTCTGGCATTCAACAGTGGGATTTTATAGCTAGACAATAACCTTACAGCCAGGCAATCATCTTTATAAAGGACTGTATAAGTTTCTTTATTTTCCCCTTTAGGACATTAAGGGCCAAGTTTTCTGGCAAGGTAATAGAGTTTTGTGTAAGGGGAAGCCAGAGAGAAGAGAAAGGGGTGCAACTTACTTATTCTAGTGTCAGAGGGTTGGGTGAAAGAGGGAGCGGGGGAAGGGTGGAGGGAGAGAAATAGAGGAAGGAAGTGTGAGGAGAGAGGGGGCTGCATTAGGTAAGTGACATTAGCAGCAAGAGCAGACAGGAGGGGATCTTGTCTCAGCCCTCCATTTCCCATTTGGGATTCTGGAAAGGGATCACCTCCCGGGGGACTCCCTGCTCCAAGTAGGTCACAGCCAAAGACAATTTGTGAACAGTGTGTGTGATGCCGACGACCACCAGAAATTGGACTGTCCCAAGGTTCGCTGTGCAGTAGGAAAGGCTGCTCTTCCCCGCTACTCCACTGCTTTAGACTTGAGAGACATAATAGTCATAACTCTGACTCACCTTGGCACCGTGACCTTGGGCAGGCTGCTGCACTCCTCTGGGTATCTGTCTCCTAGTCTGTCACATGCAGTGATTCAAAGAGTCTAGGGGACCAAAGAGTCTAGGGTCCAAGGGGACCACTGTGAAAAGGAATTGAGAGTGGGGAGAAGAAAGGGCCCCGTGGGTGGAGCCCCAGGCCCTCCTTCCCTACTGCAGCCAGAGGACCTCCATGTTTGTCCACCATTTATACAGTCACGTGTCTCTTAGCCACAGGGATACAATCTGAGAAATGCACTATTAGGTGATTTGTCATGGTGTGAACCTCATAGAGTACTTACGCAAACCTACATGGCCTAGCTATGGCTCCTAGGCTACACACTGGTACAGCACGTTACTGCACTGAATTCTGTGGGCGACTGTAACACAGAAGTAAGTATTTGTGTATCTAAACATATCTAAACATAGAAAAGATACAGTAAAAACATGGTATAATGATCTTATGGGACCATTGTGTTTGCAGTTCATTTGACCAAAACATCATTATGTGGCACATGACTGTATTGGGCTTGACTTTAAATTTTCACTTGAAGAATATTTTAAGGCTTTAAACATAATGGTTAAAAACTGCAGGATTGGATGACCTCCAAAGTCTTTCAGGTTTCATCATCTACATTTCCTCCTGATGGGGGCTGTCTGCATCGGCTTAAATATGGATGGTGATGATGGGGGACCCCAGGGATGTATCACAAGGAGAATGGACACTTGTCTTTCCAAGAGAGGCTGCCTACCCCTCCTGGCCTTGCCCTCCTTTCCCGCTCCCCTCCCCCAGAAGAAAACAACTTTAGCCTTCTTGGGGGGTGGGGCATGACTGTGTTTTGAATATCAGCCTTGGAATTCACGTTCTTGAAGAACTCTGATCCTGTCCTGATTCTCTTTGAGGCCTTTGCCCCCAAACATACTTACCTTCAAAGGATCTTCCATTAGTCAATCTTTAGTGATGAATATAATAAATGACCTATTATAATGCTAGGGGATAAATGAAGCTTAATGCTGAGGAGGGTGGAATCACTTGAATCCCCCAGGAAGTTTTCAAATACATCTCCCACAGCACCATAGCTCTCATACCCTATTCCCAGGCCACAGGGGATGCAAGCAGGCTATGCATTTTAAAAAAGAGGTTCCAGTGAGTGAGAGAACGTTTACCTCCAGCAAGAAGTTTAACATTTGCTGTACATTGCCTGGAAAGATTTGCATTTTTAATGCAAATCACTGAAGCCAAAAAAGAAATAACTGTAAATTTCTGCAACAAGGCTAAAAAGAGATTTTTTGCTGTGGACCAGCAAAATACCCTTGTATAAGTAGGTCCTCCTTCACAGGTGGCTCTCAGTGCTAGAGGTGCCCTGGCCTGTGTTAAATCTGTGTCATTGTTCTTAAGACGTGGGGCTACCAGTTCAGTGTCTAGATGGTATAACCTCATGGACTCAGATCCTGGCTGATGTGGATGACCTGCGTTAGGCTCCTGCCTATGTACCTAAGTCCTCAATTCCTGCCACAAGGCAATTGCTCAGTCTATAAGAAAAAACATATGAACCTCAGTGAGTCAAAGATGAGTGCTTGAGTCATAGAGTCAGTAGAACCTACTATAAGATTCGTAAGCTGTGGATTGTCCAAAACTTACATGCTTTCACGGAAAAATCAGGTTATAAAACTGAAGATCGAGCATGATCCCCATTTTGCATTTGCATGTAACTGATGCATCTGTGTCGACAGGATGTGTGTGAAGGGAACACAGGGACGGGGGGCACAGGGGGTTTGGGCATGTGAGGGTGGTGGGGTCATGTGGTGAGTATGTGTGGAGTGTGAAAAGTCATGTGAAGCTTGTGTGCATGCGTGTGAAGTCCTGGGCAATACAGTGGGTGCCTGGACTTCCAGAACCTAGAAGTTTAGTACTGAAGTCAAAAAAAGGAACTAGAGAGCTCTATTCCCTGGAACTCCCTTCCCCAAGTAAAACTCGATGATGTTTAGAAGCAAGGATTTTGGAGTCAGACCTAGCTTTAAATCCTAACCCAACACTCTCTGGCTAAGGCACCTTGGGCAAGTTATTTAACCTCTTAACATCACTGCCTCATCTGTAAAATAAGGATTTTTTTGGCATCTATGAAGGGCTGAGTACAGTGTAACCAAGAGAAGACAGTCAATAAATAGTAACTTTAAAAAATTCTAGCCCATTTCTCAAAACTGATCCTAACAGACAATTGCACCTTGGCAACAAAATTACCTCCAACAAAGCAATTTTCGAGATACATCCACATTCTGTGGCTTCTTTATTTTTAACAGGTTATTTACATGTGTGGGGGGAGGCATGGGGGTAGAGTTCACAAACAATTCTCGATTACCTATGGCTCTTGGGACACAGAACAGAGTGAAAACATGAAATCCCCAGGATGATGTTCCCTGGGGGCTTCGACCAGCAAAACCTTTGGCAAGCATTCTCCCTCCCTCGTAAGCAAACGAATTGACTGGAGCTTGCCGCCACTGTGCCTTGTCCCCGGCTCTGGCAAAGGTGCTGGGAAGCTGAGGATGGCCAACACGCCCAGCAGGACATTCAGCAAGAGTGCTGGGCTGTGAACCGAGGGCAGTTTGCCTTGTGGGGTTGGTGACATGTTTGAGGCTAGAAGCCTCTATACCTCTCTTGCCCTTAACATCTAAATCAATCATAATTTTCAGCATTATGGGGTTTGGTTGCAACTACCGGAGATTTAGCAAGGAGCTACTCTGGAATTATAAAGCAAATATGCAGTATCAATATGAGGCCTATGTCACTTTACAAATAATCTACAGCGCTCCTTAAAACAGTTAAAAAGTAGTTTTGAAATCTTAGTCTCAGTCACCCAATGATTTCCTCTCCCACTGCAAGAAAATTCTTGCTATAAGTCAGAGATAACCACTAATTAATTATATAAGGCTATTGCAAAATTGGTTATGTTCTTAAATATAAAAGCCTAATAGTATACAGGCCTCATTTTTGCCTTTTTTAAATTTTTTTCTTTTGTAGCCTCTACAGCTTTTCCCTGCTAATGCTATTCCAGCTATGGAGTTACTACTGCATGAACAGTGTTGGAATTCTCACTGCTTCTAACTGCTGGCTTCTCTGTGAGAGTAGATGGGACTGTCTAAGCAATGCCTGGCTACTGCAACAAGACCTCAGGCTCTGTTAGAGAGCTTCTTGTTGTTGTCATAGCTGACGCCACCAATGCCCTCTAGTATATTCATGGGCAGAGGAAACACGATGGTGGAATTCTTCTCCGTGGCCACCGTGGTTAATGTCTGCAGGTAGCGCAGCTGCAGGGCTATGGGGGACTCGGCCAGCACCATGGAGGCCGACTTCAGAGATTTGGAAGCATTCATTTCTCCTTCTGCTGCAAGGACCTAAAATGACAGAAATAAAATAGTTCAGAAACAGAAGTTTACGACTGTGCCCAGTGCTTTCTTTTTCTGGGTATGTACCGATACCTTTCCCCGCCAGCCCCAGCATTATACATGTTTTATCTACTTACTTCTTAGGCAAGGATAAGAGTTTCACATCCTAACGTGATTAGGGAAATTCAAGGAGATTAGAGGAAGCGGGGAGAGATATTTTACAAATTAGAGGTCCCTGGGTTTCATTTTCAAACAAATATAAAAGCACTATCTTTAATTCAAATGAATACTTGGCATCTACCCTACTAATGCTCTTGAAGCACATTGGAGCCCTACTGCTCAGTGTGTTTGTTTTCAGAGAAAGCTGAAATTCAAAGCCTCTAACTGGCTTTTTTTTTTTTTTTGTAGTTTTTACTTATCACAAGAGATGTTTTTATTTTATTCTGTTGCCACCTTAGTCTCATTCTTACAAAGAATTGTTCTCTCAGCTCTTGATTACAAATAGGAGCAAGTGCCAGCCTTACAACACTCGTGAGACATCTCATAGGTGCTTCCCTCTCTTTTCAGTTCTCAGACTGCCCGGGAATGCCCAGGGCAGGACCCAGCCGCCCCACCTGCGGGCACTGCTGCTGCCTGTGTGCCAAAGTGATCGCTCATCCCTCATGGCCACCTCCCTGCTTGGAAACTGCTGGAGCTGAACAGATAGACGAGATGTGAGTAAGGAATGAGGGCAAAGAAACACCCTCATCAGCGCACCAGCCAGATTTCCAAGAGGGTACACAAAGGCTTCTAATCTCAGTTGGTTTCTGACACTTCAGGAAACCCATCCACACAGACATGAAGGCTGCAGATCCAACAGATTTAGGGACACTCAGGGCCAGGGTGCACTTACACTTTGTAATTCTAACCTGGATTGTATTTAATCACCCCCCCCCATTTTTGCAGAGGGAGACAGGGTCTTGCTCTGTTGTCCTGCCTAGAATGCAGTGGTATCATCATAGCTCACTTAACCTCCAATTCCTGGGCTCAAGTGATCCTCCTGCCTCAGCCTCCTGAGTAGCTGGGACTACAGGTGTGTGCCACCATGCCCGGCTAATTTTTTCTATTTTTGGTAGAGACAGGGTCTCACTCTTGCTCAGGCTGGTCTCAAACTCCTGAGTTCAAGCAATCCTCCCACCTCAGCTCCCCCCCACAACCCTGCGCGCCGCCCACCCAGGAGTACAGGTGTGAGCCATCATGCCCGCCTAATTAACCCTTTCTAATCCAGTAACATGTAATATATTAATACTAGAACAATGATGTTCAAAAGACAGGCACCAAGCTGGCTACATCCACATCACCAGCTTTATAAAATTGTAGGTTCCTGAGCCCACCCAAGACCCTGCTTCAGGGGGTCTGAAGCGAGGCTGGGAATTGGTGTTTTGTTTTGCTCTGTGAAATTCTCTGTAGGGAATGCTGATGCGCAGCCAGAGTTGGCTCCCACTCTGCTAGGTTGCTCAGTGTGCTGCTGAACAGCCTCTAGCCCCAAGGCCTGCTACCAAGCTTCCTCAAGGTCCATTAAACTGCTCGTTACCTTTTAGATCAGGAAAAATTCTCAGTAAACAAAATAAATTTTTTTTTCTTAAAAAAATAATGGAGAGCCCCCAGTCTTCTGTTCGAGCTCTGTCCTCGTCTGCCCCAACAGCAGCTGGCCCACCCTCCACCTGTAACTTACCCTGGCTCTGGCTTCCCGCGTGGCCTCAGCCTCGGCCGCCATGGATCTTTGCAGCTGCAGGGGAATCCGGACATCTTTGATTTCCACTCGGGCCACCCGGATGCCCCATAGCTCGGTAGCATCGTCCAGTAAAGTCTGTTTCCAAATCAGAAGAAAAGACTGATCAGAAGACAAGGGATGTGGTGTGCATTTCTGATACGCTTTACACTTGCAAGATAAATTTTTCTTCTTTTTCTTTTCTTTCTTTTCTTTCTTTTTTATTTCTTTTTTTCTTTTTTTGCACGTGTAGCATTTGGAGTGAGATAATTTGGGAAGGGAGTAGAGGTTAACATTCTTGTTGATCACTTTCTGAAATTTAAAGAGAATCTCACAAAGAATTCAGGAACAAAATCTGACAGATTTTTCAGGGGGCGTCGACCAGCAGGATCTACCCCAAAACCATCCCTTAGGAGGTATATGATATCTAGCTAAATGTGAGCAAATATCCCAAATTTGCTTGTCACTGATACGAAGCATTCAGCAATGCATGGGCTTCTCAGACAGACCTGGATTTTATCCCGGCTTTGCCCTTTGCAGCTATGAATCATCAGGCCAGTTTCTTAACCTCTCTGGTCTGAGTTTTCTTACCTATAAAAGGTTTCCCTTCAGGTTGTCATGAGATTTGGAGATAATACATATATCTCTCAGTGCCTAGCAATGACTAATGAATATTATCATTACTGGGTCCTTTTTGAGATATTATTTACCTTGCCCTGTTTAACCTCTGCCCTATGGCCAGTTTTAAACAAGTAGCAAAGCATGTTTTTTAGAGCAGAAGCTGCTTAGAGACAAAGATATTCTTGTCCTCTGTAAAAGCTTAAAACCACTGAAGACATCTTGCTGGTTATCCTGGAGTGAAGAGTATCTTGAAAACAGTGAGCCGAGAAGGGTAGTTCCCCCGAGGGAACAGGGGACAGAGATCTCTTCTCCCAGAGGGCAAGTGATCCCTTGCCTTTCTGTGATGCTTGCAGGACCCCAGGACCGCGGGAGAAGGTGAGACCTCACAGCAAGTCAGTGACCTGCCGTGGATGGGAAACATTTGAGTTGTCAAATCATGGGGCTTTTGCAAACACTGTGGGCAGTCATGCAGAACCAATATTACCTCTTAAAAGCTTGGGGCCTTTGCTCTACCTTAGGGACTAGAAGAGAGAACAGGAAGGATCGCAGTTGAATTTCCTCCTAAGTTACAGAAACGGGGCTCAGGATCAAAATGGAACTGAGCTCAGAAAATACAGAAGTGTGATTGTCTATAAACTGGTGTGCAAGAAATGAGATCGATACCGGCTACATCTTCATCAACACTAGAATCATTGTTACTATCAATATCATTAGTGATATTGGTGGCAGGGGGTAAGAATTCCCAGAGATGGCAGGTCCATGCTGTCTCAAATGAATCCTCTTCTAACTTTCATACTCCACTGAAATGTGGGAATATTTGGGTTGCCAGAGAAATGGCTGCACTTCAGAAATAAGCTAAACTAAAAATAACTCTGATCTCTAACCTCCTCAGAAAAGACTAAGGTGTGTGATGTTAATTCCTAATTTTGAATTCCAGAGAAAATGGATAAAGGGCACAATTTCAATAACTCCTTTCTTCCACCCAGATATTTAAATCTATTCCTTGTGATAACAGATAAATGAAATCCCAGAGGGAAGCTCATCTCTCTGGAGCAGCTGTATGTGTGAGTGGGTGCAAATGCTCACGTGGGAGGTGCTTTGAACTGCTGTTTGATAATCACTGATAATAAAATGAATGAGTTACAGGTGCAGGCTGTTAGTTCTCGCCACCTTTACCTGGATGCTATGGGCGATCTCCTCTCGTCCAGCTAAGATCTGGGACAAGGTCTGTGTCCCTAAGACATTTCTCAGAGTGGTCTGAGCCAGCAGGAACGTGGCTTGGTGGACGTCATTGACGTTAGCCACTGCCGAGACAGCACTATAGATTCTGTAATAGACGACTCCGTCCACCTGCGTAGTCACAGAGTCTCTGGTGAGGATCTGTAGAGCAAGAACAGGGCAAAATCACATGTTGATGACTTTCACAGCTATTGACAAAGTGACAGCCAGCCCAAGAGCCACCCCCTCCCTCCACAAAAGGAGAGCATTAGTGACAGTCACGCTGCAGTCACCTAAAACCTGCCCTGGCTTGAGTAAAGTATCTTCCTAACTGATGTGAAATTCCTCCACAGGTGTGGTCACACCTACCCCTGTAGCTTTGTCTTAGGGAAATCTTATATCCCAGAGGCAAAGGCCCTTGATTTGCCATGGTGAGAACAGACACTTTATTTTTAAACGTAACAGTAGAACCCTTCTGGCATTTGACTGTCTTCTGTCTTTTAAGCAGAGGTAGAACACTTGTTTCCCTGATGCCTGTGATCTTTTTGGTTTCCAGTTTTTATCAGACTTGATGAAGCAATGCCGCTTAGAAAACGTAGATGGCAGCAGAGACCATGCTCTATCTTCAAGTAATGACAAGTCCGTTTACCTTAATAGAAAGGCCGGTACCCTCAATTCAGCCCTCGCCCCTGACTTCATTCGCATTCGGCAAAACCAAGGGCCAGTAGTTTCAGGGGCCACCTAGGGGAACTCAGGTAGGTCTCTGGGGGTATTCAGTTCAGCCTTCCCCTTATAGTTTAACAATATACCATTAAATTGTGATTGCCCATGTAATAGGGAAGAAACAGGTTTTATTTCTAGTGACATATCTTTAACCGGCATTACCTCTTGTGGAGGAATGTTGCAAGTGACTGTTCGGAGGTCAACTTTGACAAACACATCTATGCAGGGCAGGATCACGATCAAACCTACAAAAAGAAGAAAATCGGTTTAAAATTTTGCCCTACTGAAAATAACTACAACAGATAGTCTCATAGCTATATGGTACATCATTGTCATGGGGCTATATATGAATGTGTTTCCCAGATGATCTTCAATATGAACACATATAACTTTGGGGAAAATGATTTTTTCCTATTAGTCAGACATGAAGAAAAGTGGTTCTCTACGAATTAAAGTCTTTTGGTAAGAAGGTAAAGATCCTTGACGTTAATTTTTAGATTTTATTTTTAAAACAAGCTAGTTCTATCCAAGTGTCTAATTTGACATTAATTAAAAAGAACATTTTTTAATTAAAAAGGAAATTAGTTTTCTTAAAATAAAGGTACCTATATCCAATATTCAAGTAATAGACTTTTCGCCTTGAATATCGGTCGACTGCCAACATTCTCTGGCATCTTCAATAGTACTGAAGGAATATTGAATTAAAATCTTCCCAGGGTCTCAGATTCCCCAAAACCAATGTATTGCAGAATTAAGTTTCTCCATAGCCATGTTCTAGTTCAAGAACAATGACATTCCCCAATTGTAAACACCTTTACTTCTCTCTGAGTTGTGAAGTATTAGGTTCAGCCTAGGCCGAGGAAGGATGGGTATAACAAGACTCTTTTGAGAGCCCCGAGAATCCTTAACATCACCCTGGTGAATGTTCTTTCTGGACTCCAAGAGTTTCAAAGATCAGAACCACAAGGTATGTCAGCAATGTGGGGACACTAATCCCTTTCCATTTTTTAAAGAAGGTATTGTGTTATTGTTTTTGTTTTTAAAACAGAAACAAATTTTGGGGCCGAACACCATAGGGCTGGTAACATCAGCAGAAAATGCTGCTGAAGTGCTTTTTCTTTTGGTTTCTAAACCTTCGTGAGACTTGCGGTAAGAATTTCTGCCCAATTTACTTCCCTTTTTGGTGCCAGGTCACTGGTTCAGATCCTGGCCTTTAGAACTAGAGAGAGCTAAGTCCCAGCCCGAGCACCTAGTAGCCTTGGGACCAGGGAACTTCTCTGAGCTTCTGTCACCTAATATGTATAAGACAGTAGTGAAGATCAAGCACGACTTAACAGGATGTTGAAATAAAGCACTAAACACAGTGTCCGGTCTGTATCTAGTGCTTATGAAGTGGCAGTTCTTATTATGAATACTTTTATTACTAAAGAATAATTCTCAATTTATGAAAGTGGAGAGGTTTTGCATGAGCAACTTGGCTTGCTTCCCTCCGGTCCTTATGACATTCTGAGGTAACGCGTTAACCCCAGAGACATGTATGACGAGAGTTGTTATCCTGGGACATTTAACAGCGAACTCTTCTGGGAAAAATTATTTAAAAGAGATAAATTTTTCTCTAGAGTCCTCTTAAGTTATGGCTATTCTGCTTCTCTTGGATCCAACTTTATTTTAGCTTCAGCCCACCAGATGGAATATAACCGGAAATCGGTTAACTTTGCTCTGTGATACCTCAGTTGATTGATTCTAATACTTTTGTTTTGCCAAACTTAACATGCACAATAAGTAATTCTTGCCCTCTTTTTGTTAAGTCCTTTATGAAATTAGACAAGTAAGATTATACTGAAAATGGCCAATCTTCTTCACAAGGTTTTCCCATATTTTTTCATGTCACAGATTATCTGAGTGCCTCCCATGGGTTATGGTCAAGAGTGCAGCACACAGAGAGATTAGGTGCATAAGAAAGTTCTTACCCCCAGAGATCTTATAGTTGGGGAGAGAACAATTTATTCACATAAGCCATAAAGCAGAAAGCAAGTGTTATATTGTTTTTCATGTGCCTTCTGAGATGCTATTTTTGATGGCCTCTCCTTTCAAGAATATTAGAACTAACCATATGAAATCACCATTTTTGTGAGTCAAAACAAATATTATCAATTTCATATAGTTCAACGAAATATACACTAAGAGAAGTTATGAGGATTAAATCAATATCTTACTTCTAGGGAGTGACATCCTCACCCCAACCCCTGACCAAACACAACAACAATGAAAAAATCCTTTTATAATATGACCAGTGTGGAACATTTTTCCTTCCAAGGTTGTTGATAATGGATAGAAATAGATACTACATTAAGTGTTAGAAAGCCTGAAAACTTATGTTTACCTCCAACTGTGAGATAAACTTAGGTAACTCATCAAACCTATGTTGGCCTCCGATTCTTTATTTTCAAAACCAGGGGATTTGACAAAGGGAGTTGTACAATGGCTTCTAGCTCTATCATTCTACTAATCTACTTGCCATGAGAGGCAACTACCTTTTATGTTTCCATTATCCGTTTTCAAAGAGAATCAAAAATCAGCTCCTCGAATATTCTCCCTGAACAACTCGATGGTCTACTTCACCCTTTTACTTTCTCTCCCATCACTCCTCCCACATTCTCCTAGTGGCCCTGGTAATAAGTGATGTTCCTTTGCTCACATTCACTGAACCCCTCAGAGGGAGGGTTAGGAAACAGGTTCCCGTTTCCAAACTCTCAAACTGGTGGTCACTGCCATTATCTTTCACAATAGGGCAACTTCCTTCTATTGTACAGAAGGGCAAGAGCGCCAGCTTCCCGTGATTTTTCTTTGACCCTCAATAGGTGGCACCCAGGAAAATGTCAGAGGCTGTAGCTGGAGTAACAAATGCTACTGGTCAAAGGCAGGGGCAGCCGGTGTCATACCTGGACCCTTGGCTTTGCCAGCTTGGATGCGTCCCAGTCGGAATACAACGGCGCGTTCATACTCCTTAACGATCTAAGAGATTAAGGGAGAGCTTTTAGTCTTCGTGGTTCATCAGTTCCTAGGAAGAGTCCAATTCATTTCCCAGGGTATTACCTTTAAGCACATCCATATGGAGATGGGGAAGGTAATGATCATCAACAGGCAAGAAAGGGAAAACAGAATCCAGCCGCACACACCAAGCCGTTTATTGTTGATGCCTAGGGAATGAGAAGGGAGCAAGTGTGTAATCCATGGGGTTGGTACAAAAGCCTGTCAGCTGCATGGGTGAGGAAACTCTCTAGACAGCCGGCCACACCGGATGTGACTGAGGGGGAAACTTGAATCCATCCACACGTGTGAATGCAGCTAAACATACACACACACACACACACACACACATGCACACATGCATGCACCCACACACACGTTTATTCAGGTATTCAGGTTTTTAGAAAATAAAATTGACCTGTCCCTTCCAAGAAAAGTCTCATAGCAGTAAAGAGCAATCCTTATCACTACATTTATATAGGGCTGTCACGATTTATTATTCTCAAAACACATAAAACAACATTTCTCAAAATGTGATCTGTGGACCCACCCACACCAGAATCATTGGATTATCAGATTTCTGGGCTCGTGAATTTTCCAGGTGAAGTTCAAAGCAACCTCTAAAGTGGGTAGGTAGGTACTATCATCCCTGGAGGGGAACAGTGTGGCCCATGGGAAAACATCCTGAAGAGGCCTCGAGTATGAGTCCCTGTTGTGAATTCTCTCACTTGCCAACTCTCTGGCCTTAGGCTGCTCAGTCTGTCTGAGTTTCCATTTCTTCATCTGGAGGAGGGGGTTAGAAGTTACCTACCTTTAAGGATTTGATGGGGATTAAATAAAATTACTTTTACACGGCTCTTAGCCCATACGTTAACATCTACATTCATAAATACATATTACTACTAGTATTCCTATTTTACAGATAGATAGGTATTCCGGGGACTCGTCAGACCTTGATATTTGACATTTCTGACTTTTCAGTTTTGTTATATCGGCCCATTGCATGAGATCTCTTGCTAATCACACATGGTGATAGCAGGAGCATTTGGGCCTAATGAATTTTGCCCTGCAATAATATGGGACTGAGTTCAAATCCTACCTAAAATTGTATAGATTTAATCACATAGATCAAATAATTTCTCAAGTCTTAGAATTCTTGTTGTAAAACATGCACGTCTGGCCGACCCTTTTATTTTAGAATTCTTAATATTCTCCATGTTACTTCCTTTTCAATCCTTGTTGCTTGTTGTTCCCTTCACCTTGACAGCCACCCCCATTCTCATCCCATGTACTCCTCAGCTGATTTGCATTCTCCATACACGAGCACTAGACCTAATTATATTTCCTAGGTATTCCTAGGTCATCCAACAAACACCATGTCTGTCTCTATCCCAGTTAATGCCTTCACCCTCCACCCTGCGGCCCAGGATAGAGGCTCAAGTCATCACTGCCTCTTCCCTATCCTACCACAGAAGTCACGAAGCCTAAATGATACCACCTCAAATCCACCCCCACTTACACACTTCACTGTTGTTCATTCTTTGAGCCCTGAGCCAAATTTTTGAATATTCAGGATAGTTCTAGGCTTTCACTCTTATAAACAATGCTCTGATGAATGTTTTTAAATGTGTGTTCTTGTGCACTTGTGTAGGATAAATTTCTGGCCGTGGACATGTTGGGTCAAAGGGATCAGTGTTTACAATTTTGATAGATAGTGAATACCTGTCACAGTTTGGACCAACCTCCGCTCTTATAAACGGTGTATGTGAGCCTGTTCCCACATGGCCTGGCCTCGTTAGATAATTTCAATCCTCTCAATCGTTACATTCTGATAGGTGAAAAATATCTAAGTTTTAGATACATATTTAGCATTAAAAACTTTTGAGTACAAATGTCCTTTCATAGGCTCTAAGTACACATAAAGATATATTCTAAAATATAAAGGCTTGCCTGCATACTCTGAAGTTTAAATTCTCCAAATATCACCTTCCAAAGCCTTGGATCCACCTTGAGGTGGGTCAGACTATCATTATGCAAGACAGACAGTCGGTGCATTCTCAGAGAATCTTTATTGTATTTTCTCTATTAGTGCTTTCTTAGTATTGATAGCACAGCCCATATTTATATACATTCTCTTTGAAAAAAATTCAAGCAATAAAACTAAAGTCCCTCTAATGATCCTCTTCTCAGTCCCACTTTTATCTAGAGAAGGTCCATAGTGATCAGTTTGGTGTACGTCTTTATAGACCCATTCCTCTGTGTTTACATACATCTCTCTACATTTAGGACATAGGTGGCTTTGATTTGTAGATTGTATTTTGTGATTAATGGCACCACACTGTGCCTGTTTCTATTTTTAACTTAATATATCTTGTACATATTTCCATGTCATTACATACTTACTAATCCATCTCATTCTTCGTAATTGTTATATATTCTTCCATCCTAGACCTGCATCTCAGTTTACTTACCATTCTCCTATTGGTCAACATTAAGGTTATTTACAATTTTGCCTTTACAAAACAAGTAATAACTGTGCTTGTATGTGTCTCTCGGGGTCAAATGCACTTTCATAAAATCTTGATAAAAGTGTTGAGAAAGCAGCAGAGTTCCTGCCGATTTTGGTGTGTTTCCTTCCTCCCTGCTGACACTGCAACATTTGGTATTCAGAAACCTCGGGTTGTTCGGGGCTGTGATTTTAGCAATGCAACACACACAGGCAGCTGGGACCCCGACAAGGATGCCAGCTCTACTAAATGCCCACAGCCAAGCCCTAGACATTTCCAAAGTAGCCACAGCCTTAACACCAGCTTCATAAGCAAGTGTTTGTCACGGAGAAAATCACCCTGACCTTAGGAGCTCCTCCAGAGTCCCGTCAAACACTTGCATCATTACATGTACGTGTGAGGCTCACCTCTGTTAGGTACTAAACATGCTGAGCGAGACAAGAGACGAGGGTGCGATTAATCTTCCAGGATTTACACCTGAGCATGGGAGTCACCCACGCCACTGCTGCTGGGAGAATTGGTGGAGCCTGGGGGTCTCATTAGCTGCCAGTTAAAGTGGGGCTGTGAGCGCAGTTGTCACCTTCTCTGCAGGCTCCCCAGCTCAGCCTTCTGAGCTAGCAGAGCTGGGGGTGGGAGGCCCACAAAGTGCTGCTTTTGCAGCTTCCAACAGAGCAAATCTTTCCGGCAGCCTTTCCCTCTCTCCACTCCTTCCTACGGTTAGAACCAGGATGCTGTGCGGAGAACTGGATTTGAGGATTACGATCCTGCTGAAAGGATATGCTGGGATTGTGTTAGAGCATCTTCAGAAATCTCCCCATACTGCCTTTACTTCAACCTACACAAGGCGCAGAGGGGATGATGGAAGGAAAAGGGGCTGCACAACTTCTTTGTTGGCCACTAATTCCTGACCACATCTAATTACTCATTTTAACAAAATCCACAAATAGGTATTTTCTGTGAACAGTTATCATATAACCATAAAGCCATCATTGTCTGCTTACTTCCTGGTAGAGAACTGGATTTTCCTGCCCCCAACAGATTGCTCCTGGTTTCTCCTTCATTCATTTAACAAATATGTTATCAGTTATATGCCAAGCACTGTGCTAGAGCTGAGAATTCAAAGGAGAATAAGATGGGGAACTTGCCATCAAGAATTCAAATCTAAGAGGGGAAAGAGACAATAGGGACAGGTGTAATAACAGGTTAAGTTCTCTGCTGCGCTTACTTCTATGAAGGCTACAGCCAGTAAAATAAGTGGAGACTCCCTCCTGCGTGTGGCTGTGACAAAGAACAGCAGAGCATCTAGTCGACACCTTCCTTTCAATGTGCAAAGGGAAAGGGAGAGCCACACATACGGAGCCTGAGGCCTGCAGCCACTGACACTGGGAGCAGCACTAGGAACTTCTGCTCGATGGACTTCAGAGATAACCAAGGCCAGCCCTTCATTTTGCAGCCAGAAAATTCCCTGCTTAGTGTTGTCATCATCATCCTTAATCTCTTTTAAGTAAGGTGGCACCCACAAGTTCCACAAACTGACAGTAATTCATATCTACCTTTATTGATTTAGGCAGTGAGACAAAAAACCAAGCTTCACCTGCAGAGACATGCCCCTGGGCATCGTTCCTGGTGCTTAGATACAGCCCTTTGCATCAGAGGAGACTTACGTGCCCTTTAGGACCAGGGGGAAACACTTAAGGCAAGATTGGTTATTTGTTTGAGGCCAGGAAGTAGGGGAAAAAATTTCACATGGCTAGCCCCACTTAAATGACACAACTGGACATGAATTACAGCAAATAAAACAGCCTAGGTGACTTGGTTGCTTATTTCTCAACATTGGCTTGGTCAACAATATTTAAATATTAGATCAATACAACCATAAAATATTTGACCACAGATCTGTGTTACATTAATAGTTATTTCCTTTCTTAGCAGAAATAGCTGTTTAAGTATCATGATGTTATTCAAAGCCATCAAAATACAATGATGTACATAACTCATCAGGGAAATGAAGGTTAAAACCACAATGAGATACTAATACACAGCTACCAGAATGGCAAATATCAAAGACTGATAATGTCACATTTTGGCAATGGTATGGAGTAACCAGAGCTCTCAGATATGCTGTTGTAAGTGCAAATTGGTACAATCACCTGAAAAACTATTTGGAAGTGTCTCCTAAAACTAAACATACACCTACTTTATGACTCAGTATTCAATTTCTAAGAAATACCTGAGAAATGAGTGCTCATGACAGTGAAAAACATATTCAAGAATGTTCATTGCTTGGGAGGCCGAGGCGGGCGGATTGTTTGAGCTCAGGAGTTCGAAACCAGCCTGAGCAAGAGCGAGATCCTGTCTCTACTAAAAAAATAGAAAGAAATTATATGGACAACTAAAAATATATAGAAAAAATCAGTCGGGCATGGTGGCATATGCCTGTAGTCCCAGCTACTCAGGAGGCTGAGGCAGTAGGATCGCTTGAGCCCAGGAGTTTGAGGTTACTGTGAGCTAGGCTGATGCCACGGCACTCTAGCCCGGGCAACAGAGTGAGACTCTGCCTCAAAAAAAAAGAATGTTCATTGAAATTTTATGTATAAAAGTCAAGAAATAAAGTTTCACCCAAATCCATCAATAGTATAACGGATGAATAAAATTGTGGTATATTCACACAAAGGAATATTACTCAGCAAGAAAAAAGACAAACTTCCATATGCAAAATATAGATGCATTTCATAAACATAATATTGGACAAAATAAGCCTGACACAAGAGGACATACTCTTTGATTCCACATGTAACAGTACATACAGTATGATCTGACTTGTATTATTTCATTCAAGAACAAGTAAAACTATTATGTTTAAAGTAAGAGTAGCAGCTATCTCTGGGTAGCGGGGCTATTGGTGGTTGGGGTATTAACCGGATGAGACATGAGGAAGACTTTTGAGGTGCTGGAAGTGTTCCCTATGTTTATATGGGTGATGATTACACATGTTCACACATATTGAACCTGTGGAAATAAATGAAGACAAACCAAAACAGAAAAGCAAGCCTATGTATTCTGAACCTGCTGTATCAAGGGAGTCAGCCACCATCACTTGTGTTTCTGCAGAGACTCAAAGGCAGGCAGAGGAGTGGGAAGTCTTTAGAGTGGATAAAAGGGAAGGCTCGGTGTGCCCTGACTGGGGCTGTTGGCGTGGGGAGCTGCAGGCAGGCTACCCAGGAGCCGGGCATCCTGTGGGATTGGTTAGCGGGGACATATTTGACTTTCGCTGGTTTGTCCTAAGTTGGAAACGAGGAGAAAATTAGAGAAGCTGTCAGTTATTCATCAAATCTTAGCTATTTGGGGATGATTCTTCCAGCAGTTATTGTTTGGCTTCCTGGATTGTTACTAGAGATGACAATCTGCTTCCTGCAAGTCTGGCTTAGAGCAAACTGTCTTCCTGGGTTGCTTATTGCAGATCAGGGAGTTGGTTTCCTGAGCAGGTTGCTGCAAGTTGTGGGTCAAAGTTATATTTTTATGTATGATCTGGCCATTGTCTGTTTATATATTCAATCTCTCAAGCCAGACACTGAAGACTTGCATACTTTACTGTTTACACATTATATGGGTTGAGCATCCCTAATGTAAAAATCCAAAATCTGAAATGCTCTAAAATTCTCAACTTCGAGTGCTGACATGATGCTTAAAGGAAATGCTCGTTGGAACATTGGGGGTTTCAGATTTTCGGATTAGAGATGTTCAACTGGCAAGTATAATACAGATATTCCAAACTCTGCGGAAAAAACAAAATCCAAAACACTGCTGGTCCCAAGCATTTCAGATAAGGGATACCCAACCTGTATCTCGATCAATAATTTACATGAAGACCAGAGTATGTGAGATCAGGCTAGTTGTGAGGATGGAAGATCCTGTTTGCTCGGCATTCTCAGGAGGAAGAGAGTGGAAAACCCTGGGCAGAGCCGGCCTGTGTGTGGACAGGAGCGATGCAGAGCAGGGTGGAAAGGGCGGGCCCTGCACCTGTTGGCCACACATTCTAACTCAGACACCTCCATTTGACTGGGAGGTGACATCTCACTAGTCACCAAACCTGCTTATATCCTAGTTTTCTCCCCCGGAGCATGATAATAATGAGAGTAATAGCTAGTCATGAGGCTGAGATAAAATAAGACACTTAAAGAAATGATTTGTGTTTCCAGAGCGGGAAAGACCAGATGTTTCCCAGGGGGAAAACAGAAGGTGTGTGGAGTGAGCACCACCACCCTCCTTGGCTTGGGGATGAGTGTTAACAACCCTCTCTCTGTATTCACCTCCAATCGCGTGAAGATACAGTCAGTAAAACAGAACTTCAGCAACGCACTGGTTCTTTCTCTAGACAGTCAAGGACTTCAAGAATCAAGCGTGAAATCTAAAGTAAAACCCTAGGGGTAAACATTATCTTTTCATCCCCTGTAATTCACCTTCCCTCCTGCCTTTTTCTCTAAAATATGCACACAGCTTGCGTTAAGGAACACTTTACAAGCAAGTACAGAATTGCTGAAAAGAAAAACAGTGCTACTTAAAATGTGATCTGACTCTGACAACTTCACCAGCCCCTGGAAGCTTGTTTGGATGCAAAAGCTCCAGCCCCATCCAGACCCGAAGTACCAGAACTTCTAGGGGTAGGGCCTGAGAATCTGTGTTTTAACACGCTCTTCAGGAACATTCCTTTGCATGTTAATTTTGAGAAGAGCATCTAAGATCTAGGTGATCTAGATTTCAATTGACTTTAACTCTTAAAAAACGAAAGAGCGACAAAAGGAGGCAGGAAAGAATGTCAAAAGCTAGTAAGTGCCACCACTTACTAGCTAGTAAATGCCTAACAACTGGGTCTCTATGGGGGAAAGCCCTAATTTATAGAACTTCCGTGGTGTCAATACTTCCCCTTACAGGTGAGTCTAATGTACCTTTGTGACGTCAGGAGCTTGGATTTGGGAAGAGATGCACACAAGCAAGAGGCTTGCAAATGCCAGTAGGGGCACACTACTGCATCCCGCGTCTGCTGGAGTTGATAACAAGGACTCAGCTATTCATGGAATTCCCTCACCATTTGTAAACAAAAATGTCTGTACTGCTTAAGAGACTGAATAACATTGTCCTGTTAACGTATCCAAGTTAGAGGTGAGCAAGAGCAAACTTATCCCCCAAATCTCAGAGAATGGTCCACATTGCATCTCTCATAGATGCCAAAAGCATATGAAAGTACTGCCAAAAGCACAGGAAATCAGAAGCTGTAAAAGGGAAACCCCAGCTCTGTTCATTCTGAGATAGTGCAAGTTTCTCACTATATTAAAAAATCAAAACCAAGAAAACTCATGCGTGCTTTCAAATATTTCACTGATGACGCAACTTCATGCCATCCACCCAGCTGATGTCTTAATCTGTTCAAATGGAAATGAACGTGTCTCAGAAAACTTCTTGTCTAAAAAGATAATGAAGGGGACTCTTTTTTTTTTTTTTTTTTTGAGACAGAGTCTTGCTTTGTTGCCGGGGCTAGAGTGAGTGCCGTGGCGTCAGCCTAGCTCACAGCAACCTCAAACTCCTGGGCTTAAGCGATCCTACTGCCTCAGCCTCCCAAGTAGCTGGGACTACAGGCATGTGCCACCATGCCCGGCTAATTTTTTGTACATATATATTTTAGTTGTCCATATAATTTCTTTCTATTTTTTAGTAGAGACGGGGTCTCACTCTTGCTCAGGCTGGTCTCGAACTCCTGACCTCGAGCGATCCACCCGCCTCGGCCTCCCAGAGTGCTAGGATTACAGGCGTGAGCCACCGTGCGCGGCCTAAAGGGGACTCTTGACAAGACCTCCCACTTGCGTTACCAAATGATACTTATGCCTCCAGCATGTCAGTGTTGCTATGCCTGCTTCAAGAGAACAGTGTCTGTTCCAATTCAGGTAAATGTCTCTAAATGTATATTTTGTCTTTTATGAATCAATAGCCCCAAATGTGTTCTCTATTTCTTCCTTGTACTATGGCTTCTTTGGCAACGCAAGGTACAGAGCATAGGTTAGATCACACAGACTCACACACGCACACACATGCACACCATCATCATCACCATTTCTGGACAAGTTTTTAAACTCTCCAAGAGTCAGTTTTATCATCTGTAAAATGAGATCATAAGAGGACCTACCTCGGAATTATTGTAAGATTTAAAAGGATAATGCAAGCAAAAGGCTTTGTAATGCATAACTGTCATTAGTATTAAGGATGGTAGTTGGTTCTTAGAGGCTAAGTTTTATTTTTCTCAACTTCTCTCTATTTTTAAACAAGCCAACTTTTCTTTTTAATCACAGCATCATCAGATGATATTTGAAGGTGGAGAAAAGTCAAGCTCTTCAACACATCTTTGCTATTTAATGCCAAAAACATGAATGCAAAGATAAACACCAATTCTGTCTAAAACTGAAGAAAAAAAGTAACTTATGGACCGATGTTCAAGAAGCAAACAAAAGCAGCATAATCAGTGAATCCAAAATCTTGAGCTCTAAATGAAATTGAAGCCAGTTTCAGTAAGTATATCCCTTGCTTACTCTATAACTCTCTATAAGACTACAACTTCTGTTTTGCTTAATAGATGTAAAACAAGCTTCAGACAGGGAAAAGGAACTTACCCACTAAATTCTCTTTATCTTGCTTCTCAGGTGTAGACACCCCAGAATCCATCTCATTCTTGAGACGCTTTACACTTGGCAAATTTTCATGGGTTTGGGCCAAGCCTGGACTCCAGGCAGCAACCCAGGCGAGCTCGGGAGAGGGGAGAGGAGAAGGACAGTATGAGAGAGTGAGAGAAGTTCCTTCTCTTTAGTGAACACTCTAAGGAGTAGTTACCCTGGTGAAGGAAGCCTGGTAACATAAACAAAAAGCTTGCTTTCTTGAGTTCAGCCTGCTTTTGTTAATAGAGAAAATTTGAAAGAATGTGATCTTCTAGTGACATTGCTTCCTATAAAATATCATTATGTAATTTTCTCTATATATTTTATAAAATATTTCTATGTAGCTTGTGTAATTTGTTCAGCACAATGAGCTGTTTGTTACACAGGGCAAGTCTACCCATCCTTATGTTTCAGATGAGGAAATTGAATCCAATTCATTCTACGTACTGCAGTGGGTGATCTTTTGAAACTCAGATGTGATCATGTCACCATCCTGCTTAAAATAGTCCAAGACTACCAACTGTCAGTATGGTAAAGACCAAAATCCTAAGTGCCATACGAGACCCTGCAGGTCCGCCCCTCCCTCCTCACATGACATGCCCCTCACTCTCTCAGCCACAGCCCCATTGTCTTCCATTAGTCCCTCTGAAGCTTTACGTGTCTTCCTGCCACAGGGCCTTTGCACATGTTACCACATGCATAATTATTTGGCTTATATCTGTTTCTTCCCCTAGGCCAGGGTTTAGAAAACTAAAGCTTGCCAGCCAAATTTGGTCTAACACCTGTTTTTGAAAAATAAAGTGTTATGGGAACACAGCCATGCCCTTTTGTTTCTGTATCCTCTATAGCCACTTTTGCACTACACCTACAAAGTTGAGTAGTTGCAAGAGAGACCATATAGGATGCAAAGCCTAAAATATTTACTATTTATCCCTTTACAAAAAAGATTGGTAATCCCTGCCTTACACTATGAATTTCCATGAGGAGAGTGACTTGGTCTAATATTATTTACCGTTGCATCTGCAGTATTTAAATCAATGCAGGCACATGGCTGATGTTCAACAGATATTTGTCAAAGGAATGAATGAATCGTTTGCCAACGATAACAGCTCACAAGTGGCAAAGCTCTTTCTCAAATCCAGATCCTTAGGCTCTTGTACTAGGATTCCTTCTTTCATCACACCACTCAAAATCAAGGACAATCTTGAGCTTATTCCAATACCAGAAACACCAATTTTATAATTTTCTGACGTTCAACTCTCTATTAATATTCCAAATAATATTTTTTTCCTTTGTATGTTATTGTATTCACTGTATTATATTATTTTGTTAAAACAATATCAAAAATCTCTGCTCTTTCCCTGGTTGTCTTGTCTTTTCTAGTTTTTCTTCTCCCAACCACCTAGTTATTTTCTTCTTAGCAACTTCATCTTTAAACATTTCCCAGATTGTGGGTTACTTTGGCCAACTACTTGATAATCTTAATTGCCTTCCCCACAAACTCAAATTGCAGTAATAACCGTGGCTGCCAGCCACAGTTTGTAATTATAAGAATTAATAGAGAATGTGAGAACTTCAGGCAAGGGCAGAAACACAGATTAAACCAGACACACATGAACACACACGCGGAGTCCGTGTCTGTCTGCTGCAGGACGCTTGCCTGTGCATTTTCCTTCAATACCCTTGGTCGTGGCTTGAGGTAGGAAGCACAGTGGGTACGAGAGCAGGCTCTGGGCTCACACTCTCTGGATAAAAAGAAATCCTTGCTCTGTCATGAGCCAGTGTGTGACATTGGGTAAGTTATTTAACCTCCGTGTGTTTTATTTTTCTCATCTGTAAAATGGGGATGACAATTGTATCTACCAGAGTTGTCTGTGTGGATCTCATGAAATACTACATGTGAAATACTCAGAATAATGACTGGCATTCATAAATGGCAACTATTATTACCATGAATGGGAGCCAAGCTATATTTCTCAGGACTCAGTGACCCTTTCTCTAAAATGGGAAGATTGAGTCCATTTTCACAATGTCTCCCTTTTCCCCTGGTTTCAAGTGAAAGGAAGCTGGATCAGAGATGGATTTGGTATGTCAACAGTCACTCACTCTCTTCTCTCCCTGCTCTAGAGCTACTCCAGTTTGCTACGAATCTGAAAACTTGAGGCCCATTCCTGGCTCTGCGTTGTCAATACGTAAATTCCGTCCTGTTTTTTCCTGGCCTCTACTCAATCACCACATCATCCTCACTGTCTGACCAACCTCTCATGGAAAGAGCTATGGGAAAACTTCCTGTTTCCATCATTCCTCGTGACCAGGCCAAAGACAATCTTTGCCTAGAACTGGCAGCCCCTTTCCCTTTGAATCAGATGCCCCTCCACAGTCACGCAGCAAAGTGTTCTGGAGATGCTAGTTTAGCTTATTTCTAAATACATTTACCCTTCTTATTAGCCAAATCCCACTTACGCTAGCACTGCCAGTCTCTGAGTGAGGTGCAAGGTTCAAAACAACACAAACATTAATTGTTCCCTGGGGGCTGCATGAAAAGAGCCTCGAGGGTGCTTGCTACGAGTGCAGAGTGCATCCCCTTGGAAGATGACTAAGCAACTGTTTTTCTTCTTCCTGCAGAATGTTCCAATATCTCAGCCTAGAAAGCAAGAATGGTTTCGGCAAGTCCTGAGCACCCATGACAAGCTGAATCCCTAGAGCAGGGCCTCAGGAAATGAAATGTGAGCCCATTTGTAAGCTTCTTCCTTCTTCATTTTTAAGATGTAAACTATTAGGCCCAGATTCTTAGCATCTGTGGACTCCATTAATGTAGTGTTCTCCCCTTTATCACGGGGAAGTGAGGACAGGGGAATTGCTTGATGGTGCTCCCAATGCAGATTTTTCTGTGTGTGTCTACAGTGTCACTCTACCAATTCCCACACTAGTGAAAGTCTTGACATACACGGCATCTGTCCCTAAGTATGAATATTTGCTTTTCCCTGAATGTTCATCTTAGAGCACAAAGCATCTCTTGAGACAATCCATTCTAGCCTTTGACCTTTTTCCTTTCCTAAGTTCTGGTTTCAGAACATTCTTCAGCCCAGATATCATCACCATCATTTCCTGCTAAGATGTACCCATGTGTTCCGGGACATTTGCTGCTTTCTTAGGAATATATTCCCTTTTCTTTAAATGAAGTAGTTCTCTTATTCCATTAAGTTTTCACCAGTACACATCATACATTCTAGCTTATTCATTCTCATTTATTCAATTCTTGAATTCCCACGTTTTTAAATGACAAATAAAGTCCCCAGATCTGTAAGGATAGTCATGGTGATAACTCCCCAAACTGCAACTCTGGCTTAGACCTCTCTACAGAATAATACACACTTTCAACTATCAGCTGACTAAATGTCTCTACCTGGATGTCCCCCCAATTAAATATCCTACACGTTAGAAAGCAATCTATTGAATAAAGGAATTTTTATCATGAAAATGTCATTGATACATTTGAAATAATATATACAATGTATGCATGTGTATATACTATGTGTGTATGTATTTGTTGAATAAAGCAAACAACCATGAATATACTACCCACCATCACAGCTACAACATTGCCAATATCATTGACACTACTTGAGTATTCCTCCCCAGGTCTTATCCCCACCTCTCCATAGCCACATCCATAATTTTGCTGATTGTTCTCTTGCTTTTAAAATACAGTTTTTTTTTTTTAAATCATATATGTATTATTTAGTTTTGCTTTTGACTTGTGTAAAAATTCTCACGTGGCGTTCTGTGGTTACTTTGGATATTCTATATTACGTCTCTAAGGTTCATCCACATTGTCATATGAAGCTAACACTTGTTAATTTTCAGTGCTATTTAATAAATCGTAGTGTAAATAGACCACAGTTCACTTACTTATTTGGATATTTTTAGGTTTTTATTATTATTATAAATGATGTTACCATGAATATTTTTGTACATGTCTCCTGATACATGTACATGCAAGAGTTTATCTAGGCCCTCAAGGTGTATACATCCAAAAATGGAATTGCTATGTTTTATGTTCAACTTTACAAGATTGTTGTAAACAACTTTGCAAAATTATTTTCTGAAGTGGTTTGCATCAATTTAATCTTACTAGCAATGTACAAGCATTCCCTTTGTTACATAGCATTGATGCCGCTTGATATTGTTAGACCTTTTAGTATTTGGTAATCTAGTCAGTGTAAAATACTATTTCATTATAATCTGAACTTAGATTTTCCTGAATTTTAATGAGGCAAAACAACTTTTACAAGACTATTTACAATTTATGGCCTCTCCTCTGTGAATTGCATGTACATGTCCTTTGTTCATTTTTTTTTTTTTTTGGCCTTTTTCTTACTAATTTAAGGGTAGTCTTTATATATACTTATATATATACAGGGTGAGTATTCCTTATCTGAAATGCTTGGGACTAGAAATGTTTCAGTTTTTTCAGACTTTGGAATATTTGCATATATATGAGATGTCTTGAGGATGGGACCCAAGTCTAAATAGTAAATTCATTTATGTTTCATATATACTTTGTAAACATAGCCTGAGGTAATTTTAAACAATATTTTGAATAATTTTGTGCATGAAACAAAATTTGTGTACATTAAACCCATGTGGACAATCTGTGGTTGTTTAGCATCACCATCATTCCTCTCAATTTATATGCTACCAATAAGCAATCATTTTCTTACACTTATTCACATATAAATACTTAACAGTAAAAAATATGACATATCATTAATACAGTGAAAAAAATAATGTGTTCAGGGTAAGTGGGCATCAGCAGAATACCTGCACCAGCTGTTAAACAGCAGCAGCAACCGACGATGGCAGACTTTCAGTTTCTACCTAACAATGCTGTGTTTTTAGTAAAAGGCTACTATGCCTAGTATTTTTTTAGGTGAGAAGAAACATAAGAAGCAGTTGAGGGACCAGGAACTGGGTCCTCTAGGGATAAGGAGGCATTCAGTGGTATGGCTTTTCAAAATGTGTCCTCCAGAGTCATCTGTCTCATTAACAATGGTTTTTGTCTTGCAAGTGTCTCTTTGATTTTATAAACTGACATGATTTCCTCTTCTGTTATAAATGCATGTTGCTGTGCTCCTGCATCACACATTTTCATGCTGTCCTCTACAGACATATTTTCTGCAGTGCTAATGATGTCATCTTTATCGTCAGCATTATGGTAGTCACCTTGAGGCAGAATCATTTTTGGCTATTTCACAATTTTCAATTAATGAGCAACTGGGGCCTCATCATGGATGTTAAACACTTCTTCAATATCTGCTTCTTCCAATTTACGGATGGACTCCAAAGGTATATTTTTTGCATATGTAAAGAGGTCATACATCTTTTTTTTTCCTCACTTGACATGCAGAATTCTTCAGAATCGTCACCTTGTTCATCATCACTGATCATAGTCCCAGGCCAGAGGTTGTGCCAGGAATGCACAGCTGTGTCTTTAGTCACTGTGTTCCACACATTGGCAACACACATGGCATTCTTCGTGCTAAACTCCTGAAAACCTTCCACACACACATACATCTGTTCGCTGCTACTAGCACACTGGTCAAGAAAGTTTATTTTTATATTTGCTCTTCATTGATCTAAGGATACCCTGGTCACATTTAGAAAAAAGTACATGACCTAAGCATTATTTTTTATGAGAATTTCAGCTGGAGGATGAGAACGTTTGTCAAGAAATAACAAAATCTTGCCATCATCATCCAGTCCAATTTCCCTGCAGTGAGCATGAGCTGTTGGAAGAAAATGTTTGTGAAACCAGTAAGAAACAATGTCCCTGGTGATCCATGACTTTTTGTTAGCATAATGAGCTGGTAAGAAACTCACTCTATTTTTGTGTAGAATGTTCTATAAATGTCTGTTAGGTCCATTTATTCTGGAGTCTCATTTAAGTCTATTGTTTCTTTGTTGATTTTATGCCTTGATGATCTGTCTAGTTCTATCAGTGGAGAGTTAAAGGCTCTCACTATTATTGTGTTGCTGTTTATTTTATTTCTTAGGTTTTGTGGTACTTGTTTTATGAATATGGGAGCTCCGGTTAGGTGCACATGTATTTAGGATTGTTTTAACTTCTTGTGGAATTGATCCCTTTATCATTACATAATGATCATTTTTTTTTTATTGTTGTCAAAGTCTGTTTTATCTGATATAAAAATAGCTATTCCACTTTTGGTTTCTATTTGTATGGAATATTTTTTTCCAACTCATTTACCTTGAGTCTATGCAACTCTTCACAAGTTAAACAGGTTTGTTGAAGACAGCAGATATTTGGGTTGTGGGCTTTTGTTAAAATCCATTGCATCAATCTTTATGTTTTAAATGGGGCGTTTAGACCATTTACATTCAATGTTAATATTGATAAGTGAGATACTGTTCCAGTGTTCATGTTGTTACCTAGTTGCTTTGCATTCTCTCTTCTCATCAACACATGGAACATTTTCCAGGATAGACCATATGTTAGGCAACAAAATAACTTTCAGCAAATTTCAAAAAATCAGAATCACACCATGTATCTTCTCAGTGGAAGACCACAGTGGAATAAAACTAGAAATCAATTCTGAGGAGAACTCTCAAAACTATACAAATATGCAGAAATTAAACAACCTGGTGCTGAATGATCTTTGAGTCAATGATGAAATCAAGATGGAAATCAAAAAATTTTTTGAATTGAATGACAATGGTGACACAAGCTACCCAAATCTCTGGGAAACAGTAAAAGCAGTGCTAAGAGGAAATTTAATAGGACTAAATACCTACATCAAAAAGACAAAAAGATCACAAATTAACAACTTAACGTCACACCTCAGGGAACTAGTAAAACAAGAACAAACCAAACCCAAAGTTAGCAGAAGATAAGAAATAACAAAGATCAAGGAAGAACTAAATGAAATTAAAACCAAAAAAAAAAAAAAAACCCAGCAACAAAGGATTAATGAAATGAAAAGTTGGTTCTTTGAAAAGATAAAATAGATCACTAGCTAGATTAACTAAGAAAAGAAGAGAGAAGATTCAAATAAGCTCAATCAGAAATGAAAAAATGTTGTCTAAAGCCACGCTACTCTGAACATGCCTGATCTCAGAAGCTAAGCAGGGTTGGGCCTGGTTAGTACTTGGATGGGAGAAATAAAAAAAAGAGACATTGCAACTGATAAAACAGAAATATAAAAAAATCATCCGAGACTGCTATAAATACCTCTATGCACATAAACTAGAAAATCTAGAGGAAATAGATAAATTTTTGGAAACACAAAACCTCCTAAGCTTGAATCAGGACGTAATAAAAATCCTGAAGAGACCAATAATGATTAGTGACATTGAATTAGTAATAAAACATCCCCTATGCAAAAAAAAAAAAAAAAAAAAACCCAAGTACTAGATGGAATTCACAACTGAATTCTACCAGACCTACAAAGAACTGTACCTACTCTGCCGAAACTGTTCCGTAACATCAAGAAGAAGGGAATCCTCCCTAACTCATTCTACAAAGCCAGTATCACCCTGATACCAAAGCCAGGAAAGGACACAAGAAGAAGAGAAAACTTCAGACCAATATCCCTCAAGATAACAAATCCAAATCCAATAGCACATCCAAAAAATAATTCACTACAATCAAGTAGGTTTCATTCCAGGGAAATGGTCCTAGGAAAATTGGAGAGCCACATGTAGAAGAATAAAACTGTACCCTTATCTCTTGCCATACACAAAAATTAACTCAAGGTGGATTAAAGACTTAAACGTAAGACCTGACACCATAAAAATTCTAGAAGAAAACTTAGGAAAAACTCAACTGGATATTGGTCTAGGCAAAGAATTTACGACTAAGACCCCCCCAAAGAAAATACAACAACAAAAATATATAAAGAGAACTTAAACTAAAAAGTTTTTGCACAGCAAAAGAATTAACCAACACAGTAAACAATCTACAGAATGGGAGAAAATATTCACAAACTATACATCTGACAAAGGACTAATATCCAGAATCTACAAGGAAAGCAAACAAATAAGCAAGGGAAAAAAAACCAAACAAACCCAAATAACCCCATTAAAAAAGTAGGCAAAAGATACGAGCAGGCATTTTTCAAAAGAAGTTATGCAAATGGCCAAGAAACATATGAAAAAATGCACAACATCTCTAATCATCAGAGAAATGTAACTTAAAACCACAATGAGACATGCCCTTGCCCGTCAGAATGGCCAAAAAACAATAGATGTTGGCATAGATGTGGTGAAAAGGGAACACATACATTGTTGGTGAGGATGTAAATTAATACAACCTCTGTGGAAAACAGAATGGAGATTCCTCAAAGAAATAAAAGTAAACTTACCATTCAATCCAGCAATCCTATTACTGGGTATCTACCCAAGGGAAGAGAAGTCATTTTATCAAAAAGACAGTATCTTATGTTTATTGCAACACAATTCACAATTGCAAAGATATGGAATCAACCTAAGTGCCTATCAACTGATGAGTGGATAAAGAAAATATGGGGAATACCCCCCCCACACACACCATGGAATACTACTCAGCCATAAGAAAGAATGAAATAATGTCTTCTGTAGCAATTTGGATGAAAATAGAAGCTATGATCCTAAGTGAAGTATCCCAAGAATGGAAAAATGAATAGCGCATGTACTCACTTGTGAGAGCTAAACAATGGGTGTACATGGCCACACAGTGATACAATGGACTTTGGACACTTAAAGGGAAGAGGGTTGGAAGTGGATGAGGGATCAAAAATTACCTATTGGGTACGATGTATACTATTTGGGTGACAGGTACACTAAAAGCCCTGACTTCACCACTATACAATCCATCCATGTATCAAAAAACCGCTTGTACCCCCTGAATCTATTGAAATAAAAATGAAATAACTAAATAAAAACCTTACTCCGTGAAAACAGCGTGGACACAAGCTTTTGCCTGTCACAGCAGACTTATGCGTATGTGTGCCTGTCGCAATAGCATCCCAGCACAGTTTTTCTAGCCTTGGCATCCTTAATTCCTAGGGTGGCTTTTTCATCAGCTATAGTCAGTATCTTTCTGGAGCAATAACACCAACACAATTACGTTTCCTCAGCATTGTAGACTTGTTTTGGCATCCGATTTTCATCAGTGATAACCTTGGCAAACTTGTCAATGAATTCCTTCGCTGATTAGTGATCAGCAGATGCTTTACCACCACAGATCTTTAAAATTTAATGCTGTGTCTTTCCTTAAATTCCTGCAACCAGTCTACTGAGTATTCACAGTTCCCTTTAATATTCAGTTCATCATGATAGATCTTTGCTTGTTTCATGATCAGAAAACCATTACATGGCATGTGTTCACTGCAGCACTGACAAATCTACTTCTTTTACACCATGGAGATCTTCATTTTTAGATTTATTTAGTATTTTTCTATTTTTCATTAACTTCTGTTCATCACTGTCAGCCTAGAACTTCACGAGTGTATCCTTCTGTTTCTTCAGGTCATACGCATGGTCATCTCAACACCATACGCTTTTGTAAGACATCCCATACTTACACCGCTGTTCAGTTTCTCCAATTCCACGCTATAGCTAAACATAAATGCTTCCTCTTTTTCTTATCATTGTTAATAAAAGGCGTATCTGCAAGCCTTTTTGACATTTTCAACAGTATGTTTACACCACAGAGCAGAAAGTACAAAAAAAAACAAAAACAAATAAAAAACACAACCCAGTAATGCATCTAGGCATTGACCCTATGCGGGGCACTGTGGAGAGCCTGCCTTTGGTGCATCCAGCCTGCACATGCCATTTTACTGCCCTTTGTGGGCATGTTTGTGCAGGGGAATGTGGGGATGCACAGAAAAGATACGTTATAGTTGAAGGGGGCTGGGAAGGTCTTTTTTTCCCTAGGGGATGCTGAATAAACTGCATCATGCACCTGGGTTTTAACTGCAACCTGTCACATGAGATGAAGTGTGGAATTTTCCACTTGTGGTGTCATGTTGGTGCTCAAAATGTTTCAGATTTTGAAGCATTTTAGATTTTGGCCTTTTGGATTAGGGATGCTCAACCTGTATATAAATACATCAACACACAAAGTGTGTACACAAACACACATACACTTTATGCATTATCTTTAGCATCATAAGGCCTCATCTGAATACAAGGACCTTGGGGACACTTTACTTTTGATTATCCTTCCTATTTTACTTGCTAATATTCTTCAATGTTTAATCTTGTAACTGACTATATTGGACCCATTTACCAATAAGTTGTGTCACCTTTAGAAACAACAAAGTCTCATTAAATTTGGAATGAAATCTTTTCTAAAATTCTAATACCAACTGTATTTTATAAATACACAGACTAAACTCATTGGGCAAATCAAATGGTGAGGCTTAAAATTAAGGTTAGCCAATTAAATGCATTAACAGCTTTTGCAAAACTACAGGCCTTCACATAAAAGGAACACAGAGGAGCACAATCCTCACAATCTTCATTTTTGGGTTTCTGCAGTAACTATCCAGTTTACTTCCTCTAACCCCATCTCCATGCTACAGCCTAAGTGATTTTTGTAAAGCACATTCTGATATAATACATTTCCAAACTGTTAACCACAGAACAAATTCCCAATTCCCTGGCATGGCTTAAAGGTCTTTCAAGATCAGGCCCCTCTCTTGCTGTTTGGCTTTATTCAAACTATGTACTATGGTCCTTCCCGTTAAATGATTATATTGCTATGCCAATCTATCACACTTTGTGCCTTTATAAATGATGCTAACTCTTACTTATCCTTTAAGACTTCAATGTCACTGAGAATCTTCCTGGACACCGGCAGGTAGTAAGTTATTCCTCCCCTCCCTGCCACTAATGTGTATTCCTGTAAGTGCTTGGTTCAGATTTACCACTTAGTTACTGTGTGTGACCGACACATCTTGGCTTCTTTGTCTAGTAAATTAGGTTACTAGTACTTATCTCACAGGGCTGTGAAACAGATATATAAAACTAGTCCTCAGGAATTAATGCCCAGGTTCCAAAAATGTTCTCTTCACTTTTAGATGAAATTTTCAGTTCTCAATATGTGCAAGATGTCAGGGATACGTTAAAGGTGAATAGGACAAAGTTCCTCTGCTCAAGGGGCTCACAGAAGCAGAAATATATCTCATATCTTGTAGTAGCATCACACTGTATAAAGATTACTCATTCAATAACTATTTTCTGAATGGATGGTCAACATATGTAAAAGATACAATATAATTTTAGAAAGTTTTATGAGTATAGACTTAAAAAGAACAAATGAAAATTTCCAGCAACTGGTATCAGATTAATTATAGGTTACATTCTGTATTCAAAGATCATTAAAGACATAAATCAGTCTGTTCAAGTGTTGATTATGACTTTTGCATAAGATAGTATTTAAATGAATGAGCAGTCAGTAGCATAAATTGAGTTTCAACTAAATTTGGACAGAAATGTTGAATATATTAACCTTAGCACATACAAAAAATTAAAATGCCTATCCAAGAATATAGTAAAACACTTATAAAATAGTTGTCATATCCATAAAGTTTATTTTAAAAAACTGTTAAAAACTAACCATACAGGAATATTTATTAATAACATACTTAAAAAGTTTGTTCCCTATTTTGAAGGAAAATACATTAGCAACATCTTCCAGACACCATCTTTATAAAAGTAAAACTTCTAGATGCTGAAATGTACTACAGTAGATTCTATAGTTTACCCTTTTAATCACAGGATTGGAATCCATTGTCCCTACTGCCCTAACCCTCAAGGGTGGCAGTTATATTATTCATATATTAATGACATTTGATCATATTATACTACCACAGATCCTTAAATAGAGTACACACTGCATGTTTACTAACAGAGCGAGTCTTCTCTATTTATTGTCACATAATTATTTCAGATAAGCATTTGACTTTAAGTACAAATAGAAAGAAATACTACATCCCATGATTGTAAACATTCACCAAGAGCTTCCACAGTAGAATGAGTAATAGAGGTGGCCCGAGAGTCAGTCAAGTGTTCCTCACTCATTTGGATACCGCTGAGATTAGGAAAAATGTTTTGAAGGCAAATTATCATAAGCCTTACTTGTATTTCTGTAAGAAAGTAGTTCTGGATATTTATTTTTAGTCGAAAACACCTGAAAGTCATTCTAAAGACTATCTTAAGCACCATTTTCACTTACCTGAAATATACTGAGTTAAATTCAGCAGTATGCATGATTGTTAATATCAGAAATTAAAAACAACTGTGGGTCTCAAGCTCCCTTTTGTAGATACATATGGAGTACTGCTAGTAGGAACCACTCATGCGTAACAAGGGTAGTAACTCCCCCAGGGCCACATGCAACCCCTAAGTCTGAGGCACAATTATTACTTCTGTCAATGGATGCTATACAAGCAGATTTAAGGCTATATCCGGCTATAAAGAGTTCAATTTCCTCTTTAATATTCTTTCTACATAGATCACATACACGATTCAAAATTCTGTAGGACAGGAGATGAAATGTCCCCAAATGCTTTTTAAATACTATTCTCCATACAATTTATTGTCAGCATATTTACATGGGGGAGTGCCATTTAAAAAATGCAACCATGATTTTCAAACTCTTGTCACAATGTCCCCAGGATTATCCTTACTCTCATTTTCTGACTTTTGGCCAACTTCACATTTGTCACATTGTTCACTGGAGTCCTCAGCAATTCTGATGTTGCTCTTAAGGAGAATAAAGGTTAAAATATATTCACTGCCACCCGCTTTGGGACAGGCCTGGTTGCAAAGAAAATGGTGTTCCTGGTGCTGAAGGATAAGTAGGAAACCCGTCAGGCTGAGCTGGATAGCTTTCCAGGGCTGACGCTGAGTGGACCTGATAGAGAGAAGAACATGTAGTTTAGCAGAGTGCCAAGTTCAGTCAAGTCTGCATTTGCCTGTGCCCTATGCCACACTCTAAATATCCAGAACAGGAAAGAAAGAAAAAACTTTGGGGATAAAGTCTGCTCAGTCTCCTAAAAATTTTAAGAAACATTCAAACTTCTTCAGGTGAAGGAGACGCATAGAAATGTCATTAAAATATTTAACATTCTTTCGAAAAGTAGGTTTTCTGGAGATAATTGGCTTTAATGGTCTACTATTTTGAATAGCTTATAGAAAACAAGTTATTAAAGGTTGGTGCAAAAGTAATTGTGGTTTCGGACTGAATTTTAAACCATTGTAAATAGGCTCAGACACATCTTTATTAATCAAAATAGGAACCATTACAATCAACACATTTCTGCCAATGAGAAATAATTTTGTTTATTCCTGTAGTGTAAAAATTCATGCTTCAGGATTCGAGGAACTCTTGGAAGGCATTTTCTGCATCCTGTTGGTTGTGGAAGCATTTTCCCTGCAAAACGTTGTCAAGATGCTTGAGGAAATTGGTTGGCAAGAGGTCAGGTGCAGATGGCAGATGAGGCAAAACTTCATAGCTCAATTCATTCAACTTTTGAAGCATTGGTTGTGTGCTGTGTGGTTGGGCATTGTCATGGAGAAGAATTGGGCTCTTTCTGTTGACCAATGCCGGCTGCAAGCATTGCAGTTTTCAGTGCATTTCATTGATTTGCTGAGCGTACTTCTCAGATGTAATGGTTTTGCTGGGATTCAGAAAGCTATAGTGGATCAGACCAGCAGCAGACCACCAAACAGTGACCATGACCTTTTTTGGGTGCAAGTTTGGCTTTGGGACATGCTTTGGAGCTTCTTCTCAGTTCAACCACTGAGCTGGTCATCACCGGTTGTTATATGAAATCCTCTTTTCATTGCACATCACAATCTGATCAAGAAATGGTTCAGTGTTGTTGTGTATAATAAGAGAAGGCGACACTTCAAAAATGATTTTTTGATTTTCGGTCAGCTCATGAGGCACCCACTTATCGAGCTTTTTCACCTTTCCAATTTGCTTCAAATGCTGAACAACTGTAGAATGGTCAACGTTGAGTTCTTCAGCAACTTCTCGTGTGGTTGTAAGAGGATCAGATTCGATGACTGCTCTCAGTTGGTTGGTGTCAACTTCCAATGGCCGACCACTGCACTCCTCCTCTTCAAGGCTCTCGTCTCCTTTGCAAAACCTCTTGGACCACCACTGCACTGTACGTTCCTTAGCGGTTCCCAGGTCAAATGCATTGTTGCTGTTGTGAGTTGTCTCCGCTGCTTTATGACCCATTTTGAACTTGAATAAGAAAATCACTCGAATTTGCTTTTTGTCTAAAATCATTTCCATAGTCTAAAATAAATATAAAATAAACAGCAAGAAATAAGTCATCAGCAAAAAAACATAAAGCGAGAAATGCACATTAAAATGATGGTATAACATAACATTTATTTAGGAATGTATTCCAATATCAAACGGCAAATTTCAACAATGCTAAAGCCGCAATTACCTTTGCACCAACCTAACAAAATTTAACTGTCACGAATAAAGATTCTTAAATTCTATTAAAATCTCCAAACTAATTTTTAAAATCTATAAGCAGGAAAAACAATTCACACAGATGACTACATCTTATCACCTTTGTTACTCTTCTGCAAGAAGACAAACATAATTTGCAAATTTTAGGAGAACTAATCATCAACTTGCACACATTCTGCTAACAGCTATTTTTTGCCAATGTAGGGATATGACAATGGATATAGCAATGTTAACACTACAGAAGTGAGTTATATATGTTACCATTTTATTTCTGCCAGACACTGCCTACTTACCTGCTGTAACAGTGCTGACTGTGTAGCTGCGTTATGCTGTAACTCTTGCAAGGATGACTGTGAAGGGTTCTGGGAAAACCCGGGGATAGCTGGGAGGGACAAAAGACCTGGAAAAACAGAACTGCCTGCAGCTTGAAGCCCAGATGATAACCTAAAACAATTGACAGAAAAACAGGTCAAACTGCAGATAAGACACAAAAGCTATTGCTTCTATATTCGTCAAGTATTATCTTAAGACGTTGAAAACAAAAAAAAAAATTAGGATTTATTTGTCTGTTGGAAGGAACCATAAAAGTCAGCCATTTGCTGATGTAAAACTTTTTATTATAAAGTATATTATGCCGAATTCAATAACTTTGTATGTTATATAATACTTTCTGCTATTTTATAAGCAATTAAAACTACAAAATACAAATCCAAAAATTATGTCCATAGGTATATTTTATTTATTTATCTTAACATGGTTCAAGAGCCATAAAACATTTTCTGAGCACTAAAGTTTCAGCACAGAAAAGCATCATTTAGCATCACCAAATAATTAAGATTTTGACTTTTGCTTGGACTTTTGCCTAGTCTTACTAACATAAGACTATGAACTACAAGTTAGGTGAAGAATGATTTTATCCTATTTCTAAACTATTCACTTACCCAGCTTGTGCAACGAGAGCAGAGTTGAAATTGGAACTGAATGCGGAGGCGAATCCTGGCAGGACAGGAGCCGGGGATGGGGCTGTGGCAGCCACAGGAAGTGGTGTGACAGCTGCGACTGTAGTGGGCGCCTGCAGCCCCGGGAACGAGGGGAGAGCAGGGGTGACGCTTGGGGTATTGGAGACAGAAAAGCCAGGGTAGGAGGGATTTGAAGACGGCAGAGGTCCCTGGGTAACTGAGAAAAGCGAGGGGACGGCAGTAGACAAGTTGAGGGGGAAGGGTGCTGCCGAGACTGGTGCTGAGGCAGAGAGCCCTGAGAGAACAGCTGCCGTGGAGCTGGGATGAGACACAGATGTGGAGGTGGCGGTGGTTGATGAAGTGGCTATCAGTGACCCTGGAAGAGATACTGGCGGATTAAGAGATGGGTTGCCAGTTAAAGGAAAATTATTGGTCAAAGAAGTAAAAGGAGGAAGAGCAGTGAATACTGGAGCAATAGGAGTGGAGGAAGCGTGTGGTGGGAGGGAAATGGAGGAAAGGGGATTTGAACCATTTAAGGGAGTACTCAAACTGGAGAGACCTGACAACGCAGGGTTAAGGCAAGTAGATAAACTGATGGGCACCGATGTTGAAGTATATGCACAACCCAACGTCCCCGACAAACCTAAACTGCCGTGAGAGGGATTCACGGAATGAGCTGGGCCTTTGAAGGCCGAGGGAGTAGGACTCGTGGGCTCAGTTTTGATCATAACAGGAAGAGTCGTTACAGCAGGGGTAGCTGAAATATGCAGGTCTGAGGTACCTGGGTGGGAGCCATGCAAAAGGGCAGCCGAGGAGCCACAGCTCACTGGCACTGACGTTGACGATGACGTAGCGGTGGCTAAAGGAGACTGCACAGGCAAGGTAGGAGGGGTGGAAGTTGAGTTAGTCACAGGAGAGGGAAGGCCTGGGAACACGGCCAAGCCTGGGGTGGAAGACCTCTGTGGGGTGGGAATGGCCGATGGCGCATAGCACTTGTTAGGGGCCGAAACAGCAGAATCAGAGTTTTGATTAGTTAGAGAAGATAATGAAGCCAGCCCACTAGTAACAGCAGAGGATAGAGCAGAGGAGTTGATTAAATTGGTGTCGTTTGATGTCAGAAAGCCTTTTAATGCAGACAAGAGAGGACTGTTTACACCAAGTGGACCAGCAACACTGGGAGCAGAACCACTGGCAATTATAGAAGGAGTCGGATTGGCTACGCCCTGGGACGTTGGTGGCAAGGGCAAAGAAAGACCCGCAAAACCTGATGACAATGAAGCAGCATTTTGGTTGCTGGTAGAAGCAGCAGTAGAGTTGGCGGAAAAGGGGAGGCTTGTGAAAGGAGCAGAAGTAGAAGCAAATGATTCACTAGAAGTAAGAGTGGCCCGAGGTGCAGATGTGGCCTGAGGGCCTGGGGTAGGAGGAGCAGGAGGACCTGGCAGTGGTACTAGGCCAGAAAAAATAGAAGGGACAAGAGGGGATGCTGTACTGTGGATGGAAGCAGCAGGTGCAGCAGGCAACGAAGGGGTTCTGATAACCGTTGGGTTTGGTGTTGATGGCTGAGGTGTGTGAACGGCTGAGGAGACCTGCCCTGGGAACACAGGAAGGACAGTATGTGGCAGGTTAATTCCAGAAATGGTGGCAGCTGCTGATGCTGATGGGTGATTTACTGCCTTGACCGGGGATGCAATAGGGACAGGAGTTGCAGCAGGTGTTGAAGGGTTAGAACCATGAGGAGAAAAGAGTTGACTTGCTGGGGTGGAAAATGCTGTGGGAGGGGAAAAAAGGCAAGAATGTTATCAACCTGCTGAAATGTCAAATTTTAACTCAAAAGAAATGCATAACCCATTTTTATACTATTTAACAAATATCAAAGAAAATCAGTGACATAGGCTTTGAGGCATCTGAAAATCTTTGTTAAAAAAAGAAAAAAAAGAAAAGAAAAAGAAAATCAGTGACAGGTAGAATAGGCTCTTGTAATATCTAAATCGCTGGATTCCGTTAGCCTGATCTTCATTCTGGAGCCTTAGTCAGAACCAGTTGTCTTCTAGACTCTGCTCAGATTAGGAACAGCCCTCCCATTCACAGTCGGGAAGCCTCGAGAAGCTCACAAACCTTCCTTTTATATTTTTCTACTTTTTTAAAATTCAAAGAATTTATTTTATTTGTGATTAGTGTCGGTGCACTGACTTTATCTCTCTTTTAAACAGCTTGTCTAGAGTAATAATCACAAGTCAATCCCTCTCTTGAGAGTTTTCAGGACATGGTTTCCCTTTCAGGGCCATACAAGGCCTCCCAGAAGTCATGCCCATTTCTCTAGTAATGTTTGTTGCCACTCTGAACTGAATTTAATACTCTAGATTATTAATTTGCGTAGTTTTTCCCCACATACATTTGCTCATATTGACCACTATATTACATTAATCCCCAACCTTTACCTGGCTTGTCCTGGGAGCTCCTGTAGGGGCAGAAGCTGTGTCTAATTCATCTTTAGAGTCTCAGCACCTAGCACAGCACCTGTGTAGTTAAGTGTTTGCCGTGCTGGATGAATCACGATGACCTCAAACTATAGTTCCCAAATCCATTCAAGGACTATTCTCAACAATATTTCTAAAGTTTGCTACAATATTTTTATTCTGATAAACTCCACAAATAATTAATATTTAGCATTTTGGGGGATGATTTGCGTTCCTCCCTGAGTAAATTCAATGACTATGTCTGCCTGGGATAATGTTCTTGGTGCAAAATGGAAAGCATGACTTAAGTAGCTAATGTCATAATGACAAGTATCATCTGATCCTGTACTCACATCAAATTCTGTTCCTTTTTCAGTGATAATCAACTGAAAGACATTTTCACGGACTAAGATATTTTAAATCTATACATAATTAAGACTTTTGACACAAGAAGCTGACATGGTCAATGAAGTACCTCACCTAGGGGAAAAATAAGTGTTATGGAGCTGCTGCCATCTGGAGGCAGCGCATAGGCCTCAGTTCATCTTCATTTTTCAATTTCATTTTCTGCTTTGATGCTCATTATTCTTTTCTACTCTAAGTTATGCTTAATAATACTTACCGAAATAATTAAATCTAAAAGCAGAATCTGATATAGCATTTGTCAGAATGAGTTTTTATCACCCCATATACTTATATCAAAAAATAAATGAGGCTTCCAATATCACAGAATGTAAAATGAATGTGGATACAATGTCACACAGCACTTACAGTACATTGCAAGTTTTGCGAATAGGATACAAAGTCCTAAGATTAATTTTAAATCCAGTTAATATGCGCATTTTATGTTGTGTGTATAAAATGTACCAATATTAAGCCACCTTTAACAAGTATTAATTACATTCCTTAACCAGGCACTTTTCCTAAAACACAAAAAATTCTAAATATTCTCAACTCATATTGTTCTCAGTGAATAAAAGAGCAGACAACAGCTATCCCTGGATCAAATTTGGTACTTACTTTGACTCTGTGCAGGTTTTGACTGATTGGACAGGTCTTCATTCTCTACATAAAAATAATCAAAAGTTCACTTTAAGCTTTAATCAAATTATTCAACACCACAATATACGGAGATTGGGGTAAAAAAAGAATAACCTAGCATATAAATATATATGTACACTGTGGTAGGAAACACAATGCATGCACATGAAAAAAGAAAGGAAATGAAGATAATAGTAACTATATGAGGACTGAGAGGATTATGAGCAAATGATCTATCCTACCCCCCAACCTTAGCTTGTCACATTTTAAATACACGTTGTTATTTTATAGATACACTGTATTTATGAACACTTTCTGGAAAGATGTCAACTGCCTGCCATCCAGGAGAAAGTGTAGCAGGCAGCTGGAGTACAGAAAGGACCACCCACTGTCACTGGCTGTGCTAACAGACAGCACCCTCTGGGCACCACCGCCCAGACATGGGAAGACTGGGAAGTAGGAGGTGGCTGCTGGGTGAATGAGCGCAGAATCCACCAACAGCCAAGCAGACTTTTCAAGCCAACAGAAAGAAACCACCTTGCCCACTTGCCGTATTAGGCTCTGGGAAAGGCCCTATGCCAGCAGCTGTCAGAGAACTAGCCTAGCTGAGGCGACTTGATGTCTGCAAGACTGACAACCTAAAGCACATGCCTCCCCACCCGCGTGGGAAAGGACTTGTCCAACCAGCTCGTCTGCCAAGGATACAAAGGCGAAAAAATTACTCTCTCTTGGCTTGGCAATAACTGCCAAAGAAACCAATACTGTGACAGGCATAAGGTGCAAAGGGAACCCACAAGCCCTGGCATAAGTGAGCAAAGAAAAATCACAGTTTGTTTAAGGGATTTACTAGCTTAACCAAGGTAACAACAAATAACCACCAGAACAATGGAGATTGAAGCCGTAACAAAAGAAAAAGAACTTTTAAAACCTGTAATACAAATTAAGAACAAACACGCATACACATAATACTTCGAGGAAATAAGCAGAGAAGGTAAAGACTTTTAAATATAAAAATCTGATTCCAAATTAATAAATGCAAGGAATGGCAAAGATTAGAAATAACATTACTAAAAACTAAACTCCTTAGTTGAAAATAACTAAAAAAAATCCTGCTTAGAATGCCAAAACACCAAAAAAAAAAAAAAAAGTCATAAGTGAACAGGTAAAGAACATAGAAAATCTAATAAATACAATGTTAGAGTACCAGAAAAAGGAGACGAAAAAGAAGAAGAAGAAAAAAAAAAAAAACCACATGAAAATGCAATGGTTAAAAGAATAAAAACAAAATTTTCCTAAGCTTCAAAGACTTGAGTTTTCACATTCAAAGGCCTGACATAGTGCTAGAAAAGATTAATGACAAGATACACACCTAGACATCTTGGTAAAATTCCTGAAATCCAAAGATAAAAAATATTTTCTTTGTAAGCTTACAGAAAGAAACCAAGTTTCCAATAAAGAAAATAAAATTAACTGGAATTGGATTTCTCATATACAACTCTACACATGTGCCTTTTATGAAGAAAATTCTTAAAGATATTTTCTACCAAATGAAAATTAGAACAAACATAACAGGATACAGTATCAAAGAACAGAAGAAACAGTACCAAGTCATGATTAGAGGCAATTTTAAAGAAAAATTAAATATCAGAAGCAAAAATGGGCCGGGCGCGGTGGCTCACGCCTGTAATCCTAGCACTCTGGGAGGCCGAGGTGGGCGGATCGTTTGAGCTCAGGAGTTCGAGACCAGCCTGAGCAAGAGCGAGACCCCACCTCTACTAAAAATAGAAAGAAATTATATGGACAGCTAAAAATATATATAGAAAAAATTAGCCGGGCATGGTGGCGCATGCCTGTAGTCCCAGCTACTCGGGAGGCTGAGACAGGAGGATCGCTTGAGCCCAGGAGTTTGAGGTTGCTGTGAGCTAGGCTGACGCCACGGCACTCACTCTAGTCTGGGCAACAGAGTGAGACTCTGTCTCAAAAAAAAAAAAAGAAGCAAAAATGTATAGTATTCCAACAAAACACAGAAATTGATAAAAAGAGTGCATCAAAGTAAAATGATATATAGAATAGTTGGTTTTTTTTTTTTAGTTTTTGTATACTGACAACCATTAAGAATATGAAGGTAATCCCTACTAACATTAAAGATAACATTTTTAAGTTCGGGAGGGGGCAAGGAGAGAAGAGTTGTTAAAAAAACAAAACAGCAATTTGATCCAATTTAGCAAAGGTAAGGAAGCCAAAAACTGAAATAAAAGAGTAATGAATATAAAAATAAAATGGAAGGACTAAGAACAAATGTGTAATATTTATGATTACCAGAAATTCCAATTAAAAGTGTCTTCAATGGGTATAAAAATAGAAATTCAGCTACATATAATTTACAAACCAAACTAGTCTACCAAATAAACAAAACCCTGGGGAGAAAAAGTTGAAAATAAAGGTACAACAAAATATTTTTTGTACGAGAAAAAGAAAAAGGAGGTGGGCAATATTATTACTCAATAAAACCTAGGGAAAAAAGAAATATATAGTTAGAATATAACTCACTTAATATTATTTTATACCTAGAAAACTCCGCAGACTTCAAAAAAAAAGTTTTCATATACACACAGGTGTAACTCTGGGTTCTTTATTCAGTGCCAGGGTAGTTATTTTATGATTATATCATATTGATTTCATTAGCAGATTTACAGTATATTCTAATACTCGATAAGGCAAACTCCCCTTCATATATTTTTATATTTTTCTTACCTATTTATAAATTTGTTCTTTTATATGAGACTTAAGGTCATTTTATGTAATTAAAAATAACAGTTGAATTTATATATATGTAAGAGTTATATAGTAATTTGGGGAGAATTGACATTTTTAGTGTATCGTCTTACCATTCATTCATGTGTATGTCTTTATATCATGTCTAGTTGGTAGTGTTTTCTTCACCATGGCTTATTTTACCCCTTTCAAGAAGATATTATAGTTTTGTATGTATAGGTTCTAAGCCTTAAATTTGTCTCCACAGAATTTAGAGGTAATTTTATTACAGAATTTATTATATGTTATCAAGGGCAGAAAAAAATTAAGTTCTATTACTACTCTATGCATATACAAAAATATGAAGGGCAAATGGATTAAAAGCTAAACATTTAAAAAGAACCACTATAAAAGTAATTGATTTTATACGATATTTTCATACTGTTAGGGTGGAGAAGGGTTTCCTAAGTAAGACACAAAACTCAGAAGAATCAAATAAACAATAACTAATCTAAATAAAAATTAAAATTTTGTAAAAAAACAAAAAACGTAAGCTAAAATCAGTCTATCAAATTGGCAAAGTTAAAAAACTGATAATCTTCCACATTGAAAGGGTATGAAGAAACTGTATGCTCATATATTCTCATGGGTAGGTCTAATCTGGTAAAGATTAATTGGGAGAATACAATAGTTTGGCGATATATGGAAAACTACTTATTCTTCTTGCCCCATGTAGCCGAAAGACCTAAAGCAAAAGGTTGGCAAGTGCTGGTGAGTTTTAGCCCTTCTCACCGCTTTCTTATAAGCTCTTCCTCCCCATGGTAGGACTAATTTGCCCAAATAATGGCATTCATTAAGTCAATTATACTTCTCCATAGCTTGTCAAAGTTTATCACTGGAGAGAAATAGTTCTTTTTTCTGCAACCTTACTGTGTTCACTCAAGGGCCACTATGGGACTCAAGGCCACTTGAGTGCAGCCTTTATATCACTACAAAGTGAATGGGGAGACAACCATGCCAACTGGCAGTGGAACTTAGGCTGCAGCGAGCTGGATCCCAGCTCCTTCCCCACTCTGCCAGGCACAGGGTGCCAAATCCACCCCTTCAAAGGTCTTACCTTTCTAACCTGCATGTGATAAACTTCCTTGGGCAGAGTATCCTTTGCTACCCCACTGTTAACCCGATACATATTCATCCATCAATTTCAGCGTCTCTCTCAACAGCTCCTTTGCTGAGTCAGACAGGCATCTGCCCTAGTGTCCAAAAATTCTCAGTAAAGGAGGCAGAAAGGCCCTCAGCTCTCTTTAATCTGGCAGTTAACAAAGAGCCTTGAAAAAAACTGATGCTCTGATTCCTTTTGGGTTATGTGCAGATTTTACTATTTCCCAAGTTTGCTTGAAGAATCACCTGGAGATCCTTAAAAAAACAAAGATACCAGGGCCCCACCTCTAATCCACTGGAGCAGAATCTCTATACAAATGGGGAACTGAGGATGGTTTGAAAAAGTGCCCCAGGTAGTTCCAGGTGACAGAGAAATCACATCCTTGTTATTTTGCCATTCCTAATATTTCATTACCAGTCTGTTTTTACCTATTTCTTCTTCACTTTAATTCAATTAAATGGTAGCTGCATTTACTAAGTCAACTATCTTTAGCAAGCAGCTCACATTTATTTTAGTGGGACATTTATTTTAGGGGTTTGGATGCCCCTCCTGTGAGTTTCCATAGCACCTGTACTCTGTCATAGCACTGATCATCTTTTCTCTCAGAATCTAGGATGCCGTTTGCTGTAAACCACATTCCAATTTCAAAGAAATTAAACTATAAAAAATGTGCAATTCTTCTTCTGTGGTTCGGGATTTAAAAGAAAAAGAAAAAAATAAAATTAAAAAAAAATAATGTGCAATTCAGAACCAATGAAGTAGAATATATTGAAATTGCCTTCTCTTTCCTTATCTGTATTTTTCACTAGACTGTAAACTCTTTACAAACAGGACTCTCTGCTCATCTTTGTATCCCCAGCATATAGCACATGGTAGGATCATCTAATATTAGTTGAACATGTTCCTGATCAATACTATTTGTTATCCCGTATTGCAAACGTGGAAACGGAAGTTGATATTATGAAAACTGCCCAGTGTTGCTAAGGATTCCTGCCCAGATCCATCAGGCTCTTGGGCTTGTGCTCCCTCTGTTAGGATACATCACACAAAACAACTGTCCCCTCCAAGTACAAATTATTATGTATGAATAAATTACTTACTTTTAACACCCTGTATTGACATGACTTTACCTGGTGCTGTGGGATTAGGAGTATATGGAGGTGGAGGGGGCACGCCTGGAGCTATGACATTGGCCAATGGTACCAGACCTGCATTATTATAAGCACCTAAAATAAAAATATAATAGAAAAAAGATATAATTTAATATCACTCTGCGACCAGTAGTTTAAACTGTATTAATGCAGCTATTCCATTTATTTTTAAAACTATTATATAATACAGTTGCATCTTACATGGAGGTTTGGATCAGGGCTAAATGAAAACAGACCAAATGAGACAACTAGAGATTCCTCTTTCCCATTGCGTGCTCATTCCAGGCATTAGCTCACCGAATGGCAGACAGAACCTGCCACACTTAAATTATTTGTCTTTTCTGTCAAACACATATACTTGACCTTTTTCAGTTAAATGCATTAATAATGCTTCTGAACAGCAACTATCATAGAAAGATTCAAGATAATTTACCAAAGTGAAAAGCCATAAAGAATGATTAAAAATAATCTGTAATTAATTTATCATAAGGAAAATAGCCTAAATAGACCTTGCCTGATACTGTGTTACAGACCAGGATTCTAGTAGCTGTCTATGGGCATAATTAAATGTACTATGGAATTTTATAAGTGCTACAGATTTCCTAAGAACATAGACTAGCACTTACTTTCCATTTAATACATAAACAACAAAAAACAAAAACAAGGAAAAAATAAGAGAACTCCTTACTTGGTGCAATAGTTGCGTGTGGTCGGCATGGAGGTATTGGGTAAGGAACAGGTTTATGTGGATTGTATGTTGAAGGAGGCTAGAGGAGTGAGGAAAGTATAGCAGTTATTCAGAAAACCAACCAAGCTGTCTCCTGACAAAATAAAACCTGTCTTTGAAAATATTTAGTCCTAATAGGCTAAAAACACCCTAGCATATCAAATGCTACTGGACTACATAGCACAAATGAGAGAAATTTCTTTGGTTTAATAAATGTGGTTCCTATTAAATTCTAAAAGTAGATCTTGCCAAAGAAGGCCATAGAGGTGTTTATTTTTTTAATTCATCTCTAATAAAGAGTCAGATCTTATCTTAAACAATAGCAAACTCCTCTTGGATCCAGTCTAGGCTAATCCAAGAATTGCTTTCTCCTCTTATGTAACTAATAGAAGAAATCTGCTAGGTTTTATAATCTCAATGATGTAAGAACTCCCCTCAATGGCAACATCCACTTAAACTCATTAGGAATTCATCCTATCATTCCCACCTTCTTTTGGAAGAAAAGAACCAAAGTTTCTTTCAGACATTTAGCATTCTGACAACTCTAATAGAATGTATACTAGAATTAGGAATTCAGTATTTTAGTTGTTTTGCTTTTGAATTCCAAAAATTCACAAATACTTTATTTTACAGTTGATGGAACTTATATATAAGTAACAAAGAACATTCAAAGAATTGGTCTTTAGAAAACTGGAAGTATCCAAAGCTAAGCCAGATGTTATACTTTTACCCTGGGGAAGCAGAGGAGACGTACTGGGGGTAAGAGACCCAGATTCTTTCCAGCTCTCACAACTGTGGTCCTATTTGAAGCACTAGGCTTGTGCAAGGATTATGATCTGCAACTATTCTGCCATAAACAATGGCCACTGGAGAACTTGTCATGTGGAAGGGGAGGGTCTGCCTGGTGACTATGTGTAGATCTCTAGTACTTCAACTCCAAGTATTCTTCAACCCACAGGGTTGTCTTCTCCTGTCTAGTTTATATTCCAATCATTCTAATCACTCCCTTGTAAATACTCTCAACTTCCTGGCTCCAGTGTGGTTTTACAAATACTAACTTGGCCAAACCACAACCTTAATTAAAGCAAACTCTCTACATGTCAACCTCCAACTGAACAGCTGAATATGTCTAGAGGGAAAAAAAAAAAAAAACAATCTAACTGGTCTTACTTTATAACAAAATACTTAACCTCAAAAAGGGCCTACCATACTGTTAACTAATTATACTATTTTTCCCTAGACTACTCACTCTCCCCTCCTCTCCTAGAATTTCTAACATACTTTAAGCTTTGCAACACAAAAATAAAATTTATGCTTTGAATAGACAGAATACTTCAAGTAGGAGTTAAGGCTTGTTTCATCATTTGTTTTCTAAACATACTGGTTTGGATGGTCCCAGAATCCGTGCAGCTATTCCTTTGCCTTCATTGGTACATTCTTCACCATCTTTTTTCAAAGGGGTTCCCTATTATTTTTTCAAAAGACAAAAAAATAGAAAGGCAATTGAGACTTGGAAGAAGGAAAAAAACCCCAAACCAACAACCACCACCAATCTCACTGTATTACACCGAAGAAAAGGACCTGGTAGAAGTGTAAAGACTTGGATTCCAGACCTAATTTTACTCTGGCTGGCTGCATGACCCTGATTAGGTTTTCAATCCTATGTAATGTAACCCTCATAACACGTGCAAAGGTACTCAGAAGTAAACATGCAATATACAGAGATGACAGAAGGGAAAGACAAAGTATCCACAGGGGATTGGTTCCAGGATACCAAACTCCATGGATACTCAAGTCTCTTACATAAAATGGCACAGTATTTGTATATTTGTAAACTATGCACATCCTTCCATATACTTTAAGTCATTGCTAGATTACTAATAATACCTATTAATAATACAATGTAGGTACCATGTAAATAATTGTTATATTGTTAATATATACTATGTTTTATTTGTATTCTTTATTACTGTATTGTTATTTTTTGGTTTTTTGCCAAATACTTATGTTCTAATTTTTTTCTCCTCCACAAAAAGTGGCAACAGAAATAGACTTCCAATGCCACGGTATGGATAATACTCAAAGAATAAAAAAAAAGTACCTGTATTACAGTTGAAAATAGATGACAAAAAATGTTCTCTATAAATAGTAAGTGTGATTGTTATATTGTCAAGAGTAAGTGAGATCTCATTCAAGACTGCTATAATTAACAGATCAGAACAGGCTGACAGACTATTACAGTTTGTCTCCCTAATAGTGTGTGCCCCTAAATGGTATACACTAATATGGCAGCCAACTACCAAGATGGCCCAACTGTTTCTTGCCTCCTATGTGCCCTCATGCAATTTCCTTCCAGAATGAAGAGGATGGACCTGTGGAGCAAATAGGATACTGCAGAAATGATGGCATTTGACTTCCAAGGCCAAGTCACAAGAAACACTGCAGCTTCCACTTGCTCTCTCTTGGCTTACTTACTCTAGTGGAAGCCAGCTGTCATGCCATGACGTTACGCAAGCAGTACTATGGAAAAGTCCTTGTGATGAGGAACAAAGATGCCCGGCCAACCCCCAACACTAACTTGCCCATCATATAAGTGAGCCACCTTGAGAGCATATTCTTGAGCTCCAACCAAGCTTTCAGATGAATGTAACCTTATAAGATGACCTGAGCCAGAAGTACCCAGCTAAGCCACTCCCACACTCCTAATCTATAAAAAGTATGTGAGATAATAAACATTTATTGCTTTAATCCACTAAGATCTGGGGTTGTTACTAGCAATAGAAATATTCTTTGAAAAAGTTATTTTACAAAGTGGTTTGAGGAACACTGGATGATATAAAAAGTTTCTTTATTATAGGACTTCTCAGGTCCTCTATTATGCAATGGGATTCCCTAGGAAGGAAATATTGCAAGCAGAGTTTCCCAAACATAGTTAACTAAGTGAAACGGGGAATATAATAATGACAATTTGAGAACTGCTCCTTTACTAAATGTAAATGTAAATCAGTACTTCTAAAATACCTGGAAAAACAAAATAAAACAAAATCATCTTCTTTTCTGTTTAGTTTGTAATGTAGGTTTTACATAAATACTTTAATGGAGTTTACACACGAACTTTCAATCAGTGGTAAAGGTATGAATTAAATTGCTCACATAATAAAATTCCTTTCCTTTGGAGAAGCATCATCAACTGGCATTTTCTTTAAGTATCATTAACTTCTGTTACATTTCATATTTAGCTACGAGAAGTTTCAGATACAGCCATAAAAGTATGCTTACTGGGAATATTCCATTTATGCGACTAGGTTTTCCTTTGGGATATGGATTTCCCGGGATTGTTCCACAAGAAGATATCATAGCATGAGGAGCTTTGCAGCCCCCCTTGAAAGCCTGTAATAAAAAAAGAAGAGAGTGGTTAAAAAAAAAAAATAAAATAAAATAAAAGAACTCTTAAAGTCAAGTATTCTCAACATTGGGGAGCACAGCCAAAAAAACATGAATTAAGGAACAGTATTACTTCATTCTGTTCATATATCATTCAGTAATTACAGTGGTGAACATGACCAAAAGTATTAATACTAAGTAAAATAACTTTATTTAAATGGAATTATTAAAATGGTAACATAATGTTAATGTTGCAACTAATAGACTCTTATACAAAGATACCTTCACAACGGATTTTGTAAATTGTGTGCATAAATGTCTATTTATTATCTAACCTATCCCATTTCTCCAACTACCAAAAAATAACATAGTCCAAATCTATAAACACCAAGCTCATGTTACGGTAAAGGCAAGGAGGACACAGAGATGAAAGGGACATGGTCCCTGCTCTGAAGAAGTTTACAACTTAGTAGAGAAACACAAACAAATAACAGGACATTGGGTGTTCAAAGAGCTATGCTGTTGAAAAGCAAGAGTTATTTGGACACATAACCTTCAACATACTGCTACATAATTATACAATATAGTGAAGGAAGGGATTTTGGTCTAGGCTTTTTATTACTGCATCTCTAGCTTCTAAAACAATGTTTCACATGCTGAGTTGGTGCTCAATAAATACTCAATAAATGAATAAAAAACACTATACTAGGCAATTATATTCCATTGGATCTGTCTTGTATTAAAGGAATATCCAGTTTTATATATATATATTATATGTTATGTTATGTATTTTGTTATAGAACTATATTGTTTTTATGAGTCCACTCACAACACATATAATTTTATTAGCTATAGAATCCAGCCCCATACTAAACACCTAAAAATCACCTCAATTTTTGGCTACGAATATAAATAGCATTGGGGTGAATGCCCTTATATATAATTTGTATATATTTCTACTATTTTCTTAGAATAAATTCCTAGAAGTAGAACTTTTGGGCCAAAAGGTATAAACATTTTAAAGGCTCTTCAAGTTTACCTTCTAGAAAAGTTGTATTAATCTACATTGCCCAGAGGGCCTACTCCACAAACACTCAGGCCCAGAATATTTCTGAGAAAGAGGGCGACATGGTCAGAATGTTTTATAAAATGACAACAAAAAACTACAGCAGTAATATGCATGATGCCTTAAAGATTTTAGTCAAGAAAACCAATGAAGAAGTTACTGAAGTAAAGAAACATGGCTCAGATCTTGACTTCACTACAATAATGTATGGTTAAAGCAAAGTTGCCTACCCTACCTAAGCTTAGAGGAGGTTTTGAGGATTAAATATTAAACACAACTGAGCTGCAAGGCCCTAGGAATCTTTATCTTCCTCAAGTAGGTTTCTAATTATTATTAATTCAGCTTCCAGCCATCAGAACCCTAGGAAATAACTACCTTACACATGATAAATCAAGTTTTCTAAGCTTAAACCAGTACTCTCTCAGTCTTATAGATTTTAAGCTAATAAACTGGAATTTTGTTTTAATATTCATTTCTTGGAAATTCACTTAAAACAAACCTGATAACAAATTTGAAAAGTCACGATTCTAAATAAAGTTAAAGACAGAAGCTTGGAGCCATGGCAAAGGGACCAAGACTTAAATGCCCCATGAAGCTAAAGCTGAATGGTCAAGTGGCTTCTCACTCTCAAGCCATCTCATCCCCCTCCAGCATCCCCTTCAACAAGCTGCTTCTACTCCAGAGACTGCAGGGATATTCATTTTTAACCCATCATATAATAGCTTTCATGTTATACAGCAAAGTTAACATAGGAGGAAGAAAGGTATTTTTTCATCGACATTCAGAGAAAACCCGCATACCATGCACATAGCAATCTTGAGAAAACTACCTGTTCAAGTACTCTCTTGCATCGTTTCTTCTCAGACATATTTATCCTAAATAAATCTTCAATAGGACGAGAATTCTGTGCATCAACAATGTTTCTACCAAGAAAATATCAAATTTTAAATTTTCATTTAAAAACCCAAACATATATACAGAGGTCAGCAACCTTTATTTACTGCACAAATGTATCTGAATAAGCTTTTTCTGGGACATAGGGAGAAAAGTGTGATTAATTATTTACTTTAAGTTGAGTTTAAATAACCTTTATATAAAGGTGATAATTATAACTGAACTGAGGTTTATCTAACTGATTATTGGATTACAAAGTAATACTGTAAATAAAAATTACTATTTTGAGATTTTTCAAACTATACCTTCTCTTCAACGATTGCTAGGAGAGCTATGGCAATAGAACTAACCCATGTGTTAAAGGCATAAAAATCATGGTTGATCTAAAAATAAAGTTTTACCTTATGCTTTATTTTGTCTATTTATGGACTTAAAAGTATGTTCTATAAGTAAACAATAAATTATACACTGTTAAATTATGCAAAGGTTCCTTCCTTTTCTCTTTGAGCTTCACTCACTATGATCATCTATCAAATGCTGTGCTAGACATTTTCACATACCTGATAGTATTTAAAGTTCATATACCCTACCTAATTAGGTGAGATCCTTATTTTTCCAATTAAGGAAAATAAGGCTTAGAAATAATAAGTACCTTGCCAAAAAAATGTATTGTGTTGATAAGTGGCAGAACCTCTGTTTTAACTCTTAAATTCCTATCTTTACCAATATGCCTTTCGAGTTATTCAGAGTAGGAAGGCCAAGTAAGTTACGGAAATGCAGAAACAATCAAATTAAATAATTAATCTCAATAAGCTCCATTATTTTATAAGTAATAATAGCCATGTGTGTAATAAGTACACTATTTATTCACATGAAGAAATCAGAATTTATCATTATGATTTCATAGACTATATTTTATTACAGTTCTATTACTCATATAGTTCTGACACAATAACACACACTAATGCGTTAAAAGACATTTAAAAGGCTTTCAAATTTTTTTTAAATGAGGTAAAGAAAAAAAAAGAAATACTTACGAAGCTAACAGTTCAAGAGCAACTAATTTGTCTTTACTGAAGGTGAAACAGTTGAGTATATTGACCACTTCTGCTGGGTGCACTGCCACCATTTTCTGTTAATATAAAAAATAATTTTATGTCTAACATGAGCTTTTCATGTCAGAGATTGCCCTTTTTTAGAAGTATAATTAAAAGCTCTTAATATAAACATTTTAGGTAAAATATTTTGCATTTTAATTAATATTTCACATTTTAGTTGAAAACTACTCAAAAAGAAGTTCTAAAAATACTTCATACTACATATATGTTTAAATATGTTATACTTATGCTCTTCCCAGGTAATTATTTCAGTTGAAGAACTAAGTTCTTCTCCAAGCTCTTTTAAATCCACATTTCTCAATGTGTTCACTTATAGAATAAAAAAAAATTTACAAGTAGTACTTTCCTCAGAAAGGTTACATAAAAAGGTGAGAGAGATATATATATATGAGGTTAAATTGCTCAAGGAGTTAGAAAAATTATTATATTCCGCAGTTAGTGGGTTAAGTATGCCACAGATCAGCACTTCCCAAAAAGGAGTCCATGGTGCTAAATAGTATTACCAAACAAAAGGTACACTAGTCACATAAGTCAGGTTAAAAACTGAGATAAACAGGTTTCTTAACTGTAGAACTTTAAGTCTTCTGTTAATGTACATTGTGACACTCCAAGATTGTGTGGGATATTACGTAATTTTTTGCCTAGGGTATCTTTATTCTGAAGAGTATCCAGGTGATTTGGTCAATTTATAGATTTATGTTAACAGTGAAGAAAATTTAAAAGCAAAGTCAATGTAAGAAGTAAGACGGTTAGAATTAATACCCAATATATATAGCAATGGTTTTCAAACATTTTTATTAATGAAAGAGAACTGATAAAACTTTATAGCCCTTTGCACATTTTTTAATTGACATCTAAAGATTATACCAGAAGTTTAAATACTTACAAAACATCAATTTTCTCATATGCATTTATGTATCTGTAAAACTTCAGAACTACTAATTTAGCTCATTTATTTAATTTATGGAAATGTTCGTTATGGACCCTAATTGGAAAGGCAGTCTCCAGTATGAAAAAAAAGTCAAATGGGACTGACTTTGTCAGAAAAAGTCAGACTTAATTTAATTCAAATAAGTGCATTGAATTGTCCCTGTAACACCCTTCTCACCTCTGAATTTTAATTCTAAGGTAGGTAGACATGCAAGCCGACCTTAGAGCTTTGTTATGAGTTTGTCCTCTTGATAAAAATAAGGGAAGCCCTCAGCAATTATTTCTTACAGATGCTCTCTTTGTTTTTGCTCTCCCTCCCAGGAGCAAAGCATTGTCTCTGGAACTTAAGAAACCATTTTACCCCCCAAGGCATAGCTGAGATAACCCTTCTTTTGTAAAGCAGAAAAAAAGGTGTTAAAGAGGAGGTCAGAGAGCAGCACTAACAGATCCAGATATTTTCTTAGGCAGATCAGTTTAGGAACTTAAGGATGCATAAATTGATTCCATTACAGTTATCCATGCCTGATACTGCTTGGAAAATCTTCTTATACAGCCAGATACCCCTGCTGTGATGGTGTGATCTAGACACCCCTGTTGACCTAGGTTCTAGAGCTGCACCACTAATACAGTAGCCACTAGGCACATGCACCTATTTAAACTAATCACAATTAATAAAATATATAGTTCCTCCAACAGATGAAGCACATTTTAAGTGTTAATAGCCACATGTGGCCAGTAGCTACCACGATGGACAGTGCAAATAAAAAAATTTCCATCATCACTGAAAATTCATTTGGACAATGCTGATATAAAGAATATAAGTATAACCTGTCTGACAACTCTTCCAAGACTAAATACAAGAAGGTAAAGATGGAGATTAAAAAATAGAAGGCAGTGTATAAAAACACTTAAGAATTCAAATCCCGTATTTTTGCTTGCCAATGAATATTTTTTCTCTCCAATTTGCCAATTAGGACACTGTGGTATACAATTTAATAGTACAGCACATTCATTTTAAATTTACAGTTTGGAAAGTTATATTTTTTAACATAATTATTTTGAATAATCAATGTATAATAAAATTGGGGGTTAGCTTTTCTGATACAAATTACAACTTAAGATGAATTACGGAAAACTAAGACAATTAAAAATACTTAAATTCTATATTCTAGGGAAAAAATAAGTTACTTACATGTTGTAATGCTTTCATTGCCTTCAACTGAGGCTCAGCCCAGGAAAAATATCTCAGTAAATCAACCACCTGAAAGCAAAGAACTAATTTAGATCTAATGATAGTGTGTTTGCAAACATTTCTATAAAATTTATTTCAGTACTTGGAATTACTATTCAACATGTGCAGCTCAGGCCCAGGTGATGAGAGTGGGACCAGAGTCTAGATTATGCTAACAGAGTAGTAATGTGTGATTATATAAATTTAAATCACTTCCATTTCAAGTGCTCAATAACCTTATAAAGCTGATAGCTACCATAATGGACATTGCAGATAGAGAACATTTCTATCATCACAGAAAGTTCTGCACAGTACTGGTCTAGAAAAAAAGGAAAACATGTAATACAAGAAAAAGAAAATATCCTAATAAGAAAAGAAACGTTTGAAAAGTACTAGATAGAAATAAAGTATCAGCTTAGGAATACAAAGATGTACTATGAATAAAAAACTTTAAAACATTAGTGGAGATTGGCATAGTTTTAATCATTCTCAAGGATGTGGTAGTGTGGTTTAGTGTAGGTCCATTAACTTCTACCCTTTTACTTGAATCTGGAGGGCATAATACCCAAACCATAGATCTAGTCCCTAAAAAATGTAAGAATCATCATGAATTTACTCCAGCACCTTCTAAAGGATGCATCATTTTAAGAGCTCAGATAGTCTGGCTCCCACCAACACCACCCTCCTCCACCACTTGAGAACTTCATATATATGAAGGAAACATTTTGAGTCATCCAGCAAGAGATGAGCAGGGTATAAAGATCACAACATTGAAGTCTCAGAATCATTACCACCACCCTGTTGCACTCCCTCCCAAGTATACTACAAAAGAAAAGAAAAACATTCAATAAGAGAGTTCCTGAAAATGTGCAAAGGTTGCAATTATTCTACAAAGTAAGGTTAATGATGCAAACTGGAGTGGTATTTGAAGAGTGAAAATACATTTTACTTCCTACAAAGAGATAAATAAATAGCAAACAAGTATTATGCATACTTTCCAGTTAATTTGGTAAGAGTGTATGTCCTCACTTTTATGGGAATAATGTTCTTTGTATATAGTAAATGTTATATTTTACCAACCATAACACTTTATCAACCATGAAACTTTACAAACTATCATGTCTGATATAGGAAGAAAAATCTTTAATGCAGTAATTAGGATTAGAATGTCTCGGAAAGTGGCTTAATAAAGTTTTTAATGACTTTAGCAAAGTGGAAGCACCATTAAAGGTGGTATATCTCACACTCACACACACTCACACACAAAAGAAAAAAGCTATTAACTGTGAGGAATTATAAATCTTTTCAAAACATTTAAAGAGCTTATGGTGACTTTGTAAAGCAATGGGAAAGCTAAAAAAACTGTCATTAAAAAGGGTGCAACAAATGCATTATAATAAAGTAGCTTGTGAGAATTTAGTAGGCAGAACTTCTATAGGCTTAAAGTTATTCAAGCTTTCAAGTTTTGAAGCTCTTGAGAAATCAATGAAAAATTAGAGCTTTTAGTAAATCAATCTATAGATTCATCCATTGTCCATCCCTCCCAGAACTGTTATCTGTATGCACATTTCTATTTCTGCCTGACTTCTCTATCAAGAATATTCTACGTATCCCTCAGAAATCCTCACCCACCTACTGTGTATATACATATACATGCACATTTTTTTTTTAATTAGTGAACTCCTCCTAAGGTGGGGTGAAAGTTTCCACTAAACTACCATGCTTAAAACATTAGTCGTCTTCTGGCAGTTACAGAAACTACTTATTAGACATTATGTATTTTTTTCTTATTGCTGAAATTTATATATAGTGGCTTCATATAAGAACATATTTCATTTGTTGATACTTTCTTTCATATTATGTAGTGAATTTTGCAATTATTACCTTATAAATAACTGTACAAAATTGGCTATGTTTTCCATTACAAATTTATAAATCTTTGATATTCTGTCCAGAATGATAAACACTTTGAACTGCTTTTTTTGGACAATGTATTTTAAAATCATTTTAGAATATGAATTGTAGTAAAAGTGGGTAGGCTTATAAAACCGTCCCTGAGCTATAAATTCCGCCAAAACTTAAAGCTTCTAAAGTTCCTGAATAAATACAGCAAAAAGGTAAAAGCAATTCTGAATTTGACCAGCAGGTAAATAGACATTAACCAGAACACTCTCATAAAAATGTGACTTTGTTTAAACAAATAATGCAGAATACCTGTTCACTAGAGAAGTATCCATGCACATATTCAATTGCTTTTAATTTGTATTCTGTCAAAACAGCCTAAAAAAATACAGAAAAACAGCATTAATATACGTAAGCATCACAGTAATATGCATACATCAAAACTGCCTAAGCAATTCAACAGTGACAGGTCTCCTTTAGCCCTGGCACACAGATGCAGCTACGGCCAGCATGGTGACAGGACATTCTACTTTTCCAGGTTCCATATTGTGAGGGATACACCCAGTGAACAGGAAGCCCTCCCTACTCACTCCTACAAAGAAAGGGAATAAAACTGTAATAGACATGATTCAACATTAGTGGAAATCACATATACAATTCCTGAATATGTGATTAAAGAGTTTCAAAAAATTCCAAATCCAACCAAATTTGTCATTTTTCAGATTAAATGTATCAGCTGTCACTCATCAATTATTTATTGAATAACTATTATGAGCTAAGTCAGCAGTCCCCAACCTTTTGGGGGGCACCAGAGATGCGTTTCATGGAAAGCAATTTTTCCACAGGGGTGTCTGGGGTGGGGGGATTCAAGTGCATGACATTTATTGTGCAAACCTCTTTGCTAATGATAATCTGTATTTGCAGCCACTCCCCGGTGCTAGCTAGCATCATCCACCCCAGATCATCAGGCATTAGATTCTCATAAGGAGAGAAACCTAGATCCCTCGCATGCTCAGTTTACAGTAGGGTTCACACTCCTAGGAGAATCTAAGGCTGCTGCTGATCTGACAGGAGGAGGAGCTTATGTGGTGATGCGAGTGATGGAGGATGGGGAGTGGCTGTAAACACAGATGAAGCTTCACTTGCTTACCTGCTGCTCACCTCCTGCTGTGCACCCGGCTCCTAACAGGCCACAAACCTAACCAGGGGTTGGGGACCGCAGTGCTAAGTGATAGAGAAGTAAGAATAAGACAAAGTCTAGTTGAGGCACTTAGTATTTCTACCGGGATATGAGAATGCAAGAAGTCAAAAGGCCCTGAATTCAATGTTTGTACCTGCCACTAACTGGCAGTGTGGCCTTTGAGAGGCATTTTAATTCCCATAGAGCTTCCTCACTCATAAAGGGAACACCATTCACCACCCACCTCAAAGAGTTACTCTGAGGATTACAATAGTCAACATTAGATACGACAGATAATAGATACTCAGTACATGATGGTTACTTTCCTCTATGTCAGTAGGTGAGAGAGAAGTTGGTGGCCTTGACCCAACACTATCTAGAGCCCACAGAAATCACATATGCTCCCCTTGTGGCTACTTACCTAGCTTAGAGATGGAAACACCAGGCTATTATAACTTGATAGCCACTAATGATTAAAAGTGTTCTAATCCCTTTGCTTTTACTACAAAATAATTATATTTGTACTTTCCATATATATCATTCTGCTAGGAGAAAATATTATAACCAGTCAATTGAAACATCCCAGGCATTCGGTAGTTTAACTTTCACTGGAAAAGGGAGGAAATGGTAATCTGAATAAAGTATTCTTAGGAGTTTGATTATCATTATAATCATTGGACACAGTCAAATGCAAGTTTCTGAACCAAATCCTGATTGTGTTGAGACACCAAGTCAAGCGTCAATTCTTTCATCAATCAGTGCCTAAGAGGCCAGCTCTAACCCCAGGCATGACAGCATGGAGCTAAGGAGTCACAGTGCCTGAGTTTGAATATTAGACCCCCCACTTACCAGCTGGGTAACCTTGAGCTGACTGGTTAACCTCACAAAGAGTAGCTCTACCTTCTGTAAAATGAGGGGGTTTTTACCTTCTGTAAAATAATGGGTTGTTAGAGGATCAAAACAAACAATGAATGGAAAAGTGTTTAGAACAGGCTCACAATAAGTGCTCCCTAATTATGGCTATTATTACCCCCTCTATGAAAAATAAATTAAACATTGTCTTTTACTGTTTCTTCTCCCCTTCCTATTTCTTTTCATAGTGTCTTCTTAACATGCCTGTTTTAAATGACAGAAGTGACAACCAGTATTATCAATAGATCTATGGTGATATTTAGGAAAAGAGATGACTTGGTTTAAACTGACTTACATTTACAAAGTCTAAGATCAATTTTTTAAAAATCAGTAGTAATGCTCATATCCAGATATGCCAATATTTTATTCCGTTTTAATAGACTAAGACAATGTAGTTGTATCTAATCATTTGGCAAAGCCAGCAAAAGACATATTTTGATTGCAGACCAGAAATACGGACTTAAGTTGCCATCTCATGTGAACATGACCTTCACATCTGGAAAATTTCCTATTCTCATCATTAGCATTTACTATGTAACATTTTGATAACACTTTAAAGGGAGAAAATATGCACAAAGACAACCTGTATTTTCCAAAAGTAGAAATCTGCTGGTCTACTTGAACTAACAAATTATTTTCTCACAAACAGTAGTTAAAAATCAGCTCATGAACAAGTTGTGACACATTTTAAGTATACTGCTAGCAAACCCACATTTTATTTCAAATCTTAATTGAACAAATTGGGTTTGCAAAAGCAGACACTTGTTCAAAAAAGAACATTCAATATTATCAAATGTGAAAAATTAAACATGTGAATTTGAAAAAAAAAAAGCCCTACGAAGAACAAAGTAAAACAAGTTCAGAGATTGTTTTACTAATAACTTCGTAGGGTGAAATAAATAAGCACTAGAGTACATGGAAACCATTACTTCCAGGTCAGTCAAGGGTCATAAAGACATGGAAATGCAGATAACAATTGCCTGGAAGGCCTAAGCACACCATGTTGATATAACAATGGTCAACAGATAACCTCTTATTTGGGGGCTTGAAATACTTTCAGTTCAAGACTGCATTCCAAAATTTTTGCAGCCTGAGAAGCAGGATACAAACAACAGCCTCAAAAAGCAAAAGCACAGAAAGCAAGAGAAAAAAAGTTTTGAAATTCAAGTTATTTACAGCCGATTCCTTAGAATGTGACTTTAAATGTAATGCCACACATCATTAGGACACTAATTTTGTCTGGCCAACACAACAAATATATTCCGCCTATCCTCAGATTGGAAAAACCTACCATAACAATAACTACCACAAAAGAAACTTTCTTCGTGTTACCTCTAGTTTTCAGTTACTTTTATGTTACTGAAATAAACTCAGAAATATTAAATCACTTATTCAAAACCATACCGCCATCAAGGATCTGTAAAGCCGGCACTGGAAACGAGAATTGTCTGAATATAATTTCGACAATACCCCACTGATTCTCAACTATGGCGTTAACATAATTTCTGTTTGTATCGTGAAATATATCCAGATATAAGCTCCTACATTACACGTGAACATTCAAACCAATGTGGCAACTCTCAGGACCCTTATTTTGCGCCATCTACACACGGTACGTCAAAGAGAAATCATGAAAATTCGTATCTCATAAATAATTTATGGAACGGACTGTCATTACCTTTCTGATTTCATCCAGCACTGTTTCAAAGGATTTTTTGTCCATCTTGACTACTATCTGGACGTAGGTTGAACAGTTACACGTTCAATCACAAAATGTTCATCCCTGGTCTTCCCCGCTGACAGTAAAAACGTTTATAGCTGAGGAGGAAAAGGGCTCCACGAGCAGGAGAAAGGATGTAAAGAGGTAGAGAGTACTGTAAACTCTGCAAAAATTTCCAAAACCGGAGACTTAGAAAAACTTTATTAAAAACAAAAATCACTCCCGCCAGGTTTCCCTAGCTTCTTTACACAAAGCTTTAGGGCAGCCTGGGTTAGAGCTCGATCCTCCGGGTCCCGCAGAGAAATCCAAAAGCTTGGCGGCCAGGGCTGAGCGCCGTTTGCTGCGGCAGAGGGCCAGGTGGCGCCGGGGGAAGGTCACGAAGCTGCTTTCCCGGGTGGAGAGGCCGGGAGGCCAGAAGCACCTGTCTCAGGAGCCTCGCGGACGGCGAGGAGGGAGGCGCCGGCCTCTCGGCCGCCAACAGCGACTCGGCCGCCGGCCGCGCCCCTCACCGCCGCGCACCCGGACTCATGGCTCGCCTCGCGCTCATCCCTAGCCGCGCCACCTGACTCCTGGGTCCCTCAGCCCGGAGAGCAGGCAGCCGGACAGGCTCTTTGTTATCAGCTGCCACGGCTTCCGGGAACAGGCCGGCGGCCAGAGAGAACCGGGAGCGGGGCAAAGAGGGTCACGGCCTCGCGGAGGGGGACTCCCGAAAGCCACAGCCCCCGCAGCGCCAGGTGCTCGGCCCGGTTTCCCCTATGGCCCCCACCAGCTCAAAACGACCTACAATAAAGCCCGTCGCACCCGAATAAAGTCAACTCTGCGCCGCCAGCTAGGGCCACTCTTTCCTGAAAGCCACCGGAGGGGTCCTGCTGTGGGAACATAGGCATCCATTGCAGATGCCTAGATGTCTCGGAAAAGGATATGGCTAAAATCCTTCCCAGAGCCTGGAAGTCATTTCTTGAGTGACACCCCATTATGCTTCGTGTTTGAGTGTGGCGTACTTTGATTGTAAAATCTGAATTTTATTTAAAAAAAAAAAAAAAGGCAATCGGTTACGGCATATCCATGGGCGCCCCTATTTTGGGGTCCGGGAGAAGTCCGCGTCGTGGACCGCCCCGAGGGGCGGGGGAAGGGTGGTCACTGGGTCGGCCCAAGTCACCTGACTTGGATGTGGGGACTTTGGAGGGCGTAGAGCATCTGGAATTGGTCTTCTCTGATTTTCTTTAGCCCTGGTCTCCGCTCGCTTCCGTCCTCAAAGCCCGCTCCTCCAGGAAGAGGAGATTGGCAATAGGGGTTCAGCCTGGGGTTCCGGGCAGAAGCTCGGTGCAGCAGCGAACGGCCCGGACCTGAGGGTGTCCGGCCGCCTTCACTCACCGGCGGACCCTCCTCTCTTGCTTGGCTTCCCGTCTGGCCATGGCGAGATTCTGGGTCTGCGCAGCCGGTGCCGGCTTATTTCTTGCATTCCTGGTTTTGCATTCGCGATTTTGTGGCTCTCCAGTGAGTTGAGTAGTGAGGCAATGACTGTTGGGTGTGTGGATGGCACTATTGGGAGGCGACGCCGCGATCGGGGGATGGAGGTGGCGAGTCCTGCACCTTCATTAGCTTGTCTCAAAGTCTGCACCTGGGACCGAACTGCCGACGTGTTTCCTTGACTCTTAAATGTTAAAAAGTTTGTATATGGTGCATCGCCAGTTTCCTTATTTTTTCGTATTTCCTAACTCCTCCTACGCCCTCAAATAATTTGCAGATTTGTATTGTGGTCTTCTTGGTCTTTAGACATTTAAGCCCATTTCTTTGGAATTATTTCAGTCCAGCAAACTAATGGTTGTCAAGGCATGCCTTAAAAAAAAAGTCCCACCCCTTTTTCTTTCTCACCTAGAGGGTAAACTGAATCTTAATCTCCCGATTTTATTTAAGGTTTTAAGGAACTTTGCTTTTCAAATTTCCTGGAGAACTGAGAAAATTCTTTACCGGCTAGATGTGGGCTGGCCTAAGTATTCAGAGTATTTTACTGGAACAACATTTTGTGTTGCAGTTGACTCCCTCAACGGATTGGTTTACGTAGCACAAGTAAGTAAAATAGGGATTTAAAAATATATATATGAACACTACGAAGGCGACAATAGCCTTACTGTAATAACTAACCATATGCATTTATATTATGCTAATTGTACAATTTATTTTTGAGTTGGTTTCAGGTAAGTATTTTGGTTTTGAATGTGAAAGATAGTAATATTGTTGGGTTTTGAAGTTGGTTTCTCAAATGTTACTGAATTTCTCAATTAACTTTAATTTTTGTTTCTCTTTGCCAAAATAAAGAATACGTTTCTTTAAAACTGATCCTATCTAAGAAGTTATTTTTGTATACCTTCAGAGAGGGGATAACATCCCAAAGGTATTAGTGTTCACAGAGGATGGATTTTTCCTTCGATCCTGGAATTATACAGTTGACACACCTCATGGTATATTTGCAGCCAGTACACTACATGAACAATCCGTCTGGATCACGGATGTAGGAAGTGGTATGTGTAGTAATAACTATTAAATTATCTTGCTAAAAATCATATCTTTGCCCCTGTTCCTGCTTGTGCGGTTTAAAATTAGAGTTGCCAAAACGAATAGTAATTTCTTTAATGATTCTTGAAATAACTGTTTTTAAAAATCTTTATATTGTACTTCTGCAGAATCAGGAAATTTAACAAGGAGGCTATAATCATGATCTTTACTTGAACTTGTTGTCAAGGGATTTTTCCTCTTTAAAGTGTGAGTTGCTCTTCTCAGATTAAATAACTCTAAACGTCTTCAGTGAAGCCAAATAAAATGACAATCTCTAAAAGGGAAATAATGGAATACTTGACTCTCATTTGCCTTTACCAGTTCTCTGTCAAAAGAGATTGTGCTAAAAAAAAAAAATAACATAATTGCTTCGTTGCCCAAAGTGCAGAGATTTGCAGAAGTGGGTGTTACTATTTTTGAAATTCCACTCACTGAACCATGTCTGAAATCTTTCCTCCATCAAATATTCTTAGCAGAAAATGCTGAAAAATGAAGTCAGCACAATTGAATTTATAGCTATGGAGAATGTTTTTGGAGAAAGTTATTCACCTGTGCTGTGGCTTAAGACAAGGCAGTACCAGAGAGAGGTGGTCGTTACTGAGAAAGTCAGGAAGGAATGGGATTATAAGGATGATATCTCTAGTATTCCTTGGCCCAGTTTTTTAATCGAAGGACATCGGGTCTGGCTAATTCAGATACTATTTTGGGGAAATAATGAGGTCTCAGTTTTTATAAGTAGTGTCTATTACCACATCTGTTCTCAGAAACCAAAAGATTTCTGGGCCTCGGCTAATGACCTATTTTTTTAAAGCTATATTTTAGATAGTAAGATTCTGGTTAAACCAAAAAATCTAGATTATCTCTGAGTTCATCGTAATGAGATTCAACTATTTTCACTCCCCCCCCCAGGATTCATAGTTAAAGGTGTGTCATTCTATTCATGTGATCCTGTATGATTTCAGTGATTTCTAGAAATAAAAAGAATACAAATGATCTCTTCTTTCTTTCCATTATAACTTGTTTTCCTACCCACAGATCTGAAGACAGTTTCTATGTTCTCATTTTCCAAAGGAATAAATTTTCTCTAATCAAAAATATGGCTACAAATCAGCCACTTTTTAAAAAACATTATTTACTAGTATTCTATCCCTTTTGCTAGTTCTTTAGAAACTTTGAGGTTTATGTGTTCTCTTGTTACTATACACTTGAGCTCAAGTATCCAAATCAAGTATTTAATAAATATGTTTTTGAAGACAGAATTGTAATGGTAACTGATTCACTTTATTTCTGCTAAACCTAATGTATCTAGTTTGTCTTTTGAACACCTATCAGTTAGTTTGGTCTTGTATATGTTCGTGTTGATTTCTGTTAACTGCTTTATGATTTTCCCTTATTTATTAATATTCTACTTTAGGCTTTGCTTCTAAGATAATTTTAACTCAAAGAAATTTTAATGTGAGAAAATAAGATACTAGTGATCTGGAAAGATTATTTCCTTCTTAGGAAAGAAAAGTTGAGGGGCTGAGTTTTGAATTTGTTTTCATTAGGAGAAAATGTAGTTTAAAAAAAATCAGTACCATAGAGAATTTTTTTGTTGACCTACTGAAATTTAAGATCTGTATGTGAGTGATTAAAATAACAGTTTCAAATATAATTTATTTCTTTTATAGTTTCTTCTCGATTTCTTCTTGATTTTACAAACAATGCTTATTCTCAAGGTCATTAGATTAAAAAAGAAAATAGTACACCAATAATTTAATAACATGATGAGGTTTCTGTATATGAGTCAAATTGGGGATTTATTTATTTGAATTTAGAGTCTACTTATTTTGGAGTAACAGATTTTAATTCATGAACAAATTTGGCTATAACTTATGAAGAAGCTTTTTTGCTTGTCAGTTATAACATTTAATTACCTAAGCCCATAAACCTTTTATTGCTGTTTAATTCTTATCAAATCTTTGTTCTTGGCTTACTTGAAATACATGTGAATGTTTGTACAGTGGTATTATTTGTGAGATGTGCATATCTATCTTTACAGGATCCTATGGTCATACTGTTAAGAAATACAATTCCTTTGGTGATCTTGTTCAAATCTTGGGTACTCCAGGCAAAAAAGGCACTGGTTTGAATCCCCTGCAGTTTGACAATCCCGCAGAATTGTATGTAGAGGACACAGGAGATATTTATATTGTGGATGGAGATGGAGGATTGAATAACAGATTGATCAAACTGTCCCAAGGTACATGGCTGCCTACTGTTTGTTCTATGGTATTATAAGAATATTATAAATTGTATTTAATGTTTTTGATACTTGGTATAATGTAACAGTGTTGTTTATGAAACTGTGTGTAAAGAGCTAAAGTGTATTACTAGGAGAGAACTAGAAAAAAGATGGGTGGGATTGCCAACAATAAATGAGTCTGATAACAGACCTGCTTATTCTTCACCGAAGGCAAGGAGATTCCTCCAAAGGAGCTGGAGGCAGAATGAGAATTTTTAGTGAGCTCAAGAGATAAGTGGATATCCCATCCAGTTAAGATGGAGAAGTAATGAACCCAGAATCCCAGAGTCAGATATCCTACAGGCTGATTAATCAGCAAAAATCTGATTGAGTGCCTGCTCTGTGTCCTCTGTAGTATCAGGAGGTGCGGGTCTATTTTGTATGAAACAATGACATGTCATCTATCATACTGATTCTTAAAGGAAGATGATAATTAGGAGGAGAAACTAAATTGGAGAAGTAGGACAAAATTTCATGATGGCAGTAGTTCTTGAACTAGACTGGTTTTGGTGGGAGGAGAGGGGGACGAGGGGAACTTACTTCATGGAGGCTTTATCATGCATGGTTCACAGATGGTTATTAGGAAAGGAGGTGAAGATGCACTTTTTGAGCAGTGGAAAATAAGATCTGGGATGTCCTTAAAAGCTTATTTGAGGATTTTTAAAGGCATATTTTTGCCTATAAAGTGTCTTTGAGGTTTTTTTAAGTAGGAAAGCGATGTTACAGAAGCAGAGTTTTTATAAGACACAATACTATATCGGTATCTATTTTGAGGGAGCTCTGTCATTTGGAGGTTATGTAATTATCACTTAGTAACTGAATTTGGTTGGTAACAGTTAAAGCAGGTAGGTAGGGTGAGGAGTAAGCAAGAATCTAACAAATTCTATGAAAGAAACAACCAAATTTAGGAGACAGATTGAATATGGGTATATTAGTTTCCTGTGGCTGCCACGAAAAATTGGCACAAACTAGGTGGCTTCAGGAAATAGAAATTTATTTTTACCATTTTGGAATCCAGAATCTGAAATCTGGTAGGCCCTGCTCTCTCTAAGGGCTCCAGGGGAGAATTCTGCCTTGCCACTTCTAGCTTCCGGTAGCTCAGACATTCCTTGGTTTGTGGCAGCGTAACTACAGTCTCTGCCTCTGTCTTTACGTGGCCTCCTTTTCTCTCTGTGTGTATGTGTCTCAAATCTCTACTCCTTTCTCTTTATAAGAATTTATAAATCCAGGATGAACTCATCTTGAGTTCCCTAACTTAATTACGTCTGCAAAGACCCTGTTTCCAAATAATACCACTTTCACAGGCACCAGTGGTTAGGACTTGAACATTTCTGTGGAGGACCACAGTTCAACCCACAATAGTGGGTAATAATGGAGATAGACTATAAAAACATAATGTGAGTGTTTAAACTTAGTGGAATAGTAATATCAAATAATACAGGTTGTGAAAGGGAACTGGTTTGAGGGAGAAGACGATATTAACCTTAAATAATGATTTTGAAGCAATCATGAAAAATTCAAATGAAGATAATAATTAAAGAAGTAGATTAATTGCTTGAAGTAGAGGATTGTTTTTATCTTTTGTAAAGGATAAGAAATAGGCAAATGAGTATATAGACAAGAAGCTAGGAAAACATAGTCAAGTGAATTGGGGGTATAATTGAATAGTCTTTTGCAACTTGTATCATAAAATATGCAAATACAGAAGACATTCTTTATGTTGCTCTGACGATATATTTTTGCCATTGATAGATTTCATGATCCTTTGGCTGCATGGAGAAAATGGGACAGGGCCTGCTAAGTTCAACATACCTCACAGCGTTACACTTGATTCAGCTGGTCGGGTAAAATATAGTGTCATCATTTCTGAGACTGTGTGTGTGTGAGTCTGTGTGTTCTTGGGCATGTTTATATCTTGGTGTACGTGTGTGCCTGGACATGTGTATGTGTGTTAGTGGATATGTCTGGGCAAGTGCTGTGGGACTGGGTATGCACACATATTCACATACTCTCTTATAAATGTTTGGGTTTCATAGTGAGGAGGTTTCCTAAGTAAAAGTTGTCCTCTTATTCAGAAAACTCTACTAAAAGCATTTGAATATATTTTCAATTCTTGAGAAAAAAAAGTTTTGATCAAAAGCGGGGGTGGGGGGGTGTGGGAGAGGTTAATCTTGAAAGCTTGAAAAAGAAAGCCACCTAGTAGGCAAACTCTTGCTCTCACTAACTCCACTCTTAAGGGAACAGAAAGCTTTAACCAACAAATTTCAATCAATTTCTCTTTCCCACCCCCATCCACTACCACCTCTATTGCTTTTACTCACCTAAGCATAGATATCACTTCTTTGGGGTTACCTTCCTACAACTAAACCCCTACCAAAAATTTTTCATTTTCTCCTGTTTTCCTACTATAGCTTGTACTTCCCTATTATAGTGACTATCATGCTATATTATATTCATTTAATTGTCTCCCTTAATAGACTGTAGGCTGTATGAGGGCACATACTGAATCTCTTTTACTCTATATCTTAGTGCCTAGTACATAGTAGTCATCTTATATGTATCTATTAAATGATTAAATGTCTTGACACACAATGGATGCATCAGGCTACTTGCCTTTATGCCATTAGACATTTAGTCCATCTCCACTTCTGATTCTGTGCTCCGCAAGCAAACTTCTAATTATAATTTGGCTTCCTATGTTGACGAAGTGAGAATGTTTTGATCCTTAAATCTTCCTGTCTACCATTAGAAGTTACCTAACCATGTGAACTTTGTATGTAAATTAGGGGCTAGAAAGTTGGAATTAATGGTTTTACACATCACCCTCCTGAGCTTGGTTAATTGATCCTATTTTGTGCTAAGAAAAAGGTCAAGTTTCAGACCATGCAAGACCTATTTCCAGGTTTTGCGTGGTCTGAAACTTCGTCATAGTGAGGAACACCCTTGTAAGAGGCCTTGGAAATCATTTAGTGGGAGTACTCTGACATTACAAAGTGATAAAGAAGGAGTGTCAATTTCTACATACTTGTGTTTTTATAACTACAGCAGTGCTGTTCTGAGCACTTTACATGATAAACACATTTAATCATCACCATAACCCTATATGAAAAGTTAATTAGTTCCAGAGTTAAAGACTTGTTTCTATAAACAGAAAAGCCCAAACTCTGTGAAATAATTAAAAGAGGTTTATTCTGAGCCAATATGAGTGAGTACAGCCCCAAGGAGACACAATCTCAAGACTTCCTGAGAAAGTGTGATTGAGTTATAGTTTAGCTTTATACATTTCAGGGAGACAGGAATTGCAGGTACAGTCATAAATCAAGTCATGGAAGGTGTACATTGGTTCAGCCCAAAAAGGCGGGATATCTTGAAGTGGGGGCTTACAAGTCATAGGTGGATTTAGAGTTTCTTTAATTGGCAATTGATTGAGAGTATTAAGCTTTATCTAAAAATTTGGAGTTAGTAGGAAGGGTTGCTTAAGTTAAGGGTGTCTGTTACCTGTCATGTGATACCATGCTATTAAAAAAAACTATAACTGTTTAACTAGATTTTACAGATTGTAAGGTGTGACTTAACCCTTGCTTGGCAGCCCCTTAGGTCTTGTTTATAAATAGTTGTCGTATTGCCACAAGGTCTGTTTTATCAGTCTTATGATCTCTATTTTAACATTAATGCCGGTCAGTTGTGTCTAAACTCCACAAGGGAAGAGGTATAAAGAGGCATGTCCAACCTCCCTTTCTGTCATGGCCAGGAACATAGTTTTTGAGGATTTTTATGGGGGTCCCCTTGGCTGAGAGGGGATCTGTTCAGTCAGTGGGGGGCTTAGGATTTTATTTTTTAGTTGACATTTCTTAAACAGGATTTCCCATAATCGAAATTCCTTGAATGTTGAGTAGGAAAGATAATGCTGACTGTCTCAAGTATCTTTCAACCCTAGGATGTAAACTGTATTTCTGCCTTGGTCATTTGTCAGAGACACTGATCCCAAAATCTTTAAGGAAACCTATCCTTAGTAAAGAATTACAGATCAAGAGAAGACCTTGAGAATTTACCTTACTTAGACATCAACAACCTTTCTAAAGATAGTATAATGAGTCTTTTGTCTGACTGGGGATGAATTCAATGGCTGTTAAAATTTATGCACATTGATGAAGATATAGACAGGTTTACCCTAAAAAAAAACAGTCCCTGAATCCACAAACCCACGAAATCCAAAGGACCTGCAAGGGGCAGGTGGAGGTCTGCAGGGTTGGCCTTCCCTCCAGTCCATTTTTTTGTTCCTCTCTACAACCTTGGCCACATGTCATCAAAACCCTTTGTGTATGCCATAAATTGTAAGCATATGATTTATGCTATGTCATTAAGAATGCATCTAACTTCCTGTTTTATACCAATAGTTGCTTAATAACTCATTACAACCTGTTACAAACCTAAATTAAACCTGCTATGATTCTTTATATGTTACTAAAGTACCCCAAGCTTCCTCTCTAAGTGGTCCAGCACTTTGAAGGTACCTTGGTAATAGCAGGTGTAGGTTGAATGATATTGCAGTGTGAATGAATACCCCACTTAGCACTATCCTGAGCTCCTAAGAAGTAAGCCTGCTTTTCTTTGTCTTCCCAGGGACTGACAAGCTGGCAGTACTCAGTGAAAGTGAACGCTCATTAGAGGAATAAATGAATGTTGTCACTTTTCATTATCTACTAATCCTCTGCGTTATGTTGGAGTACGCCAGGGTTTTAGTTATTCACATGTTTAGTACTATAAACAGCATTATAGGCTGTGGGTTAAGACAAGATTGTTCCTGTCCTACTTGTAAGCTTATTTCAGACAAGGCGTTTATCCTTTCTGAACTTTAGTTTTTCCTCATCTGAAAATGGAGCTTATAATACCTTCTTCTTTGTGACCCTCTAAGTATTAAGAATTCTTTTTCTCTTCTTCTTCTAAGTATTAAGATAATGTATGTGAAACTAATGAAAATAAGCATTCTCTCCTCTTCTTTTTTCTTTCTTCTCATGTTATAGGTCTTTTCCAATTGACATTTTTTTGATTTTCAGGTGTGGGTTGCTGACCGAGGAAATAAAAGAATCCAAGTATTTGATAAAGACACTGGAGAGTGGTTAGGAGCATGGAATAATTGTTTCACAGAAGAGGGACCTTCTTCAGTCAGGTAATTGTTTCTTTTTATTTTAAAATGCTTGTTTTAGTCAGTTTATTTTGCTTACTTCCTCTGAATGGCTAGCTGAAAGTTTAAATATTTATTGTTAATTTTAAATCAGTGAAAATGGAAGGAAAAAGTATACAGAGAAATTTGATATCTCAGTTTTCCAAATGCCAAATAAAGTGCAAACAGTAAACTCCAGTGCCCTGGAGAATCCCAGTTAATGTGTGCTGGACCTCTCCTATGCCTTTACCCTGTGATACATTTAGTAAAGTTTTAGACACAGGGCGAAAATCAGATACAACCTAACACCAATTCTCCATTAGTTTCACGGACTCTGATTTTGATACTTTTTAAAAATTTAAGATAATCTTTGGTTATGTCTACAATCACGGATGGCTTATCCCTGATAAACAGAGCAAGTTTAAATTCTCCTTAAAACAATCATTCAGCAAGTAGGTGCCTACTGTTTTTAGCACTGTAGGTGATAAAAATGTTGAAAAAAGCAAACATGTTTATTTCACATAAATTTATTATGTTAAATGTCTTTTTCTCTAGGTTTACTCCTGATGGGCAGTACTTGATCGTGGCCCAGCTGAATCTGAGCCGGCTCTCAATCTTAGCAGCACCCCCGGTGGGAAGCATCGGTGACTGTTCTGTGGTCAGCACGATCCAACTAGCAGATCAAGTTTTGCCACATCTCTTAGAAGTCGATAGAAAGACTGGAGCAATCTATGTAGCAGAAATTGGAGCAAAACAAGTACAAAAATATGCCCCTTGGAATAGCTATGTTTCTTCATTTGGTTCATAACTTTTTTTTTTCTGGAGATATTTTAGGCAGTTCAGATTCTCAAATTCATTAAGTACTTGAAAATGGTGTTCAAGCACAAGAATCTATTTGTCTTTACCTGATGTAATATCAGAAAGATTTGTTTTTATATCATTAAGAATCATATATTTGTTGCCATTCTTGGGACTTAGTTTTACATATAAATGCATATGGATATTTTAATGAAAGAAATGTAACTTTTAAAAATGGGGTTGGAAAGAGGGACTAAATTTGTAACCACCTTGTTTCCCGTGGTAGACTAATTCTCCATGGGCAAAAAAATGGGAATAAAAACAGGTTTGTAGGATTATATATTGAGTTTCATGTGACATGCAACCTCCAGTTTGTTCAACTTACATAAAATGAACTGCTTGAGAGCTTATGAGTAAGAAAAGCTATGGATTAATTTGAGTATCCACAGAGTGTTAGGTCCTGAAGATTCAAAACTGAGGAAGCAGAGTTGTCTGCCTTTTGAGTAGCTTACAGTCCAGTGGGGAGACAGGTGAGCACACAGTGGCAACACAGCGACAGCCACTGGGAGTGTAGTGGTGCTTTTGGAAAGAGGAGCACCACATCTGACTGAGGGGTTAGTGGAGACCTGGAGGGGAGGTGAATTTGAGCTGGAACTGGAGAGCTGAGGATGAGCTTGCCAGGGGAGGAGGAGGAGAAAACAGCATGGTAGAGTAGAGAAGGTACAAAAAATTATAAACGTGCTGTAAGCTTTGGTAGGCTTTTAGGCTTCCTTTTAAAAGTTCAGCTTTTTAAAGTTCAGCTTTTGTCCTTTAGCTGTAAGATACTTAATGTCAGCCTTTAAATGTCGGAATAAAATGGCTGGCGTCTAAGCACTTTACTGAAAGTGGTTTTTACAAATAACTGGAGTGTTTTTTAAAGGTGGAATTAAGAAGGGAAAGGGGGCCTCTCCTCAGTGCTTCCTTCTTTATTCTTTTTTCCTTTTTCTTCTTTTAAACATGATCTCGGTTCATTCCTGACATTTGTCTACCTCACAGAAGTTTCAGAAAAATTAAATGGGGATGTGCCAAACACGTTGAGCTATTAAGATGAATAATCTCCTGCCTTTCTACTTCCATATCTCATTTTCCCCCTTTGGTCTCAATATTGGCTTCCCAATTAAGATCATTTTTTTCTGTTTGTTTTAGTTTATTCTAGGTTTTGGTGGAACACTGCCATATTATGAATTGTTCTTCCTCCTTCCTCATGTCAGCTTCCCTCTTTATCCATGTTTTACTGTAAATTCCCTAGCATATGACAAATCTAGAGCTGACTTTGCTCATCACGCGTTCTGGCTGGAGTATTTTCCATACCTGAAGGAACTTTCATTCATTTTGATACTTGGATCTTATCTTAACGTGGTTAGGAAGGTAAATCTAACCAACAGGAAACCCTATCTTATATCTAAGGCCATTGATAAATGTGTTTGTACCACTGATCAAACTCTATGATGTTGAACAAGTCCCCTTAGTTTTCTCTTCAGTAAGATGGGACCATCATTGTCTTTCCTCCTTCATAAATGCCGTGAGGATCAGACACGCAGTGGGTACAGACATGCCCTTTGAAGTCTGTAGCTCTGGGTGAGTTAGAGCTATTTTATTAACAAACATCCTTCTAAATGAGCTATTTTCCTGATACCGACTACCAGGTTTGCCTTAATTTTGTGTTTACAGTTTTTATCAAAACATATCCTAATGAACTTTATGTAGTTTAGTTAATATGGTCAATTGGTTTGGGTGAAAGAAAGTGGTTTTAGGGTTGGTTTGTTTTTTTTAAGCCAGGACAAGAAGTACAAATGTCTCTTTGAAGGAATTTAGGTTAGGTAAACTGATTTTGTCATTTCCAAAATGATTTATTTAACTTTGTTTTATACTGGATTCTTATAAAACTTGCCAAAAATATTGTTTCTATGTTATCTTGCTAAAAATGTTTATTAGCATTGTTATAATCATAGTATTTCACGTTTCTCTTTAGATTAATTGGTTAAATGAAAGATAAATGTATTTTCTACTAAAAAAATGCAAATTAAAATTTTATAAAGAAAGGCAATATTATCTGGTTCCCCAATTAAATTTTTATTTTATTGTTATAAAAACAGTGTAAAATTTTTATTCCATTAAAGAACTACAGCAATCATGAAATCACAGTTTGGTGCTTTAAGAATATCCCCCTTTTCATACACATATAGAGTATGAGCTGCTGTGCCATAAAGACTGCTTGAAATTGCTTGGAAGGCTTAAAGTGATTTCTTTTGAGGTGGTGAGTGAGTACAATGAACAGTAATAACTAGCTAGTTGTTGATACTACTGCATTAGAAGTGGAACCTCTTTATGCCTCTACTAGGTCTATTCTCGGGGGAGAGGGTTCTACTATATATTAGAAAACGAAAGGTGTAGTAGTTATCTTTCCTTACCTTCACAATCAGATTGGGTCTTTAAGATGAAATATTTGTCAATCAGAGAAAACGTGAATGTAGTCTGATGGCAAACAAAGATTTACCACAAATTATTAAACATAATTTGTGCTTAGGTCACTGAACAGATTAAAAGACTGCTTCAAGCAATGCGCCTGTAAGACTAAGGCAGGAGAGTTCTAACTTTTGTTTTGGCTTTGCTGGTTTTAAAAATTTTTGGATTTGAAAGCAGGATAGATTGGGTAGCTAACAGTAAAACTGGGAACTCTCAGATTTTTGCTTTTTCGGCTCATCAAAATAAATGAGGATTATAAAAAAAAGTGTCCTAAATTTATATTACTTTAAATTGTTTTAGTCACTGCTATATGTTTTCAGCAATAATCAAGTGAAAATTTTAAGTCAGAGTAATCAGCTTTATTCATTCAACAAAAAGTTATGGGACAATAAATGTGAAAAGGCACTTGGACTAGTGTCCTCTGCCCTACTAGTTCCCTGCCTACTTGGGAAAGCAAGCTCCTTAAACCGTTGCGTTTCGGTACTTCTAGGAGATGCCTTGTTTTGGCACCTGTGTTGTGTTACAGTCGTGATGCAAAAGAGGGCAGCAGAGTCCTGCTTTTGAGAAGCACTTCTTGAAATCAAATGTGGGCAAATGTTGATCTTTGTTACTGTGTTATTTTTAAATTGAAGCTACGATGTTAACCATATTTTTAGTTTTTCCTCTTTTTCTGCAGCTTGCTTACATCTTGAGGAAATTGATTTATAGATGACACATTTTCCAAGGGTTGTTGGAAATTTTTAACTGCTTAATTGGACTTTTCTGTGTTTAAAAAGAAGAGTTTAAACCTTTTCAATAATTCAAACTCACAGCCAAAAGTGAATTAACTCATGTTAAACAAAGGTGAAATTATAATCTGAATATGTGAGTTCAGTACAATAACAAATATATTTGTATTAGCAGGGAGTTAGTCTTTTTTTCTCTCTACTAGGTTTTTTCTTAAAAAAACAATTTTGCCCTGTGGTTGCCGACAAATCACAAAAATGAGTTACTTACAAAAAGGCCAAGTCATTTCTCCACCATAGAGTTATGTGGAGAATCCATGAGTTTATAGAGTAAATTCATCCTCTAAACACTAAATGACATGTTGATACTCCTTTTGTATATAAGAATTCAGTAGAATTTGAGTAATGAAAAATAGCATTTCTTGAAACTTTTGTCTCTCCATTGCAAACAATGAAATAATATTATGATTTAATTCTACTTTGATACAATTCATACAAGCTTGGTCCAAATTCTCATATTTGTTCTTAACCAGAATTGGTTAGTATAATATATGTCATGAAATTTTTTTTTACTACAGGACATTTATATACAAATCGTCAGAATCACCAAAGTTAAATGTTTTTCTAACATTTTTCTTCACAGAGTATGTAAAGGACTATTTAAATGTTTTGATGCTTACTCTGTTAAACTGAAATACTCATTTTTTCTTAACTAAAGGAATTTAGTTAAGAAACTAATTATATATGGAACTAATTATATATATGTTTTTAAACAATATTAATTTTTAAAAATGTATTTGGTATTTTTTTGTGGTATATGGTGACAGGCTGTCTTGCAAGGGGAGGGGTGGATCCTATCTTAAATTAAAAGTGTTGAAATTATATTCATCATAGGGTGTGTTTTTCTGGCATTCATTTTGATTTTTAAAAATACTACATGATAATATTCCTTATCTTGATTACTGCATTTTGACATCTGCTTAAATGTTGTGCCTGAGCTGCATGCCTCACTACATCCTAATGTTGGTTTTGAGAAGATCTGGGAGCCAATCCAAGCCTGAGAAATCATCCCCACAAAAGAAAGGAGAAGGGCAGGAAGCCACACTAAGAACATCTCATGCCAGGCTTCTTTTCATACATTTTTTCATTTACTCCTGACCACTATCATCCAAGGCAGCTTATTAATGTTATCATTTATATAAGGAAACTGAGGGCCAAAACTACAAGGGTAGAAAGAGACTGAGCTGGATTTTGGCAAAGGTCTATCTGCCTCTGGAGTCTAACAATTCTCACTCCTGGCCAACACGTGCCTAATAGATTATAAACAGAATTCTTGACATTTTCTCCATCTTTCAGGTCAGAAGCTCTACCACATGAAGACACAATGAGAAATTTCATTTGCTTGTCCCATTTTGGAGCTGTCTGAAATGTTAAAGCATAACTCTCCTTTCCTGACATTCTTAAATTACTATTCTTCCTGAGTTTCTCATATCTCACGTCTGGTAAGAAGCTCAGACAGTAAAAGCATTGATGGCATGCACCCTTTTTCTATGTGGCATTTAATACTATGCTTGAATGGTGTACCATTTGCTGCACCACAGCGTACTTGGAACAGAAAGTTAAATGGATTCAGTAACACTTTACACTTGTATTGTAAATTCAGTCAATTGTTTATGGTAATCCAACTTTGGACGCAGTGAAGAGGGTGGGCTTGGAATCTCAAGTGACGTTGACAGCCAATATGTGACTTTGAATCTTTATTTATTTCTCTGAGATTTCGGTTGCCTTTTTCATAAAATAATCATGTTATTTTTCCATAAAACTAAGGTCAGAGGAAACTCTGCCTTCCGTCAACATGTTCTACTGATGAAGAAAGTACGTTGTAATTTCTACTTTGACATCAGAAATCCAGGCCCAGTCAATACTTTTTCCTATTACCCACTGTAATTAAGGCATAGGGCTCTCCCTGATCTAATAAATGATTAAACCTATCAATAAACAGCTATACATAGGTCTGGCTCCACTGATGACTTTATCATTTCCTTCTGCTGCAGCCACTGTTGGCATCTATCACAGCTTGGGCTCCTGTCTATAAATAGAGTACGACTATTAATACCTGCATTATTGTCATCTTGTTTGTACAGATTTTCTTTTGAATAATAACTATTTATTATCTAAGATATTACATTTTAGCTTCCATAAACTAATATTCCATGAATTCATGGACCAGGCGTAGTCTTTCAGGCAGAATTAACCAATTATCTCTTTCTGCCCCAATAGATTTTTTAAGCATAACTGTGTTTGTTATGTTTGTTTCATCTTTGGATGTTCAATGCCAAGTACAAAGCCTGGAACGTAATAGGTTCCTCAGTAGATCAACGGTTGATCCTTGATTGAAATCACTTAGGTAGCTGGTTGGTTTTTGTCCCTGAAAAAATAAACACTGTAAACACTGGACTCTGCAGAGCCTCACCAGATAGATACCTATACCCTTTACCAAATGGCCCCATGAATCAGCACATTAAAATGAAGAGAAGGGCTTCATAAGGACTAGAAGAACCAGTGGTTAATACTAATCAAGCTTTTGACTTACTGAATTAATTTAGATCGAAGACTGACTAATCCTTGTCACTTAGCTTCATTTTTTAATATTTGGGCATTGGATCTTTTGCAGAGATCTTTGGAGGAGTTCATTCATTTGAATCTATGTGGTTTAAGTATTGTTTTAGGTATGAGGGACTCAAAAATGTCTTAAGATATTACCCCTGACTTTAAGGATACACAGGCTAATAGGTTATGTCAATGGAATTAAAATGCAGTGTAAGTGCAATAATAGAAACATGCCCAAGGAAGATTACGGGAATAAATAAGCAGTTATTTGCTCTGATTTACTGAGCCTAGGAATGTTTAGCAAAGAAGATTGAACATAGTTTAAAGAATGAGTAGGAGTTTTCCAAGTAAAGGAGAAAGACATTCCAGAGCCAGAGAAGAGCATCTGCGAACATATAGAGGGACAAAATAGCATAATAAACATAGCAAGTTATAAATAGCTTCATATGGGTGGAACACAGGGGTCTTGGAGAGGGCAGGGGGTTGCACAGGGAATTAGGTCAGGAGCCAGATTCTAGGGAGCCCTCTGTACCTGCTGGGCTTAATCCAATTGATCAGAAGTTCTCAACTGTCCTGAGAAATACAGGGTACCACTTGGGTCACATTCCCACTAGTATGAGAGGCTCATCCAGAGTGATTAATCCCCTTTTCCCCACGTGATTTTGGTTTGGCCCTTTCCCCTGAGAATTTCAAACTTGGCTGTGCATTAGAATCCCATGGTAGAGCTTTTGAAAAATATATATTTCTTCTTCTTCTCTATGTCACCCCTCAAATAAACTTACTGAACACAGCCCAGCAGTAATCTCTGAACTCGTGTTTAGGGACTTCTGAAGTGGGGAGACAGTGACACGTGTTAAACAGGGGTGTAACATCAAGGTAAATGTACTATTTGGAAAGGTCAGATTGGTCGCTGTGGGAAGGATATCTGGGGAGGGAGATAGAGGGCACAGATGCCTAATGGCAGGGATTCCCCAGATCACTGAAGTAGTTAAGTGAGTTATGAAGAGGATCTCAACTAAGGCAGTAGGGAAGTAAAGGAGGAAATAGCAATGAGTGATATTCTGACTATTGAATCCACGAGACCTGGATTACATGAAGCTGGGTGAGGAGAGTGACACACAGCCAGGAGTTTAGATTCCTGGATAGGGGTTTCTGGAAAAGGAAAAAGAAGAGTGCCCGCAGGTTTGGAGAAACAAAGCAGTGAACTCAATTTGAGATGTCATTTGAACTTGAGATGCTTGTGGTAGATTCAAGATGAGATGACTTGCGGGCAGTGGGATATCCCAGCTTGGAGCTCAGCAGAAAGGACTGGGCTGAGGATGGAGATCTGGGACACATCCGTGCTTAGGCAGAAAGCTGGAAACTAAGCCAGTAGGTGAGATCACTCAGAGAGTGGCAAGAGCAACAGAAGAAGACTGAGAACTGAAGGCTAAGAGCATTAAGTTTTCAGAGAAGGGTTAGAAGAAAGCATTAGCAAGGAAGACTGAGAAGGAGCAGCCACAGGGATGGCAGGAAATCCGAGAGAGAATAACATGACAGAAGTCACAGAAGCCAGAAGGATGATTTCAAGAAGAAGATGTGGTAAGCTCTGAAACATGTTAAAGACAGGTCCAATAATGAAATGACCGCTGGGTTGAGCCAAGAGGAGGTTCTCAGGAAATAAACTTTGGTAAGGGCAATTTCAGTTATGCAATTAGGAAAAATGGGAGCCAATTTGCTATGGGTTGAAAAATCTATCGAGAGATAAAGGGTATACATTTTCAAAAAGCCTGAGAAGAAGAGAAGAGATATAGGGTGTTCATTAGCTAGAGACTATGCAGGGTTGAATGCATTTATCTGTCTGGTGTTAAGATTGCAGAGAATGGAAATATTTGCTGAGAGGAAGGTAGAGTTTAAAAATTGGAAAGCAAGGACGGTTGACACGGAAAGGGATGAGAGTCCACACAATGAGGAGCGCCTTGCTCTAGTTTTCCTTATGCTCTAATCTCCTTCCACCGAATTAGGAAAGTAAGGAAGATCGTACATAGAGGAAGGGGGAATATTCATGTGCTCCCCACGACTTTTCACCTTATTTCCACAATAACCCCATCCCTTCTGTGTTCCCTCACGACTTTGAGGGTAAGCATATTTAGGCACAGGGATTTCATGGCATAAAAATATTAGTGTTGATTAGTACAAATCTCTCACTCAAGACCTCAAAAACAAAGTACAATAGAAGTCATTGTTCATTTAATTATCTTAAAACACACTTTTAGGTTTTTCATTGCTTTGCAGAAATTGGTGATCATCGGCTCCTGAACACAACCACTCCTCCCGTGCTGCCTGAGAGTGTTAGCGTAGGTACACCAGAGGGAGAAGGTCTCCCCCTGTGCTATTCAGGCCATTAGTAAAGTGGAGCTGAAAAGGTTAATAAATATTTGGTCCAATTCTCTTATCTTTCAAGTGAGGAGACAGATCACTACGGAGAAAATGTGATCACACTGTGCGGAAGTTTTTATGTGTCTGCAAAGTCTGATGAGGGCACTATGCATTTGGGGTTTTATAAAAAACCAAACCAAAACAACACCCTTCCTTAGTATACAATTATTCAGAGACACTTCTGTTGGTGTCATTTTGGAACTTGTCATGGAAATCGCACAAAGCATGGAAAATATAAACAGCACGTAAAGATAGAAACAACTCCTTACAGGAAACCAAGATTTAACCTCAACAGAAATAACGGGGGAAAAAAAGGCAGTATTTTGTCTAGTGTCTCAAACAGACCTAGATTGAAATTGAAGCTGTGATAACTACACACTGTGTCCCTGGGCAAGTTCCTTATCCCCTGCAAACCTTCCCTGCTAAATGGCCCCTTCAGGTGGGCAGGAATTTCTTGTTAGTTTATAGCTATAGTTCCTGAGTCCTCACCAAAGCCACAAAGTAATAGAAAAATCTGTTTTTCCCAGGTCTCCAAAATTGCCAACATGAAGTTATGTTATATCTACCCCAGAGATTAGAACTGAGACAGACTTGGGAAAAAGTAACCTTTAACTGGCTATAAGAGTATTATTAATAGTCGATGGGACAGTGAAGACTGGGAGTAGAGACGGGGAAAGGAAAGCAGCACATCTGGTTACACGGGGAGCGGTGTGGCTGGGTGAGAGTTTTGTTTCCTTTGAGCTGTCAGGTGAGTACTTCAGTTTAACTTTTTCTACAACCCTGTTGACTGGAGACGTGCACAGATTCCACAAGCACAAGCCTCTGTAGACTAGAAGGAGAGCTTACACCTGAGAAATGGAACGGTCAGCTCTGGGGAGCAAAATATGGAATAGAGTGAGCCGAAAAAGCAGCAGCCAGTGAGGAAAATCTTAAGCCCAGAGAGGCTAACATAGAGGCTTCCTAATACCCACTTGATCGTAAATGTGCATTCTCTTATTTTTTCTTTACTATGGACTACACTTTACTCATGTCTTCTTTTTCATTCCTAATATGTTTATTTGTGATTTCCTCCTTTTTAAAAAAGAAATAATATTGCCAGACTTTATCCATTTGTCTTCTCAAAGAACCAGTCTTTTACCTTTGTTGATTCTTTCTGTAATACCTTGTTTTCGAATTTATTAATTTTGGCCCTCATTGTTTGTTTCTATTCTCTTTGAGGTGTATTCTGATCTCTTTCAAACTTTTTAAGTATATGCTTAGCTTATTATTTTTTAATGCTTTTTATTTGGTAATTATATGAATTTCCCTCCAGTACCACTTTAGTTAGGTCATCCAGGTTTTTATATGCAGTATCTTGATTACAATTCAGCTCCAAATTTTTTAAATTTACATAATAATTCTTTCAAGTCTGCTTTTAAATTTACAAATTATGCTGCATTTTATTTATCTTTTGTGCTATTGGTTTCTAACTTAATAGCATAGTGGACAGAGAAAGTATGTTTGATACAGACCATCTGTTATATTGAAACTTGCTTTGTAACTAAGTGTATGGTCAATTTTGAAATGCTCCATTTATACATGAAAAGAATGAATATTCTCTATCATCACTAGATGAAACTAGCTAATTGTGTTATTCGAATTTTCTATATCGTTAAAAAATTTTGCTTCCCTTGAGTTATTAATGGGAGAAATGTAAATATGTTAATTCTCTCCAGAATTTTATCAAGTTTTGCATTATATATTTTGAGGCTATGTAGCTATGTACATAGTTTAGACTTGTTATCTGGTTAGTGAATTATTCTTTTATCTGGCCACATAATTACCTTTTTAATCCTAATAATGTTTTTGCTTTAAAATTTATGGTAAAGGTAAAGTTAAGGATAGCTCTGCCAGCTTTTTTTGATAAATATTCTCTGTTGTATTTTATTCTATCTCCTTATTTTCAAACTTTCTGTATTTTTTTATCTTAGGCGTTTCTCCCTCTTCCTCTCCCTCTTCCTCTCCCTCTCTCTCTTTCTTTCTGATTTACGTACTTTATTGTCATTCTATGTTATACCTTTTGTGTGACTGTTGTGTAGAACATAAAGCCTAGGTACCCTGTCAGAATATCAGATCTTATGTATACCTTATTTCAAAGTTGTTTATTGCTTCACCAAAAAGCCTATGATTTATTTACATAAACAGTATAAAATTAGAAGAAAAAACTCAGATACATTAAACCATGGGCATCAATGCTTCCGTGTAGTTAGCATCAAAACACCAAAGACCACGTGAGGAATTCCCATTTGCTTTAGTCTCAAGATCATATTTCTTTTCATTGTGACTGTTCCTTTTATACTTCTTGGTAGATCATATCGTCTTCTGTGTCTTCTTGGAAGTTAACTTCAAAATCTTCCAAAAGAAAATAAGTGAGTTTTTCCCTGTGAAAGTGACTTGTTTCCTTTGTAATTGAAGATTGATAAACTGAAGGCATTACTTGTATCTCTACTTCATTTTACACCTTACAGGCTGTTTCAGAGTTGAGGTCCACATGTGATTCACACCTGCCAGCTTGTATCTTTGCTTTTAAGAAGTGTAGCAGGTGACAGGAAATTCAGGCTGTGACCTGCTAGACCACTGTGTTGCCTCGAACAAATCCATTCATCTTTCTGGGCCTCAGTTTCCTCACATCAAAAGTGAGGGTCTGGACCAAATTACCTCCAAGACCCTTTCAGCTCCAAATATCATGTTCTGTTATTCCTTCTCCACATTTAAAATTTTCTAGTCCTTGTGTCTGTATCTACCATGTGTCTGTATCTACCACGTGTCTGTATCTACCATGTTAAATGCTGTTGTAGGTAATTGTGAAGAGCTGACAGTCAGAGGTCAAGCTGTTCCCAAATTCCACCCCTAACCCCCACGTTTTACCCCCAAATTGTAGGAAAAGTAATAGCACTTCCTAGAACAATCCATCTTATTCACCTTTTCTCAAACTTCTTTTTTTTTTTTTTTTTTTTTTAGAATATAAGCTAAAACCTCAGGGATATGAAAGAACATAAAACCTGGAGTAATTGATTTACATTGATTGAATGTATCATTAGTGGAATTGGATTCATTCAGATCACATATTCCCCCACACCCATTTTTCCAGTCTCTTAAGTCTGCGGCTTGTTGAACGCCTTGTTACTTTTACAGTTCCATTAAAGTCACAGTGCTCAGCCCACAGTTTTGTTAAAGGAGGTAGGAGCTGCTTCCAGGAAATTTCAAGCCACCTGGAACGTTGATGGTGCCTGCTTCTCTGATGGCTTCCTTGGGGGGGTTATATTGCCATTAGCAGTGGCTTGTCACTTACCAGGTGATGTTAGCAGGCGGAAAGGGGTGAATGGGCCCTGTGCCCACACACTCTCTTACACAGCTTGTAACAGTCAAAGAAAGAGAAAAAAGAGGCCCTGCTAATTCATTGGAGTTGAATTTAATAAATTGTAGCCATTATTTAATGGCCTTTTTTTTTTTTGATGTTTCATTCTTTTCTTTTGATTCCCTTTTAATCACAGTGAGGGCACTGGTAACTGTACTTTTAACAATTAATTTTTAAAAGATAATTTTAGCCTTAAAGAATTGCAAAAACAGTATAGTGTTCCAACACGCCCTTCACCCCTGTGTTAGCATCTTCCTTAATGATACACAGTTTTGCCTTATATTAACATCTTCCACAACCACAATACATTTATCAAAACAGAGACATTAACCTTCTTATAATACTATTAACTAAAGCTAATAAAATAAAATAACTTAGATTTCACCAGGTTTTCAACTAATGTCTTTTTTTCTGTTCTATTAATAGGGTCTAATCCAGGATCTCACATTAGGTTTAGTTGTCATGACACCTTCGTCTCCTCTAATGTGGGACAGTTCCTCATTCTTTATCTTTCATGACCTTGACACTTTCCAAAAGTACTGCTAAGTTATTTCGTAGAGTGTCCTTCAATTTGGGTTTGTTTGATGTCGTCTCATGATTATGCTGAAGTTATGCACCCTTTAGAAAGATACAGGAAGAGTGATGTGCTTTCTTAATGTATCTTAACAGGGTACATGATGTCAATATGTATGTATTATTCATGATATTAATCATGATCTCCTGGCTAAGATGATGTCTGCCAAGATGCTCCATTTTAAATTTACTATTTCTCCCTTTGCAAGTACTACATATTTTGAGGGGGGAGATACTTTGAAACTATGCAAATACCCTATTTGGGCTTAAACTTTTATGTCAGGCTACCCAAGCCCTCGTCTTCTGTTGGCATAAAACTGAAGCTCTTAGGTTATCTAAACTAATAAGCACTCTCCCCCCTTACCCAAAACAAAGGATCAGTTTACAATATTTATAGTAATTCTCTGTGCCTTTAATGGGCGTACTTTTTTTAATTAACTATGTCAATGTCTTGCTGAAAATGATCATTGCTTCCACCCACCTGCATACATTGACACCAATATACATTTATTTTCTCAAGTCCATCATTATGATGTTTATGTTTTCTAAATCTAAAATGAAGACTTCATTTCTAAAACAACTTTTCTTGATTTGTGAACTTTTTATGTGAAAAGACAATTGTGTAAAAGTTAAATTCTTATTATTGCTTTAGTCAGTCATGTTTTTGAAACAATAAAATTATATAAAATTGAGACAATCACGGAAAGTCCTGGGCATATGTTTTCTGCATCTATGCCTCATTAATCATGTCGCTTTTCCCTTTCTGTGCAGGACACGTGATCTCCTACAACACAGCTGCATCTGTGGAACATTGAGCCCCTTTGTTTTTCTTTATTTGATGAAGATGAAGATGATAATGATGATGATGAAGACAATGATAATAGGAGGAAATAACTGCTATTTCCAAATGATGGCAAAACAGTTCTTCTTAACATTTCTTAGATATTGATTCTATCATCCCTTATTGCTATTGCTATTTTATTACATTGCCCATGTTTGACTTATGCACTGGTACCCTTTCAACATGCTTCTTTTTACGGAACTATTTTTTTTTTTTTTTTTACTGGTACCATCTGTCATTATAACTCATCGTCCATGCTGAATGGCTTTGCATGTGGTAATTACTGGTTTTCTTATCACTTGGACCTCAGAGTTCTCCATGAAAGAGGAAGATCTCACCATGGCTATATTCTGATACCTGACTTAACTGAATTTCCTGCTGAGATTAAAACTTGAAGTGGAAAGTCGATCAGGTATTTTCTGTTTGGGCTGGGGTAAGGACTGGAGCTATGCATGTGTGTGTGTGTGTATATGTGTGTGTGTACATGCACGTGTGCTCACTTGGAGAGAGCAGGCTAAATCCCATTGCTCAATAAAGCAAAGAACAGATGGCGCTGTCAGTTCCAGGCATAGCACAATCACACACCATATGAGCATTCCCAAACAGTGCTGCATATGCAAACCCAAGCTGCCAGCAATCCCTGTGATATTTGAATCCCCAGAGCTCCAAGAGAGCATATTGCACTGCATTCCTTTGAACAATAAAAATTGTTTGACTTTCTGCCTCCCCTCCACATTCCTTCCCACACCCTGCTCCCTGGGGCAAGTTGGAGATGAGCTTTAAACTTAAATTTTATGAAATCAAGTCTTTAGTCATTTGTTCCCTCCCTACAGCAAAGAGATACTAATGCATGGCGGTGCTGGAAATAAATGAGTGGAACTTTCACAATAAACGTGAAAATTATTTATTCACTGAACAAGCATATGAAAAACTCTCTATGGGCAAATGGACAGAAGCCTACACGGAATAATGATATACGTATATATACAGTCTCTGCCCTCAAGACGCTAATAAATCAGGGGAGATAAGATACACAATGTGGCCAAAACATAAGTTGAAACATGAATAGCACAAAGTGAAAAAGAGTTTTAATATGTGCCATCACTGCCAGTTTAGAGGATGAGGAGAACTTTATGGAGACAGTAGCATTTGAGTTGGACTTCGAGAAAGTCAACTTTAAGTTGTAAGACAAGAGGGGCTGTAGTTTACTAGTGATTAATAAAATGTACATTTGCAGTACTGGAGTAATTCCTATTTCCATCACTATTCTTTTGGCTCATGGAAAATTGAAAAATTGAGAAAAAATATGATGTTAACCAGTTTGGGGATTTGGGCATTTTCTTCTCATTGAAGAAATCCCTTTGCAAAATTTTCCCTCATTTTTTCCCATTTATTTTTTAGTTGTATATATTCATGGGGTACAAGTGCACTTTTGCTACACGGATACATTGCACTGTGATGAAGTCAGGGCCTCCACTGCATACATCACTGAAGCAACAACACACATTGTACCCACCAAACAACCTTTTCCCTGTTTGAAAACTTTCAACCCACCTGGAACTCACACATTTCTTGAGTATAAACTGGTACTGCCACTTTGGAAAAGTAAAGCTAAGCATATAATATCCTAGGATTCAACAGGTCTACTCCTATACATATTTATACAAAAGGCATGTTCTGGAATATTTATAGTAGTCTTTTTTAGTCCCAAACTAGAAGATGCCTAAATGCCCATTGATATTAAAATTGATAAATACATTATCTGAGGTATTGTTGATGTACTATTTCTTTTTCTGGGTTCTGGTTAAATGAGTGTGTTCACTCTGTGAAAAATCGTCAAAATGTACTTTTATAATATGTACACTTTTCTGTAGGCATGTATTTTAATACAAGTTTAAAAATATTTTAAGCTTGTATTAAATTAAGATAGCCTAGATTTCTCAAGTATAAAGCACAGATGAATTAACTTATTTAATTGGCCTTGCTTTTGATCTTTGAAACCTAGTTCTTACCATGATTATGAAAATTTAACTTGATCTCCAAGTCTCTAATGGCTCTTCTGTATAGATAATGTGTATTTTTATTCAACAGGAAAGTTTGAACTAGATCAGGATTGATGTTCTTTGGGTTTTTCTTCTCTTTAAATGTTGTTCAACAAGGTTCTGTCTTCACATTGCTTCTCTTTGCATTCTATCCTGTCTCTAGCTGCTTTCTCATACCCCCTATGACTTCAATTTCCACCACTGATGGCTGATACCCAAATTTCTAGCACATCTCCCTCCCTAGCTCCAGAGACCCTAATGGCATTTCTATTGGTTGTATCACAGGCCTTTTACGTGACATGTGCAAAATGGAGCTTGTTAATGCCCCACTGTATGCTGGCTTTCCTTCCTGTACTGCCTGTCATGGTGGAAGGTCCCACTGTCCACCTTGTGATCCAAGCCACCAAGAGTCATCCAAGACTCCGCTCTCTTTCTTCTTCCTCACTCTCTGCGTCTATTTAGTCCACAAATTCTGTCAGTTCTACCTCCTAAATCACTCTTAAATCTTTATCCTCTTTCAGTACAAAGCCCACTTAAAAAACAAAAAAACTTGGGGAATAAATGAATCTCCACAGTCACCAAACTCTTGATTCTCAACCACCTGCTTCTGACACATCTGTTCCTTCTACCTGTCTTTATGTATATAAATGATAAGTCTATTCTTCCAGTTTCTGAAAACAAAATCTTTGGGTCATCCTGACTCTTTTCTCTCTCCTACCCTGATGGATAGCTCTAGCTTCAAAATGTATCTAGAATCTGGCCATTTCTTACCCCTTCCCTTCCATCCCTATCTCCCTGGTCCAAGCCATTCTCACACACTGCCCAGTTCTCTGCCAATACGTCATAGCCCTGTGTGTTTGCACACTCTCCTGTCACTGCTCATTCCCCTCATTACTGGCCTTGGGTTAGCACATACCAGCATTGTCTCTAGAAGAATCTTCCTTGGATCCTTCAGACTGAGCCAGTACTCTATGTTATTATTTATCTTTATATTCTGAGTGTCTTCACATGGCCTGGCATATAGTTGTGGCTCAGTAAAGTCAGAGACACGGATGATGAGCTAACCTGCTGCACTGTAATAAAGCCTTCACATATTTCTTCTTGCAAACCTTTATTATAATCATCATCACATCCTGTTGCAATTTTTGGTTTCCATATTTAACTTCCTTACTGGGTTGTGAGCCACTCAACGTTAGGAAATGTGTCTTAACCATTTTTGCATCCTTTGTATGCCCCTAGTGGTATTCAAAAATAATTGCTAAATGAAGAAGAGTACAGGTGAGTCAGAAGTGCATTTATAAATATATGTTTCTTGCTATCTGCTATGGATGGATTTGTGTGCCCCCACAATTCATATGCTGAAGTGCGAACCCCCAATGTGATGGCATTCAGAGATGGGGCCTTTGGAAAGGTAATTGGGATTAGATGAGGTTGTGAGGGTGAATTAGCTCATGAATCTCATCTGAATTAGCTATTTATGGCTATTATGGAGAGCTATGATTTGGAGACTCCCTGAAAATATACATAATATTTTCTCTACAAATTATTGCTTTGTCTTGACTGCACACTTCAGCTGGTTAGCAGCTGGTGCTAATAAGGCCAAGATCAATCAGCCTGTCATGGGACAAAGTCACAAATTACATCCTCAGCCACAAATAGTCATCTCAGAAAAGTGGAACTGAATAATCCCTCACTGGAAGATCAACCCAAAGTCCATTTTCTCCTAAACAGGGTCTGTAAGTTCCATGTTGATAAATTAAAAGAAAAATATTGTTATATTGTTTCAATTACTTTCCCGTAATTGACTATGAACATTGATAACTACTTTTTTCCCCCTTTATTGATTCACAGGATAGTAAATGTCTCTTCATTTGTATTACCCCGGATACTTGATTTTTATAATGAATTAGGCTTTCAAGAATCTAAACCTATCTGTGTGTTTTTACAAAAAACAGGGAATTCCAATTAAGAATATTTATTTCTTCCACTTTTCAATTTCTCTCCAGAGAGAATTCACCTGGATCAGCTGATCCTGCTGGAAAAAAAACAGGTGGCACACTTATCTGTATCTAGAGCTTTTGGTTTAATATCTTGAAGTCCAGCGTATGTCCGAGGCAGAATACACGGGGCAGCTGTGTTAACAACACACATCTTCTTAGACTGTTGCCAGCGAGGAGGTTGCAGAAAACTCTAAGTTTGAAATCAGAAAGGCCTGACTCAAGTTGCAACCTCCTCATTGTCTGACTCTTTTAATTTGGAAAGTCAACTGCATATTCAGAGAAGAGGACAGAGGACTAATATAAAACAGACCAGGTAGGAACTGATTGTCTAACACTTGCTCATAGAGTCACTTCCAAGGAACCCCACTCCAATCCTTTACCTTGCCTTCTTAGCTTCCATACTGGTTTGCTCCTAAATAAAGAATAAGGAGGACAGAATGTTAGTGGTTGTGTCCTATGCTGCCAAAACATAGCTGTGGTGTGATTACAGGGTAGGGAACATTCTCTTTAAAAACAGAAACAGCAACAACAAACCCAGGAAAGGAAAAGTCTAATTCCACAGGCTTCAGAGTCATACAGTCTGACATTATCATAATGAAACGGATCAAAACGCACGTAAGGAGAGCAGGCTCACAAAACAGTGCTCTGCTGTCAAGCACTCACTCTTCTTACCTCCCCTGTGTGCTGCCTCTACTGCTTTCCTGGGCAACTGCAACGATTGCCTCAAAGCTCTTTTTTATTAAGAGAAGCGGGGAGGGTTAGTTGGTTAGGTACCAGGCTGTCCCATTACTGGAGTGGTGTAATACTTACTGCATGGGACTGAAAATATCACAGACGTTCTCCAAGAAAACTTCCCTCCACCTCCTAGCAAGAAAGAAAGCCACAGAGGCCAACATGCTGGCCCAGCAGCTGTACATCATGAAGGTATCCCCTTGAAATGGTGACTGGGGCGTCTCTCCCCAGCTCTTCCTGGAAAGAAACGGGCTTGGTGCTGGAAAGTCTGGGGGATCTGATGGTTAAGTCATACGTGGCGAGCAGTCACCAGGACACCAAGCATTCTGGGGAGCGGGAGCCAATAGAATCCCAAACTCCTTGGGTTACATTTGCAGCACAATCCAGGCAGACGATGATTGTCTTATATTTACTGTCACACCCTGGCCCTTTCAGGCAAGCCATCTCAGCAGCTTTGCTGTCACCACACTCTGGGGACCAGCCAAGCAGGGAGGTGAAGCTGGCTGCCTCGAGGGAGGCTTTTCCTTCCCGAGCACAAGCAGAGAAATCCACAGCGGAGGCTCATTTCATTTTTTTTTTTTTAATTTTTGCACTGCATTTGAACCTTCAGACATTAGCCTACAAACTCATCAGTGAAGAAGACTATATATATCCTGTTTTCAGGATCCTCAATTAAGACAACTGTCTCTATTTTAACCTGAAGTTTGCGTCTATTAATAATTATGGTTTGTTTTTGAATTTTGTTATACACAGCATATTTTCCAGCTAAAATCTAGTGCTGATCAAAATACTGTTCTCATTTAAAAGGGGGAAGAATGCACATAAGTCCAAAATTCAAACAAGACTCTATTACAAAAGAAAATGGCTATATATTTTCTTAAAGAGATCAGCAGAGGCCCACAGTGCTGGTGGTGACTGTGTTGGTCATTAACGACAGTTCCATAGCGAGCAGACCTTTTTTTTTTTTTTTTTTTTTTTTTTTTTTTTTTTTTTTTTTTTTTTTTGTTGAGACAGAGTCTCACTTTGTTGCCCAGGCTAGAGTGAGTGCCGTGGCGTCAGCTTAGCTCACAGCAACCTCAGACTCCTCGGCTTAAGCGATCCTACTGCCTCAGCCTCCCGAGTAGCTGGGACTACAGGCATGCGCCACTATGCCCGGCTAATTTTTTCTATATAGATTTTTAGTTGTCCATATAATGTCTTTCTATTTTTAGTAGAGACGGGGTCTCGCTCAGGCTGGTCTCGAACTCCTGACCTTGAGCAATCCACCCGCCTCGGCCTCCCAGAGTGCTAGGATTACAGGCGTGAGCCACCGCGCCCGGCCGCGAGCAGACCTTGATGCCACATTTCATTTCCATCGCCTCTCCATCTTGTTTAATTTTCTTCAAAAAGAGCCCTTTCAAATACATTAAAGCTCATATGCCCAGGTAAAATGTAATAGCAATAGGCTGAGCACCGATCCCTGTTCTTAGGCTCTCTGTAATTCTACTCCAAATAAGGATACCACTGAGGAGACATTTGATCAGTTATCAGGAGACACAACAAGAACCCCAAGGAAAGTCAGGTTCAAGTTGCCCTGATGCATTTACTGATGCGTATAATTAAATCATGTACAAAGACATTAAATATTTCAGCAAAGTCTGTTTTAAGTTGTTTTACCTCTTGAAAGACACTAATACGAAATGATTTTCTCAGGTAAATGAGATTTAGCTGTATCGGTGGCTGGACTAGACACAGCAGCTGCAAGTTTAATTAAACGTTTGCCTAACCATATAAAAAGACAGTGATATATCTTCATAGCATCTGGCAGCTTCACTCTCCTCCAGTCATTCTTTAATTAGCATGCTGGTGAATTTAATAGAAAATGGCTTTAACTCAGGAGCAGATGGCTCTTCTGAGTGACAAGGGGAATGGCAATTTCTGTCATGTTTACTTCCTATGTAGCTTTCTAGCTCGAAATATCCCTTCGGAGCACAGTTCTGATGAAATCGGGGTTTGGGTTTAATATCTTCGGAAAGCAACCAATTCTGAGTCTCATTGAATTGAAAAAGTCTGACTCGTGAGCTCGCAGAGATGGTTGTCTTTTTCTCTCCTTGTTCATTTCTCATATTTTATGATGAGATTAGCCTTTCGGTTAAGTTGAAAGAAAAGTTTTATATAAATGTATATAGTATTTCTGATGTAGATAAAACTATGTCTGTTGGACCCAATACAGTTTCTGAAATGCTATTCATCATCAGTTTTAAAGTTTAGAAAACTTGAACCCTGTCTCCCTTAGTTTGGTTTAACTGCCAGCAACTGGCTTGGGGGAAGAGGAGAGGGACAAAAATCTTTGCTTTTCATGGTTGTTTCAGAAATGAAAGAAAAAGGCAAGGGAAATAAAGAAAATGAGAATCCTTGTATTTGTGAGCCTTGGTTGTTACAGGCCTATTTTTAGGGCCTTCTTTCATATGTAAAAGCTCTTCCTGCTCATTTCGGTCACTCTGTACTCTTGTGCAATAGCCCTGTTGCATCTAGGGAGTTTTAAATAAGAATTTGGTTTACATGGTTACGGTTGACTGGGTCAAAACCGCATAATTTATCTGTTTAGAATAAGAGTGTTATTTGTTCATTTATATGCTTATTTTCATAATTTCAAATATGAATTGCAGACCAACTAGTCCAAACCAATCACGTACAACGTGTATGTGCTAATAGCTGTCGGTTGTGGTAATAGGCACTTTATTTAAATTATCTCACATGATTCTCACAATAACTCTGTAAGGCAGGTTTTGCTAACCCTTATCACAAATGACCAAGTGACCTAAGGAGGTTAGGGCTCAGTTTGGGATGCAGGTCTGGCAGCTAGCAAATATTGTTCTCTCTTCTTGGTGCTACATTGTTTTTAGACCCCAGGACTATTCATTGCTCATTCATAGAACAAACATGTCTCACATCTAACCGTGTGCCAGACAGGTGTGGGTGGGGGACCCAAGACATGTTAGAGCCTCATCTTTGCCCTTACGTAATTCTCAGTCTAGAAGAGTAGAGAGATGCATGGCTGTAACAGGAATATGGTGAGCACTACCATAAAGATACTTTCACCTCTTTGTGAGCCTAGAGGAGGGAGCAGGAAATTTCTCCAGGTTTCACATCCAAATTGACATTGAATTTGGTCTAAAGAAGGAGCAGGAAATCTCCAGGGGAAAGCCAAGTGGATGCTTATTCCTAGCAGAGAGATCACAATGAATAAAGTTTAGAGGCCTGGAAGAGCTTGGAATACCTTGAGAACAGAGGGATATTTACATGAATGGAGATACTAACGCACTGTCAGAGGGTGCCTTGCTTTTTGCAACAGGGAATATAAACTCAAATGTCTATTGGTGCCAGATGAGTAAGGATAATGACAGAAGTGAACCGTGTTTAATGAGAGGGTGCAGTGGGACTTTGGTGAACAGTTTCTATGCTCCATTTTTTTAGAAGGAAACATTCAGATTCTTGTCAATCCAGAAGTCTCCCTTCTAGGAATTTATGATGAAATTACACCTCCATCATGCAAAACAACATTTGCATTCGTCACATGCACCGATTATAGCATGATTGAAAGAAAATATTGGAGAAAAACTAGGACCTGGCTCAATATATTTCCTGAGTTTTTAAATAAATGCAACTTATTCAAATGTAAAGAAAATAGAACACGTCTGCAAAATGTATTCCTCTCACAAGCTGCCAGTTTGCAACTGTTGGTGTTGGGGAGCTGCTAGTTTGCTACTTGCTAATCCCTTCAACCTCCGTTCACAGTAAACAAGTTTCCTGCTGACAGGTTTGGGAAAACGGAGTATCATTTAGGGGTGAGCAATCCACCCTGGAAATTAATGTTCCTGTTACAGTTTAGTTTTCTTTGGCGTTAGCACCTTGAAGGTGGATTTAACTTGAAATGCATTCCCTTTGCACCTTTTGAGCAGTTATTTACACTTGCTAGTGTTAATCAAGGAAAGTATTTGGCTACAGGATGAAAAAGGCATAGGCTTGTCTTTATTCAATCAGTAGACAGAAATCTTCAGAGAACCTGGGGGAGGAGGAGGAAGTAAGAAGAGGGAGAGGGAGAAAGTAAAGATTATCCTCCTTAGAAAGATGCCAGGTTAGGAATCTAGGTGCCTGAACAAAGCATCTCTTCTCCCGGAGGGTTTTTACAATTCTGCTGTAAAATCTAGAATCTCAATCAGGAGGACACATTTTATTAAAAAAATCTTCCCAGTATATATTATCTTGCTAATTGAATTCTGCTTATTAAAAAAGAAAATATAAAAACAATGAAATAAAGGACATGTGTATCCTGAATTCCATAAAGGATTGGGTATTCTTATTAGGAAACCATGATTATATTAATCTCTTGCTCAGGGCAGGTCAGTCTTTTATTCTATTCAGGCTTCAACTGATTGGTTGAGGTCCACTCACATTGGGGAGGGCAGTCTGTTTTACTCTAAATGTTAATCTCATACAAACACATCCTCAGGGAAACATCCAGAATAATGTTTGACCGCATATCTGGGCACCATGGCCCAGGCAAGTCGACATACAAAATTAACCATCACAACCATGATGTAAGAGAATTCAGCAATATCCTTTAATGCTAGCTATGTATTTAGCCTTTGACTCAAAAAAACCCCTTCTAGAAATGTATTGTGAAGGTATACGTCCACGACATAGAACATTTGCTCAAGGTTACACATTGCAGTATTGTTTGAAATAACAAAATGTTGGAGAAAAAGTAGGGCGTATTCAAGGAGAACTGATTAAATAAACTATGATATAGCCATAGAATAGATTACTAGTTAGTAATAAAAATACTAAGGTAGATCTCTATGAACTGATATGGAGCTATTTCCAAAATACATTCATAAGTAAAAACAAACAAAAAAACAAAAAAACAAGATGCAAGTGAGAACATAGTGTGCTACTTTGTATAAGAAATAAGGGGAGATTATATATATATATGTATCTAATATATATGTATGTGTATGTGTGTGTGTAAGCATGTACACACACAGACACAGGCACACAATCTTGCAAAGTAAACATGAGAAGCATAAACCAAAAATAAACAAATATGATTGGCTATGGGAGTGAGTTCAAAATCTTTCTGAGACCCAAGTTCAAATGCTGTTCTTTCCTTGATCCCACCCGGGGCCACCTGTTTTTCAGTTGTGGATCTGCAAAGACTTTAGTGTCTCCTTAGGATTCAAATGCCAGTCACTGTTTGCCTTTCCCTGGGAGAGCCAACAGTATTCAAGGGCTGCCAAGAGCCAGGATTCATGAGACTGTATTACTTTTCGTAAGTGCTTAATCAAGATCTCAAGTACCTTGAGTTCTCCTGTTACTCTATCCTCATCCAAAACGTGAATGACCTTTTCTTTTTTCCCCTAAGCTCTAACAGTCAAAAAAAAAAAATAAAAAAAAAAGGCTCCAAAACAGATTCTATGTACCTTTTGACTTTTTTTGCCCCCAAGAGACACAAGGTGTCAAAAAATGCAAAATTAAGGGTGTCAAATCTCTTACCTCCTACTGGCGGCAACCTATTTGAAGCTTCTCTAGGTCAGTTACCAAAAGAAAACTCAAGTGGAGCTCTCGTCTCACTGGCTGTTTTGGGGGGTTAGAGAGGGAAGAGACTAGAAGTGGGAAGGCCCTTAAGAGACTAAGGCACTAACATGGCAAACGATCCTAACAGCCTGAACTAAGGCAATGGTGGAGAGAAAAAATAGGGCAGGTGGAATAGACAGTGCTTGACGGTGACAGTTCTTGGAAATGCCCTAGTCTCTAGCTCAAGCTGCATGGATGGTTGCATTATACTCTAGTATGTCCCTTCACAAAAGGCAACTATCTTGGCTTACGTACAAAGTATTAATGCCAAAAAGAACTGCACAGCAATAAAGTTGATTTAAAAAAATGAAAGAAAAATAAAAATGATGCACTTGCTTTGACTAACTGGTTCCTTAGATTCTAATTACAGAAGAAGGAAATTATAGAATTTTCCTTCTACACTAGGGTGAAATATGAAACTCAGCTTTTGCGGCTTGAGGTGGTGCTTGGGTGGGGTTTAGGTTCAGTAGTATCAATGTTGACATCCAAGCATTTGGGAACTCACTGTTCTAATGCAACACAGGAAAATGAGGTCTCTATAACATTATGGCTCCCCTACACATTTATTTTGCTTGATTTGGAAAATTACTAATATCTACTTTTTTTCCATGTAAAACATTGATGCTGGAGAGCACAGCAGTGCTGACAGTATTAGAGAAAAAATTCCAAGCTCTATATCATTGCTTATCTGCCCTGTGTAGAGTGATGGGCACGTCCCACCAGGGAGTGCGTGATAACTTGCAGATTCACATGAATGCGCAAATACACTCTTTGCTTTGAACATTCAAGTTACAGCATAATTCAAGCCAATGAGTAAAAAGCTAAAAAATGAGGGCAGGGGTTTGGAGTCCATTTATTCTATAATATGTACTCATATGTTCAAAATATATTGTTGTGGTAGATTTTATTAGTTTACAAATTATTTGTAGCCTCTCCCTGAAGTGGAAGCTTTCCTGTGGGGCCTTCTCTGTTGTGTTGCTCCCTGCAGGAGCAACCTCAACCTCCTGGGCTCAAGCTATCCTCCTGCCTCAGCCTCCTGAGTAGCTGGGAGTGCAGGTGCATGCCACCATGTCCAGCTAATTTTTCTATTTTTGGTAGAAATAGGGTCTTGCTTTTGCTCAGGCTGGTCTCAAACTCCCTACCTAAAGCAATCCTCTGCCTCCGCTTCCCAGAGTGCTAGGATTACAGGCATGAGCCACCGTGCCTGGCCCTGAGCATATGTTTTAAGTGCTAGTACATAGTTCCCTATCTCTTCTTGTCCTTTGTGAGGAGATCAGTAAATCCAGACAGGGGCTTTTTTGTCAGATAGGGTCCTTGAGTGAAGATATGGGATAGAGCCTCAGCTGACCCACGATAGGGTATAATATGAATGAGAAATGCGGGGGTCTCTTGTTACTGCAGCACAACTTAGCCTAAGGTGACAAAATTGTATAGCTTGCTCTATCAATAATGCTACAGAGTTAATATAATTATGCTACAAAGTTCCAGCTGGCATAAAAAATAAGCACTACAGTGAGTGGCAATTTTCTTTCTTTTTTTAGCCTATAAATGTTTATTGAGCATCTACTATGCATGACACACTATGTAGAAACAAGGGTTGTAATAGCAAGCACAAAGGAGACCCTTATCAATGTTGATGGTGTTTACAAGACAGTGACAGAGACAGAGTTTAATCAAAGCATCACACAAATAAATGTAAGATTACAATGACACTAACTATTGCTAACATTTATTGAGTACTTATTATGTGGTAGGCACTATTCCAAGTCCTTTATGGATATTAGCTATGAAGAAACCCTATGAAAAAAAGTACTATTATTCCATTTTGCAGATAAGTAAAATAATAGTTGTGGTGCATAAAAATATGTGATGTCTCCTTTTCCACATATGTTAAATGGGGTCTTTATGATTAATAAATTAATTCATATTGGTAGAACCCTTCCATAGTGGCATTTTCCAAAAGCCAAAAGAGCATTTTAAAATATTTTCTTTCTTTTTAAATAGAATTTATATTATTTTTAATTGAAAAATCATAATTGTATTACATTTATGGAGTACAGTGTGATGTTTGGATTTATGTATACAATGTGGAGTGATTAAATCAAACTAATTAACATATTCATCACCTCATTTTTATTGTGGTGAGACTTTTGAAATTTACTCTTACTTATTTTGAAATATGCAATACATAGTTATTGACTGTAGTCACCCTGCTGCACAATAGATTTCAAAACTTATTCCTCCTGTCTAGCTGAAACTTTGTACCCTCTGAATAGTGACACCTTGTTCCCTACCCTGCACCCCCACCCCCAGCCTCTGGTAACCAGCATTCTGCTCTCTTCTCTGATACTCTGTTTTTCTTCTTTTCAAAATCTACTTTCCTTCTTTTGTTCAGATTGAGTGATTTCTATTGTTCTATCTTTCAGTTTCACTGATTCTTTTTTCTGTCCCCTTCATTCTACTGTTAAGCCCATCCATTAAGTTTTAATTATTTTTTAATTTTGGTTATTTTATTTTTTGATTCTAAAATTTCCATTTGGTTCTTTCTTATATATTCTATGAATTTGATGAGACTTTCTATGTTTTTCATTTCAAGTGTGTTCATAAATGCTAGTTGAAGCATTTTTATGGTGGATGCTTTAAAATCTTTGTCAGATAATTCTAATATCTCTGTCATATAGATATTGGCATTTATTAAATGTATTTTTTAATTCTGTTTGAGATCTTCCTGGTTCTTACTATGATGAGTGATTTTCCATTGAAACCTGGACATTTTGGGTATTATGAGACTCTGGAGCTTATTTAAACTTTCTCTTTTGGCTGGTTTCCCCTGACAATGCTCCCACAGGGGAAAAAGAAGAGGAGCCACCTTGCTACTACCATAGAAGGTAGAAGTTCATGTTTCCCATTTAGTCTCCATTGATGCCAGAGAGGCCTCACTGCTGCCGGGCAGCTGTTGGACCACTGGCTCCCACCAAGCCTCCAGTGATACTCTGCTGGTTGGAAGTGGTAGGAGAGCCTCCTCACTGCTCCACTCACACTACAGTGGGGATGGCCTCATTAGCTCTGGGTGTAGCTGAAAGTCCTGACTGTCCACTCATCCTCTGACATCACCCCAATGGAGATGAGTAGAGGTACCTGATTACTGCCAGGTGGGGGTGGTAGTCCGAGTTCACTCCTCAACCTTCTCTGGCATTATTTGGGGGGTGAGGGTAGGAATGTGGGCTACTACTTGGCTTTTGCTGGGGTGGATGGGGGTGGGTCCACAGTTTTCTCTGTGGTATTTGGCTGGAATAGAGTTATTATTGTCTAAAAATTTTCTGTCTTATTATTCTGCCCCTTACTTGGTCCTTTGGCTACAGAAAGCACTTTGGTTGGGTTTATTTTTTGTCTGTGTCCATTGGTGTTTCGGTGTTGTGCTGTCTCTAGCACCTAGTCTGGATTGTAAGAAGCAAAAAGAAAACCCAAGGAACTCACCACCAGGTCATTCCTTGGGTCTGTCGGCCTCTAGTGGGACTGCCTTCTTTTCTCTACCTTCCAGAGTTTTCTGTTTGTTTTATATATAATGTCCAAGGATGTTAGTTGTACATAGTGGGAGGAATAGGGAAAAGTATGTCTACTCCCTTGTCCTGGATTCTTTGTTTCTTAGAAGCTCCCCTAAATAAACACCATAAAATGCTTCCTGTCTCTGCTTGACTTATTCATTTTGGAAATGACTTTATCCTATCTCATGGTTCTGTTGCTCTCTCTAACCTATCTTTTATGTTATCTTTAATTTATCTTAAGTAGTTCAGGATAGAATTTGTGATTTGTATTTTTGACTCTAGACCCAGGGGCAACTGCTCAACCACTGATGCACTCTAATCTGGAATATAGATCCTATGGGAGATTAATGAACATTTGAAAGAGTCTTAATCAAAGGCTTACATTAGAGGCAGCTCTGAGAACCTACTCAGAGAGGTAACCTAGTAAACTGAGTAAGGAATACTCTTCTTCTAAACACTCAACAGAGCAGAGAACATTGAGCTGGAAATATTTTTAGCTATTGAAGGCTCTTATTTTTTTAATGAAATGTTACTAAGGATTCTAATGTGAAAGATGGATGTCAGCAATAACTAGATTCCTCAGTCAGTATAAATATTCATCATTGTTTCAGAGCCTCGAAGCTCCTTCAAGAAGCCAAAGACAGAGGCATTCTCCTGTGGCTCTCTTTCTGCCATAGAATAAAATAATTTGTAAAGCTCTTTACATTCAAATCTCCACTGTTAGGGACTTGTGTCAAATGACAATTCTATGGGAGGTTTCTCTCCCTTGTCAGAATAGCACTGCCTGCCTGCCGATGAACCAGCATGGACCAGGCCAGTTGGCAACACAGAGGACCTTCAGATACTCTGAATTCTGCCTATTAGCACCATATTGGTAGCTGCAAGGAAGGCATGGGTGTCAAGTGGACAGGCATGTTACAAGTTTTGGCAATGGCAGACAAAATAGCTATACTCTATTTTTCAGCTATACTATTAATATGTCCTCAAGTAGACCATACAAAATACCATATGGTCCATGGATAAAGCCTCCTTGCTACAGAAATTGGCAGTGATGAACTCAACTGCTTTGAGTTCAAATCCATTGAGATTTCCTGTCTTTGGTCTTGGCCAGGGTTGACCTAAAGCATGAATAGTTTACCTTCCTGTGTGATTTGAGTAATACTGGGAAGTCTCATGTGCTCCCAAATATTCACCCAACCAAGTGTCTGACATTCAACCACTAGAGATTAGTTTATCTAGGATTACGGATGAAGCACACATTATTTAGCATATAGCAAACACTCAGTATGCCACTGTAGTTACTATTGTAAGCACGATTGTCTCTAGTGGTAGATCCTAATCAAGAGTATTTGGAGATACATGAGAGGGATTTTTGGTTATCACAATGCAGGAGGCTGAAGTAGGGAAGAGGGCAGAGGTGAGGCAGGCTGAGTTACTAAATGTCCTGCAGAGGAAGGGATTGTCTTATGCAAGAACAAATTGTTTGCCCCAAACACCAGGCTATTCTTTTATAATGTATTACAGGAAGAAAAAATCTGATTTATCACTGTCACCTTGGTATACATTTATTTATCTGATTTTTTTTTTCTATCCTAAGAAACCTATGTACCCTGCAAAACCTGTGTGTCTGTGTGGGTGGGAAAGCACCAAACCCTCACCTGGCCTAACTTATGACACAGACATACAGGTGCAGAGAATTGGATTAGGTCAGTGACTCTTTTGGAAAATCAGCCTGTTCTTTTGGGCACCCTCAGTCCTTCCCACATGTTTGTGTATGAATGTAACTTCAGAATATTAAAAATAAACAGAAATGTAGAGCTGGGTGATCCTTAAAAGAGGAAAGCATTACCTTGGGAGACTTTAGGGAGAATCTGACTTTGACATGGGAAGGGGAAAGGTGGCAGGTGGGCCACTCGATGAAATGGGCAAGAAGGAGTTTATCCTGCTCTGTCACTGAACTCATTACAGCAGCTACAATAGTGTTCATTGAGCCCGTCACCCACAATGGCACCGATTCCCTCTGCCTAGTGGGCCATGATGAAACCTCCGCGCCTCGCAGACAATACTGCCCTTCCTGTGCCTGGCATTTCCTGAGGAGTGCAGAGAATGCTCCCTTTGTTCTTCTCCGGGTTTTTTATTAGCACCTGCCTGGGTCTGTGTCTCTCACCACACCTGCTGAGTTAGCAATCTCATAGTGTAAGTCACGTCTGCTTAGAAGATCACGATGACAGGAGAGTTCAGGTGAGCCACAGCCTTTCCCTGGAGCTCTGGCAATGACAGATCTTGAGAACTGACCTGTCCTACTCTCCTCTCAAAGACTGCTTGGTGATTGTTTAAACACAAATAGGTGGGGAAAAAAATCCCAATAAGATTTGGTATGTCTGGAAAATAGCTTAGGTCTTCTAGAAAAAGCATGCTGAAATCAACTTTAAACAAATGCAAAGGTGTGTTACCAGGAATTTGAAGATATTTAAAATAGGTACCTGAGTGTAAGGCACACAAGGTTATGGGGAATCAATAAGTGTTTTCAAAACTGGTACGAGTAAAGTTTTTTTTCAGTGCAAGAGTTTCTGAGCATAGATCCAGAATTGGCTACCAGTAGAATAATGACAACACTCTAGGAACTAACTCTAATTACAGCCTCACTTAAAAGGTAAAAGACATACCAATTCTAATTGTAGGTGTTAGAGCCGGATTTCCTCGGCCCCGGGAACAGAATGACAGAGTCACTGAGGCTGCAAAAGGCAAAGGAGTTTATTGACTAGCTAGCTAGGGTCCAAGCCTCCAGCACCAACGCAGTGGTCTCTTTCCATGGGCAGGGACCCCGCGCAGTGGGAGTACATGTCTTTTATACTCTTTGCTGGAATTCGTTACTGCCAGTTACTTCCGATAAGGGGACATACGCCCTTCACAAGCTTGTTTACGTGTTGATCAGGCCTTGGCTCCCTTATCAGGAAACAACTCGTGGTTGTTTTTCTCTAACTGCATTGGAGCATGTTTTTAGCTCTCTGTCACAACCAAGCGTTAAGCAAGCAAGCCTTGTATACAAAAGCGGAATTTGGCTGTTAGCTATAAGCAAAACAAGTCATCACAGAATTAACTAAAATATTGTTTCAGTCCTGTTCTACATAGGGACTAGAAACAAAACTTCCTCTGCAATCCAGGCCCTTCCTGGACACCTCCTTGGAAGGGACGTCCACGTCCCCCATCACTTCCTCACTCCGTCCGCTGCACATATGGGATGCCGTCCCAACCAAAGCGCAGAGTGGTGCGCCGACTTATCCAGTGACTGTTCCAAGCGTGGATCCTGGCAGAAGGAAGAAAAAAGGTGGGTCATGCCTCTAAGGACAAGGTCTCCCAGAGGTGAGGTCGCCCCAGTAGAACACTCTCAGGCCCCTCCACAACAGCAACTCAGTTCTGAGCACGGTTCCAGCCCCGTGGCCACCAGTGCAGAGGCTGCGAAAGGGCAGGATGGTTGCTCGGTGGCAGGGAGCTGATGGTAACCAATCCTGCAGCTGAATAATGTGCATTCCTCCCTCCTCCTATCTATGCTTCTTTTAACGAGCACTTACAGTGCCTAAGCCAAGCATGTAAAGTGATAAGCACAGCACTAGATTCTAGAAACGCAAGGCTGAAAAAGTCACAATCCTAGCTAAGAGGAAATTTCTGTCAGAAACCATAAACATGCACAGAAATCACTGCACTATGGAGAGATTTAGGTTAATATACAGCCAGGAGGTCATTTTTATCCGTAGTTGGAATCAGGGAAAAAAACACATGAAGAGAACTTAAAGTGACCAACATTTGAAGATAAACAGGAAAAAATGATTAGGACTTTATCTTGAAAAAACTACCCACAAAGATAGAAAATATATATTTCTTATAGTTAACAAAAATTCAGTAAAAAATCACGTCTAGGTACACTTTCTTCATATTCGTATCTGTCAGCTCTGCAAAACTACTCAGGGTTGTCTAAGCTCACTGTGATGTCTCTGTGTGTATGTTCTGTACGTACCATTTCTTTTGTGGAATGTCCTTTTCACTTCTTTACTTTGCTAACTTCTACTTATCTTTCCAAACCCTGCTCAGACATAAACATTATCAGAGTCTCTTTCCCCAGTTCTGCACCCCCACTACTTGTCTTCTACCAGTTAAACCTTTTCTTCGCTTTAACTATTTCTCCATATCAATAAAGTTGGGCTAGTATCTTCTCTCTCTGTAACCTCATTGCTTAGCACAGTTCCTGCCATATTTTCAGGTGTTAAGCGTTTATAAAACAAAGGTGTGAAACCATTAATATTAGTGCTTGGCCCCCACAAAAGCTCAAAAAATAAATAAATAAACAAAGTGAAGTGCTAAGGACATTAAGCAAGTCATCTGCCGTAGGCTGGGGGAAGGATTTAAGAAATAATGCAGTTGCTGGATCCAAGAAAGGGAGAAGGAGGAAAGAGTCCAGATAATTTGAGAGTGTCTAATTCAGCTACTGGGCCAATTAAAAGAAAAGGAGAGTCGATTACAGAGGAGAGAAGTGAATGAGCTTAGTTCTGAAGTTGCAAGGTTTAGAATGCCTGTGATTCTTCTGCAGACTTGTCTTGGCGGCCTTATGAAAAAGGTCTGAGAGTCAGGAGAAAGATTACATCAGAGATAAATGTGAGAGGCACTGTCTATACCTCAAGTTATTTTCATCGCTCTGGATATAGAAAGGATCATAAACAATGGGAAAAATAATGTCAAGGGGAAAGAGAGGCAGAATAAATTACCTTCCCTAAGGTTACAAGGGTAGAGAAAAAGCTGACATGGTTGACTTCCACCCATCCTTCCTGGGGTTGCTTATGCCAGAAACTCTGGCCAACTTTCGGCTCAGGCATGAGCTGAACTGCTGTGGTGAAGTGTTGGCCACCTCCTTCTCCAGTGTGCTGTGGATCAGAGAGTTTTACAACTTTCAGTGGCTATATCTAATGTACTGAAGCCCAATTCAATTCCATTCATAATTATAAAGCACCACTTAGAATAGTTGTTGATAAACTAATCAGTATGTTGGCTTGCCTAGTACTCTAAATGCATCTGAAGCTATTTATTATTAATCTAAAAATAAAAAGGTCACTTTTTTGAACATGAAAAGTAAAACTATTTTCCAGAAGTGATTGAAGTTACCTTGTCTATAAGCAATACCCTCTTCAATTAGCATAACTATAGGCAAGAGAGAGAAATTAGACTTCCAACTTATACATTTTTGCAAATTAGTCTAATTCTACCATCTTCTCATGAACAAATTGAGTAATTTGCAAACCAATTTTAGGAGAAAATCTGTTTTCAGGGCAATTCATTTTTTTTCCAGTCAATATTTTTTCCAAACCTTGTTTGTTTTTTAAACTTGGAACACATGTTAGAAAGTTTTCAGATTCTATGTCCCTTAGGAGAGCCTCTCTCTGCAGAAAGATCAGGCTTCGAGTCATCTCAGCAACTGTAAAAGAAGTTAGCCACGTCAGCCAGAATGAGACATATAAATCACCCTTGATCATTTTGTTAGCTGTTTCTCTCTTTACAAAGCTAAGACCAAATAGCTTTCTTTCTACAGCAGAAACACAGAAAATGATTTCCCTCTTGATGCTAATGGAAGGATAAGGCTTATTCTATAGTTGCCATTAAAAAAAAAAAAAAAAAAAGCACCTTGATTTGGCTTTGTGGATGGTATGTTCTTGCACCAGGACGTTGGGAGTGGAGTGAGAGAGCATGAAGTGATGGCTTTATTTATGTATGTGAATAATTAAGTATTGAGATACATTTTCAGGTGGAGATCTTGTTCCATTTTTCTTTTAGCTTTTAGTGTCAGCTGGATACTTCCCTTCTAAAAAATTAGATAAAATCCTTTATGCAATCATACACACACACAAAAAATAAAAAGCTGGGACAAGAGATTATGATAGATTGTGTTACTTTCAACGTGTGCTGCTTCTCAGCTGCCAGCAGGGACGGCTGAAAGCACACGGAGGCTGGGAGAAGTCTGTCATCCCCATCTTCACGGTGAGCACTTTGGTTGCACGGCAGCTTTAGGCAAACCGGAGTGTTTATGTCTAGGTCTCTGTCTGACCTCCTCATTCTGTGTCTCATTGAAGAAGCAGCACTGCAGTGCATATTCTAGTGAGTTATGTGTGCTCATAAAAACATACTGCAATTCACAAAGCTATCAACTCTTAGTCGTGAAACAAAAACACCTGTCAAAAGAGTTTTACTTTAACTTGTTAATGACACCACAAATAGACAGACAGAGGACAATGCCATCATTTCAGGGGACAGTTTTACACAGCAGGCCTCTTCCGGGGCATTCAGGATACTGGAGTCTGCCTCTGGTCACTAATTAGAGAAGCTCTTCCATGGACACCATAAATCAGTTGTCACCGGAGAACTGTCCTCCTCTGTATGCAGGGAAGCTTTGCATCTATTAGCACAGAGCCCAAACCCTCTGGCCATGACTGCTGCCCAAGAGTTCCTGGACATGGCTCATTGCTCAGCAGATAACTTTATATTTTCCTCATATTTCTGAGATAAGAAAGTGGCTTAATAGGTACCATTTTGCCTATTACACTCATAGACAAAACCTCCAGTGCTCAAGGCACGGGGATAAGTTTGAAGAACAACTCACAAAAGAACATGATCCATTGTTGCACCAAATCCTTGAGCTCCTTTGGAGAAGTATAGAGTCAGATTTGGGATTTCCAGGCAAATTCCATCTCATCTAGCAGACCTCGCTCAACCTAACAACCCAACAGAATCCACTGGGCTCGGTATTGGGCCTTCTCTGCTGGGTGGAGACATTCAGCCCTGCTAACAGCTTCTCTGTTTAGGGTCCATCTCTTAGAAGGAATGTTCACAATGGACATGGCATTAGGCATTGTTTTGGGCTGAATTGTGTCCTTCCCCCAAATTCATATGTTGAAGCCTTGATTCCTAGTACCTCAGAATGTAACTGCATTTGGAGGTAGAATTTTTAAAAGAGGTGATTAAGTTAATATGAAGCTATTAGAATGAGTCCTATTCTGATATGACTGGTGTTCTTTTAAGAAGAGATTAAGACACAGACACACACAGAGGGAAGACCACGTTAAGACACAGAAAGACTAGTCGAACCATCTAGTAGCTAGTTCCCTGTGAAGTTTCCTTCAGAATAGCTGGCATTCTGGAACATAAATGTACATTCTTATCAGGTAAAGCAAATGATTTGAAGGCTTGGAACTGAAACAATTGCAACCTGTTCTCAAATTTTAAGTAGGTAAGAAGTCAGGCTTGCTGTTTTGGAGCTGGGTGTGGAATATGAGTGCCTAGTGGCCACTTTTGGTAAGCAGAACTACACTGTAGAATGAACTACATGCTGGGTTAAGGCGCCCAATGTCATACAAAGCCCAAATGGCCATCTGCAAGCCAAGGACAGAGGCCTCAGAAGAAGACAATCCTACGGCGACCTTGATCTCCAAGATCCAACTCCAGAATTGTGAGAAAATAAAATTATGTTGTTTAAGCCACCCAGTCTATAGTACTTTGTTATGACAGCCCTAACAAATTAACACAAGTACTTTATAAAATCTCTTATAAAACTAGATTTTTTAAAACTGAATGTGATCACTTGATGACCTGTAAACTTCTCCAGGGGAGCCAAAAGAGACCAGAAGCTTGTTTCTGTGCCCTCTGGCCACGCACAAAATAGGTTTAGCTGTTTTAATTGAATTGGCTGCACAAAAGATTCGTAACAATTTAGTGCGATAGATGCGTAGATTTGCTTACATTTACATAAAATAGTCAAATTGACTTTTTTGAAAAAATATAAGAATCACTATTTTAAAAATTGGGGGAAAACATTATTTAACAAAGATTTTGTTTTAAGTTAAAATGGTCAAAATTATTTCTTTGGATTAATATCGTCAGGCTTTTTGCAATAAAGAATGAGTTATGTCTTTATGAAGAGTATTGTTAACTTTTTCAACACTAAGTTACCACATTACTACTTGACTTCACACTTCTTTCATTTTTGCCCTAGACATCTGCTGCTTGTTTTCTCTCCGCCAGACACTGAGCATGAAGGTGAATGAGAGCTTCCCTGCTCTCTAGGAGCCCATGGTCTTATGCTTAAGGAACGTAAGCAACCACTTAGAGCAGCGAGATCCTTGTACAAAGTGCTCTGGGCCACAGAGCAGGGACAGATTGAGAAGTCCACCTGAAGAAGTCAGAGAATACTTCACTGAGGCAGAGATGGATAGAATCTCCCTCACTTGTGACCCAGTGAAAATTATTATTTAACTTTCCGCCTCTGGTGCCTCTTCTATAAAAAGGGGGATAAAAATGCATTCCTCGTGGAGACTTTATGAAAAGTTAGTGTAGTAGCAGTATCTAGCACATAATTTATACTCAATAGATTTTCTTCTTTCACTGTAGTTTTTCTTCCCCCTCTTCCACTTTCTCCTTCTTTTTCCTTACTCTTCCTCCTCCTCTTCACTCTCCTCCTCTCCTTCCTACTCCTCCTCCTTCTTTGCATGATCTTACAGTCTTCCTTCTTTATCATCTATGGGCACTATTCCAACAGACAGCAACCTGAATACCTGCCAAGGCACTGGTGAATCAGAGCTGTTCAGGTGTGTGCCAAAACTGAAGTCATGCCTTCTGTTGACTAGACCTAATTGCACCTATCTAAAAAATAATAAATTTCAAAAGTAGAAGCAGGAGATTCTGAACACCAACAGACCCAGGCACCAGGCAAAGTGCTATTGTTTCCATCCATTTAGTTTTTACTTCAAACACTATTAAACAACCTTACACCGGCCATGTACATATTACCACATTGGTTTCAGCCCTCTGCTGGTGAGATTTTTCTTTTCGTTTCAAATTTCCAAGGAGAAATGTACTCCCAAATTTTTAGGATGCATACACAAAAGGTCTGACACAAAACATTTGTTCCCAGATGATGTGGATATTTAGATCCATTTTATAACCTCTCTTGGCATACACATGATTGGACATGGTGAAGTCCAATGAACATTTCTTTACCTTCTTTGGGCCTGGAACAATAAGTAGAACCTTCTGGAATTTTTAAAAATAGTAACATTAAATAGAAACAGCAAGACAGTACAATTTTGTGCAGTGATTTCTCCAGAAACTTTGCAAGCATGGTATTATCCTTCTGTTGTTATAATGTCAACCTTAAATTGAGATTCAGGCAATATGAATAAATACTGAGTTTATTTGAGCACAAAGTTTGAGGATGGCCACCCAGGAGGAGACAGATTCCAAAAAGATGGGATCAGTGCTCCAAAGTGGAGAGGGTTGAGGATTGTTTATATAGACAAGGTTTTCGGGAAGCTTGAAAGAATATCAACATTTTCCATACAAGTTTAGTGCATAGTTATAGCAATTTGATTGGTTCTAGACAGTGTTTCTTTCTGGGAAGGGTATATTTAACATTCCATATTAAGGATGTAATAGTCAAGGGGTCTTTTTATCTCAGGCACCATCTGGTCTGGGCCAGGAACAAGAAAATAAGGAAGGAAGTTAATCTATGAAACAGGTCAGTAATTAAGAGGTCATGCTCCATGACTCAGTCTCCAAAGTCAACCTTCCTTGGGGCCTAACAACTTTTAGAACCCTCAAATAGACAGACTGCTCATTTTCTTTTACATTTCCCCCTTTTCTTCGAGATATTTTGAAGAAAGCATTGAAGAGAAGCATTTTGTTAGAGAGTAGTTAAATCCTGCATTCCTAGGAAGTCTCATTCCTAGAGAGTCATGTACCACAGAGGGGGGAAGTGTTTAATTTATAAGATGAAAATGAGCTAAATGAATTATAAGGCAACAGGAGGAAAGTAACTTATGGGTCCAGTTCAGGTCACATGACCATATTTTCAATTAAGGCAATTTTCTGAGCTATCATAATTCTAGTTTTAGTTGTTGATTATAGGCAAGCTGAATTAAAAATCATGAGTAATTTGACAACTAGGAAAATGACAACTATTTTTATGATTATGATTATGATAAGTTGAAAACAAAAAGGAAATAGAGAACCTAGCCCTGAGGGTAACCAACTAAACAAATCATTTACAGGATCAGTTTTTTTTTATGTCTTGTAATCATGTGGACTTTTGAGTTATTCTTTCTAATCAAGTCTCCACTTCTCCAGAGTTGTTAATATAAGTACAACAATGATGTGTGCTACTGCACAGACTCCTTTTTCAGCCAATAAATAGTCCAAGGAAATTCAATTGTCTGTTACCACTTGGGCTACAGAGGTCAAAGATTTTGTTGAGCTGCAATGCTTTTTGCAGTGTCTTTAGCTACCTGACCAATAGTGGCTGATAGGTTTTGAATCATATGTTTATTAGTATAAACTACAGCACTCAGGATTAGTATTCCCAAAATGCTTTGACCTGAGTTATCGGCATGCCCTGCTAACATAGTTCCCTTAGCTCTGTAATGGAGAGAGAAAGGGTGTCCTTCTACATTTTTATGCAAGGATAAGGGAGTTACAAAATGACCTAACAAGCAGAAATCCTCTATTTGCCAACTGTTGAGGCAATGACGTGCCCAACGTGTATTGGCAAACCAGTCCCAATGCCACATCCAAACACATAACCTAGGGGAGCACAAACAACTCCTCCCATGGTATGTTCCTTAATGGCCTCATTAGTGGGAAGAATAGAGAACATCAAGTCAAACCAGAGATTTCCCTTTTGACATATTTGGCAGAACCTGCTCATATGATATGAAATGAAAAGGAGACATTGGCAGAGTAGAGATTTGTTGTTTTCAGCTACACATTTCTTAATCCAATATGAAATGGAATGAGGAGGGCCAGAGCAAAATTCCTTCCAAGGAGATTTGATAGTTGATAGTTTTAGACAAGGTATAGAGCATTAGTTTCATGAACTATTTGGACTTTTGACAGTTAGCCCAGCAGGAGAGCAGTCTAAATATGTAATGGCAAATTTAGGGACATCTGAAAAATTAGTAACAGGTATTACTAATGGCATATATTGGTCATGAATAGATCTAGAAATTATATGGCAGATCCAACAATCAGTTATGTTTCCTCCAGTAAAAACACTTTGGGATAGTTTAATCAAAGTGTTAACATGCCATTTCATGCATTCAGACAAAAAGACAATCATAAGGAAAAAAATTAAATCCATTTTGTTCTAACTGAACTACCTGCTAAAGCCCTAAAAAATAATTTTCTCAACAGGACAAGGGAAGAAATTTCCTATGCCACGTTAAATAATGAAGATTAACAAGATTCTTGAAGCAATTATGATAATGGTCACTAGTAGATAGGTAGATATAAGCTTTCGTTTAGATATAGGCCTGGTCTGTTGTCTTGGGAGAGCTGTCTACTTCAGATGTTGTCTTTTTCTCAGCCTGCCATTGACTTAAGTCTAAGATCACCTTCCAGTGAAACAGTCCATTCAGGAGCTCAATCTTCTTTAGATGATCCACGAGTCTGTGCCTTCTAACTTTGCAGTGCAAGGTTTGTAAGAAGTACCTGATAGGGACCTTTCCACTTACATTGAAGGGAATCCTTTAGAAGTTGTCCAATAGACAAAATCTCCTGGCTGAAGTCTATGGGTTTTAAGTTCTTTGTTTCCCAGGAGGTCACAATAAAAAGAATGTTTTACCAAATTGTAATTTTTAGTTAGTTGTTCATAAGGTCATTACAGTAATGTAATAGATCTCCTTTTAGCATTATGAGTTAATAATTTCCCAGGGATAGTTTCATAGGTCTACCCGTTATTATCTCAATTGGAGTGAACTGTCATCTACCAAGAGGGGTGGATCTTAGGTTAAGCAAAACCAATGGAAGAGCTTGTAGCCAAGGAATTTTAAAAGCGTTGGTTAATTTTGCCAGCTGAGTTTTGATTATTCCATTTGTGTGTTCTACTAACCTAGATGAGGGCAATATGCACAATGAAAATGCTGAAGAATTGGCCAGATCTTACATATTGATCAAATAATGTGTCCAGTGAAACGAATACCTCTGTCATTATGAATTTCTAGATAGAGTCTACAAGTCAAAATAATTTTTTCCAAGAGAATTTTACTTACCTCTAAGGGCTGTTCTCTGGCATGGAAATGCTTCTACCCAATAAGAAAACATACAAACCATGACTAGAACATATTTGTATCCTTGTGATGGGGGTAGCTTAATAAAATCCAATTGCCATACCCTGAAGGGAGCCTTGGGTAAAGGAAAATGCCCTTGAGAACCATGTAAAGGTTTCCCTGGATTATATTTTGGGCAGATATAACAGCAACTGTGTACTGTATGAGCTATAGCTGGAGAAGTTTTCCAATAATACTGTTTTCCCCAAGCAGCTATTTGATCAGGTCTCCAGTGAGTCAAATCATGTACATAGGTTAAAAATGATGACTGTAATTCAGTAGGAAGTATAGGTCAGTCATTTGGCCATACTACATTTCATCCTTGTTCCCCCTTTTGTTTTCCAATTTCCTTGTTCTGTTTTTGAAGCTTTCAATTGAGCTAATTTTATGTTAAATTCGGGGGCTTTTTAAAAAATTGATATGGATTGCTTTTCTTGCCTAGATGTATTTAGAGCACCCTCTTTGCTATCTTATGAGGTAGCTTATTTCCTTTGCTTTCTGGTGTATCTGATTTGGAATGCCCTGGGATTTTAATAATGGATGGTGGTTTTAGTAATAAAATGGCTCCCAATAATTGTGAGATAAGGTGTTCATTTTTTAACAGACTGACCAGAAGAGGTTAAGAACCCTCTTTGTTTTCATAGCATTCCAAAGTCATGAGCTAAGGCATATCTGCTGTTTGTATGAATGTTACAAGTTTTTTGTTTTTTTGCCAATTGACAAGCTCTAATTAATGCTATCAATTCTGCTTGTTGAGCTGAGGTTACTTCTGGAATATAAGCACTTTCTATTTCTTCAGCTAAGGACACTATAGTATAACCTGCATGATGAATTTCAGATTCATCCTTTAAGTAAGATCCATTGGTAAACTAAACAACATCAGCGTTAGTAAGGGGAGTTTCTTGCAGATCTGTCTTAGGAGAGAAATTGATCAGTTAAGGCGATACAATCATGTAATATTTCATCTGAAGGTAGGGGCAGAAGAGTAGCATTATTTAGGTTATTACACTTACAGATTCTAATATGAAGTGCAGAAGGAAGTAGGATTTCCTAAGAGGCCAGCCTGCTAACTGAGTAATGTTGAGTATGGTGTGAACTTAGAGGTGCTTCCACGGAATATGGAATGAAGACGGTGAGGAGCTATCCCATCTTTATCTTTGGTTGCTTTTACTAGCCGGGGGCAGCAGGGGGCGCTGTTATTGCTGTCATGCAAGGTGATAGTCCTCTGGCTACTGGATCCAATTGCTGACCATAGTATCCTATAGGTCTATTTCGATCCCTATGTTTTGGAGTCAGAATGCCTAGGGCATTTCCTTGATTTTCGAGTATGAATAGTATAAACAGAATATTGTAATTTGAATGCCCTAAGGCCTGGGCATCTATGAGATCCCCTTTAATTGCTTCTAATGTTAACTAACTTTCCTCTGTCCATTCCAGAGGGTCTTGCTTGTCTTGTTTTACAAGAGCATATAAAGGCTGAGGTTTTAAGGAAAAATTGGAAATCAAATTTCTGCAGTATCCTGCTAGCTTCAGAAATCCTCTTAGTTATTTCTTAATTTGGGGGTTGAAAAAGCCAATATCCCTTTTTCCTATCCAGATTAAAGGAAAGGCCTTTCTGTCATATTAGGTGACCTAAACATTTTACTTGATTTTGCCGAAACTGAAGGTTTTCTTTTGCGACCTCGTGTTCCTTTAAAGCCAATTGTTGCAACAAGTGAATTCCATCTCTTATAGAGGCTTGTTTATCTTCCGAACAGAAAGTAAAGCATCCATGTATTGTATTAAAGTGGATTTTCTTTTTAAAAGTTGACATCAGAGAGATCTGTTTGCAATACTGGTGAGAAATAAATTGGACTCTCAGTATATCCTGAGGCACAATCATCCTGTGTATTGGCTCCACCCAGCTGAAGGTGAAGAACCTGCTGTTTTATCAGCAGGAGTGCTAAGGAAAGCACAACATAAATCTATCCCAGTAAAGAGTTCACCGTCAGTTGGGGTAGCAGTCAACAGCATATGGGGGCTTGGCCCTGCTGAATGTCAAGGAATGACTATGTTACTCTCTCAAATCCTGTACAAATCTCCATCCTCTACTGTCTGGCTGTCTCACAGGGAGAATTGAAGAGTTATGTGGACTTGTACAGGGAAAAATCAAGCCTCTTTTTATATAATCTAAAATTATAAATCTTATTTCTTCCAAAGCCTCATATCTTAGGGGGTATTGCTTAAGGTTTAGAAGATGATTTGATGGGTCTATTTGAATTTTGGTGGGCAGCCAGGATAATTTTTCCAACATCAGTGGAGAACTTTGACCATAATTGATCAGATACTGCTTTTAGAAGTTCCTGTAACTCTTCATTACTCAATAATTCAGTATCCTCTCTGGCAATGTGAAGGACAAGTTTTAAATTTTCCGTATCTAACATTTTTAAAAATTCTTCATCTAATGTTTTAAAATTTTCTGTATCTTCTATTTCTAAATATATCTCCCCCTTTTGGGTAAAGGAAATGTGGGTATTGTGTAATTCTGAAAAGTCTCTCCCTATTAGCTAAATGGAATCAAGAGGAAAACATGATTGCCTTGTAGGGGACCTAGTAGAAAAGCCACAGGCTGAGTCCTATATGCTGATGCAGGCGTATTGGTGACATCTACCGTTTGAGTTGTTTACTCTGAGGAATAAGACCTTGTAATAAGGTGGGAATTGTTTCAGATAATGTAACTCCAGTGTGAACAAGAGCTTGTGTGTGTTCTCCATTTAAAATAGTTTCTACTTTTCCCAGAGTGTTAGTTTAAAAAAAAGGAAAAGAAAGGAAAGGAGGAAAAGAAAGATCCCTTTATATTCCTCAGAGCATTCCTATTCTTTTTCTTTTTCCTTTGTCGCTGTTCCTTTCATGTTAGCTTTCTGTAATCTTTTCTAAAGTGGCCAGGTTTCTCGCAGTAACTGCAAAGCAGGTTAGGTCTGTTCTGAGGTTTATGCGGGCATTTGAAGGACCCAGATTAAGTAGATAGTTGTTGTTTTATCTGTAAACTCATAACCTTATTAGTCTTACTCTTGTGTTTGGCATCTCTCTCTGTCTCCTTCAGTTAACTGATCAGCAAGATTGACCAAATTAAGAGTTTGAGAAGGAGCCCAACTAGGGCATTGTCTTTTTATTATTAGAGCTAATTCCTTGTCTAACTTGTTTATGAAATTAAAATTGAGGAGAGTATCATTTTGATGATTAGCATAACTCTCTTCAGATAATCCTAAATATTGTATAAAGATATTTTCCAGTCTCTCAAAAGATGACGTGATGACTCATCTGGATTTTGTTGCCATTGTTGTATTTTATTTCAGCAACTATTTTTGAAAGACTAAAATGTTGATATCAAATAAAGCTTTAGCAACACCATGAACATGTCTGTGATCAGCCTCTGAAAATGCATAAGTCTTCCAAGGGGTTTCTCTAATTTGCCTTAGCTATACAATCTTTAGCTTCACTTTTTGATACTAACATGTGAACTAGTTGATGTAAATCAGAAAAACCAGAATCATAAGCTTGAATATTCAGTTCAAGTTCACTGGCAAAACCAGTAAGGTCCTAGTGAGGGTCAGGAAATTCTTTAATTATGCCTTCAGGTTATGCCTTTGGCCATGGTTGACAAACCAAGGCAGATTCTCCTCTACCAGACACCTACTGCCCAGGAGATGGAGCTGGAACAGCAGGAGTAGGAGGGGGAGGAGGAAGAGAAGGAAGATCTCGTCAAGGGAGTTCAGATAATGAAGGAAAAAGAGAAGGAGGAGCTAACAGAGGAGGAGGAGAAATTTCAGGAACACTTTTAAATTCAGAAATTATTTTAGACTATTTTTTGTTTTCTTCCTTTAAAGAAAGAACTTTATCAGAGCCTTTTTTGAAAGCTTCCGAATACCAATGAAAATAAGTTTCCCAATTATTCTGTTTAATTTTAGAGATGGCTTTTTCTACTTAAACTTGCAAATAACCTAGTTTAGGCATTTCAAAGGTATTCTATTTTGGCCACTGTAATTTGGGGTCATCGTGTGTTTTGCATGACCAATTTTCTAAATATTTAAGTGAAAAGGTGCCAAAGGTTTTAAACATAAATCCAGCTAGAGCTTCTAATGATGGGTCTCTCTTCAAGGAGGAAGGTTGGTTTTAGATTCACGGTTGCCCGTATAGTGCTTTCTTTCCTGGAAGACCAAATGATTTAGAGAAAGGTATTTTGGATCAAGTGTACTGCTTCTGGAAATGACTCCTCATTTTGAAGATGGCACCTGGGAGGACACAACTCAAGGTGTTATCCTTGAGTTGCTTCTTCTCTCTTATGTGTCTCAGTGATCCCAAGGGACTTGGGTGCTTAAGGCCATAGGGGATCAATCCTTTATGTGCACCCACCAGATCAAGTGAGGTTCCCTTTATGTTTTTCTGAAGAGATTCCCTGCAAGACCATTACCATCATGAGCGATTAACTCTGACACTTCCACCAGGCCTTTGGTGCCTAAGATGCCTTTCTGCAAGGAGGAGCAGTATCTCTTGTCTTCAGGGCTTATTTCATCCTCATAAAAAGGCTGTTATAATTTTGGTCACTCAAAAAGAAAGTTTGGATTTGTCAACTGAACCGAGTTTCAGCACCTGGCTGGTTTTGAAGATTATTAATTTTTTTGCTTAAGCCACAAAAATTCACTTTGTATTTTCAAAGAGAAACTGTCTTTCTCCTTTCCAAAATTTCAAACCAGAGAAAAGGTTGTAAAAAGTCTAAGGAGTAATTAAAGACAAAAAGCTTCACTTTAGAGAAAAGTGAAAGTCAAAAATCTGCGATTAGCAGAATCTCTGGAGAATAACAAACAAAACTCCTACCTCGCAGCAGAGCTACAATTCCAACTCCATTGAGTCGGGAATGTATAGCTCTAATGAAGTCTGACTCCTCGACAAAGTTGGGAGGATTTGAACCTGAGAGGGGCCTTATCAACGATCTCTGTTAACTCTAAGTGAGGGCAGATGAACAAAAATCATCTGAACTCGTACCAAGGCTCCAGCTGCTGGTGTGGTGATGGGCATCACTGTAGGTCTGCTTCAGGTCCCTTCATAATCACCAGAATGTCAATCTTAAGTTGAGATTCAGGCAGTAGGAAAAAGTATTGAGTTTATTTGGGTGCTAAGTTTGAGGATGGCCACCTGGGAGGACACAGACTCCAAAAAGATGGGGTCAATTTTCTGAAGTAGACGGATTTCAGGGTCATTTATATAGACAAGGTCTAGGGAAGCTTACCAGGACTTCCGCATTTTCCATACAAAGTTAGTGCATAGTTATAGCAATTTGATTGGATATAGACAGTGTTTCTTTTGGGGAAGGAATTTAACATTCCACCTTAAGGATGCAATAGTCAAGGGGTCTTTTATCATCTCAGGTGCCATCTGGTCTGAGCCGGGAACAAGAAAATAAGGAAGGAAGTTAATCTAAAATGAAAGGTCAGTAATTAAGAGGTCATGCTCCATGACTCAGTCTCCAAAGTCAACATTCCTCGGGGCCTAACAACTTTTAGAAGCCCCAAATAGACAGAATATCCATTTTCTCTCTTAACAGTAGTAAATTTATCTTTCATGGCAATTCGTTGTATGATTTACTTCAATACAGTAGACAACAGTCTCCATTTGCTAATCTCTCATTTCCCATAGAAAGAGAAAATTCATTGCCAGTCCGGTAAATGTTAAGGGATTTTAGACCAATAAAGGGAAATTTGACTAAGGGTTTCCCAGAAGACATCAGTACCAAAAATAAAGTTTATACTTTAAAAACTTTCTACAGGATATTTCAAAACACCTTCAAAGTAGTCATCATAGGGAAAAAAAAATCGGAGTTTTGTTCAACTTCCTTATACTATTAATAGTTGTATGGTATAATATTCTTTTTATTTTAAATGATGTATTATGGGGAGTGGGGCGTATTGAAGAGGGTCCAAAAATTCTGTCAGAGGTCGGTAGGTAAAGGTCTTAATATGACCATAATTTGAGTCGTCGTCAAATAGGCAATCCCAAAGCTACTTAACATGCTTAAAATAACAATTTAGCTTACGCAAGAAAAAGATGCTCAAAAAGTACACGGACTATGGAAAGAGTAAAGTGGGGCATTTAGACGGGCTGGCTGGGGCAGGGGCTGTGTGTGAGAGAGGACAAGGGACTCAAGGCAGTGGGGCGCAGAAGAACACATACTCTTCAGACCAAATGCTGAGAATCTTGGTCTCAATCACCATGTGTCGGAATGAAGAACTGCACTGTGGCCCCAATATTTAATTGTTGATTATTGTTAGGAACAGATTGGGGTGGAGCTGATTTAGAAATGAATTTTTCAAATAGATAAAATCATGAAAGAATGAAATTATAAAAAAGATCACCACAGGACCACAATTATTTCCAAAATATGGACTGTTAATGCAAAGCCCTACCATCAGGCTCTGCTTCTGTGGCCTCATTCTCTGAAATGTCTTCCACCTACACACAGCTGTTGATTGCTTTAAAACTGAAAACTGGAGTCTCTCAGTTAATGTAAGGGTTTAAAATATAAGCATCCTAACATTTTATGGTGCTTATTATATATTGAGATCCTTCTAGATGCTTTACAATTAATTCATTTAATGTTGCCTGTATAAAGTAGGTACTATTATTGTCCCATTATACAAACATGGACATTGAGGCACAGAAAGTAAAAGTAATGTGCTCAAAGACACACAGTTGGGAAGAGGCAGCACCATTAATTTGACCCCAAAAGTCTGGATCCAGAATCCACTCCCTTAGCCACTCAGCTATTCCTACCTTTCAGTGGGTATAAGACATGTATCATCTTTGACAATTATGATAATATATCTTAGATTTTCTGAGCCATCCTGTTTTGAAGCATTCTGCTAATTGCACCTACATAAATTTTGATATTTCAGACATTTTTGGCCACATACAACAAATGTTTGTAAATGTATATAGAAGTTCCAATCACCAAATATTACAATTTCAGATGTCCCGTTGAAGCTAGTTTGGATTATCTACCTTTGTATAACTAAAATGTTTAGAATCAACTTCTATGTGTTAATACCTTAGTCTCATCATCTTTAAAGTGAGGATGTTGGACTCGATATACTTCCAGTGTCAAGATTTCATTTTACGTATGTCAATTGCATCCCAGTTTGGTCTCATTTTTGCTGAAGTAGCAGGTAATCAGCCTTCCAGGAAATGATTGTGAAAATCCATTCATATACTCTAAGGACCAGCATAGCACATTCCTAGAGGTAATTGTGTCTGCTCAAATCAATGAGTCATTGGCCATTTGTAACTCTCCACGGGTTAATTACCAACACCATTATTGAGACCGTAACATGTTTTGTTTATGCTTAGAGAAATGTTTTTGTGGTTTCACCCTTAATTTGGCAGCAGCTGATATTAATTTAGACCCTACATTATACTCATTGGTCTTTCACGACTGCCATTTCCCACAGGCAACCTGATTATCCTACCCACAAAAACAGCGGAGCACCTAGCTTGTAAAATAGCAGATGAACAATACTCCGTGAATAAGCGTTATGTACTAAATGGAGCATGAGGTTCATCGTGCTCCCTATCACAGTCAAGAGGACATGCAACACAGAGAAGAAATAAGTCACTTAAATAAACTGGAAGAGATAAAAGAAGAGTTCAAAATCACTCAGCCAGTTAAAACCAATTTAACACATTTGCTGAACATAGGACCTTTCTGCTTGGAGTACTCTGGTAGATTAATTACCCAGAGGGTAGGCAAAAAGAAAGGAAATGACATCTATGGGTATCTAGCATGTGCCAGATATTGAGCAGAGTCCTATCATGGTAATACAATAATGGTAACAAACATTTCTTGTATGTGCACAATTTCAACATCTTTCCATGTCTTCACTAATTTAATTCTCACATCAACCCCAAAGAGTAAATACAACTTTTATCCCTGTTTTTATTGCTTTTAATTTTATATAAGAGGGAGCCAATATTGTTTCTACTTCTCAGATTAGGACACTGTATTTCAGAGTTTATTATTTGGCCCTGGCTTCATAGCTAATAAATGACTGATACAGAATTCATACTCATATCTGTTTTACCTCAAAGTTGTGTTTTTCCTCGCCTCACAAAAAATCCTGATACTTTTGAGAAGCTCTGCATTTTATCATGTACCTGAGACTTTTCAGGTTGGAAGGGACATCAATGATTCCAATCCTACTGCTTTTACTCCATAGAAACCATTGGTTTATTCAAATGATTAAGGTTAAAATCAAATGGTTAGCTGATCTGAAACCTAGGTCCCTGACTTCTTGGCCTAAATTACCTCCTTTACTTCTGCGATTACTAGTCAATAGAATGCATATAATTCTACAACAATGATTTGTAAGTTGTGATATGCATCAGAGAGCTCACCTGAGGGTTTTTTTTATTCTTGTAAATTATTATCATTATTATTATTTTATTTCAGAGTATTACTGGGGTACAAATGCTTTGGTTACATAAATTGCCTTTGCACCACCCAAGTCAGAGCTACAAGCACGCCCATTCCCCAGACAGCACACACCACACCCGTTAGGTGTGAGTTTACCCATCCCCCGCTCCCCTCTCCCACCTGCCCAACACCAGACGAATATTACTTCCATATGTGGGCATAAGTTTTGATCGATTAGTACCAATTTAATGGTGAGTACATGCGGTGTTTGGTTTTCCAATCTTGTGATACTTCACTTAAAAGAATGGGCTCCAGCTCCATCCAGGATAATACAAGAGGTATTAATTAGTCCTGTGGAGGTTTTTAAAAACACAAGATTCCCCGACACCACCATAGACCTACTGAATCCAAGTTACCTACAAGTCAATAAATGTGTGATTCTGATGTGACTCTAACTTTGCACACTATTAACATAATTACTTGCTCTAAGCTCCCAGAAACCAAATTTTAAGGCAACTAATTGCTGCCAGAATTTCTAGGGGCTGGGCTTCAAGCCATGCTGGGACTCCAGTAGAACAGGCATGTGGAGAAGGAAAGAAGCCAGATTGAAAACTCTAGCTTCTGTCTCAGCAGGAGAGTCCGCTGTGGAGCTCGCCCTTGAGTGGAGTGGCCGGAAGCCCGTGAGGCAGGTAAGCCAGGGAGGTTGAATTTGGCTGACTCAGAGGTCTTTAGGTGGTGAGATGCTTGGAGTCAAGTAGGAGGAAACATTTCAGTTCTGCACAGTCTGGGTCGTAATAGGTCCTTAGCCAGAGACAGTGACCAAAGGAAGAGGGGCCATACTCTGAGAAAAGGGGAGGATAGTTAGCAGGGCTTCAGTCACATGACCGAGGGTTTGGGGAAGGCTATTAGCCCTGTGGGGAGTTTTTAGTACCAGTAACGACAAGCCTAAAGCTCGTTCTTCTTTTCTTCATTTAAGTATCTATTTCTTCATTTAAGTAGCCATTGATGAAGCAGAAGATGAGTCCAAATGGAACATTATTCAGCCAACACACGCAGACACTTGTGTGACAGGTGTGGTTTATGGGATACGTTTTGGGAGAATTTACTCCATTTCCCACTCATGAAACCAGCATTATATATTATATCACGGTTAGGCCGTCTGTGCTTCCTTCCATCTTTGAGAAGGATATACCAGACTAGGTAGAAAGTTATCTTATTTCCCTTAGTTAACGTCTTGCATGCCTGTGCCAGAGTCTATGTGCATTTAAGTTTAGACTGAAAATATTACAGGGATGAGAAGAGCAAGAGGAACCAAAGAGCTTAGCTACTCAGTTGGTGACCTTGTTGTTTTCCAAGGACAATTTAGTTTCACAAAATTTATGACATGCTTCTAACAAAAGTCTATGGAATCTCACATTATAAATCTTGTATATTAGTTGTACCATCCACTAATCATTCTTTTTGGTGGCTAGCCTGTGTGCCTCATTAAATTTTAGGAATTCTTTACCTTTTTTCTGATTGGACCTAGGAAGCCAGAAGTAGCAACTTTTTTAGACATATTTGTAAGACACTTGTAAGTAAGAGAGTAGGAAACAAACCTCAAAAAAATGTACGGGCTTGCCCTGTTAATGAATTCTCTAAGGGTCCAGCGGTGTGGAGCACATTGAGATAGCCCTTCTAACATAAAAAGCAATTTGTTGCATGTGATTCTCAAAGATATCAGACCCTATTCCTTGGAACCTGTGACTATGACCTCAGAGGGTCATGTTTTTTACAAATGTAATGAAGTCAAGGATCTTGCGATGAGGTGATTATCCCGAATTACTGGTGCGGATCCTATCTGCCATCACCACCACGTGTTGTAACAGGCAGAGGAAGATTTGACAAACACCCACGGAGGAGGCAATATGAAGATGCGGGCAGACATTGGAGTGAGGTGGCCACAAGCTGAGAAATGCCTGCAGCCACCAATGGCTGGAAGAAGCAAAAAACGAATCCTTCTCTAAAGAGTAAGGGGCGTGGCCCTGCCAACACCTTGATTTTGGTCTTTTGGCCTCCAAAACTGTAAGAGAATAAATTTCTCTTGTCTTATGCCACCACATTGTGGTGATTTGTATAGCAGCCACAGAAAACTAGTACCAGTTTTACTGTATTAGTGATTGAAAATACCAGATATCAGCATCTCACTTTCCCAGTGCCTCTTGCAGCGAGAACACAAGTATGTGGGGTCAGATGCATCCTGGAACTGGAGCCGGGTATTTCTGATACAAAACTCTGGCACTGAAGAAAATCCTCTCTCTAGCAGCAACGTGGACCACAATAAGGAAGATTTTTCTGGAGCAGCGGCACCAGGTCAGTGCTGTGGAGGGAATTTCTGGCTGCACAGCCTTCCTCTAAGCCTGGTTCTCCTGACTATCCTGACCTTTCTGGAGCTACTGGTGTCCTTTCAGTATATCACTTTTCTGTTTAGACTTAATTGAGTTGGTTTCTATGATTTAATTAAATTCTGACTAATACATGGCCTTGCCATTAGTGTGAGAAATTTCCTAAAACGTTGCTTCTCTCTCTCTCTTTCTCTTCTTCTTCTCTTCTTTCCCTTGATACATAGATATAAATATCAACATAAATATGTAGGCATAGATATAGGTATCACATGCATATAAATTTGGTTCTCTCACCTTTCAAAAGGAGCTATGAAAGGCATACCAAATATGTTTTTGTGAGTAAATGCATTAAAAAGTCTCCCTGCCACCTTGCCACAATCTTTACCTTCCTCCCTGTCTTTATTTTTACTTCTAGGAAGGCTTCATGCACTTCCATGCACTGCCTTTGTACCCTCTACGTAGCCTATTTCAGTACTTATCACACAGTGTCTATTCAGTAGATAATTGATTGTATTAAGCAATATTCTGAAAAGTGAAATTGATTAACTCAAGCCTTGCTGACAGTTGCTTTCAATCATGAACTAAAGTGATTCAATTTGTCTCAAAACCACCACAGTTTTGAGTATATTTGTTGCATCCATTAAATTGATCATGAAAGACTTTCCATGAAAGTCTTTTCATTCCATGCTATATTCTGTATGCCTGTTTTTATAAGGCTTAACTTGAAATAAAGCTGTATTGAAGTGCTTTAAAAATACCATTTCATGAGTAATATGTCTGAGACAGAATTTCTGAATCTATTTGCAAAGCTGCCGTCAATCTGTCACCTCAAAATATTTTCACTAGCTGTTCCCACATTTACCAATGTTATTGCCATAGAACTGACACAGTGATTTTGTGGAATGAATGAATGTTGATAAGCACATGATGATGATGCTTATCAGAATCCTGAAGATGTGTTGGGGAGAGAGGAAAGCTAAAAGCATCAGCATGAGGATGAGTGGGTCTCATTAAGTCCTCCAAATTGGGTCCTACTGAGAACACACTGCAGACAGGGATATGGCAGAATAAAAAGGTTGCGAGGGGCTGAGATAGGGAAAACATGGAGAGGCTCAGAAGTCAAGAAAGAAGCCAGGCTTCTGCACAAAAGGGTAGAAAGCAAGAATGAGAATGACAGTTTCTAATTATTTTATCTCCCTCACTGAGCATTTTACACATGAGCTTTCTCAAAAAATAGAACAAGGGAACATTAAGCAGAAAAAGTAGCTTATAATGCACCATAGTTTTATACTGACCATCTTAGAGTTCTTTGTTACAAGCAAAAGAGATCTACTCCAATTGATTTAAGCACAAATGAAATTTATTAAAAAGACAATGGGTAGTTCCCAGAATAGCAACAAGGCTGGATAATGATGCTGGGAGGCTACTCAGTCACACGCAAAAGGTCCCCAGATCAATGTTGTTGGCCCTGCAAATTAGCCACTGGCCAGTGGACACCATTATGAATATTTCTGCCACTTCTGCTCTGCAAACTTTCTTTACCTCAACTGTCATCTCTATCAGAGAGTGAACCCCTCACAGCCTTTGCCTCTTTAGCCTTAGTGCCCAAGTTAAAGTCAGGGGCAGATGTGTTAGATGCTATTCAGCAAAAAAAAAAAAAAAAAAAAAATGAGAAATGACTACAAAAAACAAACACATGAATTGATAAGATATGCTGGAACTTCTTTTCAACAATGCATATAGCTAAAAATTAATTCTTAAGAACTCATTTGAGAAATATAAAGCCAGAATCAGCCCTTTCCTCTTCCTTCAGACAGTCTATCTTTCATTAAACATGGTCATTCTCTACAAGGGAGACAACTCAAAGTCCCATTCCGTTAGGCCATCCGTTCCAAGTCAGGATCCTTGGGTCATCTGCTGTCCTCTCCATAAGGGACCCAGATGTGACTTCTTCTAGGTCCAATGATCTATAAATTCAAAGCCATTTGCTCCCCTTCCAGCACTAATATGCAAACAATTACTATGGGCAATGTTGAAGCAGAAAATGATAACCACATGGAGACTCTAATTTGGGAATTGGAAGAATGGGAAACACACCTGCCAGGAAAATAAGTCCCACGGAGAGTTGCCCTACTCTTACAGAGTAACTCCCTTGTTCTTTGTTTCCCATGGTCCCTGGCTTTGCTATCTGAGAGGTTCATCCTCGTGCACTGTTTGCCAGTCCACATATGAAATGGGTAGTTAGAGAACATGCCCTCCTTGGGGGACGCTTCGAACAATCAAGAACTTTTGTAGGATAGGTCTATAGTTTCTTTGATAATATCATCCCCTAAAAATCTTAGGCTTCTGGGCTGTTTTCTTCCAGTTAGTTTCATGTGCTGACTCTTCTCGAAGATTCTTATCCCTGTTTATTATTTTGATTCCTTGATTGATCTATATCTTGCTCCTTTTTTTAAAGGCAGTTATCTTAAAGCCGTCTGCAACAATAGACAAGAATAGGAACATAAGAGTCTTATCCTAATATTTTCCAAATGGACCGACATTCCTTTGTTTGGTTTAATAGGAAGCCTTTGGAAAAGGCTCCAAACAACAATTTAGGTCTAGATGTTTGCAGTGACTGCTGAGTCTCTATGTTTCTGGATAGTCCTTATTTTAGTTCATCTTATAAACTATTGATTCTTTCAGAGCTTGTAGATTTTTTATCTATTATGTCATCTATACCTGCTAAATGCAGTAAATAGCTACCAAACACATATTAATATTCTGACTTTTTCTAACTGCCTTTTCTAGACATATAGGATTTTTTTGCATATGAGCTTCTTTTCATCTTACCATAGGTTATGATCTTGCCAAATATTTTATCACATCATAGGATCATTATCTTTTCAGCCTGTATTTTTACCACTTGTTGACTGTCCACCAAGCCAATATTATATATTCTAAGATAGCACCCCACTTCTGGTAGCAATTATTATGTTAGAGCAAGGATAGGCAGAAGTTACAAAGAGCTTCCACAATACACTAGCTTAAATGGAAAAGAAGTTTATTTTTCTCATAATTAGTAGTTTCAATATAAATGATTATGATAATTTCTATTTTTCATTTATGAAATTCAAGTCCTTCTGAAATTATTGCTCCATCATCTGTTGAACATTACTGCCATCTGCAATTCTGGGTCATTGCCCACATTCACATTTCAATGGGTAGGCAAGGGAAAGAGGATATTGAGATGACATGCTGCTCATATCAACACTGCCCAGATGTGGAAATGGCACTCATCCCTTCTACGCACATGTATTTGGCTATAATGTGGTCATATGGCCAATTCAAACCTCAAGAAGTACTGGGAAAAGTACTTGATCTGAGCATTCATGTGCAAAGGATGAAGGGAAAAAGATTTTTGTAAAAATCTAGTATTTATGGCTATAATAGGCTATTAAATAATTTGTGCTGAACAATTGGTTTTCTATATAAAAAATGGAGTTGAATTATTATCCAACACAAAAATCAACCCCAGGTATCGTGAATATTTAAACATGAAAGGTAAAACTGTAAAACTATTAGAAGACAATACAAAAAGATGTTTTTCTAGCTTTGGAGAAGGAAAGAGTTCTCTAATTATCATGACTTTATGTAGGTTTGAGTGTTTCTCCTGTGACTGATTTCTATTTTTATACTGCTGTGATCTGAGAAGATACATGGTATGATTTCAATTTTTTTAAATTTGTTGAGACCTGTTTTGTGGCCTAAGATATGCTCAGTGTTGGAGAATGTCTCAGGTGCTGCTGAGAATAATGTATATTCAGTACCTTTTGTGTAGAATGTTCTATAAATGTCTGTTAGAGTCCAGTTTAAACCCATTATTTCTTTATTTATTTTCTGCTTTATGATTTGTCCAGCTCTGACAGTGAGGCATTGTGGTCCCTAGCAATTACAATGGGGCTATTTATTTCTTTACTTAGCTCTAGTAAAATTTGCTTTATGTATCTGGGAGCTCCTGTGTTAGGCACATATATATTTAGGATTGTTATGTCTTTTTGTTGAATTGCTCCCTTTACAACTATAATGTTCACTGTCTAGCTTTTTGCAAAAGTCCCGTGTGGATGACCTTCAGATCTCCTGCCTGTCCTCTCCCATGAGCCTCTCTCATTTCTTACTCTCTGCTTTCCTTATCTTGCCAAAGCACTCTTCCTTGAACCTTTTCTCCCTCCTGTGTCCCTGCTTTTTCCACCTGTGCACTGCTCCCCACCTTTAGTTAGGGTCTCCCTGATTCAACCAGTCTCGTCTGTATTTAACAGATTTTGCCACCTACTATGTTAGATTTCAGTTATGTTTCTCCTCCATCCAACGACTGCTACTCCATAAAGAGGCGTGAGTGGATTCTGGTTGGATGTACATTCTTGCCTTTGGGGAAAATGGCAGAATATGTTTTAGTCCTATGGAGGGTAAGAGACCCATAGGGCTGGAAGAGGAAGTTGTTCCCATTGGACAGCAGCAGTTCCTTTTCTACAGTATCCAAAGTCAAATGTATCTCACCATAGTGCAGACTGATTTCCTTCCAAAAACTTCACCAAATGTGCATGAAAAATTCAGCCTATAATGTAACTTCGACATGTTTTTGACATGTTTTCTTTTTTGCCTACCAAGACTGGATACCCAGGACTTACTACACTAAGAGAGAATTTGCCCCATCTTTGCCCTGAGCTGCGTTGCAAAGCACTTTCTGTGAACTGACATCGAATGGTAAGAAGTACAGCTAAGGGAGTAATTGTACTGCTTTTAGAATTAGGTTTTCTGGGTCTGAATGCCCGCTTCCCTCTTTCCCAGCTAAAGCTAACCCAGACAGGTGACCTAACCACCCTGCGTCAACTTTCTCCATCATATGGAAATAACAATACTTACCCCAATGATTAAAGGGAATAGTCCATGTAAAGTACCTGGCACATGGCCAAGGTTCGGTGTTAATTATTATGTCGCGCACAAGCCACATCTAATTACAGGGTTTTCGCTTGTGAATAGTGAGGTGTGTGGGTGCAGGCAGGGCAGAGCCAGGCAAAGAAGAGAAAAGTTGAGCACTCCCATCAGCACTGGGTGTTTTTATCCTGAACGATATGTACTTTGGAAACACAGCATTCATTTCTCTGGTGGGCCATGTAAAAACAGCACTGGACAATGATCAGTTTTAAAGTAAGAGTATTTCTTGGATCTAAATAGATAACTTTAAAAAAAAAACAATAAAACTTTTTATTTGTTTTTTCAAAATGTATGCCAGAAGCCATTTGGACACGTCTACTTTCAGAAACAGGCTTATAAATCTGTCTTCATTCTAAATTTTTCTCTGTGGAGCAATGTGGCACATGAATATAAATAGTTAAGGGTTTCTTATTTCTGGTTGGGTTGTTTTTTTTTGTTTGTTTGTTTGTTTTTGTTTTTCGTTGTCAAGAAGACAAGGCCAACACTTGTTTAATTTCAAATTGGATTTGGAACACAGATTTTGGAAGAAATGCACCTTGAGTTCTGTCAGATCTCAAAAGGTCAGGAGATGACGGGGAGGCAAAGATGAATTAGGGTGGGGGCAAGCCAATGCTGGCTGGGTCTGCCGATGGCCGCAGGTTTGCTTTTCCTCTGCTCTGCCAACGTGGGGGAGAAGAAGCTGGCTGCTCTTTTAAACAGAAATGAACAATAGAAGTTGACAGGAAGGTCAAGGAAGGCAACACGTGTGTGTATAATGGGGGCACAGTGGGACATAACGCTCCACTCTAGAAGCAGCAGGCTACAGCTCTCAGACTCTTCCAGAACTTCAAATCCTGAAGAAAATATTTTAATGCATTATTTGGAAAACATTTCTCAAGCCAGTGCTTGTATTTGATACCTCTTTAGTAACTTTATCCTAACTGTTCTCTGATTGTGACCCTGAGACCCTTAACTTCTATGGCCAATGTGGTCTGGAAGACTTGGAGATACATAGAAATTGTATTATTATTATTTGCTGTTGAGTTTGAATGCTTGTATATTTTGGATATTAATCCCCTGTCAGGTGAATAGTTCACAAATATTTTCTCCCAGTTTGGAAATTGTCTGTTTACTACTTCTGTGTAGAAGCTTTTTAGTTTGATATAATCCCACTTGTCTATTTTTGCTTTTATTTCCTGTGATTTTGAGGCTCTCTTCATAAAATATTTGCTCAAACCAATATCCTGAAGCATTTCTCCTATGTTTTCTTCTAGTAGTTTCAGTTTCAGGTCTTAGATTTAAGTCTTTAATTAGTTTTGAGTTGATTTTTGTATATGGTGGGAGATGGGGATCTAGTTTCATTCTTGTGCATATGGATATCTAGTTTTTACAGCATCATTTATTGAAAAGATTGTCCCTTCCACAGTGAATGTTCATGGTGCTTTTGTCAAAAATCAGTTCCTTGCAAATAAATGAATTTATTTTGGGTTCTCTATTCTGTCCCATTGGTCTAGGTGTATGATTTTATGCCAATACCATGCTGTTTTGATTACTACAGCTATGTAGTATATTTTGAAGTCTGGTAGTATGATGCCTTAAGCTTTGTTCTTTTTGCTCAACATTGCTCTGGCTATTCAGGCTCTTTTTTGATTTCATATGAATTTTGGAATTTTTTTTTCTATTTTTGTGAAGAATGTCTTTGGTATTTTGATGGGAATTGCATTGAACTTTGGGAGTGTAGGAAATAGCACAATCATGACTCCACTCCCTAGGGAGATGGGTGTCTCAGCATCTCAGACTCTAAGTGATTAGTCCAGCTTCTGGGAGGCAGTGTAGTAGAGTTGTTTGGCCTATAGGGTCAGGTGTTTCAGCTCAGTCACTACTTTATTTCCCTGGGACATGGGGTACTACATCGGCTCAGCTCTGGGATGTGCAGCTGTTCAGCTTGGCCAGGGCACTGATTCTTCACCGGGTAATGTGCCAACTCACCTCAGGCCTAGGGGTAATGACTGTTCTGGGCAGCCAAGGCACTGTTCTCCTGGGATGCACCAGGCCACTTCAAGTTAGGTACTAGGGTCAGTGACCTCTGTGGGAAACCAAGACAACGTTTCCTCAGATGCAGTGTTTCTGCTTCAACTTAGACACGAGGGAGGCATGACGGCTCTGAGCAGCCGACATATTGTTTTCCCAGGAGGCAGGGTACTGCTTCAACTCTGGCCAGAGTGGATGGGGGGGAAGGGTAGGTGGAATGGCTCCACTTCCACTTTGCCCCATGATAAAGGGCCAGAGCTTGGCTTGGGGATGTTGGGCCACCAGGCTGGAGTGGTTCAGCAGCTTCAGGGATGAAGGGGAGGCATGGCTACTCGCCTCCAGAGCAAGACAGACTCCAGCCATAGTTCCGCTTCCAAGATGGTGTAGCACAGTAGCTGTGTGGGCCACAAGGGTGGGGCACAGTGTCAGCTCCTTCTCTGGGGGAGCACAGCTATGGGGACTCCAGGAAGCTCCCTCAGCTGGGCTTAGTGCCTGTGTGGAGTGCAGGGGATCCCAGTGGTGCGGTCTAAGGTGTTGGTGGGGGTTGCTGGGGTCCTCCTTCTTACCTTCTCACCCTAAAAAGAATTTCTTCTTGGGTTCCAGATGATCCCACTTGGCAGATGGGGTGCTGGCATTTCCTTTTGTTCTCGATGTGGCCATCCCAAATATCTATACTCACCAGGGTTTCTGTTACTCCTCTGATGCACTCCAGTGCTCTCCTTCAGTTATTTTCATTAAAATGTAGTTGTTTATTCATTATTCTGGCTGTGTTTGGAGGGGGGAGGGCAAGTGTTAGGGGCTTCTAATTGACCATCTTGCTGATGTCACTCCCCCAACAGAATCTTTTCATGTCATGGACTTATAATGCTGAAATAACCACATTTTTCCTTCCATCAGTCTGACATTTCATTCTCCTCCACAGCTTCCCAAGGCAGCCCATTCATTGCTGGTAGCCCTAATCATTATAAAATTCTTTCTTAAATTGAGATAAAGTCTGCCTATTCTTGATTCTTCACATTATTATTTAAATCCATTCTTTCCCAATCAGAATGTGAAATTGCAGAGAACAGTAGTGTGTGACAAAAATGGGCAAAAGATAGCTTCAAGAGACTAATCAAGTAGCAAAGCAAATGAAAATGTGCATACCCTCCTTAGTTATCAGAGGAATGCAAACTAATACCATGAAATATCTCTGCACAAATACCAAAATAGCAAAAATTTAAAAAGTCTAACAATACCAAGTGTGAGTGAGGATGTGGAGCAACAGGAACTCTCATATGTTGCTGGTTGGAATGTCAAATAGCACAAGCACTGTAGATAATCATTTGACAATTTCTCCTAAAGCTAACATGTGCTTATCCTATGAACCAGCAATTCACACTTAGGTGTATATGCTAGAGAAATAAACACATATGTCCACAAAAATATATGCATGAGAATGTCCATAGAAGTTTTATACATAATATCCCCAAACTGGAAGAACCCAAATGCCCACCAAGAGGAAAATTAATAAATAGTAGCATATTCAAACAGTGGAAACTTACAGAGTGATTAAAAAGAACAAACTACTGAAATACAGAGCAACATAAGTGAATCTTACAGAAATTATATTCAATGAAAAAAGGCAGACACAAAACACCACACACTATACGGTTATATTCATTTGAAGTTCAAGAAGCATCAAAACTAATGATGATAAAATCCAGAATAGTAGTTATTGCTGTAGGAATGGAAAATGGATATAGAATGGGAAAGGGTATGAGAGAGGTTTAAAGGTGCTAAAAGTTCCATATCTTGATCTACGTAGTGACTACAGGAAGAGATGCACATGTAAAAATCATCAAGGTGTATACCTATTATTAGTGCACCTTATGCACTATGTTCATCCTTCAATAAATAAATGTGAGTAAAACAAACAGACAAAAAATATGAAAAATGGAGGAGGGAGGAGTAGTTTGGATAAGGAAATGAAGAGAGGGAGGCCTGTCTTGGGTCTAGAATAGGCAAGAAACAAGGGGCTGGAAATATTACACTGAACTAAACCGGAACCGTCCTAGTGCTGCAAATAACACAGTGAGTTAATATATTTCTTTCTAGTATTTCACTGTGACTGAAGGATGAAGAAGTTTAGAGTTGTTGTAATGAAAGTTCCCTGGAAATAAGCTCTGAGATGGAGATTTATGTGCACAAGTCTTATTAAGGGATGTTTTTAGGAATAACATAGGCAAGGAAGTGAGGGAAGCAGAACTAGCCAGAGGGAGAAATTGAGCAGTGAGGCGATGCAGCTTTAACAGAGGCTTCAGCTCATTCTCTGGGGACCTCTGCAGCTGAGATGGTCCTTCAGGGTTGTCCCGAATTGAGACAAAGTGGCCCGGCCTTCATATCCTGCAGCAACCATTGATGAGATGTGGACTTTGCTGGGAAGGGGGTATAAACCTGGGTAAAGCCCTCCCTTTGGTCAAGAGCAGCCCCAGAGAGGGATCCTGCTGTGAAGCATCAGCTGTCAACACCCTTGGCAGCCGGGCTAACTACTGGGTGGTCTGAAGGGAGCAATCTGGTCAATGAGCCACAGTATCGTGTCTACCCCTGGCACCATTTGCTTCACCCCCAGGCTAGAGTGCAGCGGGATCATCATAGCTCTGCAACTTGAACTCCTGGAGACCATTTGCTTCTTACGTTAAGTTCACTGCATCTGGGACCAGCTTCTCTAGGATTTTGATTTTTTTTTTTTTTTTTAAGATTTCCCTTCACCTGTGTCTATCAGTGCCAGCTGGGGGTGGGGCTAGATGACAGCAGAAGTTTATTTGGGGCTTGCACCCACATACCTCCTCTGTCAGCTGTCCACAGGGAACCTACATATGGAGCCACAGATGTGAATTGGAAGAGAGGCAGTGGTTGCAGTGAATGACACCGGGGCCACCACACTTAGACTCTCTGGCTGTGGCTCAGGTCCAGAAACTGGGAAGGGATCATAACTTTTTATTGAAGCATCTGCCTCACCCTCCTAATCTTTCTCCTTAATTTATTCTGGTTTTATAGATTGAACAGCACACTTGCTGGTTGTCCATCTGTCTCGTCCCTAGGGAAGGGTTCCATGTGCTGTTACTGATCATCTCCACAGCGCTCTGTGGGTCACACTCCCTGAGTTGCCACTTGACCTTGGCACTTATTATGATCATTTTATTCACTTGCTTTTGGCTGTTAAGCATCTCCAACTGGCCCTTATTATTTCCATACCCTATCATCCTCATTGCTGTCAGGGACATGGTTCTGTGAACAGTATTTGCTATCAACACCCTGGCCTGGAGAAGGCCGATACCTCTGAGCTTCTCAGCAAGGCTAGTTTCCTCTGGGCCCGCCCACTGTATGCAGTCAGTTTGTAATAATAAATAATAATTATTTATTATTACTTTTACATGGCATCCTTTCCCCAGTATGCCCATTGCTCTGAGCCTTTTGATTCCTCCCACCGCTATTTGCCATAACCATTTGGCATTTCTGCTTCATTTTGTGTGGACCGTCAGGTTTCTAGGCTTTCGAGAGCCAATCTACTGGCATATGAGCACTGTCTCATGAGATCTGTGCCAGGATGTTACATTCCATGTCTCAGGAAAGCATTCTCACGTTGATAAACTCTCCCTTATGATACTGGATAGTCTGTCTTCTTGATCCAGCACTCTCTGGACCCATCGCACAATACTTCCCCAGCTCCTATGTCTGTGCTTTTCCAGGGTATAGTCCCCTCCCTCCCTCAGAGGGTTGGCATTTACCTAGCTGGATCAGTGCTGCAAGGCAGATGCCTCTGCATTGTCATCAAATGGGGTGAGGGGGCGGGAGGAGGGCTAGTTATCAAAGGAAGAGGAAGGAGTGGGCTACTTCTGCAGGCCCAGAGGGCACAGGATGACCTGGGTGAGGGATCTCCCAGAGGGGGACCCAGAGAAGGGTTCGGGGCTAGCCCAAAGGAGCCAACACTCCTGGCAGCTGGGTGAATGAATCCCAGAATGAATCCTGTAGACTGGATCCGGGTGATGCACCATCACATCTACTACAGGGACTATGTCTCTGGGTTATAGAAGGTAATGGAACTGAAATCATGGTCACAGGAAACTTAGAAATGTTCAGGACTGGATGAAAGCAGGTAGTCAGAGGTTATGCATTCTTTACAAGATCGGTTCATCCCAGATCATGGAATCCTATGCAGCTAAATCAAACACAGATCAAACAAACGTGTTTTATTTTCTGTTAATGAATGCTCATGCACATATACATGTAATCATTGCTTTAAATTATTCAGTCTCCTGCCCTGGTAATGCACAGTTGCTCTCTGAGCGTGCTCAAGAGTCATTTATCACATCACTTTTAGAATCAGCTCCTCGAGGAGATTTTCTTTAATATCTTTACTGACTTTCCTTTAGTTCAGCAACAGCCCATTAATTCCTTTTTATCCTACCCTGAATGTCCCAAATATTTTCTTATTGCCTTAAAATATTTATCTTGGACCAGTTTCCAATCTTGCTTGATTCATCTCATCTTGCTTCAAGGAGAAGTTTTCTTTGATGTCAATAATAAACTACTTCCTTGAAAGGCTACATGTGGTTATTTAAGAGGATTAAAAAGAAGTTTGGTCAGATCACTCTGTCAGGTTGTCAAGTCTTTCATCTTTTAAACTTACCTCCTCTGCGTTCCTTGAGACCTTCTAACCTATAAAGATATATTTTCCATTTTGCTGTGTGTGTGGAAAGTTTTTGTTTTTTTGCCTCCTTAAAAAAAATTATTCTCATCATTAAATGGTACCATGGCCCCAAATATCTACCTTAAAAATATTTTCCCTAAGGGAATCTTCTACCACATTGCTCCCAATTTAGTGAAAAAGTACGTAGTAGATTCTGACTATTGGCTGTTTGAAATGACTTTTCTTTATCCCTTTTATTTTTAAACAAAATCTCTACTTATGTCTCAATAGCTTGTGCACATACCACTTTCTCTTATAAAATCTTTCTTTATTTCTCATGGCAGAATCAATCACACTTTCTTCTAGACACCCATACTAGTTCATTCATTCATTCTGCAATCACTTATTGAAATCTATGCTATATCAGATATTGTACTTATTCTGAATACAGATATAAAAAATTTTCTGCTTTCTTAGATCAGTGAAAAAGAGAAATAAAAAAAAGTTATTATAATATAATGCTGTGGAAAGAGAATGGGGACATTCAATTTGGGCAGAGTCTTAAAGCATGCATGATGATTTCTCAGTTGAAGGGCGCAGGATGGACATTTTTGGTAGAAAGGAAGCAGTCTGAGCAGGGGCAGGTCTCTTTAGGAGAATTACATGTAGCCAGGCAAGACTAGGCCACCATACACATGGAGGGGAGGGCTGACAAGGTGACTGGAAAGGAAGACAAAGCCATGCTGAGTCACTGAAAAGCCACTGAAGGTTTATCCCTGAGGCAGTGATATGATCACATTTGCATATTATCGTACTATGAAAAAGTTAAATGTGAAATAAAGTAATAATAAATTACCTAAAGGGAAAGAAAATACTGGATAAGCAAGTAAAAGCTAAGAGTAATATTTGTAACAAATAAAATACAAGGATTAATATTCTTAACAGATAAGCAGTTCTTACAATTAGTTAAGAAAAGCACTAGCATTCCAATAGTGGGCAACAGATGCATTTTTTTGCTTATATTATTTATTTTTAATTGAGACATATTAATTGTACATATTTATGGGGCACAGTATGAGATTTCAATACGTGCATACAATGTGTAATGATCTAATCAGGGTAATTGGTGTATCCCTCATCTCAACCATTTATTAGTATTATTTGTCTATTAGGAACATTCAAAATCCATTTGTCTAGCTATTTGAAAATATACAATAAATTGTTGTTAAATATAGTCATCCTACAGTGCTATAGAACACTACAACTAATTTTTCCTCTCTGGCTGTAATTTTGTATTTGTTAACCAACTTCAGCCTTTCCTCCCCTCCCCCTCCCCTTCTCAGCCTCTAGTAACCACTATTCTACTCTTTACTTCTATGAGATCAATGTTTTTAACTCCCACATACCAGCGAGATCACACAGTATTTCTCTTTCTGTGCCTGACTTACTTCACTTAACATAATGTCCTCCAAACTCATCCATGTTGTCACAAATGACAGAACTTCCTTTTTATGGCTGAATAGTATTCCATTGAGTAAACATACTATATTTTCTTTATCCATTCATCTGTTAGTGGACATTTAGGTTGATTCCATATCTTGTCTACTGTGAAAAGTGCTGTGATAAACATGGGAGTGCAGATATCTGCTAGACATACTGATTTCCTTTCCTCTGGATATATATCAGTAGTGGTATTGCTGGATCATATGGTGGTTCTATCTGTAGTTTTTTGAGGCACCTCCATACTTTTTTTGCATAATGGCTGTACTAATTTACACTCCAAACAACAGTGTATAAGAGTTCCCCTTTTTCCACATCCTTGCCAGTATCTATTATTTTTTGTCCTTTTGATAATAGCCATTTTAACTGGAGTGAGATGATATCTCATTATGGTTTTGATTTACATTTCTCTGATGATTATGATGTTGAGCATTTTTTCATATACCTGTTGGCTATTTATATATCTTATTTTGAGAGATTCAGCTCATTTCCCATCTTTTAATCATATTTGTTTTTTTTGCTGTTGAGTTGTTTGAGTTCCTTGTATATTATGGATATTAATCTCTTGTCAGATGAATAGTTTGCAAATAATTTCTCCCATCCTACAGGTTGTCTCTTCAATTTGTTGTTGTCTCCTTTGCTGTACAGAAACTTTTAGTTTCATAAAATTCTCTTTGTCTATTTTTGCTTTTGTTGCCTGTGCTTTTGAGATCTTCTCTATAAAATCTTTGCCCAAACCAAAAAAAGGACACATACTGACAATTCATGAAATATTAACTATGGTTTTCTCTACATGGTGGAATTAAGGGGTTATTTTTCATTTCCTCTGTTATCTATTTCTGTACTTTCCAAATTATCTAAAATGATCATATGTTACTTTAAAGTTCTTTATTAATGGCAAAGGGAATAATTTATAAAAAAAATTCTGATAATAATGCAGATAAATTTGAGGAGTATCAAATGAAGGAGTGAGTAATTTTGCAAAATAATGAATATATGAAAAGAGGCAGTGACTGTAAGATGAAGAAAGAACCAAACTAAAGAAATGTTTAGAAAGGAAAGAAGACATGGTGATTCTGGTGTTGTATTTATGAATTTGGAATCTGGGGAAAAGGTTATGGATTTATCAGCACTGTTGGTTCCTAAATTATTTTATAATGATCTGTCTGTATAGAAGACACATCAAGATTCCAGAAGGTCATTTCCAGGAATCTGACTGGGAATTAAGTGATCAAAGCAGCACACAGCAGATGTGATCAGTGTTTTTTATGAAATGATAATAGATGTTACAAGAAGAATTTCCCTGGATGAAACACTATGTTAACAAATTTATGTATTTATGGCATAACATTTCTCAGAGTCTTCAATAAGCTCAAGTGCATTATGAATCATTAACAGTGTCATATATTGTTCAGCATTTCCCAAAACTGTTTGACAATGGCCCACTTTTCTTCATAATATCTCTGGAACAAATGTTCTATATTACCAATTGGACATCACAGATTAAGCATTTGCAAAAATATTTAAATGCAAAATTTTCATTGAGAATAAAAGCAAAAACAATAAAATAAGAAAGAAGCAAGGGACATCTACCATAGTGTACATGGGAGTAACAAATCTAAAGAAAGTCGAGAGAAGCAAGGTGGTTGACAATAAAGCATAGGAACACAGATAAAAGATATTATTATGGTCAGTAATTCATTAGGGAAAAGAACGGGCTGGACTTCCCTATGGACTTGCCCTATCTAATCTCTGGAAGGAAGTTCCCTGCTGTCAGGGTAGATGCATCATCAGGCCATCCAATTAATTAAACCTTGGAGTCAATGTGTAGCAATATTTTTCTTCATAAATTAATAAATTAGCATTCTTCTCATCCTGTCACATGGAGTATTCTGCATGATTAAATCAACTGAACTTGATCAACTCTGGGGGACCGAAAATTGAGTTTCTGAATTCACAAAACTGAGGATCACACAGTATAGCACAGTCAATGCTCCAAGATAATTCTACTCCCCTTCCTCTGCCAGCATCTTCTCCCTTCCCACAGGCTTTCTTTTAACCTTCGATACCATCTTGGGGTGGAGCTTTTTCATTTTGATATCACCACTTTGTAGAAAAGTGACAGACATATACTCGGTACCAGAAGAGCAAGAGCATTTCATTTGTCGAGAAAGGTTGTAGCAAGAATAATTGTAGTGTTTGTTTTTAGAGTCCTGTGATAAAGAGACAAACGACAGAGAGATCGAGCAGTGACGCACATGATCCAATACTCCTTCCAGCCCACATGTTTCTTGGTTAGTTCCATAAAGGCTGGGCTCCCATTTCCGGGTTCCACCTGAGTTATGGTATAGGTTCTAAATGAATAATGAGACTGTTATTTGATGTGGAATTTGCCTTTGATTCATCTTGTAATATTTTTCACTTTGCCAACAGATATATGCAACCCACACCAGGAAAAAGAAAATTGCGTTCACGGCGCCTCCAACTCCCAGTTTAGCCATCGCCTCAAGGACGGATGATGCATGTGTCACTTTTTGTTCTTGTAATCCTTGTTATAAGAGCTGATTCATGTTTTTCTATTTTGCATTCTCCTTGTATTCTCTGTCATGAGGAGAAATGGCGATTTGTTTTTTTCAAAATGGAACATGAATGGCTATACATTCTTAAAAGTCTTACGAACAGTTCTATTCCACCTGGTAAACATTTCCTGCTTTGAGTGACTGTCCATTCCAACTCATCCCCATTCAAGTGGCATGAGGACAGGAGGAGCTAGGTGACTTGGGAATGGACAATGCATCGGCATTAAAAAGCTGAGGTCAAAGCACTACAGTTTATTACCATAATGTTTCACAGAATATATGAGCCATTAAAATTCCAATACTGTCCCATATTATTGTGATAAAAGTTGTAATGGGAGCAAGGAATGACACCAAATGAATATATCCTAATAACACTGGTGATAACACAAGCAAGAAAAGGCACAAAGCCTATTCTTTTTATAACATTAAAATGAGAATCTGATGCTCCTGCTCTAAAACTCAAGACTCTAGCTATATAACAGAGAGAGAGAGTAAAAATAACAACTGAATGATTAATAACATTGTATTTTAGTGGAAAACAGGAAATGATTAATCATTTTTAATCCAACAACATGACGGCCATTCCTAACCTGCTTTTGCTCAGTTTTAAATGTGCCTCTTTCATTTCTCTTGTTTGCGATGCAACAGTAGTCAGAATTGATGCTGTGTACACTGTAGCTGTTAAGAGTTCAGTCACACATTAGCATGAGAAGTCCAGTTCTGCATACATTAGTGCTATAATCCCTGTATCACTTCCCCTTTCTGTATCTTCATTTCCTCATCTATCAAATGAGAGAAAAAAATATATCTACTTCAAAAGGTTGCTGTGAAATTAAATACAGAGCATAGACCATAAGCACTGAAAAACAATCAGCAATGCTGTTAGTAATAGCAGTCATAATGTAGCAGGGATAGGGAGAACATTTTCACCACTTTCTCAGCTCACTAGGCAATTTCAAGGTGTTTTTTTACGGTTACACCTTGCTCAAAGGCAAGATTTACCCTTCACATCAACATAATCCCATGAGGTGTCCCAACCGCCCCGCCTTGTTTGGGAAGGTGACGTTGACAAGCATCTTGGCATATCTGACAGGCATTGTCCACATGAATGAGTTGGACGGACCCGTTCATGTGCACCTTTTCCCAGCTCAGTTGAGGATAACTCCAAAAGAGGTGACTGAAGGGCAATGTGCTAACCCTTGAAGCTTAGAGGTAGGTCTTAAGTGGCCAATACAATTGCTGAACTGCTCCAGACTGCACTGCCCCTGTGGTCCTGCTGGGGAGGAAACATCTACCTGACCGGGGCTCCCTCCCTCTCACATGCTGCCCTGTGCCTGTGGGCTCCGTCTCTTTTAGACCCCTTTTTCCAAGCCACGGTGAAGGTCATTTAGCTTCTTCATGTGGAAAAACATCACTATTCAAGTATACGACCAAGTATTTTTTTCTTTTAGGTCAGACGTTTGTTTTGTTTTGTTGTTTTTGTCTTGCCTTTGGGGCCTATTTTCTAGTTCTGCTGTGAATGATTTAAGATTTGGGAGAAAAAAAATGTTTAGTGAATTCAGGGATGTGGAAAAATATCTCCATGTTAATACTTTAAGTCTAATCCCATCATAATAGGAAATAAAGATTTCTACTTTTAATCCAAATCAAATATCAAGTATCAGTATGCTCTTTAACACATTTTTGGAATTTTTACATATTGACACCACCTTGTAACAGGATTTTAAAATAACTTTTACACTAATTATAAGAATAATATATGTTCATTGTTTCCTTAATTTGAAAGCTGACCCTGATGTAAGGATTGGGATGCAAGTTGTCTATTTGAGAAGTGATCCCAGGAGGTAGGGGTGATCCTGAGGGAGTGGAGGAAGAAAGCCTGGAAAAGAAAGGAAGCCAGTAAGGAGTGTGTTAATAAGCTGGTTACTGTTCTGGGCCCCTGGGACTTAATCCCACTGGGGTCTCTGAGAGGGAGTATCATGCCTCAAAAATCATTCCACAGAGCAACAAGGAATGCAGGTCTTTGTCCACCACCTATGTGCCCCACCAGTCAAGCATCACTCCTAGAACATTCTCTCTGCAGCAGTTCTGACCAACCCCATGCAGGCCAAGCACATTCCCACAGCAGGGGCGTGAGGTAGGAAGCTGTTGGTGTGTATAGCTGGTGTGTGATGAAACTGCAGGTGACCCCAGGGTGGGCCAAGCAGATATAAGCAGTGAACTTACAGAATCTGCTACATTTGTTAAAACAAACAATCAAAGCACAGTAATTTTATCACACAAAGTATCACACAAAGATCACATTTTTCTTGGATGCCCTTCCAGGAACATTTAAAAACATAAAATGACATGGCAAATGCAATATTTTTTAATCTGCCCTTTTCTCCACAGGAGGACCTGACAGTACTATTCTTAGTAGAAGATGATAAACTGAGTCAGGACTTGAACCTTGAGTTACACCAGATAGGGTTCAAGTAGATAAAGCTGAAACTTCTGTGGGTTTTTAAAATGAAAGAGATTTAGGACTGGAAAAGGGGCACTTATAAAATTACTGGAAGCATACAAGGAGTGGGCTGTAGGCTTGGCCTCCAGGAATGACTCCCAGAAAGTCACCACTGAACTGGCCGACCTGTGGAGCTGCTACCTCAGCCTCAGTCAGGAAGGTGGGAAATTTGGAAACCACTGGAACTGCAGAAATACACCTCACTAGCAGTAATCCAGGAGTCCGGAAGCTGATATCACTACAATGGAGTCACATTATACCTGCCAGATATGCAAGATTAAAAAAAAATTGTCACCCAGTCTCTATTCCCATAAAGATCATAACTAAAATCTACTTCAAAATCCAGCCCATTGCCATGGCTGTGCTTGTTGACAGAAACACCTCAAAACCTAGTGTTTCAACCTTATTTCTGCCTTTCAAACCTCCCATAAATGCATCTGGTTGGCAGAAACTAAACCCTAGCTGCAAGGAAACCTGGGAAACGTAGCTTTTAGGTTTACCCTTTTTTAGTACAGGAAATTGCACTAGAAGGCCATTGACATGATGTAGAGTCAGGGAATCTACAGTGTCTTTCACAGTTATTTTTTTCATCAAAGTAAATGTATCTTTACCCATCCAGCCTCACTCTCTTGATCATACCAATGATCAAAGGTGTAGTTTAGACTTAAGGTACAGCCTGCATAAAGTCTTAGGGCAATGTAAATTCAATTGGCCCATAAGTTGATCAAAGTTTTAACTCTGGTATCACTGATGACACTAAACATATTCATATACTTCAGTGTTAATAACCTGATTTTTAAATCCATGGAGCGAGGCTCACAGAATTGAACTAAAATGAATTCCCTTAAAAAATATTATCTAGGAGGACATTTGAGAGATCAGGATGACTCCCTTCTCAGAAGACTAGAGAGGTGGGCCAATATTGTACCCGTTTTCAAAAATGTGAGAAGGCTGGATTCCAGAAATTAGCCACTAGAAAATTTTATTTCTATCCTTGCAAGAAATAATAGAATTTAAGTACAGCTGGGTTACATGAAAGAAGGGAGGCCATCAAGCTCTGAGCAAGTCATTCTCTCATCTCTGCCTCTTTCTGTGCCTCCGTTCCCTTCTCACCTGTGTTTATTTCCTAGGGCTGCCATAAGGAAGTGCCACAAACTAGGCAGCTTAAAACACCAAAGTTTTTTTGGCTCACAGTTCTAAAGGCCAGAAGTCTGAAGTGAAAATGTGGGAATGGTTGGCTCTTTTTGGAGGTTCTGAGGGAAAGACCATCCCACGCCTCTCTCCTAGCTTGTGGTGGTTGTCGGCCATCCTTGGCACTCCTTGATTTATAGATGTATCACTCCAATCTGTGGCTCTGTCTTCATGTCATTTTTCCTCTCTCTTTTCTCCCCTTCTCTTCTCTTCTAAGAACATTTGTTATTAGATTTTTGGCCCAATCTAACACACAATGATCTCATCTCAAGATCTTTAACTTAATTAAATCTGCAAAGCACTGTTTTCCAAATAAGGTCACATGCACAGTTCTGGATGGACATATCTTTTGGGAGGCCTCCATTGAACCCAGTACATCACCAAAGACTGGTTTCCTATGCATGCTCCTGGACTGTTATTGACTATAACTTGAACTAACATGTGATTCTTTGGTAACCATAGTCAAAACCAACACTGTACAACCCAAGAACTTATTTTCCCTGTATTTACATGACTCAATTACCTTATTTGCTAGAGCACTGCATTCATTTATTTTTTTCTAATTTGTTATTTTGTGAAGTTGTTATTATGGAAAATTTTCAACATATACTAAAGTAGAGAGACTATTGTAATGCACCTCCATGTACTTACCTCTCAGCTTCAAAATTATGAACATAAGGCCAATCTTCCTTCATTTTTTCTCCTCCTTTTCCCACACCATCAAAATATTTTATAGCCAATTCCAGGCATCATATGACTTCATCTGTAAATAATTCAGTATGAATTTACAAAAGATGAGGCCTCTTTCTAAAAATCCTGAACAAAATACTATCATTATACTTAAAAGTAACAAATTCCTTAGTATTTAATGACCAATCATTACTTTTTTTTTTTTTTAGTTGGTTTATTTGAACCAGGATCCAAATAAGGTCCACATACTGATTTGGTTGATATATCTCTTAAGTGTCCTTTAATCTGTCAAAGCTCCACTCTCTCTCTGTTTTTCCTTGCCATTTATTTGTTAAAGAGATGTGGCCATTTGTCTTGTAGCATATTCTCACATTCTGAATTTTGTCCTGGTGTCTTTTGCTATGTTTCTCTGTGAAGGGGTCTAAACGGAAAGATTTATCTAAATGGGAAGATATACCATATTCTTGGATAAGCAGATCCAATATCATAATTCAACTTCAAGTTGCCCTAAATTAATTTGTAATCTCTAATTAATGGTATATCAATGAAAATACCAAGTTTTTTTTTTTCTGAAACCAGACAAACTGATCCTAAATTTATTTAGAAAAATAAATAAGCAAGGAAAGCCAGAAAAAAAAATCCTCTAAAACCTGAGTGTAATAACACAAGGCCATCTTAAATGTACATTAAAATATATCATAAAGTCTCATTAATTAAAACATAATGGCTTTGGCACATGAATCAATAGACCAATATAAAAGAATAGAAAGTCCTTAGATAAATCTCAAAATATACTGAAATTCAATATATGATGAAGGTGGCATCTCCAGTCAGTAGGAAAAGATGGACATTCTAATAAATAAGAAATAAGTATTATCCTTTTGGAAAAAGATAAAACTGAACATATAGGCTTTACATTACAAACCAGGGTAGACTCCAAATTAATCAAATATGTAAGTGGGGGAAATGAAACCATAAAAGAACTAGAATAAAATTTAAGTTAATTCCTTTATAATCTTGGAGCTGTAAGTTTGATGCAAAATTCAGAGACTAAACAAAAAGACATAGAAAATCTGACTCAATAAATATCAAAAAATTTTGTAAGACAAAAAAAAAACCTATAATCAAAGGAAAAAACACAAATGATAAATTGGGACAATTTGTTTGCCATTTATATTACAGATAAATGGCTAATCTCCCTTACATAAATTAGTCCCAGAAACTGAGATGAACAAAACCAATAGCCCCAATAGAATAATAAGGAAAAGGTATAAACAGATAGTTCACCAAACAAAATGCAGATATGAACATATGAAACATATTAAACATATGAAATTATGATTAACTCCTTTTATAAAAAGAGAAATGCAAATTAAAACCAAACTGACAAATCAGTTCTCACCTGTCAGGTTGGCAAAAATCTAAAAATATGAAACTATGCACTACAGAGCTGAGAGCAAACAGACATTCTTTTGCATTGCTAGTGGAAGTGCAAAAGGGTATAATATATGGGTGAAATCTGGCAACATTTAACAATTAAGCATGTATTTCATTGACTCAGCAATTTCCTTTCCAGGAATCTATTCTACCAATTCACAAACGTGAAAAGACATATGTACAAGGTTTCATATCATGACATTATTTGGAAATAACTTCCAAGTTCAGCAAAGGAACATGTTTAATAAATAATCCATAGAATGAAACACTTACTATGGCATCTGTCAAAAATAAAAGAAGATATGCTCAATACACTGATTTGGGAAATCTCCAGGATATGTTTTAAAAAGAAAAAAGCACAGTGTTTAGGTAAAGTACAGAGTGAGTCTGGAACATCTATTTGTCCCAGAAAGTAAGACAGTACTCAAAGACTAATGGAAATAGGTGAACTGAATATAGGATCAGGTCAAATTTGAAACATCAAAGTTTTGAGCATCAAAAAGAATAATGACAGTAATGGATTGTAATGTCTGAGGTTACAAAATCCAGGAGACCAAAATGATACTAAATTAAAAACTATGTATGTGGGAGGAAAATCTTACTGAGAATTTTACCTAATAAATGTAGAAAGAATAATAGAATTAGAAATGGTAGAATTTCAACATCAGTGCAATAATTAATCAGACAAGGATCATCAATGAATAGTAAGAATTATTGGATGAAAGACCATGGGAAATGGGATAGTCACAGTCTCAAGGGAAAAGTTACCTTTACAATGGAGAAATTTGGTGAACAAATCTCAACCAAGTAATCAAATGTAGCATCACCAATAAAGGAATAAATTGAAATTCTGTGCCCCCTGATGTGCTGTAGTGGGAAGGGCATAACATCACCTATGTGGTAGTCTTACCAAAAGTATTTGTCCTAAGTGTGTAATGAGAATACAACCAGAAAAATAGAATATGAGATGCTATACAAAAAAACTGGCATGGATACTTCAAAAATATTAATATCATGAAAGACAAGAAAAGTTATGGCAAATATTTCTAAATAAAAAAGTTAGAGACATAAAATTAAATGCAATTCGTGATTTTCTGAATCAGAAAAACACAAACAGTTATAGAGGACGTTATTGGCACAATTGGGGAAACCTGAATAAGGATTGTATGTTAGATGTTATTGAATTGATATTAATTCTTCAAGATGTAAAAATAATATTTTGACTACTTAGAAGTTATACACTGATGTATTTAGGAGTGATGTGTCATGATATTTGCAACTTACTTCCAAATTCAGCAAAACAACAACAAAAAAGTTAAAAAGAGAGAAAAAGATAAAGGTAGAAAAATGTTAAAAATTGGAAAATCTAGGTGAAGCATATATTACTGTTTATGATAATATTCTTTTTAATTTTCTTTATTGGTTTAAAACTCTTCAAAATAAAGGCTGAACAGTGTCTGCTTAAAACTATGACGTTTTAAAAAACAAATAGAACAGTGTATCTAGGATGCTACCTTTGTGGCAAAAATGAAGAGAAACAAAAATATGCATATTTCCATAAAGAAATCCTGGAAAGATAAATTTTAAAATTGAGTAAAATGTTTTTAATAGGGAGGATAAAGTAAGGTGGGAACAAGATTCTCAATATATAACTTTTTATATTGTTTTGCTTTTTAAAGTATGTAAATGTAATATCTATTAAGTAGCAAAACTAAATTAAAAATGCAGTAAAATATAGAAGAAAGAACACGGACTCTGGAGTCAAATTTCTCATGCTCCATCCAGTTGGATTACTTACTAGCTCACTACTGCTTTTGGCAAATTTCTGAACTCTTGCTTCAGTCTCCCTGTCTGTAAAATGAAGATAATAATATTAATAATACATACCTGCTGGAGTTGCTCTGAGCATTAAAGTACTTAGAACATGGTTAGTAGTCATCAAAGGAAGTTTCTCAAAGGAAGAGAATCCACAGACTAGTAGATAAAATAGAAATGGTCTCCATTTTGTTTTAATTTTTTTTTTCTTTTTTAGAAAAGCTCAATTTGGTTCCCTAAAAGAGAAAAAACATTCTCACATTTTAGGCCTTCCACACTGGCAGGGGCTGCTTCATGGTGTGAGTTTCCTGGGATGATATAGTGGTGGAGCTGGAAGGGTCCTTAAATATCACCAAGTCAACCCATTCATCAAACAAAGTTTCACATGTGGTGGCAGAGATGAACCAAGAACCCAGGACATGTGGTTCTCCTTCCAGTACTATAATATATAATATATGGTGTTACCTGTCATAAAAGCCACTCAGGCTAAGACTACACTCATTCATTGAACAAATAGGTTTTGAATGGCTCTAGGCTGGGTGCCTGGATACAGTCATGAACAAGGACATCTGCCCTTATAGGGCTTCCTTTCTGGAGGGGCAGAAAATAAGTAAAAATGTGAATATAATGAGAGTATACAATAGAATTTTAGGTAGTGATAAGTATTATAAAGGAAAGTAAAGCTGAGAAAGGAAATTGAGGATGGTGAGGCTGGGAGGGCTTTGCTATGTTCGGCAGGATCAGGGAATGGCTGGTGGATACTTTTAAGCAAAAACCTGCATAAGAGAGGGAGGATGCCACGGAAAGGAAGCTCTGTGCTGCACAGGAAGCTGGACAAGATGACTGTTAAAGTCCCTTTTCAATGCTAAATTATCTGATCTCTCTAGGATAAAGGAACTTCTACAAACATGACAATCTGATGTACTTTTGAGTAATACCAACATTCAGTAAATTATGCCAATTTTTCAGTTACAGTCATAACTTGGACCCCCAAATCTTCTCTAAAATGAATAAAATCTTGGGCAGTCATTTATCTCCAAATATAAGGAACACTATCTGGAAATGAAATATGTAATCCAAAGAACTTTCAGAGAATTTTTAATCATTTCTAAGAGATAAGCAACGGCATCCTGGGGTAACGTAAACAAGCAGAGCAGACGACTATATGGCACCAGTAAATCTTCTGTGTGCTTATTCTCCATAAGTTTAAAACTGTCCAAATGCAAAAACCAAGATCCGTAAAGAACACATAATGAATTAGGTGTCAGCAAAATTACAAGCTGTTCTAAGGCTCTGCTAAGAAGATGGAAAGACGAGCCTTAGACTGAGAGACACAATTTGCAAATCATATAGCTAATAAATGACTTGATCCACAATACATAAAGAAACCGCCCCAAAACACAAATGTCTATCAAAAGGTGAAAGAATAAACAAACTGTGGCATCCTCCACAGAGTAGAATACTACTCAGTAATAAAACGGAATAAACTATTCATACATGCTAGAACAAGGTTGAAAATAATCACGCTGAGTGGGAGAAGCCAGACAAAAAAGAGCACATGCAGTTTGATCCCATTTATATAAAATTAGTAAATGCAAACTAATCTATAGTGACAGAAAACAGATTTGGAGATGGGGCAAGGCTTTGGGAAGTGAGGAGTGGGGAGGGGCAGGAGGAAGAGGTTACAAAGGGGCATGAGAAGACTTTGGGGGTGATGGATATGTTCATTGTTTTGACTGTGGTGGTGCTTTCAGAGATATATGCATAAGTCAAAATTCATCAAATTTTACATTTTAAATATGTGTAGTTTATCTTATGTTAATTATACCACAATAAAGCTGTTAACAATAAAAGTTAATAAAAATAATTACCAAATGAACCAACAATAAAAAGAAATCCCACTGTCCATAAATCAGGGTCCAACACTCTCTGGGAATGGAATATGTCATTAAAGGAACACTAGGTGTGTGACCTTGGTAACATTGCTAACTGCTCTAAGCGTCAGCTTGCCTGTCTGTAATGGGAAAAATGGTATTAGCTTATGAGATTACTAAGGGTATAAATGAGGGAAACTGAGAGAAAAAGCACCTGTTAGTGCTGTGTTTTTGTGGTCAGAACTCTATTGTTAAACAAGAGCGAATACATCAAGGGGAGGCAATAGAATGCACACCTCACTCAGGGGAACTGCCATCCACTCTCAGATGCCAACTCACTCAGAGGCAACCATTGCATATAGAAATACATGTGGCCAAATCCCATTCAGACGATCAGGTAGGAACCATGGCTGTGACAGCTTCAAGTTTTATTTTTTGGAGAATCTTGTTTGGTGGAAGTTCTGTCTATCTGGACAGCTCATCCAGACAGACATTGTGATCTCCAAGAGGACACACCATCTTTGCTTTCCACCTAGATTAGTCATCATACTCACCTTCAGTCCGTTCAACAGATTGTTCCTTTAGCTCCAGAACCCACCATCTTCAGTAACTCACAGTCACTCCCAAACACCTGTATGCACCTTGAGGCCACTGCATCCCACCATGTGTTTGATTGATCTGTTTTACAATTACGATAGCCATAGTCAATGCCAGTAATCCAAGCCAGCAAGATAGCATCACAAAGTAAATCCGTGTGCCCATGCCAGCCCTCCACAAATGCATGGGATGGATTTTTTTAAGTCACTATGGAGATAAGTGATCAAATGCAGGACCAACCTCTCACTATTACAGGAAAACTGGTGCAAATGGACTACTATTAGTCACCAAACATCATAATCTTATTCCAATGACATCTGGAAATATTTCCTCTCCCCTTGAGGCTTGCCTCCTGTTCCTATTTTCCCAAACTCATGATCATTTAGCTCAGGGGTTGGCAAACTTTTCCTGTAAAGGGCCAAGTTGTAAATATTTTAGGTTTTGCTGGCCAAAAGTCACAATCAAAGATATTATGAAGGTACTTATGTAACCATTTAAAATGAAACCATTTGAAAATTTAAAAGTTATTCTTAGGTCATGGGCCATTAAAAAAGGGGGGGGAGAGAGAGAGAGAGAGAGAGAGAGAGAGAAATGAAAGAAAGCAAGAACAGGTGCAGGTTGAAATTGGCCCTCTGGCCATAGTTTACAGATTCCTCATTTAGTTGCATGTGATTTGGCTTCAGTAATTTAACACTAGTTGAATCCAGTTCTAAAGACTTCTTTTTTCTAAATTAATTAGAACATGACAACCTTTTGCTATGTTCTGGTGACTTATTTTAAGACATGAGGGAGTTAAACCTCACACAAATCTTACTAAATTTTTTCCAGTGGAATTACTGAGAATTTGGACTCCCTCCACTATTTCTCTTTGAAATGTTTACTACTTCAATATTTTTGGTTTTCTTCCATAACCTATTTAACAGAAAACACATTTTCATCAGTGCCTTTCGTCTTTCCCTTATTTGGCATCCTTTTGGATCTTAAAAAAGAACATTGTTGGGCTAATTAATTACAACTATTTTGCAAGCAGCTAGAAACCAGCATCCTTTGGTGGATGTTGGCCTAAATTATTAGAATTCTTTTAATATATGACTATTTCTTGGATGAGTAAGTATTTTCTTAGAGAAATGCCTTTTGGAATCCAGACTTTTCTTGAGAGATAAACTTTCACAGAGTAACATATGTTTTTTACCCCTAAATATTTGAAGTGGGTGAGATCATTTTGTGTCCACTCTTTTTCCACATTTGGATCTCAACTCCAGTAGAAATGCCAATAGCCATACGGAAGCCTTTGTCTGTCTAGGACTTGCCCCAACAACTATGCCACAATTTTCCACCCGCTCTAAACCTTTAGTCCACCCTCCACATCCCTCATTCTCAATAGGTGACCTCCTCTCATGAAGAATTGAGAACATAAAACATGCGATCTTATCATTTCTGCATCTCCAACTCAACATTTATTGGCATCTTCACTTGTCTTTTCTTGCTTTCTTCTTATTTCTGAGGAGAACATGGTTTTTCTCTCTCAATAGTAATTCTTGAACATATGACAAATATATTCTCTTAGTGTGCTGTTTGATGTTTACCTTTATTTATAGGGCCTCTTGTCATTTAGAAGTTATAAAATTTTTCTTTAGTCAAATTTATCAGTTAGTTTGTTTATTAATTCTTTTAATTTCTTTATCAATTTCCGCCTTTTTTTGTGCTACTGGTTTAGGATTTTATAGGAAACTATTAGATTAAGTTGGGCACTTGCGTTGTTCAAATTACCTGTGTCCTTGCTAAATGTTCCTACTTGATCTCAATTTCTGAGAAATGTTTAAATCTTCGTACATGACTGTAGATTTATCCATTTCTCTTGTGTCTGACTTGACTTTATGCATACCATTCATGATACCATTCCATGATCACTCTATATTTTTGTGGGTTGTTCCTTTTATCACTAGTATTATCTTTTTTTAACTCTCACAATTTTGCCTTTAATTTACTTTTTTCTGATAGTAGTAATTATAGCCTCCTTTGCCTATTTTCCTGATATATTTTTAACATAGCTTTATTATATAATTATTTTATTTTTCCTTAAATTTAGGTCTTAAAAAGCAGCATAGAGCTGAGTTAAAAAATTATCTGATATGAATTTCCCCTTTTCTACAGGATTTCTATTATGAAAATTTTCAAGCAAAAGTAAAAATAGTATATTGAATCCTGCAAGCTAATCACCCAGATTCAACATTGATACATATGCGTTTCTTACTGTCTTACCTATTCCATACAGTCTTTTCTTTCTTGTCCTTCCCCTTCTCCTTCCTCTCCTCCTCCTTCTTCTTCTCCACAGCTAATAAGGACTTTTTTTGTTCAACCATAACCACGATCATCAAATCTGAAAGAAAAACACAATAATTTCTTAACAATATTTAATAATCAGTCTATAATCACATTTCCCAAATGTCATGAAATGTCTTCTTGCAGTTGATTTCTTCAAATAAGCAACCAAAGAAGGCTCATTTGTTTAATGTTGTGTTTGCCTCTTAAGTCTCTTTTATTATTGAGCAGTTTCCCCTGTCCTTCTCTTTTTATTTTATGCCACTGATATGTTGGGAAAAAAACAGAGTATTTTTTCTGTAGAATATCCTACATTCTGAATCTGGTCATTTGTGTCTTAGTAGTAGCATTCAATTTGTTTTTCTACCTGCTATAATTCCTAGCAACTGGTACTTATATGTAGAGACTGCCTTCCCTCCAGGTAGATGCAAGCTACTTTGTAGCTATGGCTAGGGAAATTCCTATTTGATAATACCCAATTTTTCTGTAAAGTAGGAGGCAAGACTGTATGCTGGAAATTGGGAAAAATAATTAATTTCCTAGGTTGCCTGGAAGTTCTTAATTTATATTTCTGTGGAACATATATCATACCCTTAGGACCTCCCCAGAAACCATTACTAATTAAGGCTTTTTAATAGGCCAACTGTAAGTGCTGGTTTTCATTATTTATTTCCTAATTTATGCTGCTCTCCAGCAAGAAAACATCCCTCTCCTTGCAACTGTTAATTATGGAGATTCCTAAACTCTTTACCATCAAAGATTCCTTTTATACTATGTTCTCATAAGTCCTTAGGTATTTTAAAGATACTATCTAGCAAACTACATTTATAAAGTAAAAAATAAGCTTCTTTTTTTTTCTGACCTGTTTTATTTTATTTATTTATTTTTTTAATTTCAGCTCATTATGGGGGTACAAAAGTTCAGGTTATATATATTGCCCATGCCTCCCCATCCCCCCGAGTCTGAGCTTCAAGCGTGTCCATTCCCTAGACAGTGCACATCGCACTCATCAAGTAGGTATACACCCATCCCTTCCCCCCAGCCCCCACCTCTGTCTGATACCCAATTGGTGTTATTCCCAAATGTGCACTCAGGGAAACCAGTTTACTGGTGATGATTTAACATTTGCTTTTAGCCTGTAAAAGAAACTGATCAGCGTAAGTAATCATGTTTGATTAATCTAATTCCAATCAAAATCAAAAGAATATGATATTTCAGTTATTCTGTGAAATCTTACTGAGGACAAATGTATGATGGTTCTTGGGTTTTTCAAATATGGTAAACAACTTTTGGACTCCTATTATTTCTTAATAGAATCTTGGAGAAAAGAGTACTAGTTACATTGCAACCACATTAGCCTAGCTTTTCATCGAATTTTAACTTCTAATCTTAAGGTATTCAATATTGAAGTGTTTTCTTTCCCAAACGAAGGATGTGCACCCCTATTGCTCTTTATGTGTATTCACTTATTAGTGGAAATTTTGATTTATGAATCATCAACTCTGAAAGTAATGGTTGATTTGGTACCCACTAAGCAAATCAGACCATCGTTTACTAAATTACTTTGTTCTTGAAAGAGATATTTCAACAATTCTAATAACTTAAAGTAATTAAAAGTTTTTAGTTTCTCTTGGAGAATAACAGTGAGTGATAACTTTATAATAAAGCAAGGGTGATTTTTATCCATTTAAATTCTAATGCTTTAAAATATGTTAATAAAATCATGTAGAAAAGAGTCTATTCATTCAATAGCTATATCTTGAGCTTCCCCGTAGAGCTACATCACATTCTAGAATAGAGATGTGAACATAGTAGACACAAACCTTGTTCTTAGGTATCTTACATGAAACAAATAACAAACAGATAAACATAGTATTGTAAATTGGTATAAAATGTAACACACTGCAACACGAAGGCAAAATAGAGTGTGCAATGAGGGGTTATAACAAGAGAGCCTATTTTAAATAGGGATAAAAAGTCTCCAAGGAAATGACATTAAGACAGAAGTTTTAAGTGTGAGTAGGTTTTAGCTGGAGATGGACAGGGTTAGAAGGGATTTCCAGTCAGAAGAAATAGAACGTTTGGATGCTGTATGATGCAAAAAACCACTATCCCTTGGTGCCCTCACCGAGGGTACAAGAGCCAGGTGGGCACTTAAGGGAGTTCAGGGGACATGAAACAATTACAATGAATACATTTCTGTTGGGGTTGTATTTGCCAAAATGATTTCAGCAAAGGGTGACTCATTTACAATAAACATTTTTCTTTTGACAGTATCTTAAATTAAATTCTGAAGTATGAGGTGACAAAAGAAGACTAAGTGACCTGCTTTGGCCATAAAGAATGCACCAACTCCTTAGTGTACACCGTGTTGCCAAAGCATAATCCATTAGCTTCAGGAAAAACTGAGAAACCCAATCATGATGATAAGAAAATTTAAACACAATGATTTCTTTCTCTTGCATATTATTTGTGAGCCACAAAGGTATTCCCTTTGAAATCATCACAACCAGAAAGAGCTCATGATTCATTTGTGTGTTCATTCCCAATCCTTGGCTTGACTAAAGAAAAGAAATGAAAACCTTTGGTTGTCAGCCTCGTTCTATTTAACCGCCTCTAGAGTACTCTGGTGATGACATAGTTTCCTTAGCATCACTTCATAAAGAGGAAGGACATGACCCTAATTATAAATGTCACGTATCTTCAACTGAAAGTTTAAATTATAGAGATTGGTGCCAATATTTGTAAAAGAAAAGCAGCTAAAAGTTAATGCACGAAATACTTTCAGTGTATGGTATTTAATAGGAATGTCCCCACCCCCTGGAAGCCACAACAGACTTTATTGCCTTATATTTGAGCCAATTTATTATAGTGCACCGTTCACTTTCTGAGGAAGGAATAACTCTGATAAGCCACAGAGATATTCCCTGGTTAATGAATGTTTACTAAGGGGAACTTTCTGAAAGGTATATTTGTTCTCTAGGGCTGCAATCCCCAACCCCAAAGCCACGACCCAATATTGGTCCATGGCCTTTTGGGAACTGCCCGAGCTCTGCACTGCCCCCCACCCAAGTGGAAAAATTGCCTTCCATGAAACTTAGGAACTGGGCCACACAGCCGAGGTGAGCACCGCAAGAGAGAGTGAGGCTTCATCTGTATTTACAGCCGCTCCCCGCGCCCCATCGCTCACATCACTGCCTGAGCTCTGCGTCCAACCCCTCCCGCCCCTGCTCCCCACCACCTCCCCATTCGTGGAAAAGTTATCTTCCATGAAACTGGTCCCTGGTGCCAAAAAGGTTGGGGACCACCACTCTAGGAGGATTCAGTCTTATCATTTCTCACTACCTCAATTTAGACAGTTAATCTACCTGTTTTTACAAAAACAAGTTGTCAAATATATTTAAGGCTGGTAAACTAAGATCTTATAAGTCACACCAAAAAACACTAAGCCAGTACTTCTCAACCATTGCTACACAGTCTATGTGGAGTTCACGAGGTACTTGCAAAGAATCTACAACTGTAACTTGTACAAAGTATGTATTTTACACATAGATATGCACTATTATTTTTCAAATTCATAAAGACTACAGTGATAAAATACCTTGCCATTTTAAAGCATTACTGAATTCATAATGTTTTGTCTGTTATATTTTTTCAAACAATAAGTAGAAAAAAATTTTCATATCATCAATTCTGATGCTCCAAATATTTAGAAAATACTACGGTACTACATGTTGAGTTGATTGATGAAAGCACTGTTTTGTCAGCTTTTGATCACATGTCACTAGCAGTTTAAAAAAATTGAGCTCATACAGTCCAATATATATATATTTACTCATAAACAGTATGCATGTACTGCTATACTAATACACACACACACACACACACACACACATACAGCCATATGCTGCATAATGATGTTTTGGTCAACAACAAACCTCATATATGACAGTGGTCCCATAAGATTATCATGGAGCTGGAAAATATCTGTTGTCTAGTGACGTCATCATGTTGCAGCACATTATTCATGTGTTTGTGGTGATGGTGTGAACCAACCTATGGAGCTGCCAGTCGTATAAAAGTATAACTGACTCTATGAACAAATTTCACTGACCCCTATATATTTTTTTTATAATCCTCTTTCTTAACTAACTACTTGACCTTTTGAGTAGTTTCCCAGAAATGGTGGATTTTCTGTAAGACAAAGGAGTTAAGATTCTAAAAGCTGCAGGGCAGACTTCCTGACACCAAGACTCACCATCCCTCCGGAACCTTCCCCATGCACTAGACCCTTGTTAATTTCCTCACAACCTGCCAAAATGCACGTAGCCCCTTGTTAATTTCTCCTCTTTAAAAAGCCAGGATTAAGGACTATCCTTTAGTCCAAGGGACAGAATTTGAGGCAGCTTCTCCCTTTCTCCCAACAAGATGTCTTTCATATTAAAAAAAATCCTTCCTTCCTTGGCAATCCTCCTTGCCTCAATAATTGGATCATTGTATGGTGAGCAACTAGACCTATGCTGAAACTCCCCTGTGGTTTCCATAGCAAAAGTATAGCACATACAGTTATGGACAATACATAATAATAATAAATGACTGTGTTATTGTATATGTATATGCTATACTATACTTTGTATCATTATTTTAGAATGTACTCCTCTACTTATTAAAAAAAAAAAAGTTAATGGTAAAACAGCCTCAGGCAGATCCTTTAGGAGGTATTCCAGAAGTCATTGTTATCACAGGAGATGACAGCTCCATGTGTGCTTATGTTTAGATATACAAATATTTACCAGCTGCCTACAGTATTCAGTACAGTAATATGCTGTACAGGTGTGTGGCCTAGGAGCAATAGGCTACACCATAGAGCCCAGGTGTGTAGTAGGCTACCCCACCTAGGTTTGTGTGAGTACACTCTAGGATACCCACACAAGAACAAAATTGCCTAATGATGCGTTTCTCAGAATGTATTCTATTGTCAAGCTATGCATGACTGTACATATATGTACTTTATAAAAGTTCTGTGACAGAAAATTTAAAACAGTCAGTTAAAAAATAAATATAAGTGTTAAAAATTTCTTCCAGCACTCCTGGAATCTGGTAGTCTCCTTTCAGAAGGTCGCCAGTAGAAAGAGGGAAGGACATTAGGGGCTGTCTATAGACATAAGTGGAATTAAGTTAGCACTTCCTGGGAAAAACTGTACAGGTCAGTTAGACCTTGCAGAGAGGACTTTTGGGTACTGTTGAGTTATTACATTTTGTACTCTGACCATTAGTACAGCAATAAATCACAAAGTCACATATCCACACTGTCTCACCTGCTTCACACATCAGCACTTCTGTTTGGAAAGAATTATATGCTGGAAAAGGCTAAAACTCCCTGTCCAGGTGCCCTATGAAAGCTGACCTGTATTTGGAGCAATCACAACAGCCTGCTGCATCCTTTGATTGCTGTCCACACTGTGCCACAGCCCTGAGGGCTGGGCCTGTTGTCCATATGGCAGAGAGAGCAGTGTGTTGGAACCGGTCTCCATGGAGACACTGGGGCTGAGAGGCACATGCCTGGCACAATCTCATAGAATGAAATTTCTTACAAGGACACTAAATCCAGGTCAGTATAAATTTGATATATACATTTCTCATTTTGGAAGTGGGGAAACTATTTTATATCCCTCAAGATATTGGTAGTGGTGGTTGTGGGGAATGTTCCTGTTTGTGGAATACAAGGAGCTACCATTAGGTAAAGGAGAAAGGTTGCAAAGCAAGGGGACCAGAACCAGGGGAACCTGCTACAGAGATTACCCACAGAGTCAGTCAGGAAGAAGGAAGTTCTGAGAGGTGGGTCACCAGGGCAAGGGGACTCTTCTGAAGGGTTTCACCCAAGTGGTGGTCTAGAGGAGGAAAATGACTTGGAAGCAGGCGTCTTAAGATAAGAAGGCTCTTCTGTTGGTTTGGTCATGGCAAAAGTCAGAACAGTAAGAGAATGAGAAGTACACAAATGAGATCTTTCGCCGTCTCTTCCAGCAGGGGTTGGAGCTATGCCAGGCTTGCGAAGAAGCTTGGGGGGACAGGAAACACACAAGCTTTCTCATCTTTGTCACCAAATGAGGATGGTAGCTGCTAATGTTATTGGAACTGTGATCATGGGGAGGTGAGGGGCAGTGGGGAGGGCAGGAAATACTGCCTCATTTGAAGGTCACAACCACTTCCACATGCAACTGGCCTCAGACTCAAGGGAGAAGAATTGGGTTTGTCAGGAAAGGCCAATTCATCTCTGCCAGAAAGATAATTTGCATGCCTAAAGATTAAAGCTTCTGGGAGGTTATTATACTTAGGTCCTGCTTCACTCGCTCTAGGCACTCTTCTCTGAATTTCAAGGTCCAAGAGAAAAATAAGACTAAGTAGGATAGAAGAAATGACTTGAAAATGGCCTGGCACTTCACAAGGGAGGTTTTCCTTAATGGGAAGTGAGAATATCTCTGAATCATGACAATGTTAAGGACAATAAAATGAAACATATTAGGACAAAACTGGCAGTCAAAAATAGTTTCTCGATGTTTCTAAATAAATAGAGGTTAATTTTTTTTTAATTACTGGTTTTTATACATCAGGACTTAGTTTTAGTTAACAAATAGAAAGAGATTTAATTAGCGGAATTAGATGCTTCCAAAACCATTGGAAACTGAGCCTGAAGGATTACTTCCAAGAATAACGTCACGGAACTAGCCTGCCAGGATAACTACTACCTCTAGCACCATCAGGAAGAAAGGGAGTCAGGAAGTTGCAAAAACAACTGATTACCACCAGACCATAGTATGTCAGCCATAATCTAGGAATCAAGGACCCACCAAAAATGGTGGGCTCTAGAGTAACTTCAAGCCTGCTAGATCTACCTCAGAAAAACAGATGTCTTGCATGCCTCTTTCTCTTCACTTGACTTGGGTTTGAATTTCAGTCATGCATAGGTACATCTTAATGAGAGAAGTTAGATCATACTGGCAGCTTTAGTGTTGTGGCCTCTGCATACAGAAAGGCACACTAGAAAGACAGAGAAACAGATGGTAAGTCAGCCAAGCTACTATATCCACCAATATCTTTGAAAGAAGGAATTAGAGCATTTAATATTTTGCCTAGTTTTGTAGGAAAAAAATTATATAATACAAGTGTCATTATTCTTCTGGTATTGTTGTATTATAACAAATAAATACAAAGAAAAATTAAACAAAATGATAGTGACAGAACCACTAATCGAATTCTCTTTCAATAGAAGTATGCAAAAGTTGTAAAGAGATATGAGCAGGGTGTGGGGAATATTAAGTGAGTAATATCAAAGAGGGCAATGATTATAGGAGGGGAAGCTTAACTAATACAACAAAAAAAGGGATTTAGTTAGTAAAGGCTGCAGTACAGTCAGATACACCTGCCACTGGCCAGGCAAGGCACTGTGTGTGATAGATCATGTGATTACATATTTCTGCCACCTGCCAGCTTTACTTATCAGCTTCTGGGCTGAAAGGACCCATGGAATGAAAAAAGGCAAAAACTTGCCCTAATGATATTATATATCCTTATGTTCTATCCCTGGGTTTGAAGTGTCAAGCAGTACCGGTATGCCCAGAGTGCAGAAAAAAAGCAAACCTCAACAAGAAACGCTTGCCACTGGGAGTAGATGCTGGAGTGGGTCATCCAAATCCCCACTTCTGGATCAAGGCCCTTATTCCTCCAGCTGCCAGGAGTGTAAACTACTGACTCTCTCTTTGGGAACTGCCCTCCAATGAAGATAGCTGCCTTGCCCAAGTTTACACTCTTCCTGGGGAGTGATTGGCAGTCTACATCCAATGACTAGTAAATTCGGAGTACAAAGGCTGTCCTACAGGCCTCAACTCTGGACAAATATGAAAGGCCACTCCAACTCCAGAATTCCCTGTGGGATTGGCTGTAGTCTCTGTCACCACCGCTTTGCAGTTCAACTTTTCCTCTTGCTTCCTTCCCAATCTTGCTGCCTCACTTCCTTACAAATATTCCCAAGATCACTCCCCGATAACCTCTAGCAATCCAGTCTTTGACTCAGAGTCTGAGTCCCTAAGAATTCTACTGAAGACACTACTCTAAAAGCTAGGATCCTTTTATTGATGTCAAGGCTGCAAGCAAGTAGGACAAGAATCGCAGCACATGGTTCTAGGTGATGTATTTTTATCCCATTTAGAATGTTTTATCATTTCTGAATTGCTCCCAGGGTTGTCCTGTCAGCGAATGTTTGCACAAGAAACTGAGAGTTTGGAAGGAAAGAAATATGAGTGAACACCAAGAGGTTGACTCTCAGCTTCAGATTAAGAGGACATAGCTGTTTAAAAAAGACAAGAACAGTTCTCCTATCCACTTTTCTATCCCCCTTCCCGCCTATTCTGCACTCTACTAGATGGGGAAGGAACTTAGATGGAAAAGAGATGCATGAGACTGGTCATGGGGAAAGCTTATGGGTCTAGGAGAGAATCTACTGGAAGTATGTCCTGGAGGCTGGGTGGAGACAAAGGAATAGCCTGATTCATTAGGGAAAATGACAGAGACCTAAATGAGAAGAAGCATAATTGAGAGTAGTTAAGTAAAAGCTCTGCTATCCTCTAAAATTTATCTTGGAAACTGAGAAGAGGAGGAAGCTTGTGACAACCCAGAATTTAGTCCTAATGTTTTTCTCCTTTGATGTCACTTCTGAAATTTCCGGAATGGACAGAAGCTACTAGAAAGTGGCAAGTTCTACAGGCATCAGTACAGGTGCCCACTGGCAATGACAGCAGTGCTTCGTTCAACTCCATTTGGAACATCAGGGCCACTGGACACCGGAACTATCAGCAGTTTAGTGTCCCCATAGTGATGCAGAAACCTGGGTAGATTTCTCTAAGACCGGAATTCCAGTCATCTAGCTAGCTGGGGTAGAGCAGGAAGAAATTGGTGAGTGCTATGTTTTTACTTTATTGTACCATTAAACTCTGGGACTGTTAGGGTGACACCATTTCACCCCTAATAAAAGAATCTTAGAGGCTTATCGCTAACTCTCCGGGCTGACCCACCCCTAACCTTTTGGAAGTTTAATTGGTGCAGACATAAGATCAGAAACATGATTGCTCACATGCCCACTTCCTCTCCAAAGCTATTGTCAACATGGCAGTTTATGCCACTCCCCCAAATTCCAACTTCTCAAATGGTGATTCAGTAGCTGAAGCTAGAAATAAACTTACGGACTGCATATTGTTGCTGGATGGCTATACCCCGGATGAGTAAGAGCAAAGACAATTTTTTAAAATTAATTAATTAATTAAATAATTTTAAATGCCAGCCAATTTCTGCAGTCCTGGAAAGTAGGGGATATGACCCCAAATAGAAGCAAATCTTATAAATAACATTTTTGTTGCTTTTTTTAAATAAAAAGATCAAATTTCAGACTTGTAAGAAATGAGAAGTGTTACAGAAGCAATGGGAAATTAGGTATTAGGCATCACGTTCTCTGTGTCTATTACTGAACTTTATTGCTTGGAATGCATCCACCTATGGAATACAAACAAAGCTCCCTGGAAGAGAAGAATAAACACCCATGAATTGAAGGAGCACATGAACAGAATCAAAACTGGAATAAAAAACTTCCTGAGAAGAACAACAGGAGCAGCCCACCTGGATGGGAATCACTGTTGCCATTCCCTGAGATGAACTGAGTGGGCTGACATCACCCCCTGCATCTTCTTTTCCCCCATGGGTTTGACTAACACACCAAAGAGAACTAATTGCATGGTGACTGCTTTTGACCTTCCTGTTACCTGTCCCTTTGTGTCTTCTCTGTGTGTTCTTTGAGTGCTCAGGATGTCTCGTTAGCGTTTTAGTTTGGGCTCCTGGCTGTCAGTCCCCTGCAGACAATGGCATAGCTTGGGCCGGTAATGCAGGTCACTGTTGGGCAGCTCATGGTGCAGCAGGTCTGGCTAAAAGAGGAATTGCTGTGTGCAAGGGAGAAACGGGCACTGTGTGGGGGGGAGAAGCTGCCGACAGATTGCCCCTGACACTAATTAGCTGGGCAACTTCAAAGAGCATCCTGGAACCTCATGGAGATTCAGTTTCCTCCTATATAAAATGAAAAGGTGGATCTTTTAGGAGTCTCTTTAGTGTTAACATTCTGTGAGAGAAGACAGCCTTTAGATAAAGTCTGAGAGGTCAGAATGTGATGTAAAGACCAAAAATAACTGCGGGGAGAAATGTGCAAACATAGGAAAGAGAATGAAAAACCCGAGGCTCCATCCTCTAGTCCTCATAACTGTTAAAATTAATGACAGATAAATGAAGCCCAAACAACACACAGGTGTAGGGTTCAAGGGAAAACTCCTTCACCTTCTGAAGGGTCACTGAAAATCAACTGACAAAGGCAGATTAATAAGAGAAAAGGCACGCGAATTTATTAATGTGCACGGAGAGTGATTACCCCACCACACCATGGGGACAAATGGGCATATAACCTTCTTAGGGGAAAGGGAGGTAGGAAAGTGTAGGTGATTTTAGGGGGCTAGTAAAGGATTTTTAGGGGAATTCGATGGTCTTAAAGAACATGCAGTGGCCTGGGACAAAGTCTGTTGGGCCTGCAGACTGTACAATGGTTTGTAACAGAAGTCCATCCAGGTGTCTTGACAGACGTCAGTCTTTCTTCTGTGATATGAGTTCAGTTAATGAAAATTCAAAGAAGGGACCAGAGGTATTTGGTTTTTTTTTTCTTTGGTGGGTCCAGACTTCAGGCACATAAGGGAACTTCAGAGAACAACTTCATCCTGTGCTTTGGGGGAGACAGAGGGCTGAGAGACTGGATGTGAGGGAAAGACTGGAGAAACCTTGAGGCTGCTTCTTCACTTCCGCATGTCGAAGTGCTGTATTTTGAGATATCGGTCTCTGTGGCCCTACATTCCCCTGTCTGAAACTTCCCTAGAAGTTTCACACACTAAAAGCTGAGTTGGTGGCTGTGAAGAGAAAAATTGAGTTAATCCCTGAGTGGCAAAGGACCCCATTAAACCAGTCTCCCATTTCTGGAAACAGGCCAGTCTCATTAAATAGTTGTGTCTCATTTTAGGAGATGGCGCTGTAGACAGGCTCTCAGATGGAAGAAAAACAGAGGTTAATGTTTGGAATAATCTATAAATCGGTTTCTTTACAGTCTGGAGGGCAGTCAGTTGATGTGTACAATAGAGCTCTTGAAGTTATGCCTTGTGTCTAACTGAAATTTTGTATCCTTTGACCAACATCTCCCCAACTTCCAGCCTCTGACAACTACTATTTTATTCTTTGTTTCTATGAGTTTGATTTATTTAGATTCCATATATAAGTGAGATTATATAGTATTTATTATTCTGTGCCTGGTTTATTTCACTTAACATAATGTCCTCCAGGTTCATTCATGTTGTCACAAGTGACAGGATTTTCTTCTTTTTTAAGGCTTACTAGTATTCCATTGTGGATATGTACCACATTTTCTTTATCCGTTCATCCACTGATGGACACTTAGGTTGGTTCCATACCTTGGCTATTGTGAAAAATATTTCAATGAACATGGAAGTGCAGATAACTCTTTGACACACTGATATTTTTCTTTGAATATATATGCCCAGTAGTAGGATTGCTAGATCATATAGTAGTTTTATTTTAAATTTTTCAAGGAACTTCCATACTGTTTTCCATAATGGTTGTACTAATTTACAGTCCCACCAACACTGTAGAGGATTTCTTTTCCTAATGTCAAGTACTTCTAATACAGTATCTCTAATCCTGTGACCAACATTGCGAAGTAGATTTTATTATCTCCATTTAACATATTGCAATTCTCTGTGCTCTAAATACACATTTATATAATCTCATTTAATTATATATAAATATATATTTATATATAGTCTCATTTAATTTAAAATGCCATTTAATTTTCACCACAATACTATAGGGTAGATATTTTTATTTTATGGGTAAAAATAATTGAGTGTCATCGAGGAGATGTAATTCACCTTGACTGATTTAGATATTAAGGAGCAAAATTAGAATTCACACTTTCATCTCTATGACATGCTTTTGATGAGCTAGTCTTAAAAGCCCAAATCCATAAGGAGTGGCCTATTACTATATATGTGAATATATGTCCTTGTCCCTCCTTCTAAGTTTTGAAATGTCTTGAATATAATTGGAATTAGATAACAGTTTGGGTTATTTTTGCGATGAATGAATTAATAATAATGGCCAACCAGTCAATATCACAATGACTATGTCTAATTATCAAAACTGTTACTTAATTCTGAGTTAGTTAATAGTATAAAAGATTTAAAAGTCAATTAAGTGTAAGAAAAGAAGTCATTCAACATTTTTATAATTTGGACAAAATAACATATTCTTATTATTCGACATGGCAGATGTCCTGTGTGCCAGGCTGCCTCACGTCTAGTCATGTCCTTGCTTGGTTTTCTCTGTGCTGTAATGTGTTCCTCCACCTCCAACCCCACAGTGCGTGGCACGTGAGTGGGAATAACTCAACTCTGATTTTACACCTGTGTTTGGCCACACGCTCTGTCTGTTTCTGGCTGCTGTCACCAGTGTTCGCTGGTTTGGTCCAGGGCCACTAACTTAGGGTCTCATTCTGTCATAGGCAGGTGTAATAAATTTCTACAGCCTCTGTAGCAAATTGCCATAAACTTAGTTGCTTCAGCAATACAAATTTATTATTTTTCAGTTCGGGAAGTCAGAAATGCGTCTCAGATTAAAATCAGGTATCAAAAGGGCTATATTCTTTTCTTGGATGCTCTAGCAGAGTGTATTAGTTAAAGTTTTCTAAACAGAGAAACAGAACCAATAGGAATATATGTATGTGTGTGTGTGCGTGCGTGTGTGTATATAGAGAGAGAGAGGGAAAGAGAGAGAGAGAGGGAGAGAAATTGGCTCACACAATTATGCAGGCTGAGAAGTCCCACAATCTGCTGTCTGTAAGCTGGAAACCTTAGAAAGTCAGTGGTGTGATTCCAGTCCAAGTCCAAAGGCCTGAGAACCAGCAGCGCCAAAGGTGCAAATCGCAGTCCAGGGGCAGGAGAAGACTATGTATCAGCTCAAGCAGTCAAGCAAAGAGCATGAATTCTTCCTTCCTCCGATTTTTGCTCTGTTCAGACCCTTGAAGAACTAGACGAGGCCCACCACGTTGGGGAAGGCCATCCACGTCACTGAGTCCACCAATTCAATCTCTTGTGGAAACACCTTCACAGACACACCCAGAAACAATGTTCAATGTGGGCACCCCACGGCCCAGTCATGTCGACACCTAAGAGCAACCATCACAGAGAGAATGTGTTTCCTTGTCTTTCCTGGTTTCCAGAGCCTGCTTGTATGTCTTGGCCTGTGGCCCTCCCTCTTTCTTCAAAGCCAGCATCAGCAAGTTGTCTTTCTCAGATAGAATCACTGCTCCTGTCATCACATCTCCTCCTCTGACCCTGATGGTCTCTACCTCGCTCGTTCTGTGATCACATTGGCCACACCTTGACAACCCAGGACAATCTCTCATCTCAAGGCCAGCTGCAACCTTATTTCCAACTGCAACCTTAATGCCCCTTTGCCACATAACATAGCGTATAGTCACAGCTTCTGGGGATTAGGATTGGACATCTGTGGGTGCCCATTATCCTGCCTGCCACAGCAGGGCACATGACCACGCAGATGGAGAGGCTCGTGACAGTGGGTAGCGGGGTGAAGATGGAGAGTGTGGCATGTAGACAGAGCACGTGGCCTCTGCGTTCAGACAGAACTGAGTTGAGATCCCAGCCTCATGACTTGCAGCAAGTTACCTCCCATCAACGACCTCAGTTCCTGGTTTCTAAAGTGTGAATGAAAATATTTTAATGCACAATATGTTAAATTAAAAATGCTTAGCACAGAGCCTAAAACATAAGAATAACAATTATAGTCCCTAATATTTTTGAGTTCTTACTAAGTGCTCAATAAAACTGCAGCTATTATTTGGATGATGATGATGATGATATAGCTGATAGCCTTAAATAAAGTTTGATAAGTCAACAGTCACAACAGAGACTGAAATCAGAGGATTATTATGGCAAAGCTCTGGGCTGGGTGCTCTTGGTAATCATTATTTGAAACTGGCCAGACAGTGTTTGCTGCAGCGAAAGTCCAGGAAATTTTGCCCTCTCTGCCAAATCATTTCTTGCACCTTTTCCTACTCTCCCTGCCCTTTTAGGACTTCAAAGACCATTGTTTGCCACTTAGCTGACTCTTCAAGGTCAGTGTTCCCTTGCATCATATTAAGACGCATAAAGAAGTTCAAAAGCAAATTCAAATGATCAGGGCTTTGAACCTGTGTCTCCAGATGTCTCCTTGTTACCTACATGGTTGGATAGAGGCTGTAGCTTTGCAGTCTTTAAAATGAATATCCTTAGGTACAATACGCCCTCTTCATCTTAGAAAGAACATCCTTGTGAAATAGCTCAGCTAATGGCACATTAACTGACAGAAACAATTTAGCAACTGTCATCATATAACAAAATGATGACATCTTAAGTTTCAGGGAGAGACTGATTTACTAAGGGAGAATATCTCAAAACTAATTAGACAGAGTCCACGACTATATATTTAAATCAGCTGATAATTACATACAAATATCCTTTTATAGCAAAAGATACTTGCAAAAATTTCCAGTTTTGTTTTTGCTAGCATTAGGTCGGTTTCTTATTTCAAAATGTGCCCTGTGTGCTAAACTGTCTGCTGTGTTTCACTCTACTCTCCTTCTCCCTGGGCTCATTTAAAATGGTGTAATGCAATTGTAAAATCTAAGTATCTAAAGCAGAAATGATCACTTGTTGGTCCTTGTGCTATCCCTCTGCTTCCGGAATTCCCAACCCCATGCCAAGCAGCATTGATCAATCAGCTGCAGAATGATGGTCAATTTTGTTCTGTAGGCCGGCAAGAAAAATCAGTCGGAGATGGCCCATGAGATTAAAGTGGGCGGATCTCCCCGAGCTACAGCATGTCAGTCATGTGGTGAAAGGTTGCTGAACTCTGCAGTCATTGCCACCAAAGAACAAAAAGCCATTCATGTCTTAAGGAAGCAAAACCAGCAGCTGAAGTCATAAAATGAACTAGAGTACTCTTTTTAACAATCCATTCTTAATTAGTTAAATACATAGGTAATTAAAATATTTCACAAAAGGTTGCAAATCTCTTTAACTACTCCTATAATTTCAGTAGCTTCTTATTTTTCCATGTCTTTTCCTACATACCTGCATACATAAATCTGCACACAAGTAAATGTACGTCATTATTAAACATTCGTTGGAATCCTAAAAACCAGGTTGCAACTCTAAAAAGTTGATGAAGGAAGCACATAGACATAAGTCCCGAGAGAATAAATACAGATGGTGAATGAACATCTGAAAAATATACAAGCTTTTAAAATCAAAGGAGTGTAAATTAAAATGTTACCATTTTTGGCATCAAATTTTCACAAGTCTGTTCATTGTTATGCTGTATGTTCTGTTGTGCTGGCGAGAGTGCAGTGAGGTGTGCACTCCCATTAAACGCTGAGGGAGCCACATGGATGTAACTTTTCTAAAAGGCATTTCTCGATAGACATCAAGGAACTGAACAAATATTTAGAGCTCAGATCTATGAATTTTATTATAAATATTTATTAGATATACTTAAAATATATGCAGACAAATATTCATCTCATTTAGAATAACCAAGAATTACATATCATATATACAGTATTTATAATGGACTCTTTACATGTTCTGTGATTTTAACAGGGTATATAATTACTACAAAAGGAGGCCTTTAAAAAATTTTAAGGAATAGGGATGAATGGTTAAAAAAGAGCGCGATACAAAAGTGTACACGCATACGATCCCCACTGTGTAACACACACACACAAGATAAAAAGACTAAAACTAAAATCATAATAGTGACTATTTTCCTGGTAGTGACATTGCCATTGATTTTTATTTCCTTCTTTGGAATTTTTTTTTTTTAACTTTACACATTTTCTACAATGAAGAGTCTTTTATAATAAAAAGATTATAAAACTTGTTAAGAGATTTTTGCCAAATTTGGAGTAAGCAAAGATTTCCTAAACTGGACACAGAACAGAACACACTAAACAAGATATAAAAAATATTGATACACTGGAAAACATTAGAACTACAAATTTGTGTTTATAAAAAATTTAATAATGAAGAGAGAATGGAATCTATGGAGTGGAGAAAGATATTTTGCGAAACATATATCCAACAAAGGGATATAGAGAGAATATGTAGAAGACTATAGATCAGTTTAAAAAAAAAGTCAAAGAAGAAAATCTTAAAATGAGCAAAAGAGTTGAACAGGTACCTCACATAAGAGGATATCCAAATGATCAGTAAAAGATGCCCTCATCGCAGGCTCCAGAAGCATGTAACTAAAACACAACAGGGTGCCTCAACACACCATCGGCGTAGTTAAAATAAATAAGATGGAAACACTGAAAAATGTATGTGGAGTAACTGGAACCCTCACGCCCTGCTGACGGGATGGTAAATCGGTACAGCAAAGACATTGGGAAGGTGTTTGTAATTTCTGTGAAAGATGGTTGCATGTACGTTCTGTGACTTGGCAAGTCCTCTACTGGATATACAGTCAACAGAAATGCAAATGTGCGCTCACTGATGTACAAGTGCGGGAATGCTCAGGCCAGTCCTGCCCCAAAGCCCTCAACCATAAGACAGATAGATAAATTGTGGAATTCAGATAACGAGAATGAGCACTCACTCACCGCATGGACAAATCTCACAAACATGATTTTGATTGAAGGAAGCCATTTTCAAAGTAGTACATACTGTCTTATTCTATTTACATAAAGTGTACAAACAGGCAAGACTAATATATGGTAGGGTAGTGAATGGAAAGGAAAATGAGAGGTATCTGTGCTGTTGGTAACAATGTTTCATGATATCAGTGAAAGTATGAGACACACGGGTCTTTTCAGACTGGAAAAGTTTACGGAACGGCCTTTTATGGTTGTTTTGTTGTGGCTTCAAATCTAGAGAGGGGATTGCTCACATTAGCTATTCTCAGTCAACTCACTCCCACTTAAATAGGTTACTTGATTTGACTTTACATTTCTCTTGTTCTTAAGATATGTACAAGTATTTTCTAATTCTAAAAACCTTTGAATTTGATAGGCTCCTAGGATGTATATGTATTTTCTATATGATGATAAAGAACTTTGAACTTGATGAGATTTTACATTTTCTCCTACATTTTGGGGACCATACAACCCTTCTCTCTTTAAAAGATTAAACAACTAAATTTGGATAGTTCCAAGAGTTTGCCTAATTGTGTGACAATTTATGATGTTATTCTACTGAGTGAGACCAAACCCACATCATGAAATTATTTTGTTTAAAGCAAGTTTTATTAGCCGACAATTATAATCCAAAAGATTTTAAAAATGAAATTTTGATTTTTTTTAGAATAGTATAGAGTGGTTGTGACTTGAGCTTAAATACAAACATGGATTCAGATCCAAGTTCTGTTATTTAAAAATTATACAGCTAGGGGCTTTCCTTTATCTTAGTTCTCACCAAGATTCATCTGTTAAATTGGGATAATAACATCATTTTATTTTACATGACTATTTTGATGATTACATGACTAGCATAATATTGGCCCACTATGAAATCTTAATAAATGTTAGCTACTATCACTATGATAGTCTCATTATAGAAAACAGATAAAAATAGAAAAAAAATCACCTTTAGTTCCATTACCATACATCAGTGTAGCTACAGCTTTGTGACCCTTTACCTAAGATGGCAGTGACTGTTTCCAAGACTGCCCCATGCGAGCTCTTCGTCCTGGTACCCTCAGCTGCACAGCTCCACCCCATCTCATGACTCGGGCCACCAAGTGCTTTTGAGAGGTAGCCGCAGGGTGGGAAACCCTGACCAGGAAACCCAAGGCCTTCTATGGTGTCTCAGAAAAGAACAATTTCAAAGTTGGCTAAGTCATTCGTATTCCTGGAACCCCTTCCGACTCTGACACTCCGTGATTATATCTCTTCATCCATCAACAACTTTGCAGTAGAAAAATCAACTTATGTCCTAGTCGAATCAGTTCCCTAGCGTTTGCAGACTAAACGTGCATTTGATGAATGGAATCCATTTCCATGATACCAGACTCCTGGCTAGGAGAATTTCATGTCTGTTTGTTTTGGCTTTATGTGTGCACTGCTTAGATAAGTCACTTTTTAAACCTTTTGTTGAGGCATTAAGAAGGAATACATTTTAATGACTGAAAAGACAAGGCTCTTTAGACCTTTATTTCACATTTTCAACAAGATGTTTAGTGCCTTAGCCCAATTTTCTGCAGGCTGGGACTCTTAGATATTAAACATAATGATAAATAACTATGCCTTATACTTTAATTTATTTTCTATGAAGAAATTTCCTTTTTCATTCCCATATTTAGTCATCCTCTTGTTACATACTCTCTTGGTAACCTGTATATCTGCTTCCTAGCACTTCATTATTTCAATAATTGCTTGCATCGCACTTCATCAATTTTGGATTTTGGTCTTGTCACTAGACTGTGGTTCCAGGAGAACAGAAATTACGTCTGTATTTTTTTTTTTTTTTATCTTCAGAGCATACTACAGTATCTGGCACATAGTATAGAGCTAATAAATAGTGTCCTTTTCAATAATAATTATAGTCCTGTATATAGTCCTGTATGCTGAGAATACAAAGATAAATAAGAAACAGTACCTGTCCTCAAGGAATACACAGCACAGTGGAGAAAACCGATCAGTGTATTGACAGAAACATCCACAGGGAATGTGGAAACATGGCAGAGGAGCACCTAAGACTGACAGAGGAGTAAAGAGGTGCCCAGGAGGGCTTTGTGGAGGCAGTGAAATCTGAGTTAAGTGTCTGTTGCAAACTGAACAAAGTCAATTTACTCATGAACAACTCTTAGGGTTTTTTTGGTAGATAAATGTAGCTGCCCCAAAAGCCTGAGATGGTGAGGGTTAGCCACTCTCCTTCAACCATCCTACCAGGTTATTAAAAAAGAAAACCTCAGAACAAATTCAACCACAATTTGTTAGACACAACACCCATGAGCAAAGCAGACACAAAATGCCACGTAAAGGTTCTGTAAGAGCAGTGAAGTTCAGAAAGTTTCGTTTTAGGAAGACAGGACGGCCTTCCTGAAGCAGGGTCCTAAGCTGCACCATTCGGTCAAAACCCACCCTGCACCCGTGGCCGGATAGAGGGCCATCAGCGAGTATGTCTAGGGCCTCGTGCCTAAGAGTGTAGGTTACAAACTTGCTCCTTACTTAGAGGCTGTTCAGGCTGGGGCAGAGAGTGGCTCTAAACTCTTTTAGCAAATCCACTTATAATTAATATCTTTAGTTTCCTCAGTGAGAGCTCACTTCTAGTAGTCATCATGGTAATAAGCCCCTAGTTTTCGCTGGCACTTAGTATGTTAAAGTAGTGTCACGTATGGTTGGAGATACAGTGGACAGCAGGCTTGCAGTGGCTTCCCCAGGGAGAGAGAGCGCCTGACCAAGCCAGACTGGGTGTATTGATCACATGTGAACTCCCCACTCCAGGAGGAAAGCACAAACTAACTGGCACATACAGAGTATCCATTTCCATAAACTGTAGCATTTTAAAGTGAATTAGTGATACGATAACAATCTGTCCAATGTTAGTGTTTTAAAAAAGTTTAGGACCTCCCTGGGGTGGGTGAAGGCAGTGCTTTCTAGGTAGACAGGACCATTTGAAGTGCCTCAAATACTCCAAGCCCCTTCCCACCTCAGAGCCTTCCCTCTCTGGCTTCCCTCGGCCAGGAAGTCTCTTCTTCTAGGTGTCCTCAGGGACCCGCCCTTGCTTCACTCAGCTTCCTGTTCAAGTGAGAAGACAAGCTTTTGCTGACCAACCAAACATTTCTACTACCGTCGCTCTCTATTCTCACAGCCATTTGCATTTTTCTTCAGAGCACTTTTCCTATCTGAAACTATATTATATATAATTTTTACAAAACTGTTCTTTTGTTTATCTCCCTCTCCAGAATAAGCTCCATGAATGGAGGAACTTTGTCTTGACCCCTCTGTATCCTCAGGGCTTGGAAAAGTGCCTGGCACATAGGAAGTGCTTAACAAGGAAGACTCTCTGAGTCCATCATTCTCTTTGAATATATGCATAGAGAAGTGTCTAGAATGGGGACAATCTAATGGCATTGATTATTTTGGATGATATATTTAATATATTTAAATATAACAGAGTACATTCTTGAACACAGTATGTAAAAAATGTCTATTTAAATCCCGTTTTTTTGCTGTGGCTTTAAATTGGTATAAAATAGCTTTCTGTTCTGAGAGAAATATCTGAAGGCCAGGAAGTCACTGACATTTTTATTATTGTAAAGATATTTTTCATTAAACCATATAGCTGTGCCTTGTCATTAATTAGACATTAACCAAAGAACCCATCACATGCAAGCAAGAGCTATACTCAGCAAAAATCAATATTTTAAATCCTAGCCTCCAGCTCTTCATGTGGAAAGGTCATGGAATGGAAGTTACCTCACACTGGAAGACAAATGGAAAGCTGAAAGAAGACGCAGAACTAGCTGTGACACTGTTGTTGCTATGTGTCAGAATCTTTAACCTGATAGTACAGTTGACCCTTGAGTAACGTGGGGGTTAGGGGCACCAACTCCCACACAGTCAAAAATCCAAGTATAACTTTTTTTTTTTTTTGAGACAGAGTCTCACTCTATCACCCTTGAGTAGAGTGCAGTGGCATCATCATAGTTCACTGCAAGCTCAAACTCCTGGACTCAAGTGATCCTCCTGCCTCAGCCTCCCGAGTAACTGGTCGTACAAGCACGCATCATCACGCTCAGCTAATTTGTCTATTTTTAGTAGAGACAGGATCTCACTCTTGCTCAGGCTGGTCTTGAACTCCTGACCTCAAGGGATCCTCCTGCCTCGGCCTCCCAGAGTGCTAGGATTACAGGTGCGAGCCACCATGCCCAGCCTCTCCCAAGTATGACTTTTGACTCCTCCAAAACTTAACCACTAGTAGCCTACTGTTGCCTGGAAGCTTTACCAATAACATAAACTGTGCATTAACATGTATTTTGTATGTTATATGTATTATATACTGTATTCTTACAATAAAGTAAGCTATAAAAAAGAAAATATTATTAAGAGAACTATAAGGAAGAGAAAAGATATTTACAGCATTGCACTGTATCTATCCACATGGTAAGTTTACATCCTCTGTAAGATGCATTGTCTGTCTGAAAGGGTGGGCAACCACAGCCAAAGACCTCAATCTATGGTTCATATCAAGCAATCCAACTTTTTCTTGTAATGTCAGGACTTTTCTCTGCCTATTGGGAGCACTTCCAGCATCACTAGCAGCGCTTTTTATGGGTCCCATGGTGTTGTACAAGGTTTACAGTATTGCACTAAACATGATGAAAAATACCCCACAATCGTCAGATATCACCTTTTACTGTGATATGTAATTTATTGGTGAGATGAACTGTTCGCACAGAGATGATGAGTGTTACTCAGCATTTAAACAGATACTACTACAACACTTGAGCTCACCACACTAGCAACAGGAGGTGGCTACGAAATTATCACTGTAGTACAAATGTACTATAGTTAATTTTATGCAGTTATGATTTAATACTGCTTATATGCATAAATTTTGATAAATTTTAACTTTTTCTAATAGATTTGGGTCTATCTTATGTTTTACGGTAGTAGATGATAAAATAGAACAGAATCTACATATATTTTATGCATTCATGACATATCTTTTAACTTTTTTGCTATTGCTAGGCTACATGGTTTGTGAGTTTTTCAAATAGTTAGAAATCTCCAAAAGAATTTCCAATATATTTACTGAAAAAAATCCACACATAAATGGACCCACACAATTTAAACTTGTGTTATTCAAGGATCAGTCATAATTTGCAGAGCTGTCTCCATAATGTAGATCTTGAGGGAACTTCCAACATCTAACATAGACCCAGGTGGGCCTATTTTAGAGACTTGTTAAGTTTTTGTCTAATCAATGATAGAAAAATGAACAAAGTGATCCATAAAGCAGCCTACTCATTTTGCAGAGGGCAGAGATGAGGCTCAGAGATGCCAAGTACCTGCCCAAAGTCACACAGCCAGAGAGTGACTAAAATGGTACTACAACATGTGTTATCTACTTACCAAAATGAAAGTGTTTCCTCCATTCTACAAATATCTTAGACTTGAATTTTAAAACCTCCAATTCAATTTTGACACCCTAATTTAATATTTTTCCTCGAAAAATTTTGCCACCATGGTGGTTAATTTTATGTGTCAACTCGACGAGGCTACAATGCCCAGTTGTTTGGTTCAACACCAGATGTTGCCATGAAGACATTTCTGAGTAGAGCGGATTACCCTCCACACTGTGGGTGAGCCTCATCCAATCAGTTGAAGGCTTGAAGAGAAAAGGTTAAGGTCCCTCAAGGAGGAAGGGATTCTGCCTCCAGACGATCTTCAGATTTAAGACTGTAAATCAACTCTTGCTGAAATTTCTAGCCTGATCCAGGTACCCTCTCCATTAAAACAAAGAAAGGAAGAAAGAAATTTCCAGCCTGCCAGCCTGCCTTACTTTCTTGAGACTCGCCAGAGCCAATTCCTGAAAATAAGTCAATTCCTCCCTCCTCTCTCTCTCTCTCTCTCTCTCTCTCTCCCCCCGCCCCCGCACCCCCCCCCCCACGCTTCTTATTGGTTCTGTTTCTCTAGAAAACCCTGACAGGTACAGTCCTCAACATATTAACAGATGAACAGAATAAAAAAGCTGTTGGCTAGTGTTGCTCATTGCTTCCTTTAATCCTTGTTTTTTTTTTTTAAATTATTGTTTTGATCTTTTATTTTTCAGCCTCTACACAGAGAACAAAATGGAGCTAAAAAGGAGAAAAGCATTCGCCTCCCTTAGCACTGAGGGAGCAATGAGAGTCGCCTTCTTCTCCAGACTCCCACCCGGCCTTCTTTATGAGCATCGGGACACATCTAGCAGCTTTCTGGGCTCAGAACAGTAACAAGATTGTAAGTGTCATCTTTAAGAACTGTGGGGTGGAAAAGGAACAAGGACATTGCCTCCTCTTGGTGTGGATTGCTCTGAATTGCATGCTCTGTTGGGCACGGTCCTGAAGAACCCACTCTCGAGTTGCCTGGCCTGGCAGTGCCGGCTCTCAGAACTTCTGTCCCTGTTGGGGCTCCTGCAATCCCCATCTCTCTACAGACTCTCTTCACTCGTCTTCTCAGTTCTCTGGGGTCCCCCTTTCCTGACAGAAAATTTTCTGTAGTTTTCTCTAGGAACCATCTCAGCTCTAAATTATACTTAAAATGTTTCACTAAGATCCTTCTCTCTCATAATATTAAGCAGTTTACACTTAAGGTAAACTTAAGCTGTATAAATGCATTTTGACTGGTACAAATAAATCCCTGTTTAAAGATTTTCACCAAAAGCAATCCATTCTCATGAGCAACGTTTTTACAGCGTCAAATCAGAGGTGAGATTATTATATCATGCAAGCAGTGCAAAAGACGAGGCTCTAAGGAGCAAGAGTCCTTGTCCCCAACCCCCACCACAAATTTTTCATTATTTTAATATAGCAACATCTCAACTCAAGTAGAAACTATTGGAAACTAGCCCATTGGCTCAAAGTAAGATTTTCTCTTTTCAGGTTTTTTTTTTTTTATAGTTCTTTATGCAATGATCTTCTATCAGCATCCCTTTCCCAGAAGACTACCTGTGAAAGTGCCCTCTTAATCCAATTCGGCAAGCTTGGACTCGGGATGAAATAGGAAAACAGCAAAAACATCATTTCCCTTAGAGAAGTAGCTTTCCCTCCTCATTACTCCAAGGATGTCAGAGTGACTGATAGCTGCTAAGTCCTAATCAGCAAGTCAATTTATCTCAAATCTTGAAGAAGCCAGCAGCCTGGATTATAGGGTTTGCCTCCAGAGAGCAATCTTTTTCCTTGATCAAACTTCTGTGTGATCTACAGACCTGCCACGGCTTACAAAGATCCACAGTGCGACAGCTCGAACTTCACCAGAAAGAGAGAGAAAAAGCTGCATTCTCAACCAGAAGAAACAATGAGAATGAAGCAAAAGCTCACTATGTCTGCTGGTCTGTAGTTCCAGTTCCAAATGTGCTCTGCCAACCTCAATCCGAGCTCACCTGAAGCTCATAGACTGGGTTCCATATTTAGACACATACAGTTTTTCCCTCTGTCCCCAAATTCTAACACTGATGGCAGAAATGATTTTACTCCAACTTTATTTTATTCCTTTTAAATTTTTTTAAATCTGTGTTTTTTTCCTGGAAAAAAAAACATTATTCATTTATAATTGTTTATGAGATGTGTTGCACGTGCTACTCAGCAGGAGAAATATCGAGAACTGGAGATCTTAGCAGTTATGCTGGAAAGAACCAGGCAGTTTATGTTCTTACAGACACTCAAACGATATTAGAATCATTTGTTACACAGGGTTTCATATTGAGTTTTTATTATTCTGGTTTATAAGACAAGGTTACTCTTATTGAAAAATGGTCAAATTGTTGTCACCAAATAACTGCCTTTGTATCATTCAGGGTTCAACTAGAGAAGCAGAACCATTAGAACTTCTGTATTAAGAGATTTATTGCAAGGAATTGACTGGTGCAGTTGTGGGGGAGGGCTAGGCAAGTCTGAAATCTGTAGGCAGGCCGTGGACAAAGGCAGGCTGGAAGTCCCGGGCAGGGAGGAGCTGCTGTTCACAGGCAGAATTTCTTCTACCAGGAAGTCTGAACTTCTGCTCCTAAATTCATTCAACTGATTGTATCAGACTCACCCAGATTATCTAGGATAATCTTCCTAGCTCAAGGTCAGCTGATTAGCGAACTTAATTTCATTGCAACCTTGATTCACCATTGTTATATAACATAACATACTGACAGATTGTGGAAATTTTGGGAATTATTACTCTGCTCACCACATTTTTTTTTTTTTTTTTTTTTTTTTTTTGGGAGAGAGAGAACCTGCCCACCCAGGTCAAGAATACAACCTTTTGCCACTGGTATCTTTTCTCAAATGGTCCCGAATAAGGTATCTAGACCTGTTTTCTTTCCAAGATCCCTACTGAAGGTACTGGAGAACTCGCTACTCCCCTTGGCTAATGGCACTTCTACAGGACAAAATTTGTCAGGGTTTTCTGTCCCCATACTCATTCTTTGCAAATTATTACTTCTAATCTCCTGAGGAAGTACTTTAAATTGTTGCACAATATTGAAAGACAACAATATTTAAGAAAAATGGATTAAGTATTGGTACAGGATTGAGAAACGTGTGTTGGGGGGAGGCATTAATATTGTCCATGTATTTGGACAGTGTGGGTTGTAGATCTTTCAGACAAAACCTCAATTAATAATGATGATTAATGATTAAATAATGTACATGAAAACTCTTTTAAAAATGCCATCTCTAAAGAGAGTAGACTTTTAGAGCTTAAAAGTAATCAGTGTTCACCTAATTTAATTAAAGGTATGATAGACTTATTTTTTCCACCTCAATACTTTTTTTAATGAACTTTCTGATATTTCAGAGGAAAATTTTCTCCAGAGGTTTGAACTGTCTCTAATCCTTCATATCCTAAGAAATCAATCTTATTTTAAGGAAAAAACAACTTATATAAAATTCATTTTACGTTTCTAAAGTGATGAAAATGACATTTGATTTCCAAAGAATAGTAAAAACAAAGTAAGCATTGCATATATTTCAAAATATTCACATCTTTTAATGTTCCTGGAAATTTTTCTCTCTTAGCCAACTCCCTTTATTTTATAGATAAGGAAAGTGAGGCAAAAAGAAGTCTTGGGTTAAGGCAGAGCAGGGACGTATATGTGACTGTTCGCAATCCCAATTCAGAGTTCTTTTTTGTGCCATCATTTTGTACAAAGCATTTATTTTTGCTTCTATTATTTTCCTGAGTCTTCAACACTGAGTGGTGTGTTTGGAGACAGCCTCCAAATGGTGTTATATTACGCAGTTTTGCTAAGTAATTCGTAGTTGTTCCTGGCTTTTTGTGGGCAGAGGCACCCATTTCCAGGCAGCAAATCACCCCCATCTTTTTATCTAACTAACTCTGTATATCCAGAGCTTGAAGACACATCAGAGAAAACCTGGAGAACCAATGTACTTCTTGTTCTGAACTTTCATACTAGATTCTGTCAATCCCTATTTAAGATCCTTTGTGACTTCCACTTCCCTCAGGTTAAATTGCAAACTCCTCAGATAGCCTGCAAAGCCCACATGCTCTGGCCCGCATGAACCACTCCATGGTCATCTTTTATCCCCTTCCTCACCCCACCCCTACCCTGAACTACAGCCCCACCATCTCACAGCTGAGACTTGGCCTTTCTGCATCAGACCTCGATGCCTAGGGCAGCCTTCCTCACCACTTGGTCACTTTGGATAATTGCCACTATCTTTCAAGTGTCAGTTTAAACGTCTCTTCATCCACGCAGCCTTCCCTGACCACTCCTAAACCCGGCCAACTTCATCTTCAGTGTGATCTTATGGCATCCTGTACTTGCTCTTATCTAGCCCTTACCACAGTGTACGGACATTTCTTGTCTATTTCTCTGCCTTCTCCAGGCAGACTGTAGTGTCTTTATATCCCAAGTACCCAACACAGTGCATGGCACATCGTAGGCCCTCAATATACACTATGAAATCAGTTAGTGAGTGAGGAATGAGAGAAGGAGCATGCAGTCTGTCACTCAATCTCCGGAGGTCACTTGTGGGACAGAACGTTAAAACCCTCTAATCATGCCTTGGTCTTTCAGGCTACCGGCTCACATCCTGAAGCTACCTAAGGGCCCCAGCCACCAGTCATCTCATTATTATACAAAACACACTCTTAACCAGTTCAAAAATTCTAAGAGTGTTAGGAGCTATGTGCCAGGAACCAAGGAAAAGACCAAATATGTATAATTCTTATATCACAGCAACCTAGAAGCAATTTCTTTTAAGCAAGTTATTGGAAATAATTGCCATTGTGTGATATAGAATTGCAATGTTGAATAGTGTTGCCCTAAGAACTGTCTTTTTAATTATCTTCACAAACACAGCCCTGGTCCTTAGTAGTTTTTCCTCATCAATCACATTTAGCCTGCCCAGTGTTGTGTCTAGCCAGACATGTGAAACACGTTCTTCCTTTCTTTTCCTTTCATTCTCCCTTCTTGGTATAGAAGAGAAGGAAATGGAGAAGGAGAAAATAGATTTGTTTTAGTAATTAATGTATGAGAAAAATCAATCTCTCCCTTACCTAATTTGGTAGTTGACCTTTTTCATCAGTAGCGCTGATTCCTGTTGTAAACACATGCAATTGTTTACAGGTTTAGTTCTTGATGTTGGCATGCAGGTGATAGGAAAGGGCAAATAACAAATCCTAGAAAGTCTTTTTTAAGAAGATTACAAAAGTCTGATTGGTTACTACTTGACCAATATAAATTAGAAAATTTAATCTTCCTGTTTTTTTCCTTCTGTTATTCATCTGTCCCCTTTTGGAGGGACCTTTATTTCATTCATGTTTTTAAAAAGCATTTGTGGGATGCCTACTGTATGTCAGACTCTGTGCTGGGTGCTGGGGATACAGCACCTTCTTGGTTACAATAGGTAGGTATTAGCAGTGAACAGATATTTTACTCCCATAATAACCCAAATAAATGTAAAATTACAACAGTTGTACATACTACAAAAGAGAGGTACATAGCTGTACCAGTTATTGCTGATAACAATAGCAAAACATAAAATCACAGCACCAATGAACAATAGCCATTTCTTTCGTTTTGTAGGTCAGTGGGGTTGGCTGATTTAGGGAGGGCTTTGTTGGCGTCGCTCTGCCCACTTGCCTTTTATCTTCCTCTCAGAACCAGTAGGCAGCCTGAGAGGGTTCTTTTCATGACAAGGGCAGAGGCACAAAAAGACAAAACTGATTGTGCAAGCACTTTTCAAAATCCTTCTGTGATATATTTGCTTTCATGCCACAGGCCAAAGAAAGCCTATACCACGCCCAACATCAATAGATGGGAGCTTGGGAATGGGGAGGAGTGCACTTCTGAACAATAATCCAGCCTACCACAGTGGCTCATGGGGAATACCTGGTGGGCAATTTGGGTAAGAATTAGCTAAGCGAAGCAGAAAGGGAACAACTTGACTAAACCTTCTGCAGTGAGAAGTGACACAGTGGGTTTGAGACATGGAACAAGCTGAGCCTAGAGAGATTAGGAGGGACCAAACCACAAAATGACCTGCAGGCTATGTTAGGGACTTGGAATCTTTATCCCAGAGATTTAATATTCAATACTATTATAATATTATAATACATTATAAATATCCTGTGCATCATGCAATTCTCTTTCTTTCTTCTCTTTTCTTCCTTATGAGTTTGGAACAAAAAGGAAATCACATAATTATTATTAAATAAAATATAAAAATGAAATAATACAAATATAGTTTTCAAGGTATACTTTTCAAAAGTAACAACAAGCCAGAATTTTCTTTGGTCTTTTTTTCATTTTGAATTGTTTTTTCTATTTTATACTCTTTCTGATAAACTTAAGATCATACAACATATGAAATTTAACCAGAAAACTTATGGTACAAAATGATTCCTTTAAAATTGTCTGACAATTATATCTGAAATTACATCACATATTATATTAAGATGGAATATTTATGCATTTTGCTTAAAAAGTAAAAATTTTATCTGATAGTACCTGGTAAAATAAATATGGAAACTCATCTGTTTCGTATTTGCCTAGTGGACTAAAATCAAAAGCCACAATTGGCCTTCTCCTGCCTTATTTTTTCCTTATGGAATACTCTGATTTATACTAAAAGATATATTATTTGAATTTATTGGCAAATAATATTATCATAATGTGAAAATATATCTAGCATGACTGTATAATTCATGATCTAACCCAGGATAATTTTGAGAGTGAAATGGGAAACCGTAAACTAGTGCAACCCCTGTGGAAAACAATATGGAGATACCTTAAACAGATTCAGGTAGACCTACTATTCGATCCAGCAATCCCATTATTGGGCATCTACCCAGAAGAACAAAAGTCATTCTATAAAAAAGACACCTGCACCCGAATGTTTATAGCAGCACAATTCACAATCGCAAAGATGTGGAAACAACCCAAATGCCCATCCATTCATGAATGGATTAGCAAAATGTGGCATATGTATACCATGGAATATTACTCAGCTATTAGAAATACTGGCGATATGGCATCTCTTTAGTTCTCCTGGAGAGAGTTGGAACCCATTCTATGAAGTGAAGTATCCCAAGAATGGAAAAATAAGCACCACATGTACTCACCAGCAAACTGGTTTCCCTGATCATCACCTAAGTGCACATTTGGGAATAACACCAATTGGGTATCGGACAGAGGTGGGGGCTGGGGGGAAGGGATGGGTGTATACCTACTTGATGAGTGCGATGGGCACTGTCTGGGGAATGGTCACGCTTGAAGTTCTGACTGGGGAGGATGGGGGTGGGGGAAGGGAGGGGTGTATACCTACATGATGAGTGTGATGTGCACTGTCTAGGGAATGGACACACTTGAAGCTCAGACTCGGGGGGATGGGGGGACATGAGCAATATATATAACCTGAACTTTTGTACCCCCATAATGAGCTGAAATAAAAAAAAAAGAATATTGCATAAACCAGTGAAAACTTGACATCAGAGGACCCTAAGTATATTCATATAGAATGAAGCCCATTAAGAACAAATGTAGTTCTTTTACCTGTATAGATAGGAAGATGACAACCAGTAGGGGTTCTTGTGCATGATACATAGAGGTGTACTTTAACTTGACAATCACAAAAGCTGACAAAAGATGACTAACGGAAGAGTAAATAATGTCTTCTGTGTATTGTATGCGTCCACGTGGCTCCCAGTGGAGAAGGGTACAGGCTCTGGCATTAGACAGAACTTTGTGCACAGCTCAGTGTGCACCATAGTCACACTGCATCACCTTCCTATGCCTCAGTTTCCTCTTTAGTAACTCATAGGCTTGATGTGAAAATTTGATGAAATGACACCTAGCACACAGTAAACACTCAACAAGGTTACCATATGCAGTAAATGAAAAAGGATATTTAATGGATTATTAAACTATTTTCTAGTTTCTTATTACTAAGAAACCTGCTGATCATCCTTAAGTAAAGTGGCCAAGACACAGTAGTTTGCAGTATTGTCCCCTGGGTGCCCCATACTCCTTGTCCCCTGAACAGCCTATTTTGGGACATCTGCTTCTTGCTTCAGAGGCCTTAATATTCTAATACCAAGATTAGGTATTAGAATAATTACTCTAATACCAATATTATTCTACCAAGATTAAGAAGTGTCTAATCTTAGTGGTACAGGTAGGTGCTCTAAGTAGCCACTGTTCACTGATTCTTCATGAATTGTCGTCTCTAGACTTTTCTTTCTTCCAGTGTGCTCTGTAGAATGCTCGCTCTCCAAAAGTGGATCCCTTTGCCTAGCTCCATAATATCTCTTGATAACACGTTAAATATGCTCTAGTGACAACAGCTTGGAAATGTTGCCGTTTAACCATCTCCTGCTTCCATCTTTAGGGCTAAATTATACCTACACCTAGTTTTGTTCTCTAGTCAGTCTCAAGGTGTTATCAGATACCCAGATGCCTACCAGAATTTCTGCTCAGTTATCAAGCTGCTAGATTCCCACTGCTGTCTCTATAGCAATATTCCAAATGTATTCAACAGAGCACTACCTTCCATGGTGCACCTGTTTCTGAGGTCAGATGGGGCTAGGAAATGCTGTACACAATGCTCCTTCTAAGAGATGAAAAAATCATTAGCATATTCAAAACTGATATGTCCTATAGTAAAGAAATCAGTTCAACTTTGCTTGACTCAGCATAACACAGACTTATTTGACCATGGCCCCTTTGGCCATTAACTAACAACAATTGTAGCACTGGTGTTCCAGGGAACACCTTCTGTAAAAGGCTGCTCTGTAAGATACAGTCCTTTTTCTATTCATTTCAGATATTGTTTGTAAAAACATTCTGCTTTTGAAGACAACATGAGGAGGTGATTTGCTTTATTCCTCTTGGAATGCATGTGAGATCAATAAATTTAGTTCCTAAGTGGTTTCCATGATTACATGATAAATCTGAAGCACATGCAAATTACACTGGTGTCTGTATAGCATTAGACCTATAATAAAAGAAATCAAGCTGTGGGTGAGCAATTAAGTAGTTTAATAAAATTTGAAAACAGAGCAGATAGCACAAGGCTACCAACTAGTACTCGATTCATCTGCTATACCATTATCTCTATGCAGTGATAAGCGTGGAGTAAACATGTGGTTAAAAATGTGTCATCCTCTTTCTATAACACAGATTTTTAACTTAGGAGATGGAAACTCTGAGGGGGGTTGGGCCGACCAATTAGGTGGACTTAGAATAACCATGGACTTTGGTCAAATTCTCAGCTTGGCATGTTCAGAAACTTAACATTATCAGTTTCTCTGGGACTAGCTAAATTCAAAGAGATTTATGCAAATTCATCGTCTTACAGTTATAAATCTAAATCTAAATGCATTCATGCATAATTGGGACTATTGCTTTTAAAGATGGGAGATATATTTTCTATTATGAAGGTAAAATGTATAGAGTGAAATACACAAATCTTTGACATATTGTTTGATGAGTTTTGATAAATAGATTCATAACTAAGCCTGTACTCAGTCTTCCTCTGCTCTTCCTCCACCTCTTCCTACCTACCCCCATTCCTACCCTATTGGTCTCGTAAGTATTTTTCCAACTCTACTTCCCAGGAGCAACTCAGAATAATTTAGTAGGGGAAGGAGTGAGAAGAATCTCATAATCTTATGAAATACTTTGCCTCAACTATTGCAGAATCGAAGAAAATATGCCTTATCCACGTTTTTAATGTTCTAAATGTCAAATCTTCCACATAGTGTGTCTCTTCTCTAGAGCTGGATAAATGTTAAAAATGCCTTCCCTCCTATGGCATTTTATTTTTCTATGCCATGCAGATAGGCATCCGCCTCATCTCTCAGTACATCCTGTTATTATAATTTATGATCTGAGAAGCACCCAGTTTCATCAGCAATACACTTATGAATCATTTCAGAGGCTAAGTCTTTTATTTATTTACTTATTTATTTGCTCATTTTATTATTCTTTACATGGGCATCACACTCTCATGATACACCCTGTGTGGGGCTTGAAGACTTTTATACAGTAACACTACATCAATATTCTTTTTCATTCGTCAGAATAATCTCTAACCAGTAATGAATACTAAATCAGTCAGGCACTTGTTTTGTTCCGGCCATCTGATGTCTCTTTAGAAAAACTAAAAAACATATTTAAAAGTAGTAGTTTATTAGGCGGTTTACTGGGACATAGTGAATCCAAGTGACTTGTTGAAAATCAAACTTGCACTAACTCAGTTCTTTGAAGAATCAGACTGATCTTACCTTCACTAAAAGAACAGATACCATATTTCAACAATTAGCATTACAGAATTTAAATTCAATGAGTGATATTATAAAATTTAAGCAGAATTAATAATTAAATGATGATCTAAATTCATGTGTGAAGCAAGCAGAATTTTAAATCATCAGTGTATTTTAGGCATTATTGAGTTAATGAATCAGAATCCTCTGCCAAAAGTGAAGTGGATTCTAATGACCCACCATTAATGTAATTTATGTTATTTCTGAAAATGGAATCATTTCAGGCTTTAATTTTATTTATTTTACAAAGGAGATAGCCAAACAGGATTTTTTTCCTGGAAAATTGAAGGAGCACTGGGTTAACAAGTAATCTTGTCCCTGTGTTACTGATATTTGGGCCAAGGATAAGAAACAACTGCTTGCATTTAAAAAAAAAAAATGTGTAAAAGTAGATGCAGGAGTTGGGGAATCTCTAGCTTGCATTGTTTATATTGTTACAGCTCTGTACTGTAATAAGATAAGAAATCCTTTGGTAGAAAGTTAGGGTTTTTCCAGATGTAGTAATGACATTCTTTAAGTGAGAGAAAATTCCCCCACACCTTCAAGAAGTGTTGAGAAGATAATTGATGGAATCATGAGATGGAAAATGGCTTTATTTTATTTATGTCCTCTTCATTTCCTTATGGACCATTTGAAAGAACAACAGTTACCACCTCCATCCTAAGTGGAAGGACACAACAAAAATGAAGTACGTGAGTCCAAAGAACATTCTTAGCACTCTTAAAACTAAAATAGGCAACAAAGCACATTTATTTTGTCCTGTTTTCACAAATACATTTGAATGGATTTCAGGTAGGACTATTCAGGCCACCAGTCCGGACAAACCGGGACTTTCCTGAAGAGAACCTAGAGCCTCACACGCCATAGACGGCACGTTTGAACTGAGGAAACATTCAAATTTCCTTTCTTAGAGCCCACACATGAAGCTATTTGGGGGAGTCATCTCAGGATGGGCTGCCCAACCTCCGTTTTTATGATTTGCATTGAATGTTGGAGTTAAGCACGGTTGTCCTGTTCATTCCGTCAAAACTGTGTAATTATTTGGCCTGCCAATTCTGTCAAGCAGACTTAACTAATACATAGACACTGTTTATCTCTTCTTAATGGTAATGTCAGGGTAATCAGCATCACAGAATAATAATTCCTTAAATGTATGTAATACTTTAAAGTTTTCTGATTGTGTTCACACTTTCCCATTTACCCCATTTGCAATAGATCAACACAACCAGCCGTAGACACGAGTAGAAAGGCAGTCATCAATCCTTGTCATGACATAATATCCTTGGCCCATAATGATCTGGCCGCTGTCAACCTTCCTAACATTATCTCCTCCTGTTCTTTGTAAAGCCCTATTTCAGTGCTGCTAAATATGGTTTCTTCAGCGGGCACCATTCTCTGTGATTTTCCTCCTGTGCCTCCCTGCTGGGAAGTGCAATGCTTGTCTGGGCTCGCCGTTAGATCCCAATCCCTAGTGTGGGGCCTTGCATGTAATAGGAGCTCAACAAATTATTTGTTGAAGAAATTAATGAATAACTGCTTAGAATACACCTCCTCTCCCAATCCTTCAAAATTCACCTGAGATATTAGCTCCTCAAAAACACTTTCTCATATTCCCCTCGTATCTAATCAGCTACCATGCTCTATGCATAAATCTATTAATAGACTCACTGATTTCTCTCTCTTTCTCTGTCTCTAGGCTGTGACCACCTGTGGGCAACGACTGTATCCCATTCATACCTGTATCTCCAGTATCTAAAGAGTGCCTGTCCAGCAGGAAGCTCCTGAAAACAGGTTGTTCAAGGAATATGGGTCCCAACAAGTGGTCTCTGGTAAATCACTGAAACTTCAGTCTCCCAGATCCCCAGTTTTTACAGGGGTCCCCAGAATGAGTAATGGGTGGCACTGGGTGAACGTTACCTCCTCCTCCCCTCTTTAATGCCAATTGCCTCCCCCTTACTCTCCTGTGCACCACGGCCAACACTTTGCAGTGCACATATTCTGGGCCTAGGTCATTGGTGTTGATTTTGCCTTAACCAATCTTTCTACCATCTTTTCCTGCATTGACTTGGAAATGATCCTAATCTCACCAGTGTTAGAAACCGTTGCCTTAGGTTTCGTCAATGGAGGTACCACCTGGGGCACAACTCCTTCATTTGACTTGCTCTCAGCTTATTCAAACCCGTTCTCTCCGGGAACTTGGCAAACCTCCCCCGGTGCTGGGCTCCACGTGTTACTCTATTAAAATCCACATGCCACACTCACATTCTGCTTTCCTGGACCAGGTGAGGACAGCTGCTTCTTGTTTCCCTGAGGGCGAATATCATTTCTATAAAAATTTGTTGCCTGAGAAGTTAAGTGGCAGCCCCTGTGCTCTCTTTGCTTGGGAATCTTAGCCCTGTGGACAATCCATCAAGGAATCCAATCACCGTCTCTCCCACGAGACTCATCTGTCCTCATATAAAGGGAGCTCCTGTCAACCTTTCAGTCGGTTGGCACAGAACTGCCTATACACACCTGATTTCACAGCACATAGCCAGCTTAAGTCCTCACCCAAGGCCCCTGGAGTGAAATAGTAAGGAGATTTATATCCATGAATACTCAGGAAGTTTCATGATCATTGATTACAGCATTGATAAAATTTGGAGACGCACTCAGAGGTTCTGGGGCAATAGCTGTCATATGCAATTTCGTCACCAGAAGTAATTAAATTTACAGATATTCAAGTAGGTGATTATCAATTTTCTCTATACATGCATAATAGCACGTGTGACAGAGCTTTGAAATTGAGTTTTGTGATCACCTCGTGTGCTGCGGAATAAAGGATGAGTTAAGCCACTTACACCTGTCTTCACTTAGGGCTTTCATCTTCCGAGTCTTTTCATCTTACTCTAATCTCTCCCTCTCACCCTTTACATCTGGAATATGAAATTGTGTATTTCCAAAGAAGTTCCTATCGCAACTGTAAATTGGCCACACTGTGACCATGTGATAGTACAACAGCAAATAGAAGTATATTTTCTAACACAAGATATTACCCAAAGCATGCATATCCAAGGCAAGTCCTTCCATGTGAACATGGACTCACAGCTGTGGGTCCCTGTGAGAAGGTTAAATGTCACTATTCCCATCTTCCCAGAGAACGCACTAGGCAGCCCCACGCAGATGTCTATGTGAAGAGTGGCACAGAACAGAATATCCAGGTACTGTCCCAGGCCAGCCCCACACTGAGCCAGCCCCCCAGCTTCCCATTCCCATGGTGAAAGGGAGCAGCCCTTCTAGGGTCTGCCCTCACCACCAGCACCACTGCCCACACCACTAGGTCAGCTGCTGGGGGACACTGATCAAGCGCTATTGGCTCTGTAAACTTGGTAACAGTCCAGGCATAATTCAGAGAGGTAAACAGAACCAGGGCTCAGATATAATGCACAGGGTGCTGGTAAGGAAATCTGGAAACTCAAGTATACTTACTTTTCCAATCTGTCAAAATTGCTGAGTATTCTTTCTGTATTGGACTGGATACCAAAACAGAAGACACAGACCCTATCAATGAGGTTTTTCTACCAATGGCTACCAAATGATTATTTCATTCATCATGCACTGCATCTGGGTCTAAATGGACTCCTCTATAAGTGGGTTATGATACCTACCCTTCCCGCCTTTGGGAAACACAGTAACTAGAGAGTAAATGTGTATAGCGTGTATCGAGTGTAATGGAAAAATAGTGCCAATAAATTTCTCTTTGGACATAAAATGTCAACAGCAGCCCCTTTCCCTCACAAGAAAAAAAATACAAGAAATTAAGAATTCCACTTTATGAAATAACTCTATCGCAATGCAGTAATCGGATACTTTGATCTAGAAAATTAACCTCAATTCCTACATCATGAGAACAGTGATGACAGTGATGACACATGGCTGAGAGCTGTCTTCCCAAACAACCAATGAACTTTATTATCTGAGTGAAAATATATGTAATAAACAAAAATATGTCACTAAACACCTATTAGGCTGGCTAACAACCAAAAGTCTGACAATACCAATTGCTGGCAAGGGTGCAGAGCAACAGGAGCTCTCATTCATTGTTGGTGGGAATGCAAATAGCACAGCCATTTTGGAAGATGGTTTGGCAGTTTATTATAAAGCTAAACATAGTCTTACCATATGATCTAGCAATCATGTTCCTAGGCACATATCCAACTGATTAGAAAACTTATGTCCACACAAACTTGCATGCAAACAAAACGGCACACAAATGTTTATAACAGCTTTATTCATAATTGCCAAAATGGACAATATACAAAAAAAGTCTTCAATAGATTAATGGATAAATAAACTGTGGTATATCCATACAATGTAATATTATTCATCAGTAATAATATGAGCTATCAAGCCACAAAAATACACAGATGAATCTTAAATGCATTGTAAAAGAAACCCCTCTGAAAATGCTATATACTAGGTAATTCCAAATATATGACATTCCAGAAAAGGCAAAACCATAGAAACAATGAAAAGGTCAGTGATTGCCAAAAGTTTGGAAAAGGGAAGTGGGTTGAATGGGTGAAGTATGGAATATTTTTAGCGTTGTGAAATTGTCTTCTATGATACTGTAATGATGGATACATGACATCATGCATTTGTCAAAACCCATAGAAATTTACACCAAAAAAGTGAACTTTAATGTATGAAAAAACTTTTAAAAGCATTTAGACAGTCAGGGATCCCAGAATGGAACACAGAATGTGCCAAAATAGTCTAACTTTATTGCAAGTGTTTGAAACAAACTCGCTGAAGGAAACGTGGTCTAACAATTTTGATATACTATAGATGTATAACGGAAATTAACAATTAAGCAAATGGAGGCCAGATGGTAGGAGCCATGTGCCTCACTGCTGGAGGGGGAGGTTATGATTCACAAGGGGAAATGGCCAGAATGATCCATGTGATGATGGTTTAGAGTTGAGACATAGTGTAAACTCCTGTTTAGTTAATATAGATAGAGAAATATTTACAGATATGTGTGTATACATATATATGTACACAAACACATACACACACAGGGGTTAGTATATGCAGGGCCCAGAAGCAACAACACCCCAAGATCAGTAAACATGCCTGGCACACAGATCTTGGTTTCTAAGGCCATTCTCTAATAAAAGAAACTAGGGTTTATGAAGAAATGACTGATCTAAGACTTGAGCAGGAAATATATAAGATGAGCCTGGAGCAACTTATAATGATGAAAAAGATAAAGGCAAACAAATAAACAAACAAAAACCCCCAACCACCCAACCCATAAACCAAACAAATCACACCACAATGATAAGAGTGTGTCACAAGGACACAAGAGCCAACTAAAAGATACCCCAAAGGCCAAAGCTGGAACAGTTTGATCAACAAAATAAAGTATTATTGGATTATAACCTAAAGTATAACATAAACATCCATGATCCCGTACTGATATAAATAAATGATTCACTAGATAAATAAATGGGAAAGAAGAGACACATCTCTCATGCAGAATAATTCCGAATAATTTATGTAATTGCTTCCCCTCTTCTCAAGTGTGGGTTGCACAGAGCGACTTCCTTCACAAGAGTACAGTATGCTACAGAGAACAAAAAATTAACTTACTGATTGGGAAACTTGGCAAATGCTACCTCAATCAGGTGATCAAGGTTAACATTAACAGTCATGTTGACAGTATGTACCCTCAACAGATGTGATGTGGATGGCATTGTACTTTGGTGGTCTTCTTCCCCAGAACTCATAACCCTAGTCTAATCAGGAGAAACACAGGAAGCAAATCCCATTAGAGGGACATTCTACAAAATATCTGACTAGGATTCCTCAAAGCTCTCAAGGTCAACACAAACTGTCACGGCCAAGAAGAACCTAAGGAGACAGGATGACTAAACGTAATGTGATCCCGGAACAGAAGAAGGACATTAAATAGAACTAAGGAAATCTGAACAAAGTATGGATTTTAGTTAATAATAATCCATCAATACTGGTTCATTAACTGTGGCAAACGGACCACACTGACTCAGGATGTTGATTGGGAAACTGGCTGTGGGGCGTGTGGGCGCTCTCTGTACTACCTTTGTAAATTTCCCATAAATCCAAAACTGTTCTAACATAAAAATTTTATTTAAAAATATAAGTAGATTTCTTTTGATGCAGTATGCAAGGTCACAAAAAAATCACTAATTACTCGGATTTATTTTTTCAAGTAGGAAACCGAAATGGGGGGCGATTGTTTCAAACGAGGGTGAGGAGAAATTGTAGAAATAGTCTCATGACTGGCGAGAGGAGGGGTACACACGGAAAGAAACACACACACACATGGCCTTGGAAACCAGATTCAAACATCGTCTGAAACAAGCCAGCACAGCAGGGAGAGTGGAGCCGATCACCTCCAGCTCCCTGGTGCACGGTGTCTGCAGCTGCCCCATGGGCTCCAGGACCTTTCCACCCCTGCCAAGGCAGAAAATGACAGATAATTTCAATAGCTACAGAGCGCTTTGGCAAAATCCAAAGAGCCCAGATTTGCCCATTTTTTTTAGTTACATTTATCCACTCAAATCCTTCTCATTATTATCAGAAAAAAACTCAGAAAATACTAGCATTCTCACAAAAATTAGATAAAATATTCAATTTTGATTAGCAGAGGTTTATCAAATCTTTGCTTTTCCTATTTCCATAAATTTAAAAGGAAAATAATAGAAAAAACAACAGTGCTCTTAGAATGCTCTAAAAAATATAACCCTAATTAGAGCAGAACTGTGTGTTCCTTCACGAGTGTACGTTGTGTCATTAATGGCCACCTCTTTTCAGGGCTGTTTTCAGGCCAAGATAGTGATGGGTCAGCACTGCAAATAACATCATGATGTTGTCCCGCTCCCCCTACCTCCCCCTTAGGCACACTGCTTGTGAAAACTGGAATCCCAATTAGGCATCTGTGTTCATTTAAGTAAGTTTGGGAGAACACTGTTTAACCCCACAAGCTGATTACTAAATATCTGTTATGCAATCAGTGGAGACTAATCCATCCACAAATTCATTTCAGCTTAGTAAAGAGAACCATGAGAGTCTTTCAAGGTCTCTTCCTAAGACATCGTGGTAAACCACTGAGCACTGCTTCGACTGGAGGCATGTTGCCAATGGCGGGTGCGACATCACCTGTCATGTCCTGGAAAAGAAACAAAAACCCTGGAGAAGGGGTGGCAGAACTCCTTGGCTCTGGCCCTGGCGCTGCCACTAATTTAGCCTATTTGGACCTCAGAATCTTCCACTGTAAAATAATGGGTTTGGATCTAAATGGGCTATGAGAGCTTAACGCACTTCACTCCCTAAGGGGAACTTGAACATTTATTCCCAGGGCCCTAGGACTTGCAGCCAAAGGGACCCCTCAGTAGGGGAATAAAGTCTTTGAATTCTTTAGTTTAATCTGAAATTTTGATGTACTTTATATACTCTTCATAGTATAAATCAATATTTTTATTATGAAAATGTTTTAAATTAGTTACAGTAAATGAGCATCATTAAATTATTTGCCATTTTCCTTCTACATGGCAGAGTAAAATCGATATTTATAGAAGACCATACCATGCCCTGTGGCTCCTCCAAAGCTCATTGGTATTCCTATTCCAGTTTGTGAATCAGCAGGACTAAGGTGGTCTCCAGTTAATAACTTTCTGGCTCTGTAAAAAAATTTAATGATTTATTACATTCTGAAATCATAACATATTCAGACTTGCAAATTACAGCTGTACCAAAGGACAAAGGAGGAGGTGTCATGTTCTGCCATCAGAGATGGTGTTTAGTCTGAGTCTCACATGCTCTAAGTCCCTGCCTACCTTTGATGCAAATCAATGGAAGTTTTATCAACTGGTGGCCAGAGCATTACCAGTTTGACAGTTTAAATGGAGTTGACCAATGTATTTGAAGCAAGTACAAGTTTGAATATTTTATGGTTACTGAAGAGTTAGAGAACTAAATAGCCCCATTTACACAGTCATAATATCTTACGCCATTCTACTTGGTGTGGCATTAAATTTCAGAATTTATTATTCCTGTTTTTAAAAGCAGCAATAAAAAAGTGTCAATAATTAAGTGTTCAGAGGTTATGCAGGGTGGTTCCCAAACAAAGATGAAACTATTGTGCTGGCAGCCCTTGGTCCTTTGAGTGGTGGTAATGATAGAATAATAATATTAATTACTTGTAAAAAGTCCTGTTTTGGAGCCCTATCTCTTCTAAACCTTACAACAGCCATGGGTTGTGACATAGGTTGAGTTGTCCTTTTCTTTCTTAATGATTTGTAGGAGTTCCCTGTATTTTGGGACCCGAGTCCTTTGAGGAATATATGCGTTGCAAGTATCTTCTCCCAGTTGATAGCTTGCTTATCTGTTGTCTTAGTGGATCCATTCTCTTGGCACACAGAAGTTCTTAATGTTAATAAAGTCTAATTTACCTATTTCTCTTTTATGATTAGTGCTTTTTTTGTGCTCTATTTAAGAAATCCTTGTGTACCACAAATTCAGAAGGATCTTCTATATTGTCTTCTAGAAACTTGATTGTTTTAACTTTTACATTTATGCCTATGACCTTGTTGGATTAAGTTTTGTGTATGGTGTGAAGTGGTATCAATATTTCTTTCTATCTGAACTTCCAATTGATCTAGCACCCTCTACTAAAGATACTGTCTTTCCCTCCACTAAATAACAGTGAAGCTTTAATAATATTAATAGTCATGTGATTGCATATGCATGTATATATGTATGAATTCTACCCTCTGATTATGCTAATATGTTTATGTATCGTTATCCAGTATCACAGGTCTTACTTTATAGTAGATAATATAGTATATAATTTGTAGTAGGTACATTCATAATAACTCTTTATTTCTGAAGTTTGCTTTATTTTTTATAATATTGCATTGACTATTCTGGGTCCCCTGTTTTTCTATGAAAATTTGAGGAACAGCTTGTCAAATTCTACAAAATAACTTGTTGGGATTTTCATTGAGATTGAATTAAATCTATAAATCAATTTGGGAAGAATATACACCTTAGCAATATTGAAACTTTCAATAGCTAATTATGGTATTCCCTACATTTTTCTCAGTAATATATTGTAGTTTTCCATATCTTACACATCTTTTGTTAGATTTATTCTAGGTATCTGATATTTTCTGATCTGGATGCATAGAATTTTTAGTTTTTCTTCCATAATTTATTTTATCATTCTCATTATTGTAAAACATTCAACCTGTTTCAAATTTTTTTTTTTTTTGTGATTAATGTTATGGTGAACATGTGATAAATAGTAGTAAGGTTGTAGAGAAAACATTTTTATGTTTCTTTAAAGTTAGAGATTTCTGGGTAAATTTTGCTGAAACTTGGGACCTCAGCTAAAAGCAGGCCATGGAGGGTTTGTGTGTGCATTTCAAGGCAGGGTGAAACCTGGGACTGTGGACACATCTCTGGATACTGGACTTATCTTTCCCCTGAAGAGGTTTATTTTCATCTCATAAAAATAGAGTAAGAACCCACAATTCTTACCATTGTGTTTCCAAAGAGACTCTCTCATATGGGAAAGGGAGACAACTGCCTCTCCTACATAAATACTCAGATTATTTTTTTAGGGTTCCTCACCTAAAACCACCTCTATGTATAGGATGCATCTGGCTCTTATCCCATCCCACCGCAGGTAAGAACTGAGGCACAGGGAACTCTATAATTATTTTCTCTAAGTAAATATTAATAATCTCCTCAGCTCCAGAAACCTTGATTGTGCATTCAGGATAAATATTAATAAATATAGATATTAAAAACTTAATATTAGGCTTTTTTTTTTATAAGGACAAAGTATTCGTCTGGTTTTAATTGCCACGGTGTATTTCCTGGCATCTAGAATGATCCTCGGCACATAGTAGGAACTTGATAAATATTGGTTCTATGATGTATTCGTCTTCTATTTCTGTGAACAGATTACCCCCAAATGTGGTGTATTAAAACAGCAAACATTTATTATCTCATAATTTCTGTGGGTCAGGAATTCAGGGGAAGCTTAGCTGGGTGGTTCTGGCTCATGGTGTCTTATGAAGCCCCAATGTCTGCTGGGGCTGCCGTTGTCTGAGAGTTGACTGGGGCTAGAAGAAATGCTTTTAAATTCACTAATGTGGCTATTGACCAAGGCTTCAGTTCCTTGTTATATGGGCCTCTACACAGCGCTATTCATGACATGGCACCTGGCTTCTCCAAGAGAAAGTTATGAGAGGGAGAGAGAGAGAGCACACGGTCCTTTATGATTTAGTCTCTGAGTTATACACATACCATTACTTCTGCTTTATTCTTTTTATTAAAAGCATGCCAATAAGTCCGGCCCATATTCATAGGAGGAGATTACATGATTACACAAAGGCATGAATACTGGCAGGCAGGGATCATTGGGGCTTTCTTTGGGGCTGGCTATTGATATTGATAAATGATATCATATGTTGATATCATTTATCTCCTCACCTAATTATTACTTTGTGCTCCAGCTCTAAACTCTGGAATGAGTAGAATTTTCATAGGCACAGAAAAGAAGAGAGGGTTTCCCACTAGAAGAAATACTGTGTACAAAACACAGATGCTAATAGGGGATGTTTTCTGCAGGGAACTGTAGGTAGATCTCTGATGGAATACAGGGTAGTGAATAGAACTTGCAGGACTTGTGGCTGAATTGTATCATTAAGAATCTTTATAAGTCATGAGAAGGAGCTTAGACCTCACATAGTGGACAATCACTGAGTGTTTCTATGCAGAAAAGTTGAGAAATTAGAGAAACTCATTTTTTCCCTACTAGCAGTGTGGAAGATAGATCAGAATTAGGAGAAAGTGGAATAAGACAGACCTGTTAGCACTAGTTCAAAAGTCTTCCAAGAGATGGTGACCATGAACAAGGCAGTGGCAGTGGGATACATGATAGTAGCTAATATTTTTATGAATAATAAGAGAAAGAAGGAGGAGGAAGAAGAGAGAGAGAAGGAGAAATAAGATTTGAATGGTTTACTGATTGTGATGTGCATTGTTTAGTGAAGAAAGAGTGAACTCTCTAGCACAAATGACTCACTACATTTAAAAACAACAATAAAATCTGTACTGTGAATATATAGCAGTACAGTTTTACAATCCACAGATCAGATATTAATATCAGAAACTACCTACCTCCCAAAACTCTCCATTTCAGCCAAGATGTTTGCCTGTCTTTACCAACTACACCTAACTCCTTTGTAATCTGAGATGGGTTCTGTCCTGGACATACAAGGATTATGTACCTCAAGGGGTATTTTCTTCAGTACTGACTCCCTCTTACTGCTGGTTTTTCATGTCTGTTACCCTAATGCCTTTGGTTTTGTTCTCAATGCTATTTTCCAAACTATTGATTTCTGCTCTTAAGTCTTCCAGATGCTAAAACACGGTTAGCAGATTTACAGTTTCTGCCTATTATTTGTGTATATATGTTCATATACTTATATGTGAGCATATGTGACCATTTGAGGTAGTACTGGGGACAAGAATACGAGTAGAGACATACATAATTCAAAGATTATCTAAGAGACAAAAAATTGGGGCCTGGTTCCTCCCTTTGTCACTTCTTTGGGTGCTCCTCAGTGATATTGTTAGGTAGATAGTGAGGGATTCCAGGTCTCCTAGGGACAAAAGTGAGTGCTGTTGCTTTGGTGCAATTGCCCCACCCTAATCTCCCAAGCCACTGCCATACCTGGGGAAGAGGGAATACCCTACAAATCGGCCAATCAATTTAGTGCACCAGCGCAAAAGAATGCATAGGACTCTCTAGCCCTCGGACCAAGCAGCAAAGGTACCATAGAGCCGGGAAATTGACCTAGAACAACCTGCATGTGTAGTAATGCAACTCCCAGCTGTCTAATCAAAGTGCTTCCATGGTGACGTCTGAGCCACTAGGGAGGTCCCAATCTGGACACTATAAAACAAGACGCAGACGATAACCAAGTCCCTTTTTTGGCCCCTTCCTTTGGCTCTCCCTCTGCTGCAACAATGGGTCCGGTCGTCACCTGTGGCGTATGCATCACGCTCTGTAAACCTGTATCTTGCTCTTGCCCTGTAATCCTGTCTTTCTCTCCTCAACAAACCTCATCTTCATGCTTGCCTTACTTTGGTGTGTCTGGTCATTCTTTGGCCATGAGTGCACTAAGAACTGACATTTCAGACTAAAACCTGACAGTATGAATAAAAAATACTGGATCCAGAAGTGAATTTAGCATTTCTTTGCTTGAGCTTGGCATGAGCTTGTAATCAGGATTAGAGGGCATAGCACAGGCAATAAAAAAGTCATTGTGAAGGAAGTTTATAATAAAATTACTTCTCAAAGCAGGTACATTTTCTAAAAGATGTGCCACTGAACCAATTTTGTTGAATTCAATGAAGTGGCATTGAGTCATGTTCTGCATGCAAGGCCCTGTTCCAAGCATTGCTGTGAGCAAAAGCAGAGGTTTGCAATCACTCCCTGCCCTAAAGGAGCAATGATTGCAAACAGAACTGGCATCAGAGCAAATTACCATAAAGAACAATTCACCCCTACCATTTAATCTTAATAAATGTGTTTATCAAGCTTTTAGTGTGGCCAGGTGAAAAGGCATTGCTTTATGTGTAGCCTTGTGACATAATGGAAAATGTAATCACATAATGAGTAAATAGTAAATATGTATGGGTTCAGAAAAAGCACCAGTAGTTTTAAAGACTCATTACATAATTTGACTGTGCCTCTGAAATTGAAGTGTGCATACACTATTTGAAAATGAAATGGAGACGAAAGCCTATGATTGCATCTCTTGATCAACTCTTCCTCAGAAAGGCACAGAGCTCGAAATACTTGTTTTGTCACCATTGCTTTACTCTTTAGAGAGTTACAAAATTATTAATGTTCTATTTTTTAACTAAACAGCAACCTGTCTTTAGGACAGAGTACATGAAAATGTTCCAGAGATTGATTTATGCATGGTCATATGGGACTGTCTCTAGAGTTGGACAATTGGGAATGTCATCATGGGCTCCATGTTCTTATGGAGAAGCCTCAAGAAATTGTACTTTATCATTTAAGTTTTACAAATCACATATTTCACAAATTTTATAAATTTACATATTTCTACCCAAACATGCACACACTAATTTAGTTGTTTCAAGCTCATACCTTTACAGGGAAAGCACTGTGTGTGTATATCTGCAAATTTGAAACCAATGAGTATTTCAAGGATACAAGCTAATCTAGAGGGCTACTGTTGTGGAGCAGGCTCTCGGGGAGCACAGCGAGCATGATGTTTCTTACAGAGTGTCGTTGGTGTCCACACCTGGGGAAGAAAGGAGGAAGAAGCAGGGTTGGGCAGAGGGAGAAGTGAGCTGCAATCTAGTCCAAATGGTTAGATTACCTCACAGGGAGCTCTGAAGATCAAATAGCCCTTACTTTGGGTTGGGTCAAAATGGCCAATCCTTTCTACTCCTGCCTTGATTCGTCATTGGATGTCGGCCACCTAGACAAGGGATTTGACCTTGGGCAAGGGGCCTTTCTGCAGCCAACCGGTAATCCCTAAAGAGTCTGACAAAGGAACTCCATCAGCTGTGTATATATATCACATTTTCTTTATTCATTTATCCATCAATGGACATTTAGCTTATTTCCATATCTCGGCTATTGTGAATAATACTGCAATGAACATGAGAGTGGAGATATCTTTATCAAGTGGCAATTTCATCTCCTTTGGGTATATACCCAGAAAAGAGATTGCTGGGATTTTTGTTAAATAAGTAAATTTTAGCTGCCCTTGTCACACACACATACAAAAATAACTAAATGATAGATATGTTAATCTGCTTCTCTATAGAAACCACTTCGCTGTCTATATATAATCCGTAACATCATGTTTTAAATCTCAAATATGCACAATAAAATTTATTTTAAAAAATAAAATGACAATAAGGAAGAAAAAAATATATATATATATGTATGTATATATTTTTGTCTTAGTCCCCAGCTCCTGGCCAGAACTCCTACAACCCTTAAAATTTTAAAAATGATAAGAGTGATAGGAGTATCTTTTGTTACAATATTTGTTTGGGATTTTTGTTGTTGTTTGTCTCTCCAACTTCTGAAACAGGTCTGGAGAGATGAAGGTGAAGAGAACTTCTTTTGTTATTCATAACAAGCCCCTTTCAACTATATCTGAGTTTATGTTAATTATGTGACATTTGGAAAGCCCCTTAACGATGAGGGGGTGCTGGTTGCCAGGGGAATCAACTGTATTGATTAGAGGGTTGGAACTTTCAGTTCCACCTCCTGACCTTTGGAGAAGAGAAAGGGGTTGAAGGTTGAGTTGGTCGCCAATAGCTAATAATTTAATCAAGCACACCTGTGTGATGAAGCCTCCATAAAAACCCTAACCAAGAGGTTCAGAAAGCTCTGAGGTTGGCAGATTAAAATGTATCCACGTGCCAAGGGGGTGGCACACCCCAAACTCTGCAGGGACAGAAGCTCCTGTGCTCAGAGCCCTTTCCGACCTCGCCCTATGTATCTCTTCATCTGGTTGTTCATTTGTAGCCTTTAAATTTTTCTTTGTGATAAGTCAGTCATAGTAAGTAAAGTTTCCCTGGCTTCTGTGAGCTGTTCTAGCAAGTTATCAACCCTGAGGAGGCGGTTATGGGAACCTCTGATTTGTACCCAAGTCAGGTGGGTCACCTGGGGACTCACTACTGGTAAGTGGCATCTGAAGTGGGGAGCAGTCCTATGGGACTGAGCCCTTAACCTGTGTAGTCTGTGCCGTCCCTGGGCAGTTAGTGTCAGAATTGAGTCAAATTGTAGGACACCCAGTCAGTGTCACCAAGAATTGGAGAATTGGTTGGTATGGGATAAACCTCCAGGTATTTGGTGTCAGAAGTTTGAGAAAAGTATAGAAAAATAGAGATTTTACTTTTAACCAGGTGTCACCAAAATGCTTGTGCTATAACAGCAGATAAGGCATTCCTAGCCCTTCACAGAATGTACTGTCTAGTGAGGATAACAGTCACCTAAATATGCTATTACAATACATTATAATCTGAAAGTTCTTGACTGAACCTGCCTGGATTCCTTATTAACCCAGGGACTTCCCCCAGTCAACTTGCTGGGATGACTAGGAGGCATTTTAGAATTGACACTTTATTATATGAGGTAAGGGCTTTGCAATTCTGCTTACTAATCAGGAAGAGTTGAAGCTATTAATCTCAACTGCGGCCTATTTGTCAACTGCCTTTAAAATGTGAGTTACATGGAAGAATTATAATCTTTATGGAGTGATTTAAAATGACTGAGAACCAGTGTAGTTTTACTTTAAACTTTAAAATTGGAGCACTTTTTGATAAACTTCTGTTTAGATCATAACAGGATATATCAACTAGAAAAATTCTTTATTCCTTTTGACTTTTAGAAATATCTACAACAGGATGCTGAATTTACAGACTACAATCCGTCTTCTCCTTTGCAAAGAAAAAGAGTCATGTAAATGTTAAGAGAAAATCATTTCTGAAAACTGGACACTTTGCAAAAAAAGTGTATGCACGGGTACTCTAAAAGCCCAGACTTCACCACTATACAATACGTACATTTAATGAAATTCAACTTGTGCCCCTAAATCTTTTAAAATTTAGAAGGAAAAAAATGTATATGAAAAAAGAGGTCACCTCTTGAAATTTTGAAGAGAGATTCCAAAACGTGGAGGCTAATCAGTTATCTTCAAGTTTGCAATTTGATAATCCTTAGCTTCAAGATGGCAATTCTTTACATTTAATTGAAATTCCCAGTTAAGAAAAGCCACCTCCATTTCAGGACTTAAAATAATTCTTAGCTGAATGCCACATTCCAGCTAGCATCAGAGAGAAAACTCTAAAACTCTATAATACTGAGAAAAGTACTATTTATAATACTGAGATTCTGAAAGTATTTTCTATTTAAGACATGTTTTCAACTTTTTGGAAAATACATATCATCAGATGTCTACATATTTCCATTGTTTATTAAGGCATCTAAGGAGGACTTTGTTAAAGTCTTCTGTTCCCCTTAGTATTGCTAATATTAAATACCAACTGAAACTCATTTCAGTAAAATGCCAGTCATGATTATGTGTTAGACAAAGGTGCATAAATACCACTTTATGAGTAAACTGTGAAAATGTTATATTTTTCAGAAGCAGAGATGTCTCATTAAGTCTATTTTTTTCTTCTTGGTTTTGTGGGTAACATAATTTTCAAAGTTTTTAGTAGATGTATTTACAACTTCAGCAGATTTAGTAGAGATGGAAATCTTCCCTCAGGATGGGTAGGTGAAAATACAAAGAGGCAACGGAATAATAGAAGCAATCTTTACTTAATGGTCTCTCTTTCGGGAAATCATTTCATGACATAGAAAAATATATTTTCTACACCAGTGTTACCAAATTCTTAATCCCTTTGTGCCCTCTCTGTTTCAACTCCTCCTTTTATTTTTTAAGCTACACCTCCTTTTATTTTTTAATTTTTTATTTTTAATTATTACTGGTACATAATAATTGTATGTATTTATGGGGTACATGTGTTGTTTTGATACAGGCATACAATGTATAATGATCAAATCAGGGTAATTGGGGTACCCATCAGCTCAAGCATTTATCATTTCTTTGGGTTAGGGACATTCCAGTTCCATTCTCTCTATTTTGAAGCATGCAGTAACTTACCAATTTGTTGCCAGACACAGGTTTGGCTGCCCGCCACCCGAGAGCCAGACATGAGAGGCGAGTGTTGGTGAGGACAGGTGGTTTATTCAAGTGCCAGCAGCCTGAGGAGATGGCAGACTACTGTCTCAAAGACCATCTCATCTCCCCTGCTTACTGAGCAGCTTATGAACGGACGGGGCGAAGGGGGTTCGTAGCAGAAAATGAGCTTTGCACAAGTCATGACTAGCTCAATGGTTCTCAGCAAATGGTTGGTCATCTGGTGGATCTTGTCATTAGCTGTCTGTAGTTGGCTGTTCCGGACTCTTGATCTGTTTTTCCTCAAGGTCCTTTTCTAATCTTGTGCCCAGCAGCTGTATAATCAAGAAGCAAGTAAATTCTAAACTTTTAAGACAGAACAAACTGAAAGCACAGTGGAAGCAAAATGGCTTCTCTTTAACTGGCCTAGCATTACAGTCTGAATGGCCCTTGGGGAGCACTTACACCATTTAAAAAAAAATCTGGAGGAATTAGGTAAAAAGATACTGAACCAAGATGAGTTGTAGTGTGAAACCAAGGGTCAATTTAATGTTGAATGGCTAAAGATGTATATATAAAAATGGGAAGGAAGTCCATTGTTGTGCAGAGACGATAATTAAAATGTACCTGGTGGCATTAAGAGGGCCTTTTTGCAATGCACAGAGGGTGACTGTCTGCAGGGGCTGTGTGCCACAGTGTGGGGAGGTGAGTGCAGTTCTCTCGTCTTCCACACTTCACATGTCATCCGTGTCTGCAGAGTTGGCAGTTCTGAGACACAAAGCCCCAACTTGCCTCTGTGCTGATCTTAGCAGTAAAAATCCTTACTTATTTATCAGTCTGCTTTGCATTTCTATTCTCATCTGAAGATCCCAAATAGCTTTCTGGGCAAAGAGGCACGATTAATCCCACTTCACGTGATTGGGTCACGGTGTCACCAGAAGCCATCATCTTTCCCTGCACATTTCCAAGTTAAATTTCCCTGCACAGAAAGAAACACCTTGGAGAAAATAGTTCTTCAAGGAGAAGGCTGAGACTGAGCTCCTAGAATCCCTTCCCTGCTCTTTCCCTGGTGTAGCTACATTCATTCAATATGACTAGTATAAATACTGTATGTTATGTCAACGGAATTCTGTTCAAACATGCACTTTTTTTCATTTATTCCCTGCATTTGGATGTTTTATAAAAGAGAGTATTTTGGGCTGGTTCTATGCAGCATACACTGGCTCGATAAAATTGGGCGGGACTTGCTCTTTCTTTTGCAGAAGAGACATGTCAGCTAGCCAGCAGGGGGAAAAGTATATGTCTCTATGCAAAATGATCCATATCTGTTCTTTTAAACAGATTGTTTCAATGACTCTGATTCAGTCTGAGAACATATATACATATTTGGAGATGTTTTTCGAAATGTGTAACTTACCTTCCATGCTTTGGTTGGGGGACTTGGTCTAAAGGAAATGGCTTAGGTTTATACAAGGCTCAGTGACATGCACTTGGGGGAAGGAAGGGATCAGTAGAAACTTCTTGACAATGACAAGAAGTTGAAATAAAAAGGAGGATTTAAAGCCACCAAAATGTCTGGCCTCCTGTATTAGTGAAAGATGATTACTACAGAAAATAGTATTTAGCAATATTTTAGTTTTAAAAAAACTCTACCTATTTATTAATAAAAGAGGGAGGAATGTGATTAAAATATACTGGGCTAGTAATATATTATTGGTTCTGTTTGATTAACAATAATTTATGAAAATGGATGAATATGTCATCTCAAATAAAGATGTCAATTCCAGACACAAGAGGTTTCTTTATTCCCTTTGGCTGATTCAGAGCTTAAAAGTAGAAAGCTAGAGAAACCAAGAGAACAGAAGACTTTTATCACCCTCTAAATGTAGGGCTTTGGATGATAAGGGCTTTATGTGTCACAACACAATATAGTTTCACCGACATAATGCTAAAATGAAATCACCACTTATTTGAGGTCCCTGAGATAGCGTGTTTCATTTTTATTTTGTTTTATTTTATCTATTTCCTGGGAGCAGGTTTGATCCTACAAGGGAAATACGAAAGCTGACTCTATATTATGGTATGAAAACTGAATAGTCCTGACTGGGAAAACTGATCTTATCTGCCAAGTTTATTGGCCAGACATCTGTACCGTTACATTAACTAGATAAGAGAGCTCCAGTTTAAAATGTATAAATATCATCTGACAAAGGCCTTTGGGCCCTCTTCTCTCACTAGCACGTTAGGAGAAATTATCTGCTGGAGTTAAGGTGCTGATTTCTCGATGATGGGGTGGGAATAGAAAGAAACATGGAGGAGAATAAGAGGAAACGGCTCCCAAATGAAGAAAAACTGGATTTCCATTAATATGTACCAGGGCAAGGCCTGCAGGGAAGAGACTAGGCTTTGAAGCTTTCTCTGCTGATCCACACCCATCCTCAGCTGCAGCGGACAGAAGATGAAGATGGGAAAAAGGAAATAAAAAAAAGGTTTTGGAAGATGCAAAGGCAAACCATGAATGCTGAACCTTCAAGACGCTACAAACTAGAAATTGTGTGAGGAGCTTCTAGGAGCTGCAGTTTCCTCTCTGATTCTGGAGAGGAGAAAAAGGAGAGGTTAGGAGAGATTAGAGTATTTTCTCATTTAAAAATGATGTAGCCGTTGCTAACTCTAAGATGTTTCTGAGACGATAAATAATGCTTATTTGCCTTAGAATCAGAAAAAGGGAGGCTGAATGTTCCAACAATAGAATCCCACACTGCTTTAGGCATATTTCAGTTCCTCCATTCCTTAAATTTTATTTCACACTTTAAACAACAATGCCATTGAACATGTTGTTGTCTATTCATAGCTCACTATTATTTTTCTGACTTATTAAACAGGAAGAGTTAATGAATTTTTGCAGTGCAACTGAATTATATAGCAGAGAGATCCCTGAACCTAGAAGATCCAGGCTTAGGTGATTGCAACTGATGAGCTTTGTAACCTTTTGTAATTCATATAAAGTCACCGAGTCACCCATAATATGGGAAAAATCAGATAATATATATGAAAGTATTGTATAAACTATAAAGCACTAAACACCTTTTATCCACATCAAACATCTTTAAAATTAACATTAAATTAGACCTGGCATTGGGCAGAATATTTAATAAATTAAATATATGTTATAAAAGTTGGGTCCTTCCTAGCTACAATGTAGCCTACAACCGAAGGGGGAAAATCAGTTACTGACTCTGCCTTTACACCCCTTCCTGGGGTGTGGAACAGCACTGGAACGTTGTTAATTCAGCCAGATGTCCAGGAAAAACAGAAAACCCCACTTTCCAAAAACTCCTTAGAATGAAAAACTTCATGTAGAATCACATCACTGTCTTTGAGGAGGAATTTTTCCTCCACATCCTATTCTGAACAAATTCAGTAATAAAAAGGAAAGCAGATGGGGAATCAAAATATCACCTCTATAACTGAAAGTGAAGCTGGGAGAACATCGTTTAGTGGGAAAGCCTAATATGTCTGCTAGGCGAACCCGCAAATTAGAAACACTCACCTGCCCAGTCAGTAGAGCAGTTCACTGACATGGTCCTCTTGCCCTCCACCCCCAGTCTTCGCAGGCAGAGTGTGTCCCAGGAAGAGCAGTGCAGTTTGCACATTCCCTGCAAATCACTTGCTCCCAAGACAAGGGCAAAACTGGGCTGCGTATGCCCAATTTACTGCTCCGTAATTTACCAATGGAACAAACCGCCACACCACTGCCACCTTGGGGTGAAATGAGCAAAGGGCGGATATAGGCCAGGAATTACATTTACCTGGCTCCCTTCACAGGAAGGAAACACCAAGAATAGTGAAGAAACATTGACTTAGTGGTCTGTGAGGGCTGCCACAACAAAGTACCACAGGCTCAGTGGCTTAAACAACAGAAGTTTATTTTCTCACAATTCTGGAGGCCAGAGGTGGGAGATCAAGATTTTAACAGGTTTGGTTTCTTCTGTTGCCTCTCTCCTTGGCTTACAAATGCTGTATTTTCCTTGTTTTAACACAAAATAGTCAATATTGATAAAATTCTATTATCTAGTTCAAATCCATATTCAAATGTTGTCAACTACCTCAATAATGTCTTTCATAGCTTTTATTCTCCTGGTTCAGAATCAAATGCAAGATCATAAATGTCTCTTTAACATCCCTTAATCTGAAGGAGTTCCTCAGCTTTTCTTTGTCCTTTTTGCCTTTGATTTTTTTGTTTGTTTGTTTGTTTTGAGATGAAGTCTCGTTCTGTTGCCCCAGCTAGAGTACAGTGGCATCACCATAGCTCACTGCAACCTCAAACTCCTGGACTCAAGCAATCCTTCCACCTCAGCCTCCTGAGTAGCTGGGACTATAGGTGTGAGCTGCCACACCCAGCTAATTTTTTGTTGTTGTTGTTGGTACCTATGGGGGTCTCACTATGTTGCCCAGGCTGGTCTTGACCTCCTGGCCTCAAGTGATCCTCCTGCCTCAGCCTCCCAAAGTGCTAGGGTTAGAGGTGTGAGCCACTGCACCAGGCCTGATAATTTCGAAGAGTACAAACCAGTTATTTTGTAGGATGTCTCTCAATTTGGGTTGGCCTCATTCTTTATGATTGATTCAGGTTATGTATTTTTGGCAGGAACACCTCTAAAATGATGTTTTTTTTTTTCAGAACATTTTGTTTAAAGGTACATGAGCATGATCATGATACTGGAAGTTAGTTTCTCCCAATATTGGCGATATTAAGTTTAATAACTTTGCTAAGGTGATATTCAACAGATTTCTCTTATAAAATTATGATTTTTTTGTAATCAATAAGTAATTTGTGGGAGAGATATTTTGTGACTATGTAAGTATCATGTTAATTATGAAACTTCCGGATTTGGCCAGTGGGAGACCCTTCAAACTTACTTTTGTGTCCTTTTGATTTGAGCCTTTGAACACTTCTTTACTTTTGGTGCAATAAGATGTTCCAGGCTCATTTTATACTCTCCCTGCCCCAGCCCTGGAATCAGCCATTTCTCCAAAAAGATTAGGTCCCTTCTGATGGAAAATGATATTTAGAATATAAGATCTGGGCACTAGGTATGCTCATTTCTGTTGCTGTGTCATTGCCTTTCAAGCTAACAGATCTAAGTAATATGTAATGTATGATCTATCTCTATATATTAATACATACATACATAATGATAGATATATGTATATATATGTGTGAGCATATATATAAATAAAACATATATATCTTTATTTTGCTATCTATCTTAAAAATTATTTGTTCATACTGATATCTCTAATTCTAATCCAACACTACAGGATGTTTCCATATTTGTAATTCTCCAAAGTGAGAAAGCTGATCCTCATTATACTTGATATATTTCCACATTTGCTGAAGCCTAGAATACTCAGATGTACTTTCAGAATTGTGACCCCAAAACACTATGAAAAGCAAACCTACTGACCAGCATTCATATATATTTACAGTGTGTAGATAAAATCTACATACACTAAGATGCACAGATAGCTTTTGCTTTTATATTCTCTATTTTTCTACCCAAATTAAAACTATGGCTTTTCAAAGGACATCAATTAATGACACTCCTCTTTTCTGCCCCAATTCCGAGTCAATTGAGAAATAAAACAAAGAATAAGGCAGATGGAAGATCAGCATAGAAGTAGCTTAGTGATCAAGACAAACGAGTTTGCCAGCTGAACCCCAGAAGTGGGCACGGTTCCTCCCCCGGCCAGTGCCAATCCTGCAGGGAGAGATCCTGTCCTGGGAGAAGTGGAGCAGAATGCCTGCTCCCTGACGGTGTTTTCTTTCCAAAGGGAAGAAGAGCTGAATCAACTGCAACACCCTGGTCCATGGCATCCAATTCCTAGCATAGTGCTTGATACAGGGAAATTACTGGGAACTATTGAATAAATAAATCTTCTCATGCCTGCTGTATAAGTCACTTCAGGCTGCCATGACACAACCAAATTGTATATAGACTAGGTGGCTTAAACAACAGGATGTTATTTCTCACAGTTCTGGAGACTGAGAGAGTTCAAGGTGCTGGCTGATGTGGTTCCACAGTCAGGGCTCTTTTCCTGGCTTGCAGCCTTCTGACCGTGTCCTCACGTGGCAGAAAGAGAGCATCTCTTCTCATAAGGGCACTAATCCCATCATGAAGGCCCCACTCTCATGACCTCATCTAGACTTAATCACCTCCCAAAGGCCCCATCTCCAAATATCATCACATTGGGGATTTGGGCTTCACCATATGACTTTGGGGGTGACACATTTCAGCCCATAGTACTGCATTACTACCAAATCCTCATGTAGCAGATTTGTGTCCCCTGAAAGGTATGTTCAAGCCCTAACCCTTGGAACCTGCGAATGGGATCTTATTTGGAAATAGGATTTTTACAGATATAATCAAGTTAGGATGAGGTCATAGTAGATTAGGGTGGGTCCTAATCCGGTGATGGGTGTCCTGACAAGAAGAGAGAAAATTGACACAGACATAGATAGGGAGGGAGCACCACGTGACCACGAAGGCAAGACCGGAGTGCCGCATCTACAAGCCAAGGGACACCAAGATTGCTGGCGACTGCCAGCGCTAGGGGAGAGGCGTGGATCCATTCTCCTTCAGCGCCTTGGAAGGGAGCAACCATGTCAACACTTCCAGCCTCCAGAACTGTGAGACAATACATTTGTGTTGTTTGAAGTCGCCTAGTTTGTGATACTTTGTTATGGCACCCTAGGAAATGAACATCCCTCAGACCTATTGTCATTGATTCTGGTTGTTTTACCCTTGAACCGTTCAACTTAATTCCTACAGAAAAATCTTCCTTAAATGTCACTCACATCATGTCACTTCTTTGTTCAACAATGGCCAATGATACGCTGTTTCCTTCAGTTATCACTAAACTCTTATTTGCCTTGTTTTCAGGATCTCAATTATGTATTCTTTCACACTGTCCTCTTTCTAATCAGGCTTAACTCGTTCCTGTCCCGAAACACTCCAGGTGTTCTGAGTTTGGGCTTTGCTCCCTCCCTGCCGCCTCCCTACCATCCTTCTGTCTAAATCTCATGCTTTCTTTAAGGTTTAAAATTAAAATAAAGATTTTTCATTCATTACACTAACACTTCTTATCTCTCTTTTCTCTGAATTTATAGAAAAGTTGTAATCTATACCACAAAAGTTTGCTCTTTATTGTATATAATTATAATTGTTTTATCTGTTTATCTGGAAGACTTCTCTTTAAGGCGAATACCATTTTACATTTCTGAGCCTCCCTCAGGCCTAGCAGAGTGATAAGATATGCAAGAAAGAGTTTCTAATTCATTCGCACCCATGACATGCATACCAAATATTGTGCCCGCCATGCTCATAATAAATATTGCATTTAAACACACATGCATAAGTTCTGGCCAAAGATTACTCTGTTATAGCCTACTCCATTAGTAGTGCTTTTGACCTAACTTCTTCCCTCCTTTAGGAAAACTAGGAGGAAAAGAAGCTTCATTTAGTCAAAATGCAAAATAGGATCTAGGGAGTGGGAATGATCCAGCAGGTGACTTTCAAAGTGCTCTGGTTTGAAGGGACATAGTGCTTCTTTCAGAATCCAACACAATGATCCGTTATGGTCAGAGAGTGAGACTGGGAAACAGAATTTCTCTTCTGTCATTCACGGGAGTCGAGAGCTGCCTTGTGGGAGATCTGAACTGTCTGCTCTTACGTGTGGTCCCCGTGCCTGCCTTTGACAGTAGTTACCCATTATCTGGAAAAATAACTCACCATCTAGATTTTTTCTCTGCCTCTCCCCATTGACAGTCTAATTACTGGCAGCGTCAGGTGAACCTCCAGTGCCTGCCCTCACTTAGGTTGCCACCACCGCCACCTTCTTCCTGGTGTCTGCCCTTTGCTCACTCAGCCCTGGTCACACGGCCAACCTGCTGCTCCTCAAACACACCCACCAGCACGGGCAGCCCTCTGGTGCCATGTTTTCTCCAGATATCCTCGTGCCTCACTCCTTTCTTCAAGTCTCTCCTCAGATGTCACCTCCTCTGTTTTAAAATATAGTGTAGTAATATAAATTTGGGGGTATGGTTAGGCCAACAGATCAGGAGATAACTTGCATTGAAAAGAGAGCTTGTTACTCACAGTTGCCGAGGGTGGGGGCATGATGCACCATGGGGGGCCACGAGGGAACCGCCAGGGCCCATCAGGAGGCAGAGTGGGTGGGCAATGGTGGGTGAGAGTCTCCATGGGGAGGTGAGCAGGTTTAGCATTGGCTAGTTGGAATAACTTTAGTGGGGCTGTCCCTGGTTATCTGGTACTGGCCCTGGGGTGACTAGGGCAGGCGGATAGTGACCTGGAGTGTGAGAACCCAATAAAGGAGCGGTCTGGGGTCTGGGCTCTGCATTAGGGGTTTGTATTTGAAAAGCACACCCCTGGGAGAGTTGTTTACTTTCTCTCGGCCTCTGCTGGCCCTAAGAGAGGCAGTCCCTCCAGGGTCAGCAAGGCCCCAGAGGTCAAAGCATCAGAATACAGAAAAGACATAGTTACTGCAACCCTCAAAAAGGCCTTCCCTTACACCCCCGGGGAAGCATCCCATTCCCAACCACCAGTCTCCATCCGCTGCTTCTTTATTTGGTTTCACAGCCCTTTATAGAACATACCTGATGTATATTTTTTGCAGGTCTTCCCCCAGTAGCATAAACCTCCATCACAACGTACATTGCATGACGTTACTGCTGTGCCTCCAGGGCAAGACGGGAACTCAGCTCTGTTCCCAGCCCACAGTACAAGCTCAGCAACACTAGTTGAACAAATGAATAAATATATAAATCGACACATATAGCTTGCGATATGATTTTCAGTAATAGCATCACATGTGGATTCCTTATCACCAAAAATTACATGACAATGAATATGCTATTCTCTAGGAAAATGTGTTTGATGATACTAAAATGTTTCTAGTGATGACGGAGATTGGTATAAAAAGCATGTGCAAAGGGATTGAATAAATTTTTTCAGGAAATACAAGAATAAAAAAGCAGTATTTCTAAATTAAACAACACTATGATATATATTACGTAATGTTCTTTGAGCTTATAATATAGATGTGCACTGCATAACATTTTGATCGATGAGGAACCACATATATTACGGTGATCCTATAGGCTTATAATGCCATATTTTTTAAATCATTCATTCAAACTAGAATGTAGATGTTCCTGAAGTGAATTCAGGCACAAATAAGCGATCTTAATGTTAATTATCTAGTTTTGCCTAATTTAGACATAGGCTGTTTAGTAGTTTACCCTGATGACATACACAGTCAAAACCTGATCTAGACATTGCAGTATTATTCAGACCTAGAAGGCTGTATTTTTTTAACCATACTTTAAGTCATTTTTCTTTTCTTTTTCTTTGTTTCTTTAATGTAATTGTTTCTATTTTAATAGATTTAGGGGGTATAGATTAAGTTTCATTACATATATATGTTGTAATGCTGCACTTTTACTATACCTTTTCTATGTTAAGATCTGTTTAGATTCACAAATACTTACCAATGCGTTATAATTGCCTACAGTATTCAGTACAGTAACATGCTGTACAGGTGTGCAGCCTAGGAGCAATAGGCTATACCATATAGCCTAGGTGTGTGGTAGGCTACCCCACCTAGGTTTGTGTGGGTACACTCTATGATGTTCACACAATGAGGAAATTGCCCAATGACAAATTTCTCAGAACGTGTCCCCATTGTTAAGCGACACATCATTGTACATATTAATTAAACATTAGCTCATGTATAATTAACATGTGTGAAACTAATTAACACATTAAATACTGTAAAAATGTATATGTTCAAGTTGGTCAAAATATCATTCTTGGAAAAATGACCTTATGTCAAAATTGCTTTATATTCATTCATATAAAGTATTCTTTGAGTCTACTTAACTCAGGATTACGTTAATGTCAATGCATTGTTTTAAAGAAATTTTGCTGGAGAGCCATTACAAGGTCAAGAAGAGAAAAAGTACTTTGCAGAGTAAATTAATGTCAGTCATGGAAACGTAACACATGCATAATCAATGCCAGATCGCCTTTTCTGTTCTCATCCGGGAAAAGGAAGAGATCATCAGTTCTCTTTCCAGGGTAGCAGAAGCAGGAATCACCATAGAACAAACTGGAGCTGCTAAGAAAAGAATTAACTTCCCCTCAGTAACAATTGTGCAAGTAATTAAAGTCTTCTTGAAAGCCTTGGAGAAAACAAGAAGATCCTAAAATTTGGAGGCTCAGTGAAGCTTGAAGATATGAAGGTCCCCCCTGGTGAAACTAAGAAAAGGAGGAAGGTTTTGGAAATGGCTTGTCTGGTAACTTGATCATGTATTTTGAGTTTGAAGTGGTGTGGGACAACCAAAGGGCCCCAGAAAAGGAATGCGATGAGTGAGATTGAAGGTTCTCAAACTCGAGTCCACCTTAGAATCATTGGGAGAACTTTAAGTGGCAGCAATCTGTTCCCTTTCTCCAGAAGAGGAATTCAGTTGGTCCGTGGTGAGGCCAAGGCATTTTTTTTAAAGTGTCCTGGGTCAGGATTGGAAATATTTTGGATGGAGATATAAATCAGGTTCAATGTCTTCAGGTGGAGTAATTATTCCTAACATAAGTCAATGTGGTTGGTCGAAAAGAAAAATGAGAGTGGATCAGACCTAGGTTTACATCCCTATTCTACCAATTCCTGGGTGTTGGGATCTTTGATACCTTTGATCTTTGATCTTTTCTGTGAAAAAGAGCTAATAACCAATTATGATCTTCTGTACTGACCAAGTTGGATGTTCTATTTACTGCGATAGCCATAGAGCTAATTAATAGGACCTGTGAGAGATGGTATTCATTTAAACTTCTGAGACAGACAGTTGTTGCTTACATGCAACAGTGCAAAATATGCATGAAAATCCAGATGGGCCACAGAACTTACTTTTAAATGTGCACGTATAATATATACTTGTATTAAACATGCAGACACATACATTATCTCTGCGGCCTTTATATATATCTATAGATTCATATGTCCTCCACTTCCTTTCATACATCATGGAACCCCAAATTCTTAATTTTCCAAGTTATGCAGACTCTTTTGACAGGAAAGTAATACTGTCTCAACCAAGAAATAAAGTCTGTGAGTCAAAGAAAGAAAGAGAGAGAGAAAGAAAGAAAAGAACAAAAGAAAAGAAAACAGCCCAATGACTTGGACTGGAAAGAAATACCTAGGGAGGCCTTTAAGGTAATTTGTGCTAATGATGTAGTTTGCAAAGCCAGCTGAATTAAACATTTAATCTGCCTATTCCCATTTGGAAATGTTTCTGTTGACATTGCTTCCTTGGCAAACACCCATTTTTCTCTCAATTGTTAGAATTTATCAACTACAGCACCAGGAAAGACGGCCAAACATGTGCGGCTACCAAAAATGCCTTCTCACTATTATTCAACTTCAAATAATAATCTATGGAATTATATAATATCATTCAGTAATAATCATTATCATTGTGGTTTTCAAACTTGACCTCTAACTCTTCATTTTTATTTTTACTGTCTTGAGTTCCAAAAAAGCTGAGCTAGAGACAAAGATTCATATGAAATTGATTTACTAAAGGAATGCTTATTGGGAGATACATTTCCATGGGTCTCTCATATTTCTATATATTTTATGAGCAGAGGCACTGGCTGCATTTGTTCTGAACTATCTTTTCAAGGTTATTTATATAGCAAAGCCATAGAAACTAGAGATATTGACTCCATCTGCAACAAAAGGTAGATTTGTTTATTGTCCAGTATGATAAAGATAACATTTCCTTCCAGGACAAAGGTTGGGCAGTTTTGCTCACTGCCAAGAGATTGAGGTTCCCTAAATTCAAGTTTTCTCTCCCATAATGTAACCTAACACGTATCCAAGTGTCACCCGGCTCTCTTTGCATCACCCTGTGGGAAATAGGGTTTGGGGAACCAACGCAAAATGATGCTACTCTGCCTACTGCTATTGCCACATGTAACAAACTGGTCTTTGTCCCTGATACAGGAGATTCTTTCTTTCAACATCTGTGAAACTGTGGCAGGTTAACCTGATAGCTTTCAAGTAGAAAATAATCTCAGACTGTTCTGACAGTTTTAGCAATAAGGATGAGGTGCTGCTAAGGATGGGATTTCTGGAAGAAGAATGAGGATTTCTTGGGCCAATTAAGAGAATTTGAAGGAAGTCCAGGGGAATCTGTAGTGAATGTCTTGACCGAGTTGTATGGTTAACCAGGCAAGAGATGGTCCTCAATTTTATTGCCTGATAATGAAGGTGACTAGGAAGGTGGTTACAGGCCAAATCCAGGGAAGCAAGTTCAAAGACAGCTGCCAGATGGCGCCTTGGTTGTTGCTAATCCTCCTCTGGGTGCAGGGCTTGCTTTAGCAATCCAGCGGTCAGCCTCAGGTCCACCCCACTGTAACAGCTAGAATAGAAATGGGTGGCAGAGGTTTCCAACACCCCACAGACAACAGTTACAAAGATACACACCTACACTGAGTGTGAGAGGAGAACAATTCACACCCACTATGGGCAGAAACCAGGTGAACTGGTAGAACTTTGGCATAATCATGGGAGATTTTTCCAGACACTAAGAGGACATAGAAATGAGAGAGTATTGTTGAGTGACAATTCTCCATGGATCTATCATGTTTTTTCACATCCTGTGAGCAGAGACATTGGCTGCCTTTGTTCTGGACTATCTTGTCAAGGGTGTTTGTAGAGCGAAGAACTTTGGAAGACAGAAAGAGTGAACCCCTTGACAACAAAGGGCCGGTTTGCTTACTTCCTGTTATGAAAGACTCAGTATCCCCTAAGCTCAGAGGGGTCTCCTGTAACACAACCACATGTGCCGTTGTCATCTGGCCTCTGAGAATAAGGGCTCTGTGCAGTCAATGCCAAAATGATGAAACTCTGGCTACAGCTATTGCCATGTGCAGGAAATTGTTGTGTGTCTCTGACACAGGAATGTCCTATCTCCTTCCAGCATTGATAAAACTGTGGCAGGCTGACTTGTTAGCTTGCAGCTAAAGCAGATCTCCACCCCTTTGCAGCCCTTTACAGCATCCTTAGGAGAAACCTGCAGGAGAAGGACACTAGGAGGAGAGTCTGAGAAGAGAGAAGGAGGGCAGGGAAAGTATTTAAACAAGGCAGCGGTTTCAGATGAAGTCTATGTTTACCTTGGTTTAATGTGGGAGAAGTGAAACTTAAATTACACCTCAGAGTTTGTGCTGCTAGAATTAAGAGGGGATCTTTTATATTACCCCCACTCCAGCAGTCAATGGCTCTGGGCCTCCCAGGGGCGACAGTGGGGAGGGCACACTGTGCAGGCAACTCCTAACAAGAAAGCTCCAAATGCACGGGGCAGTCCTCCCGAGATAGCAGCAGCACCCACAACAGCCTGTAAACGGGATCCCTGGGGCACCAAACGTATCTGCTACACTCACATTAATTAAATGCTTCCAATATGGATAGCAGTGTTCCAAGGACAGTGGCGTTCAAACCAAGCCTGCACTATGGAACGAAGCAATTCTGGGTTAGTACCATGGTTTGAGACAAGGGCAAACAGAGGTAGAAGCAATGACCTAGTTGCTCTGGAAGCTGGCCAGCAGCTGCTCAAGGACACAGCCATATTGGCAAAAAAAAAACCCAAAACCTAGAAAAACTTGAAGATTTGTTTTCCTGTTCATCCTTTGTCCTCCTCTTCTCCCCCTTTAGAATATGGTCCTTGTAAACCATCAAGGAGAAAATGTGGCCTCTCCCGACATTTGAAAGAAAGCCAAGAAATAACTTTTAAAAAGAAAATTTTAAAACTACCTCAAACACTAAAAAATTGCTGGGGTCAACTGTAGGGTCACTTCTGTAGCACTGTTTAGTTATGTTAGAAAGAAGTTTTAAAATAAAAAAAGGAAAAGAAAGACATAAAAGATAGAAAAGAATAAATAGGCAGTCAGAGAGACAGATAGTTTCTGTAATAGCATCAGAGCTATCCTGGGATAGCACTCCAGTAAATTAATAAATCATCCCTCCAGAATAAAATAGCATCATTGGATTGTAGCAGCCCTTCGTAGCCAACGCGACATACCTCTGTCCAAATAACTTTGTCAAACAAGAAACTGCCTTTACATCACACTAATATCTAGCAACTCAACTTCAGCAGTTCCATGAGATAAAAATGAAAATGTCAATTGCAAATGGCTCTGCTACAGGTGACTTCATGGTTATCAGCTGGATAATGCTGTGAGAGGCAGTCCATACTTTGGACCCGTTTTGAGGCGGCTTTATGATCTTTTGTCCATATTGGTCCAGCAAATCACAATCTAGAAAATACTAGCTACTGTGGTAGAAATGAGCAAAGAACGTGAGCAGCTAGAGCAACTTCCAGAAAACTCTCCTTTTGTCTTGTAAAGTATAGAGATAATTGAGGAACGTTTGGGGAAACCTCCTTATTGACTTGCTTGTACTTAACAGGACCAACCTGAGTAGCAGAACATTAGGGGAGGTTCTGAGCAATGACAAACCCGACAGTCATTTATTGACTCAATTCCTCACAAAGGCTGGTATGGGCATGTTTTATTAGTCTACAGTATCCCTTTTCTTCAGTGTTTTTTGCAGAGATTAGGAAAGATGCAGATAGCTTGGATAAACTTTCTGGTAAATTTTTTAGCGAATAAATATATATTTTCAGAAATATTAACATATGTTGATATATGGTGATGTGTTGCAAATAGAGAACTCAGAATTGGAATGTATTATACAAAATAGCCTGGCAGATGCTACATTCTTTAAAAAGAATCAAAAATATTTGCCTGCTCTTCTGTTTGGCTCAATGGCATGTTTTATTTGGGTGTTTTGTTGATTCTACAATATTTTAAGTAGTTATTAAAAATGTCATAAAAGCTTAGCAGTCTTGTCCTACAAAAGGCCCTCTTTACTCATTTGTGTTGTTTTCTGGACTCTGAGAGTTATTTGGGTTTACAACCCTTGATCTTCATTTTTTCCCAACATCAGAATTAGGTGAAGAGATAGATCCTAATCAATCATTTCACATGGGTAATGTCCAGATACACCAAATCCTCTATTACCAAGATATCACGACAATTGTCCTCGGGAATAAAAACATAATTTCACAATAAAAATAATTATTCTGGAAAAGTAACTCATGCAATAATACATACATTGTTTCAAAAATATTTTAGCATTTTCTTACTTTGAAATATTACATCTAGATGGAAAGATACATATAGCATATATTTTAGCTTAATAAATTTGCATAAAGTAAAAGTCGGTGAAAGAACACTGAGATCATGAGAAAAAGTATTGGCACTACCCCCATAAAACTGCAGCCTTGCAAATCACATCCACACCTGCCCGACTCCCTGTGTGTAATCACTCCTCTAAATTTTGTGATATTAATAATAACATCCTTACCTTTCTTTATAGTTTCGCTATATATAAATGGCATTCATGCACTAATAGCTTAGTTTTACATGTTTTTGAACCTCATATGAGTGAAGTCACACTGCATATGTGATTTCATGTCTTGTTTTTTTAGCTTAGCATCATGTTTGTAGAATTAATTCATGTTGAGGTTTGTAACTATAGTTTAGTTGTTTACATTTTACATTTATTTTATAGATATATCATGATTTATATGTCATATGTTGATATATATGGTTTTCAGTTTGGAAATAATGCTACAGATATTCTAGTGTATATTCACATGAGATTCTTCAGGTATGTACTTAGGGTGGATTTGCTAGGTCATAGCATGATTCTTCAGTCTTAACAGTTAATGCCAATCTGTTTCCAACACAGTTGTACCAATTAACATTCCCACCAGCAGTGAATGAGAATTATTGTCCTACATCCTCACCAATAAAAGGTTATATCAGTCTTTTTAATTTTTACAAATCAGCTGAGTGTTGTGTAATATAGTTAAGCTTTTTAATTCTTCCTTGACCCATGGGCTCTTTAGGAGTATATATCCTAACTTCCAAAACATATGGAAATATTCTAACTAGCTTTATGATATTGGTTCTTATCTTAATTGCACTGTGGTTAGAGAAAACAGAACACATTTGGTATTATTAAACTCTCTTAAATTTGGTATTATTGAATTTATGGCCTGCCACATTTTTTTGTAAATTTTGCACATGTGCCTAAAAAGAATGTTTATTTGGAAATTTTGAGGACACTGTTTTATATATGTCCATCTGGTCAAGTTTGTCAATTTACTTTTACATATCTTCTACATTCTTACCATAATTTTATCAAGATCTGTTTATTAGTTACAGAATAGTTGTATTGAATTCTCCCACTGTGACATTCGATTTATCTATTTATTCCTTTAATTTCCCAATTTTTGTTTTATATATTTTGAGGTTATACATATTTTGGATTATTATATCTTTCTGATGAATTAACAATTGTAAAATATCTTTCTTTTTCTCTAGGAATGACTTCCATAACGATTACTTTATTTGATATTAATACACTTGCTTTTCTTCAGTTACTGTCTGCATGATATATTTATATTTTTTTCATAGTTTTACTATCAGCCTTTCTGTAACCCTGTGTTTTACATGTCAGTTGTAAGCAGGGAAAAATTGGGTTTTGTTTTTTTAATCTGCATGGCCTTCCATCTTTGTCATTTAGTAGGAGTCTTTAGTCAGTTTAAATTTAATGTAATTACTGATGTATAGCTTTTTACTATCGAGTTTACTATGCTACCATCCTTGCACATTTGCAGGTGATAATGCTCTTCAAGTATTATTTTAATTTGATATGATGGCAATGGGAGAATAGCTCTCAGAAGAAAATTAAGAGTAGAAATTGAAGTCTAAGATGAACAAAAAATAGTGTTATCTGGGCAAATTATGTCTCCGAATACTGAGAGTACTTTTAAAAAGATACATGAAACATCGTCAATAATCTTTGAAGAACTATGAAAAAAGGAAGTGCTAAAAGCACATGACCACACATGGTTTTTATTTTTCAAAAAAAGAAAGTAGGTTATTTTGCTCTTGACAGCAATCTTGGGGAAAATTCTCAAATCAGTGTTTTAGAAAGAATGGTTTATAAGCCAATCCTCAGAAGAAGAAACGGTGATTATCAATCCAGAATAGTTAACTTTAAACTTCATTTAAAATCATCTACATTTTCTTTTTGTGAAAGGATTACTAGACAAGCAAGCAGTCCAGAAAGTGACAGATGTAATGATTCTGGAATTCAAGCCATCTGACATAACGTCCATGGGACATGCTGGAGAAATTGGGGGTGGATGGCATTATAATTGGGTTCATTCAAAGCTGATTAATCAATGGCTGCTAAATGTGCTGATTGATCTCCTTGGCTCCATCTGATTCACCATTTCAAGCAATGACTCAAATAAATATATGGGAGGGGTGTTTATAAAACAGGTGGATGACATGAAGCCATGAAAGGTGAAAAATGTATTGAATGACAGAACAGGGTTCAAAAGGCCCCTAAGCTATACTTCATTTAGGATGAGTAAGGTCAGGAGCTTGAATCCAAATATAAAATTGAGGAGATCAAGCTTAACAGTAGCATGTGTGAAAAGGATTTTCAAACACTTTAGATCCAAGTTGACATTAAGTTCAATATGAAGCAGCAGTGCAATGGAGCTTCCAGAAAGTCTGTTTGGCTATTCTTATAAAAGTATTACATATCAAACAGAGAGTGGCATGGTCAGATATACTTAGAATGTCAGGTTTATTTCTTTCCTCTCACCCCAGTAATCCCATAACATCCACTGAAATGTGGTATGTCAGCAGAAATTCTAGAAACCAGAGTCTTCCCAAAGCAATGGAATACTCCGAGGGCAACAGAAATTCCAAAGAAAAGGAATGTGATTTGGCAGTTTCCTTGATGAATGATGATAGTTTGAGTATCTGGAATACCATCATCAAAGACCAGCTGTTGATACACTAGGGCAAGATCAAGTTTTACAAAGACCTTCCCACTCCCCTAGAGAAATCCACAGAAAGTTGTTGGCCTGACCAAAAGCTGTGGAAACAGGAAGAACTATGTGAGTTCTTCATGGCTGGTGAACTCGAATTCTTTATGAAGACCTGCTTTTCCATTAAGCACATTTGGCACTTATGTAACTAGCTCAAGGGCATAGTTATATATTTAATCCTTTACAAAGTATTTTTTGTTCCCCCCAACCCTGAGCAGCTTTTCTCAAAATTGAAATCTACAGGACATTTGTTTCTCAAGAGCCATGAAAAATTGATCTGTGGTCAAATAAGTGGGCACATTGTGTTAACATTTTTTTTTTTTACTTTTAAATTGAAATTTTATTATTTGTTATCAAGTAACAAAAGAACATAATTTTTAAAACTAGGTGCTACTACAGGCTTAAATAAAAATAGTGGTACCTCATCCTGTTCTTCCCCAGTTCCCTTTGTACGAGACCTGATGTCTATTATTTGTTAACTTCTCCAGAAGTTTTAGGAAATTCTTTTTGTTCCCTGAATTCTGAAACTCCACATTATTGTGTTTTAGTCTTGTTTTCTGTTTTTCCAACTAATACACTGGGCACTTTAAACTCTTTTTGCTGTTTCTCTTGCTATTTACTATATTTAACCCGTATGACATGTATTCAACCTATCTGACATACCTCCTATTTCTTGATCCTTTAGTTGGAGATATCACCTATTGCTGTCTATGAAATAGGGCATTGCTGTAGTTTGTATGTTTGTCCCCCAATACCTCATGCTAAAATTTGATCCCCAGTGTTGGAGGTGGGGCCTAGTGGGAGGTGTTTGGGTCACAGTGGGGCAGATCCCCCATGAATGGCTTGGTGCCCTCCTCATGATAATGAGTGAGTTCTCACTCTATTACTTTCACAAGAGCTGGTTGCTAAAAAGAACCTGGAACCTCCCTCCTCTCTCTCTCTCTTTCTCTGCTTCCTCTGTCACCATGTGATCTCTGCACACACTGGCTCCCCTTCACCTTCCACCAGGAGTGGAAGCTTCCTGAGGCCCTCACTGGATTCAGATGCTTCCTGTGCAGCCTACAGAACAGTAAGTCAAATAAACCTCTTTTCTTGATAAATTATCCAGCCTCCGGGATTCCTTTATAGCAACACAAATGGAAGAAGACAGATATTATATGCACTTCCAGTATATCCCCCTCTCCCCTACTCTCAGTATACTTACATAACAGGTTGTGTTTAAATCCATATAGTCAGTGTATCTTACTGTGGCTGTATAACTATTATTCATTGTTGAGCCACAAGTGTTACCTTTCCTTTATTTAACAACTTCTTGTATCACCTGGAGTTATCAGTGATTTATTTTCTTTTTGTTTTTTTAGTTTCCCATCAATATCTTATCACCAAACTCTCTAACATAACTCAAACTGTCCTCTGGATTAGTTCAAACATGTTAAATAGTCTAACCATGCAGCTTTCTTCTTGAACGTATATCTCCCGGAGCCCTCTGTCCTCTTGTGCCCAGCAGTTCTGCTGCTCTCTGGAACTGCTGCATATACAGCTGTAGCTGTGGGACATTCTCATCATCCCCAGAATTTTCTGTTTCCCTAGTATGCTAGCATCCCTGCTTCCTGGAGCTTATACCTCTCTCTTTCTTTGCTTACTCTGTTTATTTAGCTGGAGCAGATATTCCCAGGGCCTCCTGAAAAAGCCTAGAAGAAAATGTTTTGAGACCTTAAATGGCTGATAATGCCTTTATTCTAACCTCACATTTGATTAATAGTTTTCCTGGCTATAAAATTCTAAATTGAAAATTACTTTCCCTTAGAATTTTGATGGCATTATTTCACTGTTCTCTGGCTCCTGCTGTTACTATTGAGACGTCATCCTGATTCCTGATGTATATTCTCGTTTCATGAACGTAGTTTTATTGGGGGGCAGAGGACTTGTCCACTGACAGGCTTTACTCTGGTGATGTGATGGCCATTTCCTTGGAGTATCCCAAACTCTATCACTAGGTCTTTCTCATAGTCCGGTTGACTTCCCAAGAAGTGATTCCTCCCATGTCCTGCATGGGGAATACAAGCCTGGCTGTTGGCATCCCAGCAGTCAAATGTGAAAAAGGGAGTGGAAGGAGACCTCACTAATCAGTGTCAACTTTTACTTAATCCTCCCGTTTTCATGTGTCACCTTCTCCTCAGCTGTTCCTGATGTCTCCAATATCAGACCCCTCTGGTTCCATTTCCCCAGAGACTCAAATACCCATCTTCTGCCATAGTTGAGGAAAGATAATCCTTCTGCCATATGGGGCAAAGGAGGGAAACACTGGTTCTAATTTCTACTTATATTAAGCTTCCAAACCCACTTCCTACTTTCAGATTTAACTATACTCCTGGCTTCAGAGGTTTCTGGTGCCTTCAGTTTTGAGTCTTTGGGAAATTGAAGGTTCAAGTTAACTTGTTTCTGGCCTTTCCTCACTGCCAGCTTAGGTTTCTACTTTCTTTTGTCTAGAAATTTTAGATATATCACTCATTCCTCTGCTTTACAGCCTCCAAAATTTTGATACCATCTTTTATCTGCACTTTACTTCTTGCCTGTCTTCCTTATCCTGTGGCTTCTTTTTTAAACATCCTTTTAACTGCTATTTTAGCAGTAGTAGTTCATGAGGGAGCAGATGTAAGTGCACATGTGTTTAATCCACTATGTTTTCTAAAAGTTTTTTTTTTTTAAGGTGTAAGATTTCTTAGAACTTAAAATGTGCTCCATTGCTTTGTGAATATCTGAGAAAAGGATATACTGTGCAGCATTTTTATATGCATTAATTTGGCTGCCACAATAGACATCCCCTCAATTTCAGCAGCTTACAGCACAACGAAGGTCTATTTCCCACTCACAACACATGTTGCTAGCTGCAGGTCATCACGGCTCTGATCCACATGCCTTCTCATTCCAGGACCCAGGCTAAAAAGATAGCCCTGATATAAAACATGCGCGATATAAGAGCAAGAGGAATGGCAGAAACTTCCCAGGCATCTTAGAACTTCTGCTTGAGTGTTCACATTCCACTGGAATGTCACAGGCTGAGCCCAAAGGTGATGGGGTGAGGGAGGTCTATTTCTCCCCCAGTAGACACTATGTTTCACATCATAATTGGCAGGGATGCATGATTCTTTTATAAGGAAGAGGGGAGTGGATAATTGAGAACAAGAGTATAGTCTACAAACATATTGCAAACTTAAATGTTTGAGTACAGAACTTCATTTTTATAACCGTTGCAAACTATTTATGATTTAGGGAGCATGATTTGAGAAACTGTTTTCTGTGTGCTCCAAGTACATTCATGAGGACATAGAATTATGTAAAGGGGAAAACCTCAGATCTTGAAAGCCAAATTTCATTTCAAATCATGGTTCTATCACTTGCTTAATAATGTAGCTTTGGGAAACTTACTCTCTCTGAGGCTCTTCCCTCATTTGTAAAATGGACATAGTAACATCTACTTTTCAGCTTTGATTAGAGGATCAGATATAATGTATATAAAGGGTCTAGTGTGCTCTAGTAGGCCATTAGTAAATATTTATTGAATAAATGAATGAATGGATAAATGAGTTAATGACTGAATAAAAGATTTTAACTAAAGTAGTATAATGGTTCAGTTCAGTTGAATTTGGGTTGGCTTTCTCATTTTAAGCTTCTGATATCTTGAAGAATTATTTGAGCAACCTGTTAATGAATCCTATTATAGTAATTATTAAAATATCCTTCCCAAGAAACCTTTGTACTGTTCTTCTTGCCCAATTTATATCTTAAGCTTGAATCTTCAAGAAGAGTATGAATATATACATGATCTCGACATGATCTAGATATGTCTCAACTGATCCAAAAATACCAGCAGACAGGAATTTCCTGCGTGCCTGTGTTGTACTATTGGCAAGTGTCCTCAGCTCTATGCTGTAGACATTTAGAAGCTGTTTATTCAATTTTGAGCCATGTTGTGAAATAGCTTTACTAGTCTGGGTTCATTTTATTGGATAGTTGTAAATAATACATTTTCTTCCATCGAGAGATGACTTTAGAGAAACTCACCATCAATTCCAATTACAAAGTTGGATATATTCCCATAATATATCATCAGAAAAAGTCACCAACATGCTACTACAGAAACAGACCAGTTGGCTGCATAATGTAATTAGGACTGCTCTCACAAAATTGCTGTTTCTCTCTGGAATTACTGGTTGTGTTGGTGCACAATGCATCTTAAATTATGCCAGAAGTCTTTCAAATGCCGAAGTTTGGAATGATGGACCAATGGTAAGACCTTGTGTTATAGGAGACCTTTGCACTTCACAAATTGCCACCAACACAATGGTAGTGAGAACCCTCAATTCTGTCTTCTTCCAGACACAATGAAAGCCTGTGCTCTACATGGCTTGCAAGAAGTTGATTGACTAACCTTACATTTATCCAAATGCCCATATAATTATTTATGGAACAAGGTCTGCTAGTGTTCTCTGGAAGAAATCACATTAATTTACTTATCAGTAGGTTTGTTTTTATTTTTTTGGAAAAAAATTCCATTCTTTTCATGAGTTAAGATTTCCTTGGATGGAGGAAAAAAGGGTAGTCAAAGAAATAATAGGTGTTCAATGAGAAATTTGTTTGTGGTGGCATAATTATTCTGTCCTAACTTCACGAATTATTGAGGCATGCCACCTAGAAACTCAAAATGATTGGGAAACACTAAAATAACACTAACGTGCAAACTACATGTTTCTTGGCATATATACATAAGTCCCTCCACTTAAAATAGTTTGAAAGAGAAAAAAATGTGAATGGGGTTTGCCTTTACGAAAGTATTTCAAACTGTTCTTCATCAGTTCATAGGATGAAAATTTTGCAGTAAAAGGAAAATATCCACAGAATCCAATGCCAAAGGGACTGATTCTCCCATGGATTTGCCTCTAAAAATTCTTCTGTAATGGAAGAAAATGATGCAGAGTGATTCAATAAATTAAAAGGCAGAGGAATTGGCTTTCTGAAAAAGAGTAAGTGAGGGAGACATCACAGGCTTCAAGAACAAAGGAAAATGGTTTTCAGGGCAAGCTACCTGATATTCTAAAATAGATGTTTCGCTGGTAAACCAAGCAGTGCTGGAGCAATTTTTAAAGCTCTACAGGTGCCATCAACTGGTGTATTAACCTATTCCTTGGTGTCCATTTGGGGGCCCCCCACCCTGTCATAGGCTGCCTGACTTATCCTTCCAAGCACCTGTTTTATCAGATGAAAAAAAAGAATCTGGATTTGCATCAATGCAAAGGGGCTAGAAAAACTTAAATAGAAAATAATAGTTTGTAGCCTTTCATTATAGGGCCTCAAATACTTTATCAACATAATCTCTGTTCATCTTTTCCAGAGTTCTTATGTGGATTGAGATAATATGAACCTAATGGCTATATAGCTAGTGGTTCATGGTTGGCATAATATCTGATGACTACAGAAGAGTGAACATATGGTGTACCAAATCTAGAATTATATCAATTACAACATCATCTGTAAGGGTAGAAGTAGCCTTTGTCTTGTAATAAATCTATTTCCATTACATGACTTGATTTTCCTATACTTCCATAAAAGTAAGTTTTGTAAAGTCTAAATATTTCAAGTGTACGTGTTCAATGTTCATCACAGAGGATCCTCAATGCCATTTATGTTTAAGGTCCTTAAAAGAAATTGCCCGGTGTTTCTTCAGATGCCTATCTACATGTCTCAGAGAAAATTGTATGAAAACTGCACATTTTAAATCTCTCTCCTATAAAGGAACTCTTTGGATCAGAGGTAAATAGCCATCAAAAGGTAGGCTCATGTCAAATTTGTTTTTAATATATATCTCAAGCTTCAGGTCTTTTCTTAAGCCAAATATCTAAAACCTTAACAAAGAAATATTCTTTGGAGGTATTCTTTTGACTTGTGCTTACTACAGAATTCAGTACAAGTAGTATGTTTCCAAAAGAACAGAGACCCTTCCAGCTTCTAAGAGGAGTATGATAACTTGTTTAAGAACTCTGGGGTTAATACATGTGGTAAGAATGAGAAAGTCAAGGAAATGTTGAGTTGTTCTATTACAAAAATGATCAAATATTACACAAATGATCAAAATGATCAGTTGATATTGCAAATATACTACTACCAGCTAATAAATCGACACTGCCTTTTCAAATGATTTGCTTCTTCACCAACAAGCCTAATGGAGTAAGGTCAAGATAACAGCACTGTCCACAAGAGACAAAGTTATTAGGATTTAAAATAACACCACAAGCACGCCATGAGAGATGGACAACTGTGACTTAGTGTTTCCTCCAGGAATGTTCGATTTAAAAAAAAAAAAAAAAAAAAAACCCAATTGCCAGAACAGCTGGAATATCAATGTGAGAGTTTTGAATTGCATGTCTAGGCCTATATTAGTAAACCAGGGTAGAGATGGCCTTCTCTGTAATACTTCTCTGTACATTTTATTGTTGAATTGCTCAAACAAGGATTATAAGGGCTAAGGTTACAATAATAAAGATGACATAAATGAAAACCAAGGGAAGTTTAAAATGATGATTACACAGTTTTAATAACTTGAATCTATTTCTCTCATTTTAGAATGAGAGAGTGCAATGGAATTAGAAAAAGTGGGAAGGCTACTGTTTTATAATTGTTTAGGAAGGAAGAACATAAGAGTAGTTTGCTTTAGATCAAAATAATTATATGCACTCTCAGTAAGTAATTAAGATGAATTGGTTTCTGGATTCTATTTGTTCATAGTCAATTATAAAGGTCCAGTACATGCCAGCGAGTTGGAGACAGAAACTAGCATGAAAACAATTCATTACGGATATAACGTGATACGTACAAGTGCCAGGCAATGCTTGCCAGCTCTCAATGTGTGTTTGCTGAGTGACTGATGGCTGCACAGAGTAAAGTCAGACCTAAAAGGGTGAAGGAACTGTACTGGGTCAAGGAGTCATTGTCACTGAAGTCCCACAGCCTACATCCATGCTGCTGCCTTTTAATCAAAGTTGCCCCAACACCCTGTTTTTGGGGGCTGGGCATAGGATGCTTTCCTGATTCCTACTTTGAAGGTGAAGTAAACCCTGACAACACATCAGCAATGGGTTGTATCAGGAGCCTGTGCATGAGCTGAAGCATCCCCATGTGGGTTGGGTACCAGGTAAGTGAACCACCTCTATGACATCCTCTGTATTCATTTGCTATTGCTGCCATAATAGAGTACCACAATTTAGTGGCTTAAAACAATACCCATTTATTATCCTACAGCTTCGGTAGAGAGATGTCTTGGAAGAGCAGGACTCAACTGGGTTTCTACGTAGAGTGCAGAAATTAAGGTAGCAGCAGGGCTGTGTCCCATGGCCCCATTTCCTTGGTGGCTGTGGATAGGGACATTCCCATCTAGAGCTGCCCACATTCCAAGGCTCAGGGTCCCCTCCACCATCTAAGCCTCAAATGCAGGTCAAGCTGTCCTCAGGCTGCCACACCTCTTCTGCTTCCTCTTCCACTAGTGCAGATCTCTGACTCCCACTTCTCCCTCTCTCTTCCCATTTCAAGGCCCCATGTGACTACGCTGGGCACACCTGATAATCCAGGATAGTCTATTTTAAGGTCTGCAACACTCATCTCTTCCGCAGTCCCTTTTTTTCCAGGTAGGGTGACATATTCAAAGGTTCCGGGGATTACAGCACAGACATCTTTGGAAGGCCATTATTCTTCCTACCACAGCCTACTTGGAAGTCTCCACAATACAGGTTTTGTATCTATACACAATGACAGCAAGCTGTCAATCTTTTCTTTTAGGTAAACCAAGAGAAAGCTCTTAGAGCTCCATTTGTTGCCCCCCAAAATGCAGGGCTGCTTTTCCAGTTCACTGTGGAGCTCTCTATATACATTCCAGTCAGGGAAGAAATGAATCCCTGGATGACTTTGCATTCTATTCACATTTCTGTATATCTTTGCAATAAATCTCCAATAATTCTGAGCCTATCTGTAATCTGAATTTATCTGTTTCTAATGGGCCCAATGCATTGACTGATACAGTATAAAAAGTCACATGTCAGCTGGATCTTGAAAAATAGAAAATTGGTGGGGAGAGGGAGGGAAACATTATTGAGGTCCTTTATATGTTAAGAACTATGCTAGTTGCTTCACATAAGCAATTTCATTTATTCTCCCTAAGAGCCCTCTAAGATAAGTACCATTTTGCTACTGAGAAAAATGAGGCTGAAAGAGACCACATTACAACAAATAAATTGTGGCACAAAGACACAAACTCTGACTCTAAGGCCAGTATCCTGCCCATTTCAAGTTGGAAGAGGATGGGGAAAAGAGGAGAAATAATTATTTCTCACAGTTTGTACAAAAACATGTATCTAACCAAATTTATTTTATTTTTAGCCAAGGAAGGAAAGAGAAAAGATGGACACTAGGGAGCTGAGCTTGACAACTGCAGAAGTAATCAAAACAGGAAAACCAGCAGTGGTTCTAAGTCTAGGTGCAGTGCATGGATGTGTCTGAAAATTTTAATTAAATGCAGGACTCCGACAGTCCAAGTATAAGATTTCTTTAAAAACTTGTAAAGCTCCCAAAATTCCAGTGAGACCAGAAATTCCACAGGCTCAGATCATCATATTTTTTTTTTTTTCCTGGTATTTCTACTTTCATCTTAAGCATAACTTGGAATATCTGGAGCTTGGGAGGGGATCTGGTCTCCCTGTTGTCTCGAGCTTCCTTTAGCCACCAAAGCTGAATCCAACACCTCAGAACTTGTTCTAAAAGAAGTAAAATAATGTAGAAAGTCCTTCCTTTCCCTGTTACAATTTTGCAGAAGGGCAATGTATTAAGTTTCTCTAGAGAAACAGACCAATAGGACGTGTGTGTGTGTGTGTGTGTGTGTGTGTGTATGTGTATGTATATAGAGAGATTCACATTAAGAAATTGGCTCATGAGGTTATGGAGGCTGGCAAGGTCAAAATCTGCAGGGTGGGCCAGAAGGCCAGAGACCCAGAAAGTGCCAATGCTACATTTCAAGTGCAAAGGCCAACTGCTGCAAAATTCCCTTTTTCTCAGGGGAGGTCAGTCATTTGTTCTATTCCAGCCTTCAGCTGAACAGATGAGGCCCATGCACAGTAGGGAGGTCAATCTGCTATACCCAAAGTCCACTGATTTAAATGTAAATCTCATGCAAAAACTCCCTTACAGAAACATCCGGAATAATGTTTGACCACATATCTGGGCCCAGCCAAGTTGACACATAAAAATTAACATCACAAGCAAATCAACAATTATTCATGCTACATCAACTTTGAGAATTCCATCATATTTGTGTTTTGCAATCTTTTTTCCATCGGTGTTTGGTGAAGTGGGTGGAGCTCACAAAATCCATTAAACTTCTTGAAATATCTTGTAGAGGAGAAATGTGGCCTCTTTCCAATTGGCTATTTCAATACATCAGAGAATTCTATAACCCTAAGATACAATCAGAAAAGGCTCTGAAGCCTGTATGATTCCATTTTTATTTAGTCTTAGTCAATGAACCTGCTACAGAGAGTAGAGGATGAGATATATGTCAAAAAGCTAAAAAAAAAATGCATGTTTTCTGAGGACAGAGATGGATGCAGAAGGAAAAAAATAATTAAATCACCTGAACACATTTAAACATTTCCTTACACATATTTCCTGGGTACACACACAAAACCACCTGAAATTTTTCAAAAAGTTCCTTAAATAAATAAATACATTTATGTGTGTATATACATATACATGTAGGTCTTACCTGTAAACATTTTTGTACTTAAATAAATATATATTTAAATCTGTACATTTATCTATTTCTTTATTATAGATTTCAAGGAAAAGCCACCCATATACTTGGTGGTAAATATTCTAGAAGCATTCTCATTGAGATCAGAAGCATAATAAGGATGACTGTTAACTATCAACACTGTTATTTAACTTTTTTTAAATGGGGGTAACAAACAAGCAAATAAAATATTATGAGATGAAATTTTAAAATTTACATTTTAATTGACAAGTAAAAACTATATATATTTATGGTGTACAACATGATGTTTTAATCTATATATATGCTATGGAATGGCTAAATCAAGCTATTTAAAATATGTATCATCCCTCATACTTATCATTTTTTGTGCTAAAAACAGTTAAAATCTCCTAGCAATATTCAAGTATATAATATATTGTATGTTATATATTGTATATATTATATGTTTTATATGTATACAGAACTCTAACTATAGTAACTATGATGTACAATAGATCTCTTCAACTTATTCCTTTTATCTAATTTAAATTTTGTGTCATTTGACCAAGAAGGAGATAAAATTTTGAAAAAACAAGTACAAAATTATTTTTTAGATAATATGATTGTAGATTTGAAAAGAACTCAGGCAATTCAACTGCAAAATTATCATAAACAATAAGATAATTCTGCAAGGTTAGTGGGTTCAAAATGAATATATAAAAATCAATAGCTTTAATATATATAAGCAACTACCAACTAGAAAAATCAAAATGTAAGAAAAGAATCTATTTCAAAGAGTAATCACAAACAAACAAACAAACAAACAATAACTAGGAATAAAGTTAAGTAATGAGTTAGATCCACAAGAAAAAAATATAAATACTTCAAGGAAGACTTGAATATAATGCAAGGTATACTCTGTCCTTAGATAAGAAAATTTAATAATTACAAGAATATCAATTCTGTCTAAATTCATCTATAAATGCTTTCATCACACTATAAAATATCAATGCAAAAAATTTTAAATTAATTATAAAGTTTGTGTAAAAAAATAAACCTCTATGCATAGCTAGAATAATTGTAGAAAAGAGGAGGGGCCGGATGGTGGGCTAGAAGCAGCCTGGCACGCACTGCTCGCACTGCTCGTTGGGAATCAACAGAGAGGTAATGGGAGGCATTCAAAGGGAAGGAAAGGGAAGTGGGGTGACCTGCTCTGCAAGATAGGAGTTATGGGGGGGAAGGTGCCCACCTGTGGGAAAGGAAGAGAAGAGAGAACCCAGGGCTACACGCTCCCCCTGCAGATGTTGCAATCAGAGCTGTGGGAGGGCAGAAGATCAACAAAGAAAACACTGGACTTAAACAGGCCTCTAGAAGAAATAGACCTAATGGATATTTACAGAATATTCTATCCCCAAACTGCAGAATATTCATTTTATTCATCAGCACATGGGGCATCGTCTAAGATAGATCACTATGTTAGGCAACAAAACAAGTCTCAGCAAATTCAGAAAAATCAAAATAATACCACGTATCTTCAGACTACAGTGGAATAAAACTAAAATGGAAAAACAAATACCACATGTTCTCACTTATAAGTGGGAGCTACATGAAGGGTATATAGTTATAAAGTGGTAAAATGCACATTGAAAACTAAGAAGGGAGGAGGATGGGGAGTGAGATATAAAAAAATCTACCTATCCAGTATAATGTACACTATTTTGGTGACTTGTACACTGAACACCATGACTTCAGCATTATAAAACTCATCCATGTAACAAAAAAAATGTGTACCCCCTAAATCTATTGAAACAAGAAAAAATAATTCTAGAAGAGAAAAATAAGGAGACTAGATGTTAAAACATTTTAAAGGAAAACAATTTACATAATGCAGTATGTAGAAAAAGACAATTAAAAAATGTAAATACCAGATATCTACACAAAGCACATACTTGAGTTTATATGATAAAGGAGGCATTATATGTAGGTGGGTAAAAGATGGATTCTTCAATAAATGGAGTTTTGATAACTTGATAACATTCTGAAAAAGAAGTCCATTTTTTCCCCAAAAGTTCCAGATAAATCTAACATTAAAATGAAAAAGAAGAAATTATAAAAGCACTCAAAGAAAACATGGGTAAACTATATGTGTGCGCACATATATATATATATATATATAAAATATTGACCAGGAAAAGGCTTTCCTACACCATAAAAAGACTGACAATTTTGACTATATTAAAAAAGAAAAGAGAATAATTGAGAAAAACTTTTGAAACATATGTCTAACAAAGATCTAATTTTCTTAATATCTGAAGAACTATAAGACAAAAAGGAAAACGTTAGCAGTTATATCAAAAATTGAGCAAAGGTCTTGATCAGACAGTTATCAGAAAACTACAGCTTAAAATTCTAATGAGAGAACATTTTTCACTTAATACAGTGAAAAATGAAGTTAACAAAGATCAGAGTTTTATGAGACATTGTTATGTGGAGGAACTGGGAAACAACTCTAATGCGTTGCTGCTTGGAGTCTATATTGGTACAAGTTTATGGAGGTTAACTTGAAAATACCCAATAAAAATCAAAATGCATGTTGCTTTGACTCAGCAGTTGTGTTTCTTGGGATTTATCCTACACAGACTGTCACATGTGCACGAAGACATATGCCAAAGGATATTTATTACAGCACTGCTGGAAATAGCAAAATGTTTAAAAACAGCATAAATGTATATCAGTAAATATTTAAGTCAACTACAGTCCATCCACACAATAAAATATAATACTAATAGATATTTTTTTTTTTTTTTTTTTTTTTGAGACAGAGTCTCACTCTGTTGCCCAGGCTAGAGTGAGTGCCGTGGCGTCAGCCTAGCTCACAGCAACCTCAAACTCCTGAGCTCAAGGGATCCTCCTGTCTCAGCCTCCCGAGTAGCTGGGACTACAGGCATGCGCCACCATGCCCGGCTAATTTTTTCTATATATATTTTTAGCTGTCCATATAATTTGTTTCTATTTTTAGTAGAGATGGGGTCTCGCTCTTGCTCAGGCTGGTCTCGAACTCCTGAGCTCAAACGATCCGCCCACCTCGGCCTCCCAGAGTGCTAGGATTACAGGCGTGAGCCACCACGCCCGGCCCTAATAGATATTTTTAAAATTCATTTCTATATGTGATAAAATGGATAATTTCCAAAATACAATAATGAGTGAAAAAAGCAAGATATAGAAAAGCACGTACAATATGCTACTGTGTGTGTAAACTAAAGGGGAAATAGGATATGTGATTGTCTGGTATAGGCAAGTGCATCTATACACGGCTTCTCAATCAACTGTGTACAGTAGTGAGATATTAAGGACTGTGGGACAAGATTGGAAGAAAACTTTACTTTTCACTACTGTATATTATTTTATACGTTTAAAAATGATGCACCATATTTATACATTAAGTGAATAAATAGATTCAAAGTTGTTGGAAATTTTAGGGGCAACTAATTCACAAAATCAAATTATAAAAGAAATGTTATAGCAATAGGAGTTAGCCATGATAATATTACATATCCTATTCATAGCTTTCTTGGATAGCAAAAGACGTGATATAAGATGTCTTCATATATATGTGTATGTGTTTATATTTGATAAAAGAAAACTTGAAGAAAAAGATTCCAGCAATTTCAAAAATGTATCAAACACAATTATATGTCAAGCAGTAGGAATGAGAATACAAAGAAGAACATTCCTTACCCTCAAGCCACTTCAAATTTAATAGAATAAATGGGTCCAAGATAACAAGAAAGACAAAAAAAAAAAAAATCAATGAGCAGCACAGACTGAAATAACTTGGGGTGGCTCAACTAACATTAAAATATTATTGCAGACAAATCTTTAGGAAGGAAAAAGGTAAAGTTTTGACTCTACTTTTTCTGACTTTCAAGACCTTGAAAAGATCTTATAAAGACCTTCCAAGACCTTATAAAGAACAAGCTCTTCCAGTTCTATTAGTCCTCAGCTGCCCTGAATTGCCCACACAGTTTCAGTTAGATGGTAATATTCTCTCATGACCTGGCACATAGCATGGATGTTCAGCTGTCAAACACCCAGGAACTCAGTCACAGGGACCATGAAGGACTTGTCAGGCTATAGAAAGGGGAATGAGTTCTATAAATACTGTACAAATGTTTCACAAAACACTGTGTAATCATTATCAAGAACATTTCTTTATAACTCCAAAAGGTTAAAGAACATAAAACGATTGACTAAGGATAATTCTGATGTGTAATGCCCATCTGGAGAATGTTTCACACCATTCTAGATTATTTCTATGCATAATCAATCCTCTTCTAGGATTTGTAACTTAGCAGATCAAAAAGAACCTTGAAAATGATGTTTCCAAATGTGAGTTTTTTTGCTACCGTTCCATTGACTTAGGCATACTCTATAGCTTTGGTTTAAAATTTGGATTATAAGAAAGTATGGTCAATAGTTCATTTAAGATTTGAAGTTCTTTTCTAAGAACTCAAAAAGATCCAAATATGATCAGTTTAGATGTGTAAATTAGGGGTCAGCAAACTATGGCCTATGAGTCATACCTTACCCACCAACTGATTTTGTAAATAAAAATTTTGGGAATGTAGCAACTATCATTTGCCTACATACTGTCTATGGCTGCTTTCACACCGTAACAGGTAGGTGCGGTAGTTGCCATAGAGACCATATGGCCTGCAATCTAAAATATTCACTGTCTAGCATCCTTTAAGAAAACACTTGCTGACCCTTGAATGAGATTTATAGAATCAGAGCCCCAAAATCCAGAGAAACTTTTGTTTCTTAGCTATGTGATAATATCAGCAATAACTAAGATTCTCACTCTGATAACAGCATGGGCTTAGAAACCGGATAGGTTTGGGTTTCAATCCCGTGTCTACCATGCTCTTGCAAACTTGGTCAAGTTACTTATTCTCTTGGTGCCTATTTTCTCATTTGTAATGTGAGGATAATTATATACATAGTTCGAGATTATTGTGAGAATTAGAAAGAGATGCTATTTATTAATCTAATAGTCACATGGGATAAGGTAAGGATAACAATGGATGAGAATCCACTGTCTTGAAGATGTACCTCTCCATGTGTTGGATTGTTTGTCAGTCTTAAAATGACAATCATTTTATTATAGCACAGTTTTATGGTTAAGGGGTTTGGGCAGGGCTCATTTGACTGCTCCTATTGTTCCAGGTGGTATTCACTGGATGGGCTGGTCTGGAGGTCTCCAGAAAGCTAGACTCTCCTGTGACTTGGTAGGGTGGCTAGAAAGGCCAGGCTCAGCTAGGACTGTCAACTGGAGCACCTACATGGAGATGCCTAAGCATGGCAGCCCCGGGGTAGGTGGACTTACTACAGAGCAGCTCAGGGCTCAGAGAGGCTGTTCCAAGGGGCAAAGGCAGCAGCTTGTAACCTAGCTTTGAGAGCCACATAGTGTCACTTCCAGCACACTCTATTGATGAAGCAAGTATCTGAGGCCCAACTCTACTTCTCAATGGCAGGAATCACAGAGAATTTACAGCCATCCTTAATCTACCATACCCTATTTTAAGACTAAAAAAGTTTTACTAAAATCAGGGACTTCTGGTTCCAAAATGGCAGCATGGAAGCAAGCTAGCTTCACTCCACCCCACCCCAACCTCCCAGAAAACCAAAAGGAAATATGCAGCCCTGAGATGTGAGGATGAGACAGTTCCTGGGGCCACAGAGAAGTGAATTCTACTAAAATCAACCACCAAAGCAACAAGAAATTTATTCAACCAAAGAAATGGTGAATTTAGGATTGCATGAAAATTAATTACACTATTTTTTCACCTTCCTTCAAGTTGTTTTAACAGTATTTCAACACAACTTGTCCATTCTAACAACCAAAACATTTGGAATTTTCAATATTCCCATTTTCATTTTCTAGAATGTATCAGACTCGTTAAGCCACCAGTCTTACCACATCTCTAAAATGAGCAAAGGAGAGCCCCTTTCCTCTTCCGAGGAAATAAGTATATGTTTTTAAAAATATGAAGGAGTGTAGCTGTATTTGAAATGTATTTTGAACAATTTGGAATGGAAAGTGATAGCCATCTACTACCTTGTTTCTTTCCTCAAATATAGAAATGTAATTAGTATTTACATTTTAAACTCTATGTTTATTCCAGATGTATCAGGGGCAGGGAGAAACCCAGGATGGTGTGGAATTCAGTATGTATCATCTGCCAGATCTCAGTGGGTGGTTCTTCCGAGCAGTGCGATGAAACTAAATCGAGAAAGTGCAGTGCAGTCAGCCCTCATGTGTGGCACAGACGCCAGACCTGAAATAGACACTAGGGCCCCAGAGCATAGCTGAGGCAGAGCTCTGTGGAACAGGCTAATGGCTTCGCTTTCGGTGGCTTCTTGCAAACAGTGAAAACTTCAGAGGTGGGGTGAGAGGGAGGCTCTGAAATTTTTGTGTGAGGAAGAGTATAATTTAAGTGAGAAAATAACTGACATCTATTTTGGAAACTCTCTTTTTGCACAAATAGAAAACTGTCGTTGTAAAATGTATGTTTTTCTTTTTTTAATGTCTCTCTCTGACATACAAAAGAGTTTTTTAATAGTGTTTATTATATTTGTGTCACTTTAATGGACATAGCTGGGAGGCTGGATAAGAGAACAGCCAAGAGCATGCTTGTAGTACATTAGGCCTAGAACCAGGCCCATTTATTTCAACCACCAGTGTTTTGAAACCAGCTCATCACAGGCTACTTTAAGATGAGCAGCACTGTTTTCATTTCAAAACAATGCTTCCTAAAAAGAACATCCATTAATCAGATCAGCAATGAACACTTTTTCAGTTTAAATAAAGCAAGTTTGTGCTGTCTATATTTTTTTCCTAGGAGTATGATCCACCTAAGAAAACACACACACAGTAAAGCTCACTACAGTGTTCATAACTAATTTTTTAATGTTGTTATTTAAAAATGTAAACCATTAAAGTTGATGTATTTATGGTTTGAGATACAATAAACTGGAAATCCAATCAAATTTTTTGGATTTTTTTTTTATATCTGCATGTGTAATCAGAAATGTTTTGGTTTGTAGTTGTTCATCTCAGTGGGAATGTCTAAATTCACCACACAGTAGGTATCCTCATGCTGAAGGCTGCCACTCGTGAGCACCTGAATATACAGTCATGAAGTGTGGCTTCTTAGAGAGGAACCATCATTCAGGGATGAGGAATCCCATCCACTGATAATGACTCCTGTTTATAATATATTGCAGTTTACAAAACGCTTTCACATAAATCACCTCATTAGATGCTCACAGGCATCTGAGTTAAATTTTATTCTGCCCATTCTATAGTTCAAAAAATAGAGGATGTGAAAAGATAAGCTTTTTTTTTTCTTTCCCCCCAAATTCCTGGGCAGCCCAGAGCTGAGTCAGGATTCTGAATTATGTGCTTTCCACTGCACCCTCCTCTCATCCTGCACACTGCTCACCCTCGCTACCTATTCCAGTCACAGTGATTTTCTTCCTATCTCCCGTACCACCTGTTCTCTCCCACCTCTGTCTAAATGCTGCTTCTCTGGCTTGCCTGAGTACCTTTAGCCCAGAAAGACTTCTCTAAACACTCCAGCCCACCTATATCTCACCTTTTGGCAATATCCCACATCACCCACCATGGTGATGGCTGTGTTATTTCCTCTTTTCATGTGCGATATTTGCAAGTCTTAGGCATCCAAATGGCACATAAATAAATACCTTGAGTTCAGGGGCTGTACCATTCCCTCTCCTTCCCCCAGGTGCCAAGCACAGTTGTGTGCACAGAGCGGGAGAGTACTTATTATTCAAACGAACAATTTGAAAATCTCTCTTCTTGAGCCAGGTACCTGAGTTTCTTTCCTCTGCCTGAAATGCCCTCAATGCTTTCAACTTCCCAATTCCTAATTATCCTCAAGTCCCAGCTCACATGTCACCTCCTTTGTGAAGCTGTCCTGAATCATCAGGGAAACTCTAATCACTGTCTCCTGGCATTTGTCACACTCTCTGGTGATAATTTTCATGTCTGTCTCCTGACAAAACTATCTGGAAAATACATGCAACAATTAATACCAGCCACTGTTTCAAATGCCTCCTGTATTCTTCTCTAATTGTTAGTAGAAGGAATTCTTAAAAGCTCAATTAGATTGTAAACTCCTTTGAGCAGGTAGTATGTCTTGGTAGATATTTGTGGTTTGAATTTGGACTTTGGAAAAAGATTAGCTCTAAAGCAATAAAATCATCTCCAATGAAACATATATGTCACGGAAGAGGAATAAACTAATTGCACAAAGCCTTTTTCAAAATCACCCAAACATTTTTCAGAAGAAGTTGGTGTATTTATCTGACTTTTTTTGTTTATAAACAAATAATTATATTCATAACACAGTTGGCACAATCCTATTGGAAGAAAATTGATGGTAAGCAAAGAAGGCTGTCCTGTGAATCACTATTTCACAAGAAAAAAATCTGATGCAAATATTTCTCACAACTCAAAGATGAGATATGTGCTCCATAAAGATTTCATCTAATGTCTAAAATATATGGAATTTGGCTTTCCAGAGCACATTTTACATTCAGCATAATGAAAAGTAATGAGCTGAATATAGACTATTATATAAAAGTGAATATGATGATCATAATTTATCTTGAACATTAGAATCCATTTTAATTACATCTTAGTAAATTTAGTCTATTTTAATTATAGCTTAGTGAATTTAATGATATGAAAAGGTACTTAAAGTTCTTGATCTAGAATGACAATATTACACATACAAGACTGGCCTTATATAGGGATGAACATGGGAACCAGAGCTCAAACTACAGTATCAAGATCACCTGAACAACTTGTTAAATATATAGATGTTCTGGCCTCAGTCCCAGAGATTCTGAATTAACCTCTGTACTTTTAATTATAGTGATAGCGATTCACACTAAAATTTGGGAACCAATGGACTAGGGAGATAAATTCAGTGATGCTAAAACCAGCTCCTACTGGCTTATAAGGGCTGATTATGCCCATCTCTTCCAAGTTCTGTTGTCAGTGATGATACGTTGGTGACCAACTCACCCATAGTGGCAGTATTTATACCACAGGAATTGGCAACCCCTATATTGTTAAACATCTACCAGCACTCTACTGGATAAGACATCAGAAACTCAGGTCTCTCTCTGTAAGAGATGTTTGAATAAACTTTGGTCCTGCTGAAATTCTCTCATAAACATTCTGTTATGAGTTTAGGAAGAAGTATAATAAAAACTCAAAGTTCCTGAGCTGTCAGACTCAGAACTGCCTTTAGTGAATTGACAATTAAAAGGCTTAGGGAAGTAAGCTAACAGTCATTTAAAAGGCAAGGAAAACTCAAATTTCTCATGGTGGAGAACTTTCTAAAACTTTATGGACTGGATTTTATTCTGGATAAGGTGAATCCTGGGGAAGAGGGAGAGCGGGGATTCCCTCAGATCTGCTTTGCCAACTTTCTTATGTTTCATTAGATCCAACTGCCGTGTTGCTTTCCAACTCCAAGCCAACTCTCACCCAAATACGGGACCTGGTGGGGAATATTCCATGGTATACACTCTCCTGCCCCTCCTGGACAGCTGGCATGCATTTATGCTCACCTGTTATCCTAAACACAAATCAGACCTAGATAGAGGCAACCTAATTTAATATTTTGTCAAATGACACGGGAAACTCAGAGATTTGTATTTCGGAATGACTGGGTCAGCAATGAAAGTCCCATGACCCTGAAACATAATCACACTCTAGAGGCTTGCATATAATGTCTTAAGGTGGGAAAACCACAGTTCTGAAGGAGAAAAAAAAATATCTTGCAACTTCATTCACTGATGCAAATTGAGTGATAAAAGTCTCCTTCAGGGGGAAAAAAAAAACCCAAACAACTGTGGTAGAACAGGCTGTCTTGGTCACAAGAAAAAGTCAAAGAATTAGTCCTTTAAAACTGTAAAAAAGCTACCAAAAACATTCTTAAGGATGATTCTACAATTCAAACATCATATAGGAATCATATACATTGACCATCTATCCCAGATTTCCTGGAACACATATGACTTTATGAAATTCTATTTTCTCTAATAAAAGGCATCTCCGTTACTAATGAAATGGGATTAGTGTACATCTCACAAAGAGTAACTTCGCAAATCAAAAAAAAAAAAAAATAATAATCTTTTAGCCAGAAAATGTGTTCCAATTTGAGATTTGGAAAATATGACCATATTTATAGAATTCATGTTAATGTTCTCCTTATAGCTAGACTGTATGTCCAAAGTATAACGGGTTCCATTTGCAAATGTAAAAGCACACAAATGGAAACTCCCAGCGTCTTAGTGTACCTGCAAGGCTTATGTCTCAGCTCCTCCTCTCCCCACATCAAACCCACTACCTCTCGAAAGCTAAGTCTGTTGAATTAACAAAGGCAAACAGCCTCAAATGTCACAAAGAAGGTTAATCGATACTTCTGGGGACATTGGTTGATCTGTGGAACTAAATGAAGAAAGAAAAAGAAAAAAAAAGAATAAATAATAAAAGCATTGTGGGAGAACTAGAGTGTTTCCCCAAAAGCTCAACTTACTGCCATTTCCCCCAAATTTTAGTGCCTCCTTAATAAGAATTATTAAGTACAGGGATGAGTCTCTTAGAAAAGGGGAACTGAGAACGAGGGAGCACACCCAGAGCAAACTTACGAGGTGTGGAGATTGCGAAGCTGGGTGGCCCCTGCCAGAACTGTGCAGTTATGTGGGACCTAAATGACACAATGCCAAGGAATATTCCGTGCCAGAAATAACTCCCCTAGACCTGATTTTCCATGAGAAACTTCACAGAATGTCTTCCTGTTTTCCTCCTCAGATGGACAATTTGTGGCAATGTTAGACTCCACATTCATGAATCAACCATGTCCACATTTTGAATGATCATATCTTCAATAACATTCCTAATCTTAGATACTTAAAAGATCTATCTGGAAAGGAGATAGTAAAAAAGATCAAGGAACAAAAAGGGGTCTATATCAGCAGTTTCTATAGCATATCCTATTTTGAGAAAACATTTTATAGCCTCTCATTTTAGATAATATTACACTTGAGTATAATAAAGGCTCTGAGATATCCTGCAGTTAAAACAAACATTCTTAGATTTGTTTTTAATTCAATGTTTCCCAAGCTTTTTAACACAGAACCCTGTTTATATCATACCTCTGTCTTAGTTCAGGCTACAATAAAGTACCATAGACTGGGTGGCTTATAAACAAGAGAAGTTTATTTCTTATGATTCTGGAGGCTGGAAGGCCATGATCAAGGTGCCAGCATGGTTGGGTTCTGGTGAGGGTTCTTGTCCAGGTTGCAGACTGTTGACTCCCATGGCAGAAGTAGAGCTAGAGAGCTCTCTGGGGTCCCCCTCTTACTGGGGCACGAATCTCATTCATGAAGACTCCACCCTCATGACCTAATCATCTCCCAAAGGTCCCATCTCTAAATACTGCTACATTGGGTATTGGATTTCAACATATGAATTTCAAGGGGACACAGATATTCAGTCCATAATAGTCCCTGTTAACATCATAAGAAACTCATGTTCCATAGCCCACTAATTGGAATATCAGTCAGATATCATTTTTATCAGGGGAGAAAAAAGCAAAATCTCTAAAAGAGGCTTATTTTCTTGTACTGTGAATAGCTTTGTACATGAGACTACTTCAGCGGAACAGCCTGGTTCTGAAGTAATTGGCTGTGTTGTTGGTTAGACCATAGGCATGGAATCAGACCCCTGGGGTCACCAGAGCGAAATATTTCTGCTCAGGAGAGAAGGAAGCAAAGCTTTCATTTCTAGCACTTAAATAGTTTGTACTCCAGAAATGGCATTTCTGCTCAGACTCCAAATCCCAAATGACAAATCATACTTGAGGCATTGATCTCCTTTTCTGGGGAAGCTTCACTACCTACCACACATGCTCCATCTTTATTGTGTATTGGGCTATTTAATTATTCTTCACAACTGTTTTTCTTCCAAACTATTTCTAAAAAACAATAAATAAATTTTCAGTAAGTTAACACTTCACCTCAAATCCTTTGAGCAATACTCAGAGCATCTGGGTGCTGCAACCTTCAGCAATAAAAGGAAAGCTGCTAATGTAGATGGAACTGTATATTTCAAAGGAACAGATGGGCCATGAACTTCAGTCTGCAGACAGTGGGATGATGCTGACCTTAGGGGTTTCTCACTGGGGTTTCTGGAGTCGATGCTCCTACCAGCAAGCAGATCCCTTTCTGCCCCATTGCACCTGAGAGTCTCCTTGGATCCTCGGGATTTGAGTTCCTCCCAGTGTTTCTTCAGTGTTCACCTAGCAAACGCCAAGGAAAAGAAACCTTAGAAAAAGGGAGGAGTAGAAAGAGCTGCATTGCAGGTGGGGAGGGAACTGAGCGAAGGGAGCACAGAGGTTACAATACCAAGAACTGAGCACCGAGGTGAATTTGCATTCCTTGGGGCTGATCCAAACGGTGTCTGGCATTTATGAAAAGGAAGCCCTTTGGCTTCCTGGTAGTTGTCAGGCCCTCAGCGAGAGGAGCAGGCTCCTGCACACACTGTAGTCATAGCGTCCCTGCGACTGTATAGGACACAAGGGCCTCGGGCTGGCTGGAGAGAGGGAGCATGGAGAAACTTCCCTCTCCAAAGCATGGTTCTTTCTACCAGCAACACGATTAGCCCCAGACATCCAGGGTCCTGGTCTGGGTCTCTCCTACTGAAGCACCTGGCTCTGGTGGTCCTCTTGCCATCCCTCTCCATGGGGGAGAATTCTGAGGCACCAAACTCAGCCCCCACTCTTCTACACCACACTCCAGGTACCCAGGATCAAGCAATTCCCCACCCAAAGGCTCAAGCCATCCCTGAGTTTGCAAGGGGCTTTCCCCCAGCTATGTCCTCGGGAGGGCCCATCCTTAGACCTCAGAGGTGGCCTAGGGGTGAACGTTTGCAGAAGAGGAGGGGGCAGGGATTGGACAGAGCTCTGATGTGCTGGCTGGGGTGTCACACACTCATGTGTGGGAGGCGCCTCATGGCGAGGGACACAGCGGAAGGAGGAAAGACATGGGGGTGGGCTTACATTTGCACTCTTGCTCCCAAGCCCTGCAAATGATGGAGGTGGACTTGCTGACATCTGTCTCGTTAAGCATCATATGACACTGGCCAGGAGACATGTCCATACATTAAAAAAAAAATAGGCCTCTTGCTTTCCTGGGCACATGAATAATCACTGCTATAAAAGCTATTAGCCTTTAATATATATAGGACTCTGTGCTACGAAGTTGACATATATTACTTCATTTCATTAACTATAAGATATGCAAACTAGTATTATTCCCATTTTACAGATAAAGAAATCAAGGCTGAGAGAGGGAAGCAATTTGTCCATGTTAACACAGGTGGTACATTGAGGCCCAGGGTGAAAAATCTCTAATCCTGCGGGAGTGATGGGAATCAGTGAACACAGAAGAGAAGCAGGTGTGGGTTTTGCTTCTCTGAGGTGGAGAAAAATCTGTAGATTCTTAGGAAGGGGCGGGAAAGAAGCAGAAAGACTTGTAGAAAATAAAACAGCTGAAAGGGAGGAGGAACAAATCACAAGCCAGGGAGAGTGCTGCCAAGAGCTTCAGGCCACGAGGGCTGGATACAAATTCCAGCTTTCTTCTCTGTGCAGAACCCAAACCCCACCCACGAATTGTCTTAACGCAAATTACTCAGTTAATTACACCAGCTGGACAAAAAAAAAAAAAACTAATTCAAAGGAAAGTTTGCATTTTAGACATTAGTGAACTGCTGGCTCTAAATGTTTTTTAGTTCAAAGCAGGAGGCTTTTGTTTTGTTTTGGTTTTTTTGGACTAAAATATAGTTGGAAAATCTACGAGAGGCCCTTGCCATGGGCTTCGTCACACAGTTCCAACAGCTGAAGTTTGTTTTTGCTTGCCGTCTAGTAGCCCTGGAGGATCTGCAGGGCTGAATTTCTGAAGGAGAACTTGCAGCTATCAGATCAGTTAGAATCAAGGCAACCAGCACAAAAGTTCTGGATGTGAATTTTTTTTAATTAAAAAAGGGGTTTTGGCTGGGCACAGTGGCTCATTCCTGAAATCTTACCACTCTGGGAGGCCAAGGTGGAAGGATCACTTGGGCTGAGGAGCTTGAGACCAGCCTGAGCAAGAGCAAGACCCCATCTCTACTAAAAATAGAAAAATTAGCCGGGCATAATGGCATGTGCCTGTAGTCCCAGCTACTTGGGAGGCTGAGGCAGGAGGATGGCTCGAGCCCAGGAGTTTGAGGTTGCTGTGAGCTAGGCTGATGCCACGGCACTCTAGCCGGGGATACAGAGTGAGACTCTGTCTCAAAAACAACAACAACAACAATAAAAAAAACATTTTTCATTAAGGTCTATTCAAAGTTAGTTTGCTGAGTTTCGGGAGAAATTAAAAGTGATATAGAAAAGTGACCAAATTAATTTAAGTGCGTATTCTACCTCCTCTTTCATAATTATGGGAAAGATTTATAAAATACCTGTACGAGGAAATAAAGAACGCGTTGTCATTTTTCAACTACATTTCAAATGTTAGGACAATGAATGAGCAGAAGAAAAAGAGGTTGAATCAGTGTTGTGTATGATAAAATAGAGGGCAAAATATATAATACTCTCTCATTACTTTGCATTTTTGCTGTTGACGTTACATCCCATCTGTTCTCCACGGACGAGATCTCTATGCAAAAACTTCACTCTTCCTTCTCAGACTAGGTAGATCGACATCTCCCCTTCTATGAACATAAAAGTGAAAATCCCCGTCCACAAGAGAAAAATGATTTGTTTCAGAATAAGAAATGATTACACCAGGAATGAAGGAGCTCTAATCAAAGTGCTCCAGCAGGCACGTTGGCACCTGCCCCCCTGGCAATCGAGACCCCAGCTCTGTCTGTCTTTGGACACTGCCCCTCCCACTAAGGCACTTCACACATATCAGTATTGTGAAGGCCTCACCCCGTCCACTTAGATTACTACCCCATTTTACAGATAAGGAAATGGAGACTCATTGATTCACGTATTTTTGTATCAGTTAAACTTTTTCTTAATTTTCTTAAGCTTGAAATTTTATTGTTGCTATTATGATTTTTTGAATATGCCAATGACTCAAAAGTGGTCCGTTAAGATGTCAAAATAGTGATGAAAATAAAAACACAAATACTATAGCTTGGAATAACTTCATAATGAATGGTGAAGAGGTCCCCAGGGTAAATACAGGATTTGTCTTTATATGTGTTAGGGTGGCGAATTTATAAATGAAGATTTTTCACAAGAATCCAAAGAATGACAAATATTTTAAAATTGAATTTTATTGGCTTGTCTTTTATTGGCTCTGAATGCTTAGTGTGTTTTCTTTTAAGAAATCTTGTCATATTAGGGCAGTAAACCATTGAGACTTTTGTAACATTTTTCAAATAAAGGACAGACAGTTGCTTTTATGGTAAACCATCTGAGTTTCTCCAGAACTTTCCACTGCAAAGCTGCTGCTTTTGTTGCTACAAGTGACACAGTATAAAGGGTAAGGGAACAGGCTTTAAAATTGCACTTCCTGTGTGAACATCCTACTTACCAGTTTTGTGATTTAAGGCAAGTTGCTTTGGACACAATGTTTCTTTGTCCCACTTTTCTTGAGTGTGCAGTGGTGCTAATAAATATCTAGTTTTATAGAGTTGTTACGAGGGTAAAAATTATGTAAAGTACTGAGATCAGTGTCTGGAAAACAGTAAACATTCAGTAAACATTAGCAATTATTAACAATGAAGAAGAGTACAAATTCAGAGTGGGGTATCTCTGAGTCACCTTCTTTGTGGATACAGAGGTACAAATTATAAAACTCATTTTTTTTATTTTCTGCAAAATAATTTATTGAATTCAAAGCAATATGGAAGAACAAAGCAACTATTTAAAGACATTTTCTTTTTTTAGTTGACAAAAATTATATATATTTATGACATACGTGTTTTAATATATGTGTACATTGTAGAATGACTAAATAAAGCTAATTAACATATGTATTACCTCACATACTTATCTTTTTTGTAGTGAGAACATTTAAAATTTACTCTTCTAGCAAATTTCTAGTATACAAAACATTGTTATTAACTATAGTCACCATGTCATACAATGGATCTCTTGAGCTTACTCTTCCTATCTAACTGAAATTTTGTGTCCTTCGACCAACGCCACCCCACTCCCCCTAACCCCTAGGCCCTGGTAACCACCATTCTACTCTCTGCTTCTGAGTTTGACTGTTTTAGATTCCACATATAAGTAAGACCGTGCAGCATTTGTCTTTTTGTGCCTGGCTTATTTTACTTAGCACAATGTCCTCAAGGTTCATCCACGTCATCACAAATGACAGGATTTTTCCTCTTTTGTAAGGCTGAATACTATTCCGTTGTGTATATGTAGCACATTTTTTTAAAACCTTTCATCCACTGATGGACACTTAGGTTGATTCCAAATTTTGGCCACTGTGACTAATGTTGCAATGACCATGAAAGTGCAAAAATCTCTTCGACACGCTGCTTTTATTTCCTTTGGGTACATACTCAAAAGTAGATTTGCTGAATCATATGGTAGCTCTACTTTTAATTTTTGAGGAACCCTTGTATTGTTTTCAAAATGGCTGTCCTGATGTATAATACATTCCCACCAACTGTGTACAAGGGTGCCCTTTTCTCCACATCCTCACCAATACTTATTATCTCTTATTTGTTTTGATACTAGCCATCCTAACAGGTGTGAGGTGATTTCCTTGTGGTTTTAATTTGCACTTTCTTGATGATTAGTGATGTTGAACATTTTTTTCCTAATGCTTTTGGACATTTATATGTCTTCTTTTGAGCAATGTCTGTTCAGGTCCTTTGCCTATTTTTTAATCAGGTAATTTGTTTTATTGCTATGAGTTGTTTGTGTTTCTTATAGTCTATTTTACACATTAACTCTTTATCAGATGTATGGTTCACAATTCTTTTCTCCCATTCCACAGGTCATCTCTGCACTCTGTTGATTGTTCCTTTGCTGTGCTGAAGCTTTTTAGTGGGATGCCTCTGGTTTGTTTGTTTGTACTTTCATTGCTTGTGCGTTTCAGATCATATCCAAAAAACATAGACCAATGTCAAGAAGCTTTTCCCCTGTGTTTTTAAATGGTAATATTCTTGGGATCAGAGAAACAGCTTAATAAGGGATTGGCAGAGGCCGTATAGCAAATGGAGCCCTGGATACTGCATACTATAAATAGCATAGCAGCAGGAAGGGCACCGACAGCCATAAACACTGCTGGAACAGACAACTGGATGAAGCTGCGTGTTGTGTGAGAATTTGTCTGGTTTTTGTCCTAGGTTCCTGGAATGGAGCATCTAAACACTTGCAATTTTCTGAATAACAGGAGTATCTTTGCCATCCATGGTTGCAAGGTTATGCTAAGGGGGTGACTCATGATGGGCCTCTAGATAGTTTCAGGATGGAGGCCGGCCTTGCTGGAAAGACCAACTATGTGATTAGAGAGTTGGGGTTTTGAGCCATGTGATATCAGACCTACCTCCTGGGAGGGGATGCGGACTGTTCAGTCACTTGGCCAGTGATTCAATCAATCATGCCCATGCAGTGAAACCCCAATAATGTTAATCTCTCTAAACAGCAAAGCTCAGTTGAGCTTCCTGGTTGATGAACACACTGATGCACCAGGAGGATGCTGCGGCCTGATTCCAAGGGGAGAGAACATAGAAACTGCACATTTGGGACTGTCCCACACCTTGCCCTATGTGCCTCTTCTTTTGGCTGGTCCTGATTTGTATTCTTCATAATAAACTGTAATGGTAAGCATAGCATTTTCTTGAGTTCTAAGAAATCATGAAACCTGAGGGGGTTATGGGAATTCCCAAATGTGGAGCCAATTGGTCAGAAGTGCAAGTGGCCTGGGGATCCCCAGACTGACAGCCAGTATCCGGAGTGAGCGCCGTCTTGCTGGGGACCGGGCTTTGAACTGGTGGGGTCTGCACTAACTCTGGGCAGAGAGCATCAGAACCGAACTGCAGTGTTGTACTGTGTCCATCAGCCCTTGGCTTATGTGCTCTATTTGTACAGAGGTGATGGGCTGGACCACACTTTGACCTATTCAGCACTGAAGTCATGTTCTAGAAAAGAAAACTTTTTAAGTCAAGCATTATTTTATGCATTGTGGTATAGACTGGAGAAAATATGTCGACTTGAGTACTGACAAAGCTTGAGCAAAGGGCTTCACAGGGAAGGGTTTCTGCCACCCTCAATTGAGCACACGACTCAGGGGCCGCAGGTGACAGGCAACAAGTAACCCCTCGGCTTAATTCAATCATTATGGTGACAACTGTGATGCAGTAAGATTGAGCCGACAGAAAAATTCATTTGCAGCTTATTATGCAAATAAATTGGCAGTTATAAGTCTGCTTTTTCACTCTGCAGTGCTGACTGTCGAAGGAGAGGTGGCTTACCTCCACTTTCAAATTAAAGTTACAATAAAACCAGCTCATCATGACAGTCATCAGGCTGCTGAAAATCATTTCTATGATTTCATGAAACCTGCTCAAGTGTCACAGCTCAACAACGTATCATGAACCCTGAATCGCCAAAACCTGTCACTTCAGAGGTGGAGTTTCAAGATGTTCCTGCGGAGGATATGACATGAGGATTTTATAAGAACGCCAAGATATGATAGACTAATTGCTGAGAGTTCAACTCTCTCCAAAACGTATGTGAAATACTTCACTCAACAGAAGAATTGGTGGGCTTCATATTAGTTGGTTATATTTTAAAACCACCTCCACACAATGCAATGGAAATGGGGAAAAAAAAAAAAAAACCCTTACTTTCCAGAGTGCAATGTAACAAAAGAGTAGATTAAGAAATCATAAGCTGCTTTATCCCAGGCTGAAACCCTCCTAATCCCGTTGACTTTGCACCTGACAGACTGCCAGGAGCCATCTTCCGTGAGAAGTCACCCGGGGAAGTTTGAGGCCTTGCCTTGCCCTGAAAACTAATCAACAGACTCACTGATCACTTGCATTCTTTTTGACTTAGGAGTTTCTAGTTTAGGAGAAATAAAGACTAAAAAAAGAAACATAGCAGATGCTGAGCCTGACTGATGGCTAATAGTATGATACCATCAAGATGGATACAATAACTCAGTTAAGATATATCCACTTAACTGACACGGACTTAGCATTTTGAAATCATTTAAAAACTATTTCCATTAACAACAGCCATGACATTTCTGTTATGTTTATGTAAAATTGGCAGTCTGCTTGCTGGGTGCCAATGATCTTAGCCTCAAATTTCAAAATCCCGAGGAGAATGGACTCGGGATACAGCAATGTGAGGAGCTAGGGGAACACTCTCTCCAGCAAAACAGGCATTTAACTGGTAGAAAATGTAAAAACAATGATGACCATTTTACACCTCTGGATATTTCACCAGGGACATACAGCAAATGGAAAATACTGAGTCACATTGTGCTACATCTCCATACAAACAAGGAGAGTCTTAGACATCTGAACGATGAACCCGCCCAACTCCAGCTCCACGTGAGGGAGGAACTACTCCTGGTGGGCACAGGCAAAAAGATGGGGTCCCTGCTCCCCTCAGCTTCTAGCCCAGGACTGTAATTTCAGCAAGAAAGGGACAGGCCACTAGCACCTCCCGTCCTCCACAGTCTCACATCATGGAAGTGCTGCTCTGAGCAGGCGTGGCCAGCGGAATGGGGCCTCCCTTCTCCCACCCAGCTCACATTCAGAGGGTGAGGGCACCCCCCACCCCCAGGTGCTGCAAGGAGTTGCCACACTCTTGAGGCAAGCCAAGAAGGTAAAAGGCACCCACCCTCCCAGCACTGCTTATAGAGGGGGTGGCATTCTGGTAAAAGTGGGGAGTTACCCCAAATCCCAGCTCTGGTTCAGTGGCTCTAAGTCTCCCTCCAGGGGAAGGGGCAGGTTGTGAGAATGGAGAACTCCACAGCTCTGCTTGAGGGGAATAACTTCATGCATAAAAGTATTGGTGACAAGTAATTGAGAGGGGGCCGGGAGCACCATGATACTAGCAGAAATGAGCAAAATGGAAGACCAGCCAAAAGATTAGCAGAGAGAATCAGGGAAAGAGTCAGCCAAGAAGAGTCCTGCTGTGATCAAAGTCCTCCCTGGGGGTCTGGAAGGCTGTGCACATGAGCCAGGCTGCACCCACTCAGGAGTAATTAAAGCAGGATGTGGGGCAGACCCAGAAGCATTCCCCAGGCCATACACCACTCCGGCAGCAAAGGTCCGTGAGCCTTATTGGATCAAAGGGCTTCAGCTCCATTTCTGATCAAATACTGCCTGAAAATAAGCTACTCTGACCCAGGGAGAACTTCTAGAAATCTAGGCTTAAAAGTAAAATCACTGCCATCCCTGGTGGATTGGAAGTCTGTGCACAAGCCCAGCACTGTGTCCCCTCAGCAGGGACTGGAAAGCACCCCTCCAGGCCACCAGCCCCTGGATGAACATGGGGCCAACTTATAAAGTTCCCACAATGTGAAGGTAATCCCCAAGCCACACATACAAGATGGTTGTGAAAATAGGATGAGACTATAACTGGATAAGGGCTTAATCAGAATCTTTGCCCAATAACTGGTTTATGCAGACCCAGCGGGGACTCCTAGCAAGCAAGGACAAAAGGTAAAAACCAAGAAAAAAGTCTGAGCAAGATCTCAGAGGCAGCCCACTGTCGGCGAAATTGACTGCACAGAATTAATCCAGGCAAGAATCTAAACAAATAACCCAACTAAAAGAAAAATAATACGGTGTCTCAGAAATTGGAAAAGGAAAAATATCCAGAGTTATTATCACAATATATTATCTAAGATGCCCAATTTTTAACAGCAACAACAACAAAAATAGGAGACATGCAAAGAAATAGGAAAACGTAACCCATATGCAGGAAAAAAAAAATGGCAGGCAAAAAAACCAAAACCAAAAACAGCTTTTGAAGAGGGCCAGTTTAGAATTAGCATAGAAAGACTTCAAATACATTCTAAGAACTAAAGGAAATCATGTTTAAAGAATCAAAAGAAGGTGCAATAACAATGGTTCATCAAATAGAGAATATTAATAGAGATAGTGTGATGGTTAATTTTATGTGTCAACTTGACTGGGCTAAGTGACACCCAGGCAGCTAGTAAAACATTATTTCTAAGTTTGCCTTCTAGAGCTGTGGTCCGCAACCCCCGGGCTGCAGACCTGTTAGGGACCAGGCCTCAGAGCTCCACTGCCCCCCAATGCACCTCCACTCCTGTCTGTGGAAAAATTGTCTCTATGAAACCCATCCTTGGTGCCAAAAATGTTGGGGAATGCTGTTCTAGAAGACATTAGCATTTGAGTCGTGGGTAAACAAGATCATCCTCACCAACGTGGGCACATCCAATCCATTGAGGGCCTGAACAGAACAAGAAGATAGAGAGAGGGTGGATTTGCTCTCTCTGCTTGATTTGGGACATCCGCCTTCTGCCTTCAGGCATCAGCATTCCTGGTCTCAGGCCTTTGGACGAGGGCTGGGACTGGCCCCACCAGCCCCCCATCCCTCAGGCCCTGGGTCTGGACTGCAATGACACTACCAGCTTTCCTGGTCCTCCCGCTTGCAGACGGCAGATGGTGGGACTTCTCGGCTTTCATAATCATGTGAGCCAATCCCTCATAATAAATCTCTTTCTTTATGCCTTTATATATCCTATTGGTTCTGTTTTTCTAGAAAACACAGACAAATAGAGATAGTAATTATTTTTTACATAAAAAATCAAGTGGAAATTCCAAAGCTGAAAAGTACAAAAACCCAACTGAAAAATTCACTTGAGGAGTATATATGAGCTGGGAGAAGAAAGAATTAACAAACCAGAAGAAAGATTAGTAGAGATTATGCAATCTGAAGAATAGAGAGGAAAAAAAATAAACAGCCTCACAGAAATATGGGGATACCATTACACGCACCAACATACATATAGTAGAAATACCCGAAAGAGAAGAGAGAAGGGGACAGAGGGAAGCAGTCAGGAGTGGAAACACAAACCCAGCTGTCATCAGCGAGTTGGTCGCAGCTCTGGCCCTGTCCCACGCACTGGCCTCCTTCCACTCCAGCCCTATCCTCTTTCAGAGAGGGCCACCTTTATTTCCCCACCAGAACTAACTGGTCTTTGCCTCCATCCCTTTGTTCATGCTGCCATTGTTTCCTGGAGTGCCCTCTCTCACCGTTTTGGTGAAATATCTATCCAGTTTTAATTACTGAGAAAGAATTTGCAGGTAATATCTACTGCATATGCTACAGACAATTTGGCGAGTTAACCGCAATCTGTACCTAATCTTTGCTTGTCTAGCAATTCTCAAAAACCAAAACATGACAACAACAACAACAACAAAACTTAAAGAAACAACATTTATGTGCTTAACTGAACCAAAATCGAGTCCTAAAGATCTGAACACAAAGACTGAGGCAGTCTGTTCAGCACGACTAAGCATCCAGTCATGGGTTTTGGTAAACAACTTTTTTCTTATTCTGCTGAAAATCCTATTCTAAGATTCGTGAAGGGTCTCCTTCTTTACTGACTTTTGTGCACACGCGGCATGTACCCATGAGTATAATAAAGTCGGACACGTGCTCAATTCAGCTGCTGCTTTTTCTTGAACAAGAGCAAAGCTCAAGCGACAGCTCCTCTGTATAGCTTTCCCTAACTGTCAAGGTAGAATGACCACGTCCTACCGTATTCCCCACAGGACCCTGTACAAACTTCTTTAGTTGTAGCTCTACTTACTAACATGTCTGTCTCCCATTAAGCTGCTTCTTGAGGGCAGGGACCTTTTGTTTGTAGTGTGTCCTTTCACATTAGCACAGTTCTTGTCACTAAAAAAATGGAAGCGAGAAGGAAGGAATAGCAAGGAGGGTAGGATGGGAGAAAGGGAGGGAAGAAGGAAGAAAGAAGGAAATTGTATGTAGCATGTTTTGTAGCACTATGCTGTTCCTAATACTTTATTTAATAAGCACTGATAATTAACGTTTACAGTTTTCCTAGAAAAATTGGCAGCCCTAATTTGAAACACACACACACATACACACACACACACATTTGGGCAATATGCTATAAACAGAAATCATTAAAATACAACAATCTATTCAATTGCTTAACTAGGTCAAAACAATGTTTCCTTGTGTCTGGTTTCTCTCCAAGGAGTCCAACCATTTTCATTACCAACCGAGTAGCTCAAAATCACTTGCTGGAGGCAGGAAAAAAAAAAAAAAAAAATCAAGTGACTGAAAATGTCTGTCTCAGCGACCTGACATTCTTAGTGAAAGCCCATGGGAATTGCTCCTTGAGAGCCTAATCATGTCCCGGAGCAGCCCCCAGGCCTGGGGAATGACACCGACAACCTGCAGAGGCAGAGAAGGGCAAGATGGGGCTCTAGAGAAATTTTCAACATTGTGAACTCAGGAAACTATGAAGAACTCATTCTAGACACCTCCAGGGGTCTTAGGTTTGTGCTGAATGTTTCTTATTCACACTTGTGAATGTTTCAGGCGATCTATCAATACTCGTAGCTTCCTATATGCACCATCTCCCAACAGTATGGAGGGTTTTGCTCTCTATTGCCTGCACAGGGCGTTGTGGTCACATTTCCTCCTTTCACCACTCCTGGTGGCAGGTCTCTTCCTCAGCACCTGATTGGACACACGTAGGTCTGAACTGTTACATCTCCGATCAGGAGATGTCATTTAAAGTTAACCCCATATCCAGTGTGATGAGGGTTGTGAGCTGTTATTAAAAATATCAGTCCATGGAATGTTCCTAACACAAGGGAACAATAAATGCTTGAGATGATGGATATCACAGTTATCCTGATTTGATTATGACACATTGTATGCCTATATCAAAATATCATAGGTAGCCTATAAATATATGCAACTATTATGTACCCATAATAATTAAAAACTTAAAAAAAAAAACTCAGTCTGTGGAAGAGCTGTGCAGAATCCTTCATTAGGTAAAGATCTGATAAAATAGATCTTCAGTGCCTGTGATAACACAACTGGAGACCACTTCCTAGGCTTTAAAATGTTCTCCAAGGAAGCTAATTGCAGAGAAATCTGGAGCAATGTCAAGAGCAAATTTCCAAGTCAGAATCAGATGCAGGCTCTTCTCTTTCTGTAAAAGAGATTCTTATAGAGTCCATAAGTCATAACAGAGCACCAGGACTTCAAAACGTGAAAATATTAAGAATGGAAATAATAATGTTAATTGAGCATTTACTATTTGCTAGACACTATGTTGTGAGTTTCCCATTAGGTAAGTACTATTCTTACCTACAGTTGACAGGTGAGGAAACAGAGGCTTCAAGATTTCGACACTCCCCTGGCTAGTAAGTGGCAGAAATGAGTCTTCAATCGGAGGCCTGTTTTACACTGACATATACCGTTACTATGACTTTAAACTCCAATCATTCATTAAAAAATGAATGACTTAATCTAAAAAGGAGCCAACAGAGGCAAAACTGTGAGATAGAAAAGGCCAAAACAATCTTGTCCAGGCCCCTGAGAGTGAGCAAGTGGGACCCCTGCCTAGTCAAAATGAATGATCTGGAGAAACCTGCATGGCCTGCCTCGGTCTGGTGTCACCTCCAGAACTGTGGAAGAAAAAACATCTTGGCAGCAGCTGGCACATACTTAGGAAGAAAGAACAAACGCCCAGCGTCACTCAGAATTCTAGATCATCGTTTTGTCTTTGTAACTCAAACTGTTCTAATAAAATCAGAATTTTATTCTCGAATTCTTCTGGCTTGACTTTTGCCTCTAGAAAATCAATTATGGAGAGATTGAAGATTTCCAGTAGGTTAAAGGAAATTTCTAGCTACCTCTCACTCAGTCCAGTGCTAATATGCAAAGTGATGTAATCTCTATGGCCTCCCCCAACACCCATTTTGATCTCTGACATAGTCCTGTTACATGTTTTATTGTCATCCTTGCGAGAATCAGCTACTTATAATAATTAACAGTTGTCATTCCTTATCTGTCACTGTTGGATGGCAAAGCTGAGGAAAGTGTGTAAATACTGACTCCTATGAACCTTAAACTGGCTGTGCCCACCACTACCCTTACACGTGTACACACACACACACACACACACACACGCACAAGCACACCCCTCCCCTCCCTGAAACTACATCTTTTTTGGTAAAAAAATCTGGAAAATTTCAATGTCCTTTTCTTTTCATTTCCAGTGTGAGAATCCAGAATCATTTGCATGTCAAGGACTCTCAGCACCGCCTCCCCGTTTCTCTTGACAGTTCTGCTTTTCCAAGGAGTCTTAATTCTCCCAAGAAAATGAGACCCCGGGGAGTCTGGGGGTCAAGGGATCTGAATTCTCTCCTCACGGTTTCCAAAGGATAATTGATAAAATGGATACCTCCTGATCTGTCAGCTCAATACAGTCCACTCCTGCTGCCCATCCACGTTCTTCTCCTTAACCAAGATTCCTACCAAAAAGTCAACGAAGCCCTTACATTTCTAAATCATAACCAAAGGTATGGGTGATATTCATGCATTCCAAACAGCAGCTTTTTTTAAGAATCACCAACTGAGCAACTTTTTTTTATATGAAAATAAATTTATAAGTCTTTGGGAAGAAGGCATGCTCCTGAGAAATTTTGAGTCTGAACGTTGTAGGCGTATTTATGCTTTAAATGTATTGGAGAAGTATGCCATTTAAATTATTAGCCATCATATATCTGTTGTGGAAATTTAGACTTTTCTAGAAAAGAGAAATGAAGAAGTCACACCTGTGTTAGTAAATATTACTGTGTTAGTAAATGTAGTCCACTCCTTGGAAGAAAGAAAGCTACCTGTTTTCTATTTCCTCACTTGTAGTAAAATTCATTTCCATTTCAAACTCAAGGTGCCCCATTTCCTCAGTAGGATATTCACGAAGACTCTCCAAGGTCACTGATCTCTCCAGTGATGAGGATTGTAATAGCAGATGAAAGGAGTGAGTCAGTTCTACGTGTGTGAATAGGTTTAATATGTGTGCTTGCTGTATCTTCTTAATGGCTTTCTCTATCTTTTAAAGTCTTTACTTATATTTTAAGTGCTAATTACTGGGCCCTACACCATAGATCCTGAATAATAATCTCTGAGAGTTAGACCCATGCATCTGTATTTTTAATAAACAATACAAGTAGGGGGGGAAAGTGTATGAGCAATTTAATGCCTGAGAGGTTGTTGGCAATCATTCAATGCATAAATTATTCCTTGCATTGCCTCCAAGACACCTCGGAATAGTACCATAAAAAAAAACCCAATGTTTGCAATATAAGCAAATGGACTTCTAATCTGTGTTTACTAGAGCAAAGCAGACAAATAGATTTTGCACTTTGTAGGATTTCCCCACATGGAGTTAATTCACAGCACAGTTTTCAACCCAGTTTGCTGGGAAAATTCCTTTGACTCTCATTTGAAAGGTCACCCTGTGTCCACCTTTGACCCCTGCCATGCTTTCCTCAGAAGACCCTGAGAAAAAGTGATGGAGAAACTCCTTCCGGACATGCCCTGCGACTGTTTGTATTCATTCTTGTCCTGAATGTTGTTTTTCTTTTCAAAGACTGTTAGGAGCCATCAGATAAGGGAGATTTAGAATTTAAATTTCAAAGGGCATCAGATTTATATATTCTCTGTATATCTAGTTTGAGTAATTAATGTGTCATATCATTTTCCAGAGAATATCATTAAAAAGTCTACACCAGTTGATACTCCCAAACATAGCTACAAACAAACCCATGTCCCAACAGGACATAAAATTTAAGTGTGTGCCTGAAGCTCCCCAGATATAATACAGCTGTTAAATTCACTCAGTTGTGCGGTAAATATTTATTGAACACTAACAGAGACAAAGGCAGTGCTAAGTGAGTAAGACAAACACAAACTTGGTCTCTGTGATGGCAACATTCAAGTGAGAAAATGGACGTTTGACAATTAATTAATTGCAACTTTGGTCATAGGAGGGTCTACCAAGAAGCTCACATCATCTGAAGGGAGGAGAAGTCGGCAATGTTTCCGTGAAGAATGGCCCTGAAGTTGTGACCTTAATTATGCACAGGGTTTAGTTCGGCCAAGAGAGGTGGAGAATGACGTTCCACGGAGGGAGAACAGAAGTGCAAACCCTGCAAGGCACAAAATAGCTTGAAGGAACGGAAAGGAGGACAATGTCGAGTGCAAAGAGGAAGGAGAAGAGTGTCAAAAGACAGGGTAGTAAGATCTATACAGACCTGTTAAAGAAGAGAAGTAAGAAAGAAATCAGTGAGGTGAAGGAATAATGAGACTTACGATTTTAAAATTTGATTATTTCACCAATATGAAAATAGGTTTAGAGGAGAGCCAATGAGGATGCAGGATGCTGAGTTAGGAATGTGCAGACAGGGCCGGGCGCGGTGGCTCACGCCTGTAATCCTACACTCTGGGAGGCCGAGGTGGGCGGATCGTTTGAGCTCAGGAGTTCGAGACCAGCCTGAGCAAGAGCGAGACCCCATCTCTACTAAAAATAGAAAGAAATTATATGGACAGCTAAAAATATATATAGAAAAAATTAGCCGGGCATGGTGGTGCATGCCTGTAGTCCTAGCTACTCGGGAGGCTGAGACAGGAGGATCCCTTGAGCTCAGGAATTTGAGGTTGCTGTGAGCTAGGCTGACGCCATGGCACTCACTCTAGCCTGGGCAACAGAGTGAGACTCTGTCTCAGGAAAAAAAAAAAAAAAAAGGAATGTGCAGATAAAAAGGGCTACATTGTAATGGACTTTTAAAATGTGATATGTAAATATGTGTCTGTGTGTATACATATGTGGGTGTGTGTATAACATTATATACTATACATTATGAGTATAATTATATACATTATATATGTAATTACATACAAATATATGTAAATTCTTTTTAATCTCCACCCTAATGGTGGTTAACTTAACATTCAGTAGACCCTCATCAAATGAGGCAGCTACAACAACTGACTTCAAATATCACTATTAAATCCTCATCAGAGAGTTTGTTAATTGACATAAGGAAGGGTAGAATATTTCATTGGTGCAATGAGTGGCGTTTAAAATTAATGAGTCGGCTCTGCCAGTTCTACCTTGGCATGAACAGTGTTCTGAGACTGTGGCAAGCCCAGAGCCTCTCACCTTTCAGAGTGGAATCCTAGGCGTAGGACCCCTCTGTGTCCTATTATTTCACAAAGGATTCTGAGCTAAAAATAGGTGAACTGAATCCTGTTGCTAGACTATTGTCACATCTGCTCAAGTAAGCCTTTCACGTTGGGTACTTTCCAAAGTGCCTAGAGAGCAAATAAGTGGAACAGACAGCATGACAATTTTTTTGTGCTTACTTGCAAACACTATGTGGCAGAGACTTGCTTTAATTGTGACATCCCATCTGGTGGTGAGCTTGTGGAGGAGGAGACTTGCAGCTCTCACCAATCTCGAAATTCTTAAACTAGTGATATTTCCAACATGAACCTAAAAATAGGATTGGCTAAATTGGCTCAGGTCAGTTGACAATCACGGGATTAAGAAAGTATTGGTGGAGGTGGAGGTGGAGGAAAGTAGGTCTACCAAAGGGTTGGATTTGATATGGACGGGGAGAGGGAAGTATCAAGGATGACAATTTTCTGGCATGAGCAGCTTGGTTCATGGTGGTACAATGTACAGAGACAAGGATCACTGGAGGCAGAACAGGTTTAGGAGGAAGATTATGAATTTGGTTTTAGACAGATTGGGTTTGATACATTTGTGATTTTGCTCAATGGAAATGTTGTATGTACCTGTGGGAGGATTTGGTAAATAGATATAATTGAAGCCACAGGAATCTCTGAGATGGCCTAGGTGGATAATGATGTCGAAGGGGAAAAGGCCCTGAAGAATGCCAATGTTTAAAGGCTGAATACAGGAGCAAGAGAAATCAACAATAATTTTGCAGAGCTGGGTGCTGTGGCACACAACTGTAATCCCAGCTGCTCTGGAGGTTGAGGTGGGAGGATCACTTGAGCCCAGGAGCTTGAGGCCAACCTGGACAACATAGTGAGACTCCTTCTCAGAAAAAAAAAGATTTTGATGATATTATTCTAGAAATATTAACATGTGGCATTTTAATAAAATTTTACAATTTTAAGAACCGATAGCAAAATTTCTTTTCAGGTAAGCTGTCTTTACATATAATTAAGCAATGAAATAAGATCACAGAATTGCTATGCAGGAGATTAAAATCATTTATTTTGGTTTTTACAAAAGAGGACAGAGGAGGCAGCCCAGTGGAGGGAGGTCAGGCTGGTGGGGTTCCGGAAAGTTCATAGTGGAAGGACACCTGAAGGAAGGTGGTCTACACTTCCATTTATGGGGGCTGGAGATACTGCATTGTAACAATGAGGAGTTTTTGTTTGTTTGCTTGTTTTGCTTTTTTGAAACTGAAGAGGAAGCTCAGTTTCATGTCAGGGTCAAAGTGATAAAGAACAAAGGCAGGATGTGGGTATATAAAAATGCAGTGGCAGAGATAACCTCTGAAAATAGCCCCCCAGAAATTTAGGGGCTGGCTTTGAAATCTAATAGGCTGTGGAATGGAAAGTTTTATTTTCTAAAGCTTTTTTTTTTTTTTTTTTTTTTTTTTTTTGAGACAGAGTCTCACTCTGTTGCCCAGGCTAGAGTGAGTGCCGTGGCGTCAGCCTAGCTCACAGCAACCTCAAACTCCTGAGCTCAAGCGATCCTCCTGTCTCAGCCTCCCGAGTAGCTGGGACTACAGGCATGCACCACCATGCCTGGCTAATTTTTTTTTATATATATTTTTAGCTGTCCATATCATTTCTTTCTATTTTTAGTAGAGATGGGATCTCGCTCTTGCTCAGGCTGGTCTCGAACTCCTGAGCTCAAACGATCCGCCCACCTCGGCCTCCCAGAGTGCTAGGATTACAGGCGTGAGCCACCGCGCCCGGCCTATTTTCTAAAGCTTTTGAGGAATAAGTATATCTATCATGTTTTGCATTTAAAAATTATCTCTTTGTATTATTTAAAAATTATTTTTGGAAAGGTAATGACAGTCACAAGTTCAACAAAACAAAGGGCACTTAAGATAAGTCTCCCTCCCTTCCTTATCTCTTATCCAGAGGCACCCATTATCATGTTTCTTATTTATCTTTTCAGAAACGTTCTATTTGTAGAAAGCAAAAGCATGTATATTCTTTAGAGATGTTATCTGAAATTTTGGCATACTATTGATACATAAACTCTTCCACATCTCAATTTTCTCTCTTAATAGACATGGGTGCTCTTTCCATATCAGTACAGAAAGGCTTCCTTTTAAATGGCTGTATAGTTTTCTACCTATGGATGTGCCCTAATTTATTTAAGGAACTCCTTGATGGTCGTTTGTTTCCAGACTTCTGCTATTATAGAAAATGCCTCAGTGTCCATAATCATTTGGCACACGTGCAAACCAAAATGATTCTTCTTGCCAAAGTAGCTTAAAACTCCTTTCTCGTGATGACAAGAGGCAGAACACAGAGGAGGCGAGGCGCCAAAGAAAACAGAGATAAAGGCTCTGAAAGCTCAGGGTGGAATCTCAGAGAATTGCAGCAGCAAAGTCATAATCATGTGCCCCAAGGCAGTCGGAGGAAAGCAAAACATTGCAGAGAAATGAACTATTAATAGTAAAGACTTAGGACTAGAGATCTCTGTTTTGGAAGAAGACATTCTAAAGTGTATCAGACTTCACAGGACAAAGCAATGTGGATCACAGAGACAACACACTAAACTAGCAAGAACCACTCCCTTGGTTTCCATGGAAAAGGGTGATCAACAGTTCTTCAGAAGAAATGAAGACAAGGATCAGAAAGTGTATTTTGTGTCTAATTTTATTATCAAGTATTGATAGAGTATTTGTAACAAACCTTTTTAGATGCTCTATAAAGTCCGGAGTTCTTTCCCTTCTCTTGGTACTGTTATGGACATAGAGTGTGTAGACACTACTTTACTATTCGTCAAAATTCTGGGACCCAGAGTAAAAGAAGTAAAAAAAAATAATGACAGTAACAAAACTTACTATGTATTGAGTGCATACCATCTACTGATAACAAAAGGTTCTCCCTGGATTATCTTGTTTTATCCTCATGGAACTTTATTAAGAATCGTAAGATTATTGTTCAGATTCTACAAATGAAGAAACTAAGGTTAAGAAACTTGCCCAAGTTCACACAACTATTATATGATGGAATCAAGACTCACACTCAGTCACTCTGACTCTCAAGCCCCTAGTCACTGATGGGTGCATGAAGTTTTAGCCAAGCAGCCGAATCTACGTTCGTGGCTGGTAACTAGCCCAAACCGACCCGTCTCCTTATGTTAGCTCTACCCTTAATCCCGAGGTTTCCTTAAAGACCTGGTTGCTTGTCAGTAAAGTGGATTGGAAACTAACCACTTAATAACTCACTTCAAGCAAGTAATGATTCATTCCAGGTAAGTATATAAAAACTGCCTTTTATAAAAATCCCTCCTAATGAAGCTTATTTCTGTGTGTTACAAGTTAAACATTCATTTTTTTAAAAAACAATTATGATTGGCATTATGATCTAATATATGCTTAAAGAATTGTAACAAAGAGCATGTGTTTTAAAGAATTAAAATGAATAGAAAAATTTAAGGACCATAGTAAAAGGAAAAATACGTCAATGGTAGATCCTGGCACAGTATCTCATAGCTGATACATAATATGTGATCAGTAAACACTTTTTAAAGGAATAAATAATTAACATAAAAATACAAGGATATCAGAAGCCATGTAAAAATATTCTGGTTGAGCCAAACTAAACATCTCAAGCAATCATAGCATAAGCTTCTGACTAGACAAGCAACAGTGCCTCTCCATATCCCAGAGAAATGTCAATTCTGAAAGTTGTTAAGAAAAAATATATAAGCAGAAGAGTTTCCAGATCCAATTGCTAGTGGAAGTAATTTAGCTTGTGTGGCCACAGATGGCCTCACAACACCGAGCTCTCTCCTTGCTCCTGTTCATGTTAAAAATAATCTCATTTTTCATTATTGCCAAAAATTTATTTTCAGATATATTTAATTTAACTGTCACTTGAGTACATAAAACTAGGATAGGCACAAAAAATGCAGAACTAAAGATGACTTGGATCATAAGAATATTGTCCTCTTTCTGTAACAAGTGAACCCCTCCAGGAAAAAGTCAATTGTTTTCTCTCACAGACACAGACTGCCACATGCTAGTGCAGTGATCTAGTTCATGGTATATTCTTGCCTTGCTCCAGGGAATTGGTCTAATTCAGCTCCCTCGGAAACTTCTCTTGAAACAAAAGGTAATTTCTTCTTGGTCCTGTGGGCTTTCTGGAACCCAGTGGAACAATCTGGTGGACTTACCTCCATCCGTGAGGACTCTCTGGAGAAATCTGCTCCACTTTGTAAGAGAAGCCTGGATCAAAGAAGGATGCATGAACATTTGCTGTTCTGACAAGTTCACTACAGTCACCAAGGATTGCAAAAAAAGTTTTCACAAACATGGTATTTTTTCTATTAATAAAAATGCACAATGAATTTCATCTTTCTCTCTCCCTTCTCAGCTAAGTTTCTTGAAAGATTATTCTATAATCGTCACTTCTTCTTCATCTCTTATTCACTCTTCTACCCCTAACAATTTTATTAACACCTCCACCACTATACTAAAATACTCTTTTCTGAGGTCATTATTAAACTTCTAGTTACCAAATCCAATAAATAGAATATGACTCCCCCAAGACATTTGCCATAAACAGTACTAAGAGACCTCTCCCTCTTGAAATCCTCTTCTCCTCCACTGGTGTCTGTGACATTTTCTTTTTAATTTCCTTTGACATCTCTGATTGCTCCAACAAAAATCCTTTTAGTTTTCTATCCTTTAAATTACGATGTTCACCTGTGTTTCTTCTTCTGCATTCATTCTTTCGTATTGACTTCATGTTCACTGATATTGCCCACATCTGTTATCTATACAGTCATGCGTTATATAAAGACTTTTCAGTCAATGACAAACTGCAAATATGACAGCGGTTCTGTAAGATTATGATGAAGCTAAAAAATTCCTATTGCCTAGCGATGTTGTAGCTGTTGTAAAATCACAGTGTAATGCATTACTCATGTTTGTGGTGATGCTGATGTAAACAAATCTATTGCACTGCCAGTCGTATAAAATTATAGCACATACAATAGCACTATAGGATGACTATAATTAACATTTTATTGGATATTTTCAAATAGCTAGAAAAGCAGATTTTGAATGTTCCCAACACAAAGAAATGATAAATGTTTGAGGTGATGGATATGCTAATTATCCTGATTTAATCATTACACATTGTATACATGTATTGAAATATCATAATATGAGTATCCCATAAATATGTACAGTTATGATGTCAATTAAAAATAATAAAATCAGAAAAGATAAAAACAAAAGTATAGCACAATATATAATACTTGAAAATGATAATAAACAATTGTTTCTGGTTTATGTTTACTACACTATACCTTTTATCATTATTTTAGAGTGTACTCCTTCTACTTATAAAAAAAGTTAACTGTAAAACAACCTCAGGCAGGCCCTTTAGGACTGCAGTCCCCAATCCCCAGGCCACAGACTGATACCTGATACCTTCGGTGACCTATTAGGAACCAGGCCACACAGCAGGAGGAGAGCAGCAAGCCAGTAGAGCTTCATCTGTATTTACAGCCACTCCCCATCACTCGCACGCGTCACCGCATAAGCTCTGCCTCCTGTCAGATCAGCAGCGGAATTAGATTCTCACAGGAGTGTGAACCCCACTGTAAACTGCGCATGTGAGGGATCTAGGTTGCAGGGTCCTTATGAGAATCTAATGCCTGATGATCTGAGGTGGAGCTGAGGCGATGACGCTAGCACTGGGGAGCAGCTGCAAATACAGATTACCATTAGCAGAGAACGTAATGAATGTAATGTGCTTGAATCATCCTGAAATGATCCTCCCGTTGTGGAAAAATTATCTTCCATGAAACTGGTCCATGGTGCCAAAATGGTCGGGGACCACAGCTTTAGGAGGGATTCCAGAAGAAGGTATTGTTATCATAGGAGATGACAGCTCCATGCGTGTTATTGCCATAAAGACCTTCCAGTGGGACAAGATGTGGAAGTGGCAGACAGTGATATTGACGATCCTGACCCCATGTAGGCCTAGGCTAATGTGTGTTTTTGTCCTAGTTTTTAATGAAACAGTTTAAAATGTAAAAAAAAAAAAAATTGCTTTTTAAGTAGAAAAAAGTTTATAGAATAAGGATATAAAGTATTTTTGTACAGCTGTACAATGTGTTTATGTTTTAAGCTAAGTGTTACTACAAAAGAGTCAAAAGTAAAAAAAAATTAAAAAGTTTATAAAGGAAAAAGCTTACAGTAAACTAAGGTTAATTCATTAACGAAGAAAGAAAAATATTTTAAAATAAATTTAGTGTAGCCTAAGTGCACAGTGTTTATAAAGTCTACAGCCGTGTGCAATAATGTACACTACGAGGCCTTCACACTCACTCTCCACTCTTTCCATCACTCACTCAGAACAACTTCCAGTTCTGTGAGCTCCATTCATGGTAAGTGCCCTACACAGGCGTACCATTTTTTTATTTTTTGTACTGTATTTACTGCACCTTTGGTATACTTACACAAAATAGCACTGTGTCACAGTTACCTACAGTATTCAGTCCTGTTCCATGCTGTACAGGTTTGTAGCCTGGGAGCAATAGGTTCCTAGTATAGGAGTATAGTATACTATGGAGCCTAGGTGTGCCATAGGGTATATCATTTCTGTTTGTGTAAGTACACTCTATGATGGTCCCACAATGATGAAATCACCTAACGATGCATTCTCAGAACATACCCCTGTTTTAAGCAACACATGACTGTATGTCCAAAATTTTGCCTGAGCCTCAGGCCTTAATTTTCAACCCGCTAAGCATGTGCACCTGAGTATTTCACAGGCATCTCACACACAACTCCTTAATTACACTCATTTGTTTTGGTATGCCTGAAAAAGGTCTTTATTTGAAATTTTTGTTTTCGTTTTTGAACTGTTTCCCTTGGGTGTAGAATTCTAGGTTGACAGTCTCTTTCTTTTCTCTTTAAATTTATTTTTAATTGATGAATAAAAATTGTATTTATTCATGGTGTCCAACATGACATTTTGATACCCTTGTACATTGTGAAGTACCCTGTTCTTTTTCATATCATCACTGTCTGTGGCATCGGCGTCCACCCACCTCTCTTCCTCCCACTCTTTACATTCCAGGGACCTACCGATTCTATCCTGTCCTCTCCAATCTGTCACGGCTTCTCCACCTCTGCTAATTTTGCCCAGTCTGGCCCTATCATTTTGCACCTAGATGACATCACCCTATTTGTTCACCTCCTTTTCCCCAACTCCAGGGATCTTTCTAAAAAACACAAATTGTTCTTACCACCTTTCTCCCTACTTTGGAGCCTTCCACTGCCTCCAGGATCGCTTTTAAGTTTTAGTTCTCTTAGCACACAAAGCGTTTCCCGCCTTTCTCAAGCCTCATCTCCCACCTGCCCCAAACTAACTCTCACTGACGCCACACCAAGTGAGACGACTCACAGTTCCGTTAACACTTACGGCCCTCCCCACCTCTCTTTTTTTATGTACAATGATACCCTAAAATGCAGGCTATGAGTGCTCTTATCCATGGATTTAGGCAAGTGTATACACCCATTTGGACACTGCCTCAATCAATACATAGAACGTTTCCATTGTCCCAAGAAGTTCCCCTGTGTCCTCACCAGTCAATCCCCCACCTTCATAAGAGGGTAACTACTACTTCTATTACCAATATTAGTTTTCCCCCAGCGTCTGCCTTCTTTTGCTCAACATAATGTCTGTGAGATTCATCCAGGTTGTTGTGTACACCAGATGTTCATTCCTTTTTATTGCTGAGTAGCCTACTGTTTAAATATACCACAATTTATTTATGCATTGGTGGACATTTGAGTTGTTCCCAGTTAAGGCTTATCAATAAAACTGAAATGAACATTCTTATACAATCTTTTTGTGGACATAATTTTTTTGGGCATAAATACCTAGGAGAGGAATTACTGCAGTTAACTTAGTAAGAAGTTGCCTATTGTTTTTCCAAGCATGCATCCACATACTTGGCAATATTTGACACTGTCAATATTTTAATTTTTTGTTTTTCCAGTGTATGTTATGTGGTGTTTCATTACGGTTCTCTGAGTTTAATTTTCTTGTCAATGGATGATGTTGAAAACCTTTTCAATGTCATTATTGCCTATTTCTATATCCTCTTGTGGGAACTACCCCATCCATCTTTTTACCCATCTAAAAAATTGGGCTGTCTTTTTATTATTCATCTGAGAGAGTTGTCTGTGTATTCCGAATACAAGTCCTTTACCAGATATATGACTTCTTCTAGTCTTAGGCTCACCTTTTCATTTTCTGAATGATGCCTTTTGAAGAGCAGAACATTGTAATATGTCATCTTTCTTTGTGCCTTTTTAATTTGTGTGTGCGGATTCTGGGAGGAACTTCCTCCCCATCTTTGAGAGTCAGGTGACATAGGGTAGAATGATCACCGATGCTCTTGTTACTTCTTCCCACAAGCTCAGGACCAACTTGAGAGCCAGGGCTGTGTTCTGTTTAGCGCTTTATATCGAGTAGAATGTCTGCCAAGTAGCACATGCTCAGTAACTGTTATCCAAATACATGAATGAATTGCTGAAAATTGGAAGAGTCAATTAAATTCTATCGATTCACTTCGTTGCATGTCATTTTCTCTTCCTGAAAGCAAGCTAAACTCCCCACTCACCTCACAGGCATGTGCAAGCAATGAAAGCTTTTGAGGTTGTAAAAACGAAAAAATTTGTTTCCTCTTAAGCGTACATCAGTAAGAATCCTGTGAATATATAATGGTCACAGACTTTGCTATTATTGTTATTATTCTTTCATGAATCTTGATTTTCAATTGAAAAGCACAATATATAATTATTAATAAATTACATGTTTCTCATGAAATGCTGGGACATCTTGAACCAAAAAAGAAAAAAAATCATCTGATCTGACTAGCCCTTGTGATGTAAGGGTTTGTCATTTGACTTTATCATGAAAGAGTGGCTGGGTTTTTATTCTAGTGAGGCTCACTAATGTCTAAAATCATGTGGACTACATAAAAATGACACTGACATCCTTAAATCTGTCTAAAGAATTAGGCCTTAATGAATTCCATAGAGAACTCCAACTTGATAATGGGAGCTAAGAAGTCATAACACCATGCTGACAGGAAGGTGCAGTTAAAAAAAAATGTGAAAAGCACCAGCTATACGTGAAAATAATGGGCTAATTGAGGAAGCAAAGTGCAATCTTCTCCTCTCTGCAGGAAACCACAGAGTGGAGAAGCCCCTGCTCAGCAGACAATGAGACACAATCAAATGACATTCAGCACATTATGAATTAAGCATCTGAGAACGGAGTGACTTTCTCCATGCCAACAAAGCCTCAAAAAGTTCAGAATTTTATTGGCCAGATTCCTGCATTGTTCTCCCAGAGCAGTATGGCTCCTCACCCTGCAATGATTAAAAGTACCAGAAGCAAGTGTGATCCTCAGATATTCAAGTTAAATTGATAAATATGTATACAGCGTATAGAAAATATAGTTACATGTATAAATAGCCAGAATGTTCAATTTCCAAATATGAAAAGCACATAATTTAGAATCTGATTGAAGCTGAATTTTTAAGGATTTGCTACAATAATTCAGACTTGCTTAATAAAATAATATATCCGTTATCCTGTATGTAATCTTTGCGCCTGCAAGAGCTGGCCCTGTTAAGGGGGCACGAAAGCATCCAAACCTTTCTCTTTAGTCAGGGCTTTCTTCTGGGGGAAGGCGTGTGAGATAACCTCTCTCCAACGGCCAAGATCCCTGAAGGAGCGTGGTGTAAAACTGTCCCTGGCACAGACGTACAGAAGAAACCCAGCACCTCATAGAAGGTGGAGGACAGCACGTCACTGGCAGCTGTGACAACACTGTCATCATCCTGGAAACTCGCCGTCCAGACACCTCCTGAGCCATGAGCTGGCTCTTGTTGCCCTGCATCATGTCTGACTATGGCCCATATTCTCAGACTTAATACCAAATAGACCTGAAATTTTTCTCTCGTAAGAATTTGGTCATATTGAAGTGTAATAAGCAGGAAGTTAGAATTCTGGCTGCAAAGGATTTGATTTGAAAGCAGAAACTATGTCTTATTTGCCTTTAGTACACTGTATGCCTAAAACTGTGCCTAGTTGGATGATTAGTGAGTGGCTTAATGAGAGGCTTTAAAAGAGAGAAGGAGAATTTACAGGACTGTTGTAATGGAAAGGCTATATTTAAGAAATTAAAGAGGCAAACTCGATAACTGAGTTAACACTCCATGACTCATCTCGCTATTGATCAAAGAGAGAATTTATTCACAGAGCTTTTCAAATACAAACAAATAGCACTTTGTAGTTTTTTACAAAATGAATATTGAAATCAATGTGGTATAGCACAGAACAATAATGGACAAAAGAAAACAAGATCCAATGCCTGGAAAGTGTCTCTTATCCCTCTCATGTCTGCAGCTGAATTCTCTCCTAACAGTGGACAGAAGGTTGTCCGTCTTACTTCATAAGAATATCATAGCAGAAGCTAGTCAGGGAAATATTGCATATCTTTGAATAACATTGAAATACAAAGGCTTAACTCTAAAGGTCTGCATAAACACTGAAAACGTGTTGAGGGTGTAAGGAGCTTATGCAGGATATACAAAATACTGATAGAGTGGCTTATTGGTCCATTTATTAGGCTTAATGTATGCTTTATAAAGTGATAATACTGTATTTTAAATGTATATTAAAAAGAAAACAGAGGAATAATGGCACCACCAAACCTCCTGTACGGTCTGTGCGACAATCCACATGTTTGTGCGTGGGCGCGTGTGTGGACGCGTGTGTCTGTGTGTGCTTGTGTGCTTTCAGGAGTGCCATGACCTACAGGGAACATCTGCAGGGGACCCTGCTTCCCAACATAACACTGTTTCTACTAGCCCTTTTGATTTTCTGAGTCCTTACCTTTAAAAAAAAAACACCAAGAACACAAACAAAACCCTTGTTTGCATATATTGATTTGTTGTGTGTGTGTTTGTTAAACATTAACAATACTCTGTGGAATAGAAACACCCAACACCCTGAAATATTTTTAGCCTTTGGTCCATTTTTCTCTGTCATTCCATACATTTTATTTTTTCACAAATCTCCCACACCCCTTCCTGCCTGTATAATGTTCCTGGTTTTATTGGGTTTCATTTCATTAGCATTGCATCGGATTAGAACCACTATTCCACCTTTTGAAAGTAGCTGGATGCTTCGGCCCCATTCAAGCCACTTTGGCCCATCTTCTCCTCCGTCTGCTCTTGGGGGCTCCCTCTCAGTATGGGTAGTGCTTCTGCTTCTTGCCAGAAAAGCAAGCCAGCCACGTGCACAGCAGCATGGCGGCGGCCGCCCCTGCTCCCGTGCAGTAGTAGGCCCAGCCGATTTCACACTTACCTGGGGATGAAAAAAGAGAGAAAGCAGGCATAGGTGAGGGTGACTTTGCAGGAGGCTTTGTTATTTCTTTCCAGTGTGTGTGTGCTCTGAAATACCCACTAGGAACATGGTGTCCTCACTCAAATGGAATAACGTGTGCCGAGAGCTATCTTGAGAGTGAAGAAAGCAAGAGTGGTCGTGTGCATTTCAGAAGGATCTCTAGGGCTATGCCTCATGCTGGCCAACAAGAGAGAAGCCTAGTTCTCTCCGCCAATGTCCACACCCCTGCCTGAACAAAGGGAGAAATCACAACAACCAGAATGGGAGAGACGGTGTTAATTCTAATTTAAATCACCCAAACTCACCTGCATGGTAGAGTACTTTGGGGAAAAAAATTAAAATATAGATACAACCCTTCTGCAAAAGAGCTGCTCTAAGGAGGAGAATAATGGTTGACTATCCTAATGTGAATACTGCTATTTATGACTCTACTGTCTGAACCAGGGACAAAAACCCCCAGACTCTCCTGGGGTCAACATTCACCTTGAAGTTAAAGTATCATTAAAGTGAAAAAATAATGACAAGGGTCCAAATGGGTCCTGATTTCTCAGAGTTGGATTAGCATTTATAGTAATAACATACTCACAATACTAACCATATAATTAGTAGATTTCTTTTTTTATATATTGTCTTTGTTGATTTTTCTAACAACATTGTGAGGTAGAATACTAGCTCAGTATTGAGCTGACAAAAAAGCTGGAATTTAAAAGAGAAGTTATATGTTTATAATTAGTAATAATCTGAGCCAGAATTCAGACCTGGGTTCCAGATTCCAAGAATAAGTAGACATTGACCCAAAATATCCTATCTGCACTAATGGAATGGGTTTCTGCATTCATTAACTCTTTTTTTTATGGCATCCAAGTTATTCTTTGTGTGTGCACAACAGAAAGCCTGTGATATCTTTCCCTTGATATTGTTTTTTCTGTTCCAATTTTAATTTTTCTTTTCACTGGTCTTACCATCTTATCGGACAATACTCCAGCAGCAACCATTGATCTCCCTTTTGTTCTTGTTTACACATTACATTAGACACAAACACAGACACCAAGACATGTGGATTTCACAGTCATTGAACATATAAACTTTAGGTTAAAAACCTATCCCTTTTTTCAGTCAGTTTGTAGGAAAACAGCCTGTCGCATGGCAAGAGTGATGCCATCCTGAAGCAAAACCACCGTGCTGACCCGATGACACGTTTGACTCCTGCATACCAAAGTGTTCCTGGAGCATAGATAACGCCTCATAAAGAAACAACGCCTACAGCCTAGACAACCCTTTATAAAGATGTTTATCTAACTTCCCCTGTGGTCATGATTTCGCAAGAAAGTCTGAGACGTGACTGGCGGCGCACGTCTTTACCCTAAAAGCTCGCTTTTATAAAGAACACGTTCTGGAGGGCGAGTGCAGGTCCACAGTCTCCCAGCCATCCCAGATGTGGCTTCGCTTCGCAAGTCCCTATTAAATGTTTCTCTCTGAGAAACTGGATTTGTCAGCCTCTTCCTTTGGCCTCTCAGCTCCCTTGGCTGTTAGGGATAGGTTTGCACAGTCTTGCTCGCTACGGAATGCAGTCGTTTCCACCTTGTTCATTTGGGAAAAATGAACAACTTCGCTACTGAAAAATACAAAGACTGTTAGGTATAACATGCAATTCAGCTTCATGCTTTTTCTGGAAGTTTCTCTGGAGGGATAGTTAGCTCGTGCCCCATGTACAGATAAAACGGCAAGGAGAGACAGAGCTACGTGAGCTAAGGACTGTGGTCACCGTGATCAACAGCAGCAACATTAGATCAAGAGCTTCCACATCTTCAAAGTACTCGGGGCATCACCTGTGCACACAGACAACAAGCTGTGTAGTTGAGTCCCCAGTCTAGGTGTTGTCCTAGATTCCTCCCTGTGCACATCCAATAGTCACAATTTAAAAAATAATAAATATATATTGACTACTATTTGCTCAAAAGTGTTATAAGAGCTTTACATGGAGTAAATATGAATTAAATATTAATGTATTTAATCCTTATAAGAACACACTAGGGTAGAGACATGGGTATCATCCCCATCCCTCAGATGAGAAGACTGAGGCCAAGGAAAGTTCAATGACCTGCTCAAGGACTTCCCAGTAATAGTGGCAAGTCCTTTGCCACTGCCCCCAAAATCTACCATGGGCATGTCCCCTTCTCAAATGCCCACAGCACCCCCAGGCAGTCTCACCTGCTGTCATTGCTGTCCTGTCTCACTGCTTCTACCTACGTCCTCACCAGCAACAGAGCAGGCACCTACATTTTTAAAAACCAATCGGATCAAGTCGTGCTCTTACTTACAACCCTCTCATGAATTCCCAAAGGTCTATGTCCTTCCTGTGACCTAGGCCTTACATGAGCTGATGCCTGCTGACCTCCCAGAGCTCATGACCACTCTCCCCTTGTCTTCTCTCTGGCCACACTGGCCACCTTTTCTGAAGCACATCAAGCTTGTTGCTGGCAGGAAGCTTCACACTCATTTCTCTTTCCGCCCAGCAAAGTCTAACTCTCGGTCATTAGAGAACTGGCTCCTTCTCAGATGGCACCTCTGCAAAGACACCACCCAGCCCTGCCTGCCTCATCAGAGTCACTCCGTCCTGTAGCTCACTTCACTGCCCTCACAGCACTTTCCACGGTCTATGGGTAACGGGGTGTGTGTGTGTGTGTTTCGTTCTACTACTAGAACGAAAGACTCAATAAGGGGAGACTGTATTTTGTCCCTGCTATTGTCCTACAACAGTGCCTGGCCCCTAGTAGGCACTCAGTAAATAATTCTGGGATGAAAGGGTAAAATAAAAACAGAAAGGAAGGAAGCAAAGCAGGCGGCCAGCCCGTCCCTGAGAAACGGAGTAAACCTGGGGTTTTATTTTAAGTGTGACTCTGGTCCTGTTCCGGCACTGAACTTTCGGGGAGAAATTCCCAAAGCAGGTATGTATTTCCAGCCTCACAGAGAGTGTCTTAAATGTAAGAGGATGACAGACGCTGAAAGATCATATCTCCACGTCGGGACAGGTCTCACTGGCACAATGACCCCCATTAATACCGAGACAATAGAATAAGCATTTTTCACAGGTACCCGCGTCCCCTTCATGGACCAGAGGTGCTGAGAACCGTGGGCTAATGTGGCTGTGAGTCTTGAGAATAATGTCCATTTTGAACTATTCTTTTGCTGGATTAAATAAATCTGGGAGGGAGAATTAATAGGTAGCTAAGAAATGGCCAGTGGTTTACAACCTTTCAAAGAGTCAGCAAAATTTGTGGTTTATCTGTTCAGCACAGGACTCATATCACTGAATACAATCAATCGTTCATTATTAACAAGGTATTGACCTCCATATAGTCCCGTGACCTAACACGAAAAGCAGAGTATGTAATTCTTTATTAATGACTCAAGAAAAAGTAGCTGCTGGGGCTAATTATTGGACAATAGTACATGTGACAGCAGCCATATGTATTAAATAAAGATGAAAAAAGAAGCTACTAAAGGGTTGACTATCAGAGGACAAAGAAAGAGAGGCTATCATTTTTTTTTTTCCTGCAGAGAAGTCAATAAAATAGCAGAAGTTTAAACTTCAGGGGGGTTTAAATGGCAGGGGAGCCACAGCCGATGGTATAGATGTTCCACCCGGTTCCTCTGGACCCCTTTGCCAGGTGTGGACTCTCACTCCCCACCTTCTAGCTTCTGTTTGTACTTTGCTCCTAACAGCTTTTATTTGCAGCCCTCTTCTGAGGACCCACGAGGGACCACAGCCACTTTGCCCTAACTCTCTGACGGCTGAGGAGCCCCTGGTGCGACCTACCATGTGCACACCTGGCTCTCTTGGCTCCCGGTGGGGAAACTCTGCAGTGTGATGAATGTTCCAGAAGCCCTTACCCTGAATTGCACCCTTGCTTGGTGTTCACGCCTTCACCCCCTTGCTTCCCCACTTCCTTACTGTTTTATCCTTGGCACATTTCCAGGAACACAAATCCTCATCTCAGAATCTGCTCTGGGAAGCCAGAACTAAGACAGGAGTGAATGAACAAAGTCTTTCTTGCTTTTCTTTATCAAAGGGTCTGTGAAGTTGCTTCCATTGTCAGAGGCTGAACCATCCCACCACACGTCCAAGCCCTGCCATTTCCTGCCGGACCGAGGGCCAGAGAAGAGCCTCCAGCACCAGCTTCCTCACACTCTCCCTGCACTACCAGCTGCCGGGGGCAAACCCAACTCCTTCCCCCATTGAGCATGTCATTGTAATTTCTTGTAATTGTTATGTTTCTGGATCTATTCGTCATAAAACGTGTAATCAACTCGTCAGACCGGTTGTCTATCAGATGAAAACTGAGAGAAAATTAAATAAGGGTTCTTAAAGAGTATACCACGTTAGGGTAAAATGTTTGAGGATGCAAGAAAACATGGCTACTGACTACACATGTATGCAAGTCTGTGTGCATAATGCACACATTTTGCTAAAATTCAGCAAATATTTAAGGTCCAGAATAAGAAAATAATGTTCAGTGTGATTTAAAAGAAAAATATTCCTCCATTTCAGACATGAAGATTTTCACTTATTAGTTCATAAAATAATTATTAAATCAAAAGTGATTTAGTATGGATTGGTTCTAGTATTTTGGATTATATGGAAATATAGACAGCCCATCAAGCTAGCCTCAAAAATATACAAAAGTACACACACACACACACACACACACACACACATCTGAGGAAACAAGAAATGGTCAAGACCAGTCTACTAAGAGCAAGATATGTCACTAGGACTTAAGCAAATTTGAAGAAACACTAAGTCATCCAACTGTAATTCTTGATTCCCTTCTTCCATTCCTCCCTCCCTCTCTGCTTCCCTTCATTCCTTCTTTCCTCCCTCCATTTATTCATTGATTCAACAAAAATTTATTGAGTGCCTGCTCCAACTATGAATCACTGGGGACTAGTGACTTAGTTGGGAATACGACAGATACAGTCCCTGCTACCAACGAGCTTATTGTCTAGTCAAGGAAATTAGCATTGAACAATACTCAGAGAATTATACAATAATCACTATGATGTGTGCTTTGATTTAAAAAAATCCAGGATGCTAAGGTAGCAAGTCCCAAGGGATCTACGTAGTGTGGTCAGGTCAGTGACAGGGACCCTTACATTGGAAGTGAGATTGAAGCCAAGACCCAGTAGATGTGCAGGAGAGAGCCAAGCATGAATGTGGGTGGCCAGGCAACAGTGTGTTTGGAAGAAGGGGATGGGAAATGTAATGGAGGAATGTAGACAGATTTGTGTCTTGCTAGAATATTTCTCCAGTGTGAGACGGATGCCATTTTTGGTGCAAAACGGGAGATGGGGTGGGTATGGCTATCTCCAGAATTTGGGAACTTGAAGCCTGAAAACTTCCTCTTCGAATTTTCATTTGTACCGTTGGATGGGAAAATGAGGTATTTAACATTCACAAATAAATCTTAAGCACCTGCTGTCTGTCTTGCAATGGTAGAGGAGCTGGAATCAGAGCAGTGAATGATACAGAGTCCTTGATCTCATGAAGCCTTCTGTCTATTGAGTATTGCTCACATCAGTTGCATTTTTGAAACATCCCTTGTATATTATACACGTTTTGTAGAAATTCAGTTCAATGAAATAAGCCAGACAAAGAAGAATTTTTTTTTTCTCATAAAACTATAAATGTGAAAGCAAAACATCAAGAGTTCTGTGAGAGATTAAAGATTTACCAGCCACATATCTTGAACTCCTCCAAGGGAAAGGGGAAAGTAGATTTTTCTCTTTGAGTATGATTCCATTGTTAAAACCCATGTGCCCAATAGTAAGAAATTAGCACCATGTTTTACAGTCATTGAAGGAAAAACTCTTTCTGAGTACTTGCCAGGAGCAGTCATGGAACTAAATGAAACCAGGAAATATGGGGCCATTCTTCTATTGCCTCCCTTTTCCCTTGTCATGGCAATAAATGCTTGTTATTATAATCCAAACAGAAAGCATTTTACCAGAGGGCAAGTTTTGTCTGTGATCCTTTCAGGAAATTAGAGAAGCAAATCTGTTTAAACTTTCCCTTTTGCTCTCTGTAATGCTCCATCAAACAGGACTCCAAGCTTGCTTGGTTGGCAAATTGCTGCTTTCAACAATGGGGAATACTATTCTTGACAGATAAAATAGAGGTTAATGGGACAGAAAGCGGCATACCACAGCCACCTGCCAAGGAGATAGGATAGAAAAAGACTCTGTGGCGTGGCAGCATTCCAGGGTGGCCCCAGAGTGGGGACAGGGGTGGAGAGAGGTGTGGCTGACTGTGTAGGGTGGCTCAAATTAGTTCTCAGTGCAGCTTTTGGAAGGAATAGGAACAAGAGAAGTGGTACAAAGAACCCAGCCTCACCACATGTAACAATGGAATTCCAGTGATCCTTTCATCTGTTAAGAACAATGCTGTTTAACCTCTGCCTTTTCATTAATTTGTTCAATTAGCATTTTGGAGCCCACCATGCGTGTCTGTGTCTGCCTGTTCTACTAGTGTATTCCGCTGCTCAGTATGACGACTGGACCACAGCAGACAAGTGATGCACACTTGTGGCATGAACGGATATTGGACACTATACTTGTGCTACACAGAAACCCCAAATTAATAGTTATACAAATCAAATGCATTTTTCTCATTTGTTCTATAGAACTCGTCTCTGTGAGCACTTATAGGCCAAAAAATATATATCAAATATATTTATCTTACCCCTTCAACGTTGCCAGTATTCTTAGAAGACTCTACATACCCACGCCCACCTTGCCTAGTTCTAGTTATTAAAGGTCTGCATCTCGCGCAGACTTGACAACCCCGATTTCTGAGCAACGAAACCAAACTTGGCACTTTTGGCAACCCCCCTTCTCTAGAGGATGTGGAGAGGCGGGGTCTAAAATAAGCCGTCTTCAAGAATTCAGATAACTGCTGCTCCCTGCATGAGAACCTGGCTCTCGACGTGTCCCCAAACTGAGTGCTTCTGAGCTGACCCTGACTCTATCGGAGTCTCAGCTGATGAAGGGCTTCAGCTCCTGGGGACACTCCAGTTCCCCTCCAGGGCTGCTGTCTGCCTGTGAACCTTTGGCAGTTTGGCTGGAGCCACCATATCATCCTAACTTTTACCCCAAGGGTCTGCTGTAGCACCCTCCCCTGTGTACAGAGGTGCTCTGTCAAGCACAGCACGGAACACTGTAACCCAGACAGTTCCTGCCCTCTGACCGCCTGCCGTCTATCACAAAACCTCCATGTTTGCTGTGCCTTCCTGTGCTCTGAAATTTGAACTTGAGCTCCACGGGTTCCCAGCTTACTTCTCTTTCCCCACGAGGTCACTGCTGAGCTCCCAGCGCGCCTTGCAGCCACAGTGCCTGAGTCAGGAAATGTTAAGCCACGACTTCCTTTATCAAGGCAGAATATCCTTCATCTGCAATATTTTGAAATTGTTGACGTATTTATATTAAAATGTAAAGTTCGGGTAGAGAAGAAGCAGGCATATATTATCCTTGTTGCTGCATGAATAATGAGGGCAGGAAGGCAGAAGGATTAACGAAAGAGAAAAAGCGTCTGTATTTTTAAATACCATGGTCAAAAGTTTGATAGGTCTTTCTCCTCTTGCATAAATTCCTTCATATCTCTTCATATTCAGACCATCCTGTTTGCATGTGCATTAAAATAAAAAACAAAAATAATCTGTCATGGGACCAATTCCATTTGTTCTTTTGTGAAGTTACTGAACAAAGGTATTAATATCACTTGTAAGAAAGAAACAGGTATTGAACTTTTGACCTAAAACAAAAAAGCTTTAAATCAAACTTTTAATGGACAAGTTGTAAAAACCATATCTCAGGTGCCTATAAAGAGGAGAGAAGAACACCTTAATTTGGTTGGTGGGCAGAAAACATAGAAGTAAAAAGGTTGAGAGAAGAATGGAGGTGTAGCTCTTTTTACACTTATTATAAGCTTCTTTTCTTGTCTTTATGTTTGTTTGTTTGTTTGTTTGTTTTGTTTTTTGAGACAGAGTCTCACTTTGTTGCCTGGGCTAGAGTGAGTGCCGTGGCCTCAGCCTAGCTCACAGCAACCTCAAACTCCTGGGCTCAAGCGATCCTCCTGCTTCAGCCTCCCAAGTAGCTGGGACTACAGGTACATGCCACCATGCCCGGATAATTTTTAAAACAATTTTTTGTAGAGACAGAGTCTTGCTATGTCACCCAGGCTGGTCTCGAACTCCTGGTTTCAAGCAATCCTCCTGTCTTAGACAACCAAAGTGTTAGGATTATAGTTGTAAGCCCAGCCCATCTGGAGATTTTAAATACTGCTTTGCACATATTATATTCTTCAAGCGAAAAACCATAAAGCATAAAGAGAGGCCACAACACACAGTACCCAGCATGAGGAAAATCATTTCCATTTCTTTTATTAACAATTCTGCATTTGAAACATATCAGTATAAGGTCTTCAGCTTAGATAACAGTATTATATCAACGTTAATTACCTAATTTTGGTAATTGCACTGCTAGGTAAGAGATTGCCATCTTTAGGAATTATTCATTTAAGCATGGAGGGTTGGAAGGCCGTGGCTGCGAGGGTGAGAGGGGGGTGAGAGGGAGGCAGAGAATGATAACACACATGTGACCAAATCTAACATGACGGGCATCTGGGTAAAGGGTTTGTAAGAATTCTATTATTTTACAACATTTCCATATATCTGAAATCATTTCAAAATCAAAATTAAACACACAAATAAAAAGTTAAATATATGTGTATATATTTATAAAAAACTCAGCGAGGGACTTTATGTTTGTAAGTATAGGGAGCAAAAAAATCATTACATATGCTGGTCATATGGCAGGTGAAAGGAGAAACCACATAATGGCTGTTTGTATTTTGTAATTTTCCTCATGAAAATTCTCACTTATCCTCTTGCCCCCCATTTGCAAGTGTGGCTGTGTTAAGCACAGCACAGCACAGGGAGGTGGTCCTGCCCTCTGGCCACATCCTGTCTGCCACAGAACCTCTTCCCATTCCTGCCAATCACAGCTAATCCATGAATAGTCTACAAATTAACTCACTTAAATGAAGATAGCATTTCAACATGAATCATACAATCTCGCTGTGAAACGACACAGGAGGTGGATGAGCATGCAGGACCCGTGTGCCCGGGTGGGAGGGAAGAGAGGGGCCACCCTCTTCTCCAGGAGGAGGCACCCAGAGGACCAGAGCAGCACGGAGGGGCACAGAGGGCCCCTTTTCCCCAACACAATTTCTCCAGCCTGGCAAGATGAAGCAGTTATATTTTCCATGTGGGAAACAGTATTTTCCACGGAAGGAAAGGGATTTTTCCAGCTCATACATTTGAAAGATTTTACACAAGCAAAGCTTGTGCTCCAGTGAGAAAGACCACAGGATTGTTACGTGCAATCAAAGTTGTCCCCAGACAGCTCCAGCTGTGAGTGCTCCAGGCAAGGCAGGAAGGCAGGAGGGACGGGAGTCAGAGATTACAGCAAAGGGATTAGACCCGAACAGCACAGAGGCTCCTTTAAATACAAGTCTCGTCAAGAACCAGGGCATCACACCTCCATTTCTGTGTCCTTTTGACTTTCTATCATTCTGTCACCTCTGGCACCCAGAGCATCACAGCATCACAGATTCTAGAGCCAGAGTGACCCTGGAGAAGGACTATCTAGGTCAAAGGCTGGCAACCTGATTCTGAAAAGGGCCACGTAGTAAACATTTTATTTCAAAAGCAATAGTCCCTGAATTAACAGACGAGCATGTCTGTGTTTCACACAATTGTACTTATAAAAATATGTAGACCAAATTTGGCCCATAGTTTGCCAACCCCTGATCTAGGCCATCTCCTGCATTTTCCCTAGGAGGACAACGCTGCCCTGGATACTGAAGAGACTTTCCCTGATTTCTCAAATGTGTTCTTTTCAGTAGCTGAGTCCTTTTCTTTGTTTATAATTTGTAATTTCCTGGCTCCCAATCTAAAGCAGCAGGCTGGTGACACTGGGTTATTCTTCTCCAAAAATCTAGTCCTGACCATTTGGGAAATTAGTGCATATGCCATATAAGTACCTACCTGCCCTTTTAAGGTTAATTTCACATGCCCAGAACAAAGAAGTATAAAGTTGTGAGAAAAAGAATAAACCAACAATCTTTTTCACCAACAAATCAGGACAGTTGGACATAGGTACAGCCATGCATTGCTTAGCAATGAGGACACGTTCTGAGAAATATGTATGTCCTTAAGCTATTTCGTCATTGTGCAAACATCATAGTATATGCACACAAACCTAGATGGAATAGCCTACTCCATTACATAGCTCCATTATAGTCTTATGGGACCACCGTTGTATACGTCGCCCATTGCTGACCAAGCCATCGTTATGCAGCACATGACTGTACATAGTATTAATATAAGTAAACTACTAGTAGAAAAGAGATGGGTATAAAACAAAAGAAGCAGGGTTATGTGGGCATGGAAAAGAGCAGATGTGAACCAGTTAAAGAAACTGGGCCAGGCAGATCTAGAAACTAGATGTCCAGGTGATGTTGCTGGGTGTGGCTACATAGGAACAAACTCCTTTCACTTCCTCTCATATCTAGGCTCCTGTGGGTCTCCCTTTTATACCACACCAAACCTAATTGTTTTTCCCTCCTGTTAGATCCATCCAAGGTCCTCCCTCCTAAAATCGACACTGAATCAAGATTCTCCATCATGCCATCTTGAAATCCCGGTGAGAATCCCATAAACACGAAAAGGGTGGTAACGATGCTTTGAGCATATCTTCAATGCTAAGGTATGGCAAAAGAAACAAAAATACCCCGGTTCCTGCAGAAACATAATTAAATTTCAGTTGAAGTGTGGAAAAAGCAGTGTAAGTAGAGTGGCTTCAGAATTCTCATGATCACACCAATCAAACGGACCTCTGTTCTGTGACCCAGTGGGTAGTTTGCTTAATATTCACATTTGCACCATTTACACATAAAAAACGGTTCATCATTTGTCTTGTCTGGCCCACTGAGTATCTGCCAGTACAGTTGCTATTAAACCTTGCCCCTTAGCTGCACCGTTAAGATGATAAGGCAAAGGCTTGGCTCTGTCTAAAGAATGCAGACTGGTGACCTTTGTGTTCACACTGTGAACTGACACAGAATCCGATCTCCAGGTGGCGGTGGCTAAGATAACCAGTGGGGCTTTGTTCAGAGTATGGTGATAAAGATTATCCTTTAGTTTCTGTCTGTGGCTGCTATTTATAAAGGCTGGCACTCCCTGAAATCCAGCTCCTCTGACTCATGGACGGCCCAAAAGAGCATGTGAAAAGACCCCGTCTGTCTCTAAATGCTGCTGTCAGTGTGGTGAGTGGCTGCAGCCAATTTTCCAACAAACCACGTGACGAGGTGCTGCATTCCATCCGGAAGCCACTTCATCTGCTTTCCCCATCCGTGTCTACTATCCCCAGTCACACCGCCATTGGCCATTGAGCAGCCTCTGAATATACTCTCCAGGCGTCCAGTTAAACAGCACTGTGTTGCAGCAAGCGCTGCTTTGATGTCGGTTAGCTGCCCTCAGTCTAAGAGGTTCTCCTTGATGATCCTCCTTGCTTGTAAGGTAGCTCCGGTGAACAGACCTAATTCAATTTGGTTGAGAACAGCCTTGAGACTCTTTTTGGTAAGTTATGATAGCTGCTGAAAAAGTGTGAGGGATGGTGAGGGGTAGCTACTATTCTACAACCTCATTTCCAAGTTATAATGAAAGCAGGTCTCAGACCAAATCCAGCTACAGATACAGATGCTTAATAAAAAAACAGCCACCAAAAAGCAGGCAAAAGTCAGCTCATCAACCTGTTCCAGGAGCTAGTTAAATCCTACCGTCCTATCTATGTAGGTGTTTGGACTACAAACTTGCATAAAAGAACCACTAGAGGCAAATACAGCAAGTTTCCAGAGGATTCTGCTCCTTTTGATAATAAACAACCATAAATCCTCCCAACAGAAGATGACAAACAGAACCTTCTAGGGATGCTAAAGCCTTGAATGTCATTCCTAAGAGCGGTGAGGGCACAGCCGAATGGATCAGGAAGGCTGTACTCACTTTCAAAATACTACAGTACATACCTCTGCCCTGGTAGGTAAACAGTCACTGCTCAAAGCTCTCCAAATATCCCATTGTTCCTTTCTTCCCTTATGAGCCCTAGAGAATCTTACCCTCCCAGAAACCAAAGAGTTAATGTCTCCAGCGGATCCCATTCAGCACTGTGGCCAGCACTTGTTTTAGTTCAGATTCTTCAGGACCTATGACATATTGGTTGTTAAATATTTTGAATATCACTCAGACAGAGTAATGCCTCCATGGCTGGATGGAGGTTTAAATCCTTTCATGCAACCATAGGGAGTGTCTCTAACTATTTTAGCCAATCCGCAACCTTAAATATCTTTAATTTCACTGGCAAAAGTCCATTTTTAACATTTATCATGCCAATTCCACCAATAAAATTCCATTTCTGACAAATGCTGTGCTAATTAGCAAAGCTTCTGGTGTTGGTCAAGATATGAGTAACAGAAGCATTTGCAGTAGCATCCTTGAGTATCCACTCTGGAGTATGATCTGGAGTTGTGGTTTCCTCTAAATAATATACATATATCACTCTCTATGCTGAAGTATTTTAAAAGGAATTATAGGCATTATATAGGCATTGTAACAGTGTTCTCAAGAACTGTAAAAGGTCTGAGATTTTACTCTATTTGCAAGCTAACAAATTAGGTTGCACAATTTCATTGATGCTGGCAAAAGATAGGAGACTCCTGGCTCAGAGACAAAGGACTGTGTCACTCACAGCACAACGAGCTGCATGAGCTTCACGTTTACACCCATCCCCCTTGTCCCCCACATCCAGTGGGGGCCGATGTAAAGCACTCAGTGGATGCAGCCAACCCAGTGAGTTTGTGTCACAGTTGGGGAATCCCAACCTAAGGGAACTGAATGTTTTATAATGGGCTGCAATAACATCTGCCCAATCTTTACCCCAGAGGGAAATATTATTTTTATTATACTGGACAATAAATAATCCTGTCCTCTGCTCTGCTTCCAAGACTGTTTACTATACAAACGCCTTTGAAAAGATAGCCCAGAATAAAATGCCTCCACTCACAAGATATGCTAAAACACGATATCCATGGAGAACTATCTCTAAGCACTAATGAAACTGGTTATGATCCTGAGTGGAAGCATATTCAATTTACTAGGAAGGTTGAATGCACATTTTCATGATTTCAAATTGGAACGGGTATATGGGAGAATTTATTTGCATAATAGTTACTGTAAGTAAAGATGATTTTCCCTATAACACCCTCTGACAAACACTTTCATAGATAATGAAATAAAATCAACAGGGTTCAATGGCTTTCCAGCTTTCTGGGGAGATTTGAAGACTGTTAGGAGGTTAGGTTTAGAGTCAGATCTCTAAGCTTTCCAATGTCAGACTTCCAAATGTTTACCAGAGGTTCTAAATCTTCAGATGTCAGGAAACCATTTGAATAATAACAAAAAACTATGAATACTCTCTTTGGGAAAAAGTACGTGTGCATAATCCTATACAAATTGCACACCCCAGGTTCACACATTCTCTGAAGCCTACTGATGGACTATTGGCCCCTTACATGGTCTGGAGACCTCAAGTTACATCAGTGTGTGGATCAAGGGTTACCATAACATTGAACTTATTTACCAGTGTCATCAAAACATCCAGTTGCTAACTCAAAGTGGCTTACTTAGCCAGATACCATGTAACTGACATCTTCAGCTATCCAAAGCATGACACCTAATCAGGAGTTTAAAAAATGCTGGCCAGAGCATACAAAAATCAATGCTTCAAAGATACAAAATCCTCAGAAATGAAGAACTGAACAGTGTTTCTTTAAAGCATAATCCTAAAATTATTTACGATAAGTAGAAAGGATATAAATGAGAAGTGAGAGAATAAGGAGAGAACGGCATAATTAATGACTGCAATGAATAATCAGTAACAGTGTGACAGAAAACTATTGCAAAACAACAACAGCAAAACCAGAAAGAACTTAAAAATTCTTTCAGTCCTGGTTATTTCATAAAAGAGCAACAACACTCTTAGGAATGACTCTATATGACAATATAGCCACTAATGATAAAAGAAAACATGTTTATGTTTTATATATTCTGGCTGAAATGATGGGGGAAGTATATAATACATCCTCAAAATATTTCAACATGATTAAAATAGGAACTGTGTTGGTAATTAAGGCAGAATGGAGAGACTAATATTTGTTGCATGTATCCATGTGCAAAGCACCTTATACTATCACATTTAACCTTTTTAATAGTCATCAGAGAAGTAGGTATTGTCATCCCCTTTTAAGAGACAGAACTGAAATTCTGAGGGCTCAAATAGCTTTTCCAGAATCAAACAGTTGTAAGCGGGTGAAATTGAGATTCAAATCCAGTTCATGTTTTCTCCCATTAACTATTGCTTTACGGTGAAACTACATTAATATAGAATAATTCATTCCCATGGTATTTTCTGAAAGGATCTGATAAATGTAAGTCCCCCCCTCCCAACTGCTCAGTTAATGAGCTTTTCTCTAGAATTTTTCTATATTCCTTAATTTTTGTCAACATTCTACCAGGTTAAAGATCAGATTGGAAGTCAGATCAGTCCTTTGATCACTGTCTTATATTTTTGGTTTTATTCCCACACCTCTTTTGATGAGTTATTCATCAATATGCTAACAAATGGCCCTTTCCAAACAGGAGGAGACCTATCTATCAAGAGGATGGGGCTACTTTCTATCTTTTATTATGGAACGAAGGCAAAAATACACAGGAAGGTCATTAATAGGTGAGTTAGCACACCAATACAAATTCTCAATTCTGGACAGATTTTTTTCAGGGAGATTAAGACTGTAATTTAAAGATTTGAAAAAACTTTCTCTAATGTTCATATAGATAAATCTTCTGGCAACATCAGTGAAAGGTCTTTCCCCAGTGTTACTCTGAATGAATGTGTATCTGATCAGATAAATCTGTGAGTCTTTTCAACTATAATCTCCTTGAAGGCAGAAAACAAGTGGGAGACTTCCCAAAGGGTTGTATTACATCAAAAGGAGACAGCTGGGGAAGGAGGGGCAGATACATTAACCCCAAATCCTACCTACCAGAAAATCTTGATTAAATCCACAAATTTATTCAAGAGGATGTTCAGATAGCCAATTTGTTTTAATTGCCCCTTCTTTCTAATATAAATCATTGATACAGTCCATTGAACAAAGTTCATTCCTGCGAGATGATCCAACACACCAAAAATATCCCCCAAAACAGTTAAATTTAAAATTAGTGCTTTTCTAGCCCCAGATTAATATTCAAGTGGAACACACCAGGAAATAGTTGAGAGCACCTAATACACACACACAAAAAATTAGAATGAAACAGTTCAATTTCCTAAATTTCCTTAAGTGCTCTACACTGTATCTAAAAATGAATACCACTCAGGTACATCTTTTTTTTTTCCTAATAAAAGGACAGCATTGAAACAAAAATGAATAAGAGTCTTTAAAAGAGAGTCTAGCATATTCTCTCCAATAGTTTTAGGGCCATATCTCGAGAATCTTACTCCCACGGGTTTTCTAAGAGATTTCGTTTTTTCTGCAATTGCTGAATTCCACTGATACAAATCGCTGCAAGCCACTGAATGAAGCTTTAAAAGGGCATTATTACAAGAGTGGGAATGATCCTACATAGCAATAACAAACCAAAAAGGACTTGAGGAAAAAAAGAATTTAGAGCAATTTCTTTTTTCACCTATCAGAATATATGCTTCTTTAGGTTATGATTTTGACATTGTTTTTTTTTTTTTTTTTTTTCCCTGAGTGATGATTAAGCCATTAGTCCTTTAGAGAGTGATGTCACAATTCTTGCTAGGAAGGATATCAGTGGACAAATACATATAGAAACATGATGGCAGCTGCCTCTTTAGTGATCAAAAATTAGCAGTAGGGGTTTTTACTTCTTTTCTTCCTTCCTTCCCTCCTTCCTTCCTTCCTCTCATTCTCATTCCCTTCTTTTAATCATTAGTATATGGCAAATATATGACATGCAGGTAGAGACCGTATCTACCTTATTAACAATTTTATGTGTGCGGCACATAAACTGTGCTTAACAAATATCTGCTGAATAAGTAAATGAATCTAAAAAGTATCAAACACCAAGTTAGGCACTGAAGTTGTAAAAATCCTGTCCCACTAGTTCATCTGGAACCTGTAAAGATGTGTTTAGGGAAGCAGAGAGAATTGGATCTCTGATTGTGAGGAATGGGGGACTTTCTCCTAAAGCAGGATTAGAGGTGTTGTGTTTACTCAGTTATAACTTAAAATGGAAATGTTCGTGCTCTAATTTTGTTGTCATAGAACCCACTGGAATGGGCAGGTTGAATGAATGTGGTATTCTCCCCACTTTCTGGAATGAGTGCAGAAAACCACCTTAGGAAAAGAGGTCCCTAAGAAGGCTGAGTGACCAGAAAAGCTTATTGTTTTTTGCCTTGGAGGTGCCTAACACTTTGCTCAGTCATGTCATCACTGGCCAAGTTGAGCTTTCTCGGCTGGCAGAAATTTGCCTGCATCATTTGGAGCCAAGTTCCTGGGTGCCCCGTGGGTTCCTACCCAATTTGGGTCTCCTTGGTTGAACCTGCAGCAGCTGCCTGGTTTTCCTCTGTCATTCTCCTGCACTGAGCTCCGGGGGAGGAAATTCAGGCTCATGCTGGACCTTCTAAATGACTTCCAGTGACTGGCACTCAAGTGTCAAAAGTTTGGAAAAGGTCCAGTTAATAGCCATATGGAATGTGGGACTACAACACTGTTTGAAATACCTTAAATTTGGCTAAATCTCAATGCTTAGTGTAAACCAGCCTCCCAAATAGCAATCTCATAATGGAATAATCAATGTACTTTAACCAATGACCGATGCATCAAGTGTTAGGGATCTCTTCCTGAACTGAGTGACAGACACTTATCTACTGTTCTCTGCAAATGTCTGCTTCTTGCAACGGGCGAGTCAGCCCCACTCTGGCACCCAACTCTGATGCCTGCAGCCATCGGGCAGAGCCTCGGCTGCCTGGCCAGCCTGAGCACGAAGCAGCCTCAAAAGTCCACGTGAGTCATAGGAGCCTTCTAGTTTCTAGCCAAAGTGTTGCTTGTCATATTAAATGTCACGGAGGCCAATAGCAGATTCTCTTGCTTGAGAAGCAGCAACCCTGAAAAAGCTCAAAATCTAAAAAAAAAAAAAAAAAAAAAAAATTCTCTTTTTGTTCCCATTTTTACCCAACTGACCTCCCTATAACTTACAAATTGTTTTTTTCTCAAGTATGATTAGATTTGGGAGAGGAGAAAGCCGGAATCAGGAGTCAATGAGCTAAAGGAGAAGTGTCCAAAGAGATGAGGGATGATCATTGTTCAGATGACAATAGAAGAGATTTCTTACCTAGACTGAAAATTGGAAGAAATGGGCTCTTATCTTTACCAACACCCAGTGGCTCTGAGTTTTGCGTTCATGGTAGTGTTCTTGAGAAGCCAACAGCATAATTTCAAGAACAGGAAGCATGGTGGCTTCTTAATCAAATTAAAGAGCAAAATGAAAGCAATAATTACTCAAATTTACTTGGCAAATTAGTAAGACAAATTAATTGAAACACTACTTTTGATCACAAGGATATAATTAGAAAAGTCTTTGGTGGATGAAAGTATCTCTGAGGCATCAATTAAATCAATTGGATGACCTGATTATAAAGACCTTATGCTTAATGTGTAAACCCAAACTTACTGTTATGGAATATAAAAGGAAGAATAAAGATTGATCAGCAAATTAAATTAAAAATGGTCCTGTCCAACTGCAAACATCTACTGGGCTTTTATTTTGTGCCAGATGCTGTGCTACACTATGTATTCTCATCACTTACACTGTATCGTTCTCTTAAACGAAAGTAATAAATGAAATCACCATTGTTAACACTTGCACAGCATAAACCATTACTATGTCCACAACCACAGGCTACATTGCTGGAAGGAGCCCAGAGCACTGAAGTTGGACTAAAGAAAGACACACTGAGATCCTTCTTCTCCTATTAGCCTCATCTTTCACTTACAAATCCCACTCCTTCTTGGTAAAATCCAGTTTCGTAAAACTCTGTGCATCCAAGCTGGACCGTAAGAAGCCAATTAGCACATGTCATGCCCTGGTGGCAGTTATCCCTTTAAGAGTTACACACAGCAAAGTTGGCCCCACTAGAGTGAGGAGGGAGACTTTGAGCCCCCTGCTTGGGAGAAGTTCCTCCTCTCCTTTTGACATGAACAGGATGCTTAGAGCCACAGGTGCCAAGTGCACTTAGGACCACAGGGAGAACTAGCCTCAAGGATGAAGCCAGCCTACAGATGGTGGATGGTTATAGCCAGTCTATAGATGATTCTTCCTGACCATGGGCCCTGGACATCTTTGAGCCCTTGGGTCAGTCAAGTCTGCAGCTCACCCTAGCTCCTACCTTGCTACAATAAGAGATCTTCAATGTCTTCTTTGTTTTAGCCAGATTTTTGTAACCAAAACCTAAAGCATCCTAATCTACATAAAACTTAATGAATATTTGTTAAACCAAATTTTAGCAAAGTACAAAAAAATTAATTTTCCATATAACTTGGGGCAATTTTTTCAAAGTATGATCACTGACAACTTGCACCTAAATCATGTGGGATAACTGTTTAAACCACAAATGATAGAATTATAATTCTAAGGTGTGGAGACTAAAAAAATCTACATTCTCAACAAGATGACTACTGATTCTAATGCTAACGGTTGAGAGCTACAGTCAAGCTGTACGATTTTATTTGGGGAATTCAGAAACTCATTATGAGGCCTGTTTGGACTCTGGTTTCCCTGCTTCAAAAATGTGTGTATGCACACCGACTCCTTGCTTCTTCATAAATTAGTGTGTTCCCAAAGTAAACAGAGTAACAAACTTTGATTTGTAAAAGGGAGTACTTTTGCAAAATTGCTTCAAGGTTCTGCATGCAATAAAGTTTAAAAATGCTTGAGAAAGAATCAATAGACTTATAAAATTGTTTTTAAGCCACATAAAAGAAAAAATTCTCCCCAGTACTCCTTTCTAAGGAAAGGAGGTATTTTTAAAGAGGTTCTTTAGATTCCTACCACATCACAACTACAAGCATGAGCTTTTTATGAAATCCCTTCTTGCCTAACTGCTACTTACATTTCTGAACTCAGTTTAAATGTGTTTACCCTAGGAGGCTTTTCCTACCTCCTGAACAAAATAAAGTATTATTTTGTACCATGGCTGATACTTGGGATTAAACCTGCCCAAACAGGGAACAGAACTTAAAGTAGGATCCCCCCTGGCTCTTCTCTTGGCCCTCCCTGCAGCCCACCCCTCCATGCCACCCTGTAACACACCAGCACTCAATCTTTACCCACCTAAATCCCATACAGCCTTTTGGGCTCAGCTAAAAATACTACTTGCTTAGGAAGCCCCTAGGTGAGGTCAGGTCCCCTTGAATTATGAACTAGCAACTAAATACCAGTCGGGGTGCTTTGGGCTGCAAGTAAGAGAAAATAGCCCTCAACCGTTAGCCAATAAGGAAATGAATTACTGTGTGTCAGTGAGTTTGGAAGTTCCCAGGGAAGGCCAGCACCAGGGATGGCTGATCCACAGGCTGAGTTTCTCTGCCCACCTCTACCCCAGCAGACAGCTTGCTCCTGCCGTTCCACCTGGTCAGAGGGGGCTGCCAGAGGAGAGAGAGCATGGCTTCTGCTACCTACCCCTTAGACATGGGATCCTTTCTTCCTCAGAAGCCTCTAGTCTCACCGGCCCAAATGGGCTTAAGCCTTCCCCTCCCATGCCAGTGTTAGGGGTGGGGCGGCCAAGGTTGATTTATGGTACTTGCTACAGTATTTCCCACTGCCACCCAACAAGAAAACTGTAGTGTTCGTACGCACACGAGGATAATTGGATGGGGCTGCTCAGTGCAGTCTTCAACTGTCTTAGAAGCTGACCAGCTGCCCTGGGGGCTGCAGGGATCAGTAAATGAGCACATCTGAAATGAAACCATTTCTGGTATACCAGGGTTATTCTTTGGCTGAGATCAGGGATCATCAACCTATGGCCCCACTGCTTGTTTTTGTAACAAGTTTTATTGGGACCACCTATTATCTTTCACACTAAAACTGCAGCGTTGAGTAGTTGCAACCAAGACCAGAGAGCTTGCAAAACTGAAAATACTATGTGGCTCTTTACAGAAATGTTTGCCAACCTCTGACTTAGACTCACCAACTAGGGTGCAATAATGTTGGTGAGTTAATAACAATGCCCATTGTAGCACCCAACACTTTTTCGTTCTAACATACTTCACACATATATTACCTTTTTGAATATCTGCCTCCCTTGCTAGTTTTAGGTTCCCCAAAGGGCAGTGAATAATGTCTTTTTTTATTCATTGCTGATGCCATATCCCCAGCACCTGGCCCAGGGGCTGGCACAATGTAAGGCCTTCATAAATATTCGTTGGCTGAGTAATTGAAATGAATGCACTCCTTGAATAATCACCCATGTAGAAACAAAAGCAATTATTTCTTTCAGGATCCTCTAGATGAGAAAGTAACAACATTTCAAAAACAGCATGCCAAACAAGTGACCCAAATTCTACAGTAAGGAAAGCATGAGCTTTAAAAACATTAACATTTCCCAACCCTTGGGAGGAAGATGTGCCCACACACTGTCTGTCTCCTTTGAGAAGAGACAGAAATGAGCTCGGAGTCTCAAGAGTGGCAGAGGCGGGGTGTGGCAGAGCCAGGGTGTGGCAGAGCCAGGGTGTGGCAGAGCCAGGGTGTGGCAAAGGCAAGCACCATGTATGCCACTAAAATTGTGCCCCCGTCCTTACTGAGAATGCCCACAAACTCATGTTGTGACTCACAACCCCAGTCCTAGAGGTCCGAGGTATCCTGTCAATTTAACTCCATAATCTGTGACTTCACTAATTCACTGAAGTTCAGCCTTCATCAGTATTCAGGGAAATAGTAATGATTTTTTAAAAGTAGACAGGAAGTTAGGTGGGATGGGCCTAGTGATATCTCTATGCCACAGTTTCTTTTTAGGTATTCTTTCGAAGGAAAAATTGGCAAAAGTCCACCGAGATAACAGTAACCTGGAGAAAGAGAACTTGATAAACCCCCAAAGTTATTCAGGGGACCTAGAATTCATTTTACCTGCATATGATGCCATTTTTTTTTTCCTCATCATCCAATCTAAGACATATTTAATAACAAAAAAACAGAAATGAAAACACCATAGTGTCTTAAATTGCCAAAATGGTGTTAGTGAGTTTAATAGCATAAGGAATTATTAGCACCAGCAAAGAGGCAAGTGTTTTTTTAAGTTTTAGTTTGACATTCAAAATTATAGCCCACAATGCTGAGAAGACACGAAGGACTGGGGTGCGGTAATGAAAACTGCAATAACGGGACCCGAGTTTCATTATAATCTGCTAATTAATACAGCAACACACAGTGACAACAGATCAGCGACGACAGGATTCTAATCAAGTTGGGGCCTGTGTTAAACAGCCAAGAATGCTGCAAACACCAGGGCAAGAAAGGTGCCAAACACTGTATTCAAATATCTCCTCTGGACATCGTTTGCTTTCCAAAAAAAGAAAAAAGAAAGTTGGCAGTCAACTTTGTGCCAGCATTTCAGCATTTTTTTCATTTTTTCCCTTCTCTACATTTATGGCCATCACAAACTAATCCAGACTTAGGAAGCCTTGTCCTGGAGGAGAGAAGAATGGCCAAATGGAAATCTCTTATTTATTTTTTAATCCATGCAAATTAGGTGGTATTTAGAACACAGTCGTCTCTACCTAAAGAGCCAGTGTGACTTTCGAGGGAAGGCAGGAGGGTGGTGGTCCATTAAGTCAAACAGAATTTGCTTTCTTTTCACATTAACAGACCTCTGATGTCGTGTGACATCTGTCCATTCTTCTCAGTATCTAACAGAGAAGTTTTTTCATGGAAGTTATAGAAATTTAGAAATCATTATTTGGGATGTATTAATACTACTATTAGACCAAATCCCTCAGCATTTTTCTTCTTACAATAAAATAATGTGAAAATTAGGGGTTTAAGTGAGCAACTTACTATGTACCCATTGTCAGACTCTCAGCCTGTCCATCTATAGAGCAGGGAAAATATATTTGCTATCACTTGGCAGTGATGGGCTTCAGGACACACTACCTCCAAATTCAGCACCTCGACACGTGAAGGAACAGCAGAAGCAGTGTGGTCACCCTCACCTTCCCCTTGCCTTTCTCCCTGGAATGGAATGATTTTCCCTGACGTAGGTCATAAGAACATCATTTGAGAGCCATCCTTCCTAAACCTGGAGAAAAAGAAAATTCTTATCTCTGAAGACACAAGGACATGGAGAGGAAACTGAACAGACAGGCCTTGCTAAGTTCTCTAGTTTATTACTATTAGATCATAACCCCGTTGTTCAATCATACTATTAATAATACTTCTGCACAGCTACTCACTGCTTCATCAAAACTAGCATAAGAAGTACACGAGCTTACCCATTTCTCCAGGTCGTCATTTCTTTACAAAGGCTCCCATGCCATGCAAAATTTATTTTAAATAATGTTGTATGCTTTTCTCTTGCTAATTTGCCTTTTATTATAGGAGCCTTAGCCATGAACCTAGCAATAGGTGAGGAAAAGATATTCCTTTTCCCATATAGCAGTAAGTGTTTTATGGGTTCATATTCCTTGTTCTAGTAACACCAATTCTAGAAAAAGACTCTAAGAAAATAATTCAGTAGAGCGAACACTTATATTCATTAAACTATTCATTACAATATGTCTTAAAATGGTAGAACCCGGAACAGCTGAAATGCCCAACGAGAAAGAAATAAGGGAGTAGTTAAGTAAATAGAAGTTTATCAAGCAAGTGAAATACTATCCAATGATGACAAATTAAAACGATGCAACCCATGTAGTACTCTGCAAAATTCTTCATAGATTGCAAAGTAGAATATGCTATGGCTACAAGTGAAATATATCTGAAATGTTATTAGTATCCATTAGTCCTTCATCATTCAGTCACATCTCTGGGCGTGGCATCTTGCTGTTCCTGCTGCTGGAATCTCTGCAGTCTCCTAAGGAGCTTTCTCATTCCTTTCTTGTGCCTTTGCAGTGGTGTATTCCTTGCCTGCGAGGTGCTTCTACCTGCTCCTGATGATACACATGCATCACTTGTACAGGACCCAGCTCCATTCTCACCCCTTCCCAAAAGAGGTCTGTTACCCTGGAGTGAAACTGCTTTGGACTCCTTTGCCCTTTCTGTCATTTCCTTGACTATTTCCTTTGCCTCCCTTCTCAGATAGACTGCAAATTCCACAGTCAGAGTTGCTGTTGGCACATGCAGTAGTGATAAATATATGATTTTGAATCAATTCATCAATGAATGTAAACTCTTAAGAGCAGGGGCCATTTCTTATCTTTGTATCTATAATATCCATCACAGTATGGAGCAAACAGTAGATTATCGGTAACTCTTCACTAAACAAATGGATAAATTTATATTGTCACACAGGAGTGCTTGCTGCAATACCAAGATAGACATTTCTTATCCGTCCACTTTCTGCTTCTATGAAACATCAGATAAGTTTTTTTTTTTCTAAAACGAGCAGCATCCATGAGAGAGCTTACCCAGATCGAACTGGCCAGAAATGTAGCCGCAAGTCTGCCGGACTTCCTCACTGTCCCAGCCCAGCGGGTAGAGGGCACATCCAGCACCGATCAACAAGCCTGCAAAGAGATAAGACAAGAGGGCTTTACCAATGCACCTCTGCATCCATAAAAAGACTGGGGAGTGGGGGAGGATTCAATATTTAGCAATGTATCAAGATCATAGGATCTGCTTTTTGGAAAGCACCAGGCACAACTCTCTCAAGCAAGCTAAGGTCAGTTTGACTCCAAGAGCAATTTCAAGTCTGCTTAAAAGAAAAAAAGAAAAAAAAAAAAAAAAAAAAGCTTGACAGATCAGTTTGGTTCCAACTTTGCCTTTTAAAGCATGAAAAACCTCACAAATCCTGTTTAGGAAATACATCCAGAAGCTTTTTAAATCACTCATGTAAAAAGTCAACCATTAATTCATGCAAACAATTCAGGAGCAAGCAAAAATTCCTAATACATTATGCTTCCTTATTCATTAGATGTTTTGTTTTCAATTTAAGAATCAAAACAGAATGTTTGAGCATTGTCAAATTTTACCAGGGGCCAAAAGAGCATAAAGATTTTCACAAACCACCTCAGCATATTGATCGAACTTGCAAACTGTTAGGCTGCAAGAAAATCATCCGCAGGTCTCTGAAATACTCTAGACGACAGACACTTACTGCAATCTAAGTCCTCCTTGCAGCCAAAACCAAAGGTTTGATGATTAAACTGAAGAAGTGATGGTTTTATTTTAATATAAATTAAGTTATGGCAGCACATTCTGAGCTGACAGTTTTCGATGGTGAGTCTAGTTTTGCATCAAAGCTTAATATGGTTTCACAAGAAGCTGAATGAGATTTAAGCACTCACCATTTGAATATGTGGGCTAATCTGAAAGTAAGATCTTGTCACATCAGTCAGAAAGTGTTATCATCACCCTTGAGTATCACAGATGTGCTGGTAGGACCAATGGATACTTACTCTAATGGGTGGGAATATGGGTTATCAGTGCTAAATAAAGGAACCCCCTACATGAGAAAATTCACTAACAGATTGACTGCCATGTGAGTTGCATTTAACTCAGGCTAGTTTTGAGCCTGGGGCCTCATGAAGCAAAACCATGCAGCCAGTTCATGAAAATCTTACTTGTTGATATTCTTATTGTTACAATTAATATTGACAATTCAATTCAAAAGCCGTGGACTGCATTGCACGTAACTCACATACAGAAAACAATAAAAAATAACAAATTAGAAAGGATTGTTTGCTTTTAATGAAACACTGTGGCCCCAGGGATAAATGTTTTTTCTACTGTGGCAGTCAATGTGTTAAGGTGGCGGAGAGAGGGCAGAGCCCCAAATGTATCTGGAAGAGGAGACCTTTACTATTTCTGCACTAGTCCCTTCCTGACCCCCTTTTGTCCTCCAGTCCCCAGCCCCTGCCCCAGTGGGCAACTGTGTAGGTGTAACCCACACAAATGATCTGTTCCCTTGCAGGCGTCTAAGGCGGAGCTGCTTTCCACACTCCTCCCCAACCTCCGTGCTGAGCTGTGTGGAGAGACATCCTCCATGTCCTGCCACACTTCCTACCCTGGCAGGGCTCCCCCTGGTCTGCAGGAAAGGACCAAGCAATGCAGAGGGAGTGCTGGAAAGAATCACTGCAGCTGCAAAGCCCTGGTCCCAGGATGTCCTATATGCAATTGCATAAAGCTGAATTATGTTGGAGCTGAAGAACAATCCAGAAGGCAGCAACATAGAGGTTTCGCTGCCTAGGCAAATGCCCTAGGGGCTGGTTTCCTTGGCTTTTTCCCTTGGGATAGAATTTACATCATTCTGAAGACAACTGCTAACTAGTTTTATCTGCCACCAGGTAAAGAGGTAATTACCTTACCTGAAGATGCCAAACTTTGTGTAAACTGAACTCTAGGAATGATGAATAAACAATGTGGAATCATTTCTATGATACTCAGTTCTTAAATTAATAGGTAACACCACTTTTTGAGATCTTGCGAGCAATTCTTAAGGATGACAAATGGAGACAGGCAATTGGGACAGAAAGTATTCAAGTGTAAGAAAAATGAAAAATAGTAACATTTAAGCTATCAGTTTTCTCTTTACCTGATCGAGAAACAAATGAGAAATAGTCTGATTTGTGAATGTTCTTTTCATTACAGCTGAAAAATATATGTCATGAAGTCATGAAAACACTCACCTTGGTCCTTGGTCTAGCCACTTTGGGACAATAAATAGAAAGGAGGGTATAAATCCCACATGTGGAACAGGTGGGACAGGGTTCTCCAAGTGGCAGGGCACTTGGTAGTCAGGGTTCTGTTGTAAAATATTGGGTGTCTTTGTGACGCTTTGCAATGTAGATTTAACCATATAAATTAGGAACAGTTTTATACACAGGGAATTTGTGCTACATGTATGAATTTTTTAAAAAATACCATGAACATATGCTCACATTTTAAAAAGTTGTTCAATGAAGGGCAACTGGCTTATCTGAATTTCGATGTTAATATTTATGTAGTTTTTGTTTGTTTTGTCACCTGCTAATGTTTGCTGACAGGAGAGATACTGCAGACTCCAAAGATCTGAGAAACATTTCTGGGCGAAAAGTGTATGTTGCAAACTGATCAGGCTAATTAACTATCACAGTTATTAGGATATATAGGTAAATATTTCAGCATCCTTCCCACTACCTTGCTACCATTGTAAGTTAAGGGAGTATCAGATGGAATTTGGCCAAATACTTGACAAATGTTTATTAGCAAGTTGACATTAAAACCAGTCAGAAGATCAATTCTGTAAGCCCAGTGAAATCCAACCCCCCATACAACTCTGTCATATAGTCATCTTAGCAAGGACCTTATGTGAAAGTTTCAACACACAATACAACAATGTCAGATGGCAGGCTCAGGGAAACTTCAGGTCAGATCAGGTAACATTGTATTACATTAAACGCAAGGGAAGAGGGGAACAGGACCAAAGAGAGTTCTAAACCTGCACTGCCCAATGCAGTAGCCATGAGCTATATGTAGCTCTTTAAGTTTAAATTTAAGTTAATTAAAATAAAGTAAAACCCAAAAATTCAATTCCTTAAGTGCCGAATAGCCACATGGCACTAGTGGCTACCATATTCGACAATGCAAATATAGACCATTTTCATAGTCGGCAGAGTTCTATTGGAGACGGCTGTACTAGATCTAAGACACACTTTAAAAGGATGCTGGACTTGTCAAATTCCTTTCCTATGCCCTATACCTGATAGTGCTTGTTAACAATCAAAATCATCCCTTCTCTTTTAAATTCTCCCTTTTAGATAGGGCTAGAGGCTAAGAAACTATATTCTGCAAACTCTCCTGCTAGCAGGAGTTCTGGGTCATATTCTGTCAATGAGGAGCCCTCCTGTGGAATTGGCAGCTGCAGCCAGGGGCAAGCCTTTCTGCAGATGGTAGATGTGGGATTTTGGGAGTGGCTTCCAGGTGTCCCCTTCCTCCGCACCCACTGAGGATGTCAGTTGTAGCTCCTTTTGATCCCAGCACTTCCTGCTTTCCTGAATTCTTCAAAGCAGCTTCTCTGACCTTCACTTTCCTAGACTTTCTAACAGGTCTATAAAACTTTAAATCCCTGGCCAATACCCCTTCCTACGTGAAATATCTAGAGTGGTTTCCTTTACAGGCCAAACCCTGACGGGTACACACCCCACTCATACAAGGGCAGAGAGGCAGATACAGATCTTTATATCTCACCCATTTTCTCAATTAAAAATAATCTCTAATAAAACTTATGCTAATTATTAAACTTCTGGGGCAAGTATAGATGGTGATATTCAAAAGCTTTGCCTTTAACCCTCTCTGTGGTGTGGTCTCTGGCTAGGAATTTAACCTGCTAAGAAGCCTCTACTGGAGTGTGGATGTTAACTAGCTGCCCTCAGGGGGTGGACTGAGGTTAACCAGCATCTTATCATCTATACTGAAGCACTATATTGTAAAGTAAAGTAGACAAAATTAAAAAGTGAGAACATCTTCTTTAGCGGAAGAAATTTGCCATTGTTCAGTTCTAGCAGTGGTAAAACCTCAGTCCATGTTATGGAAATCAACTTTCCTGGAAGCAGAGTTTAGAAATCCCTGAATTAGATACCACTTGGGTATTATACCATATGCTGAAATGGGACTCAGAGAACGTTCTAGAATTTAAAGTGATTGCCCAAATGATGTGTTAGTGACCTGACAGGTTTTAATAACTCTAGTTGCCTAATTTACTCCTGGGGAGTTAAGGGTTCAATTAGAACCTCTAGCTCACAGACTTTTGTGTTATTTTCATGGGTTTTCTTTATTAGATTTCTAAACCTTGTGGTTGCCATATGGGCTTAATTTTAACCAAATTCCTTTGTCACTGCCATAAAAGACTCATGAGGAAAAAAAAGTCACATGATCACACTTTTTGAGAATCTGTGCATACAAGAGTGAGAGTGAGGAAAGAGGCTGAGAATCAAGGCAGCAACCTGAGGAAGGTGGTAACGGGAGGTGGTGGTGCGTTGTTGGAAGAGGTGTGAGATCCTTCAGGCTCATTTGCAATTAAGAAGCAATCTATTTTTGCAATCCTGTAGACTTCGCAACTTTTAAGGGTTACGAGTCCATCACACATTACTATAGATTAGTTCAAACTTTAGTTTTCACCCAGCACCTCACTGAAGTCAGCTATCTGGAAGCAACAGACCATGAGGAAGGTCACTTTAGGACTGGAGAGAGATGCTACCTCCTAAAAAAGAAAAAAAATAATAATCCAACAGATGACTCTTTTAAATTATTAAATTAAAAAAATCCATTTTAATAATGCATTGACTATTAGGTATTTCATCCTAAGGACCTTAGAGTTTTGGGCTCCCCCTGTTCCAGAGCCAAGTCAGTGGAATGACCTCTCAGGAGAAGCCATTGCTGATGGCAAAGAGACGGCAGAGCTAAATGCAAAGAGGTGGGCGTTTCTGAACCATGCAATAATGCCGGTTTGTAAAAAAAAATCTGTTCTTTAGCCCCAGATGGGCTCCAGGGCCCAAATCTTAGCCTGGATACCCTCTGTCTAACCGTAAACCACCTAGGAGAGAGTTTCTAGTAGAAACTATCAGTTTTCACAAAATGCTAGAAATATCTGTCATGATACTAACTGTTTCTTCGAATTTGAGAGTGAAGTCTGAAGTCTGTAAAGAGCTCAGGGCTCAGAGTAAAGACCTGGGGCTGGGAATTTTCCCTTCTGCAAAACTCTTTCTATTCAAACTCAGGACTTAACACTCTGCCAGCGGACTATTAGCATAACAATTCGGCTCCTGCCAAGAAGGCAAAACAAACCTCTACTCAGCCAATGCCAATTACCCTCCGCAGGTGGTAAGAATAGAGTCCTCATGTTAAACCCATAAAGCCTTATTTTTCCAGGCCAATCTTGAAAGTTTTTTATGTGATCTCACTTTTTTTCCATAACTATTGCTCCATTCTTTTTCCACAGTTTTTTTTTTTTTGTTTTTTATAGCGTGACTTTTTCCACCCATGGCCCCTTCCTCGGTCACACCAGCGTTTCCCATCAATTCATCTTTTATGTGTTTTGGATACTTTTATCCATCCTTCAGTTCCTTTATCTTCCCTTCTGTGGTAAGCACCGAGGGAAATTGTTTTCTTTACTGTTCTCATGAAAGCTGCTCAATCTTGCAGCCTGTTATCTGGACTTCTCTTTAAAAGTGGTTGGCTCGTTTCCATCTCAAAGTCCCCTTATGCTAATTTAGGTGCATGAGTTTTGTCCATTTTCATCCCCAGATAATGGTCCCTTTATCAAAAAAAAAAAGTAACAATAAAATAAATAAATAAATTCAGTGGTGGGGAGGGAGCAAGAGCAAGGTTCAGTATTATAACTCTTTAGACCCTGAAAATCCAAGAAGGAGTAAACTATTTATGTGTTCTACAGAAAGAAGGGTTGGTTAGGCTCTAGTAAACCACACCTTCTATCAAAGTGCTTTCTGGAAACTGAGGCACAGAGGATGTGAGAAGCTTGTCCAAGGACACAGAGCTCAAAATAATCCTGGGCTCCTGGACCCCAGCCAGGGCTCTTTTCCACCTATCGAGATCCCAGTGCTTGGACATACGTCCACCCAAGGTCACACACTCACCAGCCACAACCTGAGTTCCACTGGAGACATGTTGGATTTGGCCAACATCCTGTTTTAGTAAGCAGGATGTCGTATCCCTAAGTTTAGATTTCTTGGATCTCTTGAGTAATTGAAAGATGCGCCAATACTGAGCCTGCACACGGCTGGTGAGGGCCGTGGCATGGCCATCCCGTTAGACCACTCTCGTGCCCTGGCCAGTCTCAGAGGCATTTCTGACTCGGGATCGCTGACTTCCTGCACCTACTACTGGTTCTTTGAATGTGTTTTGAGCCTTCTCATCTCTGAAAGTTGAAGCCCTTCTTTCTGATTGAGATACTCTCCTCACCTCAATGCTCAAACTCCACCATGAAAATACCAGCTGTTAAGGTCTAGAAACCTCAACACACAGCCACCCCTGGCCATCCCACAGCGAGCTTAGGTTTTACCCCTCCTGTGAGCTCCCACTGTGATGCACTCTCCACAGTTCACTTGAGGCCGACCCGCTTGCACTGTCGTTATTTACAAGTATTACATCTCCTGGAAGGCCAGAAGCTGTACCGTGGTTACTTGCACCCAACTCACTCATTCCTGACATTTGTTAAATATTGAATAGTAGTAATATTATTTATTCAGTACTTCCAAAAGCCTAGAGTAACTATATGATAGTTATATAACAGGTAATACAGAATAATATATCATTGCCCCCATTTCACAGATGAGGAAGCTGAAGCTCAGGAAGCAGGCCTACGCTCGTGAAGCTCCTAGGTGGTAGGTCCGGGGACACACATTCAGGTCTGAGCCCTCAGCCGGTGCTCCTCACTCCCATCTTCCAATCCTCCCAAACCCCCAAGTGTTCACTCTCCCAACTCCGGGCTTACCTTCCATGTCCACGTGTGCACTGAACCCTGTATATAAACGGAGAAGGAGGAATGGAGGGAGCTAGAAAGAGATCTCAAGTCACGCTTCCTCCAAGATTGACTCTGCATTAGCCACAGGGAACACTCTTAATGTTGCCTCTAACTAAAGACAAGGGATGGACTCTTGGGAACTCTGCAAGTCCCTCCCCTGGGTGCCGGTGAGGGAGAACCCAGATGTGAGCTTTAGCACACAAAGAGCTGCCTGTCTACAAAGAGCACTCGAGGCATAAAGATGAGAAACGGGTTCTTTATCATCAGAAGTTTACCCAAGGAAAGCATATCTTACCCTAACACTAAGATATGAAGTAGAAATATGATAACAAGTAACAATAAGATTATTTCTTCAAGGAAAACATCCTGCAGAAGAGAGTATACTTCAGGTTTTCTTAGAATGTTTTTCAAAAGGGCACCTTGATTCTCATTTCGTCTCCTTTCCCAGCTCATGTGACAGAAGACACAAAAGACATATGCAGTGTGTTACACACCAAAATACCTGCTCCTTAGCTCAGAGAAAATATTCCAAGCTAATTTTAGTCATGAATAACTTGTCATCTTTTCTCTTCCTACAGTCCCTAAGCCATCATTGGTAGAAAAAAAAAACTGTTTCAAACATTGAAACTTTGGGGGATTTTGCAATTTCTATGTGACAGTTTTCTGGAAAATTGAAACTGATTGCAAACAACATCTTTCTAACCCCAGTAGTTAAGAGCACCTCAGCTCACTATTGTACTTCTTTAGGACTCAGTTTTCCTCATCTGTAAAATGGGGAAAATACCTATCTCTTGGGGTGGTTGCAGGTAATTAAATGAGATAGTATATGCAAAGAGGTAGGCACAGCACAGTCCTTCATGGGAAGAGTTCAATGAATCGTCTTATTGTTGAACTTGAGACCCTGAGAGGCAGGCAAGGGAGGGTAGTGGATTTTGTGCAGGGCAATGTGTTCTTGCCTGCTATCCAGTCCTCCTTTCTTGGAGAAGGTCCTCTTTTTAGGTGGAGTGAAGCAAGGACCCCAGCCAGGACATTCCTGGGTGTGTGAGCAGTGAACACTCCCCCAGCAGTCACATGAGCCACATAAACCTCAGTAAGCACAAGGGAAACAGCCACAGCCTGGTGGCCCTCACGTCTGAGCAAAGGATTAGTATATTGCTACCATGATGAGAATGCTTTTCTCTGTTCCTTTTTGTTTATTAAAGGCACGTTTGGCCTTTCTGTGAGGCAGGTACAGCCAGAACTGATGTACTGTCTTGCTAGACAAAGAAATGGAGTCACAGACAGGTGGGGAGATATAAGTGCCGTCATCACATAGGTCACCAGAGGCAGAGATGGGACACAAACTCAGGGCGCTTGACTGCTAGGATGGGAATAGGAGCTTCGGCTCACTGCCTTCACTCTGAGCCTGCCAGGGAGGAAGCCAGCAATGCTCACGCTGCAGCCACACCTCTGAAATCACAGAAATGCTCACTTTCAGAGACCCTCCGGTGTCTTGTGTAGGGAGAAGGGGTGGGGAACCTGCGGCCATGGGACCACATGTGGCCTTCTGGATTCTTGAGTGCGGCCTTTTCACTGAATCCAAATTCTACAGAACAAATTTTGCAGCACAGAAACAGCTGGGGAGGGGGTTGTTTAAATGCAGATTCTGGTTCTGTAGTTTTGGGGAGGAGCCCCATCTCCTGCATTTCCAACCAGCCCCTGGCGAGGCCAAAGCTGCTGTCCTGAACCACACTTTGAGCAGGGATGGTCTAGTGGACATTGCACAGATGTTTATGTCCACAGTGTCAGCCTTGAATCCTGCTATCACCCCGACCAGATGTGCGACCCCAAGCAGCATGCCTTTGACGTCTCTGAGCTCAGACTTTCATCTAGAAATTAGACCTAATGCTTGCTGTCCCTTTAGCATGGTATCTATATCTTCAGCGTTGTTAGAAATAAATTAAAGGCTTAATAAAAGTGTCTGGTTTCAGAGCTTGGCACATATGAGCTCAGTATATTGTAGTTGTTTGTGTCAATATTAATAACAATATTGCTGCTGTCTTAGAATTGCAAACATTTCATTCTATTAGACCTGCCAATTTCAGATTCTGCATTAGCAGGTACAGGTGCTTACCAGTTTAAAACAAGCAAACAAATAAAAACACTACCTAATATTGCTTGCTCACCTCTTCATAACAAATACATTTTCTCGAACTGACCACATGTCTACAGATAAGAATAATAAACATGTCTTTTTTTCCTTCTGACATGACAGTATGAAAAAATTCAAATTTATAGAAAAGTTGGAAGAACTGTACAGTCACTACCCATACATCCACTGCCTAGGTTCTGTGATTAACAGGTTTTAAAATTTGGACACCCCTGAAGCTCTGACTAGGGTGGGGCAAGGGCAATATATGTAACCTAAACATTGGTACCCCTGTAATATGCTGAAATAAAAAAAATTAAATAAATAAAATTTGCTGTACCACCTATCTACCCATTTTTCTATTCCTCTATTGATCCATAAATCCACCTCCTTTTTCAGGGGTAGGGGGGGCTTGTCACAGTAGGTTTCAGGCATCACTATATATGAAGTCTCTTGTCATCATCATACTCCATTCCCTTTCCTCTCTTTGGCCCAGCAGTCTGTGCAGACCTGTGACACTGATACAAAAGTTAGACCCAAAAGCTGTAATTGAGACAAGGCTGTATCCCTAAGGCCTGATGGCACTGAATTGAGACCAGCAACTGGGAAAGTGATTTTTATACAAATCTGGGGCAATGGATACCTCTAAGCTTTTCACATTTCTCAAACAACCACCTTACAGCCTAAAACAGGATCAACTGGCTTCAGCTATCTGCCCCAGAAATCCCAGTAAGAACTTCACCAGACATTTCACAAAGCCCAGAATGACAGCGACATAAAGCATCCCAGTACAGACAAGCCGCTCAGCTCGGATTTTTCAGTAGACACATTTTCTCTTAAGGATCACTGTTGTGTTGTGCAAAATGAATTACTCCTGACACTGACCCTCTTAAATAAGAAAGGAAAAAAAAAAAAAAAAAAAAAAAAAAGAACACACATAATCACCATACTTCAACTCCAAACCTTTCCAGAGGCAGGGCTAGGCTCCAAAAATATCCTGTCAGAAAAGTTACCATGGGAGAAAAAAGGTGCAAGTAAATTTATACTGCAAACCCTGAACCCCTTCCACCCCTGCTTTGAAAATGCAACGTTAATTCTAAATCAGACTCTAGCAAATGCATGCTAGCAAACTGCCGTTACCCTCAGTCAGATAAATATTTTGGTGGTAAACTATTAGAAACAAAGGCTTCGGAGTCATAAAGTGTTGTGTTTGAGTGAATTTGGGTCTGCCAATGACTAGATACTGCCTCAGCAAATCTCTTAAACTTGAGCCAAGAAATTTCTTTATGGAAGAAATTTCTTCCATAAAGTGGATATACTGGTGCCTCTTACAGAGTTGTTGAGAGCATTGGCAAAAATGCTTTTAAAGTCCCAGCACAATGCAGAACATATAGAAGGAGTTTCCCTCTTATGAAATAATGGGAAAGAGAAGGTAACACTCCACTCCAAATATTTATTTTTATTTATATAATGGTGGCTTTAAGAAAACAAAGTGTACCACCATCACATCAAGACGTACTGTTTTGATGGGCAGATCTGCAAAACTTCTGCTGGAATTGTAGGGCAGATGACGCCACGTGTCTGAAGTCTCACAGACAACTCGCCTTGGCATCAAGAAGTAGAATGCCATCCCCAGCCACCTCCAAGCCTTCCCCTGACATCTGTACAGATCTTTGCTTTGATTCCTGCTAAATCCCTAACTCTCAGTTTCCTTCCCCTCGGGCCTGTCGAGTACTTTGCTCTGGGTGTGGGAACTATTAATAACATCATTTCTGCCCGATGTGCTCATGGTGTAACCCTCCCAGGGGCCCTGGGTGAGCTGATATCAGGGACATTGGTGATGGGACTCAGAGCCAAGCAATGCACAGACAGAGTCGGCGGGAGAAGAGGCTCTGAGACACCCTGTCTCCTGCAAGAACTGGAGCAGACGTGGGGGTTGTGTCCTCCATGGAGACAACTGTGGAACCAAGATGGCCCAGCTCTGTGCAGACATTGCTTGTCACACTAATTAACACACAGCTACCACAGGGATCCCGTGACCTCAGGGAAGGGGCTGGCTGGGTAGAGAACTAGTGGGGGGTGAGTAACCAAATTCCTTTGGGAGAAAAGAGGGGCAGGATTGTGGGTTGGGGAGAAGGGGACCAGGGACTGAACCTTCTCATACCATTGTGAGAAATAGTAATTTATTATTTTTGAATTATTATCTAAGGCCAAAAGGTGTAAAGAAGGGGCATGGCCGGGTTTTAACTCAAAGGGGGTCCTGAACCGGGAGCTGCTATAGGTAGAGGAAGGACAGTAAGCATTGGAGCCACAGGGCCTTGGGTGTGGACCCAGGTTCTGCCCTGGTTGGTAGTGGCCACAGGCAAGTCACTTGCTTTGAGCCTCAGGGTTTTCTCAGGACCGGTGTGAGTAAGGCTGTCTGTACCCACCAGGGATGGTGCCATGACCAGAGCAATGTACTCCAATTGCCCTGCACATGTTGGATGGTGTCATGTCGTGTTTGCATGTGACAGGGGAGGATGTCCTATTGGAGGTCACTCAGGATGAGCACACGGAGACAGGGAAAACTATTTGGAGGAAAATATCTCCCTCCTCAGTTCTGATATCCTAATGTCATAAAATTGCCCAAGACGGAGAAGAACTCAGGTAGAGCAATCTTCTGAAGGAGTGACGGCTTCCCTGGGGCTTTAACTTCAGCTTCTCTACTGTGTAAATTCTATTTTAGGAACCTGTTTCCATTCTAACATAACAATATTTAGGAGGAAGAATAAAACCGTTCTCTGGACTAATGCCCTTAACCAATACATCAAGTGCCCAAGGACTGACAGATGCCTCGCTTCTAACCCCTCTTCATTCATTTATACTTGACTTAAAAAAAAAAAAAAAAAAAAAGGCAGGGTAAGAAATAATTTATCTTCTTATTTAAATATTTCTAATGTTCTTAAGTACTTCAATCGGGGGCCCCAAGACAACACTACGATAGGATAGCAGGACTATTTTTAAAAAGTAGTAAAATCTACATTTGATGGACTGAAAAGATAGTGAAAGACTTTCTACAAATGTACATAGGTGAGGAGCCCGTGTACTCTGTAACCTGCCACAGTGGGCCTCTTGAAGCCTGGAAGCATAGCCCAAGGAGAAGAGTGTTTAAAAATACTTTAAAAAATGTAATTCAGGGAGTATCGTGTGAAAATCCTATGTAGTAATGAAAATAAGCATATCACACATCGATATGGCACTTTTTTAAAATTCTAGATACTCTGATGGCAGATACTACTTATCTCTAGCTTGCAAACAAGAAAATTAAAGCATGAAACTGCGAAGAGTTTTGTCTTGACAAACTACCATGGCAGAGGCTAGACGTGAATCCAGCTCCTTACTACTGATTTTGACGCCACAGTGAGGACCAAACACCCCACGCGTTTCACAAACAGTCCTGCAATGTCATGTGGTGACTAAGAGCATAGCCCTAGAAGTGTGGCCACGTTTCCCTCTGACTTTGTGATCCTGGACAACTTTCTTGCCTTTCTCTTGAGTATGTTTCCTCATCAATAAAATAGGAATAAAATATCATGGAGCTATTGTGAGAATTTAAAAAATATATATTTGTACACACACATATATACATACATACATGTGTGTGTGCATATGCACGCACACATATACACAAGCCTTATATATAATCATATACAAATTATATATGCAGATTATATTATTATTTGAATATATACAAATTATATACTGCAAATTTTTGAATAAAGTATATAAGCCATTTGTAACAGGTTTCAACTAACTTTTCAGCTTAGGATAAATATTATTTTCACTATTTATATTCATAAAGCACCTTTTTCACCATTAGGAAATTAGAGACTATGAACATACCACAGATTGCATAAGGTGGTGCAGGTGGCCTGCTCCCTTAAAACAAACAATTCTTTAAAAATATTTTTTTTCCTTCATCCACCTTCTGGGACATCAGGAGAGAAAAACCTCATCTATTTTCCTCAGGTCTTTTTAAAATACCATCAATTCCACTAAAGAACAGTAAAGCCATCTGGAATAGCTGAGAGACAACAATTTGGAAGCAATTTCTTTCAAGACAGCTATAATAATTTTCCTTTCTGTTTTCTTTCTCTCTTGAAATGTCAAGGATAACGGAAACTTTTTACTTTTCCATCTGTGATCAGTCCCAAAGAAGTTTTGAAGGTACTTGAGAATTTCGTTCCCAGTTAGTTCAATATTGTTTTGTCACTTCAACCCAATTTTTAAACTACCACATCTCTCTTTAGTGTCTTGTAATATTTAAAAATACAAAATGTCTATTAAAAACATACTTTGTAATATGATTATAAAGTATTCCACAATGGGAAAAATACTCTATTTAAAATACTACCACAAGCAGTCATAATGAAATCACTTATATCTTTTTCAAATAGATTATTCTAACCAGAACATGAAAATAAAAGTAAAAACAAACTCCAAAGTGGATAAATGCTGTGTCTAACATTGCAGAACTAGTAGAAGGTAGAATCAGGAATACTCATTCCTGATGTTCTATTTATCTGAATATGAATTTTTATAGGAATTTTATACAAACAAAAAAACCTGAACACTAAACACCAGATGTATACCCAAGGTTCAAACTATGAGATATATTTTAAAATATTTAAAAAATATATATTGTATAATAAATATATATACATAAAAATATATATAAAATACAATTGGCTGTCTGTATCCATGGGTTTCCAATCTGTAAATTCAACCAATCAGGGATCAAAAGTATTTGGGAAGAAAAAGGCATCTTAACTGAACATGTACAGACTTTTTTCCCTTGTCATTATTCTCTAAACACTACAGTACAACAATCATTGACATAGCATTTACGTTGTATTAGGTATTGTAAGTAATTCAGAGACGATTTAAAATATACAGGAGGATGTACATAGGTCATATGCAAATACTATGCTGTACTCAGGGACTTGAGCTCAGGGAGCATCCCCAGATTTTGGCATCTGAGGAAGGTCCTGGAACCAATCCCCCAAGAATACCATGGAACAACTGTAGATTTTAAAATATATTTGGTAGAGAAAACAAGACTAATTGTTCTCTCCTTCATGAATTGAGCCAGTGGGCTTTTGACTCTGAGGCAAGCGTGCTACTTGTGGCTGTGGAATTCAAAACCCCAAAGAAGTGGCCCGTGCGTCTGAGCAGAAGGAAAGAAACTCAGAAATAACCACAGGTCAAGGTGGTTACTTGTGTCATGTTAGCAGCAAAACCAGTAATTACCAGAGAAGTCAGTTCATTTTGGGCTGGACATAAGGGAAGCTGGTTCTTACTGGACGAGTGGGTTCTGATGAGCAGACACAGGCATCTCGGGTGAAGAGGGCAGGCCCGGAGACGGGTAGGCACGAAATGAAAATAGAACAAGATAGGAATCAAGGCAGGAAAGTGTGGCTAACGGGTGAGGATGCGGTCAGCGACCCTTGCAGAAGGTCATTCATTCTGGGCCAAGAAAGTTGGCCTTTACTTAGTAGGCAAAGGGAGACTGTATTAGTCTGCTAAGTCTATTATAACAAAATACCATAGACTGGGTGGCTTACGCAATGGAATTTTTTTTTTTTTTTTTTTTTTTTTTTTTACAGTGTTAGAGGCTAGAAGTCCTAAGGTGTGGGCAGGCTTGGTTTTCTGTGAGGCTTTTCTTCTTGGCTTGCAGACGGCCACCTCTCACTGTGTCCTCACCCAGTCTTGCCTTTCCTCTGTAAGCGTGCACGGGCTCAGCGTCACGCTGGGAGTCCACATTTCCTCTTCTGACGAAGATACCAGTCATATTGGATTAGGGCCCACCCTAATGGCCTCATTTTAACTTCATCACCTCTCCAAGCCACTATTTCTAAATACAGTCACATTCTGAGATACTGGGGTTAGGGTTTAACATATAGATTTGGGGGGGTGCATAATTTAGCTCATGACAGAGATCTTAAGGTTTGGAGTTGAATTCTCAAATACAAGAGCTGAAAGGCACCCTCAGGATGATCTAATCTGGTGCTTCTCAAACTTGGCCGTGAAAATATCCCTAAAGACAAAGAGGAGTGAGCTCATACCTTAACTTAGTCCTCCTCGGAAACAGGTTTTCCACAATCTGCTAAAAAACGATTGCGAAATTTTCCATTCTCCTCCACAGATAGCCTTACTCTTTACATAAAAACGCTTTTCCCAAAATGTTGGCGTCAAATCGATGCCCCGGGAAGATATTCTAGTTTTATCCTGTGGCTTCACACATTCATGGCATTTCCTGGTAAGTACACGTGTAGCTCAGCTTTAGAAGAATGAATCTAAGCTACGGCTCAAAAAGACGAAGAGACACCCTCAGAGTTCCAGTTAGTAAAATAACCAGAAATGGAATGACACCTCTTGTTCCTCTGTCCAGAGCTTTCTCTGCAACACCGATTGTCACACAGAAAAGGTCCCTGCTCTGGCTGGCACAGGCCACACCACATTCAGACAGCTTCGGCCTGACACACTGACTTCCCTAGTTGGCCCCAGAGGTCACCCCTGCCCCTTCCCACAGGGCAGCAGACAGAACAGACTCCACCTCTTTCAGAACAGGACTGCAAGAGGTGGCTCCGACCAGGCTTCCTCCGGGGGAGCTATCTCCAGCCGCAACTTTCCAGCTTATTTCTGAAGGGAGAACAGTGCCTCAGACAAATGCCTCCCTTTTCTGAGCAGAATGAGCAGCTGCTAATCAAAGGCCATGAAGCATGATTTGTACTACCCACAGCTTCATGGGAAGCATAAAAAGAAAGATCACAACATCATGTTTATCTCCCTTTCATTGCTGTTTCTGGCAATAGTATTACCGTCAGGCAGGCTGAGTCAAAACAATTTTCTAAAAATATGGATCAGCTGAGACCATTTAAAGCCTCTTTTTATGGAGTTATCGTTAGGACTTTTCCCCTTGGGCTGCGTTGTGTACTGTTTCCCAGAGCCTCCTCTTCCAGCATCTAGTTATCTAAAAAATACAATTCTTTCTCCTTGCCAGGGGTATCACAGCCTCGCAAAGACTGATAAGCAAGTGTGCATTCCTCCCCGGAGCCCGGGCAACTATTCCCAAGAGTTCTGTCGTGCGGGGCGGGACGTGGCATGAGCAGCAGTCAGAGTTTCTGTTGGGGAGTAATTGGTGCTGTTGGTGGACGCTGTGCTTCCCAGAAGGTGCGACTGACTGTGAATCCATCTGTTTCAATCCTTCCAAGAATGAGTTTTCCCTTTTCCCAATTTTCATGACAGGAGGATGTTAGATTCTAGAAGGTGAGCCGTATGCCACAATTCTATATGGACGTTAAAATTTAGGAGGGAAAAATCAGCCTTCGGTCTGTGTTACACTTTTCACCCAACTCTGTTTGAATGGCTGCAGGTGGCAATGCTAATGTAACATTGAAGAAGTTTGCTTTCATTATAACTTCTATTTCCTTTGTATTCAAGCCAACGAAGGAAATGCAACTACTTTCAAACAAGCTTTGTAAACAGACTATTTTCAGAATTTATGCCCCTTAAAGCTGCCTGCTATAAAGGCATAGGGTTTTACTTCAGAAAGAAACCCAATGGAACATCTAGTTTTGCAGCTTTTTGTGCTGTGTCCCTTGAAGCCCTGGGAAGAGGGGATCCATGGTGTCTATAGAGCTCTCAAACTGGGCTGCCACTTGATGGTTATATAACAGCAAGTTTCGGCTGCTCAATAATTTTGAAAACTATCCTAAGCTGGTGTTATGGGTTAAATTGCATCCCTCCACCCCCCTCCCCAAATATATTGAGGTCCTAACCCCTAGGACCTCAGAATGTGTATTTATTTGGACATGAGGTTGTTGCAGATGTGATTAGTTAAGATGAGGCCATACTGGAACAGGGTGGGCCCTTGATCCAATATGACTGGTGTCCTTATGGGAAGACAGCCAGGCGAAGACGGAGGCAGAGTTTACAGTCATGCTGCCATAAAGCAAGGAATGCCCAGGACTCCCAGAAGCTAGGAAGAGGCAAGGAAAGATTCTTCTAGAAACTTCAGAGAGAATATGGCCCTGCCAACACCTTTGCTTCAGACTTCTGGCCTTCAGAACTTGGAGAGAATAAATTTCTGTTGTTTTAAGCCACACAGTTGGTGGTCTTTTCTTAAAGCAGCCCTAGGAAATGAAAACGCCTGGTTAACAATACATTCTTCTATTGTTTAATTTTATTTTTTACCTTCTCAGTCAATAAGTTAATAAAGTAAATTGAAAGAAAATGTAGAAAGTTATTTTCTCAGTTTTCTAACTCTTGTCCCCCACCCCACCCCACCCCCTTATGTCTCTTAAAAACATGCCTCCAAAAAGAGGCATACATAGAGGCTCTGGTTTCTCTACATACAGTGCCAATGTTCAAAGAAGTGGCCCGGACTCCCAGATGCCACACAGAATGCTGTAAATCTCTGTCCCACCACTGGGTCAAAGAAGGAAGGTCAATGAAGGCCCTTCATTGCTCTACCCCGGAGGAAGCATAACTTACACATCAGACACAGTTAACCATGCATGCTTGACATGTGAGATGCAAGCTGCATAAGCATAATTTATTTTTAAATAGCTTCTTTCTGCAAAGAGCTTGAAGAAATTTACTGACTTTTACTTAATTAATCCTTGCAAGCCATCCATGACGAAGGTAAAGTAAGGTCATATATCCGTCTCTCCTCTGGCATCTCAAGGTTTGGCCACTTGTTCCCTGCTGTATTATTGCTTTCAGGATAGTTGAGTTTCTCCTCTCCCAATACACAGACTTTTATTGTGACTATGAGATTTTCATTGCCATATAACCCATTTTCTGGGAGCTCCTGGTAAGTACAAGAACATAATTTCCATCCCCCCTCCCTCTTTTGAGGGGGAGAGTTTGCTCAGAAAGGCCCAATCTATTCCGAAATAGCTATTTACTTAAAGCCTTAATTAATGAATTATGTTGAGATCTAGGAAACTCAGTGTGTGTCTGTGCACGCGCGTGGTGTGTGTGTGTGTGTGCGCGCGCGCTCATGCACATGCATGGAAAGAGAGAGAGAGGAAGCAATGGCCTTGCATTTGAAGGCCATAAAAGGTGTGTTAGGTGCGGAGGTGGCATCTCAGCATCTCAGACATCTCATCTCATTGCTGCACACGTTTTCTGGGACTCTTTTGGTCACTCTCCAGCATGTGTTCCATTGGCAGTCTGCCAAGGACTGCATGGTGGGGACACGTGGAGAAGAAATCATTAAGGAAAAACTTTGGTGGCAAACCCTATTTCAACCAGCGCTGCTTCTCTTTGCCTATTTTTCTATTGAGCTGAATAAGTTCAATGAAGTAAAATAAAAATAAAAAATAAATAAAATAAAAAATCTTCTAAGGACCTTCAGGGATATTATAGAAAGATTTAAGAAAGCACCAAATTTCTTTGAGCTCTTTAAAGAAAGAAGTGATGAAAAAAAGAAACAAACAAAAAAAGGTGCCATGTAACACTGAGGTCTCTGGACATGACCTATGAGGTTCTTCCTTTAATTTACCAAATAGTGACAAAGGCTAGCACCTATGTTTCTTGACTGCCTAAGAGTTAAAGCTCTTCTGCCAACAGCAGAGCAATAGTAAGCCACTGTAATCTCCTCTAGCCCCTCTTGGAGGTGAAGTGATACATTTCACCAACCTTGGAAGCTTTATGGACTAGTTTGCCTTCTTGGATATCATGCATTTACTGGATTTAGCCAACTGCCACCAGCCTCTAACACAGCAGAGCACTTTTTACAATCATTTGACACGTATGCAGCCAACCCACCCCAAAGCTCCACATCTTTTTCCTGGAGCCAATAATTAGTGCAGAAACTCAAGCTTTAAAAACCCCATGTTATTCAGATGCCATAAAAATTTCAACACATGTGTTTATAAAGCCAAAACACCTTAAGGCTCAATCTGGTTTATTCTACTGTTTATATTAAAATCTATAATGACCGTATTTCTATAGTACTTGCAGCCATCTAGTTGAGAAAGGTAGTAGAAAGGAGAAACCACAGTCTACAGTGGTTTTTATATATTTCATTTCTGCTCAAAATGGTCTGAAGGCTCCAGAGGAAAAACTAAATTTAGCCTCTTTAAGCAAAAGGTTGTTAAAACAGAAGGTTCTAAACCAGCGAGAAAAGTATTTTGATAAGCATTTACAGGAAGAGGAAAACGATCATTAAGAAAGAGACAAAATTGGAAGGGAGGTGAATGAGTTCTTTCTACACTCCTATTAAAAGCATTTATGTAGGTGTATCTTAATTGGGAGTTTAGGATAGCAGAATTGGGAAAGCAGAGCAACAATTATTAACTCTTGTTTGTGGAAGAGAGAGAAGCCTGAGGGCTTAAAAGGTCACATTCTGTAAAAATCAAGCTGTGGAAAGCGAAGAAACTCATTGAAAGGCCAAAATGTTACGGCTAATATTGCCCAATGCCATGTCTTGCATTTTGGGCAAGCTGAATTCTGTCATTATCAGCACCAGAAAGAGGTTGAAGGGGTTCCGAGATCAGATAACTTCGACTGCCAGGGTTAAATAAAGAAATATTACACATAAAATAAGATTTGATCCAGGAGAGTAAATCCAAAGTGAGGTGGAAATTACTAACAGCCAAATTTAAAATGAAGGATGGCAATAATGTGTACCTCAGTATACCTTTCATTTCAGTCGGTATTTGCTGTTACGTGAACTTGGAAAAAAAATTGACTTGAGCTCAATCAAAATGTAAATTCTTACAAAACAATTCGGTTTTAGGTTTCACAGTCAGGCCAGCCACATTTCCCATGTTCAACAGCCACACACGGCTAGCAGCTACCATACTGGACAGCACAGATACAAGACATCTTCATCATTTACAGACTTTCCATTGGACAGCACACATTAAAAGGAAATGCCTTCCAGATCTTTCAGAGTATTATAAGGATGGCTGGTTTTAGCAATATCCTTCTCTATCTTCTCAACACCAAAATGCCCGTCCGTGAGCATCAACCACTGTGTTTATGCCAAACTTTTTTCATTCCTTTTCATTACTATGTATCAGTTTCACCTATTTTCAAGCTTTATCACCAAAGAAATAAAAAAGAAATAATATAGAAAAAGATAATTTAAACATAGAGCATACCACCCCATAATTAATACATAGAAAACCGATTTGGATTATTTTTTTATCCAGCTTATATGACATTAAATGCTGGTCTCATGACTGTGTTGGGTATAATTAAAAATATCTGTAGCAGCTACATTAAGTATTCTGAGTCCAACAACTATAGAGCCCCCAAAGTCCTTTCAAGTGTGGGGGATTTTACAGCACTTTTTTGGAATTTTTGAAAATAGGCATAGGCACCAAAATCATTTGCATGAATCTCTTACATAACAATCGAAGTAAAGACTAGACAGGAAGAAAACAAGTACAATCTGTTCCTCCCTCTCAGTTTCTCTCCTTCAAAACTGAGAATTCACTGTTTTCACTGAAGAGGGGAAAGTCGTCAGCTTCATGGTGATACAGATGAGGGAGCCTTGGAGTCAACAGTGGGAAATGACCTCACTGTCTCACGCTGTCAGACTCAATAAGGTGTGGAGAAGGGGGCAGTGTCCACTCGTGCCTGTTCTTTCCAGTACATTCATTAGACTTGTGCTAAAGCAGAAAGATAAGCAGTATGAATATCTATGCGCTTTCTGGAGATACATATGCTCAGTTTTTTTCTTCTAAATTTTTAAATTCAGGTTTCACAAAAGTATCATGAACTCTACTGCTTGATTATTCTCATGCCTGTCCTGACTTGCCACTCTCCTACTGCCACAGGTTATCAGTCTATTTCGGTCATTTTTATATCACCGTGAACAATTAACCAAAATGGATAGGACACAGGACTAAAGGTGCATCTGAATTCCAGTTCCATAAGGCCAAGCAGCTCCCCTCTAGTAACTCCTGTAACCCTGTCATCTCAAAAGCAGGTGCCATTGAGCATGAGACCCATTAGGAAGATAGGGAAGGATTCAGGCATATGCTTTGCAAAATCTGGCCAAATGATAAGCTGAATGAACAACGGATTATGCAGACAGCAGGTTTCTTTGTACTACTATACAGACTTGTGCTGTCCAGTGTGGTGACCACTAACCACATATGGCTACTGAGCACAGGAAATGTGACTATTCCAATTTGAAATGTGTTCAAAAAGTGTAACATGCACACCAATCATAAAGACTTCCTAGGAAAGAAAGGAGGCAAAATACCTTGTTAATAATTTTTATTACTGATACAAGTTGAAATGACAGTACTCTGGATATATTGGGTTACATAACATATATCATTAGAGCGAATTTCATGTTTCTTTTTGCTTTTTAAAATATAGCTTCTAGAAAATTTAAAAGGACATATGTGGCTCACACTGTATTTCTTTTGACAACGCGAATACAGACCATGATCGCAGGCTCCATCTGTAACACAAAAGAGCTTAGAAAATGCTGACTCATGGAAAGCAGCCCTAAAAACGATCTGTTATGAAGGCAAAAGAATCGTCTGGCAACAAAAGCAGAAGAGTGGCTGGCATTGGAGAAGGCATCGTAAATATCTCTGCTACCGAGAACGGCATAAGGGCCTCGGCAGCAGCCGAAGCCATGTAATCTGGCAGTATCAAAAAGAAACCAAACACAGATTTCAAAATCCCTGCCTTGTCTTTTGAACTGGCTGTGGGAAGGCAGCTCTCACAGTCTGCTAGAGGTCAGGGCTGTGACTCCTGCAGTCCTCAAGTCCTCACTTTGATTTTTCTCTTGATCAAAGGTGGAACCTCATTACTGAGAAACAGCCAAAGGCTCCTCAAAGGAATTCCCCCGGCAGGATATACAATGACCCAGGGAGAATAACAAGATAATTTAATAATGACATCAAGAGTTTTCTGACTAATATTTAAGTCCCCAGATACTGGGAGAGAAGGAAAAATAGGGATCAATACACTGTATGTGATAAGGGAGAGGCAATGCTTTTGTCAAGTGGCGACTGGAGTCATTCACGGAGCCAGACAATGAAGGCATTTGCCGGTTTATAAAAGGGAACATCCAGGCAGCTCTCTATTTCCTCCTTTATTTCCTTGCTCTCTGTAAGCTCTTGTGTTCTATCAATAGGCAAGAAGGAAAGTTAATTAGTGTCAGCTTTCTCATCCAAGAAGAATGTTATCCTTGCCTCTTTTTCCAATCTTTCCAGGCTCAGAGATGGCCATTACTCTTCTGTTACAAAGTCTGTAATTTACTTCAAATTACTTCAGTACAATCAGTGCATATTGTGCATATAGTGGTTGGTTTAAACTTTCATGCCCAGGAGTTGTCAAGCTAGCATGCATAAAGAATGTGAGGTTAGGGTGGCAAGGTGACATTCAATCAGAAAGAGCCACGCTCTAGAGGCAGCTACTGCAAGTCCTTCTGTGATCTATATGTCAATTGAGAGCGAAACAATGCCAATAGTAAATAAATAGCAACAATAGGTTTTTCCTCGAATGTTTATTGCAGCAGAATTCACAGTTGTGAAGATATGGAATCAACCTAAGTGCCCTTCAGTTCAGGAGTGGACAAAGAAACTGTGGTATATATATACCATGGAGTACCACTCAGCCACAAAAAGGAATGAAATAAAGTCATTTGCAGCAATGTGGAGTGAACTGGAGACCATTATCCTAAGTGAAGTATCTCAGGAATGGAAAACCAAACAACACATGTTCTCACTAATAAGTGGGAGCTAATAGATGGGTACACACAGGCACAAGGCAACATAAAGGACATGCAAAACCAAGAAGGGGGAGGGCACGAGGATGGGTGTGAGATAAACACTTACCCACTGGGTGCAGTGAACACTATTCTGGTGGTGGGCACACCAAAAGCCTTGACTTAAGCATTATACAAGATATCCATATAACAAAAACCCTTGTACCCCTCCCTTAATTAATATTAATATTTTGAAATAAAAAATAAAAACAACAACAATAGGTTTTTATTGGTGAAAGTAGTGTTTTGTTAATTAGCATGACAGATTCAATAATAGGATTTCATTAGGTGACATTTAAAATAGTCAAAGTATGTACATGGGTAAAAATATGTTAGACATATCCCTAATCGTATTAAGGGTATACAAATCCAGCCAGGCCTGTACCCTGTATCATCCGAGAGAAATGGTACCTGAGGCTTGGTACCTAGTTGTATCTGTGCCCAGTCATTGCTCTAGGAGGATTTCTGATTTACGATGCTAAGCAAAAGGCCTGGAATATGGCCTGGTAAAAGCTGTTGTTTTTGCCTCAAGTAAACCTGACATACCAGGCCAGGTCAGTGTACCTAGAAGTTCAGAGAGCTGAGGCTTTATGCAGCTTACGGAACAGAGTGCATGATCTGCTTTGCTAAAGCCTGCTTATTAAATAGGGACCTGATGGAATTGTTTTATAAGCTAGTAGCCAGCTGATAAGGGCGTGGCTTTCTCTCACCTACTTTGCTATCTTAACAAAGTTAATCTCAGTGTTGCCCATGATCCAACTGGCTGAGGTCAGTAAGCAACAACCTCATTTTTCACCCTGATTCAACAATCAAGCCTTCTTTCAGTCCCTTGGGGATACAATCCTTCCAGCCTCAAGGAGACTTATATCCCCTCACCGTTCCTCACCTGGTCACTTCTGAGTCAATTTTCAGATCTCAGCCCAAATCACCGGTTCCCAAACCTTGCTGCAATTAAGAATCGTCCAGACAGCTTCTAAAAATCCCACTGCCCGGGTAACACCCTGTACAAATTAAATAAGAACAACTGGACAAGGGAGCCTCAGTTTTAAAAAGCATCAGTGTTTTTTTAAAGATTCTCTCTGGGTGGCTTCATCCTGCAGCAAAGTTAGGGAAGCACTCAAAATGAATGAGTCGGTGAATTCAATATTTACCTTTTCACTAATACTTTCTCCCCCAAATTAAAACTAGTCAACTAACCAAATATTTGAGCACTGTGTGATTAGTTTTCTAACAGGTACTTTGGAAAGATAGAAGAAAATTTATAATCTCTTTGCAAGAGAATTAATGCATATGAAACCCCAAGAGAGCTGGGATAGGGCAGAATACATAAAAGGAAGGACTTAAATAAACTTGAGTGCAAGTTAATAAGGAGTAATACACATATGTGGACATTTGTCCTCCTAGACTTAAGTGAGCGAACTTGGGCATAGTCTAATTTAGAAATCATATAGTATAGTACAGGCTGTTTTCATCCACCACAACTTTGCATTGTCTCTCAGACGTTTGAATCTCACTACCCAGCAAGTCTTCCTGAGCTTCACGCAACATTTGCATAAGCCAGTGGCCTTTTGCTTACCTGAGTCAGAAAACCAGATTCAGCCACCAAATGTGAAAGAAATGGCTCCGTTTTGAAAACTGATTGTTATCTTTATTTAATTTTGATCCAGCATTTGGGATACTATTTAAATGACTAGCCTGATGAATCATAGAGCTGTGCTAGAAGAAACATTTGTTGGTGAGCTCTACAATATTTACTCTCTTCATAATTCTTATCTTCTACCTGAATCCTTGATGCTGTAAACATTTTCTGGGCTGTCTCTACACACCACAGTTTCTGCATCCAGCATGAACAGATACCTTCTGAGCAGAAACCCAGATCAGGGTTGGGGACAATAAACATTCTCGCTAATTTTAAGAAGCTGACGCAAACAGACCAAAAGCACTCTTTTTGCCTCATAACAGAAGCAGGTGCTGCAAATTAAGGTGATGTGCACAGGCCACATCAGAGACAGGGATGAATAAATTCTAGGGAGCTCCAGGGTAAAGGAAGGCATGTGCTAAAAGTTCTAATGAAGGACTTGTAAGATTAGCTTGAGTTGCTTAAGGGCAGCCACAGCTCTTTTTCTATGCTAAGTCTGAGTTAACTGCAGGACTCATCCTATAAAAGCAGAGGATGGAATTTTTCCAAACTATTTTTTGTGATGGGTAAAATTAAGAGCCCTTGTGGGTGTGACTGATACTAATTTATGTTCTGTATTGTAACTGCGCTCCCCAGAGTTCAGGGTGAATGGGAAATGACAATGAGGCGTCTGCGTGCAATTTCACTCCATGGTCCAGCTCAGCGCTGTGTCCTGAAGTGGCAGAAACTCTTTCCCAATCAGGGCTTGAGATTGTTATGTAAAATATTGTCTGCTTGGGTGCCTGTATTTTTTTTTTTCAATAAACAATACACCATTTGAGGAAGAATTGTGTCAGGATAGTATCAGTGTGTGGGTTTTGTGCACAGTTAGGATTTATCTAGAAGTTATTTGAAAAATATTCTCGAAGTTTCTAAGTCCAACTTATAAATTCTTTTTAATTGCCTTTTGAAATTCAGCAAATATTAACAATTGCTTTCAGGAAATCTTTGATCAATGCCTGGTCCCATGTACTAATTTAATAAAACTCTGTAAACATTTTAAACTACGTGTATAAATTTAGTATGTTTAATTTCCTGAATTGCCTCAATTGTCTGAATACAAACAAACCCTACCACATACATAAGAAGTTCTTGTGAATATACCAAATTAAAGCTCAAACATAGTGGATCCTAAGTTACCTCAAATGGTTCAATAGTGTTTATAAACTTACTAAGATTTCGACCTAAGACCCCAAGTCTGAATAAAATTGTCAATTACCTATTATTAATTTAATAGTAATGCTCAGTGCAGATATTCAAACACTTAAGATGCCATACACATTCAGATTTATTAATATAAAAACATTTAATATTATGGGGTGATGTTCTTAAACACTGCACATTTAATTTTAAGGCTTCTTGTGGAAACAACTGAATCACCTCAAACAATTTTTGTGGTCACTCCAGCAAGCAAATGTTTGAGGCTACATTCTCCACTGAGTGTTTGGATAGCAACTGTAAGTTTTAGCCCAGACATAAACTCTGAAATTGCAAGAGATCCAGGGTAATTTTTCTCACTACCATCATCAACACATCAGTGAAACCCTGTTTGACAGTCATTAGACCAACATGGGTCTCAAGACCACATCCTCTGCTCAGGGTGGTCCTGCAGCACAGGTCACCGGATTAAAGCCATATCTTTAATTTTTCTCTACTAACAAAATTTCGCAACCCACCATGAAGCTTTGAGCTAATATCCTTCACTGCATCAATTATATTAATTTGTTTCATAGATAATTAATTTCTTCACCGGATTCCATAGGTTCCCTTCCCCCTTTAAAAAAAAGTATGTACTGATCAGATAATTAATGATTTTCCTAGTTTCTCCAATACTGTTGTAGATCCCCTGCCTGAGAAAGAATTTCTAGGGTAGAATCTGATTCTTCCAGACCAAGCCCTTCTGAGAACTCACGTTTGGCCATATCTCAGCCTGAAGCTGACCTTGATGTAGGCTAAGGCATTTACCTATAGCATGCAAGTTTTCCATTTTCCAGATTTTGAGCTACAAATATCTTCACTAATGGTTCTTGATCCTCCCCGGGTTAAGTGCCAAAGGGATCACAGGACAAATAGTTTAGAAACCGAAAACTGTAAGAATTAGGTCATGTCATCAAAACTTGGTATTTGCTAAGGGAAATAACTTCAAAATACTTTAGAAGATATCTGCTTATAATTGAAAAAAAGATCTGAGCTGCAAATAGGAGTTAAATGTAATGAGCTATGAAAGTGATGCTCTACTACCTACTATTTGTTTACAAAGGTGTTTCACCTTAATGTTCACTGGGCCATCCATATACATAAGTACACAGAACATATACTTTTGCATGTGATTATCAATAACAACTAATGTATGACCTATCAATTTTTTTCTTCAAAAACCACATTATAAAAGTTAACTTATTAATTAACAATTCATGAATATATAAAAACTAATTATTAGAGTCAGATAAACAGTAGTGGATTCTCTTGGGGAAAAACAGAGGCATTTCCCTTCTCAGAACTAATGGGAGGTGACAGACACCTGCCTGGGACACCATGTTCAGCACTGTGCTTTCCTTCTGCATAAATATCAACTAGTCAAAATGGATGCCAGAGACTACTTTTCCATCTTTCTACCTGCCATATATAGGCTTTTAGAAACATAATGGAAATTATATAAGTAAAAACAATATACACGCATTCCTAAAAATGTCAAGAGCTATTCAACAAACTACTTAAATATGCTGAGGAATAGCTAAATTTTCGGTAAATGTATTAATAAGTCAGTTACATAAATTGAAACTGCTATTCTATTTATGACAATATGTTGGTAGTCTAACTTGTAGACTAAACTGCCCTAAATGCAGGCAGAAGTCTTTCCCCAGGCTATCAGAGCAGAAGACCAGGGTAATGAAGATATCTTTTCATCCTCAAATTAAAAACAGTGGCAAAAAGTTCCTGTTATAATCACTTTAATTAAGTGTAATTCATTTGATCCGTATACAGATCTTCCAGGATTACTGCTTACATACAGCCACTTATAAACATCTGGAGGCTTTCCAGTTCTCATTATAGGAAACAAAAATGATTTATTATAATAAATAATGCATCCTCCCCCAATTTGGGCCCATTCTATTTTTGTTATGGTGCTTTCCTATATTTTGCACCAACACACAAGACACTTATTCCTTATCTTTAATCCTCTGCCCGGATTGAACTGCTATGGCTTGAGTCATTGAAAGATAAAAATGAAGTTTAAATATAAGTGGACCATGACAAGCAGCTGATGCTCTGTCACAATGACTCCCTGCCTGTCAACCTCAAAAAAAAAAAAAAAAAAAGAAAGCAGACCCAGCCTGGTGTTTCCAGCAGTATGACCAGAAATGAAATGAAATGTAGAAAATTCTTTTCAATAGTAATAGAAGGAAAGAGAAGTTGTTGGTGGTATTATTTTTTAAAATTGGCTACACTGGTCACTTGTTAGGAAGTAAGGACTTTGGCTTTTCTACCCAAAGCAACCTGAATGCTTTCTAAAGAGCCACGACAACAATGAAAGTAGTGTCGCCGTGCTGGGAAAGTGGCTTGGTGCGCTGTAAAACATGAGGAATTTGTAGTCTTACGCAGGTGACTTTGATAACATCACCTCGATGCGCAGGGCAAATGGCTTTTGCTTCCTATTTCCAAGCGGGGGTTTTTCTTTTATGACATCTCTCTGGGTTCATCTGACCTGATATCTATTTACTTTACAGTTCAAATTGAAATGTCCCGAGATACTATGCATGACTGCCACTGACAGGCGATTTTTCTTGTCAGTGTTCTCAGCCCTGGTGAGCTTTAGGGATTCATATATGTCTCTGGGCCAAGCTGTACTTATTGATTCAAATGCCAGCCTTCCACAGTACACAGATTTGACACGACAGTTCAATATATGTAATAACTTCATGTTTCCTAAAGTCACCGCTGAATTATTCGGATAGAACTTTCCAGAGTGTCTTCAGATAACAGTGATTTAAAATTATTACTTAGGGGAGATATAATGTGGGGAGGGAAAGAAAGAAAAGGAAAGAAAGGAAGAGAGGGAGAAGAAAATCAATTCAAAATAATTTGTTCTACAACAATAGGCTCCTTTCAGCTCGGTCATCCAGAAAAAGAATAATTCAGTATTGCTCAAAGCTATTCAATATTATGGCAAGATCTCTAAGCGGGGTTCTAGAGAGTTTATCATTTTTGTTCTAGAAATAATAATCCTGTGCTGGATCATGCCCAGCACAAAATGCCAGACAGATGTTTAAAAGGAGAGATTTTATTTCACATAAAAATTCTTAAAAGACTAAACTATGGAGATCATTTGTTAAATTATGTGTTAAAATTGTCTACCTGTCCACATTATGCATTCCATTTTGGATAATAAAGATATCATTTGAAGAAAAAAATGTTCTAACAGTGATTTGGAGAAAAAAAAATAGCCAAGACACAAAAACTCTTTCACAACAGTTCAAAAATCCTGAGGCCAAATTTATGCATTCATTTGGCTTTCAGCAGGCGACAGCTTTGTCCCCAGCAGTGCCTTGCAAGCTTACTTAAGAATGCAGAAGAGCTCAGAGAGCTGAAAATTCTATTCCCATTGCCATGGTGAACACCACAGCAATGAAGATAGCAGCCCCCCAGCACAAGGAGGGTGGTCTCCAGCATTCCTTTGGAACAGCACCACTAAACTTATAAACAATATTACAACTTAGAAATGAACCCCCTATCTAGGATCTAAAAACACACTTCAAGTACCATTTCAGGGAAACTGGTCCTCTTTCTCCCCATCCCACCAACAATGACATAAAACCAATAAAAGATCAGCATGAAAGACAAGAATTTTCTAGTATTCCCCCCCAAAATGTATGAATAACATTCAAAGCAGATATTTTCCATGTCCCAGGAGGTGCAGTTCCCTGTAGCACGACCTAAGAGTATTTTGTACAAAACCACCTGAAGCAGCGGTCCTCAACCTTTTTGGCACCAGGGACCAGTTTCATGGAAGACAATTTTTCCATGAACCCCAGGGGATGGTGTTTCAGGATGATTCAGGCACATTACATTTGTTACATTTGCGGCTGCTCCCCAGCACTAGCATCACCGCCTCAGCTCCACCTCCAATCATCAGGCATTAGATTCTCATAAGGATTGAGCAACCTAGATCCCTCACATGCGCAGTTTACAGTAGGGTTCATGCTCCTATGAGAATCTAATGCTGCTGCTGATCTGACAGGAGGCGGAGCTCAGGCGGTGATATGAGTGATGGGGAGCAGCTGTAAATACAGATGAAGCTTCACTTGCTCCACTGCTGCCTGCCTCCTTCTGTGCAGCCAGGTTCCTAACAGGCCACAGACTGGTACCCTGGTACCGGTGCACGGCCCTGGGGTTGGGGACCGCATACCTAGAGGACATCCTCACTGAGATGATCAACCAGCCCACAGTGGCTTCAAGATGTTTTCAAAAAGCAAAGTCTCTGAAGGATGTTAACATTTTATTACTTCCTTTTCTGAAGGTTATTGAATCAGGAAGTTATTGTCCCCTATCCATTTTTGCAGGGGAAAAACATAATGGCAGAAATCTACAACTTCCTGACAGCACAGCACAGCTACTTGGCTTCAGAACAACATTTCATATTTCAAGCAATTATTATATGCTAAACTACTGTATTATAAATAAGTGGCTTATTATAAGGGACCCTTCCCAGGTGAACATCTCTTTTAGAGGGCTATGTTTTTTTAAAAGGCTAAATTTACTTTCTATAATGTCATGTTGCCTACGATAAATATATTTCTGCATGGACAGTACAATATGTATGTGTGAATAATCAGTTTACACCCTGGGGGCAGTTACTTCTCTAACTAGAAATACACACTTCAACTGTAGTTAGCTAGCATGTCATCAAAAGCCATACCCCGGGATAGCTGCTATAGATTTGCTTTAGTTGTTTTTATGTCCTCACTAACCTGAGTTTTTATAATTGGCAAAATGGATGTAAGAGGTGGGTTTTTTTGTTAGCGAAATTATTGGTGTTCAAGATAGGAGGATTGGCTAGAATCTGGAGACACACTTCACTTTTCTGTGTACATACTAGAAGAATCTAGTGAGCCGTGGAGGGTATACCCTTTGAAATGCTTCTTGAGCTTGGTTCCAAAATAGTGGCATATCCAGGCATGATCCACAGGACTTTGGTTGTCTGTTTCCGTCTTTCAGCTTAACTAAGTCCTGCCCCTAGAAGTACTGTGTTTATCTCAAGGGGACCCTTTCACGTCAGCTGTGGTTGGAGCACCTATAAGGACAGAGAGCTGAGACTTGGATGAACTTCAGAAAAGACACTACGATTACTGGGACCTGGGAGCTAATAAATATATGTGTGGGAAAAATTGTTCTGAGTATGCTTCTGTGTTTGCAGTGGGATTATCAGGGAGAACTGTAGCCCTCATCTACGTCTAAATAATGACAAACACTGCCAGCTATTTACAAAATTCAGTTTCTTCTCCTGGGGCACAAACTACATTTCCCAGTGTCTCTTCATTAACTGGGCATTAACTGAAGCCCAGCCAAGGACTATGAGAGTAGATGATGTGTGTCGTTTCACATCATGGCTTTTAAGAAGTAGATGAACCCCTCCATGCTCTTTCTCCTGTTGGCTGGATATAGGTATAGAGGAGGCACAGGGAATGGTATACCAGAAGATGGAGCCTGGATTCTTGAATCTTCACATGGAAGCTAAATGGTAATATCTACTTGGGCTGTAATGTGAGTGAGGAACAAACTTTTATTACGTTGCAGCCACTATATATTCTCGGGTTTATTTGTCACCATAGTCTAGCCTACCTAGCTGAATGAAGAGACCACCAATAATTTACAAAAAAGAACCTAGTCATTGTGTATGACCAAACTGACTTAGAACAGTTGAAATACATTTAATTGCAAATAATGAGTACGCTGTATTTGAAGAATATCTGAGAAAATAATTGTGTTGGGAAATTACCAGACAGGATCTTTACAAAGCACTTCCATATTTTTGCATATGACTTTTGACTGACCACTACTCTTAGGTCTTTTCAATTTTTTTTTCTTTTCTTTTTCTCATTCAGGAATCACACTAGGAATCATAATAATGCTACAATGACAAAAAACAGCTGCTAATAATTATTGAGCATTTACTATGTATTAGAAAGTGTCCTCAGAGCTTTATGCTGATTAATTCATTTCATCTCACAGCAATCCTAAGAGGCACATGCCACAATTATGCCCATTTTATAAATAGGGGAACTGAAGTACAGAGAGGCTAAGTGTCTCCCCAAAGTCATAAAAATCATAAGTGGCGGAGAGGGAACTTGAACCCACACATGCAGTCTGGCACCAGTGTGCACTCTCTTAACCTCCTCATTATATTGCCTGTCTCCTCCAGATTATCACGGTAGATTCAAATATGAATGAAACTTGTCCCCTACCCCAAGGAGTTTATAAAATTAAATATAATACAAAGTAGAATATCTATCACTAAGTGAAATACAAAATATTGCGGCTTTCAAAAAAGGAGAGATCATATTTAATCAAAGAAATCTGTAATATTTTCTGGAGGAAAAACAGCATTTGTTATTCATTTTAATTCAATTCAACCTACTTGTATTGCGCACCATTTTATGCCAACTCTTCAAAGAGGCCATAGTCAAGTCATTAATATTATACAAAATATACCACACTGATATGCACAAGGAAAATAACTTACTCTTTAAAGGAGCAAAATAAGATTTGAATATTCATAAATTATGTTCCTATTTAAAACGTCAAACTTAGTTCTTTTTTTTTTTTTTTAAAGAGACAAGGTCTTGCTATGTTGCCTAGGCTGGTCTCAAACTCCTGAGCTCAATGATCCTCCACCTCAGCCTCCCAAGTAGCTGGAATTATAGGTGTGGCTAGGTTTTGTTTTTAAAGTATGTTTTAAATGAATTTTTCTGCTGTGTTACTCTTTAATAAGTGAACATGTGTTTGCATTTGCACGAGTGTACTGAAGTCTAACATGCATATTGAAAAGTGCACATATAAAGGCAGAGCTCACAGAATTTTCATAAGCTGAATACATCATGTAACCTTTACTCAGATTATAAAAACAGAATGTGACCAGCACCCCAGAAGCCTTCCTGCCGTTTCTTTTTAATCACCACCCCTTCCCAAGGGTAACCATTATCCTACCTACTAGCAGAATAGATTGGTTTTGCCTGTCTTTGTACTTACATAAATGGAATCATAATTATGTACTCTTTTGTTACGGCTTCTTTGACTAAAATTTATGTTTATGAAAATCTTCTTTGGTGCTGAGTGTAATTATAATTGGCTTATTTTCATTGTTGCATAGCATTCCGTTGTGTAAATATAGCACAATTTATCTGTTTTACAACTGATAGGCATTTGGATAGTTTCCAGGGTTTGGTTGCTACAGAAAATAATTCTATGAACATTCTCATATGTCGCTTCATTCACATCTCTGCATTTCTGGATGAAATATATGTAGGAAGGGAATTGTTAGATCATAAGGTATAAAGGCACTTAAAAAGATATTTCCCACATGGAAATCAAGCTCAGTGAACAATGTTATGTGTACATTAGGAAACTTTAATAAAATAAGCATTAGTTGTGAAAATAGAACCGTCAACATTCACACAATATATTCTTCCTAATTACTCTTTCTAGAGTCAGATTGTAGCCACAGTTCAGTAGTAGCCTATCTTGTCACTTTCCAAGAAATTGCTCTCGCAATACCACATTGAGCTTTAGGACATGTACTTCAAGACAACTGACAGAGCGTTCATGGTGGTTTTTTGGCTGGAATGGAGGTAGAGCAGGGACCCTGCACTTGGTATTATGAGACTCCCAAGAATCTCTCTTGGGGCACTGTTTTCACTTATTCTGCTTTCTATTTCAGCTTAGTGAAGTTCACATAAAATGCTTCAAGTGACTGTAGGCTCTTTTTTTTGCTGTTTGTGTTGAAGCGTGCTATGAAATTCCTGCTTACAAAACTTTGTTAGAAGGCATAATAATGCCAATTATTTGTCTTATCTCTGCCCAACCACTTAAATGGGATAATCACTGGGCGATTCAGTTTTTGTTCTATGCCCACTGGCATTTAGACCCTTGAGAGTATTTAGACAGGGTGGGGTAAATTAAACTGAGAGAAAATAGCATGCTAAATTATTTCAAAACAAATCATTTACTAGAAGCAGGCCAAATCAACGTCTTTGTGAAGCTATAAGGTCTTGAGTAAAATTAATGAGTTGGGCATAGTACTGTTTCTTAAAAAACACTTACAATTCAAAGGATCTCTTAGATTTTAAAGTCTGAGTTTCTCTTTCTTCCTTATGTGGCACATGACCAGTTTATTTGGTGGATAACACATTCCTCAGACCCCAGGACAGGCCAACTTCGCCTGGTTTAACTTGTGCTGTGCTTTTTTGTAATAGCAACCTAAGACGGAAACATCTGGAAAAATACTACGACTGAGCTGGTAGGATCAAAGACCAAAGTGAAATGGTCTATTGTTAATTTCCAGGAACTGACACAGAGTGCAGAATGAAATAATTCAGTTGGGCATGAATCTCACTGGATTTCTGAAAAGTTTGTATATTACTCTATTGCCTCCCCAGATAGCTGAAGGAGTAGTTCAGCAAAGTTGAGGGAAAATAAATCTTTGTGCATTTGTGTATGTACGTGCACATGTGTATGTGTGTTCACGTGTGTATGTGCATGCATGTGTGTATGTGTGTGCATGCATGTGTGTGCATGCACAGGGGTGCACATGCACATGCCAAAGAACCCAAGTCTGCTCTGCATTCAACATGTGAATAGTGTATTTCCTGGTGGCAAAGACAACTTGCCATAAAAAAAATGTTGAAAAAATACAAAGGCAAGCTGAAGAAACACCTAAGTCCTTTCGTAACTGGAAACTAGGAATTCATTGTGTTTGCAAAGAAGCATCTTGGTCCTTCGCCAGACTGAATTCCGAGGGGCAGTGGCTGTCTGGTTTATCCTGCTCTCCCCAGAAGCGGGGACAGTGTCTGGCACATAGTGTACAGTAATCAAAAGTCTATCAGATGAAGAATAAATGGATGGAATAATAAATAAAACAAATGGTAAAACTTCATAGTCTAAGTGCCGAACATGAAGTGAAAGTCTAAACCTTGACTCTTCTCAAACCTTTCCCATTTGCAGTCAATTTGCCTCCTTGATCTTTGGTAAATACCTGAAAAAATGAAGAGAGAAAAGAACACAAGACTTACCTACCTTGGTAGATATCTGATGCTTAGATATTCACAGAATTAGGACTAGAAAGGCACTTTCGGATATCACCTCTGTCTATTTCTCTGCCCATAGGAAGTGTTTAATGAGAGACAGAATGGATGGGAATTGAAGAAATGTCCAAGGAATGAGATTACACCGTCTCCCTGGGTAACAACTGAAGGTAGAGCACTGAGCAAATGTGAATAGCCATGGGAATGGTAAAGAAAATTAATATGAACTGAAGTCTTTGCTGGGAGTAAGAATATTAAGAATATTTGGGGAAAAATAATCTAGACAATTAGAATCAGATTCTATGAGTCAGATAGTGATCATGCCCTGGAATATAAACCCCAGGAGGGCTGATATCTTTATTAGTTTTGTTCATTAATGGGTCCCAAGGGTCTAGAACAATGCCTGGCATATTATATGTGTTCAGCACATGTTTGTTGAATGAATGAATAACCTTAAAATGTAAAAAAAGAAAAAAAAAGATGGGAGACATTCAACTTCATTATATTAGGTTCACTAGTTGTCCAATTCTTTTACTCTACATTTCCTCCCACTGTGGTGCTTCACGATGATACTTGTAATTGTACAGTTTAAGGACAAAAAGGTAGAGCATAAAAGGTCTCCTCCTTTTCTCCACCCTGGGCTCCTTTCCCATACAACCTCTTAATATTGGAGCAATAAAGTCAAAAGTTTGCATCTGGAGAAAAGTAGAATCACATTCATGTACTTAATGTTTGAATGCATTATTTAGTTGCAAGAGAAAAGAGAAAGTGCTAGCTTTCTTTTTTTTAGTTTGTGTGAGCACAAATCAAATATAGACAAGTTATAGCATCTATAACACTGATGTCAGAGGTGGCAGAAATAATTTGTAAATGGCATGCACATCACATTTTCCTCTTATAGTTGTTACAATCTCAGTTCTGCTAGTCCCAGCACCTGTTTTTACCTTCTCGCCTACAATAAGCATATGAACATTTGTCACAGGCACTTAAATGATGCATACGTTTTGTGCAATCATATAAGGTTGTTTTCTTGAACATGAATACATTTTTGTTTTAAAATGTCACTTGCAGATTTCTTCTAGGCTGCCTATACATTTCGGTGATTACAAGTTTAGAGGATCCCAAAGATCTATGGAGAGTCCTCTTAATCCCAGGAAGAAACGAAGATGGAACAGGCCAAATTGCTTTTCTTACTTGTCTTCCACACTTTTTCTCTCCCTTGAACTCATCCTAGCCTATTCCTATCCCTCTTGAGACAGAACAAGACTGGACTTTACCAAAAAGACTAACCACCCAGCCTTTCTTCCAAAGGCTGTCTGTTGCCAGACATGGTGCAGAAGAATCTATGTGACACCCTCAGCTCCTCTGACTCGTGTGCCCTAGAGGCTAAATTAGGTCACCTCGGCTGCATAATATTAAATGAGACAAGGGCTGCCTGAGCAAATCTACTCGAGGCTTACATTCCTCAAAGCATCAATTGGAAGCCAAAGTGGGAGTTTTTGTTTTGACTTTTGGAAATAAATCTTTCTCTTCCCCTCCATCATTTAACTAACAGCTCCCCTAACTTTCCTCCCCCTCAACAGGGAAGAGAGAAGGGGGAAGGAGTCACATCAGCCACCAATTTTCCTTCAGCAAAATTCCTCGCTGTTAGCCATTCTGCGAAAGTTCATTAGCTGAATAAACCATTCTCCACAGACCTCATCTTTATTCCTCTCTTCTTTCCCCGCCTCCCCTCTTTCTTTTTAACCTTTCAGCGCAGAATTAAGTCTTTGTGATATTCAGAACATCAATGAACTCTCACCCAGCCAGGCGGAGCTCCCGCCAGGGGCAGGGGCGACTCTGTGGGCTGCATTCCAATTTAGTGAGGTGGGGATGAGGAAACACAGCCCCCGCCGTCCAATGGGCCCTGTGTCTGAGTATGATTCATAACACAAACATGTTTAGAAAGTGAAAGAAAGGGAGAAAGGGGCATGGGATTTGGAGTCATTGAGTCGTATTGTTGCAAGATTCAGAGCATTATGTGGGGAGAGAAAGAGGTTTGGTCTTGGGTCCCAGCACCCAATCCCCGCAGGCAGAGCTGCATTAAAAGGAGGCCAGAATGCCATTTCTCATCTTCTACGATAAGCCCAAGTTAAAACAAAACCAAACCCTACAACTACTCTTATCTCCCACCATCCCATTCCTACCCTGTCCTGGCAAAATAAACACATGGATAAATGAATAAAGGAATGAATAGATAAATGAATCAAATAAACAAGTTCTTTTTAACTATGACTAATCTTGTGTGTGTGTGTATATATATATATATATATATATATATATAATTCTTTCTTACGAATACTGCGGTATGTCAAATTAGCTACTAATTCTTTTTTATGGGGTTTGAAAGAAAATGCTGCAGGGATATTTAAATATTCAGTAAACTTAAAGAACAAATTAATTCAGGTATCCCCATTTATACACAGAAGTTTCCACTTGGAGTAGGATAGATTTAAAACTGAATGATTGGCTAGAAATATGCTCTGATTCCTAAAATAAAATTTTAAAGAAAAGAGTAAAGCTTTCGTCTCATCTGTTTTTTTTTTTTTTTTTTTTAGGATGCCATAGAACTAACACTCAAGTAAAAGGAACTGGCCAAGTCTCACGTCTCTATTTCTGCCTTATTTTTAATAGAATTATGTATATTTTACATTTTATCCAGGAATCTCCTTATGATGTTAGTGGCAGCTGAGCGAAGTAAAAGCTGCATATTAAAAACAGGGTAGAAGCTAATATCAGTTTGAATGTGTGCAGTCACTAACGATTATCATACACTTTAAATGATAGAGATCTGTAAGGCCCCTCATTAAAGCAAAACTCCTTAAAGCTCCAACAGCAGCCGCGCATTTTCTTCAGCTATACAAATAAAATATCTGGTTTGGTTGGAGACATCTCACAACATTGTCTTATCTTTGGGAAGCTAAACAGCATTGCCTTTCCTATCTTCTCCTCTAATAATCTCTTTGGGATTAATATAAAATTTCTACTGTGGCCAAACAGCCCTGTGGACTTTCTAGCATGTAAAGAATCACTTTCATCCTGAATTGCCTAGGAGAGTAAAGGTAGAAAATGGATTTAATATTTAATGATATATAATTTGCTTCCCAATGATCACAATAAGGATTCAACAGATTCACCTTTTCTTAAACGTTTCAGGAAGGTTTCCCTTCTTTTATTTTTTTAAAGAAATGTTTAGGACATGGATGAAGCTTCCCAGTTAGTGAACAGATAAATCAGTCTACATCTCAAATGCTGGGGTGCTAGTCCATCCACTTAGCTTATTAGACAGCTGGACAAGACCCAGGGCAGGCTACACTTCCTTCTGTCTTGACCTCAGTCTTGCTTATGAAAGAGAATAAACACTGATAAAAAAAAAATAATAATAATGAGTTGTTTCTCTACTTTGGAACTTCTTACAAAGTACAATTCCATTGCTTCTGCTCAGCCAGTAAGTTTAAGCTGATATCATTGGTCTGACCACAAGTCATCTAAGGTCAAAGTCTTCTACCTATTGTTGAACAAAGAAAGAGAGGAACATTTTCAGGTAGTTTTGGAAGAAATAGTTTCAAAACATATTTGGTATTCCCATTCTCCTCTCAGGAAATGTGGAAAAAAAAAAAAACAAGCAAAAACTTTACAACCAATAAATGTCTCATTCACTGTATGTGAAATAAGAGTTGAGTGAGTCTTCTGAAATTTAATTCAAATGTTTTAACTTTTACTGAAGCTATTACATTCTTAATTATTTGGGCAAAGTCATTTAAGTTCATAATTCTTTCTAAATCCTCTTTTTTTATTAAATTTTTTAATCATTACAAGTTCTGTACATATCAGTCCCAAATAAATTTAAAAAAATCATGTTCTCCTGCTTGCAAAGAATTCATAAACTGTTTTTCTATTTTTTTCCTGAGGGTTTCTTCCTAAGGTAAGACTTACCAATATAGGTTAAAGTTAACTAAAATTTTTCTAGAAAAATTTTTAAAATCCATGTACTTTTTATAACTGTTAAGATATGTGTTTCTTTTACAGAAGCAAAAACATAGGGAATGATGATTTTTAATAAGGTGACCAAAGTCACACAGATTTTATGGAAAATGCGCAGTTTAATAGTCCATGTGTCCCTAGAAGGGCTGGAGCCCCAGCTGTGTCTGGACCTGCTTAGCTGCCCCGGGCCTGTATGTTACCAGGCGAGCCGCCTTCAAACTGGACTATCTGTAGTCTCCAGCCATTCTTCTCCCTGGCTCTCTTCCTGAGTGATGTAAACCACACACTCAGAAATAAAGTGTATTTTCCAAAGACTTTGGAGTGTCTGAAGATTACGGTCTGGGTTACTATGTAATCCTCAACATATAGAGTACGCCTTTGCCCATCAAACTATAATTCACACCACAACTTGTATCTCTTTAGGTCAGTTTGATCAATGGACCATTCACCCTTTGTGTCTTCTTTCTATAAGTAGCAATTAATGTTGCTAGCATTGTGTGGGGAATAAATAAGACGGGCATTTAAAAGCACTGTCCTAAAGAAAGGAAAGAGGAGAGTGCTCGCCAGCCACAAACTGGGAACAACCACACCAGTTTTCTTAACATATTAAAATTACTAGATTTTTTTTTTTTTTACATGAGTATGACCCCAAACCCCTTCAAGAAATGACCCATGGATACCCAGGGAGGTGGGCTTTGTGACATGTGAGTAGGGAAATTAACACCTCAAGACTTTCAGCTGGGAATGGGAAGGTAGACTTTGTCAGAAGTTTAAAAACTTTCAAAAGGTGATTTGAAAAACATAAAAGAATTGTATTTTCACTTCTGGTGTAAGAGCTACTTGAGGGAGATGAATTTGGTGAGAGACGGGAAAAGAGGATTTTCTTGGTATGCTGCTGCAATAACAACAATAGCAAGATAAAAACTTATGAATTCTATAGTCTGTATTTGCCCAGCGGTTTCTCAGTTTGTACCAGTAGTCCTGAAGTTATTTGTACTGAAAAGAACTCTCTTCCTTCCTTCCCATGGTGCCTTTCTTATAAACAGCAGTATTTTGTCTTTAGATTCTGTGTCTGGGTTTGTTTTTTTTCCCCCTCAAAACTAGGAAATAGCTTGGTAACAGAATTGAAAAGGAGCTGTGTTTTGTCATGTCTACTTTGCCAAGAGGACTTTCTTATTCTTAGTGGTAACAGTATCTAATATGTCTATCAGATCACAAAATCGACATCCCAAGTGTCGGTGCCCATTTATTCTCCTGTCATAGCCCCCCAAAACAGGCTGTCAATCATGAAGAAAAGCCAAAAGATTGAAAGGAAAACTTTAAATTGCACAAAGGTGATGCTTGGATATCGTACTTGCATATTGGTTTAAAATTCCTTAATTATAAGGAATGTTTGCTTTAAAAATATTTTACAAAATACAATCATTTAAAAATAACTCTTAAAGATATTACTAAATGTTGAATTCTATACCTTTACGTCTTAGGTTCATAACACATGAATCGTGCACATACTGTGATGAAATAGATTCCAGCACTATAACTGATCTTGCATATTGAAATAATTTAAAAACTATTCTCAATGTCATTTAGGGGATTTCATTGAGTGGATAATAGTTCATTGTTCCATTTTTTGCTTTACAACATATGAAATCAGATGTTTCATAACAAAAATTATCATCATTTCCAATTGAATATTCACCTGGCAAGAGCCCATGTAAATGGACCAACAAGTTCAAGGTCCAAAGTTCATTCCCACTGTAAGCAGTGGAGAAATTAACGAGGACATTTTGGGAACTCAGAGCTCTCATATATTTCTACTTCCCCAAAGCAGTCCAAGTAAAAGGATATTGGGGAGAGAATGGAGAAAGGTTGAAAAGCGGTTTCAGACTTTCATAATTTGAAGGCTGGCTATATAAACAAATCCTTTTAGATAACATATTTGAATTCTGTTCCCTTACCTGGAAAAATGCACATATACAAAACCAACCAGAGGAATCTGAACACTCATAGAGGAAAATCGGGAAGACTAGTTGTCTTAACACTTGGTTAGCACAGTAATACAAAGGGTAGGGTGAGGTGAGCATAAAACATTGGTTTGGGTTTTTGTTATTGCTGCTGTTATTATTGTTACAAACTATTTTCAGGAGATAACCTTGTCTCATGCCTCTTTTAGCAGATTTTGTAAGAGACAATCCCAGTCAATAACCTGGGAGCAAGTACCAGGGAATGCCAAGCTATGAAAGAAGTTGCGCTGCTATCATCATCTTCTATATTAGTGGTAGCAGACTACACGGTATGTCCTAATGTTAGGTATTATGAATTCTAAAATATAAAAATGATGCTGGTTCAATTAACTCCAAGAAGTTAACAGTAGGCAATGGCCACGAATGCCTTATAAAAATACGCTCTGTTATCTGAAAAGCTCTCATGCCAGCTCCTTTCCTTCAGCAATTTATTTTGGGTGAGGAGCCTCATTTGTGTGTTTTTTAATGAAGCCAAGAATCAGAGAAAGGATGTTATAGGTGTATCACTCTCAACAGATCTCTTGCAGTACTCAGATTATCTCGGCTATTACACAAAGATTTACCTGGTTAGAATATCAACAACACTTCCATATGCCAAATGGCTTTAGTTATGTCTTGCTTCAGGAATAGTGGAAGCATATACTCTTCAAACACACAATGTAATAAAATCTTCAAGGTTACATGGACTATAGGGTACAAAATTCAGTTTATATGGGATTTCACAAAGGCCAATGTCTACAGTTGAGAATTATACCAGCAAAGAACTCTCATTTCTTGTCCTTCATTTCCTTTAATTTATTCCATGTTCTAGTAGTAACTACACAATCATCTGCAATCTTGTAGACAAGACTCTAAATGTCTATTACATTATCAGAGTATCGGGGGAAATTTCTGTTCTCTCTTGTCTAACAATTATCTACTTCCTTGTCCATTATTGCTATGGGAAAACAGTATTCCTAGATCATTAAGAAGTGCATTTGGCTAAAGTCTTGTCCCTGTTTTACAGACTGGACTGTCAGTGTGAACATATATAACCACCACCTTCTATACAACCATACAGATCAGCCATGGCTAAAAGTCAGGTTAGAAGGGAGAGGCCTTTGGAGGCCAAGCTACAACCAAGTTGAGGACACTTGGGCCACAGGCTGAATCCAGACCTCAGCTTAACATCACATATTTTTTAGGAAGCTCATAGAAGTAAAACTAAAATTCCACATAAAAAAATCAAGCCCCCCCAAACTCCTAGAGTTATCATATTCAGAATGGCACTTTAAACATTTGGTAATATAATTACAACAATGTTGTTTAACACACTTGTAAGTATTGTTTCAATTTTGGTTACAGTGTATTTTTTAGACCCAATACAACAAAATGAGGCCTAATATAGACTAACAAAACATTGACCCAAATGATTGGTTGAATGAAACCATAAGCATTATGAAATGAGATAATACCATTTTGTCAAAAAAGATTAGGTAAGAAACAGTTTTGAAATATCAAAAGAATTTCTAATCAAAGCTACCTTGACCAATACATTTAGAGTTCAATAGTAAATTTTAAAGGTGTGCTTTTTCCTGATTAATACATATGAATCCTATAGATACTAGCAGCAAATTAAAATTTGATAGAAAAATAATAAGTTGAGACAATGGATTTAGATGTCTACCACTCTCTGACATATAGAAGCTGCTTGAACATGTGCTTGTCTAGAGAAACTACATAATTTGAGCTGTTTTTCTGAGAACCTTTTTGTCTCACATTTCTCAGGGACCTCTGTCTTCTATTTGCCTTCTCGTCCTCTCTCTCAAACTTCAATACAAATTGGCTAGAATATAAAATTGAGGAATTTATGTAATTTTATTTATAACAGGATTTTAGTTTGGCTTAATTTCTTTCACAGAAGTTAAACCATGTTAAGGTACTGTTCCATGATATTAAGTGCACTTCCATTGCTGTGCAACCATCACCACCATCTCTCTCCAAAACTTCTCCACCATTCCAGACCGAAACTCTGTACCCCTTAAACAATAACTGCCCATTTTCCACTTCCCCAGCCCCTGGTGACTACTATTCTACTTCCTGTCTCTGTGAATTTGATTATTCTATGTATCTCATGTAAGTGAAATTAGGTTGGTTGAATTTTAAAAGACATAATTAGAATCATATTTACTTATCTCCAAATACACCAAGCTAATTAAGTTGGCTTTTACTTATGCATAACCCTCCTTTTTTGGCTTGGGGATCTTTACCTCTGAGTAGAAAAAAAAAAAAAAAAGCCCTCACTTTTTGCTCTGAAATGCTCACAAATGCGTTTAGTTTATTATGTATGCCTTTCTCCTTTTCAAGATAATTCATTCATTATTCAGCTCCTGTTATATACCAGATATGTGGCATTTTATCTTCAGGCAGGTCCTGAAGATAGAATGGTGATTGAGAAACAGTGCTCAACCCCATAGAGCTGATGATACAGTGGGAGAAACGGACAGCAGAGAATTTGAACACTCTAATAAAGGCTCCATAGGAGGAACCCAGGCTGCTTCATGACACTCAGAAGAAAGATCAAAGTCCACTTGGAAAACTAAAGGCTTCTGAGGAAAAGCAATGCATAAGCTGAGACATGAAGGATAAGTAAGGATCAGCAGGTGGGAAAGAGTGATCCCAGGCACAGGAAAGAGTATCTGTGACAAAGACCTGCAAGAATTTCCAGATAGAATGAGTCAAGTATGAGAAAGGAAACAGAGCAAGATGAGATCACATGGTGCCAGGGTACACTGGCCCTTACCTTAGTCCATGTAGAGTCAACTGGATGCTTTTTCCAAAGCAACAGGGATGTGTGGAAGGTGTCTACGCAGCACTGTGACATGGTTATATTTTAGAATGCTCACTCTGGCTAGAACTAGATTGGAAGTAGGAGAAACTGGACCCAGGAAAACCAACTGGGAGACTACAGCAGTGCTCCACGTGAGGAATGAGACTGGCATGAGCTAAAGTAATATTGGATTCCCCTAAGCCAGCATAGGTATTGTTGCTATTACATACAATATATAACACATATGCTATATATATTTTAAAGAGGACATACAACATAGTTATATAAAAATATCATTTTTCTTAAAGTACTTCATGCATTAACATGAAAATACATGCATGAACATGAAAATTCTGTGAAACTGGATAATAAAAGAGCTTTTAAAATAGTTTGACCTTAGGTTTAAAAATTCAATAAAAATTTTAAAAGGTAGATTTCCATCTTAGAATCTCCATCCCACAATTTAAGGGAATAAAGTTTTACGAAAGCTTCAGTAAGTGAAAATTGTGAAAATGGAAAACACCAGGTAGCTGTGAATAGTCTGCCGAGTGAAGCTGTCAGTGACCGCATCATGAGCTCAGCCGTCCACTGATAATAACATGGGCTGTGAAAGAAGCATCCCTATTGTGTGGATGTGATGTACAAGGGCACATGAGTAAAGGAAATTGCAAAGTGGAGCTACAGAAAAATTTATCACCTGTTTATGTGCCAGTCTACAGTCACATAAATAGGTAGTAAGATAACATCCAATTTAATATTATGGGGGTCTTTACAAAGCAAAAAAAAACGTTATTGCAATTTTTCAAAACGATGAAAATGTCCTGCTATAATTTCAGAGATGTGGAATGTATGTGGCTATCATAACTCATTTCTGTCCCTAATACACTAATACTAAACTTAGAGAGAGGGCACTGCACATTCCTAGAATACTTTTCAGAACTCTTAGAAGTAACAGGGCAGAGAATCTCAGCATTTTTTGAGTACTAAAGTTACAGTTTTATTTTATGCCCTTAAATTGTTTTAGACAGATTTATTAGGTACAAGTGACACACAATAAACACCATATATTTAAAACGTACAATCTGATAGGCTTAGGTATGTATGTATCCACGAAGCCACAGCCACAATCAAGATAATGAACATATCTATCTTTCTCCAAAGTTTCCTTGTACCCATCATAACCCCTCCCTCTCACCCCTGCCAGAACCTCTTCCCCCACCCACAGGCAACCACAGATTGCTTTCAGCCATTACAGGTTAGTTTGCATTTTCTAGAGTTTAGAGCCTATAAACGAAATCATACAGTATGCACTCTATGTCTGGCTTCTTTCACACTGCAAAATTATTTTGAGAGTCACCCATGATTTACCATAAATCAACAGTTCATTCATTCCTTTTGCTGAGTAACAGTCCATTGTATCGCTATACCACAGAACGCTTACCCATATGACTGTTGATAGTGGTTCTTTCCCATTTTTGACTCTTACAAAAAGAGCTGCTATAAACATTTGTAAACAAGTCTATGTATGAGCATATATTTCCTTTGCTTGTGAAAACATCTCTGTGAGTGGAATGGCTGAGTCATACGTTAGGAGTTTAACTTTGGAAGTAACTGCCAAACTGCTACAGTGTATTTACCATTTTACTTTTCCATCAGTAGTTTACGAGAGTTCCAATTTATCCACATTCTTGCCCACATTTTGTGCATTCTGTCCAATTTTAGCCATTCTAACAGGTGTGTAGTGGTGTCTCACTGCATAACTTAAAATTTTAAGTTCACAATTCAGTGGCATTAGATTTATAATGTTATGTGACCATTGCCATTTCCAAAACGTTTTCATCACCTTAAACAGAAACTCTGTAGCCATTAAGCAATAACTCCCCATTCCCCATTGCCCCCAGTCTTGGTAGCCTCTAAGTACTTTCTATCTCTATGAATTTGCCTATTCTAGATATTACAGGTAAGTAGACTCGTACAGTATTCACCCTTTTGTTTCTGGCTTATGTTACTTATTGTAATATTTTCAAGATTCATCCATGTTGTACCATGTATCAGACTTCAATCTTCTTTATTGCTGAATAATATTCTATGATATATATATATGTATATACACATATATATGAGTGTGTGTGTGTATATATATATATATACACACACACATACACACACCATATTTTGCTTATCCTTAAAAGTCTTTTAATGGGCAGAATTTTTTATTTTTACGAAGTCCAATTTACCAATTTGTTCTTTTATTGATCATGCATTTGGCGTCACATCTAAGAAATCTTCAACTAACTGAAAGTCACAAAGATTTTTTTCCCATGTTTGTTTATATATTTTGTAGTTTTAGGTTTTATATTTAGGTCTTGACCATTTTGAGTTAATTTTTGTATATGGTGTGAAATATGGATTGAAGTTCATTCTACTGCATATGAATATCTAATTGTTCTATTCTTATTTGTTTCAACAATTAAGAGAAAAAAACTATTCTTTCTCCACTGAATTCACTGAATTGCCTTTGCATCTTTGAACAAGATCAATTTTCCATATATGCGCTCATTGCTAATACATAAAAATACAATTAATTTTTGTGTAGTGATCTTGTATCCTGAAATCCTTTATTAATTTAAGAAGCTTCTTTGGGGGATTCCCTCTGATTTCCTACATGGACATGCCAGTGATCTAAGCATAAAGACAGTTTTCCTTCTTCCTTTCTAATCTGGGCACTTTTTGTTTCTTAGTCTTGCTTTATTCTACTGGTTAGATTCTCCTTTTCCCATTCTTACTTCCTTTATTCCTCACAATTATTGAACCCAGGAGTTCTTGTCAATGAAGTTCCAGGTGCAAGGCTTCATCTCAGGGTCTGCTTCTGGGGAAAGCTGACCTGTGCTGTCATTTATATGCTGACACTTACAAACTTAATATCTCCAGCACATATCCACTGTCTGACCCCAAAACTGAAATATCCATCATTCTTCTCAACCTTCTCTCTTTTTTTTATCACTTTGATGTCTAATGGAAATCTCAAACTTAGCATGTCTAAAACTGAATACTTGATCAAACCCCCGCCCCTTAACCCCAAAGTTACCCCACACACTGTCTTCTCCATCTAAGTTGATGAAAATTCCAACTTTCCATTATTTATTATGTATGCTAAAAGCTCTGGAAAATTCTTGGGGCTTTCTCTCCTATTCCACATCAAATTTTTCAGCAAACCTGCTGGTTCTATTTTCAAAATATGTTGACCATTTCTTACCATTCCAAGCTATCAACTTGGCCCAAGCCACCATTATCTCTCACCTGGATTAACTGCAATGCCCCTCAACTCTTTTCCTTGTGTCTCTCTTTGCCCCCTGCCATGGTCTGAATGTGTCCCCAAAATCCATGTGTTGAAACTTAACCCTCATTGTGGTGGTATTAAGAAGTGAGGCCTGGGGACATGTTCTCAGTGCCTAGACAGCAGCTACGGCACAGAATCAAACCCAATATGGCCCCTTTGTCACTGCCCCAGCTTTGCCTCCTGGTTAGATTTTGTATTCCCCAGGCATCCTCTCTCTTCTGTCCTGAGCACTATACCTGGCATAGTATATTGAGGACAGACAGGCCCTGCCCTTTGTAGCCACCTTGGATGCCACATAGCTACTTACGATCTAAAAGGACCGAGGGAAGAGGTGCCTGCATCATAGTTTCAAAATTCTATTCAGTAATTTAAAATCTTAAAGTCATGTTATGTTAAATTAGATAGTCATAAAATGTCTGAGTAATTTATAAGTAAGTTAAAATATGAAAACATTAATTATTAAATGTAAGTTTAGATTTATATATTTGGCATCTTATTTTCATATGACATAGAAAAGCTAAATGTATTTTGATCTGCTAATGATGGATGAAACACCTTTCTAAAAAATCATAAAATGGTTTTCATCTGCAAATGCTGACATAAAATGGTTCAAAATTACTTACTTCCTAGGATTTTTCACTAGAAATTAGGGCAACTAAGAGTTATAATTTTAGTTAATATGTGTAATTAAAACTACTAGAGACAATTCAGTATGCAGAGTGCATAAACAAAAGCAAGATATGCTTTTGGTGAAGAAATTTGTAAAGGCATGAAAAATGTGTATTTGTTGAAAAAATAATTTCACGTAGTTAAAAGCTATTTAAGGGTTGTTTCAAAAGCAAGAAATAAAAATTATAGCTAAAACTAAATAAATATAAAAAGTTAAGAAGAAAAAAAATAAAATTTTTAAGAGATTATACAGCTTTATGGAAGTCTGGTGTGGTCAAAAGCTGACTGAGATTGCATGTATTTGTCTAAAAGATTTTACTAAAATTAGCTTTAACATTGATTATACACTAATACAAAAGTAAAATTTGGTTTTCTCTTTTGAACAAAAGTTTTTTAAAGTATTAGTAAGACACGGTAAAATATTTTTTTTCACCTTTTGAGTAACTGCAAAAAACAGAGAAAGAGAAGAGGAGAGACAGGTTCTGTTTCATGCTGTCTTTCTCAGGTCTTTTGGTTGTTTGGAAAACTGTCTGTTCTCCATCAAAGAGTAAAGTTTTGCCTTTTAAAATCTTTGAATTATCACTATGGCTAAATAAACGAGTATTATATTACAACGATCTGTAATTTAGGTGTTTTAAATCTTTGATATATTTGATAAGCTTCCCAAAATCAAATTTTAAATTCAAAATTAAGACTTTTTTGACCTCAAACTAACTCTGGAATGCTACAGAGGGCTCCTGCAGCATCGAATAGAGAGACAAATAGGATTATTTGATATGTTAAATTACACGGAAGCACTGTCAAATGAAAAATAAAGTGAGGCCTTCGGGGAAGTGATTAAGGCATGAAGACTCCACCCTCACGAATGGGTTAGTGCCTTATGAAAGGACTGGAGAGAACTAGCTTAGGCCCCTTTTTGCCCTCTGTCCCTTCAACCACAGGACACCTAGACAAATTGTTCCTTACCAGACACCAAACCTGCCAGCACTTTGATCTTGGACTTCCCGATCTCCAGAACTGTGAGCAAATAAATTTTTATTATTTATAAATTACCCAGTTTGTGTTATTTTGTTATAGGAATACAAATAAACACCCCCTATAATCTATTTTCAACCTGATAGCAAAAGTGATCTTATTAAAATGTAAGACAGACCCCTTCATACTTTGCTCTGACTTTCTGACGGCTTCCCCTTCCGCCCATTCCCTCCCTCTCCACCTCCTACTTCTCTCTGACCTCTCGTCCTGTACTTGCGACCATCCTATTGTCCTTGCTCAGGGTGTCTACACTGCCTGACGTGCTCCCCTCCCAGGGCTCCCTTCTGCTGAAACGCCCACTCCTTCTTCAACATCATCTTTGCTCGAACCTTGCTCTCAATTGGGTTTTCCTAAACCACGCCACTAAAATTGCAACACACCCTCCTCCCTTGCAGTTCCTGTTTCCTTTATTGGCTTGATTGATTAATTTTTGCCTCCTTAGCACTTAGTATCTTTCAATGTAGTTTATAATTTACTTTTTAAAAATTCTTTCTCCCTCCTCCCACCCCAGTCCCCATATTTAAACCCCTTGAGTTCAGAGATTTTCATCAGTCTTATTTATTGTTGTTTCTGTAGGATCCAGAACACTTCCTGGCACATGATAAGCAGTCAATACATGGCTGTTGAATCAATTAATTAATCAATTAATCAGCCAACCAATCACTGAACTGATGACTAAGCATGTTTTTGTTTTAACCTAATTTCTATGGCTGAAATGCAGAATACCAATCTTTTAAAAATTGAACAAATATCCAAACAGAAAGTAAATTTTTTTTTCAATTTATTCTCCCATGAGGCAAAGAAACCCATATGCAAAAGTCCATTCAAGCTATCTAGTCACCAAGGTCTTGCCTTCTGATGTTAAGATCAACAGATATGGGTTCTAGTTTGTAACTGTGACTTTTCCAGACATTTGAGTTTTTCTCATCTGTAGTATTAGAGCACTGGCCCACTAAGCTCTCCTACCACTAAATTGCCATAAGGCTCTGATAATTAAGTATCAGAAACAGCTAATTTGGTGAGTAATCTCTTTCCTTCAATATGTTGGCGAAGTTTCATCCTATTATATATTTATCTCTAGCTAATAAGTCAACCAATCAACTAAAAAACAAAACAAAAGAAACTCTAACAAAGCTAAGCACTAAAAGTGACTGGCATTTTTTTGTGATTAAGAGTTTTGCAGCTTATATGATAGATGTACATGTGTAATTCTATCTTTAATGCACTTTATATAAAGTGCATGTAATATGTATAATCCTTTGATGATCCATCATGTTGAGGAGTGCTTAATAATTATCAAAAAGCAGCAATTAAGCCTGAAGAGACTTCTGACAAGGCTGCAGACATCTGGACATGCACATCTGTTCAAAGTCAGTGTGATCTGTACAGAAGACCCTAGAGAAAGAATTAGTGTCAATCTGATATTCAGTGATAAACGATTATTACCCAAAATCCAATATGATATCAGGGATAATAACAAAACTGGAAAGTTAAGTACAAATTGAGTGACCTCACATGTTATGGAAATTTGAAGCCCGTGATTGTGGCTCAAAGCTGTCATGTTAGCAAGAAAATTCTCATCCAGCCTAAAAGTATAGGAATTCTTATCTGCTCCATCTCAGCCCTGAAAGCCAGCTCTCTGGGCCACAGTTTGAATATTCCAGCAGACACTAGAGCTTCCTTTGGGACAAACTTTGTTTCTTCTACTTTTTTCAACTGATTGATTTCCCAATCCCATTTTCCTGCCTCTATGGACCTAGTTGTGACCTTCTTTCTGTTTTGGTGACTTTTATAGACTCTGGGCTTTTGGATTTCTGTTTCTCTTCTCAGATTCTGCAACCACATCTACCAAAGGATTCTTTGATTTTCACTTAAAGAAGCAGCTATGGAAGCTCTCACCCCAGCCTTGGACAACAGCTGTAGGGAGAGCTCTGTCATGCTATTAATAAAAATATAGCAGCTTCCACTTATTGAATGTCTACAACACAGTAGGTATTGTATCAGGCGCTTTCCACAGGAAGACTTGTTTAACTTATACAACGTTTTTGTGAGAAAATTTATTATTATTGACCTTTACAGATGAGGGATCTGAGAAATTAAATGACTTGTCCAAAGTCACATAGCTAATAAGAATACAAAGAAGGCATCAGAATTCTAAGTCTATGCTTTCTGCTCTGACATACTGTTTTTCTACCAAGCATTTGCAGCATGAATGATTCCAGTGTCATTTGCTCTTTTGCATATTATGTAGTGGTCAAACTGACACAAATGTGTTAATCATTCTAATGCCCAGATAAATTGTTTCTAAACTTGCCTTCATAATAACACTAAAATGTTACTAGCCATTTTCACTGTGGTGACACTTACAACATGGGCAAAATTACAGGCACCTCAGAGTCAAGCACCAAACTATGCTACCAGCCATGTAGACGTCACCACCACACACTTGCAACTGAAAAAAAAAATGAGTGACATTCAAGAACATTCTTCATAAAGCAGTAAAAATTACTAATTTTATTAATATCAACCCCTGAGCACATATCTTTTTAATATTCTGCCTGATAAAATGGGAACTGTTCACATAGAAACATGATGGCGGCTGTTTTGAGGTAAAGCACTCGTGTCATGGGTTTTTGAGTTTTGAGCTGAATTAGCCTCATTTTTTCACAAAAACATCATTTTTACTTGAAATCACAAATGACAAAGCATTGTTATTCAGACTTGAGTATTTGGCAAACACTTTCTCTATGACAAAAGTGGGCCCATGTTGGCATTTATTGCCAATGATAAAATTTGAGCTTTCGAGCAAAAATAATTATTTTGGAACTTTTTTTTTCAGTTACAGTATGCTTGGCAGCTTCTCAATACTTAAAGACCTTTCAGATGAGGTCATGAGTGATATTAATAAGTATACTTTTTTGTATATTATAAAGTAAAATGTATTGATATTTGGAAGCTCTACATAACTCAGTAAATCAATATTTTCTAAATGACTGTGTGATGCTACAGAATTATGCATAGGTAAAGGCTCCATTCAAAATACAAGATAGGATGGCGGATTTAACACATATGTATGTACTACATACATAGACAACAGAATATGAAGAGTTCATGGGTTCCACATTTCAATCAACTTTTAGAAACAACCACTTGTCAAGTTTCAGTGTGGCAACAAAGAGGAATAGTCATAATTATCTGAAAATGCTATTGAAATACCTTTCTCTTTTACAACTACATATTTGTATGGGCCTGTATTTTCTTCATCTACTCAATCAGAACAACATATTGCAACAGATTAAATGCACAGATATGAGAATTTAGCTGTTTTCCATTAAACCACAGTCTTTAAAGAAGTGATGTTTACAAAAAATTGTAAAACAATGCCCCTCAAGCATTTTTTTGTTTGGGAAAACATATTTATTTATATTGATATGTATTGGGTTTAATATTATTTTAAAATTAATTATTCAATAAATACGTAAAACGTTTCTCTATTTTAATTTCTACTAAGGCAAATATCAATAGTATTAATATAAGCCAGAGTTCTTTGGAATCCTCAATAATTTCCAAGCATACAAGGGATTCCTGAGATCAAATCATTTGAAAACCAGTGATAGAATTTTTTGTAGCCACTGAATATTCCAGGACAGTATATCCAGAAAGATTCCAAAATAAAATATAACATGTATAGAAAAATGACAGAAGAGTGATATACTCTAATGTTAGCAATATCTGTAAAGTTGTAAAATTGTAATTTTACTATTATTTTTGATCTGCTAAATTTGTTAACATTTTTATAAAAGAGCATAGCTTGCTTAAGTAAAAAGCTAACAAATTAACAAACAAATGAATCACTGAATTATCATGTAATTGTCTTACAGGGTACTAGCTTTTTAGTCTAGGAAAGAAACTTTTTTTCTTCATTGCCACCTTCATTTTTATTCAGTACTTCCTTTCTTCCTGCCCTGATAGCGATTCTTGACATACATATTTCTTCTCCATAGCCCCTGCCTCCTGGTTGAGGGTTCCTAACCTTCTAGGTCCTACCAATGCTTATAAACTATACTATCTTACAAAACAACCTTTCATCTGAAACTTATCAACACTCATTGTTCTCTCTACAATTATTTATTATGAAGCACAGTGTGATTTTTTTTTTTTAGAACAGTACTAGGCACATCAGCTATTTATTATTACTCTATTGTGTTATATCGTATTAATGATTCTGTTATGATCGTGGGTCCCTGGGGGACATCCCCCTTGGCATCTGGAAGACCTGGCTTCTCAAGTCACAGCACTGCCAGAGACTTGCTGTGTGACCCTGGTAAGTGAACCTACCTTGCTGAGCCTCAGGTCCTTCATTTGCAAATGAGAGATAATCACTCAGGGACAGAGACTGCCAGCGACTCTCAATCTCCCTCCTCCCCTTCCACTTTCAACGTGCAAATCTCCCTTTTCACTTTGGGCTGTGACACCCAGCTACAAGATGATGCTCTCAGCCTGCCAGGAGGCAAGTGTGACTGAGTGCTGGTGCATGAGAACTAAGTGAGTGACCAGAGCAATTTCTGGGAAGTCACAGAAAGAGAGAGAGGAACACTTATGAAAAAAGATGTAAAAATCCTCATAAAACAGCAGCACGCAGAATCCAGGAGCATATTCAAAGGATAACACATCACGATCAAGTGGTGTTCATTCCCGGGAATGCAGGGATTAACAGGAAATCTAATAACGCAGCTCTTCATAGTGACAGATCAAAGGAGAAAAACCAGATCCTTCTTGATCAAATTCAACAGCCCTTTCCGATTTTAAACATTGTAATAAATTGGACTAGATGGGTACTTTCTTGACACGATAAAACATCCTCAGCCCCAACGCTGGCATCTCACTTAACAGGGGACTATGACGGTTAGTTTTAAGTGTCAATCTAACCAGCTAGGCTATAGTATTCAGTTATGGAATCAAACTCTAATCTACGTGTTGCTGTGACGGTGTTTGTAGATGTGGTTGACATCTGTAATCAGTTGACTTAAGTAACGGAGATTGTCCTCGATACTCTGCATGGGCCTTACCCAATCAGCTGAAAGGCCTTAAGAGCAAGACTCAGGCTTCCCTAAGGAAGGAGAAATTCTGCCTCAAAACTGCTGCATCAGGAGAGCAGATCGGACGAGGAGGAGGAGACTAAATTGGACGAGGAGACGGGACCTGATGAGGAAGAGGAGACGAAACTAGACTGGAAGAGGAGACGAGGCAGGACGAGGGAGAGATCAGACCAGACGAGGAAGAGGAGACCAGACCAGAAGAGGAAGACGAAATGAGACCAGACAAAGAAGAGTAAATCAGACCAGAAGAGGAAGAGGAGACCAGACCAGATCAGATGAGGAAGACGAGACAAGACCAGACAAAGAAGAGGAGACCAGACTGGACGAGGAAAAGGAGACCAGAATGGAAGAGGAGATGAGACTAGACTCACAGTGTGATGTTTTGCTTTGTGTGATCACACCTGTTTTAGGTTGCACATTGCATTACATTAATCACTATAATTTCCTGAGCCAGTCTGACTTTTCAGCATCCCAATGTGCACCTGAAAATAGCTGTTAAATATAGCTATGGCCCCCACACTGGGAGGGGTACGTGGATCAGAAGAATGAGATACACGTTGAGTCCATGCAGCCACTTGACTGCTCAAGCGTTAAGCCACTGGAGTCCAACACACCTGGGATAAAATCCACAACTCTGAATCCCTGGATATGTTTTATAACCTCTCTAAATCTCCATTTCCTCATCCAAAAGGTGAGGAACTTCACAGGTTTATTATAATATGAAAAGTCTTACATATCCTGGCAGATGGTAAGTGATCCAAAAATATAAGCTGCTGTGCTTTTATCATATTATTAGTATTATAATTACGAGTGTAATTCTAGAGGTTAACTCCCCATTTAATCCTGCTTTCCTTAGAAATCATTATAATGGATAATAGTTGCTACTCTCTCCTCTAGTTCAACTTCATGAAGTAATTGTTTTTAAGTTTAATCAGTTAAGATACAGAGCCTGAAAGGTGTAGTATGTATTAGATGAAGAAATCTCCTCAAGACTTAAGGGGCAGAGACAGAGACCACACAATCTGTAGCCCAGATGACCAGGAGATATTTTAGAGAGATGACCTAGAGAGATTGTGCAATGACATAATATCTCATAAAGAAAAGGGAGTAGAACGATGGGCTAGGGGTGGTGGGTACAGGCTCAAAGACAAATTTTGTTGACTCCATAAACTTTGGCTTGGTTTTGGTGTGGCCTATACTCTGTTTTTTTGTTTGTTTCTTTGTGTGTGTGTGTGTGTTTTTCTTTTGTTTGTTTGTTTCTTTGTTTGTTTTGTCTTTTGTTGAGATAGAGTCTGGTTCTGTTGCCCCAGAGAGTGCCGTGGCATCAGCCTAGCTCACAGCAACCTCAAACTCCTGGGCTCAAGCGATCCTCCTGCCTCAGCGTCCCAAGTAGCTGGGACTACAGGCACGCACCACCACGCTGGGCTAATTTTTTCTATTTTTAGTAGAGACAGGGTCTTGCTCTTGCTCAGGCTGGTCTTGAACTCCTGACCTCAAGAGATCCTCCTGCCTCGGCCTCCCAGAATGCTAGGATTACATGCATGAGACACCACACCTGGCCAATATTGTGTTTAAAAAACAGAAAAATACCTGGACCTTTTGTTTTCTTTTATTTATAATTTCCAGTTATACTCCTTGTGCTTAATACTTGCTGTCTCAGCCATATTTTTGACTTCCTCATCAAGTGAGAGCCTACTGGATGAGGAAGTCAACAATGCCTAACAAAGAAAGGACCAGAGACCACCATCGCCTTGAGGACTTAAAATATGGCTGAGACAGCACTTTATAGGACCAGAGTAGTTAATTTTTATCCATTTTTTCCAATTATAGTTTTTGGCATGAAGGAAAAGTCTATCCCTTTCTTGATATATTGCTTCAGTTTTCTCACTGAATAAATTCAGAATTCCTGAAAAAAAAAAAAATAGGAAAGAATTCTTTAGGCACCTCTAAATATCAAATAGTCCTCTATGACTGTGGAAAAGAACGGAGTCCTTTAAAAACATTAAATAATTGAAAAATTTAAATATTTCAATAAGTATTCTGTTAAATTGTTACAAATATCATATCACAATCCTCTTTATTTCCTATAAGGATATATATCCCTAGGTATTAAGGGATGATGTATGAGTCCTATGGTATAAAAAGCTCTTGAGTAAGCTTTAAGAAAAATAGGTTTAACACTTGTATTGCCAAAAAAAAAAATTTTTTTTTTTTCCATGTGAGGAGAAACTTTCTGGGATGATTCGTGTTCACATTTAAAATAACACTCTAACCAAAACTTTGGAAAGTGCTAAAGGGTCTGCCAGGTACAAAGGGAAAGTGGAAGGCGAAGGCTGGGAATCAGGAGACAGAACTGATCTGGGATCCACTGCTGGTGAGCTGCGTGGCTCTGCCCAAGTATTCTCATCTTTCTCGACCTCAGTTTCTTAGTATGTGTGTTATACTGAGAGGGCTGTACTTACAGATCTCAGAGGTTCTTTGGGATCTATAATTTTATTTTTAATTTCTTTTCTTGCTTTGTGAATTTTTGCCTTGTCTCAGTTATTCTTTTGGACTCATCTATGTCATTTGGCACTATTGACAACAGTCTCCTTCTTAAAACTCCATCCCTGGCTATTACGGTGAGAGTGGGTTTGTTCTAAGAGCAAGTTCAGTCCTCGCTTGCGATCTCTTGTGCACACTTTCACCATGTGGTGTCTTCTGCCTTGTTATGATGCAGCAAGAAGGCCCTCACTGGCTGCGTCCCCTCAGTCTTGGACTGCCCAGCCTCCAGAACTATAAACCCAGTAAGTAAACTTCTGGTGTCTGTAAATTACCCATTCTGTGACATTCTGTTACAGCAGCAGAAAGTAGACAAGGTCCCCTAACATTGATAACTTACAAATCTATCTTTAGGCCGTATGATGTCACATCACACAATGGATTTGGGTCTTTAACAAAACTTAGGCTCTTTAACTCAGGATCTTGTGAAGACTTATTGAAACTAACTTCTCCAGTTTTACAAATTAAAAAACACAGGATGAGGGAGGTCAGATTAATTACCTACCCATTATTAAATTAAATTGGACCTGACCAAAATTACCAGGAGAGGGCTCAGTCCTAGTACAGAACAGATTTCAACAAATCTTTGCTAAAGTATTCTTTGGAATGCCTTGTCAGGTAGGGTATTAAAAGAAACAAATATTCTGAATAAGTACCGAGGGGTTGGTAGTTATTAATATCCAATATTTGCTTTTCATAATTTACTCAGTGGCCCTTTCCAAATAATTATTCAATTGTCCATATTTGGTGCAGAAGAATAAAACAAACAAAAAAGTGGTATGCTGCGATAACCTGGCCTTTCAGATGGCAACTCAGTCTTTCAAGCAGACATGCGACCTTAGAGGACATCAAAGTTTGTTTGAAATGGAAGCCCTCTCGGAAATGAGTCTTCAAAGATGGAAAAGCACTGGAGAGGAGCTTTACATTTAGGGTTTTTTCCTGTGGTACTTTAAGCATAACAGATGGATCTTCATAATTAGCATCACATTTGCATTTTTCTCTCCAACAGAAAAAAAAAAAAAGAGCTAATAGTCTTAGAAGGAGAATTAAAAAGCCTCATTCCATCATATTTTTATTGATCTTATTTACAATTTGTACGCTAAGTCTTCTTTATGGTACTTATTACCTCCAACACTCTCCCAGGGGATGAACAAATTTACAAATGAGGAAACAAGCAGACTAGTTACTCAGGAGCACAAACTTGAAAATGACTTTAGGACTAGAACTCACTGGAAGGCCCTGATAAAGTGGAAGAAATATGGAGATTCAGATACAGCTTGAAGCCCATTGATGCAATTTCCTCCAACAGAATAGGCCTATTTATCTTTTGTGCACATTTCTAGGAGACTCCCGTTCTTTCCTCGTGCTCTATAACTCCTACCGCTCAGAAGCATTTAGTTTAAAGGGGCTATGAAATAAGTGAAATCATTGAACAAACTGCCCTCACAGGTAAGCTCTCCTGGTCTACAGCTGGAGACACAGTTATATGAACAAGGGTGGGTACAGAGGTTAAACAGACGCCACCTGCAAAGCACAGAGGGATGGGAAGAGGTCCCGGGACACCAAGCACAGGACAAAGCACATCCTGAGAGAGCCGGGCCAGTGAAAACAAGGATCATGTCCCACCCTGTGTGCAACATCTAGCATCACAATCTCGATAATCTTCCTAAGTGCCCTGTAAGGCTGATGATATCCTCATTTTGTAGATAGAGAAGCTAAGATTTAGAAAAGCGAACCATCTTGCCCAAAGTGCTCTTTACAATAGCATATCCAGGATTTTCAATTAGATCCTGTCCAACAGCAAACTTCATGATCATAACTAGCATGCCATTTTGACCTGTCAACTATCTGCAATAAATCTACTCTGGTAAAGGTTTTCTTTGATTTCTCCATATCCAATCCTCCGTAATCAATAACATAACTTTGCAAGTCACCTGAATGGGGATTAGGAGTGTGGTCAATAACCATGAAACAGAGAAGATAAACTGGTCCACAGGGAAACTCAACCCTTGACCTCAAGCTCTCTAGGGCTGAGTTCTAACCGTGTCAGTTAATTAGCCACAGACTGTTAAATGAACAAATTAGAGTCCAAATCCTTTCCAACCACAAGTCTGAGCCGATCCTTTGTAGGAGCACAGAGTTAATATGCACTGGGTTTTTTTTTTTTTTCTTTTTTCACATCAGATGGGTAACATGCCACATGATAACAAATTTTGAGGGAGGCACATCTCACACGTCAGTGTGAAAACCCAGCCATCATGCTCATGAACCACAAGGAGGTCAACATGTTCCGATTTTGAGTGTGCCCCATTTAGTACCACGTGGGCCCCCTGAGTATCTTGAAACAGATAAAATTATAATGGATAATTACAATTTTTAAAATTTTCTCTTGCAGTCATATTGCCTATACTATGCTATATCTTTTTCTGCTTTGAAATTGATATATCCAACCTGGGAATCAGGATCCTTAAAAACAGTCCTGGTCGAACGACCAAATTTTCATCAGATTCATCCAACTCTACCCCATGGGTCAAATCAGACCTGACATTCTTGAGTTGGAGAGAACCCCAGGCCTTCATATTGTGTGTCCTAAATGAAAAGCTGTAACACCACACGTATAACTGGTAACGTTCTGCAAGCCCAGAGAACCTGAGAAAAGAATTCCCCTTTCCCTCACCTATTGCTACTGGACTTCAGGCCTCTTCAACAACACATTGAACACGTTCTGCACCCAAAGCTCAGTCTCACCTAAACCAAAGTCACTCGAGGGCTGAGTTCTTGCAGAGCAGGAGAGGAACAGAGACGGAAGTAAGGGGAGAGAGTTACATCCTCTGTCTAGCACAGAATTTGGGCCACTGCTCTTCTCCACCCTCCATAAACTATGGATAATTATGGAAAGGCTGGAAAGTGAGATACAGCATAAGGAGAAGGAAGAAAGAAAGAGAAGGGAACTCATCTGGGATGCTCCTCCATTCCTCCTCCCTCAGTCCAGACCCTCTCATATCATCCTCTTACCTTCATTCTAATTCCTTGACCCAGATTCGTGCCACCCTACAACCAATCTCCTAGTCTCCTTCGCTGTAACCACGCCCCAGGCCACAGCGGTCACACATTCAGAGTTGCAGGGGTCTCCTCCCACAGCAGGAGTGGTGGGAAGGCACATGTCTCAAAGCTATAGAGTTTCAGGGAGTGCAGATTTGTTGATTGTCTGCACATTTGGAAGCCTGACTTTTCACAGAAATAAAGTTCTCCGAGATGCCTAAATTTGATAGCACTGCTATTCAGGGTACATTTTGAGTTAAACAGGAGTTTGTCTGCTGGCCTTCGATCCAAATATCACCAAATATAATCAGATTCTGAGTTCCAAACAAATACATTTTTGGAACTCAACCTGCCTCTGTGTAGGAGTCTTGCTTTTGCTGCACTGTGCACATCTCTTCATCAGGTAGAAAACGGGGAAATGTGCCAAACACAGACGGGCACTTTGAACAATGTTATCAAAAGAATTTGGTCCATTAAATAAATTCTGTAATTATGAAAAGTAAGAGCAGGCATTAGACACAACAGAAATTCCTCATTCATTCCAGTATCTCTACTTTTATTTTCTGTAAACAATGTACAACTTAATGTACAAACTTGCTATGATCATGGCTGCTGGTAATTCCAGATTTAGATATAGAAAAGCCTCATTAGAAGAAATCACATGGCTATAATTCTTTTTAATGGAATTTTGGTTGCTCAAACCATCATTCATGAGGCAACTCTTAATTCCGAAAGGTGAAATATGCTTTTAATTTACTGATGTTAATCCAACAAGATCATTTGGAAATATTTTAAATGCCTATAATAGAAACCATTTACTGGAAGGCTCTAATGAATTCCTTAATGTGTTTATTTCAGGACAAAAATAAGACTAATACTCTGTTTTTTAAAGGGGGGGGAACTAATAGGATTAGATTTGCAGTGGAAGGAACTTGGGAGGAAGTTGGCCAATTGGAAGCTGGCACGACAATGTGAGCAGATGCATTAAGAGTCATCAGATCCGGGAAACTGATCCCAACGCTGTCAGACCTTCTAAAACTGTCTCAATCGTGTAGATGCAAAAATGGAAACGTATTCCCAGTTTGCAGCTTTAATAGAGCCAAGGGAGGTGCTACTTGCCTCACAGTGGGAGGAAGTTTTCAATTGCGTTTCATGCCTCTGGCTTTCACAGGCACATGGAAGTCCTGATCAAGCAGAAGCTGACCCTCTGGACTGAATGGCCAGTGATATTCCTTCCTGTGTTTCACAACAGTTACCTTGAAATATGCACTAACCACACATATGTTTGAAAGGTACTTTAATAGCAAACCAAAGACTTTAGCAAGTGGTTCTAAATCTGACAAATTAATAAAGTAATTTTTACTTATATGGTGATAAAGGGTTAGAATTATAATCAGTCTTTCCCACTATGTTTTAGTGAAGAGTGTGAATGGACATGGGATTAGGAATTATGAAAAAGTAGTGATGATAGGGAAAGCATTTTTTTCAAGGTTGTAATCACTGATTTTTCTACAATATTATTTCTAGAAGTTGATTAAAAATTCTGCCATTTAAAAAGCATTGTTACTGTGAAATAGTTAATATTCACTTCAAAGTTCAGAATTTTAAATGAGCCTAAATTTATGCAACACACGGCCTTACCTTTAATTTATATGATGGAGCTTGTTTTGGGGACAGAATCTAAGACAGATATATAGATAATGAGCCAAATTATCCAAGAAACTAGGCTTTCATTATTGTGGACACCACTGGATGCTACACTGAAAACGACCTAATAAAGTCACAAAATCTGTGCCTCAATGGCCAAGTCCACCCAAGAACCATGGTTAAGATCCTAAAGTTTCCTGAAAAGGAAACAAAAGGAATTTCAAACTAAGATTGAATAGTTTGGTAATTTCCACCAGCTCTGACTCAGATTTACCATCTCTGGTTCCGTACTGTGACATCGCACTTCTCCACAAATACTAATCTGGCAATCTCATATATTTGGAACATAACTGAGAATCAATGAGTCAAGTCACAAAAGTCAAGCAACTCTTTGCTGTGTCTTGGAGAAGAAATTCTTACCCCATCAACTTCACGGATTATTTGCTCTTACACTTTACCTAAAAATATTACAAGCTCGTTGATCTGTTTTCTAAATCCGATGAATGTTGGAAGCTGTAAGTAAAAGGGTTTAGGATTTGTTCTAGGGTGTGGGAGCAGAGACATGATGCCTAACGATAACAGGGAAAATGGAAAATCTGTGAAAACTGACAAAAACTTAAAAAGCACAATATTCTGTGGAGACAGCAACAAGACCCAGTATGACTCAATAGGTCCCACTGGCATCACAGTATTGTATGAAAGGCAAAAGAGTTGATGTTCATTCCGATGTTTGATTCATTCAGAAAAATTCACACTTTGGTTTAGTCAGTTTACTAAGTTATACAAGTACTAATTCATTTTAGAAAGCTATCCATTTAAAAGGCTGAAAACAATATCTCTATGTATATATACGTGTGTGCATGTGCATGTGTGGGTGGGTGGGTGTGACATCTCTATCTAGATATAGAGAGATTGTCTATCTATCTATCTGTCCATGTTAGATTCTAAGAACTTCAAGCTGATTTTGCCTGCACTCAGTGGGTTCTGCTAGTACATCCAGCAATATTCAAAGGGTGGCTTCTTGATCTGAACCAGGGCATTTTATAAATCTGAACTAAGTGAATCCCATTTCTGTAGGTCAACAACAGTCAAATAGACATTTCATATGGCTCCAGCTAATATTATACATTTCAAAGCACTACAAGTCATTTTGTGATCTGTAGACCTTCTCCGTATTATATTGTACTTAGCCTAATTATAAAATTAGATTAGATTATAAGCATATAGTAGCTGGGTAGTGGGGACCCTGACCTGGAATGAAAAACATCTTTAGCAATCTAATGGAAATCATAGTGATTAAAAAAATGTTGATATTTGAAAGATCATATCTTAGGATCCTCAATTACCATAAATTTACCATGTAGAGTTTTATTCTAACTCACACTAATATGGGGTAGTATTTTATTTCTGCTACCCAGAAGACAGCTGGATGTAAACATCAGTTACTGTCTTGTGATCCCCCAGGAAATGTGCACCAAAGCTGAAGTGGAAACTGTCAGGTTTTTCTTCCAGTCATGAGCTCCATTTTGTTTGTTTGTTTGTTTGTTTAGCAAGGGGGAGGGGCTAGGAATAGTTTGCAGAAACAATGGAAGAAATTATTAAGTTTGTTCATATTTCTGGTAAAAAGAAACAACTAAGCTTTTGTTTTATTCTGCAGCAACCAAGATATTGAGTGATTAGCAATCAAAAAATGAAAAACATCAATTGGCATGATTTTATTATAAATCAATTTCCTTCCCAATTGAGTATATGTTTTGCAATTTAAGAAGCTCAAGAATGATTAATCATTGATAATCTTTTCTGAGAAACAACTGGCCTGTATTCAACCTATTATATAACCCAGCCAAAGAGAGAAAGCTGGTTACAAAAAGCCACTACACTGAGCACTTGCACTGTTTCTAGACTATTAAATGAGCTTGTTTTCTGAATGTATGTTATTCAGAGGATTAAAGTAGTACATTTAGAAAGTACATAAAAGCTGTTTATAACCAAGCATGGCATTATAATGATAGTTTAATTCCTTACATGTTCTATTAGCACACGCCTCTACTGCTAATATTCTCTTTCTTATAAGTCTCATTAAGTAGGGTTGATCCAAATAGGTTTCACTTTCCTGTTTTTTAAAGCTTTGTCAAGCTACACCCTTAACTAATATTCCCAAAGATCCAAGTATACATTCAAATCATTCCTGTTTAATATTATGAAAAAATTTCTAAGTGTGGTAATAAAACTATAGAAAGCAGAAGTGTAAAACTACAGAAAACGTGTGTGTGTGTGTGCTGCTCTTTTGAAAATAGACAAGCTTAAGAAATATTTTTGGACCAGGGCCGTGAGCTGAATGAACATGGACTTCATTAAGCCCCTAGAGGACCCCTGCACGTTAAAGAAACAAAAACTTTCTGTAGAAAATTTGTTATGTACAGCTACATCTAGTTAAAAAAAAAAAAAAAACAGAGTTTAAATGAGGTCAATAGAATGACACCAGCTGGTCCTAGTCCCCTCTGGCTGTAGAGGGAAGTGAGGAGCCACAGGATACCTGAGGTTTAATCCAGACAGAGCTTCACGGGAAAAGAGAACCAACACAGCAAATTGCGCTGAAAAACAATCTGCGGCCAGTCCAGATCGTGGGGTACTAATAGAACTTAATGTTTGAAATGTTTGCCCTTCAAAGAGAAATTCTTACATACTAAGCCCAGGTTCGGATACAGATCACCAGATTCAGGAATACAGCCTTCAGTGGAGAGGAGAGAGGGGGTGTGCATTTTGGTTCACGCAAATGTAACACCACAATTGCCAATATTACGATAATGCCTTAAAATCTGAAGTTGAGCAGTGGGAAGATGCTCCCCCCTTTCTTCACAAGCCCCGGAGCTGTCTCACATGTCTGTCGGAGTCTGGGGTGACAGGAGGGCTTTGTGCAGGGCTTTGACATGGCTTACTACGATGATACCCTGACACCGGGGTCTCACACACATTCCTCTGCCGCCTCGTTCAGTCTCCCTTTCAAATACTGGTGTTAAGATGTTGGAGACTGTAATTCAAACTAAAGGAAGAGCAGCAGGAATCATGGCCAATGCACAGATGTAGGAGAAGTGAAAAACAGGCATAGCCATTGATAGTATTAATTGGGACAGCCACTCAATTAAAAGGCAGTACATCCTAGTCCTTTTCCCTTTGTGATGCTCACCCCTCGCCTAGCTGGCCCTGTTCTCTAGAGTTCTGAGCCATCCTCTGGCTTTGTCCATCTGTCCCAGTTTCCTCCACCCCCAGAGAGTGTGACCTTATTGCTACTCTGCACAAAGGCAACTGAAGCACGTGCCAGCAGCAGCCTGGGGAAAACCAAGATGCCAGGAAAAAAAGGTCTCCCTGGAATCCTGACCTTTCCAAAGCTTTTTATGAACACTAGAGATAGAGAAGCCTGCTGACTGCACTCACCCGCAGACAGACACTAGGCAGAGGAACATCCAAGGCCATTCTTTTTTGGGCCTTACCCTGGGAGTTGGGTCATTCTTCCACCTAAGGGAATACAATTTTCACTGGCTTTACGTGAAGAACTACATTTAAGTGATGGCATAGTGGTTCTGGATTAAAACAAGCCTAGTTTAATCAAATAAAACATCTGAGTATCACATCATTGAATGGTCATGAGTATAAAAAAAAAAAACAGCATCAGGCAAACTAATAAAGACTAATTGAACTACATCAACTTTAAGCTTATGTAGTATTTTTGTTGTAAGTAAGGCTTGAAGTATATCATAATGGGCATTTAACCTCATGTAGTAACTTTCACCTAAGAACCCTTTAACTCAAAACACAAATAAAAAAATTATATGTGCCATGTTACCTGTAATGCTTACATTAAAAACAATCTTACATTAATGACCTTATTTAATTTTCATTAAAATATTTGACATTGGCAAGGAAGGTGTTATTACCCCAGTTAAAGGAGTACAGACTGATATGAGAAAAGCTAAGAGAAAGTCAGGCCACATGGTTGGTAAAGGAGTGTTTCTACTTCCACCTGATCACTAACACTTCATCTAGGGTGAGTCCCTTGCCTTCCCCAGGGATGTGGTCCATTCATTCATTCTTTAATTCAATGCTACAGATACGGGCTGGACAAGACAGACAAACCACTGCAACACCTTTACTATGCCTGGAGAAAACTCAAAGAGCAAGTCACATGTATGATATGGTCAAAGAAAAGAAGACTCCAGCTTTTTCTTTAACACACTAGGCCATCACCCACCAGAAAGAACTGGGATAAGGCCAAAGTCAAGGTTAGGCCCAAAGGTTTCGAGTGTCTACATGTGCTTGCCTGGATGTACTTCAATTGAGTTCTCTTCCTGCATCCCCAAGGCAAATGCAATTGATTTCAGAATTATTTACTGCTTCGAATGGTCCAACCCAGTTCCCTTCATCCTTGGAGATAATCAAGAATTGATTTCTGATTCTCAAGAAAAATTGAGAATTTAAAGATTATTAGATCTCAAACTACCGGTGGAACCTTTTAATTTGATTCTGTTGTAAATTATTACATTTCTGCAGGATAGGTGAAGAATCAAGAAAAATGAAACTATTATTGAAATGTGTAGTTAATACTTTAAAACACAATCCAACACCATTGCATCTTCTGGGTTGGTGACACTCCTCTATCTCTTCTCTCTATAACGTTTCCTTAAGAGTTGTAATCAAGGGATGTCTTTGTACGAGTTGGGTTCACTTTCAAGTATAATACTTAGTTCTTTGTGTAATTCCATTTTAGCACCACTGAATCAACATCAATACTTTAAAGAGCTGCCTTTTGTAGATGGGACGAATGTATTACACATACTCATCACTTTTGGCTTCCTACTGATACTGTTTAAAGAGTGTAGACACAATATTTTCATCCAATAGGTCACAATGCATATAATTGCTAACATATTAACTCATTCAGAAAAATAAGTGTTGTTATTGTAGATATATATACAGAGACAAAAAGAGAGAGACCTTTACTCTTTTCTTTTTATTATTTTCACTCTGCAGATTCTGTTAATAAAAGTCAAGGGTTTCAGCTGTTTAATGTCTAAATCATTTAATAAAATTTACTGAGCACCCCGAGTACAAAGAGTACTGGAGCAGCAGCAGGCCCCTTACCCTGAACTGCAATCTGGGTTAGTCATTGAAGAACACAGGAAGCGAAAAAGTTGAAGTTTCCACAGCATGCTCTGAAATAATTGAATAAAAAGATATACTCTGCTCCCACCAAAGAAGAAAAGGCATGGCTCTGTTTTCACATACCATCAATATTTTCAGTATAAAATACTTAAATCATTTGGATAACAAATCCCATTTCCATGTGGTCAAAAATAATGAGCTTTATTTTAAATTTCTAAGAGTTTCATTCGTTCTAGAGAGAGTATACATGCTTATCACAGCAGCAATGACTCCTGCTCAAAAGTCTAAGGAAGAGAAATGGTTTGAGGACAATAACCTGATTTTATTTCACCAGGGAACAAGGCTTTCAAGTCTCTTGTTACTTCTCGTGGTGGATGTAATGTATTTATCAAATGTTGCGGAGCATTGACTTCATCTGGTCTAGTCATCAATGGCAAATAAGATTACCACGTGAGAGAGTAGAGGAAGAAATGTTGTTTTTTCTAACCACGTTCATGTCATGCAACCAATGTTGTTGTTTAAGTGAACAAAACACATAGGAAAAATAAAGACATAATACAAATTTCATTACATTTCTAATGAGCCACATTGTATATATGTAAATGCATGCATGTCTCTGAAATCCATATCATTATCTTCTAAACAGAACATGGGACACAAACATATTGACTTTTAGAGTTTTGACTGCCAGAGGCTACAAGTGATAAAAGCTGTGTTGCTCAGCATGGTTAGCAAGGAAGAAGGAAGAGTCCAGGAGCAAGCAAGAGAAGGACACAAGCTTTCTAAGGGCAAAAGCCATTGCTAACCTACTGAGACTCACATCTAGAAAAGTGTCTGCTTCTTGAAAGTGCTTATTAACCAACCCGAGCCAAACCTTTTTGGGGATAACTTGCAAACTGGCAGAAGACTGAGCCTTTTTGGAGATTAAATATATGTATTCTTCCAAACTTCAGAGGACTATTTAGAAAATGACTACTAAAGGATTTGACTTTACTTCCAAATCTGTAAAAGGCTGATATTAGATAGCAGAAATACAAATTTTCATTTTTGATAAATTGGGAAGAGTCAAGAGATCACTGTATTTCCTTGCTTGAAGGAAATTATTCATGACACCATTTGGCTTAAGAATCTAAAGCAAGCTCAGAGATGTAAAGGGTTGAGAGAGGTATGGAATATCTATACTAATATGTCATTCTCATTGAGTTTATCTCTCCATTTCAAAAACAAATATAGAAATAATGCCAATTCTAAGGAACTTCTTCAGAAACAGAGGAAGAGGGAACCATCACAGCTCATTTTATGAGATGAGTAATACTCTGATGTTAAAATAGCTAAAGTCATCACAAGAAAAGAGAACTAAAGACAAATAGACACAAAACCACAAAAAATTCTTAAGAAACTGTTAACAGATTAAATCCAACAATATGTAATCAGGAAACTATATCATGAGCAAGTGGAGTTTATCCTAGAAATGCAAGGCAATTAAGGTAATTCACCACATTAATAAATTTTTGACTAAGATGACAAGAAAATTCAATGAGGGAAAAGATCGAGTTTTCAACAAATGGTGCTGGATCAACTGAATATTTGTATGAAAAAAAACAAAAGAACCTCATACTACATTCAAAAATTATGTCTAAATGGATTAATGAATCTCAATATAAGAGCTAAAATTTTAGAAGAAAAATATAGCAGGAAATATTTGTGACATTAGGTTAGGCAAAGATTTCTTAACAATTTCTTAAGAACAAATTATAAAACAAAGAATTGCTAAAATGGACATTAAGATGAGAAACTTCATATTTGAAAGATACAGTTAAGAAAAATACAAGAAACAGATTGAGATAAAATATTTGCAGAACATATGTCCAGAAAATAGCTTGTGTCCACAATATATAAAGGATTCTTACAATTCAAGAAAACAATCAAATTAAAAATGAGCACAAGATTTGAATAGGCACTTCACAAAAGAAGGTATAAAAATGGGCAATAAATACATGAAAAGTGGTTCAACACTAGTTATTATGTGAATTAAAAGCACAATGAAAAGACGGACAACACCAACTGCTGGAAAGGATGTGGAGCAAGTGGAACTCTCATACATTGCTGGTCACAATTGCAAAGATGTGGAAACAACCCAAGTGCCCATCAATACATAAGTGGATTAATAAAATGTGGTGTATGTATCCTATGGAGTACTACGCAGCCACAAAAAACAATGGTGAACTAATACCTCTTGTATTAACCTGGATGGAACTGAAGACCATTCTTTTAAGTGAAATATCAGAAGAATGGAAAAACAAACACCACATGTACTCACCATTAAATTGGAACTAATCAATCAACACCTATGTGCACATATGGAAATAACATTCATCAGAAATCAAGCAGGAGGGAGGGAGGGAGGGGATGGGTAAATTCACACCTAATGGATACAATGCACACTATCTGGGGGATGGGCACACTTACAACTTTGACTTAAACGGTACAAAAGCAATGTATGTAACCAAAACCTTTGCACACCCATAATATTCTGAAATAAAAAAGTAAATACATAAATAAGAGAATGGAAAATCATACAGATTTGTTGGACACAGTGCGGCAATTTCTTATAAAATTAAAGGTACACTTACCATAGGACCCTGCAATTCCATTCCTCGGCATTTACCCAAGAGAAATGAAATCTTACGTCTGCACAAAGGCAAAACCACGATGAGAAAAAGCAGATCAGTGATGAAGGAAGAAGACGGACTGCAAAGGGGCACAAGAAAACTTTTTAAGATGAGGGGACTGTTGTATATCTTGATAGTGGTGGTGGTTAAGCAACTGTATACATTACCAAAATTCCTTAAGCCATTCCCTTGAATTTTACTGTATAAAATACTTTAATAAGTAAAAGAGAAAATGACATACAGGTTCCTATTTATCCACTGCCTGCTGGTATAGAAAATGTCATAGAAAACTACCACAGAATAGCACAGTGAAATGAAGATTTTGGGAGGAGAGTGATCAGAAGTCCAGATCTGAAAATGCCAAGTCCAGCCCAAACAAACTACTTTCCACCACTGTGAATATCATCCAGTAGCTTTTATTTTGTGGAAAAGTGTTCATCAGGAAAAGAAAAGTGGTAATAACAGCTGTTTCTGGATATATTCGATTACATAATGGAGACACAGCATAACCCTGCAACGGATTCCCAGGGACAGTCTGCCATCGGCAGACTTGGAGCAGGGGAGAGGAAAAGGTGGGAGTGGAAAAGAATGGAAGAAAGAGGGCTGGAGAGGAAGAGGAGGGAGGGTGCTGACCAGGAGAAAGAGCAGCTGACAAAAAATAAAAAATAAATAAAATAAAAAAAAATAAGACCCAGGAGAAAACAACCTGCCAGGAAAAGAGGTTATGGGAAAAGCAGAGGAAGAACTGAACAGGGCAAATGGCAAAGCACACAGAAAAATAAGAGATGTGAGAAAGAATGTCAAGGTCAACGAAAGCAGACACCAAGCAGAAAGGACAGAGAGAAAAGAAAACTCTGGAAACTACAAATGAGGAAAGAAAAAAAAAATGAAGTTAAAGAGGGTTAAGAAGTCCACAATTGGATGGGAATGTGAGCTATGAGATTTCCAGTGTATTATTTTGCTGTAAAATTAAAATATTACAAGGAAATACCAAAGAAATAACTTGAAGAATTTCTTTCCAGAGGTTTCCAACACCATGATGTTTTTTTTCTTCCATGAAATGTAACATCCCTGGGGCTTTTAAAAATCTTATTTGGTTCCCTTGAACTTAAATAACTCAATTTAAAGCCTGGTTTCCCTTCCAAGGACTTTGAATTTATTTATTTTAATTTTTCTCTTCAAGGATTTCAAAATGCTTATAAAGAGACTTCCTGCTGGGAAGCAGAGGGACAAGAGGGAGATAGACCATAATGGCCTGCCTGTATTCTGGTTCCAGGTTTGTCAGCGACTACGTGAGTTGGACAAGCTCCTTAATGTGCGCGCGCATGTGTGTGTGTGTGTGTGTGTGTTAACAAAACAAACTCTCCCAGTTCCATTTATTCCACTCTTTTCTTTCTCCCTCTCCCTGCCTTCCTTTTTTCCTTCCTTCCTCAATCCTTTTCTAACGCTTTTTCCTTTCTCCCTGTCTCCTTCCTTTCTTTTTCTCTTTTTCAACAAACTTAAGCACACTCAAAGCTGAGCACGGTGCCAGCTGCCAGGGACACAAAACCACAACTGGTTTGAGTCTGCTCAGGACCTGCACAGGCTGGGAGGCAGCTCGTTCATCAGCAATAGCAACTATTGACTGTTCTCGTCTTGAATATTAATCCTTTTAAGTATAAAAGCAATTCTGTCTTTCCTATGGGAATGTAAACCTTTTCTATAGCATTTTTGTTTTTTTAGTTATACACTCTTATTTATCTCCCCATTTCCTACATGTCATGCCTTCATAATTCAGTTTGGAATTTTAAAACTCAGCCTGACAAGACAGCCTGAGGGTCCTTTAGAGCTGAGGCTATGAATGTGATCATGTGATCATATACGTTTGAAAATATCCTATCTGGCGTTAACGTATCAGCATATCTTTCAACTCTTCTAGATTCCCACAATTATTAGAAAAAATGTAGAATAAGAGGATCTTCTTAAATAAAGATAATATACCTTTATATATCTTAATCCCTCCCCTTCATAACTTACTTTATGCTATTCAATTCATCCCTTGAGCATCTACAGGAATTTCTCTTGTCATGCTATGACTAATTGATCTCTGCAAATTAGCAGGCGTTTCGGCCGAAAGTTCACATGGGATTTTGGTAGTTCACTTGACACAGCCTGTAAGACATGACAGACTCAAGAAAGAGCAAAACTCACAGCCACCCTAACACAAGTCAAGGTTCAAGAGTCCAATGGTTAATTATCTAAAGTGAGAGCGTGAAAAGAAATCTCATTAAATTAATAAGAAACTCCAATCCTTTAGGGAGAGGAGTTGCCACTATAGATCACTGCCCGGCCTAGCCCAGAACATCTCTCTCTTCAGTCCTAAGAGGCAACACAGCAAGAAACACGGTCCAAATATTAAAGGTGCTGCCTTGTGAGAAAGCATGCATATTGGTCTGAACTTGTGGGAGAATGGAAAACATCACAAACCAGCCGCTAGCCCAAGATTCGCAGCATCTCTCAGCAATTCTGAATTATTATTTCTTAAAGAGCAATAGCTGGTTCTTTTAAGGCACTTGGTACAGAACCCAGGACAACATTTGTGGGCACTTAATAAACAGTATTTGATGGCAAAACAAAGGCAAACAGTGTCGGTCCTGTGAGAGTCATTCTCCTAAATGATTTGAACCTCTAACAGATGATCCACGTAGGAGTCAGCTGGCTCCTTTGGAGCAGACATTTGGCTTGCTCTTTAGAAATATTAATGGGGAGAAAAGACTCTCTCTGTGGTCCTGCCAGTGCTTTAAAACAAGATGCCCCTCATCTCTGTGTGTTTATAGCTGCATGTATAAGGGGAGGTGGTGGGGGTGGTATATAACTCCACAGTGCACAGCCAAGCTGGAGAACTTTATCATCTTCACAAGTCATTACCCCTTAAGCAAGTTTTTCCTTATAGCTGAGTTCCCAAGGATGATTTATATTCAGAGATGCTAAGGCTAGTCTGTGCCCAAACGGAAAAATATATATATAAAATAAATATACATATATAAAACCCTTAGTTAGTTATACCTGGGGGAGAGAACAGAAAAGGGTGGAGGTGAAGGAACAGCTAGAAAAGCCAAAATAAACATCTGCCCAGAAACTTGCTGCTGAAATATTGGCATTAAAAAGCCTCAGCCCAGCATACACTGGTGCATCCAATTGGAATTTCTTCTTTTCCTTAATATGAGCCTATTCCAAGTGTTTGCCATGTCATCAGCTATCTCTATTTTGTTAATCCTTTTTTTTTTTTTTTTCCGGGTTAGAAATTTCTTACAACAAAGAGAGAAAAGCAGACAAGGATTCTTTTTTTCAAAAAAATAGCCTTGTGGCTGAGTCTGCCATCTGGGGATTTTCTGACGGGAGCCCTCACTCAGGGCGGTGCACAGCAGGACTCTGCCGGCACTCCGGGGCCTCGGACAGGCTCGGGAACTTGCGGAACCACCAAGGCCTGTCTCCTCGCGCTGAACTGCAAATCTTCTTCCAACTCTGTGGATGGAGCACTCCGCAGCTGATTCCTCTTCCCTCCATATCGCCCTCCTCAGGAAGCCGAGGGGATGACACTGTGCTAACAGCACCTTCAGAAGAAGAGGTGGCTCAACTCAGAAACAGTCCCCTGAGGACTTATTTATCACAATGTCACCATAATAAGTGTTAGAGCCAAATCTTGATCCTCCAAAATAATACTCCATCAACAGAGTTTCTTTTGGACTACAGCTAAATTCCTTTGCTTTGGTTGCCTTTTTTTTTTTTTTTTAATGTGTCTCACACACCATGTCTTTGGGAAGTTTTAACCAATTGAAAATAATCTCTCACTCACATAACTGTCAATATGCTTAAAGTCATTTCCTTCTACAAATGTTTCCAAATTCTTCCACCCTATCCCTATAAAGCTGTATATTATTCAAGGGCTTTTACGGAAAGGGAACAAACATGTATTTGGCAACAAACAAATGCCACACACCAGGCTACGTACTTTGCATTACTCTCCCACTTTGTGCAGTAGGGAGTGGATATTACTGTCTCTGATTTGTAGAGAAGGGAACAAATCCAGGTAAGTTCCACAAGCCGTACATGGCCGAGGCAAGAATCAAATTCAAGTCTGTGATTCCAAGTTCCAGTGGTGTCCTTTCCTCTGCTTATTGTGACCCTCAAAAATCCTCAGGAATTAAAGTTTTATGGAGACAAGGTGAAGATCACCCCTGACAGGCTTGAAATCATTCTTCAGGATGGGGCTGGAGGTGTTCTCATGGTTATCTTCAAGGAAAAGGCTAACCCCAACCAGGCTGTAATAATATGAGCCATTGCTGGCTAATGCTCTCGGGTCCCCTGAGCATGTTCACGAAAGGACAATAGCTCCCAAGGAAAATTAGCATCCCAAAGGAACTACATGGGTGTACTCTTCCTCTACCTCACCCTCAAGGCAATCTCAGGCAGCAATAGGAAATGGGTTTCATCACTATTGTCAACTCAGATGGAGAGATGCTATCAGGCGTGATGGGCTGAAAAGATTCCAGGCCATGGTGAGGACAGAATCAATTAGCAACACTCACTGCCCTCCCTGAGTGCCTGGTATGAGTCTAGACAAATGATTTCAACCTTGTATGACTGCAATCTACCATCATCCCTACAACTTCCTCCCAACCATAAAACCATTTTGTTTGTTGTTAATTTACACATTGTCAAACCCGGGGTGGAAGAAGGTAGAGCTAAGACCTACAGTGAATCCTATTATGTTTATTCCACTAGTTTTGATGTAATTAGTAGAAGCCAATCAGAGGTAGTCTTGGCACAGTAATATTGATTATAGAACTATTCAACATAAAATATTACCCAACATAAATTGATCTAATATAAATAAATTTTCCTACTAAGACATATCTTGCATACAAATTTTTATTTGGGGTACGGGTAAAGGTCACAGCACCTTAATATCTAGGTGGGTGCATGTGACAGTCCATAGTCCCAGTGTAGGGTGGGGAGACTCTCAAAAGTTCAATGAGAAGGGTCTGAAGATTTCAGCCAGAGGCTTTCAGTTAGGCACGTTAGGAGAGAGGAAGGCAGGGAGGTATGGAACCTCATAGTTCTTATTCTTTGTAGTGAGGAATTCTCTTGCAGTAATTGATTTTTGGGGGTTCTTTTGCACCATACTCATGCTATGATTGGCCATAGGCAACTATGTAAGCCCTGATTTGTGAACTGGTGAATTGCGGATGACACAGTGCAAGTGGTCTGCTAGTCTTGCTCACCTGGCTATAGGTTTTCTAGATATACAAATTGAGCAAGCCTAATACACTGATGCTGATTAGATGTGGAAGCCTTGCTGTTGAAAAGACTATGCCAGAATAGGGATTTGGAGCTGTAACTCATATGCTCCATACCCTCTGCACAAGTGGTGTATGTCAGGCAGAGAGGGGATTGTGAACGAGGGAGGTGCTCAAAAACATGACTTTTCAAGTAGGTCTGTGATTTGCATTTCCTTTTTATAAGCTTAGTGATGAAGTAGTTCATGAATTAGGACTCGAAGGAGGACACATTAAAAAAATCTCCAATACAGCATAGAAATACCATGAGCATAGGTGGATTATATCAAACTAAAAGTGATATTTTGGGGCTGATTAAATATTTCCATTGGTAATTTTGATACAAATCAATGAATTGAGGGACTGATGCTAGGGAAATAGACCCCATATAAAATAACAAAGGGTAATCATCATTTAAAATTTTACTTAGACCACCAAAGTGAAAATAGCTTAACTAAATGGAGACAGAAGTCAAATGAAACTGAAGACAAACTCATAAACCTAATAGTTGCTAAAGACTATTAATATTGAATTTGGAATGAACTGTAATAGATGTTTTCATATGAGAGAATACATGTAAAAACCATGTTTTAGTACCAACCTGCTACAAAAAAAGTAAAGAAGTCCAAATCTGTAGTTCTTTTATTCTATTCCATGAAGTCTATTAACTAAAGGTATAGCTAAGTATGATTTTATTTTTATAACGTTTGAAAGAGTCAATATAAATAAATTCAAGTATCAGGGAAAAAAGCAGTCTCTTGCCAGACCTAATGTCTTGATTTGGGTTTTGGATATTTGGTCACTATGGAAATAAAGTATATGACCTATTCCAGAGAACTGAGAATTGTGTAGTTGTTTCTCTCCTTAATCAATAACACACAATGGGGAAAAACATGGCCTTAATTGTTATTCAAGCTAATTACAATGGAAGGAGATCTCAGACTCACTTACTGACAGAGTCCTTCAGATAATTCAGTGGATGTTACATCTGGGAATACTGTCTTCTAATAGGGGCACTTATTAGCTAAACAATAACAAAGCATCAGAAATCTTCAGGGATAGCTGCTGTCAAACAACATAAATCAGAGACCACAATTGATTAACTAATTTGAGCAGTAAAGAGAGACTTAGTTGCTATGGCAATAAAGGAAGAGTTGAAGATTTGATCACCAGAGAGATTCCTCATTCTCATGGGATTTCAGAGAGATCAGAAGCCACAAAGAGAAAATGGCTACTTAGGTTATTGACTGTTGCCATAAAATAAAAGTACTTTGTAATCATTTTTCTTCTGAAGTTTTTAAACTGCTTTCCCCATACTAATTGTTAGAGTGACCTGAGACAGCTAGTAGCATCGCAACCTGTCATTAACAAGACATTCAGTGAGGTGATTCCCGGACAGAACACGGGTTAGAGCTAAAAAATTCTAGGGTCTTGCCTGTCTCTGTGACCTGCAAAAAACTCATCCCCCTAACTTAGGAACTACTTTTCAAACACATTCAAAGCTTTCAAATTACTACTATGCAATTAATGAAATTTTAGATTAAAAGAATGAGAATCCCAGTGTCCTCAGATCATATCCAACCAAACTGCTGCCCTTGGTCCTGGAGCTACCATTTCAGGAAGAACAGTTAGGAGCGAGCATGTCATATAACTGGGAAAGACAAACTGGGAAGTGACTGAATCATCCTGAGAGTGCTTGAAATGTTCATCTGGAGGAAAAAAAAATCAAGTCCATCCTACATAGGTTCAAGGGGTAGAATTTCAGGGTGGCCTCCTAGAAAGCAGAGATAACACATTATAAAGATCTTGGTTTTGAATCCACATGAAGAAAAGGGAGTCAGCTGCATGGTCAGAGAGTTCCTTTCACTGAAAAGGGTCTAGCAGATGCTAGCCATCACCTGCTAGGGCGTGTGTCTGGGGGACTGGGCTAGAGCGGTTCCTCTACAGTCCTGTGACTGGGATCCTAAGTGTGGTGCTACTGGGTAGAACGATCCTGATCTTCCCAGGGCCCTGTGCGCTTTGAAAAAGTACTCCTTTCCCAAATGCCAGATTTTTGAGCAGGGTAGGCTCCCTTTCATGGGGAAAAGCCACTTCTTTCCACTCTTCGGCTCTGTATCTTTGCCTAGAGCGATTTGAGACATGATTTAGTAAGTCTTAAAATGTTCAGACAAAAATGTTTGGATCTGAGTTTGTTTGAGTACTTTTCCTAAGGATCTCTCAATATTGCCACGTAATTCCAGACACTCCCAGGCTGAGAAAAATGGAACACGTAGGCACTGTGGGCAGACAGGAGAAGAGGAAGATCTGATTCAGATTCTCCTGCACCTGACATCAGCATGAATTCAAGTTGAAAAATATTGATTATGCCCTGGGCACATGCAAAGAACTGCTGCATGCTGTGAGAAAATCAGGGATGAATATTTCTCTGCATTTATACTTTACTGTCTTGTATGGACGATTCAAAGCACCTTATGAGTTTAGTTACTACGTAGTGCCTGACTTCGCAAAGGTGACAGAGTAATAACATCTAATTAGTAGTTTGGAGCCCAGGCTTTGGAATCAGAGGTCCAGGGTTGGACTATTATTCATCCAATGATAAATTATGTTACTGTAGGTAATTTGGAATATATCTTCTCATTTTATAGAATTTATAAACATAACTAAAGCCTTTGCTCTTCATGCTCATCTCCTTATAAAATGAATAGTAAATGAAGATATATAAGATTCCATGGTTCATCAGCAAACACGTTTTCTAACCAAATTTCTTAAGCATTTATCATAGGATGACACTGCAGAATAAATGACATTTGTTGTTCTTATGTAGGTTTTTCTAAGTAACTTTTAGATAACCATATATCAGATTTATAGGAGCTAAACATAGAAATTCTGTACTATCTTTATTCATCTATTTGCTTTATTCTGTAAGACCTACATTATTTTTTATAAACTGATCTTTGTCACTTAGTCACAAAGTGATAAAGTTAACTTAGAAGTCTGGTTTGCTAAAAGGGCAATAGGTGAATTCTGGTAAAATTAGACAAAGGGATAGAGCAAGTTTGACCCCACTTTACAGAAGGACTGGGTTCACTCTTTATCGCCTCCTTTGTGTCCCCACCTTACAGCACTTGTTCCCCTTTACTGCCCCTTTTCACCTATGATTCCTATCTTTTTTCTACATCTTAAGTTTCCTGAGTTTGGATACCATGTCTTATTTGTGTTTTCATTCCTAATGTTTAGGACAATACCTGATGTATGGGAAGGATTCCTTACACATTTATTGAATGAGGAAATGAATGAATCTCCTCCCAACTATTTTCAACATTCATCTTTCATATTTTTTGAAGGGTATTTCCATGTCCACAGGGCTAAGGACTCCTCCTGCATGTGCTGGGGCTCAGCAAACGATACCCCAAAATAGGGTGCTTTGACATGCTGAATTAAAGAGGAAGGCCCAAGGTCCTCTGACCATCTCCCCCTGTCTCAATCTTCTGTCTCTCCCAAGGCACAGGATGAGGCTGTCCTCTGAAGTTCCCTGATCTGCCTAGAAAACCAGACCCACCAAAGAGGAGCAGAATGGCCTTTGATCCTCTCCCTGAAATGTCATTAACCAGAGAAGATTAAAACTCATATCACAGAAGAAGAGACTACAAAAATTAAATACCACACCTAGAACCCAGACTAACTTTGTCCCAAACTATTGTCTGTTCAATTCCCAAAGAGAATTACTTACCAACCATTGTCTGAGCATTGCACCCATTCGTTACCCCTAAAACTTATTTACTACCCACCAAATTGCCACATTTTCCCCAACTCCCCTTCCTCTGTGAAGAAGGGTATATAAGCATCTGGACCACACTGGGTTATTAGGTAATCACTCTCCTGTGATTTTCCCCCACGCACGTTAAATAAATTTGTATGCCTTTTTTTCTCCTATCAATATGCCTATTGTAAGTTCATTTTCAGCAAACCTTCAAAGGATGGAGGAAAAGCTTTCCCCCTTGGTCCCCATGCCTGTCAAATTAACACATTACTTGTTCCTCTTGGGTCCATATCCCTTACATTCAATGTCAATTTTAGTCTTTCCCGATCACTACCAACCTTGAAATTCTTCAAATAGCACCACTCTCCCGCTGTCTTTTTCATCAATCTACGCTAACTGAAATTTCCATACTTACTTTACATAATGCAAACTTCTTAATTAGTATTAGCTGATCCGTGCAAGCCTATGTACTTCTGATATTCCTTCATCACTTTTCTCCTACTTTCTTTCTAAAAATTCTTTATTCCTTAATTCCTTTGACTTAGACTTTCATTTTTTCATAGTAGAAAGTGAACATCAAACAGTTTTCTTTACAGCTGCTGTGGCATAATCATGCATTTCTGCCTGGCTTTAATCATTTGATTCTAAAGATAATCATTTGATTCTAAAGAGTGAGCTGGGTAAGGGCAGCAGGGACCACATCTTATTTCCTATGCTCCAATCAGCTGTCAAATCATCTGTATTGAGTAGTTCCTGGACAAAAAATGCTGCTTGATTTCTTCAACTGGGCCAAGAGCCATGAAATATCTTAACGTCTCTGTCAATGGCATAATGTCTCCATGATGTATCTCTTCATCCTTGGCCATGTCGTAAAAATAATGCCATGATTTGCACTCTGAAATCTATCAGGATTATTCATAGTCCCCAGGAAATTATCTGAATACAGCTTCTTGATCAAAAACATCCAACATTATCCTTTCACATTCTCGTTAACAACCACTTATGACTTCTCTACATGGAGTAACCATTCCCAGAGGAAACCAAGTCTTGGACTGTTTTTCTCTCGTCAAAAACTCAATCCTGATTTCATAATGGAATTAGTGTTATGATTAGCATCCTCATTTTGCTATTTATACAGTTAGAAGATGCCAAAAATGCAAGAATAAAAACCTATGTCAGGTTCGAATTTCGACATTCTATCAAGTAAAGCCTAAGCATTTTTTCCTATGTGAGAAGTATTTCAACTAAGTTGGTATGCCTCAGGCTAGCATAACTGTATAAGGCCCAGAACAGCAGTAGCTGTTTTAAGAGAAAAATCTTATTTATAACGGTTTCAGCTGTAAGCTACCCGCCACTGCAACATGGCACTTCTTGCCAGTAGAGCTGTCCTCAAAGTACTTCAAGTCAGACTCTGCTTTTTGAATCCTGGCCTCCTGGACAGATTCTTTTCCCTTCCTCCCCAACTCTCCCACAGACCCTCCTCCCCACCACACACACTCTTTGTGCTGCCAGCGGCCAGGAAACAACAGAGTTTCAGATTCCTGTGGGCGTTCAGTTCATAGATCTGTTCCCACCCACTCCTCTATCGTATGCAAGCTGCCGACCACCATCCTCTCTCCTTGTTCCCAACGTGGTTCATAGTGCTCTAGCTTTTCCTCTCCTTCAAGGCAGCTGATGTCTTTCTGCACTGCATTTCACTCATATAAGATGTGGAACATATGAGGTTCCCAGGATGCTTGACATCAGGCTGTCCTCACCTGAGCATGACACCTCAATTCTCCCTGTGACAGCCAGGTTTCCTTGCTGGCCCTGAGAGCAAGCAAATGGGTTAGCTCTCAGGACTGAAAATAATTCAGAAAAAAAAGTCATCACAAAATAGAGCAAGCCCTGTCTTTGGAAAGCCAGGGATTTTGACTGACCAAGTAAACGACATATATCTTCTCACCAAAGTGAAACATAGAGTCAAAGGATAATTAAAGCAATTCCTCAAAGCATTTGCCAAATGTCTGCTGTGTGCAGGGCACTGGGGAAACCAAAGATGAAAATGTCACACATTGTCTCTTTCCATGAGGCTCTTACAACCTGTGGTAGCCTCAGACAGGCACAATCACACTGTGATGGTGTTATTACTGCGGTAGACACACAAGCAAAGCACAATAAGGGCACAAGTCACCAGCAATCAATTATGCCTCGGGGAAGAAGCGAAGGAGTACCTGGAAAGCACTTCGAGAGGCAATATTTATCTTTCCAGAACCTAACGTGAAATGGCACTTCAGGTTTGAGTAATCCAACTAACCATCTCATTTCTCTACTCATTTTAAAAATATATGCAATCAAAACAAAGTCAAAATGGGCTAGTTAAAATGAAAAATTCCTTTGGTAAAACCTTTGCTAAACTAAATGGGCAAGACGAACTCTTCTTCAAGCTCTCTCATATCAACTATAATGCTTTGTGCTAGGTATGTTCAAAGAAGTGCAACAGAAACAAATCTAATTTATTTAATTTCTTAAGGAAGCTCTTGTCAAACATAGAGACTAGTTCAATTTCATTCAATATTTAGCATTTCATTCTCAGTTCCTATTCTACTTTTTTCACACTATCAACATTCTAAATCACTATTGTATTTCAGTTTTTTATATGGTAATTAAACATTGGCTGCTAAGAACTAAATTAAAAAGGCAACTTCTTTTAATTATAAATACACAACAATCTCAATAAATCAAAATGATTTATTTTAAATCACGAAAATTATTTACTTTTGGAATATAATGGATTGCATTTTAGCCACACACTGCTTCTAACTTACTAAGCAGAGGAATGGGCACTCTCACAAATTTATGTTCTATGATATATGGATTTATTATTTACAAGAAATAGCTAATATAGATAAGCACATCGAACTACAGAGAAAAGCCTGAATCCTGGTCTAACAACTTTCTGAATTTGGAAGTTAAGCTTTAAAAAGAATTTGAGTGAAAAAACCCCCACTGATTTCAAAACACACTTAATAATAACTCAAGTTTTAGAAAATGCTTTTCAATTTATCAAATGTTACTGCATAATAATACATTCGAATTTGTGGTCCAAAACAGAAATCTGATCATCGCCCTAGCTGCCCCTTCTCTCTTACTCTCCACTCCAGGTGTCCGGGCATTTCTCACTCACTATTCACTGTGCAACCACAATGAGCAAAGCTCTGTTCTAGGCACCATGAACTACATAGGTGAACAAGAGAGATTTTTCTGAAAGCATTTAGAGATCAGCCAGGGTGGTAGCCAAGAAAATCAATAACTGTTGTATAGTTAAGGTAGAAGTAGAAGCTAGATGCTAGCTAGTGCAGCATCCAAGCTGTCTGAGGAAGAAAGTTTGCTGGAGGAAATGATGCCCGCACTGAACTTGGAAAGACTAAAGGATGCAGGGTGATGGCCAGAAGGAGGAGAGAAAGCTATTTCAAGCAGAGGAGGCCTGTATTTCTATCATTTCTACCTGAACACATCACTGAATTCCATTTCCTCCTCTCTCTCACTTCCATTGCTTTATTTCAGACCCGCAGCATTTTCTCCTGGAAGATATTAATAAATGAATTCTCTAGAGGGTCTTAGGTACCATGGTAAGTTGAGGCCTCATGAGAGCAGAAGGTGATCCCTTTATTAAGGCAGACAGCGCCAATGCCTTAACAGTCCTTTAACCATACACAGCCTATCCAGGAAGTCCTCTAAAAGTGGTTACCGTACATGTCCCAGGGCCTCGGAGACTCTCTCCAAGCCTCTTTGTCTCCCAGCCTCATCTCTGAACCCTCTGCATATAGATTTACCAAGAACACATACAGATCTGCTATGAAGATGAATTTCAGCTGGCTCTATGTTATGTATCGTTACTTACACATATATTGTACCATAGGGATTGTATGTATCATTAGAGAGCAGGATGGTCAATCTTGTAGAGAAACTAACCAAGGCAGTATAATTCATTTTATGGCATTAGAAGTTATTCTTATAGCACAAAACTTTAACCTCATATAGACATGATTGTCATTCCTATTCACTGTTATCCTAGAAAGTTACTTTCAGTGAAAAGGGAACTTACCCTAAAATTTTTTCAACAGCTCATCACCAAATGATTCTTCGCCTTATTCCAGAAGATGGTGTGTATGAGATACATGGAATGCATTTATTCTCTTCCACCTGCTATCAGAGGAAGGGAATAAATACTTCAGAGAGGCGAAGCGGTATTCCCAAAATTACATAGCAAAGTGGTAGCAGAGCTGAGACTAGAACCTGGGACTCAGATCCTCTGGCTCTCAGTTCATTTTTTTTTTTCATCTCATCTCACTGGCCCTAGACCTGTAGTAGTTTATAAACGTGCCTTCTCCCTGTGGCTGAGTGTATCCTTTCCCAGATAAGTCCCATTTAGCCATTTGCACGGGAGAAAGGAATCATAGGGAAACAATTAAAATCACTGATTCCTCTAAATCCAATTTAAAATGGCTCCCCTTTCTCAGTTCCTAGCATTCTTACAACTTTCACTCCCAGCCACTTTCTTAAGGCTCCGTCCCCCATTAGCTGTGTGTAGGGAAGACGACTGTAATGAGTCCACAGCACAGAAGCAAGTCTACCCCCTTCCTCATGCTCTTAGCATCTCCATTGTTACAGGACTTGTGCTTTGACATCTGAGAAACAACACACAGCTTCTGTTCGTTTTATTTCCCGGGGAATATGCCAAGGCTCAGCAGTGAGAGCAGGAACATGTTTTTTTCCTCTTAATGAACTCGAAAGCTTTCTTCCCTTCTTTAACAGCAGCCCTGTGCACTGTTGTCGTCCTTTCTGCAACTGCAGCTGAAGTCCCTGGAAGGTATTAGCCCTTCAGTGATAACTTTGCACTGTGTGAATGGCAAGTGCAGAGGAAACAGGACAGCCAAAGCAAAGTCGGGGCATGTGTCTCCAGATGACAGAGCACTCACGAAACTCTCGGGCCACCAGGGGGCAGCTATGTGGTCTGGGTTTGGAGGGTGGGGATGCAGCGTGGGGAACAGAGGTTTCCATACCACCCTCCTCTCAAGCAAGAGTTCTGAAGATGGCCTCGGTCCTCTCTGTCCCCACACCAGCCTTGATGCCACCTCACCTGCCCCCTCTGAACAGGTGTGCTTTAGGAACCAAAGGCGTCCAGAAAAATGCCCATTTTGTCCAGAATAAGGACAGAAAGGTACAATATCTCACAGACACATTAAACACAAACACATTTTACTACTGCCATGCTGAGATATGTATTATAAAATGTGCAGGCAATCATTGAGTCTCTTAGCGACTCCAAAGTAAAAGAATGAAAGCCAACAATAGTTCAGGTGAAGGATGTAGCATTTTCTCTCCCCCACAATGCTATTCAAACTTAATTTCTTCCAATATAAATGTGCCCAATTTCACTTTACTCTATTAGATTATTATACAAGATTTTATATAGTAGAGCACACCGAAGTCTTCTTTCTTGCAGGTATATTGGCCGCAGTCCCTCTTGACTTCTAAGTCCTACTTGAGTCACTTTATGTGAATTCGCCACACATGGACATTCAGGATGAAATAACTTCTCAAGGACAGGAGTAGAAAGTACAGCACAAAACAACTGCATTATTTATGAGAGCCAAATACAAGTCCAGTTATAGAGGAAAAGCCATTGACGTTATACCACAGTTGGAAATCATTCACAAGTGACAATGGTTTGCAACACTTAAAATGGTTCAGAGATCCAAGCGCAGCCATTCATAGAGAACTGTTCCAAACAGGAATGATATTTGCACGTGGATGCAAATATCAACAGGTAACACCTGGACCAGTTGCTTTACCAATAGCAAATTCTCACACAGACAAACCTATAATCAGATGTGCAACTTAGAGTCTTGGCAAAGAGCACTTTAAAGCTGAATGAAACCATCAATGCTACTTTGGAATCTCCTTTGGATTCTGCATGACTATGGAGCACGTTAAGTCTAAATTATTTCTTTCTGTGCTCCTGCAGGGAAATGAAAAGAGAAATAAAGGAGGAAAACTTCCCAGAAATAGATGACCATCTGGTAAATTTCCAATTACACAAAATGTCCTCAATATGTTAGGACATAGTTTGGAGAAAGGGTCCCTATTCAATACACGGTCATTGATTTGAGGGTAGTGTTGGCTGGTTTATCTTCCTAAATAAAATTGCAATTGCAACACCAGAAGAATTCCAACACAAAGCCTCTGCTTACAGATATTTTATAGGTATGCCTTTTTTATGACCCTGTATTAAACATTCTGTAACTTGTGATCTGTGAAAATGTAATAAAAAAAGGTTTAAGTAATAGTACTTTAGAATGATAAAGGAAACAATTGTCTACTTGCTGTAATAATACAGCTTTCCTATTTTATGAGTTTGTTTAAAATAACAACACTATTTTTCAGTTTCATGAAGAGAATTTCACGTCTTCATTTTTCCATTTTCTTTGATCTGAGTCAATGTTCACTTTTCACACAAGAAGAAACTTGGCATGACAAATTGGTAACGACTTATTTTTATTCATATCTGGCTTTTCGCTCATAATTTGTGAGATTATTATATTTCTTTCAATTATTTAAACAGGATCTCTTTTTAAAAAAGAAGAAAGTAATGTTTCCTCATCTTTTTTCTTACCTTTTAGGGTCAAACCACCAAATCATTGTGACTTTAATGTAAAGATTATTCTCAGGAGGTTAATTTAGTGCCATGATGAACTAATCCTGAATTCACAATGAAGAAATAAACATTTATTAAACTGGGGTTTTTTTGTTTTGTTTTGTTTTTCATGAGGCCTTGAGATAAGTACTGGACAAAAGGAGCTATCAGATGATGTCCTGGCCCACAAGAGATCATGGACCAGTGACAGGGACAGGCAAGTATGGCAGATAGCAATGCACCTCACAACACATACCACGCTGGAAGAATAGGAGGCGAGGCCCTACCAGCCTGCGGGGGTAAAGGAAGGACGATGGTGGAACTGATTCTTCAAAGAAGGAACTCATTTTGTAGATCAGGGGTTCTCACATTTTAGATTGAATTTGTTAAAGCCAGAGTACAACGCTGCTTTCCCAGAGAACCATAAGCAGTGTATCTCAGATGCGACCTGATCTTGATTCAAATGGTCCCAGGACCACCCCTGGAGGCCACACAGCAGACAGACGGGGATAAGTAGTAGGATGGGGGAGGCACACCAGGCAGAGAGAATCATCCGCGAGACTACCAGGAGGGCAGTGTGCACAGGTACAGAACGCCCGAGAAACCAGGGGGCAAAAGTATCAGAGATAAGAGCAGCTGCCTGATCAGGAAGGCTTGACTTGCCACGTGAAGGAGCTTGAACGTGATCCTAACCAATTTAAGTGTTTAAGAAAATGACAGATCAGATATGCTTAATAAGCTTTAATGATAGTAACAAAGTTGAAGGTCAAACCTTCCCATGTGATTAATTGATCCATTTTTTTTGGAATAAAGCCATGAAGAAATAAAAAATACCTTTTTGTTGTTGTTTTTAATGTAGAGATTAACGTCAGAATACAATGATTTAAAATGCCCACCAGCAGCCTTTTAAGGGTACAGTGGTGGCAGCACATCTCATAAGAAATGATGCTAGGTGGCCCCTGAATCCTGCAGACACCATCTATAGCCACACACAAGGGGGCTTCCGGGACAGCACCCACATTCTCACTGGCACCATGATGCGTTCACCATCACACCCCCACCACCCAGGTGAGACCACTTCCGGGAGGTGTCAGTTAGCAACACAGGGAGACCCCCACATGAAGTAGCAGCAACAGGCTGCCATGACCAGGTGTAACTAAAGCAACAAGAGTTATCAGTGCCAGCGGAAAGTCAAAGGGCCACTACCCTCCCCACACCACCAAAGAGAAAGCTCAGACAAGAGCATGTAGCACACATGTAGCATGTAGTCCACGCCCCTCCCATCCTCTCAAGTAGATCAACTACCTCATGGAAAGAATTCCACAAAGCAGGAAATGAAAAATAATGAATGTAATCATTGTGTGCTTATATATGTGTCCTGATTATGTACCATCAGTAATATTTTTATTTCACGCAAACTAAAAAAATTAATTACCTTTTCCCATAAACTGGGTATTTACTGTTTCTATCAATGAATTATGGCAAAAACACATGACTAATATTGTACTTAACCTAATGGAGCACATATCCTGTGTTTTCTAGTTTGTATGAAAACATCTATCTTTATTTTTCCACATATTAATTAAATTGAAAATAAACATTTGAGCTCTAAAAGAAAAAAATAAACTTTATCTTAAATTCAATTAGATAGATACTATTAAGGCTTGCCCTAAAATATGATACCGCATGCCAAAGAATTATTTGGTCGTTGGCACAACTTCTTTCAGTAAAGATCTAGTAACAATTTGGCAATGTAGCTGAGCCTACAGAGATTTTGCTAAAGTAAAAAATGTTAATAAAAACTGAATTAAGGGCCAAGTGAATTCTTATTGTATTTCCTCACACTTTCAATATAATTTATATCAACTATAGCATCTCTGGGAACATAAGTCTGGTAAAAAGAAAATATTGCAGTTCTGAAGAATTTGTAAACCATATTTACAAAGTGGCACCAGCAAAAATATATTAAAATGTATGTACTCAATAATCCAAAACCTATGAGAAGCCCCTTCCCCTCAAGATGATGGCAAACAAAAACTCACAAGCTTAAAGGTAGTGTCCCAGTTTAACAAAATATGTAGTCTTTGGACCTTATTAAATGTGAGGCCCAGGCTGAGGCAGGAAGATTGCTTGAAACCAGGAGTTCAAGACCAGCCTGGGCTGAATGTAGCAAGACCATGTCTCTACAAAAATTTAAAAAAATTAGCCAGGGATGGTGGTGCACACCTGTAGTCCCAGCTTCTCAGGAGGCTGAGGAGGGAGGATTGCTCAAGCCCAGAAGTTCAAGGTTAAAGTGAGCTATGATCACATCACTGCACTCTAGCCTGGGGACAGAGTGAGATCCTCGCTGCACAAAAAAGAAAAAAAAAAATAGTGAGGCCCATTGCAAAGGAGAGTATTCTGCATTGTCTTTGTGGTTATATAAAGTGAATGTTTATAAGCTATTGACAGTATTTGCAAATATTAATAGTAACAGATCAAAGATGGGAAATAACAGAGAGGTTTTGACACTTATAAATTCAAACTCCTTTCCGTTCACTCCCTAGCATGCACCCTGTGCTTTCAGAACCGCAGCTTCTCACCGTCCTGCAGACCCAACCCTCCCCTACCCCTGCTGGCTCTCCCACCGCCAGCGCCCCTGCCTCAGCCCCTGCTTCGGAGCTGGTGGTGCTCCTCATGGCCAGATTCCTCCTTTGTGCCTCTGAAGCCTTTGCTAACAATTTTGTCTATGTCAGTTTCTCTCCTTTCCCTAAACCACTGCTGTATACAGAGCCAGAACTACTTCACTCAGTTCATGATAGTACTTTACGCGTTTCTGATGCTCTCAGTAGGTTTTTTTGGGAGCACGGACTTATTCACAGATATTTTTTAGAATTCTGTTGGCATCTCTACCATGAGAATTATAGGATATCGTGCTTTGCACTGAAGTCTTCTTTCAGTAGAACTTGATCTGCAAATGTACTCTTTGTCCCGGGAAAATCTGTGAAGAGGAACATGACCCTGATAACCAAATCCCCCAAGTGCCTGCCTTTAGATACAGTCAAGAAGGAAAAGAATGTTCTGTGTTAACTACAGGGCACTTTCATAGCATGCAAGAGTTTACTCTCAGATAAAATATGTTGTCTTTTGTTTGTCAATGAATAACCTGTATCTACTCCCTAGTTAAATGAGAAGAAAGTATAACTTTCTTCTGGTGAGAACAAAACACCAGATGATTTCTTGGTTCTAATTTTAGCTCTTCTTATGATTTATGTCAAGCATCTAGGGGAGTATCAATGGAGTCAGCAGATAGCTCACAAATAATGGTCTTACTGAGCATGAAATATCTGTATATAAATTTCCCCAAAAGTCAATCATGGTTAAACTTATCCAAAAAGAATGTGGATAGAATTATGATGTTACAAGCCAAGTTACTGCCAATTTAACAAAATTTTGATGTTACAAGCCAAGTTACTGCCAATTTAACAGCATCAACCTGGAAACCAACATCGTTTTAAGAGGAATTAAACTAAGATAATTTTCCACAATAAGGATAAGTCCTCCCACTTATAAAATCAAGCTAAGGTGTGACCAGTGTTTACTGTGTACCTACTACATATGTAGCTCTGTTCCAAAGAAGAGAGGAGAGGGGAGAGTTTCCTAAGAAGTGAGGATCCCTGACCTCTAGGACCTGACACATTCCACCTGGTAATCAACAGAAGTTCGGAGAAGTGATATCTAAATGGAACTTAGAATACCCACAGAAGTTTTTGTGAAGTCAATTGAATATTTATCAGATTTTCCTTGAGGAAACCAGCACCAAACGATAAACATTTTTGAGTCTCTGTGGCAAGATGGCAAAAAACTTGGGAAATATTGCCCTGTAGATGACATTTAGAGAATAGTTCTTGATGCAACCACATCAAAAGCAAGTGCAAATAGAGAATATTTGAGAGTAACAATCCTGCCCAAATTAACAGGTCAAGGACAGAAAGATAAGAATAGCTGGTAAGTTGTTAAGAAAGTAGTTAGACATGATGTCATGGAAGATGACCGAAAGACTTATTTCAGAAGGAGAACAAATCAATAGTGTCAAATCTTACACAGACGTTTAGTAAAATGGGACAGAGAATTAACCACTGGATTTGGCAACATTGAAGTAACCTGGACAATGACAGTTTTAAGGGAGTGAGAGAGAAGGAAGAAGACCCTGTGGAGCAGGATGAGGAAGGAATCAGAGGGAAGTAAGTACATATAGCAAATATAGAAAACCCAATTGTGTGAAAGCCAGCAAAGCAGGGGTGGTTGAAAGGAAACGCAGTTTCCTTAAAGGTGGGAGATTTATAAGACAAGGGATTAGATGCAGGGCTCACATGGAGAGGCGGCCCTTCATCCACAGTGACAAAAAGGAAGGGTACATGGGACAGTTGTAGGCAGACATGGGAGAGGGTGGATGAAGGAGCTCCCATATTTTATCTTTCCAGTTTTAGCAGGAATCGTGATGGCTTGGATTATTGGTAAATTTTATTTTACTATTACAACATTTTTTTTTTTGTATTTTCCAAAGTTTCTTCTATAACAAACATATCTTCATAATAAAAAAATCACTTTTTGAATGAGACTTAAAACCACACTGGAAACATATTTGAATATGTTTAACATAGTAAAGTTACACAAGAGACTTATTTGAACACATATTAAAAAGAGGAAAAATTTTTGTGGCATAATCTCTGCCCTGTTACAGCTGTGAAATGTGCACCCCTCCGTGCTCTTTTTGGGGTTGTGCCTGGAGCAAGAACTCGAGAAACTGCACCAATATTGTGACTTTGGAGCTCACCCAGAAAATGCAACTTTTCTTTGCTCCCCATTTCAAGCCTAACATAAAAATGCCACACATACAAAAACAATTGGTCTAGATTATTCCAAACTCCTGTCTTGTAATAATTTTTTTACAAAACCACATCCTCCTGTTTTCCATCCAATTCTGCCTCAGGCAAAGGCATTTCATGATACCATGAAACACAGTATATTGGTATAGATTCCTTTTACTTTAATTTTTTAAAGATGAAATTCTAATGCAGCTTTCTTCGCTGATTTCAGAATCCAAGCAGACCCAATTTAGGAGTTTGCAAAAGCACCAAAAATCAATGTATAGAGGAAGAAGATGGAGCCACCAATGTAAACAGTTTATTGACTGAGCAGTGGGCAGTGGCTGAGATATTCAGCCAGCACTTGCTTTTGCGTATCTACCACCCTGTTCCTGCCATGGGAATGGGATAGCTTGAGTTTCGCTGAGCTCATGTTGCCCTTTACATATATATGAGAGACTTGAGATGTTTAAGGTAGAATAAAACCTGGCATTCCATAAAGAAGAAAGATATTAATTATTAGGACCACAAGAAGTACTACTTATCTTCTTAGTTGACTAATATGTTATTTTTCTCAGTTTAAAAGATTCTCTTGGAGGAGGACAATCATAGGATTGGCTCCTCTCTAATACTCTCTGTTTACGCTACCTTTTTTCAATGTGATTCCACTACATAACTATGCCTAAAATGTGATCTACATGACAATAATTCCCAAGTTTTTTTGCCAATTGTATCCTCTCTACCAAGCTTCAGATTCATATGGCCAATTGCCTACTGAGCACTTCACATCCAAGAAATCATGGCCAGAATGAACGGTTGATTCCGAATATTCATGTTCTTTCTCCCTAAAATGTGTTCCCCTCTTAGTACTCATCAGAGTAGGCACCACCATCTAGATACTGCTCTAGCTCTCAACTTTGGAGTCATGCTCGGATGTCTCTTTAGTTTGCTGCAGTTGTTGAGAAAATGTAATGAGAGAAAACGCTGGCTGATCAGAAAAACCATTTTTTCAACGAATGTATGATCTTGATTTATAAACAGTGTGGATTCTCCTAGGGAAAACCAGCCACTGATGGAAAAACTGACAGCCCCTCCCTCTTTCTTTCCTTCACTCCCCTCCCTTTACCTTTTTTCTCCCTCCCCTCATGTTCAGGGATGATTTATTTTCCTTCTTAATTCCTTTCCGTTAAGGTGAACTCCCTCTAAAAGAACCAAGAGTCTAAGCAGGAGGCTGTAGTCAGTTGTGAGGGTTTCAAACACTGGGTAGTTTCAGACTTCACTTCATCTACATCTGTAATAAACCACTCTCAGCAATATTTTACATTATATGCAATGGTTTTCAGGTGGGTGGAGGGCGGTGAACATCAAAATGAGGAGTGCAAGCCCGTGGGTGGTAGACACATTCCCTAAAGATTTGCATATGTGACCGACTACCACCTTCCTACCTTCAGAATGACTCATGGACTTTTTCTTCCTTCCTATATAGCCAGAGGGAACTTACTGCTATTTACAGTGATGAAAACAAATATCCAAACATGGCAGTTTTCATCCATAGATAATTCTCAATTATCCACTCATAAACCTATGGATTTCCTATGGCCCCTTTTTAATTCCAGAAGGATTTCTTCTGATGCCTCAAATGCTTGAGGCTCACTTTGCCCTCATTAGCCAGTGACCATTCAGGGAATTCCAACTATCTTTAATGTCATATTAAGCAAAATATGAAGGCAGACAAATCAGTAGGAAAAAATCACATTGCATATAAAACACAAATAGGAATGTTTTGGCATATATCTCATAGATTGAATTATCAACACCACTATTTTCCAACTGAACAATGACCTGGAGGCATTTTAATGCTTTCTGAAAATTTTGTGTATCATATTCAGAGAAATGGATTCAGCCATTTTCGAGTATTCTACAATTACTTATTTAATTCATAAATGATTCAAGGGAAACCTTTTCTTCTCCTACCTGACAGCCATCATTTAGTCATTTCAGCACTATGGGTGAATGGGAAACAAATAGAAGGAAGATAAAAACCAGCTCCTCTAGATTTCTGGTAGAATGCTGGCAAATGCAAGACTGCAGTAGGAAACAGGCTAAAATAAGATTTCCCAGTGTTCTACCTTAGAATTTCAATAACTTATGTTTTCTTGGTTTCCATCCCTGTGAATAATCAAGAGCTAGTTGATAGGACAGCAGCTATGAAAATATGTACGTTTTCAGAAAACAAAAGAAATCAGGATGCTACTGAAAGATATGATAAATGAGCTCAATTTTTTAAATCTAGAAATTATAATGAAAGAAATTTAATGTGCTTTGACCTCCTATAGCATTAATATTTGTACTACCAATTTGGCACTTAGCACACACTGACTTGTGCCATTATTATGGTTAGTATTAATAATGAGAGGCATTAATTGATCTTTTACTAAGTTCTAGCCTATCTAAGGCACCTTACAAAACAATGTTTCTAATCCTTGCAACAACCCTCCAAGACAAGTATTATCACTCCCATGTTACTGATAAAACACACCAAGGCTCCGGGGTAAATAACCTGCTCTAGGCCACACAGTTTGTTGGGACAGTAAGGGTTGAACCCAAGACTGGCTGACCCCAAACCCTCTCCACACAGCTTTCTCAATGCCAGATGTCACCTTTTACAGGTCTTACTCCCTCAGTGAGACTACAAGCATCCACTGGAGAGTAGGAGTAGAATTTTTAGTGGGACAAGACCTAGAATTTCCATATTTTTACATCACTCGTTTCCAGTGCAGTACTCAGTAACCGCTATTGATTGAGTCTCCATTTCGGTAGGGGATTTTTGTTTTCCTTAGTGTCATTTTTGTTTCCACAGAAGGGCCAGCTGCAGCAATGCAGTTGCTGTGTGGGGGTGATACTAGTGCTTTTGCTACCAACAGTACAGATTGGGTCAGCTAATACGGTATCTTTAAAAATGTACTGCAACCCGTGCTATCACTTATGAATGGGTGGTACACATACAAACCTGTCCCAGGGAGCCCCACACACCAGAAATCTTTGAGGCAAACTGTGGCAACTGCAGGTGACCAGAAGGAACAGACGCAGGAGTATAAACCGTATCATCCCAAGCGGTTACTGAGTATTACTGCCAACGCATGACTGCAGTCAGGGTGTCTTGTTCCACTCTAATGACAGATTTACCGGTAAGAGAGGCATTGCAGACTGTCACTGCAAAGGGAAGTGCAATCCTACCAGCTTGAAAAGCAGAGGTCACTTTGAGCCCCTTTTATAGAATAGAAGAAAATGCTAATGGATCAGGGTGTCTAATGTCAAAAGAAAACAGTTTAGTTCTTGCTGGATTACTCCGCTTCAATAATTTAGAACAAGTGGGTAGCCCTAAAGAAAAGATTGAAATTGTGCCTTTGCTTTTAAAAAGATGACTAAAAATTGTTTGAATATTCCTGTTGATTCATTCCGTGGTACTTAATCAGCACACGACAGAGACTTCAGTACAAATGCTGCTATCTTCTGAGACAGCCACAGCTTGCACTGGGGTCAACACTCTACTCAATCAAATGCAAATTTACCCTTTTTATCCAAAAGAAGATGTAAGTTAACTCACTGATAAATGAAACGTGAGCAGTTTCTCATCAGCTACACATACAATCTTAAGAGCTCTTGGAAACTATCACACAGACAAAAAGGGCCACTCTGGAAAACATGTCTTCCAAAAATTGTTAAAAAGGATAAATGCACCATTAGTTAATTTGGGTAATAGTATATGCCCCTCTGACATTATTCAAGAAACAAGTAGAGATGGAATAGAGATTCCTGAATTTTCAAAACCTTATAATGCCTTTGGGGCTTGATTTTTAGTAGACAAAAGAGCAATCTCCCCATTTTTAGTAGACAAAGGATCGTGCTTCAGCCTGGAGCTCTCCAGTCCTGCTCCAGCCGCATCAAGGGTTTCCTAAGTGACCTTGGCTAAAGCACTTAACCTTCCCGCGTTTTAGTGTGTCCAACTGTGAAATAAGAAAGATAATGACAACAACAATAATAAGGCTCAGCACCTACATACCTCACTGAAGGGTTTTATGAATTAATCATATTGGGCTTTGAAAGTGCTTTTATGCTTTAAAAGCATTTGACAACAGTTAGCAAATTCCCACATCAATGTAATATATATGGTGCATAGAATTACGTCAGAGACTTTGCATGGTAGAGTGCATTCAGGTTATTTTGTGGGCAAAGCTTTAGATGACATTAAAAGAAATATGTTCTTTAATTGCTTTTGCTATTTGCCCCAGGGAAGAACAAGAAGAAAATCAATTTTTAAAAAATTGCATCCAGTGCTATGGTATGAATGTGTGTGTCCCCTCGAAATTCATACGCTGAAACCTAACCCCCAATGGGATGGCATTAAAAGGTGGGGCCTTTGGGAGATGCTTGGGTCATAAGAGTTCTGCTTTCATGAATAGCATCAGTGCCCTTATAATGGAGGCCTGAGGGAGCTTGTTTGTCCCCTCCACCCTGTAACGACATATTGAGAAGGCGCCGTCTACAAGGAAAGGAACTTTACCAAACCCAAAATCTGCCAGCACCTTCATCTTGGACTTCCCAACCTCCAGAACAGTGAGAAATACATGATATTCATCAGCTACCCAGTTTATGGTATTTTTGCAAAGGCAGCCCCAAAGACTAAGACATCAGTTTAGTGATAATTATAAAAGTATGTCAGTGAAAGATCAGCCTTTGACAGTTTTAACGCAAGCTCTGAGAACAGGCAGTGGGTAATTGGTGAGGTAACTCTCCCTTTCATCCCAGCAGTCTGTTCCTTTCCAATCCTGCCCTTCCCATGACCTCCCTCTCGCTCTCCCCCAAATCACAGTCTTCTCTCCCATCAAAGATGCAACTTCTAAGGCAGACTTTCCAGATTAGATAAACCCTCCTAACCACATGAAGAAAATCTTCACTACCAAACGAAGCTGCAATTATGTCTTGTTAGTTCATGTATACCTGGTTAATTGTAGTGTACTTTATGCTGATAGATGATGGCCCATTAGACCATCAGTGCCCACGGCCCGGCCCAGGGCTCCCATTTCCTGAAGAGCAACAGGAAGCCGAGGACAGTGCTTTTAGGTTCTGAGGTCATGCAGTGAATGGCGCCAATTAGTTTTAAAACATCCTTAGATATTTATCGTAGCACAAGGTTTCAAAAATAAACTGTCATCAATATCTACTACTTGGACTCAACACATGTGACTTTGCAGATATTGCTTTAGATTCCATGTCCTCCATCACAAATTTGGGGGGTGTGGACAAAAACATCCTTAATAGGAAACCGTTTTGTTTATGTGGCTCCGCTTCCTTTCTTTGTTAGCTTTACTTTCAATCTCTCACATCATCTGAACAGTATCATTTGAAGACTCCTCCCTCTCCTCTTTTACATAAGCAGATCTGGCAGCAGATTGTTCAGTTCTGATATGTTCTTTGCTGGGACGGTTCTGTGGCATCTCATCAGTCGTGGTGTCCACATCAAAACTCATGTGCAAAGGCACTGAACAACGGTATTAGAACCTAAATGCTGACTGTATTAGAAGGTCTAGGAAGCCTGAGGTACAACCCTTGAGGAATTGTTTTGCAAGACTGATACCTTCCTCTATTTTGAGAGCTAAAGAATCTCTTTGATGGAGCACTGATCTGGAAGTCAGGGGGCCTGGGTGGGGTCCCAGTGCTGCTTCTGAGCAGGGTGGGGGGGGGGCTTGGACAAGGCACATTAGTTCCCTAAACCAACATTTCTTTAAAAGGGTTAAATTTGATAATCTCGCAGCTCCCCATTAATCTTAAAATATATGTAAAACAATATGATTGCATGGATTTTCATGCTCCTGTTCATTTAAAAGATATATCCAAGGAATACAGAAACACACTATGGCTTTTTGAATTTGAATGTACTATACAACTTTTGAATTCACCATACAATTTCTGGATATCTGAAGTAACATTAAACTAACAGTCCTCACAAATAAAAAAAAGGTAACAGATATGAAATTAAAATCATGCACCAATTTAAATCAAATCCAAACCGCTGTTCCTTTACCTGTAGTTGGGAAGCTGGAGACAACAAGTAATAATAGCTAATAAAAAAATAGAAAAAAATAATGGAATTAAGAGGATCCTGTGCAGGACTCAGTCTCTCCCTCTGTTCCTCTTCTTCCTCTTCACTGATGCTAAAAGATGCAGTAACTGCTTAGGCATCTCTTATGCCCTGAATAAAGAGAACAGAGATGCAATGCAAGTGCAAACCAAGAGGGAGGTAAGTCCATAAAAGCTTGATAGAAGAAGACAGAGTGCACAGAATCATAGTATCTAAACGGGTACATGGGTAAGTACGCCATATAGCAGCAGTCCCTGACCTTTCTGGCGCCAGGGACCAGTTTCATAGGAGACAATTATTCCACAGATGGGGTGGGGGATGGTTTGGGGATGATTCAAGTGCATTACATTTATTGTGCAGTCAAACCTCTCTGCTAATGGTACACTATATTTGCAGCTGCTCTGCACCATCACCTCAGCTCCACCACAGATCATCAGGCATTTCTCATAAGGAGCGTGCAACCTAGATCCCTCACATGCGCAGTTTACAGCAGGGTCCATGCTCCTATGACAATCTAATGCCTCCGCTGATCTGACAGGAGGCGGAGCTTATGTGCTGATGTGAGCGATGGGGAGCGGCTGTAAATACAGATGAAGCTTCACTTGCTCACCTGCTGCTCACCTCCTGCTGTGCAGCCCAGTTCCTAACAGGCCATGGACTGGTACCGGTCCACAGCCCAGCGGTTCGGGACCGCAGCCTTATAGGATACCTAAAAGAGAAGGAGTCCTAGTTTTGACAGCAGTAGACTACTTGCCAGATGTATCAGTCTCTGTGCTAACTCTGTCTCTACTCTGGAAAACATAATACTGGAAGCAATGAATGCTGATTTGCTGGAGCGTTAAGTAAAACGATATGGCTACAGCAAGTCAGTAGTCACTAATGCTGGAATTACAGCTCCATCTGTGGCCATGTAATTAGCTGTACAGCTAAGCATCTGCCACAAAATTGCGACTACGATATGTGAACTGGCAACACCAACAATTAGAACAATAACACCCCAAAGTCTCAAGGAAACTTTAATTATTCATTTAATTTAAAAAGTAAAGCTGGAGAAGACAGCTGCTAGGGATACAGCTTCTCTTTACTCATTGCTACTTATTTGGCTTTGGAATTTTTCTATTGTTTATTTCATTCTCTTCTGTTTTTAATGAACTCTTATTTTCCTGGAAGTCCTACAAAAACAAGATCAGTATTAAATCCAAGTACTTCCAGTTACATCAGGCATGTGGGCAAAACTTTAGCTCTCTAAAATGGACAATGAACTCAAACTCCACTGGAATGAGGGCCAGCCTGCTGTTTCATGCACTCAAATGGTGCGATTAAAATAAAGATAGTGACTGCGGTGTGCCTCTAGATTTAATCAACAGAGATTTGTGAGTCCTACCGTGGCACATACAAACTACTCTAAGACATTGTGGTATAGAAGAGGAAAAAGGTATGTGCAGGAAGTACCACACAAAAGATTAGGCAATAATGCCATGTAAGAGTTACAAATTTGGAGCCATGGTCAAGGAGGAGAAACAGTTGACTCATGATTGGGGATTAAAGAAGGATTCGTGGCAGAGGTGACATTTGAAGTAATTCCTAGTCTGGGCAAATGAGAGAAAATACCATTTCTGATAGCGAGGTTAGCATGAACAGTAACAGAGGCAAGAAAGAACAGAAGAGGCTTGGGATATGGGGAGTGGTTGCACCTAGTGGAAGTCGTGGAGAGAGAAGGGCTGCAAGAGAGGTGGAAGATGGGTTTTAGAGGCTCTGAAGGCCTGCCTAAGGAGTCTGCCAAGAGATAGACCACCTAAAGTGCTTAACTGAGGAGCCACAAATTCATCCTGGTTCTTTAAGGATTATCTGTGTGATGAGGATGTGCAAGATCAATTTCAAGGGCAATACCCAAAGTTCACTTGGGAGGCTACAATTCAAGTCTAGGAAGGACTTGGTAAGGGCGTGGAGTGGGGAGAAGGGGAAAGGGGAAAGGGAAAATAGCTGCTTCCATCTATAGCAGGGCTGGCTGTCCAAACGGGTTTCTGCACTGTCCAATGTGACAGCCATCAGCCATATGTGGCTACTAAGCGCTTGAAATATGGATAGTGCAACAAAGTCCATTTTTAATTTCATTTAATTTTAATTAATTTTAATTTAAACAGCTACATGGGGTTAGTGGCTACTGTATCGGACAGTGCGGTTCTCAAGTAATAAATATGTACTGGTAAGAGGGTAATCAAGTGAAACAACATTAAAGATGTTTAAATAACAGAAGACAGAAATTTGCATTAATTACATTTGGTAGTTTCACAAGAATTTGGGCATGAGCCACGTGCCTCTTAAAATACATTAAGCTGTGACCTTCTGGCAGACGGGAATAGTTTTCATTCATCTTTCTATCTCCTTATCCCTAGTGCAGTGCCAAGTGCTAAAAGTACTCATTGAACCACTCTGAATGAATAAATGAATGAGTTAATGAATGAACATATTGTCAGTATGCAGATGGGAACTCATCATTTAAAGAATTACTGGATTTAGGCAAACATCTCAATGGGTGAAGGCAGTGACTATGGGATGTGTCCTTGATGTCATTCCCCAAAACCAAAAATCTAGAGCATATGAATTAAACATCCTGAAGGATTCACAGTCACTTTCTCAGTGAAATTGGTGGTGTTATTTTTATCAAGAGCATCAAAAGAGCCAAAAGGATTCATATGAATGCCGGAACCTTAACACCATCACACATTTAGTTAAATGCTTTCAGAAAGCAATTTCTGATTATAAAGGGAATACACATTTTTTGTAGAAACTTTGGAATGTATTAAACTAATAAAAGAGAAAATAAAAATTACTTACAGATTTTTAACCAAAGGCATTCACTGTTATTTTGTTTCCTTTAAGTCTTTTTTCTATATGTATCAAAAAAAAAAAAAAATCACATACAATAGAGTAGGACTGCTAAAACGCTTTAACATCAAGTAATGAAAGAATTGTAAACTATGCCACATGAATTTTATTACACTTGTAATAAGCTGTTTACGGAAAATTTGAAATGAGATAGGAATTACTTATAAAACTAAAAAACACAAAGAATGGACTTACATAGGTAGTATAATCATCAGTTTTTAAGCCAAAACCAAAATCTGTGGATAGAAAGGGGAGAAAAGCCTGGAAATGGCAAAATATTAGCAATGATTGTCCTTGGCTAAAAAATGATAAAATAATTTTATTTGCTTCTACCCCCAACTTTTCCACATACTGAAGGCTCTATGATAGACACAGTTTTCTGTTAGCGAGTCAATAGAGCGTCCTGGTTAAGAACATAGGGCACTCTGACCCATTATTGTCCTCAGGGAAGGCATCAGGACCACAGTGATATCTAAGAACTTCTCTCTTATTGTTTAGGACGCTGTGAGAAGTTTCTATTTTTATATAGAAAAGCAAGCGAGCATGATTTCTGGGCAAAGAGAGACTTCACAGGAAGTTTGAACACTACACATTCTCTGTGAGCATGCAAGGACTTGGTGACCTAGCTTTAAACCTTGAACAACAATCACAGACTGTTAACCTCAGTGACTTCCCGTTAGAAAGAAAAAAATCCTTCCATTACCATGTCGAAGAGTCTCAGGCCTCATGGAAGAGATTCTGCCAAGGGTCCCCCATAACACCATTCAAATACCCTGGGCAGGTGGTATTAATATTTGTTTATAGCCATGATGACGGTGCTGAAGCAACTACCCACTGGAAAAGGCAGGAAGCCCCACAGAAGCACATTGGCCTCAAATGCCATCGCTACATTTGCAGGACTATTGCTAGTGCCAACTTCCTAACGAAGGCACTGTTCTAAGCAGTTCATGTCATTTTTCACCATTCGCTTTCCCCTTTGGTGGATGGGGAAATATTCATGAAGGACTTGTTAATATTCTTATTTTATACACAGGAAGACTGAAGGAGAGAGAAGGTACGTGGTCTGAGGTCCCTCACTCACGGAGCACTGGGATGGGATTCCTCCCCTCAGCCAGACTTCTGTCCTCCCCCCTCACTCCCACAGAGCCCCCCACACTCTTAACCCCGGCTCTGAATATGATCCATAAAACCAGATTGGAATCTATGTCCTTATTTTATGTAAACAATTTCTAGCTAATACAAAAGATTATCCCCATAATATCAAAGTACAAGGAAAAGTATTCACAAAAACCCTTTTCTAAAGCTACAGCTCACACAACTATAGATTCTCTGGAGTATTTAATAGGAATTAGGTTCCACAGTCATTTAAGATTTAATTTGAATCCAATGCGCCACACTTACTGTATTGACATAGTCACAGGAGAGTAGAACTGTGCAGTGCCAACATAAATGTTTTTCTGAGCGAGGTTATGGGCATGGCTTTTCTAACTAATGAGTCCAGAATTTTCCATTTTTATTAACAGATTGCTTGTATGGCTGATCCCATGGGCTTGAAGCAGGAAAGTTGTTTAACTGTGCGACTGAGCTGTCTACGCCGCCCCACCACTCCACGTGGCCTCCTCAGTCACTTGGTTGGGGTGTGAGATGGCTGCACCCCACCCTCCCAGCTCACGGTGTCCCCACCCTCCAGGTGCATATCTGCTGGGAGAAGGGAGCAGCGGGAAAGAGGCGAATTCAATCCACTTCTAAGTTTGGAAAAACAGACCTTCAGAAGAGATGTTGTGGATCAAACAGGGAAGAGTCCATTAGCTATTGCCTTGAGACCTTGTAACACATTTGATTAACACGAAAAGATATCTCAAATTAATGAAGCCATTCAGGTTTCAAGGCTTTGGTCTCCCAGAACCTCTGTGCGAGGCTACATTCCCAAATTATAGCTTCTCTCACCCTGACCCGTTGATTTCATTTAACAGGATGCAGTGAGTCTAGTCAATCATGTATGGAATTTCTCTTACAATTTGCTTTATGATAATGATACCTTTCCTTTGCATCGTACTTTATAGTTCTCAAATCATTCGTTGAGTGATTACAATATTTCAGTTAAAGGCATAAAAGAAATTACGCCCATTTCAGGGGCGAGGAGTAGAAAGATAAGCGTGGTGTTCCATGGAGCAATTCAGTTCATCCATCTGGATGCAGCTCCTTTCAACAACCACATCAGACTTTTTTGTAAGTATATGGTCATTCAATGATTGAAACATTATAGATTGTTTACTACCTGCCAAAACTTCTGGGTATTAAATTAATATTTATAATATGCCTGCTAAGTGCCAGGCACCAGGCTTGAAGCTGGGAATATGAGAAGCTCAGTCTGTAACTCAGGGGTTTTTGTTTTCATTTTTGGTTTTGTTCTTTTGTAATTCAGCTGGGGCCAGTAGTGCTGTGGAAAGAGTTCAGGCTTCAGGAACCCAAGGACCTGGGATTAAATCTGGCTCAATTACTAACCAGCTAAATGGCCTTGGGAGTCATTTTACCTCTCAGACCTTCCATTTCTTCATCCACAGTCAAGGGAAACAATCCCTCAGGGCATATATATATATATATGTGTAAAATAAAATAATGGACATAAAAGGTCTGGCACATGGCAGGTATTCAATTAATGGAAACTATGGAAAAGAGAGATTAGAGAAGAAGAAAGAAAAAGGAGAGCTCAGCTAACTTGATCCCTTGCATCTTAGTCTGTTCTAAATACCATAAACTGAGTGGCTTATAAACAGCAGAAATTTATTTCTCACAATTCTAGAGACTGGAAAGTCCAACATCAAGGTGGATTTAGTGTCTAGTGAGGGCCTATCTTCTTGTGTCCTCACTGGGTGGAAGGGGCAAGGCAGCTCTCTGGGGCCTCTTTTATAGGGGCACTAATCCTATTCATGAGGGCTCCTCCCTCAGGACCTCCTCCAAATAGCCCCCTCCTAATACTATCACCTTGGTGGGGAGGATTTCAGCATATGAAGTGGGGGAAGGGACACAAGCATTCAGACCATAGCACCTTGAGCCCATGAGACCAATTTTATGAAATATGATATAACAAGACCCCGAGGAAGGTTCTTTCAAAACCCAGCACTTCAAAAATGCATGCATGCAATGACATTTACACTTCCAAAAATGCAGAGGAACAGGTGTCGCAAAGAAAGATATTTTTCCTGGACAAAACAGAGTGGGTAATTCATCAGTAGAGAGCTATAGAAAAGAGCACGCAGCCTCATGAGTGGCTAGACCAAAAATAGTCACCACAGGAAAGCAGGCAATCTGTTATTAGTGAAAAGGCTAATTACATCTCATTTTAGAAAATGTTTGCTCTACTGGCCACCACAGAGATCCAGGGGTTGCTCGTGCCAGAGGCATTTCCAATGACCGGCTGCAAGTGAAGTGCTGTCATTACTTTCCATGAAACCCTGGGTGCAGCTCCATCACCAGGGGAGATGACCACAGTATTGGCAGCATCTCTGAAGTGCAGGCTGCAGGTGGCTCCATGAAACCTCTGTACTAAAATCCTAACACTCTGCAATCCAAAATGCAGAAGCCTATCCCAAATCTAACTGCTGCTGTGAATTGTGAAGCCAGAGAAACAAAGTCAAACTATTACCTTCAGTAGGGAATGCGGATTCAGTGATGGATCATTTTGCTCATCATCTTGAGCAAGTAAACTACTTTCAAAACCTATTAATGGATTTTAAGGCAAACCTCCACTTACTGCAGTCTCCACCAGAGGCAGACTGGGGGCACAGTGTCAGGTTTTATGGTAATGCTTAGCAAAAGTGAGTAGAAAATCAAGTTATCAAAAACCACAAGGGTTTTAGTTCCTGGCATTGACTTTGACCCTTACAGGGGAAGGTCAAGGTGAGGGAGGTGTAAAAGGGCTGGTTTTATTCTCGATACATGACCTCCATTTCTTTCTAACTTTAGCACAATTGGAGGAGAGAAATGGCCCTATTTACAAGCACTCTACCAAATTCCCAGTAGGGGTTTTGTGCCATCCCTAGTGCTACTCTCATGCTACAAAGGCAACAGAACAAGCTCCTTAGAACAATCAAAGTGTGCCTTTTTAAACCAGCATAACGTACTTCTCTCCAGCAGTAAGATTTTCTCTTATTTTGTACAGACATGGGCAAAATTAATTTGGGGCTAATGAACTTGCAATATTTGTATAGGAGTGATAGGCTTTCCTGCTCTGATTTTATATTTGATCTTCTGGGATTATGACAGAAATCCCAAAGATGGGAGGAGGAAGCCACAGCTGTTTAACTTAGGGTTTATTTTCTACACCCTCTTTACAGTGTTGAGAGCGCCAGAGATGACAGTAATAGCATTATCTGATTGGATTTGAGTGGCAATCTTTTCAATTTAATAACTCTGATGTCAGCTTCTCTGTCATGTTGCCAAGTTTAATTCCCACTTCTACCACGATTAGCACTCTAATGAAGACACTGGTTTTAGTGCTAGCACACACTTGTGAAGCTTAGCTCCTCTTGGAAGCCTTTGCAGTGAACTATGTATAAATCAACCCCACCTAGGGTACCTATGGTTTATGAGATTAAACACCACTGAACATTTCCATTTTGCTCTAAAACTTTAGTACTACATGACATATTTAACATTTTAGTATTAATTTATTTTCCAAGTATTTTACTCAGCTTTTGGTGATTCTTCCCAAACCACTCCACAAAAGGTAAGGAGACTAGGGTTCCTCATCAAGACCTAAGGAGGACAAGTGAGTTTCCCAAAGTCAGAGTTATCCGATGCCCCACTCAGAATCCACTGCAAACTCTTCTTCTTTCCTGGTCAGCTGCTCCACGAAGGTAAAGGGCATTCCCCAAGCACCTGTGCTGTGGAGAGCTGCGCTAAACCTGGTTAATCGTGCCCTGTTTGATAAAGTGCTTTCAATGGTTGGCACATTTTCTGTCTATAAAGGATACTTTTAATTCTAAAAAGTCATATTGTCTACTTTCTCCCTGAGATTTATTTGTTACAAAGGTTAAAATGAGGGGCAGAAAAAATCAGTAGAGACTGAAATTCTGAATAGAGTCTGCAGCCGCGGTTGGGAAGCCCAAAGGCTCTCAAACTCACGGCTGCACTGGGAAGAGATACACAAGCCCCAAATATCTACTTTAACAAAGGTAACACAAAGGCTCTGCCAGCTCTCTTTGCTAAGAACTCAAGGATAAAAGATGCAGGGAGCAAGTGTACACAGTCCTACATCTCTGGCCACTGATAAGTCAGCGCCTCTTGGCTCTCCCACCAGCAGCTACAAAAACTTCCCACAATGATATTGTTAGGTTTTGCCTTTTCCCCAAACTTCATAACTATGAAGAGCACCAATTAATCTTTTCTCTATATTCCAGGCATGGAATTCTCTATATTCCAGGCAGTTCTCAAACCTTTTAAAACATATGCTAACCCTTTAATAACTATAAAAATTCTATAACCCTTTTAATATTAGCTAAAATTTCAAAATAAATTAAATACACTGACCAAAAGCAAACCCAATATTTGGCATAGTACTAAATATAAGTTATACTTGGATACGAAATTTGGATTGTGTTTCCCAGGCCAGTGGTTCTCAAATTGGAGTCACAGAATCACCTGGAAAAATTAGGGAAACGGATTGCTAGGCCCCAACTCCTGAGTTTGTTTCTCAGTAGTTCCGGGATATGACATAAAAATGTGAATTTCTAACATATTCCCAAGTGATGCTGATGCTTTCCTTTGAGGGTCACTATCCTGGGGGCATGTCCTTTCTCTCTAGCTTATTTTCTGAGAAAAGCCCAGTCTTTGAGGTCCAGACCCAGAACCCATCTCTGCCTCTCTACAACCATGGGAAGTTATGATCTGAGCCAGCAGAGCTCAAGGCTCTGAGTGGGAGCTCTGCAGTCACACGGAACAGGCTACCGGGTCTGCCATGTTGCTGGATGACCCTGATTGGGCAAATTCCTCACTCTCTCTAAGCTTCCATTTCCTAACGTGTAGCATGAGGCAATGACAGTACTCACCCCAAGGATAAGGGTGAAAAATGAAGCGCTTCTCAAAGTGCTCAGCACATCGTAGGTGCCCACTCATTTCTGGCTCTTATTATGGGTGGTGTGAGTATTGCCGTTGATGTTAACAGTTGATGTTGAAAGCTGCACTGGGAACCAAGTCTTCTGGTTCCTTCAACTCTGCTCCAATCTCTCTTATGTGAATGTACCTTTCGTTGTGGTACCAGCCTGAAATGGTGTCCTTTCTCACACCTTGCTCTACAATGTTTGATGAGCCCAGAAGTATTTCCTGACATCATAGCATGTATTTTTTCCTTGAGCCTCCCTAATTCAATGAAAAATTCAATGTTTAGAGAATCTGAGCATTAAAAGAAATTAGACAATGGGCCTAAAAGAGCCCCATTTTCTCTCCCCCTAACAATTAATAACAGTTTTCCTTCAAAATGTATCAAGGCTTCCTGTAGGCTCCATCTATGGGATTCTCAACCTCATTGCCACTATGGAGGATAGTTATTTGTGGCACTTCATTAAAAAGGAAAAAAAAAAAAAAAAAAAAGGACAAAGAGAAAAACAAGAGTCGTGGGGTAAATAGAAATGTTCCCTTTTCATTCACCCCACGCAGCGTGCAGGCCGGAACCCCTGCTCTGAGCGCGGTCGTGGAGTTTCTGAAGAGGCGTCAACCATGTGTTCAAAAGCCTGACAAGGGGCCGGCCCAGAGTGAGCCAGGGCAGAGAAGCGAGATGCTAAGGGAAACAGGAGCCAAGAGTCAAGCAATTAACGTTTTTTCATGCTTCACTATAATTAGCCAGATCAAAGGAGACCAGGGCTTACAGATCTCACCAGGCCCACACGACTGAGAACAGTTAGCAAGTGGCCCAGTAGGCCTTGGGTACAACTAATTATTCACAGGCAGAGCTCCGATTCCTTATAAATCCCTCCCTTGTGAGTCCTTTATCAGTTATTTTTATTGTGAAGTGCTACACTTGAGAAAATCCGCAGGACTTGCACAGCTCGCGTTCATCCCGTGCCTGCTGTGTGGGGTGCAGGTTGGTCTGAGCGCCTCCAAACAGTCCCGCCAGGGAGGGATTGGCTCCAGGTTGAGGAGCTTGGTCAAAGCCTCGTTGCTAGGAAATGGCAGAAACTCAATTCAGATCTTTCAAAAGTCAACGAGTTGCAAATGCTCCTCCTACTCATAAAAAAAAAAAAAAAAAAAAAAAAATCACCTGGGGCAGCTTATGAAAAATACACATTTTGCTCTAGTGGGTCTAGGGTGAGGCTGGGACATAGGGTCTTTAAAAAGCTCCAGGTGAGTCACAGTTTCACTCGGGTTTGGTAAACCAGTTCCAAAAGTTAAGAGACCATCTGTGCAACTTCTATGTAGTCCCAACATATTAAACACAGAAACTCTATTTCATGGGAGTTGTACAGATTTCTTGACATCATAGTCTCTTCTAGTCCTTTTTTTCCTTCAGGCACCCAGAACAATAAATACATTTTCTATCACAATTGACATATACGGGAGTCCTCTGCCCAGAACACTGGGTGATTCCCAACTGTGCTCAGCGTAACAGCTGGAATCCTCACTACCCCTGGTGCTACATCATCTGGCCCCTCTCCCGCTGTGGGCATGTGGCTTCCTCCCCAGACACACCGGCCTCCCTGCCATTCCAAAAAGACTCTAGGAATTCCCACCTTTGTGCCTTTGTGCTGGCTGTTCCCTCTGCCTAGAACACTCTACCCCTAGAAAGCTACACGACCTTGGCTCCCGTCTCTGCTCAAACAGCAACTCAGTAAGGCCCACCCTGACTATTCTACGTAAAATTGCAACCACCCCTCGACAACTACCATAACTCCTCATCCCCTTTACCTTCTGCCACTTTTTTCTTTTTGCCATAGCATGACCACCTTCTAACACACCACTCAGTTTACTCATTATGCTGATTATTTACAACCTATCTTCTCCTGCTACAGAGTAAGCCCCGTGAGGTCAGGATCTGTGTCTGTTGGACTATTGATGTATCCTGACCATCTAGAACAATGCTTGGTATGCAGTAAGAGCTCAATAAATATATGCTGAATTAATGAATACAATTAAAACAAAGTTTCACACGATAATACTTAACCTTACTATGTCAATGTACTCTGATACTGTCCATCCAATTCTATTCTAATATATTTTATTAAAGGGTTGGCTGCGACGCACAAATTGGTCACCCACAGTTTGGAAAGCACTGACATAATTAATGTTCTGTCCTTGCCAATAACTTGCTGGATGCCTCTTTATGTCCCAGATCAATTTCTCAGGATGTGCCTTTTGACCACTCAAATACAAAAAGCCTCCTCCAAAAGTCCTTGAAGAGGCTAATAACTATACATGATGGCAGACCACGTGCAAATAAGAAAGCTGATAAAATGATAACACTAGAAGTTTTGGCATAAAATTCCTTTCTGAAAATGTTAGCGTTGGTGGCACACAGTGGTGTTGGAACAAACATTACGAGTGCAGTGAGACAGTGCATCCATGAGTCACCAGGAGATCTACTCATGTGTTGCAAATTATATCAATTTAGTTATAGCAGAGAAGAATGTTTTAAAGCATATGGTTTAATCACCGTGATTTGTGAATTTTCCTTTCAGAACTGTGGAACGGTGGGGACTGCTTTTATTTCAGATGGCTAACTTCAGATGAGTAAGATTAGTAGGCCCAATATTATCACTAATGAGCAAATATTTGTAGTTATGTCCTATGGGATCTTAAATCTTCTAGCTTCTTTAATCTTAAGTTTGGCTTCATATTTCAGAATTCACACTAGAAGTACTTCCGCACCGTATTAGTTTACTAGGGCTGCCATGACAAAGCACCACACACTAGGTGGCTTAAACAACAGAAATTAATTTTCTCACAATTCTGCTGGCTAGAAGTCCCAGATCAAGATGTTGGCAGGGTTGGTTTCTTCTGAGCCCTCTATCTTTGCCTTGCAGATGGACACCTTTTTGCTGTGTCCTCACATGGCTTTCCTTCTGTACCAGTCTGTGTCCTAATCTCCTCTTCTTTTAAGGACAATAGTCATATTGGATTAAGGCCCTCTCTGATGACTTCATTTTAACATAATTACCTCTTTAAAGACTGTCTCCAAATATAGTCATATTCTGAGAAAGTGAAGGTTATGGCTGCAACATATAAATTTGGGAGGGATAGAATTTAGCCTAACAGTACTTAAAACATATTCAGGAATAAGTATATTCTTTTACATCTCTCTCTGCTGTCATATAGGCTACCAAAAGCTATGACAAAAATATACAATTTCATATTCAATGTACGTGGTCTTCCTGAAATAAATAGAAATGAACTGGCTAATAGTATCAATGAATTAATTGAAATTAATTTAGCTACAACTGAAATGTCTAGTTTTTTCTCATCAACTAGGGAGGATAAAAGAATTTGTACTTTCCTCAAAGCTCAGGCTTCCTCCCAGATCTTTCATTTCAAATTGGTTTACAGACACGCCTTTTTCTCCTAAACATTCTTCTCTGGGCACTGGTACAAATTAAAAGAGAAAAGAAGGGAGGATCTGTCAACCAATCTAGGAGAAAACATGAGGTCAAATGAATGGTTTAACCATCACCCCTGTACAGATATTATCAGAATCAAAACATCCTAGGAATCACTGCTGTTTCCACATTCTCTATAGAGGAATCTGAGTAGAATATAGTTGTCAGTAGACTCTCCGTGGAATTCAGAATATAACTGGTGTCAGGAATCTGTCAGTTCAAACATTCGCTGAGGGTCCACCGTGTGTACGGAATTGTGCAAGACCCTAGAGGAGATTTAGTGGGAAACTATCGAATGAAGTGAGGATTATTTTACTTGATGGAGGAAATGAGAACTTCAGAGGTGATATGAGAACTGTCTGAAAAACTTGAAGGGCTTCCAGACCAAAGGGAATTTGATTTATTCTCAGAGGCTTCAAAATGTAGTTTTATCCATTGGGTCAAACCCTTAGAGGCTGATTTTGGCTGAAACGAGGATGAGCTTTCTAACATAACTATCCAGTAACAGCGGGGTAATGAGTTCCTTCACACTGAATATGTCAAGCAAGGCTTGGGGGTTCTTTGGAGAGATTCACGAGTCAGGTGGAGAACTGATGACTTCTTTGGATTCTTCTAAAGCTGAGAACCCCCCATGAAGTCTGTACTTTCTACAGGCTTCCAGTAATAGAGTGAAAGACGATATCTACTTTTATAATTTGTCTAACATTTTGTCCACAGTACAAATAAATATTATCTTCTATACAAGGATGGATTAGCCTACTCTCACAAAGCAATTACCAATCATTTCTCAGTCCTTTTCGGTGATTATAAAGGATCTATAAAACATCTCTCCTTCTATCCTCTACATAATTCAGGTAAATCCTATATTCAAAACTGACCACCTGTCATGCAGTTGATCAAGCAAGAACCATCTCTTTTTACAGACAAAATAAGTCCAAGTATATCACTTCAGGAAAAAGAATTAAAATAACATAGCTTCATTCTACACCTTGATCTTTTGCATCATCTTCCTCACAATGACAGTTTCTGGGGAACAATGTGATGGTTTCCAATATTCAGCACTGATTTCCATGGACTTAATACTCTGTGATCAACAGTGCGGTTAATGGTCATGATTAGGAAAACAGTAAGAGGCTACCATAAAATATATATGAAAGAGGATCAGCGGTTTCTGCTGCTAATATCTTTGCCAAGTTCTCAATGAGGGGTGAGGGTCCCAGTGGTGTTCAGTGGTGAATACATGACCAACTGTGAGAAAAGACCTCAGACAAGTGAGTAAACATTCATCAAAGTCAAGTTCCATGAGATTTCACACTTTGCTGAGCAGTGGAAACCCAAATCACCTAATTTTCTACCCAGCCAGGCTAGGATGATGATCCACAGTGAGAAGCATTTCACACTGAAGTCATTTATTTTATTTCATTTCATTTTTTGCTGTCACCCCTAAATTAATAAGGGCCACTGCCACTCAGCAGCTTAATCAACAGAGCTCCATCATTCTGTCAGCTCCTTCAGAAGGAAGTGGAAGGAAGAGAGCCGGGGTGGGGAAGGGTTGGGTGGCAGGGACGGAAGGAGGTGGGATAGGGAGCGGGAGAGGGAGGGCGTGGAAAACTAACGTGAGATCTCACATATAATCTGCAGCTGAGGCAGCCATGTAATTATAAAGCTAGCTTTTCTTTCACTTGACAGCACAAGAAAAGGAGGTGAAGAGAAGCTTTGAAATGAAACATGACATTCCCTTATTAAAGTCTGATTTAGATTTTAAATAGCTTAGTGTTTGAGTCTACTTCCACGCTCCGAGCTAGCCAAGAAGTAGATGTTTAAGGGAAAGAGAAACTGTATTTTTTTAAAACAGTGCGTGCATGTTTCTAAACAATTTCTCCATAAACATGTTTATGCTTCTAAAAGCTTTTTGTGTTATCCAAGCGATAGTTGGCCACCTATGGGTGAATATAAATGTATTCTAGCTCACTGGGAAAATGCATGGTGTGCCTTTTGGTTAAAAATAACATGATGCATAATGTGTGCAGTGCATTAAGAATTTATTGCCCATTTCTGCTTCAATTCCTCTCCGTTGGGGGTAGCCCACAGAAACTGCACGTCCTCACACGCAGTGCTCTGTGGCCCACATTCAGCCGGACCATTGCATGCCGGAACCTGTAGACCCCAAACAGGAGGGCAGCTGCGGTGCATTTCCTTGTTAGAAGTCTAACAAGTTTTGATTTTATTTTCCATCTCATAGCAAAAGATAAACATCCTTGCTTCTTTTCTCTTCCTCACACCCACTTTTCTTTCAACTTTTCAAAGGCCTCCAAACATCTCCCCCTCCCCAAAGTATATGGGAAATGACTCAAATTGCTACAATTTATATCTGCTTGTGAAATAATAATAATATTCATAATGTCAAATATTTCTTGAGCACTTTGCATAGTGAAAAAGAAAAAGTTTTACATATATTATCTGTGTTATGTGGTAGATATTAACCAACTTCATTTTATAGAATAGAAACTGAGCTCAGAGAGGTTATACAATTTACTCATAGGTACAGAGCAAGTAAATGACAGATCCAAGATCTGTCTCTGATTTCAAGTCTGGGCCTGGCCTGCCTGCCTGCCTTCTTTCATTTTTCTTTCTTTTTCCCCCCTTCTTCCTTTTTTTCCCCTTCTCTTTCTTTTTAACAGTGTTACTGAGGTATAACTGACATGCCTACAGTTACATTAACCTACTTGAAGTATACAATTTGATAAAATTTGATGTATATATAACAGTAAGACCATCACAATTAAGATAATAAATATATCCATTACCCAATCAAATTTCCTCTTGATCCTTTGTAACTCCTCTCTCCCCCATTCTAGAGAACCACTGATATGCTTTCTTTCATATTGATTAGTTTGAATATTCAGGAATTTTATAGAAATTGCATCATACAGTATATACTTTTTTGTTTAGTTTCTTTCACTCAGTATAATTATTTGGAGATTCATCCATGTTACTGTATGTATCATAAATGCATTCCTTTTCATTGGTAAATAATATTCCAGTGTATGGCTATATCACAGTGTCATGTATCCACTCACCTGATGATGGACATCTGCATTGTTTCCAGTTTGGGGCTATTAAAAATACAGCAGCTATGAACCAACATATACAAGTCTTTCTACCAATGTGTGTTTTCACTTCTCTTTGGTAAACACCTAGAAGTGGGATGTATGTCTAACTTTTTTAACATGGTATGTGTAAGTTTAACTTTTTTAAGAAGCTGCCAAATTGTTTTACAAAATGATTGTATCATTTGACAAGCCACCAGCAATGTGTGAAAATCCCAGTTCATCCACATTCTCACTTATCCCTGATATGGTTAGTTTTTTCAACTGTAGTCATTCTAATAGGTGCTGAATGATATCTCATCATGGTTTTAATTTTCATTTCCCTAATAACAAATGGGGTTGAACATTTTTTCATGTGGTTATTTGCCATCCATATATGTTTCCAAACATTTTGCCCATTTTTAATTGCATTGTTTTTTTTTATAGAATTTTACATGTTCTTAAATAATTGGGATACAAGTCCTTTATCAGATATGTCATTTGCAAATAGATTCATTCAGTTTTTTCTCTATGGATCATACCTTTAATGTTGTAATTAAGAAATCTTAGCTTAACAAAAGTTCACAAACATTCCTTCCTTTGTTTTCTTCTAGAAGTTTTATAGTTTTGGGTTTTACATTTAGGAACACAATTGGGATTAATTTTGTATATGGTTTGAGGTATAGGCTGAAGTCCATTTGTGTATATGTATATTTTTTAATTTTATTTTCTATTTCACTATTTGGTATTTGACTATTTTTAAATATTTTAAATTTTTGATTATTTTAAAGCGTTCTTCTATTTAAGTATTACCAATGTTTCTTATTTAGGAATGTCAAATTGATCAATAAAGAAGGAATTTAAAAATAAACGTGGTACAATGGCATGAACCAGACAATATTAAAGTAAGAACTAACAGATTACAAGACATAGAATAGGCTCTAAGGTAGTAACTCATTGTGCTCAAAGAGCATCCTGAAGGAAGACCGAATCCTACTCAATGGCCCATCTGCTGGTGGTTACTGATTGCTCTGCAGATGGTAACACAATAAATATGCATTGTTCTGGAGTCCTATACAATCAAGGCACCTCGCTTGTGACTAAAAGCTAATGAAAGATAGCACTGTTCATTAAAGGCTGAGTTAAATCTGTCAAATTATACATTCTGAGCACGGTTGGTTTATACGTAATATTCCTCAAGCTTCCTGTATTTTTTCCCCCAATTATAAAACCCATTTTCCAGAAGTGTTACTTCTGCACTGGGGCCGACTAGGGTAGGGATGTCTGTCATAACTGCCAGGACAACTGCTTTGTTTTCCAGCAAGGGATAGGTCACTGGAAACTGAAAGTCCAGAACCAACTGTGTGTCCCCGGCTGCTGCTTTTACTTTTAGTATTAATTATTGGATCTGTAACCTAAATTCTTCACCAAACCCTATGTTAATCAAGAGATCAAAACACATCCTTCCAGAAAGAGAAAATACACACATGATGGGAAAGAAAGTAAAAAGTTAGGAGTCTTAGAAATTAACTGAAAGTAAGTATTCTTTACAGAAGTGGACAACTTTGCTTCCTGTGTGGAAATGTTAAATAAAACAAAACTGAACAAAAAATAGCTGAAGAGAAAAATTGCAATTTGAAATATAATACTTAAACCTGAAATTAAATTACTGGCACTTGCATTCGTCGCCATTAGTTTTAAAATAGTTTCTCATAAAGTATTTAAAATATACAAAAAGTCATGAGTTAATATAATTACTACTTTTGTATCCATTTCCCAATTTATCAAATCTTAACATTTTGCCAAATCTGTTAATTTCTTAAAGTAATGCAATAGTATATGTACAGTCATTTTTGCTTAAAAATTTGCAAGTGAGGATGAGCTGTTAAGTTTGAAAAATATACTTAACATACTTCCTCCCATTTTTGGCAGACATTGGTAATCAATCATGGGACTCTGTTCCTAACCCCTACCAATTGACTAAAATTCCTCAAAAAAAAAAAAAAAAAAGATAGAAAAGAAATACATTTGCTACCTCTGATGAATACATAAAAGCATTAAACAAAGGACTCAACTACAATCAAAGGAAAAAAATCGATCTTTCCAGGCTAATTAGCTTGACTTTATGAACAAAGACTATCCTAGAGTACGTTACTCAGCAATTAGACAAATTTTGGTCTATGAAGAATGAATAACCTTAGGTTGTATCATTTTCTTTCTATGAAAAACCCAGGTACTTTTTTTAAAGGGCAAAGTTAGGAAATAATGAAAAACTATTTTTTTCTCTGTATTTTAGTAGAATTTTGGAATCAATCACCAATTTAAAGTCTAGTTTAACTCTAGTTTAACTCTTGATCTTGAAAATATATGTGCTATGTATTGTTCCATAGTAAGATTTTGCCTACTGTTAGGTATCTGCTTTGTGGAGCAAAAACAGGTGCAGAGCTGTGCTTGAGAAATGCTTCTTGATGATAACAACAACATGGAGTCCCTTTCTCTTATATTTGCTAAGATTTTGCCTACTGTTAGGTACCTGCTTTGTGGAGCAAAAACAGGAGGTCATCTTCTGCCCTCATTCTGCTTCTGGCTTGTATTCTACACCTTCCAGTGGTCTTCTTTATTTTAATCTCTTTCTCAAAATATTCTCTGAAAATTTGGAAGGGCAAAACTATAAAAAAATAGAAAGTTGTGAGAGTGAAGAGATAAGTATATATGTTCAGTAGGATCCTTAGTCAGGCAGGTCATGGAAAAATGTCAAAATAAGGAAAGTAAACTGCACTTTGAGTGTCTGCTATGTTCCAGACACTGTAGTAGGAGCTTTACATGTTACCATATTGATTTCTCACAATAATTCTATAAAGTAGGTATTATTTCCATTTTACAGGTGGGAAGCTAAACTTCATAGAGCGTAAGTTGCACTGTCCAGGGTTATACATCTTCTAAGCTAAGATCCAAACCCAGGCCTTGATGACATGTGACATGTATGTCACTCTCATTAGTCCACATAATGCCTTTCTGTTTATCAATAGGTATTGTGTGATTCCTATTGCACTGGATATTTTATGGGATAAATAATACAGGCATCTCAGTCCCTGCCCTCAGTAGCTTATGTATGAATATATTCCATTTCTTGCATGTTAGAGCCAAGTGATCATTGGAAACTGGGGCAGGGAGGCAGAGAGAAATATAATCAATATGTTAGAAAAGAGAGATCTTGATGGACTGATAGCGACACAGAAAACCTCATGGAGAAGGGCTACTGAAAGTAAGTCTTAATGGAGCTAAGATTTTATCTGCATTGACCTTGCAATGTTAGGATGGGAGAGTCCTGGCATATTGACTCTAGCTCAATCCTATCATTACAAAAATGAGAATCCTCAATCTCAGTTTTGTAGATGAAGGAATACAATCAAGTACACCCAGCTGAAGAGGGTCAAACGTGGACTTTGGAATTGTCCCTTGTCAAATTTTGTGCTGCTTCTACCATACTACAGTCAAAGCATTCCCAACATTCATTTATTCATTCTTCAACAAATATTAAGTCCCAAATGTGTTCAGAAGACTGTGATAGATGCTGGGGAAATAACAGAGAATATGGCCGGTGTGGCCCCTGCCTTACAGAACTTTACTTGGATAGAGATTCTCTCACTCCTACAGAGCCAATAATAAAACCACAGACTAGAGCCACAGAACACTCCTTTCTCTTTCATCAAGTTTAAGTCATAAGTTGTTACTGAGTCTTAGCATATTATTCTCACATAAATATTTCCTTCCAATCTACTCAGTTACATGGATATAGTCTAAGGTAGAGGGGAAAGAAAGAATTGTTCAGATCAGTGGTTCTTAAACTTTAGCGTGCATTAGAACCACTTGGGAGACTCCTTAAAATATAGATTTCTGGATCCTATCCCAGGGTTTGTGATAGGGTCGGTCAGGTAATGGGCCCAAGAAGGTACACTTCTAATAAGTCTGTAGGTGATGCCACTGCTGCTGGTCTGGGAACCACATTTCAAGAAGCACTGGTTTAGATTAACCCCAGAATGAGCAGCTTCCTGCACAGAAACTTAGGATAGAGGAGGTGTGCCCATATCATCTCATACCTGCAGTGGTAAGTATTATCATTCTGGTTTTACACGGGAGAAAACAGGAAAACGAAAAATCAAATGATTTTCCCAGGAACATCTGTGTGTGCCCTGACTAATAACGAATGTAAGAGGTCATATTTCTCCAAGCAAAACTGAAAAGGCATTACAGAGACTAATACAGTAGTCCACCCTTATCCGAGGTTTCGTTCTCTGTGGTTTCCGTTACCCACGGTCAACCGCGGTCTGAAAGTTGGTAAGTACAGTACAACAAGAAATTTTGAAAGAGAGTGAGACAGACCACATTCATACAACTTTTATGACAGTATATTATCATAATTGTTGTATTTTATTATTAATTATGGTTGCTAATCTCTTACTGTGCCTAATTTATAAATTCAACTTTGTCACAGGTATGCATGCATAGGAAAAAACATAGTCTGTATAGGGGTTCGTACTATCGAGGTTTCAGGTATTCACCGGGAGTCTTGGAAATTATCCCCCAAGGGTAAGGGGGGATTCCTGTACTTTGGTCCTTGTGCAATATTCAAGGAATGCTAGCTATCCTCTTTCCATCTCTGAGAACCAGTTGAAAAAACTGATAAGCCCACCCTGAGTTGACTCTTTCCATCTTGATTCTGAAGACCCAGCAATTAATCGTCATGATCCCTCCTCTTGGTCATTGCACTCATCTCGGTGAGACCTGAGTGATGGAGTCTAAGGTTTTAGGTGGAGGGTCAGGAGCGCCATGTTCTGGTCCAGTCTGAGGCACTGATTATTTAAACTGGCCAAATTAAAGTGACCAGGTTCACTGCCTTCATGTGTGAACTAAATAACCGGAGAGATGACTTCCGAAGTCCCCTCAAGCTTCAGCATTTTACAATCCACGCTTATTTCCCTGGTTATGAATGGGCTAAAAGGGGGAGGGTGGAGCCACAGTGACAAAGCTCTAAGTGCAAGGGTCTCTTCTGAAAAAACAGAACGAAAACCCCATCTCCTTCCTGCATCCTGGGCTCAGTGGGGCAATGCCAGGAAGTCTGTTCTGTTGATGTGTGATTAGTCTATTTACTGTTCACACTGATAAAGCAAAAGTACTCTGGCATCAGGACGGGTCTCTCCGCACCAGGTTTGCAGCTGCTCTGAAAGGCAGGTTAACATTCTGATCTGGTCCCAAATGAGGACCACAATAATCTAAGCAGGAACACCATGCTATACGTGAAAACAAGATTTCCCAAAGAAATCTGAGCCACAAATCCCACCTGGGTAGCTCATTATTATTCAACCAAGGTTAACTGAGTGTGGAGGGATGAGACGAAAGGAAGGCCCCCCCACTCCCAATTTCTGCAGCCTCAGCAGAGCTCCAAAAACAAAGACAGGGAAGGGGCAGCAAAGCACCAAATTAAATGGAAATGCATTTCTGCACTTATATAGGAATGAACGAGTTTAATATTCCCAAAGCTGGAGAAGACAGCCAAGGACATAATTGATTGCTGTAAAAATTTTAATTCCAGGCAGCCAAAAATCAAAAGAAAAATAGTAAAGTGCTTGTTAAAGGCCAGGGACTACTATCCCATGTAACGTCCCATATTAGAAAACAAGCTCCAAGAATGTGTAAAACAAACATGCAGGTTTTCTAGGCATTTGCAAGAACAGATCCAATCAGTAAGTAACTCCCACATCAGCCCTACACTTGCCTTTTAGGACCATCTGAGCCACTGCTGTTGACCTGCATTCGTGTGATCCTGATGAGACCTGAATCCCCTGCAAATGGAGTGCTTGTCCCTCTAACAGCTCTTCCCACTTCACCTGGCAAAGAATCTTACTCTATTTCACACTTTATAGTATTTCTGACAAAACCCTGTCCCTGCTTGTTAGTTCCACTCACAAAGCACTCCCAGCCAGGGCCGAGCTGTGTTTGTTGCCTTCAAGAAATGATGCGCCTTCAAACTTCTGCAGCTACTTCAGGCTTGCCACCTTCTCATCAAAGGTGGAGGATTTTTTTTTTTTTTCTTTTTCATGAAGGAAAATAAAGCTTGAAGCACACCAAGCTATAAATCAGCATCAGGAAATAAGGTCATGCATTTTACAGCATATGATCCAAACACGCTGTGCCAAATTGGCCTTTAGTCACTTGAACTGACATAAAATGTGCCCGGGCTGACACTTTATTTTTACCATTTGCCCTTATTGCAAGATAAAGCCTGTCGCCTTTCTCCTTCCTGGGGATTTCTCTTTGGCTTAACAGCTTGCTAAATGCTTGCCTTTGTTTGATAATCATTTTAAGGCATTGTTTTAAATCATCGGTCTCCCTTTCTAATTTATCTCTGCCCAACAGCCAAGCAGCTCCAAGCTATCTGGGCTGAGGTGGGTGATTAACTGTCTCACTGATTGCCTCTGTATTAACATTAACATTGTCTTCCCAGCCACACTGATATGTGAGTGGTGATGAGGGACGGAAGGGGAGAGACACAAATTAAAGGAATTATTTGAAATAAAAAGCATTATTAACTAAGAGGGGAGACCAGTAATAAAAACTTCTTGCTTTCATAAAAAAATAAATTACTATGGGATTATATTTTCACGAGAGGGTCGGGGGCAAGTGTAGCTGGAGTATAGTTTTAGATGAATTCATACCTCAAAAGTTATATATAGTTACATTATAACCTTCTCTTTATTCATGGTAGTCATCTTAATATGTTTAAATTTGAACCAAGGAATTTTTTTCAAGTGTTTTGCATTCTAGCACATCCTAGAAGGCTCAAGACTGTGGAGGCTAATTATGGGTTTCTATTGTCTAATCTTTCTGAAATAATTTCCTAGTTGGATTCCTGCGAGCTTCACATTTTGTATCTGGGCAGACAAAGCCCTTCAGCGGCAGCAACAAAAGTCTAACAGCTATGCCACACTTCCAGCAGCCTCTAGGAAATGAATGCAAAACACTTCTATCCTGGCAAAGGCTTCCTGCCCCTGAAATGAAGTAATTTATTTGCAGGCCATTCAGCTTACTACCATGCCGGCTTCAAATACCAGACAGTATAGGACTTGTCACTCCACTCACTCCACTCGAGCAACCTAGTGGTGAGCCTGAGCAGCCCCTGGCTTGATTTTGCTGGCACGGGGTAACGAACCCCTAGAGAGCCGCAACTGCTATGCAGGAGATTATCATAATTGATCTCTATATGTTTCTCATTTTCAGATAACAGAGAACGTATGAACATGCAGACTTCCCATAAATCCCACTGGTGTTGAGGGCCCTTAAACACAGCCAGTTCAGAAGGAGAAGAACAAGGATGACTGGATGTTAATTAACAGCCTGATGAATATATAATGCAGGAATCAACAGGGACCTAAAGAAAACTCATCTGAGCTAAGACATTAACACACTAGATGACCTTGGCCAAGGCACTTGACCTCTATAAGCTTCAATTAGCCAAACAGTAAAATTGAACAAAATAAAAACCTTGATGAAAATTAGATGTTGAACTTAATTTACTCCGATGAGCTTTCCTGAGTAATTTACAGTCCCAAAGACAATAGCCAACACACAAAGCAAACATCCAAAGTGCCAGCATGGGAGGGAGTCGTATCAATGCAGCTGTCCAACATGCTACACAAAGCCTCTTAAATCAGTCTGCGTAGCATTCTACTAATTTAATGCATGCCACACAATGGTAATTTAAATCTGTCATACTGGAAATAGAGTGTACTATGTAATTTTAGAAGAAGAGGTTAAAAAAAAAAAACCATTCCGATCTCCCTACATGATCCAGAAATAATACCTTTTCTAGAAATTGCTTTAAAGAAATCCCACCATGGTGTTAAAGGGAAAGGCTTGCCAAATGCTCTAAAGGTTTCAAAGAAAAACACTGTAGACTGTAGGGGGGTAATGAGAACTTTTACACTTCTAAATTATATAATTAGTTCCTGAGTACCCAAGGCTATTTAAAATGCAATTTGCTGATTGGAAAGGAAACAAATAATGAAGTACAAAGAGGATAAATGAAGATACCCCTTGTTAAGCCAGTGAATCTGCATGGTATGGGAGAAGAAAAAAGAAAAAGAAACAGAACAGAACAGAACAGAAAAGAAAAGAAAAGAAAAGAAGGAAGAGAGGAAGCAAGGAAGAAAGGAAGGAAGGAAGGAAAGAAGAAAGGAAGAAACAAACCCTACCTGTTCATGCTCCAAGCAGTCAAGGTTTTCAAGAGGATCCAGTGAAAAAAATACATTTTTGCTCTGGTTTTACAAATAAGTACAGGATCTTTGGCTCTCTTCTTTGTATCCAAAATCTGAAATAACCTTAAGTAACTGAGGCATCATCCTTTACCGTCATTATCTCTACTGAAGATCCCAAATACGTGTCTCCAGCCCAAACACTCTTCCTGAGCTCCACATCCAAATTTCTGTCCAGCTTTCCTCAACTTCTCAAAAATCCCTATAGGTCATCCCTGTTTTCCCCACACTGAGCACCATTATATGTCCCTGTTTGTCTGGGACAGTTTTGGTTTATGCCTGTCGTGCTCGGGTAATTACTAATCGTGCTTCCTTCACTCTGGCAAGGGGCCAGATTAGGAATATAAATTATATGGTTGCCGAATCCACACCTCCCACCTCCACTGCTTCACCTGCCCCCAGCTTCAGGTACGCCTGCGCCATCGTTTCTAGCTCAGACTACTGGAATAATCCAATGGCTCGGCCTCCAATCTCCACCAGGCCCGTTCCTTTCTCCAATCCATCCATTCCCTCTGGGTGAGCTTTCCAAAGTGAAAACCTAATCAGGTCACTCCCTGCTTCAGTGGCTTCCCCTGCTTTCAGAATAAAGTTTAAACACTTTATAGTAGTGAAGTTCAAAGTCCTTCATAATTTCACTTCATTCAGCAAATCTCCCACTATGTCTGTTGAATGCAACTACATTGCAATCTTCCTAATGATAATAATGCAAAACTTAGTTTTCCCAGATCCCAAAGTACTGAAGCGTCATCATTTTAGGCCTCAAACACTTCTTTTCTGGTAAAAAACAAGAGGTCTGAGACATTCTGGCTACTGTCTTCAGTGAGTTGTGCTTCAAAAAACTGTGCCAATCTTATATTTTTTAACAACTTATATTTTTTAAACAACTTGTATTTTGAATGTACTAGAGAAGCTTTCTATTTGAAATAACCCCATAGAAAATCCTTCTGAATGGTAAACAATTCTCCTATTGTGTCTATTATTTTCTCTTTATTAACTTCACATTTTTTATAAGTTTTCTAAATCTTTCTAAAGCTTTCTGACACTTCACACTGGACCACCCTGCAAAGAATCTCATGGTTGGAAATGTCTCTAAAGGCCACATCTGGGTGGTATTTGAGTCCTTCTCAGCTTTAGGACACTTTGGGACCACCTGGAAAGCTTTTTGAAAATGCAGATGCTCGGGTGCCCCACCCCACCCGAGAGGAGGCCCAACCAGGTGTGCTGGCTGGTGCTCCCTGAAGCTGGACACTGAGGAACAGCATCCAGTCCAGGACAGAACACCCGGGGCACAGCACACCAGCAGGGCCAAAGCTTACCTGCAGTCAAAGTGAGAATGAATCAATAAACAAGATATTAAGCAAAGTAGCTGCTTGGAAAATCAGAGCCCAAGTATGTGAGAAACTCCATGTGTAAATTTATTTATTTATTTATTTATTTTGACAGAGTCTCGCTCTGTTGCCCAGGCTAGAGTGCCATGGTGTCAGCTTAGCTCACAGCAACCTCAAACTCCTGGGCTCAAGCAATCCTTTTGCCTCAGCCTCCTGAGTAGCTGGGACTATAGGCATGCGCCACCATGCCCAGCTAATTTTTTCCACATATTTTTAGTCGTCCAGCTAATTTCTTTCTATTTTTAGTAGAGACAGGGTCTTGCTCTTGCTCAGGCTGGTCTCGAACTTCTGAGCTCAAACGATCCTCCCGCCTTGGCCTCCCAGAGTGCTAGGATTACAGGCATGAGCCACCGTGCCCGGCCTCCATGTGTAAATTGACTTGAGGCATTTGCTAAAGGTAAAAATCCTACAATAAACCCATTTTTAAAGAGTCATGAATTCATCTGACTTACATTTGACTTTTGAACACATCAATTTTTCGATGGAGACAGTAGGGACTTTTTCCTCAAATTACTGATCAGGTCAGCACCAAAGTCCCAGACTGTTATGAGTATTAAAAGTTATCATGCATTAATTAGTCTGTCTCCCTCTTCATCTTCCCCTCAGTCTGCAACTGATGTCAGATCAATTAGACCAGACGAATTTCCTTATTTCATGGCTTTAACAACAATCAAAATCTTCACTTACTGAATGCTAACAAATATTTTTTCTTTTTTCTAAACCAGCTAAAATTGTGAAACTAAATATGACATATGAGAAATAAGTCATCCAGGCTGAGAATAAAAGTTCTAATCTACTCTTCCTCTTTCTTTAACCTTTAGATAAGCCCATCTTTCTCCTTGGATGTCGATAAAAGAGTGGACATCTATAAATCCTGATACCTAGTTTCTGGAGGATAAATGAGGATAAATATGAAGCACTCTGGGTATTGCTAACAAGGGAAAAGAAACTATAATGAAGTTAAATCTCCCCAAAGCAAATCATGACAATTCAAGCTGGTGTTTGCAGACCTGTGGTGCCCCTAGTTCATGCACTGACCACCAGAGTCACCAGATGGGGGGATTTATAGGAATGGCCCACGCTAGAAAGGATTCCTAGCCTTGTACATCAGTGATCTCAGTGGAAAGTGGGATGTTTCAGGATCCCCTAAAGGTTCTGATCCCCCCTCCTTGGCCAGAAGCATAATGCCCAGCAGTCTGGTCTTCAAAATGGGTTCTTTTGAATCAATACCTTTCATCATTCACAGGGCTGTGTGAGATTCGGTGACCTACAGACAGGGCAGAAGGAGGAAGACCTGAAGGGGCCCGAATCCAGAACCAGACCCAGCCTCTACACTGGAACAAACACTGGGGAGAACAGGGCAGGACCCAGCCTCAAGTGCAGTAGGTGAAGCCAGCACAGACCTACCCTGAGCACGGGACACTCGTGATTACTCTGACCAGCCCTCATACAGGGACACCCAGCCCGAGCAAGAATGAGTTCCAGGAGGGAGAATCCTGAAAGGAGGCATTCAGGAATAGTGCCCTATGGAACTCTTTGTTAGCACCAGGCAATTCCAGTGGCAATTCATCAAGCTAAGCTCCAATTCCTCAAAGGCAAAAAATAAAAAATAGAGTCCTAGTTTTCTGGATTGTGATGAACTGGGGAGATTAACAAGTGGTAGACTCAGCCATAGGGAAAGAAAGCAGATTCCTGTTATCAGAACTGTGGTCAAAGGTGGGATTTAGGTCTTCGATGTTGGTAGAGAAACTAGCTATCAAAAAGTGGAGCTGTTTCAAGGCCAGACAACAGCAGCAATCATTGCAATGCTAAGTCAAAGAGTGGTGACCTCAATCTCCTGAAATCGCACCTGCCTGAGGTATAAGTGGTCTCTAGAGCAGAGACTCTTAAGCCAGACCGCACAAGTATCACTGATGTCTGGGTCCCCTACCAATCTAATTATATCAGAATCTCTGGGTGTGGGGTCTAGGAATTGGTGTATTTTCAGTGCCCAAGGTGATTTCCTGGTGCAATCAGGATTGGAAATGACTACTCAACTGGGAAGGCTTAGCTCTGGGAGATGCTGGGACCCAGGCAGGATCTGAAAACACAGGTCCATAATCAGATTCTCCATAATCCTAAAATTATGTCTACAGGGACACTGATTCTTTTCCTTTTTCTTTTAACCACTTTCATAGGTCTCAGGTAGTATAAGGTACCTGTGGCCTTTTAGACAGATCATTTAGATAAATCAAAAACAGAGACAAAGGCCCTTCCTCTCAGCTTCAATCAATACTTCTTCCAAGTTTGAACTAAAGACCACCTATTTTTAAACCACCTTGCTATCCAGGGTTTCATGTTACAGTACCTATGTGATCTTTTTGTCTCGAATTGAATCTTAGAAGCAGAACTTCAGAGTGTCCTGAAATAGCAAATATTATATATAGCCAAGTTCTACTGTTAACCTCTCATTTGCTGTAGGTGCACTTCATGTATATTTCAAGTGCTGAAAAGAAGATGAGAGGTTCAAAATGAGAATTAGATTTCTTCCACTATATTTGAAGAGCTTCTGGCTTGCGTATCAGGTTCATATCATTTGGTCAGTAGCAGCTACAAAATTTTACATAGCAATGGGACTGCTGATAAGGTACAGAGTGCACTGCGTTTGGGGAGTGTGTGTGTGTGTGTGTGTGTGTGTGTTGTTAGTTTATTAACCATATCTATAGAGAGAGAATGAACTGGATGCTTTCCTCAGATCACAGAAATAAATAAAATGTAGTCATGATAAAGTGTCATTATCTATTCAAATATCCACAACATGTCTTACTGTGCCTCTTGCAAGGCACCTGAAAGATTCTTGACTGTTGACTTGCCTTGCTGATAATTTCTTTTCTCAGAAGGCAGAAGAGAACAAAAAGACCAAACAACAAGGATAAACCAATTTGTGCAGTGAAAACTAATGGAACCCTGAAGGAGAGTGACCCTCTCACCATATTTCACACTTTCCTTGGTTATTTCTTGCCCATTCCACTGGTTTCCCAATTGCTTTCACTACAACCCCCGCCTCACCCCAATACACACACAACCTCTCACTGATCCACCATGCAAACCACTAGGTATTATGTAAGTGCTTAACAAATATTAACTCAGTAAACGCTCATAAAGACCTTAAAAGGCAGTTGATATTTTAACTTCATTTTGCAGATAGAAACACTGAGGCACAGATTTTAGTAAATTGCCTAAGGTTACACAGGTAGTGAGTGGCATAACATGACTCATACTCAGGCAGTCTGGATCTAGAGTCCCTGCTCCTGACCAGCATGTTGTACACTGTTGTCAGCACGGCCACAGCCAAATCCAAGCTCCTTTGCATGGCAAAGGTTTTGGTTTTTTGGGTTTTTTTTTTTTTGAGACAGAGTGGAATCATCATAGCTCACTACAAACTCAAAATCCTGGGCTCAAGTGATTCTCCTGCCACAGCCTCCCAAGTAGCTAGGACTACAGGTGTGCACTACCACATCCAGCTAATTTTTCTATTTTTAGTAAAGATGGGATCTCGATATTGCTCAGGCTGGTCTTGCACTCCTGGCCTCAAGCAATCCTCCCCCTTCAACCTCCTAGAGTGCTGGAGTACAGCGTGAGCCACCCACGGGGCTCAGCTGAATGGCAAAGCTTTAACCCAGCTCTCCAACACTATTGTATACTGCACTCCCCAAGCAGCCCACACTGTGGTTACAGCTGATGACTTACTGTTTCACACACACAGCCTGCACCAGTCCAACTCCACACCTACCTATGTTCTCATGGCCTGCACAGCCTTTCATACCCCTTCAAGGCTCACCTTGCACACTACCATCGAGATATAGCCTTCCTTCTTCCCCCAAACAAGATCTATTTCTTCCCTTTTCAAATTTCCCTGGGTCTGTATATGTCTGAGAGAAAATTCGTCATGGATTACATATAATTGCCTGTATACATGTCTGTTCCCTCCTCCCCCACAACCACAGAAAGACAGTTTGGGTTTTTTTGTCATTTGCATAGGATCTAAGGTAGTGCCTCCCTCTTGTTGATTTCAGTTGCACTAAATTCTTGTGGGTAATGTAGAAATACTGGCTGAATGATAGTATGTTTAGATTAATTCATAGCTTATTCATTAACTGCATCTAAGAATAGCTTGTTTATCAACTCTATCCAAAAGGTGTTGAGTAATAGACAGCCCGACAGGAAGCTTCTGGTGGCTGAGCAATGCTCCTATGTTCTTGGTCCTGTCTTGACAAAGAATAACTTGCAGACAGACACAGAAAGAATATTTCTCAAGTACTGGAGGATGTGGAAATATGAGATGAATGGCAAATCAATAGTAAGATAAAAATCAGCCTCAAAGAATGGGTTACAATTAACATGATTGAAACATCATATGAATAGGTCATTGAACTTAGCAACATTAGAACATAGGATGAGGAAAATACAACTTCAGGAGGCTTTACAGGAAGAAAACAGTCACCTGCCTTGAGCTTTACTAGTTGCATGACCTTGAACAATTTACATAACCACTCTGGGCCTTTATTTCATTCTCCATGCCAGCAGTCCCCAACCTTTTTGGCACCAGGGACCAGTTTCATGGAAGACTCAATTTTTCCATGACCTGGTTGGGGGGGGTGTGGGTTTGGGATGATTCAAGTGCATTACATTTATTGTGCAGTCGAAACTCTCTGCTAATGATAATCTGTATTTGCAGCCGCTCCCCAGCACTAGCATCACCACCTCAGCTCCACCTCAGATCACCAGGCATTAGATTCTCATAAGGAGCTCGCAACCTAGATCCCTCACATGTGCAGTTGACAGTAGAGTTTGCCCTCCTATGAGAATCTAATGCCACCACCGACCTGACAGGAGGAGGAGCTTATGCAGTGACCTGAGCGATGGGGAGCAGCTATAAATACAGATGAAGCTTCACTTGCTCACTCCCTGCTCACCTCCTGCTGTGTGGCCTGGTTCCTAACAGACCAAGGACCAGTACCTCCCCCCCACCCACCCACCCCGCAGCCTGGGGGTTGGAGATTGCAGCTCTATATAATCTTATGCTTTAGAACTGATACAGGTATTAAAAATATGCCTATTAAGCAGAAAGTATACAGTCTCTGGTACCTATTATTGTGATTACTATTATAGAGGGTTTAGGTTTCTGAAAATTGAATACAACTCAACAATGTAACATAACAATTAAAAGTTAATGCTTCAGATCAGAACCTGGGCTGATTTAAAAAATAAAAAAAGGTAGTTCAGGCTGAAGCTGCACTAACAGATACGTAGATCCGGATCATAAGCCCGCTGGACTCTTCGCTGGTCAGAGAACTTTGCAGTGGAGCTGGATTCTGGTGAACGTTCCAGAGTGATGTCAAAAAGAAAATGGAAAAGGTCTGAGAGAGAAATCCCAGGTGTAGAATGTTTTTAAATCATTTTTTACTACCACAGCTGCTCTGCTCTCTGAGTAGGTATATCAATACAATGCTCACTTATTTTACAAAAGATGAAAAAGTAAAAGTTCCAGAATCAAGGCTGGTATTATTAATAAAATAAATGAGAGAAGAGAGACAGAAAAGGGCTTAATGGTATAGAGCCCTAAGAGGTAAGGATTCCATAAATAAGCTAGGCGAACTTCAAAGCAGAGTTAACATTATCCTACTAAAAAGAAAAAAATTATTTGAATAGTTGTATTATGGAGCGACAGGCAAAGGTGGCAGAGTACAAATAAAAGATAATAAAAAGGAAGGGCCAATGACAGGACAGCTGACATGCAAACAGGTCATATTTCAAAGATGTAAATAAAGTATTGATGCTAAGGATCACGACATAGAAGCTTAGATAAAGGGAAGAAGGAAGCTAAGGGATCTAGAAATGCCACTGCACTCGACAATTGAATGTTCAACAAATATCAGTTTAGTACTTACACTGAGGAAAATCCACTGTATACTTATTTTCTACAGACTGTATTTTCCTTAATATAAGCATGGTTTAATCATCAGCATTTTTTCTTTTTTTTAGGAAAAGATGCAATTCACAGGTAGAGCCTGGAGGAAAAATGCTGAGGAGGAGAGGGAAGATGTCCCTAAGTAGGTCCATAAAAACTACATGTATTAATATACCATTCGAGGTTTGTCACAATTTTATATCACATAATTTACAGGAAATGGACATATTTGGAGCTGGTACCATTGCCTGGCTCAAAGGCTCACTGAAGAGACGGGAACGAGGTCTTGATGCAGCCCTCTGGAACATCGCAGGTATCCATTTCCATCTGTACAAGGTATATTGTGCAAAAGGAGGAAGGTACCCGGGCTTTTATAAAACCCCTGCCTTCTTTTAGCTAAAAGCACTCTAAAGGGACGGCATAAATATCAGCCATCCTTGACTGATCCTCTCCACACCCACCATGCAACAGTGGACTGAGAGGGAAATCAGACAAGTATGTCTCCAGCTGTTGTAGAGTTTAGAGGCCATCAGGGGAGACGGACCTCAACAAAACTAGGTACAGAAATAATTAACCACTCTGTGGTAAATGTTATAAGGAAGTAGAAAACTGCACCTAAATAGCATATAACCGGGGGTCCTGGCCAAGCTTGGGGTATAGGGAATGATAAAAATATAAAATCAGCATAGGAAATAAAACTTAATTGTATTTTCTGCCAGGAGTGGCAACTTTGCCATGCTGATGATGAAATAATGGCTAGGAAATGAGCTCAACTGACAGAAACAAAAGAGAACAAGACTGGCAGAAAAACAAAATGGTCTCTGAGACTGCCCATGGTCAATGCTCGGGGCATCTGAGTTCGGTACTGAGGAGCCAGACAGAGGTGGGTCCACGGGCAGAAGGTGGCACGAGGAGCTGCCAGTTGCTCTCTTTCCAATCTCAATGCAGCCCTTTGAGTGGCCTGCTTTGTGTTTTTGTGTTTTTAATTTTTTAGATCTGAATCATATTTCTAACTCTCAGATTCATTTCAGGGTCATTTTCATTACAGACCCTAATCATGGGTTTGTTTCTGAGGTCACTGCCTGAGAAAGACTATCACCTTTTTTAACACTCAAGTGTTAAAAAACCTCAGGTGTTAAAAAAACCTTCATTTCAAAAATGAAAAGCATTGTGACACAATTCTCCTTTTGATGTAAAATTTAGACTAAAGAGATAATGAAATAACTAATTTCCATATGACTATCTTTTGATATAGTATTGTATTTCTGGAAGGATATTACCCAATTTGGCAATGCATTTCTTTGCATTTAATATTGCCTTCATGTCAGTGGTAATATTTAATGCTACTCACTAATTCAAGATGAACCACTGAAGTGGTAATTTAAACAGCCTTAAGCCACTAGAATGAGAGGGTGACTGGTAAATGTTACTTAAGTGCCTGCCTAGCCTTCTATCTTCTTTATGTACTTTGACACTGAAGAACAGTGACAATAAAGGCTACTAAGGATGACCAGACCAAGACACATGGCCAAAAGCCGCATCATGTATTCAAGGAGCTTTTTCTCCTTTTATAATAAACTGATCCATTAGGAAATGTTCATAACTGTATTATGGAAACCAGTGCACGCAAAAGACATTTATTAGCCTCAACACAGTAAAAGCATAATCCTCATAAAAAGTCTTGAGGTTGCAGATACAGAATAATAATTTTTCCTCTTTTTACATAAAACTCAGTGGATATGAGAAGGTTAAAAAAATAACAAGTCACAGAGAAAGAATGTTATCTAATAGATGCTAACCCTTAGCAAAAGCAACATGTTAGATAGAACCAAGTCCTGCCAGTTAAAACGAAGGCTCTCATCTTCCTCTACTAACATTGTTTCATAGTTTTATCTTTGTATAGGAATAAACACTTGCATGAGCAAACTCCCAAACAGACAGAAACCCAAAACAATCTTGTTAAATAGACAGTACTCCCATACTGACTGCTGAAAGCCCCGAGAGCCAGTGACTATCAAGTCCCTAGCACAGGAATTAGCATGTATGTTACTCAATACATTCCAGTTGATCTGAAATGAAATGAACTACCTTTTAAATAGTGGGGATGTATAGAAGACAGATATGTAGATATAGATGGCAGGTGGGAGGGAAAAACTGATTTTTTCTACCGGAAAGGAAAAACCAAACACTAAGCTAGCTACACAGAAAACAAAACAAATACCAATGTTCTGTGAACTTCATAATAATTACTTTAAAATACTGCAATTGCAACCAATAACAAAAGTTAACTAACAAAATGAAGATGGAGAGAACCCACTGGATTGGCATTCTAGGTTCTTCCTGCCTGTCCGGCACTCTGACGTGTTGCTCTGCGTGCGGCCAGCCACTTCATGGGGTGTTTAGCCTCATGTGTGCCACTGGTTCCACGTGACAAGGGGAGAGATGAGAACAGCATCCCGTGAGGTCAGAGATCCATTCATTCCACCCCAGTTTACTTCACCTTTGGACCCACCAAACTAGTGCCAGAGTAGTACCTGTTGCCACTGACATCACGTGTCACCTCATTTTAAATTAGTAATTTTGAAGGTTTCAAATGAATCTCCATTGGCAGAAACTGAAATGTAGAAACATCCATAAATCTTGGATTCTGAATTCCTTCAAGAGTCAAACACTAGATTCTGAGAGAACTTTTCCCCGACTTACTTTTATTCAGATAAGTCAACCTTCCAGGAAGTTACATATTAACATTTATTCAAATTTCAAAATGACATAATCAATTAGTTCAAAAATCCGTTACACTGCACAACAGGTTTTGCATATCCTCTACGTTAGACAACAGCCTTTATGACTCCCCCTCAGGAAGTGTTGGTCCTTAGATGGCTCAGTAACTTCTGACACACTGAAAAGTAAAAATATCTAGAAATCAGCATTCTGGGTTAAAAGTCTTTTACGTTTTCCTTTGTCCAGTCATAAAGATTTCTAATTAAATGATGACTGCATGGTGCCTGCGTTCCCCCTGGCGTCTTTCTTCCCTCAACTGACTCCCAACTCCCCAAGCTTTCACGTACATCCTCAGCAAAGAGGTCTTTGACCTTCACGCTGTTGCTCGAGGTGATGTGCTTCAACCAAAATCACGATAATGTCACGCAATAAGCAAGAGGAGATCTGTGGGTGCTCAGGGGAAGAGACAGATAGCGGCAGTGGGGTCTAACTTCATGTTGATAGATTTCTGTCTCCTATCCATCTTTGAACTATTAATAGCGTGGTTCCATCTGTAGTCCAAAAAAAAAAAAAGAGTGTGTATTCCACAATATAACTTAAATTTAACTCCTTCAACAGCTGATAGCACATCTAGGAGTGCTGCTTCTTTCTCTTCTGTGACAGATTTGTGCTGCTAGACTTGGACCTACATTGTTGAGGTCAGTTCCAAGGGATGACACTTTGCTCCCAGAAGAAGAAACCATTTAACGCTCTGTGGTCAGAACAGACTATGTCAGGCTTCAAGTCTTCCACTGAACTTAAGAACTTCCTGATGTTGGCATCAAACCGAGGGCTCCTTCTCGTTATATACTCGTCATTTTTCTGTTTCTTTGTTACTTAGCTTTTACAATTGCTTTTAACCTTCCCACATTGACTATAAAATCGGTTAGACAGGGGAAAACTCTCACACTTCTCTTTATTTCTGTCACAGAAACTTCTTTGCACATGCCAGGGGTTTGGCCAAGTTGCTAGAAGTACAGATTTAAAAACTTCTAGTTACTTCTATAATATTTCTAATTTAATCTTTAATTAGCAAGTTAATCTTACCTCTATAAGATTCATGATCATAAAACTTTAAGCTTTAAAGCATGTTTCTTTTCTTTTTTTTTTTTTAATCTCACTTGTCTCCTAGTTTGTACAGATTTGGTAGTTCATGGTCTAGAATCTAAATCACATAGATGGCCCTACAAGAAGGAAATTCCCCATTTTGACTTTTGTTGAGGGTAAGGAAAAAGATCTGCTGGTTCACATAGATCTTTCACACCAGAACTCAGACAGATGGACTTCTGGCACATCCCCCCCTCTGGGCCTCAGAGCCCAGCCAGCTCCCACTCACAAATATGTTCTACTTCCATCCTGCCCCCCAACACCGGGCTGAACCTGCTTGTTACTGGGGATGCTTACTGCCTACTCCTCAACTTACACATCCTCCTCTCCCCTCTGACTGAAAAGAACCAGACCTTTGGGTATTTCACAAGCTGACTTAGAAGGAAAAATTAAAGCACTTCTAATAAGATCCCATGGTTACCTCCTACAGTCTTGGAAAGCAGCTGGGGGACCCCAAAAGGGACAGCAATGACAGGCCCAGCAACATCCTGAAGAGCTCAAGTGCCAGGCTGGAGGGCATCCCTCTCTCCCAGAAGCCAGCTACTAAAATAGACCAGTGTCCCTGAGAATGTTAGTTCACTGTAGTGCCACTTTTACAGAGGAAAGTAGAATTTTCCCATCTCTCTCTAGGATATTAAAAATTATTTTCATTTTAGGGAAAGCGGCAGGCAAGATAAAACGTAGTGGGAGACAGAATTTATGAGCTGCTTCCCGCACATCTGGGCTACAATTCTTGCACTTGTCACCCCTGTTGACAAGCTTAAAATAAAACCATGATTTTTATTTTGAGGTCCCCAGATATTCTTCCAGGCAATCCCTACACGTTCATTTATCCTCTTGGGCAGAAAGAATTAACACAACCCAGAACAAATAATAAATTTATTTATTATGTTGCTTAGACACTTTAGAAGGAAAAAAAATGTATCTGACTTGATTTTCAAAGAATTACTCTATCTTGTCAGAAGACAGGAAGACGGCTAAGGCGGTGCAAGTTAGCTTCTGTTTAAGACAGCTGGAGGGCAAGCTTATTGTTCCCCAGTCAGTACCTGATTAGCAGAGATGCCACTGCCAAGAAATAATATAGAAAACTCATGCCAATTCCCTCATTTTTACTTGAGTACCTTGTGCATCTATTTAACAGACATCTATGAGTTCCTACTGTGTTCAAAGTGGTAGGCAGGGGGACACACAGGACTGCTAGTGCATGAGCACCTTAGTATGTTCATACTTAGCATGCAAGGCACTGTACTGCAAATATACAAATATGCTCTCATTTGAAGTCTAGCAACACAGTAAGAATAAAGAATAAACCTTGTTGGATTGATTTAGTTGCATACTCTTATCTCCAACAGACAAATGGGGAATCCAGGATTTGGCAAAGTTAATTACCTTGCCCAGCTGGCAAGAGGAGAGACTTCAAACAAAGTCTATTCTACTCCCACTTTTGCTCTTTCCAATTTACTGAGCTGTTTGTTGGGAAACAAATAGAAAATAAGATTTTTGTACTCAAAAGCATTTATGATTCAAAGGGAGAAAACACACAGATAAAATAAAGCGACCACAACACAACGTAAAAGAAAAAACTGATAATGTAAAAGAAGTTTTGCACAAAGTATGAAGGATAAAAATGTTTTACAAAAAGGTAGTTTTATGCTGACATTCATCCAAGTATCAATTTATTCAATGTAAGACTAAAACTGAGCACTTTCTATGTGCTTGGTACAATGTATTATGCATAGTAGCTGCTCAATAAATAACTGTTGGATATTGGATGAAGGAATAGGATTGCTTCAGGTGAACATAAAGTGGAAAAAGCATGCCTAAAGAAGAGAGTGGCATATGTAAGGACATGGGGACAATCAAGAAGAATTACGGCTAATGTACAAACTACAGCTTTTCCCAACGATCTGTATGAGCATATGTTATGCTGAGTTTGTTGGCATAACTTAAGAGCAAGTATTCAAAACAATCTAGATGTAGATCATACCCTAGTGACATACTATTAGGAAACATCTTTTTTTCTGAATATATTGCATGTCATTTGTAATAGAAAAAGGGGGTCGGTTGGTGGTAATAGCTTTCATGCAGATGAGAATTAATGACTCTCATTGTCTCTGTGTAGATAGCTGTGCCTACATTTTGTTTCCCTTTGGTCACATAAAAATTTAAAAACAACAAATAATTTAGGGAGCACCTAAATAAAAGGAAAGAAGTTATTTTAAATTAACAAAATGAAATTTGAAAGTCTGGTAAGATTCCCGACTACTCAAGCCAAAATATCCTTGTGGGGCTGAAGTGCATACATTCAGAAATAAAAGCATATAGAAGTACCAAATTTAAATTAGGGATTTCAAAAGTTGGCTGTTGGGCGGCAAAAGCTTAGACTTCAAGCGGATTCCTTCTAAGAACTGCAGCTCTGCACACACCGGATGTGTGTGGCAAGATGCTTTAAAAATCTTCTGACAAAAATGTGCCCACCACATGAAGAGCACGGGAAATTCAACGACAGAGTAAATAACTTGTGCTGGACAAATAACATATTACAGAACATAATCGCATAAATCAACTCTTCTGCTATGAGGACAGTATGTTCAGTCGGCTGCTGGGCGTGGTGGCTCGTGCTTGTAATCCTAGCACTCTGGGAGGCCGGGGTCGGGGGGAGGATCACTTGAATGCAGAAGTTCCAGACCAGCCTGAGCAAGAGTGAGAGCCCGTCTCTACAAAAAACAGAAAAACTAGCTGGGCATGGTGGAGTACACCTGTAGTCCCAACTACTTGGAAGACTGAGGCAGGAGGATGGCTTGAGCCCAGAAATTTATGGGGCAGTGAGCTATGATGATGCCACTGCACTCTAGCCAGGGCAACAGAGTAAGACTCCATCTCCAAAAAAAAAAAAAAAAAACAATGAAGAGTCATGGGACAAAAGGTCACATGGCATAAGCTAAAACCGTGAAGAGCTGTTCCATGCACTTCACCAACAGCTGTCAAAAGGCAGCCATGAGGCAGGTTTGGCTTTCATGCTTTCAAGTGTAGTTCATATGCTTCTAATTTTTGATCTTCTGTTATGAAAAGATCTGGTTTATGTTTCTAAAAGCCACATTTCAGCTCTGCATAAAATATAATGCCAACGGTAGGAATATGAAACAGAAATTATGGAAATTACCTCTAAACCATTTCCCTTTTTTCCCTCTCCCCTGGGTAGTTAGTGGCCTCCGGCCTGATAATCCTGCTTTCCTCCAGCATTTGCCCACCCTAAACCATGTTTGTCCTGCTGTCAAAGTATTCTTAAAGAATAATGCTAGTCCTACTCCTGCCCTGCTCAAAAACCTTCAGTGGCTCCCAAGTGCCCACCAAATTTGATATACATTCACAGCCCTCCACAAAACAGCCCCATTTGATGTTTCCAATCTAACGATGAATGCTGCAGTACAAACAGCAACACTAGTTTTTCAACTTATTTTTTCTTGCAGCAGCATCATTTTCCCAGTGAAAACCCTACACATAATCCAAATAATACAAAGCACATAAAATGGTCCCCTATTAGAGTGTTATTTCATATATCCAAATATATATCATTTTCTTTTTATAAAAACAAATGCTAGTACTTTTTACTTGTACCATGTATGTACCCCATGGGACCAAATGTGAGGTATTCCTCCAGCCTTGAAAATATTTAATAAAATAAATACGGTGTCTTCTATGAGTTAAAGTTTGAATCAGTCAAAATGGATGTGATAGTCATCTTTCATAGAGACGGAATGGTTTACAGGCCAGTAAAATACAATCCAATTGTAACCCTATAATGCTGTCATCCCGAGCTATGTTTCAGAAAAACACTAATTCCACAAAGCATTAATAAGTGTTCCAAAGAAAGAGGTCCATGAACAAATGATATTGGAACACATCTCATACTGTATCCTCCCACTAGAAGATTAAGGGTGTTAGTTTCTCACGTTAGTCTCTGAAGAAACTGGTTAAAGTTATTTGACCCACTCCTTTTCAAACTTACTGTCTTCAAATCATGTCCCACACCATTTTTAGAAGAACACCTATTAATACAAGTTTCCTGAAAAACACTTCGGAAAATACCGCTGTGATCAACTTGATACTAACCAGTCTCAATTCAACATTTCTAAAGCACAAAACTAAATACATGAAACAGGAGAATATCCTGTAACCTTAGACTCTGGGCTGCTCTAAAACTGCTATTCGCATGCTCACTATTAGATTCCAGGAGATAGTTTAAAAGATGGCGGTGGCCTAGGTACTTACCCATATCTGGGTATATGGGTGCATTAAGTAGGGCACAATCTAAGCCCCTGAAACAAAGTTTAAATGAGACAGTGGTCCATTTCTCCCCCGAGATACAGGGGCTTAAATGAGACAGTGGGTTTTCTCTCCCTCATGGAATATTCCGGGTGGTAGAGTGGATCAGCCATCGTCAACGTGTGGCTTCCCTCTCGAGTCTGAGGTGGAAGCTCCTGTTTCCCCCACCACGTGTGTATCCGAACAGCAGGAAAGGGAACAGCAAAGCCACTCACACACGCCTTCTCAGGGCACGCGCCACACCACCTGCATCCACATTGCACCGACCAGAACGTGGTCACCTGCCACACTTGGCTGCAAAATCGGCTGATAGAAACTCCCTCACTGGGGTGCAGATGGAAAATCATCCACCTGTGCCGCCACGCATCTCTGGCAAATATATAACCACATGAGATAGAAGGGAGTCCTCCCCACCTTTGGAGCCCATGCCAAGAAAGAACAGAGAGGCCTTTTGGTGCGATTTTGGAAGTACTGGTCTAGTCACCCTACTTCTCCAGCAGACTGGAAGACAATCTTCCGTATTTCCACATCTGAAGCAGGACAGTAATGCCATACATACTTCTCCACTCCTTTGCCGCTGTAGACAACATTCCAGCATCCTTCCAGTTCCCAGCGGTCAAGTCTCCAGAGAAGAACCTGCATTTGAATGGTGGGTGATAGTAATAGTCACAGTAATTTTAGGGAAGCACATTGGGTTGTACGTGTAATTGGCTCACACCCACAGTATAAAATACATATGTACTCTTGTTTTGGTCCTAATTAGGAACATTGAGAAACATCAAAACCGGGCTCTGCTTTACTGAGCTTAAGTTCTGCACAAAGAAAAATTAGATTTACAATACCTAAGAAATAATGTGTTTCAGAAATGACAAGTAAAAGACAAGAGATAAGTACTTTAACATGAAACTAACCTTGAGGCAATTTGGCAGTAATCAGGACTACCTATAAAAATTTACTGTTTTCATTCTTTTCAAGAGCGTACAGCAGAAATGGAATTTGATCCTGTTCCGATAGTAAACACTTCTTTTATGTTCTTAGGCTAAGGAAACTGAAGCTTTCTTGTTAATCCTCCTGCCCCCACCCAAGACAGGTTAAATAAAATAGTAAGCCACTTCCCACAGTGCCTAGCTCGTGGCAGTTTCCAAATACGGTAGTATTAAGCATTCCATGTATGATTGCAAGTTACATTAACAGTGATACAACAGAAGTAGAAGAAGGTAATTACCAGATTTCATACATAGGTCAAATTTAATTTTTCACAGTAGCTCTGTAAGTGTTAATATTCAAAGATCTCAAAATATATTATAAAGTCAAGGATCAAAATGTATAGCCATTTGTTGAGGGGGATGGAAAAGGAAAGTGGATATTATTACATGCTTGTAAATGCATTGCATACATTTTTTTTTTTTTTTTTTTTTTACAGACAGGGTCTCCCTCTGTCACCCAGGCCTGATCATAGCTCACTGCAGTCTCTAACTCCTGGCCTCAAGGGATCTTCCCTCCTCAGCCTCCTGTGTAGCTGGGATCACAGGTGTGTGCCACTGTGCCCAGCTCCACATTGCATACTTTTTGGATGACACCCAACAAAGTGGTAACAATAGATATCCTCTAAAGGATACCTGGATAGGTGAGAGAAAATGTAAGGAGAGATGCTTTTACTATATATCCTTTTTTACACTCTTATAATTATGGAGTCTATTCATGCATTACCAAGTCAAATAAATTAAAATTAATAATCATATATATTTTTTCCCCTTGCTCCCTGTGCAACCTTCACTCTCTCACTGCCTATATTATTTTCCTAAGGCTGCCATAACCAAATACCATAAACTGGGTGTCTGAAAACAACAAAAATGTATTGTCTCACAACTCTGGAGGCTAGACGTCTGAAATCAAGGTGTTGGCAGGGCCATGCTCTCCGCCAGGGCTCTAGGGGAAGATCCTCTCCTGTCTCTTCCAGCTTCTCGTAGCCCCAGGCGTTTCTTGATTTGTGGCAGCAATACTGCAATCTCTGCTTCCATCTCATGCAGCATTTTCTCTGTGTATCTCTGCCCAGATTGCCCTCTTTTTACTAGGACATCAATCATACTGGATTAGGGCCCTCCATAATGACTTTGCCCTAACTTGATTACATCTATAAAGATCCCATTTCCAAATAAGGTCACAGTCACAGGTACCTGGGAGTTGGGCTTCATCATATGTTTTTGCGGGACACAATTCAACCCATGGAACTAACATCATCCACGTCGTCACACATGACGTTCTATAGACATAGTTTCTCTATCCCTTCTTTTCAGTCCGAGCTCCATACGGCAGAGCGGCTAAGTGACCCCCACTTGTCTTCCTTGCAAGATTTGGCTGGCATTGTAAAAAATAAACATCCATTTCTTGGTGGAAGAAATTTAGATAAAAATTCAAAAGAACAGAAGATAGATATTTGTAAAGCTATTTTTGCAGGAAATCAAGGGCATTATAGACCACCAGACGGGCATTTCAGGCCCTTGATCGGATGCTCTATGAATTCAGGGACAGTGAACATGCTGTCCCTTTATTAGCTATTAATTTTTATCTGGTTGAGGTTGGCCTACATAAATATATGTGTTCTTAGATTTTATAGCTAAATTAAAGCAAATAAAAAATTAACTTCAAGTTTTATTAGAAACAAAAATATCATTCTTCTGCTGTGATCTTAACCTCTTCTTTTGAGAGTCATAATCACCTATTGCTAGTTATTATAGTGAATAAACAATCAAGCTCAGGACAGAAGAAAGAAAGAGCATGGGGTCTGCCAGAGATCACTGGCATTCTAAACAAATAACTTCAGTAAGAGTCGATAAGGATAAGCTTAATCAACCACTGACAAAGCCTACTGAGTACTTTCTTCAGCCCTCAACTTGACACTATGTAGGGCAGGAAAAATGAGACATAGTAATCTCACCCCATCCACTTTACGCATTAAGTATCATTTCATTATCTAATTGGCACAAGATCTACCTGTTTATCAGATCACAGCCCTAAGTTCACAAGCAGCAAATAGTAAACTTGCATTATCAAAATATTTTTCTCACAAAGCAAGTTCTAAAATTTTAAAGAAATATATATATATATATATATATATATTGCATGGAGTCCCTCTTTGACACTCTTGAACACTCTTGATCCATTTACTCACCCAACCACGGGATTGCTGGGAGGGCATGGACGAGGACGCAGAGAAGGAGGAGAGATACCAGTTGCTTTTGTTGCACCACTCAGATCTCCGTTCGGGAGGGGAGCAGAGTCAACAGTGTGGACGTCAGTCGCCACATCTTCAGGCCTCTGCGCTCATGCCAAAGCCATGCCTCCTCCAGGGTGCTCCCAGCCAGTGCCTGAACACTGTGAGCACACTAGATTCAGCCTTTCCCGCCCAACTCAAGACTCTTCTAATGGGCAACTTGTGCTCAGGGACTCTCCATGGCCTGGCTGAAACGTTTTCAGAACCGCACTGAAGTCTGGAGCTCCTCCTACCCAGCCCTTCCTCATTCCTTTTCGAGTTTCCCAGGTCTCAGACCCACCATCCAGTCCTGCAGTTCTGCCCACCTCTTCCCGACCCCTCCCCTTTTATCTTTCACCAGCATTTCCCTCTCCCCACCCAAATCTCCTGCACATCTGACCAGCAGAATGCAGTTACAATTCCACTTAAACTGGTGTAACAGTGAATCAGCCAGTAATTAATCCAGTTCTGATTTACCTCTTATCTTCCTGAGACCTCACAGAAAAGAGAGAGGCAGAGTTTCCTTTTTTGGCAGTCACTGTTCCTGAAATAATGAAGCAGGAGCCTCTATTTTTCAACTCCTGAGCCTTAGCTGTCTCCTGTTCTAATACATCCATATCCAAAAGAAGCTCAGACATGTCCCTGAGGTCATTAGGAGTCTGTTGAGCGTGTCCCCTCAAGGGGCTTGTACCTCTGCACCTGTCATTTTGATTAACTATCTTCCTACCGATGGGAGTCCTTTAAGCCTGGTGGGAATTTTAAAGTTCATTCACAGTTCCCTGTCTTCCCGCCCTTCACTCTAGCCCTCCTCTTGCAAAGGCCCAGCTTAAACACATTCTTGCCTGAAAACAATGGGACAGGTTTGGTCACTGGCAGCTCTAAGTTCCCAGTCCTAAACATGCCCACAACCAAGCCCGTGTGACCTTAGGTAAGATGCATCCAAACCTAGATCCAGGCTGTAAAACACAAGTTTATGAACCAAGGAACGAGTAGGCATAAAGCAAAATAGAAAACTTAGATGAACACAGCGAAAGTCCACTTTCAAAGGTTGCAGGTCCCAGTGTGTGTCTGCCTCAGGCAGATCTATCCTCACGGGTCCAGTGTGTTTCATGCCAGGAAAGGAGACTCTACAACCTTCCACACTAGGAAACTTCAGTGCTTTTAAAACTGCATTCAGAGTTTTTAATGGTTGTAATTACCCCAATGCAATTGTTAACTTACAGCCTGAGTTTCTCTATTTGCCTCAATAATCACGACTCCTTTAGATTTCTTTCACATCTCATTATCAAGCTTTATAATCTTTAATCATTCTGTTGCTTTTCTCTGATATTCCTCTACTTAAAAAGAAATACAACAAAAACAAAACCGCAACAACACAGAACTCAAACAAGGCACAATTATCAGGAAAATAGGCCCAGCCCCTGAATTTCAGCTGAATTCTGCTAAGCCATTACGACAGGATTTCAGAATATAACTCAGGCACAAAACCACTAAAAAAGCAATGGAGAATCAAGGTCAGGTTACTGCACGGAAAGGTCATTCTGGAACAGTAAAGGGAATAGGAAATCAATGTCAGGTTGCAAGTTCCACTTCTAGCTCTTTCCTTCTTGTACCCTGGATGCCATTTTACTTATCTTTAAGATAATTTGTTGACTAAACTAATGGTCAATCTTAGTGTCACTCAAGGAGACACGATGCAGATTTGAGGATCACTCTGCATGATTTCCTGCCAACCGTGTTTCACCTGAGTTCAGTTGAGTTCTAACTTTCAGTTTAAGCAAATCCAGAGCAGAGACGGACATACTAGATGATACCACTCAAAAGCAATCAGATATTAATATATCTCAGATATATTCTATGGGACAAATGGCATGGCTTTTTCAGGAAGTCAGTATCATGACAAAAGGGGATATATCTTGATTAACAGAGACAAGAGACACAGACACCAGATACGAGACCGTAGTCCTGAACTGGATCCTAACTGGGAGAAACCAGTTGTAAATGATATTTTGGAAATGATTCAGAAATTTTTATATGAATTGGTATCGAATTACATTAAGGAATAATGATAAATTTTGTTAGGTATAATAATTTTAATTTGGTTATACAGAAATATTATTTTAGAGATAATCAAAAAAGAAATCAGGGGTAGAATACAAGGCTATCCATAATTTACATTAAAATATTTATATATAAAATTGATTTATACATCTACCATAGGGTTATTCATCTACCCCAGATGGTGCATTTTTTCTGTAATGGGCAAGAGTAAATATTTTAGGCTTCACAAGCCATATGGACTTTGTTGCAATCACTCAACTTTACCATTGTAGCATGAAAGCAACCATAGATGACAATACACAAATGAGTATGCATGGCTGTGTTTCAGTAATACTTTATTTATAAACACAGGGGTTTGTATGCAATTGTTTGGCCACCCCTAACCAACTCTTTCATTCCAAAATAGATGCCTGACAAATAGTCCTTGGCCCCAATATACAGCACAGCATTACCTTAGCCTTTTAGTTCATTTTCCTTCCACATTTGGAACAGCAGCAACATATGAGTCCTATTCACGTGAGATCCATATTATCTACTCAGTGTTTTTCTACACAACTAGGCTGTTCTCTGTCAGATGACTCAAAGACTTTATTTAAAAAAAAAAAAAGCAATGTGCCTATAAAATTAAACAACCATATCACAAAAGGAAATTCAACTCTGAGAAGGCTCTTCTATCCCATAAACCAAATGCACCAGGGACCTCTGGCCCTGGAGCTGATTAGTATTTGACCAGCTTTTGAAGATAGAGGAAGAAGTCACTGGCCCTTCACCTCACTTCACCACTGGAATCCAACTCACTCACTCGGGTCCTCCGCACACTGGCTATTCAGCAAACCAGTATTTTCCTGCACAATATGCTGCACATGCACATGGCCTACGAGAGTAGACACAGGTTCCCAGTGGTTCTTATTTTCAGAGGATAAACCACTGGGAAAACTGGACTCAATTAATCTGCACATAGCACAGGTGAGGTCAGTGGTACCTCTTACCAACCAGGTATAGATTCAAGCGAAATACACGCCTGTCTGTCTGTATGCTCATAAATGAGCAATCCTTCAAGGATGATCCCCGCAAACCCAGACTGCTCTTCGAGATGACATTAGAAATATAAAAGTCAGTATTAAATATTTAGAGTATTAATTAATTTGCCCCATTGGTTCAGACTGCTTATTAAAAGTTTACCTGTAACAGAAAGCTTTGGTCTATTCAGTTTTATGCTCTGCCATTAAAATTGCATGTAATAAACTTTTATAGAATATGGCATCTCATGAAATTTAAATAGACTTAGTTCCTAGAAAAGTTTCATATAGATGATGAGTAAAAACTGAGAGAAAATTCATGTTATATAGATTTTCTATTAATAAAAAGAAAGCTAGATCATGATTCAAACTAAAAAAAATAAAACCCTACAGTGTTGAGATAGCCTATAAATTCTTTGGAAATGAGGGGTCGGAGTGGAGGGGTGAAACTCCTGCCAAGTTTCAAGGTCATAAAATGAGTTGATATAGAACACAAAGCTATATATAGAACCACATTTTTCATGGTAGTATACATTATGGTTCACACTGAGCAGTAAAGTAGGAAACTTGTGGAAAAAATACCACACTGGAGTCTTCTAATTATTTATGTATTATTTGGGATTCTTGATTTAAATTGACCAGAAATGATATAAGAAAGAAGTTACTCCTTTTAAGTCTTGTTAGAAAGTTATTTATAGAAACATGTTATTTATTTTTATCTGCCTTTAAGAATTCTACCCATCCAGGACATAATACATACATTATTAGAAATAGTATTGTATGTCTACCATAATTTGTGCAATAAAACTTATGTCAACTTTCCAAGAAGAAGGGAGATTTATCCTTCTTGAAAGGATTTTTTGATGGGAAATATTAGGGATATATGTAATCTAGTTAATATAATAAGTTTTCAACCCATCCTGGGCATTTGGGGGCTTAACAATTACTATCATCAATATAGAATAGTTTTATCCTTCTGGAGAGGATAATTTATCCTTCTGTAAAATAGGCTTCCATTGGACAATACTTACCTAGAGTCGAAACAATTGTTTTAGTCAGGAAATAATTAAGCTCCCTTCAAAGTATTTAAATTGCCAAACCTCTGTTCAGGTGACTAAGAAATACCTCCTTCCTGATTAACTCATATAAAGGACAGTTGCCAGAGAGAAGAAACAAATGCATTCAGAGGTATTTTTTCCCTGAAACATTTAGAACACACATTATAATAACAGGGAGAAAAACTAAAATATACATTACAGCGTCAAGTAGAAGTTTAAAGTGAAACAAGAATGGCTAACACTTAGCAAATACTCTGTCACGGAGAAACAATTATAGTAGATGTATACTTTCTATACAAGATAAGTAAGCCTGACAAGATTAGTAAAGGTTTATTTCTCCATTAATTAGCAGGTTGTGTTAATGATAACCATCAGGTGCACAGCATGGGAACATAAGCCGCCTCTGGGCAGCTCAGTGTTGCTCCTAAAAGCATCCTCCATCTCCCCGCGCCAGCTGGGCCCTTGCTGAGTAAATGGATCACATGGACAACCAAACTGGGAAGAGCTTGGTTTGGGTCGCTTTAAAGACACAGCTTGACACAAATCAAGTCCTGCCATTCTTCCATATTTGCTTTTTTAAAAAAAAATTTTTATTTTAGTATATTATGGGGGTACAAATGTTTAGGTTACATATATATTGCATATTTGCTTTTTATGAGACTCTTCAGACAGAAACAAAATAAAACTAAATTCTGCAGACCTATTTCCCCAGTCTGGTGTTCAAAGCTCTCCATGGGCCTCTCCTACCTGTATGACACTATGTCATCAATGATGCAGTCATGCGCCTCCATAACCTGCTGCCAGGACGATTCTTGCCTCTAGCCTTCACTCCCCACCTGTATGCCTCGTCCTCTAACTCTGCTTCTCTAATTCCTGTCTCTTATCCTTTAAGCTCCACTGAACTCTCACCTCTGTGCGCAGCCTTTTCTCACTACTCCAGCTCACACACGCCATCTCCCTGCATCCTCCCTGACCTTGCACACACAGCTGTTTGAGTATTTACCACATTATTCGTTTACCTGTTTATTTCTGTCTGAGCTGTGACCCGCTGCACAGCAGAGATCACCTTATTCATCTTGTGTCTGATCCAGTGCCTAGAACTGCCTAACACATAGCAGAGCCTCATTTAACACGTGTGGAACAGGTTACCATGGGGATGGGAAGGATTAGGGAGCCTCCCGGGGTGCTGATGATATTTTATATCTTCACCTGAATAATAGCTATGGGTGTGTTTGCATAGTAAAACTTTATTGAACTGTGAAAAAAAATTGTGGAAGAAATGAAAGAATGAACTGGCAGCAGGAAGTACCCAAAGTAATAAAGGGATGTCTTCCCGTGAAAAGATGGCTGCTCTTCATTGTTTCAAATAGTATGATGTCTAGTTTCACTGTTTAGAAAGAATGAAATATTCAATTGACAACGACAATATAAACACACACACACCACCACACACACACGCCACACACTCATCACTCACACCACACCACACCACACACATACCACACCACACACCACACACACCACACACATACACCACACACCCATCCCACACATACCACATCACACACTCCCACCACAAACACACAAACCACAGAATGTCTTTCCTGCGCGGCTCATCGCTCCACTGTGCTTCCTCTGTACCCACCACCAGCCTGGACCTTCTAAGAAGACTCCATCTCCGAGTTTGTAAGGCTGTGTAACAAGCCACTCCACCGTCAGGATGCCAAACCTCTTGAAAGACCGTTTCTGCCACTGCGAGAATCCTACCTGAGTGAGCTAAATTCCCCAATTCTCTGCAATCCCCGACAGGATGTGTACCAACTTTCTCTTCAGTTCCTTCTCCTTTGGCGCTCAAGAAATACTTATTGAGCTTTCTATGCGCTAAGAGCTAGGAAATGGGTTATAATGATGGACAAGACATGCCCCAGGTTGTTGTGTATGTGTGGCAAAATATAAAGATTGTAAATAATGTAAAATTTACCATTTCAACCACTTTTAAGTGTACAATTCAGTGGCATTAAGTACATCTACAATGCCGTGCAACCATCACCACCATCCACTTTGAGAACTTTTTCATCTGCCCAAACAGAAACCCTGTACCCATCAGACAATAACTCCCTTTGCCCTCTTCCCCCGGTGATCATCACTTTGCCTTTCTGTCTCTATGCATTTGCCTATTCTAGGTACCCCACACAAGTGGAACAATGCAACATTTGGCCTCCAGTGTCTGGCTTAGTTCACTTAACGTTTCCAAGGTACACCCATGTTGAAGCATGTATCAGAATTTCATTTCTTTTCCAAGGCTGAAAAATATTTCATTGTATGTATATACCACATTTTCTTTATCCACTCAATGCATTCCGTTTTGCAGGAGTTTTTGTCTAGCTGGGAAAGCGTGCCCAGTCTTGCCCACTAGTTTGCCGATCTTTGTTCAACATCTGTCCTCTCAACCTAGAACCTTCCATCCCAATGTGCTGTGTGCTCTGTTTTTACAGGGAACACATGTCTCTTCCACCTCTTTATCCCATTGTCTACCATGGCACTGGCACATAATAATCATGCAATTAACGGTTGTTTATTAATGCATGAAAGATTTTCTCTGGAGTCTTCTGAGAAACTTCCTTCTGAAGTTTCTTTTACTTAGTTGTAGTCCCTGCCTTTGATCTCCCACTTACTTTCCCTGCATAGAACTAGTGGCATCTGGTCCCTGCAGACACAATATTTACCTCATTCCTCTCCTCATCCCAGAGAAAACAGTATCTACGAGAAATCAGAAGTACAAATGGTGCTGTATTGGGAGTCAAGAGATAGGAATTTTAGTCAGGTCACAAGCTCCTCAGGTCTCAGGAATCTATGGTGACAGCCTAAAAATAAAGGTGTTAAACTGGGCCTGTCCTGTTCTAAAACTGTATCATGCCAATTAGCATAAAGAAACAAAGCAGTATCTTGATGAAATGCCTCAGACACATCTGGATAATGTCAAAAATGCTTCCTAAATACTCTTGTGATCTACCAAAGCAGTTTATTTACAGCTTCTTTAACAATTCTACTGTGTCATTTCTTTTATATTTCAATCACTTGGAAAACTATCTTAGACTTTTATTTCGGGGGGCAAGGGAGGTATCATTTCCAGCTGGAACTAGACTACTTAGCTATCACCATGGGAAAGCAGAAGAAAATGAGGGGAAATAATATTCATTCTGCCTAAAACTTGAAGAATGCAGTGAAGACACTAGCAAAAGAGAGGAGAAAATTGTTACCAAGCAAATTGTTTTGGTTCTTTCATTGAGGAAGAATTTATTTTGCAGTCATCTTTGGCTAGTACATTTTGCCACTATATGAATTTTTGCAGTTCTAGAAACTTCTCTGAATGCATGAATAGGGAATTACCTCGTTAGACACCTTTCTACCTCCTCCAGTGCTATTTTGGCTATTTGCAGGTGACAGAAATGAACTGGTGAAATCTGAAAGAAGGAACCAAAAGCCAGAGGACCAATAAATGGAGGAGGCCTCCTAATGATACAGAACCACTGCTCTTCCTCACCAAGCTCCCCCATGAGAAGCAGAGAAGCTCCAAGTGGTAATTCCAGGAGAGCACTTGGTCATCTCACTTGGGTGATGTTGGGGATGATCATTGCCCACAAAAATAGTACTGCTAAAACGAACAGAAACCCTGTTAGACTGCATTCAATGGGAATGATTTTTTTCTTATAAAATAATAAACTAACTGATTTCTTCATCCTTCATCAGAAGGATGAAGAAAACTACTAGACTCTGGTAAAAGGAATGATACCACAACAAAACTGTCAATGGGAAAAGTCCTACAGAATGACCTGAATGGCAAAAATTGTTCCAGTACAAAAAGTTTCAAATATTCTTTCATTCCTAATTTTGCATTATTCATCTAACTAATTATATAAAAGCTTATTTAATAAATAACACCAATAGATCTATTACAAATAGGCAAATTAACACCCAACTTAATTGTCAAACCAAGATTCCTAAAAACGAATAAAAAGCGACCAAGGATGAATGGTCAAAAATCTCACAGAACAAGCATGGGGGGGGATCCTGTTTGGTACTAGCCCCCTCATCTGTCACTCTCCATCTTCCTCACCACCTTCTTCCAGTCACAGCATATTCTGTCCATTCCTGAAACACACCACTCACACCCTCTGACATTGTCCACCACGCAGACAGTAAGTGGCTCTAAAGCTGTGTGATCATAGATAAGTCTGAGTCCACCTCGCTCTTGGATCTTGGGCAAGATACTAACCATGCTCAGTTTCATCACCTTGACAATGGGAATAATAACAGTACAGTCATCCCTCCCTATTCGTGAGGCATTGATTCCAGGACCCCTGTCAGGCATCAAAATCCACAGATGCTTCAGTCCCTTATATAAAATGGTAAGCTATTTGTCTATCACCCATGTACATCCTCCCGTATACTTGAAATCATCTCTAGATTGCTTATAATACCTAACACAATGTAAATGCTATGTAATTAGTTATTACACTGTATTTTTAAAATTTATATTTTTATTGTTGTATCATTATTTTTTACTGTTTTTTTTTTCTCTCCAAATATTTTCTATCCCAGGTTGGTTAAATCCACAGATACAGAACTCACAGATATGGAGGGCCAACTGTAACTAATTTGTAAAGTTTGGCAAACCTTTAATACAATAATATGTTGTAAAATGATTACAGAGTGCCTACAGCCCATAATAAGCCCTCAATAAATGTTAGCTATTAGACTGTGAAATCTCATGATGAGATTACAGATAAAATTGAGGCCAGATGACCCGGCTGGGGTCAATACACAGCTAAATGACTCCAGGGACCAGCCCTTAATCTAGACCAGTGTTTCTTAACTATGGCCAGTAGTCTCACCAGCATTAGAAATCACTTGTAGTCTTTAATAAAAATGTAGATTACTGGGCCAATCCCTAGAGACTGGAACCCAATTAGTCTTAGGGCATAGGAATGTGCATTTTAAAATAAGTAACTGAGCATATTCCAATATACATTTTAATTTCAAAACCAATATCCAGTAGTTCTGAAGCTTTGATATCTGCATCACCTGAGAACTTGTTAGAAATGCAAATTCTTGGATCCACATGACCTAGGGAATCATAAACTTTGGAACAAGCCAGCTATTTGTGTTTTACAACCCTCCAGCTGATTCCGAAAGACCCTGAAGTGTGAGAACCACTGCAGTCATCTGTACCTTGTCATCCTGATCCAGCCAGAGAACCAGAACCAGAAACCGGTGGTCACCCTTGACTCCACGCCACGTCATCTCCTTCCCTTGCCTGTGACATCCAACCAACCACCAAGGACTGTCTATTTTACTTTGTCCTCTTTCCATCCCTGCCTCTATTTCTCTATTCCAAGTCTTTGTCTGCCTGCCTTTTTGACTTCCATGAATGCCTCCTACCAAATTGCTCGGCTTCCAGTCTAACTTTCAAATCCAGTGCTGCACCTAACTTGCAAATCTGACAATGTCACTCTCCTGATTAGGAAGCACCCTTCAGTGGCTTCCCATTGCTTGTGTGACTAAAGACCCTTAACATGGCTTGTAAGTCCTTTCACACTCTGCCTCTGCCTGCCCTTCCAGTTTCCATAATAACCACCCCCTGCCTCCAATTCTCTGCCCTAACAGCACGAAGCCACTTAGAAGTTTCCTCCACAAATCCAGCTATTTTCCAACTCTAAACTTTAGCTCCTGCTGTTCCCTCTTCTTCACATTCCATTCTCCTTACTCCAGCGCCTACATTTTATTAGTTCTACCTTTAATTTTTTTTGTTTTCTGAAAAAAAAAAAAAAAATCCCAAGCCCTTTTTATCCTTTTCTCAAGGCTAAGCTACATTTCATTCAGTGGTTTATAACACATTGCCCCTGTCTTTGGTTGCCTATCTCATGTCTGTTTCACCCACTCATTGCTCCATCCATCTTTGTATCCCTAGCATGGTGTTTTGGCACAGAAAGAAATCAGAATAAATTTGCTGACCCATTTCATACACCAGCAACAAGCATTTACTATGCTGTTGGCTGAGATTGGGATTGTAGTCTATGGCCAGGTACTTTTCTGTGTAGAGAGCCTTGTAGACTTCTGTGTAGAGGAATTGATCTTCAGTTCATTCCCACTATTCTCAAATTAACTAAATTAGTGAATGCAGACACTATATTCTGAACATTTTGCTAAACAGTGAGATACTGCACCAAATCCAACCCGTACCAGCTACTGAGAAATGAGGCTCCTCTGTTGGCTGCTGCCAAACCTGAAATAAATGCATGGACAGAAAGGTTCAGCTAATTTTGAAATCAAAAAGTTTTGACAAATCAAAGAACATACTTAATGTTTCCAAGTTCTTTTTAAAAATATTTATTCCTTTTTTTTGTTTGTTTTCTAGCATTGTTAGGAATGATGTATCATTCTAATATAAATTATTTACTTAAATTATCAGAATCAACAAGTTATGTGGAGCTGAAATGCCTACAAGTGGGGAGTGCCATGTAATGCTACACTTTAGATGCAAACTTAAGCCATTTTCTTTTAGGAACACGATGGAGTTACATATACTGACCCTCACACCACCCCTGGAAAATCAACAAAATTTAAAGGTCATAAAATTCAGTGAGACCACATTGCTCTACCTCAAAGATAAAATAATTACTAAGGAAAGATATGAAGCGCTAAGAGATGTTCACGAAGTATTATAAAAGACTGCTACCAAAAGAGTACATATAGTAATAAAATGAAATTAAACAGAATATTATGAAAACATTACCTGGAAAATTACCTACTTCATAGGATTTAATACTGGACTATGTATTGGAAATTCAAAGCAGGGGATACTTCCCCAGTGACAAACCAATGGGCAAATTTAGGAATCAGAGACTGCGTTCCCTAATGTTTGTTGTTATTCTGGCAAGCTGAGGAGAGAAATTTGGGAAAACAACAGATTCTGCAAGTAGTACTAGAATCTCAAATTAAAGGATCGGCCTAATGTTTGTAAAATATAGAAAAGGCTAGTGACTTTTTCTAGTGTATTCCCACCATCTGGATGACAATACATCTCCAAACAGGTAACAAGTGAGGTAGATTAGATATGGGACATACAGGGATCTATCTTAAGACAACTCATAGTTACTGAGGATGAACTTTTTTTCTTGTTATTTCTGGGTTAGAAAAGTTCAGAAGAAAATTGTACTTCAGAAGAAAATTCATGTTAAAAATTATTGTGTGGAATTACTCATAAATCTATGGAGTGCATTAAAGGAGAAAAGAGAAAGAAAAAATAATTATCAAAATTCTCTGTCCCTAATACCATGAGAAAGAAGAAAGAAAGAAAGAAAGAGAGAGAGAGAGAGAGAGAGGGAGGGACAGACTTGGGACATCCTGTTATTCCAGAGAGTGAAGAAGTGCTTTAAAAAAAAGACAGGGAGTGTCATGGGGATGCAGAAGCCAATCTGAAAGCATCAAAAGTGCAATTCATAAAGGTAAATACTGATAAACTAGACTTAATCAAAATAAAAAACTTCTACTCTTTGAAAAAACTGTTGAGAAGGATATGAAAAAACAAGTTGAGGACTGAGAAGATATTTGCAAAATACTTATAAAGAACTTGTATCTAAGATATATAAGGAAATCTCAAAACTTAATTTATTAAGACTGTTCTACTACAAAATGAAAAAAAAAGGATTTTGAAGAGATGCTTCATCAAAGAAGATACATAGATGTTAAACAGGCATATGAAATAATGATCACTGATCATAAAGAAAATGCAAATTGAAATCACATATATGGTCAATTGACTTTCAACCAAAATGAAAAGGCAGGTCAGTGAAGAAAGGATAGTCTTCATAACAAATGATGCTGGAACAATTGCACGTCCACATGCAAAATAATAAAAACCTTGATTCCTACCATATATAAAAATTAGGCCAAAGTGTAAAATCAAAAACAATTAAACTTCTACAAGAGAACATGGAAGAAATCTTTGTGACCTTGAGTTAGGCAATGATTTCTCAGACACAATATAAAAAACACAGTAAGATACCACTGTACACACATCACAATGGCTAAAATTAAAGGGGGAGACTATACAAAGTGTTGGCAAGGAGGTAGAGCAACTGGAATTCTCATCTACTATTGGCAGGAAAAAAAATGGTACAGCACTTTGGAAAACAGTTTGGTTTATAAAGTTCTGCACACATGTACCATACAACCCAGCAGTCTTAATGCTAGTCATTTGCCCAAGAAAATAAAAACTGATTTTCACACAAAACTTTTAGGTAAATGTTCATAGTAGTTTTATTCATAACCACTAAAAACTGAAAAAAATAAAACCAATATCCTTCAACTGGCATATATGATACCACAATGTGATGCAGCCATACAATGGTATACTACATGTCACATGCAATAACATGGATGAATTTCAGCTACACCTGCCAAGTGAGAGAAGACAGACTCACAAGGCTACATTAGACACAGAAATAGATTAGTGGTTTCTAGGCTGAGAGGTTGGGGGAAAATGGGAAAATAATAATATCAATTAATGGGTGCTGAGTTTCTTTTTGAAGTGATGAACATGCTCTAAAATTATGATAATGATTGCACAATTTTGTGACTAAAACAAAAAGGGGCATCCTCTGGGGGAGAGGCAGAAGGCAGAAGCGAGCACCTGAGACAACAAGGCACCAGACTCGCTTTCTTTTTTTTTTTTTTTTTTTATTATTTATTTTTTATTATTTTTTTTTTTTTTTGAGACAGAGTCTCACTCTGTTGCCCAGGCTAGAGTGAGTGCCGTGGCGTCAGCCTAGCTCACAGCAACCTCAAACTCCTGAGCTCAAGCGATCCTCCTGTCAGCCTCCCGAGTAGCTGGGACTACAGGCATGCACCACCATGCCCGGCTAATTTTTTCTATATATATTTTTAGCTGTCCATATAATTTCTTTCTATTTTTAGTAGAGATGGGGTCTCGCTCTTGCTCAGGCTGGTCTCGAACTCCTGAGCTCAAACGATCCGCCCACCTCGGCCTCCCAGAGTGCTAGGATTACAGGCGTGAGCCACCGCGCCCGGCCCCCAGACTCGCTTTCTAACAGCCCACTCTCGACACCACTAACCTGCCTCTGCAATGATGGCATTAATCCTTCACGAGGGCTCGGCTCTCATGACCCAATCACCTCTTATTAGGCCTCACCTTCCAACAGCATGGCATTGAGGATTAAGTTTCCAACACACAAACTTTTAGGGACACATTCAAATCACAGCAATCTTGAAGTCAGGCAGTCCTCCAACTTGGCTGTTTTTCAAGATTGTTTTGGCTATTCTAGTTCCATTACTTTCCCATTTAAATTTTTGAGTCAACTGTCAACATCCACAAAAAGTCCAGCTGAAATTTTGATTGAGAATGCATTGACTCTATAAATCAGCTGGAGGAGAACTGATGTCTTAATAGTATTTCCATGTAAGGAAAGAGTCATTTATTTAGGTATTTGATTTTTTTCTCAAGGGAAATTTAGTTTTTATTTTTTGCATCTTCTTTTTCATCCCTGCCTATCTCTCACTCCATTCCCCAAAGTCAAGTTTTGATACATTAAAGAATGTGCTTAAATCATGGACAAAAGTAGCACTTCTTTTATTTTTTTAAAGTTTTCAATTACTAATATAATGATAGCCTTCTGTACCTAAAAGTTTCCACTTAATAGTGACTCAGAATATCTTGGCTAATTTCCTTAATTATGTGTGAATAAGCTAAATACAGTTGGCCTACGCTTTTTATTAAACAAAGATAATTATTCACACCTCAGAAAAAATTCATGAGAACATAAAATTTCAAAACTTAGTACTCTCTGTGCCAGGTTATCTTTCCCTTGATGGCTCAGAAACTGTATGTGACCATCCCATTCACAAGGTTTTTTGATCACAATAAACTGAACACATGGGTAACCTAACCCAAACATCAATAAGCCAACTTAAACACGTAACCCTTGAAGCCTGAAACAGAGGCAGGGCCAGCAGATAAGGAGAATCCATTAACTGAGAGAAACACACACACTCACATTCAAAGCCTATGATTGTGACAGTAATTGGCAAACTGAATATTTTTCAGAAAGTCCCTTTGTTCTTAATGGCACAAAAGCCACTGTTGCTCTGCAACACACTGTCACTGTCATGAACAGCAGTAGTGAGTACTGGCGCATGCCAAGGATCAAAAGCTGTGATGAAAGGGTCTATAATTAATAATAATTGCTTCCCAAGTGTCTATTTTACATAAAGATTCCACTTCATAAGGGACACATTCAAGTCCACTGGATAGGCTTAATATTTTCACTGTAGGTGGTCCTTTCTGGGAAAGCTATTCAAAAGCTCCGCATGGGGCTAGCAAAACATCATTAATAAGAATGATGGAGAAGAATTGTAGAGACAAAGCACACCCAGCCCAGGGGGACATCTTACAGTGCACCAGCAATAGTGTACATGCAGCCCACTCAGCTTTTGAAATCAAGGTCTCCACCCAAAGACAATGAAGGCACAGTTACTTATTCAGTCAATTTTTTAATTTAATGTGTGTCTTTTCCAAGGTGGTGACCAAGAGTGGGTATGATGCTTTGGGATATTTTTCTTGCAGGATCGATTGTGTGCATATACTATTATTCTTTTGCGTATTTTAAATACAAGAGAAGAACTTTGGTAATGCTTTTGAATGCAGTTAATAAGGAATTGCACAGCCATAGGAACCAAGTAAAGGGCAACCAGAAGAATATTCCTATAACTCCAACAAAATGAAAGAAATTTAGACAAAATAACTTCAATACTTTTATGCTCACGTTAGAAAAACATTCATTGTAATCTTATTGGAAAGCAGATGAATCTAATTACTGTAATACAATTTAAACATTATTTGGATAGTCACCTAATAATTTTAATAATTATCTAATAATTATAAGTCACTGTGGTAGACTGATTACAGCAATAGCCCCATCCTTCACCCCTTCCTATACCCATATTCCTTGAAATGTATTATAGATTTGCAGCTTCATCCTGTGAAGTTGGGCTGATCTTGTAACCTGCTTTGCCCAGAAGAATGCAGTGGAATTGACATTATGTCAGTACTGAGACTAGATAAAAGACCATGCACACCTTGGAATCTTGCCCTGCTGTCATGAAAACCAGCCTGAACTCGCCTGCTGGACAAGGAGAAACAGAAAAGCACCATCCCAGCTGAGGCCATCCTAGACCAGCCAGCCACCAGTTTCTCTGCAGACTGCAGAGACACAAAGGAAAGCAGGTGAGACTAACCTAGGCCAGCCCAGACCTGACAAACCACCCTGCCAACCCATAAACTCATGACCATAATTAACATAGGGTTGTCATTTTAAGCCATGAAATTTTGAAGTGGTTTGTTACACAACATGAGATAACTAATACAATCACGTACCTTTTTTACCTCCTTGGATTTCATCCCACACCTTTCTTTTTACCTCCTCTTGTGTCTTCCCAGTTACCAATATCACCATCACTAGTCCCATGACTCCTGATTAAGCCATCTATTTTGACTTCTTTGTCTCCTGTACTCCCTCTAAGCACTGACTTCATCTAGTAGCTTCTATTCAGAAGTGGATCTCAAAATTATCTGCTAATTCTTCATTTTTTCTACCACTTTACTTGTAAAGGTCTTCATCATTTGTCTTTTAAAAGGTCTCCTTTCCCCATTCTTTTGCTTCTTCAATACATTATTTAGCCATGAAAGTAGAGTAATTTTCTTACTAAATCAAAATCATTATTTTATAAAAATGCATGTCAGGACATAGCATCCCATAAATGCAAGTTAGATATTTTAATAACTCCCAGTTTCCTACAGAATGTTCTGAATGGTTGAGCATGAAATTCAAGATGCTTCATCACCTGATCCCAATTTTTCCTTCTAGTTGTTTCCTACTGCATACCTCAACACTTCTGCAATCACATCAGACTAGAATTATCACCCAGACAGATCATGCTCTTTCACTTCTCTGTGCTTTGAAACGTCTTCTTCCCCTCTTCTCCACCTACGGAACTTACAACCAACTGATTGATCTCCTGACAACTCTCTGGCTCTCTTCTCCAATAAACGCAGCCCTCCCTGCCCCTCCCACCCCTTCCTACTGCCTTGGGTGGATTTGTCTTTTCCTCTTAACACCTTGAATATGCCTCCGTTATGGTAAGTTTTCATTACAATTTAATCTCTATTTAATCTCTTCCAGTCAAATGCTGGAAGGTTGTAAATTTTTGACAGTATGGCATATAAATCTTTGTATCCCTGATACCTCCAGCACAATTCTTAATATGGTAAATGCAATGTGCTGTGGATCCTGGGGTCCCAGAGAGGAAAGGAACTGCTCAGAGAGAATTTAATTGTCCAGCCAAGAGCTATATGTGGGGCAAACAAATACTTTTGCTCCATGATCAAAAATGGAAAGTTATGCACAACAGAAAGTTAGCTTTTGGCTCCTTCAAAATTCTAAACTTAAATGTTACAATACAGCACCGACTACTTCACTCCTGTTCAGGAAACTGACAACTACGACTATGTTAAATTCAATTAGAATCAGGACCCAGAAGTGTTATAATCCTTTCCTATCTCACCCTTGTCTGTCAGGCATATTTGGCAGAATCAGGTAAGTGAAAGGTGGTTTCTGAAAACCATAAAACTTTGAAAAACAGAGCTCTCTGTTCAGCAACCTTTTTTTTTTTTTTTTTTTTGTATTCTACTATGAAGAGAAGAAAATAAGGAAAATAAGTTGATATCAGGACTCATGCAGTAGATAATTTCAGGCAAATATTATTACACTTAGAAGAGAGTTCTGTAATCACACCCACATTGTGCCTCTAAAAAGAAACACAGTGACTCTGAGCAAAGTCTCAATTTCTCCGGGTCACTATTTCCTCATCTGTAAAATGAATGGCTGAGACTAACTTAGCACTAAACTTCTGTGAGCTTATTAAACATCAGTTTATTGAAAGTGATGTTCACAATAATAAATATAAGGAAATACAAGTTTTTAGTAACAAAAATTTAAGTTATGCATACTATAATATATAAAGATAGCAAAAGACACCGATATAATTTTTTTTTTTTTTGAGACAAGGTCTTGCTCTGTCTCCCAGGTTAGAGTGCTGTGGTGTCATCATAGCTCACAGTAACCTCAAACTCCTGGGCTCAAGTGATCCTCCTGCCTCAGCCTCCCGAGCAGCTGGGACTACAAGCATGTGCCACCATGCTCAGCTACCAATATAATTTTGAAAGATTTTTAACAAAAGTGCAAAATAGAGAATTTTCATGGCCTTCAATTAGAAATTTCAATTAATAAGAACACTCTATCCCTCCCACATAGTCCAGCTAATCAAGATACTATTTCGAATATTAAAACACTAGTCTTACAGAATGCAGAACAGTTTAATAGGCTTTGTAGATGAGCTGTGGCCTTTTGACAAGTTACTTAAACTCCACCTCATTATATGAAAAATAGGTATAATAATTCCTGCCTCACTATGGGGGGAGGGGGTTTGTAAAGACTGAATGAGACAACGCCCATGCCGTGACTGAACACAGCACCTTCTTTTCTCCATCATCCCCAAGAAAGTTCAAGGGAACACATTAACGATGCCTAATTGGACGTTACCTCCCAGCTGTATAATGCTCACCTCTATTTTTTCATCATTCAACACTGTCTCAGAATGGTGCAATTTTATTTTCACAGATAGCACCTGCTTGAAAGTCACTTACCTCCTCTGCTTACTAGACAGCAGGATGATGGCAGCGTTAAAAAAAAAAGGTCACACTAAACGTATTCATAAACACAGGTCTGACACAAGTTTTGGCTTAAGTTATATGCTGCCATATGAAATAACGTCAGGGAATATCTGACAATAACTTAGGTTAGTAGAAACACCATAGAGAGTAGAAGCATTGACCTGCCTACTCGCTCCCCAGGACTAGGCCGGAAACCCTATTTTAGGAAGAGACAAATCTATCCTTTTCTGAAATAATGCTTTCTTTGCACAAAGTTAAGCAAAGTTGACCATTTTAAAATCCTTATTAGAAATGAGGAACATTCTAAGAAACATTCCTTTCTATGAAACTCCTGTTCATTTAATGTAATCATGCTTTGGGTCGTGGTCCATTCAAGTTTTACTAGACAAAGCAGAGTAGGAGGGGCCGAAGCCTGGAATCAGAGCTCCCCGTTGGAGAGGTGCGGAGAGATAGGTTCTGCTACAGGCGCTGAGATGAGCCCAGTCTATCAGATCAAACACAGCACCCAAAGAGACAATAGCAGGTGGCTGGTGGAAGCCTTCCTGACTGTTAAGGTCAGGGGAGATACCAGATTAGAGGCCAAGGGAGCACCTAGTACCTGTCCTCCAGGGACAGGTAGAGAAGTCCTCCCTGGAAGGCCAAATCCAATATGCATGGTAGAGTCCCAGTGGCTCCATTTTCCAGGCTGGACTTCAAAGACAAGGTCTGGTTTCTGAGAATAGGAGTTGACCAGACGAGACAAGGGTCTATTTCAACATGACTGGCCTAATGAACAGGAAACAAGATTCAGAGGCAGATATGGTTCGAGAGGGGCACTTCAGTCTCAAGGACAATATCCAAAGTAGGGCACAGAGTCAGAATTGGACTAAGAGACGAGGACACTGCCGATCCCCAGAGTAATGGGATAGAGCTCCATAAACCCCGCCTCCTCCAGGGCCATTCCTTCCTAGCAAGGATCATACATCTCAGAGAGTGTGCAGGTAAAAGCATTTATTGAAAGCCAATTATGCATCCCTGCTCCAGGCAGTAGGAAATCAAAGACTGGAAGACGACTGTCTCTGCCTTAAGCAGCTCAAAGTCCAGTAGAGGAGGCGAAAAGTAATGATTACATTAAGTGTGACGAGTGCCGTGCTGCAGATGCCCACTGCGCATGTGAAGCGCAGAGCGGGCCACTTAGCCTAGATCCGGTTAAGTTGGGAAAATCTTCTCAACTAGAGTCAACATGTTTTGTTGGATTAAATCCTTGGGCAGTGCTATAACAGTCCCCCATCTTCTCTTCCCTAGAGAGAAAACATTTCTTTGACTTTCTTATTTTTAAACATTTAAGAAAATTCTTTCCACTCTTTACTGAAAGAATACCCTCTAAATTCTCTCACAGCAGTGCCAATTCAGACAACTGGTGGTTCATGCCGCCCACAAGACCAGCTGAGCTCCCAGTCTATGAAGGCATCACAGAAAACCACACAAGAAAAGACTCTCTGCAATCTGTCAGCACGGTGACCATCCAAATCCACCAGGTTATTTCCTGGGCAATAGTTTACATGAGCTCAAAAATCAACATTATTAATAAGTTAGCAAATACTTCCCGTTAAAACCAAACTGCATGCTTTGCCAAAAAGTGGTGCTTCCATGAATTAAATGAATGATCTCATTTAATCTTCTCAATTCTTCGATGATACAGTATTTATTGCCTACACTCTACAGATGAGAAAACCGAGATGCTGAAAATTATTTAATGTTCTTGAGGTTATACAGCTGGGAAGCATCGGGGTCAAAATTCAATGCCTGTTCTGTTTGTCTCCAAAGCCTGTGGAAGCGTAAAAACCTGCCTCTCATCTACAGTCTTATTTCTTTGAAGAGCACTTACTGCCCGGGAGTGTTCAAGCACAGTCTACTTTAAGTTATGGAAATTGCCTAACATAATGCAGCACTGGGCTGTTTTCAAAGCAGATTTACATGTACCGTGTAACTAAACCTCTACTAAACCTCGTGACTTCCTGTTGCCGCCAGCATTGAGTGTAAGGTCTTAGTGTGGCAAATAGGACTGACCCTCACCAACTGGCCCCATGTGAGTTTCTGGCCTCCTCTCTGGCCACCCTTCCCCCGTCTGCTTTCCTCCCCTTCTTTGCTGGAACCAGCCCGTGTCTACATCCACATGGCTCCCTTGTACCAAAGACCTTTCCCACTTTTCTGCCTGATAAATCCACTCACCTTTTCAGGACGCAGGTTGCCCACTTGTAGGAAGCCCGGCCCTCCTCCCCCTCTCTTCCCAGCTGCCCCCTGTCCCACTCCACTTTCAGAATGCCAGTCTAGCAGCACTGACTGCCCTGCATTATTACTTGTTTGTCACCCTCTGCCTAAAGCCTTTCTACTCAAGCTGTAGTCCATGGACAGCAGCACTGATGTCTCCCGGGAATCTCGGGCCCTCCCCAAACCTACAGCATCAGAATCAGCATCGTTAACAAGATCTCCATGACTTGCATTCACTTTAGACTTTGAGAAGAACCTTTCTCACAGTCTTTGAATTTCAGGATGAGAGGAGTGTCATATTATACTTAACCTCAGAACTTACCCCAGGGCCCAGCACTGAGTGAATGAATACTCTATAAATGTTTATTGAATCAAAGCAAATATGTGCTTTCATTTGATGCTCACAACATCCCTCTGAGTTAGGAACTATTATCCCCATGTGACAGATGAGAAAACCAAGGCTAGAGACTTCTAGAAAATTTCTTAAAACTCAGACAACCAATGATTAGCAGGATGAGTTCAAATCTTCTAACTTCAAATTCTGTATTCTTTTCATTTTCTACACTGTCTCCCATGCATTATAAATAAGAACAAATATTTATGCAATAACTCATACAATATTTATTTTAGCATTAGAATATTGCCCAGGCAGAATTAGCAGGCACTTTGCTTTCATGTTCATGCACTCATTCATTCCTACAGGTAGTAAACTCTTATTGGGCATCCACCATGGGCAGTCCGTTGCAATCAGTATTAAACATGCAGAGGAGAACTAACCAAGTCAGCTCTCGTCCTCATTGGAATAGCAACAGATAAAGAGCAATCCTCACCCAGCATGAGCAGTCACATGCTGTGTGTGTGTGTGTGTGTGTATAGCATGTGCATAGACTAAAGAGGAAACTATGAGGAAAGGCACTTTACAGAACCTGTAGCACAAGCTGCAAAACAAAATCTGGTAAGTTAAGATAGAGAAAAAGACTCACCAGAGCGCCATTTGGTTTTCAATGCATCAAAGATTTACACACTCTTCCCATTATCATTAATGGCTCTTATGAACATAATTTGTCCCCACACACCAAGGGGAGAATAAATTCCTCACAGAGGGGAAATAGAGGGTATTCAAAGAAGAAAATATTTTATGCAGAAAGCTGATGACTGCTGGCTGATAATGAATGCAGTAAGGGCAATAGTAATTTTTTTAAATTCCTCATTAAATGAGTCATAAAGGTCATGGGGCAATACTAGCAACACACACACACACACACACACACACAGACACACACACACCCCGTCTCTGAATTATCCAGCAAAGCAGCAATGACAAAAACGGTTTTTTACAATTCAGGCCTAAATAAATTAAAAATTAAAATCCGGATAAAATAAAAATAAAAGGGAGATGGAATTCCAATAACTTTAAATGATAAAGATCATATAAAAAGCAGAAAAGTACTGCAGAAGGATGAATCGAATAAGAAACTCCTTCTGTGATGGTCCGTGCTCCCCCAAGTCACTAAATCTGCTGATGACAGAAACAAAATACAGAAAGATACCTGTGCAGAGAGAAAAAGCAAACATTCCTAAGTGACTAGAATAAATGAGTCCAGTGGGCGATAAGGGACTTATACAGATCAAATAGGTGTAATATAATGAGACAAGGGACCAAAGACATTCTTAGAGGGTAAAAGCTCACAGGTCAGCAGTACAGAGGCATTCTCAAGTGCAGAATTGTTGCATATTTCAGTGCCTTCTTGGCTAATAAAAATAAAACAGACAGGCAAAGTGGAGGGATGGGACTTGGGATATAATTTCTACTTTCCTGGGAGCAGCATTTCTTCAGGTGATTGGAGGGGTTTTGCTCCTCATCAGATCTTTATTAATCCATTGTCATGTATCTCTATTTTATTATTCCTGCCAGGGTAACAGATGATAGTCACGACTTCAGGTCATAAAGCATACCAGCTAACTCATGGGATTGAAAACAAAATGAAGAAGGAGGTAGGACACGTGTCTTTTCTTCCCAGAGCCTCTGCTTTTTCCCCTGTAAAATGAGGTTGATAGACACTATCCCCTAGGGCTCTAGTGTAAGAGAACAGACACTTGTTGTATATCCCCTACAGGAAATAAAAATTGTGTAATATGTATGTAAGCCTCCTAGTACCACGCCGGGCCACGTGAGCACTCAGCAAATGTGGGCTGCTACTGTCATCGCACTGGGATGGGTCCTGCCACCAAGAGTCATTAAATCTAGGAGATGGTGAGCTGTTTTCCTCTGGAGAGTTTTGTGGGGTTTTTTTGTTTTATTTTGTTTTGAAAAGAAATACAGCACAGATTTGGCCAAATCAGCAGATAAACTGCCAAGACCAGGGATGAGTTCTATTTAGTATACTGGGAATATAGCACCTGAGACACCATTATAAACATGGAGTGCTTAATGAGGAGTATTTGATAAAAAATGATAGTCTCCTGCCAGGATTAAAAACAGGGACCTCTTTGTAGTCCTTCCAAATGGAAGCAATAAAGGAAAAATGAATATTAAATATCTATTTATCTATCTATTTCAAATATATCCAGATTATGATATCCATGCTGACACAGAACAACAAACACTGGTATATTTTCATATTTCTAAACTCTGAAAAAATGGCCCATGAGATACAAATCCCAAAAGCACTAAATAATGGTCTTTGACTCTGCTTGCAATACATCACCTGTGACCACCCTGCCTAGAGGTGAACTGTATATCAAAAAGAATTATTGTGGTACTAAATGAGACTCCCGTAAAATTGCACTATGATATTACACTATTTTGGTTGCCTTTGGGAAATATAAAAGTCAAAAGCATCTAACCATGGGTAAGTGAATTAGGCTTGGATTTGAGGAGATAGAGACGCTGATGGAAGATTAACTCTGCTTATTTAAACAGAGAGCCTTTTATGGGAAAGGGTTAAGAACACTACTTCCATCTTCTGCCAGTGAACAACTCCCATCTGGAAATTGGGACAGTATGCTAACTCTGACGTGACAAAATTTAAAAATGCTGATGGGGAAGTTCACTAAAACCTGTCTACATGTATTATTATATCTTGATATCGTATAGCGAGTAAACCTCAAGAATAAGTAAAATAAACACAAAAGGCAATTAAAGATTATAGTTTACATATAGATTACAATTAAAGATTATATTCTCGCAGAGGAGCCACTCTGGATAAGTGGCCATCCCAAGGCATAAACATCTCTTCCACATTCCACCGTTCTAAGAATAGAATACTGATCTCCAAAGATCAAAATGACCAGTGTTATTTAAAAGATACATTTTTGCTTAGAATAAAAACCGAACAGTCCTGAAATAAGCTTGCCGTCCAGTTCATCTCAAATCTAGGAGGATAAACCAAGAAAGAAAAAGCAGAGAGCAACTGAATTACAACATATCTCACTATAGAGTGATAGAGAATGCTTTCAAAAAATAATCTGGTTTATGTCAAAGAGAGTATCACTTCTAAACGCTATAGGCAAAAAGAAAGGTTTTTTTTTTTTAAATTACTTTTCGTGTCCACGTTTACTGTAAATTACATATAACAATACAGTTCTTAAATAGTGCAAAATGAAGCTGCAACTACAATTTTGGTGCTGCGGTTTTTATATTTGCGTAGATGTTAAAATAAGACGGAATGTTGGCACGACCATCACAGAACAGAAAACAAGCTGCTGAATGAGGAGGAAATGACCAAAGAAACAGAGTAGAGAAGTGACTGGTAGTTTGAAAGGGATTTTGGTGAGAATGGTGTTTTGTTTTGTTTTTTTTTTTTTAAGTCTGCATTAATTGGGTTATTTCTGAATGAACGTTTGATTATTACAAAAGAACATTCTGCATAGAATCTAGTAAAACTGTAAATTCCTGGCAGAGTTACTTTGAAAGTATGAGGCTGACAAGCCCTTCTTTTGAAAATCTGAGAACTATTTGCATGAGAATTATCACTCTGAAGCAAGCAAATTCCAGTCCGGGTGACTCACTGCCTCAGCCACCTACACTGGGGCTCCCAGGCAGAATGGGTTCCAACCCAGTGTGAGTGGGGAGTCCAGGACCAACCAGTTCATGGGAATCACGTGGGGCATAGCAACATGGTGAAGTTTCCTGCCAAATAAGAAGACACCAAATCAATCGAAAAGCAATTAAGAAAATTTTCTTTATAACTTAATTTTTAAACTATTATGCCCTGAGATATATCTGAAACACAAACTCAAACAAATAGCAGAAAGGACTTTTGGGAACTTGAAAAACTGAATACTTTTTATAGCAAGTATGTGCCTCTGAAGTTCAAAGTGCCAAACATATGATTTTATCCTGTTGGAAAAACCAGAAAGAAAAAGGAGGAGGAAGTCTTCAAACAAAACTCTCACCCTCTCTTTAAGAGGGTGGAAATTGGAATTAGCTGCACAAAAGAACAAAGAAACATATGACTGGTAATTTTCTCGCCCCTCCTTTTTTTGTTAAATTCTATTAGAGCGACTGGATTTTTGTATTCGTTAAACTTCAAGCATCATTTTGAAATGATAAATCCTTAGAAAGCAGAAATCCTGTCTCAATGACTTTCAATATACATTATGTAAAAGAAAATAAACTTTCAGGACTCTCTAAATGTATTATGCCAAGGGGGAAGTTAAGCCCTGGAGACTGAGTCCTATAGCATGTTTGCAACTTCTGCTTCTTAGACTATAGATTAACCCTTTTCCTCATTGTTCGTGTTTTGTAGAAGACTAAAAGAGACCAGAGACCAGACCTCCTCCCCTTTCCCTTCCGATCCCTGATGTTTGTTATAGATTAACCACCTCCTTCATTGTCCTGTACCTAACTCAGGCCAGATGGAACAAAAGACCCCATGACTGTTACATCTTCAGTGTGGAATGTTAAATATACCTTTCCCGAAAGAAAAAGTCCACCACAACTAATTAGATCATAGTAACTACGCATTAAGTCTTATAGAGAGAGAGAGAGAGAGATGCTGAAATTCTATTAAGCTTCCCTAAACTTTGTCTATATAAATGATCCTAAACTTCTACACGTCAGAACACTGACTTCCATTCTTTGGAATCTGTATTTTCCAGACAGTCGTTCTCAAACTTTACCCTTGAATAAACTCTCTTTAAACTAGATCCTGACACCTTTAATTATTTTAGGTTGACAGTTATCTATTACAGCATCACTTGCAAAAGGTAATTAAGATTGCTGAAGTAGTAAAGGATAATAGTTCACTCTGAAGGGCTTTGAAGGAAAATTAAAAGGACCTCTACTTAAGGAACTCATCCAAAACCTGGGTTAAATCCCATTTCTGCCACTACCTGGCTGTACCTTGGACAAGCTGCTTAAGTTCTCTGTGCCTTGATCTCTTAGGGCCTTAAAACCAGGTTTATAATCACACCTGTCTTCTAGAATGGTGAGAAAATGTATGTTAAGGACTTAGCATGATGCCTTTCACATAGCAAGCACTGAATAAATGTTAACTAAAGTTATTTTTTGGCTAACATCAAAGAACATTACAATTATCGAAAAGGTCTTGGTGTAGATTGAGCATGATCTATCCCAAATAAAGGTCAGAAGACTAAATTTCAGGCACGGAATTGAGGAATATATAATTGTTTTTTATATTCCCACTTAAAAATATTTTCAAGATAAGAGTATAATACACATTTTTTAAAATTTCCTGTAAGATATTACATTTTAAAAGAATGAAGTGACCAAAGAAAACTACGTGTTATTTTTTTCTGATAGCCAATATATCATCAAAATTTAAAAATCTGCAGTTTATCTAATAAACTTTCTTGTTCCATGTTACTGAGACTCTAAGTAAAGGAAAGTAGAAAATGCACACAAAATCAAATCCATAACTTGAAATTATCAATGAAGAAGTAAACAATCTTTTAGAGCAAGGGTAAACAGACTTTTCCCATAGAAGTATAAACTGTAAAATTTTAGGCCTGTGGGCCACATAAATGTTAGGTAGATAGCAAGGGATTCCGGGTCTCCTAGGGACAAAAGTGGGTGAGGCTGAAAGTCACCCTCCCACCATGGGCTTTCAGAGAGGCTCATGGGAGATCTGCATGTGCAGTAAGACTCAGGTCATGCAACTCCCAACTGTCCGATCAAAGTGGCTCCATGGTGAAGTCTGAGCCACTAGGGAGGTCCCAATCCGGGAACTATAACACAAGGTGCACACCATGACCAGGTCTCTTTTTGTGTCCTTCCTTTGGCTCTCCCTTTGCTGCGACAATGGCTCTGGTCATCACCTGTGGCATATGTATCATGCTCTGTAAACCTGTATCTTGCTCTTGGCCTATAATCCTTTCTTTCTCTCCTCAATAAAACTCATTTTCGTGCTTGCCTAACTTTGGTGTGTCTGGTCATTCTTTGGCCATGGACATGCCAAGAGCCGACATTTCAGACTGAATCCTGACGTACTGTCTCCTTTACTCTTCTTCTTCCTCCTCCTCCTTCTCCTCCCTTTTTAACAACGCTTTGAAAAGACGAAAACCATTCTTAGCTCTATGGTTAGGCAAAAACAGGCCTCGGGCCAGATTTGGGCCCAGAGCCATAGTTCTTCAACCCCTGTTATAAAGCAGGGATGGGCAAACTACAGAGCAGAAAACAAATCCTGCCTGCAGCCTATTTTTGTAAATAAAGTTTTATTGGAACACAGTCACTCCCATTCATTTACAAATTGGCTATAGCTGCTTTCACACCTCAAAGACAGAGTTGAATAGTTTTAACAGAAACCCTATCATCGCCCATAAAGCCAGAAATATTTACTATCTGGCACTTTACAGGAAAATGGTTGCCAATTTCTGTTCTAGAGTAATGAGAATACTTCATCAATATCACTTTTCTCTATCTCTTTCCACTATGGAAAAACTAGAGTAAATTGTCTTTATTACTTCACTGAGAATTACTTTATCTCACTAATGTTAAATGTCAAAAAAGCCAAAACATAGTAAGTTTTATATATGGAAGTGTTGCGTAGAGAAAACTTTCAGACATCTATTTGTTTCTTTAAACGGGTGGCACGTATTTCATATTTTTTGTAAAAGCAGAGAATGGGAAATATTGCTTTTTATGAAATATTGAAAGAAAACAATATAAAGCTGTAATAACCAGAAAAATCCCAGAATAGAATATAGAACACAAACTTTGGGCAGGAAAAACACCCTTTTGTGGTGTATGAATGCTGGGTGCTTCAGAGAAGACTGTCGCTCACTTTACTCAAAACAAGGACTTGCTCCATTCTGAAAATGTAGTCTATAAAAACATACAAAACTATGTAAATAGAGCAAAACACCATACATATCTGCATATGTGAATACAATAACCCAAATCAAATCATTTCTAACAGTTGCATTTCTCAACTAGCCAGCTTTCTCTCAAATCTGTAAGCAGAATACTTTATCCTAGAAATTAAATTTAAAAATTACTATGAAATTTTTTTTATATGTGTTTGTATTTTAGTTTTTCTCTGCATGATGCATAATTGAAAACTCCCTCCTGTCCATCTCAGAAGCTCCAGGCTCTGGCTCCTTCTACCCCCCATGTCCCTTAATGTTCACAGTGTCCTGTTTAGGTGGAGGCCAGTGCATCCTCCAGAGAAGGACTGTTGCTTTGCTACCCAGCAGCATAACAGAATTTGGGCTGATCATATCCAGTGACCTCAATCCCAGAGGTCAGGGAATGCTAGAGGATTCAACAAACACAGAGGGTTTTCTATTGAACCCTCAGCCATGTCCTTCAATCACCCTTCCTCCAACTTGAGCAGCTGACCATTTTCACTGGTGCTTCAAACCATGTTCCATGCTGGCTTTCATTACTGCTGGGAACTGAAAGCCCCAGCACAGTAAGATCTGTGAGGGCAAGAGATCATGTCTGCCCTGCCCACCAATGTATCTTCAGTCCTTAGCTCAGTGCCTGGTGTTCAGTAGAGGTTTAGTAAACATGGATGGACGGATGCATTCTTTTCTTTTTGTGGAAGATATCTTTAATATTTTATATTAATTACACTAACACTTTAATTTTCTTCCACGACTAAAATTCTCCTCATCCTCAAAGGTTCATCACATATGCTACCTTTAAACTTTTCTTTATCTTATTCACCCTGAAAAAAAAAATTTTTTTTATCTTGACCTTCTCTGGGCCCTTGTTATATCATGTTTGTACATCTTATCAGATATTTATCTTTTTTGGCATATTTTCTGTTTACTGATCTACTGGTTTCTACCTGCTTTCCTAATTATCTCATTCATTCCCATAATTTTAATATCACCAAATACTGACAAGTACAAAATTTATGTCTTGCCATAATATCTCCTTCAACTGTGATCATCACATAGATTAATCCTCAAAGGACACCCCGAGCTCAAACTCAATGGTGTCCAAAATTAAAAACATTAATATCCTTCAACACACCTCAATCCCCTGAACTCTTCATTTTAGTTGATGACACAACCACAGATCCAGTTCCCAACACCAGGTCCTGACAATTTTGACTCCTTAATAGAATCAAGTCCATATTTTCTTCTCTACTTCAATTGCTGCTTCAATTCAACCTTAGCCTCTTAACGAGCCTCTACTCTGAATCCTATCTCCTTACAAATCTATTCTACAAAAGGTGGTCTATCTAAAACACAAATATGGAAATAATTTTACCCCACTTCAACCCTTCAATGCCTCCCCATCACATCAAGTTAAAGTCCAAGTTCCTCAAAATAGCCCTGAGGAGGACTACCAGGGTAAGCTCACAACAATAAATAGAGAGTAACGGTCAAAAACCAAAAGCCCTTGGACCCCAAAGTCCTTCTTAACCAAAATTCCATGTTGCTCATACTGTGTTTGCCAGCTCTTCTTTGGGAACTGAAATAGGAAGCTGCAGTTTTGTCAGGATCTATCAGCAATAAACAGAAGCTAATCCTTCTTTATTTTGCTTCTTCCATTTCTACACATTTTCTTGGAAGGTTTTGGAGACTTGACACAAGGGAAGCCCCTATTTCCTTCAGTGATTTGTTTTACACTCCAAACCACAAACTCACAAAGTGTAGATAATTGAAATCTTACTTCATCCCAGAGATACTTAAAAATTCATGTAATTTTTAAATATCTAGCAGGATTCATTAAAAACTTGGCAAGAGTTCAGGCGTGGTGGCTCACACCTATAATCCCGAGGTGGGAGATAGCTTGAGACCAGGAGTTTGAGACCAGCCTGTACAACATAATGAGACCCTATCTCTACAAAAAATTAGAAAATTAGCCAGATGTGATGGCAGGTGTCTATAGTCCCAGCTACTTGAGAGGCTGAGGTGAGAGGATCACTTGAGCTCAGGAGTTCAAGGCTGCAGTGAGCCGTGATCACACCACTGCACATCAGCCTGGGAGACAGAGTGAGACCCGGTCTCAAAAAAAAAAAAAATCATAGCAAGAAAAGAGGAGGTAGGAGTAAAATAATAGAAGAGAATAGAGTGATATATAATAGAATGCTAATATATCATCAAATGATAATCTTATATAATAGAATATGTATAATTTATATATTAGAATGACATATATGGAATGATTATCAAAGAGGTAGACAAACTAGTACAACCTCTATGGAAAGTAGTTTGGAGGTACCTCAAAGAACTAAAAGTAGACCTACCATTTGATCCAGCAATCCCACTACTGGGTATTTACCCAAAGGAAAAAAAGACATTTTATAAAAAAAGGCACCTGCACCCAAATGTTTATAGCAGCACAATTCACAATTGCAAAGATGTGGAAATAACCCAAGTGCCCATCAATACATGAGTGGATTAAGAAAATGTGGTATATGTACACCATGGAGTTCTACTCATCCATAAAAAGATAATGAACCAATACCTCTTGAATTAACCTGGATGGAACTGGAGACCATTCCTCTAATTATCACAAGAATGGAAAAACAAACACCACATGTACTAACCATTAAGTTGGAAGTAACTGATCAACACTTACGTGCACATATGGAAATAACATTTATAGGAAATCAAGCAGGTGGGAGTGGAAAGGAGGGGATGGGTAAACACACCTAAAGGGTACAATGCACACTATCTAGGGGATGGGCACACTTACAACTTTTGACTTAAATGGTACAAAAGCATTATATGTAACCAAAACATTTGTACCCTCATAATATTCTGAAATAAAAGAAAAAGAAAACTGCTATACAATCAACATTTGTGAGCAACAGGACTTAACTGTGACTAAAGTTATGGCAGACATAAAATAGAAAGTCTGGTGGCAATAGTGTGTGTGTGTGTGTGTGTGTGTGTGTGTTGTTTCTTTCCTAAATATTTAAAGCAAGAATGTTCAAAGTAGGGAGAATCCTGTAATTTCTTTTACCTATGGTTTACATTCTTTATCTCCTGATCCAATTAGATTAAGTATGAACTCTTAATTCCCAATAGTATAACCATATAACTATCCAACTGCAAGTGTAAATGGCAACAAGAAAACTAGTTATTTCATGTACTTTAAATTTTAGGCAAGCTTATTCTTTTTAGGACATCTCAATAAATATCTCAAAAATCAGGCTGAAGAATAATTTCAACCAGCGTTTGTGACCACACATGTAAAAGGTTATAAATGTGATAATTAAATCAGTGGAAAGGGACATGAACTAGACAAAGATATTGTATATCACAGGAAAATGAACTCCTAGAGTCATGTTTGTGCCCTACATAAGTAGCAATCAGATAGCAAAATAGCAAGCTTTCATAGAAATACTTGAATATGATTAAACATAAAATAAAATAAAATATTTAAAACAGAACAATTCTAAAGAGTTACTCATATATGGCTCAGAGCCACAGCAAGGTATTTTTTAGCTCTGTGTGTGTGTGTGTGTGTGTGTGTATGTGTGTGAGTGTGCATGTGTGTGTGTCAGAATCCCCACAGGGAATCAGAGAAAATCTGAGACCTCTTTCCAAAAATACACACACATACAGAAATGCAAGCCCCAGATATAGAACTTCTGTGAATGTATGAAATATAAAGCTATAACTTAGAGGTTGAAGTCCTATGCTCAGGGAATAACATTATACATTATGTGCATCTTCTATTACTCAGAAACCTCTCTAAGAAGTGAAAGTTTCATCTCTAATTGTTACGGTTTTTCTATAGAAAGTAGGTTTGGCCACTTATCTTCCTCCTGCTCAAATCTAAAATGTCTTGGCTTCCTGTGTCTCTTCCACACTCTCTGCCTGCCTGTCAGATCCTCTGTTTGCTTTACTCATCCACCACCTTCCACTTTAAGCCTCAGCTGTTGCACAAAGAGTCAAATCTTAGCCTTCTGAGCTTGCACACCCAAGCCATCAAAACCTGGTGGATACCTTTCTCCTAAGTAGGAGGATTTGTGGGAGGCTTCAATAAGTGACCATTTGCTGCTCCTCCTCCATCCGCCAGTCATAAGGACTTTGAGCAACTGGGTCACAAGGCTGCGGGCAAGGGGCTCCGAATTCACAGGAAAGTAATGACTAATGTTATTGAGGTTTAAGGCAACATACACAATCTAATGTTTGATGATGGCAAATTTCCTAGCTTATAGCCACATAAAGAAAAAACAACCAGGATCGACATTAAATGTATTGCATCCTGTTTTTTAACCTAACCAAAGCCGTAACTTCTATTGTGCTTTGAAGATTTCTAAAAATGTATGGTATACAATTCTAAATACAATATTTTGGGTACAAAATACATTTGATAGAGATTTTCTCCTGTCAAAATAGGTGAAAATTGGGACTAGAAATTCATTCATACTTACATACTCCTATTTCTATTAAGAAAAAAAATAGGTGAAACAAATTAATTTCTGAAATAGATTTTACAATTTGAATGAGTTTCAATAGGTCTTAGCTTTCAAAAGGAAAGTATCTTTTTTTACTTATGTTTTTTAAAAGAACTGCTCACACGGCGTTTGTTCTGAAACTAGAAAATACTTGGAGGATCTTTATAATAATATAGAACAAAGGAAGCCCATTTTAAGAAATCAATAATCATCAGAGTAGATTAAAATTTATGAATTAATATCTGCATCTAAGGAAAAGCAACCACAGTTGTGAATAGAAATTTTCTGAGCTTGAAGGTTAGAACTTTAAAAGTGCTGGTTTTACATGATAAAAGTTTTTACAAAATGCTTTTGGTTTAAATGTACAAGTATTTAAATGACAGTGTATCTTGATTCTCCTTTGCCGCACAAAAAATATTAGAAATAATCTTGCATCTAGTAAATCCTTTCTAATATTAATATTTATGAGTAGGCTAATAGTTAATCATTTTGAAACTTTATAGGAGATATTTATAAAATATTAAAAAAGGAAGCTTGAAATATTTTTCCTCTATTTCCTACTTTTTCAAACCATAGATATTACCAGGTCTACATACAGGTACACGGCGCCTTCCAGAGAAAAGTGTAGTGTCTGTGGACAGAAGATATACAGCTTCTCTGCAATTCATTCCGAGAGGCAAGAAGGATCTTATAGCGGAAAGGAAAGGTTTTGGACGCACCTGATCTGTGTTTGAATTCCAGTTCAGCAATTTCTTTGCTACACATTCTTGACCTCTCTAAACCTCAACTTTCTCATCTGTGGGATAGGGCCAATGCTCCTTTACAAAGATACAGTAAAGATTACAAATAAACATATTCCCCACTATGGTGTGCATATAATAAATCACATTTCATATTATTTAGATTATTCATCAATTTTTGTGTGCTTACATCTTGTTCTCCCTGCTACACTGCAGAGCAAGGTCTAGCATCAATCGTTGGTTGGATGATGACATCCTGAGATTCCTGGGAAAGGCGACTGATTCGCCAGAGGCTGGATGTTCGGGGCAAGTGTCCAAGCAGGACTCAGAGGGTGTGGTTCCTTCCTTTACCAGGAAAGGAGGTAAATCTAACAAATTTTCATTCTATTCCCTCCTCCCCACTCTATCTTTGCTATAGGATATCTCATCAAATGGAAACACAATGATGACCATATGCATGGGTGACCAGAGCTACATTACCTTTCCTGGAAGCAGCAGAACACAGACACAGGTGTGAAGTCAGAAAGATAATGTGTTTTGTGATTCTGCCAATGCTCATAGGACAATCATTTCTGAAGCTATTTGTACACTTACTTGTATCTCAGACTTTAGCGCACAGTTAAGTAACGATGTCTAATACATTTTTTCCCTGGCTACTAGCATTTCACTATCTGTATAAATTAAAAACAAGTATAATGAAAATCCACAAATAGGCAAGATTTATTTTAGTCACAACGTCTTCCTAACTCACTACTAAATCTCCGTGTCCAGGAATTAAGAAGTCCAAGGAGCCAGATGTATTTTTAGCTTCATTTTATTATCATTCCCACAGTCCTACCTTTTAGTAACAAGTGATATGCTGTGGACACCGTCCACTAAGGGAGAAGCAGCAGCATAGAACTTTGGTAGCAATCTGCCATTCAAAAAGTCCAAAGTCCCAAGATGGGAAGGATGTGGGGACAGCTGTGGAGTTGGCAGGTCCTTCCCCGTGGGGCCCAGTTCTCTGTGCCCGAGCATGCCCGGTTTCTCTCTGAGGTTCCTGTCCAGCCATGGGACAGACCCCGTGCAGACGGTAGATGGCTCCTGATCCTCAGATTGACCTTCAGTGGCTGAGGGATAATCTATGCTGACATGTCTGATTAGAAATCACCAGTTTACTTTCAAATCTGTGGACACCACAGAGGGGCCAACATTTACTTTCCATTCAGATTTCTGTACTGTGCATGTAGGCCTAGGGGAGATATCTCTTCTTTCTGCTTTACTACAATTCACTTTCACTTTTAAACTAAAGCGATCCCAGGGGGATTTCTTAAATGTGAAGGTTTCTTTTACCTCTTCTGAAACTTTTGGCAATTCCGTTCTGGACTTGTTCCTATGTCTCCAAAACTAAAGAGGAAATAAGCTCATTTTTCACTGCTCTAATTTATAATCATTTTACCAGAGTTCATACAGACTAGATTTGGGTCAAAATGATTTACTAGTGCAGCACAGTTAAAGTCGGTAAAAATACTAGGGCCATAGATGAGAACAGATTGCTTAGGTTGGTAGAGTTTGCTGCTTTAAATTTTGTGCTAAGAAAACTGGCGGAGGCCAACTTTAAAGATGGTAAATTAAGCATTAGTTCCAATTTGTGGTGTGACAGGTATGAGTATTAAGTAGTTGTTCTTCCTATTTCATTGGGAATCAGAGAAGCAAAGATTTCTTACTATTAATTAGAAATGAAAGAATAAAGTATGCTTAATTCACAAGCAAAAATAAAAGACGGAAATTCAAATCTCTGGCTTTTTTCTGCATTAGAGAAGGGTGGCTTCATGGTATCCAGCCTGTGTAGACCTGTATAGCCACATAGGGTCACACTTGGTTTATATGTTCTGCTGTCGCCATCTTGAAATTTTTAATAATTTTTTAATGAGGGGTCCTGTTTTTTCATTTTGCACTGGGTCCTCCAAATTATGTCACCAGTCCTGAATTAGCGATATAAGCATTATTACTCTATTGTCCTTACCTCCTTACTAATAGAATAGAATTTATTTGTTTATTCATTCATTCATTCAGTGACCTAATATGTTGAGTCCTACTGTGTCTTAAAGATGCAAGAAACTCCAATAAGAGAGATAGACTCACTATCCTCAGGGAGTTAACAGTCTAAAAAAAAAAAAAACTGGACAGTGAAAAATGACAGAATTTAAGAAAAATACTTTAGTGCTAAACTGACTTGAACAAAAATGGCACATGGCAGTTGAAAAGGATATACCTAATTTTGCCTCTCCTCTGAGTCTTCCAGAGTGCCTGCCCCTTCTCTCCACCAGGCTACACGCAGAGCGATGAAGCACTGTTCCTTTAAGCAAAACTGAAGCAGCAAACACTTGAGGGTCTATTATAGCCCAGTTTCAGGAAACCGTTTTTCAAATTTGGAAATGTTAGCATTTTGGAAAGGAGCATACGTGCTTCCAAGCACAAGTTAAAAGAATGAAACTCCATGTGCACACACTTGAGTTCCACTTGTCTCAAAAGTACCAGGTTCCAAGCACCCCATGAGCTACTGTCCCATTAGATATATTTTAACCATGTCCCACAGGCAGACTGGTATGGTGGCCCTAAGGAACACACAACATCTGCATCAAATGATGGCTTGTGGGTGTCCTTCCAACAACCCAATACTGGCACCTAGATTTGATAATATTTTAAAATAGAAATGTTTGGTTGTATGGAAGCAAGCCCATCCTGGCAGCTTGCCAGAAAAGACATATTATCCATCAACAAAGACTGAACTGAAGAGAAGCTTTCTCAGTGTCTTCACCACCTTTAAAATGCACACTGGCAGCATGTCTCAACCCACATCACCGGCAATTTCTCTCTTTCCTTTTCAGAAAAAAACAACCAAGTTAGTTTATGTCTACGGTAAACGCGTGAATCGATCATCATGGAGGGATAGGACAAACACTCCCTACTAAAGACCCCTGACAAAGTAATTAAGTCAACGTGAAGTAATAGCTGTGAACTATCTCACAGTAACATTTTCAACTGTTGACTATTTCTATGCTGCCTGTCTGTATGACTGCAAGTAAAATGGGAACGGATAAAAAAGAAGATCATCTTTTGGAATTCACTTGGCTCAGAATAGTTACATTTAAACATATCTTTATTTTAAGCCTATGGCTATTGGCATCCAAAACAGAAAATTCCATAGAATTTGCATTGTGCTATGAAGTATGAGTGTACTGGGCACAAGAAGTGACGTAGTCAAAAGAAGGGAGGGAAATTAGTGCAACACAGAGGACACAGGCATGCAGGTCATAACCATAAATTAGTATCTTGCTCAGGTGAATACCTGGATTCAAAGTTTTCCAAAATAATTATAAACAAGTCGTCAGTCAAATCCATATAAACATCGTAACAGGTACAGGGTGTGCTGAGAGACTTCAGCAGGAGGGCTTGACAATCATACATAGTAGAGAGTGCTGTCCCCAAACCCCCACCCAAAAAATGTGGATAAAGTTCCACCAGAGCTCAGGTCATGAAGGAACCCCTCCCGCCAGGCCATCAGAGAAGACTTTTTGGAAAAGTCAACATTCAAACTAGATCTTGAAAGGCAAATAGAATTGGGGCCTGTGAAGTGGAAAGAGAAAGGTAATGGGGACAGTGTCGGCAAAGGCATGAAAATGGGACTGTGTAGAGAGTGCACAGTTTGGCCAGAGCGGAATGCATGAGAAGGAGGTCAGTGGACGGTAACGTGTCCAGCGGAGTTGGACATTCCCAGGAGGTCTTTACCTTACAGGGTGCAACTGAGGTATTTTGAGTATGAAGGGCCATGATCACAGCCAAGGTTACTCTGGCAGCAACATGAGAATGAATGGCAGGGAGGCAGGTGTGCCAGAAGGGAGCCCAAAGGCTCAGGCAAATAACAGATACTGCTCACCCACCACAGGTCTTCTGAGCCACTTTGAAACAAATGTGATAGTGCACCATGACACAAAATGAGAACAATATTTAATGCTGGAAGGCTTTTTAAATGGTCACCCAGCAGTTCATGACTCTTGTAATAGCACATTTCCATTATATATAGGTACCGGTTACATTAAGTAACTATCTCGTAGTATACTCAAGACAATGAAATTTCTTGTCATTCTACCACATTTAGCCTCTAGTCTCAAAATAATTTAGTTTTACGGTACATTCTTCTGCCCCATCTCTAACTTCAATTTCAAAAAAAGTTTTTATCTTTCTCTTACAATATACTTATTACAGTTTTTAAAGAATCATACGCAACCACCAAAGATATTATTTTCTTTTTATTTGGCTCAATTCCCCTGAGGATCAGAAATGAAAGCTCCAAAACCCCTCAATTGAGCTCTAATTTTAGAAACTACTACTTCAACAAATACCTGCAAGTATCACTGGCAAGGTTCATTTTGCAAAGATCGAATAATGATCTAGCAATATAACACAATACTGAAGCTTGCTGTTAGTAGAATAACAATGGCCATCTTTCTGAAGGAAAGAATCTAGTGACCAAAGTAATGAATTTATAAACTTTTCAGGGTCACCACCCTGTAGTATATTTACTTCTTTTATTCTCATAGTACCTATCACAATGTCAAGCAAAAAGCTGCAGCAGAATTTTAAGAATAAATGAGAAAATGTGTACAAAATTGTTTTGTATATTTCAAAATGCTATATCAAAAGTATCTGACAAAAGTAACCGAGAACTCTCAAGAACTAATTTTACTTTCAATTGATCTCCATGGTTATGCAAAAGAAATAAAAATACAAATTTTATGAACAGGTAGCAATCACGCTATAAATACAGGAGAGAGTATTGGAAGAGATAGGGGGAGTTAAATATGGGGTTTCACAAAAGGACAGATGATATTTTAAAATATCACCATGAGTAAGAAAACTTACAATATAGTGGCATGTGCCAAAAACAAAAACAAAAACAAAAACCCACTTGTGCAGACATCAAGAATATGCATATAGATATCTATAGGACATCTCAAATTATCATCTGCAGAGGTCAAATACACCTAGTAATAACATGTATTTACTAGGTCCTGAATAATAAGTCACTTACAGAAAGAATATTACTAGTTCAAAAATTGGCTGAGGAAAATGCAATGGGAGAGCAATAGAAAAACTATAAGTAGGTGAAAATGTAACCAAAGTTCTCTCTTTGTAGTTCTTCCTTTACAATTCCTTACAGTTCTTTCTTAATCTGCTTTTGTTCACTACTTTATCTCCAGTATGTAGAACATTGCCTAGCACAGAGCAGGATTCAATAGATATTTATGAAATGTTAGTAATAGTGACCACTTATTAGGAATCTACTTTATCAGGCCTGATGTTAGGTGACTTATATATATTTAAACTTCAAAAAATTCAATGAGTTAATGTTACAATTAGTATTAAAGGAACGACCTGAGGTTAAGAGTCAGTAACTTGCCCAGAACCATGAAGCTGATGAGTGGCAGGATTTAACCCTGTCTGTTCAGACCTGTCTTCACTTGCTTTGCATGACAACACATGACCACAGAATAATGTGAACACATGAATAGAAGGCAGTACTTTAAGATTTGCTAATACCATAAAAAAGTACTAACATTCAATTTTACTTACGGTCTTAAGTAAACAGTTTTTTTTCTGGAATCTGATTGCACATAAAATTCTAAAGCATTCCATATGGGAAAAAATGCCATCCTAATCTTAGGCTGTAAGCAATGCTACAGAAACAATCTGCCAAAAACTACAAGCCTAACAAGCTAAATAAGGAAAGTATAGAGAAATAAAAACATTTCCCTTGTCCAATATTTTCCACCATCTTAAAATCCCATCAGATTCAGATTTCCAGATCTGCCCCAACTGGACAGCAAGATTATGATGGTAAAACCACTCGACACAAAGCACAATTGTCTGAAATTACACTGAAGTCAAATGTACGTCAAAAGGTGCCACACAGGGAAGAAGAGCTCACTGCTGTGTAATTTAATGAAACCTACTGAGCACCAAGGGCACAGACAGCCAAATTGAATTTTAAATGGTTCCTACCAGGAGGCTGTGATCAGGATAGCTACCAGTAGGTGGATGAGATAAATGAACTGAGTTTCTTCCACCCAGCAGGCAATCAAAACAGAACACCATCTTTATGCATGAGACCACAAAAAAAAAATAAGGAGAAGGTTAAAAATTCACCCTTTCACACCTCTGCTTTGTTACTACCTGGTCGTTTCTAGAATCTGCCTTCCCCATGGCATCTTTTGTTAATGAATATCACACAGAATGACCTTTTTTCCTGCCTTGATTTTTATTGCAGTCTATTCCAGACCAAAAAAGAAAGGCTATTCCTGCAAAGTACAAACTTTTCTGTCATCACAATAACTGCTAAGCAGCTGGCACCATCCAAGCAGAGGCTTCGAAATGAAGATTATGGTCAACACAGCTAGGAGTTTCCTTTCAACCAGGACAGCCAAATGGTAAAAGGAAGTGTCAAGATTCAAAAGCCATGTCTTTCAAAGAGTAAATGAAGTAATGTCCTCTCACATGAAGGTGTTCAAAAACACTGTTTTTATAAATTTGTATATTTAACCCTGATCTTCCTCATGAGCTCTATGCCCAATGTTTCCAACTGCCCACTTGACCTTCCATCTTGAAGTGCCTCCAAAACTTGAACCACAAACTATCCCGATCTCAACTCATCCCATTGCCTCACAGATCACACCTCCTGCAGACATCTGTCTCCATGAACGGCAGTCTTCTTCTAGGAGGCACACAGACTTGAAAACAGAGAGCTGCCACTGGTGCTTAATCTCACCAACCACAGTCAGTTGTCAAGTCACAGTGATTGTCTCTTCCATCCCTCTCTCTCTTTGTTGCTGACATTTCCCAGAGTCCAGAGCCTCACTCCGCAGATCACTCGGAAGGTGGCAAGGCCCAACCACGTGAACTGCAGGCCAGGGAGGCTTTTATCTAACTGGGGGACTTGGAGGGTAAGGCAAATAAGGAAAGCAAGGCAGAGCCAATCCTATAAAGCAGAGGAGGAAGAGAAGATTGAAATTCAATGATCATGTGGCCACCACAGCTAACCCCAATCAATGGGAAGCATTTTATAAAGTGGAAATCTGATCAGTAGCAAAACATCCCGGAGCTCCAAATGTACCCTTGTCTGGTCCTTTATTATTTATTTATTTATTATTTATTTATTTATTTAGGCTTTTTCAATGGCAATGCTAAAGATTCACGAGAAAGGACTCCCAGTCTGCAGGTGAGTTTGGCTAAGGCTGATGGAAAGTGACCTTGCTCTGCAGCCTACCCAGTATGTGCATCTCACAGGATTGTGAGGACATCGATTAAATAACATCTCTCTGAATCCTCTTAGCAATTTAATGACATTCATCTGCACAATTCCTCATTTTAAATTTTGAGCCTCTTGAAGGCAGACACAGGGATATTCAAGTCATTATTCAACCCAAGGGCTAGCATCTGCCATTCTGCAAAGTAGGAATTTGATCAATAGCTGCAAAATTGAACTGGGTTAAAAGTACATACATGATAGCTTTTTAAAGAGATGACATTATATTAAGTCTCAGGCAGACAGCAAATTATTATTGCCTACTCTGTCTCAGGCACTTTTGTAGGCTCTTTCCAGTTCACAGCCCAGTGGTTGGGGACTACAACGCTAAGCAAATACCTAGCCATCAGTATTACTTAACACTAATCCTTCTGGCCCCTGCCTCCCCCTCTGGCCTCACCTAACCCATCCTCCTCTTGCTTTCTGGTCTAGAGTGCTTCAAAGGCAACCTGCTCCCTCACACCTGAGCGTCTTGTCCCTGCTGTTCCCTCACCAGGGAGGCTCTCCCCCCTCCTCCTACTATGTGTGTCAGGTCTTAGCTCAAGCCTGATTTCCTTAGAAACCTCTTCCTTGGCACCCACCTAGGTCATGACTGCCCATGATGTATCTTTCCTTTCTAATGTTTATCATGTTTGTAAGCTTACATTAATTTGGGAGAGGTTTGATTACCATTGGTCTCTCTTACTAAACTTAAAATCTAGGTAGACATGAACCAAGTCTTTCTGAATAGCACTCTGTCTCCAATGCCTAGGACAGAGCCTGACGCATAGTAGGGCTCACTCAAAAGCTGCACTTTTGTTACATGTAGAATCCTTAGCATGGAATATAGACAGGGACCTTCATAACCTGACTCTATCTGTCCACGTTTATCCCCATCACGTCACTAAAAAAATTTGCAGAATAAATGAATTTTTAAAAAGCACCAATATAAATTTTTTACATCTAGCATATACCAGGGTAACTTCCCTTAAGACTAAAATTAATATTCTTCCTCAGAGTACTGTTATGAAAATTAATTCTTATTTAGATGTGACTACAGAGTCTATAAAGGGATTGTCTTAATATCTAAGGATTATCTTTTCCTTTTAGATTGGGTAATACAACCCCAAACAAGAAAAACAAAACAATATCCCAACAAATACTAAACTGCAGAGAATAATAACCCCATTGTAGTTCTAGACATGAGGAGAACATGAAAAATGTTATATTTCTATCCATAATTGTATACACGTAGCAGGGGAGGAGAAATAATACAGGCAGCTTAGATTGCCATGGGAGCCAAGTGTTGCCAGGAGTGAGAAAAGCTATACCAACTTTGACCATGTATCTATGTTCCCACTTTCCAGCCACACACATGTTGGAATGACATAGGTCCTATGAGGAACCCAGTGCTTCATACGGGTGCCAGCCCCACCCAACATCACCAACTGCAAACTGCTACCCACATGGAAGGCATATTAGTAGATTGCTGAGAGGGCAATCTGAATAATCTCATCATAACAAGACATCAGGGGTATGTGCTTTAATACAACTTCTGGAGCTTGGAGAGAGAGATACATACCCAAACACCTAAGAATGCCATGCCTCATACATATTGCATATAATATATAATGCTAAAGAGCATTATATCAAATGAGCATTACATTTAATTGCAAAATCATAATATTTTAGAGTTTAAAGGAACATTGCTTTTTTCAAAAATTTGATATGACAAATATATAGGAACTAAAAATTGTACTAGAATGACAAAAGCACATTTTGTGTTTCATGGCCTTCAATGCAATTGGCTCCTAGGACATAACATGAACATTAACTCATAGATAATAATCAAGGGATAACTAGTCTCTTCATTTGCTTTACTTTAAAATACAGCTGTAACCTGACTAACATAAGCTATGACAACAATCCCAACGATCAATTTACTGCAGGTAACTGTCAGCGATTTTAAATTTTAAACATGTTGATAAATAATATTTATTCATTTCTTCATAAATAAAATAAAGGTGTAATTGAAAAAGTTAAAATTGTTTATGAAAATGAGAGATATAAAACCAATCTTACATTATTATTGCTTATGTATTTACACACTTAGTATTTCTCACCCTTTCAGGGAGAGAAAAGAAAGTGTCTGCTTGTAGGAAGCTAGTGAAGTTCAATGACGCCAACAGCTGCCTTAACTGTCATCAAAACGCCCCTCTGAAGCCCCCAGGTGTGCTGGGCAGTCAGTAACCTGTGCTTGCATACAGATGACTATGTAAATGATTCTAAAATCAAAGATAGGCACACTGTACAGCTGTGTAATAAGTTACACCCCCATACTATGACAACAATATTTATTACTTTAAAAAATAACCCTCTGTAAGTAAAAACAGAGCTGTTGTAATGTGACATATTTTCTTTTAACTTTTGAGGGACTAGAGAGAAAAAAAGAAAATGCTGGTTTCTTACATAAACAGATATAAAATTACTGAGATATGCATTCACTCATCTATTCAGCTAAACACACGCAGGGTGGCAGCAAGGCTTGTTTGACACTGCCTCAGAAACAACTTCGAAATCCTTTCCTCTCTGTTCCCACAGGCTTCATTGAGATCCTCACCATCTCTGGCCAGCATTGCTGTAACAGGCCTCTAACTGCCTTTCCTGGTTTTGAGTTTTCCCCAAATCAATCTTTGCCCCTCCCTGCTACTAGATTATATAGTTCCTAAGCCAGTTTCACTGACACTCAAAAGCTGCACTTTTGTTACATGCAGAATCCTTAGCATGCAATATAGACAGGGACCTTCATAACCTGACTCCATCTGTCCACGTTTATCCCCATCACGTCACCCCTACCCCATACCGCACAGGAAATCTGTTGCCATTCCCTGAACTCCCACCAGATCTCTCTACAATTCCTTGGCTTTGAGCACTTGATGTTTCCCTGCTCAGAGGCCCTGGGTGGGTGGGGGCGGGGGGTCTCTCCCTCACCAGACCCAGGTTAACTAGTACCTCTGCCAAGACACCTTTGCAGACAGAACGTCACTCCTCCCCTGGGCACCTGAAGCATTTTGTTCATACTCCAGAGGCTCCTGGGCATTCCCAGATTAAACATCTGTGATTTTTGTCTATTCGACAAAAATCCCAAAAGTTCATAGTAAGACATAATCTTCCACTTGACTGAGATATGAATTATAATTATGTATTGTGTTTCACCAAGAGTCCAGTGGAGAAGACAAAGTCATCCTAGGTATTTCAAACACGGAGAATTTAATATAAGAAATTGATCATATAGATGGTGGGAGGGCTATAAAGCCACATAGGAGTTAAAGAGGTGACCCAGAAATCAGCAACAACAGAAAACTATTGCTGTGCGTTAGACTGGAGTGATAGTGGAGGATGGCATTGCAGTGACTAGGGACTGGGCCACCTGACTAGGGTAGTAGGATCACGTCAGTGGTTTTCTGATGAGAGCTGGGACCATGAAGGGCAGGGCTTTCCAGGAGGAGATAAAACTTCTGCCAACAACACTGCCCAAGGAAGAACAAGGGAGGGAGAAATACCCTGGATTTTCCCTGCCTCCTCTAGTCTTCCAAAAGTGCCTCCCACTGGCCAGATATCAAGGTGCCAGATGTCAAGCCTTCTGGCAAATGTAGTCCCTTATGATCTCTAGCCAAGCTGGGGAAGGGCAGAATGGAAAATGAGTGGCACACACCACGTGAGGCTGGTGATCACCACACCTGGCTGCAGAGTGAGCTTCACCAGCTGGTCACCACCTGCAGCAAAACACAGAAGGTGTGTAACATGTCAGGACTACTTCGGATTGTGATTACACCTCTCGTGTTGGTTTCCTCCATAACACTGTAAGTTCCCTAACAGTGGGGTCCCAATTTTTATCCTAACACCTAGCACAGTATTTGACATACACTAGGCACTCAATAAGTAAATGCCCATCATCACCAATCCCCTGAATTTACAACATTCCTTAACTCAGCGCTTCCCAAAGTTTGTTCTGTTGACCATTAATTCAAACAGATGGTAATGCATATTACAGGTAAATAGGGCCTTACCATTCCCAATTAAGTTTGTGAAACACATTGACAAACAAAATTAAGCTGGTTTCTTTACTGCAGAATTATTCAGAGCTTTAATAATATCCTTAAAGATGAACTTTAGTATTATGCAGCATTATTTCAACTTATATGACTACAGAACGCTATTTCCCAAAGGAAAAACATTATGCAGGGACGTAAGTTAAGGGGACATTGCTCTAAATGTCTTCACATTGGTAGCATTATGTTATTTCATCTTTGAAATATTTCCATGAGGTACCGAAGAATAAGGTCACACCTTGTAGATACAAGTGTAGTTAACAAATAATTAGAAAAAACTAAATAACACACATCAAGTGTTGATTGAATGTATAAGGTTATCATTTACTATTCTAGTCATTGTAAGGCTAGAAGAAAAATATGTCACAGTGCCTGCCCTATTTGAAGAGACAAGACAGGAAAAACAGAGAATCATCAAGTGGAACTTTCTTTTTTATACAACAATATTTTTATATACATGAAGTACATGAAGATACCTGTTGTTGTCTGATTATTAAAAATCTGAGACAAACAGAGGTACATTATTTATTTGGCAAGCAGGTCAGCTCTGGAGCTGACATTACAATTTTAGCTTCATTAATTCTAAGAGCAAATCACTAACTAGAATGATGTCAACAATATAAAGAAAAGATAACTAGATCCCCTAATATTAGGTCAGCAATATTAATGACCAGAACTTGGCAGTGTTGTAGCCAACCTCATGGTCCTCTAAAAATGATCATTCAAAAATCTCTAAGAAATCCTTGGATTCTTACTATGATCTAGCTAGAACTTTAAAAGTTCTGTTTGTTTCTATCCTAACATTTTAATGATCCAGAATGACAAAGTAAGACCTTATCCTTCATTTTTAAAGAGAGACACAAGGTCCTTGGTTTTGTTATTTCAAAAATGTGTCCTTTCAAATTAATATTATCGTTATCCTTAACAAAGAATTCTTACAAAGGCTTCCAACACTGGGTGTCTATACTAGAAAATTCGGCCAGGATGCAATCTTCTGTTAAATAATTTTAAAAAGATAGTATGTTTGCTTTGGTCAGATGTTTCAGCATTCTCCCTTAATGGCATCTCTACTACATATTACATTATTTACATTAACTTGTAATGTAATCTTTAAAGACAGTCAAAAAGTTGCTACATGGTATTACTACAAGTGTTTCTATAACACCAGAAGCATTAAACTGGGAACCAAAGAGACAATAAAAACATTCGCCTACGTTAAGAGACTTATTCATGATGGTCAAAAATTCTGAATTCTAAATATAATATAAAGTGGAATCTTATTTAACACTTTAATATTATCGTGATAGTATTCATAGCTCAATCCGTAACTAATGGGATAACTTTTGTTGTCACTCTCTAAAATTCAATGTTCTCATCTGTAAAGAAAAAAAAATTAATCACCTGCTTCACTGAGGGCAAATGAAAACTAAATATGTTCCAGAGATCAAGGGCCCAAGTATATCAGGGAAATACTTAATACTGCACCCCCCTCCTTCCCAGGGGATGGGCAATATGCATCAACATACAAAAGGTTTCATAAAGTTTTGCTGCAATGAAATCTATGCACTTTCCATAACCAAGTGTTTCTCAAGTCTCCTTGTCCCTAAAACTGTTTTGCTTTTTACTAGAAACACATATTGCTACACTCAGGAATTAATGTTCCTCAGAACACACTTGAGGCTGATACTTTAAGAGAGCAACAAGATCAATTCTTACAACCACCAGGAATTAAAGTTTTGAATTGATGCTTTTATTCTTTCTGATTATAACCAGCACCCACAATACATACCCTTGCCAAGCTGGAGAGTCCAAATGCTAAGAGTGTGACAATGATTACTTTGTATGGAGTGCAAATTTTATGTATCTTATGATACTATACAGAATGATGTAAGGACCTCTTGAGTGTATTTTTCAAGTTCTTTGTATAGAAATGTTTATGAATTCACATTCCTCACTTGGCTTCCTTTGTGACTAACATGTTTTTATGACAGCTCACCAATTTGCAGTCTATGTGCTAGTGAGGCTCACTACTCTATACCGACCACGGCCTCAGTAGTATCTGGCTATGGCTGTGTTAGCTGGTGGTCACAAAGGCAAATACGTTAAAAATCAAATGGCTCTCTTAGACTCTACTCTGCAAAAAGTAAATGGAGAATTGGACCATGTCAAAAATAAATCTAGACAATTCTGGGGAAAATGTGTTACACAGCTGCTAATATGACAGGTGCAAGTGTGATGGATAACTCTATATTCCATTTTTAAGAATTATCATCAGCTAATGGTGGCTCATGTCTCTAATCCTAGCACTCTGGGAGGCCAAGGCAGTAAGATTGCTTGAGCTCAAGTGCTCAAGAGTTCGAGACCAGCCTGAGCAAGAGAAAGACTCCATCTCTACTAAAAATAGAAAAATTAGCTGGCGTTGTGGCGGGCACCTATAGTCCCAGCCACTTGGAAGGCTGAGCTAGGAGGATCACTTGAGCCCAGGAGTTTGAGGTTATAGTGAGCTACCATTACTTCACTCTACCCAGGGCAACAGAGTGAAACCCTGTCTAAAAAAGAAAAAAAAAAAAAAGAATATTATCATCATTATTTTTTACTTAGTAAAAAAACAGTAACTCAAAATAGGGGAAAAATTGTGCATATTTGGCAGAAAAGAAATCAGGTATCTGTGTACACTCTAACTGCACATGAACCAGCAACATCACATTTGTAGGGCGAAGGATGCAGAACAGCATGGGAATGATGGTGAGGTTTGTAATTTGCAGCTGGAGTCATAAATCAAAATGCAGTCCTCATCTAAGTATAGTATGGAAAATATTTAATTTTTCTGCTTCAAGAGTATATACTCAAGGCTGACCATCACCTAAAGTCAGCAATATAATATAAAGGAGAAACCTATTATAAACCGGTCTATTCCTCCACCATTTCTGGTGTTCTGCAGCTCAAATCACATCACTCCCAAAATGACAACTACAGATGTAACAAGCCTGATGATTCATACCAAGTTTAGCTGTTTCAGTCTAAACCCCAATACTAGTACAATATGAGGTTTTAAGCAAATAAAATTGGTTTGTATTTGTCAAAATGTGGTCTGTGGACCATCTGTGCCTAAAACATCTAGAGAGTTTGTTCAAGTGCTCCCTGGGCCCCACCCAGTCCTGCCAAACAGATTCTCTGGGGCAGGACCCTGGACTCTCCACATGAAATAAGCTCCCTGGTGATTTTTAGGCCCACTAGAGAGCTAGAAGAATATTGTGTTGAATCCTGATATGGAGACATTAGAAGCTTCCTAGGAAAATATCAAAACAGTAAAAAACTTTCTAGGTTTAGGCATAGAAAATAAGTTCTTATAGGGAAAAAAAGGTTAAAAAAAAGGTGACAATGACAATTTGAAAATGTCACTTAAAAACATGATTAGATACAAACATAAAATCTGGTATTCTAGGTTTTATAAGAGATTAGTTAATCTGTTAACGTCCCTGCCTTTAATAAATCCAGAGCTTGGAGTAGATGTGGTGTTCGCTGTCAGCTGTCTACAGGGCATCTTCCCATCACTCCTCCCTGGCTGGCAAAGCCTTGCTCCCACTGTTGCAGCGTTTAGGCCTCCATCTCAAGCTTGTTCCTCTTCATCATCAATAAATGTGGTTGTGATGAAATGTGTGGTCTGTGGTTCTAGAAAGCACTGCCATTGGGCAAAAGTATATCATCTTCCCTAGAGACATTTAAGACCAGGAGACCTTTACGTTAGTTAAAGCTGATTTAAGTGGCACCCTGCCTAGCAGAAGCAGCCCCAACTGGGTAGCTCCAAAGGTGTCCTCCCGGCTTAATCATTCTGCCTTTCCAAGATGTACGCGGCCGTAAGAAGTTGGCCAAGTGCTCTCGGGGCCCATCCCTGTGGCCTGTATTGTGGTCTTCTTATCTTTCAATGAGCAATGGCCTACTGAAAATCCACTGCATGCAAACTACAGAAGATGTATTAAGGTCTTATTTTTAGTTCCCCATAGATAAAATCTTGTTTCTGATACAGGAAAATGGCAAATGAAAGGGAATTTTATTATATGTAATGCATATAATATGTATTGAGAGAGAATGCCAGAAAAACAATTTGTTGTGACAAGAACAATCAACCATGTGCTCAATCAATACCGAACTACAGAGGTGGGACCCTTTTATAGCCCAATTAAAGAGGTTTGTATCAGATCATGACACAACTAAACTTTAAGTTCTGAAAGTAAGCCATCTGCCAGAAGTCACATTTCCTAAGATAGGAAATGGCTAACTTAGGACAGGGCTCTCAAGCTGTGGTCAGCATCAGCATCACCTGGGAACTTGTTAGAAAAGCGGACCATGACATACCCCACCAAACCTACTGAATTAGAAATTGTAGGGTGGGCCCCAGAAATATGTGTTTTAAAAAGTCCTGCAGGTGGTTCTGATGCATACTCCAGTTTAGCAACCGCTGGCTTAGAACTCAAGACGACCACCTGCACCTTCTATCCTAGGTCACAGTGAGCTGAATGAAACAAGACTAGTGAGTAACCTATAAGATGTGATTTAAAGAGGAGCAAAAAGAGCCCTGCCTGCTTCCCCAACTGGCCAAAGAAATCCCTGGATTTCTTAAAAATTAGAGCAACTGCTTTCAATGAAGACAGTGTCACTAGAAAGCCTCTATGCCCATTAATACGCCAACACTTATTATTTATCTTATTACTCAGCTGTCACTTGAGAGAGAGTCTGGATAAAAGAAAAGCATAACAGGGCATATCATGTGACAGGTCAGGTTTTCGGCATAGCAAAGGAAGGAGAGTCCCAAGCAGTCATCCCCAGGGATGAAAGACAAGCCCAGGTGGGACCTTAGAGTCAGCAGACTCCGGAAAGGCAGTGATACTTTCAGCGCACAGAGAAAAGGATGCTCAGAGAAACACTCTGTCATCATTACTGTCTCGAACAGCACTTAACTATCAATTAGTTGAGGAGATGATCTCTCTGGCTTCTCAGAACAGAACAGTGTCTAAACTGGAAAGGCAGTTGTTTGCTGCTGCTTAGCACTCTACACGCACTTTATACATATATATGACTCACATTCAAACTAAATGTGGAATGATATAAATTTGGGACTCTCTCTGGTGCTCCCTCATTACAGCACAGCAGTCTCTTAAGATGAAATTTCAGACCCTGACATACGCAAGCATCAGTTGACAGAACTTACAAATAAGTCAAACTTAATATGTCTTTACAATGTTCTTCCATGTTTCATTTACTATTATAGACATCAAAAAGTTTGATATTAATTTTAAAAAATTTTGTGAAAGTTGTTCATGACTTCAACAGTATTTGAAAGCATATAATTTTATACTCAGCAAAAACATTAAAATTTCTATTTTTTCCGAGTATCCTTACCATACTATATACATGTTAACATTTTTATTATATAGTCTACTTTCCAAAGGCTTTTTATGTGTCTTGTAAAAACTCAACTGAGGGTAAAATTCAACCCACACTAGTTTTCTAAAATTATAGCATAAACATGCCTTATAATATGAGATGGAGATGGTAGCAATTAAAGTTTACGTACCAGTGACCACAGGAAAAGCGGCAGTCGTTGGTTCCTTGAGGTATTCCTACTACAGGTAGCAAATGTCCATGTACAACAGTCCTATTTTATGTTCTATCAGTTGACAGGTGACATTTTTAACCTTTAACCAATCATAGCCAGAAAATTCAAAATTAAGGTGACACTTTGTCCTTTAACTTGTTCCAAAGTACTGCAGGGGTTTTACTGCCTGATGTCACACCATATGTGCAAACTCCAGACACAGCGGCAGGGTCAAGCAGGATGCCTCTGTATTTTGCCATTCTCCTATTTCCTGTTGTTTTTGGAGCAACCCTAACTTTAACTAAACATAACCCTTCTGGGCGTATCATTTTTAGTAAGAGAATCTGCCTCATAGCGGACTACCTTGCATGTTGATTACATCTCTGAAGCACTGCAATCTGTGAAGTTCATAGAACTTACTTGTTTGGTATTTTACAAAGTCTTTATAAAACCCACCCATTTTATGAAAAATTTACTAAAATAAAATTACTTACCATGTAAGTTTTTATGAATAAAAACCCAAACAATTATGAAATGAACAATCGTAGGAATTCTTTTTGAAGCATTTTTTTTTTTTTTTTTGCATCTGGTCTCCCATTAACTGATAGTGATTAATGGCAGATTTTTCAAAACATTTTCCATATTTCAAGTTATTTTTTAATTCTAAAGGTACTGTTATCTTTGGTAATGTGCATATTTCCTTGTGCCCTCAAGAGGTTAGACTCAGAAAACCCTCTTAGGTATTACATTTAGAATTATTTTTGCCAGATATGAGAAACATATGAGAGAAGTGAGAGAATAACAACTTCTAGTGACAAATTATATCCTTAGCTTCATGTCAGTAACTCCTACCAAGCCAGAGTTCATGAAAAACATATACAAAGAAAAAATGGTTCTTTGAACAATATATATATAACTTCCCCAACTGTCTGTCCCCTGGGGTATTCTGTAAAGTAGAACGTTTAGCTCTATATAATTCAAAAAAAATCTATACATTGCTTGGAGAGGGAAGCATAAATCTCATGGGTCTCAGATTCACTTCCTGTTGCCTTCCTTCATTATATGTTTAAAGATAATCAATAAAAACTGATTTCTCTTTGTAAGCATTTTCCTGTTCTGCCAGAAATAACAGCAGTCCCTGCCCTAAAATGAAGAAAAAAAGTAATATTTACCATAAGAGGAGAAAATGAAACTGCCTAAGCATTTTTCCTGAGCCAAGTGAAATACAAACAGCAAACCAAGTTGATTCTTAAAGAAAAAAAAATTAAATATTCCTGGAGTTACTTCTATTTTTAAAATCTGTGGTATCAACAAGTTCTCAAACTCTGAATGTATATTTCCACTTTCAATGACAACCTCATTATGTTTCCTAATAGTTTTACTATATTTTTGTGTAAATATACATACCACGTGCAAGACTTCAGTCGGTGTTAAACATTGAAGCTGTAAAGAGAGGACAAGGGGATCTCCTAAACTGCCTCCCACAGTGGACTAAGATGCAAAACCAAAATGCAAAAAGCAGAGGAAAACAAAGTTACATCCAGTAAGGAAATAACAGACTTCAAACAATTCTATCTCTCGTTTTAAAACACAAAACTTTTTGCCACTTGCATTTTCAGCATGAGAATTAAACCTTACTCCCTTAAAACATTATTTGAAAGTTTTATACTAAATAATCTGAGATAATCCATTGGGATTTTCTAATATGTAGCAGCTATCTCAGAACCATTCATTTAAAACTTTTATTCCTTCTTCTGGATTCTTCACAAAAGACTGTAAAAAAACACCCAATGGAAGAGTAAGAGACTTTTACTTTGTAATGAAGTTACAAATACATTTTATAAGTTTTCCAGGCTTCCTATTTCCTTTTACTCTGCACTATCTGTGGAGGTTGTCATATTTCACCAGGGCAGACTGTAAATCAGACAAGTTCAGCCAGTTGAAGAATGGAGGTGAAAAGCACAGTGGAAAATACATAAAATACAATTAAAACCATATGACCATAGATATTGAAGCAATACTTGCTGGAGGAAATCCAAGTAAAAATCAAACCTTTTCTGGTGTTAGTGAAACTATCCAGTCCATTTGAGACAAATACACATCATTCACTAAATATTCTTTTATTTTCTTGTTTCCAAAGCAGAGCACCCTGGGAAGTTAAGACCTAACAAGGTAATGAAGCCTATAGTTATCTTTGTAGCATAGTTAAATTCATAGTTGTTAATATAAAACTGATCTCTCATTTAAAACTGTAACACTTATTTAGGAATATAGTTTAAGATTGAACAAGAGTCAATTTTGCATCCACTAAGGAGCATGAGAGGCTAATGAAGACAATGTTGAATCAAAAACCTTTTCCACTTTCTATGAAATCTTTACCTCTAAAAACCTGAGAATCCCAGTAAGACAAAGATAATCTAATTGCCTATTGTTGAACATAAAGAGCAAGAAGCTACAAAATCCAAACTGTCTCTCCTACTACATTACAAACAACCTTGATGTTATTGTCTCACATAGGTGGTACTTAGCAGGCCAATGATGTCTATGTCTAAGGATATACAGAAATTAAGATCTCTTGCAATTGCAAAGCAATTCTGAAAACATCTTTGACTTTGGCAATCTATCACCAAAGCCATTCCAAATCTATTTCTCCTGTGCATTCCAAGTGTCACTTACAATAATCTCAGTTGACAACTGAAACATAATTTTTAATATTGCTTTGGAATTCTAGTAAACAACTCAAGTTCAGCAAGTCACTTACCCCCCAGAAACTGAATTCCTCCAGCCACTCTTCCCACTGTCCTGGAGATGAGCTCAGACACGCAGCAACCCATGAGGGCAGTGAGCGCCACCAGGAGGAGGAGGCCACAACCCAGGCCGGTGACTATGGTACAGATCCTCCACTCCGCGCTGGGGATGCCCTGAAAGGAGGCATAGCGCCCACATTCCTCCACCATCACCATCATCTGCCGACTCTCATCGTGAACAGGGTATGAGCACCTCCGGAAGGTACCGAAGGACACAGGCTTGCCCAGCTGTGATCCCCAGAGCCAGTAAGGCATAAAGAACCCCACACAGGAGGTGGCAGCACAAAGAAAAGAGAGCAAAGCCCAGATCACTCCGGTACAAGTCAGACTGGATGCCATCTTTCACCAGATAGGGCAATGAGGACCTCAAGCAAATGTTCTGGGATTGCAGGAGTGAATGAAGGTGTGTGATCACCAGGGACCCGCAGGTAATCCACAGTTCTGTAATGCAGGAGTGTCTATTAGCAGAATGGATCTTCACTTCACTTTAGTGGGCATCAAGTTCCCATCCTCTGCAATTAAGGATGATGGTCCCTGATAAAACAACAATAGAACATATTTAAAGTTAAAGGCTTTTAGAGAAGGAAGAACACTGTTTCAGTTGGTCTATAATTTTTGCTTGATAAACATTCGAACTTGTTTCAACATTTCAAAAGTGGGAAGAACTAATTCTCTCTACAAGCTTCTCTGTAACTCAAGTTTTGTCAAAGCTTTTTCATGTCTTTATCTGCTATAAACGCTCCCAAATTAACTCTGACAGCTATTTACTTAAAGAAATGCATGACTTCTATTTGCCAAGTCAGTGAATTCATTTCATATACTCACATTAAAAGTAATGTAGCATTTTAACTGGCAGTAAACATAATTTAGGATATTAAAATAAAATGAACCCTACCATGGTTTCTTTATTTGGCTTGCAAGTTTATGCTCATAGTTTGTTGCAACTTTTCTGCATCCCTTTAAGGGTGCATTAACTCTCTGCATGAGCCAAACAAAATAATTAGGATAATTTTTCACAATTGCAGAGTACCATAATTTAACAAACATTATAGTCTATGGAGGCACACACATTGGACAGAACTATTATCAGACACTTCTAGGACTCATTCAGCGGCATTTGAGAATTCCTTTAGTCTTAACAACTATCTTCTAGTGTAAAAGAAAGCCTATGCATGACTTAGTTTGTATCAGCGATTTTGATTCATTGCTTCCAATAATTTTACTGGAAACCATTTCTCCCACTGAATGATTGTCTATCCCGAACAGTAATCCTTACTTCCTAGTCATTCGAATGGTTCCAGGTGCACTTAGCTCCACTCCTGCCTTTCAAAAAGAGTTCCTTACCCATTTCCCACACTTTCCAGAGAGAAATAGATACAGAAGCACAGAGCCCATCCGCCCTAGAGTTCCAATCCCAGAACTCCTAACTCCCAGCTTTTCAGAACTCCTGATTCCACTGCAACCCCCTACCCGTTTTTTCTCCATCCACCGCCCCATCTTCATTTCTGGATGTCACTCAAAGGGAGCCCTGGCTACCTTTTTTTTTTTTTTTTTTTTTAATCTTGTCAACTGTGGTCAGCAGCTGAAGTTGGTCTATCTGGGCCATGAGGCCGGGGGAGACCAGCAGGGGGTGGCGTGGGGGAAGGGGCCCTCCTCTCCAACTGCGGTGGGCGCCCTGGCCAAGACAAGCCCACACTCAGACCCCTGCGATTGCCTCGCCCACTCCCCCCTCCCCTGGAAACACACAATGATCCCTCAATTCTAAACGGGGGACAGAGGCATTTTCCAGTCGGCTCCGGCGAAGGGAGGGGATAAGGATGGGAAGGCAGCACCCCCCGGAGGCAGACGGCGACAGCAGACGCGGCGGGCCAGGAGAGCCGACAGATCAGCCCAGCTCAGGAAGTCGGAGCCGGGCGCAGCCCAACTCCGGCGTCCGGGGAAGAGGGGCCGGAGAGAAAGCGGCGCAGCCCACGCCCCCGGGGCGGCCGAGCGCTTCACTTACATGGCTGGCGGGCGGCGGCCACCTTCTCTCCCGGGTCCCGGGCGTGCACACAACTTGCTGTCTTTCGCAGGCGGGAACATCCACGGCAAAGACGACCGTCCTACCCTTCTTCGCCGCTGTCTCTAAGAGCCGCAGAGAGCGGGGCCCGACTTGGAAGCGCAAAGGCTGGCAGGAGGCGGAGGGTCTCCGGGAGGACGGGCTGCTCGGGAACCGGCAGAGACCCGGACTCCCGGCGTGTCCCCGGCGCGCCTCGGGCGGAGCGCTGTGGCGGCGCGGGGCGCCCGGGATCGCACGCAGATGAGCAGATCTCCCTTTGGCAGGCGAGGCACGCACCGCCTCCTCCCCTCCGCGGCCCGGCCCTCCGCTCCCTCCTGTCTCCTCCCCTCGCGCCCCGCGGGACCCAGCGCACACAGACCGAGGACGCGGCGGGGCCGCCGGGGACGCTCGGGGGGCGCGGGGCGGGGACGGGGCGAGACCCGCTGCACACGCGGGGCCAGGCGCACCCCCGGGCCGGCTTTCGCGGCTCCTCTAGCCACGAGCCCCCTCCTGCCCCCTCCTATTCCGTGTCTTTCCAAGCGAAGGGCAGGGGCGGCGGGGGGGGGGGCAGACCGAGAAGTAGGGGAGAAAGTTGCTAGTCTTCTTGGGTGCTCCTGAGGGGCCACGGAAGAAGCCACATGTCCCCTGTTTGCTTTTCTGGGTCTCCTGTTCCGGTTTTAAGCTCCGATTTTCCCACTGCCCTTATGAAAAAGACGTAGATGGGAAGGAGGGCCTTAAAAAGTGGGTAAAGTGACCCTTTTGAGCTTTGAGGAGGCTGCTCAGAAGTGGCCACTTTGGAAGGCGGTGGATGAGGCGGATATGGACGTGGGACTGAGAGGAGAGGGGAGCGCCAGGCTCACGTATCCGGTGGGAGCAGCCGCCTTTCCACACAAGCCAGGCAGAGGGCAGGCACGGGCTCTGCAGGGCCTCTCGCAAGAGATACCTTCTTTGGGAACCTCTTTCAAGGCACCGCTCTCCCCCCCGCCCTCCAGCTCCTCTTTCTCTCGCTGCTTTTCCCTTCCCCTCTATCCCTCCTTCCGATCAGTTTTGCAGCCTATACCACCATTTGATTTCTTTTCTGAGAAACAGCTGAGTTTTATTTCCCCTCCGGACTCGAGATCTTTCTTTTACTTGTCTTTAGCACTAACCCCTTCGGAAGTTTAGAGCTAGACTGGGTAGATGACCGTGGGAGTATCAGCTGAAGATAGTATTTTAAGAAGCATGCCATCTGGGAATAAGTTTTTGCAGTAAGATGCTTTCCCAGATAGAGTTTTTGCAGTGTGCCTTTTTAAAGTAGTTGAAAGGAGTAAATTGGTAGGTAGGTATTTTACACTAAACTTTCAAATTGCCCCATTTTAATGAGCCATGATGGTGCACGTTTGTTCTGCAACGACAGCTAGAGGTGTGTGTTCTTTCATTATTGCTTTGAAAGACATTTAAAGATTGGCTCCAACCCTTGGAGATCATAGACCTTTTTGAGAATAAAATGAAACTGATGAGCCTTCCAGAAAAAAAAAAACAAATACACATACATATTAAGCGTTATCACAGTGGTTCTCAAAGAGAAGAAGAGGAAATATGTCCTCCAGGAGATATTTGGCAAGGTCTGGATTTAGTTTGGTTATTACGACCCATGACTGGGGAGATGTGACTGGCATCGAGTGGGGAAAAGCCAGGGACCCTGCTAAATACAGTGCACAGGACAGTCCCCGAAATTATCTCACCCAAAATGTCAAGAGTGCTGAGGATAAGAAAATCTGTTTCAGTGAAATGTCAGATTGTTTTCTATACCCCTGAAACCCATCCATGAATCCCAGGTTCAGAATCCCCAATTTAAGAGTTTGGGTTTGGTTTTGGTTTTTTTTTTTTTTTTTTTTTTTTTTTTTGAGACAGAGTCTCACTCTGTTGCCCAGGCTAGAGTGAGTGCCGTGGCGTTAGCCTAGCTCACAGCAACCTCAAACTCCTGAGCTCAAGCGATCCTCCTGTCTCAGCCTCCCGAGTAGCTGGGACTACAGGCATGCACCACCATGCCCGGCTAATTTTTTCTATATATATTTTTAGCTGTCCAAATAATTTCTTTCTATATTTAGTAGAGATGGGGTCTCACTCTTGCTCAGGCTGGTCTCGAACTCCTGAGCTCAAACGATCCACCCACCTCGGCCTCCCAGAGTGCTAGGATTACAGGCGTGAGCCACCGCGCCCGGCCAAGAGTTTGGGTTTTTTATAATTTAAGTTGTTTAAATTTTTCTTGTACAAATCACCAGTTCTTGGGCTCAGTGACAGCATAATGATGACTGGTCTGACTTCCAGTTAGATGCCACACCCTTAGTGCCACACAGAGTCTTCATACCTATATAATGCAAAGGTAGAAGATATGATTATATAGACAAAATAATAATAGTGTGATTGAACGTCAGCTCCACACAACCTACTGGGGAAACTGGTCTAGAACACTTTCTCAAGCTTAGGGGAGGTTTAAGCACTAGAGACAGATAGCTGGAGACACATTAATGGTAATCATGGTTACCACAGATTGCCTCCTTGCTATGTGTTGGTACGCTGAGGTTGCTTCATAGATTACCTATCTAGATCTAGTCTCAAAAAAGAAAAAAAAAAAACCCTATGAAGAAGGTACAGTTATTATTTTACAGAGAGGTTAAGTAATTTTCCTAAGAACTTACAGCTAAAAAGTGGACTTTAAAAATCTCATTATTTGCCTTCTCTTAAACACAGTGGGCACTATCAGAGAGATTCTGCTAGCATGAAAAATAAGATACAAGAGGCCAAATTTTTAAAAATCTATTGAGATGCAATATCAATTATTTGTGAAAGCATGATGTGTTATATGCTGGGAGTCAAATTTATAACTTAAATGAGTAAATTTAGACAAATGGTGACTTTTCTGAGCCTAATTTATCTCATTTGTAAAAAAGGTTGAAGTAGATGATTTTAAATGTTCTTTTAGCTCGCGACTTCCAGCATCATGATTATATGGGTACTCACATTTGAGAAGGAGTTTAGGGATGATCTAATCTTGTTCAAGTACATAATTTTACAGGTGAGGAAACAAAGGCTCAGAATACTTCCAATGTCTTACCCAAAGCTCAGCCTAGAATCCATGTATCTTGACTTCTCTTTTCATTCCACCGTGTAATTATCTTCCCAAACTCTAAAATCTTCTGAATTACTCCTTGGGTTCTTGCATGCATGCTTTATAGGCAAAATGCATTATAATGTCTTTAAACCCCTTGCATTAAATTTGCATCTTCAAAGGATCTTTAAATTACTTCACAGCCAGAAGTTCCCACATTGTAGATACCTCTTATACCACCTATTCCAGGTTTGGGTTGCCAGTATGTTTGGATAGTAGTGTCATTGAGTCACAAGATGAGATCATGAATGTAAAAGTATACAGAAAGCTGTGAAGCATTTATGACAACACTCTTGCTTGCCTACTGAATGCTAATTCACACTCCCCTCTCCCTTGCTCACTAGGTACTCTTCTGGCCTCTTTAACACAAGTAGTGGCCACTTGATCCTGTTCTAGCCAATGAGACCTCTAGCTAAAGAGACCTCTGGGGAAGATTGTATTCTCCGATAAAATAAGGAGGCATGAGAGAGTAGTTCTCTCACCATCTTGGCTGTCTTTGGGCACATTCTTGAAGCATGACGTGTTTGGAGCTGTGGCAGCCTTCTTGTAACCATAAGGGGGGCAAGGGGAGAAAAGGGATCACAGAGACATAATCCCAGTACCCTAACATTGTGGAGCTTCTCACCTTCTTTTGATTTTTTAAAAAAGTAAATTATAGATTATTAATGTGGTTTAAGTCACTCTGAGTTGAATTTTCTTCTTTTAATAGCTGAAAGCATTCCTAATAGATAAAGAAAAGTATACAGGTAAGACATGTGGTCAATGGCAGGAAATACACATTAGTCAATATTATATCTCAGTGCTTGGCAATAGCAGATAGACACTTAATAATTGAATGTTAATTGAGGGATTTAATGAAAAAAATCAACATTGTGATTATTATCCTTGTTTTAGTCCAGCCTACACAGACAGTACTTAATTTTTATTTTATTTTATTTATTTTTGAAACAGAGTCTGGCTCTGTTACCCTGGGTTAGAGTGCAGTGGCATCATCATAGCCCACTGCAACCTCAAACTCCTGGGTGAAGCCATCTTCTTGCCTCAGCCTCCCGAGTAGTTGGGACTACAGGTGTGCCACGACACCCAGCTAATTTTTCTATTTTTAGTAGAGACTAATTTTTCTATTTTTAGTAGAGACAGGATCTTACTCTTGCTCAGGCTGGTCTTGAAGTCCTAAGCTCAAGCAATCCTCCCACCTTGGCCTCCCAGAGTGCTAGGATTACGTGAGCCACGGCTCCCGGCCAAGAGTACTTACTTTTTAAACAAATGGGGTGTGCTATGTGAAATCAGGTAAGAAGTATGATAGTGAAATATAGAAAACATCAGGAATCAACCAATTCTAGATGGAGAGAGGTTGGAAAGGGACTTCCTCAGATCACATTTGAGGCAAATGTTAATTTGACTGATACAATGTCATTTCCAACTCCTTTCTTCCATATCTTTCTCTCCTATAGGAGTAGTGAATGCTAAAATCTCTATTTCCCAGCCTCCCTTGATGTTTGAGTGGCCATATGACAGTTCTGGCCAGTGAGGAGTTCTGATACCATCACACCCACTTCCTCTTTCTTCCAGCCCAGAGAATGTATATGATAACACTTTATAGCACAGTATCCATCTTTCAACCGTGAGGCAATAGGCATAAGGACAAAAGCCAACGCACTAAGAATAATGGAGTAAAATGGTAAAAAGAGACTGGATCCTTGATCTCTTCATTAGGCTGCTATATTATCCTCAGATTTCTCTTGGAGTGAAAGTAAGTCCAATAACTTTTCACTGTTTGAGTCACTGTAATTACCTGCTAGACTATTCATACTAACTCTTCTCTTGCCCTCAAGGAACCACACCACAGCAAAGTGGATTAGACACAGATCTCAGAGACATTAAGCAGAGCAAATAGAGGACAGGATAGTGCTGAGGGGAAATTCATTCTCAAGCTAACTGGCTTGAGAGGCATGCATTGTCTACAGCATATATTACAGAAGATGGGCCCTTCTTAAGTGTGGCAGTAGAAACAGGAACAGCTATGAAAATGGCTTACAAAATGTTTCTTTTTAGAGTTTTGTTTTGTTTTTGAGAGACAAGGTCTTGCTCTGTTGCCTACGCTAGAGTACAGTGGTGCGATCATAGCTCGCTGCAACCTCCAACTGCTGGGCTTAAGCGATCCTCCTGCCTTGGCCTCCCAAATCTTTGGATTTACAAGTGTGAGCTATGCACCAGGTCTTCTTTTTTAAAGTCTTAACTTTGAGCAATTCTGAGAGACAGAAATTCTCAGCTTTATAAGATGGTATGATACAGAAAGTTTCCTCTTTTATACACAAACCAGCAAGAGAGAGATGCAGGAAGGTGGGAAACACAGAAGAGAACTAGTATTAATAGATAACAAAAGAGAGACTCTAAACAGGGCCAGACAAGAGATATTTCCCTTAACTTCTCCTGGCTGTGGAGCTAATCAATCCCTCATCAAGGGAAGAAAATATCATTTGTTTCTCAAAAAATGCTGTGAAATAGCCCAAGAAATGCTCTCCCAGCTGAAAAACTACAATCACAGTTTTCAATACAGATACAGTGAAGAAGATTTAAAATAGTTTGCGTTCATGGTAAATTCCTCTTTTTCTGACATTTTCTTCTGTCCTTCATTCCTAAAGTACCCTTTCCCTTCACAAATCCCTTCTTAACACTAATTTAAGTGGGTGCTGCTACTAGCACAACCTCTGTGGAAAGCAATATGGAGATACCTCAAAGAGCTACAAGTAGAACTACCATTTGATCCAGCAATCCCATTACTGGGCATCTACCCAAAAGAACAAAAGACATTCTATAAAAAAGACATCTGCGCTCAAATGTTTATAGCAGAACAATTCACAATTGAAAAGATGTGGGAACAACCCAAGTGTCCATCAATACGTGAGTGGATTAATAAAATGTGGTATATGTATACTATGGAGTTCTACTCAATCACAAAAAACAATGGTGATATTACACCTCTTGTATTATCCTGGATAGAGCTGGAGCCCATTCTACTAAGTGAAGTAACACAAGAATGGAAAAACAAGCACCACCTGCACTCACCATCAAATTGGTATTAACTGATCAACACTTAAGTGCACATATAGTAGTAATATTCACTAGGTGTTGGGCAGGTGGGAGGGGGGAGGAGGGGATGGGTATATTCACACCTAATGGGTGTGGTGCGCACTGTCTGGGGGATGGACACACTTGAGGCTCTGGCTCAGGTGGGGCAAGGGCAATATATGTAACCTAAACATTTGTACCCCTGTAATATGCTGAAATAAAAAAATTAAAAATAAATAAATAAATGAGTATTGCTATGATATTTTACTTCACTGTGTCCATTTTATACATAAGGGAAAAAAAATTTCTGGAGGCAAGTGATCTCTCAGGTCTTTCCTGGTCTCTATTTCAAGTAGTCTATGAGTGAGATAGTGTCTTGCTTTTAGAATGCTAATTCTTTTATTTGTATACATATATTTACATAGCTATCCCAACATCCTATTAAATTGGGGTTGCCTATGTCATTTTCTGTGACCTTCTTCAATGTGTTTGATAGACTCAAGACACCCCCACACCCCATAGAAATTGTATTTGTCTAGTTGTGTGCAATTTCTAAGCATAGTGTTTTGTATGACTTTATTCCCCAGGAATTCTCATGGAAATAAGGCAGATACAGTCTGTGACCTGCTCCCAGTGGTGCTGTCTGCATTATTCATTTAAAGTTTGCAAATCACTTTGTATTGTAAAGTGCCATGTAATTTCTATATATTATTCTTTTATGAATTAAAGTAGCATACAAATTTTAAATTAATAACTTATTCATAAGAAGAAAAAATGTGAAGTGCTAAATCACATTTAATATAGCAAATACTTCACATTAAACCATCAAAATGGAAAATGTCCACGATACATAATACATCTTTTTTGCTACATGACCCAGTATGCATTTTAAAGCAGTACATAATTATGTTTAATATTGAATCAGTGTCATGCTTGTGCTACTTTTAAATTATTTTTTTTCTTCCAGTATCAAAAATCATCTCAGGCTTTTTCAGTATCATAACTATGTTCTTTGCTTTCGTTTTTATTTTTCCATAATATGTAGAGAAATGAGTACTATGAGTACTATAGGAAGAGAGAAGAATTTCCTTGTGGACAATAATATTTGCCACCAGTTAGTCATAACTTCTGAAAGACTTAGCAAAGATTTATTTCTACAGTATTTTAAAATCTTAAATCTCCTCATCACCCAAAATAAGACTACACTGCAAGGACAAATATGCTTTTTCTAATACATTTTATCATAACAAAATGATCTAACAGGAGAAAGCCAAAATTGAAAACACTTAATTTGGCGTTATAATACTAAGAGAGGTTTAACAAGCACTAATTTTTCCTACAGTAAATAATTTCATATTATAGTCATGGTAAAATGGTAGAAGGAAAATGCCTCTTCCTTAGGCCTCTGGTTTTCATCAGGAAGAATTTTCCTTCAGTGCACCTGGTCTCTGTCCACTCATCTGAGCACCTGGGGCAACCGGAGAACTGGGGAGAAACACTCCAAGTAGCCGGGTTTGCTCTGCTTTTCCCCTGTGAGGGAATCTCCCACAGGGGGCAGGGCTGCCTCTCTGCAAGCCCAGGGGGCCTGCCCTGTCCACACGGCCCAGACTGAGGCAAGTAGACAAATCTGTTGTGCTCTGGGGTTCAGTTAGCAGATCTGTTTGCCCCCACTAAGCTACACCCCCAATTTAGCTGCTATCAGTAAGAAACATGGTATTTTGGTCCGTATCTGCCACTTGTTTTCCCTCAATTTGTGCAGATTGCAGATGGGGAAGAGGAGTGCCATTTATTGGCCCCTTCAGAGACCCCAATATGAACCATCACAAAGTGAATATTAGCATGTTCATTTATATATTAAATATTACTGTTTTGTGACCAATGTGCCGGTTATAACACCAGGGCTGTACTATGGAGTCATGGGGAAAAGAGAGGAACTGATTTTTAGCAGTTAGCATTGAGTTAAATTGCCAAAGATTGTATCTTAAATGCCATACTTGGTTGATTTGTCAGCTAGCTTGAAGGAGCAGGTGGAAGGAGAATGCTATTTGGCTACCTATGCCTTTGCAAGATCTGCATCTCTGTGTGGTAAAAGCTAAAGAGCAAGGGTGAGGTGACAAGAAGCAGAAGATACAAGAATAAAAATAGAGTTAAGAGCATATTCAATATCAACCATGCCAGCAGATAGCCAGCAGGGTGGGGGAGGAGGGAGCGAGAGGGAAAGAAGGAGACAGAGGGAGGGAGGAGAAGACAGAGGGAGAAGGAGAGGGCTAACATTTCATGTGCCACCTTGACATCTTTGAGCCTTGCAGTTCTCCAAGGCCTAACTTCAGGTCAACTTTCTCTTTAATGCTTCTGTAAAACCCCTCAAACCCCTATCCAGTGAGGCCCCTGCATTTCTGCATATTCCTTGAAGAAATCCTGGTCTCTTCTCAGTGAGCTGTGGGTCTCACCTCCGTCTCACCCTAGAGTTCTCCTACCAAACCCCAAGTGGTAAGAAACTTCATTATCTCCAAAGTAAGACCACACCAGGTGGCAGTTTTCCTAAAGGCTTAGAGGATGACAAGGGAGGGGGATTGTGTTTTAGCACTTCATACAAATCCACCCAAAATAGAATCCTGGGCTCTGAACCCTAGAGCCCCCTGCCATGGGGAATGTCACACAGGCTGCTCTCTCCTTAGGGGTTCTCCCTACTGCCATTTTGCACAGCCAGGCCAGGCCCTCCCCCTAGACCCTCCTTCAATTGCCTCTTTCTCCACTCCTAACTTTTTCTGAGCCCCTTAGCACCTCTCTCCCAGGCTGCCCTTGAAACTTAAGTCTCTGTTCTCTGTATCGTTTGAGCAGTTCCCCGTTCCCCCTCTCACTGTTATTTATCTTCTTGGGGTGATTATGACCAAAGGCATTGTAAGAGTCCCTCCCCTCACCCACTCCCCCAATTAAAGAAAAAATTATCTTGCTTTGGGATTTGGATTTGTGCCTTCATCGAGGATTAACTGGCTCAAACTTCAGTCTGCTTTTTTTAAAACATAAAATAAGCATTTCAAATATAGTATTAGACTATATTCCAAGGAAGACTTTAGAAACAGCAATTTTTCATCTATTTAGCATGAGTTCTATATCATCTTAAAGGACACTTGGAGCTAAAATATTAAGCTAAAAAGCCTACATAATTACTGGTCTAGGAAAGAACACATAAAATGTACTACTGCACTGCCTTCAAAGAGATCTATCTTTTCCAAGAGGAGTCGAAACTGGCATCTGACCATTATAATCAAATTTCACAATGTTGAGCAGTAGAAAGAACACTGCACGGAGGAGGCAAAGACCTGAGTTTAAATTCAGAATCTGGATCTTGAACGTACTAATTATTACTCCGATATCACTTCTGTTCTAACCTATTTACACTCAGAAGTGTCTCTACATAACAAAATTATTCACCATCATACCCGATCACTTGTCTGAGATGACATGAATTAATTCCTTTATTCGTATTAGCAAGTGGTGGAGCTTGAATGTATCATAGTGCTTGGATTAGAATGTGATTTTCCTGAATGTTAAGTATACCTTTCTTTACACCAGAAGCCTCCTAGTGGCAGACATGCATCAAAAAGGAGCTTGGATCTTGAGAAGTTTTTCTTCTAGGTATAAAGATGCATGGTAGAGTTTGGCTTAATTTTGTCTGACCTTTTTGTTAAGAACTGATTAGCATCCCAAATATCTCTACTCCTACCACATTAACATGGATGTAGGCTTAGTTTAGTACAGGTGTATAGAAAATTGCATTAAGCCAGGAGAAGCCCATACTCTATCTGCTACAAACTCCTTATCATTCCATTATATTATTTTCCTTTTTTTATTTTTGTTTTTACATCTCTGGCTATTATTTCTTTGATAGTCATAATGCTTAACCAGAAATTATGTATAATGTACTCACTGCTAAATTTTAAGGGTTTGTGGGGGGTTGTTTTGTTTTATTTGTTTGTTTATTGAGACAGGGTCTTTCTCTGTCTCCTGGGCTAGAGTGCAGTGGCGTCATCATAGCTCACAGCAACCTCGAACTCCTGGGCTCAGATGATCCACCTGTCTCAGCCTCCTGGGTAGCTGGGACTACAGGCACGCGCCATCACACCTAGCTAATTTTTTTTTTTTTTAATTTTTTGTAGAGACAGGGTCTCGCTCTTGCTCAGGCTAGTGCAAACTTCTGACCCCAAGCAATCCCCCTACCTTAGCCTCCCAAAGTGCTAGAATAACAGACATGGGCCACCGCACCCAGCCTAAATTTTAAATTTTTCCTTACACCTGCTTTTGATCTGAAAACATCACAAGTCCTTATTTGAATCTGAATATAGCTTAGAAAACAAATAATTATGGTGTAGTGAAGAGAGGAACAACCTAATTTTCTTGATTCAAAGAAGCCTTTGAGTCTGGTTGAACAGAACAAAGAATAAATACCGGGTGTTTGGCTGATGCCTCATAACTGGACTTTTTGTGTGTAAATAGGCAGAAAAGATGACAGCACAAAAGTGAGCTCCAATGCAGATGTCTAAACACAGAGCTAGAAGTCAGGAACACCCAGTTCTGGACTGAATTTAGCTGCTAAACTGTTGCTTGATCTTGGACAAGTAACAATGTAAAATGAGGAATCCGATCATCCTCTGTTCTCTCCTCTAAATAAAGCTGTATGATTGCCTTAGTCTAGGGGTGAGGAAACTTTTTATGTTGAAAGGCCACATTCATTTAGCTATAATCAAATAAGGCCATATTCAAGAAACTTCAATTAGATATACTTAAAAATGTACATTATTTTGTAAAAATCTAGCTACTATATACTTAATAATTTCAAATAATGAAAGCTATTTGTTAATTTTAAAGTGAACTAACCTTTTAACGACTTTGTTGTGGCTGCTTTTTCTTGGAAAGCATTTGAATATTTGGTGCAGCATTAGAGGTCCACAGTTTCAGTTGATGGGTATCAGTTATTTGTGAGCTTAAGGGCGCCTTGATTCAGGTTAGGTAGGAGAATGTAGATTCACAGCAGTAAGTGGTTGAAAAGCAAGAAAGCATTTTTCAGGCATGTTGCCGAAGGAGTGGGTATTCTGCATTTTTCCATATTTCAACTGGATTTTTCTTAGCATCAAACAATGACTTTAAAATGTCATCTACTAAGGGCTTGATCAAGTCCATCTGTAGTTCTTTAGGTACCTTGGTGATACCAACTAGGTGAGGCTAAAATGCTAATTTGAGTGTGATGTCATGATTCTTAAAGTCAGTGAACCTTTCATTGTATTCTCCAATAAACAGATATGTAACAGCTACATATTCTTCAAATGATTTGCATATATCATCCTGCTCATCAGTGACTTTTGCTGTCTGGGGAAAATGTTCATCCCAAATTTCTTTCTGAAGAAGAAGTGTTTTGAAAACAGATAGCTTTGTTCAAAATGCTTGGCTTTTTTGTCACATATCATATCATATACAGACTTAGTTTTACCTTGCAAAGAAATATTCGAGTCATTTTGATTTGACATGATATCACACAGAAATGCTATATTCCTATAGAAATTTTCTTTCAATAAAAAATTCACATTGCTGATTCTGTTCTTCATACAATTTAACTATCTGTTCTCACAGAGATAGAATTTTGCCTAACACCTGTCCCCGTGATAGCCAAAAAATCCACACTGAATACCTCATCATTCAACTTTAGCATGTTATGAAACAGACAATGCCATGTTGCATTTGCATGAACATAGTTAATAATACTTATAAGTCATTGCAAAGTGTCACTTAAAATAGTAGCTTTAGCACAGAGATTTTGCTGATGCAAAATACAATGAAAAGAAATGAGAGCATCTGGATCTGTTAATACTTTTCTTATCTGTGCAACAAACCCTTCATATTTTCCTGTCATGGAAGGTGCACCATCTGTACATACACTCACTAAATTTACCAAATTCAGTCCAACTTCATGACATTTATATTGAAAGTTGTTGGAGATATCTATCCTCCTTGTTCTGTTTGCAACAGTGCCCAAAATGAGTAACTCTTTGTAGCAAAGAAAATCTGTTATGACCTGAATGAAGTATAAAACCTGTGCTGAGTCAGTAGTATCAGTTGATTCATCCAAAGTGATAGAATAATATGTATTTTCCTTTTGAAGTATTTCATGAAGTCATTCTGTTAAGTCAAAGGCTAATTCATGCTGCCGATCCATTATGGTTCTCCTTGAAAGAGGCAGTTGTTTGTACTTTGACATATTATCAAGGTCTAAGCATCCTACAACTTCAACAATGCATTCTTCAACAATTGCTACATCACTGAATGGCTCCCTTTTCTCCTGAGAATATAACCTACTTTAAAAATTGCTTCAGTGGTATTATTTCCAGGTCTTATTGCTGCTTTAAAGAATTGTCTTGGTTTTTGCTTTTCATCTCTGCAATACAACCTTTCATGCCTCTCCCTCTAATTTAAAATATTTGTGGTCTTATGAGACTTATAATGCCGATACACATTGAATTTCTTTAATGCTGATATTGCAGTATCACAAAACAAGCAAATCATCTTTCTATAGCAGTAATAAGATAACATTATAATTCCTAATCCTCATTAAAAAATCTGTTTTCTTTCTTCAGCATTCTCTTTGTCTTGTTTGACATGATGAGCTGTTAAGCAGACAGAATTAAAAAATACTGTTGAGCAGTGCAACTATTCAAAAATTCCACTTCAAACAGAAACACAGTGCACCATTGTCAAAAGCTGATAACAGACTGATGTACTCGACCCCCATAAACTCTCGCCAACCAGCCACATGCAGTAGTGGCACCAGTCAGGCAGGGGAAGTTAGAACTAAATCATGGGCATAGTGGCCATCGATTTAGCCCTTATAGCTTACCAATGTTCAAATTATGCCAGTCAATCTGGGAGGATTATTTCATTGAAACTTATTTTACTCTATGGTATTTTAAATATATTCATTTAAAAAATAAAATATAAAAGGTGAACAAAAATGTATTAATAAAAATGAAAGGATTTGTTCTGTAGAATTTAGATTCAGTTAAAAGTCCACACTTAGGGACCTAGACCACAAGTGGCCTTAAGGCCCCAGTTTCCCCATCCCTGTCTTAGTCTCTCTAAGCTGTTATAACAAAATACCATAAACTGGGTGGCTTATAAACAACAGAAGTTTATTTTTTCCAGTTCAAAGATTAAAGTGCCGGCAGATTCAGTGTCTGGCAAGGGCCCTCCTCCTGGTTTGTAGACAGCTGTCTTTTCTTGCTGTATCCTAACATGGCCTAGCTCTCTAGGGTCTCTTTTATATGGGCACAGCCCTAATGACCTCATCACTTCCCAAAGGCTTCATCTCCAAATACTAACATGTTGGGGATTAGGTCTTAACATTTAAATGTTGGGGGGATACAAACATTCAGTCTATTGCAATGGTTTAAAGTTTGTGGAATGTAACTGATAAAGTGGTTACCGTTAGCCAATCAGACTGGAATCAGAAAATTCTTTGCTGTAGTATATTAGCTAAAACTATATGAGATAAACTTTTGAAAGGTTCAACAAACCCCAATAGGTGATATAGGTGAAGGGATGTACCATTTTTCCACTGATTAACTTTTTCCCCATTTCTTATTCCTATACTACCTAGATAAAAATAACACTCTCTTTTCATTTTTAGCAACCATAATAATGATTCTTTTTTACAAATCAGTACTAATTAGTGCTGGAGAATGATAGAACAATCTGATGTCAAGCTTCCCAATGTGCTAAATTAATCTAAACCATAAGTTTTAAATCGTTTATTTCCCTGAAAAGGTTCTGCAAAATTTCTCCTCTGACATCTTAGAATTCATTAGCAAAAAACAATCCAATACATTCAAATTTACAATAATAGTCTGACATGCCCTTTTAAAATGAATTTCCAGGTGACATTGGTTTTCTAGGAGCATGCTAAGATCAAGACCCTAAACATAGCACAGCACAATGAATCTAATTCCAATTGCTTTTTTTATTTAATATTAAAAATAAAAATTATTTTTTTGTCTAGATGCTTTTCCAGACTTTCTTGGATTAAGTATTGATGTGTAATAAAGGTAAGTAGAAGTATAAGAGATAGCACAATGACTTGCTATTACCAAAACAATTGATTTGAATTTGACTTAGTCATACATTGGCCATACAAGGTCAGTTGTAGTTTAGAGCAGGTAGATCTGGGCATTGCCAGTTACTGGTTTTCTGATCTTAGATAATTTACTTAGCCTGTATCTAAAACTCAGTTTTCTCATCTGCAAAACAGAGATAATAATATCTGTCTATAGTGTTATTCTAGGGACTAAATGACACAGTATATGCAAAGTATTTAAAACAGTGTCTGGCATATTGAGACTGCTCAATAAATGGTGGCCATTACTATAATAAGTTTTCTCTTCTACTCTCTTAGGATCATTCAGTAACAAATAATCCAACACATTCAAACCTACAATCAAAGTCTGATCTACTCCTTTAAGATGATTTACTATATGAAATTAAAATGAGCTTTCTTTTTTAAAATACGATTATTCAACATGCGATGTGTTATATTTTCCACAGTTCCTTTTAAAAGAGAGACAAATTCTGGCTAAGGTTTTCATATTAATAAAAGTATCAAAATGTACCCTAATTTTGATGTATTGTTCAGTTTGCTATATTAAACAAAATGATGACCAATAAAATTTCCCAGTGGACATGATCTTTGATACTTTGATACATTTTAATGAAACTTGAACAGTGGGCAAGTGGTAGAAATAGGTATTTGCTCTAAGCTCAAGAAATCTGAGGGAGAAGACTCCCCCCAAAGCAAGATTTTCTTTCCTCTAACCAAGTCCAACTCTACATCTGGGTCCACCTTTCTTTCTTTCCCTTGCCCCTTCCTGTCTCTCAGCCTACCTTGCCAATCCAGTTTAGTAGCCACCTTGGCAGAGAGAAAGAAAATATTGGACTCTGTAATTTGAGGCCTAGATGGTCTTCTTAAGTAACCTTCAGAAGTGAAAGCACTTTGGGTTCTATAGAGAAGACACATTATTACATCCCCCAAAGTCCTTATTAAACAACATTAGCTCATAAGTGCAATAGCCCTCACTGATTTATATCAATTCTAGCTAATAATTATTCTTGAAAATGACTTTTGTGGATAAAATACAAAACATACTAGTCTACAAATATATCAATGACCTAACTCTTCACAATATTGTCTATATTTACCATTGCAAGAATAGAGACACATCTGAGTACCAAACACGTGAGGAAGCCTACTGACAAAACTGTGAGTTAAATTCAATATTTAACCATGTCTTTGGACATTGGAATTGACATAGAAACCCCTACATACCATTTTACTTTGATCAGCTAGTAGAGAAACTGAATAAGGGTTATTTTTCTTATTTAAATTTAAAAGTATCTTCCAGGGCAGAATTGAAATGATGAGTACAGTATGCTGCTTCTTCAGTCTACAGCAAGAGCCAAGTATTTAGGCAAAGACCCAGTGAGCAAGAAAAGCTACAGGGCTGTTACTCAACAGCGACATCTGCCGATGTCACAGGAGTATGGTTTCCCACATTAGGAAGCACTGCTCTTTGGCAGTAATGTGGCTGGAATTATAGCTAACTCTTAGGCGTTAAGAGGCTTACTCTCTGGTTTGTGGATTTTCTAGGTCTTTAGTGACTCTTCATTCTCCCACTTGCTCTCTGCCAGTTGGCTAAAAGGCTAATCTTGGCATTCTCACCAGACGTTAAGTAAGCAGAGAATAAAAAAGAAAACTCACATCAATCAATATTGCTTCTGTTACTCAATGGTTTAAAAAATACTCAGTTTCCTTACAGAAGAATTCCGAATAATATATGTAGATATTCCTCCCTCCCTCCAGGCAGCCAAGGAGGTGGAATTTATCCTTCTCACCCTCCAAGATGGGCTGGACTGAGGGACTCACTTACAAAGACTAGAGTATGGGGCCGGCCGGGGTGGGGGGGGGGTGGGGACAGTAACCTTATAGCAGAGAAGACTGGCAGACATTAGTTTTACCAGGTGAGTCAGGTGAACATCACCAACAACGTCGTATGGACACCAGGTACCCCTGATATGACATGACCAAAGGGCTCTTCACCTCCACCTCCATGGCATTCTTTCCAAAACCCCCAGGATAACTGCAACAGACCAGTCCACATTGGGGGCCATTCTACAAAATACCTGACCAGAACTCCTCAAAATTGTCAAAGTCATGAAAAACAAGGGAAGACTGAGAAACTGTCGCAGAGCAGAGGAGACTGAGGAGACGTGAGGAGCAAATGAACCCTGGTGTCCTGAGTGAGATCCTGGAGCTTAAAAGGACGTTGGTGGAAAAACGGGTGAAATCAGCTTTGTGAAAGTCTGGGGTTTAGTTAATAGTAAACAGTACATCAATGTTGGTTTCATAATTAGGACAGATTTACCACAGCCACGTAACATGACAACATTAGGGGGAATTAAAACTGAGTGAGGGGTATATGGGAACTCTCCGTACTATCCTGGTAAACTTCCCATCAGTTTCCAAGTATTCCAACGTAAAAATGTTTTGTTTTGTTTTTTCAACACTAAGGACTTGCTCTGTGTCCATCTCTGTGCTGGACATTCTGGTGGACAGCACCTCACATCTGAAGACCATATCACGATTAGAGTGTGTTTTCAGATACTTTCTCTCATTTAAACTTCCACAACAGCCCCGTGAGGCAGGCAAGGTGAGATTATTTCTTCATCAAGAGATGAAAAAACAGATTCAGAGATGTTTTGTCCTGCTCTAAGTCACACAAGGTGTAAGATGCAAAGCCAGGACCCAGCCACAGGGCTCCAGGACTCTTTCTACTCCTCACAAGTTTCTAGACTTTAAATTACAATAGAAGTGATTCTATTGGGAGTGGCTGACACTGTAACATGAGACTGTTGGATTTAAAGTATCCCTGTTATCCTGGCCTCTGGTGTCAGGATTGAAGTGCTGAAACAGTAATGAATGCTGGAAAAAAACAATTGAAATTCTTACGAGAATAAGTCCAAGTTCCAGTATGTATTCCCATACTTCATCATGAAGTAATAAACTTCTCTCTGCCAGGGAAAATCCCTCTCATCCTCTGAGGCTTAGCTCAAGAATGACTTTGTGAGTCCTTCCTCCGAGGCTCCCTTCTGCCTCCTGAGAGCACATTCCTACAACCTCTGTATTCCGGTAGCGCTGTCATCGCTTCTTTTGTTTTTTGTTTTGAAGGGCAGAGGGGACGTAAATATTAGAAATTTACATTCATATCTTTACTACATATAAAATTACTCTCCCACCTCTCCTTTGCTTACAACCTCCTTTTCTATTCAAATTTAATCCTCCAACATGGTTTTTCTAACCAAAATGACTCAATGTGGATGGCAAGTTAAGTTACTCAAGTGAAACGTCTCAAATTCAAATGTCTTCGGAGACCAGATATGGAGTATAAATGGGTAAAGTAGGGCCAAGTATAGGAAAACTCAAGTGGCCTTCTCTGTCATTTATTTTCCTGCTTTTGGAAGATCCATGAAAAGTGATACTTTTCTACTATAAGGAAAATTGCTGCTTGATGATAAACAGCAAGTGACATTTGACATCAGTAGTTGGGGGGAACAATAGTGATATGCATTGTGGCAGGCTGTGCATGGCCTGTTTAAAGGGAAAGTATGAGATGAGCCTGGAATGTCTTATTATGACAGAAAGCAAGCAGTACTCAAAGAGTAATGGAGATGTAGCAAAGGGACGCAGAAGCCAGTTTGGATGGCCTCCTACCGACCAAGCTAGGGGCAATCTGAACAGTAAAAGAAATAATGACTGTAAAGGGTTATGACTCATTGAAAAAGGCAGGAAAACATAAGTCTTAAATAAGTTTAAAGTTCAAAGATGAGAAATGGAATGTTGTTTCAAATTACCTTCCCACGAAACACTAATTAATATAGAAATTAGAAAGGAGTGATTTTACAGTGAAGAATCCTGGCAGACACCACCTTAGTCAAATGACAAAATGAGTATCATTGGTAATTGGACAAATGGAAATTCTGTACCACTTGATAAGATGCAATAAGAACACAGTGTCAACTTGAATGACATTCCTGCCAATAATGCATACTGGACCTAATTGTGAGGAAACTGCTATATGCCTCCACCTTGCACCTCTAGAACTCTTTTTATCTTGCTGAACAGAAACTGTATATCCATTAAACAATAACTCTCCATTCAGCCATCCCCCTAGCCCCTGGCAACCACTATTCTACTTTCTGTCTCTATGATTTTGACTACTCTAAATGCCTCATAATAAGTGGATTCATATAGTATTTGTCTTTTTCTGATTGGCTTAGTTCACTTGCCACAGTGTCCTCAAGGTTCATTCATGTTGTAGCATGTATCAGAATTTTCTTCCTTTTTAAGGCTGAATAATATTCCATTGTATGTGTATACCACATTTTGCATATCCAGTCATCTGTCCATGGACACTTGGGTCGCTTCCATGTTTTAGCTACTGTTACTAATGCTGCTATGAACATGGGTGCACAAATACCTCTTTGAGATCCTGCTTTCAATTATTTTGGTATATACCCAGCAGTGGAATTGCTGGATCATATGGCAATTCTATTTTTAATTTTTTGAGGAACAACCATACTGTTTTCCACTGCAGCTATACCATTTTACATTTCTACCAATAGTGCCCAAAGGTTACAATTTCTTCACATCCTCACTAACATTTGTTATTTTTCATTTTTGTCTGTTTTTTTTAATAGTCATCATCGTAATGGGTGTGAGGTTATCTCAGCCTGGAAAAGAGAGCATTTCTCTTTGTATATAGCCACTCATCCGATATGTTTTGTATGTCAGAGGTCCCAAAGAGAGATTGAATCTGGTTTAGGGACCCTGCCAGGGTGATAAGATCTGGCTACTTTTTGTTCTGAGATAGTAAACTAGGCTTTGACCGTAATTAAAGAGCACCCCTCCCACCCCCACCACCTCGAGAAAAGTGAAAGTTTTCTGTGCTTCAGGATTATTAGAATATCCAGTTTCCAATCTACCAGCTGTAAAGAGTGGGACTAGGCCCAATAACATGCTGTCCATATTTTGTCAGGCCTCTCAGGCCATGATCCCGGACATCACAAAGGTTGCTGGGAGGGCTCTCTTATTGTCACTACTTTCCCAAGCTTTTCCCTCTGCTCTTCTCTCCCCTGGTACAAAGCACCAGCTGGTTTTGGTGGCTCTGTTTCTTGGCCCGATGATTGAATTACTTGTTCAGAATGAACCATTCCATCTCTGCCACCAGGTAGCTCTTTAAACAGATTGGCCACAAACTGGAAACCAAATAACCCTAATGGTCAGCTATTTATTAAGAGAGACATAATCATTCATAATCATCTGCAGATTGCTGGAGAGTGATTCACATTTTGCTAACCAGTCACCGTCAACAGCTTTGCTCTCAAATCTACTATGATAGAGTCTCACCTGAGTTAGGTCTTGCTGTTTCTGTGCAATTATTGCCTTAAGCTGACAAAAAAATTGCATTGCATTAATATTTAAAATTAAGATCAATGATTACTCTAGCATAGTGACAGAATGCTTCTGCTGAATGTCATTGAATTCCTCATTAATATTAATTTGCAGTTTATAGAGAAATGGCTTAACAACTGAGCTACACACATCTAATTCAAATATTGATTAACTGAGCCATAAATCTGCGCTCATGAAAGAAATTGCTTTTAACCATCTGTGTTTAAATTTATGGTCTTTCTTAGCATTTTCAAAATTTATCTTCTTTTAGTAATAACATGTACTTTTTCTAGTAGGTTGGTTATTGGCAAATATTTGGCAATTTGTTGATCAGCATAAATTTGTTTTAGATTGCCAGGAATGACATAAAATTTTCCAATTATTTCTTTATCAAAAGATATTATAACCCAGATATCCATATTATCATTACCAACCATGATTTATTTACTGGATATATTTTAATAAGCTGGGACTGACCTAAGAATACAATTTTCCTTAGTATAGGAAAATGATACCATTGATCAGAAATTAGTAGGATACTTAATTTGAATTGTTTTTCTTGATTGCAGTAATTAACTTCCACTATGTTTAAAATATTAACATACTTGTCATGTTTTTAATATTACTAGTAGATGAAAATGTAACACAAAGCTCACTTAGCACTAATTAGAGATCCACCACCTCTACCTGGATGCTCTTGTGCATTCAAAACATAAGACTTGCTTTTTATAAGGAAACAGTTTATTTATTTTTACCATTAACAAATATTTATTAAATGTATAAACCATTATACTCATTGTTGCTGTGAAGTATATAGATGAATAACACACGTTCTTAAAACTCAAGGTGTCTCACGATTAATTAGGAAAATAGATGAGGCATGTATGCAATAACCAAAATGCAAACTCCACTTTTCACTTATTTTCTTATAAATAAATATGCAATCTCTGTACGTCTGGGAAAACCAGAGAGAACTAGAGAGAGTAAACAAAGTTATTGTAGAGATAAAGCTTCTTTTTGGAACCTGTCATATTTGGATATTCCTTCACTGGAAAACACACTTATTTTACACCACAACAGAATGCAAACTTTAGTGTGTATCAGAATCCTCTGGAGGACTTGTTAAAATGCAGATTGCTGAGCCCAACCTATCCTCAAAGCTTCAGATTCATTGGGTACAGGGTGGGGCCTGAGAATTTACATTTCTAATATATTTTCAGGTGATCTTAAGTTCCCTGCCCAGGGACCACACTTTAAAAACCACTAGAGTCTCTCAAAATTGGTCAGTAGTGACAAATTACATAGGGAGCATTTTCTTTTCTTTTCTCTTCTTTTTTTTAACTTTTTCCTTCCTCTCTCCTTCCTTCTTTCCTTCCTCTTTTTCTTTTCTCCTTCCCCTCTCCTTCTCCTCCTTCTCCTTTTTAACATGGAACTTCCTCCTCCTCACTCTTAAGAGATTTAGTGGCGCTGTGCCAGCAATCAAATATCAATACTTTTAAAAAGCTTATGCTATAATTTGCTGAATTCTGAGTTAGTTAATTTTCCTTGCACTGTTCTGGGGATAATTAAACAGGAGAAGAGGATTGGGCAAACATGGTGGGCAAGCATAACATAAATGTATTGATTAGATAAAACAGAGAATGAGCTTATACTCTTTCACTTGATTCGCTGACAGGCACAGGAACGCCCCTGCATATACACACCTGGGGAGCTTCCTCAGGTGCCCAAAGGTGGCAGAGTTTAGAACACTCTTAAAGGCTGGTACTGATTGCTGACGGGCCATGCACCCCCAGGGCTGAAGCTCAGCCACTGGAAGGGTGGCTGGACAGGAGGGGGCTGTCACTGGGGTGATTCTGAGTTACTGTGACCTCTGTTCCACTCCCTCCACATTGTAGATCTTTTCTTATTTTTAAGAAATTTCAAGGTCCTGTGCCATTTTTCACTCTCACCGTCCCAAATCAAGTAATACCCCTTTGTGTTTCCCAAACTGGAATAAGAGGACACCTCAAATAAGTATGAAGCACCCTCTGGAAATACTGGTTTTAATTAAAAAGTGCATTGTCACACTATCTCTCAGGGGAGTCCCCAATGCTGAGGATTTTAAGTACCACAGAAGTATGTGAGTGTGCGTTTTATCCTTTTGTGCTGGTAGGCTACGAACAGTTCTAATCACAATGTTTGCAGCTATTCTTCTGATTGATAATGGGCAAAATTTGGTATGGAAGATGGCAAAACTAGTCCTTCAATAAATTATGTAACTTTTATTGCCCAAATTTCCCCAAGTATTGATACCTACAGATGATGGCTGGATGATGTCACACTGAATGAATGGGTTTAATATTTCTTATTGTCAGCAGGACAACCTCCTCTAAAATAAACTTGTACATAATCAATTGCCAAGCTAGATCATATGTAAAAGGATGACCAACCCTATCCAAATCTTAAACCTATCAAAATCTAAAATCGCTTCTCATTTTTAAAATGGTCTAGCCTTTAGAGATGTGGTGTTTCTGCTCCAAATCATAGACTCATGCTCTTAAAAGGAGCTTTAGTTTGATGTCCCAACAAATAAAGAAGTCTCCTCCTCAACATCTCTGAGGAATTGGCAGCTGCTTCTATCCTCCTTCTTCTATCCTTCTAAGCAGAGGGAATTTATGACCATTCCCTTGCTGGAAAGCTCTAAATGATAGAAAGTTCTTCCTTTCCAAAGTTTTCACAATAATGCTAATCTTTCTTCCGTGAATCAGGTCTTTCTGATTCCAAAACCCATATTGTTTTATTGTATCACACTGTCTCCAAATGAATACCTACACCAAAAAATGTGCAGGACTATTGTTGGGAACAGAAAACTTAATGAGACCCAGTGCCTCTTCTTAAGATGTTTACAATCTACTCATGAGAGATAATACATGTGAATAATTAGTTCTAATTCAAGTGCCAAAGAGAACCTTTAAGTTTTATGAACCTTCCTTCAGATAACGTAAAAAGAATGCTATCCAGATGGAAGGAAGTTTCATGAAGGAGAAAACTGGTGGGTGGCAATACAGGAGGAGAGGGGGCAGAACGCGAACATTCCACGCAGAGGGAGTGCATGTGCTTATGGGGAGGGTGAGCACCCGGCATGCTTCAGACCTGGGTTAAAACGCCCTGGAGCGCAGCAGAAAGTAAATACAGGGCAGCAGCGAGAGCCATAGTTCTCAGATGGGTTGGGGTTAAGGTCTACACCCTGGAGTCCAGAGACAGCAGCATGGACTTGATTCTCTCCACTAATGTTCTCCAAAGTGGAACACAAACCCAGGATGTATATAAGAGTATGCATTGGGGTGTGAGAAGATGGAAAAACTTCTGGTTAGCTTTTATTTTTAATTTTAAAAATGAAAGAAATTAAGCATTACTAAAAGGTACTGCATTGATTGAATCTGGTTCCTTCACCATCTGTGTTTCAAGGTCACACATCACAGTTCCTGTACGGTACCGGAGGCAGACTGAGGGAAGATGGGGGCTCCGCGATGCTGAGAGGTGGAGGGGGCACCTTCGCATTTGCTACCTTGCAATGGGTTTGCAGGTCGTGGGGGGCCAGTTAGGTGGGTTTATAGATGATGTCATCTCATTTTAACTAAATTCATCTTTACAAAATGGCAAAGGGCTTTAACAGGTTCCTTCAGAGAACCCACAGATTGAAAATAATATTCATAAGACAATCACAAATAAATAAAATGTGGCAGACCTGACATTGCTTTTATTCCAAGGACAAGATGTTCAACAGCCACATTACAAGATGAAAACAGAGCTAATCTGATGAGGTCTGGCAAGAAATACTGTTCTAAAAAGTGACATTTGAAATATGGATATAGATCCAATTTTATTTATGATGAACTTTCCTGTAAATGGTACATACTCATATATTGTGCCTTTATGAAATGTTGAGAGGTTTTTCTTTTTTCCCCCCACAATAGTCCTTGAACTAGGAATTGAAATAAACTGAACCTGGAACTAGAACAGCAACTTCAGTTGCTGTATCAAAAAGTATTAAATCAAGGTTTTCAAAAATAATAAAGCATATACATACAGTACAAATATGCATAAAAATATGAATATAAAACAAGCATATATACTATATAAATTATATGCATATGTAAATAAACATGTATGATATAAAATTAATAATATAAATTTAGAAACTCAAAAAGCTTTTTGAAACATTAAGTAAAATAAAAATTATGGAAAATATTTTTATTTTCTCTTTATCTCCACCTTGAAAACTTTTTTGCTTGTTTAATAATATACCTGTCATATTAGTACAGTAACAACTTATATAGATATTTATATAAGTATATATATGTACATATGTCTATAGACTGTGCATTCTCAAAATGTTTTACCTGAAAGAGGGTGATCATTTTTAACTGCTATATTTATAATTTTGAAATACTGTTACAAATGTACTGCCACATTTTGAAGTAGGAATTCATTGAAGGTTTTGATCCAGGAATTGATACATCAATACACAGCAAGATACATCAATAAGTGTATTTAAGGCCGGGCGCAGTGGCTCACGCCTGTAATCATAACACTCTGGGAGGCCCAGGCGGGTGGATCGCTCGAGGTCAGGAGTTCGAGACCAGCCTGAGCAAGAGCGAGACCCCGTCTCTACTAAAAATAGACAGAAATTATCTGGCCAACTAAAATATATATAGAAAAATTTAGCCGGGCATGGTGGTGCATGCCTGTAGTCCCAGCTACCTGGGAGGCTAAGGCAGTAGAGTAGGATCACTTAAGCCCAGGAGTTTGAGGTTGCTGTGAGCTAGGCTGATCACTGTAGCCCAGGCAACAAAGGGAGACCCTGTCTCAAAAAAAAAAAAAAAAAAAAAGAAAAGAAAAGAAAAAGAAATATGATCTCAACCTCTAAGATGAATTATAAAAGAGAAATAAGGGAAGTGGCTTATAATTTGTTGAGATAATTTAGAGCACGAATAAGGGAGATTGCAATGGAAAGAGGAAGGAGAAGCTAATACAGGGGATATTGTGGAGGCAGGATATACAGGATCTCAATAAATTACTCAATACTGGGGAAGAGAGGGACGTAATGGAGACAAACCACAGGTTAACAGTAAATTTCTCCTCTGGGTTACTGAATGAAGGGGGAGGGCATTATTAGAAATTGAGATGCTATGTTTTAGGTTTGGTTTATAATAGAATATATTTTCCTCTTTTGAGTCATGATTTTTTCAAATAAAGTCACTCTATTCATATTAATCTTTAATTTAGTTAACAAATACTTATCAAACTCCTACTGGCTTAGTTTGATCTGGCTGATATAACAAAATAACATAGACTAAGTAGCATATCAACAAAAAACATTTATTTCTCATAGTTCTGGAGGTTGGGAAGTCTGAGATCAAGAGGCCAGCAGATGTAGTGTCTGATGAGGGTCTGATCTGTCCCCCATGGAAGGTGACTTCTTGGTGAGTCCTCATGTGGTGGGAGAGGTAAGCTCGCTCTCTGCCATCTCTTTCGTAAGGGGAGCCCTCATGATCTAATCACCCCTCTAATATCATCACTTTGAAGGTCAGTATTTCAACATACAAATTTTGGGGAGACATAAACATTAAGACCATAGCACCTACTAAATTTCAAATGGCATAAAGTGCCAAGTATTCAAAGATGAAAGAGATATTTCTAACCTCAGGAGCTCACAAACTAGTGGAAATAATAAAAACATGTGGATAATGATCCATACTATGAGAAGCACAGTGAGAGAACCACCTCTAGGCTGATCTGAAAGCACATGGAAGGGACAACTGGCCCAACTGGGAAGAAGTTTCGGAGATGAGGCTTCTGAGAAGTCTAAATAAATGAGGAAGGGCTAGTCAAGGGAAGAAGAAAGGAAGTACATTGCAGAGAGAAGTTGTAGGATGACTAAGGCAAAGTGTGGTATATGTGGGAAACTCTAGCAGAGAGAGTTCAACAGAAATCAGATCCCCTCTGACAGGTGGACGGTTTAATTCTGCTAAGAGGTCATGGGCTCATATATTCTGAAAAGAAAATCAATACGAAGCAGAAGGCTGTCAAACCTATGCAGAATGATGATCGGGGAGGCCAACTAGAAAGAAGAGAAAGTAGTTTGTATGTTAAAGCTGCAGCAGAGAAGTTGAATAATGAAAATACTAACTGTAATATTTAAATTGGAGACATTACTATCCAGTGCTTAAATGTGGTGCATATTAAATAAGAGAAGCAACCCTGAAGATTGGGACTACAAGAACAGATAAGTAAACACAATTAGAAACTTGCTTTTAGAGGATAAAAGGAAAGAGGACATAATCAGAGCTCCAGAAAGTACATGAATATTTATACCTTAATATTGGACTATATATTTATGTATGTGCATGAACATGTGTGTGCCAGATGAAACTTGAAACTGAAAGGGACTAGGAGATATGTGAAATAGTTATGTTTTGTCTGAGAATGTGGAATTATTGTACGAGACTTGGGCAGGAATGAAACAATATTGTACAGTTCCACTGATGGTGGTGTGGAATAGCTCAGATAAATGTGGCAACTGTATGTTATTTTACAGATTAGGTAATACAAATTGTTCACATCTTATTTTACCAAATCCTCACTACTCTATAACCCAGGTATTGTTGCAGCATTTTGCAGACGAGGAGACTAAGAATTAGTGGCATAAGGTGAGTTGCCCAGTGTCAGATGGTGACAGAGCTGAGATTCAAACCGGATATTCTGACTCCCAGACTCGGGCACTTCATCAGCGGTTTTCATGAGGGATTGACGGTTCCATGAGGCCAAAGAGTTTTGTGGTTCTGCCTCAGGGACAGTGTAGTGAATATTTGTAACTTTTTGGCTGTCTACCAAGCATCATTCTCCTTTCCTTTGGTGACAGCATATTAATACTTTTGGAAAATTATCAGCCAAGGCTTTGTTTAATGTCTAAAGATAGCTTCTGTGTGCAGAAAGGAATTCTTATGTTTGCATTCATTTTCAACAGTAGTCAATACATTAAAATTTTAAATGTAAGTTGTAGATAAATTAACAATAATAGGTTATTAAGTATGAAATGTCCAATTTCCTTAAGTACTAAGTTTGACAGTTGATATCTCCAACATTTCACTTTGACACTTGTTATTTTATTTTTATTGTGAAGGTACATCCTCATTCTTTCAAATGCATGGTTTGGCTTGTGATTACCTTTCAAATTTTTTTTTACAGCCAATTTTGTGAAACCATGGACAAGTCAAAAATTCATGTTATTTTGGAATATGAGTTCCTTTGTGAAACTAATGTAGCACAGACAGCTCAAAATATCCATGAAGTGTTTGGGAAGGATGTGGCTAATGAACGCATGGTACGTCGATGGTTTGAGAAGTTCCATTCTGGTGATTTTAATCTTGAAAATGAGCCACCTAGGTGACCTGAGACCAAGGTGGATAACGATGAGCTGAAAGCTGTAGTGGAAGCAAATCCATCTCAATCTTTGTGTGAATATATTAAGTAAATCCACTCACACATCTGGTGATTGTTAGTTGATACTTGATGAGGTTCTAAATTTAAAATGTTAAATCCCCTGAGTATTTACATACAACTTTAGTTTATCAATTATTTTGAACATTTTATTAAATATTAAATTCACTCAAGTTATATGTCCTCCTAAATATTGGAAAGTCTTTGTAAATGTGATTGATTTCATTACCTGATACTTTTCAACTTCAAATAAATATTTAATATATCCAGTTTTCTAAAGTATTTCAAATAGACAAAAAGGCAGAATTATAAATCCAGCACACAAAATTTTCTTAAGTACTTAAATGGTTCCTCTAAACCTAATAATAAAGATTTAATGATTCAGGTTATTTAAACTTATAAATACTGCTTAAAACTTATAGCAAATAACACTGAATCTTTTAAAATTAAAATCATAATTAAAAATCTTTTCAAATTGAAATTACAACTTTAAAATCTCAGATTTAAAACCAAAACAACACACGTTATTCAGGTGACTTTAAAATGTTCAAATTCCTCATTGTTTTTTCATTTATTTTCTGCAGTTGTGGTCAACTCAATTTGCCCTTAACTTGGTACAAAAATATAGATCCCAAAAATTCAATTTCATCTTTTTTCTTAATGCATATTTTTACACTTTCCTTGAGTTAAGTCATTTACCATCTCTTTAATGAAAAAGTTTCAGGCTCTAGTTAGAGATTCTGGATAGGGACCTGGAACCTAGTGGCAATTTCCAGAATAATTCTGCTCAAGCTGCTTGTTAATGTGCTGAGCCTCTTTACATACAAAGGGGGCTTTTCAAGTCCCAGCCTTTTCTTGCAAACAGTTTCATCTGGCTACTTCTTAGCTATTTATTTCTACTATAACTTCTGACACAACACTTGCTATAATACCGTCCACAAATTTGATTGCCTAATTTGGGTACATGATTTCTGACACCCACCTGCCTCCTTCCCGACCCCAGTCAGTTTCCATCCATCTTTGCTGTCTGGTAAAGTTCAGTGAAATCTACACAATAGCTCCTTCTATTTCCCTGCACTGGGGTTGTAACTAATGTCTTTACTATCTAATTGGATTTTGCACCTTTCTTATATAGATCACTTCCTTATCTGTCTCACAGACCACAAATTTATAGTTATTGCATTGACTAGAATTTCCTCTTTGGTGTTGCGCATAAAAATTGTCAAGTGAGATCCCCTGTTGCTGCCTGGTTCCCAGCGGAGTCTTCAGCCTTCTTTTCAGTTCTTCGAGCTGTCTTCTTATCCTTTCAATAAATTACCCTGTCTGTTGTTTTGCAACCCCAAACCCCCAACTGATTCAGGCAGCCAAGGGGAGGCTGCACAGCTGGCAAAAGGGGTGCGTTAGTGGAGACAGGGCTGGAGGACGTACCCATGCTTCAGACAGATCAGCTGCACTACTGTCTGCTCTGTGGATTTCATTTGAAGAAGGGAATCTATTACTAAAAAGTTTTGAAATCATTACATCCATGACCACTAAGGTTTCAGTCATGAAACCTTCAATTTGGAGAATTTTAAGGACAAATTGAAGGATGGGAACAATGGCAGAAAATGTCTGAATAAAAAAGAAAATGAGAAACTTAAGGTGGCTTTCAAAATTGATGAGGTATCAGAGAAGAAAGAAATCAGGATCTATTTCCACGTAAGAAGCCTCAATGCCTAAAAATTGAGGACTAAGTAGTGAAAGCAAATAATAGGAGGTACAAAGAAAGGGCTAAGGGAGTCGTGATTAAAGACAGGTAGGAAATGCAGGATCGTTATGTCAACATTCCTGGGGGAAATATGCCTCAAAGACAGTGTATGGGCTCAGGCACAAAAAGTTACGATGACTGTTTCAGAGGAATTGATTTAGTCAAAAATGAAAGCTAAAAATTTCATGCTCCATTTCTCAGCTTTTCTAGAAACTAGAGCATGGGCTTGTTTTAGGTTCAACTAACTAGGCACACAAACATAGGTGCATGGGTCAGGGGCACAAAGGAACTGGCACCATGGAGAATCATTCCTAGAGGTTGCATTTGTGGCACATCAGTTTGTAGGGGCAGCAGTGCCTGTGTGTCACCCATGGTAGGTACAACATACAGAATCAGCTAAGAATTTAGGGTTCAGCTTCGAGATCAGCAATGTCCTCAATAAATGGGTTCTCAGCTGCACTTCTGGCAATATGGCTTCCTTTGTTCCTGCCTATGTTTCTGAGCTTGATTCTCTAATTTTTACAGAGATTCTTTGATTTGTTCACTAGCAACTAGTCCTCAAGGAAAAGATGGGGAAGTCTAGTATTTTTTATCTGTCTAATTGGTGCTGAAGACAACAAAACCAGTTAGTATTAAGGGATGGGACTTGGGAAGCCTGTGGCATGTGACAACGACTAAAAATTCCATCAAATTGTCACGTGTGGTCACCTTGGACTAAGAGGCCTATTAACAGCAAGGCCTTGGGAGGACCACACGGCTGCTGCTGTATGAAAAACATAAAATGTTCAGATTGTGGAGCGGATGACCACATCTTACAGTGCTGATGACAAGCTCAAATTCCTAAATGTTTGGCTAAAGGTAAAAACTAAAGCTCAAGGGCTTTCTATTGTCTTTCTATTGTCTATGGTTAAAAAAAAAAATTGCTGTCTCTTATAGCTACAAGATAGAGAGCCAAAGGAAAAAAAAGAAAAGAAGAAGAAAAGAAATTACAATATTTGTCACGTGGATTGCCTGATGTCAATCAATTCACAGCCTTACCAACTGACTTATGTGAGGTTGGCAGCACTGACTGGGACAGAGCTGGACCCCAGACCTGGAATGTAGATGTGCGATTGGATTTGGGAGACTCAGAATACGCCAATCCTCAATCCCTCACTGAGCCTCCTCTGAGGATGTGTGTCAAAGCAGCACATCCGCCCGTACCTGTTGGGGGTACCTGAGGGCCTTGTACTGACCTCTCCTGAGGGTGTATCTTATGAAGGGAAGCCAAGTCTCCCACGCCCCACAGTCTCCAGTCCTACAGGAGTGTCAGAGTTCAACAAGATGCAGCCTTTGCTACTTAATAGCAGCAAAAAAATCTGGGTATACTTCAAGGATGAACAAAACTTTTAGCCTGGAGTGAATTTATTTGATGTGGTTACACTTGGTAGAAATTCTTGCTTCTGTCGCCAACGTGCTGGCTCAGTTAGCTGGAAGAGGTTCTGATTGTTTGTCTAGTCCATTGACTTAAGGCTAAACTCAGTGGTGGCCCATGATAAATAAAGTTGCCAGAAAATCCTTGGTTTCATTTAGAGGAAAGAATCAAAAAAACTTAAGGAAATAGAAATGTTGAAGTATTTTTTTGTTTGTTTGTTTGTTTTCTTTTTCACTCCTAACCCTCCCTAATTTTGTCTCCTGAGGGAAGTCCAGACACTTTCTTCTCTAAAGATTTGAGATACGCATTGGTGTGAGGACCACCCTTGAAAAGCATGTTAGTGGTGGCTTTACTTAGGATGTGAAAGGTGATGGAAGAGACTACAGTTGAAATGGTCTCCCTAATTTCAAATAAGATGGCAAAATCATGGTGGGTAGAAGCCAAGGAGCAGCACTTAACTGCTGGAAGTAAGGTGCTTGCAATTACCACAGTGGGCAGCATGGCTTAATGCTGTCTTCTGAATATAGTCCAACCAGTAGAAATGCTCAGCAGTGCATAAAACCAAAATAAATAGACAGCCCACCAAGATCCTTTTTGATTCTGCTATCACTTCTACCTCAACTCACACATAGTCTTCACGGGAAGTTTCCTATGGTCAATTACATAGACAGGAGAATATTAGAATCTAGTTTGCAAATATCAATGCCTGCGATTTCCGCACCAAATGAAAGTGGTTTGCTGGATCATGTTGGCTTATTTCATGGATGTCTCTGAAGGAGAGTAGAAAGGGAAATCTTCACGTAGCACATTTTGCTGTTTAACTTGCCTAAGAGTATACAAGTATACAGTAAGAACAAGTATACAAGTATACAGTAGGTATACATATATACATTAAGAACCTGTATTGGTTCGTGGGTAGTGGATAATGGATTGGCTGACTGGTCGAAGACCTGTTTGGAACAACATTGAAGGATTGGTGACAAGAAGGCATGAAGAAATATATGAATGTATCACTTGGGGTCCAGTATATACAATGTATTGAGTCATATGAATGTATATATACCAAAGACCCACACTGCAGTGGACTCTCTTAATAATACAATGAACAAAATGACCAACTCTATGGTCATCTTTCTTCCTTGTTACCCCCGAAGTTTGCTCATTTGGGCCCATGAACATCCCAAACTTGTGATAAGGTCATAGACTCAACATGTATTTCCTTTTTCCTGGCAAAAACACTACTGAGTGCCCAATTTGCCCGCTGCAGTCAAAACTGAGCCTGTAGTATATTAACATACCCCAGGAGGACCAGCAGCCATTGAATAGTCAGATTACTTCCCTCATGAAGGGAGAAATACCATTTTTTTATTGAATTAGAATTATACTTGTATTTGCTTTCTTTTTCTACCATTCATTGACTTACTGAATATTTTATGTACCCTCATAATTTCACATTCAACATTGCTCCTTGCCTAAGAAATTGCTTTACAGTGAACAAAGTAATGTAATATCTATGAAATTCAATAGTCTTATTATGAACTCCATTATGTAGAAGCTATTAGTGATTCATTATAGCACCAGCCAGGAGACAACACCTCCTAAGTTTAGGGTGCATGTTGTTCTAAAAACTAGAGATCAGGTTTTATCCTGTTTCTCCCATAGCCAGAATATATGATTTAGGAAAAATTGGGGAGGGAGGGAAATAGCACCTCTTACTGTATTATTCACTTGTAAAAATTTTGCTCTTTGTCTCCAAAAGTCTGGCACCACTGCTAATGCTTTCCCTGGAACCTGATGTTGCTTAAACTTCTGCCTTCTGAAAGTTTAAGTGCAAATGTCTGTAATTGAAAGAGCCTAGGTCTTGTGATTAAAGGTGTTAGGGTCCTAGGAAAGAGGACCTAGAGTTGCAACAGTGGTCCTATTGAACTAGAGGTTGAGACCTCTTCGTGGCTCTTGGTGAACAGGCAAAAAAAAAAAATTATGTGGTTGGGTGGAGTGACTGCTCCTGACTGTGGAGGGGAAACTGGAGTTTTATTATACTCTATACTATAGGCAGAATGGGGTAAGGATGGAACCTTGAGAATCACTCAAGTACTTCCTAGGCTGCCATGTCCTGGGGCAACATTAAAAGGACATGACAGTAACCTAATACAGCCAGAACCATCAAAAGCCCCGGTTCTTTTGGTGTAACAGTTTGGGTCACCTCACCAACTAAAGAACTTTGATCAGATGATGTATTGGATGTAGGCAAAGGGACGTGAAAAAGTTAGAAATCCTACATTCCAACGACAGCTTTGTGATAGTTGAAGAAATGAAAACCATGGCATTTACCCAGTTTTCTAGTCTGTCTTTTCTATCTTGAATAACACTTTATGTAGGTTTGGTGGTTGGTGTTACTATACAGTTTATTCCGCACTTAATATGATACAGATAAGTAGGGAAAGATTTGACTTTGAGCTGAATAAAAAACCAGATTAGACTTTAGCTTGTTTTGGGGGCAATAAAGTAAGCTTTTGGTTATGTGGGGAATAAATTGCATAATATTAGGCAAAAACATTTTTTTAAGTATGAATATAGGAAGAGTATATATTGATCTTACCTAGCTCAGGGATAAATTGAGTGCTGGGCATTAGTCATTTATTTATTTATCCATGTATTTATTTCTTCATTCATTCATTTGTCCATTTATTTATTTACTTCCTAGTGGGAGTGAGCGTTGCATAGTACATGAATTCTCTTTCTGTATTCTGGTAATTTTCCACTTTCTCAGTTCCCCTGGAAGTAGGCACAAATATGTTTTCTAAGCTCTTTCTTTCTCTTTTTCTATTTCTTTCATTCAATTGCAAATCATGATATGATGAATATCCTTATCCATATATTAATACTTAGGCAAATTTTTGCATTACATCCACAGTAAATGCCAGCAGTAAGAGTGCCAAAGAGTTATGAGGACAAATAGCCCTGTGGATAGGCATGTTTGGGGAGGAACTGGACCTCCTGCCAACAAGTAGCACATGCCAACCGTGTGAGTGAGCCACCTAGAAGTGAACCCCTCAGCACAAATTAAGCTTTCAGATGACTGAAGTTCTAGCTGACATCTGATTGCAACTTCATGAGAGACCCTGAGCCTAAATGGCCCAGCCAAGCCACTCTTGATTTCCTGACCTATAGAGGCTATGATGATTCTTCTTTTAATATACTAGTTTTGTGGTCATTTGTTAACCAGCATCAGATAACTAATACGCTTATGGCTAAGAACAGTGGTTCTCAACCCTGGACAGTTTTTCCCCTCAGGGACAGTTGGTACTGTCTGGAGACATGTTTGATGGTTCCAACTGGGGAGGATGCTACTGGCACTTAGCGGATAGAGTCCAGGAATGCTGCTATACATTCTATAATGAATGGAATAGCCTGATAGCCTGCTGTGACAAAAAACTATCCAGCCTGAAATGTCAGTGGTGCCAAAGTTAAGAAATCCTGAATGGTAGAAAAACTTAAATACCATTAGAATCAATTTTTAAAAAAAGTTAAATAGAACTCAGCTGTGAGTCATCTCTTCCTATACATTTTTCAAGGCTGGATTTCTAATCACCTTTACAGGCTCTTCAATGTTAACTGATGAAGCAAGATTTGACCAATGTAGAAACATATATTTGTAATCAGGCACCAGTCATACTACCTCTCCTGCAAGTTAGCTGAATTCCAAGCTCCTCTTCTTTTTGGGTTTCAATAAAAATATGTGAAAAGAGTTATTAATTTTCAGTTCTAATGATTTTTCTATAAATCCTTTTGGATTATCTAGGGACACAATTGTGTCACCTATAAATAATATGATTTTTTGTTCTCTCCAGTCTTCATGATTCTATTTCTTTTTTGTTATTTTACTATTCTGGTTAGAACCTCCAGTGCAATATTGAATAGAAGTGATAGTGGATATCCTTATTCCTGATTTCAGGGGGAAAGTATTAAATCAAGTGTGATGTTTGCAGTAGAGTTTTTTGGTATATATCCTTAATCTTATTAAGGGAGTTTCCTTCTCTTCTAACTGCTAAGAGTTTGTTTGTTGTTTTTTATCACGAATGGGCACTGACTTTTATCATCTGCTTATTTTTTTTTTTTTTTTGAGACAGAGTCTCACTCTGTTGCCCAGGCTAGAGTGAGTGCCGTGGCGTCAGCCTAGCTCACAGCAACCTCAAACTCCTGGGCTCAAGCAATCCTCCTGTCTCAGCCTCCCGAGTAGCTGGGACTACAGGCATGCACCACCATGCCCGGCTAATTTTTTTCTATATATATTTTTAGCTGTCCATATAATTTCTTTCTATTTTTAGTAGAGATGGGGTCTCGCTCTTGCTCAGGCTGGTCTCGAACTCCTGAGCTCAAACGATCCGCCCACCTCGGCCTCCCAGAGTGCTTATCATCTGCTTATTTTTGCATGTATAGAAAAGCTCATATGGGAGAAAGAATAGTCTTTAACAAATGGTGCTGGGGACAACTGTATACCTACATTCAAAACAATGAAGTTAGATCCCTATCTGACATCCATACCCAAAAATTGACTCAAGGTAGATAATACGCCTAAGTACTAAAATTCTAAAACTCTTAGAAAAAAGCACAGAAATAAATTTTTGTGATCTTAGATCAGGCAATGATTTCTTGAATATAGACCTAAAGCACAAATAATAAAAGAGAAGATTGATAAATTGAACTTCATCAAATCAAGATCATTTGTGCTACAAAGAGCCCCACCAAGAAAGTGAAAAGACAACCCACAGAATAGGAGAATATATTTTTCAATAAATTATCTTATAAGGAACTAGTATTAAGAATATATAAAGAATTTTAACAACTCAATATCATTAGTTATTAGGAAATGCAAATCAGAATCACATGAGATATCACTTCACATTGAGTAGGATGGATAAGTTTTTTATTGCTCTAGTTGATGCGGGCGTGTTGTGTAGGCGTTAGCAGTACTGTCCTCACTACTCGTTCATTGGACAGTAGCGCTACCCCAAGAAAAGGATGGTTAGAGTAGGATGGATAAGTTAAAAAAGACAGACCGTAACAAATATTGGCCAGGAGAAATTGGAACTCTCGGATACTGCTGGTGGGAATGTAAGTAAAATGGGACAGCCACTTTGGAAAACTGTTCAGCAGTTCCTCAAAACATTAAACATAGAGCTACCATATGACTCAGCAATCTATTCCTAGCTATTTTCCTAAGAAAAATGAAAACGTATGTCCACACAAAAACTCTCAAATGAATGTTCATAGTGGCATTATTCATAGTAGCCCAAAATTGGAAGCCCCCCAAATAGCCATCCACTGACAAATGGATGAGTAAAATAAAATAAAATAAATCCATATAAAGGATTATTATTCAACAATAATAGGGAATAAAGTATTGATACAAGCTATAAATGGATGAACCATGAAAACATTACACTAAATGAAAGAAGTCAGACAAAAAAGGCCACACATTGTATGATTCCATTTAATTGAAATGTCCAAAATAGGCAACTCTACAGAGACAGAAGGTAGATTTGTGATTTCCTAGGGATGTGGAGAGGGGAAAATGGGGAGTCACTGCTAATGGGTACAAGTTTTCTTTTGGAAGTGATGACAATGTCCTAAAATTATATTACGGTGATCTTTGTCACCTCTGTAAATAAACTATAAGCTGTTGTATTTTATATTTTAAACAGGTGAAGTTAATGGCCCATAAATTATATCTCAATAAAGTTTTTAAAAATATTGGCTGGGCACGGTGGCTCCTGCCTATAATCCTAGCACTCTGGGAGGCCGAGGTGGGAGGATTGCTTGAGCTCAGGAGTTTGAGACCAGCCTGAGCAAGAGCAAGACCTCATCTCTACTAGAAATAGAAAAAATTAGTCACATGTGGTTGGCTCATGCCTGTAGTCCCAGCTACTTGGGAGGCTGAGGCAAGAAAATAGCTTGAGCCCAGGAGTTTGAGGTTGCTGTGAGCTGGGCTGATGCCATGGCACTCTAGCCCGGCAACAGAGTGGGACTCTGTCTCAAAAAAAAAAGTTTTAAAATATATAATATAAATTAGCATTTTTTACCACTTAAACATTATTGTCTATTTACCTCCCCTTCACTTTGTTTAAAAACAGCTTTGAGATATGTCACATACTGTACAATTCCCCCATTTAAAGTGTACAGTTCAGCAGTTTTAGTAGTATATTCACAGAGTTATGTAACCATCATGACAATCTAAGTTTAGAACATTTTCATTACCCCCAAACAAACTTGTATCTATGAACTGACATTCTCCATTCCCTCTTCCCAACACTCCTCCTCCTGGAACCACTAATCTACTTTCTATCTCTATTTATGAACTATTTGGGGGATTTCATATAAAGAAGTCATACAATATGTGATCTTTTGTAACCCATCTCATTTTGTGTGCTCTCATTGCCATTCCTTTTAATCTTACATATTTGTAAACTCTACAAGACATTATATTATTGTTTTATATAATTGAGATTCATTTGGATGTACACACTGATGCACATCTTTGACATTTTAATTTTGGTTATGCTGAATTTAAATTTATCTATGAAAGAGAAATGGTATCTTTATATTGGGTCTTCCTGCTGAAGAGAACAACATATCTTTTCATTTACTTAAGTTTTATGTTTCCTTAGTAGCACTTTAATGTTTTCCTCATCTAGGTCCTTTATATTTCTTATTGGATTTATACCTAGATATTGTTGTTTTGTTTTGGTTTTTTTTTCTTGGTCTTTTTTTTTTTTCTAGTTGAGCCTTCTCCTCTTCACTTACCAGAGTAGAGATGAATGATTCTGTCAGTGCTTTCTTTATGTGATCTGTGTAATAGATGATTTTCCCTGAAGTCTGATACACCATATATCTCTATCTACATAGAGATATACGAAACAGGTAAATTTACGACAAGGGCTAAATGGTTGGTATTTCAGACAAATACTTTACAGGAAGTTCAGAGATTTTGTTTTGATTCAAACTTAGAAAGTGAGAAAAGAAAGAAAAAAAATAACGATGTTTGTCTTTCAGGGTTTCCTGGGAATTCAGTTCTCATTTGTTACTCACATCCTCGTCCATTACTTCATAGTGACACTGGCTCTGGTCCATTTGTGGAACAGCCAAGTTTCTTCCCGTTTTGGGGCCTCTGCACTTACATTACACTTTCTCTTGCCTGGGAACTATTTCTCCTTACGTTTCCGATTCTCCACCACATCTCAGTTTAAGTGCAAACTCCTTTCCAAACTTTCCCGAGTAAAGTGGGCCTCTCCATCATCGTTCTCTTTCACTGCACTTCATTTCCTTCTGAGCAAGCATCACAACCTAACAACAACTACAAACTCCTTCGTCTGGCTCAGACACACAATGTAGATTCTCCAGTGACTACCAGGGTACCTGGCACATATTATGCCTTCGATAACTACTTTAAAAAAAAAAAAAAAAAAAAGGAATTCGTGCAAAGAGAATTAATTAGAACACATATGCTAGGCACAGATCTCGGTGTATTCTACATAGAGTTCCTAATGTCAAGCATTCACCATTCCAGTATCTTTTAATCCCACAAATCTCCTCCCACTTGAGGACCTTGCCCCGCCCTCCCGCAAATCCACCCTCGCGCTTCTAGGAGCCTGAGCAGGGTAACCCAGGTAGAGCCTTCCGGGACTGGGGCGCATGCGCGGCACGATCCGCACATGCGCAGTGCTTGCGCTGCCGCCGTGGTCCCTGCCCCGGGCCGAGTTGGCAGCCCAGCAACTGGGGTCGGGACGCGCAGTGCTATGGCCGAGGGCGGCGGGGAAGTGGTCGCAGTGCCGGCGTCCGGGGCTTCCAACGGCCTCAGCAATGGGGCGGGCGGGACCTCGGCGCCCACCAACAACCCGTTGTCGCGCAAGCTGCATAAGATCTTGGAGACTAGGCTGGACAACGACAAGGTAACCGGTGCTGGCAGGGCCCGGGGTCATGGGTCCCCCGCGGGGCAGAGGCGGGCCGGGGGGCGGCGTCTGTCCGACACCCACTGCAGTCTTCCTGCCGCGGAGCGAGCCGCGAGTGACCCCAGACCCGCGGGATCGGCTGCTCTCGGGAGCAGGGCTGGTGAGAAGGGGGAGCCGGAGGAGCCCCCGGAAGAGCGAAGGGGTTTCTTGGGTGTTCTTCTGACTTAGAGGGGTTCTTTGAAGACTATCTGGGTAGGGTCGGTGAACCGTGGCTCCTCGAGAAGTGCTCCCCCCGCCACCTCCAGGGATCTTCGGGGGTCTGAGCCAGGAGAGAGGAGGAGAACACGGGGCAGGGTAAGAAACCTATGCAGAAGAGCAGATCCCAAGATACGGCAGCGCGAATGGGGATTAGGAGGAACCTGAGAACAGTGGTCGTGAGAGAGCATTTCCCTTGACAAGTGACAACTGCTGGGAGCATCTGCAGTGTAAAGAACTATTTCTGCCCATAGCTCAAATGAACTCATATCTACTGGCTTTTGTTGTCAGCTAAGCACGATGTATGATTGAAGGGCTCAGGCTGTATTTCTTTACAAGACAAACTGTCCACATGGTCTCCCAAGTATCTCCTGAAACTTAAGTTGAACTTTCCAGCTGCTGACATACCTAGTTCTCTCTTCTGTTTCCTGGAGTCTCTAGGTAAATTGGTTATGCCAGTGTCGCATAAAGAAAAAAGATATGTAAAAACGAAAGCTTTTTAGGTGAATCTAGAGGTAACTGAAAATAAGCTGTTAATAAGAATTTGACTCCTGTGTGTAAAAAAATAACATTGCAGTGTAATGAGTAAGAAGGAAGGGCTCTGCGCCACTACTTATTATTAGATAGACTTAGTATTTGTAATCTTTGCAATTCCAAACAATTCTGCAGTGAATGACCTGAAATATATATATATATATATATATATGCCATTATGCATAAGTAAGTATACCGTTACTGTGTTCTGGAAATAAATTTACTGTGAAGTAATTTGAAGGTTATCCAATATTTTTTGGATTGTTTAATGGAAATAAATTATTTGAACATGATTTCTTTACATTTTAGCTTGAGAGTAGGAAAACATTTAAAAATCAGTCCCAATGACTTTCTTCTGTTACCAATTGTGTAGGAGATGTTGGAAGCTCTCAAGGCACTTTCAACCTTTTTTGTTGAAAATAGTTTGCGGACCCGAAGAAATTTACGTGGAGATATTGAACGTAGAAGTTTAGCCATCAATGAAGAATTTGTAGGCATTTTCAAGGAAGTGAAGGAGGTATGTAAACTCTTTTCACATAACATTTATTGAGAACATACTATATGCCTGGCTCTGTGCTAAGTATTTTTTGAATCAGGTTGATATGTTTGGTATTCATATACTATGTCCAAAAAGAAGATGTAGCTACTTAGTCCTGCTGCTTCTGGGTCTTTGTTTGTATCATTGTGATTTCAGAATCTGACCTCCAGTAATACTGGTTCTTAGAAAGTTGTGATACTGTTCTAGGAGATTATCTTAGGAATTTTAGCCTTTTAAGCAAAAAGTAACATTTCTCTGAATGGCTTTCCAATAGTAATATAATATCCCCTCATTGAATAAACCTCTTTTGGATAACCTTTTCTCCATTGGAGATTAGTTAGAATTGAGTTGCTTTTTACTGTATCTTAAATTAAGAACTTTTCAGATTAAGATCAATTACTTCAAAGTGTCAAAAGGACTCCGGAGTTAATTTGAAGAGGCTTCCACTGGCCAAAGATAGGACAATTTGACTATCAATGAGAATAACTGCAGTGGACCGAAACACATCAAACATGAAGTCCATGAGTTCATAAGGGTATTGAAACAGAATGCTCATTGGTTGTCTGTGGTGGTTATAAGGGAACTGACTTCTTATTTTGAAAAGTGCTAAGTAAAAGGAAAGAGTCAAGCACTTGTCTTTTATACCAACTACATATAGTTGTTGAGGGGAGGTGTCTCTATAGAAACAGTCCAACTAATCAATGAAAAGGAAATGGTAGAATGAGAAGATTTTGCAACCACTGTTGAATTTATGGATCTAGTTCAGAACTTCTCGGCCTTGGCACTGTTAACGTTTTGGACCAGTTCATTGTTGGGGACTATCTTTTGCACTGTAGGATGTTCTGCAGCATCCCTGGCCTCTACTCACTAGATGCCAGTAGGACTGCCTTATCCCCAGTTGTGACAGCTAAGAATGTCTCCAGGCATTGTCAAATGCCTCCCAGGGGCAAAATCACTGGGGTTGAGAACCACTGATTTAGCCATTGGTTATCACTAGCTGCTAACCTCACAGAAAGAGAAACACACAGTTATGTGACTCCTGATAAACATATATAACATCATACAAGAAGAATTCTTGCCAGAAAATTGAATTGGAATCTAATCAAACTTATAGATCTGACTTACGGTTTTTAGAAATGCTGGGGACAGAGAGATATGTTAATACCATGAAGATGTCAGGAGAATCTGGAGTGTTCAGAACTGTACAAGCAAATGAACTGGTTTCTTCAACAAATAAATTGTAAGAGAAAGAGAAATAAGGAGAAGTCAGAATCTATAGATTAAAAGAAGAAAGGAGAGAAATATCAACAAATTGCTAGTGAATCTTATTTGGTTCCTGAGTTGAACAAACTATTAAGAAAAGAGGCTATTGGGGAAATTTGAACAATGACTAGATATTTAATATTAAGAGATTATTGTTAAATGTTTAGATGTAAAAATGATACTTTTTCTAATTCCTCTTAGAACATACTGATACGTTTATGGATGAAAAATGACTTACCTGGAATTCAAAAAAATTCAGTTTGTAGGGGAGAGAGAAGGAGAATGAGGAGAGAACTAGAAATTGGATAAGAGAGAGACACAAGTGGCCATAAGTAATTGGTGAAGTTGGGTGATGGGTACATGGGTGTTCATATTCTCTCAACTTTTGTATTTTTTTGAAAATTTTTAATAAAAAGTTTTTAAAAGGTTTATCATATACTAATTGTATTTTACAATCTATAATTTTGTTTAATTGTGGGGGAAAATTTCAATATAAATTCAAATAAAGACTTTAAAAGCAATGTAAGAGTCCTTGAATTATAATTTAGCCAACCTCTGTGTTTAAATCATATATTAAGAGGGATAATTTATTATTTTATAACTCAAATCCATTCAGTGTATTATGGTAGCTAAAGTAAATATTAGGAGTAGTTATTCTTGATCTACGTGGCAGATAATGCCGTAGGGCATTCTTTCTAGATTATATAGTGAGATTTAAGGGAATACTGAGATTAGTTTGCTTAGGTATCTGCTATTGCTGATATTAATTGATATTTTGAAATCATGTTTCTTTTACTGTTCATCTCAAAGCAGTTTAAGATTTAGTTTAATAATTTGACTTATGTTTTATTTATAGTAAAGTATAGAGTAACATTTGAAAATATTTGGTGCTATGATTTTTTTATAATTCAAAGTGCTTTGTGAGATAAGGGAAACAAACTTTTAATTCTAAAACTAAGATTTGTGCTCATATTCTCATAAGTGATTTCCTAATCATAGTTTGTCCTCACATTTTGTTTATAGCTCTCTTGACTGTTTTCATATCTCTTGACCTGATTGGCCCATTCCTTCATGAAACTGCCATGTTTCTATTTGAAGGCCTCGTTTCTGTGTTGGCAGGGACAGGAGTAAGACCCTGTCTGCCACTGAAACTTTCCTTCCTTGTATATTTTTCTGTTGTGTGGCACTAAATTGAATTGGGTAAAAGAAGAGAGTAGTGCAATGTGAAGCTAAATGTGATTTTATGTTATGATCATATTTTTGTTTTTTATTTCAGCATATTATGGGGGTACAAAAGTTTAGGTTACATATATTGCCCTTCCCCCCCCCCGAATCAGAGCTTCAAGCGTGTCCATCCCCTAGACGGGGCACATCGCACTCATTATGTATGTATACACCCGTCCTCTCCCCTGCCCACATCTCATATTTTTATATTAAGGCATTGCTTTAGTAAAGAGTAGAGGACGGTTTAGAGAGGCTGGACATAAAGCCTGGGAGACCTTTTGGAAGACTTTGCGAAGAGAAACTTCATCTTACAGTATCTACAATATTTGATGTTATTTTTCTTTTCAGGAACTTGAAAGCATAAATGAAGATGTTCAAGCAATGAGCAGCTGTTGTCAAGATATGACAAATCGCCTACAGGTATTGTATAATGACCAGATTTTAGCATAATTCCTACCACAAAGTAAGCTTTCGTGTTTCTTTGGGTGATGGTTTATTAATATTGTTCAATTAACTTCAGAGCCTTTGCATTTTTGTCTAGCCAGTAGAGAGCTAACTGTGTAGAATTTTGATAAATCTTTCAATTCCATAATATCCCAGAAGTCCAGCAGGAATGAATTTTTTAGTAGAAAGCCTTAGGAATAATTTCACACTAAAACTGTGCCTGATAAAGACACAGCTAAATTCTGTTCATCCTCACCCTAAAAATGTCCCAGGAAAATATGTATAATTTTAGATCTGTTTATTAAAGCAATCCTAAACTTGGGGAAGGGAGCATTGCTTAGTGTGAAACTTGGCCAGAAATAGTCCTGTGTCCTTTAGATGAGGCTATCTCTAATCTTCACCACAACTCTATATGGTGGATAGTTTGTATATTCCAACTCTCAAATTTTTGTCTCCATCTCAGCCATTTCCACTGAGCTCCACACCAGCGTTTCAGTGACTTAATGTGCTACCCTATTTAGAATATTTCAGTTCAACATATGCATAACTGAAGTCATGGTCTTCACCCTTACTTGCTCTTCCATTGCTATTGTTGCACTAAAAAGCATCATCAACTATTCAGTTCTTTAATCAGCATCCAGATCCCTTATCCTTTCTTGTAAGCGTTAGCATTATGTGTTTATGGAGACCTCTGAGTGAGTCCCTTTTAATAAAGTAGTTCATGAACCTTGAAATATCTATGTATTGCATTTACTTGGACATTTTTTAAACTTTTGAGTTCTGTAGAGTGAGCTCATTTGCTTTGAACTTCAGTAAGTGCCAGTATTAGTTTTCTGAAATATAATAAAATTGGAACATACTGATATTAACTATGATTACAATTTTAGGCGGCAAAGGAACAGACTCAAGATTTAATAGTAAAAACTACTAAGCTTCAATCTGAAAGGTAAGTTTTTATTTATGGTCACCTCTTTGATAATTTGGAGATTAAGTAGAAAGAAAATTATGGATCAAAGTTAAAGCAGGATAATAAAAAACAGTTCAAAATTGGTGTAAGACATGAGGTCCTAAGCTATATCTGATAGTAACTTAAACATGAAATAGTAGTTTAGAAATATTAAACTTATATTGAGGTTGAGAGATTATTCCTTCTTTGGAATAGAAGTGATGATGTGTTGTTTGTTTGCTGTGGAATTCAGAAATGATTGCTTTTTAATCAGATTTTTAGTAATTTTACTACTAGTATTTTTTCACAATTATTATCTTTTTTTTTTAAACTATGATTTATCCTCTCTGGTATAATTCAGAGTTAACTGTATAAATTCTCCTTGTACTTTACACAAGTAGGTATACTATTTGTTGATTGAATGAATGAGTGAATGAAGGTAAGTACAATGTGGATTAGTGTAAATGTTGTGTTGAATATTGCTAAAACTCATTGACAATAAGGTAAAACTCATTAACAGTGCATCTCTTATGTCCAGAGTCATGTAGAGAGGGATGAGTATTATACTATGATGCAATATACCTGTGTACTGCTCAGTAGTTGGGTACATCACTTAAATGTTTGAATAGTCTAGGTGTTTTTTCAGTAATGTGGAGATACTACTACCATAACTGCTCATTATAGAGTAGCTCAGTATGATATAGACCAGAGGTCATCAAACTATGGCCACAGGCCAAATCCAGCTTACCACCTGTTTTTGTAAGTAAAGTTTTATTGGCATACATCCATGCTTGTATGTTTACATACTGTCTATAGCTGCTTTCACCCTACTATACCAGAATTGTTTGGTTACAACAGGGACCATATGTGGCCTACAAAGCCTAGGCTATTTACTACCTAGACTTTTACAGAAAAAGTTTGTCAATCCTGATTACTAGTATTTTTCAAACTACAGATCAAGACCAAATTGGAGTTGTAAAATTATTTAATTAGATCATAAATAGCCTTAGAAATGAAATAGGATAAATTAAAATAGAAATAGTTGGAATAAATGTTATTTTGTGAAGCCTTTGTTTGAGTTTCTGGTAATGGTTTAATGTACTTCTTATTGTGGGCCATGGTCAGAAGAGTTTGAAAGACACTGTTCTAGACCAAGAATGGCAAGTACATTGCCTCCATTCCTTAGTTTCACATCCGTTGGTCTTGACATTCTTTCATATTGATCCCTTAATCCTTCTTAACACAATTCTCTTTAGACTAAGATATGATGAACGGGCAATTATAAAGAGTGCAGAGGTATGAAGTTATTTGTGTAAGAGTATATTGTGGGTCTCAGGGATAGAAAGGACTTAGAGATCAGTTGCAGTGATCCTTTGCAGTTAAGATAATAACCAATATAATTTACTTTTCTATCTTAAAGAAACAGTAAAAAGTGGTGAAACGAACAAAATGAAATATGCTATATACCAACATCATTTAAAAAATACTATCTTTAGCCAATAGCACAAAACAGAGCAACCGTATTTTCTTTACATATATCGGGAATACACCATTGGATATTGAAACATGTAGATTATTTTAGACCTGTGATCTTCAAACTGCAGTCCATTGAAACTTAGAGTTTCTTTGTAAGAATTAAGAAGATACGGAGTTTTTGAAATCACATTCTCTACATCTTAATTTTAGTTAGAGTAATTATGCTTTTACTTATTTAGTATATTAGGTTTCTATGTAAGGTTTTGTTTGAAAAAAGGGTTTGACAATGGGAAAATATAAAAATTTTGCCCCATTTTAAGACTAGTTGAAAGGTAGAATACCAAATAAAATAATGTTTCTCAATTTTATTCTTCATGTCAGAGAAAAATCTTAAAATTAAGTGTTAAAGTTTTATCAAAGCTTAATCTTAATTTCATGCTTTTAGAGCCTCTTTTTTTCTTTATTAGCTAAATGCTCTTTCACTAAAATCCACTTTTACCTGTATTGTGATTCCTACAAGCCAAAATGAGAGCAGTTCATTGTCTTTCTCAGAATTATGCGGTTGAAAGTTGCCCAGATAGGAATTGAAATTAGGTGGTCTAAACCCTACATTCCCTTTTGTTATGTTAGCATTGTAGTTCTGTATTGTAAAGCTGGATAAACAGTCCTACCCCAAATCAGTATTTAATTACTTGATGTTGACCTGTTAGTGGGTTGGTGGTACTTTTCAGGGCTTACTTTCAATCCTTTCTCAACATTTAATCAAAGACTTGGGAGAATATACAGGTAACTTACTGAAAAATTGTGAGTGGCACAAAGTATAGAAAGTTAAGTGTAATATATCCATATAATCAAGCTTTTGAGAAAAAACAGGGTATCTACAAGAGGGTGAATAGGAGATAAAAGGTCTCAAAAAATGGCAGAAGGTTGAAAAAATGAGAATTATTTATTTAGAAGTGTAGGAAGGACTAAGAGGAACATGATGGCTATCTTTAAGTATTTCAGGATCTGTCCTGTTTAAAAAGGCTGGATTTATTGTGTATTGTTTCCGAGGTTGGAGCTGAGTCTCAAAGGAGAAATTTATAGGTACCAAATTTTGGCTTTTTATAAGCAAGAATTTTCTACCCATTACAATATGAACAATTACTTCTTCAAAGTTTTTTTTTTTGTCACTGAAAATACGTAGTCTGATGTGAAGTGTCATTTGGAACCATCTGTAATTTTATCCCAATTTTCCTTTCTGTTCTTTCTTCACAGTGTTATTCAGATACCCTACACCTTACCACAATAAACATAAGAACCACCTGGGAGCTTGATAGGATGGCAAGTTTGACCTCCATCCTCAGAGATTCTGATTGTATAAAAATAAACTACTGTATTTTCTGATTATTGATTCAGGAGATATTGAATTGGGCTCAGGCTTCTGCCCTTTTAACAATATCCCGGGTATTTCTGTGCTGATGGCCCAGAGACTATAATTTGAAAGACCTTGCTTTAGCCAAAATATTATTTGTATCTTTTATTTTTTATCCCTTTCTTGTGATTATCGTGATCATGCTGTAAAAGAAACAGTATGAGGAAAAATTTTAAAACAATTTTTGGTTTAAATATTTTTTAAATTGGGTTTGGAGATTGTATGGATTTCTTTTTAATAAAAATTTTGTCTGATCTAACCGTGTTTTTCCCTCCCAATACACAAGAGCTTTCTTTTTTTGGGCACACATCATTTAAGAGTGGGTGATGCTGTTTATTTCCTGATTTAACTACATTTATCAACCAGGTAGACTTTTTCTGCATTCTTGTTCATTGTACCTGGAATTCCATTTCCCAGAATTCATTTGTTGAAAACTCATTTATCCTTTAAGGTCCCATGGTGGTTTGTGCTCATGATACATTTAAAAATATTTTATAAAATTTTAGAATTTTAGGCAACCATGTGTGTGTACATGCATATGTATGTTCCTTGAGAACATATATATGTCTCTGTATATATATATTTCAAAGAGTCTTTATGACTTTGAAAAATGGTACAGTTCATAGGAAGTTTAATCAACCTTTGTACTTTACGGTTCTATTATCTAGCTATTTTCCCATGCTTGTCCAAGAGCCTTTACTCAGTCACCAGAAAAAAATTAATCAATTCCTTCTGTGTCCTCCCACAACATGTTGCTAATCTAACACTTATCTTTTGCTCTATAATTCTTAAACATTTGCTGGACATTATGGTCTTTGTGTATTTTAACAGGACATCAAGGGCAGTGTATTAATGTAATTGTTCTTTGTACCCATTGCTTTCTGCACAACAAACTTAATTAATTGAATACGTTCATATAGTTACTTTAATATTTTAAAATAGTTATTGCAGACGTTGCCTGTGATGGTTCTTAAGATTCAAGAATCTTTCTTTATAGGAATAATACTGATTGTACTTACACTGAAATTAAAGTTACTGAGGACTGAAAAGTATCAAACCAGAAGAATGTATTAGATGCTTTTTAAAGCTATATTTTGCATGGGCATAATACTAAATGCAATTGTATGTTAAAAGAATTATTTTTTTGTTTATTTTAAAAACATCTTTGTTTCAGTATAATTCACATACCATAACATTCACCATTTAAAGTATATAATTCATTGAGTTTTAGTATATTCAGAGTTGTGCAACTATCATTGCAATATAAGTTTAGAACATTTTCTCTACTCCAGAAAGAAACCTGTGACCATTCGCAGTCACCCCAGCCTTAGTCCACCAGTAATCTACTTTCCACCTCTCTAGATTTGCCTATTATATACCTTATATATAAATGCAATGATACAATATATGGCCTTTTGTGGGTGGCTAGCTTCTTTCACTTAGCATAAATATTTTCAAGTTTCATCTATTACTTCAGCCTTTTCATTGATAAATTACATTCCATGGTATGGATACACCATATTTTGTTTACCCATTCACCAGTTAGTAGACATTGTGAAACTTTAAAGGCCTAGGATTTTTTAGCAACTGAGAAGAAATTGGTTGAAAACAGGTACATATTTCTCACCTATAAAAATAACCTTGTAAATTACAAGATAAAACTATTCAAGTACTTGTAAGTGGCTGAATACTTGTAATGCCCGGACTATTTGTGAACTTATTTCTTCTTTTGTGTAATGTTCAACTCCTTTTATTGTGTGCAAATATTTGAATAGAATATTAGCAAATTTTATCACCTACTTGTCTGTAGGACTTTAAGTCTTTGAGGTAGAAATGAGGCTTTAGAAGATGTTGAGATTCTTTCATACCTTTGTTTTAAAAAGTTAATGTCTGAGATATAATTTGTTTTAAAGCTGTGCAAATGCATTGCATGCTTGATTTTTATTGCTTGTTTTTTTTAATTCTAGCCTAAGGTTAGAAATAAGAGCACAAGTTGCAGATGCCTTCTTATCCAAGTTCCAGCTAACTTCTGATGAAATGAGTCTTCTTCGAGGTACAAGAGAAGGGCCTATTACTGAGGTATTCTTGATTTCTGTTATAATCATTTAAAGTATAGCAGTTACAGATGTTATAGAGAAATTGCTTTTTTTTTAAGGCTTTATTATCTCACTTAAAAAAGTTTCATCTGAAAATATTTTTAAATTTGGAAATTAAGAGAAATGTCTTAATTTCTTTTTAATTTTTATTTTTTCAAAATAATACGTGTACTTTTTTTTAAAGTCCAAGAGCACAACAAAGCTTATAAAGAAAACCTGCATCATCTCTCCCTACAGCTAGGTCCTTTGTAAACCATTTTCAACTTTGTTAATTGCTTCTTTTATAAATTCTGTATTCTAGTTCTATAATTAAAAAGAATATTCTTTGATTATGTTAGCTATTTTCTGTTGATTTCCTAAAATGAAATATGAGGATTTAGCCTCTTAGCTCCTCTCTACCCTTCCCCCAACACAAACAATACACACAAATTTTCTCTTTATGGCCTTCATAACTCATAGTATAGTTATAGCACAGTTCCTTTTTTTTCATTACAGTGACATTACAGTGATTATGTGTTCTTTTCTTTTATAACCTTTTGTCTTTCCTGGAGTTGGAAATTGCTTATCTTTTCATCTAATTAATTTTTAAAGCTATGCCATTTTTTTCCAAATTGACCAACAAAACTGTAAAACTTCTCAAAATGCTAAACAACAATAAAAAGTTTCTTTTTTTTTTTTTCTTGAAAACATTCAATTTTTCCAGAAAGGAACCTTGTGATCTCCTCAGTGGGAGGAGCCATAAATTTAAGCCTGTTGTCATCATTCTGAGATAGAAGGCAAGAAGGGTTCTTAAGATGGGGAAGGAGTCTTAGTGAGCATTTCTTAGTAGATATCACTTTTACTGCCTTGGCTGGAATGGAACCAACCCTCTGGGAGTAGGGAGGGAGGTAGGTGAGAGAATTGGTAGAGACATTTCCTATTAGTATGTACTGTAATTTGAGGATTGTAGCACATTTGAAATATTTGACATCATACTTTTTCTTTACTTGGCAGAAATACTAAGCAATATTAGAGAACTATTAGAGAAAACCCTCTAGTTTTATTCATCAAAGAAAAATAACACATCCATTATTTGCATGGTTGGAACACTGTGGCATTCTGGAAACTAAGGTTCCAGTATATTTTTCTAAAGAAAAGTTCAGCCTCAATCAATTCTTAAATATTTAATGAACATCTTTTATATGTTCAGGTTTGCATTCTGCTCTTGAAAGAGGTGGCAAGAACAAGTGTATAACAGATATATAAAATGTCATCTTCAGCAATAGGAATGCCATGCTTCAGTCATAGATGCGTAATACATAGTATGCTTTTCTTTATGTAATAATCTTTAGGTTTGTATTATTTCTCTCTCAGTAGACTATACACTTCTTGAGGGCAGGGATTTTTGTCTTTATAAATTTTGTATTCCTAGCAACTAGCACACTATTTGTATTTGGCAGAGTAGGCATTGGATTAATAGATGTTTTAAAATGTGAATAAATGCCTGTTACCCCCGCTGTAAAAATTTAGAGAAAGTTGAGATCCTTATGGGAAGGCTTAAATAGAATAGGTGAAAGAATTTGTTTTCCCTTTGTAGTGATCTTTCAATTTTAAGTAATGTGATTTTACCTGAAAGCATGAACATAAAGTCACATTCTTAATTTTAAAGGATTTTTTCAAGGCACTGGGAAGAGTAAAACAGATTCATAATGATGTCAAAGTTCTCTTGCGTACAAATCAGCAAACAGCAGGGTGAGTAGCTGTTCATTGCACTAATTGTATTGCTATTTACGTTTCCAAAATTTGAAAGACATTCTAGGTTCTTTTTGAAGCTGTATGACGTTTTGTGAAATAGGAGTTTAATCTTTATTTATCTTTGGAAAAAGGGGAAGTTATACCCTGACATGTTTAGACTAAAACAGCAGTTGATAAGTAAGTGATGATATTGAAATTTGATTAATTTTAATAAATTGGATTAATTTAATTAAATTAATAAAAATTTAATTAATTTAATTAAATTGGGTTATTTAACTGTAAAAAAACTATTAAAAATCATTCCATAAAATGATCAAAAATTAATGTGCTATTGCCAAATCATTCTGTAATTAAACAAAATAATTAGGTGCTTACATGTAACTATTGACTTAAAGTTTAAATTATAATAAATTTGTTCTTTTTAGTTTAGAAATTATGGAACAGATGGCCCTGCTTCAAGAAACGTCTTATGAAAGACTTTACCGATGGGCTCAAAGTAAGTTATTTCTTTCATGTTGTCTAGATTCATGAATATTAGCATTTTATTTTTAAAATTTCACTTAGTCTTTATTTGATAAATTTTGATTTTAGCAACCAGAAATGTTTTTAAAAAGAAAAACTTTACTTTGAACATATTGTCTTTGTATTTGTACCATGAGCATCTATTATCAGCTAAGCAGTATGCTTGATTAAGGATGGGAATAAAAAATTTAAAAATGAAGACAATGTTTCTGTCCTAGATTATCTTAAAGTTGATTAGATCTCTCTTGTTATTTACATGACTGTAAAATTATAAATGATAAGTTAATTTTTTCCTGTTGCTGTAACAAATTACCACAAGCTTAATGGCTTAAAATAACACGTATTTACTATCTTATGTTCTGTAGGACAGAAATCAGACATGTTTATTTGCATGTCTAAAATCAAAGTGTTCAAAGTGGCTGCATTCATTTCTGTAGGCTCTAAGGGATAATCTGTTTCATTGCTCATTCAGTTTGTTGGCAGAATTCAGTTCCTTCCATTTGTAGGATTGAGGTCTGCATTTCCTTGCTGGCTGTCACTGAGGATTTTCCCATTTTTGAGAGGCTGCCTGCATTCTTTGGCTTGTGGCCCCTTCCTCTGTCTTCAAAGCCAACAGTAATGGGTCAAGTCAGTCTCTCACTTTGAATCTCTCCTGCCTCTTCTTCTGTTGCATATCTCTGACTAACTCTTTTGCCAACCTCTTCCATTTTAAGGCCTGTGTGATTACCTTGGACTCACTGGAGTAATCTGAGAAAATCTCCCTATTTTAAGGTCTATCATGTTAATTTCATCCACAAAGTCCCTTTTGCCAAGTAAGGTAACATATTCACAGGTTCCAGGAATGAAGGTGTGGACATCTTTGGAGGGCCATTATTTTGCCTACCACAAATGCTTTATTTGCTTTAGTTTTGTTTTAAAATATTTCAATAAACTGTTTGCAAAACAGCTTCTTAAAACCAGAGAATATAGTTAAAACAAGCAACAGTGACTATGAAGTCATTTTAAGCTATCTCCAAGTCTGCACATGCATATGTTTTTCTTTATAGTCAGTGCATGCTACATGATGTACTGCTGGTATGAAGTCCTTGTATAGCAAAAGGATGGGAGTTTCTGAACAAGTTCTAAATTTGTTGAACATAGTAGGCATCTGTAAGCATTTTATGGATAAAATTAGAATAGTAAAATAAAGAAAATCTTGGTTGTAGAGATTTTTAAGAGTTTAAAATCCAAACTACTTTGAAATTACATTAATAATTTTATTACCATATATCAATTATTCACATTAATATCTTTAACGAATTGCTTGAAGATTGCTCCTGAGAGAAGGAACTGACGATGTGTTTTCAGAACTCCTCCCCTCTTCCCTTATGCTGCCATGTGTATGGCAGTGATTCAGTAAATATCCGTTCATTGATTGGTTTCTTTGAATTGTCGTTTTTTGTAATAATATATGTGGACATTTAAAGTTATAGAACTGCTTAAACTTAAATTTTTTGTTTGACAGCAAAAATTAGTTTTTGATTGGCATATTCTCTAGGTTTTTCTAAGCGTTTTTTTCCTAGGATGTATGCTATAGAATTTAGGCTCCTGATATACAATGGACATAATAAAGACCTAATTTTAATTTAATAGAAGTTATGTAAATTATTTTTCAGGTGAATGCAGAACATTGACACAAGAATCATGTGATGTATCTCCAGTATTAACTCAGGCAATGGAAGCCCTGCAGGATAGACCTGTCTTATATAAGTTGGTGACTTTCTGCTTTTCTTAATTTTTATCTTTTCTTTCTTTTTAAACTCCAATGATAACGAGAAGTGACTTTCTTCTAATTAAAAAAGAAACTCTACTTTTCCTTTCATAATTTACATTAATGTTCAGTATATCAAATTCACATATAGTCGCTTGAGTAATATTTATAATAATTTCAGTGATCTTTTCATCTCAACTTGTATGGGTATCATTGGCATATCAGCTTATTTGAGTATTACCTGCTATAGAATATAATATGGAGAGGAAAATCAAGGTGTCCCCGCATCTCCACTACCTCTTATTTATGTAGAGGTTAAGTGGCTTCTCCCTAGTCTGTCATCTCATTAACTCCCTTGGAATAGTAAGTTACTAAAACTCCTGTATCAACCATGCCTGGAGAGAAGGAAGTCATATAGGGACTGAGAGAAATAATTACTCAGAGACAAAAAAAAGGATATTTAGTGTCAGTGTTTTATTAATAGAATTCAAGAAAAGAGAGGGTTCAGGTCTTTGATCCTGTAAGTTATGCCAACTAAGAGTTATGTGGTAATACTTTAGATAACAATCCTATGCATTTAAAACTTGTTGACATATTTTTTATTTTTGTATTTTAATTTTATTCTTTTGTTTCTCATAAAAAGTAAATCCTTTTTTTTTTTTTTTTTTAAGTAGTATGAGACTTAAGCTTTAGGTAAACCAAGGGGTTGATGATAATTCAGGAAACAGAAAACTAAGGTACTTTACCAAGGTATTGAATCCTGCTCTGAATCATCCCTTTTAGGTAAACACTTATACTATTTTTAGGGGATTTCCCATTACCTTCTGATTGGAACATTACTTATCCTATAATAAGTTTACAGAACACAAATTCTGGGACAACTTTGTAAAGTAGTAACACTCAAGTGCTACTTACTGAGTACCATGTGTTAAGCACCATTCTAAGTACTAAGGACACAACATCAGTAAAACATTGCCTTCAAATTGCTCTATTTTATGGAACCAAAAATAAACAAATGCATTTTGATCAAATATATTAATTGTATAGTCTAAGGTCATGTCTCAGGTGCCTATTCTGGGGTAGGGGAAAGAGATGAACATCAGGGAAAGTTTCCTAAGGGAAGTAGGTATAAAGTGAGTTCTGATGGTTGAATAGGCATTTTCTTAGAAGAAAAGGTAGGACAGAACATTTCAGGTTGAGGGAACAGCAGGTGCAAAGTCGTGGATTGAGAGCAAACTTGGACGTTTGGGAATTAATTGCAAAAGCTTGCACTGGCTCTTGAATTAGTAGCAAAGGCCAGATCATAATAGCCCTGAGTGTTGTACATATGCATGTGATAAGCTAATGTTCGCTGTTGATCAGCAGCTTAGCAGTTTATTTCTGTTTTGAAATGTCTTTCCCAACTTTTTCACTTTAAGATACTGGCATTGATTGTGAATCTTTTATTACTTTAAACATTTTTGATGTTTGATTTTAATTAGATGTTACATTGTCTACAGATTAATATTTGTTCACAAGGTTAATCTTTTAAAAGAGATTTGTATGTTTTGAACACCTGAAAAAGACAACTTACTTCTACCACGCAAATAAATTTTTACTGAGTTATAATTCTTGATCAACACTTGGAAAGGACCAATGTTGAATTAATGGTTTATAAGGTGGGCTCTTGAATCAGATTTTTTTGACAAGGCCTTAAACCTTTATAAGCTTCAGTTTTCTTGGTTGTACAAGTATGAGTGCCTATTTTACAGAATTGTTGTGAAGGTTAAATTTGCTAACATGGGGGCTTAATGTAATGCTTGGCACATCACTAAATTTTAGGTATTATTTTGATTTTGAGTGGAAGTGACTAGAAAGCTCTCAGCTAAAGAGGGGTGTATTTAAGGCCTACCTGGCAACCAGGGAAAAAGCTTGAAAGACAAAGACTGGAGCCATACTAAAGAAGCAAAGGCACATTCCAGGGCACAGGGCAATAATGGCAATTTGGGAAATTTTAAGAGGTGTTTGGAAGTTGAGCAAGGCAGTAAGTTTTTAAGGCCAAATGATTGAGATAAAATAAATGCTAAAAAAGAGAAAATTGGCTTCTCCTTAAGTAATCAAATATTTTTTCAAAGTGATAAGTTTCCTTAAATTTAAGAAAAACTTAATAATTTATCATGTTAACCACCAGATGGCACTGTATGAACTTTATAAGTAATGTATTAGTATAAAAGCTTCACTATTCATGATTGTGTCTCAAATCTGTAGTAGCATGTGTAAGAAAAATGTCAATTATTGGAGGCCCTGGGGAAAGTTGCCATACTCAGTGTTTTTTTAGGTAGGATAGAACTAGAATGTTAATGCATTATTTACTTTTGGTAAATCAAGTATAGAAACTTCTTTAAAAAATTATTTATTATAAATGAAGTGAAAAAAATTTAATGATTTCTTTCCTTTGGTAAACCTTCAGAATATGTTATTTAAGAGTGTAGTAATAGGCATATTGCTGATTTTTCTTCATTCTTTATATATTTGTTGTATTCTAAAGAGGAGCTTCTATACTATTCTTTTATCTTTTAACTTGTTTTTTGATCAGAATTTTTCTTCTTTTAATTTACTTTTTGACCAGAATTTTTCCCTTTTTTAACTATAGCTAAACATGATTTAAAAAATCATGTTTAGCTATAGTTAAACTCCATTTTTTAAATGGAATTAACTCTTTTAGCTAGAGACATTTTAGAATATTTACATAATTTGAACACTCACCTTTATAAAAATACATTTTGGATTTTTGATCATTGTTGCAAGAGAGTTTGATTTTGGTCAAAGACATTTTCTTCCATCTCTGGGAAGGATGTTTCATGTCTACAGATATTGTTGAACATTCATTGTGTCTTCTGCTGTTTTTGCTTTCAATTATATTTGTTCTATAGGAGGGTTAATATTAATATTAATGTTTATTCATATTTCATATTATTGAACAGATTAAATTCCAGTGTTTTCCAGGCTTGGTAATTCCGCCCCCACACACACACACTTAAATACCAGTAGATTAACTTTTTTTTGTTATAACAGTAGTACCAGTGAACAGTCCTTGAAACAAATCATGTTGTTTATTTTTACTATGGTTAGTAGGCTCTTGGGAGTGAGGATTAGTTCTATATATTTAAAAAGTTAAAGGTTTGTGAATTTTGTGCTGCCTAAAGTAGTCATCTGGTAATAAGCTCGTTATTTCATAGAATCCAGCGATCATTTAAAAGAAGGCCTTCTTCGGGCCAAACGGATTTATAATTTAAAAGCATGAGAGAGAAAAATAGAAGTGAGCATTTTGGTTCTAATTTGCTTTAAAAATAGAAAGTAAATGCAAGGCAATTAAGCGAAACTTAGGTAGATATTGCACTTTCCCTTTCCTATACTAGTATGTCACTGCAGGGAACTTGAAAACATTTCTTTTTAACTGAAAACTAACACACAAAGAACCACAGTCTGGTTAATAGTAAACAGTCCTCAAAAAAGATTCAGATTCCTAAAAATTTATAGCATTTCACCACATCTCCAGACTTGCCCTTTTATTTGGAAATAATTCCTTTCAGTTTTCTTGTATTTAACAAAATGTGGATTTTTCAATCAATCAGCATATGAAAGAAAGTAGTATAGCCTAAGAAATGAATTCTTTTGGAAATCTTTGGGAAGTTTTGATGATTTTTCTTTATGTATAGGTTAATGAAACTTTATGATTTAGTCTGGCAGAATATTGTTTAGGGATTTAAAAGTTAATGGGTCTAGAAGAATCTGCTAACCTTGGACTGCTAAAAAATATTTTGTTTTCCTGTATACGTTTAAAATAGAAAGAACTTTCAACTGGGAATGGGTCTAAGGAATGGAGGTGATAATGGGAAACAAGGGCTGAGGCTAGTCAAAGAAATGGGCACTGTTGGCAACTCCAGGCCATCTTCATAAATTGCATCTCAAATTGTCCTATCCCCCAGTTCAGAGCTTTCCTTTCCTACCAATTCCTTCACCTTGTTATAGAAAACCGTCTTCTCTCTTTTCAATTATAATGGGTGACTTCTAAATATATATGTATTTTTAAAAAGATACTTGCTGTGTATGCATGATTGGTCAGTAAATTTAAGGAACATTTAATTTAAATGTCTAATATTGAGGTCAAAATAAGCTTTAAAAAATGGATAGCAATTTTGGGGGCAAATTGTGATAGTATGTGTAGAGGATCATTTTTTAATATAGAAGAAAAATCTTAATTTTTGGATTGCAGAGTTCTAATTAAATGACCAGCTTTTGAGTGCTAGATATTATGGTTTCACGTAAAACAGTGGAACATCATGCTTTGGACTGCAAATATACTGAAACTTGAAGAGTTAGGGATTCCCACCTTGGCTTGACTTTGTTTCACTAAATTAATTGCTCTCTCCCTTATGGCTGCTGCCCCTGTTTTAGTCCCAAATCCTAGTATTCTTTCTTGGAAGGAGTAAAAACATGTGCCTTTAGATTGAATTTTCAATATGCTAAAGTTATCTCATAAATCTTTTGTTCTTGTTTAAAAGCAGTATTGTTTGAAGGAGTGCCTAAAGGAGCTGTGTCTTGCTTATCTTAGAAATTGCATGAATAGTTCTGATATAACCATTAGGAAAAAAATGCCAACTGCTTTTCCTATAACCTGTTTCTTCTAGGTATACCTTAGATGAATTTGGAACAGCCAGAAGAAGTACAGTTGTTCGTGGATTTATTGATGCTCTTACAAGAGGGGGCCCAGGAGGTACACCTAGACCTATTGAAATGCACTCTCACGACCCTTTGAGGTATAATTATCAGATAACGGTAGACAATGTTGGATTTTTTTTTCCCAAGGAAATATTTACTAATATTTAGTTTCCATTAGGTATGTGGGAGATATGTTGGCTTGGCTCCATCAAGCTACTGCTTCTGAAAAGGAACACCTTGAAGCTCTCTTGAAGCATGTAACTACACAAGGTAGGTGCACCGATTGTTACTGCTAATACCTAATTTTAGAAAATAGCATAAGCTTCTCTGTTTCTATTCTTGTTGCCATCTTCTTCACAGCGATAAATAAACACTTCTCAACTAGATGGTACAGTGTGTCCTAATTACTCTTTGTCTCTCTAGATTCTCCCTTATTTTGCTAATAGACCCTGTCCTCCCTCACATTCATCTGACTGAGCTGTTCAGTTTTATAGTGGACACTTATAACCTTTCATATCAAGCCTAGACTCCTCTAACTTCAGTTTTAAGACATTTCTGGAGTGTCTAGTGTACCTTATCTCAGATCCTTGCCCTGATACTTTAAAGGTAAAGAGTGGTGTTATCTTCATTTTATCTGTGAGTAAACAGACTGAGTGACTTTCTGAAGGTCATTCATTAAGATACTAGTTCTTTCATTTCTACTACCCAGCTTTTTCATTCTCATGGGACTGTTTTTTAAAATAATTACTGTATGTACTAAGTGTACTTTAAATTTTTGTATTGATTTCAAGGAAAAAAATGACTACATTTGAGAGTTGTTGATGTCTTGCTTATAAAATTCCAAATCTTAGTTGTGGTTACCTAAAACGTGCGTGTTTTAGAGTTTGAGGGCTTAGCGTGTGATTAAAAGATGTTCTGTTTTTGATAGGAAGTAAAGAGATATATTGTGACCTGGTAGCACTTGACTGTTTTGCTTAGCTCAGCCACACATCACCGTGGTTCATCACACGGTCTGCAAGAGAGGCCGGTGTACCGATCGGTGGTGATACTTAACCTCGTAGCTTTCGACTCTTCAGTATTAAGATTCGACTCAGCATATATGTTAGATTGGCACAAAGTCTGCATTTTTTTCAAGTTTTCTTCTGTTATTATTTGAATTACCCAGTTTAAAAGAATGTGTTTCTTTAAAGATGTTTTAGAAAAGTATATATGAGAGGCAGTATTGATTATTAAAGAGGTGGGAAGAAAATAGATTGGAATTAGATGAAATAGGTTATTCTGCGGGAATGACTTAAATCTTCTGAGCCTCACTTTGTCCATCTGTGAGAATGAAGGTGGGTACAAGCAGTAAATGTCAGGTACTCAGTAAAGTACTTGATAAATAGTTAGTATTTAGAAAATAACGCTTTTTCCATTAGATTGTAAGATGTGTTTTTCAACTTTTTGCCCTCAGCTTTTGTGCTCACCAGTACTGTCTGAAATAAGGTGTTTGTATTAATAAAATAAATGCTAATACATCTTCACATCACTTTCTTCAATTGATAAATTTCATAGTCTTTTTTTCCTGTTTCATACATTTAGTTTTTTCCACAAGTAAATGATGTTCATTTTATTAACTGAACAGTCAAATGAACTAACAAGAATTTCTAGGTACACATTAGCTATTAAAGATATCAAACTTAATAAAAAATATTATTATGGTTATTTTAAATGTTATTAATGCTGTTATTCATATGTATCATTGTTACTAGCTTTTTGAACTTATATGAAGCAAAGTATAATAAAAAATTTTAATTATATAGTAATTAATTTTAGGTGTTGAAGAAAGTATTCAAGAAGTTGTTGGGCATATTACCGAGGGTGTGTGCAGGCCTCTAAAGGTAAAATGTTTTGTTTTTATATATGTTGTATGGTATCTGGTTAAATTATTGCCTTATTTTTATGAATTTAAAGAAACCGATACCCATTTGAACTGAAGCTGTAATTTTGGCAAATTAACACATTAATATAGACTAATTAAATACATTTAAGAATAATCATTGCCAATTTTATCTGTAAGAAAATTGGAAATAAATTCTTAGTTTGCACATATTGACTTATTTTTTATAGGTTGTATTTCCTGTGGAAATTTATGTTAATCAATCCAGGAAAAGTCCGTTAAATTGAAACAGCTGATCTATGAACTCTTAACAGAGACTTACTAAGAACATACTGTATTTACTTTGTTGCTTCAAGCACAGTAAATTTTTTTGCTTATCATGGAAATAAATAATAATCCGAGGATAAAATAATATGCATCGATATTATTAACACTGCTTATAGTACAAGGAGCAGAATTTGGAGTCAAACTCGGGTTAGAATTCCCACTTTTCCATTTAATTGTGTTCACTTTTTCTAGTTGCTTAACTCTTCTGCACCTTAATTTGCTCACATTGAACATGTATATAAAAATACCTACCATCCAGGGTTGTTGTGAGAATTAAATCAGATAAAATTTTTGTCACTCAATAAGCCTGCAACAGATGCTCTTTTCTTTTATTAGTATTTATGGAATACTTGGCAATTATGAGTTTACTTTTCTTGCTGATTGACTTCAATTTAGTATATAGAAATTGAAATCCAGAAGTTTTGTTAATTGTTATTAAGAAGTAAATTTTAAAACTAATTTTCTTTTATTTTTGAGATTTTTCTTTGGTATGTTGTCTCAGGCAAGGAGATCTCAGATGACATACCCTGTGACAATTGGTTCTATTTATAAACTTAATAATTACTGTAACTTGATTATCTTAAGGTCTAATTATGTATTCAGTAAATAATAGCAAAGTATTTTGAAATGATTTTGTTTCTCCCAAATGAAATATTTACTTGCCATAGTTTGATTTTCAGACATTCTAGCTCATATAAAAGTTACTTATTTTGTATCCTGTAAGTTATTGGAAAGATAAAAAAAGAACAGGGAGAATAAAAGTAAGATTTATTTTTCTACACTCTTCATACCTTTTTATAACTCCATATAGTTAAATGAAACTCCTAGTCACTTTGATAAGTAAATCGTACTTCATCTGCCTTACCTTTTCCTCTCATTACTTATGGTATTATGCTTCTTATTATAGCTTTTCTTTTCTTTTTTAAAAGTGCTTGTATAAAGTATCATAATTCTAGAATCTGAGGGTTGGAAGGAACCTTAAAATTTCCTGTCCTGGTCTGAGTAAGAAATGTTATTATGTTAAAAATGTTTAACACATTAACTGCCATGTGAGTTGCATTTAACTCACGCTAGTTTTGAGCCTGGGGCCTCATGAAGCACATGTAACTCACACGTCTCTTCACCTTCGGAGCCACAGGAACTATTTTTCAAGTTGCATGTAACTTGCACACAGAAAACAATAAAAAATAACAAATTTTTCATTAAATGAGAAAAGATCATTTTGTTTTCAAAGTTTTTATTCAATTTTCTTAATAAAACACTGTGGCCCCAAGGAAAAAAATTTTTTTCTAGCGTGGCTGGCAGTCAATGTGTTAAACTAACACCTACTGCTTATATAAAGAAATTATGTACCGAAGTCTGTTTTTGTTTTAAAATATACTTAAAAATTTTCATTCCATCTTCCCTGAATGTATATGCCCAGGAAGATGTATATAACAATAGTAAGATGTTGTTGTGATCCCCTGACAAATTTTAATATAAGATACCAAAGGTAAAAATGGAACTAGTAAGCAAGCATCTTTTTGTTGTCAAATGAGGAAAATTCCCTTTAGTTTCTGAAGTAACAGAAACTTTAAATCTTTTTATGTGATAGTAATATTCATTGCATACTTCAGAAAATATTTAGCAAATGTCCACAGTAGCTATACATCAGATTAGCTTGATAGCTATATAAAATCTAACAACTCTTACACCTTCCCTTCCCTTATATACTCAGGGATAGGGTTATCCTATGGTAAGAATTTTCTTTCTGTGTGTAGTATTTTGTTTTGCAATTATAATTCTGAATGTTATTCTTAGTGATCTATGTGTTTTTACATTAATATGAAATTTCTTCTTAATTGATAAGCAGCTAAACTTTTCATAATGGTGTATAATAGATGTTTTGGCTACTTTTCTGTCACTCAATCATTTTTCTTTTTCTGAAGTGTCATCACCATGATAATTTCCAGTCAGTTGCTGCTGCCACCACTTCTTTAGTCTCTGTTGCCCTTTTTTCTTTTTAATTTTTGCTTCTCTTGTCTCCTGTTGTTTTTCCTATGATCGCTGGCTTTTGCTGAAAATGGTTGTCATCTTATATGGCCCTCAAAAGACAGAGTGTTTCTTTTTCTGTGGCAGGCAAGCAATCTTGGTGTGTCATTTGTAAATCTCCTGAATTTGCAGCTTTCTCTGTTGTATTCTGTATTGTAGCTGAAAGGATGCCGCCACTTTGCCTCCAAACCTTTGTGTATGTGTGGAAAGGGATGGGAGTTGGTTTTGTTTTTGTTTTTATCCTTCTTCCGCCCTCCATTCCCTCTTTTCTTTTCCTTTCCTTCTTTTCCTCCCTCCCCTCCTTTCTTCTTTCTGAAGGGAGTTAGAACGAAGAGTATTTTCTTGATGCCTCAAAATTCTCGTAGGCAGGTTGCCAGATAGCGGAGATGGTGTGATAAATCTGCTAGGGAAGGGCTGTCTGTCTACAATTAGCATCTTTTATATTTTGCTCTAATAATTATATTAAAATTCATAAAATATCACATTTATTGATATAATATATAATTTAAACCACTGTTGAGGTCTTGGTCCAAAAATAAATTGTCACATGAAAATTACGGTTTTTAAATTCAGATGCCATTCAGAATCTCTGGTATTGTGGTAGTTAGTCTATTGTGTTGTGCCAAAAGATAAATCAGTTTCATAAACATATTAATGTCAACGTAAGTTAATTTGTATAATATAAGAGGTTTTTGTATGCTGATATACATACATTTATAAAATCTCATTTTAGCAAATCACATTTGTTGGCGTTATGACATATGCCAAAATCTAAGTACAGAGAAAGTTCAACTTCCAAAAGCATTTATTAAACATCTGTTGTGTGTGTACTGTTCTGCCAGATGATGCAGAGATGTAAAAGAAGCAGAAAATACAATGTCTATAATGTATTTGTGCTTAGAAAAACATTAGTTAGGAAAGCAAGAACAGGCTTAATACAATGTAAGCAGTAGCTTAAGGGCAGATATAATACAATTTGTGTTATGTAAGTAAGCATATATCAGTGTGCTTTAGATTGTATTCATTACTGAGGGGATATAATGTAAGAAACATCAGTGAGGGATTAAATTTCATTAGAAAAGGTTTGTGTTGGGTAATCTTGAGGCAGATCAAGTTAATCTTGAACTATTAATAGATCTGATTTTTCCCTGGTAGTCTAATATTCATAATTAGGCAAATGTGTCCGTGCTAATTTAAGACTTGTCTGCTTTCCTATTCTTTGATTAATATACCAATAGAAACTTGGTATTAATATATTAGTTTAAAGACAAGAATTCTTTAATTTTTTCTGAATATTTGACAATATATTTTCATCGATAATGTGCTTTTAGGGATGTAGCAGCTTCTTTGTGATTTAATATTGAAGTAAATTATATTATATAGTGGTGATAAACCTCAAAATGATCTCATTGTATTGATATTTCTGATAATAACTGGCTTGAGCTAAATGCTACAAATAATGGATCATATTTTTGTAGAGTATATCTGTGTTTAACTGTTTGTTACTTCACCGTCCCCTTTGACTTAATTCTCAGAAATTCTTCATTTAGAAGGCCTTTTGTGATCTCTGCAATAATAAAATTGTATCATTAATTTTTATGTTGTTTATACCGCATCATTAATGAATAAAAGTTATACTTTTAAGAAATGCTTAATTTCTTCTCGCATGTTTTAATAGGTTCGAATTGAACAAGTAATAGTTGCTGAACCTGGAGCAGTTTTATTATATAAAATTTCTAATCTTCTCAAATTTTACCATCATACAATCAGGTAAGTGGAATGGTGATATGTGCTTGTTAAATCTGGTGTGATATTCTTTTTCAGTTAGAGAGAAGTGTAAGATTTTTTTGGTTTGTTTTCACTGTGTATACTAAATAAATACTATGTATAGACTAAGTATAACTAGTAGACCCTCCACACTGTGTGAATCATTATATGCATGTTATACATTAAGACTATACCGTAAGTCTTCCTGCATTAGTAAAAGAGATCCATGGCAACTACCTGTTACATTCACAATAGGGCATAATGAGTGAAAGAGTGTGGTAAGGTTATCACCTACCCCTTAGTGACTCAGAGTAGCCACCCAAAACTCACAGCTAAGAAAATGGGTTTCATATCTTATTGGTAGATTTTCAAACAAAACTAAGACACCATAGGCTACAAAACTGATCAGAGATAGGATTTGGATTAGTCCCCTAACATTTTAGATATAAACTTATTATTCCTAATAAATTAGTTTCAATTGTAATGTTATAGTCTTCCTAAAATAAGATAATGATACATACTTAGAAAATACAAGGGCAGCTGAAAGCAGCTAGATGTAGCAAATGCTGTGATATAAAAACATGCTAGTAAAGTAATTTTCTAAATTGTTTAGTAATGTCCATGATGATAATGTTCATGATCTTTAAATTTATTATTAAAGATAATAACTCAGTTTCTAATGCTGGAAACAGTAGAAATATAGAAAATGATAGAAATAAAATCATTTGGATTCTGAAGATAATAGGTTTTTTAGGCTCTGAGAATTATAACTTTAATATCTTTGAAGATGATGATATTAAGCATGACAGTTAAAATCTTTTGATACATTTTTTGTATGTACTTTTTCTACTTTTTCATGCATTTCCACATTTAGTCAATTAAAAAGTTGAGTATATACCTGTTACTCTTTTAGGTACTAAAGAAACAGCAATGAACAAAACAGAGCTTAAACTTACATTTCAGTAGAGGAGACAAACAATTAAGCAAGTATCAAATAATAATTTTAGATAGTAATAAGGGACTGAAGAGAAAGGAAATAGTCCAGGGAGTGGCCATGTATTGAGTAGGGGAGTGTGTGATTATTTTTGAAGGTCTTTCAGTAGAGGTGATACTTGAACAGAGACCTGAATGACATGAAGGAACTGGGCATGAAAGAATCTTGGAGAAGAGTGTCCTAGGGAGGGATATACTCTGGTCCCGAAGCTAGGAAAAGCTTGCATTTTGGAGAACCAGAAGGAAGACCTGTGGTTGTAGGGTAGTGCGTTCAAAGGTGCAGAGGGAGATGAAATCAGAAAAGTAGAGATGATGAGTTAGACTAGCGTGATAGTCTTGCAGGTGATGAAGAGTAGTTGATTCTGGAGATAATTTGTGTTTTAGCCAATCGAACATAAAAATGGACTAAATGAAGTGAAATGTGAGGAGTCAAGGATGAATTTTTGGCTTTGGGTTTGAACAGCTGGGTGAATGGTATTGTTTGCTGAGATGGAGAATGCTGGTGAGGAACACATTGGTGGGGCTGGTGGGTAGTGAAGAGTTCACTTCTGTTTTGTCTATGTCAGACTTGATGTACCTGTGAACATACAGAAGGAGATTTTGAGTGAGCAGATAATGCAGAGAGGAATCAGAGCTAAAACTATGTATTTGGTAGTTTTCAGCATGTAAGTGATGTTCAAAACAATGGGACTACGTAAGATCACTGAAGGAGTAAGTTTAGATAAAGAATAGGGCCTAGGACTGAGTTCTGGGAACCTCCAATATTTACAGGTCAAGACAAGGAAAAAGAGTCAACGACAAAGAAAACTGGGAAGGAATAGCCAGTGAAATTGGAGGAAAAAACAAGAAACATGCAAGATCTCAGAAAATTTACCTCCTATAGATTAAAACTATCCCCGCCCCCCACCACCCCTGCCAAAAAAAAAAAAAAAAAAAAAAAAGAGAGAGATACGGAATCCAGGAAACAGGAAATTGAGCAACTTGAATTACATATCCTTTCCTGTAAAACTTTTCTCCCTGGAGTTAACAATTGCTTTGTTTTTGTACTTGCTTATTTTCGTATACCCTTATCACTATTTCAGATCCAAGCCATTAAGTGCATTGTCTCACCATATAGCCAAACACCTCAAGTAATCTCTCTCCAGCCCCCTTCTGATATTTTTCTCAAAACCTTCATTTTCCTCCAGTCTAGCTGGGTTGCTCTCCAGGCCTACTGCGTGCTGTGTGGCTGTCACACTGCAGTTCTTCCCTTTACCACCTTGCCCATTCCCTTGTTTTAGATGTCCCTGATTCTTTGGACACCTCTGAATAGTATTTATGTGATTGTGATGGTAAACATTGAATGGTTAACATTGAATGGTTATTTACCAGAACCCTGTGACCATAACTATGTCATGAAGCCTGGAGAAGGTGGTTTGGGTGTATTGTGGTAGGGAAGGAGAATTGTGCAAAAGAGTTTAACTCTCATCTTCTGTATCAGGGAATTTGTATATAATACCTAAACCTGAAAAATCAAGTAATAGGAGTATAAGTATGTTAGGTAGAATTATGGAATGAAATATCAAAAGGAGTATCTACAAGTATCTGGGCCACTTAGTGAAACCTAGTGAATAAATATTAGTAAATTCTAGACATAAGTAACTGCAAAGTATAGATAACTCCAGAATTTAAAAAAATTAATGTAAATGTGTCTTGACTTCTCTCCAATTTTATTAAATTATCAGTTTCTATTTGCATTAATTTAATTTACTTATACTGTTGCTTGATGTATACTTCAGAGGAATGCTTTTTCATTGCAGGCAAAAGCTTGTGTAGGAATTCCTTCTAATGTATTTTGATGTTTGGCTTATAATATTTGTAACTGAAATACTTTTTGTTGCTTTTAAATACAGGTATTATGGCTACCTGTTAAGTAATTTGCTTATATTTTACTGTTTGGTTTATTCATTTTTTTTAGTGATAATTTACTTTGTTTCCACGAACTATATAAGAATCATCCAATTTATTTTAGTCTAAGAAGGAACTGAAATATATAGTAGTAGTATTTGCTTTGATAATATATCATAGGTGGTATATGATTTTCAAGTAAATTTGCTGTATTTTTATCTCACTGTCAGTATTAATTGATACCATTATATTTGTCTTCAGCAATCTAAATTTTTTAAAGCATAGTAAGGTGTTATTGTGCTTTTAGAATTTACAATTTCCTGCTGGATTACAGCATATTTTCACATCCACAAAAAACTTTTCCCCTAAAAAAATTTGAAAATCACATTCAGTATATGAATTAGGAGAATAAAATTAGAAATTGTTTTATATACATACTTGTCTTAGATCTTGGCAAAAATGGCAAACACCCTTGAAGGGGTCTAAGAAATAGCCCTGTATAGTAATAGCAAATTGAGGATTATGGAATGTGCTAATGGAATCAATAATTTTAAAATACTATATTAGACATTTCATAATTAGTCTATACTGCTAGTTAGGCAGCTATATAAAAATTGAGAAACTTTATAATTTATAGGTGTGCTGTTGCTATAGTTTTAACTAAAAGAACTCAGTAACTATGCAATTTAAATATTTTAGCAATAGAGCAATTGATGGAATGCTTTCCTTAAAATTAGATCTTCTTAGATAAGATAAGCAAGACATACATTCACTATAATAAAGGAAAAATAGAGATATGGGTTTACATATTACAAATGTCTGTTCTAACCCACAGTTTTGCTAAAAGAGATTGTAAAATATTAAAAACATTTTTGAATTACCTAGCTCAAAAGAAAAAAATTCTGGCATTTTATATAAAACTAGAGTAATTATTTTTAATTCGCAAGTTGTATTCTACATAAAAACATTTATTTAAATCTAGATCTTCTTAAAGCATTATACTCAGTTAAAGAATTGAATTGTTTTCAGCTTCTATTTTTTGCAACCTGAAATATTCTTTGCTTTTAGTGGCATTGTTGGAAATAGTGCAACTACATTATTGACTACCATTGAAGAAATGCATTTGCTAAGCAAAAAAATATTCTTCAATAGCTTGAGTCTTCATACAAGTAAATTAATGGACAAGGTATGTTTGAAAAATATAATTCTTAAACTATGTGAATGGAAATCTTTCACATTTAAAGGTGTTGTTTTAATGTTTTTACATTGGTTGATGATTTTTTTCCCATTACATACTATGTTCTTTTGAGTTCTTCCTATGAACAACAAACTTCATTTAGAGATGACTTATTGGACCTAAGTGTATATAATGTGTACTCCTGAAACAGTATGACACTGAGTCATAATTGGAGATAGAATCTCAAGCCCTAATTTCACTATTATTTTTCTGTAACCAAAAGTGTATAAAGCAGACTTACTATATTTAGGGGTAAGATAACATACAGATTAGAAAACTGGAACTCTCACAAAAGGTTTTTCCAAACAGCTTATATTTTTACCCCCGTTGTTACAGCTTTGTCCTTAGGAAGTTTATGCTCTTTTGAGTTATGTATTGTATATTTATAAAACAAACAAACAAGAAAATCACCCCACAAAAAACAACAAAAACTTGAAAGGGTCCTAGAAGATCTAATATTTTAAATTGAGCAATGTATTGTGGCAGAAATTTAAGGAATGAGTTTACAATGATCACACACCTCTTTATGTTTGTTTCATTATTAAGGACACTAGTTTTTCAAGAATGTATCATAAACACCATGCTGGCTTTGTTATTGTACTACTTCATCTAATAGGCTAGCTATATTAGGCACATATATTACGCATAGGTTTTGTAATATAGTATAAAATAGTTAGTAGCCATTCAATCCTCAGTAACTGGGCGATCTTCACTTTCCTACGCTCAGAGAAGCTTTTGTAGGCGTTTACTTCCTGACCCTATGCACGACTCAAATTCTGCTGGAAAAGCAACGTGAATTTGTGGAGCTAGAGTATCCGTCTAATATTTTTTCTGGCCTTGTGTATTTCAGTTTGCACCACAAGTTTACTAATAGTTCTGTTTATGTTTGTTTATGTGAGTTCTTACTGAAACAGAATTCTTATAAAATCATTCGTGCATGATACAAACATTGAACATGAACAAATATGTGCTAGTTGATGAGAGTACAGGGATGAAAGGTCTATTGGCCTCAGGTTGCTTCTCCTTTAGTGGAAAATGGTCAAATAAATCAGTTATTACTCTATAATCACATGTTTTATGAATGATATGTGCCTAGGGTGCTATGCTACCACCAAAGAAGGAGTATATTTTGCAATCTAATACATACAGTCTTGTACAGAGAGGGAGCTTTCCACAGAGGGAGATAATAGAGTTGAACTCTGAAGGATGTGTGCAGTGTAGATAGATGAAGAAGCGGGTGGACAGAGGTCATCCTAAGTAGAAGAAACAAATAGAATATGCCAGAACATGAGCTATGAGTCACCAATAAACACATTTTTCATTTATTAAAAAAATCACTTGAAAAGTGGTATGTGTTATATAAAAAAGGGGAGGCCAGATTGAAGACAGGAAAATTAAGAGAGTATTGAGGTGGTTTTTATGAAAATACATGATCTAAGGGGAAGACTCTAGGAATAGCTATGAAGGGACAGCTTTATGAGGAGTAAAGATAAAATCTTCAAAATTTGGTGACTAGTTAAATGTGGATGGAAGGAATAGTCTAGAATAATTCATAGGCCACTCACAAATACCTAGAGTACAGAAAGAAGGTATAATTTGGGAAATAAAGATGATGATGTTTTCTAAGTTAGATAAATTGAGTTTGAGGTACCTATGGGATATCTGGAATTGGTCTAATCTAGTTGGGAGCTATACATTGTGGATTAACAGAGTTTTGCATATGAGAGATACTGGAATCCATGGTTTAGATAAGGTCACTAGGAATCATTTTTTTTTTTTTTTAAGAGTAGAACTACTGGGTCATACAGTCTTAGGAAACACTTAACATTTAAGAGAAGAAAAAAAAGTCAACAGTGTGATGCTGAGAGAAGATGGCCAAAGAGGCAGGAGAAAAATGAGAAGAGGGCTCTATCAGAAGAGCCAAGAGGATTGAGTTTCAAGAGGGAGGGCATAGCTAATAATGACAGATGCTGCACGAAGACTTCTAGTAGCAGGTTTGTTATCTTTGGCAATAAGTAGATGATTGATAACCTTATTGAATAATTTTAGTCCTGTGGTGAGGACAGGAGCCAGATTACGGTATCTGGGAAAGCACGTGGATAAGCATTTGCCCAAAGCTCTACCAATTGGAAAACTTTTGGAACTCAGGACTGAAAATGAAATGTATTAGGCATTCGTATTAAGACATTCGAAAGTGAACAATGAAATAAACTATGATAAATAGGAAGAATGGAATTAAATTTCTGTGATAAATTAGGAAACAAAAAAAGAATTGACTATTTGATGAAAAGATTAACAAAATCGACAAATTTCTAGTAAGTGTAATCAAGGAAAAAAATTTTAAATTATAGCATCAGAAATTAGAGACAATTCACAGATGAAAATTAAAATTTAGAGAATATCATATGCAGTTTGTGCTAAAATCTGAACATCTGAGAAGGAAGAATGATTTTTAGCGTAATGTAAATTAATAAAAAATGAGTCAAAAAGAAGTGGGAAATCTAACATACCTGGAGAGGGAAGAAAAGTTATTAAGGAACTCATTGCTAGGCCATAGTTCTGGTTGTATATAGAGCTTCATTCATATCTACAAAGAACAGATAATTCTCCAGAATACAGAAAAATATGGAAATCTTCCCAGTTCCTTTTAGGTGGTATAACACTGACATAAAAACTTTTTAAAGATAGTGCAGTAGTGAAAACCACAAATCAGTCACTTTTTTAAGTTTTAAAAAAATGTACCATCAGGTCAAATCCAGGAGTGTATTAAAACTAAGTATGGTTTAGCAATACATGAATACAAGAATGTTTCAGTGTTAGGAAATATATTAAATGAGTACATAAAATATATTAAAATTTAGATTCTGATATCTGACCAAATTGTTGCAGGAAAATCTTAGTAATTAAGTGAAGAATACCTATTATTTAACCATATGAAGATCAATAAAACTTAATAGCCAACATCATAATTAACATAGAAGCACTAGTGGTATATTCCTATTTAAGTGAAAAACAAGAGTGCTTGCCAATACTTTTAAATAATATCCATGGTAGAAAGGCCAGATAAAGAAATGAGATTTAAATATTTCAAAGGAGGAGACATTAGATTATTTATGGATGCTATGATTATCTACTTTGAAAACCCAAGAGGATCAACTGAAAAGCTATAGAACCAGAAAATGAATTTTAGTAAGGTAGTTGGTGAAACAATCAATATACAAACATAATTAATTTTCTTACATGCCAGCTCACGGAGAGCTCAATAAATACTAGTTACGTGAATGACTGGTTTAGTTCATTTTCTGTTAGCCTGTATTCCATCACTATTTTGCCATTACCTTTAAATCTTTTGCACCTTTGTCATTTTACCAGACTCACTTTGCAAAGCCACCTTAGATTAATTCAATTTTTCAGTTTCTCCTATGTGTACTATGCCTGCTGAGCACTGCTAAAATGACATGACCGTGCAGACTGGAGCTACCAAAATTCATCGTGTCCGACATCAGCAAAGCCCTCCATGATGTCCAGCAAATGCTGCATGTCCTTAGGCCACCACTCACATTTCCCTTACTTTCCCCCTTTTCCTCAAATCCACCATACTATCTGCTACCGAAAAAGTACCACCCTTGCTAAACCTGGACAATGAGAGTTTAAAAAAATCTTTGCCAGTATGATGAACAAAAAGTGATATTACTGTTTTTCTTATTTGATTTCTGTGATTCTAGTGAGAATGAACATCTTTTAGATACATTTATTGGCTGTTTGCGAATTGCTTATGCAAATCTTTTGCCATTTTCCTACTGCACTGTGTCTTGTTAATTTCTGATATACTTTATATATTAAGAATATTAGCTCCGTCATATCTTCACATTTTCTGCAAGTCATTTGTCTTTTAAATTTCCTATAGTATTTTCTGACACATCAACTTTTAATTTTTGCATAGTACTATCTAAAGTTTAACAAGAAAATACATTTAGGGTTTAATATATGATAAAGTTAGCATCTATTATAGGGGAAATGATGAATTATGTATTAAATTCATTTAGATGTATGTTCTTAGATGTTTCTATGGTTTCACTTTTCCATCAGATTTTTAATCTACTTGAAGTTTAGTCAGGATCTTATTTCCCAAGTGGTTATCTATTTATTTTGTTTTATTTTCTCCCAAAATACTGAATTTCTATAAGTTTTATTACTCATGTAAAAGTTAAAATGAAAGTTGCAAAAAAAATAGGAAAATATATAGTTGACCCTTGAACAACGTAAGGGTTAGGGATGCTGACCCCCACACTCGAAATCCTCATATAACTTTTGATTCCCTCAAAACTTAACTACTAATAGCCTACTATTGACCAGAATAACATATTTTGTGTGTTATATTTATTATTTGCTATATTCTTACAATAAAGTAAACTAGAGAAAAATTTAATTAAAAATTCATGAGGGAGAGAATATATTTACTATTCATTAAGTGGAAGCAAATCATCATAAAGGTCTTCATCTTTGTCATCTTCACATTGAGTAGGCGGAGGGAGAGGAGGGGTTGGTCTTGCTGTCTCAGGGTGGCAGAGGTGGAAGAAAATCCATATATAAAAGGACCTGCGTGGTTCAAACCCGTGTTTTCAAGGGTCATCTGTAATGAATAATAAAAGGCAACTTTTAAGGATGACTTCTTCCAGTTAAAACCTGAAACAGAATAGGGTAAAAGGGAAGAAAGTAATTTTAATTTGAATATATTAAATACCAATCAATACTGCATCTTCTGTGAGTTTTTAGCAGTGAATGGATTCCGATCATCATTATTGTTTTTTTTGTTGTTATTATAAATATGTGTACCCTGAATGTTTTGCTCATATATGAATTGGGCCACATTTAGAGATATTTTAACATTAAATTAAGATTATGATACTCTTTACAATTTATATGTTACTTATATCTACAACCATTTCTAGTTTTTTCCAGAATGTTTTCCTTTCATCAAATTTTAGTGTTCCATATTTTATATTAATTATACCTTTCCCTTACTCTACTTGAAATCCATTTCACTTCCCCTAAAAAGATTCTAGCCTTATGAAGAAAACAACACTTATTGCAGAATGTTCTTCATTAGAAAAGCACCCAAGTGGAAATTTTTGTTAATAAAGAATTTAAGTGGATAATAAATTGTTAGGAAGAATAGCTTTTAAAATAATGATATAGCCAGAGAGGGACTTTTTTTTATATGATTGCTTTTGTACTTTTAAAGAGACATATTTGGGAGCTAATTCTTTGGCTAGTATGAAAAAAGAAAATTCAAGGACATAATTTTATTGAAAAATGTACCTTTTTCCTAACAAAGCAATTTGAAGCACTTGAGTATTCAAGTATGCATACTCCCTTTTTATCAAGCTCTTAGGAAACATTCTAACTGCAAACCTAGTGAAGTTTAAAGAGAATATGTATCTATACTGCAAAAGACACAATGCTATATCAATTTAGGATAGACATGTTCTATAGTAATAGTATAATTCTAATTTAAAAGGATATAATCTGTCATAAATGAAACCCATATCAAATTAATAGTAGTCAGGATTGATTTGCTTAGTCCTCTTGGAAAAATAACCCTAAATAATTCTTTACATAAAATTGTAATTTAAATTCGATTAATAGAATGTGGTTACTGTTCAGAATGTTTTTTTAATAATCAAAGTATAGTATGTAGATAAGCAGCTTGGGCATCACCTGGGAATTTATTAGACATGCAAATTTTTCAGTCCCCATTCCAGACCTACTGAATCAGAATATGTATTTTAACAGGATTCCCAGGATAGTCATTAAAGATTGAGCAGTGCTGTTCTAGTTGAATAGTTTGAGTTTAACATTATTCTTTACAGATTGTTCTGCTAGGATAAATAAACAAAAAAATATTTTTCAGCTAAAATACTTAAAATTTATTTTTAAAAACAAAAGCATGTAAAATAAATTATAATTTAAAATTGTTTTAAACTAATGTTATTTGTACTCTTAAATTTATCTTGGATAATTTTATTGACTTAAAAACTTTAATTTCCACTTATTGTCAATTACTGGAACGTATGTATTTAGATAGAGCGAAAGGAGTCTATATATAGAATGAGGAAATTAGCTTAAAAATATGAGATTTTTTTGGTTGGTTTGTTTTTGTTTTTATTTTTTGAAAGGCTTCTAAGAAGCTACGGTACAGAAGATTGTAATACCTTAAGTGGAAGATAGTTGAAAGAATAAAACTAAAGTTGGCAGTGGAATGAAGTCGTAGAAACAGCTTTTGGAATTTTTATAGTACAACCTTTTCATTTCCACTAGTAAAGTCAGAGCACCTATACTACTAAAGGGGTAAAAAGTAAGCAGTCGTAGGAAAAATGAAGACTCTATGTATAGCACTACACATTTAAAAAAAAGAGATTCTAATGTATGAAATATGTTTTCAGTAACCTAAATACTTTTATATGTGAAATTTTTCTTTATAGTTTAACTTTGTCATTTGGAAAATGTACATAATTATGAAATATGTCTTAAAATGTTGATTCTCAATATTTACAATAATATAAAGATCAAATAAGCATTTCCAGCACCTCAGAAGGCATCCTCTTTCCCTTCTTAAGTCAGTACCCCCACTCGAGGTAAACCACGATTTGACTGCTGTCTCCTGTTTTTCCTGCTGTTTAAACTTCACACAAATAGAGTCATAGAGTGTGTGGTCTGTTTTGAGGCTCTGACGTCTTTCATTTAACGTCATATCTGTAAGATTCATTGATGTTGCAAGTTGAGTAGTTCATTTTTAATTGTTGTGTAGTAATTCCTTCATATATACGTATATAAAAATATACACACACAATTTATTTACCCATTTTATTACTGATGGACATTTGGGGTGTTTCCAGTTCTTGGATATTATAAATAAAGCTACTATGAATATTCTTGTACTTGCCTGTACTTGGATATGTTTTTTTTCTGTTGTGTGTATACCCAGAAATGGAATATCTGAATGATAATAAAATTGATTAGTTTTAGTTTTAGCAGTAGCTAAGCATTTTCCCAAAGCGATTCTACTAGTCTGCGCTGCCAGAAATGTGTGGGAGTTTCAGTTGTTCCACATTCTCTCTAGTACATGGTGTTGGTATTCTTGTTAATTTTAGCCATTGTGGAAGGTGTGTAGTGGTATTTCATTTGTTTTTGAACCAGTTTTTGGACTGTCGTTTCACTCCCTTAATGGTCTATTTTGATCAACAGAAATTCTTAATTTAGTCCTGTAAACTAATCTTTTATATTATTTCATTTTGTGTCCTATTTAACACATTAACTGCCATGTGAGTTGTATTTAACTCAACACTAGTTTTGAGCCTGGGGCCTTGTGAAGCATATGTAACTTGCATGGCTCTTTACCTTGGAAGCCACATGGTGCACAGGAAATTCATGCTGCCATGCTGTAGCATACTTATTACGTGATGGGTGGTCCCCTTGGCTTGGCAAAACCCTTCAGTTGGTTCATGAATATTCCTACTTGTTGATGTTTTATTTTTACAATTAATATTGACAATTTAATTATATTTGACTCATGCACAGAAAACAATAAAAAATAAATTTTTCATTAAGTTAGAAAGGATCATTTTATTTTCGAATTTTTTATTCTAGTTTCACAGTAAAACACTGTGGCCCTGAGGAAAACTTTTTTTTCTAGTGTGGCAGTCAGTGTGTTAAGAAATCTTTGCCTATCCCAAAATCATCATGGGGATATTCTTCTATAATTTCTTCTAAGAATTCTGATTATTTTTGCTTCCACATGTAGGCCTTTGATCATCTCAAATTAATTTTTGAGTATGGTATGAAGTAGGGGTCAAGGTTAAGTTTTGATTTTCATGTGGATATGCACTTGGTGTAGCACCATTTATTGTAAAGACAATCCCTTCCCACTTCATTGCGGTAGAAATTTTGTCGTAATTCACATGTTGGAATATTTTTGTTATACAGTGACTTATTAAGAAATGATTTGCTGTTTAACCCATTGGTATTTTCAATACCAATACAATAATGTATTAAACGTACTGTGTAGTTATATATGTATATGTTTATAACTGTGCTGCAGGGACATAAATATAAGTAACCAGAGTCAACATTTTTCATTAATTAAATATCCATTATGTAAAATACTGTGAAAGATAGACTGGTAGTAAGATATATCCCTGAAATAAGGGGTCTGCAATCTAGTTGAGGTAGACACTTTTCATATCTTATTTTAGCAGTCTTGTATTTTGGATTTAAAACCAAAACAAAACAAAATAAGCGATGTTTGCTTGTTGTCCCTAAGAGAATATGCTTTGAATATAACCAATAAATTGTATCCATTCATTAACATTAACATGCTTGGTTGGTGGCGCATACTGTGACATAGATATCTGGAAGTAACATATTGCCATGTTTATAACAAAGTTTACTTGCCTGAACATGTATTTGCATGCTCTAGCTTTAGATCCTCAGCACTGTGTCATGTGGGGCCAATTTCAGGTTACACCTATGGTTAAGATTTTGGAGAGCCTGAGATCATGACAAACATAAGGGAAAAGATCAAGCATAATACAGAATAGGAAAGAGGCATATCTTTATTTGTAGGGTAAAAGTTCAAATTTTCTTCAACTTTTTTCTATCAATGTGTAAGATTTCTATCAATAGCTCGAGTCCTGGCACAAGCAGCAGTGATAATATTAACACCTCTTTCTCCCAGTCACATCACTCTGAGAATGCATCTGCCACTCTCTTGCTAGTGCTGACTGGTTTCCAAGGAAGTACAACGTGAACAAATTGGGATTTGCTACACAGCTTAAAGCTTATAGGGATTTCTGTATTGTGATTATTGTTTTACATGAAGTTCATAAGGTTTGTTTTGTTTTTCAATAGTTGCTACTAGTTGTTATATTAATAGTTTGTCTAAATCACAAAGCCCACTTAATTCTAGTGTTCGGGCTCCACGGCCATATATGGAGATACAAAAGACATAGTAAAGGGAATCTCTTCCCTCAAGGAGCTTATATCAGTCTAGAGTAAGTGCATGAATGTGTTGGAGGGACTTCAGATGAAATAGAGATAGACTTTTCTCGTATAAAGTTTAACCTTTTGAAATGAATTTTACCTAATGAAATTAAATTAAAGTGGCAGAAGGTTATTACTGAGATATTTCTCCTCTTTAGATTTTCTTTTTGTTATTCTACTATAGAATTGTACAGTCGTAAATCTTGTTTATCTGATAAATTGCCATAATTTTCACTTTCCTTTGGAAGTGTGGTTCTGACCTGTTGCTGGTATGTGTGTAAAATCACCTCATAAAATGGCAGTTTGTTAAATGACATGAGTTCAAGTAACACTCACTTGTGTCATTGGCTCTAACTGTGGCAAGATGTGACTTTCGCTTTAAATTTACACAGCTTTTAAAGACCTTAGTTTCAGCACTTTGGGAGGCCCAGGTAGGAGGATCACGTGAGGCCAGGAGTTCAAGACCAGCCTGGGCAACATAGTGAGACCCTCATCTCTACAAAGAAATTTTAAAAATTAGCTGGACGTGCTGGTGTGTGTCTATAATCCTAGCTTGTTGGGAGGCTGACCCAGGAAGATTGCTTAAGCCCGAGAGTTGGAGGTTGCAGTGAGCTGTGATTGTACCACTGCATTCCTGCCTGGGCAACAGAGTAATGAGACCCTATTTAAAAAACAAACAACAACAGCAACAAAAACCCTTGATTCAAGGGGATAAAAAAGAAATTTCCTTTCAACTTTCTTTCATTGGTACATAAGATTTCAGTCATTGGTCTTTTGTTTTGTTTGGCAATTGACAATCTCTTGTGTGAATTTTTGAAAGTTTTTTTTTTGCTTTCAAAAGATACTATATACCACAGTTTATAACTTAGAAAATTACTCATTAAACATTTAGGATCTTAATCCTGCCATGTATGTAGTTCTACTAGAGTTGTACTCCCTATCAAGCTTTCTTGGAGGTTAGATTATTTTTTTCTGTTTATGAAAGGTATTGGGAAATTAAGACACACACATTTGCTCTGGTTTCTGTGCCTGCCTACTTACATATAGCTGTTATATTGCTAGAAAATCTTAATAAGATTTGTACTAAGCTAAAAATTACACTGAATTGGGCCGGGTGTGGTGGCTCACGCTTATAATCCTAGCACTGTGAGAGGCTGAGGCGGGTGGACCGTTAGAGCTCAGGAATTTGAGACCAGCCTGAGCAAGAGCGAGACCCTGTCTCTACTAAAAAAATGGAAAGAAATTAGATGGAGAACTAAAAATATATAGAAAAAATTAGCCGGGCATGATGGCACATGCCAGTAGTCCCAGCTACTTGGGAGGCTGAGGCAGTAGGATTGCTTGAGCCCAGGAGTCTGAGGTTGCTGTGAGCTAGGCTGATGCCACAGCACTCTAGCCGGCGCAACAGAGTGAGACTCTGTCTAAAAAAAAAAAAAAAAAATTACACTGAATAACTTTTATATGAATATCTTCTGTTCAATTTGTGTTACATATATATGCATACATGTGTATGCAATGCCTTTATATTTAAATTTTTAAAATTATGAATACATTGATTTTTATTAAATAAATATATATTTATTTTAAAACAAATGGAAACACAAAGAAGAAAATAACACTTATCTACATTGTTTCTCCCTGACTTAACTGTTATTAACAGTGTGGTATGTATATCTCATTCAGTTTTTAGGGGTCAGGGATCACTGTATTATTTTTTTAAAATTGATATGCATGTACTCATAAAAAATTTAAACCATGCAGAAGAGCACAGAGATGAAAAAAAAACAAAACACAAAACGCTCTATCTAGAAATAACATTGGTTAACCATTATTGTCATCAGTTTAACGCTATTCTAGATATCATCTTAAATAGGAATGGTAGAATACTTTTGTAAAAATAGATCATATTCTCGAGGTTTTTTTCAGTTCACATTTATTTGAACTTAATGGAAGAAAAGGAAACAAAATTGAAGGATCTGTGGAACTTCAAAGAAATATTTCTTCACCACAAGAAATATTTTCCTTCAATTTTGTCATTTTTGGCTTCATGTATTTTTGGGCTTTGTTGCTAGGTCCATATATATTTTTAATTGTTATATTTTCTTGATGGATTGGCCCTTTTATCATTTCAAGAGATCCATTATTTCTAGTAATAGTTTTTGTCTTAAAATCTATTTTATCTGATAGTATATGAGTATGTTAGTATAGCTAATTATTATAGCTAATTTAGTCTAGCTCTGTTTTGGTTATTGTTTGCAAGGTGTATCATTTTAAATCCTTTCACTGTCAACCTGTTGTTGTCTTTAAATCTAAAATGTGTCTCATGAAGACAGCATTTAGTTCAATCACGTATTTTTAATTCCCCTACCAGTCTGCCTTTTGATTAGCATGCTTAATCCATTAACACTTAATTCAATTGAGGATAGAATAGGGTTTATGTCTATATTTTGCTCATTGTTTTTTGTATGTCTTAAATGGTTTTTGTTTCTCTCTCTCCCCTTTACTTTTTTAAACATTAAGTATATATTTTCTAGTATACCAGTTTAATTCCTTTATTGTTTATTTTCATATATATATGGAGGGTATATGGTTAGTTATATTTTCTTACTGGTGCCCTAGGAACTACAATTAGCATCTGAATTTATAACAATCTAGTTAAGATTAATACCAACTTTGAATAGCATACAAAATTTTTGTAGCTATATAACTCCATCTCCTCTTCCTTTATGTTATTATTGTTAAAATTAAATCTTTCTACATTGTATGCCTTAATACAGATTTATAATTATTGCCTTGTGCAGTTGACATACAGATCAGGTGGGGAAGGGAAAGGAGTTATCTATAAAAGTACATTAAAACTGTCTTTTATATTTACCTTTATTGGAACCTTTACCAGTGTTCTTTATTTCTTCATGTGAATTGAGTTACTGTCTCGTGTCTGATTCTCTTTAGTATTTCTTGTAGAACAAGTATGCTAGTGAAGAATTTTTGTCTTTATTTGGGAATGTCTTAATTTCTCCTTCATTCTGGAAGAATAGTTTTGCTGAACAAGGAATTCTTTTGGCTGACAGTCTATTTCAGCCTGTGAATGTCTCATACAATGCCTCTGGTCTCCATGCTTTTTGGTGAGAAATCAGCTGTTGATCTTGTTGAAAATCCTTGTTAATAATGAGTTGCTTCTTTCTTACCGCTTTCAGGATTATCTCTTTGTCTTTATCTTTTGCTAGTTTGATTTTGATGAATCTCAGTGTGGTCTCTGAGTTTATCCTACTTGGAGGTCAGTTAGCTTCTTGGAAGTTTAGATTAACATTTTTCATAAAATTTGGGAAGTCCTCTGCCATTATTTCTTCAAATATATTTTCTTCCCCTTTCTGTTCTCTTCTTCTGGAATTCCCATTATTCTTATATTGTTGATGGTGTCTCACAGGTCTCTGAAGCTCTGTTCATTTTCTTTTGTTCTTTTTTCTTTCTGTTTCTCACACTGTATAATTAATTGACCTATCTTCAAGTTCACTATTTATTCTGCCCATTGAAATCTGCTGTAAAACACCTATAGTCAGTTTTTCATATCAGTTATTGTGCTTTTCAACTCCAGAATTTCTATTATTTAAATGTTACACTGTTTCTGTGAAGTGATTTTCAAGCATGTAGCTCCTAAGACTCTCCTGGGGTACTTGTTGAAGTATCAATTCCTGGACCCCCAACCTACACACCTATCCTATACATATTGAACCACGATTTCTGAGATTTGGGCCTGAGAATGGGTAATGTTTCTCAATTGTATTGTAATTGGGATAGCACTGGTCTATGGAGTGCATTTTTCTTATGACTTGGCTTTAAAAAAACCACAACAATAGGCCATTTAAAATACATATCAAAATACGATTTTATAATTCAGATGAACACTAACTTTACTCATTAATTTTTAAACTTTAGAGTACAGAGTGACATTAATTTTAACATAATCTGACAAAGAACTTTTCTGTCACTTTCTGTGCTAATTAGTATAGCTCAAAATAAGCTATTGGTAAACTATAGATATTTAATGTGTGAGCCAATGCTTTATATCTTTTACATATTTTACTGTGAACTGACATTTATATATTAAGACTTAGTGGAAAAATAGAAGCAGTAGATAAACCATCCTTTATTGTAGGTTGAACTCCCACCACCTGATCTTGGACCAAGTTCTGCACTAAATCAGACACTCATGTTGCTGCGTGAGGTTTTGGCATCTCATGATTCCTCAGTTGTACCATTAGATGCTCGTCAAGCTGATTTCGTGCAGGTATGTTGTCAATTCATTTTTAGTGACTGCTTATTGCCCTTCTATTGTACATTCTCTTCTCCTTGTGGCATTTTTTTAACCCAGGTATTTTGACAGTACCTTTCTTATCGTTGATTTTCCTTCAACTATTAAATCATTTCTCTTAATTTAAAAAAGTATTGATTCGATGATGCCCACCTCTTAAGCTACATTATTATTATATCATTTAATCTTTTTCTCATGAGCTTCTATAAGTTGGCTCCCTTCCAGTTAGTTTGGCATTAATTTTGAAGTGTCATTAACCCAGGCCCAATGACTGGGAAATAAACAATTTTATTTTTCATTTATAGGTTTTATCGTGTGTCTTGGATCCCCTTCTCCAGATGTGCACTGTATCAGCCAGCAATTTAGGCACAGCCGACATGGCCACCTTCATGGTCAATTCACTACATATGATGAAGACAACACTAGCTCTATTTGAATTCACGGACAGACGTCTGGAAATGCTACAATTTCAGGTAAATTTTCCTAAAAATGATTACTCACATTTTATAGGAAAAAGATGGAATCCTTTTCCTCTATATGATAGCTTTAAGTTACTGACTTGATTAATTTTAATGATCTATTACCTATAAATCCTTTGATATAGTCTGATGGAAGGATCCACATACATTCGCTATTTTAGTTTTCAGCTTTGGAGAAGCCAGAATATGTAATGGTTAAGATACTTGATTCAGACCATAGTATGTGATGGTAGAATGAAGCTTTTCTGATTACTTTGAACAGTTATTCTGTATGCAGATTTCAGTTTCTGAACTGTGAATAATATGCCGTATTTTTCAAGCTGTGTAGCTAGCACTGAATGTGTTACAGAGGATATATTTTTATCTGTGTAAACCAGTGTTAGGCAAAACATTACAGTTTGTTATACCAATCACTCTAGTCCTATAAACCAAATGGTATCACTTAAGAGTGTATATGATGACTAAAACAAAGCCATTTGTAAAATTTACCAGATACTTGGGTTCCAGTTTTAAATAGTAATTACTGGTAGATGTAGTGTTTTTTAAAAAAACACCTCTGAATCTTTTGTGCTATCACAAGTATATAAACAATTTGACAGTGGGTATAGTAAAACTTCATTTATTAAGTTATGAGTTTTAATATACCAAAATTTGTGATATTTTATAATTTCTAATTCCTTCTTAGAAATATATCAGAATTATCCATATTCATGCTTTAAAATCAAACAGTTCTATAGAGTTTGTAATAAGAAGCCACAATATACCATCCTCTCCACCCCAGCGTTTCTCTCTTATTTCTCTCTCTTACAGATAGTCTCTTTCAATTCTTATAGTTGTTTCTTTTGGTATTTATATTTGTAATTCTAAATGCTTGTGTGTGTGTTTCTCTTTACAGATTTTTTTTTATTCTTAGATCTAATGTATTCAATTTGTACTCTGGATGATCAAAATTTATTTCTCTACACACACACACACACACACACACACACACACAGGAATATGGCCATACTTAGAGCTTTCCAACCTCCCAATGCAGTTTGATTATAATTTTTGGTTAGACTAATATTGTGTTAAATTATTATGACTATGTAAACACCATTGAGCCATGTAATGAAAATGATTAATTTTCCTTTTCTGGATAATTTTTGTTTTCTGTGGAATTAATAACATTTTTCTTAAAAAATCTTATTTTTTTTCCCTATATTTGTCAGTATTTCAAGCCCAAATCTTAGCCATTTTCTTAAGATGTTCAGATATATCAGTTCATTAATTTGCATTATCACCAATTATCTGTTTTTCTTAAATGTTTCATTGTTATTTTCTGCATGTTATAAATTTCCATGTGTGTTAAATTGAGTTTATTAATTTATTCAGGTTCTCTATGTTCTTGCTTATTTTTTTACCCCTATTGGATGTGGGGTAAAAGCTGAACTTTTCACATGTATTTCAACATTTTCTCCAAAAATCTCCTTAGCCAGATCTTTATTACTCTGGGTGGCATTTTCAATAATTGTTCTATCAGCAGATAATTCAGGTTCCCCTTTTTCCAGCCTCCACTAGCAGTTTTCTTCCTACCCTTCCAGACCCCACTGGCAGTCTGTGGGCATTCCAAGAGGACAAGCCCCGATGCAGAAGGGCTTATTAAGCCTGTATTTGTATCGTGTTTGTTTGTGTGCCGATGGCCAAGGCTGGTCACGTGGAACAGCCCAGGTTCAGTGTGAGAAAGGACGATACAAGGGCATGGATACTGGAAGGCATGGCTTGTCGGGGTCCTCCAAAGCAACAGTTGACCTTGTTGGGTAAAGGATTCTTGATTTTCAGATCTTTTCTAACGATTATCTATTAGTTCTCTTCCACTCTTGTTTAGCTTCTTCTAGTGTTTAAAAAGGCCAGGCTAGCCTGACTCTCTCTCTCCCTCTCTCCCTCTCTCTCTCTCTCTCCCTCTCTGTCTCTCTCTCTCTCTCTCTGTCTTTTTCATGTTAACTTATTTTACCCATCTGAAAACTTAAAAGGATTTTCTTGAGTTCAGATATTTCCCCAGGCTATTTTAAGTATGTCCCTCTTTCCATTATTTCCATCTTGGAATGTGGAGAGCCATTTCAGTTTAAAGAGTCAAACCTTTCTTTTGCTCAGTAAAGTTTTCCATTATTTCTTTAATCACTGCTTCTCCATTTTCACTTTTTATAATATATTCTGGGGCTCCTGTCTTGGTTGATTTTATCTCATGGATCTGTCCTCTAATTTCTTCTTAAATCTCTTTAATCTATTTTCTTTGATATTTGCTCTATGTTACTTTTCTTCCAGACCACTAATTTGGTTTTTAGCAGTAACTCTTCTCTTTTTCACTTTCATTAAGTGTTTACATTTGTTTTCTTTGCTTTCCAGTAAGTAAGGGCTTTAATCGTATTTCCTTGGGCATTACTTTAAATAAAATAAAAGTAGTTTGTGTCTTTCAGTAGTGTTGCATTAGGAAAAGATACTTATTCTGATTATTCAGATGGGCTTCCCTTTAGCTTACTCACCTCCTAAATCAGTTGTAAGTTTTTTAGGGGGAGGAGTTATTGGAGTTGCTTGGACAATGGCAAACATTCAGATGGTAACACATGCTGTAGTTGGCAGTGTACTATACCATTAGCAAACAAACTAATAAAACTGGGGGAACTTCCTGGTGAGGAATAGAAGGGAGGCCTCCAGACCATCAGGATTATACTGGCAAAAACAAGGGAGGAGCAGGCTTTTTCCCATGAGGGAATGCTCTAACTCATCAGGCTAGTCCTTTATTCAGTGGCTTCCTCCAAAATAGCACGAAGCTGGGGAGCATGTACCATTCACATCTGTTAGCCAGATCTTCTGAGATAGTTCCCAAATCTGAAATCTTTGACCAAAGTTCCACTGGGCCCTCGACTGTCCCCTGCTTGTCACAGACCTGCTTTATCCGCAGTGGGAGAATTTACTGCCTTAGCTGCAATGGGATTTCCTCCAGGCTTCTGCAGATGATATATGTGATTTGTTAACTCAGCCCAGCAAGTTGGAAAGGTGAGGAGGTCAGGAGGTTAGGAACATCAGGCCCTCATCTTCCCAGAATTCATCCTAAGTATTTTATTTTATACTGTTTTTGTTTATTAGTGTTTTTTGTTTGTGTTTTGCTAGCTTTTAATAGAGCTGAGAAGCAACCCAGATTTTGTGGCTGGTGGCTAGTTCTAGAATCCCCTTCGGTTATCATTTTAAGTAAGACTTTCTCTCCCTTTTGGAGGAGGACTTCCTCTTTGGGGGAAGAAAAAGCCTTTGCTATAGAAGCCATCCCTGCGCTTCATTATCTGTGTCACTCCAAGGAACAAAGCTATGATGGAGAACTAAGCAGGGTGGTCTACTTCTACCCTCATCAGTGTTAGTCCTCTTTTAAAATGTTTTCTGTTGTGTTTTATTTTAGATTGAAGCACATTTGGACACACTTATAAATGAGCAAGCATCTTATGTTTTAACTAGGGTAGGCTTGAGTTATATCTATAACACCGTACAGCAACATAAACCCGAACAGGTAAGCATGTAGATGTTCCCAATTCTAAAAATATGCCAGTTTAGAGTATGGCTTCTAGAGCTGGACTCTGGATTTGAATCTTGGCTCTACTACTTGTTAGCTTTGTTTTCCTGGGAAAGTGACTTATTTCTCTTTGTCTGTTTCACCATCTGTAGATTGGGGGCAATAACAGTATCTGTGTCATAGGATTGTTCTGAAGATTAAGTGAGATGTGCAGTTCTTAGATGATTGCCTTGTGAAAGTAATGAAAATATACAAAAATTAGTATTATAAAATGTATAAAGGATATTCATACTTGTAACTTTTGCAGAGTTCTGTATCACTATTTGTTGAATGCATAGATTACTATATGAATAGCAGTCATCTTTTTGTTAATTTGGCAAATCATGGAAGGGTGATCACTTCTGGGGCCAGCATATGATCTTGTTAAATTACAGAACCCTAATAGAAATAGTAAAGGAGTGGTGGAAACCCTAGAAAACCATGTAAACCATCTTTCACTAAGAGGCAAAGAACTCTTTCAAATGACATTGACAGGAAGAATATATTAAAGCCCCAGGCTTTCACAAATCAAAACTTCTCAATTTTTTCTTTGCTAAAGTAATAAGCAAATTTCCACCAATAGGAACCAATTCTGCTGCCTTTCTGTACTTCCTAAAATAATCAAAGTGAAGCCCTTCAAACCTCCATGTCTCTCTGGCATCTTCTGAGTGCTTCATTGACTTCTTTTTCTTTGATATGACTAAATCTGAAGTATCCTGGTATTTCCATGGTTAATAACTTATGTGTTTCTTAATCCTTCCAACAAATCATAGTCCCTGATTTACTGAGGTTGAAGAGATGACACTTGAGTTCTTTGGAAATAAGCTAAAAGATTTTCCAAATTTGGGCAGTCCACTAATGGCCTGTATGAAATGAAATGTCTGTCTCCTTTTTTACATCTTGTTTTTGCTTTTTTTTTTAAATAGGGTGCTTTAGCTAATGTGCCCAACCTAGATTCCGTGGCACTGAAGGCTGCAATGGTAAGTGCATGATAAAGCATTTTTGGCTATGTGATAATTTTGTCCCGTATGATAATTTTTATCTCTTGGTAAGCAGTAGTGACATTGGGTCCAGTAATGACTGAGCATGTATTCTTTTAACTGAGCAAGTCTGACCAGGACTTACATTTACAGTAGTATTCCACCATACCCTGATGGTCTTTTCATTATTCTTTAGCATTTCTTCATTTTCAGAGTTATTATTTCTAATTTCATGGAGAAACAAGAATGACAGACATGAAGAAGTTAGGCAATGTGTATGTTATAGACTTGCTACTGATGTGATCCTTGGTTTGTGTATCTCAGTACTTCTTTCTGAGATGAAAACCGAAATTATATTCCAGTCTTACAACAGTACATTGCTCCCTGAAACTCCACTCTATTACCCTCTTTTCAAGCAAAGAGCTTGTACCTTCCTTTCTGCATGAGCACCACTCTTGGAGCATGTTTTTGTGTGTTAAGTATATACTTTGCATGTGTGTTTACCCATTTATTGCATGATATTTAAGTCACGTAGCCCTGTCCCTCATAGGAATGATCCCCTTTGGAAGCTTTATAATATTAATAGTACTAGTAGTAATAGTAATAACAATGAACAACAATAGCCATTAACATTTACTAAGCATGCCAAGTGTTTTTCATGTATTAACTCTTTAATCCTCACGACCACCTCATTCAACCCAGGAAGTCGGCTCCCAGAGCTCAGGAGCTGAACTACTATACTAACTACTAACTATATTAACTACTATATGTGAGTTTAAAATACTCATACTCACTACGACAGTGGTTTGACTTTCATAAATAGTTCCCTAGGATAGTTTTTTTTTGATGCCAGGGCTTGCTTATATATCGTCTTCTAGAACTAAATTTAACTGAAAATAAAGGGATAGGCCCACAAGATACCTAACAAGTGCAAAGATGAAGGCACAGCTGACTATATTAATATTAGACAAGGTAGAGTTTAAAACACTACATAGGGTAAATAAGGAACATTATGCCATGATAAAACACATTATATAGGAGTAAGAGTCATAACTTCTATGTATCAAACAAAAACTGTAACAGCAAAACCTATAGAAATGCAAAGAAAATTAGAGGTTAAAAAGTAATATAAATGAAAATGAATGAATTTTAGATTGATTAAAAAAAGACATAGTTTCTGAGGAAGTTATATAAACATTCACCATATTATCTAGTAATTCCACTTCAGGGTATTTACCCCCCAAATATGAATATTTATGTTCACACACGTAGATTGGTAACGTTAGTACTCGATAAATGTGTTTTTCTTCCCTCTGTTTCCCCTTCTCTTCTGACACATATGTAGCCCATTATTCACAAAATATTTTTAAACCCCATTAAAAATCCTTAATGTTCCTGGTCAATTTTAAAAACAATTAAGTTGAATATGTTATGTCTCTAAAGAAATCAGATCTTTGTTGAGTTTTGTATGCAGTCCATGGTTTTACGTACAACTTTTGTTGCCTGCACTTGGAGGTTTCTAAGGCACTTCAATCCATCATATTCAAAACTAACCCTGCCCACCCCACCCCAATCCCAGGGCCTCTTTCAGGTATTCTCAACTCAGCATGAAGAACATTTATTCATTTATCATATCAACAGTTATTAACCAAGTTTCTGCTATTTTCTAGGCATCATACTAAGAATTGAGATGAAAATAGATATAATCTAGTAAGGGATGCAGCTATTACCCAGCTAAATAAGTGGATTAAAAAGACAGTTACATGTTATGATGTTACTGTGACTTAATTTATATAGCTCCAAAATCTGGGAGTCAGCCCCTTCATCTCACTAGTAACCAAGTCCTGATGGATTTACACTGACTTCCCCAAATATCTCCACTTCTCTCACCTTAACTGCCCTGTAGTCTAAAAATGCTGCAGTAACTACCTAATTGCTATCCTTGCATCTACTATTGCAATCTTCCAGTGTATTCTCCTTGCTGTAGCCAGATTTAGCATCTTAAAAGTTAAGTCAGATTATTCCCCTACTTAATTTCAATGGTTTACTAATTTTATAAGAATTAAAATCCTTAAAAAAGCATGTAAGTCCTACGTGATCACTAATTATCTAGCTGTTTTCCTCCCCGCCTCAAATCTTCATCTATGCTGTCTCCTCTCACTAAACCTCCCTCTACCACCTGCCCACTTACTCAATGTCGTTCATCTTTCAGATCTCACTTCAAATGTCCTTTTCTCTAAGATGTCTTTGCCAAACCCACAGACTAGGTGCTCAATTTACGCTTTTTGGTATCTTAGTTTTTTTCTTCATAGCATTAACATTATTTATAATTGCATATTCATATACCTTATTATCTGTTTAATACCTCTCTTGCTAGACCATAAGCTCCATGAAGCTAGGGACTGTCCTCTTTTGCTTATTATTATATTTTTATTACCTAAGATAATACCTTTCTAATGGTAGCTACTCAAGAAATATTAGTTGAACTAATGAATGGATTAATGAACAAATGAACAAATATATTAATAGTAGATGCAAGTGAGGTGGACTTGAAATCTGATGACTTTACTTCTTGGTAATATTATTACTTAAAAGCTTGGTGAGGGAGACTGAAATGAATGGTGTGGATTCAGGATTTTAAAAGTAAGTATTGGTAATACTAACTATATTAAAAAGTTGGTAGTTTTAGAGAGTTTTAGTTAGAATGTTTAAGAAACACTTATTTGAACACAACGATCTAGTAGTTTGAAATGTGGGATTTTTTCTTAGGATTTAATCCTTACAGAGGTGGTTATATTTGAGATGTTTGTCAGCAAATATATGCCCTTTATGTTTTGCATTTCTGTTTCATTTAGGTTCAGTTTGATCGTTATCTGTCAGCCCCAGACAACCTGTTAATGCCACAGCTGAACTTTCTGCTGAGTGCCACAGTGAAGTAAGTATTTCTGGTCTCAAATAGTTGGTAAAGATTCACATGTTTTTAAATATGAAGTACATTCTTTGGAAAAAAATGTGTTTTTAAGAATAAAATTTATCATTGAAGATCTATAGTTTTCAACCCTTTTTCCTGCCTCAGCACCCCAAGGGATCTGACCTCACCTTGTCCATAGTTAATTCCTTGCCTGTTATCATTCCAAAACTCTCTAATTAGTAAATAATTTTTAAGATTACTTTGAATGTAACTAGAGCTAGATAGCCAGAAACCAAATTCCCTTGTGTTAACAAACATGTCAGACTGACTTTGAATATATTACTGAAGATCAATAACATATTCATTGTGCAATGCAGATGAACTGTTTTATAGATGATCTTGAACCTAAGCAGTTTTCTGTAGATATATATCATAAAATTGTTCAATATCATTAAATTGTTCAATATCATTTACCAGGAATGTACTCAAGACAAAGAACCATATATTAAAATATTACAATATTATAATTAGAAGAAACTGATAGACCATGTAGTCTGACCTCCTTGATTTTAAGAAAAATATTGACAAAATTGTCTACATATAGGAAATTGGTAATATATTTTTTTTTTTTTTTATTTATTTTTTTTTTTTCAATTTAATTTTACAGAATCAAAGAGTCTAACAGTATATCTTGTTAGATACAGTATGTCCTCATAATGTATACATTATTTCTTGTACAATGATATGAAATAATACGGGAAATATTCATGATAAATTATCAGGAAATTGGTAATATTATGCATATGTTTCTTTTTTCTTCAGCAGTGTGGTCAGTGCTTTCCATTTAAAAGGCACTAGAGGTTAAGTTTTAAAAGACATTTGCACTGTCTTCATAGAGCTTACAGTGTGATAGGTCAGTTAAACATGTGAACAAATATTTATATTAAAAAGTACAATAAGGAAAGAACTATTGAACTTGAAAAAAATGCTTAACATACCTAAAAGGGTGGTATATTACAGAGGTAATACACTTATTTTCTGTTGTTCTGGAATGTAGAACTATAACAAAAAATAGAGCAAGGAAGCAGCTTTTAGCTCACCATGCAGAAGAATTTGATATCAATTAGAATTATCTGGAAATGGGATAGAATTTTTTTTCCCTCATACACAGAGTCAGGAAATTCCCCTTTTAGGTAAATAGTTAGTATAAATGAATTTTAGATGTCTGCACCAAAAACAAGGCAAACAATAAACTAATAGAACTAAGATAGAGTTCTTGCTTGGCCAGATTCAAAATTAACATAGAAAAATTAGTGCCTTTCCTATATATTAGCAATATCTACTTAGAACATGTAATGAAAAATAAAAGGCTTTGTTACTATCGTCACAAGATTGTTTCTTAGGAATAAACTGAATTATATTACTATATGGAAAATTAAATGAATAAACTTATAAAACTTTTGAAAATTCTAAAAGAAGATCTTAATAAATAGGCATACTCTGTTCATAGGTGGAGAAATTCACTAGTGGAACAAGTTAATCTATAAATAACTGCAATACAGCTCCAACACAATTCCCATGAAACCATCTTATTTAATATTTATTATTCATCTAGAAAAGAGTTTGTAAGAGAGAACTTATCACTTTTGAACATTTCTACAGTTACCACTCTGGTCCAAGTTAGCATCATCTGTGCCTGATTATCACATGAACCTCTGATGTATTCTGTTTTCACTCTTGCCCTGTCCTCTGCCATCCACCTCAACCCCTACAGCCTAATCTGAACATCTCAGCCCGAGTGATCCTGTAATGGATTACTTAATTTAATCCGTTCCAATGAGTTTATGAACTAGGATTCCTGTTTAACAGAAAAGGACGTTGCTTAGTAGGATTAAGTAATTGAATATACATTACTTAGAAGGATTAAGTAATTGAATGTCTGTATAGATACAAAGATACAAAATACTCTTTAAGATAAAGGATGAATTTACATAATAATTACTACTATAAATAAAAACAACTAATAAGAAGCAGAGCCATGATCTGAATCCAGTATTTCTGATTCTAGAGCCTATTCTCTTCAACACTAAACTATATTGTGTTTTAGTAACTCTTTTCTATGTTGAGATTATATTATTTTATTATTTTTAAAGGATGCGCAAAGGTGTTTGACATATGTGATTGATAATACATGTGAGATATGTGCCTTGGTCTCATAAAAGCTATGTTTTAATTTCACTTAAAAATAGCTGACCTGGGGTGAAAAATTAACTTGACCCATTGTGACATTTTTGATGTTTGATAAAGAGAAATCAAAATTTAAACCCATCTATTATTCATAAGACTATTATCATCTTCTTAGTTTTTTAGGCTTAAACTGTTGTCACCTTTTCTGTTGTGGCAGATTTGATTACACTCTTAACTGTGCTGCTAAAATAAAGCCCAATTTTAGTGATCCCAGAGCCTGATGTTGAAAGAAGCTATTTTTAGAATGCTGGGTTTATGGTAATGATGAAAGTTGTATCATGTTGTTATGGTAACCAAAAATTCTAAAGTACTGATTAATGACAAGCTCACTGATTTTGGAAGTAAACAGTTCATTTCTCATTTCAGTTCACTGTTTTAAATAATTATTTAAAATACAGTTAATTTCTTTGAGCATATTTTAAAAAGAGAATAATATTTCTATTGCGTTATACATCAATCTTTATTAAGCTTTTTGAAATTTCTAATACTAGGTTGTTATGGCACTGTAACATTTGTAACTGGACAATTTTTTTCTCTACCAGCTTTGCTGTCTCTATCTTCTCCGTGTTCATTTTTCAATCCCTTCCCTATCTCAGTGGCTTCTTAAATTGAGGAGCAGAATGAAGAAGCCATATACTATCAAACACCAACATTTAAAATAAATTATAAACTCTTGCTTGGCTTTTTTGGCTTGGTTTTATTCAATTATCTGTGTTTTAGCAGGATTGCTTTATTTTGTTTCTGTTGCAGACTTATGGTTTTTAAGCTGCATTGTGAGTTACAGATAGACATTTGTAAGCTAATTTAGCTTAGAAACAGAAATGTGGCCTGAGTGACAACTAAATTTCAGTAAATTAAAATTTTTTCATCATTGGGACTTGAAAATGAAATTTAAAATTTACTAATTCCTCCAAAGTTTTAATAATTTATTCTACATTTCCCATTTATTCTGAATTTTTAAATATTATATTTAACATTTATTATTGTACTTTATTATGATTTTAAACTTCTTATAAGAAAGAATAGCCTTGTTTCTGTGTACTCCTTGTATGCTATCAAATATAGGCTGGGTTCAGCTTGAGTGTAGATTTTAGAGTATTAGGTGTGAGTAATGCATACTTTATACACCACCTCCAAATCTGTCTTATTGCTTTGACTAAAGAACTAAAAACACTATTTCTAAAATCCGGTATCTGACTTATTGAAAAATGGATACCAGATGTATATGATAGCTAACAAAGTTTTAAAATACCGGTTTATATAGCTTATTTCATTTATGAAAAAAAAATGTTTGTATCATTTTGGTGCATTTTTTGTTAAGTTTAATTAATTACAAGAAAAGATCACCAATCAATAGATCAAAAAAAAAATCTTAGAGCCTCATTTAGTTAAGGAGTTTTCTAAACCAGTTTCTGCCATTATTCCTTCCAGCAGAAAGGTAGTACAGCCAGTAGTACAACTCCTTTCTGCTCAGAGAATTTACTCAGCATTTCTTCCTTTTACCCACTCTCATTAAGGAAGCTTTAGCAATTTGGGGACAATGTCAAGTTGCTTCAACTTGCCAAGAGTTTGTACCTCATCAGGACAGGGTTCTGATGCTCTGACATCATAAGTGAACTTCTCATTCCATCCAGCTATTTTTGTTCTTTTCTAAACCATAGATACGCATATTTCTACAGATGGTCTTACAGATGTATCATTTTGGCCATTATTATTAATATCAAAAAAGAATATACTTCCTAGAAAAATAGCTTAAAGAATATGTTGTAATGATGGTGACTTCGTGGTGTTGACTTGTGTGACAACTAACACAATATTACTGTTACCACCATTACTGTTATGTTAGTGTGGCCAGTCACACATGTGTACTCTTGACTATGTGACGGAAAAGCTTGGCCTGAAATAACCACTGACTCCATGCTGTGGAAAAGAATGGTGGTTCATGAGGCCGGAATCGGACTCCTTAAATAAGAAAAGAGTTATTTTTTTTTTCAAACATTCAGTGATTATTTATTGAGAACCCATCATATTCAAAATATGCTGGGTTTTAAGGGACAAGACATGAACATAGTATCAAGTTACTTGAAGTTTTGCAGAACAGCTAAGACATGAAGATCATATATTTCTGTAATTCTAAACAATTTTAAAGTTCATTTTGAAATTGGGTTATATTATAGTTGTTACATACGTTTGATGTGGAACTGTCCTCTCCCCCAATCTATTAGGATCTGAGAATCAAGAAAATGTAGATGCTTTATTGTCGGGAGTGGTAAACGTCAGAAGAGAGGGGGAAAAAAGTGCTGTAGATGTTCTAAAAAGCAAGGAAGTATTTCTAGCTCTGAAGGTCAGGAAAAACTTCGTGGATAAGAGAGAACATTTTTGCTGAACATCAAAGATGTTTAAAAGTGGTGAGAGAGGCATTCTAGGCAAATAGAGAAGTGTGAGCAAAGGAACTGAGGTCAGCAAGACCAGGGCAGAGAGAAGGCAGGAGTTGCACTGGGCTGCAGAATTAGAGCGGTGATGTAGGAAGTATTAGAGGATTGTGAATAGTAGGGGAAGCAATATTGGCTTCCCTGAAACCAGAGGAAGCCACTGAATCTCCTTGAAGGCCCCCAGTAAGGGAGACACATGATAGAAAGTATGCTTCCGTAAGATCACTCTAACAGCAGTGCCTCGGAGGGACTGAATGTGGAAGGGACTAAAACGGGGAGGACTAGGTAAGAGTTTTTGTGTACTCCAGGCAAGAGTTCATTAGAACCTGAACTGAGGTGATGGGACTACGCTATTAACAAACGTAGGAAACATTACAAGAAAAGTAGGTTTAGGAGTAAAGCTTGAAAGATACATTTTTAATTTAGTTTGGTAAAAATCAGAAAATTAGTGCCAGGGTTCTCATGACTAAGTATAGTGATATATGAATAGTATAAGTAGCTGGGGATGGCAGGAAGTTAATGTCACAAAAACATGGAGACAGTTGGTACAGATTTAATGAACTTAATACTGTCTTTCTTGAGCTGGATAATTTTAAAAACATTTGCAAGACTATGTCTATTATTCTTGTCTGTGCTGTTTCGTAGAAATACACATTTCTGACAATGCTGTGATTTGTTATAAGCAAGTGTCACACTTTAACTTAATGATACAGAGAGATAAAGAGAAATGTAGATATAGTTGTTAGTGTAGAAGCTATACGTGAAAGCTGCTTACTGTAAGTTTTTCTGAGAGATAAGTGTTTGTAAATTTGAATAATTGTAAGCCTCTTTCTTTAAGGTTAATGTATTATCATTTGCTTTTGCAAAATCAATACATTGTCACACGGTCACAGTTTCTGCTTCTTGTTTAGCAATCCTGTGTCTATCAGGCACTGTTCTAACCTTGAGGATATAAACAAAACACAGTCCCTCTCCTCTGGAACCTATATAGTAATGAAGAAGAATTTAATAAATAATAAATATAAAAAATGTGTTTTATCCCCAAATCAAGATAAGTAACTTGTGTAGTTGGAGTGATTTTTAAATGGTGTATACAATAATGAAAATGAAATATATTGATTCAAATATGAAGCGTTTTTACAATTCTTAGTAAATACATTTTTTCAGATGATGTGTTCACATTTTGCTTGTTTATCAATAGAGAGCAGATCGTGAGACAGTCCACGGAATTAGTCTGCAGAGCCTATGGTGAAGTGTATGCAGCTGTGATGGATCCAGTCAATGAATACAAAGATCCAGAGAGCATCCTACACCGATCGCCGCAGCAAGTGCAGACACTTCTCTCTTAATTACCTTACTGGATCGTGTTAGCAAAACATCGCATCTCTACAACACCGTACATTATTTTGTTCTTTAGTCCATTAATCTTTACTTTGAAATGTGATAGTTCCAGTTTTCTTTGTATCGTAACATTATAGGTCCCAATGATTCGTTTTGGTGTCGATAACATGGGAGTAAGTAACATGTCGACCTGAGATAGTGATGCTCTGTATCTTCCCTCTATACAGAGATGCTCTATGCTTTGCTCACTGCCTCTCCAGCTCTGGTTTCTCCTCTATTCTGAAAGCAAAAAGTAGTATGAAAGGTTTGAGGGATTTTTTTTTTTTTTTACAAGAGTAGTTCTAAATTAACAGCATATAAAAAATTTGTCTAAACTGAATAATTAGAAGAGGATATGATCTAATAAATGTCTCTGTACCTAAAGATTCATTTGCTTTCTCATTAATGTAAATAGGTGTACTTAGTAGCTTTGTGGACCTGGCCTATGTCATGGCCCTTAAAGAGTTGTTATAAAAGAGCAGTAGATTATGCAGCTGGTGTACTTAGCAGTGAATCTCCTTTCTTTTTTGTTCCAGCACACTGTATATAATTGCCTACACACATTTTTATGCGATTTTAAATATACACTAAGCAAAAAAGGAAAAAAAGAGGGAGAAAAGTAACTTAAGCAGGGTGGATTCCACTCTGTGGGTGCCCTGGAAGGAATTCCAGGGGGAGCTCAGCACTTTGGATGAGTTTAGGCATCCAGGCAGCCAGAGCTCCATCTAAGTCCAGTGTTTAAAATAGGTTTTTGTCATACAACATGGACCCCAAATCCAACCAACTACAAATTTTATCTGGTGTTCAACCCAAAGAAACAATGATCTACTAACTGGAGGAAACACTGCCGGAGGAAGAGTTGTAGCTGGCAGTGTGTCTTGTCTCCGTGGTGGCTCCTGACAAAGTACGATTTGGGCTCTGACTTTGCAGCTTTACCTATGAGGAAGATTCAAACTCACTGTATTTTTTTAAAGAATAAATCTCTATGTGCTTGATGTGACCTTACTATGTTACCAAGATTTCAAGGACAATTCTTACTAGCAGAAAAATTTTAATTTCTGATAAATCTATAAAAAGGGATAAGTTCCTAAATTATAAATGAGAAAACTGAGGTATGAGGGAAAAAATTGACTAGTTTGAAAGATTTTGAAAAACAATAACATAAAATTAATATTTGTAGTAGATTATGTAATATATAACAAATTAGTATTTATAGAACATGGCCTATTCATCTGTCTGAAGTTTATAATTGTTTATAACTAATGTGATTCTTTGGAGCAAGACTGATTACATATTATCTGTTTTGGCATAAAAATCTGTATTTTTAGTTTTTGTTCCTTCAATGAATATATGTGATATGTAAAAGATAGAAAATAAAGTATAAGTCAAGAGCTTAAATTTTACATAATTTATTTCTACTGTGAAAAAAGATTGATGCCTTACCATTAGAGAATTCCTTTGTTTTCTAGGGGGAAAAATGTATTTTGCTTTTTACTTAGTTTTTGCAAATAAAATATTAAACTATTTCTAGAGTAGTGATCATTGCAGTATTTTTATATATCTCATTGATGTGTTTTTATTAAATCTACTGATAGAAAAAGAAGTACAATATAGGGGAAAACTGAAGTAACCAGTGAAAGACTAGCAGGCAAAATATAGTATTATATGATCTTGAGAATAAAGTCAAAATAGAAAATTATAAATAATAATCCATTAGCATAACACTTAGATTGCTACATACTTCATAGTTTGCATTTTGAACTATTGATTTGGCATAAGTATTAATTATAACCTAAATAATGCATGTCAGCCCTTTTTGTCTGCCTAGCAAAATCCTCCTCTGTTTGAACTTTTCCTTTTCTTTCTGTATGCCTGTACTTGAGCAGGTGAATGATAACTGAAAAAAATCACATCAGTGGATTGATTGACTTGACTTTAAATTCATGATCACAGTCTTCAAATAGGCACTGCTGTAGTCTGAAAATTTGTTTACCACAAATTCACATGTTGAAACCCTTACTCCCAAGGTGATGGTACTAGGAAGCAGGGCCTTTGGGAGGTGATTAGGTTGTTGGGGTGGAGCCCTCATGAATAAGATTAGTTTCCTTATGTAAGAGACTCAAGAGATTCCTTGCCCTTTCCACCATGTGAGGTTGTAGTGAGAAGACGACATCCATCAATCAGTGAGGAAGTGGGCCCTCATCAGACACTGAATTTTCCAGTGCCTTGATCTTGGTCTTGCCAGCCCTCAGAAGTATGAGAAATAAATTTCTGTTTATGCCACCCAGTTTGTGGTATTTTGCTATAGCAGCCCGAATGGACTAAGGCAATCAATATTGCTTTGTATTTCTACTCTGTCTCTTTGGCAAACTCCCTTTCCACTTTTCAAGAGGACTTTTTCACTCCCACTCTTAGTTAATGTCTTTTATAATTCACTGAGAATAGAAGCTGCTGGGTTAGTCTTCCTCATTTTCCTACCCTCAAACATTGTACACACCTTCTCCATCCTTCCTTTCTCATTGGAGATGTTGTCCCTCTTCCTGTGACAGGCTGTTCCCTTCCTTTATTCTCTGACTTCCATTCTCTCATCTTCTCAATGCCTTTTCTCTCTGGGCTATCCCTTACAATTGGCCTATCCTTGATGGCATACACAACATTGTAGCATTCATAATATTGTAAAAATCTCTCCATCTCTCAGATCCCAACTTCGCCATTTCTCTGCTTCCTTTCATGGCTGTTCACATGTGCTGTCATCTACTTCCTTATTTCCCATTTTGTCTTTACAGTCTCCGGTATGGCCTCAGTCTCTCCATTATACCAAAACTAACCTGATAAGGTCCCCATAGGTCCTGTATGTTGTCAAATCCAATGGATTCTTCTTTGTCCTTGTTTTATTGAACTCTCAGTAACATTCCATACACTTCTGTTTGAAATACTATTTTTTTTCATATTTCTGTGGCACCACTTTCTCCTAATTTTCCTTCCATTTCACTGGCCAAACCATTTTTGAACTTCTTTTCTGGCTTTTTTTGCCTCTACATGACTTCTAAAAGTTGGCATACTCTAGAGCTTGATCCTGGAAATTCTGTTTCTCTTTTTGTCGTTCCCTTAGGGTTGTTTATTACCTCAGCATAGCCTACCCAATCTGGACTAATACTAGCTCATGTCTTTAGATATGTCCATGTAATGGAATACTCTAATGAAAAATTAATGATTTTTAAATACAGAATAATTCAGTATGATTACAAATCATACTAAAGTATGAAATGACATACTAAAGTATCAAAAGCAACTCAAGAAGAAATAGAAAATCTGGGTAGACGTATGGCAATATCATTGAATTTAGTAACCTAAAACCTTCCAAGAACTAAAAAGCCCAGGACCAGAAGGCTTCACTGGTGTATTCTCCAAGACATTCAAAGAGGAATTAATGCCAATTCTTATCAAATTCTTCCCCAAAATAGGAAAGAAGGGAGTACACCCTTATTCTTTGAGGCTAGTGTTTGTTATTAGTATAACAAAGTCAGAAAAGATATCACAAACTGCAGACCAGTAACCCTTATGAACATCTATGCAAAATCCTCACAAAATCCTAGCAAACAGAATCCAGCAACATATTAAAGAATAATATGCTACAATCAACTGGATTTATCCCATCAATGCAAAGTCAATTTAATATATGTAAGGAAATAAATGTACTACACACACACACACACACACACATACACACACACACATACACACAGTGGTCCCTTGGTATACATAGGGCATTGGTTCCAGGACCCTCCTGTACATACCAAAATGAATGCATACTCAGTGACTGCAGAACCAACATGTATACAAGAAGTTAGCCCTCCATACTCAAGTTTTGCATACCTCAAATACTATACTTTTGGTCCACGTTTGGTTGAAAAAAATTCAGTTGTAAGTGGACTCGAGCAGTGCAACACTATGTTATTCAAAGGTCAGCTGTGTATCCAGAATATAACTCTTACAACTCAACAATAAAATGACAACTGAATTTTAAAATCTGCAAAGGGATTTGAATAGGTATTTCTCCTAAGAAACTATAGAAATGGCTAATAAGCACATGAAAAGATATTCAACATCATTAGTCATTAGGGAAATGCACATCAAAATCACAATGACATATTGCTTTGCACATACTAGGATGGCTATAATATTAATAATTTTAAAAGGACAATAACAAGTTGGTATGATAGGGAGAAATTGGAACCCTCATACATTGCTGGTGGGAATATAAAGTTGTGTAGCTGATGTGGAAAACAATTTAACAGTTCCTCAAAAAGCTTAATAGCGTTACCATATGACTTAGCATGCCTAGGCATATACACAAGAGAATTGAAAACCGATGTCTACACAAAACTTTTACACGAATGTTGATAACAGCATTTATAATAGCCAAAAAAGTAGAAACGACCTAAGTATCCATCAACTAGTGAATGGATAAACAAAATGTGATATATTCATACAACGAAATACTATTCATTCATAAAAAGGAATGAAGTACTGATACATGCTACAACATGGATAAATTTTGAAAACATACTAATTAGAAGCCAAACACGAAAGGCAACATATAGTTTGACTCCATTTGTATGAAATGTCCAGAATAGGCGAATCCATAAAGATGTGAAGTACATTAGCAGTTTCCAGGGTATAGGGAGAAGAGGGAATCAAGAGTGAGGAGTGACTGCTAAAAGGTACTTTTTGGGGTGATGAAACTGTCCTGGAATTAGATAGTGACAATGGTTGCATAACACTGAATATACTAAAGACCACTGAATTTTACTCTTTTTAAGATGACAAATTTTAAGTTATATAAATTTTATCTGAATAAATATAAATTACAAAAAAATAATTGGCCAGTTTATATGTCTTAAATTTAGATTTTGAGATCCTATTGTGATGTTGTGATTTAAAGATACCACCGTCAGCCTCTTTGAAAATCAGAAGGTGAGACATATTTTTCTTGAACCTGGCAATAACACTGATACGTAATTGTCCAATCTTGGAATATTTATCAGTTTTCATTTTGTATAGACTTTAGACTTTACAATAAATATATAAATAAAATTCAGAGTCACATAATAATATTGAATACTTGCAGAAGATCAGTTAATTTTTCCTATTTAGCTAAATATGCTGTTTATGTAATACTATAAATAGGCCTATGTATGGTTACTTTTGGGCTATAATTGTATTTAAGCAAAATTATCTATCATCTTGAAAATACATATTTATTTCTCCTCACAGAGAATGTGCTTTTGGAGATAGATGATATAATTATGTATTTTTATAGGTCCAAATATAAAGTTACTATAAATTAGCTGAGAAATAAATATGATATTCATATTAATCACAGCATGCTAGTCTATCAAATCCAATTAATATTAATGCCAGGAAATGTTAAAAATAAAAACTTTCTAGCACGGATAATTCAATAAATAAAAAATAAACGGTACTAAGCTTACGAAAATGAGCTGAGTTGGGGAATATTTTTGGTAGAGCCAAAAGTAGTCATATGAAATATTTGTTTGTTTTGAGGGGATATAGCATTCTTTAACAAAATATTTTCTTATTGCATATTTAAAACAGTGAAAGTCTAAGCCAGTCCAGGATTTTCAAAGTTTATAGCTTTGCCACCAGCAAATTAATTTACTTGAATATTCTCTTTGTTTTCATCAATGTCAAGATCTGAAATACCACTGGAGTAAACATCAGTTGTCACCTACTAAAAGCAAAATGACAAGAAACAAGAGGGCAAGCCAGTCAAAAGTTGGGTCTCCTGTGTTGAGATGCTATGAGTCTTTCTAGGTATATCATCTATACAGGAGCCTAATCTGCAGGTAAGAGCTGGCTGCTGTTTTGCTAGCCAGACCTCCAGTGGAATATAAAATACTAATGAGGATTGAACTGAAATAGAAAAATGCATTTGCTTTTGAAGCCAAGTCTTAAAAAGGAACCCAAAGATTTGATTAGTATTCCATGTAGTTGCAATATGTATTTAATTACACACCAGGAATTTTTCTTGCTTAAAACTGTATTAATTTCTTTCATAAACAAAGACATAAGCAAGACAAACATTAAAAATCCAAAAATGTGCTGCTAAAAAAGAAAATAACAAAAACACCACATCAAGGTACCCTTTCTCTATGCTGAATCTTATAAAAAAGAAAATTACTTATCCACTGAGTATTAACAGGTTAAATAATTAATCATATAATAACAAACATTAATAGCATTTGCATTAACCAAAAAATGTGCAAACACACTCTTATGATATGTCAAAAGACTGTCTTTGCAAGTGATAAATCATTAGCCCTGGTGTTGCTCTTGGTAAACTCAGGTCTCTGGGGATGGTGCAGAATTAGTATCACTTCCTTCTTTCTGTGTGATGATGGCGGGGTGAGGCTAGTGCCATTTCTATCATAAATAAAATTTTCATATATGTGGACAAATTTATGGATTTTTACTGCATTTTTGATAGGTTTATTCCTGCACCAATAACCAATGTTTTAATTTTTATAGCTTTATATTAACTCTTGAAATATGGGACACAGTGCTCCATTTTATTTTCTTCATTTAGAGTGCCTTAGCCATTCTTGGCTTTTTGCTGCTGCACAAATAGCAACTTTTATTTCTCAGTTTAATAGAGAATCAACTTATATTTCTCCAACAGCTATGGGGAATATGGTTGGGATTACTTTGCATCTATATATCAATTTGGGGAGAACTGATATCTTTATGATACTGAATAATCCAAATCATAGCATGTTATATTTTCCCTATTCAGCTAGGATAGTTTTAATGTCTTTCAAAAAAATTTTATAATTTTCTCCATATATATCTAAGAAAACTTCAGTATGTTTATTCCTAAGAAAGTTATAGTTATTATTAATAGTGTAAATGGCATTTATTTTTAATTACATTTTATTTGTTGCTGTATATAAAAACTGAATTAATTTCTATATGCAGCAATTAAAAACTGGATATCCATATGGAGAAAAGGAAACTAAACCCCTATCTCTCACCATATATAAAAAGCAACTCAAGATGAATTAAAGACTTAAATGTAAGAACCTACCACTAGGTAGGTATTTTATAGATAGGCTTTATTAAATTAAGAAAATTCCCTTCTGTTTCTGGTATGTTAGGATTATTTTAAATTATGAATGAGTATTTAATTTTATCAAATTTTTTTCTATATCTATGTAGATAACCATATACATTCCCCTTTTATTTGCATAATGTAGGGAATTCAAAATGTCAAAACAACCTTGCATTTCTAGAATAAACCCAATGATCATAATACACTATTCTTTTTTTATATCTTTTTGTTTGATATGGTAATATTTTATTTAGGATTTTTGTTTCTTTGACATAAGAAAGGTTGCTTTGTAATTTTATTTTCTTTTAATGTCCTTGTCAGGTTTTGGTAGCAGGATAATACTGGCCTCATAAAAAAATTGGTGTATATATTCTCCTTTTCTGTTGTCTGGAAGTTTGTGTAACATTGTTTTTACTTCTTCCTTGTATGTTTAGAAGAATTCCAAGTGAAGCCAACTAGACTTGGATATGTCTTTGCGGGAAGGTTTTAAAGATTCAATTTTTAAAATAGATGTATGACTATTCAGATGTTCTATTTCTTCTTGTGTCAGTTTTGGTAAAGTTTGTTATTCAAGGTATATGTCTATTTCATCTAAATTTTTTGTCATAATGTTCTCCTTACTATCCTCTTATATTTTTAATGTCTGTGGACCTGGTATTGGTAATTTGTGTTTTCCTTCTTTTTTCTTTCTTGGTTAGTCTTGCTAAGAATTATAGATTTTAATTAGTCTTTTCAAAGAACCTATTTTCTCCTTTCTTGAAGTGGAAGCTTGTATCATTGATTTTTAGACTGTTTTCTGTTATAATATATTCATTTAATGTGTTCATATTTCACAGGTTTAGCTATATCCATAAGTTTGTATATGTCATATGTTCCTTATCTTTTACTTCAAAGTATTTATTAATTTCCATTGTGATTTTTGTATTTGACCCATAGATTATTTAGAAGTATATTTCCAAACATGTGCCTGTTTCCTAGTTACCTTTGTATTACTGATTTCAAGCTTAATTCCACTGTAACCAGAAAAATATGTCTATATATCCTTTTATATTTATTCATACTTGCTTTGTGATCCAACATATGGTCTATTGTGGTAAATTGTTCTCTTTAGACTTAGAAATGATGTGTTTTCTATATTTATTGGGTACAGTGTTCTGCATATGGTGAGAAGATACATTTTGTTAATCTTGTTCCAATCATCTGTAGCCCTTCTGATTTTTAATCTGCATAATATATCAGCTACTGACAGATACTTGTTAAACATTTTAAATATGACTGTGGATTTGTCTATATTTCTTTTTAGTTTTGTCAGGTTTTGCTTTATATGTGTTTTGGGGGTTCTTTTTTTTTAGGACCCATGAAAACAAACACTGGATGCTTTATATATTTTAAGGCTATTTCTAGATATTTAAATTCTATTTATAAGATTTCTTCTTTGAACTGTGAGTTACTTAAAAGTATGCTACTTGTATTTTTGCGAGTTTTTAGCAAGGGAGTGAGGCTATCAATATGTTTCTTCAAAAGAATAATCAATGAGGGTACCTTTCCTTCTGCAGTACCCTCTGATGTCTCTCTGTCTCCTGTTCCCATTTATAAAAAGAAACTGTGAACTTACCAGTTAAGCCAATCACTGATATATGAACTGCTGGCAGCTCCCATTGCTTTGACTCCATGGTCAACTAAGCTAAATTCTCACAGCATATTGAGGTACCATTCATATTGTTCTCTTATCCTTCTTTCCCAAACCCTGGATTGGGGGGCTTGGATTCTGTTGCCTCTGACTGATTTTTTAATACTATCAACAGCATATGGCTTTAATCTCTAAAAGATCTTGGTGTCTTATATACCAGAAATAATCTGATTTTACTTACCAAAATGACTATATCTCAAAGTGAGTTATGGTACTTAATCACATTAACGAGTATAAGCAAGTATGTCACATTGATTTCCAGCTTTCAGTTTTCTGAGATAAAATGTGGACCCTTTTTTCTGAATAGATGTTGCAACTTTCCTTCTAGATGGCTTCTTGAACAAAATAAGAAAGCAATTTTTTTGCTTGGTAGAAATTCTGCTGTTTTTAAAGGTCTCCATAATCTGGAGCCTCAACTTAGTGTAAAACTCTTGAGTTTGGTTTATACCCAATAGCCCCAAAGAAGTTGTCATTGAATTTTGGTGGTCGGCAGAGGAATTATTGGAATAAAAATATCACAGCTTCTGTGCTGTGTGCAGATCCTCACTGAGTGTGATGAAGGAATTACTCTCTAAGCGAGCACATATTCTGAGCAATTAGGCTAAGTGCCAAAACCATTAAGGCTCAAATGCCAAGTGCCTGTAGGGAGGGTTCTGTTACAGGATTTAGCAACCAACCCTTGGCTCACTTACCAGAGGGTGGCACTCCAGGCTTCCTGATCGCCGTGCCAGCCTGGCTGAGACTCAGCAGTTGCCACCCGGCCACTTCTGGCTTCTAGACATTCTCCCCAGCACTGCCTTTGTCTCCACCCTTCTTGCCCATCTGCCCTCCATCTGCCTGCCACTTGAGCAGTAGGTGCACAGTCGGGGACACCTTACAAGTTGAGTCATGACACCCGGCTGACACATTACATTCACCTTCCCTGTGCCTCCACCCCCCACCAACCCTTCTCCAGCTTGGCAGCTTGAAAGGAAAGGGCTGCCAATGCCTGTTTCATAACATCTCAGGGGCCTCCATTCAGAGGCTTTTGGAGCCTCCTGGCACTCAAGGAAAGTGGGCATGCGGGTGGGGTAGCGGGAGCCACTCAGGGGGCTATGGACATCCAGGCACCCCTGGCCTGCACCCAGAAAAACCTGGGGGAACAAGAGTGGCCTTTGTAACTGCAAAATTTCATCAAGATGAGCTGAAAATCTGGTTCTGCCATTTCCCCATCCCACACCGCTCCCCCCCACCCCCCACCCCAAAACCAGAGCAGTGGAATATCTTAAAATTTGACTTTTCTCCAGAACTGAGGCTCTTTATTTGTTAGAGCTGAGCATTTGGTCCAAGATTTTCTAATTCTTTCTGTGGGAACTTGAATCAGCACCCCCTCCCCAGGCTCCCACGGAAGAAGCAGATGGGGATCTTGGCGAGGGCTGGAAGTCCAGGACTTGGACAGGTTGAGAGTTCTATTTGCCAGGCTGAATTGCTTGTAATTAAAAAGCTTATCCTCCTCCTTTTTTGCACTTCTGAACTTATCTGAGGAATCAACAGAGTGTTTAATCATGCGTAGAAACAAATCTGTCCATATAAGTGAAAATCTGCATTTGAAGTCAGGGGCTTACCAGCACGGATGAGTCATGGAGGCTGGTGAGGGTGAAGTCTTACATCTCCCCTGTTGACTTGACGTTTCTTGTTTCAAAGGGCAATGGGGCATGATCAGTGTCTGTGCACGGACTAGGGCTGAGCTATGCAGCTCTTCTTTCTCCCCTTCCTCACCTCTTTCCTTCCTCCGTCTCCTTGCCTAAGCTGTGCCTACATTAAGCACTCTGCATGTTTGGGGTCTTGTTAGTGACACTCGCTGACACCAGATTGTTAATGTTTATCTGTTTTCTAATACTGAAAAGAAAATAACTCATTAGTCTTGACATTTTAATGTGTGAGGGTTTTGAGACAAAAATTAACTTTCCTTCTTCCGGACTAAGTTGTGCTAATTGCCAGATTGTGCTCATGTTAGAAAATTGATAACAAAGTGAGGCATGACCACCTGTGGCTCTTGGGGTAATGAGGGCTCTGGGTTATTGTCAGAAATCACTGGTTTTTCTTTAAAATGTTCCAAAGGAGGTGGGTAGCTGAGATTTTTCTCCTTTCAGGAGTGCTTGTAGGGGGCATTGATGATTTTCAGGATGCAAATGGAGGTGGCAGTAGCAAGAAGCATTGAAGTTGGTGCACCACCTGTTGGAAAGCGAAGTGTTCTGTGTGTGTGTGTGTGTGTGTGTGTGTACACGCATGCACGCTAATGGGGAAAGCATTTGCTGAATCTAACCAGAGCCTGGTTGTGTGCAAATTTGGGGGGACTGGAGGAAGATGTTACTTGTATGGACTCCCTTACAGAGTAGCAAGGACTTTTACTGCTAATTGGAAGTATTTCGCCCCATAGTCACGCTCTGATTCTTAGATTTCCCGTTACACAGGCAAACAGCCCCAACTCCGGCTCTGAATTCTGCCATGAAGGCTACCAGGCATGAAAAGTCCCAATTTTACAGCTTGCTTGGGTAGCAATGCCAGGGTGAACTCTGGAGATAGAAAAGGGATAGGGAAGGTTTTCCCTAAACTAGATCTCTGGCTTCCAAAATGGAGACCTCCTGGCGGAAGATGAAACTTGGTTCCATTTAGTCAGTCTCAACTGTGAGCCATCATCCCGTGAGAGCAGACGTGAGCTGGGCGTTCGACATGCCACCCTTTAGAAACCAAGGTCTCCTTCTGTGTAGGTAGCACTGCCAGGCACTCTCGGATCCCATACACTCACATTCATTTATGCACCTTTTTTTTTTCTTGCAATTTAACACACGTCTGTCTATCTCCTTCACACTCACGCACAATGAGATTTAGTAACCCATTTTAATGAGGCAATTATATTTTAACTCTATTATGTGCAATTATGCGCTCTCTTAAATTGCCTCAGCTGGGGCGCCCTGGTGTTGCTATCTCACTGGCACTTACCTGCTGGCCCCTGGGGGCAGCTGGGGGCAGCTGGGCCTTGAACACTGACACCCCTCCTGCCCCTGCTGCTGCTCCACAGGTGGCTTAGTGCTGCCACAGGGCAGGGACAATTGCAATTTCCTGGCCCACCCAGTGGAGCTCTTGATTGCTGTGTGGGTGGCCTGGATCTTTCTCATCTGCTTTGCTCTACTGGCAGGATTGTTTATCCAGGCCCCAGAGCTCCAGGTAGTCCTCCAGCTTGGAGGGGCCAGAAAAACAAACTTGGGTAATCATAGCCATGCACCTTTGTCTGATGTTTTTTTCTTTTTAGTCATCTAGGCTTTAGGCTCCTGGGGGTACGAGTGGGAGTGGGAGGGGGAGGCCCCTGATGCGCCCATCCTATATTTGCAGTTAGGTCTCAGTGGTAACTTTAAAAAAAAGTTTTAATTATGTGATATCTGCTTCTTTCGAAATAATGTATCTGATTTATATATTAGCCACAAAGCATTACGAAGTGGGCACCCATGGACGTCACCACCCAACTTAATAACTAGAATACCCTCCATACTTTTGCATCTACATGTGTGTATGTATTACATGCCCCCTGCATAGCCTAGAGGGAGCCATTCTGCTTGAATTTTGTCTTTTCCTTTCATGTGATATTTTAACTTTGATCACATATATATGTATCCCTATACATTTTTTTTTTAGTTTTGTTTATTAAGGTGATACCCTTCTGTAAGTTGCCTTCTGTAACTTTCTTCTCCATTTAGTGCAATGTTAAAGAATCATTGCTGCAACTACATAGAGTTGTGGTTCATTCATCTTTACTGCTGTATGATATTCTACTGTGTGACAAGTTATTCATCTTCCCGCTGTAAGGTTTTAAGAAAGGAGTCCACAGGGGGGGCAGCGCAGCCAAAAGTCAAAGTACCTTCCCGGGTTTCGGCACCAAATGTAAGGCTTTTTTGGATTGGCCGGCACCAGAGAAAGAAAGATGAGCAGAGTTGAAAGGGATAAGTAAAGAGGCTTTATTGGGGCACTCCTGGGTGAGGGTAAGGAGTCCCAAGAGAGAGACCCGGGCGAGATTTTCGGGTCCTGGGAGAGAGAGAGAGGGAGACCCGAAAAGTCACATCGCCCAGAAGTCTGAGTGGGTTTATATATGCTTTTAGGGCTGGGGGTAGGGGTTTCTTTGGCAGGAAGATTTATGGTGGGGAGAGCAAGGAATTGTCCCTTGCAGTTTTAGGACGGGTATTGAAAAATAGGAGGGGCCGGTGGTATGTGTGGACTCCAGGAACCGAGACTCTTATCAGGGTAACCATCCAGGTGTGGTCGTCCTTTAACTTAGCTGGGCCTTGCAGGCATTGTCCTTGGCAGGTCTCGTGGGCTTCTTCTTTTTCCATTAGGGAGGGGAGGGGTGCCCGCCACCAGCCTTACACCGGCCAAATGCATTTTTGAGCTTTTCTAGGGTGTTTTGTGTGTTTGTTTGTTTTTTATTTATTTTTGTTTTTTTAATTTCAATAGATTTAGGGGTAGAAGTGTTTTTTGCTACATGGATGAATTACATAATGCTCAAGTCAGGGCTTTTAGTGTATCCATCACCAAAAGAGTGTGCATTGTACCTGATAGGTAATTGTTTATCCCTTATCTCCTCTCACCCTCCCCACTTCTTGGTTTCCAGTGTCCATTACACCACTTTATAACCATATATACCCATCCTTTAGCTCTCACTTATAAGTGGGAACATGTAATGTTTGTTTTTCCATTCCTGAGATACTTCACTTAGGATAACGGTCTCCAGTTCCATCCAAGTTGCTGCAAAAGACATTATTTCATTCCTTTTTATGGCTGAGTAGTACTCCATGATATATATACACTATATTTTCTTTACCCATACATCAGTTGATGGGCACTTTGGTTGATTCCGTATCTTTGCAATTGTAAATTATGCTGCAATAAACCTTCGAGTACAGGTCTTTTTGATATAATGACTTCTTTTTCTTTGGGTGGATAGCTAGTAGTGGGATTGCTGGATCTACTTTTAGTTTTTCGAGGTCTACTTTTAGTTCTTTGAGTAACAGTAGGTCTACTTTTAGTTCCTTGAGGAATCTCCATACTGTTTTCCATAGAGGTTGTACTAGTTTAAATTCCCACCAACAGTGTATACACATTCTCCTTTCACAGCACCAATTTGTTTCTTTTGAATTATGAACAATGCTTCCATAACATTCCCGTGTACACATACTTGGGTAAATGCATGAGAATTTCTCTACCTGGGAGTGGAATTTCTAGGCTATAGAGCATGAGAATGTTCAAGATTATAAAAGAGTACCAAATTGTCTTCCAAGGTGATTGAACCAACTTATACTCCCTTCAGCCAGGCAGTATCTTTTTCAATTTTCCAGATTCCCACAGTGTTCTTTGTCCAATGGTTAAGAGCAGTTTTTGGATATGAATTCTAGCTGTTGGCTATGGAACCTTGGAAGAATTAGCCACTCTTTCTAAGTCTCAGTTTTTACATCTGCAAAGTGGGGATTATCAATTGCAGTAAGGCATAGGTTTATCGTGAGAATTAAAATAATCTATGCGAAGCCAAATAATCTAGCACAGTGCCAAACACACAATAGTGTCCAATAACTATTAGCATTGATTATTTTGTGTTAAAACCAGAACTAAGAGAGGAGGGAAATGTTTGAATACACTGCTACTATGGTCTGAATGTTTATGTCCCCCCCAAGTTCAAATATTGAAACCCAACTCTTCAGGTGATATTATTTGGGGGGCAGGGTGGGGGTGGCTTTGGTAGCTGATTAGGTCATGAGGGTGGTTCCCTCATGAAGGAGATCGTGCCCTTATAAAAGAAGTTTGAGAGAGATTGTCCTCCCCTTCTGCCATGCAAGGAACAGCTAGAATGTGCTGTCTTTGAAGCAGAGAACAAGCCCTCAACAGATCCTGAACCTGCTGATGCCATGATCTTGGACTTCCCAGTCCCTAGAACTGTGAGCAGTAAATTTCTGTTGTTTATAAATGACCTAGTCTAAGATATTTTGTTATAGCAGCCCAAACTGACTAAAACAAGTACCTAACATCTATCTAGTGGTCATGTTGGTGGACTCCTTGCCTTGTGAAAATACAGCAGCCTCCAATAGCCTAGTGCCTTAACATTATCAAGCATAGTTAATCTAAAGTCCTTGTGCTGTTGTTTAGGATGTTTGCTACTTAGTACTGTTCACAATTTAAATCTGTCCTGCAAAGATAATTAGAGATCAATATCAGAAGGTAAAAATATTTTCTGGTTTGTATCACAGATGGCAATTTGGTAATTTACCTAATTAACACCTACTACTCCTGCTGTTGTCTTGTAGATGTTAGTTGGGTTTCCTCTTTGGGCTTCAGTGGAACGCCATTGCCCTCAGCACTCCATGAGACAGCACATGCCACCCCCAGGCCCCCTCACATTGAGGGAGCTGTCTTTAGAGACAGCCAACGGTGATGCCAAGAGCAGCCAACATTCGCACGGGGCTTTCACAAAGCACATGCATGTATGGCTTCTCATTAGCCTCCCCACTGAGGCCCTCAAATTTTCATGTTATTTCTAGTCTCATTTTTACAGATAACAAAACAGAGTTGGAGACAATTAAGTGATTTGTCTTACATGACAGAAGCTTGACTAAAGCCCAGGCTTCTGTCACTGGATTCAATATTTTTTTTCCACTGCCTCACCCTGCCGTACTGTATTATGCTCCATAGTATGTGTTTATTTACTTTTCCTTTCAATGCCATTTAATTTAATCCATTTGATTATATTAAAAAGAAAAAGAAACCCATTCGTGTCTCCAGAGGTGGCTGTAGCCATTAGTCAGAATACAGAACAAAGTTCACTGTCAAATTTACTTTAAGAGGAATGGTTCAAGAATTAATTGCAAAAGGCTTATTTGAAATTAAAAGGGCTTAAGATCATGGGCTTTCATTTCTCCCAATCAAGTTTTAATTACTGAAAAGTGTAGTAACAACTGAAGCGTGTAGATACTGCACTCTTTATTGCTGAGAGGATTTTTTTCAAAAGAGCTCCCACTGCCTCATTGCCTTCTCTTCTTGTTTCTACAAGACCTCACTTGATAATATTCATTGTCTTTTTAGTGTTCACTTTCATTACAAAAACTTCTGCATTCTCTGGGGCTCACGCATTAGCTGCTCCTCGAGTTGTACGTAGCAAGAGATCAATCCAGGCAGACACAGGTGCCCGCCACCCCCACACACCAGCAGGGAGAAAGCCTGCCCGGCTCAGGGTCATTCCACACAAGGCTGATGGGCAGAGCCACTGGTTGCAGGGCCTGTCTTCTGCATATCGCTCCGCAGGTAACAGCCCCAGCCATCTTTCTGGCTTGTTTCCTGCAGGTACTGAGAGGCATTTGCTCCACTCAAGTCATACTATAAGATTTCCAAGCCCTGCTTTGTCCACTGTCTCCACATTGGACAAGATTAGCCAGGTGTGTTTGTCCCAGAGGCACCTGGGTGGACTTAGAGTGAGGGTGTGTGTGTCAGCTTCTCCCCAGGGCTCCCAGTGAGCCCCTCCCTGCTGCTCCGTCCAGTCACTTGTCATCACAGCGAGCTTGTGACTGGACCAGGAGCACAGAGTCAAGGAAGTGCATTGGCCCAGGAGGACAGTCCCCTGCAGGAGGACAGTCAGGATTTCACCCCTCATTTTGCCTGCTTCCTTGGTGTGGAGCACCTTTAACCCCACTGGTCCTTTCTTACTTGCCCAAGGAAGATACTACAAATACACAGTTTACCCACCATGCCAAATTATTCTGAGCATCCCCCGAAAATAATAACCTGAGAGCTTGATTGCATAAAATAACTGAAAAGCGTATATGATCTTACAGTTATCAAAATTGCTTGTGGGCCTTTATCCCACCCTCTGCCTGTAAGAGTCACTATTTTGTTTACCTATTCAACAAATTTCCGATGCCCATCAGGTTCCTGGCACTGTACTCAGCGCTGGGGAAAAAGCAGTGAGCAAGGTGGGGTGAGAAGGTTGAAGCCTGGCACAGAGCAGAAATAATACTTCTGTGTCTTTTACAGCAACTTGCGTGGAACTGGAGACCATTATCCTAAGTGAAATATCTCAGGAATGGAAAAACGAACTCCACGTGTACTCACGAATAACTGGGAACTAAACGACGGGCACACACAGGCACAAAGAGATGGAAAGGACATTGGAAACCAAGAAGGGGGAAGGATGGGAGGGAGATGAGCTGTAAAAACTTACCTGGTGGGTACAATGAACACTATTCTGGTGATGGGCACACTAAAAGCCCCAACTTAAACATTATACAGTGTATCCATGTAACAAACTCATTTGTATCCCCTTAATGTTTTGAAATAAATAAATTAATTAAATAAAAGAATGAACATGTTTTTTTTAAAAAAGCACTTCCACCTTCTCATTCTAAAACTGCCTTCCAAAGTAAGCACGAATCCCTCAGCCCCCTCTGCAGGTCTCCCTGGCAAGGCCCTGCCCTCCTCTCCGAGTTGGGTGCTGGTCCTCACAGCACGCCCGGCCTGACTAGCCCCTGCGCACGTGTCGGAAGATAGGTGTTCCCTGAACACATTGTGTGTTTCAGCTGTGCTCACGCCATTTCCCGAAATGTCTTCCCTTGCCCGAGTTTTGCTTAAACTTTTACAATATGTCATCAGACTTTTCCTGATTTCCTCTACTGACCCACTGGTGCCTTTCCCACCTCTGAGCCTCTCCACAATATGTTGTACCTGCTTCATGTTATAATTCTTTGCATATTTTATTCAGTAAACATCTCCTGGGGCCCACGATGTGCCAGGCATTTGGTTCAGCACTGAGCATCCTACGATAAACCAAAAAGACAGAATTCCTGCCGCCAGGGAGCTCATAGTCTTAATTCCTCAGCTCTCCATTGTTTGAGGGACAAGCCTGGGTCTTTCTCACCTTTGTGTTCTTTGCAGGGACATCAGTCCCGCAATACCGGTTGGACTGACTTGTTAAAGTCAGAAGAGCTATGAACACCTGACGCAGACTTTCCTACAGTTCCCTGGCACCGTGGTGTCCCATCCTGGGTCGTCTATTTCCTGGCCCAGAGGCTCTTATTGGGCTCCCGTCTTGGCCTGAGAGCTCCGTTCTTGGCCTCTTAAGGATGGTCCAAGCAACCAAGTACTTGCTTCACCTTTGGTCTCTTTATAAAGCAGAAAGACATCCCTCTTCCAATTGCCTTGGGCTCTCTTGCCCCTGTAGAAGAACAGAAGGATTTTACAAAGCATCAGTTACCCTAGCCAGCGGCTCTAGTCACAGAGCAGTTACTAGCCGGTGGAGATCTGCACTCCTTCCATTGTCCCAGCACTGTTTCGTTTCTGTGCACCTGCCACTTTGGGTCTCCAATGTGGGGCCAGGCACTTTGTGTATTTTATGTCTCATCCTGACATCAGCCCAATGAGGTGCAGGTGGGTCCCGCTGTTTTTCAGAAGAGAACCAGGAAGGTCTGGGAGGTGAAGAGACTTGCCCCAGTGGCACAGCGGCACCAAAGTCATTTCAGTCCACCCCCTGTTTTTCTTACCTCTCCGCCTTTCCTCCGTCCTAATGCCGGGAAGGGAAAAGGAGCAAATCTGTCTCCAAAGGCAACCAGAGGGAGGAGACTGGCCTTCCCAGGGTGCAGATCATTTGGGCTATTTACAAATGCTTGTTTCTTGGGAAGAGGCTCAGACCTGGGTGGAAGCAGCAACAAGCACTTTCCAAATCAGCTTCCTTGGCAGTTTCGGCAGAAAGATCTTCCTGTGATCTTAAGCACCGGAGATTGTCTATTTCTGGGGCTTCTGAAAAAAAGAAAGAGATTTTATGCTATTTATACATTTTTCCACTAGCAACCAACAAGGATGGGGCACCACAGTTCCCAATTATTAGAACCTGATTATCGGTTTCTACCTATGCTTGGATTGGAACAAGAGAGAAACAAAACAAAGGCCCTGAACTAAGGATTGTATGATTTTAGGCGGACAGTGCCCAGGTAGTAAAAGAGCCCGGCCACAGTCACCTGTCAGTTACTGCATTGAGAGAGAGTAGTCACAAGAATGTAGAAATTCTGCTCCAGCCTGACTTCAGTCGGGATTCTTTTAAAGCTGGTAGTTTTGTGGAAATAGGTTAATTCTTTTTTATGACTTAAGTTCCACCCACCTCGTGATCAGCTACTTACTGCTTAAAAGTCAATGCATTTCCTTAGAATTAAAAAATGCTGTGGTTAGCCCATGTAAAACTCATCATGCTGCACCCTAATTGGTCCAGATGGAAATGGAAGTTATAAATCATTGACATTTTCATTTACATTTCTTTTATTTACCCCATTATGTCTAAATTTTGGCTGCAATGAACCTAAAAATTACCCACACAAGGGAACATGACGTTGGCAGAAGTTTGGGTAGAAATCCACACGAGCGTGTGGTGTGTGCTGAACAAACAGGCTCCGGAGCGGCCCCGCGGTTCACAGCGCAGGATTGTCTAATTGCAGGGAGGGCCCAGCTGACTGCTCCCCTGACTATATTTAGGGGGCAAATCAGGGTGTGCTATTTATAGCATGCTCATCAGTAGGCCCCAAGTTCACATCTGTCAAAGGGAACCTTATCGTGACTTTCAAAGTTCTCCACGTTCTCTCTTCTTTCCCAAACTGCATATAATTTTTAAATGTTGTGAATGTATTGCACATTTTGAAAGCTGCTTTTTGCCCATGAAAAGTCATTTTCTATAAACTGTTAGGCCAATTGTTTCTGATGTTTACAGCAGAATAGAAGATATACATTAAATGTGGTTTTGAAAAAAAAAATTGAGAACCATAATATTTGTACAACTTAGGCTCAAAAGCTCTTCTGTTTGATCTGTGGTTTTGGATATTAAAAAATTTCACTTCTATAGATTGTTATACTGGTTCTTTTATAAATCTTGTTTGTAATTATATTTACTTTTACTAGTGGTTTGGGGAAGAACTCAATATTTTTATTTGTAGGTAGTTTAAAAAGATGAAAAAAATTACAAAGTTCACATGTTCATATGTTCACAGCAAATCAATGTGATTATATTCAGAAAATTCTAAGGGCATGAGATTGCACATTTATTAATGCTTATGTAAAAAAAAGAGGCTACAAAAATGCAAAGCTACAACAATGACATTGAAATATCAGTGAAATATCAACATTCAGGCAGGGTAATAGGCGTTTCCATTGCTTTCCCAGCCCCAAGGAAGGTCTACTTTGCTGCGAGGCCGCCAGGTGTAAAGGCTGGGTGCGTCTGCACTGGAGCCAGGCCTTGGTGTCCCATCCTTTCTCTGTCATCTGTTACCTAAGGTGGGTTACTCTGGGCAAGTAACATAGCCTCTTGTGCCTCAGTTTCCTCATTGGTAAGATGGGAACAATGATGTTGTGACTCAAGCAGGTTAAGACACATGAAAGTGTAGAACAAAATAAGCATTCACTGGATGTTAGCTGTTCTTATTTTCATAACGGTTATGTTGCTAGAAATAGACTGGAGGAAAAAAAAAATAGCAACACAATTGTCTCTGTCCACTCTACTCACTTGGTATAATGAGGAAAGTTCTAGATGAAGAGTGAGGACATACGGGATACAGTCCCGACCTTGACCTTTACTACCTTGTGACCCTACCGCACATCCTGGGATTTGGTTTCCTTGTCACTAAAATGAAGGGCTGTTGTATAGGAGGCTCCCTGCTCCCGTTCAGCTCTCACAGCCTGTGACCTTGCTGGAGTGGCTCACAAATCCCTAATAACGTAGTTATTTTTTAATGTAGTATTACATTTTAATATAATACCGAGACAAAATAAGGCATCTAGAATCAAGCGAAAATAAAAGCTGGAAATTTCCTAAAATACTATTTTCAGAGACAACTTCTGAAAGATTATTTTAGGCAAAATTCTCAGCTCTTTTATTCTAGCATTTGGCTTTGTTTCTAGGAACTATTAGATGAAAAAGGGGGCAGGGGAGGGAAGAGGAGGCGGAGGTGGTGGAAAGGGAGCAAGAGGAATAGAGTACAACTTGTGTGTGATGTGTGGTTGTTATTTTAAGGAAATTTATTCTGACCAGTTTTATTCAAAGAATAAATCAACAAACAGCCAGAAGCAATCTGCCCCAAGATCTTTTATTTCCAATATAGACCTAATCAAAATAATCAGGTTGTATCAGAAAAGTTCCCAGTAAGATGACTGTCTCTATCTTCTGTAAAGTTATTGTTATTCATAGATATTAGCCCCTCTGATCTGCACGGTGCCCTTGCTTGGTAATGGCAACTAAGTAAATATTAATACCGTACACTTTTCCCTTGGGAAAATGAAGGGGAGCAAATGGGAAAAGATGGAACAAATGTTTTTCAGCCCTATTGTAAATATTTTATGAATGAATCAGAGAAATGGAAGATGAAAACAGCCCACTTAGCCAGTACCCTGATGTCCACTGCTGTATACTTTCAAGTGGTTTGTCTGGTCTGGTCTGTAGTGACTCAGGTTATAGGGAATTTACCACTTCCCTCAAAGCTACTTGCCTAGCGGAGACTCTCTCACTGCTGGGAAAATTTGTCAAATTCCCCTTTGTTTAATTTTCTCATTCATCTCATTTGATTTCACTTATTTAGTTGCTTATCTTTAGTGTCTTTAGGTTCTTCGTGGATTTCTATGTGTCTTTTCTGATTCTTTTCTTTTTATTCAGCTCTTTCTTCTTTCTTGTTGTCAGGAAGAAAACAAAACAAAACAAAACAAAACAATTTTTGCCTTGTGGATAGGTGAGCTGTGACCAATGTGTTCCATCACCATTAACAACAGCAGCAACAACAGCGTGCATTGAACACGTACTATGTCAGGTGTTAGGCTAAGCACTTTGCATACATGATCTCATTTGTGAAGCACCTACTGTTTGCCAGACACTGGGAATGCAAAGTTAAACATGATCCCGCAATTGTTGTCAAGGAGCTTACAATGTACTGGGGGAGACAAGCATTGGAGCAGATAATGTCAACGCAGCATACTACACGCGTAGGACTGTCTTCAGATAAGACCGGAGCACGGAGGATGGGGCTCCGCCCCAGCAGTGAAGAGGAAGGGGGAAGGGCAGAGGTCAGTGGTATGGGAGGGTGATATCCCAGGTGAGGTGACCATGGGGCTGAACCTTGTAAGAGTTAACTAGGTTAGAAGCAGGTGTGGAGCTGGAGAGGACGGTTACTCAGGGAACTACATAAAGTTCAATGTTATTAGGTTGAAAAAATGTGAGACTTGTTGGGAGATGAGGTAGGCCAGGGCAGAAACTGCAAAGCTCTTATTACCTGGTGGAAAACCCAAACTTTGTTCTGGATTTTAAGCAGTGGAGTAACAAGGCTGCTCTGTGGAGAGCACACGAGAGTGGAGACCGAGGGACTGTGGTGTCTGTCCTGGAGAGAGGATGAATGTTGGAATTCCAGGGTCACGTTAGCTCTTCTTGGTTGCAATATCTTTTCTGATACAAGTGCCTTCTGAATCTCTGAATAGATTTTCCAGTTACCTTGATACTGAAAAGTGGGCAATAGGAAAGGTAGGTTTGCTGCAGCCAGTGGAGTTACATCAAGTGATGGTTACTCATTGACAATTACCTAACCATTTTGGGGGAAGACTAATGTGCTCCTAACTGCATATGTGGGAGAGAAATAAGAACTATCATTTACTGAACATCCACCCTGTGCAAAGCCCAGTGCCGTGGGCATTAACATTCACTGTATCTACAGGGTGGCAGCAGAGAGTCAACCTTCTGACAGTCAGGCAGTCCCAAGCAACATATGATGGAAAATAACCACTTGCAGAAGTGATCCTATCTAAGAAATGAGTTATGTATATTTTCTCCCACCCTAAAAGTAATAGATGATAAGAGAGAATTAATACCTGAGGTCAGTAGATTTAATGCGTATCCAGTTTGGTTAAGGTGAATATGATATATCCTCAGGACAGGAATGGTCCTAAGGAGGCTGTAATCTGATTAATTATATTGTAACAGACTTGTCCCTAGCAACATGCTAATAGAAAGGTAGTGTCTGTCTATAGGCTATAAAAGGCAGGATAGGGCAAAAGTTCTCGACCAGCATTAATTCAGAACATCCTAGGAAGGGAGTGATTGTATATAGCCGATGTGCACATCACCATCACTGGATTTCTGAGTGTCTAGAAACATCAGAATTACCTGAAGCTTGGATAAAACATTTATTGTTAGAATCTGAGCTTATCAATAATTTCCTTATTATCAGGACAGGCAGAATGGTACAGTGGTAAAGGGTGGTCTCTGCCTTCAGGCCTGGATCAGTATCTCGGCTTTGCCACTAAGAAGCTGTGAGTATTACTTAACCTATGGATACTGAACAAATTACTCAAACTTGGTGATTTACAACGATAAATTTTTGTTACATCACAGTTTCTCTAGGTGAGAGATTCAGAAGTGGCTTGGCTGGGCAGTTCCGGCTCAGGGCCTATCACATATTCGTTGTCATCTGAAGGCTTGACTGGGGCAGGAGGACTCACTGCCGGTGGGGCTCAGTCACACAGCTGGTACATTGGTCTGGCTGCTGGTCCTCCCCTTGCGGGTCTCTGCACAGGCCCTCAGAGCCCTGTGGGCCTGAGAGCACTCGCCACGTCATGCCTGGCTCGCTCTAAAGAGAGTAATCCATGAGAGAGCCAGGAGAGGGGCAGTGTCTTACACCCTTCCTAGGAAGCACATGGTGGCACTTTCGCCACATTCTATTCGTTAGAACTGAGTCTCTAAGTCTGACTCAAATCAAGGGAAGAGGGGAATTAGACCCCACTTTTTGAAGAGAGGAATTTCAAAGAATTTTTCATGCCGCTTTAAACCATCATACCGTGACCTTGAGTAATTTATTTAAAATTCTTGTGCTCCAGTTTCTTCTTCAGTAAAATAGAAATAATATCAGTACCTACCTAGGAGAATTGTGAGAATAAAATGAATTAATGTAAAGACCTTAAAATAGAGCAAGGTATAAGGTACGTGCTCGAAAAGTATTAGCAGTTATTATGCAGATTACTAATTCTATTCTGGATCTCTTTGGCCTGCGATGGCATTAATCCAGAGGCAAAAAGGACAGATGCTGGCATGCGTCATGGGTGCACCTTGAATTGATCGTTTCTATAAGCAACGGCATTATCTGCACGCTCTCCTGTTGGGCTTTGATGAACCTGGGTACCGTTTTGCCTGGGCTGGGGATCCAGGACAGGCAGCGTGTGTTCTTCTTTGTTACAAAGCCTCATTTTCTTTTCTCACCAAAGGCAGTGGTCTGGAAAAGTGCCAGCCAGGCTAGGTCACTTCTTCGGTTCAACATCACAGAGATGAGAAAGACCCGGGGGCTCCTGCTACGACCAGAAGTATAAATCCCTGCTGGAGCCATCCAGGAACCCTTGTATAGGTCCTTTCAGATTCTTAGTGTGGCTTCATTGAACAAAGTCCTTCCCAGGACTCTGTCCTGAAGTCCCCTTGGAAAGCTGTCTCTGACATAGGAAAGGGACCCAGGGCCAGAAGTCACTTCAGAATCACCCACCTCAATTTCACCTCTGAGAATTGAGCCATCATGAACAAATATTGTAAGAATGTCCAAGAAGCTGGCTATCAAATAGTCCGTGGAGATATTATCCTGGGTTAATAAAATTAATAAATATTCATTAGGTGCCTACTATTAATATGAGTAAGTCACGGTATTTCCTAAATTAGAAGAAACTTTCTGATGACCAGGAAATGAATAGAATTTTAACCCATGCAGGATTTTAGAGGATTAATCTGGTGCAGTCAAAATCGACAGTGATATTCCAAAAACATGTGTCATGAAGTTGAATGAGGAGAGAGTTTTGAATTTTTTACTAAAAATGCATTGAGTCCAAACTAGAAACCAAAATCAATGTCTACCTTTCTCAGGTACAGCCCTCACACCAGCAAGCTTGCTTTCAAAAACACAAAAGAAAAATTTTGATAGAGTGTCAGAATATCCCAACTCCTGATATCTAACCAAATTAAATCTAAGAGTTCAGCACTTTGTTTAGACTATATCAACCAATGTAATGGCTGGTGCCATGGAAAGCAAGACCACCGGAAGCATAAATGTCACCCTCGGCACACATGCCCTGGCAGCTGACCCTTTCCGGAAAGAAATGTCCCTTCTATTCAAAGGCATCATCTGGGGTGAAATAATTTATAGGTATGAATACAACACATAAAAATTACTCTTTCTGGACAGGTAACCCTATGAATATGGAAGAAATGAGAAAAGAAGCCCCATGATTTCTCAATGTATTATTCTTTCAGCCACCTTAATAGAAGACTCAGCTTTAGGATAAATGTTAGTGTGTTTCAAATACTCTATTATTTAGGGAGGTCTGAAGACACCTGGACATAGAGCATTATCAAGTTATACATAATTTTTCAGGCAAAATTTACCTTTCAGAATGGATTTTCAGCCATCTAATTTCCCCTTGTGTGTGTTCATATGAAAGAATGCCACACAAGGAACCGGGCATAGAAACAAAGATAAGAGCTAGTCTTTTCCTTGCACAAAAGTCCGAGCAAGAAAAGGCGGATGGCTCTCAGCACCGTGCACTGATGCATGGCTGGGAACCACATGACTTTCTTTTCTTCTTGGAAAATGGCCTCAAATTAGTCTAGGACATTAAGTGAACTGCTGCTAACTAAGCAAAAAGTTCATTACTCTCGGCAACAGTGAATATCATTGAGTTATATCAACGGTTCTGAATTCTTTTTCCTCCAAGGGCCCCATTTGGCCTCTAAATCTCTCTCTCAACTCCTCCTCCCCTCTCTTAAAAAATGTTTTCTATTCAATGTAGGGCTCTCATCCAAGGAAAATAGATGGAGGTGAAAGACCTGGGGGGTGGGGACAGGGGCGCAGAGGGGAGCTGTTTCAGAGAAGAGAAGGGGAGGTGAGAGCCGCTCCCCACATAATACATGGGCGCTTGTTAGAGGGTTGGAGGACTCTTTTTTGGCAAACATCAAATTAGGTGCAAGAATTCATCCCAATTCACTGGAACATGCAAAATCAGTTGACAGGTTAGAGAAGAGAGGTTTTAAAAAAATTAACTTTCTTCCCTTGAAAATATGAAATGACTCTAGGCTGTAGAGAAAAAAAAAGTAGCAGCAAATGAGGAGGGCTTTTTGTGGTATGAGAAGCTAAGCGGCTGGAATAGAACTATTCCATATTTTAGATGCAGTCTGTTATAGCTGAATAACCTTCTTATTTTGACTCACAGCTTCACACAATGCAGGCTTTCATCACATGAAGAGCCACAGCAAAGAGTTTTGGGCCATTTTCTCTTTTTATTCATTTTCTAAGCCCCATCCCTCCCATTTCCTGTCTGGGTTTGAATAGCTGAAGTGTGCCCACAATATGTGTGCACTGGACACATTGTTACCTCCCTCTTACCAAAAGCACCTGGCAGGGTCACCGGTCCCAAGCCCCTCCATGGAGCCTGGCTTAACTCTTTGAGTGACAAACATCCAAATATATCTTATGCTTATTTTTTAACTTTTTCTTAAACTGTATTACACACACAGAAAAGTTCACAGTCACATTAATGATGCCTTTCTTTTAGCTGACTCTGTTTTGATCCAATTATTAATATTACTTTATTATAGAAGGATGTATTAGTAAAGCTTGAGTACTGATTTTCCTCATATTTTTAAGGATGATGTTAGAGGCCTTACATATGTTTAAGTAGCAAATAAGAATCCATTCTCTTAATTCCTGCAGGTGGAGACAAAGCTATATCATTCAATCCTACACCCTTTGTCAGGAAATCTTTACATTGCAAATGGAAATAAATATTGTCATTGCCAAGAGCATGGCAGCCATTGGGCCAGTAGGATGACATTTTTTTTGTAAATTTGCTGACGATCAGCAACACAAAATCCTGGATTTTTCAATTACTGAGACTTTTAATACTTATAATATTGGATAACTAGTATTTGTTCATTTTTGTTTTCTTTTATCCATTCCTAATGTCATAAATGAACATAATACCTTATTTTAAAATTGTTTTATTCTCTTCTGCATTTCATGTTAAATTCTTGGAGTCAGGAACTGTGTCTTTTTCTATTTTAAAATGATGCTACCGGCCGGGCGTGGTGGCTCACGCCTGTAATCCTAGCACTCTGGGAGGCCGAGGTGGGCGGATCGTTTGAGCTCAGGAGTTCGAGACCAGCCTGAGCAAGAGCGAGACCCCATTTCTACTAAAAATAGAAAGAAATTATATGGACAGCTAAAAATATATATAGAAAAAAAATTAGCCGGGCATGGTGGTGCATGCCTGTAGTCCCAGCTACTCGGGAGGCTGAGACAGGAGGATCGCTTGAGCTCAGGAGTTTGAGGTTGCTGTGAGCTAGGCTGACGCCATGGCACTCACTCTAGCCTGGGCAACAGAGTGAGACTCTGTCTCAAAAAAAAAATAAAATAAAATAAAATGATGCTACAGTTGGCAGTATTACTCACATGCTTTGGAGACTGAAAAGGACAGTACTTCCCAGAGGCTTCTTAGACTACATACCAATTCAAACTAACTTCAAATGACCAGATATTTAATAGTATAAAATCTAGTCCCCAGTTTGGACTCTGACTCCACACCTGCAAATAACCCAGAATCTGTCTCAGTTTAATCCCAGGACATCGGAACCCCGTTTATCTATCTGTAGGTCCAGGTCCTCCTCAATCTAGGGGTGGCCTTGTTGCAATTGTGACACGAGTTTCATATAGAAGCCCAACTTTTGAGTTTACTGAGGGGATTTTTCGTTCCCTTTTTATCGAAGGTATTCTGATAAAAAGGTAACCTGAAGGCAAGTGAGATAATTTTTCATTCCAGCCTAGAGGAGGTGGAAACAGGACTGGAAGTGGCCCCAGTCAGCAAGGATCCTCGGAAAGCGTGGTGGGAGGGAAGCAAACTGGCTGCAGCACAGCTTGACTTAGGGATGGCTTGATCTGGTCACATCACATGGTTTGCTACAGGCCGGACATCTAGTATTAAGAAGCGGGAATGAGAGGGCTGTGCCTAGAAGAGCTGTCATTACCTTCTTGGTAAAGTCACCGAACTCCTAGGACATACCTGTCTGTCTTACTAGGTCAGAGTACAGCCCACCTGACATCACCTACAAAGAATAGCTCAGGTATAGGACCTCCAGGGCAGCATCCTTTGAGTGTAATGGCACTGCCTAGATGAGTATCTGTGAGCAATGAGTGGTGGAGTCCAGAAGAAGTAGGGGCTGGGGTTAGTTGGGAAACGGCAACAGAAAGTTAAAGGAGACCACTGCCACCTAGAAGGAGAAGAAGGTGGCCTTTGGGCACCAGATCCATCCGACTAGTGTTTCCTGAACACATATTCTGCACCAGGGGCAGCAAGCAATGGATACAGAAGTCAACAAGACTGCAAATTCACAGGGACTTCATAGTCTAGAACACAGTAGGCTGTTTACTGAGTTGGAAGTAGTGGCAACTAATTGATCAGAGCTTTTAGTTTACTGTGAGGGAGTGAACAATTCATATGACAGTTGTCCAGATGTCTGCAAGAAGATTTCCAACTCCTGTTCTCTTAGAATCAAAGTTAAGGAAATCTTTTTGGATGAAGATGATGTCCTCAACCAAGGCCCAGGGACAGGGAGAACAGTGAGGTCCTCCATAAGTCCCCCAAGAATATAGAAAGAGAGGAATCTCTGGGTTGGCTGCTACCCTGAGGTAGCTGTTGAAGGAGGCTGGTTTGGAAGTTTCCAGTGCATGGGTGCTGCAGAGGTACCCTCAGGGGCAATCTGGTGGCCTGAGGAAGTGCCTGGGAAAATGAGTCTGATTGCTAGCATGTTGAGCTCAGGTTCATTTGATTGTGGGAATTCCTAGATGAGTGATGTACCATACAAGTGCAAGTCAAACTTGAGGAAATGCCAGGCCTGGGCAGGAACTGGAGCGAAGGCCCAGTCTCTCATGACCAAATGCAGCATGCTTCAGCCTTGTGGCTGCAGCATGACCAACAGAAGACCTCTTGGAACTCTCTGGAATTCAGCTGGCTCTCCCCTTGCTGGCAGCATTGTTGCTTTGCAGCGGCAATGAAAGTGTCCAAAAGGGGTGCATCCAAGTCCCTGCTCCAGAGGTAAGACCAGGAAGCTGGGAAACTGCCTTTAGGTTCTAGTAAACACCTGGGATTTCAGGGCTATATCAGGGTATATAGTGGGGAAATGGGAAAACTGGAGGTAGGAGGGCAGGAATGAAGGGGTGGATTTCCTATTATCTAACCACGTGAGAAATTTAGTATTTCACTTTGAGTCTCTGCTGGAAAATGTTACCTTCTCAGATGTAAAATGGATTTATCTCTATGACCATTTTCTAGTTACTATTCAAGAGTTCTAGCATATGTGCAATACATATTTTTAATTGTTAACAAGGTCTGCTTACTCTCTTCCATCAGAAACAAAAAGGATCAGAGAATTTACCCAAACTTAGGTATTTCTACCAATCTCTTTATTTTTTAATTATTCAATGTTTTAAACAGTTAGGATACTTAGGAGAGATTTCAGGTGGAAGATTATACCGCATGCAACATTTTGCTTTTTTGCTTTTCTAGCTATTTTATTTATCCTTTAAATCTTTCCAATTAGGGATTGAAGCAGAAGGACCACTCCCAAATCAAAATAGGGAGAGAGTAGGGGTTGGAGTACTTGAAGGATGAAAGGTTTTCCTCTTTGCTCAGCTCTGAGGAATGAAGGAAATGATATATCAAAGTAGGGACAGACCTCAATACCCCGGGATCTAAATATGACGTATTGTACAGAGAGTAGGACGGTCCCTATGAGGTGCGGTCAGGATAGAGCCCAACAGTGCCTCAATCATGTACATCCCTGGCTCAGGAAATCCTGCACTCTGACAGCAGGAAACAGAGGAGCACGCTGAAATCCTAGGGCTTAGAGGAGACTCTTCACTGGTGGAGAAGTGTTAGCAGGCTACGCAAAGGAAGCTATATGCATTCAAGTGAGAAGAGAGGAGGAAGTCAGTTACCCATAACAACTTGGCTCGGAGGCCATGCTAAGGGGAGAAATTTCCCCTTCCAGGAGATTACAGGAAGCTGGTCCAGACCTCTGCAGCAGCATGAATAGGCAGAGGAAGGAGTGGGAAGGCAGATAAAGAGGGCGGCTGGAACACTGGGTCAGCCGTTTTCATCCGACTGGCACGGAGTGGCAGGAGAACGGGGAAGCCTAGAAAGGCACATGTTGCTGTGGGTGACACTGGGGATCTGCAGAGTTTGTTGTGAGCCGGTGGGGAGTGGAGGGCAGAGCACGGTGGTTAGGGCTGGACAGTTTAGGAATCTCATTTCTAGAAAATGACCACCCCAATAGGGCACACGATATTGAAACAAGTTTTGCAGAGGGAAAATTGTACTCATCTATGCATTTTTAAGATTCAACTTTACAACAGTGGCATTTCAGACAAATAGGAAACTGAGAATCAGTTTTTAAAGTGCTCCCAAGGAAGAGCTGCTCTGTAGTATCTATTCCACCTAGCCTTGCTGATTGGAGGTCTCCAGATTCCAGGAGGGACACTGGATTTTAACCACTGCAACACTGTTAGTTCTTTGCTGGAATCAAGTAGAACTTTTTTTATTTGTTGATTGATGGATTGATTCTGTAACCTGTTTAGATTCCAGCATGCATGTGAATAAAAAGAGACTGACTGAACCTTCTTCCATTCAGAATTCAACGATGGTGCATTCCTAAGAAACCATTTCATCTGGAATGCTCAAGGCCGCTGAGACACTTAATATTATTAATCACATTACATGGCCTAAGAGATTGCTTACTGGAAAGTATTTTGAGAAATTTACAGATGGGAAATGGAAGGCACCACAAGTCTGCTGGTTCTCTGCCCATTTTTTTTCAAAGGTAGGAAATGTCCCCTTTCATTGTGAGATTGGCTCCCCATGCTGTGAACTGTAGTGAGCAGACTGGGTCAAGGGTCAGAGGAGTGGCGTGAACAAAAGAGTGTGGGTGGTCACTGCACAAAGGACCAGTTCCAGGCAAGGTGGTCAAATTCGGTTTCAGCACAGTGCTCTTGCACCCCTGCCAAGAAGATGGGGTTAATTGGGTAGGAAAATGTGGGAGGAAACTGATGTTAGTGGAACGTTTAACTGGATGCTTTAGCATTTAACTGGATTCTGTATCAAGCAATGTCTGTGTGTGTGTGTGTGTGTGTGTGTGTATTTAATTCTCACAACCACCTTATGAAACGAGAATTATTTGCCTCATTTTACAGATAAGAAACCTCAGATTAAGTACTCTTGCCTGGTGGCACAGAATTATTAAAGGGATATAGTAAGGTTTAGAACAAATATCTGAGTGACTTTTATGCTTTTGCTCTTTTAAAATAATTCACCCTATGTATTCAATGTTAGCCTTTCTTACACACACACACACACACACACACACACTCGAGCTGGCCCTGTATACAGTGGTTCCACATCCATAGATTCGACCAACTAATGATTGAAGATATTGGGGGAAAAATAATAAAAAATAATAATACAGCAATAAAAATACAAATAAAAAACAATACAGTATAACAACTATTTACATAGATTTAAAACATACAAGAGGAGGTGTATAGGTTATATGCAAATACTACACCATTTTTATAGGGGACTTGACCATTTGTAGATTTTTGGTAGCTGTGAGGGGTCCTGGGACCAGTCCCCCATGATGCTGAGGGACAAATGTATATATTCACTTAAAAAGTGGAGTTGGCAGACAATAGACAGCACTGCTTCCTATGGAATTTCAATCACTTAAGATAGAGATGTATAGAAAAGACATTTTGGATGGAGTTTTCTCAAAGTGCCACATGTCAAGCTTTCCCTGTGTGACGGCTGTCACCACTATAAAATAATCAGCTACCTGATTGCCCTTTTCACCTTCACATGTCCCCCACCACATGGTAGGTCCGTGGTTCTGGATAAGTCTTCATTTTGGTCCTCACCTTGAATACTCAGGCATGTAGACATTCAAAGCAGGAAATGGCGCTCTCAGCAACACTGTCTGTGAGTGTTGATATTTGCTCATGGTCAGGGCACCCTACGGCCATCATCATCCCCTTGTGACCTGGGCAGGACCTTGTGCTTCTGGAACCACCCTAGCTGTGGGAGGTGATGTTGTCTGGGGAAACTCCACCCCAAGGCCTGGCTTGTAGAAATGTGGCCAGATACCTCTGTTGTGTGCTCCTGTCTACACTATAACTCTCTGTTTGATGAAAGTGCTGCAAGGCATGAACCCAATGGAAACTGCGATTTACTCTTCTGAATAATGCAGATAATAATACACACACACAACATGTAGGGTTGCTGTGAGGGTTAAAGGAATCCATATATGCAAAGCACTGAAAAGAGTGTCTGCAAACTGTAAGCACCAATTAAGCGTTAGCTATTATCCTTATTATTGAGGTTCTTGTCTCAAATGTATGTTACTTTCTAAATGACTTTAATTTTCAAAGACTGTTAATAGACAAGATAACCTGAAGAAAAGTGAGCCCTGAAGATCCATTTATTGGATGACTTTTTCCTCTGCCACTCCCTTTACTTGTAAACTTCACTGTTCTTTGTGTTTGCACAAAAGTTGCCCAATTCAATTGGCAGACATAGCATTACAAGGGGATGATTAAAATATCCTCGCTGTAGCTGTTGGTTTTAAAACTTATCATTTATGAATAGGTCATAACATGTACACTGTAAAAAGTTCAAAAGGTACAAGAGGATATACAGTGAAAATTAAGTTCCTCCGGCCCTGGACCTTAGCCGTCAATTTCTCTTCCCACACGCAATCAAAGTGTTAGTGAGGGATGTCAAATGATTATTTTTAATCTTCTCCTTTTAAAATTACATATATTTAAGATCACAAATATGTTTTACTAAGTACTACTTTATGTATAAGCAATAGGTTCTCTATGTGGTGTTTTATGTCTTTATTTTCTAAATATTCTGCAATTCATGTTTTTATTTTCTCTTTTTAAAATGGCAGGTGGTAGAGATTTTTCTATTTTTTAGTTTTTATATTAATTGCTAGGTTTGCTTCAAGTAATAAGGGAATGTTATCTGTATTATTTTTACCTGTAGGAATTCACTGAGTTTTTCACTGTGGCCTAATATATGACAGTGTAATATGTGTTGTATGCACACATGAAATGAAGATTTGCCTGGTCCTCAGGGGGCTCCTAGGATGTAGGACTTTCAATGCTAAAACTGGGACAGTCTTAAGTAAACCAGAACAAGTTGTTCACCCTGTCTCAGAATAAAATCCTTGGGCCATTTTCTTTCACTGAGGACTTCGTAGGTTTTACTGACTGTCCTTTAGTAGTGGATATAGCAATAAAGTAGTCCGAGAGCAGCATGGGTTTTTTCCTCCACTATAGGTGATTTGATATTTTATCTTTGAAGTTCAGTAACTTTACAAGGCTGTCTCAACATTAATTCTTCTATGTCAATATTTCCTGGAGCATTGCACATCATTTTAATTTGTAAAATCAAATCTTCACTTACTTCTTGAAAGTTATAAAAGTTATATTAATATTTTTCACTTCCATTGTATTTTCCCTTCTTCAGAGATATCAATTATGCCTTTTGATTCTTCTCTACCATATATATATTTTATTGTAATCCTTATAAACCCTCTTTTCATTTTTTGTTTGCTTTATTTAAAAAAATTTGGATTCTTTTATTTATCTGTTTTTAAATTTCAGAATATTATGGGGGTACAAACATTTTGGTTACATATAACGCTTTTGCCTCCCCAAGCTAGAGCTACAAGTGTGCCCATCCCCCATACAGTGCATTCCACATCCATTAGTTGTGCATTTACCCATCCCCACCACCCCTCCCGCCTGCCCAGCACCTGATGAATACTGCCTCCATGTGAGCACCTAAATGTTGATCAGTTAGTACCACATTGATGGCAAGTACATGTGGTGCTTGTTTTTCCACTCTCACTTCGAAGGATGGGCTCAAGCTCCACCCAGGATAATATAAGAGATGCTAGTTCACCATTGTTTTTTATGGTTGAGTAGTATTCCATGGTATACATATACCACATTTTATTAATTCACTCATATATTGATGGGCACTTGGGTTGTTTCCACATCTTTGCAGTTGTGAATTGTGCTGCCATAAACATTTGAGTGCAGATGTCTTTGTTACAGAATGTCTTTTTTTCCTTTGAGTAGATGCCTAGTAGTGGGATTGCTGGATCAAATGGTGATAATGGAAAGTAATCAAATGGACAGTAATTTGGAGATATCTCAAAGAACTAAAAATAGAGATATCTCCAAATTACTTTCCATAGGGGTTGTACTAATTTGCAGTCCCACCAGCAGTGAAAGAGTGTTCTTATCTCTCTGCATCCACGCCAGCATTTGTTGTTTTGGGACTTTTTGATAAAGGCCATTCTCACTGGAGTTAAGTGATATCTCATTGTAGTTTTGATTTGCATTTCTATGATGATTAGAGATGTTGAGCACTTTTTTATGTGTTTGCTGGCCATTAGTCTGTCTTCTTCGGAAAAGTTTCTGTTCGTGTCCTTTGCCCACTTTTCAATGGGGTTGCTTGGTTTTTTCTTGTTAATTTTCTTAAGTTATATATAGATCCTTGTTATCAGCCCTGTATTGGATGTGTAGCATCCAAATATTTTCTCCCATTCTGTAGGTTGTTTACTTGCTCTAATGATAGTTTCTTTGGCTGTGCAGAAGCTTTTTAATTTGATCAGGTCCCATTTATTTATTTTTGTTGCTGCTGTGATTGCTTTGGGAGTCTTCTTCATAAATTCTTTGCCTAGGCCAATGTCTATAAGGGTTTTCCCAACATTTTCTTATAGAATTCTTAAGGTTGAAGTCTGTTATCCATCGTAAGGTGGATCGTTCTCCAATTTTCTCAGCACCATTTGTTGAACAGCGATTCTTTTTCCTAGTGTATATTTTTGTCTGCTTTGTCAAAGATTGTCATCTAATCTTTTGTTTGCTTTTTAACTTATATTTTGTTGTGGTAAGAACACTTAAAATGAGATTTACCCTCTTGACAAATTTTTAAGTGTACAATACATTATTAACTATAGGTATAATGTTTTCTATCTATTTTTATTTACCTTTACTTGGTTTTCTAAATTCTCTTCTCTAACCCTTACTGTATTTCTCATTTGTTTGCTTCAGTTTGACATTTGTTTATAGGATAATTTTAGTTTTCAATTTCACTCTTTTTTAAGCTATCAACTCCAAAAAAATCATCTCATTATAACTTCTCGGAGCTCTTGCATTTCTGCTTTATGCTCTTGATTTAGAGAAGTGGTTGTTTCTCAAAGATTTAAAATTTATAGATTTATAGTGATATTTGGTCAAAATGTTCATTTATTAAATGCAAGTTATATTTTTTTGATGTAAGTTCTTTCTGTACTATTTAAAATTTCTGTTTCAATATTTCCCTGCCTCCCTTGTGGTATCTTTGAAGAAGAGGAATTATTTCTGGACCAGCAATTTGCAAGAGGTTTGTGTGGAAGAGAAATCAGTGCCACGTTTCAAGTGAACAACAACAACAACAAAATTCTTCTTAATATTTAGGGTTGTGTGTGTATGTGAAGAGTTACTGAAACCTTATATCTCTTTATCTGACTAAACTCACTATTGTACCTCCTAATCTTATTGATGGACTGTTTCCTGCAAAGGTGGCTTGTCTCTGTGATTCCTTTTTCAATCTTAACTTCCATGCTTCCTGAAGCTACCAAGATTACTCATGCTTTTTGTTTCAAGATATTGTCAGTTTTATCCCTTCAAGGGACAAACCTTGGAGAACAGTATTCTGCTGTTTTTTCTGAGATCTGCAACAATGAGCATTCTCTCTTGGTATCTCGAGTTCCACTGCTTTTGTCAGCTCTTCTTATATATTATACATAAACCTCATAGTTTTGCCATAGATGGAGCTTGCATTGCTATTTCTTCTCCTTGTTGCTTTACTCTGCCATTTTCTACAATTTTAACAGTATTCTAAATGATCTATTTGTAAAATAGATCATTTAAAAGGACCCAGAGCACCGACAAAAATAATTTTAAAATCCTTTATTTTTTTCCCAGATGTCTTTGCAACAAAAAGTGGAGAATTTTTGTTGTTTTGTTAAGTGTTTAAACTGATGAGTGCAGACAACCAGATGGGATCATTAAAAATTTAGGTCATACATCCTGAAGAGTCGATTTTCATGAAAGAGTGGTAAGAAAAAAGAGATAAGCGATGATACCCACTGCAGAATGGACAGTCAGTGGGTGCACACAGTGCAAATGAACCACGCATTTATAGCTGACGTTGGGTCTGATCAGGCAAGTATCTGATTGTTAGTTTCTGTACTGTTTCATTTTTGTTATACTGTACCATTTTGTCACATATTTTGAACATTACCCATCTCCCCAATACAAAGTAGAGATTTGTCAATTGTTTGAATACTTTGGGCAGTGTGGCTAGCCAATCTGGAAGAAGTCTTGAATTTTTCTACAGTGACCAAATTAACCAGATAATTGCCATGTATCCAAAGTATTACCTGATGCTGACACCAGCTTTTCTACGTACACTTCTTTTTTCTCTTTGACTTTACAGACAAATTAACTCCATGGTGGCTTTTCTTCTTATCCAAATATTTTATTTATGAATAGGACCCTCTGATTCATATTTTCTATATTAATGCCAAAGCAATGTTTATATACTAACAGTCAGTGGAACTGTTTATGCAGTATAGCCAGACTGGCTTGTTATGGTTTCAGGGGAGCTCCTTTCTCGGGACATAAAAGCTCTAGTGTTGGAGATTAATAAACCCTTTCAGAACCCATCAACAGTAGCCAAAAATCCTTTCTGTCCAGCCAAATCTACGACTTTGGGTCCTTTTCTTCATCTAGGATTAAAGAAACAAACACAAACACAAAAACACATTATTTAATTATACCCCTAAGCTGTGTTAAGCCAATTTGCGCTGGGGTAATAGTAAGAGTTGCAATTGCCTTCAGATTAATTTTATCTTCCCTTAAGATCCATAAGAAATGTTTCTACCCTACCTCCCATGCTACAAGACTTGCTCAATTCACATCTTGTCTGGTCAGATTCTACAGTGCCTAATATCTCCATTAATAATACTAATACTTGATGAGCATTTAACATGAGCTTTCTATGCCTTACCTCACTTAATCCCCAGAACAACTCATTAAGATGGAAGCATTACCATTCCAATTTACAGTTAAAGAAATTGAAGGTGAGAGAGGATAAGCACATTGTGTAAGATCACACAGCTAGTTAGCGTTAGTACCAAGGCTCTAACCTGGTCCATCTGACCCACTAAACAGTGTTGACCCCATGTGCACAGTTTTCTTTTACTTTGGGCCCCTGCAGTTTATGTCCTGCTTCCTCAACCCAATGGCTTTTAATCCTGGCCGCAATCCAGAGATACTAATTTAATTGGTTTGGATGGGGATCAGATTGGAATTTTCCAAAAGTTCCCAGGATTAAGAACTGCAGCCCGAACTATATATTTTTAATGAAAAAGCCTGGGCACCTAATATGCTGATTCATATATGTTAGGTTCCCAGTAAAGGCATCATTAAGTGAATTAAATGACTACAGATTGTTTTCTGAATTATTTAGTAGAGTTTATGGTACAGCTGTGTACATTGAAAGAACAATGTCTTAAATCAGCAGTTCCTTTCAGAGGACCTGAGAGGTCAAGACAACTTTCATAATAGTAATACGACACTATTTGCTTTTTCATACTCAGTCTCTCATGAGTGTAGAGGGGCGTTTTCTTGAGGCTACAGGATGTGGAATGACAGTATCGGTCTGACAGATAATATGGTGTATGTTGACATATTCTTGTGTTCTAAAATTTTCTAGTTTTAATCTCAGATATAGTCAGTGCAGATAGCTATAAGCTCTTTGGGTTCCACAACAGTTTTTAAGATTGTAAAAGGAATTCTGAGACCAAAAAGTTTGAGCATCACCATCTTACATGCTCTTTAGTGGCTTTGGTAAGTAAATACACATTTGGAGATTGTGACAGTTACATCTGCACTTAAAAATAGGGCCTGAACTCCTTAAAAGTCCTGCTGCTCATAGTATAGTCCACCTGGCAGGAACCTCAGCCTACCTGAATGCTTGTTAGCAATGCAGAGTCTTGGGATCATGCCAGATTTTATGAATCAAAATCTGCATTTTAACAAGAGCTGCACGTGCATCACGTGCCCATTATGGGCTAAGAAGCACTGGCTTAGAGAATTAGTCCTATTGATTGTATTTGTTATCCATTGCCCCATGTCATTTTTATCACCTTAATGGAACACAGGTCTTCCTGCTTGTCTTTTCCCCTTGTTTTGAGCATGATGTCATTAGGCTCAGGTTTTCCCCGCTGGTTTGCAAGACTGGGGAAAGTAGCTGGTTTCTTTAAAAAAAAATTCCTAATTTAAATCACAAAGCACAGAAGGAAACAGAAAAACATAACCCATTCAAAAGGACAAAATAAATCTCCAGAAACAGTACCATAAGTACCGTATGTATCGGACTTATTTTAGAATAACTGTATTATGTATGCTCAAAAAACTAAAAAAGAAAATCAGGAAAACAATACATGAATAAAATGAAAATATGTACAGACAAAAATTATAAAAAAGAACCAAACAGGAATTATGGAGGGGAAACATACAGTAACTGAGTTGAAAAATTCGCTAGAGAGATTCAATGACAGACTCAAACACGCAGAATAAGGAATCAGCAAACATGAAGACAAGGCATTTGAAATTACTGAATCTGAGAGCAAAAAGAAAAAAAGAATGAAGAAAAGTGAACAGAGCCTGATACACGTGTGAGACACCATCAAGCAAACCAACGTATACATTATAAGAATTGCAGAAGGAGAAGAGAGAGAGAAAGGACCAGAGAGATTATTTGAAGAAATAATGGCCCAAAACTTCCCAAATTAGAATTAAGCCATGGATATACAAATCCAAAAGCTCAGTGAACCCTAAGTAGAATAAACACAAATAGAACCCCATTGAAACACATCAGAATCAAATAATCAAAAGCCAAATACCCAGAGTATCTTGAAAGCAGCAAGAGAAAAATGACTCATTGTGTACAAGAGAGCCTCAATAAGTAGATTCCTCACCAGAAACCTTGTGGGCCACAAGGAATGAAATGATATATTAATATTAAAGTGCTAAGAAAAAAATAAAAACTGTCAGCCAAGAAATTTATAGATGGCAAAACTGTCTTTTAAAAATGAAGGAAAAATCAATACATTCCTGAACAAAAGCTGAGGGAGTTCATTACCATAGAACTGTCCAACAAGAAAAGCTAATATGAGGCTGGGTGCAATAGCTCATGCCCGTAAAATCCTAGCACTCTGGGGGGCCAAGGCAGGGGAGTGTCACTTGAGGTCAGAAGTTTGAGATCAGCCTGAGCCCTGAGCAAGAGCAAGACCCCATCTCTACTAAAAATAGAAGAAATTAGCCAGATGTCGTGATGCGTGCCTGTAGTCCCAGCTACTCGAGAGGCTGAGGCAGGAGGGTCTCTTGAACCCAGGAGTTTGAGGTTGCAGTGAGCTATGATGATGCCACTACACTCTAGCCTGGGCAACAGAGGGAGACTCCATCTCAAACAAACAAACAAAAAGCTAATATGAGTCTTTCAGTTGAAATGAAAAGATACTAGACAGAAACTTGAAGCCATACAAAAATGTGAAATTCCTCAATAAAAATAAATACATGGATAAATAGAAAAACAACCAACTGTCCACTGTTGGAGGAATGGATAAGCCAAATGTGGTGTATGCATGCAATGAACTATTATTCAGCCTTAAAAAGGAAAAACATACTGACATGCTGCAGCATGATCAGCCTCAAGGACATTATGCTCAGTGAAATGAGCCAGATGCAAAAAGACAAATACTGTATGATTTCACTTGTATGTGGTACCTAGAGTGTTCAAAATTATTGAGATACAAAGCAGAATAGCGGGTGCCCTGAGCAGGAGGGAGGTGGAACGGGGAGTTAGTGTTTAATGGGTAGAGATTGTTTCAGTGAGAGAAGATGGAAAAGTTCTGGAGGGGGATGTTGGTGATGGTTGCCCCACGATGTGAATGTCCTTAATGCCACTGAACTGTACACTTACTAGTTAAAATGATACATTTTATGTGTTGTATCTTTTACCACAATAAAAAATAATAATTCCAAAAAGAGGATCACATTGACAAAACATTACATCAGGTGACCCACCAGTTTCCTTTCTTTCCTGGAAACCTCCCACCTGGGACTCTCCTTCCCTTTGTCTAATCTGGGTGCGTTGATCTCCGGAGACCCAGTGGCCTCTGGGGGACTTCCTTTCCCAGCTCCATTATTGGAGTCACGGCTCCCTTAATTTACTTCCTGATTTATTCCCTTGTTTTGGTGGAGAGTATTCTCCATGAAAGGATGCATGAGCATGAAATCTTCTGAATGTCTTTATTCTGCCCGTGGTCGAATTGCAGTTCAGTTTTCCTCCAAACACTCTGGGCATTTCTCCATTTACTTCTAGCATCCACATTACTGCTTTCGAGTTGTTCCATCACACTTTTATTAGTATATCTCACTCAGCTTCTGTGGGTGATTTCTGTCTTTTAGGGTGTATTGGCTGATTTCTAACTTGAAGCTCGTCCCTCTCTACATGTTTCTGTAAAATTAACCAAACAGTTGGGGAATCCCATTCACTGATATTTTCTGCCCGCACTTAACTATGGTGTTTGATCCTTTGCTTCTTGCTGTGCCCAGGAAGTTGTTGGAATTCCAGAGCTATAATCTGACTGTATAAAAAGGGGCATAATCAATTGTCTATAGTCATGCGTTTCCCCCGATTTTTTTGTTTCATTTCAAAATACCTTTGGAGTTGGATTTGCTATTTATGTTTAAAAAAAAAAAAAAAAATCAATCCCCAGAACAGCAAAACGTTAACTAAACACAAACACCAATTTATTTGAAAACCTAATTTGTTAGCTATTAAGTGTTACTTTCATATTTTCTTTTTAGACCGTTGTTATTAACCGAAAACCAGTCATTGCAGAGACTAGATTCTGCTGTCTCATAAGGTGTGACACTGAGGGTTAAGAAAATATATTTCAGATTTCATTTCACTTTTTTGTTTTGTTTTGTTTTGTTTATTTTGTGCCTTTATATTCCCATCTAAATGTTTTCAGGTTTAAATAAATATTTAAGACCCAGATCTATATTTGGCTGCATGCATAATCAACATCACCTTCAGGTAAACCTTCTGCATTTTGCAACAAATGGCAGAAATTGACCTTGGTATTTTCCAGGAGGACAAATTCATAAATATGAAAGCAGAAAAGAAAATCTTGCACCAAGATAGCAAATGACTCAGTGCAGCTACTGTAGTGAAATGAAGACAATTCACAAGGCCGGCATATTTACAAAAGTGCAATAAATTATATAATACCACAAATAAGCACAAACAATAAGAGCCTGAGCCTCTTTCTCGATGTTGACAGTTTTTATGTATCTTCTCATGTGCTCTGCCTTCGTTTCAGTGGGTTTTGTCCATAAAAGTTAAACATTCCAGAGAGATCCCTGGGGTAAAACTGTCATTTAAAATCTTACTTCTGCTCTGTTATAGGTGCTTTGGTGGAAAGGAAGAAAACTAACTGTTGATTTTTTTTTAGATGTAAAGATGGAGCTCTAGAAAACATTGATAAAGGAAATCTATAAATAATTTTTTTAAATGGCCAATACTTGGTAAACCCTTTTAGCAGAGTAGCTAGCCATTAGACCAGTAGGCTAGTTTGAGGTTCACAAGGCTTAATTTTTTTCTGCAATTTATCCTTTGATAAGCACAGAAAGGCTACACGGCAAGGCTGAGGAAGAAGTGAAAGTGACATGAATACTAGACAGCACGTATGTAGAGATGGAGGCACGGGGTCTACACAGCCTGCATCTCCCCAGGAGCTTGTACTGGGAAACTCAGGGCCCTTTCTCAGCAACAGGCCAACTCTTCCTTCTCAGCCTCCTCTTCCTTCCTTGCGGCCCTCCCAGCAGATTCAGTCTGTGGTCCCCTGTCACCGCCTCCACCACTGTCTTTGTGGTCCTCCTCCCCCCTCCTCAAGCCTTACAGGAGAACAGACCCAAGATGTCGGCTGCCCTGTTGTTTGCCACTCCCCACGACAGGTGCTTTCAAAATGGGCTTCGTGCATGAGGGGAACAGGCCTTTGAAGAACCACACGCCAGCGAGTGGGGTGCCCTCCACGTGATAAGCGTGACTCCAGGGCCGGTGCATCCACTGTCACATTTCGTCCTGCTGAATAACTGTCCCAGGCAGGCGTTGGTATCTCTCAGTGATGTTGGGACTTCTGATCATGTCACCTCAATGCCCACATTCTTCCTGCTACACCATATCCCTCTGGCCCACGTTACAGAGTCTAACAAAGATCTAAGGTTAGACCTCTACCTCCCCCACTTTGATTCCCTTTCCTACACAGCACACCTCTGCCGCCCAGAGGCTGCCGCCGAGGAAGGACGTGCTTTTTGTTCCTTGACAAGTTGCAGGTGATGCCGCCTAGGGAGCGCCCACTCCCTCGCCAGTCCCTGCAGGTGCCCGGAGACAGTGGATAGCATCCCCCCCTCCGCACATTAGGCATGCGTCTCTCCCGCCGCTCCCACGCCCACCTCCCCATCTCCCCCAAAACCCCAAGAGCTGATGACTCTGAGGTTTGTCAGGTGGTTGAGTAAGAGTCCTCAAAATCAGATAAGACATGCCATTTTCATTGAAATGGAAACAGTGACTTTGTGAAATGAAGGTTGACCAGCAAAGAACATTCTCACAATGGCTGTGAGGCCCCAGTGGGCCTGTATTCATATTCTTCCAATAATCTGCAAGGGTTGGATGTACCCTAGTGACTGTCTGCGGGGCAGAGCTCATTGTGCCATCATGAGGCACAGCTGCAAACAACCTGTGTCCAGGGCTGCAGGTGAGTCTGGTGCACTGGTAGGGCAGCGCTCCAGCCCCACTGCACACCCTGGAGTAATTTTGCTTCAGAGCAATGAATAAGAGTGGAGAGAACTACGTTGCAGCAACTTAGGGGTTGGAGGGACACACCAGTATCCTGACTTTGGTGTCCACACTCCGGTGAGAGGGGCAGTTCCCCACTTCTGCACTGAGGTGCTGGGTGGCCTCAGCCTCAGGGGACCTCAGAGAACACGGCTCCAGTGCGCCGGCTGCACTCAGTGGGGCAGAGGCAGGAAGGGTGAGCTGGGGCTGCTGTAACAAAAATATCATAGACTGGGTGCCTTAAACAACAGGATTTTATTTCTCACAGTTCTGAAGGCTGGGAAGTCCAAGATCAAGGTGCTGGCCAATTCAGTTCCTGGTGAGGGCTCTTTGTCATGTCCTCACACGTTCAGCCCATAACAGGTGGGGTGACATTGGCACGGCTCTTGCAGGGCCTGGCCTGGGCAGTGATGGGGGTGGCTGTGGCAGAAGTGGTTCTAGAGACACGGGGGAAACCGCTCGACAGTGTGGACCGCAGGCAGAGACGATAAGCCTCATGCGGTTTTAGGAAAGCGAGGCGTGGGCAGTAGATGGTCCCAAAAGGGACCCGGATGGCAGAGGAAACGCAACTGCCGTGAATCCCCCAGAGCAACCAGAAGGAGTGTCACCGAGAAGGAAAGAGCCCAGGGCTTCCCACCCCAGGGGTTAATATGAACCACAAAACAAAGATGCTAATAATATTAATATGATTCCACTTTAAATCTCTGAAAAACGTGGTTTATAGCTGTCAGAAAGGAATGCTGACATAATTTATCTCCACATCATTTAGCAGGAGATGAAAATGATCTCTGTTACTCGTATGAATCAATGTTTGCTGTGGGAAGGGGCCAGGTGATCTCCCGGGCTGTTAATTTCAACCTGAGTGAGCATCTGAGTTGGTGGTTTGAGCCACGATGCAGATACGTGTGAAACTGAGCCTTTCGGGGTGCTGCTGCTTTCCCATTGGCAAACACTAGCTCAAGGCACCCAAACATTACAGTACAGCATTTGCACATTTCACCTCACCTTGCCGTCTGCTCGCTTCCCGTCGCTCCCAGGCCTTTGCTGGGCAGCCTTAGTCCACAGCTGCCTATTCCAGCCCCATGTCTGCCGCGTCCTGTGGACCCCCCAAATGTCTTAGAGCAGTGGTGCCCAACCTTTTTGGCACCAGGAACCAGTTTCATGGAAGACAAGTTTTCTACAGACCGGAGATGAGAGGATGGTTTCAGGATGATTCAGATGCGTTACATTCACTGTGCAGTCGAACCTCTCTGCTAATGGTAATCTGTATTTGCAGCTGCTCCCCAGCATTAGCATCACCGCCTCAGCTCCACCTCAGATCATCAGGCATTAGATTCTCATAAGGAGCGCACAACCTAGCTCCCTCGCATGCGTAGCTTATAGTAGGGTTGGCGTTCCAATGAGAATCTAATGCCGCTGCTGATCTGACAGGAGGTGGAGCTCAGGTGGTGATGCGAGCGATGGGGAGGGGCTGTAAATACAGATGAGGCTTGGCTTGTTTGCCCACTGCTCACCTCCTGCTGTGCGGTCAGGTTTCTAACAGGCCAGGGACCACACCGGTCCGCAGCCCAGGGCTTGGGGACCACAGTCTTAGAGGGCTTTTCCTTGGTCCCTCCTCCGCTGCTTTGTGTGGGGCCTCTGCTTATACAATGTCACTCTGGAACCCCTGACTTTCCAAACGGTGCTTGTATCAATTTTTAGCTCAAGTCTCTCTCCCTGGGTTCTTTCCTTCAAATTGCCACCATGGGTTTCAATTTGGGTACCCTGAAATTAATGACGCTGGCTACTGGCTGCAGCATCCTGGGAGACCCACTCACTGCCTTAGGGCCCCTTTTGTTGTTGTTGTTGTTCACACTAACTTTTCATCCAGACTTTGTTACCTACATAGTCCTACTTGGAAAGGGGTAAATTAAACTTTATTTTCTCAAGGGACATGCCTGCCTCTCCAGGGGCTGACAAAAACAGCCTTGGGTTGAACTTCCCCTACTGCACAAAATAAGTGGGGTTCGAGGTCTAGGTACACCTCATTCATGGCCAGATCACATTTAAACACCAAAAAGATTGCCTAATGAGTAGATACGTATATTTATTACATGCCTAGCACCGTAGAGGATTCAAAGTATCAGACATATTCCCTAATGGCCTTGGCAATCCCGGCTCATCTACAAAAACCTGGGGTGAAGGAGAACAGACAATATAAAGTGTCACGAAAGCTGACCCTTCCTTCCCTTCCTGTCTCTGACTTTAACGCCAAACATGTAGTAGTCTCTGCAAAATGCTGTCCTTTTTTTGTTTTCTTCTGTCTCTTTACTCTCTTATCCTGAATGCCAGATATGATACTAACATTTCACTGCATCATCTACCTATTTGCATATTTTTTTGAAACTCCATCATGTTGCCTCCAAAGCTTACTCAAAGTATGACCTTCAGCAAGTTATTTAATTTTGTTGTACCTTAGTTTTTTTCATATGTAACATGGGAGTAATAATAAACCTTGTCTTGTAAATTTGTTGCAAGTATTGAATTAGATCAATGTGAAGAATCTTAGCCTCATTCCTGATAAATAATATTTATTGACTTGCAGTGAATAAATATTAGCTATTGTTTGTATATTAGAATTATTATTAATTTCCATCATCATCATTTTATTTGGCCATAGATGAGATAAGGGTAATACCTCTCATTTCCACAGTGCACAGCAGTGTGCACTGTACTTTAAGTATATAAGCTGGAGCAGCTGCTGAGATGGTGGCACTCATCAGTTTGGGTGGCTTTCTTCCTCTGTAATTGATGACTGATTGATTCAGAATCATGAGGGAAGAAGAGTCAGGGGAGCCCACAATTCTCGAGAACCTGACCACAGTTTCAGTGAAGGGGCCACGTGACCATTCTTCATCACAAGTATGTTCTGTTGTCCTTTGAACTTGAGGGTGTCACAGCTAGAAGGGCTTCCTTTTAGCAACTGTGATATTAAATATTAAATTACACGTGTGTAGCTCCTGGTGACATTTTCACAGCACTTTCACATGTATTTGCATATCCTATTTTACAGGTGAGAAAATTGAGACTCAAACAAATGCTGCCCCCACCCCCAAAAGTGGAGCTGAAGTAGAATACAGATATTTTGAAATCTATACTAGAAAACTTTCCCCTATGATATTGTAGCCTTTTCTTTCATATCGGGTCTCGCCGGACATTGCTCCCTTCCCACACCTATTTCTTTTCTTTTCACCTATGTATTTTCTCTTCTTCTTTTGGGGAGCATTACTTCAATTATTGTTAATGTCGATTATGAAAGATTTGGCAGTAATTTAAGGTTCGATTACTTATATTATCTTCTTTTGGTTCTGGGATGACAGAAAAATGTATTCTTCAGAAAAACAGTGCTTTAGGGAAAAATATATAATACATACCAAAAATGGGCTTGTTCCTTTTCGGATTTGAAGGGCACAAGTCTGGAGTAGGTTGTTCAACTTCTGACACCCTTCAGACTATGTATTTGGTACTCATTTTTATCATGTCCAATACTATACATTTTAAAGTTATTGTTGATAAAAATATAAATATCAACTAATAACTGAAAAGTTTCAAGATGAGTACTTGTGTGTTGATGTATCCACACGTATCTATAATATATTCATGCATTTATTAAAAACATAAATTTGTATGTAAAAAAATACAAATGGCTCCAATGGAATGATATAATTCTAAGCTGTCTTTTTCTTTTTCTTTCTTTCTTTCTTTTTTTTTTTTTTACTGTTTTAGGCAAATGTTTCCTTTTTATTGCACTTCTATGGCTGCTTTCTTTTATGTTTTAGACTGCCACCGCTATGGTTTTCCGCTCAGCATAATTTCTATCCGTATGAAATTATTCTGATTGCTACCTGCAAGGCTCTGTGATTTCAAATTGTTTGAATTCATGGTGCCTTTCAGATAATGTTCAAAAATGCAAATATTCACAGTAGGAATGTCCACAAAAGTCATTTTCCCACATTCTACTGAAGAAAAAAACAGAAGCAGGAGTATGATGATAGTAAATTGGCATAAGAACCAAACACTGAGGGGGTGGCAGCTAAAAATTAAAATGAGGAAGGGGAGATAGTGTGCTCTGAGTGTTCTTACAAATTAATAGTATAACCTTGGATGCTTCAAACCCTGATTTTGACGTAAAATCAAACCGACAAAGGACTTCCTGCCAGATTTTCAGATTCTACTATGCACATTTTTAGCCCTCATGTTTATGATTAGACCGTCTACCTCTTGACACTCTTTGAGTCCAACGATTTTTAAGCATCTGCACACATTTTTGTTTCCTCGAGCTTCAAGACTCCTGATTTCTGCGAGTCAATGTCAAGCTTCCAGCTGTTTAAATCATAGGCAGGGGGCAGAGTTGGTCCCGTCACTAGTAGAGATGGAGCCGCTTGCAGTTGCTGTAGTTACAAGACAAAGAATGAATGAGAGGACCGACTGGGAAGACTGCACGCCTGATGTCTGTCTCCACAACACCAGCCCCGGGAGGCTGACTGCCCCGGAGTCCAAGTGATCCATTTTAGGGATTGTGAAAGTCACTCCTAAAGAGATCAGTCCACCCTCTTTTGGTGTTTTTCTATGAATAAAATAGAGCAGGGCTTTTCAACTAGGACAGTAGTGACACCTGGGGCCAGATTATTCTTTGTCGTGGGGACTGTCCTGTGTATTACAGGATGTTCAGAATCCCTGGCCTCGACATCATTAGTACCTCTGTAGCTGTGACAATCAAAAATGTCTCCAGATGTTGCCACATGTCCTCTGCGGTAGGGGTGTGGGACAAAATCACTCTGGGCAGAGAATCACTGAAATACAATGTTGTGTGATGCACTTACTCATTAAGGCAAATTTTTCTAAATTAATGGCTCCCAAATATTTTTTCCGCTTATCTTTAAAAGGGAAGTGATAGAGCTTGACAATTCGGTGGCACCTAATATTTATTATACTTTTTAAAAATTGTTGAATTGTTCTTATATAACAATAGTGATCACATTACAAAGATCACACTTTTTTTTTAAAAGCATCTGTTTGCAGAGTATGGCAGGATTCTTGTTCCTGTTATTTTTCTCTTGACCTTCCTCCCTTTGCCCCAGTTTCTCTAGAACCTCCGTAGAAAGTAAAAGGAATGCAGGTGGCTGTTGCCTCTATAAAGTCAAAGATGTGACGCTGCATTTGGGGGAGATTGCTAGACAGAAGAGAAAGTAGAGAGAGCAGTATGAGAAGTTCTAATCCTAGACTAAGTTCTAACTCAAGAGGTTGGTGGTATGTTAGATTAGACATTTTGGAAGAAGGTAGCCAGGTCCCCTCTGTGTCTGTCCAGGAGAAAAAAGCCATGTAGAACTTCCATGTATACTCTGGACTTCGGATGCTTAGGCAGACATCCGCAGTTTCAGAGACAGACGTCGTTATGCAGCACAGCCCCATAAGTGATGTGGTTTGGGAGGGAGGGAAGGTTCTCAAGTACCTGTGTATAGTCCCGAGATGATCCCCAGTGAGGAACAAGAGAGGAGCTCTCCAAAGAATCAATGTGAAATTGCTGAAGAACTGGGCCCCAAGACCTGATTTGAAATTCTTCTTTATCTGATAGCATATCTCTTAACCTTTTGTGTTGCTTATATGATGCATTGAAAACACTAAACTTAAGCTCTTGATATAATGCAGATCATGCCTACATTTGGGGTTAAGATAGATGTTATTGAATCTGTTTGTGGAAATCTTCAAAAGGAGTACTCCAGCCTAACTCATTGCTGTTTGTTTTTTTTTTTTTTCCCCACACTTAAAGTTACATTGTTGGAAAATCCAAACAGTAAAATTCATTACCTGCCATTATTACATCGACAAAAAGAGAGCATTTTAAACAAAAAATTTGACATTTAAAAACTGAGAATAAAAAAAAGGGCTTTTATAATGTTGATGAACTCATTTTAGAATGCATGATTTATAAATGCACAAATATCCATGCACACTTTTACAGCAGTAGCTCAAAAAAAGGAGAACTCTTAAAAAGCCAATCTAGACTGATTCCTTTTCATTCCAACTGCCTCTTTCTGGTGGTAACACCAAGAGTCTTCAGAGAGGGGCCATGGTCTGCGTCACATTCAGCCCAACCTCCTTTCTGAGTAAGCCTGTAGCTCACGATGACAATGTCATAAATCTGCCTTAGCTTTGATGCTTTTTTGTTAACTCACTTCTGGTACTGAACTGTGGCAGTCTTCCACTTCAGTCCATCAGCCATTCCCATCACCTTGCCTAAAAGGTCTTTCTTGTAACTGCAGCCCAGGAAGAGATGGTTGGCCCAGACCATAGCTGGTCTGGGAGGGTGGCGGGAGTCGGGCAGATGGTGAAGGAGAATTCCACGTGGGCCTTCCATGGCTTCTCGCTCCCCAAGTAGGAGCTGAGCTGCTCCCTGAGGTCGGCTGCCTGCTGCACCCCCAGACCAGCTCTGCTGTGTTGCCCTCATTTCAGCTTCACATTGTGGTTTGGGCCCCAAAGTTAATAAATAAAGGGTGTCCTTTGGTTGCTATCCTCCATGTGTATGTTCATCCAGGGCTGAGTTTAGGGTGCTCTTGGGTTCTTTGCAGTAACCTGTTTAGACTTAACCCATTATTTTCCTTTTTAACAGTTACCTTTGTCTTGTGTATTAGTTGAATCTGCCTTGCTTTACATAGCAGCAAAGACTTCCTAAAACTTTTAGGCGGGCCAATCACACCTGGGAAGCTTTGGAAATGTTAGATTTTGAAACGTGCTTGAAAAGAGACAACTTTTAGGCTTTTACCTGGGCAAAAACTCTGTATGCCTATGAAGATTGCACAAATCCAACATGTTATTTTAAGTGGGTCTGTTCGTTTCCTCCCATCAACATCCTTACGTAAATCACCCAGACATTCTGAGTCTGACGTTTGTATTTTATGGAATCAAGCTCACAATTTATTGCTGGATCAAATCTGCTCTAGATGATAAATCTCAAAGGAGAGATTTTAATTCCTTTGCATACTTTGGTTTTGGCAGAGAAAATTGTCCAAGCACTTGGACCATATTAATCTTCAAGAAAAGAGAAAATGGAGATGTAGGGTGGAGATAAAAAATACAACCAATATAGACACTTACAGCAACTCTATTTTAATAATATTCTTTTTAAAAATAACTTTATGATATGCCTTATATAACACGGGTATGTGAAAAGATGTATTGAAGTTTCAGGGTCTCTCTCTCAAATTGTAAAAAACGAAAAAAAAGTACAAGTACTTTCCTTAAGGATCTTTATTTTAAAAGTTAAAGGTTTTGAAATATGTTATTTCTCTCTAACCTTCAAAATTCTGAGGTCAGTGTGCAACTGCTCTCCTATGTGGGCTGAGATGGTACAAACTCTGAAGGCAGAACACGGTGTGCTTGAAAATGCTGATTCAAGTGCTCACAAAGTTCATGACTATTTTTGAGAAGCTCCAAGTCTGCATGCCAGGGGCCAGAGGTGAACGCAAGAAGAATCAACAGACTTTAATTTTTTTAACCAAGTACATTTCTCATCCCAATGAGCTATGTAATTTTTATAGACTAGTGTAAAATGAACACACAGGGACCCTTGTTCAAAAATTATTAAGAATTTCAGGACAGTGACTACAGATCATTAAACTGAGTGAGGGGCTCTTTTAAGTGTGACATTTTTTAAGAGACACATTTTTTTCTTCTTATCTAATCCCTCTTTCTGCTCCAGTTGAGCACTTTGGAACTCAGTGAATGTCTTCAGTTGTTCTGAACAGGCCAGGCAGATTAATTCCGTGGTTCATCTTATAGTAACAACAACAACAACAAAACCAGGACTTTTGAATAATGCTGTAAACTGGCAAAACAATTTTAACCCAAATTGTATTTTATTAAATTTAGATATCATTTGCTAGAAAATCCTTGTTTCATGTACCATTAAGACAGAAAATATGTTGCCAATTAAATATGATGCATCAGCCCTTGTAAGATGAACTGTAAATTCAGAGACATTAAGATATGAAAAAATGTTAAAGATCTTAGAATTGATGTAATTGTGGATTTCAATAGGGAAGTCTTACTATGCTGTGAGCCAACTACTATTATCTTCTTACCACACACTTTTAGAAGGCTCTTTTGTTCATAGAAATGAGGCACACAGGGTTAAGAGAATGTGCTAAGCTCACATGCCCTGTTAGGGGTAGAGTGGTGGGATTTGAACCCAGGTCCCCGGTGCTTCCCCCCAGAGCTCAGCTGCCTTGTCTCTTTAGCAGGGTCTTTCACTGGGAAAGGGAAGATATGCTGTAAAGAAAGGAGAAAATGACAGAAAGCTGGATGAGAAAAGAGAAAGTGTGCAAACAAATGTTAATGTTTTCTTTCACTGTCTCTGTGTGTGTGTGTGTGTGTGTGTGTGTCTTTTAAATGACACTTGGGAAGCAATATCTTTCACATGAAGTTTGATCAATTTATGCCTCATTTTTAATTAGTGTCAAACTTAATATATCCATAGTATTAATATATTTCATTTCAAACTATTGATTCATGTGTGCATATATATATCCATTTTATATTTTTTGGGTGAGTGGTATAGTTATTTTTGTGCAATAAACACCATAAAAGTTGAATGTAGAACCATGCCTAAAGTTGCCCATTAAGATGAAAGATAATTCTGTAAATAAGCCTCGTGGTCAACTAAGGTTAGGTAAATGTTGTTATCTCTTCAGTTAAAGTGTCTTGAATGTGAGCAATCTGGGATGGCAAAAGAACGTTTTTGAGGTATATAACAGAAATTATTTCTTACCAACTTTACCAATACACACGCACAATGTGCAACACACCTAGTGTACACACACAGTGTACACCACACACAATGTACACACATGCAATGTACACACACAACATACACACACAATATACACAAAATACAATGTACACACACACACAATGTGCACACATACCACCTTCCTAAGCCTCCTTTTCAATCTTATAATCTCATAATTGAAGTTCATTGTGTGACTGAAAATGCGGGAAAGATTAAGAGTTGCACCTCTGTTGCTCTCCCTAAGAGGTGGGCTGTTATTTCAGAGAATGAAATCTCCGGGACAGTCTTTGTCTCTCTTCCCAACCGCACCCTGCGTTGGGAGAGGGAGGTTAGGGGCTGGGCTGGGACGCAGAGCTGTGGATATTTCCTTCCCTGCACAGGATACCGTGTGTAGGAGAGAGGGGCTGCCCCTAAGGCTGACAGCAGCCCCCATGTCCCAGACCCCTCCCTCTGGAATTGCAGGGGAAACAATGGCAAATGCACGCTGTGGTTTGTGTCTGCCCACCACCAACCAAAGCTCAGACTCCCCATACGAGGTACTGGTGCCACACAAAAGCCGATGTTAAAGTCGACCCTTCGAAGAGGAGGGGAGAAGGGAAAAGGGATTTGGGGAGAAGCTGTTGGCACTCTGGCATTTAAGACTTAAACAACCAAAAACAAATTCAAGTTACATTCTTCCAGAGACATTCTTTAGCCTGAAAGCCACAACTGGTGGAAATTTGCAAAGTCTTGGAAAGCAGCCGACTTAATCAGATTTCAGTGGGAAAAATTAAGTAAGGAATGTGTTAGAAAATAAACTTCAGTTTCTAGCTTCCTCCCCCTTCTCTTTTTCCTTTTGCTTTTCTTCCTCTTTTAGAGGGAGAAAAACAATAAGGATATCCATTCTATTATTCCTTAATTTTCATCTTGCAGCTCATTATCTCAATCAGCACATCACAGTTGAGTGCGTTGATTTCTGAGGAAAATTCCAGCAGGTTCTTGTAGCTGTTGATGAGCTGTGGCTAATAGCCACAGTTAACATTTTCTGTCATTACCTGAAATGGATTCTATGGGTTTGATTGGCAGGAAGGTTAAATGAAGAAATATCATACGGAAGCAATCATATTCTTTCTTGGATCTTGGGGACCTGGCGTGGGAGGAAGAAGGTCAGGGATCATGAAACAGAAACCACCAAAGACCAATTAAAGGACAGTTTTATTGTGAGCCAAATGGGGTCCCAAAATAATAGTGTACATTGAAGGAGAGGCTGTGGGTGCCCTGGGCTTTGGGATGCAGCAACTGCAGGTGAGAAAGGTGGAAGAACCTGGTCTACAAAGGGAAAAGTCCCTTCAGGAATACAGAAGTCAGACAGCAGCAGCAGCATTGACTGCATTGTTATTCACGGAAGCTCCATAGAGATCTGGGGGTGGTTGAACAAAGAGGGGGGACCCCAAGTGCTGGGACTCATGGAGAAGTGAGGACAGGGAGTTTGTACCACGCTCACCTCTAGCTTGGTGCTCTGCAGTCAGGCTCTTTCTTTCGGCCTCCTCATCTGTGAAATGAAAGAAATAGAAACTAATTTACCTCCTAGGGTATCTTCAGAGCGTAAAATATAAAACAGGTTTGGAAGGGACAAATGGAGCAATGTGAGGACGTTCTGGGCCAGAGTTAAGATCAGTTAGGTGGAGAATTAACGTATATGAAGCTTGAACTGAAAAAGTGCAAAACCCCAAACCTATAATGGCCCACCCCAAAACAAGGGAAGAAAATATAAGAAAGAAAGAAAGTTAAAAACTGAAAGAAGAGGCCAGGGAGCATGATATGCTTTGGAGATGTGATGTGGTCAAACGGGGCGTCTGAAAATATCTCTGTAGGTCAATGTCAGGTGTGCACAGAGACCTTACCAGGCAGCAGTTGGTTTATAAACTAAAATAAAAATGTGTGTTTGTTTGTGAACAGAAGGTGGAAAAGGAAAGGAAAAACAAATAAGAAATAAAAGAAGTAGAATATATGGGATATATGCAAATTCATTAAAAAAAGTACTACAGTAAAAAAAAAAAAGCACAAAAGCTAAACTAAAACAAACAAAAAGAACTCCTCCTTTCCCTCACCAACCAAATAGATTGTTTGAATTACACAGACAGTTAAGCCAGAATAGTTATCTGGTTGCTCCTTGCAAGCACAATCTTAAGGAGTAGTTTTTGACTTGGTCTTAGACTACGTAGGCTGAGATTCTGAGGACCAAGTAAAACAAAATGAGTCATGGATCACAACCATCCTGCTTGTCTGCAATGGAAAGTAGAACGAATCAGATGTTTTCTCACGGCTGCTGAAACCACGGCATAGAGGTGCGATGGTGGTACTTGGGGAAAGTGAGCAGGGTGGGTGGGAGGCAGATGCCCCCCTCAGCTCTTGCCTCTCCCTGGTGGAGCTAGAAGTGCCCTTTGTATTCTAAACAAAACAATGGGACAGACACTGCCTTCCTCTGCCTGTGACAGTGCCGTAATTCACCAATGCCAAGAGATGGCACAGGGCGGCAAAGCCTAATAAACTACTGATTTGGAAACCAACCAAGATCAAACCTTATTTTCAAGGCAATATGAATATGCAAAGTAACCTTTCAGAAATGAGGCGGACAGTCAATGCACTCGTTCTTTTCATTTCAGCATATGGTTAGGTAGTCAAAGTGAAGGCAAATGAAACCTAAGTCACCAGTGTCCTGGTGAGATCAGAAAATGCCTTCCCTGCTGTAGTCATCTTGCGTGGAATTTCAAAACTGTGATGCTTCTTGGTCGCGCCTGAATAATTTGTGGCTTCCAGGAAGGCATCAGGCTTGTTTGAACTACACAGGCATTGGCTATTGAATATTTTTATTTGAAACTCAAGAGGAGAGACACAGCAGAAAGTAAAATAGGTTTGCCCCCCACTTCCTGCCACTTTGCTTTCTCTACTCTGATAATTCCACATTCCTAAACCAGCACAGCAGGTGGGCACATCCTGTGCAGGAGGGCAGGTACTCCCACATCTTTGTGTTCTCAACACATTTTCCTTCTTTGAGCCCTTTTCCAGACAGAAGTAAACTTTACTAGCAATGAGGCCTTGGATTAGAAGAATTAGAAATGGAAAAATCTTCTGTTTTGATTGTGGTCTTATCTCAGCTGAAGCTGAAAGGAAGTGGAGGAAGTTGGGTAAGCAGAGGAGAGGCCGGGGGGCCCCTGTCTAAAGCAATAGTGTTCACTGCTTAATTCTCCTTAGGGGATACATCACCCCTAAATCAAAAACTCAGGCACTGGGCCCTGGAGAAGTGGTTTTTGGACACATCTTAGTACCTGTCACCAAAGGCTCATATCTTCCATGACATATGGACATTTTAAGATCTGCAAATAAATATGCTAGGCAATAAAAGAGCTGTGTGTAAGCTTAGAGTGGCAAATGGAAAATTCTGGAAGATTTTCAAAGTCCTCATATTAGAGGAGACGGGAACACATAATTATTCTTTTTGCCTTTGAGCAAGAAAGACCCAGTGCCATTTCCTAGGAAAATGGCGCTAACCTTCCAATTGGCTACACCTTTTATTCCTCATCTGCCCCCACCTGCCCTCCCCTTTTTCTATGAAATATAAGTGAATACGGTTTTCCCTGGAAGTGAGCCCTAAGACTCAATTTTATGCTGCTTATTTGAAATGATTTAAAACAAATATTTTTGTGAACTTTGAATCCTCGAATTGGGAAAAACTGTTTGTAAACAGATACTGACACAGCTGATGACATACTTGGCTTGAAAAACAAGCCTCCCTTCAATCTAGCCCCCTGAAATAGTATTTGTAAAGGACGAATTTGTGGGTAAAGGAACAATTTCCTGTAAATCAATGTACCTTACTTTAGATTTCAGTTTAATACAAAAAAAAAACCCCTGTCCTTGAAAAACAAACGGCACAAAAATTGCTTATGATCTTCATAGGAAAAGGCCGTATGTTATTTGGGTGACTTATCTAGACTTTTATTCCTTGTTCATTGGAAACCTGTATTTCTCAATCATGTTGCAATTAAACTAATACTGTAGAATAAATGTGGGATACCTGTGTGATAATAAATGGACACAGGCTGATTCTTTGGGCATTTTCATTGTAGGATGCATCCTAATGAACAAATAACAACAGATGCTTTTAATGTTGGCATTGCCATGAAATCACTTGGCTTTTCCAGTTTCAGATCTTCTCAGAGCTATTTCAGTTATTAAGGAGAAGAAAAATAAACAAGGGCTGCTCACCAGGATTGAGGACAAACATGATGGAGCCAATTACAGAAAATACTTTTGCAGTTTCAGCTATAGTACCAGAGCCAGGGGGTTGAAGCTACTCTCATTTTTTAGGTATGTTAGAATGGCAGATTTTTGATTCCCTTTAACAAGAGTATTTATAAAGTTGTTGTATGATTCTGCTCATCTTTTTAAAGAGAATATGGGCAAAAGCATTTTCTTATGTAATGGTTTCTTGTCATCTCAGAAATCGAATTCATCACTCCGTAAAATTTAGGCATTAGGGCAATACATTGTTGTTTCCTGCCTCTTGGGAATGTGGGAACCTACTGGGAGGAACATAGAATGCACCAGAGAGCACGTTGACTCAGGAAGACTCAGTTTCATCCTGGGAGCTGCACATTCTTTTGCATAGTCCTGGAAGGCTGGAAAGTAGCAGGGATATTGGATTTAGTACAGGGAGGGCTCCGATTTCTAGGTATTGTGGGGCTTTCCGTTTCTGAAGAGAAAACAGGACACAGTCAGCCATGAAATTTAGGGAGCTAGTCTAGAACTGCATGTTTTCATCTTCCAGAGAAGCACTGGCTTGGAGGTCACTTCCGGGGAATTTTATATACTAAAAAACACCTTTCTCCTCTAATGTAAATAGGATGATGATCTAAACTAAGGGTTTTAAACTTGTTTCTTTAATATCATATCCTAGCCAAAAGGTCTTATTCCATGACTTTTTATGTGATATTTGGCAAGTTATTTTATTTGGTTCTCATTTTTGCCTCCAACAAAGTGATGACAATATTTTCTGCCCCAAATAACCTCAAAAGGGTCTTGTAAAAATATGGCCATTTATATAAATTATTTTTCCTTCTCGTGTTAAAATAAATACAAGATGCTTTATAGGATTATTTTTATTTTCACTAACATGAATCCCAAGATAAGCATGATTATAGTATCTCATATTTCTGTAGTGTTCTGTGGTTTATAAAGCATTTTTTGCATACACTAACTCATTTAATATTTACAGAAATACTAGAAAATAAACCAGGAAGATGTTATTTCTCCATTTTAAGAATAAAGAAATGAAGGACCAAAATGGTTAAATGATTTATTTTACGTCACACAGGCTTGGAAAGGGGACTTAAAATCTATGATTTATGATAATTGTCAATTGTTTTTCACTTCTCTTAAGTGTTAGTTTTATCAGATCACTAAATTTATATGTACTTCCTGAGGCAAGTTGGTAAAAATCTTAATATTCTGCTGTTCAAGTACTGAAACTTTAGTGTAGAAATAAGACCATCGTGCTTGGCTGTGGGTCTGGGTGTGAATGATTTGACTGCATGGCAAAACTCAACTTTGCTGCCTCATCAACAAATTGACTTCATAGATAGGGAATTTATATTTCCAAATTTATAATGGAAAGAAGTATTAATGTTCAAATATTTAGTCTGTGTAGTCCTTACCTTTTTTTCCAGCTTACCTTTTAGTAGTTCCTCAGTGTCTTTTTGGACAATATGTTCCCACTCCCCTGGCCTCAAGTCTTCGTCCCTCGGGTAGACCCCTAATCACATGGGGCCAGTCAGAATTCCTTCCCTGGGAGTCGTGGGCAGAGGGCAGATTCAGTCTTATCCAGTGGATGGGACTGTAATAGGGACATTCTGGGGCAATGGTTCTCATCACACGGATCCAAGCAGAAGAAGATACTTTGCGGGACAGAGAGAGAATCTGAAGCAGAGCCTTGGGAGAAGAGATGGAAACCACTGGGAGTTCTGACAGGTGTCCTAAGCCTAGCTCCAGTGCCCTCCTAGGGACTTGGGGTATCCTGGCCCTTGGGCTCTGGGATGTAGCCCTGAAGCCTTACTAATGTATGAATCTGGAATCAATGTGGCTCAGATCACCTTGCAATCCAACTGAAACAATTGTTCAAAGTAAGTGCCTTCTCAGGCAGAGCATTTCGCATTGAGCTCTGTAATCCATGCCATGCGTCATAAACATAGTGGAGCATTGATGTAATTATGTGGAGGGCAGACTGGAAATTAAAAGGAGGAAATGCGGTCTGGTGGTTAGATTGGCAGACTAAATGTCAGGAGTTTTGTTTCTGTTTTTGACACAGCCACTGGCTCTGGAGGCCTGCTCAGCCCATGGCTCTCTGCTGTCATCCCTGGAGCTCAAGAGACTAGGACTGTCTCCTGTTCAGGAACATCGCCTGTGCTACCCTGGGACCCCTCTGATGGTAGAGGAGGTCCTCCAAGTGGAGAAGTCATGAGCTCACACAGCGTGAAAGGCTGGTTTCACAGTTGGCCCGTACCTCCTTATCTACAGAATAGGGGACAGCGGGTAAGTCATGCTTGATGGGGCCAGTTTCAATTATGGGAATCAAAGCCAAACTACTTTTTATCTTGTGGTGTAGTTACCAGCTCAACACACAGGAAAATTCAACACAGAGGAACACAACACAGGAGAAAGAAGTTATGGGACTGACAGTTTTTTCTGTAGATTTGAATGGAGATAAGTGCTCTTTTTTATTATTATTTTTTGTTTCTGCTTCCATAGAACAATCACTTGTTTTCTGCAACTATGGTGTGGCAGTGCTCTTTAGTCCACACTCTTCTGCTTCTCTTTAGGGTTTTCTGATTGGTTCAAAAAAATCATAAATGTTCCTATTTACACATGACATGATTGTCTATATAGAAAATTATCCCCAAAATGAAATACTTATGGAAAAATAACAAAACATGTATGGGATCTATATGCTGAAAGTTATAAAATGCTGATAAAAAATCAAAGAATAGCTAAATAAATAGATATACTCTTTTTAGAGATTGAAAATTTAATATAGTAAAGATGTCAGTTCTCCCCAAATTGTTCTATGGGTTTAAAATAATGTCTATCAAAATCCCAGCAAAGTTTTTTGTAGACCTAGACAACCTTATTTTATAATTTGTATGAAAAGATGCAAACCCTAAAATAGCTAAAATAATCTGACAAAGAAGAATAAAGAGGAAGGAATCATTCTATCCATATTAGGTCTTAATATGGAGCTATAGGAATCAAGACAGTGTGGTATTGGTGTAGGGGTAGATATTTACATCGATGGAACAGATAGTGAACCCAGAAGGAGATCCACACAACTATGCTCCTTTGATTTTTGAGAAAAGTGCCAAAGCAATTCAATGGAGGAAGATAGTTCTTTTCCATAAACCACGCTGAAGCAAATGGACATCTATAATTAAAAAAAAAACAAAAACCCTCAACCTAAACCTCACATCTTATACAAAAATTAACTCAAAATGAACCACTGACTTAAAAATAAAATGTAAAATTATAAAACTTTCAGAATAAAACTTAGGAGAAAATCTTCAGGATCTAAAAGTGGGCAAAGAGTTCTTAGACTTGATGCCAAAATGTTGATCGTCAAAGGAAAGATGATTGGACTTCATCAAAATAATAATAAAAAAAAAACCTTTTGCTCTTCAAAATACCCTGTTAATAGGATAAAAGGACAAGGTACAGACCAGGAAAAAATACTTGCAAACCACATACTTGACAAATGACTACATACGATACTCTCAAAACCCTAAGGCAAAAAAAAAAAAAAAAAAAATCAAATAGTTAAACTATAGAATAGGCAAAAGACATTTCACAAAAGAGGATTTACAGTCAAAAGATGCTCAACATCATTAGATATTAGGGAAATGCAAGTTAAAACCTAAATGAGATATTACTACATACCTATCAGAACATTTAAAAAAATAGTGACAATACCAAATACACTGGTGGCAAGAATGTGCAGTCAGAATGAAAAACAGGTCGGCAGTTTCTTATAAAAGGAAATATTCAATTATCATATGATCCAGCAATTGCAGTCCTTGGCATTTGTATCAGAGAAATGGAAATTTATGTTTCACACCAAACCCCTATATGAATGTTTATAACAATTTTATTCATCATAGTCCAAATGCGGAAACAACCCAGATGTTCTTCAACAGGTGAATGGTTAAACAAACTGTGGGACATCTGTGCCACAGAATACTGTTCAGCAATAAAGAGAAATGACTATTGATTCACACACTTGGATGATGAACCTGAAGGGAAATGCAGAGAGAAAAAGGCCACTATCTCAAAAGATTCCGTGCTGCATTACATTCCTTTGCTAGTGCAACAAATTACAACAAACTTAGTGGTTTAAGTGTCTGACTTATAGTTCTGAAAATCAGGCATCCAAAGTCAGTCTCTAGAGTCTTAAAAAGCCAAGGTGTCAGCAGGGCTGGAGCATTGTGGAGGCTCCAGGGAAGAATCCATTTCCTTACCTTTTCAGGGTCCAGAGGATGTCTGCTTTCCTCGGCTTGTGTTCCCCTCCCGGTATCTTTCCAATCTCTACTTTCATTACTACACCTCCTACTATGATACCTCTGGGCTTCTTGCCTCCCTCTTATCAGGACATTTGCAATAACACTGGACCCATCCAGATAATCCAGGATGTTCTCATCTCAAGACCCTTCACTCAATCGCATCTGCAGAGTATGTCTTACCATACAGGGTAACGTTCTCACAGGTTCCGGAGTTAGAACATGGACGTCTTTGTTGAGCCATTTTTCAACCCATCACAATCCTGCTTGATTCCACTTGTATATAGCATTATTGAAAGGACAAAATGACAGAAGTGGAGAACAGACCAGTGGTGGCCAGGCTGAGGGGAGAGGAAGGGTAAGTGTGGCTATGAAAGGGCAACACGGGGGATCCTTGGGGTGAAGGCACTGTTCCGTCTCATGATTTTGAGGTGCATGTATGAACACGCATGTAGACAAAATTGCATAGAAGTAAACACACATACACACATGCACAAATACACATGAGCATAAGGACAACTGGAGGAATTTGAACAAGATGGGTGGATTTTTGTCAATGTTAATATCCTGGTTGTGGTATCGTCCTATGGTTTTGCAAGATGTTAGTACTGAGAGAACCTAGGCAAAAAGGACATGGGATCTCTTTGTATTATTTTCTACAACTCTAAATTAATCTAAGATTATCTCAAAATAGTAAGTTAAAAAAACGAACAGAAAGGCATAGTTATAATCTTAGCACTGTAATAACACCTTAGGTTGGTGAACCCCAGGCCTAGCTGGCAGTCAGAATTATTTGGGGGAGTGGGTGTAAGAATACAGATTCCTTGACTCCAGCTTAGACCTTCTTGATTAAAATCTTGTGGAATAGAGACCAGGGATCTTCACCTTTAAAAATTTCTCAAGTTATTTATTATCAGTTAGGTTTGGAAACTACTATATTATATTATGCACTGCTTTTCTTCAAACAGTTTTACATGTAGCACTTTCTGTTTACATAAAATTTCAAGATGCACCTGGGTCCATCTTACCAACAGGATTGTAGAAGAATAGATAATCCCTCCACTTATATTCTTCCGTGGAATTTTCAGTAAGAAACTTGAGTAAGGGTAGGAGAAACTTGGGACACTGAGTTTAAAAAAATTATATCAGGTTGATAATTCATGTCTGAATTAATCTACAAGAAAGATTATTGTTTTGAGATTCTCCCAAATAGGGAAGGAAACTATTTGGAGGTGATCCTAGCAGGGGATGCTGACTGGTGTGGACATAAAAAGGGACACATTGATTGCAGACACTTGATGTGCTGCTTTGGGGATGCAATTGACTTTAAAATTAATACCCTTCTGTTGCTGTGCATAATGGTTTGAAGGCCCTGATGATAGCTGTGAGAGTCCAGGTGTGATGAGAACCTTCATTTAAGTTGCCAGTTAGATGGGAAAACCAAAATGTCCCAACACAGAGACTGGAGAAGAGAATAGATAAAATGGTGCTGCAAAGGTAACTGAAAAGCTTGTGAATAGAGGTTTTTTTTAAAGGCGCATGGGTAGGAGGCAGTAGAAGAAACATAGGTCTCTCAAAAGATAATGTGTGTGTATTATGCATCTCTGATATAAATAGGCGTTGTATGAATAAAGGTTAGAATCCTGCAATCTATGAACTCACATTAGCTCAATTCAATTAATTGAGAAATTTTAATTTGGAAACTTTCCCCCAAAAGCAGGACCTGTGTTCCACCTGACAAAGTTAATGGAAAATCTAAATGGGGTGAATTAAGATATATAGGCAATTAAACTTATTTAATGTTGGAAAGAAACAGTATCCAAGTTCCTGTGCAAAAAGTCTGGATATTGACTGAGAAGCAGCCTATATGCCAATTGCTATTCCCCTGATTGTTCATTTCCCCATTCCTCCTGGCACTAGAGAGGCCTAAGGTCCAAGGTAAAGCAGCCAATATTTGAAGCCAGAAAAATCTATTGATGGGGTTATAATCCTATTACTCAACTTGGGCAGCATTTGCCCAAAGTTTCCAAGGGTGGAGGAAATAGGTCTTGTTATGGTGACCCACCTGTGCCTGAACCCTCCACACGCCGGGACAGCCAGCTCTATCTACATGATCCAGTGAAGGCACTTCCTGCCATGGTACCATTTTCCTGGAGCTGTGGCCTCTGTGAGTAGAGCTGCAATCACTGGTCACATAGAGAGAGAAATGAAGACTTCTGCCAGACAATTAAGTGACATTCTATCATTCTATAATACTTGCTGTAGGGAAGTAATGGATTCTGGGTCCTTAATCTACTGTAATATGCCAGCCTTAGGGTATTTAATGTTTGTTAATGTTCCTTATATTAGTAAAATTTGCTTTTAATAGGGGTAGCCAGATTTCTTGAGAAGGGAGATGTTGCTAGCTTATTGGGCTATTCAGTGAGGAAATTGTGAAGGTATTGGGGGACGGGTAGAAATGTACGTCTCTTGGAAGATAATCTAAGTCCATCTCTAATGCAATGGGAGTTTCGTAGTTCGAGATGAGCAACCTACAGCCTATGAGCAGATCCCATCCCAGCTAACTGTCATACCTGACTGGGAGGGGCCTCAGTTCTTCTGTCTCCTGGCCTTGGAGGTTAGGGAGGAATCATTCTCCCGAAGAAAAGAGACTTCCCTTAGTGGATCCTGAGCTTGGAAACTGGGCATTTTAGAGAGTGATGGGTGACTGTCTCTGGAGTAGAATATACTATCTCCTGGCTCCAATCCCTGATATTGAACTCAAAGTTCAGGAACAGAGATGTGGCTGATTTGGCCCAGGGGAACACCCCCCATACCCCCATGCTATTGCAGGCCCTTCCGTTTACCTTCTTAGCACCTTATTTAAACCAAATCCCTGGTCTGGTCCTGAAAGACTATAGATACCCAACTTCTCCAAACTTGAAGTCTAGTCCATAATGACTGGCAGTTTTTTATGGTCTCTTCACATATCTCTCTGGCACAGACCCCCCAGATCTCTGGGATGTGAACCTTATTGTACACTGTACATGGGCACACCCATGTCAAAACATGCTACAGTGGATTGGTGAACCATTAATCAGCTTGCTGAAAGGTGTAAAGACTTTAGATATTGCTGGCTATGCCTACAATTTCCTACAGGTGAGCAATTCATACAATACTGTACTTAAAATTCCAATACCATTCTCTTCAGGAGCTTAATAAACATCTTGGGAACTAAGCCAACATTACTCTCTCATACCTGCCCTTTCATATCAAAGGGATAAAGGAGAGATTGTTCCTCTGCAGTTCGTTGTTAGCTTTTCTTTTCCTGGGTCAAAGGCTTTCCTTTGGCCTAAGAAGCTCAACCCGACACCATCACCCCAGTCTCACTTTCCTGGCCAGCACCCACCAGGAGTGCTTTGGGTGTTGAGATAAGATTTAATCAAATCAGTAGAATTTAGCTGTGACCTGCAACACTGGGGAACATAAGGATTGTGCCCCATCCACCTGGCCTTTTTACTGCAGGATTAATGAGTTGAAACAAGACTGGAGATCCCATGACAAAGATCAGATTTACCCTAAACACCATCATTTATTATGGAGACTTTTAATAGGCTGGGTGTTCTGTTGCTCTGGTGTTTGGATTCCATGTCAGTGACAGAGGCAGAGAGTCAGATGGGTTCCCAGGGACACGCCCAGTCCAGTGCCACACTACTAGTAAATGGCTGGGTTACCTATCACCACCGTTGCCAGGACCTCCTCTTTTCATGTTATTTCCTGACGGTAGGTACGTCTTTACATTCCAAAGAGCTTTCCCAATGTTTCTTTCAGGTCTTCTTTGTAAAGGCCTTATTTGCTGTGGAGCATCCCTGTGAGGGTGTAAGGAACACCTCTTTGCAATGTATAGAATATCATCCTTTGAGTGTGAAATGTCTCAAAATGTATAATACCATGCACTTGAGGATCCATGCTTTTGAAAACTGATCATGGCATTTTCTCTGAGACTTTTCACTGTCGTTCATATGTTGAGGTCCAAGTTGAGGTCAATTGTGTAAAGACATGCAGTGCCAGACCAGAGGGAGGGCACCTGGGCAACACCAAGGCCTGCCCCACCTGGCCCACACCCCAGACAACCTCGCTGCTCTTAGTCCTCATGTCTGTACGTCCACTCAGACTCATCTGCTCCCGCTGTCCTCAAACGCCCAGCTCTTCCCCACTTTTCTTTGTCTCTTATATTATTTCATCCTCACCTTTACCCATTTACCTACACGAATTACCACACCTTAGCCTCTGGATCCCAGCTGCATTCTACCATCAACACCAAATTCAAGTTGTCCTTCCTCCTTCATCCAATAAACGTTTATTGAGTACCTAGCATATACCAATTCATGTGCTCGGTTTGGGATACCCAGTGGGGAATAAACAACCGTGTTCTCTGCTTTATTGAGCTTACAGTCTACTGAGGGAAGCAGACAATGAACTTGAAGCAAACACACAAGCAAGAAAGAATGTGCAATCAGAGAGGTCTGAGAACCCAAAGATAGTAGGTGGACGTGAAAATGGCTCAACTAGAGAGTGTTCTGAGTTAGGTCCCACCGAGATAAGTCCTGTGCCTGGGAGTGTTTGAGCAGAAAGGTTCAGAAGGACCACGTCCAGCATGCTGGTGGGCTTAAGATGCAACACTTAGCTGGAGAGATGTGAGACAGCCTCAGTCATCAATATGCAGGGAAGAATCTTTATTAAGAGAAGGACGGTCCCCAAATAAATGCTTCTATTCTATAAAATATCAAAAAAAGGCCAGGCATGGTGGCTTATGCCTGTAATCCTCACACTTTGGGAGGCCGAAGTGGGATGATCATTTGAGGCTGGGAGTTCGAGACCAGCTTGAGCAAGAGCAAAACCCCTGTCTCTACAAAAAGTAGATAAATTAGCCAGGTGTGGTGATGATCACCTGTAGTCCCAGCTACTTGGGAGGCTGAGGCAGGAGGATCTCTTGAACCCAGGAGTTTGAGGTTGCAGTGAGCTATGATGACACCACTGCATTTCAGGGAACAAAGCGAGACCCTGTCTCAAAAACAAAACAAAACAAAAAAATAGTCCCAAAAGTTGCAAAATTACCTTTGTTATTAAACATTCTGCTGTACCTAAAATAGCAAAACAACAAACAAGGTTATTCAGTTTTTCCACTTTGGAATAAAGAAGCACTGCATCAATTCCATGCCTGTGATCACAGGCTGTTTCTACACGGGAGGAGTGGTCTGAATGACGGGCTTTGCTGCTGGTCATGCGAGTCATTTAGAAAGAGCTCTGGTCTGTCCCTGCCATGGAGAAAGACCATGTGTAAACTATTGCAGCGCAATCAAATGACTGAAAAATGTGGCAGACCCAATTAGCTGTGGCATGGCTCTGCGAGTGAGCCACACGGTTGGCATATACGTGTCTACTCTGCCACTTGTCTAGCAGTGGCAAAAGCTTCACCAGTGACAGCGACTGCATTGTGCTGCCCTTGTTCAGGTCACCTCCAGGACAGACACGTGCTCTTTCATTTTTCAAGTACCAACGTGAAAATAAATATTGCCAGATGAAAAGTAGCAGCAGAGAATGTGGAAATGGGGAAACGAGCAAGGCATCACTGCCTAGCGATCACAGCACGGAAAAGCCAAGATTTGGAACTAGGTACTTTCATTTTTCAGTGATACAGGTTTATTGTGCCCCCAGTTTCCCTGAAAGACATAGCTTTGTCCAGTTCTGTGCTCAGCCCACAGGCCAACCTCGTCCCTAGTGACACACACGCTGGCTATTTCCTCCACAGATTGGAAAGAAAACAAAGTGGTCAGAAAGACCTTCCTGAGTTAGGAGTTTTATAACAATAACATTCAATTACAATAGCAAAATTATTTTTTTTAACCAAGTCATTTGTATGATTCCTTTCCTCATTGTATTAATGTAATTTTTTTAAAGCTAAGACTGCCAAGAAAATTCATCACAACAATTCAGTGTTTAATTTTATTTAAAGGCATTTTTTAAAAAAAAATTACATTTTTCCTGGCAAAATAACCAAGTGTTGATCACCTACATATTTTAAGTTTCAAAAGGAAATGCTTTTGCCTTCCCCCTGAAGTGACAGTGTGAAGATCACTCAGGTTGGACTTCTGTGTGAGTAACTGCTGCGCTTCTGCCCAGATGAGCTTCCTGAAGTGACATTCCTTTTACGTTCCTCACAAGAGCTATGTAATCAAGGTGGTATTTGGTCCAAAGACCAAAAATATATAGACTGGGCAGTTATCGCTGCCTTGGGAATTATGTACTGTTTTAAAATAAGAGAATAATACTTCTCTTTAAAAGCTTAAAGATGCCATTCCATGATCTTACAGTATTTAATATTAACATGGAAATGAAAGGTGAAGCCAATCTGACGTTGTTTCTTTAGATATATTTGGTTTCCTCTGTCTAGATGGTTCTGAGATTTTTTTCTTTGAACTATAATTTTGATAACTTTGGAAGGGCAGGTTAAATTCACTATTTATGGTGCCTGGCATTAGTGAAAATATTTATCTACATGCATACATTCTTTCCAGTTCAGGAATAGATCATGGAACAGTATTTATAAGTTTTTAAAGGGAATAGTTTTATCCAAAATAATCTGTAACTTCCTAAGTTGTGGTCCCATACTTGACAACAACAAAAGAGAATCTATAGTGTTCACTATGGAAATTCCATCAACTTGCTCTTTGTCTTTAAAAATCAGGTTCTTTATTTAACTTGTATTAACAACAAAAGACATTTTACATATGCAACGATATACATGGATTTCTCTTGAAAAATTCATTTATTAAATTTATTGAAGGTTTTAAACAAAGAAAAGAAAAACAATGCTTTTGATTCCTGTGTTGAAGTCTCCCACACGTTAGTCCTCATAAACGGGCCAGGTGAGAGTCAGGAGTCCCCGAACAGAATGCTGCTCTCCTATACCATCGTGTACACGTCTGCAGGATAGCATCAATCCCTTTGGAGGGAAATGCATTCTTACATGTTTGCTTCTTTCACTTAACTGTGAGAGTTGGGGGCAATATGGTAGAAGAATAGGATTGCGTTCAAATGCCATCTAGGCCACATTTTAGTGCTGAGATACAGGTTAAACTATATAACCTTCCCAAATCTCTGTTTTTATCACTTTGTGAGAGAGAGAGAGAGAGAGAGATTAATAATACTTACATCACAGGGTCAAATAAGGAATGAATATGGACTTACCTGCTATATATTAGGTGTTTGAGAAATAAGAATGTCTACATCTACTTTTTAGTGTTATTTTATCTATCTTTTAGTAACCAATGCTTAGCTCTGTACCTGCCCTTAGTTGGGGGTGCAATAAATATATGCTGAATGACTACACTGATGAATATAGGCAGAAGGAGTCAACAAGGGTTTGGAAAAGAATGTCTGGAGGACATTCTCTACTCTTCCCCTCCACCAGCATCCCTCGCCCCACCTCCTGAAGCTCCCCAGGGTTTATATTAATACAGGGTTAGCATGGGGGCGGGTGGAATGCAAGAGAATGGCAGTGGCTTCTGGCCATTCACTGCCTACTTTTGAGTTGGTTAATTAGTTAGTTGAGTTAGTTAGGGACCACTGTTCTCCATGTAAAGCTTAAATCCACTATCATGGGGAAAAATATGTATTTCTCTAAATTCTTGCTGATTGGTGTGAAGGGAAGTTTACAGTGTTCCAGAATGTGTCCCCGGCTAGCCTACTGGTTGGTGATGAAGCCTTTATTCTGCTGTGAAAAGCCCCCAGAAGCCTGGACAAGGATGGATTTCCCCTCCTTGCCCACCATTTTGCAATACCAAGTGCTTTCCATAAGCGGTTTTTTTTTTTAAGCTAAAAGCCAGATGTATACATCCATCACTATTACTTAATTAGTTCTCCCCTTCAAAATAACCTATTTCTTTCTCTGTGTGTCCTTTGTCTGTTGCTCTGAGAGCAGGTGATGAAAGAGAAGCCCTCCCAATGAAGATCAAAATACCATTTGTTATGAAACTTCTGGTTTTCCATGGTTAAATACTATTGAGAATACAGGTAAAGCCACGAGTAGTTTCCCCGGTATTTGCCAAGCCCAAAGCCGCAGACAGAGGCGAGGGGCAGAACATGAGCAATGAAGGAGCGTGGGCTGCTGAGGGATTCCATGTTTAGACAGATGGCTTCAAGCAGCGGGGCCAGCCAGAGAAAGCAAGAGTCTGCGTGGAGCACCGGGCCCTGGGAGAGCAAGTGGAGACGTTTGCATCAACCATGTGAGGTCATGGGGAGAGCCAAGTATGAGGACAGGCTTCTCAGTCATCATGAACCGCAAAGTGTCACTAGGAAAGGAGAGTGGTTTTAGTCATAAACTGGATAAATGGCTTATTTTTCTGGAGGAAGAATATTTATGTGAATGAAGTCATGTGAAAAAGGGTGTCAAAATAAGAAGCAGTAGTGATAGATTTGGATGAGTGAGAGTGGTGAGGGGGTGGTAATCCTACTTCCTTGTCATCTTCCGACCATTATGCGTTCTTGGTCTAGACTTGGTCTACTAACCAGGTTTTATTTCATGTGTGAAAGAATCTAATGATTGATTACTGATGTCTGCCCTAGTATCAGAAAGAGGAATGGTGTATTAATGCCATTTACTGGCCATCCCTGGTCTAGAACTTAACCTTCTTAGGCTTTACTGTCCTCATCTTGAAAGCAATGCCAACCAGAGTCATGCAAAGTATTCCAAGCCTAAGGTGTAACCAGTGATAGCATTGTTCAAGGGTTATCATGAGTATGGTAAGGTCACTTGTTTGTAACACCATTTTTAACATTCAAGTAAATGAACGTATTCAACCTTCAACATTACTCACCATAACTCACTCATTGTGCATAGATATCTGGGATTATAATGGTGCTGATATTATGTTATTATTTACATAATGCAGTGGCACCCAATACAGCCTTATGGATTGGGGGCTTCAGTTGGTTGGCATTTTATATAGTTTAACGTCAAAGACTAAAACATTGCACAATTTATTATAGAAAAGGATAAGACACTGAAAATGTCTTGGAGATCTCTATCTCTATTTTTAGATATATATATATATATATATATATTTTCAAAATGTATGAGTTACAGCATGAGACTCAGGTGAAATAAGTCCATATTTGAAACAACTGCTTTATAGCAAATAGACTTTTTGATTGGGAGACCTTGACAAAGTAATCCTGGTGTCAAGGGGCTGGAAGAGTCTGAGAATTCATCTAATTTTCTAACTACACCTTTTATTCAGGCAGGGCATCGTATGAAAGGCTTTGGGAATCATTTTGTACAATTTCCTCCTTTAAAGATTCTACTGCAGATTTGACAATCTCCTCGGATAACCTGCTACAGGGCAGGTGCAAGTTTTATGGGTCCTGGAGCTTACAAAACTTTTGGAGTCCCTTTTAAAGAAAATGGATTTAAAAAAAATCCCTTACTTTTATAAATTTTACATAAACATAGATACATAAATACATTACTAAAGCCTCTGCTAGGGTTTTGGAAGGGACTTGGGTAAGTGAGGAGCCCTGAACCACCAACTTTATCAGCTCTGAATTCTTAGCAAGCAGCAATTTGGGCTAATTTCTTAATCCTGCTGGAATTAAGGAAATAGTCACTTATAAACTTAAGGTAAGCAAGAATGTGACAAATTTTGATTTCATTAATCACATTCTTCTAAGAATAAGAGTCTAAGTATTAATACCAAAAACATGTGAGTGGGTAAATTTTAAAAATTTATTTTTAAGACTATATACAATTACTTATGGAACAGCCCTTCATTCCCTTGCAGGTATACAAAAAATAGTATATGTTTTTCTCATTCTTTTCTATGATAAAATACTCTGGCCTCTGAAAATAACTAAATGCATCATTTTTCGTTCCTTTTTTTCCTCCTCTGTTCCCCTCTTCTCTCCTTTCCTTTCTTTGTCCTTGTTCCTTTCTCCTCTCTTCTCCTTTTCCCTTCTCTTCTCCTCTCTTTAATTTTCTTCTTCCTTCTTTTCATCCTCTTCCTCCTCCACCCTCTAAGGCTGCTGTTCTTCTCCTTTCTCCTCCTTTTTGGTACCTTTTTCTCTTTCTTCTCTTTTTGGCTGTAATATTAAAAATTCCAAAATATCACAACAAAAATGTTAAATACAACAAAAAGCTTGTTCCTGCATTTCCTTTTCTTATTTATACTTATAATTTCATAGGGATATCCAATAAACTCAGAATAATTATGAACCCACAAAAGGATCTGAAGGCGTAAGACTTACTCAAGAACAAGCAGAGTAAATGAAAATACGGTAGCAGTCAAGTACAGATATTAGAAGTGGACACATTTTCTGTTATCCTGAGCTTCATACACAGGGAAAATTATCAAAACATGCAGAAGAAAAACAAATTCTATTTTTAATTTTCTTCCTCTATGTACTTTATTTTAATTTTTCTCAAACTGAGTCTGCAGATATATTTTGGAGCTTGGTGAATTTTTTTCCTTTAAAAGCTGGCATCTCATTATTCAAATTTGGAAACATTGTTTTACTAAAACTTTAAAATAGGAAATATTTCAAATCTTGGAAAACGATACAACAGACACCAAGAGAGCCCACCAATCAAATTGAGCATACTTGCTATATTGTTTCTGATCTCTAATTTTTTAATGGAATGAAACATCTTACATATACAGTTAAAGCCACGTTTCAGGTTAGAGTTTACTAACTTGATGTTGAATTCACTTTGTGGCTTCATGGATGTTTTCTATCATTGCATTTCATTGAGTTGTACCAACCATTCAATTTTTTCACTGCAAAAATGGATTAAACCCCTACTGTTCATCCCTCTATTTTGAATACAATGTGAAGAGGATCTAAGAAACAGAACAAAAGCACAGAAAAGAGATTGGTGATTAAGAGATTAATTAATTAATCTTGCATGCAAAAGATTTACCACATACTCACAAAGCACTAGTTCACAGTTTTCCAATAATGAATGGTTAAAAAACAAGTGATGGGTTCAGGAATTCTGATTCATTTAATACTGACACAGTCTTGATATTATTGTCAAAATCATAGATTAATTGGAAACTGGGACCAAGGGTTTTGGCTCCCAGATTTAGCCAGTGATCCTTGGCATGACCTTGAGGAAGTCAGCAGCCCTGTGGATGCATGAAACATTATCTTCACACAGAGGCATTAGTCTAAATGAGTTCATGTACTTGAGACCTCTGAATAAAAGCTCATTATATTCCAGGATAAAAATGGAATCGAAACTAATGTTGTTAAATGGAGAAGAACAATGAATATATTATTAATTGGGGAACTTGCCTGTTGAACATTGGGAAGAATAATCATCTATTAGTTTAAATGAAGCTTTGCATCTTAATTGCAATCAACACATATTATAATAGGTAAAATATTGAGAGACTGAAATATATATATTGATGTAGGTTTAGATTTTTAAATACTAGTAATACTTCAGTTTAGTGAAAAGCCCCAAAGACCAGAAGATTTTGAAGGCTGTGTGAAAACAAGAAATGACTGTAGTTATCAGTTTGAGAAAAAACATTACCCCATTGAGCTCCGCTGGCTTGAAGTCCTCCCTGCCAGCAGAGGCCGGGGAGAAACCATGGAATAGGGGAGGGTGGAAAGGATGGAGACCTGCTCCAGACAGCAGGTCTCAGACAGCCCCACCCCACACGCAGAATTGTTGGCTGAATGGGGCCATTTCAGCCCCTCCCTGGCAGCTTTGCCCAGAAGCAGAGAACAGACCTTTGATCCCTGCTAACAGCATTTGTGGAGCTTGAGGGCAGGCTCACCCAACCCAACCTCGCCCCGCCTCACTTCCCCACCTGCCCCCATTGAAGTGGAGAATAAGGACACACCTGGAAGTCCCAGAGCCCCACCCTCCACCTGAGGCACTAGAGTGCCTCTCCAGAGGAACCAGAGCTGGTTACAAGACCCAAAAACAACACTGCAGCCTGCTCCTCTCCCCAAGTGCCACCTACTGACAGGGAGGCCAATTTGCACACACTTTTACTGCATTTACAGGATGTGGTCGAATCTCATGTACAAACACTACCTACTGGCTCAGAGACTACACTGGGCGTGTCATTATCTAAATGAAAATCTAAAGGTAAGAAGCAACAGCAGATCCACATGGGAAGGAATCAGTGAAAGAACTCTTAAAGTATGCAGAATCAAATGGAAAGCTGGATCCACACCTCTCACCTCTCACAAAAATCAACTCACGGTGGATAACAGACTTAAACTTAAGGCATGGAACTACAAGAATTCTTGAAGAAAATGTTGGAAAAACTCTTATAGACATTGGCCTAGGGAAAGAATTTATGAAGAAGACCCCAAAGGCAATCACAGCAACAATAAAAATAAATAAATGGGAACTGATCATATTAAAAAGCTTCTGCACAGCCAAGGAAGCTATCATGAGAGCAAACAGACAACCTACAGAATGGGAGAAAATATTCACATGTTACACATCCAGTAAAGGGCTGATAACCAGAATCTGTATAGACTTTAGGAAAATCAGCAAGAAAAAAAGCAAACAACCCCTTAAAAAGTGACCAAAGGACGTGAACAGAAACTTTTCAAAAGAAGACAGAGTAATGATCAACAAACATATGAAAAAATGCTCAGCATTTCTAATAATCAGGGAAATGCAAATCAAAAACATATGAGATATCACTTAACTCCAGTGAGAATGGTTTTTATCAAAAAGTCCCAAAACAATAAATGTTGGCATGGATGCAGAGAGATAGGAACACTCATACACTGCTGATGGGACTGCAAACTAGTACAACCTCTGTGGAAAGTAATATGGAGATGCCTCAAAGAGCTACAAGTAGAGCCACCATTTGATCCAGCAATCCCATTACTGAGCATCTACCCAAAAGAAAAAAAGACATTCTATAAAAAGACATCTGCACTTGAATGTTTATAGCAGCACAATTCACAATTACAAAGATGTGGAAACAACCCACGTACCCATCAATACACAAGTGGATTAATAAAATGTGGTATATGTATACCATGGAGTTCTACTCTGCTACAAAAAACAATGATGATCTAGCACCTCTTGTATTATCCTGGATAGAGCTGGAGCCCATTCTACTAACTGAAGTATCCCAAGAATGGAAAAATAAGCACCACATGTACTCACCATCAAATTGGTTTTAACTGATCAACACTAAGTACACATATAGTAGTAACATTCATGGGGTGTTGGGAAGATGGGAGGGGGAAGGAGGGGATGAGTATATTCACACCCAATGGGAGAGGTGTGCACCGTCTGATGGATGGACATGCTCGAAGCTCTGACTGGGGTGGGGCAAAGGCAATATATGTAACCTAAACATATGTACCCCCGTAATATGCTGAATAAAAGAACACATTACCCCATTAGCGAATTTGCTAATTATTTCATCTTTATTGACTTTACCTTCTAAAGTAGATAACCCCTGAGATCCTCTCTAGTACTCTAGCTTTCTTTTCTCTGGGCACATTACTCCTTTGCATCCATAGTCATGATAAATGCATTTCTACAAAAGAGTTTCTTGAGAATTACACTGTGACCAAAATGTTGGGATGGAAACAAAATTTGTTGCTTTTATTTAATACTTTGATGACATGGCAGAGATTTAAAAACTATTATTTGTACTATTTGAGACTGTAAATTAGAATATAGAATTAATTATTTTTACTTTTTTTTTTTTAACTAGCAAGAACTCCTTAGCAGGAAGATTTTGTTTAAGTGACAGTTACAACCTGGAACTATAAGATCTGGTTGTATAGTTTTACTCTCATCACCAGGAAGCAGAGCTATTAATAATGATCAGGCTTACAAGTTTCCATCTTTGGCTCATAGTCTGCCTGAAATGGGTTGGAAAAGCAGGTTAATTATGTTTTGCAGTTACATACAAGTAGAAATGCTCCTTGGACTTCTCACCACAACATGACAGACTGGATTAAAATACAGAAACATATTAAGGACACATGTATTCACAATGTAGCTTTTTAAAGAGTCATAGCCTCAATATATTCCCTTTTGATATGCTTATAACATACTGGATGATAAAAAGGTTTACAAACTGACACTGTTAAGCAAATTTATACGTGGGTTGCCCAAATTAGTTTTGAGCAAGATGACTTTTTTTCACATTAGTTAAGATAATACTAATGTTTCCATCAGCTTAACTTTGAAATGATGTTTAAGCATATGATGCACAAGTACAATGATTTCCCTACTGTGTCAGCAATGCCTTCAACACACAAATGCATGTGGACACATTTCTTGAAAGAAATGTTTAGAAATGTAAGGATATTTTGATGAAGTTCTCAGAATAACAAATTGAGGATTTGGAACAAACTTTCAAGTTGAAAAAATTACAAAACTCAATGATTATGTCATCTAGGTCTATGGATACTTGGAAGTCAGTAATAGGGAAGAAGTGGTAATAAAAATGGCTCTTAATTAAAGAAAAGTATGAGTATATGTGATTTTTCTGGGCAGGAATCATTGTTTGGTATATTATAAATCCCATGAAGACAGCAGCATAGAGTACCACTTTGGGCAAGTTATTACTCTTTCATACTTTGTTTCTTACTTGTAAAACAGGGATAATGCCAGTCTTTACATCACAGATTTGTTAAGGATGTTTAATGAGACAATATGTGTAAGTCACCTGAAACAGCCCTGACATACACCAAGCATTCACTAATTGTTACCTATTATTATTAATGTTATTATTAGGAGTAGTAATGCAAAACATTGATAACATAAAGACACTCCAGGCTCTTCTCCCTGTCTATTTTAAAGGCTCCAAGTCTTAATTTAGAAACTTTCGTTACTTCTAGTTAGGATATGAGGTCTAAAACACTTAATTTGACATTTCTGTTAGAAAGGTATGATTATATATGTCAAAGAGGAGAATTATTCAAAGTTTAATTACAGTTTGGATGAAGAAATTGATTGATTGTTTTTTGGCAATTGGAAATTCTTTCTCAATTCCTACACTTTAAAAAAAGTGAGGTGTTAATCTCATTACTGTAGCACCCACAGTTTCAGTAGAGTCTAATAATGGAATCCTAGTCTCATTACTTTGTTAGGGGCCCAATGAAGAGACAGTTTGTATGATGATGAAGATGTTCGTAATAGCCAGAGTCCCAGGAAGAAATGAATGAGACACTCAAATTGGATAATTTGAGCAGAGATAGATAACGGGACTAAGTTGTCATGAAGTGGTCTGTCAACGAATGGTACCCTGGAGCTAGCACCATCTGAGCTCTTACCACCCCAGCTCTGCAGGGGATGAGAGAGGGAGTGGAGAGAGACCAGGTCTGTAGAGAGCCCAGCCCAGAGGCCTGGGGAAGGCAGCCTGCCAGAGGTGACCCTGCGGGGAGGGAGGCTGGGGAATAACAGCCGGAACTTGATTCTCCTCCCTCCCTGTGGTCTCCGAGCTTGCTTCCCACTGACCTAACCCAACTGGAAGCCAGGAGACTGGGGACCTATTGACATCCTGGAGCTGACTGCCCATGAGAAGGGGTGGGGCATGGATCTATAGGGCGTAAGAGAAAAAAAGTCCAGCGCTGGCGTAGAGTCAGTAAACACGCGCCTGATGATAAGCTTGTTCTCTTTTCTCCCTTTCCTCCTACCGCGTAAAGCTAAACATAGAGAAATAAGATTGCTCTTCAAAAGTTTAAATTATATAAGCAACAATCCCATCTAACATCTTACCTTGCAGAGGGGTGTATGCCTCTCAGGTTAGTTACTCTGAAAGGAGATTTATTTAAGGTATTCACATACCCAAAGTAAGAGTATGCGAACCAGAAAGAAGCCGGTTAAAGCTACTGCATTCTAATTAGATTAGCGATTTTATTCCCAAATTCCCGCTGAATCTCTACTCTTACTTAGCTTTGATTCACAAAAAAATATCATTTGAATGACCCATTCCAGATACCAACCTTGGTAGACTGGTATATGCTTACTTTTACTAAAGAATTTTGGGATTTTGAATCATTTTATGATAAAATCATTATGGCCTTGCTTTTAAAAATGTAGTTTTTTCCCCACAATATAAATAAAGTAATGGATATATTTGGTTAATAATCATTTTAAGTATATCATATAGATGTATATGGTCAACATGTAGTGGTTTTCATAGGGGTGATGGATTCTGCTTTTATTTTTGTCTCTATAGTAAAATTATTGATAAAGTAATTAAAGGTATATTATTCTATAGTTGGATGGTAATTCTCAGCCTCTTTGACCTTATGTTCCACCAGCAATTATATCCAATGGGTTTTAACATACTAGAAATTAAAAACCCCACACTTTCAGAAATGGCTATATTCCATAAATATCCTGTTATGCTCATCATTTATTGTTCTAAGCTTATGAAAAATTATAGTAGAAATTGCTAAGCCTTTAAAATAATCAAAACCTACTCATTTAGTAGTTGAAAATTTTATTACATGGTTGAGTATGAATTTTGCTACTTTAGTAACAGTAAAACATAAAAGTGCTCAATAAAAAATATTGCCATCATTATATTTAGATAAAATTTGACACTATCCAGTGAACAAAACAGCATAAAGGTGTTGGCATCCAGAGGGCAGGTGATAAGAAATGAAGCTCAGGGTACAAAAGATATATCAAGGACGTGGTTAGTCAAATAAATGAAGAAGGGATGGAAGTTAAATGGATACTGCACAATAAGCAGGGGGATCAGGAAGCCAGACACAGCAGGAAGACTTCTTGTGCACATGAGAAACAAAGATTAGAAAAAAAATGTGTCCAAGGTGATGAGTACATCAAAAGTCATAAATTCCCAGAAGCCAGGGTAGAGACAGAAGGACATGTTACACCACAGATATATATGATGGACAGCCGGTCATCGTAATTGTAATATTAATTCTGTGTCTCATCTGGGCTCTGCTAGGTTAGAGGACTTCTGTCTCCACCATGGTACTGGGACCGTGTGGTGTTTAGATGCCCTAATATATGTTGTGGCTCTGTGCTTTTGTTAAAAAATATTTTTGTTCAGATATTCACAATGATTTCAATTGTATGTCAGAATTAAAATTTATTTCACTTTCTAATGTAAAAAATTGCCTTGCTTAAAGTAAACAGTACACAAAAACCAGAATTTTAAAACATAAAAAGAAAAAGAAAAGAGGTTGGTCAGTTATGAATGCAGAGAAACACCAGCTAACGTTTGTAGCACAGTCCCGGGGACCAGGCCAGGGCTGCTGGGCCAGTGGCAGAGACGTTCTCCAGCAGAGGTGGGTGGTTTGATGGCAACACCTGTTAAGACCATTCAACTTGCCCCCTTTGCTTGACTTTCATCCCATCAAACCTCTTTCCATTAACAGTTTGGCTTTCCTTGTAGGTTTGTCTACAGAGGAGCAAATGAACAAACAGAAGGGTCTAGTCTACTTGTTTGCTATGTGTTTCATTATAAACTAATAAACTGCCATTCTGGTTATTATACATCAGTAACTGGGGGTCCAGTTAATGTGAATCTTCCCCAGAGAGGAGGATCTCTTCATGTTCTGATTGATTGGGTTTCTGAGTCTGCAGGGCTTAGGACTGGACCCCTGAATAGTGACGGGTTCACATCATTCGCCAGGATTGTGATATCCTTAGAGCACTTCCCACTGGGTGGTCTTTGCTAAGTTAGCTTTTCATTCAAACCATAAAAGGAAGCCTGATAAGACTGATTTTAAAAACTCCATAATAATACTGTTGGGTACCTTACTGGTACATTTGGTATAGTTAAACTTGCTTACTTACCTCTGCCTTGATCCACCATAAATTCTAGAAACTGGCCTGTTTTGGATACTGCCCAACATAAAACCATCTTACAAATCAATTAACTGAAAGAGCAAGGACCAAATCCAAAAAGCATAACCTTCCTACTGTATTTGCTTCTTAGGGAGGGCTACTACATGTAAGAAATGATGTGTATGTTAAGTCAGATATGAATTCTGAGGTAAGGTAAAAGAAGTAAGAGTGAATTCTGAAAAACACTAAGATAATTGGAAAACAATGAGTGAAAGGCAATGTGGAAATGGAAATACGAAGCTTTGTTATCCCTCAGAGGAGGAAGTTAACCTTTCAGCGGAGTGAAATTTTGTCCCTCAGATCATCAATAGGTTGAACTATAGATTATATCTCTACGCCAAAGCCTCAGAAACTGCCTTAGAAATTCTGGGGAAATAAAGGCAAAGCATTCAAACATGCTTCTCTTTTGATTATTTGAAATTTGTGTATTTCCGAAAAGGATTATGTGATCATGTACAATATATGGTACCGATATAATAAAAGAAAAATCCAGTTACCTAAGTGTGAATTGCTGAAGCACTTGGATGAAAGACATCTTATGTTTCTTCCTTCCAAATATCAAACGAATTCTGTCTTTGAGCAAGATTTTGTAAGACATACAAAGTCAGATATTATTTTATTAATTTCCCTGCCTCTATTGGATTATGTTAGAACTTTGCCTCGGCAACACAGGAAGGAGTCTGGTCCCCAGTTAAGATCTGTTACTCTGTGAGTAGCTTCAGAAATGACCCAGCTGCACGGCTGTCTGCTGGGCTCCGATGTTGAAGGAGGGTTGCAGAGACACCCCGCAACGGCTTGTTCTTTCACGCCAGGCTCCCCCGTGTAGACACTGCTGGTTTTGAGGCCAAGGCGCCTCAAGGCCACGGTTGCCTGCAGTCGCCCCTTATTGGAGGCCCTACCACCTCTGGGCTGCTGGGCAGGAGGGGTCGCTAGAGTCTACAGGTGTTGACAGGTGTCTGCCCCGCAGAGTCCTCTGCCTTGTCTCCTCCCAGTCCTGAAGACTAGAGAGTGCGACACCGCTTACTCTCACTGTCTTCTTTCTCCTCATCAGTCAAAGCACAAGTCTCCAACCACTCTTCTAATTTCAAACTCACCTCCTTTCTTACCTTTTCCAAAAGTGATGAGCATTTCCAAAGGCTTGGGGGATAGGATCATGTAGAGCTTTAGTTTTTGATATACAAGAATAACTGCAAACTCCCTCCAAACGGGGTACACTTCATAACTCAAACCCTAAAGGCCTTGCTATGCTTTGTGTAAGAGCAGAAAAGAGGAGTTACTTTCTTTTTTCTTCTTTTTTTTTAAACTGCATCTATAGTAGCAACACAATCAATACCCCAAGTAATCATTTTTATGTAATAGCACAAGAATAAAATGACAAGACCCAAACACTAGAGGAAGGAAGGATGTAAATGACTATGTTAGAAACCTGAGTGAGTAAAAAAATTGTTTTTACTATAATACAAACTTATATCTAAGCATCTCAGTAGCTAAGATGATAAAGGAAACACAAGGATTACCTAGCTCTTGTGTAAAAATAACGTGTGCACACTTATCTGCATTGCATTGCTAAACATGTTTGCTAACTAAGCATTTCAGTATAAGCTTTAATAGAACATAGAACTCCATAGAAGTTGGCTAAACCACCATGGTTGATTTGCAGGTAGAATTAAGCTTTAGGACACCTCTAACTCAAGACTAAATTGGTTCTTAACAAATGGCCTTTAATTAGGCTTTGTACATTGGGGGTTGCCTGTAGTTGTTTTTGAGAAATTATTCATTAAAGAAATGAATTTCAAAGAATTCATGCTGTATAGCATTACATGTATAGGATGTGACACCAGAGAAATTAAATTATGGTAGAAATATTAGGCCAGATATACTCAAAATGCAGTAAAGTGACTGTTTTCAAATTAGTTGACATGATCAGCCTATTGATTTACTTATTCATTCATTAACTCATTCATTTATTAATTTAATTATTTGTAAACAAAAACAAAGGCACTGTGTTGGAGGGGTGAGGCAGCTTCCAGGGTCCCTGTCCTCTCAAAGTTTCCAGTCTGTCCAAGGAGGCAGCCGTCAAACGTGTGCTTGCTGTAAAGGTGGTCAGTGCTGTGCTGGGTGAGGCAGAGGAAGAACACGGCAGTTGCCCCACACCAGCACAGAGTAGATGTCAGAGATAATTTTTGTGTCATAAAAGAAAAATAGTTTTGTTAGTTCAGAGCTCTGTCTCATTTAAAAATACAAAACCAACGAACCAAACAGAAAAAACTTCCCTGATGCCCTAATTTACTGGCTCGCTTTGCAAAGAAACAATATTGTAAACTGTGAGTTTCAGTCACCTTACTGGGCTTCAGGTGACACTTGGGTATTTAACCTTTAAACTTTTAACCTTTTTAAACCTTTGGACAAAGGTTTGTCATCGCTGAGAACACGTGAAGAAGAGTATTAAGTCTTAAAGTGCTCCCTTAAGAGCGGTGACAATGCTCTGAGTGAGGCAGCATCATTATGATAAATGTCAAACACCCCAAAGGGACGACTACGCAGGGGGCAGCACTCCCTGAGATTAATCAGAGTGAGATTTAAGCATTCAGTCTCCTTACTCACATCTCGTACCTCTTATGGTAGATGATGCCCCGGTTTTGCATAGCTCTTACTTATCCAGAATTTAGTACCGCCTTTAAACACTGAACAATAATGATTTTCTTAAACGCTCCTGTTAGGCAGGGGAATTAGGATCAGATGAACTGGATTTGGGTCTCAGCCCAGCCTCAGGTTGCAACCTGAACATAGTCATTTAATCTCTCCAAGGCTCCATTTTTCCTCCAAAACACTTTATTATGAAAATTTTTCAACAAAAAGCAAAACTGAAAGATTTTACAGTGAACTCATAATCCCATCACCTAGACTTTATCAGACATTTTTTATCACATGTATTGCATGTATTCATGTATTCATCACTTTATCCATCCATTAATCCATCTAAAGTTTTGTCTGATGGATTTCAAAGTAACTTTGCAGATATTAGTATACTTCTAGTATACTTCTCCCTAAATACTTCAGCATATAAATGCTTACATTGTTCTTCTTTTGATAGAAAATGGACATACATTAAAATGCATGAATCTTAAGTTTACTTTTGCAGAATTTTGCCAATGTACGCACCTATATAACCCTGACCCCTGATCAAGAAAGTTCTACGACTGAGCCTCATTTTTTTTTTTCTTTTTTAGCTATAAGGAAGAGTTGAGAGCACTTATCTCAAACAGTTGTTGTGAGGATAACATTAGCTAATGTGAAAAGTGCTTTGTAACTTATAAAGTGAGGTCAGGGGTGAGGCACTATTTTTCTAGTTGTAACTAATATGATCATTATCTTTTTGATGAGTATTGCTATTAGATGTGAAGCAATCTCTGAGAGGGTGACAATTCCATTTAGACCTGTAACCTTAATGACTATAAACTCTATCACTGCTCCAGTGCTAATTGTTAATCAGTTTGCACACAAGCGCTCTCACATGATAATGACACAACTGCATGTATGGCGTCCACCCTGGTTGTCTGAAAAGCTCTGCTACACGTCTGGAATATGTACAGCAGAGTGAGAATGGCAGCATTCCCTCCTCTTGACTCAGTTAGCATTGCTGTGCTGCGTTTTCCAAGCTACTTGTGTCGCCCCAGAGGCTGGCCCTGGGTTTACGTCTGTCTTGTAATCCAACAACCAAGTGATTAAGGGGGAGTCCCTGAAAGACACTGGGATGGGTGGAGTTTGTTCTTCGAGTTCGTTCTTCCTAAAAACCTATTGACATGTGAAGTGAATGCTAAGAGAAAATCCACAAGAAAGGAAAGCAAGTAGATAGTGTGAAGGAAAGAAGAAAAGAAGGAAAATGAGTCCAGCACAAATGTATGTGTTCCTTCATCCACAGTTATTTTGTCCTACGTAGCAGGCATTGTGTAAGAAGCCTCAGATACAGCAGTTAAGCTAGAGATACGGTGTTGAACAAGTGGAAGACAAGACTAGGAAGTTGGAGACAGATAATTGCATGTGAAAATGAATAAAGAATGGGAGGTGCTGTGACAGAGGAGGGGACAGGGTGCTCTGGGAATGTGTAGGCAGAAGAACTGAGGGGGCAGCCTTCCTGAGAAAGAGACGTGTGAGGTAAGGACCAGCAGAAATTAACCACAGGAGGTGTCAGGGAGCCGTGATCCAGGACGAAGGACGTTTACAGGGTCCTTTGAAGAAAGAATTCAACAGGGCTGGGGAGGAGGCTGTGTGGAGGTTGGCAAGTGGGAAGAACTGGGATTAGAGAAGTAGACGGGGCCAGATGGTGGAGGGCGCTCTGAGCCCTGTTAAGAGGTTTGGGCCTATCCTACGGCAAGAGAAGCCACTTAACCATTTTGGACAGGGAAGAGCTCTGGGTACTAAATACAATAAAGCCCTTCCCCCAGATTTCCACCTAGGTATGCCTAATCGTGGACGCTAGTGAGCAGATACCTGGAATATTGTTTGAAGTGGCTGATTTAAAAAAGTGGAATCTCTTGGTATCTTGTGTTTCGTCTTTAACAAAATTATGAACATTGAGCATACTATATCTATGTTTATTTTAGAATAAACCGGTTTAGATGATGAACCTGATAAGATGGATGCACCTTGGACATAGAGCAAGCAGACACCGGCGCTCCAGGTGCCCCCCAGCACGTTGCCCTGCACCCTTGCAGATGAATAGACTCCAATCTGCAGGACTAGGAATAACAGATTGAATGAGAATTGCGGTTTCCTGGCTGAACTTAGGCAGCAAGGGGAGGTCTCTTCCACCTGAAATAAGCAAAAAGCACTACGCAAGTGTGGAAATACAAAAAGAGAGACAGAAATGGAAGATAAAAGACAAACAGCTGCAGCTCAGAAGCAATAAAGACAAAAAGTCTTGAACATGAGAATTTCATCTTCAGTAAGCGGAGAGGCAGACGTTGTGACACGCGAGGGAAGTCAGCCAGCCCAGCTAGCACGTTGGAGAAACCAAGACACAGGGCACACAAAGCTGAGCCAGGACCAGACATCGCCTCTGGTCTTGCTTGAGTAGCTAGATTATGTTAATTCCTACCCAGTGAGACGCTCTGACATGAAGGTTAAATAATGCTAACATTTGTAAATATAGCTACATAAAACTATTATGTACATTTATGCATAATTAACCTACTGTTATTGTTATTGCTATTTTCAGATTCATAGCTTCGTGTTGAAAGCCCCATGCAAAACAATCTCATTTAGACTTAAAGGAGAAGCACCAGAACCTTTGTGACCCTATCCCCGTTGTGACCTCCATGGCTAGACAAGGTCAGTCCTTCATTTAGTCGTCCAACTTCCCAGTTCCAGGTACCTCTTAGTTTTGAACCATGACTAATAATCAGAAAAGCTGCTAAGATTTATGAGCACCTACTATGGGCACTGTTATGACTGCATTACTTGATTACTTCATTCAACAACACTCACATCCACCTTATTTTTATCCTTATTTACATATAGATGAGGAAACAGGCACAGTGAGGTCAGGGCACTAGCTCAAGTCACACAGTTGAAAGAAGGGGTTTTGGGGCTCCAGCCTAGGGGGCCCCTGAGCCCATAGTTTTAATCACCATGATAGCTATCCAGGTAACCAATTCCTGCAGAGCTGTGGTCAGAGCTGCCTCTTTACCAGGGAGGTGTGACATGGGCCTGACATGTCAGAGCCCGGAGCACCTGGGAAATGAGTTTGGAGTAGATCATGCTCACATGACTTATCTCGTTAGCATAAACCTCTAATTGTCTAAGACAAATAAATGTTGAGCCTGGGAAGCTACTTTGGATGAAGGTAGCAGTGGTTTCCCCCTCTTACAGAGAGGGCTTCCCAACTACTTCTCAGAGAGCAGGGTGGCTTGTTTTTTTGGAACCTCATAAACTCAATTTAATAACCGTTGTCAATTATAAACCCATGTGAGCTTATTTTAGACTTCAACTTTGGCCTAGAATTCTATATAGGGCAATATCCAAGTAAAAGAGTTTACCATACTACATTTCCTGAGGCCATTCTATATCCTATATTTCTTGGAAATTATTTCATATTTTGTTACTTTTTTCAAACTCTCATCATCCTCCAACCTTACTCTCAGCTAAAAACTTGCTTACTGTAATATTTAATTGAGAAAATTAAAGCAATCAGAAGCAAACTTCAACAAGTGCCCATATCATATCTTACTGACTCTGTGTATGTTCTACCTTCTCTTCTGTTAACTATGCAAGTACTATCCTGGCTTTTCGACAAGGTCAAGCCCTGAACTTGTGCTGAAACTGAAATCCCATTCCCTGGATTCTGTTTGAGAATATTGCTCAGTGATTCTCTCTTCTCTGTCTTGACTAGTCAGCTCCCATCCCGAACCTTTTGAATGATTGCCATAAGGTGTTATTTGTCACATCCACTGTGCTGTTTCTCTGCTACCCTTCACAGCAAAACTGATAGAACTGACTATTCTGTTACCCTTGATGTCCTCTAATTCTCTCCTCCCATTCTCTCTTGAGTCCACCCCAGTCATGTTTTATTCTCACCTCTCCACTTCATGACCTCAATATTGCTAAATCCAACAGTTAAAACTTAATCACATTATTTAAACTATAAGTGACATAATTGATCACTCCCTCCTCTTTCAAACTATTTTTTCATTTGACTTCCAAGATACCACACTCCTAGTTTTCTGTCTATCTCTCCAGTTTTTCCTTCTCCATCTCCTCACTTAAACCTCTGACCTCTAAACATTGAAGTGTTTTAAGGCTCGATCCTGGAATCTCTTCTTTTCCACACTCAGATGTCATCTAATCTACTCTTATCACTTTAAATGCCATGTTTATGCAGATGGCTTCCAGATTTATACATCCAACACTTCCTGCTCTCCTGAACTAGACTCGTACATCAAGTACCTACTCAAGGAACAGGATTATCAACTTCATCTTTGTTAGGCAAAAATGAGGAATGGTCAGAATTGAAAGAGATAACAGGAAGGATGTGTGGCAAACCCCATTAGTTGCCAACTCAGAATTCATTCCCTTATCTGTTTCTTTTCAGCAATACTCTGATTTTATTCAGGTATCCATATTTCAGGAGAGAAATCCCATACCTACTTCAAGGGTAAATCTTGTGTGATCTTAAGCAATAAAGCAGTACTTGTGCTAATCATTTTTTAGGAGAAGTCAGTTCTGGCCAAGAAGAGAAATCTGATGGAGGAAGCCTGAGAAAGGCTTCCTCATTGACAAAAAGAGATGTGCAGAAAGAGATGGCCACTTTTCTTCGGATGGGCTTTGTGGGGTCTGGATGAGATGCCTGGAGCTATTATAGCCAACCAGCAGCACAGAGCTAGCCTGTAGACACCCCCATACCGAGGGTGGCCAAGTAGAACAATGGGGAGAGAAGAGTCCCTGATGGTATCAGGAGCCTTTGAAATAGCCAACCCAGGAGCTGCTTTACAGCTAAACTTCTATGGCAGGGATGCAAACTGGATGTACTGTTTGATCCAGTTGAGATATTCTTGTTACTTGTAGTTTAAACATTAAAACTGACATAATGTGGAATTTTTCAGGGAGATACATTTGAATATACTTATTCAGGTTTAACTGGAATAGTCAAGATCACAGATTCTCTACTCTTTTTTTCCTTTCTGCTCACCTGTTTTTTCTGTCTCGGCTTCTACCAAACAGTTGACCACTAGATTACCGCTGATTTCCCTCCTTGAATTCCCACTGTGTTCAACTTCCTCTTTCTTACCACTCAGCTGAAAGGCAAGACTGGGATTTTTCAAAAGAAACTTTATACAAGAATGTAGAAAAAGAGTATGGATTTTCCCTGCTCCTCCTCCTCCTTCTCCTCTTCCTTCTCCTCCTTCCCTTCTTCCTCATCCCTCTCTTCCTCCTACGTCTCTTCATTTTGTTGCTGTTGTTAATTGAAGAGCACAAGTGAGACTGTTACAGTCTCTGGGCACTCGTCTTAGTCCCCTTTCCCCACTAAAGCTCTCTATGGTTTGGATAAAAGATGCTAAATAACTTCCAAGCAAGGATAGCTTTAGACTGGCGACACTGCCAATGTGGTGAATCAGCCTTTCATCTCTCTCAGCTTGATCAGGATGAGTTTTTCTTTTAGGGCAACTTTGTGCTCTTGAGTCATTTATATATTCCTTTATTCAATAAATATTTGTTGAACATCAACTAAAAGCAAGCTTTGTTGTAGGGGAGGAGGAAATAGTGTTGGACCCGTCAGGCAGTGGCCCTGCTTTCAAGGAGCTTATGTTCTAGCAGGAAGGGGAGCAGGATACAGAACATAAAAGGTAAATAAGCGATGTAGATAATTTGTGCAGGAAATACTCAAGGTGGCAAGAAAAAGGATAATGGGGGAGGAGTAAGGGGCTACTTCAGGTAGGGTAGTCACACCAAGGTTTCCTAAGGACTTTGCAGCTCGAATATAGAAGATGAGAAGGATTCAGCTATGCAAAGCCAGGGAGGGCTGATTCAGGCAGAGAAAAGCGCACTGCAATGGTCTGAAGTCAGGTGAGCTGGGATGGAGGGGTAGAAAGGAAGCCAGCAGGGCTTGGATGTAGTGAGAAAGGAACCAAAGATGTATACAGGGGCAGATCATGTGGGCCTTGTGGCCATAGGAAACACAAGATTTGACAGCACAACCATGGGAAGCCATTGGAACATTTAAGTAGGGAATGATTCAATCTGATTTATATTTTTTAAAGTCTCCCTGACTACTCTGTGGAAAACGTATTGCAGGGGGAAGATGGGAAACGAGAGATCAGTTCAGAGGCTGTTTTATACTCCACACAAGAGATGATGGCAGCTTAGCCTAAGGTGATGGCAGGGGTCATGGAGCAGTGGACAGATTCAGGATACGTTTTACAGGTAAAACTAAAAGATATTGAGGCTTGTTTGGAATTGGGAGTAGAGTAGGTATGAAGGAAATGGAGAAATTTAAGATGATTCCCAGCTTTTTGTCATAAAGAAATAGTAGATGGTTGTGCCATTTCCAAAGGTGAGAAAGATTAGGAGAGAGAAAGAATGGCTTAGGGATGATAATCAACTTCGTTTTGAACATTAGATATCTGTAAGACATGTAGGGATATCTAGTAGATAAATAGAAACACTAGGCACACATGGTATGTGTGTGTGTGTGTGTGTGTGTATATTAGTTTCCTGTGTCTGTTGTAACAAGTTTACACAAATTAACTTAGTGGCTTAAAACACTATTTATTCTCTCACAGTTCTGGAGGCCTGAAGTCTGAAATCAGTTTGACTAAGTCAAAATCAAGCTGCCAGCGGAGCTGTACTCCCTCCAGAGGCTCCAGGGAGGAATCTGTTCCTTGCCCCTTCCAGCTTCTGATGGCTACTAGCATTCCTTGAGTTGTAGCCACATCACTCCAATATCCGCATTTGTGGTCACATTGCCTTCTCCTCTTCTGTGGTCTAATCTTCCTCTGCCTCTCTCCTATAAGGAGACTTGTGAGTGCATTTGGGGTCCACCTAGACCATCTAGGTTAATTTCTCCATCTCAAAATCCTTCACTTAATCACACCTGCAAAGTCTTTTCTTTTGTCGTATTAGGCTACATTCACAGGTTCTAGGGATTAAGATGTAGATATCTTTTCAGGGACATTATTTACCCTATTTTAATGTATATATATCTAGATAGGTAGATAGATATCCTCCCAAACAGACAGACAGAAGATAGGTAGTTAGGTAGGTACTAGGTAGTTAGGTAGGTACTAGGTAGTTAGGTAGGGAGGTAGGTAGATAGATAGACAGACAGACAATAGGTAGTTCTTGGCCTCCTAGAGTAACAATACACTTCCCACCTACCCTAGAGAATTTTCTTTGTGGATGCTCTGTACAGATGTGCCCTTTTACCTGTCATAGTATTCTTTATGATTCTCAAAAGCTCTTGTTCCAGTCTTTTATTCCATTTTGTATGGTTTTCCTGAAGTAAATATTTTCTTTTTGAATAAGACTAACTATCTAATCAATTAAATAACTCCATACACTATTATACACCAGGTACATTGTCTATCATGTCATTAGAATCGGTGCTTCATAAGGCAAGGGGTCTTCCTGTTTTGTTCTCTGCTGTACTCTAGTGCCTAGATACGTTCCTGGCATATGGTAGACGCTCAATGAATGTTGGTTGCGTGGATGAGTGAGTAAGATGGCAGTGAACAAGCAGGCATGGACATGCACTTGATCCCTGAGTTCATAGAACTCTAATTTAATGGGACTTGCATCTGGCAGGCAATGCTGGATTCCTTTACTTATAATTCTAAGTCAGTGTCTAGCCATGTGGCTTTGATGATAGGTGCTAATGTTCTCTGGAATCTGTCCACATTGTATCAATTTATCCAATGCCCAGCAGCAGATTCATTGTAGTTTCACATCTCCAAGTGAGTGAATACATTTTGAGATGCACAAAATTATTATTTCCTGCCAGAAGTGTCCCTCCAATTCTCACATCTTTGCAGAATAAGGTTGATGGGAAGCACTTGATCTCAATGAAAAATCAAATGCCACCTAACTCAGGTAATTTTCTCCCTTACTTCCTTGATTTCTTGGATGACCTGTGCTGGCCACGCCTTATTCTGGAAGGAAGTATGCTTCTCACATGCTTCCACTGTACGTGCATTCACAGTGCTAGTAGTTTTTTTTTTTTTTAATGACATTTCTACAATAACAATAACTAGCAAAAATTCACCAAAGGAAAAAAGAACTACTTCTTTATCATGCTTATGCTATTTTTGGGCCACTATTAAAAACACTCATTTTATAACTAACCTAGAAAGCTATGAGGCTAGGGAAGTGGTGAAACATCTCCTATGCACTTTGGTTTAAAATGTAACCTGGAAGAGAAAATAAAAATTCAATAAAAATACCTAACAAAATAAGGGAAATTAGATGTTCTGGTGCAAAATTAAATTCAACATACATCTCTGAATTTTCAAATTATGCTTCTTGGAATGAACAATTTGGGCTACCCACACATGCGGATTGCTTCTGAATTACTTTCAAACTTGGGAACAGATATAAGCATCATGGTGGAAAAGTAAATGAATCTATCTGTGCAAAGGGTATTCATAAATCATTAGCTTTTCAAATAAAATGCCAGCCTATGTTAAGAAGAGAGAATTACTTAGAAAAATATTATGCCACTGTAGAAATTGATAATACACATGCAGTTTCAGCACCAGAAAATCTTTTTCAAATACAATATCTAAAAATAGATAAACAGGAAAAAAATGGACCAAGCAAATGTCTTGACATTAAAGTATGGATAGAACTGTGGGAAACAAAGACTTATCCAAATAAGGAATAAATAAAATTTCTGAATCATTGGCTCAAGAGTATTTTCAAGAGCAGAAATATGGTAGTCAACATCATTATCATCATCATCATCAAAAACCATTAAGAGCTTTGTATGCTAATAAAAAACCATGTCCCAGTTAAAAGAGAATTTCATAATTTTCTAGGAGCTAGTATTTTAAAGTAGGCCACCCTGAAACGTCTACACAAGTGAAAGCTATACTGATATCTACTTAAGTAAAAAGGTATAGTAAAACTAACTTAGAGGGTTACAGAAATTTTCATTAAAAAAACAGACTTTATATGGGAGTTCACTGGACTATCTTCTCAATTTTCTATTAATCTAAAACACTCCTTTACCTCTGACTTGGGCAGTTGTATAGGACATATATGTAACCAAAGTGTTTGTACACCCGTAATATTCTGAAATTTAAAAATAAATTAAAAAATAAAATAAAGTATATTTTTAAAAAATCTTTAGGTTCCATACATGTTGGAGGTGATTGAAATTTGGTGGAGGTGGCAATGGTGACTACTATGGAACTGCATGAAGAAGCAGAAATGTCCCTGGGCTTTCATCTAAGCAATCTGTTAACACTTCCTGCAGGAAAACAGGATTTCACAGCAGTTTAAACATTGGAACTGAGAGAGTTGGTTAGGAAGGAAGTTGCTGTAGCCATGTGATTCACTTTGAAGGGGGCTCCCACGTAGCAGTGCAGTGCCTGGACGATGGAGCTTCTGCAGTTTAGAAAGAAATGAGTCATAGATCTAAGAAGAGAGCTCTGAGCAAAGGAACCCTGCCTCCTAATATCCAACAGTGACATTTTGGACTTAGTAAATCAAAATTTAGTTTAGACTTTATGAACTATGATGCTACAATTGGTCAAACAAATGAAAATTTATTTATTTTTTAATTATAAGAGCATAAGAGAGCTGAACAAATCTAATTGCCCTGAATATCTGCACAGTTTGACTATGTTTAAGTTGAGCCCAGTTTTGGACAGCACACCAATATCCATAGGAAAGTCGTCAGATTATGCAGAAAGAACTGGATACAGCAGGGACTGTGAAAGAAGAGCTGAAAACATTTGCCAATAGACTGTGTATTTGGATTAGAGGACAGAAGTCTATCTCAAACTTTATTCCAACATCGATTCCAGATTAATTAATAACTTTAATGTGAAATGGAAACAACACAAATATTTGGGGACAAAAGCAATATTTGTATGATCTTGGGAGTAAGGAAACATTTTCTAAGTATAATACCAAAATCCAACACAATTGAGAAAAAGATCAATAGTTTTTTTTTTTTGTTTGTTTGTTTTTGTCATTTTTAGCATAAATAGCCTACACAACTTTTTTAGGCTTAATGCACTAGAAAAAATATGTGTTGCATACATATAAGATAAATGGTTAAGATTATTAACATATAATGAGCTCTTAGAAATCAATGATAAATAGATGAGTACATAAAAAGGAAAATAGCAAAGGCTATGAATAGGCATGGCCGAAAGCAGAAATACAGCTGACCAATACACATTTGCCATAATGTTCACTCTTACCATGGTGCAAAGAATTTCAAATTAAAAGCAAGAATAAGATGCTATTCTTCCTCTATCAATTGGTATAGATTAAAAATAATAATACCTAGTGTTGTCGAGGGAACAAGTAAAAAATGGTGGTAGAAGTATAGATTCATCCTTCCAGAGGAAAATTTGACATTATTTATTTAAAAATTTGAGTACTTATTCAAAACATTCTCTTTAATACTGGAAATACAACTATAAGAATTAGTATGAAGTTATAGATACAGTCATCTCCAAATTTTTAATATTAAAATATTAAAATACCCTAATGTTTCAATTGTAGAGAATTGAATTAAATTATGCACTTTACATAGTAATTAAAAGAATAATTTTATTGTGAATTATATTATAGAGTTAATTTTTATTCATTACAAATTATAATATATTGTAGAAGAATGTTAGTTAACATGGGAAAATGTTGAGGCTCTGTTGTTTAAAGTCTAAACAGGAGATTTCAGAATTGCATGTATCGGTGATTTTATTGCTACAAAAAAAAGTATACACATAGAGAAGATATGAAAGAATGTTCAACAAAATGTTAATGAAACTATCTTTTGATGTTAAGATTACAGGTAATGTTAAGCAGCTGATTCAAAAAGTTCCTTACGCTTTTTCCCTGTAAAACTCTCTGGTTTTGTTACTTTTAGTTTGAATTGCCAATAGAATTTTAAGTCAATGTTATCAGGGTGACACAAAATTGAATCAAGGACAAAATTTAGGACATGATAGATGGAAATGGAATGCCAAAATGATTTGATAATGGAATGATTTTAAATCATTCTGTGTGGCTTAAAATGAGGACTTTGGAACAAAAGAGGAAGGTATGATAAACGCAGCTGGGCTGGTGGCATTGGCTACTGAGATTTGGATGAGTTAGTTTGGGAGACGTCTCAGGAATCTGTTTGCATAAAGTCCTGAGCAGCCATCTGGGAAAGATCATCTCGGGACAAACTTGGTCTAATAGCAGCAGAGCATTGCAGCGAGAGGCTAAGTGGTTCTGAGTTATCATGCTTGTCACTCGTATGTGTCCCAATACAATGGTTATGAATTTCCTGAGTCCTGGGAAGGGAAATGGACATGTCAAAATTCAAAGAACTGATTTATTTTTCAAAAATTTTGTAGACAGTAGGGACATAGTACAATGCTTTGGTACCATTCTAGTAGGAAGTAGTCCAAAAGGGGAGAAAGGCATTCTTCTAACTGGCTCAAGTTGCAGCCTTTGCGATTTTATCCTCTTTGCAAAAGCAAGCATCCTTGATTCATGAGACCCAGCCTCACCTCTCAGGTTGCCCTTGTCCTGGTGCTTATGGTCAGATGGCTCCTTAGTGGGCACCAGGATGCAATGGACCAGTTCTGGCTAGCTTTTAGTGAGGAATGCCAAAGAGTGGGAAATTGGGATCTGGGATATTATTGAGCTACAAATTATGTTCATATTAAATATAAATCTTTTTGGTCAAGTGGTTTTTAAACTTTTCTTTTTAACAGCAAGTTACTTTTTGTGAATTAAATATCATGTGTGATCCAAAACACAAAACTGATTAAGGCAGAGCTGATTGACATGGGAATGGGGGTAAGGGGCCTAAAGCTCAACTGCTCCTTGTCACCTCCTCTCTGACCTAAGGATACTTCTTGGAACCACTAGGGTTGAAAACCACAGATCTTTCTGACTTCCAGAGATGAGCAATGACTTGCTCAACATAGGGCTGGGCCCAGAACTCCTTTCGCTGGGATGTTTTACCCACCACACCACCTCCTGTATCATTTCTCTAGCACTTCTTCCTTAGAAACCTTCCAGAGTGCTCCTTTTAGAGAAACAGACTGAGTCCTGGGATGGGGAAGAGGAGGAACAGAGTAGGTGTTGCCTGGTAGGATGGCCCTGGTAGGATGACAAGCTACAAAACCCCCCACAGAAAAGCACACAGCATCTGGACACATGTGCCCCTAAGACCCTTGACTATGAAGCTAAGGACCTCCTCGGGGCTGTGTTTTCTGGACGAAGGAAGGGGCCCTGACCAGGGTGGGTGTTCTGCAGGCATTCCCTCCTGCTGTTGCTCAGTGTGGCTGAACTGCCGACCTTCCAAGGTCACTGTGGGCCCTCTGACAGAGCCTTTGATTTAACATGTAAGGGAATTCCCACTGGCTGATTAAATATTTTTATGTTTTATCATCTTCCTGCAGCTAACAGCTTTTGGCATGCATGGTATTTTTATAAATGTTATAAGTAAATATTATGGAGTCAATCGCAGAGATGAACATGGACACGCAGGCCTAGGGCTGGAAGACATTAGATTTCACATAAAAAAAGATGAGTATGGAAAAATTAAAATATTGAGAACTTATAAATACTCATCAAAGCATTACAATCGTGCATCCAAAATCCAATGTTAGCAGATAAAATCAAATTTATTTTAAGTGTCATATCTACATATCCAAGGGGATTTAATAATTTTTTTCTTTGTGTTTGGGGCATCTCTTAATAGACAGAGAATAAGTAGGGTTACACAGTCACATTAAAAACCACTAATTTTGTTTTTGGTTTCAGTTTCAGACAGAACTAGACCCTTCCACAAAGCATGGCAGACAGATTCCCGATGTCTAAGTGGCTAAGGCACTACTCAGAGTTTCCAGGGGCCATGGGCCACTTTTGGTCCAAATGGCCCTTTGGAAAATACAAAAAATAAATAAATAAAGTGTGGGCCTTGGTGGCATCATGATCCAGCGCCCTCTTGGGTGAGAAAGTCTGAGGAAGCTGCTTGGAAACTGGTGTCAGAAAAATCCTCCTTCTAGACATAGAGTGATTCACAGCCAGAAATGTATCCCTTCCTGGGAAGCCACTAAACCTCTGCCGTGGCTGTGCCCGTCTCATAACCCACAGGCCTGGAAATCCCCGGCGAATCCATGCGTAGTGCTACTGGTCAGCAGTTGCGAATGACGTGTGCTCAACGCTCTTTCCCCAAAGCATCTTTTCCACTTTCCTCCCACCTCCATAGTCCCTGACATGGGTGAGAATGAATGGGAGGAGCCGAACAAATACATTCAACTTGCTTTGCTGATTTATTTGTGTCCTATCAATCTTATTTCACTTACTCTCCAGTGGTTTGCTGTGTGTCCCTATCCTACCTTAAATCTAAACTTATATGAGTCTAAATCATTTCAGAATTTTCCCATGATTTTGAGTGCATTTATTCAGCACATTCATAAATGTTCTTCCCTTTCACGGTGTTAGCAACTTAGCACTATTTGCTGTCATCTGCAAATTCAAGAGCCTGACCTAAACCTAGATAATTAATAGAGTCTCGGTGCCAGGCGTATAGCAGGAAGTCAACAAATATATAAGCAAGAAGGAAGGAAGGAGGGAGGAAAGGAGGGCAGAAAGGAAGGAATAGAAGGAAAGAGGAAGGGAGGGAAGGAAGGGAAAAAAGGAAGAAAGGAAAGAAGGGAGGAGGGAAGAAAGGAGGGAGGGAGGAATCACCCTGGAGCGTAGTTCACGTTCCTCCAGGGTGACTTTGAAAGCCCTGGTGAACACCCTGATTGAAGGCAGGCCCCTGCAACAACCCAGGGGGATAATGTCCTCTGACAATGGGGTGCAGTGGAGATGAGATGGCAGGCAGGCCTGGAGGACGGAGAGCACTGAAAGGTCAGAGAGAGCACAGGGTGGAGGCGCTGGAGATGCTGACCTGGCCCCAGCAGGGAGTCCTGCCCAAGCTCCACAGCTCACAGTCCTCAGGATGCTCTTGAAAACACTGAGAACACTAGTGTAGATTAGGGCATTCTATCACATTGATCTGGATGGAATGAAAACCTTTCTCAAGTGTAGATAAGATGGTTCCTTCTAAGTCTTTTTGCCTACCTGGCCTACCAGCTGGTCTCTGCTCCTGCTAGTGGAGAACGTTGTCCCATCCTCCATCCTGCCCATGGAAGATGGCCATCTTCACTGGCCCTTAGGATGAGAGCTATGAGAGGAATCATGGGAAGAGATTGTCTGTCCTCTAGAACCTGCCTCTAAAGGAGTTATGATATTTTTCTCTGATTGGAACCTGTAGTCCCAACTGACCAGCTGGGAGTGGGTCATTCCTGGAGCAAATCTAGTGGGATGGTTGGAGGCGACTTCTGAGACTATGTGAGGAAGAACCTGCTAGGGGACAGACTTACTTCAGTTCCCAGAAATGAGACTTTATTGACCTCCCAGGTGAGCTCTTCAGTGTTAGAAAACAGCTAAGGAGGATATGAGGGGACAAACAGACAGACAGTAGTTTTTTAAAGACTCGGCAAATCACGTTTGATTAAGGGCAAGATTTGCTGCATGAGTGTGCTAAGTAGACCTGTGATGATAACCGTGACAGCCAATGAGATGAAATGCTTACTACGTGCCAGGCGCAGTGGTGGGCTCTGACCTCACGTACTCTTCACAAGAAGCCCATGAAGTGGGCACTTCCATTACCTCTGATTTACAGATGAGGACACTGAGGCTGACTATAGTGAAGCAAAGTTCAAGGCCATGCAGCTGGTAGATGGTAGAACCTAAATTTTTGAATTTGTGTTTCTGCTTCATGTTCTATTTTCTTTGTACTTTGGGCAACACACACACACACACACACACACACACACAAACTGAGTAAATTCTATTAAATTAATCCCGTATCAAGATTAAATCAAATTCAACAATTTCTTTTTTCCTAGGTTTAAGGGTTTGCACTACCTAAAAGTGCATCACCTATCTCTGGAGTGGGTTTGCTTGACCACTAACTTACACTCCCGACAAACTGAAGCCACCCCTGGCTCCACCTCCGCCCCACCCCATGCACAAAGCACAGGCACAAACACACTCACAGTTGGACTCTTTCTGGGTGTCCTAGAACCCTGGACTCAAGTTCCTGTTCACTTCACGCAAGTTCCTCAATTTTCTCTTTCCCCCTGAAGATTCTGAAGTACTTCCTGGCCCACTACTTCCAACTGAATTGCAGTTTCCACGAGAAAGGAAATCTTAACTGTGGGATTCTTGAGCCATCTTCCAAGAGAAGTCCTTTCTGCTTTTCAGCATTTAGGTAGGACATTTATACAGGCAGCTCTTGGAAGGCGGTTCGGATTTTGTTCAGCTCTGTCCAGTCTACCTTCTCCTTTCTGGCCTCTGTGCAAATAAAATTGGATGTAAGACTCGAGTCCTGGATCACTTCTGCAGCTAACCCCACTTCCTCAAAATGTGAACCTGCAGAGTCTCATTCCACAGCACCTAGAGAAACTGCATTGAAAGAGAGGAATATTTCTTCAAATTTTAGCAATTATAGTTTCTTAATGGAAGTAATCAAAGTCCTATTTTGTAATTTGTTTACTATTTTGGAAGTTTCAGAGAAATCAAAGCCCCTCATAGCAAAAGTATGACCCTGCCCCAGCCCACTGTTTCCACTTTCAAAATATGTTAAAACAACAATAATAATGAAGCTATTTCAAATATGCCAAATCTAAAAAATCTTCACTCTCAGACTCCACTATTGTGACTGTGTTTCTAGTTGATATTCTATAATCTTATCACTTTCAGGCACACATCCACATACCACCCTGGGTTATTTATAAAGATAAATTCTGTGCTGAGATCAAAATCTACAATCATTTTTTTTCCCTAGGTCTAAATTTGTTTTTGCTACTTTAAAAAAAAAAGATTTTGAAAATATTTTCCTGTGGGTTTATTTGTATAAAAAAGATTTTGGTAAATAAATTACTGAGAACAAAAACTCTTTTAGGTTGTCAACTACCAGCTAACACATATTTGGAATATCTTGAATTATCTAGGAACTAACAGTTCTGTTTTTGGATTATTTGTACTCTTAACTTTTTTATTATGTGTTAAAGTTTTCAAAGTGTCTCTGCTTAAAAATGTAGCTCTAATCATTCATTTCTAGCTCATAGTGGGCATTGGCTTCTTAGCAAATTAAACTTTGCATTATCTATGCTTATTGAGCTTAACTTTGCACTATCCATACTTTCTGAGCTAACTCTAAAGTGGGATAAGTAATACCTACTTCACAGAATTATCATGAAAATTAAATGATGTAGTACGTGCAGAATAATGATTTCTCATCAGATAGTAAGTGCTCAGTAAAGGCTAGCTTGAAAATATTACCTAAAGACTACAGTTTAAAATTAATAATTGAGTTGCAACAATTACAACGATTTGTGCATGTTTTTTATCCCCATGAGCACACATGCTCTGGGAGGGTGGGCAGTGGCCTCCTTTGGCCTTCAGCCTGGTCCTGACATAGCAGTCTTTCAGTGAATATTAGTGCAATGAAATTCTTCTGAATATCAACTTGCCATGCTATCTAGTGGCATTGCAGAATTTGATGATCTCTTTTCTCTAAATACATTTACACATTTTAACTCTATTTTTAAAGATACTGGTTTTCTTTAATCTTCTATTTAAGAAACTGAAATTCTAATGCAAATTCAGTTAATTAGTGCTAATAAGCTTACACCTAAAAAGAGTCAGCAGATAAATGATGTCATCGGCTTTTCAAGGAAAGGTAAAATTGAGACAACTTGGGAGAATGGTAACAGTTTGTAATTTGCTTTGGGGCTTGTCTCAGAAAAAATGAGCTACAGTCTGGGGAGCTGAGCTACAGTTAAAAAAAGACTTGACGTCACACGTGAAAGCGTTGACCCCTCTACTGTGAGAAGGCCAATGCCATCAAAGCCATTCACTTGAAAGGACCAGCTGAAGGCACATGAACCTTGAATGCGTAGCTTTTGCTCTATAAGGAAAATATTTTTTACCTTTTATCTAGTAGACCTTTTTCTACTCCTTAAATTATACAAATAAATGTATGGACAAATGCTCCAAGCTAATTCACAAATATTACCTGGTGCTATTGCAATATTTCAAACATACTAGGTTGAAACTATGGTGAACTCCTCGTTTAAATGTTGCATGTGCATGTGTTTATAAAGAGAATTTTAATTCATAAGATTGTGTAAGTGTTAGTCTAATATACATTTAGAGCACCCAATATGTGCTATGAGCAGTGCAAAGTGGTAAACACATGGCACAAAAGAATAGGAGAAAAAGAGCTTGCATCATGCTGTGCTTTTGAATTTGGAACATACTGTAACTAAAAAAACAAGGTGCGAAAATACACTTACCTTGAGTGGAAAGCACCATAAATATTGGCTACCTGGAGAGCTGTGATGGAAAGGTGCCTAAGACTAAAAGCATCTTTAGTGGGCAAGAAAGCCATGGAAGGTGGGAGTGGCAGTGACCGCCCACATGCTGAGTATTTGTCATCCTGGCTTCCTGGTCAGAGTCAGCTACTAGAGGTTTCTGGCAAAGGAGTGGCTTCGCAGGTCTGTGCTTAAGAAAAGACCGTCAACAGTGAGGAAGATAAATTCAAGAGGGAACAATTATCGTGTTTGATCTCATCTCAGGCAGCTCTTTTCTAGACACAGGACACACTGGCTCTGTCCCTTTGCAGTTCTGCCTGGGCACTCATCTTCTCACTTTGGGGAAAGGCAGGCTGACCTTACTCCTGGGACAGGTCATTATAATGAGGGACTGCTGCTTGGCACTGCCCACCTATGAAGGAAAGCAGTCTTGCATTCTTTTCATTGACTTGCCTTGTAGGAATTGAGCCATAGATTGGTTCATGTTTCAGACTTATAGGATAGGACCAAAGCTATGTGTTTAGTAAGAGACATTGTTTGAGTCCCAAATTGACCAGCAACCCTGACGAATGTTATAAATGCATTCAGGAAAGTGAATTCCTATCTTGTGACAAAAAGTCACCTCCAGAATCTGCTAGTATCTGAGCACATTTCTCCAGAATCAGACGAATTTCTCCGAAAGAGAAATAGCAGCTACTGGTGCAGTCTGTCCATCAGAGTCCCAGCAGGAAACAGATGGCACTCTCAAACTGAGTGAGGAATGTTAATAAAAGAGTGATTTATCATGTTGTAAGAAGATTTAGGGACATGTACAGGAGATCTTGAAGGATGCTAGGGCTAAAATGGCAGAAGCTTATGATGGTGGGTGAGCTCTTTATCAGCCCCAAGTCTGAAGGGAAATGTGCCAGTTCCAGACCTTAGAGAGGTAACCACAGAGAAAGGGTAACTGCACAGAAGCTGTGGCATTGGATGGGAAACATAGCCAGCCTGTGCGCACTGCAGGAAGGGAATTAAATGTGCAGCTTCCTTTTCTCCCACTGGGGCAGGGAGCACGCGGATGCGCCTACACAGATCAGCCTCAAGGGCACACACGAGGACACAGAAGGGTGAGACTGGGTCTGCAGGGCACAGGAAAAATACTAAGCTCAATGCAGTTTTCAGTATGTGGTCAATTCACATAAAATAATAATAACAAGGCATTAGCAACACGGTGAACGAGGAAGCTCCAAACTTATGTTCCCCACATAAACATGGAAAAACAAACAAACAAGAAAGCCCAAAAGCTGTGTGAACCAAATTTTTAGAATTTCTGGAAAACAATCAAAAGGTTTGTAGCAACCAATCGAACACCCAATCAAGAAAAATCTATCTTCAAAGTGGTAGGAAAGTTCTGTGGTATTTTACCTGCGTTGGTCCCACTCTTGTCCCCTGGTGGCAACAGTCTTGGTCTTGAATGACACCATCCCAGTTCCCAGTTCCCCTCTTTGAACCAGAGGGAGAGAGAGTAGACCTCCATTGCAGATTATCATGTATGTCTGTTCTAACCTGGCTGGGGATACCTGAAGAATTGACTTGCTTTTCTCTGTCTTGCATAACTCAGAAAGCAGGCAGGAAAAGCAATGGGTACTGCTCAGAAAAGTGCAAGGGGACTAGAAACCCACAGATGTCTGGGGCAAGAGATTCTTGCTGGAGACATACAATAGACCATCTCAAGCCTGAAGGAGAAGCTGGGGAAATTAGGACATTCAAAAGCAGCTGTTTATACGGAGGAATCTAGAAAGTCATGTACTTGGCCAGGTAAGATGAATACTTAGAAAATTCTAAGACCTTAGAATTTTCACTTAAGGCTGATCTCTAAGCTCAGAGCAAGCCTAACAGTGCTTAAAGAGTACCCCAGCACAGAGTCAGTCAGCAAAAGACTGAGAGAAGTGGTTACTTTCTCTCTTTTGTTTTTTCTTTTGGTGTTTTTTGGTCTGTTTTAGCTCCTGGTATTCAAGGAAATCTCTTTCAAAACATTAGCTGAACACAAGCTAAAGGAACAGAGATTTCAGTGAGCACACATGACAAGGAATAGTCTTTGCAAAAATAGTTTGAAAAAGTTCAAAACAAATGGACTACTGGAGCTTTCAATAATCAAAAACAAAAACACAGAAGCCAACCCTGGAGAAGGAGGAAAATGATTTCCAGAATTACCACATTATAATAACCAAATGCCAATATTCAACAAAAAATCACCAAGTATACAAAAAAAAAAAACCACACAGGAAAATATGACTTATTGAAATGGACAAAATAAAATGGCAAAAACTGTCCCCAAGAGAGCCCAGACATTGGACTTACTAGACAAAGGCTTTAAAACAACTCTCTCAAATATGCTCAAAGTGCTAAAGGAAAACATAGGCAAAGAACTAAAGGAAATTAGGAAAATGATTTATGAAAAAATGAGAATATGTCCAAAGAGATTAGAATTATAAAAGATAAACAAACAGAAATTCTTGAGTTAAAAGTACAATAACTGAAACGGAACAATTTGCTAGAGATGCTCAAAAGCAGATTTGAGCTGGCAGAAGAAAGGATCAGAGAACTTGAAGATAGGATATTTGAAATTATTGAATCTGAAGAGCAGAAAGAAAAAAGAAAAAGTGAACAGAGCCTAAAGGACTTATGGGACCCATCAAGAGGACCAATATAGTCATTACGGAAGTCACAGAAGGAGAACAGGGAGACAATGACAGAGTTTACTTGAAGAAATAATGGTCAAAACTCTCTCAATTTCATGAAAGACATGAATCTAAAAATCCAAAATTATCAATGAATTCCAAGTAGGATAAGTCAAAAGAGACCCACACCAAGACGCATTACAATCAAACTGTTGAAAACCAAAGCCAAATAGAGAATCTTAAAAGCATCGAGAAAGAAACAACTTGTTACATATAGGGGACCTTCAATAGGATTATTCCACAATTTCTCAGCAGAAACTGTGGAGGCCAGAAGACTGTGGGGTAATATATTTAAAGTGCTGGGGGGAAAAAAAAAACCTGTCAACTGAAAAGTTTCTCTCTGGGAAACCTGTCCTTTAAAAATGAGGGAGAGGCCAATACATTACTAGACAAATAAAAGCTGAGGGAGTTTATTATTTCTAGCTATAAATGCTTATATTAAAGAAGAAAGATCTTCAATCAATATCCTAACCTTACTCTTTAAAGAACTAGCAAAAGAAGAGCAAACTAAACGCAAGGGTTGCAGAAGGAAGGAAATAAAGATTAGAAAAGAGATAAACAAAATAGAGAATAGAAAAACAATAAAGAAAAATCAATGAAACTAAAAATTAGCTCTTTGAAATGATCAAAAATATTGACAAACCTGTAGTTAGATTGATTAAGAAATAAAAAGGGAAGACTCACATAACTGAAATCAAAAATCAGAGTGGAACATTACTACTGATTTTGTAGAAATAAAAAAGTATTATAAGGCAATTCTATGAACATTTGTAAGCCAACAAATTGTATAACCTAAATGATATGGACAAATTCCTAGAAATATATATCTACCAAAATTGAATCATGAAGAAATAGAAAACTTCACCCATAACTATTAAGAAGATTGAATCAGTATTCAAAAATCCTCCAACAACAACAACAACAAAAAGGTCCTGGATGGCTTCACTGGTGAATTCCAAATAGTTAAAGAATTAACACAACTTTTCCAAGACACTGAAGAGGAGGGAACATTTCCTAAGTCATTCTTCAAGGCCAGCATTATCCTGATAGCAAAGCCAGCAAAGATACTACAACAAACAAAAAGTACAGACCAATATCCCCTATGAATATTGATGCACAAATTCTCTAGCAAACCAAATTCAGTCATGAAAAGGTTTATATACCATGACCAAGTGGGATTTAGTCCCACAATGCAGGGATGGTTCAACAAATGAAAATCAATCAATGTAATACACTATGTTAATAGAATGAAGGGAAAAATCCCACATGACCATCTCAATTGATGCAGAAAGAGCATTTGACAAAATAGCAATTGTGACTTCTGTTTATTTGGGATGTACTATGTGCCAAGTGCTACAGTAGGCATTTGATATACAATGTGTTGAATCCTCAAGTCAACACCCTAAAACCTAATATTATACTATTGCCTCCCTCTTAAATATGAAGAAAGTGACATTCGGAGTACTAAAGTAGTTTATCAAAATCACATATATATAATAAGGAGTAGAGCCAGTACGTATATTCCAGATTTTGAGATTATAAAGCCTAAGCCATTTCTACTGTATATTGTGTCTTTTTGCTTTGGCATCTAAGGAGAATCAATATGAGGGTCCCAAGAGCTAATTTGGGAAAGTCACTACCTGACTGGCTTAATAAAGCGGTCTTTGGCATCTCCATCCCTGTTCTCCTCACCACTGGTGACAAAGTGCCATTATTCTGATTGTATATTAACGTTCTTTGCCAAAATGTGGGTCTGGCCCATCTCACTCCAGTCCTGACTTTGGACTGCTGGATACCGTCCCGTCGCTTTTTACGATCTCTCCAGGGCAAGGAGGGTGCGTGTGGAGTCAGCAGCACAATAGCCAAGCAGCAAGCTCCGGGGCAGTGGACGCTGCAGAGAATCAAAAGGAAGTTAATAAACTGAGAAAGCTGGAATCAATTTGGTTTTGACTCAGAGTCATACTCTATTTTGAAAAAAAAAAAAAAAAAATCTCTCTAAAAGGTTGGTGCCAGCTCACTGGAATTAAGTTATAAATAAAAATCAGAATGATAGTTTCCAATTTTTTTTATGAGTTTTTAATAGGTACATTGTTTAGCTTCCTGACAAATTGATGAAATGCAGACCTGCTAAGTCACAAAAATGCCTGTGGCATTTGTTTACTTGGACTATTACAATAAAAGAGATCTTTTCAGATTATGTCCTTTTTGCAGTGAAACTCAGAAATGTGCTTCTGCAGACTTCTGAACTTGTACATTTTGAACTTTTAAAATCACTCTCAAGACTATGACCTCGCTTTAGCACCATAACAGCCGGGGAGACAGTTTACCTGTTAGGCCAGGTGTTCCTGCTTTATAGGTGATATTAAATAGGAAGTGGATGAGCAGATGAGGATCCAATCTTTGTGACACAGGCTGAGGCGAAGGGACATTAGTTCAGCCTAAAAGGCTGGATTTTTCTAAAACAGAGAGATCTGAAATTTCTGGGGAGGAGTTCCTGGCACAGGAACCGGTTTTTGCTGGCATTATCTACAGAAGTTAACTCCACATGTGGGTTTGGGTTCCATTTATGGCCTTCTGCTCTTTTATAACTTTGCAACAGCCTTTGTCCATCACTGGCCACATTCGTAGGGATTATGGGACCCGACAGTGATGGCAGAAATACTTGATGTTAAGCAAGCACTGAAGACACTTAAATGTTATGTGCAATACTAATCCTGGCCGCCCTGTAAATCAATTTAATATTATACTGGTTTCACAATCCAAACCCAAGTTGCTTTATATGAACTTGGCCTATTAAAGATAAAGCCTATCCGCATCCTCCTAAAGACAATGGAAGTTTAAAAAAGAGAAAAAGAAAAAGAAAAAAAGAAAAACAAAACTTCTGTTTGTACTTCACACCAGGTCAGGTGACGACTGTTATCTTCTCTGGGTTGAGTGCTTCAACCACGGGAAACAGAGCCGCATTAAGCAAGAAGTTTCCTATCACTGAGAAAATCTGCTTGTGAAGCTTGCCCGAAGATGTCCTGCCTCCCAGCCAAGATGCCAGACTGCGACTCCCATGCCAGCGCGTGTGGGCGGCGTATGGGCCTTTCATCTCCGAAGGCAGAGGGTGCAAGTGGGTGACAGGCAAAGGCACCGGTGGCCTCTTTTCAGCTCCGCCTTTCCTGGTTGAGGTAGTTCTGGTTTTTAGGAGAACCTTGGGGACTGGGGACAGGGGCGGGCGGGGGCGGCAAGTTAGCGGGGATGGGACACCTGGAGGCCAGGTGTCCCTGCTCACCAGCAAGCCGGGGGAGGAGAAGTCCCACTCAGGCCTGTGAGAGCCCGTGATACCATGCGCTTCCCTGCCAAGTATTTACTAAACCCTGAAACAAAAGGCTGGCTAATCCTCAAAGATCAATTCTGCCCTCCGGGGTTTTTCCAAATCAATCCCACCCTGTGGGCCCTTGCCCGGGTCTGGATTGCGCAGCCTTAGCTGCACTTTCGAATTCCGCCCGTCACTTGACTCTGCTGTCAGCATTAACTTTGCTCAAGTTCAAATCTGGAAATACCTTCCTTCTTAGTCTCCGAAACCCTCCGCAGCCCACTGCACACTCCCCAGTCAAAACAAGCCTTTGTGTGTGGTTAGGAGCAAAACGCCGCTTCAGAACCGTCTCTGGGCCAGGGTAGAGCTCGCGTTTGGCAGCGTGCAAGTGGAATGTGCCCTTTTCCTCGTGTCATCTTTGTGTCTAAAAATAGCAGAGACACCCCTTACTGTACTGTGACACACAGACTCATGGGGGATGAATAATCACATTGACAGTCATTTTGGGGGCAAGCAAGAGAGAACAATGAGTAAAAACTGATCCCCCAATACAAAAATAAACATCGCAAACTTCAACAGATGTTTTCATTGTCAGCTGGGGTTTTTGTCCCTTGCTCAATTCCTCTGCCCTTTTAATTCTTTATTTCTGTAAGCCTGAGCAGTTGTCCTCATTTATTTACCAACCTTCTGTTTCCCAGATTGCTGACACGGCGACTCTCCCACGTGGGGGCCTCTCACACCGCGAGGGGTCCGACTGAGGCAGGCAGAGGAGAAGGCACACTGGGCCGCCCCAGTCATCCGAAGGTGGAGCAGTTGTGAGCCCACATCCTTTTGGTAAAGACACTCCCCCGACACTTTAAAATAATAACCCACTTAGCATTATGTAGTGTAGACGTTCAGGTGACTCTGAAAACTTTCATTTTTCCAGTGCAAGTTTAGGATATTTTTACTAGCATTTTGCCCATTTGCAAGAAATGGTAAAATTAAAGCAAGAACCACTCCATTGGAGTGAAAAAGTATGCAACTTGATTCCTTTTGCTACTTACTACCAAACATGTTTTTCCCTCTTCTCCATTAGATTGCTTGCATAAACACTGATACAAGGCAAAGTGTCTTGTGTTTGGGGACTAAGTGTTTTTGCTGATAACAGTGCACTGAGCCCTGGGGTGGAATGTCTTAGTAGCAGGTAAAGGTTAACAACATGAGTTGAACAATACCCACAAATGTCTTTGAAGAGAAGGGCCCACATTATACAATATAGAGCCAAAGATTAGCATATATGAATCTCCCAGCCTCCAAACCTCCAGCCACAGGAGGTATTGCTCCAAGTGGCCTGGGACAGGGCACACCTGCAGCCTGAGGACAGAAGTACAGCCATGTCTTGGAGAAATGAAGGCTTAAAGCCAGAAGGCACTTTACAGGTCAGAGTGGCCAATGTCCTAGATTTACAGTCCGAGGCCTGAAGATGCTTGATGTTTAGTACTCTTGAGTAGGACAGCAAGGACCGGAAAAGAAACAGAATCCCGAAACCCAGCTATTCCACTGTCTTTCATGGAAGTCATAGTCCCTGCAAAGGAGATCCTGAGATGTAAAGTATCGTATCAATGTTAAATTACTGGAGTTGATAGTTGTACTATGGTTACGTACAAGAATATCCCTATTCTTAGGAAACAAACACTGAAATATTTAGGGGTAAAGGACAATGACATATGTAACCCACTTCAAATGGCTCAGAAAGGAAATTACGTGTGTGTGTGTGTGTGTGTGTGTAGAAAGAAAGAGAGAGCACACACAAGCAAATGCTAAAGCAGATGGCTAACATGCTAAGTACATCTGGGGAAAGGGTCACAGGTGTGTTACGATGGTGGCAGAGGTAAGTAAGCTCCTTCAGGCCTCTGCCTTGAGTCAGCCGTGTTTAGGATGGAAAAACTTCTACCCTCCTATTGGAGGCTGCAGAATTTGGAAACGAAAGATTCCTCAACCAGTTTGGTGAGATGGATTTACTGGATATTTTTTTAAAAAATTACATGGGTCTGTCCATTCCTCTTGTCCCTTCAATTTAGCGGCCAGGTATATTTCCTGCAGTTTAAACTTGAATGAGTCATCTATGATTTGGGGTAAAATTAGTGGTTATCACAGTATGCAAAAGTACCCAGGGAACACTGAGTTTAAGGAAAAAGGCAGCAGGTGTCTTGAGGACAGCTACAGAATAGACTGAACATTTGCAAGTGCTCAACACTCTGTAAATCATTTCATACACATTAGGTCCATTTGATTCTCCCCCAAAATTTGAAATGCAGATATTCATTCCATTTTACAATTGAGGAAACTGAGGCTCAGAAAGTTAAGTGGTTGGTTCTAAAACACAGAGCTGTAATTACTCGGGCTCAGACTTGAGCCTTGCTTTTATAAATTCTGTGCTTTTGTCACTAGGCTGTGTGACTCTATCTGCAGCTAGAGCTACATCTTCCAGCAAACATTTATTGTGTGCATTCCAAGTGCCAGATACTGTATTATACATGCCTCTGAAATCTGTTCCTGCTTTGTCTAAGCTGTGAACAAAATCATGCTAATAAATTGGAATACAATGTTTTGGGTCATTTTTTATTTTATTAAGGAAATAAATACAAAGACTTTTTTGTCTTCATTTTCCTATGCAGGTACGAAGTCTCATTTTAGCTTTTATCATAAAGGTGGTACCAAGGCACCTTACAAAGATAATCACATGCTTGTTCAGAAGGCACCTGGAGGATACCTAATCCAACTTTGTCATTTTTAGAGATGAAAAAATTAACACCAGAAACTTCAAAAATTTTTTCTAAAGCTACACAGCTAGTTGGATGCTGGGCCAGGACAGGACTGGGTATCAAACATCTGATCACCAGTTTAGTTTATTCCTCCTAGAAAATGAATAGTTTTTAGCCAAGTATAATTGATTATTTCGTATTAATACTTTTTTTTCAACAGAGATTTGGAAAAGGGACAGGATATAAAGGAACACTTAGGTTGAATATAAATATATATATATACGTATGTCTGATATAAACATACAAGAAGATTAACAATTAAGCACGTTCATCCAAAAGAAGAGGGAAGAGCCCGGATGAGTTCTGTTCTCTGTCATATTGATCCTTCTGATCAAAACCATATGAGAACTAGAGAAGAACCCAGAGCCCAGTGTGATTGCCAGAGATGAAGAAGGGACAACAGAGAGAGAAAAATGAGGGAAGAGGGGAGCGGAGACCCAGTATTATTTCCAACATTTTAGCGCACGGTCACACTTCCAGTTCTTCATCAGATAAGAATGTTTTGCGCACATTGGGCCAATTTACAGCGCACAGGAAAGCCTGTAGCTGTGCTCTCAGCCCACCACTTCCTGTGCGAGTCAGCAAAACACGCTCGGCCCTGCCATTGCTTTGACCAGACGCTTCCAAGTCCTGGCTGGGAAGAGCCTCGTTGCTTGTCCTGCCGTTTGGTGGAATCCACAGTCAGCTCCTGACCATCATTAGGAAAATAATGTCCACTTCTCAGGTGTCTTTTCCCCGAGTGTGTGTGTGTGTGTGTGTCTGTGTGTGTGTGTGTGTGTGTGTGTAAGAAACCTTAGCCTTCTCCTGGCTCACTGCACTCCCATTCCTTGCTATTCATGCAACTTAATTCTTTACAGCTGCAATGCTAAGTCTCCTTGTTCCGTGACAATGCCAACAGTGTTAGGTACAGGGAAAGGCCTTTGAACTCCTTGGAGCTGACCTTCACCGTTCCTGTCACAGTCCCTCTTCAGTGGACTCCACCTTGCATCTGGGGATGCAGAGAAACATGTCATTTCTTTCTAATACATCGTCCTGGAAGAGGAAAAAGTTCCTGGGAGGCCACCTGCTGAGAGCCACTCTTGGGCTTTCCATTCGTAGGCCAACTTCTCATGAGGCCAAGTGGCAAAGACAGATAAAGGATATGGTCTCGTGTCATTTGTTCTAAAACAGTATTCAATAAATTTGGTTTATGATCATCTCCAAACATTTTCACAGAAGTCCTCATCCTCCCTGCACCCTCCACCCTGATCATCCCTACACTGCTGGTAACAAGATCTCACAGTTTGTTTCCTAAGTGTCGCATCTCCAAACAACTGTCAAGGAGTGCTGTCATCTCAGGCTCCCTCTTGGTGTCCCAGCAGGTCTGAGATGGGAATGGAGGTTATGGAGCAGCCAGCTCCCCTTGTTCAACAAACCGGTCCCCAGAACTGCTATTCTGGTGTGGCTCTTCTGGAAGGATTTTCCCTGAGGGCCCCTGACCCTCACCCCAGCCCAAACCTACTCATGTGAAACCTGCTCTGGCCGGAAAGTCTGTTTGGCAGACTGAGTGTCCTCTGAGTCTCTCCGGCTCCTTGCCGTAAAGGAACTCTCCCCAGAGCTGATTCCAGGCCAGTTCTAAGAGCACAGGAAGAAAAATGATAAACTCTTATTCAGGGATTGAGCCCCGTGAGTTGAAATGATGTTCCTGTCATCTACACAGTGCAGGAGAGGAAAAATACCTTTTTCTCACTCAAAGCTAGGTTCGTGGCCGAGGCCTCCAGAACAAAAGGCAGACTCACAAGAGAGAAGCACACAATTTTATTTAGTATAAGTTTTATGGGACATGGGGCCTTCATAAGGAAATAGAAGCCCAAAGAAATACTAAACTTGGGGAATTTTTATGCTAAGTTAGATGAAGAGTCTTAGTCACAGAAAAACGTAATTGGACAAAGAGGGTCTGATCTAATGATGACAAATTGAGGGGAACATAACAAGGCCCATTTATTAATACTTCCTTGTGCCCTTGTGTCTTCAAAGGTAAGGATATTCGTTTTCTCTGGGTATAGGAAGGGCACCTCTTGAGCGAGGGTCATGTGACTTGCTTCAGAGAAAGGCCGGAAAATCTTTTCTAGGTTTTATAACCTGCTTCAGGTGAGAAAGATAAGTGGTAGGTCAGAGTGACCTTCCTGCTTCTGCAGTTTTCTAAAATCCTCCAGCTTAAAATATTTGGGGGCAGCATGTCCTGAACCCCATCAATAGTTAACAGGAAACACAGCACCGAGAAGTCTCAGATCTGAGTTTCAACCCAGCGTTCTTTCCAGCACCCTGGCCTGGGCAGAGCTGAGCCGCAGGGAAGGTGGGCAGGAGGGTCGGGCTGGGCGAGCTTCCCACTCAGAGGACTCGGGCCTTTGGTTTTTGATTATATTTCTTACTGAGTAGAAGGAATTATTTATTTTCATTAGGAAATCTGGAGAAGTAGAAGGCCCAGAAACCTGGGGTGGGGACTGTATAATTTATAGCGAACTCCATGGAGGGCAGGGCACAGGAAAAGAGAATGACTGATGCAACGAAAAATTCAAGAAATGAAAAGAACCTAAAGATCTTCTTCATAAATATCAGAAATCAAAGACCCTAAAAACATTTTTGTTCAGTGTTTTCAACATTTCCAAAACCATATTTTCACGCAGTGCTTTTTCAATGAGGCTTCTATGAATCTCTACAACCCAAGGTAATTTTATGTAATTTTCACTTCTTACAGTTTGGGTCAGAAACATATGCACCCTTGTAGATTCTTGTGTGTCCCCAGAGGTACAAAGTACTTCCCCTCCCCACGTCCACTGAGAATTCCTGTAGCACAATCCTTGCAGCAGATGGAAATGACCAGAGATGACCTGCCTAAAATCCTATCTCTGGTTAGCTGTCTGCCCAAGATAAGAACACATGTTTCCTGTCTTGTAGTCAAGAGCTTTATCTTCTACAATATTCTGTGCCCCTTAGAGTTCAAGTGTATCAAGAATGTGAGATGTACTTAGACTTTTCACTTCTTCAAATTCTTTAGAGAGCTCAAAATATTTCCTTGGAAAGAGTTATTCTAGGCATCTTCTGGGAAACAAGCACATGGTATATCCATCATCCAAATGGTTCATTAGTCGTAGGGAGAAACATTGATGTTAGAAGCAGAGAATAGAGTCCCAGCCAAAGTCTCAATCTGCCTCTGAACACAGGGGAGGGAAGTGAATGAGGATGAAAGCCACGGAAAAGAAGGCACCAGTGACCATTTGAAATTGGCATGCAAAAAATCGATGAAAGCAATATAAGGCATGATTCCTAGGTTTAAAAATTTTAAGAATAAAACAAATCAGCCAAGTACAATGAGAATTATTAAGTGCCTGTAAGTGTCCCCAGGAATCTTTAGAAATTCAAACCACACTCTATAATTAATACATGTGGGACTTTTTTTCTTTTAAGACAAGGAAAGTATAGTGGTATTGAGGACTTACAAAGGGAGGTGGAGGATTTCACCTTGAAAGATACAGAATGCATCTCCCTCTGAGAGTGCGAAAAGAGTGGCTCTGACCAGAGCACCCCTGAGAGCTTCAACCGACAGGAAAGGACAGGAGTCCCTGGAAGGAATGAGTAGGTGTAGGGATTATAGGGACTTCCAAGGCTTTTATAAAAGGATTAAAGAGAAAAGAAACAGGAGGTCCATTAGTTAAGTAAGAAGAAAGATGGATTTAGTGACGAACATAACATTACTGAGATAATGAACTGTATCACTAAATTCCTCTTTTAGAAAGAAGAAAGAAAATATATCCCCAGGATTTTTATTTTTTGATAAGGGGGAGTAGAATCGGAGTGTCTTTTTTTTTTTTTTAATAATTGGCCACTAATAAATAAGCAAATTTTAAAATAAAATGAGTTCCAAAGCAAGCAGAACTCATCTGTGATATTAGAAGTCTGGGTAGGGGTAGCCTTGGGGACAAGGGATGATGGCTGCAGGCGTGCTGGCCATCTCTGTGTCCACACCTTCCTGGGGTATGGGTGGGGCAGTACTTTATGAAGATACCTTGGACTGTACACCGTGATGTATGCCCTGTTATGTATGTGTTACACATGAGTAAAAGGTGAAAATAAAAACAAGATAAAAGGAGAATTTTAAAAAAAGGTAAATATTAAAAGTATAGTGATATATAATCCAGAATATCAAAGGAGGGGTGTTAAAAATAGAATAATGAAATTATAAAGCAGCACATAGATATTTTTAAAAACCCTTGGAGAGCTGAAGATTAAAAGCATAGCAATCAATCAGGGTGCAACCACATCCCACTTTCATAATTAAGATTAAACATGTTCCTATATCATTATACATATATATATTTAAATTTTGTGGTGGATATTTCTCATTAGTAGGAATCTTATATCCCATTTGAAAGTAAATCATCACACTCTATTTTACAATCCAAGTTTCCATATATACAATTTGCTTAAATTGAAATGTAGCCAAATAAGTAGAGAGGAATGAAATCATATAGCCATATGTGACTTTTAAGAAAAGACTAGTCAATCAACCGAAAATAATTTGATTGCTAATTATGTGGTCAATTCAATACTATTTATCATTGAGAATATAAATGAAGTAAAAGGTTTTGCTTCCGTTAAGAACAAATAATCTAGTTGGGAAGAGAAGACTAAGAAATAGGAACACCTCAAAATACCATGCTGTTCAATACTGTCTCTATAAGTGGTAGTATGAGTGAAATAATAAGACCATATGGTATCTTAAATAGAGCATGATTTTGATTCTCTCTTCCCATAAAAATGTTGGAAAAAGAATTACTGTATTGACTGAAATTTGTATATGTTGTAAACTGAGGGCTCTCATTTTATTTCATAGAAATTATCTGATGGAGATCAAAATTAGATGTCATCTTATTAGATGGGTTCATTAAAGTTTTCAGAGATAATGGACAACAATGAAATTTGCAGTTGGCACTGAAAGACAACATTTTGTGAAATCTCTAGAAAGTTTAAAAAGAAGAGAGGGAGGAAAAAAATAGGAAATCGCTCAAGTTGAATGTCAGTGCCACTGGGAATCAATTACAGACATGATGGATGAGAAGAAATTGGTCAGGATCAGGTGCCAAAAGCAATGTTGGGGTTAGGGTGTAAACCAAATTACTTTAGAGTTGGGAACACAACTTAGCAAGAAATGACAAAACAAATAAGCAGAATTTGTGTTGCAGTAACAGAAACTCCCATATGGTACAGTGAAGAAAACAGTTCAGAAGAATGAGCAATAGGTCATCTTCATGTCCACATTTCAGCCTTGTTTCCAACTCACATTGGTGAGTGAATCAGAATGTTTCCCTCAGTCTAGTTGACTTCCGGATGACTGTGATAGATTGAATAATATCTACACACAAAATATCTCCATCCTAATCCTCAGAACCTGAGCACATGACCTTATATGGCAAAAAGGACTTTGCAGGTGTGCTTAAGGCTTCTGAGATGGGGAGTCTCAGGGGGCCCAATGTAATCACAGTGGTCCTTACAAGAAGGTCAAAGAAGGAAGTAACAGGTGCAACAACAGCAGAAGCAAGAAGCAGGAGTGATGTGAGGAACAGGTCATGAACCAGGGAATGCATACTGATTCTAGAAGCTGGAAAAGGTAAGGAAATGAATTCTCCCCTAGACTCTCCAGAAGGAACCAGCTCTGGGAACACTTTGACTTCAGCCCAGTGAAACTGATCTCGGACTTCTGACCTTCTGAACTGTAAGGAAATAAACAACTGTGTTGTTTTAAGCTACAAAATTTGTGATAATTTGTCACAGCGGCATTAAGAAACTAATACATTGATTGAGTAAGATGATTAGTCTAATAAGATGATCATCCTTGATTTTCTCTAGGATGTCTCCAGTGTGGGGCATTTGATTAGTGCAGAGCTTTTGCAGAGTGATAAGCAGTTCACAGCTCAGCAAGGACTTCTTTCAGAGGGTTTCTTATGTCATTTTCTCGTATTTTTCTGCTTTATTTGTGCCTTTAGAATCTCTAAGCTTGGATTTTAAATCCAGGATGGAGCTCTTCATATTATAAACTTTTTGGATTGTTACAAGAACCCATTCACTGGATAGGTTTCCTGAAATACATGTCTATCAACACTCATGGCCTGACTCCAGAATGTGTGGGAACTGGTACCCAAACTCCAGGAAGAAAAAAACTGATCACATGGCTTAAGAAAATTCTTACACTTGCAAAATTGTTGATTAAAATATCAACTCTTAATGGTCTTAGGTTTTTTCTATAAAGACCCTTTGACTCAAATGTCTTTATCATATGTGATTTGTTCCCCATCTTCACATGGATAAAGAAAGACTTTATCCATTAACATATTTTGCTCACTCCCCAGATCATGGGCTTCTTGAGGACAAAGACCATGAATTGTTTTGGTTCTCCAGCAACTAATCGAGTGCTTGGTTGACAGTAGTAGGTGACAGACATATTTTCCAAGAAAAGGAAGGAAAGAAGGAAGAAGGAGAAAGGGAAGAAGAAAGTTTTTTCTTATCTCCTTTAAACTGAGGAAATGGAGGAGTTAGGATGAATTTCATTAGTCAATAACTACAAATTTTTAAAATTCATTTGTAAAAAATATTACATTTACTTTTCTACCTGTATCCCCCTATGAGAGAACTTACTCAGTCTGGATTGGAGGAGAAAAGTTAATGCTTTGGTATTGAGAAATTGTGACAGAAATGGTAGTGTTGGTGAATAAAGTTTCAAATGACATTATAAATGAATATTTTGGTTATCTTAATGCTAAATAACTATCTCTGTGTTTTTTGTGACTTTCTTTATAAAACTAGACTACCTATAAGCACAGCCTTAGTGAATATTAACACACATTGCACAACTTTGAAAATACTGGCATAAGAAGAAACTTTCCAATCCTCTGGAAACTTAAATAGAGTGATAAGGGCTAATGCAGTAAAAGGAAAAGGTTAGTGCTTAAAGATGATGGGCTCAACATATACTTATTTTTAAATCAAATCCTTAGTTAGGATGGCACTAAGAAGAGAAATAATTTAATGTGGAAATAAGATACACTTGAGTTACTTGCTGGATTGATGCAGAAATGAACTCTTGCCAAAAGAAGTAGGCTTTATTCTGCTGCTATTCCTTAATAGACTCTGGGATTTATAGTACCATTGGAGAATGACACCCCACATTGACAGAGGTGGTCTGCAAGATTTGTACATGGTGTGGCATTGGGCTAGCCTTGTGCAGGACCCCAGAAGGAGTCCCACACTCTCTGCAAGGAAGGGAATCTTTCTGGCAGAGAGAAGCAGTGGGAAGTCAGAAGACCTGGATTCTAGTCCAACTATGACCTTGAGAAACTCACCAATCCTCCCTGGCTGTTGTTTGCTTTTTTGGAACATCAGAGGGTTGAATCAGATGACGTCTGAGATCCTTTCCGATTTTGAAATTCTCTAAATGTACACTTGGCCTAGAGAACAGTGTTGTCCATTCGAAAGGAATTTTCCCCTTGTCAGGTTCTCCTGCCCCAAATGTTTCAGGTCCTGACTTGTACACAATAAGGAGCAAAAGGCATCTCCTTTTGATCCTGTGATTAAAAATATTTAGTTCTTTGGTGTTTGAAATTCTCTTTAACTAAACATTGTAACCTTGACATAGCTAGATTTGCACTTAAATGTAAACACATCCTATTGGCAAGACCCCATGAAATAACCGACTTGCAGTGACCTTGGGGCCAGCAGCATAATACGTCGTGTTTCTCGTTATCATTCCATGCAAGATAAGAGAATTTTCCTCTCATTCAGCTGATTTTCAGTGGCCTTGTTTTCTGGGTAGTGGGTAGCGAGAGCTTTAAAATGCTCAACATCGTATGTTGTGATGTGAATTTCAGCAGCCTATTTGGAGGAGCTATTTTTACTCTCTTAATACACGATTAATGTGACCATTTCTCCTTATCATTGTCCTAGATTTAATTAACAACTGGTGTGATTATTCTTTCTAGTTGTGATGCTAACTTATTAAGGCTTTGAATCATGAATGCAGCTTGTAGGTTAACAGGCCAACAAAATTCCTTTGTTTGGGGTAAGATTGTGAGTGTCTCTGAGGGCTAGTTTTTAAAATAAATTTTTTAAAAATTTATTTGCAAGACCACGTAAGTTATTGATCATAAAATAGGTATGAATGGTCCTGCAGTTCAATTGGGAATTGTAAAAAAAAAATACAATAATCAATAATAAAATGCACCATCGAATAAAAATGAATGGCATTGTTCCACAAAACCTCACACAAAAACATATAACAAGTATTTCCATCTTATAAAATGGAATAAGATTTCATCCATAAGATTTGGACTAATTATTTCTCAGCCCAGGTTATTCTTCTTTGCATGGTACCTTTCCATACCAACTATAGAATTGAGGGAGAACACTCCTTGGAGAGTGACCTGGGTCACCCCCAATGTTTGAATGCTCCAAATAAGGACTATTTGTTTCAACTTAGAAACCTGTTAAATGGTGAGCAGCAGCCTCTGGTTCAAAATTTGATGCCTAAATTTAATATTCTCTCTAGCAAAATTCCACTGCAGATAATTAATTAACACATACCATGGAGTTGACTATGATGGGATTTTAACTGCATCCCTGAAAATTGTCTTTTAATTTATAAATTAAAAACCAGTTGTGAGAGAGGGGAGTTCAACACAGAGTCATTCATAGAGTCAAAAGGTATATGGTTTTGCTTCAAAAGACATTGGATTATGGAAACTGTTATTTGTCTTAGAAAAGAAATTGTGTGCTAATAAAAATCAATAAGCTTCAGCAAGCTACTCAGAAGTTGATCATTTGTGTTTTGCATGAATTTTAATCCTGACTCTATCACAAACTTGATTTGATAGCATAGGAAACTTAGTTTAAAATATCTACCTTAGTTTTTTCATCTATCAAATGACAATTGTGATATCATACAAGATTAATTTTTATATAATAATGGAATAAGTAAATATTCCTGGGAGAATAACCCTCAGATAAGATCTATCCCTACCTCACTTCTGGCCGGGAGCATGTCTGTGGGTGGGAGGGGTTCTCATGGTGCATGCGGCTTTATGTTTGTGTGATTCTGTGATTGTCCCAGATCCACTAATGCCACTAGTTTTGAGTAGTTACCATTGAGGGGAACATAAAGAGAAGGAGCCATGGGTATGGGAGGAAAACAATCCAAATCTCCAATTTGTCATCCCAGCTGATAAAAATTTTCCTTCTATTCATATTCCAAAGGGTACATATTTTAAAAACCAAAAACATTTACTGGGTGATTATAGAGTTGTGATAATAATGATGCCAAATCAAATGGGATAAATGTTACCCAGTGCATGGAAGGCTCTCAGTAAATGTTTGTTGAATTAAGTCTGAATATGAATGATTGCAAGATATTTTGGAAATTAAAACATACCATGAAATATTAGATATCAAAAATATAAGAACCAAGTATTATTCAGGAAAACTAAAGATTGGAGCTTAAATAATTAGATTCCTAATCAACGATTCATCTCATAGAGATTTTCTGAGAAAAATTTAATTAATGAATATAAAGACTTTGGACTTTAAAATGATCTTTTAAGTGTATTTTTCTGCCTTTTAGCTTGCTTTATAAGTTCTCATATTTTGGCTATTTGGCAGCAAATACTTACAGAGTGGCTACCAGGTGTCAGCTACTATTTTAAGCCCTGGGGAAGCAGAAGTGAACAAAAAAACAGAAGAAAAACTCTACCTTCATGGAAGTTACGTTATAGAGGTGGAAATGAGTACATACATATATGGTATGTCACATGCCAATAAGTTATATGGAGGAGAGTGAAGCAGGAAAGGCAGGTGCTGGGAGGAACGTGTTTGCATCATAAACGGAGGGCAGGGACCTCTGCTGTGGAGATGCATCGGAGCAAAGATGTGGAGGGTGGGGACGGGAGGGCAGTGAGCCCCGTGCGTACCTGCAGAGGCACCTGCTCTGGGTGTTTGAGGATTGCAAGGAGGTGGCCATGGCTGGAAGGGAGGGAGCAAGAAGCGAGTACAGACCCTCAGAGCAGAGGGTCATGCGGAATCAGATATTGCACATGGTTTTTAGGTCAATATTAGAACTGGGGCTTTCAATCCGAGATGAGTGGTCATTCCAGTTTTATATGTTTTTGTGTGTGTGTGGTAAAATAGATATAAAACTTACCATTTTAACCATTTTAAGTGTACAGTTCGTTGGCATTAAGTAGACCCGCATCGTTGTGCAGCCGTCATCGCCATCCATCTCCAGTGTGCTTTTCTCCTCTCCAATAAAACTCTGCGCCCTTTACGCAGTAGCTGCCCTTTGTTCCCTATCCCCAGCCCCTGGCAGCCACCATTCTCCTTTCTGCCTCCATGTATTTGCTTATTCCAGGTGCGTGATAAAAGTGGAATCATACAATATTTGTACTTTTGTGACTGGCTTATTTCGCTGACCACAATGTCTTCAAGGTTTATCCATTTTGTAGCATGTATTGGAATTTCATTCCTTTTTATTGCTGGATAATATTCCATTGTGCATATATATAGATACCCCACATACTGTCTATCCACTCATCCACCCATGGATACTTGGGTTTTTCCACCTTTTGGCTACTGCTAATAATGATGCTACAGTTATTGGTATACAAATATTTAATATCTGTTTGAGTCCCTGCTTTCAATTTTTTGGGGTTTATACTCAGAAGTGAAATCATTCAAGGTTTTTGAACAGACAGGTGACTCAGGTTTTATGACATTACTCCGCTGCTGTCAGGGGAACAGGCTGTAAAGAGACAAGGGTGACTGGAGGCAATTTATGAAGAAGATACTACTGAATCCTGAATATACCTTGCAGGACGAGCCCATAAGATTTGCTGACAGATAGGCTACCGAGAGTGAGAGAAAGAGAAGAGTTAAGGATGACTCCAAGATTTTTTTCTATTATACTAAAACCATTCTTCACATGCCACTTGGAAATAAAAGACTGACACACAAAAGTTTCTAAGTGGAAATATTTCTGCATATTTCAATAATACACTACATACGCATGAAAGATTCGGGTAGAGGATATAAGGTAGTCTTTGCATTGATGTGGCTTCCATAGGCATATTCTTGGTGGTATAAATATATATAAAGTAGAGATCTCTGAGGCATTAGGAGACTTGGTGGGAAGCAAGAGATAAATGCTACGTGCAAATATCACACAACCTAAGCAATCATAACCCAGCACTGTTTGAATGTCTGTGAATCTTACATTAGTTTGGTTTGTTTCTGAACAAATATATTAGAGCTAATATCTAAATATTTTTTGCAATAAAAACTTTTGTATTTAATATTAGCAGGCTCATATCGTGTTTAAGTATAAAAATGCTAAGCATATAAATCAACCTGAGGTTCAGTAGCTTGGCTGCTGTTTCCTGTTACTCACCATGCACATGAATGTCCTATAATTATTAATTGTAAAAAAAATTACAGCTTGAAGTTCAGAGAAAGTAGGGGGGAAAAGCCATCATTTATTAATGCCTTTTGCTCAGTGCTCTGCATGTCTTATGTTATCAGCCCATTGACTGATCCCAGATCACGTGCCGGTGCCCTAGAAGCGGGCAGAGAGAGGGTCTAGCGACCACGCTATACAAAGGGATTTTCACCAGACAAGAATTAGACCTGGCTGTTGGACAGCAAACCCTCCCTCCCAATAAGAAATGTTTACCACAGATGTCTCAAAGCCACCTCAAACTCAGGACATTTAAAGTAAAACACCATCTTTTCCCCAGATAATATGTGCCTGAAACATCCGCCGTATGTACCCAGGATATGCAATCTCCCTGAACAAGAATTTATTTCAGTAGTTGTTCAACTTTGTTCAGTGATTACATTGGTCAGATCATTAATGTTCTGATGACTTCTTTCTTTTCTAACCCTAGCACATAGGTTTCATTAATATGTGATTAATGACTGAGCAATTTGAGGGTAAAAGCAAATGCAAAGCAAATCTCAAAGCATAGGTTGATCAATTCAGGATAAAAGAATCTTGACTTGAATTCTTGCTCTTATGTGTGATTTTCATGATTATATCTCCCTTATAATTTTCAATGCACCTCAATTACCAAGCAATGCTGTTTCAACCCTCTGAATGCTAATGATGGAGAGCAGAACCTGGTGATTAAAGGCCTACCTTCAGTTAGAAAGGAAGGGCTTACTGAGGCAATGGTTTCTCTTGTCTTTTATTCTCTCAGTATGAAGCAGATCGCAACACTTATAATAATCATCATCTTTTAACAGTATATTTAATTCACATACTTAAACATTTTCATATGTCAATGAAAGAAACACCCAGTAAACTAAGCGTGACTTGTACACATGCAGGCCTGCAGATGAAGAGGAGGTGAGCGTGTGTCACAGCTCACATGACATATTTTCCTTTGCTTTTGATTGTGAAACTTAGCATGTCCCTTGCATTCACGAAACAATAAGGGAGATAATGTGATGTTATTTGAACATCTATAAATATCCACAAAGGATGATAATAAACGCCTTCACTACCTCTTAGCCCATGTGTTATGTGAATTTTCAGTGTCTGCTAGTTGTCACAGATGCACTTTATAGTTTTCAAACTTGGCATCTGATTACATACTCAGTGGGCTCTTGACTGAATTGCTTATTTGAAAATGCAAACCACCCACCTTATTTAAATTTAGAACCTGCCCCTACCACCCCTACCTTCCTAATCCCCTGACATTGCTTTGCTTTTCTTCTTCATTTTTTCTATAGCAATTTATCACTTTCTAAAATATTATATGATTTAATTTTATGTTTTGTTTATTATTTATTTTCTGTCTCTTTCTGCCAAAAAGTAAGCTCTGTGAGGGCAGAGGTCTATATCTGTTTGATTCACTGATGTCCTGAGAGCCTCAAACAGTACCTGGTATAATTTAAGCATATTAATAGTAGCTATTAAATGAAGGAACAAGCCACGTGCAAGTAGCCGTGACACCAGCTGTAACACCTGAGACCCTGAGACATTTGCCTCTGACGTACCTCTGTGTTGTGCTGACTTCCTGTCCTGTGGCCTCTCCTTGCAATGTACAAACCTGCTTTCTTGAAGATTCTAAAGCTTGGTCACAGAAGGCCTTCAATGGCTCCTCATAGTTTAATGCACTGCTATTTCCTGGAGTAATTGCATTTTAACAAGAATCACAGTCTCACAGTTAGAAATACAATTTTAATTGTAAAAATTCCACCACGCTTTTGTCTTTGCACAATTTATGCTTTTGTTGTGAACATGTATTTGTCCAAAGGGAATCATGTCCTCTTTTTAGTGGTTTTACTGAAAACTACGAGTACGTGGAAAACAAAATAAACATAAATCACAGTCTAATCACAAGGTACTTGGTATTTTCAACTGCTCTGGAAGATCTGGACTCACCATTGTATGTGTGCTGCTTTTTGTTGACTTTCTTTCTTTTTAAAATCTATAGATCACCACCATCATCGTCTCATGAAGTTTGATATTGAATTATTTTAACTTTCCTAACCAAGTACAGTAAAACCGTACCTATCTGCGAGTCATAACTGGAAACCACAGCACCCTGGAATTGAGTCAATAAATGGTCTAGCTGTTTTGAATCACCTAATTAAAAGTATCTTTTCAAGATTTCCCTTCTTTTCTTCTTGCCAACTTTTATTATCCTGCTGGCTTTGGGCCTCTAGTGGAGGTTCTCTGGGGCAATCTGGTTTTATGCAGCCATTTGGCCTTGGGTGTTGAAGGGAAGCAACAGCACAGCCCAGCAAGGAGGAAGGATGTGGCCAAGCCCCAGCTGGGGAGAAAGGCAGGGCCCGAGGGAAACACAATATGGCTACACTATTGTTTTCTAGGTTAATCCTATTATTGAATTAAAAAAACAATCCTTGGTCATTTGAGACCATCTTTATTCTACTTTTATACTTGATTTATTGTTTGGATTGGTATTAGAATTGAAATCAAAAATCTTTTTTTTCCCCCTGATTTTGAAGGCATTTCTCCATTGGCTTCTATATCCCTTGGTTGTATTTGACATATTAGCAAAAAAAAAAAAAAAAAAAAAAAACCTCTAGAAGTTTTTAGTTTTTTTCTTTATTTTTAGTGCTCTGAAATTCCTATTTGATGAGTCTCCACATGGGTCTTTTTTTGAACAATTTAAAAAAAATTTTTTTTGCTAAGCATTTCAAGAGCCCTTTCAAACTAGAGACCTAAATTCTTCAGCTCGAGAAATTTTCATGTCTAATTTTTTTCTTGCATAATTTTTAATGAAATTTACCTTTAGGTGACTGAACCTTCCTGTTGAGAGACCTCTAAATGTCAGCACGCAGCAGAGGTCTTTGTTCTGGCTCATTCAGTTTCTCAGGAGATGAATTCTTTATGCTCTTGCTGCGGATAGTCTGAGACCAGGAAAGGGAAAAAGATCAGGGCAACCATCATTCAGATTGCAGACTTTCATTCACCTTCTTCCCACCCTCTTTTTTCTCTGCAGCCATACCTGGAGTCCTTGAGTCTCCATCTTGCCTTTTTAATGATTTCTGGGGGAACCCTCTGTTCTCCCACAGAAACACAGTCACCTGGCTGCAGGTGTGCAGCACATCTGGAAATTCTATGGCTCTGTCCAGTGATTTCAACAAACGCTGTTTCCAGTCCTGTACTTCACTCCCACCTTCTATGGTGCCAGGGGCCTCCAGTCCTGAGCCTTTCTTGGCTCTGCCTGCAAACTGGTGTATCTTCTGCCAGTACTTAGCTAGTGGCTTCCTCCCTTCTGCTAGATCAGATGTCACTCTTCCACGGTCTATTGTTCTAAAAAAAAGTTGCTGAAATCTTTCATGCACTCTACCCTTGTGGAATATAACGTTTTTTCTCTTGACCCTTGTGGAATATAACTTTTTTAAAAAATCAAAGTTCTTTGTTATCCTGTGAGTGGGATTCAGGAGGGATTTCAAAGGTAAGAGACAATCTGCCATGTTTAGCTGGAACTCTAATTAGTACTTTTCAAAATGTTCTCTCTTAGAGCCCGGGGACTTCTGCTTCAGTCCTGCTGGCTGATGAGGTGGGAGAGTGTGGAGTTTCAGGTCAATGAATCTCCAACAATGCTTCTTCGGCCAGCATGGTTCTGCTGCTTCAGTTTTGTATATTGGTCTTCGTGGAAGATGTCTTTGAATAAGAAGTTCTGCAGCTAAAACTTTTCTGAAAACTACTAGTCTAGGTAATCTTCAACATAAATTTCTGATGTTAATGTTTGATGACTGCATAATTCACATATTTATCCAATAAAGTTATTGAGTTTTTACGCTATGGCAGATATGGAACTAGGCGCTGATGCCCACCCACCTGGTATAAACAGATTTAATAATAACGTTGCTTTGTATTAACAAATATCTTATAGTAACCATATATCTTACTTATTTGAAGCACTACATAGGTTAAATAAATTCGGGTGATTCAGAACTGTTAATATACCATTTGAAAAGCAGATATCAGAATATTTAATAAGCCTATTTCTTCAAATAATGACCTGGGACAAGAATGACTTCTTTGCTTAGGGGTAGAAGGTAATGAGAACATTATGATTTTTCTCTCTAAAACTTTGCCTCTAATTTGTTTTCAAGTAACAACATGACCTTGATTTAGTTCAAATGATCTAGCTGCTTGATCATTTGGGAACTGATTTTGCTTTAAGTTACATATTCTCATTTTTGGAAGAAGAAAAGTAAGTTTTTGATGTGTGGCTGGGACCTGACCTCAGTTGGTGAGTTGGAAGTGCCAGTCCTCACCAGCTGGCTCCTCCTCCCTGGATTCCTGATGGAGCCACCCGTGTCTCAGGGTGTTATTTTGCTAAGGCTGCCAACCAAGTCCATAAACTGAGTGCCTTGAACAATAGAAGTTTATCGTCTCGCAGTCCTGGAGAGCAGAAGTCAGATCAAGATACCGGCAGTATTGATTCCTTCTGAGGGATGTGGGGGAGGTTCTGCTCCATGTCTCCCCACAGTCCCCCCACCGCACCCCCGGCTCTGGTGGTTTGCTAGAACTTTCGGGGTTGCCTGGTGTGTAGTGTATCACCTTGACCTTTGCCTTCATCTTCACATGGTGTTCTCTATGTATTCATGTGTGTTTACAAAGTTCCCCTTTTTATAAGTCATACAGGATTAGAGCCCACCATAATGACCTCATTGTAACTTGACCACCTCTGTAAATACCCTATCTCCAAATCAGGTCACATTCTGAGTAGAGAGGGCAGTTAGGACTAAAACATATGAATTTGGAGGGACAATTTAACCCATAACACTCAGGAACCTGCATGTCACTCCTGATAAATCCCTTTCTCTTCCCTCTCCATGTCCAATCCATCAGCATTTTCTGCCAGTTCTACCTTAGACAGATCTTGGATCTATCCATTTCTTTCTATTCTTACCCTGACCATTTTCACTCTTTCTTCTGGACTGTGGTAGTAACTTCCTCACTGGTCCTCTGCCTCCACTTTAGTTTTCTCCAGATCCATTTTCCATATACAAGCCAGAGATCTTCCAAAGGTACATATTTGATTATATCTCTCCTCTTCTTACAACATTCTGTGACTTCCCATTGCCTAAGGATAAACTCAAAACTCCTTTATGTGGCTCAAACACAATTTAGCTCCTGCCTCCGTCTCCAGCCTTGTCTCTATTTTATTTCTCTAGTGCTCGGAGCTAAGGCCAAACAGGAACTTCTCCCAGTTCCTTGATTGCACCATGCTATTGCCTCTAGGCTTTTGACTGCTCCCAGTCTGGAGAACTCCTCCAAACTCCAGTCCCCAGACACTTACTCATCCTTTAGGCCTCAGCTTTCCTGCTACTAGCTCCAGGAAGTCTAGCTCTCTACAGTGGGCTGAATGGCAAAGCAAGTTTGGATCATCTATTGCCCCATTCATTCATTCATAAATGTAGTAAACATTTATCAAGTTGCCTACTACATGTCAAACTTCAGATTTGCCTACTACATTACTTCAGATCAGTAACCACATCTTATAAAAGAAGGACAGCATTACTTTACGTCTATACTTTGTAAGTATTTCATGATAATTTTCATGATTGCTAACACTAATGTATGCATTTTGCAGCTGAAGAAATGTGAACCATGAGGGGGTCAAATGAGTTGCCTAAAGTGACAGAACTATTTGCTGGACAGTGATTAGAAGACAATGACTTTAAATTTCAAATGCATTGCCTCTAGCTAGCTAATAACTAAGGTTTAATTTGTCTAATACAGTTTTTAAAAATAATTTTCTTCTAAGAGACATAAGATCAGGTTTATATGCAAATATGAAGCTCATAATGCCTGCCCTTTTCTGGGATTATTCCCTTGTGGTATGAAGCCAAAAACATTTAATGCTAATTACTCATTCAATAATTTTTTAAATTTATCATCAGATAATGTCCTTGGTTCAGAAAAGACATTTTTTTTTTTGCCTTTTAAAATATGCTATTCCAAATCAGTACAAGAATCTGACACTGTAGCATCCCAGCTTCCTCAACAAACTTCAGTTATCTGTGACTGTCATCTTGTCTCCTAGACTAAAAGTACTTATAAAATCAGATTCAAGAGCATCATATACCAGAGAATGGAACTGCAGAAATCCAGACTAATATAAGAATGAAAAGAATCATAAATCAAAGAATGATAACATTAAGAGGAGCCAACTAAAAACATGGGAAATGCTCAGGTCTGATTATATTGTACATAGAGCTAAGCCAGTGAGTATTTCAGAGTGGGAAAGGATTGGGAAAAACGGTCAAGTGTCGCAAATTGCTCAAGATCACCACTGATTCCAGCCTGACATTGGTCATTTGGTAAAAGATTTGAATCCTCTGGGCCTCGATGAACACTGCCTTGCCAGTTCTAGGCTTCAAGGACAGCAGCCATCCAGTTGGGTTCGGTGAATTGTGATGGAAGCTGGCCTCTCTGGTGTTGTTCATTGTAACAATAGCACTTCCCTTCATTTACACACCCTCTGTGCGGGGCACAACCTGACATCCTGTTTGTTGTCACAAACAGCTGTAAGCTGTAAATTAGGTGACTGCCACACTCTTCTATTTAGAGGACATCCTCCTTAATTTTTTTTAAAGAGCTTTTCTCTGCCCATTGTCCTGATTTTACAGTCTATCTTTTGCAGCAACCCTTTGAGAGTGGGAGTTTTTCTCGGTGAATGAGTCAGGCCTCAGTATTGAGCAATGGTCGCTGCATGGAAACCTTGAGGCCCCGTTGCAAATGTTATTCCGTCTCCTTGACCAGAACACACCCAGGAGCAGATATTAGCTAGCCACTAAAAATTTCTTCAAGTCATAGATGAGTTTGAAAATTATTTTAGCAAGAACTCAAAGTTGCCTACTCTTTACTTGGAAAACATAGAATTCATATTTGATGGTTAAGGGCCAATGAATAACTTTTAGGGAGTCCAAAAACCCATGAAATTTTTTTTTAATTTTATTTTATTGTGGTAAGAACACTTAATATGAGATCTACCTTCTTGACAAATTTTGAAATGTACAATAACATATTGTTATCTGTAGGAACAATGTTGTACGGTAGATCTCTAGAACTTATTCATCTTGCATAACTGAGATTTTATGATGCACATTTATTAGCAACTCCACACTTCCACTTCTCTCAGCCCGTGACAACCACTGATCTACTTCTGATTCTGAATTTGACTACGTTAGATAGCTCACATAAGTAGAGTCATGCTTGTACACTGAAAACTACAAAACAGTGATAAAATAAAGAAGACACAAATAAATGGAAAGACATCTGTGGCCATGGATTGGAAGATATGATATTGCTAAAATGTCTATACCACCCAAAGTGATCTACATTTTTCAAACTCTCAATGACTTTTTTTCACAGAAATATAAAAAACAATTCTAAAATTCACATGAAATTACAGAAGATACTGAATAGCCAAATCAATCTTGAAAAAGAAGAACAAAACTGGAAGCATCACATTTTCTGATTTCAGAATGTATTACAAAGCTGCAGTAATTAAAACCATGTGATACTGGCATAAAGGCAGACATATGGACCAAGAAAACAGAATTGGGAGCCCAGAATCAAGCCATACATAGTTGTTTGCTATATATGGTCAACTGATCTTTGACAAGGGTGTCAAGAATACACAATAGTGAAATGATACTCTTTAACAAATGGTATTGGGGAAACTGGTTTCTCTGATACTCTGTTTGTATCTCATCACTTTTATTTATTATTTTTTAAATGACACATAATAATTATGTATTTAAGAGGTACAGTGTGATATTTTGATATATATGACATATAATGATCAATTCAGGGTAATTAGCACATCCATCGCCCCTAACATTTATCGTCTCTTTGTGCTGGGAATATTTAAAATCCTCTCTTCTAGCTATTTGACAATATACAATAAATTATTGTTAACTGAATTCACCCTATAGTGCTATAGAACTTATCACTCCTATATAGCTATATTTTTATATGTGTTAACCAACTTTTCCCTGTCTCTCCCTTCCTCTTGCTCTTCCCAGCCTCTAGTACCACTATTTTACTCTCTACTTCTATGAAATCAACTTTTTTAGCTTCCACATATGAGTGAGACCATATGGTATTTATCTTTTTGTGCCTAGCTTATTTTGCTTAGCATAATGTCTTCAAGACTCATCCATGTTGCCACAAATGATAGGATTTCATACTTTTTTATGGCTGAATAGTATTCTGTTGGTTATATATACCACATTTCCTTTATCCATTCACCAATGATGGACACTTGGGTTGATTCCATATCTTGGCTATTGTGAATAGTGCTACAATAAACATGGGAGTCGAGATATATCTTCAACATATTGATTTTTTTTCCTTTGAATATATACTAGGTAGTGGGATTGCTAGATCAGATGGTAGTTCTATTTTTAGTTTTTGAGGAACCCCCCATTGCTGTCCATAATGGTTATCCTAATTTACATTTCTACCAACTGTGTATGAGTTCCTTTTTCTGCATTTCTTTGGCAATATTTGTTATGTTTTTCATTTTTGATAATAGCCATTCTAACTGAAGTGAGAAGATATATCATTGTGATTTTGATTTGCATTTCCCTGGTGATTAGTGATGTTGAGCATTTTTTCATATACTTTTTGGCCATTTGTATGTCTTCTATTAAAAAATGCCTATTCAGATTTCTTGCCTATTTCTAATTGAATTACTTTGTATTTTGCTGTTTCCATATATTTGTATAGTTATCAAAGTTCCTGTTGTTATTGATTTCTAGTTTTATTCCATCGTGGTCAGAAAAGATACTTGATATGATGTCGATTTTTAAAAATTTGTTGAGACTTATTTTATGGCCGACATGTGGTCTATCTTGGAGAATATTCCATGTACAGATGAGAAGAATGTGTAGTCTGCACCAATGTTCTATAAATGTCAGTTAGGTCCATTTTTTCTATAGTGTAGTTTAAATTTAAAGTGAATGCTTCTTTCTTGATTTTCTGTCTAAATGGTCTGTCCAATTCTGAAAGTGGGGTGTTGAAGTGCCCAACTATTATTGTGTTGGAGTCTATCTCTCCCTTTCAATCTAATAATACTTGCTTTATATAGCTGGGTGCTCCAGTGTTGATTACCTACATATTTAGAATTGGTATATCCTCTTATTGACTTGATTCCTTTATCATTATTTAAAATAATTATTTAAAATATCTTTTTTAACAGTTTCTAAATTCTCATTTTACAGTTCCAGAGAATGAATTCACATTCTATTTTATCTCATTTAAGTATAGCTACTCTATTTGTTTTTGGTTTCTGTTTGCATGAAATATCTTTTTTCATCCTTTCACTTTCATTCTATGTATGTCTTTTTAGGCCAAGTGAGTTTCTTGTAGGCAGCTTATAGTTGGATCTTATTTTTTCATTCATTCAGCCAGCCTATATTTCTTAATTGGAGAATTTAATCTGCTTATCTTCAAGGTTATTATTGATAAGTGAGGACTGAATCCTGTCATTTTGTCAATTATTTTCTAACTGTTTTGTATATCCTTTGTTCATTTCTTCCTCTCTTATTGTTTATCTTTGTGGTTTGGTGGTTTTCTGTAGTGATAAGGTTTGATGGCTTTCTCTTTCTCATTTGTGTATATGCTTTACTATTAGGTTTTACACTTTCACTTGTTTTCGTGATGGTATTTATCATCATTTCACTGACAGACATAAGACTCCTTTAGCATTTTTTGTAAGGCAGGTCTAGTGGTAATGAAGCTCTTGATTCCATTTTTAAAAATTTCATTAGTTGAATTTTCCAGTTTCAAGAATTATCCAATTTCTTTTTTGTGATATCTACCTTCTCATTGAATTTCTCATTCAAATCATGAATGGTTTTCCGACTTTGTTGAATCGTCTATCTGTATTTTCTTGTATCTCACTGAGTTTCCTTAATATTATTTTGAATTCTTTGTCAGGCATTTCACAGATTTCCTTTTCTTTGGGATTTATTACTTTTACTGGAAAATTATTGTGTTTCTTTGAAGGTGTCACGTTTCCTTACATTTTCATGTTTTTTGTGTCCCTACTTTGATATCCGCACATCTGGTAGAACAGTCACCTCTTCCAGTTTTATGGAGTAGCATTTATAAGGAAAGACTTTTCCCTTTAGATGTGTTCTATAGTGTCAGTGAGGTAGGGTTCTTCAGCTTTGGTTCTGGGTGGGTGCAGTAGTGTAGTCTTTGTGTGATTTCTTTGGCTGTAATTAATGTCATCGGTGTCTGCAAGTGTCTCAGTGGCCTAGGCTGTGGGTACTTATGGAGACAAGTGGGCCCATTCTCAGTCCTTGGGGTGAGGTGTGTGTGCTGGACATGGTGGCACTGCTTGTTGTGAGAGTGGTATTGCCAGCAGTGGTTGCTAGGTAGTCCAGTTCTCAATCTGTGGGGGGCATGCAGCACCTGTCAAGGCACCCAGGCAGCCAGTTCTCAGGCCTTGGAGACTGTGCATATTAGCTCCCCTGGTCTTAAAGGCGGCCTGTTGCTGTGCTTGGGTTGGAGGGCACTGTGTGGGCTCAGGTGCCAGGATTATGGCTGTATTGCTGGATCTAGCTGGGGTCATGGCATTGCTTCCTTTTGTGTGGGCATGATGAGATGATGTCAGGGCCCCAGGGACGTAGAGATGCAAGGACTTTTGCACCCCAGGGCAGGAGGCACTCTAGCAGTAACTCTGTTTTCAAAGTGGTACCATGCCATATCAGCTTGGGTCCTGGGGAGCAAGGGTTTGGGGGACCCAGTGTGAGTTCCTTCTCTGGAGCAATGCAGCTGTATGGACTCTAGGGTTAGAGCTCCCTAAACTGAGCTCAAAGCCTATAAAAGCTGTGGGGCTCTCCTGTAGCTAGCTAGGATAACAGGCATCAGTGGTGGTATTGGGGGTGGCTGGGGATCTCCCACTTATCTTTTCCTCACAGTGGGAAGCCTCTCCTTTCTCCAGGCCTATCCCTGCTGGGCACTTTGCTTCTCCCTCTATGCTGCCACTCCTACTTTCCAAGCTTCAGAGGATTTTGTTATTTCCTTTCTGAATTCCAGTGTTCTCTCTTAGATACTCTACTCAAAGTACAGTTATTTACTAGTTGTTTTGGTCCTTCTTGGATGAGATAAGCACTGAACTCCTCTAGTAAGCCATTTTGATGACATCCCTGATCATTTTTAGAAAATATAACTAACAAAAAGTATTGCTATGATGATGGAAAGAACAAGTGTAGATAATTCAAATAAAGGTGAATAAAAGGCTATTTTCTCTGAAATTTCATCATAAATTCACATTTAATAAGATTTACTATCATAAATTCACATTGTTTCTTATTATGTTCTGCACAATTTCATCTTGTCTTGAACTTACCTTTGAACGTCTGTGTCCTGTCAGATAGTTGAAAGGGCAGGCCTTGTGTCTTTATGAATAATCCACATAACAGATAATGTTCTCAGGGTCAACTGAAAATTACTCAATTCTTTTCCCTGGTGTAATGAAGGTCTCAGTCATATCTACTGTGATGGGAACCAAGAGACGCTGCTGTGGGAAAATAATCCAGAATTTATCATTAGAAAGAGAGCATTTAGCAAGGTGGCCTTTCTGCCCATGCAGGTGCTATGAGAAGGTATACATCTCCTCACTGTGACGGCTTCTTCTGTCAACAAGAGGTGACCTACTAAACGTCTGCTTTTTTACATGAATGAATCTTCTACTGGAGGTGAAGAAGGAAGTAGATAAGAAAAGTACTCCTCTTACAGTTTAAGACAAGAAAAAAATCAGACCTTTTAAAAGTAATTATTTATACAATTTTCCTTAAAAATAGTATCAGGATGCATTGAGTTGAAATGTGGTTTCTGCTGTGGTCAGGAAATGACAAAACAGTTATGTGTATGTGTGTGTTTGTGTGTTAGCCTTTTACTTACCCCCCACTCACATGTGTTTAGCACTGAATGTCTTGCTGATAATCAGAAAAAGGCATTTGGGTGAAAACTAGAGATCATTCTAGGTTCTTCCTAATATTTTTATAGTCCGTCTGGCCATTAGCCAAACTCTCCCCCGTTCAGCTCCATGCTTGTGACCTGTCAGATCTATAGCATGTGTTCACAAAGAGATTCTGGGACATCCTGCTGGGTTGTCTACACTTGTTAGAAGACAACTCCTTTATGCTGTTTTAAAAATTAAGCTTGGTGTATTTTACAACAGCTTTTATAAAATTCTCTGGGTATAAAGTCTACAACCATTAGAGTGGATTTTAATTTTTATATTGTGGTATGTTAAAGTTGTAAGTGGACTTAGTCTTGTTCGAAGGAACAATTTAACTGGGATATTCAAAATATGAGCTCACTCCTGAGAACTTCTTTTCTTTGCCATAGTCAAGGTCGTGGATTTCTGTTATTGACATCCAGTAGAGGTTCCAGTTGGAAGCTCTGGCAAGGTGCCTTAGCTCAACGGTTGTTATTTGTTCCTTCATAAACCCTGCAGAAAACACTATCAGTGTGGTGTAATAACCTGCCCAGGTTTCTCTCCTCCTAAAGTTGTGATTTTTTAAATCACGTCAAGGTAGGTAGGATTGGCATTTGACAACAGATTGGATTTCATTCCAGAAAATATACATCAGAACTGCATGCTTCTTTCAGCTGTAGTTTCAAGGGATGACTTTTAAAAATACCTATGCTTCAAATACACAGAATCCCCCAGTGTGATGTTCTCAGAAGAACATCACAAGAACTTATGAGAACAGGCCCTTTAGGTTGATCCATTGTGGGGTCCACTGGGTAGGATTTCTTTTTCTACCTTTCAGTATTTCTAATAATCCCAAGCACTATTTTGGATCTATCTCAAGCTTTCAATTATCCTTCTATTTTTTGTCTAAAGGGCATATTTTTATTCTTAATTCATCTGCTGTTATTTCATTTCAATATTAGACAAGACATGTGGTTTTCAGAGTCTTTCTTTTTCTTTTCTTTTCTTTATTATTTTATTTTTTTGGTAACACATTTATAAGTCTATTTCCTTTCTTAAAATTGGGAAATCATGTGGTATCAACCTATTAAATTAGAATGGTCTCAGAGGTCTGGTTTATAAATTTATACTAAGGTCAGTCTATAGGGCCTGTGGGCAAATATGACCTCCTTATAGAATGAGGACTTGTGCAGGATGACAAGCAGAGTTCTAAAGATGCTCAGAGGGTTTCTTGGTTACACAAATAACCTTACAAAACAACACGTTAATGATTTAAGTGTAAATAGATTAGACACATACGGATTCAATTTCCCTCCAAATACACATGACTTATTAAAATCCAGGGGGAAAGAACTTAGGGTAAAACATGGTTTTGGTTTAGAAAAACCCAAACATTGAAAATAACAATTGAAACATTTGTCTAGCCCCAAATACAACTGGGTCAGCTTATCCCTCACTGTCAATTTACAGATTGTTCCAGGAAAGCAGAACATGTCTCATTCATTCTTGTCTTGCGTGATAAAATGCTCTTAGAATAAGAGGACCTCTTCAAAAAAATCTTGGAAGAAAAAATTATGAAGCCCCCTGCTCACCTCGAATGGTTTTAATGCAGTAGGGTATTATTTGTTCCATCCAGTACCACTCAGATATCTCTCCTCTAAAGATGAGGGCTCACTTTTGGTTCAGTCTTTGAGTCTTTGTGTTTGTTCACTTTGTGTTGCTGGTGAGTTGAAGCTCCTTGGGGAAAATCTGTTTTCTTAACACCAACAATGAATTGCTTTATAATATATATAGCTTTGCAAAGACTAGATGAGCACTGAAAATAAAATAAAAAGTACTTTGAAATGTAATATAAAGTTATTTAAACTCTTTTAAATCCCCTGAGTCTCTAAGCTCACCCCATTTCCCCGCAGTGCCTACTTGTTCGAGGAGGGCAAATGCAGTTAGATCACCCTAGCCTTTCATTAAGGTCATATATAAGAGGTGCCCAGTCTACAGCTATGGAACACACTTGGTGTTTCAAGACACATCTACCAAATAAAGATAATGCCAATGCATGAATCAAAGAATGAGATTACACCCAACACATTGTGCATGTTTGTGTGTGTGTTTGGTAGTGGTGGTGCTGGGGACTTGTAAACATGCTCAAATCACCAAACAATAGCTCTGAGTGGAAAAATGTAACTAAGTAGTAAATTGAGTCAATTTGCTGCTGATAGACCCTGAATTCAGCCTGTCATAACCATTTTTATTTGGCATTGTATATCTTCAGCTTATGGTTAGAAATATTTACGTCTACTTATGTGTGGCTTTTTTTTTCTTTTTACAAACAAGGTTTCCAATGTCAAATTTTTGGATTCAAAACAAAAATCAAAAGATGTACATTTATTACAATGGAAATTCTACAAAATTGGTATTTATTCAGTGGTCTCCATTAATATGTTGATAGCTTTGCCACAGATAAATAAAATCAGTTGATAATCCAAGCTAGATATTAGTCAATAATGTGGCATCCTCCCCTACTGAATCACTTTATCCAAAGTGCTCAAAGGAGGGTCATAATTATGGCAATGATTTTGAACACCTACCAAGTGCCATGTGTCTTACCATGACCCAAACTCTTCCAGTTAGATGTTCTTAATTCCATTCTCTGCATGATGGAACTGAGAATCAGAGTGCATAAATGCCTCGACAAAGGTCACACATTTGTAAGTAACAGAAATAATATTTGAACCCAGATGTGTGATCACAAATCCATTCTATTCCCTTTCCAAGTCCCCCATCAAATCTTTGTGAAAGTGGTCAAGAGGAACGGCATGGTGATAACAGTAAAATAACAGCCAACAGTTATTGAGATTTTATGATATGAGAAACAACATTGTAAGTTCTTTATGACAAAGCCTTCATAGCAACCACATCCACTGAGTGCTTATTATGGGGTAGATTATGTTTTAAAGCACTTAATGCTTTAAATACTTTATATGCATCAACTACTTTGATTCTTATGGTGTCAAAAATATTATCCCTGTGGGTTAAATTAGGAAACTAACTAGGTTAACTTTCCCATGATCACCCTGCTAGGAAGTGGCAGAGCTGGGATCCAAAGGCTGGGGAGTGTCCTGAGCCCCAGACTCATAACCTCTATGATGTACCGTCTTTCTCACACAAGCTGCTGGAAATGGAAGATGCCAAAGCCTAGAGATTTGGTTAAACTAGAATTTCAGAAAGGGGCAATATTGGCAAAGATGAGAGACTGGCGTTGACTGGCACTGGATGATTTGGATGTTCTGATAAAATGTGGGAGCGCAGGTCTCCGATCACAGTGAGAAGGTGAGGTTAGAGCTGTGGCCTTGCAGATCATGTGAAATAAAGGAAACAAGCCTCATAGAACAGGCAAAAAAGTAACTGTCAAGAGAGGAATAGAACCACAGGGGGCCCAACTTCTGTTAGGCTAAATGAACCTGTGGGAGAGAGAACCATTCCCACCAGGTCAGGGTCAGACTGTTTTTCCCGCCCAGTCTGTGCTGAGCACCGCTGCCCCTAATTACAGACGTGAGGTTTTGGAAGCAGCTGGCAGGGAAGGAAGGGTAGAACCTGTGTCCCCGGGGACTACTGCGAGGAGACTGCATTTGTCCCACCATCTTCCCGCTGAGCCCAGCTGGCGTGATCATCTGCAGAACATGACTGGGCACATCACCTTACCCCAAGGGACCAGGCAAAGTCCTTTGGACAGAAAAGTTCCCAGAGATTCATTATTTCAGTGTTGCTCTTTCTTCCATTTCTAATAGAAAACTCAGTCAGCAGTGTGCTGGGATCTCTCAATGTTTTAGAATGTTTCTAATTAAATATCCAACTGAATCTGGGTTCCCATCCTAGAGGAAGTAAGCAGATGCTCTGTTTTACCTACCTTAGGCTGCCCAGTTTCATATATACCCAACACATCAATCTTAACTGTAGGAGCATAGGATCTTAGCCCCTCCCCCTAAATAAATGCATATATTTGCACACAGATAATCCCAAGAAGTTTCACTTGCTCTTCTGCTATCAGGGGCTGGAGATTACGCACGCAGGGAAGTTTCCGGAATTCAGTTTGTGTTGATGTCTGTTTCAGTTAAGGAGACTCCTATTACAAGTCACAGACAGCTAACTGCACAGGCTGCTTAGACAATAGGAAATTTATTGAACAAGTAACTGGAAATACAGAAAGCCAGATTTCAGAGTCAGTTTCATCCAGCGGTTCTAGCTTTCTCTGCAGTTCCCCAGGCTGCTCCCACATATCTCTTTGGCTTCACCCTACGCCTCTGCCCTTGAGTGACAGAAAGGGCTACAGTCGTTTCTGACTCCACATCCACACGCCACAGCGTCCAGAGGAAGAGAAAATAGCTGTCTCTGTCCATGCTCACTCTCAAGAGAGGAATTTCTTGCCTCAAAGCTCTCATCAAACTTCCTCTAGTATCGAATTGACCCAGATTCCCTCGGTCCAGGGAACTCCACCCGCTGATTGGGCCGGTCCTGCCATCCCGACCAATCAGTGTCAAGGGGTCGGGATGTCCCAAGAGCAGACAGTTCTGCAGCGGGTGGCGGGGGGGCGGGTGGCGGGGGGCGGGGGGGGAGGGGAATCTTCATGCATCACAGCTGCCTGAGGGGCAAGGTCATGGGCTATGGCTAAAAAGAATCACTTAGAGCTATGATACTCACAGTGATCCTGGAATGGTACTTTAGGTTTTTTTTTTTTTTTTAAGTTCTTGAAGAGTTGGTTTTGCAAAGTCCTGTCCATTCTGGCAGCAGTCACTAGAGGGCTAACGGGGACACCTTTCTGAGCTGCCCCCTAGAGGTGGAGCTGAGAAAGGTGGTGCTAAGCATCCCGCAGCTCAGAGCCTTGGACTTGACTGGGACCGCAGGTGGGTCTCTGGGGACCTCCAAGGAGCAGCCACAGGGATTTAAAAAAAAAAAAAAAAAAAGCTAGTGGAGCTCCTAAAGACAATGTATTCGTCACCCAGAGGATGGCACTTGGAGCAGTGATACCTGCGCTGTCCAATACTGGGCCGTGCACACGTGCTGTTATTGAGCATTTGAAACGAGGCCAGCCCAAATTGGTATAAGCTCTAAGTGCAGGTACATACTGGATCGCGAAAACGTGGTACTGAGGAAAGAATGTAAAATATCTCACTATTTTTATATTGGTCACAAGCTGAAATTATAATATGTTGAATATATTGGTTTAAATAAAAATATCTTATTAAAATTAATGACACTTGTTTATGTCTTTGAAAGAAATTTAAAATTGCATATAGTCGTGGCTCTCATTGCATTGCTGTTGGACAGTACCATGCTATGCCACTAGCTGGGGACAGAGAGGAACGTGGTAGGGGGTGACGGAAGCAAGGAAGGGCCAGACCCACTGAGAAATCTCAGGGGGAAGCTTGAGCCAAGCAAGTCACAGAACCTTTCCCGTAGGTTCCTTTTCTGGGATAAGAAGGTTCCATAGCAGAAGCTCAGTAAGAGTTTGATAATGATGATGACAAGGGTGGTGACAAGGACAACTTTCCCATAATGAAATGGTGGAGTCTCTCTTAGTTGCAGCCTTCAGTTCTCTAGGCCCTATTGCCCAGACACTCATGACACCACACTAGTTGCTGATGTCACACGGCCACAGCTTCCTCTCCTCATATATAAGCCTCATGCCCGATGGGCCTCTCCAAAATTACACCATTAAAAAATTCCGTATGTCAGATTAAACTCAACACCCAGCACATCAAATGCATCCCACGGTTGCCCCAGAGTGTCTATGTGAATCAGAACAGATGACTAATGTCAAACCTGGATACAGAAAAGAAAAAAAAAACCCTTACACATGCGTTGATCATTTTTTCCTTTCAGGATAGAAGTGTTTGACCCTTTAGCATTTAGGAGACAGGGCAGACGAGCTTTCATGAAATATTGCTGCTTGTGTGATCTGTCTCTTTAGCGGCGGACACATGTGACCTTTCTGTTAACATCACCTATCACTGCTTGGCATGTGTCAGGCAGACAAGCATGTTGTGCGTCACCTCCTTTTACAGAGCAACACAATGGAAATCTTCCAGCTTCTTTCTCTTTCAGAAGGCAGAAGTTCGCTACTTTTCAATACTCTTTATGTCACTTGCTGAAGACAGATGAATAATAGGAACTGTTAAAACAAAGGCTTCCCAAAACTTTTGGCTGAGGTCAAGGCCAAGAATCAAAACAAATAGAAGTGGAAGCAATTGGAAGAAGTAATGAATAAAATGGTGGCTCATAATTCTAATTCCTGGGACATTAATGTGGGCGTTCCTCAGGCTGTCGAGGTGGTAGGAGCCGATGGTGTCAGTACTCAAGGTGCTGCATCCAGAATAAGGCTCTGGCCTCCTGTGCCACCTGAGCATGCCCCTTCACCATCTCAGCCCCTGAGCTCCACGGCAGGAAGCCCACCTTTGACTTCAAAGGCACTGCCAAGGCCATCCCACAGGGCCCTTCTGCTCTGCTTCCCACTCCCTCTCCCCTCCAACCTCCCTAGAGCGAAGAAACCAAGTATTCTCCACCTGCCAACCAAAGCTGGGAATCCTTTACTCCACAATTAATAATGACAATAAAATTGCCATTACCTATTTCACATCAAGGCAGGTAGGAATGGCATTTGACAACAAATTGGATTTCATTCCAGAAAATATACACCAGAACTGTATGCATCTTTCAGCTGTAGTTTCAAGGGATGACTTTAAAAAGTACCTATGCTTCGAATACACACAGAGTCCCCCGATGCTAAAGGGACCATCCCATGAACGCACAAGTTCCAATATGTCTGACAAAGGTCAGCTCACCATGAATGCAAAAGCAACTCTATTCAATAGCCTTCCTTTTTGCCTGAACTCTAAGAAAAGCTCATTTTGCCTCCCTTTTAGGGTTTTTCAGACAAACTTTCAGACCTATGGAAGTGATATCACACCCCCATTTTGCACACACCTTCCAAGCCCAGGACATCCCACAAAAGCACATGTTGCAAGTTTGTTCATAAGTGCTAAGGAGGGTTAATACAGACAGAATACAATGAAGCGAAGGTCAGCATATCAAATATACTTCTTCATCTTGCTTTGCTTCTACATATTCCTTTATTCAACAGTAACTAGTTTCTACTCTGCTCAAGACCCCATGGTAGCTAGTGTGAGAGATACAAGAGTTAATAAAATAGGATTGCTGCCTTCAAGACACTGTTCTCTCAGAAGAGATTAAACAATTACACAAATAATTCTAGGATCTCCACCACGAGTGAGTGCCCAGGATGAACACAAATCAGTAGCACTTTAAAATTACATTCCATGATTTCCATTTTTCATGTTGAACCCCTATCTGTTGCTAATTACAACTATTTAAAACTGCAACAATTGCTTTAATAATTTGGGATAAAGGTCAAGCACACTGTATGTCCAGCCCTGAGCTGTCTCTGAATCACTGTGTCACCCATACTTTGGGCCTGCGGGGCTGGGTGTTTCCAGTAGCCACGGGTATCGCACAGGGCATTGCATGGGCATTGCTGTCAGAGATGGGGAGGGCAGATGGGGCAGGGAGGAGAATGGGGGGAAATCAGGGTGGGTAAAGCAGGACTTCCTTAAGAGGTATAGGCAGGTCCCTGCAGAAGGAAGACAGAGAGGTTGTGAAGGGCCCTGCTCCCAGAGCTGTAGTTTGGGACCAGCTATGTAGCACTGGAACTTTGAAGTTTTGGTGAAACCACTTCAAGCTGCCTTCGTCTCAGCTAAATGTTCAAGAGAAAGTATACAATTCCCTTTCCTTTTCATCTCCATACTTTACATTTCCTTGGTGCCTGGAACTTTGAACAAGTCAACACATCTTTATTCTTCAAAAGGCTTGGTTACTCAAATCTGTAGTTCCATCTCCTAAAAGTCATTAGATATCTTTGTATTAGGTTTTATTTTCACAGCCAGGCAAAGAACTCCTTGGTTTTCAAATTAATTTTATTTATCATTGTGCACCAAGTAGTTTATTTTAGAATCCTGGAATCTTTCAGGTAAAAAGCCCAAAGAACTGATATATAGTTAACAGGAATGGCAGATTGAGTTCTTGCTATTGTTAATGTGAATATTATCAGTAATATTACCATTGGAACAAATACAGCCTTCCTTCAAAGCGATGCAGAGATGAGAAAGTGTTTTACTGCGGGAGTCCTGCCGCAGCAGAAAGACAGTATGAGAGTTTTAAAAGTGGCAACTAGGATCTTTTAAATATAAGGTTTCCCCCACTTCAAAATACAAAGTAGTGCTTTGGCCATGGTGGTAATTGCATACAATGAATAAAAATTAAAAACCACTAATATATCTGAAAATACAATTTACCAAATTTTACTGACTGGTAAATTATAGACTACCCTGAGTCACTATGACAAATGTTAATGGAATATGGAAAGCTAAATGCTGTTTCTCCATTGGCTGGGTGACTGGTCTTTAACTGCTGGGGAACACCAGCTCAGTAAACAGGAAAACATCTCCATGGCAACAGGCCATTCAACTTAACTTTTTAACACATGAAGAGGTAATTACTTTATTTTTTATTTCCATTTTTATAATTTTCACAGTTTATAATAGCAGTGAGGACCTTTGGGTCAGGCATTTCCTGGCTGTTAATAACAGGTTGATTTAAGGTCACCAATGCTTAAACATTGTGCCAATTTTTTTTTTCTTTAATGAAAAGAGAGCTGTGATTTTTTTTTCCCCTTCCTGAAGTCTGCAGCACAAATAAATGACAGAATTTTATGTTCGCACACATGGTGTTTTGATTTCCTGCAGACGATAACATCAGGGATGGGACATAACCGCTGGGGGTGTGGGGGACGGGGCTTGGGATGCCACAGAAAAGCCACAGGCAGGTTCCTCAGGGTGGCAGATTGGAGGATAAACCCAGGGGACTGAGAGAGATGGCAAGACTGAGCACCTCGCGGGGCAGAACGCACAAGGGAGAACATGCGCAGCCTCAGTGCTCTGGGAATATTCTGTTGGAGGCAGCGGTCAGTGAGGGGTTCCTTCCGAATGCACCACAGGGCCCAGAGTCCTGGGCAGCTTCCCTGGCCTTGGTCCCCCTGGAATACCCAGCAAATTTTGTCTTTCCTACTAGGAGGTAACCTTAGTGATCTATGCATCGAAACATTCCGAGCCAGCCTGTAGTCATGGGATGTCTTAGGAACAAGACGGAAAGACTAGGTGAAATCGTTACCTAAGGTAGCAGAACCCAGCAGCCACCCTTTGCAGGAGAGACAGGGCCCCCATGGGGAACAGGGCTCCTCAGCAGCCCTCTGGCAATTTTGAATCTGGCACTAAAGTCTGTCACTCAGCTAAAGGGAAGAGGAAGGAATACAGGAAGGCGGTGGCTACCCTCTTTGCTCTTCCTGCCCATCGCACAATCCGATTAACCATCAGTGCATAAATATCCAAGGTGAAAAGAGAGGATGGGAGAAAAATCTGACAGTCGCATTCTCGGTGCCAGGAAGCCACCCACCGCCACTAGGCCTCAGAGAGGCAAAGAGAAGACAGAGGCTGCAGAGAGCAGAAAGAAGAGAGGCCCAGCGACCTGCCAAATCTCCTCCCAGTCCAGAACTCAGACTCAGAAAGGCCCTTGAAACACAGGGCGAGGCGCTATCTATGGGAAGAAGAGCAAGAGCCCTGCAGACAGTGGAGATGCCCAAGAATTCTGGAGTTGTCGGTGGAAGTTGTACTTCCTGGATAAATGCTGATATTCTCATGGCTACACAGTCTGAAATATGATTATTATCATTTTATTTTTTAAAAACACGGAAATTCATTTTACGTTTTTTTTTTTTTTATGCTATATTATTAGCACACAGAACCCATCAGTATTGGAGAAAGGGTAGATGCTACCGACAGGCTGTCTTAGGAGCTGGGCTAAGATTCAGGGACGCGGACTTTGCCCTTTAAGTGCTCGGGAGGATGGCCCACGGACTACTTTTGCAGGGATTTTGTGAGCATCACCCTCATTGTCCACAATGACACAAATGCCTTAGGATGAGGGGCCACTAAAGCTAAATCTTTCCTTCCCTTTCCTATCTCTTGTTGTATATTTTATTACCTTAAAATCTGAAATACCAGAATCTGCTCCTCCACCCACCACCCCAAATCAGGCCATCTGGATTTTCCAGCGTCATTATAAAAATGACATCGCTCACAGGAGCCAGAATTCCTCTTTCTCAGGTTAAGAATCCTGTTGTTCTTCTATTCCCTCGAAGTCAGGGTTGGCTTGTGAAATGTTATCTAACAACGTGCTAAATGTGAGAGTGTCCATCCTGTCTCTAAACTGTCCTTATCCCAATCATCAAATGAGGACATCACCAGATTTTATCAGGCCTTCATATTTTAGCATCCTCCGGAAGAGTTTTATGTGGTTATGCATTATCACCTGTGTCCTGCCGAAATCATTATAAACACTAATAATAAAAAGAATCCTTAATAGAGCTGAATAGAATTGAGAGGAATGCGGCTTCTGAATGCCAAGCCCTGTGCTAATGAAACGGGCATTTCCTTGGGCCCACAAGAGCCTGGGAGGAGCAAACCCAGCCCCGTGCCCTGCTCTCCATCTGACTTGCAAAATATCCTTTGCAATCCCAGCCCTTCTCCTGAGCAGGGAGTGACAGGAATCCTGACAACATGTCACAAACCTTCTTCTTCCTGGGAGTGCCTCCCAGTTGCAAAGTCACGTTGCTACCTCCCCACGGCCCCTCCTGTGCTCTCACGCTGATGGTGCAAGTTTCCTTCCCGTCTTGTGCTGCATGGCAGGACCAATCTCATTACCGCAGACTCCTGTGGGGACAAGGCTTCTCCTTTGCTGTCTTGTGAATCAGGTTGGTCTTCGTAGACCAGACTGAAAGCTGGGTGAGGATAGGTACCCTGTCTGCCTTGTTTTCTGATGTCATCTCAGTGTCAGGCACATGGTAGGCACTCTAGTTTTGAACACCTGGAATTGATTCCACCTGCAGCCTGCATGGGACCCCAGAAATCCATTTGCTTCAGATTCATACTCCTCCAGCTAGTTCGCTCAGTCTCTACAATCTTTGAGCCGATAGTCTAGAACAGGTACCGGCAAACATTTCCTGAAAAGGGACAGATAGAGAGTATTTTAGGCATTATGGGTCATCTGATCCCATTTGCAACTTGTCAACTCTGTCATTGCAACATGAAAGTAGCCATAGATAGTCTGTAAATGAGTATGTTCCAGTGAAACTTTATTTGCAAAAATAGGTGGTGGCCAGGATTTGCCTTGAGAGTCATAGTTTGCTGACCCCTGGTCTAGAAGGGAAGTCCCTAAGTATACAATTGTCATGAGAATGCTTACTATTTTGAAAGGAAAAGAATGATAAGAGAACAGGCAGTCAGGAGCCCTAAATGGACAAGTAGTCTAGACCTGAGCATTTGATGTTTAAGCTGAAATACAAAGGTTCAATACTAATTCTCTGAGATGGATGGGTACTGGGGAGTTGGAAAGGCAGGGAATATTCCAAGGAGAGGGACAAGCATGGACAAATGCCCAGGCACAAGAGAGGGCACAGGAGACATTCAGCTGAGCTGGAAGGAACAATGGAGGATGGAGACCTGTTGAGAGCTGAGTCAGCAGACCCTCGAGGACCTGGTAGGCCACATTAAGAAGCTTGGACTTTTCCTAATCTAAGACAAACTCTTACCAGGATTTAAGCACAAGAGTGGCATGAACACCTTTACGTGTTTGAAAACTCCCTCCACTGTGCGATGGAGTACAGGTGGAAGTTATCAAGCCAGTAGTAGCCAGTTAGAAAGCTGAGACCCAGGCCACACGAGAGCTGATGATGGTCTGAGGATGGTGGTGACAGAGACGATGGGGAGAAATGGTTGACCTTTGCAGCTGGTTAAGAGGGAGCCCTGGAGCAAGTACCAAGCTCAACACTTTCTCTGTGGTTTCCGGCCAGTAGGTAAATACAGCTCTCTATCTGGCATGAGTTTCATCTTACCACTTTGTGCTTTCTGGAAGGGAGAAACTTCAATGGGGGAGGGATGCAGTTAAGGGGAACAGGAGGTAATTGAGGGAGGGGAGGTGGAGAAGTAGAATTAAGAGGCAGCTTGAGCTGAAGTGTAGCATCTCATCCATCCCCTCGCTTTCCCAGCACACAAGCGCATGAAAGGAATGGAGTAGACTTTCTGGATGGGTTGAGTGGGCTTTGTGAAATGAAGGCCCTTGTTCATACATAGGCTACTGTAGCCTTGCAGTATAGCTTGAAGTCTGGTAAATTGATGCCTTCTAATTTGTTCTTTGTACTTTCTGTTTGATTCTTCATACTTCCAAAGTTCTTTTGCTGATTCCTTCCCATCTGGAACAGCTGTTGCTTCTTACCTTTAGATTTTCATTTAGATAATAGCACGCCCATTGTAGTCTCTGAGCCAGTAGGTAGTGTTTGTACATGAGATTCGACCGCACCCTGTAAATGCAGTAAAAGGGTGTGCAAATTGACCTCCCTGTCAGTAGGTGGCGCTTGCTGGAAGAAGCAGGCTTCAGTGTTGTTTTTGGGTCCTGTAACCAGCTCTTGTTCCTCTGGAGAGGCACTCCAGTGCCTCAGGTGGTGGGTGGGGCCCTGGGACTTCCAGGTGTGTCCTTATTCTCCACCTCAAGGGGGGCAGGTGGGGGAGTGAGGCTGGGCAGAGCTGGGTTGGGTGAGCCTGCCCTCAAGCTCCACAAATGTGGCTAACAGGGGTCAAAGGTCTGTTCTCTGCTTCTGGGTAAAGCTTCCAGGGAGGGGCTGAAATGGTCCCACTCAGCCAATAATTCTGCATGTGGGGTGGGGCTCTCTGAGACCTGCAGTCTGGAGCAGGCCTTGCTCCTTTCCACCCTCCCCTAGTCCATGATTTCTCCCGGGCCTCTGCCTGCAGGCAGAACCTCAAGCCAGCAGATCTCCCTGGCTGTGATGCGAGCTGGAGGTTCCCTGACCGCATCCCAGCCTGAGCTGGGAGTGCGGCCCTCCCAAGGGAGGAGGGTTGCCCCTCAAGCACACTGCAGCCAGGACCCACTCTGGTCTGCCCCTGAAGTCACACAAACCTTAGTAGACTAGTTCACACATATCCCTTTATGCCCCCGGACAATGTGATCCAGACCTGGGTGTACGTGATCTGTCCTGCAGGCCTGTCCCCCGGGACCCAGAGATCAATCCCTGACCCTGCCAGGGAGAAGAGTACTGGTCTCAAGTCACCCATGGGATGCCCAAGCTGGATAATGTCTCTCCGCCTGGGGATTTGCCCCACTCTGCTGGAGCCACCAAGCAAGCAGCACCTAGGAGGGCTGGCTGGTAGGGAGCTCCAAGTACCCCTCAGTCCACTGTAGGGCCCCAAAAGGAAAGGTCCTGTTCCCTGCAGATGCCTCCTGGTAGTGGCTAAATTGTCTCTCTTGGCAGCCACAGGTAGAGAAGGGGAAGGGGAGAATGAAGCAATATGGCGCCTTCCAATTGGTTTGGGTCCGTTGGGTAGGAGTTGCCCCAAGGGAGCTGGGAGCCTGGTGCCCTGTCTGCAAGATGATCACCATTCACTGGCGGCAGTCGTCTCTGGGCTGGTGTTGGCAGGTCTTTCCAGCAGCTCAGGAGCCCACCCACAGTCCGAGATGCAAGGGAGGGGAAATTTAACCACTCCACCTACACTTGTCACTGGTCTCCCAACCTCTCAAGGTGTAGACCCTGCTGATGCCTTTCTCCTTCCAGTTCTGCTCCACAACTTCTTCCCATGGAGTCTCCTGTAGTTTCAGGCACCCTTCCTTTTGACCCTCATCTCATCTATGTTTGTCTGCCTGTTTGCTTTTTTCACTTTCATCTAAAATCTATCTTTCTTGCAGAGACACTCTGGCTGGCATTTTTTTCTCATCTGCCATCTTGCCTTGATCCTGGTGGGATATTGCAGAACCTTTTTTCTAAGCACTTTCAAAGATGGCTTCAGAGACAGAAAGAGAATCCATTGTTATTTCTAAATATTTTAAAGATCTTTGAAAGAAATAGGTGATTTCAAAAAGTCAGGAAATTTTAATGTTAGGCAAAGCTACTTACAAAGCTGTTACTTGTATTAATAAGCATTAATTGCATTTTATCTTGGTAATTAGTCAGGCAAAGCTAATGGTGAGAGAAAAAAACACCCCCCAAAACCAAAAAACAGTACCCAACAAATCTCTTTGACTATGTCAAAAAAAAAAAAAAAATAGTTAGTTGATGATTTTATTTGGGGAAAACAACAGGTGCTGTTGCTAACAGTGTAGATGTGTATTTAAAGTAAGATTCCTGGTGAAAACCTTTCTCACTTGAGCCTCCAGTGTGGGAATGCACAGGGGAATGAGAGCAAAGCCCATGAGTGTGCCACTCTGCAAAGCAGAATCCCATTTGAAGGACGAGTGCCAAGATGAACCATGTCAGTCTGCTTCTTCATCCACCACCATGTGTTGTGCATCTATCAGCCCCACACTTCCAAGCTGGCAGGAAACAGCAACATCCATCGAGCCCTGGGTGCAGGATCTCCAGCCCAGAGTCCTAACCACTGCATGGCCCGACAACATTGTCTACACAGGCAAAGGGAAGCGAAGAGGACAGGATGGAAGCCAACTGCTTAAATCTGGCTTCCTCCAAACCTACTATCAAGCAAGGAGTCTTCTACCCCACCTCACTCCACATGTTTGTTCACTGAGTTGGCCAATTTTGTGGCTAAAGTGCTCAGCATAAAGAACTGCCTAATAATCAATTTTTTTCCTTATAAAACACAACTCAAGCAATATTATTTTGTGCAGCTGGGTGTGAACAGTGTGGAGAATGCTGAGCCTTCACAACAGTCACCAGTCATGGACTGCCTCCTTTAACCCAATAAGATTGTAAACCACTTGAAGACGGAGACCATTTTTTACACGTTTTTGTTGCAACACTGTGAATATAGAGGCTCAATAAAATTGTTGAGAAATGCATAGTTTGATTTGTGGTTTTCCCATTGCATATGCGCTGTGGTTGTCCAAAGAGGCTCACAGCCAAACCCGCTCCTTAGAGTGGCTTTCTGTTTTCTGCTCAGGACAATAAAACTGCTTTAAAAAAATTGAAGCTTTTTTGACCCAACCTTCATGCTAATTTCAGGCAGATTCCTTGCAATGACTTGCAGCTGTGGCTGTCATTCTGCCATGGGGAAAGTGTCAGCAAGACCAAGAATAGTAGCAGTCTGTCATCTCCCTGTTTTTGACGTTCTCATCTAAAATGTTAATTAAGAAGTTGCTATGCACAGAATGAAAATAAAAGTCAAGAAAAGTAGCAAAGGCAAAAAGTGCAATTGTGGTAGTATTAAAATACAAAATTTGTTTTCCTGTATTGTACATGAGCTCCATTCTGTTCCTTTTGGCTGTAAATACATTGTAACTAGCAAACAAATAGTAATGCCCACCAAATGAGAAGAGAATTCAGCAGATACGGAGTTTGTGTTTTTGTTTAAAATCTATTACTGAAGTTAATGACTTAAATGTATTCCATTTTGATTAATCCATTAGTAACTGAAACTGTGCTTTTATTTCACACATTTGTTTGAGTTTCCTACGTCTTGCATTTTCTGAATAGAGAGGCCAACTCAGCAATACTTTCATGAGTCAGTGCCTCAGGTGAATTCACAAGATCTTAATTTACTAAAATTAACTTTTGAAATAAAAATGTAATCAGAAAAATTTTAAATTGTGAATTAGTATTGTTGGACACATATAAATACTTTTATGATAACATCACAACCTGAAATTTGAAGACTATAAGTTCTAAGATTAGTTTAATAAAAATTTCATGTTTATCTAAGGGCTTATATGGTGGTCATCTTTTATGTTTTAGATTATTTCCAGAATAATGAAGCTTCCAGAGAGTATTCAAAAATTTATTTATTTACTAAACAGTCTCAGCACTCTCTCTCTGTGGGAAGGAGATACTGTCAGAAATAGCAAAACCTGTATGGAATTGAAGTTTGGCCTTCAAACTTTAATGAAAGGATAATATTTCAACTATTTTAATAATGTGTCAGATAAGGGAAGTGAGCTCCACAGGTTAAATGAAGATGGAGAGAAAGAAAATTATACCAGACCAGAGAAATCAACCAATCAATAGTCTTTGTTGATCAGCTGTTGCTCCTACTAACTCATATAAACATTTTAGTTGAAATGTGACTAGTAATTTTGTGTTTCCTGATGTCAATCAGATGTTCTTTCAATTAATCAGAAGTTGTTACATTTTAACATTTTTAACAAATGGGTACAAAACCCACTAAAACTCTGTTGTTTTTGGGGGGGGGGGCGGTGGGAGTGAGAGGATTTTTTAAACATGCTAGAAAAAAATTTTTAACATTCCTAAATGTATAAGTTACAAGTTCTTAAGGTAAAACACATTGCTTCTGGCACTAAAATGATAAAATAATGGAAAAATTTCCAAGCATTTGCTTCCACCATGTTGTCTCCATGCCAGAGTTTCTTTAAAAAAGCAGGTGGTTTTTATGCATCGTTGTAAGGTCAACTTTATACTGAAGGGAAAGTTTATATTTATGGCTAATATTAATAGAATGTTTGCATTAGAAAGAGAAGCAAGTGTTCTATAATTTTCTTACTGGTCACTTGCTCTTTCATTGTTAATATTGTATCGAATCGGCTGGGCGCGGTGGCTCACGCCTGTAATCCTCGCATTCTGAGAGGCCGAGGCGGGTGGTTTATTTGAGCTCAGGAGTTCGAGACCAGCCTGAGCAAGAGCGAAACCCCCGTCTCTACTAAAAATAGAAAGAAATTATATGGACACCTAAAAATATATATAGAAAAAATGAGCCAGGCATGATGGCGCATGCCTGTAGTCCCAGCTACTCGAGAGGCTGAGGCAGGGGGATTGCTTGAGCCCAGGAGTTTGAGGTTGCTGTGAGCTAGACTGATGCCATGGCACTCTAGCCTGGGCAACAGAGTGAGACTCTGTCTCAAAAAATATATATATATATATTATATTGAATGACCTCTCTAATTTGTAGAAACTTTTATAAAAAACACTTGTATATTTGGAAAGTATCAGTATAGTTAGAATTAAATGATATAATCCACTTAACTATGGCATACATCAACTAAAACACATCACAATTCATAGCACTCAGGCAGGGAACTAACTCCTTGCCTGGCATGGATGGGATCTGGGACAACTAGGTTTATGGACTGAGTGTGGAGACTGGTGCTAATCTTTCTATTACATTGGTAAATTTCATTTCATTGATATTTTTATCTATGAAAATAGATAAAAATAGAAATTCTAATGTTTTAATATTTTCCCCTACCCCAGTGGGTCTTTTTTTAAAAATAGATTTTATTTTTTAGAGCAGTTTTAGGTTCATTAGATCATCTTTTGTATCTCTGCATGTACCCTTGACAAGCAATATCTTCAGTGAATGGTAGGTGTGGCAAAAATGTAATAATGTTTTTTTTTTTTTTTTTTTTTTAGGCAGAGTCTTGCTCTGTCACCCAGGCTAGAGTGCAGTAGCAGGATCATAGCTCACTATAACCTTGAATTCCTGGGCTCAAGTGATCCTCCTCAGCCTCAGTAGCTGGGTCTCCGGGTGCATGCCACCACACCAGGCTAATTTTTTAATTTTTTGTACACATGGAGTCTTGCTATGTTGCTCAGGCTGGTCTCAAACTCCTGGCCTCAAGAGATCCTCCCACTTCAGCCTCCCAAAGTACTGAGATTACAGGCATAAGCTACTGCACCTGGCTGAATAAAGACTTCTCATAGCTGTATAATCTGAATTTCTCTAAACCTGATGAGAAAGACCATCACGAGGGCCATTGTAAATTTCATTGTTTTTTTTGAACTTACATTCATGTTTCAAATCTTTCAACTTCCCCTGAAGCCACTAAATGACTGCTGGGTCTGGCTGGGAGCATCTTACACATATAATAAACCACCTTTTCAAGCTCCCCTCTACCCCTCCTTGCTGGTGTCTGCTACCCAGGGAGTCACTCAAGGGGATGTTTTGCCACGACCCCCAGAACTGTAGTCTTTGGAGAAGATGTTGATTCTTTGCCTAGAGACCTGCATTCTGGGACTTCCCCAGGATGCCAAAACTTGGTGTGTTTTGGGGAAAATGAATACTCAGGACAACAATTTGGTTGAAATGGTGACATGATCCAAATGGAATATCCTCAATTGGCATTTATGTTCTTCAGAATTTTTTCTACTTTTATGATTTTTAATTTTACTATCATTTTCAGCCAAATGTTCCTGCCCTGCACTGTTTGTAATATAGAGGAGTTGGAAGCAATTTTTAAATTGCTGCCACATTTCTCACTATTACAAACTCCACAAAGTACAATTATTTCATTGGCAGAAAATGCATTGGAAGAAAGAAAACCAGAAAAAAAAAAAAAAGAAAGAAAGAAAAAAAATACCCATCCACCATAATTTTTTAAAAAGCAAAAACTATTGATAGTTGCATAAATAGTTACAAAACTGGCTGATGATGGAACCTAAGTTTTCCATGTAGAAAATAAATAGTATTTGAGAAATATTCATTTTTTTAAAGGAAATCATCTTTTCAAATCAAATATTCATTCAAAGGCAAGTTGTTAATTTTCATCACTGCCATCTTGTTTTGAATTTTAGTCAAGTGACCTGGAGCAAACATCCTTCTCCTTAGTTCTGAGTCACTTTCTGTCACTTGAGTTCTAAGGTGTGTTCCCTGGGTCCCTGTCATTTACAGAGAGCCACATGGAGACTGGTCCTCCCTTCAGTCTGCGGCCCCACCTACCAGGAGGCATCGACCAATCACTGCAGTTCTCTAGGTGCTGTCATCTCTTCCTTTGGGAAACTCTTCCCAGTTGTCCTCCCTCCTCCCAGAAGTGGACAGTTCAGAGGACCTGGCAGTCTGATTGAGTGGAATACTAGGTCAACATTGGAAGCTTCTAGACTGAATAGCATTTTATAATTTAAAAAACACATTCACATCCATTATCAACCATTTTCTGCCAACACACCTGTGAGGCAGTCAGAGCAGAATTACTTCGACTATTTTACAGGTAAGAAAAATGAGTTTTAGAGCTAGAAGGAAACTTTAATGTAATTTAAAAGACCAGTTACCTCATTTGTCATGGTACATGAGGTATTCCAGACAATTTCAAACATTTTTTTTTTTAAAGAGACATTTCAACCTGTCACTCCCACCCAATAACTCTTCTAGGGAAGTATAATATATATGCAGATATAAAGAGACGTTTTATTGATATGAATTTATTGGTATGAAAACAAGGAGGCTAGCTTGTTGAACACAAGAACTTGAAATTTAGGGTTGGGGTGACAATAGTTTTCTTAGCCTCAGTGGTGAATCATTTCTCGATTTTGTTTTGGTTTCACAATGTTTGGAACACACTGTTCCACCAGGTGGGGTAGGCAGATGGTCCCACCTCAGTACATTTTGTGCTGCTATAACAAAATACTATAGACTGGATAATTTACAATGAGCAGACACGTTTTGGTTCACAACCCTGGAGGCTGGGAAGTCCAAGATCAAGGGGCTGGTGTCTGGCAAGGGCCTTCTTGCTGTGTCAATCCATCACAAAAGGCAGGAGGGCAGGAGAGAGAGAAATGATGGCCAAACTTGCCCTTTTATAATGACAGTAATCCCACCCATATGAACGGAGCCATCATGGCCTAATCAACCCTCAAATGTCCCACCTCTTAATCCTGTCACAATGCCAATTAAATTTCACATGAGTTTTAGAGGGGACAATGATCCTTGCTTCCTGGTACTTACGTCTTTGTGTAATTTCCTCCTTTGGGTATAGGCTGCACCTAGTGACTTGCTTCTAATGTATAGAATACAGAAAAGGCAAGGAGGTGTCACTTGTGAGATTAGGTTCCAAAAAGCTGTGACTTCCATCTTGCGAGAACTCACTTTCTCTGGCCCTTCTCTCCCGCTTGTTCTGATGAAGCGCACCGCCATGCTGTGAGCTGCCCTATGAAGAGAACCACGTCCCAAGGAATTGAGAGAAGGCTCCAATCAATAGCCCTTGAGAAACTGAGTCCTGTTAGCAACCCAGGGAGTGAGCAGATCCTTCCCCAGTGAAGCCTTTGGATCAGTGGTCCCCAACCTTTTTGGCACTGGGAACAGGTTTCATGGAAGACAATTTTCCATCAGGTTGAGGGGGCTGGCAGAGCTCTGTGGCCACAGACAGGCCACAGATTGTACTGGTCTGCAGCCCAGGCGTTGAGGACTGCAGCTTTAGATGACCACATACCCAATCAACACTTTGAATGTAGCATGTGAGAGCCCCAAACCCTGTTAAGCTGGGCCCAGATTCCTGACCTACATAAACTGTTGGATAATAAATGTTATTTTAAGCCACTAAGTTTTGGAGTGATTTGTTATGCAGAAATTGATAACTAACACACCAGGCAAGTAGCTGCAAAATGTAATAGATTTTGAACATCTCCTCTTGTGACTTTTGGATTCTTTTGAATTAGACAAAGAAGGCAGCCAGGGGAAGCATTAGTATGTTTTTCCCATAACATCAATTAACCCAACAGCAGAAAGTGATGAGTGTAAGGTCTCCAATGTGGAGGCCTATGTAATAAAATACATTTGAGTATTTTTTTCTGGGGTTTGTTACATTGTAACAAACAGACTTTCAAAAAGTGAATTTTATGTGAAATATTTGTAGAAATCATGGAAGATGACAGACGCATGCAGTAGAAAGAGTCCAAGCCTTGGAATTAGACTGACTTGTGAAGCTTTGATTTCCTCATTGTAAAATTGGAATCATATAAATAATACTTACCTCATGGATTCTAAATGACATAGGCACTCAGTTCGATGCCTGGTTATGAATAATTGATGTTTTTTAGCTTTCCTTATTACAGATAATGAAATTGAGGTCCAGAGAGGTGGAATAACTTGGTATGCCCAAAGAGAAGGTGGTCTAGGTCCTGCCACTAATCTGATATACCCCAAATTACCAAGCTATTGAGTGGCAGATTTTTAACTTTGAATTCAGAGCTCTGGCTTCCTTCACATCACACAAAAATCTCCAAACCACCACCTCTGTGTGTCTAACTCCCAGGAAGAATTCTCTTTGGGATTTCTGTTAAAACCGGTAACTCCAGTGGAGTTTGTAACACACTAAGAACAAAGGCTTACAAAGACAGAAGAAGAATGGCACTTCCTTTAGATAAATCCACATTTAAAATGCTATCTTTCTAAACAGTCTTCCCTCCACCCTCTATCTTTGATTTTGACATTGATAGAGAAGCTTTCAAGAGAGCAGCATAGCTCAGTTAGATGAAGCTACTAATTTGAAGGAACAATACATAATGAATGGCACTTATGTGTGGTGATTGTAACAGCAATTGTCTTCTGCCATTTTTCTCCTTGAAACATTTTATCTTGTCTTTTCTCCCTTTTATATTGTTAAGGACTACTGTGTGTGTGTGTGTGTGTGTGTGTGTGTGTGTGTGTGTGTGTTTGTATGTGCGTATGAGAGAGAGAAAGACAGACAGACAGAATGAATGAATGAATAGAAGAAAGAGTAGAAGAACCACCTTGGATAAGTAGGTGGTGTAGGAAAAGATGAACCATGACAACAGGTATGTCTGGAGGAAGTAAGAGCATCTACACTGTTGTGGAAAAGACTGGATTTTCCACCATGTGCTAAGGTATGGACGTCCCTGTCCAGCCTGCTGGAGTGGTGCCAAGTAGCACAGGGCACTGTGCATCAGCTGTGTCTGCCCCTTTGCTTGCTGTCCTATGAAGACAAAGAAGAGGGCCCTGGAGCACTGGCTCAAACTTTTGTTCTCCAGTCAGCACTGGCACTTAGCAAACACCCTCTTGGGCACTGAAAGGGAAATAGTTGGGCTTACCCATATGGCTCCCAAGCAGCAGTGTGACGTTTGCAAGGCTCTCTCCTTCACACTGCAGCCAGAGCCTACTCGAAAACTTCTCCCCACCTCCACGGCCATTACCTTGTCTGAGTCATTTTGACCTCTCACCTGCACCACTGAACAGCCTCCAGCTAGTCCGCCTGCTTCATGCTAGTCCCCTCCAAGCTGTTTCTCTCCACACAGCTGTCAGAATGTATTTCCAGAAGTAGATCAAGGCACGTCGCTCTCTACTTAAAACCCCGGGGGGGTTTCCACCACCCACCTTCCCCACCTCATCTCCTATTAGTCCCCTGTCTGTGCAGCACACACCTGCCACTCTGATCTTCTGTCAGTTCTTAGGCCAAGCTCTTTCTTCTTCCCTCTGCCTGGAACACTCCTCACCCAGTTATCCTCCCAAATCACTCCAGAGTTGGTATGTAGAAATATTAGTCGAAGTAAACACATCCATGAATGAACCCAAATCCTAATTTGCTCCTTATCACACTTCATGTGAAATGTTGGGTCCTAAGAGAAGTTGTTTTCTAACCATTTTAACAAAAAGAACCACCTCCCATGTTTTCACATACACATTTCTATACTCTTCTTAGCACTTACCATAACCTATAACTACTCTTTTGTTGTTCACCTGTTTATAATGTGTCCTTTTTGTCAGAATTTAAGCTCCCTGCAGACAGGGACCATTTCTGTCCTTGTCAACATTATATCCTCAGTGCCCCGAGTGGCACTGTGCCTAACACAACGTCGGTTAGTAACAAATATGTGTTGAAGCAAATGAATGCATGAATGCAAATTCTACCATATTTATCCCTTATTTTATGTCATTCAAAGGCACTCCATAGCCTGTAGGAGAAAGACTAGATTCTTTGCATAATTTAGAGATGCCACCTTGATGTGACTTCTCTTCTCTAGTGTTGAGAAATTATTTGCATTTTAAATTAATCCATGTTCTTTTAGCCTCCATATGTGGACACAAAGTGTTTGCCTGGAATGTCAGCCCCTATTTTCTCTGCACATAATCCTTTTGGTTAACTTCTTTTTGTCCTTCAGAACTCAGTGCAAGTGCCCTTCCTCTGGGGAGCCCTCTTGGGTTAGTTTCTCCTCTCAATCCTTCCCTGCACCTCTCAGGAACCATATTCCCTTGTAGTGTAGCACATATCGCAAACTCAAGTAGGATATTTCCCCAACTAAAGGGTTTGTTTCTTGAAGGCAAGACTGTTCTTATTCTCTGTCCTTCTGTTACCTAGTACATAGTAGATATTCAATAAATGCTTGTGAATAAATGTGAGTGAATGGCTGACTCATTCTTTCTGAACAGTGCAGGAGTGTAAGAGGTGCCATTACTAAAGGCACACCCTGCAGAATGCACTTAAGCTCAGGTAATAAGTCAAGCACCATTTAGTGCTAAACTAAAACATCCTGTTACCATGGCCTAAATTAATATTTTAAGCTGCCAAAGCTTTTGGCTTTGCAAACCAGTGTCACTCCAGGTCAACATCCCCAGAAGTGGTGCACAGACCCTGGGCAGCTGCAGGGCTGTCGGTTTTGTCCTTGCAATGAAAATGTAAAACCTGACTTGCATTTAGAGTCGCCTGTTTTTGACAATGGAATTAACCATTAAGAAGGCTTCAGTGCATGACATGGTCAACCCGAAGTCTGGGAATTTTGTAGTCTTGGTTGGAAAGAGCCTGGAAACTTACGAGATGTCAGGGAAATGGGGAAGTGCCGTGTGCCCTGTTTGTCAGGCGTGGCTAGTGGCCCACCTGCATCAGAATCATCGGCGCCTGGGGGGCCACCGTGGGACAGAGCAGACTTCTTGAGTGGGGGTGGTAGAGCTACAGCCAAAGTGAACACGCCCAGGAAGTCTCTCCCTGCCTTTGTGTAAGTCTTGGTATTCTCTTTCTTCTTTTCTTCTACCTTGTAAAATGAGCAAAGAATTAAACCACTGTGAGGTGGAGCCATGTTTATTCTAGAAATATATTAAAAACAATAAAACTATGACTTTATATTTGCCTGTTTATCCAGTGTTTTAGAATTGCAGGACACATGCCATTTGTGGAAAACAGCCACAAGCATGATGGAAACATCTGAAACTCTGTATCTGGAAATAAAAAATAAGTCTTTTAAAGCAATGTTTCTCCAAATCTGTCTCAAACCATCTAGAGTGTTTTGTTCAAAAGACAGGTTCCCAGACCCTGGACAGACATAAAGACCCAGGCCATCTGGGTGTGCCTGGGAGCCTGTGGTTTTTATGAGCACCCTGGGTGAGTCTTATGCACACTCAAGTCTGACAAGCCACACTTAAAGCATGTGACGCTTTTGTTAAAGGGGAGCAAGGCTATGGAGGTAATACCAGGACAAGTGTCCCTGGGAACATGTAACCGGAGGATTTGGGCAGAATTGAAAAGGTAGGTTATTTTAGAGGAAAAGAACGAAAGAAATTCAAGATCCTGAATTGAAAGGGCTAAAGTTTATAGGGTAGAAACGAGGCACTGACTACAAAGCATGGCCTATTTTTCCCAGTGTAGGGATAGGGTGTGTGGGCACAATTACCATCATCAAAGGGTTGTTCCATGCTTCACTAAATAAAAAGTGGCTCGGGGACCACAATCACCTATTATTAGAAATGTAATAGTCATATCTTATTTTAAAACCTGTTTTTAATCTATTGCCACCTGTAAAACTAGACTAAACAGATCAAATGTTAAGGCTATCTAAAAATACTCTGAGCAGAAACATAATTAAGACTCTAATTAGGATTATTATTTAGGAGGGCTATGTAGACAAGCCTGAAGAGATAAACCCCTATCAGTGGCATTAAGTTCTAAGTGTTTATTAGATTTATGGGTCTAAGCCATGTGTTTTTTGGACAGTATAGAAATTGTGTTGAACACGTTTCCAAACACAAGTAATGACTGCAATTTATTTTCATATAAAGAATATTCTAAGTGCAGGGATTTCAACAGACAAAGCAATGTGTTGTTTGGAGGTTTCTAGCTCATGAGAAAACTCAGTTATAGAGCTTATGCTCTCAAAATTTTCAGATACCACTTCAGTGCAGACAAAGATAGCAAGAGAGAACTCGGCCTTTTTGATTAACTTTCTCAAGGTTGTTTTATTTGTGTCATATACTATAGCATAGTATGAAATCTCTTGATTTAATTATGTACCATAGAAGCCACTCTGTGCAAAAGACAAACAGTAAATATTTTCAGACACAGTCAATCCCTCATTTTTTTGTACTAATGAGGAAACCAAATAGTGTAGAATTAAAAAAAATACGATATAATAAGTTTTGGTATTTATGTATTAAAGCGGTCATTGGATGAAAACATGTACTTGAAATTAACAATTCAAAATAACTGACATCACGGAGTCTCAGTGTAGAAACCCACCTAGAGATGAGAGGGGAGACATTTGAGCTTCCTTATCTAGTTGTCTTATTCAAATCTCTCATTTCAGGCAGATGAAAAAAGCCAGCCTAAGGAAAGTGATCTTTTGTTTCTCCCTTAATTACATGCTCAACCCACTGTTTCCTTGAGATTCGAGGAGGTTATTAGAAGTCTCATCTGAAAAGACCAGTGACACCTCGGGGAGCCTCAGCTCCAGTTGTCTGCAGGCCCAACCCGTGAGGTCATCGGCCACGGTGCCAGGAATGTGTTCTCCCTGCTGGTGGTCTGTCGAGCTCCTTATCCCAAAACTGTGTCTCAGAGATCTCATGCCTGCCCCACCCACAAGCCAGTTCTTTTCTCCTAAAAACTCATAAATGCCACCACAGTTCTTCAAACAGAAACCTGAGAAGCATCTTGACTCTTCCTCTCTAGCATCTGCATACAATCCCATCAAGCAGATTTGTCGCTATTTTCTTCCAGATACACCTCCAATTCTTCTCCTCTTCTCTGTCCTCAGTGACATCTTTGTCCAACTTACCATTGTACCTTGTCTGGCTAGTGCAATAGCCCAAGTAGGTACCCTTGCCTCTACACTTTGCATCCTCCCTTACATTTTGCACACAGCAGCCAGAGTGCTGGTAAAACATAAATCGTATCTCATTGTGCCTCCTCAAAAGCCTTTATGACTTCCCATTGTACTTAGAAGAAAACTCAAAATCCTTAATAATGCCTACAAAATTCAGCATTACCTTACCACTGCCTATCTGTCCAGTATCACCCCTGCCACTCTTTCCCTTGCCTGGAACCCTCCCTCTAGAACCCTGGTCTTCTTTCAAGATGTCCAGGTCTTTCTTCCCTCAGAGCCTTCATACATACTGTTCCTGGCTCAGAGTGGTCTAGCTCCCCCCAGCATAACCTAAGGGCCTGCCCAGTCGTACACATCCATCATCCCTCAGCTCTAACATCATTTCCTCCAGGAGGACTTCTCTGGTTCTCCCTCCCATCTAAATTGGATCCCCTCTATAATCGTATGATTAATCCAATCTGCTCCTTTAGAGCAGAGGATTCATAAGGTCAGGGACAATGTATATTTTGTTCATCACTGTATCTCCAGAGCCTGGAGGAAAAAGTTGTAGAATGAATGATAATTGAGAGAACTATTTACTTTGGTATTTTAACACAAAAATTAAAAACATCAAAAGAAATCGAAACAAGTGGATTTCCAGTTGCTTCCATATCAGGTTCCAGTTTCCCTAGAAGAGCCACAACTGAGCAGGGATGATCCCAGGGCCCTGCAGTCCTTCCCCCTACAGAGCTCATCATCACCAGCTCAAGAGGGATAAATAAAACTTCCTCTTTCCTGGGACATGTTGGTGTCTGTTCTTGAATCAATGCAGGGACAGATATTTTTTCACGGTGAATGGCATTTTCATTATTCAAGTTACTGCCCCATTTTTTGAAGTCTATCACTGGACTTCAAAAAGAGCAAGGAAATAGAAGGACAGATGACGAAGAGCCATTGCCAGTCGGCAGCGAATTATACAAGGGGTCTTTGAGGTCCCTTTGCTTGGTTATTCCTGGCTTTTCCACTTACTGAGGCTCTCAGTTTCCCTCCTGTATTTCTGTCCTTAAAATAGGCATAAGACTTGATAGAAGATCATTTTTTCTGAGACTTTGAGAATTGGTACCTTCTGCCATCACAGGGATGGCAGAAGGTACCAATCTGAAATATAAGAAGCATAAAGGTAGCAAGTTGAGCCGAGTCTTCAAGGATGGAGATCTGAGCTCACAGAATTTGTCTGAAAACAATGATGCCCAGCCTGATGGTTGGGCTTAGATGAAATAATAAGAATGTGGTATTCAAAATTGAAGCATCTGCATTAAATATCCTGACATAGGCACTATTGCAATGCAAATACCAATGTTCAATAATTCTTTCCCTCTCCCTCCCTCCCTTCCTTCCTTCTTTCCTTTCTTCCTTCCTTCCTTCCTTCCTTTTTCCTTCCTCTTTTCTTCCTTCCTTCCATCCTTCCTTCTTTCTTTCTTTCTTTTTCATTTGCTTATTGGCTTTCTTGTTCTTTTCTTGATCTCTGTCAAAAATAGTTATGCTGGGTGCTGGTGGTGTAGTAGTGACCACATCAGATGTGATTCCTATTGTCATTAAAGTTACAGTAGAGCTGGAGGCAACTTTAAACAAATAATTTCACAATGTAGTTAAGTTACAATTGTAATAAAATGCATAAAAGTAAAGTTTACAAGGAGAATGAATGACAAGTATAAGACTTGGTTTAAAGGATCAGGGAAGACTTCCTTGGGAAATGACATTTCAATGAGACCTGAAGGATAAGAAGGAGTGCTTTCCTAAATGCTTTATAAAAAGCATTATTCAGCTCTATAAATTGTATCTTTTAAATACTTTGTAAAAAGCTTAGAATCTTCTATGCCCCTATCACTTTTCTTATCTCCTATTCTTCAACTTGAAATGGTCCATTTAGAGGTAAAGTAGGAAAATCATGTTCATAGGTCTGAGTATATAGTTTCTATCTTTTTTTCAGACTTTGCACCTGGGAAAGGAGCCTTTAGAAGCATCTATAGTAACACACACACACACACACACACACACACATCATACAGCACAACATACACAGATACATTTTTTAAATAAACATTTCAAGGTGATTATATGATACCCTTATATGTTGAGCTTATCCATGATCTCCAGGTTGCCCCTACAACTTAGAAAGTGCTCCAAATATTATAGTTAAAGTCACCAGGAGGACCTTTTTCCATGCTTTCTCTTGTATTTTCTCTAAATACCAACCAATATTGGTCCTTAGAAAAGAAATGTCTAGTATTATCTCTATGAAAGGGAGAAGAAGGTTGAGATCGAGGGAGTAATGTAAAGAGTTTCAACCTTTTTTGTATTGTTTTATTTCATTAAACATTGGAAGAAAATATTATAAAATGTTGGTATATTTTAAATTCAAGGTGTTGGTTATATGGGTGGATATTTGTTATATTATCTTTTCTAGGAATTTTTTTAAATGAGGGCACCTGATTTAAAATCATACAATTAGTTCATTTGTTAATTAATTAATGAATTAATGCACACAACAGAGAGCCATCAAGCACAGTGACATACCTGGATTTGGGTTAAGGAATGTGATATGAAGAAAGTTCTCCACCTTCGTACTGTGGCTTACTCTAGTGGGAGCGTCCTCTAGTGTGAGTACCCTGATTTGTTTCTCCACGATGACAAATGATTTTTTACTGAGATCGGATGACAGTTAGATCCATTTACAGAGTGTGTTTTAAAATGGCCCACCAATATCCATCCTGATAGAGAGCAAAAGCCTCTCTCACACGTTTCCTCTTCCTCCTTCTTGTCTTCCTTTCCAAGGTCACTGCAATGTCAATTCATGTCTTTTAAATTAGCACATCTTCATAAAGTGTCTGTGTGGACACACCTTCATGGAATACGAGTGTTAATTGTTCTGTCAAATAAAAAAACTTCGAAGATCTTAAGACCAAATTCCAAGAACGGATATCTTTTGTGCCAAAAGATGTTAGGTAAGCTCGCTTGTCCTTGGTTCAGTTTCTAAATATGAATAGCATCACTGAGAAGTTTTTGAACAAATTATATGAACTTGTTTTTAACTCTTGTCATAGCTTATGATAGCTTCTTAAATAGATTACCTCCTTGAAGAGAATACTGCAAAAGGATGCTGCAAATGTCAATTGGCTGAAACAGTGAATCTGAAATTGAAACTATTACATATTTGAGTGCTACGCGTACTCAATCATGTCCACTGTGCCTCTGAATGGTTAAGAACTTACCTGAACAGGGGTGATTACCTGCCGACTTTAGACAACTAATCAATAACATGAGATTAGAGGAATCTCATTCAGGCAGACAAGGGGCAAATACTGTCCTCATGTTACTAAATAGGTCTTTACTGGTGTATCTTTTATATGGTTTGAAGCAGTTCCCTGAAGCGTCTTCAGCTTATTCATGACAGAATGGTTTTCTAGCTATGAAAGGGCTCTCTTTTCAAACCGCATAGTTCCTTTGTATTCAGGCTCATGTACTTGTGGTTTTCATGGTGCAGACAATGAAAGCAATAACCAAGAAGACATAAAGGGCTGAAAGCAAGGGGCCTCTTGAGTTTCATGTCATTATTTTGAATTCATTAACAGGAATGGTATTGTGCAGACATTGTCACCGTTATCATTATAGATAAGCTAATGCATTAATAATGTAGCTCCCCTGGTTTTGATTTTTCATACCATCCCAATGTGTGCCTTATTTATAAATATATGAACTGATGTGGCAATAAGGTATGGAAATAAAATATTCTCTTCATAATCTATTCTGTAACCTCGAGGGACAATGTGGTAGAAAAAACCTGAACAGCAGAATTGAGGAGCCCTCCTCCTGACTGAATTCAGAATGCCACGTTGCTTGTTGCTGTGATTTCTTACCTACGAAGACTATGTAATATGGAGAATTCTACATATTAAATAACCCAGTTTACCTGCCTACTCTGATGCATTTAGTAGCTGAGTAGGAAAAGAAAATGAGCTCATGTCCTCATGACCTACTCATAATCTACTTTCCAGCAAAGATGGGCTTATAAAATTTCAATTTTATAAAAATGCAGCTGGAAGGTCCAGGGCACAGGGCATCTCCAAAAAGTAGTTGAGTGCATCTTTATCAAAGTCCTTTCTCAGTTTCCTCTTTACTTCTTATTAGGATGAGCAACAAGTAGCTTTTGCCAAGATTCTTTTTCTGAGGACTTAGTTCTCACCTGCACAGACAGATATTTCATGTCGGGGGGACTGCTCCTGTGAGCAGGCCCACTCCCACACAGACCCATGTCATCTTCCTCAGAGGAGGGATGAGCCTACAAGTGACAAGACACAAGTGGGGAGAATTGGCAACTACATAAAAAGAGATACAAAATAGTCTCCGCCCACCAGTCAGATGCGACTCCATCAGAGGGGAAAACAATGGGGAGAAGGAAGATCATTCAGTTGAACATGAGCCATTTTGAGCAATCTCTAATCAATTCAAGGACACCTCCTCTTCACCCCTCCTCTCCCCTCCATCATCTGTCTGCATTTGTGTAGCTCTGAGCACAGCATTAAGAATACTTTGACAAGGGTGTCATTTTAATCTGAATGCCTCAAAATGATTGGGGAGGAAAAAGTTCTCTTTTGCCTTCAACTCCAAAATAAAAATGATCTGAGAAGGAGAAAGAAAATTTCCCCAAGAGATCTACTTTTGGTGCCAAGTCTTACAGGACTGCACTAATGATGGAGATCATTTCGGGGTAGGAGAGAAGGTGTGACATTTGTCACGTTTCATTAGGAAAGGATTAGTCAGGCAAGCCCAATACAGCCTACTTTCTCCCACTTATAAGGACTTTAAGGGGAAAAAACCCTTAGAATCTGTAGTTGGAAGTTTGCATCCAGGCTCTCCCTCTTGTTATATATGTGATCTTCCACATGTCTTTAACTCTTGGAGTCTCTTTCCCTATTTGCAAAGCAGAAATAATTCCTACTAAATCAGGGCAATGTGAATGAGGTAATGTACACGCAAGTGCTTCCTGCAGACCTGACCTTATATGGGTGGACAATGAGATTTGCACTGAATAAAAACACAAAGTTTGAAGTCTGCATTAGTGGGAACTTAACCTGGGGCCACTGTTAGGGTGAGAGACAATCCTAGACGGGGTAACATACATTGAACCCTGTGCCCCAGAGATGGCCCAAATGTGCATGCGCATTTCTCAGGCAGGTGGACCTTGAGTGTGAGTGGAAGGAGGGAAGACTGGCACTCAGGGCTCCACTCACACTCTGTGTGCTTCCCTCCGGGAGGCCTCCCACTCCATACCAGTGCTCTCACACAGCGTTTGCTTACAAATGACATCATAAATACCTTAGAGACTCTAGTCAATGTGTTTCTTCTCCCAGGAGTTTCTGCTGCATGAATTTGTTTGACATATGTCTTATATTGCATCTATAGAGCCTCTCTCCCTCTCTCTCTCTCTGTCTCTCTCTTTCTCTCTCCTTCTAATTGCAATTTTTTGTTAAAGATATTGGGCTTTTTGTTCTGCAGAGCTTCTTATTTTCTTCCTATATTCTGGATTTTGCTACTTGCATCCGAATGTTTTTAACCTTTTCTTCTAGCTTGTGTGTTTCCTGTAAAGTGGGAGCTTGATCCAGAGGCTTATCCATTCAAGTTCTGTGTGGTTGTCTCTCTTTTTGTGTGATACTGAGATTGATCAGTAGATTTGAGTGTGGTAAGCCTGATTCACTCATTATAAAGAGCATGGAATAGTTTTAGCAGCCACTGATATTGGGGTTTGCACAGTTCTGATATTCTAATTCTATCATTTCAAATTTTCACTTATCCAGCATTTGATTATTCTTAGGTATGACTTGGGCAGGAAAGACCAGACAGATGTTAACATTTTCACTTTACCAGTTTTCAGAATAATGAACTGATGTCCTAGAATTCTTCAAAGATGACCAAAAGTGTTGTAGGTTTTGCTTTTAGTGTAATTAGGAATTCATGGATTTTAAAATGCTGAATGTGTTTTAATCCATTATAGTTACTCTTCTTTTTGACATTCAAATTGTTTTGAATAATTTGACCAGTGGAACTACCTTCAAGTTGGCTATTAAATCCCTTTAACATGACCCCAGTAACCTCAAAAATTTTCCTTGCTTTTTTAGCTCAACAAAATATACCTTTTCTGACCCAGATCTGGAATCAATTATTTTCCCAAGCATCCCTGTCTTATTTTATTGGAATATGATATTTAGAGACCATAATCTGGGTATTAGAAGAGGTTAGTGTTACTGGGTTGGTCATTGCTTTTTGGCATTTCCAATAGACAGAAGTAGAGAATACATTTTATTTTTAGAGAAAAAAATGAGTTCATTCAAATATATCCAATTCAAATTTATGATTCAGTGGTGTTAACTTCTTTTATTTTATATTTAATCTTGTTTCTCTAAAGCTGAAAATCTTGTTTCCTAAATATAACAGTTTTACAATAACAAATGCAATACCATTACTTTTGATATAATTGTTAAAAATAGTTTAAAATTTTCTGGTAATTCTTCTTGACCATAGGATATATTCCCACTGTAGGTGTACTGTCAAATCATAATGTTTTGATGTGATTTGAAATATTTGTCCCTGTGATTGTCAACAACTCAATATAGTTAGGTTTATTTTCTACTTTTGTTTTGTTTTAAGGATAGCTTTTAAAATTTAATTTTGCTTTATAGTTAGTTTAATATATATACACACACACATATATATAGTTCCAAGTACAAATTTATAAAATAAGATATATTGAGAGAAGTATTGGTTCCATCCTGACCCTCTGCCTTAATCCTTTTGTTCACCACAGATAATAACTTAAAAAGACTTTTTGGTTTGTCCTTTCCTTAAAAAAAAAAACATGAAAAATTTTATTTTGTACTTTTTGAATAAAAGGTAGGACATTATACTACTATTCTGCACCTTGTTTTTTTCACTTAACAATATCCTGGAGGTCACTCCATTGCACTATTTAGGATTATTTATAATTGTTTATAGCTTTATAATATTCCATATTGTTAATTTACCTTAGATAACTTACATATTCCTTATTGATGGACATTTAGGTTGTTTCCAGTCATTTGTTGTTATAATAATACTGCAATAAATAGTCTCATGTATATGCATTATATGTAGTATATCTTAGGAACAAGTTCTTAAAATTTGAATTATCTTTCATCAAATTTTTGTCATTTTGCATTCCAACCTTCAATATATGATAATGCCTGTTTTCCATTAGCCTTGCTAGGAAGGTATGTTGTCACACTGTCAAATATTTGCCAGTCCAAAGATGATAATTATATCTTATTGTAGATTCGTTGCTTCTCTTATTACAAGTGAGATTGAGCACCTTTTTCATGTAAGGATCATTTACATTTTCCCCAATGACTATAGAGTTGATAGTAATTTTACTTATTTTTAGAAATTCTTTGAATTTGGGGATGAGTAATACTTTGTGGTGTAAGTGGCCAATACTTTATTCTATTATCGTTGAGTTTTTTACTTTGCTTTTGGCATTTTTGCTATACAAATGCTTAAACAATTAATTTATCTGTGTTTTCCTTATTGCCTCTGGATATTGAGTTATACTTTGTAAAATTTTTCTCATTCTAGGTTACAGAGTAATTCACTTATGTTGTATTCTAGAACTCATTTAATTTATGGTTACATTTAGATCCTTGATTGATTTTAAATTAAGTCTGGCATGTGGTACGAGGCATGGATCCAATTTTATCTTTTTTCACATAGCTTTCCAGTTATCCAAGCCCATCATTTCCCTACAGATTCGAGATGCCACCTCTATCATATACTCAATTTTTGTATTTGTTAAATTTATTTCTGAATTTTCTATTTTTTTCTGTTTATCCATATGCTAATACCATATTCCTTTAATTACAGTCTTTATATATGTTTTAGTATTTGATAAAGTTACATCTTCCTCATGTTCTTTTTTATGGTTTTCTGTTACCATTATTGCTTGTTTGTCCTTTCAGAAAAATTTTATAATTAATTTGTCTAGCTTCAGAAAAAATAACTTACTGTTTTAAAAATTGGAATTATTTTAAATTTGTAAACTAACCTAGGGAGAATTGACATCCTTATGAGGTTGAATTTTCTATCCAAGAACGTGTTCTAGATTTTCATTTGTCCACCTTTCCTTATCTTCAATAGCATTTTAAAATTTTCATCTCATAGGTCTTGTAATATCCTGCTTGGATTTTGCTGAGTTTCTCAAATCTCTGGCTTGATGTTTTCTACCATTTTATAAAATTCTTGAGTGTTTTCTCTTAAAATATTACTTTTCCCCATTCTCTCTCTCCTTCCCTCTTGGAATTCCAATTATGTGGATGTCAGACTTTTCTATAATGCCCTCAGTGTTTTCAGAGCTCCTTTTCACTTAATCTCTCTCCATAACTCAGTTTGGATTTTTCGTTTTTTAAGGCCTGGAGAGCGCTCCTGTGGGTCTCGAACCACCCCCACAAGGAAGTTGGAAGAATATTTTTTATTGACCAGTCTCTGAGTTCATTAATCCTCTCTCCTACTATGTATAAATTGCTATTAGACCCATCTATTGAGTACATAATTCCAGTTATTGTATTTTTTGGCTTTTCAGTTCAAGAATATTTATTCTTTTTGAAATATTTCAATTGTCTGTGAAATTTTTCATTTTTAAAATCTATTTTCACCATATTTAATTCTTAATTTATCACATTAATAGTAAATAGAAAGTCCACGTCTGATTCCAATTATCTGGATCAACTGTGAGACTGTTTCCTTTGTCAGTTTTTCTCTCAGGTTTTGCATCATACAATCAGTCTAATAGTTTTATTCAGTGCTAGACATTGCTAATAAAACTTTTTAGAACTTCCAGATGATGCTATCTTATTCCTCCAGAGAGATTTCACTCTCTCCTCTGCTTGGCAGATAAAGCATGTTAATCCAAGTAAACACTGGGATAATTAGAAGCTGAGTTGCAGTTTTAAGGAGACTCTGTTTTATCTCTGGGTTACCTTCTTCCTGAGGAATCACCCTACGTTAGTTTTCTGTTGTTCTAATAACAAGTCATCATAAACTCAGTGGCTTAAAACTGCATAAATTTACTATCTTCCAGTTCTGCATGTCAGAAGCCTGACGTGGGTTTCACTGCAGTGAGATCAAGATATGGCAGCGTTACTCTCTTTTCAGGAGGCTCTAGGGGGCAATCCATCTCCTTCCCTTTCCTCGCTGCCTGCATTCCTTGGCCAGTGGCCCCTTCTATCTTCAAGACCAGCAGGGTAGCATCCTCCAATCTCTCTCTTTCTCTACTTCTGTAGCAATATTGTCCTTTTCTACCTTGGACTCTTTTGCCTCTTATCATTTTTTTTTTTTTTTTTTTTTTTTTTTTGAGACAGAGTCTCACTCTGTGGCCCGGGCTAGAGTGAGTGCCGTGGCATCAGCCTAGCTCACAGCAACCTCAAACTCCTGGGCTTAAGCGATCCTCCTGCCTCAGCCTCCCGAGTAGCTGGGACTACAGGCATGCGCCACCATGCCCAGCTAATTTTTTTTTATATATATATTTTAGTTGGCCAGATAATTTCTTTCTATTTTTAGTAGAGACGGGGTCTCGCTCTTGCTCAGGCTGGTCCCGAACTCCTGACCTCAAGCAATCCACCCGACTCGGCCTCCCAGAGTGCTAGGATTACAGGCGTCAGCCACCGCGCCCGGCCTGCCTTTGTGATTCGATCATATCCACCCAGGTAGTCCAGAATAATTTCCCCATCTCAAAATCCTTAACTTAATCATATCTTCCAAGTCCCTTTTGCCAGATAAGGTAACATATGCACGGGTTCTGGAGATTAGGGTGTGGACATCTTTAGGGGTCACTATTTTGCCCACCACAAACAAGTCTACCAAGTAGGACTGCTAGATTTAAAAAATAAAATCACAGAATGCCAAGTTAAATTTGAATTTCAGATAAACGATGAATAATTTTTAAATTGTATGCCCTAAATATTATATGAATCATACTCATAATAAAAAAATGTTCTTTGTCCATCTGAGATTCAAATTGAACTGAGCCTTGTGCTGTATATTCTTTGGCTCCTCTTCCTCCAAGGACCACAGTAGATCCTGATGTGCTTGCTGGGACCCTTCCCTGTGGCTGATCCTGGGCTCCGATCCTTGTCTTCTACAAATGGCAAGATCACCGATAACTCAAATGCACTTTTTAGAAGTGTCTTGCTCAGCTTCTTAAACTCCCAGAATTAGGTAAATATCTTGAAGGAAAACCCATCCATGAGCTGGACTCAGTTTTCCCATTTGCTCTTCTCACCAGGATCTTAGTCCATCAGATTCCCAATTTTGTATTTTCAGCCCATGCAATTGCTGCAATTCCCATTGGTTCTCTTTTCCCCACTAATGGCCCAGGCAAAGTGCAGGTCTTCAGCTTCTTTTCCTGCATCCAGTACCAGCCACTGTTTTTAGGTGGGAAATGGCTGAAGACTCTCCGCTCACTTTCCACTGTTCCCCCTCTCTCAGGAGGTGGTTTCTGCAGCCCTCTGATACCCTTCAGTAGAGTTTCCATCACGTTCCAGGCAGGAGTGGTGTTTGGCGTGTTGGCTGCAAACTCCATGATCAGCCTTGGTCTTCTGACAGCAAACCTAGGGCTTTTCCAGGCTTATACCAGCTGTGAAGGGCTGGGTGGGCGGCAGCAGCACAGGTGGACAGGATGGAGGCAGGGTGGGCACATCAGAGGGGAGGAGGTGTGGCCGGCCACACCTGTAGCTGGCGGGGCTTCAGAGACTTCGACTGTAATGTCCGGCCTAGGAGAAAGCCAAGCAGGCCCCTCTGAACAATGGGAAGTCGGCCACGGCCGTTTCCTGCACTCAGCTTTCCTTTTAGGTAGCTGCACTGAAACCCAGGCAGAGGCCATCTGAAACTGTGCCTGGGCTGGAGCTTTGTCCTGGGCACAAACATTTTAATGTATTGATTTTTAAACTTTCACCGATCTTTAATTGGCCACCTCTATCAGTAACCACACTCTCGCTGCTTCTCTGCTGATAATGGAGATTGTGATCCTGGCCCTGAGGATACTAGAGGCTGGAAAGGGTGGAGGAAGGGAGGGATAGGAAACAAATGATTTCAATGTGAAGACTAAATATATGGCGTGACCCTGGACAGAATCCTAACACAGACAAAAAGACATTGGGTAAAAATTAATCAAATCTGAATAAAGTGTGGACTTGATAATTCGTCAGTTTTGGTTTATTGTTTGTGACAAATGTATCCTACTAATATAGATGTTAATAACAGGGGAAACTGGGTGCAGGGTATATGAGAATTATCTTCATAACTTTTCTGTAAGTCTGAAATTTTTCTAAAATAAAAAGTTTATTTTAAAAAATGATTTCATATACAAAGAAGGTGTTGAAAAGCAAAGAGAGGTGGGACAATAAAAGGTTACACTTATGACTAAAGTTATAAGACCGAATAGAAATATTAATATCCCACACAGATTTACAGAAATTATGTCAGAAAATCATCTTTATCTAGAAATAGCACAGTGGAAACAGAGCATTCTAACTGGGGAGCAGAATGTCGTAGAGTCCGGCAGCACCAGCAAGGTTTTGCTCACTTGAGAGTAACCCCGAGAAGTTTTCAGTGAATGAAAATGTGTGCAACTCACCGTTTTTAAAAAGCTAAGGGCCGAGAGTCAAAAAATATTCTTGGACTTTATTTTTTCAGTATCCTAGAATTAACCTGATGGTTTGAAATGGGAAGTCTATCTCTAAAAGTCACCATTTGTTGAAGTTTTTTTAAATAATATATTTGATTATTATTATTTTTACCATTTTTGTGAAAAATTTCTAACGCACACACAAAAGCAGAGAGAACAGTGTGGCAGCCCTCTGTGGGTTATCAAGGCTCACCACCTTGCTGCAACTCTCCTCCCCATCCCTTTCTGTTTCCCGTAGAATGCTGTAAAGCAACTCCTGGATGTCAGAGACGTTTTACCCAATCTTTCCGTAAATGCTTAGAGAGCCCCTACCTGCAGCGAACTCTTTTAGGAGGTGAGTACATGGCGATGAGTCAGACGTGGCTGTGGCTCTAGAGGAGGGGCTTAGATAGAAGCATGATAACCCCAATTCGCAGGGCAAAGTGGTACATGCTGTGGCAGGGCACAGAGAAAACGCTGTGGAAATTCAGAGCAGGGGTGGAGAATTTCAGTTAGGAGGGCGGAGGGAAAATGTGATGGGGACAGCATCTGACTGACTGTGACGGCCGGATCACACGTGCGGTGGCTGGAGGCAGGGGAAGAGCCGGCCCTGTCCCTCGCCTGTGTCCGCCCTTTTCCTTCGGGTTCGCACACAGGGGCAAAGGGGCATCTTGGAAGAAAGATATTTCTCCAAAAAGTGAGGCAACCTCAGCCTAATGTGGTGAGAGAGAACCCAAAGAAGGTGAAGTTTTCTAAGAGGCTGACAGAATGGGGATTCAGAAAGCAATTAGATAACGATTTTTTTTTTTTTAAGAAAAGGTAATTATAGTTCTTGCAGCCCTGACTTTGAGATATACCCCTGCTGTGAGTATTTGAAGATACTGGAGTGAGAATAGATAATTACAGAATTAAGTTTTGGCTTGGAGGTAGCAAGATGTCAGAGAATGAAGAGTGTAGCGTCAGAGTAAACCTTAGAAATGAAGAGAGCCGCTTCTCCGGTTGAGCTGTAAAGGAAACCTAGACATGAGGAAGAAGAAGATGTCATCAATAGTGACTTGATTCTTCTCAGTGAAGTGGAAGCAAGATCACAGCCAAGCATTGGGAATAGGGTTGAATCAGAAATAAAGGAATCCACAAGAACTCCAGGTTCTTCCCTATATTTTCCAGCCAACTAGCAAAGAGGTGAGACCACGTGGCTAATTCTGGCCAGTGACATTGGGCATAAATGCCTTGTGTCACTTCCATGGTGAGACACTTGAGAGCTGGGCGGAGGGCGCTTCTACTATTGCTTTCTGCAAATATCTTCATCCCTCTCTTCGTGCCACAGCAACCCTGAAAGGCATACAGTGAGATGGTAGCATCACAAGATAGGAAAGACCTGGATTCTAAATAATTATATGGAAGACAGCCCAGCCAATAGACGTCAGCCATCCCATGCCCGAGTTTCGGACTTTTGTTCTGCTAACCCACTGATATTTTGAGGTCTATTTGCTAGTGTGGCACAGCATAGCTTCTTCCTCCTGGAGGCACACTCACTGTCCGGCCAAAGCTAGACAGTTTAAATTTGTAGTGAGCCAGACCTAGGAAGCATCTGTGGTTTCCTCTAACGTGTGTCTGCTGGATCTCTGCAATTAGACAAAACTCTAAGAACAGCCACCATGTCTCACACCCCCCTCATAGGACCTAACATAGTGTTGAACAAAGATTCATTGAATGTAGAAATGCATTTAAAGGAAGCCTCAGAGGTTGACCGTTTGGAATTCTCATGCTTCATAAAGAGCAAAGAAGAAATCTTAGACGCTTCAGTTAGAAAAATAAGGCGGTCGTCTAAAGAGATAGCTCTGGGAAGAGTGTTTGAATTTTCAGGGTCATCATGTTCATTGTGTTCCATAACAATGAAACGATTGAGCAGAGCACGTTCCCACAGGCAAGGCTTTGGTTTAAGTAGCAGATCTGGGGCCAGGACATTCTCTCAGACACCATGCCGATTTAAAAATCATGCTTACTGCTCGACTGTTCCTCAAAATATTTTTGATCAACTATACAATTTCAAAACAACTGTAGATGTGAGTCCTGGCTATGGTACAGTCTCAGGGACTGTTTCAAAAACAACACAATCATTATAGAATCAAGACATTTTAGAGATGATCTGAAGGTATCATAAACTTTTGTTCTTAGAAAAATAAGGCAATCCCGGCCAACAACAGTGATGTTAGGTCACCAGGTTCCCATCCTAAGTGCCTGCAAACTCAGGGGAAGGAGCACAGAGGAAATATAAGTAACAGCTTGAGAAATCATGACATAGCATAGAATTTCATACTGCTATTATAGACTCAGCAGTTTCATACTTAAAAGACTGACCTGGAATAAACCCATAATTCCTTACAGAAGGTAATAATTATAATTAACATTTGCATAGCATTTTATAATAAAAAGTATTTTCCTGTACATTGTGCCATTTATTTCTTACAACAAATGTCTGGAGTAGGTAATATTATTAGCTCTATTTGCGGTAAAACAAACAACAAGCTACACACACTGTTCATTTTCAATTATAGGAACTTTGGCAGAAATTAGGCACAAATGTGGGTGCTCTACTGAACCCCTTCAGTTGCTGGAGCCAGAGCTGGGCATGAGTACAGAATGTGCAGCTGGACCAGAGGGAACCCTCCATCCCCTCCTCGGCGGGCTGTGGGGTCTGTCCAGTCTATTGGGTATGATGCTTGTGGCACAGTTGCCCAAAGCCAGGGGAGCACAAAACACCTCAAACACCACCCACGGATGACGGACACGCTGCTTCCTAGATGCATCTGACATTACTTGTGTTTTTTCAAGTGAAGTTATGAGATGTTCGTTTATACTGCAGGCTGGACCTAATGGAGTAGAAACTCTGCTCTGGAACTCATTATAGAAGTTTTAAGTAGTTTTATGCCTTCCAGGAGATAGAATCTTAAAATTACTTTTAAGGCCCACTGTTCCTTTGTTCTACAAAAAGACACTGGAATGGGCTCCTCAGTGAGGCAGATGTAACTCTCGGGGGAAAGTTCTGGATGTGGTCAGCAGGTGTGCTGTGTCTTTCAAAAACACAAGAGTTTTTAAGTTCAGGTGAAACTGTACAGACTAACTAGGTAGTTGTGCTAACTGTGCATGTTCTGTTATGTGTACTCCCAGTCTTGTGGTTCCTTCCTTGAGCACCTGTCTGCAGGAGAAGCAGAACTGTGATGGAGAAGGTGTGAGCCCACAGCCTGGCCATGGAACACAGCTTGGAAAGAAATCAGGCAAAGTCTGGTATGGTTCATCGCAGTTTGGACTGTTGTTCTCCTACTTAAAATGTGTTACTTAAAATCGAATAGCCTAGGCTTTGATCAGTCTGATGAAATGGAGCCATTGTGGAATTTCCATCCAGATCACACCTGTGAAAAGGGTGGGGTATGTCTTGAAGGGAATGAATATGTGTATAGTCAGTCATCCTGGAGATGATGATCCCAAGATAAATGAGGAAGCTGGCCTTGGAAAGGGCCAAGTAGCACAGTGCTCTCCTCTCTTTGTGCTAATGTTGGCCAGAGCTCTGGTGTATACCACGTCTGGTGGAGGAAAGGGCCTTTGTCATGTGGGAGTGAGCTGGGCCACACAGGGGTGGCCCAGTAAATGACTCTAAGGAGCCATCAGGCTCATGTGGTAAATATCTATATTCTAGTCATATTTAAGTGAATAATATTATTTACATGGCACTTTTCCTCCATTAGCTCTATATCCCCAGTATAATCTTGCTAAAAGTCTTATCTAGCTTCCTTTGAGAGTAAGGAATTCAAGAGTCCACCTGTTCTCAGCTTGGCATTGGATATGAAATGGGACGAGGGGAGTGACAGGGACTGCACTGTCCCCAGAAAGGACCACCGTGCCCAGTGGATTGGTGACCACAGGACTGTGACCAACCACAGCAGCAGCAGCCCAGGCAGGAACAAGGGGGAGGAACCAGGGTACTAGAATCTGCATCCAGAGGATGTTCCAAAATCGTTGAGCAGAGAAAGTTCTGCCAATAAAGTGATGGGGCCTCAGACCACTGAACTGACTACACCTAGAAATGGGACAGATCAAAACAATTTCAATCAAGAAGACTATGTGTGGAAAAGAAAATTGGCCCCATGGTTGATTGATGTTATTGTTCTGCTGGTAAAATCATAGCAAATTCCTCTTGTTTTGTTTTGTTTTTAGCTTACAGGAGACGTGGGTAAGTTGCAAGAAAGCAATCAGAGCTTACCATTCTCTAGTGCGTGTTCTGGTGAATCCGCATCCAGAAAAATTACTTGAGACATTGTGAGGTCTTAAATCAATTTTTAAAATCTTTTCATTCTATCATAGTTATTAAAATGAGACAGTAATGTAGTATAGAAACATTTTCATAACAAATGTTGAAATGTTATGTAATGTCATAAATATGCAAGATTTGTTCTAAAGTATGCAATATTTAGTATAACTTTTCCTGTTATGAGAAGTGCTTTCAAGCTTCGTGAAGAAGGAATTTTATTTTATAACTGCAAGTTTACCCCTCGCAAGCTCTCAAGTAAAAGGGAGCATGTGAGAGAACTGGGATTGCGCACCTTCCTCTAACGCTCCTGGGAGGAGGGAAAACCTGCTGAAAGCAGGTTCAATCGATGTAGTTAATAGTATTTCCTTCTGTCCCCTCCACACTCTCATGAGTTGGATGATTTCGTATAAGTTATTAATATTAAACCCACTTCTACCTCTGTTTCATCATCTTTAAAATGTAGTAATGATAGTTCTACCTCACAATTGTTTTAAGAATTAAAGGAGGAGTCCCAGAGTACGTGACACACAGCAAGTGCTTCCTAAGTGTTTGCTGCTGTTCCTGTAACATTGTTCAGTCAAAGGGACTTTTACAAGTGACGTGCTGCAGTTTACAAGTGTCTCCCTCTCACTCTGTAGTTATGATCACATTGCCTGTGCTGTAAACTGACTTTTTTAGTGCCCTTGAGTTACATATGGAAAATACTTTCATGCCCTAAAAAGTTCTAATCAGCCCACAGAGATGATCATCTTTATCACCATAAATTGTGGTTTTCTCCCGATACCTCAGTTGTGTGGGTATTTCTGAAAGTAGCAGATTCCTATCTTGAGGAAGCTATTAGGAATTGTCGTACAATGCCCCCATGTCTAGGTACACGCTGACATAGATACATATTTGCAAGAGATTTTTAAGGGACCGTCTATGCGTTTCATCTGAAAGTTAAAAATGACTTTCCATCAGAATCAGGGAGCACTTGGAGAGAAAGAAAGAAAGAAATCTGGAAACGGCAGCTCGCTGGAGGGTCTGAAAGGCTGAAGCTGTGTGTGTATGCGCTGTCCCCAGCCACCCCACCAGCTTCCTCCATGACTTTGGCAAAGCGACACAGGGCGTGGAACCAAAAGCTTGCCCACACGATAGCACGGTTATTTTGGCATGAGAGCGAGTGTTGCAAATTGGCGTGCTACTTCAAAAGAACTGGGAAGCAAAGCAGATGTGAGTTTTGACATACACTCTGAGAGCTGGGGACAGCAAGTGCACAGCAAAAGGGGAAATACTAATGAGTATTATTTTAAGCAAAGTGTACCATTGCTGCAAGTAGGTGGCTTACACAAGTGAGGCTTTCATAAGCAACCCAGACTTGACACATTTGATCCTTTCCTCCCAAGTGTTTTGATTTGGTTGGGAGGGGGTGGTGGTCTTGAGAAATTTTTTTTTTTCTTTATCATTTTTATAATTAATTCTTCTCTCCATTTCTCCATCCTCACAAATAAAAATCCACCGGTGAGAATAGACGTCTCTTTCTATTTGAAGATTTATGAAGGCACTTGTAATAATCACCCGCAAAGGGGAGTGTTAGGAACCGCATGACAAAGTATCACCTGCAATACTCAGTGAGTGTCTCCCTCTAACGCGAGTGACACAGAGCCGTCTCCCAGCAATGGGAAGGCTTGGCCAGGCCCGTCAAGCTCCATTTGCTTGTCAAACCTCAGGGACACTGAAGACACAGCCATTTGGGACATCTGAGAGTTCAGGATGCTGAGAAAGAGTAAGCAAAGCCACTACGAAGTGAAGAAGAGGCAGACACCCACGGCAGAACCTCGGCTCCCTGCCCATCAGCAGGAGAAGCTGGGCGTTCACCTGGGGAGTGGAAAGAACGTTCACCCAATTAGTTATCCAGAATCTCAGACATCTTTATTAGGGAACCTGTGGAAGCCCCACAGCAGGACCTATGAACTAGCTCACAATGGAGTTAGAGGGAAGATGAAGAGGAGAACAGGATAAGGAATGGATGTACACAAGTGGCATAATTCAGGTCCATCGGTGGCATTTCTAGTGAAGGGCCTAAGGCAAGAGGAACCTTTTCAGTATCCTTCAGAGAACTTTTTCTTCCCACTTTTCTGGCCTCTCCTCAGTCTCCTGTGCAAACCAACCGAATCTCTAAATCTGGTGCCCCTAGGGCTCTACTGGACCCTCTTCCCTCTCATGTCATACTCTCTCCAGGGTGTCCCCAAATGCTCCTGTGGCTTCAGTGGCTACCTGAGCCCTGAGGACCCTCTCACCCAGAGTTCCATGTCAGACCCCCTCCTGAGCTCAGACCACACCTCTGACTGCCTCCTGGGCTTCCCTACCCAAGTTCCTCCAGAGACATCAAACTCAACACGGTGAAGACAATGCACCGGCTTTCATCAGAGCCTGGCTTTCTCCACATCATGCCTTTGTGGACGGCATTATCGCTCACCCGGGCCAGAAACCTGAACGCATTTTCACACGTCCATCTCCTCCTCTCCATTGCCATGACTACTGCATGCGTTCAGATTCTATTTCTCTCTCACCGGGACAGCCATCTGGAACCCTAGCTCCACTCTCCTCTCCTTCTAGTCAGTTCTTCACAGTGTTATCACGGTAAAGTTTATGCAAAATGAAACCTACCATGTAATGGGGGTTTTGCTCTTGTCTTGAAACTCTGTTTGGAGTCCCATTGCTGAGAACAGTAGGCCACTCTGAGCTACCAGCCACCCCCTTCCACTCCCGTCACCACGTCCCACATGTTTATACAGAAGCCTGGAGCTTGCTAGGTCAGTAAGGAAGAGGGGTCCCTGGGGCCGGGGGTGGAGGGAAGAAGTGCTTTGGCTTTTCCCTTCCTTTTCTCATAAGGAGTAGGAGGCACTGGCCCTCCAGCCAAGGGATATGGGTATAAGAGAGTTTTTATGAAGAGTAGCAGTGCCCGCAAAGAAGGACATGGAGACCTCACCCCCAGCTTGATGTTTGCTGAATGACGTTAACTAGGAGGCCCATCCCAGTGACCCTAAGCAGAGCACCAGAGGAGGTTCTTGGGAGAACTTGACTTTCATCCCCTGGAGTTTGTCACTATATGCGAAGATAGAGGCAGGTGCCTGCCTTTGTTCTGGAGTAGTCTGAAGACTTATCAGATGGAGAGAAAGAAGGAACAGTGGACCAGCCTGAGTGCATTTCCAATGGGAAAATGCAAGCCACAGATGGAGGCAGGACTGCAGCTGTCTTTAAGGGACTTGGGGGTATATTTTTGGAGGCAAGAGCTAGGAAGGTGTCACAAGAGGTAATCTCTAGAATATATCACCCACGTCAAAGAAGTACAGTACCAAGATCTTGCAGAGCCTTCCAAAGAAATCTGAAAATGAACCCACAAAAGAACATTTTCTCCTTTTCCTTCAGTTTCTCCCTACTTTAAATCTTATCCTGGAGGAGCAAGAAACAGGAATGATAAAGTAGACTCTGATCACAGGCTCCAACCTTCAGCTCAGGACTGAGCTATGGAATAGAAGAAGATATGAAGGAATGTGAGAGTGATGTTTTGATGTAGACTCTACCGGACTTGTCAATATCTGTAAATGAGTCAATTGCCAAAATAAGACTGTTCTTAAAGCTCAATGTCACCGGAAAGCTAAAGAATCTTCTAGAGATGTTGTCTCTAGAAGACAAGTTGATCTCTATAAAACAAAGTCATGTCTCATACTCCAAAGTCAAAATTGTCAAGTCACTCTTCTGCTTAAAATCTTCTCAGTGGCTTCCAAACATAACTCTTGGCACATAGTACACAAAATAAATGCTTTCAAAAAAAAATGAGCACATTTATATTACAAAAAAAAAAAAAAAAAAAGCTGAGTCCAAGTCCTAATTTTCTATTTGTTATCCAGGATGTTGGACAAGATAGCTACTTTTTTAAGCCTCAGCTTCTCCCTACATAAAATGAAGAAAACAGAAATATTAACCTCACAGCTTTGCTGCAGGATTAAATAATAAAATGAATGCAAGTAGTATTCTATAAATCACTTTGCAAAATATAAAGCACTCAAATATTCATTCATGTATGAGTGGATAAAGAAAATATGGTATATATATATATATATATATATATACACACACACACACACACACACACACACACACCATGGAGTACTACTCAGTCATGAAAAGGAATGAAATAATGTCTTTTGCAGCAACTTGGATGGAACTGGAGACTTTTTTCCTAAGCGAAGTACCTCAGGAATAGAAAAACAAACACCACATGTACTCACTAATAATTGGGAATACACATGGGCACACAGAGATGTAAAGGACATCAGAAACGAAGAAGGGAAGAGGACAGGGGAGTGAAGGTTAAAAACTTACCTATCGGGTACAATGAACACTATTCTGGTGATGGGTACACTAAAAGCCCCGACTTAAGTATTATACAAGGTATCAATCAAAAGCATTTATATCCCCTTTATAATTTGAAATAACAAAAAGCAAAACCAATATTCAAGATAGATGTCCCAACTCAAGAAGACAGAGTGAAAATGCCCGCCCACATTGGGAAGGTCGACTCTTCCTTACTCAGTCTACTGATTCAAATGCTAATCTCATCTGGAAACACCCTCACGAACACACCTAGAAATAATGTTTGACCAGCTAGCTAGTCATCCCTTAGCCCAGTCAAGTTGACACATAAAATTAACCATCACAGCAGGTATTTTGCCGTTGTTATTAAATGCATTTTGAGAATAATAAGTACACCATGGATTGACCTCCTCTTGTTCTTCCTGGCTCCACCCAGCAGGCCCCATTATATTGTCTAATTTATATCTATGTCTATAGCTACAGCTATATCTATATCTTATCCATATTATATCTCATGTCATCAATGAAAAGATAAAGAGAGATGTTCTTAGTTACAGCTTTTATTACTTTGGGTACTCATTCATACTCAGATCAGTAACCAACAAAAGTAGGGCAATGAAATATAATTTGTTAGTTATGTAAATCTATATAGTTATCAATATCTATAAAGACATATAGATACAGATATTTCTTTTCATATATGACACCCCATATGTGACCCCTCCTTTTGTCTGGGCCGGTCTCAGCTTTGTTGCTGACTGTTCCCCGGAGATGCGGCTGCAACTGAACCCTGGCCCAGATGGTCTGCCTTGAAGCTGGAGGATTAATGGGACACTCTGTGACCATCATAGGGAATCCAATGGCAATCTTGTTGGCCAGCAACCACCAGCTACCTTCAGGATCTCTACCCAAGGAACAAGGAAGCTTCCTAGAAAATCTTTTCACTCTTGAGAAAGCCTAGCTTCCAAGACTTGATGCAAAAATCTTATTTTGGTAATTGAATAGAAAAAGTGAACATTGACTGTTTCTTTGCATTCTCATCTCAACAGCCCTACAGATAATGTCTTGGGCCGACTTGAGAGAAAATCTTAGAAATGCAAAAGGAAAAATAATTTTTTTTCTAAAACATTACCCTGATACAAATTTGAACCATGAAATGGATTGGGCTATGTACTTGCATATGGGGATAAAAAGATGAATGAGATATGACCCCAGCTTGTAAGACGCCCCTTTTGGTGGGGATATATGCAAATGGATAATTATAATACAGAATGCAAAAACTTCAACATTACCCTGTTTCTCAGTTCCTCCCTATTCTGCCTTTATTTTGTGAACACTGGCTGGGCGGTGGAAAAATTCTAAGCTAAGCCACTTTATTTGGACTCAGTAAGAATTCGACTGGCAAATAATTTATTTGGGAAAGCCAATAGGAAAGTAGTGCCTTGTGGCACACAGGATAAATAGCTGTGAGGGGTGGCAAGAGATGATTCTTTTCCTAATGAGAAAGTTTCAAAAATATACTAAAAATCTGTTGCCACCTAACATTTTGAAAAACATGTTACACATGAATCAGAATCGACACCTCCTCAAAGAACCATAGCTAGGGATTTAGTAGCTTTCATATTAATGATAAAACTGATCTGGAAAGTTGGTGAAAACAAAGGCCAAAACATTCGGTGGGAAAGCACATTGTAAAGTGACTTCATAACCTTAAGCAGGAGAGGATGCTGTATTCTCTACCAAAGAAGATTGACCAAACTCATTTCTAATTTCTTATACAATTTTTCCCAAGCCTTATGTCACTACAATAAAAATGATCCAAATACAAATGGAAATATCTAATCAGTTAGACAGTAACCTTTGCTAACTGACTTCTAAATCAGAATCTCACCCACAGATATGGATTTTTTTCCCCAAAATAAGTAACTCTTCGGGCATGTATGCTGTGGAGTTTATGAAGACAGATTGTTTCTGTGCCTCCAGTAACTCCCTTTATAGCATTGTTCTTGAAATGTTTTGCCTTCCACAGGTCATGTTTGACCTTGGGATTACTTTTAAAATGGTCCACAGGAATGAAATATACTAATGAGTTCACTTGATTCTAAATAGCATTGGCATGATCACGGAAAGATTAAATGCTTCCAGTTTCAAAATGCACACACATATTTGGTGCTAGCTTTAAACAGAAGTAGCTCTTTAGCAATGCACAGTGGGAACACAGACTTGTTTTATAAGTTCACTGCAGGGAATTTTATAAGGTTAATGATGCTGCTTTGCTACCAGGTCTTGTAGAGCTTTCCCCAGCATCAATCTTCATATGATGGTTTGACTATGTGTGGAGAAACTTGTGGCAAAAATCAGCCATTTATATCAACTGGGTAAAAACTCCCTTTGAAGCGTGTATACATATTTCAAATTATCTAAATATAGATTTAGTAAAGCATTGAATTAGATGTCCTGGAATTTATGTCTAAGCCTATTCTAAATTTTATATGCTAGGGATTATGTTTACCTCCGGGTTCTGACCACCATTGCTTAATCACTCCAATAAAATTTGAACTGAATGGGTAAATCGTCTTTAAAAGTTGAAAGCCGAAATGCAGAAATCTGGCATCAAATGTCTCCCAGCACTCCATTTAATAATCCTCATGATGTGTGGTTGTTGCCAAATCGCCCATAGGCAAGGAGAACTTGTGTACTGGGCGGAGGATGAAGCTGGCCCAGGGTATTTAGGCGTAGTTCACTGCCTGGCTCCTCCCCTTATTGGGGTGGTGGCTGAGGGGTGTGACGGGGTAAAGACACAGGAAGCTATGACAGTGACTTTTTGGATGAGCCCGGAGCTGGGAGAAAAATGGGACCAGGTCATAACAAGTGGTAGCAGTAAGTTTTGGGTGCTAGTAACTATTAGACCTTTGAAATCTCTAAATCTTAGGTAGGATCTGAAAGATCACAAGTTTGGGGTCCACAATAAATTTGGGGAGACAAATTTCCTCTTCTTCAGTTCTTCCCTTTCCAGATCTATCATAAGTTCTGTGTGCCAGGGTACTACCCTAAAAACCCCAGTCACTCTCCTCGCTGCTTATACACACACACACACACACACACACACACACAACATGTTGAAGAAACCCAGTCTACACTGTCTTGACTAGTTGCTTCCTGTCTGCTTTCAACAATAATTGTTTTTAGAAATGATTGATCTGTTTTAGAAATGAGACAGGACCTGGCTTGTATGTGCCCACCATCTTCTCCTGCCATTAATCAAAGAGGCCAAAACTCCTTGGACAAGTGTGTCGGCTTCAACAATAATAGAGCTGTGTTGACACATGGTTGATCCATCAGACTTTTCTACTCTTCACTAGGTTAGAAGGAGGCTGACCTGGTTACCTCTGAGCCATGATCAGGCTGAGGCAACTGGCTGCAGAAAGCCTGTGGTGCACCCAGAGATCCTGCACCCCTAAAGATCTCCATAAGGCAAGACCATAGAGACAAAGGGATAGACACCTATGAACTGAATCATAGGAATGAATGTTACTAAAGCCTGTGTTCTGTCTCACCTAAAACCAGCCAGCCAAGGTTGCCCTTCAGACACATCAGCAGAAAGACCAATCTCCAAGAGCACACACCCTTTCTGGCAGGACTCCTGTGTGTCATTTCAGACTCTGGCACCCACGGCCCTGGAAAAAAGACATTTCAATTTTCAAGAGAAGGAGAATTCATCTTGAGTTCTGCACGTACAAGAGGTTGGGAGGAGGGTGGAGTAGAGTGTGTGGACATGTTCTGCTTTTAATCCCTGGATTTTGGGAAGATACTATGTAGTCACTGATCCCAAGGCCTTCTGAAATATCCAGATGTGGCTGCTCCAGTGAATGAGCTGTCCCTGAGCTGGTGTCTGGGTAATGCTGTGTTTAGTTAGGTACAAACCAAAGTACATGACACTGTCAGTGCCTTCAGAAGATTACTGTACAGGAGCCTGAGAACTTGAATTTACTTAAGAGGTAGCTGGGGAGATTGGGCTGGAGTTTTGGGTTCAGAGGAGAGAATTCTACTAGCTGGTTCATAGAGTTAAGGATTCTTACTGGAATGTCTTACATCAGAATTGCAAACTTCCTCAAATGAGAGAGTATGTCTTAATGTTCAATAGTTTGAATTCTACTTTCATAATTTTTGATGTGCCAGTGAGCCATTTGCAATGGTATTTACTTAACAGTTTCTAACCAACTTACCACTATTTATTTAGTGATTTTTAAAATGCTTACCTTTTAAAACACAGATATATTTATTTTAAAAAACTTTAAATTACTACACCCATTTTATCATAACTCACAAAGATATGTTTTCCAATACACATTCAAAGGACATATCATTTCACACACCATCAGGGGTACCTTCCCCACTCTTTGGGAAACACTGTTGCCAGATGTGGTTCTCAAAGACCCCTTCTCTTCAGTCCTCTGTGGCCGATACCTGTGGCCTCCAAAGGGAGAAGGGGGTTAAGAATGGAGTGCCCCCAGCACAGAGAGCTTTGACTTAAAGCTATTGAAAGATATTTGTGAAAAGTATCAGTATCTTCCCTGAGAAAAGGTTTTGAAAAAGTGAATTAACCACCAATGACAGCTTGGGCACCAGCAACATGGTAAGTTTGCCTAAAAATAGAGGCTGGAAACAGCTGAGATCAATTATACCTGCTCTGTCATTTTTGCCTAGACTCAGAGTGCTCCAAGCAGCAATCTTTAGTTTCACTGGCTTGATCAGTATTTGCAAAACTGTTCAATACCAAAAGGAAGTGAAATCTCAGACTGCTATGGGGACTTCCTAATGTGACAATTTGACTAGGCTGATGAACATTTTCCAAAATTCCCTTTCTTGCAAATTTCTGGTTAGGGTGGGTCACAAAGAAGACTACTGGGGGGTAGGGAGGGCAAAGAGGAGGCAGTGGCCGCATTGACGATCATGAGGTCATGAGATCATGAGGTCACACACATTGTCAGGATCTGCTGATTTACGTCACGGGTGGGAAGCGGTGGCTGTGCCTGCATTGCTCCACTGTCCCCTGGATCTTCCTCCAGCTTCTCTTAATCCTGGGTCAGGTGTGTATGTTCATCTCTGTGACCAAGGGCCAGCTTCTGCAGCACACCCTCATCACCAAAGTCAGAGGCAAAGCAGCAGCTTTGGGGATCAGTCTATTCTTGCGGGGACCCCACTTGTGCTTGCAGTTTTTTGCCCACTCACAAATTGTCATCCTGATGGTGTGCCCTGTGTACCTCCAGTTCCACATCAGATGCAGAGACAAAGCCTTAAAGAGACAGCTCAACCAGACCCCACAGTTGCGTAAGGCAATTCCCTGTAATAAGTATATGTTTATATATTGATATATATTTTGCTAAATCTGAGGTAGTAAACTGCCATGAGTCTGCAGTCATTGATTGCTGTAGGATGGTGGGGTAGGAGCATTAGATTTAGGATAGAAAATGAGTTTTGACACTTGCTATTTCTCATGTACAGTTGACCCATGAGCAACATGGGGGTTAGAGGTAGCAACATCCTCACAGTCAAAAATTTGCTTATGACTTTTACTTGCCAAAAAACTTAGCTACTGATAGCCTACTGTTGACCAAAAGCCTTTACGGATCGTCAATTAACATATATTTTGTATATGTATCATATACTGTATTTTTATAATAGAGTAAGGTAAAGAAAAGAAAATGTTATTAAGAAAATCATGAGAAAGAGAAAATATATTTACCATTCATCAAGTGGAAGTGGAACATCATAAAGGGCTTCACCCTCATCATCTTCATGCTGAGTAGGCTGAGGAGGAAGAGGAGGAAGAAGAGGAGGAATTGGTCTCACTGTCTTAGCAGTGGCAGAAGTGGAAGAAAATCTCCATATAAGTGGACCTGTACAGTTCAAACCTCTATTGCTCAAGGTTCAACTATATATGGCTTTGACAAGTCTAGTAAGTATCATTTTTTCATGGATGAAATGGGGCTCATAGGATTGTGTGGATTGAATTGAAAAGAGGAATTTATGGTGCTTTCAAACGACAGTGTTGTAGCACTATTAAGGTATTAGTTCCTGTTATTAGTCAGGATAATTAACGTCAGCTGCTGTAACAACAACAACAAAAAGAAAAACCCAAACTTCTGGGGCTTAAGAAAGTAAAGGGCTCACAACAGTGCCCAATGCAGGTTGGTGGAACGTGAAGTGAGTAGATGGACTCTGCTCTATGCTGTTATTCAAAGACCCAGGCTCCTTCCTTCACTCGTGTTGCTCTGCCTTCTTCTTGGGCCTTGTCCTCCTCCACATTGACCAATTCAAACAAGGAAAGAGAGAACATATGGAGAAACATCTACTCTTAACTGTTTTGGCCTAAAAGTGACTCACATCTCTTCTGCAACCACTGTTGACAACAACTAGTCACATAGCCCCATCTACATGCAGAGGCACTGGAAGATGTAGTCTAGCTATGCCCATGAAAATGTTCAAGAGGACATCACAGATATCAGTGAGCGCTAAAAAGTCTTGGCTATAGAACATGATGTTGTGCATTATTATATGCCTTGGTGGAGGAATTATTTCATGCCTAGTGCACTCTGTTTAAAATCTAAGGCATGTAGAAAGGATATGAGCCTCTTGAGGAACGACAAGGAATCTCTCTGTCAGAGATTAAGCTAAACAAGCTGCATGGAATGTTTAATAAATACATTTAATCTTTCAATGCAAATTTTAAGCAAATGATAATAAAGGAACAAGTTTACTTTGGAGCTACTAAGATAGAAAGAAAAGAAAAATAACCCTCTGATTAAAAAATAGCAATTGATAGTTGTAATTCACTCATATGGCCATGTCACTTGCTTCCTCTTTCAGTTAGACAGACTCATATGCCAGTATGGTTCAGTAACAGTCCACCCCTAGATCTCAGTGGCTACCATCTGTCATTTCTTGCTCGTGCTTCATGTTCAACACAGGTGGCACAGGTCTCTGCTGTTCAGTCACTCAGCGACCCAGGACCTATCTCCATAAATGCTCCTAATCTTTACAGCAGGAAAAGAGGAGAAAAGCTCCTAAAGCTTCTCTCTGGAAGGAATATACATCACTTCCGTTTACATTTCACCAGCCAAACAGGTCACATGGCTATGCCTGACTTCAAAGGAGGCAGAGCTGTACCCAGTAGAAGTGGAGAACTGGTATCTGGGTGAATGCCTCTCCCTTATACACTTTCTCTCATTCCTTGCTAGGAGAAAAAAAACAGGTGAATCAGAACAGAGCAGATGGAAGGACAAACAGAAATCTGTCTTCTAATGACGTGGAGGCACTTGAAACTTTGTTGGCAGAAAAAATAATCTGTATGATCAAACAAAACTTAACTGATAATGTTGATATCATGTTGCCTTTGAATATCAGATCCAGCACTGCATACAACCCTAAAATCATTTCAAACAATGTGAATGAATCTCAAAGCAATTATGCTAAGTGAAAAAAGCCAGATACAAGTGACTGCATACTGCACGTTACCATTTATATGGGATTTTAGAAAAGACAAAACTGTAGTCAGAAAGCAGATCAGTGGCTGCCAAGGATAGTGTGTGGGTGAAGAGTGACTGCAAAGGGACAATGGGACATGTTTTAAGTCAATGGAAATATTATGTATCATGTAGCTGTATGCATTTGTGAAACTCATCAAATTATACTCTACAAATTGGCCAAATTTTATTGTACATAAGTGATATTTCAGTAAAAAGTCAATGCTTCTGCAGAGCTTATTTTCGCATTTTTGTAAACATTTTTTAAACTTTGATTTGCACTTGAGATATATGTTCTTGAAAACTTACATTTAGTGTTTTAAAATGGAAAAGCTTAATTAAAGAGAAGCATGCTATTCTTTTTGTTTTAGTGAACTGTGACTCTGGGAAATCCAGTTGTCTGTGACCAAGCAAAGGGAAAGTCCATAAATCTCTAATTGATTTCTCTGTCCAGTGCTTCCTTCTGAAACAAGATGACAAAAAGGGGTTTGTTGAGGTCAATTTTGTCCTGTGTAAGGTGGTGTAAATATACTCCTGGAGACAACTGAATAGACAAGAGGTCAGTATATCAGTCATTGGCAGAAATCTGTGGGTTGGGCCCGAAGGAAGCCTGTGGCTCACGAGGTAGGATTTGACGTAAGAGCTCTTCCTACATGCACTGCTCTGCGCTAAAAAACAAAACCAAACAAAACCTCTTCCTTGGAGAATCCAAAACACACAGAGAGTGCAGAAGTCTGTAGGAAGAGAGCAGGTCCTCCAAGTTCATTCTCCTAAGGAGGCACCCTTTCAACTTTCTAGCCAAGGCTATTTTTATCAACTTTTTATAAAGTTTTTTATTGTTTTAAGTACTTTATCAGCTTTTTGTCAACTTTGTTAAGACTATATATTAGAGTAATATAAAAGACTATACATAAAATTATATATGTAAACCATATATACTGTATAAGTGTGCACACACATATATATATTTACATATACATATGACTATGTGTTAGAGCAGTGGTCCTCAACCTTTTTGGCACCAGGGACTGGACTGGATTCATGGAAGACGATTTTTCCACGTACTGGGGCAAGGGGTGGTTTAAGGATGATTCAGGCGCATTACATTTATTGTGCAGTCAAACCTCTCTGCTAATAATAATCTGTATTTGCAGCCTCTCCCCAGTGCTAGCATCACCTCCTCAGCTCCACCTCAGATCAGCAGCTATTAGATTCTCATAAGAAGCCACAACCTAGATTCCTCGCATGTACAGTTTACAATAGGGTTTGGGCTCCTGTGAGAATCCAGTGCCGCTGCTGATCTGACAGGAGGCGGAGCTTATGAGGTGATGTGAGCAATAGGGAGCGGCTGTAAATACAGATGAAGCTTTGCTGGCTTGCCTGCCACTCACTTCCTGCCGTGCAGCCTGGTTTATAACAGATCACAGATGGGTACTGGTCTGGGGCCTGGGGATTGGGGACAGCAGTGTTAGAGGAAGCTGTATGAAAGCAAAACTGAGATGGGAAACAGAAAAGGGAGTCGAGGGTGGCCTGTGTTCTCTGGGCTTGCCACCCCTCCGGTCAGGAACACAGACCTGACTCCCTCGCCCCCAAGCCGGCCCCTCACCCAGGCTTCTCCCAGCTGTAAGCACCTGGTTTTAGCGCAGCTCTGGGAAAGAGACCCGAGCCATGGGGGGAGGCAGGAGCCAAGGGAGAGAAGGCAGCAGGCACCCGCCACCTGGCCGGTGAGTTGAGTGAGCCCAGGCGGTAGGGGGAAGGGAGAAGAAAAAGAGCAGGATCGGAGTCCAGTGGGAGCACGATGCCGGGGCAGGGCAGGGGTCGGAGCTCTGTGCACGCCAGAGTCTCAGTTTCACTGTGGCTGGCTCCTGTCTTTTGGGGGCCCTGAGGGGGCACCCGCTGCTGGGCCTATTTCCTGTGCTTTCGCAGTTCCCCAAGTACCCACCGTGTTCTCTCCCTTTCCCCATAACTCCACGTCTTTCCATCTGCATTTGTTCTCCCAGTTTTGCACATCAACTGCTTTTCTCTTTTAAATCAGGCCTTCTAGGTCTATGGTTGGCCTCCTACCCCTCACACAGCAAGTTAAAAGTCCTAACCTCTGTTTTCTATGCAATTTTCTAAGGAATGACCTGTTGTGAGACCACAAGTTCCACTGTGTCAAATCAGATGACCAGTGACCCAGTGACAGTAACCTCCCACTTCATGGTTCTCTGACCATCCCTGTGAGCATTTATGGTCTGTACAGCTTACTTCTCATTGATTGTGATCTGTCTCGTGGCTTCTCCTGAGCTACACTTGATCATAAAGATCATTTCTTGCACATCTTTATATCCAAACAGTGCTGTAAATTTTACACAATGAGGTATGAAACATGGAGTTGTTACATTTATTTAATTTTTCTTGAAGTAACAAAGCCTTGGATTTCTCTGGGCAATCAGTTTGTCCAGAAACCAGTGGCATCCCTAGTTTCCCGTAGAAAATATCGCTACATTTAAGCTATTTTCTATGTTTTTTTTTTCCTCTTCAGCATTTCAACAAATTCCCACCTAATTGTATGAGACCCCGGGATCTTTCCAGGTACTTCAAAGAGGGTAGCAGAATTTAACTAATAAAACTGGTTTTAATTTATCAGATGTCAGAACAAGACGGTGTCTGAAAGATAAGTGTGTTCGACCCTTCAGTATTACAAATGAGAAACCGTGGCCAGAGGATGTCATGAACTTTGCCTGCAGTTCTACAGCCAGTTAATGGCAGATGTGAGAGTTCAACTGAGATCTATTGATGCTTACTACTATCTGTTTATCATTACAGAAAGCCCCTCTATTTAATTTTTTTTTTTTTTTTTTTTTTTGAGACAGAGTCTCACTTTGTTGCCCAGGCTAGAGTGAGTGCCGTGGCGTCAGCCTAGCTCACAGCAACCTCAAACTCCTGGGCTCAAGCGATCCTCCTGTCTCAGCCTCCCGAGTAGCTGGGACTACAGGCATGCACCACCATGCCCGGCTAATTTTTTCTATATATATTTTTAGCTGTCCATATAATTTCTTTCTATTTTTAGTAGAGACGGGGTCTCGCTCTTGCTCAGGCTGGTCTCGAACTCCTGAGCTCAAACGATCCGCCCACCTCGGCCTCCCAGAGAGCTAGGATTACAGGCGTGAGCCACCGCGCCCGGCCTAATTTTTAAAATCAAATAAATGTATAGGCATTTTAAGGAGAGGGGTTCTGTTGAAAAAACAGTGACAACTTCGTAGTGTGGTTCTCTGGTAGGAAGCTTGTGTGGCATCACAAATGGGGCTTTGTGATAAGACCAGTCCCTGCGTCCCCTACAATCTATAGGGTAAGACACCCAAAATAGGGTCCAGTAACATGTCATTTTAAAAAATCTCTGCCATTAATTCTTACGTAGCACCTAGTTAAGAACCACTGAAAGTAGAAAAAAACTGGACTTTGATTTCACTGGCTCCGGAATGGAATCTGAGTTCTTCCCCTTACTGTGTGATCTTGAGGGTGTTGCTTAACCTCTCTGAGCGTCAGCTGCTTCTCCTATAAAAGGAGAGAATAAAAATAGTAATTCTACAGAGAGAATGATATGAAACACTTTTCATGGCACCCAGAACAGAGGGCACACTGCATAAATACTTGTTGGTGTATTGCACCCTTGAGCAGACTGAAAATCCTCACATTCTGCTTTAAGAAGAGGTCACATTTGACCCAGTGGTTGAAGGAAGGGGTTCCATGATCGGAGAGACCTGGATTTCCAGTCCAGTTCTGCCATTTACCACTTATTTGTCTTTGGGAAAATTATTCAAATTTTCTATGCCTGAGTGTTTTCTCCTCCATGGGATAGAAATAGCATAGTGCTTGGCACAGAGTCACTATGCAGTAAAGTATTATAATACCTATCATCATCATTATTATTAGAACCACTTCATTCTGATACCTAATGTGCATGTTTTACCAGTTGAAGCATTCTCACTTTACTGTGACTAAATGGAACTAGCTATTCAGGTTTTGAATAAGTTGTCATAAATTGATCATTAGAAACTGGTTTATGATGCACTTAAATTTTTTTATTGAGGTGTAATTTACACACAATGAAATGCATAGCTCTTAGCACACTCAGATCCAGATCAATGAGTTCTGAAAAGGGCATTTAATCCACATCCCTATAAAGATATGGAACATTTCCATCACTCCAGAAAGTTCCTACAGGACCCTTCCCAGTCAATCCCCCCTCCCCACGCTGGAGGGGCGACCACCACCCTGATTCCTCTCATCATGGGTTAGTCTGCCTCTCCTGGAACTTCGTACAGGTGGAGTCAGAGAACATGAACTCTTCTGCAGCTGACTTTCTCACTCAGCATAGTGTTTTTGAAATTTATCCACATTGTTGCATGTATTGGTAGTTTATGCTTTAGCCCATTATTAATCGTTTAATGGACATATTGCTTCACCAACCCTACTAGTTCCATAAGTTATATACCAAAGAAATATTATACATTTTCAACTTTTTAAAAAGAAATAATAATAATTATAGACACGTTAGTGATGAAAGACCATTATTAGCTTGTGGCAGGAATAAGAATGAAACACGATGACCGTCAAATCTGGCATTTGGCTATTTTTTTCACCTCAGTGGGGAAAAGGTAGATGAGTCTTGGTTTGGTAGGCTTATCCCAGTGTGATATTTTCATGCAGATATCTGAAAATTAAAATTGTTACTCCCAACATCATAAAATACCATAAATATGTTTTCAAAATAAAGTGATGCTCACAGTTTAAAAGTTCCCTAGAGCAGTAGTTTTCAAAGTACAGGTCCCACATGAACTACTGGAAAACACTATATTAGATCTTCTATAGTCATCTAAACAATAAGAAAGATACTAAGCTTTACTATCACTCATGAGTCTGCATATTGGAAATTACACGAAAGAAGAAGAAAAGCTCTACACACAGAGTCCGACTTGCCCTCAAGCCCCCGTGGCTTTTAGCATATTACAATATGTGGCATTTACACATTCCCTGGCTGGAAGGATTTATGGATGATATGATCTAGTTTTAATTCAACCAACCACCACAAAATACTGGCTTCAAATTAACCCCGCAAAGAATCCATGAGGAAACCCACAATGCACCGTGGCATGAGAGGAAAGCACAAGGCAAGAAGATGGTAGCATCAACCTTACTCCTCTTCCTAGGAAAGGCTCTGTGTCAGCCACATTATGAGCTTAAGACAGCAACGGTCTAATCACACCTGAGAAGAATTTAGCAGAAAACATTTGGCATGATCAAGAAGACTATTTGAAATAGGGATTTACTTTCACTAGGTTCGTTTTAAAAACGAACCTCAGCTGAAGCTTATGTTGAGCCTTGTGATGTTAGCTCATCAGAACAGGAAGGCATCATGATTAGCAAGACATCTAAAAGTATTGTTTATTTTATTCTCAATTAATCCTTTAAACTATTGTATTTTGTATATGTTTTAATGTACATACTATTTTATACATTATGAAATTTATGAATAAATAAATATTTGTGTTTAGTGAAGGTATTTATCTATGGGAGGCATTCAAATATTTTATTGCATGAGTGAACAATCTAGTGTAACATAACTTTAAGCTATTTCTGAGTTTACTCTCCACTATGAAGTTGCCTTTATCTCTGAACTTCAAAGTGGGAGAAATGAGCTTAGTGAAACTTTTCAACCACAGGATTAAGTTCACTGTGTTCTAACATCATGTGTGGTTTGCAACCAAGTAGTTGCTGCACCTTGTAGCTCTGCTTCTGAAGCTTGGTTAAACTATAATCTAAGGTGGCCATTTAAATGAATATAGTACCAGAATACATCTTTTTGGAATATTCTTCCAAAATTTTGCATATTTCCTTACTATCTGAATGTGTTGGACAAGCATTGGACAGTTAGAGGCTCTTTAATGTCGACAACCATGTAGATTCACATAAATATGTTTTTCGATTTTGAATCTTGAATTTATCCCACCCCCATTAACTAGTCTACTGGAAGGTTTAATGAGTAGGAGGAAGAAAAAATAGAAAATAGGGAAAGAGAAAAAAGAGAAGCTTTTAGATATCAGAAGTGAAATTGGGATTATTTTTAGACAAATAACAGTAGTCGATGCTACCATAATAAAGCTCTGCTTTGTGTAGTACTTTTCTTCCAACAAACTTAGAGCATTTTGTAGACAACCTAAGATCACGTGGTGAATTAGCACCAAAACTAAGAATAGAAGTTACCTCCAGATTAGTTTTTAGCGATAACTGCCCTTGGGAACTTCTCCCTGAGGCCCAGGTTTAATCGCTTATCTAAGAAATTAGAGAGTTTTAATGTGAAAAGGAGAAAGCGAAAGGAAAAAAATAGAACAGGAGAAAGATCAAAAGCAAACGTCACAGGTTATTTCCCAGTTCACCTTATTTCCTTCTGTCACTTGCCACCTCTACCAAATTCAATTGGTTTTACTCAGGTGGTAGCTGGATCCCAATTTGGTGGTTACCCTCTGCCTGTTCAGAGTCCTCTTAGTAGTTTCAATTTTTTTTAAGTTGCTGGTGCTGCCACGTGGTGGAATTGTGTTTATTCAAGGAACAAAGTATTTGCCGAGAAATACATTCTATGTGCTCACATTATGGACTAAACATCCTCAGTACATGTGCTGGAGACCTTCTTATAAGTATTCTCCAAATGTCCTTATTACATAAGGTGTATATGAGAATACCCTTAAAAACACTCTGTAGTGTTCAGGTACTTGTTGATTTGTTTCTATATAATAGGCTCTTTTCTGACTCATAATATAATAAGCTCCATGACTCACCCCTTTTAGAAATCAGCCCTTGCTGGATTTGGTTGCTGATGTTGACACAGTCCTCTGCGGATCTAGTCTATTTTTTTCTTTTCATGCTTTATGTGTTTAGTCTCTCCCACTAGTGTGTAATCTCTCAAGGACAGAAGCTGTACTTGTCGCTTCCTTCAGTGGTGTTGACTCAGTGGAAGTGCTTAACTGTCGGGATTGCGGAGTGCACGGCAGAGACCCTGCCACCCTGCGGGAGGTTTGCTCAGCCCACTCAGCTACTTCAATTTTATAAAAAACTATAGTTTTTCTTTAAAAGCTGATTAGCAAGGGATGCTACATTTCCAAGTGTGTTTTGATTACATCCAGCATCACGGAATACAGCAGACTTGGCAAATTAAAATATTTTACTTCTCTCTTCGGTTTCCTTGCCTATAAAATAAAAGGCAACTGGACAAAATGGGGCTTGAAATCATTTTTAACTTAAAGACATTGTGATTGGATGGTACTGATCTCCAATTTTTCTCATATGAATCTAAAGAAAATTAATATTCACTTAAAAATCATTCTGTATTTAATTCACATTTTCTGGGATTCGCTTTCTCTCTCCAGGAAGGCACACCTGTTTTTGCTGGAGATGGAAAATAAAAACAAAAAATAATCCACCCCGAGCGAGAATTCGTGCCAGTCCTGGGTCTTATAGCTGTCTGTCGACCCTGGGCTGGCATTCTCTCTCGCCGTCCATGCCAGGCCTGTCTGTGAGCCCCGCCGTGCCAGCTCCCCTGCAGGTCTGGGGCCAGGCTGGAGGTCAGAGCTACAGACTGGAATCCAGCCTCATAGACTCCCCATCGGTGTTCTCTCTTGCTCTAACATCCTTGGAATAGAGCACCGAAAATTGATGTTAAATACTCTAAGTAACTGCTAAAAATACTGTCACGGATCAAAAATTCCATTTAATGGTTAAGAGCATGGGGCTTGGAGTCAGGCAGATCTCACATCCAGCCTGGAAATTAAACCTGTGCCACACGGCTGTGTGAGGGTGAAATCTGATAATATCTGTCGTGGCCTTAGCATGCGGCAGCAGCGTAGAAAGGATTCAGAAATCTCGAATGTGGCTATCGATGTTTCGTGTACTATCCGAGTTCCAGGTAGGTGTGCCAGAAACACGTCTGCCCTCGCAGCCGCCTGGGGTGGGGAGGGAACGGGGCGAGGGAAGGAACACCAGCTGTGAGTGGTAGATGAATTGGAGAAGGCTCTGAGCTAAGGTAATGACTCCACATCTGCAGGTCCCGGTTTTATTTTTATGTGTGCTTGGGAGACAATAATTCTCATAAAGATTCATAACTCCACAAATGTTTTGAATCAGAAAATAATGAAGAACAGAACCTGGGTTCTGGCCTCAAAATTCCCCATAGCCCATCCAAGGGTCGTTCCTGAGCTGTATTCTTAGAGGATCAGTGCACTAATTCCATTAGAACTAATGTTTCTTTATTTTACAAAGTTCGTGGAACATTATCAGACTGAAATATAATGTGAATGTGCTGCCAAACCCTTTCTAAAACAGATGATGACATGGAAATCTATCAGGGTGATCTTTAAACAAGAAATTACTGAGTCTCTGCAGAGGAGGAATGAGATGCCCAGTGCAGGAAGGAACTGACTTATTCCATCCTTGATTTCTTAGCCCCTGACATGAAGAAATTAAACTCCAGAGCTCTTCCAGTCCAGAATACTGTATTTTCATCAATTCCTTATAATTTGTGACACCCAGGAGAGAAGAAGCATGCCTGTGGTGTGCATGTGTGCACGTTGTGTGTGCAAGCATGATCCTATGTGTAGAAAACTGTCTGAAGGATATGGAAGAGGAAAACTAAAAGGGAAACATTACCAAAGCTTCATGCTGAACGGAATACTGAGTCAATGTTATTCTAGGCAGTACATGCAAATTTCAACTTAGAAACTGGCAAGTTAGTTATATTTTTCAGATGAGCAAAGTGCATACTTTCAGAATGATGGAAGAATATTTCAACATTAATTTTAACAGGTCTTTTTTATTGATGAAAATATGCCAGGCTCACCCAGACTGAGCTGAGCCACCACCATTTGATCTGGAAAGAACACGTTCTCAAGGGACCAGGTCACTCCCTGGTGAGTGAGCCTGTACTTTGGGGAAGAGATGCTTTATTTGTGAAATGATATGGTATGAATCACAAATCCATTAGGTACTTGGCTTTGCTTTACTGCAGATTATCTGGGCAAACTTCACTATCCCTTTCTGAAAGCCATGAAGCATCCATGGTCAACCAGCCCTCACAGTGCAAGAGAGAAATACTTAACATTGCAAAGCCTGAGTCAGGAGTCAGTAACTCAGGTTTCAAACTGACTTGAGCAATTTACTGACAACTCTACTTTCATTTCCCTATCTGTGAAACAGTTTTGCTCATTTTGCAAAATGTGAGATATTGATAGAATAAATTCTACAATTTCTATGAATCAATCTGAGTTCCTTCCTAGAATGACAACTATTGGAGGCTACCTCAAGAGTGCTTGCCCAGCCCAAACCTCCCTTTTCTAAGAACTGCCTGCCCTGCCCCAGGACTGGGCCCCAGAAACCAGATCATTTCAGCATGACACTGAGCCCCTGGCCATAGTTAGTTGAATCAAAAGTGGACAAAGGACACCAATCTCTAATTAACCTGAACCTATCAGTGTCCGTCTCTCTCAAAAACTTGGAAAGGGGGCCTTAGAGCCTGGGTCAGTTGGTTGGGAGCCTGAGAGTGGGAAATGATGTAGAGCCAAGGATTAGGCAGCATGTTTCTGGCATTGTTCCAGATAACAGGAAAAGCCAGTCTGCACAGAGAGAAAAATGATGCTGATATGCAGGGATAATAGGGATGAGCAGCTGCTGGTCCCTAGAGAGCGAGTTCCTCGTCCAGGACTTCATGCACCCTCGCTCCTCTAACCTCATTTCCTTCCAACAGATTTCACTTTTCAGCATATGCTCCTTGGAGTGAGTCTCTGTTACTTGGAACCAAATGATCCCCAAGCGTGAAATCATATACTCTGAGTTATCTGTCTCAGAAAAGCTAGCAATGTCATTGACATATGAGGATTCTTAATAAGACTTTTCATTAAAAAAAAAAGAAAAACCAAAAAACAGTTTTCTTAAAAAAAAAAACAAAAAAACCCTTTCTGAACAAAACACTAGCTTCCTGCTTATTCTTGGGCCTTCTTATCTGTTAAGGTTGAGCCCGTTTTGGAGAGTTACTTAACATACAAATGAGCAGAACTCTAAACAGGAATCCAGGACTCAGCTATTAGTAGAGTTGTAATTTTTGTCAGAGCATTAAAAGATAACCATTCTCAAGCCAGTATGCAGCTGAGCTGGGTTTGACTCCTTAACAACTGCACAGCCAATGTGTCCACACACAGGTGGAACCCTGGCTCTGTCAGCCAGTGAGTGGGTGCAATGTGCACGTCACTCACAGCACAGATGGCCCATCCACACTGCACTCTCGAGGGCATCAAATGGACCAGAAGAATTTGCACCTGAGATGAGAAGCAGGCTCCCACCACCGGCCAGCCTGCAGTGGGGGTGTGGGAAGCCAGGTCGTTTCTGTTCACAGGGAATTCGGGTGAATCATGACCATTTCTGTCAGTGTGAGGTTGAAAGTGAAACTCTGTTCAACCATCAAGATTTGCTCAACTGAAGGCCGAGTATGGTGGGAAGCAAAGCACAGAATTTACTCACAAGTAATCCCAGACCTGTAGGTAGACACCTTTTCCTTTGTGGTATCTGGTTCATCACATCATTAAAGAGTATGTTTCTCTCTCTGTCTGTCTGTCTCTCTCTCTCTTTCCACCTATATACATCTGTGTGTATGTGTGTGTATTTATATATATATATATGTATATATGCATATTATACAGGGCCAAGTGATTATTATCAAAGAGATTATCAAAAATGTTGTTCCATCCTGCAACTTCTCAAGAGAGATGAGGCTTCCAAATTGGCATCTACAAGCTCATTTGTTCTGTAGGTGCAGAAAAGTACTTATATTTCCCCACAGAAGTGTGGTTAGTAGGAAGATGAAAGTATTTGAACTTTTCTTCATTGAAATTTAAGGAGAGACATTTAAGGGGATCCACCTTGCCTCTTTCCCCCTGGCTCTAGCTGAAGCTATCCTGACATCAGGGCCTGCCTGTCCCACAGAGAGAACAGCTCTCCACCTGCCTGGCCTCTCAGCCTGCTCCCCTGCCTACCCCAGCCAGGTTAGTGTGGTAGTGGGTGCTCCCTCATCTAGCCAGCAGCTCGCAGAGGGCATTTCTGTGAGCAAAGTGCCAAGAACGGTGCCTTCTCTAGAAATGTCACAAGCATCCCATGTGAAACAATAACAGGGACATTCATTTTGATTCTGAGGGCTTGCGCTCATGGTGTTTGTTTACTCGGATGCTTCCCGAGCCCCGAGATGACCTGTCTAGCCATTTAAGAAAGACTGAGCTATTGTCAAGAGTGTATCATAAGTAGGACCTCTTGCTGGATGCAAAAACATTTTACAAAAAATTACATCCATCCTGGAGAATCAGTATGCTTTTAAGATAAGAAAACCCACTCTTTGAAATCTAACAAGCACAGTAGATTCTCTGGAGAGTGTGTTAAATGGTCAAACGTAACACAAATTCCAGTGAGCGGTGCAAGCTACTCAACGGCTGTTCGTTCAGATGAGTGCGATTTTGAATTGCAGTGACATGGTACAAACATGGATGTTTCCTTTTTTCCTTCTATTTTATTAAAAAGGAAGAAAATAAATTAAACCCACCGGCAGCAAATGAATGAATATGTTACTGATTTTTGTAAATCATCTAGAGCCTTACCCATAGAAAGTTTACGTAATAGTAAACACTCAAAAGGAATTTTAATATGTGCCTTTAGATCATCTCATTTATAATTTTTATTGAAAAATAACATTTTCAGGGCAGTCCGTGATATCTCTGTTCCCCATAAATGTGGAGCCATCCTCCTGCCCCATCTCCCACTCCTGGATATACCTTGCGCTGAGGCAGTCATCGCTCGGCATTGTCATCACTGGCTGGTAAGGGCATCTCCTCCAACAGTCCATGGATTCTTTGAAATAAAAGAACATCGCTCCTTTATGCTTGAATTACTAGTTTTTAGCAATTGGTACATATCTGATATATAATAAAGAGTTGTTACATAAATAAGCAAATTTACCAATACAGAATGTTATGTAATGTAAAAGAAAAGACCCTTAAAGTATGATGGAATGAAGTCTAAAAATCTAATGGGGAAAAAAAAAAAGAAAAAAGCAAGTTCCTTTGTACAGCTTTCCTTTTTATCTGATGTCAACTCTTTCTCCAACAAGCAATCGATGGATGAAAGGTAAATAAGGTATATCCTTATTAAAAACAATGCATCATACAGAAGGAACACCATTCAAGCAAGAATGCATTCTTGGTAAACTTGATTTTTCTCTCCAATTTTTATAAATTGAGATTTAGTAGAAAGAATTTAATTCATTTCCAGGGTAGTCTTTTCTCGAAGAGATCGCTGTCAAGGTGAAATGACTCTGAGCTAAGTCCAAATACTTTTAAAAATGTTGCCTTCACTACTTTTGAAAATCCAAAATAATGTATCCAAAAAAAAAAAAAAAAAAAAAACCATGATTTTTTTTCTCCTGAATGGAACTTTCCGTTTTGGTTCAATTCACTACATTTTTCCCATCTTGTCCTTGTTATGGTTTTCCCCGAGTGACCACTCCTTTGTGTGGCTGCTTCTGTCCGGGCCATGCATCTCCTCCAGGAACCTGTTTGTTTTGATGAAGTGTGTTGGCCATGGTCAGGGTCAGAGGAAACGAGTACCTAGTCTTTATTTCAAAGCTTAAAAATGTTGTTGTTTTTTTTTTTTTGGACCATATCAAAGATTTTTTTTCTTTTTAAAAATCTTGTTAAGAGAAAAAAACAACACACCATTTGAGGAGCTTCACATTGGGAACAGTCTTCATAACAGACTCTATTGTTTCTTCACTCGTAGGAGGACAAAGCAGGCACTGTGTTCCCCGAATGGCCACACAATTGAGATCACCTCATTTTTGTCCTCTGCTCCAAGGTGTCTGGACTGGGACAGAATCTGGTGGCTCATACTTCTCGATGAAAAATGGCAATTTGATGAGATCCTATATGTAGGGAAGAGCTTCAGAGGACATTGCCTGTTTGGCTCCAGATTACCCTTCATTTGAGCATATCTCACCAGAAGCAAAACACAAGTAAGCACCACTGTATTGGACACTTATCCTGAACTTTTGTTATTGATTGGACTTTTTATCCAGAGGAAGAGGGGCCTGGGTTGGACGGAAGAGTGGACCATTCTTCCCTCCATGTCTGACTTGAACATCGTCCATTTATACCTACTTGATCCCAGCATCAAACAAAGCACGTGGGAAGTGATAATGTAAAGTGGGAATGTAAAAGAATCACACAATCATGGACTAGGGCTGGGGAAAGGACTTTCAAGCATTTCTGTTCTACCCAGTCTTCTGCAGTTTACATTATTCTATAATATCTCTACAAGCTAATACCTGGTATCTAGGTACAATAAATAGTCAATAAGGCAATACACTCTAAGTGTGGATACCACTGTCCTCAGAAAAATGCAACGTACTACTCAGGAGGACCCAGTCACCTCCTAGAAATGTGGAAGTTTTTGCCACAGGTGCTGGCTTTCCTGACACAGGCATTTTATGCTGATGATCTGGTTAGATCTCTGGCCACAATGCCGGATTACACTTTCCATCTTTAGATCTCGTCATCCTAGGAAGCCTTATTTACCACAGTGGTCCCTCGTTATCTGCAGGGATTTATTCCAGACACCCCCCAATACTAAAATCTGTGGATGCTCAAGTCCACAGTCGGCCGTGCGGAACCCACGGATATGAAAAGTCAGCCCTCGGTATCCGTAGGTTCCGCATCCCACAAATACTGTATTTTCCATCAGTGGTCGATTGAATTTGAAGATGCAGCACCCACGGATATGGAGGGCTGACTGTACGTTATTTTGCAAGGAGGAGCCCTCCAGGGGAGGTGGGAAAAAAGCCCTAATGGTCTGCAGACATTTGTGGCCGTCACTTGCGCTGGCTCTGTTTACAGGTTTTTGTCCCTCTGTCCTGTGTCGCTGTGAGTAGCCACCCTTGTAAGAGGAGGCTGCTATGTGCTCTGATTTGTGGCCTAACCTTTGTTGAGGGATTATTTGTCCTCCCAGACACCTTGACAGCTGGGGTCAGGCCACAGATGTGGCCACTGGGACTTCCTTTCTTAATGCTAATTTTGTCATTACAACTCATGGAGACCACTACCCATCAAGCCCCATTTCTTCCTTTTCCTTCTGTTTATTTCCAGTCCAAGAGTTTGCCAGCATGATAATAAAATATTGACATATTCGTGTATTTTTTATTTTTAAAGAACTAAAATAAGATAAAGTGAGCCATTCCTGTCTTCTCAGGGGCTGTGAACCTGTCATTCAGCAAGTATCTACTGAGCTCCTACTATGTGCTAGGCATTGCTTCCCCTTAGAAGTCCAGTTGATCTTTTTTTCCAAATCCCACCATCTCTTTGAAAAACTTATTTTGACATTGGCAAATCTTTTCCTCTTTAAACATCATTTTAATGGTTTGTTAAGGTGGTTCTTCTGTTCCCCTCAGTCACAAATCTGTCTTCAATTTTCTAGTAGTAGTAGTCCTGGTCTATGACAAACAGATAGTTGGCACTCAATTCGCAAATGATACGGTAGCCAGGGGAGCACTTGGAAAATACACTTGTTAAAGCAGAGATGAATGGTCAGAGTTTCGGCAACCGATGTGCGTGAGACTCCTTCAGAAAAAGAGTTACAGCTTCTTATCCTCCCTTCATTTTAGCAACGAGGCTTCTTCCCCCATGGCTCCTAAAACCAACTGAAATTCCTTTCCTTCCACTTCATAGCTCACCAGTGAGTAATCATAGCACAAATGCACCTTTAGAGCTGTAAACGACATCGGAGCTGCCAAGCCTCGGAGAGGTATTAAATCACAGGGACGTCAGTGTAGGGCCAATGGCAGAATCCAAGTCTCCCAACCATCCACACTTCCCGCAAGAATAACGTGAAGCAGGGGGTCCACCTGCAGACGGTCTCCAAAAGACACCCCTTTATCATGTGCTGACAAAGCAGAAGTCCAGGAAAGGCCTCTCCGCTGGACAGGTGCTCGATGCTTTCTCTAACGCTCCCGTTCTCTCCTCCTACGTGAACTAAAGGTCGGTACAATAAGTGCTTCTTAAATCTTAGTTCTAGGAGGTTTGTCCACACGTCAACTCCGAGGTGACGGTGGCAGACAGGCAGTTCCTTTCCTGCGGGCATCAAGGCACCTAACTGTTGCGTGATGAGGGGACCCCTTGCGATGACTGTGGCTGTCGTCCCATGGGGCAAATGGGCTGCTTCTAAGAAGAGCCCAGAAGAAAGCAGGGGCAGAGGCAGCGCTGTGACAGCAGGGCACGCAATGAGGGTGCAGAATTTGGGTTTGCAGGGAACTGGAAAGCAATGGTAACATCCACTGTCTGCTCCCTACTGTCTGTCTCCATGCTCCGGCAATGCCGAACGACGCCAGGGATAAACTCTCCTTCCTGAAATAAACATTTTTTCATCTATGCTCTAACATTTAGAACAATTGCTCCATTACATATAAAAGTTGATTTTACATATACAAATTTGACTTTACATACAAAAACATCTCTGTAAGCTTCAAATTAGCACACTTTGGTTATGTATTCTTTCATACACAGGGTAATTTACATGGAAGTTAATGCAGAAAACTCCAATTTCCCAACTAGCGCGGACCCACGCCAACTCAGCTGTGTCCATGTTTCTTTCCAGAGTTGGTCGCTAGCAGTTTGGAACTGTTCAAACTGGCTTCTGCAGCAGTGCTTGTCTCTATTTCCTATGGTACTATGTATTTGTGTGCTTAAATAGTGGATGCAAAATAAATAATGATAGTGTATTAGGCTGCTCTGGCTGCCATAACGAAACACCACGGACTGGGTGGCTTAAATAACAGAAATTTATTTTCTCACTGTTCTGGAGGTGAGAAGTCCAAAATGAGGTGTTGGCAGGGTTGATTTCCAGGGAGGCTTCTCTTCTTGGCTTGCAGATGTCTGCCTTCTTTCTGTGTCCTCTCATGGCCTTTTTTCTGAGGAAAAGGGGAGAGAGAGAGAAAGAGAGAGCGTGCACGGGCTCAGGTATCTCTTCCTGTGAGGACACCAGTCATATCAGATTAGGGCCCTACTCTTATGACCTTATTTAACCTTAACTACCTCCTTTGCAACCCCATCTCCAAACACAGTCACACTGGGGGTCGGGACGCCTACATATGTATCTGGGGAGGGGGATACGATTCAGTTCATTATAAATAGTGAACATAAAGAAGAAACAAAATTTTAGTTACTTCAACTCTGTCATTTGCTGTGACTACAGCATTTTTATTCTTGTTTAAAATTTGAAACAAAGAAACAGAGTGCAAATTGCAAGGTATAAAATTTTTGTTTGGTATATGCAAACTTTAGCTCATACCTAAGATATTTTACTACTTTGCAATAATACCTTTAAAATGTAAATTTATTTTTCTTTATAAATTGTTACTCATATAATGTGGATTCAACTTAAATGTATTGCTTATTGTTGTGACAAATATGTAGACATCTTCTCCAGCCTTTTCAAAAAACATACATTAATTTAAAAAGTTTGAGTTTATGACTTGATTTCTTTCTTGTACTATAAAATTTTCATTGTTGTGACTGGCTTTATAATGGCCAAGAAAAGAAAATCTTCACTGTATTTCTTCTCTAGGCATTTTTATTTTGTCATTGGATTTGTCAAATACCCATGGAAAGCTACAGAGGAGAGGCTCTTGGTCATTACTAGAAAGGAAAATGAAAGCTAAGCAAGTCATACTGTGAGGGTCTGAGGCTTCGAATTAGCCTAGATAAATGTTCTTTGTAGAAACGTGGCCAAGTTCTTTCCCAATAGATATGGAACCAGGGGAAAGTGAACCAAAAAGTTTCTTCCCATCCACTCAGGGCTCTCTCCCATTTGTCTCCTGTTTAGTCCCTGTCTGCCCCTCCAAGGCATTGAGTGCACACCTATGGGCACCCCAGCCCACAGGTGCAAGCCAGCCCTGGGCCACCTCTCAGGTTTACGGTGTGTGCCTCAGCAACAGTCTGCCCCTGGGAGGTCTGACCTCAGGAAAAGCCAGCAAGGACCTCGGAAACAGGCTTGAGGGCTATTTGGCTGGGGAATGCTAGGGACCCCATACTCAGATCTTGGGGAGCTGGGCTTGGGATGGGCACTTTCTCTTGGCTCTGTGGCCTCTTCACCCCACAGGGAGAGGCATAGCCAGAGGGGCTACTGGGCTGGGAAACCTGGTCGTCTGGGCCTGAGGGAGGCACTGCTGTGGACAACACACGTCCGCTGATGGATGCAATTTCACTTTGATGTGTGAATTATGCAAGATGTAGTTTGCAAAATTTTCTCCTCACTAGCTCCTTGGATCGTCCCTCTGTCATGGACCTTAGGTGTCAGGTTCCTTACACAGGATCCCTGAAATTGCCATGAGAAGGTCATTGAAAGTCATCCAGCCTCTTGATTCTCCAATGAAGAGGGAAACCTTGAGGGCCCTACAACAGCCTATTGGGAACCCCATAGACTGAAGTCAAACTTGCACACACTTGCCTAAGAGATAAAAATACAGCATTATTTTTTCTTCTAGTATTTAAACCAAAATCGTATGAAGATAAACAAAGACCACTCTCAAAGCTCCCTTTATTTAATATATCTGCATATATATTTGTATTTATAGATCTATTTGTGCATATGTGCATGTGCATATGTGTGCATGTTTTTGTGTATGTGCATTTATGTGTGCACTCTGGTGCAAAAATACATATGCACACATGGCTTGTGTGTGTGTATCTTTGGCTCCCAGAAGTCCCATTGAGAGTGATTTGTTTTGAATACTGATGCCTGTTCCGGGTGAGAATTTTTTTTTTTCCCTTAAAGGTGTCAGTGGAAGCTGTGAAAAGGTAAGATCAGAGAATATAACATCCCCTAAGGGACTTTTCAAAGGTTCACACTTCATGTGCCAGACTCCCTTATTTCAGGATAAGTATGTGACATGCTTTGTTACCTGATTAAACCTGCATGTGTTTCGTTCTGGCTTATTACTGTCTGGAGCACTGTGTTGTGAAATGAAAATTGCTGGCATTTGCCTGCCAAATGCAGTGATTCAGAGAATTATGAATTAGGATTCTTTAATTACAGAGATCAGCACCCGATAGGTTAATTTCAAAAGCAAAGTTAACCACATGTGCTCTATTTATTTTCAAACTAATTCTGTTGACTTACATTTCATTTAAAAGGTCTTATCGGTCCCCTATTAATAAATAGCATTGTAACAAGAAAATAAACAAAATGCTCAATATTATTTCACCTGGGCTGGAGAATGCAAAAGAAAATTACATGTTCATGAAATAAAATTCAAAAGCTAGTGATTCTTTGAAGGCATTTCTTTAATAGTATTCTTATGTGGTAGTATTATTCTGTACTACTCTTAAATTTAACTTAAAAATTTTTAGTTTCATGGCTTGAGGGCAAGTAAAAGCAAGATGATTTGTGGAAAAAAGAAGACTCTGTTTTAAGCCCAACTTGTTTTCTCTGTCTTCCATGGATGCTTAGATATTAAAGAAATTGCCATAGATGATGTCTAATTTTTTATTTTATAAACCCTTTTGTTACAGTTAATAGGTATTAAATTGAAACAGCAGTAATACTTTAGTGCGACACAGTCTACCAAGGCAACTTCTTTAAAAGAGTCAATGTGTTGAGTCATAGCCTGAAGACTTAAAATCTAAGCTATTTATTTTTAAAGAGTATATGCATTATGCTTATTTTAGGGGCTTATTCTTTATTCCAAGCAAGGCATGCACATAATAACCATTTTTAAAAGATCCAGACAGTAGAGCCCAAAATAAAAAGTTTAAGTCTTCCTCTACCCCTATTACCAGAGGCACAGAATTTCAACAGTTTCTGAATTTACTTCCGTGGTGGGCTTATATTTTATATGAGATGCCGCTAAGAGATAAAAATACAGCATTTTTTTCTTCTTCTAGTATTTAAACCAAAATTACATGAAGATAATAGCCACTCTTGAAGCACATTGTATTTAATATATCTGCATCTATATTTGTATTTATATATTTGTGCATTTTTTTAAGAACTGTGATTTTTTAAGCATGCGTATGCTATCTCACAATTTCCTAAGATCCTTCCCCGAAGCAGCTCATCCTGGGTGCTTCTCAAGCACGCTTCCAGAGAACACATTATCTAGGTTATTATTTAAATGATTTTCAAGTGAAGGAAGCTCCAAAACGCTAACAACTTGGGCATTTTAATGAAATGTGAATGCAAGCATGGAAATATTGCAGGTAGAGTGCAGGCTTCTTTGCTTTTGGAAACTCTCATTTTACATAATCCTCCAAGATGACATTCCCTCCAAAACCCCTTCAGACAGGGGTTATTCTTGTTGTCCCTTCTGCCCAGGGACCTCACTGTCCTTCACACACTGTGCACAGACTCCTTGTCATCAGTTTATTAACACTTACAGGGATACATGGCTACCCCAAAAGAATAGGAGCATCTTGCTTTGACATTGAGGCTCCTTATGACTCTGTTCTTTGATTCTGAGTGGTGACATCCTTTGCAGGTAAACTCACCTTATATCAAGATCTTTTAGTATTAAATTAACTTCACTTCTTAGGATGACATCCAAGGTAAACTCTCCTTATACCTGATGTTGTGACTGCCGGTGAATAAGAGCAAGGAGAAATGAATCCCGCCTGGGATCTTGGAGAAGGTTCTACCGAGGAAATAACGGTTATCCTGTATTTTATAGAAAGAGGGGACTTTGGGAGTAAGGAAAAACATTCAAGCTGAGGGAGCCGAGGGTACAGAGACCTGCCTGCTTTGACATTGAGTTCTCGGGAGGATGGAGCTCAGAGTGGAGGGAGAGAGTCAATTTATATGCCAAGCTGAAGAATCTAAACGTCATGGTGCACAGACACTGAGGACTCACTGAGGACTTTTAACTTGAAGAGCCAGGGCAAAACCAAGGAAGCAGCCTGTTCCCGCCAGTCTGCACCCACTGCGGGCACAGTGTCTAGGGGAAGTCCTGGCAGGAGCGCTGCAGCGAACAGGGCGTGCAGCAAGAGGATGCGCGCTGAGAACGCTTTCACCTGTCCCTGTCCACCCGTTCTGCCCTCACTCCTGCAACGCTCAGTGTAACCTTCTCCAACTTAGTCGCAACTGTCACCCCCAGAGCTATCCCTCCTCCTAGCAACTGGAAGGCAAAGTAGTCCTAGGATCTGAAAGATCTCTAACCACGAAGCTGTGCAGGGCAGCCTTTGAATGGGGAGGCTGCTTCTCGAGCCCCCCGGAACAGCAGGAGTCCGACCCTAACTCAGATGGCCTTGGGAGCCAGAGCAGGCCTCTTAGAAATCAAGGTGTCTTTGTTCTCCACACCTGTTGCATTTTCTCTTCATATGCATTCTGTTTCTCCCCAAAGTTAATTGTGAACAATCCAATGGCCCTATACACATAATTACCTACAGAGATATTCATTGCCATTTTATGTGTTTTTGCAAAAAAAAAAAAAAAAAAAAAAAGGAAAACAATCTAAATTTCCAACAGTAAGGAACTGGTTAAATAAATTATTGTATATCCATACACTGTCATACCATGTGGCCGTTTTAAATGAAGAAAAGAATATGCAATGTCATGGCACGATGGTCTTGATTTCTAAATGCTAAAATCATGCACGATTTTTTCCCCTCTTTTTTTATAGGCATTTCCTAAATTTTCTATAATGTGGGTACATGTTTAATAAAAAGGAAATGTTATTTTAAAAATCAGCAGTGTTTTTTTCCTTCTGTTTTGAGGCCTACACACCCTTGGATTCAATACCTTTTAAAGAAACTATAAATTTAGAAAATGCTTTCACGTATCATTTACCTAAGGAATCAAGCGTACATTTCTGGACATTTGAAAGCTATAATTTCAACCACGATCCTGGAAACATAGCAAAATCTCAAGAGTAAAATGTCAGAGTAAAATTACATCATCCATCAAAATCCCTTGACACACACAGATTTTATGTATGGGAAGTTTGGGCAGATACCATAGTTTTTATGATTACTGAGTCATCTAGGTTAGCAAATTATTCTCTCTCTTTCTCTCTCTCTCTCTCTGAAGTCTGGAACTTAATAATTCCAAATAACAAGGTTATAAAAAAGTGGAAAATTTTAAACTCCCATACAGTGATTATTTATTGTTTATCATTATTCAGCATTAATTTCAGATTTGCCATTTAAACAATTTTTTATTACTTTAATTTTGGAGATGTCAGAACAAGCTTCATAAATATTCTTTCTTGTTAGGAGAGAGCATTTTTATAAAATGGAAACTCCATAGCGGCCTAGGTGAATACGCCCTACAAAGAAAATATATAAAATGTTAAAATAATGAGCAGATCTTACCTTCCAAGTGCCTTATTTAATCCTTGGGAACAGGGAGGCAGTACTCAGGAAGTTGGGTTAGTACTTAAAAGCCACCTGGGTGCTATATAATACAAGGAAGCAGCAATTCAGAAGAGCTAATGATACTTTGGAAAAGTGTGTTACTTATTCCTGGGGGGGGGGGAAGGCGAGATAGCTCTGACATAAGGAAAATCTGGCTCCGATATTTGTGGTTTTGTGGCTGCTATATCCAAGAAAGTCAAAGTGAGATGCAGGCATTATATAAGAATCCTCTTCACATGCCAATGTGCTTTATTTAGTCCTAATGGCAGATGGGGAAACTGAGGTCTCTGAGAATAGATTTGTACTTGCCCAAAGACGTAACAAATCAGATATTAAAAACCAGATTTCACACAAATACGATACATTTTTCTAAAAAAAAACTTTAAAGTGTTTCTGATTCTGTTCCCATGTTCTGAATATTTGTTAATTCATTAACTCCAGATATTTGGACAGCTTGATTTGATTTGAATAACACTTCAAAATTTAATACACAGCCCCCTCCTTCTCAGTATTATACAATTTTGGCTCCAGAAATGAATTCCCCCCATCACATATATTTTCTCACTAAAGTGTAAGAAACATATCTTTTTCTTTAGTTCTTGGCCCAGACTCAGGCTGTAAGGATACATGGTTTTCCAAACACCTGTGTGAATCAACAAGATCCAAATCTGCTTAAGAGGCTTATATGTTTTTCTCTAAAAAAAATCATGTTTTCTCCACCAAGCACTGATCCAAGATCTGCTTCAGATATCATATATTCTTTCCTAAAAGAACTTTTTCTTCTCCTTTTCAGGAATGATTAGGAAAAGCTCGGGTGGTAAGCTGGATTGCAAGGCTGTTAATGCTGAAAAGAAAGAAGGTATTGGCTCGCCCAAATTACTGGGACAGAAGAGAAAAGGCTAAGTGATTTTGAAATCATTTAAAGAATGGAGTGGTCTAACTTAAGCTGCATTGGAATGCTTAGGGATAGGGTTCCTTCATACTTTCTCAGGGAGGAGGTAAAACACCAAAAAGAACTGCAGTTCAAGATCCAAAAGCTTAGAAAAGACCCAAATTTGTTCACTTTTAATGGTATGATATTTGAATTGTTCATGAATACTCTTGGACATGCTGGGAGATTGATGAATACACGATTATCACTTTGAATTTAACTCTCGTTCAACTGGGTCCTTTTAAACATCACAAGAAATTACTGTCATTTTTAAGGACTTAATGCTGTCAGTTAATCATCAGCAGGAACTGCACTCTAAATTTCTTCATCAATAATAGTGACAAACGTCATGACTCCATTGCTTTCTCTGGGTTCTCCCACTTATTACCAACGGCTTACATTTGCAAGACAGAGCTATGCACTTTGAAGTCAGACCTTACAAACTGTGGGACCTTTGACAAAGTTACATAACTTTCCCAAATTTCGGCTTCCTCCTCTGTAGCATAAGAGTAATCATAGTGCCTACCTCAGAGATTTCTTCTAAATACTGTACAGCATAATGCAAGGTGAAACATTGAGCTCAGTTCTGGCAGGCAGTAAGGATTTAATTTTAAAAATAACAGTAACTAACATCTATTAAGTGCTTATTATTAATATGTGCCAGGCAGTACTATACATGTTAACTCATTTAATTCTATTATTAACCCCATTTTACAGATGAAGGAGTAAGTGGAGCTACTTACTGGCTGGAAGTTTAAAGAATCAGTAAATAATGCTACTTTCTTACTTTCCCAAGTTGGAAAAGAATTGAGAGATAGACATAGCAGTGAGCCAGGAGAAGCTCAAAATGTTATTTTCATTACTGGGAAAGTCAATCAGAGAAAATGTCCTTAGATCTGTAGAATATCTTACTATCTACATGTATCCCTTAACATTATGTTACAAACCTCAAATACACACAATAAAATCTATTTTTTTTAAAAAAAAGATTCAATTCAATTTCTTAAATAAATGTTGGACTTTCCGATTTAAAAAATTTCTATTTCTATCAGTATTACCAATTTGTGTTTTTCTAAGAATTTGTCTATTTCATATAAATTTTCAAGTTAATTGGCATAATGATGTTTATATATTCTCTTGTTACCTTTTTAACATCTGTAAGATCTGTGGCAAAGTTCCTTTATTCAGTCTCTGATAAGATTAATTTGCACTGTCTCCTATTTTTTCTTGATCAGTTGTGCAAGGAATTTGTACATTTTATTAATCTTTTTTAAAAAATTAAGATATTGGCTTTGATGAATCTATTGTATATTGTGCTATTTGCTTTCTAATTCATTGATTTCTGTTTTTTTCTTTATTATTTCCTTCCATTAATATTTCATTTTGTTTTAATATATCTAACTTTCTGAGATAGGTACTTAGATCATTGAATTTTTAGCCTTTCTTTTTCACCTATATGCATTTAAAAGTCTCTCTAAGAATGACTTCAGCTGCATATAAGTTTTGATATATAGAATTATCATTATTGTTCAGTCCAAAATATTCACTAAATTTCATTTTCTAGTTCCATTTTCTCAGTTTCTTTCTTTTATATATTTCTACCCAAATTTCAGTATGATTTGAAATTTTATGAGAAAGCTTTATGGCCCAACATATTGTTCATTTTGATAAATATTTTCTTCAGATAATGGGGTCAAGTTTGTTAATCACAATATATAAATCTTATATATTTTATTGATTTCTTTGTCTGCTTATTGAAATTTTTTCTCTGATTATAGTTTTATCTACTTTTTCCTTTAATTCTGTTGATATTTCCTTATATATATGAGGCTATGTTATTAGGGACATATAAATCTAGAATTTTTATATATTCTTGGGGAATTGGCCATTTTTTCATCATGAATTTTTTTATTTCTAGTAATGTTTTTTTTCCCCAAATCTACTTTGTTTTATATAATAGTAACCACAGCGATTTTCCTTCAATTACAATTTGTACGATATAGATTATTTTTTCATTTTTTACTTTCAACTTTTCTATCTGTATCTTGTGTCCCAGGTACAGATATACAGAGGGATATCAATATGAGTCTGATACAGACATAAAGATACATCTATAGATATATAACTTTACCTAGATCTAAATTTGTGTCACTATTATTTTATAAGATATAATTCATAAATATAAACGTCTATCTTATATTTAACAAACTAATTGTTTAACAAATTTAACAAATGAATTTAACATACATAATATTTTCTAACTTGCTCTTTCCGACTTAAGATATATCATAGAAGTCTCTATCTACGTATGTCTGTTATTTTTCAATATATTACTATAACAACTTCAACCATATAGAAAGTTAAAAAGAATTTTATAGTGAACACATGTATATCTATCACTGAGATTCCACTACCAGTTTACTGAACTTGCTTTGTCAAGTATCTATCCATCTATTCCTCTATTAATCCACATCCAATTCTGTAACTGTATCATCTATGTCTGTACCCAGGAAGGAGTAAGCACACCGTAAAAACTTTTATCTCTGGGTGGAGTTGCTTTATAGAGTTAAGAGGTACAGAATTTTCACTTTTTTATTTTATACACACCTGTGACATCTAGACAAAGAAAGCAAGAATTACTTTTGAAAGAAAAAAGAAATACATTTATTATTTTTTTTAATTACAGATTCCCAAACCTGATCCTTACATAATCTATGTCAGTATGTCTGAGGACCAGCATCTCTGTCCATCAGCTGTTGAGCCTCTCTCTACGTGTGTCCTGCAGGCATTTTTTGAGCACTTAAAAGATGCCAGTCATTGAAATTAATCCTTTCTTTGTACTATCCATTGACCACTCATAACCACCGTATGAATTTGGTGCTATTACTGACCCCAGGTGAAAAAGAAGAACACAGAAGCACAAAGAGAGGGTAAATTCCCCAGGATCACATGGTAGTGAACAGCAGAATAGGGTTAGAACCCCAGGTCTGAATCTAGTTTGTGCACCTGAGAACTCATTATTTTCTCATTTTTAAATTAATTAATTCAAATGAGACATGGAGTGTCTACTATGAACCAGACAAGGGAGGTGGCAAACACTATCTATACAAAAATGAACAAGACACCTTCTCTGACTTGAAGAAATTTACAGTCTATTAAGAAACGGCATTTTGATACTGTCTCACAAGATCTCTGATAAGAATAATCACAGAGCTATGTAACCTAAACATCTATACCCTCATAATATTCTGAAATAAAAAAATTAAAATTAAAAAAGAATAACAACAGGGCATTTGGGGAGCACATGGCAGGTGCACTTGACCCATTTGGGGAGTAGGGAGGGGTTGTCAGGGAAGATTTCCTGGAAGAACTATGTGAAGGTGAGACCTGGAGATGAGCAGGAGCTAGGTGAACCAGAGCTCCCTGCCATATGCTCGGGACATGGCATAGGACAGATGGGGACCCAGACCGGGACCAGCCGTGGGGAGAAAGGCAGTCCAGCACAGGGACTCAACGTGCAAAGGTCCTGGGTTCAAGAGAGGTCATATGGCACATTTTGGTTTTGTGTCGTACAAAGAACCATATTTTTAAAACACAAATCTGATCATGCCATTCTACTTTAAAACCTCTAACAGTTTCCTGCTCCCTACAGAAAAATGTCCCAACTCCTTAGCAAACGTGCAAGGCCCTTCATAACCGGCTCAGCTCATTTGCTCAATGAGTTCTATTATTCCAGCCATCCTGGATAGCGTAACTTCCCCAGCCGTGTCCAAAGTCCACTTAAATGTCCCTTCCTTCCTGGACATCCAGATGAAATGAAGTGTTTCTTCATCATTGTTTCCCTGGTAACTTTTTACATGTATCCAGTGTTTGAAACACTATTAATATATTTTTAGTTTTTGTTTATGTGATTCTCTTGTCTGATGGACTTTGAGTACCTTAATAGCTCATTTTATTTCTTTAGCTCAGACCTTGTGGATTGGCTAGCCCTCAAGAGGCCTTCAGCAAGTACTTTCATAACTGAGTTGATTTGAAATTGGGTTTTGTCAGTCATCGATTAGATATTTCCAATTGCACATTCTTCCCTTAAGTGATAGTTATACTTGTCAGTTTGTATGACCCAATTTTCAGTTCAAGAAATCTGGCTTTTATAATTTCATTCTAAGTAAATGTTTATTAAAAAAATAAGGAGGGGCCAAGTTAAAATTGTTGGCTTAGCTAGCGTGGTGATAATTCAGCACATAATCCACCTTTAGATTTCATTCCTGGGCACTGACCCAGGAAATAAAAGATCCTTGCCAAGGGCCCCTGTTGAGATTAAAAGATTATTCAGAGCCAACCTGTGAATCAGAGTCTCAGGGAGTGGAGCCCAGGAATCTGCATTTATGACAATTCCCAGCCCTTGTCCCCAAAGATACCTCCCTCCTTTCCTGCTCCCTCCCAAATGACTGTTATGCATAGGGAAGTTCCAGAACCACTGCTAATAACCTTCCCTGGCAACATAACCGGCCACATTTCCCCAGTTAAACTGCATTTTCCTGGGAGGTATAACTGAAAGCACATTTTATTGAGCAATGTGAAGCGGCAGTCCATGGTGCATAGGGGAAATCAAAGAAGTAATAAATATATGAAAGTGCCAATAATATCTTTGACATGAGAATAATTATAAAGAGTTTAAATTTCTAGTAGTTCCAATCTGAAAATTGTAGTCATGAGCCAGAGAATTTAAAAAGTGATTTCATGCTCATTAATGATGCAGTTCCCAGCAGATATATTTGTAGATAGTACTATTTTAAAGTCATGATCCTGATTTCCTAACATATCCTTCTTGCATGAACATTAAGCATAGCTGTTGATAATAATCACCAGAAGTAATGTAACACCTGTTTTGAACATTTGCCTTTACAAGGAAGATGGCAAATGTCACCATATTCTATGAATGGTTATTATTATTTCAAGTTCTATTATTGTGGCAAACTTGTAAACCATGGGTTAAATCATGTTCACAAAATGAAAACCAGAGTGCAGAAAAGTACACACATTTGAAACACTTATATAACAAAGTTCTATTTTGTAGACAGAGAGAAAGTATGTAATGCTAAAATGGTCTCCATTTAAAATAACTAGGTTGTGGCAAAATGATCAGATGCTTGGAGTTTGATGAAGATAATAACAATTAATTATTACACCATTCATTACTTCCCATGTGCCCCGACTGTGCTGGTGCTTTCTATATATCATCGCTAGTCCTCATAAAAACCCTCCAAAGCAGCAGTCCCCAACCTTTTGGCACCAGGGACCATTTTCACGGAAGACAATTTTTCCACGGACAGGGGAGAGGTGGGGATGGTTTTGGGATGATACAAGCACATTACATTTATTGTGTACTTTATTTATATTATTATTACATTGTAAAATATAATGAAATAATTATACGACTCACCATAGGTTGGGGACCCCTGCTCCAAAGAAACTATCATTCCAACCTTTTACAGTTGAAAAAACCATGTGTAGGCAATTGCCTAATGCCACACAACTAATTAATGACAACACCAGTTTCTGAACCCAGGACTGTCTGACCTGAGAGTTCGTGCTCTTTTCCCTTTAGTCTATACACTGCATGATGGCAGAGCTTTGCCTGTTTTTCATTTCCTGCTCTGGTCCCAGAAACTTGAACAGAATGTGGTAGATATAGGTCATTAAATATGAAATGTCCAATTTTGAATCAAAAGTGTAGTTTATTATCCCAAATAAGAAGTAGTACAATTAATCAAAGCATGTGCATAAACTATCGACACAGGTTTGCCATCTTAATGGGTAGCTTGTTTATGCCAGCAGTGAAGAAGCCTGAAGAGCGAGTGGTGATTAAATCCTGAAAGATGCTCTCCATACCTTGTTGAGAATTGAATAGTATTCCTTGCAAGAAGTGGTCCAAAGCCTGGAAGAAGTTGTAGTCAGTTGATGGAGGGTCTGGTGAAAACAGTGGATGACAGAGAGTTTCCAAGTCCAGCCTCTGTAGTTTGAACAGCATTGTTTTTCACAATATCTGGTCTTGCAAGAGGTCTGGCCTGTCTCTACTGACCAATCTCAGCTGCTTAATGGCAAGCATCCTCATCATTTCACCCAACTGGTGGCCATAAACATCCACTATAATGGATTGACCAGGTTTCATGAAGCTGTAGTGGATAATAGTAGTGCTAGACCACCAAACAGACACCATTAGCTTTTTTGGATGAATATTCTGTTTTGGACTGTGTTTCAGCACTTCATCTTTATCCAACCATTGTACCTTCACAATAAAAATAAAACAAGAAGTGTCAAAGTGAAATGTGAGAGATATCAACTGTCAAAATAGTACTTAAGGAAATTGGACATTTCATACTGAATAACCTAAAATTAGTAGGTGCTCGATAAATAAAAGAACACTAGCATGCTGTCCAGATCAAGAATTTTGCCCTTGTCCATTTCTCTAAAATATTTCCTTAATCATGCAGTTTATGACAGTACCCTAACCCAAACAAAAATTATATTAATAATGATGATAGAAAAAAACATAATAATAAAGAATATTTGATTACTCCAAAGAAGGGCAAGAAAGGAGTAAAAAGGAACATGGAACAAGTGGGGGGACGAATAGTAAGATGGAAAATGCCAACCCAGTATATCAGCAATTAAATTTAGTATTTAGTAAACAGATTGCTCCAATGAAAAGAGAAAGACTGTTAGACAAAATTGAAAAATCATATCCATTTTGTTTATGTAATTTTTTAATTCTTCCCTTTTACATGTTATAAAGGTGAAAAATGGAAACTCAGAGAGTACAGAAACTTGCCAAATTGCACAGTAAATGTGCGGCAGAGCCAGGATGTGAGCCCCAGTTGTTCAGCCCCAGAGTCCTCCCTGGTGGCCCTTTGATGTAGACTCAGCCCGGAACTGGCAGGAACTGTGATGCTACACTTAGCGGCACACCCAGATTGCAGCTGGGATGGTGAATGGTACAGTTTAGCTCCACCATAATGACAAATAAAAGCTTTTGGGGAATGGGTAAAATTTCTGAAAAGTGTTAAGGAAGGAATTGACATTGGAAACCACAAATGTGTAGTATTAATAGAATCAATACACAAAAATGTGTGATTTTCTCTAGCAGTCCCTGGCAGTCCTGGTTAAGAGTAGAGAAAAGGGATGGTGGATTGATTCTGGGTTTGCATTTTGCTGCCAAGTGGCAGAAGACGAGATGGGTGTGGAGAAGAGACAAGTTAAACAAATGTCATCTCGGGAGGTGTAGGCTGGGTAGGGAGCATGCAAAGACAGGAAGTGTGGGGGCAAAGGGGGCAGAGACCCGAATGAGGCTGGAGCAGGTGTATGGGAGGAAGAGGGGAAAGGACTCTGGAAGGATGTGAGCCTGCTGTCACACAGAGTCGAGCGGGTGACCACACAGCATCCTGGAAGGTATCCTAGAAATACGTTAGAAACAAAGGTAAAGTTGGTCAAATAGATTTCACGTTTATCATGAAACCTGGGGGAGAATGATACAAGCCTCAGGCTGCAGCTCACTTCTCTTTGTTACCTGAACCACCATTTTTAAGAAATCCTTAAAAACTCTGATCAAAGATCGTTTAAAAATTCTACATTCCTCCAGGTAACAGATTGCTTTCTCTGAATCACTCAATTTTTTTTTTTCCAAAATGGGGAGGATGAAAATAGTTAAAATTAGCCACCTTTTTATAATGCATTTGCTGAAACCAATTAGTAATTATTTTTTAACATAAGCAGTTGGTGTGAGAGTGGTGATAATATATTAACAATATAAACTTAGCATCATTAATGAGATTGTCATTTCTCTATGGAAGCAAGACTGTCAGAAGCTGTCCCCTTTATGACATAGGGTTGATATTTCAGTTCGGGGGGGGGGGGGGCGGGGGATGGTGGCAGTTTAAAAACTCTAAAAAAATGACCTTGCAATAATAATGCATGGCATGATATATATTTGAAGAGCAGAAGTGTGTACAGTTTTTCAATACTTCCCATAAAAGAAATTAGCAATATTTGTCCCAATAGTTAAAGCATGGGTATTTTAAACACCTATCAACATCAGAGTGTGGCTTCTTTACAATGAAGTATTGACATGGATAGAAACTCCCTGATTCCTGGTAATAAATGTGTTCTTTGCACTAATTGCGAAGCAGTCTAATATTAGCCCATCTCTTCTAAATTCCCATATTTGGATTCAGAGTGAAACTTTCTTTCACTTCTCTGTTAATCAACCCTGGCACCAAACCCCCCACTGGCAGCTTGATATTCAGCTCAGGTCTGACCTAATTCTGCTCAGGCAATACACTCAGTCACTTTTTGGTCAAAAATAGTTAGAAGTAAGGAGAAAGACATGGGAGAGGAGAGAAATATCAAGTCTTTCTTGTGTTAGGCTGTGTTAGGGTATCAGCCTAATGAATTTAGGTACTTTTTAAACACACTATGCACAGTTCAAAGAGTTGCCTTAGTTCGTACTGACCTGTGGCTGAGTTTAACTTGCACCCACTCATCCTCCCCAGCCCCAGCTGTGCAGAGGAACCTCTTCAGGCACAGCAGAGATGAAAAGGGTTCAGTGCCTGGAGTTCATGGTCCCCGGCTCCTGTACGTCGTGCCTTTCCAATGCCCTTCCAAGCACTAGACGCTGGTATTGCTCGTGAGGGGAAGTGGCCCTTCTGCCCTGGTCACTGCTGGAGACGTTTATTTCTGCCACCCTGTCATCTCCTGTGTACCACCCCATGGAAAAGCTCTTGCATGTTTCAGTAAGCAGAAGACTGCCCTTGGGCTCCAGCTTCCTGTGACACAACGCCTCTTCCTTCTGGTCACTAATGTGATGTCTTCCAATTCACCAGCATCACCACAACAGCGTGGATCCTTAGCAGTTGAAATTTCCAAAATACAACTTAGATTGGGGAAAACAGAGTTGACTATTTCTTTTGTATTTTGTCACCTTCCAATTGTGTTCTAGAACTCCCCTCCCAATAAGGGACCCCAAAGCATAACTTTGCTTTGCCAGAGACTGTGCATTACCTACCTAAAGTCCATTCTCCCCTTTTTTTCTTGCTAAAATTGCTCCAATTTTTTCCCAGTTGCAAAACACCTGGCCGATGTTTATGCTTCCTAGATTTCCTTGCAGCTGGTTATGGACCTGTAACTAGGCTCTGGCAAGGAAGCTGTAAGTTGAAATATTTTGTGGAACTTCTAGAAAATCCATTTAAAATAAGATTACTCCACGTGAGTGTACCCTTTGACCCCTCCTCGTCCTTACTCCAGTTTGCTGCCAAAAAGGTTGTCACTCTCATATCACTTGCTTATTGTGTTACCCAGTTCTTAGATACTATTTTGTATCGTGGTTTTGGGCATCTGTATCTTGTTTCTTCAGTGAAAATACATCAAAAGCAACTTAAAGTCAGGGACTGCTTTTTTAAGAAATATCATGTACTGGTTTCCCTGAGTGCACATTTGGGAATAACACCAATTGGGTATTGGACAGAGGTGGGGGCTGGGGGGAAGGGATGGGTATATACCTACTTGATGAGTGCGATGCGCACTGCCTGGGGAATGGACACGCTTGAAGTTCTGACTTGGGGGGATGGGGTGGGGGGAGGGGAGGGGTGCACACCTACATGATGAGTGTGATGTGCACTGTCTAGGGAATGGACACAATTGAAGCTCAGACTCAGGGGGATGGGGAGGCATGGGCAATGTATATAGCCTGAACTTTTGTATCCCCATAATGAGCTGAAAAACAAAAAAATAAAATAAAATATATCGAAAGAAAATGAAAAAAAAAAAGAAATGTCGTGTATGTGTGTACTTGTGCATTCACACGCTTTGGGGATAGGAGTGGGGTTATAAAAATAATAGAAGAAACAATCTCTGATACGTAGAAGTGTGTGATGAGGATAAGACGTACTTGGCAGGAATGATAATAGAACATATGCAAAGTATAGATAAAAATGCATGGCAATAAATGCAGGTGTATTTTAATCTAGTTTCAAGATAGCTATCTTTAACTGGATGGTAAATGATCACTTTCCTTTACACTCACATAGAGTTTCAGTACGGCTGTTCATGTGTTCAAACTGAAATGTTCAGAAAGGACGAGATACAGTAAGGCTACTCACCCTTCAAAACTGCAAAGAAATTGTAATGCTTTGCTCCTACCACGACCTTAAGGAGGGCCCCTCATTAACTCATTAACCACGAACTGACAGAATTATAGCCAGACAGAAGATTACCCCCTCTTCTGGCAACTTCATCTCCTGTTTAACAAGGACTATGGGGTAAGTTATAAAAATGACATTTTAAGATATAAAGGATATCATTTGAAGATTCATTAAATGTAAATCTTTTTTAAACTTGAAGCTTCTTAAAAACCTATAGATGCATGTAACTATCTTTGTAATGTTTCTATCATATACATAAACCAAAGAAAGTATCCATGATATTGTAAAGTATACTGGCAAAATTCAATTTGCCATAAAAATGTTAATCGTGATAATAGTGGTTAACACAGTAATATTTCTAGGGACCTGGAATCTAATAGAAAATGTTTCAAAATTATAGCAGCATAAAAAGCATGGCATTTCCAATAAATAGAATTTACCACACAGATAATGATAGAATCACAAGTTTCCTTCTCAGTTGTTTGACATATTGGGTAAACCAGGATCCTCTTGCCAATTGCATGGCATGGTAGTGGTCATCTGAAATGGGGGAGTGCTCTGGAGAGTGGAATCCCATGAAACAATGTTTTGAAGCTCAGGCATTATATTACAATATGTGTGCAAGTGTAGCAAAGATATCAGCTACCTCCCAAAGATTCAGGCTTCCTGTCTATGGTGTAGAGTTGTGGTCAAGAAGCAACTGCCTTGGTATCCGAGTCCACACTGACTCAGTCCTGGGTATAGGAATGTGGGTGCAAGTGATGTGTGCCACTAAGGACTGGCCCATGAAAACCTCCCTGTGACCTTCCAAGCTCTCTTTCATCATCCTCTGGCTGGAAGTGAAGGATCTAAGACCCCAGGGGGTGGTGGAGCCACAGTATCGCAGGAGCCTGGGTCCCCAAAACACTGTGTGGAAGACTGTCTGCCAAGGACTCACCTTAGACTGATATTTAAGCAAAAAATAAACTTCGTGCTAAACCAGTGAAATTCGGGGTTTAGCCATCATTGCAGTTACCGCAGGTGTCATTAGCATGGCAGGCTGTGGCAGACCAGGCATGGGCTCCACCTTCCCCCTTCCAGGGCCAAGATTTCACTTCACAAGCACTAATTAACAAGAAGGCTCTTTTCTTAACTTTTCCATGTCTTTGCTCTTCCTACTTTCTCTTTGACATTTTCCTGATAATCTCTCTTTTGAATCACATGTCAATCTATCAGAGATTGAGTCTCACTTTTCCTCTTACAGAGGCTACTACTGCTAAGAGCTGAGAATAGGAGGGTGGGCAGGGAAGAGAGGACAGGCCTGGGCCCTTGCAGGCTCTCTCCTTTACCGTCCTCACTTCCACCTGGCTTCCTCTTTTCCCTCCTGGGACCAGACTACCTGAGTCCTCCCCAAGGGCTGGCTTTCAGAGCTCTGCTGAAGTCATGAGGGAGGCAAAGTTGCAAAAGTGGTTTTTAGACTCATTCTGGAAAGGACAGAGCCGGGGCTTGCTGCATAAAGGGTTCTGGAAACACACAGGAAACCAAATCCCACTGTGCTCATGAAAAGGGGGCAACTGACAAAGGGCCTGAAGAAATCTAACTCCTTCTCTGCCTCAACCCTTTCATTCCCTTGATTTTCCCTGAGGTTGTGCTAATAATTGCCATTTCCATTCTTCCAAAAAGAATCAATCACTGTACAAACAGTAGCTGGCTCCTTTAGGTAATATGCCTGGAATTTAGGTCATGGCAATATTCTAGCTCCATTTCACCCATAGGAAACTTGCTTGAGAAATAACTAATAAAGGCATGTCACTGCTTTTTTGTTGTGTTAGTATGTACCAGTTCATGATTCAGGATGGGGTAAGTCCATGTCCAAGTGTGTGCATGAGCACACGTGTGAATGCATGTGCGAACGTGCTCCTGTTCATGTCCTATCACAGAACTTAGAGTCATTCATGGCACTCTTTGCTTGCATGACTGTCCTCATTTCTCATTCTTCTCACATCTTAGTGCCTAACATAGCACCTTCTCACATCTTAGTGCCTAACATGCATGCTTCAGGTTGAATTACATGAGATTTATGTTTTTATAGATATTGCCTATATCATGTGGTTCAACCTAGAATGGATGCTTAGTAAGTATCTGCTGAATGAATGAATGAACTTTCACTCCCACTGACCTACTAACTGACAAGGCTTTTCAATGAGACCATGATTTACACTTATATGTGTTTATCTGCCTGAATATACATGTTAATCCTCTTTTTATTTTCCAGTAGAATTTTGTTAAAATTTTAAGTCATATCTATGGGTTTTTACAACAAAATGATAGAGACAGTTTATAATATTGTTCTCAGGAAAACAGAGGTTTGAAGGACTAAGACAAACGCAAAGTGTTTAAAAAGCTCCATAGACGTACTGTTTCTCCCCTTCTAAGCCAGCTTGAAACACTGTGAGAATTACTGATTTATTCAATGCCGTAGTCAATCATTGTGTTATCTAGAAGCCAAATAATTTTCTAATTTCCCAGTTGCACTCCCAGACCCAGCCATCTACTCTTCTAAAAGTGGTCATCGTGGTTACCAAATTGGTTCCAGATGTGATGAACAAGCATAGAACAAACCATACATATGAGAGATTTCAGTCTCACATTTCACATCATCAAGGAGTGACCCAAATCTCTCATTGATGATTACCTCTCTGCAGATCTTCTCTAATCAAAGAAACAAAGGGGTAATATATAATAGGAATTGGATCCTCAACACCTCAGGTATAGAATATTACCTGATGACCAACTCTGATATGAGACCTCACTGGACAAGAGTCAAGAAAATAAGGAATATCCCTTCTCTGATGATGGCCAGGAGCCTTGACCACCATTGAGTCCCCAGAATCAAGTTCAAATTCAAATGCCTAGAGAGGCCAGGCAGACAATGTAAAGAGATGAAGAAGGCTAACTGTGAAGCAATATAGAGTGGTGGGGAGTGTGGCAAAGCATCCTGCAAAAAGGTGGCAGCCACTCAGTTCTAACAGTGTTACCATTCTGGTCTGTGTAGTCAATGTCGCTAGATTCTAGGATTTCTAAACAGAAGCTAGAAATCGAGATGTTTAAGTGAAATTTTTTGGTTTTTGAAATACTGCATCATACAAAATGTTGCTAAAAGCTAGATCTGACCTCAGGCCACCAGTCGCAACTCCTGCATAAAACAATCATCTATGATGGCTCTAAATATGAAATACTCAGAAAATGAAAAAGAGTTCTATAGTTAGAATGTTCAAAGAAAATGCTAATTTTAAATATTTTCATATATCATCATTGCAAATATTCTGACATGCGTTGGAATACATATTCCAATTTTTTAATTTGTAAAAATATAGCTTTGATACCCCTAGTTACCATTTTGGACCTCCTTAGAAGTTAATAGTAGTCCTGCAAGGCAAAGAAAGAAAGAACAGACAGGCCTAAATATTAAAGGGTGAAAAAGCAGGTTGAGCTGGACAGTGTGTTTACTTTAGAGAATAAGGAATGTTAAAAGCTGTCCCAATGCTTTCCCACTCTGATGCATGTCTCCTTTTCTTTCACTTGCTCATGTCTTTCAAAATTTAAACGCTTTACCTCTGTTATTAAGAAATTGTATTTGAGTCATTCTCAGAGGTCTAGCCCATGATGAGGACACCACATCCATTAGACAATTACTATGTCTTCCTAAAAGTTTTGGTCCAACATCAGCAAAACCTGTCTTTCAGCCCAAAAGTCTTCCAACCCACTAACCAAAAAAATGGCCCGACTAGCTTTCCCAGGATGCACACGTACCCACACACACAGGTACACACCTTTCCCCACGAGAGAACACACAGCTCGGCTCTGGTGTTAGAATCACAAGGAATTATCAAACAACAAAGTAGGTGGCAGGGAGAAAGAGCAGTCTGAAGAAATGCTCATTCCCTCTTCAGCTCTCACTCCCAGTGAAGGAGAGCAGGGCATTTAAGGTCTACCGCATTTCCATGTGGGGACAGAAACATTATCTGATGAAACATAACCTTTGGGCCGGGCGCGGTGGCTCACGCCTGTAATCCTAGCACTCTGGGAGGCCGAGGCGGGTGGATCGCTGGAGGTCAGGAGTTCGAGACCAGCCTGAGCAAGAGCGAGACCCCGTCTCTACTAAAAATAGAAAGAAATTATATGGACAACTAAAATATATATATATACAAAAAATTAGCCGGGCATGGTGGCGCATGCCTGTAGTCCCAGCTACTCGGGAGGCTGAGGCAGTAGGATCACTTAAGCCTAGGAGTTTGAGGTTGCTGTGAGCTAGGCTGATGCCACGGCACTCACTCTAGCCCGGGCAACAGAGTGAGACTCTGTCTCAAAAAAAAAAAAAAAAAAAAAGAAACATAACCTTTGGGCCGGGCGCGGTGGCTCACGCCTGTAATCCTAGCACTCTGGGAGGCCTAGGTGGGCGGATCGTTTGAGCTCAGGAGTTCGAGACCAGCCTGAGCAAGAGCGAGACCCCATCTCTACTAAAAATAGAAAGAAATTATATGGACAGCTAAAAATATATATATAGAAAAAATTAGCCGGGCATGGTGGCGCATGCCTGTAGTCCCAGCTACTCGGGAGGCTGAGGCAGTAGGATCACTTAAGCCTAGGAGTTTGAGGTTGCTGTGAGCTAGGCTGATGCCACGGCACTCACTCTAGCCCGGGCAACAGAGTGAGACTCTGTCTCAAAAAAAAAAAAAAAAAAAAAGAAACATAACCTTTGGGCCGGGCGCGGTGGCTCACGCCTGTAATCCTAGCACTCTGGGAGGCCTAGGTGGGCGGATCGTTTGAGCTCAGGAGTTCGAGACCAGCCTGAGCAAGAGCGAGACCCCATCTCTACTAAAAATAGAAAGAAATTATATGGACAGCTAAAAATATATATATAGAAAAAATTAGCCGGGCATGGTGGCGCATGCCTGTAGTCCCAGCTACTCGGGAGGCTGAGACAGGAGGATCGCTTGAGCTCAGGAGTTTGAGGTTGCTGTGAGCTAGGCTGACGCCACGGCACTCACTCTAGCCTGGGCAACAGAGTGAGACTCTGTCTCAAAAAAAAAAAAAAAAAAAAAAAAAGAAACATAACCTTTGAATAGGAAACGGGAGGGTCATGCGTTTGGCCTGGAGCATACGTAGAATAATAATGACACTGCCTTTGCTGGTGTCAAACGTAAATTTGTTCGATAGCCCAGTGGAACAGTAACCAGGCACTGTCTTTCAGTTGCTGCCTGCCATGGAGTGTTGGAAACAGCAACAAAAAATACACTGTCGACTCACCCAAGTCAGATAATTACACCGACTGCAAAACACCCAGGCACAAAGCTCTGGAAACCTTTTAGGGGGTCCTTTATCATGCCCTGCCTTTTCCAGAATGAGACTAATTTGCTCCTGTTTCAGCCAGCTCCAGCAAAGAGAGCGGGTGAAGGAGAGAAAAGAGAATGAATTGTCAGCGTTATTGAAAAGATTCATGATTAGTCACACTCACTCGCAGGCAAGTTCCTTGCCAGACACCACACCACTCATTAGCAGACCTGAGAACTGGCGTGCCTCCCACAGCTGAGCAACAGCCTGGCCCGGCAGGCCCCCGGGAGCCCACAAAGCCCTGTGTTCTCCCACACCCTGCAATGAGAAAGATCAGTTCGGGCAGGCCTGGGTGCAATTGGCTCCCCAGATGCTAAGTGGATCTGTCTTAGGCCCTGTGTTGCTTAAAACATAATTACTCTGGTGCTCAGCTGGTGTGGAAACCAAGGTAGCATCCCTTCATGGTGCACCAAAACAGTTACCTGATGGGGGCTGCCATTTTATTCCCAGGTTCCCTTTGGAGGATGCGAGAGCTGGGCGTATCCACAGTTTGTGAGCCCCCCGCTCCCCTCATTTCCAGCCACAGCTGTGAGCTGCTGCTCTTCCTGGAGCTGGAAATATTTCTTTCCCTTGTCTAATCCCAGAAATTTTTACTTAGATTTACCACACCAGCCATTAAAGCATTCAGGGACTTAAAGACTAATCCAATTCATTTGTATGAGACAGGGTGGGCTGTAGGAATCATTGATTTCAATTTCCAAAGCAATGGGGAAACTGAGGCTGAGAGGTGAAAGGACTTGCTCGAAAGTGTACAACAGGGAAGAGGAGCCAGGCCCCTGCTTTTCTATTCTGTTTCATCCCATTTGTTGGAGCTACAATCCCACAGAAGATGTCATTTCTAGTTAGAACCACAAACCAGCTAGTCCTCACTGCGTGAAAACACCACTCTCAGAATCACAACTCCATGAAGCTCGCTCAAAACTAATCAAAAAGATCTGGCTTCTGTTAGAATGGTCTGTGCACCCCCAGGAGATTTGAAAGCAAAGGACAAGTGCTAAGATTTCATAACTGATTGCAGCGGGCACTGGCCGCGGTGGTCCCAAACCTTGGGGTGATGCAGAGCACGACGGGTTCCAACGGAAGGAAGAAAAGGCCCCTGGGTGCTTAGCTCTGCCGTCCCTCATGTCCCAGTCACCATGGAGCTGGATGCCAGAGCTTGTATTCCTTCGTGCATACTGTTATGCACATTAGCTCAGATTTATGACATCTGAAAAAGTGACCCTGGCTCTAAAAGAAACTCAAGTATAAGAATGATCATTAACAATCAAGTCTGCCTCGAGGCACTCGCATGACATTTCTTCAGGCTGGAGACACTTCATGCTGGCTTCACAGTGGTGTCAACATGAAGACCCAGGTAAATGTGGTGAGGCCTCGGGGAAGTTCCTGTGGGTTTCTAGAGTTTTCAAAGCTCCGTGCAAAGTTGCTAGAAGTGCTGTGTGTAAAGGAAGCAGGCAAGCAAACTCAGAGACACGTGAGAAGGACATTTACTGCTGCTGGGCACTGAGCATTGCACCCAGTGGCCTGGGTTCGCCTGTGCTAATAGTTGGTCTGCAGAAGGGTCTAAGCATCCCTCTTCCTCCAGAGTGAGTGCGGGGGAGTGGGACTGAGGGAATGTGAATGGACACAGCAGTGCCTGTTACACAGGTGGCCTTGTAGCCTAGGACAGGGAGAAAGTTAAAGGCATACCTCACCTGACCCCAAAGGGATTTGCTAATGAGGTGTCCACGTGTCCTACAGCCTCGCCCACCCTCACAGGTGCTGGGCTGCTTGGGCAGTAGGACTATTCCTGGCCATGGTGCTAGCTTATGTCTAACGATTATCGGTGCTGCAAATATGTGCCAGGCCACCTCTGAAGGTGTCTCAGGGGTGTACATATGTGCATACCAGAAAAATATCCTTCACCTCCTATTTTTGCATTATTGGCTTTCAGAAGAGAAGTGAAAATAAGAAGACAATTTTTTACACACTTTTCCCGGGTACCATTTTAATTGTTTTAAATGTGTTGACTCTGTTAGTCCCACAACCCTATGAGGAAATATCTTCCTCATCTCCACACATTGATACTCAGGCACTTAGGCAACCTCCCACAGCCACACAGCTAGGGAGTGGCAGAGCTGGGCTTTGAACCCAGAGCCCCATGTGCTTAACCACCATCTTGGTTCAGAAATGGTGATGTGATTCCGTGTGGACACAGGTTCTGTGTGTGCAATGCACTTCTGAGTATTTGGGAGTATTTCTCTCTCTTCGGGGACATGAGGACACGCCTATAAAGACGATTTGAGGAAATAAGGCCAAGGGAAAGTTTGTGGTAATGGTCCCCAAGGGCTTTCTGATCAGCACAGCTGGCTTGAGTGCTATTCTGTCACTTGGTGGCCGTGTGACTTGGGCAGGTTGCTTGGCCTCTCTAAGCCCATTTTCTCACCTATAAAATGGGGGTACCAGGGCCTCTAGCTCACAGGATTCTCGAGAGGTTAAAGGGAGATGATCTACAAAAACAGCAGCGAGCAGTGGCTGGCCAGAGCAAACGCTGGATAAATGCTGGTTTCGATGATTATTAAATATGGTGAGGGAACCAGCAGTTAGGGGAAGATAATGTTGGGAAAAAAAAGATTTAAAGTCTACATTATCTTCTTAGTTGTCAAATTTGTCATAGAAACTTCTGAACCCTAAGTAAGAAATCTCTCTTAAAACGGTAATTTTGGAAAATAGCTGCCTTTCCTCTGCCGGCTGCTATCACCGCTTCTGCTTGGTCTCTTTCTTCCCGGGATTTGGTAAATAATTCATACTTGTCACATAACAGCTCAACCTGGCTTCTCCACGCCTGGACTCCGAGCCTTGGCAACAGCTCTGCCCACGTTATTCGTGAGTTTCTGTCTGGAAGGTGCCTCTGGGCGACCGTGGTCAGAGATTCAAACAGCGGCCGGCCGGGTGCGGCTCTGCCCCGTCCCCTCTAATCAGCGTCACCTGCCCCAGGCCCGCCGCTCACAGCCTGGCAACGCACTGGCAGGGCGCTGGCCGGGAGCCCGCATTCCTCACAGAGGTCCTGTCACTATAATAACCATGTTTTCTCTTGCGGTGAAGAGTAATTGAATTAAATTGGGCAGCATTTGATCCTGACCATACAAATTGCCTGATCCAATGGAGGCCTCTGTGAGGTCACGGGCAGGACTGAGAGGGGTGATCAGACACATGTCCTCGTCCCTTGGCCTGGCTGTCGTGTTCCTATGTCAGCGCACACCCTGGAGCCCTCCTCCAGCCCGTGGAGTCCTCCGGAGGGAGATGGGGTTCCGTGGGCTGGAGAAGGAAAGAGGAGAGTCCTAGGCATGTGGGGAGCACAGAGGAGCCAGCAGGGAGCAAATTGTGACTGACACCACACACTGGACATAGGGACACATAGATGTTTCCATAGGAACAGGTGCAAGCACAGGCGATGGGTGACACCTGTAAATATGAGCTTTAAAAAAATCCTGCCAACGGGGGATGGGGCAGGGATTGGGAACTGAATTAAAGTTGGCAAGTAGGAATTAAGAGTTTTGCTCTAGTGACATCTCAAACTGCTCATGGTGTAAATGTCACACGTCTTTGGCAAACAAGCTGCCCCAGTACTCTTTATCAAGAGTAAATTATGTGGATATTTTGCTTATCTGAAAGTAAATAAGAAACACAGATGCCTGCTTTTAAATGTCTAGCTAGCTCTATTTTCCATTCTTTCTGCAGATAAAATTAAATATAGATACCAAGATCTAAATTTATCAGCAAGGAGCATAAAGGGACACCAGGAAGGAGAAATTGGAGGAAATTTCAGGGGGTTATGCCTTTGCAAACCTCTTCCTCTGCCATCTTTCCCAGTCTCCAATGTCCACCCGACACTGCCTCATGTCACTGCTCACCTTTCAGACAGGAAATGGAGTGACTCTGCAAACACTTTGCCTCATCTCTAGCTCTGTTTCATCTTCCCTTACAGCCAATAGGGGAAAAAAATTTAAAAATGCTTGCATGTTAAGGGCACCTGGAAATTCTACTATGTCTGTCAAACACTGACAAAGTGGCTTCCATGCTCAGAGAGGCATGACCCCTGCCATGTCACCGTTGGGGGGTCCCTGTTGGCTGGCCCGTGGTGAGTAATGGAGTTGCCAGGCTGTGAAGACTAAGTGCTTCATTTTCAATAGTCACCCAGGGCTTGCCAGGAAGAGAAAAAAGTGTTGGGATTTGGAGAATAAGCAGCAGCAGGCACAAGAACTTAGTAGGGTAACAATTATTGTCCTCCGAAGAAGCTCAGAATAGATGGTTTCTGACTACATCTGTTCTCATGCTATTGCTCTAAGAGGAGGTGGTGGGATGATTTCCCCCTTCGTTTATATGCAGAAGTTTCATTTTGTGTGCAAGGATAAGAATCTGTGGGCTGAGAGAGAAATGAAGTCCTAAATACCCAATAATTTTTAAATTATGGGTTATGACACATTAATGACTCCCAGGATGGGGAAAGTTTCCATTGGGACATATGATTCAGCCTCGTAAGAGAGCCCAATGCCTCAATATATGCCGACTTGGTTCCCAACCCAATAATCCTCTAGAGTCCAACCAACTCCTTCCAAAGTGAGACTCCTCCCAAGAGATGTGATGAATCAACATTACACTATCGATAGAGCAAAGGGAATAAGTTTGCAGCATCACATGGAACCAGGTTAAGAGTTTAAGATTAAAACCTAAATGAGGAGGAGGACAGAAGAGTATATCAAAGGCAGAATAGCTTACATGTCTTTCATATGTGATTTTATAACACTAGTATAGACTTTATACTTGCATACCCACATTCTTGGAAAAGGTTGTCCCTAATTGTGTGATTAAGTCATGAGGGTGGAGCCCTCATGAAAAGGATTAGCAATCTTATAAATGGGCGGGAGAGAACTACTAGGCCCTTTTTGCCCTTCCATCTCTTTTGCCATGTGAGGACACAGTGTTTGTCCCCTCCAGAGAATGCATCTGGCACCAGGCATCATCTTGGAAATAGAGACCAAGCCCTCACCAGACACCAAACCTGCTGGCACTTTGATCTTGGACTTTCCAGTCTCTAGAACTGTGAAAAATAAATTTCTGTTATGTATAAGTTCCCCCGTCTCAGGTATTTTGTTATACTAGTACAATTGGACTAAGATACCTTCCTCATTCACAGGCCAGGCAAGGCTCAGGTATATCGTCTCAATATGCAATCCCATCCCAGCTAACAGCCAGACTTTGACAAGCAGACAGGGACCAGGTCACCTATAAATAATGATGTGTTATGGATCATTTTAGCACTGGTTTGAAGATTATGGTGTTTTCCATTTGACTTTTCTATTTATAATAAGAAATGTAAGATGTTGATAAATAAATTTGAAGTAAAAATATCTTACTACTTCTCTTTTAAATTTTCAGATCAGTTAAGTGTATTCAGCGATTGCAAACTAAGTTCTTTTGGAAAAAAAGAAGCTACCTTTTGCAAATAGTTCTCTGAGTGATGCAGAGTATTCTCAATAGTATATAATTAGAACTAAATATATATGTATATATTTATATATACAATTGAAGGTGAGTTTGTCATGCATATCCCCAAATTGTTGTATTAATTAATACCTCTCTATTGATCTCATTGATTGATTTTTTTTAACTGTCATAAGTTTGAACTCACAAACTAACTGTCCCCTAATAAAGTGCTGTTTTTATTTTTTTCATTTGCTGGAGTTCTCCATGAGATTTTGTTTGGGGAAAAAAACTATTTAGTACTAAAGAAGTTTGAAAACTATAGAACCCCTGAAAACTATAAAACAAAGCTAAGGATCTAGCTGGACATGCAAGGCCCTCCCTGCACCAGCCCTGCCTGTCTCTTCAGCCCCTCAGACATACCCCAACATGCAAAATCACCTGGTCACCTACTCTCCCTCCATCTGAGTCTTGGTTTGTACATACTGCATCTTCCACTGGAAGGAGGGCCTTGAATGTCACCTCTAGGAAGCGGTTCTGGTTTCTCTAGGGATGGGGTATGTGTTCCCACAGAAATGTTCCCCCAGAAACTTCTATGTTTCTATAATTTTTGTTTACTGTCTGAGTTCATAAATGGGAAGGGCTGTTGCTTATTTATATTTATTGACATAGTGGCTACTGACTGCCCGGTTTATAATACGTGCTTAATAAATGTATGTCGAATAAGTGAAGGAACAATTGAGCAATTTAAATAACAACCAGAATTTAGTCCTTAATAATTTGAGCTTCTAAATTTCTAAAATGTTCATGTCTATATTTAATGCCTACTAAGCATCAGGAACTGCTCTATTTCTATGAATTGCCTCATTTAATCCTGCAAACCGGCTCCATGAGATGGGTAGTATAATTTGCATGTTAATTTTTCAGATGAGGAAAATGACACACAATGAGGTGATGTAACTTGACCAAGTTCTCACAGCTAGCAACAGACAAAGTGACACTTGGACCCTGTGCTCTAAGCACTATGCCATGTGTCCTCCCCAGGCTACACCTTACTGCTTACTGAAGGAAGGCTGTGCACAACTGAACATATCCTTGATGATCCAAAATCATGGTGACTATGTTTTAAAACAGATACCTTTGGGAACCATTGAGGCCATTTTCCTCTAGACTTAATCGTCCCAGGGTATAGTACATTTTTAGGTACTGATTTCAATTTTGTCTCCTGCCATTGCCCTGGCCAGTGAGGTTTGTTTCTCACTGTGCTTGTCTTTGGAAAAGCCAGGAGGAGAAGTGGAAGGAACATGAGCTTTGGGATTCTAGAGTCCTGGACCTGAATACTCAATCTGTCCCGTACTAGCTGACTGACCTCTGAATCTATATTATCGTCTTTAAAATGAATCACTACCACCAGTGTACCATTGGTTGATATTGATTGTTGTTCAAATAGAATAAATATGGATGAAATACCTGGTCTGTTCACTTTCCTTTCTTCTTTCCATTCTAATTACTCAACGCTAATGTTCTGTGGGGTTTGAAAACCATGCTTGTTAGAATTATGCCTACGACAAGGACAAACAAGTTTCTGATGTAGCATTCTTTGTGTAAAGCACATAAACTTTAGAAGGTGTCTTCTGTCAGAAGTTACTTGGCAGCACTGTGATCTTTCTGATTTGTGGCCATCTTCTGGATAAATGAAGTCTGGTTCCGGATAAGTGAGGGGTCATGGTAGTCTCCAATCTTCCCGGACTCACCGCTTGGTGGCAGTACACCCCACTTCCTTTATTCCTGCTCTTTTGTGTATGTGTGTAAAAAGAGATGCTCTACTTAGGGGCCAATCTCTCATTCTCAACCTCCTCCTTCGCTTTTGATGTAAATTATCTCTTTCACTTTTAGGGAACGGCAAATATTGTTTGTGTCTGTTTTTATGCACTCGTTTAGAATGACATGGAGCTTTGCCAAAGTCAAACATTTCCTCAGACCATTTTCACCGGGAGGTTTCTCTTACACAAAATTATCTACAATTAAAAACTGTAGAGAGATTTTCCCAGTGCGGCACAGCTTTTTAAAAGATAGAGACAAAACCTTTATCAAAAAAAAAAGCAATTTATGATGCCAGTAATTTTCTACTTCTGCCCTGCCATCATTAAGGGTAGCAGTTTTTAAAAGAACTCTTAGCTCCAGTCTCTGTGCTGAGCCTGTCACGCTCACATAATGGCCTGTCTCTAAGTTCCCCATTGCCATGGAGGTCATTATGCCGCAGGCTCAGAAGGGCGATTTGCTGCAGAATCAGAGAGAAAGCCATGGGGCCCGAAAGGGAAAACAATCTCTCCACATATGAGAGAAAGAAGCATGATGAGATGGGAATTGTTTTATGTGGAAGAGTGCTGTGAACATAAGGTTTGAAATAAAATATCATCAGAAAAAGGCATGCGAAGTGAATAAAATAGTTTTCCCGATGTCCCGTTTCCTTCTCCCACATTTTTCTATTCCTAACACATGGTTCGAAGGTCCCAAATCAATGGCCCTTCACAGCTGCTGGGATATTTCCCATAGCAAGCAGTCCAAGTGAATAATTTTATTTCTTTCATAAAATCCGGGAAAGGAATCACAAAACTCCATGGGTTTAGATGTGATCTGGGTCATCTCGTCCCATTTCCCTGCCTTCAGGAAGGTTAAAACTGAAACTTTCCTAAGCAGATCAAAATCGACAGTGGAAATATCTTAAAATGATTTTTCTGAGGCCAAGGACAAAGTCTTCTCAGTGCACAGGGTCAAATATTTCAACTAGGAAGGTAAGCTGGCTTCCAGCGCCAGGAGGTGACAGGGCCAGTCCTGGCTCTGGGGTTTGCCCACCCTGTAAACGTGGACAAGTCCCGTGACGCGCCTGGGTTCCAGTGGCCTCATCTTCCAAAAGGGAGACCACCCCCATCTCAGGGCTGTTCCGCTGATCACGCGAGACCTTGGACGTGAACGTGCTCTATAAACTGGAGAGTACTCTTCAAACGCCACTTACTCTTATGCTTGTGCTCTCTCCGTTCGTTTTTCCCTCGCCGGCTAAAGAATACAATCCTAATACCTCTGATCTGCGACAGGACTGGCTCCCGCCGAGCAGAGGGGCGCTTCTAGCCGTGTGCACTGGCACCTCCAGCCTCGGCAGCCCAGCAAGGGGGAGTGGCCGTGGAGGGAGAGGAGCTCGAATCCCACGTGTACAGCAGCAACCTCCTGCCTCCTTCGAGGGGATGCGGCTCTGTGCATTTGTGGTAACCCAGCCTGGATCCGGTGCTACAACGATAGGGTGAGGGACAGGAGACTGGGATTCTGCTACTCTCTGACCGTGTGATTCTGGGTTATTTCTGTACGTAATTGGTTACTCATTCAAAATAAATAGTGATTAGGGACACAGGCTCTTAAGTAAGCCAGGCAGCCTAGGTTCAAATCTTGATTGCCACAATAACTTCCCAGCATTTGTATTTTACCTTAGGACAAATACAAATAAATACAAGCCAGTATGTGTTGAGCATTCATGTCTGCATCTGCATCGCTGTTCCAAATGCATTTCAGGTCCTAACTCAGGCGATCTCCACAATAACTCTATGTAAAGTTATTCCAATTATTAGTCCCATATTACAGATGATGAAACTGAGGCCAAAGTGCTTCCGTAACTTGCCAAAGGTCACTCGGCTAGTGAGGGGCAATCTCACACACTCATCACAATTATGTCGAACTCCTCTTAAAGAAACATGTCACCGTAAGTGAATGCTCAGAGCGGTATCTGCCACACAGTAAACATGCAATGTGGGCTATAATTTATTGTTTGCTGAGGACCCATGATGTGCCAGTAACTTTGCTAGGTGCAAGTCTCCCAGCACCACCCCGTAAAGATCACAGATTTTTTAATGCTTTATATAGTTCTGGGGATCAAGTCAAAAAGGCAACGTATTATAGAAAGATATAGGTGTGCTTTTGAAAGTGAAAAGCAAATACATTTGGAAGGCAGAGTTACCATTACTTTATTTGAGCGGAATCTGACATAATGTCCTTGTGATAGGAAAAGCTTAATCCAAGAGATACATTATAACAGTCTTCGTGTTGGAATAAACATCATCTGGTGCTGTCCCAAGTGCCTAGAACCTACTCCATTTGCCAAAATAACCGATTTGATTTGTAGTTCTTAGATCGTCACATTGACTCCAGCCCTGTTGTCATAACTTTACGCTTGTTTATTTTCCTCCAGAGTAGGACACTTACTGCAACATGAAATGTCTCTTCTTTTCCAGAACTTGCTGGTCTTCTACCAGAATGTTGGCAAACTAATCTTTCTAAACACTCAATTAACATGTATTTATTGAACATGTACTATTTGCAAAACACTACACCAAGAACTACATTTGTTCATGCTTTCCTGAATTAATACTTACAATTCTGGATTCATTTACTTTCTGGATTAATAACTTTAATATTATAAGGATCACAGAACAAGTGCAATAGTAACTCATTCTTCTTTCTGTCTCCATGAATGTCCCATAATAGAAAATTGAGCTTAATACAGTTTGTGAAGATATTAAACAGCACCAAAATTTGCCCAAAAGACAAATTTCTGAGGGAGATAAACATAATATGATGTTTATCTGATTTTAATGTGCATTTCTGGATCACCTACTCTGACCTAAATTCTAGCATATAATACTCACCAGCTATGCTACCTGTACCTTGTACAAGTTACTTAACCTTTCTGGACTTCAGTTTCTTTATCTATAAAATGGGAAAAAATAAATTACTTCGGAAGCACTTAGAAACCATTTATTATTTCATTTAATCCTCTCCAAAGCCCTGTGTAGTGATGTTGTTCTCCTCTCTTAAATCTGATGAGCTGACGCTCATTGCCATGAGCAGCATACCTAAGTTCTCACTGTTGCTAAACACCAAGGTGGAGACTCAAATAGTTTCTTTATTTCAGAAGTTGCAAAAGCCTGTGCTCTTTTCCCTGGACGAAAGCCCCAGAACAAGGAAAGATTGCGGTTGGAGAATTTAAAAGCTGAAGTAATAGGTGCCAGATTTTTTTCTTATTATTCAACTCGATTGTCTTTATCCTAGTTATTTGGACACTCTGGCCCCGGAATTTCTTGGTATCTGTGTTTGCAGGTCAGTGCTCAGAGAACTGCTTATAAACAGTTTCAAAATACAAGTGCTCAATTTCAAAGGTAAGCAAAGCCAAATTGACTTTAAAGTCAGAAAGTTCCGTTCCCCTGCTCCATGACATGCTTTGTGTGCTAGAGGTCAAGTTTTCCCAGCGATAAGGGGGCCTAAACTAGGAAGTTCTCAAAGCAGGAAAGCAGATCAGGAGTGCCTCAAAGGTCATCACTGGAGAGATGGCCTTGAGAGGAGGGCTTTATCTAAGGGGACCCGCCACCGGGAGTCAGGCGTGGGCAAATACATTCTATTTCTGCCAAAGGTTGTACACCTAGGGGAGCGGCTGACACAACTGGGACTGCTTCGAACCATGGCCCATGCAGTGAAGAAACGACATAGCAATGTGTAGGTAGTGAGTGAAACTGGGAAACCTCCTTTAGGAAGGGTGGCGGGTTTTAGTGCTTTAAAGTTCAGGATAGTGTCTTATGCTGATGCCACTGCTGCTGCTGCTGCTGCTGCTCCTCCTCCTCCTCCTCCTCCTCTTTCACTACCCATTCTCTCATAGGAAAGTAAACAGTCCATTTAACTCAAAGTCTATTCTTTCATATATGTTTATAATTTTGTAGTTTCACTAAACCCTCATGAGATATACCTCACACCAAGCCCTACCAGGTACTACCGAAGGTGATGTGCATACATCTTCTGCCCCTATTGGATACCCTCACTCCTAGAATTGTGTCTCCTTTGGGTCCTGTTCTCTGCACCTGTCCCAGCAAGAGGCTGACAAGGAGTGCTACCTCATTACGTGCCACATAGCTGTGCATATTGGAAGGACAGCCAAGAAGTTTCCAGAGACATATCTGGGATAAAGGCCTAATGAAATTAGAATGAATTATCATATCCAATGGTAAGCGGCACTTAGAATAGTCCCTACAGGAAAATTATAACAGCACTTTAAATTAGAGCACTCTCATTTATTTTTTAAAACACTACGAAAATAGCCCATGCTCGAGCAGAATGGAATAGAAAATGCAGCAAAACAATGGCTCTTGCCCAGTCCCTTTCCAATCTTGCCCCTGGAGGCTCTGCTGAGAGAAAGAAGGGCAGTTTGGGATCCGATGTGCAGGGTGGGCTCCAAGCCCAGCGCTCGGGAGCCCTGACATGCACTAGAGGACCCTTCTACCCTCAGGGAATGGCAGCTCCAGCCTTTCCCAGGGCTGTTCTCAGCTTCTTGTTCTGAGTGTCGCAGGAGTACCACCACCTGGTTGTCCAAATGGTAGCTGAACTGCAATTTGGCCAACAGGTTCCCAAAAGTTACCATGTAGGCCTTGAGCTGTAGGCTTAACCCAATGTCCCTTTGTGCTTAGAGACCACACGCCATCATCCCCTGTGTGAAAATGTTGTATAAACTGGACCATCACATCCACCCACAGCCCCCTTGGCAGAGCGATGATTCTTATGGCCTTTCCCAGGCACCTTCTTTACTAATTTTCTCTGTGGCCCCCCCGCTGAGTACTCCATAGAAATGTTTTCTTCTTTGGTGATTCAGGTCAGGTTTGCAGAAACCAAATTCAGTGAGGGCTTAAGTCATTTTCCACGTTGGCTGCCTTGTGTATTCAAATTTAGCTGAAAATTACTTAATTCTCTGCTCTACTCTGCGTAGATTTAGCCTAAAATTCCTTACAGCACAAGGCTCTCCAGGACCCCTCAGCTTAATTCCACCCACTCCAGCATTATTAGTGGTGCTACATATACGACTAAGAAGAGAGAAGGACCTACTTATATAACTCAGAAGACAGAGACTCTTTCTTCATAAGAGCAAGGTATAAAATCTATAATGCCATCACAGGATTTAGTCCGTGAAGGTAGCGTAATTTCACAAAAAGAGCTCAAAATTGAGAGACAGGAAACCTGGATGCAGGCCTTATTCCTAGCACTTAAAAAGTAAAGTTCTGAACATTTACTTGTGTCATGGACTCCTTTGATGATCTGCTGAATGCTCTGGAACCTTAATCACATACCCACAAAATGTGAGGGAGGGTTTCCCAGGCCCTGCCCTCGGGTGACAATCTCTCCCCAGTCTGTCCCTGAAGTCTTTTTGAGCACCGCCCCCACACAGTCCATTAATCCTGCAGTCAGAGAGAAATATGTCAAGTTATATTTTTAATGTTCAAAATGCTAATTGTGCCATATAGCCTTGAGAGCACACACAGAATAGTGTCGGGAAGTTTAATCAAGTGGTGGTGTAGCTCCGTCTCGTCCTCGGCTTTCATGAAATGCTAAAATTATCCCCAGCTCCTCAGAGCGTTCTTTGCAGTTCCATATGGTTTATATCCTAGCAATCTAGCAATTCATCAATCTGTTTACATACTGATGTTATGCTTAGATTGATATTTAACTCTCCTCAGAATCGTCGCCTTGCAAAAGATTTATAAATGACTGCTTTGCGGTAATAGAATAGATATTGCGCTAAATGGAAAATAGTAATCATTCAGTTACAAATCATGGTCCCTTTCTTCTTGTTTACACATACATAACCACATGTTTACACACACGCACGTAGGACTGGCTATGTCAGCGCCCCCGACATCGACAACTACGTCAAATACTGGCTGTTGATTTGTGAAACAGCAGCTAAAGCTCTGGATATAAACAACCTCACCTAAAAGTGTATATAAAGTAAATAGGCAGCTATCGATACACACGGCAAAGGTGTGCGCTTATTCTCTTTCTCTACTTGTTTTTATTTCATGGTATATGTCACAGTGGTATTTAAAATCTGTCAGGAGACATCAACAATGCATGCAATAAATAGCCTTTGTTTCTACTGCTAGAGCACCACAGAATCTTAAAGTTGGAAGGGAGTTTTGCAGGTTGTTTACTCTGGCTCCCAACCCAATACAGGAATTGCCTCTTTTGCAACCTTGACAGATGGTTCTACAAGCCTCTGTTTGAATACTCCTTGTGACAGGGAGCTCACTCCTGTACAGATCTAAATATTAGGAAGCTCGTTCTTATTTCAAGCCAGAATATGTCCCTAGTAATTTTCGCGGCAGACATAAATCAAACTTGTCCTCCTCTTCAAACTAGCTCCTTCTTTTATGCGTCTCATCCTAATAGAGCCACTGATCAACCTCTTCAAAAGCAGGCCCCACACACCCTCCTTTTCCCCTTCAGTGGGTTACTACACTCAAGTGAGTCTGTATTTCTGAGATAGCCTCTTGGGTGTGCTGCCTTGTCTTTGTCCCGAGGATTCGATCTCCTCTTTCTCGGATTATTGCATTAGCCAATAACTGATCACTCTGCCTCTAATCTCACCCCTTATGGTTCATCACCCAGATTAAATCAAGACTTCACTGCCTAAGCCCTGCAACGAAACCTTATAACAACCCTGGAGGGTGCAGCCCTCCTACTATGGCCCCTAAATGTGCATGACACCTCCCCATTGCAGGTGCCAGCCCAGCCCTGTGGGACCACTTAGGGTTAGTTCCGTGAATGTGCACATGGGTTGTTCATCCCCTGTGTTTTCATGAATACTGTTACTTTGCCTGAAAGACTGTTCCCGTGGTCAGCCTAGTGGTGTTCTACCGACTCTTCCAGGTCTGCTCTAGCATCTCACTCTGCCCTGGCCCCCTCCCTGGTCCTCCCACTGATCCTTCTGTCCACCCCAATCACAGTAACCCTTGTTTTTAGTGATATTTATTTAAATGTTCACCCCCCCCACTAGAGTGTAACCCCATGAAATCAGCCATGTTTAGAGCCCTGGGGGAATAGCAAAGTGCCTGACACAGAAAGTAGCACAGCTCAACTGGTCTCTGCAAGTTTGTGGAAGGAAGGAAGGGAGGGAGGGAGGGAGGGAGGGAGGAAAGATAGGTAGAAGAAGAAAAGGGGAGGGAGGGAAGGAGGGGGATGAGGAGAGGAAGGAAGACCAGAATCAGTCCTTTTCTCACACCATAACCATTAACATTTGTAGACTGCTAGTCGTACTCTGAATTTTGAAAACTACCCTGAAATACTGTTTTTTCCCGGATAAATATTCCTCCATTATTCTTCATAAAGTACTTTTTGCAGGCATTTTTCTTTCCTGGTAGCTCTCCCTGGATGAGTTCTAGAACTGAGCAAAATACCCCACGTACATCTGACCAATGAGGAAACTATATGTCTGGCTGTACAGCTGGGTCCAAAATACTCCTAAAGTAACTTATTTGTTCTATCTGGTGCATTTTACACCTAAACTCCACCCACCCCAAATTTTTTTCTCATGAATTGCGTATGTGTCACGGCGTCCCATTCTAGACCTCTACAGTACACGTACCTCCTTCTCTAGAAACTTCACCACCTGCCAAGCCCGCTGCCCACATGACCCTCCCTCCTCTGACCGCAGCTGACTGGATGGTCTGTAGGCATCTTGGCTCCTCCTGGGGCCTAGACCGACAGTCTCTCCTCCTAGACACGGCACTAAGACCCATGCTCGTGGGTCCTTGCACGACAAGTTTCCGTGTGGTAAAGCTGGGAATTGGATCTCGCACTTACTGAGGAGCAACAGGGTCAGTTAGCAGACAGCAGTGGGCTCTTGGGACAGACACCGAGAGAAAAACGAGACCCTGAGGGGAGAGAGAGGAGAGACAGAGAAGAGGGGAAGTAGGGGAGAGAGTGGGAGGAGGGGGGAGCTGCCTCAGCCCCTGCTCTGCTTTTGTGAGGTCTCCTTGGGCTTTGTTCTACGTTCTTCTGCTAACCACTAGCCACGGCGCCTCACCCAGGACACACTCACACACACAAACACAGGAAACACAGCGTCTTGCTGCCTTGAAACCAGAGAGACTTAACTAGGACTCTTGACCTACTGATTTTTGTGTTTCAGGAACTGAGCATTATGCTTCCTCCTGTTCAATTTAACTTTTTTATATTTGTTCACCATTCTAGTATCTCACAGTTTCACACTGAGGTTTCATCAAGTCTCCCTTCATCCTATGAGGCCACGGAGTGCCTGTATCTTGCAAACTAGTGACTGTGTGAAGAAAGAGCATGAGGCTTGGTACGGCCTGGTCTTCAGAAGTCCATGGTGGTCCCTTATTCTAATATTACCTTTGTCTCTTCTAAAAGATTGCAGGTTGTCTATTTAATCATCTAAACTGGAATTTTAAAAACCAAGGCATTTCCTCATTTCCAGCCTTCTGCACCTTCTCTGTTCTCCATGGTGCTCCAGACACTCTGATGTTTCCCACCGTATTGCAGTACCTTTTCACTTATCATGTTGATTCAACCTTTTCTAGCCTGATTGAAAATCACTTTTTTGTTGCCATTGAAGAAAATGGAATTTACACAGGGGTATGGAGATTTGTTTTGTCATATTCCAGACAACATTATCCCTGATCAGCCCAGGTGTGAGACTACCTCCCTTGTGTTCTCAACGAAAATCTTTTGTCCAGATCTGAGTTTATTTCCCAAACTGTAGAAAGTTAGAATTACTTCTACCAAGGCCTCAGTTTATCATTTTGAAATACTGTATCAAAGAATAATTCTCCACTCCTTTTCAAATTCATACAGTCTGGCTACACACATAAAAAAAGATAATAACGTTATGAATAAAACTGCACTAATATGAGGAACTTTTAAAAAAATAATGTTATGCATTTCTCTTTACTAATTATAATAATTTATATACAATTTTTATAAGTTCATAATTTATTAATTATCCACATTTTTCAGATAAAGATCCACAACTTACAAGGTGTGGCTTGCTAAGTGACATTCAGCCAACAGATGTTAGAGCAGAGGTTTGAGTCTAGTCATGGTTTTCCACACTTCTTACTTCGATTAATATTTTCATGGGTACAGGGAGAAAGCAGTTAGAACTGCTGCTAGGTCTGCCACTCTCTTAACCACTGTGCTCTTGAAAAGTTAGTTCTCGTCACTGTGATTACCATTGTTATTACTACTATTAATATCGTTAAGGTCTCCACACTTGTCAGTGATACTAATGAAACTTGAATCTTAGATGATCTGATGCCTCCCAATGTGGGTACTAACTAATAAACCCAAAGCCAACCATCTGGTACATCAGTTGATAGATACAACTCCTCAAATCATTCATGGGCTTTATTCACAGTTGTGTTTGTAAGTTAGTCGTTTAGAACTCCAAACGTACTTCCCCATTGAAATAGTGTTTTCAATACAGCCAGCTCACACAAATAAAGCTGAAATATTTGACACATATTAAAATAGTAGAACCCAAGGCTGTTATAAATGTGCAGTACTATATTTTAGCTCCACGTTCTTCCCTAGTCTTAGCTGTTCCTAAAATTTTGTCTGGAGATAATTACAGCCCTATCAGCATCGAAATGTATTCACGTTGGAGCGTAGATGCGAAAGGTCAGAAGATGCTTCAGTGAAACCATCTCTGTGAGCTCCCACCCTCATCCAAAGGCTCAAGACACCAGGCAAGCACACAGCAAATGTTTCCTGGATGAATGAAAATATTTAGTGGGCAGGGATTAGAGAATATAAGAGCCCTAGGGCTATAAGGTAGAATGGTGGGAGAGATTCAATGAAACTCTTACCAATATACTGTAACTCCTTTGTAATGTCTTTTTGACAGGTACAGGGAGGAAGCACATAGAATTGGTCCTAGGCCTGAAATCTGCAGTGGGGGTTAATAATTACCTTGGAGTCCTGGTCACAGTAGAGATTTCTATGTAACTATTTTAAACTAAGCAACATGGAGTTCCCCCAAGTTAGCCAAAAATAGAGTTTATTCAAATTGAATGACCCTGAAGAAGTTTGTTACTAAACAGTCTACCCATAGGTTCTATATTCTTCTTTAACTTTAAAGAACAGTTACCTGTGATTTTAAGAAGAATTCTTCCAGTGTACCCTGGGGACCCACACTGAGAATTGCCAGAAGCCATGGAAATATTACTTTACCCACCTAGATAACCTTAGGCCCACTAAATTGATGGTTGCCGTCATGTACCTATGTTCTTCCCCAGGGGCTCAGAGAAATAGAGTTCATTTTAATTTCTACTCAAAAAAATGTCCTCAGTAAAATAATATCAGCCTTTTGCTACAACCAGCTCATGATTTAACGACAGGTGTGAGCCTGACTCCTGGTAGCCTGAGGGAATAGTCTCTCTCCCCTTGCCAGGGGTCCCCTAAGACTTTCAGTCTCTGATTCTTCCTCTAGAGCTACACTTAAATACATCTCTTAAAACCAAATGTCTAGTTAAAATGAATGTACCTACAAAACATTTTACACAAATGTTTATAGATGTATTTATAATCACCAAAAAAATGGAGTCTCCTTCACCTGGCGAGTGGTTAGCCAAACTATGGTACATCCATGCTATGGAGTACTACCCGGAAATAAAAAGGAATAAGCTATTGATACTTGTAATGTGGCTGAATCTCAAATGCATCATGCTAAGTGAAAGAAGTGAAACCTAAAAGCCTTCAGACTGTAGGATTGCATTTGTAGAACATTCTGGAAAAGGCAAAACTATGGGGACAAAAATCGATCAAAGGTTGGAAGAGATTCACCACAAAAGAGCGCAAAGGAATTTGGGAGGTGACAGAATTGTTCTATATGTTGATTGTGGTGATGGTCACACAAGAATATATATTTGTCAGGACTCATAGGCCTATACACTAAAAAGCTCAAATTTTAGTATATGTAAATTATACCTCAAGAAGCTGACTAAAAATACATTTTAAAATAATGTTAGGGGGTAAAAAGAAGAAAAAAACAAGTGGCTGAGTGAGATTATACTACTCATAAGCCCTATACATGTTCAGGTAGATGTTTTTAATTGAGAATTATTACATTGATAGATAAATGAGGGTCAGGATTGGGCCACATGTGCCCCTCAGGGCAAGGTGACTATTGCTTGAGAAGTCGCAGAGGGCCGTGTGGGAACAGCATTCTAGACTGGATTTCTAGAACATCGTGATGGCGTAAGTTGGAATGGCAAAGGACGGGTAGGGTAAAAGCCAAGATTGGTGCCCGTGGTGCGAGTCCTCGGTGGTCCTCCTCCGAGGCCAGATGTCTGAATGATCTGTGGCCACCTCACTGAACCCTCCTAAGGACTGTCCAGTCAGGGTTTGTCATCCCTGCTGTGTAGGTGACTAAGATGAGGTCGGGGGAGGTGGCTTAGCCAGACGGGCTGAAGGGCTGGACTTGGGCTTGTTTACTTGTTCGTTTCTTTGTTGACTATGGTGGTGGCAGTGGTGGTGTTTAAATGACATGAGTCCATCATCAAAATAAAAAGAAAGACGGTGGTGGGGGAAGGGGGGATACAGAAGAAGCTTTTCTCTCCCTGCAAAGACAAACATTGGAGTAAATTTCCGAAAAGGAGACATAAAGCAGATATCAGGATTTTAGCCAGAATAGTCAGGCTGTGGTGACAGGAAACCAAGCTTCTGTCTTTCAGGGAAGCATCCAGGTATTTTGACTGCGCAGTTGAAAACACCAGGATATTTGGAGTTTTGAGATTAACTGTCTGACGTTGTTCGTGTCGGTCAGGAGTCCGGGAGGCATCGATTGACACCCCCTCAGGTGAGACAGGGAAGGCACGGGGCAGTTGGGCACTTAAATGCATCAGTGTCTGACAGAGTTCTGTTGTCATATTTCAAACCACTAGACTCTCCCGCACAAAAGAGTGGGCAGTAAATCAAACCTTTCACACACCTCAGTACAGTAGAGCCCACTGCTGCGCTGCACGAGAAGCCTAGATCACGCAATGTTTTTTGGTTGGCATAGGAACAGCCTTGGAAATGTTCGGAGCAGAAGGGTCAGCATGTTAGGAAGTCTGTAGCAGGGAAAATTCTTGCAGCGGCTGCTGATAAGCTAAATATCCTGACTAGACTCTCTCCTCTCTTTCTGGCACAATCAATGCCTACCTCGAAGAGTGTCCTGTGTGGTTCTGGGACAGTCACACAAAACAAAACGGATGGCACCTTCACAACACGCTCCTGCTTAAAGACCACCCAAGGTTCCACAGTGCCTGTATGGGAAACTGAGGCACAGAAAGGTGGAATGCAGGGCTAGTGAGTGTCGAGGGAACAGGAATGGGGACAGGATAAGTGCTGTGTGTGCCCTGTCACATATCCTAGCGAGCCCCCCTTCTCTCCAAGCCCTGTGTCAGAAAGCCAGGAGAGAGTTCAGAGGTGGCTTAATTCCACCCTGTCACTTCCCTATGCTCTGATGTTTGTGTCCCACCACCCCCTGTTACCCACTGATCTCAACTTCCCTTATTACCCGCTGGCAGGAGGCCCCTGTCTCTGGAATGAATGGAGAACCTTTGAAAGGTCTCTCTTCCCTTCTTCCCCGGGGTGTGGGAGGGGCAGGCAAGGGGGTAGGAGAGAGGTGGGATGAGGGGGCCGCCAGCGAGGCAGCACAACAATGGATGGGACAGAAGGAACAGAAGCCCCCCAGCCCCAGAGCCTCGGGCATCCCCACGCGCCCTGCAGCCAAGCTCTAACAGTATCATGCACCTCACTTAGAGCAAACACAGTTTATGGAAATCTGAGTTTTCACAGAAGAGAAATTATGGATTGATATCCCACTAGCAACGATGATACTTTGAAAGTGTTCATAAACACCTACATTAAATGACTAGCTTTTTTTTTCTAGTACGTTTTGAATATGACTAGGTTTCAAAAAATGTGATTTTCCTGTAGCTCTTTGGGACCACACCTAATGGATAAAGTGAGTCACACTTGCAATGAAGTCAAGGTTTCCAGAGAAGAACATTCTCTATTTCTTCCACTACTTACCTGAATACTTGGGTGGGATCAATGCAGAAGCAGTGGACGGAAGAGTTGGGCTGAGCTGAACAAAGACCTCTGCCCCAAGCCACAGTGGAGCCCCTTTGAGCATTATTCTTGGCAAGATTCACAGAGTGTTAATGAAGGCTTCTCCGGGTCAGTCTGCCCCACACTAGGGGAGAAGGCAGCCTCCCAACTTACATGGAAGAGGAGAAGAGCTTCCTGACGGTTGAGCTTCCTGAGGATTTTGTTTTCTGTGGCTCTGGGTTTTATGGGGCCAAAGGGAGTGAAGTGCGTGAACTATAACTGAAATGAAGCCATCCAAGTGCCTTTCTGACCTCATGATTTTAATCCTGTCTCTCAGGAAGTGCTCAATTTAACCTTTGAACATGCCTGTGCCCAGTCTGTGTGTTACATTAAGAATCTCTCCACTTGGCCCCAACCCTTTTGACAATATCAAAATCACAATACAGTCTGCAGAAATGATCAGCCAGGGGTGTGCTTAGAATCACCGAAACTGCTTCCAGTGCAACAGCCACTCATTCAATCAACAAGTACTACTGCGTGCCAAGCTCTGCCTGAGACGGCAAGGCACCCAAGATGAATGCATCCTGGAGCCTGGTCTTGAGGAATGTGCAATCAAATCAGGAGACAAATACACACACAAATGACCCCAAAGCTATGAAGAAAAGCACTAAAACAGGGGCACAATGTGACATGCGGGTAGGAGTGATCACAGTGGCTCAGGTGTGAAGGGTGCTCTGGTTAGGGAAGGATATTTCCAAAGAATGGGATTCAGCACGGAAAGTGATGTGGTGACCACACCATCCTGATGCAGCCACTGGGATGATCTGGGACCAGGAGTCCCCTCTTTAGGTCATTTTTGCTCCAGAGGAATTTTCAACCCGAAGAGCATTGGATTTTCCGTCAAGAAGGCTGCCAATTTAATTTTTCCATGAAAATACATACATTGACACACATGTATACACTTGCCCTTCTCATTGTCAGATGGTAATAATTATCTTTTTGTTCTACCTTCCCAGGTCATGGAGGCATTCAGATCTAAATTCCAAAGATGAATAAAGAGCAAATGTACCTCATTTTTGTGATTTCAAGCACTCTCGGGAAAGATCTAGGGGAGTAAATGAATAACAATTAACAATATTTTTCCATCTGATTGGCAGATCATATGGTGTTTGCTCTTTAGAATTAATTTAGCTTTCTACTAAGGTTATCTTGCACACTTTCCAGGGTCCCCTGATATAAATAGACTAAGCAGTAAGGAGGGAATCAAAACAAGTGTGCATTTGTCTGGAACACAGTGACAACTATGCAAAGTGGAGGAAGACAAATAAATACAAGAAAACAACAATTAACAGAAAGCTTTAGGACCTCACTAGTCACTACAATATCTTCATCAGATCAACTGGTTCATCATAAAAGACTACACCAGAAATTCAGCTCAAGGTCACGTAGAAACTACAGGCTGCAGTGAAAAGATGGAGTTATTTGTCTCTTCTAATGTATTTTAAAAATCAGTTGAAGTTTAGTAAATTTCTTTCATAAATAATTTTTTTTACAAAAGGAAATGCATCCACTGGGATGAATCTGGGACCAGGAATCCTCTCTTTAGGGCATTTTTGCTCCATTAATTTTCAATGGTAAATAATACAAAATAAATCCAGTTCCAAAGTCGCTTAGACCAAGTACTTGCCAATGGCAAGCTGGGGATAATAAATGCAGATTTATCAACTTAAATACCTTAGTTCCCTCCTTCTGGGTGCAAGGGTATGGAGAAGAATGTGACAATATTTACCTTTATCTGTAAACCTGAATTAACAATATGGTATTAATGATGCAGATTCTACTGAACCAAAGGGGAGATGGGTGCACAGTGTCCCTGTTTGCCCAGGACTCTCGGTGAAATCCCTCAGTCCTTGGCAAGCCAAGATGGTTGGTCACCCCAGGGAGAATGAATTCCCAAAGCCATTTGGCCAGAGGAATTCTGGGATGGAAGGGACTGTCGTCTATAGGTCAAAGCACCTTTGCTGCCCAAGCACCAACTCAGCACATTCTGCCTCCCTCCTTGATCCATGGTGTGTTGACCTGTGACGGGAAGGTGAATAAAGGAGCAATCGCTTCTTTTCCCACGTAAGTTCTCAGGGTCGGTGCCTCCTCCCCACCGCCAACGCAGTTAGTTACTGACAGGCAGACACTACTGATGAAGGTCTTGGTCAATGACAATCTCATCCACCTGTAAACAGTGAGCTGGACATTTCCAAGAGGCTTTAACACGCTTCCCCCTAGATCAGTGAGATCAGCACCACCGTGACACTTGTTAGACATGCAAATAATCAGTCCCCACCTCAGACCTACCGAATCAGGGGCCCTGGGGTTGGAGCCCAGCAAGTGTGTTTGAATAAATCCCCAGGGCACATAATTCTGATGCTTGCTCAAGTCGGAGAACTGCCGCTCTAGAGATTGATCTGGAAAGATCAGATGTCATAGGTATACCTGATGTACTTATGACAGGTAAAAAGAAAAACTTAGAATTCAGTATATGAGTTTAAAGAATTGTGATTGGATTATAACAATGGCTAAACATAATTTTCCCACCTAACCAATGAGCTAGCCTGTTTTACCATGATGTTAGACTTGGGTCCAGATTCCCCAAATCTCCACAAAAAAAAAAAAAAAGCCTAGAGAACAACTACAACCTGGATTTGGGAACACAATAGAACAATCACCATTTTAATTGGAAAGGACCCCCAGCAAAGGATGAGATGATTCGTGCCACAACCCGGTGGGGGTTGGAAATTAAGTCACCCTTGAGAATAAAAGAATCCATCAATTCTGAAGAATGTGGTCAGATGTCACCTTCTCCCCTCCTTTCTCCCTTTCCATGCCCCGCCCTCTCCACACCGGTCTTTATCTCCCTGTAGAAGCAGCAGAAGTCTGACCCTAGAGAAGTGCAGGTGTCCCCGCAATGCCGACCGACCGGCAGGTAAGCGACACCTCCCAGCCAGGCCGGCTGGTCTCTGCCCTCCTGGACAAACCCGACTCGAGGTTGCCCAGCAGCCCTGGCTTTCCAGCCTTTAGAAATGGTGATGGATTCATTTAGAATCAGGGGCTACAGAGCTGGGAGCTCAGGTGCTGCCGAAATGGCAGGTGGTTGGAGCTGACTTGACAGCAATTAAATGTACAAATCTTTGATTAGGCTCCCGGGAATGGAGTCATTAGCAACCCTGAACCGACCAGCTTGCTTTCCATCGCCTCATTAACTGCTCCGCTGATGTTACTTTAAAAAGCCGAGGGGAGGGGGGAAAAAAAAAGAACACCTCTCCAACACAGAAGGAGGAAATCTGAGCGACAAAGCTGGATGTGGGGGAAGAGGCCGGGGTCCGGGGTAAGCGTTTCTAGCTGAACAAACAGGTCCCTGCCTTTCTCTCACTGTGGTCACTGACAGGAGCGTGCACGTTTAACCCCAGACCTGCCTAATTCATCTGCCAGAGAGAGCTTCTTTTTGTTTTTCTTTTAATCTGCCTTTTCAAAATCCTGGGTTGGTTCAGTCTTCCCAGCCAAAGCCTCAGTTTGGTGGGAGAACTTCCTCCGGGGTTCAGAGTCCGTATCTACCAGAGGTAGAGTGGAGCTACTGCCCAGGGCTCTACGCCTTTCCCCGGGGCAGCTCGTCTGGGGGCTACATCTCCCCCTTTAGGTGCCACGGAGTCTCAATGTCAGTATTCCACTCTGTGGCGTGATCCTGGCTGCCCTGTGATGTCTGTCCCCCAGGGAGTGGCATTCCCCAGTTGATGTCCACCTGGTAGATTGCCCCCACGTTACTGGAGAGCTAAGGGTCTGGCTACAAACAACCACGCACCTTAAATATTCTCCCCGACTGGGAGCTTTCAAGCAAAAGGGAAATATGTCTCACAACCCTAATGAAAAATCCTGTGACCGTTTTATTGGATATGAACCTAATTCGTCGCATAAATTTATGAATTTATTGTTCTCAATCTGCCAGTCACTGGATTAATATTTACAAAGACTGTTCCACAAAGATTTATCGATCACCTATTAAAACCTCATTAGTTTGAGGTGAGAAAGCTGTGGGCAAAGTATCTTTGAGTTTAGAATCCATTAGAAAGCAGACCATACACACCTTCCCTCATTTATTCATTTATGTGTTCAACAAACACTTGCTGTGTGCCTGCTTCATTTAAGCATTGTTCTTGTCAATAAAAAATACGAAGGGCAACACAGTATAATAATTATAATTACATACCATCTCCTAAGCATTTTATATGTGTTAATTCATTTAATCGTCACAACAACTCTATGAAACGGGTACTATTATCAACTCCATTTTAGAGATAAGTAAACTGAAGCACAGAGAGGTTAAGTAACTTGCCCAAGATCACAGGGCTAGTGAATAGCAGGGCTGGGTATAAGCCCAGCAGTCTGGCTCCTTCACCACTGTGCTATACTCCTTCAATGAGCTTTCAGCTAAACAGGAAGATAAACATTAAAACCAACCACTTTAATACAATGTAATTAGCACATCTCTGCAAAGTATATCAAAAGCACATGGTAGGGAGAGAAGGGAATTATTAGGGGCCTGTGGAAAAGAATTCATGGTGGAAATAATGCTCGATCTGGTGTTTGAATTTAAAAGGGAAAAAAAGCCATAGCCTTCAAAAAGTTGTAATTTATTAAAATATTTTGCTAAATGTCACATCTGAATTTGAAGGTGTTGGAAAGAAATGTTTTATTCAGGAGGTGGTATCTGAAAACCTGTAAGAGCTGGCTGAAGTTTAGGGTGGAGACTTGTTAAAAGCAGGAAGTCAGGAGAAGAGGAAGGAAAGGACAGGATTGGAGGAGGGAGAACAGAGGGAACAAAGATAACGTGTTTTCAAGGAGGCAAGCCTGAGACCTATGTTGGGAGAACGGTGTGAGCCTACACATGGCGGGCACTGAAGGAGAGATTTTATTTAATTCTAGAAATGTATTGAAGGTTTTAGGAGTAGGGGAGTGGAATAAAAATGACTTAGGTATACGAAGTAAAGCAACAGAGAAATGTAATCAAAGTAATATAATGAAAAAATTTATTTTCAAGCTAAGAAATGTTAGGGGTTGTTAGTAGGTTGTCAGAGTAACAACCTACTACAAAGAGCTTGGGTGAACTTCAAATATGATCACAAGAGGAATTCCCTTGTAAACGATACTGTGCCGTACAAATGCCATTACTACTTTTAACAATATATTTAAAATTGTCTTTGGTTGAAAGCCAGGATGCTACCCAAGCTATCTGCCTGTCTCTGTGGGACATTAAATGAGACAGGCCATCTCAATAGAGCTTTTTATTTTACAGTTGACAGTTATGAGAGGCCTTTCTAAAACATCTTCCAGAGGAATCAGAATGTGCGTTCTCAGAGCTCCTCGGCCCCTGGGGAAGAGGCATTGGCACGTCTGAGTGGTGTGGGTTCTTCCTCTGTCTTTGCTCCTGAGAAGTGGTCCCTAACCAGGAGGAGGAAACACTGCTCCCGCGCCACCACCACCAACAACAACCCAAAAAGATGGTTCTTCTGATTAAATTAAGGTAGTGCCACAACCTTATTTGATATGTTTTTAATTTTCTCATCCAATCAATTGACTTCTATTAGGCCACAGCTATTTCTTTTAAAAAAATAATCTCCTTATCTCTCATCTCACTCTTATTTTGGGGGTTAACTGGGTCCGTTTTCCACCATATGTTCCAGATTCTTGTTTGTGAAGTGACTTCCGGTCTTCCTTCTGTCATTCCATCTGGCATTGGATGCCCTGACCTCAGCAGGTCTGGGTGACGTTCTGTCCTCCCTTGCTAACAGTGCATGAAGTCCGTGCCACCCCCAGGTCGCTGTGAGAGCTCATCCAATGATTCTGAAGTTTCCAAAACATTAAGCTGATACTTAAGCCCAGGACAAGGAGAAAGAGACTTTCAAAGTTAAATATACTGCTTTTCATGATTATGAATTGGAGCAAAAATGAGAATGGGGTCTCATTCTCATGTGTCTCAATAATGACTATGAGACACATAATCTCTTCTGAGGTCATTTCTTTCCCTGGAGCCTTTTTGGGACAAACAGGAAGACAGAAGGACTGTCGTTAGCTTTCCTGAGCCTGCTGTTACGGCTGTTCCTTGACACTACCATTTTACCAGCACCCCCAAGTGCCTTGCCTTCCCGGACTTTCTCTGTGCCTATGTGGCAAAGCTCCAGTCCTGACTAAATATTATTAGCACAACCTGCATTTCTCTTCCCACACTCAACTCATTAAATGGGGGAGGAAAAATAGTATCCGGCAGTGCGGATGGGCACTGCCACGAATTCATGGCCTTCCCTCTTTCCCTTGTCCTTGCTCAGCACACTTTTAGTAGAAATACCAATCCTCACCACTCTCCAGAAAGGTCTTAATAATCTCCCGTATCTCTCACTCATGGCATATGGCCTCCACTTCCACAGCTTTTAATAACTTGAGACTTATGTGCAAACTTTAAGTTTGTCCTCATCTAAAACAACTTGCATCCACATACCTTCTTGCCTAGTATCCATAACAGATGGAAAAGATGGCGGGTTTTCTTTGCTTTCCTGTTCCATTCTAGACCGACCTCTTCCCTCTGAGCTCTCGGTGTTCTGTCCACGCAGCTCCTGCTGGACTTTGCTCCATCAAATACCCTCTTTTTCTCTTGCCTCTATGAGCTCTTCCTCTCCACAGGTTCTTTCCTGTTAGATAAAAGCTTTGTTCAATCTCTCTCCCTAGAAGGAAAAAAATTCAGCATCCTCTACCTCCCTTTTCCCCTCCTTCATCTGGCTCCCTCCCTCCCTCTCTTCCTTTTCACAACGAAATATCTGTAATGGAGTCAACATCCTCTGTCTCTGCTTCCTCACCTCACATTCCTTCCTCTCCTCTCTCCCCTGCTTTCCCTCCTACTTGCCCATCAGGTGGCCCCTTCTCTGTCCTGCCTTGGTGGACCCCCATCTGGCGCTTACGAAGGCTGTTCTCTCCCTTCCTCTTCAAACTCTCTGTTCTCATAGTTTCTGTCACACCTCGCTCTCTTGTTTCTCCTTCAGCCTCTCTGATCTGCCCTTCATGGCCACCTAGGCTGGTTTTCTTCTTATGCTCTTTAAATTGTGGCCTTTCCCAGTGTTTTGTCCCCGATCCTCTTCTGACATTCTTTCCCTGGGCAGTCTCACCCACTTGCATGGTTCCACAGTCAGCATTGTGCTGGCAACATCCAAATCTGTATTTCTAGCTGGGATTGTCCTCCAGGTTTCAGTGCCATCTCTACACGATGGCCTACCAGACCCCTCTACCTGGATACCCGCAGATTCCTCAACCTCGGCCTTTCTCAATGGTCTTTGCCGTTGTCCTTCCTACACGTGCTTCTTCTATGTGCCCCCGTCAGTAGGTGATCACTACTCACCCAGTCACCTGGCTTAAAATCCCCAGGGATGTCCTCAGTTCTTGTTCTCTTCACCAACTCCTGTCACCTCTGTCACCTAAAGTTCTCAAATATGCCCCTTCCTTTCCCTCCCCCTTCCATTCCCTGGGTTAGGTGGCCCTCATCTTTCTCACCTGGCTACTGTAATTCTGCTCATCCACTTCTTGCCTCGGGTCCTGTCCTCCCTCTCAAATCAGTTCACTGCATTGACCCCTGAACAATCCATCTGAATTGTGAGTCTGGTCATGTTATTTCCATGCTTAAAACCCTGTAAAACCCCCCATGGCCTAGAATAAAAATCAACAGAAAGGCTTTTTATCAGCATCTGTGTCCTTGGCCTCCTTGCTCACTGTTTGTCTTCCACTGCATTTCTAGGAACATCGAACCACTGTCCGTTCCCATTGTCATTGTCATCGTTATCATTACTAGTCAGTGAGTGTTTGCTATGTGCCAGGCACTGTGACATCTCTTCACATGTATTGTATCACATAGTCCTCTCAATAGCCCTATCCAGTAAGTACTATCATTATTCTCATTTATACACAAGGAAACTGAGTCAAAAAGCGGGTAAGTAACTTTCCAAAGCTTGTGCAGGTAGTGAGGCCCTCTCTGTTGATCTACATTTCCAGCTTTGCATCAACTGCTCAGCTCCCGTGACTCCACTTTTGAGCACGTGCCCTGCCCCTGGCCCTCCAGCCTCCATCCTCTCGCTCATGCCACCGTGCCTGTCCTTCCTGACTTTGCAGTTCCTACCAATGTCACCGCAGCTCAGATGGCACTTCTCATCTGTGGCCTCACCTCTCACCCCCACAACCAGAAGAGGCCTTCCAATGGTTATTCTCTACATAAACCGTTTGGAAAGTAATTAAACCCCAAAACCAATTCTATAATGTCATGAAGCATCCTTCTTCATGGCCTGGCCTTGAAATCAATTGTTTGCTATTCAGGTTTGTGTATAGTTGCGTCTTTTCTCTCAAATGGTTTACACTTTTCAGCCACAATGCTCAATAAATAGGGCACTGGCATTTTTTTTCTTCTCTTTAAGTCCTTGACTCTTCCCAGCCTTTCCATTGCAATGATCTTTGTCTTATTCCAGGTTTATAGAGGGGACTTCTTTTAATTTCTCCTCTCACCTTGATCCAGTCTCTCACTAAGTCCACTGACCATTTTCTCGTGCACCTGTCTGACCTGCTTCTCTATCTGCAGCCCTCGAGCCCACAGGGCCACCACAGGATCCCATGCTGCACAGAGTGGGGGCAAACAGGGACGTCCAGACCCCCTTCTCCACTCCGTAATCTCCGTCTCTCCAAGAGCATCTAAGCTAGCTGTGTGGCCACTGACGAAGAAAATCCCAAATGCTCATGCTCCTTACGTGCTTTTAGTAACTCTACAACTGACAACACACTTACAGAATGCCCATGACTCTGAGAAAATCAGCAACCCCCCCCAAAACAGTATAAGAGGTAAATAATAGTAGCTGGCTTCACAAAAGCCCTACTGCAAGTTGTGAGCTGGAGTTAAGTCACGTGGAACAATTCACACACCCTTGCAAGGTGTGATGAAACCAGCTTATCTGTGGTGTGATTTTCCGTTCAGTACGCTGTTCCACTTTATCAGCCGTATAACTTCGTGATGCCATCATGGCTAACGTACATGCTCAGGCAGAAGGCAGGAACCCGAGAGCTGGTTACAAAAGACTGTCACATGGACGGATCACTGGTGTGGACAAGTCATGGGGGCGTGGACTCAGGTGGTAGAAGTAGCTGGAGAAAAGTTGTGGATGAAGAGCTTGGTGACTGAAACCGTGGCATTTAAAAACAAATGCTATACTATGATTAGAAGTCCTGGCCCATATGTGAAAATGGTCAATAGAAGTGGTCATTTTCTGGCAAAATTTCATGTGGTCTCCTCATGGAACAGGACCACAGGCATCACAGGTCACCCCCTGACCTTGTTGACAAGTGATCGCTTTGCACGATGTCAACCTGGCAAAAAAGATACGATAGAAGGTATGTAGTAAAATAATTCTACTGACTGCTCACTGGTGGCCAGGTGCTGCTTGTTCCAGTGCTTTATATAATAATATTAACTCACTTAAGTCTCTCAGCAACCCCATGATATGCTTATTATACCTTTACAAATGAGGAAACTGAGGTCAAGAGGCTTTAAGTTGCCAGCTAAAGGTCATACAGCAACACGTAGCCGCAGCAGGATTTGAACCCTGGCACCTGAGCCAACCCCCATGGCATCTGCCTCTGGAGTCTGACCGTGTACTTGTGTTGTGCTTTCTAGGCTCCAAGTACTGTTGTGTTTTAGAAATACTAACTCTTAATTCTCGTGTCACCCTATGAAATAAAAGCTATTATTTTCTCTGCAGCCTGGATGAGGAAACCACGGCCCCGAGAGGCTACAAGATTGACCCAAGGACACCTCATAGGGGACGGGCAAGTTGGGATGGAAAGTTCACGCTCTTGAGCACCGGTGGTAGGACCATGCACCCTCACCAGGGAGAAGGGGTGAAGGAAGGGCCACCTCGCCGAGCCACCCAGAGATAACGGGTCTAAGGCATCAGCACTACGCCTGGTGTAGCAGGGTGTCCCAACCCGTGCATGACCCTGAGTCCCTGTGAAGGCTTCCGCATCACCTTGGCTCTCTCGCTCTCCCTCTTTTCTGGTACAAGGCACCGGGCCCTTTCCTCCGGCCACAGTGCTTCTGGGGCAGACCAGGTGGCAGCACTCTGGCTTCCCAGGCCCGGGTTTTTGTCTCCCACACCACCTGCTGTTATCACATGGCTTCGAGATGTGGCTTTGCTAGAAACAGACTCAGCAGGGTTGAAGTCCTCGTGTGTCCTAATCCCTTCCCTGGCACTTGGTCTGCAGTGGCTGAGTGGTCAGCCCTGCTTGTTCTCACGTCCCCCCGCCCAGAGGCCTTGCATAGTGTGTGTTTGTTAACCTGCATTTTTGGCTTTGCATCTCACACTGTGTTTACTTGTCTGCCCGCTTGATCTTAGTTAATAAATTGGAATTGATGTGGTGACTTCACAGACAAGCAGAGTCTCAATCCCGGTTAAAAATAGGGACGGAGTGTGAGGTGGAGGGTAGACTGGGGAGCTGCGGCCACCCCTCTTTCTGCAGATTGTGGAGCAAAGCTTACGTAAAAGAGGGAGGTGGAGGGAAGGTGAGCGGCATTGGGCTGAAAGCTCAAAGTCCTGGGCCCCTGCTCTTGGGGCAAACATTGCAGAATTTCCAAGTGATAATTCTAAATGGTTTACATTTGATATTAATATAAGAAACAAGAATAGGCTAGCACAGCACTGTGAACAGGCAAAAGACGGAGACACGCGATGCTTTCGGATTATGCTGTGCAATATAAATTTAGCCAGGGAGTCAAGTTCAAGGTATAAACTGTGGCTGCTGGAGCCCAGTCGCCTGGGTTTCTGCCTCAGCTCGGCCACTAACCAGCAGTATGGCCTCAAGCACTAAATGAACATCTCTGTGCTCAGCATCCTTCTCTGCAAAATAGGCAGTGGAAATTGTGCCCTCTTCATAGGGAGACTGAGAATTACTTAGTTATCATTTGTAAAGTGCAAAGCACAATGTCTGACGCATCGTGAACTCTCAGTGAAGATTAGTGATCATTGTTATCTGCGAAGAACATAACAGGAACCTGAGCTAGGACAGGTGGCCGTGCAAGAGGAATCGCTGGAAGGCTGTGGGGAGGGTCTAAGCTCAGCATGCTTGTTCCCCTGCCTCTCCCGGTGCTGCTCATGCTGCCGGTGTGTTAACCCGCGTTTACATGTTAACCTGAAAAAACAGTCTGCAATTACGGGAGGTCTGTCATTACTGTTCTTCACCTTTTGTGAACATTTAAATGTTTTCATAATAAAATGTCTTTAAAATGCTAGGGTTTTGTGATGGGCTCATTTTGTTTGAAACCTATTACCCTCTCTGCCCACTTTTTTAAAAACTTCATGCGACAAGGTTAACAAACTAAAAATAGAAAGGGCAAAATAGGATCAAGAATAAAGAACACACAGCTAGCACTGTCTTATAAAGACTCTGGCGAGCAAGACAAACCTGGGTCCACATCCCAGTTTGGTGTCTTTGGGCAGTCCACTAACTCTTCTGCCATTTGTTTCTTCTGCTCATAGAGAAGGTTGACGATCCCTGCCGCTGGGATCGCAGTGAGGGCTGAGGTGACACAGGCATCCCAGCCAGCCACAGGGCAGGCCCTCAGCAAGCACGAATCCTTCCTTCCTGCAGCCCAGAGTCACACAGCTGGCAACTGTCAGGATTCAAAGCCAAGCCTACTCGATGCCAAACTGTGCCACTGGACTGCATAACAGCAAGCTAAGAGGGGACCAGGAGTGGCCCTATGTCTCCACGATGACCAGTCCGACCCACCAAGCTACAGTAACTCCGGTGTGTGTGTCCCCTGTGGCTGCCCACCCCTGTGAGCACAGGCTGCCCACGGAGCAGCCCTCGTGCTGGCTCTGTGTGACTCCTGGTCCCTGCGTCTGGAAAAGGGAGAGGGCCCCGGCCAGGGCTGTCACTCTTGCTGCCATCCCTCCCTTATCATTCTGTTTCAAACAATTGGCCTTGGCTGCCCCTGCAGACTCCCTGGGAGGCCCTGTTCTAGCCAGTCTGCCCAACAACAGACAACAGCCTGGCCTCCGAACTGTCTGCAGGAGGCCTGGGTTTCACATCCTTCCTCCCTGCTCTCTCCCCTTCCCACCTCTCAGCACCGGAGGCTCAGGTGTCTCACCTGCTGGGCCTGCAGAGCAGTTTTCTGCTCCCTCCGCAGACCTTGGTGTTGCTGTCTAGGTAAACACACAGAAGGCTGCTTCTTGCAGGCACGTGTGGGCCACTGCCCAACCCAGACCTTAAGTGGCAACAGTAACAGCAGCAGTTTGGGAACCTCCAGCCTCACCAGAAGACAGTGGCCCTGGGGACCACGCCTGAGTTTATACTAATAGGGTGACTCCTGGTGGGCTCCTGGACTGCCTCAGGTTGGAGGCTGGCCATGCCACAAAGACCAGCCATGTGAGGGTTGGGGCTTTGAGCCCTGTGACATTGAATCCCTGTGGTCCAGGAGTCATCAATCATGCCCACATAAGGAACCCTCAATAAAAACTCTGGACACTGAGGCTTGGGTGACCTTCCTGGTTGCTGAACACATCCATGTGCTGGGAGGGTAACACCTCCTGATTCCACGGATGTCTCTGCATCTGGGACCATCCCAGGCTTCACCCCAGCCTCTTCTTTTGACTGGTCCTGATTCGCAACCTTTATATAATAAAACTGTAATCAGATGTACAGCACTCCCCTGAGTTTCACGAGTTATTCTAGCAAACTATTGAGCCTGAGAGGTCATGAGGATGTCTGAATTTGTGATTAGTTGGTCAGAAATATGGGTGGCCTGGGTACCCTGGAATTTGTGGCTGGTGTCTGAAGTGAGGGGACTCTTGCGGAGGACTGTGCCTTTAACCTGTGATTCTGCACTAACTCCAGGTAGTTAGTGCCAGAACTGCATCACAGCATATTTTTGAACGAATGGCCAAATCTCCTGCGGTCCAGTGAGGGAGGTAAAAACCAACCATCATCCATCTCCCTGCCACTACACTCTCCATGACTAGGCGGTCATGTCAGCTCCCCCTCTGGGTAAAGCAGTGACTAAAGTTCCAGTTCTGGAGCTCAGTCTCATGCAGTGCCTGTGGCTGTGCTTACATGGTGCCACTGAGTTGACATTTTGGGAGTTAAATCAGCTATTTTGGCTGATACGCTGGTGCTAAGGAGTGAATTGATTACTAAATAATCAAATTCATTTGGTGTCTTTAAAATGGAGATAATTTCAAATAGTTCAGACACAGCCCAATTATTTTGCTGTTGAGAAAAGTGAATTGGCTTGGTCCTTTGCAATTTGATCGGTTGCTTGGCAATCAACTTGCCAATAGTCTTTGTATCCTCATTTTTCTTTCCGATGTAAATTGTAGCATTGGAATAAAAGGATAGTCCACCCATCTGCTGCCTTAGATTTCGAGCCTTAATTTAAAAAGTCAATCCTTAGCCTGTTTTTTTTTTTTTTTTTTAATTCTCAGGCTAAAGAAATACAACTATTATTTTATATCCCTTTTAATTTTTTCCTTTCACCCTACATTCCCCAATTTCTTCACTATCTTTTTATTTTCCTTTTTCTTCTTCTTTAAAAAAAAAAAACACTAGAAACAAAACTAAATGTAACAAGGACTCAACCAATACTAAAAATACAAGAAATTCTATTGGCTCCTAGAGATCATGTTCTAACTCAACATGATTGTATATATTTTGCTTTGTCATACTCAGCAGTGCTTGTGTTCTACTATGATCCCTAGATCTTTGTATTTTATGCTTGCTTGGATTTCCACCTCCCTTCTCCCCATCTCTCCTTTTCCCCACCATCCTTGCATCTGTGTATAATTTGATTTACCCCTAAATTTGCTATTTGAATTTATTTATTAATTTTTTTTACTATTTGGCTTTATTTATGATTGATTCCAGCAACATTATATTTTATACTGTGTATATTTATTAAGGCCACTTCAAATTTTCTCCAGATTTTAAGTACCTAGTGACAATATTCAAATTTATATTTGTCTGTGATTAGAAATGTTGCTTTTCCCTTTAATGGGAGCATTTTTAACTCTTGGCTGCTTGTAGGAATACATGGTGAGATCATGTCCATGGTCCTTTCTAAGGGACACCATGATACCCAGTGCCCATGCTGAAACAGCAGCCCTAGACGTGTCCCTATCACCTCTGTTCTCATCTGACTGGACTGGGAGGAGACACCTGTCTCAAGGGCTGCTTGTCCAGCCTTACCATATGACCTGTTGTAAAGGGTGGAGCTCAAACAGGGATCCACTGGGCCAACCGTACCCTCACTCACAAGACTTTGAATTGGGAAATACACAGACATTCAGGCTGCTAGCTGGGGCCAAGGTTGAAAGAGTGCGCTGATTAAGGCCACCAGTAGCTGTGAGTCAGCTGAAGTTGAGAGCAAGAGAAAACTGTGAGAACATAGAAGCTATGATGAAGTAGATGATACAATGTAGAGAAGTTGTATTAAGTTGAGGGTGGTGGCAGGAGAAGCTAATGCACACACACCCAGAGCAGCAGGAGCCAGAGTTGGCCAAGCCACTTCGAAAGCAGAGCAGGGGATCCACCAGCCCAGTGCCAAGGTCCCCAGAGCCTTATTGCCTCCATCTCTGGTCTCCATATGGAAAAACTTACTGCAGTTTCTCATGACAGAACTTTCTTCTCTATTAGATCTTGTTTCTTGCAATAATCCCAGCCCCTCTCATTACATGACCTGGTTCCTTGTAACTCAAAGTGCCCACACCCCTTGCTCTTACCTGTGCCTAGGTAGGAGCAAAACTGACAGGGAACACTGCCCAGGGGTCATGCCACTTACTGGGAGTTCTGTTGTCCCACCATGGGGCCAGCTCACTGGCCCCACAATCCCCCCTTCAAGGACCAACGCTTGGTCCAGAAGCCCTCTCCCAGGACTGGCTCTCTAACAAGAATGCCTGAAGGATCCAAGGCAAAAACAAACAAACAAAAATACTTAAAGGTCATGTGCGTTGCACTCCCTTGTCTACCTGGAAAGAGACAATTGGTCTGGCTGTGTTAGCCTGTCGGCCTCCAGGAAACCATCTGTTATGCATGACGTCCACCCGCAGCTCTGTGACCCCTGGCTTCCAAGTGATTCACACGTGTGCACCAGCAGAGGTGCTCTCCGGACTCTGAGGGACAATGATGCCAGAAAACTCTGAGTGACACGCTGTCTCTCCTATTACTCCTCAGCTTCTGGTTGTCCTGCCAGGCAGCAAGGCTCTGGGTACAATTAGGGTCATGAAATCAAAAGAGAGTGAATATTTATGAGCTCTGCCCCACGCTGGGCATCTGCAGGATAAAACAGGCCAATATTTCGCCCCCACAGAGGGATCAAGGAGAGACAGCACCTGCACTGAATTCAGATGTGGATATAACCCAGACTGGGGCGAGAGGCAGCCCTGACATTGCTGATCAATCCTACTTCTTTCACTTAGAACTTCCCTGAGCCCTTCATTACAGGGGGGCTTGTTTGATCCCCAAATATAATCAGAGATTTATATCTTCCACCTCATATACCCAGCAGATAGATAACCACCCTTGAGCACAACCAGCTAATGTGTAAAGTCTTTCCAGAGCTAAAGCCTTATTCACTGAAAGCTGGTCATTCTGGACCATTCTGGAACCCCATGGCACTCTTTTGCTCACATGCAGGGCTGATTCCAGGAGAAAACTGTTTCATTGCCATCTCTTTTGCTGGTGGTGGTGATTATGCAGTTGTTCAAGGCAAGATGACTCCCTGCCATCCACACAGCGCCCACTCCGTGCCAGGGAGAGTGGTTTACTCATCTAATCCGCCATGCCAAGGTCTCAGCGGTGCCCCTGAATCATCGCTGAGCAAGCCGAGGACCCCTATCCACAACCTTCTGCAGGCCTGATTCAATTCTCTGCTCCCCAGAGAACACCCACAGGCTCCAGGTACTGCTCACAAGCTGGTCTCCTCCTCCACGCAGACACACAAGCGAAGCCAGTTACTAGGCCTGCTGAGCTCTGCTTGGAGTTGCAGGGCTTTGCACGCAGGACTGCAGGCTGCCTTGTGCACACCTCTCTTGTTGCGGACTCCGGGTTCTGCCGGGGCAACGTGGCAAACTCACCTAGAGTCTCTTTCACATTGGTAATAGAATTATGAAAACTGGGGCCAGTCTTTGAAAATGCAGTGCTTTATGTGAGAGAAAAAGAGGATGTGGGGAGGCGAGAGAATTATATAAAGCAGCATCGCCGGGGCCAGAGCTTGGGCTCCTGGGCCCAGCCTCAGAGATTCTGTTTCAGGATGTCTGACGGGAGCCCACACTAATGTCTTTTTTAAGGACATCTCAGATGATCATGATGATTCTGACAGATTTGGGAACCATCCTACACACACACAAGCACACACCACACACACATATATGACTACATTATATATAGATATCCGTACATAGATACGGCTGTGTTGTCACAGCAGAAACCAAAAACCAGAAGAGAAGTGTGTGTGTGCGTGTGTGGAGTCTTGTCTAGGAAGGCAGGAGAACTTCCATGCGCTAATAAAATGATCCTGACTAATTCACTTCTCCTCCTCAGGCCTCATCTGAAAAGTAAAATTGAGATTAAATTCTCTCCAAGATGTTTTCAGCTCCAAAGAATGTTGATGCTGTGAATTCTGCGAATCTCTCACTGTCCTCGGACTTCAATTTCTCTTTAAGATAATTAGTTGTTGTTTGAAAAGAACCATACAATTGTGCATAACCCAGAAGGATCTTTTTATTGTCTTTCCTCCACACAGGTGACTAATATTTAGAAGTGTAGGGATGAGAGCTGGTAGTGGGAGTATGAATTAAGGAGGATGAGACGGCTGAGGTGTAATTGAAACCCTCTCCATCAAATAAACATAATGAACGTGTAGTAAACTGTAAACAGAGAAACTCCACTGCCAGGCACTGTGGGAGTTGCCCTAAGGAAAGAAGTGTATGCTGGGAGAAGCAGCAGATTTGCAAGAAGGGACCAGGGCAATGTCAGAGTGGGAAAGTAGAAACAAGATGGCAGCCGCCAGAGCTGGGAGCCAAATCCCCTTTCCCCGAGAATGCAGAGGGGAGTTCAGGCACTCACGTGCTTTGGGTAAAGATCAAGCCAGTGAAGCAAAAGGTAATGGCTATTGCATAGCATTTTCTGTAAATCAAATGTGTTCATGTAAATTTGAGGGGCTTATTTCATACATGATATTCCCAAGGGCACCAAGAGAAGGACACAGTGCCACAGGATAATATTCGATGAAAAAACTATCACAGGGATGTTTTTTAAAAGGAAGTTGCTGCTCTCAATGGTGAATCAAACCTTTTTCGGATTCCCTCCATCTTAAAAGGAAAAACTAAAACATGGGCAAAATGTCGTAGGAGTCTACAAATCTCAGTGGAGACACACAATCTCTCTCTAGTTCTGGAAAATGAAACTTCGTCGTGTGTAATCAGAACCGTCCATCCCACCTTGTGCATTTTGTCATAGCTATGCCACCTCCCTTTTGGACAATATCTACTTTTTCTACATGTCATAAGCTTGACCTTCTTTGTTAACTTTCTTTCATGAGTCTCTGAAGTTCTGAAGACTTTGTCAGTGGTCACTATTCCACATCTCTGAAAGTGCATTTCATGACTCAGTTCTTTGAATTTCTAATACCCTACCTGACCATCATCAGCCTCGTCACTCTCTTGCCATCTGACTTTTGGACTCATGGAAATCGTCACTGATCTGCTCCTAATCAAACGCAGCGACTGCTGGGTTCCCACCCCAGCATCTTCACAGCCCTGGCTTATAAAACAACCTCTTGCAGTTCTCCTCCTGTGCTGCTCCCTCATTCTGTCCCTATTGGCAAATGCAAAGTCAGATGATGGCAGGAGTCAGACAGGGAACATAAGTGACCACAGCAGGCCAGGGAGGAACTCGAGCTAAGGACATGCCTAACCCTTCGGGGGCTGGCTGGCTGCTGCTCAGCTCTGCCCAGTAATTGCACTTGGGGGAAAGCAGGCCCAGGGCTGTCAGGAGTTCAGAGTATTCAAGAGAAGCCAGAAATCTGATTTTTATGGGGAGTTTCCCCTTCAAACATTAGAAATTCATTCCAAAAAATTTTCTTGCAAATACTCATGAGCTAAACCAGGCACAGCGAAGTGTCAGGGTCAGCCCACACGACTTCCCCTACTCCACACATCTACGGCGTGGGACCCTGAGGCCACAAGGGTCCTACGTGAGGTGGGGCATGAGCCAACTGTGCACACGATTGCTTGGAGATTCTGTATGGAATGGAGATAAGCTTCTGCTTGTGCTGAGGACACCACATATACTAGAAGTTTCCTTGAGGGGGCTGGAGAGGCAGAAAAGGATGCAGGAGAGACAGATGGAAGCAGCTTGGATTATGAGAGTCTTCACTGGGCTGTGCCGGCTGCTAAGGAAAAAGACATACCCAGGTTCCCGAAAGTAACTGGAGGTGGAACATGGGCGTACTTGGGATCCAAGGCAGTTCTGGCAACCCAATTATCCATGTATTATAGCAACCAGCAGCAGAATCTCGGTGATTTCTCTCTGCTCTTCCTCCTGTAACGAGCCTGTTACTCTAAGACCCCAGGTTCCTCGAGCACCCTTCTCCTCGGGCTCTCCTTCGAACTAGTGGTCATTTGCCCACCTCTCCAATTCAATTCCCTCAACAAACGATTCTGTTTGGCCTCGTTAACCATTTTCTGACCTTGCTTGAACACTGCTTTAGTGTCAGCCTACCTCACAGGCTACAGGAAAGGTAGAAATGTGATTCCCTTGAGTCTTTCCCCCTGGGTCCAGTGCTCCTCCCTGGGTCTAATCCACTGGAGTAGGTGGGGGAGATTGTGCGGTGGGTGGGTGTATGGTATGATGTGCTTGAGGCAGCTCTCTTACCAGCAGCCTGGGTGAGGCAGGCAGCCAGGAAATGCGAGAGATTCTTCTCTAGGCAGTGACTCTGGGGATGCCATTAGGAAGCGATTGAAACATTTAGAACAACCAGTGCTTGAATAGGGAAGGAGTTTCAAGGAAAAAAAGAACTCAGATTTCTACCAGGATTTGTAGAAAATAGAAAAAGTTCTCAGACCTAGTCAACTCAAGAAAAAGGGCATGAATTGCAACAAGGAAAGGCAAAATCTAAAAAGGCTGTGGTTTTTGTTAGGGTGCTAACACCCAACCCTTAGCATTGGTGTACTAAAGCCATCGAGAAAATACAGAGACCGGAGAGCAGATTATCAAAATATCAGATGGATAGATAAAGCTGGGCTGGAGAATGTGATTCAGATCCTGAATCACCAAATAGGCTTCTGAATATTTCAAAAACTGGAATCACCCACGTCCACTCACCCCAACAAGCCTCCCCAACAAGCAGGCAGTGAGCAGAGCACTTCCGTGTCCAGGCAGATGCATGTAACAAGATTACTTTTCCTGAATTTGCCAGAGAAATTCAGGCACTTCTCCCTTTCATGAAGGGTGAAAGGAAAGGGCAGATATTTCCCCTTTATGGTAAAGGTAGGAATACAGAGAGGGGAGAAATGATGCCCCCCCAATAATTCTCAGGTCAAATTTCTGTGCATTGTTTCAAAAATTCAATGAAATAATAAATGCACTCCTTTAGCAAAAAATGTTTTCAGCACTCACTGAAGCAGCAAGCAGACCAGGCCTCTGCCCTCAAAGAGGGCAAATGAGTATGGTAATTAGGGCAATAAATTTTGTGTGTCAAAGTGTTTACTCAAGAAAAATTCAGGTCTTAGGTGAGAACTTCTTTAGGAATCTAAGTAATTTTACCTAGATTGTTCTCAGATAATAAAACTTAAGCATAGAAACATAGTTAAAAGATCAGCTCTGATGGCAAAGATACCTGGCTGAGATATAAATCTTCCTTACATGGAAAAACTTAGAGATTGACTCCAAAAATTGACTTCTTGAAACTCTAAGCACCAAATTGTGTTTTCCCTAATCATACTCGGGCTCTGCTCTGGAGCGTGAGAGTCTCCAGAGAGAACATCCTCGCCCAGGGGAAGGATGACTCTTACATAAGGCCAGCTGGGCCATCTAAGTATGGGTATGTACCCAGTGACAGGACCCACCCATTTCTATCATCTCCTGAATCTTCTTCTATGTTCCCAGACACCTGGGAGCATGTCCCTGGGGTGTCCCCAGCTGGCCTTCCACCCCTTCACATGGAAGGTGATAGTGGCACGGGCTTTGCTCCCATGGAAACAAATGCATCCTGGAGCTGAAACATGAAGCAGGTGTTGACACCCGGTGAAGGTAAGAAGTTCAGAGCTTGAGGATCCCTTACCCTCGCTGCTCTCGGAAACACTAATATTTACTGCAGCATGTTCAATGACATCCAGGCAGGGCAGGGTTCTTAATTTCTCCTAGTGGAGTGGCTCTCACACTTCCAGGCATCGGAATCCTCCATAGACCTATTAAAACCCAAATTAGTAGCCCCCCGCCTCCTCCCGCCCAGACTTTCTGACTCAGTAGGGCCGAAGGATTTGCTTTTCTAACACATTCCCAGCAATGCTGGTGCTGCTAGTCGGGGGACCACACTTGGAGAAGCTCAGTCCTGGGGGATCCTTGGTTCTCCTGCAATTCCACGCATGGTTTGCATGTGTGATTTTTGTCCTAGAGTGTGCTTCGTAGTTTTCGTCAGAACCCCAGAGTGAATTTAAATCAACCAACTAAACCAAAGCCAATACCTTTAAGAGCATCAGCCAAGGCAAAATACCTGGAGGAGAACACACAGTGGTACAGAAAATGTAAACACTTTGGATAGAGCAAAGTTAGCTCCACTAGAAGTGCTCAGAGTTGTTGAGTAAAAACTGGGTAAGGGTTGATAGACACAATCAAAATAAAGAGATTTGGATAGGAATTAATATTCTCACCCTACAGGAATTTATTTTTAATTATAGATAATTATGCTGAATTACAACAAGATGATTTGAAGCATTACGCTAATTCAGGAGTAATAAAGCATGAATTACCGATGCAATCTTTAAAATGGTAACCTATCAATCAACACTGGAACAGCAACAGACAAAAGTCTATGACCCAACATTATTATTTTACCGTGTCATAGTTAAAACTGGCCTTCAACTTACCTTTTTACGAGCCCCCATAGGGAGATGCCAAATACCTGTGGCTCCATGTGGAGCCGAATGAAGATCTATATCCCTGCAGGCTGCCCTCCCCACTGGTTGCCTCTCAGAATCCCTTGCTTTTTGGAGGCAGTAGAACACAACCCATGCAAGCACAAACCTGTGTCCATGCAGAATTTGGTTCAAATCCCAGCTTTGACCTCTACTAGCTATGTGACCTTGAGCAATTTGCTTCAACCTCTCTGAGCCTCAGATCCCTCTTCTGTAAAATGGGAATGATAGCTAACACGTGAGGCTCTCCTAATGATTACATGACATAATGCATAAAATGCCCGACACATAGTAAGAATTCAGTAAGGGTCGTGTGGATCAGGTCCCGCCCTGTGCCGTGATGGTGCTAGTAGAATCATATTTGGCTATTAAGTTTAGAAACTAAAATGTAGTCTTCCAAGGAGTCCCATCAGACCCAGTGTTATTTAACAGGACAGAGCGGGCTGCCTTGTTTCCATGTAACTATCACTTCACAGGTGTTGTGGCTCACAGTCACATGCTACCCAAGCTTGCAGGCCAAGTGAGACCCCTTTAGTCAGTGCTAGGAGAAAGTGATTGCTCGGTTGTTGACTAAACGTCTGTCTCCTGAATCTGAGAGACTGCAGACCGAGAAGAAGTTGATTGGGGGTGGGGGGGGGGCAGCGGGAGGGGAGAAGTAGATGACAAATGTCTCCCATACAGCGACTGCTAATTTCTATAGTAAGAAAGCTGATACTGTGGCCACCTTAGTCAAAATGAAAATATTTCATGAAGAAAGAAAAGAAAACCAGTCTTGAGCACCATCTGTGAGTCGGTTTTGCTTGCCTAGTATTACATAATGCCCTTTTTGTAGAGGAAAAGACAGAAAAATGTCGTCTAAGTTCGTAGAGCCCATGATTAGTAGAATTGGGATTAAAACCCTGATTTGTCCTACTCCAAATGTCACGTGCTTTTTGTGAAACCATTCTGTCTTTACCAGAATAGCGGACTTCTGCTTCACAGCGTGGCTGTTTCCAGTAGAAGAAGACAAAGATGGTAGATACGTGGGAAGAAGGACCAGAACGTGCCTATGGGGAGTGGAAGTAAGTCAAGAAAAAAGCATCTCCCCACACACAACCAGAACAAAAATCGGTGACCAAACACACAGAATCACTTGACACAAAACACATGATCGATCTCAGACCACAAGACCTTTACGTCTTTCGGAACCCAGAGCTCAGTGGCAAAGGCAGTGAGGTCAAGGGCCTGCTGAGGGCAGCAGAGAGTTGTGACCAGATGGAGCACCCTGGGCTACCAAACTCGCCGAGAGGGAAGGCGACAAGTCTCCCCTGGTGAGCTTTTCTGAATCTTTGAGAGGGTGCTCTGTGTGAAGGGGTAGACCTAGGCTAGTTAGAACAGACCTGGAGACAGGCCTTTGTACCTGGGTTCAGCCAAGCACTTGCATTTGGATCAGGGTGGCTGACGGGCCTTAGCCAGAGAACAAACTGCCGTGGCAGTGGCTTAGTGGACCAGGGAGAGCTGATGGAGTCAGAGGCCCAGTGATAGACACCACAGGGCGTGAACCTGCCCTGCTGCCTCTAAGCAGAGGCTGCAACCCAGCAGCCAGATGTGCCACTAGACAGGCTTGGTTCAGCCTTCCTGACGTTCCCTTGTGGCAAGAATGTGGAGCTGGGTGGGCAGCCCAATTACTTGCCTCACCCCCAAAGGCATGACGTTTGAGACTCCTGGTTTTAAATGGACATTATCCCCAGGAGATAACTGACAACACTCATTACGGACATTTTAGATTGATCATAGATATAAATGGAATTCAGAATCTGCCTGATGGAATGAACAACAACAGAGAAGATTTGGCAAATACAGAATACAGACAATGTTCACCTCCTCATCCATATCTTAGATCCCCTTACGTAGGGCTATGCTCAATCTACTGAACACAAAGATACGTGAGGTCTGAGGCGGTATGATGACTGCCCGCCACAGGGTTGTGCAGTAGTGTAACTGGGACGTGACCTGTACAAAAAAGGCCTGGGCATCTGTTAGAAGCCAGGTAACAGTGCAGACAATAAGGGGTAGAGGTGTTGTGAAGTTCACTGTTGTCTGAGATGGTTTAGGTCGGCTTCACACAGGAATTAGGTCATTAATTGGATGTGGATAAAGGTTACGCGTGGATGAGTAGAACACAAAGGAGGGCATTCAAGAATGGGAAACTGCATGACCTGAGGAGAGGTGGCAGGAACGTGTGTGGCAAGGGTAGGTGACAATGAGTGGATAGGTCTGGCTGAGGTTGTGAATTCACACTAAAAGAGGAACATACACCCAGGAATTTTAAGAATAATTTCACATTCAGATTTGTAAGACCATATATCATATTATGATCCCTAACTTTTCATTTAGAAAAATATGATCATCGTATGTTACCATGTACTAAACCCTGATAAGCCCTGAGGTCAGCAAAGCAAGCCCTGTTTGTCATTCTATCATTGCGTCCCTATTTGGAACTTAGTGGGCTTAATGAACCAATACAATTTGTCCTCCGTAATTTGAGAGTTGTGTCCCTAATGAATAATTATCAAAAATCATATAGGGACTTAGGGGTTAAGATCTCAGACGTGCAATTACAGGTTGTTTTTCTTTTTTTTTTTTCTTCTGGAATTTAAGAAAAAATTATAAGAGCATAGCTTAAAAAACCAAATGTCTTTGAGCAAAGCCATCCATAAAGTGCAACATTTCTTTTCCTATCACCGTGTAAGGACAGAGTTGCTCACGTTTTCTCATCCTTCACTGATGAGCCAATAAATCACATGGCTTCTCCACGCAGCTGTGTGGGGCAGACTCAAGCATTGTTTTCCTTAAGGAGATATGATTATTTATTGGATGGTTTTAGAAGACAATTGCTTACAACCAATAAAAGTAGATTTAATTCATTGTTCTTAATTAATTAATCCCATCATATTCAATTCTTGTTATAAAAGCTCTGCTGTAGAGAAATGCCTATGTCTGTGGTTGAATAAATGGGTGGGTGAACACATGCAGAACTGTTAGCGATCCCACTCTAGATGTTTCTCGAAGTATAGCCAGTGAACTGCCTGCCTCGGGGTGGACTAGAATACTGATTTAAAATGCACAGAGGTCGAAGGTGAGGCTGGGAAATGTGCACTTTAGTAAGCTCCCAGGTGATGCCGGTGAGCTCTAAATGCTAGAATCTTTGCTGTCGAGTGGGGAGAGAGCAGACTTTAGAAGACACTGGAAGTTGAACTAAGAAATATTGCTACTGGCTCCTCATTATAGGGTAGGGAGAGGCCAGGACAGAGAGATCCAATTGTTTTCCTGAGGCTCCTGCAGGCAGATGTGCCCCAAACGTATGATATGAGGGAGTGGTCTGTAGAACAAGGGGGTCATAAGAAATCGAGAACAGAGTGCAAAGGAGACATGGGGCCCGCCTTGCTGGGAAGTGCTGTCTACTGGGAGACAGACGGCAAAGGCAGAGAGCGTGCAAGGGCATTTCGGGCAGAAGAGCACAGCACAGGCCAGAGGCCCCAAAGAGCACTGTGACCTTGATGCTGGTAAAGTCAGGGTCACACGAGGTGGGCCAGTGAGGATGGAGGGGAAGCGTGCCCTCTAATGTCCTGCAAAGGAGTTTGCAGTTTAATCTACAGACACTATGAAGCCAGCGAAGGCTTTTTGAAGCAAATGCATTGACTGGCCAGGCCTGGGTTTTGAAAGCAGATATTGTAACAAAGCACAGCATGGGCTAGAAAAGGTTGACACTTGCAACAAGTACTTTAGTTAGAACATGACTGCAATAGGCCAGGTGAAAGATGGAAAAGACCCGAGCCAAGGCAGTGGCAAAGGGAATAGTCTACAGAGGCCAAAAAGGGCCACCTAGGAGCCAAAATCTACAAGGCTTACCACTGGCTGAGAGGGGAGGAGAGTAAGGCTAGGTGAGGAGTTGAAAAATGCCCCTGTCCTGACTGGATGAAGTGGATGCCATGAATTAGATTACACATCAAGGAGGAAGAGTGTGCAGAAGGCAAGCTGGCACATTTGGTTCTAATCGAACCTTCACGATGCTGGGAAGAGTGTACCATTAAACTTCCTGATCCAACCACAGCTCTCAGCTCCTCTGAGCTCTCCCGTGTCCCACCTTGAGTTAACCTCATAAGTACGAACTGGTCACCTCCTAATGCAACCACTGCTTGTTGGATCCTACTTTGTTGAAGTCTGGCAGTAGGTGTTATTTCAGGGTGGGGTGCATTAAATGGTGAATTAAAATGGAGCTCCTGCCTTCCTGAGCCGACAAGCTAGGAGCAATGGGCACATTCATCCCTTCGTGGGCCTGCTTGTGTGCAGAGCACTGGATATACCAGATGAGTAAGTTACTGCGCCAGGAGATCCACATACAGAAACAAATGAGTGCTGACATGGCTCTGAGACCAAAAAGGATTCCTATAACTCCCGATTTCAAATTGCATTCGTTCATTAAGACCTTTTCTTCTGTTATTGTTCTATGTAAGGGGAAAGTTATCACTTTAAACATAAAATATCGCCCTTATCTATTTTCTGTTTAGAGAGTACACATAAATATTTCATTTGAAATAACAATTCTGCTGTTGAAGAGTAAGAATGTAGACAGACAGGTTAGAAAACCCCTGGACTAAAGCTGCAGCTTCCCCAACACCCCCAGAGCCCTGGAGAGTCCCATGCTGGCACAGCAGGGCCGCTGCACAATTTTCACACGCTCCCATGCCCCAATCCCGGCCTGGACAAGTCTGTCTAGACCTAATAGGAGTGTCCACAGGATGCAAAAACAGCTTCTTAATTCAATTTTAAAGATTCAATCACCCAGATATTTTTTTTCCTCTTAGACACCAGCCAAGTATTTGGACTGATTTTTTTCCAGAGAATTTATTGGTTCACATCACATAGACAGGAACCCTATGTCCAAAGAACTTGGAGTTTCAGAGCGACATGATGATGCAATGAGACATTTTGACCAAATTCCATCCTGAATTTGATGAACCCACCCAAAAGGCAAGGAGTGGCTGCTTCTGGTTCGAACTGGTTCTCGAGGCAGTGGAGCATAGTACAAACATCACCAGACTAGGAATGTGGAAGCCAGTATTTTCTTAGCGTGCTCAGGTTTCCTCATCTATTAAGTGAACTCTTTGAACCAGTGGATTTCAGAGGCTCTATCTACCCTGCTTTAAAAATCCTACAAATCCTAAGAATGTCTCTTAAAGAACAGTTCTTCAACTTTGCAATTCTGGATAAACATGATCTGGTCACACTGAAATTTCCTGTTCTTGGTAATTACAATTAATTAGCAGAAATCTATGGCATAAAAAAAATTAATCACAGTGCAATAAGGACTATAAAAGCTAGCCAGATGGTGATGAGATGAACTAAGAGAAAAAACTTCTTTTTCATTTCCAAAGCCCTATTTCAAGTGTTTGTGGGCTTCTCGGACTTGGGTGGTTCCCAGCAAGTCATTAGTAGTTTCTGCAAGCAGGACCCAGCCTCGGCTCAGCCTGGCTTTGAAAGACTCCAGTCTGGTCTGAAGTTGCATTTGGAGCCTGGTCAGAAATATGCTGTTGATGGTGGTGTGAGATCTATCTTTTTCTGTGTTTGAGGACAAAGAGTCTTCTGACAAGCTGGGTGGAAAGAAGCCTTCTCAGTCCAGATGGAGCAAGTCGGGTCTGCAGTGTCTGCCTTGTTTGCTGCAAAACTAAGGAGGAGATTTTGGAAAAGAATAAAAAAGCCAAGAAAGACGCGCTAAGGGCCTCCTGTTGTTCCACTGTGCCTCGCCCTGGCTGGGCAGTGGGAGAGTTTTATGAACCTATTCCCTTCATCTCTGCATATCTTCGGAGTGACTTTTCAACTCCGAAACTTGGGGGTTAGAGTATACTTTGTAAGCAGATCTGGGTTTTTGAAATCCTGGTGGCGTCTGATCTCTGTCCTTCCTGTGTTTATTCTTAAATCCTGGTTGACCTCCCTTCTTTTGTTATCTGATGATGTGGATTCAGGTTAACGGCTTATGGTGGAATGATTTTAAACTTCACCGTCATGTCCGGGTAGAAATAAGACTTCCAGGTGCACTTGCTTGTGTGGAGGGTGGCATATTCTGCCCTCCAACCTGTGGATACTGATGATTTGGTTTGACAAACTGGGGCCCTTCCTCTGGCCCCTGAATCCAATGTGCTGCCCCCGCCACACCCACACCCCCTCCCCAAGGGAAAGGAAACAGGGCCTAAACCTCGAAGACATCCCAGACCCACACCTGCATTTCCGAGAGGGGGCTGGCCCACGTGAAACTGTCGGAAAAGGCCTAATAAAGCACGTGAGTGTTTAACCTAACTCAAACAAATGATTAACTAAAATGTGAGGAGAAAAACAATAACAGGAACCAACAATGGTACGAACACAGCCATGAATCATGTGCCAACCCTTGCTGATTGACGTCAGACCGGCCACAAATGGTGTTTTACAAGTTAAGGACAAGGTGACCTCCAGGGTCACATGCGACAGGCTCCTTTAGATTATTTGCTTTCCTTCAGGTACCATCTCTAAAGGTGCCCAAATGCACGGCAAGGAGGCTTTTGGCAGTTAGGGTACAAATTTCAGAATTGCTGCCTGAAAGAGATTCAAATGATCTGTATTTATTCTAAGGGGAAAAAAAAGAACTATAACAATTTCAAAACTTCACAACAAAAACTTACATTTATTTACACTTGAACTGACCACCTGTATAAAAGACATTATTCTCTCCTTCCACTCTGCTTCTATCACTATAACGCTTCCCAGTATGATTTTTTTCCTTTGTTGCACTTATTACCTATCTGACATGCCATGTATTTGTTTACTGTCTGCCCCACACCCCACTAGAATGTAAACTTTTTGGGACGTTGCTATCTTCACTGCTGTGTCCCCAATGCAATAGAGGTGGAGGTCGCCCCCCAGCTCACAGAAGGTATGGATGAAGGAATAAATCCAGTCAGACACCCAGCAGAAGGGCATTCAGCAAATAGTTATGTGAATTAGTAAATAGACAAGTGTAAAAAGAAGAGAGGAAGCAGATTAATTGACTCTCTATAACTTGAAGTAGTGTTAGCCAACACCACCATTGATGTTTTTATTATTATTTGGATTAGCTTAGATTTACCACTTCCATCTTCCTTCCCACGTTCTCCAGCTTATCTAGATCCTCCTCTCACAGACAGGTGGCCCGTCCGTGATTGTGGATGACCTCGCAGCCTGGAGACAACATGCTGGAGCTCCCACATGGTCGTGGGATGAAATCCTGACCTTGGCGCGCTCCTGCTCAGACTGTGCACACTTTCTTTCTCTGTTTACACAGGAAAGGCAAAACTTGCTGAATGAGCAAGTAAAAGAAGTAGTGAGAAGACAGAGACCTTTAGTAGCAGAGGAATCCCTGATCATGAAGCAGCCAAAAAATGCGGCCAGATTAATCAATTTGTTTCAGAAAACATTTTGAGATCCTACATTCTTTCAATAAAATGCATTGATATATCTACCTGATTTGAGATGGTTCACTAGGCATTCTTTTCAAAGAAGCAGGTTACAAAAAAATTTGAAAGTTTTTTAGTGTACACCTAATTATTGATGCTTACTACCAAGTTCCTGAGTTCAGCTAAGTTCTTGTATTCAGCAAAAACATATGAAACGATCATTTAAGAAAACTTTTTTTTAGGGAGATGTAATTTTAGTATATGGTGGCCACCCAGATATGAATAGTCTAGTTTTACAAGTTGGGTCTAATTTTACACAATCATTTGGGTGGAGCCTGAGGCCTCAAGTGCATAATAGCCGAGGTCTCCTGGGGCAGCACTGTGCAGGAAGGGTCCTGAGGAAAATGGGGACCCCTGGATGTGGGGGTCACACAGGATGCAGATGTGAGCAAGGAGCCCTTTTGCCCTGATGGGCCGAACCGGAGGCACCAGATGCTGGGAGGAGAAAGGCAGGAACCTACCATGTTCCCTCTCTCTCCGTCCCTATAAAGGTGACAAGTGGCCCCTGGGAGGATGCAGAGGATTTGTGAATATTCTAGTCTGGAGTCTCAGGATGACAGGGTAGAGGCAGGGAGAATCTTGGGCCAGACCCTGGGCTTCTAAGTGGGTGTGACTCAAGAATTGGAATTATATAAGCGAATAAGAACACTGTAGAATTCAAGACTTAAAACTGAGAATTATCTCACCAACCTCTTGGACTTTATTTAGATTTGGGTAAGAAGAGAAAATGACAGAAATGCTTGGAAAATACAACTTTCACGGACACAAGACAAATAAAGGTCTAGTCTCCTTCTAACATGAAGGCCCTTATGCTGAGTGAAAGGATTTGGAGAGTGTTTTGCACATTCTTAGTAAAAGAGTAATGGACATAATGTACATAATTCAAAGCCTCTGTTACAGAGCTGGCTCTGACACCTGCCACATGAACACCCTTCCAGAAGGCAGACTTTATGAACTTTAGTTTCCTTCTCTATGAAATGGGTGAAGGGCCAGGTGGTTCTATACTCCATGAGGACAGCTCTATTTTCTGGTAAGAGAAGTGATCAGAATGACTAAGGCTTTCCCAGAGGCTTATGTAGTCAGGATAGGGCAAGAGTGATACCAAAACGTAGTCAAAGGAACTTGCAAAAAATATGTAAATGTAATAGAACCATTATAATGAAGACACAAATAATAATTAAGCCATGGAGGGAAAGGCAGAGGACGAGTTATAGAAAGATCTAGGTGAAGTTACATACTGCAATTGATCTTCCTTGTTAGTCAAAAAAGGGGGCAACAGTACCCCGGTGTCATAATTCTCAATAGCTACTAAAAGGAAGCAGAACAGTTTGCCAAAGGAGAGATACTATAAAACAGCCTCAAAATCTACACAGAATTTATTATCTGGTTTGCTATGTAAGAAATGTTGAAAAACACAAATGCCAATATCAGCGAGAACAGATTTTCAAAGCTCCAAAAATGTCTTTCATGAGGTTTTCTTTCCTTAAAGAGATCTCAATAGCAACAAAATAACAATGCCTATAATGACAATAATGATGATGAACCAAGGAACCTAAAATACATAGTATGGCTGTATTGCTTTCTGGTGGTCTAATTTAGTAGATGCATCGCCAGAAAGCAATAGATCTTTGGCGGTCGATACGTCCACTAGTCAACACTTCTTACATACTCACCATCTGAGACTGGCGTGACTGGGCAAGGCCTATATACATACAATGAAGAAACATTATAAATGGTTACTGCTATTACTATTGGGCCATTTCAATTAATATGACGCAGTCATTAGATTAATTAGAATGACTTTTCATTTAGGCGAATGACTTGCTGGAGACCCACCACCCATATATCTCCCAAGTGGCCACAGCTCACTCAACAAATGGTTTGGCCTTTTCAGGAAGCAGCCACATTTTGGGGTGGCCATGGAGAGGAGGAGAGAAGACAGGTGGGTAAAAAACTGAATATAGATTATTATGTGAACCATCTGAGAGGAGTCAATATGCGCAGGGTTTGCTCAGCTGAAACATTAAGTTTCTATGAGCTTCTGAGGCTTTTTGAGATTTGCCTGGTTTGAGATTAAATAGGATCATGTGCCATACGTTTGCACAAGCAAAATGCGTGTTTGCTGTTCCTACAAGCATTTGCACACAAAATAATTATAGACATGTGAAACAATTATGCAATATGAAAGCTTATACTGGCTTGACAAACATAATTTTATAGAGATGACTCTAGTATTTCCCTCAATCACATAGTACTCTGATAAGTGTTACAGGTCTTAAAATCTAAATGCCTTAAACCAAATGAAAACATGCATAGAAATATATTCTCCACTTGTACCAAGCTATTCCTCACAGCATTATTTTATAATAGAGAAAATCTGGAAACACCTACATAAACAAGAAAAGGGAAATAATTCAGAGAATTCTGGCTGTATCAGTTGGCTACTGCTGCATAACAAACCATCCCAAAACTTTTTGACTTAAAACGAGCATCTATTTTTACACACAAGCCTGCAGGTCAGCTGGGGGTTTCTTCTGGTCTCAACTGGACTCCTCTAGGGAACCGTGGTCAGTTGGCAGGTGAACTGGGAGCTGATTGGTCTAAGAAGTCTTAGCTGGGATGAGCAGGAGGACTGGGGCTTCTTTCCACTAGTAGGCTAGGATGAGGTTTTTCTCAAATCCCAATGATAGTAGTCTATCTATAATGAGGTTCCAAGAAGGTAAACAGAAGCACCCAAGACTATTTGAGGCACAGGCTTAGCATTGGCACGCCATCACTTCTACATCCTGTTGGCCAAAGCAAGTCACAAAGCCAGCCCATATTCCAGGGATTGGAAAATAAGCATCACCCCCTAATGGGAGAAGCTGCAAAATCACATTGCAACGAATGTAGAAACAGGGAGGAGTGAAGAATGAGAAGCAGTTTTGCAATCTGCCACAATGGTACATTCATTGGGTGGATTACTCTCTAATCATTAAAAATGAAGCCTACGTAGCAAGGCTAGGAAATTAAAAGGACAAAAGGAAACATTATGTGTTAACTTTTATTATAGCCATATAAACATACACACTAAAAGGTCAGAGAGAAATATACAGAAATAATAGTTGTACAAGGGTGGCAGAATTTGTGTTTTTAACTCTTTTTTAAAAAGATATATTCTAACTGCTTCAGTAAAGAACCTAAACCTCTTATATCTGTATGCAATATAAGCCACATTTTATTCCTTCAGTGGGATTTTGGCTGAAGCACTCAATGAATGAACAAAAGAATTATAGAGAGAAAAAGTAAATTACCTTTTTTTTCTCTTTATTTTTTTGGACAAAATGATTCAACCCCAAAATTCCATGTCAGACACTTCAGCTGACAGGAGGAATTTAATGTGATATAATATGCTTGCTATTTCTAGGGAGATGGAGTTAGGGCTTTGAGAGTACAAAGCAAAAGGCCTTTGGCTGTTAAAGTATTTTGCACAGGAGTAAAGACTTGCATTGTGTGACTAAATCAATGGAGATTATCTCCTCAGCCGGAATTTCCTTTGTGTGCACGTGTACTCTGTGGGCATCTAGTCTTGCTTTCTGTTCAGTGGCTGAGGCCTCACGTGGATGACGCTGAATACTGTATTGAAGTTACGAGGTGGATATTGATTTCCTGGCCTTTGACTCTCTCTGAGGTCAGTCATTGACCGGCACATTGAACTCAGTCTCACGGGTTGACGTTAGCCACCCACAGCATTGTCCTCACTAGTTTTGATTTAATGATGCTGTGCTTCTAATGCAAACTTTCTCTAGAGTACAGTTTCTTTAGGATTGCTTTCAACAGGGCTCAATGATGACCTCTTTAGCAAACACAGCATGGTAGGTCCTGGAAAATCTAATGCAGGTTTACACTAGCGATGTGCCCTCGTACATCTGAGCAAAATCAGGGCCAGGGGCAACAAGCTCTTAGCCCGTGTTTCTGTCTGAAAATTAGTTGCAGAGAGGTTGCTCCAAACCTCTTCTCCAAGTGTCCTCCCCACTGTTCCCTTGCCCCTGAGGGTTCTCTGTCTGGTCCAGGAAGTATTCTAAAAGCTGTCAGTCCCTTGCCCACCCCCACCGTCACTCCCAGCCTTCCAGATTCTTGGTTTAAACCTCTAACCCAGCCCAACTGCTATGTGCTCTCAAAATGTCTCCCTGTTCTTAGCAAAATGTGCACTCAGAGCCTTTTGTGGGGTCATGTATAATTTCAAGCTCAAAGAGTAAACCCTGTTCCAGGGATTTGCATGTTCACAAGGGTTGAATCTTCAAGAACTGAAACTCTTGAAGCCTTACTTCCCACAAGAACCTAAGGCAAGGGGCGAATGCCTGGCAGGGCCTGACAGATAACTTACAAGAGTGAACAAATCAGGGGACAGGAGTGAGGTTCTCCAAAGTGAGACCTTCCCTACAAGGGTCCCGGGGTGACTGGTTAACACGATGGTCCCCTGGCCACTAAAAGAGGTTAGAGGGGACAGTGTTCACTTTGCAACCAAGACATCCTAAAGCCAGGAGTTAGGATGTTGCCCTGTCTGGGTCCTGGCCAGACTCTCTGTCCTCTGGTGTAAAAGTCAGGTCATCCTTCCTGGGAAAATTCTGGTCATATTTTCCTTTTTGTATGTTTTCAAAAGAAGCTGGAAATCTGGATTTTATGTAAAATCTTTCGATCTTCAAATGTTAGAAACTAATTCTACTTGTGGAAAATCCTTTTGAAGGGATAAAAACTCTCGTGTGTGAGCTGAACCTGACCCTCAAAAGGCCCTTTTGTGACCTCTGCTGAGGTGGGCATCCGGGGAGAGGCGGCACAAAGCTGACATTCCCAGATCACCTCCTGTAAAGCAGGGCGGGGTCCCGGGGGGATTATAGGGGGCTTATCAGCATCTCCAAGGGTGGAGTGAAGAAAGGAAGTGTAGGATTTTTGTTTGATGTTTTCCAAAGAAAGACTTGGCTTCTAAAAGCTGAGTGGCCCTGACTTAGTGGCCACCCGCACGAAGCCACGCACGTGGGACCCTGTGCCCTGAGCAGAGGGGTCTGGGGGCCCGAGGCTGAAGACCACAGGTGTGGGGGTCACCGCCACTGCCCATGCTGCCCCGCACATGCCCACCCTAGGCCCAGGGACCACATCATGGCTGGTGGAGCAGGAAATGCTCTGGCAGGGATAGTGAGCAATGTGGAATCTGGGGCTCTCAGCACTCCGAACGATCTTAGCAGTCATCCATTCAACCCCGGCATTTTGCACAAACAATCCAAATGCAAGGAAGGGACTGACTTCTCACTGTCACCCTTACCCAAGTGGTTTATGGCTGAGCTGAGACCACAGCGCAGGCCCCTGTCTGGAATCCCTCCCCATGCCCCGCCCCCATCCTCACTGCAGGAGAAGTGGACAAAAAGGGGATTTGTGCAATGAAAACTCAAACGCAGCTTCATTTTGGTGTCTTTGTAAGATTCTTCATCTCCAAAATTTCACAAGCCAGGAGGAAAAACAGTCTGTTTCAAATTGTCCATCTCAATTTAGGGCTCAGAAAAGATAGACACCAAATCATTTTAGGCTTTGCTTAATTATGATGAAGAGTTTAGCAAGTCTATGTGCCTGACACTCTACCAAGTATTTTATATATTACTGCATGCAATCTTCATGATCATCTCCATTGTACAGTGGGGGGAATTGAGGCTTTAAGAGGCTAAGAAATCTGCCCAAAGGTTCACAATTAGTAAGTGATAGAGCCAGGATTTGAATCTATATAGTGTGACTCAGAGTCCTAATATAATAAATATATATGGTCCCTATAGCTGAGTTTCACCCTAAGTCAACTCCCAAGAGATATTGGCTTTTAAAGGCCCAGTTCCCAGAAAGCCTTCTGGAAAACTTACCATCATTCCAGCATCTAGGAATTAGTCTCTTGTGCAAAACACTATCCTGAGCCCATTTCATGACACATATTTTTTCCCCCAGGCTCCAAAAATGTGGTCTTCCCTTATTATGCCAATTAGGCAAGAACAGATGGTCCTCTTCTACTCGATAGTTAACCATTCAACATTTACGCAGAAAAATCCTGGAAAGTTTATTTCAAATATGAAAAGTGTCAGCCCAAAGGAAAATTATTTTAATAATTCTCCAGGGGTCAGGGGGCGTTCTAGAGGGAGACTTTCTGCAACTTTAACCAAAATGTCATGTAATGTGTATGCTATAATGGCAGGATGTCTTGATCCCAACAGAATACACATAAACAGAGGAGGTAATTGGAGTCATCATTTTGTGACACCTGAAAGGATGACAAGAAACCTTTAACCTACCGGTAATCAGCAGAGTGCGCTGTCATTGTGAATGCCTCAACCGGTCTATGGGATAGCACATTAGCAAGCTGGCTGGCTATACAAGCCTATTAGAGGCATGTAATTCTCTCATATACTTAGCACTGAAGTGGATAGGATTCAAAATAGCTTCCTTGTCTCTGACATGCATCCAAATTTTTAATAGCAGCTAAGTACCTTACTAAGCAATTGAATAAAATAATGCATTCAAGCCCCAGAAAACCTTTTCAGACCTCTTTTTATCTCTACGTTTTACTGATAGAAAATGGATTGTAATTCAAATTTGTATACTGGGCACACGCCATGCAATAGATTTTTTTTTTTCTTTCTTTGTAAAACTCAAGCATTCCAAACTATTGAAGGAGTTAAGCAATTTTGATCATTTTGAAACTAGCTGTCAGATTTAATCTCTGCTAAGGAGACAGAGGGCAAATGTATTCTGAAGCTTGTTATATAATTTACAGATTATTTTTGCAATTTATATTCCATCAAATAGCGTATATTAGACTCTCAGAAAGCACGTAATGATCAATTAATTTCGGCAGAGCAATCCTGGTGGCACTTATGGGACAGACATGATTAGACCCTTTTCTAGCTGAGTCCCAAGGTCAAGTCATCAAATATGACTGATTACATTTTCTAATGGTTTCTCTATGCCCATTAAAGAGCACTCAACTATTCAGCCTCTCCTTTGATCGTGACATTCAAAATTTGCTCTGATGGCTCCTGACAAGCAAAAATGTATTCTCTAATCTTTAACCACATAAACAATAGCTAACCACTTGTAATTGAGTTTAAATTGATTTCAGGTGGCTTCAGAGAAAAGCAATTTCTACAACAGATTAACCTCTTAATTAAAGTATATTAAGAATACTGTCAGGTGTAGAAATTCTGCTACAGCAGAAAATTATACCTCATTGACATTCATTTATAAAAGAATTGCTGTTCTGTTCCCAGGTAACAGGTTACTTATTTGTGCTACTTTCTTCACTAGGTCAATGCAAGCCTAGTTTCAGTCTTCGGAATATCAGTCTTTTGTATGGGAAAACGTGGGGAAAGGGGGCAGTGTGATGTGAAATAGACATGACGCTGTCCTGGTACTTTCTTCTTCAGAAAGTCACTTTTCTCAAGGGGACCCTTCTGCAAAAACCATAGACCCCCGTCCCTTAAATTAGCTGAGGCATGAGGAAAAGCAGGTGTCAACCATCACACCGATAGCAACGAAATAGGTTTCCCGCAGGTGTTCTTCGAGGCATTTTAAGTGGACTCCATCTCTGTCCTTCAAGTCCTTGCCACTTAACAATGGTCCTCAGCCCAGTGTCACTTGGAGGACTGTGACAGTTGCAAATTTCAGGGCCTTCAGGCCCCACCCGAGACCTGAACCGACTGAATTCACATCAACATTTTTGCAAAAAGATCCCCAGGGAAATCGTTTGAGATATTAAAGTTTGAGAATGACTGTTCTAAGAGAATGTTTGTGCTTGAATTCCCATCGTTTCAGGTTGTATGTGTCACACATTAAAACCATTTGTTTGATTTGGTGGGGAAAAAAAACTACAATGGAACTGATTGTTGCATATTATGTAGACCAAATTATTTTCTCTGCACTGTTTATTTTATTTCTCCTTCCTTTGAAGACCTTCATAGCCTCCTATATTTCTTATCCTGGCTGTGAACAGCCCAGGTAAACTCAGGCCCACCCACCCAGGTCTGGCCCAGAACATGGGACATATCAAGAGTTTCTGACTTGGGCTACACTTGGCTTTAGAATCAAGCTTTAGTGATCCCCATGTGGCTCCATGAGCCTGGGGTAACCTGATCCTAGTAGTTTGCTCTCTTGGCACTGAAACCTTCTTTGGCTCATGTTCCTGAATTGGTCTCAGCCTCTGTTATCCTGAGCCTGGGGTTTTGTTGCTGCTCCCTGAATTGCAATTTTTTAAAATCTTTCCCACCTGGTCTCAAAATACCTACTTTCTGCTCTCACCTGTTTAAACTTAGTGGTTTGTGGCATTGACATCTACTCCATAGGTGACAGACTCCAGCCCACCTTCACGTGGCAGGCAGCTGCACTCAGCACCCAGGTGTTGTTAATAGACTTGGTGTGGCACAGAGACGATCAGGCTTGGCTGCACATTCGAATCCCCTGGGGAGATTCAAATTTTCCTATGCAAAGGTCCCAGCCTAGATCAAATAAATCAGAATCTCACGTCCTGAGCGCACATAGTTATAAAAAGCTGCCGGGTGATTCTAACATGTAGCCAGAGTTAGGAAACACTAGTTTAGAGTAAGTTCCATGTCCCAGCCAAGCCCGTCCCCACTCCCTGCTCTGGACTTCAGTAGCAATTTACTTCTCCTTATATTCTAGTCTTCCTCTCCTCACCACCATAGCATGTAGAAAATACCTCTGGGTGTATTATTGGGGTGGAAATGGGAAGTGAGGGCAGGGGAGCAAGTACCTACATGCATGCTCAATCATATGGCTAAGATTGTGCAAAGAGATAGACATTAACCTGGCCACCCCAACTTCCCCCCAGTTTAAGTTGCACCATTAGTGCAGAAGAATTGCAGAAGGTGAGAAAATGGAGACCAGGAAGGAAGGCAGACAAAGCATAAGGAGATTCAACATGACACAGCCAATGTTTTCCCGCTTGCAAATATTCCAAACAAGAAAAATACCCCCCAACTGTGTGCATCCATAAATGGCAGTTCTAAACCTGTCCTGAGCGTCCCTAAGTCTTTAGAAGCAAAGCAGATCTAGATCTGTCGATGCCCGAGATTAAGGTGAGATGGAGAAGACCACAGTAGCGTGAGCCATGCCAGGGCTCCCAGCCCGGGGCCTGCACCTGGGCAGGTCTGAGCCTGCTCTGGAGCCAGGTGAGAAGATCTGCAAGGGCGCAGGTAAAGGAGGAGGAAGCCAGAACCCTCCTATCACTCTTCCTCTGCTCACCTCTTCTTTTCGGGGTGAGGAGCTCATAACAACTGCTGCAGTCTGCTCGGTTCTCTGAGTGTCATCCTGTCGAGCAGATGAGCAGCACCTGGGAGCCCGTCAGACGTGCAAAGGCTCTGGGGGAGGGCCCACCGCAGACCTACTGAATCAGACACCGGAGGTGGTGCCCAGACACCTGTGGCTTAAGAAGCCCTTCAGAAGACCCTGATGTGTGCTTAAGTTTGAGAACCACTGCTTTATACTTACTTAGAGCTTGCTTTTGCACCTCCTCGGTCATCTTTTCCACCTGGTCCAAGAAGGGGAGGAAATGTTAAAATACACTGCTATCAGCAAATACTTTTGAAAGAAAGAATTAAGTACTTTTTGGTTTCTGAAATCCTATTTGCATTATCTTATCAGATCATTGTGACAAAGAACTCAAGTATTATCCCTATTTAAAAGTCAGTGACACTGAGACCAATCCAGATTACAGTCCAGTTCGTTGCAGAGCAAAGACTGGAATTCGGATCTCTTAAACCCTGACTCAGTGCTCTTCCCTCTACGCTGCATTCCCCTCACTCTTAGTTCTTTTTCTCTGCAGTGTTTTCCACTCTGCCCAGTAGCACCCCCTTAACATTTCGTGCAAGCTACAGATGTGTAATCAACATTCACCTACAGCAAGTACTGGTTTAAGCCGGACAAACTGCAAGGAACACATTTTCCCTTGTCACACAGGTGCACACCAAAAGATTTAGCAGAAGATAAGAGGATGGATGTTTGGGCCACACAGAGAGATCACCTGCAGCTGTAGGGATTGGTCAAAGAGCCTTTGACAATCAACAGAGTTGATTAATGGGCCAGAAACTCCTGCAGTAGTTGAGAAATCAACAGATTTTCAACTTGAACGTCTTATTAGTTTATACTTACCTCTCATTTCGTAGGAAGATCCATAATAAATTTGGCCATTTGAAAGCTAGTATGATTTCCTTTAGGGCCCTTTGCTACAAGCTCCAGCCTCCGAATGACGGTGCTTTGCCTGGATGACAAGGGCCCACCTGGAGGTTAGAGGGGTGCGGGCCCTGACACAGGGCATGACCATTCCCCAGTGTGTGGTGAGGAGGTTGTGTGGACCACTCACCTGCCCCAGATTCTGAACTGATGTCTCAGTCTCTCAACCCAAGCCCTGTGTCTAAGTGCTTGGGTTACAGTGTTGAAACCAGACAGGCGTCTGTCACCTCAGCCTCCATGACTGCGATCTTGACCTCTGGACGCCCACCCACACCACATCTCGACCTGTACTTTCTGCCTTGTTTGGGCCTCTGATAAGAAGGGCAAACCTCTTCCAGCCACTGGCCCTGACTTCTGGTTCTGACCACAGCTCTGCCTTTGTAACTCACACTAACCTCAACCCTGTTCCTCGTATCACCACCCAGCCCTCTGGCCCCACCTGCTCTCTGATGGTACATCCTCAATTCCAGCTGCCTCCCTGTCCACGTTCTCCCTGGTCATTTCTGACCCATGCCTCTTGTGACCTGGCACTGGAAGAGTCACCCACTCTCTGCAGATGAGTTGATGGTCAGGTCTGCACTGGCTGAGCTGCCTGGGCTCCAACCCAGAGCATGGCTGGGGCTTCACAAATGGTAGTGAGGAAAACATGAATGTAGGAAGAAGGGAAGTGATGGATGAATGACATTTGGAGAAAGGGGAGAATAAGCATAACCAGGCTAGTCTCAGCTTTCAAATATTAAGCTAAAAAATTTCATCATTCCTTCCCAAAGTCAGATGACCCTGAATCTCACAGGTATTTTAACGCCTTCTCACGAGTGGTCTAAATTCACAGTTGTTATAAAATGATCCTGCACTTTCCTGAGCAAAGTACAATGTAGAGAATAATAATGAGTAAATTAAATGAAAACAAGTAAGAGAAGGAAATGGGCAATAAAAAATAGTTTTTAATGAGCACTTAGTCTGTGCCAGGCACTGTGCTAAGCACTTTGTACATAGTAGCACATTCAATTCTTACAACAACCTTAAATAATAGTGATATTACCCCCAATTTACAGATGATGAAACTGAAGTGGAGTCAGAATTTGGTTCCAAACCTGAGCTCTTAACCTCCTTGTTAAGCTCCTTTCCTCATGAGAGCTGGATTCTCTGCCATTAGGTGTAGTTCAGTTTCATTTGGCCTCAAAATTTGCTTGCATGGCCCTCCCTGTCATTGTCATATGTAATATTTTTACCAACAGTACTCTCTTTGATGCTAGGTAGCATCAGTACAATCTCTTGCAAAATAGAAGACTTGAGTTCACCAATTAGGCCAAGCACTCTCAGCTGATGTGTCCTGGGGAAAGAGAATGGGACTTGGGTCTAGTCCCTGCCCTGGCTGTGTGGCCTTACAAACCACTTGCCATCTCTGAGTCTACTCTCTAGCATTCTATGTCTCCATCACGCTATTCAAAAATTAAAGGGGCCATTGATGTAGGAATGCTCTATGAGCTGTAAGTCACTACAAAAATAAAAATTATTATTATGTCAAAAAAGAAGTTCAACTCTTTTTTTCCCACTGAATTCACTAACTATGTGAGAGTCACGGAGGCAAAATCTTTTATGGCCAGGTTCATTCCAACAACAACACTTTCCACACACATCCGTTAAGGTCCAAACATGAGCTAGGCACTTATATAGATATTTTTTCTTTTCAGAGGCAGAGGCAACACATTGATGACCAAGTAACTTCTGCATCTTCTCGTATTTTGGCAGATATTACACCTGCTGAGGAGGAAATCCCTAGAGCTGGACTTGGATAGGACAGTTAAGTGGGAGTCAGACACTATGGTTTGATTACACAAACACCAAATCGTCCTCATTTTGTCTCAGCTAACAGACGTGTACAAATCCGTATGGGCCATGGGGCAAGGTCAAGTTGATTTTTCATGGAGGCCATTTTGTCACATGGCGTCCCCACAAGAGAGTGCGGATGAATCACAGCAGATCTGTCACCCTTATAACAAACAGCCCCAATGCCCTGCTGAACTTGAGTCATGATACGTGTAGACTTATAGGCAGTCTCATTTCCAGCTTTCTACATTTTTCCATCTGGCTTCTCTTCCTGGATTTGTTTTGCCTTTAGCTTTTTTTTTTTTTTTTAATAACAACTTTATATCCATTTTTTGGATACTTTCTCCTGAGTGCCTTGGCTAAGAAAGAGGCAGGACATGTCATTTTGGAGAAATATATTCCATATAAACATCCACAGTTGACTATGGTATTTCTCTAACTATGGTATTTCTTCTAACTAAATATATACCAGAAACTTATTTCTATGTATTTATTTTTATTTTTTGTTTTTCTTTTTTGTTGTTTATGTTACAGGGTGTCTTCCAAGAGCAAGAAGGAAACTTATTTTTAATAGAAACATTTTTATCAAGATACAATTTCAGGACCTCACAATTCGGTCACTGAAAGTCTATGATTCAATGGTGCTTAGTATGTTCAAAGAGTTATGCAATCATCATCACCACAATCAGTATTAGAACATTTTTATTGCCCCAAAGAGAAGCTACATCTCCATTAGGTCACTCCCCATTCCCGCTTAAACCTCCCCGCCTAAGGTAACAACTAAACTACTTTCTGTCTGTATAGATTTGCCTATTCTGGACGTTTCATATAAATAGAATCATTCAATATGTGGCCTTTTGTGATTGGCTTCTTTCACTCAGCATAATGTTTTCAAGGTTCATTGATGCTGTAATTCAGTAACTCAACTCATGCTATTTCTTCTCATGGAACTTTAGCTTTGTTTCCCTTGGAATAGCAATAATAAATAATAATAAAAAGTATTCTCTAGTGGCTGCTCTCTGTGCCAGGTACTAGACACATAACCCTCACAACAAGCCATGCAGGAGTTATTATGGTTCCTACTTTCAAGGTAAGCAAGCCAAGAAATGCCATACTGCTCATTAAGTTATAGAGCCAATATTCTAACTCAGGTGTCTCATGCTAAATCACTTTTCTCCTCTACCCACACAGTAGGTCTGCCTTAGATGACGAGTCATAGTTATCACCAGCATCATCATAAACACCTTTATCACATTTCTCTGAAACCCAGAACTGGCCCACGGTAGTGGCTTTGACTTGTACCCAAGGAGCAGCAGAGAACAAGCTCTTTCAACATAAAATGCTCAGACGTAACCTACGCAGGAAACGAGGAAGGATGCTTTGCAGGACTCGAGAGTCCAAAAGCCCTGGCTTCAAATCCCACATCTGCCAGCTTTTAGTTGCGTGTACTTTAGGCAACTACTTTCTAATTCTTGATTTTCCCACATGTAAAATGAGGATGTCGGTCCCTTCCTTGTAGGGTTATTACGTGAATGAAATAAAAAGATGAGAGCTCAGCACAGTCGATAGTATTTGCTACAGTTATTCTGACAGCACTAGATGACGGTGAAATGGCATTTCACCAGTCATCCAAGGAGCGCACATTTCTGGTCCCAACACACGCACACACATGGACACACCAGGGTAGTTTGGGGTGAAATTCTCATCCTTCTTTTATCATCTCTAAGGTGTTTGTTCATGAGGAGAAAGGGATGCCATGCAGGGGAATGAAGAAGGAGCAGAACTATGACACTGGATGAGACACACCACAAGGACCTGAGTAAACAATCTCCAGGGAGCCCTGAGCCGTAGGGGAGAGCAGCGGTCACAGGGGGAGGAAGCCGCGCTGTCATGGCTTTGGTGTGGATGGAGAGGCGGCCTTTAGACAGTTCACCAAATCCGCAGAAACATGACTACCATAGTAGAAAAGTTTGCCAAATTACGCAATTTGAAGCAAAACTCTCCTGACTACCCCCACTGTGATGTTCAGCTTCTGGCTACACCAAAAGCAGTTGCCAGCAAGAAAATCATTTTAAAAAAATATTTTTCTTTTGGCATGTGGCTAAAGGCAGAAAAGCTGAAAGAGAACCCTAGAGGAGTTTTTCCCTAACCTTTTATTAAAGTGATTTTCTGGCTTTGGCAAAATACATGAACCAAAATATAATGAGACTCATTTGAAATCTTTCAATTAGGGTAAATAACTTCTTGTGCACATTTTGGGTAAGAACTCTGTCCTACAGATACAGGCTCATATGCACAGAAAGATGTACAAGGATGCTTAATGTAATATTCTTTAATCGTTCTGAGAAACAACGGAAAGGTCTGAACACAGGAGAATGGTTAAGCAAAACATGGCACAAGCATCTTAACAGAATACTATAGAACTATTGAAATTAATGGAGTATACTCATTTATATAGAATAATGCAAATTAGGGGGGAAAGCAATCCATTAGGCAATACATTTAGTATTTGGTTTCTTAAAAATGTTTATAGATAGCCTGAAAGGAGTCACATTACTCTGTACTTCTTGCCCTGTGGAAGGGCCTGGGTTGATACTGGGTGTCAAGAACTCCCACTTTCCACCACCTGTACTGATACACTTTATATTTTAATAACATGGATACAGATGCATCCTTCCCCCGGTCCACTCTCTCCCTGCTGCTCCTCCTGCGGGGCCTTCTCCCTCCTCTCTCAGGACTGGACTCAGATTGCAGCTCCTCCGGCCAATATCTCAATTACAGCCCCAACCACCTCCCTGTCTCCCTTCCTCGCTTTCTTCCTTACAGGTATCATAACCTAACGTTCTAGGTGTTTTTACTTATGTGTCTTCCTTATTACCCATCCCCCACCCCCAACAAAATGGAAACCCTCTGAAGGCAGGGATTTTTGTCTGGTTCGTTCACTGCTGTAATGCCACGGCCTGGAGAATAGCATCTGCCACGTAGACACAAACATCTGCCACTGACTGAATGCGTGAGTGTTCGTGAAATGCTTTTATAATAAACAATTAGAAGCAGGATTTTTTTTTCAGAGAATAATGGAAGAAGTAGCCCTTCTAAACAAATAAAGGATCAACCTAGAGGCAGCCAGTACCAGGGAATTCTTAAAGCATGTGCAGGTCCATTGAGCTAAAGTTCTGAAGAAGGATTCATATGTTTGGAGAAAGATCTGTAAAATGAGGCAGGCCTTTGGTCTGTGGGCCTACCCATGAGTGTACGAGGACCAGGCAAAGTCTCTGGTGGAAAAACATAGGTAGAATCCAGAATTAAACCAGAGCTCCTTTTTTTCTATCGCTTCTCTCTAAAACACAACAGCCAATGATCAGTGCTAAGGATCAGGGTGCATTGTGCCTACTGACATAGGTTGGGGTGAGAGGGCAGCCTTGTGTAGGGGGGACTGGGAAACAGTCAGGAACCAAAAGAAGGAAGCAGACATTTGTCATCACAGTGATGTTCAACGGTGCATTGGGAGTGGGGAATGCTATCTCCAAAGGACACACATGTAATGGGCTGTGGTCCCACAACAAAGTACTGTCTAGACCCCACACATGACACACATTTCCCACTCTCCACCTTTGCATTTGCTCTTTCCTGTTCCTTGGAATACCTTCTCCCACACTTTCTCTGGCAAATTCTCTCTCGCTCTTCAGAAGCCAACTCACATGTCAATGCTATTGTGAGCCACACAGCAGCCCGTGACATCCAAGTCTGGCCCCCTGTGGGATCTATTCTGTCCCTGAAGCAATCACAACTCCTGTGCCTTAAATAAGTCCACATGATCGAGGGCAGCTGGGAGGATCCTGCCCAGGCCCGAGTCTCCAAGCCCGCTCGGAGTGCAGACAGACTGGGAGAGCGCTTGGGCCCATGCTGAGCTCATGTCTCAGTCACTGCCCTTCGCAGGCAGCATGGACAATCCTCACTGCCTGTGGATGAGGCCCCGGCCAGGCACCCGACATGTGACACACAGTCTTTTTCTGTGCTGAGCTCACACAGACCATCAGCTGGTCCTTGGGAGCTGCCAATGTTTGTCGAGTCTGGAGTTCTTCCTACCTGCCTCTCAGGTTCAGAGATCACCATCACTTTGATGCAAAAACAATGCCCTGCAGTTCTGATGGCCAGACTCGTTTGTCTGCCCTGTGGCTTCTCTCGGCCAGCCAGTCACTCAGTCAACACTAACCACAGGAGTGGAACAGGGCACAGTGCTCGGTTTTGTACCACGGGACAGAGAAGACAGAGAAGACAGTATGCAGGGAACCCGACGCTGGGGGACTCCCTCTCTGCAAGCCCCACCTGGGGCTGTCTACAGCTGACCCAGTGGCCAGCTGAGACTCCTGCAGTCAAAGGAGCCTTTCAGAGGTGGGGGAGAGGAGATACACTGCAGGTTACACAAATGATGAGAAGACTGAGGCAGGAAACCTTATGAGTTGAAATATCACATAAATTCCCCAAAGCTGAAGTTCCCGTTTCCCTCAGAGTTACACTTTCTGAAATATATGAATTTAAGGTGGTCCCATGAAATTTGTACTTATATGATAAGTATGTGATAGGTGCATTGGTGAGATTTAGGCATGTGATGAGTATAGCTACTGGGAAGTCCTTGTTTTGGAATCTGACAAGCCTGGGTCCAGATTTTGCTTCTGTGTCACCAGTCGTTCTATGTGACCCTGAGACAAATCCTCCATCTCTACGTGTGAGTTGTATCGTCTGTGAAATGAGTTTATTGTCAGGGAGTTTAGGAGGAGCCAATCAAAGCGTACATCAATATGGTTGGCACCATATCTCGCCCCTCGTAGACATCAAGGATATTCTTTCTGAAATACATCCCATGGTATTTTCAAGGCTTACTGTCCCAAGCAAGGGTAAAATTAATTCCACCTAGACCAAAAAGGGTCATAAGTAGAAATGCATAGATAAATCAGTAGAAATCTTCTTTAAAGAGGGAAAAGAGGGTGATTGGACATTTGTTAAGGGGTGTTCCTTCCAAACGGAAGGGAAGTAGAGGGCTCCTCTGGAGAACAGAGGCGGAAACAGAGGACAGGACAGGCAGTGACCAGCCCCGAGGAGGAGCCCCACTTTTCTTTGTCCACCACCCCTCGGGTGAACCTTGAGGGACTGGGGGGAGGGAGTGAGTGGAAACTCCCTGTAGGTTTGGGAAACTGCTAGAATGCTGACGTCAGTTCCTCCTTTCTCGGGTACAATCTGAAAAGACTAAGAGGCTTGCATAGAAGGCTGGCATTGGAGTCCAGGCAGCCTGCATGGTGAGGGACAGGGAAACACCCAGTCCCAGGGGGAGCTCAGACACAGCCCCCTGAGCCTCCCGTGATGGAGGAAGGTGGGGAGAACGTGGTTGAAGTTTTCTGGCCTCCAGGGGCCTCAGAAGGAACAGAAGGCTGCACACCTGGGGACCTCTGGCAGAGACCCAGTTCCAGACCTCACAGGAGCCCCGCAGACACCTGTGCAAGGTGGCCGGGTCCAGGAAGGAGGAGGGACGTCTCAGGAGAGGCCAGCAAGCACCCAGGGACACCTTTGAGGACTCGGTTTCCGCCATAATGGTGCTGCACAAGCTCCCCCTAGACCCAGGCACATCAGACGAAGGGGAAGAGAGGAGGGCAGAAGAAATCCCCAAAGAGTATCAGTTTCCCCGAACGAACTGTAAACCTGAAAGAGGCCACTAGAAATCAAAGAGACAGAGTTGCCTTACACTGGAAAATTTAAGCGTCTCCTCCCTCTCTCACAAATCCCTACTGCTGCTGAGGAGGAAATGAGGCTTTGAAAGAAAATAAAAGCACGTTATAATTCTCGCAGATCCAGGTATTAATGAGCAAATTGCAATGCCTCACTACTGGCTACATTATTAGTATTATTACTATTATTCGATATAACGATAGTAATAATAATATTTAACCATTTTAACTTATAAAAATGGCAGTTTTCAATGGTTAAAACTAATAGATATTAATTGCTACTTTTAAGCAACCAAGATGTAGAAAGGGGATCCCTTCCCTCTGACCCCATGGAAACATGTCCAAAGGTGGGGCCTCGGGCAGGTCTAGGAGGCCAGAAGGTCTGTGCTTTGGGGTGTTCTCTGCCTAGAACACTTTTCTGCTTCTATCCACTTCCCCCTTCCCACCATTTTTCCACCTGGATCACCATATTCAGCGATGAGAACACCAGGTAGGTGCTTAGAAGCTTGGAGTCATTTCTGCCAAATGAAAAGAACTTTATGCAGAAAAGTCTTACCTAATAATCGTGGTACTTTGGACTCTAAGAAGTAGCTCGCGTTGGATATAGTTTGAAAATATAAGGTGAATCACTGACAACCCCATCCTCTGAGGCCAGGATCTCAGGTTTCCAATTTAATTTTCCACAGATGTGAAGTTTGTGAAACAGGGCAGACAATGCAGATAGAGGCCTTTATTGGGAGACGCTGCCAGTGTGGCACAGCTCTGGGCTCACTCCCTCTGCCAACTGGGAGCAAGCTGGCCCACCACTCCCTGGCCCCTTGGCAGTCATGACACAGTCTCATGGCTAGAAAAGGATTCAGAAATCAGGAGGCCACATCTCTGCCTGATCTCCAGTGTGACCTCTCTACACACCTCCCTGGAGCAGTGACGTAGTCTCAGCTTAAGCACCGGAGCCACAAGGAGCTCACGTCTCCAGGCATTGTTTGAGACCATTCTTCCTTGTGTTAAATCACCATGTGACAACATGCAGAGATCAATAGCATGGGTTTTGGAGTTGGAGAGAGTCACGCTCTCCACGTGGCTAGCTGTGTGGCCAAGGGCAAAGGCATAACCTCTTGTACCTGAGTTTGTTGTTTCCTAATGGGTAAAAGGGGTATACCTTTATTCCTTGCTTCAAAGGGCCATGGTGAGGCCTGCTTAAGGAACTGCTTATAAAGTATAGCCAGGTTCTGAATATAGGATCCACTCAATTAGTGCCTACATCAATTTATCGTCACTGTCATTGGCATAGTGTTGGGGAGCGGGCGAAGTCTGAGGGGCTTACAGGATATGGTCCTGCCTGACTTCATCTTGCCTCCCCCTACTGGGCTTCGCACACCCAACCACACTGGCCTCCCTCCTGCGCCTTCAACTGCCCAACTCTTCCCTGCCGCAGGACCTTGGCACTTGCCAGTTCTTCTTTCTGGAATGCCCTTCCCTCACCTCCTTAACTGTCACCTCCTCAGGAAGGCTTTCCTTAACCACATTATACACAGTAATCTTCATGCCCCAGTTTCTTTCTCTCTTCCCACTGTGTTTCCTTCACAGTACTCCCCTAATCTAAAATTAGGTTGCTTATTTATACGTTTGTTTAATATCTGTCTCTCCTGGCTAGAACATAAACTCCATAAAAGTAGAAACCCTGTTTTGTATCCCAGTGCCTTATACATGGGAGGCATTCAATGAATGCTCAATGAAGGAAGGATATTATCATAGTCTTTAAGGTTCTTAATGGAAGGGGAAAAAAACTTTCCATGATTTCCAAGTGGGGAGAGACGAGGAAATAAAGCAGAAAATAGCAGAATTGTTAACTGCCACATTAGCTTGAGATTGAAACAACCAGAAAAGCGAAAATCTGAATGCTTAATTATAAAATGCAAACAAAGGCAGTTTTCAAATAGACACGGGATGATGTCCTCGTGAAGCAGATGGATCATAAAGTGCCAAGGACGGCGACTTCCCACCCCCTGGAAACCTGAGCCCAGCTCCTGGATGTAAGGCCAGCATGATTTTCCAGCCCTTCCCAAGAACACTTCAACCAGAAACACTTCAAATGAAAGTACAAAGGAGTCTCGCTGACACTGGGCACCAGCGAATCCTCGCCGCGTACAGCATCTGGGCAGAAGTAAGAACATCTGTTCTCAGCGTGAACCCTATTAGCTTCATCATTTGGCTTTCAACAGAGAAAATGTACAATTATGATGCATGAGCGTAATTGGTGGCAAGGTGGCAAGGCATGCTCTGCAGCAGACGGTTAGCTCAGGGGCAGGTGTGGCCACCGGGGGGAAGGCCCATGCGCCGGGGGACCAGAGCACCGGCAGTGACAGCTCGTTACCTGGAGCCAGCCTTGCGGCAGTCTGGAGACAGAGGGCATCTGGGGAATGGAAGGAAGAGAGAGAGACAAAGGACGGAGAATGGAGGAGGAAGAGGGAGGAGGAAGGAGAGAGAACGGATGAGACGCACAAAGACCTGAGCCAAACAGAGAGCGTGAGGGGGAGGGAGGGCACCAGAGAGAGAGAAAAAGGAGCCCTGCCTGGCAGGCGACAGCAGCAGATGTCCCAAGCACCAAAGCAGGACCGCCTGAGTCCACACTGAATCTCCGCTAGTTCTTAGAAGCAGAAACGTGCACTCAGGCAGGCGGCCTCGTCTCTGTGGCTCAGTTCTCTCGGCCCATGAGAGGGGGAATCGTGGCACCTACCTCAAAGGGTCCACGTGGGCACTAAGTTTGCTCCCGCACATAAAGGGCTTAGGGAAGCACGTGACAGGGAGCAAGCTGCCATCATCATTAGTAGTAGCACTGTTAGTACTACTGCTGCTACTGCCATCATGGTTTATAGATTGGATGCGTTTACTCCTTACAGCAAGATGAGCTAGGTGCTGTGTTGGTCCCAAACCGCAACAGGTGTGTGACAGTGAGAGGCTGGGCCTTAGCTCTGTGGCTAGAGCCCCACTCCTTACCAACTATTAGGCAGGACCCCGCCTAAGGACCCTACGAGTGGCACGATCAAACTTAAACAGACGTGGGTTCGAATCCCAGCCCCACACCCAAGAGCAGGGAGCGTGCTGAGCTAAATGGCTTCATCCTGGGCCGCGGTGCTCTCCGCTGGAGATGGAATCAGATGCCCCTGGGTCTGCGGGGAGGATCCACACAGAAGTGCAGCCTCATGGTGTCTGGCACTCAGCACATGGTAGCTCTCAGCATCGTTGCAAGACAGCACGCTTTCGGTGAAAGCTGACAAGCGCTGGGAAGAGGAGGCAGAAAGACGAAAGTGGGGAGAGAGGGAAGCGTTTGGCAGATGGCTGATGAGGAAGCTGGGAGCGGGATGGAGGCTGTGGGCGGTGGCGGAGCAAGGTAGGCTGCAGAGGAACCAGGAAGGGCGGAAGAACCCCGCTCAGCACCCGAGAGCCTCTCCAAATCGAATCGCACTACGATGTTCCTGTTAGCAACATGAAGTTTCAATAAAAAGTTAAATGATGTGTGAAACTATCTGTATAAGCGGTCACCTTATAAAAGGTGCCTTTTAAAAAGATTTCTTACCACATTGTTAAATATTTTAGAAGGCATGTAAAGAGGTGGGTATGTAACTAGTATCCAAAATAAAATAGATTACACAGAAAGGTCCATATTCAATGGATTCTAGTAAAACTGAGGAGTTGCTGTTTGTATTTATGTAAGGTCCTGCATCTTGGAAGATGCCCTTTTGATGTCTTAGTAACATGGGTGCTGGTGTCTGAATAGCTGTTTAATCTTGGGCAAGTTGCCTAACCTCTCTGAGCCTCAATTTTCTCCATTTGTAAAAACTAAATGACATGTGTGAGGAGGTTAGCACGATGCCTAGCATGTGCAGAGAACTCAATCAATGTGGGCTAATAGTATCATTGCTATTTGCATTATCATTTGGCAAATCACAAAAGACAGAGTGCTGCAGTGTGGCTTCAGAGTCGACAAATCTAATTTCTGGAAATCGTCCAAGGAAAACAGTCAATAATATCAACTCCTCCCTCTGCCTCTTGCCCCATCTCCATCTATCACCAAGTCCTCTCAGCTTCACTTTATAAGAACCTCTGCCCTCCACTCTGTCTTCTCCCTCCCCACTCACCTACCTCATTTGGTTCTCACTGTCTCTCACGGGGTCTACCTCAACCTACCGGAAGGGCCTCTGCAGAGGTTCTTGCCTCTAATCCATTTAATGCATTCTTCATGCAGAAGTCATATAGCCCCTCTTTGAAGTCTTGGTTTGTGTTGAAATTTGATCCATGCACATTTTTTTCATTCTACTACATCGTATAACCCCATTTATTTTAATGTTAAAAAATCATATTTAAATTACTCACCATTTGGTTAAATTGACACTCCCAAAACTTCTCAAAGCAGCCTCTTAGCTGGTGCACGTTAGGGACTCAGCAAATATTTGTGGACTTGAACCACAGATGTAAAAAAAAATGGCCTAAGTAAAGAGTAGAAATTAGCATGCAAACGTGATAACAATGGGCAAACAACAGTGGAATTATGGCTATATTTTTTTCTCAATTTCCCAAGCTTAGGGACAAATATTTTCCATGATTCTTGTCTTTTAAAATTTATTTTTAAGATAAAATGGTGCATGGAAGTTTTGCCAAGACAAACACATAGCAGAGCATCCTTTGGTTGCTACCTGCGAACGCTGTTTGCAAAGCCCGTTGCTGTTTTTGAGCAGTGTTTCTTCATCAGGAAAGAACAGGTGCCCCAAACTCTGACAGATCACATGCTGCCGAGTCTACAACATTAAAGAACAATGACCGCTGAGGTCAGAAGAAAACGCAATCATGCCCCTTGCAGGATAAAGCAACAGCCACACCCCACTCCCTGCGTCTCAGGATCTTGGCTCTTCCTGGCTACCTCGTCAGCAACACAAAAGGAATAGTCCACGTTTACTCAAAGCAGTGGACTGGCTCGGTAATGATTCACTAGCAGTTTCAAAACACAAAATGATATTGCAGGGACTTGCTGCCAAGAAGCGGGGTTTATCCTGTATCCCTTCTCACCTGTGGGTGAGAAACAAGAGTGTCAGGTTTGTGAGATCCAGTGTTGCAAAGCAGTGATTTATGTGCTCTTAGCAACCACCGCTGCAGCTCAGTGACATCTGTAAGCTGAACATTCTCATCAAGTGTGTGTTTTATTCAACTGTTTGCCCTCAGGGTGCTGCAGGCTGGGTTGGCATCCTACTGCAAGCTGACAACTCACACTCCACCCTCGGCTTCAGCTATTCACAGGCACAAATGGCACTGCCTGTTCTGTGTCCGGTTTCTGCAGCTTCTCATCGCCAGGTTACAGGTCTCACCAGCCTCTTAGTCACCACGCCCCTCCTCAGAGCTCCACTGCCCCAGGGAAGATGCTTTTCCTCTTCTTGAAAGGACAGTTTTCCGCTTTTTTTAGTTTTGTTTCCTGTTTGCAGTTCAAGAGCCAACAAGGCAGATGGGTGACGGAATCGGTCTGACTGAGAGGGAAAAGCCATCCAGCACTCACTGCACAGAGTCCACAGCAGGCCAGGCCCGGGGCAAGATGGCTCCGAACTCGGGTGGGCTCTGCCCCGGAGCCTGGCAGCTGCAAGCTCGTGCCAGGAAGCCCACGGCTCTGAAACAGAGAGACACAGGAACTTCCTCAGTTCTGGCAGACCCTTTCAGGATCCAGGCCATAGGTCTCCTTCTCAGGTCTCAATAACAAAAATAAAAACCAAACAATCAAAAAAAAAAAAAAAAGAAGGAAAAAGATGACTTATAGGAAAGGCACCGGAGTTGGATAGATGTGGATTTATATCCTAATTCTTGTATTAAGCAGCTGAGGGGCCTTGGGCAAGTTATTTCAGCTCTCAGTGACTCAGTTTTCTTGTCTGAAAAATAGTGGGGGTAATTACACAAAACTCATGGAATCTATGGTATGGATTAAATGAGATAATTCATGATATTTCATGTAAATTCATAGCATAATAACTGACACCTAGTAAGTGCTTAATAAATATTATGTGCCATTAGTATTATTACCATTGTTTAATAATTATCAGTCCAGAGATGCACGGGGATGGGACATATTCAGATCATCTCAGTTGGCTCCCAATTTTGGCTTACGTGATCACTTACATGAAGAAAAGCCCTAACCCCTTCCCTACCTTCCCTCCCCGACTCCCAACCCAACGTGCCTGCTCGCACTTTGCAGCCCTCCGTGCTGGTTCTAGAGCCGTGGACAGCCTTGTCCTTCATCCTTCCCTAGACAGGGCTGCAGGGCAAGGACCGTGGCTTTCCTATCTCAGTGTTCTTTTAGCGTTTTGGTCCTCAAAAAGGAGCACCTTTCTGCTCTTTCCTGAGCAGAATTCTTGCCTTCACTCTGGCAACTTAAAAAATGAACTATTGATTTCATGGGCTGAGATCTTTGAAGATTTTCAAAGTCTCAGAACTACTTCCCAGTTAGAGAAGTTCAAAGAATGAATTCATCGACTGGCTTATTCTGCTCAGACATCATTTCCACTTCAGTCAGGAGAGGCCGGGGAAGGTTGTTCACTGGGGAGCTTTTGCCTCTTCACGGACCGTCTGATATCAGAGGAACGGAACTTCCTGGGGTGTTCCCACTTCAGAACACTGTGAGCACCGTGAACATGAAACTCCCCCTTCCTATGGGCCCAGAGTGGACACAATTCCTGCCCCCGCAGCAAGGGACCACGTCATGTGGAACAGTAAGCTGGCTTGCACCATGAGACCCTGTGAGGGGAAGCCTGGGCCCACGTCCCACAACTCTGCCTCCTTTCTGCACTGAGCGGTTTGGGCTCCTGTTAGACCCAAAGGCCAAGGCATCAAAGCTTAAGCCGGAATCTCTGGGGAGGTCTCCTCCCTGGGCTGGCTGACTCCTTCCAGATTCTCTCCTTTCTTTTTGCAACTAGTTACTATTTATCCTCAAGTTTTTAAGGTGGATTTGGTGCTACCTGAATGTCAAGTAATGTCTTTACTGTCAATGATGGTGCAGAGTCCTAACACCAGCACAAGAAAACCAATAAACAAACACAAGTTAAGAAAACGTCTCACAGTACATTAAGAAAGCTGCACTATGTAGAGGCTTTTTGAAAGAAGCCATTTTCTACATTGACATAAAATTCCACAGCCTGTTCTGGGCCTCTAGTTGGGACCTTCGTGATAAGGCTGCTGTGCTGAGCCAACCAGAGACAAGCAAGTCGGACAGTATGGGTCAGAACTCCCAGAGCTAGAAATAGAAAGCTCCAGAGAGCCCCCTTCTAGGATGTGAAGCCACTTGGTGACAGGCAGCCTGTTACATACAGAGAAGCTCTCAGCCATCCTTGCTAAACAGGGAGGCTACACCTTCCCTCCCCTCCAGGCCACATAAGACTCTAATTCTTTACAAGTGTTCCTGAGATTCACATAAAAAATAATCAAGCGACACTATAAAAATGAATCCTTGCAGATCTTACAAACAAACCAGAAGCTAGCCTCGTGGCTGCTCAGAAATGAGGGCACTTAGGCAAAGCCGGAAATTGGAGATTTGAGCAGGTGTGGGTCAGACCCTGGTGTTCGAAATAAACAATCTGCCTCAGAAGCTCTGGACAGGGAGGGAGGGACCCAAGTTCCCGGAAAGGGCAGCGCTGCCACCGCCAAACAGCTCAAGCAGTTTGCTCTCAATTATCCACCCCCTGTGTAATTTCAGGAAATTTTATTCTGTAAATTACAGATTTTTTCGACACTTAACTCAGCAAAAACCAGTTGTCCAATAGTGATTTCACGGCCAAGTAAACCTGTCATCTTTCTTCTTAGCCTTTTCGTTCTGTCTTACAGAAAATAAAAAGGACTCAGACATTTTCCAAGAGAAAATAAACTCCCAAAGCTAAAAGATCTGAGTTTTCAAGTTTGGTTAAAATGCTGAATCCAGGAAGGGGGTTCTCAAGTTGGCAAAGTGCTTCCCTCCCACATCCCTACTAAATCACCACCAACTCCAGCGGCTGTGACTCACAGAATGTGTAAGCACGAGCTCATCTCGTAAACACCGCGTTTCCATGCCCCACATTCTCGGTTCCTTGCTAGCGCAGTGCAACTCAGGGTCGGGGCAAATAAGGTAAGGAGACCATTCCAGTTCAACATCTGAAGCTGTTCTTTTCTCTGCTACATTTTAGGTAGAGGCCAAAAGGGCTGTTTTCTCTATTGTCTCCAACCAAACTGCTGACAACTAAGAAGTATGAGCACTTGGCAGAATTTCAGACTCCAACAATAAGCAAACTGCAAGAGGAGATTGTTCTGTGTTGCTTTTCTGAGGCTCTCCTTTTTCTACCTGGTGATGTTCTGGAAAGCTGTGGGCACTTTGGCCATGCCCACTCCCAGGCCTTCCGTGGCTGCCCGGGTGGCCCTCGTGGCAGCCTGCTCGGGCTGTTTTTACCCAAGGTGGGTACAGAGGCGCTCAACGCATGGAGCACTGACAGCCCATGAAGCACATCCAGGAACAGGTGTCCTCCCTCCTCTGGATGGGTCCGCCGCTAACCCACCTGCCGTGGAACCACACCGGGAACACATCCTCAGGAGCGCCACGAGAGTTGAGGGTGATGAAAACCCCGTGCGAGGGGAGCGGCACTAAGCAGAGTTGAGAAGTTGCCATCACCCGTCTCCTTTTTAACCCCCACTTCTCCCTAGTGTCTGGGGTCGACATGGCTTGTTTCCACCTGCATTCTCTCACTCACGCCACATCACGCCCTCCTCCCACCCTCCCCTGCCTGCGGACCCCACGATCCAGGTCTTTTCCCATCCCCGCCTTCTACCAGAATCCCTTATTGTGTGTACCATTTCCTTTGGGCTCTGTCATCACTCAATGGCAACCAGATCATCTGATAAAATAATTTCTACTAACGTGCCAAGGCTCCCAAGGAACAGATGCATTTATTAGGTTCCTTCTGGAGAAGATGTGTTCATCCGAGAAGGCATTCTAAGTATGGAAGACCAGGGATTGGTATTCTGAGGGGGCTGGATTAGTCAGGGTTAGTCAAGTGGCAGAGAGCCAACCGAAATGGATTCGGATGGAAGAAGGAGTTAATTGGCTGTGCGACTGGGAAGGGCAGGGGTGGGGCCGGCCGCGAGTGCAGCTGGAGAGGAGGCCTGTGGGAACCTGCACTGACTCCCACCCCGGCTCTTGCCTAAGTGTTGGCCCAGTTCTTATCCTCCTCTCCACCGGGCAGGGGCCACAGCCCGGCAGCTCCGAGGCCAACGTCCTTATAGCTCCTCAAGAGAAAAGACGTCTCTTTCTCAGCGTCTCAAAGGAAGGACTTTCATTGACTCAGTTCGAATCACATGCCCATCCCTGGGCCAATCACTGTGGCCAGATTTGGCCAGTGTTTTCATTTTCTATGGCTGCTGTAACAAATTATCACAGGCTTGGTGGCTTAAAACAGGACACATTTATTATATTATGGTTATGAAGGTCAGAGGTCCATAGAGGTCTCACCAGACCGAAATCTGGGTGTCAGATGGCTGTGTTCCTTGCTGCAGGCTCAGGCATCGTCTGCGTCCTTGCGCGTTCAGTCTATTGGCAGAATTCAGTTCCTTGTGCTCGCAGGACTGAACTCCTCGTTTCCTTGCTGGTTTCCATCTGTGGACCATTCCCAGCTTCTAGAGGGGGTCACATTCCTTGGTTTATGGCCCTTTCCTCTATCTCCCATGCCAGCAACAGTGGGCCAAGTCTTTCTCATGCTTCAAATCCCTCCTGCTGCTTTTCCTGTGATCACATTTCTCTGACCCTCCTGCCTTCGTCTTCCACTTTTAAGGGCCCACGTGATTACTTTGGGCCCACCTAGATAACCCAGGACAGTCTCTCCATCTTAAAGTCCACAGCCCTAATTCCAGCTGCAAAGTCCCTTTTGCCATGTAATGGAGATGTATATGTAATGTATGCATATGTAAATGGAATGAATATGTAAAACATACTCAGAGATTCTGAGGCTAGAGTGTCACCCTCTTTGGAGGAGTCACCATGTGGACTGCCACAGCCAGGGTGTGGTCACACATCCACCTGTGTAGCCAGGGCATGGGCTGGTGTGATTGACGGCTGCAGTAGAACCATGGAGAAGGGTAAGGAGGGGTACGCTCCCTAAAGAAGGATGGGAGGCTGTTAGGGGGAAAAAAAGACAGAAAAGATGGACCAGGGCTGAGACAGAGGAGGTTACCAGGGAGATTGTTATAAATAATACTAGGTGGGATGTAGGAGTTAGTTGGGACATATTGGTTATGGTTCAAACTCCTGTGACTAGCCACACAACCTTAGGTAAGTTTCACCTTGAGCCAGTTTCATCTCAGGTAAAAGGAAAGAGTGGTACTACCAAGGACGTCCACAGGGTGACTGTGCCCGCCCTCACCCCACATCCATGACCAAGCACAGCACTCTTTCCCATGGAGCCCTTCTCAGACCGCACTCCAGTGGCCGCTACTACCTGATCCAAGACTTCATATCTATTAAAACTCCTTGAAGCCATTCTAGAGTTAGATCGTTTCTAAGGTGCTTTCCAGATTTGACATTTTATATCCTAAAGCTCTGAGATAGAGCAACTGCTTAGGACCAAGTGAGACCTGTTCAGCCTTCCCTTTGTAAACTCCTAAAGCTGGATGAGGATAAAGCTACCTAATGGGAAAGGAAAATAGAACTAGAAAACCCTTTGTGATTTACCCCCAGTGCTCAAGGGCATTTTCTGTAGGAAATCAAATTAGTGATAAAATAAAATTTCCTTCTCAATCAGGAGGCTTGAAATGACATGTAGGTACATCAAAAAAGGTCAACTATAATCCTTGATGGACAGATAATTGCCTTGAGATTACATAGATACACAATCTGATTTTTTGGCAGGAATAGATGGTGCACATAAATTGAGAAATGTTGCAGGTTGGTTCCCTAGAAACTCTGAAACAGAGATTAGCAAACAGGAAATTTATTAGGGCGAGGGCGAGTCTCAGGACTAACACCTGTGAGGAATGGGAAGCAAGCAGGATTAGCTGGAGGGTAAAACTGGGCTGTGGACTCAGCAAAGGTCCCAGCTCACTGCGCAGGGAGCTCCCAAGCAGTGCTGGCCTTTCAGAGATGTCCTCAGTTGGGGTGAGGAGGTCAGACCTTTATTCACCTCCATACCTTTCACTGGATGGAAGCTGCTCCCAGGTGGGGGCAACCCCTGGGTAAGGAGGCTGTCCTCATAGAGGTCAGGTCCCAGACGGGTGTGACAGTGGAGGGCTGTCAGCCAGCAGCAGGCCCAGAAGCTAGGGGAATGGTCCCTTCAACCCTGAAGGAAGATCTGGGCAAAGCCTCATATATAGGAAAAGAAGCAAATGGAATATCCTACCTGGATTGCCTCTGCAGCTGACCAGCAATGCCCAATGGCACCACTCTGTTCTGCCTGTTGGCACTGCGGAAGCTACCCTCTGTGTCTCCTTGTATCGTCTGTATCTTCTCCAGGTGTTGACCCATGGCCAATTTTCTGGTAGTGTTCAGAAAAAGAAATTACCATGAGTAGGAGACAAAACTGGTATGGACGGTTCATTCTGGTGGATGAATGTCATAAGTTATTTTATGTTAATTTTATACTTAAAAAGTAGGCAGACAAATTCTATTTTCCCTATAATGTAAGTTCTGTAGAGATGGTGTATTACTCTGCTAGGGCTTCTGTAACAAATACCATAGATTGGGTGACTAAAACAACAGAAATTTTTTTTTCACAGTTCTGGACACAGAAAGTTCAAGATCAAAATATTGACAGGTTTGGTTTCTCCTGAGGGCTCTCTCTTTGACTCGCAGGACCTTCTTGCTGGGTCCTCACATCGCTGTTCTCTGTGCACACATGCCCGGTGTCTCTTCCTCTTCTTGTAAGGACACTAGACCCATTGGATTAGGGCCCCACCCATATGACCTCATTCAACTTTAATTACCTCTTTAAAGGCCCCATCTCCTATTACAGTCACATGGGGGATTAGGACTGCAACATATGAATTTTGGTAGAACACATTTCAGCCCATTACAGATATTTAGAAAAAATCCTTGTAACATACTAACATCAGTCTATGAATGAATGAGTGGTAGAATGTAAAATTTATGTCTGAATGCCATTTAAAAATGTATGTCTAGTTTGTCTCCCCCCTTTTTTTTTTTTGCTTCATTGTTGAGATTTTACTGTTTAGATTAGAAAACAGAAAATTTCTTAGAAAAAATAAAATTACTCATATTCCTATCACTCATTTAAAAAATGCTATAACAATCCAGTCTTTTTTCTCTGCTAAATATAAATTTTTCTTATGGATTGGATCATATTATATATACAGTATAATTTTATATCTACATTTCTTACTATATATTATCAGAACATTGCTCTATTTTAAAAGGAAAACAATATATCCACAATTGTCTAATATTTTATTTTATTTATTTTATTTTTTATTTTTTTTTTTTGAGACAGAGTCTCACTCTGTTGCCCAGGCTAGCGTGAGTGCCGTGGCATCAGCCTAGCTCACAGCAACCTCAAACTCCTGGGCTCAAGCGATCCTCCTGCCTCAGCCTCCCGAGTAGCTGGGACTACAGGCATGTGCCACCATGCCCGGCTAGTTTTTTCTATATATATATTTAGCTGTCTATATAATTTCTTTCGATTTTTAGTAGAGATGGGGTCTTGCTCTTGCTCAGGCTGGTCTCGAACTCCTGAGCTCAAACGATCCGCCCACCTCGGCCTCCCAGAGTGCTCGGATTACAGGCGTGAGCCACCGCACCCGGCCAACAATTGTCTAATATTTTATTTTGGGGGAACTGCTACACCAAATATTTGTATGTATTTTCTTCAATGTTTGGCTTCCCAATATTTTTCTTTGTTCGTGCCATTTCCTTTCTCCTCTCTTTCGATCCAAATTTTCCACTTCCTTTTAGGTCCAGTTCAAGCTCTAACTCTTCCAGTGAAGACCTCCCTGGCCCTCTGGCACATGGCAACCTGGCCTTCCTTTGCCACTGCATTTTTGCCTTAAGCCTTACTTCCCAAGATGATTGCAAACCTCTTGAGTACAAAGACTGCCCCTTGTAGTTATTGCTCCTCATTGATTGATATTGGTTGATTGATTAGTTCACTGGTTAGTTCTAAATAGGAAGACTCAATCCTCAGTTGTCTGTGGAAATAACTTTTTTCCCCCAATTATTCTTTGGAGGGTATCGGTTTGTGACAGCTCCACAGCAGAGCTAAATTGGATGCATTCTGTTCCTTTGTGTTCTCCTGATTTCCCCGCTCTGTGTGCCTTGACAACAGGATGATTCTATTATGTTATATCCCATTGTGTTCTTATAATGGCTTAATTACCGTGTACGGGCTTCTAACTGAGAACTGGGAAGAAGGTAAATTCTATAAATAAAATGAGCTATCAGTGACATTAATATGCTGCCAGATTTAGTTGTGTCTACATTGCACAGGTTCACATTAAAATTCAAAGTGTTGTCAAATATATGTTATAGGTAAAGAATCTATTTTAAATTCCTTTAGAGAGCGAATTAAGCTTCAGTCAAAACATGTTCCTGAAAGAGAAACTTTGATGTTCTGATGTGCCCTGTGCCATATGGCAGTCTGTCTCAACGTGTCCTCTCTGTGCGGTAGAAGACTGCACTGGCCTAGTGACATCTGCACAAAGCGTTCTCCTTTGCGCCTAACCTGGTCAAGCATCATTTTAGATTATCATTATTAAACAAAATTTATCAATATTTAAAATGCATACAAAATTGTATGTGATTCATTAGGATGTGCATACACTGCTGTTAATGGCTAATAAGCCAACCCAAATTATTTTCAATATTTAAAAGAGAAAGACAGAAAGGGAAGGAAGGAAGGAAACGAGGGAGGGAATAAAGAGGGAGGAAGAGAGGAAAGAAAAGAAAGAAGGAAGGGAGGGAGGGAGCGAATAAGGAGGGAGGAAGGAAGTGTGGGAGAGGAAGGAAGGAGCTCATATATATGTATATATCCATAATGTCAAAGAAATCTGCCATTTCGTTAGCTGTTATTTCAAAGCTTTATTACATTTTGAGTTTCAGGTTAAATTAACAACTGTGACAACAAGTACAGATTAAAAGCCTAGAATCAGCAAAGTCAGGGCATGACATTTTGACATTGCTGCTTTGATACTTGATATTTGGATGAAAGCATATTTTGTCATGTTTTTAAAAATTTCAGCTTTTATCTTTTAGAAATGAATGGGGAAGCAGATAACCTCCCCACTTCCAAAGCTTCACACCATCCCATGCGTCACCCTTGAAATTCAGACTCCTGCCCCCACACAAGGGACAGGGAGGTTCAGGAAGGGGCAGATGGGCAAGCGTTACTTGCTTTTAAAAAATTATTTTTACGTTTGACCAGACTCTCTCGATGCATCAACGCATCTGCATCAAACGTCATCCTTTAGTCCACATCTACTGGAAGCCACAGTGGAGTGCCATTTCTGGACACCCAGCCTGACTAAGAATCTTGAAATAATTGCTCTGATAATTCAGAGAAGGAAAAAAAGAGCCACTTCACTTCTCTACATCAGTCAACTGAGAGTCACCTTGTGCCCTGATTGATCCAGCTTGTCACCTCTGTCCTTTGTTTCCTGCTACAGGTGGAGATATCAACTTGATGTTCCAGTGTCTTCACAGGACGGGGTCCTTGCAAAGGGGAAAGAGGGGTGACAATGCAGTGGGGCCAGAGTGAGGAAGGGAAACAGCAGCGGCTCAGGAAGGGCCTGTGCCCCCTCCCTAAACGAGAGCTAGAACAAGAACAAACCCTTAAGCAAACCGGTAATTGGTCTTGTCAGGAAGGGGCCAGTGAGGCACTTGCCAGTCACACAAAATTTAAGGAGGTGCCCAAAAATTCAGCAGTCAAGATAAATGCTTTTTCTAAAGCAGTATTTTTAAAAAATTAAAAACAAATGCAACAATTCACTGCAAACAAAGCACCAAATAAAGGACAGATCCAGCCATGCACTTAGGTGACCCTGCCTCATTCACCCCACCCTAACCCCAGCACTGGGTCTTGTATTCTATCTTTGACAAATCGAAAGGTACTCTTTCAGTAAAAAAAAATAAAAAATAAAAAACTCTCAATCAAAACAATATGCGTGTGCTAATTGGCTCAATTTAGCCAATCCACAATGCATACGTATTTCAAAACATCAAAGCAACATAAATATGTACAATTTTTGTCAAATAAATAAATAAATAGAGGGCAGAAAGATTCCAGAACCAGAAATATGTACAGTGAACTCTATCTAGAGTCTTCTAGACTCTTAGAATATGTGAGCTTCTTATGAGGCTAAGTCCACATTTCAAGTTATCTAGATACTTGCTGTTTTATTAAATCTCCATGTTCAGAAAATATGATTGACAAACCCATCTTGGGGAAAAAGTAGTAATAGAAGAAAAGGAAAAGAAGTAAGGGAAACCTGTGCAGGTGGAATATAGGGGTGAAAGAAGGTGTGTGCCCACCACCACCAACAATAATAACTTGGAAATCTGGTAAATAATAATATACCCCCTGTCCTCAAACTACATTAATATGCAATGTGTCAATATCGAGGATATTCAAAGTCAACCTTAAAAAGAAAAAATATATCTCAGGAGAGCAAGGTTTGATTTCAACTATAGGGTATTAAAAAAATCATATGCATTTGGGCTGCACTCTATAGAAAAGATGGTTCTGTCAGGAGGCACTGAAAGAGAAGATGCTGGGCCTTCACTTCCTGTCTCACAGTAAGCAGGTGGGAAACACTCATGGATCAAAAGAAAAGATGAGTCAGGACAAATAAAAACACTTGTGTAGAGGATGGGATTGTGGGCACGTTATGTCTTGGATCTTGGATTTCTTTTTTGTATAGTAATTTTATTTTTGCAGAAAAATCCATGACAAATATGTCAGTAGCAGAAAGAACTGGTTGGCATGGAAGCATGGGAAGAGGAGAATAATGAAGGCAAACGCAGGCCCTGCCAGTGGAAAACAGTGTCTGTCCTCATTACTGTTGCTGTGTAATAACCTAACCCAACATTTAATGATCTAAACCAGCACCACTTTATCATGCTCATGGATTCTGTGCGTCAGGAATTTGGACTGGACACAGCAGGGCCGGCTTATCCCTGCTCCAGGATGTCTAGGATCTCAGCTGGGAAGACCTGAAGATTGGGCTGACTCAACGTCTGGGAGCTGGAATCATCTGGAAGCTCCTTCACTCATCTGTCTGGTCCTGGGCTGGGATGTTTCCAAAACCAAGACTGTTTATCAGGGTGCCCGTATGGGGCCTCTCTGTATGTGACTTGGCCTCCTCGTAGCATGTGGCTTCAGGGTAAGCAGACTCCTCCCGTTGCAGCTCAGAGCTCCAGCAAAAGCTGCATCACCTTTTATGGCTGATTCTTGGAAGTTACACAGTGTCGCCTCTGCCGGATCCATAAGTCCATGCAGTCACAAGCCTGCCCAGATTCAAGGGTAAAATAATTCACTCCACCTCTTGATGGAGGAGGCAAGGTTGCTTGTAGAAAGTCAGGTGGGACAGAAAATATTGCTGCCATCTTTGGAAAATGCAATCTGCCTCAGTGTCCACATAGAAGGACACAATTCATTTGAGCAACAGGTGGAGTCCTGCTGTCAAGATGCATGGCTCAGCCCATCGGGACTCATGTTGTTTACTATGAGCACCATACACCTGGCTGCCCTTGTTCTGATTCTCTGATAATTCGGCTTCTCGTAGAATTTGCCTGCGAGGAAAGGAACGGTTCTGGGAGCCACATGGCAGTTACAGTGTCATTGTACCTGGGAAAACTGACTCTTTCATTTTAGGCATCATTCTCCCCGGAGGACTGTGAGTGGGAGCCACTGAGGTGCCCTCCCCCGGGCCCTAGAGTCTCGTCCACTCTGGGACCACAAGGCTCAGACCAGCCCCTGCCCCCAGACATCTGCCACCACCAATACTGCCGTGTGGGACTGGGAGGGGCACCTGCAGGCTTCCCCCAACCGTACCTTGGACACTATGGGAGTGATTTTTTTCCCTTTTGAAACCAAGAATAAGGTGAAGGGCCATTAAGTCAAAATGGGGCAGAGAAAGCCATGAAACAAAACAGAAGACTAATGAGAAGGGACAGGGCACTGACTGGAAGAAAAAAAAAGAATCAAAGGTCGAAGGAGACACTATGAGTGAAATATCATGGCAATGGGATAGTTCCTGAGCTTTGTTTCCAGAAGAGCCCACACTGAGCCACTTTTCCTCAGGGCCAGAGCCTCCAGGTGATAACTAGCTGATAACAGCCTCTCTGCCTCCAGGTCACCTTCCTGACTTCACCCCGACAAGGACTCAGTGAGAAATGAACCTCGAGGACTGGGCCACTGCCTGTGTCACCAAAGACCCTCAGGGCATAGCCTCTGCGGGCTCTGGGGACCTCGGCCCTTCTGTTTACCCCACAGCCATTCTAGTTTTCCTCCACAAGTAGGTTATTTATTTAACAAACACACCAGGCTTACTATGTCCCAGGCTCTGTCCTTAATGCTTTGCAAATATTAGACTGGTTAATCTTCTGCAAGAGCGATACGATTATTTTCTGTGTCTTACAGATGAGGAAACTAAGATAGTTCAGATGATTTGTTACCCAAATGCACCCAGGGGATTCAAACCCAAGCAGGCTGGCTCCAGATTCAAGGTTCACAGCCCTGGGCTGTGTGAGGCTGGTGCAGCTGGAGGGGAGGGAGACGCCCAGGAGACAGGCTCACCTGAGTGGGCGTGGCCTGGGCAAGTGTTAGCCAGACACCCCGGCAGGACTCCCAGGACGGTTCTTTTCCTCCCTACAGCCCTTGGGTCTGTCCCTGCTCACCAACTGCCCTCTTGCACACCTCCTTGTACATCCATCATGGGGCAGAGGGCCCAGGCTCTCTGCGACAGGTTGCAAACCTTGCCAGGGGACAGAGAAACTCTCTGCCGTGCTCTTAAGACTCAGTCTTTCTAGGTGACCGTGACCTCTGGCTGTGGGTGGCAGGGGAGTGATAGGGGTAGGACTGCCAGATTAAATATGGAACATCCAGTTAGGTTTGAATTTTGGATGAATAACTTTTTTAGTACAAGTTATGTCTCATGCAATATCTGAGACATTTCTAACAAATTTTTCTTTGTTTATCTGAAATTCTAGTTTACTGGACATTCTGTATTTTTATTTGCTAAATCTGGCAACTTTAAATGTGAGCTTGTGAAAATCTCTGAAATGTTGGGTAGAGTCGCAGCTGGGGGGCAGGTGGCTCTGTGCTGCCGTCCAGGCGGTGCTGGGCGTGGGCAATAATTTCTGGGAAAATATGCTGAGGGAGGCAGTTTCCTGTGGCCTGGACGGAGGCAACGCCTGGCATGTCCAGGCCCAGGAGAAAAATAAAAATAAACGCCCCTGTCCCTTGTTCCATAGGTTCACGGCCCACACTTTGCCTGAAGCCCTCTCGCCCCACAACTTTTTATTTTGAAAAAATTTCAAGCCTACAGAAAAGTTCCAATCATCATGCAATGAATGTCCGTTTTATCCCATCTGCTTTCTCTTTCCCGTGGTGCGTGTGTGTGTGTGCACGTACACACGTCTGCGTGAGTTTGTTTGATGAATTGTTTGAGAGTTCGTGTCAGTGTTTGCTCCCAAACACTTCAGCATGCGGCTCCCAGGAACAAGGGCTCTCTCCCCCATAACCACAATGCCGTGACCACGCTCGGGAAATTTAACATTAACACCATACTGTTACCTAACAAAAAGTCCTCGCTCAAATTCTTCCAGTTGTCCCAATATGTATGTTTGTGTATTTTTTTTTAATCCAAGATCCAATCTAGGTTCCCAGTGCACTTAACTGTCATGTTTTCTGAGTCTCCTTTAACCCAGAACCTTTGCAGAGTGCCTGCTGCCTGCGAGACCATGCGCCAGGGGCTTGGCATGCCTTATCTAATTTCACCCCTGTGAGACAGAGGTTATCTCCTTTCACCAAGAAGGAAACTGAAACTCCGTGGAGTGAAGTAACTTACCCAGGGTCACACGGCTGGTAAACGGCGTGGCCAGTACTTGAACCCAGCCCTGATCCGAAGTCCACCCCTTCCCTCTACACCGCGCCGTCTGAGCTCTGTCTCCAAGATACAGAAAGAGTAACACTGAGGCTGGAACCTGAGAACTCTCGCAGGCGGTAAGGAGAATGTTCCGTAGAAATACACAGGATTTTAAGAGAGAAGCTGATTGGGTCAGCCAGGAACGTAATACAGTGTCAGGGTTAGAAGTAAAATCTGGAAGTCGCATCTTGGGTTCAGCTTTGGAGTCCTCTGTTTCCTTGCTATGTCCCTTACCCTTTCTAAATAGTGTCCTCACTATTAGAGGATCAATGCTCTATTAAATATTCACATTAAGTTCCTAGCACAGAGCCGGCCTGGCACATGCCAGGCATTTAATAAACAGCAGCTATCACTGTGGTGCGGTGACAGGAGCAGTTGCCTGAGAGTTACGGCTGACAGGAGACCCTGCCGGGGAGGAGCTGCCGCCTTCTCCTTGCTTCCCAGTGTGGTCAACAATGTCCTGAGTGTTTGGAAGCCCAGTGTATTTGGGGAAGGTGGAAGTTGGCTTCAGACAGCTGAAATATAAGCAAGCTATTATGGGCTATCATGTTCCCCAAATTCATATCAGAGGCGATTGAGTTAAAATGGGGTCATTAGGGTGGGCCCTACCCCAGTCGATTGGTGTCCTTACAAGAAGAGGAGATAAGGGCACAGAGAGACACCGGGGATGTCTGAGCAGAGGAAAGACCATGTGAGAACCCACAGGGAAGGAGCCATCTGCAGGCCAAGGAGAGAGGCCTCAGGAGAAACCAAACTTGCAGCCGTCTTGATCTTGGCCTTCCAGCCTCCAGAACAGTGAGAAAATAATTTCTGCAGTTTAACCTCCCCGCCTCCCATCTGTGGTACTCGGTTAGGGCAGCCAGAGCTGACTAATACACAGTAACTCATACTCACAGAGGAAGGGGTGGCCGGGCGAAAGAATGGGACAGAAAGGACATTGGCCTGGCCGTCAGGGAGGAGTGTGCGGGCTTCCACTCTGCAGAGGGTAGCGGTCGGGACTCAAGTATCCTGGGTTACGCCCACCTTCTGCCACCCCAAATCCCGGGTGCACAGAGGCAGCCGGCAGGCCAGCCTTGCAGACCGTCTGTGGTCAAGTCACCTTCCTGACTGCTGACTCCTCTCCGCACAAGCACGTGGACTCGCCAATCTCCCAGGGTCTCTTCCTCACCTGGAGTCCTGGGATTCCTGGAGCAGTTGAAAGGGAGCCGGTTGGTTGGAAGAGCGATCCGTGCCGAGGAATCTGTTGACAAAGGCAGTCTGGAGGGCCTGGCCTGGCTTGTGTAAGAACCCGCGGTGCGGAGAACCAGAGCCAGGCCGGCAGATGGTGCGAGTCAGTGTTGGCTTTCTCCGTGAAGGAGGTTGCTTGACAAGTCGGGGTGGCACCCGGGCCAACTTCGGGGTAACTGTTCTCCGGATGCTGGACCGGTCTGATTGTGTGACATTGGCAGCGTGGAGTGCCCCCTCCTTTGTTACAGAGAGCTGCATGGCCTCAAGGGACGCTGAGAGCCTGGCCTCTCCAGGGACGCTGCCAGGCCACACAGGAAGCCTGAATGTTAAAGCTGCTAGGAGACCAGGACAGCCAGCAGCTAGTGGCAGCCACACACATGCCACTGCTGAGGCTTCGGTTCCCGACACCACTTGAGGGGGCAGCAAAGTTGTAGGGTCCTGGCCTCCCGAGCACACCCACGTCCATAAAGTGGAGGAGGCTCTCACTGGGCCCCAGACCCCGGAGGAGCACTCCCTGGCCTCGCTCCAATCTGCCCCTTCGTGGGTGTCAGGCTCAGACTTAGAGGAGTAGCAGCAGCAGCACAATTTTTCTGCAATACTCTTGCAAGTAACTAACAAGCCAGTTGCTAAGCTCAAAAAGATGCGTGAAATCATACCCATGTGAGACAATCCTTCTGCACTCTGGTTTGCTATTATGCCATTATTTCCCTCACTCTTCCTATCAGCCTCCTGCATCAAGATGATATGACCAAGGCAGAGTCATTCTTCCCCAGGGAGGGTCAGGAAAATGAGTGAGCTGTCCTGTGGCTTGCCAAGTGACACCGGGCATGGCAGAGCCCGAGGAAGGTGCAAACAGCATCTCCAAACCCCTGAACCCAGGTTCCAACTCCCTAACGTTTGGCCCATCTTATCCTTACTTTTTTACTTTCTTATTTTCCAAAACATTTTGTCTGTTCCCCATTACAAATACATTTTAAATGTTCAAATAATTGAGAAATTCTTTTCCATTTTTACTTGTGCATTTGATGTGCATGCTGGGCACACTTAAAATAAGGAGAAATAAATAGCTCTGAGATGTGACAGCATATGTATTTGCTCAAGAGGGAATGGCAAAGACCTGCATTTCGTTTTTACAGTGTTCCACCAGACATATGGTAAGCCATGATAGGTGATTTTTATTTAAAAAGTCAGTCGTGCCAAATTCAGAACTTAAAGGCACATGCAGACAGACAGACAGCCTGTTCTCCACGGGCACAAGAGCATTCTCATTCCTGGGGATGGCATTACTGATATTCGAAAGGCGATCTAAGTTTCCATGGGGATTGCCTCTTTCAAATACAGCCATGCCTGGTGCAAACCAGAGGTTCTGGCTGTCGCAGTTTCACAGCCAGCCCGTAACGCCGAAGGCAGCAGGTAAAACGCTGCAAGATGGAGAGCCCGGACTGCCCTTCTACTCACACCCACCTCCTTTTCATAATCTGTCTTTGCCAGGGAAGCCAAGAGTAGCTGCCCCGGGTGGATAATTGACTTTTAGCATCTTTCTCAGCTCCTCATTTTTCCTTCTGGTTTCCTGATTAGGTCTCAGATGGGTGTAGTTGCCTGCAGGGCTGCAGAAGTGTCTGCAAGGAAAGTGTGCAAACAGGCAGAGGCACAACAGGAACTCCTCTGCACAGACTGGAGATGACCAGCACCCTCTCCCACACTGGAGCCCCCGAGGTCAGGAAACACAGAGGCATTTAAGGCCTTGCCCCGTGCACGAAACTGTGTGCACTCAGGAAAAAAAGAGGCGGAGGGAGGGAGGAAGCAGGAAATTTATTTTGTATAAAACTCTTTATCAGGCACTCCACATGATTGCATGTATTATTAATCTGACATATGCAAGTATTATTGTACAGGTTTATGTGCACAGACCACATTTATCGCCATCTACCTTAGGATGAGATAAGGGACTTTCATAATCTCTGCCTCACATATTGATTTCAGAACCAACTCTCCAGAAAAGACAAAATTCTCCCTTTTTTGTAAATATAAAGGTAGCTTAATTATGCTAATTAGTAGAACTGTTAACGCAAAAATTATTAGACTCAAAGGCCCAGGGTTCAGCTGAATGATGAATGCCAGCCAAGGATCTGAGTCGAAGACGTTAAACAAAGAAGAAAATGAGGGAAGGGTAAGAGGTGAGCTAATAGAAGAGATTAGGAGAAACCAGAGCTGAAGTTCTACCCGTTATCCAAGGAAACAAGGAGCTCACAAGCACGCGTGGTGTGTTGACCAACAGCAAGGGCAGGGCAGTATAAAACAACACCCTCGGCCTTTTCGATGGCTTCACAACAATACAGCAGCATCTAAGAAGAACTCAGGCTCCAGAACATATTTTTCATGTAATCTCCTGCCATCCTTCTTAACATCATCCTTGTCATTGTCATCGATATTTACTGAGTGGCTTCTCAGACCTGCCAGAGGAAACTGCAGGCCAGTGTTCAGGGCAGGGGTCATTTGGTTTCAATGAACTCAGCAGGTCAGAGCAGCTCAAATCATAAGGGGGTTTATTCTAGAAAATTTGCAAGAGGTACAGCCCGGCCTTGGGAGAACAGAGAGCTTGTCAGGCAGTGAGCTCTTACCTCTCCTCTCTGTTCAACTGTCCCCTCTCTGGAGACCAGCTTGGCCCACATGGTCAGTGCTAAAATGGAGGCCTCACCACATCTATGTGACCTCCCGACTCTAGACAGAACCACCAATTGAACCCTGGTCTCTCTAGTCTCTTAGTTGAAATTCCTCGAAGAAGGAGTAAGGGGGAGGGGGAGATGGAGTATGAGCAGCCTTCCTCGGGGACAGGGTACACACTCTTCCACCTTGTGGACAGGACAGAGTCGGGGCCACATGACCACAGCGGCCACCCTTCCTCCCTCTCCAGTTGGGCTGCAGGTGGAGGGAGTAGAAGTCAACATTGATAGGGGAGTGTGGGTGGGGCAGGGAGCTGGACCAACAGTGCCACAGAGCTGGAAATAGTGGAACTTCAGTGAATGAACACAGGAAGACTAATCTAAGACTAAGGGCTTTCTAAGGCGTCTCCTAAAGTGAAAAATTGGCACTCTGCTTACTCAGTAACAATAGCTATTGACTTATTCCAATGCTCTAAGCACTGCGTAAGTACTAACAGGCACTGCAGGTTGAGCATCCCAAATCTGAATATCCAAAATCCAAAATGCTCCAAAATCCAAAAATTTTTGAGTGCCAACATGACACTCAAAGGAAATGCTCATTAAAGCATTTTGGATTTTGGCTTTTCAGATTTGAGATGCTCAGCTGGTAAGTATAATGCAAACATTCCAAAATCTGAAAAAATCCAAAATTCGAAACACTTCTGGTCCCAAGCATTTCAGATAAGGGATAGTCGATCCGTATCACATTTAGCCTGCACAACCCTATCAGGTGAGTATTATTATTACTGCCGATTTACAGATGAGGAAACTGAGGCTCCGAGAGGCTTATGAGCTTACCCAGACCTAGCAAGTGGGAGAGCAAGGACATAAACCCAGAGCAAATTACCTACTTACATACTTTTTAATATGGATTGCCTGGTATTTGGCCTAATTTCTTTAAGGACTTAAAAACATGAGCATGAAATAAATTTTACAGTCTTTCTACAGTATCCTCTAAAAAATTTCTAAAAGAAAATTTCATGATTTATATTCCAGGTTCTCTAATATTCAGTATCACAAAGTTCTTTATAATGTTCAACCTAAATTTCCAGAAGACATTTAAAACTCCTATCACCAATATCACTGGCAAACGGGTACCTGAACTTCTGAGCGTACAGACACTTGATTGGATGCTGAGGATATGGAGCGTGGGAGGCAGTTCCTGACTCCTTCATGTGCTAAAATTATTGGGTTCCCTGCCTGCCCCCACTTCTACAAGAGAAATCACTGCAGTTACTTCTATCTTGCTTTCCAGCCCTTCAGTCATTTTCATTTGCCTTCTCTGGATTTTCTTCAAACCCCTACTCGATCACTCCATCTCCCTTGAGGTTGGCCCAAAAAGAACGTAGTGCTCTAAGAGAGGCCTGACAGAGTCTGGACAGGGTGGAAGGATCAGTTCACGTTCCCTCATGCTGGGAGTGTGTTTATGAATTCCAAGGCCACAACTGCCTTTTTCTTAATAAGAGCAAAACACAACTGACTTACGTTTAGCTTGCGTACCACTAGGGCCTCCAGCTCCTTTTCTTCCATACTTGTACATTGCCAGCTCCTTCCTGGCCTGTTTTTATGGCCTTATTTTTGTTCCCACATAAATTATCCAGCCCAGTCGCCATTATATGCAGCATCCTGTTTTATATCACTGGCCTGCACCACAGGCCAGAGATAATTGCAGTGTTAATCCTCTGTTTTATTTTTGCTTTCTTTCTTTCATTTTGAAGGATTTCTAAAAAGTATTAGTTCTAACTAGTCCTTTGTCTTGATTTGGACTCATGGCTGCCCATTTCATCTTTAAAAAGCTGCAAGGACAAAGTCACCACAATTTCTTTCCTAAGGGGTGAAGAGTGCTCAGGAGAGGAAGGCTGTTATGTGCCAAGCGCTGAATTCAGTACTTAAAATACACTTTTTCTTTTATTTCTTGAAATGCCCCAGTAATGTGGGGTTTTTTTTTTTTTTTTTTTTTTTTTTTGAGACAGAGTCTCACCCTGTTGCCCAGGCTAGAGTGAGTGCCGTGGCGTCAGCCTAGCTCACAGCAACCTCAAACTCCTGAGCTCAAGCGATCCTCCTGTCTCAGCCTCCCGAGTAGCTGGGACTACAGGCATGCGCCACCATGCCCGGCTAATTTTTTCTATATATATTTTTAGCTGTCCATATAATTTCTTTCTATTTTTAGTAGAGGTGGGGTCTCGCTCTTGCTCAGGCTGGTCTCGAACTCCTGAGCTCAAACGATCCGCCCACCTCGGCCTCCCAGAGTGCTAGGATTACAGGCGTGAGCCACCGCGCCCGGCCAAATAATGTGGGTTTTATCATTATCATTTTACAGGTGAGGAAGCTAAAGATCAGAGAGATTTAAGTAACTTGTCTAAGACCCCAGTGTTAACAGGAGGGAGAGTGGGAATTTCAACTCCGTTCTCATGGCCTCCAAAGTCCGTACTTCTTGATCTTTTCCTGCATTTACTCTTTTTCACTGTCAAAACATTTCTTTTTGCCAGACTTAGGTTTTATGCTAGCTCTGCCATCAACTTGTCTTTCGACATATTAGATAAGTCATTTTACCTCTTTGTGTTAGTTTTCTGATCTTGAAAATAGGAATAATAATATTCCTCTTACCTGCTCCCAACAGGCATTATAAAGGATGGATGTAAAAGTACTTTGAAAAGTATATAGCCTAAACAAGTGCAGGTTATTATTATAGTTATTACTAATATAACATTATATTATGTAATATTAATATAATATAATATAATATGTGCATTGTCCACCGAGGGGTTTGAAGACCCCCTCCTAAGGATTTGCAGCTCCCTGTATGGACAGAGAAATGGATTTGTCATAAAAGAGTTGTAACTTGCCTAAGAAAGTACTATATCAGTAGGATGTTTTCGACTGCTAGCAACAGAAGCTTGACTCAACTGCCATAAACAGCAAGGGAGTTATTGGCCTAGTCAGAAGTTCCAGGCAGGACAGCTCCAAGGTTAGTTAATTCATGGGCTTTGGGACATTCTAAGAGAGAAAATCTCCTCTGTCTTTCAGCTCTGCCCTCCCCAACAGTTGAGCTCGGATTCAAGCTAGCTCATGTCACAGAAGCAAGACGGTACGTCCAGCACCACGTACAAACATCCACAGTTGGCAGAAGACTCTGAAGGTGTCTGGACCCTTCCTCCTGGTCATCTCTTCTAAGCAAAAACAAAACACTTTCCCAGGTGCCGCTACCGCTCACAAACATCCCTTCACATGTCATTGGGCAAAATTTCACCACGTGCTCTTGCCTAAACCAGTGCCTGGAAAGGACATGGAATGATCAGGATTGTCTTCTGAAATACGTGGCGGTCCAGAGGAGGGTGGATTCACCAAATAAAGCCCGGGGTTCTCCGGTAGGGATGACAGAGAGAAAGAGCTATTGGTCAGCAAGCAGCAGTATCTGCTCTAGAAAACCGATTAAATCATTTAGCTGGGATTGATTCTGGTCTCTCCAAGTCCCAGAAGGTCTTGAAAGAGAAAAGAGCACAGTATCCTCCCCTCCTCATTCTCTGCTTCCATTTCATTTCAACCCAGTCTAAAGTATTGAATTTCATTTCATAGTCACAAACTTAACGATCCTTCTTTGGCCTCCCTGGGTCTCTCACTTTCTCTTTACTTTGGATGCGGCTTGTGCTAATCAGTGCCAGAATGCTGAAGGGCTGATTAACATTTTCTTTTCTAGGTTTTTCCCAAGTGAGACCGAGAAGGACTCCAGGATGAGAAGGCTCGTCAAGTGGCCTTAATTAAACGAAGCTGCAAGTTCCTTGTGTCTCCTTTCCACATAACGTCACCCTCCACAAAACAAGTACCTACAACCTTGCCACTGTTAGTACCTTCCTGACAGATTTAGCTTCCAGTGAACAATATCCCTCCTGTATTCCAGAAAGAGAAGATGCTTGTTTTGAACGGGCACCTCTGGGTTAGTTCCGTGGTCTGTGGGTCAGTGATTGGTATATTCCAGGAGAGAAGTGTAGTAGTCCAGATGGACCTCAAGGTTCATTACGTAAGAACAGGTAATGAGTCTTCAGCAGTAACTATCAGGTTGTACACCCATCGATGCTGATCTTAACTCAAGAATATTTTTAGCTTTGGAGTCCACTGGCTTTTCCTGTCTTTCTCTCCCTCTGTTTACCCTAAAATTAACACTAATCAACATTTGGCTCCCAGCACACTATGCTCCTACTATGTAATTATAACAAGTTTCCTAATTTTTTTTAAAGTTTGACCTTAAATCCCCAGTTTCTATCTCTGAGTCAAGATCAGCCTTTGCAGCAGTGAATTACAATCAGGATTTGGGAGCCATAGATGCTTCGAGAGGGCCTCCCATACTATGTGGGGGAGATTGCCATAGCCAACACTTGTAGCAACAGCCTTCCAATGAAGCGAGGAGGAATATATTTAATATTTAGGCTTTGTGTGATGAGGAAATTATATGGCACAAAAGCAGTGATATTTCTACTATTGCCACTTAGAGACCACCAAAATAGTTAAAAGCAGAGACAGACAAGTTTGGGTAGCTAGTCATTCTCTAAACGTTTTAAAAACCACACTAAAACCTCAAACTTGATGCCAGGCTTGGCTTTCTGATGCTAATTCTTGTGACTATGGTTAAGAGTCTCAAAACACTCGTTAAAAAAACACTTCTTTTCCTCACTCTCTGACCAGGAGAGGAAAACAGGGATACTGTATAACCTCCTCCATTGGGTGGACATCACTCTTCCTTGCACCAAAAAGATAAATCCATGAATGGCATTGGCTCCACAGGTGTACAAAGGTTATGAAAATGACAATGAAGCAGTTTCTTTGTAATCGAAAATTGGAACCCTTGGAGCTTATTGGCAGGGTTCAGCACTATTAGGGATTGCTAAGCCTCTGGGCTCCTTTTTGGACATCTGGAAATAACCTGCAAATTTTTAAAGTATTCCCTTGTTTTCAAAACACTTTCTATATTTGTTATTTCATGTGAGCCTCAAAGCTTTTGAGACAGATAGGACAGGGTTTTTTTTTTTTTTTAATTTTTAAAACATGAATGAAATTGAGAGTCAAAGAGTTATGTAACTTACCCAAGACCAATGTAGAGTAATTATGTATACATATATATATATAGAACCCTTTGCCCAGGGCAGTCGCTGTTTCCACATGTTGTTCCATAGTGACTAGTGAAGGGCCTCCTTTGACTCTCAAGAGTGGCTTTGTGTGGATGATAAAGTATATTGTCACCTTAATCATAGATCAAGGTCAGAGCCCAGTCTTCTAACTCTTAATCTGAGGCCACCATGGCCACACCTCTAACATGTTCACCGAAGAACCAAGAAGTCAGTCAACAAAATGAAGCATGTCCTCGTCTGGCTCACCCACTGATGGCAGCAAGTGACAGATCCAGTGATACTCACCTGAGAAGAAGAACCTCTTCCTGGTGATGGGGGTGGCTCCAAAGGTGACTCTTTCTCCTGACTCAGTACGGCTGACTCAATCCTGCCAGAGCGACCCAGACTTGCCCCGGCTTCCAAATGTCAGATCCTGCCTGCAGACACCCAGCATTCCTCCCGTGTGTCTGCACCTACCTACCCAGAATGACCACTCCAGCCTTCACCTCCTCTGGGCCCAGCCCACTTACTCACTGCAGTGCTAAATTTACAGCAACCTGGTATTGCCACGCAGTAAAATATGGAATCAGAAATTGGTGTTCTAATTCTGAGAAGACTGAAGAATTTGTACAAATAGTAGATTTAAAAAAAAAGGAAAATTCTTGTTAATCACAGAGTCTAGAGACAGAAACACTGGCTTGGGGAGATGAAAGTTATAAGATCCTTATTTTAAGATGTGACTTTATCCACTTCTTGCTATATCTTCTTTTTTTATTTCCCATTAAAGGGAGATATAAATAAATAAACGCAGATCTTTAAGAATAATGAGCTCTCAGGAGAGAAAAAAAACAGAGAAACTCAATATTTAGCTTGAAAGTTTCAATTTATGAACTCAGTTACCCCTTGTTTTCTGATTCATCCACCTAATCCTTAGTGGGCTTCTCTCCGGGAAGAGTGTTCTCCGAAGAAACCGTAGAGATGGCTGTCCTGCTCCCCACAGTACGACTCTTACACTGTTTGTGCACCTTTGGGTCATCTGCCCACCGGGCATTTGAAAATACACTTGTGAATAAGTGATTGAGTTGTTTACGGGACGATTTGGGGCATCATCTCCATTTTGGCAACAACTATAACCCTCTCCTTAGGAATCGCCTCACCCCTCCGGAGAGGAGCCTGGCGGGGTGAGAAGTAAGTGCTTGGCCACGTGGCACAAGCTCCGCCGCTGCCTGCTCAGCTCCTCCCCGGCCTGCCCTCGTCTCTCACGGATCTGAGCGCCTGTGAAAGCTGCCATCATCGCTAGCAACTCCCTCCCTGTGACCTAAGCGACACCCAAGACAGGGGCAGGCAAGCCCGGGCGGGCCTCCTGCTCTACTGAACACGGAGCACAGCACCGCGAACCCAGGCTCCGCCCTGCGCCTCAGAGCCACCTGCAGGCCACTGCCACAGAGAGGCATCTATTAAGGGTCACCGGAGCCTCTTGGTGTAAGGAGATCAGCACGCAAGTGAGAGGACCTGGGTAGGAAGCACAGTGTGGCCACTCACTCGGCACGGTGACCCCGGGCAAAGCTGACATGCTCTCTGCGGCATGGTCCTTTCATCAGCGAAAGGCAGATGACGTCTACGGCGACTTCTAACCACAGCTCTCAGCGACCTACGCTCCTCCCAGCCCGGCGCTGCCGCGGGCGCTTTGCACACCTCGTCTCAATCCTTCCAACCACCTCGAAGGCAGAGAGGACATGGTCCTCCCCGCTTGACACACGAGGTGACATTAAGTCTCCAGTCCCTCCCCAAAGCCACACAGCACAAGAGAGCTGGCACTTGGGTTTGAGTCCTTGTCTCTCAGGCTGGCTCCACTAGAACACACGGCCCGCTCAGGGGGCCATTGGAGGATCAGCAAAACACCAGGTGACAGGCTTAGGAAGCTGCCCTTCAGGTCCCAGCTGTCCTGGGGGCTCCACTTCTCTGTCCCCCACGTCCCATTCTCCCGGCCCAGCGAGAGCAAACGCCAAGGCGGGACACCTCACAAACTAGCTCTGTGCCCTCAGGCCAGGCCACAGTTGATACCCGCAAAGGCAGGGGAGAGAAACAGCCAGAACTCTCTGTGCCAGGAATTCTTTGGGGATAATTATCTCCCAGGCCAGTCAGAGATACCAAGCAAACCAACCGCTCCAGCCCAGATGTCGCTGATTCCAAGCTTCTGTCTCCCGGTCCTTTGTTCTGGCTGAGCCAAGCAAACACGCCCCCACCCAGTCACTTTCCCTCTTCTCCACCTTGTCCCTCATTATCTCAATCACCAGTCCCAAAAAAGGCTCCACAAACGAAGAAGGGGCTGGAACCACAATGGTCAACATCATGCTTAATAATAACAATTATATAATTATATATCTCTGCTATAATAACATGTAATTACCCAATAATTACTATTAAACAGTGCCGCGGTGACCACTGAGGTTCCAAAACCCTTTAATTATTGTTATCACTGATAATGAAGCACAGGATCATTCTCTAACACTGTTTCTGTGCATCGCAGACACGTCTGCTCTTTCAAGCTCCTGGAGCATCTATTTATTTATTTGTGTTTTCACTCGGGGGTGGAGGTGCCACAGGGAGAGGGAGGCCTTAGGATTCAGGCCCTGTCCGGGTGCCCTAAACATGGGACATGCAAACCTTCTGAGTATGTACTTTCTCCCTCATCTCCAAGTCGAGACAGTGTCTGGAGAAGCTTCTCTGTGGTGATGGGGAAATCTCACATCGAAACAGTTCCAAGGAAACCATGGTCTCAACTTCTTCCCAACCTGCTTTAAGACAGAAAACAAATAAACATGGATACGTCTCAGGTAGAATTAAAACCAAGTTCTCAGTTATCCTGACTTTATAGTCTTTGACAGTTCAGTGTCGCTAATTTCATATATGTATGCCCTCCTGTGGATGCAAATACTGAATTTTCATCTTTCTTTTGCAGGATCCCAACTTTGAGATTTCCTTTTGGGGGATTGGGCGGTGGAGGAAACATCACAACAGTACAAGAATTTCTCTCTGAAAACCTTTTATGCTAAAATGTATGTAAGAAAAGTGAATTCTCTGGCTAAGAACTGCACAGCGGAACTCCAAGCTTCATCTTGCCCCTTGCTTCCCGGGCTGCAGGTGGAACTCCGGAAAACTTAACTAGGGGTCCACACGCTAAAACAAGAAAGAAATTCATATCTTGTTATTCCTTAGGGATGCCTGATTCATAAGGCAGTAGAATGAGGTAAAAATCAGCCCCCTGTCTATAGGCTAAGGCAGTGGTCCCCAACCATTTTGGTACAAGGAACCGGTTTCATGGAAGACAGCTTTTCCACGGATGGGGGAAGGGGGAGGTGGAGCTCAGGCGTGCTGTGAGTGATGCAAATACAGAGGAAGATGAAGCTTTGCGCCCTCGCCCACTCACCTGCTGCTCACCTTCGCTGTGTGCACGCCACCCCCCATTTCCTGAGTTCCGTGGAAGACAATGTTTCCACGGATGGGGCTGGGGTGGGAGGGGTGCAGAGCTCTGCAGCCTAGTTCCTAACAGGCCACGGACCAGTACCCCACAGCCTGGGGGTTGGGGACCACGGTGCTAAACGATTTCTAGTTTGAGGACCAAGGCAAATGAAAATAATGTGAATTTATTTCCTTCAAACTAAATTCCTCATAAGATAATTTTTTAAAAAAAGAGAGACAAAGAAAATTATTTTTCTATCCATTATGGTAAGCCATTGGAAAAAAATTTTTCCAGCTCCATCTACCAGTTATCTCTAAGCGGCTAATTCTTTTAGCAGATGTTAATCTAAATTATCCCCCCGCCCAACCTGAGGGAGTATCATATGCACATGAGAGAATCTGAAAGATAAAATAGTTTCTGAAGCCTTTACGGCATTCTCTTATGCTAGTTACTTCTGGAAGAAGACTCCGTAAGTACGAAACATAATTAATGACAAATGCTTGAAGGTTCTGTGTGGGACTCGCTACTCCTCATCCACGTCAAAGGACGGACAATGGAGAGGCAGAGCTCTTGCATGTGTTTCATGTGTTTGTGCCACCCCTCTGCTGTGTCACAAAGTCAGCCTGTGCCTTACAGATTGGACAATGACGCAGAACCCTTAGGGTCCATCCCGGCACATGACTGAAGCAGCCCCAGTCCATTGCTCCGTGCCAGATCCAAGCCCCCTGAGCCTGGGTGCTAGTCTCCATCTTGGGCTTTAGGGCTAGAATATCCTTGAAGCATATTCCTGCTGAAATCCCTTTGACCAAGTTCCAGTGCGTAGAGAAGGAAACCTGGGCTTACCTGGGCCTGGAAGCCCTCTGAGAGCACTCTCTGCAGTTCCAGCAGACAGAGCTCTCTGTCCCCAATCTTGACATCTGCCAACACCAGCCTTCCAAGCTCTTCCTCTCTTTAGCATCGTGACATACCCCCACAATGTTCTTCTCCTTGCTCTTTGTCAAACTCAGTCCCAACTGGCAACCCATTTCCTCAGCCAGGCCTCCTATGACCCACAAGTCTGAGTATGTCCCCAGGCGTGTGTAGTTATGCACTGTCCTTCCCAGAACTTCTTTCTTAAAGTATCATAAAGGGAAATGAACAAATGCAATCTTCCCTGCCCATCTTCTTTCCGCTGGATCTGTAAGCTTCATGAGAGGAGGGAGATGGTGTTGTGTTCATTTTATTTTCCCAGTGTAGGATACATAGTAATTGATAAATATTTGTGGAACAAATGAGTGAATTCAGTAAATGCAATGACAGGAATATTTGGAGACACATCCTTCAAGCCACTTTAGGAAACCAGCAGAGAGGAGCTATTGCAGTGCAATAAAGAGTTGGCCTAGAGGGGTTGAGCTCCAGGCCATGTAGTTCCAAAGCACAGAACAATACATCAAGTCCTCATTCCAGACGTCCTGTGCTTCCACGGTGACTTGGGAATTTGGCCCTATGTGGTATCTGAAGAACTGACTGTCCACAGACCCAGCACAACACTCACTCCAAATGTTTAGCAACTTTGTTCTCAGAAACCATTTAAGAGTCTTGGAAATGTTACTATTCTAGCATCCATACTGCATTCTCCATTAACTCTCACACCCATAGACAGAGACAGAAAAAAAAAAAAATCCTTTGGTGAATCATAAATCCCCATTTTTGGCTTAGAAACTATGAGCACAGAGCTCACATGTGTGTCAACCTCAAAAGTTAAGGAGGTATTCCAAAATATCCTCCCTTCCCTCAGTAACCTACTGCAAGTATGTAATTTACTATTTTATTTATAGCATTTTTTGTAACTGTATTTTTAATCTTTACTTAGGGATAATAAGTTCCATAAGTTTACTACCTGCTGTACGAAGTTGTAATTTTACAAGCTTCTCTGAAACTCTTGTTCTCAAAGCTTCAAGCCAGGCTATGCCCCTGTCTCCCTCTGATAATCTGTTTATTGGGTGGGGAAAGTCTCATTTGTTCTTTTCTCCCTGTCTCTCCGCTGGTCTTCTTAGCATTATTTCTCTGGCCCTCTCATGTCCTGTAGTTTCTGTACGGCCAGTTCCTTTCTTACTTGACCTGCTTTACAAAGAAACATTCAAAAAAATAAGGTTTCTGATCCTGCTAGACTCTGTACCGGTAGCAACAGCAGCACCGCTCTGGGGCATGGTAGAAATTAAGAATGCCAGCCCCCACCCCAGATTCTGAATCAGAATCTACTTTTTAGTAAGAACAGTAGGTGACTTCTTTGCACATGAAAGTTTAAGGAGCTCTCAAGAACCTTCACCTCAGAGGCCAACAGCCTTTGTCCAAATGCTCCTTCCCAGCCCCCAGCCCCTGCCAACAAGCCCTTCCCTGAGACAGGGGGGCTGGCTGCCACCACCCATTCTCCTCCCCACTGGGTTCCAAAAGAGTTCAAGAAGTTTCAGGACTCTGAACTCCCAGAAAATGAGGCTTTCAGCTGCTTTATGAGTTTAACAGAGTTTGTGAAATCTTATATGTTTAGAAGGTCTCTACCTACACTACACACGTGTATGATACATGTGTGTATATAGTACACAGTGTCCTGCATGATAATTAAGATCTCACATTAGTTTTTGTGAAGCACACCCACCCCACATTGGTATATAATGTGTTGTGGAGAAAACAGCATAGGCTTTGGAATTAGACAGACCTGGGGTTTAGCTCGCCTCTGCCACAGCTAGTGGCAAGGCCTTGGGCAAGTCACGGGGCCTATCTGACCCTCAGATTCCTCATCTACAAAATGAGGGCAATTCGTACCTCGCAGGGTAATTGTGGGATTATAAATTGGATATAATCTGTGTTTACCATAGTTCCTGGCATTTACCAGGTGCATAACAACTTGTAGTCCTATCACCAGCATACTTACCATTAGACACACGAGCATGAGGTTTTTGTTCATGCTCAGATATTTAGTTGTAGTCAATTCAGTTCTCAGTGGATCTCTATGTTCCTTTTTGCAGAAACTGGCCCTGGTCAGTGTTGTAATCCAGATGGCTTCTCCATCCTAAAACTGTCTTTGTAAATTTCTTTACACTTGGGTACAAAGTTAATTCTTTAGCTGTAAGGCAGTCTGTGCACAGATTGTTCCCACTTTTGCCAATCCTGCAGGACCTCAGGGAGAAGCATCTAACCAACCCCGTCATCCCTGACCCCTTGAGTTCCTGCTTCACTCTAAGGCAGTGGTTCCCGATAGGGAGGGGGCGGCACACATCTCAGCTGGGGCCATCTGGCAATGTTCTGGAGACATTTCTGGTTGTCACAACTGGGGGAGGGAGGATGCTACTGGCATCTAATGGGCAGAGGCCAGGGATGCCACCGAGCATGCTTCAGTGTGCGTTGCCCAGCCCTCCGCTACGAACAAGCACCCAGCTCAAAGCGTCCGTGGTGCTCTGCCGAAGTTGAGAAGCGATTCTAGTGTAAAGTTGGAATGGCATTAAACTCGGTAAGTACCACTAACTCACATCTCCCACCCTTTCCACTGTCTTCCATTTCCCTTCACAGGGGCCCTCCAAACTCCCATGAGCCTTTACGCCCCAGCAGGAGTTTTGCATTTCTCTGGAATAGCCTGGCTGCCCGTTACTCGGTCATCATGTTGCCTGTGTTCACCTCATGGCTGGAAGAACTGGGTGGGCCAGGGTGAGGCACATCGTACCCGCGCATCGTCCAAGCTGCCATTTCAGAGTAAGGAAGACACGCAAGGATTCTGGTCCTGAGGCCTCGTATATCCTGGATTCTTTCTGCCTTTCTCTCTCTTCGCTGTTCTCAGGGGTCTGAGCCCCTGACCTTATCCTCTGGTCACGTGCTCTTCAGCCGGTCTGCAAAGCTGGCACAGGAAGTTGAGCTCTCTCCCCACTCTGACACTGATGGTTCTCTCCTCCCTCTCACTGCCTTTCTCTGATCCCAAACTAAAGCCCCTGCTCTCCTGGTCCCCACTGCAGTTCTCACTGGAGTGGACTGCCGCGGCCTCATCCCACTCGAACCCACCACACGCCTCCACCCACACCCAGCTCCTCCTGGGGCATCTGGCATCAATTTCATAGCTAGTTAGACTTTCACACGCGTGAAGCAAACACTGGAGAACTGGGAGAAGGGGGTGCTTTCCTCCTACACACCAACACTTCAGCTTATAAAGATGACACACATCTATTAATCCCAAAGGGTTAACTGAAGGGTACACAAAGGGGCAATTAAGAAACATTTCTGAGTAATCAAGAGGAATAAAAGCACACTTGAAATAAGCATAAAAATTAACAAAGTACAAAAAAGAGTCTGTGACTGCCATGCAGTTAATTTTACCAAGCAAGAGGGCACTTTATATGGACCATGGAAACCTGGGCTTGATCTTCATGCTCTCTTCTGGTTGGATACTTAAGTCCACAAGGTGCTGTGGTGTTAGAGAGTGCACCCAAGTCCTGGCTCCATCCGTAAAGCCGAGGGAATATGGTGGACAGCCCACAACCTAACACTCAGCACGCACACACACATACACACACACACACACACACACACACACCCCAACTCCTTTTAATAGCTTGAGTTCATGTTTCTTATTGTTGCTTTCTACTTTCTAGTTTCCTTTCCGTTGTTTTCTAGTGTATAGGACTCATAAACATCTGAACAAAAGTGCCTGGTCTCAGATCGTTAGGGGAAGACTGGTCCAGTCTTGGTCCACCTCTGGGGTCAGTAGACCTCAGTCAAGTACAACCCACATAGCTCACTGAACAATGACCCCATCACCAGCCCATTTATGCATTTATGACTCCCATGACTAACCAGGAGTCATCATCCAACTTTGAGGAGAACAAGCTTAAGAATGAAACCAATGCTAAGCACATCAGAGCACAAAGGCAGAAATAATCTGGGTCTTTGATAACGTGGAGCCATTGGATGATCCAGTGCTGAAGTGCACTTGGCCTTGTTGCCATCAAAGATGATCTGTCTCCCTGTTTGAGTCAGGAGCCCAGAGCATCCTAACCCATCATTGCCCCATCTCTACTGAACTTAGAAGACCCATGAAGGGCCACCACTTTTCTCTTTCCAGGAGGCTACATAATCCACTCATATCTTCTCTTTTCATCTTTACTCTTAAACTACTGTGCAAAATATCCCCCTAGCCCACCATAACAATCAAGAGACCTCCTTCCTAAAAAGTTGGAAATTTTTATACTCAACTCAAGACCTTCAACAAAGCCTCCTGGGTCCTCTGCAGCTCCATTTCCTTCCTTTTCCCTCTCCTCTCCCTTCCTGAGTTCACCATCCTTGCCAGGGCTTTGTGGCCTTACTTGTACAATTTACCCATGAAGGCCTCAGGTACAAACGTTTCTGACGTCCATAACAAGTACTTGCTAATCTCTCCGAAGCCACTGGGTATGTGGAATCCTGCAGCTTATCTGGATGATCAAACTACTTCCGTTTTTATGCTTCTTAGTTGGCATCAGTGCCTGAGTATAGAATTTAGATCCGTGCTTTGCCTGAAAGAGCTGACAGGGCTTGCAACTGGCAATGCATCAGTTCCACCTCAAGGAAATCAACAGGGAGAAGCTAATGAAACGGAACAGTTCTCATATTAACCAGTTAGTTATTCTGCTTAGGACAGATGTGGAAAATAAGCCCATATGAGACAAATTCATTAAAGTGAAATTATCCGTTCAACACCTTGATATCTGAGCAGAATGATGTTTCAAAATTATTATAATTATGATCATGGGGATAAAGGGAGCCAAACTTTCGAAAGAAGACTTGAAAAAAAAATTAAAAATTCACGTACTACCCTGTGAGATGAAAATAATGAGCTGGTCACAGATCCCCAGGATATCAGCAATTGCTCCAAATCCTTCTTGATGAGGAATCTGTGACTCTGAACTCAACATTAATTCAAATGCAAATAATATCTCTTCCCCCTGAGAATCATTATTCGTGATTCGGCAGGCAGTTTAATGGGAAAGCTGCAGGTGCACTGCAGACTTTGAACCAGAGAAGTTGTTCCAGCTCCAGATGAAGATTTGACTCCTAGACACATGGAGTCTGAGAGTCAGAGCCCAGAGATTGCAATTCCCTCGCTGCCTCCGAGATGGGAGTCCCTGGGGAAAGCATGTGGAAACTCCGTGGGGTGCAGGTCTGGTACCTCCATCCTGCAAAGCATTGCAGACCTCTGCCTGCTTCCCTGAAGCACGTAGCCCACCCTTCAGTAGCCGTTAACCACCTTAGCCCCTTGCATGGAGGTTCTCCTTAAACACTGCCCGGAAGTCAGCAACCAGCATTATCTTGAGGGAACCCGCATAAAAGGAAAGGCTGGAAGCCTCTAGAATGGGCTGGCTCAGGTTGCAATATTTGGTGCTGGGAAAATCACATGGCCATTCCATGCCTGAGATGCTCCATCAGCAAAATGAAGATATTAATAATATCTACCTTGTAACACTGTGGTGTGTTTTAAGAAACATAATGAACTTTACATAGGTGATAGAGCAAAGGGGTTAACAGTACAGGCTCTGAAGCTGGACTTGCCTGAGTCCAACCCTGAGCTCTGCTGCTGGCTTATTATATAACCTTGGCAAGTTAATTAATCTTGTTTTGTTTTTACATCATTTCATCCAATGTAAAATGGGGGTGATGATATTAACAACCTCTCAATTGTTATAAAGATGAGCATTTTTAAATAGTTTAGACTAGTGTCTGGCTTCTATAACAAGCGCTATATTATCACTGAGTATAGTGTTTGGTCCCTAATGAGAGCTCAATAAATGCTAAATGTTAGTATCAGAGTAGTAACACTGTAGGAGAAAGAAACAGGAATAATATTTTTAAGGATAGAATAGAAAGGGATAAGTTACTGTCAGTTAGAAGAAATTGTCCTCTCAGCAACTGCTTGTAACCAGCCTTCACATCTATGTTGGTCTTCTCAGTCTTTGTAACAACTTGGAGATGTTGTTAACATTATCACCCCCATTTTACATTGGATGAACTGGTGTAAAAACAAAACAAGGTTAAACAATAGAAATTTATTTTTTCACAGTTCTGGAGGCTTAAAGACTTTATTTAGACTTAAAGACTATGTCTCCTCATTGTGTCCTTACATGGCAGAGAGAGAGAGAGAGAGAGAGAGAAAGAAATCTCTTCCTCTTCTTGTAAGACCATAGTCCTATTGGGTCCCGGCCCATCTTTATGACTTCATTTACCCTTAATTATCTCCCAAAGGCTGTGTCTCCAGGTACAGCCATATGGGGGCTTAGAGCTTCAATATGTGAGTCTCACTGGGGGATACAATTCAGTCTATAGCAACCTCACAGTAGAAATGCCATGTGATGTTTTAATGTAATCTGGTGGCTCTGGGATGGCCAAATAGAAATACAACAGGCACCCAGATGTCATTCCCTATGAGAAGTCTGGAAATACATTTCTGAGGTAAGCAGCAGTGAGACATTTAGCCAAGGTGGGAAGCCACCACGTGTTCATGTCTAGTGAGCAAGTGAGAAGAACATGAAGTCCTTCAGTGCTTAACAAATCCGAGTCGTAGATTATGTTCCAGAACCACACACAGACACAGGATGTCAGGTGGCTGAGCTGTACTTATCTAAGTACACTGTGTTTACGTGTCCAGTGTAAACACAACCACAGTCCTTGGTTTTCAACCTGGTAGGATCATGAAGACCTGCCAGGTGTCAAGGTTTATTTTTTTAAGCAACAACTGAAAAAGTGACACCTAACTATTCAAAGAACAGAGTTAGAAGAGACATACTGACCCATACCCATTCAACAAATGGATAATAATACGTACTTGGCTTGTTTTATGTGATAAACTATCCCTAAAAATTGTGTGCAGAAAAAAATGGAGAAGTAAATTATGGTGACCATTTGGTTAAAACAATGCTGCAGAAAATCTGAAAAATCTACTTAAATTCAAATAATCACCCCTAAATATTGAGGGGATTCTAAATTATTGTAATTTGATAGACACATTGAGTTTACTTAAGCCAGGACCTATATTTTCTATGAGAGCCTTTCACTTGACTATTACTTCTTTTATTCTGGATTGTATTAGTAAGAATTTAAAAATGTCACACGGTGAGAATTTAGATAAAGCTCTGTCATACAGAACTTTCTCTTGCTTAGTTCAGGGCAAATAAGTTTTAAAGTACCTACACCGTAAATATTAATCATTGCATTTTGCCACATCTTGCAGATTTGTCATCGTCAAAGGTTACAATTTCATTATGATAGTCTTACAATGTGATTAGAATCCTGTATTAGCTAAAGCCATTTTATTTTCAAGGACAAAATTTAAAGCAAAAAAGAAAAAAATATATATCTGAAAAGAATAAAAAAAAATTGTCTCCTTGACCTTCAGTGTTGGGGGAAATGACTAGAAAAAAACACTTGCAATAATTTCCTCATTCATGTCTAGGTCAATATAATCTCCAGGGTTTTTCTATCTCATTATCAATTTCAAAATATCAGAAATAAATAAAAGGAAGAAATGATCACAGCTCCTTATTCGTCAGAGACGTATTCCTTAATCTTCTCTTTAGCCATCTGGCAGCAGATATTGTTTTCCTTTCTGTCTCTCGTTTCAAAGATGAGGGAAATTTCCAAAGCCTTGCTTCTATTATTTGCTGATGTTTCTTGTCTTCTGGCAGTTTCAGCATTATCTTGAACAAGGTTTCACCTCTGTATCTGTTTTATCCCCAGATGGTGATGTCACTGTCCTTGAATCACCCATCAGCAAAGCATCCTGACAGGGGACGACCACCTACCTCCCTTTTGTCTCAGTTACCACGTGGCCCCGAGCTCTTCCTCTCCACAATAACCAAACCACAGTTCATTCCAGGAAGGAAACAGTATGCTGGGAACAAGGCTAGGAACAGATCAACCCTCTAGTACAAGGACAGAGAGCAGAAAAGCCCAGCTGGACATCCTTAGCCCGACTTTGTTTCTTGTTTTCAATGGAAGGCATCGATCTCCTGCCACACCTGAGTGACACCAGAGCCACCACAACCTGAAATGCCTTCACCATCTTCCCCAACCTAAGGGGAGTCCACATTCTGACAGAGGCCCCCTGGTTAGGAGACTGAGAGTTCATTTCTGTTAATTTACCACTTACTCTTTAGAACCAGAAAGTTGCAAAACACTCGGAGGCCTGCTACCTGGGAGCCCTACAGAGTGGTCTATTTTTGTCTTCAAATTGAGGGACACAGGTCTTCTTTCTCCCCTCCATGATGGGGCCATTTCTAATGACATTCACTCTCTTATCAAGTTGTTCTGACTGCCCGTGTCTATGGCCCTTGTTCTAGCATCCAAGGAGGATAATGTAACATTCAGAAAATCTTGGCCCCATTCCTTGTTCTATAAATGTTTCAAAAATCAGATAATGAAGGAAGCAGGAGAGAGGTTTAGTGCCGAAGTCAGGCCACTTTCCTACGATGGCCTGCACAGTGTACAGTTTACTCTAGGACAGGGATGGGGAACCTATTGCGTTGGGGCCACATGTGGCCTTCTGGATCCTCGAGTGCACCCTTTTGACTGAATCCAAATTTTACAGAACAAATCCTTTTAATAAAGTCTAGGGGGCTTGAGTCTTGCTGAGAATTCTCAAACCATAAAAGCTACAGCAACCTGCATTGCCCCTTCTCGATCTCCCCGGCCATCTGACACCCACCGGTATTACGTTCACTAGAAACTTTGCCTGCGCCAGGGGTTCTCAGACTTGAAAGTGGATCAGAACCACCAATGAACATTTTTAAAATGCCTATTTCTAAGTCCCAGGAATTTGAGAGATAAAAGGTAGGAGCTCAGAAATCCGAATTTTTAGCTGTAGACCCATTGATTCTAAACCAGGAAAATCTAAGACCACATTTGCACACTGGTCAAAGCTGACACTTTTTAAAGCCTCAAGAGGGCCCTTCCTTTTCCAGAAGGGTGAATGCTTTCATTTCTTTCATATAAGGACTCAAGATTGGATGCTGAATCCAGCCCCTTAAAATACCTTAATGCCTGTTGAGGCAGACAGTATGTCTTGAGTTCATAGAGTTGCTTTTCTTCAATTCAGTAACAGTTTTCTTATGCATATTACGTGTCGGGTATACCCATCACCTTGGGTATTAGGATTTCGGCACCTAAATTTGAGGAGGACATGAACAGTCTAAAGCAGAAGAAAAGAGGCTACAGCAGGGTATAAATCATTAGGAGTCTGGAAATTATTCATTCAGTAGTGAAGAGCTACTAGAAGTTTCCGATGTGTACAAAAGATGGGTCAGATAAGGAAAGACTGGGGTTGAGATTATTACCTCCATGTTACCAGGCTCAAATACCAAAGGCTTTGGCCCCATGTTCTTTTTTTTTTAAGTAATAAAAAAAAGCTTAAAGTTTTTATTACCCATGGAAATCTGCTGACAATTTTAATCTGATGGCAGCAGCCATGACACTGTGACTATTCACGTCAGCATCCTTTGCCAGCAGAAACAAAGAAGGTGCTGTCACAGGCAGGCTTCAACTCAGTTCTATTTCCTTAATTTACCAGTCCTCTTCCTACTGTTAAATCTGTCTTCTCCTTACAAGCTAGGATCTTCCTGATGGATTTTTCAAGTCATTCTAGGACAATGCATTTTTAGCTCAAGAGTGTGGCTGGCTGCAAACTCTTCAGCAGCCTTCACATCCTCCATTGCAGACTCCCGCTTGCCTTTGCAGACTCAGCCCTCCATGCCCACCACACTGATCACGGTGATTACAGCTCAAATGGGCTACAAAGTCGCCTGAATCTGTGCACTGGTTCAAACACTTTTCTTCTGCCTTCCACTAAGAATGCCCTTCCTCCAGCCGCCTCCACCCAGCAATATTCTTCTCATTCTTTAAACTCAAGTGACTGAGCTTGAAGATACCCTCCCTGATGGCCTAGCAGAATTGCTTTCCCTCTGGGCTTCCAGACATGTGTCCTCAATTTGATTGTCTTCTAGAGTTTGACTTCATCATAGAGTCCCCTGTATACGAATCTGTACCTTGAACTCCTTTCAGAACAGAGCTTGTCTTGATGGACTCTGTCTCCATGTTCCTAGCTTAGTGACTACACAAGGCTGAATTCCACCGTACTACTTTGCCATATTCCAAAAACTGTATATATTTATATGTATATATATGTTTATGTGTGCATATATGTTATGAACTTAGCTGAGAGTGCATATGTATTATGTATACATATGTACATATATTCAATTAATCCCACAAAGAGAGTATTATCACCTCCTTTTTAGAGATGAGTAAACTGAGTCACAGAAAGATTAGGTGACTTGCAGGAGACAAGACTGCTGAGCGAGGAGGCCATCTGCAGCCACCTGCCTCTGACAAGGAAGCCAGCACATGCAAGTTGCTCCCCACCCCCACCCCAGATGACGCCTGGGTGACAGCTGTGAAACCTTTCGCCTCATCCTGATGCCACACTGCTAGCCCTATTGGAAAGTCGGGATATGGGCGTGGGGGTGTGAGAAGGAAACCACAGGATCCTGTGGCATCATCACAACATTGTGCAAGAAAAGAGAAAGACAAGTCAGTGATGGAGTTAGAGAAAGAACCATCAGGGACCAAAGGAAACAGAATAGCGAGGAGTGCAGCTGTCAGACGCGCAGCTGGGTCCTGGCTGTTTCCATTGGAGCACACTCATGCTCACCTGCTGGCTGGCTGCTCCCCATGCTGGCCTGGAAGCTCTGTGAGACAAGGAACCGTGACTATTAGCTGTATCCCTAGTGCTTAACGCAGTGTGTAGTAACAGTAATAATAGTGATGATTGCAGAAGCGGACATTTACTGAGCACCTGCAATGTGCCGGGGCACAGTTCTAAGCAGGCCCCTCGTGTTACTGTACCTAATCTCTACGCCCCTAAGCCTTATGGGGTGGGTCATATTGTTAACCCCATTGACTAGGTGAGGAAACTGAGCCCCCGAGAGGCTGCATAACGTTACCGGGTCACACATCTGAGACAGGTCAGGGCTGGATGTGGAGACAGATGCTCCACACCAGAACTTGCTTTTAACCACGATGCTGTGTGTACCACTTCCCACAGCATACGCGCTAGTCACTTAGTAAGTATCTGGTGAGTAAAATAATGACTAAACACGGGAGGATCTCCAGGGCCCGGAACTGGAGGGAGGTAGAGGAGCCTGAGAACTGCAGAGGATCTTTAGATTTGACGATTAGGAGGGTGTCGGTGACCTTCAAGAGAGCATGGTGGAGTCCTCTCTCTGTCCCCAGGCAGTCTGGGAGAGCCCAAGGCACTGTCAGTTCTTAGCACAGTGCCCGTCAAAGAGAGGAAATGTTGAAGACAGAAACCCAAAACTCTCGGTTTATAACTTTGAACTGGGGCTGGGGGAAGGCGGGGAGGGGAATAGCTTTCATTGGCTCCAGCCACCACATCAAAAGTAAGTAAAACATGAGAACTGCAAACCACATGAAGAGAGAGCACACCAACCTCAGTGAGCCTCTTAACACTTAAGAAGCTTCTTGGTAGGACTGAAGCCTCCCAAATGAAAAACAAGCACCGTTGTTCTTTATGGTCTAAATCACTTCGAAAGAGACTCACAAGCCCAAAAAAGACAAAGCCCTGCTTAAACGCGTACCCCACCTGACTTCCTTGCTGGCTTCTTCCCCCACACGTTGCCAGAACTAGACTCCACCAGGCAGCAGAGGGCAGGGAGGGAGCAGAGAGGAAGGCCCTGGCCACCCTGGGTGCGTTGCTGCCATCTGTGTTTCACGGGACCAGGGCCCCATGAGCAGGGAGGTGGCAGCGCCTGCTGTCTGTGTGGCCTGCCAGCCGGATCAATGAGCTCAGCCACACTCCCAGCTCCAGGAGGCTGCAGATGTCTGACTCAGATCCCAGGGAGTAGCACTGACATCTATTACCCCAGAAAGAGATTAGATATTGGGCCTAATGGTTTTTCTGTGTGTTCCTTTCTGACCATGGAGAGACCTCCCATGGAGAAGAAATATGTCTACAAGAGAGGTCACTGCCCTCACAGGGAAAATGTGATCCCAGCGCAACCCGAGTTGCTGGTGGCAGAAAGTTAAAAACACCAGAAACAAGGCAGCCTAGTGGGGCGCAAGCCGGTCCAAGCCCCACTCCGTTGGCTCTAATGGAAGCCAGCCTCCTAGAGCATTTCAAAGTCACTTACGCTTGGACTGAAAGAGCTTTCTGGTGCTCATATTTAATTGTGGGTGTGGTGCGTCTGGTATTTCTATAATTCACAACACATGAGGCCACAGTGTAAGAACTGGCATCAGGAGGAGGTGGCACACCATCCAGTCTCCCACCACACTCCTGCACAGTCGGCCCTTGTCCCCAATTCCACACGGGGTGAGGGCCCAGACCCCCAGCTGGGGAAAGTGGCCCGGGCGCCTGCTCTGGGGGGGACAGGCTTTGCTAAACCCAGAGGTCCTGCCTTTTCCTGCCAGGAGGGAGAGAAACATGGGGACAAAGTGACTCAAATCCCTTCCTCCCAAGGAGTTGGGCCAGGACAGGAAAAGTTGTGGCTGAGACCAGGAGATGGTGGGGAGTCCCATAAGATGTCCCGCGCCAAGTGAGTCCACAGGAGGGCGAGGGAGGAGGTCGGCTTGGTTTTCTGTGTACATCGTGCTCTGCTCAGAGGGCTGGGGGCAGCCAGCCAGCTCTGAAGTGCTGCGGAGGCCGACGGGCGGACGGGCCCTCTCTCCCAGACACAGGCTCAGTGGGCTTCCGAGAGGGGGAGGCGCGACCCTCTCCTCGTCACTTCAAGTGGGAGGGAGGAAGGGTGCAGAAATGCATGGCACTTGCAAAGCATTTTCTTCACTTCTGGAAATTTCAGGGTAGATTGGATGGGCCAAAGCAACACAAATGGCAAGTGTGTGTCTGTGCACACAGGGGTAGGGGGAAAAGAAGTAAAATAGCAGAGACTAGTTTGCACAAACACGTAAGAGTATAGAAATAAGTTAACGTTATTCCTTAAGGCAGTGGTTTCCTAAGACCAGCTCCATATTGGTGGCAGAATGGGACACACTCTCACATTCCACGGTAAATTATAAGTAGTAGGAAAAGGAGGGACAATGTTCATATACATTTTATGTATAATAAAAATATACTTGTGACTTGGATGTGTCAGTTTGATACATTCCCAGTAAAGATGGACAAGTCGTGGTAACTTCATTTTTTTGAAATGATAATAAGAGTGGGTGAGACTTATGCTTTAACAAACTTTCTTGGCCAAAATAAAAAAGTTGACAATCTTTTTTATTTTGCAACCAATCCTGATTTTTTTCCCAACTTTACTTATCTCTGAAATGGAAATGTCTAGGAGCCCATAACCTATGATGTGGAAGTCCTATATAGTTTCTATTTAAATTTCAAGCCTCTTGGACTAATGCAGATGTTTATTAAATAGGCTTTTTTGACAGTTGACACCAGCTGAGTTACAAGGAAAGCCAATGTTTGGAAGGATATACTGCTACGTGCTGGGTATCACCCCAGACTCTTCTGATTCAGGTCATTCAACCCACATCTTTATACCGTAGATATGATTTAACCCAGTACTTTTTCAAAAGAGAAACCGAAGCTTCATACCCTGAACAAAATCCTCATGGTGGTGAAGTCAGGACTCGGAAGCCCACGGTGTTATTATTGAGTTATTACTGAGACGTTCACACAGGGGCCTGAAAGAGATGCTGGACGCCGTGCCCAGTAGCCTCTAGTTTTACAGAGAAGACTGGGCTACAATGAGGTCGGGGGACTTGCCCAAGGCTCACCCAGTAAAGTTGGTGGTGGAGATAGGGTTGCCACTCGGCTGCTCAACTCCCTGCCCTGTGCTCTCCCTGTCCCCACAAGACCTTCCCCCTTTTCCTCTGTGCCCTCCTTCTTGCCCCTGGACACTAGCTGCAGGTGGCAAGAGATGGGCACCTGCAGCGCCACCCAGACCCAAGCTAAGAACAACAGGGGCTTCCCCAGGGCCTGCCGCCTCTGAGTGTGACTCCAAGGCTGCCCCGCACAGCCGCTGCAAGAGGACGATGCTGGGAGCTGACTGCTCCCTGGCAATTGCCTCCACACCAGCTCAGGCCACGCCAGCGGGGTGGGGGCCACAGGGACAGACGGGCATTGTGTGTGAGAGAGGGACAGAGTGGGAGGGGACGTGGGGAGGAATGCTCTGGCAATTTCGTCTCCTCCCTGAGTCTGCCTCACCCAGCTGTCTCATGGCAGAGCAAGGACCCTCCTTGAAGGGACTGAAGACCCACTGTGGATGCCCAGAGACCGGAGCTGACTGATGGAGTTATTAGATTTCCTCCAAAGGATGGAGAGCTTCATTGAGCCTGCATTGTGTGTCCTGATGCAATGGCCCCTGAGTACATAGATGCTGCCTTATGCCCTACCCTTTAATTCCCTTCCAGTGGGGACATTTAAAAAGAGTCCAATAACATTTTCCTGAAAGGAACTCCCACCTCCTTTTTCTTTGATTGAGAAGAAGAACAGAATCATTTGTTTCAAAAAGAAGCTGCTGGAGGAGCAGAAACCATTTTAATAGCATCTCCTCTTTGCTGAATTGTGTCTTCATTTTACACTGTGGCTTTATTCTCTGCCCCTTTGACACAGCCAGCTGCCTTTCACGTTCCAGCTCAGAACCAGGCTGGCTTCAGGCTGTAACAGGCACCGCTTTCCGAAGCCCTTTCTCTGGGGGACCCGCGTTAGCCTGTGTGAGCCTGTGAGCCCCGCAGCTCCTAGCTTGGTTCCTTTGCGAAGTGCATTTGTGTGTGCGAAGCTCCGAGCACTAAAACAACGTCTACCTAAGCGTCCTGCCTTACGATGGAGTGACATAATGAACGACACAGGGGAACGTCTGGTTTCTATCTCGTTCAGGTTCATCCTGTTATCAACTTAGCAGCCGGGGGAGTGGCAGCACGCGCCAAGCTCGCCCCTGCAGCTGAGGTCACACCACGGCGTCGCACGCGGTGCTCGCTCTGTCCAGGAGGCATCACGCTTGCACCGAGTGCAAAACTATTAAAAAAAAAAAAAAATAGGTTGGGCCATTAGTTTCTCAACTAGAATTTTAAATCCCATTGTTCAAATGCTGAAAAAAAGCCTTTTGTGAATTCTGCTCTTAGCTTAGATTATAAAAGGAGGAGTGATGAGTTCCCCCAAGCGTCTTGAAATTTAAATCCTTTTGTACAAAGCACACATATAAGGGGGGTGGGGTGGGGACGGACGCTGCGCTGAGCAGGCCTCCATGCGACCAGCGAGGCAGATCTGTTTAACACCAGTCACCGCGGTTTCTTTGCCCAAGTATTCCCAGCCACCAGGTTGTTGGGGACTGCTTTTCTACTTCCATGTAAGAGTGCTTTATAAACTGGTTATCTCGGGTTTTTCTCAGTGAGTGATGGCGCTGGGAACTCTCAGTGTGGATCTGAACAGCATGCAAAATCATTTTACTTTTAAGACAAAAGACATTAGCTTCCTGTAGCTTTCTTAGCCATCTCTACCTCTCTTCCCTTCCCACCCTCCTCTCGCGGCCCTCCCCTCCCTCCAACCCCCACGGCACTAAATAAAATGCTTAGAAAATGAAGGGCACAGCTGCCCTTTCTTCCCATTAAAACAATCAAGAATGATGGTGAATTTAATATATTTGATTAGAGAAACGCCAATTTGGTGCACTTGAATCAGCTGCCTTTGTCTTCAGCTCCCGATGGCCCAATTTCAGTGGAATGTCCTCTGCTGTCCACTGCCAGCTCACTCAGGCTGGGAGAGAATTCAAACTCTGAAAGCATTTGCTTGGCACGCTCAGAAACAGGGTATTTATGCTGCAGAAGATGCCAGGCCCACTTCTCCCTAATCAGAGGGAGCGCCACTTCATTAAATCATGGTCACTCACTGATCACCCTCAGAGTCGTAGCCCTGGGGGGCCTGTGGTCCTCTTCAGCAATGTTCATTTCTTTCATGGATTTTATTGCTTTCGTTAATTGATATTACCCTTGAAATTCAGGCCCACATCCTGTACAAACACCCCAGGAGATTCTGGTACTCAACTTGCACAGAAGAAATTCAGAGAATAATAATCACATTTACATGTGGAGTCTCTTTCATTCAAAGAACAATCAGAAAACTAGTGGCAAATAAGAAAATGTGTCATCATTTCCCCACAAGGTGTTGTTGAAGGAGTTTGAGATAGTGCCCAGGCAGCCCCTAACTTGCAGGGCACTTGAAAAGGAATTGATCTCATGGGGGAGGGTTGGAGAATTGCTTCTTTGCACTTGACGTTTACAGACATTTTTAGGAGGGGCTCTCTTTAAATATTCTAAATAAACATATGCTTCAAAAATAAGTAGCAGACTGAATTAAGGGTAAGAGTTGACATACTGGAACTCCACAGAGTTTGTAAGGGTTTCTTTGACTATATTTCAGCCCTTACCATTGCCAATGTCCGAAATTGCACTTGGGATGGACCAGGTCACAAGGGCTGTTAAACTCATTTTCTACACTTTTATGAAGAAAAAGTCCCACGTCTCCTGGTATCCACCCCAAGTCGGCGGCCTCGCTGAGCCCCTGCCCAGTGACTTCTCCACCCCGGCTCTGTGGTAGGAAACCAAAGCCCAGGGACCATAGCCAAGTTCGAAATAGCATCCAGGTCTCTGGGTCCCAGCAGCCACGCTGGTCTGTGAGTCAGCTTGTCAACAACGTTGACAAGGGACGCAGAGGGCTCTGCTAGGCTCAGGACGAGAGGCCCAGGCAGGAGGGCAGCCTGTCTCACCCAGCCCTGGCAGTGAACATCACACCAGAGCCTCAGGGGCAGGTGGAGGAGAGCACTGCACTCAGAGACCAGCGTGGTCACCGTCAGCTTTGCAGGCATTGCAGGCCCCAGTCCTCTGAGGAGGCCTGGTTACCCTCTGGTCACGGGGCAAGAAGAATGAGCACAGCCTTCTAGAAGGGGCAATTTCCTAAGAGCAGCATCCCACAGATTGAGAGCCGCCCAGGGAAGGCCTCCAGGAGAAGGTTCTGAGCTGGTCGGTGGAGTGAGCTCCATGCTTCCCCTCAGGAGGAGCCCACCCCTTTCTAGAAGCTAAGGAAACAGAGCCCAGGCAGCTAACTACCCACGCAGCCCCCAAGATGCATAAGGTAACTCTGGTTGCAAAAACACAACAAAGGGCTGGCTGCATTTTACCTCCCTTTTCAGTGTAAAAGTCAAGTTTTAAGATTCCTGTTGTAAAAGAATTAATATGAAAAGAATTTTGTATCCTATTATGGCATTGTGTTATAATACTGGAATGCTCCCCGCCCAGTCTGGCTTGCTGTCCCCCAGAACTTGCCAGCCATTATGCAGTTCCACAGTGTGTGAGTGTCACTGTGGGGACAGTCTCCTGAGCCTGGAAGAAGGAGGCTGTGAATGCCTCAAGCTGGAACACAGGACACAGCCGGCCCCCGGCCCCAGCCACCCGCCTGTACTTCCGCACAGACACGCACGAACACACACACCTCACTCGGGCGGTTCTACTCTTCTGAGAGCCGAAACGGACCTGCGCGGGGAGTTTAATACTTGGACAACTGCAGCTGTGTGAACAGCTCATTGTCTTGGACGCAACACACAATGGGTTTCAGAAAAGGAAAACAAAATACTCTTTAAACAGTGTGCTGCGTTCTGTTTGGAAATGGAGAGTACAGGGCAAAGTTTTCCTCAGAACAGGGGTGCTTGTTGCCGCACTTTTAATTTGCTTGGTAACTCGATCTTGTTCCCCTGAGCATAAAGATTTGACAAAGATTCTCCAGAACGTACCAATTCAAAGAGAAGTTCTGAACAACCAAGTGGGGAAAAAAAATTGTTTTTAAGTCATCAAGTGTCTGGAAGATTCTTAGGGAGGAAATGGTGACCTGTTCTTTTCCATGTCCACCGGAACAGAGCAAGAAGCAGTGGACTTCAGCTGCAGCATGAAAGATTCAGGTTAGACATGAGACAAGTTTTCCAGACTGAGGAATGTTGGACGCTGGAACGGATTACTGAGAGGATACTGACATGCTGCTGGAGATGGATGGGTCTGGCTGTGTCATGCTGGTGAGGGGTGGAACCCTTAGTGCTACGGAAGCCCCTGGCTGGTTAGGTGGTGATAATGGTGTTTTGTTTTGTTTTGAGATTCCTGGTTGTTAGGCTCCTGTCATCACATCTTTCCCCAGGCCAGCCCCCTCGGAATCCCCCTATGTGGCGGGAGAGCTCTGCTGTCCAGTTCCACTCGGCCACTCTGGTCCCAGCGGGCTCCCTGTCATTGCTCCCGAGGAAATGCCTCTCGGGGCACCTCCTCCTTTCCTGCCGTGGCACAGAGCTGCAAGCTTCAGTGCAGACAATGGCCCCGGAAGCTGTGTCTGGTTGAGTTAGTTGTTCTGTGTGTGTGTGTGTGTGTGTGTGTGTGTGTTTTCTTTTCCTTCTTCTTAATAGAATTTCTTCAATGGCACCTGCATTTTCAGCAGCCAGGCCAGTCCTCCACATGGGGACGTCAGCAAACCCAGGAAGCTTCTGAGCCAAGAACACCTCCGATCTGGGAGGAACTAGTTATGGATCTCCTTGGCTGGAGTGTTCTGTGTCCACCAGATGCAACAGGGGAATGTTCCTGCCCCAAAATGCACGGAAGGTGTGAAATCAGGTGTGGCTGCCCTGAGACTAAAGGCTGCGGCTGGCCAAAGCCAGGTGAGAACACCAACCTCTAGAAAGCAAAATCGATAGAAAATTCCTTCCCCTTCTCTGAGGTACTCTTGGGGCACCAGCTGAACGAAAACCAGTCGTCATTCAGCTTAGAGTGAAGCTGAATGAAAAGAAGGCAAATCGTATTTTCCAGCCTGAACCACCCGTCCACGTCTGTCGCAGTTCAAGCATTTGTGCCCAAGCACCAGCGCCCAGCCGTCTCAGCACCCACCCCCAGACCCCCGACACCCAGCCCCAGCACCATCGACTCCACTGAACGTGAAAACTCAAAAAGCCATCCTGGGCATCTGCAGACTTCTGTCCTCTGCAACTGCCCTCTTTCTTCCTCATCGCCAGTTAAACTGCCAAAGTGTCTGCAACTGCTCAGATGCAGAAAAACTCCCCTGAAAGTGCTCACACATACTTCTTCCTTCCCTTATGGGTGGCATTCTACAGTAATTCCATTAAGTTTACAAATAGGAAAGTTTTATATATATATATATATATATATATATATAATATATACACACATATACCCAACAAGCTGCACTCTTGTGGGTGTATATTCTTTTATATCATTGACACAGTGTTACATACAATAAAGAAAAGAATTATTTAGATTAGTATATTTATCCAAATTAGTGATTACTAGTGTTGAATCAGGTACTATACAAATGGAATGCAATACAAATATATATGTTTTTAATTTTGGAAACATGCAAACTTCACATTTAAGGGTGTGTTTCAAGATGTGCCTACACCCGACTAGCACGGTGGTGCCACAAGGTCACAGCTTCTCTGAGACCCGGGTGTCATCAGATCCCCTGATGAGCCACAGGCCCTCACAGAGGTCAGTGTGGTCCCTACAGGTCAGAGACGGCATGACCAAGGCACTCCTCCAGCTGCAGACAGGAAGTGCAGGCAGGATGCCCTCCGATGCTCAGAAGAAGGCAATCGTGAGCCTGGACACCCAGCTTGACTCCAGCTTGCATCAGCTGCTCTTCCAGGATGGACCATCCAATAAGACGTTTGGTCCGTATCAGCCAAATGCCTCAAACTCAGGGAAACATAAATTAAAAATAAGTCACAGATGGTAGACTTCAGAATGCAGAAGCAGTGTCTTACTCAACTAATTATCTTCATTGTCTGGCAAAATTTCACGGTAGTTAATAAATGCTAACTGCTGAATCAATGCAAGAATAAATTTTTTCAGGCCTCAAACATCAGAAAACCATCAAGGAATTCCAAGAAAGGTGAGGACAAACAAGGGGGTGTATGTTAGTGTTGATAGTAAGAAGACAGCTTTGTAGGACTAAGGGCAAGGAGGATTTGGTCCCAAAGATCTGGAGCAAACACCAGGAGAGAATTAGCTATGAATTTATCTATATTGTCCCATATCCCTATTGCCAGATGTGACTAATAATGAAGACTGACCCAGCTGCTGCCTAGGACAAGCAGACCTAGGACAGCTGAGACAGGAAGGATGCACACCCACACAGCGTGCAGCTTGATGGGAAAGCAGCTCACAGAAGGTGACCTCCTCCAACACCTTTGCTTCATAATTGTACCTGTTTGGAATAAAGAGAATTCTTCTGGGGTCCAAGCAATAGGCTGAGCTCTGTGCCTTTCTGTGGGGAAAGGGAGCATGCGTGTGTCCATGTATATGTTCTATTAAACCATGCGTGTGTCATAGGTACCTGCTCAGTCCCCCAGAGCATCTGAGAGAGAGAATTAGACCAATGATCATATCATCATAAGTAGAATAATTGCTGTTAGTATTATTATTAGTCCAATGCCCAGCACTCTGTGAAATGTCTAATAATTGGATTGAATAATGACCATAAAGAAGTGTTTAATCATAATAGTTCCATATGATGGATGGAAAAGAAAAATATAGATGGATGCAGAAAAAGTAAAGGAAGGACTTAGATTTATAAACCTTTACCAGTGTTAAAAAATCAGTGGTGTAGCACTGGAATCCATACTTAGGGCATACTTAGTATATATTAAATATACATAGATTGGCTTCTTGCACCTTTTTTTCCAAAACCAAGTGAATATAGTTGGAACAATTGCAACATCCGCAGAAATTTCAAAACTGTATGTATTGTGTACAAAATTTAATACATTGAAAGGTATAAAATTACCAGAGAAAAAGGCGTTTAGAAATACCCATGACCCATTAATGCCGCCCCAAACACTTCCTCATTTGAAAGCCAGTAACAAGGTCTTCACCAGTTGGTATTTCTATGTTCCCAGGGTCTGGGCAAGACTGGAACAGCAGCCCGACTACACATGTGCATCAGACAACAGAGAGACAGCCCTTCTGAGGGACAGAACAGGAGGGGAAGGGACAGGATGTGGAAAGAGCACAGACAGGCCTGCGTCTCAGTGGAACGTCTGAGGTTTCCACCCTTCCATCGACTGAATCCCCGGCAAGCTGATAACGATGAGCCTTTAATGCATTTGCCGCCTCTGATTTGTGTCAGCCCAGCATGCAATCATCCAAATGACACCACAACAAGGCTGGAGCACACATTAAGCACTTACTGAAATAGCCGGACTGCTGAGCGAGAGACGCTGAAGGAGGCAGAGCAGCAAACATTAAGGGTGCCTTCGACTGCATGTGTGCTCTTGCATCAAGCCACAGTGTGGGCTCCAGTGGGCTCTGGCATGATTACAGCAGGGAAATCAGCGTAAACGAAAATCGAGCATCAAAAGGTTGCTGGCGGGACCTTTCTATTTTTAGGTTAAAAAAAGGTATTACAACAAAAGTGAAAATGATGTAAACCATGGACTTGGGAGGATGATGTGTCGTTGTAGGTTCCATTGTAACAAATGTACCACTCTGGGCAGCATATTGATAGCGGAGGAGGGGCAGGCAGTGTGGGAGGGGAGGGGATATATGGGGTATTCCTGTACCTTCTGCTCAATTTGACTGAATCTAAAGTTGCTCTAAAAAATAAAGTCAGTAAATAAATAAATAGATAGATGCACAGATAAATAAATAAATGGCAATGGTGAGGGGTGGAGGAGGACGTGTTACGGTCCCTGCAGTAAATATTGCTATCTTACATGTCAATCAGCCGCATTCAGGTGAAGCGCTAAAAGGATGTAGCATCAGGCATCTGGGTATAACTCTGAGTCTAACCATCCCAACTCCCACTCCGAACAAAGTGACCCCAAAATGTTCCCTGTTGATATATTTCCAAATTTCAAAATCTTATATTTTTAACCATCAAATGTCTCCAAAGCATAGTTGACTTTTTAATTATTTCTTAAGTCTTAATGGCTCCGTATTAGTGTCCTATTGCTACTATAACAAATTAGCACAAACTTGGTGGCTAAAACACCACTGATTTATTATCTCACAGTTTTACAGATCAGAAGTCTGATATGGGCCTCTGCAGACTAAAGTCAAGGTGTTGGCAGGCTGCGTCCCATTCTGAAGGCCCTAGAAGAGAATCCACCTTCCACACATTCAGGTGGCAGAATTGCTTGCAGTTGTGGGACTATGGTCCCCATTTTCTTCCTGGCTATAAACTGAGCACTGTTCCCAGGGTCTAGAGGCCACCTCATTCCTTGGCCTCTGCCCTCTTCCTCCATCTTCAAAGTCAGCTGCCACGGATCCAGCTGTCACGTCGTATCTCTCTGACCCACTCCTTCCTGCTGACTCATTGACCTGTGAGGGCTCACACGATGAAATTGGTCCCACCCAGATAACCCAGGATAATCTCCCCACGTCAAAGTCTGTACCCTTAGTCACAAAGGCACAATCTCTCTTTTGCCATGTAAAATAACGTGTCTCAGGTTCCAGGGACTAGGGCAAGTACATCTTTGAGGGTGGGGGAGAGAGTGTCACTATGCTGCCCACCACACTCTCCTTAACCACATGGCCCTGCATCCACAATGCTTCTGAAACTGCTTTCACTAAAGTCAACTCGAACAATTGAATGCTAAATCCATCCTCATCCTTATATGACCATTCTACAATGTTTGACACTGACGTGACCTAATTCTTGAAGCACTCGCCTTCTCCTTGCTATAGTTCTGCCTACTGATCTCCTCCTCCTCCTTGGACCGTACCTTATGGAATCCTGCATTTGTTTCCCTCCTTCCTTCTTCTTCCTCTGCATAGTGTGGCTTCACCTATATGTCTCAGGTCTGTGTCCAGCTCTCCCGGACCTTGACCATTTCAGATCATACCCCACATGCTTTCCGTGTCTGTTGGTGTGGATACATACTATCAGTACAAGGCAGAGAGAGAAAAAGACATCTGGAATCGAATGTTCAGCATCTTTTGTTTTGTGCAGATTTTGACCTTAATAAATACTTCAAATCCATGGCCATCCAAGATCACCCATCTGAGCAAAGTTCTCATTTAAAGAAAATCATTTTGTTTTTCTGTCAGTTCCAGGGTAACACTGGTTGATTCTGAGCCTAACTGGTCAGCTACTAAATGGTATTAAGTTCATTAATGGTATAGTCCAACATCTTGAAGTAAAATGGCAGCTAATAAATTTTTCAGAGAGGCATATTTCTCTAAATTATTTACAATGAAATTTGGTATGTCCAGAGGTCAAAGAGATACATCACTGGATTATATCCATTTCTTCAAATAGCAACTTGGGATAACAGTACTAACAACACAGGGTTACTGTGAAGGTCTAATGAGATAATACGTGTAAAAAAATATTATACTCTTTAAAGGACTATGCAAATGTATGGCATTTTATTAATAACATTAATAGATTTTTAAAGACTCCTTAAATTTCACTTCTTCAGGCAGGTACTTGCAAGCCGCCTTCTTTCTCTTAAGGAGTTCTTTTTCTTGTCTTTCTGTTGTTCTTACCTCTTCCTAAATTCAAAGGGGTACTCATACATTCTTTCAAATTAAATAGTAACTCAATAACGTGCATAGAGAAACTGCTTACAGAACACACCTATGTACTTCATCTATTCAATTTAATCAGGACTTGAATAAATTACAGACTTTTTTTCTCCCTGACATTTCATGTACCTGGTACTATCTAGAATTAGACTGAAACCTAAACGGTGACATCATTTCTTATCATTCTAATAATAATCCATTATCTGCCTCAAACGAGATGGGCATACACTTGTTCACATGGACAGGTAGGCAGACAGAAGCTACAAAAGGACAGAAAATAAATAGGAAGAACAGATACTTACATGATTGTTTCTCACTCAGGCCTCACCAACAGCTATTTTATGGCTATTTTCTTTCAACTATTTCGACACAGTAAAATAGATGTAGGATCCATTCAAAATTGAATTCAGCAAACTTTATTCACTACCTACCGCTACACTTTGCCAAGTCCAATTAACTAAAATAGCAAACTAAAACATACAAGTATTTTATATTTATGTATCCAAATAACTAAAAAATAATGAAAACAAGAAATTCATATGAGACAGAAAACGTTTCCCACCGGCGTTAACATATACGAAGGATGCTAACAGCAGAGAGAGGAATTCGCTTAGGCTAAAGAGACTCAAGAAAGCCTTCTGAGAGTAGGTGGCCTTTGACTCAGGCCCATCAGGAGCTGAGAGCTGGGTAGGCAGAGATAAGTGGGAAGTTATTCCCACGAGGAGGGACAGCGGTGTGAGGGGAGTCATGGGTGTGACAAAGAGCAACGGTCCGTGTAGACGCATGACTTACAGCACCCCGTGCCTCGGGCAAACAGACACCACAAATAGGTAGAAAATCAGTACCTATTATTAGATTTTTTGCTGTCTTTCTTTTTAATTAGTCAGGTTAACTGATATATAATTTACATATGGTACAATGTCCCCTAATATACTTATTTTAACATCTAGCATAGAGCCCCACTATCTAGCAGAAAGCCTTGCCCGTCGCAGATATCCAACACATGCTGACTAGGGGGGTTAATTGTTTGCCATCAACATTGTATCACTTGATTTTATAAACTGACTCCTTTTCCGCAGGACTTTTTGGTAACCCGTTGAATTGACATGGCCGATAACATTAATGTCTGCCTTGGTAGCTGTCTGACTATGAAAGGTCCCCTGCCCTCCCCGACGTTCCGTCTCTTCGTTTATAGATGTCTGCTTCCGTGTCAGCTCTGTCTCCAGAGAGTCTCAGGACATTTGCTTTGAAAATAGCCACAGAAATTCCTAAACAAAACATAAGGCAGGGCATTTGATTTTATTCCTCACTTTGTGGTGAAGAGACATTTTCTAGCCGATAGTTTGTTAAAGGAAGAGATTGGGTTTTACTGGAGGGGTGTATTACACTAAGAGAAAAAGAGAGCAGTCACGTTTTAGTGCTCAAAGCCCATTTCGCATGCATTCTCTCCACTCATGGGCACATAAGCAAAGCAAGTGTTATGTGCCCAGTTTGATAGACAAGAAAAAGAATGCTGGAAGCTGAAGTGAGTTGTTCAAGGTCACAGGCATAGATGCAGAAGCAGCAGACTTAGGACTAGAACTCAAGTCTTTACAGTGCTCTTTAGACTGAGTTATCAGCAGTGACTACAAGACACCTCTTAATTACAGTAAGAGAGTTGAAATTGCCTTTCGTACACCACTTTTGATAAATGTATCTGTCAGAGGTCAGTTGCAGAAAACAGAAACTGTTCTAGCTATTTTAAACAGAAAGGGATTTGATACAAGGAATTCAGTGCTTACACAATTGTCGGAGGGGCTGACGAGTAGGCTGTAGGTTGGATTTCCAGGAATGACGTCCAGTATTCCAACCACTGAACTGGCTCCCTCTGCCCTTGTCAGAAGGCGGGAGTGCCACAGGAATGGTTGAGTTCCAGAACTCACCACCAGAGCTGTGAGATCTGGAAACTACCAGCATGCTGCTACAATTGCTTCTCTATTCACACGAAGCTGGTAACTATCGATAGAATTTTGCTGCAGAAAATCATGGGACCTTAAAAGACCTTGCTTGCTAGCAACAGTAGCTGAAGCTGCAGAAGTCTAGCCTTTTGTCACATTTCATCTTTTCAAATCTTGCATATTTGAAAAGACCAATTGCGTCTAATTGGGAAACTTCCTTTGTATCTATAACTCTATCCACAAAGGATTCTGGGAGATACAGAGTTGGAATAGGTGCCAAGTGCCAATCTACTACACCTGTCACAGGTAAATTCTGAAACACTGACACAGTCTCCCATTAGAAACCTGATTCTTGGGGTGTGCTTTAAATGCAAACATCACAGGCAATCTGTATCCAGGTGCTGTGTAGTTGCACAGGTTCTGCACTCCTCAGAATAAGAAAGGAGTGAACTCAGGTCGTGCGCTAGTCATAGATTATGTGATCAGAATAGCCACACCTGAAGTTGCTCAATGCATAGTCCGTGCCAGCCTTCTCAAGGGCTGTCTGCATCAGAGCAAGGCTTGGTCATGGCTTTCATGAGGAGAGAAAGCCACGAATTTGCCTAGATTAGGAAGCTTCTCAGAAATGGACACATCATAGAGGAACTACCACCCAGGGTACCGAGGCTATAGCCACTGGAGGAAGGTCAAATAGTAGTTGAATTGAACTTGAGGGGATGATAGCCACAATACCTGCCCAGAGAAGTAGGGCAGACATTTTCATCAAGCTTTCTTAGAGTTTAGCATGAAGACACCAGAGAATGGAAATATCTAATGATCTAAGAAAGTAAAAATCAATTATGCTATGCTGAGAAGTCTTTGAACTGACATTATGTAAAATTAAAAATAAAAACATGTTCCATCTCTCTATCCATGTGTTAAACACACACATATACACACTGTCAGGCTCTTTTTTATTTTATTATTTTTGTTATTCCTCATTTATATGCCTTTCTGACTTTTTTCTACAGCTAAATCCAGAATCTTGTATTGAGTTCTGGCCTTCCCATTTCAATAAAAACACTGAGAAACTAGAATATATCCAGAAGGGAGAAATTAAAACAGGGACAGGCCCAGACCCAAGGGCATGGGGGTAATAGACCCAGCATTGAGACTATTCTCCTTGGAAGAGAAGCCACTGGAAGAGAAGGTGGTCATCTTCACGTACCCAAAGCACCGTCCTTGCAGAACAGAGGTTTAATTCAAACCGTGTGGCTCCAGAGAGGGGAACCTAAATGAATGACTAAAAATTACAGACAAGGAGAGTTGGGCTGAGTGTAACCATTGCATCTGACAGCAAATGAAACAAACTACTTATGTAGGTGTCCTTATGGTGTGAGATGCCACCTCTAATCAAACTGACCATTTGATCACTTGCATTTTCTGCATAGATTGATTTGATCTGCCACTGGGCTTGCAACAACACAAAGACACACTTTCCCCTCTGTATCCCCAGCTCATCCCACGGGGTACGGCACGTGATAGGCACACAAATGCAATCTTGATGAACAAATGAAGACATGAACAAGGCCAGAGGCCACAAATGCCATCAGCAGAGAAGGACTGGCCCTCATGGGCCACCCCAGATAGGTGGCTCAGAGCGTAAGAGTTGGTGCTGCTGAGGAGAACCAGTGCCTAAGACATGATTCTGCAGAGAACAAGTCCAGCATGTTATCATTAACAATGACAGGAAAGAGAGCAGTGGCCATGAGGAAGCCCAGAGCCTGGTCCAAGCACAGGTTTTAGGTGGAAGCTGGTGGGAAATGAGAGTGATCGAGCAGGTTTGGGCACAGATGCTATCATGTTTTCTCAGCACCCATGAACAGAGGCAGAAAAGGCTGTTTGTATTGGACAGGGGATAGTGACAGAATAGCTCCTAGATATAGAGAGCTTTTTGTCTCCAGATTTTCCAACATTCTCTGTCTATGATCTCACTCATCCTACCTCTTCCCTGGGAAGAAGCAGGCAAGTGGCTGCTACCAAAGGCACACCAGCCTGTTCGGACAAGAGCGTGCTGCATGGCTCCTCTTTGGCAAAGCAGCTGCCTGAACAGCCAAGAAAGGATTGTCTTGCAACCCCAGTGACATCATAGAATGATGTGAAACCATATTGACCCTTTTCCTTGATACTTGTGACTCACTAATTAATCGCTAATCACAAATTAGTGACCTGTGATTCAGTGCTGGACTGAATCAGTGAGGCCAAGTGAGTCAGTGGAACAATGGTGTGTGTGTGTTTGATTCAGCACAAGGTGTTGAAATGCACCTATCTCCTGCATAGACCCCCTCCATGCCCACACCCAGCCACCCCTCTCCCTGGCTCCCCAAAAAGCCCAGGACTGTCATTCCAGTTTGACTGCTACTGAGATGCATGGTGCCTCTGATCTGCTAATCAGCACTTCCTGTCACCTTATTTATAACACCCGGGGAAGAAGCTACCTGTCCCTACCCTGCCACTCCAGCCTGCCATGTGTGCCCTTTGTTCAGTGTGTCCCAGGCTTACAAAAGGGACACCTGCCTGCCTAATACCCCAGGGTCCAGCTTGCCACCCTCCATTCTTACTGTCGCTGGGAGTGATTGGCCCTAGGTTGTCTATTCAGATGAGAAAGATTTCTCTCTGTTGATTCACAGGAAGAATATTCAGACCTTTGACTTCCTGTTTTTGATGAACCTAGTAAAAGAAAAAGAAGTGGTTTTTCAAATATAATTTGCCCCAAATAGTAGCTTATAAAAGAACAAATGGAAACTGCACATTGATTAAGGACCAGTCCATGCAGCCTATCTTCAAGTTGAGGTGCCAGGAACCACCCATGACACGTGGCTAATGCTGGAGCAGCCATGCTTCTTGGGACACAAGATATGACTGTTTTTAGGAGAGGAAGTGAAGAAGGGTGTCTTCAAGCGAAACCCTAACAGATAAAACATGTGCAAAGTGAGTGAGTGGGACGGCAAATGGACCGTGGGGAAATGAGGAGCTTTGACTCCCACTCCAGCAGACGGGGGCTGTCTCCAAGCACCGATGCACCCACCTGACGGAGCTGATTTGGATGGATGCGGGGAGGACCTCACTCACATTCAAAAGTGCTCGGAGGATGGAAATGCAAACTGCAGTTCCCAGTCACACCTGTAGGCTGAAACAGCTGTCATCCATGCAGCACCCATTGCTCTTAGAGGCAAGATGACAGAGACCAGGGCAGTGTGTCCATGTTGTGAGCACACTGGCTGTCTTAGTCTGTTTTGAGTTGCTATGAGGAATAGCTGAGGCTGGGTAATTTATAAAGAAAAGAGATTTATTTGGCTCATGGTTCTGTAGACTGTACAAGAAGCATGGCATCAGCATCTGCCTCTAGTGAGAGCTTCAGGGAGCTTCCCATCAAGCCAGAAGAGGAGGAGGAGCAGGCATGTCACATGGAGAGAGGAGGAGCAAGAGCGGGAGGAGGTGGTGACAGGCTCCCTCAAACAACCAGCTCTCACGTGAACTAATAGAGTGAGAACTCGCTCATTATTATAAGGAGGGCACAAAGCCATCCATGAGGGATCCGCTCCCATGACCCAGAGGCCTCCCACCAGGCCCCACCTCCAACACTGGGGATCAAATTTCAACATGAGATTTGGAGACAAATATCCAAACTGTATCACTGGGTAAACTGACTAGGAAGCTGTCAGTGGAGGTGATGTGCCCCACCCAGCCAGCAGGAAGTCTAAGGGCGTCAACACCCAGCACACCTGTCATCCGTTCAGGCTCTGGCGAATAGACGTGATGGTGGCATCCAGACAGCTGTGCCTGGCCTGCAAGTGCTCACAGTGTTTCTCCTTACAGGGTTCTGGCCACCCTCAGAGATGTCATGGATCTTCAGTTCAGTGATCCCCTCACATAGCTGATGTTCAGTAAATAACAGGCCCCTTCTCTCTAGAAAGACTTTATAATATAGCTGTTAAGAACATGGTCCTTGGCAATGACATTTCAGCTCTGCTCTTCATAAACTGGGCAGCCTTGTGCCAACTACCTTAACAACCTAGACCTGTGTCCTTACCTTCTTTGCAGGGTTGTTGTGATAAATTTACTTAAAGTGTATAAGACGAAGTCCAGGCCATAGTAACTGCTCAATAAAAGGTAATATTTTCATGCCACGACTCTTCAGATGGACGAATTGCCTCAGGCTGGGCTCGTGCTACATTATTGCACCATTTGTCTCTGTTTATTGTAGTTGGTTTGCGTTTGTGCCCACACACACTGGACTGTGAATTTCATGCAACGGGAGCTATTTCTTGCTCATTGCTGTTTTCCCAGCACATAGCATGGGCCTTGGCATCTACTAGGTGGTAAAGAAATGAACATCACTTGCATATTTGGCCCCCAGGGCATTGCACACATCACAGCCAATGCATAGCAGTGACAAGAGGAGGCACCTACCCTTTTCCTTCCCAGCTACGGGGGTTCTTTCCCTTAGTCTTAGTCTTATGAATTTTCAGAGTCACCTCTGATTACAAAGCTGGGGCACGGTATTTCTTGACACATGGGGCCCTGACCCAGAAATTCCAAATCAGAGCTGTGGGGGTGGCACAGTGGGATCTGCAGTATAACACAGACCCCAGGTGAGTCTGAAGCCCCTGGAAGATTGGGATCCACTGGCTGGGGAAACGGCCTCTGGGCTGGCCCATGTGCAGCAAGCAGAGCCCAGCAGGCTGCAGGCAGCCTCGGCGACAGAAAGGCAAAGTTTCCTTTCCAACTTCTGCAAGAACAAGAGAGCAGAGATTCTCACACCTGCACAACAAAGTGTAACGCCACTGGGTCTCAATAGATGCCACCTGCACGGAGAGATAATCACAGGGTGAACCATGTCCTCCAACACAAGAGAACAGAGGCCGGGCGCGGTGGCTCACGCCTGTAATCCTAGCACTCTGGGAGGCCGAGGCGGGTGGATTGCTCAAGGTCAGAAGTTCGAGACCAGCCTGAGCGAGACCCCGTCTCTACTAAAAATGGAAAGACATTATATGGACAACTAAAAATCTATATAGAAAAAATTAGCCGGGCATAGTGGCGCATGCCTGTAGTCCCAGCTACTCGGGAGGCTGAGGCAGTAGGATCGCTTAAGCCGAGGAGTTTGAGGTTGCTGTGAGCTAAGCTGACGCCACGGCACTCACTCTAGCCTGGGCAACAAAGTGAGACTCTGTCTCAACAAAAAAAAAAAAAAAAGAGAACAGAGCACTTCCTTCCTCGAACTGTGTCAGGTCTATGAAACCAACAGCCCTGCAGGGGCCAATCCTTGCCGGTCATTTAGGGAGGAGGAGGACCCAGCATTACTGCACCCCTACTATGTGGTAGGCTCTGCACGAGGCCCTGAGTGAAGGACAAAGTATCCTTGAAAAGAATGATTTTGCATCATTTGAGTTTAGTCAAACCTAAAGTCCATATTTGCTTGGGGGTGGTGGGGGCAGCTTTTTTTTTTTTTTTTTTCCTGAAGACCTGAAGAGCACAGGAGACTAAAATAAAAACCTACCAGTTAATAGCTGCATTACAGGCTATGTTGCCACAAAGCAAAGGGGATTTATACCTGTCAACTGGGAGCACATTCATCTAAAATGCATCATTAAAGCCACACCACGAGGCCTCATGCTCCACGCAGAGGCATCACCACAGCAACAGCGAGCAGCGATGCTCAGAGAATGGGCAACGTGAATCTCCCAGGCTCCCGCAAAGTTCTTAGCTGATTTTTATCTAAAGTGTCTTGGCTCACAGCATCACAGGGGAGAGAGCCATGGCTCTGCGGAGCGGCTAACAAGAGCCTCACGGCGTGTGTTTGCATGCGGGGCAGCCTCTGCAGAAGTCCACACGATGTGCCCACCCAGCTCCAAGAGATTCCAGCAAAACATCTGGACAACGGGCACCTCAGATCGGGGACTGTGCTGCATGGACCTGTGGACAAAAAGCCTGTATAAAACCTTTAATCTGAACTCCTACTCAGGGCACAAACAGCCCTCTTCACTAGGCTCCAAGCAGCCCACCATGGGCAGGGAGGCCCGGGCTCCAGGCAGCCTGCGTTTGCTCTGAGCTGCCTTTCTTAGAGATGCCCGGGGTCGCAGGCACTGTCTCCCCTACACAGGGGGCTCCTCATGGCCAGAAGGGCCGAGCCCTGCCTCTTCTCCCAGTGCAAGAGGGTGACATGAAACAAGGTGCTATCTGGAAGGATCCAGCTGAATCCAGAGCTCCGGGCTGGGCAACGGTGGGAACGGGTGTCGAGGGGGTAGCTCCGTCAACGGCCAGTTCTTCAAAGGTTGGCGCTCAAGTTAGGGAATCACCCGGCCCTTCTTCCCATCAGCAATTTTTTCAACCATTTACTGTCATTATCACCTTCAACAAAGGGCGCAGGGGTGGGGAACCTGTGGCCTCAGGGCCACATGTGACCTTCTGGATCCAGGTTTTACAGAACAAATCCTAATAAAGGGATTTGTCCCCTTTCGTGTTCCTCGAATCCCCTTTCATGGTCCTTATTATAATGACTGTCTCGTGGTCTGACACCCAGTACAGACTTCACTCCAGGAGGACAAGGACAACATTCTGTTTGTCACTAGCACAGTGTCTGGAATGTAGTTAAAAAGAAATAAATAATAGCTGGATGAATGATTGAATGAAGATAATGACCAATATATAAACAAATATAGAACCAAAATACTTATACATTGTACCCTATCCAGGGCTTTATTTGAAACGCGCTATACCCAGTTACGAACGTCCGGGAGAGGCAAACAGAACAGTGTTGTCTGTAACCACAGGTGCATAAGGACAGCGGGGGAAGTTAACAAGAGAGGTGAGGCAGGTGCGACGCTCAAAGGTGTGCCAAGTCCTCGCCTTCTGGGACAGGTCAGGAGAGTGCACGACTTCAGTGTGGCACAGCTGCCCACTTTCCAAAGGCTTTCAGGTGTTTTCTCTTCACAATAAGTCTGCAGAGAAGCGCAAGACTGTGCTGTTATCCCAGTTGGGGAGAGGCGACAACGGAGGCAGAGAAGCTTCACACGGCACCTTGTTCCCTCCTGCTCTTCCGAGAGACTCAGCTCAAAGTCACCTCCTCGGGGAGCCTCCTTTCCCTCACCCGACTGCGTCACTCTTGTCATAAGCTTTTCCCACATCCCTTTACTTTTCCTCCTTGTTTTTCTCATCCCTTACCGTGATTTAACTATTTAGCAGTGTGATTATTTCACGGTGAGTCTCTCCACGAGGTAGGGATCACAGCCTTTGCGCCCCACTATTAGAGCGGCACCTGGCCTAGAGCTAAGGTTCTATAGACATGAACGAAAAACTGGATGACAAAGTATATGTGAACCTACAGCAGTGGCTGCCTGGGGCAGAAGCAGCTGAGGGGCGTTTGCTCATTCATTCAGCCCGGCCTGTGTGGTGGTCATTTACAAACCGATGAAGGTTGAAGAAATCCGGGAACAGGAATCCTACCTACAAAAATCACGCCAAGACACTCCCATGCGGACGGAAGCAGGGAGGGGCGTGTGGTGACATACAGAGCCTCTCCTTCTCTGGTCCACGGCAAGTGCAAGCAGACCAAGGAGGAGCGTGCGGCACACTGAGTTTGCCAGTGACGAAGCCAGGCTGATCAAGACCATGGTGTACTTTTCCCTCTGGCTCCCCAGTGGTATTTAATTACCATCATCATTAATTCATAACAGTAATTCTCTTTTAAAAGAATATGGTGCTAAAAATAATGTTTCATGCAAGTGTGAAAATTGAATCTAGAAATTATTTACCGGGGTCTACTTCCTCCCCAGAACTCTGCATCAGTGAAAACTGATTTGAAGCTGAATTTCCTTGAACAAAAACATTGCCCGCTCATAAACCAGCCCATGGAAATAGAAGAAGCAGAAGTTCCTCCCTTTTTCCTAATAGCACTCCAAACTCCTTTTCTCTGGCTCCTTTGATCTGAGAATCTTTATCTTAAAGCACTTTATACACAGTCATTAATTTTCACAGCACTCCTGCTAGGAAGATTCTATTACTTCCATTAAACCATGGAGTAAATCAAGAAGCCAAATTAAGTGGTTTGCCCACTCAGGAAATTAGTGGCCTAACCGGGTTCAAACACAGCAGCTAGGATTTCCAACGCTTCCCAGCCAGCTGCCACTTTGACATGTCCTAGCTCCACGCAGTAGGTTAGGGCCTAGGCGTCGGAGTCAGGACAACTTAGGTGCAAGTCCCAGCTCTGCAGTTTCCTTGGCAGGTGATTCAACTTCATTAAGTGCTTGCAAATTGGGGATAATATTATAAGAACATTTGTTTCATAAAGTTGCTGTGAGGATTAAGTATGATAATGAACACAGAGTATTTAATACAGAATCTGGAACAAATAAAGTTATGTTATTATTGTTGTTACTATACACACCTGGAAGGGCCTATCCCTCACCCAGCCCCTACCCATAATGTTTTACTCATCACTTCAGAAAATGAGCAAGCCACACCTGCAGCTGTGTGTTTAGCTCTGCTGTGTAATACACACGTTTGCAGAGAAAGGCTACTACGGGAGCATTAGGACACCTAAACACGTTCCTGGAGAATTGCTACGCCAACAATTTTCCAAAAATTCATTCACACATCCATTCATCCACCCACCCATCCATCTATCCACCCACCCACCCATCCATCCACTCACCCATCCATCCACTCACCCATTCATCTATCCACCCATCTATTCATCCATCCACTCATCCCCTCATCTATCCCTCCACCCATCCACCCACCAATCCATTCATCCTTCCATCCACCCACTCACCCATCCATCCACTCACCCATTCATCTATCCATCCACCCATCCACCCACCAGTCCATCCATCCTTCCATCCACCCATCCACACATCCATCCACTCACCCATCCATCCACTCACCCACTCATCTATCCACCCATCTATTCATCCATCCACTCATCCCCTCACCTATTCACCCACCCATCCATTCAAGCTCAGTACACATAGTAAGCACCTACCAAGTGTAATGTCTGTGCTACATATTGTGGGATATGGGATATACTAAGATGATTAAGACATGGTCCCTGCTCTCAGAGCTACAAAACCAGATAACTAAAAGAAATTGTAGGCCAGGCATGATGGCTCACGCCTGTAATCCTAGCACTCTGGGAGGCCAAAGCAGGAGGATGGCTTGAGGTCAGGAGTTCGGGATCAGCCTGAGCAAGAGCGAGACCCTGTCTCTACTAAAAATAGGAAAATTAAGCCGGGTGCAGTGGTGCGGGCCTATTGTCTCAGCTACTCAGGAATCTGAGGCAGGAGGATCGCTTGAGCCCAGAAATTTGAGGTTGCTGTGAGCTATGATGATGCCACGGCACTCTAGCTTGGGTGACAGAGCAAGACTCTGTCTCAAAAAAAAAAAAAAAAAAAAATATATATATATATATATATATATATATAGTAAAACAAAATGGAACGTAAAAAACATCTTAAGAGGAGTTATTGAAGGTGAAGTGTATTGCCACGTGGAAAAAGTAGTGAATTAAAAGCCAGAAGATCCTTTTTTAAACCCTGACTCGAATGTTGATCTGATATGAGCCCCATCACCTCCCTGGGCTTCAGTTTCCCCACATGCACAGTGAGGACATGGAACCGGAAGATTCCAAGGGCCCTTTCAGCTCTAACACACCAACCCCTCTGCGTCTGGGTAAGGCCTGGCAGCATTCGCACTGAGCAGGGATGAGGGGTACGGCGTTCCCGGAGGAGGGAAGGCTACGCGCACGTTCATGAAGATGGAAAGACGTGGAGCAGTAATGGAATGGCCAGTGGTGCCATTGGACTACAGCAAATGGCAGGAGGAGGTCGTGTCTTGAGAATTACATCCAGAATAATTTGCAAAGGGCTTTATTCCCAGGCTAAGGAATACACACACACAAACATATATATATATATGTACACACAGGTGACAGTGAGATGGGAACAGGGCATGATTTTTAAAAGTAGGCTGGGGAGCAGAAAGTGTGAGAGTGACAATGGAAACAAGCAGAGTGGTAAAGTTCAGACAGTATTGATAAATAATAGCTGGGTCAGAACTAAAGTAGCAGTAAGAATGTAAAGGAAACACATTTGAGGGTATTTAGAGGCACAATCTACACGATCTAGTTATTCATTACGAGTGGGGAAAAGTAGTTAGAGACGACACGGAGGCTTTGGTGTTAATGATGGAAGAATACGCGCGGCGTCTCATAAGCGCCAGCCACGTGCCAAGCCCTTGGCCAGCCCTGGAAACATTCCAGTGAGCAGGTCAGGCGTGGGCTCTGCCTCTGCATGACTTGCAGTCCAAATAAATTCTGAGAAGACCTTCCATTCTTTAAGAAATCACTTCTTGCTTCAACTAGCATTTACTGAGCACCTACTGTGTACACAACTGAGTTAGGCCTTTCTGCCCCTGGCAGGAGAAAATAAAGAGAAATAGTGCTTTCCTGTGACAGGTGTCCCACGAGCCACCTAGAGTCAGCGTGAGTCAGAGGGAGAATAGGACAGGTCTGAGGGATGGAAGAACTTATTACTACTGAGCAAATCATCGAGATCTTTCCTGCCACGTGTGCACGAGGAGCTTACGTTCCCAAAGTCACCTCCTCCTTCCGCCCTTCACACTGCCACAAGCAAGAGCAAGTCATGGCAGACGTCGATCCGCTTTGCAGAGAGTCAAAGTCCCCACTGAAAGCGGCCCCTGAAGGAGCTGGACTGGGATGCAGGGTCTCCCCTTCATGCCCCGTCAGCCCCGTGGTCGCCAGCGTTGAATGATCTGGGCTGGTTGCTGTCCTCTCCGTCTCCCCCACCTCAGCAAACCAAACTGAGGCTCCAGCCAGGGCTGGGAAACAGCAACGCTGGAGGGGTGCGCGCCAGGCCCACTGCCGGGCCCCTCGGGGACGGGTACTCGATCAAGCAGGAAGGAAAGGGGCACCGCCCCGTCCTGCCTTCCACCCACTGCCTGGTGACCACGTCTGGGCTCCAGGGTTGTCTGATCCAGAGCCTCTGACACCCTCAAACCCTTCCCAGGCACAATGGGCCACTCACTCTACCCAAAATTTTAACAGCACCCATGATGCTTAATTTTAATCCTATTTATTCAAGTATCCTTCCCCCTAACAGACTACAGCAATCCCTCAGGCAGGACTCTGTCTTACACATCTTTATACTCGAGCACCTGGCCTTTACCTGACATATAGTTATACCCCAGGAGCATTTGCCAAACTAAAGCGTGGCTCACTTTTATAGCACGCTTGCCCTGGAGTGGGCACTGACCCGAGCGCTTGGCACTGTTCGTTTCATCCCCACAACAGAGTGTGTTTGGTGTCATCATTCCCACTTTACAGATGCAGGCTGAGGCCTCGATGAGCGAAGCCACTTGCCTCAGACGAAAGCGCTGCTGTCTTTTCTGAGATCTCCATCACCTGAGGTAGACGGTGGGTAAAGCAATCTGACATTGAGAAAACTTCTGATACCGTTGCAAAACCGGTGGTTGCAAAAGCATGAGTCCAAGCTGACGCTGAGATGTGTAGACACACTCTCAGTTTCTGGGAATTCTTGCCTATGCACCCCCGGGGAGGACTCACTAGTCATTTAAAGATAGCACCATAGCACCCAAGCCATGTGGGCCCATCATTAAGCCCCATTCAGGCGTAAGGAACGGCTAATAAATTGTAAAGTGGAACCAGCTCCTCTACCTCCCACACTCTCTCTCTGTCACAGCGTTTTGCCCCCCTGGCTTGCAGTGGCCACTTCCACCTCTGTCCCTGTTCACACACAGAGCGTGGTAGCAAAGCGCGCAGGAGGGAGGGAGGAGGCCGGTGGGCACGGAGAGAGCTGCTGGGCGGTAGCACTGGCTGCTTCTGCCCTCTGCCCATCCCCGAAAACAGCCCCTTTGACGGCCCCAAGCCCAGACATCTCACGAGAGCACCACGTAGATCACATTCTTATTTATCAAAAAGGAAACAGCCCACCTGGACCCGGATCCTTCTCAGAAATACAAAAGAAAAACAGAGGGAGCCACGCTAGCTCCCCGGAGCAAAGGTGTACAGTTTAAACGCTTGCACAACCGCTGCTGCAAACCAGAACATTCTGTACTGTCAGGAGAGGCTTAATTAGCCTGAACCAAGAGTCTAAGGTCACACGATTCAGAACATTTCGCAGCCTGGAGTGTAACATTAGAGGTGCTGTGGGTCATCCTACCACAGCACTATTGGGCCCAGAACTGGAGAGCATTTCGTCTTCCCCAATCCAGGCTTGATTTGAGAACACCGAGGGGTGCAGGGAGGGGAGCTTCCTCATGGACTTTGGAAGCCCGCGGTTGTTTAATTTGCGGGGGTGTGTGCCTGATGTATCCTGCTGAGAGTGTGTGTGTGCGCGCATGTGGATTCTGATAGTGTTCTCTGCTCCTGCTCAAAAGAAGTTTATGAAAGAAGCAAACAAATTTCAATGGCAAAGTAGTGGCATCATATCTAAGTGTTCTGGGATGGGAAGATTGTCCCAGAGTTCAGGTATTCACTTATTCATTCACTCTTTCTGTCAAACTTGGAGAGAGCATCCATTTAGCGTTAGAACCCATTATGGGCTGCAGACCCCAAAAGACGCAGGTTCCCACAATAGGTTCCTACTGTTGCTGTAAAAAATTACCATAAACCTGGTGTCTTCAAACACAAATTTACTAGCTTGCAGTTCAGGGGGTCAGAAGTCAAAAATGGGTCTCACTGGGCACAAATTGAGGTATCAGCAGGGCTGTGTGATTTCTGGAGACTCTAAGGAAAAAATCCACTTCCTGGCCTTTTCCAGCTTCTAGAGGCTGCCGACATTTCCTGGATCATGGGCCTTTCTCTGGTCAAAGCCAGCAACATCAGACCGAGACCTTCTCATGTTGCCAGCCCTCTCCTTCTCCACTCTTCTGCCTGTCTCTCCCATCTGTTCAGACCCTGGTGATGACACTGGGCCCATCCCCAGCATAATCTCCCCATCCCAAGATCCTACCTTTAACCACGAATGCCAAGTCCCTTTTGCTGTGTGTGCGACATAATACACTGTACCAGATATTACCAAAGTAATATATATATTCAAAGTAATATATTCCCAGGTTCCAGGGATTAGGACTTGAACATCTTTGGGGAGGGGGCATTATTTTGCCTCCCACAGTCCCTGTCTCAATAGTTTTCATTTTTCATATCTGATTGAAACTGACCAACCTGCATTTTGGCCTTTTGTTCCTCATGAGACTCTGACTGTGCCTTAAGGTGTGTTCACAGACAGGATTTTTGTAAACGGTTCCCAGGCCTTCCCTGGTTTCCTCTCACCCATTAGCACACACATTTATCTCCCCTGAAGGCTCCTTGCAAAACACCCCATGTGAAGAAATAATTTATTATTTAAGACACATTAGTCTGACTTTGATTCTGAGCTAAAGGCAAGGATGAATATCCATAGAGTCCTGAGGCGACAGCCCGGCCCTCACCTTTCTCCAAAATGGGTTCTCTGGGCCAAGCCCAGAAGGGCACTTATGTGGTTGGCTTCCCGCTCACAGTGGAGACGCATCTCAGCTCTCAGCACGTCTCCAACACCTCCTTGTTCCCACCTGCTGATTCAGGGCAGCTCGTACCCGCCATTGTCCCTTTTGCGTTCATTTCCATTTGGAGGATTGAGTTGTACCTGATTTTGAACTTCTCTGTGTGTATGGCGGGTAGAATAACGCTGCCACCCCACAAAGACAGCCTCATCCTACTCCCGAAAACCTGTAAATACATCACCTTACATGGCAAAAGGGACTTGGCAGATGTGACTGAGGTTAAGGACTTTGAGATGGGGACAGTGTCCTGGATTATGATGGGTGGACCTAATGTCCTTCGGAGGGTCTTTCAGAGGGGAGAATCTTTCCCATTGCAGACAATCAGAGAGGGCCAGTGGCGTAAGAAGGATTTCATGCCCACTGCTGGTGCTGAAACATAGCTTGCTGTGTCCGAGGACCAGACAGAGGTCTGCAGAATCCAGAAAGGGCAAGGACAGGGCACCCCCCGAGAGCCTCCAGAATGGATGTAGCCCTGCTGACACCTTGACTTTAGCCCAGGGAGACCTCCCTGGTCAGACTCCTGACCCACAGAACCACAAGGTAATAGATTTCATATTGTCTCAAACCACTGAATTGAGATAAGGTGTTACAGCAGCAGTAGCAAGCTAACACAATGTGCATTCTTGTGCAGTCCACGCTGATGACTTAAGCCCTCAAAAGGAATGTAATTCAGCGTCATTAATAGACAGGCAACACCCTCCTCTGGATCATTAGCCAGAAGTCAAATAAGCCCAGGCTGCACAGGGACCCCTGCAGACTCCATGTGAGAACACCTTGGGTGGCAGTGACGTGAGACTAATTATTACCTTGTCTTTCCTGGGCCTGATTTCATATCTGAGCCAATCTGTACCCTTCCTGCCAGACATGACACTGAACAGGTTTTATCTTGGTAAGGACGATTTCCTTCCCTGTGCTTCCTCCACTGATGTGGTGGTCAGTGCCCCTTCCCTGCTCCACTCCAGCGCCTCTGCCCTGGTGTGACACCCACAGACACACACGCACCTCCATACAGACATAGACACACATACACATAACCACAGACACACACACAGACACACAGACATGTACACACAGACACACACACCTCCATACAGACATATACACACAGACATATAACCACACACACACACAGATGCACGCACACACACAGGCATGTACACACACAGACACACACACACCTCCATACAGACATATACATACAGACACATAACCACATATACACATAACCACAGATGTACACACAGACACATACACACCTCCATATGGACATTTACACACAGACACACACCCCCATACAGACATATACAGACAGACACACAGACACATACACAGATACACAGACACACACATAGAGACACACACAGACCCACACACACCTATGCAGACATTTGCACACAGAGACACAGACACAGGCATGCACATAACCACACACACACACACACACACACACACACTTCTATCTTTTTTGGAAAAAAAGCAGCCCAGATTTTGAAAAGGATTTGCTCCCCCAGTGCTCTGCTGCGACTGCCCCAGGGTTTGTGAATTTCCTTTGCATTTTAAGTGTTTCATTACATTATGAAACGGGTACTTAAAGGACCAGTCAGTTTCCAAGATTTACATGAAGAGAATTTGGTTTTGTTTTTTTTCCTAAAGAATACCAAGAACTTTATGGATTTTGCTATTAAGTCTTTGAAGATGCCATTCCGTACCAGGTGAGGGGCAATAATTCCAAAATACAGTCATTTTGCCTGATTGGAAGCTTCTGGCTTCAGACTTGGAGGGTTCCAGATGTCTGTCGGGTCTTCTGACTCTCATATTCTCAGGGTGCCTTCATCTATCTGTACTGTATGCCAGACACTATTCCAGGTGCCAGAGATGGAGGGGTAGCTCTGGTGAAGATCAGAGCAGGAGATACAGATTCAAAGTCATTGCCTGTCACTAGCAGTAAAGCCACTGGGATTACATCATCACCGGAGGCCTCTGCAGGTGGAGAAGCAGGGTCCAGCACAGAACCTAGAGCATCCGAAAACTTAGAGGTCAGCAGAGTAGGAGGACTTAAGAACGGAGGAAGATTTCGCGGTAGGAAGAAAACCAGCAGGGTGCAGGGCAGCAGCACACAAGCCAAACAAAGAAAATGTTTCAAGGGAGAAGAGAATGGTTAATGGTGCCAAAAGCTGGCCAAAGTATGAAAAGGACAGCCTGGTGATGGCTGGTCCTGACAGCATGAAGGTGACATGGACACATGCAATTGGAGGAGATGGAAACCCATCTGGAATGGCTGGGGTGACAAGGTGGGGAAAAGCAGCAGAGATTGTGGCTTAGACAACACTTTTGGTTCATTTGTACAAAGAGCAGCAGATACATGGAGTGGTAGCTGGAGGTGGAGGTGGGGTCCAAGGGAGGGATGTCTTAGGTGGGCACACAGGTGATAAGGGTAACAGCCCAGTGGATAGAGAGAAGCTGGTGATGCACCAAGTAAAATGGAGGGTTGCAAAAAGGCAAGTCAGGACACAGTGAGAGGGAAGGGACCCAAGGCACAGGCAGAAACGGCAGACTTAGAAATTTCACCCACAACACCATACGGCAGGGCGATGAAGACAAGGACAGAGCAGGTATGCTGGTGCATTTGGCAGTGGGAAGACGGAGGAGTCCCTGTCTAATTAATTCTGCATTTTCAAAGAAGTATGAAGCAAAGTCATCCTTTGCCTTTTGAATGTCTTTAGTGGCTGAGCTACTAGAAAGGCTGCTGCCTGGTCAGTTAAGACCATAACTAGGATCCTGGCCGGAGGATTCAACGTAGACACTGATTATTTATCAGGAAAGTCACTTGCCCTGTTGGTGAATGTGTTTTCTCAATTTTCAAACAGAATGATAACTGTTGTATGAATCAGATATTGAAAAGGTCACTGATGCAATTTCTGCTTCTGGAAATACGTCTAACTAGAGGGCCAGAGATACCTGAAACACCAAATACATTTTCAAATATATTTTGAAATATATGGCAGAGTTGGCAGAAAGGAAGGACAACTCTGAGAGGCTAGAAACAGTAGGAAGGTCTAAACTGAGAGAGGTGAGCTGTGGGTGGAGCCAGCATTGTCCTGTGTGTCTGCAGACCACGGGGTACCAAGAGCCCCCTCCCTGCGGGACAGTGCCTGGGCTAGAGCTGAGCAGTCAGACTGGACCCTGGCAAAATAAATAAATATATATATAAACCTTAGAAGGGAAATCATCTCAATGAGTAACCTTAAAAAAAAAAAAATATCTACCAGAGGGACCTGGGTATAAGTCTATCTTGCTCTTGGCTCTTGATGAAGGAGGAAATCAGTGGGGAAAGTTCTCCTTTAAGCATACCTATCCATAACCCTACATGTAAAAGAGTTTGGGGCTAGATTTCACTCTAAAAACACAAGCCAAAAATTTAGTTAAAGAGGAATAGACTTCAACCCAGGTCTGCGAGAATCCCTGTAATAAAGTTCCAAGTAACAGGTGTTTACAGAGAAAGAGAGAAAGATCCCAAAACAGGAAGGAAAACAAGCCCCCCTGTAAGGATCCATAGAAACAACAAATTGTAAAAGTAGAGATAATAGGATGATCCGATGAGAATATAAAATATGTTTTTGACATGTTTAGAAAATGAAAGATGATAAGATGAAAATGTGCTAGAGATCTGCTATACAACATTGTGGTTATAGTTAACAATACTATGCCATAAGCTTAAAATTTTCTTAAGAGGATGTATCTCCTATGACGTGTTTTTGTCACAATAAAGAAAAGAAAGATTGCATCAAAAAGTTGGCAGAGAAACAAGAGACTATGAAATATAATCAGACCGATTGTGATAAAAAGATCAGTTAGAAGTTTGAGGAACAAAAGCTAAAATAACTAGTCAGAACTACAGAGGAAATTAGTAAACTTAAAGATCAAGCTGAAGAAATCACCCCAATGCATAATGTATACAGTGGCAAAGAGATGAAAAAGGCAAGGAAGTTTGAGAGAAAAGTTTTAATATGTATCTAAAGGGAGCATAAAAGGAGATCAGGGTGAGATGGGGAGGTGAGATATTCAGAGACAATAATGAATGAGACCTTTCCAGGGCTGATTAATGATAACAATCCTCTGATTCTCAAAGCCCAATGAATACCAACATTCCCAATGAAATCCCCGCCCATACACATCAAAGTGAGCCTCCAGTATCACCAAAGACCAAGAAGCACCCAGAGAAAATGACAGATAACCTACACAGAATATTACCCAACCAGCTTATTCACAAACAACAACACTGCAAGAAAATCACTGTCAACGCACCAAAACTCTCTTTCAAATATGAGGGTGAAATTAACACATTTTTCAAATAAGAAAAACCTGAAAGAGATTATTACCAACACACACTCAGTAAAGCATTTCTAATAAAGGATGAATTTCAGAAAGAAGAAAATGACCTCAGAAGGAAATAAAATGATTTCCGAGAAGAAATGGGGAGTAAAGAAAATAATAAACATGTGGGTAACTATTTAAGGTACAAAAAATATAAGGTCCAATTCGTGAAGTTAAAAAGAGAGAGGCAGAAGTAAAATACTGAACAAGAATAGCGTATGAGTCAGAGACAAGAGGTTGGGCAAGTTATCCAGAGACAAAAGGTTGGGCAAGTTATCTCAACCCTAGGAGCATCAGTGGTCCCCCCACCATAAATGTCAGATAGCAGTCATTTTCAAAAAGGGCCTCTGGGATCTAGTTGCTTCTACCTCAGATCAATTTTTGATGTCTTGCACGAAGCTTTAATGGTTGCATTTTCTATGAGCCAAGTCTCCTAATTGTGGCACTTTGCTGCAAACCCAGAGCATTTAAGGAGTTCCAAGCACGATGCATCCAAAAACTCCCAGATTTCTGCTTTTTCCATTTCCGTCTCCATTTAATTTCTGAGAGTGATGAGATAACTGCAATGACAGCAATCTAAGTGGTTGTATATTTTGTCTAAAATGCCCTGAAATCATTCTGAGTTATTATGTAAATACCCAAATCTGCTCATTATGTCGTTATGGGGGGAGGCTCGACAGTCCTCTTGCCGCTGCTATTTCTTAAGATGAGATCATTAGAAAAGGATTAGTGGTGTAATGTCTGAGGGGCTTAAACAATAATTTGAGTCTTTCAGATGTGCATAAGGTAATTTTAAATAAATTCCAGGGTTTTTCTGATGATAGCCCTCAGTTCAGCCATAGCTGCTTTTAAAGAAATGCTAATTGGATGAGGTAATATTTAGCACAAAACTTGACACGTGGAAGGTGGTCCGTAAATAGCAGCTATCCACATTCTTAGTATAATTTCTGGGTAGAAATGAAACAAACACAAAAACTATGGCCACCATGATGAACTGTTTGTTGGTCTTCAGAAGTCTTGATTCTCAACAATGATTTGTAACTTCCCAAGGCCACAAAACTGAGGAAAAAGAGAGAGGTTTGGCTATCACCATATTTTACTTCTGGTAATTTCTGATTCATCAAGTCAATAAATATTTAGAGAGCATTTAGTATATGCTGGGCACTGAAAACACAAAGATCTATTAATATAAGATGCGCTCCCCCCTCTGAAGGAGTTCACTGTTGGCTTCTGTGACTACTAAGATTGGTGTTTGGACAACGATTTACTGGGTGTCTGCCTTGTGCCAGGCCTTGTGCTAAGCTCTGGCGACACAGAAATGAACAAGGTATGTGTCTCCAGGATCTTACCGTCTAGTGGAAAATACAGATAAGTTGTAAACCTGTAAATTACAAAGCATCACTGTGGTAAAAGAGCCATGGATAAGAGATAGAATAGCTAATCCAGACTGAAGGAGCTGTAGCAAATTTACAAAGGAGTTGACATTTGAAATTGGGCTTGAAAGGTGAATAAGAAATAAGAAGAAAGGAAAGAACATCCCAAACAGAGAGGGTAGCATGTCCAGAGCCACTCAAGGGTATGCCCAGTGAGGAACGGTGAACAGTTGTATGCTGCTTAGCTGTCGGGTATGTAGGTGAAAACCGGCAAAAGGCTTAGGGTGAACAATTAGATTGGACTCACTGTGGGACAAATCTTGCAACCTTTACAGGGAACTTACACCCTATCCTGGAACAACAGGGGTCAACATGGAATTTGAAGCAGGAGACTGCTATATCCAAAACTCTAAAAAAAAAAGATTTCATAAGGGCAGTTTTAAAGTTACTCCAGAGATGAGAGAGACTAACAGTGAGGGGAAAAAAACAATTCAGAGGCCATGATATTTATCTAGACAAGACATGATAATGATATGAAATAAATCATAGCAGGGGGAATAACCAGATACATGAGGAGAAATTTGACAAGATAGGCAACTAATGGAATGTGGTAGGAGAGGAGGAAGAGAAATCCAAGATAATGGAGGGTTATCAAATTTGAGAAACTGAGTGAGCCATTTTACTAGTCTGAGAAAGTATAGGATAAAAAACAGGTCTGGGAGAAGGACAATGAATTCTGTTCCGCAAATTTGAATTTGAGATGCTTGTGTTGTCTCAATAGGGATGTTTATGTTATCTAATAAACACTTTAAAATATGGGGGCAATGTTTGGGGGAGACACAAATTGGAGAGAGTAATAGTTGAAATTGTGGATATCATCTGGTAAATTCAAGATTAAAAAAAAAACAAAATGTAGGAAGGTGACCAAAGGGACCCAAAGGTTTGTCCAGAGCAAGGTTGTAAGATTAATCACTCAGGAGAACCCACAATGCACTGCGCTCTGCTTTAGTCACCACGCAGGGCAGGAAACACACAGAGGTTCCTGCATTTTTCCAAACTCTCGTCTGAGTAAAAAGTGCTCAGGACCCATCTCTGCTGCTCTTCTACTTCTAGCTCTATTAAGCGTGGCAGGATTCTTGCACTTTCCTTTCCATCCTCTAACTGACTGGAAGCCTTTGAGAGAAGGAGGAGACAATGCAAAATACACAGAAAGTAAGCTGGTGCACAGAGAAGCCACAGAGCAACGCAGTCAACCCAGGACAAGAAGGCCAGGGCTTATCTTCGAGAGCAGTTCTTTCATCCACATTTTCTCTTCGAGGTACACATCCATGCGCTGCAATATCCACCGCAACACTCCCTACATCGACCTGCCTGAAGAACACGGTGTGGATGGCTGAATTAAGTCCGTTTTTCCTATCTCCCCACAACATGGTTTCCGTCCCTGTAACATCCACGACATCTCATGTGCCTTTCTGTTTGAGGACCAAAGCAGCCTTGGAAAGCAATGGCATCCCCAACGGCCGGTGACTGACGGATCTCTCTTTGCTCCTGGTGTTAACACATTCCCTGCTTTACTTGATTTCTGTATTTACACCCTTTGAAATATCTTAAATCCAAGGATAATGAGACAGGATCCAAGTTCATGCCCCCAAACTACTCCCATCTGCCTGGAAAAGACTAGAAATCCTGACGTTCTAAAACAAGAACTCTCCTCTCTACCTGTTAAATAATGAGAAGTGGGAAAGACAGAGACATTCAAATTGGCCATTAAAATGGGTTACCATGCATCAGCACTTTTCAAACTGGGGTGGGAGGTGCCCAGTGATATAAGCTGTGGGCCAGATGATTCATGAAACCACAAGATTAAACTGTTGCTTCTCTTTGCAACTTCACTTTCACTAGAAGATTTGTCGGGGAATTTTGTCTTAATATTTAAAAAGCACAAACATATTAAAGAGTAGACTGCCAAGTTTGCATGGGTTTTGTTTTTTTTTTAAGATAAAATATAAGTCTTCAAAGAAATTTTAGACTTCTAGACAGACTGCTTCCAGCCCCCTAAATCCAAGAGACAAAGATTCTCTCTTCTCCCATGGGGGTGTTTCAGATGCTTGGGAAGGTTCTTGCTGCCTAGAAGAATAAGAGGCGTGAATAAACTCACATGTCAGTCTGGCAAAGTAAAAATGTCTGGAGGATAAAATAGTACTGTCTAGAATGAGAATATGTAGACCTAACGTGAATGCCGATTAAGAGATGAGAGTGTGGGCCTGGAATACTAGACCGAGGAAGCCTGGGTCGCCGACTTGCTTCGTAAGCTTGGAGAAAACATGGAATTTTCCTGACTCTCCATTTCCTCATCAGCAAAATAGTTGTACTAGAAGAAAAGTCGTTAAGTGATTTAAAATCTTTGAAGAGTTTCCAACATTTAAAGCTTAGGAGATTTCAAATAAAAACCTAGATTGTTGTCTTCTCTTAAAAAACTAGGACATCTCATCCCTGAGCCCAGAACATTCCTACATGGCAACTGTTTGTTGACGTAAGGCCAAGTCCTTCTTTAGACAGGGCACAAGGCCCCACCACGTCCGTCCTAGGGGCTTATCTGGGCCCGGGTCACTCCCCACGTTGACCTGCCTTGCCTGACTCTAGAGACCTGCAGTATCCGTCCAATCTAGCGGCCCGAAGCCACATGTGGTTACTTAAATTTAAATGTAAATCAATTAAAACTAAATAAACTTAGAAATTCAGTTCCATTGCATTAACCAGTTTTGAGTACTGAAGAGCCACATGCAGCCAGTGACCTTGGAACTGGACATCACAGCCACAAAACACTTCTTCCATTGTCACGGAAATCTCCGTTAGACAGGGCTGCGTAAACATACATGTGACTCCAGGCTGGATGACACTTGAGCTTCCTCATAGCCCTGATGTGCCAGATTCTTTGTGGGGAGACCCCAGCACTAGGGATGCGGCTACTGTACAAGTGTCCGTTTTAAAAATCTCTCCTTCGCCATCTGCTGCCATAGTTGGAGATGATGTCTAAGGGCATATCCTTGAAACAAGAGCCCAAGTTGGCTTCCACCGTGAGCAAGGAAGGACAGGTGTGTTGATCTGTCTTTGGGGCCAGTTTGCTGGGGGCAGCTGGGAGCCAGCAGGTTGGCAGCTGCACAGCCACGAGCGTGGGAGGGGCCGTCCGCTGTCCCTCTCCCCGCAGCCCCCATCCGCCCAGCCGCATCCTCGTGAGAGCGGCAGGTCCCACTCTCCTCTTAAGGAAAGGGTAATTAGGACAGATATGCAAATAATGCCCATTCCAGAGGTGCTCCCTCGCAAAAGAATTAGGCAAATCTCAAAGCTATTAGCTATGGACTCGACATAACTGAATAAGCAATGGAAAGTTTGCCCCCGGCACAGAGGCTGGCCTCAGAGACCCTCAGCAAGGCGAGCAGGAGGTGTGAGCAGCACTTTGGCCGTGCTGATGTGTAATTACCCGTGAGCCGGGTCTTATTCATTACTGCCAGCCCCTCCGGGAGTGCTCACGGGCCACACTTAGTTAGCAGTTAATAAACCACCACGTGTGCTGGGCAGCAGCAAAATTGCATTTCCCCAACACGTGCATTCACGCTGGCCTTCCCTCATTGGATCAGCAGAGACTACCCTGTTCCCTTTACATGGACTCTAGCATTTTAATTCGAGACATGCCACGTCACCATCTTGGAGATGGGGATTTGGGGATTTGAGGATTTGACACTATTCAAGACCCTGCCCAAGAAAGGTGGAACGGCAGCCCCCCTCAAGCCAGCCCACAACTTGTGAAAAAACACTGACATGCGGGCATCCCCCAAGCCCAGTTAGGCAGAATCCCGGGAGTGGGCCAGGAATGAGAATGTTTCAGAAATATCCCGGAGGACTCTAAGACGTGCCAGGGTTGAGAACCACTGGCTTTTGTAATCCGAGAGCCACTCAGCCGCACCACCCAATCCTGCCTGTAGACCTGCCGGGAGACCAGGACACTTCCCTGCCTTGGCCCCTTCTCTGCCAGACGGAAGCTCACAACCCTGCCATGTCACACAGGGGTCAGAGCATAGCCGATTCATGGGGGCAGGGTACACATCGAAGACGCCAGGTACCAAGAGCCCAGAACCTTTTCTGCCCTAGCCTGAGATCCAAGAGAAGCTCTACCCCATTCTTTCCTGGTTCCCTGGAACCCTGAGCTTGGGAAGAGAGCGAGGGAGATTTAGCCGTGGGAATTGGATTGAGCCCTGAGGACACGGGCCGGGAAGAGGCAAGAGGGAGGTGAGGAGAGAAATCCAAGAAGTTTTGGGAGAGGAAAATAAAATAATTAGCCATGCAACCGCTAAGCCATGAAACAGAGAGGAGTGAGGAGACAGGAAAGGCAGTTAGCAAAGTGGGACGTGACCAGGCACAAGTGCGGCAGCCAGGAATGGCGACAGCTGCCCGTTTTCTGTGTGTGGCACCCAGATTAAGCACGTGTCCTCACATGTCCAGTATGAGGCCTGACAAGCATAGATGTCAGATGAAAATATGAGCGCCTGGGCTCGTCTTAACGCTGGGAGGGCAGGACTCAACGAGAAACCCCCACGGATTTCTAGACAGTTTTGCAAAACCCGGTAAATCAGTGTGGGTCCTGCTGCCTGGCGTCACGCCTGCATATCTAAAACGCAGTGAAATATGGGACACCTAGAATTACAGGCTCCTTCACACTTGGGCTGGCTCAGTGGCCGCGGCCGCTCAGCTGTCCTCCCCTGACCCGGCCTTAATCTCTCCCTAATGAATTTTCTCTCTGGATATCTCAAGCAGATGGCTCAACAGGAGAGTGAACGCATTCCCAAATCTTACAGCGTGACTCTGCACACACAGAAAAATGTGGGTTTTGTTTTGGTTTTTGCTTTTTTGTTTTTTAAGAGGTGCAATGAACACAACGTCTTTGGGGCTCTCAACACCTTACTAGAAACAGCCGGGCTTTTCCCGGGATCTGGCTCTTGCCTGGCTCTTGCTCTGTTGGTGTTCTCTTGGGGGCATCTGCAATATGTTGACTGTCCTGCCAGCCCTAAGGGACACTGAGAACTTCACCTGGAGGGTGAGCTGTGCGGGTCCTTCCTCCTTAACCCAGGGGCTTCAGTTGTACATGACACTTTGCGAGACTCAGAGCTCTTCAGTTAAAAGTGGGGAGCCTGGGGCCCCTGTCTTGACATTTTAACTCTTCTTCCCAGGAAAGAGGAAGGGAATAAGATGCACCATCCCATCGGTAGAGCTACCACAGGAGAGGCTGACATGCTCAGGGGTACTTGGTACAGTCAGGTCTCTGCACAGAAGAAAAAAGGTTGGATTCAGCACAAAATGTCCATGAATCCTGCAATGTCAATAAAGCACTAGGTGAGGGTGAAGCATATACAGGCCGATTCCCCAAAGGCAAGGCTCACGGGCTCAGAACAGGTGGGAAGAAACCTCAGGGATGCCCAAACCCGGCTACATATGAGAACCAGTTGGAGAACTTTTAAAGCAGATTGATCTTGCTCTCTTCCAGAGGCAGAATCCCAGGTGTGGGATTTGGGCATGAGTGTGTTTTTTTTTTTTTTTAGTTCCTCAGATTATGAAATTCTGGTGCTCAGGGACTCTTGAGTGTGGCAGAAATGAGAATGCAACCCTGGCCCCCTCCTCTAGGGTGTCCCAAACTGGACTGTGTACATAGATCACCTGAAGAGATTCTGTTAAAATGCAGATTAAGATTCAGAAGGTTTGGGGAGGGCCTGAGATTCTGCATTCCTAAAAGGCTCCCAGATGAAGTGAATGTTGCTGCTTCAACCACTTTGAGGTGCCAGGCCCTGGCATCTAGTCCTATAAATAAATGCATCACGTGCCTATTGGCCCTCAGTCTTTCTAACATCAAAACTAGAGAGCCAGTGTAGCAGAAAGGTTAGATGAGGGCGACCCCTGTTTTTCACCCTGATTCTGAAACTATTGCTGTGCAATCTTGAGCAAGTCACTTAACCTCTCTGATCTTTAATCTCCTCAGGTGTTAAAATAGAGATAAAACTAACACATTTACAAATTTCTTGGGCTGATCAGATGACATGTGAAATTGTTCTGTAAACTGTAAAGCACTACAAAGTGTGACAGTTTATTATATAATAAGATTGGCCTTTGAAAGACACCAATGTTAGCTTTCAAATGGCCGTCATTGACATGTGCACACGCATTTTTATAGTCCTTTATTTCTCCCAGTAGGAGCATGCGTATGGCAGCACACATGCAAGAGATGAGTTTTACCTCCTAAAAGGTTTTAATTCTATGTATGCTTGTATTTGTGTGTGTATTGTGTGTGTGTGTGTGTGTGTGTGTGTTCTTATACCATGGCCTGAAGTATAGAGACTTGCAAGGAAATTCTCTTTAACCAGGAGGATTCAAGAATGCAGAGCAAATGTTCAGGAGCAAGAGCCAAATTGGTAGCTCCTCTTGCTCCTCTCCACTGCAGGAGCACGCCCCTGGCCAGGACAACATGGCACCATGCCCCGGCCACCTTGATCTCGATGTTCCCCATGGCTGTGTGCCCCTGCTGGGGTGCGTATTGAAGCAGTGTCTCGTGTCCAGCCCAGCAAGGGAGATTGTCACTTGGGACCCTAAACCTTTTTGAGGTTCGAGCCCTCACATCACATTGGCCTGTCTGGCCAGTGCTAGTCATGCCATCGGGTATGTTCACTCCCAAAAGAAATGAAAGCCTTGGCAAATTCCTGAACCGCATTTTGGAAGCCACTGCTGAGGTTGCGCAAACACATTTGGCCCGTGCTCCAGGGACCAAGCAGTTCTCTGGGTTGGATCGCAGAAACAAAATGTTCTTGTCCTACTTCCGAGATGGTGTCTGAGGACTTGGCTCCCTCGGCCGAAGAACTGCCTCCTCGCTGATGTCATCCTGCCATGGAAAGGCAAACATCTTTGGGTTCAGCAGTTCAGGACCAGAAGTGAGAAAAGGTGGCGATCAAAAGGGAATCTACCCAGGCTCCACGCTGTCGGGGCAACTTAGACATGCAACCCCATTCTTACAACCAAATTAGCTTAAAGTAAAACGTAGTGGCACCGTTTGTGAGGAGGGACCGCCCAGCTGGGACACCCCCGGGCGGGGTTACTGGTCGCCATGCCACCTCCGTGAAGCAGGGTTTTTTTATGGGGTTTCAATGCTGCCACCCGCACCCCACAGGAGCACCTGTTCCCGGAGGCCCAGGAGAATATTCCACACCCAACTGCAGGGAAGAAATCATCTCCCTGTAGCCCTTGTAGCTTCTTTCATCTCGCCGCGTCATATCTCAGACGTTCGGTGACTGCACTTCCCCGGCCAAGCCGAGGCGGCTCCTGCTGGCCCCGAGTCCCCATCTCAGCTCCAGGTCATTCCTCAGCACACAGAGTCCTCGGCTGCCCGGGTTCCTCAGAGGGCCATGTGGGAGAAGCAGTTTTTTTCGCCAAAAAAAAAAAAAAGGATTATCTTTCCCACATTTATATCTTTCACCTGTAAAATCTGGAGTTCTTATTACCAGATCAGACCTCCCTAATGCCTCATGCTCCAAACCGCAGAGCCACACGTAGGCTTTGTGGCCAGAAGAAAAGCCACCATGAAATTGGTTCTGGCAGTCCCGAGAGTCAGACACCCACGTCATGTGGAGATCTGTACGACCGACTCTTGGGAAGACGGTGAAAGATGTGAACCTTCCTTAAGGAGTGACCCACAGTCTGGGGGCCCATTCCGGGCTGTGCACTGGAACCCCCTGGAAATGATTGCAAAGCTTCAGTACGTGGGCCTTTCGCTAGACTGCTTGAATTGTAACCTCTGAGGGGCCAGCATCGGTATTGGTCCAAGTCCCTTCCACTGATTCCAGCTGGGACCGAGAAACTCCTCTTTCATTGGATCCCCTCTTTTTCCTAGATGGGAATAGTTTGTCCCAAAGAACCCAGGTACTTAAGGTCACAGTGGTAACTAGGGGCAGCCCTAGGACCGGGGCCCAGTGGTCCCAGGTGCCCTGCTTTCGCTCTAGGCAAGCAGTAAACAACACTGTAGCTGCGTAGCCAGAGGAACTGTTCTATAAACGGTTAAGAGTAAGGCTGCTGGAACTGACTCCCTGGGTCTGCTTGCTGAAAGATTTACTCAATGAACTGATCGGAATTCCAGTTCTGCCACCCTATTGTGTGTGAGGCCTTGGCAAACTACCAAGTCTTGCAAAATTTTGTGTCCTTTGGCTATGAAATGGGGGTGGGTGGTGGTTGAGGTGGGGAAGGGTAATACTAGTACCTTCCTGCTAGAACTGTGAGAGTTTAATGAAATGACAGCCATAACATGCCTAGTAGAGTGATTGACACAGAATAAATTGCTCAGTAGTCTCGACACTTGTTAATATTATTGGTATCACACATGTGCTGGTACTAGTTTCCCAGGTTTATGGTATTGCTGTCGGAAGCCAGCAGCATGTCATTGTAGGAGATACAAGCAGGGATTGGCCTTCAAGGACACTCAGCAGTAAATATGCAGGGACTGAGACACCACAGTCCCAGAAAACTTGGCTTCTCTTGACTTCTGGGATGATTTGCTGGTTCAAATTCCAACCACATTGCTTGGAATGAGGTTCCCAAGCTTCCTTCATTTGGGGCTTTAAATCCATGCAGTCTCTATGTTCTAACATGCAGCAGATACAGGGGCAGAGAATGGAAACTTTGACCTCTCCTCCCTCCGGGAAAGACCGAATAGGTCAGGGAGTTTCTCACCCCCAAGTACCCAAGTCAGATCCCCAGTTGTAGCACAGGAAAAAATAATTGGGACCAGAAAATCCCATCCCCAAACCTCCTCCTGGTTCCAGTATCTACATTACTGACACCATCATTTCTTGCTCACCTTGATTCAGAGCATCATTCTTGCATGATTCTCCTTTGTTCTTCAGTCTCTGCCACCACTATAAAAGGAAAATCTCTCTTCTCTTTACCCACACTCCTGATGCCATTCAAGCTCTCCCTCACTTTCCCCTGACTTGTTCTCCCGAACTTTTCCCTGCTAGAAGCGTGGCCGGCAGACCAGTGGCTTTGGCATCACCCAGGAGCTTGTTACAAATGCAGCATCTCAGATCTCACCCTAGACTGACAGAGTCAGAATCTGCATTTTAACAAGATCCCCAGATGACTCCTGTGCAGGTTCAAGTTGAGAAGCACCGAGCTAACTGACGTTCTCCTGCCCAGGTTCTGCCCATGCTCCAGAGGCTGTATGGTATCACCCGATTAACTTCGTGCCACTCCCAAGCTCAAAAACTTCAACTTTCACTACTGACGACCAAACGAGGCAATGCCAGTATGTCACATGTATGTATGTGGGACTTGCAAACCACAAAGCATTTCATTTAGCATTTTATCTTAAGTCACATCTAATCTAGCAACAATTTTGTGGTGACACCCCAAATATCCCAAATCCGATTATGCTGCATGAGTCAGGGTTCTCCAGAGACATCGAAGCCATAGGGGACAGACACTCACACTTGCTGTAGGAATCGGCCCACACAGGTATGGGGGCCATGGGGACTCGCCACCCTGCCTTCTGCAAACTGGAGAACCGGGAAAGCCAATGATGTCAGTCCCTGGCCAGCTCTGAAGGGGAGAGCTGAAGGCTACGTCCCAGGGCAGGTGGGGCAAGATGGATGTCCCAGCTCAAACAGTGAGACAATGTACCCTTCTTCCTTCACACTTTCTTCCTTGTGTTCTGTTCAGGCCCTGGTCAGACTGGATGAGGCCCACCTGTTTTGGGGAGGGCCATGTGCTTCCTCAGTCCACTGATTCAAATGCTAATCTCTTCCAGAAACGCCCTCATAGACAGACCCAGAAAGAATGTTTTGCCAGCTATCTGGGTCCCCTTAGCCCAGTCGAGTTGCACATACAATTCACCGTCACACATGTGTTTCCATCTCCCGACAACCACCCTGTCTAAGCCACCACCGTTCCTGGCCTAAATTACAACAGCCTCCTGTCTGTCTCCCTATTCCATTCTTGTGCCACCATAATGCTCCTGGCACAGACTAAATTGAATTGTGCCTGTCTGCTGCTTTAAACCAGGCAGCGTTCCCCATTGCCCTTGCAAGGAAAAACAGACTCCTTTCCCTAGACCACATGGTCTTACGTGATCCATCCCGACCGCCTTAAGGAACATGTCTGCCCCATTGTCTGCCCTTCCCGCCTGCCTTCCTGCTGCTCTCCAAACATGGGCTTGCCGTCACCTCTGCCCGGAACCCCAGTCTCCCAGACCTTCGTGTTTCTGGCTTATTTTGACCAGTTATCTGCTCCTCCACAAAGCCTTCCCTGACTGCTACATCTAAACTACCAACACCCCTGCTCTCCTACCTCCATCTCATTACTCGTTACCCACTTGTCAGCTCTTCCCCCTTCACAGCAATTACCGCTATCTGAAATTATCTTTTTTCCTTTGGGCTGGTCTGTGCACGTTTTACCTGGCTCTCTGAGCCAACGTGTCAGCTCTTTGAGAGCAGAGCCCTGTGTGCCTGGCTCCCTCAGCATCCCCAGGACCTAGGCACTTGATTAGTGTTTATTGCAAGATTTAATGACTAAATGTCATTTCCCTCATTTTGAGCCTCATCCTAATCCTATGACCACCAGTTCAGATGTTACCCCACCGTGCTACTGGGGAGCCTCCAAGTGTTTAATGACTTGCCCAAAGTCAGTTAGCTCGTAAATCATAACATCATAATCCGACTCAGACCTTCTCACTCCAAGTTTTACGATTTCCTCGACACATCACACTCCCTTTCATATCACACATTAAGCCCAATGTTTAATTACAACCATATTTTCACCCTTTCTCATTTTTTTAAACTATGTCCCAGCATATTCCCCCACACTGCAGCAAAGCCATATGCTCCCTTTTCCCTGAACATGCCCCACACTCTTCTGATCCCCTTCTTTTGCTCCTGCTTGTAGCCTGTAATGTTTCCCTTTCTCCTAACCTCCCAGCCCATCTATGTGTGTTGAAATCCTACCTCTCTTTAAAGGTCCATAGAATATATTACCCCCTTCGGGAAGAATATATAACCCAATATGCTCTTTCTCCCTCTTGAATTCTTAATATTCTCCCCCTACCACTTTGTTTTAACTTCCCTTGTGACACGTCATTGTAATCTGCTTAGTCTTGCAGCAAACTGCTGCATTTTTCATTCTCCATCTACCTTTTCAATAGCATATGCTCTCTGAAAGGTTGCACGTCTACCCAAACTCCTTGCTATATCCTTTACACAATGCCCTGCACATTTACTGAATTCACTTGATCTAGGTGACTGCATCTAAAGATCTTTTTATTTTAAAAAAATATCATGGAAAAGACTTACAAAATCTGATGTGTGAAGCAAATGTGTCTTAAAGGTCTACAAAGGAATTGAGGAAACTCGAGGAGAGGGAGGGGAAAATGACAATCATGAGCTCCTATAAATGTCTCTGAAGAATTTGTTTTCAGGTTTCAGAAGAACATCTTATTGTCTCTATTCTCTGAGAAGATAGACAATAAGATGACGGAGAAAGAGAAAGAGAGAAAAAACAGTTGACCTTAAATTATCCGCATTGACTGCCAACAAACAGATTACAGAGCAGGGGAATTTATTCCACTCTTTGTATGCCTGAGGCTTGATCCAATAGTGACCCAAAGGCAGGATGTTGGTGGCTGCCAAGACCCAGTCACAAGAGATGGGGCAAGTCAGGAACAATGGCAGTGACCCAAAGGAAGGCCGTGCAGTGTCACGGTGTCCATAGCATTTCTGGCTGGAGTCTAGTTTGGGTCCCAACTTGTTTCTGCAGTTTTCTCAGAAGGGCCACTGGCCCACCTTAGTCAAGAGCTTCCTCCTCTTTCTCTCTCTTTCCATTCATTCCCATCCTGTTGTTTCTAGGGTCTTCTCAGGTTCTCAAAACCAACAAACAGAGGGAAGTTTACCATGAAGCAAATGAAGGTTAAGATTTAGAGCTCCTCACATGCATAAGCCCCCATGGTATTGGGAATTGCTGAGACTTTTGTATTCTTTTTCTTAAAGAGGATCCTTCCCCCAAAGTATGTAAGCTTTAGGCTCCACAAAACCTGAACTTGCTCCTAAAATAGTATCAACAGGAAAAAAGAATGAATGACTTCACTCATTCAACAATGTTTGCTAAACACCAACTCATGCTCACAGAGCCCAGCGAATGCTGTTGAATGAAGGCAGGCCAGGCACTGGAGTGACAAGAACAAACCAGGTAGATGTGGTGCTTGCCTGTGAGAACTCGTAGGACTGTCAGGACATCAGTGGACTCAGGGTAGATTCACATTCCCTATAATTCACGTTCACTGCAATGAGGATAAATTCCCCAGTTCAGCTCCTACAGCTGAAGAAAGAGCCAATTGAACATCCATCCAACCTGTTTTAACCCTATGACCTTGTCACAGACGACGTGGGCATTGATCTCCATGGTGATCCTCGACCAAGTCCAAAATCAAAGTTGACTGCCCTCCCCAAACCTGAGCAATGCTTGTGCTCACTCACTTCACAAGCCACAAAAGAGGAAGGCACACTGGATCACGTTTGAAAGGCCTGGCAGCCACCCAAGCCCCTGGCCACTGTGACAGACCCACCCATCAGTCAGCTGGAGGAAGTGCCAGTTCTCAGCTGCAATAGCTCAGCCGCCTACTCAAAAAATACATAAATAAAGTCTCTATTCCCGCGCTTCACTACAAAACGCAGCAGTTTGTAGTCTAAGGATTTACAGGGTCAGGGAGGATTTTTAAAAATTATCAAAATCACAAAAATATTACAACAGGACAGTCAGTGTATTGATTCACTAATTCATATAGCAAAGACTTATTGAGCACGTGCTAGAAGATACGTCCATGAACAGAACAGAATCTCTGTCCTCACAGAGCTGACAATCTAGCAGAAGGGAATAGGTCATAAATGACAGCTACGATAGCATGTACAGGACAAGGAAGATCTGGACTACTTGGGTGAGGAGGGTGATGCATTTCCCAAGACCAGGCACTTCTCTGGCTGTTCCCTGACACACATCAGAGGGGTCGCAGCAAGGCCTGGGACTGGCTGGTGCTTTCCAACAAAAATAGGGGCCCCCCACAACAGAAAAGGGCAGCTCAGACACACCACACATCAGCTCGATAGCTCAGCACGTCCTGGATGTGCTTACTCAACTCCGCAGTAAATACATACATTTTTTGAAATGCAATTTTTCCAGCCAGAGAAAACATTTCATTGAACATCATTTAAAATAGAATTTCATTTCATGTCATTTAACTGACTTAAAAAGCAACAGCCATAAATTCCGTTTAATAGGTGGTTCCATGGGGAAGGACTGGTGGGGCAATTGTCAATTAGGTGTTGCATAAAAGGATGCAAACGTCGCATAAAAGTGATGGAGGATCATATTACTGCGTTAACCATGTCGTTCTTGCCACGCTGTTACACACCATAGAAGAATAACCAACACATTTAAAAGGTAGAAATCATTCTGAATGTGCTTTTAAACTGTGTGTAAATGCAAACTGTCTTGAATCAGTTCTTAACCCCTTTGTCAGCCACTTTCTAATCCTCAAGTCGTGGGGAGAATAATTAATAGGTGAGGTGTCTGATGGAATAGGTTATGGGCTCCTCCAAGAAATTTTTCAGTATGTAATGTTGTGCAGTTGTGCCTTTGAAAGCTGGGTTGTCGAATCTATAAAAATATAAAACAGATTTACCCCATCCATAAAAACTTCTAATGGTGCCACACTTCAATCTCCAATTTTTTTCCCAGCTTCTAAGGTAAAGGATTTCGAAATGTCAGCAGAATACTCCGTCAGGAGAGCAAGCAGATATAGAGGAGTGAGAAGCAGAGAGAGAGCAGACCTGGTACTGCGGAGGACACCAGTCTCCAACGAACAGGAGAGGACGGGATGAGATGTACCCAACAATTCACTCGAAATGGTCAGTAGCCAGGGAGTCGGAAGCAACAGGGACAGCCTCAGATTCTAATGTGCATTGAGGAGTCGTGACCAAGGGAATGTGTCGATAAATACAACTTCCCTTGTGCCTCCCCAGGCTTGGTTGTCTGGAGCTCCTGGTTGAGATACAGTTGCAGAAGCTACGCTCAACTCAAAAGAAACAGCCGTGTTGGGAGGGGACGTGGAGTCACATTACATATCAAGAAGAAATATACTTCTAAGGATATTCTCAAACGTGAGGGAGAGTCATGCAGGCATGCCTGTGAAAGTAAATAAAGAATAGGGATCTAGCAGTGACAAAATCCCTACTTTTCTGGGTGGAAAGAGATAGTTAACAAATAAGCAAAACAGTCCAATAGACAATAGTACTATGAAGAAAAATAGAGCAGGGGATGGGATCAAGGAGTACCAGGATGAGGGGCTGCTAATTTAAATTGGGTTGTTAGTGGAGCCTCGCTGAGAAGGAGGCATCCGAGCTGGCACCCGGAAGGAGCTGAGAGGTAGAGCCACGCCAGTAGCGGGGGAAAGGGCTGAAAGAACAGCAGGTGCAAAAGCGGGAGGTGAGAGCAGGTCTGGCACTTTGGGGCTGCAGCAAAGGAGGTGGTGTGGCTGGAACAGGATGGGATTAGGTGCCTCTGAGTGGCCGGAGGCACGCTCAGGGAGGTGATGGGGACCAGCTCTGGAATGGCCGGCTCAGAATGGCCATTGGCAGGTTCTAAGCAGTGAGCGGAATGACTGCTGCATTGGGGACAGACTGCAGAGAGCAAGGGTGGATGTAGGGCAGCCAGTTAGGAGGCTGATGCCTCCTAACCCAGGTGTAGCATCACAGAGGCAACGACCAGGAAAGGTAGCGGTGGAGGTGATGAGAAGGGGCTGGACTCTGAGTATGTTTATGAGGTAGAGTCAATGAGTTTTGCTAATGGATTGGCAATGGGGGTTGAGAAAGAGAAAAAAATTAAAAATAACTCCAAAATTGTTGGTCTGAGCATTGGAAAGAATTGAATTGCCTTTGGTGAGGGGCAGGGAATGCCAAAAACCTCAGGTGTAGCAGGTTTGAAGGCAAAAGTGGAAGGAGTTTAGTTTTGATTTTAAAAAGTTTGGCATGCTACATATACATCCAAATGAAGATTTTACTTAGGTAGTTAGAGATACAAATCTGGAGCTCAGAGAAGAGGCCCGACTGGAGATACAAATTCAGAAGCTGTGAGCACAGAGATAGTTGGTAAACCATGAAACGAGCTAAGATAACACAGACAATGCCAGGGAGAGATAAGAGGTCCAAGGTTTCAGCCCTAAGTGCTGCAACATTTAGAAGTCAAGACTGGGGATAAAGAAGCAAAGAGAACCCAAAAAGAGTGCACAATGAGGTAGGAGGAAAATTAAAAGAATGCAGTGTCCTGTAAGGCTAGCAAAGAAAATGCTTCAAGGAGAAGGTGAGTCCAAAGCATTGTTGAAGTCATGGAAATAGAGGAAGTGAGCTGAGAATAGTAGGCAGTGGTTTAAGAATGGGACTCCTGGTGTTGGGAAGGTGGGGCAAGTGGTAGGCAAAATTCTGAAAAGAGAACACACATGGAGCTGGATTGCTTAACACTGTTCATGGCTTGTACTTCCCAAAGGTCTCTGTACACCCTAAGGGGTCTTCACCCCAGACTGAATTCCACTGACCTACCTGACTTTCATACTTTCTCCTCTTTCCATAAACACCCAGCAACTCCTCCTCCTTCCTTTTGATTCCTCTTTCACAAGAAAATAGAAGCAGTGAGAAGCTTTCCATACGCCCCACCGCCACACTGCCCCCCGCCCGCCATCTGCGTCCCGCCTGTGCACTCCGCTTCCCCTGTGTTAAGAAGGGTGTGTCCTCACCCCTGCTTGAACAGTCTCAAAGGTTCAGCAAAAAAAGAAAACCACATGGAGAGAGAGAGGAAGCAAATATGGCAAAATGTTAACAATTGCTGAATCTAGGTGAAAATTACATGGTGCTCGTTGTGCCATCCTTGCAACTTTGTGAAGTTAAATTTGTTTAAATAAATATTTTGAGAAATACACACCAGTCCTATGCTTACTGTAAGATATAGTTTTCAAATCTTATTCTCTCAAATTTTGTGATTATTTACCAAAATGTATACGTACGTACATAATTTTGATTAATTATGTAATAATTATATTTGTGATGACACTTTAAATCAGAAAAAAAATCAAACATTTAGAGCTTTATAGTCAGGACATTTAAACCACTTGTAATTTAACTATGTAAGCGTTTTATTGCAGTAAAATTTGATAAGGTGAACAATAAAACACTTTGAATTAAAAAACATATTATTAAATTCTGTGTTACAAATGGAGGGGAAATATGAGTTCAAGAAGAAAGAAGAATGATGTAAAATTTCTAATTGATAAAGAAAAAGCATGTTTATGCATGTTAATGATAATTGTGGATATCAAATTTCTATGATACTAAGATTTCTTTGGAGTAATTTAAAAGAGTTTTGCAACTTGTTAAAAATATAAAATTTATAGTACATTGTAAATAAAATTTTCAACTATTTAAATTTCTGATGAAAATATACAAAATCAATGTAAAATATGCAATGGGGTACATCATTTTAAAAAATCATTTTAGGGAATTTGCAAGTAAAAAAGGGTGAATGCTTTTGTTTTAAGTCCAAAACTTTGGGTATCTAATAGTAGGGAAATGTCTAAAGAGTTCAGGCAGCTTTAGAAACTGATTTGATTTAGTGTTCACAGGTTTACAGGAGGCCCAGTCAGTGTAGGCGTAGGCTTTGCTCTGGCCACTTTTATCTACACGGGTACAGGCATGGGGAAAAGGACAGTGGGATTTAACCAGGCTGGAGTGTTGCCAGGCAAATGAAACACTGGGAGGGAAGAAGAGAGTTAATGGTACATTTCAATGCATGTTTACAGTGACTGGCCATCTGTGGAGAAAGAAGGGTAGTAAGGATAAGGGACATGAAAATCTGGTGAGATCAGTAAGTTGTAGGTTCTGGTGAGTTCAAAATATTGTCGAAGTCGTGGAAATAGAGGGAGTAAACTACAGATAGCAGGTGGTGGCTTAAGAATGGGACTCTTGAAGTGAAGAATAGGGAAGATGTGGTAGGAGAATTCTACAATGGCAACCCCTTCTCCCATGACTCAGGCCTTGGACAATCTCTGTTTGAGTGTGGGAGGGACCTACGACTGTAAGGACATCTCTCAGGTGATTGGGTGATGTTCTATAGTACGGCTGACTTCAAGAAAGGGAAGTTAGCCTCAGGCAACCTGACCTAATCAGGTGAGTACTTAAAGGACACAGGGCTTTTCCTAATGAAAGAGATTCAAAGCATGGGAAGCATTTGACGGAAAAGAGATTCTCCATTGCTGCCCATGAAGATTTAGGGGGCCATGTGTCAAGGAATGCGAGTGCCCTCTAGGAGCTGAGAGTGGCCCAAACTGACATCCAGGAAGGAAAAGGGGACCTCAGTTCACAACCTCAAGTAACTGAAGTCCTCCCCAACCATGTGAGCTCCACGTGAGAATGCAACCTGGTGAAACACTGAGCAGAGTCCAGCCACGTGTGCCCAGACTTCTGACCTACACACCTTGGAGCTAACAAATGAGCATGGGCATTGTTTTAAGCCACTCAGTTCATGCTTATTCCTTTCCAATCCTTTATGGTAAAGTCCATTTCTAGGATATGACCGAAGGATTGAGAGTGTCAGGTTGGGTGGGGAACAATACATTGGGGAAAGTAAGACATTATAGCATTGGGGGCATCTTCTTTTACTTGAAGTCATCTGTAATTATATAGGACTAGGATGGAGAGAGGGTCAGGGGACCAGGAGTTAAAATCTTCAAAAAAAATGAAGGAGCATGGCCTGGGGGAAGGATGACTGCAACTAGGAGGGACATGTGTAGAATATACTGATGGGATAAGACACAGAGCTGGGGTGAGGGAGTGGGGAGGACAGAGGACAGTGGTCTAGAACAGCCATGTGGAGCAAGAAGGACAGCGCCCCACTTCTAGGCCCAATGGTAGGAGGGCTGTGAGAAGAAAACAACCCCTGCTTGAGGGAACTGCAGGGAAAATACTGACTTAGGCAGAGTTTCAGGTAGAGGAAGAAGGTGGAAAGAATTCAAACAAGTGGTGGAGATATGAGAGGTCTTTCTAATAACTGACCCAGAGCTCTGCAGGGCACAGAAGAAGAATGAAGAAAATGTTGAGGGGTAGGAGATAGGGTCAGAAAAGGGGTTGAGAGACCCTTAGGGGGCTAGAATCAAGCAAGGAGGAATGACCTGGAAATTTTCCAATCTGGTGGTAAGAATGATAAAAGGCATACATGTTGGTGGTGGTTTCAGGAAGGTAATGGTGGCCAGGCCCTGAGTATTGGAGAAAAGAACTGCTTTCCAAAGAATGGGGTACATGAGGGGTCTTTATTCTTGCCAATTAAGTGGCAGAAGCTAGGGGCAGAGCCCCCAGACCACTGGGGACCCTCTCCACTTTGGGGATGGAGGTGGGTGTGAAGTTACCATTGACCCTGAGCACTCAGGAAAGGTAGGCTGCAAATTTGGTTTTGAGATTTCTGCAGCCCAAGTAAAGAGGGAAATGTAATTTTTAAATGATTTACAGAGTCCACAAGATAATAATGGAGAAAGCCAACTACAGTACTGTCTTAGTCTGTTTTGTGTTGCTGTAACAAAGTACTTGAGGCTGGTCATTTACAAAGAAAAGAGGTTTATTTGGCTCACAATTCTGGTGGCTGGGAAGTCTAAGAACATGACGCTGGCATCTGCTCAGCTTCTGGTGAGAGCCACGGGCCGCATCACAAAAAACGGCCGAGAAGCAGAAAGGCAAACAGCATGTGCAAAGAGGCTGAACGTGAGAGGCAGTCTTGCTTATTACAACCCGTTCTCTAGGGAACTAATCTATTCCTGTGACAGCGAGAACTCGCTCACTCCCACAATGTGGCACCTAATCTCAGGAGGTGAATCCGATCCGCTAGGATCCAACCACCTCCCACTAGGCCTTGCCTCCCAACACTGTCACACTGGGGATCAAATGTCAACATGAGATTGATGGGGACAAGCCATATTCAAACCAAGGCAAGTACCTTACCTTAAGAACTAAGAGAAAGTTCTCCCCCCAGGTCTTCTAAATAGGACAAGTGTTGATGACGTGAACACTGTTCTCAGCAACAGTATATACAGTAAACAGCAGTAAATTCCACACAACTGTTTTTCTAAAATGTTCTTCAATGTAGGATGATGGTATAATATTTCAGGGACTTTAAATCTTTAGCTTAAACCACAGAGATATTTTAGCGTATCAAATAGAATGAGTTGCAGGTCTTCTCAGCAATCCTCCATAAATACAGGATATCCCAGAAGTTGCCATACATGGGGAAATTGTAGCTAAATGTACCTTTACTTACAAAATACTCATTACAAAATTTTTCCTTTGTATAGAGACTCTCTCCTTTACATTTTTTGTAAATATTGAGCAGTAGTGAATTTGAAATTACATTTAACAATAAATCCCTGTAAAAGGAGCTCCTCTCTGTTGAAAATCAGGGGTACAACCATTGTCTACAAAAGACATGTACCAAATTTCCAAATAAAGCAGACCCAGGGAAATCTTGATTTTCAGTGTCAATCTGACCTTATATACAAATAAATGGATGATTGAAGTTATACACTACAGAACTTGGACTTACTAATTTTAACTTAAATAAATGTTTTAGCACATGTTACCAAATACCCACTTTGGGCAGAAAGTAATAAGAAGCAGCACACATTTAACTTTGAAAGACATGACTTCCTGGTAAAACTTCCATAAAAAAAAAAAAAATAAGTTGCAAAATGTTATGTCCAGAAAGTTGAACATGTTGTTTTGTTGTTTGGGATTGTTATTTGACAAAAAGCTATTGAGAAACATCTATAAAAAGTAATTAGTTTTAAAATAATCAATATGAAGCCATTCTTTGGGGAAATAATTAGGTGGCACGGCCAGTTGCCACTAAGTCTACTCTAAATTAAAAGGAGGATCATGGGGCTGTGTTACAGGGAACACGGCCATCGCTCACGGACATCACACAGTGGCCCCGGGAAACATGTGGCAGTGGTCAACACGCTCCAGGGGTCTGGGCGTTTTCCAGAAGGGGCAGTCTGCTAGAAACAGGTCCTCAGCCAAGTTTCCAGACTTACCCTGATGACAATTTCAACTCTGAGCCAATAAAGAGAACAACAAAAGAATAGATTCTCTGAACCTCATTGAAACAAACTAAGAGGTTTTCATTGACATTGCTGGACATCTCGAGGAGAAGCAAACCTGCTATCTTGGAATTTCTGATCAACAGGAAGGTACGCCTGGCCCTAGCTGGGCATGAACTTCACACTTGCACTACTTTGCTCACATGATTCCATGGCGTGAGACTCTAGAAACACTTGAGAATGGCAGGCAGGTGAATTGAGTAAGTGGTAACATTTCCCGTGTCCCTACTTTGTTCCTGTGCTTTATACACATTATCGAGTTTCATGTTCACAACATGCCCAGGAGAGAGAATCATCACCATCCCCACTTTCAGAGGAGGGATGGAGAAGCCAAGTGACTCGCGTTAGAGGTCACAGGGCCAACCAATGGGAGTGGCAGGACTGGGACCTTGGTCAGTCTGGCTCCACAGGAGACCCTCTTTCTACCACACTTTCTCAGAAAGGCCACCCTGATCATACGATGGGAAAGCACCCAATGACAAAGGTAGAGTAGTGCTATCTTCAGACAGAAGGGTATTTATGCAGGGAGCTGTCCAAACAGCTGAAAAATTTTCAGGCCTGCTCAGAAAGACGGAGAGAGCACACGAGGCACAGGAAAACCAGGGGAAAGGAGTTTCCATCCCCTTGGTCAGAACATGGCAAACAAGGAACTGGGAAAGCTTCTCAGGGCCAGTGATGCAAGGGACAGAATGACAAGGAGCAAAGTCTGCATCCATTTTTCTGTTTCTAGGGAGGTCTCGGAGATTTTCTTTTTCTTTTTTTTTTTGCAAATGCATTTAGCATTATAAAAGCTTTTATTCTGGCTGCAAGCCACCCTGGTAAAGTTTGCTTCCTTACAACACGAGCATTTTCAACAACTCCTGTTTAAACTATATCACAAGTTCTGTGGCAGCTTTAATTAATACGCGGAACAAAAGATTCTGAGGTATGCCTGTGTGTGCATGCATGTGTGTGCACGAGCGTGTGGGTGCACGTGTGTGTACGTGTGCGCGGACATGTGTGTTTGCCATGGAAATGCCTGTTTTTATAAATTACTACTAAGATCAGAGGAATGCAGATGAAAATTATCACCAATCCCTTAGAAACAGAAGTCACATTTTTTCCCTGATATTTTGAGAGAAGTCAGGGGTCTGGCTTTTATCTCCACCTGTTGTCTGCCTGCAGAGTGGGCGGCTTCATATCACTGCTCTAATTTTGTTTTGTTTTGATTCCTCTGAGAGATTCAAAGGCTCGTGTAGAAAGGTTCATTGTAATTCAGTAATTAGTGTATGTGCTGCTTTCCTCTCCTCCAGACCAAAAACGCAAGGTCACTCTGTCCTGCGAAAGTCATTTTCGGCTGACATCTTACACATTAATTTGCTGGCATTAAAATCCAGAGGCAAGGAAGAGCGAAAATGTCAAAAGTTCCAGCAGATTCTGTGCACAGAACAGTAGGAAAAAGTGAGTGAAAGAGGCCTTCCAGGCAGCTGCCCTTCTTTGATACAAAGAGAGCGTTCCTTCAGTTTTGAATGTATGAAAACAACAAAAAAGAATAGTTGAAAGGCACAAGCTTCTAAAAGACATCTCCCTGGAAATGATTCCTTCTAAAACATCAAGTTCACCTTGTCACTCCCTGGCTCCCAAACCTTCCCTGTGGGGTGGTGTCTGAATCCTCCGTCTGGCTTCCAAGGGTCTCTACAGTTAGTGTTCAACCTGCCCCCCACGCATGTTTCCCGTCCTCCCTCCCAGGACCAGTCTAGCCACTCAAATCCATTTGTACAGAGAAAGTTCTCATTTCCACTTTGACACCGTTTTCTAGCCTCCAAGCAGGGCCAGCTTTGTGGGCGTGTGACCACTGCTGTTTCAGGGGGACCCACCTTCCAAAGGGCCCTGCACTTAGGGTTTAATGCTCTGTGGTTGTCATCTTGAAATTCTTAATGATTTTGCCTCTGAACTTGTGCTTTGTCAGTCCGTGGGTCAATGCAGCCTCAATTTCTATGCAGTCCCACTTCCTGCTGCCCCCTGCATCCCTGAGATGGGTCTCCTGTCCCACTCAGTTCCCCTTCCCCATCCCCATCGCACAGCCACGGCCACCCACACCCTCAGCGGGGGCCTGGGCACAGGCCAGGGAGAGTTGAGGTGGGACATGCACCCCACAGCGACCTCGGGCCTGGCAAGGCAGGGGCTGCCCCACCCTGGGCTCACGGTGCCACCGCAGTAGCCCTCTCTCCTGTTGCAGCATGGAAAACACCCCGGAATCGAGGCTGCAACCCGTGAGGATCCCCTCACTGCTGTGCACTGGGCAGTGGCCCGTGTGATTAACTTCCCTGTCCTGGCTGGGGCTCCGCATTTTCGTTTTGCCCTGGGCCCTGCCAATTCTGCAGCCAGCTCTGCCTAGAGTATGAGATGCCCCATACTTCTCTTTCAATCAGATTTCATCCTGATAATTCTAACTCTTTATTCAAACTGTTAAGATTATTTGGATTTATAATGATGCCATTATGAATGCTATACACATAACTTGCAAACATGTCTCTAAACTATTGATATAAAGGGTAACAGAGCTAAAAATAGAATTTTCTAGCACCCACTAGAAGCCTCTTATTGGCTTCACTCAATTTATGAACTATTTTTATCAGCTCATTGATCTGCCCCCTGACTCTGTGATCTCCAGGCTGACATCTATCCAATTTGTCCTCAAGGTAGATTATGGTCAAACACCACCTCCCTCTTCCCCCTCTGCTTCTCCCAGCCCCCACAGCAGGGTTCACTTCTACCTCCCACCCCCAAAGTTTGGCTGTACCCCAGCATCTCAGACTAATAATAATTTGAATCCTTTGTCAAGGAGAAATTATTCACCAGACACTTGTTTAGAAAGGCAAGGCAGGTTTTATTCAGACTGCAGCGAAAAGGGAGACAGACTCCATCGTAGATAGAGTCTGAAACAAAAGGCAGAAGGCTTTGGAAATGCCGGATGTGCTGGAGGGAAACCGTGGAGGATGCTGCAGGAGATTGGCCAATGGGACTGGGCCACCTGTGTCTGCTGACTCGTGTCACCCTCCCCCAGAGACTCGGAGACACAGTCTCACCCTTCTCAGTGATGACACTGCAAAGGGATGGCTCCCAGGTCCTTGAGAAAGACATCCTGGGTTGCAGGGGATGCACTTCAAAGGGACACAAAAAGAGTCTGCGATCACCGGTGTTTTAAGGTAAATGTTCTAAGACAAGGGCAGGCAGGGGCCTGTAGTCAGGTTTGGGCTGGAGCAAATGGCAAATGCTGTTGGCAGTGTTGAGCTTTCTCAGGCAGGCTTTTAAGGAGGTTGAAATCTTCATCCTAGGGACATGGCCTTGAGTTGATAGAAGTTGTGCTAAAGTCTGGTCGAGTCTCTCAGTGTTGGGGGGCTGGATGGAGCCATTCATGCTGAGAGTTTTCTGTTCTCATCTCAAGCCACTCTGGCGCCCGCCATCTCCCTCCCACGCTCACCTGTCTGTAGATACGGGGCCCCACTGCTGACCTGGTCTCCCTGAATCTCAGCTCCCTTCCCTGCTCCATGGGGCAGCCTCCCAGTGCCCAGGAGCCCAAGCTGGAATCCTCTCCACAAAGCCCGTAGGAGCTAGGATTTTGTGTCAGTCTTTCCCAGGAACTGAAGCCTGGCCCTTGGCCACTCACCTGGAGGCAATGACAGGTGGGCAGTAGGAACCTGTGCAGAGATATCATTTGCCTAAAGCACCACTGTCACACCCCTTTCTCCCTGAGAGAACCTTCTCTATCAATGGCGTCCACCCCAGGGACTACCCTGCCAGGACCCATGGCTGGGCCATCACCACTCTGTCACTGTCTCACCTTACACCAGGTGCTTTCTGCATCTTCTCCTTTCCCCCCTACACCTTCTCTTTCCTGTCCCCACAACAAGCCCACGAGGGGACAATGACACTCCAAGGGGTTCAGTAATGTAGGAAGTTAATAACAACATTTTCATTTTGTTTCTCACTTCTGCACCAAGGATAATGAGACTCAAAGTGGAAGAAACTAAAGCCCCAGGGAGATAAGAACATATTCAGCGAGTATTAAGTGGTTTAAGATGAGTTTAAGCCTTTGGGCCACAAAAATTACCACCAAAAACATTGAAGAAGCGATCAGAGAGGCACACGAGTGGACCTCGCACTGTCCTGGAGAATGGAGGAAATGCCGAAAGGTTAAAGATAGCAAACAATTTCCTGAGGGTCATAAAAAGGAGAACCGGTTGTTCGTAGCACAGCGGAGAGCTCCCAGGCCATGAGCTTCCTGTTGATTTCCAGGGAAATTCCCAAACCAGTATTAAGCACATCTTGGTGAGCTCTTACGAGCACACCACGACTGATACAGACACACATTAAAGAGTCATTTTTTTCTACTCTATTGCTTATTAAACTAACAGATGACACAAAACTGAGAAGAATTCTGTAGATAACAGAATAAGGATTGAATGGCCTTCTAAAATATCAGAAAGGAAAAGCAATATCAGAATTGAACTGAATTCCAATAAATGTAAATTTTTATTTTGGGGGTTGAAACAATCACTTGCAAAAGCATTAGATGTAAAAGCCCCACCTTGATAGCAATTTATATTTTAAAATCTGGGTTTAGTTCTAAATCATGGCCTTCATGCTCAATATGAGACAAGTAAGGCAACCACCCAAAGGGCTAACTTACCTTTACACCCTATTAATAATAAAATGAAGGTAGGTCAGAGTTCTAATACACTAGGCAAGACGACCTCTGGAGTATCGGGAAGTGGGGGAGTCCAGGGTGACATTCATTAAGAGGAGCACTGACAGCTTGAAAATATTGTATAGACTGGTGGATGTTCTTACAGAAACAGCCATCCGTGTAGACGAGGCAGCCTGATTAGACCTAACAGAATTTTTTAAAATCCTAATTTGTTAGTGTTTTTCTGGTTGGAATTGGAGGAAACTTAACATTAACTGACTTAGTAAAAAGTGAAGTTTTGTTATTTTGTTGGCTCAAGAAACCGACAGTATTGGATGGGGAGGTGGGGAATGATTGATAGATTTCTGAAGTCAGAGACATCGTGCTTCCAGACAGTCTCTATCTCCCCCTCCTTTCACGAGGCTTCTTCACTTGAGTGTGGCATTATCCTCGCCGTGTGTCAACATTCTCCATGTGCTCCCAGTGGCCGAGGGGGTGGGAGAGAAGGGGGGAGTGAAGGGCAGCAAGTCCGTCACAATTGCTGGAATGAGGAAGGAGCAGCTCACCAAAAGGACAAGGAAGGAATGCTATTTCCAGAAGGGTAAGGGGTGCTGGGTAGACAAAAACATGGACATCCCCTCACTTCCCAGTGAAGAACGGGTAGATTTGTGATAATTTCCACAGATGCTACAATCGAACTTTATTTTAAATAAATATAAGAATGTGAACCTGTTCGCAAGAATGAATCTTGCTTGATGCCAAAGATTATTAAACAGTTGTTTGCAATTGAACTTTTCAATAAATTTTATTGAGGTATGATTTACTTGAATTAAAATGCGTTCAATTTGGTAACATTCAGTTCAATGAGTTCTGACAAACTTACACACTTTTGTGATCACTATTAAAACTAGCATATGGAATATGTCCATCTCTACTAAAGGTAGCCTAGAGCCTGTGTGCAATCAATCCAACACTCTCACACTCCCTCGTCCCAACCTCAGGCAAACATCAATCTGCTTTTTGACAGATTTATAGATTAGATTGGTCATTTCTAGATTTCATCTATCTGAAATCACACTGTGTGTATTCCTTTGTCTCCTTCCTGCACTCAGCAAAACATTTTGAGACTCATCTATATTAAGTATGTCAATAATTTAATCATTTTTATTGCTGAGTACTATTCTGTTATATAGGTATACTATAATGTGTTATTTATTCACCAAGTGATGGGTATTTGGATTGTTTCCACAAGCAGTTGTTTCTAATAAAGCTGCTGTCATCATATGTCGTTGATATATTGAAGTCCTAACCCCTGGTATCTGCGAATGTAACCCTATTTAGAAATAGGGTCTTTGGAAATATAATCTTAAAACAGGGTCAGTAGGGTGGGCCCTAATCCAATATGACTGTGTAAGTCATGTTATAAGAAAATGACTTGCACTGGAAGAAGAGGAGAGACACAGACACAGAGGCACACAGGGAGAATGCCACGAGATGACGAGGCAGAGACTGGAATCTCTGCGAGTCAAGGAACACCTGCAAGGCAAGGAACACCCAGGGTTGCTGGCAACACCAACAGCTAAGAGAAAGTCATGGAACAGATTGTCCCCGAGAGCCCTCAGAGAGCATGTCCGTGATGACACCTTGATTTTGGACTTCTTGCCTCTAGAAGTGGGAGAGAATGCTATTTACAGTCACTCAGTTCATTATGAATTGTCACAACCACCCCAAGAAATTAAGATAGCATTTAAGTCCATGTCCTCATGTGAACACGTTTCATTTCTCTTGCATGAATGCCTAGGAATGGGATTTCTGGGATGTGTAGTGAGTTTAATTTTACAATAAATAGCCAACCTGTTTTCCAAAGTGCAGGAAATTTTACATTCCAGCCAGCAACGTAGAGAGTTGCAGTTGCTCCATATCCTCACCAAGACTTAGCATTATTAGTCATCTTAATTTCCCATTCTGGTTTTAGTTTGTGATGTTGAACGTCCTTCCATGTGCTTGTCGGCCATTGTGAAATGTCTTCTTTATGAAATGTCTCTTCAAATATTTTGCACATATTCTTGGGTACAATGTTTTTACTCGATATATGTTTTCCATATATTTTCTTCCCTTCTGGGGCTTGATTTCTTAATGGTGCTTTTTGAAAAGCAGAAGTTTTCCTTTTGATAAAGTCTGTTTATCAATTTTTTTTTTATTTTTTTGGTTTTGCTCCTTGTGTTCCATCTAAGAAATCTTTGCCATCCCAAGGTTGCAATGATCTTATCTTATCTTCTGTTCCAGAAGTTTTGTTTTAGCTATTACATTTAAGTCTATATTTCCTTTTTGAGTTAATTTTTTGTTTGTTGTGTTAGGTAAGCCTCAAAGTTCTTTTCCCTGTGGGTATCCAGCTGTTGAAATGAGTTAACTTAAAATCTTTGTCAAAACTCAATTGGCCATACATAGGTGGCTTTATTTCTGTACCTGTTCCATTGATCTATATACGCCTCCTTACACCAATACCACCCTATCTTGAATACTTCAACTTCACAGTAAATCTGAGAATCAGGTTGTGCAAGTCCTCCAATTTTGTTCTTTTTCAAAATTCCAAAATAAATAAATAAATAAAAAGTAATTTAAAAAATCCAGGCATGCCTTTCTAAAAGAAGAAAAAAATTGCATTGAGATTTGTTTGTTTGTTTATTTATCTTGAAATAGGTAATGTATGTACACAAAGGAGTTTTCAGTGATTAATAAATTTTCCTGCCATTCCTAGATCCTCATCTCTGTTTTCCTCCCCAGAAGAGGCCAATTTTGGAAGTTTCTTGTTGTTTTCTTTTTCAGAGATTATAATTGAATTTTCAAAAATAAGTCACACTTTAAATCTACTATTTAAAGGCATGTTATTTATAGGCACTTTTAACAGGGAAAAAACAATGCCCTAATTTTATTTTCCATATCAATCCAAATTTCCAATATTCATGCTTGCCTTAAGTAAGGCCAGTCAATATTGGGGAGATTTATCCTTTGCTAATGATAAACTTAATTTTATCCCCCAAGAAAAGAGGAGGAGAGACATTTGTGTGAATCACCCAGTTGCCTTAATTCTGTTAGAGTTATTTAAATATGCTGCTTATTTTTAGTTTAATTGCAGCATAATTATATAACACCGAGTAATCAGAGCTTGGTGATACTAACAAATTGATCTTCAAGATAGTCTCAGAAGCCTCACTAAGAATCATCTGAGTGTGTGACTCAGAGGTCACCCACCTCAAAGATCCAGAGATTGCAAAGCTACAATTGCATTGATAGAATTCAATCTGACAAACACATACCAGCTGTCACATGAGTAAGATATCTTTCACTTGGCAACGTGAGGGAATATAGAAATAAAGCCTACCAATGCCCTCTAGGAATTTACAATCTAGAAAGGGAGGCAGGCACATACACAAACATCGCTGATGCAGTTAAAAGTTCTAGAACTGAGGTTCCAAAAGGAAAGTAGGCATATTCTAGAAACTAGAGGATGATACCATTTAAACACTTACTGAATTCAAACCACTCAGAAATTCTTATTTTAGGATGACATCTAAGCACCGCATAGCTCTCCAGACTTGTATTTCATTCTCATTAAGAAGGAATTATTTTATCTCTAAATTAGGTCGGTCGTTTTTCAGAAAATAAGTACATGAAAAAAAGAAGACGGTGTTAGGAACTGGAAATCTATTTTGTTTAATTTCTAAGTTTGCCCTGCGGATCACATTCAATTACTCTTTGGTGAACACCAAACAAAAGTAACAATGTTCTCCTCCCTCTGTTGAAATAAAAAATGGATTTGGTGGCTTGTTTCCCTTGGAGGGAAAGAGACAAGCAATGACTACTGCCAAGCCCGAGGAAGTGGTAGGGAGGAGAAGAGAAGAGATAATAATCCTACTGGGGCAAGATCGAGAGAGAATTCCTGGCTTCCCCCCAAGACTTGGCATTTCCTCTGTATTCTTCAGAAACTGTGAAGGCTGAACACAAAAAGAACTGTCTCAGAACTCCCATGCCGGATTCAGAAAAGAAGCAACATGTTGTTGGTTGTGGGTAAAGTATGCAGGTTTGTGAACTTTAATCACCCCGAATTTCTTGTTGTTTATATGTGTTACTAACACTCAATGATTGATATGTGTGTTGTATTTTCCATTGAAATTTTTTATGACTTAGGAAAAAACATGCCTTTCCTATAGTAAAAGTACTCTTGGGAACCCTGAGAGAGAAGAATGTGCTTTATTAAACAAGATGCTCTGAGGAAAATATTAGAAAGAGAATATTTAATAAATGTGCTACATTTGTCCCTGCGTATCTTGGTGGCATTGTTAATTACTGATAATGCACTAAGTACCCCACAAGGGTCACAAAAGTCAGCGCTTACAAATTCTGAGCCTGATTCACTATTTTATAGATATGCTCATTGAGTAAGTAAATCAAAGACTAGTGTCTTGCCAGAGTCACACAAGCTAAAAGTAGAAGTCAAAATTATCCTCCCTACAATCGCTTGAGCCCAGGAGCTCAAGGTTGCAGTAGGCTGTGATGAGGCCGCTGCACTCCAGCCTGGGTGACCGAGCAAGACCCTGCATCAAAAAAATGAAAAAGAAAAAATTACCCTCCTGGTCTTACTGTTTATTGGCTACAGTGTCTGTATCAGTTACAATGACTTCAGGCCAGGCACAGTGGCTCATCCTTGTAATCCCAGCACTTTGAAAGGCCAAGGTGGGAGGATCACCTGAGGCCAGGAGTTCAGGAAAAACCTGGGCAACATAGTGAGGACCCATCTCTACAAAAAAAATTTTTTAATTAAAAAATAAAAGAATCCTCCAGATGCAAGTAACAGAAAACCCAATTAATAGGGATTAAAACAAATAGAGATTTATTTTTCTCATAATGCAAAGGAGTCCAAAAGATTAATTGCAAACAATGTTGCTTCTGCTGCTCACTAAAACCATTAAGGACCAAAGCTCTTTGTATCTTTTACTTGCACTGGCTCTGACATCCTTAACATGTTGACTTTTCGTCTTCATAACTGTCACTGACTAGTCACAAAATGGCTGTAGAAGCTCCAGTCATCTTATCTGCATATAGGATAGGAAAAAGAGGGAAAAGTTGGCACTAGCTTAACTTTCCCCCTTATCAGGGAAAGCAAAAGTTCCCCCCAAGCCAGGAGGACTACCATCTCACTGGCCACGGTGGGGTGACATTGCCACCCTAGCTGTGAAACAAGCAGGAAAGTGCGTATCTGGCTCATTCTCCATTGCAGAAGGCAGAAAGGAGAAAGGAGGTGGAGAATGGCTGTGAAGTTAGCCACTCAGTGGTTTCCATCACAGTACACAAGCAAACCATTGCGCTTCCTTAGGCTTCAATTTTCACAACACCAAAAAGCAATGCCAAAGTCATTGTGATTAGAACTAAATCAAAATAAGAAGTTCACAGCTGCCTGAGTATATAACAAACTAGATTGGAAATTTACTTCATTGGAAATGTACCCTTTCTGCCTGTCAACAGATAACCTGGGTTTAATCAGAGCACCAGGGAGCCTTGTTTGCTTTGTAGCTGGAAGTCAAAAGCCTGAAATAATAGAGTGAGAGGTGAGCTTCCTCCCAATACCACACCACCCATCTCACTTCAAAGCCTCATTTATTGGGCTTAAGCCTTTGAAGCCTTTTGGTCCCAAACTGAAGCATCTCCCAGCAAGTCCCTGGTTTTCACGTGCTCAAAAGTACAATACATTAGCATGTATTCAGCACTGGAAGGACAGTGATCTGTTGGGTTTGCAAACTTCTGTGGTTGGTGATTGTAGTGTGCTTTTTAATGTTGTTGTTCAATCCAGTATTTTGGAAAAACACTACAAAAAGCATCAAGTGCAACGGGATTCCTTTCCCACCATTCTGTACCTCCAGGGATCTTCAATCGAACAATAAATAAATAATCTTTGTAACGGGAATGCTAGAATAAGAAAACAATGGATATAATGATGAAAAGATAAATTGTCTGTATACTTTTGGATTTTTATCTAGAATGATAACCATGACTCTTTGGGGACCCAGGTATATGTTAAAGACTTGCGAGAAAAACACAACACAAACAAGATAGATTCAGTGGTACCATAGACACAGTGGGAGTAGGAGAATGCAGCGCATCGAGTAGTATTAAGACCTGGAGCCGAGAGAGAGGATGAGAGAGAGAGACAGAGAGACAGAAAGAAGATAGATAAATGGAAGGAGGGATAGAAGAAAAGAAGGAAGGGGAGAGAGAGAGAAAGAAAAGAAGAAAGAGGGAAAAGAGAAGGAAGAAGCAAAACAGCAAGAAAAAAAGGAAGAAAGAATCTGAACTTGAACCTTGGTTTGGTAAGAAGACAGAACAAATGGCAAATGTCATTTGGCCTCAGGAAACTCAAGCTCAAAATCCTGAAACAAATATGTTTTGTTCCCCTATTTCCATTCCCCTTCAGCCTGAGTAATACAACCCGGGTGTAAGGGGGATTTTGAATTACTGATACAATCTTCTTTAACATCTCCCCTTAATAGTTTGGCTCTACCCTGAGGATGGCTGTAAGCACAGAAAAGAGGTGGCCATTTTTTAAAAATTTCGTGCAGTTCACCCTGGCTTACAACAACAGAGCTGAACACTACAACAGGAAAAATAAGAAAAATTATTATTTTAACTTCCACTTAAATTTCCTTTTAGCTTACATAAGACCATAATTTGTATCACAGTTACTACTGTATAAAAATATTGGTATATCCAGGGGTGGTTCTTTCCAAAGTAAGATCTCTGAGATTTAGATAAACTTGACAATGCAAGTACTTTATTCAATGGTGGGCTCTAATGACTATAAGAAAAGCAGAAATATGATAATTAATAAACTTGACTACAGAAATTCAGCCAAGACCATAAACACTAACTTGCTACATCAGTCTGTCTTACCAGGAACATTACATTCTGTTTAGTTTTTCGTGCACCAGAGTTAACATGATAATAACTGTATTACGGTGGAGTGGAAAGAACTCAAACTTAGTGTCAGAGAGACCAATCCTGGATCCACCATGTTCCATCTGTGACCTTAGGTCTGTAAGTTAACTTCCTGTGCCTAAGTCTCTTCATTTGAAAAATGGAAATGGTAAGATTCATACCTCAAAGGATAATTGTATTTAATGAAGCCACATACTATGCATAAAATACCTAGCACACAGCAGACACTCAAATAAATGGCAGTAGTGTTTCCTACCCATGGTAGAGGATAGGCGGGCTATGAGTGGCAATTCTGCAGCTGTGTGATGCACAGTCTGCGTGGCCGTAACTGGGAGCCCTCTGCTCTGATCACTTCTCCCACAAAGGCAATGCACTCTCTTTTAAGGTTGTCCTAAGGAGGGGTGGTGAAAATGAGGGTGTTCAATCTGACTCTTGGAAAAACTGGGGAGATCTGAGTCTAGACAGGTTGGACTTGACGCTAGGCAAGAGAGGGTCATGACCGTTCCCGCGCCCTACATCCACAGTATGACAAAAGTAGTCTTGGAAGAAAAGAGATTAGAGATAAGAGTCCCAGAGTTTTTCACTACAATTCAAGCATGATAGGACACAATTATCTGGGTTAATGTGGAGGGAAAGAGACAGATCTGAGAGACTTTGTAAGCCAAAACTTGGTGACTGGTTAATACGACACGTAATTTCCTGCTGGGGAGATTGGTAGAGTGGTGGTCCCAATGACAGAAAGGGAAGCCAATTTAGAAAGAAATATTTATGCTCTTTTTTGTTCTCCCCTTTTTTTATTGTGGTAAAAAATACATAACATAAAATTGCCCATAGTAACCAATTTTAAGTGTACAGTTCAGTGTAGCGTTAAGTATACTCACATTGTTAAGAAACAGATCTCCAGAACTTTTTCATCTTGCAAATCTGAAAATCTATACCCACTAAACAGCAACTCCCCTTTTCCCTTACCTCTGAGCATTTATGCTCCTTTTAAATAGACTCAATAGTACAGAATTTCAAATAATCAAAAATTATGAATTAGAAGATTCCTTTGTTTTATGAACCTCAAGTCTGGCATTTATGAGATTTGCAGGCTTAAGTACATTACGTGCTGTTCATTCAAGCATTCAACAAATGTTTGTTGAGAACTTGCTAGTAGCTTGTTACTGGGGTAGGATCTGGAAATATCAAGATGAATACCATATGACCTCCGATTAAGGCAGGCAAAAATAAATTTGGTAAAGAAGTTCTCTTTAATAGTGGAGACAGAATTGAAAAAATCCCAGTTGAGTGATATAAAAACTAAGTCATGGAACTTACAGTCAGCTGACAAAAAATTTAAAAAATAAAAATACTAAATCGGAAATGGATTCATGGTACAGCAGTCAGGTAAAACAACCAATGATCACCAAGCAGTCCAACTTCACTGGTATCAGATAATATTGTAATTATAAATAATAAAGTTGCAGGAGAATGAGACCAAATTTCTCAATGTTGAAAGTGTGCAAACAGGAGACCTCCTCAGGTCAGAATGAATAATGGGTGAAGATCAAGAAAAGTGACCTATAAAAGATAAGTCACATTCAGAAAAACACAACCCAAATCCCAACGATCATAAAATTGTTTACATTTTTATATTACTTTAACATTTAATTCCTCCCTAACTGAAAGTTAGTGACTTTCTCTCTAATGTTAAAAATCTTTAATTACAGGAAATAAATTCACTTTATAATATTAGCATTAAACAATTCAGGCGAAATACACTTTTTTCCATAGAGAAGGGATATTTAGACAGAGTGCTTCCTCGCTGTACAATGCATTACAGCTCAGCCACTTCCTTAGAAAACACTTAGTACTTTAGAAATTTGTTTGTGAAGGTTATTTTTGTGTGTCTCAGTCATGGAGCAGGTTCTACTACCCTTTAATTTGTGAAGGCCAGGAGTGTTAGGCAGCCTGCAACGTGAGGGTAGCCCCACACCACAAAGAACCGTGCACATCCTGCATGACTTTCTAATATTCCACTTCACATGTATGGGGATGAAAAACCTATTTATGATTAACTGAGCTTAGAGCCTAACTCAATTCTACATATAAATACATATAAATGCTCTTTTTTTTTTTTTGCACTATTTTAGTACATACTGAATTTTCTAGGAATGCAAGTACAATGAAAATCCAAAGACAATTGTGATGATTTGCTTGATACTTTACTAAGAGTTGTCTACCATTTTGGAAATTCATCTAGAAAATGGTGTCACCAAGCAGCATTGCCACTGATGGTAAGAGAGTCACCAATACAAAAACATCTTTATCGGTCTGTACTTTCTACCTAGCCCACTCAAAGTTATTCCACTTCAATTTAAAAATATTTTTAGGTAGCTCTTATTCCAAAATGAGGATTTTTTTTTGTAAGTATAAACACAATTCAGTCTTACTGCTTTGAAAATCAGATTTCTTCATTATGAGCAGGTACAAATCTCTGGCCACTTTATTATATCCTTTAATATAGTTGTACATTTACTTATTGAATACATGCAATTTCATTATAAATTACTTTTCATTTATTAATATTTTATTTCTTACTATTACAGATTTACATTATATTGAATTTTGAAATGGTGTGCATATGTGTGTTGTTTCTATGAATTTCAATACCCTTCAGTCACCCATTCTGTAAATAGGTACTGAACGTCCGCCAGCGCTTGGCTTGTGCTAGGGTCTGATGTTGCCAAGCTGGACAGTCCCTGCCTTCACGTGCAGGCAGACCAGAAAAATCAATGGCCCCAAATGCATAAAAGCATATGCAAGGTGATGATGCAGAGAGGAGGAATCTGTCACAGCTGGAAAAGTTCAAGATCCTCTTCCAAGAGGAGGTGACACCCGAGCTGATTCTTGAATAGCGGGTAGGAGTGAGCCAGGTGCACAGGGAGTGGGAAAGCATGTCAAGCAGTGAGAACACATAATCCTGAAGGAAGTGTGACAGAGCACGGCACTGCTGCAGGACAGGACGTACTCCAGCCTGGCGTCAGCCTGGGGCGGGAACACAGAAGAGGTGAGGAGTGGAGCTGGAGAGCAGGAAGGGATACTGCTCGTGAAGAGCTTGTGTTCCCAGGTCAAAGATATCGAACTTCCCCTGAAAGTTCATGAAGGAAATGCAGAGGATTTTAAATAGATGTGTGACATTAGGTAATTCGCTCTGACGGTAGCATAAATTTAAAAAATGGAACATATTGCAACAACCTGGACAAGAAATGATGGGGAACTGGATTCGGGGAGTGGCTGTGGGTGGAGAGGATGAAATAGACAGCAATGACACAGGGGCGGCAGAGTTCGCAGGATTCGGCGACTGATGGAACTTTCCAGGCTGAGGGAGAGGGAAGACTTGAGGGTGGCTCCAGGGTCTGGTTTGGACAATGGAGAACGATGAAACCCTTCACTACAGTGTAAGTGGAGGAGGAAGGGGTAGCTGGAGGGTGGGGAGAGGAAGGGTGAGTGCAGACTGGGACGTGCCGAGCACACAGCACGGAGGACATCAGGGTGGGAAAGCAGGTCTGCACCTGAAAGACGGGTCTGGACTGGAGGGACTGAAGTCTCTGACCTAGGAAGTCTCCGCATACATGGTACCTCATTTAATCCCCGCCACCCCTGTATGAGGCAGTCGTTACTAGCCTCATGTGACAGACAAGAAAACCAAAGCTTGCCCACTCACCTCTTGGAGACCCAGGATTTGCTCCTTGGTCTGTCTGAGTCCAAAGCCCAGGCTCTTCCTAGTACCCCAGTTTGTCTTCCAAATCAGGAAGGACTCCCAGCTGGGCATTTTCCTGTAACCCCAGCCTGTTCTCTGTACATAAAATGTACAAGAAAATCTAACAGAATGGCTACATGGAGAAGGGCATCTTTCCAGAAACCACGATAAATGACTTCCAGATTTCCCAAGAAATCTGGCTTCAGGAAGATACCTGGATAAGTGTAATAATGAGACAACAGCAGCCTCCATTACTGCATTCTCTGAATGGGCACTACTAAGTCGCAGCTCTAGACAGAGGGTAGACAAAGAGAGTCCCAGGATTCAGAAAAATGCCCTCACTGTTTTATGAAAACGATAACCACCACCCTCAGCTCATGGGTAAAATCCACTTCAGATAATGAACTGCTACATTTATTTGACATCTAAGTAGATTGGCTTCAAAGATACCAAGTCAAAGAGTGGAGTAACCATTCATCTCCTAGGTTTCACCTCTGAAAAGAGAAGAAGAGGAGGGAAGGTGAGCGATTGTGAAGTGAACCTACTTGAGGTCACAGAGGGGCTTGATGAGAGTAGGAAGAAGAGCCACCTGTCCCTGCACGCTCAGTGTCTGCACACGGCTCTCCCAGGTGCGGTCCAAGGTGGATGGCAACACAAGGTCCAAATGTCTGCCACGTGCCAAAGTGAAGGAGTTTATATGTGATTGAAAACACTTTCCTGTCACCATGAGACAGCAATCTGAGCTGTGATCTAAAACCTCACCCTGCCCCGCCCCACCCCCAACTGCACCCCAACCCACCATGCCCTATGTTCTCAAAGAGCTCATGCAGGAATTCCATGCTGGGCCATGCCCAATCCAGGCTTTAACCTTCCACAAGCTTCCTGGGAACCGCAAGACCTGAAATGCATCCCTGACCCTCAGCACACTCACGACACTACGACACTGGCCAGAGCTGCTCGGAGAAGCCCTCACCGGTAGCTTTGTGCTGACGCTCAGCTGCCCAGCCCTTCCAGGACTGACCAAATGCCACAGACAGCAAGGCATCCCTCTGTCTGGACACACTGGTCATTTGATGAAAGTCAAAGAATGTGATGGCTGTATGTAGTTGTCACCCACGGCCGCTGCCGTCACTGTGTTCCCAGATCCTTTGGATCTGGCAAGGTAAACAGACTGGACTAGGCACAGCTGCTGCTTCTGCCGTTCACAGACAACACTTCAAAACTGCCCCTGTGGTCAAAGTTCTTCTGGAAGCTGATGTCACTGGTTAAGAAAAAGTCAGGTACGCATGGATAGTTTGAAAACGTTTCCCTTTCTTGCTCCAAGTAAACCCTGAATGCACCCCTTCATTGTGGAGGTAAACCCTAACCTGAGTTACTCAACTATGAAATTGGGACAATACTGGTCACACTATCTGTCCTTCTAACCTCTCATGAATAATGTGAGGATAAAATGAAAGTAGAGATGTGACTATGGTTTAACAAAGCCCAAAATACAATACACAGTAGTATTACTGGAGGCAGATAGATTCCTGTGTACCATGTCTCATACCCAAAGAGGATTAAATTTTTTAACATACCTAGTTTTTCCCACTCTGATATGAGAATCTTGGTTCTAATAGTCAGTACCTGAAGGATGTCTTCAACTGAACCTCATATGAAATTGACAATAAGACTTTTTAAGAGGACTGGCCTGGTGCCCTGTAATGAGAATTGTCTAATATTTTATTAGATATTCTTAGACAATGGAACCTGATCCTAAATTTTCTCTAAGAAACTGGTATAACCTTTAACCAGCATAGCTAAGATATAGTTCTCTCCCGAATAGGTTTCCTATTTCTCTCTTTGCTGAGAAGTCTCTGTTCTAGGACATCTGCTTCTATAAATAATTATAGAGCGATCTTAGTCTGTCTTGGTACAATTGCCCAAAACAAAGTCACTAAGAACCAGGTCCATATCCTCTGATAATGACCTCTGCTTCCCCTCTAACGTGCTCGACAGAACATCGGCTACAGCTGGATGCCGGAATAGCCACATGGCCCTCAGTTCTCTGCTCCTCTACCCCTACTTGTCCAGAAATTTGGGTGCCATAACAAGGGTGACATCTCCCCAGAAGTGGCCATCGGGGGAGCAGCTCAGCTCCTGTTTCACCCCTTCCCAGGTGAAACACCTGACTCCAGGGTAAGCCTCATGATTACATCAACAGCTCCCTTTGAGCACTTACTATGTGCCAGGCCATGTGCTGAGAACTTAGCATTTAATCCTCTTAACAACTGTTATCATCTGCTTTGTACAAATGAGGAAAAAATAGCTCGGGAAGATTAAGCATAATAACAAATCCAAACTCAGAAGAGGTAAGCGGTAGAGCCAGGATTCAAACCCAAACTGACTCCAGAGACTCCCCCAGATGGAAGAGGTGAGTGCAACACAGCCAGGAGAGCCTATCGCGTTTACAACCATGAGAAGATGTTTCTTTTTTGGTCCATCTATGGCTGAGCACAAAATCAACTCCTTTCTAAAAAAAAAAAAAAAAAAATCTAGTCTGGTCTCTGTGACTTAGAAAAATAGTCAAGTGTTAAATGAGCTGTTCGGGGCCCAAAAGGGTAAAATGAACTAGCATGACAGCAGCACTCGTTTTTAAATGTCAGCAATGTTCCAGGTATGGAGAAAGACATTAATTATTATCAGGCCACACACGAGGTTTTCCTTCTTCCCTCGTGGCTGTCAGCGTGGTCTGCGGAAGACACAGTCCCCCTCCTGTCACCTGAGTGGAGCAGGAGCTGGTGGACCTCAAACGTCACTCAGAGGCACATAGGCCACATCACAGAGACTGACAGGAACCACCACCAAACTGGGTCCCCTCTCTGTCCCAGGAGTCCGGGTGTCCAAGCCAGAGAAAAGAGCCAGGTGTGCCTCACTCCACCTCCTGGGATGGTCTTTGTTGTCTGAACTAAAGGCCACCCCAAACAGCACTGCCGTTTTCTTAGCAGCTTTCTGCAGGGCCACCCTGCTCAGAGTGGGCTCTCAGATTACTTGCTTCCTACAGCCCAAGCTGGGAGGGGGATCTCGGATTCCTCCATCAGTAGAGAAGAGATTGGAGAGGAAAACAGCCTCTTTGTGAAAGCCTCTTTTAAAAAGGCATGCACAGATGAGTTTGAATCTGGGACTGTGTCCAGGTGGAAGTCTTGCCTGGAATTCCTAATACATTCTTTCTGTTATTAAAGTAATATAAGGAACCGGGGTGGCTTGTTGCTTCTCTGCATGTAGTCAATTTAGCTCACGCTGCGTGACCATTTAACATCCGACCTCAAGTGGTGCCAATTTCAGAATCTTTTCATTCTGGGTATGTTTCCATTCCACACGACAAGCCCGTGGCTCTTCCCTAAAACTATGTCTCCAAGCAAAGAGTCACTCAGTAGAACCAAGCCTCTTGCCAGAAGTGATGCAATCAGCCAAGCCACCCAATATCTCCTTCCCGTGGCCTCGACCCTGCCCTGCCACAGCCAGCTCTCCAGTCCACTGTTCTCGTCTATCTCTTGTCTCCCGGAGACACAGCCTCCCTCTGTAGTCAGGGGACATGTTTCCAGGTGGTTGGATGCACGTGGCATTTTCTCCTCCCTGCCCTGCCTTCCCCCTGGGCTGTGAGTCACCTACATGCAAGATAACAAAGCCTTTCACAAATATAAACGGTGAGGGGAGCTCAAGATGCACCTAGATTTGCCTTCCGAGAGCTAGTGTGCAACTTCCCTTGACCGTCATATTCTCCCAAAGAAACATGGGGTAAAATACAAAAACCCACAACATGTCCCATGAGGCACTTGGCCTTCCAAGACGTGGCCAAGAGGAGATATATATATCTATATATATATAGATAGATAGATAGATATATAATCCCTTCTCTTGGTAGCTCGAATCCACCCTTCTGTGTTTGCAAAATAACCTCTTCAGGCTTTTGGACACCTGGAGTAGTGAGAATCGCCCCTGGCGCTCCTGTAGACCCATGACAGGAGCCTATGGGGAATCTGCCATCCCAGTAACCTGCAAAGAAGCATCGAGAAGCTGAGGAGCGCAGCACTGCCACCTTCTGCTCCCACCGCCGGCTCCTTCACCAGGCCTCTCCCCTGGGCCACCGAGGTCATCCGAGCAGATGAAAAGGCAACTGTAGCACTTGCAGCACCCACATAGGAACAGCTCGTTGTCATGAGCTCCGAGAGGAAGGAAATAAGATGGTGTTTTATTTTTAAGTAGCCCAGGAGATTTCAATGATTGCATTAAAATTTTAATCACAAACTCCTTAAGTTAGGGGGAAAAAATTAAAAAGCCCACAAAGGACTCATTGTATAAGAGAGTTTCACCATTTGGAGTTCTTTTATAAATTTGTGTCAGATCACAATTTGCTGTCTGGGAAATGTAAATTAGTTATTAATGAGCCAAAATTCTAACATCAAAGGCTGTGCATCTACATGCCAGAGAGAAACAAAGAGCTCTCACAGAACTATCAACCGCTCCGCGCACCGGCCTCAATGCGGCATTCATCTTGACGCGTTTTACTGCCCTATTAAGGAGATCACTTTTCGAAAATGGGATGGCACAGGGCACCTGGATCATTAGCCTCACCTCCACCTGAGCCCTGTGCGACTGTCGGAACCCAGGCGGCAGGCAGCGCGCGTGCCGAGGGGCAGCTTTCCACGGCGCGGGGCCGAGGCCCCCTTTCTGCCCAGCCCGGGCAGCTGACCATTTTCAAAGCACGTTTAATGCCCGCGATATAACCTGACCCAAGTGCCACGGGGAATACGGGTCTGTTTTTGAAGTATTCGCACAATCTTCTTCACATCCGCAACCCCTTTTATTTCAATTGTGATCAAGAGCCTAGATATAAAATGCACACAGAGAATAAGAAAGAAGGACGGTTGTTTTTGAGCCTGTGGAAATGGCAGTGAGAGTCATCTCACAGAAGTCCTGCAGGCATTTGGCAATATGCATTTATTCATTCTTTCAGCAGACACTGTCACGCTCTTCCTGGGTGCCGGCAGTGGAAATATCACTGGTCCTGCCCTCACTGGGCTCACTGGGCTCACTGCCTGGCAAGGACAGGCAGAAGTGACTGCTCAAATAATCCCACAGACAGTGCTGAGGGTCAGGGAGGAAAACCCCCAGGGGCATGAGAACCCACAGCCTGGGGTCCCCCGCCTGGTCAGGGGGCCAGGCATGGCTTCCCTAGGGAGGTGACGCTCAGGCTGAGAGCCGAAGGAGGAGGGAGAGTTCAGTGGGCAGAGAAGCCTAAAGTCCAGAGGAGAGGTCAAGGTCAGTGACTTCCAGTAAAGAGGTGAGAGTTGGGAGCAGAGAGGGTAACACGGCCATGGCCAAGATCCCTCCTCTCCCCAGAGTGCGGCCCTTTCCCCACCGCCAGGCTTGGCCGGGTTACGCTCTCTGGCTCTCCTTAGCCAGAAGTTTGGAGCATCCTAGGTCCCTGAGTTCAGGTGACTCAGCCTAGGTCACCCTTGCTGGTGTGCTCCTCCATGCATAAGAGTCACTTTTCTGTGACACCTGTACCCGAGATCCCAGATCCGATAAGAAGGTCCCCGCCGAGCCACGGTCCCTGGCAGGATGCCTGCTCCAAGTTTCCCTGTGGTCAGGTTTTACCTGGTCTCTGGACACCCCCACTCCTGGGAAAGCTTCCTGAGAGGCCACCTGCCTCGACTGACTCCTGTCACCTAAACCATCATTTCCCAGCCAAGCGTCCACCTGCATGCCGAGCTGTCCTCCCCAGGATAGGCCCACTCCAATGGGCAGGCCGCTCCCAGGACTCCAAACTCCTGTCCCAACAGGCTGGGTTGAGCTCTCTGCAGGAGAGATTGAAAGGGAGAGGAAGCAGACGGGAGCTAGAGAAGGGAACAAAGCAGCCAGAGCAGCGCAGGAGGAGAACAGAGGAGATGGGAGTCCCTGGGCTCGAGGCCAGGCCTGGCGGTTTTGCTGTGCAGACCACGGAACTAGCCCACGCCATCTGGGCTGCGCCTGCCCCAGGCCTTGTCTCTCTCACTCCCCTATCCCCACCCCAGACCCTCGCCCAGAACTCTCTACTCCAGCCGTGTTGAGTGTCTTTCCTCTCCTCCGACGGGTTATTGCTTCTGTCACCTCTGGATCTTCAAAAATACTCTTTTCTGGGCCTGGAATTTAGATCTCCTCCCCTTCACCTGGTCAACCCATCTCTCCCCGCACATCTGTCTGAGATGGTGCTCCTCCCATGTACCCCGTGTCTCCCTGAACTTCCTGAGTGCGGGTCCCATCACACTGCCTTTTAACTATAGGTTTGTCTGCTAGACTCCAAGCTTATGAGATCTGGAAATGCTTGTTTCATTCATTTCGTGTCAATTTCATCTCCTTCCTGGTTATTGAATGCTCAACCCACACTAAAAACCCAGTGAATACCAGCTACATTGGTGCGTGGATGAGTAAATACCTACACAAACATCTCCTCCTCAGCACCATCCAAGGAAGAGAGAAGAATCCTCTTCCCTAGCCATGGCCATGCAGGATCACCATGTACTATTATCACTTGGGTACTCCCTTCTCTGAAAGTAGCTTGGGAGCACGGCCCCCTCGCTCAGTGCTTAAGGGTGCCTGGACTCCATCACTGCATCCCGCCAAACCCAGGCTCCTGGGTTAGGGGACATAACAAATACTTAGCTTCACACAAAGAGTGTCCTTAGGCTGACATCCTTCCCTGGGCACTCTCAGCTCCAAGGCCTTAAAGAAAAGAAAGTTTTTCCCAGTTGCATTCCTGGATGAGATCGCTGACAGACCCCCGGGCAGCCTCACTGCACCACTGAGCTGCAACCTCTCCCTGTTTCCAGAAGCGCTTATGGTTCCTCGCACAGTCAGCCACTAGGAGCTCTCCTCCTACTCTTCAGTCAAACACCTTTACAGTTTCTCTAAAGTACCTTCCCGTCGTTTCCATCATCTCATTTATAAGCTTCCCAAAGTGCGTTTCACGGAATAAAAACCAGAGGGCCGGCATGAAGGAGTTCCATGGTCACAGGAATTTGGAAACTAGGATATAGGTCACTCCCCTCTTGGAGAGTCAGGACTTAAAGCTTCAAAACGTCCTGCAGTAAAGAATTCTGCCTAGGACTTGTGACCCACAGGGCACAGTGGGGTCAATCTTGCACATGTCCCTCTGCACCACACACACACACACACACACACACACACACGGCAGTGAGAGACAAAATATAAGTCGAGATAATAAAAAAGGCACAGCCCAGAACAAAAACAAACAAACAAAAAGCCATCTCAGTGAACCAGGAATGGAACGGAAATACAAAGCAGAGCTCAGGGTTGCAGCCAGGCCGGCTGGTCCCCCATCAGGAAGCAGGGGGTGGACGCTGAGAATGCCTCTCCCGTGGGACAGAGAGGAAAGGGTCTGTCCTCTGTTCGCCACACATCTGTTAGCCTTCCAACAAGCGTTTTGCAGAACACACTTTGGGGCTGGCCACCTTTGAGACTTTCTCCTCTATGCACGTCTGTCAGTGCGGCCACATGTCTGTCACGTGTCATGAATTTGTCAATCTCCTGCACACCTCTTTTTGTCTCACTAAATATTGGCCTTCCCAAAGCTTGTAGGGAAAACTTTATTACACAATTCAAAATGAGAGATAATCTCTCTGTCTCTTACCCTGTCTCTCTGTCTCTCTCTTTCTCTCTGTCCCTGCTTCTCTCTCTGCCTCCCCCCACCAACCGCCTTCCCCACCAACAACTACTTCTCAGGTCCCCTCTGCCTCACCTTCCACTCCCCTACCCCGCCGGCAGCCTGACTTCTTCGTCCTCACTGGTCTCTGTGACTGTTACCCAGTAGCCCCTTTCCCTGTGTTTCCACCCAATGATGTGTTCTCCGACCTCTGAAGATTGTTCTCTGTGATTCTCCAGTTTTCAGCATGGCCAAACACCCCTCCTGCTGAACCTGGAGAGTGCTTGGCTTCTCCAGGACTGCTCCTTCTCGTTTCTTCCCCTCTCCAGATGCCCCAATTCTTCAGTTTTCCTCTCTCCTTCCCCGCGATGTGAGCATTTCCAGGGGTTCTGCCCTGGGCCCCCTCTTTCTCTCCTGTTCTCACATCCTTCCCCCTGAATTATCCTCCGTCTGCACAAATCGCTAGACACTACCTCATCAGCCTTCACCTCACTCCTCACATTTCCAAATAACCAGAAGTTTTGAGAAATTTGTGTTTCAGATGCTGATCCGAAAATGGTTGGTTGGGTTTGGTTTTGTTTCTGTTATTGTCTGTTGTGTTGGCTCTGGTGTGTTACAGCGGTCGAAGCATAGACTCTGATTACTAAACAATAGCTTTCTGTTTTGTTTTCACTCGTTGACTTGATGTTATGTCCAAGTTCATGACTTCTCTTAAACCTATCAAAGTTGCCCGTCACGATCATGGGTCCTTTTGAATTGTTGACTTCCTCTTGTACATAAATCGCTTTAAGGACATTAAAACTCCCACATACCAAATATACCTATACCAAAATGCAGCCACGTTACTGAATAATAGTGAATGTTTTGTTTGCTATTTCAGAAATAATTTTCAAATGTATGCCCTATATTTTTATTATTTTCAATGCATTTTGTAATTTAATTACTATGGTTAGCTGAAATTTTTCAAGTCCCTTTTCAACTACTTCTCAATTTTCTCCTCTGACATTGGTAAAATTTGTTCAACTCTTTAAAGGTTTTTGAGTAAATATTTACATATTTCTGCATAAATGTCCAAACCCAATTCCTTCATATAAAGTCATATGGGTATGAACATACATATATGACTTCACTTAGCCAAATATTTTTAACTGTGCAGATCAAATTTGCTTACTCTAACAGTGATGCAAAAGGAGAAAGACACATCCAAGTAAAATAAGTTCCAGCCACACTACAAATCCGTCTTGTCTGAAATTGAAGTCATCTTCCCCATTTGTACTTTTCTGCCCACCCTCTCTACCTCCCGACTCCCCACCCCACCAAAAATAGCTTGAAATCATTTTTTATCCTCCTCTCTTCTCAGCTGCTGCTGTCTCACCACCATTTTCCCAATATCTAAATTCTAACTTTGCTGTCCTCTTACACCTCTCCTTCTCATTCACCCACTCACCATAAAACCCCAAATCCATCAAAATCTATTGTGAAGCCCTTTCCACTTTTCCACAACGAAGTCTCTCATCATGTGGGAGTAAGTGCACCTCAAAATAACCCTCCAGCCCAGAGACAGGGGCCCAGGTCAGAAAATGATCGTCAGCAATAGAATTTCTGTAAGTTCCCACATGAGCCATGAAACCTGGGTCCTCTGAAGAAGTGCTTCATCAGAGATGGCATGAGAGGTGTGCATACGAGAATTATATGTTCTGAATCCAGACAAGGTGACCAGGGCATCTCCACTGGAGGAAATATCTGAATTCAACCATTGTAAAGAAAGCTACAGCCCACTCAACCGTAGTGTGGTTTGACTGGCATCAGGGATGGGAGCTTTGGATAGTCAACTGAAAAAAGGAATCCATTGGAACTACTCCTATCTTTATCTGCTATCATCCAGAGAATAGATCATTATGTCCCTAATGACCAAGCCTTGTTCTTTGCTGGACATGATTTTCTAGAATAACGGCAATTCAGACCACAGGAAATATTCTGTGGGGAAATTTGATCTCTTTTGTCTAATGTTGCCCTGACCCTAGACTTTTGTATGGTTTAATGCTGAAAAATATTATCTTGAAATCAGATAGACCTGGGTTCATTTTCAGTCTCTGATAGTCACCAGCAGGAACTACTGGGAAAATACCTTAAAATCATCACTACTACTGCTACTACTGTTAATATTATACTATGAATAATAGTAGTGATACCAGTAGCAGCTAAAATGTATTGAGATTTTACCATGCGCTCAATGAAAATCTCAATCTTCCAATCTGTAAACTTGGGCTAATAACATCTACTTCAGACGGTTGTGAGATATGATGAGTCAATATGGGTGAATTACCCAGCACATAGCATGCATCCAGCTGATTGTGGTTATCATTATGATGTCCTCATTATCTGCACAGGAGAATGTATTATGTACAGATGTGCAGTCTCATCTCTTGAGCAGTAAATTAATAAAGAGGTCTTCTGGCTTATCAGTCAGCCTCTTGCGTATCTGACAACCTCTGCAAATACTGACAAAACCAAGGGCTAGTCTTGTGTCACTAAAGACTAGACTCTGGACTCTGAAAAACTCAGAAAAGTAAGGTATCTTCATGGTTGGGATCACAGATTTCTGAGCTCAAATCTCAAGTCTGCCACTTAGAGACAGTATGGTCTCCCTAAGCCTCAGTTTCCTCATCTGTACAATGGGATTAATCATAGCACCTTCCTCATAGGAAACTTGTGAGGATTCAATAGATCATGGAACCTTCACAACACTTCGGTGGGCAGGTATCATGAATATCAATCACCACTGACAGAAGGAAAAACTGACATTTAGAGAAGTTAGATTATTTTCTCCAAATCAGAAGGCTACAAACTGGCAGAGCCAAAAATTGAATCCAGATCTATCCAGCTTCAAAGCCTGTGTTCTTAACCACATTCCGCCATGCCAGTGGCCCTCCAACCTCTAGCACTGGGCAGTTAGCTGTGTAAATCCAAGTACGTTTGTATACTTCAAGGTGCCTGAGGGCAGAAATCATGGATCTTATTCATCATTGTCTTTCCTTTAGCACCTAGGCCCATATTTACTCACCAGAATGTTCCTGAAGCCAACATTGAATGGCTACTCAAATACATGAATGTATGCATGAATAAAAATAAATCAAGAAAGGAGACCCTTAGTAAGAGAAGAGGGTTCAAAAATATCCAAAATCAAGAGGGTAGGAATTAAGAGGAGGAGGAGGAAGAAAATGCATAGCCAAAGGCCATTACAACCCTTTGAGAGAAAATGATGGCGGAAGATAACCCTGCAGGTTAGGGAAGGTTCGGGGGTGAGGAAGGGCAGCAGCCAGGACAGAGAGGCCGCAGGTATGGATCACTAATTGAAAGGTTGGTCCTATAAAAGTAAGGTGGTATGAAGAGCTATCACTAGAAAGGGAAAAAGTCAAGTGAAGAATTGTGTTTGCTTTTTTTTTTTTTTTTGAACATAATAAATAAGATGTATTTAGTCAATGTATATATTAAACATTGAACCATCATATTAGAGAACACACCATCCTTTCAAAGGACAAAGAAATATTCTCAAAATCCTACCAAATATCAGATTGCAATAAAATAATAATACAATCTAATATGTTTAAATGATAAATACCACTGACTCCATTCTTAATGCAATAAAAGAAAAAATTAATTACCTAATCACAAATTAATTCCAAAAGACCCTACCACCAGGAAGTGGGGGAACCTTCTCTTTTTTTTTTATTTCAGAATATTACAGGGATACAAACATTTTGGTTACATAAATTGCTTTTGCACTATTTAAGTCAATGTTATAAGGACACCCAATGGGTACAATGCACACTGTCTGGGGGATGTGTTTGCTTTTTATAAAATAGGATAAACCTGATTGCATTTATAGGAAGGGAGGATTAACTCCCATATAGGAAAGCAAGAGATTAAGAATTCTGGAAAGGAAAGTGATCATTGTAAAAATAATACCCCAGAAGAGATAAAAGGGATCAGACCTAGAGTTTTTCAGTCTGTGGATTACCAGGCAGTATTTTGGGGGTGGAATGGTATGAGATGGGGTGGGATGGAATGGAAATTGTTGGAACACATCACATTTGAAGAGACTTTTATTTCATGTGGGTATGTGCTGGATCCTCATGTAAAGCCCAAATTTTTTACTGTGAGTCATGGTCAAAATATGTTTGAAACAGTGGCCATTGGCGGAGAGGTCAGATTTAAATTATCTAGGACAATCTCACTGTGCTGTTTGCAATGCTTCCAGATGCCTGCCCTGACCTACTACAACTCAGGGAAACCCACCCATCCCATCTTCCTCCTTCCCTCCCTCCCTTCCTTTTCTCCTTCCTTCAATAAACATTTATTGAGCATCTATCTACAACCTCCCTTTCACTAGGCCCTGGGCCCAAAGCTGACTTAGACACAATCCTATCATACAGCCCTTACTAGCTAGTAAGAATGGCCTCTGGGCACCCAAGAGGCCTGGGCCCACTCTCCTAGTTCTTGCTTTGCATTGCAATTTCCTGCACAGCCCTGCCTTCCCCCTCGGGTTTTCAGACCCACCTTTCCCTCTCAGATCTGGGTAACCAAGATGGTCTCTCTATGGCTCTAACCCTTGCTCCTTTCCTCAAATACACTTACCCTCCAGCTCACATGATTCTGGCCCAACCTGGTCCCAGTCTCAGCTCCTACTTGGGACTCACCAACACGCTGAGTCTGCTGCCCAGCCTACCTGGGCTCCAAGCAAGGGGCACTGGATGCAGCCTCCAAGCCCCAGCTAGCAAAAGATCTGTCCTGCCCACACACAAGAGCCTTGTGTCTCAAGAAAGTACCAGGAGAAGGTAAGTATCCCAAGCAAACCTCCCTCATGGCAGGGCACCAACATTCTTTAGAGATGCTCTCACTCGTGACTTGGCAAAAGCCCTGGAAGATGGGCAGGGTGGCGCCCACACCGTGTTGATAGGCTCACCCTACATGTGCAGGCTGCTGTATTTGGCCATCCATTTAGGTCAGGTTCTTGTTTTTCCAGTTTTCTTCCATTCCACAGACAGCCCTTCTGACTGTGGTTTTTACTTCAGGCATTCAGATGCACAGTCTTAAATGTGGCCTCTTGCATTCAGCTAATTAAAACAAGAGAAAGCTTTCTGCTGCAAGATTTGTGAAGGGGAAAGTCTGCAAAATTTTGATGCTTTAGCACCACTGGGATGAGAGAAGAGAACAGCTTGCACAGGCATAAGAAAACAGCCATTTCCAAAGCCCTGTTTTATAGATGATCACACTGAGGTGTGTGAGGTTAAGAAATTCACCCACTTTTAATAATCCTTGGCACTTGAGACATTCCCTGAGGGGCCTCAGGGGCCACGATACGGAGGAAGGAGGGGCTCAGAGACTGGCACCCCAGGCCCCCTTCCCTTTTCCTCCAAAACAGCCCCGCTTAATGTCTGTTTCACGTGCCAGCTTCTGCATGGGACTTACTTTGAAAAGAGGGTTGCACTGTTTTGATAGCAAAAAAAGCACACAAAAAAATCATACTCTGCTATGATTTTATATGACATTAAATGAGACCCCATTTACATTAAGAGAAAAAAAATACTGTAAGCAGATGCCAAAGTCGAGGTCATGATATCCATGCGGGCTGACCAGTGAGAAGAAAGTTTATTGATGCCTGCAAGTTACCTTAAAATGTATTCAAAAAAGAAGATAGATTCATGGATGGATGGGAGGATGGATGGGGCACGGACTTGCATTACAGCAGTAGTAAAATATTAGCGGTAGGATTTAGGTGGTGGGCCACAGATATTCTAAGCAGATTCTTTCAACTTTTCTTTATGTTTGAAATTTTTCACAATAAAATGTTGGGGGGCAGAATGGACACCAGATTTACATGCTACCATAAGTGTGTTCTTCTTACCTTTTACTAGCTGTTTTTAAAAAATGGAAATGGAAATTATGCCTGTACCACCTTACTACATGGCCAATTATGTTATTATGAGGAGAAAGCAGAAAACTTTGGGAAAGTAAAACACTACCTCAAATATTTTGCCTAATTAATAATTTATTTATTAACTTTTAATTCCATAACTATTTGAAGTTCTAAGAAACTGCTGGGTTTAACTGAAGCCCCTCACATTTCTATAGTGCAATACGCTTTGATAAACAAATAAGTTGTTTTGCACACATTGCTTTATCTGAGCCAGATGGTTCTGTAAAAATTTATCCCCATTTTATAGACAGTGTAATGGAAGCTCCAAGAACACAGGGCCATCCATGATCACACAGCTAGATCTGGAAATAGAACTCCTGTCTTCTAGCTCCTGGGCAGGTGATGATGACAAGCGGGCAGAACAGGTCTACTGTGGGACCCCTGAAGGCCCTCAGGTAGAAGAAACACAAAGTGGCAAGGCTGAAATCGACACACTGATGAAGTGATAGGTATCGTGGTTAAATAACCTTGCATATTTCTTCCTTCACTTTTAAATTATTACTTTACTTCTTATAGATGACCATGCTTGCAGTGAATGATTTGCTAATGTTTGCATCAGCACTCATAATTTTTCTCCATTTCAAAATAAATTCTGGGACCATATTTAAGTCCAGAAACTGTAGAGTAGGAACTTGGAAGTCTACAGTGTGTTCACTAGGAAGCCCTGGAACATTAATCATTGAAATGAAATGGATTTCTGTTTGTCCCTCAATAAAGTGGGAGACCCTAAATTTACAAAGCAACATAGACTTCACTGTTGTAAGTAAAATGCATCATGGTGATCATCTAGTCCCGCACTTACCCACCTGGTGTTTCAAAGACTTCCAGACTAGCATGAGCAAGATTTCAAGCATTGTCATAGAAATCACAGACTTATCCAAAATGGTGATGGTCAAATTAAAACATTTCTATGCTTTCATCATATTATTCCCATGTTCAACCAACTCACATCGGCTGTTAAAAATGTCTCAAACTCATGAAAAAAATAAAAAGAGACATCACTTAAATACAATTTATTCTACTGGCAAAGACTTCCAAACTTTAAAAGGAGGATGGGAGAAGGATAGATAATTAAAAAAAAAGAGTTCTTTATGAGATAATAATCTTATCAAATCTCTGTTTATTAAGACTTAGAGAATCACAGAAACTAAATGATTTAAGTTCATCCAACAAACAAGAGGCAAGCCTGAAATCAAACCCAATATTTGTTGGGGTGTATAATAATATAAAAGATATGAGTGCATTTGAAGACAGTTTATAAGAACAGGAGCTTTTAAGCTTTTCTTTTTTGATGAACAAATGGCTATGCACTGGATTCTGCATTTTGTTCATTCTCAGATTATTTTGGTGGTCAGAACAGCTTTTCCAATATAGCTCCCAGATGCCTCAACTTATAAAGTAATCACTAGTCCTTCAAAAGTCTCGTGCCTCAACAAGATGACCCATTAATTCTCGGCAAAAGCAGAAAGGACTCACACAGTTCCTATGTCGGCATAGTGGCATCATGTTTTATGTGAAAAACAAGAGCCCAAATTCATTCTTGCGAGAAAGCATTCAGTACTGTTGGCCATATACAGAAATGTAAACTCAGAGCATAGTTTCTGGGGAAAAGCCCAGTTCAAAGCCCAGCTCTAAACTTGACCAAGTGACTTAACCACTCCGTCTTCTCATCTGCAGCATAGAAATAAACTAATGCACACAAAATACATAGCTGTATATAACACACAGCAAGTATTCAATTAATGTTAACAACTATTATTAAAACATTGGCTGAATTGTACCTAGCTACAAGGAAGTCTGTGTCTTGTCTAGCCAGAAGTTACTACTGCCTTTTTCTTTTAGGATAATCTTTCGGATCCCTAGAAAATAAGCTTATAATCTCAGAGTTTGATGTTAAACAATAAGATCCAGGGGACTGTATCTTGAGCCTGGCATAGAGCAAGTCCTGTCTCTGCATCTTGAATAAAACCCTGATTGTATAATGATCACTCAGTTAGGGCCTCCAGGGGCACTGAAAATTCAACATGATGGCTTCACCCCACAGCACTGGTTTAGTGCTGAGCATGTGGGAGGACTTAACCATGATTTTTGTCCCCCTGTCATATCAGCTGTGAGGGCTTTTACACTTAAGTCACAGTATCTTGGCTTGGGAGCCTTCACCTGTTCAGTTTCCTAGACCCTGAAATTCCCACAGCGCCCTTTCATTGAGTCCTGTTGGCTAACACCTCCTGTGGCCACTTGATTTTTCACACTCTCTGCTGCTGGGGTCAGACCCAAGGTGGTCACCGTGTCTCCCCTCACTCCAGTTCATCATCTGATTTCCCCACTGGCGCCCACACCCAACAACCCCCCACCACCATGTTCAGACAGCCACTCCTGTTGAAGTTGCGGATCACACACTGTTCTGCAGACATCGTGCACTGAATGGCAAGGCAGAAGGGAGAATGGAGGCTGCAGGAGGCCTCCTGGGGTACCTACCCTGGAAGCTGAGCTTGTCTAGTGTGACCATGGATCTGCCTAATAACCCAGACTCAACCACACTCCCAGTAAACTTAGAGGAGAAGACCAGATCATCAATTTGACCATTCACCATGGGGGATTGTTACGGAGTAATTATGATTTTAACATACTTAAAGCAAAGCTGGTGTGATGTTTTGAATGTGCAGATTAGTTCAAGCTTCATTCTAGGATTGCCCTAAAAGACACACCACACTCCAGGGGTGGTCTGCTCACCTACATCAGAAAGACCACATTCCAGAGTGGGCCACCACAAGAATGTCTCTGACCCACACCTTCCTTGGTCAGTACCTGAGGCTTTGCTAATGAGCAGAGTGAATGTTACAGATGGATTTTTGTAATTGGTTAAAGTAGACTTCTTAAATAGCACAACGAATGTTAGAAATTAGTAAAGTTAAGGTTGAGAAAATGTGGATTGATTATAATATTTAAAGCTACTCCCTGCTCTTGCAGGAACAGAGTGTAAGAATTTAGGGAGGCCTGCAGCCCTTGTCCTGAAGGATAGTGCTCAAGGCCAGTCCCTAAAGAGTCCTGTGTAAACAGCCATGAACTTGGAGACGTCTCCTTGCAGGGTGCTGGGTGTGAGCAGCACAGAAGCCTGCCTCTGGAAATCGCCTCTGGTGAGCACAGCTCTCACACAAGGTGTGGACAGGCAGCTGGAACTTCATCAAGCTTACGGAACAGCTTGCACGAGCCGCTTTTATGCTTGTTTGTTAATAAATGCTCAGTGAATAAGCGGCGAGCTCGTGTGGCAGCCGGGCTGAGACTACAGTGCGCCAAGTGAGGTGTTTACCTCAGGTGCAAAATTGAAAGGGGTGCCAAAACAAATATTTTAATGCAATATTTTTTAAAAACCTATGATGAGCAAAATATCCAATTTTAAATAAAGATAGGCTGTTGATGTTTGTTTTACAGCCCAGCATTACCATGCATTAATCAGGAACAGTTGTTTCCAATCAGCCACGGATTCTGGGACCTCCACCCGGGCCTCCTCCACTGGGCAGGTTTATAGGGCTGACAATAGGGCACAAACAGAACGGGCAACATGGGCGGGTGCTGTACAGTCATGGCTTTTGATCGTAGAGATTTTATTAGCTTTTGATGTTAACATGTTATAATTATATCATATAATATGTACTTATATATTGTCTATTTTTATAATTAGTTATATACTATATAACATATAATTAATAGAATATATTTATATATAATGTATAGTACATATAATTATGTAATATAATAATGTGCTAATAACATAAAAGTGACTATTGATAAACGTGCAGAGAGGTGTGCATTTTTCCCTTTGCTCGGGCTGCAACACGGCCAGGCACAGCTCAACGCCGCAGATTTTCATCTGAGATTTGCTCCACTCGTAACCCGGTAGTGAGGTTAGTGCCTAGAATTAGCCATGTTGAGAGAGTTTGCAAAAGTGACATGTTTTCCTGGTGACCTCTATGCGAGCCTCCCTCTCCAAGGCACCTGCTTTCTCACGATCGAGGTCCTGGGAACACGGATTTAATAGTTAGGTTTCTGGGTAGCATAAAATTACAGCAAAGAAAGGAAAATATATGTATACGTGTGCTATGACTGAGTGTTTGTGTCCCTCTCCCCCAAATTCGTGTGTGAAAACCCTCCCCCCCAGTGTGATGGTATTGGAACATGGGACCTTCGGGAGGTGAGTGGGTCTTGAGGGTGGAGCCCTCATGATGGGCTTAGTGTCCCAGTAAGAAGAGACACCAGACCTTGCTCCCTCTCTTTGCTCTCCCCTTGTGAGGATGCAACAGGAGGATGGTCCTCCATGAACCAGGAAGGGGGTCCCCAGCAGATACTAGATCTGCCAGCATCTTGGTCTTGGACTTCCCAGCCTCCACATCTGTGAGAAATAAATGTTTGTTGTTTAAGGCACCCAGAGTCTATAGTAATTTCTTATTGCAGTCCGAATGGGCTAACATAGAATGTATATGTAGTTATGTATATATTTATGTGTGTGTGTGTGAGTGTGCACAACTGTGTGTTTCTCAACTACTATTTGTTTAAAATATAATATTGAAATCATAGAAAAGTGTAAATAAAAGTGTAAAAAAATCATTCATAATCCTTCTATACACACACACACACACACACACATACATAAAAGAAGAAAGTTTCTTAAGAGATTCAGAGGCATTTCAGCCAAGAGAGCACTTCCAGTAAATGGAGTCTTGTAAAGTTTTTGGGAATTCCTGGTGGCATTTAAGATGCATCTTGATGGACAGATTGCCAGGACAGATTGTTAGAGGAGAAAAGCAAGTTGCAGAATGATAAGTACAGTTTGATACTATTTATGTCATAGACACACCCACACACAAAACAACAAGTCGCACCATACATTCTCTGTAAGAGCATGTGTATAGGCAAATGCGTAGAAAACGGTGTGGAAGGTGCCCCCCTCCGGCCAAGAATGAAGATGATCTCTGGGGAGAAGCAGGAGGGCCTGCACTTGGGTAGGCGGCTGGCCATAGAATCCCCTTCTATATAGTGCTTTAATATTTTACAAGGGAATAATATTCATATGAGTCACGAGCAGAGCATCCCAGGGAGATGGCAGTATAAGTTTTAAGTGGGGAAGTAGAGAGCTCAGACAGTTTGGCAGTAACAGAGTGCACCAAGTTAGGGACCAGTTAGGAGAGCGTTCTCGAAGGTGGATGAAGACCTGAAAGGAAAGGATCTTCAACTCCAGGGTGAGGAATTGGCACTTTATCCAGAGCTATGTCATGGGAAGATGTTTTGTTCAGCAGTACATGAAGCGGATTGGACTGGAAGCCAGTTAGGAAGCTATGGCAACAGCCAGGTGAGCCCAGACATGGGTGGGAAGGAGAAAAATGGAGGAGACTGATAAGAAAGATCTTGAACTCTCCTAATCTGCTAGGGAGCAGGAGGAGGGAAGGCAAGGAGGACGAGAGAGATGGAATCAGAGATTTCAATCCATGTTTTTGGTGTGATGCTCACGGCACCTAAAGAGATACAGGATTTAAAAAAAAAAAAAAAAAAAGATTGACGAGGGAAAATACTAATGATCACCAACTTCTAACTCTCAGACATAAAAATAAGTGAATAAGATATTTTTTCCCCATGATTAACTGAGCTAATACATGAAAAGCCCTTAGATTAGCATCTGGCATGTAGGTAATGCTTAACCACAATAACACTAATGGCAAATTGTATTGACAATTTTTATTTGTCAATCATGGCTTCAAGTACTTTTATCTGTTAAAACCATTAATCTTCACAATAATCTTATGTAATAGTTATTATTATTATGGCCATTTTACAAAGTTATATTTATAAAATTGTGGCATGCCTTGCCTTAGGTCCTGTGGTTAATAAGCTGGCAGAACGGGAAGGCACGTCCAGGCTGCCCTGAGCCAGGGCCGACGTCTCTCCTCTCACCCAAACTGCCATTCAGCAGGAGACAGGGGTGGTGACCCTATCAAAAACCAGCCGCCATAAGCATCCCTACAATGTCCCGAGCACTATGTTGAGTATTGTCTACACACCATATTACTTACAATTTTAGCCCATTAACTCAGAAACCATATTTGAAAGGTAAAATTATTTTTAAAAAGTTTAAAGCTCATTTACTCAAAAAATATCCAATTAAATAGAAATCTCTTCCTTAAATACTCCACCGAAGAGAGATTTCCATGATATAAAAATTGATTTGTATATGACAATTTCAGAAAACAAATCGACTGGAAGACCCAGTTTGTTATATCAGGTAAGGAAGGAATTCTGGGGGTGTCACAGTCATCACACTGATTGCTCAGCACTAATTATGAAACGTTCAAGAGCTGTCAGAGGGAACGTTGACCTGGGAATCTACACAGATATTTAAAGGGAAGCAGTTACAGCCAGAGAACATTGGAGAAGGAAGAACAGAAGACAGCACCTGGTTGAACCCAGCCTTTTAGAGATGATGGAACCTGAGCGAAGAGCATCCCTCAGGTCAGAGCTGGGCTAGAGCTCCCTGTGCAGCACCCCCGCACCCCCAGGCCAACATCCTGGCTAAGGTGACACTCACAGGGAGTTAGGTGACACATGTGACCCCAACACACCAGGGATTCCCAGAGGTTGAAAGGCCTGGGACATGTATATTGGAGCATGGGAGGGGTGGAGGCTCCTGACCTATTAAAAAATAAAGATGGGTTACGGAAAGCCACAAACATTGTCAACTCATCTCCACACAGTAACACCAAAAGGACTGTGACCCTATGCCTTGGTTTGCCTGGGACAGTGTCAATGTATGTCTGTTTTCCCGATGGAATTATAATTAGAACCCCCTTTCACTCTCAAAAGTTTTCAGTTTGGGTGACATATTACCTAGTCACTCCAATAGAAAAGCCTCCATGTGAATGTGACACACTAAGCCAAAGGTCCTCCTGCCACCCACTTGTCCCACCCACCAGCCTCACACGCCCCCACAGATGAAGGTGAGCATGACTCTGTGACTTGGGACCCCCTTGCATTTGTATGCAATGAGCCACAGTGGCAGGGCCACGTCACCACACTAAGATGAGCAGAAGGATTGGCAGGAGAACTCCGGAGCAGGAGAATCCCGATGGCACCATCTGGGCACCTGGCTTGGCCTTGCCCTTGACATAGTCAGCTGCCTGTGTCTCTCTTCTGCTTATGAAATAAAAAGTGACCACTGAGTTCTATGGAGGCAAGAACACTAGTCTCCCTACCTTACGCCACAAAATGCCTGTACACATTGATATATGATATGGATATATACCCAGAAGGATGTAAACATATGTGTATATACATGATCATCAAGAAAGTCATAAAGAAAAATACAGAAAGAAACCAACTACTTTGCTGCTGTATGTATGTGTGGGGTGGGAACATCCAATGGGACAGAAACAGGAGGGAAAAGGGAGCCAACAAACAGGGGAAAATAATTGTAAAGACTGTGCTGGAAAAAGAGGAGCAAATTACAAGACGGCTTTTATGCACATGTATAAAATTATGTATGTGTGTGTATGAAAAATGGATATACTACTCATCTAAGGTTTGATCTGCCCACATTCTGCAAGAATATCTTGCTCTCGACAGCCTCCCAAGCGTTCAGTGCAATGCCCACAGCACAAATATTTCTGGAAAGTAGCAAGGAAGTGAACTAGCAAACCAACTTGGTTTCTAGCCCTAAAAACACTACTCCCCGGCTGTGCAGCTCTGGGCAATGCTTCTTTGCTTTGGCAGTAGCTGAGGGAATGAAAGGTTGTTTTCGACAGTCTCTAACACTCGGACAGTGACAAAGTGCATGTCTGAGCAAAAGATGCGGACCACAAATTTGCCTAGATGGCCCTAGACATGGCGGCCGCCATATTTGCTGCAGTAGCAGCCTGCTTTGAAGCTGTTGTGTTTGGTCCGTTAAGCCTTTTTAATTCAAGTACACACTCTCTCACACACACAGAAAGACAAAAAAGAAAAATTACCCACAGTTTTTTCAATATATACTTTTCAAATTCACAGTTTTAAAGATGTGAATGCCATCCCTCATACTTTTTAATATTTAGATGTATGAACATAACTTTTTTTAAGCAAAATGAGGGCAGACACATATTATTCTACAAAAGCAGAATTTATATTATTCTGCTTTGTAAACTTTTATTCTCACTTATATCACAGATATCTTCCCAGGTTTGTTCATAGAAGGCCATGGTATCAGTCAGCTATTGTCACATAACAAATTTGCATGACAAATTTGCATAACAAATCACCCCAAAATTCAATAACTCTCAACAACTGACTTTTCGATGAGGCCCATCTGGACTCTGAGCTTCAGGCTGGGACCAGTCTGCTCCCCATGTCTGTTCTAGGGGTCATGTTCATCCTATGACAATAGCAGAAGCTCAAGAGGGATGGATGGAAACACACACCTCTTAGGTTCCAGGCTTGATATATTGTTACTTCCATCCACATCTCATTGGCCAAATCAAGTCACATGGCCAAGCCCAGTATTGGTGGGGTGGGGAAACACACTCCACCTCTCCTGGGATCAACTGCAGAGTCATTCACAAAGGGTGTGGCTGGGGAAGGGCGGGTGAAGTATGAAGGACATAATACCCTATGGTAAAAATGTATCATACTTTATTTAATCATGCCCCTACGGATAAAAATTAGGGCGATTCCAACCAACAGTCATGCAATGTACACTCTACCAAGCCCCTCATGTAACTCTCACAGTAACTGTAAAGAGTAGTCACTATTAATCCCATTTAAGAATGAGGAGGACACTGGATCATTACTACAAATGATTAGTAATTGGCCTGGGGTCACTCTTTTAGGGAAGAATCCAGGTGGACCTCAAACTCAAATCTTCCCAGTTCAGCCCCATAGAAATCGTTTCTGGGATTTAGTGTTTGGTCAGATTTTTCTCCTCCAGGGAACTGTGAAGAAAGATGCAACTTGTCCTATTTCTCTTTTGTTTGGGCTTCCACAAAGCTGGAAGCCAAATTTAAGTCTCAATCAAGGCAAATTACTTACAATTAGCATATCCATAGGCTCATTTTCTTTGGTTCTAATTTGCCATTTCCATTTCACTCAACTTTATTGTAATGTACTTTTTTGCAAGATTCCTTAATTTTTAAAATAAAGAATGAAGTCGTAATTAATCTGAATTTTAAGGGTATCAGAATCTCCTGACTGAGCATTCCAGGAGCTGATGGGTTTTGGGTTCTGACTATGGACAGTCAGTGCCCCAGACTCTGCCTCCCGTCACTAGAACTTTCTGGAGCCTGGGCTCTAGGTGGTCACTAGTCACACTCATTGCCACTGGAGGACAGGGAAGCAAAAAAGAGTGACACTCCAATGAGTCCGTCTTACTAATTAGCAGAAACTCACTCTGGTAGCAATTCGATAGAGTTGGAAAATGAATGCATGATGCCCCCTCCCCGCTTACCAATAACACAGATGATCTAGGGCTGTGGTCCCCAACCCCTGGGCCGCAGCCCAGTTCAGGTCCATGGCCTGTTAGAAAACGGGCAGTGTGCCTCGCCACCTTCCTCCCACCCACGACACAAAGATCCCCCACCACCACCTTTGGTCTGTGGAAAATTATCTTCCATGAAACTGGTCCCTGATGCCAAAAAGTTGGGGACCGCTGATCTAGGGTTAATTTTAGTGCCCTATGCAGCATCTGGCCCTTGTCAGATACTTGATAAATAATTATGCACAGCTATATATTTATCAAGAAGAGTAAACACAATACCCCAAAGGCAACTCTATTTCAAAAATTTCAGTCTTACCTTTTGGACTTTCGTACTTTCAAAAGAAGTATCAATTTTAAGACAACCTCCTCACGCCCTGTCCCCTGACAGCATCCTTCTTGTTTTCACCTACCTTTCCTAACTGTAATGCCCTCTCAGGGTCTCATCTCCCCCTCAGTGTGAATGAGCAAAGAGCAAGCGGTGGACACTCAGACTCCAGCTCGCTGTTTGGCTATTCCGGTGGCCTCACAACAGCCACCAGCCCCATTAGCCGCACCCATAGATATGCCATTGTCGTTATGTTAAAAGATGATATAGAGCTCTTTACAGTATCATAAAGTGGGAAGGGAAAAGATGCTATTAGCAGATGTATGGTTTGAATTTATATCCATCAGATGTGGAACATGTTTTTAGCAAGGGACATCAAGCTTATCACTTGTCCAAGGGGTCTAACTTCATTGGTGAAAGGTAAGGAAGGGAATTATTTTGCTCCACTGTCATTCATATCAAATCCATTTAAACCACAAATTCCATCCAAATTCCATTTAAACCACATTAATAAGGGTAAAACCCTTCACAACCACCTTTTCCATGAGAAAACAAGTGTCATGCAGTCCTTCAATCTGGCTGTAAATTCCTGCCACTTCTGCTTCCCCAATTAAAGACCCTTGTAGAGAAAGAACGCAGTTTTCTATAGAGACACTGAAAAATTTGTGTCTGGGCTCAGACTGCCCAACCCTGATGAGGGGGAGACAAGAGAATGGGGGAAAAAAGACTCCAAATCTCAGTCCTTGGCCCAGAATGGCAGGTGTCGTGAGGGCAGGTAAACCCAGGGGAGAATAGCGCCACCCACAGGGGACACCCACTGCCAGGGCCTGGACCAAATCTCCCAGAAAGGGAGTTTGGAAGCAATAGTGAGAGCTCTTCCCATCCACTGATAAACAAACCTGGCGGGGTGGAGGGAGACGGGCAGCCTGGAGCAGCAGGAGATAGAGGTGTGGAGATAGGTTAATACCTTGATGCTCAGGCTAACCTCTGGTTGTACTTTAATCTTTTCCTCTTAATCTTTAATGGCAAAAGGTTTTCAGATATCTGAGCAATCTCAGCTTGGCAGGTTTGCTGACTCTGATAGCAATGTGCAAATGGATTTAGAGAAGGGAAGTTCCAGGAGACGGAAAGCCAGGTAGGAAGCTGAGGAGAGATTTCAGGAAGAGTCAGGCGTGCCTGAGCCAAAGGAAGGGCAGAGGATTGCCCCAAAGTAGAACATCTGTCCTAAATCTGAAACAAGTACACTGAGACAGAGATCTACATTCACTAGTGCTGGAGCCGCTGCCTCCGGGGTATCTTGGGTACAAGAAGTTACAACGAAGCCTCCTGAGAGCTTATAACAGAGCATGTCACTTCCCTAATGTTTTATTCATGCATCATCAGTTAGCTCCTAAAAAATTAAAAAATGATGCACAATAGTTTTAATGCTGAATTCATACAATTTTAATGAAATCAAGATTCATGTTAATGAAAAATATAGAACTTACTACTGATCCCAGTGATTATCCCCATTAATAGGAAAGTATCTTGAAAGGAAAAATGATAGTCATTTTTAAATAAACCTTTTGAACTCATAGGAATTTATAGTCACTAAGTATTAATGAATGCTACTAAGTAATTAATTGAAATATTTTAATATGCATACAGGTTAAGCTACATAGTAGCTTTATTTCTTTTTATTTATTTATTTATTGATATTTTCAATTGGCAAGTAAAAATCATATGTATTTATGGTGTACAACATGATGTTTTGAAATATGCATGCATTGTGGAATGGCTAAATCAAGCTAATTACCATATGCATTACCTTACATACTTATCAGTTATTTGCATAGTCGCCTCATTTCTAATTTTAAAATTTGGAAACAATTGTCCAAAAACAAAGGATTAATTGAGTAAACTGTAGTGTATCCATGCCATGGAATACTTTTTAAGAACTAAAAATGATGTCATGGAAATGCATTTATTTAAAAGGAAAGACATTTACACTCTACTGTGGGGTGAGAAAGAATAAAGTTACAAAAACAGTATGCATCATATGAGTTCATTATTGCTTAAAAGGAAAGAATGTCATAGAAAAAATTCTAGAAGGATATTTACCAAAATGTTAATAAGGGTTACCATAGATGGTAGAGTATAAATAAACAATCATTGTTTTCTTCTGTTTGCATCTAAGTATTTTCTGTTGCTTTAAAAGAAAAAAAAAAGAATGTGTCTTACATGTGTAATAACAAAGTTATCTTTTTTAAGAGTATGCATGTAGTGCTATAACTGTCAATGCAAGATTTTAGAAATAAGGCAGTGAGCACCTGAACGAAAGGTAAGGCAGAAGAGAACTGGCCCGGCTGGCATCTGGGTCCTAATGGGAATACAGTAATGAAACTCATATAGCGAATGGCCAGGAGCTCAGTTTGTAATCCGGGCCAAGTACTTAATTAATCTCTTTCCAGTTTCCTCCTCTGTAAAATGGGTGAAGAATAATGCTCCCAGCCACGCCATGTTGCCAGAGAGCTAAATGAGTTGATATAGTGCATGTAAAGATTCTCAGCTTAAAATAAAGTCTGGCACATGTTAAGCTTTATATGTGCTTGCTTATTTAAAAAATATTTTCTTTAATGGTTCCAGAGATAAATAGGTGGAAAAAAATGTCTTTATTATCCCACCCCCTTAGGGCTGAGTCAGCCGGGCAGAGAGAAGGCTGGTGCTGAGTTCTTTTCAAACACAGTTCATCATCTTAATTTCTTTCAAAAACCAATTCCGCTTCCTTTCCTCCTCCCCATAAAAGCTCTTTGGGAAGTTTTGCTTTATTGCTAATGGTTTTCTTTATAACTGGATGATCAATTCAACTGAGATTAATTGAGCATGAAGCTGGCAGCATCTGTGAAGCCATTTATCAGAGAGAAGGAGCCAGATCATACTGGAGCCCACCAGCTGTCATCATCTGCGCTAGTTCCAGCAGCCTCAGGCACACCTGAGCCTCAGGTGGCTGGTGACATGCTCACTGAGTGTGCAACAAGCAAGGGCAGAGACCTCCTGTGCTCCCCCCTCCCCCGCAGAAAGCTGCCTGGCTGCAGGTGATCCTTGCAAATCCGAAATGCTGAATTTACTCCAATGTCACACCGGCATCTTGCTATGACACTGTTTACCAAAGAAAAAAAAAAAAAAACTTAATTTAATTTAAAGTGAATATGACCTAAATTCTACTCAATAGAGTTTTGCTAATGAAGTACCAAAAAAAAATATCTTTTTATGAAGCAGTTTCCAGCATGAGCCCTGTAATAGTACATCAGAAGAGTTTTGGCATAAAATTCGCACTGTAAGTTTATTCGCCAGAAGTGTATGTTGCCTTTGCTGACATATAACCATGTGTGATATGGGTGGGAGTACAAACATTGACATGCATTGTGTATATGATTAAGATAATAATAATTGACATTGTCTAGGACTTACTTGTCAGGCAATCTTGTAAACACTTACAGCTACTACCTCATTTAATCCTCACAGCCTCTGAAGTGCAGGTTCTTTCCCTATTTTACAAATGAGTGAATTAAGCACAGAGAGGTTAAGTAGCTTGCCCAGAGTTACACAGCAAGTCAGTGGTAACACTGGGATGCCAATCAGGCAATGCAGCTCCCTACTCCACGCACCGCCTAATTATTCTGTTATTCCACCTCCCGTGTATGCGTGTGTGTGTGTGTGTGTGTGTGTGTATGTGTATACACTCTTCATGCACACACACCTGCCAATTGCCCTCTTTCTGTCCCTACACAAATCTGGGGATGCAGGAAGGCTGCAGAGCTAACATCCACTTTTAAAGGCCCTGTAGCCAAGGCAGCTTTCAATCAGCCATGCCATAGCCTTAGCCCACCCCTTTCCCTAGGGAGAAAGGAGCAAAGAGATGCTCTCCCCGCTCCAGTGTTGCTCTTCTTTTCCTTCCACAAAGGGGAAGTGTGTGTGTGTGCATGTGCGTGTGTGTGTGCGCGTGTGTGCAGGTGTGGTTTAATTGCTGAACATCAATAAGTATAATATTCTAGATGCTGAAGCCCACAGTAATGGCTAATTTTATGTCAATTTGGCTGGGCATTATGCCCAGCTATTCGGCCAAATGTTATTCTGGATGTTTCTATGAGGGTATTTTTGGATGAGATATCCTTGTGTATGGGTGGGGTTTGAGTAAGGTGGGTGGGCCTCATCCAATCAGGTGAAGGCCTGAACAGAACAAAGGACTGATGAGTGAGAAGGAATTCTGTCTGCAAACGGCCTTTGGACTGCAGCTCCAGCTGTTCCTGCGTCTTCATCCTGCACATGTGGGATTTGCCAGCCTCCATAATCGTGTGAGTCAATTCCTTAAAATAAATCTCCTTCTATATATACACATCCCATTGGTTCTGTCTCTCTGGAAAACCCTGGTGAACACACCCACACATAATCGACATGCTCAGAACACACGGGGCCTCACCCAGCTGTCACCGGGGGTGGCAGGGGGGCTCTGCTCCAGAAGGAAGTGGGAACAAGTGAGTCTTAAACTCTTTACAAAGCTAAAATGTAAGATTCGGTTATTCCAATACATGGTAATTCCCTTAGTACAGATTCTAACCCCAAGGAAAGCCTTTTTCACACATGTGACCAAGTATAAAAATGTGACGCATTACGGATTTCTAGTCCCAATATTTCAAGGGACAGGCGTGTGAAGCCTGAGGCCCCACACAAGCAGGAAACCAAGACTGTGACCCAGATCCTGTCACTGGCCTTTTAAACTCTGAATCACAGAACTCACAAAGGGAGGGAGATTCTTGTCCCTCCCCCATGACATATTTTTCCTAAGCAAAAAACAACAATGACCAAAGGAAATCCTTTGTGGGACACTTCCTACCATTCCATAGTTACCATTCAAAAAAAAAAAAAAAAAGGCTCATAGAATTGAGCCACCTCTCCTGGCAAAAGACTCACATCGAACTTGATGAGAGAATCATTTTGCATTTCCTGTTGAAGTTATTTTGCAAGTATCCATGGCCATCGTTGCAGAGCCAAGTGGAGGACATGGTCACAGCCAGGATGCCCACCTACACTCATTTCACTCCAGGACCATTTCCTGTGCTAGCTCCCCAACAAAGGGCTGTGTCCCGCAGGGGGAAACTAAGGCTGTGAGCAGAGTCTCAACCCAGCATTGCTATGAGACCTCAGACAAAAGCAGGCCTGGCATTTTACAACTCTCACTTTCCAACCACATACTTATTAATAACATCAAGGATAGATCCTTGAAAATCATCCTTCTGCACAAAAACACTAACTGACAGTCTATTTCCCATAACTTTTCTCTGCAAAAGCTCTAATGTATTTCTCATCAACCCAAGACTCCCAACCAATTTCCTCAAATGTAACTACTATATAGTAAAACACCTATATATCTGTATATAAATAATAAACTGTCATGTTAGAATGTAAAACGCCTCAAGCATTGCTTCCTGTTCACCAAAAAATTTACAGTTTGAAACAGAGAGTTGATTGATGTGCTGCGGCGCTTCTCTTAGCTCCAACAACTACCAACGCACACACCCCACGCTGACAGTCAACGTGCCTTTCAAGAAATCTGCCTGGTTCTGACTTCCTACAAACTGTATAGGATTCAAAATGTAACTCAAGACTATATCTGCAAATCATTTTGTTTAAATATTGTACTGAGTTTGGTGGCCATTAATATAAATATTTCTGTAATCATTGGCTGAAAAGCATTGTATTGAAAGATACATTCTCTGAAGTTTGGGTTTAAAAAAGTCATTCTGTTGAGAAAATGTTCCCTGGGGAGACATTGTGGAGGATGTATCATGTGTGTGTTTATTGCATTTATTCTCTGTCTCCTCTCATTAGACTATAAGGTATGTAAGGGCAGGGATTTATTTCTGTTTTGCTGCTAAGTCCCCAGTGCCTAGAAAGGACCCGACTTGCAGAAGGTGTACAAAGTGTCTCGGGTGAATTTATCAGTAACATTGAGGGAGGTTGCGGGGAGATGGATGGATTGCTAAGATCTTCACCACTTACGGGGAGGAGCTTTGAAACAGCACTGGACCCAGAATGAGGAGGCCTGACTTTTGAGTCCTGGACTGGCCACTCAGTTATTACTTGCATGTGACCTGGAGCTTCGAGTTCCTTTCTGGTCACTAGATTATCTACAAAGCTCCCCCGCCCCTCCATCCCCGAGTCTCTATCTGATTCCAATGGGAGGAAAGAAAGAATCACAGTCTCCACTGGAAGGAAATGGGGAGCAGGAAGCAAAACAGAAAGAAACATAGTATCTGGTTTAGAAAATGAGGAATCTCCTTCCCCTCCCCCGGGTGATCCCTTCTTGTTACATCACATTAGACATTGTAGTCAGTCATGTTCAAAAACAAAGAACAATCCCGGAAGTAGCAGACTGTGTTCCAGGAGCTCAATCGACATTCCCTTGAACCACATTCCTGCCTGCAGACAGAGGAGGCTGGGCTTTCCTGCAAAGAGTCACAGAGCTGTGGCTTCCCCTGAGGTATCACCCAGCCCAGCACCGCTGCTGCGTTTCCTGTAGGTGTGCCGCTGCCGCCCTCCCTGCCAGGGGCTCCCCGAGCAACGAATACAGTCTAGAGATCATCGCAGAGATCAGCGGGGCTGCACACGGCATCCGGTGCTGGGAAAGAGATCCCAGCAGAGCACAGACAAGGAGTCCTCACCGCCCCCCCACACCAGGGTAGAGGAGGCTCCCACCGCCTCCACTGTGTGGACAGGCAACTGACGCGCACCCATTCTTCTGAAGTGCAGTGCTAAGAAAGCTGGAGGTTAATGTGCATTCACCAGGCACTGGGTTGACAGCTTTCTGTCCATCGTTGCATTTGATCTTTAAAATAGCTTTATGAGGGAGGTCCTACTGTTGCAGATGAAGAAACTGAGGCTCAGAGAGCTTAAGTGACTTGCTGAAAATCTCACAACTAGGATATGGAAGTGACAGGACTGAACCCTTGTGGTCTGGTGCCAGGGCTCGGTCCCTCACCACCGCGCACATCTAATTGGGCTCTGGGCTTGCTGTACCACGGGACGCACCTTCTACCCCCTCTCCTGAGAAACCACGGTGGACCTAGATGACGGAATCCACCCCACCCCTGCGAGAAATGTTTCAGCCCTCCGCGGGATAGGAGTCGAATACGCTCCGGTCACTTGCATCTTAAATTGTGCTTTCACACCGGTCCCTTCCCGTTCCAGTCGTCTCCGTCTCGCCATCACGCCGAGGGCTCAGAACAGTTACCCACACTACTTTCTCACCTCCTACTCCTTCCTCTACTCTGCTCCCCGCAACTGAATCATCAGGACGCCTCTGACTTCGCCAAGGTCACCGACCATCCCTGCATTGCTAAGTCGACACTGTTTTCCGGTCCAGATCACGCGATTTCTCAGCCCCTTTCACATCGTCAGCCGTGGCCGTGTTCTGAAAGCCTGCTGCTCCTCTGCCATCCCCGCTGCCACCTCTCCTGACCTTCCTCTCAGCTCTCTGGCCGTCCGTCCCCGTCAGCCTTGGGTGCCCCTGGGACTCCACCCATCCCTTAAATGTTAGAGGTTCTCAGGATCCTGTCCTGGGCTCTCACTTCTTGCTCTCCGGGGGAGATTTACTAACTCTGGGGCCTTTGGCTGATCCCTGCACGCAGAGCTTCCCACCCCTCTGCCTCCTGCCCTGCTCAGGCTCTGAGCGCCAGCCCCACGTGCCCTGCCCGCCGCCCTCGCCCCCAGGAGGAACAAGCCTCTCCCGGCCCCTGCCCTGTTGACTTCTCCTGCCTTGCTTCTCTCCCCGAATATTCCAGCCTTTCTGAACTATCGACTCCTCTTCTGAGCTGCTGTGGGGACACTGTCCCCTCTTCCGGTAAGCTCTTTAGCCCTCTTCTCCCTGCTCAGCGCCACTCATCCTTCAGCTCTTCCTGTGGACATCACGTCCTCCAGGGAGCGGGGAGAGCATTTGCCCCCCAGGCCCGGGAGAGCCACCATCACGAAGCATCCTTCCCCCAGCAGGGCATGGGGTAGGTTGTATTGCAACTCTCTACCCTCCACTAGGCTAGACGTTGACGGTTTCATCCCCACCAGTCAGTGTAGTTCTTGATCCATGCGTGATAGCATTTAGCAAATGCTGGGCAGGTGAATGAAGAAGGAATGAATGAATGAATAGCAGTAACAGCATCACTTAATCTGGTCTCAGGGCCCTCCCAAGGCCAATGAGCCCCCAGCTCCAGGAACTAGCGGCCACATGTGCCGGCTGTGATCCACAAGCCCTGTTTCCTGGCGAGTCCGCTTACTGCAGGTGATATCTGCTCCTAAGAGCTGGAACTTAACCCTGTCTCCTGACTCCCATCCATGCCAACCACCAAAATGTTCACCACTGGACTGAGTCTACTCTCCTTTCCCTGAGCACGTGACGCTGATGCTAAGACCAATGCTAACACCAACTGCACAGGTGTGGGCTGGTTCAGTGTACTGAATACCGTGAGGCCAGAAGGCCGCTGCCTGGCCTTTTCCAAGTCCAAAGGGGAGTGTTGTTCTCTCTGGAAACCCTGGCACACTGTATCTCTGGATCTACACAAGCACGCCCCTACTTCATGTGAGTAGATTTGTCTGCACACATGTGCCACTCATTCTTTTAAGGACAAGACAGATGAAGGCTCTGCCATTTTCAATATTTGACTTGCATAGCTCAGTTGTCCTGATATTTGCACACACTTTGTAGACAAAGGAAGAGAGCAAGGGACGAATGAATGCAGTAGGTCTGTAGGCGAGACCTGGAAGTGGTGCAATTTCACCCACACCTACCTGCAAGGGAAGCTGGGAAATGTAGTCCGGCTGGAGTCTAGTGGTGACATGAACCGACAGCCCAGTGAGTAAGAATTTCCCTGCCAGAAATAGAATGAAGAATGGCTTAAGCAGGGGCAGATGCTAAGTGATTAAAATCATATAGAACATAGAATTCATGTAAGAGCATATTGGGACAAAAAGCTACCCAGGGAGGCTGAATCTGGGTTGAACAAAACTTTAAATACCTTGTAAGACTATTAGGCTTACTGTAACCCTCAGGGACCTTTGTTAAAAGGTTCTAAAGTGATTTTTCACAGAAAAAGACCTGTCAAGTAGGTGCAGGTGAAGATATTCATCCATGGGGGTAAAAATAGGAGATAAATTAAGCAAATCTGGGTAAAGATGGTCTCTACTTTGGTATATTTTTGAAAGCCCTCATGACAAAAAATGTTTTTAAAAGATAGTAAGGGCCCTTTAAAAAATCTCTCACTGGACATACTACAACATAATAAAACCAGTAAAGAGGAAAAAAAGTTTTCAGCTATTCATGCTTTAGTTTGTACTAGGAGAGCAACTAGTCAATGGGGGACCACTTTGAAAGCTCTAGGACAATAAAAATTTTAGCCCAAGGTGCTATTTTATGGGAAGCTCTAATATTATCACAGCAGGAAAAGTTCTCCCCTCTGCTTAAAATCACAGGGACTTGATTCACTGCTCCTCCAAATGTGTCAGAATTAACTTTGCAAGCAATGCCAGAGAGCACTGCTCTCATCGGTGCTATAAATCTATGAGGTAGATAGGCCACGATCGGAAATGAATTACCTGAAAGACTCACAAAGCTCTTCTGTAGCATCATGATTTGTTGTTTTTCATCACCTCTACCTCATCGCGTAATGCTGAGTCTTGTTGGAACCACCAAACCATATTTGCTCATAAATCTCTTTTGTTTCAAGGCCAAAGACAGAGTTACCCTCATAGCTTTCTACTAAGAAATATTCCAGGTAGTCCCATTCAGGCAGGTGTTTAGGCCTCACCCCACAAACATTTAGGGGATTTGGGATTTGCCAAGGTTTTTAACAACTGCTCCTTCACAAAGAGATAGAATTTTTCTGGGCTTACGCTTTTCAAGTCCTAGACAGATAGCCACGTTAGTCTTTGCAACCTACCAAAACCTTTTTTGGTCTTTTGGAAATGGATAAAATGGAAAAGACCAAAAAAAAAAAAAAAAAGAAGAAGAAAACAAAAGAGAAAAAAACAGTGATAAGACAAATCTGAGCACCCACATTTAGCAACTGTTGATCTTGGACAAACTATGTAACTTCCATGAGCCTTACATGAGAATAATAACACGGATTACACCGAATCCTTATGTGAAAGAAATAACACATATCAAGTGCCTGATAGTGCCTGGCACATAGCATGGTATAAAATGTATGTTCCTCACGCACACTCCGTTTCCCCCATATATACTGTGCTCAACTGCTGGCCCTGCCTGTGATGAACAGAGCACTGTATCCTATCCTGGGTATCACAGGTATCCTGCCTCGGGTGTCACAGCACCGCTGTGCTGCTTGTGTACAGCCTGTTGTCCAGGTGCGGTACCTCCCGTGTGCCATGTGCTCTGTACATTGTTTGCTGCCACAGTCCCATCAGCAATGACTGATCCCTGGAAACTTAACCTCCACTGGCTGGTGTGCCTTGCCGGGGACACGCTAGGGCTTCTAAGGGCTTCTAAGCGCAGAAGGCAGAGTACAGAGAAGAAATACTGTGTTTTCAAGGGCCTCTGCGGAGGGCCAGCACCAGAAACTTTTGCTTATTTGACCTGGTCTTACTGCCTCCAAAATTTCCTTTTCCAGAGATGGCAACATCACTTCAGTTGTGTAGTTCTTCTCCCTGTTGTGAGGTCAGCTACAGTTTCTCCCATATTTTCTTCTAGGTGTTTTATAGTTTTAGACTTTACATGGAGATCTGGGATCCATTTTAAGTTAATTTTATGTCCTGTTAATTGTAGATTTTTGTAGATGCCTTTTACCTAGTAGAGGAACTACTCCTAGTTTATCAAAAGCTTTTTTTAAGATTGGATGTGGGATTATATCCAGTGCTTTTTTTTCTATGTCTATTGAAATGATAATATTTTTTTCTTTTTAGTTTGCTAATATGATGAATTATATTGATTTTTGAATGTTAAGCCAGCATTCTTGGGATAAATCCTATTTGGCCATGACATATTATCCTTTTTTATACATTGTTGGATTAGGTTTGCTAAAAATTGATTTAAAATGTTTGCATCTATATTGATGAGTGATATTGGTCTGTAGCTTTCTTTTCTAGTGATGTGTTCTCCAGTTTGGTATCTGGGTAATGCTGGTGTCATTGAATGAGTTGGTATCTATTTCTTTCATTTCAATATTCTAGAAGAGCTTATGTAGAACTGATATTATAGCCTTCTTAAATGTTTGGGAGAATTCCCAAGAAAGCATCTAAATCTGCAGTTGTCCTTACGGGAGGATTTCTAAACTACAATGTCAGTATTTTTAGCAGATACATGCCTATGGAGGTTACCTATTTCTTCTTGAGTTAGATTTGGTAGTTTGTGCCTTTCAAAAAGTTTCCCATTTCAATTAAGTTGTCAAATGTATTGGCATAAAGTCATTCATAATATTATCTTGTTATCTTGTTAATATCTCTAGTGATATCACCTTTCTCATTCTTGATATTGGTCATTTGTATCTTTCTTGTTTCCTTGAAGTTCAGTTTTATCAAGTTTATCAACTGTATTGATTGTCTCAAAAAACTAGATTTTTGTTCATTATTCTTCTCTATTGTTTTTCTGTTTTCTGTTTCACTGATTTCCATTCTCATCTTAATTGTTTTCTTTCTTTTGCTTATGTTGGATTTAATTTCCTATCATACATTTTAATTTTATATATGTAATAAACTCCACACTACATCATTATTTTTGTTTAAACAGCAAATTTCTTTCAAAGAGATTTTAATAAAAAGAAAAATTTTACATATTTGTCCTTATAAATTTCTGTTGCTCTTCATTCCTCTGAATCAAACTCCCATCTGATATCATTTTCTCTCCTTAAAAAACATCTTTTAAAATTTCTTATAATGTAGCTATGCTGGTAATAAGTTGTTTCAACTTTTGGATGTCTGAAAAGTTCTTTACTTTGTCTTCATTTTTTAAAGATATTTTTGTGGAGTATAGAATTCTAGGTTGACAGATTTGTTTGTTTTTTTCCTTTTAATATTTTAAAGATCTTACCCCACTATCTTCTTGCGTGAATAACTTCCAAAAAGAAATCTGTTACCATCCTTATTTTTGTCCTTGCCTAGGTAATGTGTCTTTTTTTCACTAGCTATTTTTAAGATCTACTCTTTATCATTGATTTTGAGTGATTTGATTACAATCTGACTTGATGAAGCTTTCATCATGTTTCTTGGTTTTGGGATCCATTGAACTTTTGGATTTGTGGGTTTATAGTTTTCAACAAATTTAGAAAACTCTTGGCCATTGTTCCACAGTTTACTGGGGATCCTTTTTTTTTTTTTTTTTTTTTTCCCCTGGTCTATTTTCTCTCTGTTTCACTTTGGCTAGTTTCTATTTCTATGCTTTCATGTTTCTAATCTTGACTTTTGCAATGTGTAATCTACCCTTAATCCTAACCAGTGTATTTGTCATCTCAGACATTGTAGTGTTCATCTCTATAATTTTGACTTGGGGATTTTACATCTTTCATGTCTCTATCTTTTTGAACAAATTGAATGAATATAATTATAATAACTGTTTTAATGTCCTTGTCTGCTAATTTCAACATCTGTATCAGTTCTGGATTAAGTGTTTCAGTTTCATATTAATCTTAACAAACTTAAATCTGTCTTTTATTCTTATTTTATTTGTATTTTACTGCTTCTTTGAATGTTTGGTAATTTTTAATTGACTATCAGACATTGTGAATTTTAGCATGTTGCTGGATATTTTTGTATTTCTATAAATATTCTTATATTTTGTTCTGATACACAGTTATGGTACTTGGAAAACTTTTTATCTTTTTAGGTCTTGCTTTTAAGATTTGTTAGACAGGACCAGAGCAGTGCTTAATCTAATTAATAATTAGATGACTTTTCTGAGTATTCTGCCTAATGCCCCATGTGTTGTGGGTTTTTCCCAGTGTGGCTGGTGTGAACAGGCACCATTCCTGGCCCTGTGTGAGCACGGGGCACTGTTTCCTCCAGTCTTCTTGGATGGTTCTTCCCCACCCTCAGGTAGTTTCCTCACTTGCGTGCACTGATCAGCACTCAGCTGAATACTTAAGCGAGACCCTCTGTGGGTCCCTGGAGTTCTCCTTCTGTGCAGCAATCTCCTCTCTGTGCTCTGCCCTCCGAACTCTAGCTGCACGGGGCTCCCTGGAGACCTCTCAGCAGTCTGTCTTCTCAGTCATGGAACCCATCAGTGTCCTCCTGGGTCCTCCCTTCTGTGTCACAGCCTGAAAACTCTCCAAAGGTGATAAGCTGTGGAAATCCTAGGCAGAGCCACTATCTACTTACCTGTACAACAGGCGCATACATTTTTAACAGAAAAGACCTCCTCCACTGTTTATGATATGACATCCAACAAGGACTAGGTTCCTGCTAATTTGTCAGACTGAAGGAAATTTCTCTACACCCTCCAAAGAAGGGTAAATGAAAACCCCATGAGGTAACTTCACTTGCTCACACTCCAAATCTCTCTCACATCCCTTTATCTGTTTATCAGGAGAATTCCAGAAGGTAGTCAGGTCAACATACATTTTATTTTGTTGTATTTAGAATTAAAAGTCAAGTAAGTGTGGGTTTGTTTCCTCTCTCTTCTTTTTGTTACTTAGATGTTTTAGCATCCTGAGGAAGCCCTAATAAGATAAGCCCTTAAAATGAGAACATTACAGTATCACTGGGAACAGATAAAGGTAAAAACAAAATATTTCAGCTCCCAAAAGTCCAAGTCTATGGAGATGGAAGTCACAGAGGAACAGGAAATAGCATTATTATCACCCACAGTCATTTCCCAGGGTGTCTCAGAAAACTGGCATAACTTCTAATGACCAGTGACAATTAATTCAATTAATTAGTAAACAGAGCTGCCCACTGAAAAGTTCTCAGTTATGAAAAAAAAAATTATCTTCCTCCGGCAGAATGTGACAGTCCATCCCACCCCTCGCACCCAGCAAGCAAAAGAAAGGATGCTCTAATGCGCTGTTAAAATGTGGCCTGGGTCCTCGTACACATTTCCTCTTTAGAGCAGTGGTTGATCCATGGCGATGGCGCTCTCCTTTGCGGCCTCGTGACGCCGCCATCCATCTCTCCTGGAGAGACGAAAAATTAGGGATGGTGGAAAGACTGTAAAATTGGAAGTCAGGTGGGGGATGTTCAAGTTCTGCTCAGCTGCTTCCTGTGTGTGAGGTATTGAAAAAAAATTTTTCCTCAATTTTTTTGAGGTAAAATTTTTTTTTTAAAGTTTTCTAGGGCTGCCATAACAAAATACCACAGATTGACTTAAACAACAGAAAATTTATTTTTTCACAATTCTGGAGGCTGGAAGTCCAAGATCCAGGCATCAGCAGGTCAGCTTTCCTCTGATGCCTCCCCCGATTTGTGGATGGCCACATTCGCACTGTGTTTCATCCTTCCGTTCATGTGCATCTACGTCCTCATCTCTTCTTCTTATAAGGACACCGGTCACATGGGACCAGGGCCCACCCTATGACCCCGTCTTAACTTAATTACCTCTTCTAAGGTCCTTTCTCCAAATACAGTCGCCTTCTGAGGTACTCAGGGCAAGGGCTTTAGCATATGAATTCTGAGAGGACACAATTCCACCCATAACAATTCTCAAAGCCACATTTTTCTCAGCCAAAAGGAGATGGCAATAATAATTGCCTTAAAAAACTATAAGACTATAGTGAGAGTTTTGTCAACTTTATTGAAGTAAACATAGGGGAAAAAATATAAATCATAACTGTATGGTTCAATGACTTTTCATAAAGTGAACACATCCTGTTTAACACATTAACTGTCTTGTGAGTTGTATTCAACTCACACTAGTTTTGAGCCCAGGGCCTCATGAAGCATACGTAACTCACATGTCTCTTCATCTTGGGAGCCGTGAGAACTATTTTTCAAGTTGCATATAACTCATGCATAGAAAACAATAAAAAATAACAAATTTTTCATTAAATTAGAAAGGATTTTTTTTCTTTTTTGGAAGTGGTGAAGTGTGATTTTCTTTTTCTTTTTTTTTTTCAGCTCATTATGGGGATACAAAAGTTCAGGTTATATATATTGCCCATGCCTCCTCATCCCCCCGAGTCTGAGCTTCAAGTGTGTCCATTCGAAAGGATTGTTTTGTTTTCAAAGTTTTTATTCTATTTTTGTAATAAAACACCGTAGCCCCAAGGAAAAAAAAAATTTTCTAGTGTGGCAGTCAATGTGTTCATCTCCAAGCAAATCTAGTTGCAGACCCAGAGTCCTCTTGTGCCTCTTTCCACAGGAGGGTAACCGCTAGTCTAATTCCTAACAAGATAGATCAATGGTGCTTGTCTTTGCTTATACTCATTTTTTACTTTTCTCACTCACTATTATGTTTGAGAGAATCATTCATGTTGTTGCATATCATTGTATCATAGATAGTTAATTCTCATAGCTGTGTTGTATTCCATTGCATAAACATACCACAGTTAATTTATTCATTCCACTGTTGATGGATATTTATGTTGTCTCCAGTTAGGGCCAAAACTAGTAGTGCCACTGTGAAAATTCTTGGACCTATCTTTTGTTGCAAATATGTACACATTTTATGGGTATATAACCGGGAGGGGAAATGCTGTGTCATAAGGTATGCATATACTGAACATTAGTAGATACTTTCAAACATTTTCTAAAATAGTTTATGAATTTACACACCCACCAGAAGTGCATGAGAGTCCAGTTACTTCACAAAATGGTATATTTTTCCTAGAGAAACATGGAAACAAGCTTCCAAACAATAGGAAATTGGTTAGATAACTCAGTGTTTCCATGTAATGTACTAGAAAACCTTCATTAAGGATATTATTCTCAAAGCATATTTAAGGACATGGAGAAGTGATTACAATGTATTAAGTGAGAAAAAACAGATTACAAAACACTGCTTGTGGCCAATGTTGTTTTTTTAAAAAAAAAATTAAGTGTAATATACTATATCTGCATTAAAAGAAACCAAATGTTAATCTTGGTTTTCTCTGAAAGATTGGATTACAGATGATTTTTTTTTCTCTGCATAGCTTTACATATTTGTTCTTTAAAATATTCTCAAATGACCATTTATTGCTCTTATAATTAATTAGGTAGATGACAATAAATGTTATAAATAAAATCATCTTGTCCTTTTTCTCAGGTTGTCCACAAGACTCAATGAGAAAATGCCCATGGACGCCCTTTGGGAAAAGGCCAAGCACTATTTGAATGTCAGTTATTATTATTATCCTAATCAGTTCTGCTTGACTTCTCTCTACCACTAGTTGAGCAGAAAGCTAAAGATGTGGAGAATGAGCAGGGAGTTGACCTGGCCACAGGAGTGCGGCAGGTGAGGGCGGAGGGTCCAGTCTCTGTCTCAGAGCTTCTCAGCTCTAGCTGCACTTCAGAACCACCTGGAGAGCTTTAAAAATGTTGATCAGCTGGATGGGAATTTCCAGGTACAGGGCCTCAGCATTGCCCAAAAGCTCCCCAGTAAGTTCCATACACAACCAGGTTGAGAACTTCTACTCTAGATGAAGGCAGGACCTTGCACTTTTGGCCACTATTTGGTTGTTTGTTGAGAGTGAGGGGTGGGGGACGGGGCTGGGACATGGTCAAGCCCTGAAAGAAACCCTTGGAGGGTCTGAAAGTCTTAGCATGCCATCAGGCCCGGGATGTGCGTCAGAATCTCAGCCTGACATTGTTCACTTGGGTGGGACTGGGAAAACTAAAGTCTGAGCACCCCTAGAAAACTGTGTCTGGTTCCCTTACGGGAAGCTTTCCTGGCCTATGTGGCATAGATGATAATGACAGTGAGCATTTCCAGAACAGACTATGCCTATCAGTGCAGTTTCCTGGGCATTACCTCACTGGGGCCTTGTAATCCTTTCTTTTTTTTTTTTCTTCTTTAACATTGGTGGATACTTATTCCAGTACTTCCCCATTTAGTAGCATTAGTGAGGTATAATTGATGCACAATAAACTACACATGTTTAAGTGAATCATTTGATATGTTTGGGTAGATGCACACTCCCGTGAAACCATCACCACGATCACGGTGGTGAGTACGCCCACAACCCCAGCAAACGCTCCTTACTCCTTAATAATCCCTCCATGTCATCCCCATCCCCCACCTCCGGGTAACCACTGATCTGCTTTCTGTTACTAATGACCGGGTTGCACTTTCTAGAATTTTGTATAAACTGATTTATACAGTATTTGTCTCTTTTCAAACACCATAATTATTTTGAGACCCATTCAGGTTGTTGCCTACTAGGAGTCCATTGTATGAAGATGGCACAATTTATTTATCTATTTTCCTATGGATGGACAATTGAGTCGTTTCCAGCTTGGGGCTATTACATAATAGAGCAGCTGCAAACACTCACGTACAAGTCTTTGTAGGGATACCTGCTTTCGGTTCTTTTGGGCAGATACCCAGAAGTGGAATGGCTGTGTCATATGGTAAGTATATGTTTAACTTTTTCAGACACTACCAAATTGTGTACGAAAGTAGTTGTACCAGTCTACATTCTTACCAGGAACATAAGGGGGTTCCAATTCCTCCAAATTTTCGTCAGCATTTTGTATGGTATGTCTTTTTAATTTTATCTATTCTCATAGGTCTGTAATGATATCTCACTGTGCCTATTTCCTTAATGACTAATGATGAACTTCAATCTTGACCTCACATTGTGATACTGTGATTTTTAATACTCTCTCTGTGTGTGTGTGTGTGTGTGTGTGTATATATGTATATGTGTGTGTGTGTGTATATATATATATATATATATATGTATCTTTCTCCCCAGTTCCGGCTGCAAATATCCTAAAACCCTTGTAATTTCCTGAGCAATAGGGGTGCTAAGTGCAGCTTTTGTTCTACTACTGGGCCTTTGACCCTGCTTCCTGACACAGAGCCCCTAATCCCTTGGGATTTCCTGGGTGATAGGAGCATCTTTTGTTCCAATGAGGCAACTCTTGGGGGGCTCCTGGATGGGGGCTGTTCACCAGACCAAACCATGGTTAGAAGTTGGAACTTTCAGCCCCACCTCTCCTCTTCCAGGAAGGGCAGAGGGGCCGAAGGGTGAGTTAATAATTGGTCTTGGCTGTGTGATGAAGCTCTAAGCCCTGCACTACAGGGTCCAGAGAGCTTCCAGGCTGGTGAATGAGAACGCGTCCACATGCCGGAAGGCTGATGCACCCCAACTCCCTGAACTCGGGATCCTTCCGAACTTCGCCCTTTGTGTCTCTTCGTCTGGCTATTCATTTGGACCTTTTAAAATAGCCTCTGTAATAAATCAGCAATCGTAAGTAAAGTGTTTCCCTGAATTCTATGAGCCATTCTAGCAACTCATTGAACCCGAGGAGGGGGGTCATGGGCATTGCCAATTTATAGCCAGGGATAGAAATACCAGAGGCCTGGACTTGCACTTGGCATCTGAAAGCAGGGGCAGTCTTGTGGGACTAACCCTTACCCTGTGGGATCTGACTCTAACTCCAGGTAGATGGCGTCAGAATCGAATTGAATTACAGGACACCAGTTGCTGTTGACCAGAGAAACGTCCCCACACATCTGGTGATAGAAGTGTTCCGTGTTGAATATTCACAGTATGGTAGGAGAAAACAGTTTGATTTTTCTTACTACATACACATAATATGCAAATATTAACTCAAAATGAAAATGAATTATAGATCTAAATGTAAAAAAAAATTATAAAGCTTTTAAAAGAAAACACGCTTGCAAAACACATTTGCAAACTTGAGTAGGCAAAAATTTCTTAGGACACAAAAGAAAAAATAACATTTATACAATAATAAACCAAGCATCCTCAAAACTAAATCCTTCGATTCTCCCAAAAATACTATTAAGAGAATAAAAATGCAAGCTACAGACTGAGAAATTTTTACACAGCCCGTATCTGCTAAAGGACTTATATCTAGACTATATTAAGAACTCTCAAAACTCAATAAAAAAAAGACCAACAATCCAATATTTTTAAGCTAGCAAGAGATTTGAACAGACACTTCGCCAGAAAAGATAATATTGGTGGCAAATAAAAACACAAAATATGCCCAACACCGTTAGTCCCAGTAATCACTTTTAAGGTAAGCCAGTTAGGTATTATCACTATTATTATTCCCACTTTGCAGATGAGGAGACAGACTCAAAGTCAAAGCCAAGTGACTTAGGATGATACAAGTAGCAAGCAGAGAGTCTGTACTTGAGTTTCTGACTCCAGCCAGTGTTTTTCCATGACATCCCTTGTAATTAGAGAGCCAGCAGTGACTCTGGGGCGGTATCCTGCCAGGAGAGCTGGGGGCGAGTGATTGGGCATGTGGGATGTCACCCGGAGACACAGCCACACGCAAAAAGATGAGGTGAGAAGGCAGGGACAGGACTGTCTGAGCAAACCAGGGTTGGGAACATGCTGAACCCAAGGAGCACACAGTCGCTGACAAGTTGGGACACAGCCAAGGTGTAAAAGCAGGTAAGCAGCCAAGCACCAGAGACGAGCACATGTCCCCGAGGTCACTGCGAGTCAGGAGGGCAACACCCAGGCAAGAGAGCCAGGCAGCAGCCTCTGGGACTGAGTCACTCACACAAGCAGAGTGGCACGGTGGTTACCCAGGGCTGGGGGTGGGACAGGGGAGGGGAGGTACTGGGCAAAGGGTATAAAATTTCAGATAGGAGGAACATGTTCAAGAGATCTATAGTACAACATGGTGACTATAGTTAATAACAATGTATTGCGTTCTTGAAAATTGCTGAGAGTAGATTTTCAGTGTTTTCACCACAAAAGAAATAAGCATGTGAGATAATGCATATGCTCATTGCTCAATTTAGCCATTCTACAATGTATACCGATTTCAAAACATCATGCCGTACATGATAAATATATACAATTTTTATTTGTCAATTTAAAGAAATATGACCTGTTTAGTAATTGGTATTGTGAAAACTCTTTCCCAAAAAAGGAATTTAAAAAAAAGACTGAATCAGCTGCTGCCTGTGATAAATTTACTATCATAGATAGATAGTGACAGAAGCCAATTCTGTGACAAAAGCCAATTCCAGGTCAAGAGAGGAGCCGTAGAGCCACACTGGAGAAATAACGACATGACCAGAGCCAGGCACAAGCCCTAGTACGACAGAGGTGTCAGAGATAAGGAAGAAGGTGCCCTGCTTGACCATTGGACACACTCCGGGGCACAGGAGGAGCGGGAATTCCAGGGCATGGAGGTGATACCTAGTTGCTCTTGGAGACTGAGACATAACTAATCATCGGAAGGAGCTGAGGGTCAAAATGTGATTCATTTGCCTTCTTTAATTTCAGTTCTCAACTTCTATTTTAATTGTACCTTGATTAAATGGTCCCAAAATGAGTAACTGATTTTTTTTTTACCTTACTTATCTAAATGCCTTCAATCATATCATCCATCTTACTAATCAGCAGTCTCAAACCTGTGCCTGATTATGTTGTTTTACAAATCCTGGATAATTCCGGAGCCAACAGAAAGGTCCCGGCTACCTCTATAGTTGGATGGGCCCTTGAGCCTGAAAAGAAATCACTCTCCGCCATTCTTCTATAAGAAGATTGGCATTGCCCATCAAGAAAGAGATGCAGGGGGTTGGGGTCCTGGTCGGGGGATTTCTAAAATGCAAGGTCCCAAATTAAACATTCTAGGTACATTCTTTTACGTATAGTTAACAGGTTGTTCAGTTTGGATTACAGTTTCTGTGATTGACTCTTAAATACAGATGACCTTTGAATTGGTGTGTAGTGTCTCTCTCAACAACTTACTAAGTTTTCCATTGATTAAAAAAAAAACTTAATTTTTAATTCTACTTTAAAAGTCAGGCATTTGATACAATGGATTTAAGGCCAAAGATCACATGAAAAAGCAGGCTTCCCTTAATAGATGGTTACTCTGTGCATTGAGTTTCAGAACATGTTGCCAGAATCACTTCTTTCTTTTGCTAGGAGGCCTTGTGATCCCAGCCACGCCAGGCCACACACCCAAGCTACCTTTCACCTTCCTGCACCAGCTGTAGTATGTAGGCTGAGCCACAGGCAGAAACATGTCATAGCTTGGATACAAAGTTACAAAGGTCTCCAATGACGTCCTAGCACTGTCAGAGTACAGGACAGGGCACCCAGAAAACAACCACTTGCACAGGTCTCAGACAATCTTCTGCCAGCAGATCCTGCAGAGCTTCCGGCTCTTGCCCTTTGGACCCAGGTCTGTGTTGTCAGGGAGGCCAAACACAGCCCTGAGCTAGTGCTTCCCGGTCAGTGCCCACGGAGGACCCGACTTCCTTTGTGATTATTTCAGAGTCACTAAAGGAAACATTTTCACCAGGCAGCACATTTTGAAGAGGTTAGTAGCTCCAACTCTTTAGCTTTTAGCAGGCGGTACCACAAAACACTTTCCTGGCTTCCCTGCCTCCCAGAAAAACACAATTGTGAAATAGAAATGTACCAGGAGGTCTGTTTAATCAAAAGGCTCCGTTGTGTCAGTAAATGTCACCTAACCCCAAAATAGCATTTGCCGTTATCATAGGCTTGGAGTTCTCATGTGAACTTTGGCCTCATTCCCCAAATGCAGGCTAAACAAACATCCTGGCGGTCACCTGCCGCTGCACTTTCCCCAGAGCCGTAAGAATTAGAGCCATCGAGAGCTGGATGGGCCCTTGGAGATGGACTACACCAAGACCATCATTTCCCAGATAAGGAACAGAGGCAACAACTACCATTTATGGACCACTCGCCATGTGCCAAGAACCATGTCAACGCTGACATATAGCACTTCCTGTAACCCCCAACAGCCCATCAGACTTGGTACTTTCATTATTCGCATTTGACCCATGAGGCTTTAAGAGTAGCAAAGTAATCTATGGAATGTCACACAGCTAGGAAATATAAGTGCCCTGTCTGCACCACGCTATTTTGATCTCCGCACCGCTGCAATGTATTGGTTGCTTCTCCAGCCAGCAAGGCTGCATGAACTTCCAGACTACAGAATCCTGGGGAGACTCGTTTTTGACTGGCGCTTGCCATTTCCATATCCGGCAAATCACAATCACAGAAAACATTGCATCTATCTGTACCACAAGCCCCAAACACTGTTGCTTCTTCGTGTTTGTGTTAAATCACAAAATTCTCCAGCCGCAAAGGGCTGGGGAAGCCACATAGCCCAATCCTTCACTTTAGAAATGAGAACAGGAGACCTTGAGAGACAAAATGGCTTTCTTAGGATCCCATAGCTAGGGAGAAGGCAGAGCAAGGAGCAATGTTTTGGGAGTTAAAAACAGAATGTTGTTCTATGTATTCCATCCCTTTTTTTTTTTTTTTTTCCTGAAAATGCAGCTGGACCTACTAACTAAATGTTAGAAGCTGATGAAAAGGATCATCATCCTCATCTGAAAAAAAATCCCTCCACAGTTGAGATTGTTAACCTTTGGGAGGCTTTAACTTTCATTCGGGAATTTATGAAACAAGTACCTCAAGAGTCTAGTGTGACTTAACATGAAAAAGGTCAGTTCCCTCTTCAGAGCATTCTAGCAATTTTGTAAAATGCTGTGCATTTATATAGAGCTTTTTCCACTAGGGGAATAGGAGGACCAAAATCTAGTATCCCCTAGTTGTTTTTTGAAGCAATTGGTCAGCCTGTCCACAGGCCACTGCTGAGCACTCAGCACCGGCGACACCGGCGACACCACAAAGGACGCAGAAGACTCGTCCCAGCGATGTCACCAGCTCAGACTTCTTGAAAATGTTCTACCCTTTTTCCCCCCATAAAAACAAACAGAAAAAACTGAGAAGTATCTGCATTCTTTGAAAATAATTAAACATAGAAAAAAGAAGAAGGAAAGAATACGACAGGGGGGAATAGAAAACCAATGAGAGTAACAGAGGGCAAAGTGAGAGTAAGAAAGAAGGCGAAAGAAGATCAATAAGGCAGAGAAAAGGTTTTGGTGCCATATCTGGAGAATCTTCTAGCATAGAATGGACATTTATAGATGCTGGGAAGGCATCCCAGCCAGCAGGCAGAACCCCCAACCCAGACTTACAGGCAGGGCGCTGAGCTCAGCCTTGTAGGTGGGCAGTGCAGGTTGGGGTCTGAGACAAGTGTCTGATGGGTGGGACGGCTTCCCGCAGGCCTCACGGGGTAAGATCTCTCCACTGAAGCAGGAAGGAGACAGACTAATAAGAACAAGACAAGCTTTCTGTAGGTGACCAACACAGGGACTTAGGCCAAGGAATCAGGTCAGAGGCCCGGTCACCACAATTGGGGCCACGGAGAGTTGGGTCTTGGAGCCAGGTCAGAGCACACTGATAAGAATCAGGTCACCAGATGAGGGCTGCACCAGCAGCGAGGCTTCTGTGAGGCTGAGCTGCAGAACGTTGGCCCAGACCTTTCTAAATCCTCCTAGTCCATGGTCACAATGGGCTCTAGAGACCCTGACAAGGCTAGATGTACAGAAAAAGGGAGGGGGTCAAGGATCTGAAGTGTGGGCAGAGGATAGATGAGAAGACAGGTATGAGTGGACTCACCCAGGAGGACAGAGACCTGTGGTTACTAGGAGCCACGGCCTGCAGCACCTGAATTGACCTTGTCAAACGGAAACCCATTCAGAACCAGGGAACCTCAAATATCGCCAGGCTAACCTCCAGGAAAAACAGGTGATGGATAAAGAAACTGGGAATGTTTAGGCTGCAAAAGAAAACCTTCAGCGCAGGGGAAGCAGCTGATGGATTCAAGTATTTAAATGCCACATGAAAGAAAGTCTAGGTGCATTCTGCGTGTCGAGTCAAACAGAACTGAGCCGAGTGGGTGGAATTCCCAGGGAACAGTTTTTAATCTCAGTATAAGGGAAAACATCCGTACAGCCTACCTCTGTGGACTCCGTAAACTCGTTCACTTTTTATGCATTCAACCAGCACTTACCGATGAGGGTTAACTATACTTTCTGGTTTGCCTGGCACAGTGCCAGTTCACACTGTGGCATCGGTTCCTATCTGGCCGGCACCCCCTTACTCTCAAAGTATCCTGGTTTCAATATAATAATAAATTAGATGGTCACCCTGCTCGTTGAGTAGCTGCTACATGCCAGGAGTTGAACTGAATACTGAAGACACAATTAAAACACAATCCCTGACATCAATTAGCTCATAGTCTAGATAGAAAAGGAGATATTAAAAGAATAAATTTAAATATGATATAGTAAGGACTCTATAAATAAAAGTTTCAGGAATGGAGACATGAATCTTAATATCAGAGGTAGAAAGGAGCTCACAGCACGTTCAATATCAGCTTCGTTCATTAACTCGTTTAATAAATATTTGTTGAGTAAGTGCTTTGTGCCAGTCGCTACACAGATTCCAAGGATATAGTGCTGAGCTGAGCAGAACTCCTCCTCTCCCTCATGAAAATTATTCGGTGAATGAGCCAAACTTATAAAAATCCCATTTGTTTTTGAAACATTCTATCTGGTGGGTAGATTTTTACATATATGAAGCCAAATTATGCTTTCAGAAGCTTCCAATCATTGGTCCTAAAACCTGCTCACTGAAGTCCCATAGAATCAAATCCCTTTTCTACATAACAAGCCTTTCAAATATATGAAGGCGACAACACATTTTTCTGAAGGTTTCTATTTTCCAGGCTGTATATTTCCAGTTCCTTCGTCCAGTTTTCCTACGATCTGGATGTCAGACCTTTCACCCTGCTGGCCACTTTTTCATCCCCAATTGTCCACGTCCTTCTGCAAAAGTGAACCCTAGAGCAACCTCAAGTTAAAGGTGTGCATTGCCAAGGAAACCAGGACCTCTCTGTTTCTCCATCCCATTCCTCTCAGCCACACCGCTTGCCACGCTGTGCAGTCAAATAAAAGTCCTGTGTCTTTTCACAAGAACTGCTGCTAAGCCAGAACTTACATTGATTTCATTACAATTCAAGTGTTTCCACTAGTAATACACTACTAGCCTACGGTTATACACAGTTACAGTGTTCACGCTCAGGGACATGCAGTCCCTGCATTTCACACTTGCAGCTACTGAGGTACAAAGAGGTCACGATGACAGGTCACTGCACACAAGCCTGTTGAGACAGATTTACGGATGCATCAGTGTCATCTTTAATATTCTCTCTCCTCTACCCCTTATATTCTACAAAGCGTGAGGATCTAGTACACCTGCTCTCCAGTAAATATCTCCACTTATGGCATCTTCCAATTTTCAAGCTATTCTTCCTATTACCACTAATGCTTGTGTTTTTGAAAAATGTAACTCCCTTCTTAAAATCATTTAAAATTGCCCCATTGTTTAGAAGGTAGAACCGCCCGGCCTCCCTTGCATGCCTTAGAAGACTCTCCTTCCTTTTCTAGCCTGTTATTTCATCATTTCCTCCCTTATGCACTAACTTGTCAACTCAGATGGTTTGCCATTTCAAAATATGCCACACCTGTTCAGTCACCAACCCCCAACCTTCCACCTGCAGCTGCCTCTTGGAATGCTTGGCAAACTCTTGTTTCCCACTTTCAGGCTGGCCTTCATGGCAAAGTCTTCCCAAATTCTCACCAGTTACACTGTCCCCACCACCCATCCCCACAAGCCCAGAACCCTGAGCTACCTGCTCTTTGACCTGCATTTCCTATAACACCTGGCATAGGCACCAGCTGTGCCCCTACACCTGGGGACTTTTACTGTCTCTTCTATAGAATGACCCCGCTTGAGGACAGGTGTTACATCTGATGTCTAATAAATATTCATTTCATTTATTCAATAAATATTAGCTGAATGCTTATTATGTGCTATGCTCTGGTATATGGGGTGAACGAGCTCCATGAAGTCCCTGTCCTATGTATCTTATCAGACAATGAGATGTTCACTAAAAACAAGTGCTAACAATAGGGTATAATGACATTTTAACAGGGGAAGTGCTGTGAGCTGTGGGCACAGACAGAAAGGGCCTAATCTAGACTCAGGGTTATGGAAGACCTCTGTGGAGAAACAACATTTAAGCCGAGATCCAAGAAATTATCTAAGTGAAGAGTGAGATTAAGGGCAATTTATCAAGTTTATCTTGTCTCCAAATGGCACTTTCTACCATTTCTTTAAAGTTATTGGCTAAGGACAGGGACAAGAATAGAGGTCTGTGGAATCTGGCTAGAGACCCTCCACTAATCAATATTGTGGAGGATATGTATGACCAGGAGGGATGTTAAAATATTTAACAACGAGGCATCCACCAGTCTGAGTGGACACCAGCCACAGTCTCCCCAAGCCCATGCACACAGGCTGAGTGCCGAGCCCGGGCAGAAAAGTCCAACCTGCTGTGAATTTCCCCACCTGGAGCAAGGCACAGATGCCCTAGACACAGACGCAGCTCTGGTCCACCGCCTTTTCTAGAAGGCCTCATTCTGCACAGGATGGTACCGGGTCGCATGTAGGACTTCATACAGTTTACCTGGAAAATGTCTCCCGAATGTGTGGGCTCCTATGACAGCTCTCTCTCTCTCCCTCTCTCTCTCTCTCTCTGTCAGCTGAAATTGCTGGCTGCTATTTCCACATACTCTTTCCCGTTTAATGCTCCTTTAATACCCAGAATAAGTTCAAAAGTGCCCAGTGTCTGCCTTTCTTGCTTGGGGCTTTCTCTGCCGGCCTCACAGTAGACGGAGGAATTCCAAACATGTGTCTGCGGCTCAGCGAGGCTGCTGGTATGTCAGGCCATACATTTTATTGGGGTCTCTATCCCGAGGGAGATGCCAGAGGGAAAGTATGTGAGACGTCTGCCAAGTGAAAACGGCAAGGAAGAAGATACCTGCGTGCACCACTGATATCACCCCCGCCGGTTTCTTTGTAGACTCTGGGCTTTATGAAAGATCCGGAACAAGCCTGCTTTAGACACATAAAATGCAAATAGTATGAAACAATTTAAAAATCACCTCGAGTTCTCAACAACTTTATACAAGGAAAGAACATGTTTTGGGTCACATGAATGCCCCCTTCGGAGGGGCAGAGCCTTCTGCCTTTATCCCAGGACGAAGGAAGGAATGCCTGACATAACTTTGTCTTTGTTCCTGTTCCATCTATTCATTCAAGGAATGTTTATGGAGTGCCTACTCCACATATTTTACTTTCTTCACCTCAGAGAGTAAAAGTGCGATCCCTAAATTTCAAATCAGTTTATGTTAAGAGAAATTAATGAGTTATTTCTATGACCCTTTATAAATTTTGGAAATTCAACTATTTATGACTTCGTATTACCTGCTGGTGCAGCTCAGTATTTTATGACCCTGGTTTGGTTGCTAGAGGGGGTTTTACTTAGCTCTTGCAGGAGGTTGATGGCCAAACAGAGATTAAATAGACCTCCCGTTCTCAGGCTGACACCACAGCCCCGTACTGCCGTGAGCTGAGGCCCGGGAGGATTGCAGATCTCACACAGCCCCCCCAAAAGCCGACTCCCACTCCCTCCTCCTTCTCGGATGCCCAAGCCAGGTCTGCCTCTCGGGATGCTGGTTTCCATGGTACCCAGAGGAGGTTCTAGTTGCTTCCAGGTCCAGGTCCTTCTGGGGTATTCTTGGAGGCCGCTCCAGGGAAGTGACCCCAGACACACACCTCGATGTCCCCCAGCACCTCCCTTTGCCTATGTGGTGAGACCCTTGGACTTTGTGAGCCTCAGTTTCCTCCCATCCAAGTTGTGGATTGTAGCAGCTTGCCCAGAAAGTTGTTAGGAGCCTTAAATGAGTCCACCCTGTGTGGACCTCACCCTGGTTCCTCACTCCACACCACCCCCGGGAGACAGGGTCGTGACGGAATGTGGGGGAGGGTGTGGAGTAAAAAATGTACCCTCTGCCCAGCTCTCGGTACCCGGAAATCTGATCACATTATCCAGCAAACTCACCCCGGACTCGGTCACTCAGTGCCCCGGCCAAACCAGGCTCACTGACCACTCAGTCTCTGCCCAGCTTCGTCTTGCCAAACGGGTGACCAATGCCAAGAAAGTGGCTCACGAGTTCTGCCAACTGGCTAACCTGCCCCAGTGCTTCATGGAGAGCCCCAGGGGGTCCAGCAGGTCAGAGCAGAAGTACTCTGATTTAAAGAGGTGCTGCTGCGGCCCTCCCTTCTCTCTCTCACCCCCTCCACCGTCAGCACTTCCCTGCAACTCTAAAAGCCATTTGCAACCCCCCACCCTAGGCCACCAGCTCCTCCACAGAAAGGAGAGCTGCACTGAGAAGCTTTTGGGGGTCACAGGGTTCCACTGTTGAGTAACACCCCAAGTCTGAGCCCTGAGAGAGACTGAGAGATAATATAATCAACCACCTTCAGAAACATCCAGAAACGAGAATGTTCGAGAGACATGGCTCACACCAGTTCCTTCCCCATAACATACGACTCCTTTTTTATTTTTTCCTCCTTCCTATCTGGACAATTGCGAGGCCTCCAGCTGTTCCTGTCAGTCAAATCCCCTGAATTTCCCTTCTGGTAAGACATTTTTCCTGAAGCAGCATTTTAGCACCAGATTAGCACCTGAAGCATTAGTGCTTTTTATCACCTGGCAATATTTGTCATCCAAAGGGCTGAGTAACACAGTTACCATCTCTCAGGTTACATTTGTTTGCTGCTTTCAGCCAATTGTCTCACTGTAACCTGCACTTTAACCACACAAAATGGCTCCAAACAGGAAAGTAGAAAACGCTTACTAGGATTCAGAAATTCCTAGTCATTGAGTTCCATCTATTTCTTTCCACTCATATTTGTCTCTTCCTCAGCCCCTCTTTTCTCCCGAGATCTAGTTTTTCAAATAATTTCAATTCCTGGACACCTAGCAGGTGTTCAATAAATATTTGATAATCTGATTTAAATCATTGGACATAAAAGAATGTTCCAGACAGCAGAGATGGTAATCACAGAGACCTAGAAGGGAACTTGGAAACCAAACAGAACCAGCCCCTCATTTTGTGGATGAGAAAACAGAGCCACAGAAAAGTGAAGTGATTCACTCAAATTCCCACCCAGATGTTTATTGGCACAGCTGGAACTCAAGCCCAGACCTCTCCTTTCAATACACATGACATCATGATTATGAAAACGCTTTGCTTATTCTCTTCAAGGTCTGAATGTTCCAAGACTCCAACCAGAACACGATACTGTTTTGCCATCACCTTGACCATGGGAGTTTGTCGTTGATGTAACATTTTCATATTGAAGATGACAACTTTTAAAAAGCTGGCAGATAAAAAACTAGAATGACTTTGTTTGCCTAAGTCAGTTCATCCAAGATGTTGCAAACCTGGCTATATGCCAAAATTATTACCTGGGCAGCTTTCAAAATACAATTTGTCTACCAAATGAATCCCTGGACTTGGGCAAGACTTGAGAATCTGTCCGTTTGTGGCTGGTTTTGGACTCATTTTTGTTTGTTCATTTATTCTCCCAGTGATTCTGATGCACATCAGGTTGGGAGACTACAGATCTAACCAGTGTCTCCTCCTTAAACCCACGCATGGTTGGCGATGAGTGTGTAGATGAAGATATTTGAGGACGACACTGTTGGTAACCAGTTCTTATGGAGTCACAACTAAAGCCACCAATCAAAACACATGTCAGAAATAGTGACCTGTAACAGTAGGGATGTTGAATATGTTAATAAAATCCCACTTGCTAGACCATTTGTTCTCGTCCGGGTGCCTGGCCCTTCGAGAGAGTCCCCAAGCACTGCCCTTCCCGACACATAAACAGCCAGTGAAGCTCTGCTGCTGGGGCCGCAACCTCAGACAGAGGCTGCAGTACAAGTGGAAAACATGAGGCAAGTGTCATTTAAAACCTACATATTTATGTAGACAGACTCTTGTCAACATACAGTTGTAGCACTTTATCTCTCTTTTGGCTCTAATTCCCCTCTTACCGTAGCCTTCTTTCCAAGTAATTCCATGAGTTCTGGGAATGTCCAGAACTGCACATGCCCAGGACTGGGACCAATTTACCCTGAGTCATCTGTCAAGCCACAGTTCACACTTTCTCGACGGTTTAGGTTGCTAGGCAACCTCCTTGTCAATCAGGATAATGACCTGACTCTATTTCCAGAGGAGGCAAGGCAACACGGGATCCCGGGTGCAGGCACACCACCAGTCGGGATTCTTGCCAACCTGGGTGTGAACCCCGGCTGGGCAGTCGCCCTGGGTCAATCACTTAGCCTCTGTATGCAAAATGGGGGTGAGAAGAGTAGCTCCCCAGCTGGTTATGGTTTGAGATAAGGCACATAAAGTACCTAGCACGGAGCCAGTGCTCCCTAAATGGTTGTTTTTATTCACATCAGCCTGAGAGCAAGAAAGCAATGGCTGTATCTGGGATAGTCCAGCCACTGTCACAGTTAATAGGAGACAATTCCACAGCCCTCCAGGCCTCCTGCTCTCCCAGGTCCCTCTGGAAAACTGCAGAAATGGCTGAGCCTATGCTTTTGCTGCCACCATTGGCCTTGGGAAACTCCATATGTCATTTCTGCAAAGCCTCCAGCATCCAGAAATCTTAAGGGCTGGCCTGGTAACTGGCTACAACATGGACCAGTGTCCGCCCCGGCTCAGCACCAGTGGCTGTCTGAGACTGTGGCCGTCACAGTTACCCTCAGCACTCGTTCATTTGTAAGCTCTGTCCATGACTTGGGGCCGAGCCAGCTCCTCTACCATCTCTATGATGTCCAGTTCACAACGGGTTCCCATTTCTCCCCAAAAGGCTCTTGGGCAAGGGTGGAGATGCAGCCTCCAGCCAATTCTGAAATTGGCTCTCAAATCTCTCTGCCAGGCAAAGCAGCAAGTCGAATAGAGAGATCCCGGTTCGCAAGCACTCCACGCTTTCGTATTTAAAAATGAGGAGGAATTGGCTGGTTTAAGGGATTTAAGAATAAACTGGAAATAAGGACAGGGACTCCTAATCCAGGACTTACTGACACTGTGACCAGGCGCACATGATTTCTCAATAAATGTCTTCAGGATCCTCTTCCAGAAAGAGGGGAGGAGGATTCTCTTTGTCAACCTGGTGACACTAGAGCAGCTAGCTGGCTACCCAAAGGCAGGGAGCGCCACGTATGAAGACCGGGTGCAGACAGTTTCCTGTAGCCACAGGACCCGGGGGTGGGCAGGCAGGATTCAAGGAAACACAGTCCTCCCGGGAGGCCAAGCAGAGGGGACAGCATTCCCATCACCCAGAAGGAAGACCCAGACTCCACCAACCTCTCTGTGCTCTTTGGTAATAATCCTTCTCTGTAAAAGGGGGTCTGGTCTCCCTTTCTGAAAAGTGTGCTTGGTTAGCACTCCAAGGAGACAGATTAAGGACCTGGACGCTCATAAGCATTTTTACTCTTAATCCATACAGTAGCTGGGGGAGGGTGGTGGGGAAGAAGGAAAGCAGTGGCCAGAACAGATCTGAGCCGTTCAGATCAGACCCTTAACCCTCGCGGCCAGGGCTTGGGCTTGGCACTGTGTGGACAGTGTTTGCATACAGGAGAAAGAGCACAGGCTGGAAGTCAGGAAGCCTGCCTGGAGTTTGGCTCCAGCTCCACGGGCTGATTTGCAGCCTGACAGTAAGAAAGCCCCAGCCCTCCCTCTGTCCCTGCCAACTCTCGGTTTATTTTTCAGAGATATTACAAGGAGCCTGATGCTCTCCCAATGACCTAGTCCAAAGTGGGATCTGGACCACTTACATCAGCACCGTTAAATACGAAGATTCCTGGGCCCCACCCCAGACCTACCGAAACCGAAAATTCAGGGGAAAGACTAAGAAATCTGCATTTTAGCAAATGATTCTTATGCACTCTCAAGACTGAAAGCCACTGAGCAAGAGGATAGACTCCAAGCTCCTTAACAGGGTTCTGTGGCCCTTGCAGTCTGCCTCTAAGTCCTGTTCCCGGCGTCTCTCTGAGTCCACACCACTAGCTGACATCTGGGTCCACAGACTACAGACCAGGGGCTGGGATCGTGACGTGTGTCACCCATTTAACCCTCAGAGCTTCTCCTCAAGCAAGTACTATTATCACCCCCATTTTACAGAGGAGAACACTGAGGCTTACAGAGGTTCAGTGACCTGGCCAAGACCACACAGTGTTGCAGGAGTCAGGTTGGAATTCCCATCTATGGGACTGCAGAGTTCTCACTCCTATCCACCACTGCCACGCCACGTTCTGTGTTCTCTCAAACATGCCTGGGTGTTCATGCCCGTTCCCCTGGTCAGCTGTCCCCTCAGCCTCATGACACCCTAATCCTTTGCAAACATACAGAATTCAAATGTCTCACTGGAACCCCAACTTTTCATGGATCCCACTGAAGAGTGTTAGCTACTCATACCTTATGCTGCAACATCCTTTTGTTTATATCTCTATTTCAACACTGTTAAAACTGTATTGTGATCATGTGTTTATGTTCCGATGTCTTTTACTAGGCTTTAAAAATTCCTAAGGCACAGAGGATTTGTAGGGCAATTATACGACTATGTATGATACTACAATGGTGGATACATGTCATTATACATTTGTTAAAACCCATAGAATGCACAACACCAAGAGTGAACCCTGGTGTAAACTATGGACTGTGGGTGATAACAATGTGTCCATGTAGGTGCATCGATTGTGTCCACTGTCCTGCCTCAGTGCTGGACGTCAATAGTGGGTGAGGCTATGTTTGTGCGGGGTCAATGAGTTAAAGATAAAGACTACTTAAATTTTAAAAACCTAAGACTATGTTATCCATCTCTGACCACACAACCCTAGGCATGGCACACAGAAGAAGCTAAATCAATGCACATTGAATGAACGCATAAGTGGCCGGACAGCTACTTTCCAACAGGACTGAGAACAGATTTAGAGCAGGGTCCTCAGCCATGGTGAGAGGCAAGGAGGAGACCAAAAGAAGGGCTCAAGTAATAAAATCTTGGAGGAAGCCTCCGAAGAGACATGGCGAGAGTGAGTACTGTGTTGCTAGTCCTGAGGATAAACCGAATAGTGGTGACTCCATGGCACGGCTGGAGGGAGCAGAAGGCCAGAGCAAAGAAGGGAGGAGCCAGAGTGCAGAAAGAAGGAAGGGAGAGAGGGCGAGGAGGCAGAGCAAGGTGGAGTGTCTGAAGGGGCTTTGGGTGCGGGTACTTCTGAGCCCCGCCCACTCTGGAAGGCAGGCAGGGCCCCCGCAGGGGGAGAGAGGACCCACGCACTCAGCCTCCGAAGGCAGGAAGACAGATCCTAGGAGTATGAAGGGGCCATTCATCTTCCAAATGCGATGCAAAGGAAAAAAAATCGGCAAGTGGGATCACACTACAGGAACCCAGACTGTAATGTCACAGGGAACGACTCCAGGAGACATTTTAATGGCGATTCAGATGCCAGGGATCAAAGACTATGACATAAGATTTAGAAGAGGGGCAATTAATGATTCAGTTTGGAAGGAAAATCTGGAAGAGGAAAAAAGAAAAATCCAGCACCAGCTGGTATTACCAGTGTGGTAATAGCATCACGTAGACCAAGGATAAAAGCACTTACGCACGTTGAGAGACGAAACGGCTGCAGCAGAGACCTTGCCCGCGCATGTGCTGGCTAAACAAGGGGCGAGGAAGATCACGCCACCACTCCGCCAACGTGGGTCCACAGCTCATAGGAGAGTTGTCATTAGACACGCTTGGGTGAGAAACCCAGTTCTTTCGACTACTAGCTCTGTCACCTGTTTCTTCATCTCCCTGAAGCTCAGTTTCTTCACCAGTAAAAAGGAAATAATAACACTTATCTTATAGGGCTGTTATTAATATTAAAGGAGATAAAGTATATAAAGTCCACCTGGCATAATGGTTCTATAAATTAAGATGATGGTGGTAGTGGTCATGGTTATGCTAAATTTTATGCAGACATCCTTTTCCTATTCCCCCAAGTCAATTTTGTCTTCCAAAGGAGCTCTGAAATTTTGTCAGATTAGTTCAGTTGAAGCTCAGAATCTCTTATTCTGAGCTTTCTCCATGCAAGACAGTGTGCTAAGCCTAATTGAAATGTCCAAGATAAAGTTCCTACCCTGCCGTAGCCTCCATTCTGGTGCCAGAAAGCAGGTGGCAGGCCTCTCAGTGGCCCAATGCCATAGAGCTACAGAAGTGCCACATGAGCCACAAACAACAGGCCCAGGGACCAGAGGAACATGAGATGGCTTACTGCTGACGTCATGGAAGAAGGAACAATTTACTAGACAGAATGAGTGAGTGGATACCACAGATGCCCACACTTAACTTTTATAAATCGTATTCTAAGGACAACTGCAAATGGCCATGTTTTGTACAACTAACCCTGGTCTGGGGAAATCAGTCCAGAGGACACACGTGACCAGGGCAAGCAGCCATCAGCTGGCCAGGGAGGCAGAGATGGACGGAGCCATCTGATCCATCGTGGAGGGCATGAGTCAGGGGGTGTGGTGAGACCAAGCCAGAAGCTCAGAGACAGACTCTGCAAAGAAGGCAGGATGTAGAGTCAGGGTCGTGGCACATTTTAGTTAGGAGGAAGCTGAAACTGGAAATCGGGCTAGGAGGAAAGTAAAGATGTGATAAGAGAGAAATTGGGCAGTCCTCAAAAGTGAGGGGGATGGCCTGAGAAAGAATGACGGACAGACAAAAGAGAAGAGAGACTGACCAAGGCACAGAGGGACTAATGGGCGGACCGGCCAGCAGAGACAGAGAGACGGGAGGAGAGAGAACATGAGAACACGTCCGACTGGCCGACTTCCCTTCTCGGTCCCGAGCTGTGTTGGACACACGGCTGCTGAGCCGGGAGCGGGTCTCCAAGAAGGAGGGGCACAGGCTGACACCCGCCACAGAGAGACAGGGAGTGAGGAGAGGGGGCCGGAGCAGTCAGATCTCTCCTTTCAAACTTCTCAACATTTTTTTTTTTACATAATTATAAAAGCAACACGTCATCTTTGTTTTCCTTGCTCGGTGCTATTCCCCAGGCTCCAGGTCACCTGAGTCCTCAGAAAAGAGCTGTCACACACACTTCACACTATAAGAAGACAAGGAAATGTTCCAGAGACACTGTGATGGTGTTCTGGTAGGGAAGATGGGAGAGGGACATAAATCTCCAAGACGGGTTGAGTAACTTTTAGGGCACGTTGTCTAGCAGAGGCAGGATAGTGCTGACGCCACGACTCCAGTGTGGGACGGGTTTTGGGGACAGTGACCCAGGAAGCCCAGCCTCTGCCCCTGTCTTGGCCACAAACTAGCTCTGTGAGCTTGAGCAATGGACTTAACCTATCTGGACATCTGTTTATAAATTTGCAAAATGAGGAGGTTGAACTGGACGTCTTCCAAGCTCGTTTGGAGTGCTCACATTCTCGATTCTGGGATTCTAAGAACCCATGGTTATTTATACCTCGGGCTTTTTCGCAACGTCCAAACGGTATTAGCAGTGTTGCCAGCCATGTCAATAATATTTTATTTATTATATTACTACGAAGTGAATAGGTTATTTATCTTCTCTCAGTACAACTTGTACTTGCATACAATTCTGACATGCACAGTGAATCTCTCCTCCTTTGAACTCCCAAAGCATTTCAATCCCGGCACCTCTTGGTGTACTCATCTCATTCTGCTCTATAGCGTGGTTACTCGAGAACATGCCTGCTGCCCAGGGCTGGCTGCTAAGCTCCCTGAATGCTTCCTGGAAGCCCAGCTGCACAGAGGAGGCGGAATGGGGCCACCGGGGCTTCTCTCACCTTTGTGGTCCAGGACAGTACCTTGCACAGAACTGATGCTCCGCACACGCTGGTGGAGCATTAGTTGTTAAGAAGGTAAAACAGAAAAGAAATTCGTCAAATAGATCTAAGGAGGCTCCCATCCTTTGCTCCTCCTCCAACCCACAAGGATGGCCAATCTGGAAAACTTTGCCTAAAATGAATGAGCACTGACCCTGCTTCATTGCCAACGGCCCCCAGTCTCCGTGCTGCTGAAGGGTTTAAGGACGTGCACCAGACGCAGAGAGGAGGAGCAGTTGCTCAGAGTGTCAGGAAGCAAGGAGACAGCAGGATGCCATAATCCCCGTCACTGGGCGTGTTTACGAGATGGCTCTCGGCATGCAAAAAGGGAACGTTACATGGAGCCCCCCAGTGTCAGATTGGCTGGCAAGTGGTTTCTCCGCTGAGAGCATGAGAATAAGGAAAAGAAAAACAAATAAACAGAAAAACTGTCAAGGGCTCACTCAAGACAAAGTCTCTTCAAGCCATATTTTCTAGTCATCCTGCAAGAAAGTTTAGATTGGGACCTGGTGGTTTTATTTCAACACTCCGACAGTCCTCTTAATGCACAGGCAACTCTCGAGCCCACTGCTCTCTGGCTCGCGCCTCCCCCCGCCAAGAATGCTCTGGGTCCCTGTTAATAATCCACTTCCACACAGCGCCTCTGTGTCCTAACCCCTGGCCGCCTCTGCCCCACCTCCAGGCCTCGCTGTCCTGCCCACCCGGCCCAGGGACACTGGCCTCCTTTGTCCCCGGCCAGCCGGCCCTGTGCTTGCTGGGGTCGAGGGTCCTCACCTCCTTGCTCCCGACATTCCGGCCACTTCCTGTTTCTCTCCTTCCACCTCAGCAGCCCTCCGAGGGGCTGTCTCACATTTCAGACACCTTTTCTCTCCCTCTTCCTCATCTCCCGTTGCTAACGCCTGTTCTAGAAGCACGCTCGGTAGGGGCTCCGCAAGCAAACTGGGGCGTCTCGCACCACCCAGGTGCCTGCTAGTCTCGATTTCTGTTAGCTGAAGCCTTGTTTGTGTTAACTTGCTAGCTCTTTTTACTTCCCTCCCATGTTTGTTCACATTAAAACAGCTACTGAGTTCAAACTTTGGGACGGGGGTGGGGGGAGTTTACTCAGCTGAGGTGGGAGGTAGCCCCAGGGGCGGCCAAAGGGCCATGAACCTGCCACTGCAGGGCAGAAAGTGCCGGGTCCCCGGGCGGCCTGCGTGGGCACAGCGCTCTGGGCTGCAGCTCGTTCCTGCCCAAGCCACCGCCCCCAAGGACGGCCAGCCGGCCACACATTTCAGGGCTGCTTGCCTCTGACTGCAAAGCTCACCTCGTTAACTCTCTTGGAGTAATAGGAAAATGAGAGGCTGTTAAGGCCAAGACCTCTGTGACTGGTGCCAAGAGCCCTGTGCCTCGTGGCCCCAGCGTGCTCGAACAGGCTGAAAAGGCCAGTCTTACAACAGAGTTAGACCAAGGCCACACCACCAGGCTGCTGCTGTCGCCTGCTTGCAGCTCTGACAGGAACAGGACGTTCTAAATGGCTACACCCTCGAGCTACCATTCATCACTCACAGCCCGGAACATCCAGCCCGGGTCCTGCCTGCCTGCTGCAGACTCCCTCTCTGCCAGGCTCCTGTTTCATGACCAGGCTCCTAATCAGCTCTCTGGAAACGGGGATCCCTCCAGGTTGCATCACTTGCACCCCTCGGTGTCCCACGCGCTGGCATGCAGGGCACAGAGAGCCCACGAGCTCTGAAAGGCGCACACGATGGCCCCACTTGGCTACTGTTTATTCATCCGTCTTGATGACTGGCGTATGCTCAGGTTGCCACACAGGTTGTCTCCAAAACATCTGGCCGGTTGTTTATCTCCCCAGCTGCATGGCAGGTGGCAGTTGCTTGTCCTCATCTCCCTTCAGCCTCCTACAGAAAGAAGTCCAGCCCCTCGCCTGACATTGCTTCCTCGGGTGGTGTGGAAGTCGGCTGGCAGCAGCCTGGCCCCAGAGACTTCCACCTGCCCCTCGTCGCTGCCCACCTGCTCCTGCGCCAGCCGTCCCTGTGTGTCCGCCCCACCGGCTTCTCTCCTTGCTCTCTCCATTGGTGGCTTAGTCTCCATCCAGTTCTCCTGCCAGGCCCCTTTTCCCGAGGACTGCCTTCAGCACGGCACCCAGCCTTCTCTGGCAGGTGCAGGATGAGTCCTCAGATCGGGTAGTTTGTATTTCATCAAGATGAACCCAAATTTCAAATTACCTTCCTGGCTGACAGCAAGGGCTCCCCAAGTTTTTCTCACTGACTTGCCCCTTTTTTCTCTTACAGATGTCTACTCCTTCCCTAATGTCCCCTTCCCCAATTCCTCCAACTTACCCTCTTGCATAAAATTGTATTTGCCTTCTAAATCACAATGCAGAATTTTCAGAAAACTTCCGTGACTTAATGCAATCTGCTTTGCAATGTATTTTTCCTCTGTGATTCTGCCCACTGCTGCTAGTGCCAGCCTAATCCCACCCTCACCCTCCCTGCAGAGGCACTCGGTGCTGGCAGTGGGGTGAAGATGATGAGGATGATGAGGATGACGAGAGCTAACATTGACTGAGCACTGACTGTGTGCCAGGCACTGTCCTGAATACTTTACATGGAAAAGTCACCAGGTCTTCCCTCTGCATCTTATTTTAGTTTCTCTGAACTCTTACTGAGAAAACCACCAAATTGGGCCTAGGAGGGAAGAGGCCTTAATAGCCAATCGAATCAATGTCAGTATCCCTAGATGTCCGGATTTAGCACATTTTGTATTCTTTACCCTTTTATCTACAACTCCCACATATTCATGGCTGTACCTTCTTGGTTCTGAGCATATAACCTTGCTTTTAAGTTAAGAAGTAATATCTTATTTTAAAAACTGCATGTTTTTATAAAGATCTCTTAATTTCCAACGGTAAATCAAGAGAACACAGATTTGAGATAGGAATATTTTTAAGTCCTGCTTCTGCCAATTACTAGCTTTGTAGTTCTGAGCATGTTTCCTAATGCTTCTGAGCCTCAGTTTCCTCATTTACAAAATGAAAATAATACAGACCTTGCAGATTTTTTTACATGGCAGGAAGTGATATGTGCAAAGTACTTACCACGGTACCCTCAGCCAGTAGATGCTGCGTCAATTCCTCTTCCTTTTCTAAAAAGACATCTGTTGTCTCAGTGAAGCAGGTAGGTACAAGAGGACAGATTTCTTTGCCATCATATCTTCTTTCCTTAGTGCAACTTCTTTCTCAGAAACCAGGGGAAATCTCTCCACATGACATACGGCGCAGAAATCACCTTGTCCACAGCGCACCAGGGAGCAGCTTTAGTAAGACGAGCTAACAAACGTTATACATTCTGCCCCACGCAGATGGCAGACCTGAAATCTTACTCTGTCCCCCACTTCCCTACAGTCTCTCAGTGAGCTTACTCTGAGACCCTTAGCAGGGTTTTGCCTCCTGACTTGTTCACCAGGTTCAATGTCTTCTTGACCTGAGAACACCCCGGAGTGGCAGGCTTGAGAAAACAGGCTTTACAGCAGTGGTCCTCAAACATGGTGAATGCACAGACCAGCGGCATCGACATCGTCTGGGAGCTTGTCAGAAATGCAAGTTCTCGGGGCCTACCCCAGAGCCACTGAGCCTGAAAGGCTGGGGGTGAGCCCAGAACTCTGTGTTTTAACAAGCCCTCCATGTGACTCTGATGAAGGCTCAAGATTGAGAACCACTGAGGTTGAGGTAATAACATGGAATTTCCTCCAAACACAAGTGGTGTTGGTTCCAGCAATATGGCAGCAGATGGAAGAATCCAGTCTCTGGAGGCACACGGTCAGCTGCCTCCACAGGTGAGGCCACTCAGCATGGAAGGGCGTCACCATGTCTCCCCACAGGGAAGCATCCTTTTCCCCACACAGCCTCCCTGGCATTGCTCTCTGAGGCTCTGGTCTCAAACAGACAGCACCTGAGAGCCCAACCCAGTGCCCTGTTGTTGCTCAAACACCAGGTGTGGCACCTGTTCCCCCAGCACCACTCTTCAATCATCCCGAGACTGCTGAAGCACCTCCAGCTGGCACCTGCTTTGTCCTCACTCAGCACTGAGTGGCACAGGAGAACTAAAGGTGTTATCAGCAACCACACTGGTCACCCACACTCTGCCAGGTGAGGCTGTGTCTTCCGCATTTCCAGGAGCCTGGCTGACCACGTAGCTACAATTCTCCCATGTCAGCAGGAAGCAGAGGAGAGGCCAGAGCTCAGAACTCTGCCAGTAATTGATAACCCAAAGGATGTAACCCCATCACACACATCCATCCATGGAAAATGCTCCTTATCAAATGCTATGGCTTGAATGTCTTTGTTCCCTCCAAAATTCATCTTGAAACTTAATCCCCTCCAAAATTTAGCTGTTGCCAATGTGATGGCATTAAGAGGTGGGGCCTTTAAGAGATGATTGGGCCATAAGGGCTGCTCCTTTTTTCATGTGATTAAGGTTCTTTTAAAAGGGGCTTCACACAGGGTTCAGCTAGCTTGCTCTCTTGCCCTTCCGCCTCCCATCACATGGGGACGGAGTAAGAAAGCCCACAGTCAACGCTGGTGCCTTGATCTTGGACTTCCAGCCTCCAGAATTGTAAGAGATAGATGTGGTCTTTATAAATTACCCCATCTGTAGTATTCCATTATAGCAGCACAAATGGACTAAGACATCAAGATGGCAGATGACCTAGTCACCCAAATCCAATGGACTGAGTTGTCATAGCCCCACACTCCCTCCTGCCTCACACCTAAACTCCCAAGGGCCTCCTCTCCCTCTGACTCTCCACCCCCAACCCCCAGCGCCACCCCTCCTTGCCTGGTGCTTCGCCACACACTCCAGTTGGAGAAACTCTCAGTCCATGTTTACAGCTACCCAATGGATAACTCAGGTGACCGCAAGTTTCACTAGAAAGGAAGTGATGAATGAGGCTGGCCCAATACAATGTGAGAGAATTGTCAAAAATGGCTCTGTTACTTTAACTCTAGAAGTCAGAGCTTTTTATCAAGAAATCTGAGAACTAAAAACTACGGAATCTGACAGTATAGCTGCCAGGGAAGGTGGCCACCTTCCTTCTCCTAACTCCGTCATCTCCCTCTCACTAAGAATCTCTGCCTTGGCCCTCTTTCTTCTTAGCATTTCCTTCGGTGACACAAGCTGCCAGTGTCCTTCCAATTAATCAGTGGAGCCCGAGGACGCTTGCCTGCAGAGTCTGGTGGATACCCCGTTCTCACAGCCCCACTCAACTCCCAGCTCCTCCACAAAGACCCACACAGATCCCCCTCAGAGCTCCTTCAGCCCTCATCTGGACACCCCTGATAATCTCTCGCCTCACGTAACACCATGTATTACCGTATGTGCAGGGCCATGAGGCGCAATGGAAAACCTGCAGCTTCACAAAGACCTGCATTGGAATACTGTCTCCATTGCTATTGAACCCTGACTGGGAGAAGTTATTTAACTTACCTTCTGCGCTTCAGTTTCCTGGGGATAATGTTATCTACAGTATACATTTATTGTGAAAAACAAATGAGCAACGAATGTGAGCAGGTCAGTACACTCTCTGCCAAACTCTACATACACAACCAGTGTTCCTGTCCTCCCTGTCTACTGATGCGCCCTCCCCAGTCTGATCACTCCTCCTGAGGCAAGAGCCATGACTTATACCTCTGTATCTACGTGCATAGTAGGTGGGATTTCTCTTCGATGTTATGCTAATGTTCAGTCCTGATCCCAGCTAGTCCCTGTGGGATCTTGAGAGTATGGTTTGCACTGCAGGAGCACATTTCAATTCTATGATTATAGTATTACTGACTATAATTTTGTTTGCCATGAAATGCATTTGGAGCAAATGTCTCTGACTATATTTTTAAAAGCTTTGTTTTGGTTGCTATTCTATTAATATGCACCTCCAGTAAAACTAAGAACTAGGAAAAAAAACTATAAGAAATCAGAAGCAGGATAAAATTCTATCCAAGTGTTTACTCATCCTTAGAATCGTGTTATTGTTAATGATGATCTAAATCTTTCTTGCTAAAATTTAGTTTTGTTTCAATCACTTTCTACATTTTTCATAATATAATTAAGATAGTCTTTGAGCCACTTTTAAACTTTTATCTCCAGTTCCCTTACATTTTTCTTATAGTGGCTCACATCTCTCAAAGGACAGCTATAGTCTAAGCACTATGCTAAGCACTTTGCATGTATTTTTCCCCTAATTTTTCTAATCATTCTATGAGTCTCCTCTATACCACATAACCATGATTATTATCACCTTTTTCTTTGAGACAGAGACTCACTCTGTCACCTGGACTAGAGTGCATAGCTCACTGCAACCTCAAGCTCCTGGGCTCAGGGAATTCTCCTGCCTCAGTCTCCTGAGTAGCTGGAACTACAGGTGCACACCACTGTGCCTGTCTAATTTTTCTAATTTTTTTGTAGAAACAGGGTCTCATTCTTGCTCAGGCTGGTCTCAAACTCCCCACCTCAAGCGATCTTCCCACCTTGGCCTCCCAGAGTGCTAGGATTACAGGTGTGAGCCACTGCACCCGGCCTATTATCCCCATTTTATGAATGAGTAAACTGAGGCTAAAAGGGGTTTTGTGTAACTTGCCCAAGGTCACCCAGAAAGTAACTGATGATGCCAACATTTACATCTAGACTGTTTCAGAGATTCTACTTCCTTAACTTTTAAGGTGTTCACATTCCTTCTTATGCCTTTCTCTCATTTCTCTTCATCCATCATAATAAATGGTCACCAATATAAATGAGAACCATCCTGATGCTAAGAATGGGAGGAAGATCCCAGTGTGCACATGGACCATGTTTACCACACAGAACAGCTAATGGGGAGGCATTAAAAAGAGCTTGAAGCATGTAACTAAATAATTGCAGGAATTACTGGACAAAGACTTGTAGCAGCTAGAACCTCAAACCAAAGCCCGACACTAAAGAATCCTTGCTAGTAACTGATAATAACTCTGATTTCATGAGCACCTACGATGTGTGCACCCGGTACTCTGCGGGGTGGCTCTTGCAGATAAGGAAATGGGAAATCAGAGTTATCAGGTGACTTGCCCACAGTCATATGGCCACAGGTGGCAAATCTGATACCTGTTTTATTTTGGCCTCTATTTTAGCCCAGAGCCTGCACTCTTCCCCCATGCTCACCTCAGTCGCAGACGGGTTCTGGCGCATTCTCCAGAACCCAGTGCCATCACCTGCTGGTCATGGGCAAAACTCCTGGCCTATCCCAGGGGCTGGTGGGAGAATGGGCTGCACATTTCTCCCTGTAACATAAGGAATTGGTTCATGCCACATCTCCCTGCCTGCACACCAGGTTATAGTCGTTCACTCGCATTTATTCCGTGCGTGGATGCCATAATTTTCACACCTTATATTTACAAAAGGTTTTGCAGATCACGGAAGCTTTTGCAAGATGAAGCTCAGAGGAACTGAGTGAGTTAGTGAAAGGCTCCTAATTTCTAATCTAGAGCTCTTCCCATTTTGCCTTGCTGTCTCTAGTGGAAAAAGTGCTATCTACATAAAAAAAAAAATAGAATAAAATAAAATAAAATAAAAATGTAGTAAGCATTAGTAGAGACAAACTAAGACCTAATTTCTCCTATACCAACCTGAAACGCTTTTTGGAGTAGCTTTTTTTAACACTTTGCTGTGGGGACAATTTATAAAACACCTCCTTAGAGTTATGTCCCAAGATCCGATTTGTGAAGATATGCCTGCCAGAGTGCCCCCAAATGGCGTCCATCAAATATCGGACATTGGAGAGACATGTGTTTGTGTGACTAAAATGACCACAATACCCCTTCCAATTTCCCTTGGGCCCACGGGACACCACACTAAAAGGCTCACGACCTCAGGTTGCTTCTGTTAAATAACTCCCCAAAAGCAGAGGAAACAAATGGCTGAGTAGCAGAAAAAAAGACAGAGATGCTTTCAACGGCTTGTCTACATGGGATCCAAGCTTTTCTCTCCTGGGGCCTTGGAAATCAAGCCAGCTGCTCAAGCAGAAAAGAGTCACCGGCTTCCTCCTTGGGGTCTATCGGTTAGGCCACGCGTTGGGTGTTCTTTCTGCTGGGACGGAGGGGCTGCGATTGCATCAATGGCATAAAGGAGACTTTATTCATTGAAGGCATCCAAAATAGAAATGTTGCTGTAAAAGTAATTAGACTTGAATTTAAAAGGATCAGTTCCTCATTAAGGGTTTCCTCAAAGGCCTTTTACAAGCTTGCAGCTCGACTCTAATCTCCAGTGTCAGCTGTGCAAAGGAGCGGTGCACAGATGTGCGTTCACATCCTAAGCAGCGCGTGCGCCGGCTCCGCTGATACAGCACAATAAGTACACGAGTGTGAACACGTGCCGCCGCCACCGCCATCCCACCCGCCTCCCCAGAAATGTAGACCCTGAAGATCAAAGTCAACGCTTACATTTATAGAACCTAGAAGAGAACTCTATAGCCATGATTAGAATTATAATTGGTTATTCTCTAGCAGCCTAAGATGTCAACAGAAACCCTTAATTCATTAGTTATTAAGATCATTCACTGTAGTCTCCTCTCAGTACGTATTGGATGTTTACTATGTGTCTGTCTGTGTCCTAGGTTTGAGGACACAGAGATACGTAAGGCACATTCATGCTCTCCAGGAATCGGTCTCAAGCAGGCTTTCTCGAAGTCTCTAGGTGTTGTCACTCATGTGCAACTGAGTTAAGCACAGCTGCAAACCATGAGGCAGCAGGTCCTTCTAGAACCACTGAATTAGAATCCTAACCAGAATCTCTAAGCCGGGCTCAGGAATCTTTATCCAAGTTCTCCAGGTGATTCCTGCGTAAACAGAAGTTGTCATAGACACCTTAATTTCAAAGCATTTGGAAATAATTTGTAATTTTCATTTTGCTAAGGCTTCAAATTCTGGGCTTTAGATTTCAAAGCCATCTCTTGAGAGAACAAAGACACCCACTGCATTCCACACGAGCTCCTCATAGGGTGCAACAGAAGCAAACATCGCCAGTTAATTACGGTAGCCCCCCAAGATTCTCCCTTCTCTCAGTGAGCCTCCACACCCCCAGGCTTCACAGGGCCCACCACAAGCCCTCCGCCTTGTCTGCTAGTGGGAAACATTCTGGTATGTGTAAGAGTTCAAAGCCACGTTAACTGAATCAGGCTGGATTCGAATCCTAGCACTTTCAATTACTGGTTGTGAAACCACAGATAAGTGACTGGCCTTTCATTTCCTCATCTATGAAACAGAGATAATGATAGGACCTAGGGCATAGGATTATCGGGACTGGATGAAATAACGCATACAGAGAGCATAATACGCGGCATGGCATACAATGAGCATTTAATAAATGTTGTTACTGTGGTTACCAAAGTCTTTGGTGGAACTCTTTTTGGTTAATGCCTTGGAGAGCTCAAAAAAAAACCTCACAAAATTCCCAGCATGCTAGCCTCGTCACTGAAAGAGACCATGAAATGGAGGCACCTAAGTCAATGAACAATGATATACTTCTAAACCGTGCTGTGAAGTTTGCAAATTATGAGATAATTTGTGGCTGGGTGAGGGAGGGTAATGGTTGATATTTAAAATAAGCATTTTTTTAAAAACTGAATTTATGAAACACACAGGTATACTGCAACTAAAACAAGCCACATATGTAAAAATCTGGATTTATTATATTATGCATGTCCTTATCAAAAGATAAGACATTTAGCTCCCTAAAACATTTAATGTATGATTTTATTTACAAAATCTTTATCCAAATGCAAAATTTCAGGAGGGCATCTATTACATAGTTCAAATAGGTTTGCTAGATTTAGCAAATTAAAATACAGGACACCCCATTAAATGTGAATTTCAGAGAAACAAACAATTTCTTAGTATAAATATGTCCTGTGCAATATTTGGCAACCCTAACTACAAAGCATGGTTGTTTTGAATCTAAGTTCATGACTGTAATTGAATATCCTTAGTAAGCTTCATGTTAGGAAAAGAAAAACTAATTGGAAATAAACGTATCTCAAGTCAGGTGAATTAAAGCTTTAAGTGCTAGGAGACATTAATTAAACCAGCCCAATCACAGGGATTAAATTAAACCTGAACTGTTCTTCAAACGCTAAGAAGTCTGAAATTTCTCTGTATGCCTGAAAAACTTCTTGTTATAATCTCCGCATTTGAAAGTGTTACGTTAGTACTAGGGGAATAAATGGGGGGAAAGTTAATTTAGGAGAAATTCATTATTAAGATCAGGAGCCAGGGTTCATCCTGTAATCTGGGCTCAAGGTCCAAACTTGCTTTCACAATGAAGAAACTCTGACCCTGAGCGACCTACTGCTGAGTGTGTGATAACCAGCCCCCCAGCGCACAGTTTCTTTCACTCCTTTAATTCCCTTAACTTGAGAACAGGTAAAATGCTTTTTCTTTGAATTATAGTACTCTTTGATGTTACAAAAAAGAAAAAAAAAAAAAAACAACCCACAAAAACACCTCATTTTGGAACTGCCAAATAGTTTCCATGGTGAAAGGCTAAGTAGTTCTTTGGAAATTTTCTAGTCTTTAATAGGCTTTGTATAACAAGGCAACGTGGAGGGTGGAAATCAAAAAAATTTCAAGATTCTTCACTAAGCTTTATATTTTTAAAAAATGTTTCTACCATTGATGTTAATGCTGGTACATTTTTAATCCCCCCCCCCCAAAAACTGGTAGGTCACCATAGTTAAGAAATTAATCCACTGGAAATGAAAGTAGTGATCAAAGGAAAATCAGATGGGGGGTAACAGGAAACGTGTTAAACTTGGAATCAGAAGCTGTGGTTTACGTGCCCACCTCGCCTGTCTCAGGCTGCGTGGCGGTGGGCAAACGCATTTCTCTCTCTGGACCTGTTTCCTCATCGGTAAAATGCATGTTTCCCAAAGACTTTCTGCGGTCCAGAACCCCATGATTCGCAGTCTAGTTGCTTGAATTCAGATGTCTCATCTTTGACAAACCATAGTATTTTGAGAAAATCCCCCCCTCCCCTGTTTCTGGAAGCCTGCCGTAGAGATCACACACACACCCCCCTCTCTCACCCCGTGCTGAGGATGGACTCACGTGATCTTCAGAGACCACTTTGAAAACACTTATTAGCCACATGTCCAAAGAGAGAAAGTGGCTGTAAAGGGCCGTCAGCATCAAGAAAGGAAGAAGCCGCACATCAGAAGAGCTGTTGTTAACACTCAGGCTGCAGCCATTAGAAACTGCTTACGGCTGAACATCCGGAGTTAGTGAACATAACGGAGGAAGGGTCAGGAAACGGCGCCCTATGAGGGATTGTAGGGAAAAGGAACTGGCCATGAAGACTGGGGAGGCGATCGTGGCCACCTTCTCAACCTGCGGGGCCCATTGCCAGCCCTCCAGCACCCAGCTCTCACTCCCAGCGCAGAATCCAAGGCCAGCCACCTCTGAGACCACCTCTGTGTGCCCCAGCTCCACATGAGTGAGAGGTGGGGGGCAACATTCCGCTCTGGAAGCCCTCCCCCGCCCCACCCCAACACCCTCCACCTCTGTAGCCACATGGTGGGCCAAAGACAGAAAGCAAATTTTTCCCCCCTCTAAATTCTCAAACTCCTGAAATATTTTTCGAAGGGCTGGCCCTCATAAATGGTGTGTCTTTTGACTTATGTCTTCAAAAGTGGTTATGACTCGTCTGATTCACACCGTGATTGTTGACACATTGTGATCTTCAAATGAGTCGGTGAACAATCTCTAACTTGACATTACCGTACCACCTCCATTTCCATACATGCACCCAAACCCTCCTCACAGCGACCGGTGAGGAAGGTGAGAGGTTCCTCTTTTTAGAAACACTTTGCAACAGTAGAACAGGCAGGAAAAAACTTTTTAAAAAGATGGACAACTGGGGCCTTTTAGGGTCGGTAACCTTGGTAGGTATCTCTGTACTATAAAGAATTTCTGTTCATAAGAAACAGAGACATAAGGCAGCAAATAGTAATGTGGTTTCTTTTTGGCAAGATTTCTACCCAGTATGACTGAGGGAGAATTAAAGTTTCTGTGCTGAAAGAGGTAAGTGTCAGCTGGCTGACAATGTGCGCCTGGGAACTGCCACCGGACATTCTGTGTACTTCTGGCCACTTTGCTGACGGTGACAGAGCGCTCGGTCCCCTCCGCGGGCCTCGTGAATGAGGGGTGATGAATCTTCACACAACGCAATTTTACCCTTCTGCCTATGATTCATTATTGGCTTCAGGGAAAGCCACAGACACTGCAGTCAGTATTTCTGACCTGTCAGGGCTCACCCCAGAGAAAGCTAAAGTAAAATCTGGTCGCGGGAGGCCCAGGGAAGGCGGTGGCTGCCAAGGTGCCTGCTGGAACCCAGAGCAATGGCACATTTTTCTCTTCCCATTAAAAAACAAAAACAAAACAAAAACTCTACATCCTCTTGTCACTCGGCTCAGCAGAGCTTTTAAACCTATTTGGAGGCGTTTTTCCCCGGAGTTCTTCAAGCTTTTGTGCAGTCCACAATCTTTGAAAGATTTGAGTGCATTTCATGATTATTTTTCATTTGTAATGTCTGACCAAGATGCTACTTATGTTTCTCCCTCGAGTTTAGCTTGTCTTTTTGGTTGTCATCATTTTTATGTTCATTGTCGCTTTTTGAGAGGTAAATCTTTGCAAAGGACATCAAGAAGCATCATAAAAAGTCTCTGGATCACTTTAAAAAGTGAACCAAATTCCTCTGACAGAATTTTTCCGTGTCACTAGGTAGGGAGACATCTTGTGCTTTGGGGTCTTTTTGTATACACAAAGTACTCGAAGCTCCACTGAGGAGTGACTTTACCCAGCCCTGTCCTCCCTGCTCTGGGAATGCAAGGCCATGTGGCCAATGGACAGGGTGCCCATAGGCTCCAAGGTGGCGACTCCAAGAGATGGATGTGTGCCTGTAGACTTTTCTCAGTATGATGTCTGTATTGTGAAGAAGCCACCTGCAAGGCTAAATGTCACATGCCATTCCCTGTGAAGTTCCAAAAAAATCTGCACTCCTCATCTCTCGCTGCTGGCCCATTTGGTCTGGGCTGTAGATTCCCAGCTGTCTGGCAGCTGTCATCTGCTTGTTTACAAACGCAGCAGCTTTTAAGCAAGGCTCCATGGTGCCAGAGCTTCCTGGAAGGCCACTCTCCAGGGCCCCCCAGAGCAAGGGCTGTGCAGCCATTCCCCGCCACGCCGAGAGACGGCCGGCGGAGCTCGGAAGCAGCATGGAAGCCTGCCGTGGCTCCAGACCGTTTCGAAATGAAGTCCCTGATCATGCTACACATCGACTGAAGTATGCTGTGGCCTTGGGACTTCCCCGCCGGCAGAAACCAGACTCTCGCGCCCCAGGTCTGCCGTGCATTTGGTTTGCAGTCATGGACTGCCGTGTGCCTAGCGTACCATTCACGCTTACTTAGCCTGACTCTACCATGGAGATAAAAGTAGCAGAGGGTGACCCGAGGAACAGGTCCTTTAAGTGTTTGGGATTGTGTTTTGTGGTTTGTCTTTATGCAAACCCAAGGCAGATAAGTGTGGTGGGAGGATAGAGCGGCTACAGGGAAAGAGAGCAGGTTTTGGGACCGGCTAGCAGTGGGCCAGTTCCTGGCCATGTAACCTTGAATGAGATGCTTAAACTTCACCTATAAATTCAAAGGTCGGTGATTGTGAGGATGTAATTAAAAAGCACATGTAAAGCAAGGGTTCTCAGCACATGATCCCCGCACCAGGAACATCACCCTACCTGGGAACTTTCTGGAAATGCAAATTTCTGGGTCCCAGCCCAGACCTACTGAATCTGACACTCTGGGGATGGGACCCAGCAATCTATTTAATAAGCTCTCCTGGCAATCCTGATGTAGTTTGAGAAGCCCTGATACAATTCCTCTAGCACAGTGCCTGGGACACAAGACATGTTCGCTTATCCTTGCAGAGATTATTAACAGATCTAATAGCTTGAGGAATTATTGGTTTGGAGCCTAATATATCATCCCAGTATACTGCTGGGGCCCAGATAGAATATCCACTCTCAGGGGTAGAATCTAGCTGTGACTGTGCATGCCCCCTTGTCAGCTTGTACTTGGTGTAAAGTAGGTGATGCGCAGGTCTGAATCACACAGTAAGTGCAAAGCGGTGTGGGTGGAAGTGACTGAAAGGAGCGGCTTTCCAGACCTGCCCACTCTCCCGCTCCCAACCCCAGCCAGCCACTCCCTGTGCCAAGTGCAGGGAAGCTCTCCACGCCCTGGGGAGGCGCAGGGGATGCAGCCAGCACCTCTGATGCAGCAAATGTGAAAAGCCCAGGTTCTGTGGGGAGCTCCGTGCCTGCCTGCTTCTCTTCCTGCACCTCGGAAGCCCGAAAGACCCTCAGTTAAGGGTTTTGGGGTTTTTTGGCTGCAAATTGTGAAAGAACTTTTTTACCCCTCAATAAGACTGATACCCATGTTGTCACTGAGGACATTTCCTGACAAAGCTGTGATACGCTGACTCCAGGCAATCGGTCTCTGGGCTGGGGACTCGTCCAGCCATTCCTGGGAGATGCCAGGGGCTCGACCCTGGGTCAGTGTGTATGGAAGGAGGCTTCTGGACAAGTTGTCTCAGAGTGTATGAAACATGCACATCGGGGATTAAAGGGAAGAAGATACCAAGTTCCCCCAGACAAGCAATATCCAAAATTTTTGTTAATGAAAAAAAAAGCCTGGTCTTCTTTGGAAGTGATAAAGGTGGAAAAATATGAAAAAGTAGAATACCAGGCCAGCAGGAAGACGTTGCTCATCACGGGCTTTAGGGCCACTGACAACAGACATCAAATCCAGATGTGGCCTGGAACCCGGAGCCAGGAAAGTTCGCCAGATATTAAGAGTAACCAAACAATCCATATCACATGAACAACGGAGCGTCAGTCACCCATTCATTAAACAGACACTTACCGAGCACACACAACGTCTGGGCCCTGGGGAACACGTGAAACTGCAGGCACGCGAATGGGCAACTCGAGGAGGCTGGGGGGCCGTGTCCGAGGGAGGGGCCGGTCCCGGGGGAGTGACGCAAAGCGGTGGTCTGAAGGGGCAGTGCCCCTTAACCAGGCAGACGGACAGAGGCGGGAACGAGGCTGTCCTCATGCCGGTTGGAACCCGAGGGAAACAGAGCAAGGCACCTCAGGGACGCTGAAAGAAGTGAATGGCAGTGGAGTTGAGGGACCAGTGACAGGCACCAGCCAGAAGGGCCTCCTAAGTATGTTCAGGGGCTGGGAAGGTGTCCCCAGGGCTCTGGGAAGCCACCGGAGGCTGGCGAGCACTGAGCTAACTGTATCATCACAGGACGGCGCGGGGGTGACACGCACAGGCCGGGCGTCCAGACCTGGATCTGAACCTCGGTTTTATCACCTCTTAGCTTATGTTCTTGGGCAGTATCTCAACTTCTTTCTGCTTAAATTTCCTTGTCTATAAAATGGGGTTTTCATTACCTTATAGGTTTCAATAAGGAATAAATGAGATAAGTGTACACCAAAAGCTTAGCATATTTGGGATGTAAACTCACCATAAATATCAGCTGCTATTATTACTAATATAACAGGCAAATATTCACTTGGGGTTCACACAGCCTTTGCCCTTCCTCCTGCCCATCAAAGAAAATTCTACCAGCTCAATCTCCCTTCCTCTTTCTCTTTTCTGCAAGAAAGGATTCTCGCTTGCTGGGGTTGGAGCTGAACAAGTCATCCAGTCTGTCCTGGGAAGTGCCGGGGCCTGGAATCTGGGTCAAGGGGTACGGAAGGTGGATCAGTTTCTCGGGGCTGGGAAACCTGCCTATCCTGAGAAAAAGCAGATACTGAGTTCCCCCAGCAAGGAGTATCCAAAATTTTTTTAATGGAAAAGAAAATTGGTCTGCTTTGGTGAAGATGGAAGGAAGGAAGAGAGAGGAGGAGAGAAAAGCAGTAAGAAGCTCAGGGTGGGAGAGAGAAGTTGAGGACATTTGTGTCATGCTGGGAGTAGCTGGGGGTGAAAGGAAAGTGGGTGGGAGGGCAGAGGGAATTCAATTACGAATTGTGTTTGGACTCCTGTTAACTTTTTTTTCCTTTTCTAAGATTCAAGAATAAAATTTCCTTTTGGCCGGGTATGATGGCTCATGTCTGTAACCCTAGCACTCTGGGAGAGGCTGAGGCTGGAGGATTGCTTGAGCCCAGGAGTTCAAGACCAACCTGAGCAAGAGCGAGACCCCGGCTCTACTAAAAATAGGAAATATCAGCCGGGCGTGGTGGTGTGTGCCTGTAGTCCCAGCTACTCGGGAGGCTGAGGCAGGAGGATCACTTGAGCCCAGGAGTTTGAGGTTGCTGTGAGCTAGGCTGACGCCACGGCACTCACCCAGGCAACAGAGTAAGACTCTGTCTCAAAAAAAAATAAAAATAAATAAAATAAAATTCCCTTTTAATTAGTTTGGCTCTTGTCCTGTGTTTCTTTCAAGTTGACTCTATGTGGAGGCTGAGCCATACAGATTCCTTCTCCAGGATTTAGTAGAGTTATAGCATTAATGTTGGAAGTAGGTATATGAATACCTACCCCCCAGGGCTATTCTTAGGATTAGATGTGGTAATGCATGTGTATCCACTGGCTTTCACTAGATTATGCTGCAAACAACCCTCAAATCTTAGTGGCTTACAACAACAAAGGTTTATTTTGTGTCTCGCTCCTGTCCTGTGTTCGTTGTGGTTTGGCCGTCTGTCTTTGCTCTGGCAACCAGACCGGGGGCGGCAGGGGGCAAGGGGGCGGGGTGGAACCCGCCCGGATCTGCTCCAGGCAGGGCTGGCGCACAGGGAAGAGAGGCAGAGCCGCGGTGTTTCTCGGAGCTCCTACTCAGAAGCACGTCACTTCCATTCCACTGACCAAGCAAGTCACACTTGTTGTCAACAGGGTGGGGAACATGATTGTCCCACTGGATGGGTCAGCAAACACTCGAGAACATGAATACAATCTGCCACACACATGAAGTGCTTAGGACAGGACATGGCACATAGGAAGCCCTCAACTAATGATCGCAGTCATTCATATCAATCTGCAAAACGGGGGACATAACAGCAGCAGCTTCACAGGGGAGTGTGAGGATTAAGGGAGGTGATCAGTGTGATGCCTTTAGCACAGGGCCTGGCACGTAGGAAGTTGCTCAATAAATAGCAGCTATAGGTGAGTTTTTAAGGGAACGGGACTCCCTGGGACCAGGAAGGGGAGAAGAAGGCAGTTAAAGAAGGCCACAGCAAGGAAGCACGTGGTGACCTGAAGCTATAGAGAGAGGATCTTTAGGGCCCCCATGGGAAAGGATGCCTCAGTCTCAGGAGGTCAGAGGCCGGAGCAGGACTCGGGAGAGCCGGAGGCAGCATGGGAGCAGGAAATGCCAATTATCCGCACAATCTGTGGCGCACACGCAGAGCAATAGAGAGCTCCTGTTTGTCCGGCCTTTCCTGGGCCACAGGGCCAAGCCTCGGGCTCCGACAGGACACTGGACCCCCTGCGTCAGGGCCGAGCTGACACAGGGCCTGCTCCCTGCTCTTGAGCACTGCAGCTAGCAATGGTCCCTTTCTGCACACAGAGAGGGAGCTCCAGGTGTCCCAAACCCCAAACCCACTGCCACCCTGGTGGGAGGAGCATCTGGGACCTCAGGCTTTCAATAAAAGCGGATGTAGAACAAGTTTGTTCTACAAACAAGGGGTCCCTCCCACTCCATTTAACCTCTGTCTCTAGCATTCCCCACCGGACGGCTCTCCAAGGAGGTCCTTACCCCTGCCTAAGCCGCCCTTTTCCACCTTCCTTCTGGATCATTCCATCAGCAAACACTGGGAGCCCTCCAAGGAGCAGGCATGTGCTGGGTTCCAGGGACAGGGCACCTACGCGTCCTGCCTCTGTGCAGCTTATGCTCTGATGCAGGAGGAAGCAGGACTCAAGAGGAAAAGGTAAAATTGTTCCTCTGTTGGCCAATGGTGAGTGCTAAGGGGCACGGGAGCGGGGGGCGCGGGTAGCACAAATGTAGAGTGTGGCACAGAAAGCCTCACTGGAGCAATTCGGTAGAGACCTAACAGAGCTGAGGAAGAGATGTTAGAAGGAACACCAAGCCCAAAACTTTGGGTATCAGGAAAAGAGCCTGGGGCCAGCGTGGCTGCAGCAAAGCAGTTTATTGAAGGTGGCCTCCTTCCCCCAGTTGATTCTCCCTTCTTTCAGGGCTACAGGTTAGGGAAGCAGCAAGGCAACTCTCTCTGTGACTCTGTTTCCCAGCGCCGTGCTTGGCACTCCTCTGCTGTGCCGGTGCATGTGACAGCGAGGGGAACTTGAGTTTGAATTCAGATTCTGCTTCATTCATCAACTTTGATGGTCCCTGGTACAGCCCCGCCCACCAGAGTTCACCTGCTGCCCACAGTTCCAGGGCAAGGTAACAGTTTCCTGCACCTCTGCCTGGGGTGATGCTTGGTCCCAGAAATGCACCTGGTCCTCCCCCAGGGCAGGCCGGAAGTGCTGGGGAGCGACCCTCATGCAGTAAATGAAGACCCCGGGCCCCCTGGCCCTCAGTGGTCCGTTCTGCACAGTCTCAGAGGGCCCCCAGCAGGAGGAAGCCCAGGTCCCGCTGTGCAACCATCCGCAACACACCCAACTGCTTTCTTCTTTCCCCGGCTGACCGGCTTATGTCCCCATTCCCTCCCAAATATGCTACCTGCCACCAAATCCTTGTCCTGTCTGCTTTGGGGAAAACCTAAATTAAGATGGCAGCCATGTGAGTCTGGTGTGAACACTCCCAGCCTATTTCGTCATCTGTCTAATGCAGACCGTGAAGAATAATGAAGAGTTCATGGGCCTCGGGGAGTGAATGAGTAATGAGGAGTAAACAGTTCGGAGTGAATGGGTTAAACAGTGAGGCAGCCAGCCCTGCGCGCCACTCTGACAACAAACATGGTGGTGTATGTGAAGTTGCTCTGCAAACTGTAAGCAATGCTACAAACGCACGCAGGCAGCTCTGTGTGGGGCTAAGAGAGTGATCCCACAGTCAGAACACCTGGGTTCCATTCTTCATTCTGCCTCGCAAAAGCCATGTGACCCTGGGCAACGTACTTCACCTCTCTGTGCCTTGGTTTCTCAATCTTTAAGATAGAAGTAATCATGACCGCACCAATCCCATAGACGATGTTACAAAGATTAAATGATACATGCAGTGCACCTAGAACTGTCCTGCCTTATAATAAGAGCTACATGAGTGTTTGCTGTGTTATTTATATTGTTATTACAGTGTTATTTACAATCGTTTTAATATTACATTATTTTTAAGCTGTGCTGAAAATGCAACAGTCTTATGCCTACACTCCTGTTGTGTCTCTCTATCCGCCTGCTCCGATAGACTCTGTAGGTTTGTCAACATGAGTTTTTTAATTGCATAAATAATTCACGAATACATTCAGATTGAAAGAGTTAAGCAGTATACAGAACAAAGCTTAAAAATCCCTTCAACGCTCAGCCCTAACCCCCTCCACTGTCAACAATGTGGGGTCCTCTCCCAGCTCCCTTTCATACACTGACGTGTATGTGTACACAACTTCTTTTATGGTAGTATCATACAAAATTTGCATTCCAGTTGTATCTCATTTTGCTTATTTTCCTTCATTATATTTTGTAGATTTTTTTCCCAATGATGATACAATAAGTCTGCTTCGTTCTTTCAATTCTTCAGAAAGGATATACCCTAATTTGGTTTAACAAATCCCCTATTGATAGATGTTCACGTGTAGTTTTCCCCATTTGAAGACCACACTACAATCAACATCTTTGTGCTTACATCTTCACATAAGCAAAGGAATATTTCTTAGGCGAGATTCCAGTAAGTGGATTTGCTGGGTCAAACGGTGTGTGAATTGTTTGTTTTGCTAAATACTGCCAAATTGCCTTCCAATTTACATGTCTTCCATCTTTGGGGGGAGGTTTTATTTTTGTTTTATTTATTTTTATTTTAAAAGGGGGGTTGTTTTTATTTAAAGGAAGGGTTTTCTTAGGCTGTTGGTCTCAGAATCATGTTATTCCCTGACAACTGGAATAGTAATCTGTTCCTTCTTTTCTTTCTGGAAACCCAACATCGCAGCTGCATAACCCACCCGCTACCCACCCACCTCCATCCTTCCCAAACTGCACACACACACAAACACACGTGCATGCACACACACATACGGTAGGCAACTATAATGGGGGAGAAGAACTATCTCCCCCTGTAATGTTGCTGACTTGATTTGGGACATTGTTCACACTAAGATGTGAAAAAGCTTGAGCCTCCTTTCCTGTGGCCACCATAAAGCTAGCTTTCCTGAGTAGGGGCTGCTGGTCGCCTACCCAACACCCCTGCTTCCTCAGGAGGAGAACCTTAAGTTGCTGGAGCCATGGAATCCTGATGGCTACAGAACTACATTTCCCAGTGTGCACTGCAGGTGGGGCAGCCAATGAGCTGTAAGTGCAAGTTGATGGGGCAGGCCCTGTCAAGGCCAACTCACCAGGGAAATGAAACCTTTTGCTTGCCTGGAATTGGGCTTGATTTTGATCATGTTCAACCATTGCAATGGACATCAGCCTTAGGACTGAGCAAAGTCCTGGAGGATCCTGCTGGAGCTTGTGTTAACTCTTTAGTTGCTGGATCTTGGAGATGCTCCAGGGATGCCAACCTTTTCAGAGAAATAAGTCAATATTAAGACAACTAATTGGCCAAACCTGTGCATTCTGAATTTTTGTCAGCCCTGCTTGAAAGAAAGAGGTTATGGCTAGAGACCAGCTGCCAAGTGTGGCCACGAGGGAATGGTCAAGATGGAAGCCAGGCGCTAAGGATGACGGGCATGACAAAGCCGTGGGCTGTGGGGGACATGCAGCCATCACACTGGCCCTCTAGACTTTCACAGAAAGCCACTGGGCTTAAACTAAATCAGTTGCTGGCATTCCTTCTTCAATGTTTTGGCTCATTATGGCGGAAAGAACTCAAATCCACACATTCTGTAGCCAAAAGAGGAGCCCTCAGTCTATAAACTTGGAAGTGCTTTCAGGGCTCCTCTGAAGAACCCTGCATCACCCTGTGGCCTTCTCCAAACAAACTCCCATTTTCCAATATCCCTCTTATATTTATCATCAGACCTTTGCACAATTCTGCAGACCTGACACTTTTTTTTCCGGACCCTGTTTCTATTAATCCAAAGTAAAATTGGGTTAATTTTGGAAGTAGCCACACCACTCTGTTGGCTCCAGGGTCCCACCCCTGACTCTTGTCAGGCAACTAAGCTGCCACATGCAAATCCTAATCCTTTCCCAGATGTGATTCCTAAATTCAAAGGCCCCCAAGGCTGACCTTTGCACCTGTTATAAAACAGAACGTGGAAAGGTCTTCTATAGGGATGTCCAGTTCAGTCTTGTTTACAATAGTGAAAAAAATGGAAACATCTGTGACCCACAAGTAGGAATTAGTTTAAAAAACTGCAGTACATCCATCCAATGACTACTAAGCAACTATTTAAACATGATGATACAGAAACTTGTCAGCAATGTTCAAAATATATTAAGTGCAAAGCTTTTATTGTAGGATTCCTTTTGTAAAAATAATTATAAACATATGTTTATGTAGTTAGATGTATTGGCACAAATGCACAAGGATAATTCTAGAGCATGCTAAATGCCAAAAACCTTTCTGGTGGTATTTCTGAATTTATGGTAGATTTTAAATTTTCTCCTCTGTGACTTTGTACAGTATGTATTTCTACAATATATACCATTTTTGTCATCAGGAAAAAAATACAAATATTTATTTATCTATCAGTATCATTATCTACCCCTATCTATCCATATGAATGTTTTTAACAACTTAGGAATAAGTGAAGGATGAGCTAATGAGAAAACCCCAGTCTGGAGCTTCAAGTTCATGGGTGATTCTTAAACCCATTACTCAAAGCCAAGGCTGCCTGAGTTTTAGAAACCTAACCTTGTTGAACTTCCCTCGTGGTTCCTGAGATATGTCATATGCTCCGATAATGTGCCCCACGTGACAAGCTGTCCAGTTCTTTGCAAAACAAAGGCTAAAAAGGCCACTGGATGACCTTGCACATCTGGGACGGTTGGTGGCCAGGGCTGGAGCAGCTGGGCAGCCCTTCAGCTCGAGCTTCCCTCCCACTGACTTGGCACCACCCACCACCTCTGCCCCAGATCCTTCCCCGCCACCCCCTGGGGGAAATGTGTCCTGCCAGCTCTTGCCCCACCAGATGAGGAAAGGAGACTTTCTCTGCCTCTGTCCCATTCTAGGAGCTTTGCTCACGCAACCAGCGATCCCCTGGGGCCTCAGACAAAGGCTGCCTCAGGCCAGCCCTGGACCTCAGCTCGGACACAGAAACCAGCCGCCTCCTCCATCTCCGCAGCTGCCTCTGAGTCCAGCACACAGTTCTCAGGGCCAGCCCCGTCCCCTCCAGTTCTGTTTCGCTCTGCTGGGGCGGAGGCCAGGCAGCATCTTGGGGCCCGTGCACTGGAGGGGCGAAGGCTGAATCGGATCTGCAGGTCACGTTTGAGTCCTTAGCCCAGCAAGGTGTCTCCAGGTAGCCCAGCCTCCCACCTGCCCCATGGGTGCCTGTCACCCTCCCCGACCTCACCCGTATTAGGCTTCAGAGAAACCAAAGCCACCCTCACCAGAGGGGTCCTGCCCCTCTGCAGCCTCACAGCCTACGGTATAACAAACTCAAAACACCAAGCCTGCTCCGTTTAACTTCAGATAAATGAGCCCTCTGCATCTCCCCTGCCTTTTGTCCCCAAAGCCCCAACGTAACATCTTTTTTTGAGTCCATAAAACCAGGGGAAAAAACTGGTCTGATTGTGGAATCCCTTGACCCAGCCAGCACATGCGTCTCCCTCACTGGCCCAATCTCTCAGAAGGCACAAGAACAATCCCCAAACTGTGGTTCTTCTAGGGAGGCCTTCTCCAAACCACTAAACAGCCTTTGCCCAGGGCGGGCATGGGCAGGCAGGGCAGGCAGTCCTGTGGCAGAGCCCACAGCCTGCGCTAACCAGCCCGCCTGCCGAGGTGGGAAAGGCCGTTGTCCTCCCAGGTACCCTAGTTCTGCCACTTAGTAGCTGAGTGACCGTGTGCCAGTAGCCTGGGCTCTGTAAGCCTCAGTTTTCTTCCCTGTAAAATGGGCATAATATCAGTAGGTACCTAATAAAGATGTTGTATGGATTAAGTGAGCTAATGCTTTCCAAGTGCTTAGCACAGTTCCTGGCACAGAGTAAGTGCTTAGAAAAATGTTAGTTGTGTGGCAATGGTAGTGGGGGTCACTGTGACCACCACCGGCACCTTCTGGGACCCTCACAAAAGCAACAAGGCCAAGAGCACTAAGTCACCCACAGACCACACCCGCTTCCCCACCGATGTCAGCCCTCCCACACAGGCTGCACGAAGATCACGGCCCAAAAAGGACCACTCCTGAGGACCAGCGGGAAGTGTGCCTGGAATGTAAACGCTTGCTGACACGTGCTTCAATAGAAGGATTGCAAACGCATCAGGGCCGCCACGTTCCTCATCAAAGGAAACTGACACTCTCCCCCTACTCACAGAGGGCAGTGAGACCCTCTCTGTAGCTGGCAGTTCAGTGGGCTTAGCCAGGCTGGCTGGGTATGATGCTGGGCCCATCTCTTCCTCTGCCTAAGTTACTTACTTCTTCTGGGCCTCTGTTTGCTCATCTGTAAATTGGGCAGCATAAACATAGCATCTACTTCATAGGATTGTTGTGAGACTTAGATGCAACACTGCACATGGAAAGCAACTAAGTCAGTGCCTTGGCACATTGTAAATGTTCAGTGATACTAGTTGTTATTATTTGTCTCCAGAAGACATGAGTTTGATTCCTGCCTATAAGCTATACATTAAATTTTGAGCAAATTTTAATCATCACTCCGAGCTTTGCTTATCTCCCCTATAAAATGGGAGCCATGTCCACTCAGCCTCCTAAGACTGCTGTGATATGAGTAAACCAACTGCTGTACTCTCCTCGCATGGCTTCATCTCACACAGTGCCTGGTCTGTAAATGGTTGTTGATTGAATGAGTGTGAAACTCCATGATGTGATTGTTACTTAACTGCTTGCTGAACGTTTTGATTAAAATTGAGGTACTTTTGAGTGGCTTCAGGAAGGGAAGCCCATCAGATGCAATGGTTTCAACTGAGACTACAGACCAGCAACCTCCCTTCGTTCTATCTGTGGCTTCCATGTTTTTAGGAACATGGGCTGGTGCAATGGAGCCAAACACATCTCGGCGGCTTTGAGTCTTTGGGTCCTGCCTCCCCGGCCTCCTCTGAAACCAAGGTCACCTTCTCTGTTCATCTAACAGATCAAGTGGAAGATACACGACAGCCACCAGATGAATTGGAGTCAACGTTGAAACAAACAGCAAGTTGTCTTCTCTCTGTCTTGAAGAGATTGATATCTACTTCTTCAGCTCCAGTCTAGCTTTCCCCAAGACTATGCCCTGACTTGGTGCTTTAGTTCTCTGTCTTAACCAAACTCGTTCTAAAGAGCTGTCCATTTTCTTAGCCTTGGGTCAAAAGCCTGCCAAAAAGAAAAAAAAAAAAGGAGGTGGGGGAAAGGGAAGAGGAGGAGAAGAAGGAGGAAGAGGAGAAGAAAGAAGGCGAGGAGAAAAATAAATATGAGAAGGAGGGAGAGGAGAAGGAGGAGGAGAGAAAAACAATAGTTTTTTGATTCCACGGATTAGTCAGAAACCATTAACACTGACTAGTCATGTCTCAACTTGCCCCTTGGAACTCTAGAATGAAGCAAATCCCCTCATGGGCTCAGCAAGATGAAGTTGCTGTTCTAGTAATTCGTTTCAAGAAAACTTTCCTGGAAAGCTCTACTTCCCCCGTAAGAAAGCATTGCTGTATTAAGGTGCTTAAGATTATGGGGACTTTTTGGCATGCAGGAACTCTGAAGGCGTCACTTACTTTCCAGCTGGGCCTTGCTTGCTTTGTGGGTTCATAAGACAGAGAAGAGAACTGAGGGAACAACGGGACTGGGTGGGTCTCCGGTCCTTACCCAGGTCTCTCTCCTCTGTTGGGGATGGAGGTGATGGGACCTGTCCAGGGATCACTGCCAGGGTCAGTGAGTGTATGGAAAAGGGCTTTGAACTCCTTGGAGAAAGAGTGTTCTTTAAATACCATTTTATTATCAGGTATCCCTTTTAAATTTGCACTTGTGTAACCAAGGGTCATCTCTAACCCTATTAGTGTTCACTAGAGGGGCACCCACTCTCCGTCTTTGCCCTCATCCCTTCTCTCCTTCCCCACTGATCTGCCTCCAAAGAAAAAAAGACCAAAAAAAAAAAAAAAAAAAAACCAGTAAAGGACAAAATATCCGTGGTATATCTCCTCTGTGCTGGGTATCTTGCTAGGTGCCTTATAGAAATCATCTCATTTAATCTTCACAGTGCCCTGAGCGAAAGGGATGGTCATCACTACTTCCCAGAACAAGCAGGTTCAGGAAGGTTAAGTGATTTGCAGAAGCAAGGTGGTCACCAAGGTTTTCCTGGGTTGCTCTTTCTATTTGACAATGCCATTGTCCCTCCAAGTGCTCTAACAAGAGTCACCAGACTACCCCATCCCAGGTGAAAGCTGCTGGCAAGGACCTGGTTAATGAGCTTGAGTCATAAATAAATAAATGCAGGTTTGCTCATTCTTATAAAAGATGACCATTGGCAATTGGATTAAAATCTCATTTACAAGGAAGTTCTGAACTCATTTTTTTTCCAGCAGAGTTCACTCTAGTTGAGTTAACAACTTGTCCACCAGCCTCTCTTAGCCTAGTTCCTACCTGCTTTCCACTGACTGCCAATGAGCCCACCTAATCCTTCTGGACTTCGTGCCCGGTGGGTAGATATGTGGAGTGAGATGGCAGAGACACATCACGGGTGATGGGAAGTAGTTCTGACACATCGTCTCTCTCCTCCCTCACCTCACACGTTTCTTCTTTGGTTTTGCACCGATCTCCCATCTCTTTCTTCCTTACCCAACACATCCCACAACATCAAGGATCCTCGTTAAGCTCAGAGAGATCTATGTTTAAATCCAAGACCCTTATCCTTGTGTGTGTTCCTTAACTCAAGTCTCACTTTCTTCCTCTGTAAAATGTGGGTTGTTGTGAAGATTCGATGAGATAATATAACTATAAAAAGGACTTAGCATAGTGTCTGCACATAGAAATAGTAGCTATAATTGGGTTTTATCCAGAAGCCTACAATGGCTATTGACTCTCAAATTAAGACTCCTAATTATGGTTTTTAAGATCCTCAATGGATCTATTTCTCATATTCATTTATTCTTTCATACATCAAATATTTACTGAGGGTGCACCACATGCCTGACCATGACAATGAACATAACAGATGCAAACCCCTACCCTCCTGAAGTTTACACTATAGTGGACAGAAATAAAGCAATAAACAAAGAAACCAGCCAAGACTTAAAGGAAGTTTGAGCTGGAGCCACATGAATGTGGGAACAGGAGGGCTAGGAAATGAGAATGGCCTGTGCAAAAGCCCTGAGGCCAACAGGCACCTGCAGGCTCCGAGCACAGTCCAGCCGCAGAGGACAGTCTGGCTAAATGAGTGAGGATGGGGAGCGGGACATGAGGACAGGCAGGGCAGGCACTTGCCTTAGGTGCAAAATTAAGGGGTGTCAAAAATCTCAGTAATCAAGATGAATAATATTTTAATACAATATCTTTAAAAATCACAATATAAAAATTTCATGATAAAATATCAAATTTTAGATACAGACCAGATAGGTTTGACCAACTCTTCATTTGCCTTAGGCTCTACTATGGTCCAGCACACATAATTCATTGACAACTGAGTGTGGGGAGGCCACTTAAACTTTGCACTTGGGGCTAATGCCTTGCTGGCCCCAGCCCTGAGTCAGAGAGGAGCAGGGGAGGACAGGGAAGGGCCCTTAAGGACTCTGTGTCTGTGAAATGTGACCTCACACACACCTCACTGCTTCAGTGATCTCCGGCCGCTGTCCCTTGCGTGTTGTCCACACTCTCAGCTGCAGTCACCGCAGTGCTGGGGCCACCATCGCCCTTCGTGAAACTCCCCACCACTGATCTAGAGGCTGCTGGGTCTGAGCTGGGCGACAGAACTTACAAGATGCGAGTCCTGGCGCTGCACAGATGTGAGAGGGGAGCCTGGACTTGCACACGTGCATCCAGCAGGGCTGCAGACACCTCCTCCACGCCAGGGAGCAGACTGGACGACAGGGCACGGCCATGAGCAAGGAGCCGTGGTGTCTGGGCCACCAGCCCACTCGTAACCCTAGGAGTCCTCGCACAGGGCACAGGAGCTCTGAAGGAAAAGGTGTCCTTAGATGACACGGTCAGGGGCAGCCTCGGACTCACAGAGGCAGGGAGCCAGTGGCCATGAAGACAGATGGGGGGGGGGACCTGGCTGTATCACCTAGAGGCCGGAGGGGGGGGTCTTGGGCAGTTTATATAATAATGTTAAGTATCAGTTTTCTCATCTGTAAAGTGGGAATAGTCAGAGAACTGCAAGGTGTGTGACATGCTTGATCATCTGTCAGGATGATCATGGCAGCACTGAAGTGCTTTCTGTTTCAATCCTGACCCACACTGGTGCCTCTTTTTGTCACCAAGTGTAAATAAGAGTTGGTAAAAGAATGGCAGTCTTCTCCAGCGGCTCTCGGTGCCTTTGGGGAGAAGGCCGGCGTAGCTGTAAGGAAGCCCTGCCGGCCAGGACGCTCAGAGACGGAACGAGATGCTGCCAGCGCCACTCGTGGGGTTTGCAAATAAACTGTCAGGTCTCAGCTCTCAGCAGCGTGTGGCTGTGACAGACAGGTTCATGTGTGTGCAACACCCTCTTCCCTGCCACCCCCAACTTTAACACTTTGCAGTGGAAAAATCCCAGGCTGCGCAGAAGAGCAGCTTCCAAGTAGGTGGAGGAATTCATAAGCATCAGTCTTCTCAGCAGAGGAGTGAGGACAGCTGGTGCCTACATCTTTAACCTGGTTGTCGGCTGAATCGCAGAATTTGCAGCGAGATTCCTAAGGCTCTCCAGCCTGGGTGGTCTGGATTGGCCAGGTCCAGTGCCTGAGCATGGAGCCCAAGCCACCTGCCTGCTTGATGACATTCAACTTCGTGTGGTTCCATGCTGGAATTTCAGACCAGAGAGAGAAGATCAGAGCCCAGCACTGCTGCACCTTTGGAGAAAGCCAGAAACAAGGACACAGAGAACAGTGGGAGTTTAGAGCTGGAAGGTGCCTAACAGGACAGCTCGTCCAGCCATTTTCAAATGTCCACTTTAACAGGGGAAACCTTGTGTATCTCAAATATAATTATACATATAAACTCATTATGTTTTTTTTTTTAAAAAAAAGAAGAAGAAGATGATGATGAAAAACATGCTCTCCTGTGTTTCGCAACAGGGATGCTATTAAAAATTTGGTCAGGGGGATTCATTCTGGGGAACGGCCCTGCGTGGAGTAGGATAGTTAGCATCCCTGGCCTCCATCTCTAAATCTCAGTGGTTCCCCCACCCCAAGAGATTGAAACTAAAAAGCTCCCGTACATTTCTAACTACCCTCTGCAGGTTCCCCTCCCACTGGGAACTCAGGAACAGGGTGGGGCTGCAGGGAACTGGGCAGCTGTGAAGTCTGAGGGCCACCCCTGAACCTGGGTTTTGCAGAGCAGCCTTTGAAAACCACCGTGGGGCTGCCTGTCAACACCTGATGTAGCACATTCTCACTGTATCACCAGGAGTAAGCCACTTAGCCTCTTTGGGCCTCAATTTTCTCCTCTGCAAGGAGGGAATAATATGCCTTGCTATTCCTTAGGGCTTTTGTGGGGACCAAATGAGGCACTGCGCACAGCATACTTTGCAAACTCTCAAGCCTTCCCCGACATACGGCATCATTCGTTGTATTACTCTCCTGTGTATGCAAAGACACTGTTATCCAAGTCTTTTGAAAAGGCTTACCATGGAAACCAAATAATAAAAGCAAAAAGCTCAATCATAAAGCTTCCACTGAAACCTGCTTCTATTCACGTCCCTTGCACACACAGCCCATGGAGACGATCGTTGCACTCCGCTCCCACCGAGACGCCTACTTTGGCTTTTGTTAGCCAGCAAGACGGTCAACCAACCTCGGCCTGCAGCCAAGGTTCAGCCAGCACGTCTCAGAAACCCATGACTTAGAGAAAAGCTGCCTAGTGGACTTCAGTAATTTCTCTCCTACCCAAATGGTGCTCATGACTTGAAAATATATCAGGAGAAAAGCTATAGACAGGTGCTCACCCAACATCACACCTGTACCAGATCCAGATGTCATCATTTTGATGCTGTCTGTAACATTTTCAGACTTTTGACAGACTGGAACCTAATGCATGAAAATAGGTTGAGATTTTTGTTGAAAAGGGAATCAAGATGACATTACATCATCGGGGCTCTTTCCCCTGGATTGTTTGAAAGCCACTCTTCGAGTCAGGAAAGAGAAGTTTGTGCAGGTGTGCTTTTCAGTATGAACAGAGCAAAAAAATCCATTCCAACTTCACAGCAAACCGGAGCCAACATTTTTCCGATTTCCAAGTCTTTTTAGGTGATAGAATTGGGTTTTATTTATTTCTCTTTTTCTCCGTTCCTCATTCCTGTGTTACCCTGAAAGGAGTGTCCTTCTGATGTTCCCAAGGAAGGCCCAGAAGCCAGCAGGGGTTGCTTTAGTAGGCTTAGGATCAGCTTTGCAGAATAAAATTTCGCAATATCTCCACTTACTCCCACCCTTTGGCAATTGTCTTACTTAGCTTTGGCTAAATACAACTTAGAGTTCAAAGAGAAAATGCATGGCGTGTTTTCTTTGGCTTCCTCAAAAATCCAGGGGATTCCATGTGGGTAAATCTCATATAAATAAGAAATACATGATTCCATTTCTCTGTGATCATACTGGGTTTAAGAGAAATGGAAAATGTGTCTGGCTTGAAATATTCTCTCTCCACTTCAGGGGGGAAAAAAAGTGCGACTCAATAAGGCAGATCCAAAACACTAGCCCAGGATCATTAGACCCAAGTGAGGAAAATACCAAAACAGCAAAAGAAAATATAAGTGAAATTTTCATCTTCGCTCGCACTGGGGAGCTCAGAGAAGCTAAACCAGCAGCTGAATTTCTGAGGATCGTGTGTGGCTTCCTTCTGCCTCTCCCCGCCCCCTGGGCAGTACAGTTCTAGCCATTTTACCCACTGACCTGGGCAGCAGCCCTTGGGCTGTGTCTGTCCTTGCTCATGTATCCCAGCACGTTGCCAAGGGAAAATGAAACCGAAGCCCAGGAGTAAAATGCCAAGAATGGCAGCAGAAGAAAGGAAACCTGTTAAATGTCCCTGCCTCTCCATTACCTTTGCTTCTTTCTTAACATTAAATATTCTAGAACCAGGCGCTTACGCTAATAAGGGCCTATTAAATAAGCAATTCAGAAAAAGATACAAGAGCAAGTCTTCTCCAGGGCGCAGGCAGTGCACCTGCAAACAAAGGATCTGGGTTCTGGGCAGCAATGTGACCAGCCGCTAAGCAAGGACTCCCCATTCAGGCGGACCGGCTTCCCCACTTGTCTTCTGTGAGACACAAGATAAATCAATCTCTCCAATTCTCAGATCTGGCATTTGTCTAATGGAGTTAAGAACTGTGACTATCTCATGATTTTTGTGTGCCTTAAAGAAATAATCCAGATAAACACTTAGCATGTTGCCTGGTGCAAACTAAGTTCCTATAAAGGTTAGTCATTGTTATTGTTATTGTTAGGAACTTGAAAATATGCCTCACGAGAGGCAAGTAAAACACCCTCTCTAAACCATTTCATTCCCAACTCTGCAAAACTTGCAGCCATGCTCGCCAGATACAGCACTTAATTAGAATTTTAAAATTTCTGCTCCCATTTCTTATGCACCATTAAATCTGACAGAGCTGCAATTCCTCTGGGCAGTTCAGCAGCCCCCTGCCTGCACCTGGATCGGCCTGGATATTGCACGGATATGAAGAGCATAGCCTGGAAATTTCATCTGTACAGAAACAGGCTTGCTCAGGCCAGCACTGCCTGCGCCAAGAGCTGGCCGGTCTCTAAGAGAAATACTTTGTCTCAGGGAACAAATGTAAGGATTTTCCACAGGCTCCCTGTCCAAGGAGGAGCTTCCTGATAATGAACCAGGCAGTGTGCTCATGTTTACACATTAAGCTTCCACGATGACCAAAGACAAAGGCTGCCTCTGGCATTCAGGGTGACAGCAATTACGTAGGTGGCAGCAGCATCCCGAGGCATTGAAAATGCCATCCCTAGACTGAGGGAGGTGTGCAAGTCTGGAGAGCTGCACCCCTCGCCCCTGCTCACTGAGGGAGGGCATCGGGTCAGCACCCAGGGGGCGTTGACAGAGGCAGGCACAAAAGAAGATACCGTGCCTTCCTCTCCGCCTTCCATCTCCCACAAACAGGATCTATTTAGCTCTAACAAGATGTTATGGGTCTGCCACATTGTCCAGCTTTTTATATTACTTTTGTCTGTGAGACTGAGTTGGTAGTGTCCTTTTCCCGGTAAGAATAAGGAAATGTAAAATTCCCACTCACCACCAAACCTGATTGGCCGGCTATAGAGCAAGAAACCCATCAGAGGCTCCATCAGTCATTTAGTCCGTCAGTAGTTGGAGCAGGAGAGAGGTTGCAAGAGCTCCGGTAAGACAATGAACCGATGCAAGTTGCTGCTTCCTCCCATGGACCCAATTCTGAGATACCACAGGAGCAGGAAGAAATCTGGTGAAGCCCAAAAGCTCACATTCCCATTGTGAGACTCACCTGAGGACACAGAACTTGGCTGGGTTGCAGCGTAGAGATGGCATCCAGGACAGGAGGAGGGCCAGGCCACTGATGAGCATGGGGGCCACAGAGAGCTGTCAGCTCCTGCCCTTTTCTTTCCCCAGCATGGCTCTGGGAAGATCAGTATCTGCCCATCACCTGAATGAAACAGAAAGTTAGCAATGCCAGCCCAGCCCAGGGCCTGCCGGAACTGAAAGGAACCATTAGAGCAGCCCATGGCAGAGTTAAGGGGGTTCGCTGAGAAGTAAGCCACCCAACTGGGGAAGAGGTGCAAAGAGGAAAAGGGTCCCTGATATATTTCCAAGGGAATATAATTCAGGGGGAAATAAGAAGTCATTAAATAAAAACAATAGCTCATTGAACAGCCTATATAAGAGGGAGCAGATTTCATGGACACAGAAAAAGAACCTACAAGAAAAGAAGCATAGCAAATATCCTCAAAGAGATAAACGAAGATACTGAAATTATGAAGAAGGAGCAAGCAGTCAAAATAAAAAAAAAAAAAAAGAAGAAGAAGAAGAAGAAGTAGAGGTAATGGGTGTATCAGTCAGGATTCTCCAAAGAAACAGAACCAGAAGGAGGTGTGTGTGTGTGTGTGTGTGTGTGTCTATGTGTATCACACATAGGGTACAGAGAGACAACTGGCTCATATGATTGTGGGTGCTGGCAAGAACAAAATCTAACGGATAGGCCATCAGGCTGGAAACCCAAACAAGTGCTAAAGTCATAGTCTTGAGCTCAAAATTCGTAGGGCAGGCTGACAGGCTGAAAACTCAATGTTATGGTCTTAAGACAGAATTTCTTCTCTGGGAAACCTAAGCTTTTGTTCTTAAGGCTTTTACCTGATTAAGTACCCACATTATTGAGGGTAATCTCCTTCCCTTAAAGGCAACTCAGGTAAAAATTAAGCACATCTACAAAAAATGCTTTCACAGCAACATCTAGACTAGTGTTAGACCAAACACCTGGGCACCATAGCCTAGCCAAGTTGACATATAATTAACCAGCACACAGGGGATAAAAGTATTTTATTAAAATAAAAAACTAATACATGGACTGAATAGCAGCCAAGGAACCAATTACTGAGCCAAAAGACTAAGTCCAGAGGCATTCCAAGCAGACTGCAGAAGGGGTAATGAAATGGAAAATGTTAAAGAAAATTTAGAAGAGTTGGAGGGTAGAAGGAAAACAGTCAATGCCCATATAGTAGGACTCCCTTAAAAAGAGGGGGGGAAAATGGAAGAGAGGAAATATTTGAATAAATTATTACTTAAAACTTTCCAAAATTGAAATAAATGTCTAATACCTCAAATAGAAAGCTGTCATCAAGGGCCAATGGATTAAGCAAGAAAAAACTCAGACTTCCACGTAACCAAAGAGGGGCCATGTACAGAACGATAATTTTGGTGACTCCTTACCCAAGAGGTATGTTGAACTCAATCCTGTGCACCTGAGGTCAAAAATTAAATAAATTTATAAAGAGCAAACTTCTAGAAATCAGAAAATCTGAATCCTAGTATGTTCCAAATTTATTGACAAGTCAACATCTTTGGGCCTCAAGTTTGATATCTATAGAAGAAAAATACTAATATTCACAAACAGTCCTTGTACTTCATCCATTAATTCAACAAGCATCCATTGAGCACCTTATATGCCAGACATTGTGCCCACCGGTGGGGACACAGAGTCACAGGAGACACAGCCGAGCTCTCCAGGCACTTACTCCTCACGGGGGGCTGATGGCATACCAAGCAAGAGGAGGAAATGTTGCAAGGATAACCATAAGACAAAATTGCATGGAAACCACAGGTTATACAACGAAGCACTGGGTATTTGATAATTGATTTTGACTTGGCTGAGAAGGACCTATGTTGTGATCCTGGGATTGCTATGCAACACATGAACTCTTTGAGGGCAGGGACAAAGGATTGTTTGGTTCTATGACCTATCCCAGTGTTTAGCAGAATAAAAGTTTATTACATTTTTGTCACATAAATGAACGCAGAACGGATGCCAGTTTGGGTCAGTGTTGAGTCAGTGTTCCAAGTTCTATATTTCTACATCAAGAACCCGGGAATACACAGAACTGGGGCCTGTGTCTGGGGGCAGACTTACTACATCCACAAGGAGGCGAACATTCTGGCCTCTAGACGATGTCTGAGCCCACACGTGGTCATAATTCCAGGACTTACATCAGAATATTAGAGAATTTCATCATCTGTCAGCCGACTGGGAATCAAATGCGCACAATGCTAAGAAAGAACCACTCCCATAAAGTCCTGGAAAACCCCTGCTCTCCAGCGCATGCGCAGGAAGAACTGAGCACCAGCTGGAGCACTCACGGATAGAATGGGCGGGATGACACCCTCCCAGGAAGGTTCTCGGAAGAATGACATGAGATGCAAAGGGCCTCGCAGTTAGAGGTGCTCAATCGATATTTGTTACGTAAATAAACAGAGGCATTCCGTAAATGCTGTAAATGTGATTTTTCCCTCTCCCTTCTTTCTCCCACCCTTCCACCTTCCCGAGAGAGGCAGGTAGCCACGAAATAGAGCAATATTTTGAGGAACTTGTGCAAGTCTGGGAAGACTGAACTGCAGGAGAGCATCACCACGATGACAGCGTGGAGAAGCAAGGGAGGCAGGGACCACATGGGGTTCGGGACAAAGGAGAGACTAGATTTGGGGGAACAACTATCTGTCTCGGCAAAAGGCCTCAACTTTCCTTTGAAAACTTATTTCCTATTAGGCCTCTGCCCAAACTTAACAGATACTGACATAAAACTGACTGTGTTCCAGGCACCCTTCCACGTGCTTTGCACATATGGGCACGCTTAGTCCTAGTGGCTGTCCAGTGGGGCAGGTACCACTATGATTCCCACTGCATAGATGCAGGAGCTGAGAGCCAGAGGGATGAAGCAGTCCAGGGAGTCTCCACACTGCTTGGGATTCGAATCAGTACACCTGGGAAGCATGTTGAACTGCAGACTCACACGCCCTGGGATTAGATGAAATAGCTGAGAAACAAAAAATTGCGGAATGAAAAGAAGACCAACGCTGTACCCCTGAGAAACAGCAGCTACCTGTATGGGATGGACGGAGCGGGGATTGACCTCAGGGTGCATTGTGCGAGAGAGGGCCGGAGAGTGAGGCAGAGTGCTGTCTTGGCCGTTCAAGGGAGGGTGTTCAATACGAGGTCGAGTCAACCGTTCCAGGGAAGGCGTCGGGAAGTGTTTGCTGCGGTTGGCAGTTAGTAGGTCACTCACAACCTTGGTGAAAAGAGCTTTAGTGGCATGCTGGGAAAAGAATCCAGGGCCTTACACTCAAATACCTCGTAAGACCCTCAGAGGAAAATCTGTCTCTCTCTCTACATCCTATCTGTTCTGTCTTTGACCAAGCTTATACATAGCAAGTGCTCATTTTGCTGGTTTGTCATTGCTGATGCTCATGATAACATGCTCAGTATTGCTGTTAAAAAGTTGAGACTAAAAGATGGTGTGTATATGAGTTGAGATTTCAGAAATACAGGAACAGGAAGCAACTGCCCCTCGGTTTCAGTTTAGTAGGAGGGGCGGCGGGCAGACAAGAGCTTCCCCCATTGGAAGAGAGAGATGACCACGAGAGGCCCCAGGGACAGTGACCAACTCTACTCAGACACAGAGAGAAACTACAGTTCTCCCCTTCTTATGGAGAGTCATTTGCCAAAAACTGAGGTGATGGGTCAAGGTTACCAGGAACCCAGAGCCCACCCTGAAATGCCGTCCCTTTGTCTGCCTCTGGTCCTTCTTTTTTGGCTCCTGAAGTCCAGTCATTCTTTGCAGTTGCAACCCCGCTGGTGCGTCTTGGAGAGAAAACACACAGTTCCTCACGGGTGGCCGGCAGTTGCGGGAGGAATACGAAAGCTGACCGATGCCTCCACAGCTCCGGGAGCTCTCGGACTTCAAAAGAGGAACGACTCATGCTGTCATTACCGCAGTGGTGACTCGTGCAGGATTTCTTTTTCCGACGCAGCGTTGGATGGACGAGCTTGGCTCCGTGTGACGGGGAGAGGAGGGTGTTGCAAAGACACTGACTCACCCTGCCTGCCCCACGCCCTCCACAGAGACCCCTCGCTGCACTTCCTCCTGCTCCTCTGAAGTGAAAGGTCAGCCTCTCATGCTCATGCCAAGTTTTTCTCAAACACACATATGCAAAAAAAAAAAAAAAAAAGGCTTTAGAGAGGGTAAATTTTTTAACATGAAAAGAAATGAAGAAAGCCTCTTTCAAAAATATATTTAAAAGTAATCCTTCCCTCCAAACTGCTCCATCATTCCAGAATGATAAAATTTTCCAATTGTAAATGCGTAAGGAATAAAATAGAAGGAATGAATGCCCCACTGTGTGAACGCAGGCCTCTTAAAAATGATCCTAATTTCTTCCAGAAGGCTCTGTAGGCTAGATTGCAAGGTTTGTCTTAATATAGAATTATTCCAGCAGGAATATATTCCGTTCTCTTCACATGTCTTTAGTACTAGTGTGAACACGGTGAAATTTTACAGTTGGCACCCTGCACATTGCAACTCAAAAACGCTGTGTTCCAAAGGGTTATAATCATGCCTCGTGCATTTGAAATGCCTCTTGCGAAGCACAAGGATCAACCCCAGGATGACCCCACTCGGCAGATCCAGCTGTTTCCCACACAGAGTCATGTGAACCATGAGCAGTGCGACAGACCTGCAGACCCAGGCCAGGCCCCCGGGCTCCCAGGCAGGGTGTCATGGCGACACCTCGACTGCTGGCTCTGTGTTCAGGATAACTTCTGCCTCCCACCCTTCACTGGTCCCCAGTTAGGAATTTCCATGGCCCTTTTATAGACCCTTGCACAGCCAGGAGGGCTGTGAAGTAGCCTGGACAGAGGTTGTAGGGTATCGTTCCTATTTACCTGATAGAGAACTTGAGCCTTGGAGTTTCACGCACAGTGTGGCAGTTCCTGGACCCACAGCCCCTGAATCTCACCCCACGAATCTCACTCCCAGCCCACTTCTGCCCACTCACCCCACGAGGCCAACCCAGTGGGGAACACGGGGACTGACCTGTTACGGTGGGAGCCCGAGGTGCTTCTCTTCCCCTGTGTGTCCCCACACTGCCCTCGAAGGCCTCCCGCCCCGGGGACACTGTGCTTCTACTCATCACTCTCTTTCAACGTCCAGAGATCTCCATCGGACTGCGCGGCTGCCTGTCTCCACGCTCTTTCTTTTCCCATGCCAATAATAACCTGCCTCCGATTAGTTTTAACAATTTTCTCTGGAGATTGTCCAAAATCTTCTCGGCCAAACAACGAGGGAAAGGGAAGGGCTGGCACCTGCCCAGTGCCACGCCGAGGAGACGCAGGAACAGCCCTTCCCCAGCCCTGGGGACATCTCCTGGGCACAGGCAACTTTGCCTCAGGATGAAAGTTCTGGAAACTTGCTCCAATTATTATGTTCAATTATGTGAGACAAGTAACACTGTAAATGTATCAGTGTACTTTTATTTTTTCGCATTTCTCTGTAAGTGACCTTCCTAGTTAGTGGAGGGGTGTTGGAGGGGGGAATATTAGGGTGTTGATAAGAATGCCAAGGGAGAAAGGTCTAATGTCCACAGTAGGATTATTGCATCGATGGAAAGGCTTTGTCAAGAGAGAAAGGGGTTTTCTCAATCCCTTGGTCTACCTTTCTTTAACATTTCAAAAGGCAAGCCTGGCAAACCCGCTCTGGGAGTTTTCCTTGCTAGGGATCTCATCCAGGAAGGAGCCTGATGCAGGGAGAGAGAAGGAAGATGAAGGGCGAGGGAGACATTTGGGGGTCAAGGACTGTGATCCCCACACCCCAAGGCCCCACATCTCTCAAAGGGGGCCTCAGGTGAGCTGTGGCTGAGTGCTAGCTTCCGGGACCTCCCTCGGCCGTCTGCCATTTCCAACACGCAGCAGGAGATGGCGCCCGGGTGAGTGGGAGGCAGTGGGTGGACAGTTGGAGGGAGTGACCTGGATCTCCATGGCTGGTCTATTGCAGGTCAGGGACCACAAGTTCCCTGTGCCTCCCTGGAGACAAGTGGAAGTGGTGAGAGGCGGTTGGCTTGGCCTGGACTTGGATGGGAGGGAAGAGGTCCCAGAGGGGAGGCTGAGAGACAGAACACACGGCCACCACGATGTTACGTAAACGTTGCAGTACTAACTATAATCCCATTTGGGTGCTATCATCAAATAACAAGCGTCAAACCACTCCCCCACCTCCACCAGTACGACCACCTTAGTCCAAGCCCCTTTCCTCTCATCTTCCATCCTGGTCTTGTTTCTAGCTGCATCCACCTCCTTACTGGCCATCCTGTTTCCACTCTTGCCCCCGCAGTCTACTTTCCACCCAGGAGCCAGGGTGATTCCTTTGAAAACGTAGCTAAGACCATGCCACTCCTCAAGTCAAAGCCCTCCAATGACTTCCCAGTGGATCTGGAATACAATCTGAAGTCCTCACCTCGGCAGACAGGATGCTCCATGATCCGGCCTCTGTCTCCCTCTCGATCCCATTTCCCGTCTCCCACTCTACTCACTGCAAGACCTCCTGGCTGACCTGCAAACACGCCAAGCACACTCCCAGCTCAGGCTCTGCACATTCGCTCTTCCCTCTGCCTGGAATGTTCTCGAAAACATCCTCATGGCTTGCACCCTCGTTTCATTCAGGTCTCTTCTGTCACCTCTTAGGAAAGGCTGTCCTTAAACCACCCTTCCCAAAATAGCAACCCGCCCGTGTCACTCTATTGCCTTACACGGCTTCCTTCTTCTTCATAGGACTGACCACCTCTCACAATGGATATATATTGGCTCACTGTCTGGCTCTCCAAACTAGAACGGAGGCTTCCTGAGGACAAGGACTCTGTGGTTCACTGCCTGGCACATAGTACATGCTCAGTGACTGTTGAGTGGATAAAAATGGCACCCCAGGCTCTGTAAACTGCAGAGCTCATGCTCTTGATCACTATTTTATGCTACTCCTCAGCACGGGGACGTGCCGATCAGCCTGAAGTGTGTAAGCAATGGACATGCACACACACTGAGGTGTGTTTGGCAGTCCCCGTTAAAGCACTATCCAAGGGAAGGCACATATTGGCCCAAGGCCTTAGTTATTCTGCTTCTAGGGACAGGAATCTACCGACTGTAGAAAGACCAGTCAGCTAACCAAGTGTGATACCATTAAATGTCTGATGCTCTATCACAATACCCTGTTCTACACTCTTCATACCACTTAATATTATTTGAAATTCCCTGTTTATTTCTTGTTTCTTTGTTTACCATCTGTTTCCTTTACTGCCATGAAAGCCCTATGAGAACAGATACCTTGTCTTCAATGTAGAAGGATCAGAACAATAAATAAATGAATGAATTCATGCAACTGATTTGTTTAGTTCTCTTTTCATAATACCCAAGCAGTTTTCTAATTATAATTTCACTTCACAGAAAGATAATGTCCAGGTCAAACTGATGCAAATAACAGTATTCACTGAGTAATTAATAAAGTGATGTTTTTGTTTATACATCAGTTAAGGTGGTAAATGTGAGTCTATCTCTAAAAATCAACCTTAGTCTCAACATGCAAAAAAAATAAGAATCAGAAAACTAGTCCCTGAAAGAGAAGGAAGTCACCAAGATAAACTTCACTTTAAGTGGCTTCTTGATCATCACAATAAATTGGAATGAAGGCACAATGAAACACTTTGTGTTAAGATCAGTGTGATTAAGATCAGTCTGTGATCTGATTAAGATCAGATCTTATCACTTTGTGTTAAGATCACTGTGATTAAGATCAGTCTCTTATTGTCTCATGATTTTTAATGTATTCCAACCGAAAGGACAAAGTGAGATCTCACACGAAGGGAAGTGATCTTTGCAATTTCATAGATCTCAAAATAGAAGTATTGCGAAGTTTAGGAGGAAAATATGCCATGATTGATTGGTGTCTGCCCTGGCATGGGAGGGAGGAGAGTGGCATTTACACCATGTATCTGTCATCCCACATGTAGACAGTCTTTAGTCTTCCAGTTTCCTTGGAAAGTTCAGACATCTCTTCAGGACATTTTCTACTCCCCTGTCCTAGATGCTTCCTGGAGGGTTAATGTAGGAAAAGTTAACTTTTCATCCTTCAATTCCCACCAAGTCTGTTTCCTTGTTTACAGAGAGCCAGCTAGACTATGTCAGACCCTCCAGGAGAGAACTAGAACCTATGAGCAATTATCTGTTTACAAAACTCTGTGTCCTTTGGTTCCACAGCCCAGCATTCAGGGTGAGAGCAAGAACATTCCATCTCAACTTGGTATTGGCATTGCTCATGTGTGCTCCAGCTCATCTCCTTACACTCTGCTTCTGTACAACATTAGGCACTGGAACAAATGCCATTCCTGCCCCAGACGGGCTGTTTGTTTTCTCATTTCATAGATCCAGAAGACATCCTCTACTCCTGCTTCCTCCTGTCCCCCCTGGACTACCTGGAAAAAAAAAAAAAAATCTCAAGTTTCTTCTTTATCAGTAACCAAGTTTTCTCATTGGGAGGGTACAATCCTCACGTGACCAAGGAGAGGATCCAAGCATGCTGTAGCTTGGGAGCAGAAGGCCTTTCAGAAAGCAACCACTTAATGCAACTGAAGATCCAAAGCTCAACTCTCAGAGTAGGATTCAATTTCACTTCTCATTATGCTATGAATGGACCTTTAGAGCTTATTTGAAATTTCTGATGGGGGACCCTGCCACGTGTGTACCCATCACAAAGAATGGTCTTCCCTACCTGGAAAGATGGTCCTCTCAAACCCAACACGCAGCTGCAGGCCATCTGGGCCGTGAGGCAGAAAGGGCAGATCTACCCAGTGAACCTGACTGGCAATCAGCAATGCAGTGACAAAAGTGGCAGCTACATTGCGCCTGTGTCTGCATCTAAGTCTCAGGCAACAAAAAATTTTTTACAATGTTTTCTCCCTTTGGTCTCTAAGGCTAGATAGTCAATTCTATGAAGGTAGGGGCAATACTTTTTTTGTACTTATTGCTAAAATAAGCCCCCAGTAAATATTTATGCTTTGATAGTAGGGTGGATATGATAATCATTTTATGGATGGGGACTGGAGACAAATAAGGTTGTCTGGCTATTACTCTAGAATCTTGATGAATGAATTAACAGATTACTAGGGAATAGCTAAGAGAAGGCAAAGAGATGATCTGACTTCTAACTGCAAAGCAAACATTTGAAACATGACTTGTGCTCTCACAGAAGGTAACATCTCCTTTCCTTAGAGCACTAGGAACCTTCCATCTCACTCCAGTCTTCTCCATGTCATGCAATTCCCACCCCCATGCATGAGATTATAGAATATTTGGGTTATCCACGGCTGATATTGGGTCTCAATATGCAATGGATAGAAAGAAAGAAAACTTTAAGGATCCCTTGGAAAGTGAAGAAACTCAATTTCTGAATGTAGAATGTGTTAGAATCATCAGATTAAGTCACCAGTAAGTATTCAAAAGGAACTGATATTTACTGAACTTTATGATTCCAGCATTGTGTGAGCACTTTGTATAAAACTTCTCACTTAAAAATGTTCATTTTGACTTCTGATCACACAGATTTTTGCATATTATCCGTCTTGTGGAGTTCCAGATCTAGATACTTTGTGAGACGGTCTATAAATAAAAATGGAGAGGTTTACAATCAATTATTCCTTCTTTCCCTTTAAAAAATAAACAACTTAAGCTCTCAATTCTGTGTAAATTATTTTTAAATAAGTACAAATATTTATGAAAAAAGGAATGGCAAGATAAAATTTCTAAGTCTAGTGGCACATGAACTGTTTAATGTTTATGAGCATTTAACACTCAGCGAATTTGCAACTGGGAATTATTTTAATATGACTCATTAGGTTGAGTGGCTCTTCTTAAGGGGAAATTATTTTGAATCTACGGATTATGTGAAGTGTGTATTCCAGCCCTCCATCATGCTGTGGGCAGATACCTCAGAGCAGAGTCACCTAGGCCAAACACCAATTGTTTGTTGTGTTTTGTTTTGTTTTCAACACCAGAAAATAAGTGGCTGAGAGTACACCTTGTTCTTGCCAACTCAAAAAACAACACTGCATCTGCAAGAAACAACCATTTTGCATAAGTTTGGAAGGGAGTTTCTTCATGGAAAATCTGTTCTGGTCAATTTAAAAAATACACTTTGATACTCACCTGTGTTCTCATCAGTTTCCCCAAGTAAGAGGATACTTAGAGGATTTATAGCTGGTATCATGGATACCATATATTAAGCACCTGCCATGTTTTAGATAATTGACTCAATTATCCACATTCCAACCATGTGAAGTCCTATTATTTCCCTTCATTTTGGAGAGGAGGAAACATGTCTAAAAGAGATAAGGCTCAGAGAGGTTAGGAATTTGGCCAAAACCACCCAGGCAGAAAGTTGTGGAACTGGAATCCCAAGCCAAGCTGAAGTGGACCAGTATTCATGGAATCACTTGTTGGTTCTTTGGCATCAGCACAGTTCCAGGGTAAAACTCAGGAGGTCTGAGTCTGTAGCAGGGGGGTGACTGAACTCATAGAGAAAAGACAGTGTCCATACCCCAGCCAAGCCTTGCAGCACGCTGAGCGGCCTGGGAAGAAAGGGGCATTTGCCTGCACTGTGGAATGAGGATCATCGTAGAAAGAAAAGGGGTGAGCAGAAATGACTAACTAAGGAAAAGCAATATTATTATTCTTTGAGCAGCTTTAAATCTGCTCCCCTACTTGTGAACACCAGCAGCAGACAAACGACCACCACTAACAGCACGAGGACTGCCACCATCACCGCCACCACCACACCGTGAAGATGCCAACGCCATGCAACTCTGCCACCCCCTCCACCAGCTCGCTTCCACTGCCCTTTGTCTCTTTTGTTCACTGGCCCTTTGTGGTCTTGTCCCAACCCCTCTCCCTCAGCTGTCTCCCACTAACCGACAGATAGGCAAGGTCGTTAGCACCGGCACAGGAAAAAAGAAATCGTTCTATTTCTTAACTCCCACTCAGTGCTTGGCAGGACTATAGAACCAAACTGTGATGTTTACTATATAACTGCATTTGTGAATTTTCAAAAGCTCATTCAAGAGTCAGATAACACTGGGATCCAGTTCTGGATCTGCCACTTAAGCACCATGTGATATTAGACAAGGTATTTAAGGTCTCTGAGCTTCAGATGCCCTGTCTTGAACAGGAATAAAAAGTTCCACATTTTAGAATTCTTGTGATAATAGATGTCGGGGGAGGGGACATTTGGCATAGTTCCAAGACAGCTGGATCTGCACTTGAACCTAGAGGCAACTGAGTGTGGGGCAACCTGGCATCTCCTCTCCAGCTGACCGCCCTGAAGTCTAGGTCCGTTCCTGACTGCAGACCCCTGGTAATGTGGGGACCGCTGGCAAGAAACAGTGAGAGAACAGAGAGAACGGGACATAGGATCACCGGTTAGATGTGGGAGGCATTGGCAATTGTGTGCGGGGAAGGAAAGGTAAATTTCAGCAGGACTCACATTCATTGGTGAAAGCCTGAAAACTTAAATATTGCTGTTTCCATCAGAGTACAGTACAGGAAGCAAAGTCACTTTAGGTATATTAAGCAGAAAGAAATTTAATATAGGGAATTGGGTGCTTATGAAGTCTTTGGAAGGGCAGAAAGACAAGTTGTGGATGACCCTTACAGTGATGACTCTCAGAATAACACAGATTGTTCCACTGGGTGAGCTGCTACCCTGAGGCTCCTACTGAAGCTATGGGTTCAAGACTCTCTCCCATAACTGTGATTGATTAGGAGGCCACAATCAAGAAGGCACCACAGCTGCTTCTGCCTCTGCAACTGCATCTCAACATCTTGGAAGCTGAAGAAAGCATACTCCAATGGTGCTGCAGCACAACCTCACCAAAAAAGAAAGTCAGATGGCTTCCACCTTGCTTCTACCTTCCAAATCCAAAGTCTAAGAGTGTATAATTAGGAGAACCCAATGCTCATTCAGCATTCTAGCTGCAAGGGAATCGGGCATACATGAATTTTAAATTTCCCATATCTCTAAGTAGGAGAGTGGAATAGAGCTTGAGCAAGGAATCCACAGCACCCACTGCTTCTGAGGCTCTGAGGATGAGAAATTTCTTTTTCCTACCACCCTCTACATTTACTTTTCAGTGTTCAGAACCTAACAACTTCTATAATAATTTCTCTTTTATAGCTCTTACGATTCTGATAAAAACATCCTTATTATCTTGTTCTAGTACATTTGAAAGCTAGGCTAAATGGATGTTTATCTTTTCTCTTTTGTAATATCTGATTTGATTCATTTTTCACATAGGAATTTCAGAGTCTAACTCTGATAAACTTCAAGTTTATCCTTGGAAACTAATTTAGCATGCAGTTTATATAAAAGACACTGGACAATTTTTGTTGTTGTTGTTTGGCTAATCACATACAATAATAGTATTACTGACCTTCAACTGTTCTAGGGGAAGGAAATGGGGCAGAGGAATTCCCAGTTTTATTATAGGATTGCTACAAAGAGGGATTTAATATCACCAGATTTATATTTTATTGATTTTGCCTTAAATGGATTCATGTTAAGTTTTTTTTTTTTTGATGACTCAAAACTTGAGCATGAGAAATATAAATAATAAAAATAAACAGTTGGCTTTTATTCAATTCATGGACACAAGGCATTTTAACATGAATTATTCTTTGCAGCAATCCTAATTTTTTTTCAATTGCAGCCTGGCCTTTCTTTTGTATGTTACCTTAAATTTAGGAAATTTTCAAAGTTATACGGTATTTCACTTTTACTCCCACAAACATCATTTTTTTATTTCAGCATAATATGGGGGTAAAAATGTTTTGGTTACATGGATTGCTTTTGTACTACCCAAGTCAAAGTTGTAAGTGTGCCCATCACCCAAATAGTGTGCATTTTTCCCATTAGATATAATTTCACCCATCCCCTCTTCCCCCCTCCCCCTCCTTTATTTCCATTTAGTTTTACTTCCATCTGTGCACATGAGTGCTGAATGGTTACTTCCAATTTAATAGTGAGTATATGTGATGACAAACCTCAATTATTTTAAAGCAAATTCCAGAAACCATTTTATCTTTTCAAATATATAAATTCAAATTACCACTAACATGCTTAAAAAATAACATTAACTCCTCAATACAATTAAGCATTGAGTCAGTGCTCACATTTCCCTATCTTTCTTTTTTAACTTTTTATGATGCAGAATTTTGAGCCTACACCAAAGTAGACAAAATAGTACAATAACCTCCTATATGTGCATCATCTGACCCCAACAATCATCAATCTTCAATCGCTCTGGCCTCATCCCCATCCCAATAGATGTCTCTTACTCTTCTATACTTTTGAAGCAAATCCAGACCTTATATCATTTCTGTAAGTATTTGAGAATATACCAATAAAAGATGAAGATTCTGACATAACCACAATATCAGTATCACATGCAACACAAAAATTTCTTAGACACTGTTCAAATGTCCTTATCTCATAAATATCATAAATATTTTTACAGTTTTAAAAAATTAGCATACTTTTCAGAAAATGGAATCTAGAAAAGATCTATATGTTGCAATTGATTGATGTCCTTTAAATCTTCTTTGATCTTATAGTTTCCTTTTCCATTCCTTATTTTTTCCTTGCAATACCTTTTTTTTTTTTTTTTTTTTTGAAGAAACTGGGTTGTTTGTCTTATAAAGGTCTCTATGGTCTGGATTTTGGTGATTGTGTCCCCATGGTGTAGTTTAACACATTTCCCTGTCATCTGTATTTCCTATACACTGGTAGTTAGTTAGATCTAAAGGCTTAATCATGTTCAGGTATTTTTGTCAAGACTATGTCATAGGGGATTTATGTTCTTCCATTGGGGGTAGGTGTACAATATCTAGTTGTCTCTAGTTTTGTGACATTACTATTCATTCATATTCAATGCCCAGACCCATTGTTTATTAGTGGTTACAAAATGGTAAGATCCCCCTTCAATTATTAGTTGGAATACTTCTATAATGAGAATTCTCCCCACCTTCTACTTAGATGTCTCATGGTACAGTTCATATTAGAAATGCAGGATGGATGCTCAGTTATTTCCCCTTGTTTGCCAGGTTTCAAATAATAAATTGGTTCCTTGGCATCCTCCGATGACGACCAATTCATTTTTACTTTTGTAAGTGTTATTATGAACTCATGAATTTAAATATATTTGAACTGTTTCTATCCACTGCAGTAATTATTCTTATTGATGCTCAAATTTTCCCATCTTTAGCCTTGTTAGCTCTTGAGTTCTTCTATATCATGCCTGGAATTGGCCACTCCTCCTAGGAACCCTGGCTCCTTTCAGTGGGAAGTGATATTAGAGCCCACAATTTATTGTTAGGAGTGCTCATTGCACTGCCTTGTCCTAAAATTATCTTTATAACATTTTATGTAATTTATGCTTTGAACTGGGATACAAGTAAGCTTCATATATTACTATTATTATATCACTTAAATCTCTTTTAAATTATAGGGTCCCCCATGCATTTTCCCCATGTTTTATTATTGTTATTGTTGTTGTTGTTTGGAACAAGGAGGGGAAATAGGAGGAAGAAGAGAAGGAGGAGGAGAAAGAAGAAACCAGATTATTTATTCTTTCCAGTCTCCTATATCTAGATTTTGTTAATTGCATCCCATGGTGCCTTTTAACATGCTCCTCTGTCTCTTGTTTTCCTGCAAATTGGCCATTGGATCCAGAAGCTTGTTTAAGTCAAGGCTTTGTTGACTTTATTTCCTCTTCTAGCTTTCAATTTTTTCCAGTTTTACATAACAAGAGAAATATATTTGATTTATTTACCCAAAAGCATCAAAAAGTCTGAGAGACAGAAATGCTGGTTAACAGCACCCCACTTAATATCTATCTCTATATATTTCATTATAAATTATCTACCTTTAATTCCTACAAAAATTAAAATAAGGACCAGGAGATAAACAAGACTCTGAGAAAGGCACACATCACATACAAAGGACTACTCTTGCCCTCAATATATCACTTTTCTTTGCTTTCCTCTACGTCACTACAAGAACTAGACAACTTACCTGAACAGCAAACCTTACATGGCCTCTCCGACTCCATCACCTTCAGTGTCTTCTAATTCTGAGCAGATTAACCATTCATTTTTAAGAGAAAGAATTTGCACAGCCAGACCTTTGCCTTCTATGGTTATTCTTTGCCCCAGATGAAAATAACTTAGCTATCTAAAACTCAGCTTAAAACCAACCAAACAAAACAAAACAAAAAAAAACTTTGCTCTTTGCAAAGAAATTTTGATATCAACTTTCTAGAAGTTTCTAGATATTAAATTGAGGATGGAAGGCTGGGTTCGGGGAAAGGGGGATAGGGAAACTCTCTATTAACCAATCAACTGGCCATGAGTATGATCTGAAATCATGGACCTGTATCAAGAGCCTTAGTGCAACTGGCTTCTTGGAGAACATAATGAATGGCGAAAAGGTGCCATGTACAAATGATCTTGTAGAATGACTAGAGCTATGAGCAAGTATTAAATTTGCAGCAGCTTAGTCTTAGCTCAGAGTTTCATCAGAAACAGAGGTCTACCACGTGAACCGCACACATGTCAATGATGAGCTGACTGGGTCCAGCACGAAAGCAGAGAACTGAGTCAGGTGGGCTCAGAGCACGTGCACGGGGCCTGATGCAGGCTGGTCTGGTTGGCATTGCTCCCCCCACTCACTTGGTGGTGCAGAGGTGGAGCAAGGAAGGCAGAGGAGCCTCTCCATCAAAACAAGTCTCTGTGCCTAACTGTGAACCCCACATGCAGTCTCCGCTGCTTGTAGCCCTCTGACCTGGAACTATGGTGCCTCATTCCCCCAAGCCCCTCCCTTGCCTGGGACCTGAACAGACCCCAGGGAATCAGTATGTTCACAGCCTCCAGCTTCTCCCAGGTGGGTCTTGGAATGGGTGAAGCACCTGGTATCTCAGAGGTGAGTCCTCAGCACCGTGCTATCCTTGAAATTCTCCACCTCTGGCTTCAGCCACCCACTCCACTGAATGGGGCCCCTCCCCCAGTTCCACCTGGTTGCCCACTAGAACGTGTTCCCCTGAGCCCCACGCAGCTGGGTCCTGACACTTTGCTGTGGCTGACGCATCTGAGCCTCCTGCACCTGCAGCCCAGTGACAGTCTTTCAGGTGCTACCACCATCCCAGTCCTTCCCCCGATAGCGATAAGAGCACTGGACTGCAAGTGTTGGGTTCAAGCCCAAGCTCTACAAAGTTCACTAAATTTAGTCATTAAACCTGTGAGTTCCCATTTCCTTATCTGAAAATTAGGAATACTGCTAACAACCCTCCTCCCCTTTGAGGGTGGTTAAATAAAAGCAAAATATAATGAATTAGATTATGCTGCCTCTCTCATGTCCGGCACTTGTCATCACACCAGCTTTCTGAGCAACAGACATGTCATAGGAATAGTCTTTGAGAAACCTGATGCCTTTATGTCCACAGTTACCTTAATGGGAATTCTGAGCACCATGACACTCAAGACACTGGTGTCCCTCTGCAGCCACCTCCTACACCAGGACCCACGTGGGTCTTCCAGGTAGTAAGCAGTATGCGTGTAGATCAAATGGCCAGTAGCATAGCAAGACCTGGCCGGACCATGCAGCTACCAAAGGAAGGAAGACAGATTCTTCAAATCTCAAAGACAGCAGCTCACCCAGAAAACAATTTCACATGTGCACAGAGTGAAAAGCCTCATAGACCCAATGCTGGTCTCATTTGGCTCAAATCAGTCCCATTGGAACTGTGGTCAACAGAGCCACTTTTGAAATCAATAGGCAGAGTTGGAACATAATTAACTACGTCTATGTAATGTGGCCAAATAGTTATAAGGCACGTGGCAAAACCAAATGGAGATGGTAAGTACATTTAGAGAAAGTTGCTCTTAACAAACACACACACATACTGTTCAACAATGTACAATAATTTAATGTTTAATACTTTGCATACAAGTGAAGAGGAATAGAAAATCCCAACAACTAAATACTTGCCCTTCTCTAGGAAAGAAGTTAATACTGGAGAAATTCTTCACAGTGAAGTTTGTTCCTTGAACAAAAGCTCTGTTGTGCACAGAGGAAGGGCGGTGGGCTGATGGAGACAGCCAAGGAGGGTGAATTCACGCCACAGTCTTCTAGGAAGCAAATGCCGCACGCAGGCATTGGGGAAGGACGTGCATCTAATTCTCCCAGGATGCCACTTGTCAGATGAGGAGATTAGCTTGGAGAGAATTTGTGACACACCCAAGCGTGCGTAGCCAACAAGGGTGGGAGTTAAGGACCTTTCCATTTGAACCCCAGGGACTTCTTTGTGAAAGGCAGACTTCCAGCAAAGCACTTCCCCCTCTAGCTGCGCAACAAACCTCGTACATGCTCAGTTGTCATCGTGTGTGTGCAATGGAGGGACGAGCTATGGGAACTCTACGGAGTATGTCACATTGGGCTGCACTTCTGCTTTCATTCATGAGTCACGGTCAGCATTTTGGCACCTATGAAACCGCAATCACATACGGGCTCTATGGGGTCATGGGCATTGGAGACTCCCAAGGGCAGGAAGGTGGGAGGGTGGGGAGGGGTGGGGGAGGGGAAATTACCTAATGGGTGCTACGTACACTAACCGGGTGAGGGTTACACAGAAAGCCCACACTTCACCATCATGCACTATATCAGTGGAACAAATCTACACATGTACCCCATAAATCAATCAAAAATTTTTTTTAATTTAAAAATAAGAAAGGAGCTCTATGAGATAATTTTTATATTTTAGTAAGTCAAAAATGATACCTTGCACAATGGACTCTAGTCCTCGGATTTCTATTATATAAGACCATCAAAATGTGAATCCAGTAAAGATGCTAGCACGGTGGTGGTAAGTATATCAACTGGTAAAAACTTTTTGGTAAAAGCTATTAAGATTTAAAATATGGAAATCTGTTGACATAAGATTTTCCTATCTAGAAATTTAACTATAGTAATACCATATATAGATATATATCCAAGGAGATATATATATATATATATATACACACACACAAGAACATTCACTTCAGTATTGCTTACAAAAATGAAAAATTGAGAACAACCCACATATCCACCAATAGGAATTGGCTAAATAAATTATAGTACACACAGAAAATGGAATATTCTGTAGCCACTAAAAATGGAAATGTGCATTGACATGAAAAAGATGCCCAAGATATGTGGCTGAGAGAAAAAAGCAAATTGCAAGACAGCATGTATAATTATCCCATTTTTGTAAATAATGACACATATGGCTGTCTATGTGTAGGGAGAAGATCTGGAAGGATATTCACCAAAACATTCGCGGTGGCTATTTCTAGGGGACAGAAGTAGGAAAGTGCCTGCTTTCTACTTTTTATATTTCTATTCTTTTAGAAACTCCTATTTACATGTATATTTATTGTTTTTACAATAAAAGAAAGTAACCAAGATTTTTGTTCTGTTTTTAGTTTGGGGCTTGATGTTTGGGATATAAGAACCTAACTCAGTATGTTCAAATCTGGAACTAGACAGACAAAACAAAAAGAACTTTCTCCGAAATGTGATTCTCACATGAGCCATGCTTGAGAAGCAACTGTATATGAGTATAGATTTGTTGGTAGCTTTCAAACACGCAGCTGCCAATACACATATTATTGATGATGCAAAATTTTCTTTGAGGTTCCTGTGGAAAATGGCACAAAACTCACCTCCCTAAAAGTCACTTAAGTGAACAAAAATGGAGTCTGGTTTTGGTCGGGTCTGTAAGTTTTTCAATTAATCAAATTTATTGTCAGGGAGGAAATTCTGTCGTGGTGTGTGTGGAGCGCCTGCAATGGGCCGGGCTATGTCCTGGGGCTGCAGACAGTGCAGAACAGAGCCAGGCCCTGCCCACACAGCACTGGCCGGAGGGGGACAGGCAGCAAGCACCATCCCACAGGCAGTCGTGTAAGCGTGGGGTCTCGGTCTGAAATGTCGACTCTTGGTGTGCTCTTGGCCGAAGAGTGACCAGACACACGGAAAACAAGGAAAGCACGAAAATGAGGTTTATTGAGGAGAGGAAGATAGGATTACAGAGCAAGAGCAAGATACAGGTTGACATATGCCACAGATGACGACCGGACCTATTGTCGCAGCAAACTAGGCCTTGGCTATGGTCTGGGTCTTGTTTTGTAATGTGTGGATTGGACCCTCCTCATGGCTCAGGTGTCACCATGGAACCACATTGATGGGCAGTTGGGAGTTATATGACCCGAGTCTTACAGCACATGCGGATCTCCCATGAGCCTCTCTGAAAGCCCATTTGGGGAGGGGTGAACCACCACTTAGATTTAAGCTAATGACATGATAATTAGCCTTAGGTTGTCCTAAGTCACCTTCTAGACTCTGTTGTACCTGTGCTGCTTGGCCCATGGGCTAGAGAGTCCTCTGCATTCTTTTGCAGTTGGTGCGCTAAGTTCTGGTTGGCAGATTCATAGGGTGTTCCCTCCTCCCCCAGGTGTAGCAGTTGCCGGCTTGTCCCCATGAGGGACCGGAGGTCCCTAGCTGTTAACAGAGCCAGGAAACATACGGGATGGAGTGAAGGAATTAGACAGGGGCCTGCTTCCGCTCTGAGGCTCAGGAAAGCCATCCTGTGCAGGAGTGTTGAAGGTGATATCTACCGGACAGTGGAGTTGGCCAGGCAAAAAGCTAGGAAGGAGCACATGTGCTACATTGTCAACTATGAAGTAGTTAGTAGGCTTTGTCACTAAGAGGAGACCTTGGCCTACATCTCTGTTGTAATCCCTCAGAGACGTTGCACTCAGGACAACAAAGTAAAGCTACGGAGCACATAAAAGACCCAGCCACTTCATAGGGTGGTGAGGTAATGACCAAGGGGATGGGTTGCTTTGCCTACTTTATGCATGTATTCATTATTCACTCAGCAATCCCTGAAATGACCTCTTTGTCTCAGGCACTGTGCCAAGCACTGAGGGGACAAAGCTTAACCACAGTCCCTAGCCTCCGGAAACTCACCATCTATCAGGGGAGGCACACCAGCCGGTAATTCTAAAATACAGTGTAAAGTGGGAGCAATGATGATACTAAACTCTAGAAATGGTGTGAGAATTAAATGAGATAATGCATGCAAGGTGCTTAGAAGAGGGCCTGGCACATAGCAAATGTTCAATAAACATGAGTCATCATGATGAGAGTATGGCAGCGTGTAGGATGCACGCAGGGTAGAATAGAGCAGTGCAGGATGGTTAGGGAAGGTCTCCTGATGGGGATAACGTCTGAGTGGGTTTCAAGGGCTGAGCAGGTGCAGCCAGTCTACATCATCACAGTAGAGGACGTTGCTAATCAAAGCTCACCCGCACGGTGTCCTTACGCATCTGGCGCTGTGTGGAGTGCTGTCCTCATTTCTCAGATGAGGAAACTAAGGCCCCAAAAGGTGAAATAGCTAAGGGTCACACACACAGCAAGTGGCAGACCCAGGATGTGATGCCAAGTGGATCTTACCCTAGAAACCAATTTTTCTTTTCCTGGTAGTTATATTTTTGAATATCAAAAAAATTTTAATTCAATTAAGAACAGAGCAGATATAAATATCCATGTATCTGTAACCTGGAATTTATGTAATAGTTGTCATATTTGTTTCTGTTATTTTTTGTAAAGTCACCGAAACAGGGACAGGGTCCTCTGTCCCTCTCTCCGGTTCCGTTGCTCTCCTTACCCAAGACAGCCGTTGTGGGGAAGCTGCTGTGTGCCCGTGTGTCCTTCAGCTTTTGCTCACACCACGTGCACAGATTTGGCTGGTTCACTTTATCTGCTAGACGGTGTTCAGTGTCATGCCCCCGCTGAGGTGCCTGGCCCTAAAGGTGGCCGTGGGGCTGTTCCCGCCTTTCCGCCGTGAGAAACACCCTGCTCTGCACAGCCTCACATGTGCTTCCTTCCGCAGGGCAAGGCTTTCCTCAGAAGCTGAGATGTTAAGGCAAAACATGGAGACCGAGCACAGCTAGCAAGTGCCTTAGGGTGGGCCCCGGCCAAAACCCCTGCTAGCCACAGTGAGTCTCTGAAAATTGAAGGGGAAATTTGCTACAGTTGATAGAAATCGGCACAAATGAGTTACAACCTGGTTGTTCCTTTCACTTTGCCCCTCAGAGCTTAGAGCACAGTTCTCAACTTTGGCTACGTTAACAGTCACCTGGAAAGCTCTGGCATGGCCAGAGAGTCATGATTTCATTGGTGTAGAGCGGCAGTCCCCAACCTTTTTGGACCAGAGACCAGTTTCATGGAAGACAATTTTTCCACGGGTTGCAGGGGGACTGTGGAGTGCGGGCTCAGGTGGTGATGCTTGGCCATGTCCTAACAGGCCATGGACCAGTACGGGCCACAGCCTGGGGCTTAAGGACCGCAGGTGTCAAGTGTGGTCTCACACCTGGCTGGAAAGTAATAAACATGCCCTAAGTTCATGCCAATGTTGGGACAGGCAAGACCACTCCTCTCCCCCACCTTAGGTCTCTCCCCAACCTCCACCTCGCCCACCCCACCCACACCATGCTCCACAGACGGGCTCACGAGTTGGCTTCCCTGGCCATACTAGGCTTCCTCTGGCCGCCCTGACAGAAGCTTTGCCATACTGACTCCACAAGAACACAGCCAAGCTGTCGAGCTGCCATTCATAGGGGAAACTGAGGAGGAAACACTAGTCAAGATAAAAATAGCAAAAGAGGAGAGAGTTTGAATTCTGCTTCACCACCCTTCCGTTCATCCACACAGCCCTTTTAACGACAATGACAGTGCCATATTGGTATCTGGCATTTGTAGCCTACAAAGCACGTGGCATCTTCAGCTACAAAGGATAGTGACCTACATTAGCCTGTGTGAAATTCACAACCATGCTGTGAGATATGGAACCCAGGGGAGTCTATGCCCATCTCATAAATAAATAAATGAAGTTCCAAAGATTAAGTGATTTAAATCAGGCTGCCCAAACTTTGGGATTTTTATATATCAGTAAAACAGAAAAAATGCAATGGTGAGACAGGCATATTTATTTTGTCCATTGACATTTTTAAATATCACCTACTATCACCATTATTTCAAAAAGAAGATTTTAACAAGGACAAAAAGGAAATAAAGACCCTTATCTCAGAATTAAGAAAGTCCTTAAAACTGAATAAATTTAGCCTTTGGGAAAGCTAAATCCATTGTTCTTATTTTTCTGCATCTTAATGCAGATGCTAAAAACTTTGTCACAGGCCAGCTTGGTCCAAGGACGTGCATCTGGGAACTATTGAGTTAGAGCATGGAATTTTAGAATTCCAAAGTCTCTTGTAAATGACCAGGTTCAACCACCCCTGTGATGCTTGAGTTCCTCGTGTGATCTCCTTGACTAATGTGTGTGCAGCTAGTGGAAAGAGCAACATTTCTTCGATGAGGCCACTTTGACACATGGACATCTTGACACGTAAAGTGTAAAATTATAATTGAGGCTTTACAGTAACAGCAAAAAATACCAACTACTTTAAAATACAAATAAACAGAAATCAGTATTTTTGCATTCTCAGCTCTAACCCCAGCTCCACCCCAGAGATCTGCTGCTCGTCTCCAGTGTAATCTTGTCACTGCCTTTAGGCCAATCAAAGGGAACCAGCAGGTGGGTCCCAGGATGGCACCTGGGTCAGGAAGGGAGGAGGCATAGGGACAGGGTAGGGAAATGGGCCGAAGGTATCTATTTCCCACTTACTTAGAAACGAGGTAGGAATGGAAACTATTTGTTATGTTTTGCTGTTGCCCAAAGGGCTTGAGTCTATCTTAAAATGTACATCAAAATGGCCACCTCAAAATGCTGCATCAAAACTTCCATAGTGTCAAAACAGCCATGTCAGACTTTCAGGATTTAATATAATTACACCCCAAAACAACAATCTGAAATATCTTTAGACATTTGCAAGTATTAGAAAGATCTTCCCAGCCAGGCACAGTAGCTCACGCCTGTAATCCTAGCACTCTGGAAGGCTGAGGCAGGAGGATCACTTAAGGTCAGGAGTTTGATACCAGCCTGAGCAAGACGGAGACCCTATCTCTACCAAAAATAGAAAAATTAGCTGGACATGGTGGCATGCACCTGCAGGCCCAGCTACTCAGGAGGCTGAGGCAGGAGGATGGCTTGAGCCCAGGAGTTTGAGGTTGCAATGAGCTATGATGATGCCACTGCACTCTAGCCTGGGCGACAGAGCGAGTCTCTGTCTCTACAAAAATTTTAAAAATTAGCCAGCATGGTAGTGGCACCTGTAGTCCCAGCTACTTGGGAGGCTGAGGCAGGAGGATCACTTGAGCCCAGGAGGTGGAGGCTGCAGTGAGCTATGATGACACCACTGCACTCCACCCTGGGTGACAGAGTAAGACAGACTCTATCTCAACAACAACAACAAAAAAGATTTTCCTGATAGGCAGCTAACATGTATTTCTCGGTGCTTTCTGCCAAAGGTCTCAGACCTCACCTCTAGGGCCTCACAAAGAGAATCTAATTCCTCTTCTCCATGACAGCTCTCACAGACAGTCACGCCTTCCTCCAAATCACTTCTTCAGGCCAGTGGCCTCAGTTCCTCCAAAAGTTCCTGACATGACGCAGTTTCATATCCCCTCTCTGCCCTGAGCACCAGTCTCTGGATGTGCTTTGACCTGTCTGTCTTCCAGGGTGGCACCCACAAGTGAACTTAGCTCTCCATGCCTGACCTTCCTGGTGGATCCGTCACCCCTTCCATTCTAGATGGTGTTCACGCAACCTAAGAGCGCACTCGGGTTTCTGTCAACCACGCCACACTGCTGAGGTTGCGACTATGTTGTCAGCAGATGGACCCCAACCTGGGTCTTTCAGCTTGCAGGGGGGACCCCTCTGCCTGCACCGCACAGTCTGGAGGCTCCCAGGGTGCCTAACAGGAAAGAGTGGGACGCACGTGGCTGCTGGGAACAGCTCCCGGGTGAGCCACAGAGGTCCAACCGAAGGTGCTATTTTTCCCTTTGCCCTGGAGAGTGCTGGTTAGACATTCCGCCCGCCAAGTGTAAGCAGTGTGGCCGCCGACTGAGGGACCACGGTGGACTCCTCCCGCTACCAGCCGTGATCCCTGCAGCACAGCCACTGCGTGGAGAAATGGGGAAACCAGCAGTTCTCAAGGAACCGTGCGCTCTCCCTGGCCCCGCACCAGCTCCTGCAGTCTGCCTGCCTGGGGACAACGCACAGGTGTCTCAGCCCCTCCCAGGGTCCCAGACAGCCCTGGGAACAGCAGGGGGATTCGACATAGTGACATTCAGTGCTTGAATAAGCAGCAAAAATTAGAGAAACTTCCAAGGGGGATGGAATCAGTAGGAGATACATCTTTCACCACTTTTGATTGACTTTCCCACAGCATGAAAATTTCTCTTCTGCTATGAAAGAAAATTTCCCTCACTGTATTTCCCTTTAACACATTGACTGCCACACTAGAAAAAAATGTTTTCCGTGGGGCCACTGTGTTTTATCATAAAAATAGAATAAAACTTCAAAAACAAAGCGATCCTTTCTAATTTAATGAAAAATTTATTTTTTATTGCTTTCTGTGCGTGAGTTATAGGCAACTTGTAAAATAGTTCTCGTGGCTCCCAAGGTGAGAAGATGTGTGAGTTGCATATGCTTCATGAGGCCCCGGGCTCAAAGCTAGCGTGAGTTAAATACAACTCACATGGCAGTTAATGTGTTAAACTATTTCATAGGGTGGTTGATACCGTCATTACGACATTAGAACTGTGAAATGCTTATGGATATGCATTAAACAATGAATCCCCATAGCAAACCTTCTCATGGGGAATAAATTCCAATTAAACTGGCCATTGACTACAGATGCATGAATATAAACACACACATAACACGCACATACACCTACTGTAAAACTATCACGGGATAGATTTTCTCTAAAACTAGGGCTTTGGCTGTGAGACAATTGCAGGATGACAGCAATTCACCGTGTATCTCAGTTCGAACAAAATAACTCAAATGAGGGCCCCAGAAAGATGCATTTCGTTCACTATCAAAGTGAATCTTGACTCATGAACCGTTCATCTCCCCCTACACACCCCATTAATCCTGGGTTCTGCCAGAAGCCAGCCTGCCTAATTCTCTTTATTATTGCTAATATTAATAAATATGGAGGGACTAATGAGAAGAAAATGTGTTTCAGCACAGGGGAGACCATCCTCCCCTGCAGAACAGGGCTTTAGCGTTCGGATTTCATTAGCATAATGTGACTTCTGACAGCAAAAGAGTTGCACGTGGAGTCAAGACTGTGCTTAGACACACACATTGTTTTCCTCTCATTAGGTGGACATTTTCAAGAATATTCAAAATACAACACAACTTAGGCGTGTCGTGAGGCTACAGAACACACTGTTCACTGCGAAAAATGTCAAGTTGGCTGCTGATAAGGAATTCGTGGCATGGCAGGTTCCTTCCCCGAATGGCAGAAGTTTGGGTTCAGACGCTCCCTGGGGATTTCCGCCTGGTTACACAAGCTTGGAAAGGGCCTTGCCCGTGAGCCCTTGGCCTGAAAGAAACCACAAGCAGTTTTCTGTTCTTCAGCCTCAGCAGAGGACAGGGAGAGAGACAAGGGTTGGGAAGCCCATTCCAGACCTGTCTGAGAGCCGAGAACAGCCGCAGCAGCAGGGCACCCTGAGCACACAGCCAGAAATGCCCAGGGAGCTCAGCCCGGGCGCTGCAGCGTCAGCAGGTATCTCGTGATGAAAGCACGCTGCTTAGGAGAGAATTCTTGAAGTCCATTGACGTTACTGTGTGTTGCTCCCTGCAATAGCATGCTGTCCTCAGGGAAAAAAGTAGCCAGCCGGAGCCTGCGTACCGGGTGTGGGTGAGTGTGCAATGTTAGGTTATAACCTGCCTTGCTTCCTCCTTGGTGAGCTGTTGTGCTTCTCCATGTGTGCACGCATGCACGTGTGTATGGGGGGGGCATCAACATAGCTAATGACGGCAAAGGCTGACTGAAGTGGCCCCGAATCATTGAACTTGGGTTTGCCATTCACACCACTCCTCTGAGACTGGCCATGACATTTTTATATACATGCACGTGTGCACACATATAAATGCACACACACACACACACACAGACTGGGCAAGGAAAGGATTCACTGTCATACTCTCTAGGTCTTTGGGAGGACAGGGAAGCCTAGGATAGGAGTAAGCCTAGCGTAAGGACCCCTGGCCACCGTGGCCCATTCTCTTCCACTTACAGCTGACCTCGAATGTGTTTCACAGGCCTTTTCATCGCAATGGCATCATTAGTGCAGCACGGGCAACAACGATGTCCACTCCTTAGGTCTTTGGGTGCTGATAGAGTATCTCATTGGTCAGCTACATCTCATAGTTCTAGATTCTTGAGCTTCTAAAGATCAATGTTGTCTGATTATCTGGGGACCCAAGAAAGCTGGTGGGAAGGGAGTGGGGAAGAAGCATGGATTCCAACCCCTTTCTTGAGTAAAAAATTCATTTACATACAAAAGAAATAAGACAAAATCTATCCACTGCATTCTACCAAGCTATGCAATTTTACCATTGACTTAGACAACCTGAGTTCTTAGAAAATTCAAGATGGACTATTCCAAATGATACAAAAACACATTCACATTGCCCAAATAGATTGCTGTTTTTAAATACAAGTGTATTCATTTTTCTCTAACATCATTAAAATAAGAATTGAAATTTCTATCCTTCTCCACTCATTATTAAAGGTTGACACAAGTAGACTAGATAAACTCTATTTCAGCTCTATTGTAACAAAGCAAAGGCCTGTGGAAACCAAAGTAAGGAAGTTTCTGTCTTCTGATGTGCCTGTTTCAGCAAAGCAAAGTCATCACCTGAAATAGTTGTCTGGATAATCCAGTCCTGAGACCATGAAAGTGTTTCCCTGTGAGTAAGTCTGGCTTAGTTGGCTTAGTATCAAGACAGGCCCTATAACCAGGAAATAATTTAAATATCCAAAAAGAGATACAAATTAATTCACTAGCATTTTACTAGTGGATACTTTTCATGACATTCAGCACTCCAACCAGTCTGTCTAAATCAGCCTCTACTGGAGGTAGAGTCTAAAATTTGAAAGTGTCAGTGCTTGTTGCCGGCTGAGTTCTTTTCAACAGAGAAAGTGGATTTCCCATTACTTAGGTCTCCCTTCCCCAGTTGGGCTACTTAATTGAGCCCTCTGGATACATCACAGTGCAAGTAACTCCCCAAAGAGGAAAATGCCCAAGGACTTGAAAAGACAAAGTGTTTCACACCTGCTAGTGCAGTGAGAACCACTTATCCTTGAGTGATAGCAAAGGAAGAAGCTAAAAATGGCTCTTAAACAGGCATCCCCCGGGGAAGGGGGAGGCTGTGTCTGACCCCAGAAATTTTACTCGCTTTGGTCTAGGTCAGTGATACTCAGATCACAGCTTTCCAGCTGCAAGCAGATCTGTTCACGCGCAAACTGGGGCTGGTGAAGCCGTCCATTTCTCTACTAAAATATACTGCACCTCTTTTCCCAGGGCAGAACCGAGTGATTGCAAATGTGGCACTGGGACATTTAACTGTAAGGACCACTGATGGGCGGCCAGATTCAGCTACTCTGATATCTCATAGGAATGACTTTCATTCTCATCTTCTCCAGGCCCCTTAGCAAACCAGAACTTTTAGCTAGTTATTAAACCATTGGCCATGATTGACAGGGGATGGGGGATGGAATTTCCTAATCTCTTCTTATCCTGTTCACAGCAGCTTCCCCAGAGAATCAGCCCAATAAGAAGGGAGTATTCTTGACAGAGTCCAAAATACGTATAGATCAATTAAGTAACTCAGGTCTTTCTGGTCGTCTGCACTGACACTGTCCCAGCTGAGACTCAGAACAGTTAAGTAACTTATCAAAAGTCACCCAGCAATAAATACCAGAGCCATGACTCCAACCTAGTTCTGTTGTGCTCCAAAGTGCCCAATCATTCCACTGTGTAGTTCCACTTGACATTTTTCTTAAAAGTTCTCAAGGACTATAGCAGTTAAGGTAACGTTAGCTGCTATAACAAACAAGCCCAAAATAGCATAACAGCTCAAATGGGATAGAAGTTTATTTCTTGCCCACATAAAGTCTGAAAAGCATATTCTTGATAAGAAGAGGCCTTTGGCCTCCGAGTAGTGATTCAAGGACCCAGGCTCCTCCTTCCACCCTGTGGCTCTGCCATCTCTAACTGTGGCTTTGATGGTGGTCATGGTAACATGGAAAGGCACTCATGGGTCATTCGTGTGTGTAGAAACAACACATATCATTTCTGCCCATGTCACTTTGTCTAGAACTCGATTGTATGAACTCTTTTGAGAAAGGTACTCCATCTGTGTGCCCGAGCAAAAGAGCAAAACAGTTTGGTGAAGGGCTAACCAATCTTCCTCCTAATTTCTTTAGGACAGGAAGATTTTAGTATTTGAGGACTAAAGAACACGTATCTCAACAAAGGCTTGTGGCATAAGTTATTTGTGTTTTAAAAGACAATATACATTAAAACAGTTGTGGGCATTAACCAAAAATTAAGATTTGAAAAAAAAAAACGTTTAATCTAGGCTCCATGACCAGTAAGTATTTTCAATATTCAAAGGGAAATACAAATTAATTCACAATCTTTCTCTTAGTGGGTATGTTTTGACATGCAGCAATATAGCCAATAACCACTAAAGGTAGAGTCTTTACAACAACTACTAAAGTCAACAACTACCAAAGCTCTGAAAGGGTCAGGCTCCCCTCAGGATTACACCATCTATAAGAAGCCAGGGTTGCCCTGAAAATTACCTTCCCACTTAGATAGCCCTTGTTGTTTTAACGGGAGTGGTGTGTACCCCTGAACACACAAAGCCAAGTGCCGTGTGCACTAGGTAAACTCTGGTTCTTCAATGTTACTGGCAGCAAAGAACTCAACCATGTCTGACTGAGGGTGCCTAGGTCATCCTTGGAGCAGAACTGAGATTCCATCTGCTTCTGCCCACGTCTCTTTGGCCAGTGATGACTTCTCCCTCCACACCCTTTTCAGCAGCAAAAGAAGGAAGAAGGTCTAATGATGACGGTGGCAATGCCCTAAGCATTCTTCTCCAGGCACGAGCTGGGCGGTGACTGCATCCCCTCCAGGCCTGAGCCAGGTGGTCTGTTCAAAACGTCCAGGTGCCTACGGCAATATTTAGAAACTGAAGCTGCAACACCCTTAAGGATTAACTAAACGGCTATGTTCTCAGATAAACGTGGGGTAGATAAAAGTGAGTTACTTGAAGCAGGAAAACATTGACTTTATTTTTCTGGTTTGTTAGATGTGGTTCAAGAGAATGTCTCTTTTAGTCTGTTAGCAGCCCTTCCTCTTCCCACCCCTATTTTAGCTTTTTTCTTGATCTTCTGCAGAAAATCAGAAGGAGGTGGACCAGAGCTTAGCATAGAGCCTGGCATGTGCTAAGTGCTCATTTCATTTCTACAAATACGTACTAAGCACTGCTGTATGCAGGGTACTATGTGAGGTATTGGGACTACGACGTGGTCCCACCACAAACGGGGTCCCATTCATTCTTTCTGAGAAAACAAAGGTGCTTATTGTTCTCTTGCATATAGCAGAAACTCAGAAAATCTCTGTTGCATAAATGAATAAATGGTCAAGCCCTGTAGTCATATTGCACAACAAGGAGAGGTCCCCATTTTACTAAAAATGAAGAGCATATCAATTTTGCCCATTTGTTGACCTGTCTCCTTTAATATCATGGGTAGATTGACTACAGTAGGCCAATGGATGCTTCCTCTTAAACAGCAAGATTTGTATCCAGCTCCTTCACTCAAAATTGCTCTAGAATAAACCCTGATTTTCTCAAAAGAAAGAAAACTCCTACACAGAAGCAGGTAAGAACAGAGTGCAGGATGAACAAGACGACCTGCTAGGCCAGCATTTCCCAAAGAGTGTTCCGGGCAACAGGAGTCCCAAGGTGTTCTGTGAAAGATAAATTCCGTGGCCTACCAAGTTTGGGAAACAGCACACGTTTTATTACCCTTTTAGAGGTTCACAAGGCTAATGGGCGTATCAAAACTCTGGAAAGACCCACGGTAAAGAATCCTTTTTTTTACCTGTGCAACCTAGCTTTCTCCACATCTACTGGAACACAGAAAGCCTTTTTGCATATAATATTTATTAACATTTCTTTAAAGTAGATTCAGGGAAAGAGGCTGTCCTGTTGCAAATTTTGGCTTCTCCTTGCGGGGAAGCCAAAGCGGGGCGGGGGGGTGGTCACCTCCATCAGTTCCCCAATCCTATTCATACCACGGAGATAGTTTTCAGAAACTTTGCAATCCCAAGAAAGAAATCACAGAAATTTAAAATAAAAATAAATCGTAAATAACCCAGCCCACATTGTGCCGACTGAAAGTGAAGCCGTGCTGTGATGGGGGAAGGGAACCTGGGGCTGGGGGTTCTGTCTCAGCCGAAGCTCTGGGGCAGGGGGCAATGTAACTCTGTGAGCCTTATTTCTCTGACCGGGAAAGCGGGGGAAGTTGGGCTTATGCATATGAGCCCCGACTCCGCCAGGGACTGAGCTGAGCAGTGTACACAAACTCTCCTAGTTACTCCCCAGCGACCCAACGGGCTACGTGTTGGCTCACAGAAACACAAAGACCCTGAGGCTCAGAACGTCAAAACCCTCAACCCCACTCCAAGGCCACCCAATAATTAGGAGAAGAGCAGAAATTTAAGCCCACGTCTGTCCAACTCTAAAACTCCTAAGCCCCTGAGCTCTACCCAGTCCCTTCTATCTCTGATAGACTTCATGATTCACTTTAAAACGATGGGAAGTTTTGAGACTCTTCACTGATAGGAGTGGGTGAGAACAATATTAGAAGAATTTCTTCATAAGAAAATTAGATAAAATACTTATCAAAAGTACAAAAAAAATTTCACATATTCATTAACGTCTGGCTTTCTCTAGGTTTTTTTTGTTTGTTTGTTTGTTTGTCTGAGACAGGGTCTCGCTCTGTCACCCCGGCTAGAATGTAGTGTTGTCATTGTAACTCACTGCAACCTCAAACTCCTGGACTCAAGCAACCCTCCTGTCTCAGCCTTCTAAGTAACTGGGACTACAGGTGCACACCATCACGCCCAGCTAATTTTTCTTTTTTTTCTTTTCTTTTTTTTTTTTTTTTTTTTGTAGAGATGAGGTCTCGCTCTTGCTCAGGCTGGTCTCAAACTCCTGGCCTCAAGTGATCCTCCCACCTCGGCCTCCCAAAGTGTTAGGATTACAGGCGTGAGCCACCATGCCCAGCCCCAGTTTGTTTTTTTAAAGTGTAAATACACAATAACAAACAATGGATTTTCAAAAAGTCCTGCTTTTTATTTCAAGCCTATGAAAACTACTAGATGGTTTTTAGGCTACTATTGAGAATCCATAAAAATATTATTGCCAGATCAAAATTCATTTCAAATCTCACCAATACCAATCTCATTCCAATGCCTTTTGTAACAGAGCTAATCATTGTACAATGCATGAAATTCGTTTTTCTTCAAACACATTCTGCTATAAAATTAAACAGGGAAAGCAGACAGGAGAGCCCATGATGCATGAAAAGTGGCTCGGTCCAAAACAAAGGACAAACACATATGGCAGCTGGTTTGGTCACATTGCTTAGCTTACTGAACAGCATCATTTTGGACAGCCACTGGGTACCTCTGAAAGCCAAACATATTGTACCCATTGAGTCCCCTTGACCACAAAGCCAGTCCCTTGCAGAGCAAGAACCCACATAGTTAGATAGAGATGCCCATTTTAAGTACAAAGAATTTTCCCCTGAACTGTATTTTATTCAAGATGCTTGCTGATTTACTTGAAAGCTCTTCCTTAGGGTCTATTGCCTGAATCTTCGTGTGTGTGTGTGTGTGTGTGTGTGTGTGTACTAATGTATATGGGTATATATAGGTGTGACAGCTCTTTATAATTTGGGGGTTCCTCCCCGATTGCACAAATTCATTCTTGAAATGACTTCGTCTACTTCGTTTTCATACCCTGAAATGCAAGTACACTAAGCCTTCTGACTTTAATACCCTTAACCCATTTAAAATATCATCCACCATGCCTATGTCCTCCACCTTCCAAATTTATGTGTCTTCTGCCCTATTTCCTGTTCTTTTTCTAAGTGTGGAAGGCTTAAAGGTACATCAAACGTCCCTGTCCTGTGGATGGCATTATTATCAGCTCTTCATCCCTGTCTAATAGGGAATAAAGGCGACATTTTGTTGTGCCCTTTCTTGTTTCTGTTTGTCTTCCACAGGTGGTGTCTTATGAATTGCTTTTGATAGTTTGACCTTATTCTTCCAAGTCTTTGTCACACCACAGTGTATGCTGCTTGGGAATCTGCCCCAGTTTCCTTTTGTTTAAATTTTTACTGAATTCACATTTTTATTTCATCTTTTTCTTATGTGAACTTGTTTTCTTCCTCCTCTGTTTTCATTGCACCCAAAGAAAGTATTTTCTTGTGTTCTATTTTTTCCCCTTAAAAAAATCCAATTATTCAGAACTCCTTATGCTCCTAGGTGCCATAGATTTTCTTTGACTTTACATAAGCTTACTAAAGTCTGTTTTCTTAACATTCATTTGCTGAATTCAATAGTTAAATCTGTGAATGTTAACGTCAATAATCTTCCAAAAGAAATTAGTGAATTTTTCTCCTTCCTAGAAATTGATAGCCTAAGACCTTCATATATACTCTCCTTTTGCTGTACCTGCTGCAGAACATTAACAAATGTTTAGAGATGATTAGCTTGGAATAGAGTTACAATTTTTCAAATCTGACTACACTTAAATCCGTATTTTAATTACTCTTTTGTCATTCTCTTAAACCTTGAGTTGGACTAGAATCATCTGTACCCAAAGTTCTCTTCAGCTGATTGGCGACAGCTCCCTGACCTCCACTGTGATTGCTTTGTACCCGACAGAAAGCACCCCAGCTCCTGCTCGGCACATACTGGCCCCAGAACAGTGGACCCAACAAGCAGGCACATCTTTTCCAAGACAGCTCTGAAAACCACTTTCCCTTTCAGAAGGGAAGCTGGATAATTATACTGCATTGAGCAGAGAGCCACGTGCAATTAAGTACTTAACAAGTGCTTTTGATAGGGATTTTAAAGATTCTTCAACAGACGGAAAGAGTGGGGCAAATCAACGAGATTGACAGAAGAAATGGTCTCATGATCAGGATAGTAGAGACACACAAAGAATCTTAGGTCCATTCCTATAAAAAATTTTACAGTTGACATTTATAAGAGACATACTCCGTGCAGCATACAGCGCTAAGCCATTTATGTGAATCAGCTCAATGGCTCCTCCCCACTTTACAAAGGAGGAAATTGAGGCACGGTAAGGTTCAGTAACAAGCCTAACATTCAGCTGGAAGGTAGCTCTTAAACTGCAGAGCCTTTGCGCTTGCCTGCTGCAGCTCACCGAGAGACCTGGGCTATGGGCCTGGAGCTTACTCATAAGGAATCCAACAGGCTTGTTTTTCCCCTGATGACCCCTACCCCACACCCTTTTCTGCTCCTAAGCTTTCTCTGTGTTCCTGACAAGCTTCAACCCTGGGGCTCAGATTTCCAGGCAGTCTACCACTTTGAGCACACATGCCCTTGCCTATCCTGGGTTCCCTTTGCTCTGTGTTATTAAAGAAAATTCACTCTACAAAATCCAGAGCTCTTGCCAGTTCCTAGTTCCTTCTTGGAAATCCTGCTCTCCCAGACACCTTGCTGAGGGTCAAAGCCATCCCCAGGATATAAGAAATCAGGCAAGAGGCTACACACCCACTGGTCAGTAACTGGAGGGACATGGCTACAGCTGCAAGCAGGAGCTAAATCCTTCAGACACAGCCAACGCCACAAATTCAGGAGCACCAAGACCGGGCCATGAGGCACCCCACAGTAGCACAGAATTGGAACCAACGCAACAGGCAGGTGCTTCCAGACTCCACACCCTTGCCATTCCATTCACCTCCAAATAACCCCCTGCATTTTACAGACTGGAGTATTCTAGACACTTCGCTGCTGTGGCAGCATTTGATTGTGTCATTGCCACCAAGGAAACAAGACTGAAACCCATTTACGCCAGCACGCTAGCACATGCGCGCACACACACACACACACACACACACACAGCTGTGTGCACTTTCTCTTCTTTTCCTCCTCCATGTTTCTCCTTTACTGTTTATTTTAACTTGATTCCACCTTCATAGAAACAATACTATGATCACTTTAATGCCCATCATTGATTGAGCATTGCCTAGAGTTGGCCCTGTGCTAAGCACTTTATATGCAATCTTCACAACCTCCCTATGAGAAGAGAATGGTCACTCACATTTTAAAGACACTAAATACTGAAGTTTAAAGAGGCTCACAGACTTGCCCTCGGCCCCTCGGTGACATGTAATTGGTGGGCATGGAATTCAGACCCAGGGTCACTGGCTCAAAGACTCATGCTAGCAATCTCCACTCGGGTGTGTTTGGACATCTTTCTGGAACATTCTGGAAAGGATTTATATTCCATGTTCACCGCAGGGCAGGGCAGGACAGCAGTAATATGGGATAATACTTTAGATGAAAATCACTTGCTCTAATAATTCCTGTTTATCGGAGTTTCCCAATTTTCTGTGGAGAAATGTAAAGGGAGCACTTGGCCATCCCTGTTTCCTGCTACCATTTCCCCCACTTGACCCCAACAGATGACGTTAACTCCCAAAACAGCCTACCAGGCCAGATGGGGGGCAGGGACAGGTCAGACCCAAATTCCAAGGGAGGGAGAAGGCTGCAGGAAAGAAAAGGGAAGTCGGAGAAGAAAATGCACTTACTTTATTGCCAAGGGGAATCGCCCAAGCTGCCTTTCTGCTTTTCTGAGTGATCATTTTGATCATCCTGGATGAGCTGAGCAAGACAGGTTCCCCTGATAAAAATCACAGCGGCCTCCCGCTGCGGGATTTGGAGGATCAGGAGCTCTCTGTGAGATTCTATCACTACCGATTTCTCCGTGCTCAGTGGGAAGGAAAGTCTAAAAACAACTCCTGTCTCTCATGGAAACATTTCCAAACATTCCAGAGATGCACGCCATGTGAACACCGCAAACTAGAGAATTCCGTGAATGTTATCTGTCCAAGACCAAGGGATAAGATCTATGTAAAAAGAGGAGGGAATTATCCCTCCAAAAAGAGAGCTCAGAAATTATTAAAGGGGTCTGTGAGGCACACCTAAAAATATGAACCAAAAGGTATTAGAGGAAAAGGGCCGTCAGCTAGAAAATCCCCTGCAGCACATAGCAAATTAGGTGATTCACGTGACAGAGATTAACCTTTGGTGTCAAGTTAATTGGCGTCTCAGATGGCACAGCCACTGGCCACTTATCCCACCCGGCACTCGGAGGCCGCCAGTGCTCACGGGCTGCGGAGGTCAGCCCGGGGCAGGACACACGTGGAAGCCTGCCAAGGCCTACCAGAGGGCTGGCAGGCAACCGGATCTGGGAACTGGAGCTTTCCTTTCGAGTTTCCTGAGCCCCAGGCCTAGATAAGTAGCCTTTGCAGACAAAGGGTCCTGACCATTAAAATGAGTACCAGGTTTTCTCCATCATCGATAATGGCTTTAACACCAACTAAATGCTTGTGCAAAATTAGCATGGTGGTGTGACTTCTTTTCTTTACTAAGGGGTAAAGTATGGGGAAAGGCATGGTCAGTCCTAACTGTACACATACAGATGCCTTTTGAAATGACTAATTCCATCAGTTTAATATTATACAGTATTTCCAGATTCACATTGAATGATAGGTAATAGAGGTTGGTTATGGATAATCACATCAATATGATCTTTTAGACAGATTTGACTCTGTTATATATGTGCAAATTGGACACAGCGTCTTCTAAATTTTGCTTTCATTTGATGCCTTCCTATAAAGGAAAAAAATTACCCAACATGGTTAATACTTGTTTCTAAAAAAAAAAAAAAAAACCCTCAATTTCCCTAAATAGTAAATAAAGCAAATTTGCAAATAAATATTGAACAAGATCTGAATCAATCTCAAAGAAGGCTCTACTTAAGGACGAGTCGAGATACATGTCAAGCCCTATGTGTGATGATTGATTCTCTGCCACGTGCTCGCGGTTTTATCGGGCTCGGTGGGCCACACTGTTTCTTGCCGCACAGAGATTCCTAACGCACCCTCACTTCCGACAGTAAGGCTGGAATTTACTTCAGTTGTTTTAAATTTGTGAACAAGAATTTTATCTGAATTGTCATCACCTTCAAGCAACTGGGCAGCCTGAAAAGGTGTCCTGAACTGGGACAGACATGTCGGTGAGAATGGCCAGGTGTCTCATCACTCAGCACGGCCGCTTCCTAATGGTAACGGGATCAGCCCCAGGCACTCGCTGATGGGCAGCATGGCGGGAGGACCCCAGCCATCCCCACGCACACCCTGATAAGGACTGACAAGTTAAATAAGGGTGGTGTGGGACGCTGTTCCATCAGCACCTCCACTGGGATCCTTTTCACCCCAGGAGTTAGCATTTGTCGATGTAACCTCAAAGAGAGCGTGTTTAAACAATCACTCATGAGTTGAGGTCTGGAACCATCATGAAAAAAGAGATTTAAAAAATCCCACAATTAAACCTTGACACAGGCTCGTAAATTCCCAGGCCCAGCCCTGTAGGTTTTATAACGTTATTTCACAGTGCGAAGAGACCATCTGAAAAAAATGCCTTCTGCATATAAACTTTAACTGTTTAGCTAATGATGGGTTAATTCAAAAAGCACAGCAATCCTTAAAGATTGACGCTAATGATACAAAGGATCTCTTTTCTCTTCTCTCTTCTCTGTAGTTTGATGCTTCCTTCTTGGGCTGTCTTCAACATGAGTAACTACACTCCCTTCAGCCGAGGTCCCCAAACATCACCCCGGGAGGCTGGAGAAAGGTTATAAGAACCCCTCATTCCCAGACACTCATTTTTTCTTTTCTCTCATATTAAAGGAAAAATCCCAGCCTGGGATTGCATGGCCTCTAGATAAGAAAAGTAAAAATGAATATTCATAACACATATCTAAATTTGGACCATAAATTTAATAATTTTTATGTTGTTTTTATTTTGAAGCTTTTTCTTCTTGGGGTCTAAATCCTAGGAGGTGGTTTGATATTTCAAATCCCTCAGTTTCTAAAATCTCTAGTGCCTTATTCCAAATCAAGTGTTCAAGTTAATTATATCCCTCAGCTCCCATTAAACAGGAGAAATTCTTCAGAGAGAGTGTTATTTGAATAAAACTTCTTGGAATTGTTTCACTGGCGGTATTGTCCTGGGCCCCCTGAGAAGAGGCACGCATGTGTTAGGAAATGTGGCTGCCCAGAGCTTGTGTAATTATTCAGTAATCTGTAGACTGTGTTACCAAAATGCCATCTCTGCCTCAAAGGCTAACATGTGAAAGTTTAATCAGTACAGAAAATAGACTTAAAAATTTTTGACGTAGGTTCTGACCAAGGTGAAGGGTCCTGCTAAGACAGTGGATTTTAGAAACAGTGGGACGGAAAAGGCCCCATTTCAAAAGGAGCCGCCTACATTTACTTGCTGTTAAAAATAAGGGCAGTTCCTTCTATTCAGACCAAGCAGGATACTCGACTCAACAAAAGTTAAGTGTTTCTTGCTTTTAGTCAATGAAGTATATAAAAATAGGGATTTCGGGTTAAGAAGCTCTCGTGGCACAAACCATGGAGCAGTAAGTCCAGAAGCCACCTCTCAACAGGACCTCCCATCACAGTGTCCCCGGGCGTAACCCCTGCTCTTCTGCGTAAATCTCCAGGGCAGATAACCAACCTGGAGCCCATTCTACTAAGCGATGTACCACAAGAATGGAAAAACAAGTACCACATGTGCTCACCATCAAGATGATATTAACTGATCAACACCTAAGTGCACATACAGTAATAACACTCGTTGGGTATCAGGCAGGTGGGAGGGGGGAGGAGGGGATTGGTATATTCATACCTAATGGGTGTGGTGCACACTGTCTGGGGGATGGACACACTTGAAGCTCCGGCTCAGGTAGGGGCAAAGGCAACATTTGTACCCCTGTAATACAGTGAAATTAAAAAAAAAAAAAGAAGATAACCAAGCTCCACACTTGGATCCAGCCTGGCCCAAGCTAGGGACCAGCTCTGCCAGGGAGAGTCTCTGAGGGGCATAAACAGGGTGAGGGGCTCATCCTAGAAGGCACAGGGCAGTTCTAGAGTCGTCCTGAGCTGGGCAGGTGCTCAGAAACCTGCATGTTGCTCTGGGAGGTGGGAGACGCGGTGCTGGAGTTAGCTGCTTGCTGGCGGGGTGACCCTAGGGGAGCCACTTAACCTGCTTGCCCCTCAGTCTAATCTGGAAATGGGGATGTTGCTAATACTCATGTTTCTTACCTCACCAGACCAGGATTGACTAGACAATTCGTGAGGCCTAGTACAATGTTCAAAATTACTGAGAATTCCAAGGCAGCAACAAAGAGCATTAAACCGAGTATGACGATTTCCCAGATGTTCAGCTGGTGTGGAGTCATAGGGAAGCACGGCCCCTTCATCTGCACCCCTTGAATCGAATCCTCAATTCTGGCATAACCGGAAGCATTTGCACGTCCTGTCTGCAAACTCATCATCACTCTCTCTATGTGGTCTGCCATTCACAAAGGCCCGTCCAGCCAGACTGAAACCATGTTGAGTTGCTTTGGCCAATCCTCAGAGAAAACCATGCTCAGATTTCCAGCTCAGATGTTACAAAGCTTGTCTGTACCTCCCTTAGCTCCCTGACATTGTGCTCCTACTGGGAGGGAATGAGGACTGAAGCAGAAACCCCAGCCTGAGCCATGGATCCTAGTGCTCACCACTCCCATTTAGCAGAACACTGATCGGATTCATCTCAGGTGCCCCACCCGCAACTTCCTAGTCCCTTTGCCATTGGGATGTGCAGGGAACTAAGTTAGAAATTATGAGAAATGTGAAGAGGTTTGCTGGCGTCTCTGGGAAAGAAGCTTCATTGCCATGATGAGCAGAGAGCGTCCCCTCCCTTCCAAGCGAGCCTCTTCCTCTCCCTGGTGATGATACCAGGAACACTGCCACCATCCTGCTTCTCACCCAGGGATGAAACCACGGAGGAGGGGATCAGGCCAAGAGAATCACAAGAAAAGGAGCAAACCCACTGGATTCAGCCCACCCAAGCCAATGTCTTCCTCTGGGCTCTTTAAGAACACTGCCAATGGTCCGGGGAGGCCCAGCTCCCCACCGTCCTGAGCATGCTGCAGCTGCTGTCCCTGTGGGGCAGTTTTCTGTGCCTGCCCAAAGTTAGGCCCTGCACGGAGGAAGCAGGTCAGGCCCTGCTTGGCACAAAGCCAGCTCTGAGCAGCTCCATCCTTCTGCCTCTGTGGCTCCCTTTTCTCCGCCTCTTTTCTGATGCAGGGTATTCCTTTTATTTTGTTAACTTTAATGAAACATACAGGTATGGAAACCATATGAGTAACATTGGTCAGAGACAGTTCATAGATCACCCCATACTTTGATCATCGCATTTCCATACATCATTGGATTTGGTTTCCATAACCCCTGGCGGGGGGAGGGTTCCAGGTGCCATCTCACAAATGAAAACCTGTGGCCCCTCATGGTTGGGTGACTTGTCCGGCATGGTGTCACTATCACAGGGGTAGCCGTGGGACCTGAGCCCGGGTCACCTGCTCCACAGGAGGGAGGGCATTTATAAGACCTGCACGATCTTTCTTAGGGAGATGAACTGGCCATGGGCCCAGTCCAGGCGTTGAGGAGAAAGGCAGGCTCCGCACAGCGCAGCTGGGGAAAGCCCTGACAATCTCGCTTCCTTCCACCAACAGCTCTGCCCCCACACCGTTCTCAGCATTGTCCACACTTCCCCGTTAGTCACTCCGTGAGTCAAGAGCTGGCCACAGCCAGCTGCAGACACGCTCCGCCGGCTCGCCGGTGTGCAGCCCTCCTTGTGGGGCCCACCGCCCCCTCCGAGGCCCTAGGAGGCCAGGCTCTGTGGCCAGCAACCCACAGGGGACCTCCTGAGCCACCTGTTATTGTGACCCTGCATGGCCTAGTCAGTTTGTTTTGATCAGGAGTGTTCCAAAGAGGAAATAAAGCCTATATTTATTAAAAAGGAAAAAAAAAAAAAAAAAAAAGGCAAGGCCACTTGCCCAGCCCCTTCTTGAGTACTTGGAATTCACTGACCTCTTCCTAAAACCCACTGGAGATCTGCGTGAAGAACACTTGGCCCACAGTGCGTGTGACCTCCCGGTTAGCAGGGTAAACTATTCAGTTGGTTGACAACTTTTCCCAAGTTCCTCCATCAGCTGGGAGGGGTGGGAAAGCTTTAGGAGGAACAGCCCTAGCAAACCAACACAGGTGATGTCAGTACATACAGTCCACACAGGTGCCTGGAACAGCCCGCCTCAATAGGGCCTTCACATTTGATGTTTTCTCCAGTCCACGCATGGCTGGCTCCTTCTTACCACGCAAGCCTTAGTTCATATGACAGCTCTTCACATCCTTCCTGACCAACCACATCAGACAACAGCACTGCCACCTCCGTCATTCTGCCCCATTACAATTGGTTTTCTTGATGCCATATCTCACTCTCTTATTTAGTTGTTTGCAGATTTAATATCTTTTTCTGCACCTCTACAATGGAAGCTCCAAGAGTGTAAGACTCTTGTCTGTCTTGATCACAGCCATGGATCATGGCGGAAGCTGAATACACATTTGTTAGACAGGAGCACAAAGCAAATGGAATTTAAAAATTAGGAATACAAAGTCTTATTTATTCATTTCTTCATTCAGTTTATTCAGTATACACTTATTAAGAATATAGGAGTGTCTAGAACTCAACAAGACTCTGAAGGAATTCAAAAGAATTTGAAGTCCTAGACATTGATAAGCATCCAAAACTTCCCAAATTGTCTCAGGCAATATATTGTAACAGGAAATGTTTGGTTACAACCTACAGCATTTGAAATCAACTTCAGCATTACTACTGCTTCACACCTACTCTCTTCCTTCCTTGGCCTTTCTGTGTGCAGCACTGGAGTCCTAAGAAGGAGGCTGATGAGCCAAAATGTGCCTAGCTCCTCCCTGAGGGATAAACTCCCTGACTGTCCCTTCCTCTCCACCCACAAAGTCCAAACTCATGAACCCTGTGAAGGCCTCGGGAAAGTCTCAGCAGCTTCAGCCTCCTGCACCCACCACCCCAACCTCTGCCTCCAGATGAGACAAAGCTATCAGGGACAAACCAATTTGAGAGTAGAAGGAACATTTGTGATGATGCCTCATGCTGCTCCTCTACCTAGATTAGCCTCTACACAGTGGCTCAAGGTCAATGTCTCTTGCAGTTTATAGCCTGGGCTAACTGGTTCTGCTGCTACCTTGCCCCTCATTCCATAGGACCTGCCTGGGTGTGGGTGCCCTACAGGTCTGCCTAAGGTTGGAGCTGGGACAAAGGTGTTGCCTGTATCCCCTTCACCTAGACCCTTGAACTTGTGCTAAGAAAATGCTTTGGTCTTAGGATCAGTGGACTCTTTGTGAGCCATTGCTTACCCACTCACCAGCTATGTGAACATGAACAAGTTTTCTAAACAATTTGAGTCTGTTTCCTTTATTGGACGATGATGATCCCTACCTCACACCATTGCCATAAGAAGGAACCTATGTGAAAGCACCTGTAAGGTACCTTTTCTATAGTAGATAATAAACATCAGTTGAATATGAACTTTTCAGCTGTATATATGCAATGGGCATCTTTTGTAGCATAGACAAGAATAATCTTACATGTAGCTTATGGCAGTGAGAAGGCATTGCCCATATTAATTTTAGTGAGCCACAGATTTTCTAGGAAGAGGGTAGACACAGAGGTTAAAAAACAAATGACCCAAGCCTGGAGTGGGAGGGGTGCTGAGGAGCCCAAGAAAAGAGGAAGTTAAGAGGAACCACGGCCATAAGGCAAAGTTCTAGAACACCACTGGGCCACAATCTAAAGAACAGCAGTGAGTGCAGCCCAGGGTCATGGAATTGTTGAGAAGATACTGTGGGCTACATTCAATTGCTATACCTGGAAACAAAAGGGACTTTTCCCGCAAGGATCAGAAATACTTACGTAGAGCTCTGACTCAACTGTGGCAGAAACAAGATGAAACTAAGAAGAGAAATGTTACATCTAAAGAAGGCTGGCCTCGGACACCGTGAATCTAACAAGGACCCCAAAGGGCCCATAGAAACCAGGCAGACAATGCAAAGAGCTGAAGTAGAGGCCAGAAGAGGGAACCATGTGGACTGCTCACATCGTGAGCAAGCACAGTATCTGCTGGTGACCTGGCCCTTAAAACGCTACCATGTGGCCACAGGTCATGAGTTCATGACCTCTGCCTACAGACCTACAAATTTCCTATGTATATGTAGTGTGTGACCCCAGATTCCTCATGTTGCAATATGCTGATTCCTTGGTGGAATGGCCTGCTGAGTGGGATATTGCTGACCATAGAAAACAGACACAGCCAAAGAACAGAAGAGACAGTGGATCCACTCCCTAGCCATGTTAGAGGGCTCCAATTTGGGGACCTAGAGGTTTCATCATCTGTCCCCTAGACCATTCCTTACCACTGAGGTATGAATTTTTTTAAATCCATGAAAATGAGATTGTAAAGTATTTATGAAGATTTTGTTATATAAAAAAGTAGTGTAACCTAGTTCTGGAAGATGACATAATTGTCTGTCTGAGGTGCCATCTTTACCTGGTGCAGTGATAAAGAGTCATCCCTGGGTGGAGACTCACAATTGCAAGCTACTCGTGTGAACTACACAAGACTGATTGACACAGTTGCAAAGCAGCAGAGATTGCCTGTTCTGACATAATCACCACCACATCTCTAGCCCAACTTGCCCACTTGCAACTGGCATCCATGCAGACCATGTAGGAATGATTACACCAACCAGTTTTAGCACATGAAGCGAATGACATACATTTATAGACCCCAAAATTAGAATATCCAGGAAATAATCAAGTGTCTCTTCTGAATATCTTGGTGGTCCTTGTGGTATTGTCCAAGATGATAAGTAGATGCTTGAAGTGTAAAAAGTGAGGTTCTATCTTTGGTTGGACTTTTCATTTGCTGAATGGCCATGGGTAGGTCTCTTCACACCTATACCTGTTTCTCATTTGCAAATTGGATAATGATCCCTCCCAACCTCATTCTTGAATGACTGGGAAGGATGATAAGGACAGCAGAATTCTCTCCAGACAATGGAAGTGTGTAGCACTCTGTCATCATCATTGCCATCACACACCCGTGGGATCGATAGGTTACATCAAAATAATTAAATACTTGTATTTCACAGTGGCTTTTTTGAAAATAGTTATAATATGGAAATAAAATCAACCTCACAAATAATCACCAAAATACCAACTTGAAAGAGTTTTTTATTTGGGGATCAATTTTCTCTCTAGGTTAACCAGCATTCTGCATCACAAACAAGAATATTGGATATAAAACCATCTTAATACCCAGATAGCTGGAATAAGCTACATCATCACCATTGAAGGCAGATTAATAGATAAAATGAAATCATGGAAAACATGATCTACATTGCCTTAAATTTGTTTAATATTCCTTCCTGAGTGGATGAGAGGAATTAAAATCATAGAAACCAAGACAATAAAACCATTAAATCAAGAATAAAGGAGAGATCACTAAATAATGAAGTAGAAAAAACAACTACATCAAAAAGTCTTGACCAAAGATAGTTATTTTAACAGAGTACAAGATATAGCTCTCCTATGCTTCTATATTTTAATAAATTTTTAAAGTTGCACTTGCTCAGAGTGCTAAGAAAGATATTCAACTTCGACACTCTTAGCTTTAACCTGCTCTATAAAATTGGATTTTCAAGGCAAGTAGGATATGGGTAGATGTAACCACAGATTCCGGATTTAGTGTAAATTCTTACCTTACTTTTATCTTCCTCCCTCAATTCCCAACCAAAATTTTTTGAAAAAGAAAATGTCAATGAGATTATCTTACAACAATGACCCTATTGTCTCAAATGCTTGCATTTTCTGAGTCTTAAATTCTTCTGTGATCTTCCAGAGAAAAGACCTTGGTGGTTTGGTTGTCCTCATTTGACACATCAGCCACAGCCTTCACATACAGAAAACTGGAGTCATGTGTAAATAAGCATTCATGGAACCACTTTCAAAATATACAACAGTGCATTTTCAGAAAACAGTCTGTATCATAGGACCGTCAATTTCTGTAATCACATCTCCTGCTGGCTAGGCACCAGTCAGAACTTATTTTAAGAACTCAAAGGCTTCTCTGTCAAAGACAAACCAGCTTGACTTTGGTTTCAGTGTTCAGATGGGGGAGCCAGCAGCGCTGGGTAGTCCAGGAGCTCACTGAGCCATCCCAGGGTACAGTTGCAGGGGACTGACCTCCCTGTGGTTCCCTAGCCACAGAAGGAATCAGGCAACTGCCTGAATTTGCACAAGTTTTCATTTCCTCCCTGTGCAGATTCTGAGGCTTAAAGGCTCTGTTGTTCAGGACACAGCTTGAAGGAGGAAGTCGAGTGCGGCTCCCTGTGATATGACTCTTCCAACTGAAGACTGACCAGCAGAAATTGTGGCCCTGGCCTTGGATTCCTTAAGGGATCAGGCTAAGTCCCATCTTTGTGTAGCAGAGGCTAGTAAGTCTTCCTGGGCACAGACTGGAGGGAATAGGCCTTCACCTCTTCAGCCAGGCTTAGCCTAGGCAAAGAAAATGAGCTTCTTTCTACGATGACCCCGAGTAGGAGAAGCAAAGCCATTTCCTCTAGTCCCCTAGGAAGTGGCATGGGAGGCAGGTCAAAGAAAATAGACACTTTGAAAGCAGTGTTTGTGTGTTTGTGTTGCTTGAGAAATAACCTCCAGGCCCTCATCTGCTACAAAGCTGGCTCAGCCTAAGGACGGCAGTGCTGTTCCCCTGCATAAGTGCCCAGAGCCACCACCATGTGCTCCCCTAGAGGTGCCCCAACGAAGCCCACATTTGGAAGGCAAGACCTACGACAGGTCACACGAGGTCTTGTTTAGGACACACCTTACCTCACAGCTGAGGTGCCTCCAACCTGTTTTCATTAGAATCGTTCAGGTGTGTGTTCTGGGAAGTGGATCATCCTGTTTAATTCAGAACTTCCCTACGGTTGCTCCATCAGCCTGTGTTATTCTGGGCTTCCTTTCCTAACTACGTACTTCACATCCAGCTGTCACCTGAGAAACTGTGTTATGAGACAGCTGAGGTAGTTAAGAACTTTTATAAGCATTTTTACTTAACTCACAACTTTGCTTAGAGCAGAGGGTCTCAAAATAGGATCCCTTGGCCTGGGAGCAGCAGCAGCACCTGGGAACTTGCTAGACATATAAATTCTCAGCCCCCATCCCAGACCTACTGAATCAGAAACCGGGGATGAGGGGGCAGCAATCTGTGTTTTAACAAGGACTTCCATTGATTCAAGTAAGAGACCAACTGGCTTCACCATGGAGGGTGAGGCGAGTACATATACATATGAAATCTGTGAGTGTCATCCGAGTGTAGAATATTCTTTCCATTAAGCAGAGCTAGCCGCCTTCTGTTAAAGTAGGAAAAGAAACATGGGGTAGAATTTCACTTCGTGGCTCCTCAAATCTGTTTCTCTTGGAGCAGAGCTCTTAACCAGCCAAATACAAGCGAGCAGAAAGTGCCCGGGGAGATGTTTTAAACACCCATTGTTCTGGCAAAGGAAGACTTATTCTTTGCCTCTCAGTCACCTCCACGCAGCTCTGGCCAGACAAGTCACTCGATCAGACTGATGTAGAAAGCAGAACCATTCGTGGTTTGTCTCTACCAGAGCTGGGTCCGGCAAGACCATTTTCAAGATTCAGTAAGAAAGTAAGGTGGTGAAAAATGACAACCACATAATCTTTGTCACAAAGACAGAAGTAAAATACGTTCAGCTTTTTCTGATCTCTTCTCACTGAAAACAGGGACACCAGGTACATGATTTTTCCTTGATGACATTATAGAATACCACGCCTGGCATCTCCCTCTGAGAAAAATGGCAGGTGAAATGGAGAGTTAATATTTCTAACATTTGCTTTTTTTATGAGAAAAAGAAGAGAAGCAAACATTATAAATGTTAACTCTCTATTTCAGAGAATGGAGAATGTTAACTCTCCGTTTCAGAGAAATGAGATCTTTCCTTAGAAATTTGCCAGTGGTTTTACGGTTTTCACTAAGGAGCCAGTGGCCTGGTTGAAAACTTAGCAACTTGAAAGATCTTAAGTCTCTCAACAGATATAAGAGCCCATTTTGTCAGAAACACCAGACTTGTTTAACAAAGATGTTCAGTTTTAAAAGATATGAATAACACCTGAGTCCTTCCCTCATCTCTCATTTCTTCATCATTCAGTTTAATTAGTTGCTATTTAAGTATGTTAAAACTAATCAATAAAAGGAAAGAGGAAACTACTGCGTATGTGTCTCCACCATTATTTAAATATAAAAGAAATATCTTTCAAGGAAGTTTCATGGAGTAAATTGTCAATTCTCATTTTTTTTTTTTTTTTTGAGACAGAGTCTTACTCTGTTGCCCAGGCTAGAGTGCCGTGGCGTCAGCCTAGCTCACAGCAACCTCAAACTCCTGGGCTCCAGTGATCCTCCTGCCTCAGCCTCCCCAGTAGCTGGGACTACAGGCATGTGCCACCATGCCTGGCTAATTTTTTTACAGCCAGCCATGCCTGGCTAATTTTTTTATAGCCAGCCATGCCTGGCTAATTTTATATATAGTTGTCCAGTTAATTTCTTTCTAATTTTTTTTTTTTTGGTAGAGACGGGGTCTCGCTCTTGCTCAGGCTGGTTTCAAACTCCTGAGCTCAGATAATCCTCCTGCCTTGGCCTCCTGGAGTGCTAGGATTACAGGCGTGAGCCACCACACCTGGCCTCAATTCTCATTTTTATGAAAATAAATTCGTTTTTGTGTGGAATTATGTTGTGCCCTGTCCAGGGCATAAAAATGAAGTTTTAGGAAATTGAGGTAAGCTTCTTGGTTTGAAGCAAAGGTTGCCTATGGTTCCCGAAGACTCAGTCTGGGGACAAAGTTCCACCTAAACAAGGAGTGAAGAACGGGAAAGAATAGAGGTCAGATTGTAGAATGTAGCAGACTTGGAAAGAGAGTGAGGCATTAAGAAAGAAGAGGCACATGGCCTACATGGACGCAAGGAGCCCTGTGCAACCTAAAACCTTTATCAGCTCCACCCCTTGGCACTTACCTGGACGTACGCTCTCCTGCCACTGTCCTGTCCAGGCCGCCTCTCTGAGGAGACCTATTAAGTTCTCCTTGTGTTTGATTTTCATGATTGCCTCCTGCCAGAGTAATCAATTGATATTAATTTCCAGGAACAATTAGTTGATACCAATTCTATTCTATGAGTTTTGTTGTAATGCAATGCAGCTAAAATTTTATATAAATACTCAAAATTTAAAAAACTCAACCAGATGGAATCTAAAACAATAAGGCACATAGATTTCTCAGAAGTCTAGCTGAAAAAAAAAAGCACAAATGTGCAAAATTGGAAATGGCAAGAAAGCGATGAAATTATTTTAAGAAAACTATGGGTAACTCTCTGCTAATAATTCTGAAATGGATGATTGGGGGAGATGATATATATTGCATCAAGAAGTAGAGCATTTTAAGAGATGTGTAATCATGAAAAAAATTGGCACCACTCTCAGCGAACTACCTCCACTGAAAGCCCTGATCACTTAGTTTTATAGGCAAATTTTTACATCTCTCTGTAAAACAAATAGTACTTGTGCTATATACATTCACATAGAAAATCTGATAAACTTTTCTATTTGTTTTATGAACATACCATAACCCTGATCTAAAACCTAACAAAAAGAACACAAAATAAAAAACTGCAGATCAATCCCACTTATAATAGGATATTAAAAATCTAAACAAAATAATTAGTGTAGCAACACAGCAAAAAATAATAAATGACCAAATATGGCTTATTTGTGAATGTACAGATAATTAAATATTAGTAAATCAATTTACATAACACATCACCTAAAGGACATAAGAAAAAAATAAGTATTTCAATAGATATCAAACATTTAACAACAATCCCTAAATTTAAAACAAACAAGTATTTAGCAAACTGGTTATAGGATACTACCTAACAATCCAAATAATATTTCTTAGCTCAATAGTGAATATTTTAATAGTGAAATGTTATGAGTGCCCCATAAATATCAATAGACAAATAAATTACAAACAAAAATGCCAACTCTCACCAACATATTTAATACTCATATTATATATATTCGTGTGTGTGTGTGTGTGTGTGTGTGCACATATATATTCTAGCCAATGCAATACCAGACCCACAGATGTATTCACACTGGCCTCATGGACACGGGAGCCGGAAAGAAAGTGATAAAATTTCTTTCTAATGTATAATTGCCTATATAAAAATAAAACAGACATGTACATACATACATGAACAGAAATTCAAAATAAATAAAAACTCAATAGTTTCATATTTTCTGTATATTATTATACATATATATGACACACAGAATTAGAAAACATAATGAAAAAATTATCTAAGTCACAATAACAATACACAAAATACCCAGGCATTACCCTAATGGGAACTGTGTGGGACATGTAGGAAAAACATCTAACTTTACAGAAGGACATAAAGAGAAAACTAATAAATAACATTGTAAATGTTAAAAAAGATGTCAATTCTTCCCAATTCTTCCCAAAGACATCCAATGGATTCAAAGTATTTCCAATCCAAAACCCAATATTCTCAGAAAAATGCTTTGGGCAGTTTAAATAAGAGACCCAAGAAAGACACCCCACTGTGAACTCCCCAAACAAATGCCCAGAACTTTAGCCTCATCAGGCAACATTAACTGAGCTCATAACTTTAGACAAACAACAATCACCAACACTGGTGACAAGAATACTATGCCCACTCCTAGAGCAGCTGGCTAGAATCCGGAGGCACTGGCAAGGCTCAGGTGTGCTCAGGTGTGCTCAGGTGTGCCACCAGTAATGAGAACAGCTGGTGCCCAGTAGGGAGCAACTGTGGGGAGCAGTGACTGCTCAGAGCAGGCTGTCCTCAGCTAGTCCTCAACATCACAACCCAGCTGCAGAAGTCCCCACTGGAATGCTAAAGTCCCCATTGGTGTAAAAAAGAGCTGCAGGTATAGCTCCTAAGGAGGGCACCCTCTGTGGACCATAGAAATGGTGGAGAGAGGAGAACCTTGAGCCAGAGGAAGCTGCTAACAGAAACCTGAGAGACAGAACTGTGAAGTGTTGACCTCCAAAGGGAGAACCTGAGTCCAGTCTTGCATCTCATACTCAGCTAAGTGGCCACTGTGCCTTCAGAGAAGGAGGGATGGAGTGACGGGCTCCTATCTGCCCCAAGCACTACTGTTCTGTAATATGATAACCACAGGCTGCTGCCAAGTGCCAACGAGAATGCAGGTCTGCACTGCCCAACTCCCACACCCAGTGTGAGTGCCACGCCGTGGCAGAGAGCAGAGTCCTGGCTGAATCCTCAGTGGCCAGGAAAGGGGCTTCCCCGCGGGAGCCCGGAGCTCGCTGCAGCCCTCCAGGGGTGTTCAAGCCCCTCTGGCACATCCTCAAGACCACGCTCTTCCCCCACCGGGACACTCAACAGAACCCAGGAAGGGAGCAGGGAGTTTGTGAGGTCTCTGGTTCATCATTTGAATCCTTTTGCATTCAATTCCATGCCTCCCCTCCCCTCCTCTCAAAATTCTAGATATTTCAATACCCCATTCTAATGCCTGCTTCTCTTCTGTGAGAAGAGTATGCCCTAACCCTCTCCTTCCCCAATTATAGGGAACTACGAGAATTTATGCCCACATTTCTGGGCACTTTGCTTATATCTCCAACAGGGCATTTGCTTCGAGATGCCTTTTATTCTAATCGTTTGAATTCCAGCCCGCGGACTGAAGACTCTAAGAAGGGCCTGGGACCTCCTTTGGTGCCTGGGACAGCAGTTTGCTCAACAAATATTCTGAGGATGCTCAATAAATCTTTTGAAATGAACTTAATTCCTTCTCCACCTGTGATTGAATTGTGGAGGGGAAGGAAGTTTCAGTTCTTGTTCTGGTGTGTCCTTGGCCCTTGGGACACAAAGCAGTTACTTTGTTGTGCATTGAGGAGCTGAAGAAAAGGAGCCAGCCCCTGGGATTCCTGGTTTTCCCCTGATTACGCTCTGTCTGGCTTCTTGTAAAAATGTCCAAGCAGTCCATCCGCTCCCTCCAATTCTGCCTTCATTCCCAACACTTGCCAGAGACCAGCTTAATTTAATTTTGCTCTGACAATATGATGTTCACACAAAAATTCTTGAATGTTTCACACTTGCCAATGTTTGAACATGGATTTCTTTCACACTCTCTGTTATATTTTCTTCTGGAGGCTTAGTTTGGCAAATTCCACTATCTCCTCTAGCAGAAGTGCTGTCTTTGCCAATAAAAAACGATTTTCATGCCAAAATTCCTTCCTTCCATGCACACATAAGTACATAGTGTATACATCTCATGTATAACCCAATACAGAGTCTCACTGTCCCTATGGAGGGTCCAGAGGACAGGTGGCCTAGGGGACACAAGACACACACAGCTGGTCTCCTTGTGCCTACCAGGGCTGGGAGCCCCTTGCCCAGGCAGATTGGGGTGGGAGAAACAGCTGGGAGCTTTTGACTTTGGGGATCTTGTCATTTCACTCGTCAACCTTAGCTTTCTAGCTAGTGTGCAAGCGCGCGCGCACAGACACACACACACACACACACACCACTGCTCTGTGCCTGCCAGAGAGCAAGAAAGCTATTGTCAGCCACAGAGCAGCCAAGAGCAGAGTTGCAGCTGTAGCCAGGATGGTCCTGCAGGAGAGGGGGTGGAAAGCGGCTCTTTTCTGAAACAAGAACACTAGTTCTTACCACGCTGCCCGGCCTTAAGGGGTGTCTGAATCCCAGATGTGAGCTGGAAAGAAAATGTGAGTGCATAGTGAGCAGATTCTGGTACAAGAACCAAGCAGGACCCTCTCATCTCCTGAAAACTATCAGTGCACAGCGATATAAGACAATTTATTCCTTCGGAGGGCAGAGGACTCTGCCGCACAGGGTGGAGGGCACAGTCCACTCAGCAGGGTGTAACCATGAATTTATTTCGCAGCTTCAGTAGCTACGCTGACATCAGAAGTGATTAGACACCTAGACAACAAGTGTAGTTCACAACAGTATGCCCATGACAACTAAAAATGATAAAACGGCAACAAAAAAGGGAAGGAAGGTAGGTGGGTTGATTTTCAATCTCTGCACATGTGGACTTGCGCACTCCGATAGAATCGGTGTCTCCCGCCCAGGGGTAAAGTGGGCTGTACGAGCGGTGAGGGGCAGAGGTGTCTCTGAGGCCCCACAGGGGTCATCTGGGGAGGAGGCCACCTCCACCTGCAGTGCAGCAGAAAGACCCAAAAGGCTCCTCTTCCTGTCATCAGCTCCCAACTCCCCATGGACACGGTGGGAGGTGATCACAGGGTTTGGCGCCAACAAGCTGAGACACTGAGAAGAATAAGGGTTCTTCTCTTCCTTATGATAAAATCATGAGCAATTCCTATAACCCTTTTGAGTCCAATGTCACCTAATTAGTGGCCCAGGGGAAGCCCAGGACGTGAGGCAGGAAAAGCCAATTGGAAATGAGGAGGCGCTAATCAACAGGCACAGAGTTTCGGTTCAGCAGGATGAGTAAGTTCTAGAGCTCTGCTGTACAGCAGCACCTACACTTAACGATACCATACCGTACTGCACACTTCAAAATTTAAGAGGGCAGATCTCATTTTAAGTGTTCTCACCACACTAATATAAAATGCAAGGAAATAAAACGAATAAATCAGCTATATAACAAAAAAAGTAAACTGGAGCAAAATCTTAATGGCTCGATTTGCCAGGCACGGCACACACCGGCCACCCGTCCCTGGCCACCGTGCCTGTCCAGCGGGTTCAGCTCAGGCTCCCCGATTCCGCAGCACGGAGATGGGAGGCACACGGCACCCACGCCCTGCACCCGCACCCCTCCGCGGTGCTCTGGGGACGCCAACTCAGCCAGGCTTGGAAAGTCACGTGCCAGAAGCTGAGGCACATCCCCCCAGAGGAGGCCTGATTTTCTGGAACAATCATTGCTCATCTCCGCAATGACTGGGAAGACTCCAAAGACCCTTGGCAAGCTGGCAAAACGTGGCAGGCAGAGCCCGGCTGTATTTTTTTTATCAAAGTTATTGGGCTCAGGGTTTTTTTTTTTTTTTTTTTTAACAGTTACTGCTGTATAATTGATACAAAATAAACAGTATATATTAATGTGTATAATTAAAAGGCTTTGACAAATGTGCGTGTGAATAATGGCCCCCACCAAAGATGTCCACATCTAACCTGTGAACGTGTCACCTTACACGATAAAAGGGGCTTTGCAGGTGTGGTTAAGTTACAGATCTTGAGAAGAGGAAAGTCGCCTGGATTGTTCAGGTGGGCCCAGCCCCAAGGGTGCTCATAAGAGGAAAACAGGAGGGTCAAAATTAGAACCTGAGGTGGCCATAGATGCAGAGACTGATGTGACACGGCCGTGAACCAAGGGACACGGGCAGCCTCTGGAAGCTGGAAGAGGCGAGAAAACAGATTCTCCCACAGAGCCTGCATTGGGAACCAGCTCTGCTGACACCTGTTAGCCCCTAAGACTCATTTTGTACTTCTTACCTCCAGAACTGCACGAGAATAAATGCGTGTTGTTTTAAGCCACTAAATTGGTGGTCATTTGTCATAGCAGCAATAGGAAGCTGGGACAGTATATATCCATGAAACCATCAACACTGTCAAGGGTATATACCTCCAACCCACCTCTGCCCACCGTCCCCAGGTAACCACTCATCTGCGTCAATCACCATAGATCAGCTTGTGTTTTCTAGAATTTCATATAAATAGAACCATATAGTACTGTATGTACTCTTCTCGGTTGGCTTCTTTCAATCAGCATAATTATGCTAAGGTTCATCCATGTTTTGTATGCATTAATAGTTTATCTCTTTTACTGTTGAGTCGTATTCTAATGTACATATATACTACAATTTGTTTATCCATTTGCCCACTGATGGCCATTTGGGTTGTTTTCCATTTTGGGCTATTATAAATAAAGCTGCTGCAAATATTCATGTTCAGGTCCTCAGATAGTGTTAGGGGTTGAACGGTGTCCCTCAATAAAGGGAATGTTGAAGTCCTAATCCCTAGTATCTCATAATGTGACCTTATTTGGAAAGGTCGTTACAGACATAGTTAGGATGAGGTCATACAGGAGTAGAAAGGGCTCCTAATCCAATATGACTGGAGTCCTTACAAGAAGATGACCATGTGAAGTCAGGGACACAGAGGGAGAATGCCATGTGACAGTGAAGGCAGAGATTGGAGCGATGTGGCTGCAAACCAAGGAAAGCCAAGGACAGCCAGCAGACCACCAGGAGTTAGGAAGAGGCAAGAAAGGCATCTCCCCCACAGGTGTCAGACGGAGCATGGCCCAGCTGACACCTTGATCTCAGACTTCGAGCCTCCGGAAATGTGAGACAATATATTTCTATTGTTTTAAGCCCCTGGTTTGTGGTATTTATTTTATAGCAGCCCTATGACATACACTTCCATTTTTCTTGGTTAAATACCTAGGAGCAGAAGCGCTGCACCCAATGGTAAGTGTGTGCTTAACTGTTTAAGAAACTGCCAGACTATTTCCCAAAGTGGTGGTGCCATTTCACATTCCCCCCAGCAGGGGATGAGAGCTCCGATTTGTCCACATCTTTGCCAACACCTGGTATGATTGGTCTTCACCATTCTAGCCATTCTGATGGGAGTACGGTGGCACCTCACTGTGGTTTTATTTGCATTCCCTGCATGACTAATGATGTTGAGCATCTTCTTTAGAGAAGTGTCTGTTAAAATCTTGTACCCATTTTTTTAAGCAGGGTTGTTTGTTTTCTTAATATTGAGGTTGAGAGTTCTTTATATATTCTGATACAAGTCCTTTATTAAATATATGCTTTGCAAATATTTTCTCTCAGTCTGTGGCTTGTCTTTTCATTTTCTGAACAGTGTCTTTCAAAGAGAAGATGCTATTAATTTGGATGATGGCCAAGGCAAGAGCCTTCTGCGTGCTCTACCCAACGGCCCGTATGTTATGAGAGTTTCCAGTCTGCCTGGGGAACAGGCACTATTCCCAGCCCTGTGTGGTGCTGGGCACTGTTCCTCTCATCCTTTCATGTGCTTCTTTCCCTGGCCTGTGTAGACTCCTCACACACAGGTGCTGAGTAGTACTCTACTAAATCCACAAGAGGGGTCTTCTGCAGACCACCAAGTTCTTTCTATTTGCAGTTACCTCCTCTCGAGCACTCAGTCCTGTGAACTCTGCCCTGTGAACTTGCTCTCCCTGGACGTTCAGCCCCATTTGCTCAGCCTGGGAAGTCCTGCATTCCCCTTTCCTGCACCGTGGTCTGGACGCGCTCTCCGGGCAGCAAGCCAGGGCAATCCCAGGGCTCACCTCTCACAGGGATCACTGTTTCTCATCGTCTGGTGTCCAGTGTCTTGCTGATATCTCTTGTCTGGTGCTTTAGCAGTTTTGGGTGAGAGCATAAACCCAGTTTCTGTTTCTCCATCTTGGGAGAAAGCAGAAATCCGCCCAGGTACATTCTGACGTGGTGCTACCCATGCAAATGCACACTTGCCGGAGACAAGTGGAGGCAGACTTTGCTTTGTGGCCCGGATGGGAAGGCCAATAAGCACACGCCACCCTCTAAACATTCCCAAATACATTCCATTCCCAGGATCTGGGTAGAAGGGACACAGGGATCTAGTCTGCCTTTGTGTCTTCTAATTGAAAACCCAGTGATATGCACACCCGGGTCATCCCATAAACATGCAGATGTCAAGGCCACCAGTGGACTCTCAGCTATTTCACCTTAGAAGAGCAAAGGGTATAGTACTAGGGTATAGTACAGAACTCCTCTCACAGGCCACATCCTCACCCACGCCTGATGCCCAGGTCCCTGGTCAGAGACTGGCAGTGAACATGAGCTGGAGGGCCTTGTGTAAGCGTGGGGGCCTGGCCCCATCAGCCTTCTCCAAACGCAAGCTCTGCCATGAGGGCCACTGTCCCCCGACCTGAGTGCATGGCTCAATCTGGAAGCAGGAGCTGGCATCTCTGGTTATCACTCCTTCCTTCCAGAAACACTTAGGGACCCTCTTCTGTGTTCCAGGCAGTGGGGTAGGATTCTGGGGATGCAGAAAGGAATAAGATGCCACCATCATCTGGTTGGGAAAAGAGGTACATAAATAGGTGATCAGAAGACAGGCAGCAAACGCATCCCAGAGACAGGCTTAGGTAAGGGCAGCTGAACCCTGAATCTTAATAACATAAAATAAAATAAAATAGTTAGTATGTATGAAGCACATCCACTCTCAGACCACCCAGTGGTCAGAAAGTCTTGCCTCTAAATGGGCTCGACCTGTCAGTTCCCAGGTTTACCTTCTGCAGACACCCGGAGTAAGTCTGCTCGCTCTCTACTAAGCACGTTTTCCTTCTCTGGGTCTGACCTCCCGGACTAGCTTCTTTACAGGGAAACTGTGCACCGTTCCCATAGCCAGTGGGGGGAATCTGCTGGCCCTCCTGAGGCAGACAGAACTGGACTGGAATCCAATCATTTATTACGTCTATGACCTTGAGCAAGTGATTTAAACTCTCTCTGTTTCTGTTTCTCGAGTATAAAATAAACCTGCATCATAATATTATTGTGAGAAGGAGATTGTGTAGGTTCAACCTTTACTACTAAGTAGAGCATACAGTAAAGTCTCAATAACTGGCAACACCATTAGGCTGAAAAATCTTAATCTGATGAGGTTTTAAGATTCTAGAAGCATTTAAACAAGTCTGCAGGGTAAGGATTTAGGTCCTCTGGTCACTCCCTTATTTACTCTCTGCGGCACTCACCCAGCCAACCTGCACCTTGCAGCGAGCATAGCAATGGGGACCGAGATCACTGCAAGGGGCAGGGTCCCCCTTTCCTTTGCCTCTCTCCGTGATGCTTCTTACCGACAATGTGGGAAGAAAAGGACCCTGGGTGCTTTTTCTTGCCCCTCCAAGAAAGACTTATTGATAAGGCTTCTCATTTCCCAGCCCTCACTGCTTCAGTCAGTGCAGCCCTTCCCCAGGAAAGGTGAGCCTACGGGAAGTGCTGACGTCATGCACCAGGTGTAGATGCACCTGTCCTCCTCTGCCACACCCTCACTGCCAGCACACACAAATACTCACATGTGCACACACGTGTACTCATACAAACACTCGTGCACACGCACACTCATGCATACTAGTGTGCACACGCGCATGCAGACACACTCAGGTCTAAGTGCACGCACACTCACTCACACCTACGCGCACACATTCCCTTTGTCCAAGGCTCTCTTCTCCAGCTGCCTGCACCTCAAGGCAGAGAAGTGAGGAGGAGGAGAACTCCAGGGTTTCACATTTCTGATAGATGGAGCCGACTTGGGAGCAAAAGCCTGAGATGCTGGGGTTTTGGCCAGCCTCCCCCTGAGAACACCCACAGCTCTGAGAGCTTAGTCAATAGCCCATTGTTTGCTGTGAAATTGAGAAGATAAGAGAGCAGAGGAACTCAGTATAAAACGTTAAGAGGCTGGCAGTTACTATCTTAGATCTTCACCAGCTAGACTCTTGCCAAAGTGTTCGCCATTCAAAGGCAGATTGTGCCTTTGGATTTTACATTGGAATTCCAGCCCTTCTCTCCCTGAGACCTCTGTCTCCCAGCTTCCACACCCACAGCACTTTCTTCTAGCATCCTGCTCCTCCCTGGTCCTCTCTTCCCTTCCACTTTCCCTCTCCTTCTTCTTCCTCTCACCCTATGCTTCTAGCTGCCCCACTTGGGAGATCCAGTCCTGATGCAGGCCAGGGAGGCTCCTGGGTGGGCTGAGCCCTGTTCCTTCCAGGCAGCTGAGTCCAGCAGTAGGTGGGCATGCTGCTAGACCCCAGCCCAAGGAAGGAGATGTCTGTGAGGCCAGAGCCCGGCTGACATACTGGAGAGCCTGGGCCGAGAAGGGCAGGAACTGAGCTATCAACGACCTGACCTCGGGCAGGTCAACTGCTAGGCCTCACATCTGCAAAGCAAAAAGCTCTACTTACAAAAGAAATTGTTAGCACAGGCTAGATGTGTCAAGGGACCCTTCCAGCCTTTAGGAGCTAGTCCACATCTTTCTGGAATCCAGGAAGGGAAGGTTGTCGGAGGAGTCCGTATTGAAGCAGAGGCCAACTTTGACTTCATGAGTGAGGGCTGTGAATCAGTATTCCAAATGGAACTGACATCAGTGGCCTGCTGCTCAATGGCACAGACCCCTCGCCCCGTGGATGAGGGGAGCGCTGGTCACAAGACCACATTCAGCTCACAAAAATTCCCTCCAACTCCGTCCTCTGTGGCACCAACGGTGTAGAGCCTCAATGTAACTTCCCTGAAGAGAACACTTACTCTTTACAAAAATTGTATTTGGAAGTCTTCGTGTGATAGACCAATTCTCCCAGCTCAGTTTGGAACCAGGCAAAATCCCTGGTCTGAGGAGGAGGAGGCAAATGACGTGTGAGGATGAAGGAGCAAGCTGAATGCACCCCACAGTGGCGGAAGGTGGGGGCGTGGGGTCTCTGCTGATTCTCTCATCTCTCTGCTGAACAGCCAAGAGGAGCCAGAGGCCGCGGATCTGGAGGCAAGACATGCTAGAGGACATAACCAAGAGCAAACGTCCTGCCCTGTGCGGGGACAGTGTGGCGCAGGTGCAGGGAGTGCAGAAGCCGGGAAGGGTGTGGGTTTGGGTGAGTGTGTCTGTGTCTGTGTCTGCGTTTTGGGCGGAAGGAGCTTTAAGCAAGGCACTAACAGGATCTGACGTGTTTAAAAGTGCACCCTGGGGGACGAGGATGAAACGGGGTGGCCAGCGGAGAGGCTGTGAGGTACAGAAGCCTGGGTGAGCGTGGCTGCAGCCCGAGTCGCGCCAAGGGAACCTATTTGGGCAACACCGTGAGGACAGAGCCAGTGAGACCTGCTAAAGGACTGCATGTCGCGGGGAGGGGAGGAGGAACAAAGGAGCTGTTGGGACTGGCCCGAGTGACTGGGAGGAGGGGTGCCGCTGACTGCAGAAGGGGAGACAGAGGACACTGTGGGGTTGAGACTCCCAGGTGGTCTGCGCCCGTGGAGTTTGAGATGCCTGTGTCCACTCGGGTGGAGGGGCTGGGCTGAAGCAGGACCGAAAAGTGCTGCACACAGCGAGGAGATGGGGAAGGGAGGGAAACAGAGTTAGCAGAGAATTGAGAGATTTCCTGTGGGATGGGAGGATAGTCATAGAGGAAGTTGTGTTTTTTTTTTTGTTTTTTTTTTTTTTTTTAGAGAGAAGGGTGTTACTCTGTTGTCCAGGCTACGGTGCAGTGGCATGATCATAGTTCACTGTAACGCAAACTCCTGGGCTCAAGAAATCCTCCCGCCTCAGCCTTCCGAGCAGCTGGGACTACAGGTGTGCACCACCATGCCCGGTGAAAAAAAATTTTTTTAGAGACAGGGTCTTGCTATGTTGCCCAGGCTTGTCTCGAACTCCTGGTCACAAGCAATTCTCCCACAGAACTCCGTTTAAAGATTTAGTAGGTTTGAATAGCCTTTCTTTTTTTTTTTTTTGAGTCCTTACTGAAATGAAAAGGTGGGAAGGTCCCTGAAATTCTTCTGAGTAACTCCATAGAGAAATGTTTCCAGAAGCACAGCCCTCAGAGTTCCAGAACAGAGCCACAGGGAATGCTTTCTTAACAATGCAGGTCCCCTGCCCTAGACCAACTAAATAAGAATCTTAGGGCTTGGGGCCCAAGAGTCTGCCTTTTATTGTATTTATTTTTAAAAGCCTACAGCCTCAGGTTTTCCCAGTCCCTCTCCCATGCAAGTACTAGCCAGGTCCAACCCCACTTAGCTTCTGAGAGCGAAGGAGACTGGGCACACTGAGAGTGGTATGGTCATAGACAAGAGTCTGCATTTTAAACAAGAGTTCCACGTGATCATTTTTTAACACTAAGGGAACAAATGTCCTGCCCCTGCCAAGCTGGGGCAGGGGACAGGAGGTGCAGGAGAAGGGTCTAAAGCCGGAGGAGGAAGTGGGAGGAAAAGGAGCACATACTGCACCTGCTCCACCATTTTGCCAACAGCGAACGAATGTTCACCAAGCATCTGCCGTGCGCCAGGCACTGAGCGAAATGCCACATGGCCTTATTCTTTTTAACCCTGAATCGCTCAGTAAAGTTAACACTGCCATTGGTCCCACCTCACCTTTGCAGTGTCAGAGTCTCAAAGGAACTAAGTTACGCATCCAACAGGATCCAGCTGGGAAGTGACGGAGGTGGGATTTGAACCCAGGTCTTCTGGCTCCAGGGCGCAGACTCCATGCTGCCAGCCCAAGGACGCCACTTATTTTCTCCAAATCAACAACAGGTCTCTTTAAGTTCCAATGTTGGAGGAGCACGTGAGGGCCAGCTGACTGTGGCATCGGGTGCCCCACAATGGCCAGGATGGATTTGGCCGGTCTGCACCCTCACTTGGGGGTGCACTTGGCCGGGGCTCCTCAATCACCAAGCAGGAAGTGCTGGGGCCCCGGGGCTGACCACAGCATCAAGGGGAGAGGCAGGAGCAGTGGCTCCGCCAAAAGCTCCATAGCCACCATCCTGGAGACACACAGGCCAAGCGGCCCCCACGCCCCCGGGACATCTGCAGATGAAATTGCACGGATTGCAAAGGCTTTTCCTAGCCTGAAGCTCCAGCTTTAAAGACTAGCGCTGCTCTGTAAAAGCAGAACAGCTTGACCAATGAAGAGCCTGAGGAGGAGGGGGTGGGGAGAAGGAGGCTTCTAGATTAATTGGAAAAGTACCTAGATGATCTGCCTGAACCTCCCACTATAGGGTCACCTCCCTAATACCTCCTCTCATTAGAGATTAACTTCAATGATGATTTAAACGATACAAGGGGGAACTTTGCCTTCAATATCTTCCAGTTCCACCATCTGGAAGGCTGCAATACCCGACAAGAGACCAATGCTGGATAAAAGCAGTAGCCAGTGCGCACTAAGCACTTGCTGTGCATTGAGCACTATTCTAAGTGCTTTGCATACATTATGACAGCAACCCTGTGGGGCGAGTCCTGTTATCATCCCTATTTTTCAGATGAGGAAACAGACCCAGAAAGGTTAAGTAAATCACTACGGCCACCTGGGTAGCAAATGGCAGAGCAGGAACATGCACCCAGACTATCTGGTTACGCTTGTAACCACTGCACCCTACTGCATCTTGCATCTGCTGTAAGCAGTTGTTCGAGACTTCCTGAAGACCTGCGTTGAGAAGGGTCTGAGGTTGTTATCCCAGCTCAGGAAAGAATGCTCTGGTCAATCCAGAAGAATGTCCCCAAGGGCTAGATCCCCAGTGCTTGGGATGATGCCACAGCCCAACCAGGGCACGCAGCAATCAGATGGGGTGGCTCGCTGCAAGCCCAGGACAGCCCAAAGGCTCTGCCAAATCTCAACAGGCACAGAACCATCCAGAAGCAGACTCGGTATTAGAGAGGTGAGCAAAGATAAGCAAACATTGGGGTTTGACTTTAACGCCAGCAGCAGGTCTGGGGAACCTACAACACAGAAACTTATCTTCAGAAGCCCTTCCCACCTTCCTCTGCCCCTTCCCTCCTCTGTGGCCATCTCTCCTGCTACTGTTAAAGAAAAACTTGCTCAATGATGCTTGTTAAAGCGCGGCAAGGCGGACTTTACTCAGGACCATCGCGACAGGTACAAGGACCCCTACAACAGGGCCTTGTGGTGGGGCAGAGAGATTGGTGGCTCCTAACACAGCACAAGCGAGTGGGAATTTATGGCCAAGCAGCAGGGTGGGGGTCAGCGGATGGAAAATTACCAGGAGGAAACATCAGGGGAAAAGGGGATTCTGGCTAAACCGACCTAACAGGATCCTTGCTAAAGACAGGCCAGGGGGACCAGACATCACCCTGGGGTGGAGGAAGATGAGGAACCTGATCAGATATCGAGGGCAATCAGATAGCAAGGATGGGGGTTCTTGCTAAACTGACTCAGCAGGGCTCTTGGCTAAAACTGGATTTTACAAGGAAGTGCACACACGGCCCTAGGAAAAGGTTAAGGAACCTGACTAAAGTTTGGCCAAGCAAGAATCTTTGTCACTACTCAAACCAACATATTCACCTCTCACTCTGCCCTTGATCAGAGTGAGAGTCCCTCCCACCCCTTCCACCCCCCCAGGCATCTTCACCCAAAGGAGGTCAACTTCTAGGAGCTACCATTTGTTGGGTATTTGCTTTGTGCGCTAATTGCTTTACAAACGTTATTTTATTCAAACTCACAATATTCCCTGTTGGTCCTCACCTCATTTGACTACCAGTGACCCTTGGCACAGCTGCAGACTCTGTCCTTAAACTTTCTTCACGTGGCTTCCCCATTAGCACCTCACCTTGCCCTTCCTCCCACCTAACTGGCTCTTGTGCCAGCTCCCCCTCCTCTCCCTGCCCCCCAAATGTTGGCGTGGCCCTGGCCCAGGCCTCGTCTCTACCTACACCCCCCCCCCCAGGGAATGTCTCCCAGTCCCAAAGTTGCAATTGCTCTGTCCAAATGTGTATCTCCTGCTTGACTTCACTCTCTGAATCCCAATCTTTTATTTCCAACTCCCAGCCTAACATCTCCACTTACCTACCTAACGGTGTTTTCTGCAGTTAACATGGAACCATGACCCCTCCATCCCGTTCTTCCCTAGTTCCATTCTTGCAGTTGCTCAGGCCAAAAAACCTGGTGTCATCCTTGACTTCTCTCTTTCTTTCTCACCCCACATTCAACCCTTCAGAAGTCTGCTCAATTCTACCTTAAAGCTGATCCAGAGTCAACATTTCCTGTCACCTCCACTGCTACATGCTGGTCCAAGACCTACCATAATCTATCCTCAACTCAGAAGCCAGGCTAATCCTTTATAAACAGAAGGTAGGTTGCATCGCTGCTCCATTCAAAACCTTTCAGTGGTTTCTGAGCCACCTCCAGACAGAATCCCAAGTCCTTACTACCATGGCCTGGAGTATTCTATGTGGCTCCCAGATAGCTTTGTCCTCAAATCCTCCTGCTCTCTCTGGTCATCGCACTCCAGCCCCTTCTCTGTTCGGGTCTTTACACCTGGTGCCCCTCTGCAGGGAAGAGCTTTCCCAGGTGTCTACACGGCTCACTCAGTTCACTCCGGCAGACTTTCCTTGGCCACCCTGTCTACGCTCACATGCACACACCACACCCACACACTCACATGTACCGCAATCACGCTCTACTCTATCGCCCCACTTGGCCTGATTTCATATCACTTTTCCTACCTGGCATCTTAGGAATTCACTTGTTGACTGTTGTTGTTATTTATTTTATTAGAATATAAACTCCCTGAAGGCAGAGACTGCGTATACCCAGCATCCGGGATAGAGACCGCCCCATTGTAAGCTTTCAGCAAATAATTACCGAAGGAAAGAATCAATGAACACATGAACATAGGGTACAGATGAGGTGACTGAGGGTCAGAGAGTTTGGGTAATTTCCCCAGGTCATACAGCCAGGAAGTGGAGCCGCTGGTATTCTAACCCAGGTCTGTCTGACTTCGTGTCTCAGAAATGATGACACATAGGGGAATCCTCATAAATTAAGCCCTGACTCATTAAGTGCAAATGCTTGGAGATATCAGATAGCACGCTCAAGGAACAGAGTAGTTGCCACCACTTCCTGAGAGCGGATTCCACACCAATAACACTCCACCTAAGGGCTGGGGGAGGCAAGCATTTCCAACACCCCCTTCTCTGTCCCCTCAACGCCAAAAAGCATGTCTTCGCGTGGTCCTTCTCTGAAACGCCTGGAATTAAACAAAGCAGGCCCGGCCCCTGCCCTTTGGAAGCTCAGCAATCTAGAACAAACACTGAGGCACACAGGGCTGGTCCTAGGAGCTGGCAGCCACATGGCCTGATTTTAGAGGCTGGGAAAACTTAGTCCAAAAATATCCACCCCTCCCAAATGCCACAGTGCCCGGAATTCCACCATTAGAGAGAGATTTCTGGGAGTTTAAGCACTATCTCTGATCCTGACTCACTTTAGATTTTTTTTTTTAAAGACAATACATAGTCTTATTTAGATCTTTTTTATCCATTCTATGAGTTTTTCTTTTAATCAATGAGTTGATCTCATTTACATTTATTATTATAACGTTTGTCCCAATTCCATCATCTTAAATAATTTTTTTCATTTTTAATGTTTCATTTATGTTTCCTTTGTTTTCTTTTACTGTGTAGTCTGAATTTTAGTCCTAATACTTGTTACCTTTTCAATCTTAAGTAAGATACTTAATCTTCTATTTCTCAATTCACTTCAGAAATCAAATAGTATCTATCTTCTCCCAACTAAGAAAGATGAGAAAATTAATGATCTTGTAATTTCTCCCATGTCCTTTCCACCAGCTCCTGTCCTCCCTATCAACATACACTTTTTGTTATTATGTTATTTGAGTTTTCCTTCCTTATGGCTGTATTATTACTATTATTGTTATTATGTTTACATTTGATACGATTTTTTTTGTTTCATAAACTTCCTTTAAATGCAGTAAAAATGCTAAGGAGGTGACAGCTATCAGACACCAGTATCTCTGGATGAATTCAGTGCTCCAGCGACTTCCACGCAGTGCAGTAGGGGCTCCCAGGATGAGGGACAGTGATGAGGAAGGGGGCGGGAAAAACACAAAAAGGGAAATTGGCTGAAAGACGGGGAAATACACTAAAGGCAAATTTTACCTACTTCTCTGTTTCGCCCTTTGTTGAACACAGAAAGAAGGGGAGAACAAAATGTAAACTAAATAAACATTCCCAGAGGGCGCTGAGACTTCTGACGTTCTTGGTGCAGAAGAGGGAAGACACAGGGAAGGCACAACTGTACCATAATCAAAGCTCGGCCTGGGGGGGGCGGGGTGGGGGGTGCTTGAGGTGGGAGGTTGGGGGAGGAAGGGAAGCGATGATCTTTCTAGGGAAATACCTGCATTACCTGCTCCTTGACTTCAGACTTCGAGAAAACTCTGCCAGCTCCAAAGCCCAGGCCACGTCACGTCCTGTCCACACGGTCTGCGGCCAGGCAGCCGCTCATTGTAGAACGGGGCCCTGCACATGAAAACAACGGCCTCCTGCTCCTTCCAGGCCGAATTCTTTCTGAGACTGCCCTGCGTTTCTTTATCTCAGCCCCTTGTGAGAACACAGGAAACCCTGCTTCCCCAATCCTGAAATATCTGCCTCAGGAAGGAAGGGATATTGTCTTTCCAGGGCCTCTGTTTTGCTTGTGAACCAGTTCGATAGGCGGCTTTGTAAATGCCCTGCAAAAGCAAACCGATTCAGACCTTCCTTGGAAATGGCATATTTGAAAGATAATGAAATCCATTCAAACAGCAGGGAAAAAGTTGGGTCATCAACTTCGGACAAACTGGTCTCAGCACAGTACGGGAGAGGTGTTTTGTTATTGTTTTGTTTGGTTTGTTGATTTTTTTTTTTTGGCTTACTAAGAATTGTTCAAGAGAAAAATCATTCTTTTTCTTTTTCTTCAACATTCTTGTCCTACTTAGAGAATAATTTGTTAATTCACCTTGCATCGGGTCCAAATGGCATTCATGTTTTATCCTTTAGAGAAAACGTACAAACCTTCTGCTAGTTCAATATCTGATGATTAATTTTTACAAATAGGAAGGCTAAATCAGGATATTTTAAGAGATTAGTATAATTGAATTAGAGTGCTTTCATGCTATTACAAGACTTCAATTAAAAATGTTTGCCAGGGACCCAGGGTGGGACAGAGCTCGAGCATCGCTCTACGGAGCCAGGGTTTCGTGTTTCGATAAGCAGAGCTGGCCTCTGTGGTCGATGACGTTTTCCGGGCCGTCACCCACGATTCCTAAGCTGGACGCTGGTACCAACCACGCTGCCAACGTGCCTCAGGGGCCTTTACTTCAGAGTAGACGACAAACACACCTTTCTGTAAAAGTTGAGGTCCGGAAATGAACTTTTAAAGGAAACTATGTCTTGAGGTCACTAAATTCCAACGCCATTTCTCTTTTTGTCCATTCCTAAGGGCCCATCACCCCAGACCTGAGGTGTTATTTCTACAACACACACAGCAGTGCAACTACAAAAATAAAAACAAGAAAGAGGTTAAGTGCTCTCTGCCTCCAGCTTCTCAAAGACACTGTTGGGCAGCATTTCTCAAATCTTAAACACAGTTCCGACGAACAGTCTCCCTGTCTGTCTTCCAGCACCTTCCATGCCTCCCGGCTACCAGTTCCTGCCGCCCCGGCCGCCTGGCCCTGATGGCTGCTGTCGCCCACCCACGTGGCCCTGCCTCGGTGTCCTCCGGCTCACACCCTGCCTGTGTGCTTCTCGAGCGGCCGTTCCCGAGGATGTCCCCAGTGAGGCGAGAGAACAAAAAGAGCCTTTTACAGGCTCTCCCAGGCACAGCGAGAGGGAGGCAGGCTTTGAGGAGCCTGCCAAGGAGGGCGAAGGCCTTGCTTTGAAAATGCTTCTCCAGTTTGCTGACTCGTGGGACTTGGCAAGCCCAGGGAACAGCGCCGTGGGGGGAAGAAAGCCCCTGGACGGGCCTCCCTGGTGGGCACCCCCTGTTCTTTTCATGGGGCCCCATGTGACAGCCGTGAGGGAGCTGGCGGCTGCGGCCGGGTGAATGGAGACTGTTTATCAGGGCCCCCTCCCTGGTGGCAGCTCATACGTCAGGACACACGCTCCCGACTGCTAAATAATGGCTGAGAAAAGGACAGCGGTTTTCAGTGTTTGCAGGACATGCAGCGGTGGCCAGGCAGGGACTGAGATGGGTGGGAGGTGAGTAAGTCTGAAAAGGGAGCAGTAAAAATCCCCCAACCACAGGAGATTTGCTCCCTTGCCCTGGGCAGCAATAAGGCCCCGTGATTCAGCATAAAAAAGCACCCGTCTGGCAGCCCCGGTCGTGTTTGGTTCTGGGTTGAGTGCGATTTCTTTGTCGTAACTCAGTTTCTCCCTCTGTAAAATAGGCATAGGGACATGGGCCCCGTGGGAGTTAGCCCTACTGTTTAATCAGTTGACAGATTGCAAATCCAAGTCCTAAATGCTTCATCAACTGGCCACCAGTAATGGGTGAATAATGGGAGTGAGAATTCAAGGGCAGCCACCTCACCCCTCTGTTTACTTTTCCTGCCTTGGTCTAAAATGGCTCCAAGGCCCCGGAGTCACAGCTGTCATGCCTCTTCCTCTGCAGCCAGAAAAAGTGCAGGGGACAGTGTTATTCAAGGTCATTTGAAGGAGGCAAGGACCTACCTGCCACAAAGGGGTGTTATGAAAAGGCGAGTGCCCAGGAGCAAGGATTAAGGGCAGGACTCCCACACAAGAGAAGCACTCCAGGGCACACCCCTGCTGAGATTTTTGGAGCAAAAAGAAAGCCTGGTCACTTGTAGAGGACACAGTGACAAGTCAAAGCCTTTCTGTGAGTTAGCAAAAGGCACAGCCTCCAGGTGGAAGAATTACAAACACCCCCACTGGGCACACAAGTTAGGAAAGGGTGCCTGTCTGGGCAATCCAGACAGGTGGGGTGCCCCTTGTCCCAGGCTAGGGGTGCAGCCTGGAGGTCAGCTCCCATCCCCCACCCCTCTCTGGGCTCCTTGCACACCCTCCGGGGCCCTGCCTCCAACTGCTCTATTGCTTGACAGGGACTGTCAAGGTCAAACTGTGGAGGCTTCTCACAGGTGCAGGAAGGAACACCAAGGCATCTTTTCAAGAAGTAAACAATGTTGCCCAATTTAGCTCATTTAGCTCTAATTTTTTTTTTTTTTTTTTCTGTATGGCTTTGAAGTGGAAGTTTCTAGGGAAACCCCCCAATACCTTTCAAGGGGGAGATCAAGGACTCCGGCATGTTGCAGCGCAGTGACGGAACCTACTCATGCACTCGGCCAACTGCCGTCCCTGCGGGTCCGCGGTGCACGCAGGAAGTCTGCAGCCCGTACTCAGACACGCCGGGGCCTCGGCACTGCCCTGGCCCTCTGGGAGCTCACGACCCAGTGCTTGGCGAGACCAACAATAACAGCCACACGAAGTCCAGAGGGGCAGAGAAAGTGATGACAGGCACAGAAGCAATTTATGATATTCTGGAAGAACCAAAGAAGGCTACACAGAAGTGATCCCTCTGGATGCTCTTAAAAGAGGGGTGGGCTTCTCTGACTAGAGAAGTCAGGTTGAGGGGGAAACAGAGGCAAAACTATAGAGTCAGGAGAGTGTGTGTCGCGGCCAGAGCACAGGATGGAAGGAGTGGGGAGGCCAGAAAGCGCTGAAGGCAGCCGGGCGTCAGGCGACCGTTGGTGGAGGAGGGTGCACAGTTCCACCTGCGCCCTAGGACAGAGCTGATGACGCTGGAAGCCCAGACTGTAGCGACTAACAACATCAGAACCACCTGGGAGACTTCAGACCCAGGGGAAGATGCTGAGGCTTGATGGCCACGCCAGCGGAGATGGGGACTGGGAGAAGGTCACCAGGCTTCTAGACCAAAGGGGTGGACAGTGAGGCCACATGCCTGGGAGAGCAAACACAGAAGTGGGGGGGCGGTTGGAAGGACAACGTCGAATGTTGTTATGGAGAAGCTGAGCTTAAGCTGTTGACAAGTAAATCCTGTAGAAATGTCGAGCAATGAACACACCAATCAGGTGGTTTTAAAACTAAACGGCAAAGAGATTGCAAGTGCACTAGGGAACTGTAGAAGGGTCCCTGCCTTGGGTCAGGGTGGCAGTTCTCAGACTTCAGGGTGCACCAGAATCACCTGGTGGGGGAGGAGGTAATGACAATGCAGGTGCCCCGCCTCACCCCACCCCCGTGGGTTTGTGTCAGCACCTACAGGGGCAACACCGATTCCAGTTACCCAGTTACCAAAAATTAAAAGTCAAGGAGATTCCTTTAAACTTTTAACTTCTTTCTCCTTAATTAACTAGAAATACTTTCACCTATTTTCCTCTTAACTAAATAATCTCTTTGACTGATTAACTGAAGTTAATTCCCACTTGCCAGCAGAAAGGTCGGTGACATTGGCCTTGGGAGAAACTGAGATCAAAGGCTGTTCTGTGGGAGGCCAGAGCAGATGGAGACACAGAGACAAAACATGGTGGAAGAGAATGGCGGAGAAGAATGGGCGGGCTGAGCACTGCTGGCAAAGCGGCTTCGCAGACAAGGATGGTCACTAGAGATGTTGTAAGGTGCCAAAGTGGACACTGGGGGGCCCTTGAGTCTGTCCTTGGTCCCCAGGAAAGGAGGACACTGGCTGTCCCCAGCCTCAGCAGGTCCACACTCAGAGAGGGCTCCCAGTGGGGACAGCTCCAGGCTCTTTGACCCACGACCCGAATGACCTGTGCAGAGTCATTTCCGAGTTGACTCAGACTTGCTAAATTATCACATGGGGACAACACAGGCATGACTGGAAAACGGAAGACAGCGATGAACCTGAAGACCCCACCCACCATCAGAAATCATGTCCCAAACCAAACAAGCTTGGGGTTGAGGGCCAGCCCCCACAAAACTTCAAATAGTGGCATTTAATGTGAAGTGTCATTTAGGAACAATGACAAAAGAAGAACACATGCATCTTAAAAGCTGACTAGCAAAGGGCCAGAGAAGGAAAAGAAGAAGAGAGTTTATTTTCTTTTTATCGGAAACCTTGACTAGGCCTGAACTCCCCTGGGTTGGTTGTGATAACCTCCCTGCCTCCACAGGTAAAAGCAACCAACCACCCCAGGTTGTCCCGTTTCAGCAGTAGAAATTCCATGCCCTGGGAAACCCCTCCGTTCTGGGTCGAGGTCGAGAGTCTATGAGAATACGGGTGGGTTTGGGAGACGCCCGGTTCCCCTGTCTCCTGAACTGCCACTTACTAGAAGTGGGCCACGTACTTCTCTTCCTTCAGTTCCTTCACTCTAAAAAGGGTTTAAAACTCCAGCTTCACAGGCTTGTTTGCAAGGATTAAACCGTAGGGGAACATAAAGCACACAGGTGGTGGCACATAGCAAGCACCCGGTGAGGGAGGCACATCCCCATCACAGGCACATGCAGCCCCAGCCCAGGGCCCCCCCAGGAGGGAGGGAAGAGGGGAAGGAGTTTTCTGCAGGTGCCGGAGAGCCACCTCGCAGGCACACATGGGGCCAGGCAAGAAACCTGCACCCCAGCCACTGTGGCCCCACCATCCAGAGCTGAGCATCTGGGTGCAGCCGAGAACCAGGCTGCAAGTGTTGCGAAGTGCTCCAGAGTCAGCAGGAGCCGCGGCACTGATCTCGCACGCTCCTCCGTGCTCCCAAGCCATGCGGAGCTCTCGGTGGCCTGGTTAGCAGAGTGAGGACAGCGCTGCCAGCCATAGCAGAAAATGCTGCCCTGGCGCTGCCGCGATGGTAAGCAGAGGAAATGAAACCCTTTACTCTTCAAAGAACGTGTGAGTGTCCTGGAACTCCTGCTCGGTTTTCAGCGGCTGTTTGGCATTTGCAGGCCAACGACAGAGAGGAAGGAAGGACACAGACGAGCAGACGCAAGCGTTTTGCGCACTGGAGGAGCGTTAACTGAGTCCCTGCCCTCCTGGAGCTTACTCCTTAGTGTGGGGAGGGAGACAGCAAACAAGCCAACAGATAAATAACCAAGAGAGTATTCGGTGGCAGTAAGTATCCTAAAACAACACAAAATCAAAAAGGGTAATGGGGACAAGAGGGACTTTCTCAGCTGGGGGATATGGGAGGGTCTTAGTGAGGGGTAACGTCCAAGCTGTGGCCAGACCAACACAAAGCAGCCAGCCACGCCAGGATGCGGGAGGAGTGTTTTGGAAAGAGAGCACAGCCGTGCAAAGGCCTAAGGTGGGAGCAGGCTTGGGTCCATCACGGAACCGAGGGAAGGTTGGCGTGGCCCAGGAGCTCAGGGAGACACGGTGGTGGCTTGGATGCGGAAAGCAGAGGTGGATGGGTGACCCATGGTCCCATTTGGGTACTATGAAGCCAGCAGGACTTGCAGATAGAGTGGGGTCGGAGGAATGGAAAAAAGAAAAAGCAAGGGTGACTCCTTAGATTTAGGGTAAAGAGGGGTGCTGTGACCAGGGAAAGGTGGAAGGAGGCTGGTTTTGCCATGGCAAGCTTGAGATGCCCACTGCATGTCCTAGTGGGGGTAGGTGTCAGGTAGGCCACTGGAGAGATGGGCTCGGGGGAGGGTCAGGGCAAGAGATAGGAACAAGGGAGAGAAAAACTCCCATCCAGAGCCAAGAGAGATGCTCTTTGCTGTAGCGGATGAGCGTTGCCCACCGTCCAGACGTCCAGACGCACCCAGCCACCCACCCCCTGCAGCCTAAGCCGCTGCATGTTTGAACAGCCAGGCTGCCAACCAGCTCTACATGCAGGCTTCACGCACAACCGCGTGGAGGAGCCTGGCCCAGTTCCTGCCCAACTCACAGCAAACTCGGTCCAGCACTTATTCTGGGTGAGGGGCTGGGCCAGATCCTTGCCCCTGGGGAGCTAGCTCACTTGGAAAGGAGGTGGGAGAATGGGCAGGGTGTGGCCACAGGATGTGGTAGGCTTGGGGCCAGGCCGCCTGGGGCCAGGCTTGCTGGCCTATCACCTGGCTGAGGACCCAGGTCTAGTCCATTTGCAGGCTGCGAGGCCCTGTCTGTGGGAAGAGATGACCCCTTAGAGTCCCTTCCTGTTCCAAAACGCTGCAATTACCTGGAAATTATCATCCAAGCAGACAAATAATTTAGGCAAAAAGCAAATTTAAAAATCCTTTTACTTCAATTATGTTTGTTTTTTTTTTTTTTTAACCTGAAAGTTCATAAAAATTGCCTGAAGCCTGAGTAGTCCTCCCAGACAAAGCAGGCTTTCAGTAACACTGTGCTGCGCTCGTCACAGCAGAAAGACCCACAGAGAGACTCCACCTTCCCCTCCCCACCCCTCCTCCTCGGGCTCCACGGAGTGCACAGACGAGAAGGTGCGGGCGAAAGCTCTCTGGTGCTAAGTACAGTTATTACAAGGTGTGGTCCCCTAGACACCACCCTCTCTATTATTTTGACAGTGTGACTTCCTGTAATATTACTGAGTATCTCGTGTCATCTCGGTAACAAAGGCTGATACCTGGGTTTTTTTTTCCTCCTCTCAACAATATACTTGACATTTAATGCATCATCAAAAAGTTTCTGAGGTTTTGGGGCTAAAGCTCTGAAAGTATTATTTCCTGTCCCGGCAGCAGCTAAGGCAACCTCGGCAGCCCCGAGGCTTCTGAGATAAGGCTGCTGCTCTGTTCTCCACTTCACCAGAGGTTCCCAAAGATTCCAAAGCCGGCCGGAACCCCACCCCGCCCACAGCGGGCCCTCCCAAGGGCAGAGGAATGGGCTCCCGATCAGAAACCACAGGCCACTGGTTCCTGTCCCAAGCTCTGCCCCTTAGTTCTACAGATCCTTGAGCAAGTCACCTCTCTGCTACCCAGATCAGTAAAATGACAGCGTAGGGCAAAATGATCTCCAGGGAATGTCCCAGCATCCAGTTCTCTGTTTGTAAGTACAGACTGGAACTGGCCTCGAGGCCAATCAGGTGACCTGCGTGAAACCTGCAGTGCAACCACACATTTTTCCTAGAGGTAGGAAGAGTATTCGTTTGGTTTCCCCCGAACGCCTCCCCTAGCACCATGGGAATTGCTGGACCTGCTCTGTGAGGGTGAGATTTGCAGCCAGCGAGACAGAAAAGCACCCATCTTTACCCAGCTCTCCGTTCCTTCTGCAGCATTTACGGTGCACACACGCGTGGCCAGGTCCGAAGCCAGGCTCAGGGACACAAGGACAAACACAGCACAGCCCACGTCCTCTGGGGACAGACTGCCCAGTGGCACAGCACGGGAGCCCACACCTGCCCACGGGAAAGGCTGGACAAGGCTGAGGGGGCGCAGGAAGGGATGCCCCAATTACCCCCGAGGGTTGGAGAGCCGGAGGGAGGGCAGGCTTCCCAGAGGAGCTAACGCTTGAGCTGACTCAACACTGTCATAGCAGTTGGGCAGCTGGACGTTCCAGGCAGAGGCAGCAGGAAACGCCCAGGCCCAGCCCTGAGAGCAGGGCTGGGTGGGTAACACCACACAGACCCGGCAGGCTGGGCCAGGGTGCGCATGGGCAGTGCTAGGAAGCAGGCCCAAGGCGTCACACCTGCTCGGGAGGGTGGCGCGTTCTCATTTCAGGTTGGTAGCTGGTGGAGTGCAGCACAGTCTGCACAGCCTAAGGGTCGGGGCACCGATTTGAGGGCGCCAGACCTCACATTGGATCCCTGCTCATGGTAATGATGTAATCTCAAGAGAGATACTGAATCTCCTAAACCTCCATTCCCTCATCTGTAAAATGGGCATCATGATACCCACGTCATAGATTGTTACGTAAAATAAAAAATGTCAGGTGCTGAGCACAGTGTCTGGCACTCAATTACAGCAGCCGGTTAAAAAAGAGAGGTGAGGTCTCGATTCGTGCTTTCAGAATTATGACTCTAGCGCTGCTTGAGAGATGGAGCGGAAGGGAGGAAGACAGGTGGCAGCGATGAATCCAAATGCACAACACACCCTCCTTGGCAGTGGGGTGAACAACATACTACAGAGAAGGTGTGATTTAATTTGAAGGTGCAGAGAGGAGGACTCAGAAAGCCTTCACAGCAGAGGTGACACAGGACATGGGTCTTGCTGGGAGAAGAAGTGAGGAGAGAACAACAGATGAGGCCTGGAGGCATGAAAGTTCAAGGTGTACAGGAGCAATGAGAATGACGCAGAGCCTGCAGGTCCACGGGGAAGGGCAGGGAGACACATGTTACATGACCACGGTGTGTGCTGGGGCCAGGGCTGGCGTGATGACTTGGGGCTGGACTCTGGGGCAGGCCTTGAATGCCATGCTAAGGAATTTGAATTTATTCAGTAGGTGGCTACTCCTTAATTAGAATTACCTATTTCCTGTCCACTGACGCACAAAATGCCTTCAAGAAAGGAGGGAGACTGCAGCAGCAGTGTGCCCACCACCTCCTGGCTCTCCCAAGTTCAAGGGAAAGGAAGCAAATTGTATCTTGCTATACTGTAACCCAGGCAGTGCCCGCCGCCTCACACGCACACTAAGGTTAATAATAATACTAGTAATAGCTAACTTAGCTCTGCTTGAAGTGCTTTGAGTGTCTTAACTCATTTGATCCTCATAATAACATAGATATCATTATTCTCTCATTTTATGGATGAAGAAACAAGACCCTGAGCCATGAAGGAAAAAGGTCACCCAGCTGGAAAATGGACAAGTGAGTTGTGAGTCCAGCAGTTCAGAACAGGAGCCTGCAAGGCAAGAACTAGAGATTTCTCTGCTAACACAGGAGAGCGTCTGGGCACACACGTGGCCAGCGTTGCCCCAAGCGGAAATCAAGTTGCCACGTGAGGGCTCTTGGGGACAGGATGAGTTAGAGCAAAGGTGCCTCTCACTGCTCCGGGTGGGCACAAAAGCACCTGAGGTTTGTCTCCCCTCCCTCCGTGGAGGACAGTCTAGCTCGTGTGGGACTGAGCACCCCGCTGTCCCAGAGAGCGGGCACAGCAGCCTAGAATGGGTGACACTGTGGCCAAATACAGACACTGTTTCCCTCCGAGGAACTGTGTCTTCCTCCTCCACCTCCTTTTCTGAGCCTTGGGACTGTTCTTCCGTAAGATATTAGTCCCACCTGAACCGCACCAACGCAGAGGCTCTGAAACTCTACACAGAAATAAGGCCAGGCCGACAGAGTTTCTCAAGGTTGTCTGAAATCCAAAGTCATCTGATAGGTTTGTAGGTGGGGAGGTATCTGCTCAAATCCAGGGAAGATCTCAGTTGCAAAGTTAGGGGTGGCGGGGGGGCGGTCTGAAGTGAAACGACCAAATTCCAACTCAGCCTGGACACGGGGAAGAGGGGAAAAAAAGCAATTAAAGAGTGATCTGCTGACAGCCATTGTAGAGTCTGTGCCAGACACTTCAAGTCTACTATTAACTCATTCATCACCTTCACTTTACAGAGGAGGAAGACTCTTCGGGGTGGAGCAGCCAAAATGTGAACCAGGAGCTGTCTGATTCCAACGCCCACGTCTCTCCTCCCTGCCGCCCTGCCACACAGAAGGTCTTTCCCCAACATTTAATCTCTTTCTGCCCAAGAGTGAAAGGCAGCTGCATCGGTGTCTCTGCCTCCTATCCATGCAGACGAGAGACAATCTAGAAAGTGTGTGCCAGGCACAGGAGCACTTAGGAACAGTCCTCACTACCGCGCTCTCTCTCCTCCCCTTCCTTGTCACCCCCTGGGGCATCAGACCATGAGGGAACCCAACCTTGCCTCCTCCAAGGTGGCCAACAACCAGGGAAGAGAAGCTTCCTTGCCTCGATGTAGACAGGAAAAGGAGCAGCAATCTCTCCCCTTTGTTTCCAACCACCAGAGCCTCTGGAAAATCCAATGTCTCCCAACAATGGCAGTCAGAAGCTGTCCCCACCTACGAAGCTCTTAGGATACCGGTTGTGGCAGCAAGATATGGCGACAGGCACAGACCTTGGGAGGACGCCAGACACACCACGCTGAAAACCTAATTCTGTCTAGGAGACCGACTTCTCCCAGGTCTCCTGGGGAGTCATTAAATTTCTGTGTCTTCATTTCCTCCGAGGTAGAAAAGGAGCAATAATCTGACCGACCTCACCAGAGCGTTGTAAGTAGGAATAACTAATTAAAGCTAGTGCAGCACTTTTGAAAGTAGAAAGCACTTTGCAATAATTGACGTGGTTTCTGCTTTCATCTCCTGCCGCCTCCTAAAGAGAGAGCGAGGCCCCACATAGCTGCAGATGGCAAGAAGCACGCCAGGCCGCCGGCTCTCCCGGGGAGGTAGCAGGGCAACTCTGTCAGGGCCATCAAAGTTGTCTCGGGGCTCCCGGCCACTGGAGACAGTTCCAAGCTGACAATTCTAAATCCATTTGCATCCACTTAGCTTTCCAGAGACCGAGGCGTTTTTCAGTTACAGCAAACAACACATGAATGTGAAGCTCCTAGCGGGGAGCACGGGGCAAAAAGGACTGGGGGGGTCTCTGGGGCTGCCGCTGATTTGTCTTGAAAAATCAAAATGAACTTTTTTCTTCAAAGACTTTGCCTTTATTCATCATCATTATAAAAACAGTCAAGTCCTTGAGGTCTGCAGCTGCAGCGAATGCATATGAAATGGGATCTCCGAGAAGAAACCCACGTGTGATAACGATGCTCTGACACTCTTCTGTGAGCAACTCACGACCGGGGAAGCTGGGTTGCTGGAGTCCAGCCTTCGCCTCCATTGGGCAATTTTTGTCAATTAGGATGTGTGTGCCCCCAAAAGGCACCTTCTTTATGCGGATGTTCATATCTGGGGAGGGGCCTTCCAGAAGGTAAAAGCGTCTTTCATGACACAAACTGCTGTACCCTAGAGGATGGTATCTCAGACTCTGCCAGCTGTGGCCAGCACCCCAAAACGTAACATGATGTCATCAATGTGCTGCAGAGACCGCGTCACAGACGGGGGCTGGAGGTTGTCAGCCTGGTTGATTGACGTAACGCCGCAGGTCCATGTGGTACAAGGACTTCTGTGGGCTGGGCTGAGAATCACCAGGCATAATAGTGTTTCCTGGGAAAGTAAGTTCTGATTTCCAAAGGGCTGCCCTAGATCTGGAATGCAAACCATTCGGAAGAGAAGGAAACTGCCCTGCAACATTAGACACATGTTTTTCCCCCATTATTCCAGAAGTGAGGAATGTGGTTATCTTGAATTTCCTTTGGATAGATGCTGTTCCTTTTCTCCTCCTCCCTCTTCTTCCTCTGTCCCCTCCTCCACGGCCTTTTATTAGCTGATAAACCACTGGTGGTGAACATGGACTTCCCAGAAGGAAGTTAGGGATAAGTTTTACCAGAAAGCAGTTACGCCTGGCTCCGTGGTTCAGACTTGAACACAATGTGGATATGGAGGCAGGAAGGGACTGGGAACTTCGGCAAGACTGGGACTCAGGGCAGCCCGGCACAAGTCCTCCAAGTCAGGGGATGCAAGGAGAGAGAGAAGATCCAGATGCAAGGAGACTTCTAGAGCCCCCTCAGATGGAGAAATTGATAGGGCAGTCCCCGGGGAGGGTGACTGTCACACAGACAGATGACTGAGAAAAGGACAGTGGCTCAGTCCAGCAGCAGACGAGGTGAGTGGACAGGAAGCTTACTCGGTAGTGGGTTTTGGACACGCTCGAGTAAGAAGAGAAGGTACAGTGTAAGTGATGCGTTGGTGGTGAAGATGAAAAGGCTGCTCTTCCTTCTCCAGGGAGAATGGGTTCCTTCCCTGAGAGCCCAGCGGTGTGCCTGGAAAGCCCCCTCCCCAGCGCTGGTCCCCAGGGAGGGCTCCCAGCTGGTGCGTCTATGGGGAAAGGTGGCAGTCAGGCAGGGACCTCACAAGGCTGTGTCCCCAGCCACGTCCCCAAGCTCCCTGTGGAGCTGCACTCAGAGCATGGCAAAGGCCAGAAGAGCAAAAGAGGCAGCAGAAACACACGTGTCCTCCACCCTGATGAGTTTTGTGCTGGGGCTGATGTTGGAAACGTCAACCTCAACGGCACAGGCACTAGCCAACCCCAATGGACAGAGCCACAGGCAACAGGCCCGCCTGTCCCAGAGCACGTCGGCTGAAGACTCTCTCACCACAGAAGTGTCAGCCAGGTTTCCTTCCTCTAAAGAATGTTTTAAGATTAAATGACAAATGCATAGTGAAGGATGTATGATGCCTTATAACACACAGCTTTACGTGAGATCATTATCACTGTCTCGTGCAGGATGGCCTTCCTGGGTATGCAACCTATGAGGCCATGCAGAACCCTGCACTTAAGAGGACCCCACGCTTGTTTAACGCTGTGCTGTTGCCATCCTGATATTCTTAATCATTTTGGAACAAAGAGCCCCATGTTTTCGTTTTATGCTAGAGCCTGCAAACTATGTAGCTGGTCCTGGCCTGGTGAGGTAAGAAACACAGGTATTACCAACACCCTCATTTCCAGGGGTGCACACTGAGGGTAGGTAGGTTAAATGGCTCCCTGAGGTCACCCTGCAAGTAATCAGCTAACTCCAGCCCCAGATCTCCCACCTCCCAGAGCAGTACTTGGTCTGACTCATCAATGCAATGGGCACGTTTCTGAGCGTCTGCCCAGCTCAAGGCAACAACTCCAGAAGCGTCCCCACACCTTTTATGATGAGCCCCTCTCCTTGTTACTACCACTGGAGACTCCACCTGGCAGAGCTGATGCCACACTGGGCGAGGCTGGGCCGGTGAGGTGGTCTCTCCTGGGAATCTGGAATGGGAACCTACAGAGCCATAGCTGGAACAGAAGAATGGCAGGTTCAGGCACGGGACGATCATGTGAAACCATCTTTGTCTCCCACTCTCCCTCTCCACTCCCCAACCTTGTGGCACCAAGAGAGACATAGTCTAGAGGAAGGAAAAGGCTGGGGTCTCCTATATGGCCAGTGATGAGAATCCAGAAACCTCAGGGAAAAATCTCACTTGCGGTGGAAACCCACCGGACCTGTGGGTGCAGGATGTTTATAGGGCTGGGGAGTAGTGGTCGGCAGCACTCTCATTCATGCTGCTACTATTGCTAATATTTACAGACACACATAGCACTCGCCCTGTGCCAGATCCTCTTCTAAGAGTTTTACATCTCCCAGTTCATTCAGTTTTCCTAACAGCCCTATGAGACAGGTATTATTAGCATCATCCCCAGTTTACAGGTAAAGAGCTTCTGTAACTTGCCCAGAGTCACTCAGCTCATATGTGGCAGAGCCAAGATTTGAACCCAGACAGTCTGGCTGCAGAGTCTAGGTTTTATTTTTTGTTTGTTTGTTTGTTTTGAGACAGAGACTCGCTCTGTCAAACTCCTCAACCTCAAACTCCTGCGCTCAAGCGATCCTCCTGCCTCAGCCTCCTGAGTAGCTGGGACTACAGACATGTGCCACCATGCCCGGCTAATTTTTCTATTTTTTGTAGAGACAGGGTGTCACTCTTGCTCAGACTGGAGAGTCTACGTTCTTAACCCTCTTAACAAGCTGCCTCTCAGAGGCATTATTCTGGCCAGTCTGAAGTAAGCAACATGCAATTTCTCAAAATGTAGTTTCTCAGAATCTTGCCTATTTGAAATCAAAAAGGCCTTTGAGCACTCAAAATGGATACACAAAAGTGTGAAAACTCAGTTCCTCCTTTTCCCACTCAATGCCTGTTTACTTTCTCTGTCTCTCTCTCTCTCTCTCTCACACACACACACACACACACACTGATAAGTTTTGTTAGTCACTTTCCAAGCACACAGTAGGTGAGGAGGAAATGACAGTCTACTGCAAGCAGGCACTCTGACAGTATCAAGAAAACATTACTAAGAGTCTGGCAATAAAAGAGGAGACAGAAAAACCCTAAAAGCAATTGTAAAATTTACCAAGCATGGCAGCCCAGCTTCAAGTAATAATGTTCAAACAGCCCTCACCCTTTGACCCTCCATCCCAGTCTTTACTATACAAATCCCTTCTCTCTGTGGTTCAGCCCTCTCCAGGGAGGGTACCAAGGACTTGCAGAGAAAGGCATCCTGATTCAAGGAGCAACTGAGAACATTTTGCTATATTCAGTAGGCTATGTTTAAGAAGGCAAAGGAATAAGTACTACATTTTTAAAAGATTTACATCTAAAATGGTTACAATTTTTTTTTTTTTAAATGTTGAGAGTCTAAGTGGGCAGATAGACATTTTTATTTCTTGGTTGGTTGGTTGGTTTGCGGGGAGGTGCTTGTAATTTCTGGTCTGTACTGCATGTTAGCTTTTAAAAATTATTATTATTTTTAAAAGGGTCATGTGCTCTCTAGTTCACCACAGTACCCACCCACCGTTCCTCCTTCAAACTGAAGTTTTGTTTTAAGATAGTGGTGGGCTCACATGCAATTGTGAGAGAGCATTTGGAGAGATTCCATGTTCTTTCTACCCAGTTTCCCCCAATGGCGACATCTTGAAGAGCTCTGGTACGACATCACAGCCAGGATACTGACACTGCCAGGCAAGAGACTGACCCCTCAATCACCACAAGGATCCCCCCGAGATAGCCACAGCCATCCCCATCCTACCCCTGCTTAGCCCCTGGCAAGCACTAATCTCTTCTCCGTTTCCATAATTTTGTCAATTCGAGAATGTCATAGACATGAAACCATACAGTATGTAGCCTTTTGGGATTGGTTTTTTCACTCATCAGGATTCCCTGGAGCTTCACCCAACTTGTTGCAGGTATCAAGATTTCACTGGATTTGCAGGTGAGTGGCAGTCCAAGGTATGATGTACCACGGTTTGATCACCCAGTGAAAGACACGTGTACCACGCTTTTTGATTTGTACTCAGATTGCTTTCCTCATTTTTATGATCTGCCTTACCCCATGGGCATTTGAACTTGCAACCCCTGGGGTAGAATCCCACCTAGGCTCTGGGAAACTATCCATATCCAAATGATACCCAAAATGACTCATTTGCTCTCAGGATAGAGCTTTCAGTCTATCTGCTCTGTAGATTATCCATGTCCACAATTTTGACCCCAGCGAGGAAAGTTTCCCCAACACATAACTGGCCCTAACCCCTTACTACTGGCTGGTGTGCACTCAGGAACTTCAAAACTGGAACCAACAGATAACAGGACAGTAGATACGGACCAAAAGAATCATCCTATAAGACACTCGAAGACAAATACAGAAATTCCTTAGGGGTCACATCTGCTTTCACCTGTGCCTTCTGGCAGCTCCTCTGGTGAGCATTGATAAGATGAGGTCGAGCCCATTCGGAACTCTCTACGCCTTGTTGTGCATCCATCCTGTCTCCCACTGAGCCCCACTAGACTTTAGAATGTTCCTGTAGGAAGTACTTCACTCTTTCTCAGTTAATCTTTACTATTTCATCTGGCTAACTTCTGGGACATAACATATCATCTTTGTTTTTAAATACTTCATTCTTAGTATGGTATAAATTCTGCTAGCCCTAAACACTTGAAGTGTCTTATCTAACATATTTCATTCAGCAAACATTTTTGAGCACTCACTCTATGCCTTGACTGTATTTAATGATTATATAAATTAAATATATTTAACAAAATTCTCTAACTCACACAATAAATTGTTTAACTAAGCTCCAAACAGTCATAATTAGGGCCCTCCAGAAAATGGCCATGATGTTGGGTCTTCCCCTGCCAGCATCTCATTCATAGTTGATGATTAAAAATGCTCTTAATTGAATTGATTTGCTAGAATGTCTTTCAGCCATTGGATATGTATAGTTTGGATCAGCCTGCTCAGCTAGGTCTTGGCAGCATGATATATTATTCCACCATGATACATTTTCCTTTCATTCTTTACACTTCTTTCCTTAAATTCTGAAACCTGGATTACTGCCAGTGCCACTCTGAACAACACCGGTGTCGCTCACTGGCCAATCCTTCCACTTACTTAGGACCTTGCTATGCACCAAGCCCTGGAAATGGCAGCAAAAACAGCCCACAATGTACGTTTGGTAAGATAGGTATGACTGCAAGGTAAGTATGACTAGCATTCCTGTTTTACAGATGGAGGCCAAAGAGGTAACGTGACTTTTTCAAAATCCCCAAACGAGTTGGTAAGTAACAGAGCAGGAACTCAAACTCAGGTCTGTCTTAACATCAAAGCCCATTCTCTGGGCTTTCAAGGCCCAAAGTTTCGGAAAAGACCTTCATCTGCCTTACGGATAAGAGAAATGTTTATCCCCCATCTTCCTAGAAAAGAAGACTCTAGTTTTGCTGCCAAGAATGGACACTTTGTTTCACCTTTTTAACGCTGCAGGAAGTCGACTTAGGATGGAGTCCTGGGTCCAGGAAGGTTCTGAAGAAGTGCTCTGTGGATCCGGACCTGTCGGCGGGTAAAGGAAGAAGAACCGGGTGCAGGGTGAAGTTGAATTTCAGTGCAGGTCAGAATCCAAGCCTCCTTGGCCTACTCTGGGTGGGTGGGGGGGGGGGGGGTGGAATTATCCTGAGTTAGGTCAGGGAGACCGTGCCTTTGTACCCCACAGTGAGCAGGCACTGGGTGCAGACTGCCCCAGTGGACATGACCTTGGCCCAGGCGGAGCCCAGAGAGGGACGCAGCTGCGAGCAGTCAATGCCCCTCCAGGCCTGGGGAATGACTGAGGTCTGGGCGGTGCGCTCCAGCCTGCTACAGGCTCAACGCTAGTCTCCTTCCCATGGCTCTCGTTGCTCGTACTGACCCTCTACATTGGGTCCCAGGAGAAGCCAAGTCAATTTTGTACATTTTTCCTATGCTCTTCTTTCAAAGATCCCAGTATTCTTTTAAAATATTTATTCTTTCCTCTTTCCCAATAAAGATAACAGGCTTTCTCTCCCCTGCGTCTACTCACCTGAGAAAAAGTTCAGGGAAATAGTCTCCCGGGCTCTTCGGAGCTGCGGTCCCTGGAAAGGCGGCCCTGGGTGGTGAGTTCTGCTGCTGGAGCCCTGGGGTGGGCGTCTTCCTCGTCCACCGCAGCTGCCCTCTTCCTGGAGCCTTTGCCTTCTCTCCCCGCCGCCTCTGCTCCCCAGCACCTCTGCTCACGCCCGGGCGCCCAGCCGCCCACCAGGACTGCGCCCCAGCCTCCGCGCAGATCACCTGCTCGCCTCCCGCAGCCCCAGGGGTCTTCCTATGCCTGCCTTGCCCGTGGTTTCCAGGGTGTCAAGTTCTTTACTGTCCTGATCTGGCCCCTGCCGACCTCTTCAGCTTCATTTCTTGAGAGCGCCTCTGCCCAAGCCCCACCCTCCCGCACACCCACGCACACCATTCTTGTTTGTTTGTTTGTTTTCTTGGAAGCCACACAAAGCGAGAGGCCATTCTGACAATACAGAATTGCCCGTGGTTCTCCCTCAGCCACCACGTTATTCCTCTATCCGGAATGGCTTATCCTTCCTAGGCCAGGTCAACTCCTTCAAGACCCAACCAAGGTGTTTCCTCCTCCACGAAGCCTTGCCCAGCACCGGGCGCTGCGCTGCAGCACCGGCCTCCACCGCACCCCACGCTGCTGGGAAGTTCTCCGCCATCGCTGGCCTTTGAGCCCCCTGCGGGCAGGACGGCTTCTTTTCCATTTCTGTGTCCCTTGTGCTTGGCACGCAGTAGACACTCAAGATAACCTTGTTGACCTGAACAGACCCAGCCCCCCGCCTCAGCAGCCACACCTGGCATTTTCTTTATCTCCTACAACTCCCCACCTGCCTGCCCTTCAGAATGCCGGCTTGCCCCAAATTGCTCATTTTCTCTGTTTCGCAAGCTGGGGACCCAGCATAGGTGTGCTCCACACGAAGCAAAACTGGCGTTAGGAAAAGTCTGTATTGTAAAAGAAAAGCGAGCGTGATTATTTCTCTTTATAAAAGGCTGCTGGCCTAGGTTTCTTTAACGAAGAAGCTCCACAAAGGGTATTCACAAAGGGTATATGGCTGATGAAATGATCGTTTCCAAACTGCGAATCGTGCTTACCTCAGGGCTCTTTTACTTTCTTTTGTATATTTTTATATATTGTTTGAATTTTATATAATGAGGATGTATTATGTACATAAAAATCAGAAGGAAAACAGAAAACTATTTTCATTGGGGAGAAAAGGAAAATAATAGGCTTCTAGGTGATTTTATCTCTAAATAGACTTAAAAAAAAGTAGAGTCACCAAAAAAAAAAAAAAAGCCAAATCCCGTAATCTCTAAACTCACTAGCAAGAACAAACAGCACATTTGTAGGACCTGATGCCCAAACGCATTTAAAATCATTCAATTTGAAAATTGTTTCTTTCTTTATAACTCTGCAGAAGCCAGTGTTCTAGAAACAGTGTTAGCCATCAGGGCACTACTGTGACACTAAAGATGTGGACATGTACCACGAGCAAACTCGCAGTCGGGGAGGCTGAGATCCCAACCCACACGGAAAGCGGACTCTGAGCAAGCCAGCTGAGCTCACTCAAGTGCCGCTGCATCAGCTGTCAAATGAGCTCATCTCTGCACCACCTACCTCACAGGTGTCCAGTAAAAACTTAAAAACAAGACAACATATGTATTTTTGCTTTAAAAAGTAAAAGACTACAGTCAACATAGTAAGCCGTGGTAGAAGGGTCAGGATCACTGATAATGTTCCACTAGCGGCTATTCCCCCGTCTCTTGCAGTCCCTGCCCTGTCCTGTGAGTACAGCCGTCTCTGGGAGGATCCTCCCCTCCCTGCAGGCTGTGCTCTGTGCCCAGCAGGCAGGACAGAGGCCAGGCTCTTTGCTTTTCTGCCCGTCCCTCCTTCAGACGTCAACCCCAGGACGGTGCCGAGGTTTTACGCTGGGGGGCAATGGGCATCGGCTGAGAGGGAGGCCTGAAACAACACGCACAACCCTAAACAGACCTATGCTTTCATTTGTCTGTTTTCATATTATTTTTTTAGGGAGGAGTGTCTCAAAACATTAATTTAAAGATGTATTTGGCTGCCCAACCTGGAGAATCTTTTTGATAACAAGGTTTAAGACAGAAAAAGCCATGCCACCAGTTGGCTTACATCTTCCAATAGAGAGACTGAAATCACTTTTGCCTACATTAAATCCCATTACCTCCCCGCTGGGCGGGAGGCAAACTGATCTCTGTGCGTCTCCTGGATCATGGATCATCTTAGATTTAATCACCCAGCCTGTGAATGAGGGTACTCGGGCCGGAACCAGAGACCCCACACGAGACCCACAGGGCCCATCGTCTGAGCTTCTACTTTTTTCCAGAAGCTAAGCAGGGGGGAGGGAGAGTCTGTCAATGACAAAGTGAACACCATCTTTAAGATATTTCCCAGGATATTTATCCAAAACATTAAAAAAAAGAGGAAATCAGTATCTTGAAGAGATACCGGCACCCCCGTGTTTATTACAGCATTATTCACAATAGCTAAGATCAACCTGAGTGTCCATCAGCAGATGATAAAGAAAATGTGATCTCGGCCGGGCGCGGTGGCTCACGCCTGTAATCCTAGCACTCTGGGAGGCCGAGGCGGGTGGATCGCTCGAGGTCAGGAGTTCAAGACCAGCCTGAGCAATGAGCGAGACCTCGTCTCTACTAAAAATAGAAAGAAATTATCTGGCCAACTAAAATATATATAGAAAAAAAAAAAAAAATTAGCCGGGCATGGTGGCGCATGCCTGTAGTCCCAGCTACTCGGGAGGCTGAGGCAGTAGGATTGCTTAAGCCCAGGCGTTTGAGGTTGCTGTGAGCTAGGCTGACGCCACGGCACTCACTCTAGCCTGGGCAACAAAGCGACACTCTGTCTCAAAAAAAAGAAAAAAAAAAAAAAAAAGAAAAAAAAAAAAAAGAAAATGTGATCTCTACACACAATGGAATATTGTGCAGCCATTAAAAAATAAAATTCTGGCCGGGTGCGGGGGCTCACGCCTGTAAACCTAGCACTCCAGGAGGCCGAGGTGGGAGGATCGCTCGAGGTCAGGAGTTTGAGACCAGCCTGAGCAAGAGCGAGACCCATCTCTACTAAAAATAGAAAGAAATTAGCTGGACAACTAAATATATATATAGAAAAAATTAACCGGGCATGGTGGCACATGCCTGTAGTCCCAGCTACTCGGGAGGCTGAGGCAGTAGGATCGCTAGAGCCCAGGAGTTTGAGGTTGCTGTGAGCTAGGCTGACGCCACGGCACTCACTCTAGCCCGGGCAACAGAGCGAGACTCTGTCTCAAAAATAAATAAATAAATAAATAAAATCCTGTCATTGGCAGCAGTGTGGATGAGCCTGGAAGACATTATGTTAAGTGAAATGAGTCGGGAAGAGAAAGGTAAATACTGCACTTGCTCACTCATATGTGGGAGCTAAAAACAAAAACTGAGCTCATAGAAGGAGAGAGCAGAATTGTGGTTATTAGTGGATGGGGAGGTGGGGGAGGGGAGGATAAAGAGAGGTTGGCTAAAGGATGCAAATTTACAGCTAGATGGGAGGAGTAAACTCCCGTGTTCTGTAGCACTGCAGGGTGAATACAGTTAACAATAATTTAGTGTACACTTTCAAAAATCTGTAAGAGAGGATTTTGAATATTCACAACACAAAGAAATGATAACTGAGGTGAGGGATATGCTGATTACCCTGATTTGATCATGACACATTGTATACACACATCAATATCTCACCCTGTGCCCCATAAATATGTACAATTATTATATGTCAACTAAAAAATAAAAGGAAAAAAAAAGATATTCCTCAGGACCTGGCAGCAAATATCCCATTACAGGAACACTAGGTTCCCAATTGTGCTTTTTTTTTTTTTTTCCAATCTCTGAGAGAGAAAGCAAAAATAGCATCTTTGTCCAGGAAAAAAAAACCTGGTTTATTTCTATGGTTTTACATATATCTGGGTGAGAAGAGAAATAGAGGGCAGTCAGGGTTCATCAGTATCATGAAGTCAGCACAGTGAAGTGACTAAGAGCTTAGATTTTAGAGTCTGAAACACTCGGGTCCTTTTCCCGCCTCAGTCACTCATGTACCGTGTGGACATAGACTCGTTTCTTATCCTTTCGGCTCAGTCTCCTCACCTAGGAAGCGGAGCTGAGATTCCGGACTCAGAGCAGTGATGATTACATGAGCTCATGAATGCAGAGTGCAGAATAAACAGCCTGGTGCACATGAGCAGGTAAAACACTAGCTGTCACCATCGCCATCATCGAGAGTCAGCAGCCAAACTTCCAGTCACCCGCTACATTCAAAGACCTGTCCAAGGCACTGAAGGATGCGCAAGCCTCTACTGAGGAAGAATGTCTGAGAGATTTGAGAGGTTGTCAGGCATAACAATGAATTTAAATATATTCAAGAAAAACTATCATTATCATCACTTCTGAATTACAAAGCAAATCGTGTCACATGAGCATTAACTTCTAACCATACAAATAATTCAAACTAACTAGCTGAAAAAGCAAGGTAACAGCAAAGAAGCATCCATTTGCCTGGAATATTTGTTAGCTGATTGCTCCTGTTTTTCAATTGGTTGTTTCTTAGGAACCAGCCCACAATTCCCAGTGAATGAGACGCTTACAACTATAGGATTCTTACTTCTGCTACTTTAATTTCAAAGTCCACAGGGGAAGACTATAGCTACATGGCAGTCCTTGTCACCACCAACTATAACTTCTTATGGAAGCTTTATGACGTCTCTGGTCTGTTGTTCTCGGACATTCTCCCTCCCTCCCCGAACATGGAGTCCCGTCAGCTAGACTTGCTGATCACCATACAGAACAGCCCGTACCTCATAACGTAAGTATGTTCTGCACTATTGCTACAAACCATTAAACTTTAAAGCACAGAATAGCATTCATGTTTCCAGCTTTGGAGGAAGATAAAGCACTGACTTCGTTGCCATTTGTTTCATAATTTACTCACCTTACAGCCCTGAAAACATTCCACTGTTTTGGCCCCACTGGCTTCCTTGGGAGGAGCATGTGCCTTTACAGCAGAGCCACTGTGCTGGTTCTCGGGGTTAACCCAAGTACACTCCGGCTCTGGCAAAGTTCCCAACAGCTGGTGCTTTGGCCTCCAGATGAAGGGCCTGCACTGTAGATCAGCCACCCTCGCCATCAATACAGCAATGGGCCCACTCGGAAGGAGTGGCTGGCCGGCTTTGTACTTAGTGGATCGTTATAAGATTAGTAACAGAGAGTCGTGACCTTTACTGAATGCTCTCTGTACTTCTCCTCATCCAGAGACCCAGGAGGCAGTGAGGCAGCTGACCTTGATGTGCTGAAAAGCAGAGTGAAATGGAAATAGATTTGTTATGAGACAGGAGATCTTGGAGCCCAGAATTAACTTACTCTAAGCATCCATCTTTGCTCCCAGTTCGAAATGCATTCACTATAACTCAGCCAAAGCCAACTTCCAGAGAATTAACAAGTCCTGCCACTTCCTCTTGGTCATTCTTTATCAGAACATAATTCGGTAAGCCCCCTATTAGATTTGCAAAACCCGAGGGGAAGGGACACTATCTTTTGTATCTTTACGTTCCACTTCTTAGCACAAATGGCTGGCACGGAGCAAGCTTGCCGTAGATACTTGTGAAGTGATTGAGTAAAAGCAAACATCATACTTTAGTTTTTGGAGGAATCCCCAAGCTTTTGAGGAATGGTGGAGGGACCTTCTAACTAGTCACACCATGACTAGAGATGAATGTTCAGCTCACACACACACACACACACACACACGCCTTCCCCTCCTTGGCACCCCATTGTTTCCCTAAACCAGACGTCAAGCACTAGGATGCAGACGTTCCAGACTTTCTGGAACGTACCTCTCTGGAATTCCCTGCATATGTTGATTCTATGAGTAAGAGTCAGACACTGGCTACCACTATCTGTCATCGGATAATATCCTTTTCCTCCAACGAGCCAACTGGATTTTAAACCTGAAATACCCTTAGAAGGATATTTTCATTTCGGTTTGTAGCTTGGCTGCAGCCTGAGCCAGACAAGGCGGGCAGGATACAAGGGTCACCACACATTCCTGCTGGCGCACACCGTCACGGCCTCGCCAGCCAACATCCACCCGTCACGACGGCACTCTCTCCCTAATGACCTTGCTCACCAGCCAACTTCCTCTTAACCCTGTTATTCTGAGACACTTGACTCTCCCTTGTTCCTGCGGGGTGGCCTAAGAGGGTGGCTATTTTTTACGTGTCATGAAATTGCACTTCATTTTCTACTGTCTGGCCGTCTCTGCTATACGAGCTATATGATCTCATTTGCCACTCTCTGTCCAGGGCGATTTAAGAATTTCTTTCCTGAAAGTGCTTTCCAGATATCTGTCTCCAACCAGGAGGCCAGCAGATATAGATTTCTTATCAAAAATGTGCCAGGGTAAACACTACTGAAAGGGGAGTGTCTCCTCGCTCCCTGTGGACACGGCACCCTTGGAGCGGGGCAAAGAGGAAAGCTATAATTGGGTCCCCTAGAGCAAGGCCCAGAGCAGAGGCCCATCTTGCTGGGGTCTTGGGGATAACCCAGATTCATACCTCTTCATTAATTCGATTATAAAGAATTCAAGAGTGTATCCATCACTTCTTTTCAAGGATTTTATCTTTATTATACCTTACTGCTTTTATGATTTGAAATTGTTACAAATCACTTGTTAATATTAGAATATTTCTATGGATTGCCTATGGAAATATATGAAGAATAATTTCTTTATATGGTGCATTTATAATTGTATAGGCTGCATCATCAAGTATATCCTGGGCAGGAGAGAACTTCTGTTTTGACAAGGCATTGATGATAATTGAATCCTCAGCGTAAAGTTTTACATATCTGGCCAGGCATGGTGGCTTACACCTGAAATCCCAGCACTTTCGCAGGCTGAGGCAGGAGGATTGCTCCAGGCCAGGAGTTTGAGGCCAGCCTGGGCAACATAGCAAGACCTTGTCTCTAAAAAAAAAATAAGAAAACTCAGCTGGGTGTGGTGGTGCGCACCTGTAGTCCCAGCTACTCAGGAGGCTGAGGCAGGAGGATCATTCGAGCCCAGGAGTTCAAGACGGCAGTGAGCTATGATAATGCTACCGCACTCCGGCTCGGGCAACAGAGTGAGACCTGCCTCAAAAAAAAAAAAAATACTTATCTGCTGATGGGAATTTATCATAGAATAGCTTCTGGTTCCTTTCATTTCAAACCTTGATTTTCTTCTATTATCCACCTGCTTCTGGTGCCGGGTCCCTTTGCGCCTGTTCCCGTCGGCTCAGTCATGGAACTGGCTGAGTCAGCACAGTGGGCACTGGAAGGATTTCTGGAAGCCACTCCTACACAAGAGTGGCTAGAAATATTTAACTATACACAGAAGTGACCATGAACGTCATAAATACATCCCTCTAAGCAAACGAAGTGTTTGCTCAACTCCACTTCCCTTAGGCTGATCCCTAAATTGCCTGCAGCACCAATTCCAGGGAGGAGTGGAACAGATATGAAATGACACTGGAAGGAGACAGTGGTCTTAACCCACTATAGTTCCTTTATCTTACTTGTACAACTTTTATATAAATACATGACCACATGAACACAGCTTACTGGGCCCTCACACAGCTGGGAAGGGGCCTGAGCTGGGGCTTTGATTGACATAAATCCCCTCTGGCACCAGCCAGTCGGAACAGACACCAGCTATGAGCAGCCAGCCTCGTCCTCTGGCACCTGCTGGCTGAACGATCGTCCCTGAACCCTGACTACTGATGTTCATAATCTGTCGGTGATAAATGCCCACAAAGACTAGATTCTCACTCTAACTTGTTCCGAGTTCTGTTTTGCTATCCTTTTCCTTTGTTAAACAGTTCCTTCTTGCCTTCCTGTGAACTCTAATTTGCTATATTCTCAATCTCTTCCATTTTTATGTTATTGCCGCCTTGATCTGCGTATAGTAGGCATTTTAAAGTATGTATTAAGGGGCTTTATAAAGACAGGGTCACAGAACATACCTATCTCCCCAAAAGGATGTGAGAGTAGCTTGAATTAAAAGGCAAACTATGTAGATCAGACAAAGAAAGGTATTAAGCAATAACTTAATAAGGCAACCAACCAAGTTACGGAGAGTCTTAGGAAGCGTTTTCCACCCTCAGCTCCAGTCGGGAGCCCGAGATAAGTGTCTGTTTCTTGCTTTCTCCTCGGCTAGAATGGAAGTGTGTTGAGGGCAGGAACTGCATCCTTCATCTCACGCGTCCAGCGGGGTCGCGTGCAGCCAGCTTTGCTGAATGGGTGACCAAACATGGGGAACGGTCCTTCTTTGTTGAAGGTTAGGAGTCACTGGAAACGCTGGCGAATGTGATTCTGGCAGAGGTGAGGGGGAGGAAATCGGGTCAGAGAAATTCCGGAAGAGTGTTGTTTATGAAGGAAGCCCAGTGTGGATGCCTGCTGCAGGATGCGGGAGCGAGGCGGGCGGGAAGGGCGGCTATAAACAGGGCCAAACATCTGCGTTTTATGTTGTAAAAGATGTACTCAAAAAGAGGGGTTGGGACCCAAAGAAAAGAACGAGGGAGCTGGGGGACAGAAGGCAGGGCAGGGAGGAGTCGAGATGAGGGTGACAAAGGCCTCCACGAAGCCGGTGACCTAAGGGGTTTGCATGGTGCGGAGTCCTGCATCTGGCCCCCCGTCAGGGGCCACAACCCCAGGAGTGACCTCACGGCCCAGAGACATCAGAAGCGAGGTCACGAGAGGCACGAGGCAATGGGAGAGAAAGTGACACTTATGAATGGCAGCCACGCAATTAGAATGCCAGGAAAGGCCCTGCTGGGGGACAAGGAGCGTCTTCCTCAGCCGAACTCATGACCACAGCACAGCAGCCCCTTTTCGACTTCCCAGACCATTCATTCAATTTTACCAGCGTGCTCCGGGATCACCCTCTCCCATCTCCACTGAGGATTCCTCAGGGCGACAACATCGTTGATTGGGTGAGGACCAGGCCTCAGGGCGGCGAGGGAAGAGTCCCGCCACGCACACTTCATTTTGAACTCGAGGTTTACCGCACCGGGTCTTTGCCTGCCCTTCTGCTCCAGAGAGGGCTGCACAACTGACCTAAGTGAATTCCCCTGGAGTTGTGACTTTTTAATTTTGTCTGAATTAAATGTGTCTCCTTCCCCAGTTAGCCAGGTCTGTGTTGCATTTTAATGTAAAGCTGGGCAAGTGCCAACTCTCCCACCTAACACGGTGTCACACACAAACCCAATGTCACACCATCCACTAATTCAGGTAGAAGAACCAGAAAGAAGGATGCTCATTTCCACTTAAGTTAGCTTTTCCCACTTTTTTGTCCTCTGTGCCTATTTGGTTCTTTGACCTCAACACAAAGTGAACACAAATCCAGAAAGAGAGAACAAGAGAAGTTCATTTTAGAAGCAAAAAGGAGAACACTTTCCCTGTCATTGGCTGGCAAGAAAGCCTGAAACTCTGTTGCCAAGTTGCCTGGCAACCTAGGAAATATTGTTGTGATTAAACAAAAACTATCTGGAGTAAATTCACAATGAAATGGCTGAAAAGCATTATATCATCCTGCATTCCACTGTTAAGACATGAGCAGCAGACACCTTGCGACCGTTCGCCCCTCCCCCGAAAAACAAGAAAACAACTATACTGACATCACCGAGAAGCAGCCTAGGGACAAGGAAATGCCCTGGACTGGGATGAGAAGTCCTGGCCAAGTCTCATAACCTTTGGGACAGTCAGTTTTTTCATCTGCAAAAAGAACAAGTGGAATTAATGAGCTCTGACATTTCATGATTTAGAAGAAACAGTAAAAACGGGGAGCATCGTACCAGTCATCTTCTTGAACTGCAGCATTTATTACACTCATGTAGGCCATGAACAATGACACACAGGCCTAAAGGACCTACAGCCATCCATCTTGCCTTAAATAAAACCCACAGTGGGGTTGGTCGGGTTCCTATAAGCTATTGATGCCCCTGTCATTACAAGTAACCCCCCTAGTTTAGAAAAAGCAGAAGCTCTGCGCTATGAAAACTGCTCATCTCATTAAGACAAAAATACCTCCTAGAAATTTCTTTAAGACTCTTATAGTGAGCAACCCTAGAGTCAAGGAGCCCTGGCAAAATCATAGCAACTTATTTGTGGAAATTACAAATGAGTAGACTAAAAAAATATCCAAAAAGAGGAGCTGCACTTGAAAACTGAAAACGGTGGCAACAATGTTTTGAAGAGTGTAGTGTGGTGGTTAAAAGTCAAAGACTCTGGGTTCAAATCCTGTCTCTGCCACTTACTGGTTGGGCTGTGATTTAAACTCTCTGCATCTTGGTTTATCCATCTGTATGTGGACATAAGAGTAGCACACACCCCTCATATGGCTATCGTAGGGATGAAATGAATTAGTAATATGCTCAGAATAGTGGCTGACACATAGTTAGCCGCTGTTGTTATTTCCAGCAGGAGCCAAAAATTGTTAATACCAGTGCTGGAGTCAGCTGGGCCTGGATTCAAAGTCCAGACCACTGGTTATTAGCAGTTAACCTTTGTGCAAGCTTCTTAACCTCTCTAAGTATCAGTTTCTTCATCCCCCATAAGATGGGAATAATCATAGTCTACCATATAGAGTTGCAAGGATTGAGTGAGATAATACTTGCATATACACAGCACAATATCATGCATCATTACTGTCCAGGATTCATCAAGAAATCTCTCTGCAATTTCTTTAGTTTCTCATTGCTTTTTCCATGCCATAAAAAATAACAATGAATGGTTAAAATGGTAATTCTTATGTTATTTATGTGTATTTTATCACAATAAAAAATGGGAACAAAAATAATATTGGCTGCCAAGACTTTTCAATGAGGAAAGAATAGTTCTTTCAACAAATGTTTCTGGGAAAACCGGATATCCACATGCGAAAGAATGAAATTTCCTCATACCATATACAAAGATCACCTCAAAATGGGTCAAAGACCTAAATGAAAGAGCTAAACAATTCAACTCTTAGAAGAAACATAGGCATAAGTCTTTGTGGCCGCAGATTAGGCAATGGTTTCTTAGCTATGATACCAAAAGCGCAACAACCCCCCAAAAATAGATAAATTGGACACCATCAAAATTAACAACTTTTGTACCGTAAAGAACACTATCAATAAGGTGAGAAAACAACCCACAAAAATAGGATAAAATATTTGCAATCATATATCTGATAAGGGACTTGTATCTAGCATATATAAAGAACTTTTACAAGTCAATAATAAAAACACAATTTACCCAATTAATAAATGGGCAAAGGACCTGGGTAGACATTTCTCCAAAGAAGATTTGCAAGTGGTCAATAAGCACATGAAATATTCTGAACATCATTAGCCATCAGGGAAGGGCAAATCAGAACCACACTGAATCACTTCATACCCACCAGGATGAACGTAATAACAAAGACAGAAATAACAAATGTTGGTGAGGACATGGAGAAACTGGAATCCTCATTTCCACCACTAGTGCAGACATAAAATGGTGCAGCCATCTGTTTGGAAAACAGCCTGACAGTTCCTCAAAAGGTATAACATAGAGTTACCATTTGATCTGGCAATTCAACCCCTAGGCACATACCCAAGAGAAATAAAAACAAATCCACATAGAAACTCGCACACAAATGCTCACAGCAGCATTATTCATAATAGTCAAAAAGTGGAAACAACTAAGATGTCCATCAACTGATGTATAGATAAATGTGTTATATACATAAAATGGAACAGTATCCAATAATAAAAAGGAATGAAGTACTTGATAAATGCTACAGTATGGATGAAACTTGAAAACCTTGAAAAAAGCCAGTCACAAAAGAACACGTATTGTATGGTTCCATGAAATCATACGCTACCGTATGAAAAAGCAAATCCAGAATAGGCAATTCCATCAGCAATAGAAAGTAGGCCAGTGGTTTCCTAGAGGTGAAGGTGTAGGGGAGAGTGGCTGAGGGAAATGGGGAGTGTCTGCTGACGGGTACAGGGTTTCCTTCTGGAATGATCTAAATGTTCTAAAATTGATCGGAGCGATGGATGCACAACTGTGAATATACCAAAAGCCACTGACTAGTACACTTTAAATGAATGAATTGGGGCAGGGTGCAATAGCTCACATCTCTAATCCTAGCACTTTGAGAGCTGAGGCGGGAGGACTGGTTGAGGTCAGGAGTTTGAGACTAGCCTGAGCAAGTGCGAAATCCCGGCTCTACAAAAAATAGAAAAATTAGCCAGGCATGGTGGCACGTGCCTGTAGTCCCAGCTACTCGGGAGGCTGAGGCAGGAGGATCCCTTCAGTCCAGGAGTTTGAGGGAGTCTGAAGTATAGTGAGCTATGATCACGCCCCTGCACTGTAGCTGGGGTGACAGAGCAAGACCCTGTCTCAAATAAATAAATAAATAAGTGAATTGTATGGAATGTGAATTATATCCCAATAAGTAACATTAGATATTATATTATTTAAAAAAATGGATATATCAGAAGCCTCCTCAGCTCAGGGGACCAATTCTGCAGACCTTCAGATGGGCGCCAGACTGACCTTCCAGCAGAAGCAGTAGGGGCTGGCGGTGGAACTGCCTGGAAGGCCCCTGAGCTAGAGAGAGAGAGCTGGATGCACATGAGCTCCCAGCACCCCTTCCCTTCTTCAGTTTCACAGCTGAAAGTTCTGTGGAGCTGCAGATAAACTGAGCATCCAGCCTCTCCCCCATGACACAGGACGAGGCCATCTTCCGGGCAGGAGTCACCTTCCTTGCTCGAGCCCCACCACGGGAGTCCCGTCTGTCTGTGAGAACCCACAGGAGAGGCCACAGCTAGGCTGGGTGCTGGAGGTTGGCGTCCCAAGGGGTTGAACACGAGGAAATGAAACAATGAGCCACTGGTCCACAGTGTGCAAACTGTGAAGCTCTCTAGTAGGGATCTGAAGCTTACCTCCAAAAGGAGTCTTGAAGTTTGAGTGTTTAGATAAAAAAAAAAAAAAAAAAAAAAAAAAAACAAACCATTGTCTACACAGAGGATTATTGCAAATTTCTCCTAAGAACCTCCTAAGTTAAAAGTTTGTGTGTGAGGTTGTGGGGAAAGAGCTCAAAAATTATATTAGAGCAGAAAAGTTAGAGACTCAGACAGAAATGGGAAAAATTTTTTTAAACCTTCTTTCCATCTTTTTCATTCTCCCTTCTTTCTTCGGGCTTATTTCTTTTTCCTTCCTTTGCCTCTCTGTCCCTTTTCTTGTCTCCCATCACCTTGCTCTCCCACGACTGGTCACAATTGTCGGTAAGCAGCTTGTGAGCATCTCAGGACATGCATGTCATGCTGTCTTTGTACTCCGATAGCTACCGCGTGAAAGGGGAGCTCAAAACTCATGTTGTTGTTTGAATTTAACACTGCTGCCCAGTGGTTGTCAGTTGCACAAGTCAAGCCCAGTTTCTGTGGGCTGATGCCATTTCCTTGGTTTCTGAAGCAGAAGTCCTACGAGGGAGGCATCTTAGACCCCAGACCCCTGATGTCTGACTGCTTACTGTCTAGGCCGTTACTCCTGCAAATGCATATTCCTGTGAAATCACATCCAGGCCTTTCATTCCTCCAAGTCAGAGTCTGTGACAGACAATTTTCCAAGGACAGCAATATATGTCCCATCCTTAGAGAGTGATAGTGACACTTCTCCATCAAGAGGTGGGTCTATGTTCCCTCCCCTTGAACCTGTGTGCACCTTTGCAACTCTTCTACCAATAAAGTATGGCTATGTGACCTCTGAGGCCAGGACATAAAAGGCAATACAGCTTCCATCTGGATCTCCTCCTCTTAGGACATATACATTGGTATCCATAAGCCACCAGCTAAGAACGCCGGCCCTCAGAGCTGCTAGGATGGAGAGACGATGTACAAAGACCATGGGGAGAAGGAGCTGCCTAGGGAGCCCCAGCCGTCCCAGCCCTCAGCTGTCTGAGTCTTCCCAGCCCAGGCCCTGGACGAGTGAAACAAGTGACCCTCAGATGATCCCAGCCCCAGCCCTCAAGCCACCCCATTCAACGCTAAGTGGAACAGGCACAAGTTATCCTTGCCCGGACTGAGTATTTGTGAGCAAAATAAATGATGTTTTTAAGCCACCAAGTTTTGGGGTGAATATTACAGAGTCATAGGACTGGAAGAGTGTTCTCCGCCCGTGACCAGGAGGAAGTGAGCTATTCTCTGAAGTATACACCTTCAGCTCCTCCTTCGTCACTCCTTAACAAGTGTCTAATCTGCGAGCTGCCCTCCTCTTGACAGAGCCTCCTGGCACAGAATGTGTTGCTATGGTGCCTGACCCTCTGTCACCGTTAGGCAGGAGCTGCTCTTCAGGGCAGAGCTGGAACAGAGAGAAGGTTAAGTTAGCTCCTCTGAAGTGCCTCCCAGGTGCCACCCACCAGGCGAGATGTCTCCCTCCCTAGCTGCCTCCAGCCCAAGGTGCCACCCACTCCTGAAGCAGCAGAAAGGTCCAAGATGGCACTTGTCATCTCTCCCATCTCTCTTAAAGGCAAAACCACCCACCATGGATGCATTTTAGAAACACAGTGTTGGATAAAAAATACATGGAGAGAGGAAAAGTATTATATACAGTGTGATACCATTTTTATAAAGCTCAAAACCAACAAAACACAATAACATCTTAGGGATACAGACATACATGGTAAAATTATGAGAAAAAAGCTAGAAAATAATCAATACAAAATTCAGTTTAGGACAGCGGATGAGGCCAGGCACCCAGGCGATAATTGCTAAGTTTAAGGGTGCCTGTTTGACTCTATGCTTCGTAACTTACATATACATTACCTATATTCCTTTGTGTGTATAAAATATTGCATAACAGAAAACATGACTAAAAATAAATCTTAGGTTCATAAACATTTCCAATTTAAAAACAAAAATCAAAGCCACTTGGCCTCATCCAGCGATTTGCCCAGTGCTGCCCTGATGCGTCCTCTGTCGTGTGCTTATTTATCCATTCTCACCCCATTCACAGGGTTCTGTCCAGTTTCCAGTATCTGGTCCCCTCTTGCGGTGACCTAACTGGCTCCCTGTCCATTTCTTCCTGCCCTCATACCCTCTGCAGTCCAGTTAGCTTTCTTAAAGCACCACTCTAATCCTGCCTTTCATAGCTCAGTACCTTCCTGTGACGCCTCATGGCCCCAGCATTAAAATCTAGAGCCCGACTTGGTTGGCCCGGCAGCCGGGGCCCCCCACGGTCAGACACTTAAGGCTCACGCTGCTCCAGCCAACCCACGCCATGTCCCATTCCAGCCACATCGTCTCCCACCTTGGTGTCTTTGTTCTGCAGTCCCCCTGCCCCTCTTCTCCCTTCTCTACATTTCTATCACATCCATCCTTGAAAACCTAGTACCAATATCTCCACTTGCAAGAGGGCTTTCCTCTTTCCTGACCCATCTCTGGGGTAGATGTAAGCTCAGGGTTCCTACCGCTCAACGCCGGGAGTGGGGACATTCATCCCTTTCTGCCCCACATACGGGTATGCTGTGCCGGTTCATTTCCCCTGTGAGACCACAGGTTCCTTTAGGGCAGGGGCCTTATCTGATTCTTTTTTTTTTTTTTTTTTTTTTTTTGCCCTCTCCATTCCTTGCACATATCAAGCATTCAATATTATTAGGATGAATGAATGAATCCCACATCAAGGTTTATACTAGGAAAGCTATAAGAGGAAGAAAGATTTCTCTCCGGTGTCTCCAGCAGACCTAGTCGGTTGCCCTCCCCTGCTGGGAGTATGTCTCCTCCTCACCCAGCTCCCCAGGAACCTCACACCTACTTTCTCAAACAGAACCTGCCTTTGGAAAAAGACCTGATAAGCTCATTCACACTACTACAAAAACTACTGAGAAGGCATTGGATGTTACTGCTCTTTCTCCTAAGAAGCACTTACTTTGTTAGCAGAAGACAAGGTCGAAGACTGTGTCAGTACTGGGTTGAAGAGTATCCTCCCAAAATTCATGTACCCCAGAACCTCAGAGTGTGACCTTATTTGGAAATAGGGTCTTTGTAGATGTAATTAGTTAAGGTCAGACTGTCTTGGGGGGGGCCTAAATCCAATGACTTGTGTCCTTATAAGAAGGCCATGAGCGACACAGAGACAGAGGAAAGCCAGCTGCATGAGGAGGCAGAAGTAAGTGATACAGCGAAGGAATGCCAAGGGTTGTCAGCTAGCAAGGGGCGAGGATGGATTCTTCCCTAGAGCCTTTGGACACCTGGATTTCAGACTTCTGGCCCCAGAATTGTGAGAGGACACATTTCTGCTGTTTTAAGCCACCCAGTTTGTGGCACTTTGTTACAGCAGCCCAGGAAACTGATGCAATGTCTGTCAATCTGAAATGCCAGCTTATCAGGCCCCGCTGAATACACGCGAGAGGTGTATTAGGACAAGGTTCTTGGTGTCCCAGAAGGACACCTGTTCTGCATACCCAATCATGGGGCTTTGCCGGGAAGGGGGAGGGACAAGACTGACACATGGAGGGACCCTCAACCATCACCACTGACAACGTGCAAAAATGTGGGACCAATGAACACCCCCCTCTTTTTGCACTGGGATTGTTCGGCTGCCTGCTGAGTGGGCTGAGAACAAAGTCGAGTGCAGGGCTATGAACACACGGGCCAATGTGGTGGTTATTAACCTTTCGGTGTCATTGGTCCCCAAAGAACATGGTGTGATCTAGGGACTTTCACCCCAGAAATACATGCACATACCCACTAAAATTTGCATACAGTTTCAAAAATTTCACAGCTCCCTGAAACCTCTCCATAGAAGTAAGAACTTTGATTTTCTCATGCAACAATGCATCCAAATTTAGATTTACAGAAGACGTACACTTCCAACAATGGTGAGCAGCTTTGTTTCTGCATATGAGCATTAAGTAGCACTAAGTGAGAGTAGACACTCACCGAGGCCAATCCCAGCTCTCCCCTTCACTAAGAAATTTACTTAAATTCTCTCAGCCTCAGTTGTCTTGTCTGAAAAATAAGGGAGAGTGATACCTACTTCCCAGAGCTTACTGCCAGGACAGAATCAAGTAATGTCAGCTATAGACTCCCAAAGCACCCCGGGCTTCTCTTCCCAGTGCTTTGTCCCTCTTAATTGCTCAACTAAGCTCTTGTTCCGTGGCTGTCACCTCCGTGAATTATAAGCGTCAGGAAAGCTTTATTCACACTGTATTCCCAGGGGCTCTATTATTGTTGGCAGACTGACTGCCTTGCTCAGCACGGTGCCTGGCACACGGTGTATGCTCGTAAGTGGTAGCTCCCGTCTACATCCAGCTGCAACCCCAGAGACAAGGAAGCACTGCCAGTTGATGGAAGGCTCTCTGCTGAAAGCTTTGACTTCGGAACCTATGGAGAGAACCTATTGGCTGCACGGAAGAGGAACGAGTGTGCTCTCTGTTGCTCTCCCCAAGCAAAGGAGTAGGGGACTCCTCGAAACTCCAAGTCCGTCACTCCCACGGAGCAGCAGGGATCTGTGAGTCTGAATGGACAAGACTGCAGCTGCTGAGTGGGAGGCAGTATCATCTATGGCGAGAGGCCCGAGCCCTTTCCCAAGAAGGTGTTACTTTTGATTTCCTTCAAGTGTGATCAAGGTGGGTGAAGGGTGGCTGTTGGAAGGCTGGGCGAGGTGTGGGCTGTCTGAGTCAGTGCTGGCCGGGTTCCCCTTGGGAAATTCCCATGGCGAGGGAGCAGGTGGCAGTTGTCAGCTGGGAAATTAACCAGGCGTGACTTAAAGACCAATGGGTGGATTATAATCTGCCCACGGAAAAGCCTGGGTCTAATTAATGGATGGAACCCAAGGTGGAAGTGAGATCCTGTGTTTGGAATGAAGTCCTTCGCCTTGGCCTTCTCTGTCGCCAAGTGATACCCTTCCCACCTGTCCAGCTGACAGGCATGTTGTCAGGATACACCAGGGAAATGATGAGTCTATGCATTTTAAAACTGAAAAAGTACTTATGGAGCAAACTAATGAAATAGTATATAAAAGAATTGGGTAGATTTTCATGTTGTGTTACTTTTACAAGGAAGAAGAGTTATTAAAAATACTATTACTATTTAAAAATATTAATGCATGAAATTATTATTATTGTTATTATTATTTGTCTCCACTTTGCACCTAGGAGGAGATTCCCTCATTTTAGGGGATGGAGCCCTGGCGGAGAGATCAGGATCCTCAGTGATGCCTATTTGGTTAGCCCTGTGGCCTCCGGGCAGCAACTCCCAAAGGAAGAAAAAAACACCATCTCGCCATCCAACAAAAAAAGATATCTTAGAGACATTTTAAGCTTCTTCCCAAATCTTCACGTTTAATTTTCATGTTTAAACAAACATGTATTTCAAATTCTTAACCCAAGTCCTAAAGACAGAGTAATAAATAAACTTGCATAAAAGGATTAAAAGGCAGAAGTTGTTCAGGGTGACATGGGACCCCATGGATGAAATCCAGAGACAGGGACTCATTCCTCCCAGACCAAGATGGCCTCCCAGGAAAAACTTCCCCCATCACATGGAGACAAAGCAGGAATATTTCCCAGGACAGAAGAACAAACAGCTCTTTATCAATAATGATTAGCATTGTATTGGACATCAACTATACACTAATTACTTTCTATGCATTATTCTTAGCCCTCAAACCAGTCCCAGCTGATAAATGAGACTGAGAGAGCATGAGCAACAGGTAAGATCACAAAAGCTAATGAAAGGTGTGCCCCAGGTGTGCACCCAGGCCTGCCTGTTCTGTCAGCTCACCCTTCCTCAGCCATGGCTCAGCCTGAGCCCCACAGCGGGTGGCACTGCCCAGCTGGGAGGCAGAGCACAGTTGCACATGGGCCAGCCGAGGAGTTGTACAGGCTGGGCTAGGCCTCGTCCCCAGACTGGGACAGTTACACTGCCAGAAGTTCAGCAGTGAGCTACACAACCCATTCTTCTAGCTTCTATCCAGCAAAATGAAACATTTTAAACCAGACATGGAAAAAAATATGTTTTTTAAACTTTTTATTATGGAAATTTTCAAATACACACCAAAGTCAAGAAAACGGTAAAAATTAACACCCCTGTACCCACGACCCAGCTTCAACATTTTGCCATTCTTGTTTTATCTATTCCCCCTATTTTCTGGAATATTTTAAGGCATCACAGACCTCAAATCATTTCACCTGTAAATATTTCATATTGATCCTAATATATAATGACTGAGATTTAACATGACCACAAGTCCATTATCATTCCTAAGAAAAGTAACACATTACGTTAATGTATTTGATTTTTTCCCCAATTGTCTCTAAAATGTCTTCTCATAATTGGTTTGAATCTGGTCCACACATTACAAAATCTGGTTGTTTCAGTTCCAAGCAATTTCATTTCTGGAAAAAATATTTTATAAATAAGGGAACATTACTGCTGGGTGGTCAAAGACGCTTCTTTCACAATGAACTCAGGAAGACAGAACCACCCAAGCAAAGCAAACTACATTATCTCAGCAGTGTACTTCATTCTGGTTGAAATTATTTCAGTGTTATGAATTCAGTCCTCTCATTGCCATAGGCACAGAGCAGATTTTCATGGTAATGAATAATGTGTGAACCAATGAGGGAAACAGAATGTGCACGGAATGGGTGAGAAGTGAATTTGGTCATTGCCTTAACAGTCCATGCAGTTATCGGGAAGTAAAACAACTATTTCAAAGCAATAAAAATAGGCCAGGTACAGTGGCTCATGCCTATAATTCTACTAATAACACTTTGGGAGGCTGAGGCAGGAGGATTGCTTTGAGGCCAGGAGTTTGAGACCAGCCTGAGCAAGAGCGAGGACACCCTCCCTACCCATCTCTACAAAAATACAAAAATTAGCCAGGTGTGGTGCCGAGCAACTGTAGTCCCAGCTACTCGGGAGGCTGAGGCAGGAGGATCGCTTGAGCCCAGGAGTTTGAGGTTGCTGTGAGCTAGGCTGACGCCATGGCACTCTAGCCTGGGCAACAGAGTGAGACTCTGTCTCAAAAAAAAAAAAAATCACACACATACACAATGTGCAGCACAAACAATAATGGTGAATTATTGTTGAAATATGCAAAGACTTTTTAAAATTAAGAAAAGGTTTTACACTCTCCCTCTCTTAGAAAATAAGGCATAAGTGTTAAAGTCATTTTTGCGTTTTGTAATTAACAGGTGAGAAGGCGAGTAACAGAGAATATCGTATACTCTCTGGGCCTCGGTTTCGTTAGCTTCAAAATGGTGGTGTCTGGTGTTCCGCGAGGTGTTGGTGAAGACCTTTAAAGGGCTCTTCTAGACAATCGTCTGTGTGGATCCTGTGGTGTGCCCCCCGGACACTCCCTTCAAGACAGAGACATGCATCTCCAGATTGCCTGGAGTCTTGGCAGCTGAGGGCTCACAGCTAGGTCCCTATGTCCCAGGAACGACTCTTGGCCCAAGCACATCTCTTTCCCAGGGGCCACCGCAACCGGTTGATGCGGAAGGCACTGAGGCCTGGGCCGCACACTGCAATTGAGAAAACTCTAAAGGGATACTCTCCTTTAGGACGGTCAAGGCTGTGCTGCAACGGCCTTGGAGTCCAGCATCCCCCTCTGCCCACTCCCACTTCTTTTGCTCCTTACACGTAATGTTCGAAAGAACGCTTCCCAATAAGCCTCCCACACACAGATCGGAGATGCAGTTTGCTTCCTCGGAACTGACCTGCGACAGCTTCTGTCTTTCCTTCCGTGATCTGCCTCTGCAGGTCGTCAGCTGGGCCCTGCCTCATTACCTGACTCCCAAACCCCTGCGTTTATGGCTCAAGTGCAGCGGGCAGGCAGCCAGGAAGGAGGTGGCTCCCTTTCAAATACAAGAGTTCTGAGGCCTATAAAGCAGAGAGAACCACACCCAGGCCAAACTGGCAGCCCCAAATTCCTCAAGGGTCGGATTATGTTCATAATCCTGCACAGCTAAAACTGCCATCCACAGCTGTGAACCCAGAAAAAGCGTTAGCAAAATTCCCCAAAAATGATAAATGCAAGAATATTTCCACGTGATAATTAACACAGCTGCCGGAGTGAACCTTTCAAAATAGAAGTCAGGTCATGTCACCCCCAAACTCAGAATCCTCCAACGGAAAGTCACCTTTCTCATCTCGCAACACAACCCCAAATTTCCACCTCGGACTATGAGACCTAATATGCCACTCATTGCCTCTCCAACCTCTTACCCTACCACGCTCTCCCTTATTCACTCTGCTGCAACTAACATGGGCCTCCTTGCAATGCTAGAACATTCTAAGCTCTCTCCGGCCTCAGGGCCTTTGCCCTTGGGGTTCCTTCGGCCTGGAGTGCTCTTCCCCCAGATAGCTACCGTCCTTCAGGTTTCTTATCAAATGTCATTAACACATTGACTTCCACACTAGAAAAAAAATGTTTTCCTTAGGGCCACAGTGTTTTATTACGAAATAGAATAAAAACTTTGAAAACAAAACAAGCCTTTCTAATTTAATGAAAAATTTGTTATTCTTTATTGTTTTCTGTGCGGGAGTTATATGCAACTTGAAAAATAGTTCTCACACCTCCCAAGGCGAAGAGACATGTGAGTTACATATGCTTCATGAGGCCCTGGGCTCAAAACTAGCATGAGTTAAATACAACTCACACAGCAGTTAATGTTTAAGGATGCCTTCCTGCCTTTTCCATAGCGGGTCTTCAAAATAGGGTACCTACTCCTAGGTACACAAAATGCTTCCAAGGAATGCCTAGATAGTTAAAAGGAAATAATTTTCAGAGCATCAGGCTATAGCTGCACTCAGTCCTAAACTCAGCATAACTGGGGCCAAGTATCATACAAGTTCCCATATCTCACCTCCCCTTTCAGAATAGACCCTTTCCCCATTTTATAAAATAAATTTACCTCTCCCTCATCTGAAATCTTATAATGATGCATTGTCCATGCAAAACTTGCAGGGTGCCGGGCAAAGGTTTATTTGAAATGTTGAGGTTAATTTTGAGAAAGAGCAATGACTCTACTGATTAATAAAATATCTTCTCACAGTTCAAGTAGTTTCTAATTCATTGCTTTCAACAAAATGGATGAAGTCTCTAATAGAGTTATTCACTACAGATATCTAAAAATAATTTTTGATGAAAGATCACCCAGTGATTTCTGGCATTTAACTCAGAAGGAATTCGGAGAATTGAGTGACATTTCTCTAACAGAAACTTTCCACTCCTATCTCCTTAGGTATGCAGACAAGATTTCTTAGCACTTACATCTATGAAAGTCAAAATAGTAACAGAATTGATGTTGAACCTTGTGCCATTCAAGCAATAAGTCATATTCAGCCATGGGTATTTGAACTAGTTGTGATTTTAAAAGGGAGACCTAATCTATTCATAACAAGATGCATTTCCAATAAAATGTTGCTTTTTATGTTGTAAGAAAGTGTTAAGGTTTTAGAGCATAAAAATAAGTTATATTAAGATAAAATTCTGGGGGAGGAACGAAATGGAACTACAAGTTCAAGGAGAAAATGGAATAATGTTAAGTGTTTTCACCACTAAAAATGATAAGTACATGTCTTAGTCCATTTGCGTTGCTATAAGGAATAGCTGAAGCTGGGCAATTTATAAAGAAAAGAGGTTTATTTGGCTCGTGGTTCTGCAGGCTGCACAAGAAGCATGGCACCAGCATCTGCTTCTGGTGAGGGACTTGGGAAGCTTCCACCATGGTGGAAGGTGAAGGGGAGCTGGGCATGTGCAGATCGCATGTGAGGGAGGAGGAGGAGAGAGAGAAAGAGAGAAAGAGAGAGAGAGAGAGAGAGAGACAGAGGAGGAGATGCCAGACTCTTTTCAACAACCAGTTCTCACTCACTCCCACAAGAATGACATAAAGCAATTCATGAAGGATCCACTCCCTAGACCCAAACACCTCCCACCAGACCCTACCTCCAACACTGGGGAAGAAATTTCAACATGAGACTTGGTGAGGCCAAACTAACCATATCCAAACCATAGCAGTAGGTGGAGTAATGCATATGTTAATTAGCTCAATCGAGCCATTCCATACTGTATATAGATGATGATAAATATCAAATTAATATGGCATTTAGATTTCATAAGAAACATTTTTAAAAGTAATATAATCATTTAATTTTCCAAAAAAAGCAATACATTTTACAATATGCAAGAAGTTATAGTCTTTTTTTTCTTTTCCTTTGGAGACAGGGTCTCAGTTTGTCACCCAGGGTAGAGTGCAGTGGCATTATCATAGCTCACTGCAACCTCAAACTCCAGGGCTAAAGCCATCCTCCTGCCTAAACCTTCCAAAGTGCTGGGATTACAGGCATGAGCCACCACACCTGGTAGGAAATTACAGTCTTTAGAACTGCTTATGATAAAATTTAGAAGTCCATTTTAAAATGTCATGAACTGCCACCACTGACCCCACTGACATTAAAAGGATAATAAAGGAATATTATGAAATATTCTATATCCATAAATTTGATACTTAGATATTATGAACCAATTGCTTGAAAGACACAAACTACTATAACTCAGAAAGGAGAAATAGATCATCTGAATTGGCTTATATCTATCAAAGAAATTGAATAAATAATAAATAACCTTTTTAAAAAGAAAGCCCTAGGCCCATATAGTTTCACTGGTGAATTCTACGAAACATTTAAGGAAGAGACAATATCAATTCTCCACAATCTCTTCCAGAAAATAGAAGCAGAAGGAACACTTCCTAATTCATTCTATGAGGTCAGCATCGCCTTAATACCAAAATGAGATAAACGCATTACAAGAAAGGAAAACTATAGACCAATACCTCTAATGAACATAGATGCAAAAATCTTCAAAAAAAAAACCTAGCAAATTGAAAGCAACAACATATAAAAAGAATTATAAATGATGACCAAGCCCACTTCTTCCAGATATGCAAGGATGGTTCAACACTGAAAAATAATCCAATGTAACCCCCAACATCACAGGCTAAAGAAGAAAAATCACATAATTTTATTAAACGTTGGCAAAAAAGCATTTGACAAGATCCAGCACTCACTCGTGACAAACTCTTGGCAAACCAAGAATAGAGAGAAACTTCCTCAACTTGATAAAGAACATCTACAAAAATCCTGCAGCTATTATATTTAATAGTGAGAAACTAGACACTTTCCCCTAGTGCCTCAGGAGAAAGGTAAGTGTGTTCTTTTTCACCAGTCATAACCAGCATTGTACTAGAAGTCTTAACTAATGCAGTAAGACAGGAAAAGCAAATAAAATGCATAAAGATTGTGATGGAAGAAATAAAACTGTCTTTGCAGATGACATACATGATTGTCTGGGTAGAAAATCTCCAAGAATCACCAAAAATCTCTTAGAACCAATAAACAAATACAGTAAATGTGCACACTGACTATAGAAAAGTCAATTGCTTTCCTTTACTAGCAATTAGCAATTGGAATTTGAAGTTTAAAACAACAGACCAGGCACAGTGGCTGACACTTGTAATCCCAGCACTTTGAGAGGCCAAGGCAGGAGGATCACTTGAGTTTAGGAGCTCAAGACCAGCCCAGGCAACACAGCAAAAAAAAAAAAAAAAACAAAAAACAAATTTAAATTAGTCAGGCATTGTGGCTAGTGCCTGTAGTCCTAGCTACTAGGGAGGCTGAGGAGTCAAGGCTATAGTACTTAGGAATAAAATTAACCAAAAACAATTTCAAGATGTGTACACTTAAAAACTATGAGATATTGCTGAGAGAAATTAAAGAAGGTCTAAAAAAATGGAGAGGCATTATATGTTCATGGATTGAAAGACTCAATATTGTTAAGATGACAACACTACCCAAATTCATCTTAGATTCAATGCAAACCCTGGCATAAATTCCAGCAGGCATTTTTTGCAGAAATCATCAAGCTGATTCTAAAATTTATATGGAAATGCAAAGGATCTAGAGTAGCCAAAACAATATTGAAAAAGGAACAAAGTTGAAGATTTACATCTCCTGATTTCAAAACCTACTATAAAACTATCGTAACCAAGACAGGTACACAGATGGATGAAGGAGAATTAAGAATCAAGAAATCCTTATGCTTATGGTCAATTGATTTTCAATAAAAATGCCAAGGCAATTCAAGGAGGAAAAGATAATCTTTTCAACAAATGGTGCTGGATGCTTTTTGGGGTGATGGAAATTGTTCAAAATTAGATTCTGGTGAAAGTTGTACAACTCTATGAAGTTACTAAAGAATTTAATTGTACACTTAAAATGAGTGAATTTATGATATGTAAATTATTTCTCAATAAAGCTATTGAACAAAAAAGGCACTTCAAAAAAAGTGAAAGTGAAATGAAGCAAACAAACTCAAACTTTTATCCTTTACTGGAATAACCACCCAGAGAGATTATCTCCAAGTGACTTTAAAACTCAGTAATGTTGTCTGCCTGATGTGGTGGCAGACGCCTATAGTCCCAGCTATTTGGGAGGCTGAGGTGGGTAGATCATTTGAGCCCAGGAGTTCAAGTCCAGCCTGGGCAACATAGTGATACTCTCATCTCTAAATTTTAAAAACAAACAAACTCAGTGATGTTATTGTATTAATATATTCCTTAGTGGAAGATCCTAGAAAAGGGGGGAAAAACAACTTTTAAGAGTTTAGCCGGGTGCGGTGGCTCACGCCTGTAATCCTAGCACTCTGGGAGGCTGAGGCAGGTGGATTGCTCGAGGTCAGGAGTTCGAGACCAGCCTGAGCAAAAGCGAGACCCCGTCTCTACTAAAAAATAGAAAGAAATTATCTGGCCAACTAAAATATATATAGAAAAATAAATTAGCCGGGCACGGTGGCGCATGCCTGTGGATCCAGCTACTCGGGAGGCTGAGTCAGGGGAATTGCTTGAGTCCAGGAGTTTGAGGTTGCTGTGAGCTAGGCTGACGCCACGGCACTCACTCTAGCCCAGGCAACAAAGTGAGACTCTGTCTCAAAAAAAAAAAAGAGTTTAAACTGTTTTCAGTAAGCATATTGTTTGTAGCAGTGCTGGTATAGTTATTCTAAGGCTGCTATGCGTGCTGATAAAGGAAGTAAGTGATTTATGCCGGTGTGGTTGAAAATGAGAATGTTCAGAGTGGAGGAAGGAGATACAAACGTAAGGCCATTGGACTACATAAAATCCTATGGTACTGAATTTGAATTGGAAAGAACAGTATGAACTAATGATGTATTTTATCTTAAACATTCTAGCTTTATCCACTAGAAATCCTATTGAAAAATGACCTATCCTGTCCTAATGAGCCCCTAGCACCCAAACTGGGATTTCTAACACAATTTTCCACTGAAAGGAACCAGTGCTTCTTGAGAAAGTCACTGATTCTGGATCTCTGGTACAAAATGTACCAGATAATCCTGCAAATTTTTGTCATACCACAAAGAAAAGAAGCTACCAAAAACTACTAGGGTCACGTCCAAAAGAACTGATGTGCCGCCAACTTGACTAGATTCTTACTGGCCAAAGATGGAACAATTGAGCATCAGAGAGGATAATAACCACAACAGATTGAAATACTTCAGAATGTTTCAACCTCACACTTTATAATGACACTAAAAAACAAAGCAAAACTCACCAGTGGCCTTTGGAGGATACTGGGAATAAACTCATTATTTTGAAAAATGGTAAATAAAGCAAAAGAATTAAGCATTTATCTTGCCTTGTATATTTGAATTAAACTTTAGAATTACCAAATAGTTTAAGAGGAGAAGTTTATCTTTAGGGAAATATTCCAGGTAATAAAGGAAGAACGAAAGCTGAAATTAGAAAAAGCATCATTTTGCAATCCTGATGGAATAATGGATTTAGGCAACACCACCAAAGGTTGCTAACATCACAAAGAGAGAAATAATCACCCACCCCGGCATCCTATGGAAATACACTACACCTTCTGTGATGTGTGTAACTGCGCTAAAAACAAAACAAAACAAATTTAACCTGAATCTGATATTAACCAGAATCTGATGGAGCTTCTAAACTCAATTTGCAGGAAATACAGGGGAAGAGGGACATGTTAAATAACACTACAGTGATGCGGTTGACAAAATCTAGACTTAGAAATTCTAAAGACAAAGACTCATTTCTTCACTAAAAAGAAAAAAGAAGGCAAGGAAGAAAGAGAGGGCAAACCCATAGATTAAAAGAAACTCAAAAGACAGCCAGTCACAGCATATGGGCCTTAATAAAACCCCAATGCAAACCAACCATTTAAAATATAGATGTGTTCTAAAACTGGATTGTGGTGATGTTTGCACAACTGTACAAATTTACTAAAAATCAAACTGTACATCTACAACGGGCGAAGTTTATAGTTTATAAATTATGCCTCAATAAAACTAAAAAAAGTGTCAGACTATCAGAGAAATATGAACACTAAGGAACAATAAGGAATTATTGCTGATTTTTAAGGCATGGTTATCATACTGTGGTTTTTTTTAAAAAAAATAGTTCTTATCTTTCAAGATAAATCCTGAAGTATTTACAAATATTTACAGATAATTCAAAGCATTTTGCTTCAAAATACTCTGGTGTAGGGAGATTGGGGACAACAGGTAATGAGCACATAGGGATCATTATGTTATTCTAGATTTGTGCATGTTAGAAATTCTGTATAATAAAGAGTAGAGGAATAAAAAGATGACTTGAAAAAACGAAAAAAGAAACAGTAGTGAAGAGAAAGTCTTTTAATGAATCACTTTGCTCTCCCTTAATTATTTAGTTGTTAACTTTTCACCTTTGATATTAATGCAAATGATTTATGAGAATAGAATACACATAGATAACACCACCATAACTCATGTCCCACAGGTTGGAAACTACACAGAGTGTGGAACTGCTGTCTCCCATCTCTGGGATGTTGCAATGAAAATGAAAACTAACCACCAATACATGAACATGGCCCCACAAATGGGAGCTGAATTGCTAAGCCGCGATCTGGGTGTGCTTCAGTCACCGTGCATGTCGTGGTACCGCACGCAGGCTGTGCCTCGGCGTTCTGTCATTATTAATACTATAGTCGAGCCGGTGAAGTTACAGCCCCAGACCATTAAATGGCTTCTTTTGTTGCACAATTTAAAGTCGTTAAAGCTCTGCACAAAAGTCAGAGCTTACACATTTATGAGTAACGTTGGAACAGGAAGATTCTGAGAAGTGAGCTTTCCCTGCAAAAGTTGGTGTAACAGCCCCGCAAAGTCTTAAAGGTTACACCACAGTTCTGGGTCACAGTTGCTTATTGGTTTATACAGTGGGTTTCCTTCCAACACCCCTTTTTTTTCTTGAACCCTGGATTATTTGCTCCAGAATCATCAGTTCCAAAAAAAGAGTTTGGGAGATGCCTTTCAATCCATAATGGTATGGACAGATAGGCTCCGTTCAACAAGATAGGGTAAATTCTCAACCTTTCCAATCCCAGACTCCGCTTCAGAATAATAGGAATAAAATCGCCTTCCTTCCGGGGTCCAGACAGGCATTAAATGAGGTATCGCAGGTAAAGCTTTTACTTCCACGCCTGGCACCTAAGACATTCTAACCAAAACCAGTTGCAAGGATTACTCCTAACACCAAGGCTTGCAGGAAATTGAACCAGAGCTGGACCTTGTGGCCTGTTTTATTGGCAAAAAAAAAAAAAAAAAAATAGAGCATTGGGCTGCCGGATGACCTGGCAGGGCGCATGTCTAATGAACAGAATTTTCCAGTGATGATTCTGAAATGGTGAAGAAGTTTAAAAGAGCTTCAAAAGGCTGCGGCCGTCTCTCGGAGCCCACACAGGCTGGCGGGCCCTGTCACCTCCGGAGCAGGCCTGGCGTCATGGAAAGAGCAGCTGGGCAGGCCTCGCGCCCGTGCCCGCGCCACCACTGACCGCCCGCGCCCTGGGCCAGCTGCTTGGCCTCCACCTCCTCTCTTGAAAATGAAGATTTTAAGATCTCATTTGGAGGAAACCAAGAGAGCCCCGGCAGCAGAGTGGCAGGTGCTAACACTGAGGGACAAGGGGCCTCCATGCCCAGCACCGAGCTGGAGGCTGACAGTCACTGCGCCGGGTCTTCCTCCCAGCTAGCCGGAAAGCAAGGTCTTCTCATCCTATTTCAGCAACGAGAAAAGCAAGGCTCAGCTCGGGGAAGGCATTTGCCCAAGGTTACATAACTGGTAGGTGGACAAGCCAGGCTTTGACCTTGAGTCTGCGTCCAGATTCCAGCCTTGTTAACCACTCCTTCCTCCTGCCTCCCACTCAGCTCCCGCCTGGGACACAGAGAGGCCCAGAGCCTGCATTTGTGGCAGGACACGATTCTCCAGGTACTAATAATCCCTTTCATCAATCCCTGTCACAGCTGCAAAGAGGAAGGGGTAGCTAAGGCCAGGCTAAGCGCCCTCCCTAGCGTGACTTGCAACTTTCCAGGAAGGACTTAGCTCAATTGTATCCAATGCGACCAAGTAAAAACACTGGGCTCCCAGAAGATCAAGGAGATATTTATTGGGCATCTAGGGGTCAACTCCTGGAAGAAGAAATATGGCAATACATCTAAAGTCCACTTCCTCAGAAAGCTAGTGTGATTGGAAAGGCTTCTCTTAGCAGCGTCTCCAGAGTGAATAAGAACTGAATACGCAGAGAGCTTGAGGGCTCCCGTTTCTAAGTGTTTCATTGCTTACATTCTTTAAAGCTGAAGTTCCAGTCTCAAGACCCCAGGGTTAACCTAAGTCCAAAAGTCCTCCAGTACCTGATACACCTCACAGCTGCGAGGCTTGAGAGCTGTTGTCAGACTGCTGAAACACAAACAGAGCCAAACATCCTCCCGGCCAGCGCTGACCTGCTCCCAAGAATCATGTGCTGTGGTTTCCATCACACTCAGCCATAAAGTCCTGTCTGAGCTTGTCATCCCTGCGAGCCATGTGACTGCTGGCACCTACCTGGGTCACATTTGCCTCTTCCCTTGGGACACAGTTTTTTGCAAAAAGGCCACAGTCACTCACTGAGATGAGTCAGAAGTTCCTCAAATCTCCCAACACAACTTGGGAGCGAAGAGCAAGGGAGAGCAAACAGGCCCGGCGGGCGCTGTCTAGCCACGACGTGAGAAGCCGGCACATGCGTCCCCAAACCCAAACCTGCCTCACGAACACCTGCGGCAGCCCCAGAGACAGCATTTCCACGGGAGCGACCAAGGGCCGCTTAGTGACTTAGTGGGCCAAACACCACACACCCCCAGGGCGCTCCAGACCACCCACAGAAGCTTCCTTGACCACCCGTGGGCCCAGTGATGCTGTTGGGCCAATAAGCTGGTTCCCAGAAAGTGAGAGTCCGACAAGGAGATTATTTTCCCTCTGAGCAGGTGTGGTTCCTTGCCGAGACAGGAATCTTCCTCGCACCACAGTGAGACATGGAGCAGGTAGCAGCCAAGGCCGGGGAACCAAGGCCGGACCTGCTTCCCAGGTGACCCCAGTGTCCACAAAACAAACGCCCCTGGGGGATGGGGGCCTTCTACCTGCCTTTCTGCACACACACGTCTCCTCACCCTCCACAGGCCCTTGCAAATAAGCCCGTTGTTCCATACACCGTCAGCTGCTCCTGAGCCAGTGGGAACAGGCTCAGCCTCTGTGTCCCTGACTCTGGCACTTGCTGAGGCCTGGCCTTCCAGCTCCCCACAGTCCTGCCACACAGAGGAGCCTGGCCCCCTCCAGCCCTGCCACAGGCCACTGACCTCCAACCAGACTGACCCACCCACCCTTTTCCTGTACTTTCCGGCCCTCGCGCTTTGGTCCATCCACCGTAAGAGCCCCACTCCCCCAGCCTAAACCTGCACATCGAAATCCTCCCTGGCTTTGTGGCCCAGCCAAACCCTCCGTTACCGCAGAAGGTGTCCCTGTTTCCCGAGCCTGTTCCAGACCCACGCAGCATATCCCGGGGACAGTGCATTCCAGCTCACCAGCCCAGGGAGAATGAACCGCGAATTAACTTCACTTTCAAACCTCTTGTGGCACTTACTTTTCACTTTTATCTATTGGGCATATATATATATATATATATAGACACACACAATGAGGGACTACATATACGGCGGTGGGCCTGTAAGATTGCAATGGAGCTGAAAGTCCCTGTCACCTAGCGAGCAATGCCATAGAGCAACGCATGACTCCCATGTCAGTGGTAATGCCAGTGTGAACAAACCCGCTGCGCTGCCAGGCGTATAAAAGTCTCGCACGATTATGTGCAGTGCGTAATACTTGATAATAAACGACTATGTTACTGGTTTATGTGTTTACTGTGCTATACTTTTTATCATTATTTTAGAGTGTTTTCCTCCTACTTGTATAAAAAGCTACCTGTAAAATAGCCTCAGGCAGGTCCTTCAGGAGTACCCAGAAGGCACTGTGATCACAGATGACAGCTCCAGGCCTGTTACAGCCCCTGACAACCTTCCAGTGGGCCACGGTGTGCAGGTGGGAGACAACAATGCTGATAATACTAACTAGGCTAACGTGTGTTTGTGCCTTAGTTTTTAACAAAAACGTTTAAAACATTAAAAAATAAATAAAAAATAAAAAGCTTTAAAACTAGAAAAAGCTTATAGAATTATAAGCTGTACAATGTGCTTGTGTTTTAACCTAAATCATTACAAAAGAGTCAAAAAAATTTTTTTTAAGTTTCTAAAGTAAAAAAGTTACAGTAAGCTAAGGTTAATTTATTCTTGAAGAAAGAAAAATATATTTTAATCGATTTACGGTAGCCTAAGTGCACACTGTTTATAAAGTCTACAGAGTGTTCTGGAATGTCCTAGGCCTTCACATTCACTCACCACTCACTCACTGACTCACCCAGAGCAACTTCCAGTCCTGCAAACTCCACTCATGGTAAGTGTCCTGTACACGCCTGCCATTTTTAGCCTTTTATACCGTATTTTTACTGGACCTTTTTATGCTTATACACATCTAGCTACACAAATACTCACCATTGCGTTACAATTGCCTGCAGGATTCAGTGCGGTAGCATGCTGTGCAGGTGTGTGGCCTAGGTGTGCAGGATGCCGTACCGTCTAGATCTGCGTAAGTAACTCTGTGATGTTCACACAATGACAAAATCTCCTAACCACGATTTCTCAGAACATGTCCCCGTCATTAAGTCATGCATAACTGTGTATGAAGCAAGTTTGGCCATGAGTTGATAATTATTCAACCTGAGTAATGAGTACACATGGAGGTTCATTATACTTTTAATTCTCTCTACCTTTTTGTTTGAAAATTTTCATAATAAGAAAGAGTGAGAGGCAGAGAGAGAAGGAAGAGAGCAAGGAAGGGAGGGAGGGAAAGAGAGAGGAAGACAAGGGAGCGGGGAGGAAGGACAGAGTCCAGCATCAGGATCTGCCTCAAGAGTGCTGAGAACATCTCTGGACACCAACTCTGCCCAAATCACACATGTTCCTAATGATGACCCTGAGTCACCGGAAAAGGTTAGGTTGTATTGGCTATGATGCTTTTTGCAACAGAGATTGATTTATGTCCTACTTTTGGGGACACTTTTCAAAAAAAAAAAATTCAGGCAGCCACACGGGCAGTGACTTCAAGTGATCCTTGGAACAGAGCTCACCCTGAGGACCCCACCCAAATGAAGTGCCGATGTGTTATCATCATGGAGTGTCTGGCCCTGGCCCAGGGCGGCTCCTATCTGACTGCTGCTCCTTCCTCACCAGCTTGGAAGCGAGGCCTTCCTCCCTGGAGCTGCCGCAGGCCGGCCCAGGGCGAGGCGTGTCCGCCCAGCCCAGGCCACAGTGCTCCGGGTGGCAAGCTCATCTCGGCGCCAACAGCTGGGCCAGTCCAAGTTCCCTCAAAGATCTTGCCCCTACTAAATAAGAAGAAAAGGAAAGAAAATGAAAGAAAGGCCTCCTTTCCAATGGGAAACAGACCTTTCTGAGACCGGGCCTGGAGGCAGTTAGCTCAGGCACAAGGTTCCCCTGGATCAAATCCGCCGTGTCTCCAACTCTGCCTCTTGTCTCCAACTGCCTTCACGCCGTTCCACGGTGCTCTCCAGGGGTGGGTCCCCATGCTGGGTGCTCTCCAGGGGTGGGTCCCCATGCTGGGTGCTCTCCAGGGGTGGGTCCCCAGGCTGGGTGCTCTCCAGGGGTGGGTCCCCATGCTGGGAAGACCAGATGAGAAGCCAAACAAGGCCCAGATCTGTAAGCACCTAGGGAGGAGGCGGCCAGGCCGTCCACCTCGTTTATGCAGCACCCACAGCCAGCCGGGCAGGGAAAGTCCTCTGATGAATGACGGAAATTTTAGAGTTTCAAGGCCTGGTATCAGCCCAGTATTTATTTGCTCCAAGTCGCCTATTTTTAAAGGATACTTCATGACTCCTTTCTGCTAACCCTCACGGCACAGCTGGAGGGAAGCGAAGGCTGCCAGCCTCCCGAGGAAGGGGGACGGGTCTGTCCTGTTCACCACATACGCAGTCCCTAGACCTGCACAGGGTCTGCTACCCAGCAGGTGCTCAGCGAAGAAATGGAACTGCTGAATGAATGGATGAACGAACAGCAGAGCACGTGACAGCATTTCCACAGACTAGGGGCAGGTCTCAAACTTCAGCGTTCATAAAAATCACCCGGGACAGTTAAAACGCAGATTTCTCCACCATCACACCCCCATCCAGACTCTATGATACCACGGGTCTAGGAGACCCCAGAGTTTGCATTTTTGCAAATCTTCCCAAGTAATCCTGTTGCTCACAGCTAGTAGCTCACACTTTGAGAAAGACCATGTCTCCTTTCTGAAGCTCCTTCACAACAGGCTCCCTCAGGGTCTTTGGTAACTAAGCTCCCCTCCCTCTCCCAGGACACTTTTCATTAGTCTGTGGCCCGTGGGTTTGCCCTACTCTTTTTAATTCGAAGGGAGGCTGAGGAATTCGCATTGGCAGAAGTGGTTGGTATCCTCTCATGGAAGGTATTACAAATGCAAAGTGCTATTAAAATCACAAAACTTTTTAAATAAAAAGTCTTTCCCAATAATCCATCCACTTTTCTTAATTGTAGTTTTTCTTCCACAAGTCTTAAAACTGCCCTGGAAAAAAAAAAAAAATCAGCTTATTTTGCAGAGAAACACCCAATCCCAACACTTGCTTTGTTCTGGTCAATGCCCAGCCTTGCTGCTCTCACACATTTCCTATTAGGGGCCTTTATTCTCCGGAATCCACAAGTGGCAGGAGCCTCCCTGCAGGGGTAAGCCTGCAGCTCTCTTCCTGGATGGGACACTTGAGGCAAAGGCAGCTTGATTTTGGAACAGCACCTTTGGGATGCAAAGCTGATTCAAACTTCTTGCTGCCAATTAAGAAATTCTAATCCCAGAGGGGGCATTATTGTCCATAAAAAAGATTGAATTTTCATTCATTCAATTCCTATCAGTTTCCCCAACACTCAGATCCAGCAGGGGGAAAAACGGCTGGGTTTGGAGCCAACTCTCTGAGCAATGTAAGGTAACTCCAACTCCAAAAGTATTACATAACAGAATGCCCAAGCCTGGAAACATTCCGACGCCTTTTTTAGTTACCCAGAAATGACAAAGGAAATTATTTACTCCAGAAAGGTTTGCAGATTGGTGTGGCTGAGGCATCCAAGAAAGCATTTTTCGTATGTCTTCCTCCCTCTCTTCCTACTCCTGCCAGTAACCAAGGGACAACAGAATTATTGCTAGTCATCTATTTTTTTTTAAGCATGTGATTTTTCTTACAAAAGACAAGGACAATTGCTCAGATTGTTGTTTCCAAAAAAAGGCACATGATGGTTACATGAGATTCCATACAGCTGTTAAATGCTTCCAGCCAGCCCCATCCAGGGTTTTGAAAATTATATCCATGCTTTTAATGGAATACCAATTACTGAAGACTGAAAAAAGTAGTCAGAAGGGAACTAGAAACTTAAAGATAAATGTATAAAATATAGCTAATAGGGCTCTAAGAACTTCTGAAGTCTCGGAGGATGTGTTTACAAGAATAAATGAAATTTACTAATCAGGGTCTGTTTTTATCACAACGTCACAAATTATTTCTAAACACAACTGCCTGACTTCAGGTCGTGCCTCCTTTTTACCAAGCCATTGTTTGGGTAGGAAGAAGTTTTATCTTGTAAAGGACGACAATCAATTACCTTCCTTTCAAAATAATATTTCATTTCAAAATATTTCAAAAAAAATTTGAATATTTCAAATGTTTCAAAATAATATTTTAAAAAATCAGAACATGAACTCCATGTATTTCATCCAATCCCATTGGGCTGGGGAGAAGTGGAAAGAGCCCAATGACACAACACTAAGGCAAATCCACAAATGACAGTGCTTATGTCCTTCTCAGGTGAGGGGATGTGAAAACAAATCAACTATCTGTTTAATTAAGGGCGGCCAGCTGTTTTTTTTGTTGTTTTGTTTTTTTTAACTCAGAGGCTATAATTGTCCCAGGATTAGCACAACACACAACATAGCTGTTTCTATAGACATGCAACCCTTTCAGGGGGAAGGCAGACAAACTGGCATTTAGTGTTATCAATGGCAATTCTGGAGGTGAGAGTTAAGTGAAAGGCTGGCTCCGTCCCTGGAGTCCAAAGAAAAGCTGTATGGAAACGGAGGACTCTGCAGCCGTGGAGAGGGCTGGCTGGAAGGCAGGCCAGTGATCCTTTTTAGATATTTTATCATTGTTCATCCCATCCCTCATCTTTGTACTTGCCTCGGTTGAAGAAAGTGAATAGCAGCTCCAGACTTGTTAAAATACTTGGGGCTTCTTGGTCTGCTTTTAATTTGTTGGAATGTTGGCAGCCGTGGACTGGCTCACCAAAGAGGAATGCCTTTGGCTGTGTCCGGTGGTCAAGTGCACTAGCCAGTTGCTTTAGACTCACTGGGAGCTCGGCGATGGCCCACAGGCAGGCAGGCCCAGCTCTGAACTTCTTGGTGGGATGGCTGTAGGGCTGCCTCAGCAGGATTATTGAGGATTACTGTTATTTAGCCACAGCTAAACACAATCACATGCGTGTATTTGGAAAAGGAGTCCTGAATTCATCGGGTTCACCTGTGTCATAACTCTGATACGGGGGCTTGGGGTGGGCTTGAAGGGTAGGGCAAGGCTTTGAGCTGGACCTTGAATGACAAGGAAGGGAGGTGAGAGGCATTCTGGATAAACAGACCTTCCAACCTGCAAAAAGGGAATGAAGTGTGACTGGTCCACAGGGTAGAGACGAAAATGCAAAGGAAGGTTGGGAAGGACCTTGTGTGCTGTCTTAGTCCATTCAGGCTGCTACAACAAAACACCATCCGCAGGCTGGCTTATACAAAACAGGATTATTTCTCAGGTTTGGAAGCTGCGAAGTTCAAGATCCAGGCCCATTTCCTGGTTCACAGATGGTGCTTTCTCACTTGTGTCCTCACCTGGGGCCAGGTAGCTCTTTTTGGTCTCTTCTGTGAGGGCACTAATGCCATTCATAAGGGCTCCACCCACATGGCCTGATCACCTCCCAACACCCTCCACAACTGATTTCAACATCTGAATTGGGGGGAGGGAACCATAGCATGCCATAGATTAAATTTTAATCTATGCTACTCAGACACGAGGCTAGCATTCTTTCAGAAGGCTAACCCTCCAGCCCACAACAGATCCTTCCCCGGGGCTCCCCGGGTCCTCTCACCCACTGGGGGCTCTTGGTATATCCACTGTGAGGTGAGGGTTCTGGAAATTAATTAGAGAGCAGCTATTTGATGACAGGGTGAATGTACAATCACCCAAACCTGAACATGTTGAGAGTGATGAGAGATGCTTTTAATAATCATTCTGGGACGACAGCCTGTTCTAAGGAAACCAGAATCTTTGGTCACCCCTATTTTGTGAGCCCTGTTTATGTGCTGGGCACTCGGACAGGGGGTTAGCTCAGGTCATTTAGTTTCCACAGTAACTTCAGTAAGCAGGTGTAATTCCTCCCATGACACACGATGAGTCTCCAAAGCAGAGCTGGCATCCTGTTGCATTCCTTTTCCAACTCCAGAACCTTCCACTTCCACCCTCATGTTAAAGGTCCTGTGTCAATGCTCACAGCATCCAGCTACCCCACTGTGTACCCTTCCCGGTCACTGATGTCCACCTGCTACTGCCTCCTGTCTTCTTCCCCAGATCAAGAGCTTTGGCACCTGCATGTGACTCTCTCTCCACCCCAAGTCCCACTGTCCCCCTGGTTAGCTCTGAGGTGTATCACGTGCCCCACCCAACCTTGAGGACTCATCAGCCCCTACGGGGGGGGGGGGGGGGGGGGGGGGAACATGCAGCCTCAAGGTCACACGAGGCACTCCCGATCCCCAAGGGCAGCCCCTAGAGTGAATGCAAACATCCCTTTCCCATCACCTGCCACCATGACCACACCCTGGGCCCTTCCTCAGCCTCCTTCTTTTTCCTTATTCCTAGTCTGCCTGTTCCTCGAGGTCGTCAAAATCACTGGTCCTTTAAAGCCTTCATACAAAAGTCAGTGATGTGCCAGGAAACGTTTTAACCACTTGCTCTGCGGGAAACAATTATAACAATGTCTGCATATACATACATAAATTTATTAGGAATTTGCTGATATGAGTAGCAATTTACAAATAATAAAATATACAATACTCTTTACTGTACATTCTACCGGTCAATTGATTCTTACAGAAGGCTTTCATTGATTTGCTGAACTCTTTTAGTCAAAATATGGGGTAGCCAACATACGGTGGCATGTATCTGTTGCCAACATATGGTGGCAATTTGACCAGGAGTTGACAAAGGGACTTGCACCCCAATCTACTTTTTTCCCCAATAGATTTCTCAATACACTTAGCTGATGTGATTTAACTGTGAAACTATTTTTCACCCTCATGCAAATTGTATTCTTGAAGCTGAAACTCTGTTCAGCGTCAGCGGGGCAGTAGCGCACCATTAGAGAGTGTCCCCATCATACTGACACAGCCGCCCTCGTAACCTCAGCAGCAGATGAGTGTAATATAGTAATTAGACAGTGATGATTTTGAGGATTTACTTTGTTTTAAATGTAACAGTAAGTTTATCTAATTTAATTAATAATCGAGGTATTTAAAATCGGCTCATAGAATTCCTGTAAGTTTAACCATCTGTTCTTGTGAACTAGGTGACCAGCCTCATTCTGTCCCCTCTCCTCCCTCCCTGTCTTCCAGATGGATGGGCAAGAATGGGCACATGGAGGTGGAGTCCTATAGAGTCTACTCTGTAGACTGGGTGAGGTCAAGATCCAGTAAGGTAACACGTCTCTGTATTTCCTTAGTACAGGTCCACAGTAGGGAACTTCTTGGGAAACAATAGCTCGACTAGTTTGCACCGGGCAAGCCCTTTTTTAAGCAGCTGTCTCATCCAAGATCATTGACTTGGGCGGCAGTTTTAGTAATGTTACAACCCAGGTAATGTTTGCAGTAACTCCAGTAACTCCAAGAACCCAGCATGGTCCCTATGCTGCCATCTGCAATGTTTAACTTTGGTAGAAATTCTGTAAAAATTGCTTGTCTGGGGATTGGAGCTCATGGAAGTAATACATACAGAATGATGTAAATCCCTACTTTCCACGAACGGCTGCCAAGCAAACAAGACTTTCACTCTGGGGAAATGTGAACGTGAAAAAGGTACTAATGGCAAGAACTTCCTTCAGCCTAGGAGTTTATGGAAAATACCGCGGGATGAGGTGGGGTGGGAAGTGTCCCGCTCCCAGTTAAGCTAAGAAAATTTGGCCTCAGTCTTTTCCCCCGTCTTCCTGTAACAGGTGGGTATCTTCTCAGAATACAGCTTCCCCCTGTAACAGTTATATTACCAAAGCTACACACTTGCACAAAAACCCTCCTCTCCCAGTTGACCTCAAAAACTAAAGCTCTCTCTTAACTTCTACATGCCCAAAACCACTGTGTAGCTTCTTCCAAGGCCTACGGCTCCACTTCACGTCTGGGTTCCTGACATATCGTCCACCGCCTCCCAGGACTACCTGCTTGTCTCTTTCCTCCATCCCAACACACAGCTACCTCCCTTCCCCTGTCATCAGAAATTCCATTTTATTTCCAGTTACTTAAACTCAAAAAATCCCATAGTCCATGTATGTAAGTTATCAAGAGAGCAATTTTTACACCCAAATAATAAATTACAATAAAGAAACCTACCATGAATATACTTCAATTTTAGAGGCCACAGCCCAACTGCAGGCTCAGTGAACACTATCAAATGGTACCAGGTCCAATGCGCATGCGAGGGTGTCTACTTCAGAGACTGCCACTTAGCATGACACATCCCCTGGAACAGCACTCCACCTTCCTAACTTCACCACGCCAACAGTGTAAGTTTAACTAGTACCATCTTTGTTATAGGCCACCTCAAACATGGAGAAACAATAGCCAAGGCAAAGTCCTCCAGTGTGGCTGGTTCACAGGTCAAGAAACAATCCTAAGTACACATCCGGATTCTACTGTCATCTCTGGTCACAGCAGGGGCCTAGATACTGTCCTAGGAAGTTGAGTCTCTCCAGGCTTAACCAGTGAAGCACTGAGCTCCTCCCAGGGAAACCTTCCTGCTGTGTTGCTCCCTCTTAGGAATTAAAATTTGGACACTGCTCTCAAGCAATGGCATTAGATGCATGATTTTGTGTACATGCAAAGAGGGCTATGGAAGGCCAGCTGATGTGTGTGCTGGTGGTATGTATGATCAAGGCGGTTTTCTGCACTTGGACTAGATGAGCAGTTTTCAAACTGATTTCTGCATGAGCTCCAGGATCTGGGAGTAGATGCTTTTATCTCTTCTACACACTGGTCTTCCAACTACCGTGTATTTTAAAGCAAAGGGTTCCACGGCTGGAAGGGCGTTAAAAACAAACAAAAAAAAAACTCAAAATGATACAACTGTGAAAGGTGAAGTGACCTTCTGGTGTCTAAACCAGTAAACATTAGAATAACCTACTTCCTTGCTACTCCAATTCATTCATTCACTTGCCTGGTCAGAAGTAAGAAGACTGGACTTCATACTGATTTATTAGTAAAAATGCACTTTAACCACATTCATCTTATCCCAGCGTATTCCTCAGGCATTTTTAAATGCAAACATAAAAATTTCCGATCTGCAGCCACTTAAAGGAGGGTTGGTCCTCCTCCTTCAGCAAACGGGCAGTAGGGGCTGGAGCACATGTGCTCCTGGAAAGCCACACCATCCAGTGTCTGCCCTGTGACCTGCTAGTCAGACCCTAACTTGCCCTCAAGTGTTTTCACCTTTAGCACGGTCTGTTCTGACATGCAATTTCACATGCCTAGTAATTACTGGCCCAGATGCAGTTTCACACATTCCAAAGATGAAATACTTCAGGGTTGTTTGTTACCAGGGATTGTGCTTGTTCTTTATCTTGGGGGGCTACAGATTGGTCCCAGAGGGACTGTTCCCCCTTCCTCCAAAGGAAATACCAGCTTTGAATAAACCATGACACTGTGGCTGACGAGATTTAACTCAAGTACTTGATAGCTACACACACACACAATTCCTAATAAAGAGCTTGTTCTACACAATTAGAAAAGAAAGACACCAAACCATTTAAACATAATTTATGTACATTTATGGCTTTATACAATTATAGCAAAGATTGTTCTTGTGTCTGTAAGTACATCAGCATCATCAGGCACTTCTCAGAGAGTATCGGGACAGGAACATGGAATCTGCACTGTGATTAAACTCGGGTAGTGAAACGTGGGCGGGTGCGCGACTGCGTCCTGACGGGACTTACGTGGCCATCCCTGGCCACACTGCCAGCTGTGCCCTACACCTCAAGGAGGGGCCACGTACAATGCCAGGCTGTTTTGTTTGTATAAACCACCTCGAATTTTTTACTGATTACTCCCAAACTAAAAAAAACTTCTCATTTAAAATCACTTATAAATTAAAAACTCTTAGGAGCTGGATGTGAGAATATTAAGGTGGAGGAGGGGGTTATTGGCAGTATATATCTAGCAGTTGAACAAGTCCAAATAGTTTATCTTCGGAGAACTGTTTCCATTCTAAGTGTCCTTATCCTCTTCTTGGGATGTTCCACTGATTTACTGCTCACTGGGATACAACAACTGTTCATTAATTTAGACTTTGTCAGTTTGTCAAAGCAGAACTTTCCAAGTAATGCATCTATTACCTAAATATATTCCATACATCTATATTACGGAAACAATACATCTTTATATTTAAAATATCTGAATAGCTCTATAATACAATATGCTTTTAATAACAGTACAAACCAGAAGGAAAAAAATCAAACAAGGCTGCATAGGTGATATCATTTGCACATTTCACAAAGCAATCATGTACAATAACTGATATACTCATTACTCCAGAAAGTCAGTATTCTTACAGAAAAAGAACCACCAGAGGCCAAATAATGTTTGCTTTCCAGACAGACAAGATGTTTTTCTCTGGAATTCAGTGTACCAGGAGAGCTACCTAGGATTCCTGTTGAGATTTCAAAACAAAAAAAAAAAATGGCAGTGGGGGCCAGGGATATTTACACAGGCTCAGGAGGAAGAAACATCTCTCTAAACAGCACTCTATGAGGTGGTAAGACTTTAACGGTGACTTTAGCTGTAGTTGCCTCTTTAATGACCGAACGGGGGGCTCTGAGGCTCCTGTGTAACGGTGCAGTAACCTTATGGGAGGAAAGTGACAGTCCACAGTGACAGAAGTGAGAACATGAGTACTTTGGCAACAAAAAGTTCAATTACACGCACAGGGAACACTGCTTAGAGGGACTAAGGTTTCTAAACCCAGCCGTATCTTGGAGTGCCCAACAATGAAGATGGTTAGAATGGTAGCTGCACAATGAATTTTCAAAAAAATAAAAGTCACACTGGGAAGTTTACAATAGCGCTTGCCTCCTGTAGGAAATCTATCAGGAGCACTTGTGTTCTTGTTAAACATGTAGGGAAAACCAAGCCAATGGAGATGCAATCAACACACAAGACAAAAGCAAGTGTGATTTGGGCTATGTACACAGAAATCAGAGCCTTCTCAAGAAGGCACGAAGAACATTGTTGTGCACCTGTTCCCTTTATTGTGATGACTTTGGGCTTCCACATGACTTGAAAATACTGATGGATTGAATAGGACACAAAGCCAATTAACTTGGTCTGTCAGTTACAGGTAATTGCAAAGTATTAAAACATAATGATTGGAATTACATTCTAGGTTGCTAAAGGCTGAAGAAAATTTCAAATTCTTAACTTAAGCCAAGGCTTTTAAAATAAATTCAAATGCACAACTCACAGTTGGTTTGCTGGTTTTCAAATTAATTGCCCCAATTTTTAAACAAGCTTTATTCCATTTGGTAGCCATCTGTACTTAGGAACACAAAGCATTCTACAAATCACTCAAGTCCCAATTGTAAATTCCCTGCTTCAACTTAAACGTCCACAGTATGCTGAGTAACCCACAGGGCAGAGGGGAGACGGGGATGAAGAGAGTGCTGACATCATTCCTCAGGGCGCAGCTACAAAACCTACGTCCCCCTGGCCCAAAACAAGAGCACATGATTGGGAGGGGAAACTTGCGCTGAAGCTAAACTCAAACAGGTGAGGTTGATCAGAACCCACAGTTTGAAAAGAAGCATCGTTTTAGCTGTGGCTCTCCCTTTCTGATCTGCAAACATGATGAGGCCCCCCAGGAATCACTGTGACAATGCAACACACGGGCACCTATCAGAACACCTGACACGGTGTGGTGCGCACAGTTCAATAGAAGCGGATGAAATTTGTTTAAAATACACACATAAAAACACATTAAGTTCTCCTAAATATGAAACGCAAAGTGTCCATAACTATACATCACTTTTCTGCCCAAATAGGGCCCGAAACGTTGAAAATGCAAGTACTAATTACAATGATTTAAGATTAGTCAGAAACATCACCAATTAGCATCCCAAAGTGTACAAACCAGTTAAGCACGTATAAAATTAGTACTAATCCAGTTAGAAATACAAAATGAAAATTATGAATGCTGCCCCAAATACCTGTGATTCCACAAATTTACAAGTGGACTATGTAACAAAGTAGACTCTAGTTTTAAGAAAAAAACATTACAGTTCAATATCTATTCCAAAAATGATCTCAAGTCCCAACAATAACATCAAAAATCATTTATCTGGAAATTAGAACCATTCAAATGTTTGTACAAATTTGCAAATAACAAAATAAACAAACAAACAAAAAAAAAATAGAAAAGACCTGTACAAGGCTGGCATTAATCTCTTTTGTTTTTCAAAAGTTTGACAAGTCCATTAATTCAGCAGATTGATAACAGGCTACTTGGTTCTCACGTGAGTTCTGTGGCAACGTGAACAGGTCGAAGCTGTTCGGTGGAGGTGCAGAACGGAGACCTCCGTTCTTGGTGATCTGTCAGTTCAGCAGAACACAGGTAGTACAAACAGAAACTTAACTTATCAAGACATGAGACCATCACAGTATTACAAAAGGAGTATAAACTTTCCTTGGACCAAATGGATATTTTAAAAAAAACAAAAACACACACAAATACAATTCTGTATCTACTGCTTATATATACAAAACTTGAAAGCACACCAGGATCCGAAAGTCTTTTCTGCAATTATATGGTGTAGTGAGTTTGGCACTTCATTGTAACGAAATTTCCAATGGCACAGTCCTTATCTACAGCAGCACATAACCTGCAAACATTGGGCAAACATCCTGTACAGGAAAAATGTCTTCGCTGCCAAGTCTGACGAAAGGAAAAAAAGGAAGGTTTTTTTCTTGCCTTTTTTTTTTTTTTTTTAAATGAAGAAAACTAAAAGGGGGAGGTGAAGGACATCTTTGGACTGCTTCTCTCAGTTCCTGCTGTCAGACAATCTGAAGTACTTTTAGGTGTAGCCTAGGGGAAAAAAACACACACACACAACACACAGACACAATGAAAATATAGCCAAATTAAAATCAATTCAACTTAACATACTAGAGTAACAGACATACTTAGTGGCAAAAAGCCAGAGCTTTCTCAAAACAGCTCTAAAATCATTCAATGGGGAAAAGTTCCACTTTACAAAAACCCTTCAGCATTTGATTTGTTTCAAATATATTCATTTATTGAAAAGCCACTAAAAAGACACAGCCATCTAACTGTCAAAAGAAAGTCTTTAAACCAGTTAAAGGAAGCTTTCTTTTAAGCTCAAAAGGCAAAGTGATGAGCTGCAAAAAGGCTAGAGAATGCATAAAAGCTGCCTCTCTGCAAGGGGCAGTTAGTTGGTATCAAAGAAGTCCTAACCATGCAAGATACATGGCAAGTTACTGTGTTCCTCTTTTAAGCTCTATTTTTCAAAAGGTCTTTTGACATTGGGGTGAACTTACCTGCTCACTAACTCTTAGCCTGACACCCAGCTATGTGTCGTCGTCTTGACGCTATGTGGGAAGCTTTGGTTGGGCAACACATTGTCAAAGTTAAAATCCAATGTATCTCCATCCATGAGGTCATTCCGAATGATGGACTCCATGTCACAGTCCAAGCGCTCGATGAACATGCCGTCCAAGTCACTTGGGAGCTTCTCCTGGTGGAGAAGGCCCATCCTGCCGTAGCCGTTGCAGCTGCTCACTGCAGAGTAGCCCCCCAGGGCGTTCATCTGCATGGGATGGGGCAGAGGCACTTGTAAAGATGTCTTCACTGGGGTCAGGCGGTTCAGGCCCGAGGTGTGAGGCATGGTGCTCACCGCATGAGGCAGGGCACGCCCGTTAACCGCAGACGGTTGCTGAGCGTGTCCGGGGTGGGTATGCGAGCTGGGAGTCATCATTTTGTTATGAGATGCCTGGCTGCCATAGGTTGACATGACAGAATTAGTGCCCATCATCACATTCTGGCCCAGAACCCGGCTGCTGGGTTGGGCTACCCCAGCATCGACTGAAGTCATAATGTCATTATGGGGAGGAGAATCAGAAGTAAGCAACTCCTTCAAGAGTCCTGGTGCACAGTTATACTGATTCATACCTCCATAACTTGATTTGTTGTCCTGAAGTGTTTGCATAGGCATCTGGGGCATAGGGCTCATGCTGGACTGGCCGTATGTATATTTTTGGTAGTTGGGGCTGGGCGAATTCAGACTGGTGTTTGGCGGTGCAAACGAGTAGCATGGCGTCTGCTGCATCATGGTGCCAGGTGAAGACTGGGTCGAAACAGTTAATGATGTTGGTGATGAGAGAAGGTTGAGATTATCCAAAAGGTTCTCCATGTTTTCAGGGTTGCTTATCTCAGACAGACTGGGTAGAGTAGAGGCCATCTTTGAGGCAGAGGGTGGGTACACCATAGAATGCACATCCCCATCGCCAAGATCGTCCTGTTCGGTCATGATGGGGGAAAGTCTCCCGCTAATAGTACTAGCATTTGAGCTAGTTCGAGGGCGAAACGTACTCCAGTTATCAAAGTCATCATTGCTGTGAGAGCCGGGGCTCGCAGGCCACTTGGAAAACTGAGATCCAGGGCTGTCCCCAGCACCCTCCTGGCCAGACTGGAGAGATGCTTTTTTCTTGGCAGCCCGGCTTCGGCTCTTGGCAAATTTGCTGTTGTTGTCCATAGATGCAGCTCTTCTCCTGGGGGACTTCCCACTCTTGCCACCCTCTGGATTGAGCATCCACCAAGAACTTTTTCCAGTTCCTTCATTCTGCACGCGAATGAACTTGCTGTGCAGGGACAGATTATGACGAATTGAATTCTGTAAAGCAAAACATCATGTTAGAAGTACAATACTCCACTTGGAAAACTTACTATTCAACATGTATTACATGAAAGACGCATAAAATTTTAAGAGTTTACAGTACAGATTTCAATCTGAACAGTCATAATGGCTCTTAACCCATTAAAAGAGACCTCAAACGGCACAGAAAAAAAACAGTATCTTATCTTAAAGAGTATCTGTATCTTAATTTAATGAGGGGACAAAATTAAATAAGCATTACTATAAACACTTTTTTTAATACAACTGTAGTATTTTATGGGGGAAATTACAGGAACTGGCTTTAAAACCACTTAGATTCTGCTTAGCTACAATGCTACACAGATAGTACTCCATATCAAAGTGCTATCAAAAACTCTTTCCATTCTCCTGCCCCTAAAACTATAGCCCATTCTCTTCAGATTGAACATGCCGTTTATACAAAGTGAGAGGTTTTATATTACTGGGCCCACATGATTATAGAAAAGAAAAAGATGAAGCAGGATATATTCCTAGTCAAGAATTAAAAGCTGCAAAACGAGTTAAGACCTAGATTCATTTTCACTTTTTAAAGCCCATTAAGCAAACATAAGCAAATATAAGAAAAACAGAATCACTGGTTTTATCTGAGAAAGCTGACCTCCCCGCCTCAAAACTTAAATTCAGGTAGTGTCCCCCACTTCCACCCTCCCCCCAACGGCCAGCCCCATGGCATCGCATCAGGGGGCACACTCTGTCGGAGAAGACAACGTGGGAGGGAGGAAACGGTAGAGAATGCAAAGAGCTCCAGAATTCAAGTACGTACAACTTCACGGCTCATTGTGCCAGGTATATCCCTAGGCCAATTAGTAAAGAAAACCAACCCCTGGCCTTTTTTTTTTGAGCACTTTAAGTGGCTCTGCTACTTACTACCTACGTGGCCTTGGGAAGCTGCTTACCCCATGCGCCCCTATGTCCCTCATTTGTAAAACAGGGATAAATAACAGCACCTTACAGTGTTGTTACATGGATTAAATGAGATACACAAACATGCTCAGCAGTGCCTGGCGTATCACAAGCAGTCACCAGGAAAAAGTTACTAGACCCCAACTTTGGGGACACAGGATGCCACCATTCTAAGTCCTGTGTCCCTATTCACTGTGGTGTGGGTAAGCGCTCAGAGGTACTCACACCCAAACCCGCAACGGCAAATGTAAGGTAAGGAGACAGAGACGGTCGTACCAGCTTCGGCACAAACACCAGAGCCAGGATGCAGATGCAACAGCCCGAGTTTGACTCACCGACTCGCTCAGGAGGGCCTGCGGGACACATGTGGGCAAGGAAAAGGGGGGCGCTGCGAGCTCCTCAGAAGGAGGGGCCTTGTTGTGGAGCTCTGTGCCCCCCGCACGGTACAGGCACACAGTGACCGCACTCTGTTCATTCGGCAGCCTATCCTCAGAGGCCTGGTCCCAGGAGTGGGACTGTGGGTGCCCTGGACCCCTGGAAGCAGGGCTGGTGCACAGCATCCCCCACCCCACTTCCTTGGCCTCCTCTGCTAACTGGGTGCCAGGCTCCGCTGACCGAGCACCCTGCCTCCCCGCGGCCCCTCTCCTCAACCACAAAAAGGCTCTGGCTGGATTTGTGGTCACCCAGAGATGCAGCCACAGTGCCCACATCCTCATGCCATCGACATGGGACACAGAGGCCCGAGTGCCAATCCCTGCGCCAGAGCAGAGCCTCTGCACGGCAGGATGAGGCCTGGCTCTAACACGAAGCAGAGCAAAGTCTCTTCTCACTAAAAGGAGGGAGAAAACACAACGGGGGGTGGGAGGGGAATCCCACTTTCTAAAAGCAGACAAAAAAGTCAGAGTAAGGCCCAACAGTCAGAGACTCAGAAATCCACATTTCAAATGGCCCTCTGACCCTCTGTGCTACATTCCGCCCAAGGATTGCAACACAGCAGCTGCGTGACAAGCCCTTCTTCCAGGGCACACAGCGAATGTGGGTCAGACACGGTGAACCCCAGCTGGACACTGGGCAGGTGTGTGGGCTTGTGGCAGTGACCACCTCCTGGTCCCAAGACTCTCCCTCCCTCTCCTCCTCTCCATCTGTGATCAATCCCCAACTCAAGACATGCTGTGAGGAAGACTCGGGGGCTTGAACTCCATACAGGAATCACTAAAGAGCCTGAGGACCACATTTCTCTCCCACGTTTTCACTCCTCAAGATTCCCAAGATCTCATGGGAAGGCCCTAAGCGCGCGCACGCACGCACACACACACACACACACACACGCGCGCGCGCGCTCGCACGCGAGCTCACGGAGCCACAGCCTCGTCCCCTGTGCCCACAAACACCAGCACACGGAGCACCCGATTCCTCCTGAAAAGCAGCAGTCCTGCCCCGGGGGTAGGGCTAGACCGCGGCCCAGCACTCTGACCTGCACCGTTGTCCCCATGCTGGAAGTCTGGGCATTTGCACAATATTCCATCATGACAGTTTTGTTCCTTGAACACAATAGACACACAGATAAGCACTGACGAAATCTCTGGAGGAGAGGAAGCTTGACTCCTGTCCCTGTCACATTTAGTTAATGATAAAGGGGGAAGAAAGATCTTCCCGGCTGTCTGCATTGACTTGGGGGGAGAGGGGTGCGGTTCTACAACATCCATGATGACTCTGTTGGATCCCTGGCAGGTATAGCTGGGGGACATTCTTAATAAGACTGAAGAAGACATAATCATCAAATCTTTAAAAAGCTAAAGAAGCAAGCACTTACTAAGTCGGGTGGGACGTACACTCATTCACTACTTAGACTTAAAAAAAAAAAAGCCACAGCAATCCCTTACTTATCAAAACATCGTATCACATATTTTTCTAAGGGGACATTTCAGGTCGCTCTTTGAGTAACAGAGCTGTCTCCTAACGTTGCCAACAATTAAAAAAATTTTTTCCGAACAGGAAAAGGTTTGCTGTGCAGGGCTTGTTACATAAATTCCTGTTTTTCACACGGCCAGCAGGACATTAAGGAAGCTACGATCTCTCAGGGGCAGGACTTGAAGAGGAAAATCTTGTAAAAGTGTGTGCTGCTGTGGATGATGTTGTGTCTGCACTCCCCGGCTGGATGCCGCGGGGCTGGGTGGACGAGCAGCTTGCCCGGGGGACTCCGCAGCAGAGCCACACACCACTGTGGGGGCTCCGAGATGTGACCTTCTTGAACTCTCAGGGTGTGGGGACAGAGGCTCATGCACTAGCACTTGCCCAAATCCTGCATTTCTGCGTGACGCCATTACAGAAAAAGACAAGTCAGCCAATCTGGAGCCAATCTCTCCACTAGCTGTATTTCTCCGCAGCCCAGGCTTCCTGCTGCCGTGGAGATTCTCTGCAGCCCCACTCGAAAGCCTCTGTACACACCCCCTCTGCCATCTGCACGCCTGGCCGCCCCAGACAGTGCTGCTCGTTCTTCCTGGGGAGCCTGCCCGATGAGCTCAGACTGGGGAGGCAGGCAGCCCCACACGGTGTACTTGCTTGTTCAGCCTGCTCTGCTGGCTGTTCTTAGGCGTTCTATGTGCTCTATGGACCAGATTATGACTTAAAGGGCAAGGGAGCCAAGCTTGTTTTTAATTTCTAATCTCACAGCCACTAAGGGATGCTCTACACACAAGATATAGTCAACAAACATTTGTTGATTGACATCCAAAAACGTTACAGGGAAAATGTGAGGCCTTACACACTACATACCTTTTATCCATCCATTCATGTACCAATTCATGCCAACTAACATTTACTGAAGCCTATTTTGTGCAAAGGACGCAAGAAGGAATTAGACACAGAGCCTGCCCTCTGGAAGTTTGTGATCTACCTGGGGACAGAACAAGTCCACAAAAAGAGCTACTGAACATTCAGGACAGAAAATGACCCACACAGGACTGTCCAGGAGCACGGACCTTTTCCGTCCAAAGGTCACCACCATCCCCACAGCCTCAGTCTCAGTGCAACTGTCCACTCCAGGAGCATTTCTTGATAATCCCATCCCATCCCGTCCTGCAGCTCTAACGTGACCTGTTTACTCACTCCAGTTTATGATTCTGCTGTGTCAGGTCCCTGCGGGTGTGCCGGGCTCCTCACTACACAGCAAGCTGCCCGTGTGAGCGCAGGGACCTTGTCTGTCTTCTTGTACATTTTCCTCACAGCACCAACACCAGGAGGACACAAGTATCTGCTGAATGGATTAACACTTCCTACACTTACGGGGCTGCTGCGCAGATTAAATGAGATAATACATGTAAAATGCTCACCTCAATTATTATTAGTTGATGTACTGTTGTCACTACCGGGATAACACCATCTACACAACAGCCTGTGTTTTATAGACTTTTCCATATCATAAACATTTATCTCACTTCTTTATAATCACATCTTGTGCTATTCCTGCTAACATGAAGCTTTACACGTTAGTTACTGGGGAAACTGACTGGTTTGGGGGAAGGAGTCACGGCATTTTCTCTACACACTAGATTTGGCCTCAGAACTAGACTCAAATACTAAGGCCAGTCTGTCGGTGCACTTGCCAGTCAGCGTCACTAGAATCCTTGAGTATTGGCTGAGCTGTGTGTGGGTATCACACATGTGCTGCGAGGGGTGAGGGGTCTCAGGGCTCTGGGCACGGACAGTATAGAGAGACAGTGGCGCTTGCTTCTACGATATAGGTATTCGGGGAAAGAAAAAAAAAAAAAAAAAGCAGTGGCAGGGTCAGAGCAGGGCTACTTCAATGGGCCATGGTCTGGAGTCTCCGTGGCAATCGAGCACCCCTGTTCTGCCACCTTCCCTGTTCCACTCTGTGGCTGGAAGAAGTCAGGCGCTAAGGCTGGCCCTGAGAGACCCCCTAGGGCAAGAGACAGGGTTCATTTGCTATGTCCCCTCCCCTTGGATGCACCTAGTTCCACTGTCTAAAGCAATCATCAGCCATTGAAGTGCAGGAGGAAATCTTTACAACTTTCATTTAAATTTTTTATCTCATTCTTTGAAAATTCACATTTGTGAATGTGTTATATAATGTACACAATAAATTTGAATTGTATAAACGAATACATGCACTATCAAAAAGGGTATTTGATTTTTAAAAATCCCATTTAGAGACCACTAGTCTATTGCAGACTTCCAAGAGCCTGGAGGCCCCAATAAAGACAATCTAGGGAACGGGAACTAGCCCTGAGTCAAGTCTAGAAAACTCTTTGTGCCTGGTCCTGGCCTCTGCCCTGCAGCTCCCTGCCTCCCAAGAGCCGAACCTCACTTCGTTCCTGGCCACTTCTCTTTGCCCTGGGCTTCCCTGGACACTCTCCTAAGTCCTGCCTTCTGACATGGGCTGCCGGTTCAGATGCCTCCGGCCCTCAGCCTGCGTGGAGACCACCAGCTGTCAGCAGGTTGTCCCAGCACTGTAGCAGTCCACGTTTCCTCCTGCTTGCCACTTCCAAGATTACCCAGCTCTTTGTGTTTAACCAGCAACTTAAGCGAATACGTGCTGCTCATGAAACCCTGGCCTCGGTACATTCCATGTGTGTTTCGTTTTATAGTTGACTGCTGTCAATACATCTCATTCCATCCTATAAAATAAATATTATCGACATCATTTTAGAAATGGGGAAACTGAGACTCAGAAAATGACGTGTCCAGTTGGAGCTCAAAGCAAGGCTTTGTGACGCTAGCTCAACACCACTGGCTGGCTGGAAAACCACCTCTGTGGCTTATCCACTGTTGGGAAGAATCAGAGGAAGACACTGAAGACTGAGGTCACATATGTACACCTTGAAGGAGCAGAGACAATTCTGTGTACTAGTTTACAAGACTCATTTTCTGCCTTAACAGGTGATAAACTTACATACCATGATTTGCTTTTATTCCAGTGGGTTCCTCTTTGTGGCAGGAAACCCTGGCAGCTGAGGTGCAAATTTCAGATGTGAGCATCGTCTGAGGAAAGCCTGTGGAAGAGGCTGTGGGGACTCGTAGGGAAAACGGAAAGGTCCCCAGAGACCCCCAACCCCCAGCTGCCTAGAACGGTCCACCGCCCTGTGTGCGGGTGTGAGCAAAAGCCACCAAATCCAACAAAAAGAGCTTCACACTAAGAAACTGGAACACATGACAAAATGAACTCGTTGTTCCAGAAATTCTAGAAATTCTTTCAAAATGCAAGACAAACTAGATTTTTCCAAAGCACTGTATCTAATTTCTGTGAACTTTCTCAAGGCGTGCAACAGTTGCACAGACTCCCAGTGTGGCCTTTGTTCCCTCCTCCTCCCTCCCTTTCACACCATCTCTTCCTGCACGTCCACAAGTGAAAACAAACTCAACAGAAAATAGGAAAATCTCTATTCAACACACAGTTCCCAGTAGAGTTGCTAATAAAACAACAACTTTTAAAAATAATCCATTTTGCTAGCAAACACAAGGAAAACATGTGACCTTTTGCCAGTCGTTCTTTTCGCAAGAGATGTCAATAGACACACGTTATCAAGAGACAGCACGGAAATCAACTTGAAAAGGTGTTGCAACACAAGGTCTGCTAAGAATAGCTCATCTATGTACCTAAGGCCCTTCCATAAGGCCGATTTCACTTCCCAGAACTGGCAGAACTGTTTCCTTCTCGCCTGAACATCCCAAAGAATACTCCACACACCCCCACCCCTGTCCTCAGTGTGCACTGGGGTCCCACTGCTTTTCCACGACCCCAGGACTGTGGACAGAGACTTGAAGCCTCCCAAAACTGGAAAGTACTGCAAGGGTCTTCTAGCCTAAAACCCCTGCTTTATGTTAGGGAAAACAGAGTTCAGAGAGATTAAAATGCAGATGTAAAGCTTATGGGTGTTCACTTATAGAAAGGAGAGCCACAGGGGGCTTTAGTCCGAAAGGAAATGTAAAACAAGTACCAAGAACATGCAAGGTTCTCCCCTCTCCCCACCCACCCTGGCCGATCCTTCGCTATAGTGTCTCAAACCACTGTACACACATATTTAGCCCCACACAACTTTATCTCTGAGGCAAACCATTCCAAAGTTAGGAAAATATGACCACATTAAAGCAGGCTCCACTGAGAAAAGAACATGGGAGATTATGCTCTCATGCAAAACTGTACCCGAAAAACAAATGTAAGAACTCAAAGGTGTCCTGAGACGCTTCGTGGATTTGGGAAGTGTGTAGTAAGGCAGAACCCAAGGTGCCCGCTCTGGAGGCAGAGTTACTGCCCGGCCAGTCTGAGCAAGTCCCTCTCACAAAGCCTCAGCTTTTTCTTCTGCAAACCAGGCGTGAGCATCACGGAGGACTGTGAGGGACTGGATGGTATAAGATGCAGGCAGGGTGCTTAGCGCATCCCCCAACACAAAGTTAAAGTAATGAACACTGGCCATTTTGTTATAGGAAGTAAATGAAAATATAAACAGGAATGCTGAAGCCATCATGAATGGTTACAGCTTGGTTAAAAGTCATTCATCACAATCCTCCTGTTTCATAGGCAGCCAGCCTTCCTCAGGCTTGTTTCCCTGCCCTCACAACTGAGCTGCAATCCTCCATTTACAGAAAATCTGCATTTTGTACCCCTTAAGATGATTAATTAGTGTATTCTGTCGACTTTTTTGGTGACGTGTGTCAGAGCATGTGTGGGTCCATGAGGCTGCTGAAGCTGGGGGGACGCAGCAGTGACTCAGGGCGGATTATATCCAGGATGGCGATTATCAGAATGATGCTCTCTCTCCTCTTCTCAAACACCAGGCACCCACAAGCACTGGCTTTATGGCGAGCAAATTCTGGAAGAGCCCCCAAGAGCTGAGGAGTTCAAGAACACACTGCAGACCAATGTTCAGTGAAGAGGGAGGTGCAGGTGAAGGGAACCCTGGTCCTGAGCAACGAAGAAGCCAGGCAGAGGCACCACGGGCCTACACGGCCAGGAGCAGGAAGCTCTGTGATGCAGAAATGGAGGACGCCGTGGTTTGCCTGCTCTTTATGAGCCAAAAGCCTAAATATTTCAGAGTAACGTTTCAGCCAATAACCTCGTAATGTGAGGATTTAAGAAAAAACCTTCATGGATAGAACAGAAAATGTACTTAAAGTACACCAAGCCTTTGCTTCTCAGAAGGTAGTGATTAAAAAAAGAAGATGCACAGCACTTCCCCACTTTACCATAAAATTTAACTGTGTCCCACCAGAAAACCCTGTTTCAAAGGAAGCTACAGTTTTGTGACAGGAAGGGCAAAGCCCTTAACTTTCAGAAAACGAAGATGGAAGTCCCCTATACCACTCAATGCCCTGTGTTTCCTGCACTATCAGAAACGAAGTCCTCTTGTATTTTCCTGGATAGAGTTGGAACCCATTCTACTAAGTGAAGTATCCCAAGAATGGAAAAATAAGCACCACATATACTCACCATCAAATTGGTTTCACTGATCATCCCCTAAGAGTACATTCAGCCATAACATTAATCGGGTGTCGGGCAGATGTGCGGGGGGAGGAGATGGGTGTATACATACATAATGAGTGCGATGCCCACCGTCTAGGGGATGGACACACTTGAAGCTCTGATTGGGGACAGTGGGGGGGGGGGACAAGGGCAATATATGTAACCTAAACTTTTGTACCCCCATAATATGCTAAAATTAAAAAAAAAAAAAAGAAAGAAAAAAAAAAAGAAAGAAAGAAACGAAGTATCCCGAAAGACAAAGCTATAAATGATGCAGGTGAGGCTGAAACAAGTCGTCCCCTTAGATGCAGGCATCTTCCCTTCTGCTCAGTATCGTGAGGCATGTACCTTAATCACTTTCCTTCTACAGCCTCCGTGTAAGGTGCTAAATGTAGACAGACCCATTTAAGCAAAGCCCGGAAAACAGAAACTACCTCCCCCTGTCATACACTTGGGCCTAACACTGCCACATAAGCAACAGGCCAACTCTCAAATGAATGTCATCAACCCTGGCTAATAAGGTCCCCGTGGTAGATATTCAGAGACTAAATTTCATTTAGCTAAAATTCTTTTAAATGCCTTTTTTTAAAGGGATCTGTGGGCTACCGAGTATTTCAAAGTGGAGCTCGCTTCCCCTGGGATCAATTATTTTCAGTGCAGCATGCAGGCATCCCTGGTGACCCTTTAACCCACTCACCGCCTCCTCCCCAGTGAGGCACGGAGACCAGGTACTGCCACATCCACAAGGGACATGTCGCCACAGCTCCTCTACCCTGCCTGCTCATGACCTCAAGGAACCTTTCTGAAACTTCAATTTAATTAACTTCCCAGAATACGAGCTCTTTTTGCTGTTCTTGCCTGATGACTGCCTGCGACACACAGGGCCCCACCACGGGAGAATATTAAGAGGAAACTCATTTGTTGCTAAAGTGATTCTGTTTCCTAATGAAAATCTGGGTCTATTTTATAGGCCACACAATTTTTCTAACCTGCAACGGTTCTATAAACACACAGCATTGCAATGCAATTAACTTACCTTATCTATTTGGCTACCAGAAGAATTAGGCAAAACAAAATAAAAACCAAAAACGAGGAATATATTAGGATCTTTTCTCCTCTGATGAAGAAATTAAATTAGGCACAAAATGAAGCATAACCATATCAATACTTGGATCAATTTTCAAGTTTTCTAAAATGTTAAAGGACTAAAGTGAATCTTAGATTATTCTGTCAGTTATAGTGATGATCTCATTAATCCTATTCGTGTTAGGTAAACGTATATGCAAGGTGTATGCCCAAATTGTTTATAAACCCAATGAAAAACTTTATGAATATAAATTCAGAGGCAAAAATGCTGAAACTTTGACAGATTAAAATCTCTAGAACAACTTTCTACCCATGTACTGTCCAAAATTGCTTTTATCCTAAATGTTTATTGTACAGAAAAAGCTAGAGAAGAATTAATCCACTGGATGTCTATTTACTAAGAACTGCTAACTCTTAGTAAACAGAATTAAAGTATTAATACAAAGTCTAGGTTTACGTGGGTTTCCCCCCCTATTTTGGGACCCAGATATGATAACCTTGATTATAAAAAGAGCAGCAAATTGCAATAAAGTATAACACTCTGAATTACACCTGATTTGCAATGTAGGGTTTTCCTGTAGGGTTTTATATAGAATCTTGAAGCTAACTTGCTCATTATTCTGGCCAGGAAGCCTAAAGCAACAATGACTTCTCACTGCTGAATATATATATTGTTTAGGGGCCACATCTCCAAACTTCTTAAGAGCTTGTCCCAAATCAAATAGCTATCAAAAGTGACTGGCTGACCCAATACTACCAAAACTATGTGGGCCCAGAATTATTTCCCCCAAAGTAAAATTTCCCCTACCATGGGAGACTGAGCCCAAGTCAAGGCTGTTCCTGAGCTTCCCACAGACAGATATCAGGAACCCGCATCAGCAAGGAGACCACAATTCCACTCAGACACAGCAGGTGTGCTGTTAATAGCCCTGCTCTCTACACCGTCCTTCAGAACAACACTGAACAAAGATGTACGGACACCTCACGAGTTGCTGCTCCCTCGGCACCACCAGAAGCCCAGGTGTGTTCAGATAAGCCAAAAGAACTCCAAATACATGTTTCAGTAATGCTGCTTTCATTACATTACCCAAAAGCCCAGATTCCATGACCCCTCAAGGCCCTCAATTTGTCCACCCTAAAGCCACGCTTCCCCATCAGCACAGACCTAACACGAGTGACGCTGCTTATTTGTAAGACCAAGGGAAGCACCCGAGGCTGTGAGCAGCATTTTCACCTCCTTTGAGAACCTGGCATCCACCAAACAGAAAAGCAGCCAGAGAAGTGGCCTCCGTCCCCCATGTAGTCACTGGCGCTCTGCCAGAAGGCAGCACATCTGTGTCAGTGATGCCCACAGGACTTGCAGCTGAGATCTGGTCTCAGGTCTAGGCAGGCCAGCCCAGGAAGAATTGCTTTCCCAAGATCATTCCGGGCCAAGGGGATTCTGCGAGTATGTCCTGGAACCACAAGTAGAAGACCCGGGGACATCCCACTATGAATTCTTGGGGTTCCAGAAAGAGAGAATGTCAGGTAGGACAAAAAGGAACCCTGAACCACCACCTGGATGGAGGTCCTCACTTGAATGACTAAGCAAACCTTACCATCTGGAGAGTTTTTCCTTATATTAAACTTTCCTTTGTACTTTAATGCTGCAGTTTGAACCCATGTCTTTTGGAAACATGGACAATATTATAGTCACAAATTAAGAATACAAGACTATCTTTATAAACCTTCAAAGACAAAAATCTCACAGCGGCCTTTGGAAGTTACAAATACCATTTTCAGGGAGGTGGTGATCTTTTAAAATGCACTGGCTCCACACAATACATATTTGTTGTTTGGGGTTGAAAAACACAGAGAATTCTGTTTGCTCTATCTTAAATACTAAGAGAGAAACTAGCAAAGGAAAAATGAATGGAGATCAAATGAACCATTTCTTAGGATAATTCAAACCAATGGTAAATTAGAACTTCTCTCATGAGCCAATAATTAGGGATAGTACACCTTATATTCCTCTTTGGAATTTTAGTTCCCATTGTTTTCAGTGTTAATTACTTTGAATTTCCTCCAAAAGGGAACTGAATAGCAATTATTGTGTCTGGAATCTTGCACACAAGTACAAATGGTTTTTATCTCTTCCAAGCTTTTATATCCAAGGATGCTCTGAACTGTGGCTATAGTTTTCCACCACAGCATATGCATTAGTGTACTCAGGGGTGCCTTTTCTCCATGTTTCTTAAATTTATATATTTGCCAACATGGTCAGTAGAAAGAATATCAGAGGGCAGGGTGTGTAGGTCCGTGTCCAACTTAGGCTATGAAATCCACATGAGAATCTGAGTTGCATGATGCCCTGGTGCCTCAGAACCACATAACCCAAAGGTGTGCTGTGAAGACTAAGTAAGAACATGTCTGGAAAACACAGATGTTTTATAAATATAAAGAATGCTGATGATTTCAAGCATACTAGAAAATTCTTCCAGAAATCTACGATATTCTAGAACAAAATGCAAAGTTTTCCTTAAGAGACTGTCAGCTCTACTGTCAGGCATACTTTACTATGAGACGAGCAGTAGGATCAGTCTAGCACATCACTTTGGCTCCTCTCAAAGATCGTTTCTGCCTGAACCAACACGTAGTCTTTGCAGTATTTCAATTTATTTTATTTTTATTACTGAAAAAAGTAATTTAGTCAAATTCTGACAACCCAATCATGATTCTAATGAATGATTTAGAACTGTTAGTGACTGAACAAAGTTTAAAAAAAATCGTTCTTCAGTGAGACTGACCACCCCCAAAAGAAGTTTCACATTTTAACTATTTTTAAAGTCTATCATACATTTCTATAAAATATAATAATTTATGAAGACAGACACCAATATATTGGATAACCATTTTAGTCTTCCAAGTAGCTATAAATTAACCTAGAAGTATGAAGCCAATTTTAGAATAAAATGTATTTTCCTTAAGAGAGTTTCCTAGGTTGGGTTATTTAGTTGTTATACATATACCTGACTATTCCAAAAGGACCAAAGAATCAGGAACGGAACAGAACACGTCTTGTTCTGCCCACGCCAGTGCCAGAACGCAGCTTTTGCAGTGGGGGGCACCAACGAGGAGGGACCTCATAGGACTCTGAGTCGGGTGTTTGTACTGGAATACAAACCAAAGATAAACTTTTACCTTCATTTTTATCACCAAAAATCCATCCAAAATTCATCAAGAAGCTGAGCAAAGCCTCGCTGAAGTGAGTCTAACGTAAACTATTTCAATCCACTGACAGTTTCAGACATTAATTTATCTCCATTCACATTTCAGGAACGTAAATCAGGATCTTTTAATTCAGCCAAATCCATACCGATCAATGTAATTTTCATTCAACAAGTATTTATGGAGCCCCTACTGTATACTAGGTACTCTGGAAACAACAAAGCAGCATGAAGTTCTTCCTGCCTCCAACAGGCCTGCAACGCACGTGCGGAAGGCTGGGACCAGAATCCCCGAGGGCGGCATGCTCAGAGTAAGACAGACCCGACCTGGAATGGGCGCGGGGAAAGGGCAGGACTTGGTTTGCTGGATAAAAGGGGAAGCAAATTCTTGATGTAAGGGCAGAACATGAACCAAAGGCGATGGGCGTGCCATGTGGTGGTGAGGAGCATGCGTTGTAGAACCAGGCAGGCCTGGATTCAAACTCGGTGACCACCTGAGTGGTCTTGGATAAGTGGTCTGCAATCTTTGGGCTTTGGTCCCCTTGTTTGTAAAAAGGAAATACTAACTATTAATATTTACTGAATTGCTGAGTATTAAATATTCCATCTATATTGTGCCCAAGAAAGGTTAGCTTTTAGTGTTTGTGAGGAAGATTTTTTAGGAAAACACTAGGCAAGGAGTGTCAGAGGAAGGGAGAAGGTCAGTGTGTCTGTATTTGAGTCTAGACACAGACACAGGGAGACAGAAAGAGATGGGGGGGGGCTGGGGGTTAAAACAGAAGCTAGGAGCATGGACTTTATCCTGCATGCAACACACAGGACAGCAAGCGCAAGATCAGAAGACAACAGAATAAAGTTACAACTGGGAACCCAGCGGAAAGCACCAAACCGATCTTCCCACCCAGATGGTAGGAGAGAAGGAGAGTTAGGACCCTGCTTGGAGAGCAGGAAGGTATTTCTGAATATTCAAAAATTTAAGTATGTGTGGGTGTCTGTATTTTTACGTGCATATAAATTTCTCTTGAGTAAAAGCATCTCAGGGAGCTGCTGTCTTTGGGTATGGTTCTTCTCCAGCCTGAAAGGCACCCGAGGTTCCCTCCCCACCTAACAGGATGCTGCTGCAGCTTGTGTGGAGAGGACGGCCTCCAGAAACAAGTGTCACCTTCAGTGCCACGTCTCTCCCTCTCTGTAAGTAGTGAGTTTTACATTCAAGCAGCTGTTGGGCTTTTTGTCTCATGACTTGAAGGATACTTGGTTGTTTTGAAACTCATGGTATAATCTCTCATTTTTTCATAGCTAGAGGAGGCCAGGATGCTGGGGCAGGGACCATTTGCTTTCAAAACAAGTTTTAAAGTCCCCCCCCCTCATGAAATCGACTGTGTTTTGATACAATATATCCATCGTTCACAACATTTGGCATACAAATTCAGCTCCTACATTTTGAAGGCTTATTTTTGTTTCTTGAGGTCATTGTCTAGGCTCTGACCACAACATCTTTCAGGTTGTTTTGAACAGCTAAAAGAAAATTAAAGGAAATAATGCCCTACAAGGTAACCATGGATTAGTCAACATAAACATGGATAAAGCTACAACAAATTATCCAAGAGTTAGTCAACACCCTAGTGGGTACCTAAGAGATCCAGGGCCGAGACCTTGGTTGGATCGAAGGGGTGTGAGGATAAACTGAGATGGTCCCTGACTTCTACCATAATTAATCCCCACCACCACCCACCATCATTGTGGAAGGCACCAAACTCCCCTGCTCTCCCACATACACACTAGAAAGCAAGAGATCTAAATCCTCTTTAATTTTTAAAGGGTTGATGACCACCTCCCCCATCAGAAGTAGGTTATAAAAGCACATGATTGTGATGTAAACCTTACCCTCTGCAGATCCTATCTCATTTTTCCACCGGCCAGATGCCCTGGCCTCTAACTGCTTCCTTGCTGTTGCAAAGCAAGCTGGTGCCATGCAACTTACAACTGTGTCTAAAAGTCACAAAGTTACTAGCAAACAAACAAACATCAGCATGTGCAAATATTTTGAGTATTTTCTTGAAGGATGGTCAGAGTCTAATACTATGTCTAATCATTTTATGGAAGACAGCTAAGGAATACTTGCTTAGAGAAATGCCACACCTCCGGTTGTTAACTTGGCCCATCTATTTCACAGCACTCCTTTTAGCCATTCCTCCTACTAGGATCCCTTTATTCTCTCCACGAAACCAAACTAGCAAACTAATCACCTCCATTAATTCAGAGTTTCTATCTTCTGGATTTTAAAATACCATAAGTGAACCCTTTTTGTGTGTGTGTGTGTGTGTGTGTGTGTGTGTGAGATAGAGTCTCACTGTTGCCCAGGCTAGAGTGCTGTAGCGTTAGCCTTGCTCACAGCAACCTCAAACTCCTGGGCTCAAGCGATCCTCCTGCCTCAGCCTCCTGAGTAGCTGGGACTACAGGCATGTGCCACCATGCCTGGCTAAGTTTTTCTATACATATTTTTAGTTGTCTATATAATTTCTTTCTATTTTTAGTAGAGACGGGGTCTCGCTCTTGCTCAGGCTGGTCTCGAACTCCTGAGCTCAAATGATCCACCCGCCTTGGCCTCCCATAGTGCTAGGATTACAGGCGTGAGCCACTGCGCCCGGCCTGTAAGTGAACTTTTGATCAACTCAATGCCTGGAACAAAACAGAACAAAGAAAAAAGATCCATCAGTTCTAAGAAGTTGGACTTGCTTCCTTGGCTTGAGATGTCAATGCAAAATAATCTATCATTGCTACCTGGTTGGCACAAAGCTGCTTCAAAATACAAGTTTTATCAAGAAGTTCTACTTCCACTAAAAGGAAGCAGCAGAGCTGATTAAGGAGATAGTGCAGAATCTGCCCTGGCACCTTTACCACCATCCCCTCCTCCCAACAACTGCCAATCTAACAAGAGCAACAATGCAAGCAAAGTTGATTAGTAAGTACTGAAGAAAAGGCAGTGGAGGGGGTTGGTGCAGATGGCCTCAGTATGAGTATGTGCCTCATCAAATGCCATGCCAAGATGCAGTGACATGCTGTTCTGAGTCCAAATTTCTTAAGTCCATCCTTGAGCTGCCGAACGCTCAGGATGGCACTCAGGCCGCAGTTCATGGATCCTTAGCTAACAAAGTTGACAACTGGTCTTAGAATGCTGATCCTGTAGATTGAGAACTTTTGTGTATTCTGGTTAAAATCCTAGTCAATATGAAATAAGTGCTGACAGCGACATAATGACATGGTTTTCCTGCAGCCAGCTTCCCATCCCTCGCCACCTCCAGGACAGTGTTTATTCCCAAAGCATCTCCAGCCACTGCCCGTGTAACAGCATCCCCTGGACTCTCCCCTGGCAGGTTCCCCAAAGAACAGATTTTCCTCTAACCACTGAGGTCTCCTGCAGCACCCCCAAAGTAATTCCAGGACAAAGCAGCACACTGTGGCCTAGAAAAGCATCCTTCAACATGTGCTCCATAAAACAGTGGTTCCTTTTTGGGTGAAAAGAATTCATTGAGAAATACCTTTGGACACTCTGGCCACAAAGAAGCAGGTTTCCTAACTGCAGGGTTTTTAGAACCTTTACTACACTAGCTTCACATTAAATACATGAAACAAAGCAAAACAAAGCAAAAACCTCCAGTAACTTAGACTTCTAGTTTTGTGAGTGGAATAACATGCACACACAAATACCCGCCCATCATGTTTCTTGGACCACACTTCTTGACTATACTATGAAATCCATGTTCAGGGGCACACACTTTGGAAAATGCTGATCTAATATAATAAGAAGGTGGTCACACGTATTACTGGACAGATTTTATATCTTGTATGTCTCAGCTTTCTTGTCTATAAAGTGGGAAAATAATGCATGTCCTAACTGCCTCAAACAGGAGTTGTAATGGATAAAACTGCTTCAAAAAGCATAAAGTACATAAAGCATTTGTGAGATTTTATAATTATGCCCAGGGTAGAAGAAGTAGCTCTAACTGAAAGTCCCAGAGCTGCCCACGCTTCCTACCAAAGAACGCACCTGTCCTAAAGGTATCTCACAAATTCCAGGTGTTCTGTGGGACTTGCTGCTGGAAATAACTGAACCATGCCTCTTACTCTTTGAAAATGAAGGAGACGCAGACTGTCCAACCCAGGTCAAGTTACTCAGTATGAAGCAGGCCCCACAGTAGACTTTTCTCTCCCAAACCTCCTATGCTAATAGTCAACATCTTTAAAAATGCACAAGGTAGAGTTACCAGGGGAGATGAGAGGACTAAATCTTTTCTACTTCCCTAAATGCTTCTGTATGAGGAAGGAAAGCAAACAGGGTAGAGGAAGGAACAAGAAGAGAAAGGGAGAGAAGACAGGACCAAAATGTTTTAGGATGATTTGTTGAGAAGACAAAAGAGTGAAAAAAATAACAGAATCTTGAAACTTCTCCCAGGCCAGGAAAGCTCTCCAGCTTTGGGTGCGATGCCACAACTCACACTGGAAAAACCATGATGTAAACAGGGTGACGGCTTCTAGGGTCACCAGAATAGAGTCTGGAGGATGAGGAACCTGTACCCAGGTTTTTCCCATCAGTGTAATAAGTAGAGGAACCAGCGTGGAACCCAAATGGGCAAAAACAGCATCTAGGATTGGAAAGTTTGTATATAACATCTGACAATGGACTGCAATCATGGCATCCTTGAAACCTCTAAGCACACTATTTGTAATAAAATAAAGGTGCTATTTATTGCCAAATATACAAGCTCTATGTGGTCAATTATTTCTTTTACAAGACAATCTTGATGAATGTAATGATGTTACCTCTGGCTGATTAATGTAATAGGGAATTTCACTTTCTAGTTTATCTTTGTATATTGTCTTTTCTGCTGTTGTTGTTAAAGAGCATGTATATCTTTAAAATCAGAATAAAGGTATATTGTGGCAAAAAAACAAAAAACCTATGCATTTTCCTATTTAACACATTCATTGAAAAAAATTAAAGAGTTCCTACCAAGTAGACTATATCCAAGTGAAACACGGATACACAGATATATATGGATGTGTATACACACACAGAGGTGTGTGTATGTATATTTATTTGCAAAACCAAACAATAAGTTGCACTTTGCAAACTATATCCTAAGACTTTTGTTTTTCTGGGAACCAGAAGATCTTTCCTTAAGCAAGAGGGCATGAATAGGACAACAGAAACTGGTAGAGTACAGTGCCAAGGAACATGGGCTTCTTGTCAGACAAACCCAGATCATAGACCCAGTCCTGGCACTTAGCAAATGCGTGACCACGACTGAGCCAATTTTACCTCTCCAGGTTTCCATCTCTTCACCTGCAAAATGGGGATAAGAACTGCCACCTCAAAGGATTTTTGTAAGGACTAAAAATGAGATAATCCTATAAAGCACTTATAAATATTAAACTCCAGGCAAGGCACACCTCATCTGACCTCATGTCACCTCCATGCAAAAATTCGAAGTGAACCAAGTGCTGGTGTGTTCTTTAGGCAAAACACACACAGGGCACTTGTTTTTAATGTTTGCGCAACCACTATTAGCAGTAGCAACAAAAGATGCTGTCATATGAAGGTGAAAGTCATCGAGGGCACAATCAAGCAAAATAAGTTCCAAAGTCCCTGACACTTCACGGCCAGAAGCTCAAAGACACTTCAGAACAAGGTGAGTCTCCAAGAAAGTTCCCACAGCACCTCTTGGCACTCATCTAACACACATGCATATACACCCAGCGCTTCCATTAGGTAGACACGGGCCTTTCTGGATTATGGCCAGGGCACCATTTTAAAACCCACCAGGAGAAGGGGTTGGGATAAGTAACAAAAAATATACAATAAAATAAAATGCTTGGGCACCTTCTTGGAGAATACAGAAAGGGCTTTTTGGGCTTCTCCAAAACAGGTACAGAGTAGCTGACGCACCACAGAAAATATTAGTTTTGTGATCCCTTTCCCCTTTCTCTTGGATAAACTCCCAAAGGACACTGCTTCAGGGCAAAAAAAAAGAGTGAACACAAATAGCACTGCAACAGCCTTCACACTTGTTGCTGAAACACATGCCTTCACCTTTGAAAGACACTCATGAGAACTTGCAGGGCTGTCCTCATACAACAGTACAAATTGTGTTTAAATTGGGAAACCAGCTGCTCCTTGATCAGTCATCCTTTTATCGTCAACAGAACTTTAATTAGCCCCCATCTGCTTCCTGTTTTATGCTACAAATCTTAACTTTCACCTGTTTGGACCAAACTGCAGTAACTACACCCACAGTAAATTAAAACAATTAACTTTTCATACGACGTGCAATTAATTCTCATTAAGCTGATATTAGGCTATTCAAAATAATGCTGAATTCAAATCAACTAGTTTCCCATAAATGACAATGTTCTATACAAAAATTCAACAGAAACTCTATCCCACCACCCACTTCTTCTTGCATTTTTTCCATTAAGAAGGTTTTCAAGCTGTCTGGCTTCAATTTCCTGATTTTACTGTTAAGTATGGGGCCATGTCAGGTCATGTAACAACAATGAATAAATACCAAAAACATAATGCTGATTTTTAAAAGAAAGCCAACTTACAGAATGATATTTACATTGAATGATAACATTTATGTAAAGCTTTTTAAAAAGGCAATTCTACACAGAGGTTTCTGGATCCCATCTATCAGATCAGCCAGGGGACAGGCTTCTGGTGGGAAGGATGCCCACCAACTCTGGGATTAGTGGCTACCCCTGGGGAGGTTAGAAAGCTATTTATAGCTAGATGGGTGCTGTTCATTAAAAGTGGGAGGTGGAACGTGAGTACTAATTACATTGGCCTCTGTGCCTTTCCGGATGTTTGGAATGCATGCAGGCAAACCTCGGAGATGCTGCAGGCTCCCTTCCAGACCACCGCAGTAAAGCAAACATTGCAATAAACCAAGTCACGTGATTATTTTTGTTTTCTAGTATGCATAAAACTGATATTTGTACTATACTGTAGTTTATTAAATGTATAATAGCATTAGGTGTAAAAAAACAATGTATGTACCTTGATTTAAAAATACTTTATTGGCCGGGCGCGGTGGCTCATGCCTGTAATCCTAGCACTCTGGGAGGCCGAGGTGGGAGGATTGTTTGAGCTCAGGAGTTCGAGACTAGCCTGAGTAAGCTCGAGACCCCCGTCTCTACTAAAAATAGAAATTATATGGATGGCTAAAAATATATATAGAAAAAATTATCTGGGCATGGTGGCGTAGGCCTGTAGTCCCAGCTACTCGGGAGGCTGAGGCAGGAAGATTGCTTGGGCCCAGGAGTTTGAGGTTGCTGTGAGTTAGACTGACATCACGGCACTCTACTCAGGGCAACAGAGTGAAACTCTGTCTCAAAAAAAAAAAAAAAAAAAAAAAATACTGCTAAAAAATGCTAACAATTATCTGTAACTTCAGTGAGTCATAATCTTCGCAGGCGGAGGGTCCTGCCTCAATGTTGATGACTGATCAGGCGGTGGCTTGCTGAAGGCTGGGTGGCTGTGCTAATTTCCTAAAGCAAGACAATAACGAACTTTGCCACATCGATTTGACTCTTTCTTTCACGAAAGATTTGTCTCTAACATATGACGCTGCTTGATAGCATTTTACCCACAGAATTTCTTTCAAAATTTCGGTCAATTCCCTCACACCCTGCTGCTGCTTTATCAACTAAGTTTATGTACTATTCTAAGTTCTTTGTTGTCATTTCAACAAAGTTCACAGCATCTTCACCAGGAATAGATTCCATCTCAAGAAACCACTTTCTTTCCTCATCCATAAGAAGCAACTCCTCATTCAAGTTGGATCATGAGATTGCAGCAATTCAGTCACATCTTCAGGTACCACTTCTAGTTCTCTTGCTATTTCCACCACATTTGGTGGCTTCCTCCGCTGAGTTCTTGAACACTGAGCAAAGTCATCCATGAGGGTCGGAATCACCTTCTTCCAAACTGCTGTTAATATTGATATTCTGATTTCCTCTCATGAATCACGAATTTTTTTTTTTTTTTTTTTTTTTTGTTGAGACAGAGTCTCACTTTGTTGCCCAGGCTAGAGTGAGTGCCGTGGCGTCAGCTTAGCTCACAGCAACCTCAAACTCCTGGGCTTAAGCGATCCTACTGCCTCAGCCTCCCGAGTAGCTGGGACTACAGGTATGTGCCACTATGCCCGGCTAATTTTTTCTGTATAGATTTTTAGTTGTCCATATAATGTCTTTCTATTTTTAGTAGAGACGGGGGTCTCGCTCTTGCTCAGGCTGGTCTCGAACTCCTGACCTCGAGCGATCCACCCGCCTCGGCCTCCCAGAGTGCTAGGATTACAGGCGTGAGCCACCGCGCCCGGCCACGAATGTTCTTAATGGCACTTAAAATGGGGAATCGTTTCCAGAAGGTTTTCAATTTACTTTGCCCAGATCCATCAGAGGAATCCCCACCTATGGCAGCTGTAGCCTTACAAAATGTATTTCTTAAGTAAGACTTAAAATTCAAAATTACTCCTTGATCCATGGGCTGCAGAATGGATGTCATGTTAGCAGGCATGAAAACAACATCATCAATCTCCTTGTACATCTCCACCAGAGCTCTTAGGTGACCGGGAACATGGACAATAAGCAGTAATATTTTGAAAGGAATCTTTTTTTTCTGAGCTTTAAGTCTCAACAGTAGGCTTAAAATAGTTAGTAAACCATGTGTTGTCTATAAACGGATGTGCTATCATCCAGGCTTTGTTTTTCCATTTAGAGAGCACAGACAGTGTAGATTTAGCATAATTCTTAAGGGCACTAGGATTTTCAGAATGGTCAATGGGCACTGGTTTTAACTTATAAGTCTCAGCTGCATTAGCCCCTAACAAGAGAGTCAGCTTGTCCTTTAAAGACAGGCATTGATTTTTCCTCTCTAGCTATGAAAGTCCTAGATGGCATCTTCTTCCAATAGAAGGTTATTTTGTCTACAGTGAAAATGTGTTGTTTAGTGTAGCTACCTTCATCAATTATCTTAGCTAGATCTTCTGGATAACTCACTGTAGCTTCTCCATCAGCATTTGCTGCTTCACCTTGCACTTTCATGTTACAGAAATGGTTTCTTTCCTTAAACCTCATGAAGCAACCTCTGCTACCTTTAAACTTTTCTTCTGCAGCTTCCTCACACCTCTCTCTGTCTTCATAGAGCTGAAGAATTAGGGCATTGCTCTGAATTAGGCTTTGGCTTAAGGGAATGTTGAGGCTGGTTTGATCTTCTACCCAGACCAATCAAACTTTCTCTGTATCAGCAGTAAGACTGTTTTGCTTTTGCGTTCTTGCGTTCACTGGAGTAGCACTTTTAGTTCCTTCAAAAAATGATCTTTTCCATTCACAACTTGGCTGTTTGGTTTAAGAAGTACAACTCCTGGCCTATCTCAGCTCTTGACATGCCTTTTCTCAATAAGCTGAATCATTTCTAGCTTTTGAGGAGAGAAGAGAAGGGAAGAGGGAGAGAGAAGGAGAGAGATGGGAACGGCTGGTTGTTGGAGGAGTCAGAAAATATAATATTGACTGATTAAGTTCTCTGTCTTACATGGTACAGTTCAGGGACCCCCAAAACAATTATTATAGTAACATAAACAATCACTTATTATAATAATAATAAAGTTTGATATACAGTGAGAATTGCCAAAATGTGACAGAGACATATGAAGTAAGCACATGCTGTTGGAAAAACGGTGCTGACAGGCTTGCTCAACATAGCAGTCACAAATCTTCAATTTATAAAAAGTGTAATATCTGTTTTATTGCACAAAACAAAGGGCAAAACGAGGTATACCTGTATTGCATACAGTTGTAAGAGAAGAACAAATGGCCAGCAACCAACAAGGGAAGAACTCAAGCTGGCTCCCTAAACTTTTTGATGCCACGATACAGGTACATGCCTATCTGATAGCTGGGGCAGAACTGTATATGGCTTGGAAAAAAGCTCCTCAAATAATTCCAGTGCCACCTCCAAAACTTGTCCTTTGCAAGAGGCTGAACAACAATCCACGCACCTGCGGGACATGGACCTGCTCACTCATCTCAAAACTGCTCCTGTTTGCTTACTTCATCAGTACCTGAGATGTAAATATTATTTGGACCCATCAATAGAAATCACAAGGGGATTTCTGGTTCTATTATTAATAACTAGCCCAATAACCAAGCATGTAAAGTCAATTTCCCTTTGCTGAACATAACTGAATAAATGAGTGGTTACCACTCCAGGCTACTGGTCAGAATCTTCTAGGAAGCTTCAGATATCAGGACTGAATCGGTATGGAGTAGGGCTGAGGAATCTGTAGGACAACAGTCATGATACTGCTGGCCACCAGGCTTGGGAACACCTGAACTAGTTATTCCATACAGATGCAGATTCAACAGGGAGGGCAAAGTCCCAGAATATTCCTAACAAATATCTCATATGATAGGCAAGTTTGAGAAACACTATGTTAGTGGGACTTCTAGTCATTAACACCAAGTAATACAACGTAATTCATTAGATAGATATTTAAGAAAATATGTCTAAAAAATATAAGGTTGTGGATAAAAGCCAGTTAGTTCTGGTATCAATTTTTGAGTCATCATTGTTTTTCAGAAGGAAAAACAAGCTGCAGTTAGTGAATGAGGAATTTCAACTTCACCTTTTAATTTCCTGGAATTTTCCTCCCCCGCTTTCCCTTTTAATACAGAGTATTTCTTTTGAACACATACACAGCCAACTTGACAATGGAGATTTGATAAGATTAGTGCTCCACACACCAACATGCAAGTCAGGAACTCAGCAGGAGGCACTAAGCCAGGGGACAGCCCTCTCCCAGCCAGAGCACACCAGCTTCCACCACTCCAGCTTTGCAGAGTAAATAGTTTCTTATCAAACACTGATAATGATGTAGAAATTCCTTTACATTTCTGACAATGCATCTGACTTCAGGGTGCAAGTGGAACTCATATTTACCCTGAAGAGATGAAAAGTAGAATGTATTTTCATGGGATCAAAGCTTCTGTAGACAGCTGAGTCAGGTGGCGCTGAGTCGGGTTCATCTTGAGGGAAAGGAGCATGAAACCTCATCCAGGACAGTGAGCCCAGCGGCTGTCCGTCTTCAAGGGCTGAATGAACACTCTAAATGGTGAGATGGCCAGATACAGGCAAAACCCTGTCCTGGCTCATCAATCACACCAGGACTAGAGAAAAACAAACTGTCTTTTGAGGCTGTTTAATTCAGTATATAATTTTAACTACTTCCACATGAGACTAACCCAGAGAGGAGCTACTTACCTACTTGTTCAGCCCAAATCATTCAGTGTGTGTTTGGGTGACCTGTGAACTCCCTCCTCCTCATTTCTGCCCTGTCGGCCACTCTTCCATATATGGATGCATCTCTCTCTCCCCCCTAACTTCAAGGCCGTTGCCATGACGTGAAGGTTTTGAAAGAATCTGGGTAAGCCCGCAGGCTAAAACTCTGGGTCGTGATCCATAAAGTAGCAAAATCAATTTAGAGGGTTGAGGCCAGCATATTTTTTTGATTAATAAAATAAAGCAAGCACATCTCACATAAATGGCTAAGTACAGTACTATTTTGTAAAGCTCATATCATGTGTGTGCACACGTGTGCTGAGTCATACTGTAAAATGGATTTCTCACTACGTATCAGGATGAGAAGAAAATGAGAAAGCACAGAAACAGAAGAAAACGTACTACTTCCTACAGGACATGCTCTCTCTCTCTAAGAAACACTTAGTCATGAAGGCCCAACAAAATGGTAGCACAGCCCCACCCCAGGGTTGCTGGAGAGACCCCAATACCTTCAGTGAGCACCTACTCTGCACAGGCAGCAGAGGCGCCCTCTGTGAAGCTGTTCAGCAACCTGCATAGAAGATGCGACTCTCACCGTCTGGGACAGGGAACGATACTGAATGGGAAACAGTTGTGTAGAATCATGTTTGATAATTTTTGTCAACCAGGTAACTTCGAGCAAGTGATTCATTTTCTTATCAACAGAATGAACATGGGATGCTAAACCTCCACAGGGTACAGTTTCAAAGAAATACTATTACTTAAACCTTTTACCTGGACAAAGGGTTCCCTCCATCTTTCCTTTCACCGGGTGCAGAAGTTACTGACATGCAGAATCAGCACAAGGGAACCATGGCTCAGGAAGTGAGGAAAAATGAATTTAGATTATGTTTACAGCCGAGGAAAGGAGACACGTTGAACAATCCACTACTGGAAACATTGCTAAAGTGTTTTTAAACTGAAGATTATACCACCACTTAAGATATTTTTTCTCTGCTATTTTGCCCAGCACATTACAAAACTGCATCTAGGACTGAAATAGCAGATTGCCTCAAGAGCAAATGACAATATTTGTACCAGAAATGTTGGCAACCAGTGGCACAGATGGGTTTCTGCACAGCAATCTTCAAACTGGGGCTCCAAGAATAACTCCACCTACTGCACCAATGCTAAATTGCTGAATCCAAAATCAGAAGGGCTCATTATTCCATATTTTTTCCACCACCTTCTTCCCGAAGGCACATGTACCTGCCTGACCTCCTCTGCCTGGGAAGGGCTCAGAACAAAGTAAAAAGGGGGAACAGAGGAGACCACAGTGAGAAGTAGGCGCTGACAGGTAGGGAAGGAACACAAAAATGCCTCCAAAGCCCAGATAAGCCAAACAGTTATCCACATGATCAGTTTTAAACTTCTCCTTCAAATACAAATAAAAATATGTATTTATTTGAATTTCATCTCTTCTCCAAGGCTGGGTACCCTTAGTTGAGGAGTCAAAGATATTTTTGCTAAAAGAAATAGCAATGGAGAATAGAGAGAGAAGCTGGTGTTGTATTAACTGTAATGATTACTAGGGTGGCCCCAAAGGCAGCCCTTAGAGCATGGCTCTCTAGACAAAAGCCAAATCTCCTTCAAGTGCCTGGGGAAAATCTCTACCTTTCAAGGAAGGAGTTAGCTGTGTACCTTGTGTGGTGCATCCCCATCTGCTCACAGCGTCTGCCAAGCGAGATGTGCTGTTCTCCCTCCAGTCCTTTGCAATTTCTACCAAATGGTCGGGAAAGGCGAATGCAACAGAAGTCTTCACTTAAGGAACCATTAATTATGAAACCCATCCAATTAAAGTGCTGTCTCTGGTGTTCACAGCATCCTTTCCTTACCTTTTAAAAGGGCCGGAGGGTTGGTGGTGGAAATGGGTTTCTGCCTCTGTGCCACCCTAGGTTGACTCCTTGGGGCAAACCATGGAGTCTTCCATGTGAAAGAGAATCAATGTACCAACTTGTTCAGGCTAGAATGGTGCTTTTCAAGTTATATTCAAACTACATAGAGTGCAAAAAGCTGTATTATTCTCCATATCCTCACATCTCCTATGGAGCAGGAGGAAGCCTGGGATATGAAGGATTGAATTTGATTAACAAAAGGTTAGGGGGTTCAGGCAAACAGAATCCTACATTTAAATCAATGCCCATTTAACCATACAAAAACTGAGTGGAGGAGGGTGTTAGGGGAGTTCTCGTCTCCCATCTTGCCTTTCCAAATGATCAGGGTGTTCCTCAGACAGGCTCTGGTTATAATTGCCTGAACCGTACGCTCAGGGATGTGGGGTGTATCTGCAGAACAGATCTCTCCACCTTCATTACCAGCCTCGATTCATCTGCATCTGGACAGGCCAAGTGACGTCACAAGTGGAACAAAATTCCCTGCCTACCTTCCTTTTCTTCTTCCACTGAGTGGGCTAAAAACCTTGTGAAAATGAGGGTGTCAAACCCTCCACAATCAGCACTAACAGAAGCAAACAAACGCTCACAGAATCCCAAAGTCCAGGAAAAAATATTTTTTAAGTTTTGGAACAAATATTCATCCTTATGTTGAGTGTATAAGATTTTGGGGGGGGGGGCTACTTCAAGACAAAAAGTTACCCTGGCAGGAAGCAATCTCATTATTTCCTTATTGTCCATCTAATCTCCTCAACTCTCACTGGCCAAGGCCCCACCTAATCAGAGAAATCCTCAACCAAATCTTCGCTAAGGAATTCGGAATGAGCAAATACGGAGCTAGCCTTCCTTGGCAGAATGAACAGCAGGGTCCGCCAACACAAAGTCACCATGAGTCAACAACACAAGAGATTTAAAAGTGCGGCTGATGCCAACTGTCTGTAAGACAGTCAAGGTAGATCATCAAGAAATGGCTGCAAGAATGTTTCATATCAAAAGAAATCTCAAAAATTCATATCTAGTCTCACAAACAGTTCAACACCTCAATCCAATTCTTGCCAATTTGAAACAAGAAGATATTGGCATAAAATTTACATTTTCTCCTCAATCAAGGCCTTCCTTATCAGCAATGATATGTAGTTAACAAAAAAAAAAAAACCCTCACCTAAGTATAATCTGTATTATTTTTAGAAACAACTTTCCATTTTAATTTACTTAAAATTCAAAACTTGCCAATAATAGCAACAGTATTTAAGTGTCACTAAAACCGGAAGTTGCTGCAAAATAGAATAGAATATTTCAAACTCAAAGATCTGTGTTGTAAAATATTTGGTCTTTGTTACTCTCTCAGCATTCAATTTGTAAAAAGGAACATGTTCTAGTTTGGTTAATTAACCACTAACATAAGTCAAGTAATGAATGCTGCTGCCTCCTAAATAAATCAGAATAGATTAGCAGAATCCTTTGAGTGTATTCTGTTTCAGAACAAATTTCAAAGCCACGACAGCAACTCTTTCTGGAAGTTAAGAAAGAGGAAATGTGCTTCTGCGCGTCAACAGTGGGACAGTTTTCAGGAGTCCCCCTGTTCCCGTGGGGGCTGCTCAGCTGTTCTGGACTGGCGCAAGTCGAGACAGGAAGAGCTGTCAGACTTCTGGGGCTGGTCACCCAAGCATGACTGGACAAGACCAGAAGCAGCAGGTGTTTACAGGGTGTCTGGAAACAGCCATGTGAAGAAGCGAATACTAGTATACTGGCTCTTTTGCCATTATTTGCAATCAAGAAACAAGATTTAACAAAAGTCTGCAAGTTTGTCCTGTAGCAGCCTCTCTCCCATCTCTCCCCACTGCTATGGCCCCTATCCAACTCCTCCCAGTAACAACACTATCATTTTAAAACCCCTAAAGCAAGTCTTAAAATGTTACAGATAGGTTAAAAAGCTATCATTTCTGTTCAAGAATGACTATTCCACTATAGTGACACAAAGAGAAGCACATTCAGATAAACAAAAAACTTATTTGTGTAAAACAGGGAATTGGATTAGACTAGTAACATCTAATAACATCTAAGCCAAATGATACAAACAAAACAACATGAGAGGAATATATGTCATGGCCTAAAGAGAAATTCTCTTTAGGCCTAAGAGAAATTCTCTCTCTCTCTAAAGAGGCCACAGAGAAATTCTCTCCTCCCTGAGGCTCTTGGGTCCCTTCTTACATGAAGACTCTAAGCAGTTAACTGTCTCCAAAATAGCTTTCTTTCGAAAATGACCATTAACCAAATGCCCCTCTTCCAGAGCTAAAGAAGTAGGGCATTGGTTAGGCGTAGTGGCTCATGCCTGTAATCCTAGCACTCTGGGAGGCCGAAGCAGGAGGACTGCTTAAGGCCAGGAGTTCAAGACCAGCCTGAACAAGAGTGAGACCCCATCTCTATAAAAAAATAGAAAAATTAGCTGGACATGGTGGTGCACATCTGCAGTCACAGCTACTCAGGAGGCCAAGGCAGGAGGATCACTTGAGCCCAGGAGTTTGAGGTTGCAGTGAGCTATGATCACACCACTGCACTCTAGCCCAGGCAACAGAGGAAGACCCTATCTCTAAAAAAAAAAAAAAAAGAAGAAGAAGAAGAAGTGGGGCATTATCTCTCAAGATTGAGAGAAGCATTCATCTGCCAAGGTTGCAATAAGGTTAAAAATAAAGAGAGATTGCCTTCAGTTTGCTTTTACTGTGACACCCCTGTGAGGAGACATCAGGTGTAGGAGAGGGCACCGAGCCAGCAGCCGGGAAGCCCTGCTCTACCTGCTGTGACTCATGAGCCTGGTGGCTACGACACAGCCTTCATCCTGCTACTCAATCTCCTCTGTTAATCTGATGGCCTCCAAAGACCCTTAGACTCCTCTGTGAGTCTAAGAAAATATGAGCCTTTCTCAGGATCTAACCGAATTTAAGGAAAGAGAGGAACCTAGGAATACTCCGCAGGGTAGATATAACACCAAGCGTTCCACCCAGTGGTAACCCAAGAGCTAAAACATGGCACCTCTAAATCAGAACTGCTGACATACCAAAGATGAACCAAAAACAGCACAAAGCCAGACACTTCAACAGAGATTTCCATCTCCATAGCATGGGTTATCCCAGCAGTCTCAAAAGCTCGAACCTGTTCCGTCGGCTCAGCTTTGCTGTCAATGGAAGCTGGGTGTGAATGTGGAGATGTGCAGAAATGCTGTTCCAATTTCAGTGTCATATCACACTGGACTAATGCCTTCTGTGCACTTTTTCTTTTTCAAGGAAATCAAAATGCTAGGGGGTTGGGCAAAATTAAACATTTCACCTGGCACAGTAGTATTAGGGCTTTCAAAAATACTGAATTGTTCAGATCACTATTTTTCCCCATTTATTTTTTATTTGTATATATTCACAGGGTACAAGTGCAGTTTTGCTACATTGATATAATGCACTGTGGTCAAGTCAGGGCCAGATCACAATTTTTCATTGAACATTCCACTTTCTGAGCTGGCTGTCAAAACCCTCTTCTACTTAGTGTGTATTCTCCTCTTCCTCTTATTCCCTTCAGGTGTTGAAAGTACCAGGTACCTAGTGCTCAGGTTCTGGAAGACCTCTAGGCAGTGGGCCCCGGTGATGGGTGGAGGACGTGTGCAGGTGAGAGGGCCACCAGTCTCAAGGAGAGAGGGAAGACCACTTGCGGCGCTCAACTGAGGTCCATCACTCTCATCTGCACATCAACTGAGAAACACAGAGGCCCTTTCTGTCAAAAAGCACAAAGCTGGAGTGGAGAATACTGAGAAACCCAGGAGGGACAAACACTTGGCAGAGGGCGAGTTGTAGCTTGCTGCTGCTGGAGGGTGGTGATGCAGACAGTTTCCCAGCTTGGTGGCTCCCCACTTCTGGACACTCGGCACCACGACTAAGTCCAGGCGGACAGGAGCTCAAGAGGAGAAGGCAAGGCTCACAAGAGGAAGGAACTGCCACCAGCAGCGGGGCAGCCACAGTGGGTGCAAACGCAGACAGGCAGAAGGAAGTGGAGGCCCAGAGGCCTCTAGGAGCAGAGACGATGCCTAAGAGGTCAGTGCAAGGCAGCCGGAGGCCAGAACAGGAATCCCGGGTGTAGGCAGAGCACCCAGGAGGGCTGGGAGGGCTGGATCGACAGCAGAGTGGAGGCTGGTGGAGGAAATACGCTGTGGGGCTATGAACTGAGAAGGCTTGAGACCATGAAGTACAGATGCTTTGTAATTTTACTACTGTTTTGTTATTTTTATAATCCCTGTTCCCTGCAATGGGTGTTATATTTGATTAAAGAACTAGAAAGAAAAGTCAGGAAATCGTTTCCTCCTCTTCTTCATCGGGGGCAGGAAGAGATGTAGTTTTTTCTGTCTCCAAGGTCTTAAGGCCAGCCTGACTGGCCAGGTTTTACAAGAGAATTACTGAGAGATCTCACATGGCAGACAGCACCTAAGATGTTCCATGACCTCCACCTCCCCTCAGGCCCTGGGTAATCTCCTCCCATCCGGGCACCCAACTAAGCTGGGCCCAAGGTTCCTGACCCACAGAACTGTGAAATAATCACTGCATGTTGTTGTAAGCTGCTAAGGTTTGGAGTACTTTGTTATTCAGCAATAGAATATATCATCCCATCTCTTCAAAGCCTTCAATATAAAAATTTAAGCAACTGAAACTAGCATTTCCTTCCATACAAAGCCTTCCAATTCCATATTCAGCCACCTTTCCCATCTTTGGGCTCCCACTATATGGGACAGAATGATACAGTATAGTCAGAAGAGTTTAAGCCACATGTTCTTTTCCTTAATATTTCTTTTTGATGAGGAAATATATGTACATTATATAAAATTAAAAAGATTACTTTGCAAGCGTTTGCTTAAATGTTACCCCAATGAAACCACCCCAGAACTCAGCATCCCCCCTTTCCTTATTAACTTTCTTCCAAAGCATCTGTCACCATGCCATACTTTATACTATTTAATTATTATTGATCTCTTCTGCTTGAACTGTAAACTCTACATGGGCAGGTCTGCAGCCCCAAGGATGGTCCTGGTAGGTATTAAATATTTAGTACATATTGAATAAAAAGGAGATATAGTAAAAAAAAAAAAAAAAAAAAAGTCTCTGTATATTCTTGACATAGCTGCTACCATGGGAGTGCATATAGGATACTCAATTTAAATACTTTTCATCCTAGATTTGTCAACTTTTTATCTGTGTTCCAAAAGAAACATTATTTTTCTACAAAAACATTCAATCTTGCTCTGGGTGCAATCTCAGAATGAAAACAGCTGATAATAAAGGCCTTTTTGTTCAGTGACTTTTGTGAAATGCCACTTTTGATAAGAAGTTTCAATGTATATTTTTTACCTTAAGTCAAAATCATAAGATATTTCAGGGTGTGACAACATCATCTTCCCAATCACTTTATTGTTTAACCAAGTCTTCTGTTGAAGAAACCAAATTTTCAATTAATGGGAGGCTGAGCACAAAATGGCGGCACAGGTTGGCATTGCTCAACTTCTAACTCTTAATCCTCCCACACCTTCACTATGAGCTGCTGGTTGTACATTATTTCCCAGGTATAGCACATAACTTAAAACTATGGCAAAGACTGTTAGAAATTTTTGGTAAATAAGTCAGACCTTTGCAAGCAGATTAAATAAATCTCTAGGCGTGCTGAATTCTCACTACCTATGGCACCTGCATCCTCAGCACCGTCAACACTGTGATACACAGTGGAAAGAGTGTCCACGTAACACTCTTTCAAACTGGGTAAACCAGAACGTGTGATCCCCATCTCATTTAATCCTCATGCTATTCCCATCTCCTCCTCCAATCTCCAGCTCTCAGATTACTAAATTCCAGACAAACTAATTTGAGGACCTGTGTCCTGCCTTCCATTTTAAAAAAACAACTTACCAAAACTCAGGACAGAGAAATTTGTCCTGTACCAACTTCTAGGCCTGCAATATCTTTGAAGGAGTTACCTAAAATTTGAAAAAGCAACAGACCAGTTTGTATTTCAAAGATCTAGGACACAGCTTTTCACTTTCCAAAAAGTAAAAGAAAGACTAAACAAGAAGGGTGCCCTGATCACTACATTCCTTCAGAACATTTTCTGACTATCTCCAATTCTCCTGTCCTGCCCCTTGGAAGAACACAACTGGAAATATATATAGTGTCAGGTGACCCACGCCTTGAATGTGAGCTCCTTAAGGTCAAAACTTTTGTCTACGCTTCATTTGTCTTTCTGAAGTACTTAGCAAAGTCAGGAAACTAGACTTTTAATAACTGAAAAAGAATCTAAGTTACTCCCTCCCCTTTTGTTTAAATTCAATAATCCCAATTCCTGTTTTCCAATCCCTTAAATTACTTTACTGCGTCACAGTGATGGCAGGCCCCTACTGTCTTCCCATGAAATATTAAAGGAGTATAAGAGGCATACCTGGGTCTCATATTACTAAATATAATTAAAAAGGCACATGGTTTATGATATTACCAAACCAATAAGCAATTATTTCACAGCCTACATAATAATTAGTTTATAAAACTTAACACTGCTAAAATATCAACTGTGACTCAAGACTAGAAGGTAGCATTCTGAATGAGCCTATTTAAAATCTAAGACTCAAGGGGGAGGGGGTACCAAACCTTTGGTTGCCGACATAATCCAGCAATTAAAAAACTGTTCACTTTCTGGAGTCTCAAGTACCAATTTACAATCATTCCAAAACGTTACTGTTTTCTATTTAGGCAATAAAAAACTGCAGCAAAGAAAAGTTCTTATCACTGTATAATGTGCTTTAAAAATATTTCAAGTTCAAACTTGAACCATGATAATACATAAGTTATACAAACTACTGGATATCCCAACCTATGAGCTGGTTATATCTATAACATCAGTAAAGAAAAAGGAAAATTTAGGTTTTTGTTGTTATTTTTTCAAACTGTATTAATTATATAAAGAATAGTCTGGCTTACAGTAATATCTACCCCAATATAATAAAACAAAAATTGAGGGCTCTGGATCCTTCTCCACTCCTTAATTAGATGTTTCATTGGCTTTCAAGTGAAACTCAACTTTTGGCTCTAAGATAATTTACATTTGGTTCCACATTTTAAGCCACTTTGTCGCCATTACAGAGAACCGCCTAATGAGGACCCCTTAGACAAGGTGTGATTTTACAACCACCCCACAATTTTAATATTAAATTTAATACTAAAATGATCCAAGATTTCCTAATGTCTCTGAATTTGAAAAGGATTTAGTGAGCCCCATCCCCTAAAATGGGGGGAAGGTAATATTTCATAAAGGGGTGTCGTCTTCTGTTTGAAGGGCCTCCAAGACAATTGTACAATTATCAAGTGAATGATAATGTAAATTCAAATAAATTCACAATTTTGTCTCTGCTTACATGAACACAGACTCTCCCTCCTTGAACAGTTAATGGGTAGTGAAAGACGCACACTGATCACTTCTATGCTCTTGGAGTTTAAGGGAGTCCACGGGGACAGAAGGCAGTGCAGGCAAGGTGGAGCAGGAAGAGAGGAAGAGCTGGTGGGGAGGGTGGAGTGCTGGAACCCAACTCTTTCATTTTGGAGATAAAGAAACTGAGAGTTATTTGCCCGAAGTCACAAGGCCAGGAAGTGACAGGAATCAGGCCCAGGTGCCTAAATCCAGCTGCTGAGAGAACAGAATCCATGGACAGTAAATGATAAAGTTCAACCTGACACAGTGGGAGCACCTTTCTGTGTATTCACCTCACACTTCTCTGCAAGAAAGAGCACTTAGATGGAGGCAGGAGAGAGCGTGCGTGGGAGGGGGGTTTGTCATCTGGAAATGGGCTTCTATCTTCAATAGTACCTACAAGAGCTATTACATATTTGGTGTTGATTTTTATACATTCATGAGGCCAAGATGAACCCCTCTTCCCACCCCCCAAAGGAACATCCTACTAGCTTTACATTGCAAATGGAGTACAATGCAACATAAGCAGAGAACACTGAGATGGAATGACTAATGACTAGCAGGTTTAATAAGTAAGTCAGACTTCACTGCCAGAAATGGCAAAACACCCCATGATACTAAACAGCTACACTTGAGACGGCTGTTCTCCAGGGCCTAGCTCTAAAACAGCTGGAAACAGGCTTTGTAAGGAAGAAAAAAGCCTCTATTCAATAAGCTTCACCAGTAACTAGGAGAGGGCTGAGTACCAAAAGAACCAGAGCTTCTCTCATACTTGAACATGCACAAGGATCACCCAGGATCTTGTTAAAATGCAGGTTATGATTCTGGGGTCAGGGCTGAGATTCCCTGGGGATGCTGATGCCAATGGTTCATGCTACACTTTTTTTTTAATGACACAAAATTGTACATATTTTGGGGGCATGGAGTGATATTTTGATACAATGTGAAATGATCAAATCAGAGTAATTAGTATACATATCACTTCAAACATTTATCATTTCTTTGTGTTGTAGGAATGCCATAAAATATAAGGGGTATAAAAGCCACATTTCATGGTATGTTTATTTTACAACTTAGATGGCAAGTTACAGTGACATGTGAATCTTTTTCCTTTTGGGTAGCACCAGGCCCTGTAGAACTGTCAGCATAATTTCTTTTTTAGGGGGAAGGGGCCCAAGTCCAGTAAGTATGAAAGTATTCAGTACATAGCATCATGGTTATTTAATACAACAGAATTTGCTCTGAGTTGGGGGATGGGGGATTCAGCCTAAGTGTGTGTCATACAACAAAAGGACAGTAAAGGCTGATAAGAGTTGTGGAACATGATTTAAATCTTCTATTGAGTGGCCAAATGGACCAAGAAGTACTTGTTTGAATGAAAGTTAATCTTTCCTTACATGAAAAGGAAATTAAACCCATTTGTTCTCCAATGAGCTGTTTTTTAGGCGTCCTGAGCCTTTTGTCCTGACAGCCCAGGGGAAACCCAGGGTCCTTGACCATGGAGCAGGGCACATCTCAAACAGGCACATCATTATTAACAGCAACACCTAACATCGTTTCTTTCTGCAATCTTGTGTGCCATAGTGAAAACGCAAGCTTTCTGAAGACTACCTTACATATAGCCTTTGTGTGCTATTCCATATTTAAGCAATAAAATTTTTAAAACTAGCTTTGGTAAGAGGTATAGCTTTGTTGTCTGAGATCTTGACTCAAATCCCTGCCAGTTACTAGTTATATGACCTTGGGCTTTCTGTTTCCCCAACTATAAAATAAGGACAATAGATAACCTAGTGAGGTTCTAGTGAGATCCTGTACTTGGAGAGCCCAGCAGCTTGGTGCCTGGCCCAGTGAGTGTTCGAGGGTAGGATCATCACTGTCACCATCAAGGCCACCCTTCTCCAACTGAGACAACCAATCCCAATTTGTGGTGTACTAAATATTCATGTCACTGAGCATGCTCTGTTCTCAACGAGCTTACGTTCCAAGCAAGCAACACCTACTCTTCAGACATTACTGGTAATTCTTGATTTCTATGTATCCTCATCTACGCATTGTAGTTTACAGAAAAGACTGTAAATCACACACATGCAACAGTTCTCTCCACTGTCCCCAATGCCAACTCCTCAATAATCCTCCCCTGCCTTCCCATCACCTCCTCTCATCCTCATTCTGTCAAAAGACAGCACAGCACCCCGAGGAGGAGGAAGAGAGCCTAAATCCGGGTACCATCTCCCTGCATCACAAAGAATGTGTCTTTCCTGAGCCAAAAGCAACTCATCTCCAAAAGCATGGTATAAGAAGAAAAGGACTGCCCTTTTTCTGCCAGGTTAGTATGGATCACACAGGGAAGGCTATTTACTTGACAGCAAAAACCTGGAAGACCCTAGTTTATAAATCATTGCATGTGATTGATGCTTTAATATCTACAGCCTTTCCTTATGTAGTCTCAATCAATCCCCAAAAGAACCCTGGACTGTATTTAGGGCTATTATTATTATCACCACATATACAGACAAAAAAAGGCTCATGGAGCCTGATGTAAGAGACGAGCCCCTGGTCACTGGACCTCAGAGCCTACTGTCTCATTCTCTAAGGCAGAGATCTCCCCAGTAAGAGGGTGGTGGGGAAATGGGAACACATCTTTGTCATCAGAACCACCGATGTAATTCAACCACATACATTTCGGATAGAGTGACCTCTGGGGCTCATTTTTATCAGTCTGAGCTGCACCCCTGTATGTGATCGGGACCTGTAAATGACAGCCCACCATCTGGAGCCCCTTAATCATAGCTTAAACAAGGTCTCCTGTGTCAAAATGTAAATGGCAATACTGAGTCAAGGTTGGAGCCGAAAGCCTACATTTTCCCCTCAGTGACGGGTCCTGCCCTATAAAAAACCTTCCCTTGAGCTTGCGCAAGTCTCGTCTGCCAGTTCAGGGCAGAAGGCAACAGCCAGCCTTGGAGTGCGAACTCGCATCCCGGGGAGCAGCTGAGGGGCCCTGTCCACCAGTGTGAAGGCTCCTCTTGCTGCCCACACACCCTTCTCCAGCTGAAAGGGCCTTGTCAGAGGATTTAGAGGTGTGCTAGAGCATCTTCATTAAGTAATTTAATAACGAGTGTGTCCGGTACTTCACTCCCCAAACAGAAAGGGATATGCCCGGAGCCGGCGGCAGGCAGAGCCACATTCTTCCTGTTAACCTGCCATGGTGGCGGGCGGTCTGCGGGGACCAGTCCCGAGTGCCGGCTTTCCCAGCTGCCACGGGTCGGGATTTCGTTTTCAATTTGTAACTTGGATTTTTCCCAGTTTGGAATCATAGGCTGACAAGGGCTGACGGGGATAAAAATCAAGACTGAGTCAAGACTATGACAGGCAGAAGGGGACAAGGGAATAAATGAGGCCCCAGTTCAGGAGGGGAATGGAAAGCTACTCGCATGTAAGTGGGAGGACAGAAAGCCGGTGAAATTGGCTCTTCAAGGGCATATGGCACAGTGGTGGCAATTCTGTCAAGTGTTGTGAAGGGAGTACAGTAACAAATGGGCAGGATGGTATTTTTTAATGTAGTTTTTTTGGTTTCTTATGAAGTGGCATTCACACAAATGGAGTTATTTCTAAATTTTTCCCTAAAATTCTGACTGAATTCACGACCGTTTCTAATACACTGTTTGCAAGAGGGAAAAAAACAAACTAATGAAATCAACCACTCTTTTCCACTAGCATGAAAACAACTGCACAACACGAAAACTCTAAAAGAGCTGATACTTTCTTGAATGGATTCTTTCAGGAATATTTACATAAATGTGGTTCACAAGGTCACTACCCACCCAAATTTGTGGAGTGGTTTCTATGAGCCAAGTTCTTGTTTTACCCTTCATAATGTCGTATCTCTAACCCTGAATGCACCCCTAACTCCGTACCACTCCAGTGTGGTTCCAGGGCCACTATACCCTTGGGTTTCAGCCCCGACCAACTCACTCAGAACCTACAAGATCCCCAAGTGATTCATACACACACGGAAGATCGCTAAACAGAATCTCACAAGACAGTTTAAGTTAAAATCATTTCAGCCCATTTTAAAGTCTAACACTAACCTGTACTATCCCCTTCTTTAAATCCCATTTTTGGATGCTTCCCAGGTAATTAGATGACTTGGGAAAATAAATCTTAAGTGCGTTGTATAAAATAATTTAAAGATAAATTCAACGTTCTTTTTTTGATGGGTGCAATGTTCTCGGGGAAAATTTATTTTAATCCACTATGAGCTTTCCACAACACGTCACACTGCCATTATTTCTATTAATGATTACAAATTTACACTATAACCAAAAATAAATAAGAAACATCCACATTTAATCAAGGATACCAACTGTGCAGAAACATGGCAATAAAAGTCAAGTGAAAAACACAACAAACACACAACAGTCTCCAAGGCCAAATTGTTTGCAAAGTTAGTCTTGTCAGGGAATAGATCTGCTACATAAATCAGAGTGAGGAAGACTACTTTTGTCCTATTATAAAAGAGATGTGATTTTCCCCCCACCTGCCAGTCGCTGTCACCCAGCATTTTATATACCACATGATATTATTTAAGCCTCACCACAGCCTTATAAGGTGGGCACTATTTTAGTTGTGTCTTACTGAGGTTTAACTTACCCGCAGCCAAGTGCTCAAATAGGCTGTGTAGAGCTGGATGAACTTTCACATCTGTGTACCCCAATGTAACAACCACCCAGATCATTCTCCCTACCCTAGAAAGAGTCTTAGGCCCCTTCCCCACAGGTAACCACTATTCTGACATCTCACACATAGTTTTGCTTGTTTATTTAAATTCATACAAATGGAATTGTGCAGAATGTGTCTTTTTGAACCTGGCTTCTTTCATTGAGCGGTTCTAGAAGGATCAGTGTAGACAGGGAAAGGGGGTGCCCTGCTGGGAGCAGAGAATGAATAAAATAACTAGGAGGGAGAAGGATGCCCCTGGGCATGGGAGAGGCTGATAGAGGAGTTTGTTAAGAAAGGAAGCTGCAGATGGTGAGTGGCCTTGAATGCCAGGAAAAAGGATTTAATCTTCAAGGTAGCAGATAGTGTCTAAGGATGTTTTAAGAATTGAATGATATAATTAAAGAGATAGTCATCTTGCCCACAGTACAGTGATGGAGGAAACTGGAGGCAGCAAGCCGATGAAAAGACCACTGCAGTGATCCAGGTGTGGAAGGATGCGACGATAAGAGCCAACAGAGAGAAGGGGAAAGAGGCCAAACCCCAAGAAGCCCAACTCCGCCGTGAGGCAGAGGGTTGAAATGGAGTCTTCCCACAGCTCCAGCACTGAAAGTCATTCTTACAGAAGAGTGGTGCTATGTGCTATTCCAGGCCTGATGAACTCAGGAGAAACCAGTTTCAGAGAGGGAGGCAAGTTTAAAGTAACAATAAGCTAGCCATTTCGTCCCCAATGACGGGACAAATTAGATCAAAGTTCAGGAGAAAAGATGTGGAGCTGTGGACATGGCAGGTGAAGAACGAGACCTCCAGAAGCCATGTGTGTGTCAAGGCAATGGGCTGAAGCCAGAGGAGAGGGCACTACCAAGAAACTGCACAGAAGACTGAAAAAGGAGTCTGAAATGTGACAGGACTAAGGAAACAGTGGGACAAAAACTGAAAGATCATGAATTTACCAACAATTCCTTTCAAACAGGCATTCGATTTTATTAAAGACTTTTTCTCAAATCCAACTATTGCAAATGCTGAGTCAGATTCTCCCAGAAAATATACAAGGTATTGAAGGTATTGCAGAAGCTTCATTAACTCTTTCCAGCATCTTCAAGGTATTACTTTGCAAATTACTGTGTGCATATGCTAAACTTAGTAAATTACTGTTTGGGTAGACTAAATAGTAGCCTAGTACTCTGAAAGAGTTAAAGGAGCTTCCAAACTATCTAATTTACTCCTAAGGTGCTTTAAATAGTCAAGACTCTAACTCAATTTGCGTATCACCAACGAGAATTTAAAGGCAATCCGCCAAATTAGGCATTCAAATTTCTGCTCAAATTGGGCCTAATAGATTTTATTTAGACTTCCAAATCATCACAAATCTTAGATGACTTACGACCAATCAACAGCAGTGCTTCCTCAAAAGATCCATTACAAATAAAAGCCTAAAAGATGGAAAATCAGAAAACCTGAGATCAACATTTGCTCAGTAATGGTGTATTTGGAAATATGAGCCTGTGTGTGTCCAGTCTGCATATAGAATTATCCCACAGCCACAGGTTATAGCTCAATACCCTCTGTCTTCCCTTCTTTGCATCCATGAAATTTTTCCCCTTCACCAGACTACAGTGACTTCTACCAGATGACAAATAATAAATGTGGTCATCAAAGCCTGGTCTTTGGAGGATATTAAATGAGAACCCGTAAGATGAGACGTGTATCCATTTTCTAAATGATAACAACAGATAATATAAAGAAGGAATTTATCTTTTGACTTGAAGGTAATTTCTATTTGCTCAAGTCACTTTCTAGTTATGCTGTCAATGATCATATTTTACATTATTCGCTGACTAAACTTTGTCGATCAAAAGATGGCAAGTTTTATACCTAGCATTAACTAGTGATTTTTAAAAGACAATGCACAGAAAAGAAAATGGAAGCATAGCTAAAACATTAACAGTAGTTGTAACTAATACGGCCAACCTTTCCCTATTTTTCAAATTTTTAAAATATTTTTAAATTATACATAAAAATCTAAACACTAATTTGTTCTCAAGTCCCCTAGCAAACCTGAATAAATCAATCTTTTGAACTACCCAAGATACTAAATATTGATTCTTCAACATAATACATTTTGAATTCCCCATTAAAATTCTCAGTGGCAGAATTTTTTTTTTGTCAGATTGGTACCTTTTTGGTCATATGTTTGTAAAAGATGTTCTTGCTTTGCAATTTTTTTAAAAAAAATACAGAGCAGGCCGGGCGCGGTGGCTCACGCCTGTAATCCTAGCACTCTGGGAGGCCGAGGTGGGCGGATCGTTTGAGCTCAGGAGTTCGAGACCAGCCTGAGCAAGAGCGAGACCCCATCTCTACTAAAATAGAAAGAAATTATATGGACAGCTAAAAATATATATAGAAAAAATTAGCCGGGCATGGTGGCGCATGCCTGTAGTCCCAGCTACTCGGGAGGCTGAGATAGGAGGATTGCTTGAGTTCAGGAGTTTGAGGTTGCTGTGAGCTAGGCTGACGCCACGGCACTCACTCTAGCCTGGGCAACAGAGTGAGACTCTGTCTCAAAAAAAATAAATAAATAAAAAAAATAAATATAAATAAATAAAAAAATACAGAGCAATAACTAAGCATCTTTGTACAAGCAGTTTTATCATTAACATCTTGATTTGATAAACACTTTGGAATGGAAATATCACCAAAGATCCTCAGTTCAGACCTATGGAGTAATTAAAAAAAAAAAACAGAATTATCTACATTTTTAAATATTAGTTTTAAAAACAAGGTAATTAGAACTTTCTAGAGAGGTACCTACGTTATCATTAATAATGAACTTGTATATACATAGCTTTCAGAACCAAAAGGTATTGGTTGAAATCACACTCAGAAAAATTCATGTGAGGCTTAGTCCCATCACTAGAGCAAGGACAAGCATTCTGGCTTTCTTTTTATTTTCAGTTGCATCATGGTAGGAACAAGTAAAATTTAAAAAAATTTTTTTTCCCACTAAGTACAAATAACTGGCCTATGCCTTAATTGTATGTAGGTTACGCTTCTCCTCCCTCACTTTCTGAAGGTGAATCTGAGCAAAAAGAACCGAGACATGAGCAGCCAAGGGACAGTGAATATGAGCATTTTCTGGCATTTAAATTAGCCCACTGCAAACAACTAAGCCTGGCATACATAGAGAAATTTTCAAAAGGAATAGGTATTGAGATAAATAAAAGCTTTCAAAGAAAATTTTAAAAGCATTTTCTCTTTTTCCCCAGTCTCACTTTTGAGAACAAGAAAATTTTTAAGTTCAAAGCATAAAACTCATTAATACAGATCCCCTAGGGATTAAATGTGGAAGGTGGAGGGAGATGCATAATCAATGAACTTGTTCTGCCTAAAAAGAAATTCACACAAGGAATGTAAAAGATAATTCAAAATGAACTGGGAGACATTTATCTTCAATTGCTAATACAGTTTTTTTAATGCTCATGTTTTTCTACACAAGATCATTTACATTAAAAAAAACTGTTGTGTTAACTTCATTCCAACACAATGCATTCTATCTAGCAAGCATGATTTACAAAGCCACCTTTGGCCACTAACTGTCAATCATTTAAGGCTTTTCCAGGATTTGTGTCCGAGGTTTAGGTGTAGGTCAAGAGCAAATCCTTCTTGGTTAACATATGTAAAGATGGCTCCACCAAATGCAAAAAAAAAAAAAAAAACAAAACAAAAGGTATTACCAAGCTCACCTATCTGATAATAAAGTCCTCTGCAAGTTACATTACCATAAAATTAGTAAAGTTCAAAGTCCCAATCCAGAGGCAACTTTGTGTGGGATGAGTGAGGGATGGATGTGAACCCCACACACCCTACATCCACTCCCGGCCTCACAGTCACTCCCTCAGCTGTGCCACTGCCATGCAGATCTCAACCCGGCAGGGCCACTTCCCCTGTTTTCATTCAGGGCATTGGCAATAGTTCTTGAGGTCTCTTCCAACTTCTTGTTTTGGCTGTGCATTTTAGGCTTCTCTCGGTACACGCTTAAGATAAAGCTATTACTTCACTGTGAAGTAATGAAGAGAAACAAGATGTACCCCAAACAGAGTAGGTTAGATTCGGCTTTTGGTAGTTGATGTTCTTCATGTCACTGACCCTAGGGCTGAAAGGTGTTTGTTATCCAATCCCAATCCAGCCCAAACCAGATCAAGACCCTAGCTGGCTGATGAATCAAAAACAAGATGAGATAAGATATTAAAGATTTAAAAATATATATACACCTTAAACATGCACCTTAAAAATATGCAGGTTAATGGGCTTGAGATAAGGCAACACCTTTGAATAAAGGTCCTCTGGCAGGGTCCTTACAAACCCACAGTGTATTGGCACCAAAGATTTACAATTTTGGTTTTTTTAAAGTGGAGAAAGAATCTATTCAACCTGAACCCTTGCATAGCAATCTGACTATAGAATTCTTCATGGTTTCCCCTTATCTCTTATAGAATCTGACCACACCTCATTTATCAGCAATGTATGCCTTCCGAAGGGTTTGACTTAGTTTTTCCTAAAGATAATTTTTTTCACATTCACTGTTTATTGGTTCATTTAGTATTTAACCTTTATTAATCAGAAAAACAATCACCACTGCACAAACATATCTGAAAAGGCACAACTGAGTTTCAAGGAAAACAGAACTCAACGACTGTCCTGGAGGGTAGGTGAGCAGGCGGAGTGCCACATCAACCAGCAGAGGTGTGCGTCAGGGGAATGAGAGCATGTGGGTTACTGTGATGTGCTGGGGAGGAGAGATCAGGTGAGAAAGCTACAAGTACCCTAAACATATGGCCAACAGGGGCAAAGACAGGGAAGACTACAGGATGGCTTTTTAAATGTGTGATTTATTTTCCAATGTGATAGAATTAACCTCAATTTTGCAACTTCCAAAAAAATAAATAAATAAATAAATAAAGACTTGCCACCCAGAAGCACCACTAATATTAACACTTTAAATGTGTAAGAGTTGAATGTTACTTGTTTCTACAAGTCCATCTTTTCGAAAATCTGAATGGTGATATTGTATGTGTACGTGCGTGTATATACATGTTATTTAATGTGCACACATGACTGAGTGTGCTCAACTATCTCATAATTAGCTTGATGCCAAATTATTTTTTTAATTCGTCTTGCCTTTGGAATACATGGTACGGTCTATGTGGTTCTCTTAACATATTTGTCTCCCCATGTGCTATTTACATTGACATTAGAATTGATTCAGATGCCTTCAGCCCAGTGTCACACTAGTGTCAGGCAAGAGCAACAAGGCACCAGCATCCATGAAAAGGCAGACGGACATGCATAATCTGCATGGCAGGTAACTGGAAGGCTGATACTGATACTGTCTTATCACCACAGGCCTTTCTCAGCTAGAAGCCTTCGTCTCTAAAAACGTCCTAACAGACAACAGGACTCTGAACCAGATAACTCCGTTATTTGCACGCATATTTGTAAATATTACTGTCATCCCTAAAAACAATCTTATGTATAAGAACAAACCACACACCACTAGGTTAAAATATTTTTCTTTCCAGACAGAAACCGTAAGTGTATTTAACATTATAGACAGCTAAACAACTGTATGTTAACTTGTTCCTAAAATCCAGTTGGTCTCTATTGGACACAAACTCCTTCCTCTGGTTCTTAAACTGCCTCAGAAATGCAGATTTTGCTAAGCATAATCATATTTGTTGAATCCATGGAAACCTGAAGTCTTTGTTTCCAGAATTTAAAAACTGCTATATATTTCTTGATTTACTAAAAATCAACCAAATAAGACTGGAGAGTGATATTCATCAGTTACTAGAGGGAGGGGGAAAAAAACCCTGATTTTACATTTTAAAAGATTTGAAATTTACACTCTGAGGTTGCAATACTAAGGGAATAGACATTCTCAGAAAAATTATGCTCAGTTATGTTAAAGTCCTTTAGGCAGACAGAACTGGTAACTCAAATATTCCAAAATGATTATTTATATTGATATATGTTTAAAATCATCAACTGTCATCCAGTCTTCATTTTTAGTCAGCAAAACCATACGTTATAGAAAAAGGTCGCTACTAGAACAGTTACTAGTAAATGTTTACGGGAATAACTGAATTAGAAAATAAAACTCTTAAAATTCACTGCTTGACCATATCATTTTATTTCCTAATCGAGGAGTAAGTGGGTGTTTCCAGGATATTTTGGGGATAATTTCAGAGTGTGCACAGATGCTGTTACAATTCTAAGCACTCCAGCGCTTCCTAGCTGGTACTTAAAACTTTATTTAACATGTTAGTATTATTGTCAGCAACACACACACACAAATTCCCTACTCAACAGCTCCCTACTCCAATAACCCAAATCCAACCATGCTATACTTTTCAATTCCTGCTCTTTGTTCAGGCTGCTCCTATCACCTTGAATCTCCTCTCGGTCTGGCCCAAATACAGCCTCAGCCTACTGAAATTCTACCTATAGCCCAGGGCTCATCTGAAGCATGGGCCAAATATTTCTCCCGGTGCGTCCAACCCAGCGGTGACCTTTCTAGCCCCTATACCCCCAATACTCCCCTTTCCACCTCTCTCTAGTCACTTGCTGGCAATATTTAAGTATCAGTGGCTAGATAAGCTCTGAGTAGTTAGCCCTTAAGGCAGAGGCTGTGTATCTACTGCATGAGGCAAAGGAACAGTATCACTGGTGATCAATGGAGATGCAGGGCTGGAAAAACCACCAGTGTGTGGAAGGAGGCCACAAATTATACCAATAATGCTGACACTAGTCACTAAGAGATGCCTCTTAATATTGGCTAAGTGTGTAAAGCTAGTATCACCCTAATAACCTAGAAGATGTACATGGATCAGGCAATAATAAATATCAACAAATCGGGGACAACAAAAAAAAATATTTTGACACAGAAAGCAGTGGCATGTTCTACTTAACCAAAATACTGTAAATACAATTTTCCCAGATGTCACCTAGTGACATTAAGCAAATGTAAAAATTGAAGATGAAAATAACATCCATTACTTTGGTGACCAAGATGGTTTCAAATGTACCGAGCTGATAATTTTCCAAACTGAGGTTAAATCATGCTTCAACACTGAGACTATCCCACACTTGTCCTGTCGCCTGCAGCTATCTAGCCCAAAACAGACTATTCTAATTGCCAGCAACATTTCAGAAGTAGTACACTAACTTCTGTCAGCTTATGAAAAGGAGTTTTAGGTGACGGCTCACCATGTTCTCTTCCATATAGGGGTGGGGAGAGAGGCAGGTGCCCACAGGCACTGAGGAAGGCTGTGACAGTGGATGTCCATGCTGGCCACTACTTGCCAGGTGACATCCCAGCTCATCCCCTGCCTACCCCTCCATCTTCCCTAAGTCATACTGCAGCCTGAGGGTCCCACATCCCTGCCCATCCAACTTCCGCACTGCCCTTCCTATCTGACCACATCCATGACCCTCCTTAAAACCCCTTGGGTACTTCCTTTTTCCGTCAGGTAAACAGCAAGTTCATGGAAGGCTCTCAGATCTAACCCTGCCCTCCTCTGCGGACTAGTCTCACCCTGCCTCTCCCTTCAGACTCATTCCTTGGGCCCTCAAAACATACTGTGCCACTTCATGCTTCCCAGAAGGCTCTCCATGAACTCCTAGATCTGATTAACTTCTTCCCACTCCTCAATGGAGACCAGATCCAAGTTTCTTCTAGTGAGGTTTCCTCATGCCTTCTGCATGCCACAACCCCGCCCGCCGCCTTGTTCAGGTCTCTCTGGTACACAGAAGGCAGCACGTGGCAACACAACTCTGTTTACACATCTGTCTTCCACACAGAAACCAGGGCAGCAATCATGTTTCTTCCCTGACCCTGAGTGCCCAGCAAAATCCTGGAGACACAGCACATATCAAATGTCTACATCAATGTTGCAATCCTGGGACTACCGTAACATTCCAAATCCCCAGAAGCAGAGAGCCATCCATCTTAGTCACTAAATAAGAACCAGAAAACCATCATTCTTCTTGGAGACACTTTTAGGCTAGGGAGCTATTCCCCCATTAATCTGGGGCTTGCGTCTTCCTTCATTTGTTCCAAGTGTGCTCTACTGTAAGTCAGGCACCGCACTAGGTACTATGAAATTACTAAATAAAGGGATGAGTAAGTAAATAAGGCTCCCAGGGAGCTTAGAACTTAGTGGGAGAAACACAGCATTCAACAGTCATAATTCCACACTATTTAGTATAGTACATGCAGGTAATACGCCTCTATATACTCCATGTTTTTGATTACTGTCCACTATTTAACCCTGTTTGGCTACTCAAGTCATTGCTATTGCCTTTGACCCTTTATCAAGTTCAATACCCTCCAACACATGGCAACTGAGGTGCCAATAAATGAAACCTATATTTACAGATTTCAATTCTAGTTGTTTGAAGAACTAAGGAGATGGACTAGCCCATGTTCATTTTACTGAACAAGAGGCCACATGCAGACGGGTTACACGAATTGCTTGGGGTCCCCAACAGGAGTGCAGCTGAACCTGATCTTTTAAGTCTTGGCTTAATTCACTTCCCGTCTTTCTTGTCCCTTACTGATTGACAGTAACACGTCTCCCACAGTTTATTATTAATAAATTCAGTCTACATCCATATGAAAAATTGTGCTGGTGTTTGTTGGAGCAGAGGAAATGACAAAAACCAAAGGCAATATGGTAATACCATATAATCTCACAGCCAAATGGTTTCAGTTGCTAACATTTTTAGCGTTTGTGGTAGGATGAAATTATTGGTCCTGGAGGCTAGGGGGTGGCTCATGCCTGTAATCCTCTAACACTTTGGGAGGCCAGGGCAGGAGGGATTGCTTGAGGTCAGGAGTTTGAGACCAACCTGAGCAAGACCAAGACCCTTGTCTCAACCACAAAAAAAAAATTTCCATCTCAACTCTTCCCTCCATGGCCCCTTGTCGGGTGAAGTGTCCTTCCCTACTTCTTGGTTTCATGGTTAACTTTGGCCAATGGGATGCTAGCAAACCTGATGCTAGCAGAGGCCCGACACATACTTATGCAGTAAGGCTTGCCTTCTTGAACATCTGACACCACCATGTGCAAAGAACTTACCCCATATGGTCACTCACCTTCCAGCCAGGACTTCAAAGCGAGACAAATGTCATAGGCTGCCTCAGGCAACCTCATACATATGAGCAAGAAATAAATGCTTATGATTGTAGCCCACTGAGATTTTTTTGTGGTAGCTGTCTGTTATGCAGCAAAAGCTGACTGATACAATGTCTTATCTTTCAAGTCAAAAATGCATGTTTCTGGTTATCTATCACTGTTGTATCCCTTAAGAGTATCAACTCACTGCTAAACAAAGTAACAACAGCCTAATTCTTTTTAAATTCCATGTTACTAATTTCTCTAGGCCATCTTTTATTTGAATTCTTTTCAGAAAAGAAAATGTCTCCAAATCAAAGTGTCATTTTCAAGTGTTTCACTGCTTCTTAAGGTAGGTATTATGTAAGAGGATGGGAGAAAAAGTCATCCTTTCAGTTACCACCTCTCAAAATGCCTCCTTTTTCCTTCAAAGCAGTAAGATTTGTCACGATCAGTTAATTTATTAAAGATAATTTTCGGCTCATATGATGGATCCTACAGGTAGGTGGGAAGGGAGTACATGTATCTTTCACTGCAGGTACTAAAGATTTTTAAAAGGCTGTTGTAAAATCCTCAGCTGAAATAAATGTTAAAATACACCGCCTTCTGATATTTTTAAAGAACCTCCAAATCAGGGTAAGAGTAAACAATGACACCCAACGTAAATGTCCTTTAATTTTGCCAGTTTGATTCTAGCACACAGCTCAATATTAACACTACTCAAATTTGATTAATTATTGCTATCATTTGTAATTTTTGAAGCTCCATAGACTTGAAATAAAATTATTGTTTGGATGAAAAAAACAGTTAAGCAATAAAGTCATCCGGAGGGCAGAATATCAAACTGGGGACTTACTGCTTATTTTTCCTTCTGCTTGCCATGGACAAGGTTAATTTGTCTCCTTTCTTTATTCTTCTCTTCTGTCTTATAAAAGGAAAAAGATGTGCTTTCTTTGGAAAGGATGTAATTTCCAATTTATATAAATATTTTTTCCAGTACACGCAGTATTAATGTGCCCGGAGTGAGTATAGAATTATGCATGAGTACACATAAATTTAAGTCCCTTTAACACCTCACCACAGAAAATACAGGTTTGAGGGCATCTATTATTTGATGTCGACAGAGTTGGTGGTTTTCTTAGGAAAATGAAGGTTAATTTTTCCATTTTGGAAATGGAGATAATTTAAATTGACCAGGTAAACAGAGTTAAACATTCCTCCCTACTTTTGAACCAAGACTAGTAGAATGGCATTGTCCTCAAGGAAGACTTGATTTGTATATATTCCAACTGATGTCTATAGAGAAATTCTTCAGGGGGGGGAAAATCCCTCAAGGCCAAAGGTTTTTAACCTGGAGCCATTGGATAGAACTAAGGGGATTAGTGATCTTGGATAGGAAAAAACACATTTCTATTTTTATGAACCACCCATTAAAACTTAGCATTTCTCTGAATTACGAATATAGACAACATCTCACAGTATTGACAGTACCTGTGACTCTGACACCAAGAGAAGTCTGACACTTACACATTACACCTGCTATCAAAACTAAAATATTGTTTACTCATCACCACCTCAAAATCACAGTGACCCACCACTAAATCTTGTTATCTAATACACTGGTAAAGAAGCACACATCTATTACCATAAAACAATTTTGACAACTGTGTGCAATATAACTGGTTTTCTTTGCAATCACATGTAATTTTATATCATGCATCTTTCAATTCTGAGGACATGGTGCATCTACCTGGCACACCCTCACTCTTCAGCACCCTATTTTTATTAACTGAGGGCATCCAGTGGTCTCTCTTTGGGGAGGAAGATGAGCGCACCATACTGGGGAAGAGAGAGGAGATAACAACCTACATGTATGTCTATACCAGTGAAATTTACAAAATGGTTATCATGATGAGGCATCTGTCTATTTGGCACCATCTAAAACCGGCAAGCAATGATTGTACAACAAGGGGGTGTTTAGTGTATGAGGTTTAGGACATTGTGCCAGAAAACCTAAAGCATCCAAGTTGTAAAACATTGTAATAAGCAGGTAATCCTAGGCACAGCGTCCAAGTTTCTGCCCTAACCTGTTCCTTATGATTATGATTTTAAAACATCCCAGTGTCAGCAGGTTCACTGTGAGTCAGACCTGAAATAATAAATGGCTTATTTTCCATCCTCATGGAGGAAATACATCATGGCTCATTGTGGCTCACTTAACTGAGGCTGTTTTTACAGGAAAATATAAAAATAACTAAGTCATTCTGCCTTACCATTTTTATTTTAATTTTTTTTTATTAACAAAGCTCTACACTACAATCCATTTTAAAAAGAAAAAGCAAGGTTTCAATGCAGGCTATAAAAACAATGCCTCACAAACATCTAGAAGGAAAAGTAATATAAACCCCCAAAATTAAGCTTGTAACCAACAAATACCCTGGTTTGCCAAGACAACCAATTAAATGCATTCACTTCATCAAGATAAAGTGTTCCTTATTTAAATGGTCAACCACATGATAATGCTGTTAAAAGACAGCCAAAATCATTTACCACCTTTTGTAAAGGTTGCCAGGTTTTATAAAACTACATGTATTTATATATAAACATATACCTAAATTCTAGAACCCGAAGTATTATAGTTTTTTGCAACTTCTCAACTAGATGTTGGGGGAAAAGTTGTACCTTTATCAAAAATAAATACTTTTTCTCTAGGCATCAATACTGCATAGAAACTATAAAACTCATATCTGGGTGGATAAAATAATGAGTGAGCAATATATTCTCAGAACAGTTTAAGTTTTGTTCTGTCCTTTCATTTAAACATGTTCTACATGATCTCATGAGTTCCTGAGATCTCATGTTTATGATACTGTGTCAGAATGCAATCTTATTTGTTTCCCAAAATTGTGCTAGAGTGCTACTACCGTAGGTTCAGTGTTAAAAGAAAAAAAAACCTTCACTGTGGTCTATACTTGGTACATACAATGTGTATTTCACAATATTATCACACACTGAGAATTAAGCCATAATTCCATCCCGCCTCCTTGAAACAGACTTACCTACCCATTCCCTCCTCACCTGACTCTTCTTTCACCGCTAAACACGGATGACAAAATGGGGAAAGAGAAAGACAAACAGTAGAAGCTGTCTGTTGGGGTGGGGGTGGCAATGGTGCGGTTTTCAAGTAGGAGTGAGTTTTAAAAGGCAGACCTCTGCACCGGCTCACAAGCCCTGACAGCTCCCTCCTCCCACCATAGCTACCTATTATCAACAGCAAAAAAATAAAAACCCTAAGAACTAAAAGGGTAGGTTTTGCCTGCCTTTCTGCAGGCCTTGAAGACAGGGTAAGGGGTGGGAGACTCTTAAAGGCCTAGCAGAAAAGGTACAACTTGAGGGTCCAGTTACCCATCTTCCAGTTATTAGCTGTCACACCGTGGAGACTTTGGATCTCTCTGGTGAAATCTGGGCTTCCCCACCTCTCCCACAGGGTCCTTAAAGCTCAAAAGGGACAGAGCACAGCAGGCACGCAGCACAGCACAGACAGTCAAGTATGAAGGGACTATGCTGTTAATGGGGGCTGGGAGGGGGATTACAGAGTCTGCATGAAATTATCAGGATGACACAGACACCTCATGTGTTTGAGGTTAAGGAAGAAAACAGAAGAGATTCTTGGGGGGGTGTTACACATATGTGCACACACACATGCACGCATGCAAGCATACCTAGGCAGATTAGATTTCTTTCAGAAACAAAGCAGGCCCTACAGTATCTCCGGCCAAGAAATTTTAATACCCCAGGCACAGCATTTCCTGTTTGTTTGAAGTCAGTTCCACTACTGGTACAGTGGTCCCCTCCTTATCCATGTTTTCACTTTCCCTGGTGTGAAGTTACCGGAGGTACAACACAATAAGATATTTTGAGAGGGAGAAAAACCACATTCACATAACTTTTACTATAGTATATTGTTTAATCATTCTATTTTATTATTAGTTACTGTATTGTGCCCAATTTATAAGCTAAACTTTATCATAGGCATATTATGTACAGGAAACAACACCGTATATTTATTATAAATACACACACACACAGTTCAGTACTACCTGCAGTTTCAGGCATCCACTGGGGGTCTTGGAACATCTCTCTCTCATCTAAGGAGAGGCTACTATATCTAGAATTTAAAGGCAACTTTTAAAAGAATGACCCACAAACTCTGCTTTCCCTTTCCTCATATCCCTTTCCCCAGCAAGAACTAAACTTCATGAGCCACAATTTTATGAAGGCTTTAAGATGATCCTAAGTATTTCCACCTTGAAATCTGGGTAAAAAAGAACATCTGATACCTGTAAACCCTATTTCTCCATCAGGATTGTCACTTGGTCAACAAAACACAGCACAGTCAAATGTGTTCTCTTATTTTGGGTAGCGTGCATGCGGGATGGCAGGGTCTGTGTGAAGAATGGCCAGAAGTAGGAAGAGACATAGTAGAAAGGTCACTGGTCTGTCACCGCTCTCCTCCTTAGGCACATGACAATGTGACATGGTTGCATGTGGTTTGCAAGAGGCCTCCTCCTCCCTTCATGGTCTGTTCTCCAAACCATTCCCAATCTAAATCAATTTTTATTTTCAGTTTGGTGTTAAAAAAAAAAAAAAGTTACTACACACAGAGGGACCTTAAGTCTGTGACTTTAATCACATCAAAGTCTGGAACTTCAAAGTCATAGTTCCCACGGCAACAGCAACTGGGCTCCCATCTGCAATCTGAGTGTTACTGTAGATGGTAGTCTCTGCGATTTAAGACCGTGATGTGTGTGGGGGGAGTGTGGCCAAGTCAGAGGCACTATGAATTTGAATTTCCCGACTCTCACTTGGTTAGGTTTAGCGAGTGATTACGTGGTGTTAGCGTGTCCACTTAAAACAGGTCCCCCAAGAGAAAGCACATTCAGGTCACTTGAACAAACACGAGTGTGGGCCATACCGCAGCCATCTGCCTGCCTGCCTTTGCAGGTGCATCACCTTCCAACAGGACTCTGTGACCAGGAAGGCAGGGACAGCTCTCATGGGATTAAAGGTGGGCCCTCACGGCTAGTACCATTAAATAAATGGCTTGCTTTTCTAAGAGCCTGTGAAGAGCTCTAAATCAGGCCCCTCTTTAAAGAGAAAAAAATAAGAGAAAAAAAACTAGCATCCAACCCAGCGTTTGAACCACCAGCAGTTACCTTTTCTCTACCATGCAACATAGTGGTTTCCAAAGGTATTTTCCACAGCTCTAGTTCCTGATTTCTGTGGCCACTCTGTTTCAGGAATAAGGACAAAATTGAATACAGAGACGAAAGTTGGAAAAGTCCCACGGAACGAACCTGGTGCCAGTGGTGCTGTGCAAGTCCACCTGGCCGTGCCAGGGCGCGTCTAAAAGCCAAACTGCTGTATGCTGCATCCCTACTGTCCCTGCCTCCTCTGGTAGCTGGAAATTTTAAAACTAGATACATTTAACTACCAGGATATGTGCTGACCAGGAGCTAAGTCCACTTTAGAAAGGCAAGAACACTGCAAGGAACAGGATCCCCCCCCATTTCAAAGCTCGATCCTGCAACATGATGGCACCACATTTAATGCATCGGAACATGCTACCCAGAGAGAATAACCTACAGGTTCAAAGTCACTGGAGTTGCTAAAGACCTGAAAATACAGTCAGTGACCATCTCATTTTGTAAATAGGAAAACTAAAGAACAGAGGGGCAAGTCTTCATGTAGAAAGGTATTGTTACTGAGAATGATTCTAGAAACTTTTTGGTGCTGCAGTCAGTGGAAGACCTAGGTTCTGGGCCCTGAAGGGACTTGGTGGCCAGCCTTCCAACCACCTCAGCCACTCCAAAAACATTTAGACCATTTGAACGAACACAGACCAGAAAGTCAGGGCTGAAAGACAGCAAGGAAAGCAGAGTGCTAACTCACAGAACCACGTGGCACAGAGCCCCTAATCAGATCTTCATCCAGGGCCTGCTGGATTTAAACTGTGTACAAAATAAGGCCAATTATTTAACACACTTCATTATACAGCTTCTCCTGGGAAGCTCATCCCTTCCTGCTTGAAAACCACATTTAAGTACTTATGAGGCCAGCCGACACACACACAGTAGGAGGAGGTGTTTGCAAAGCTCCAGAAGACATTACAATACAGGTAAGTAAAAAAGGGCCAATGTTCCCAGTGACCAACCACCCCAGTCACCCAGTAAGATAGGAATTCACACAATGAATGCAGAGATAGCTGAAAAGTGCATTCATGTAACAAATAGTTGCCAAACACCTACTATATCCCAGGTTCAAAGGAATGAACAAAAAGAAGATGCTTGCCGTTGTGGAGCCTGTGTCCTACAGCAGGGAGATGGACCTGCAAAATACGCTGAAGGTACATGGCAACAAGTGCTATGAAAAATAACACAGAGGAAGGTGTCTGGTGCCTACAGAGGATGCAGGGAGGCTGTGATTATCCACAGAGAGGCCAAGGAAGGTTGCACTGAGTCAGCGAGGAAAGGCGAGGGAAGTTAGCCATACAGACACCTGGGGAAGAGTGTTCCAAACAGAGGCAAAGGACGGTGCCCAAGCCCTGAGGCAGGAGGATGCCTAGCCTGAAAGGAGGCCAGTGTGACCAGAGACATGAAGGAAATGAGGTCAGAGAAACAACAAGGGGACTGGGCCATGGAGAGCCTTGCAGGCCACTGAGGAAGCCAGGCAGCCAGAGGAAGCTTGGAGCACAGGCTCACTGTGGCCCCTGCAGGGAGACGAGGGCAGAAACAGGAAAACCAGTTAGGAGATACAACCATCAACCAGGAGAGAAATTATAGTGGCCGGGACCAGGCACAGCCACAGAAGGGATGAGAAGTGAAGGAATCTGGAGAAGATGACAGCATTTGCTGATAAAATGGATGTAAGGTAAGGAAGGAAAGGAAAAATGTCTTCTTCCTGAAATTTGACAGCACTTTAGTTAATGTGAATATTTATGCAAATGAAAAACAAGTATCTTTACTGAGACAAGAATGCTGCACTCCCTAGCACACAACACAAAATCAAGTCAGAGTGCTCTGAAGACCGGGTCATGTTTGAAGTATAGAGGAAAGAGATGGAAAAATTAATAAAAAGACAAGAACCAGAACAGTTCTAGAAAGTTCTGTGGAGGAGGAAAGGAGACTCAAGGAGAGACAATGCAGGAAGAAAGTGGGGAAAAGATTTCAGACACAGATGCAGCAGGGGACACAGTGTTCCTGGGAAGGACAGTCGGTCAGTCAGCCAACTCACAGGCAGGAGCAGTAGAAGGGGTGGCATGGAAAGGCTATGACAAGCAATTTCATTTTTTGTGGAGGTGAGTATGAGAAGCTACCAAGCAGGCAGAACAAGACTGAAACACAGGAGGGAGACGAAGCTGTGTTTCTGTGCTTAGGACAGAGCTGATCAGTGAGGCTGGGCGCAAGGGGCTGTGGAGAAAAGACACAATAAAATCAAGATCTGCAGTAGAACCAAGGAATGAAAAGAACAAAGTGACACTACCTGGCAGTTTATATCCAGAGCCAGAGGGAAGGCGACAGAGAAAGGAGCAAGGAACCAGGTTAACAAGGCAATGCTGCAACTAACCTCCAGTGCAAACTGCAATTAATTGGTAGTGGTCAATTCTCACAGCAAACACTAGACATACACACACACCGAGTTTCCCAGGTGTTCTTTCAACCGAAATTCCGTCTGCTCTAGAATCCTTATCCAAACATGCAAATGCAGACATAACCTCCCCACACCCGCCCTGCTGGATCCAACTCACCTTAACACATTAACTGCCATGTGAGTTGTATTTAACTCACGTTAGTCTGGAGCCTGGGCATATGTAACTGCAATTGATTCGTGAAAATCTTACTTGTCGATGTTCTTATTGTTATAATTAATATTGACAATTTAACTGCATATAACTCATGCACAGAAGACAATAAAAAATAACAAATTTTTTATCAAATTAGAAAGGACTGTTTTGTTTTTGAAGTTTTTACTCCATTTTCATAATAAAACACCGTGGCTCCAAGGAAACAAAAATTTTTTTCTAGTGTGGCAGTCAACGTGTTAAATATAAATAACTAAACAGTTAGTTTTAAATATTATACAAAAGTACTAACTTCTGCATACATTTCAAATGGGGTGACAGGAAGAGAAATGACACTCTAGGGAACAATCTATCCCTGATGAATAAGAAAGGTGAAAGTTTACTACAATGTTTATCACTAACAAGAGAAAACGGCAAAAAATCACATCAGAGCTCAGATTCTTGTCCCAAAAAAAGATCAGGTAAGATGTCCCTAGTAGCCAAGAGCTAGAAAGGGAGACTCAGTCAGTCCCATCTAACAGAGACACAGAGCCACAGTGCACAGGCCTCAACAGGCCAGCACTCCTCTCCTAACTTACATTTGGGTGAAGGAACAGGAGGATAGAAAGACTACGAAATAGAGAAAAGAAAAAGAAGAGAGAGAAAGAAAACCAATCTTGTTGGGAAACAAAATCATGATCTGAAAATAAGAGAAAAGATTTTAACAATGTTGAACAAGTAACTAAGAAGAAAGCAAAAACTAACACGGCATTTCATTTTTCGTTTCAGAGATTCCTAACCAATTGAAGCACAGGTGATTCATACGTTGTTTGTAATACAACAGATGAGAGGTATTACATTCAAAATTCTCTGCAGAGAGGGAAAGGCTCCAGAGTACAAGCCTCAGATCATCAGGAACAGGAAATGGAAGAGCCCCCATCTCACACACTCTTCAGGCCTGATCCTTGCACTGGTAAAATAGAAATCAACATGTGGCCTGGCTTGGTGGCTCACGCCTGTAATCTTAACACTCTGGGAGCCTCAGGCGGGAGGATCGCTTGAGCTCAGGAGTTCCAGACCAGCCTGAGCAAGAGACCCCGTCTCCACTAAAAATAGAAACAATTAGCCGGGCATGGGGGCACACACCTGTAGTCCCCGCTACTCCAGAGGCTGAGGCAGGAGCCCAGGAGTTTGAGGTTGCTGTGAGCTAGGGTGACAACACAGCACTCTAGCACAGGTGGCAGAGGGAGACCCTGTCAAAGAAGGAAAGGAAAGAAAGAAAGAAATCAACATGTGACACGTCTGCCAAAATTGCATCATCTGCTGTTCTAGAGACTCCTTCCAGAGTACTTCAAGACTTGAGAACCTGAAATGCTTTCACACTGAAATATCCAGTTGTCTTTCTTCTTCCAAGCTCCCAAGAGCTGTGTTCCATGTTACAGGATGGTTTTGGTAGGTGATTTGGCTAAGCTGAGTGATGATGCTGGAAAGGACAGTAATTGCCATTTACTGAACAGCAGAATTGTGAAATAGAGAATAGTACAACAGTTAAAACCAAGAGACTTGGAGACAGATCTGAGTTTGATCCCAGGTTGTACCTTTTATTAACTGTGTGATCTATTAATACCTAAAATATCTAAGTCTTGATTTCTTCTTTACGAATGACAGCCTTATCTTACATTATATGGATGGAGTAAGAAGTCAGACATGCTCTTACCAAATGGCACATAATAAGTACTCAATAAAAGGTAGCTACCTCAGTAGCCAGCCTGTCTATAACATAAGCTCAGTTTTCATTTCCATGGCATTCAAGCAGCAGAAAGAAGTCCAAAAACAGGGCTCTTCCCACTCCTTAAAACCATAAAGCAACAAGTATCTTCTGAGTAGCTCCAAACATGCTCAAAAGATATTGGATTAGCATCATTCTTCAGCATTACATAATACTTGTATATAGTATTACGTAAGATTTATATAATTTCTCCTAATTAATGAGCTTGACATTCTCTCTTATGTAATATTAAACTATATACCATTAAACACTTAGCCTTCATCCTAAAATAAAAATCTCAAATTTCACAACTGTGGGAAGAGCTAGACTTCTAGAGGGGGTGTTTATTTAACCACCACCATCACCTTCAGTGAACTGGCTGAGCCTCCATACGACACTCCGAGACATCAACTCTGCAAGTGCTGGCTGTCGCAAGGAGTTTCTTTACTGACAAAAGGCAAATCTATCTTTCCCAAGTCGAAGATATCCGAACAAAAGTTGCCAAACCTTGTGCCAACTCTGCACAATTCCACTATTGCCTGAGCTTGTTTCCTCAACTATAAAATGGGGTTAATAAAGGAGAATTGCTCCAGGATTGTGATGATGAAAGGAGCGAATACATGTACAGTGCACAGCTCTATGCCTGGCAAAACATGATTTTTCTAAGTCAAACTATTTTTTATTATTATAACTGATAAATTCCAATCCCTTAAAAATTATTTTCCACGTTTTCCCCTATTTTGCCCATTCCCCAAGAATAACAAGAGCTGTAAGTAAGTGTGGAAGTTAGGAAGGGTGCTCTGCTCAGGAAGAAACAACTTCTCCAGACAGGAGATTCCCCAAGGCATTATCTGCTTCAGGGTAATTCAAAGGTTTAAGACCACGCCAATCATTTTATGACTTCAAGTCTACTATGGTAATGCATTTGCACAGCAAAATTCTGAGTTGAAAGAATCCCTTTTATCAAAACAAAATCACCTAATTTGCATTTATTCACCTTTCCTCTAAGTTCTCCAATGCGGGAAAGTTAAAAAAAAAAAAAAAAAGAAATATATATAGTTAAAGGGGAAGAGGAACAATGGAAACAGAAAACTAGCTTCTGAAAAATAACACAACCATTATACTGAGATGCATTTCTCCAACTATCAAAAATATGACCATAAAACATTTATCCATTGGTAGACCACAAGGTTTTTTTTTTTTTTTTAAGTGACACTGGGGACCATGTGGGGGCATTGGTTATTACTAACTGCTGACTATTATGAAAATAAACTTTTTTCTTCTGTATTTTATTCTCTTGTGTCGTGTATCACATGATAATCCAGAAGACAGACTAGCAAACTTGCAAATAACAAGAAATAAAAAGAGAAAAGCAATAAAATCAACAGAATTAATTTACACCAACAAGTTAGAATGCTGGGTTTAAAATCAACATAAAATTGAAGTTCAACGGTTAAAAAAAAAAAAAAAAAGGGAAATTAAGGGAAATGTGTTTGACGACAGAGAAATGTTTGCAGACTGTAAATTTTACATGAACCACCAGAGTGATAGAAATTCTGGAAAAGGTGTTGTGGCCTTAGGCTGCGGTAACCTATGTACAGTTTCCAGATCACAGGAAGTTAAAGTCTCATTGCACTCAGAACCTGCCGCACCAAATCTGGAGGACTGGCTGAGCTCTTCAGTATTTATTAGCTCACTTTAAGGACTCTGCTCAGTGAGAGTGCATCCCAGTAAGAGAATGGGGTCCAGTTCTGGGAACTGCGGTTAAAGTTCCCTGTCTCTGGAGATAAACAAGACCTGAGTGACCCTCTGCAGGAGGAGCTGCAAGGGGATATGTGGCCTATTCTCAAGTCTAAGACTCCACGCCCTTATGAACTGTCACCCTAGGGAAGCCTGATGGGAACATTAACAGAAAACAGGCCAAAACTGTGATTAAAGCTGTTAACTAATACTACCACAAAAATGTATCACTCAGGACGTTCCTAAGAACATAGAGATACTGTACTGTAGTAGCTTCACAAAAAGTTACCAGAACCTGCAGCAATGCTTTCCTTTATAACATCTAAATGTTGTGCCAAAGAATACCCAAATACTACTTACCAGGTATTGCCTACCCTACCCTACCACTTACAACATTCTGGTTCTGATTCATATCATATTGTGAGAATCCCAGGGCCAGAACACCCATCTCAAGTTCAACAGTAGCTAGCCAAGCAATTTGGCAGGTGGGGACACTGCATAGCAACTTAATACTTTCTAAAGTTTATCAAGTCCGCCTGAATTATTTTTTGGAAATTTTGAAAGCGTATGGAATTACCCACTCCCACAACCCAGTTATCTTTTCTTTGTAAGCATGGAACATACGATCACAGCTTTCAATGAAGTGTTTCAGTGATGGAAATAACTGTTCATTAAGATTTATGCACAGGGTTTAATATGTGTAACAAAGAATATTTCTGGCAATCCATTAGGTAGAAAATTTAACAATGTCCATTTCAGTATTAAGATCTGTGTTCTAAAGCTCTTTGCCAACCAATCATAAAACATGGTTTCAAATGCTAGTTGAAAGTAACCAGAAGTCTCGTAATATATGAAGTTTTGATTGGATAAATTTAAGTCAGTAGAAATCACAAGTACTTTTTATTGTGGTAAGAGTTAAGTGGATTATCAGTAGACAAAAATCCTTAAAGCTTTAATGCAATGGAATTACCACACTGAATTGAGAGGAAAACAAATTAATATATGATGTTAATCTGGGTTCAAAGTGGGGGAAAAAAGTGGGAAATAAAAGCATCACCATGACTACCATGAATTTGACATATTGATAAATTATTTATTATGACCTAGAACTAGTATGACATGCACAAATGTACTAATCATTAAGTACTAAATTCATCATTCAAAAGCTCTAACTCAAGGGGTCTCTTTGTCCACCTACATAAAACAAATATGTTATCAATAATTTATATCACTTGCAGTTTCCAATGCTAATGAATCACTTTTCAGCAAATCCTAAATGTTATAGATGCTGAAACAGAGACAAGAGAGTTTAAATAATGGACCTGGTCCCTGACCAGGGACCAGTGACAAGGGTGGAAAACCTTTTTCATCTTTACTATCTTCTATTTTAAAACCTAAGACTGTAGTCCCCAACCCTCCCCCCACCCCACCGCCTATTAGGGACCAGGCCTCAGAACTCTGCTGCCAGCTCTCCTCCCCCAGTCTTCTGTGAAACTTGCCCCAACCCCCACAGCAGCTCCTCTCCCCATCCCTTGCCATCACTGCCTGAGCTCTGCCTCCCTCCCATCCACCCTCACCCACCCATGGAAAAATTATCTTCCATGAAACTTGTCCCTGGTGCCAAAAAGGTTGGGGACCGCTGATAAGACTATTTTAGAAAATGCCTGCTATATGACATATTCTATTGAGATAGAATAATAGAAAAACAAATCCTAGCCAGCAGATATTTTGGTAATAGAATGTATTTTTAACTAATCCCACTTCTCAAAACATTGTAAAAACTTTTAAGGATGTAGTATTCACAAGTCTCCTGACAAAGGAACCAAGTAGGAGCCCTGGTCTCAGGCAGTTATGATGGTTTAATGTAAGCGATAAATGGTTTATGAAACTTAAAACCTTCTAAAGCTGTCCTATTGGTGGGAGAGCTCCTACCCCACACTCTGAGATGTTCTTTTCTAGTAAAAGAAAGTATGAATGCATTTATGCATCACAGGGATAATAAACAGAATCACACGTCACTAAAGATGCCTAAATTTTCTTTACTATATAAAAGATCTAGAGGTAACTCCTTGTATGTGGTAAACTGTTAAACACCCACAGAAGTGATCACTAAGCTACATAACAAAGTTGATAAGCTCCATCAAAACTACCCTTCAAAATCTGTCCTTAAGGCGAAGGTTTCCGCGTGCCCTCTCAGGAGAGGCTGTCTAGTTTCACTTGCACAGACACCAGCCCATGAACTTCCCTGACATCAGCCTTAATTCCTTAAAGCTAGAGAACAAACTTTCCTCCATCTAAAGCTATCAACACGTGCCCAAGGTTGAATTCAATGGCAACTGCCCTAACATGCGATGAAGATGAACTTCAACCTGGCCACAGGGTCCAAAACTCCTAAAATCTCACAACTTCTTTTCTAAATAGTTACCACCAGGGGTATAACAGTGTCCAATAAGAAGAAATGTATACATGCAACTCATGAAACAGCCCTTTCCCATTTTTATCTTTCTGCCTCTTCCCTCTTTGCTTCTTTAAGTTTCCAGATCATAAGCCTTAGAGCCCTGCCATCACCTCTGCTGCTTCTCCAGTTCTATCCACATCCAAGCAATTTTACCAATGCTCCCTGCTGTGGCTTCCACTGGCCTAGGCCTCTCAGAGTCAGAGCACAAGGCCACTTCCCCCAGCTCCCCTCCCCACCACATACACCCACCTCCCAACTGTTCATCTTCCTGCTCAAAATCCTTGGACAGTATATAGAATGGTTGGTCTGGTTTCTTCCAAGTTGTCAAAGACAGAAAGGCTAAAGAACTATTCAAAGGTGACTAAAGAAAGGTAATGTTTAAATGCACTGTGTAACCCTGCATTGGATTCTGTACCAAAAGAAAGTTGATATTAAGGACAACATTAGGAAGGTGACAAAACTGGAACATGGAATAAAAAATGGAATAAAAAATACTGTATTAATAAATTTCCTGAATGTGATGGCTGCACTATGAATCCATAAGAGGTTACTCTTGTTCTTTGGAAATACACACTAAAGCATTAAGGAAGACAACAGGATCACTTATATAAGCTACTCTTGAACAGGACAGGAGAAAAAGTATGTGTGTGTAAATGTATGTACATATACATAAAGAATGAAAGCTCATGTGCCAAAATGTCAAAAAAACAGTGAATCTGGGTAAAAGGTATATGAAAGTTCTTTTTTTTTTTTTTTTTTTTTGGAGACAGGGTCTTGCTCTGTCACTTGTGCTAGATAGAGTGCTGTGGTGTGATCATAGCTCACTTCAACCTTAAACTCCTAGGTTCGAGTGATCATTCTGCCTCGGGCCCCCTTGAGTAGATGGGACTACAAGATGCGTGCCACCATGTCTGGTTAATTTTAAGCTTACGTTCTAAAAAAATTTCAAAATGAAGTTTGTTTGTTTTTAAAAAAGCACCCTTTGAGGGGGCAGGAAGAAACTTTTCAGGGTGATGGATACATGTTCATCCTCTTGATTGTGGTGAGCTTTCACAAGTATATGCATATATGTCAAAACTTACCAAATTGCACTCTAAATATGTACATATTGTACGTGTCAGTTATTCCTCAACAAAGCTGGTTCTTAATACACACAAATCCCCTTGAGGGGTTAAGTCTTTCTGGACACTCTCACTCACAACTTGTCTCAACAGACCTTGTCCCTGGATGGCCCCCTTGACCCTTTTTTCATTTTTCACCTTTCTCTCCCTCAATCCTAAAGAGCTCATTGTGCTATCTGAACTTGTCTTCTTCTGGGTTTTTATCTGTTTTTTGTTTTTTAATGAGACACGGCCTCACTCCGTTGCCCAGGCTGGAGTGCAGTGGCACATCATAGCTCACCGCAACCTCCAACTCCTGGGCTCAAGCGATTCTCCCGCCTCAGCCTCCCAAGTAGCTGGGACTACAGGTGTGCACCACCCATGCCTGGCTAGTTTTACTTTTTGTAGAAATGAAGTCTCACTTTGTTGCTCAAGCAGGTCTCAAATTCCTGAATTCAAGCAATCAGCCTGCCTTAGCCTCCCAAAGTGCTGGGATTACAGGTGTGTGCCACCACACCCAGCTCCCTTCTGCTTTTTTTTTTTTTTTCCCCCATGCTATTACCACTTCCTGTAAAAGGTATAGTGGAATTTGGACTCACACAATCTAGACCCAAATCTCAATTGTGCTAATAAGTCTCATGCCTAGTTAGAAGCCCAGTTTCTTCATCTGTGAAATGGGGAGATGGCCACCTACCGACAAGATGCAGACAGGAACTGGTAGTGTGGTTGCAAAGATCAACTTAACAGTGTGTGGAAGTACTTCAAAATAATGCTGAGAGTCATTACGTCCACACATCTAAAGCCCCGCAGGCTCAACCTTCCTCCCCAAATTGTCCCCCAGCTACCCTCTCTGAAACAGGCTCATCTCCCATTGCCCTGAATTCACACAGTACCTATACTACTACAAACACTCTGTGAGGCCACCAGTGAATAAACATGGAGTATGTGGAAACCTTCACCTTCTTATGCTGAAGATACACTTGTGCAAACTCCTCAAAAGCAGATCCTGTGTGTGCTGCCTCTTTAAGTACCAGCCCAAAGCCTTGCTCATCATAAGAGCTCAATATTTGAATTCAACAATGCATTGAACTACAATGATTAGACCACAATGGCTGAAGAGGCCCACCAAACAAATGGCAAGGAGTAGTTAAAACAATGGTTTCAAGCTGCCTAAACGTCACAATGTGTAGACATATCTGAAGCACAGGCTGAGTATCCCCTTTAACTGAAATGCTTGGAACCAGAAGAGTTTCACATTTCAGATTTTTTTTTTAATATTTGTATTGTACCTACCAGTAACACATCCCTAATCGAAAATCCAAAATCCTCTAACGAGCATTTCCTTTGAGCGTTGTGTTGACACTCAAATGTTTTGGATTTGGGAGCATTTCTGATTTCAGGTTTTCGGATTAGAAATACATAACCTGCATACAGACATGGCCCACCCATGTGTGGCCTCCCTTCACATTCTTAGTTGTGAGCCGCGGCTAGAACCTGGGAGGGGACCACAGGGCCAAAGGTTCCCTGTGGGGCACTGGGTTCTGTAAGAGGAAGCTACAGATGAGCAGGTTCAGGGCAATTAAATACGTGCTAGTGGAACGAGAGTAAATCATTCTGAAACCAGAAGACCTAGAATGCAGATGGGAACTGGTGGTCAGGAAGGGTCTGTTAAGAATAAGTGGCTGGGTTTATGCTTTTCCTGTCCTCAGCACTCAAGCCCATAAACATAATGTGTGATAAGAACCTTTAATTATAATAACATACAGTATCTTTAAGTTATGAAATAATGCCCACCCACTTAAAAAAAAAGGATAGTATCATCTACCTTTCCACCTCCAAAAAATAAGATTTAAAATGTTAAGAAGCTAAACCAGGAACTCCAGTCCTGCCACAATGTTAGGCATTTTGTTCTAGGAATTCAAGTCCTGCTAATTTAAACAGCAACGGGAACTGAAACCTTGAGAATCTCTGATTCTACAGAAAATCTGGGTGCAGTTTATACACAAGCGAGCCAGGGGGAATCCTTCAAAACAGTCTGGGGCTGTTTGTTTTTGTTTTTGTTCCTACTGAAGAGCAAAAATTGTTTGTCAACAATGGAAAAACCAGGGAAAAGCTTGTCAATGATTGGTCTGGCAAACAGCAAAAGAGCCTATTTTTCCCTTGAAGTATTGCGAAGGCAACAAGCTTTGGCAACACCACTCTATCATTTTCTTTGTTTAAATCTTTTTAACTTCGTAAATGGGAGGGAAGTTGCCTTGAGGTACAATACAAAGATTCCCTCAGGACTACCACTGCTGGAATGTGGTTCAGAACCAGAACCAAAGGGGCAAAGTCTCCACACAGGTGTGACTTCCGCATTCCAAAGAGGCTGGGGAGGGAGGTTATGCTGTGGGGGAGATAAGGGAGAAAAAGAATGAAGCCATTATGATGAAGAAAAATGGATACAAAATCATTATTGCCGAAGTCTTTGCTCCAGAGTTCTCAATCAAGCAGGGCCAAAAGAGGCTGGGGGAGCAGCAGTGTTATGAAGAAGAGATTCCTGTCAAAAGAGTTTATGCTCCAACTTTGCAGCACAACCGAAGCAGACCTGACAACTGGAGCGTAAGTTCAGAGCCACCATTCCATAAACTATGACTGTGGTCTCACAGCATCCACCAAAACTAACTCAAAAGGATGAAAGACCTAAATGTAAGAACTAATACCATTAAACTCATAGAAGAAAACATAAGCATAAATCTTTGTGATCTTGGATGAGGCAATGACATGCCTTAGACCTGACACCAAAGGCACAAGCAACAAAAGAAAAAAATAGATAAATTGGACGTCATCAAAAGTAAAAACCTGTACTTCAAAGGACACCATCACCACACCCACGTTCATACCAGTATTATTCACAATAGCCAAAAGTAGGGAGCAACCCAAGTGTCCACCAAGGGATGCATGGATAAACAAAATGACATACACGCAGAATGGAATATGACATGCTACAATATGAATGAACCTTGAGGGTATTATACTAGGTGAAATAAGCCAGTCACAAAAGAACACCACTGTATATTCCACTCATATAAAGCACCTAAAGTAGTGGAATTCATGGAGACAGAAATGGTGGTTGCCAGGGGCTGGTGGGGAGAACGGAATGGAGAGTTATCACATAATGGGGGCACAGAGTTCCAGTTCTGCAAAATGAAAAGAGTTCTGGAGATGGACGGTGGTGATGGGTACATACAACAATGTGAAAGTACTTAACGCCATGGAACAATAAATTTAAAATGGTTATGACAGTACATTTTGTTAAGTATATTTTTTAAGAGATGGGGTCTCTCTATGTTGCCCATGCTGGTCTAAAACTTCTAGCTTCAAGCAGTCCTCCCACCTCAGCCTCCTGAGTAGTTGGAATTACAGGCATGAGCCACAACCCCCAGTTTATGTTATGTGTATTTTACCACAAACTTTAAACAAGGCGGGAGGTCGGGAGGACACCACCACCACCACCACTAAAAAAGTGAGAATACAACCCAAAGAATGGGAGAGATTATTTGCAAATCACAAGGCACTTGTACCCAGAATGCATAAAGAATTCTTAAAACTCACAGTAATGAAAGGACAGACATATAACACCATTTAAAAAAGGGGAAAGGATCTGAACAGATATTTCTCTAAACAAGATATACAAACAGCCAATAAGCACATGAAAAGGTAGTCAACACATCATTAACCACCAGAAAAATGGAAAATAACACCATTATGAGGTATCACTTTATACCCACTAGGATGGCTAAAATAAAAAAGTGTTGTCAATGATGTAGAGAAATCATTATAAAATTGTTATACCCTCCATGGTAGGAATGAAAAATGGTACAGCCACTTTTGAAAAGTTTGGCAGTTCCTCAAAAGGTTCAACATATAGTACCACACCATATGACCCACCAATTTCACTCCCAGGTATATACCTAAGCCAGGAGAAATGAAAACATACATACACACAAAAACTGTACATGAATAATCACAGCAACATTATTCATAATAGCAATAATTCAAAAAGTGGGGACAACTCAAATGTTTACCAACTGATAAATGGATAAATTAAATGCAGTATTTCCATGCAATGGAATATTTGGCAATAAATAGGAATGAAGTACTGATACATGCTACAACATGGAAGAACCTTGAAAATGTTATGCTAAGTGAATGAAGCCCATCAGAAAAGATCACACATGCATGATACCATTTATATGAAATGACTGGAATAGGCAAATCAATAAACACAGAAAGTAAAGCAGTAGTTGCCAAGGGGAGGTAGGATGGGGGCCGAGTGAGGGGTGATGGGTACAAGTTTCTTTGGGGATAATGAAAATGCTCGCAAATTGGTGATGGCTGCACTAACTCTGTGAATACACTAAAAACCACTGAACTGTACTCATTAAATGGGTGAAATGCATGGTATGTGAATTATATCTCAATAAAGCTGTTATTAAAAAAAAAACCAAACAAACGTGGATGTCTTTATCCATTCCGTATCTGAAAGATACCTAGTTACAATAACTTTCTAAATGGCAAAGGAAAGAATTTACAGGGCTCCTTATAATCAATTTTAGGAATGCAACTTCCCTTAGCACAAGCACACATCAATAGAAATGCATGCTGTTCATATTTGCGAAGTACCCAGGGTCATAAAAATAAAGTTACAAAGTACTGTACCAAGTAAAACACACACTATCAGGGTTGGAAACCTAATTATGAGAATTTTCACGCCTACTCTCTTAATGAGCTATTGTACAATCTCATACTTGACAACAGTTCTTCAATACCAACCTGTGAGCCCGCATCATACCTGTGATATGGTACCAAGACTTGATATTCTATAGCTCTGTGACTACACAGTGAAATTTAAAGAAGTTTCACTTTTCTAATAAAACTGCCCATGACAAAGTCCTTTTAGATCTTTCCCAATGACACCACAAAGCCTTGCTTTGTGTGTTAGGGTCAATCTGCAACAGAGGACTCAACAATTTAACTGTTTCATGTCAACGTGACTACATACAAGAATATATTATTACCATGCTGTATAGACAATAACAAATGTCACTTAGATATTAACAAATTAACAGTTCCACATTCAATAAACTGAACACAAACAAGAAGCTGCAGGAGAATACACACGATTTATAAGTCACTCTAAGTGTATTATCAAGAAAAGTGGCTTTGGTCTCAATTTCTCAACAACAAAAAAACCCTCTACAAATTCAACATCAACTTAGCATCATTCACTAAAATAAGCCTCTAAACTAACTTGCATCATTTATGATTCATAACCAATTAAATATATAAAACAGCTACCTGGTAGAGCATCTGGCATTGTTCAATATTATCTGAGAGGAAGTATTAGACATCAGAAATGCTTACAGAAGAGCATTTCAATAAAGAGACCGAAGCTTAATTCTGCATTAACTAACCAAAAAAGATTTAGAAAAATATTGGTTCCCATTCACTATTTCTTCAATTCCTCCTAGGAAGAAAGACAGGAGGAATGGATTTAAGATTATGAAATTTTTCTGCAGGCTACTAAATATCTATAGCTTTACAGAACCATTACATTATAGGTTTCTTTTAGTACTTAGAAAAATAATTTAAGTGTTTCTAATAAAGAACACTTTAACCCAAGAAGGGCAACTTTTAAAGACGGTATTTACAGTTTAATACCGCAATCCGTGAGGAACAGGAGGCGTTATTTACATTGATTGCTGAGGCAGTTTTTTGAAAATCATCATTCCAGTCAGTTTTGCTTTTACTCAGCTTCAATAATCTGCTTGCCAAACACTATTGAAACGAATACCTTGCTAAGACGACAAGGAAAATATTTTCACCACAATTCTGGCAAGAGTGTTTTTACAGATGAAAATTTAAAGGATGGCATATCTGGGCAATCCCTTAAATGAAATTTCTCACCTCTCATCACTGCCCTCTACACGTGGGAAGGGCTGGTCCCTTGTGCAGGAAGGGCCTCCGGCCGTCAGGGTGTCAAGCACACCCGCTGACCAGGGTGAGTCCTCTGCCCTGCCCATTCCTGGGGGCCTGACAGGGCTCCCAGTGATCAGGCTGTCCCTCCCCAGGCACCCAAATACATGTATGTCACAGGCCCACAGTAGCACATGTCTATAGAAAAAAGCAGTGAGGTCCATTTAAACCTTTGCCACAACAAGCTTTACAACCTTGGACAAGTGCCTCTACCCCTCTGGGTCTCCATTTCCTGACCTGTAAAATGGTGATGATAATACTTACCTTGAAAGATCGCTGTAAGAATGAAATAATGTCTACAACAAGCCTAGCACAATACCTGGCCCAAGTACAAGCTGAATAAATGACAGTAATTATAAACAATGACATTTCTTGAACATTGACTATGTGCCAGGCACTGTTCTTTAAGCATTTCACATGTATTAACTCATGTATAGCTCCTCACAACAACCCTCAATCATCATTAGCCCCACTTATAAATAAGGACACCGAGGCATAAAGATTAACTTGCCAAGTGGAAGAAGTCTGGATTCGAAATCAGACAGTAAGATCCCCAGCACAACACAGGTGGCAGCCCTTCTAGCAGCAGAGAGGCAGTAAGCAGTTGCTATTGATCCTGGTGTAAAAGCTTGTAATAGGTCCTCCTGAGATTTCAGCCTTAAGTCTTCCATCTATCAAATCTTAACCACCTCAAAAAATGGTAGCCTCCCATTTTCTGTGTTCTATATATACTGTGTACTATGCTAAAGTAATAACAGCTATCATTTATAAAATACTTCCTACATGCCAAACACTGCTCTAGAACACATTACACATTTTGCTCAATTCCTACAACTTGTAAGAGTTAGTATTTACATTTTTCAGGTGAGAAAAGTACAGCACAGTGAGGTCAACTGCCCACGTGACAAACTTGGTTAAGGGAGGTAGTATTCTCCTCCCAGGCAGTGTGACTGGCAAAACCCAAGCTCTTAACCACTCTCGTATACTTCCTCAGTAACTTTATGGGACTAACTGGTTATTTAGACAACCAATACTACAGAATTTCAGAAAAGGCTTGTGTTCATCTATAAATTGCAGATTAATCACAGATGAAGACTAAAATCTTGGAAGCTTCACACTTAGGGTCATTTTGAAATTGCAGTACACATTTTACCACCTACAGTCCACTACTGAGTCAACAATGATGCGTCTGTCCACTTTAAACTTCTTGTATTTCAAAAAATTCTTGAAATTTGTTTTTCTGCCAGCAGAGTTCAGTGGCAGAGAAGACTGGAATATTGTGGAGTGTTCTTTCCCTTTCTAAATTTAGAAACAGCAAGGATTGGTATAGGGTCAGTTTAGTACAATGACAGCAGTGAACCAGATAATTTCATTTAAGGACCTAGTAATTTAAAAGGTTGCACTAGAAAAACATGTCAAGCCAGATGAGAACCTGTGGCATCATCATTGGCATGAGATAACTTATAGAGCAATATTAAAGTGATGTAAGGAAGATATAATACAAAAGAATAAATTATTTTTACTTCCCCATCAAAAATCTTTAGTTTTTAATTTTTTAAATCTCTGGGTCACGCCCATTATGTGGGAGGAACTATAACTCATGTTTCCAGGGACCAGTAGGGAGAAAAGAACACAATTCTGCCCTGAACAGCCTGCAGGCCAATGAGATACTGAGGCAAGAGACTCACCCACGAGAAGTTCCACGAGAGAGCACGCTTGTTTTAGGAAATCAAAGGAAGAGAGAAATCCCGTTCAACTGGGGAGAAAAATCAAGGCAAGCTTCCTGAAGGAGGTGCCAAAAGAGGCAGTCTGAGGAGGAGGAAGAAGGGCCTGAGGAAGAGCATCAGCTGTTCACTGGTTAAAGGTGTGAGGAGACAGGCCAGGCTGGGCGCTTTGCCAACATACACCCCAGAGACCTAGGAATTCAGGAGGCAGCCACAGCCCTAAGAAAACACACACTCAGTGAGCTATATGAGGCCACTACACTCCAGCCTGGGTGACAGGGAGACCCTGTCTCAGAAAAAGAAAAAGACAAAGACAAAGACAAAGACATGCCCTCTATGACAGTGATGAGACCATTTTGTCAGAAGGATGAATACTGTATTCACACTAGGCTGAGGGCACAGAGAGCGTAAGAAACTTCAAAACTTTGCTGGAAGTTCTGAAATGGAAGGAAGGTAGGAGGAGGGAGCGGACAGCTCACCACCTCAGTAACTTCAAACGGTAGCTGAGACAATTAAAAAAAGGAAGCAGGGATATGTAGAAGGCTCAAGAAACCTGTGGGGGGGGGGGCGCGGAGGCAACTGTGTCATCTCTTTGTGGAGGTCACAGGCCTCTGGCTGACAGTCCAACCCCACTCGGTTCCCCCAGAGAGAGTGGGGTGCCAGCAGCCCACAGTCCTGCATCATTCCTCTAGTTTTAGGTGCAGGTAAATAAAGGTAGCAGCAACTAAGTCAGGAATTCTCTCAGTTGTTTCTTCCAACTATTTGAGGAGGTCACTCAATAAACAACAAAATAAAGGTGTTTTTTGTTTGTTTGTTTGTTTTTTTGAGACAAAGTCTCACTGTGTCGCCCAGGCTGAAAGCCCAGGCTGAAGTACAGTCTCTAACTCCTGGGCTCAAGGGATCCTCCCGTCTCAGCCTCCTGCGTAGTTGGGACTACAGGAGAATGCCGCCGTGCCCAGCAAATAAAAGGGTTTTAGTGCAGAAAAAATATAGAGCAATTTTGTCTAGAGCAGGGTTTTGCAAGCTCAGCACTATTGGCATTTGGAGCTGGATAATTCCTAACTGTGCGAGGTCGATCCTGTGCATAGTAGGATGTTCAGCAGCATTCCTCATTTCTAATCACCAGATGCCAGTAGCAACCGCCCCACCCCACCAAGTTCTGACAACCAACGATGTTTCCTGAATTGCCGAACATTCCAGGGCAGGGGGAAAGCAAAAAATAAAAATAAAAAAAGAAAAAGAAAAAAACAGTTGAGAGCCAGTGGCCCAGTCCTCAGTACAGAAAGAAATGTAGAAATACTTAGAATCTCTGAAAACAAAATGCCCAAGGACAGGGGAAACAGCAAGCTTTGTCTTATATGGTAACCCTAATCTCTTAACCCTTACAACCACCCCAGGAAGTACTTTTCTCATTTCACAGATGAGAAAAATCTATACTTAGATGTTAACTTGTCCAAGGTTAAGTTTACCAAGCTTGAATAGATTTGGTGACAATACTCAAAGTTCCAAACACTACAGGACCTCTGCCCCAAGGAGCCCTTTTACTTAAGTGAACAGAAATTCCACTATTTTAAGCGAATATTATTAATAGACCTCTAGAAAATCCTATGCTAAAATCCTGTCCACCCAGGAGGAACCATTTGCACAAACAAAAGCTAATGGCCCACTATTTCATCCAAGCTACGTATGTAAAAGGAGTTCAAACAAAGAACTGCTGTAGGCTGATGTGATTTTTTAAAGGATATACGGGGAAAAGAGGGAGGATGAAGATTAGGGAAGAGGGCCCTAAGCCATGCAATGTCTGACTCTGAAGCCCAGGCTACCACTGCCTCTAAACCACACTATTTTCTCTTTTCCACGCATCTGCCAGAACTCCCCAAAAAGACTTTCTCAGTTAAGGGGACTCCAGGAGTTACACAGGCCAACTAATGATCTAGTAAGAAGGGCAGCTTTAGCATCCCCAAGCTCTGAGTCTCGGGGCCTGCAATTCCAAAAGGGTGGCCTGAAGCAGGTCACTTGGCCTCTTGTGGCCTAGTTTCCTGGGCGAGCAATGGAGGTAGTACCAATGGTGAGGAGGACTGACCGGCACTTAGCAAAATATGGATGGCAGCTTACGAATTTCACTTTGTCCTTGTCCATTAAATGAGGGCTCAGTAGCCTTCCTGAAGCTTAAGCTTACCCCAAGAACAAAGTCTTCTGTTCAGATGGGTCAGTGTTTGTTATTTCTATTTGCCAACCCCACAGCATCAATGGGGTAAGTCCATCCCCCTGTGACAGGAAGTACTTTTCCTTGGTCTTCTGAACGCTATGGGGGGGTGGGTGAAAGCTGACAGTGGTGCCAACTACACACAGCCTTCTCATCCATCTGGTGAGGAAATCAGGGGGCAGCTCTTCTTTGCCACACCCTCTGGGGCACTTCGCTAACCCCTCCCAACTGTTCATTCATCATTACCACAAATGCACCCAAATTTTTCTCCTCAGAGACAAGAAAATTCACTAATCTAAAGACTCATTATATCAAAGTACTTTTTCATCTTTAGGAGTCTAGTTAATCAGCTAGACAAGCCAGTAACTTCAACCTAGGATTATCAGTATGTGCATTAATTATTTAGATCCTAATAATTGATTATTTGTCTGTTAATTTTATTTTACCTTAGTATTTCCAATTTTAAATTTAAGACCTTTAAATTTAGTTTTTTTCTCCAAGATTCCAAAGGCAATCATTCTCTTTGACATAGCAAAATGAAGTGGTTAGGAGTCAGAGATCTAGATTAAACACCCAGTGGCACCTTGGTTCCATCACTTACTGTGTGATGTTGACAAATCACTTAACTTGGTGTCTCAGTTACATCATCTACAAATTGACCATAGTAATAGTATCTATATGTTTATGAGATTAATACATAAAAAGCATTTATAGCAGTACCTGGTATAGTAAGTACACAATAAATATTAGCTATTTTTTATAGCTACTCTAACTTCATTGTTTTGAAAAACAGTACAATCCTGTAAGTTTTTTGCGCATATTCCTAAGAATTACTGAGATATGTAGCAAGGGCAACCAAAACCCCATCTAGAGGTAGTCAGTGAATGCCCTCAAAATGAATTTATAGGGCACTGTGTACTTGCTCCAATCATGTCTGTAATCTTTACCTTTACACTAGAAACTACTCCAAAAAGGCATCTCTCATGCCTGTCACCACATATAAACTTGGCAAACTTATCCCTCGGAATCCTAATGTGATCAGCTCAGGCCTGTCTCACTGCCTGGCACATAAAAGACCCTTAAAAGTCTAATTCCAGGCCGGGCACGGTGGCTCACGCTTGTAATCCTAGCACTCTGGGAGGCCGAGGCCGGTGGATCGCTCAAGGTCAGGAGTTCGAGACCAGCCTGAGCAAGAGCGAGACCCCGTCTCTACTAAAAATAGAAAAAAATTATATGGACAGCTAAAAATATATGTAGAAAAAATTAGCCAGCCATGATGGTGCATGCCTGTAGTCCCAGCTACTCGGGAGGCTGAGGCAGGAGGATTGCTTGAGCCCAGGACTTTGAGGTTGCTCTGAGCTAGGCTGACACCACGGCACTCTAACCCAGGCAACAGAGTGAGACTGCCTCAAAAGAAAGAAAAAAGTGTTTGTTGCTTATAAACAAAAAAATAACTAGCTGGGCATGGTGGCTCATGCCTGTAATCCCAGCCCTTTGGGAGGTCGGAGGCAGGAGGATCACTTGAGGCCAGGAGTTTGAGAGGAGCCTGGGAAACTTAGCAAGATCCAGTCTCTATCCCCTTCCTCCTCCCCCCCCCAAAAACCCAAGTATGACAGAGCACGCTTACAGTCCCAGCTACTAAGGAGGCTGAGGCAGGAGGATCGCTTGGGCCCAAGAATTTGAGATTACAGTGAGTTATGATTATTACATCAAGGCACTCCAGCTTGTCTCTAGAAAAATAAATAAATAACTTACCCATATTTATACAAGCCAAATACAACCCACTGGAACTGCTAACATTTGGGTGTACTTCCTCCCAGGTATAGCTATGCAGAGTTAAAGATACTTCACATAATTGGAATCGGTTTACATATGATTTTCTATTCTGCTGCCAGGTATCTCCCCACCCCCTCAGAAGTTCTTCCAGAACACAAAAACAACACAGTGTCCCAGAGTGCCCTTATCAAACTTGCTACAATTACTAGAAAAGTTACGAAAGATACGTAGAGGTTTTGGTCCTTTCTTTGGTTCTGATTGGGGTTTTATCTAAAAATATTCCACATAATCCTGAAATCCATAAATAAAAAATGAAAGCCTCAAACTCTCAGGTCCTCTGAATTTTAAGTCCAAGTATTTTGGTTAGTGTTACTACGTGTAATATGGCATAATTACATAGCGCCTTGCTCTGAGTACCTCAACTTGTCCTATAAGCACTTCCCAGCAGTATCATTAACCCTATTTTACAGATGAAGCTAGTAAAGCAGTTATGCGACTTGCCTAAATACGAGTTATGTAGTTACCAATCTAGAAACAGAACTGAAGACTCCTAACACAAAATTACAGACCTGGGTTAGGCACATGATGGCATTTGTTAGCAAATGCCAGAGGAATGCTGATAGTTCTGAAGTGACCCCAACATCGGTTTTGGAACACCCTGGTGACTGAATGACATCCACCCAGGGTATGCTAAAAAATGTATCTAACCAGCACCTTTTGTCCCAAGATCTCCAAGCATGTGGCTGGCCAATCATCACTGTCCAAATTTACAGGAGAGAAAACTGAGACAGAAGGAAACTGAAACACACTATCCCCAACAAACTGTGATCAAGACAGAACTAGATGCTTCCTCCGCCACCTCATCCCACCCTAAGGGGAGCCAAGCAGGCAAAGCTTCCATGTGGACTGATATGACAAGGAGAGTGAGGACTTCTGTTGCCTCAAACAGAAAGGAAAAAGTTACTAGGAGGGGAAATTAGGGTGGGGGAATGAAACCACGGATTAGAAGCCAGAGATAGGGTGAAAGCCAAATCCAACTGCAGCCAGAGAAAAATTCATGATGTAAGACATGCAGATGAGTCCCATGGGACATTCCAGGTCACACACAGAGTGGTGGCTCAGGCACTTCTGAAGTGGTTTACAAGAGCTTAGAGCCCTTGGTGCTGGGAGATTCCAATTATACAAAGCCTGGCTTTTTACTGACTGGGTCAAACCTCTGTAGTCTCAACATATAAAATGCTTGTCTATGGAATTATTCACCCAAAACCCAGGGGGCAGCATTCTCTCCCATCTTCATTCAAGCACAAAAACCAAACCACTCTGAGAATTTTAACACCTTTTACTAACATTAAGATACTTCTCCAGTTCATGGTCTCATGTTCTCTAGGCCAGAAATTAAAATCAAGAACTTCAGAATGTAAAGGCAGCCACCACCATCATCATCTCAAAATTACTAATTTAGCATTCAACACAGATGAGGCAGGAGGTTGCTGAATTTGCTAAACCAGCCTACTGCTGCAGACAGAGTTCAAGATTCAACGATGAAAAGCACAAAAGCTTTTCAGTTCAACGGGAACAGGTGGTGACAACGCACACCTAGAATCATACTGAAACGGTTATGATTACTTAACTCACACCTTGGTATTTCTGCACAGGTTCGCTGTTCTCTCTTCCCAAAAGTCAAATATGGGTTAACTACATATCACAGAAAGGCATGGACTGAGAAATGCATATTCGGTGGAAGTTCACATCTATACATCCAGACTATCAGATAGATGCTGGTAAAGTGGTTTCCTGCCCTCCCCCTGCCCATTTCAAAGGTCCTTTACCAGAACAAACTGAAGTTAGAAAAAGATGGTAAGACAAACACATACTTACATATTTTCCATTTAGCTCACTCCCCTGTGGATTTCTTCCTACAGGCCTTGTTTAATGCAGCCTATAGCTTGTGCATGCCCAGTGTAAAGTGCATCACCGCCATCCTCCAAACACTGGGGAGAATAAACACAGGCCTCTACAGCAGTGTCCTTTCACCTCTCTTTTACGTCAAAGTGTACACGGCATCCAAAAGCCAACACAGGCTTTCTCAGGCCACCTTAACCAGAAGCCCTGGACAAGGGCACTACCAACCGCACTGTATACTTTTTTGGTCATTCCCCATCCAGAAGAGAAGACTGTTTGTGATCCTGCATTTGGTCAATGATACTCAAGTATAGAAATCTAAGTCCTCTGAGGAGCTTACTAAAGAGTTAGGGCTAGTTAGCTCAGAAAGACGACTTGTGGTGATTGGCTTCATGTATCTGAAGGGGAAATACTAGGGTTTTTTTGATGAACATTTGGTTTCGGACTGTTGTGTCAGCACTTCATCTTTATCCAACCACTGTACCGAATGCTTGTGATTGTCAAAAAGAATCCATTTTTCATCACACATAACAATATGGTGTAGAAATGGTTTGCCATGTGACAGCAGAGAAAGGCAAGCTTCAAGATGATTTCTTTTCTGATGCTCATTTGATTCATGCAGAACCCATCTATCCAGCTTCTTTACCTTGCTCATTTGATCCAAATGGTCCAATATTGTTGGGAAAGTAACGTCAAACCTTGCTGCTAATTCACATGTAGGTTGAGATGGATTCGCTTCCACTACAGCTTTCAGCTCATCATTCACCTTGGTCTCAGGTCACCCATGTGGCTCATTTTCAAGATTAAAATCACCAGAATGGAACTTCTCAAGCCATGGACGTACTATGTGTTCATTAGCCACACCCTTTCCAAACACTTCGTTGACATTTCGAACTGTCTGCACTGTATTGGTTCCATGATGGAACTCATATTCGAAAATAACACGAATTTTTGACTTATCCATAGGTTCACAAAAATTGCTGTAAAAAAAATTAGAAAGATAATCACAAGCCAAACCATATGCTTGAAAGAATGAGGATGTACCTTCACAATAAAAATAAAACAAGAAGTGTCAAAGTGAAATGCCACAGACAGCAACTGTCAAACATAGTAATTAAGGAAATCAGACATTTCATATTCAATAGCCTAATAAATTAAGCTAATTCAATGTAGGTCCCAATTCTAAAACCAGGAGTTGGAAAAGAGGGAATTTTAGGATGAATCATAGGCTCAATACAGAAATAAACTTTTTAGCAATGTGGAAGGTAGTGGATTCTCAAAACCTCCACATGGCAAAACAAAGATTCCTGCATCTGGTGATAGTTTTAAAATCTGTTCAAACTAAGACTCCATGACTTCATACCTTCTATCACGCAGTTCAATAAACGTGAAAGCCCTTGAACCAAAACCCAAGAAACAAACAGGAATACCAGCACTAGGAACTCCTACACATACAAATTGTCAGAATATTAAATCTCCTTGCTAACACTTCTAACTGGGATTAGTTCTATGAATAACTTAATGACCATTTCCAAAGACAGTAATAAATACAAAGGGATTGTTGTAGCGACTGTAAAAGTCACACCTGCAACCAGTACTGACCTTTAAAGAAACTTTTCACCTGTTTCACAATAAGGTTAAAGAAGTTTATTTAAATCAAGTATGTTAAGTGAAGGAGCTGAAAATGAGAAGGAAAGCAAAGTGGAGATGAAAAAGTAGGAAGGGAGAGTAGGAGGTGACCAAAAAGAAGTCTTCTAGGAATATAGGCCATTTAGATTTGCACCTTCAAAAGCCCCTGGCACTCCTCATTTAGTGCATATTTGAGAACAGAGTCTCTACAACGGACATTTTCAACTAGTCTACCCTTAGCCTAGTCTAACCTTTCGACTAGTCCAGCCTTAGATGGGAAATGAAAACAAATTAATGAACACAATGCAAGCTTTTTTGTTGTTATTAATAGGCTATTTAAGGGGAAGGGGGAGTCGTGGTTTTCTGTTTAAAGCAATTAAAGCAAAAGTTGACTTCTGTGACTTTTAAAAGGAAAATGTTATGAAACTGGCTTCAACAATTTCTTTCCATTTCATCAAATTTCAGATATTTGAATTCCCTGACAATTCAAAGGGGCTGTTGGGGCTCAGAACACATCACCCTGAAATATGACCAGACTATGCCACCCCAAAATATACCAGCTGGTTATTCTAAGAAACTGCAGGCACAGAAGGAGTACTCTAAAAAGCTATACTTTCGTAAAAGAAATTTACATTTGTATAAGAAATCTACATTAGTAAAGTACCAGTTAGGGGGAAGAGGGCTGTTCCAGACAATTGTTTATTACCTGAGACTTTATCTGCAATTTACAAGACAACCTTTATTCACCATACAATTCCTCCTCTCAACCTCCCACAACTTGTGTGACCACCCCCGACTCCCAAGCCCAAATCCCTATTCTTTTCTATAGCTCAGAATGGTATATAAGCTTCAATCATCTGACCCACCTCACATTTGTGGGACTCCCCTGTGTATGTAAGCAACGAAATGATTTTTGCCTCCTGTTAGATTCTGCTTCATGTCAATTTAATTCGTAGACCAGCCAAAGAACCTAGAAGGGTGGAGAGAAGACATTTTTCACTCCTCTACAGTTTCTGGTGCCCCATGTGAGGTGTCCTTCACTGGCTGAGACACTGCTGGCTCCAGGACTGCTGCAGCTGCAGGATCCTGGCACCCGTGACAAATGCTGGTTATAGGTAAGACTTCTTACCACATCAGGCTCCCAGATCTCTGCCAGCAGCATGTGGTCAAAGTGAGAGTGGTTAAAGAGTCCCTTTGTCTCTTTCCCTTTATCTGCATAATCCCATAACCTGTAGCTGAGGATGCTACATAATCTTCAATCATCTGACCCTTCTTCAGTCTCACATTTTGTGAGACTCCTGTGTGTATATAATTAAAGTGGTTTTTTGTTCTCCTGTTAATCTGCCTTATGTCAATTTAACTCAACAGCCCAGGCAAAAAAAAAAAAAAAAAATCTAGCAGGGGAGAGGAAAGCCATTTTGTACTCCCCTACCAGGGTGATTATTGATGGTGGTTCTGATTATATTCAGGAAACAGAATCACAGATGTCAACTTTTAGTTGGTAGTAGCAAAACACTCCCTTCCTCAGGGAGAAATACAAACAGACCTGCTTCCCCAGTTCCCTTTGGTAGCTCTTCTCAGCTGCTGATCCTTAGTACTGGTAATACTGGTAAAGGAATCACAAAAAGTCCTTTCTACTATGTGTACTTTAGTGCAAAACACTCCAAAAACTCTAAAATACCAAACTAGTCAAAAAATAAATCCAGATCAAAGAAAACAAAAACTAAATATGATTAGAGCATTTTCTTCATATTGTGCACTAATACTTTCCTAAATTCAGACTTCTATAAAAAGCATGCCTATTCATCCAAACCCAGCAGAAATAAAATCATTAACACCCTCTTTGTACATTCTAATTTTATTTTTTTCCTGTCTTCCTCCGCTGAAGAGCCAAAATGTGTATTTCCCCACACTATCACAGGAAACAAAACAAGGGCATTCCATCCAAATTGAAGGATGTCAAATTCCCAGGCATAGCCAAGCAGGATGTCAAAGGTCATGCCCCATATTTGGCCAGACCAAAATACTATTAATATTTTTATAGCCAGAATGGATAACTATAAACCCAAAAGCTTCAGCCTTATGAAAGATGGAGGGACATTAAAAATTAAGTTTTCTAAACCTACACGGGTATGCTGTCCTCATGAACTTTCAAATTCATTTGCACAATAAACACGGTCTAACAGGTCATTATACTCTGATCAGGGGGCCCAGGATGTGACATGACCTGCGGAGGTCTGCAGAAGATGGCTGCTAACTTGTTTCAGGCCTGAGTAACAAGATAACAACCTCAGGGAACAGTGACACCTCCCCTGTAGGTGAGCTTTCCTGCAAAAAGCCCATCACAAATTTTTATTTTTTCCATCACAAAATTGAAAGTTTAACAAAAGTCAATGTCATTATTTTAAATGAGTCCCAATAAGCCACACAGACATAAGCTTAACAGGGCACATGACTAAGGGGGGAGGGGTGTCTTCATTTCAAATCCCAGGGATATATTCACACAGTTAAGGATCACAAAGAATTTCGTCATGAATGAACCCTTCTGATGCATTACCTTATATTCTGAAGTGTTTTAAATTCTCATTTTATCCCTCTGACTTCCTTACTTCTTCCTCCAAGTACTCTTTAAAATGAGTTCTTTGAAACAAAAATGGGGGTGGGGAGTGTAAATGAGGCTTAATTGGAGGTCCCCAAGTTGTCAGTCATGACAGAATAGATGACTTCCGTGGTTGAAAGTGTTTTCCTTTTTCCCTTCTTGCCCTCTTTTATATAAACACAGGCAGAAATCATGGTTAGTCTAAGAACCATAAAACATCAACAGCTTGTCTTTGATTAAAATGTCTCCATACTCTCATCACAAAGGAAATTAAGTAGAGTCCTCCTATAAATATATTCAGCATTTGATGACCCAAGGTTATTTACACAGTTCAGTGGAATCACATGGCACAATTTTTTCTCAGAAATGTATAAGGCATGTAACCAAATGTAATGAATACAGAAATTGACTTCAAACATACACCCTCCAATAGTTTGTGTTGGGGGGGCATTCAACACAAATATGGTCTACATGTATATCAACTTAATATTCTTTCCACTTTATTCCACATCTCCCACATTCTCTACCTTTAGTTCAAAATAAAGCAATCATACTAAAGAATGCGATGGCACAAACTTAATTTAACTACTTATTAAAAGGCTTGAAACGAAACTAAGCTGAATAGATTATTTTCAGAATATTTATTTCTGGTTGGGCACCAAGGGAGAACTTCAGGCTAAAAAGATTGTGAAGAAGGGCAGCTTCTGACAGGGCTGTGGTAGACCCTGGGGGACCACAGGGCCGATTCCAAGGGACCACCTAAATGCTCAAGACCAGGCAGGATAATCCTTGGAGTTCATGACAATCGCGCTTTTTAAATTTTTATTTTAATAACCAGGATTCCACTTTCTTTCTTTCTTTCTTTTTTTTTTTTGAAACAACACTGTCTCTCTGTGTTGCCCAGGCTGGCCGGGAACTGCAGGGCTCAAGCGATCCTCCCACCTCAGCCTCTCAAAGTAGCTGGGACTACAGGCATGCTACCACACTGGCTGGGCTAGATAGTTCTTTCTTTTTATTTTTTAAGTATACTCTCAGCATAACTCAAATCATCAAAGGTGTCAAAATGGCATAGCAAGAAATAAATATAAAGCACCCGAAAGAAACATCCAGGATTACTAGAACACAATACAAGAGGACTACTATAGAACAGAGTGGTCACTGCTGGAAAGTGTCAAATTAGAAAACCATTAAAGAGGATAATATCAAAACACCCCTAATTACAACAATTTTTAACTCTGATAAATTTCCTTAGCATTAATTTTTTAGTTATACCAAATATTTCAAAAGAGAAAAAAAATGCAATAAAAACCACTTTCATGATCTCATCAAATGCTAAGTGTTTTAAAATTAGTGTTATAACTGGAAAGTCTTCCTGCTAATACAAATGCATGACAAATATAAATCTAGACTTTACATAATTCATTCTATCTCACAAATTTCACAAATTTGAAACTGCTGCAAGGTAACAGAAGAGAGGATACAGGAATCTTTCAAATTCAATGTATGTAAATATCATAATGGGCTGCTAAAGGGAAAATTAAATTCTAAAAGGTTAAGGAAAGACACCAATTCAGTCACACAGATTACAGAATTCTCTGGGCAGGATGGTCCACAGGAAGCTTTCCTATTCATCTCATGTAAATTTCACAATGGTCTGCATACCTTCCCATGCAGAGAGAAAATGTTTCTAATGCAACCAGCTTGGTACCAAGTACACAAACAACCATCCCCCTTTGATATTTACAAATTCTACAAGGTTCCCTCTCCTCCCTCCCCCTCCACCCCCTTTGGAGCTAGCCCTGCACAGAGGGAGCTCCTCTGACACGGAGGAGGTAACTGCATTAAGGCAGTCCTGTTTCTCCTGTACTCCAATCACAGCATGGCTGAAACCTGACACTAAACCCTCACTGGTATGAAAAACTGATGATTCTAAAAGTTAAGCCTCACAACTGATGAAAGTACATCATCTCTGATACAAAATTATGGTGACTGAACGCACCTATCTTGATGTTATTTATGCAACCCTATGCTTACAGTTATGTGAGAACTGAAAAAAACCTTCTTCATGTCAAAATAGAATAAAATCCGCATCTGACTGTCAGTGCCTCAAGAATCTGCCAAAATAAGAGCCTCTAGCTAAACCATATGCAAACCATTTCCTCTGACCTTGCTTCCAAGCAACCAAACTGTCTCAAATATTTGACATTTACTTGTATAGACCATTTTCAAATATTTATGTGGTTATCTTGTTTTCAAGCTTTGAAGGACACAATATTTACAAGCCTGGGAAGTAGGCGATTCCATCATTATGTCTTCCTCCAAGTTGGATTTGAAGTCTAAATACATTTCTTTTCAGATACAGAATAAGTAGGGTTCCTTTTCGCTCTCACCTTTGCCACCCTTCCCATTCTGTGTATGGGATTCCTCCAGACAACAGGAGGGGTCTTTCCTCAGCCACCTGCATGAGTCTTCCAGGGCATGGAACTAGTGGAGGGGAAACTCTAATGTCCTAGATTTTAAAAAGTTAAACCAGTAGGAAAGGAGAAAGGAGAAATGCTGAGGAAGGCAAGCCCAGTGCCTCCAGGCCTGGGCTAACTCTTCAGAATACCAAAGCACTGAAGACATCTTCTTTATCTTCCTACACAGTCCAAACCCCTTCCCTCTCCCCCTCCTTCCTTCCTCAGGCTTCCCTCTTGTCTAGGACCCAAATAAGACAGCGGGTTAATGATGTTCTTTGGTTTTTTTACCGCAGTTACAAAATGCAACCACTGAGGTTCTCTCCCTGATGCCAGGTTAATTTAGCTACTTTCAAAATTTTAACTGAGCAAATAGTGGAGGCCTCTCACCAGCAGAACCAAGGCAGTTCTGCAACAACTTCAAGATGGGGGAACCAGGGTTGTAAACAGAAAAACATGTTTTCTCCACTCAGTTGCTTATCAAATCTCTAACACAATAAAAGTAGAGATTACCAAAACTATGACCCATTTTCCAGATTTGTGAGGAATAGCAATAGAGAAAAACCTATTTATCCAAGAAATATCTTCAAGCAAACAAAAAAGAACAAACAGAAACAGGCAGTCATGGGGCAGGCATGTCATTAGGACCAGCTCTGTAACTCAAGCCACACAAAAAAACAACACTGTAATTAAGACAAATATCATCTAGGGGGAAAAATAAATCAAGGCAGAAAAAGATTTTCATTTTGATCTCCAAAATCTGTACAGAGATTCTGGAACCAAGTGACACTGAAAAAGGTAGCAGCCTCAAAATTTCCAAGTGTGGCAGGCCAGGGCTGTATAGAAGTTGGGCTTATTGTAGACAACAGTACTTCCCAGATCAGCATGCTGCAGTGTAGACCCATGGGCCACATTTTAGAGGTAGCACTCTCCTCTGACAAGTCAGAGGTCCCTAAGAATTAAAGGACTCACCTGACTTAATGTCAGCAGGGACAGGCTACCTTAGAAGAGATGATCTGTCTCCCCCACAGATCTACAAACTGACCTCTACCTCTCCTCCCTGAGGGAGATAAGACCCTACAGTCTTCCCTTCAAAATTAGACCCAAGATGCATTGAAGGACAAAGATGTTTTACATAACGTCTCTACTTACAAATAAAAAGAACACAGACGAGCTGTAATTTCGAATTTCACTGGATCTACAAACATTAATAGTGATTTAAAAAAAAAAAAAAAGACTTGGCCAATTTCAGGCTGTTTCTCCTATTTGGTTTTGACTAGTTTCACCTGGCCTCATTAACAATCATGCAAGCGTGAGATCCTGGTGTACTTCTAAAGCTATTTTCTCCATGTGAAAGGTAACTTACACATTTCATAAAACCTCACAGTAATGGGTTTTTCAGTCTATTCTTGTTTAACTGTCTCCTACCCTCAGCAGGGTACGTTTTAAATAAAACGTTTGCTGCCATGGGCACAAACATACTAGTAAAATGATTAAGTTTTAATAATCTGTCCTTTTCCATATGCCACAATGTCATTTTTATTGCATAAACCTTTCGGTTCATTGTCAACTGGTCAGAATGACTCCAAGTAATTAATCTGAATACATTCAGTCCTGTCGGCCTGCTTGGAGTCAATTTTGGGTTTTGTCTATCCAAATTTAATCTCCTTTGGCTCATCATAATCTTTCATTCTTATACTTGAGTCCTCATAATCGTTCTTGTATCTGGGTTAGTGGATAATGATATAGTGCAATGAGAAAGCTATCAGGATGTCTAATATTTAGTTAATGCAACATTAGAACTGACATTTAAATTCTGAAGCATTTTTTAAGCCAACCTAACTTTCCCTCACAATTTCCTTAAGTATATTTTGAAGTTGCTGACTTCAATTCAGAATGTCTCACTTTTCAAAAAAACAAGATTTATGTTTAACAGTAATCTTCCTTTTTTTTGAATCACTCTACCAAGACAATGTGCATGAAAATTAATTTTAAAGAACAGATCAAGCAAAGAGCTAAATATTTTGTAAATGCCAACTATTCACATTAAGTCAATTACATAATCTGTTCTGCACATTACCAAACCCTGTATGTCAGTTTTAAAATCAAATTTTCATAAGAAGTCCAAGTTTAATCTGACAATAGAGATCCTCCTACCTATACTTTAGGAACTTTGAATTTCACACATCTATCTTCTTGCCTTTATGAATGCCAATCCATCATCCCAAAAATAAATTTAAAAAATAAAATGGATGGATAGGAAGATACATGTGCATTTAGATAAAACAAGTGTAACAGAATGGTAGCAGCAGAAACTAGGTTATACGTATATGAGCATTCAGTGTAGAATTCAACATTGCTTAATGTTTGAAAAATTCCATAGTGAAATATTAAGGGAATACCTTCCCATTCTCAAGGCCCAGCTCAATGGCCAATACATAACTTCATATTTTTCTAAGGCACTTTACCCTTCTTACCACTATCATAGTTATATACATGTCACATCTGGTCTCCCCACTACATCTAAATTTGGAATTATTTCTATCATTCGAAAGCACATCTCGTACACAGCGATCATTCCACAAATAAATGGAAAAAAAAAATACTCTGACAAACTATTCAAAATACAATAATCACTGTTATATTACTACTTAAATTATTCTCACATGATGCAGACTGTGATGCTCCTAACACACAAGAATCTGAAATATAAAAGATTCATGTTTTGAGGATAAGTTTTTTTCCCAAACGATACATTTACAATATAACTGAGGAGCCAACACACGTAGACATTAAGTTAAATTATAATACACAGCAGCATAAATTAAGAGATTATCAGGAATTCGCTCAGAGAAGGCAAAAATTCCCCTGGGCAGGAACGAATGCTGGAAGTTGGTGAACTGACTTGAGCCCTGGGCACAGGATGGTCTACTAAGGGAATGGTTAGGGGCTGGAAACCAAAAGTCTCAGGAGACCCTGAGGAAGAAGAGTTAACAGACTTGGGGACAGTAAACACCATGAGATGACGGGGATGAAGAGGACATCCAGGTGTGAAAAGTAGTGAAAGGGCTAACTAGACCATTAACCCAACCGGGGACCTAAAGATGAGAACCTCATCCGAAAGTAGGGGAAAATATACTATGGTAGTATCTTTTGTTTTAGACACACTGAACTTAAGGTAAAAGGGGGACATTTATGGCCTTTAGGAAACTGGAAACAGTGCAATAGGAGAGTAAGTCATCTAGAAGACGACCAGGAAAAAAGTCCACAACTAGTACTTGATGTATACTTATGAGGACAAGAAGAGGAAAAATGAGTGAACCAACCCGAAAAGCCAGATGGGGGAAGGACCAGGATAGAGTCCAAGATAAGAAAAGATTTCTCAAAGCGAAGTTAAAAACAGGAAGATTTACACACATACCCCCAACCCACCCCAGCCTTAGTGACTGCTGCCCATAAAGAGTGTAGCTTCAGTAGGCATCAGAGCAAAAACCAGAAAATCAGGGGCTACAGAGGCTAATCACACTCAGCTCTCGCTTCAGTTTTTTTCCCTGTAATGTATAAGGCCTGAAACAAACAACATATACTGAATTTAGGCCCTTATTTAAGTAATGTGTTAACGTAAAAATTCACTAACTGATATGCTGACAAGGGGCTGCAGATTTAGCTTTTCAATTGTATTAGGTTTAATACCAAAACTAATGTGCTTTTCTCCTTTCCTTTTTTTTTTTTTTTTGCTTTTATCAAACCTGTAAGAGGATGGATGAAAGAGCAAAGGAGGAAGATGGCACAAATGCCTTCCAGGTGGCAAGAAAAAGTCAACCCAAGACTCAGTCAGTATCTGCAGTGCCCGACCCATAAACTGATAAACCAGAGGCAGACTGGGTGGGGCAAACTGGGATGCCAGCTGGGGTGGGGTGGGCAGGGGGGAGTGGTTTAAAGGATGAACCATATGAAAACACCAACGTACAAAAATTTACTTTCTTTCATGTTTCATATGTTCCTTAGATGACCACAAATAACAGGTAGTAATCTCTACAAAGAATTCTGTGCCTCTGACTTGATTTTTGTTAATCCTTATCAGCAATCAGGAAAGAGGAATAATTCTTCCACACTGAAGTGTACTTGTATGTAGCACACCCATTACAATACAAGCCTTCATCCCTTAGATACCAAAATAAACATTTTTTCAAGTTCATCTGGTCCTCTGTTTCACAACTCTAGACCACCACCACAAACTGCAGAATTTTGTATGCACAATGGTGGTTAAATGACCCAAGGGAAGTTGGGGGTTTGGGCAAGTCTCCTCAAGTTGTTGCAATAAAGGCCAGGACAAATTTGGAACTTCAGGGAAGCCAAGGACAAACTCACTCGGTCTTCCATACAATTGAATAGTTGCTTTCTCCAATCACTATGAGGTTTGTACTGCCTTTCCAAGAGGATCCCAGGAAGCCCCAAAGCTACAGCACACAGTAAATTCCCATGATGCCAGGGTACTAGGTAGTTTCCAAGAGCAGTGTTCCAGAAAAATGCAAATAGTTCAGGCTTCCCTCCAAAGAAATTCCAGACAAATACAGACAGCTGCTCTTAGAAAGTCGCGTACAAAACTGCAGTTTAGGAACTTGGATGAAGAGGTTAGAAGCACAAGGACAGGCAAAATGTTTACAGTCTACGAGAGATTCTATCTTACCCCAGAGTATTCCTTCCCCTCATCCCCATCTTATTAGGGCCCTGTGCAGAGCATGAAATACAGAGAGCGATATTTACATCTGTTGCCAACATGATACCTTTTTGGCAATTTAGGGGTCTCAAAGAACTTTAACTTTTGAAAAATTTACATGAGATTAAAATGCCTTCTTTTCAGGAGTCAAACTGTTTGTCACTTAAAAAGAAAGCTGAGTATCATTCAAAAACAAGGGACCAGCTTGGCAACATAATGAGACCCCATCTCTACAAAAAATTTTCTGTAATTAGCTGAGCGTGGTGGCACACACCTGTAGTCCTAGCTACTCAGGAGGCTGAGGCAGGAGGATCACTTGAGCCCAGCAGTTTGTGGCTACAATGAGCTAATATTATGCTACTGTATTCCATCCAGCCTGGGTGATAAGGATGACACCCTGTCTCTAAAATAAATAAGTAATATAAAACCAGGGTTTTTATATTGGGAGATGCCCACCATCTCCCAAACCAGGGATGTGCCACAAAACCATAGGCAAAAAGTAAAAATAAAGTTCTTATGAGTCTCAAATAAGGTATTCAGACTTGGCATTTATTTTGGAATTTCTTAACAAAATGTTTAGTCAGACGTGTTCAAGTAACTTACTGCCGTTAACAAAATATCACATTCAGCTGCATAACCCCCTCACCCATTTTTAATTCTCTTTCCTCATTCTCGCTTCCCCCAATACATGTATAGTACCCAAATTTTTACCTGACTATATAAAAATGGTTTTAAGGTAATTTCAGTATCAAACCAGACCTAGGAAAGATGCCTCAGGTCCTCTACTCAGTCCCACTGAATCCTCAGTCTCAGGATCAAATCAAATGTGCAGGAAGAAAGCAGCCATCTTTGTAATGAGATCTCTGCAGCTAGTTAAATTACTCATCTACAGATTAAAAGCCCAAATTGCAGAATATGAATTTAAAATATAAGAAAATCCACTGTCAGTTCATAGGCCAAATTAAAGAAACTTCATTCCAAATTAAATATCTGAGCTATCACATAATAAAACAATCTAAAAATGTCTTTAATAAGTGTTAAAGTCAAAGTCATTCTTTTAACCTAAAGTGTTCCAAATAACATCAAAACAAAAAAACAAGAGTCAACTCAAAACTGCCATTTGAAAAAAAAAAAAAAGTCAAAGTTCACAATACTACTTCCCAAGCATAGAAGGCTTTCTAAGTGAGAAAATAGGTCATGGAAATGAAGTTTCACTATTTATAAACACTGCACTAGGTTTAAAAGATCCTGGATTTTCCAAAAGTCCTAGGTTCCACTTTGTATGTGACCTTCTGACAGTTCTAGCCAAGATTAAAACAAGTGTAAGACAGATTTAACCTACCACCCTAACACGACATGCACATCCCTCATATATAATCAGTGCTTAATTGCCTAAGGAACCAATATTAAAAGTTTTTGAACTTTTTAACAGCTTTCCAACTAGTTTGTCCTATGCAAATAGCTTTCAAATTTTCAGGCAGGCCTCAGGAAGTAGACAGAGCATAAGAAATTACATTTAATTAAAGATTCAGTCTAATTCCCAGTAGTAAATCACAGGAAATATTATTTTGTTCCAAAGCAACGTCTCCTCAATACTAAAACAGTTAAGTTTTGGTTGATCTGCATTTAAGAACTACTATTTTTTTTTTTTAAGTTAAAAGTCATAGTAAAATTTCTCTTTTATGAATCTTTAGAACAAGAGAGACTTTCAGATCTGAGAGTGAAACTTGGTTTTAACAAGTATCTTATTTTTATGAAAGCTCTAACCAGAAGACTAGTTATGAGTTAAAACAGTTCAGGTTGTTTCTTTTCTTCTTAAAATACCCTTTTACTCAAACTGAAAATGCACTTGCTGTAATCTGACTTGCACCAACTGCCTCTCATTACACCTGAAACATTTACTCATTTGAGAAAGGCAGCCAGCTCCTTCCACAGCCCCACTAGGTTCCCACCAGGACCTGCCACTGGCCTCCAGTTCCAGATAGTCCATACTTAACATTTAATAGGTCTCCTAGCTCTGCTAAATAGAACTTTAAAAAAAAAAAAAAACTAAAGTATACTTACATTTTTAAAAACTTAGAAAAAGTATGAACCTAGTAAAATGGTTGAGAAGGTGATTTGATATTATATTCCTAGTTTAAGAATACTACCCTAACAATACCATTTGAGAGGCAAAACTAAAAATATCCCAAAACATTGCCTTTCTCTATCTTTAAAGAAAGATACTCCAAGTTGAAGTATGTTGTATCTACTTCCAAGGACATAAAAGAATGGTGTAAGTACACACTGTACTTTGAATGCCAAAAAAAATTTTTTTTACAGTGAATGCTTTATAATAGCTGAAGTAGGATTGATAGATGAGCAAAGCAGTCAAGTACTTAAATTCAAATGTTAAGTAAAATAAGATTTGGCAGACAATGCCGATTTTCTGACTTAAAAGAACAGATGCCAGCTTATCTCTGCCTTAAGGGGGCACTTCACCTTTTTGAAACACTTGGTAAAATTCCCTGTAATGCCTAGTAATGAGGTTAGAAGTGATACCTTTACTCTAAAACCCACTTTGGAAAACATAAAATGAATCCTAGCTCCTTCTCCAGGAACTTCAATATGATGTGAGTAACCTGACCGTTTTGACACACATTAACCACAGGGATGACAGTGTGCATAAAATAACCTGGTGCAACAACTGCGCAGGCAAAGACCAATCTTTATTAAGCTGCACAGTGAAGATGAGGGGCGAGGAAAGGTGAGAAAGGTGTTTAGTTCATACAGAGAGCCTTTACAGCAATCCTCTCCGCCCGTTGAGTAGTAAGAAACAGCGTGGGGAGGCCGCAGAGTGACTAGACCCCGCCCGCATAAGCCTCCCCAGAGCGCGTCCTCCTGAGGGCCACGGGGCCCTCTCCTCGAGGTCGAGATGTGCCTGCCCTCACCGAGTCTCTCCTAGCCTCGTCGTCGGGAAAGGAGGCCTCATCCACAATTCTCTCTCGAGGCAGGAAGTCCCCGACCGTTCCTCCGACACGCACCTCCCCTTCGACGCCCTCAAGACAGTCCCAAAGCCCCCACTCTTGCCCCTTATCTGTACTCCGTGCTCGGTAACACTTTATTATAGGCAAGAGAAAAGACACACATCCTCAGCCCGGTCACCTAGGACAGCCTCCGAGTCTCTAATTAAAAACTGCGTACCCCGGGCAAGACCAAGTTCGGGGGCGCTTCCCCGCGTGGAAAAGTCCTGGCCTCGCCGCGCACGGCCCGGACGCGCTGGCCCTTTAAAGGCACTCGCTTCCTGCGCCCGCGGCCCCTCCCTCGCCGCCAGCTCCCGCCCCCGCCGAGGGTCACACTTGAACTTTAGCTCGCCCCGCGCTGCCGGGCGCCGGCGCTCCGCAGGCGGTGGCCGCCCCTTCGCACGTGTCGGAGGCGCTACCTCGGGCTGAGGACACGCAGGATAAAACCAAAACAAAGCAAAATGTGCACTGACCTCCAGAAACTGGGCGACCGGCCCTGCACCGTGCCCGGCCTGCCCCTCCACCTGTAGCCGGTCCAGGGCAGTGGGGGCTCGGGGGCCCCTAGCCTTGCCCTCCTACGCCGGCCGCGGCGGAAACGGCTCCACGGCGCAAGGCCCCGGGGACGCGCGCCGCGGGGGCGGAAAGGAGCTGCCTCTCCCGTGGAGATACGGGACGAAAAGAGGCAGGCGCGGGAGCCGCTCCGAGTGAACCCCTTTTTCCTTTCACTGACAAACTTTTCGGCCCGCTCTGACGTCCACTTCTCGGCGTACTTTCTTGTTTCCCAAACCAGCCCTTTTCCCCGTCCCAGTCGAACTCTCGCGCGCGCGCGCACATCTACCGCCGCCCCCCGACTGCTCCCGGGCAGCCCACCACCGCGGCTGCCCCTTCCCGCTCGCTCTTGCCCGCAGGCGCCGCCCTCGTGCCCTGCACTTTCGGGCGGACAAACCTGCACAGCCGCCCCCTCACCTGCCCCAGCGCGCCCCCAAGCTTTGGCCGCACGCCCCTAGGCAGCTCACCTTCCAGCCCGCCGAGCTGTTGCTGTCGCCCTTATCCTTGAAGTAGGGCACGCTCTTGACCATCCACTCGTAGATCTGCGACAGCGTGAGCCGCTTTTCCGCCGAACTCTCGATGGCCTTGGTGATGAGGTCGGCATAGGACAGGTTGCCCCACGCGTTGCGGCGGGACGAGCTGCTCTTGCGCGGCTGTCCCGCAAGCGGCCCGGCGGCGGCGGCGGCGGCGGCGGGGGGCACCGGCGGGTGTTGCGGCAGCGGCCCGGGCGGCGGGGGCTGAGGCGGCGCCGGGTGCAAGCAGCCCGCCTCCGGGCTCTGGAAGTCCCCACACAGCCCCCCGGTGGCGGCGGCCGCGGCCGCGGCCGCCGCCACCGCCGCCGCCACGGAGCCGGCCGCCTGCGGGAAGTCCTCGCTCTCCTCCAGCAAGCTCAGGTTGCTCATGAAGTCGGCGCTGACAGCAGCGGCTGAGGCCGAGGGCAGGCCGGCTGCGGCTTCGGGGTTCGCGGCCGCGCCGCCCGACGGCGCCGGGCTGGAGGTGGCCGAGTTGGACTGGCTAAACTCCGGCCTGGGCAGCGGCCAGGTGCACGAGCGCGGCCGGGGCAGCGGCTCGAAGTCCGGGTCGATCTCCACCACCTGGGGCGCTTCGGCCATGGTGACCCCCGCCCCTCCCCCAGCCGCGGGAGAGCCAAAAAGGGGGAGAACGCTGCACTGGGGGCGAAGGGGGAGGGGGCGCGAAGAGCCGGTCCGAGATTTGGGCGCGGGGGGGGGGGAGGCGAGGTCGGCGCGGAGAGCGGACGGAAACTGGAAGGAAGGCGCGGCGGAGTGGAAGCGCGAGCCCAGAACTTAACTTCGTGGGTCCATCCACATCGAGGCTCCTCCGGATCCGCTGCACGGAGTGGACGGCGGACCAGAGCCGCCCGGCCGGGCAGAGCCGGCGCCGCGCTCCTGCTGACAGGGCTGCGGACTGAAGGACCGACGGACGCCGCGGGCCGCTCGCTCTCCCGGCGGCGCGCCCGCTGCGCTGCTGCCTGTTGAATGTGGCGGCGCCGCCAGCGGCTGCAGAGACTACGCGGCCGCCCGACTTACGGGATCTGCTGCCGTCCCCCGCCCGCGGCGGCGCGCGCGCCGACCCGCCCCCAACTGACAGCTGGCGCGGCCAATGGGAGCGCGGCACCGCCGCCCAGGCAGCCAGTGGGCGCCGGCCTGGGCGGGGGCCGCTTTTCCAAGGGGAGGTGGCAGTGGGTTGGTGGGGGGTAGAGGGGTGTTTTTCTCTTTCACACACACTTTTTTTTTTTTTTTTTTTGGATCTCTGTTATTATTTTCTGGTAATTCTCGAGTGTTTCTGTGAGTCTCTCGCCCTCTCAGTGTTTTGATTGCTAGGAGGCAAACCAGCGTGGAGGCGGCGGCGACACTTTGTTTACTACGAAGGAGCGAAGCCGAGTACTCGGGAAGCCCGGGCGGAACGCGGCGCTCGCTTCGCCCCGACCCCCACGCGGAGCCCGAGGCCGGGGGCCGGGACCGGGGGCCGCTCCGCGCTCCGAGGCGCGGGGTGGCGGGCGTAGGCGGCCTCGCGGAATTCTACTCAGTCGCTCCCTCCCGGCTCCACCCACGATGTCTTTGCGGAGCGACGTGGGGAATCGGTGGGTTTTGTTTTTGTTTAATGTTTTCTTTCGCTGCTACCTGTCAAGTCCTCCGGCCCCGCGCGGGCGGCACACGCCCCACCCCCCGCTGCCGCGGCCCGGCGGTCGAGTCCGCGCGGAGGGAGCCTCCCCGCCGCCCCCGCGGCCGGCACCCACCTGTGCGCGCCCTGAGTTGAGCCACTGCCTTTCGGGGTACCCGGGGGCCGGCCTGCCAGCCCCGCAGCCGCCAGCAGGATTCACTCCATTCTTGACCTAAGAGGCTAGAAATGAGGAAGAGGGGTTCGGCGCGGGGAGGAGATACTCCTATTTCACTGCACACGCAGATCCAAAGGCACCCTAGACCTCATGCCCTCTGTGGGAACCTCTTACTCTGGGCGGGAACCTCATACCCTGTCCACTGAGTCCAGGGCTCAGAGCATTTAACGAGAACCTTATCACTTTATTACTCCTAATTAAGTTTAACTGTTTGCCTGTTATTTCCTTTTTATTTCGAATGGAAGTGATGAGATGTTGAGTAAAAACTCAAAAGGGGATAAGACCAAAACCTTGGGGCGCAAGTTCCTTCAGGCTACCTGCTGCAAGCGTCAGTCAGCCCCCCACCCCCACCCCCACCCCACCTTTTCTCATCTGGGCTGCAGGTCCAGGACGTCCTGTCGTTCTGTCCAGGATCACTGGGGCCAAAGGTAGGAAGACAATGGCCCTTGTGTCTCAGGGAGCAGAAGAAACGATTTTCAAGTTTTGTTTTGTTTTGCTTTTTTAGGAAGAATATGGAAGGCATTTCCTTTTTAGAGGGATGGGATCACTTAGGATGGAATATGCACAGTATGGTTTGAAATATCTTGTCCAAAAGGACAGCTCCCAATTATAAAAAATTCCCTTTCTTTCTTAAAAGTAATTCTTCAATTGAAAAAGTGGCATCTAAAGAAAATTGGGCCTCTTTGACAAAAGTTAAAAAGATTTAGAGAGATTTATTTCTTCCTTTGCATTCTCACTGTCATCTGCCTAGTCCAGGCCCCTATCTCTTCATAATCCATTTATAACAGCTTCCTACTGATATAGAGGATGGGCGGGGTGGGGTTGGTGAGCCAGATGGATTGGGGATAGGGTTGGTTCCCACCTTCCTCCTCTGGTGGTCTCTTCACATTTACTATTTGGAAATTTGGAAAGTTTGGGCCTCCTCTGCCAGCCGCTAGGGGACCTCAGTAACCCAGACGATGAGCTTAAAGGAAGGCCCCAATGCACAGCTGTTGCTACCCCCAACCTTTCCAATTACACTCCACAGCAGCCCCCATTCAAACAGCCGCACCCTAAAAATAGGCGGTGCCCTAATGGATCATTCTTGGCAAAGGAAGCCAGCTGCAAATTTGGCCTTGCCTTCTTTTCTATTCCGGTTTTTCAGGGCCTCAATCACAGAAGAGTATTTATTTGGTAAGGGAGTTTTCCTACAGACTTCCCCAAATCCTTGAAATCTTTGAGGCTATCCTGCCCGATTGTTTCTTTAAATGTCATAGGTTGCTTTTGTTTGCTCATTTTAAAAGCTTTGACTTGAAGCAGGCACAGAGAACCTATACCACCAATGTCTCTGACGCATAAGTCCAAAAAATTAAAAATATATGTTAAAAGGTTTTTATAGCTAACTATCCTACCATTGTATCGAAATACTTATTGAACCATAGGGTATTGCTGAATATTTGGATTGGTTCCAGTTTTTAGCTATCACGACTATTCTTTAAGGAATAACCTTGTATAACTATCACTTTACATCTGTACAAATATATCTATCTGTAGGAAGAATTTCCAGAAATGGGAGTCACTGGGTCAGCTGGTATATGGATTTGTAATTTTGAAAGACACAGCCAAATTGCCTTCCATCAGGGTTATATCAAGCTAAGCTGTCTTTTCAGGTAGACCCAGAGCATGTTAAAGTTGAAACTAAACTTAGAAATCGCCTTGGTGGTCCCCTTTAACTTATAGATAGACAAACAAAGGTGCACAAGGGTAACTGATTTGCCCAAGGTCACTAATAGTGGTAATGCCAGGGCTAGAGCTCCAGTTTCTTGCTTTCACATCAATAACCTCAATACACAGACGGAAAAGTATAAATATCCTATAATCCTAATAAAGCGATAACCACTGAAACTTTGTGGTGTATTTTCTTACAATCAACCTACAGATTTTAATAATTTTAGTTAGATGAACTCCACTGAGCTGAATGAAGGTTTGATTTAAAAGATTAAGAAAGCAAACACAAAAAGATGATAGTAAGATAATGAAAGAAAAAAAGATCACAAAAGAAGTGGTTTTGCTTTTTTTGTGAAAAATGTAAAGGTTTTCTCCCTCTGAAGGGTGCCAAAGTAATTAGGTCAGCACTGGTTTTGCTTAAGAGGAAAAAGTTCTCTTCTCCTTCAGTGTGTTTTGTGGTTGCTGCTTGCTTTGAAGGCTTTTTTCTAATGATTATCACTTGTTAGTTGCTGCATGTGGCCAAACTGGGAAGAAAAGAAAACAGGGAAGAAAAATGTTTTATGTCAGGTAAGGACAATAAAAATGAAAAAGGAAATTTATCCTTACAAAGCCCATCTCACAAACCAGTGTGATGTTCTTTTCTGTGAGGTTTTCAGGGTAACTATTGCCTCTTCCTTCACAGGAAGACTGAGGGATGGTTCCCTTTGATCAATTCCCAGGCAGAAACTTCTAATAATACATTTACCCCTCACCAGCACTTGATGGATCTCTAGTTTAAATTCTTCCTTGTCAAAACAGGTAATATAAGTTCAATTTAATGAGTACATGAAAAACTTAGATGCTTATTTTTTCAGTCGTGGCACTTCACTTCATACTTCATGTTCCTTTTCCCCAACAGTTGTCCATTTCCAATATTTCATCTGAATTATTAGGAGGTTCTGCTATCAGCCTGAAATAGCCTTGCTTCAGTTTGCCTATAGAAAGTAAAAATCTGAAAACACACAGCCTTGGGTCTTCAAACCAATGTCCTGAAAGCTGGCATATTAACTGGTAGCTGTAGTAAGATCAAAAGTAATCACTCATTTCTCTTAAGGGATCACTTCCTGTGGGTTTTGTCACTCATTCCACAAATATTTACAGAGTGCCTACTGCACACATGCTAGGCGCTATGCATCTTAGAGTCCATTGTTTTGATGGTAAATTCCTTGAAATCAAAAATGATTTATTTTCCTTGATATGATATTTGATAACAGAGTTAAGAATGTCACTCTTTAATAACTAGTGATGCATATTGATAATATTTATCTGGAGAAATTGCACAATAATATTTGATAGATATAAGGAATGCTAAGGCCGGAAAAAATTGAAATATTATCACAGTCACCATTTTGGAGGGAAATAATGAGATGAAGTGGGAAAGCTTAATAAATGCACCATCCGCAGGCATTGGGAGTATGAGTTCTGGCCACTAGTCCTCAGGGCTGGAATGATTTTACTCCAAATGGACAAAAGACAGAGGCAACCTCCAATCACTTATGTATCACAAATAAAGACGATGCCTACTAACCTATAACAGAAGGAAAGCATTGGGCAACGAACCAGCGATTCATTTTCAACTCTGTTGTAAAAGGCCAGGGTTTGTCAGCTTCAATAAACTATTCCTTCACTTTACGTGTTAGTGAGCAACTACCTTTGGGTCTCTGCAGGAATACTAACCCATATTTGTAGATCATCTAAATGACCAACACTAGAGAATGGTTAAATAAATAACGGCATATCTGTAAGGTAGACTCTTAATGCAGGCATTTAAATCTTAGACAAAGAGTTTGCAATGACATTCCCACAATGCTGGTGATTCAATGTTTGAAAGGTTGGAGGATGCTTCTGTCAGCTAAAAATATTAGCCATGGTTGTATCCAGGTGATAGATTTATAGGTGATTGGTATTGGTCTATCACAACCCCTGCATTGTACAGGCAAGAAAACAGAGACACTGAGAATTTAAGTGGTTTGCCCAACATTGTACGGTTAGTGAAGTGCTGGGACCAGAATTCAGATTTCCTAAATGTTCACACCAAAACTCTTTGCATTCTATTGCATTGCTGTCCATGACATTACCTTTTCTAAGTGGAAGTTTTCAGACTATTTGATGAAATTCAACCTATTTTAAACACTAGGTCCTTACCTGTCTTTGAGACAATAAAATGACTCTCCGAAGCCCCAAACTGCACACACGTTAGAATTAAAACTTTTTCTAACATTGAGGATTCATAAGAATTGCCATCAAATTAATGGATGGCACATGAAATTCCAAATTCTCTGAATGTCACAAATGTGAGTCTTGCATTCGTGTTTGAAACACAATGTGTTTTCACTATTTTATTTCTGTTTCTTGTCATATTAAAGCTCTTAACATGCTTCCAAAAAAGGGGGCACATATGTATTGAATAAGAAAATGCTGCCATGTAGAACACAGATGGTAGTACATTTCTGGCAGAAAGGAAGTTTAACAAGGCATTTTACTTATTTACTTGGAAAACTAATATGCATGAATGTTCAAGTTAAGCACTAAGAAATTAATTGCTGTTTTACAATAATCAATTAGTTTTTTCAAATCTAATCACCCTATTTCCATAACATTATAGTAGGGAAAGCTAGTCAAGTGTGATTGCAAACAAACTGACTAAGAGAGTCTAGGACAGGAACAAAAGAAGTAAGGAAGAAGAAACTGTTAGCATTTTTATGTAACTAGCCTTGTTGCTTGTCATTCGTTGATAAAAATCAGTAACAAGAGGTAATGACTGTGTAGTTAGAGTACATGTGTTTTTAATATGATACATGTAGTCACTGACTGTGTCAGTTAGGGTGTAAAAACAGGAGGTAAGAGCTTATCAAGTTTCAGATTTGGCTGGCTCACAGGGCCCACCCATATGCAAAGTCTGCTATGCCAGAGAGTCAGCATAGAGGGATAGTGAGTATTTCTCTAGGATATCAGGTTTCTATTTTGTGGTAAATACAGCCTTTAAAACACTCCGGAATATTCTATATTTTAAAGTTTAACATTTAAAAACAGAATTTCTAATTAACTGATTGCTGATACAGTGCTGGAGGAAAACTTGATTTGTCTAATATGATGACATGTGTACTTTAAATAATTTTGTGTTTCAACAACAAACTGAAAACAGAACATATGATGGCTATGTTGCATGGTTGAGCTCTGGAAGATTTCAACCTGGAAAACTCTTTCCACAACCCAAGACTAGGCTCTGTGAGATCTCTTCCTCTTGTTTTGCAGATCATCTGACACAAGATATTTATAAATCAATAAATGTACATGTAAGTATGAAATATTTTCAGTTCTAAACTCTGAATCATTTTGTATCCAGAATCAGAATATATACCTAACAGTTTCCGCAATAACTATGGACCAAGCACCCAAGCACTTTACAACTATTATCTGAATCAATCTTCCAAACCACCCAATAATATATGAGTTATTATAATTCACATTTTACAGAAATTGAAACTGAGGTACAAAGAACTAAGAAACTTACCTAAGGGCTTATCTTAGAAGTTTATGTAATTATAATTAGATTTTAACCTGCCATTATCCAAATCCAGAGCTCATCTCCTTTTTAACACTATACTTTCTGCCTTCATAAAATTGGGGATTTTTCTAGGGGACTAGAAATTAACCAGAGTTTAATTTGATGTTTCAATTTTTTTTTAGGAAATTGACATCTGGACTTTTTTGGGAGGCGGTGACGGGCTGGTGATCGGGCTGTTGATCGCTGTCAGTAATCAACTCTGTCTGAAACCAATTCAGTTTATGTTAATGAAAGAAGCCCAGAGACGGGAACAAATAATAATAATAATGCTGATGTTTGCATGTGTATGACACAAGCCTTGTAGGGGATTTCAAGCCATTAGCACTTGCTTATTTAAACGGACAAGTCTCAGACCATATGCAATGAGGGCAGCCAGCCCTTCCGGAATAGTTAGTTTATCTGAAACTCTTTCCAAAATTCTCCCTATCCTGAATAAAGGCACATCAAACCAAGTTCAACAGCCACATTGAGCTGTAGCCCCACCAAACAAAGTGATTAGCATTGGATTCTTATCAAAAAGCCTTTTTTCAGCTGAGTTTCAGAACTTGCAGTTAGATTAGAACAAATGAACATATATTTTACAACTAAAATCATAGGCTTTATTCCAATATTTAATGTCTCTCTTGTTGGACCTACTGGGGGATTAGTCAGAGCCCCAAGATTTACTTTCATGAGGCAATAAACAAAATTTAATGCAAAACAAACAAACCCTTGTGTCGTCGTATTTGGAAGTTGGCCTAAAAGTGAATTAGAGAATGTCCCTTTCTCCCACCAAGTAAGCATAAAGTATCAAAAATATTTTTAAAACACCTTTAGAGAAACTTACTGCATCAGGCACAGTGGTGCTCACCTGTAGTCCCAGCTCCTGTAGAGGGTGAGGCGGGAGGGTCACTTGAGCCCAGGAGTTTGAGTCCAGCTTGGACAAAATAGCTAGACTCTTGGCTCCAAAAAAAGAAAAGAGACCAGACCCAGTGGCTCACACTGTAATCCCAGACAGGAGGCTGAGGCAGGAGCATTGCTTGAGGCCAGGTGTTTAAGAGGCTGTGGTGGCTCACGCTTGTAGTCCCAGCTACTCAGGAGACTGAGGCAGGAGGATCCCTGGAGCCCAGGAATTTGAGGTTACAGTGAGCTATGATTGCATCACCTCACTCCAGCCTGGGTGACAGAGGAAGACCCTGTCTCAAAAAAAAAAAAGACCAGGAAAAAAGGAAAGGAAAAACTTCCTGCCCTAATGGGGCGGGATCAGGTGTCAATGACCCCAGTTTTCATTAAAACATCCTTCAACTAAGGGTTGAGGCACTGTTCTCTTTTCTTCAGTCTCACATCACAGAGAAGGATAGGCCGCCTCTACCAACCACAGACCAGAGGCCTAGTCAGAAGAGCTTATCCGTGGCTACCGTCTTTTCAGCTGGTAACAGTTTAAATTGCCAATAAATCACAAAAGGGAAATCACTCCTGGGTGTTTTCCCATCTCCAGGAGATGGGCTAGTTTTAATTGCCCATTGGACATTGGCCAAGGGCATCCAGCTGATGTTAGACATCAGCAGATGCTGAAGATTAATGCCAACTTTTGTATGATAACCAAGTAAAACAAAATTAGTCATCCAAATATATTACCTCTTTTTAATAGCTATATACTTAATACTTCATTCGGTTTTTCATCGTAGACACAGCCATATTAGCCGCCAGACAAAGGCTGGGGAAGCGAGGTGGGGGAGGAAGGGAGTGCCTCCACCTCACTGCTGGGCTCTGGATGTGACAGCCCACCCTGTGGGCTGTGGGGGCCCTCGGCCATCTCCAGCCACAGCTGGTGTGGGTAGAAAGCGGTGGGAACACAGAGGCTCTTTGCAGATAAGTGTGCCTTGATGCTAGTCCTATATGTAAAACATGATAAAGTGAAATCACAAATGGATCTCTGAAGAAAAGCAGAAAATCAACAACACGTGATCAACTAGAAGCTCTTTTATTCCCCAAGTAGCGTTCCATTTATTCTGCATTGTGAATTTTTGTCTTGGTATGACCTGCCACCTACATGCCTCGAAGAGGTGTTGTAAGGATTAAAATAATGCCTTAAAGCACTTTGAAACAGGGATGAAATGTTTGTTCTCTGACATTGGTACAACCTCGTGGGTAGGTTTTTGTTACTATACAAATTACTTTAACTCAGGTAAATACATGATTTCTAAATCACTGATATTTGCTTTAAATTGTACTACAGCTCCTTCGTGTTCACGTGTTATGCACACTGGTTGCAAAATCCAAGTGGTCCTTTGTGAATTTGGGGATAATGTGTATAATTATGGAACATCATAGCAAAAGTTTAGGAAGGACTCCCATCTCACGGATTCTTTTTTTTTCCTTTTGAGGCCGAGTCCCACTCTGTCACCCTGGGCTAGAGTGCCAGGGCATCAGCCTGGCTCACAGCAACCTCAAACTCCTGGGCTCAAGCAATCCTTCTGCCTCAGCCTCCCAAGTAGCTGGGACTACAGGCACGCGCCACCATGCCTGGATAATCTTTTTTATATATACTTTTAGTTGTCCAGCTAATTTCTTTCTATTTTTTTAGCAGAGACGGGGTCTTGCTCTTGCTCAGGCTGGTTTCAAACTCCTGAGTTCAAACAATCCACCCGCCTTGGCCTCCCAGAGTGCTAGGATCACAAGCGTGAGCCACCGCGCCCGGCCTCAGGGATTCTTACTACCTATTTATGCCCTATAGCTATGAGTTTTAAAAGAAAAAATATATGGAAGTAAGTTGAAAATTCTGAATCTTTAATCCACCTTTTTATATGATCTGATATACCAAAACTTTTCTATAAAAGCTTTAAAAATCCTCATATTATTCTTGATAGTCTCAGCAGGCAATTAAAAAGCAGTTAAAAATAAAGTTAGCTGACTCATTTCAGGAGTTTAGCTGATGATGGTACTGGCAGCTTTCACTTAACAGATAACATTATCATAGAAAACAGCACAACAATTTTAACAATCCTGCAAATTTCTCGAAAATAATTGCAAAAGAGAGTTAATACAATGTGTTATTTGGTTTTCTGCAGCTCTTTTTTGGATAAAATTCTTAAAAACTAAACCCACTCAGACACCCCAACGTATTTTGTACCAGTTAGATGTTGCCTCTAAGAACACAAAAATTGGAGAAAAGTGACTGTCTCCTGAAGAGAAAACAAAAGTCTTATAAAATTAGCTCTCTCAAAAGAGAAAAGTAAACCATACAGAGCAACAGTAACAGCAAGTATACTACTTAAATGGAATTGGAACATAATGGCTTCTAAGTTCTGGATCTTTTTTTGTGGATTTGATTTCTTTTTTTAAGACTAGTTAATTACTTATTTAGAAAGAAAGCAGTAGCTTAATTTTAATGTTCATTTTTAAAATTAAAAGAGATTCTTGTCTCTTCATGTAGACAAATTATTCTAACAAGGCACACCACCTGTATTATCAGATTCTGCAGTTATTCCTAGAGTAGTTATTCTTGGCAGTTGTACTGTAAAGACACATGTCACTTGTGTGTGTGTGTGTGTGTGTGTATACACACATCACGATTCTATTAAAAGATAGTGTAAATGCCACCTTATTTTCACAGCATAATTAAAATATACAACAAATTCAGTCACTAATAAACAAAAACTGATGAGAACCATGGAAACGTCTTAAATTAGATACCAGGAGGACGTGAAATTAAAAAACAAAAGAAGTTGCTCAAAGTACACAGACAAGGGAAGAATTTGTATAATAAATGTTACCAAAATCATTTAAAGGTGTGAAAATTTTTTTTTGTTAGCAAGGACCTTCTTGGTTCTACCTTTGCTGATCAATTCCTAAACAGGTCTCAATGGAAAAATTATTTTTAAATGGGTCTTGATGGAGAAATTGTTAAAGTGGTTGTAACGGATAAAGTACTCTTTTGTTTCCCAGAGAGACTCATGGCTGTTCTTGAGTTGGACCAGGGTGGACACTCCCCTTCCACTGCCCCCATTCCACTTTCTCTCTTAGCCAGCTGAGAAAAAAAAAAACAGGAGAAGCTAGGGAAGTTTTTAAATCACGGTTTCCTACTTGATTTAAAACCCTGAGAGTACTATACTACCCATATGCGTTCATTATCATGAGCTCGGATATCTACCAGTGACCAGACTGCTCCCAAGCACTCAACTTCTTCCCTTCCCTGGTACCTGTCACTATTTGACTGATGCTAGCTAGCACATTTAATTTTTTTTTTTTTTTTTTTTTTTTTCCTTGAGGAACCTGACTGATTCGGGCTAAATTATTTGCCCTTACCCAAACTCATATGTTGAAGTTCCAACCCCCGGTAGCTCAGAACAGTCTTGGAGATAGAGCCTTTCAAAAGTGACTAAACTAAAATAAGACCGTTAGGCTGGGCCCTAACTCAGTGTGCCTGGTGTCCTTATAAGAAGAGGAAATTTGGATACACAGACACCAGCGATGTGTGCAGGGAGCAACGGCCATGTGAGAACACAGGAAGGAGGCGGCCATCTGCGAGCCAAGGAGAGAGGCCTCCCGAGAAACCAAACCGGCTGCTGCCTTGGTCTTGGATTCCAGACTGTGAGATAATAAATTCCTGTTGTTTGTGCCACCCAGTCCGTGGTACTTTGTTAGGGCAGCCATGGCAAACCACTAGGCTGAGCAAATGATCAAGTATGTTCTCCCAAAGGTTAGGTTAGATGTTTAACCTTCAATGGAGGAACTAAAGGACCCTAATCCAGAAAGGCAACTAAAGCCCTAATTTGAGAGCTAAAGTCTCAACCAAACCCACCCTGCTAATGCATGGTTTCTTAACAGGCATCGTGGTCAGCAGCAGAGAGGAAAACATGTATCTCGGACTTACTATATGCCAGAGATTGTTCTAAGCACTTTAGGGTATAAACTCAGTCTTCACAAAACCCTACTGGGCAGGTATTATTGTACAGAAGAGGACACTGAGGCACAGGGAGGTTGAGTGTCCCGAGGCTTTGTGTCTAATCAGTAAACCATACTGCTTGTTTAGTTAATAGATCTAATGCTGTAACCCCTCCCTCACCAGCCAAACACTCCTCTGGGCAAAGTGGTGAGAAAGGCAATAGACCTGGAGTTTAAAGACCTAAATTCACATTCAAGGCTACTCCTTATTCCTCCAGGCAGTTTCCTTGTGTGAATACTTGGCATGATAATATGTCCCTGCTCTGGGGGCCTACAGAGATAATGATACTTGCAGGTGGGATCTGCTCCAGGCAGGGCAGGCCAGTTTGCAAGCCCTCTTTATCTCAAGTCTGAAGTTCCCTTTTGTGCTATTCAGAGCGAATCCATGAGGGTCACAATCCCATCAAGGGCTCAAACCGCTTCCAGTTTGTCTTGTATCTGCAACACGTGATGGTTCAGCCACGCCCATCTGCTCTGGCCGGTTACCGCTTGCCCTCGGTAGACCACACTGAGGATAAGTACAAATGGGAGGAAAAAGAGGTCATAACTCACCCTTCCCTGACCCCTGTAGCTCTTCCCTGGGCTTCTGGAGAGCACTTAGAAACATCACGGTTAAGAAGAGCAGAGCCTTCGGATGGAAAGCCTTAGTGAGGAAGGTGCATTGAGAGGAAAGGCCAGCCTATTAGATTTAAGAGAAGCATAGCATAGATCCTCTGGCTGTCCCCTGGGAGGGCGGGTGGGCACTGCAGAACCATAAGACCTTCCTTCCCACACCCATAATCCAAAGTCCAATTCAAGCTCCCCTGCCAGCCATGGTCCACTGCTAGGCACCCTAATGCCTGACCAGCCTTCCCTGGAGCTGGCTTCAGCTGGACCTAGTCCACCCGGATTGAAAGCACTGGGCCTCCAGATAACCTCTGTGGCTTCCTCCAGGCCTCCCACAGTTGGGGCCTCTTGGAATCACAGTTGATAATATGAGTTGTCAATCACCCCAATCTCAGAGATTCATCTCCGTCTTGTCTATGCCTTTGTCATCCACCCATGCAGGCTAATGATGACATCTAAGGAATCTCCTTGATAACAGCACAGGTCTCTCTCTATGGGGAGAGAAACACCCTTTGGGGAAACTGCTTTGGAAATTGGCTCTCCCCACATCCAACCGCATTCCTTTCAGCTCACATTGCTGCAGCTGCCTTAATGTCTGGATCTAAACCATCTCATCTTGTGTCTGGTGCAGTGGAATCACCTTGTGGAGAGAGCTTTCAACATCTTGGCAGCGACAGACGGCCAAGCCTACCCCACTGGAGACTGGCTGGGCTGGGTCCTGTGTTTGATATAAATCTTAACATATTCAGAGCCATAACATTTTTTTTTAATTATTTATTTATTTTTTACTGTGCTGATGGTTTCTTTCCATACTACTCAAATTTGCAAAACAAAATGCCACAGGCCAGGCTAAATTCAGTGCACATTCTTTAGCTTCCAGGCATGGCCAAAGGGAAATGCATGGAAATAAACAACCCAAGAAACAGAGCATTCACTTTTTCGGAACCAGATTTACTTAGGGTGTTCATTGTCCCTGCCAGTAAATGAGCATGGCCTCCAGGAATTCGGCCTGCCCAGGTAAATATGGCACCCCAACCCTGGAGAATGTCATCTGGCCATTCCTCACCCTATGCTCGTGCCATACCACAAATGGATGGCTCAACAGTTAATGCCCAAACTGTGATCTCTCTGGACACTATTATGATCTAAGTTTTTTAAGTTACATATTCTAGACCATCAAAATGTATAGCCTATTATGTGCAATTGAGTCTTGCCATTTGTTTCAGCGCACAGGATTTCTGTACATAACTTCCTGCCGTCTTTATGGGGTGTCAGAGAGTGAGCATGAAGTTTTGTCTCCCTGAGACATTCACCAGTACCAAACACAGCTGTCACTCTGGTTTTTACACAAAAGATGATTCTCTTCTTTGCAAACTTAGGTCATGGTAACTCATTTGTTAGTTTTGATCTTCTAATGGAACTGTTTCTCTTCCTTGCCAGTGTCCCTGATCATTTTCTTTTGTGAAGGGGCAAAAGAGTAATTACCCAGAACTCCTTTTTCACGTTGATAAAAGTATTTTTTAAATAATATTTAAAAGCAATGTTTTTGCACCCCCTAGTGGTATGTGACATTAGTAGCCATTTGCAAAAAGGGTTCATAACTTTTAGAGAAAAGAAAAAACTCACAGAAAAGTCACAGAAAAAAGAGGGTCTTTTATGTACTTTTAAAAACTGTTTCATTTTTATAATATCTTGAGAGTAACATAAATACTTTACCATTTTCATTTTGTTCATTATATAGGCATATTTTAACCTTAGACATCTGACTTGTCTACATCTTTTATTTTAATATTTATTATAACTTCACTGAAAAAAATTTTCACCAGTTGCATTTGGGGAAATTTTCTAAAGACACTTATTAAGAGAAAATTTCCCTTAGGTTTTCACATCCTCTTTGAAGCATCTTTCTTATTAATCTAAAATTAGAATCTTCATTTCACTTGAGGTAAATAAAGGGAGGAAGTAGGCATTGGGAATGGATCAATCTTTAAGGGAAAATTATGCCTAGGATTTTCATGCACAATTATAACAATTCTGAAAGTCAATTGGTGAATAGCCATTATGATAAAACCCAAAATTCCTAACAGGATGTTAGACAAACATATCACGCCACATGAGATCAGTGAATAGAAGGAAACTAAAGCCAACAGGCCAGTGGTGGGAGGATTGTTGAGAGTTGGAAGTACAATAATTATGGATTAAATGTGGGGCATATTTTGTCCCTAATAAAGCAAGGCTTGCTTTCCACAGTAAAATAATTTCGCAACGTCAATTTATACATGGAAACTATTTTTATTTTTCGTTATATTTGGGTAGACTACACAGTCAACCAGGGAAAAGGGGATCCTGTATGGCGTAGAGCTCTCTCTCTGCCCTTAGCCAGAGCAAGGGGAGAAAAGGTAAGTAACCCTCCATGAGGCGCTCCACAGCCAACAGGAGCCTGCCTGCAGGGTGAGGGCCCAGGGGCCCAGGGGGAGAGGACGCCCCAAGCCCAGTGATTCAGTGGTTTCCAATTCAGCCAGTGACGGGTGGGCAGGCCTGTTTTTACAAAGCGAGAGGGAAACCAGAGTTACAGATTCATGTCACACATGAGCCAAGTGAAACCATTTCACTTATATTTCACTTATAATCTTGTGCCAGATTTGAAAGATTAGCACTGACAGTGAAAAGTACTCTCAACGTATTACAGCCTCAAAGCCAGCAAAGCTTCCCAGGAAATTTAAATTGCCGAAAATACTCTTCTGTTAGTTCCTTAAGGATTTTCAAAGCTGTTTTCAGTCTTTTAGACTTGATCTTCTACTCATCCTTTTTTTTTTTTTATCCTAATTTTACTTTGGAAATTCACTGGAGGAGAAGCCTTTGAAGTACATTTGTCATATAACTTTTATTTCTGCCATTTGTTTCCACCTCTTGCTTTTAAAATCTGTTAAGTGAGAAGTGAACATTTAATCAAGGCATATACTTAAAATGTCCAAAACCATGGAATGTCTCAGTGTGTTCTGCCAAAATCTTAATTCTAGGTATTTTAACTTCAATTTTAATAACTGCCATCATTAGTCATACTGTAGGAAAAAAGCTGCCTCGACTGACAGTTCTTCTAAAACCAAACCTACCCATTAAAACTTCACAGGAACTAGACAACTTGAAAACCGGTGCTCGTCTCCACGGTTTATTTCTCATAAGGTCAGAAGCACATTATAAATTTGACTCTAAAGCTCAGCTCCTGCTCTAGAGGAAGGGAAGGCACAGGAAGAATACTTTTTATAACCAGGCCTATTAAAATGCAAATCATTCTTACTGCATTCCAGAGTTTTACGAAAATACCTAGCTCAAAGAAAAAAGAAAAATAGACTGACACCTACAAAGGCATTGTGGCTTATGCAGTCTCATTGAATGGAAAGGTAGGTGCTCCTTGTGTTAGAAGCACACCTCCTACAGGTAGGAAAAGTTGGAAACTCTGATTTAAAAAGCAGTTGCAGCTCTGGGTTCTGGGAAGAAAAAAAAAACGAGTTGCCCTGGCTGGGCGCGGTGGCTCGGCCTGTAATCCTAGCACTCTGGGAGGTCGAGGTGGGAGGATTGCTTGAGCTCAGGAATTTGAGACCAGGCTGGTGGAGCCCAGGACCTGGAGATTGCAGTGAGCTATGATGACGCCACTACACCCTACCCAGGGTGACAGAGTGAGACTCTCTCTCAAAAATAAATAAATACATAAAATGCAGTTGCCCTGGTTTTCTTTTTGCTGAGTTCCACCACTAACTTACTTAGAGAGAAACTGTGATTACATAGTTATCCAACAAGAAATTCACGAAGCTTGCGTAAACACTATGTTAAAGGCTATGGTACGGATACGTGGATAGGGGCTACCATTTAGCACATGCTTACTACGAGCCAGGCACTGTTCTAAGCACTCCGTTCATGTTATCCAACACATCACTACTGTATAGGGTAGAAACAAGCTTTATAATCGATATCAAATGAATCAGCTAGGGTACAGAGGTGTTAAATAATTTACGCAGGGGTCAGGCTTACCATGTAGGTGATCTAACTCTAGGGCCCTGCGGCTGTTGCTATGACACACTGCCCGTGGGGACAAGAGGAACACCAGGGCCAGCTCTACCCTGAGAGCCTAGAAGGGAAGGAAGCCCAGAGCAGCTGGCTGCCAAACTGCATCTTAGGGAGATGGAAAGGAGTTTCCCAATTGGATAAGGGGAGGGTGGTACTCCAGCACATGGTACAAAGGTGTGAAGTTTGCCATTTAATCAATGAAGGGCTATCAAATCCTCCCCCACCTCCAGGCTTTTTAAATAGATAAATAGATGATTATTATAATCAACGCTTTGTTTTTTTTTTTAAAAAAGATAACTGTAGAGAAATGATGTGGTTTAATTTGGGCTCTTTTAGTTATGTACATGTCAGCAAGTTCATCCCCATTGTTCTTGGGGCCGGGATGCTTTGGAAGGAGAAGCAAAGTGCTCCGCTGTCACCTGCTGTGGAACCACGCCCCAGTAAGTTATGTTTCCATGAGGGGGGTCTTCCACCGAAAATCTAGATTTAGCCAGCTCTGTGCTTATGGACTGTTGGATAATTTTACAGACTTGAGTGTGTGGAGCAGGTATGTGCAGGTGTGGAGCTCAGGTGTGAGGCCTTAGAGAAGGATCTAGAGTTTGATCCTTTCTCTGCCTGTGCTGGGGGAGAAAGGCAGGCAGCCCAGCACATATGGGGCTGAGCTGTCAGTGTCCCCCAAGCGGGAATTCAAGAAAACAAACCAGAAATGAGGAAGAAGAAAGTAGATGGGGTCTTGACATATTATGATAAAGAAAACTTTATCGTTTTGTTCTATTTTTGTCAAACATTTATTGACTGTCAATTCTGCCAGCCAGCATGCTAGCCACTGAAGACGAATAAAACACATTTTGAGTACTTTGGGAATTTTGCTTAAAAAAAAAAAAAAGCAAGCTCTTGGCTCCATTTTTCATGCCACTGATTTGGTGGTTTTGGGTGGGGTCAAGAAGTGTTGCATCTCAAGTGTTGCCCATTGGAAACCATGACCATGGGTGATGGGTGGAAAAACCCGGAGAACTTAAGAAAAAGCAAAAGATGATGAGAAAATGGTACCATGACTCAGTTTCTGTCTGGACGTGTCTGTCAGGCAGACACAGGGCTTTCCACGCCCACTTCTCCTTCTAGATGAAACTGACCCACCCACAGTCTTCTCAGAGAAGCTGGCCTGGGCCAAGTGGAGCAAAATTGACCATGATCAGACAAGAGGGACTAGAGGCTTTGATCTGGGGACAGGACCTTGAGGTAGCCCGAAAGGATGGTTCTGGCCAGTAGGGGCCAGGGCCATTGCTAAGCCAGCCAGCCTGGCTCCTGGCAAGTTTAAGTACATGGGATGAGACAGCAGAGGCCAGGGCGCTGTAGTGGGAGCACAAAGGCCTCAGATCCAGACAGAGGGGCTGGCCCTGGAAAGGCCGAGGACCCAGGTTCAGTCCATGAGAACTTGCCACAAACCCTTTTTCTCCTAAGGAGGATTGAGTGAGTGAATCTTAGTTCCTGATGTCACCAGTACCTAGCAACCGTTCCAGAAACAGAGTGGAGGATGGATTGGCAGAAAGGCAGATTTTTGGCAACTCTGTGTTTGATAAAAATACATTTTTGAGCTCCTTCCAAATTATCATTGATTTGCACTAAGATACTGTCACTTCTGCCTTAGGCTCTGATCTTTTGGGCACTTTCTTCTCTTTACTTTGCACTCCAGAATGGCTGAGGTCAAGTTCCTTCAGCTTTGCATTTAGTGGGTCCACTATAAACGTTTGTTAAATTTAGAGAGTATGGTGTGCCTAAAGACAACTCCACTTCATTCCTCATAAGCTTTTTGGTCAACAGGAAACTCAGAGATAAGAAACATGGAGCCCCTGCTTGGAGAACAAAGACGATAACACGTATGCAAAGCACTCAGCACGTGTCTGAACGTTAGCTGGAGTTGCTGTTGCTCCTGACCCAGCATCTCCCCAACACAGGCTCCATGTTCTGCTCCCTCCTTCTCGCCTTCACTCCTCACAGCAAACCTGTGCAACCAGGATGATCACACCCATTTCACAGATCTGGGGATTGAAGCTCAATGATACTGAGTGACACCTAAAGTCTCTCAGGTAGGAGGTGTGGAAGTTAGGGCTGTGCATTGAATACATCTGATAACTTTTCTGTCACATTCAACTTCTAATTTAAACTGTCCCAGCTGCACTTTTCAAAGGGGCCGCCTAGCATGCTAATAACCTCTACTCCGCCCTCTCCCCCACAATTGCTAATTAGGCCGAGACAAGGCACCTATCCCTAGGGGACCAAGCCACACGGTGACCAGGGGCCCACGATTCCGATTAAAGATGAGGTTTTGCTCAAATGGAGACGAGATGGGCCAGTTAGATTTTATCCTTTTCAAGAATTGAAACTAAAAGACGATGATATTATCATGAGCTGATGGTGGACTTTTGAGCTAAGAGATTGTGATGTAGAATTGAGAAGCCACAGTGAATTAAAGATGAGCAAAGCGAGAAGCAGTAATAAAGGCAGTGAGACTTTCCCCAATCTTGTCCCTTTGAGCCCAGGGGGACTTAATGTACTGGCTCTGGAAGTCCACAAGAATAGAAGAGTGCTTGTTATATTCTTAAACTCGCTCTCTCTCTTGTGTACACACACTATCCATCCATTTATCTATCTATCTAGTGTGTGTGGATGGATGGATGGATATAGTCAGAGTAATGTGAGAAGAGAGTAGAACAGATCAAAAACAAAGTTTTTTGGACAAAAAGTGCAAGATTCTCTTGACAATATTATGCTGCCTTGAAGCAAAGTATATCTACTTCTATAGCTGGACCTTTATAATGCTGGAGACCTTGCAAACTTGGGTTGTGCAAGGTTACTTTTCAAATCTTGCTCATTTGAAGCTATAGAACCAACGTTTCTCTCCTTTTTAAATTGTTAGATGCTGTATTATAGATGATACATTTTACAAGATAGCGGCCTGCTTACTAGAAGAGTTAGGAACCCTGACATGCAGGCATCTGGAAAATCCAAAGGGGTACCTACATTCTAAGTTAAGATACAGGTAGACTAGGTTAACCTCTCACCCTACCTTCGCCCCTTCAAATCCCTGAGAAACTTCCTGGGAATCTTTTCTCTAATTCCCAGATGATCTATAAGGCATTTATGATACACTTCTTTTCCTAAAATGTGAGGCTCGAGACAGGCCTTTTGCATGTCTCTTTTCTCTTACATCTCACCTGTGGCCTCACTCTAAAAACAAGGCACTTAAGTCTTTTTTTAAAAAAGAAATTCTTGTATTGTTTTAGTGGGGTTTCAGGAAGGAAAGTAGATGCCCTGTGTTCAATCTGGTATCTTTAGGCAGAAATTCTGGTGTGGATTGCAATGATGACATATATCAAAACTTTCTATGAAACGTTTCAAATGCGTACAAAATCCAGAGAATGTTATTACCCCCCTGCCCCGCCCCATTACTGCCCACACCCAGTTTCAACAATGACCAACTCTGGGCCAGTCTTGTTTCATCCATATTCCTACCCTTTCCCCCTCCTCCTGAATTATTTTGGAGCAAATCCCAGACATCATATCATTTCATTTGTAAATCAATAAAGGATTTGAAGTGCTTGTGTAATTCCCTCTGGGGAATGAATTTCTGATTAGGTACTTCAGATGCTAACGAAGCCCCCCTAGAGTGTGGGTTCCTAATTAGGGTACTTCAAATGTGAACAGCCTCTGGGGTGTAGATGAAAGTTAATCTATACACACATACATCACACTGTTAATACTGAAGTAGTTTAAAGTAAATCGCTGTACAGTCTAACACTGTGAAACTCAAAGGCAGAGGAGAATTAATGAGTGTTGTTGTGATGAGCGGAGGCTTAAGAGACAGAGTCCTCAGAGTTGATGGCTGTGTTTTGCTCTTGGGAGAATAGGAAAAAAGACATATCAGGAAAAAGAGGTAATTTGTGGAGAAAGATGGAGAACTCAAGATGATGTTGGACACACAACAAGAAATATAGATGATTGTTAATACATGATTGGGGCTTAGAGAGAGGTCAGGCCAAGTATTCCTACTTAATAGTCCTTATGGAAATAGGAATTGAAGCATGAACACAAGTGGTTTTTCCAACTGAGAGTGGAAAGAGACTAGAATGACCAGAGTCTAGGATGGGGAGAGGAAAAGGTGACACCTGTATGACAGAAAGGGAGTTGGGTTATGACCCCTGCCATTTATATTACAATACTTCATCACAGAGAGTGGGGTAGAAAGGGTTGGATGTCCTACACTCTTGGTCAGGGTTCTTAACCCCTGTACCATGCACTCCTTTGGTAGTCTGGAGAAACCTGTGGACTCCTCAGAAATGTTCTTAAATACATAAAATAAAATGCATAGGATTACCAAGGAAGCCAATTATGTTGAAATGCAGTTATCAAAACATTTTTAACATGTGATACAACTATAAATGTTATTCTCTTATTGACACATTAAATAACAAGATCTAGTGGCAGGTATAATAATTACTGTAATTTTGAAGTAGTAATGAGTGTAAATTATATTTTGAGATATCTGCAACAAGTCGAACGTGTTATGAAAATCACCGTGACTTGTATGGGTGACAAAGTCATAGGTACTGCAAACACTACTGTGTTTTGCTTTGTACATTCATAATTGAAGGAAGTGCTAATTTCAGTTAGAGGTGAATGGAAATAAGCACTTAATTTTTTTCCTATCCAAGTTCACAAACATCCCCCTGCCCTCACCAGCATGGGACGCCGGAGACCAGGTTAAGATCCCCATTCCAGGGGTAGTCAATCGAATGACTTAATTCATTTAACAACTACTTATTGAATGCCAGTCTGTGCTAGACATGGAGATACAAGGATAAATAAATTGCAAGGAGCTCACAGTGAAGTTGGGGAAACTGACACGTAAATAGATGATGGCAATTCAACATGGGGGGTGCAATGAACGCTTAACTTATCCAGGAATACAGAGGAGGGGGTGGCCTCCGGAAGCAGTTACCTGTGAAATAAGTAAGCAACTTGCGGTCAGAGTGAAGTTGGATCTGAGTCTGTGGTCCACAGTGGAGCAACCTCTGCTTTCTGAGTCCTCCCCATGAAGTCCAACATGTCTTCCCAGGCTCTGCACGGTCCAGCCCCACCTCCTTCTCAGCCCCTTAAGCGAATCTCCCTATCACTCCTCTCAGTCTCCTGGGTCCTAATTCACCACCTGTCCTGCCTCAGAGCAACTCTATGCTCTGGCTTTTATTGGATGTCCTCTCTTCACCCCAATGCACATACACACTTCACCTAGCTTGTTCCTACTCATCTTTTAGTTCACAACTTAAGCATCACTTCTTCCAGGAAGCCTTCTATGGCTCTCCCGCAGTTGTTCCATGCAGTAGTTCAAAGTATTTAACTAGCCCTTTTTTGACGGACACTTGAGTTGTCTCCAGTTTTTCATCATTACCAGCGATGCAGTCTCACATACACACACACACACACACACACCCCCACACACACACCTTTGTATACTTCTATTTCTAATAGTTCAATTTCTAGAAATGGAATTACAAAGACAAAATAAATGCACATTTTGCATTTCAATCAACACTACTAATTACTCTCAAAAAGGTGGGGTAGAGGACTTGCTTTCTCATGCTCTGAACAATAGTGGATATTATCAATCTTTTAAACATTTGTTAATATTTTCATAAGATGACAGCATTCTCATTGTTAAGTTTATATATCTTTGATTATCAGTGAGGTTGAACATTTTGTTACTCTATTATTTAAAATGTAAGATGTAATTAGTTTGACATTATGGATAGAAGAATATGAGACTTAAAATGAAATTAATATTCCTGCTAAAAAACAAAGGAGCATTTTAGGAAGGAAAGCACTTAACTTTGATATAAATGGCATTTATGCCTGAAGCATATTTTGGAGTAAATAGAACATTTTCAACCAGATTCAAAGCTAACCTATATATACTGGCTGTTCGGCTGTTCTGAAGATACTGGATGATCCTGTACTGGTAAATTTTCTAGTATATAAGCTTTATTGTCATCAAGACATAAGCTTCCACCTAGTGCCTACCTGGTGGTTTCTAAGTGTTATTCTCCAATTAAAAAAAAAAAAAACCAATCAAAAAACAACAGCAAGGCTCCTTGGAGAACTTGTTGATTCCAGGACTAGGGCAGGAACAAGTTGAGCCTGGAGAATTTTGTGGCGCCAGACAGTAAGGAAGTGCTCTAGAAAGATGAGGATGTGTCAAAAGGACGTAGGAACCACCCTGAAAATGCTCTCCATGGCTAACTTGAGCAACAAAATAAATAATCATAATGTTAGATTATATCCCATAGGACAAAACAAATATCCAAAAGTCCATACCAATATGAATAAATAATTGAATAAATAAATATGTGTGTGTGGGGCGGGGGAAGGGCAACTCTTCCTGGAAGAATTCCAACTAACACATGTAGAGGCATGAGGAAAATACAAAATCCCCACTAGAACACTGCAGTGGTAATTGTTGCTGGCAAGACCAACTGATGGATGCAAAAATCGGTGGGTAAAAGTTTGAGAAGAAACAGGATGTTAATCAGTCTCAAGTATCACTCCAAGATGTTTAACATTTTCAGAAGGAAAAAAGTAACTTTGCAGTGAAGAAACTCTGCAGATACCGTGTTAACCAAGCGATCAAGGTAAACATTACTGGTAAGTCATGTTGGCATCCTGCACCCTGATAGGAAATAGTGAGAAGAGCGTTTCACCTTGTGGTCTTCTTCTCCTAAACCCGTACCCTCGGTCTAATGATGAAGAAAACATGAACAAACCCAAACTGAGGGACATTCTACAAAACAGCTGACCAGTACGCATCAAAAGAGATCGTGAAAGGCCGGGCGCAGTGGCTCACGCCTGTAATCCTAGCACTCTGGGAGGCCGAGGCGGGAGGATTGCATGAGGTCAGGAGTTCGAGACCAGCCTGAGCAAGAGCGAGACCCCCATCTCTACTAAAAAATAGAAAGAAATTATCATTTATTTTTAAAAATAAAAAAGAAAAAGAAAAAAAAAGAGTTCATGAAGGACAAGGACAGACTGAGGGACTGTCACAGATTGGAGGAAACTAAGGAGATGCGGAAACTAAACGCAACATGGGATCTCGGATCATATCCTGGAACGTAAAAAGGGGGATGGAGAAATTCAAAGGTCTGTAGTTTAATTAATAGTATTGCATCAAAGTTAATTTTCTGATTTTGATCATTGAACTGTGGTTATGTAAGTTGTTGACATGAGGGGAGCTAGGTAGAGGGCATATGTGAAGTCGGTACTATTTTTGCAACTTTTCTGTAAGTCTGAAATCACTTCAAAAATAAATACGCACGAATACACAAAATGGTAACTATGTAGAGGTGAAGATATGTTAATTAGTTTGATTGTGGCGATCATTTCACAATGTACATCAAACATCAAGTTGTACATCATATACTGTGTTTATGTCAATGAAGTTGTTAAATTATACAAAATTAGACAAATGAATGAATTAGATAACAAATAAGTTAAAAATAAGAATAAGCTCCATCTGAAGAGCTATTTTCATAGCACACATTGAAAACCACATCCTGCTGCTGCTGGCTGTGCTGAGGACTTGAATGCTATTGAGAATTTCCCCTACCACCGCATGGCTCTCCATCCAAAACCATGTGCTTTCACAAAAGGTTGAAATATTTTAAAAACAACTTGCATTCTCTTTCTCTTCTTTCATCTTATGAGTTTATTGAATTCGCTGTTGCTCATTCATAAAATAATTTCATATGATGAAATGGAAAGGCCCCCATCTGAGATCTGGAGTCTTTTCTCAGCTCTGCCGTAAATCAACTATAAAATTGCCAGCAAGTTACGCTCCCTGAGCCTCAGTTAGAAATGACAGCACTAGAAAGAAGGTATTTATTTGTCTGTCTCAGTTTTGAAATTCTACACTTCGCGCTTCATAATTCCTGACTCTTCTTAGCGTGTCCCTCACCCTCAAGTTAGGCTGCCAGCTTTGGTGTGGAAGGGATCAAAGCTTGCCAGAGATTGTACAAGCTGGTTCGTGGCGCAGTACGTCAGCACATTAACCAAAGTAAATTTATGGGGTAGAGGTAACTGGATTCTTAATTTTTAGTATCTCAGAAAGCTTAATGAAGATATTAATCTCATTTAAATGTCTTGATTATACACAGTAATGAATAACAGTAAGCGCGTGGTGAAATTCAATCCATGTAATTCAGAAACTTAATTTTAGGGCATTTCAAACTCCTTTCCTACCTAAGCATTTTCAGCAGCCAGACACGTGGCAGACCCAACTCCCTTCCTCCCCTTTCTTCTCCTGATCCTCTTGGTGAAGGTATAAGGATTGGAGATACACTCAAAGTCAGAAACCAGTGGCCTGAGTTACCAGTCCCTGGATTATTACAAACTGACCTAGAGTCTGAAAGAGCAATTTTCTTTATGCCCATAATGATTCTGGAAAAATGACCTCTCAGTTGCTATTTCTCACTTACCATCTCATTTAAAAAATTCTTTGTTCTCGGGGGCCACTGTGACATTTGCTCCACTGAACTCTCTGGTTTTAATATTTTTCCCCCTCAGTCAGTCACAAATGGCCCTGCCAAATTAGCCCCCAGAAACTCTTTGATTGCATTGGTATTCCACTCTTTAAACTTTAATGATTTTTCATCTAAACTACCACTCCAAAGTTGCTACGTTTGTGGTCATCTTGTCAGTGCATCTCACTGACCTAAATGAAGAAATTCCTATTCCTTTTATGCTATATTATCCATCTAATTCTTCCTAAAAGCTATTCTTGAGATGTACTGGAAAAAGTACTTGGTTCTTGGAGTCTGCTGATCTCGGGTTTAAGTGCTGGCTGCATTGCTTACTTACTTAGCAAAGTTGAGAAAGTTATTAAATTTCTATCAATGGGAATAATGCCTACTTTACAGGATGTTTCAACACTTTGGTGAGATAACGTATGTGAAATACACAGCACCAGTTCAGTCTGTCAAGAAGGACCCTGCCAGCGGTGGCTGTGATAACGATAGTAAAGAACTGTAGACTACCATGAACACAGTAGTCACCCCTGCTGGCTTCAGCCACCAAACGCCAGCCCTTCCAGTTTCCTGGACCCTTTGCTAACTGTGCTCTTCTCTGGGATGATATATGGTCCTCTATTTGGCTTGAGAACAGCATTCCTCCTTCAGATAGTTGGAATATCTTTATTATATATAGTCTGCGATTTGTCATACTAAAATTTTTTTTTGAGACGGTCTTGCTCTGTTGTCTGAGCTGGAGTGCAGTGGCTTCATCCTAGATCACTGCAACCTCAAAGTCTTGGGCTCAAGCGATCGTCCTGCCTCAGCCTCCTGAATAGCTGGGACTACAGTCGTGTGCTACCATGCCTGGCTAATTTTTATATTTTTTGTAGAGAGGGGTCTCACGTTATGTTGCTCAGGCTGTAAAAAAATTTTTTTATTGTGGTAACATATACACAACATAAAATTTATCATTTTAACCACTTTTAAGTATATAGTTCAGTGGTGTTAAATATATTCACATGTGCAACAGTCACTATTATCCATACCCGAAACTTTTATTATCCCAAACAGAAACTCTACACTCATTAAACACTAACTCTCTATTCTCCCCTACCCCCCAGTCCTTGGAAACCAGGATTCTACTTTTTGTCTCCATGAATTTGCCTATTCTAGGTATCTCATGTAAGTGGATTCAGACAATATTTTTCCTTCTGTGACTGGTTTGTTTCATTTAGCTTAATGTCCTCATGGTTCTTCCACGTTGTAGCCTACATCCATATTTTACTTCTTCTGAAGATTGAATGATATTCCATTATATGTATATATCATTGTTTATCCATCCATTGATAGACATTCGGGTTGTTTCCACCTTTTGGCTCTTGTGACTTTATCATATTTTACATTCTGCAGCAATTTACATCTTTATTTTCAGACCTATTAAGTTTCCTCATACTAATGTACTGAATCTTAGGAATAGAGTCATGAAAGAATTTTTTAAATTTTCTTTTTGGCCATTTACTCATTTTTTTTGGTAGCCACAAAGACTGGGATATCTAATTCTATGCTATGATAAGTAGACAATTTAAGCCATTTATCTTTTTTCTGTTTCCTTTTGCAAAAGAGAAAATAGTATTTTCCTAAAATATGATCATGTCAGTTTGGTCTATTTTTATATGTGATAAAAGACTAAGATATTATAAGGATTAGATATTTAGTTAAAAAAGGAAAGTATAGGATGGGGCAATAAATAGCATGCTTCTTCCCTAACCAAGTTCTGAATCACTTAAGAGATAGACACTGAAGAGGATGGCATATGGAGGCCAGAATATTACCTTTATTATGAAGGAAGCTGATTTCGGAGAAGGCAGCTTATCTCTATGTGCAGGCAGATGGCCCTCCTAGCTCTGTACCTCAGAATCAGGCAGATCTGCCCAGCCACTCAGAGACAGTGCCGGCCTGAGACAGGACTGCTACAGGGAAGGTAAAATTGTCAACTGACATGTAGTCTGATTAAGTATTTGTCTTTTATACCTGCTATGGTTTGAATGTGTCTCCTCCAAAATTTAGGTGTTGCGAATGTGATAGTATTAAGAGGTGGGGCCTTTAAGAGGTGATTAGGCCATAGGGGCGCCTCCCTAGTGAATGGGATTAAGTGCTCTTATAAAAGAGCTTGACAAAGGGAGTTCATCTCGTTTTGACCTTGTGCCTTCTGCCATGTGAGGACACAGTGCTCCTCTCCCCTGAGGAAGTAGCATTCAAGATGCCATCAGGGAAGCAGAGACCAGACCCTCATGAAGCAAAAGAACCTGCCAGTGCCTTTTTTTTTTTTTTTTTTTTTGGATACAGAGTCTCACTCTGTTGCCCACCCGGGCTAGAGTGCCGTGGCGTCAGCCTAGCTCACAGCAACTTCAAACTCCTGGGCTCAAGCAATCCTCCTGCCTCAGCCTCCCGAGTAGCTGGGACTACAGGCATGTGCCACCATGCCCGGCTAATTTTTTCTATACATATTTTAGTTGCCAATATAATTTCTTTCTATTTTAGTAGAGACGGAGTCTTACTCTTGCTCAGGCTGGTCTCGAACTCCTGAGCTCAAACGTTCCACCCGCCTCGGCCTCACAGAGTGCTAGGATTACAGGTGTGAGCCACCATGCCCGGCCAATTACCATATTTTTTAAACAATTTAACATTTATACCAGTCAAATTAGATACAATAATTAACATAATATAGAAAAACTTTAGTAAAATTATTTTATTTTGTTGTAACATCCATCTCTAACAGTTTGAAATAAAAATTTCCATGGTCTTAATTGAACTGTATGTTGCTTTCTTTTAGAATGTCCCTTTTTTCATTAAAATAATTTCTAAACCACTCTATGTGTTCAACCTTTTGTTTAACACTCAGATATGGGTTTTTGGAAAGGCCACATGTCACCAGCTCCATGAAGTGGCGAATTGGTCCTTGCTTTGGAAAACCCTCCAGGTATTTATCCAGAAATATATGTTCATGAAATTCTGAACCATCATCATCAAAACCTAGGAAATGAGACAAAACACATTACATTATAATTTTAAACGTAAAGCCTACATCATAAAATATTAATGAGGTACCATATTACAGTTAAAGGCATGAACTTTGGAGTTAGACCTAGGTTTGCCCACTAATTTAACAACTGTGACTGTGGACAAATTAATTAACTTCTCTGAGCATCAGTTTCCTCAGGCTTAATATGAGGATTAGAATAGCACCTTCCTGGGGTTTTTGTAAAAATTAAATAGACACAAAGCATATAAAGATCTTTTACAATGTCTAACATACTATAAATGTTCAAAATGTAGCAGCAATCATTGGTAATGAATATTTTAATAAATATGGCAACCACTAAGAAACTATATCTAAAAATACATAAACAAGACAAGATGAAATCATGAAAATGTTCCAGGCAGTTCACAGGAAGCCAGGAAAAGACAGAGGATTAAGAAATAGAGAAAATGAACAGAAAACAAACAATAAAATGGGAGACTTAAATCCTAACAAATCAATAATTACTTTAAATGTAAATGGTCTAAATACACTAATCAAAAGACATAGATTGGCACAGTGGACAGAAAAACATGATACAACCACACACTGTCTACAAGAAATTCACTTTAAACACAATATAGACAGAAAGTAAAAAGCACAGGAAAAGATTTACCTTGGTAACATAAGTTTTTTAAAAAAGCATCATTGGCTATATGAATATCAGATAAAGTAGATCAACAGTCTTTTTAACTTTGAATGCTGCCAGAGGGCATAATGAATAGATCCTTCCTGAATTAACCAATGAACGAATGAGAGTCAAGTGACTTTAACACATATAAAGCAAAGGAAAAAAGAAGGGTGATAAGCAAAGTATACTATATACAAAAATAAGTTCTAGATGGATTAAACAGAAAAAGGCTAACGGATTTATGTAAAAATTAAATCTCTATTCACTGAAGACATTCTAAACAGAGTTAAAAGATAAGTAGCAAGGACTTCTAGTTAATATGTGACAAATTGAATCCATGCTTAAATCTCTGCTCCCTCCTACCAAATGGCAGTAAAAGAAATAAAAAGCATAAAAGCACAAAGACAAAGAGAGAAGAAAAAGAAACAATAATGGACAGGAGATAGGAGCAAAATTTTAGAAGATGAAAAGTACACATCTGAATAGTAACTGACTTAGCAAAGCAGAAGATGCTAAAACCTAAATACCTATAGAAGGGGAAGACAGTAAGAAGCAAACAGCCTTCAAAAGGCTTCAGGAATTAGAAGCACCAGGTACCCCTGAAGTTAGGAATGGGGTTGAGGGGCAAAACCCAGGAGGATTAATTGAAAATTGGTTCAGGGAATAGTAAGATCTCCCATGTCCCATCTCCCATCTGCACCTCCAGATGACTATCCTCATCCATTCTCAGAGGAGAGGGACAGTTTACTTTTTGGAGAAATTAAAGTGGAAAGAGGAAATAAGTCACTGGATTGATAAGAGGAGTAAGTGAAAGCCTGTATGTTGAATGGGGAGACACCCCCTCGCCCCCAGTCCCTTTCCCCCACCCAGTTCTCAGAGCACAGCCACAGCAGCCTATGATCTCCAGTCAGGTGGTTGGAAGATGTCTCACTGGAGAAACTCAGTGAGAAGAATTACAAATATGCAGTTAGGGCAGTTACCATATGAAGAGGCTCCTTCCCAAATCCTCTGAAATGAAGCCACCAGTTTACAAGTCCTACCCATTCACACACGTCTAATAAATAGCTTTTCATGGCCTTCTTCTCAAGTATAAACAAACATCCAAAGAACAGCAGACATTTTTTTTAATTCTTTTCTTTTTTTTCGTCTCAGTTTGAATCTGGATTTCAGAACAGCAGACATTTTAAGAAATTCTCTAACATAAGTGACAGACACTTTGGCAGAAACTGATACCTCTCTATTAATATCAAAATCCATTTTCCCTTTTTACCATGGTAAAAGAATTAAAAACCTGTATGTGGCTGTTCAGCAATATTACATTTTCCATCCCCCTTTGAGTTAGCCATGGACATATTATTAAATCTTCACCAATGGAATCTGAACAGTGGCAACATGTGACATTTTCAGGCACCATGCCATCTTTCCCCTTCCTGCAAGCCTGAGCACAATGTGCCTGTGATCTATCTTTAATCATGTAGATCAGAAAAATGCCCTACAGAGGGGAGATAAATAAGATGGAAGAAACCTGGATCCTAGAATAATTGTGTACACACAGCTGCTTACTGATCTGGAACTTGAATGATTATATAATATCAAATTAATTTCAATCCTGTTTGAACCACTGCATGTATGGGATCTCAGTGAAACAGCAGCTAGTGTTAACCAAATACAAACTCCAAAATAAAAGGAAACTTTGAGGAAACTAATAGGTCCATACGTAGCAGAGGCAAAGTAATTAAATACCAAGAACAACAAAAATTTAGAAGTTAAAAATATGATAGCATAAACAAAAACCCAACAGAAAAGTTGAGGAGTTTTCCCAGAGCATAAAACAAATAAAAAAAGAAATAAAGATAAATATTGGAGGCCTAGATTATCAAATAAATGACACAGGAAAACTTCCCAGAACAGAAAAATAAAGTTCCCAAATTAAAAGAACTCAATGATGCCTAGAATAATTATTTTAAACAAATAAAATCCCTCACCAGGGATCATCACCCTGAAACTTATGAATATTATGATGAGAAGGTGCTAAAAGTTACCAAAGAAGATAGAACATCATAGAATGAATCCGGGATAAAAATGGAAGAATAGCAAAAGCATAAGACAATGGAGCAATGGCTTCACAATTATGAAATGAAATTACTTCCAATCTCAAATTTTATACTCAGCCATACCTTGCACCTCATTAATGCAATGGTTTTATGACTAGAGGACACAACCATAAGACCTTACAAGTTGCAATGTTCTCCAAATTTAGGTAGAATCTCATACCCCCAATTTAATGTATTAGAAGATTCACTAAGTAATATCCTGCTTAGCAACTAGAAAACCGTTATCATTTGTAGTTCTCACCCCTTTTATGTCATAGAAATTCATGATGCATTTTTGCCATATAATTTTACTTCTTCATTTTCCTTATCAAATTTCTAGCATTCAGTGAAACACTAATTCTTTTTTAAAAACCACTGTCAGATTTCTTTTAGGACACCATGAAGATACCTACAGTGTTCTAAAATTCAGGTAAATATCTAGACTCTGAAATTGAGAATCTGGCAGAAATAATCTCAATCAATAAATTTTATAACCCTTTGAAGTTAATACTTACCTGCTTCATTGTCAATAGGGAATTCCCACAGTTTACCCTCTTTAGTCCACTGGATCATCTCTTCAAACCTATTCTGAAAGGGCTGTTCGTCTACTGTGGCTAACTGTTTGGCAAATTCCACATCCCAAAGTGAAGGTGAGGTGTCTGTGTAATAAAAGCATTTTACATAAGCAGAAGTCAATGTAGGTATCTTCTTTTAAAAAAATGTTACAATCAACTCTGAACTGGTCATATATTTTCAGACCTTGACCCAATTAAATAGTATTAATAAAAGGTTACTGAGAGCTAAAACTGCCAACAAAAATGGTATGTAAAGACTATAACAATGGCAAGCTTAATGTTTGTTTTATTACAGTTGCCAGGTAATCACTGCCCCCTTTACTGGAAAGGAAAAAAGAAATTTGTATATTGTTTAAGCGTCTTTTTATGAATGTATTTTTTATACAACATGTGACTTTGATCTGTAAAATCTAGCCTGTTTATTTTAGTCTGTCAAAACTAGTACTAATGTATGACTATTAAAGCCCACAGAAATTCAATTAACAGACTATTAATATTAATGATATTATTATTATCCACTAATGGAAACTTAGCACTTCCTCGGTACTTAAATGCTTTTTATGTGTTAGTTCATTTAATCCTCACAACCAACCCAATGAGGAAGATATTATGTTGCCTTATTACCATAATCATATTACATGTTTCAATCATTTATTTACTTTTGAAATTTAAGACATCTTTTTGAGAATGAAACATATTCCCACCAGTCACTGCTGCTGGGAATGTAAAATGGTATTAACTACCTTGGAAAAACACTTTGACAGCTTCTTAAAAAGTTAAGACTACCCCTGTTTTTCAACACAGTCTTTTCACTCCTGGACATTCCCCCAAGAGAAGAGACAACACATGTCCACACAAAGACTTATACATGAAAGCTCATGGCAGCTTTCTTTGTAGTAGCCAAATTTGGGTTGTAATTTGAGAAACAACCTAAATGTCCATTAACAGGTAATGGATACAAAAATGTGATACATCCACATAATCATATACTACTTAGTACTAAAAACGAATTACTGGTACATGCAACTGCATAAATCTCAAACCACTATGCCGAGTGAAAGAAGCCAGACTCTTTTGTAAGAGTACACACTGTGTAATTTCAGTTATATAAAATTCTAAGAGATGCAAACTAATCCATTGTCACAGAAAGCAAATCAGTGGTTGCCTGCAGACTCTGTGTGTGTGTGTGCGTGTGTGTCTGTGACAAAAGGACACAATGACACTTGTCGGTAATGGAAATGTTCATTATCTTGACTGGCAGTTTCATGGATATATGTATGTCAAAACTCACTGAATCACACAACTTAAATGTGTGGAATTTGTTGCACATAAATTATACCTTCATAAAGCTGTAAAAAAATGAATATCAGTAGCCACTCTTTTCTCTAAAATTTTATTCTTTACTTATTTTTTCAAACCTTTTTGATGTTTTTTTTCAGTGTGAATTTGATTTTTTAAATAAAATAGGATCATATAGTTTGGTAACTTGATTTTTTCCACTTAACAGCTACATCACAATTAACTCCCTATTGTTGGATATTTTGATCATTTACATATTTTCTCTTTTAAACACTGTAGTAATGAATATCCTTATAGTTATACTTTTGCACATATCTGGAATTATTTCCTTAGAATAAATTCCTAGGAACAAAATTCCTGGGTTAAAGGCATAGAACACATATGATTTATTCTCCAGCCTACCTTTTTATCTACTTTTGCCAACCCCACTGAAACATCCCAACAAACAGCTCATTTACTCTTCTACCTAGGTAAGCTTTATCTATTTTGCTTTTTCTGAATCTGTTTCTATGCGCCTTTATGTGCAGGAATGTGTCTAACCACACACTGGCTGGTACATTTTAAGTATGTTGGCCTAGATCATTGGATACTGAGAAAAGATCACAACAGTTAGACTGAAATCAGTCATATTTACAGAGCAGTCACAACACCAAGATAACTTAAATAAGCTGTAAGTGTAAGCTTAATTAAGCTATATTGCCTGTTGACTCTAGGTTACACTAGGATAATCTAACCAGTAGGGCCTATGACTACATCCTTTGCAGCGGTGGTAAGAACTGACTGGGGAACCAGACGTGGGAATCACGGGACAGAAGAACTCAGTCAACAAGTAATTACTGAATGCCAACTATACTTCAGGCATTATTATAGGTGGTAGGAAAACAGCAGTGTACAATTGCTAAATTTGAGTTTCCACATTACTGCTATTCTTGTATTTAATTGGGAACAAAAGACATTCTTTAGACTTATGCAAGTGTAGCTTATTAAAATAGTAACTTCATGAGTAAATTATTGTGTAAATTTGTGTGCTATTTTCCTCTTTAGAGTATAATCATTTTATATTGTTTTATAAAATACACAAAACTTCAGTGCTTCCTTGCCAGCTAATTTCAATTTTAGGAACAAGATTTTTGATTTTAAAAAGTAAGCTGTCTCCTTCAAGATTCCAAGTTTCTCTTTCAGCTAGACAATAGCAGCTGCCCTGACAACAAATTCCGTTTTGAAGCAAGCTTTACGGATACCACTCGAACAGAGGAGAGGTGATTCATTCTTCAACTTTGCATCATGCATTTCCTTTTCATCATACACAATAGAATGCAGTTTTCACAATACAAGAAGGGGGCTGTTCTTTTAGCTTTACTTTCAGTTCAAATGAGGAAACATTGACTGAATTAACTCCTTTCCTGTGGATAGATATTGTACAACTCAGTTTATTCAAAGAAGAATTTAAGATTCAAGAATTTAAGATTCAAGATAAGCCACTTGACTAGGGGGTACAGGGTACACAAACATGAGTGAGACCTAACCCTTAATACCAAGGAGTTATTGAATAATTGGAAAATCAGAAGTTTAGATGAGTAATGGGTAGAAAGATTAAATGAGCCACTGGAGGCTGGCCTGGGCCTATCACATACAACATTAGTTCTACCAAGATCCAAAAAGCTAACTTCCATTCTTCAGAAATACTCATCACTTATAAGCTGGAGACCATATGTATTGAGTTTCTTCATTTCTCTTATCTGTAAGCCAGATTTAATAGTAAGCAAGAGGATACTCTTATTTCTCTTTCAGAATTAAAATGGCAAATTTGACTTCTTACCCAAAGAGGAAAAAAAGGAAGAATAGAGAACAAAGAGTAACCATGCATAAGGAAAAACACTACAAGTCTATTAAATATATTCCCCAAATGTTCTTCCCATCTCCTGAACAATCACAAAATCACTTCAGTAAGTTATTTCTATAAATGCTATCTCCTCCCCTAGACAGGAAACTGCTGAGGAGCAGGAACCACAGCTTATCTTTGTGTAACAGCACAAAGATGCATTGCAAGTGGTAGGTGATTACTAATATTCTAACCCAAATTAACAGCCAATCTATACCTCTGCATTCATACAGCCAGTGGTACTTACCTCCCATTGTCTCACAGCATGCAACATTTCAAGGAAGAAACTGGACCAAGAGTAGCAATGTTGACAACTATATTCATAAGCAGGATCCAGGCCAATGATGGGATGGAATATTAAAATATTGAGCCATTATACCATCAAAACACTAAGGACATCTTTGAAAGAAGGAATGTTTCTCCACTTGAGAAACACTGGTTTTTTTTTCTTAACAAACCTGTTTCAGGTGCTTCTTCAGTAACTGCCTTAATGTCAAAAATATCAAGTCTCCTCCCCTTGAATAAATCTTTCCTAGGACTAAATAAAAGAAAAAATATTTTAATGAATATATTTATAAATTGTCAAAAAAAATGAGAAAAAATTTTTATATGAAATATTCTATGTAGAAGTTAAAAATAATTTCACTGACCCACACAAGACATTTTAGCTAAATTGCCATATTTTTAAGACCAGTAACTAAAAACAGGAACATATGCACTTGAATTTTTGCTTCACTAAATAACAAAGCAATTACAGTGGTTTAGTTTCCAAAATACCTAATTGAAAAGATTAGTTTAATTTGCCATACTCTTTGATATCTTTAGTATTAAAGTCATAGAAAACTCAATGTTGTAAAAAGCCATAATAATATGCTACAATTAAAACCACTAAAGTAAACATTTAAGGGCAGAAAACACTAAAATGTTTAATTACAGATTATAATTATAAAAGATTCCACAGATAATTCAAAACATCCCCTTATAAAGCAATCATTCTGTAGTTTAAAAATAAGTATTAACTTTCTTTACATAACCATTTTTAATTAATTATTGACATTAAAGTCAGAGTTAATTGGTAACGTTTTCTTGTATACTTGATAATCAACTGCTTTATGCATTAGTTCACATACCTACTTGAATACATTTACTGGGAGATTAAAAACCAGTTTATAAACTAGAGGGTTAATTAAAAAAAAAAATTTGAATACTCCTTCACAGACTAAATTACTTTTTTCTACTAAAGGCAACTAATTGAAAAAAATACAAATATGATATTAAAGTTAACTAAAGTGATCTCAAATCATATAAGCTTTCCTCTAGCAGATTCCCAAGTATTTATAAACAAAGGCCTTTATGCTCCAAAATTATCCCTCAGTTGTGTGTCAGGTAAATAGGATGATGGACTCAGTAACCTACGACGAAGAGGGAATGCTGCAGTAAAGTATGGAATTGTAAAAGAGGAATGTACTAAAAAGAAAGGGAATGAACATTTGCTGAGTACCTACTATATATTAGATAGTTTACATAGATGTCTATAGATAGGTATTCCTTTTCTATTCCTCAAGAAAACCATTTAAGCTCGGTTTCACTTTCAGCATTTTATAGATGAGGAAACAGACTGATGGAGGCTACAAAAGGTGCCCCAGTCACAGAATTAGACAGTGGCAGCGCCAAGACTCTAAGGTAGGCCTGTGTGAACTGTCAGTCTCCAATGGAAGGAATCGGTCCAGGCCTGGCTTGTCTCAGTTGCCCCAAATCCCGCCCATGTCATAGCAGGGTGAACAACTTGGCATCTGACCACTGCTTCTCCTTATTCCCCTTTGGTTGGCTTTTTAACACAGTCCTTATATGCACAGAAACCCCTTTCCTACTTTTTTAGCTTCTCCCTTGCTGCCTTCTAATCTGTAACAGCAGCTATTATAATATCATTAAAAATCAAACTATATACCATGCTGATGTAGTTGCATAGAATCATGGCAGACACAACTGATTCAATTAAATTTTCTTGAGGATTAGCTGATTCAATTAAATATTCTTAAGTAAAACTCCAAGTACATTTTCTACTTTGTTCAATAATATGTCACGGATATTAAATTAAATTAGTAATTCAAATAATCTTCCAAAGTCACCATAACCTCTTGAATTTCCTGCATTAACGGCTGACCACCTTTTCCAGTCTTTGTGTACAAATCAGTAATTTAACATCTGGAAGGAGTTAACGCAAGATCCTGATTATACTTAAATCCATGGAATACACAACATATTGAAAACACTCTAATTGTGAGTGCATCCTGCTACAAAGATGTTAATTTTTGTCAGACCATGCCAATATCCAGTTCCTCCTTCTAAACTATCACTTTCAGGGTTTAAAGGAGAGAAAGAACAGACACTACTAAATACAGAACAACTTTCGATTATAAAATAACTATATAAGGCTATGGCTCAGAATCTTTAAGAGCAAATTAGCAAATTCAAATGGCTACAAATAATCTATTAACCACTTTTAGGTATTATATGGACATTTTTCCTTTTTTTTTTCTTTGATGGTAGTTATTTCTCTCAAGGTACGATGTAAGATGACCACATACAGAGGATATATGAATATATAGTGATAGGCACTTATAGTAAGAATGAAAAAATAATGCTTCTTGCAAAACGTTTATCTGTTCAGAATTCAGCAAGCTCCACTTATTCTAAATCAGAGGACCTCTACTCAGCATGGGTAGATGTGAGCCAGGGCTCATTTTGACTTAAGGTATGGAAAAATCTAGGCCTGCTAAATCCAGGACATCTTTCCCTCTCTAGGAAATGGTATCAGAGAGTAAGCACACAGCTGTAAATGCATTCCTAATGCTTAGGCACCCATCAGCAATAATATACACAAGCAATAAAGTAAATCTACAGTTAATGTAAAAACAAACCACACAAACAAAATCCAATAGGCTACAAAGCCTGATACCTTCTTCTAAGCTCAGCAGTCTTCTCCCGGCTAATGTAATTGTCAAATCCTTCATCAAACTTAATCTGATGCTCTGGTCTTGTTCCTACTCTGGTTGTAGATCTGGCAACTTTCATATTTGATATTATGTTACCAACACTGAAATAATAAGAAGGTGTATTAGTTACAGAACAGTAATAAACTTTCTTAAACAGGAGATCGATATCATTTACTTACTATTTCACTTTTATGTACTAATACAGCATAAAGTTATGCTTAAATAAAAAATGTCACATATTAACATTCACATAAGAGACCATTAAGATTTGTTTACTTCTATCTTTTAAAGATGTTCTTCAGAAATCTTCATGTAAAACATAAATTAAAAGTATCACTTATGAAAAATTAAGAAACATCCAGAGAAGCTAATAGGGAAGCACAATCAATATCTGTATGCCTAGCATCTATATTCAGTAAGGAAATTAAAGTTTAGATTTAGCCATTTTTATTTGTTGCCTTGAGTCACTTGACTGACAGTCCAGATATTTATTTTTTTAACTTCCTGAGATAAATCTGTTACACATGCTCATTGAGAATGACTGATACAGATCACTCTCCAAAACGAAGCAATGCCACTACTGACTACATGTGGGCCGCAGCAGCATAATCTGGCGTAAAGCAATGAGAGAAGAGGGTAAGTAGAAAGATGTCAGCTCAAACATAAGACTAAGAGGAAAAAGAGAAGGAAACAGGCCCGAAGATTATTATACTGTGTGTAACACCAGCAAACTATTTAACTGAAAAAAAAAAATTAATTTTCTCAGAGAAACTATCTTATTCTCTTACTTTTAATAACAGTACTGAATTTACCATTTCTTTTTCATGGACAAGAAACCATGTAACTTCCTAAAAGAAAAGTTTATCATTCAAATGGTCTTTTAAAAACTACAATCTTACTTAAGATGTAACTTTTAAAAAAAATCAAATTGCTAACATTCCATTTATGAGGTATATTTTATATATAAATGTACATATTATGTGTATTATATTACCAGCTACTTGAAAATGGCCTACTTTGAGATATAAACATTACTGACATAACTATTTGATTCACTCACCTAATTTTAGGTCTCTCCCCATCTTTCTGTGCCTTTGAGTCTTCCTCGTGCTTCCGGAGCTGCCTGAGCAGTTCTGACTTGGTCGTCTGCTTGTCGAAAGGGAGAGAATCTGCAACAGCAGATGCAGCAGCCACCAACTCAGGACTTAGGGACTCACTTCTGAAAAAGAAAATGAAAAACAAATGAGAAAGAGGCCAGGCGCGGTGGCTCACGCCTGTAATCCTAGCACTCTGGGAGGCCGAGGTAGAAGGATCGCTCAAGGTCAGGAGTTCGAGATCAGCCTAAGCAAGAGCGAGATCCGGTCTCTACTAAAAAATAGAAAGAAATTAACCAGACAACTAAAAATATATAGAAAAAAATTAGCCAGGCATGGTGGCGCATGCCTGTAGTCCCAGCTACCCAGGAGGCTGAGGCAGGAGGATCGCTTAAGCCCAGGAGTTTGAGGTTGCTGTGAGCTAGGCTGATGTCACGGCACTCTAGCCCGGGCAACAGAGTGAGACTCTGTCTTTAAAAAAAAAAAAAAAAGAGAAAAAAAAAAGAAGGATTACTTAGGCTATTAGTTCACTGAAAAGTAAAATGATTTTGGGAGGAAAACTTTATGTCATTCCAAAAAGTATTCATTCAATTTCTAACAAAAGCAAAAATTCTCAAATATTAGTTATTGGTTTTATATAAACTTTGAAATGTTAAAAGTTAAAGTTAATGGCTACTTGCTGAAGAAAAATACTAATCAGAACAATATGTTAAAGTGAAGAGGAGAGGGATCAGTCTCAAAAATTATAAATTAGTGGAATTTTTAATTATATGCCATTTAATTTTAAAAAACAATACACATTGCAAGCAAATATTACATAAAGGTGCTTAACCTGTTCACAGAAGATTTACTCATAATGGCCCCAAACTGGAACCAACCCAAAGGTCTATCAGAATGGAGATATGTCCATACAATGGGACTGTACTCCGCTCACACCAACAACATGAATGAAACTCATACACATTAGACCAAACGAAAGAAGTTGGACACAAAAGTGTACACACTGTATAATTCCATTTATGTCAAGTTCCAGAACAGGCAAAACTAATCTGAGGTGAAAAACAAACCAACAAACAAACATCAGAACAGCAGATGCCTTAGGACAGAAGGCTACTGACTGGGAAGATGGAAATGGGAAAGATTCTGTGTCTTGATAAGTGCATGGGTTACATGGGCTTATCCACTGTCAAAATCCTACAGCTGAGATTTGTACATATTATGTAAATTTTAGACACAAAAAGAGTGATAAATCATCATCATCAAGTAGGAGATGGAAATGATACAAGAATGAAAAAATGTTGATCATTGTTGAAGTTGGGTGACAGGTAAAGTGTTTATGCAATTTTGTATACTTTGCATATGTTTTACATTTTCCATAAGAAAAACCTTTCACTAAACCTTCAGACCATAGGACTGCCAGACACACCTGGCCCCATCTATTCAGGAAGATAATAGATAGAACCACAGCAGGCTAGCAGAGCAGCCTCAGGTGTCCCTCTCAGTGGGAGTCCTCGCAGTGTCCATGAGGGTGACACTTCACAGAGTTATCCCAGAATTAGGGTATGAGATCTGCATCATGCAGACACAGGAACCAGTAGCTCTTGTAACAAGGTCACATGCAGAGTTTCCAAGGTCCCTGTGAAAGACACGTAGTAACAAGAGTAACTGCACTCAAGGAAGCCCTAAGTATGGTGTCCCCATCAGGTACCTGCAGTTCTCCCAGGCTAGATGCAATCTATCAATCAGGGGTCAATTTTGTCATGACAATGTTGCCTACAATATAGCTGACATTCTACAGGTATCAGGTTACCAAGTCAGGCAGGTTATATTTTCAGAAAATAGAGACAGTAATATTTCTGGCCTCACATGCTCTTCCAAAACATTGCCACACCCCATCAAGAAGGGGAATCCATCTCCCCTCCCCTCAAAACCAGAGGAAACTTTGTGACTGCCTTGATGAACAGAACGCGATAGAAGTGACACATTGTGACTTGTGAGTCTACATCATATAATGTGATACAGTTTCACTTGCATCTCTCTTGAGACGTTTATCTTTGGAATCCAGCTGCCAGGCAAGAAGCTCAGGCCACATGGAAAGGCCAGAGGTCAGTGTACTGGCCAAGAGCCCCAACTAAAGTCTCAATTAAAAGGCAGCACCAACCACTGGAAATTTAAGTGAACAAGGCTTCAGATGATTCCAGATCCCAGCCTTGACTCTACCTTAGCTAAAGCTGAGTGGGGGAGACACACATGCTCCCCTTGGAACTCTGGTTCCCAAACTGTGTCCTAAGGCACTCTGGGGTACCATAGGGAAATACAGCCATATCTGCTAGTAACTATATAAACTGGCAGTTCACAATTTTAACATTACATTCGTTCCTCAGTATCTGCAGGGGTAGGTGGTGGGGTGGTGGGATGGGAGTGTTGTTTCCAGGATCCCACCCTCCCCACAGATGGATGCACAAGTTCCTTATATAAAATGGCATAGTATTTGCATATAACCAGCGCAATCCTCCCATACGGTTTAAATAATCTCTAGATTACTTATAATACCTAACACAGTATAAATGCTGTGTAAATAGTTGTTATACTGTATTTTTTAATCGGTACTATTTTTATTGTTGTATTGTTACTTATTGTTTTTTTAAAAAATACTTCCGATCTGTGGCTGGTTGAATCTGAGGATGCAGAACCCAAAATACAGCAGGCCACTGTATATTGCTGCATTCCTTTTGATGATATCGTATCTTTGTTAAGATGGTCTCAGCAGTTGCTGTGATAAAAAAACAAGTGCCCCACAAAAATCAATGTGGAACAGGGTTGAAGGTGGCAATGTCCAATCTCATTCCAAGGCTAGGTCATTAAAAAAAAATACAACTTCCTCTTGGCTCACTTTCTCTTGAGACACTTGCTCCTGGAACCCAGCCACCATGCTGTGAGAACGCCCAGGCCACACAGAGAGGCCACACATAAGTACTTCTGCTAACACTCTCCGCTAAGGTCTCAGCTGACAGCCAGCATCAACTGCCAGGACAATGAGTGAGCAAACCATATGATTCCAGCCCTGAGACTTCTCAGTTTTCCAACTGAAGCCCCTGGCACCATGAAGCAGAGACTAGCCTTCCCCGCTGTATTCTCTCCAAACTGCTTATCCATAGAACCTGTGAGGACAATAAATGGTTGTTTTATGCTACTGAGTTTTGGGGTTATTTGTAATGTAGCCATGGTAACCATATCATTGGCAGTTCGGTAACATACAAAGAAATACATAATACAAAGAAAGAAAATAAAGCCAGACTACACATGGAGCAATGATGATAGTACATCATGAAGCAAGGATTATGACTGACCAATTCTGTGCACCTGGGATTCCTTAAAAAAAGGAAAGGGGGCAAAAATAATTAAAAGATACATTTTTTAAAACCCCCAAAAATGTACCTCATTCACCAATCTTTTGTTGTAGGACTGAAGCCTCTCTTCTTTGAACATAAGACCACTGACAGAAGGTTCCAAGATATATCTTCCATATATATCACACACATAGGACATCCTCCAATACTTACAATTTTGGTTTAAGTGGAAAAGTGGAACAAGAATGTAAAGAAGCTTACAAAGCAATCTAAGTATAGAATTCATTTACATTTTTATGCTTGTCTTATTTATACCTAATTGCAAAGCAGTTTTAAAAATTACCTTACTCTTTCCAAAGTAGTTAACCCATTTCAACCATTTCTGTAAGTTATTTAATAATTAAACTGCATGATTACAATAAAGAGCACAATGGGTCATAAATAGGTCTGGGAGCTTAATAAATGTCACTCTTGATAATTATTTATATGTGTATGTGTGTACATTATTTATTTCTATATACTTATATATAACTGTTTTGTTTCTAAAAGGAGGAGGAAGAGGTACCTATTATGGGCACTCATTGTTTGAATTAGCTTATTCTTTACCACTCAATTATACTTTCCAGAAGTACTTTTGATACAATGTAGAAACCAAGCAGTTCCATAAAAATGTTAAATCACTCTGGGAAACAAGAATCTACATTATCTGTTTGTTCTGATAAGAGAAGCCAGTGACGGGTATCTTATAACCACATACCTTATTACTTGAATCAATGATGTCACTCATGTAAAATACATCACCATTTCACGTATCACTAAAACAAAATACTGCCTTTTAACCTCTAACACAATGCTAAGATATCACTGATTGCACTTAGATATAATACTCTTTTGACAAGCACAAGTAATTATGATACTCTGAGGAAACCACTAAGCTGAAAGCACTGATAATCATTGCTCCAAGGAAGCCATGTAGAATAGTTGTAATCAACATGCTAAAACTCTACCCCGAAGGAATTTTTAAGATGGAAAATTTCAAATAAGCAAGTCCTTTACAGACATGAAGCTATCTTCAAATCAAGATGTAAATGATATTATTAATTAGTAGCTTAAAGGGGCAATTAAATGGCAGTTAGTAACACTGACATATATGTAAGAGAATGTGTGGAATTCTCAATTAGATCACTTGTTTTCTATTCTCTAGATTGTAGAGAATGGAATAACAAGATATCCTCTTGTTATTTAAAATAAAACAATAACAGCATTCCTCAAGTAATTATTGGAGGCCCTGTGTTTACCAGCTGATACGTATTCTTCATTAATTCATTATTTCCCAAGCATTCTAATTAGAAATATTTTTTTACTTAAACAAAAAGCTTAACTGGAGTTTCAAAAATTAGTATCAAAGAACATTCACATTACAATTCAATTTACCTCTTCTTTGGAGCATCTTCTGCAGTTTTTTGAAGTCTGCTAAGTGTAGATTCCAAACTTTTAAGTGGTCTTCTGTTGGGTGGTTTTGTTGTTTGTACATTTACTGTGCTTAATTCAACTTTCATGCCCTTAATAATACCTAACAAGTCTTTTTTCCTATTTTCCTTTACATCGTCTTGGCTCTCTGAAGTCTCCTTGGAAATCTCACCAGTTGGAACAGACTGCTCATCTTTCTTGCTACAGATCACGCTGTTAGTGCCAAAACATCTTTGGATATTTTTTGTCCTGGAAAGATGCATTAAAGAAAAAATTAAAAATACAACACAAAATAATAAAGCAGTAACAAACAACTGCTATGCATTTAAAAAATTTTTAAATTCAAGCCCTTTCCATTTGGTTTTCATAATTACTAACAATCATAATGGCAGTAATTTACCATTTATTAACATATACTATGTACTTTGCCTTGTGCAACATATTTTATGTACATTTTCTCAAACCCACAGCAACTCCATAAGGTTGGTATTATTCCCATTTTGGAGATAAGAAAACTGAAAACCAGAGAACTTACCCAAGGTCATGCAGCTCAGAGCTCACTAAGACCTAAGCCTCACTAAGACCTACCCCACAAATGGATACAGGTGTGCTGAGATACTGATCACCTGGTCCCTGGGGTGGCCGGGTTTAGGTCGGGGGGAGGCCTGGGGCTGCTGGTGGTCCCAAGTCTGTTGCCTTCCTCCATTTACCCCAGGGTTCAGTACAAATATTTTCTATATATTCCATGACATAAAAAAGGTTGAGAAACACTAACATGGTTAATAAATGTCAATTTATTATTCTCAAACCCAAATCTGTCAAGTCCTTGCTCTTAATATGCTATGATAATACATCTTTAGATCTCTTCATGAGATACATTTACGAAAAAGAACAACACAAATGATTACATCTGTTTTGGACTTGTCCAAAAGATTCCCTAATTCTAAGTAACCCAAATATCCAATATTATTCTGTGGGGTTAAAAATCTCTTTTGATATTTCATATTTAAAACCTTTAAAAACTAATTCACGTGTTAGTTTCAGTAAGAAGGTATAATGTATAAAAAGTCATTCATTAAACATAGAAAACATCTACTCTGTGCTGGGCACTATACCAGGCACTGATAATATATGAGTAATCAAAAATTTTATGATCCCCACCTTTATGAAGCTAACAGGCTAGAGCACTGCTTCTCAAACTTTTAACATGCATGGGAATTATCTACGCTATTTGCTAAAACACAGATTCATTGGTCCCACCAAAAAATTCATTCTGATTCAGTATCTCTGGAGAGGGACTGGAGAATCTGTGTTTCTAATAAGCTCCCAGGTGATGGTATTGTCACTGGTCAGAGAACCACATTTGAATGGCTATGTTACGTTAAGGAACCTGTGGCCTCAGGGCCACATCTGGCCTTCTGGATCCTTGAATGTGGCCTTTTGACTGAATCCAAATTTTACAGAACAAATCCTTTTAATAAAGGATTAAACGCTCTGTAAGCGTTTTCAATAATAAAGGAATAAATGAAGGAGGCAGGAATGAGACCATCAAATAAGTCTTGGGAGGCAAAAGGTACCAACTTCGCTTAGATAAAGCGAGAGGAGAAAGGGACAAGAGGAATCAGGGAAGAACACAGGACAGAAGACCAGGCGTATCATCGTAGCTCTGTCTAGGCACACTATGACCTTGGGCAAGTCATCTTACCTTTCTGCATTTTTCCCCCCTCAGATTTAAAGCAATGGCTTCTAAAATCCCGCAGAGAATAACATCGACCCCAGGAAATCGGAGAACGATAACTGAATGTGCAGGAAGAGGGATGGGGTTGCCTGAAGACCTGCGGGGTCAACACCGCTGAAATGCGTTACCTGACCGTTCTCTGCGGAGCAGCGAGTAGCAGAAGCTCAGCCGCCGATGTCTCCGGGCTTCCAGACGACAAACGGTGGCGGGAAAGGGGGCGAAGTGGTAGGAGCGCCGAAACTCTAGGAAACATCGCTGAGAAACAAATTTAACAAAAAAAGCGAACCGGAACAGTTCGTCCGCCTGCCAAACACGCCCCCCGCGCTCTCTTCCGTTCCCTGGCCTGGCGAGTTCCTCTTCTTTTGCGTTCCGGTGGGCAACAGGGGCTGGTAACTGTGTTCCAGACTCGCCCGCGGCCCGGGCCGGTTGCCCCTAGGCGACTCTGTCCTCTCCGCTGTTCCTAAGGTGGAGTCAGTCCTGTGAGCAGGCGACCGCTCGCTGGGTGAGGGAGTACCGGGCCCGGCAGCCAGAAGAGTGGAGCGAGTGTTCAGTTGTGCGGAAACTGCCGATGGGGCCTGTAAGATGAGGCAAAGAACTGATCCTTTGTTTTCGGGAAAAGGGTCAACAGCGTTCATGTACTCAAAATGAGCCGCGGCCACCGAAGAGATTAAAAAAGATTACCATGGAACATGCTGCCCGATAAATTAAGCCACAATGACTTCGATAAATTCCAAAAATAATTTCAAAAATCTGTCCTTTGAAAAACTGTAACTTGTGCAATTGCCCAGAGCAATCGTTTATGAGAATGGCAAAAATAAAGCCTGAAAGTGGAAACTGTTTTTCCTCCCCTTTCTATTGTAGTATTGACTCACCAGTCATTTTCTTTCCAATGCTCCCTTGAAATGAATTTTCTAGAAACGATGCACCTTTGGCAAGAAGCAGAAATCAACTGAACGTACTCCTGATATAGATCAGTGACTTTGTCCTAGATGTCTCATGGAATTATGTACTAATTAACTCAACAAGCCTTCCATGAAAATGAAAAAAACCATCCTATATTCTAGTTAGCTATTGCTACACAAAAAGCCACCTAAAACTTAGTAGCTTGAAACAACAATTTATTATCTCTCCTGGTTCTGTGATTGGTCTCAGCTTGGTCCACTCATGTGATTGTCGTGAGAAAGCAGGTAGGCTGGACTGGATATCCAAGATGGTTTCTTCACTCACACATCTGATGCTTCAGCTGGAATAGTTGGAAGAAACAGCGGATGGTTGGGCATCTCCATCCCCTACCTGCACCCCATGACCTCTCTACCTGGCTAGCTTGGGCTTCCTCACAGCATGGAGTCTCAGCATATTTGAACTTCTTACAGAGCAGCTGGCTTGCCTTTGAGTGAGCATTTCATGAGGCCCAGACCGAAGCTGCACAGCACTGAAAGTCACAGAGCGTCACTTCCACTGCATTCTACTGGTGCAAAATGAGTCATAGGGCCAGCCTAGATTCAGATGGAAGGGACTACACTTCCTTTTGAGTACCAGTAAGTATGGCGCACTGGGGGACCATTTTTGGAGACTTGCTACCACATCCTAGGAAACTTTTAATGAAGTCCATTCACTTCATCAGTCTATTCTGATGACTTTGTTTAATTCCAAACCATGTTGATGATCTTCTAAGAACTTCATATTTTGATTTATATAAAATTTTGTAAAGAACTGCCATGTACATTATTTAGTTTGATCATTATAACAATCACAGTAGGCAAAGCAACGATTTTTATCCCCAATTTACTAATGGGAAAAATGGGCCTCAGACAAGTGAAGTGAGTCACGTGGCTGGTGAGTTCCAGCTCATAAGCCCTCTGACTCTGGAGCTGGTCTCGTTCCCAGCTGCTCACGCACACTCAATAGCATATTTGTATTCCTTTGGCATCATTCCAGCCTGAAATCACAGCATGTTGAAGCTCAACTAACAACATCCAAGACCCGATGTAAGCAAAGTTGTGCTTCTTAGAGTATGGTAAGACATTAAGAAAGGGCAAAGGAAACTTTAGTCACATGTCCCATATAGAGATTTTAATTCGAATGTATTTAAAATCAAGATTATAGCTGTTGACTGAACTATTTAAAATAAAGTTCTTCCATTATTAAACTGTTGAAAGCTCTACCCCCAGCACAAATCATCAATAGTAGTGCAATATAAAATTGGTATGAAGCATTCATAGTACAAAGTAACTTTGTAAATCAGTCAGTTTTCTCACCTACCCTTCCATATGTTCCTTACCAGGATAATAAATGAGCAACAAGTGGGCTGGTCTGGAGTTCTCTTCTTCTTGTCCTTGGTTTCCTTTCCCTGGGTTAAAATTAAATCCTAATAGATACTGAAATGGTTTAAAGTCAGAAATGGAATAGAGAAAGTGGTCAAGAAGACTGCTTAAGGGAAGTTATTGATACTGTGATAATAGACTTGTCCACATGAGAAAACCTTGTACTGGTAAAATAAACTTACAGGTCACTGCATTGCAGTGTCCAATAGGATAGTGATGATTATTCAGATTCTTTAATGAAGGTGTTGCCAAAAAAAAAAAAAATATATTGTGTTTCTAAGATTACTTACTCCCTCCAGCTGTCAAACTCGATTTCGTGAAATAAGAAATAAGCTTTTTGGAAAAAGTAGCAATAAATTTGCCGTCATGCACTCATGTTAGAGCTGATGTCAAGGTAATCTAAACTGATACATAGATGAATTTCAGTTGCGAAGATTGTGAAGAAAATAGTCTGCCTTTTCAAGTCTCAAAAATTTTTTTTTTTTTTTTTTGTTTTTTTTTTTTTTTGAGACAGAGTCTCACTCTGTTGCCCAGGCTAGAGTGAGTGCCGTGGCGTTAGCCTAGCTCACAGCAACCTCAAACTCCTGAGCTCAAGCGATCCTCCTGTCTCAGCCTCCCGAGTAGCTGGGACTACAGGCATGCGCCACCATGCCCGGCTAATTTTTTCTATATATTTTTTTAACTGTCCATATAACTTCTTTCTATTTTTAGTAGAGATGGGGTCTCACTCTTGCTCAGGCTGGTCTCGAACTCCTGAGCTCAAACGATCCGCCCACCTCGGCCTCCCAGAGTGCTAGGATTACAGGCGTGAGCCACCGCGCCCGGCCTCAAGTCTCAAATATTTACTGGTGACATTGTTTAGCATGAGTGGTTCACAATGCCAAGCAAATGTCAAAGTCAACCAAAAAAAAAAAAAAAAAGAAGAATATTGAGTTCTATGTTATGGAGTTAATTTTATAGGTCTCCTTACCTCCTTAATACATGGAGATGGTTCTCAGGGAAAGAGGCCGAGGCTTGGTATACTATACAACAAAGTTATTTGAAGGTTGCCACGTTGCATAGACGGCTCACAAATTTCCCATAATTAGGAAATTGTAATTTTCATAATTAGGGAAAGAAAATTCTAGTGTATTTTTTTTACATGATTTTAAATTTTCTCCCAAGAAAGTAAAAGCAAGAAAATGAAGAGTAAAGCAGTCACACTAAACCTCCACTACTCAGGTATTGTAGTAGACACAGCCAGGTTCTGCCCATTTCTGTAAAACTTGCCCTGGGCAAGCTTTCTCACCCTCTCTGTGCCTCAGTTGCCTTAACTGTGGAAAAAGGAATAACATTAGCACCTACCTTACAGGGTCGCTGTGAGGATTAAATGAGTTAAATATGGAATAGTGCTTATAACAGTGCCTCGCATAGAGTAAGCACTATGTAAGTGTTTGCTGCTGTTGTAGTAAAGATTGAAAGGTGGAACAGAAATATCTTTTGAAAGTTTATTAAAAATCAAGGAAGCTGTGCAGAAAACAATTTTGAGTGAGGTTATTAAATTATCTGGGTTAGTAAACACTGTTCTTCATAAGGATGTCTTCTGATTGCCAATGGTAGCCAGTCCCAGAGAACACCAAAGCCAAGTTTTTCAGCAGTTACTACTTCTGGGCCTAACAGTGGGCTTTCATCGGTCGTCCTTATCAAAGAGTTTAGGACAATATATTGTTCTTGTTTTTAAGAATGTTAATGTATTTCGATATGCAGGTGCTGAAGAAAATGAAATGAAAGAATTGTAAGAAATAAGGAGAATATTGTTTCCAGCTAGTTCATGGTGCTGCAGATCTCCTGAATCTATGATTCAGAGGCAGAGATCTAAGTAAAAATAGTGTTGCTTTTGCATGCAATTGTATTATAAAGCAGTAAGTTTACTTAGCACTGGATGTTACAGAGTTTTTGTATATTTCAAACAATAGCATATCTTTGGATGAGGCCAGGCTGCGAGTTCAGGAAGGGTCCTATCCTGAGACACAGATAGGTATTCTAGGTTTGCAGAGCAAGATGAGCAGACAGGAAAGCCCAGTGCTGAGAACCTGACCTGCTCTGGGGGCGTTGCATGGGTGCAGAAGGACCACTGGGAAAGGGTGGCTCAGCTGCCAAAATGAAATATTTGAAGCCTATGTTGACTGACACCTAGAGTCCAGGACAACAGTATTTATTGCCTATAACACACATCTCCTACCCACATTATGTAAATACCACCCCAATTCCAAAGCACTCTGTGAATAAATGATCATTTGACAGTGGATAGCTAATGAGTTAGGGGTGGGATTCAGTGATGAGTGGTTCACAAAGCTGAAAAACTATGTCATCTGTAGTATTCATAATAGTATAGAAATATTAAAACAGGCTACATTATACAAGGTAACAAAATCACAGCAAAGATATTAAAATAGTGGATTAGCTTAATGGTACAAGCAATTTCACTTCATCTTAATGTACTCCTTCCCATAATATTTAATCTACCCCAGACTCATTTCTAACATTATTTAATTACTATGCTAATTCTAAGAAATACTTTTTATCTTGTAAATAATACATCTTGGAAAAGCTAAATGAATAATACATTTAGAAAGATTCAGAAAAAGTTAGCAATATTCTGCCAATCTGCCATTTGTGTTTGTGCTAGGAGACCACAAAACGGTTAATAGTCAAGCTACTTCTTCCTAGTGGCAGGACACAAATGTGACAAAAAATGTCATAGCACAGGTGAGGTTTACGTAGTATGGCTCCTTGCTTATGCATTCATCAAAATGTATCATACCCTGCTGTTGGTTTTATTCCACTTTCCATCATAATTACTTTGCGTATACTTCATATGCAATCAAATTTAATTTATATAATAAATTGCCTTTTACTCACTAGATTACCTACATACGTGACTTCATTTCCCAATAAATATGTATATGAACCTGTATACTTTATGTGCAAAATTAATCCTTTTCCCTAAAGTCAACTCTGAATTAACTTGGTTTTGTTTTGCTTTGTTTTGTTTTGTTTTGAGACAGCGTCTTGTTCTGTTGCTGGGACTAGAGGGCAGTGGCGTGATCATAGCTCACCACAACCTCAAACTCCTGGGCTGTAGTGATCCTCTTGCCTCAGCCTCCCAAGTAGCTGGGACTACAGGCTCTCGCCACCATGCCTGGCTAATTTTTTCTATTTTTGGTAGAGACAGGGTCTCGTTCTTGCTCAGGCTGGTCTCAAACTTCTAGCCTCAAGTGATCCTTCTGCCTTGGCCTCCCAAATGCTAGGATTACAGGCTTAAGCCACCACGGCCTGCCCTGAATTAACTTTTGATGCTTCTATATAAAAAAAGTATGTAGGATATTTTTCTAACAAAATTGGGAAGCAGCATTGACACCTGCAATATGGTAATGCCAATAACACCATTAATGCCATCGTTGCATACTAAACAATTTACATCATTTCCTTTAATTTTCTCAATGGCACCAGGATTATCCAACACAGGGTAATCATGTGTCACAGCAGATGAATGAAACCCTTCAACAAGGAATCCAGGAACAGTCAGTATTTGGAAATCCAACTAGCCAGGCCAGCAATGGCAGACACTGAGGTCTGCTCTTTGCAAAGGAAGCCAGCAGAATAAACTAACTCACCCAGCAGTTTCAGCTACCTATTTCAATTTATTTGTGGCCCCACTAGCAAAAGTATTAAATTATTATGAACATCTTTCCAAGGGCAATGCACTAGCTGAGGCACAGAAGGAAGGCGAGAGTGAGGCTGGATGGGCTCACCTGGGGCACAGCTTGTCAGGAGGCTTCCTGACCTGGGTGAAGGATGGTGTGGGTGGTGTTATGCTGGATGTAGTGTTTCCCATATTTTTCCTAGGTGGCTTAAGAGCTGTTTTGGCTTTGCATCTTCCATGATGGGAAACTTTTATCTTTTTTTCTGTATACGTATATTTCCAGCTAGTGTAGCTTATAAACAAGATCAAACTGCAGTATCAAACACAGCCTACAACAGATGAATATATACTCATGTTTTTATAAAATACATATAGATAGATGGTATTAGTATAAATATATAACACTAGTTGAAAATGAAGTTTTAATCACCTTGGAATATACTGATAAGTATGACTTCTTCCCTGCTCCAAGGGGCTAGTGATCTGGTAGGGACCACACATCTGGAACAGGGAATCTAAGGAGATAATGCAAAGGGACAGGTGCAGGGGACACACACAGGCTCCTACAGGGGCCCAGGGAGGTTGGACCCAGATGGATGCGTCTCCTGGATTCCATTAGCTTTTTCACAAGGTCTTTGGTGCCCAAAGCCAGAGGTGAGAGGATAGATAAGAGGGGCAGGGCACGGAGAGCCCTGCAGCAGCAGGACTTGTGAGAGGTGGAGGAAAGAGGAAGTGGTTTTGTGCCTCTCCAATTAGACCATTGAGGTACTCGCCTTTCCCCACTAACCCATGTAAGATGACTCATTTGCAGTATATTTGTATGTAAAATTGCCTCGGATTTTAAGTTCATCGAAGACCAGGATCATGTCACACTAATGTGCACTGCACAGCATGACACAGAACTATGTTGAAACAGTGCTTAGCAAAAGATCTTTGGAGATGACAGAGATGTGACCAGGGAGAACTGTGCTCAGGTCAAATTCTGAAGTATCTCGAGGTGCCCTGGTCCCTGCCCCCAACCCTCCTACCTTTCTGTACCTATTGTCTCCTAGCCTGTGGCCTGTCGCCATGTTACTTTCTGGCTTCTCAGAGCGTCCTTGCTTTGGGCCTGGCACCCTGGCCAAGACCTCTCTAAATTAGCATTTCTAGGCCGGGCATGGTGGCTGATGCCTGTAATCCTAGCACTCTGGGAGGCTGAGGTGGGTAGATCGTTTGAGCTCAGGAGTTCGAGACCAGCCTGAGCAAGAGCAAGACCCCATCTCTACTAAAAAAATAGAAAGAAATTAGCTAGACAACTAAAAATATATATAAAAAATTAGCCAGGCATGGTGGCGTATGCCTGTAGTCCCAGCTACTCAGGAGGCTGAGGCAGGAGGATTGCTTGAGCCCAGGAATTTGAGGTTGCTGTGAGCTAGGCTGACACCACGGCACTCTAGTCTGGGCAACAGAGTGAGACTCTGCCTCAAAAATAAAAATAAAAATAAAAATAAATTAGCATTTCTTTCCCTCTCCCCCTCCTACCTGTCAAACGCCCTCTCTCTCCTCTAGCCACTAGGGGGAGCACTGTATAATTAAATTAACACTACTGTATCAAAATCGAAATTGCTGGCTAACTGTACAGCTATCTCAAGAACATTTAATTTTTAAGAGTGGTGCTTTTATTTATTTTTTTTTTTGTTGAGACAGAGTCTCACTTTGTTGCCCAGGCTAGAGTGAGTGCCGTGGCGTCAGCTTAGCTCACAGCAACCTCAAACTCCTGGGCTTAAGCGATCCTACTGCCTCAGCCTCCCGAGTAGCTGGGACTACAGGCATGCGCCACTATGCCCGGCTAATTTTTTCTATATAGATTTTTAGGTGTCCATATAATGTCTTTCTATTTTTAGTAGAGACGGGGTCTCGCTCAGGCTGGTCTCGAACTCCTGACCTTGAGCGATCCACCCGCCTCGGCCTCCCAGAGTGCTAGGATTACAGGCGTGAGCCACCGCGCCCGGCCCAAGAGTGGTGCTTTTAAATTTCATTAAGCAAAGTCTGTAGCTTCAGCTGGGATTGTTTTCTTTTTGCTTTTCCGGACCTCTCAAATTACGCCCTCAGGAAACTGCTTCTCTGCCTAAGTGTTAACCCGAGCTGACCCTTGGCATTTGTAATGTTCGAGTGCCCTCTGGAGGCACAAATAATCTCATGCTAGATAAAAGACATATTGTGTGTGTACGTGTGTGTACATGCCTGTGTGCGCCAATGACCCACAAATGACTGGCACCTGCAATGCTAGGGTCCGTTCATTCTTCTCCATCTTTCTTTGTACAGGCCCAATGCAGCCCTGCCAGAGGACCTTTAGTTTTGGCATCAAATATTCTTTTGCCTGGAATAGCCTTCCCAAAGATTGTCCCACGATTGGCTCCTTTGCCTCATTCCACTGCAGCTCGGCTCAGTAGTGCACCACGTCTAGCAAAGCCGGCCTTCCCACTCTGCCGTGTGGCCCTGTGTGTCTTCCTAGCACTCAGCGCTGCCTGAGACCATCTCCTTCCATTCGATCACCACATTCATTGAGGGCCTGATCGTAGGTCCCGTCTTCTGCACTTGGCATATATCATGGTACAAACCGAACACACTCCCTGCCCTCGTGGAGCTTACGGGGGTTTAATCATGTTGCTTCCTTTTTTGTCGGCCTCCCCACTAGAAGGTAAGCTCTGGGAGAGCAGGGACCGTTGTCATCCTCGTTCACTGCCTATCTCCGGAGCCGAGAACTGCGCCTGGTACATTGTTCATGGCCAATGGATATTTGTTGGCAGGGAGCGGTGGCTCACGCCTGTAATCCTAGCACTCTGGGAGGCCAAGGCTGGGGTGGGGTGTGGATTGCTTGAGGTCAGGAGTTCGAGACCAGCCTCAGCAAGAGCAAGACACCATCTCTACTAAAAACAGAAAGTAATTAGCTGGGCAACTAAAAATAGAAAAAGTTAGCCAGGCATGGTGGCTCACACCTGTAGTCCCAGCTACTTGGGAGGCTGAGGCAGGAGGATTGCTTGAGCCCAGGAGTTTGAGGTTGCTGTGAGCTAGGCTGAAGCCACGGCACTCTAGCCTGGGCAACAGAGCAAGAATCTGCCTAAAAAAAAAAAAAAAAGAAAGAAAGAAAAAAAAGATTTGTGTTGATTGTATACACAAATGTTTGTATTTTCTATTAGGATATACAAATAACATTTTGTAGTGACAAAGTTAATTCAGTTATCACTTGACTATAAAAAAGGAAGCAAAAAGAAACCTCATTGCTAATTATTCACATGATCAATAATAACAATTGTTAGCATGTACGGAACATTTACCATGTGTCAGACACTGTACAATGTGCTTTATATGTTCTATCTCCTCTTACCTTCACAAAGTTCCATGAGGCAGGTAACACCACTCTGCCTCTTTTAGGACAAGGAATTTGAGGCTTACAGGAGCTGCCAGCATCACAGAGTTGTCAAGTGGGACAGCCAAGCTGCAAGGACAGAGTGGACCCAGAGTCCACGCTGTCAACCTCCTCTAGGTGCTCCCTCTCCACACGGCCACATTCACATCACAGTGTCTGCTCCGCTCAGTGGCTCCCTTTTGTCCCCTCTGAATAAACCCCACACACTCACTTATCAGGGCCCATGGGACTCTTCAAGGTCAGCCCTGCCTCCTCTACTGGTCCCCTTCCTGTCACCTCTCCTCCTCTGCCACACTGAGTCCCCAAAGTTCCCAGACATGGCCACACCTTCCTCCCCTCCTTGCAATTGTATGGTCTGTTCCTTCTTCCTATCCTGCCAAACTCCTACTCCTACTTCAAGACCCAGCATTGCCGCCTCCAGCAGCCTTTCCTAGCCCCCTGGGCAGGCCACTGTGCCCTGTTTCGTCCCACCACCTGTACACAGCTCTGTGATTCTCTGTGGATCATCTTTCCTCACTGCATCACGCGCTACCTGGGAATGAGGCTTGGCTTTTCAGCCCCAAATTTCCAGTTCTTTCCTTGGAACAGAGATGGCTGTTGACTAAACACTCTGAATGATGGATCTTCAATTGGGGATTGGCCATGTTTTACCATTTTAGGTGCAGGAGGGAAAGAATGCCATCACAAAGAAGATGGTTGGAACGTGGTGCAATCCCATAGAGCATGAGAGCAGCGAGCTGAGAAGCAGAGACGTGGGGCAGGGGTGCTCAGAGCACCAACTGGCGGGACCAGATCCTTCCCTCATTCCACCCCAAAGACTGTTTCTATGAGTCCAGCTGGAAGAAGGAGAGAGGCTGGGATTTTCCCTCAGGTGTCTGACTCCAGAGCCTCACGCTACTCTCCAGGTGGTGGTGCCTCAACTACTCTGGGCCTTTATTTGTGTATCCTTTCAGTGGTCACATCTGCTTGTGCCCAGAATAATCAATTTAATGAAAGCACTTTTTTTCCTGTTTATAAAGAGCTAAGTATCTAATGATGGGTGCCATACAAATATTTAAGTACAAAGTGTCTAAATTCAGATTATTTTTACTAGGGGAAACATTAACGTAATTATAAAATAGTATATTTTGGACGTGTGAAATGATCATACTATAATGATTTAGATTTGTATATTCTAAGACAATGTACTGAGGCCGTGTTGCAAAGCCCTTGTTGACCTGTTATCGGTGGACATCTCATCTCCCCAGAAAAAGTGAGCACATGTTGCCTGGTACAGCGGTTTTCATGGAGCAGGCATGAAATAAATAAAACTCAATAAATGGGCTTATCCAATCAATGTGATTTGGATGAACCGTAAAATTTGGAACTATAGTGTTCCAGGAAACAATTTAAACAAAAGACAGATTGGACATATTTTTCTTTGTTTGAAGTGTTATAGGTTCACAGAGATGTTGCACTGAAGCAGCATAAAAATATAGAAGTAGATGTTACCTCCAAGCCAACTCGAATGTCTAAATTTGTTCCTGTGTTTTTCTTTTATAATGGGCTTATTGAGAACTTTCAACTCAGTGAAAAACATGAAACGTTTTGTGTTTTATTTTCCCCACTCACTGCTTTTCGTAATAACACTGACCACAACCACCAAAATACAGGAGAGAAGAAGAAAGACTTAAGAACTGTCTGCTGGAGACCAGGTAGCATGTTGGTTGCCAAGGCAACTGTTCTGCCATCATTCCATTTTCTGGCCTGTCCTGGTTAATAGTGACCAAACCGGACCTGTTGCTCCAGATTATGATGGCAAAGATATAGATTCAGTCCCTGAGCTGACAGCAGCACTTCTTTGGCAGCTCAAACTGAATTTAAGTGCTTGTTGACTCTAAAAACTTGAAGGGATATATCTGATTGCTGGCAGATGTGAAGGTGACAAATGAAAAGGAGAAAATTTATTCAAGTAATACTTCTCATAAGCTTGCACATCTGATAGAAACAATTATAAGTAGATGTTGCCACTTCTGATTATCCTAATAGGGAAAATACAGGAAAAAAGAAAATGGCCTTTACTTAAAACAGTTATTTTTCTAAAATAGTTATGCGTGCAATGCTTACTTTGGATTATTAACTTGGTAAGTGTAAAATACTTACATGTTTGGTAATGTTTTAAATTTGTTGTACTATGAGGCATTATTGTTCATTCTGTTACTCAGACACCATTTTATTACCATTTTCAAAAAAGGTTTTGAACTTATATCTAAATAAAAGCATGGTCAGAGAATGTGGATGTGGCTCCAACCATTAGTAATCAAATACTTCCCTTATTTAAAGCAAAGTAGACTTTAGAAAAGTATCTAATGCAGACAGAGCCGGCTCTGTGGGAAGAAACACACACCTGTACACACAAGGGGGGGGAGGAGGAAGGAGGAGGGAGGGAGGAGCAGGGAGGGAGAGGGAGGAGGTTGAGGGAGAAGGCAGAACTGCATACACCTGCGACTTTACAACATGATGCAATCCAGCAGATTTATGGCAAGATTTTTTTCAATAGTGACTAAACCCACCAGGGCAGGGCCCTGGGCCAGGCAAGAAGTAAGGCACAGCTCCTGGGCCTCAGCAGGGAACACACATTCCCAGCACTCCCTGCTGGATACGCTCGCAGAGCCAACCGCTCAAAGTTCCCCAGACATGCTCTGCTGTGTCACGCCTCCTTTGCATGCCTCCTCTGACTGGAACACTCAGCCAGTCTGCAGTGGCCATGTGTTATATTTTCTAGCTGCTTAGCATTGTTTTAAAACCCTGCCTGTGTTCAGGGAATTTCCTAGCATGGGAGTGATTGAGTCACTGGCTTCAACACAGAAGCCAGGAATCCCACTCTGCAAGGCTCTTTGCACAGCAGGGCACAGGCATGTGACCCAGGCTCCCTCCAGCAGCTGCATCTACATGAGATATGAACTTGAGATGAGCAACACCAGGCAATGGACAGGTGTGGAAGCCAATGATCAGGCAAAGTTGGTAATGAAGGCACCAGCTGTGGAAGGGCAGCAGTTATGGGGCTGAGTCCCTGGCACGAGAGGGGACAGTGGTACAAACTATGACATCCAGATCTCTGCAGGGGCTGTGGCAGGGGCTCCCAGGGCAGGCCAGTTCTGCAGGGGACTAGAGTAGGGCTATGATTCAGGAAGCCACTCAGGATGCCCCACTTTTCCATCCAGCCATCAAAAGTCACCCAATATCTTTTTAAAAAATTCTATTTATTTTTATTTCATCATATTACAGGTGTACATTTATTGTTTTTGGACTTTTTGATAAAGGCCATTCTCACTGGAGATAAGTGATATCTCATTGTGATATTGATTTGCACTTCCCTGATGATTAGAGATGTTGAGGATTTTTTCATATGTTTGTTGGCCATTACTCTGTCTTCTTTTGAAAAGTTTCTGTTGATGTCCTTTGCCCACTTTTTGATAGGGTTGATTTTTTTCTTGCTGATTTTCCTGAGTTCCTTATAGATTCTAGTTATCAGCCCTTTATTGGATGTGTAACATGCGAATATTTTCTCCCATATTGTAGGTTGTCTGTTTGGTCTTGTGATAGTTTCTTTGGCTGTGCAGAAGCTTTTTAATTTGATCAGGTCCCATTTATTTATTTTTGTTGTTGCTGTCATTGCCTTTGGAGTCTTCTTCACAAATTCTCTTCCTAGGCCAATGTCTATAAGAATTTTTCCAACATTTTCTTCTAGAATTCTTATAGTTTCATGCCTTAGGTTTAAATCTGTTATCCACCATGAGTTGATTTTTGTGAGAGGCGAAAAGTGCAGATCCTGTTTCAGTTTCCTACTGGCTATCCAATTTTCCCAGCCCCATTTATTGAATAAGGATTCTTTTCCCCAGTGTACGTTTTGTTTGCTTTGTCAAAGATTAGATGGCGACATGAGGATGGTTTTATATCTGGGTTCTCATTTCTGTTCCATTGGTCTATGTATCTGTGCCAGTACCATGATGTTTTAGTTACTGTAGCCTTGTAGTATAGCTTGAAGTCTGATAAATTGATGCCTTTCAATTTGTTCTTTTTGCTTAAGATTGCTTTTGCTATACGGGGTCTTCTCTGGTTCCATACGAAGTGTAGAATTATTTTTTCTAGATCTGTGAAAAATGATGTTGGTATTTTAACAGGGATTGCATTGAGTAAGATTAACAAAACAAAAAGTTGGTTCTTTGAAAAAATAAACAAAACTGACATGCCTCTTGCTAGATTAATGAGAAGCAGAAAAGAAAGGACTCTAATAAGCTCAATCAGGAATGAAAAAGGAGAAATTACAACCAATACCACAGAAATACAAAATATCATCTACGAAAACTATAAAAACCTCTATGCACATAAACTTGAAAATGTGGAGGAAATGGACAAATTCTTAGAAACACACAGCCTCCCTAGGCTTAATCAGGAAGAAATAGAATTCCGGAACAGACCAGTATCAAGTACTGAAATTGAAGCAGCAATAAAAAACCTTCCTAAAAAAAAAAAAAAAGTCCCGGACCAGAAGGTTTCACATCTGAATTTTACCAGACCTATAAAGAAGAACTGGTTCCTATCCTGCAGAAATTATTCCACAACATTGAGAAGGAAGGAATCCTCCCCAACATGTTTTATGAAGCCAACATCACCCTGATACCAAAACCCAGGAAAGGACGCAACAAAAAAAGAAAACTACAGACCAATATCCCTCATGAATATAGATGAAAAAATTCTCAACAAAATCCTAGCAAACCAAATTCAGGTGCTTATCAAAAAAATAATCCATCACGACCAAGTGGGCTTCATCCCAGAGATGCCGGGATGGTTCAACATATGCAAATCTATAAATGTAATTCACTACATAAATAGAAGCAAAAACAAAGACCATATGATTCTCTCAATAGATGCAGAAAAAGCATTCAACAAAATTCAGCACCCTTTTATGCTTAACAAAATAGGCATAGATGGGACTTACATAAAAATGATAAAAGCCATATATGACAAACCCACAGCCAACATCATACTGAACAGGGAAAAATTGAAAGCATTCCCACTTACAGCTGGAACCAGACAATGTTGCCCTCTATTACCCCTCTATTCAACTTAGTGCTGGAAGTCCTAGCCAGAGCAATCAGATAAGAGAAGGAAATCAAGGGCATCCAAATGGGGGCAGAAGAGGTCAAACTATCGCTCTTTGCTGATGATATGATCTTATATCTAGAAAACCTCAAAGAGTCTGCCTTAAGTCTACTGGAATTCATAAACAAATTCATCAAAGTCTCAGGTTACAAAATCAACATACAGAGATCAGTAGCATTCCTATATGCCAGCAACAGTCAAACTGAGAACCAAATCAAAAACTCAATAGCCTTCATAATAGCAACAAAGAAAATAAAATATCTAGGAATACATTTAACTAAGGAGGTAAAAGACCTCTATAGGGAGAACTACGAAACACTGAGGAAGGAAATAGCAGAGGACATAAACAGGTGGAAAACCATACCATGCTTATGGGTTGGTAGAATCAACATTGTTAAATGTCTATACTACCCAAAGTGATCTACAGATTCAATGCAATCCCTATTAGAAACCAAATACCCTTTTAATCAAGTCCTTTTGCGCTTGGCCAGGCAGTTAGCTTCTGCTGATTGTGACTGATAGCCCTGGTTAAGCCCTCGTCTGCTTAACTAAGGGCCACTTGCCTTACAAAACCCAACTTGGCATAGAGGTCTCCTGTGGGCCTTCATGGGAACCCTCTTTTCTACCCCTCATTCACACCCTTCCGGGATGGCCCCTACCCAGACCTCTCTTGCCACACGCCCCCTGTATTGTAATTCCTTGTTTCTTCCTCTTCTGCTTGGACAGAGTTCTTTGAGGCCAGCAATTGTCTCTCTCACTCTGTGTTTCCAGGGCTCAGTTTGGGCTGACACAGCGTCTAGCCAGCACATGACAGGTGATGAAGGAAAGTCTCTTACTGATAGGAAGGAGTGCTCTGATTTGATTTCTGAGAACCGGGGATTGGGAACAGGTGTTATGACATGGCTTGTCTAACATAGACCTTGGTAAACAGCATGGATTTCAACAGGCAGAATGGGTTGGAACCATCCTGCCCATACTGACACGTAATGTGCTTTTAAAAATTTAGTAGATCCCTGAGCATTTTCCCATATCCTCAATATGCGGGAGGATAGGGAGAGGTTGGCTAACAGATACAACATTTCAGCTAGATAAGAGGAATAAGTTCAAGTGTGATACAGTACTGTAGGGGGAATATATTAATTGTTAGTAATAATTTATTATATATGTTCAAAAAGCTAGAAAAGAGGATTTTGAATGTTCCCAACACAAAGAAATAATAGTTTGAGGTGATGGATATGCTAATTTCCCTGATTTGATCATCACACATTGTATACATATATCAGATATTACACTGTTCCCCATAAATATGCACAATTATGTGTCAACTAAAAATAAAAATAATAAAATAAAATACAAATTCTACCTGACTCCAAAAGGATTTGAGGGAGTTTTCAATAAAAGTTACAGCAGCAAGAATAATCATCAGCCAAGAATAATTAATGGGAGTTGAAGCTGTGTAATCAAAAGCAATTTTTTCTTCTTTCTTATTAACTAAAAGTACATTTGAGTCAGAGATGTTTTATGTTTTTGACTTATCTGCAACTCCAGTGAACATACTTTGTTAAAACACACCCATGGTATCAGAACCAGGGATAGGTTTTGTGAAATTATTTTTCCTTTCAGTGTCATTAACCAGTGCCATTGTGAAATCCTGCTGAAATAGCAAAGGCGACCTTTCCCATGCAGCCAGTCTATCTGTCCTCTTGCTTCTCACCTGCGTCACACCCATCACAAAGCCATCTGCGCCGAAGTCCCTGGATTGTGCAATCCCAAGTGCAGCAAACAGCTACATGGAGCAAAGAGGGCAGCACATTGACGTGTTTGCTGTTTTGGACCTAGGTCTGAAATACTATTGAGTTGATCTACCTATACAGAGAGCGGTGACCCATGTCTCTGAAATGCCGTTCTCAAGAGGCCACAGGATTCCTAGGGAATTTCCCTTAGAACAAAATTCACATGAATACTTTCTTTTCTTTTCTTTTTTTTTTTTTTGAGACAGAGTCTCGCTTTGTTGTCCAGGCTAGAGTGAGTGCCGTGGCGTCAGTCTAGCTCACAGCAACCTCAAACTCCTGGGCTTAAGCGATCCTACTGCCTCAGCCTCCTGAGTAGCTGGGACTACAGGCATGCGCCACCATGCCCGGCTAATTTTTTGTATATATATATTTTAGTTGTCCATATAATTTCTTTCTATTTTTAGTAGAGACGGGGTCTCACTCTTGCTCAGGCTGGTCTCGAACTCCTGACCTTGAGCGATCCACCCGCCTCGGCCTCCCAGAGTGCTAGGATTACAGGCGTGAGCCACCACGCCGGCCTCACATGGATACTTTCTTGATTCAGTGCCAACCAGGTGATTTTCTAATCAGTTTTCTGAGCTCCTGTGAGATGTTAAGCATTTTAACATCTATGTATTTATTTCTCTAGTCCGAAAATAAAGATAGCAGAAAGAGCCACTGTTGTGAGAGATTTTAAACTGCTGAGGCGATTTTTATAAAATATTCTGATGTGGGCCAGGTGCAGTGGCTCACGCCTGTAATCCCAGCACTTTGGGAGGCTGAGGTGGGAGGACAGCTTGAGGCCAAGAGTTTGAGACTAGCCCGGCACCATAGAGACACCCGTTTCTACAAAAAATAAAAAAATTAGCTGGGTATGGTGGCCCAAACCTGCAGTCCCAGCTACTTGGAGGCTGAGGCAGCATGATCACTTGGGTCCAAGAGTTTGAGGTTGCAGTGAGCTGTGATCGTGCCACTGCATTGTAGCCTGGGTGATAGAGCAAGACCCTGTCTCTTAAAAAAATTATGGAAGGAGACGCATTCCAAGAGAAATAATTTCTAGTTCCTGCAGCCCTCTTGCTTTTAAAAGGAAGCCTTCTGACAGGTAGTCCTGCACAGCGTAGCAGTTAAGAGCCTGATCTTCAGAGATGAGCAGAACTTTGTTCAGTCCAGCTCTTTCCTTAGCACTTGTATAACTCTGGGCAAATAACTTGACCTCTCTAAGCCTTGTTTTCTCCACCAGTCCCATTCCTATCGGCCATCGTGGCAGCAAGTGGACACAGCAGGCAAGGCAGACAGAGGACAGACAGCTGAGAGTTTGTGCCAAAAAATAACTTTGTAGATTCTGGGTTCAAAATCTGAGCGAAATCCTAATTATTTTTTATAGCATAAATTGAGGCTGAGGGTTGCCAAGGGAAGGCAGGGGAGAGTGAGGAGAGGAGAGGAGAGGAGAGGAAGGGGCTAAAGGAAGACAAGCTAAAGCACTAGGTTGGGGGCCAGTGGCTGGGCTAGGGTACAAGCTACCACCTACAGCACCAGCCATGCACACAGTGGATTGCTCCCGAAGGCTGAGGGAGCAAAGGAAGTGCAAAGGAGCCGGTTCTGCAGTCATCTCATGGCTGGAGTTTTAAAAAGTTTAAATAACTCACTAAAAGTCACACAGGGACTTTTGCACAAGCATCCTGGTGCCAAGTCCAGTGCTGTTTCTAATCTATAACAAGAGATCTGGGTCTGTCCTGAATCAGGTTTCCCTTGGGCGTCATTTTCTTAGGCTGCAAGAGCCACTGGACCTGGTGACACTGCTAGTCCCTCAGTCTTCCAGGCTGCGGAAATGGTAGGCTCTGCTCCTGCACCTGCTTCCAACTAGTCATGTTACCTGTCTCTTTGGGCATGTCATCCCAACTCCCCGGCTTGTTTCTAATTAAACTACGTTCTGGAAGCTCGAGCTCTTACGTGCTGATTCTGAAGAGCGCCCATTTATCAGGCGCTCTGAGACCTTCACAGCATCTACTATTAACACAGCCAGGAAGCTCTATTCAGTTGTGCACTCATGTCAAGCACTAAAAGTCACACCAAATAATTAAATTACATAGGCAATAATCCAACAGCACATCCAAGCAAGGCGGAAAGTTGTAAAAGAAAATGACACCACGTTTTAAGGAAGAAAACACAGTGTCGAAAATGGAAATAAATACACTAAGGCTGAACCAATGGAATGGAAGGTGGTGGCCCCTTCTGAAGGAAAGCAAGACCCTTCTGACTGAGAAGGTGTTAGGTCTTTGTCTTAGGGCACTACAGAAAATCACTTTATTCTCGATATACAACAGCTAACTTGAATATTTTAAGCTTATTAATAAAATGCCAAAGAACCCCAGATACAACCTCTAATGCCTTGGGAACTAAAATTTCAGAGAGGCCGACTTAGAGTCACAGTTTTCATCAGTGTACTTTCAGGAATGTCATCAGTGCGGCTGGATTTCCTTGACGGAGGAGGATTGGGAAATGGCTTTTTAAAATTTTTTTACTGGCAAAAAGCGAATTGAATTTTCATCATTACAAGCCCAGTATTTTCATACTCAATTATAATTTAATAGTGAGGCCTTGAGTCCCGAATACAATTTCGCACTCCCTTAGAATTTAGCATTAAGGCCTTTGCGCCCCAGCTGGGTTAAGCGGCTAGCGACAGCCCCAGCCCGGTCCCCGGGGCTGCAGAGCGGGTCTCCGGAGCGCAGAGGCGGGGGAGCACCCCGGGGGCGCCGGCCCTGCCCTGGCTTCTGCGGCCGACGGGACTCCGCCGGGCTGGGCGCACCGCGGCCCGGCGCCCACTTCCGCTTCCCGGCGGGCTCGGCGGGCTCAGCAGGGCGGCGGCTCCGGGGGCACCGGCTAGGCGCGGCCCGGCGCAGCCCGCTCCCGGGCCGCAGGGGCGCTCCTGAGCCGCGCGGGCCGCCTGCGCGGGAGGGCGGGGCGGAGGGCCGGCCGCGGCCGACGTGGGTGTAAAGCGGCCGCCACGGGGCGCAGATCTGGAGCCGAGAGCGGGCGGCGGAGCCCGAGCAGGACGCGGCGGTGAGCGCGGCTGCGGGAAGCCGCCGCGAGGAGGGCGCGGGGCGGGCCTGGGCGCCGGGACAGCGTGACCTTCCCGGGCGGGGGAAGCTGCCAGCGTGGCCGCACACGTGCCGCGGGACGGGGTGGCCGGCCGGGGCTCGCCGGAGACTGCGGGGTCCTCGGCCTTCCCGTGGTGCTCACCTGAAGGAAAAGGTCGCCCTCCTTTGCCCCCAAGTCGTGTCAGCTGGCCGCGGGGCTGCGCGCCGCCGGTGCCCTAGCGCCGGGAGCGCGGAGACGCAATGAATGGGAGCCGCGCGGGCTGCGGACAGGGGCTGCGGGGCGAGCCGGCCAGCGCTTGGGGCCGCGCGACTAAGTTGGGAGTCGGCTCCCGAGCCTGCTCCTGCGAGGCCCCGGGACGCGCGCCCGGCGGGCCCCTCGGCGGCAAAGCGGGTTTGCATCCCAGCGCCGGGCTCTGGTGGCCTCCTGCAGTCCCCACCTTAGCCTGAAGCTGGAATCCTCCCCGAGCAGTTCACATTCCCTGGTGGAAAATGCGGCCTCATCAGATTCTCCCATCTGAAAAATTAACTTCCACAAGGATCGGGAAAGATGTATGGTCGGCGCTGTTTTTGTGTCTGAGTCGGACCCTGGTGTAGTTTGTTAGAGGGGAGGAGGGTGCGGAAAGGATTCGTGTTTTTATTCCAAGTGCTGCAGCAGGCTCATACACCAAGTTTAATTCATGCTGAACAGTCTTGCCGTCTCCAAGTCCTGTGTTTTCTCCTAGCCATGGCTGGAGGTAATCCGAATTAATTGCCCACTCCTGGGTGAATCTGTTAGTACCCACCACTGTTGTCTATGCTAATAATTCTACAAGTGGTTATTTGTAGGATTTAATGTGTGTGTTCGGCTCACCTCATGGGGTTGAGTTCACGTTGACAGATACAGTAGAATGTGATGTGACTTACTTTCCTTGCAACTTAAAGAAGTGTGCACACCAACAGAAACAAGCGCATACAGCTTATCTGAGAGGCCACATTGGATGTGCCCTGTGTGTGTCTCAACTGCCTCCGTTTTTTTTTTTTTTATGCAGGGTTGGGAGTTCTGTGTTCTTTTTGGCCAGGTTAGAATACTCTGGAATTATTAGTTTGTAGGCACAGAACAAGACTCTCTGAGCTGAATTCTCTCTGTTACTGACTAGTTGTGTGTCCTTGGAGAAGACCTTCTCTTGCTCTGGCCCCAGTTTTCCTTCTGGAAAGGGGCGGGGGGAGGTTGGATTAGGGCTCTGATATCCTCTTCTAAGAAAGTTCCAGATGGCCACCACGTATCAGCCTAGTGAATGTTATTGCCTCTCCAGGCATATCAGTAACGCACAAATCAATGTCTTGTCCTTCTAACTTCGTTGTTTTATTAAGTACTGTGCCTTTATTGTTGCTGGTTTTAAAATTTTGTAAAGAAAGGAAAATTCTTGGAGTCTGGTTGTTGGCAAAATGCTTTAAGGGGTTAAAAAAAACTTCTTGCTGGCTAATGTTATTTTCCCTTGGCATTTAGGATGGCATTGGTGTTAGAAAGGACCTTGGCATTCATCTCTGACCCAGCACAGCAGCCCTGTCTGAGAGGTGGGCTGACTGGGAGCTTGCAGCTCCTCGGTGATGAGGAGCAAAATTGTTCCTTGTTATTCGTGAATAAGTTGTTTACATGCTTTGAAAACCATACAGAATTGGTTGCTGAATTGGTTATTTTCATCATCTATGTTAATGAGCCACCATTTCTTTTTCTAGTCAATATTTTTTAAGTCCATGCCTCAGCAATGGTTGATTTTTGTCTAAAGTTTGAGGAATAGATTCTAGTTTTCCCAAATTTGCTGGGCTCCAACCCAAACACTGAAACAAAATTTCCAAGAGAAAGATCCAGAATTTGAATGTGTGATTTTCATCAAGCCAATCTGGGACTCAGTGGCCCAGGTGTTGCTCTCAAAGTGTGGTTGTGTGGACTGGCATTATCAGCCTCACCTGGGAGCTTGTCAAGACAGGCAGCCTCTTTGGTCCCCCTGAGGCCTATTGAATGAGAAGCTGCCTTTTAACAAGACCCCCAGGTGACTTGTGTGCACAGTTAAGGTTGAGCAGCCTTAGTGGACTATGGTGAGAGGAACACGGTGTTCTGTGCTGGGCCTTGTTGTGAGAGCGTGTGATGCTTGTGCCGAGTTGAGCATCCCATCACTCCCGCATGGCTGTTTGTGATTGCCTTTGTATTGTGATTTTTTTTCGCCTTGTGCTTTAGAGGCCCCAGGGTGGAACAGGCCTTCACAGCCAGGTGTGTGTGACTTGGCGCTCCTAACCTTTTCTACCTGAGTCCTCACAGACCTGCTGTCTTGTGACCTCCCTTGGGCACCCAGCACAGGCTGCAGTCCAATTGAGAACTGAGCCTATTGGACTGATAGTTCAATTTAGGCCTCTGAAAACCTGTTCTGATGTGGTTTAGGATGTCTGTGGTTGACGTATTTACTTGGTGTTCATTTTTAAGGTTCTCAGAAAGGTTGGTTGAAGTGCTGCTGGTGGCTGCGTCATTGCTACTCAGGGTAGGTTTTTGATCTGTGAGTTTTCTTGGGAGTCAATCACTAATCTGCACTGACACTTTGAGCCCCCTTCCTTTGGAGCAACGTAGAACCTATTTCCTGGCTTCTAGAAGTTCAGGTTCAGTAACTTGGGCTCTGGCTTAGAGAATGGGAGGCTGCGGAGGCTGGACTAATGGTGAATTTTTGCCTCCTTCCAGGGATATGCAGTGCCCGTCATAAGCTCCAGAGAGTACCTTCCACGGAGACCAGCAGCGGAGTGGGCAAACATGACGTCCAATCCTGCCATCCAAGCTGCCATCGACCTCACTGCAGGGGCTGCAGGTAGTCATGTGTCATATAACGACGTTTCTGTTAACAGACCACATATACAACAGTGGTCCCATGAGATTATACCTTATTTATACTGTACCTTTTCTATGTTTAGATATACAAATACTTACCATTGTGTTATAAATGCCCACAGTATTCAGTATAGTAACTTGCTATATAGATGTGTAGCCTAGGAGCAATAGGCTATAGAGCCCAGGTGTGTAGTAGGCTACATCTGTGGCCCCCAACCCCCTAGTCCACGCCTGTTGGGGACCGGCCCTCACTCCCCACTGTGGGAAATTTGTCTTCCATGAAACTTAGGAACTGGGGAGCCATGCAGCAGGAGGTGAGCAGTGGGCGAGTGAGTGTATTTACAGCTGTTCCCCATTGCTCCTCTCATCACCGCCTGAGCTCCGCCTCCACCTCCCTCACCCCCTAGTCCATGGAAAAATCGTCTTCCATGAAACTGGTCTCTGGTGCCAAAAAGGTTGGGAACCGCTGGGCTATACCATCTAGAGCTGTGTAAATATACTATGTGATGTTCACACAACGATGAAATCTCTTAACGACATGTTTCTCAGGACGTGCCCCCGTCTTTAAGCAACACATGACTATAATCCCAGAGAAAACTCAGTCCTCTGTGGTCCTCAAGCACCTTCTAAGCAACATCAAGTGAAGTGATATGAACATATAACTATTCGTCTCCCCCCGCCCCTCCCCCAAGCGATAGCCTTTAACCCTAGAATGAATCCATTTAATGGAAGTATAGTGTTGTTCAGAGCGTGGCAGAAGGTAGAGTGGTGTTTGTTACATTGAAACTTTATGAGTCAGGGTTGATGGTTGGGAATGTCCCCAGTGCAGTTGGAAAACAGCTCAGAGATGAAGTCTCTTGTTCTTTGTCATATGGCTGGGTTATATCAGCAGGCGATGTGGGACCTCAAGCCTGGCAGTCTTCAGAACCACTGTAGTGCAAAAATAACACCATGCCACCTCTGCAGGGAAACACCAGTTACGCTGCTTACTTGTGTTGGGAAGAAAGGACACCCTTTAGAAATATCTTTAGAAAGGAGGCTGATAGTGGACTGTCGGAGCCATGAAAGGAGAGGGGAAGAGGTAGGATTTGCTGGGCTGAGGCTGAGCCTAGGAGCCTGAGCCCCAGTGCCGGCAGCATAAAAGCTGCTCTATAGAAAGATTACCTTGAAGGTGCGGGAAGAGCAGGAACCTTGGCCTGAGGCAAGTGAGGGAATTGGAAGTGCATGGTGGTATTTGGTTCTCAGAGTCCTGTGTTATCTCGGGGCAGAGGTGAAAGGAGCGCTGGAATGCTCATAAGGTCCAAAGGAAAGCTCTGGTCTGCCTGGCCTCCCACCGATTCTCACAGTGGTTGCAGCTTCCTGGAGTGGGGAGCTGGAGGGGTGTTGCCCAATGCTCTTATCTAGGTAAGTGTGGTCAGGGGGCTGCTGCCTCTCATCTTGTTATTTGCTCAGTTGTGAACAAGAGATCTTTGTTCAGAGAAGAGCAAAGTATTCTTCCATGACCAAAGGTCGGCCGAGGTAGGCTAAGGAGGAAGGCTGGAAACAGCTAGTTGTAGATGCGGATAAGGAGCGCTGGGCAAGGGCACTCCTCCCAGGCCACAGCCCACGGGAGCGTCCTGGCCCCAGGAACAGGGGACCTGAAGGTTGGCCGGGGCGGGGAGCGGACTGCCCAGTGCTCTCTTGTCCACTGCATGCCTTGGGTCAGCCCCTCACCCTGCCTTGGAGGTGAGCTGCAGCCCCTGAGGCCCCATGCCCCGTCTCCCCCACTCCCCACACCACGCTGCGGAGGACACTGACCCTAGGAATGGTGCAGCCTGTGCCGCCTCTTACGCAGGTGAACACGCTGGGCTCAGTGCTTGTCTCTCTCTGCAGTAGGAGGGTGTTTAACCACATGAGACATTCTCAACTTTTGATGTTTTATGTCCTTCTGTCAGTCTGTTGATGATCTGAGATTTATTGTGATAGAATTAAAAAGCTTACCTTTTCCAGTTTATGTGCATGCAGATATTTGGATGCCACATTTATAATTTACAGTCAATTTTAAAGATGTAAATTTGCAGCAGTATTGTTGGGAGCCTGGTATATAAGACATTTGCTGGTGGGTATGCTTTTTAGCAATTATGATATTAATATGTATTGAGCCCTTATAGATGCTGCCACTTAGAAGTGTCTGGTCATGTGGGTAGGTATTTCTCCTTATGCTACCAACACAGGGGTGCCCCTCACTGATGCAGAGCTGCCATGGGTTGTCTGATTTCCAAGGACAATAAGCCCTTTTGCAGGGGGGTTTCTGTGGGTTGGGGGCTGGGCAGAAGAGGTCCCCTTTAGTGACACAGGCAGCTCTTTTCTACTGTGAGGCATGTGGAATGCAAACGGGAAGTAGTAGTTCCCCTTTTGAGCATCTTGAAGTCTCTGAATGATGGAGCTAGAAGGACCCTTGGAGGTCCTCGGCTCTGATGCTCGTGTATGTAGCAAAGAGGCCTAGAGTGAATTTGTTCAAGGTTACACAGCTAGATGGTGTGAAGACAGGGCCGGGACTGGGTCCTTGTTTGTTGTTTTTTAGTACTGTGTCAGCAGCATTCCCAGAGGTGAGGGCAGGTTTGCAGTCTTCACTGCCCCCGTTCTCTACACGCAGAAACTGCTGGGCTTTGGGGTTTTTCTGCCAACTCTTGCCAGGAGAGGCGGACCCCCAGTTTTGTGGCCACAGCCCAGCCGTGGGAGTATCAGACTAAGCACAGAGCTGGCCGTGGTCTGAGGTGATGGAGGTGGAGCGTAAATGTGCTCTCTTTCTCCTTTTTGTTTTAAACAGAGCTTTCCCCCACTAGGTGGGTTTGCAGCCAGCTCATCTACTGTGCTAGAAGTTCTCCTCCTCCCTATCTGCAGTTCTGTAAGAGATTGCAGGAAAGGCTAGAGCCCTAGGCAGTTAAGGGAGGATTTGAAGAAGATAGGCAATGGATAACTACTGAATGAGGCAACATGGGTCCCCGAGTGAAACCATCTTCAAGGGAAACTCTGGTAGCACGTTAAGAGTTAGTCATTTAACAACCCTGCGATAAGGCAGTCACGACTTTGACCACTCTGTTGCAGTGTGTCTTATTTAGCATGGTTGGGGGATGTGGTATGTCAGATCATTGAAGTTTATCCTCTCAAATGCCAAAATTAAAAACAACCTCCAAACCTTTTTTGATTGAAATACCTTGAAAACGATATGCTTCCCTGCCCTGTGAATGTGAAATGGAACCTTTATGGATGGCCTCCAGAGGTGTGTGAGGTTCTCATCTCTGTTCAGGTGGGCAGGGCGGACCAGGTCTTTTTAGTGTGAGGCTGCTTCTGTGTGCTCACCTCTGCCCTCCCCAAGAGCTGTCCCTCCCCCGAAACACCATCCCTGCCCTGAAGGATTTCCTCTATACCTTGTGTGTGACTTGCTGACTCTGTGTTGAAGACTGAAATTGCAAACGCCAACCCTCACAAAGTGTTGGGTGTTACATGGTCTGAGTGCCCCTCCTGCAGAAGGAGATGTGTGGCTGGCCGTGACACCTCCTAAAGAATGGTTTCATTTGTCTTTTAAGGAGAATAAGATGATCAGAAGTCTGACTTCTGTGCAAGTGGAGAAATATTTAATCCCTCTCATTTATTCCTGGCTTTATTGACTTGATAGATCTTTGAGAACCTGCTAGGTGTCAGCTCATGGTTGGTGCTGGTGTTCAGGACAGTCTTCACTCACTCGAGGGGGGCACGGTGGGTGCCGTGATTGTGTCATTTGTGCTAAATTCCACAGGACGTTAGCTTACCTTCACAGACGAGGGGAGGAAATTGTAGCTGGCGTTTTAACATTGACTAGCCTTCCCCCTTCTCCCTCCTGGAAGTGTAGCTGCCATATAGCAAATGCCTCTTGTAATAACCTGTGATGTCTGGACCATCAGATGACTGAGTTAAAATAAGGAAACCCTCCAGTGAAAATATTAATGTGCTGAATCAAATGCTTTTTTCCGCTTATCTGAATCTAGGTTATCTAAATTATGTACCAACTTCAAAAATTCTGAGTCACCTCTTCTTTTGGAATAATTAAATTATTTTGATATGATGTGGTTCTCATTTTACCTAGTCCAACAGTATCTTGGAGAGAATGACTAAATTAATCATAGTAAAATTAAATTACATTCCACTAATTCAGAATTGGGGATAATTTGGCAATTCAAAGTGGAAGTGTGTCATTACTTTCCTAGAGGAAATGAACAATAATGATGGGATCACAGAGATCATACTTTTTGTTGTTTAAAAAAGAGAATCAGTTTTCAGACTCTTTGGAATGTCCATTTATCTGCCAATAAACGAGAAGATTATTCTTTTTTTTTGTTCTTTCAGACCCGCCCCAGAATGTTATTCTTATGGCCCCTGTCCCATCTCTACTTTCCACGGTTTAGGTGGAATGATTATATAAAATGTCAAAGTTAGGAAATTGCATTTCTTACATATTTTGTGGAAGCCTTTTCTTCTATTTAGGGGAAGCTTTAATAGCTTTATTAGATGGTTACGATGTTTCCTAACACAAGCAGGGGATGTCTGAGTTGCAGCGTCCTCTCCGGCCCAGGGAAGGTGGTAAACATTAACCCGTGGCAGTTCTCGAAACGCTGACCCCTGTCCAGGCTCTGGGGCTGTGGTAGGGCGGCTGCAGTTCATTCCTTGCCCTACATACAGGATTTTTATTGACGTGATCTCATGCAATTTAGACTTTGCTGTATTTAATATTTTGACAGTATGAAGTGTATAAGTATAGGATTTATGCTAAGCAAAAGTAAATTTCAGTCCATTCCCTGTCTAAAGACAAATCATTAATTGGTAGAGTTCAAATTAAAGAGGTTCTTCCATAGGGTCAGATATTTAGCTTTTCAGGGTTAATTTGCCAAACTCCTTGTTTTCACTTGATCTTAGCCAAAAGAACAAGAAGCAGCGAGACTCCTTGTTTCTTTTGTGTGGTGTGCAGTCCTCTGCTGCTGTTCTGTCCCCAGCCCTCTGGGCATCAGGCAGAGTGGAGCGTTGAGCTCTTCCCAGGTTTGCCCTTGCACGCTCGTGCCTCGTCTCTCTCGTGCACACAGTAACTGCGGTGCCCTAAGCACTCGTGCAGCAAGCACTGTGCTGAGCCCGTCTCCTCCACTTTGATTTACTCCTCGCACTAACCCTGTGAGGTGGGCATGGATGAGGAACTGAGGCTCCGAAGGACACAGCTTGTCCAGGATCTCGCAGCAAAGCCAGGTTGCATCACAGGTCCCCCTGACCCCATTTCCAGGGCTCCTAAACACACGCCGTGCCTTTACATCCTGTAACTTTGACTACTGAACACATCTGCCTCCCTTGCTGAGCCTGAGCTCCTTCGGGGTGGGATGTGGGTGCCGGGCACGTTAAGGGCCTGCCGCAAGTTGTTTGCTGGCCTCAGCTAGACGGGAAAAGAGGTTGAAACAAACTGAAGCAGGGGTAAGCCCCCGGGGATGGGCGGCTGTGCCTCCTTTCCACGAGTAATTGCCGGCCGTGCTCTGAAACGGAACGGTAGCCTCGTGCTAAAGCGGACTTCTGTCCTGGTTCCAGGGGGCACAGCATGTGTCCTGACCGGGCAGCCCTTCGACACCATGAAAGTGAAGATGCAGACGTTCCCCGACCTGTACCGGGGCCTCACCGACTGCTGCCTGAAGACCTACGCCCAGGTGGGCTTTCGTGGCTTCTACAAGGGCACCAGCCCGGCGCTGATTGCCAACATCGCCGAGAACTCTGTTCTCTTCATGTGCTACGGCTTCTGCCAACAGGTGGTACGGAAAGTGGTTGGATTGGACAAGCAGGCAAAGCTGAGGTGAGTCAAGGACACTGATGCTTGGTTTAAAAAAACCCACAGTTTTAAGGTCACAATTTTAATGATACCCAATAGGGAAGAACATTTCCTTTTTAAAAATAACTACTTTCTTTTTGATTATGAAGTCACACGTTGTCATCCTGTAAAACTAGGAAGAGCCATATGCATTTCACAAAGGAGATGTGCCCACAGTCCACCACTGAGAACAGCCACCCTCCCGGCTTGGTATCGTTCAGGAGAATGCGTTCCGGATGCTGGGAACCATCCTCCCTCTCTCGTCAGCAGAAGAGCTGGGCTAAAACCATAGACACAACTTTCCACCCAAGTTTTAGCTTCCATTTCATCAGCAAAATGCAGGGTAGTGGGGGAGGTTGTCTGAGCCAAATAGAATGAGGAGAAACTTGGAATTTTAGGAAGCGTCGGGCACATCTGAGAACATGCAGAGGAACCCAACTTTCTATGGCTGAGTCTTCCCCAAGCATCAGACTTTGGCTTGTGCTTGGTCTTCCCTGGGGTATCTGTCGTACAAAGACAAAAAAGAATTGGGAAACAACTGGGATGTTTAGCCATCCCTCCTTTGAACATTGATTTATTTTAAATCATTTACAATTACAGAAGCGTCATAGTTGCAAAGGGCAGTCTCGGTTGTTTCGGTAGGAATTTGAAACCCTATTGCAACTGCAGGTTCCACATGACTAAAGTAGGTTCCCTGTGTCCAGAAGTGTTCTCTGGAGGTGCTTAGAGGTCTCAAGATGTGCCCTTTTATAGGCAAGACTTTGATCGTGATGGACAGAGCTTGTTTTTTAAAGGCTTGGGACCAGAGAAGATCATCTAAGGAGACAGTGTAGATGGAGAGAAGTGCTGAGCGCCAATCCCACGGCCCTCCAGCACGGAGGGCAGACAGGAAGGAAGAAGAACAGAAATAAGCAGGAGATACACCAGGAGAGCGTGGCATCTGAAAAGAAGCAAAATGATAGGCGACTGTAGTTTTTTGCCCACTGAGGGAGAGACGTTCTATTTGAGGAGACCTGGAATTTCGTTCTCCTTCAGCCTCCCTAGCTAAGGGCAAGATGGGGAGAGAAGACAGGGCACAGGGCTGTGTCTTCCGTCTGAGCAGGGTAGCCCCCTGGCCGTAGGACAGAGACGGTGACTTCTGCCTGCTCGCGTGAGCAGACCCCCATGTTTTTCCTTTCTTAGCCCATGAACAGCGTGAAGACAGGAGCGTGTTGCTTTTCTGATGAGGAACAATCCGATACCGTACAGCTGCATTTCCCCACACTGTCTTCAGAACACCGAGTCGGTGGGTGTCCTTAAGAAAGGGTTGGGAATACGTCGTAGTGTATCTCTTGCGAGGAATCACTCTGGGTATGTTTATCTCGTAGCATACCTGTTCCTTAGCTTGTTAAAGACGCTTGGAAGTTCTGCAGTAAAGAAACCATCCTGTTTAACATTGTCTAACCTAGCACTCCAATCTTTTTGAGATGGGGGCTTTTTTCTTTTTCATCCTGAAGAATAGCGTTTGCTTGTTACCTGTTAGGGAAACGCTGCCTCAGAGCCTGCAAACTCTGACACAGATACCGTGTCTTCGTAGCCGTCGCCATGATCCTGTGAGAGGAGCAAAGCAGATGGGGAAACCAAGGTGTAGGTGTTGACACGCTCCAGATTGCTCAGTGGAGGACTCAAACCCATGTCTTCTGAGCCACTGCCCAGTCTTCCTTCCAACAGACCACAGTCGGGGCTCTGGAATATTTTGTGAGGGTCAGATTTAGCGAGAAGTTTAACCAAGAGCAGCAAAAGGAAAGAACTGCTTGTGAGAGCCCATTATGCATTTCTGCAATCACATTGTAAATATTTGTCTGTTCCCAGTTTGAGCACGACCCAGAGTGGTATTCCACTTTGACCTTTGGCTGGACGGGGTCTTACACAGCAGGAGTGTTCAGGTACATGTTTGTTGAATGGATGACAAACAGTGGATTCTTACAAAATCCCATTGTATGCCTATTGCTATTTCAGTTCCAGTTCTACACCTTTATTCTACACACAACCGGGGGCCCATGCACCTTATTTTGTGCCCTGGCTGATGAAAGTATTTATTAGAAAGCCAAAGTCCATTGTAGATCTGATCTGGCCTTGTCCTCGCACTATAATAATGTGCTTGGTGTTCATTCAGATTCTGAGTCATTATTACATCTTATATTGAATAGACTTCTACATCTATCAACTGCCACCTTAGTTCTGGCAAACTTGGCAAACTGGTTAATGACCCTAATTAACTGTTGCCTGTCAACAGGTTGACAGAGAGTCCCCAAGGGAGGCCAAATATGGATCTGGGCTGGCTGAAAGACAGCAGAAACCATTTTAAGCTTTGATTTTAACAAACGAGCTAAGAAGGAGTGAAGTGAGGAAGAAGGAACAGACTGAACGGCACTGGATGGTTTCTGCACACCATAAAACCATGTGCAAGTACATTTGGGTACTTGGCTCTCCTCGGTTAATGATCATAGGTTTAATTCTCTAAAATCAAAAGGAAGTTCGTCCTGCAAACAGTGTCCTCCTTATGAAAGAAAGCCCCACTGCCAGCCAACTCTTCTAAGAGGCTGGGGTTGTGAGAGGCTGGCTTCGCCCCTGGACCCCCGCCCCTTGTGTCTGTCCATGGCACAGAGGCTAGACCACTAGGAAACAGGAAACCACAGCCGAGACTAGAGACAGCCTTGGTTTTATACTAGTCGTTGACACTGGTGAAACTTTAGGACTATTGAATGTGGTAGATCCATTTGGGCTTTTGCTCACAGTTTGAAGAGTTGTTAGGGGATTGAGTCTCTTCCAAGGGTAGCTGGCTGAGGGGCCTCCCACCAGGGGGCTGCTGGAAATCTGAGAGGGTGATCTTGGCTGTCCAGCGACAGCAGGATGGCAGCGTTTAATGGGCGAGTGTCAGGACCAGTTTAGCCCTTTCTGCCCAGTGAAGGACTGTCCCACCCCAGATGCCAGCCATGCTCCTGCGGTGAAACCCTGTGCTAAGGCTGGAAGGGATCTGCTTTTCTGACTCCCATGAACTCTCTGAGAAGTGTTTCTGATTTCCCGAGAAAAGTTTCTCAGACTTTCCCCCATATTCTTGAATCTCTTTGGATTCTAATTTCCCAACCCTGCTGGTGGTACTAAACCCATGTGAGATGGGGTGAATGCTTCTATTTTATTTTTTTTAAATGTCAGAATATTATGGGGGTACAAACATTTTGGTTACAGGTAATGACTTTGTCTCACCCAAGCCAGGGCTAGAAGTGTGTTCTTCCCCCATACAATGCGCTCCGTCTCCATTAGTTGTGAGATAACCCCCAACCCACGTGACCAGCACCCAGTGACTATTACTACCACGTGAGTACCTTAGTGTTGATCAGTTAGTACCAATTTGCTGGTGAGTACCTGTGGTGCTTGTTTTTCCATTTTTGTGATACCTCACTTAGAAGGATGGGCTCAAGCTCTATCCAGGATAATATAAGACGTGCTAGATCACCATTTTTTTTGTAGTTGAGTAGTATATATACCATATATAGTAGTATATATACCACATTTTATTAATCCACATGTATTGATGGGCACTTGGGTTGTTTCTAGATCTTCGCAATTGTGAATTGTGCTGCCATAAACATTTGAGTGCAGATATCTTTATTATAGAATGTCTTTTTTTCCTGTGGGTAGGTGCCTAGTAGTGGGATCTGGATCTAATGGTATTTCTATTTTTAGCTCTTTGAGGTATCTCCAAATTATTTTCCACAGGGGCCAGCAGTGGAAGAGTGTTCCTATCTCTCCACATGCAGGCCAGCATTGTTGTTTTGGGACTTTTTGATAAAGGCCATTCTCACTGGAGTTAGGTGATATCTCACTGTAGTTTTGATTTGCATTTCCCTGATTAGAGATGTTGAGCACTTTTTTATGTTTGCTAGCCTTTCTGTCGTCTTTTGAAAAGTTTCTGTTCATGTTCTTTGCCCATTTATTGATGGGGTGGTTTGGTTTTTTCTTGTTGATTTTCTTAAGTTCTATATAGATAGTTGTTATCAGCCCATTATCAGCCCTTTGTCAGATATGTAGAAAGCAAATATTTTCTCCCATTCTGTGGGTTGTCTATGTGCTCCAATGATAGTTTCCTTGGCTGTGCAGAAGATTTTTAATTTGATTTTAATTTACTTTTGTTGCTGCTGTGATTGCTTTGGGGGTCTTCTTAATAAATTCTTTGCCTAGGCCAATGTCTTTAAGAGTATTTCCAACATTTTCTTCTAGAATTCTTAAGGTTTCACGCCTTAGGTTTAAGTCTGTTATCCATTTTGAGTTGATTTTTCTGAGAGGTGAGAGGTGAGGATCCAGTTTTCCCAGCACCATTAATTGAATAGGGATTCTTTTCCTCAATGTATGTTTTTGTCTGCTTTGTCAAAGATTAGATGACAGTAAGAGGATGGTTTTATATCTGAGTTCTCGTTCCTGTTCCAAAGGTCTATATCTCTGTTATTGTGCCAGTACTGTGCTGTTTTGGTTACTACAGCCTTGTAGTAAAGCTTGAAGTCTGGTAGACTGATGCCTCCCAATTTGTTCTTTTTGCTTAAGATTGCTTTGTCTATGCGAGGTCTTCTCTGGTTCCATGTGAAGTGTTGAATGCTTCTATTTTTGTATTTGTGTGCATTCATCCCTCTGCCTAGTTTAATTTCCAGTTTAGCCATTTCACCTAAAGCCACTGAGCTTGCAGACTTGCATGGGCATCACCCATCCCTGCAACACCATCTTGCCTTCTGTGTTGCTGAGGCTCGGGGGCGGGGCGGCGATCATTAGCTGAGCTGGGAAATATTTTTGCCATGCAGCAACTGTGTGGTTAAAAATTTATTCTGGGTTTTCATCTCTGGCAGTTCCATTACACGTCTGGTTGCTCCGGGTTGGAATTTGGGCACGCAGCGATGGCCCCAGAACACAGTTTCATTTAAAGCTTAGTGGCAAGTACACTCAAGTATTAATTGTGCATATTTTTCAGTGGTGGGACTATGGGTAATTTTTTCCCCTCTCCTTTAGGGTTTTTTGGGGGGTTTTGTTTTGTATGTCACTGTGCGTCTTAGCTTGGGCAGCTATAACAAATTACTATAGACTGTCCATAGCACTGTGTCTAATAAAAAGAGCATGGGTGTGGCAGTCAGGCAGACCTGGGTTTGAACCCTAGCACTGCCACTTAGTATCTGTGTGACTTTGACCACATTATGTGTCATCTCTAAGCCTCAGTTCCCCATATGGGAATTGAGGTATTGCTGTCCATCTCACAGGGTTGTGGGATCCTTAGATGAAACAGCCTGTGCAAGTTCTCTCCATCTGTTGTTACACTCCTTTCTTTAGAGGTGGGGTCTCTCTGTGTTGCCCAGGTGAGACAACAGAGCCTGATCATGCCATGGCTTGCAGTGGCATGACATAGTTCACTGTGGCCTCAGATTCCTGGGCTCAAGCTATCCTCTGGCCTTACCCTCCCGAGTAGCTGGGACTACAGGCATGCACGACCATGCTGGGCTCCTTATGCCCCTTCTTCACCAAAGTGCCCTCAGCGTGGTAAGTGCTGAAGGCATGGAGATGCTGACTGGCAGCTGTCTGTCCTTGTGTGCTTTCAGTGATCTGCAGAATGCAGCTGCTGGCTCCTTCGCCTCTGCCTTTGCTGCGCTGGTGCTGTGCCCCACAGAGCTTGTGAAGTGCCGGCTGCAGGCCATGTTTGAGATGGAGACATCAGGAAAGATAAACCAAAGCCAGAAGTAAGCACCGCTGCAGCACAAACATTAGGTCTCTGTTGCCCTGGTATATTTGGTGTTTTTTCATTTCACACTGAATTAAAAATTAAGTGGCAGATAGGGAAACATATTTATCTACTCCAAAGTATTGTTTCTAGAACACTTTCCCCTATCGGTCAGAGGATAATTGTCTTAAAGTATGTTCATGATAGCGGCACTCACCACCCACCCCGTAGAACATCCTAGGGAGATATTTAATGCCTCAGAGGTGGAGAAGCCAGGAGCTTAACGCCCCTTTTGGCCTCTTGGGTGCATAATGCACGATCTTCAACCACATTTGGAGGCACATAGCTTTTGAACTTCACCTGCTGAGCCTTCATAAGTGCCAATTTGGATTCTGAGATGCATGTTTGATGCTCATTCCTAGGTTGCACACGGGTATTCAGGCTGACCATCCCAGATCCTAGTGGTAACTCACTTTACCCCTTCCCGCTCGATCCTTCAAGTGTACCTGCAAAGGGCTCGAGTTCTGAAAACATTCATCAAAACCCTTGTAAGCATAGCTACTCCTCAGTGACCAAATCACTCTCCAGCTAGTCTTAAACAGATTCTCGTTACCCTGGGAGGGTGTATGTGTCATACACAAGATGATTTATTTGAATTGAAAAGCAATTTATTATCTTTATAATCTCAAAACTTGGTTATTTATCTTGATGTCTAGCTGAGTGAAGTTTGGTCAAGGATATTGCTGTGGTTAACTCAAAGCCTGTAGATCTGCTGGAAAAAAACCAGGGGATCAATTGATCAGTTATCAGTCAACTTCCAGGGAGAATGGGGTTTGTAATAGTGCCCTGTTTTCTGCACCCTTGAGATTCACTGTAACCAACTCGAATCTAATATTCATTGCCTAGAAATCCAAGAAGTATAAGTCTTTAAAACTTTCTATTGAAATATAATATACACACAATATCATCAATACCCATACAAGTCATAAGTGCAGTTCTATGAACAGTTATGAAATTTATGTGCCTTTATAAATCTGGGCACTGGTTACAATTAGAGCATTAATAGCACCCAGAATGCTGCCCTTATGTCCCTTAAAAGTAGTTTAATTTCATTTAGAGATAGTGATAGTTATATCCAAAGGACTTAGGCAGACAGACACCTGGCAAGAAAGTACATATTGGTTGACTTTGTATCTGAGGTGCAGTATTGTTAACAGAGGCGTACTTGGGGCTCAGATGGATTGAAGGTAGGTCAGTTGTGTTGGGCTGGGTGACTTTGTCACACCTGCAGACAGCAGCGCCATAGGAGGGGCCTGGGTAATGGGCCATACCTGGTGGGGCCTTCTGGAGTTCTCAGAAAGAAACAGCTATAGCAAAGCTTGTGGCCTTTATTACCTCGGGGCTCGATCCTCCATCTCTCCAAGCCCTGTCTCCTGCTCTCTGAGAACAGTGAGGAGAGGAGGAGTCACCAGGTCGTGCCAAGCATGTGATTTCTCACCCTGTTCTTAGGGGAAAGACCTGCCGTGGTACCACCCACTGTCCTGAAGAGGAATTGGTAGACAAAAAGTGCCCTGTGTTCCAGCTGCTACAGGGGCAGGGCTCTGATCTGCTTAAAAAATTTTCCTGCATCCCTGCTGCGCTAAGAATTAACTTCTTGGTGGTTTTTTTTTTTTTTTTTTAATAACAAGAGCTGTAGCTCAGTTCTCAGAATTTCTTTTGTCTTGCCTTCAAGTAACATTTACTCCTTTGCTCATTTCTTTGCTCTAAAACAAAACAAAAACTCTAAACACCTGAACAAATTTCCCAAAAACATACCACAAAGTTTGAGGAAATAGGAAACAAGGAAGATACGGGACCGGGCAATACAATATCATTTTATTCTTGTTGAGTTTATACAACTCCGTATTGTAATTATAGTTTGCACTTATTCACTGTTGAAAACAATGGGTATCAGCTTTTACATCTTTGATAATGTGACTTCTAGAAACGTATGCATCCATTTTAATAAAATTTCTTAACCAATAATTTAGGTGGCAAAACTTGTTATAACTAACTATGCTTCTCTGAGATTTTTCCTTCACACAGAAGGGTGCCTTTTATGCTCAGAATTCCTGGTTCCTCTTTTACAAAATCAGCTGCTTCCTTACTAGTGCTTGATCAAATCTGTTAATTGGGTATGAATATTAATTGTCCTCCTTCCTTCCCCACCTGCTGTAACAGTGTCTCTCACTCCGTGTCCCCTCCCAGTACAGTTTGGTCTGTCGTGAAGAGTATCCTTAGAAAGGATGGCCCCCTGGGCTTCTACCATGGACTCTCCAGCACTCTACTTAGGGAAGTACCCGGCTATTTCTTCTTCTTCGGTGGCTATGAACTGAGCCGATCATTTTTTGCGTCAGGGAGATCAAAAGATGAACTAGGTAAGTGGGTTTGCATTGGCAGCAGTGGGGTACAATGGTGTCTGCTTCCCAAAGGTGTGGTTTCTGCAGATTCTCTGCTCTTTTTGCGGCCCACCCCCCCTCCACAGGGGGTCCACCTGGCACGGGGGAAGTTTCTGGATGCTGGAGAGTGACATGGTGGTAGGCAATTGCTAGCACCCTTCCTCCAGGCTTGGTAATTTCCTCAGGACAGAAGCTGAAGCAGTACATCTCAATTTTTTTTTTTTTGCTGGAATAACAATTTTTCTGAATTCATTTCAGGGGAGAAGAAATACAGAGATCACTTGCCCTTGTGGGGAAATCACCTGTAAATAATCTTATAATCTTAAGACTTGGTAGTAAGTCTTGATGGTGTTGAGAGCAGCGAACAGCATGGTTCTTTCTAGCTTATCCCGTTTAGCTGCTTGACACAACCATGTGCAATGTTTGGCTCACATAAATGAGTTTTTCTTAACCATCTCCCTTCAGCATGTCGGATCTGTTACAGGAGTAGCCAGGCTCCCAGACTTAACAGCTGTGTTCAATAGACAGTTTTTGTTTTTAATGGTAAAGGAAGAATCAGGGCTGTTGGGTATTAAAATGAGTGAGAGAGAAAGCTGAAAAAAGATGAGGGCTGTGATTGGCCTCCATTCTTACGCCCCATGCTAAGGTGCTGCCACGCTGCTGGAGGCCTGCTGGTTCCGGCCGGCCAGCCCTCCGGGGGATGGAGGGCCACAGAACTTTGGTGACCAGACTAAATGTAACACTCACTAGGATGTCTTGTCCTGGCAAGACCCAGGTCTACCGCTAGGTCTAAGAACACAAATGAAACCTTGTATTTCTGGAGCTTGGTGTCAAGAGCTTTGACAGTTTCCTCAAAGAATTGTGTTCCGTGGCATCAGCATTTTTATCTTCACCTCCCTGCAGCCATTCTACAATTGACCTCTGGAAATGTCACATCAGTGGTTCTTGAGACAAAATACTATTTGCTATTTTTTCTTTCTAGGCCCTGTCCCTTTGATGTTAAGCGGTGGAGTTGGTGGAATTTGCCTATGGCTTGCTGTGTACCCGGTGGATTGTATCAAATCCAGAATTCAAGTTCTTTCCATGTCTGGAAAACAGGCAGGATTTATTGGAACCTTTATAAATGTTGTGAAAAACGAAGGTGAGTCTGCTAATTACAGAAACACGGTAGGCACGTATGGAATGATGGGTCATCTCACTGCTAGTCTTGTTAAAGTGTGATCAGATGTCTAATTGCTCTATTCTCCCTGCCTCATATCCTTTTGTAGCACTGTATATTAACCCATATTTGTGGGTTTCTATTTGCAGACCCTTTTCCTTAGCTTACTTAAGTACTTAATCCTAACCCTTGGGCCAGGTACCTGTCAGGATTCTTTGTTATAAACAGCCTCGAAGGAACTTTTAAAATATGGGCTCTTTCTAAAGGAATAAATGCTTTGAAGTTAGCACTACCCGTTCTACATAATACAGATATTATCAGAAGATGGTCTCTAACAGTACCACTAAGGGATTTAAAAGAATGTACAGTATCCTTAATGCTAAGACTTCTAGAATCAGAAATAGACTGAGCAATTTCAGAAGATCATTTGCTATCAATTTTTAGAGTTATGCAGGAAGATAAAGATTTTTTTCTTATTTCAGCATATTATGGGGGTACAAATGTTTAGTTTACATATATTGCCTTTGCCCCACCCGAGTCAGAGTTTCAAGTGTGTCCATCCCCCAGATGGTGTGCACTGCACCCATTAGGTGTGTATATACCCATCCCTTCCTCCTCCCTCCCACCTGCCCGACACCCTTTGAATATTACTACTATATGTGCACTTAAGTGTTGATCAGTTAATACCAATTTGATGATGAGTACACGTGTTGCTTGTTTTTCCATTCTTGGGATACTTAGAATGGGTTCCAGCTCTATCCAGGGTAATACAAGAGGTGCTATATCACCACTGTTTTTTATGGCTAAGTATAACTCCATGGTATACATATACCACATTTTATTAATCCACTCATGTATTGATGGGCACTTGAGTTGTTTCTACATTTTTGCAATTGTGAATTGTGCTGTTATGAACATGCTTTTGTTTATAGCAGATTCATTGTGCAGATGTCTTTTTTATAGAATGTCTTTTGTTCTTTTGGGTAGATGCCCAGGAATGGGATTGCTGGACCAAATGGTGGTTCTACTTGTATCTCTTTGAGGTATCTCCATATTACTTTCCATAGAGGTTGTACTAGTTTGCAGTCCCACCAGCAGTGTAAGAGTGTTCCTATCTCTACGCATCCACACCAACATTTATTGTTTTGGTACTTTTTGATAAAGGCCATTCTCACTGGAGATAAGTGTTATCTCATTGTGGTTTTGATTTGCATTTCCCGGATGGTTAGAGATGTTGAGCAGTTTTTCATGTTTGTTGGTCATTACTCTGTCTTCTTTTGAAAAGTTTTTGTTCATGGTCTTTGCCCACTTTTTGATAGGGTTGTTTGATTCTTTTCTTGCTGATTTTCCAGAGTTCTGTGTAGATTCTAGTTATCATCCCTTTATCGGATGTGTAGCATGTGAACATTTTCTCCCATTCTGTAGGTTGTCTGTTTGCTCTCATGATAGTTTCCGTGGCTGTGCAGAAGCTTTTTAATTTGATCAGGTCCCATTTATTTATTTTTGTTTTTGCTGTGATTGCCTTTGTGGTCTTCTTCATAAATTCTTTGCCTCGGCCAATGTCTGTAAGAGTTTTTCCAACATTTTCTTCTAGAATTCTTCCAGTTTTGTGCCTTAGGTTTAAGTCCGTTATCCACTGTGAGTTGATTTTTGTGAGAGGTGAAAGGTGTGGATCCTGTTTCGGTCTTCTACATGTGGCTATCCAATTTTCCCAGCCCCATTTATTGAATAAGGATTCTTTCCCCCAGTGTATGTTTTTTGTCTGCTTTGCCAAAGATTAGATGGCTATATGAGGATGGTTTCATATCTGGGTTCTCAGTTCCGTTCCATTGGGCTATGTCTGTTCTTGTGCCAGTACCATGCTGTTTTAGTTATACAGCCTTGCAGTATAGCTTGAAGTCTGGTAAATTGATGCCTTTCAATTTGTTCTTTTTGCTTAAGATTGCTTTTGCTATATGGGGTCTTCTCTAGTCCCATATGAAGTGTAGAATTATTTTTTCTAGAGCTGTGAAAAATGATATTGGTATTTCAGTACAGATTGCATTGCCTCTGTAGACCACTTTGGGTGGTATAGACATTTTAATAATGTTGATTCTGCCGACTCATGATCATGGTATGGTTTTCCACCTGTTTACTTCCTCTGCTATTGCCTTCCTCAGTGTTTCGTTGTTCTCCCCGTAGAGGTCTTTTACCTCCTTAGTTAAATATATTCTGCAACCAGTGAGTGAAGACCTGTCCTTCTAGCATCCACTATACATCTTAAAACTTGGGATACGAACTCGTCTGTTTTCATTTTAAAAAGAGCACAGGAACACAGAAATCATTTAATTTGTATCCCAAATAGAGCACAGACATCTTGCATATTACTAATAGTAACCCCAGCCCCCTTTAAACGTTTGTATAACATTTTATAGTTTTACAAAGTACTTACATCTTCCATATCTAATTCAGTCTTCATAACACCCTTGGCAATGCTAATACTAGAAACAGGTCTCTGACTTCAAGGTTGGTGTTCTTGCTGCTGCCCAGGTGAAGCTGCAAAGCTGCTGCCACCTCTGGCTCTGTGGTTGCCTGTCTGGCCATGTCAGGCCTCCAGTCTGCCCCGTCCTTACACCGGGAGTTAACCAGGCAGGGAATTGTTGTGTGTTACCTGAACATCAATCACTTTTGCCAGGAGACCCACCCAACACTTGTCCTTATTTTGTTCGCCTATTTAGGGAAACCTGGAAATCCAAGTCCTTCCATCATTTTTGGGTTTTAGTGCTGTTCTGTGAATCCTTATGTGTAAATATACCTGTGCTACGCAGCTGTGTGGCGTATCCCCAAGGAAGGGATTGTCATAGTCTTTGATCACCTTTTTATCTTCTAGGAATAACGGCCTTATATTCTGGACTGAAGCCTACTATGATTCGAGCCTTCCCTGCCAATGGGGCACTATTTTTGGCCTACGAGTACAGCCGGAAGCTGATGATGAGTCAGTTGGAAGCACACTGAAGTGTCCTGGTGGGCCTGGCGCCAAGCACAGGTGTTGAGGACTACAGTTCATCTCAGGGTTTCATGGAGTACAAGACCAAAGTGGAATTATTTTGGTTTCTAGGGAATTTTGTTTTTGTCTTCCTTTCTTCTACCCTACATCTTAAACTTTATGGAAGGACCTTTATTTTACATCATAATAGTTTTTGCCCATGAGTGTAATGAAATAGAAAAGTTGCTGTTGCTTGGTAGAATATACAGGGTGGCCAGGGGCCCGACACACCTAATTTGAAAGGCTGAGGATAGTCCTGTCAGAGCTTTTGTCTAAACCTGCACTTGTACATGCAGTTTGGACAGTTATGTGTTCAGGGAAACAATTCGGTTCCATGTTTAATCTCAAATATTACCAGAAAAGCCCAGAGGTGGTGACATTTCATGAAGATAATTATAAAATGTTTGCTTAACCCATTCTAGATGTAGGGTGTCTTTTAAAATCTGCTTAACGTGTGTACTATTCTAAGTGGTTGAACTTTTTAAAAAGTTTTCATCTGGTGCTTGAAAACGAAAATATCCCTCTAGATTTTTAAGAGAATGAATATACTTGCATACTGGTGTGGCTTCCACATTCTAGAGTTAACGTTTCAGAGTAGGCATCCTGGATTTCCCCAAGATGCTCTACTCTTAAAACAGTGCCATTCATTTTCTAGGTGGGATCATATTCCACACTGTGACAGTATTGCCAGGTGTGGCCTAGAGGATCAGGCCTTTGGAAACAGCACGGCCTTCACAGCTTCCCTTCTCTCCCAAAGAGCGTGTCCCCTGCTGGACTTTAGGTGGAGGATGGTGCTGAGGGGATCGGTGGGGCTGCTGTGCTGTGATGAAGACCCACGTGGCTCACAGCAACTCTTGATGTCTGTCTCTGTTTCCTGGCCTGGATAGGGCTCCAGGGTGTTCTTTTGCCCCATCTGGGACTATCAATCCACTTTAGACCACTCACCGTTCTCTCTGCCTCCACCAATCAGGAAACCCTTCCAAGGAACAGAGAGTGCCAAAGCCAAGAGAAGCCTTTGTTCCCTGTTTGGTGATTGAGTGACAGTACTCGTGGGTGAGTCCTCTCCTCTCAGACATAACTAGCAAGAACTTAGTGCCTATGCTCTACAGTCGGTGATGTCAGGGCTGACCCATCCTCAGACTTACCTTGGGATCCACAACCCCTTGCCATGCTTTTACAGTGTCGGAGCTTCTACATTTGGCACTGGCAGTCAGTGAGTTTTAGTGACTGTATACGAGATGTGACTTTATAAAGCAACGGGACATAAGTAATTTTATTAATCCATGCTGTATGTAGGTATGTAGGTGTTCACTGACTTAAAAACCCAACCAAATCCCACAGTTCATCTGATCCCCACAGACTTGGGGGTGGGCAGCTGTTCTTTGGCCAGATGGTATAAGAGGATCATTTTTGTCACTACTAAAATTGGTCTCATCATTCTGTGCTGCTCCACGACCAGCAGGGTCTCTCTGAATACAAAGTTGTCTTAAGCAGTCCACAAAGCTGACGGCAAGCAGCGTAACAAATGCTAATAACAGTCCACACCATGCGTGTCTATTCCTGTTGACAGGGTATAAATGCTGTGCAAAACCTCCAGTTTCCTTAAGCTTTTGCTATCTGTGAAGCCTCTGTGGCAACTCCAGCCATGATGCCAGTAGCAAGAGGGTCAGAGAAACCAGAGGCTGATAAACAGGGGGCACTTTTGGGGAGGGGATTCCTGTCCTGCCTGTTGTGCTCCAGAGCTACGGCTGGTCTTCCATTTACCTTTTATTTCTTTAAGAGAAAATAACTTTTCTATTTTGCTTTTCTCTCTGTACTTAAATGGCCAGGAGCTAGTCAAAGTTAGCCCTGTTGGCAGCAGATGTCACAGGTCATCCATTAAAGATTTAACTACATATCTTCAACAAGCAATAGTCTGAGGCAAGTGGGAGTGAAGAATGGAAACGTAAGTCAGGAGAATTTTTTTTTTTCATTCTATTTGCTGAATTCATGGTTCAATATTTGGGTACAACTTGTACCATTTTCAGATCTGTACTCCGAACAAAAATATAGTAACTTGAAATGTGTTTAAAGAGATTTGAGTATTCTATCATTAAATTATTTACCTAATATTTGAGTCTATGATGAGTTTTGTTTAAGTGTTTTATGTCCATGCTAAGAACCATCAGGAATATAATTTTACTGTAGGTAAGTTGACAAAAACACAAGTTTGTATACACTACAGTTATGCCCTCTATATTTACTTTCTCCCTCCCCCTTTATTTTTAAAAATAGTTAAACTGCTTTCTATTAAGTTTTGGATAATTCTATTCCAAGTTAGTAAATTCTATTTAAGAAAACTGGTATCATTCTGATATATTATGATGTAAATTTCTTGAGTTGTTGAGAGAATTATTCACTTTGGGTTTTAAGAAAGCAGGGCCCTAAGAGGCCCTCAATTGCCAGAAAATTTTGTGAGACTTGGAGGGTTGGGGAAGAGTAACCTTAAGTGTAACCTCCTTATTGCAAAAAGATTCTTAAAAATGGGAGTTTCTTTCCCTCTTTATTCTCAGTATTGAAAAAGACATATCTCAGGTGGGCAGAATGGCCAACTAGAGACATCAGTCGCCAGATTGGCCCACGTAGAGGAAGAAGTTTCTAGTGAGAAAGGACGGCCGGGGTGAAATACTGAGGGAAAGGAGGCAGACGCTACTCTTTACTGGAGATCCCACCAGAAGTGGCAGAGCAGAACAAGGAGGAGCAAACTTTGGGTGGAGACCAACCCCCAGGGGATCGGGTGGAAAGGGCAGGAAGGAGCGTTGACATCTCCTCCCCTCGCACCTGAGGTGGTTGGCCAGCTCCCCCTCCGAGAGTGCTCCTGCCCTGGGAAATCCAGGTGCTGCTACCTTCAGCAAACTGAGAGCTGCTTGGGAACAAAGCACTGGGCCCCAGGACTGCGCAGGGTCACTGTCCCTCACCACGGACCTGAGCTGAGACGGCGAGCACCGTATTGCCTGCCCACAGGTGCCTCTATCCAGCTGGGGAAGTCACAGCCCCTCAGTCTCCTGTCACGGGATCCCACACGACATTCCCCAGCACCCGAGTAGACTGTGACAACCACAAAGGAACAGGGAGACACAGGAGGGTGGTAGTGTCCCTCGAGTTCTGGCCTGTGGGGTGGGCTGCCCTGAGGGGACTGGGAAGTGCCTCAAATGCTGTGTAGGACACAGGAAGGTGGAACACACACTCCTGGCACCAGAGAGCCTCTGGCTCATGATGTGAAGTTCCCTGAGCCCCTCCCAGTAGACACTCTCCACCATTTGGGGCCTGCTCCTTCCCCCCCTCTCCCCCACCCACTGCTGCCGAGGCAGCCACAGGTGACAGGTGGTTTCTGCTTGGGACTGGCGAGTGTGCCACAGGGGACGATTAAGTCAGGAAACCTGGGAGCAGCTGCCCAGCCCCTAACAGTGCCTGTCACACCCAGGCTTCCACGGATACTGAGGCTCACTCCCTACTAAAAAGCAGCAGTGAGCACTATTGTGTGCCCCAAGACAGAAGCTACTGCCTCTGAGGGAGCACAGGGCCAGCAGTCCACCCCTTGAGCTGGAAGCTGCCTTTCTCTTCCCTGGAGACTCCCCTGTCTGGAGGCAAGTCCCCGGCAGGACCACATCCCCCCGGCAGCATTTCCGCCACAGCCCACACCCAGTGGGGGAGCCCTGCACACGATGCACTGAGCTGCCTCTACCACCTCTGCTGCAGCTGGGGCAGGGTAGGAGCTGGGAATCTGGGCACTTTCGTGCCCCTGGAGGACAGAAACCACTGTCGTTGCCAAGTAAGGGAGGTGTGAGCAGCTTGTGTGTCCCACAGCTGCCTGCCTGTGCCCATCTTGTCAAGAGGCCCACCCCTTCTGTCACAGGCTCACAGTGCACCTGCCCTTCTCCTGCCCGAGCAGCCTCCTGGAGCAGCGGCACCATCACAGCCAACACCTGAACTCAGGGAGGCTTGAGGGCAGGTTTCCTAGCTCCGTTTCCGTCTGAGCCCCCCAGGACTCAAGCACGCCATCCAGGGGCCTGGGAACTGGCAATGACATAACCTAGTCCACCACCCCTGGCACATCAACATTCTCCCAGGGGTCTGAGGTCCAATCACATTGCCATAATACCACCGTGAGTACATACCTGCATGAGCCAAAATGCACCATACCTCTCCCTCCACACTGAGCAGCAGAGTTCCCAGCAGAGGAGAACAGGTGAACTGTAAAGCTATCTGCTTTGAGCTAGAGGAAGAGGTTCCAGATGAGAAGGAACCAGCAAAGAACTCTGGCAATAAGGGAAAGCAGGCTGTTTCGACACCCCCAAAGGATCACACTAACTCTCCAGCAATGGACTCCAACCAAAAAAGAATCTTTTGACATGTCAGATATGGAATACAGTAAATGGATCACAAACAAGCTCAAAGGGATAGATCAGAAAGTTGAAAACCAACACAAACCAAAAAAATAATTCAGGACACGAATGAGAAATTCACTAAAGAGACAGATAACTTAAAAAAAAATACCCCCCCCCCAAATTCTGGAAATGAAGGTGCCATTTAGGGAATTTCAAAATACAGTGGAAAGTTTTAACAACAGACTAGACAAAGCACAGACAGGCCTTTCACATTAACCAAGTTAGTCAAAAATAAAGGAAGGAAAGAAAAAAGAAAAGGAAAAATGAGAAATAGTCTCCAAGAAATATGGGATTATATAAAATTATTTATAAAACACCCAAACATAAGAATCAGAAGTATTCCTGAGGAAGAAAAAGAAAAAGCCAAAGCATGGAAAACCTATTTGAGGGCATAATGAAGGAAAACTTCCCTGGTCTTGCTAGAGATTCTGACATCCAGATACAAGATGGTCACTGAACACCTGGAAGATTTATTGCAAATAGGACATCACCAAGGCACACAGTCATCAGTCTGGCCAAAGTCAAAGTAAAGGAGAAAAATCCTACAAGCTGTGAGATGAAAGCATCATGGAAAACCCATCAAAATAATAGCAGGCTTCTCAGCAGAAACCTTACAAGCCAGAAGGGACTGGGATTCCATCTTTAGTTTTTTTTTTTTTTTTTTTTTTTTGAGAGTCTCACTCTGTTGCCCGGGCTAGAGTGCAGTGGCATCATCATAGCTCACAGCAACCTCAAACTCCTGGGCTCAAGTTGATCTTCCTGCCTCAGCCTTCCGAGTAGCTGGGACTAGAGGTGCATGCCACCACACCCAGCTAATTTGTTCTATTTTTAGTAGAGATGGGGTCTAATTTTTTTCTATTTTTTTTTAGTAGAGACAAGGATCTTGCTCTTGCTCAGGCTGGTCTTGAATTCCTGAGCTCAAGCAATCCTCCCTCCTCAGCCTCTCAGAGTGCTAGGATTACAGGCATGAGCCATTGTGCCCAGCCCCATCTTTAGTATTCTTAAACAGAATAACTGTCAGCCATGAATTTTATGTCCTGCAAAACTAAGTTTCATAAATGAAGGAGAAACAAGCAAACAGTAAGGGAATTTGTCATGATGAGACCTGCCCTACAAGAAATTCTCAAGAGTGCTCTAAACACCAAAAAGAATGGTTGATACTCACCAGTGTAAAAACACTTGAAAGTAAAAACTCATAGCTCTTATAAACAGTAACACAAGGAAGACTACAAAGCAACTGGATAACAATCAATATGATGACGGGTACAGTATCTTACTTATCAATATTAACATTGAATGTAAGCAGTCTAAATGCCCCATTTAAATGATACAGACTGACAGAATGGATAAAAAAAGACACCCAAATATCTGCTGTATTCAAGAAACCCATTTGATTCATAAAGAGTCTCATAGACTCAAGGTAAAGGGGTAGAAAAAAATATTGCATACAAATGGAAACCAAAAGCAAGCAGGAGTAGCCATTCTTAGATAAAAGAGACTTTAAATCAACAACAGTACAAAACAATGTATATGGTCATTATATAGTGATAAAGGGATCCATTTTCCAAGAAGATATAACAATCCTAAATATATGTGAGCCTAACACAGGAGCTCCTAGATTCATAAAATAAATACTAATAGACCTAAGAAATGAAATAAACAGTAATATAATAATAATGGGGGAATTCAATACTCCACTGACTGAACTTGCCAGATCATCAAGGCAGAAACAAGACTCTGGAACAAATGGACCTAACAGGCATTTACAGAATACTCTACCCCCAAAATGCAGATTTTACATTCTTCTCATCAGTACATGGAATATTTTCCAAAATAGACCATAAGTTAGGCCACAAAACAAGTTTCAGCAAATTTTTAAAAAATTAAAATCATACCATGTATCTTCTCAGACCATAATGGAATAAAACTAAAAATCAATCCTGAGAGAAACTCTCAAAACTATACAAATATGTGGAAATTAACACATTGACTGCCATACTAGAAAAAAATATTTTTCCCTGGGGCCATGGTGTTTTATTACAAAAATAGAATAAAAACTTTGAAAACAAACGATCCTTTCTAATTTGATGAAAAATTTGTTATTTATTATTTTCTGTGTGTGAATTATATGCAATGCACGTGGTGCTAGAATCAATTTTTACACTGTATGGCACTTGAGTTGTATCTGACTCACGACATACTTATTGAATTTGTTTTGGAGAATTGAGTCTTCACATGCTTCATGAGGCCCCAAGCTCAAAACCAGCATGAGTTAAATACAACTCACATGGCAGTTAATGTGTTAAATAACCTGTTGCTAAATGGTCTTTGGGCCAATGATGAAATCAAGATGAAAATTTTAAAAATTTCTTCAACAATGGTGACACAAACTACCAAAATCTCTGGGATACGCCAAAAGCAGTGCTAAGAGGGAATTTCACAGCACTCAATACCTACATCAGAAAGACAGAAAGATCACAAATTAACAACCTAATGTTACACCTCAGGGAATTAGAAAAAGAAGAACAAATCAAACCCAAAGCTAGCAGAAAACAAGAAATAACAAAGATCAAAGCAAAATTAAACAAAATTGAAAACAAAAAAATAATACAAAGGATCAATGAAACAAAAATTTAGTTCTTTGAAAAGATAAAGAAAATTGACAGACCACTGGCTAGATTAACCAAGAAAAGAGGAGAGAGGATTCAAATAAGCTCAATCAGAAATGAAAAATAAAACATTACAACTGATACCACAGAAATACAACATATCATCCGAGACAAACACCTATATGCACACAAACTAGAAAATTTAGAGGAGATGGACGAATTCTTGGAAAGACACAACCTCCCAAGCTTGAATCAAGAAATAGAAATCCTGGGCTGGGCATGGTGGCTCACGCCTGTAATCCTAGCACTCTGGGAGGCCGAGGAGGGAGGATTGTTTGAGCTCAGGAGTTCGAGACCAGCCTGAGCAAAAGGGAGACCCCATCTCTACTAAAAATAGAAAGAAATTAGCTCAACAACTAAAAATATATAGAAATAATTAGCCAAGCATGGTGGAGCATGCCTGTAGTCCCAGCTACTCGGGAGGCTGAGACAGTAGGACTGCTTGAGCCCAGGAGTTTGAGGTTGCTGTGAGCTAGCCTGATGCCACAGCACTCTAGCCTGGGCAATAGAGTGAGAATCTATCTCAAAAAAAAAAAAAAAAAAGAAAGAAAGAAAGAAAGAAAGAAACAGAAATCCTGAATAGACCAATTAAGAGTAATGAGACTGAATCAGTCATAAAAAAAAAATCCTCCGAACAAAAAAAAGAGCCCGGGACCAGGCAGACTCACAGCTGAATTCTACAGACCTACAAAGAAGAACTGGCACCTATCCTACTGAAACTGTTCCATAACATCAAGAAAGAGAATCCTCCCTAACTCATTCTATGAAACCAGTATCAACCTGATACCAAAGCCAGGAAAGGACACAACAAAAAAAGAAAACTACAGACCAATATTTCTCATGAAAATACATGCAAAAATCCTCAAAAAAATACAAGCAAACTAAATTCAACACACATCAAAAAAAAAAAAATTCACTATGATCAGGTGAGTTTCATCCCAGGGATGCAAGGATCATTTAACATACGTAAAACAATAAATGTGATTCACCACATGAACAGAATTAAAAACAAAAACCAGACAATCATCTCAGTAGATGCAGAAAAAGCATGCAATAAAATGTAGCACCCCCCCATGATAAAAACTCTCAACAAACTAGGCATACACAGAATGACCTCAAAATGATAAAAGCCATATATGATAAACCCACAGCCAACATTATACTGAATGAGAAAAAATTGAAAGCATTCACCCTAAGAACTGGAACAAGACGAGGATGCCCACTGTCATCAATTCTACTCAACATAGAGCCGACATTCTAGCCAGAGTAATCAGGCATAAGAAAGAAAGAAAGGGCATCCAGATCAGGAAAGAGGAGGTCAAATTATCTCTGTTTGCCAATGATATGATCTTATAGCTAGAAAACCCTAAAGCCTCCACTGAAAAACTCCTAGAATTGATAAATACATTTAGCAAAATCTCCAGTTACAAAATTAATGTACCCAAATTAGTAGCATTTCTATACATTAATAGTAAAGCTTCGAGCCGAATCAAGAACTCAATACCATTATAAAATAACTGCAAAGAAAAGAAAATACCTAGGAATCTGCTTAACTGAGGTGAAAGATCTACTTACCCAAGGAGGTGAAAGGAGAACTACAAAACACTGATAAAAGAAACTGTTGATGACAAAAACAAATGGAAAAATGTCTCATACTCATGGATTGGAAGAATCAATATTGTTAAAATGTTCATACTGCCCAAAGTACTTTACAAATTCAGTGCAATTCCCATCAAAATACCAATGTCATTTTTCACAGAATTAAAGAAAACAATTCTAAATTTCATATGAAACTGAAAAAGAGCCTGAATAGCCAAAGCCATCCTAATCAGAAAAACTCAATCTGGAGACATTATATTACCCACTTTTTTTTTTTTTTTTTAATGTTTTTTTCTCTTTCATCTAAACACACTTTAAATTATGCTACAAGGCTACAGTAACCAAAACAGCACGGTACTGGTATAAAGACAGACACATAGATCAATGGAGCAGAATAGAGAACCCAGAAATAAAACCATATAGCTATAACCAACTGATTTTCAACAAAGCAGACAAAAACATACACTGGGGAATGGATGCCCTTTTTGATAAACGGTGCTGGGAAAATTAGAAAGCCATACGCAAAAGAATGAAACTGGATCCCTATCTCTCACCATACACAAAAATTAACTCAAGAAGGATTAAAGACTTAAAGATAAGCCTGACACCATAAAAATTCTAGAGGAAAATGTAGGAAGAACTCTTTTGGATATTGGCTTAGGCAAAGAATTTATGCCTAAGACCCCCCAAAAGCAAATACAACAAAAATAAAAATAAATAAATGAGACTCAATTAAACTAAAAAGTTTCTGCACAGCAAAGGAAATAATCAACAGAGGTAAACAGACAACCTACAGAATGGGAGAAAATATTCTTAAACTATACATCCAACAAGGACGAATAGCCAAAATCTACAAGGAACTCAAACAAATCAGCAAGAAAAAAAAAAAAACATTAAAAAGTGGGAAAGATACAGACTTTTTTTGTAAGAATATATGCAAATGACCAAAAAACATATGAAAAAGTGTTCAATATCACTAATCATCAGGGAAATGCAAATTAAAACCACAGTGAGATACCACCTTAACCCTGTCAGAATGGCCTTTATAAAAAGAAAACAAACCAACCAACCAACCAACCAACCAAAACAACAAATGTCGGCATGGATGTGGTGAAAGGAAAGGCTTATTCACTGTTAGTGAGAATGTAAATTAGTACAACCTCTATGGAAAACAAGTATGGAGATTCCTCAAAGAAGTAAAAGTAGACCTACCTTTTTGATCCAGCAATCCCACTACTGGGTATCCACCCAAAGGAAAAGAAGTCATTATATCAAAAGGACACATGCACTTGTATGTTTATGGCAGCAGAATTCACAATTGCAAAGATACGGAATCAACCTACGTGCCCATCAACTCATGAGTGGATAAAGAAAATGTAGTATACATATATATTGTGGAATACTACTCAGCCATAGAAAGAATGAGCTATCATCTGCACCAACTTGGATGGAACTGGAAGCCATAACCCTATTTGAAGTATCTCAGGAATGGTAAAACAAATATTGCATGTATACTCACTTATAACTGGGAGCCAAAAGATGAGTATACATGGTCACCTGGGGTGGGATAAGGGACTTTAGAGACTTGGAAGTGGGGAGAGTGGGAAGAGGTTAAGAGGTCAAAAAACTACGGATCAGGTACAATGTATACTATTCAGAGTAGGGGTACACTAAAAGCCCGGACTTCACCACTATACAATTCATCCATGTAACAAAAAACATGTACTCCCTACATCTACTGAAATTAAAAAAGAAAAGAAAATTAGGGACAATTTAGTAATTTATTAACTATTTATATTTCACTAAAAAACACAACTCTACATGAAACAAAGAAAAAATAAAATGCAAGATGACTTCTTTCATGGAAAAAAAAAAAGAAAAGAAAAGAAAGAGATGTATCTCACTCTTCACTGAGCCAGCTATTTTTTCCCGTTGACCTAAGCCCACCATGTACTCTGTCCTCTGTAGATTACTGCGGTGGGAATTTTAAATAAAATAGTACAATCTACATTTTGCCCACACATTTCTGTAACACGAATGACAGGCAGTAATGTTATTATTAGTATCATGGAAGGAAACTGAAAGCATGTTCTGTGATCTTTTCTACCGAGGGTAGCCAGATTAGGGGGAGTAAAGGAAAAAGCCTTTAGTTGGGCTGCTGAGCTGATAGTTGTGACTTTTTTAGGATATTTAGAAGAAAATAAAAAGCATGTACAGCCAAGCCACCCACCAGCCTTACAGAGCTCTTGGCTCCTGGCAGGTTGACACCTTCTGTGCTCTACTCCGGTCTGTGCCACTTTGGCACCCTCAGTCCTTCTCTAAAATATTGTTGTATTTCTTCATTAAAAAAAAAAAAAAAAGCTTCTGTGGAAACCTCCAGACATCCAAGCTGCTAACCTGGATGGTCCAAGTGGTTGGTGTGCTGGATACAAAGTTGCTTAACTGGAGTGGTCTGCCCCAAAGCATTTATTTTTCTGTAGAGCACAAGGTTTTTCAGGAATGAGCATTCTGTGTTTTAACAGAGACATTCGTTTTATTAGTTGCTACCTTTCATTTCCTGATGAATTCACCCTGGTCTAGATATACAAAAGCATGTATGTGTGTTTGTATATATATGTATTTATGCATTTATATCACATATTGCATTACTGAGTCTGTCAGAACATACTCTTTCAATTCATACAGGACACTGCTAAAGAATTAAAAAGGTAAATAGTAAGATACCATGTCACTTCCTAGACTTACTTTTTAGTTCAAATTAGTTAGTTGCTTTTCAACTTATAACCTTGTTGACTGTCAAAGCATTCATATGTGTATTTACTTATTTGGAATCTAATACGACATTTTCTCTAGCTATGATAACTTATATGATTGTAACACATATTTAGAACTGTCAAAAATTACCAGATCAGGATTAAACTATTTTTCTTTATTACTGAACATAGGCCAATGTGTAAAAGCCTTTCCTGCGGGAATTAATTTTAAATTCAACTTCACTCTGTAATTCCATCTCATGTCCTCCTTCCTATGTCCCTCCATCGCCTCTTTACTTTCATGCATCATGCTTGTCTTCCTGCCCATGAGATACGATCAAGTGGCTGCAGGCTAAGAAGATAAGGGCTCCATCTAATGTGATAGTGAGGTTCGGTTTAGGTACCAGCCTCACACGCCAACAGAGCTCTGGAGGATGAGAAACCAATCCAGGTCTTTTTGCTGAGCGGTTCCCTCTTCCCGGTCCATTGCGACATCCTCCTTGCTCCAAACAGGATTTTCTCCTCTCTTGGCCCCATCTAGTAGGAGAGAGGGCACACCAGAATGTAGAGTCTCATACACAGGAAATTTGATTGTTTCCTAAGGAATTGGCCACTAATAACTAAGGGTGACAAATACACTAACAGGAAGAAGCAACTCTCCTGTGACCAGCCCCAATTTACCCACCATAATCTAAAAAACATGGAAAGATACCTCCAAATGCTAAAGAGAGAAGATTTAGAAACAATGTCAAAAAACCACTCTGTATGGCTATGGATACTCCTCATGGTAAATTTCAAAATGTCAATCTGTCTCTTTAATTATTTTATATTACCGTTGTGAATGCATGTTTGTGTATAGATGTGTGTTGACAGGAGTAGCTCTGTATGAATATTTATGTATGTGCGAAAGTGTCTGCATATATCAATACATACACATATTATTTATCTATTTATAACTCACCATTGATGGAGGGGTATCTCAGATATTACTTCTGTCAATTCACCCTGGTGTGCCCTAAGAGATTATAAAAGAATACAATCATATAAAAGATGTAATTCTAAACTTACTTTTGTGAGATAGATAGTTACAGTTTCTCTGGGCATAAACTGGATGACTTTTCAATATTCATGTGTGTAACACTAACTGAATGTAGAAGGTCATTTTTTATTACAAATAATGCCTTATGTGCTGGTAATAAACATCTTATGCCTCTGAAAATAGTAACGCTACTAGATTTAAGTAAAACCACTTATCATTACCTTAGTCTCAATGTGTTATAGCCCTCCCTCCTTGAGTCAGGGGCTCCCTCCAATATAAAAGTGGGTTGGGCCGGGCACGGTGGCTCACGTCTGTAATCCTAGCACTCTGGGAGGCCAAGGAGGGAGGATTGCTCGAGGTCAGGAGTTCAAGACCAGCCTGAGCAAGAGCGAGACCCCGTCTCTACTAAAAATAGAAAGAAATTATCTGGACAGCTGAAAATATATATAGAAAAAAATTAGCCGGGCATGGTGGCACATGCCTGTAGTCCCAGCTACTCAAGAGGCTGAGGCAGAAGGACTGCTTGAACCCAGGAGTTTGAGGTTGCTATGAACTAGGCTGATGCCACGGCACTCTAGCCTAGGCAACAGAGCAAGACTGTCTCCAAAAAAAAAAAAAAAAAAAAAAAAAGTGAGTTGGAGTTTGGGACACCAGCCTTACATGATTACAGAGCTCCTGAGGGTGAGGAACACATCCAAAGTCTACCAGCAGTATCTTTTCTCCTCTCTTGGCCCATTCTAGTAGGAGAGGGCACACCAGAATGTAAAGTCTCATACAAAGGGAATCTGATTGTTTACTAAGGAATTGGATGCTAATAACTAAGGGTGACAAATACACTAACGGGAAGAAGTAACTCTCCTGTGACGAGCTCCTCTTTATCCACCTCAATCAAGAAAAGATAGAAAGTTATTTCCAAATGCTACAGTGACAAGATTTAGAAACAATGCCCCCAAAACACTCTCTGTGGCCATTCTCACAAATGTCAATGTGTCTTTTTAATTGTCATCTATTTCTGCAGCATATGCATGTTTGTGTATGTATGTGTGTTGATAGGAGGATGTCTGTATGGTTATTTATATATGCATGTGCATAACGCTGTATATAATATATCTGTACACACATACATAGATCTTCATTTATCTATTTATAACTCACCTTCTATGGGGGGGGGTACTCCAGTGATTACTTCTGTTAGTTCATCCAGGTTTTGACTAAGAGAGTAGACAAGAAAACAGACAGATATAAGACATAATTCTAAATTTACTTTTTTTGGGATAAATAAGTACAGTTACTCTAGTCATGGACTGATTGATTTCTCAATATTCATGCGTGTCACTAATTGAATGTAACAGTTCATTTTTTAGTAGAAATGAGGCTTTTTGTGCTATTAATAAATATCTTAGGCCTGTGAAATAGTAATGCTTTCAGAGTAAAGTAAAATATAGCTCCTTATTACTCTCCTAATCTCAATGCGTTATAGACTCTCTGCCTGAGTCAGGGGCTCCATCTAATATCACAGTCGGCTGGAGTTTCGGACACCAGCCTTTCATGGTAACAGAGCTCTTGAGGGTGAGGAACACATCCAAAGTCTACTAGCTTCATCTTTTCTGCTTTGGGCTCTATTGCTCCATTTCACTTTACCTCTTCCTTGATGCCAGTTAGGATTTCTCCTCACTTGTTCCTTATTAATGTTAAATTTAGAACCCCCACCCCTACCCCCCAATTACTGAAATTCTAATCCCTGTAACTCATGATGTAACCTTATTCTCAAATAGAGTAATTGCAAACTTGTGTAGTCAAGATGGAAGTCCTACTGCTGTAAGGTAGGACCCCTAATCCAGTATGATTGGTATCCTCATAAAGAGGGAAAATTTGGACACAAATGCACACACAGGAAGAATTTCATGGGAAGATGGGGGTAGAGATCTGGGTGAAGAGTCTACATGCCAAGGAATGCCACAGATTTCTAGCAACCAGCAAAAGCTAGCAAAGATGCATAGAACAGAGTCTGCACTACAGCCCTCAGAAAAAGCCAACCCTGCCGACACCTTCATTTCGGACTTCTAGCATCTAGAACTATGAGATAATAAAGTTGTGGTGTTTCAGCCACTCAGTTTGTGACACTTTGTGACGGCAGCCCTAGAAACTACTATAGCCCTATCTAGTAGAGTCTCCTATGCAGGCAATCCGATGGTTTTCTAATAGTTTTGACTGGTAGCCCCTTGGGTAGGAGGCAGTGGTCTGCTTCCTTCTGACCTTGTTTGACCTGTGGTAAGAAGGAAAAGCTTGCCTTGCCCAAATTATCCAAATTTGCCCTAGCCCTGGCAGCCCCATTGCTGAAAATGTACAGCTAATGTGCAGACATACTATTTAGTTAAGTGGCAGAGTGAACTCTTCACTGATGGCCCATGATCAAAAAAAATTCTAGAAAATGGAAATTCAGGGTAATTTGAAGAACTATTTTATTCATCAGTTGCCTCCTTTGTTTCCCATGTAATCTTTGTTCAGACATCAACAAATTGCAACAGTGAGCAGTAGTACTTTGGTAGTACTTTCCCTCCAACATTTACAAAGCTGGTGAATGGTTATATAATTGGGCAAGAGAGAGGCAGAAGAAAAAAATCTCCTGAATATTTCTGCAGTTCAGACACAAGCAATTTTAAGAATGTATCGTTTCATTACAATGAGTCCATTATAAAATGCGTTCAGATCAGGGCAACAGGAAGTACTACAGGTGAGATTACTTATAAACAAATCAAAATTAAATCTCAGTGAGCATGAAGAGGCCTTTAGTCAGCAAAACATGTTTGCTTTTATCAGTCCCATCTGCTCATAGACAAAGTCTACAAAACTGGGAATCAGGCAATATTCAGGGATAATGAGAAAGAACTACACTGAAGAGTAAGCAGCATTCTGTATTCCTCTGTTAAGAAACTTCCAGTAAAGTTACTCTCTTCTAAGGCTGTCACATTTTAAAACTAAAAGAGCATTTATTTCCATATAAATGGAATTTTTTTCAAATATGACACTTGTCTGACAATTCAATTAGAATCATAATAGTACTCTCCCCCTCATACATTTCGATATCTTTCTAGTTTCCTTTTTCCTTCTTGCCTCAGCACTATCTCTGTCTTCCTAAAGATCCATCAATGGATCTCTCCCTCTAAACTTCAAACTGACTGACTCATATGAAGTAAGATAGTCAATGTCTTCGTCAACATCATCGAACCCAGGGAGTTCTATTTTACTTTAAATATCAACAAATACAAAAACATATAATTGGAAATTTGCCACTTTGAGCCACAATGTGACCAATTTATTTGAACAGCAAAATTCTTTGAGTCTAAAAGATATAGTAAACATGACTTAGCTCACTGGAAGACCTAAATTTTTAGATAGAATTTCAGAATCAGTGTCCTGAAAACTAGTTTCCCATGAAAAATTCTGAAACTGAATTTCACTAATCTTAATTGCCCCCACATCTCTTTCTCTTTCTCCCTCTCTCTTTCCATACCTATATACATATGTATGTGTATGTGTGTGTATATATGCATATGTGTGTGTGTGTGTGTGTCTATGTATAATATATAAAGGCATCACCTTTCACTTGGGGCTCCATCCAAGCTTTCTGATGTTGTTGTGATCATCAGTGCTAAAGGACAGAAATAAATGTACATAGTAAGTAACAATATAAACTCATATACTTACTTATTTTGGCTCAAATTGGCTATAATTATTCTACAAATTACACGTTTGTTGGCCCTAAAACAATTCTCATGTAAATCAGTTATGGGAAACCTAATATTTCATTTGGCCCTAGAAATAAGTCTTTATATATGTTTGAATGAAAATTTTTAAGCCTGTCCAAAGAGTTTAATGAATCAAGATTTAAATAGTTTTTTTATTTCTGAACCTAACCATCACGTGTAACAGCATTTTGAGCTTAAATTTTGCTTCAAATTCAAATTCAGACTGAGTCTCAAGTCCCTCCACCACCTTTGTGCTCTTCATGAATCACAGATATCTTTCCTGCCCCTCAAATAGGATCGAGTAACTGCAAGCTTGAGGCAGGAGCTCCATCCAACGTGATGGTAAGTTTGGGTTTGGAGCACCAGCCTCACATCGTGGCAGAGAACTCTGGAGGGTTAGGAACAGATACAGGGTTTATTAGCTCCTGCCTTTGCATGGAGGGCTTCTCTGCTCCCTGTTCACTGCCACCACCTCCTTGCTTCCAAATAAGATTCTCTCCTCTCCAGGTTCATTCTTTTTTCTTTTTTTTTTTAGACAGAATCTTGCTTTTGTCACCCTGGGCTAGAGTGCAGTGGCATCATCAATAGCTTACCGCAACTTCAAACTCCTGGGCTCAAGCAAGCCTCCTGCCTCAGTCTCCTGAGTAGCTGGGACTACAAGCGTAGGCAACCGCGCCCAGCTAATTTTATTATTTTTAGGAGAAATGAGGTCTTGCTCTTGCTCAGGCTGGTCTCGAACTCCTGAGCTCAAGTGATCCTCCCACCTTGGCCTCCTACAGTGCTAGGATTACAGGTGTGAGCCACCACGCCCAGCCAATTAATCTTGAAATTTAAGTATAAGAAATATAAAAGAAAGTTACAGAACTGTTGAGCCTCCAGGTAATAATGCCAGACATTCAGAAGTTTCTAAGTGTGTCCTGACTGAGGGGAGTGATCAAAGTGAGAGTTTCCATAGTTCCTTTCCTGGTTTTCCTTCAGATAACAATTGCCTTGAGCTGGAAATGAGATATCTCCCTTTCCAACCCTGAAATATCAATAATAAGTACAGTGCGTATGGATACTTATCACATTTATCTCTCCAACCTAACCAAAAAACATGTTTCTCTCTTTTTCTTTAGAAATTAAACTTTCTCAGAAACCAGGTCAAATTTAAGATAAATTCCTTTGTAGTTTGAATAGTCAAGATTTTGATGAACTTAAGTACTTCACTGTTGATGAATATACCTCCAATTCATGCTTTCCTACTGCTCTATTTGGTGGTTCCTAGATAACACACAATATCCCTGCTAGTATTTTAAGACTTAAAAATTTTACAGTATAGAACAGAAAATAATTACAGCAGCAAATCCCCTCACAATATTGTTATAGAAACAGGGATGACGATGGGGCTGATGCTTTACTGTATGACCTCATTCGTTCCTCGCAGGAATCCCATAAAGTCAGTCCTATTATTATTCCCACCATGTTAGAGATGAAGGAAGCAAGGCTTGGGGAGATTAAGTCTATAACTCACTCAAGGAACTGGAACTCCTAACTGCTGTGTTTCACTGTCTCTCCTGCATAAAGGCACATGTTGTCATACCTCAATATGAGGTTTTTATTTTTTTAAATTTTATTTTTTAGCAGGTTATTCGGAAAAACCATGTTGATTAGACTAGATTCCTCCTTATTCTTTTGTATGAACTTTAGTTTTCTTTTCTTTTTCCAAGTTTTTAAAATAGCCTTTTTTTTTTTTTTAAGTTAATAGATGCAATATAGGAACTGAAAAACACAAGAAGCAAAGAACAAAGTCATCCACAATCACAAGCAGTTTACAATTGGACGTGTCCTTCTAGATTCTGACACATACACAACATCCAATGTTATGGGATTGAGATAGTACAATATTCATCATGCTTTTTCACACATCATGAATATTTACCAATCGAAAATCCAAAAGCTACGTGAGTATTTTGATAACCAAGAATACACTACACCAACTCAATCTGTTAGGAAAAAATGTAATCCTGCCTTCTTCATAGAAGACAAAAATGGCAACAGGCCTCTAGATAAAAGTACTGGCAGAGTTCCGATTAAAATACTGCATTCCCTTAATGCTCAATTTAAAATCCAACATAAAGCAACAGAGTACACTAAGTGTAATGTTTCTAAGATAATTCATTATCAGTCTAAAGCATTAACGTATTAGCAAGAAGGTATGTTTCTACTGAATTACTTAATATATTCTTTTTTTTTTTTTTCTTTGAGACAGAGTCTCACTCTGTTGCTTGGGCTGGAGTGAGTGCTGTGGCGCCAGCCTTGCTCACAGCAACCTCAAACTCTTGGGCTCAAGTGATCCTTCTGCCTCAGCCTCCCGAGTAGCTGGGACTACAGGCATGCGCCACCATGCCCGGCTAATTTTTTCTATATATATTTTTAGCTGTCCATATAATTTCTTTCTATTTTTAGTAGAGACGGGGTCTCACTCTTGCTCAGGCTGGTATATTCTTATAATATAGCCAAAAGGGATACACGTACATCAATGGTTATCATCAAAATGTAACCATGAACACATCTGCATACTTCTCTCCTTTCATACTTCCTTCTGCCTCTCTGCTGCCAACCTAATGAACAAGTCCTGATACGCACTGCTCAGAGGTGGTTTAACAATTCCATGTCCAAGATGCATCTCTTCTATCAATTATAACAAAGATACTCACAAATGGCTATTCACTAGTTCTACTTTTTATCATACATTGTCACCTCAAAACATCTCCAAAGCTTAGATGTTGCAAAAAAATGAACTTTGTCCACAATAAACAGATACTTTAGTAAAAATGTACATATAGACGGACGATTATAATCTAAAGCCATCTTCTAGATATGGAGATACTAGCAAAGAGCCCTTCCCTTCACCCTTCCTCTTCCCCCACTCCAGTGACTAAGTACAGGACTAAGTTTAGCTCCAAGAGGTGGATTAACAAACGTCACTCCCAGAAGACAGTCCTTCCTAAAAACAAAAGGACATACATAAAGGGATTATTTAACCACCTCTATTTTTAACATACTTTGAGCATTAGGATTTGTTTATCCTTCAATACACAGCAATATTAACTAAAATGCACATATAGAACAATGGTTAACTAATCTAACTCACTGGCACAGAACCCTTCTCTGCACACTTCCTCCTCCCCTCCCCCCACCACCAGTGACAGCATACTCTCTAAGACATCAAGTTTAACAATTCCATTCCCCAAATGCACCCACTCCTAGGAAATAACAAAAAACACTCAAAGGGTGTTACTTTAGCCCTCTACTTTTAACATATGTTGTGCACTTTTAAACATCTAGAAAGACTAGATGTTTCAAACAGGACTTAAGTTTTTTTCCACTATACACAGTAGCACTGAATGCACACTCATAACAAAAGCTATAATTTCAAAATGTCCTCTAAGTAGGACCATCTAGCCTAGAGCTCTTCCTCTTCCTGCCCTCTGCCAACCCAGTGCACAGGTCTAAGCATCTGTTATGCTTAGAGGGGATTTTAACAATTTCACTTAAGTATTAACAGTCTTTTCTATGAATCTTAACTCAAAGTCTATTTAATGTATTGGTTTACTAAACTCTACTTTTTGTCATACACTGGCAACCTCTTTATCTAGAAAGACTAGATGTTGTAAATTAGGACTCATTCATTCTTTATATACACAGCAAAGTAAAATAAAATGCACAGACATAAGGGACAATAGTCTCGCCTCACCATAACCACATTGGTATAAAGCCCTTTGCACTTTCTTCTCCTTCCTCCCTGAACAGCACAGATACCCTGTACTGCTCAGACAAGTGGTTTGATCAATTTCCAAAAGACAGTATTTCATGAATTTTAACAAAAGGATATCTACAAAATGTGTTATTTACTACCTCTACTTTTAACATACTTTGTGCACTTCTAAACATCTAGAAAGACTGGATGTTTCAGATAAGGACTTAAGTTTGTCCTCTATATACACAGTATATACACATGTATTTACATGTGTTGAATACACACATATAACAATGGTTATAGCTGAAAGTGTTTTGTAAAAAAGAACATTCTGGTCTAGAATCCTTCATTTCTTCCAACTCCTCTTTATCAACAACCCAGTGGATATAGGCACGTGTCACTCAGATGTGATGTTATCATTTCACTTTCAGAAGTCCTTTTCAGAAGACAGCCTCTCTATGAATTTTAACACAAAGTGTACAAAATGTTACACCTTACTAACTCTACTTCTGTCATACATTGGCAACCTCTTTAATATCTAGTAACTAGATATTATAAAATTGGGACTCATTTGTCTAATATATATACAATATATACAATGCAGTAAAGTTAAATGAAATGCACATAACATACAGGGCAATGGATAAGCTGAAATTCTCTAGCATGCACAAGCAAAACACTTTTTGCAATTTCTTCCCTCCCTCCTCCCTCAACCTAGTGAACAAGTATAGACAGTGTACTGTTCACAGAGCTGGTTTAATAATTCCACTTCCAAACAATACTTCCCATCGGTTTTTAAAAGCTATTTACAAAGTGTTATTTTACTACTTCTACTTTTAAATATATCAAGCACTTCTAAATATCTAGAAAGACTAGATATTTCATATAAGAACTTGTCCACTATGTACACAGCACTGTTAAAATTGCACACACATAGCAATGGTTATAATCTGAAGTATCATCTAAATATGACCATTTTGGCCTTGAGCCATTCCCTCCTCATTTCCTTCTCTCTGCCTTATATCCAGTAGACAAGTACAGGCATGTGTAATACTTAGAAATGGTTGAACAAATTCATATCCAAAAGTAATTTACAGAGGACAAGCTTTCCTATGAATTTCAACACAAAGTGTACAAAATGTGCTAATTTTACTAAGTACTTTGTCATACACTGGCAACCTCTTTAACATCTAGAAACTAGATATTGAAAAATTAGGACTCATTTGTCCATTATATACACACAGCAAAACAAAATGCACAAAACATAAGAAAACTGGTATCTGATAATGTCCAAGTATGACCACACTAGCGTATTACCTTTTGCCAATTCCTTCCCTTCCACCTCCTCCAAACCATTGAACGAGTATAGATGGTACTATACTGCTCACAGAGATGGTTTAACAATTCTACTTCCAAAAGACAGTATTTCCTGTGAATTTTAGCAAAAAGATATTTACAAAGTCATATTTTACTACCTCCAAATTTAACATACATCAGGCACTTCTAAACATCTAGGTAGACTAGATGTTTCGGGTAAGGATTTAATTTGTCCACTATATACACAGCAGTTTTGAATAAACTGCACACATCTAACAGTTATAATTTGAAAGTGTCTTTGAAATATGAACATTCTGGCCTAGAACCCTTCCCTCCTCCACCAACCCAGAGGGCTATAATGCTCAAATTTTCAGAAGACAATCTTTCCTACAAATTTAAAAACAAAAATGTACAAAATACATTAGTTTACTAATTCTACTTTTGTCATACACTGGCAACTTCTTTTAACATCTAGAAAGACTAGATGTAAATTAGGACTTGTTTGTCCTTTATATACACTATATACATAGGTAAGACAAAATACACAGACATAGGAGCTATGGTTAATCTTGCCTCACTCTAAGTGCACTGGCTTAGAGCTCTTCCTTCTCCTCCCTCCTCCCCTGAACTCCTCCCTGCACAAACACCACGTGTACTACTCAAGAGGTGGTTTCGCCATTCCCCCCAAAAATTTCGTATGAACTTTAGCAAAAAAGTATTCACAAAGGGTATTACTACTTCTACTTTTAACATATATCAGGCACTTCAGAACATCTAGAAAGACTAGATATTTCAAAAAAGTACTTAGTTTTGTCAGCTATATATACAGTAATGAATAAAATGCACACACAAAACAATTTTTATAATATGAAAATGTCTTCTAAATATGACCAGTCTGGCACAGAATCTTCCCATCCTTCTCAAGGTCTTCCCCTCCACATCCTCTAACCCATTGAACAAACGTGGACAAGTGTCGCTTCCAGAGGTGGTCTAACAATTTCATTTCAAAAAGTCATTTGCAGAAGACATTTTTTCCCTATGATTTCTTTTTAACAAATGGGCATTTACAAGATGTGTTATTTTCTAACTCTACTTTATCATATGTCGGCAACTTCCTTACATCTAGAAGGATTAGATGTAGTAAACGTTTTCTTTTAAAAGGTTGGAGGAAAAGTTGAGAGCAGCTTTTTCATATTATATACTCAGGTCTTCTTCTATAATCAGCCAGTGAATCTTCCCAAAGGGTGGTGGGCATTTCCAAATGTGGTATGTTTTTTTCTTCTGTCTGGTGGCAGAATGCAGACCAACCGCCCGCTAACCGTTCCACCCGTCGTCATCCCGGGCTCCGCTCACCTTCCAGGCCCGTTAAGGCCTTTGTCTGTCGTTGTCAGGACTAAGTAGGGCTCGCCCAGTTGGGACAGAGTGGGCACAGCAAGACCCGGATCTGCGCCGCTCCATGGCCCAAGCAGGTGACCGAGCGTCTACAGATAGGCCTCCGGCCCTCCAAACCCTAACGGCCCTTCACAGCGTTTGGGCGGCCGCCATTCTTCTTGCCCCGCCACACCCACTGGCACCCAAAGGCGCCGCATTCTGGAGGCTTGAAGGGGGCTTCACCCAGGCCGGGCAGGGCTGGCCCAGGAGACCAGGCAGCCGACGGAGTCCGGTCTCAAAGAGGCCACCGCCATCATCAGGCCACCTAGGTGGGGTTGGCAGAGACGTCCGCCGCTGCTTCTTGGCCTGGGCATGGCTGGAGGGCAGACACAGCGAGGGCTCCGGGTGTCTGCAGGGCAGAGGCCGCGGCCCATCCCGGGGCCCCCCAGCTCACCTGGAGCTGGAAGGCCTGGAAGGCCCAGAGAGCCCGGTGGGCCCGCGACTCAATTCAGTTCTCTGCCGGAACTCTGAACTTTAGTTTTCAATAAAACACTTAAATAAACCTTTTACTATACATAGCATGCTGACTTATTACAAACTAAAAATCACATAGCTGTGGGATCTGGGGAATATGTAGTCATATCTATGCTAAAAATCCTTAAAGGCACCTCCTGTCAGCTTGTAGATGTACACTGATTTTTCCCAACATACTTACAGTGATATAAACATACCTGGTATAGAAGAATGGAGCACAGTAAATTTTCTACCCAGATGTAAAATCCATATATTTAAACTTATGAGAAATCACATAATCACATCCTGTAAGACCTATGTTCCATTCTGAAGATATGAGTCTTGGCCTAGCACCAAGAACTGTTTAGCAAGAACGTTTAAGTGAAATAAGCTAAAAATGAAATAGATATGGTATTATTTATGGTTAAGTCTTGTTCCTTAGTAATTATTAAAAGTGACACTGGTATGTTTTATCACTGGTAACTGGAATTACTGGTTTTTTTGTTTTTTTTTTTGAGACAGAGTCTCACTTTGTTGCCCAGGCTAGAGTGAGTGCCGTGGCGTCAGCCTAGCTCACAGCAACCTCAAACTCCTGGGCTCAAGCGATCCTCCCGCCTCAGCCTCCCGAGTAGCTGGGACCACAGGCATGCGCCACTATGCCCGGCTAATTTTTTTATATATATATTTTTAGTTGTCCATATAATTTCTTTCTATTTTTAGTAGAGACGGGGTCTCGCTCTTGCTCAGGCTGGTCTCGAACTCCTGACCTTGAGCGATCCACCTGCCTCGGCCTCCCAGAGTGCTAGGATTACAGACGTGAGCCACCGCGCCCGGCCTCTGGGTTTTAAATCATGTTTTTAACCGAGGACTTAGAACACCCAAGTTTCATCAAATAATGAAATCCAAAGATGTTCTAACAGTAAGTAACATCTTTCCTTAATATGAGACATTATATTTTGGTAGTTTTTATCCCCTTTTAAAATTCTGTGATGCTACAGGAGGGGAAAGGAGCTAACATTTATTCATATGTATTATAGGCCAACTCTGCCAAACAACTCAAATAACTTTATCTAATTCTTCACATTCTTCCAATGAAGTATCTTTAATTTTATAGATAAGGAAAATGAGGCTCAGGAGGTTAAATAATTTCCTCAAAGGCAAAAGGCTATCAATTGTCAGAGCTGGGATCTGTACTAAGGTTTGCACAAGTAAAAAGTCTTTGGTTTTTTAACCCTACCCTCCAAAAGACAGAAACCATAACACTTTAAGCAATATATCTTGCACCTCATTAATGCAATGGTTTTATGACTAGAGGACACAACCATAAGACCTTACAAGTTGCAATGTTCTCCAAATTTAGGTAGAATCTCATACCCAATATTTAATGTCTTAGAAGAGTCCTAAGTAATATCCTGCTTAGCAACTAGAAAACTGTTATCATTTGCATTTCTCAACCTTTTATGTCATAGAAATTCCTGGTGCATTTTTGCCATATAATTTTACTTCTTCATTTTCCTTATCAAATTTCTAGAATTCAGTGAAATTCTAATTCTTTTTAAAAAACCACTGTCAGATTTCTTTTAGGACACCATGAAGATATCTATACAGTGTTCTAAAATTCAGGTAAATATCTATCTAGACTCTAAAACTGAAAATCCGGCAGAAATAATCTCAATCAATAAATTTTATAACCCTTTGAAGTTCATACTTACCTGCTTCATTGTCAATAGGGAACTCCCACAGTTTACCCTCTTTAGTCCACTGGATCATCTCTTCAAACCCATTCTGAAAGGGCTGTTCGTTTACTGTGGCTAACTGCTTGGCAAATTCCACATTTCAAAGTGAAGGTGATGTGTCTGTATGATAAAAGCATTTTACATAAGCAGAAGTCAGGCACTTATATTCAGAATGAAAAAATAATGCTTCTTGCAAAACATTTATCTGTTCAGAATTCAGCAAGTTCCACTTATTCTAAATCAGGGGACCTCTACTCAGCCTGGGTAGATGTGAGGCAGGGCTCATTTTGATTTAAGGTATGGAAAAATCTAGGACTGCTAAATCCAGAACATCTTTCCCTCTCTAGAAAATGGTGCCAGAGAGCCAGAGAGTAAGCATACAGCTGTAAATGCATTCCTAATGCTTAGGCACCCATCAGCAATAATATACACAAGCAATAAAGTAAATCTACAATTAATGTGAAAACAAGCCACACAAACAAAATCCAATAGACTACAAAGCCTGATAACGTTTTCTAAGATCAGCAGTCTTCTCTTGGCTAACATAATTGTCAAATCCTTCATCAAACTTAATCTGATGCTCTGGTCTTGTACTAACTCTGGCTGTAGCAGATCTGGCAACTTTCATATTTGATATTGTGTTACCAAAACTGAAATAATAAAAAGAAATATTAGCTACAGAACAGTAATAAACTTTCTTAAACATAATTGATATCATTTACTTATTATTTCACTTTTATGTACTAATACCACATAAAAGGTTATGCTTAAATAAAAAACGTCACATATTAACATTCACATAAGAGACCATTAAGATTTGTTTACTTCTATCTTTTAAAGATGTTCTTCAGAAATCTTCATTTAAAACATAAAAATATCACTTATGAAAAATTAAGAAACATCCAGAGAAGCTAATAGGAAAGCACAATCAATTTCTGTATGCCTAGCATCTACATTGAGTAAGGAAATTAAAGTTTAGATTTAGTCATTTTTATTTGTTGCCTTGAGTCAACTTGACTGACAGTCCAGATATTTACATTTTTCTTTTAACTTCCTGAGATAAATCTGTTACTCATGCTCATTGAGAATGACTGATACAGATCACTCTCCAAAACGAAGCAATGCCACTACTGACTACATGTGGGCCGCAGCAGCATAACCTGGCGTAAAGCAATGAGAGAAGAGGATAAGTAGAAAGATGTCAGCTCAAACATAAGACTAAGAGGAAAAAGAGAAGGAAACAGGCCTGAAGATTATCATACTGTGCATACCACCAGCAATAACACCAACCAATGATAGAAGGTTCCAAGATATATCTTCTATATATATCACACACATAGTACATCCTCCAATATTTCCAATTTTGGTTTAAATGGAAAAGTGGAACAGTAATGTAAAAAAGCTTACAAAGCAATCTAAGTACAGTATGCTTTTACGTTTTTATGCTTGTCTTATTCATACCTAATTGCAGAGCGGTTTTAAAAATTACCTTTACTGACTCTTTCCAAAGTAGTCAACCCATTTCAACCATTTCTGTAATAGTTATTTAATATTAAATTGCATGATTACAATAAAGAGCACAATGGGTCATAAATAGGTCTGGGAGCTTAATGTCACTCTTGATAATTATTTATATGTGTATGTGTGTATTATTTATTTCTATATATTTAGATATAACTGTTTTGTTTCTAAAAAGAGGAGGGAGAGCTACCTATTATGGGCACTCATTGTTTGAATTAGCTTATTCTTTACCACTCAATTATACTTTCCAGAAGTACTTTTGATACAATGTAGAAACCAAGCAGTTCCATAAAAATGTTAAATCATTCTGGGAAACAAGAATCTACATTATCTGTTTGTTCTGATAAGAGAAGCCAGTGATGAGTATCTTATAACCACACACCTTATTACTTGATTCAATGATGTCACTCATGTACATCACCATTTCATGTATCACTAAAACAAAATACTGCCATTTAACCTCTAACACAATGCTAAGATATCACTGATTGCACTTAGAATCAATCAAATATAATACTCTTTTGACAAGCACAAGTAACTATGATACTCTGAGGAAACCACTAAACTGAAAGCACTGATAATCATTGCTCCAAGGAAGCCATGTAGAATAGTTGTAATCAACATGCTAAAACTCTATCCCAGAAGGAATTTTTAAGATGGAAAATTTCAAAATTTCAAACAAGCAAGTCCTTTGAAGCTATCTTCAAATCAAGATGTAAATGATATTAATTAGCAGCTTAAAGAGACAATTAAATGGCAGTTAGTAACATTGATAAATATGTAGGAGAATGTGTGGAATTCTCAATTAGATCACTTCTCTTTTCCAGTCTCTAGATTGTAGAGAATGGAATAACAAGAAATACTCTTGTTATTTAGATATAAAAGAATAACAACAATAACAGCATTCCACAAGTAATTAGTGGAGTCCCTGTGTTTAGAAGCTGATATTTATTCTTCATTAATTCATTATCTCCCAAATATTCTAATTAGAAATTTTTTTTACTTAAATTACTATCAAAGAATATTCAAATTATAATTCAATTTGCCTCTTCTTTGGAGCATGTTCTGTAGTTCTTTAAAGCCTGCCAAGTGTAGGTTCCAAACTTTTAAGTTGTCTTCTGTTGGGCGGCTTTGTTGTTTGTACATTTACTGTGTTTAGTTCAACTTTCATGCCCTTAATAATATCTAAAAAGTCTTTTTTTTGTATTTTCCTTTACATTATCTTGGCTCTCTGAAGTCTCCTTGGAAATCTCACCAGTTTCTTGCTACAGAACATGTTGTTAGTGCCAAAATATCTTTGGATATCATTTTTTGTCCTGGAAAGATGCATTAAAGAAAAAATTAAAAATACAATGCAAAATAATAAAGCAATAACAAAAAACTGCCATGAATTTAAAAATTTCAAAAATTGAAGCCCTTTCTGTTGGTTTTTTATTATCATCATAATGGCAATAATTTACCATTAACATACACTATGTGCTTTGCCTTGTGCAACATATTTTATGTACATTTTCTCAAACCCACAGCAACTCCATAGGGTTGGTATTAACCCCATTTTGCAAATAAGAAAACTGAAAATCAGAGAAGTAATTTACCCAAGGTCATGCAGCTCAGAGCTCACTAAAACCTAACCCACGGCCCGGCGCGGTGGCTCACGCCTGTAATCCTAGCACTCTGGGAGGCCGAGGCGGGTGGATCGCTCAAGGTCAGGAGTTCGAGACCAGCCTGAGCAAGAGCGAGACCCCGTCTCTACTAAAAATAGAAAAAAATTATATGGACAACTAAAAATATATATATAGAAAAATTAGCCGGGCATAGTGCCGCATGCCTGTAGTCCCAGCTACTCGGGAGGCTGAGGCAGGAGGATCGCTTGAGCCCAGGAGTTTGAGGTTGCTGTGAGCTAGGCTGACCCCACGGCACTCACTCTAGCCTGGGCAACAAAGTGAGACTCTGTCTCAAAAAAAAAAAACTACAAAAAAAACCTAACCCACACTGATGTGCCACAAATGGATACAGGTGTGCTGAGATACTGATTACTTGGCCCTTGGGGTGGTGGGGGAGGAGGGCAGGCCTGGGGCTGCTGGTGGTCCCAAGTCTGTTGCCTCCCTCCATTTACCCCAGGGTTCAGTACAAATATTTTCTATATATTCCATGACATAAAATAGGTTGAGAAACACTACCATGGTTAATAAATGACAATTTATTATTCTCAAACCCAAATCTAACTGTCAAGTCCTTGCTCTTAATATGCTATGATAATACCTCTTTAAATCTCTTCACAAGATACATTTACGAAAAAGAACACCACAAATGATTACATCTGTTTTGGACTTGTGCAAAAGATTTGCTAATTCTAAGTAACCCAAATATCCAATATTATTCTGTGGGGTTAAAAATCTCTTTTGATATTTCATTTTTAAAACCTTTAAAAACTAATTCATGTGTTAGTTTCAGTAAGAAGGTATAATGTATAAAAAGTCATTCGTTAAACATAGAAAACATCTACTCTGTGCTGGGCACTATACCAGGCACTGATAATATATTAGTAATCAAAAATTTTACGGTCCCCACCTTTATGAAGCTAACAGGCTAGAGCACTGCTTCTCAAACTTTTAACATGCATGGGAATTATCTACGCTACTTGCTAAAAACACAGATTCATTGGTCCCACCAAAAAATTCATTCTGATTCAGTATCTCTGGAGAGGGACTGGAGAATCTGTCTCTAATAATCTCCCAGGTGATGCTATTGCCACTGGTCAAAGAACCACATTTGAGTGGCTATGTTATGTTAAGGAACCTGTAGCCTTGGGGCCACATGTGGCCTTCTGGATCCTTAAATGTGACCTTTTGACCAAATCCAAATTTTACAGAACAAATCCTTTTAATAAAGGGGTTTGCTCTGTGAAGTTTGGATTTGGTCAAGGGGCCACACTTAGGGATCTGGAGGGCCACAAGTTCCCCACCCCTGTATTGTTACAATCTTATAGGGCAGATTTTATTATTCCCATTTTACAGAAGAAACTACTGCTCAAAGAAGTTAAGTTAGTTTTGTTCTAAACCTTTACAGGTTATACGAACCACATGGGGAGCTTACTTAAAATACAGACTACTGAGATTCTTAGTTTGTAAGTTTGGAATGGGGCTCAGGGTTCTTCATTTTAACCAAGACTGCAGGTGATTCTGATGAAGTGATCTCAAGATCAGACCCTGGGTTAAATACTATACCAAGTTCTCAAAGCCAGCAACTGGCACTACCAGCCAGCCTAGGGATGCTTTAAGAGAAAATGATAACTTCAAAAAAAAAAAAATAGTGACACAAACTATTAATATTTTCAATCTGCTTATGAAAATGTGAGAGGCTATCACATCAGGCACTTGAAAATTAGAACCAAAAAATGACTGCATAACTAGTATCCTCATGATCAATACACAGGACCTTCATTATATTCAATATATGATACAATCGAGGAAAATGCTCTTATTTTAAACCTGAAAGTTAATATTAAAGGTATTTTAACAGAAAGGTGATAATCAGGGGAATGGATCTCACCTTTAACCTATCCTACAAAGTTTTCTTCCAAGACTGCTATCACAATACAGAGAGCAATCTATATTTACTACAAGGAGATCATGTATAGGAAGTAATTCCATAACACTAAAATAATAAAACTCTAGTCCTGACCTCCTACCTGAGTTTGTTTCCACTGAAAGCATATCATTAGCACAACTGCAACACATCCAAAACCACATTCAAGAGTTCCTATCTCAGACTGACTTTCCATTTTTCACACTTCTGCATTAAACAGATACTATTATTTTTGTATTCTAAAAACTACGACATATTTAAAAATCTCTCAAATTGGCTCCTCATTCTTCTGTTAACATTAAGGGTATCTTAATTCTCCAGCGCAGCCAGTTGCAATCTTTGCTCTCTCTGACCACTCTACCATTATCTCATCATGTCACATCTCACTAATTGTGCCTGTGCAAACTTTCTCCTCCATTCAGCTGATCTTCACCATCCTCACTGCTACTAACCTGCTTCAGCACTGTGCTTAACCAAACTGGCCCCAATTTTGCATGGAATAGTTGCAGTAGAATTAGGTTTTCATAATCCTGCAGTTTTCAAAAGATAAATACCAAAACCCAGCATGCCGCAACTCCATTCCTTTCCTTAGCTAACTTCAGCTAGTGGTCTTCCTTCAGATTTTATCATACTTCTCTTCCAGAAAGAATACCCGGAATTTCTTCTACAATGGCCAGGTGTCCCTATTTGCCCCCCCAGCAATTACTTGTTGACTGAATAGAGCACTCTGTGCTTACCTACACTATCTTAGCGACTACTTCATTGTACGGTACTAGAATTTTCTACTTGGTAAAACTATACGCTCCACGATAACAATACTGCTTTATTCGGGGTTTATAACCGGTACTGGCATTCTGTAAGCGTTTTCAATATTAAACTGAAGAATGAATGGAGGAGGCAGGAATGAGACCATCAAATAAGTCTTGGAAGGCAAAAGGTACCAACTTCGCTTGGATAAAGTGAGAGGAGAAGGAGACAAGAGGAATAAAGCGCGGCATGTAGTAGGAAGAGCCCAAGACCCAGGGGTGTCATCGTAGCTCTATCCAAGCACACTATGACCTTGGGCAACTCATCTTATCTTTCTGGAATTTTTCCCCCCCTGAAACTTAAAGCAATGGCTTCTAATATTCCGCAGAGAATAATATCGACTCCAGGAAACCAGAGAACGATAACTGAATGTGCAGGAAGGGGGATGGCGTTGCCTGAAGACCTGCGGGGTCAACAGCGCTGAAATGCGTTACCTGAACATTCTGTGCGGAGCAGGGAGTTGCCGCCGATGTCTCCGGGCTTCCAGACGACAAAGGGTGGCGGGAAAGGGAGCGAAGTGGTAGGAGCGCCGAGACTCTAGCAAACATCGCTGAGAAACAAATTTAACAAAAACGGAACCGGAATATTTCGTCCCGCTGCCAAACATGTCCCCCGCGCTCTCTTCCGTTCCCTAGCCTGGCGAGTTCCTCTTCCTTTGCGTTCCGGTGGGCAACAGGGGCTGGTAACTGTGTTCCAGTCTCGCCCGCGGCCGGGTGCAGCCAGTCGCCACCAGGTGGCTCCCTCCTCTCTTCAATTGCTAAGGTGGAGTCAGTCCTGTGAGCAGGCGACCGCTCGCTTTGTGAGGGAATACCGGGACCCCGCAGCCGGAAGAGTAGAGCGAATGCTCAGTTCTGATGGGCCTGTAAGATGAGGCAAGGAACTGACGCCATTGGGCGTTGTCTTGGGGGAAAGGGTCCACAGCGGTCATGTTCTCAACATGAGCCACGGCCACCAAAGAGATTAAAAAACATTACCGTGGGACATGCTGCCTGATAAATTAGTTTTTACTTTCAGCCTTTATTCTTGATGTAGAGTCAAAACATGAGACATCTGTTTCAATTTTCAAAAATACCTTTAAAGCTGGCCGTGGTGACTCACGCCAGTAATCCCTGCACTTTGGGAGGTTTGAGGGGGAGCATTGATTTAGGCCAGGAGTTTCAGACCAGCCTGGACAACATTGAGAGACACTCCCTCCCCCTCTAAAGCAAAACAATACCAAAAAAAAAAAAAAAAAAAAAAAAAATTAACCAGGCATGGTGGTCTTGCCTGTAGTCGCAGCTACTGGGGAGGCTGAAGCAGGAGGATCCGTTGAGCCCAAGAGTTGGAGTCTGCAATGAGCTATGATGACGCCACTGCACTGCAGCCTGGGTGACAGAACGAGCGAGACGCTGTCTCTAAAGAATAAAAATATATGCTTTTAAAGACAAAAAGATGCCAGAGAGAGGCTTGGCTTTTTCCTGTCTCTCATGAAGACAGGGAACAGTGGCCCAGAAGTGATGAGGGGTTCCTGAACTTGGAAGTGCATGAGAATAAACCTGGAGAGAAATGTGGACTAAGGGGGCATGTGGGAACCACTAGCCTAGAAATTCTATACTGGCAGTCCAAAGTTAGTAATTTCCTTGTCCTCTCAAAAAATAAGCAAGGTTGGGAAGTAAATTTTTGTGACAATGAAAAAACAGCTTATGCTGAGTCGGTCTCCCTGAGAAAACCTTTGTGACTGAATTCTATACACAGTGCACTTGGGAATGTTTAGTTTGTCTTTTCTTTTGTTTTTAAGCAAACTTTTTTTTTTTAGATTGAAGTATAACTTTGTCAAAAGACAAAATTAAAATGAATTTAGTTTAATGATGTACTTGGCTTTTATTTGTGATTCTAGAATAGGGCAACAATTCCTTCTATAAAATAGAATGAGTGTTCCGATGAGCTGAGCACAGGAGGTTGGCTTTATATAAAGGCAGAAAAGGACTGGAGAAAACAGAAGCAGGGACCAAAAATCAGACTGGTCCTTTCAAAGTTACTTAGCTTGTAGGGTTAAAACAGTGGAGACTTCCTTGTCATGCTGATGCAGGTACACTAGGCCTCTTCTGGTTGGTTGCTGTGAATCTTCTGTTTCTGGAAAACTGATCCCCTTTCAAAGTTCACTTTGATTACTTGGCACATAGCACAAGTGACTCCATTCTGGTTTAGTCTGGTCTTCTGCAGGAAGCTAGCCCAAAACAATGGCTTCCCATAAACTTTAACACTTGAATACAGAAAAGTGCATGGACCATAAATGCGTTGATGAAAATGTGCTTAATGAATGATCGCAGAGTTAATTTGCCCATGTAAACCACCACCTGGATCAAGAAACAGGATATTAGCTGTAAGGCATAATTTTCTTGATCATTTGATATCCAGTGGGCAATCCAGTCCATCCAAATCATATTTAATAGTTACTTCATCTTTTTTCGATTTTTTATGCTCTCAAATGGGTTTTTAAAAAACCAAGATTGTTGACAAAGGAGATTGACATATCCATCTCAATTTCACAGTCTCTCTGGGGGAAAATCCTTCCCAATTATCTTGTTCTTAGTCTACTCTAAGGCAGCACAGCCCCTGTAAATTACCCTACCTGCTGCATGAGGATGAGTAGGCCGTGACCTGTATGAAAGTGCCTGGCTGAGGGTCACAAGTGGAGATTGAAATTTAGCCTTGTTCTCCCACTTGGCTCCTTCAACTATCACTTTCTAATAGAGGCTTTCTTAGAATATCCTGGGTAAAATAGCCTCCTGCCCCATCCAGTCACACTGATAGGAATTGCTATTGTCCATCCATATCCGTTCTCCTCTACCTCTGGAGTCGTAGGTGAACACATGGAAACAAAAATAGACTACACTTCCCAGCGTCCCTTTCAGACAGGTATGTCATGGACTGGAAGTTCTAAATAATAGAATGTTAACAGAAGTGATGTGCTCTTAAAAAAAGGGGTTATGCATTCCCCACAAACTTTTTCTCCTTTCTCCTACTTAGAAAACAGATCAGATGATGGGAGTTGAAGCAACTATAGAACTGAAAGACGAAATATTGCAGAGATGAGGATGACAAAGGCATCCTGCATGTCTCTCCCACCTTCTCCAGACAGTTACAGAGGAAAGAGAGGAACCCCACTTTTACCTTGCTTGAAATTATTATTGTTACTATTATTTTTTTTTTAGACAGAGTCTCACTTTGTTGCCTGGGCTAGAGTGCCATGGCATCAGCCTAGTTCACAGCAACCTCAAACTCCTGGGCTCAAGCAATCCTCCTGCCCCAGCCTCTTGAGTAGCTGGGACTACAGGCATGAGCCACCATGCCTGGCTAATTTTTCTATATATATTTTTAGCTGTGCATATAATTTCTTTCTATTTTTAGTAGAGACGGGGTCTCGCTCTTGCTCAGGCTGGTCTCGAACTCCTGAACTCAAACAATCAACCCGTCTCGGCCTCCCAGAGTGCTAGGATTACAGGCGTGAGCCACCGCGCCCGGCCTTACCTTATATAAACACCAAGGGAAAACCAAGATAGGGCTAGACTAGTTTGAGAGCCTTGACAAACCTTGTGTGTAACTTTTGCATTGGGCTCGTTAGCTCTAGAGGTCCCTTTGCTCTCATTCTCATCCTCCTTTCTGAGGGATATAGTCAGGAGGGTCCCCCATGAGGCAGAGTTACTACTTTGCTCTCTAGCTAGTCATGTTAACAACTGTTGCAGATTATGTTCTGATATGGGCCAGATCCTGTTCAAAATAGCTTTTCATAAATTACCTCTAATTCTTATGACTCCATATTATTATCTCCATTTAACAGATGTAGCTCAGAGAGTTTAAGTAATTTTCTCACACAGCCAGTAAATAGTAGAGGAAGAATTTGAGGTAATATCTATGTAACTCCTAAGCCCATGCTCGTTCTAGTATCTTTCTAAATTTTAGCATTAGATTAAAAATGCAACCTCCACATAATGTCCTTCCTGTGAACTTTGAATCATTGAGATATTCTCTAAAAATAAAGTGCTCAAGCTCTACTATGTATTTTTTCCTTCTTGTTGTGAACCTAGAGAATATGGAATAACTCAAATAATTCTTGCCGGGCTACAGGGGGGAATATTTCATTACCTTATTTTTTATTACTGTCCAATTCCCTCATTTATTCTTAGAGTCCTGGTTTGTAGATAATTAAATCCATTCTTTTCTCTGCTCACAGGTGTGATCTGGGCATCCTCCTGAGGGCTGGAGGCTCAGGAGTCATCTGTACTTTTCCTCTTGTAGATATGAATTTAAACATACCTACAGAGCTGATAGTTAGAGGACTACATTGGCCCAATGACATAAATGTTTCTAATTCAGCGACTAAATTTTTTCTCCCCTACTGAGGTTTGGGAGATTTTCCTTTCTAAATTTTTCAATTTTCTTTAGATCATAATGTGGCTATTTTAATCATGGTGCACTGTGATTGCTTGTTGAAGTCATCAAATCACAATTCCCAGGGCAAGCATTGGAAAAATATCATCGCATTTGGTTCATCTCCTGTCCAATGTTTTCCCAGGGTTTCATATTTGAGCTTCTGTATTTTCTAGCAATAACTATTTTGCAGATTTCCCCATAAAAGAAAATTGGCTGACTCACTTCTTGGTAATATTCCTTAAAGTGTCAACTGCTGTGAAAAAGTTATGTTTTGCAGGCCGGGTATAGGCAGGAAATTGGACATAGTTATATTAAAAGGAAAAAATGTAAAGTAAGAAATCAGAGTGCTGGTTGAAAGAGGTGGCTACCCTTACCGTAAGAGTATATGGATAGATTCTCTCCCTTTTCAGATAAGGTAGGATTAGCATTCAGATCTGGTGATGGACACCTCCTAGGTCTCTGTGTGAAAATTCTTCTTCTGTCAAGGGATTCATCTGAGGGAATATTCTACATAGCTCACCACAGCTGATTGGATTGGGAAAGGCATCTCTATATAATATGGTCAGCAGACTATAAGGGGAGCTCAGAGGAAAATCTCTGCCCATATAGAGAAACATGGACCAACCTGATCATCCCCCTCTTAGAAATCTGCTCAAGGGAGTGTAAAGAAGATCATGTTCTCAGCGGCAGCTCTGGAAGATGAAAGCTCATAAGATAGAGACCAGGTCATGGTGGACCATGAGTGAGCACATGCTCTAAGTGAGAAGAGCTAGAAGGAAACCAACTGGTAGGAGGAGGATGTGTATGTAAGAGCCACAGAGAGGAACAGGTTGAGAGACAGTAGCTGAGTCCTGTTACTAACTGAGGGCTTTGATGAACATGGAAGAACTTGTGCCTGCATCTCTCAGGCGGCCTTTGGTGTGGTATGAAATGGGTTGTGTGTTCCTGGGCTTCTGTGAGGCCTGGTTGACATTAGTGATTCCTGCTTTCTCATTTCCATGTGTATCCTGACAATAATCCATGTTCTCTGAAGCAATCTGGAGACTTTTTAATCTCCTTAACGAGCACATCTAATACTCATTTAAAATATAAAGAGTATTTTTTTTCAGTCGATGTTCATTCTTTTATTGATTAGTACAAGAAGTACAAAGGTCATATCAGAAACATACTTTGAACATAATTCTACTGATATAAAGGGCATAAAGTTTATGCATCCCCCTTTCATTTAGGAGGAATTAATGTTAGATATGTTCTCTGTGCATAAAGGTGAGCCAAGAGAAGGGACAGCGACTGATATATCGTGATTCCTTCTTATCAGATTGAGAATGATCCTTTCAGGAATTAACCATGTTGATGATCAACACTTACCAACACTTACACTTATGGGTTGAAATTATGTTTATTCAGTAAAGTCTAATTTACCCAGCATAGTAAGTTAGAGACTTTAAGAAGAACTGTATACTTCCCAAGATTAGAGCTCCCTTGAGCTTCACACATCAATCTTAGGCAAGGCCATCATAGGCGTAATGCAGGCATGGTGACAATGTGCTCTTATACTTCTGGGGTAGGGAGGAAATAGAGCAAGTGGCCAAGAATATGGATATTGATTCAATACCCAGCTCTACCACTTATTATGCGTTAGCTTGGGCAAGTTATTTAATCTCTAGCTTTCTTTTTTTTATTTTAGTCTTTTTTTTTTTTTTTTTTTTTGAGACAGAGTCTCATTCTGTTGCCTGGGCTAGAGTGCCGTGGCATCAGCCTAGCTCACAGCAACCTCAAACTTCTGGGCTTAAGCAATCTTTCTGCCTCAACCTCCTGAGTAGCTGGGACTACAAGCATGCGCCACCATGCCCGGCTAACTTTTTTTTATATATATATTTTTTTAGTTCTCCAAATCATTTCTTTCTATTTTTAGTAGAGATGGGGTCTCACTCTTGCTCAGGCTGATCTCAAACTCCTGACCTCGAGTGATCCTCCCACCTCGGCCTCCCAGAGTGCTAGGATTATAGGCGTGAGCCACCGCACCCAGCCTCTAGCTTTCTTATATGCAAAATGGAGATGATAATAATATCAAGCATGTAGTGTTGGTGTTGTAAAAATGAAATAAATTGATATGTATTGAAGTGCCTAACAGAATATTTAGCATTCAATAAGGTCTCAAATAAATAGCTATGATGGTAGTGTTAATAGTAGTATATGTTGTACTTGTTGTGTTCGTTGTAATTATTATTGTTGCTCTTGTTGTTGGATATGGTTTGTGGGCCAAATCTGGCCCATAGTCTGTTTCCGCAAATACAGTTTTACTGGAACACAGTCACGTCCTCTCACTTGCTTATTGGCTATGGCTGCTTTCACACTACAACAGTAGAGTTGAGTGACTGTGGCTGACTGAATGGCACCCAAAACCTAAAATGTATACTATTTGGTTCTTTATAGAAAATGTTTCCTGACTTTTAGCACAGTGGAAAGGAAACAGCAAAAGTCCAACAATCACGTAGAGCTGTACTTGAATTTTGATTCTACTCCTTAGCTTGATGAAATTAGTCAAACTTCCCTCTGAGATTCAGTTCCTCACTGGTTGCAATACAACATAGATATGTTATTGTGATTACATGTATGTAAACCCCCAGTACAAAATTGTTTCTCAATAAATATTAATATTAATGTCTTTCTTTTACATACCTTCTTTCTGGTCTTCCTCCTATAGTGAGGAAAGTAGATTGGATGGTTCTGAGTTTAATTTCACTGTTTCAAAAAAATGTCAAAACATTGCTAATTTATGCTTTATATACACATCATTACCTATTTACAAGTGGCTAGCTGTACTTTGCTGGAATTCTTAGAACCAAGCAGGACCACTCAAAGCCATTAGCAACAGAAGCACTTACTTAATTCAAATAACAAATATTCTTATCCAAGGCAGAAATAATTTAATTTGTCTTTTATAGTCATTAAGTCAATTTTCCAAAGTGGAATATTTTATAAGTGCACCCATAGTGTTAATGTTTTATTTATTAAGCTTAGTATAAATTGAGGTAACTTGATATTTGCATTATGATAGTGTATGTCTTCAGTATAATTTTAATTTAGACAAGATTTACTCTTTTTGAGTGGCCCTAAGCTTATGGACTTGGTCCGGTCTATCTGGTGGATGGGTACAGGACCAAATGTGAGTCAGAGCTTCCATATTCTATTTTACAAACATGAATTAATCATAGCCAAGTCCTCTGGTGATTATTTTAGAAGGCTGAGTATAGCATGACATTTTCATGCAAATCACTCTGGCTCTTCAGTCCTGAAAATGTATAGTTGTCTGAATTTTGTCACACTCAGAATCACTCATGAATAGCTAATATCTCCTATTTTCCTGCTAATTCAGAAAAAAAGCCCATCATATCATTTCTATAAATTAAATAGTTATAAATATATTTCATTTTCAGAGTGTCAGAGAGACAAATTATTAAAGGTGTAGATGCTGAACAAATTAAGTTTTTATTTTTACCATTATTTCTTTTTCATTTCCTTTTCTCTTCTTTTTAAGAATTCTTCTTGGTTTGTTTATCTATGTTGACTTACTTCCCATCTTTTAGATATAACCCATTGTGAACCTGGGTCTTAGGATGCAGAACTTTAATAGGGAAGCCTGCAGGTAGGAATATTGAATGTTCTTTCCAATTTTCAGATTTGCCCCTTAAAACTAATTTCTAAACTCTATATTTTGAACGCTTTTGTATTGGCCGTCACAATTCTGCTTTTCACTGGTGTCCAAAGTGGCTGAAACATCAGCATCAGGATGGTGGCATTGCCCCAAGAAAGATCTTATATGCATCTCTCAGGTAGGAGTGTTAAGTTGTCCACATAGTAATTAGGCTACTTTGTGGCAAAGGTGGTGGGCTCAACAAAATACACACGGATTTTGTAAATAGGATAGGATAATCTCCCCACCCAATATCTTATTCAAGTTTTTTAAAAGAGTAATTTCTCTCCCCAGACTTCCCACACTTAATGATGTCTTACGTACAACATACACGTAGTAGGCCCTCACTAACAAACTTGTGGAGAGAATAACTGACTTTGCAGCACCGACTGCTGAACCCAGTTTAAATATATTTTTGGTTATGTGGCCAACACCCTTGATACCACACACTTAAATGGACTTTTATTTCTTCCCTGTCTAATTCTATCTGCTTCCTGGAATCACCTCCCACATAAATAACCTGCCCCCAAGTCTTGACTCTGCCCTTGGGGTTGCCCCAGCTAAGACAAGATTATCTGAATAACAGCATATATTACTTTTCAATATCTAAAATAAATATGGATGGGAAGTACAAATTGTGCTGTTCTCTTGAAGACAGAATAAACACCTTTTTAAGATCTCGTAATATTAATTATAAATAAGAACTTAAGTAACCTTGGCTCACTTTCAACAAAAATCTAGCTCTTAAAAAAGAGATCTTCTCTGCACTATGAATTCTAAATCTATTTGGGCTTTTAATTTTAACCCTTGAAGGAAATTGAACCCAAATAGCAGGAGCACTTGTTCTATGGGAAGCCTGGGGACTACTGAAAAAAGCAGTTTGGTGCCTTGTAGTAGCCATGAATCTGCAGGAGAGAGGCCGACTGGGGGAAAAGTCCTGCAGTAAGATTCATTCATGTTGATATCTGACTCTTGTTCTCATATCTCAGACACCTTTTAGATCATTAACAATGTATCTCATAAGATCTCCATATATAAGATAAAGCTGTCATTGATTTGAAATTTATTTAGAGAATTTAAGAGAACGTGAGAGTTGTGAATGCCAGGATATTCTTTGCACATGAGACTATACCTTGGTTCATCACAGTGTTGCATTTAGATAGGCATAGACCTAGAAGAGACTCCCTGTTGGGATCCTTGATTCTAAGTCTTTTATTATATGCTTGAGGGAAGAGAAGCTGGGTTTCGTCCAAGACCAGGCAATAGCAGCAGACTGGACCTAGGATTCCTGTCTGTCTTTGGCTGCCATTGGGCCACGTGAAAAGAGGCTCCCACTGAGTATGAAGACTTCCTATTATGTGTTGGCTTAAGTGGACACACTAGGGTTAATAATAAAAAGGAAAAACAGAGCTAAGACTGGTGTCTATGCCATAAAAGGAAAAAGAAAGAAACCATTTGTTTTTGCAAGCCACATGCCAAAATAGTCAGAAATTTTACAAAAATGTTTTGTCTTATTCCATATTTACTGGGACGGATACATCAGAATGAAATATTAAAAGTCATGAATATTTCTTTCAAAATCATTATTCTTGTGGATTAAAATTCCATGTTAAGTTATAAGACTTTGTATAAATGAAGTGTTTGAAGGCACTTTTCTGTGGGTCATTTGAGGAGTCCCAGGAGGACATTTCCTGTTTCCATAATTTCTTGCTCACCTGTCTCTTTGATGCCTAAGATTTTTGCCTTTGATTGCTGCCTTTTGGATTATGATCATGGCAGACAGCTGGAGGCGTGTCTGATACGCAATAGTTTATCAGCTTCAATTACTTATTAGTGCTTCACGAGCGAGAGAGAGAGAGAGAGAGAGAGAGAGGAGAGGGAATGGCACAGGGAATGGGGAGGTTTTGGTGGAAGCAGTAAGGAAGATTACCAGAGAAGGGAGCTCTGCATCATGGTGAGAATGAAGCAGAAGTAGAAAGTTTTTAAAAATAAGAAGCACTCACAGAAAGGATGGCAGAAGCTGCTGAATAGTAATACTGCCTATACCACAATTTTGTCTAGAATGTGCTCTGATGGCTAATAATTTATAGAGGCTTTAATATTTCCTTTCTTTTTTAATAACAGCACATTTATAGCATTTACATAGTGTTTTACAGGTTATCAAGCACAGCCATAGCCATGATCTCCCAGCTACTCTGCAGGTTAGCCAGGACAGGTACTAGTAGCTCCATTTTAGAGATAATGAAATTAAGGCACAGGGTCGTTAAGTGACTGGTTCAAACTCACATAACCAGTGGGTGGGGAAGCTAATATGGAAACTCCCAAGTTCTGATTTTTCCCTGTGCTGCGTAAGGTTGGGGAAAGATCTTATGGTTTGGAGGCAGATGACCCAGGCTTGAACGTACTACTTTTCTTGCCAACTGTGTGACTTTGGACATGTTACTAACTGCTCTGAATCCGTTTCTTCATCTGTGAAAAAAGGGGAATAATCCTACCTTGTAGGGTTGTTGTGCAAATTTCATTAGACAAGACAGGCAAAGCAACCAATTTAATGCCTGGCACATGGCAGGTACTCAATACATGGAGCTATGACCACCTAGAAAAGATATCTACTATCCCCATTTCATATGCTTTTCCTACACTTAAAAGTGAAATGATGAATCAGGGCAAATTTCTAGTTTATTAAAGGACACCAGCATCCTTGGTTTCCTTTAATTCCTGACACTATCTCCTGTGAAAGAGTGTATATGTGTGCATCTGTTAATGCATGTGTGTATATGCACACCTGTGTGCATGTCTTGGGGTACACCTGTATGCATGTAGCCACATGAACCTGTGCACATGTCTTAGGGCACAGCAGTGGTTCTCTATGTTCCTAGGCCTTGTGGAACCAGACAGCAATCAAACATGGAGCATTTGTCTACTGCAGATGACTGGAAACTGGATCATCACCATAAAGCTAATTCAACCAGGTGGGTTCTACCTCTGTGACCTAGCTGAGTTCCAGACGCACAGGTTTTGTTCTCAAAATGTCAGGATGACACCTAGAGTTCCCATCCTGATGACCTGGAAGGTTTGGGGCAATTCCCTTTAGTAGACACAGCCATGGACTCATATAAAACTGCATTCAATTTTGAGTATACTTTATTTACAGTTATTCATTCTTTCTTAAAATCTTTTAGAATCAACTTGATTAAAATCAGTACATAAAATAACCTTCACTGGATTTGTTACATATGGCACAAAATAATTTAACACTTTATAAATATGTTTCACTGATGCACAAATGGGAAAAGCACCCTTTGCTAAAAGCCGTTACAGTAACAGTTCAATTGAGCTACGGTAGCACTTTAAAAAATGACCGTGAGATGGCGCTGTAGCCAAGTAGATGAAGTACACTTTAAACTGAATTTTCTCTAAGTAGGGTATCCAATTCCTTTCTTGAAATATAGAAGAATCTATCATTCAACTTAAAGTTGCGTTAGGTTTGTTACTCTATTTTAATAGCATTGACTAGGAGTGAATCCTTTAATCACGGATCCGTAAATCATTCGGGGACTGTGTTTCCCCCGGCTGGGGAGTGTATTTAAAGCCATAGTAGTCTGAAAAATCCCCAGACTAAACAAAGGACCCAAAGGTACCCTTTATTTAGGATCATTAAAGTATATGCATGGACCATTGTTTTCACCACCCTCATAGAATTGTGTTAAAGTCTTTCCACAAAATTAGATCAACTTACAGTTTATTTAAAAAGCTGATATTTTTGTTACACTTTAATCTGCTTTGACAACAATGGAAGGTCATAGGAATATCAGAACATGAATTCACATTTAAATCAACGTGATACAAACATGCACACATGTGTATATACTGATTGTTTTAATTGACTTGCTTTTCCTCCATATAAATATATAAATACTGAATAAAGTGCATGGGAACATGTCTGTACATATATACAGATACACGTTTGTCTATACAGTATAGACTTGAATACTTACGGAAGAAAAAAACACATACACACTTGTAATATATATGTAGTCAAAAGACATCTGTCAGGCAGTATTAATGTCCATTCTGATCAAGATTGAGTATAAGGGGGTAGAACCTGTAATCTTTTCTCTAACATATAATGAAATGTGCAGAGTTATAAACTAAGGCAAAATACATTAGAGCAGAGACTTTTTAACATGTATATTTTCTTCAGTTAATATGGTATAATCATTAAAGAGTGGTTCAGTTCAAAGGCAGCCTTGCATATTATAAATTCTAGCTTTGAAATGGTGAACCATCTTTCAATGTATCTATCAAGACGTAATTAGGATTTTCTGCATTTCCCAACACATTTCCAAATCACACAACGGCACTTCTCACGTTGTTTAGTTTTCAAATCTGTAGTTTCTTCCAAAGGCTTAGGGCAAAAACGATTTCTCATTTAGTAGAAATGCTTCAGCGTTGTAATCATATATTTAACATCGATTCCAATAACTATGTGTAATTTAACCTTGAGTACTACAATGTCAAGGTGGACTAATTACTGCTAATCTCTTTCTCTCTTGAGCAACTGTTTTCACAAAATATTATCTGCTTTTTTTTTTAAATTAGGGAGTCCAGTGTCAGGGAGTAGTACTAAAATGAGTGAGTGTTTAGAGAAATGGAACAAAAATTAATTTTGCTTAAAACTTTGGTAGTCATTAATTGGGTCCAGATCGAGGTGCATATTTCCAAATTAATTGCAATGTTTCACCTCAAGTGATTCCCACCGCCCCGCCCCCCCACTCCTTTGTTTAGTTGGCATTCATTGGTAACCAATCAGGGAGACTTACTGAGAAAACTATTCTCAGAGTTGGAAAAAACCTGTTTCTGAACCAGGTAAGAGGGAAATAAATTGAACTTATTCTCAAAATAAGTCTGTTTATATTTTTTGACAAGACCATTTCTGTTTAGTCCTTTTCTTCAGAGGCAAGGATTTTCTTTTAAGTATTTTTATACCCCTCATACCTAGAAAATTGCTTCACACATAAGTATACACTCAATAGATGATTGTGGATCCAAGCCACACAGTTTTAATAAATAATATAGGTTGACTGATCTGAAAGCATCAATTTACATGATGGTGTCAATAGGAAAGACACCTGCTTTTTACAGAGATGTCCTGAGACTCTATTACCATCAATAGCCAGAAACCTGAGTTCATCCTCAATCCTGACAGCTACCTCAACACACATTGTTTACTGCTCAGAGGAGCGCATGCATGATGCAGTCATTTCACAGCGAGTTACCAAATACCTCTAAGGTATTCTTTTAGAGAAGCAATCTCAAGAAATGTACTTGGTAATGTTAAATTATCCTTTTGATAGTTTACCAAGAAGAACAAATATTAAACAAGACCACATTGGAAATTCAGAGTACAGCACAAGAAGTAGAAGAGAAAGCAGCAATAGTTATTCAATAACATTTAAAATCTTTTTCACTTCTGAGAATTAACTTGAAATACAGCAAAGGCCAGCAACCTTGTGAATATTTCAAAATGACATCTATGGAAAAGCAGCAATGAAAAATATGGTCAAGTATTTCATTTAATTATCTTAGCAATACAGATTTTATAGCACTGTCCTTAGTGTCTTGTTTTTCTTTCAAAATATATATCATGGTGTGTTTTGAAGAGAATTCTTTATTTTAAAGCCCATTATATGCAACAAATTTTTTACTGTTTATAGCTATTTTTATGTACAGCAATAGGTAACCCACTCAATCCCATGCTGTCAATTAGCAACACAGTAGCAAGGCAAAGTTTCCATTTGAAAATAGAAATTAATTGAGATTTATTTAGGGCCTCATCATTACACAATAAAAGCTAATCATTTTAAAGACATATCATTTACAATGTTAAAAATAATTACCATAAAGCTCACAGCTGAAATGCTGGCAGAACATTTTCAAAGTGCACATTTTGTGGCATTTAACCCTGCTTTTCATTGACAGAATAAAATGAGGCATATAGACATTATTGTTGGTTCCACTAGACTGGCCTAATTTTTTCCATTCTTCTTATTTTATTTTATTTTTTTCCAGATAGGTGAAAACTCACTCTGTGCGCCCTCCACAGTTGCCATGGCAACTAGCCTATCACACGCAGCTAACCTTTTCGTTCGCTGTGTTGATATTGTCTGTCGAGGCATCTTCTGCATGTTGCTTTCCTAGAGCAACCATAGAGCAGTCATCGTCTGCTGTCTTCGCATCTTTCTTTGAATTCTTTTTTTGCCCCATTTGGAGTTGACTAGACTTGTAGGCCAAAGCCGGTATAGTGTTCACTAAAATTAACTGCAATGGTTTTTTGTTTTCCTTGTACTGACACTGAATATACCGTGAAAAGGCCGACCTATAGGTCTTATTGAACAGTGTGTAGACTAGTGGGTTGACCGCTGAGGAGAGGTAACCGATCCAAACGAACACATTAAGCAAGGCTCCGATGACATCCTCGTTGCAGGACTCTTTGCAGATGACGGCCATTATGTTCGTGATGAAGAAGGGACACCACATCACCACAAACAGAAAGAAGACGATGCCCAGCACCTTGCATGCTTTTTGCTCATTGCTGATGGACTGCATAGTCCTCCTGCCTGCGTAGGACCCTGGCTCCCTGTGGATCGACCTCTGGAAGAGCTTTTCCGAAGACAGGGAACTCTGAGGGAGGAAGCTGAAAGAAGCTAATTTGGCCCGTGTGCCAACATCACTCACACACAAAGTAGCTTCTTTCTGGAGTGACTTGATCGTTAGAAAGTAGGTGATCACCATGATGGTTAAGGGAATGAAAAATGACACGAAAGAGCCGATCAGCACAAAGTTGTCATCGGCGAGTAAGCAACTCCCCTCCTTAAAGACCTTGGAATCATCCTGGAGCCCAAAGACTGGTATTGGCATGGAGATACCTGGAGTGGACAGAAAATGAAACATGATTATTAAGGAATTGAGTACATGAAGTCAAGAACACAATGGTGGCTGTTCAAAGAATTTTATATCAACATTGTTTAAAGGCTTGACATACTTTCATTGAGAATTTAAAATTCCTTAGAACTTCCTTATCTATTTTATAAGTATATGTTATATAGTTCCTTATACTTTATGTTGCCCTATATAGATAGTGCTTTACTTATAAAGAACTATAATAAATCTAGCTTGAAATTTCCATGTCATATTTTTCTAATTATAACATTATACTTATTAATGAAGAAAACAGACCCAGAGACAAAGAAACAATAATGAAAATGCCCAATAATGCTACCAACCAGAGATGACTATCACTAATAGCTCGATGCTGTTCATCCTGGATAAACACACACATCACATGCACACATTTTAAAACAGAATTGGGGTTCTATTTCATATCCAGTTCTATAAGAGTTTTTTTTCATCTAACATTATATCATGAGCATTGGTTATATAGAAAAACAACTTTATAAAGCTATAAACACGGTATATTTTCTCTAGGAAATTTGGAAAATACAAAAATGTAACAATTGAATAAAGAAAAATCATATGTATTCTCACCAGCCGGGAGCAACCGTAATTTATATTTGTATAGTTTCTTCTTCCATTTACATGTATATATAAAATATATATGCATGTGCACTACTTTATGTGCAGTTTTAGATCTTCCTATTCCATTTAACATTAAATCATACAAATTGCACATATCTTAAAGTATTTTTGAAAAATATGATTTTCTAATATTAATTTAAAGTAATCCATTTTGATTCTTTTTTAAAAAGCTTTCATTATGGAAAAAATACACATAAAACCCAAAAGAACATAAAACCACCCCCAGCACAGTGAAGCTATCACCCAGCTTCAACAATTATCAGCTCAAGACCAATCTTGTTTCACCCTGGTCCCGCTGGCTGCTGTCCCTCCCATGTCATTTGGAAGCAAACCCCAGACGTCATATCATTCGATCTGTAAGTATTTTATTATACAGATCTAAAAGCTATGTGCTCTTAGAAAAATCTAATATTATTGTAATACCATTCTCACTCCTAAATAGAAATTTAATATTTCCTTAATATTAAATAGCAAGTCAGTGTTCAGATTTCCAAGTATCGCATAAAGGTATTCTTTTTTTTTTTTTTTTTTTTTTTTTTTTTTAGCAGTAGAGCATTCATAAGCATAAGGGCGGATTACAAAAAACAAGGCATCCATAAACTTTTCTTTTCTTGACAAATATGAGTTAGGTACACAGGGAGATAATACCTGGGCACACGGGGCTACAGTCCACCTCTCTGTCACTAAGATTTTGGGGCTCTGTAAAGCTCCCTCAGGCCCAGGATTTAGGCAGAGGAGGGAGCAGAAATGAGTAAAGGTAATATTTGGCCTCTAATCATGCTACTTTCTCCCCATGACGATAGGACCTTACTAAAGAGAGATTCACCGGGCCATGGTGTGCAGTTTCACCCTCCACGAGCCTGGGAAGGTTGGGGTGTCATCTTCTACAGGCCTGGGACTGGCCAGGCCAAGGCAGTTAGGACACGGCTTGTTCTCTCTGCCATAAAGGAAGAATCAAGGTGATGTGAAAGGAGAAAAACCATGAATTAAATACTCTGAATAACTTAGTTTAAGGTTACTTCTTTTATTAAAGGGGAGACACCACAGGGACACCCCAGGAGAAGGAGTCAGAAAGAAAGGTTTCCTTTTAACTCTCGTGCATATTTTCAGCTCGCTCAGAGCCGCACAACAGAGTTCGTTGGGGGCTGCTTCTCCCTACTCTTTAGGGTCTAATATGTGGTCTGAGCCAGCCAAGAACACTGGTTTCTTCCAGAGTGGGCGGCCAGTGCTTGACTCCTGCCATCCATCTGGGAAAAGTTTTCTTGATGATCTATAAGCTAACTTCTGCATACTCAGAACAGAATTCAGCTCCCTCCAACCTCAGACATGACTGCCCTAACCTCACGTCACCTCACCCTGGCCATCGTGGCAAGGAAGGAACATTAGCTGGAGCTGATGTAATGTTTAACATAAATCTTTCTTAGTGACATTTGCCATTATCTTCACAGGCTTACTCGACAATATGTGTCACTTGCCTATGCCAGGTCACCCAGGATTCTTGGAAGGTGGAGATAAATGACATCAGAGCTGTTCTTAAGGACACATTGTGGCTAATGACTTTTCATTTCCTCCATCCCTCTCTGTCCCTGACCCGCTGTTGGTAACATTCCGGGAGCCAAGAAGAAACGAACGAGCTGTGGCTCCAGGGGGAACATCCTCTGAGGCCCTGGATACCCACCAGTTTTGCTTGTCCTTCAGTAAACTCTTGATCACAAAAGTTAAGACATGGTTTCTAAGAAGAGTGCTTTTTCTTCCTATGTTTGAACATAGATCTGTGAAAGATATTTCCTATACTCATCTACAAGGTCTTGTTAGTGTAGTTGCTCACTCATTAGATAGGATGCTTTTGACATCCACTTGAGACAGCTCTGGATCTGAGTCCTAGCTGTGGTTCTGGGGTCCTGGATTGGCTACTTCACCCCTCTGGTCTTCAGTTCTTCATCTATAATCTGAGGCTGGCACCAACATGCCTGCATGGATGTGGTGAGGATAAAATGGATCAAATACGCAGAGCCCCGAGGACAGTGCCTAGTCCGGAGTGACGTTCTACCAATGAATAGATAACAGGAGAGTAGCTTTCTCTGCAGAATTATTCAGATTAAATACATCAACATCATTTTGTTCTACTTGATTAAATAGTATACACTTTTCTAATGTGATGAATTATAGCCATTACTGTCACAATATACATAAACAAAATAACTGTCCAGAAAAGGCGTATGATTTTGTTATTAAACTCTTAGATGTTTATTTTCTTGGTTAATACAAAGGAAGTTACTATTTTGAGAGCATTTTGCTTTATTTTTGACTTGGTAATGTATATAAGTGGCAATTCTCAATTAATGCCATATTCTTCAATCATTTGGAATAGTGTCCTTGGTTAGGGAGAAAACACACACGCGCGCGCACACACACACACACACACACACCCCTCCAGAATGACCCAATTTCTGCAGCCAGAGAGGGAAGGGGTGATGGAGCCATTCTTGCTAAAATAGAGATTCCCCCTCTTAACTGCCTGGGACAAAAAGCCTTTCTAAAAGAGGACATGGTAAGAGATTACAGGCAGGGTTGTCCTGTGTCTGGAAGGGCCACCTTGATTTGGAGGGGGAGAATCAAGCTGATAAGGTCTTTAAATGGCCCATTCCTTTTTACATATAACAAAAATATCCTAAATACTTCACATGCCATTCTTTTTCAGGGCCTCACTCATAATAAGTGGTCAGTAAGGGTTTGTAGAAAGAATAACCAGAAAGTTAAAGCAATATTCTATAAAGAAGGAGAGAAATTTCATGTCACAGAACTAGAACACTGAGATAAGCTTTGTGGGTACAATAGGCAGTTCAAAAGTGTGTACTCCCACCAAGAGAAATAAAGACACAGGCTGATATACAAGATTATGGTCACAGCCATCTCCAGGGCATTAATTCTCTGGCTGCTTTGTTTGATAATAGCTGCTTTTGGAGACCTGACATCTCCTCTCACCTGAAATTTCTGCATATAAAGCATTTTCCTTTATGAACAAAACAGACAATAGCTTGAACTACGTGACTCTGCATTTTGTTTAATATATTTTCTAAGGAGTGGAAAACAGCAATCAAAATTCAATATCAGTATTGGATCCTCTATGCATATTTTTATTCTTTCCATTAAAATGCAGACAATGAAATGAAAAGGAAACCTTGACACCTAAGCACAGAAAGGTGTTGGTTGGTGTCTTTTCTCTATCATAGCTCTGCTTACTCTCTGCACATAAAATTTGCACCTCTAGTTAACATCTTACCAAAGTTAGGATGAATAACCTTAACTTAGAACCACTGGCCATGACAGATGGGCTTTATGCCTAATCCTAGACTTTTGGAGACCTTGTACTTTTCCTGGGAAACAAGAAGGCTACCTTTCTAGGTAGCAGTCATCTTGCAGGGAACAGGGCAGTGGGAGTTCGTAGGGGCCTCGGGTGGAGTAGGACAGAAACAAATATTTCAGGGCTCTTGTGAAAAAGAAAGAATTTGTATTCACAGGTTTCTCTTACCCTAAAACTGCTACCTTTTTGTAGCATTTTAATGCATGCTGATATTTTCAAGTTATAAGAATGGATTTACTAGCAGTTTGACAGAAAGCATCACAAGTAAACATTGCAGGATACTCCTCATATTGTAGGGAAAGTAGGGTTGAAGACACAGGGCAACTGTCGCTGGGACTCACTGTCCTTCTCATACAGAGTTGCTAAATTCCTTATAATCTATGGTCCTATTGATAAGGCTGATATACATAAAACTGAGAGCTAGGCAGAAATGTCAGTTACCCAAGAAGTTGTATGTTTCTGCTTCTTATATTAATTCTGAATAGCTCTAATAATAAATTGCAACCTTTCAAGATATTTTCATGTATATTCATTCACTCTAAACTGATGTTTTACAAACGTATAAAAACATCACCCACACTGTGTGATGGGGCAGATTTCACTTTACAGATATGAAAACTGGGGCCTGGCAAGATTAAGTAGTTTATTTAGAAACACACAGAAATATAGGGGCAAAATCAAGACTCCTACTTCGGTTTCTTAATTCTTATGGTTGATTTTAAAAAACCGCTTATTTGTTTTTATGGTAGTTATAAAAGTCTATGACTACGTCTGAGCTTTTAACCTTGGTTTGAAGAAGTCTAAGGTAGTCCTAAAATGCACAAAATTTGCATGTATGTATATTTCCTTGGAGAAAGATAGAACTTTTATCAGAATATCAAAAAAGTTCCAGCTCCCAGTGTGGTTAATAACGTCTGATTTACATTGATGTTGCATGTGTGGAACATACACACACGTACCACTCCCCAGTGATTCTCTGTTCCTTGATTTTTTTCTTTCTTTTGTTATTCTTTAATCTCAAAGTCAAGATTTCCTCATGTGAGACATTATACTTTGAGGCCAAATATTTTCAAAAATAAAATCCTTATAATCAACACTTATTTTCTTTCAAATACTATAGCAGTGATTTTCAACTTTGCTACACATTAGAATCACCTGGGGAAACTTTCAAAATTTCACTGCCTGGGCCTCATTCCCAGAGGTTCTTGTGCTAGTACTTTAAAAAATATAAATGCCCAGGCCCCACATACAAAAGACACCCTAGTGATCCCTGGAGTCTAAGCAGCTGTGCACTGCCGCAGCCGGTGGCCCTAACTGCCCTCATCGTACATTCTTGGTAGAGCCGTCTCTGGCTCTTCTGGCTCTCATTCCTTTTCCTTTCTGTTTCGTAGCCCAGAGGTTGTGCTTTTAATATGAAGATCTTACATGGAAAGGTAAAGGGATTGAATTCTGACTTATAGATGTGACTTGGCAGTCATCGCTGCAACACTTGGAAGCCCATCTATGTCTCTCTTGTCCCAGAGCAAATTTACTTTCATCCACCATTGTTTTCGCCTGACAATATGTTATCATACAAAACCCAATTTGAATCTGAACCATATGATCGAATTTGAATAAATTATCACAGCCTTGTTTTGTTGTTGGAATCACCATAAAGCAACTTTGGGTGATGGATATGTTAATTAGCTTGATTTAATCATTCCACATTGTATACCAAAACACCACATTGTACCCCATAAATGTAAACAATTATGATTTGCCAATAAAATAATATTAATAATAAAACTCTTTAATTCAGCTTGTCATTTGTCACCTCTTTCTTTTTTAATGAGTGGATGTTTTTGTTATATATCAAAAACAAGTGTTCTTTTCCAGGTGACAGATTTAGCAACATGCTCATGAGCAAAGATTTATTTAGGGAAAAATTCTTCTCTGCCCCACATTATTCAACCTCATCTTAAAAATATTAAATACTTTCTCCCATTTGTATCAAGGGGACAGATTTTGGAGTGATTTATATCGGAAAGCTTGGAGAATGAGTCTTACATGTGACATGTCTCATTTCAGAGATTCTGGTCTGGAAAGTGTGGGGAGGAACAGTCTAGATGGCTGGAAAGGTAGGTTGCAGCAGGCGCTCACATAATCCTGGCCCACAGGTAGTACAGGTAGTCTGTTCTTCCTCCTGTCTTATACACAGCCTCCTAAAACACCACATTTGTCAGATTACACTATGAAGAGCTTTCAGTTCTTGAGCTTGAGCAATTATTACCTACTCAGCTCACCATAAGGCTTTTCTAATTTGGTCTTAATATAATTATTCAACTTTATCAATTTTTAACATAGTGATGTAGTGTTTTCTCTCTCTCTCTCTCTCTCTCTCTCCTCCCTCTTTATGTCTTGAACTATTCAGGATATTACACACAGCTTTGTTTTTCAGCTAGTCTCATGGTGAGATTGGAGACCTGCCTCCTCTCACATGTGTCTCCTCTCAACGGCTTTCTTGGTGTAAAGTAGTCCCCCCCTTATCCTTGGTTTCACCTTCCAAAGTTTCAGTTATCCACAGTCAACTGTGGTCCAAAAATATTCTATGGAAAATTCCAGAAATAAACAGTTTGTAAGTTTTAAATTGCACACTGATCTGAATAGCATGATGAAATCTTACCCAGACCCTCCCTGTCCCACCCCTGGATGTGAACCTTCCTTGGCCCAGTGTGTCCACTCGGTAGGGGCTCCCTGCTTGTGAGTCACTTAGTAGCCTTCTGGGTTAGCACACTGACTGTCGCGGGATCACAGTGCTTGGGTTCAAGAAACCTTATCTTGCTTACGAATGGCTCCAAAGTGCGAGAGTAGTAATGCTGGCATATTGCTATAATTGTTCTATTTTATCATGAGATATTGTTATTAATCTCTTATTATGCCTAATTTATAAATTAAACTTTATTGTAGGTGTGTGTGTGTAGGAAAAAGCATAGTGTATATAGGGTCTGGTACTACTAGTGGTTTCTGGCATCCACTGGGGGTCTTGGAATGTATTCACTGGGGATAAGGGTGGACAACTGTACTGCAATGTCCCACTGTTAGAGTGAGAGGTCCCATTTTGTGTACCTATAATACTTTGGGAGGTTGACCCAAGTTCAAGTTGCAGCAGCACAGAGATGCACAGCGGGGAAGACTCCTGAGTGCATGGGCCTTGGATGGGAAAGCTGTTATAGGAAGGAAGACATAGGGGATAGCTCAGGATGCAGGTCTGAGAGGGATGTGGGGGCTGTGGCATGCTGGCTCGTTCCTAAAAGCCTGGAGGACCACGTGGGAAGGGGTGATGGAAACAATTACCGAAAGGCACAGAGACTTGCTTCTCATTTTTGCTCTGGACCAGTTTTGATGCCTTCTTCTTCCCTGAAATGCTCTACCACCTGGCGGGGACTCCAGGATTTCTATGTAGCAGGGGCTTAGCGTGGCAGCTGGTGGGCGTGTGGGAGTGAGGTAGCCTGCCTCATGGCTACATATGCATAGAAAGCACACTGTTTTGGCTGGGTGTGGTGGCTCATGCCTGTATTCCTAGCACAGTTGGGAAGCTGAGGGGGATCGCTTGAGGGCAGGAGTTCAAGACCAGCCTGAGCAACACAGTGAGACTGTGTCTCTACAAGAAATGAAAAAAATTAGCTGAGCATGGTGGCACGTGCCTGTAGTCCCAGCTACTGGGGAGGCTGAGGCAGGAGGATCACTTGAGCCTCAGAATTGGAGGCTGCAGTGAGCTGTTATGGTGCCACTGCACTCCAGCCTGGGTGAGAGAGTGAGACTCTCTCTCCAGTAAATAAATAAATAAATAAATAAAATAAAGGACACTTTTAATTTTAATAGTATCATTATTTGGGGGTGGTTTGGGAAGATACAGATGGAGATTATGTTTTCAAACCATATCCTACATTTTTTTTCAAGACATCTCAAGGTACATCCCTTGTATAACGCCTTCCCAAAATTATTTCTTTCTATAATAAGAGCTCTTTTCCTTGCTCTATATTCCTTCATCACCTTCATAAATAATTTATACTGTGCTAGCTCACACTTCCAATACCTTAGAAATTTTCTCCAGAAATGTCATTACACTCATGAGATGATAATCTCATGAATAGCAGGGATATCTTTTCTTTTGTTTATTTTTGGGCACTGCAGCAGGGAATGTGGTTCTGTTTATATTAGGGGCTTAGAAAATGCTCGTGGGATTGATGGGTAAACAAATGAGAAGGAGATAAAAAAGAAGTTTGGAAATTATAATACATTTTATGGACACAGCTTGAAATTACTAAATAATTTCATAATGACTCTTTTCATTTGTGTTGGGAAAACAGTAATGAGGCTGCCAATTAGCCACATAGGGCAGAAAAAAGGAAAATGGACATTTACGGGATACATAATTTGTATATTCTTCTGAGAGAGCCACATATAGGAGCTGAGCACCTCAACAGCTAAAATCACAAGGGAAGAGATCGCTGTAGAACGTGGTGCCAAATGAGAATCAGGAGACCAGGGTTTGTTCCTGTCTGTTCTGACTCCTAACCTGGATCTAGACCTTTTATTTTTTATTTTTCTCAAAGCTTCTTTTCAGGTAAATTAAACAAGTATGTGTTAGGAAAGTAGAGCATGAGATAGTGGGGGAAGTACGGAATTTAGAATCATAAGACACTAAGTTTATCTCCTGACTGTTAATCACTAGCTGGGCGACCTCAGGCTGTTTACCTTTAAAGCTTCTACCTGTGAAGTGTAGATGCTATAAAGAGAGGCCTCCCCTAATTTATATGCAGAGTTTTGGTGAAATAACGGTGACATAAGGAATCTGAATTATTTTCTAAAGTTTTAAGATTTACTTAGATGAAAGGAATTATAATTTGCTTAGAACTAGGTGTGACTCCATAGGTAATACAAGAGACCTTTGAGGAGCCTCATGAAGCCTAAGATCTTATAGGAAAAACAGAATACACACACATGATTTAGTAAGGCAGCAGTGCAGGACAGAACGAGATGGATCAACAGGCAAACTAGATGACATGGATAAATACTTCTACATTATGTCATAGTGCGATGCCCATTGTGGGTTAGTGTCTCTGGGGAAGGGGTGGGAGCTGAGCTGGAGCTGTGGGTGAATTGAATCTGAACGGGGTCAGGAACAAAGGGCAGGAGCAGGAGTGGTCTCTGTGTCACAGGCTGTGGTGGGCCTCGCCTTGTGGGCTGAGGCCTGCCGTTTGGCATGCACTCACATTGCTTATCACTTATCAGAGGCATCCAGCAGGTCCTCTGTCTGTGATGGCAATCAGCGTGGCTATTCACCCATCAATCAAAATTAATTCAGCCTACACGGAACTAGGTACTGTAGGAATTGGAGAGGAAGAAGGTGGTTGAGTCCATAATCAGTTACTTAACAATCCAAGACCTTTTACTGCCATTCACTAACTCATCACCCCCAAAAAGACTAGGGAGGCAGAGAATACAAAGATGGAAGCAGAAAAGCTGGGCTTATCACTGGCAGCGAATTGTTAAAAAATAATGCATTCAAAGTAAATCTGTACTTAGCTTGGATTTTTTTTTTCCAAGGGTGATATAACATAGGATAGAAGTACTAAAATATTTTGGTATCAGGACTCCTTTACACATTCAAAAATTATTGAGGACTACAAAGAGTTTTTGTTTCTGTGGGTTGTATCTGTCCATATTTATTGTATTAGAAATTAAAACAGAACATTTAAAAATAATTGTTTATCAATTCATTCAAAAATAGTAGTAATAAACCCATCACATATTAACATACGTAGTACAGTTTTATAAAAAATGACTATATTTTCCAGAACAAAAACAAAATGGCACTGATTTATGATTGAAAATATCATTAATGTCTGGCTTAATGGAAGGCAGCTGGATTCACATATCTGCTTCCGCTTCAGTCTGTTGTGATATGACACACCACGTATCCTCTGGAAAATTCCTTTCCATCCTCATAAAAGGATGAGAAGGGGAAAGGAAAGTAAGATATGTCACAGTCATGCACCACATAACGACATTTTGGTCAACTACAGACCATATATGACCGTGGTTGCATAAAATTATAATACTGTGTTTTTATTGTACATTTTCTATGTCTGTATAGATACATAAATACTTACCATTGTGTTACAAGTGGTAAGTATTTACACATCCTGTATAGGTTTGTAGTCTAGGAGCAATAGGCTATATAGCCTAGGTATGTAGTGGGCTGTACCATCTAGGTTTGTGTGAGTTCACACAACAACAAAATCACCTAACGATGCATTTCTCAGAATGTATCCCCACCATTAAGCGACCCAAGACTGTATTTTGAAAATAGCGTTGACTCCCTGAGCTTCCTGAAAGGATCTCAGGGATCCCCAGGGACCTGCAGAATACACTTTGAAAGCCACTGACATAGGAGGGAAAAGCCATTAGCTTGGAGTAAGAAAACCCGAGTTTGGATCCCCTATGACTTTAGGCAAGCTGCTTAATCTCTCTGAGTCTCTTCTCCTGTAAAATGAAGACAATTTAATAGTATCCCCTTTAAAGGATTACCATGAGGAATATAAATGAGAATTTCTGTACCCTTAGAACTAAATATAGTATTAACAGCTGGCAATTATAGAGAAGAATGTTCTACAGCTGTCCTTACTGCTCAGAATTCTTCGTTCTGTCTAATCCCTGCTGTAGCTGCAACCCCCAACCACTCTAAACCGAAACAAAAACTAGTTTGCTATCATCCTTATATTTTAGTTTAAAAATCTGTGCACTGCTTGCCACTTTTGTGCATAGGTCTGTGTTAATGTGGAACCCGTTCATCATCTAAGATAGGCCTTGCAGAACAAGAATGTCTTCCAGAATGGCTGACAGTGGACTCCTCAGTGAAAACTGAGTGACCTCTTCTGTGGATGGTGACAATGAAGTCAAAGCTCCAAGAGTGCTGAATGATGGGTGTTAAATGTGATATTGCCCTAAAAGTACACACTAGGATTTACAGAACAAGGACAAGAGAGAGCTTTCCACTGTGTGCTCCCTCTGTGGGAACAGAGTGGTCTTATGAAATCCAGGGCTTCTTTTGCAGGTCTTGGAGTGCAGGGGGTAGAGTGAATGGCTCTCTCTCCCAAGGCAGCCCCATGACGGGCTCTCCAAGATGGGCCTGCCATTGTTTGTTTTATCAGTCAAGGTTCTTTGGTTTTAAGCAATAGAAGCTGATCCTGGTGGATTTACAAAAATTGAGTTTAATGAAATGATACTGAGTACTTCAAAGAATTCTTGAGAGGGCAGGGCTATAGCCTAAAATCCCAAGAGTCAAACTGCATGCAGATGAAACGGTCAGATGGGGAAACCGCTGTTTTCCTTGCCCACTGAGCTTTAGAGAGAACAACACAAGGACCTACCATGGTGCCACCAGTGTCACTTCTGTTCCAGAGACTCAGTCATGCAACCCTTGGAAACCTGATGCCCCAGCCAGGATGGCAAAAACAGGGGCAGCGTGCTTATCCTGTTTGCTTATTCACTCTTTTCCGAATCGCAGTTTTGTCAGTGTGCTGCTATTTGGTGGAACCTTGGCTACAAGCCAGTGTCTTAGCTGTAAGGAAGGGTGAGAGTTTGAGCTCTGACTCTTGGGAATTTCCCCAAACGTTGAAGGGTTAGTTGAAAGAGACTGGCAGCCAGGAATACGTCAGACACCCATTTCACTTGACCTCTGGCATGATTTGTAGCTGCTCTAATTGAGGTGGGGAGGGGGTGTCTTCCAAAGCTGGTGCTGCTAGAATTTCTGCCCTCTTCTTACTCCTTTTTCCTGCGATTCCCTGTCTTTTTCTGTGATCTCTGCAGTCAGCATATGTTCAAAGTGTTTAATACTTAAAAATGAGTCGATCTGAAAATATAAACCACATACCAATAGCCATGAACTCAAATGCTTACGGGGCCAGTGTAGTAATATAATTGAGTTATGTGGTCGAGTATCAGATGGTAGGGAGAACGGTACTTGGTAAACTGGATAGTGTCTGAGGGCAATCAAGTTCAATAAAATAATAAAAAAAAAACACATTGTGCAAGCCAAACAAAGCATATCTGTAGGCCAGACAAAATTTTCATTATTTAATTAGCTTGGCCCACGTTTAGAGCTTTACAAAGTTTCTTTTGGGTTCTTCTTTATTCTCATCCCTGATGGGCTTCTCACCTTTGTCTTGCTCTTGGGGTCACTGTCCCTGTCCCTGTCCTGATAAACTTACACTATTCCTGCCACGTGGCTTAAATAACATTTTGTTTTGGGTCCAAAAACCTGAGATTAGGCAGGGTCTTTCTCAGCTTGGGTTTCAGATACATGCCCCTTGGACTCAGATAATAATTGTTGTCACACAGTGATATAGTTTAGATATTTTTCCCTTCCAAATCTCATGTTTCGGATTTCGGTTTTGATTTCTCTCAGACTGTATTTGCAGCTAGCAATACCAACCGCCGCTACTCAATGAAATTTCATTTACTTCATCTTCTGCAAAGTTGTATGCATCCTGAAACATGAATGATTTGGAGGGAGAATTTTTTTTGAGACATTTCTGTGGTCTAATTTCTGCTTTGGAATGCCCCATCTTCCCCTGCCTAAGTATGCCCTTAGTTTGCAGATAGTTTTAAAACTTCGGGTTTAAGAGTCACTTTACTCAAGAAGTTTATCTGGTTGTTATCAAGAGGATAATTTATAGATTTTTTTTTTTGAAGGGCTGGAATAGAGCTTAGTGATCATCTAGTGAAGCGGCTTCCTTTTATAGTTGACAAAACAAAGTAGAGAGATTAAATGCTTGTGCAAGTTTACACTGATAGGTAATAGTAGGAAAAAAAGAAACCCTCATATTCCCAGGTGTCCACAATGTGTCAAACACTGCGTCTTCACAGATGTCAGCAAATTTCATCCTCACAAGGAACTGATGAAGCAGGAATTATTATTCCCATTTTACAGATGAAGAAAACTGAGGCTTAAGATATTCTATAACTTATTCTAGGCCTTATCATTAATAAATGAATGAGCTAGGATTCAAACATAGGCCTGATTTGTTTTCCTTTCTGCCTCACTTTTTGGTTAGAACCTTGATTTCATGAACCCTGTCTAGAGGTCTTTTAACTACATCAGAGTGTTTAGTTAGCTTTTTCATTGCTTTCATTTTATAGCGAATACTTTTTTGGGTTTTAAGGATTCATTTTTTCCCTGTAAAGAGCTTTGGTGCTGGAAAAATTGGATTACCGTATGCAGAAGAATGACACTGGACCCCTATTTCTCCCCACACACAAAAATCAACTCAGGATGGATTACAGACGTCAATGTAAGACCTGAAACTATAAAAATACTAGAAGAAAACCTAGGGAAAACTCTTCTGGACATTGGGCTAGACAAAGAATTCATGACTAAGACCTCAAGAGCACAGGGAACAAAAACAAAAATAGACAAATGGGACTTAATTAAACTAAAAAGCTTCTGCATGGCAAACAAAATAATTAAAAGACTAAAAAGACAACCTGCAGAATGAGAGAAAATATTTACAAACTATGCATCCAACAGGGGATTAATATCCAGAATGTACAAGGAACTCAACAACAAAAACATCAAAAAAACAAATAATCCCATTAAAAGTGGGCAAAGGACATAAATGGACATTTTTCAAAAGAAGACACAAATAGCCAACAGGCATATGAAAAAATGCTCACCATCACCACTCATTAGAGAAATGCAAATTAAAACCACAATGAGACATCTTTTTACATCAGTAAGAATGGCTATTACTAAAAGGACAAAAAATAACAGATGTTGGTTGGGATGTGGAGAAAAGGGAATGCTAATACACTGTTGATGGAAATGTAGATTAGTACAACCTCTATGAAAAACAGTATAGAGATTTTTTAAGGAACTCAAAATAGAACTCCCAGCAATCCCACTACTAGGCATCTACCCAAAGAAATCATTATATAAAGAAATCATTATGGCTGGGTGCGGTGGCTCACGCCTGTAATCCTAGCACTCTGGGAGGCCGAGGTGGGCGGATCGTTTGAGCTCAGGAGTTCGAGACCAGCCTGAGCAAGAGCGAGACCCCATCTCTACTAAAAATAGAAAGAAATTATATGGACAGCTAAAAAAATATATATATAGAAAAAAAATTAGCCGGGCATGGTGGCGCATGCCTGTAGTCCCAGCTACTCGGGAGGCTGAGACAGGAGGGTCCCTTGAGCTCAGGAGTCTGAGGTTGCTGTGAGCTAGGCTGACGCCACAGCACTCACTCTAGCCTGGGCAACAGAGTGAGACTCTGTCTCAAAAAAAAAAAAAAAAAGAAATCATTATATAAAAGAACTCCTGCATCCCCATGTTTATTGCAGCACTATTCCCAATAGCAAAGATATGGAATCAACCTAAGCATCCATTAAGAATGAACGGATAAAGGGAATGTGGTAAGTGTACACAATGGAATACTATTCAGCCATAAAAGAATGAAATCATGTCTTTTGCAGCAACATGGATGGAACCAGAGGCCATTATCTTAAGCAAAACAAGTCAGATACAGAAAGACAAATACTGCATGTTCTCACATATAAGTGGGAGCTAAATAATGTACACATGGATGTCAGGTGTGGGATGATAGAACAACTGAGTCTTGGAAGGGTGATTGGGTGGGAAGGGGCTGGTTGATGAGAAATTACTTAACGGGTACAACAAACATTATTTGAGTGATGGATACCCAAAAAGCCCTGACTTCATCCCTATGCAATCTATGCATATAACAAAATTATGCTAGTACCCCAAAAATTTATACAAATAAAAAAAGAAATAAAAATTTTACCCCCAAAAGAGCTTTGAGATACATATGAAAATTATATGAACTCTCATATTACTTATACGTGGGAGGTAGGAATATAAACAGGAGGTAAGAAATAGAAAACACACAAAACCTCCACCCCAAGGGCTGTGCATTGTCTTAGTAGATAATAAACAACTTAAATATCTAGCTACCCACTAGGCCTCTCAACTTGGATGTCTCTAACAGGCACCCCTAACCTTACAAAGCCATGGTAGAGTTCTGGGTGGCACTCCCTCGCCCCAGGTTGCACTCCTTCTCCCAGTAAATGGCACTACCATCGGCTCAAAACTTAGGAGTCATCCTTTCCATCATCCTAGCTTTGCAAAACGCTCACTAGCATCTTAATAATCCTACTGAATAATCCATACTAATTCTACCTCCGAACTATATTTTATGACCAAATCTGCCTGCCTCTCTCTTTCTCCACTGCCATCTCTGTTTTCCAAGACATTAGGACTCGTGCCTGAATTACCACAAGACCTTCCCCCCTACCCTCACAACTTCCACCCTTACCTACGTGCTCCCCAGCTTAAAACCCTCAGAGACCCCACCATCGCACTTTGAATACCATCCAAACTCCTTACCTTGGTTACAGGCTCTCTGTGACATGGGCCTGCCTGCCTCTCCTTCCTCCTCTCCTATCCCTCACTCTTTCTTACTACGTTGGAGCTGCCTTGGCTACTTTCCGGCCCTTCAACCTGGTGAGCTGGTCACCCCATAAAGGCCTTAGGACTTGCTGTTCCCACTGCCAGGAACACTCTCTCCACTGATATTCCCTTGGTTGGTTCTTTCTTCTTATTTAGCATCAATTTAAATGCTCTCTCCTTGAGATTGGTTAGGGGTATAAACATCAGTTAGATAGAAGAAATAAGCTCTAATGTTAGACAGTAGACTAGGACGACTGGACTTAGTTACAATATTATGTATATTTCAAAGTAGCTAGAGGAGAGGACTTGAAATGATACCAACACATCAAAATGATGCACACTCAGGGTAACAGGTACCCTAAATACCCTGACTTGATCATTACATATTCTATGCGTATAATACTCACATATACCCCATAAATATGTAAGTTATATATCAATAGAAAGGGAAAAAATAAATAAATGACTTCTCAGTGAGCCCCTTCCTGACCACTCGACCTAAATTGGTTGTCCTCACCCTGCCCGAGTCACTCCACAGTGCATTTCCCCAATTTGTTTTCTCCTTTAGCATTTGCCACTATGTGAGATTATTTTCTTGTTCTATTTATTTGTTTGCTATCTGTCTCTTTACATGATGGTGAGCTCCATAAAAGTGGGGAAGTGCCTGGCACAGAGTATTTAAATATTAAACACTAAATAAAGATTTCTGGAATAAATGAGCAAGGACATGCAAATGCCCTTGGGAACACAAGCAACATGAAAAGAAGAGAAGAAAACAATTACCACTAAATGAGAGACTTCCTCACTACTCTCGTTATAGCGGCAAGGGCAAGAGATTGCCCACATATAGGTCATTTGGGAGACTAACTTTTCTGACAAATTAGGGCTTTATAGAAGATAAAGATAAAGCTAGTTAATTTGAAGACTCTCCATAGACAGGAGGATATTAGACATGCTCTTTCTCCAATATCCTAGTTAATGATGATTCTTTATCCTTATAACGTAACACGGCATCAGGGAAGACTATGTAGTGGTGGTAATAATAATTATAATAACAATAAAATGATAATAACATCAAATACTTATAAATTACTATGTTCCAGGTGCTGTCCTAAGTGCTTTACACAAATTAACTCGCTTACTCCTCACAACAGCACTGTGAAGTAGTACTATTATTATGTACATTTGCTGATGAGAAAACTGTGGCACAGAGAGGTTAAGTAACATGCCTAAGGTCACACAGAGAGTGGTGGAACTAGGATTTTGAGCCACAGTCAGTCTGGCTCCATAGTCTTTTATGCTCCATGGCCTCAGCACAGTTTTGCCATCACGTATGCAGAGTTGGGGTTCAAGCTACCTCATTTCAGAAAAGTCACTACGTCACACAAGTCATTGAAGTCACAATAGGTCATATTGCTCAGGGCTGGCTCTTTATCTGGAGCCTGTAATTCATGCTGTCCCCTACCTATGAAATCTTTGTATGAGTACAGGCCTCCTTTTAGCTGTGCTTGTGTCACAGGTGCTATAAATTTCACACTTAGAGCCATTCAGGTGCTAGCCATGGGAAGGCTGGTCATGGCTTCCCATAGGAAAGATATGAAAATGAATAAGATATAAAAACTTTCAGTAGCTTAAAGCTAAGAAGCAATTATCTTTTACTGTAAGTCTTTAATGCATAACTCCTAGATCAACACTTTGTTAAAATACAATTTCCTCCACTATTTCTTATAATGTTTAGTTTCTTTCCAGGGGCCCCAGCTTATTGGTGTCCTATACCTGTGCTGATGTTGAATGTTTTCTCTCCAATTTAACTTATAGATGATTTTGGGGTAGTGGTGAGAGTGGAGAAGAAACCCTCTGAAAATGAATAACGTGTTTATGTTCTTGTGACTTTGCACATTTTTCAGGAGAGAGGTAATTTCCTCAATACTCTGTGACACAAAAAAGATTCTAGATCACTGAACCTGGGTGTACAAAGGCCTTGTTTAGAGTGTGTGTGTGTATGTGTGTGTGTGTTTCCCAGTAAAATCACTGCTTTATAGCTTCATAATTCCATTTCTTTGAGATAGTACTTTTCCGAGGATATGGCAACAATTTAAAATTTTTAAAGACATTAAGAAACAAAAGTCACTGTCAAAATTTAATGAGCCAGATAGATATTTAATAGTTTAGAAGAAAATGCAGAAAAAGGATTAAGGATGAGCTCCTTGATGAATGGTGTATTCTGGTTAAAACACACACATGCACAGACACGCACACCACAAAACACATTAACTTTAATAGCCTGGAGAGAAGTTAATTTTCTGGGTAATATGCACACATGTTAAAATTGAAGAACTTACTAGAATAAGTCAGACCAAAAGAACACTTTCTTTCTTTCTTCTTTATAGAAATGGAGTCTCACTGTGTCACCCAGACTGGAGTGCAATAGTACACTCATAACTCACTGCAGCCTTGAACTCCTGGGTTCAAGGGATCCTCCTGCCTCAACTTCCCAAGTAGCTTTATATTCCCCTGGGGGATATAAGCTTGCGAGACTGATACTGTACACCAGGAGAAGGGGTTACAGCTTAGGCCTAGCCTGTGTCCCTTCTGGCGATCTTGATTAGGGAGGATGATGGGCCTTAGGGCAGAGGACCTCCGACATCAAAATGTGGGTTCCACATGCCCACATCCTGCCTGGACACCTCCATGGACATCTGCCTGGGCCACTGCTCTGGCCCACAATCCCCTAACCCATGGGCCCAGGGTAGCAGGAGGAGAGAAAGCTCAGAGGTCAACTGGTGGTTCTCTTCCCTCACTGTGCTCTCAGTGGCTCTTCGCAGTGCGTTGGAACCACCTGCGAGCCTTAAAAATACTGATACCTGGGCTGAGTCCATAGAGATTCTGATTTTGCATTAAGGTGAGGTCAAGGGCATCAGGATGTTTTCAAACTCCCCTGGTGATTCTAATGTGCTGCTAAGGTTGAGATGTGCAGTCTTATCCCTATCCTAAAGCCACTACACTGGCTGGGGAAGATTTTGGGATGACGTTGCTCTTTTTCTGCTTTGCCATGGCCACTAGGCGGGCAGGCCCCTGCCAAGGGCAGCGTGGACAGTGTACCGAGGCACCATCCACTCTGTGGCTCTCAGTTCTCCTCCCCTCCGAGTTACATTTCTCTCCCACATATGGACTTCATGACCTTCTGTTTTTCTGGAGGTTTTTCACAGCTCTTATGCTAGTTCTCAGATTCACCAGTCTCCCTTCTGCTTCTGTTAGGTTTAGAGCAAGAAGTCTGCAGTCTCGATTCATCTGCCCTCGTAACAGAACCTGAAAGCCCCTCTTACTTCTAATCCTGAAAGACTACAGGGAAAACTAGCCTGAGTGGCCGAGCTGGGGATCCCAGTCATTGGTAGTGTGTGTATTTTGCTTTGGAACATTATCAAATAGTGGGGGAAATGGGAGGACTGCGGACTTAAAGTGTCAAGTCTAGGATTTGATTCTTAGCTAACAAAACAAGTTTCATCCTTCACTGAGTTGTTGTGAGGACTAGATGAGGTAAAATGGAAAGGTACCCAGCAGCGATGGGCTTTCAGGAGATGCTCGTACACACAAGCCGAATTTGAACACTTTCAGGTTGAATAGTACAGGAACATTAACTGGCGTTAGCAGGAGGATATTATGTAGCTGAGGTTGAAGCTGCCAGAACTGACTTTATGGCCAGGACTTCCAAAAGTGACTTAGAGCCTATACTGAAATAAAATATTCCAGGTCTGGCCCTCTCTGACTTCAACTCTTTCCAGACTGAAATTTACCCTGGAGTTTTAAGATCTACACGACTATTAACAAGTCAGCAGAGACTCCTAGGCACAAGGATATGAAAATCAACATTTTGATAGCATTCAAGGCAGTAATAGAATAGTGCCTTTGGCCAGGAGGTCATAGACCATCTCCCAGCTCCCCTGTTATGAGTTGAAGTGTGTCCTCCCAAAGATGCTAAATTCCTAAATCCCAGTAGCTGTGATTGTGATCTTATTTGGAAATAGGTTCTTTGTAGATGATCAAATTAAAATAAGGTCATTAGGGTAGACCCTAATCCACTATGACTATAAAAAAAAAAAGAAAAATTTGAACGGAGGCAATGTGATGTGTTACACAGAGGTAACACTATCTGAAGGTGACAGCTGAGATCGGGTGATGCATCTATAAGTCAACGGACACCAAAGATTACTAACATACCAACAGAAGCTAAGAGAAGGACATGGAACACATGAAGAGAAGGACATCTTCCTCACAGTCTTCAGAAGAAAAAAAATCTTGCTGATACCTTGATCCCAGACTTCTGATCTCCAGAATTGTGAGACAATAAATTTCTGTTGTTTTAAGCCAAGAAATTTGTGGTACTTTGTTACAATAACCCTAGGAAACCAAAACATGCACTTTCTCTCACTCTGCCTTCCAGAAGTGATGCTATAGATTGGTCAAACTGAAGGACACTTATTGAATTCTTAGGCTGAAACATGGGAAAAAGCTGATATTATTAATAAACCATTTTGACCTTCGGAAAGGACAGTTTCACATGATGTAACCTAATATGTTTTCTAGTGGGTGGAGCTTGTGTGAGACATAAATAAATCTCACTGGGGTAGGTAGAGCGGGTGTCTCTCAATTTCTGCTTCCTTCCTTATTTGGAGGGGGAAGATGGGGAAGGTGCTCTCAATTGGGAGACATATGGCAACTGTTTTCTTTGGTTTTCCCTTGTGCTTTTGGGATGCTCTTCTCTGTTCTGGGTATCCAGGGGAGATGTAACTGGAGGCAGAGCCCAAAAACTTTCCCTAACTAAAAAGACCTGAGGTAGGATGGCTGGTAGGCAGGTGCAGACCTTTGGTGTTCTGAAGGGCCTATAAGAAGTATTGATCCAAAATACAAAAATTAAATCTCAAAATTAATAAACATTTAGCTTAGATAGCTATAAAATATAACATTTAGTCCATTAGCCAGATCAACTCTGACAGCTGAGTATATAAGTTATATTTAATGTGGCATATTAATGTGTAAGATATGATGTGCATATGGTCTCCAAAACAAAGAGAACCCAGAAGGCCGAAAAAGCCTTGGTCATTGGAGTGAATGGTCTTTCCTTTGGCTACGTCTGTCCTGTACTTATACCTTCTTCCTGATCCGTGTGCTCCTTGACATCCCAAAATGGTAATAGAGACTCAGTGCAGGTTTAGGAGAAAATGGGTAGAACAAAGCAATCATTTACCCTGCTTCATCTCTGCTCATACATTTATCTTAGAAAACTGAGAGCATTCTAGACAGTGGGTAGAAGATGAGATTTGGTCACTTTTTTGGCTCTGACAAATCTATCTCATCTCTTGTAAGAGCATCAAATTTTAATAATCTTTCTCTATAAAAAGTCATTAAAATGAAAAGCAAAACATTAATCTCCCATAGATTTATAATCAAAGTAATATACCATTGAGAAAATATTTGAAATAAATGCAAATCCCTACATACAGTGTTTTCTTTCCAATGAAACATCAATAAATCTAATTACTTATCTTTTATTTTTCCCAACAAAGGCAGTTAGGAAGGAAAAATGTAGGAACGTGTTATTTTATAAATTCGAGAGGTAGAAAATGAAGCAGGGTTTTGAATAGGAAAAGAGCCTTTTAAATTGATGTGAGGGCCAGGCATGGTGGCTCATGCCTGTAATCTTAGCACTTTGGGAAGCCGAGGTGGAAGTATCCCTTGAGCCCAGGAGTTCAAGGCAGCAATAAGCTATGATCACTGCAATGCACTCTAGCCTGGGCAACAGAGTGAGATCTTGCCTCTCAAAAAATAAATTACATGAAGTTCCCCAGAATGGAAAAATAAGCACCACATGTACTCACCATCAGATTGGTTTCACTGATCATCACCTACGAGCACATTCAGGAATAACATTAATAGGGTGTCAGGCAGATGGGGGGCGGGGAGGAGATGGGTGTATACATGCATAACGAGTGCAATGCGCACTGTCTAGGAGATAGACACATTTGAAGCTCTGATTTGGAGGGGTGACGGGGCAATGGCAATATATGTAACCTAAACTTTTGTACCCCCACAATATGCTGAAATAATAATAATAATAAAAGAAAATAAATAAATAACATAAAAATAAAAATAAATGGATGTGAGGCTGGTTATCCCTATACTTTGTCAGATATGGGTCCTTTAAATGGATATACTTCTTGAATATAACTTAAAGTCTGTAGATGTGAAGACAAGACAAGCAAGGGTGAGAGTCCTTACTGAAGAGTTTGTCTTAGGTTAAAAGGGCTATCATTATCTAATTACGTAACTAATCCATCCAGCCAGGAAATATTTACTGAACGTCATGACTCAGTGTCAGTCATGATGCTAAGCACTGAGGGTACAACCTTGTCCAAAATAGCCACAGTTGCCGTCATGATGGTGCTTACAGTTGAGAAGGGGAATTATAACTCAGTGTGATAAACACGAGGATGAGGGCAGTGCAGGGTGCTAAGAGGAACACTAGCATCTTAGTCTGTTCAGGCGGCCATAACAAATTATCACACACTGGGTAGCTTGTAAACAATAGAAACTTGTATCTCACAGTTCTAGAGGCTGGAAGTCCAGGAGAAAGGTACCAGCGATTCAGTATTTGGTGAGAGCCAGTTTGCAGATGGCACCTTCTTGCTGCATCCTCACATGATGGAAGGGCCAAGACAGCATCTGGGGCCTCTTTTATAAGGGCTCTAATCCCATTCGTGAGGGCTCTGCCCTCGTGATTTAACCATCTCTCAAAGGACTTAACTCCAAAGACCATCATATTGGTGATTAGATTTCCATATATGAATTTTGGAGAGACTCAAACACTCAGATCATAGCAACTAGGGAGGGGCACTAGACTTGGATTTGGAAACTAATCAAGAAAGCTTTTGGTAGAAAGTGACAGCTGAGTCCTCAAAAACATTGAGGGTTTATCTAGACAGATGGGATAAATGCCCCAGAGGCCAGAAGGTACAGCACATAACAAGAACTGACAGTAATTCAATACGAGGTAAGGATCCTTGAGAGAGGAGCCTGAGAGGTATGCAAGAGCTACATCTTGATGGCTTTGCAAGCCATTTGGAGAAGTTTTACCTTTATCCTGAGGGCACTGAACAGTTACTAAATGATTTTAGGCAGAGAATGGAAACGTTCAGATGACGGCCTGGCTGTGTGGAGGATGGAGCAGGAGGGAAACGAGACCAGTAAAGAGGCTGCACAGTAAACAAGGTGAGAAACGACAGACAGAAGCAGCAGCGGGGACAGAGTGGGGGGATTCCTAGGACCTTGGGGGATGGAGTTGGCAGAACTCGGTGATTGTTTGGGTGCAGGTACAAAGAAGGAAATAAAGGCTGAAGACTTTAGCTTTGCAGAGTGGTACCTCTCATGGAGTTTGAGAACTCAGCGCATGAAGCAAGTTTTGAGGGGAAGGTGAAGATTCAGTTTTGGACATACTGATTTGGAGGTACTTAAAGTATATCCAAGCAGACAGAGATGCTTAGTCAACAGATACCTGGGTCTGGAGAAGGAGGTGCTAGGGGTGCCTCCCAGAGGGGCCTCTCACCCAGACAGCTGTGGGGTGGGTAGGGGACTCCAGGAAGGAGTACTGACCTGAGTGTGGAAGGATGAAGAGTAGTGGTCAGATGATGGAGGAGGAGGGAGGAATGGCAAGGGAAGGGGGCAGGGGGAAGGGGGCAGGGGGAAGGGGGCAGGGGGAAGGGGGCAAGGGAAGGGGGCGGGGGAAGGGGAGATGGCCTGGGGAGGGGACACATGTTGGTAAAAGAGACCAAAATGCCATGAGGAACTATGCAGGTAGTATAGAGGGGAGCAGATGGAAGGCAGGAAATAAGTCTTAATGGGCTTGTATGTCTTTTTTACATGAAGAAGTACGATGGGCCGGGCGCGGTGGCTCACGCCTGTAATCCTAGCACTCTGGGAGGCCGAGGTGGGCGGATCGTTTGAGCTCAGGAGTTCGAGACCAGCCTGAGCAAGAGTGAGACCCCATCTCTACTAAAAATAGAAAGAAATTATATGGACAGCTAAAAATATATATAGAAAAAATTAGCCGGGCATGGTGGTGCATGCCTGTAGTCCCAGCTACTCGGGAGGCTGAGGCAGGAGGATCCCTTGAGCTCAGGAGTTTGAGGTTGCTGTGAGCTAGGCTGACGCCACGGCACTCACTCTAGCCTGGGCAACAGAGTGACACTCTGTCTCAAAAAAAAAAAAAAAAAAACCAAGTACGATGGAGCCAATAAAAGCCTTCAGACAGGGGAGAGACCTGATCATATCTGTGTTTTAGAAATTAGACTGGCACCAGAATGTGTGAACTGGGAGTGGGAATAATACAGACCAGTTAAGAGACTCTAGCACTATTCCTATCAAAAGATCAAGTCCCAAGTTACAGCTGAGCCAGAGGGGATGATGAGGAAAGGACGAATTCGTGAGATAATGAGGTGGCAGAAATGCTAGGTGCAACCATAGACTAAGTATGGGAGGCGAGGAAGATAGCAAGGGTGGTACCTAGGGCTCCAGCTTGGCTGACGGTGGCCCATTTTTTAAGATGGGCAATGCCAGTGGGGAATGGTGGCAAGGTGTCGGGATGAGAAAAGCAGGTCAGATGGGCCATAAACCTGGATTTTACAAATTACTAAAAGGCATGAGTCACTAAAACATTAGATTTTGTGTTCCCTACAAGAAACAGCAATTTTAATTACTATCACTGCAGTAAAGGATTTGATGCCACTTTACCCCTTTTATTAATATTAAAACTCAGGAGTTAATATTAAAACTCTTTGCAATACTACTTTATTTTTTTTCATTTTAAAAAGACAGCAATACTCAACATGTTAAAAATTGACAAAATACTACTATAACTTACTATTTGTGGGGCATCATCCTTTCCCAAATAATCAGATAGGTACTTCTTTGCAAAAGAAGCTTTCAAACAATTTGTCCAAGCCCTAAAGATGCTATCATATGGTCGATTTCTTCATATTCTTCAAGTTCCAGCTGAGATTAAAAATGGTCAGAAAAGCCTTCCTTGAACACCTTCTCTAAATAGATCCCATTATTACTTTCATGGCACATGCCCTGTCATTCATACCACTCCATCAGCTTAAAATTTTATTTTTATGTGTATACATATTGGCTTTGTCTCCCACTGTACTGTGAGGTCCCTGAGGGTGAAGATGGCACCTGCTTCTTTTACCTGGGCACAACCAATGGCAGCGTTATATCCAACGCATAATCACCATTTTATAAATACTGGTTAATTTTGCAATTAAAGAAGAGTCAAGATGTCTGTTCTCAAGGCTCTTTTCAGCCAGTTTCACTCTGATGGCCACAATGGTTGTTAACATTCAAACTCCATCTCTAATCCTTAATCAACAGCCATTTCTCAGAGCCCTGGAAGTCCCCTAGCCCTATTCATCCTTTTATCTACCATCTTTTGGGATTCTTCAGAATTTTCCACAACTTAAGGCCTAACACCTGGCTCAGCAGACCTCCAGCTCTGGTGCTAAGACCTGTATTTGTTCAGCTTGGTTGGTGTCTGTGCTGTACAGGTTGGTAAATATGTTGAAGGTCATTGGAGGACTAGATTCTGGCTAGACCTCTAATCCAAAGCCAGAATCTACTTTATGTTGCTATATAATACATGCAAACTTCCATAATAATTAAATAGATTAATATAAGAGAAGATCCCTAATGCTAATCATGAACAAGTTAGGTTCACATTAGAGCAAAACCATAGCATCAGATGTGGTAAATGGATGAGCCTTTGTGTTAGGGTCAGGAGATAGGGAAGTCTGTGGCAAGGCAGGGTTGCAGAACAATCACTTTTATTTTCTTTTGGATTAAAGACAAAGTTTTATCTCTTCCAAAAAGAGATAAGAGCTTTATTGAAAACAGCCAAACCTCAACTGTGTTGATTCTGCGAACATATTCTTACGTGGAGAGAGCCTGAGTGAGCCTCCCTCCAGAAGCTGGCTTAATTGGACTCCAATTGGGCAGAATGAATTCTTAATCAGAACATATTTTATTTGCTTAAAATGAATATTATTGCAGTTACCCCCTATTTATCAACAAAGTGGCCATTAACAGCTATCAGTGGCTGACCTTGACAGGTTCCATTACTGAAATAATGAGGTCTGATGGGTTACTATTATTAACATTTGCTAATGGTTTTACATTGCAGAGCAGGAGACTGGAGCGAAATAGAGCTGCTCTTACTCGGGCAGGTTGACCACAGGGAAAAGGCGTGGAAGGGAGTAATGAAAAGCACCTGGAGCTTGATGCGAAATGAATGGCTCCCAGGCAGAACTTCCACAAAGGAGATGCAAATGCAGATATATATCTCTTAATCACCAGCCTGAAAAGGTTGATTACTTAAAATTAGACTCACCAGATGTTTTTGTTGTAGGCAGGGATGGAAAGCTAAGTGGGAAAATATAAATTTATCCTTTTAAAAGGTCCTAGTTACCTCATTATAGCTGGTAGGAAATTGAACTGAAATGATAAAATGAAAGCAACCAAGTTCAGAGGGGAATGGAGGAGAGAAGCTCAGAGAGAAGAAAAGGAGAACAAATAAGATGAAATTCTACTGTGTGAGCATTTCTGAAATTTGGAAGCTTGGGCTGATGTGCAAAAGAAAGGATTTTTTTTTCTCCTAAGGACTCATTGGTTAGCAGTTTGCTTCTCACTGACATATTTTTAGATTGTAAAAATTTTCCTTCCCTTATCCTCAAAACCATTATTAATTTCCATCACCTTCAGACACATGACTTGGCAGGAAGAAATACCAACCCAATTCTTTTTTTTTGTCCTGGCGAAAACAGGCTGTGTGCAAAGGAATAAACTGGCTTCTGTGATGTAGTTTGGGAGGCATTGGAAAGGCCTGTTCTATCTCAGATTAACTCCTCCATTTTCCTGAAGTTTTCCCATCACCAATTTGTTTCCTTGGAACCATCAAACATTTTGACCTTTCTGGATTTTCTGTTTAAAGTGCAAACATTTCTGGGAGAAGTATTAATAATAACTTTGAGCCCATTAGCTGTTTTCAACTAATTCCTTAGCCCAGATAGAAGTCCTGTGGGGCCTAAAGCAATGAAGTGGATTATTTTGGAGAAATTAGCATTTGCAAGAGGGAAAATGGCACTCATAAGAGTTGGAAGAGCTCATTTGGGCCTGTTTTACAATTCTGCAGAGGAGGGCCCTTCTCTGGGTTAACTGATCTCTATTGCCAAAACTTCATGAATCACTAATTCTCTAACTGAAGTCAGTTTCAGTTTTCTCATGGCTCTCTATATTGCCAAGGATGCCAAGATAATGAGGAATATTGGATGCACACAAGGTCAACCTCCTTGTTTATCCGTAAGACAGAATACATTCTGTCTTGCAATCTTCCATCCTTTGGTTTCTGGGTCAGTGGTCCAGGATCCTGATAATTTCTTATGTGAGAAATTAGCTGTGGACCTCAAAATAACCTCTAAGTTTGCAAAATAGAAAACCAGATATGAGTAATCTCTTTACCAGATCTGATCTATTATAATGAAGCAAATTATTGTACCCTCTGTAAGTGTACTTAAAGCCAAAAATCAGTGCATATAATACAGGAAATGCATATACAGTTTCAAACCAATCCCTTTAAGCACATTGCACATTAGAGGAGATAGACTCAAAGCAAGTAGCTCCTTTAAAAATGTTTTCTACGTATCACTTCAGTTCTGACTTTGACAGATTCCATTACTGAAATAATGGGCCTACTCTATGGTAAGTACCATAATCCAAGAGTACGAAGGTAAGACCTGAGTAAGACTTGAACATGCTCTATGCAAATGAATGCATTATGATTAGGGAATCTATGCTGTATTGTATTATCAAGTTTAATAAAATATAAACAGAAAAAAATTAGCTAGGGGAAAAAGCATTGTATAATACATTTTGGAATAAATAAAAGGTGGCTTTGGGAAACATAGATTCCCCCATCCTCAATAAGAAACCCCAGAAATAAGAATGAGAAACAGAAAAACAAAAATTGGTAGGTGACCCTCACTTGGGAGATAACAATTGTTAGTGGCTCCTATTAAATGAACTGTTTCTGAGATAATTTATCACTCATGTTGGGTCAGTTACTCTAGAAGTTGGTAACAAACAGCTCCAGTAGTATGCTTGGTTCATATAATAAAATTTTATTTGAATGTCACTATTTCAGAACATGTAGAAAAATATTACATTTGCACTACCTATAAAATGGTATTTGTTCTACAAGTAGTATAAAATAAAATTGTTGGAGGATATATGAAAATGTTTAGATTGTTTTCAGGCACTTGCCAGTCATTTCTGTGTACATGACTTAAATCACTAATTATAAAACATTTCAATTCAATCATCAAAAAAGATACCCCCAGGACCTGCACTCACTGAGATTCTCTTTAATATAATCATAGTTACTATGTGTACTGGAGAGTAAAAAATTCCTCTATATCTGCAATTTAGAGTCTTTAATTGAGACTTCTTTTCTCAACCATTATTCAAATATGGTGACATTATAAATGGTTATACAGACTTTGAATTAATATATTCTTATGAAGACTGTAAGGGCAAATACAAATGAAAAGAGGCTTAATTCTCACTTTTAAAAGCAGAGGAAGCAATGTTCTTCTTTTTCTTAGAACATTTCTTTTGTAAACTTGTAATTACAAATTGTTTCTCTTCCCCTTTGAGATGGAACTATTTTAAAAAGCCCCCCCGCAGGTCTTACATCCCAGAAATGTCTTTTTCTAGGACCTAGGAGCCATGTCTTTGAAATGTAATCAAAGGAGACAAGGTCTCTATCTCCCAGCGTCAGTGGGATGGTAGGAGCCTAAACTTCCCAGGGGCGCCTCCCTCCAAGTTACAAAACTACCTCCTGTCATAAGATACCAGAAGTTTTTTTTTTTTTTGTATGACGTCAATTAGCTAACACAGATGGCCACCCCAGTTACCAGGTAATTTTCGGATAAACTCTGTGTGACAAACCGTGCTGTCAAGTCCTCTTATTTGAGGACTGGCTAGCTATTGTTTATCTTGACAATATGTATGTAACAGGTCGCAACCATTTGGCTTTATAAACGAGTGAGATTTCTTTTTGTCTTTGCAATCAATCCCTCTGTGAACTCCCTGTGGTGTATATCACATCCTCATTTATGCTTATTCAATAACAAAGATGTTTTTCTTTCTCTACTATCTTTGTGGAGAGGTTTTTTTTTTTTTTTTGGAAGATGATTTTGTTTTAAAATTTCCCCAGCATGACCTCATATTGATTATACAGATAGATATATTTCATATGCTTTTAAAATATGTCCCTAAGACCCCAGCAGATGTTAATTAATATTTGGTTTTCCTGCGCATGTGTTAGCCATCAGGGTCAAACCTAATCCTCCTGCCTCCAGGTCTTACCAAGTTACCCTAGAATATGTTCTGCCACCCTTGCCCACCCCCTTCCTGGTATTATCTCTAATCATGCCCTGCAACTTTAATTTGGATATAGATGATTAATTTTATATTTCAAAGAATGAGACAATAGTGAGTGGATTGTCTTAAACTTCACGTGGCAGGGAACTGTCAGCTAGCTGAGAAAAAGACACCTAGCCTGATGGGAAGGAGAGAGGCGTAGGTTGGTGATTCAAGGTCAGAGAATGTAGGACAGAAAATAAAACATCCCATGACCTCAAAGGGCAAGACAAGATGAAACAATGGTTCAAAGATCATCAAGCGGAAAAAAGCGTAGAAGAGATATTAGGCTTAAGTTCTAGCAACAGACTGCGACACAAGGCAACCCTGGCTCTACCAGGTTGAGCTGCAGACAGAAGCTGGTCCTGTGTCACTTGGAGTGTACCTAGAGTGGCACTGGCCACGGAACCTTCAGCAATGCAAATGTTCCGTATCTGCACTGCCCAATGCACTCGCCACCAGCCACGTGTGCCTACCCATCACTGAAAATGTGGCTGGTGTGACGGGGGTGGGGGTCGAATGTTTGATTTTATTTGATTTAATCAGCTTAAATTTAAATGGCGATATATATTCCTAGTGGCTGCTCTACTGGACAGCACAGCACTATGTGATTCAAGGGAAAAAGGCTTCTGGGTCATTTACTTCTTACATATTATAATGCCTGTGCTACTGGGGGAAATATAAATCCCGTGCGTGGGCTGCTGCTCAGTGTTTGCCACTGATTGGAGGATGTGCAGAGACTGGAGTCGACATGGCCCCAAAAGTCACTGGAGTGATGAGAACATCTGGGCGCTTGGGATGAGGTAAGCTGCTCTGGGCTCCCCCCAGCCATCTCAGGAGACCTTTTTGCTGTCTTTCTTTCACATATTTCATTATTTTCAAGCTCTGCTATCTTTATTTTGCTGAAATCCTGGGGCTCCTAAGAGGATTCATTTGTGAGAGTTTTATAAATTGCTTTGTAGATTAAACTTCTCTACAAAGCATCTATTACTATCGGCAGTCCTGACTTGGTGAGATTAGACCCTGACAGTTCCCATTTATAGGGTTTGGACCAATGCATATGAGTTATTAACCCAGGAGGGAGGCTCACACAGATACAGTTAGGTCAGGGGATCGGCTTCCCAATACACCTACTTGTAAAGCCTACCCTGCCCTTTGGCTTCAGCACGGCCTCACAGTTCCTCCCTTCTCTGCCTGCTCTTAGTCCTGGGCTCTCTCAGTCCCTGGGCAGAGCTGGCCTACAGCTGCCTGAGGGGCCGTGCCATTAGCTCAATCCTTAGGGTGGGGAGAGGCTGAGGAAGGTAAGAGCTGCATAGTGGAAATAGTAATGGATTTGATTTTGGAAGACTTACCTTTGAGTCCCAGTCTTGGTTTGTTAGTTATGAACCTCCAACTAGGTACTTGGTCTCTTTAAGACTTAGTTCTCTCATTCATTTAATTTTTTTTTTTTTTTTTTGTTTTGTTTTTGAGACAGAGTCTCACTCTGTTGCCCAGGCTAGAGTGAGTGCCGTGGCGTCAGCCTAGCTCACAGCAACCTCAAACTCCTGAGCTTAAGCGATCCTCCTGTCTCAGCCTCCCGAGTAGCTGGGACTACAGGCATGCACCACCATGCCCGGCTAATTTTTTCTATATATATTTTTAGCTGTCCATATAATTTCTTTCTATTCTTAGTAGAGATGGGGTCTCGCTCTTGCTCAGGCTGGTCTCGAACTCCTGAGCTCAAACGATCCGCCCACCTCGGCCTCCCAGAGTGCTAGGATTACAGGCGTGAGCCACCACGCCCGGCCTCATTCATTTAATATTTATTGAGCACCACATATGGGTCAGGTATTGTGTTAAGGACAGGAGATTCATCAGTAAACTAGACTAAAAACCTCTACCCTCATGGAGCTTACATTTTCAGTGGGGAGAGCTGACAATAAAACATAATAAACATATTACATAACACATTAGAAAGTAAGCTTAGGGAGAAAAATAAAGTGGGTAAACTGGATGGGAGAATAGTTGGGAGAGAGTATGATATATTAATAACTTCTGTGGGGGAATCAGGATAGGTCTCATTGGGAAATAGACATTTGAGCAAAGGCTTGAAGGCAATGGGCATGCACCTATCTGTGGAGAGCTTTCCAAGTAAAGTCCAGAAATAGGGCAAAGAAACCTGAAACTAAAGACTAGTGGGTGATCCTCACATGGAGATAATAACAACTACCCTCAAAATGCCTGGTACGTGCTCAGTGCCAAATACTTTCTATCTACAGGCTGATGCTGACTGATCTTCTTCATCCTGGAAAATGAAAGTATTTGTCAATACCTTGACAAATCATCAGTCTTAGGTAAGGGATCGTATTCAACTTGAATTGATTTTGTTCCACCATTTACTATTATGAATTCATATCAACATTATGAAATAGGTGGTACATATGTGTATGTAATGTATAAAACTATTAGGAGCAATTCTCCATGGAACTCTGAGTTGTTATTCCTCCAAAATATCTTTTCAAGGATATATAAATAGTGAGTCATCTTGGAAGATAAAGACAGTGTCTCCATCTGGAGCAAAGGGCAGATTTGCTTACTGCTCATTATAAAAGATGTGGGTGTGTAATGTTCAGGTTCCTTTCCTGTAATGCAGTCCACCATGTCTGTAGTTGGGACTCAGGTGACCTGTGTAAGACAGTGATGATACTCTGGCTATTGTTATTGTGATGAATCTCTGACCCGAGAGTCCCATGTCTTCTGCCAACATCCACGAAACTGTGGCAGGGTAATGTGTTAGCTTGAAGGTAGAATAAAATTCAAGACCCTCTCTTCAGTCTTGATTTTTACTATTGAGTTAGGGATTTTCCTAGGAGAATATTTAGAGAAGTTTGAGAAGTAATATTAACAGTAAACCATATAAGCTTAAGTTACTGAGGTATTTCCTGAAATCCAAATTAACTTTTTGTCCTGGTTGAAGTACAAAATCCTTAGATTACAAACTAAAAAATAAAAAGGATGGTTCATCAATTGTTCCAGCCCCACTGCAAAGACATAGTCAATTCTTAAGTAGTTGGTTTCCTCAGGCAATTGGAAACCTAGATGACAATTTTATGAATTTAACAGGCCATTACTGGACATTCTGTTTTCACTTTCACATATATTTTCCATCTGTCTAAAGTTATGGGGATGTCTTTTCCTTAGAAAGGTCAGACTTCGGGACGCACATAACATTTGAATAATCTGAAAGCTCAGTGTCCTTGGATGTGCAAAGCTGCCAGAGCTGGGTCAGAGGGTCAAGCTGAACGGAATTACTGAAGGCTGCTCTATGGCTGGAAATACAATCTGAAGATAAAATGGAAAGCTAAGCTCTGACAGTGTGGTATTGAGATTTAACATTTGTACAAAGTTCTTGAGGGTAAAGGCATTGCCAAGAACAAATAAGATGATTCAGAAGATCATTGATTTGGAAAAGTCACCCATATAACCAAAAGCAAACTCCAACTCAAGTAATTACATACTACCTACCTGACATTTCCCTAAAATATCATTGCTGATTTTTTGCTTCAAAATTAGGGAATTATTAGTAGCACCCTAGATGTATAATGAATATACCTATTTCTTTGGGAGAACCTACTTACAGGGAGTATATTTGAAATTCTCTATGTTCAACTCAGTTCCTATTTTATCCTGTATGCAGCATTTCCACTATTTATCTTTGGGCACTTCCCTAAGGAAGTCTAGGGAAGCTATTCATCCTTAAAGCATCCAGATGTGCTTTATAAAGTATATCTGCATTCACCAGCCACTACAATAGTACCTTTTCTAAATATTGAACAAAGAAGTTATTTATTGCTGCTATTGCCACACAGGCAAAATTCAGTACTTATTAAAATATAAAAAAATAAAACTCTTTCAAGTTTTTACTCTTTTAAATCCCATATACATCATTAAGTAATATGCAATTCAACAATGACTGAACTCATGGTGATAAAGTAGCTTTAAAGAATCTGAAGAGTAAAAAGGGAAATTAGGTTAAAGGAATACAAAGTGATTGAAGTAGACAGAACACCAAAAACAAGTAAAAAAGAAAAATGGATGAATTGGACTTCATCATAATTCAAAACTGTTGTGCATCAAAGAATATTACCAAGATGTGAAAAGACAACTTACAGAATGAGAGAAAATATCTATAAATCATATATCTGATAAGGGTTTAATACTCAGAATATATAAAGAATTCCTAAAACTCAACAACAAAAGCTAAAACATACCCAATTAAAAAAATGAGCAAAGGACTTGAATAGATATTTCCTCAAAGAAGGTATACAAATGGCCAATAAGCAACTGAAATGATGCTCATGATCATGAGTCATTAGTGAAATGCAAATCATGACCACAACAAGCTATCACTTCACAAGTTCTATGATGGATATAATAAACACAACAGAAAATAGCAAGCATTGCTGAGGATTTAGAGAAATTGGAACCCTTGTACGTTGTTGGTGGGAATGTAAAATGGTACAGATACTATGGAAAACAGTTTGGCAGTTCCTTAAAAAGCTAAACAGAATTACCATATGACCCAGAAGTTCCACTCCTAGATATACATCCCAAAGATTTGAAAACAGGGACTCAAACAGTTATTTGTATGCCAATGTTCATTGCAATATTATTCAGAATAGTCAAAAGACGGTAACAACCCATGTATCCATCAACAGAAGAATCAATAAGCAAAATGCAGCACATATATATAATGGACTATTATTCAGCCACAAAGAGGAATAAAGTTCTCCTATGCACTATAACATAGATGAACCTTGAAAACAATATGCTAGGTGAAATCATCCAGACAGAAAAAGGACAAATGTCATAGCATTCCACTTATTTAAGAAATCTAGAATGGATAAAGTAACATAGACAGAAAGTGGATTATAGGTTACCAGGGGTTGGGATAGGAAGGAATCGGGAGTTATTGCTTAATATTTACAGAGTTTGGGGAGATAAAAACATTTGGAAAAAGTGATGATGGTAGCACACAATCGTGAATGTAACTAATGCCCTAAATTATATACTTAAAACAGTTAAAATGGCAAATTCTATGTTATATATTTTATCACAATACATTTTTTTAAGAAAAAATGTATATGCCTTTATTTGTGATTTTTTAAAATGAAAATTCTACGTTGGTCAAATAAAAACTTTAAAAAAAAAACAGGAAAAAAGTAAAGAAATTATTAGGGTCTAAGTAAATATACCTGAGATAATTATAGGCAAGTAAAATTAAAAAGACAGATATAGACTACCATAGGAGTAGAACAAAACAAATCAGAGCAAACACCAAATTACTGTTTTGAATATGCTACTTTATTTTAATAAGCAAAAACTAGAAATTGAATTGAAAGAATAGTTAATAAATAAATAATGGTATAACAACATGATGGAATAACTTGCAGGCACTAAAATCATTATGAAGCCTATGTATAAAAATGGAAATGTGTTAACAATACAATGTTATGTGAAACGATCTGAATATAGAACAACATATATGATATTATGGCAAATTTTGCTAAGATACATTTTATGTAGCAGACAACATATAAAAATGGAAACAGTTATGCTAGGATTAAAATATTTCTCCTACTGGTGCCTTATTATTAATTCAGTTTTTTAAAAAGCAAACATGGAAAAACATTGGTTGGTTCAAACTTGCATCTCTATTAGTAATTACCTATGGCGCAAAATTAGTAACTTTGGAGTTTCAGGAGAGCTTCCTTTTGTCTAAGAGTTGTATCAATTATATGCAATTTTATTCTACAGATTTATGTAATGTCTAAATTGGGCTAAAATTAGTGACTTTAGAGGTAAGCCAGTGGTTTGAAGTTGTAGGTTGAAGAAATTCCATATTGAGTTTTGCTTGGGAATCTCACTAAATATTCTCATTTAATGCCAAGATTTCAAGGTTCAGTTTATGCAACTAAGATAAGAGAGTTCAGAATTAGCTTAGGAATTTAGTAGTCTGAGTTTTTCTTTTTACAAATGAAAATTAAGGGTACAGCTGCATGTTGACAAAAGCCAGGTTGCCTGGGCCTTAATCCTCTGCTCATTGCATTATGCTAGTACAACTTCTTATCTATTGTCAAATTCTTCATTGCTTTGTATTCTAGACACGTGCCTCAATGAGCTTGGTGCTGGAAGATGTAACTTCAAAATGTTGCTGGTTTATTGCTCTTAATTTGTGCTAAATTAACCAAACCCATCATCCTTTCTTACATTGTGAGAATTATTTCAACATATCAGTCACCAGACTTTGGTACATACTAGAAGCTTAATGTGGAACTATAAATGCAACCCAATTCAGATTTCGTATTCCACCGTTGTGAAAATCTCCATTCAAAGCCCATAAATTAAACAGGCCAATTTGACCTGAAAAATGGAAATCAATCGGAAAACATTACCACCTTTTATGATTGCTATCAATTTAATTCTACTTGAAGCGAGGCTAGATTAAAAAATAACCCCTCCTGGTCCATTGGTCCTCTCCTGGTCTAATCCTATTACCATCCTGTTATTTCAGGCTTCTGAGCCACTGATCAGCTTGCTAAATAATCAATTGTCTGCTCTGCAATCAATCATTATGGAGAAAGAAAAAACCATGCAAATCATTCTGAAAATAGACTAGCATTACTCATTCAATAGGGTCTATGACTCAGTTTATTAAACTGAGGACTAACCCTATTTCCAAGTAATTGCAAAATGTTAATAAATTCTCCAGGTAGGCAAGCAGAGACATGAGTTGCAGATAACACTACATGTATTGGTCAGGCCAGTAAGAGGTTTTAGTGTCCTTCTCTGCATTTTGACATCCATCTGGCTCTGAGCATGCCTCTGAAGGTCATGTGGAGACTTGACCTTAGTAGAATCCCTTGCTAACAGAACAAAAGCATCTTTGTTCAGAGGCTTGCTGACAATTTTAGGTGTTAAAACCTAACAGTAAAAAATGGAATTATAGAGCCGGAAAGGATTATCAAAATGTAATTTAATTCTAGACAAATCCCATGGAAGACATATGGCTTTTCTAAACTATTTCAAAAGAGCACCAGGGAAATTACTTTAGTTGTATCTTTTATTTTTTCTCTTAAATTCTGATAATATCTTATTAATGGGCAGCGAAATCTTTAAAAGATCATGTGCTCTTTGAGATGTGAGAAGGTACTTTTTTATCCTGACCAACTTGGAATGAAAACTCTTAAATGTAGACTTTAAATCAAAGATAATGCGAGAGGAAATTGTAATGAATCAAGGCAATACATCTGCTTAAGGAAATCAGGATTCCCTCACTAGTGGCTGGTTTTAGCATTTATTAAGCACCTTTTTTGCTAGTGTTGAGGAACTCAAAGACAAATATGATACAGTCCCTGCCCTTGGGAGGTTAAAAATCTAGTATGCTCTATTGCATGGTTTATTTGACCACTTTGTATACTACTAATGAAAGTGCTTGCATAAACAAGCATATGTGTAATGTAGAAAAACCTCCTGGAATTTTTATTTTTTATTTTTGAGACGAGGTCTCATTTTTTCACCCAGGCTACAGTGCAGTGGCATGAACATAGCTCACTGCATCTTGGGCCCAAGTGATCCTCCTGCCTGGGCCTCCCAAAGTGCTGGGATTACAAGTATGAGCCACTGTGCCTGGCCCAAACCCTGGAATTTTAAAAACAAGTGTACATGCAGTATAATTCATGAATAAATGTTAAAAGTATGCCCAAATCCTAAACTGACAGTCTAGGCAGTGCTTCCTGGAGCACAGCAATTTTTAGGCTTCCCATCGGTTTCTGCTCGATCAAATTCTCTGGGAATGGGCCCCAAGATTATGCATTTCCCAGTAATTCTTTCGTGCTTCCATTGTTTCTTGACTTTTCCCAGAAAAGTTAACTTTCATAGAAATAAAGTAGGTTCTCATCCAAAGGCAAAATGGTCTTCAGTTATGAGCCATTATTTTTGCACTTATTTCACTTTCAGACTTATTTGAAAATGGTTGTCCTGGATGCTCAGAAATATTCCACTTCCACAGCTCGGTCACATTCTTCCACCAAGTGTTTCATTCAGTTTCTTTAACACTCTTATAAATGGTTTGTCCAAACTTGATGAGGAAAATGCCTCAAAATAGGCAGGTGAGCCAGTGCTGGCTGAGACGGTTCACTGAAAAAGGCTTGGAGGTGGGAATTTTGAAAGCAATAACCAGAATCTGAAAGTTCTCCTATCCCCTCAAGGAAAATTCCCTTGTTGACACTGTCCCCATAACTGCTTTCACTTTTATGAGAAATGTAAATAGTCAAAAATTAAACCTCATTAATATAATGAAAATATTTCTTGCTTGAATTAATAAAGCTCTCTCCTGCTGAGTTTAAAGCACCAAGTTGTTGAAAAGACAAAAGCATGACTTTTAGCTTTTGCCTGATAATGGGAATATGAAATTCTCATGGTATATGGCTCTCATTCTTAGCTTCTGTCTACAACCAGCCTTGCCAAAACTATTTCCATGGGAACAGACATCAAATCTGTGAAAATATTGGAAAAGCTACTATAGGGATGTTCATCCAAACTCATTTGCTACACTTTGCCAAGTAAGGGCCCACATGTAAAAAAAAAAAGGCGAGCACAGGTGAACATCCTACTTTAAAAATGACTTTGCTATCAGGGAAAACCCATAAGGGCCACTCAGGAAACCATGTTTCTTCCTTTCCTTTATTTCCCTGTCCCTCCTTCCTTTCTTTTCTTTTTCACTCCTTTTTTCATTCATTCATTCAACCAATATAATTGAGCTCCTATTTATGGTTAAATACATATGGACATTTATATTTTCTCCTATTTGCGTCAGACACACTGATGCATGGCTTTAAGAGGAAAACCAATCAACAAAGATACTGTTTTTAAGGATATCTAGGGAGCATGTCTATTAAAACAGACATAACGATGGAAGGGAAGGGTTGGTGTCTCTGTAACACTAGCATTCAGCACATAATAGCTCAAATATATTTAGGATTTGTGATGCCTGAATAGATTGGTTGGAGCCTCACTGGAAGTCTGGAGAACTGGTATAGAAATGTGCTGCTGAAGAGTCACAGTAGCTGAGAAACATAAAAGGAACATCTCTTTTCCCTTTAAGTGGAGAAACCACAGGTGTGCAGTGGGGAATTCAGAAGCCTGTGTATAAGATGGAAATAGCAGACATAAAACCACAGTGCTTCAAGTACAGCGATTAAATGAGGATCAACTCTCTTTATTCCAGACAGGACTGCATATCTTTCATCAGATGAAACAAAATTTTAATAAGTAACTGCCCTTACCAAAGACAGATGGATTAATTGGTCTATTAGAGAAATAAAGAGTGCCCCTGAGCAGACAGACCTTTGATTTCTGTATCAACTGGATTGTCTCCAAAAGTTCTACATCAAATGTATAATCTGAGTGTTTCTTTGAATAAAATGCACAGCAGGAATTAATTTTGCCGTGTATTAAGCCTGGGAACATAGCCTGTAAATAGGGTCATGCACATAAGCATTTACAGTGGTTCATTTGGGATTTAAAAAAATGTTAGGAATATGAAAAAGAATCATGATGGATCCACCCCATGGAAAACAGGGAAATGTAGAAGACAAATCAATTTTCATTTTTAAAGACTTAAAAGTAAGAGAATGGCAAGCATTAGGGATTGTTAACCATAATGGTTCTTACGGGCACATTCTAACATAAATTGAGCAAAAAAATTCCGTTCATCTCCACATCTCACCATCGTTCTAACTTTTGAAATTAGGTATTAATAATTTAATAAAAAATAAGGGAAGAATGGATAATTAATTGGCTTTGAAGATATTACTTTTTAAAGTGCCAGTATAATTCATGTTTCTCAACTCCTTATCGTTAGAACAAAAGTCATTACAGATCCCTAAGCTGGGGCCGAGAATGCAGCGGAAGGTCAGAAAAACGCCACCTTCTAAAATGAAAACCAAGGAGGATCATCATAAATCAGATGAAAATATTCATCTGCAGAAATCTTCCTGAAGTGACTCTTCAGAAGAAAGGTTTTGAAAATGTTTCTGATAAAAACACATCTCTCTGTTCATCCAAGATTTCAAAGTACCTCTCCAAAACTCATCAAACAAATAACTAACCTATAGCACCACCAGTGTAAGCAAGTGCTAATCTCAGAACCATAGCATTAATGTATATTATAACAGGCTATTTTGATGACTGAAAAGAGATATTGAAAAAGATGAGTTCAACAGCTAAGAAATCTTCAGCATTCTTTCCAGGAGAAAGGTGTTCTGATTTTTAGACAACTGGTCTTGCTCATCTAATCACAAATATCCCTAGAGTAGAAAAGCGTTATTAATCGTTGTTACAGAGTTATAAAATACCATTTAAAGAACATCTAAGAAAGTTCATATATCTCAATCGTTTGCTTACCAAGCTATATCATAATGTCTTTTCCCCACATTATTCTCTCTTCTTGGAAACTTCTGACTCATTCTCCATTTCTGCTATTGAAATTCCGCCCATCCTTCAAGGTTCAACTCCAACGTCTTCCTCTTTACACAGCTTTCTCTGATCCTCAGCACTGTCAGAGATCTCTGCATTTTTATTACAATGGCTAACTCTGCTTTCTGTAATATCTAGCCGTTTCACCATTAGATTGTAAGATATTTGCTGCATGCTTGTATTTTGATTCATATTTTAAAAAGTTTATAAGAATGTACATCTCAAATCCTCTGCTAGATGCTTTTATGTTCATTTGATCCTCACCACGTCCCCCATATGCTTGGTTCATGGGCCCTCACTAATTTAGCATTGCTGTAAATATAAATATGATCTTCCAAGAGAATTCCCTTATCAGGAAGGCATGTCCTATGCAGGTGAATGGATCCAGAAAAATGGGTATCTGGTACTTAGATTTTAAATAAGTGAGTTTATTGGAATTTGAGTCATGTAAGTCAACTTCCCAGAGTGTAATCATGCTTAGATGAAGAGAAAAGAATAGTAATCTAGGCTTGCAAAGTTGATGCCTGGACTGGAATGTGGAGACTCCACTAACAAGTAGCCACTATAGTGAAATCCTACCTGTGAGACCCACGAGGCCTCCAGCAACCAATTTTAAGGAAACAAAACAAAACAAAACCTGCCCAGAGACGGTACATGTATTCTGACATTAGAAAACTCAGAAGAGAATGATTCTTGTACACTTTCCAAAGAAATCTTGAAATCTGAAACTAAAGCTCACCAGCTTGTGGGAGAAAAAAACCCAAAACAAAATACATCAACAGCTCTTTTTTTCAGAGCTTACTAATTAGGCATTTATAATAATTACAATGTGGTTGGTATTAAAGTAGGAAAATAAAAGTAGCTTATCCTTATATAAATGTTAGGCTTTCATTTAAAGTACTATATGGGGAAAGCAATCTAAAAATAGCTTTTGAAACCAAGGGCACAAGGAAATAAAAATTTCTTTTAAAGGTGCCTTCCATGTCAGACTCCAGAAATTACTTTTTGCATGCATGCATCCCTGGGTAGGCATTTTCTATTATATAGTTTGGGCTTAAGATGAGGTACACCTTTTTTTTTTTTTTTTTTTTTTTTGGTTTCATTTTGCTTTCCACTCCTTGCTCTCTGAAGTTGGGGAATAAACAGATAATTATAATATAATTGAATATGTGAAAAGATAGATATATGGAAGATATATGGAAGGGTTGTGGAAGAATCAAACCAGGGCAAGCACCTAATCCCTGGAGAGAAGGGAGAAGAGCAGAAGGCTTCTTGGAGGAGGTGGTGCCAAAACCAAAAGAAAGTAGAAATTAGCCAGGCAAGGGGATGGGAGAGCATTTCAAGCAGAGGATTAAAAAATGAAGGTGTAGGTGTGAGATGACATGGGAATGATAGGCAATTTATTGTCACTGTAGAATAAAGAATAAGGCAAGGGATTGTAGGAGAAGAAATAGGGGTGTGGGCAGGGGCTGTATCTATGGGCACTGTACCTTTAAGGATTTAAGGATCTGCACTTTACTGGCAATAGAGAGGCATTCAAAGACTTCAATCAGGAAAGTGATATGGTTAAACCTGTATTTCATGTGGTTCACTTCATGGGAAGGCGGAGAATAAGAGCAACAAAGCTGTGGACAGGGAAACGTTTGCAGCAGTGCAGGAGAGAGAGGAGGGCTGAATGGAAGGCAATGAACTATTTAGGAAACAGCGAACAAGTGAAAACAAAAGGACTACCAACTGCTTGGATGTGGAGGCGAGGAAGAGGAGAGGAATCTTGTGTCTAATGACTGAGTAGATGTTAATGCTATATTCTAAGACAGAGGCTTCAGGAGAAGAAGCGGGCAGACAATGAGTGCAGCTTCTGATCTGAGAAGAATGAGGTTTCTGTGGGACTTCCGGGTAGAGGTGTCCATTGGGTAGTTGGATGCAGAGGTCTGAGCCCTGGGAGTGCCATGGATGAGGATGCAGACGGACAGTTCATCGGTGTTCTACTAATACCTGAATACATGGAAATGGAAAGGACCCAGCAAGAGCAAGGAGAATAAAAAGCGAGAAGGTAGAGAACGGATATTTGGAGGATGCTACCATTTAAGGGAGAAGAGGAAAAGGAGTGTACAAAAGCAGCAGAGAAAGAAAATCAGGGAATGAAGAGAGATCAAGCCACAGAATTAAATAAATGTATAAAAGAAGAACAAGAGATAAAGAGTGTGTACGTATGTGTGTGTATATGTGTATATATGCACATTATTTTTTTTGTGTGTGGATCAAGATAGTATCTGAGCATTAGTTTCTACTACCTCACTCCTAAAATCCCATTTCATGATAAAAAAAGATGAAAAGAATTAATCAGAACAAATCATAACCCATGACAAGAAAAATGTCATTCCATTAGTATTTCAAAAATGATGGAGGAATCTCTGGGAGACAGACAGCAGATGGGATCTGCTTTAGAGGGAAACAGAACTTGAAGAAAAGACCAAAACAAATACAAGAAAAAAAACTGCAGCAAATGTCAGGGTTTTGAGGGAACTGCTTGAAATGCAAACACAGAATCAAAGGACATGCAAGTGGAGGGGATGGAGGGGCATTCTCGAAGGCCTGCAGTCTGAGGGAGCATGGCAATTGGCCTGTCCTGCTTTGTTCCGCACCAAGGGACAGCAGCACAGTTCAAGGTTAACCGATGACTGTGGGGGCTGGTCTACAAGTCCAGGGAGGCAGGGAGGATAACTTCACTTTGTATTCTCTGTAGTCCCGAGTTGTTCGACTCTTTCACATTGAGAATGTATTCATGGATCACTTGAGTACATTATTGAAATAGAAATAAAGTCTTTTGGATTCAACTGGAAATTTGGAAGGCCTTGGTGACCGTGACAAGAACAGTAAAAGGGAAGGACGTTGCAGCCAATGGTGCTTTGAGGCATGAATGAGAGACGACAAAATGGAAGAATCAAGGGTAGAATCTTGGGGGGAAATTAACATCAGTTGGAAAGGATGGATGGGGAGGAGTCGAATTCTTTTGGGAAGGACAGGAGGTAGAAATAGGAAGGACAGAAGGACATGGGTGCAAGTGGACAGTGGAGATAGAAAAAGAAAGGGAATTACACTGGAAGGCCTTTTCTTAGAGAATGAGACAAGGTTATCTGCTTAGAGGGTGGCAATCCAAGGCTGTGAAGAGGACCCAAATGGGAAAAAGATTTGAAAAAAATCCACCAAGAACAAATCAAAGGATTGACAGTGATGTTGAGGATTTAGCTGAGGTTGGAAACCCCAGATAGGTGGTGCTGCCCAATTTGCAGTGAGGGACTTTCTCCAGCAGCTCTTAGCAACCTGAGTGCAGCAATAGCAAAGGCTGGTTGTCAGAGCCACCCAGGGTTGGGAGTTCCTTAGGTCAAAGAAGGACCAGGGTACTAGGACATAAAGGGTACTGGTGATAACAATTGATCAGACGATCCACCTTAGCTCCTGGTTTGACAAAGACACCTGGCTTCTGATAGATTTGCAGGAAGTAGAAGCCTCAAGAACCCACAGATTCCTGACGCAGCCCAAAGGCAGGAGGTGAGCATGAAGGGCAGCATATGGATGTTATTCCTCTGCTTTCAATAACCAGAAGCAGAAGCAACAAAGGTCCCTGTCCCTCCTTGTGTTAGAAAGAACAATGAGCAAAAGAGCAGAGAAATTCATAGCCCATAAGCCAGGCCAAACCAACAGATAAAGGAAGGATAAGGCATTTTTTCATCACTTCATCATTCCTTAATTTTTCTCACCAGTTTCCAGTGGCCGTGGACCGTGTATGTTACTAAGTGCTGCCTTATGGAGCATGTTTTCCCATACCTGTGGCTAGAATCTGCCATGCAGAGAGAAGTCAGTGCCACGCTGGTAGGCTATGGGCTTCCAGGATCATTAAAGGGCCCCTTACCCGTGGGCTGGCGTCCTGAAGGACAACCAAGGATGTGTCCTCCAAAAGCCTAGGCTTTCTGTGATGTCTTTTACCATAGTGTGTTCCTTAGTATGAGAAGAATTGGCCAGGCAAGATGTCCCTAAATTGTCCTGCATCCATCGCAGAGCAGGGGAAGGGTCACTGTGCTCAGGGACAAGAGACGGGGTGGACCAAGTGGTGGCCTTGTAGAGATCTTGTTTCAAGGCACTACAGCATGGCTGGGCATTTGGTGGCTCTCTGGTGCTGAAATACTCTAGGGACAGACAGCGCCCTCTCTCAGCAAGGCTGTGAGCATCTCTGTTCTTCGATGCCGGTTCACATGCCTGCAGGCTGGGGCAGTGTCCAGAGCGGTCCCCTAGACCCCTGGGGAAGAGAGCACAGTGTGCCAGGGACATAAACACAGACTCAGGAAATGGAGGCAATTCCACTTTTTACCTCCAGGTAAGATACAGAGTATAGAGACACTGAGGAAGGGAGAGTTAGACTGATCCTTCACAAGTCTCCTTCTGTATTCCAGCAGGTGCTGGGCTCCAACGTGATCTTCCAGGAGTGGCAGCAAGAAAGGAAACCCCAAAGCCTGTCTGCCCTGGTGGCCTGAAGAGTGTCTGAAATCCACTTCTCAGGCTGATTCATGGCCGTAAGGGAATTGGGCATAAACCTAGAGGGTCCCAGAAGAGACAATCCCAAGTGGGTTCCTCAGATATCTTGTTTCAGGCAGTGGAGCTGGGACTGTCCCCAGCATAAAGGTTGACAGGACACCATCTGCTTTCAAGCCTGTTTCATTCAGTTGATTTATTTTTTATTTTTTCAAGCATTTTCTTCAGAGGATATATGATAGAAAAATTAGACATGTTGCATTATCATTCCTCTTGGACCTAAATAAACATGTAATTTTTTCAACCTAAGTGCTTAGGTTTTATGTAGTTATATTTGTTTATATAATCCCTTCATTGCATATAGAATTTGAGGTTGCTCACAAATATATATAAAAAAAAAGAAATAGAAAAACTGGACCAAAAAATTTATAAAAGTATGCCAGCCAAAAGATCTAGAAAGTTGATTTATAAAGTTATATGCAATTCCAAATAAAAAGAGAAGTGTTTGGGGGAAACTAGATAGAAACTGATTTCTACAACTCATAAATAAGCAAGTGAAAGTGGTCAGAAGTCTGAAAAAAAGAATGAGGAAGTATCAGATCTGAGACAATAAAAACAAAATATAACCTCAATAATTAAAAGTTTGCTCTAAGTTAATGAACAGACTGATCAGTAGGAAATACATGGGCATTCAGTAAGGTGGTATAGAAAATCAACAGGGAAATAAATGGTGGCCCCATGCAGAAAAAGATAGAATCAGATCACAGGTCAAATTCTGAATGGTTCAAAGACTTAAATGTATAAAACAAAACCATAAAAGTAATGGGAGAAGATATGGGAGAATGTCTTTGTAACTTTGTAGTGGGAAAGACATATTTTAGTAGTGATTTAAAATTCAGAAGCCATAAGAGAAAAAAATATAAATGAAAATATAAAAATTAAAAAAAAAATCCACCTGGAAAAAACAATATAAGCAATGTCAAGTGACAAGTAACAAATTGGGAATACATAGATAAATTGTGAATGACACAAACAGCTAATTCCCTAATGTATTTGTCAGGAAAAAAAATAAGAACTTTACAGAAAAGTGTTCATATAATGTTGAAAACTTATATAACACGTATTATATGACAAACATTATATTTACCACTTAATCCTTAAACTAACGTCATCATACAGGTACTGTTATCTCCATTTTATTACCAGGAACCTGAGGTGCAGAGAGGTTAAGCGACTTTCCCAAAGTCACATAGTTTATAAGGGACAGAGGAAGGATTCAAATCCGGACAGTGTGACTCCAGGCTTTTTGCTGATAATTACCAAGTTCTACAGAAAAAACCATGACCAGCCAATGATAGAAAACAAAATATAAATTTGCTCATAAACACAAAGAGATGCTAAAAATTCTATATAATAAAATAAGTACAAATTAAAACTACAGTGAGACATATAATTTTCACTGCCCTTTAAAGCTGTCTAGGGAGGTAGGTATTTGACCTGCATAAAGACAAGTGTCCTAAGCTTTCAGTTTAGGATTTTATGCACTGTGGCACAGGTTGTGAGAGGAAAGGTCCCAAATAAATGTGTCACAGCTTGCTATTCCTCCTATTACAAAAATGACAGTGCAGAAAGAACGTGGTCATGTTTATTCTTGAGGGGAAGAAAACCAAAACTACCCTAGGAACTGCAAATATATTTCTGAAATGAAATAATATTTCTGGAAAAAGCATTTAAAATGGTGTCATTGCCTGTCAGAATGTGACAATGCGAAAAATAGTCATTTTCACTTTTTCTATCTGATATATACCTTTGCTAAAGACAGTCAGGAAATAAAATAGCATCTATTTTTAGCAATATGAGAAGAGAATCCATCATGAGGAAAAGATTTGTTCATTCTATAGATTGCAGTGAAGTCATGGTTACTTCTGATCATGGGAATTTGGTATATAAAGCGAAAATGAAATCCACACAGAATCCCAGGATCATTCTTAATCTAATGTTTCAATCTCTTGTCATTGCTGCTTCACTTAGAGAAGCTCACAAATGGAAAACACAATTGATTTGTAATTATGTTTATTTTTCCCAGAATTAGATGGAAGACTTGGCAAGCAGCAAAGTGACCACACTGGTGGCAGTGAGCAAGGGAAAAGCAGTGGCAAATCTCAGGGATACCTGGTGGAGGAAAACTTGAATAATCTGTGACATGGTTACCAAGGTCGCAATTTGTTAGATCCTAGCAAGCTTCAGAGGATGGCCACCTCCTCCAGGAAGCCTTCTCTGATCCACGGTGCAAGTGTTAACAGTCTCATTCTGGAGTATCCAAAACACTTTGGAATAATAATACTTGTGGCAAATAAAACTATATGGAAATGTATAAAGGAAAAGATAACAATCCTGTAATTCTTTCTATTCATTTTCTTGGTGAGTGTGAAATATTTTTGATAGTTTCTCAGTGCTAATACATACATATCTCCATGTATTATAACAGTTATTATTGTTATTTTGACTAGAATGGGCTCATACCATGCAGATCACCTGAAAACTTGCTTTTTGCATATAATATCATGGACATTCCTCACTTGAATATCAAATGCACCCCTTATCAATGGAGGTTACGTTCCAACACATTCAATGGGTGCCTGAAACTGATGATAGTACCAAGCCCAACATATGCTGTTTTTCCCAATACATGCATATCCAGGATAAAGTTTAATTTATAAATTAAGCACAGTAAGAGAGTCTCAATAACTAATAATTAAGTAAAGTATTAAGTAAAATCAGGGTTATCTGAAGACAAGCACTGCGATCCTGTGGCTGTGATAACCGGGAGGGCTATTGAGTGACTCGCGGGTGGCCAGGCAGCGTGTACGGTGTGGAAAAAGGGAGGACTCACATCCCTAGTGGGACGGAGCTGGACAGCTTGAGATTTCTTCACGCTACTCAGAATGGGGGGCGATTTAAAACTCATGAATTGTTTATTTCTTGAATTTTCCATTTAATATTTTCAGACTGCGGTTGCCTGGGATAACTGGAACCATGGAAAACAAAATCATCAATAATGGGGGGCAATTGTAGTTCCAACTACATATTTTTATGACCTTCAATCTATTCTGTAATGTGGATAAAACTAATATATCCAAACATAACCCAACCTTTCCACGTTTCTGCCATTCCAAAAAAAAATTGCTGCCTTAAAGATTCTTACATGTATTTTTGTTTTTCTATAGAATAGATTCTCTCAAGAGGGATTGGTAGGTGAAATTTTAATAGCTTTTGCTAGATTGTCCAAGAACAAACAATTCACATTCATACAAGCAGGATTTGAGAGGATGTGTGGTGTCATATCCAGAATAGCACCGGGTGTTTTCACTCACTTTATTTTGCCAATTGGTTGGGTGAAATATGATATTATATTGCTGTTTTAAATTACATTTCCATGACTGTTAAAGAGGCTGAGCATTTTTTCATGAGCTTTACTGTTCATTTAAAGTTACATTTCTGTAAATTTCCTGCTCATATAGTTTCCCTATTTCTATTCTTATTAGATTATTTGTCCTTTATTAAAAAAATCAAAATGTAGGTGCTCTTTGTGTCTTAAGGATATTAACTTTGGTCTGTCATTCATATACATTGCAAATATTTTACTTTTGACTTTGCTTATATTGGTTTTAGCCACACTAAACTTAATATTTTTCATGTAATTGGCTATGTCTATATTTCTATTTATGGTTTATGTATTTTTGACTTGCTTTAAAAAATCTACTCTACCACGAGGTTTATTTAAAAATTATGGAAAAGTCTATGAATTTGGACTCAGGGTAAATGAGGAAATATTATAACTTAGTGGGGTTGCTATTTATTTTAGATTGATTAATAGAAATATCAATGTAATAATTATTTGGGATGAGATTGTAATCATGAGATAATGGAAGAGCCCAGTAGAAATTCAAACTAACTGGGATGGGGTGAAGGAAATAAAGACACTGTGCAAGTCAGTAACATATTACATGGGGAAAAAAAGATGAACTATCATAAAAAAAATTGGTACATATAAAATGGAAGGAATAAAACTGAGTCTTTTGATTGTCACAGTGAGTGTGGGCAGGCTGAATTTCAATATCAAAAGGCAAAGACTGTCAGATTTTGTTAAAAAATAAAATCTATTTATAAATTACTTGTAAAAATACACATAAAGCAAAGGAATAAAAATATATTAAAAATGAAGAGATAAGAAAAGATACACTGGAGAAATTCAAACAAAAAGAAGGAGACGTGGTAATATTAGTATCAAATAAAGCAGAATTCAAAGCCCCAAACCTGTTTCCAAGTTAGGGCCTTATAAAAGCTATCCATATAACAAAACATTTGCACCCCCCTAATATTTTGACATTTTAAAAATGCTATAAAAGAAACAAAAAGAAAAACAAAACAAAAATGGTGTTAGGTCACGAAAGAAGCCAGGTTTGGAGGAGTTAAGATTCTGGAGTGAAGGGAAGAAAGAGCCTTCGCCAGTTTGTCAGAGAACAGACTGAGAGGCTGAGCAGCTAAAGAGATTTAGCAGTGGTATTACGGTGCAGAGGATATATAATTGGAGTTACAGCTCTTCAAAATGGAGTGCACATCAGCCTTTCATCTGGGATAATGAAGAAATACACCCTAGGTGCAAGGGTACACTAGAAATAGACCAGTTTTACAAAAACCCTGCCTTAAAGAAACTCAATCCCTGATTGGATTAAGGGGACCTGTGCTTGCTCTAATTGCCTCCCAAAGCTAAAGGACTCCTCTGCAGAGACAGATAACAGCAACAGAACATCTGCAAATTTTCTTACACAGTGTCCGGTACTCAATTATCATAAAAAACTTACCAGGCATACCAATGGACAGAATCAAGATGAAAAAAAGACACAACCCAGGAAACAGAAATCCCCAAGTAATTCATATATCCAGTTACTTGTGAGCAATATTTAAGAAAATAGAAATCTGGAATCTATAAAAAAAGAATCAAATGGAAAAATCTAGAACTAAACATATTATAAATGAAATTAAGAATACGATAGATGGGTGTAGCAGCAGGTTAAAAGTAGCTGATGAAAGAATTAACAATCCAGAAGAAGACAAACCAGTAAAACTATCCAGAATAAAGCAAGAAGAGAGAAAAGGTAGAAAATGTAGAAAAGTGTTTGAGTCATAAGAAACATGGGTAAAAGGTCTCCTATATATGAAATTGGAGTCCCAGAAGTGAGGGAGAGAGAAAATGGGGGCAGAAGCAATATTTGAAAAGATAAAAATAATGGCGAGTTTTCTCAGAGTGACAAAAGATTTTTTTTTTTTTTTTTAAAGACTGAGTATCGCTTTGTTGCCCCGGCTAGAGTGAGTGCTGTGGCATCAGCCTAGCTCACAGCAACCTCAAACTCCTGGGCTCAAGCGATCCTCCTGCCTCCGCGTCCCGAGTGGCTGGGACTACAGGTGCTTGCCACTACACCTGGCTAATTTTTTTTGTTTCTATTTTTAGTTGCCTGGCTAATTTTTTCTATTTTTAATAGAGAAGGGGGTCTCGGTCTTGCACAGGCTGGTCTCGAACTCCTGACCCCAAGCAATCCTCCCACCTTGGCCTCCCAGAGGACAAAAGAGGTTGAGTCACAAGTTTAAGAATCAATACAAACTCCATACAGGACAAAAACAAAACTAACCCACACCTAAGCACACCATAGTAAAACTACTCAAATACAAAGACAAAGAAAAAATTCTGAAGCACAATTTTTTTTAACACATTTATTACATGACATTCTAAAGGGAATTCTTCAAGAATACAGAATATGAACCCAGGCAAAATCATGGAAATGAAGAAAGCAGTAACAGCAACAGAAAGGGCTACTATGTGGGAATAAACACCAAGTGAATAGAATAGCCATGATGATGTCTTAGGAGTTTTAAAAAGATACATATAAAATACAAAAAAATAACACAAAAGACAACAGGGGTAAATGAAGTTAAAATGTTGTAAAGTTTTTGCATTATCTAAGACGTATAAGTAATAATTTGTTTTAGACTAATAATTCGTTAAGGAAATGTAATCACTAAAATAATTTAAAAGAATGGATAACTAAAACGCTTATAAAGGGGAATGATGAGTTCATTCTTAGTCTAAAAGAAGACAAGAACAGCAAGAAGCTAGAATGTAGAACAAATGGGACAACAGAAAGCAAGTTGTAAGAGAACAGATGAAAACTCAAATACACCTGAGTTATGTTATATGTAAAAGGACTGCTCTAATTAAAAGACAAACATTGACTAGATAAAAACAAAATTTTATATGCTGCGTATAGGCAACACACTTGAAATATAAAGTAACAAAAAGTTTGAAAGTAATAGGATGGAAAAGATATATCCAAAAGAAAAGAGATAATCAAAACAAAACTGGCAGAGCTATACTAACATCAGATGAAGTAGATTTTAAGGCAAGAATCATGACTAGATATAAAATGTGACATTTAATAATGATTAATGAATCAATATAAAATATAATATTTGTATGCAGCTAATAACACAAAAAGAGGTAGAAAATGGAAACGGAATAACTATTGAAGAGGTTAGAGACGTAATTTAAAATACCATTTAAAAAGGCCCCAGAATGAGAGAGATTTAACACTAAGTTCCATATAACCTTTCAGAAATATACAATTCCTACTTAAATGGCTCAAAACCTTAGGGAAATAATAGAAACACCTAAAAATCATTTAATAAAGCTGGAAGAAGAAATCTTGTAATAATAATAAACCAACCAACTTTATCATCCATATTTGATATTCCAGAAACACAAGGGCAGTTTCATATTTGGAAATTTATCAAGAAAACTGAATATATCAATAAATAAAAGGGCAAAAGCTATATCAATAGATGCTCAAAAGGCTTTAATCATCGGTAGAAGAAAACAAGCTAGAACATATTAAAAAATAAATTCCAGCTAGGCTAAGGGTCTAAATTAAAAAAAAAAAACATGAAAAGCAAACAAACAAAAACCAAACCCAAAGCAACAACAATACCAATAGAAACAAACACTAGAAGAAAATTCAGAATGTTTGTGTTGAGCTACTGTCAGTCCTTCATCAGAACTGACTTTTTCTTTTTTATATTTCCCACCTGCTTCCTCCTTGGGGCACACACCTCAAAGACTTCTAGCATAAATCCTATGTAACTTGTTTTTCTGATATGTTTTCTTATCTGCCTTCTCCTACCACTGTGAGAAATCCTTGAATGCATACCTGATTCATCTTAGTACATCCAGAGCCAAGTACATAGTAGATATGCATTAAAAGTTTGTTAGCCAAATGGATGAATGACAACCACAGCCGTCCCAGCCTGCCTTCGTCCTGTGGTGATGGCCAGGTAGAGCCAGAGGCACACTGTCTTTGGGGGAGTAGACAGAGGAGGGACTTTGGAGTCCCATTGACTCATATTGGCTCCTGGTTATGAGCGATGTCACCCTGTGCAACTTACTTCTCTGCAGCTGATTTTCTTTAAGGTGCATTGTACTCTACTGGGTCTGCAGCTGGTGTTCAGAAACGGTTAGCCCTCCCCACTGGTGCTATTAAGAAGCTCAACTGGGGGCCGAGGTTGACAGGTACAATTGACTTCTCTGCCTGGGAGCTGCCCCCATAGCTTCCATTATCTGGGCTTTCCTGACTGTTAGGTGTGTGACAGAAGATCAATACTGGCAAGAGATGAATGTGTATAATCAAACTAACAGAAGCGGATGGAAATCCTTTGGTGTGTGGAGTCATAACAGGAGGAAGGGCCTCCGAGGCACTGGGCAGTCTGAAAAGCCCCGTCTGCAAGCAAGTTCTGCCACTTTTCTATGTCTTCACCCTCTCCCCCTGAGTTCCAGGACCTGGTACCTTTCTCCAGACCCTAGAGGCTTTTTGTTCTCTAGTGTGATGGTGTGTACCCTCACACTGGCCACAAGTCCAGTGATTATCAAAGGTGAGGTCTCTGGGAAACCCAAGATTTAGAGTAGTGAACTTGAAAGTGAGAAACGGGGAAAACAGCACAGTTATTCCTGACTTTGGCTCTACTGGTGTTTATATTCTTACCTGTGCAAAGCAATACAAATTTATGTTGTCAGCCAGCGACATAAACAGATTTTTCTTTCCTGATGTGAATCTGATAATTACTATGTTGTAACATTATCTTATACCACACGAGACAATAGATTTAGGATGTCAGGTTTCAGTGCAACAAAACAGAACAAGTCTTTTGTAGAAAGCATCAACTGTCATTTTAAATATGTTCCCACTTACCTACTGATATGGTCCAAACAGCAATTATTTTCAGAAACGCCTTAGTTCTGGAGTTGAAGCGGCTGTGGTGGATGGGGTTCTGGATGGCGACGTAGCGGTCCAGGGAGATGGCACACAGGTGCATGATGGAGGCCGTGGAGAAGAGCACATCCAGGTAAATCCAGACCGCACAGAGCTTGCTAGGCAGAGGCCATCGGTACCCTGCGATGCAGAAGGTTGTCATCAGTAAGCAGCCTTGTGCCTCCTGGGGCATGTGGACTATGCCCTGTGACAACAGTTTCCATCTCTGGGACAGGCACAGGTGGTGGCGAAAGGTGACACATGGTATTTTCCACATTTGAATAAAAGCTTAATAGCAAATATACTTTACTATAAGATTGCATTAGCTGCTGAACACAAAGTTTGAAAATTTCTAGTGTCTGGAATTGTATCAGTGTGGTGTGTGAACTTGGATTGTCTCTCTTTAGGGATTTTTCTCTCTTCCCCTACCTCTTAACAAAACTGTTTTAAAAAATGATTTTATGTCAAAAGTTGTGATGTGTTTTGGGCTCCTCTATTGGAGCACCTCTCACATTGTCCTGTCGTGATTTATGCACATATCTTTCTCCAGATGGTAGGTCCCTAAAGTTAGTCCCATCTGTTAGCTATTATTATAACCATCCAGTCCCACAGTGACGGCAATCAATGGTATTAGTGCACATGACTAGGTGATTAAGAATTTAGATTGGGAATATATCTTTATTTGTAGGAAAATAATTAACTAATAATGTTTTGGGGGTTAAAGTGAAACTTGGGGTGTGTAGGGAAAAATTGAAGACAATGGTGAAGAATGAAGTGTGTGTCCTTGCTTTGAGCTTTGTTTCAGGGTGATAGTTCTCAAACTTTAGTGTCAGAATCTCCCAGATGGGTTCTTAAAACACACACAGCTGGACCCACCACCGGAGGTTCTGGTGTGGTTAGGCTGGGAGGCCACAGGATTTGCCATTCCCAGCAAGCTCCCGGATGGTGCTTCTGCCGCTGTTCCAGGGACCACACTTTGAGAACCACTGCCTAGGGTAGTGGTTTTCACCCCTGGCTGCACATTAGAATCAGCTGGAGAGCTTTACAGATGGTCCTGATGCCCAGGCCAAGCCAGCCCAATTAAACTATCACCTCGGGAGGGTGCGTGGAGGTGGTCTCCTAACCTCCAAGTATTTTTAAAGCTCTCCAGGCTATTCCCATATAAGAAGCACTGGAGGTCATTCGCCCTATTAGGAAGACTATGCCTTATGGACATAAGTGCCCTGTTTTTGTTTGTTTTGGAGGGGATCAGATCAAATGGTTATATAAACATTAATTAGTTTTGCTAACAGGATTAGCAGTGGTGTTAGATCTGCCTGCAGGTGAAAAGGAAAATTATAAAGGCCATTTTTCCTATTATAGATCCACAAAGCTGAATAAACTGTCCATATACAAACGTACTCTCTACCCAAATGCCACCAGAGATATTGAGACAAGTAAAGGATGCAGGAAACAAGCCTAATTTGGAGCCTTTCGCTGGCATTGTTTGCAAAGAGCTTGAGCTGAAGCGAAAGCTTTTTCTTTAGCAGCGCCTGAGCGGGGAAGCCAAGCTCTGCCTGTTCGGAACTGATGTGGGCTCTCCGAGGGGTTTTCTCTGCAAGGAGGCAGCCGGGGCCTTAGTCCGGGTTTCCGCGGCGGGGATAAGCAGACGGCATTTCCTTGTGGGAGAAGGGGAGGCGGGAGGACCAGCCCAGAGAGGGGCAGGCAGGGCTCCGGTGGGAACGGGCTGCGCGCCGAGCGGCCGCCGCCAGGGGGCGCCCGCGTACGCCGAGCGGGTGGCGCCGGGGTCCCCCCGCCCTCCTGCAGCGGTGGCTGCTCAGTCACCCCCGCCATCTCCCGCTGGAGTTTGCCCCGAGGGCGGGGTGCAAGGGTTAGGAAGCGAGAACCTCCCCAGATGTTTGGGAAATGACAGGAGAATTTAATGAAATCATTCCGGTGTGGCATTTAAATGGTCAAGCGAGGGCTGGACTTGGAATGATCATTATCAGCCCTGTGCCAATGGGCGCCTGCCCTCCCTAGCGCACTGCCTTCCTCCTTCACACTCTTCAGGGCTGGGTCAATTTTTTTTTTTTTTAATTTTAGCCTCAAGGACTTGGCCAGAAAATCTCTTAAAGATACCTCTCATAACCTGTCTCTAAGCTCTTGGTGACTGCTCATGTGCCTTTGTCAGCAGTCTCAATATTCTCTCTCTTTTAAGGAGGAATCTGGCTGTGTTACTCATAATTTGGAAAGAATATCACATTCTGCTCCCCGCCGAAGCCGTCCCAGTGTTTGCTGACTTGCTGAGAGGTTTGACTGTTTCATACTCTGCTGAGAAGAAAGCAAGATTAATCTCTTCCCGTTTGTTTCCCACCCTCCTCCAAACCAGTCTGGAGGAGTTTGATGCATATGCATTTTTAAAGAGTTGAGGGTATAATTCAAAGGCACATTTTCAAATTAGCTTCTCTGGGCAGGGAACAATTAAAACTGGAGTAGTTCATTTATTCTAATGGAGGCTCTGCATATTTTAACATTAAACCCTGCATCACTAATGTTCTCCCTGCAAATGTTCCAAGGCAATTGGGAAGGTTTTACCACTCCATTAGAAGTGCTGAAAACTGTGTGACAAAGACAAAAAACTGTTGTGTCCTGAAGGCTGGAATATTTGGTTGGGAATATAAACAAAAAATCCAGTGGATTCAGAAATGACGTGTGAGTTATTGCTTTATGACTGTTTTGGTATTGGGGTCTTTATAATTTCATACATAAAAAATGTACATGTTTTAAAGCACATACTCTCCAATGATCCCAGGTAATAGGTGGCCTGATTTTTGTGTGAAATCCCATTTTAAGAGTCAAATTTAAGTAACTAGCATATCACAATAGACTCCAGCCTATAAACACAGCCTTCTATTGATAGTTTGTCACCTGAACCCCGTCTCCTCTGCTGATGACATGCACATGCTCTTTATTACCAGTGTGGGTACAGCTGGGAAGCTAATGCCACTCACCATACAGGATGGTTAACATGGACACGGGCATGACAAGGAAACCCAGCAGCATATCAGCTATGGCAAGTGACATCAGGAAATAGTTGGTGGCGTTCTGCAGCTTTTTCTCTAGGGAAACTGCCATGATGACGAGTATGTTTCCAGCAATGGTTAGAATAATCACTACAGCTGTCAATAAAGCAGACCAGTTTTTTTCCTGTAGATGAAGTAAGGAGAAACACGGTGGTGAGAGGCACCCTTCACAGGAAAGGTTGGTTCGATTTTCGGAGTCTACTGTCCAGTTAAATGCATCAGAAGTGTTAGCTTCTCCGGAGTTAAAGTCATTATTGTAGAGCCTGGTATCATCATTTAATTGCATTAAGGAGTTCGTAGTAGAGCTCAGAGAAGTATTTTCTTCACAAAGCATATCCATTTCTAAGCCAGAACTTGCAGCAGATGAGGTGTAGAAAGACTCCCAAGTTACAGCCTCTGCTCACCATTCACCTTTCCGTCCCCACACTCTGTAAGACTGAGGGTGCTGTACGTGCTGGGCTCCTTTGGCTGCCTTTTTGTCTCCCATTATTAGAACGAGAGCTAAAGAACTGCGATGGCTCTTTATGTTTCCTTTCTTTGTAATTTTAGGAGAGTCCACTGTTTGGTTTCATTTTTTTTCCACCAAAGCCAGGGCAAAAAAGCAGAATGAACTTTTAGCATAGAGGTTGCAGAGTTTTGAGCTTTCGGGGAGACAAATGTGGTCCTGGCCAAAGAAGAAAAGTTTTGTAACTACCGGGAATCTCATTTTAGCTCTATCTCATTCTGTTGGTTATGTCGATCCCACTAGTTTAGCCACAGCAATATTAAAATAGCATGCAATCCAACACAGTGGGGACGTATGCATTCTACATTAAGAAAGTCAATTAAAAATACACCCAGTGTTAATCCCATAGTAATTGGATGTACTTCGGGTTACAGTTCTCAGTCAGTCTTAGGCTGAACTGCCACAGCTGCTGTCAGGAATTTTAGCTCATATTATGTTGCTTAGTTAACAAAAGGGAAAAAAAAGTCTTAAGTAAAGATTAGCAGATAACTTTCCACACTAGAAATTCTCATCGAAACGATTACATTTTGGCCAAGCACGATTTCAAACCAGAAAGAAAATTACACAGCAATATAAAATATAGCAGCATGAGAACTTACATTTGTCTTCAGGGTGCACACATGAGATACCCTTGTCATTCTGTGACTCGTTGCATCTCTCATAGTAATTAAGGCGGTGTAGAGTCCCCTCTCTTTGAGCTCCCACCAGCATAATAGGATAGTAATTTGCTTTCTGTTTTGCTGACTTCAAAAACTGCATGCAAGAGTCGAGCCAGCTCCAGCACTGCGAGGTTCGTGTTGGCTTCCTCTGGCACCGCTCAGCGGGCTGGGTTCCTCCCTCCCCGTGCGGCTTGCCTCAGCAGGCGCACGTTTAGAAATCATTCAGGAGCCCCTCAAAGTCACACAAAAGAACCGCGCAGGAAAGTAGGAAGAGCCTTCCGCACCGAGAGGCTCCTGGTTTCCACGGGAATCGAGGAGCTCTCTGGCTGCCTGTTCACTTCGGCAGACCTCCCTCTATCTGTGTGTCATAAACTGCAAGGTAGCAACAGCCAGGGAGGGCGGACCAAATAGGCTTTTTTTCCCCTCTTTTTGCTACATGTTAACACTGAGAAGTTTTCCTTTGCTTTCAAGAGAGAGAAACTGGAGAAATGGCCTTTTGTGCAGATTCCTGAGAAGGCAGGTAAGCTGTGCTGTGAGCTTTTTTTAGATTGAAGGGTGAAGACTGAAGAGAGAACATAAATAAGGCTAGAAAACAGTATGTCCCGGGAGTGCCGTCAGCATAGGGCGCTTCCATGCGAAGCCAGCAGTGGGTGCCCAGAGTGGAATTACTGACATTGGCCACACGGGCTCAGCGTGGCCAAGCAAATGTGGTGAGAACTCTGATAAACTGTACTGTTGTCATTTATTAAATACATACACCGTTCAACCAGCTAATTTCAGCAGAAATATGCCTCCCGGGTGTAATTCAAAACCTCACGTGTGGTAAAGAGTAAGTTGGTTTTGCAAAACCAACTTTTTTTTTTTTTTGTGAAAGTAATGACAAACTGCCTTGCAAAGGAAACCCTTTCCCAAGGAGGTTTCTAAAGAAGGTGGCTATATCTCTTTATTTTTACAGATAAGACAATGGATTCTTTACTGAATAGTTGGGGTTTTCTAGGTTTCTAGTCATCACTATTTCCACTTCTTCTTTAGACTCTCCCTGGACAGATTCAGCCACTCTCATGCCTTCAGACGTGTTGTTTGTGGCCGATCTGTACCTTCATAGCGGGTTGTTTTCCTTAGTTCCAGACCTAAATATCCGGCTGCCCACTGGCTCCTTCTCTTGTCTCCAAGGAGACCTCAACCTCAGCACCTTCCCCCGTTCTCCATTCCTCAGCTCTCCGTGCCTGTCCCACTCCCTCTCTGGGTCAGTGGAATCGCTGCCTCTTTAGACAGCCGACTGTTATCCATGACTCTTTTTTCTTGCTGCCGCATCTCGGTCTTGGTTGCTATCTCTGTGTACATGGTCCTCCCTCTCCTCCCCTCCAGCCCCAGCACTGGTGAGAAGGCAGCTGAGCGCACAGGCTCTGAAGCTCAGTTCCTCGGTTTGGGATCCCGCTCTATAACTCACAAACCATAGAACCTCGAACCAACTGGTTGCTCCCTTTAAAGCTCAGTCTTTTCACTTGTAAAATGGGATAATAGCAGTACCTTCCTCTAAGACTGTCGCGAAGCTAAAATGGGATCATGCGTGTAAATATCGAGCCCCTGTCTGTCTTATAGGACACTCTCAAGGAATGTTAGGCATTTTCATGCTTTCTGATACTGTTAAATAACAAAGTTGACATCACTCCCCTGCAGTCTCTTCCTTGTGGGGTGCACGACTCATTTCTTAGTCTGACGGTCCCCCGCTGCCCCACTTTTCAGGCCTGGACTCTGGTTACTCTCCCACGAGCAGCCTACGTGCGGGCTGAACTTGTGTGTTCTGACCATTTTTCTGTCTTTGTACTTCACTTCCCTGTGTCTGGAGGGTTCTCACCACTCTTTTTTTTTTTCCTTTGGTGTCCATCTGGTGAATTCCTACTTAGTTTTCAAGGCTCGGTTCCAAAGTTCTCTCCTCTGAATCCCAGGCCCACCACTTACCACCTGCGAGACCTTAATTAAGCTTAATTCCTCCTGTTTTAGTTTCCTCATCTGTATCTAGGGAATATTGATAATACTAACCTCAGAGGATTGATTTGAAAGCTAAATATGAATACATTTACATATGTGCCTGGCACTTTTTAAGCACTCAATAAAGGTTAGTTTATTATTTTTATTATTATTAAGTTTACTGTTACTAAGCTTTCTGTGGCGCTCCTTCCCCAGTGGAGGCAAAGACTGTAGCACCTTCGGGACTCTTCTCCTTTAATGCTCATCACATGGCGTATAAGCCCCACACATGCATAGAACTGTGTCTATGTTGTTCACATAGTTGGTGCTTAGATATGTTTGTTGAGTGAACGTATGACTGATTTATAATTACTTGTGTACATGTCTGTCTTCTGTATTAGGTGGTGAATGTCTTAGTCATCTCTATGCTTTTAATACCAAGCATGGTGTCTCATAATAGAAGGTCCTCAGTAGGTGTGTTTTGATTGAACTGTTAGCATAAATTAAGATAGATTGTGAGCATATATTAAAAAGGAGAATCAGGGAGAAACCTAGAATCTCTCTTTTTCATCACTTTGTCCAATGGGATACTAATTTTTTTTTTCTAAAGAGGACAAAGGGAAATGTGATTTAAACAAATACTCCAGTGTTGGAAAGTTACTCGGAAGGTTTTTGATGTTAAATTTTGTTTTATGGATTTTCTTTTTATAGTTCTTTCTAGAGAATTCTGATGTTCTCAGACCATTGTTCCTCATGAAGAACAGCTAGGCTTCTAGTCATGCCAAAACTAGTCAGTGAGTTTCTGATAGGTGGTTTGCACTGTGAAATAAATTTTTTGGTAACTATCCAAGATTATTTTTTCAGTTTTTATTGCAGTTTTATGAATACTTAGTATGGGCAAAGCAATATGGGCACAATCTAAGCCCTTGGCTACTGATTTTTAAAAAGACTTTATTAATAGCATGAGAGTTAGATCAGGTAGGAGTGTTTTCTTGCAGGTCAGACACCCCTTTTGAGTTTGGTGAAATGGGTGTGTTTTGGCTGCTGTAGTGGACACTGTGATACGCTGCCCAGTTTCCCTTCAGGACTGAGGCACTCGGTAGCTGCTGCTGGAAGTGTTGGAGGCTGACCTCTCTCAGCTGATGCTCCCTGTGAAAATTACCTTCAGCCAAAGAGGCCAGTTTGCCCGTGGTCACTCCCCTTCCCTGGGGTAGCCAGCTTGCAACGACTGCTCTGGTGTGAGGATATAAAGATGTGGCCTCCTTGCCTCAAGGCTGGATAACCCTTTGGGGTCACCCCGGTTCCTCAGCTTCCCATAGGAGCTGCCAAGGCCTTTGCTGTGACTGCTTTACAGCTAAACGCCTCCCCCTGCCCAGTCCTGCTTCTGTTGCCACCATGTAGGTGTTGATCTGATAGCTGTCCCCAATATATCTCCTACACACAAGTCTGTCTCAGAGTCAGCTTCCTGGAGAACCCAACCGAAGATCTCACTTTTATACTTGTGTTTTAAGGCCTTGCTACCACCTCTGGATGAGTTGGATGTCTTATAGGGAGTAGAAGTGTTGTGTATATGTTGGTGATGAATGCTTCCTCGCCATTAGCTTGGAGTTTGTCAGTAGACAGCTGGCTTTGCTATCTAACTACTGACGGAATGAATTTAAGATCAACAACTTCAAATCTAAATTTATTATTTGGGACAGAATTCCTCCAGTACTTAATTGGACCTTATATAGGAGCACATTTTACAACTAGTTTATTTTGGAGGGTTCACTGGAAAGTGATTGCTTAAAATTGGATGTTAATTTTTTTTTTTTTAATGACTGCCGTGGTATTTGTAGCCTTTGCTTGAATTTTTTCCAGGCAGAAGTTATTGGGTTTATGAAACATTTCCTGCCTTATAGATGTTAATATATGTGAGGAAAAAAAGTTCCTTGAGCAATTAAATCTGGAACATACTGCATGCTATAGGCTCCTCTTATAAATATACAGTACACATTAGCATATTAAAGTCTGCGAGAGATCCTGCAGTAAAGAAATGTGTTTATATTTGTCTCCCCACTCCCCCTCATCTAGAACACTCATTGTAGGATGCTTTTATTTGCTTAAATTGAGTTTTTACATTCATTAACATATAAAGATCTTAAGTATATAGTTCAATGAGTTTTGACAACTATATACATCTGTGTAACTATCACCCAAATCAAGATACCTATCATTCTATCATTTCTGAAAGTTTCTTCATGTCCTTTTTTGACCTCCACTTAAATGAAAACATTTAGTATATACTTGTTTTATATCTGGCTTTTCTTACTCATTGATATGTCTGTGAGATTCATTTACTGCTGTGATTAAACTGTCTTTTTATAGAATGTAGTCTGAGAAGTTACGAAATCACCTGGACATTTGAAGAATCAACACATTTTTTTTTTTCTTGTTCAAAGGAACATAGACTAGCTCCTTGTTATGTCTGTCCTTTTTAAGCTTCTAAATTTTTCAAGACAGTGAAACATTATCCTCCACTCAGCTGATTATATCTGATTCTGTTCTGAATTGGCAGCATAGAATTCTTTTACTCTATGACTATTAAGAATAAGTACTGAAGATTTCTGCTACCCAAATCTGATTAAAGACCTGAGAATGAGAAAATATATTTACCAAGGATTTCCTAAATGGCATAAAATCCATCACTTTGTTTGGATGCTTCAATTCTCAGGTTTGAAACAAGCTAGACCACCTGACCACTGTATACGTGGAAAACAATGTCTTAAATTGCCTTCTGTTATGCCATTGGCTTGTGTCAAAAGAAACAACTGCTTGAAATTAGCTAATGAATGTCATCTATCTATTTAAGTTTCTCACAGTGGTGTTTAGTTGAACAGTGTTCATTAATTTAACAGATAATTGTTGAGTGCTGTGTCAAGCACTGTTTCAGGTGCTGAACATAACCACGAAGATGGACAAGGCTCTTGCCTTACTTTGTTCACTCAAGAAATAGTTGGTGGTAGTGTAGATAAGTATAGGGTTTAGGGGAGAGATATAAACTAATCAATGGCACTTGCAGTGTGACACTGGGTGAGATCATCTAAGAGAGTGGGTGGAGATAGAGAAGGGAGGAGGTCTGAGGACTGGGCCATGGATTACTGCAGTGTTTTAGGTCAGGGAGGTGTGGAAGAACCAGCCAAGCAGATTGAGAAGGAGCACCCAGAGGGTAAGGAGGGACACGAAGAGAGAGTGGATCCTGAAGCCAGGTGAATGAAAGATTGCCAAGGAGAAAGTGGTACACCTGGGTCAGATGCCTCCTGGTAGGCTGCGTATAATGAGGACTGAGAAATGACAGTCTAATTTACCAAAATGGTGGTCTTTGGTAAGGTCTTTGGCTTTGATAAGAACTGTTCCAGTGGAGTGGTTGGAGTGAAAGCCCAGCTGAATGGGTTCAAGAGAAAATGGGAAGAGAGAAAGAACCAATGATGAGTATAAGCAACTACTTTGAAGATTTTTAAAGAAACACAGCAGAGAAATGGAGTAGTACTTGAAGAATGGTAAGAGCCAAAGAGATTTTTTCAAGATTGGATAAATTAGAACATGTTTGTGTGCTGATAGGAATGATCTAGGGGAGAGGGGGAAATTGATAACACAGGAGAGGCAGGAGATAATTGCTGAAATGATGTTCTTGAGTAGACGAGCAGGGAAGGATCAAGTGCGCAAGTAGAGGGGTCCTCCATCGTGGCTGAGAGGAGACAGACTGTGTGGGTGCAGACGCAGGTAGCTGGCAGATGTGGTGATATCAGAGGATGTTCAGAGCCCTTCATGAGGTTTGCATTCTAGTCTGGGGGTAGATATTTTTATGTATCATGTAAATTCTGTGAAGTGAGTTAATAGGGTGTTGTGAATGAGAGTACTGAGATTGGAGGATAGTTTTGATATGGTGGCCAGGGAGGATCTCCTACTTAGGTAGCATTGGAGCTGAGGTCAGGAAGAGGAGAGGCTGGAGGGGAAGCTTTGCCAGCAGAGGGAATGGCGTGGAGGCTGGTTCTGAGGCTAGACTGCGATTTGGTGGGAGGTTGGAGGGAGGATTGGTGGTGGTGAAGTAGGGAATGAGGCTTAAGAGTTTATTGAGCATCATGTAAGGCTTTCTGGGCCGTTATGAATGGTCTGGATTTTATTGCAAGTGCAATGGGAAGCCAGTTAGAGTTTTAGGGAGTGAAACAGGGTAGGGGTGGATGGATGCAGGAACACTGGTTTTGCGGGGAGGTGGTGGTGGCTTGGACTATGGTAGTGGCAGTGGGTTTGTGAGAAATGGTTGGATTTTGTGTATGTTTTCAAGGTAGAGCCAATGGGAACTTGATGATGAATAGGGATAGGATGTGGGATGTGAGAGACAGAGGAGACAAGGGTGACTCTGAAGGTTTTAGAACTGAGCAACTGGAAGGATAGAGTCATCTTTAGCTGAAATGAGGAAGGCTTTGGGGAAGCTGATTTTGAGTGATTATCAAATCAGTCTTGGACGTGCTGAACTTGCAATGCTATAAGACAAAGAATTATGTCTCCAAGACGAATATAAGAGTCTAGAATGGAGTGGAAAAGTCCAGAATGAAGGTAAAAATTTGGAAATTGTGAATATATAGATAGTTTTGAAAGCCAGGAGATAAAAGGAGATTTCCTAAGTGAGTAAAGAAGGAAGCAGTCCAAAGCCTGAATCTGGAGGCTCTTCAACATTTAGAGATGAGGGAGATAAGGAAGAACTGTGGTGCAGTTGGTTAGGAAAAAGAAAAAGCAGAGAATGTGGTGTTCTGAAAGCAAGAGAAAAAAAAATTTCAAGGAGGAGAGAGACCAAATGAAGTACCATGAAGCTGTTAAGAATCATATACTTGGACAGCATTTCATTATGTGGGAAATCATGCACAAGCTAATGTTAAATAAGAATAAGCTCTACAGTGTATGATTTCAACTTTAAAAAAAATGTCTGCATGGTAATAAAGTGGAAAAAATACATTAAAATAGTGACAGAGATTTCTTCTGAATTAAGGAGTTGTGATTTTTTTCTTTGTGTGCTTATTTTAGACTTTGTAAATTTTCTGAAGCATGTATATGTTATGCTTATAAACATAAAATTATTATTTTAAAAACATTTAGAATAATTATAGGTAAAAGTCAGAGGGCCAGAGATGATCTTATATTTTCACCATGACTGGGATACACTGGCTTCAAGGTGAGATTTTTAAACAGCTTGTTCTCTTTAGGCATAGCAGTTGTATCATTCAGTAGTATTATTGACAAATGGCAGAAATTCAAGTCAAAAAAGCATCATAGGAGGCCAGGGATGGTGGCTCACGCCTGTAATCCTAGCATTTTGGGTGGCCAAGGCAGGAGGATTGCTTGAGGCGAAGAGTTTGAGACCGAACTGGGCAACATAGTGAGACCCCATCTCTAAAAAAAACCAAAACAAAAACTAGCCCAGTGCAGTGGTGCATGTCTGTAGGCCCAGCTACTTAGGAGGCTGAGGCTGGAGGATCACTTGAGGCCAAGAATTTGAGGTTGCAGTGAGCTATGGATGAAGGCATTGCACTCTAACCCAGGCCACAGAGAAAGACCCTGTCTAAAAAAAATAAATAAATAAAAATAAAAAAGCATCAAAGGAGATTCTCATGTAATTGACAAGTCCAGGGTGGGACTAACTTCAGGCATGGCTGCATCTAGTGGCTGAAAGGATCTTACTAGGTCTACATTTCTATCTCTCTGGACGCTGCCTCCCTCTCATTGACCTGATTCTCTTCTACGGTAGATGGTTTTCTTTATGTAGCTAAGAAAGATGCTGTTGGCAGTTCTGATTTTACATAACCACAGTCTGTGGAACAGGATTTAGCTTTGTGGTACAGTATTAATTTATCGCTTGCAGGGAACACCTTGGTGTTGGCCCTGTGTGGGTCACATCCCGTCTCTGAACTGACTGTGGTGGCTACGGGAGTGGAGTTGGTCAGTCTGGGTCACCTGCCCATCCCGGTGGGGAAGGGTCAGGGCAACACGACTCACCGGCTTCACTGGGACGATGTGGCCTGGACCACTTTTCCCACTACAGACGTCTGTCCAAAGGTCAGTAAAGCGATGACTCTCTACTCTGTCAGTGGAAGGTACTACCTGGCTTATCTGTTTTTTGCTGTAGGTGTTTTTATTCAGCCAGACTGGCTCTGGTGTCTGAGTCATCCTCGGGTGCTTCAAGAGGCATCTCATTTATTTCTGGTCACAGGGAGGCCATTTGCTACATTCTTGCTCTGGAGGTAAATAGCACTCCAGTCAGTCAGAGACCTAAAAGCAGAAGTGTGTTTCCTGAAATATCTAATTTACTACCAGGCATGACCCAGGTTTGGGAGAAATGAATATATTATCACTTAGATTCTCATTACAGAGCGAGAAAAGTGTAGAACTCTTTGAGGCTAAATATTTTTGCTAGTCCCAGAGAATTACCCTCACAAAATTTTGCCGATGCCTGTTGTTTAAATGTTAAAGGAAGCTATTTGACCAGGATCCCAAGTTTTGTTCTGACAATAACTGTGGGCTTTCTTATTCCTAACTCGGGCATGTAGTGACCTGGACGGTGCCGCCTGGGCTGTGAGGGTTCTGTTTGTCTGGTCAGAGCCGGGCCCCTCCTCTGACCCCCTCGCTGGTCCCCACTTAATTCTGTGGGGGCAGTGGGGGATGGGGAAGACTGACGGGTTGAGGTGCTTCCCGAGGAAGAGGAACCCTTCGGATCAGTTTTACCAAACCAGCACTATGAGAAGGCAGACTGTGGAGGAAAGAAACACACATAAAAGGAAAATAATGAGAGCTTACCACCTGGAGGACAGATTTCCAACCTCTTGGTCCCTTTCAGTGAAGGCTGGATTTTTTAGCAGTATGCACGAATTGTGTCCTTGGTCTTGCTCCATATTGGCGTTCTCCCTCCTTTGTGGTGAGTGGCAGTGTGGGAGAGAGGAAGTCTTGGATTTTGATGGGATAAAACGGGTAGACCAGACGTGTGGTTCCTCTGTATTCCTGTGGGTTCAGCAGCCATAGATGAGTCGATATGAATATGAACTGCTGCCGTCCTCGGGTGTACACCGGCATGTCAGAAAAGGTAAGTTCTCACCCTCAAGAGGCCGCTTTTTAAAACCAAATTGTTGTTCCTTCTGTCCACCTGATATTGATGATCCAGGCAGTTAAAGCCCTCAGGGCCTTTTATAAATATCTCAGATGGAGTCCCAGAAACCACTGAAATGGATCAGAACATCACTTCAATTTAGTTTTTCCAAAGGCCACACTATATATTGAGATAAAATCATTCTTCTTGTTCTATTTTCTGTCTCAATTGTGCTCAACTATGTATTTCAATATGTCTGTTAAGACCTGCTCCATGATTTTGGAGTAAAAAAATATAGTCACCTGTATTATTTGTAAGTATTAATCCTTTGGGTTCCTATCTGCTCTTAAAATAGGAAGTCCAGTATCTTCTTTTTGCAGCCCATTACCATACGCACCTCCCTTCAGAGAAGGACTCTGGAGTCTAAGACCAAAGAGGTCAGTCCTGCTCCAAACCGCATGTGGGGAGAGAATTCAAGCTGGGGGATGGGCACACTTGTATCTTTGACTTGAGTTGTGCAGAAGGAAATATATGTGACCAAAATGTTTGTTCCCCCATAATATTCTGACATTAAAAAAAATACCTTTTTCAGAAATCTGGATGGAACTGGAGATCATTCTTCTAAGTAAAGTGTCTCAAGAATGGAAAAACAAACACCACATGTACTCACTATTAAGTTGAAACTGACCAGTGAGCACACGTGTGCACAGAGGGAAGTAAAACTCAGTGGAAACAACCAGGGGTGGGGGGGGGGAGGGGCAAGAACCTACCTAATGGGTACTATGAGCACTGGGTGACAGGCATACTTTGAGTCAGGCTTCAAGCATTGCAAAAGTGATCCGTGTAACCTAGAACATTTATATCCCCTTAATATTTTGAAATGATTATAACAACAGGAATAAAGGGATTATTGGTCTTCTCCCTCATAATTTGCCACTTCTTGGAAGAATGGATGTGGTCAGTTTTGTCTGAGATCCGTAGCCACAGGCATCCTCTCTTGGCATCTTCCCACACCACTCTGTGACCTCCCCTGAATGTGGCAGCCCTTTCGCATATATGGTGGCTCAGCGTTACAGTGGACTGCCAGTTTTGTTCAAGATGGAGCCTATGTTTGTTCTATAGTTTTTTATGGTGTCATTGAAAGGAGAAAGGAACAAAATTGTCTTGCCTGCATATTTTAGATCGACTGTCTCTTGGATGCGTTGAGATGAGTCATGTTTGAAGTAGTCGTGAAGACTGGATTTTCTCCCCTTAAGAGTTCTATTTCGTGTCAAGGCTTTATTTTTCATTCATTTTAAAGTGTTGATATTATGCTTTCAAAGTTTATGAAAACAGGTGAAATATATGATTAAACATCAAGAAATGTTTTCTGTTTTTTTTTCTTAAGAAGACTAAAAGAAGAAGCTAGTGTCTTTTAAGATATGACTACCCAAAGCTTTCGATATGGCATGATATTTTCTCATGTCTAGATTTAGTAAAGTGGTTGTTTGATGTATTCCACTCAATAAGGAAGGTGGCTTTAATGATACTTGCTAGAGCTAGAGTTCACAAACTATGGCCCTGAGGCCAAGTACTAAAGGCTGCCTGTTTTTAAAATAAATTTTCTATTAGGAACAGACCCATATTCATTTATTTATATATCGTCTATGGTTTGTCTCTTGCTGCAATGGAAGAATTGAGTAGTTGTCACAGAAATTATGTTGTCTATGAATTCTAAGGTATTTATCCCTTTACAGAAAAAATTTTCCGATCCCTCCTTTAGAACAATGAATTCTCTATCACCTTAAAATTATCTATTTCTATTTTTTTCACTAGTCACTCTAAGAATAAATCAGAAACCTCCATCTCCCATTTCTGTTCCCCTAGTAGATAGTATGTGAAAGTTTGGCATATAAAAAGACTTTTAAAATTATTTCTTAGCCACAGACCTGACCCCATTTTTATACGCAATCAATTTACTTTTTGGAAGATGCCAGAAAATTAAATTTTTGAAGATATAATGATAAAGAGCAAAGTTATGATATTTTACTGTTGTCTTTAGTCATTCTTTTTGATATTTAGAAGACTGTCATGTAATACATTGATCTTTCATGGCTATATAAATGTCCCCAAATTTTGTTAGTATTTATTTTAGGGGTGATCATGATTCATGACTTTTAGAGTCATTTCCAGTTGACCCGAGTGGTCAAGGACTAAATGGAAGATTGTGGAATATAAAACAGTTTTATTCATTCAACTACTTCTTTCCTTTCCATTCTGCTTTTTACTTCTAATTCCAGTCATTTTTTTCTTTCCGTAATCAGAAATTACAGTGATTATATTCTGATTGTATGTACTGTTCTAAAAACAAAATAAAGCTAGCAAAGAAGGCATCATTCTTGCCCGAGAAAACAGTAATGGAAACAATAGGCAGAGCTCTAAAAACATGCAATAATGCAGTTTGCTGCATTTGATTTTGTTGACCATGTACTTTTTTCTTCTTTGTGTGAATGATGCTGGTTAAGTTTAAATTTTGCTTATTTGTTTTAAATTTCAACCTTTGTTTCTCTTGATTTTTTCTGAATCCCATTGGCTCTGGAGCCTGGGCGAGAAGCTGAGGGTGAGGGCAGAGGCTCCGTGCACAGTAGGCATTCGGTCCCTGCACTGTGACTGACGGGACGCCAGCTCGTCTCGCAGCATCTGATAAATGAGCTGCGGTTAGAGGGAAACACGCTCGTGCTGACTCCCATTCCGCTTGAAATCCTTCCATACCCAGAAATGTCTTGTTCTGTTGTGTTTGGATTTACCCGTTGGAGTTTGATCACCCTTTCTTCCTTCAGTGATACTTATTTTAGTGACACCCACTGAGTCAAGATCACAGTTCCAGGTTGTTGAAAACAGTATGTCACAGCCAGTGTTCTCTCAGACATCACATCGTACACTCCGTGGATAGGGTTGCTAGAGAAGATGTCTGTCTGCTTGGTAGCTCGGTCACTGACTACCATTTGCTTTCCCACTGCAGAAAAGCGTGCGAAATTGGAAATGTCTAAAAATCCTCTGGGATTATCTAACTGGATTGGTGTAAATGTTCTGTCGTGGTATGTTTGTCCACACTGATATTGAGTTATACTCTAATTATACACCCTTAGTACATTTGAGAACATAGAAGTTGGTTTTCTATTAAACTTATATTCATATCTTTGAGTCGAGGAAGGAAGGGAGATGAATGAATTCTTACTGAACCAGTGCCAAGCATTCTGCTTTACATACATGTGTTACATAGTTCTGGCAACAACTCTGCAAGGGAGGTGAAATAGCATCTGTGACAGACGCCCCTCAGAGAAGTCAAGAGATGTGCCTGAGTTGGCCTCATGGGTCATGCTGGGTTCTGGGGTCTCAGTGCCTGTGTCCATTTTTCCTTCCCTCTCTATTATAGCACCTTTTCTTTCACTATGTATTTTAAATTTTATTATGTCTTGGTTCTAAAGTATAAACTGCCTATTAACTCCTATTTGTTTTGTGATGGAATTTTAGATATATTTTACTTTTTATAATGTTGCTGTAGAATGTTACAGTAAAACGTACATAAATGTACAGCTCAATTAATTTTCCTAAACTGATCGTATTCACGTAATCAGCACCCAGATTGAGAAACAAACATACCAATATCTCAGAAACCCTCTTTATTCTCCTTTTCAGTCATTTTCCTCCCTACTTCCTAGGTAATCACTATCCTGACTTCTAACAACAAAAATGAGTGTGTTAGTTCTTGAATTTTATGTTAATGGAATCATATAGTAGGTACTCTTTTATGTCTGGCTACTTTTTTGCAACATTTCATTTGTAAGATTCATCTTTATGTTGCATGTAGCTGTAGATTGCTTTATAATGTTTCATTGTGTGCCTGTACCCCAACTTATCCATTCCAACTTCCCTAGGCTTTTGGCTAGTTTCTATTAGTAGTTTGGGGCTATTACGAATAGTGCTGTTGTTAAACTAGCACATGACTTTTGGTAAGTATAAATATTCTTTTCTGTTGGGTATATACCTAGGAGTAGAATTGCTGGGTTATTATTTTTTTTAGAGAACAATTTTAGTAGTTTGTGTTGCTATAAAGGAAACCCGAGGTTGGATAAGTATAAAGAAAAGAGGTTTATTTGGCTCACGGTTCTGCAGGCTGTACCAGAAGCATGGTGCCAACATCTGCTTCAGATGAGGGCCTTATGGAAGCTTCTACTTATGGCACAAGGCAAAGGGGACCCAGTGTATACAGATCACATGAAAGAGAAAGTGAGAGAGAGAAAGGGAAGGGAGGTGCCAGACCCTTTTTAACAACCAGCTGTCCTGGGAACTGAGAGTGAGAACTCACTCATTACACAAAGATGGCACCAAGCCAGTCATGAGGTATTTACCCTCATGCCCCAAACACCTCCCATTTGGCCCCACCTCCAAACACTGGGGAGGGATCAAATTTCACCACAAGGTTTGGAGGGTCAAATATCCAAACTACAGCAGATGCTCAGTCATTGGTTAATTCAACATAGATCTCTGGAGACTTTTCAAAATGCATGTGCCTGAATTCTTAGAGATTTAGATTCAGGTCGTCCATCTGAAGTAGGACTGAGTTTTCTTCATTAAAAACAAAATGAAACTTCACAGAAATTCAGTGGTGCAGCAGAAGGTGAGATTCACTGATTTTATTCATGGCAAACAATGCTAAATATTCCTTAGATATCTTTTCTACATTTTATATAAGGGGATGTGTTTATGTATATATGTATAGATATAATCTAATGATACTTTATGACACAAACACATTATTTCTACTTATTTTAGCTACTTTCTGTTATTATCTTTCATTTTGAAAAAGAAGAATGAAATATATTAACCCAATTCAGTTCTATCCGGTGTTTACTTTAGTGCCTGCTGTGTGTTCAACTCCCAAGGAATTTGATGTTTTCATACAGCAGGTGTTTTCTCAGACCAAGGAATTCAATTGTTTTTATTATAAAAGTAATCTATACTCTTCATTAAAAAACAGCAAGCTGTAGAGAGATATATAAAATAAAGATGAAAGTTCCGTTTTTTCACCCACCAACTCTCAGGCTTACTTCCCAGAGGGAACCACCATCTTCCTCCTTTTTCTAAGCACCTGTGAGGTGTTGGACTTTGGTGATACGGCACTCTAGTTTGTGGTCTTAGACTAGTCAAATCATTCTAAGCCTCAGTTTCCTATTCTAGAAAATGGGGTGGCAATATCTCATAGGAATATTGCGAGGACTAAATGTGACAACTTCTGGGAAGTACCAAGTATAGTACCTGGCATGTGATAGGCACTTAATAAACGGAGCAATTAGGATTGTAATTCTGATGGTGGCTAACCATCTGCTTTCAGAACAAAGGAAGGTACTTTGTATGATACCTCCAGGCAGCATCGCTCACCTTCTGTTCCATTGTAATCCTATTTCCACATAAGCAGAAGCCAGTTGGAAGCTTGTGCCATTCACAGAAAATGTCAGAGATTATGTTTTTGTAATTTGCTCAATTACAAATATGCCAAGCTGCCTGAAGGTAAATTTTCTGGAGTCCAGACATCTCTCACTGTCAGGGGTATGACAAAGTTCCATTCTTATATTCACAGCTTGTGTGGCGTAATGCAGTTTTGTTTGTATGTCCCTATTCAAACGCAGTTTGCAGTGTCATGGTATAAGTACAAGGCCCCTGATTTGCAAAATATTGTGTTGCATTTTAGTTCCTTCCATCCTCCATAGAACTCATTCCTGACACTTTCCTAAGGGCTTACTTTTAGTTGTCACACACAGGCTATGAGTGAGTTCTCCAAGGCTCCTTGTTCAATTTCATAATGATGTGATTAGGTTTACATGCAAAACCCATAAAGACAACTGCACTAGTTTTACTTTAAATGGAGTAATTTCTTCTGTTGTAGTTTACATGTCCCAACACATGCTTATTCATTTACAACTGTGAGGTGGCATGCAGTTTACAAACCCACTACACTTGCGGTCCCCTTACTGCCTGTGAGGATCTTCAGGTCCGTGGTTGTATTGTATAAAGGTAGCCCAACGTATAACAATGTGAGTGCCCTGTGTTGAATAGAATAAATGGTTAAATAAGTGGGTGTGTGCTCCTCACTATATATAATAGTTGTGTTTGGAAACAGTTGTGTCTAATTTTTATAAATTTGAATTTTATGAGATGGAAAAGTAATTGCTATTTCAAGCAAACCTGAGAGAAATGCTTTTGAGAGGATTGTTTTTTAAATGGAGTCATTCCTCTGCTTTGTAAAGGATTGGAATCATCTCTTGCATTTAATTGTGGTCCCCATTAAGAGCTAAAATAAGCATAAGCAGAAGAGCCAAAGAATTAGGTTTCACCTGTGGTCCACATTGCCCAGTAATAGAAATTGATTACCACTCATGGTGTCCAGCCTGAGAAATAGATGTCCTCTAAACCATCCTGTGGATCTTAAACATTCTTCTTTTGTTTTTCTAAGTATCGAACGTGAGCTAATTTAAGGAAAGCGAGGGAGGCTTAAAACAGCTTGGTTTTCAACTACTAGGAACACAATTTCAGGAGATTTTCCCACTGAAAATGGGAAATTTCAACTCAAAAGGTTAAACACAATCAATCTGAGCAGGTGTACTGTTTACAATTATAATCAATACTGGAAATGTTACGGATATTTCCATAAATTAACCACCTCATGCTGTATTATCCTTAAAAAATCAGTGCCCCGGTAGAACCAAAAACAAAAGGAAATCTGCCTGTGATGTATCCTATACATTTTTAAAAAGGTTTTTTCTTTTTGGAGCAGTTTTAGGATCATAGCAAAATTGAGAGGAAAGTACAGGAATTTCTCATATACCTTCTGCCCCTTCCTCACTGTCAACATCCCCCACCAGAGCGGAACATTTGTTGTAATCTATGAATCTACTTTGATACATCATGATCATCCAAAGTTCGTAGTTTACATTTGGGTTTGCCCCCGGTATTGTGCATTCTATGGGGTTGGACAATGTGTAATGACATGTATCCCTCATTGTAGTATCATAGTGAATCTTTTCACTGCCCTGTGCTCTGCTGAGTCATCCCTCCCCCACAACCCTTGGCAACCACTGATCTTTTTGTTGTTTCCATAGTTTTACTTTCTCTAGGATGTCATACAATTAAAATCATTTTATATGTAGCCTTCTTTCACTTAATAATATGTATTTAAGGTTCCTCCATGTTGTCTCATGGCTTGATAGCTTATTTCTTTTTAGCAGTGAATAATATTCCATTTTCTGGATGTACCGTAGTTTGTTTGTTAATTTATTTACCCTAGTTTATTTATCTAATGAAGGACATCTTAGTTGCTTCTAAGTTTTGGCAATTATGAATTAAGCTGCTTTAAACATCCATGCGCAGGTTTTTGTATGGACATAAGTTTTCAAGCACGATTGCTGGAACATATAGAATGTTTAGTTTCATTCTTTTTTTTTTATATTCCATTTTGTTCTGAGAGTTGGGGTAATTGTGAACATGGCCATCTTTTTAGGAGTTGTTTGGTAGCAAGACATAGAACTCATCACAACTAGCTTAAGGAAAGTCAACTGGAAGGACACGGTGTCTCACAGATCTCAAGGGTGGGCAGTGCTACTCTGCCTTTCAGGGGATAGAATCTGGAACATAACTGTCGGGAGGCGTCCAGGCCACCCTCTCTTCAGATGGCTGCTTTTCCCTAGTTACGTATTCTTACCTCACTTGCCATGTTAGCTTCATTCTCCAGTCACTGATGACAAAAGGTTTTTACTGCTTTGCTGGTCCAACATCACCTCCCCAGCCTCCACTCTAAATCATCTTCCAGCTCAATCTCTAAAAAATATCTGCTGTTTTGATTCAAGTAGACCTGCCATTTGACCCAGCAATCCCATTACTGGGCATATACCCAAAGGAAAAAAGGTCATTCTGTAACAAAGGCACGTGTACCCAAATGTTTATAGCAGCACAATTCACAATAGCAAAGATGTGGAAACAACCCAAATGCCCATCAATACATGATTGGATTAGCAAACTGTGGTATATGTATACCATGGAATATTACTCAGCTATAAGGAATGATGAAGATACGACATCTCTATGGTTCTCCTGGAGAGAGTTGGAACCCATTATATTAAGTGAAGTATCCCAAGAATGGAAAAACAAGCATCACATGTACTCACCAGAAAATTGGTTTCCCTGATCATCACCTAAATACAAATCTGGAAACGACACCAATTGGACATCAGACTGAGGTGGGAGGTGGGGGAGGGGATGGGGGTATGCCTACACAATGAGTGCATTGCGCACCGTTTGGGGAGTGGTAACACTTGAAGGTGCTGACTCGGGAAAGGGGGGGTGGGGAAAAAATATGAAACTATTGTTTTTAACTTGCACTGTTCACTTAATAATTTATCATGAATATTTCCCATATTATTTCATATCATTGTACAAGAAATAATGTATACATTATGAGGACATACTGTATCTAACAAGATATACTGTTAGACTCTTTGATTCTGTAAAATTAAATTGAAAAAAAAAAAAAAAAAATAAATAAATAAATAAAAAAATCTGCTGTTTTTATTTAATTTTTAAATTAAACTTTTTATTTTGAGATTGCTGTAGATTCACATGCAGTTGTAGGAAATAATGCAGACAGATGCTATGTACCCTTCATCCAGTTTCCCCCATTGGTAACATCTTGCAAAACTGATTGTACCATATCATAATCAGGGTATTGATCTTTATACCGTCAAGACACGGAACAGTTTTATCACCGCTAGAATCCCCCGTGTTGCCCTTTTATAGCCATGCTCACTTCCTTCTCTCTCTACCCCTTCCTTATCCCCGGCAACCATGAATCCGTTCTCCATTATTAAAACTTTGTCATTTCAAGAGTGTTATGTAAGTGGAATCATACAGAATATAACCTCCTGGAATTGGCTTTTTCACTCAGCATAATTCTCTGGAGATGCACACAGGATTTTTAGTGTATCAACAGCTCCTTTTTATTGCTGAGTACTATTCTGTGCTATGGCTATAGCACAGTTTGTTTAACCATTTACTTGTTGAAGGGTATCTGAATAGTTTCCACTCTTTCTACTATTACAAATAAAGCTGCTATAAACATTCATGTGTAGGTGTTAGTGTGAACCTAAGTTTTCATTTCTCTGGGATAAATACTCAGTAGCACAATTGCTGGATTGTAAGGGGGTTGCATGTTTAATTTTTTAAGAAGCTACCAAGCTATTGTCCACAGGAGCTGTACCATTTTATGGTCACACTAGTAATATCTGAGTGTTGGTACTTCAGTGCAGCATAGCAAGAATGGCAGTCTAGGCTCTCCACTCAGCCCTTACTGCGTGGGACCACAGTTTATTCCATGGTACTTGATTTGTGTAGGATGGTTATTATTTAAGAATTTTTTATCTTCCTAGGCTGCCACTTTTCTGATCCTTTGGCTAGGGTGAGCCTTTTATCTGGGCTTTTCTTATCTGTTCCTATTGGTGTTTCCCAGTTGCTGTCTTCTGAAAGACCCAGTCTGGGATATATGAGGTCAAAAGAAAGCCTAGGGAAATCACCACTGTGTTGTTATTTGGGTGGTCTTTCTTCTCTCTGTTTTTCAGAGTTGTTTTATTATTTTTTTTTAAAAAAAACATATATAATATCACAGGTTTTACTTGTACTTAGTGGGAGAAATAGGTTAAATCTGTCCACTCTGTATTCTTGGAATTGGAAGTTCCTTTGCTGGAGCTTTTGAATATTATCTCAGGCTTGTGGGCAGAGACCATCCAGATGGCCCATTTGAGCTCAATTGTCCATGTCTATTTGTCTACAGCAGGGCAGTAGTGCCATGGCTTGCTACCAACTCAGCTGGAATGGTTGAAGCAGAATCTTTAAAAAGGGAATTTGAATGAGCTGGTATTCTAGGAGATGGTTGCTGTATTGACCCTTAAGGTTTCAAAGAACTATTACTTTATTTCCAAGTTGTATTCCATTTGTGAGAAAAGATGACAATTATTTATTTAGAAATACCTGGGCAATTTGCAAACTGTATATAAATGAACAAATTAACTATGAAAAGAGATGAGAAAATTGAATGGATAGTATTAATAATAATCTTTAATAATAAATGAGGAAGAAATACCACATAACATGAATTTACAAAGATAACTGGAAATTATCAAATTCCATATGCATTACTTAAACACATTAGCTCCAAGATGCAATCTGTTAATCGTAGCCTACTCAGTCATAAGACGTTCATTACATATTCTTGACAAATTTTAACTGTCATTTTCCTGTCAGAAGTTTGACATTCTCTGCAGTGTTTGCTGTGCCTTTTAGTAGTATTTAAAAGTCAGCTAGATTCCTGCAAACATAATTAGGTTAGAGATGTTCTGTCTCTGATAAAAACTCTCTAATTGAAGAGAAGGATGTTTTCTGTAACTTATTTCCAATTCTAGTTACCCTGATAGTTTCTCATTTTTTACCCAGTTTTTCTTAAATAGCTTCTGGAATTTTCCTCATTCAGTAACTATTTATTAAGTGCCTACCATTACCCAGGCAGTGCTCTAGATTCTAGGTATACAGACGTGAGTAGAGTAGAATTATGTTTGTCCCTTATAGAGCTTCCATTCTATTTGGGAAGACAGACCATAAACAAATATACGAGATAATATATAATACTTACCCAGGTGATGGTGAGTGCTTAGAAGAACAATTGCAGTGCAAGAGGATTGAACAAGTGCAGTGGTTCATACCTGTACTTTAGGGGGTCAAGGCAGGAGGATTGCTTGAGGCCAGGAGCTCAGAATCAGCTTGGGCAACATAGCGAGACCCTGTATCTACTAAAATTAAAAAATTTAACCAGTTGTAGTGGTGTGCACCTGTAGTCATAGCTACTCTGGAGGCTGAGGCAGGAGGATCACATGAGCCCAAAAGTTTGAGGCTGTGGTAAGCTATGATCACACCTGTGCACTCCAGCCTGGGTGACAGAGTGAACTTGTCTCTAAAAATAAAATAAAATAAAATATTAAGAAAAGAGAATTGAGAGTGATGGATAGTGAAGAATGAGGTATACAAGGAGTCTTCAAAAAGTTCATGGAAAATGTATATTATGAAAAAAGCATGCATGAGCTTCAAAATTCTTTTGGACCAAAATAAACTCATACTACTAACTTGCTATAACATGTATGAACAGGATCTAGTTTGAGGCACTAAGAAGGATAAGACATCAGTTTGAAAAGAGCCCCTATCAGAGCAAAATGAATTCTGCTAAAATTGAAGCAAGAACAAACATCAAATTTTGGGTAGAAGAATGGTTAAATCATTAATGCTTTATGAAAAGTTTATAGGAGATAAAGTCTCAAAGAAATCAGCAGTTTAAAAACGGATAATTTGTTTTAAGTAAGGGACAAGGTGTTGTTGAAGATGAAGCCTGCAGTGGCAGACCTGCCATGTCAATTTGTGAGGAAAAAATTAAACAACTATGCTTGTGAGGATGCGATGAGAAGACAACCATCTGAAAATGGGAAGTGGGGCCTCACTAGACACCAGATCTGCCAGCACCCTGATCTTGGATTTTCTAGTCTCTAGAACTATGAAACAAATGTTTGCTTAAGCCACCAGTCTATGATAATTTGTTAATAGCCGTCCAAACTGATTAAGACAATACTTTTAGGTTCTAAAATTTCCATTTTGTTTTTCTTTATGCCTTTTATTTATTTGCTGTTTCAAGAGTGTTTACAATTGCTTGCTGCTAGAGCATTTTTATAATGGCTGCTTTAAAGTCTTTGTCAGGTAATTCTAACATTCATTTTATCTTGATGTTGATGTCTGTAGGTTGTCTTTTCCCATGTGAATGGAGAATTTCCTGGTTTGTTGTATGCCAAGTACTTTTGGACTAAATCTGACACATTTTGAGTATTATGTTGTGAGAGGCTGGGTCTTGTTTAAGTCCTATGGTGAATGTTGATAATTTTGTTTTAGCAGCCCGATTAGGGTCAGACTGTAAGTTCAAGACTGCCTTCAGTGTGCAGAGGAAATTAGAAACAAACATTTCTTGTAAAAAGAATAGCTTACTACTTTCATATATATATTATGTAATTTAATCTTTACATCTACTCAGAAGGATGTGTGGGATTTAATTTTCGTGAAAGCCCAGTGAGCCTCATAATAGAGCCTGACCTACTAGGATTGTGATTAGGAGCTTGGATTCTGAAACCAGACTCCGAGGATTTGAATCTTGGCTCCCCTACTTATTACCTGTATTTACTTTGGACAAATTACTTAACTTCTTAATGCCTCAATTTCCTTTCCTGTAAAATGGAGAAAATAATGATACCTGTCTAAAAGGATTGTTATGTCAAGAATTATGAGGTTCATAACTTTAGAAAGGAAAGCTTTATTTCTCAGAAAGAGTTGCAGCCTGCAGGCTGGTAAGCATAGCCTCTGGCAGAAACTGAAAGCAAGCACTTCCAGGGATGGGAGGGTGAGGCAGGAATTTATGCTGAATGGGTTGGCTAAGTATACATATTCAATAGGCTATAGGAGGAGTTATGAATATTCACAAAGTAGGGATGTGTGCACGTGTAGTAAGCAAACATGCATGTTACATATGTCCCATGTTCACTTTGAGGCAGAGACTTAACATTTAAATGCATTAAAATTAGGCTGTATACATCATAAGGTGAAATAGAGGACCCAGGGGCATCCTGTGTGCAGCCTCTGTAAACCAACCAGAACCAGTCCCTAAGACCTTGGTCTCTTATCAGGAAGGGCTGCTGGTCAGTTATTGTATAAATCAGCAGTGGAACAAATCTTTTGAAAGTGGTGGTTTCTGTTTAAGTGAAAGCTAATGGTGGTTAGTGAGGGAGCGGTTATAAGAGGTGTGTCTGACCTCTCATCCTGTCATGGCTGGGAACTCAATTTTTAAGGGGGTCCCCTCAGCTAAGAGGGGGTTCATTCAGTCAGCTGAGGGCTTAGTATTTTATTTTATTTCTCAGTTGTAAAGGTTGAATTAGTATAAGTAAAACACTAAATGTAGAGCCTGACATATAGTAGACCCTATATGTTTTAGCTACTTTGGAAAAAAATTTTTTCTCATGTGATACCATGGGCAACTCTCAGAGTTGCTTCAACCAAGGAGAAGAATAGGCCTGAATAGGGAAGGAGCTTATTGTAAGGCAGATAAGTCAGGATGTATAAATTTGGTTTGTTGTCACTCACTGGGAATTTGAAGGGAAAAGTATGAAACATGAAGTAGAATCTCTTGAATTATTTTCCAGAGAACTTCCCACCAGAGAGATCATACCAGGTTCCTGGGCTGAGGGTACATTGGTGCTCTAATGAGCCATACTAATGAGCTGTGCACAGCCTTAGGGCCATGTTGGCACCCAGGAGCATGAGGATGCTCTATGTTGCAGCTTAACAATGGACTTCAACTCAGATGGGGGATTTTATTTCCCTCTTCAGGGTAGCCATAGATAAGAGGAAGATGAGAAGTGACAAGCATGGGATGGCATAATAAAAAAAAAAATTTGGTCTCTGTCTCCACAAAGCTCTTAAAACTCTTGGAATTTCCTGAGTAATAAGGGTGACAGGAATGTCTTTTATTACTTGTAATAAGCATCTTTCAACTGGACTGAGCTTATGCTAATGAGGTGACTCTTTGTGGGCTCCTAGATGGCTTCAGGATGGGGGCTGGTGACCAGAAAGATCAAGCCTTGGTTATAAACTTGAAACTATCAGCCCTAACCCCAACCTCCAGGGAGGGAGAGGGGCTGGATATTGAGTTCAATCTACATGGCCAATGTTTTAATCAATCATGCCTACATAACGAAACTTCCACAAAAACCTCTAAAAGACAAGGTTTGGGGGGATTCCAAGTAGGTGAAGACTTTGACGTTCTGGGAGAATGGTGAACCTGGAAAGTACTTGGAAGCACTGTGCTCCTATCCTCACATCTTGCTCTATGCACCTGTTCCATTTGGTTCTTCCTGAGTTGTCCTTTATAATACGGAGGTAAAAGTAAGTAAAGCACTTTCCTGAAATCTGTGAGTAATTACATCAAATCAGTGGTGAAAACCCTCAAGTTTGTAGCTGGCTGAGCAGATATATGAGTAGCCTGGCCACCTGATTTGCAACTGACATCCGAAGTGAGGGCAATCTTGTGTGACTGAGTCCTTAACCTGTGGGGTCTGCATTAACTCCAGGAATTGCTGTCAGAATTAAATTGTTGGATATTCAGTTGGTGTTGGAGAATTAGAGAATCGGTTGGTATGAGGAAAACTCTTACACATTTGATATCTGAAAGAACTTTTCACATGGCCAAATGAGAAATATCCATAGTGGTGATACCATATCTGTGGTCAAGCAAATGACTATCTTTGATCAGGACGTGAGTCAGCTGGGAGCTTCACAGAGAGGTGGAATTACCCAAAGGAGGTGCTGAGCTATTATAATATGGTTATTATAAGGAAGAAAATTATTGCTATTTGATATCTATGTAAGAAAAATCTGAGAATTCGCAGGCTGAGTCTGGAGTGACTTCTGGGCTGAGTTTTCCATGATTATGCTGATTATTCATTTTTTAATTCATTCAATAAAAAGATATTGATTTTTTGTTATGTGCCAAGCATTTGAACTATAGCAGTGACAAAACAAAGTCTTAGCCTTTAGGTAGCTTATTATCTAGAAAAAGAGAAGAGAGACATTGAACCAACAATGAAATAAATGAAGAGCTGATGAAAGTTTAGGACTACTGTTTTTTAAAAATTTACTATGCCAGAAGCTCTCATGAATATATAAGAGGGAGATTAAATTTTAGAATAAAAGAAACTTCTGCTCTGAAATCACTTAACTACTCTACACTTTGTGATATTCTTTTTTTTCCATGAAAGCTTAACATTCCTTCACTAATACAACTCATAAAAAGGAGATAGAAGAGGAGAGAGATAGGTGAGTTTAAAATTCTTGTTAGAGACAACTTTAACAGTTGTCAGCTCTTGGTTCTTGGTGTGCTCTTGGCTGAACAATGATGAGACATACCAACAGCAAGGCAAGCAGGAAAAGAAGTATATTGAGGATGGGCAAGATAAGTTTACAAAGCAAGAGCAAGATACAAACGGGGCCCATTTTGTGACAAGAGGCTCTGGTAATGGTCTGGGGTCTTGTTTTATAGTGTCTGGATTGGGCCCTCCTCGAGGTTCAGACGTCACCACTGAATGACTTTGAGGACAGTTAACCACATGATAATTAGCCTTAGATCACCCTAGGTCACTTTTCAGATCCTGTTGTGCCTGGGCTGCCTGGCCTGTGGGCTGGGCAATTCCCTGCTTTCTTTTGCAGATTAGCAGGAGTTCCTCCTTCCCCCAGCTGCGGCAGTTGTTGGGGCAGGATTAAGGTGTGGCAGCACCAAGACAGGGGGCCCACCTTTGTCTTTCTTCCCCAGGTGGGGCAATTGCTCAAGGCAGCACCAAGGCGAGGCACCCGCATTTGTCCCTAGGAGAGTCGGAGGTTCCTTGCTATCTACCTAACAACTTGAGGCACTGAGATAGGCCATAATCCAACCATTCCTAATGGGGTACATTGTGGTAGTAAAGTCCCTATTCAGAATATCCCACTTTTACCACTACCTTCCTCCTCAATACAATGAGATGTTGAAGAGCAATGATGCATGGTCTGTTTTAAGATACACAGTGTATTATTAGGATGAGTATTCATTTTGATTTTCTGAAAAGAATACAAAGTCTTGTTTCTTTTAGGAGTTTGCCATTCTTCAGGATCCATTTCTATGTTTCACCCATTCCTAAATTTCATCCAAGGATTATTGGTTTTCATCTACCTTCTTTTCGTAATTCCTCTAAATGGTTTTCTATTAGCAAATATTTACTCCCGTATTATCCTTCAAATTTGACTGAAATAACAACAAAAATATGTAATCACAGCATATTCCAGAGGGTTGGTGTAGCCTACTGGCTATAAAAATCTCTGATTTCTGTAGTGTTTCAACTCTCTACCCTCCATCTCCCTTGGGACAGATGACCCCAGATCAGAAAAGAGAGGCTCTCATTATGTACACAGGTGGATTTGATTATTTAGTAAATCTTTAACTCTTAAAAATCCAAAAAACTTGTATATTTCTGGGGATACATTTCTAAGAGATGGAACCTCCATTTTTATTGACACTTTTGTTAAAATCAGAGGGGCAGGACTGTAACTGCTCAGCCACATTCTTGGTTTGACACAAAATAAAGGTGGGTCAGGCCTTTATGTCTGAGCCTGTTGTAGACTCTACATACCATGTCTTCACGTAATAAACTTGGTCTCTCTTCTTCTTGAATGCCAGTTTTTCAAGCTACTGAATTCTGCACCTGTAGCAATTTCTGGCTGATTGTCAAGAAAGGCCCAGGGAATCACAAATTATAGAGTTACATGCCTTGCAGAAAAGTTTAAAAACATGGCCCCATGTAGTCTTTGCATTAAACACAGCAGAAATTAAGGAAAATGAAGACAAATTAAACAGCAAATATTAAAATTCTGTTGCAGTCAGCATGTATGGAGGTAGCGGTTGTATAGTCATTTGCTGAGTGTTTCTGTGGCCTGGATAAGCCTGCTTTTAGTTACTTCCGCAGCTTTCAAGAATACTATATATCAGGAGTAATGAGGTTCTATTTTTTTTTCTAAATTGTGTTTATCCATATTAAATTGAATAATGAAATTCTTTGCAAATAATTCAGACAGCGGTGCTATCAATCAGTAGCGCTTTCTCAGGAAGAACTAATTGTCCCGTGTGGTGGAGCAGCTGGCTGTGTGTGGGAAGCTGAACCCCTACATGCTCTCCAGCCAAATTTCCAGTGTCTACCTAGATTGCTGGCTTTCAACCTCATTGAAGGTTTGCACTTTTACATGATTCTAGTTGTATTTGTGTCTTTCGGTTGAGAAAATACATAATGAAAAAATTTACTATGATGTGTCAGCTAATAAATGCAGAAAGAAAAGGAATGTTAGAAAAATCACTGTATTGAAATCCCCAGAAGAATAACATCAATAGACATTAAAACTTACGGGCAAAAGTTGTTGGAGAACAGGAAACTCACATGGTCTTGAAGTGCCACTCCATAGATTACTTACTATTTGCAAAGGGAATAATGAACCTTTGAAATGCAGACAATCTGCCCATGATCATCTTAACCAAGTGACCAAACTTAGCATCCTGAGTAGTGGGACAACTGGTTTTATGTGTCCCCAGATTCAATGCAGTAAGAAGTACATGGTATTGCCTCTGAAATATTCTTTCAAAAAATGTTTTAGCTGAATCTATTAATGAAGCATCAGACAAATCTATTATGTGGAATATTCTACAATACCATTAGCTTAGCCTCTTCCAAAAAAATCAATGCCATAAAAAATAAAAATAGGTGAGGGCATTATTCTATATTAAAAGAGACTAATGAAGAAACAACTAAAGACCTTCCTTGAATTTTGTTAGATCCTAGGTCAGGAAAAAACCCTTTATCTTTTAAAGATATTTTTAGGACAGTTGGTGCAATTTAAATATGATTGGTTCTTCTCTCTTTCTCTTTGTTATTACTAAATTAGTGTTAATTTTAATAGGTATGAGAATCATATTGTGGTTGTATAGAAGAATGTTCTTAATTTTAATCTCAGGAGATGTTGCTAAAGTATTAAGGGGTGAAGAGACATGATGTGTGCAATTTACTTGTAACGGAATCAGCAAAACAAAAGAGCATTGCCAATGAGTGCACAAAAGAACAAGCAAGAGATAATGAGAATATATTGCCAGTAACATGAAGACTTGGTGAATGTAGATGAATGGCCTGTGGGTGTTCATGTGGTATTCTTCCAACTTCTCTGTAGCTTTGAAAATGTTCAAAATAAAATGTTTGGAGAAAATTTGGTTATTGAATCTGAAATCTCCTAGACATGTGAGGAAAAAAAACCTGAGTTCAATAATATTTTAAAATTAATTGGAATTATATTAAATATAAAAGCAACTCATTATATTGGAAGAGTCATAGGACATTTCATGTGGATGACACATTCTTTCAGCCTGTAAGCATTGCTTACTAACATATGGATTCACAGAGCTCTCGAAATAACTGCAAATCAACTCACGTCCAATTCTCTTGGGGGATCTGCCCCCTTAGGGAGGGAAGTCTCTGATCTACAGAGGATTGATTCCTTGTCATCAAAATTAGTCTGACAGATCTCTATGCCTAGTGGAAAGCTACTCTTCATTTCAGAAATAAAAACTGTGGTCTGTGCAGCTGCTTTGGAAGATATTGGCGTTCTTGGGCTCTAACGATAATTGTGTCTGTCTTGCCGGCATAGCTGCTCTACCTCTGACTTTGGTCCTATGAACATTTCCAGTTCTTTGGAGACCACTACCACATTCTCTTTAGTGCTGTCTCAAATCAAAATTAGTTTGATTTATCTATGTTTCCATGGATATCTGTTTTGCTCTTCATTGAACAGATTTCAAGATCTCTTACTCTATTTGGGGCAATTTTACTATGTTTCATAACCACTTCCTGAGTCCCTGTTCTATGTGCTCTGCTGTTCTAAGTAGCACAGGAAAGCAAGTCCCAACGCTGAGAATCACTCGGAGTCCAAGTGGATCCTTGGCTTTGTGAAAGAAAGAATTCAAGAGCGAGCCAACAGTATAAAGTGAAAGCAAGTTTTATTTAGAAAACATGGGAGATATACTGCACAGACAGAATAGAGGCCAGTTCTCCCAGCTGAGGAGAACAGTACCTTTGTTTTTTTTAAATTTTAGCTTAATCATATGCTAAGCAGGGGTGGGGGGGTGCAGAATATTCATGTTATTTCTTGGAAATGGGTGGTGATTTTGTAAAACTGTGAACCCTCCCTTTTTTTTTTTTTTTTTTTACTTTATAAGGTCCCTTCTGGAACTATCATGGTATGGGTGGGAATTTCTTTCAGCATGTTAATATATTATAACTAGCGTATAATGAGCTGCAACGCCAAGCAGGGGCTGATTTCCTTGCCATCTTGGTTTCAACCCATCTTAACTTGTTCTGTCACCACATCCTGTTTTTGATCAGGGTGTTTAGGGGCTTTCGACTCTGTGTTAAGCAGTGTCTGTCGGTTCCCTATCTCATAAGCATGATAAGACTGTAAATAGTTACTTTTCCAATGAAATGGTGACTTTAAAAAGGAGAGTTTATATTAAGTGTATTCACAAAACCAGATTAATAAGCAAAAGGCCTAAAATATAAGGAAATGAAAATATATTTTACTTAAAAAACCTTTATTGTAAAATAAAACAGATGTAAACAATTGCATAAACCAAATATATAACATGAATTATTATAAGGCAAATGCCTTTGTAACTATCACCCAAACGAAGAAATAGAACTTTGTTAGTTACTTTAGAAGACCCCTGAAACTTTATATTTGCAATTCCCCATTCCATTCATAACCTCTTCCATGTCCTCTAACAGTAACTACTGTCCTGACTTTTAAAACTTTTTTTTTTTTATTGCTTTATCACCAAAATGTGCACCTAAATACTCTGGTTTCCTCCCTCCCTTCTTTCCTCCCCTATATGTATAATGCCAGTACAGTATAGTATAGAATAGGCCTTCTGTGGACTCTTCAATGTTCAGGTTTTCCATCCATCCCGCTTCCCTCACTTGCAATTTATTTGTTGAAGAAACCTAGATGTTTGATCTGTAGTGTTTCTCCCCAGTCTGGATTATGCTGATTGCATCCCCAGCATGTGGTTTAGGATGTTCGTCTTCCCTTTTTCCCCTTGTATATTGGTGTTTGGATATAAAAGCTTAATCAGATATGAATTTTTTTGCAAAATTATTTCACGGGTGGTTTGTGTCCTTCACTGTTGACATCAGCAGCCATTGCAGCTCCATGCTCAGATCCAGTAATTTATTAAGATTTCAAAATGATGATGTTCTATTAATAATTCTACCTTTCTTTCTCCATCTATTAGTTTGAGCCTTCTATCAGAAGAACCCTAGGCCCATCTATTATTTGGTTATTCTTAGGTATTGAATGGAATTGGAAAGGTAGGATAAATGTACTGTATTCTTTCCTAATTACCAGTTTTTGAAGTAATGAGTTGGTTCATTATTATCTTACAAAGTTGACCAATTAGGGTACCCTTTTAACAAATGTTATTATGAACTTGTAAGTTTAAACATGTTTGTGTTTAAGTACACTCTAGTTATAATCCCTATTAAAACTCCATTTGACCTCCTTACGCTGGCTCCTGGGTCCTTTGCATATGTCCCTAATAGTCTTAGATACTTTCCTTGCTCTCTGGTAGGATATGTTCTGGCTCAGTTTGTACATTTTCTGTTCATGTAATCAGCCATTTTCCAAGGATCATTGATGTCTTTTAGTGGAAAATCGTTTTCGAAGACCATACTCTAGGTGCTATGGGTGCTTACTGCTACTGATTTGGTCACTGTTTCTAGGCCTTTTCATTAGTTTTAGGTCTTTTCAGGGGACAGAATCAGGGTTAATGTTATTCTAATAAAAATATACAATTTTTTTTTTTTTTTGAGACAAAGTCTTGCTGTGTCGCCTGGGCTAGAGTGCAGTGCCATCATCATAGCTCACTGTAACCTCAAACTCCTGAGTTCAAGCTATCCTCCTGCCTCAGCCTCCTGAGTAGCTGGGACTAAAGGTTCATGCCACCATGCCTGGCTAATTGTTTCTATTTTTTAGTAGAGACAGGGTCTCGCTCTTACTCAGGCTAGTCTTGAACTCCTGACCTCAAGTGATCCTCCTGCCTTGGCTTCCCAGAGTGCTAGGATTACAGGCATGAGCCACTACACCAGGCCTAAAAATATTTTATACTGAAAAATGATGTGGAGAGACGGGAACACTCTTACACTGCTGATGGGACTGCAAATTGGTGCAACCTCTGTGGAAAAGAATTTGGAGATACCTTAAAGAGTTAAAAATAGAAATACCGTTCCATCCAGCAATAGCACTAGTAGGCATCTACCCAAAAGAGCAAAAGACATTCTATAATAAAGACATCTGCACCCGAATGTTTATGGCAGCACAATTCACTATTGCAAGGATGTGGAAACAACCCAAGTGCCCGTCAATCCATGAGTGGATTACTAAAATTTCGTATATGTATACAATGGAATATTACTCAATTATAAGAAACAACAGTGATCTAGCCCCTCTTATATTTTCCCTGATTGAGCTTGAGCCCATTATCCGCAGTGAGGTATCACAAGATCGGAGGAATAGCCTCCACATGTACTGATCAACACTATGGTGCTCACACTAGTAGTAATATTGTACAGGGATTAGGGAGTTGTGGGGGTAAACTCACAACTAATGGACATGGTGTGCATTGTAGAGGGGAAGGGCAAACCTCTAAACCTCACTTGGGTGAGGTAAAGACATAAAATGTAACCAAAACATTTGTACCCTCATAATATCTTGAAATAAAAAATAAAATAAAATTGAAAAAAAAAAGTCTATCAATTGACTGTCTCCTAAGTAATCAACATTCCCTCCAGCTCGGTTGGCAAACCCTCAGCTCCTGCTTCCTACCTAGTCATGTGTGACCTTAGCACTACAGATTATATATGTTGCTCATTTTCTCCTTTTCTGTATGTTAGCTCAATATGGCATTGACCTCGCTCCTTTTCTGTTGTTTATTTTTAATGAAATTTGTTTTCTTAAACTTTTGGAAGGAGAAGTTAAGATAATTTTCCTAACTTTGCTCTGTAAAGCACATTCTTCCACTGTTTTGTATCGTATTAAAAAATATGGCAGCTTACTTTCTTAGATCTTCTTGATCTGTTCCCATCCCCATTTTTTATGTGGACACCCTCTTTCCTTTTTCTTTTTTGTCCTTGTGCTTCTCAATTTGGATTTTATTCCTAGCACTTTATCCTCAGTGTCAGGCTACATGCTGGAAAGGAGCTCTGAAGACTAGTTTTCGGAGTTCATGGAGGCGAAGATGCTGCAGAACTTATTGCAAGGCTCTTGTACTCACCCACTACTATAAAACGCAAAACTCACCCAATTTCAGCTGCTATCACATTGGTCCTCTGAAATTTCCAATGAGTTCCTGTTGGCTATTTTAGGATTCTTAGGAATATAGGATATCTAGTTGCTACCCAATGCTTTCTCTGTTACAGATGCTGTACATGCCTTGTAGCCATTCAAGGTTTGTCCACACCTGCCTGTATTTTGGGGTGCAAGAGGATATTTTGTCATCTAAGTTTGTTGAAGATGATCATCTGTTTTTCTTTGCTTTTCTAGTTTTGTAATTTTTAATTTCAGCATATTATGGGGGTACAAATGTTTAGGTTACATATATTGCCTTTGCCCTACCTGAATCAGAGCTTCAAGCGTGTCTATCCCCAGACGGTGCACACTGCACCCATTAGGTGTGTGTATACCCATCATGGTGGGATTTGACGAGATTTGAAAACTAAGCTATCAACACTTCCATCTTCCCTGAATAAAATTTTATGATGTTCAAGAACATGTAATGAAAGTAGCATATCGTTGAGTCATTCATGGAACTAGTTTCAACAAACAGATGGTTTTGGAATAAATATTTTGATAATATGTGAGTACTTAGAAATTTCCTTTAGGTAAGACTGTATTATCTAGCACCATTATCTATGAACTCTTATGAAACTGAGTTATTTCATGAAATATTTTTTTGTTTTTCTCTCCAGTCTTCCAATCTCTGATGCCCTGCATTTTTTCAAAGAAGTAAGTGTGGCAATTCTCTGTCTAGGACCATAGACATGGATGTCCTATAGTCATAGTAATCCTCCTTTCCAAAATCATGAACCATACTCTATTTCCTACTTTTGTTAACTCCTGGGATTTATTTTTCTTTTCTTTTTTTTTTAACTCTTCCAACACTACTTTTAATTTACTATATGTAAATATTCTTTGGATGTATAAACAATATAGAATCCCAATTTTTTTTTATTACCCTTTGAAGGTCTCTATGTTGAACTTTTGAGATATTGGTGTCAATGTAGGAGAAAATCATAGTGGTTGGTGAAATAACATAAGAAAGAAGCAAAAACATAATATGGTAAACTGGAAAAATTAGCTTAAGGCCATGCCTTTAAATACACATCCATTTTTCTAGCTCACCCATTACTAAAAAAAAAAGTCCAAACAGCATTTTATGTCTTTTGTACATCATCCTTATCTTAGTGTACCCTTAGGATCCAGATTTTGTTTGGTCTCTTTGTTTTCTACATAAAAGGGACCAGGTCTCCTTGGAAGTATTTGATTTCCCTACTTAGGGCGGGAAAACAAATCAGGATATTTAGTTACAGTTTAAATTATACTGTTGTCATCAGAAGGCAAGAATGATTTCAAAGATGTAAGGGGTAATAAAAAAAGTGAATAAATCTGCTTAAGGAGACTTCCTATAAGCATCAAATAATGATGATAACAGCAATACTTGGAAATTTGCATCTTCAAAAAGCCATGAATCCATAATAACACATCAAGTAAAAAAGGTTACTATTAAGTATACAAAGAGCAGTTATTATATAAAATAAGCTTATATGTACTTGGATATTTGAAAATTTTTACTTTTACAGTAGCAAGTATTATTGAATGTGGTATTTTGCTGCTTCTATTAATTAGATGTATTTCCTATCAGTGTAAGCAGAAAAGAAATCCTGTACAAAGTAGGAACTCTACCAAGAACAGGAAATACTGATTGGCATTAGTGATCGTATAAAATAATCTAATAAATTGAGTGCAAAAGTTCGTTAGGTCAAGAAGGTGGAGGTTTCAAAAGTTTTTTCTCCAATGAAATAAATTAGCCTAATTTCCTAAAAAGGTTAGCGATTCATAGAGATTCAGCCCTAGATAGCTCTCGTAATTAAGCTAAAGAAATTTCTAAGAAATATAATACTTTTTAAATAATGTTAATAGACTTGGTCCTTATATCACAATGACAGGACAATAGATTAGGGACTAGGTCAGGACATCCGAAACTGTAAAAGTACATAATTTTAAGAAAAGGCATCAAATTTTAAGAACTTGAAACTTTAAACATTTATTATATAAAGGGATTCACCTTGTGATGTTCAGTGTCACCTGTTTGCATCACCATAGCTATTATAATCATAGCCAAGATGCAAACCCTGGGTCATGTAGCCAACAACTCAAAATCTAGCTAGATCCTTGACTTATGTGACACTGTGATTTTTCTTTTGGGTCTGGTAAGATTAACAAAACTTGAGAACATTTAAAAATGGGAGCACTGGCAATGTGTCAAAATAAGGGTAAGAATAAGAAACAGTTAAACCTATTTTAGAATTTTGATAACTAGGTTTAATGTAAAGGTATTATAAGTTCTGTAATCATTGTATTTGTACATGGTTTGCAGTTTAAGATGCTTGATATATTCAAAAGCATCAACCATACTATATTTGTAATTACAGTTAAAATTATTGGCCAGGCCCAGTGGCTTACGCCTGTAATCCTAGCACTCTGGGAGGACGAGCAGGGAGGGTTGCTCAAGGTCAGGAGTTCGAGACCAGCCTGAGCAAGAATGAGACCCCGTTTCTACTAAAAATAGAAAGAAATTATCGGGACAACTAAAAATATATAGAGAAAAAATTAGCCAGGCATGGTGGAACATGCCTGTAGTCCCAGCTACTTGGGAGGCTGAGGCAGAAGGATTGCTTGAACCCAGGAGTCTGAGGTTGCTGTGAGCTAGGCTGATGCCATGGCACTCTAGCCGGGCAACAGAGCAAGACTCTGTCTCAAAAAAACAAAATAAAACAAAACAAAACAAAATTATTTAAGAGAATTTAATTAATTAAATTTATGATAAAATTGATTTTCAAAGTTTTTATTTGGATATATGAATTTAATAAATTGAGCATTAAGCTAGGTACTATAATCATGTATATTCCTCCTCTTGCATAAAAACTCCTTGGTCATAATTGTTATTGGTTCTCTAAAAAAGGAGATTTTAAATTTGAAACCAATATTCTCTCATATATAAAACTTTAATTTGCCTTTCAAATTCTTTCCCCACTGCCTTTAAGAAGCTGCAGCAGTCAACGAGCATTATGACTCACCACACTGTGATTCATCATCGTGTTCACCACCATCCCTTGGTTAAATATATTTCAGTCATTGCTGAAATGGAAGCAGAGGAGATCAAGCACAGTAAACAAGTTGGTTGTGCAGGAGCAGAATTATCTTTTTGAGCATTAGTTTTGCAAACTTCCAGTTCTGTACTTTGCCCATAGGATCTTAGATAATGGCCTGAAGGTAAAAAAAAAAAAAGGCATAAAATGATGCTTTTGAAATATTGATCATGGATATTTGTTATTTTGTCACCTCCTGCCCCTTCTTTTGGGGAGCTCTTCTTTCTTCTCTATTTCACCCATGTGCTTCTTGTGGGAGCTGTGATTATAGCTCCCTATTTCCTCCTTTCATAGGTGGGCAAGTGTCACATAAAGCACCAGAATTGTGCACCCTGTTGGTCATATAAACTCATTGACGTCAGTAGCTCAAATAAGATGCACTGACAGGTGCTGGGACGAAATTCATCCAATTTGTCTCATGCAGCACTTGATTAGGGCTACTACCAACAGAACGTTGATCAGCAAGATGAGGCCACTCTGCAGTATTGGCGCTCACTATGTATCCCAGCATCCCTGGATCAGCCTCCTGAATAAGTCCCAGAGGGGACTAGATGGTCTTAGTTCAGGTAACAATTTAGCTTTCTATCCCATGATGTGGTGGATTGTTCCAGCTGACTGTAGCATTAATCCAAGCACAACATGGGTTGTAGGTGATCGTGCACACTCTTTCCTATTCAGCCAGGATGCCATGTAGGGCAAGTCTATTATCCATTGTGACCCATGAAAGGGAGTTTAGATTGACCTGCTGATCTTCTAGGGTTTGTGCTGTCTCACGGGCTGTAGTAACTAAGTTGAAGGATGGGTTTCTGGTTATCGTCTCTCTAGGCCTCAGTGCCAGGAAGCAGTACTCACACTGTTGTATGGAATTAGGAGTCAGTGTGTTCCTGGTAGAATAGTCCTCTTTACCCTGTGTCCCCACAAGGGGATTGTAGACCAAGGGGCAGTGTCAGTGCCAGTAATTATAGAGGGCAAGAAATGGGCAAAAGAGCAACCTCTGTCCCCGGTGGCAGATATTCAATGGCCCACTCTCCTTCACATGCAAACATATAACTCAGAGGGCACAGGTCACTCCACTGCAGGATTTGTCATTAAACTTACTTTGGATCACATTATGTGGGTTTGGTTAAGACTTGTGGCAGTGTCACCAGGTAGTCACAGACTTGATTGTTATACGTGGCAGATCCCCAGGTTGCTTGGGCCTCAAGAGACATGAATTTTTATCAGTCATATTAAAATGAGGTTGTGAAGTCTACGTGTTTGTCATATAGAGTGAGTGAGGTCCACATTGGGAGCTGCTGACAATAGTGTCAAGCACAGACAGCAAAATAGTTCTTAGATAAACATGGCCACATGAGTTTTCCTGTTCCCATAACATATGGACAAGGACAATAAACCCAGCACTGAGGCAGATTGCTAGCACAGCTGCTTCTTGACTCAGGGAGACCATGTGATTGTTTTGCCAACCTGTGGTGCCAGATCTAGGGGATAAGGGGAACATTAACTGTTCTTCCCTCTCGATACTTCTCAGAGTCTAAGGTCTTCCTTCCTTCGGTGCCAGATTTGCTTTTCTCCCTCCTCAGCCAACGTAGTTTGTCTGGATCTAATAGCCACTACTTCTCCCCTTGCTCAGCCCAATGGGTCAGGTGCCATGGGGGCTGGAACACAATGATAGAACTTGTAATGACCCAAGATGCCCCCATCACTGCCCAAGTGGGCTGCTGTGGGGGTACTCTAGGGTTCTCAATCTCTATTGGCTGCTCAATATGCTCGTAGTCTGTGATCTGTCATATCCAATAACTGAAACTAGCTGTAGTTCAAGCAACAGGTTGGAGTCAGCCATAGTATATTGTCTAGTTGCAGCCCTAAGATAAACCTAGTGGGCCTCCCAGACACTGGAGTCAATGGGGAAATAAAAGAGAAGGGGTTGGGTACTGTCAGATTGTAAGAGTCACAGATGTAGAGAGCTGGTCTTTCCATTACACTCCCTGCCTCCTCTTCTATCCTGATTTTCATCACCCAGTAATTCCAAAGGGCATATTCACTTGTTGGGAACAGCTGCATTTAATACCCTTACTGTCTAAGATGTTAGTCCACAATGTTGACAACATGTTCTGTCCAGTAGTCTCTTTATTTTATTCAAGTATTTAAATGTCTATTCTACCTCTGGATGATGCCAACAGCCTCAGGATGATAAGAACCTAAAATGTCTATTGAATGCCATGTCCATTTGCCTACCTTAGGTACCTTTTGCTGTCAGTAGGATGCCACTGTCTTATTGTGAATATGCTGGATATCCAAAATCGCAGTAGAGCTTATTCTCCAATGCTACTATTGTGCGGCCATAGCTGGAATAACTGTCCAGCTATGGCCATTAGACACCAGTGATAGCAATGAAATAGCAGCAGAGGATTGATGATTCTATTTACCAGGAATGTACCCTCACTAGGGTATAAGACTACTGAGCTCCTTGGGGACAGAGAGACCTTGGACCTATCCTGAGTCCCCCTTCTCTTTAAAGGCTATCAAATCAGAGTACAGGAGTGCAGGGGCAGGCAGCAGAGGTCCTGAAGAGGAATAATTGGTTCAAGGAAACCACTGCACTTGTTACTTCCTCCAGTATAGTGATGTTGACCTCCATGGAGGAATCTTACTTACTTTCCATTTCATTGGCCTTGGGGAAGTCTCCACAGGTGGGCTACAATATCATCATTGAAACAGAAATCCAAAGTAGGAAGCCTATTGTAGAGCATGATTCTGTCTTAACTGAGTAAGCCCATATAGTCTGGAAGCATGGGGTCAAGTGTGAGGTGGCCTAGTTCCTACCATTTATCTTCTAAAAGCAAAACCTCTCATCCCCTCATTGCAAAAATGCACCAGCTGTGTCTCTTACAGATCCTCAGTCCATTAACCAAAGTGGCCCTGGATTTCCCTCCTCTCCTTCTCACTGTGGTTGCACATCTTGGTACTCTGTACTGGGGCATGCTGCACTCCAGGGCTGGTTCTAGCTGTGAGTGTTAAAACAGTGCAGCTGTACTTTCCCTCCCTGGCAGGGGCCCAAGGTGCTTTCCTAGTCCTCTGTTCTGTAGGAGAGCGAGAACCCCATGGCACTGATTTGGCACCTTGTCTCCATTCTACCTCTTAGCACTCAGCCTCTATTCATTGACTTGACTCCTGTTCATTAAGAGAGAAAGAAGTGAGGGATCATTTATTCTCCCCACCCTCTGGCCTATCACTTGGATGAGAGCATTTGCTGTTGGCTCCCTGGGAGTTTTCTTATATTCCTGAACCTGGCCCATCAGGCACTTGCCTTTTCTTTTCCAGAATGTCATTATCTATCTCAGCACCCAGCTTTCTGTTTAAGAAGAGTCCCAACCTCACAGAAGAGAGCAATGCCATGACTCTGTAAGTGCAAAAATAGACAAAAAGACTATGGATCAGAGAAAGACAGCTTATTACTCACAGCACAGTAAACAGCAGGAGCATCAACATGGTTGCACCAGTTTTCTGGTATTTAATTCAAGGGAACTGGTGCAACCATGTTGATGGGTCCAGAAAAGGGCTATGCATGCAGTAGGTTGTGATGCAAGAGGAACACAGGGCCGACATCTCAGCACCTTTGGTAAGAAGCAGCAAGCAAGTCAGTCTCCTTCCTGTGGGGTGCTCATGGTCTCACAGTAGTCACGCTGTGCTCACCTTCACCTATTAATTGCCTGTGTGACTAGCTATAGAAGTTGCCCTGGGGAGAGTCAGGCCTTGCAGTTTAGCACACTCAGGAAGAGTGTGCAGAAGCATGCAGGCCCACAGCAGATTGCCTCTCTTAACACTTATAAGTCCATTAAAAAAAAGTTCTATAATTTTTTATTTACAATTGAAAAAATATCAAATTTTATAGGGATTTTTGTGCGTAGTGAGTGAATCTGCATATGATTGTTGCTAGATTCCCAGGTACCAAGAGAAGAACCCAAGCAGGTTGGCCACAGTAGGTGAGAGACACTTTCTCTACCAAGGAAAACTATTATCCTTATTTCTATTCTCTTACCATCTTTCCCACCTGCCTGATGACAAGTATAGAAAAATTATCTGGGTTTTCTGGAACTCTGGGGGCCTGAGAAGCATAGTTATAAGCATGTCATTGCTTACTTGGACTATTACAGTATCACTCAGCTAACTTTTTTCCAGACCTGCTGGTTTAATCTTCCTCAAGCATCTCTTTCAGCCACTCTTCTGTTTGTTGATTTCCTATATTTTTTTTGGGGGGGGAGAATTAGTTTTTTTAATTTTTATTTTTTTCAGTTTGTTTTTTTTATTTCAGAATATTATGGGGGCACAAATGTTTAGGTTACATATATTGCCTTTGCACCACCCGAGTCAGCGGGCATGCTTGATTTCCTATTGTTTTTAAGGGAAGTTTCCAAACTCCAAACTGGAACATGCAAAGTCCTCCATTAAGCTAATCACATCTCTGGGTGCTCCTCTTTAGGGTAGCAAGGGAGAATCATTCATTATTCCTGAAAGATTTCTACTTCAGTTTATGTAATTACGACATTATCTAGAACTTAATTGCACACTCGTCTTCTTTTCACTTCCACAGATTTCCATAACCCTCTAAGGTCTAGCACATGCCTCACTAACTTCATGAATATTTCTCCAACTAACATGAAAACTCACTTTGCTAAGTTATCCTCCTAGCTGGCACCTAGCATAACGTTTTGACACTTCATCTCTGCTTGCCAACTAGGTTGCAAAGTTCCTGTGGGCTGCACGTTCTTTTTACCATATGGATTACTCAAGTAAGCGTTCACTGATGAATGGATGGATTTTTTTTCTTTCAATAATATTTGAAGTGTTTCAGATAAGATGACCATATTTGTTTCAATTTCATTAAAAAAAAAACAAATTCTATCTCATTTGCTTTCAGTATCTTAAGACAATTTTTGACCTTTTATTTAGTGGATTTTATTGGTAACATGTGAGTTCTTCTTAGGATAGCTTCTCATAGCATCTTAATTTTTCTCCCGTATCTTCTGTGAGGGTTAAATCCCCCGTCATTCTGAACTGGGTTCACCTGTTCTTTTAATGATTTAATTAATTATGTCAAAATCATGGTTGCTTTAGGAGTGACTCTCAAACTAATTGGCACAGCTGAAAGGAAAGGAGAAGAGCTGTAGAAAGAACTCCAAAACTGACTGGGATGTACACTAAATTTAGAGAGTATATTGCGGTAGCTACATGAGTAGTGACATCCGACTCCACAGTAACCCTGTCTGATTGATCGCTTTGGCTGAACAAGTTTTGGAACAATATGTTCGGTATAAAGTGCCTATGTGCATTTTCCCATCAAATGCAAAGGATGATTATTTTTTCTTTTGTCAAGATTAGGTACCCTCAAGTATTTATTTCAGAGAGAGAAAAATAGCTTCTTCACTGAGTTCAGAGTCGCCTGATCCTGCAGCAGGCCTGAGAGTACTTTTTTAAAAAATGATATTCCAGTGCCCTGATGTCTCTATAACAGTAAAAAATATAGACTGTGTGCCATCCACAAGTCAAAAAATGTTTATAAATCTTCTTTCCCTACACAGGAGAGAAGAAAGAATGGCGATTTGTGAGGACTAATATTTACTGAAGTGGAAAGCAGGAATGGGGTGGCAAGGAAGGAAGAGATCCTACCAGTTTGCAGCATCCCAGGGAAGAATGGGCACCTACTCGGAGTGTGAAGGAGAAACAGGGTAGGGGCTGGGCAGCATCTGGGGGCAATTTCATGAGACAGTTCGAGCCTCGGAAGAGGCTGGAATGATCGGAAAAGGATGAATTGGATGAAATCAAGTTATCCCTCCTTAAATTACATTAACACAAGTTAAATGAACCATTAAAACTGAGTTAATTTATACAAATGTCATAATTTATATAAATCCTTCTGAGCCTGGGGTGTCAAAATATTTAACAACAGGTAAAGTGTGGCCACTGATCAGTCAGGGCCCTGGTCATAGTGCAGGTTCAGAGCTCCTTTATGCAGACAAGTGTTAACACTTTAGTTTTGGGGGCCTGGAGATGTCAAGGTTGTTCTCAGGGAGGAGGAAGGGGACACTTAAGGGGTGATGGGCAGTGGTCATTTACCAACTTGTACAGGCATATCTCAATATATTATAACCCAGTATGACAGTAATAGTGTGTCTTAGGTGAATATTCATCAGTTCTGGCCCTACAATTCTATCTCTAGGATTTTCTCAGAGGAAATGAGCCCACATATTGAAAAAGCTAGATGCATGGTGATAGTTACTGTGATAATTCATAGATCATAAGACAACCGGGAATAACCTATATATTGTATAGGGGTCTGTTTAAGGTTTTCTACACTTAATAGACTATTATGCAGCTATTAAAATAGTAGTTATGAAGAGTTTGTGATAACACTTAAATGCCTTATAATACATTGTTGAGTTAAATACTATATATACAGTGTATATGTATATTTATTTTTCAGGGTGCAATGATTTATTTATTCTGTGGGATTCACATAAAAAGCAGAACTCAATACATACAGAAACCAGTGTTTTTACTTGCTCATAACTTACACAAAACAACAACCTGTAAGTTGTTTACATTTCTTAATAAATGTAATTTGATTATTTTGAATCTTTAATATATACAGTATATATTAATTTGAATACATAGTATGTTAAAAGAGACAAACTGAAGTAGAAACAGTAGTTCTGTCTATGTATAATACCTCTGTGTCCTTAATTTTGCAACTTTTTTAATGTGTTCATGCTAATTTAATAATATACAATTTAAATGGAAAAAAGAGTAAAATAAAAAATCAAATCCAAACTTAAGCTCTTCTTCTTTCCTTTCAAATGTACATGCTCTTTAATTTATTCATTATAGTTATGACATTATTGTTGCCCTGGCCCTTCACCTTGCAAACAACACTGTACTTTTTTTTTTTTTTTTTTGAGACAGAGTCTCGCTTTGTTGCCCAGGCTAGAGTGACTGCCATGGCATCAGCCTAGCTCACAGCAACCTCAAACTCCTGGCCTCAAGAGATCCTGCCGCCTCAGCCTCCGGAGTAGCTGGGACTACAGGCGTGCACCACCATGCCCGGCTAATTTTTTCTATATATATTTTTAGTTGGCCAGATAATTTCTTTCTATTTTTAGTAGAGACGGGGTCTTGCTCTTGCTCAGGCTGGTCTCGAACTCCTGACCTTGAGCGATCCACCTGCCTCGGCCTCCCAGAGTGCTAGGATTACAGGCGTGAGCCACCGCGCCCGGCCTAACACTGTACTTTTTGAAGTCAAAGTTCTAATAAACAGCTAATAGGATCTATCTATATCTATTTTAAAAAAATTATAGCTAATAGGATCTATCTATATCTATTTTAAAAAAATTATTTTAAGAAATTGGCTCAGGTGATCATGGGGGCTAGCAAATCTGAAAGCAGCAGGCTGAAAACTCAAGCATGGGTTGATGTATTCTTGAGTCAGAATTTCTTCTTCTCCTGGAAACCTCAGTTTTTGCTCTTAGGTCCTTCAACTGAATGGGTGAAGCCCACCTATATTACAAAGGTAATCTCTTGTACTTAATGTAAAGTGATTGTAGATATTAACCACATCTACAAAATACCTTCACAGCAGCACCTGGGTTAGTATTTGGTTAAAGAACTGGGTGCTGTAGCCTCACCAAGTTGACACATAAAACTAATCAGCACAAGCACTGACCATTTCCTATATTTTAGATTCCTCTACTTATATTTCTGGGATCAAGTAACAATCAGAAAAATCCTTGGGGTTTAGGATTTAATTACCTCACTCAATTCTATACATAGTTGCCATTACTACAACCAACATTTTGCTGCTTAAAATTCACCAGTGGCTCTCTATTCCCCTTAGTAAAATTCGTACTCCTTGCCAGGGTCTGTGTGGCCTGTCTGAACTGCCTCTTGCCTTCTTCCATAACCACGTCTTTGACTGCTCTCCCCACGGACACGAGGCCCTCAGCTGCTGTCCTTGCGTTCCTTCCCTACGGCATGTGAAGCTTATATCGCCTCTGGACACATAGCCAAAACCACTCCTGCTGTCTGAAATGCTTGGCCCTTAGCACCTTCATTCATGGGCTCCTTCTTGTCTTTCAGATTTTAGCTAAAATTTAGTTGGTATTTCTACGTTGGTTAAAGTTGTTAGGCATTTTATATGTAGGACCCTTCACATTCTGACAAATGTTATGAAATACCTTTATTTTAGCAGGAAAAATATAGAAGATAGATTGACCCCACACCTATTCCAGAAAGTGTTTAGTGAGTACATTCTCAGGCACTGAGATTATTGTCATTGTAATGTTATTTATTTTTATTTCAGCCTATTACGGGGGTACAAAGGTTTAGGTTACATATATTGCCTTTGCCCCACCCAAATCAGAGCTTCAAGTGTGTCCATCCCCCAGATGGTGTGTATTGCACCCATTAGGTGTGTATATACCCGTCCCCTCCTCCCCCCTCCTATCTGCCGGACACCTGATGAGTGTTATTACTATGTATGCACTTAAGCGTTAATCTGTAGTCCGAAGGAGATGGCCTCTCCCCTTCTCTCTAAACACTATGTGTTTCAAGTAATTATTCCTTCGCTACTGAGCTCAGGAATGAAAAGCAGCCGCTACAAGTGGTGACCCTGACATGATTCAGGGATCCGTGCGTCCAGTGAGCATTTTCATTGTCTGGACTACAAGGGGAATCATCGCAGGAAGGGACAGTCCCGCCCGCTGCTTTGGGAAAGGGACCAATCTGTAGTTTCAGAAGGGGATTTCTAGCATGGGGCAAGAGCTGAGGAAAGATCAGCGAATCTATCTGCACACTTTGCAGCAGCTCCTAAAAGCTGCCCAGTGTTCTGTTGAACCAAAACCCTTACAGCAGCTCTTATGTGCAGTAAGGCAACATTGCCCCAGGTTCCCAGATGAGGCCATGTTACATTTAGGACCCTGGGAATGAGTAGGGAAGATTTTTAAGAAAAATTTCAGGCAGGGGATTCTGGTGCCCCTTGCCATGTTAACCACCTGGAGTCTGGTGCGAACAGCACTGACGCCCTTGCATATTCCTGCGGATTCTAATCCACTGGAGCCCTCTCCTCCTCCTCCGCTATGAAATTCCCTAATCCTGAGCCATTCTCCCCACTACCGCCTTCTGTGGTTCAACAGGAGGAGCAGCTACCTCCTCCTCCTCCTCCTCCCCCTCCCCCTCTCAAAGGGGATCTCTATTCCTCCCCTGGTAAACCATCCGCTTTTCAACATTGCCTATGAGAGGGCCATTCTTTATGGGGACGAGATTTGCTACAACAATGGAATCATCTTCTAACTACCCGGCCTTTTCATTAGGGGCCACCACTCAGGTGCATCCAATGCAACCCACACCTTTACAACAGACTACTAATTTGCTCATCTGGATAGAGCAGGGGCCCATTAAGCAGGATAAATTAAAATATTTAAAACCTCTTGTCCAGGACCAACTTAAAGCGGGACGTATAGAACCTTCCCTGAGCCCACGGAACACTCCTGTATTCGTCATACCTAAAAAGAACAATAAGTGATGTTTACTACAGGACCTAAGAGCTCTTAATGCTATTATAGTCTCGATGGGACCTCTATAACCCTGTCTTCCTCAGCTGTCCTTAATTCCAAAAGATTGGCCATTGATTATAATTGAGTTAATGTGAGGAAGAGGATATTCTTGTGTTCAAACTCCTAGAGGTCCCGAGTGGTTCCCTTGCAGACAAGTTCGCCCACATCATGAGCTGGATTCCACAAATGAAATGTCTCTCCCTCCAGCCACTGCCCACGGGGGTCTGCCGCGACAGACATGTAACACCATGACGGTGCCCAGGATCACGTGGGGTCAATTGAAACAACTAGAGACACAGGCCTCAGCTTAGATAACACAACTGGGGGGCTCCTCCTACCCTGGGGAACACTTTTCTGGCATATTTGGCTATTGTTGCCCGTAATAGTAGTCAGGTACTCTGAGGGCTGCTCTGTAGCCTTTTTCTCCTTTTCTTTCTCCCAGGCAGTACAGCCACAGTTTACTGGGCTCATGTCTAAAACCCGCCTGTGTTTAAGCCCCTAACATGGTGGGACTTGGAGGTCCCTCTGTCTACCAGTGACTCGGCATGGACTGGAGGAGTGTGGTTGCCTCCACGTTCCTGGCAGAGAAATGGAACAGACTGGCTTAATATCAGAGTCAGTAGTTTATCATTCCTTTAATCTTCCTGTGTGTGCTACCAACTTACACAATACAACGTGGTGCATTCCCATGACCGTCCCAAAACATCTGTATTATCAACCGATCATGCATGGTTTTGTCACTTTCTGTCTCTTTTACTTTCTAGGACAATGGATCCACCAATTGATGACCTCCCAACACCATTATGAAGACACTGGCTGAAGCTTACATCTTTCTCCCACTCACACTCCATCTCTAATTTTAAATAAACATAAAGGGAGACATGTACGGGCTCAGCCTAGAAGAAAGGATGGATGGATGAAAAGAACGTGAGCAGGGTGAATGAAGGGTCAGGTGAAAACGCCTGGCAAAGCTGCTTGTTTGCTGAGTGCAAAAGTCAGCTGAAAACAGCACCTGTATGGAAGTTGTTAAAGAACTTAGCAAACGGCCCTGACCGTTTGCCCGTGTTCTTGGAAACAAATACGGGGAGGACTTTAGCTGAGGCGGCTGTTTTCTCCTTCAGACCTTGGTGTCTCCCCTTCTCTCTAAACACCATGTGTTTCCGGTAAGTATTCCTTCGCTACCGAGCTCAAGAGCGAAAAGCTGCTGCTGCGTTGATCAGTGACTTTTTGATTATATATACATTTGTATTTTTGAAAATCTTAGAGTAGTCTGCTTTGCCTTGGACAGCATAGCAACAGTAACACCAAATAGTTGATTTAGAAATCTGTTTACTAGTTTGTTGTCATATACCTTAATTTGTCCCCCTTGGATGCTGAGATCACTGTATTTCTGTAACCTGTGGTATTTTCCTGGCGATCATTAAGTGTAAAGCCTAACTTAAAGGTGAAATCAAGATTTAGTTTGTTGATTGGATTTAATTAGTATGAACTGAATTTTAATCTTCTGGGAGAAATGTATTCACTAAATGTAGCTCAACCAGTTCTGTTTCCTCTGCTGTTTTAGAATGAGGTACCTATGATGGGGATAATATCTAACGTTTATTATGGTGCTTTTATACTCACTTGGTGTTTTCACAGGTATAATGTCATTTAGGTAGGGTCTCTGTTCTCAAAAACCTTACATTGAATAATTTGGGGAGAAAACCTAACATATGTAACTATTAGAGGAGTATTAAGTGTGTTGTATGTGAATTTAAATATGAGAGCGAGAGAGAAAGGTTGATATGGGTTATATAAATCTCATTAAATGAGATCAGCCTACTTCTGCCTCTGGTTGGCTTTATAAAAAATGTGTTAGTTGAACTTTCATATACTCAGACCATAGGTCTGTTAGCTCACCAAACTTTGATTTATGAGAGTGGCAGAGGTTGTTCATGGACTCTCCACATATAGGACATACCTGGACCTAATCACCTTTGGTTGATTAATTCCTTTAAAAAACCAGACACATGTGGAATTGTGGAATAAAATTATTACCAACAGAAACCCTGAAAATAATAAATTCTGGTTTTATGCTTAAGAACTAACAGATGAGTACTTCCACCTGCATTATATCATTCTGTTTCTGTTTACCTCTTCCATGGTGCTGGGTTCTCCCCAAAGAACCACTTAAAGATCTTATAATTTGTTATGTTTTCCATCAGTTTCTTAACTGCAAAGCCTCATTTCCTCAAGTTATCCCATTCATGCCCTATGGGAAATGTGGATAGCAGGAGGATGATTCAGTCTCAAAATTAGCCCGGTTTTGCGTTAGGAAAAATGAGAATTCCTTTCTGATTTCTCTTTTTGCTTGAACTTTATTCTGCTACTAAGCCTCACTCTGAGCCTGTTTATTACACAGCAAGCGTGCCACTCACTACAGCTCAAGGGTTAAAAGGACCTTGGGGCCCTGAAGAGGTTTCAGATGTGTTATTCTGAGTATAGATTTGTGTTCCATTAATTGTGAATGTAATGCTTGTGTGTTCACTAAACATCTTAAGAAACTGGTATCTTACATGAATGGTTGATTATATGGAGCCTTGTAATTTTATACAGAACCTGGGTCAGTGATTCTCAAACCTGGACAGCATGATAAATTTTAGATTCTTAGTCCTAATCTTTAAAGATTCTGAATCAGTAGATCTGAGCTAGAGCCTGGGCATCTGCATTTTTAACAAGCATTTCAATTTATTCCAATAGAATCGATCTACCTTCCTTGAGAAATGCTGGCTTGGATGCATTAACATTTTGACAGTTGAAATGATTCACTGTAATTTACATGAAAACAAATGATTTATTGGTGCTAATTGAGCCCATATTTTTGTGATTAGGTTTAGTTCAAGTTCTTTTTATTTTCCAGCTTTATTGAGGTATAATTGACAAAACCAAAAATTATGTATTTAAGGTATACAAGGTGATGCTTTGATATACGTATACAGTATGAAATGTTTATCAAAATCAAGCTAATTAACATTTCTATCACTTCTCATAATGCTGAGTTGTATGTGGTGAGAACACTTACGATGTACTTGCTTAGCAAATTTCAAGTATACAATACAGCATTGTTAACTATAGTCACCATGCTATACATTAGATCTTCAGAACTTATCCATCCTGAATAACTGAAGCTAACATTGGTCAAAGAGTACAAAGTTTCAGTTGTGCAGGAAAACTTTTTTTTTTTTTTAAATGTGGGCTATATTAATTTTCAGAGGTTTTTGACTTGTGGAAGACTACTTTTACACTATTTACTCATAATTTTTTTCTTATTCAAGTGCTACTGCTTCTGAAGTAAAAATTTGATGCTATATACATGTGAACTTTGCCTATTCTAAATTCACATGCATTTTTCCTTTGTTGTGAGATTATTCTATCAACTAAATGATTTATTAACACTGTATCAGTTATGACCAGGTAGGTTATGCTTCAGTAACAAACAGAGCTGCCAAATCTCTTTTTTTTGAAGAACCAATATTGATACAGTATTATTAACTAAAGTCCATAGTTTACATTAAGGTTCACTCTTTGTGTTGTACACTCTGAGTTTTGTCAATTATGTAATGACTTATATCCACCATTACAGTATCATACAGAGGAGTTTCACTGCCCTAAAATTCCCTTCCCTTGTGCTCCACCTAGTCTTCTCTCCTCCCAACCCACGCCCTGGCAGCCACTGATATTTTTAATGTGTCCATAGTTTTGCTTTTTCCAGAATGTGATATAGCTGGAATTATACAGTATGTAGCCTTTTCATATTGCCTTCTTTCATTTAGTAATATGCATGTAAGTTTCCTCCATGTCTTTCCATGGCTTGCTAGCTCTTAGTGCTGAATAATATTCCACTGAATAGATGTACCACAGTTTACCCACCCTCTACTGAAGGGCATCTTGATTGCTTCCAAGCTTTAACAATTATGATTAAAGTTGCTATAAACATTCGTAAGCAGGTTTTTGTGTAGATGCATGTTTTCAACTCCTTTGGCTAAATACCAAGGAGCATGATTCCTGGATCACATAGTAAGAGTAGAATGTCTTATTCTAAAGCAAAAATGTTACATTTTTTGCTCAAGTTACATGTTCATCCTGAGTTGGTTTGAGGGCTCAGCTCTGTTATTCTCACTCAGGGACTCAGGCACAAGAGTATCTCTCAGCTTGACAGGAGTTTCCATGATCAGCATAGCAAGGAAATGGGAAAGAATTCGAGAGGGGCTTTCACCAGCAATTCAGTAATCTGGTCTGGAAATGAATGACCACATCACTTACGCTCCCTGGCATCACGGCCCCGCACCCACAAAAGACAGCCAGGAAATTCAGTTTTCCAATTGCCGGAAGAAATGAATAACTGGATCTCAGTAACCAGTAACTACCACATTCTGCTCATGTGGTCATCAAAATAATTTGGTTTGCTGTCCTGCCCATCCCTCCCTGAGGATCACAACCCCAAACTCCCATTTAGTCACGGTATCAAGCCCAAAGTCTGGGACCTCTTGAATGATGCGAGGTAGTCTCCAACTAGAGGTGGTGGCCGGCGGTGGCCTGTGCCTCAGTTCCAGGCATAAATCTGGAGACAGAGGATGTTACTGATTAGACTCTCTGGGTGAGGTTCCCACGCTGTTCATCTCCATAGCACTGTTCATCTCATCCTCTGGGAGATTCTTGTTTTTCTAATATTTTCTTTGGTTCCATATGAAGTGACCAAAGACAGTTGGGCAATGTATCCTCTTGGGCTCTGAGCAGCCTTCTCAGCTTCTTGCCTGTAGATGTTTGGGACCCCCAAGTTCTTTTTACGTTTCATAGTCTTTGCTTTTCTGGCAATGCAGTTCTCTCAATAACTTGGCTTTTTATTTATTTTTATTCAGTCACCAACATGTGCCAATAACTACACCCATGTTCTTCTCTAGATATTTTTTGCTAGATTTGCCATATATCTCTACTTTCTCACCCCCGTCCCTCTCTCTTATTTAATTATGGACACTCTGGGCCTATCAGGCTTCTTTGACAGAGACATTCATTTACTCTAGTTTTTTGCTAAGGCTTTTTTTTTTTTTCATCTGACACAATTTTCTGGGTGCCACCTAAATCCATTCAGAAATTTTAACTACATGTGAGACAGTTAATCCCCTTAATTCTTGCTGCAGCGTGGAGTTTTTATTGGCATATGTTACTCATGACATTTCTTTACTCTTTAGGCTTCAGAAGCAGCGGTCTTTTCCTAACTCAGTCCTGCATTTGTGGACTCCCTCTGTTCCCTTACATTTTTGCTTGCTGCGTGACTAATTCTTTCCCCATTTCTTCTTTCTTGCAATACCTAGTGTTATGAGTTGAATTGGTCCTCCCCCACAAAAAGATATGTTGAAATTCCTAACACCCATTAAGTCCATACCTCAGAATATGGCCTTATTTGGAAACAGATCTGTACAGAGGTAATGAGGTCATTAAGATGGGCCCTAGTCCAAGAGGGTTCGTTTTCTTATAAAAAGAGGATATTTGGACACAGAGGCAGGAAGAACGCCATGTGATGGTAAAGGCAGAGAGGTGATGCAACTGCAAGTCAAGGAGGGCCAGATACTGCCAGGAAACCACCAGGAGGCAGGAGAGAGGCATGGAACAGATCCTCCCTCACGGCCCTCGGAAGGAACCAATGCTGCAGAGCCTTGATCCCAGACTGCTGACCTCCAGACTCATGAGGCAATAAATTCCTATTGTTTAAGCCATCCAGATTGTGGCGGTTTGTTATGGCAGCCCTAGGAAAGGAATATACCTTGTCAAATGAAGCCAATGGCAGTGAGCCACATACAACTACTCTTCTGATTCCCAACCACTTCGATTAGAGATACAACTAAGTATTAATATATTATCTGCTTTCTAAATTATCACAGGTAAGTAATTTTATGCATGTGTCACCACTACATAATAGCACTAATTTCTGCTTCATTCAGAATTAGCTAGGTTATGTCTGTGTAACAAATGACACTGAAATCTCAGCAGCTCAAATAATAATGGCCTATTTCTCACTTATGCTGCATATCCATTGCATGTTGGCTGGGAGTCTCTGCCCTCTGCTACCCTCACTCAGTGGCCCAGGCTGGGATGGAAAGTTCATTTCAACATGTGATTCCAGAATCAACACAGAAATCAAAAGAGAATACTTGGTCTCTCACTGACAATTAAAATCCTCTATCCATTTATAACACATTGGGTAGAACTAGTCACATATCATCTAACCACAAGAGGAACAGAAGTTTAGTCTTTTGTGTGCTCAAGGGGATGTCTTAGTCATCTTGGGCTGCTATACAAAATGCCATAGACTGGGTTGCTTAAAAAGGTGCCAGTATGGTCGGGTTCTGGTGAGGGCTGGTTTCTGGCTTGCAGATGGCCATTTTCTTACTGTGTCCTCACACGGCAGGGAGAGAGCAAGCTCTGGTGTCTCTTCTTAAGAGGGTACTAATTCCATTCATAAGAATTCCACCCTCATGACATAATTACCTCCCAAATACCCTACCTCCTAATACTATCACGTGGGGGGTTAGGGATTAACATAAATTTTTGGGGAACACATTCAGTCCATAAAAGAGGGAAAGGAGAATAATATATCAGTGTAACACTGATAGCTACCACCAAAATAACCCCAAATGTTGATCCAGAAACTAGTGTTTCAATTCATTTATTTATTCAACATTAATCAAGTATTTACTATGTACCCAACACCATGATAGGTGCTGGGAATAAATTCTGAGTAAAATTGAACTCTGTTCTCAGGGAATTTATAGCCTGGTGGAGGAGGCAGATATTCATCAAACAATGTAACATGAAATTGCAACTGTGAGAATTACTACAAAGAGAAACATACAAGGCTCTGGGGTGCTTATAGAAGGGAATTGCCCCACTCAGTGAGATCAAGAAAAATTCCCTGAGTAAGTCAAGCTTGAGCTAAGGGATAAAGGATGAGTAACAGTAAAGGAGTGAAGGGAAATAATAACAGTTTTCAGAAAGAAGGAACCTCATATGCAAAGGTCCTGGGGCAGGAAGCAGTACCAGGTGGTGCTGGGCTAAGGCGGGTTAGGGACAGCATTATTAGAGATGAGGTTGGAGGGAGAGCTAGATGACATGGCCTGCAAGAACTTTTAGGCCTTATAAAGGAATATTGTTTTCATCTCAATATAAAATGGAATCAATTATATGGTTTTAGCAGGAGTGTAGCGGGGGTGGTTCTCTGCAGTTGATAGCTGATGGCCGTCTCCTGACAGTACTCCCAGCCACTGGGTGACAAGGCCTTCCTCGAAAAAGAGTTGGGCAACTCATCTCCATGTTTACTGCACTCAGTTAACATGAAGCAGAGTCAGGACTGGAACCAAACTTGCTGAGTCCAACTCCAGCACTTGCTTCAACTCACTATTGGCTACCCAGGGATCAAGGCATCAAGATCAGGGGTAGAAAATACTGCAAAGTAGAGTGGAGGACTTTGTCTGAAGAATAAGATAATAAGGGAGATGAATACAGCCAACTTTTCCCCCCAAACAGTGTCTTTGGCAAATGAACCTTTTTTTTTTCTCCAGGGCTTTTCCCCTCTGTATTCTTAGCATCTGCCCTTTTATCTAAAATAGAGTAAACTTTCATGCAAGAACATTTGATTTTTTTTTTCCTCCAATCTGACTATTCATAACCTATTTAAAATTGATTTATAGTCTTACAGTCTTCAAATTAATTCCAGGCATAAGCCAGGAGAAGGTCATCTTCCTCACGATTTTTGCAGTTTCCCAGAGTTTTTTCTGCCATCCCCCCTCCACTCCCCATCTGGTTTAAAAGGCCAGCTTCAATTTCACTACTTTGCAGCCCTGGCCTTTATGCATTACCTCGGGATAATTGCCTGGGCCTGGATTTTTGTACACTTTCTTCAGCTTGGGTTCATCTACTCTGGAGGCCATCAAAGGCCTTGAAGGCAAAGATGGACAGCCACTTGCTCAGTCCTGCACCACTACTAGGTCAGAGAGTTGCAACTGGGGGTCAGATTGACCCACCCCTCATCTGAGGGTGCTTCCATTATAAGCTTCAGCCTCATTGTTCCTCCGAGGCAGAGAGAGCCTCACTTAAAGCATTGCACAGCCTCTGTGCTGTGTGCTATGTCCTTAGAATGACTTGATTTGCTCTGAAGAGATTCTGTGTCTAGTTTTGTCCTGTCTCTCTGGGCCTCCCAACAGCCTCTCCGTCTGCTCCTTCTCACTCTGGTTCTTAAACTGTGGTGAACTCTGGGGACAATCGTCTTTACCCTTTGCTAAATCTCTGGGCTCAGAAAACCCTTATGCTAAATTGTACTCTGCTTTGAGGCATCTGCTGATTCCTTAGGGCTGCTCTGCAGTCATTTTGTGCCTAGAAATTGTCCCTTCTCTTCTCCTTATGTCTTCCTTAATAATTAAACATCTTGGATTTATGTGTTTTATCCCCAGGTAAGTGAAGTTCTACCTTTTAGCCTGGAAATATTGATATTGTATCTAGCGTTGGCAGAAAGTTTTTTGAAAATGCTTTATATGCATCCATCTATACCGTAGAGAATATTAATTCAGTATATACTTTAGGTTATGATTGAGAGTGAGATCAAGATAATGTATTTCAGTTCTTAGAGTTACCTGCATGTGGAGGACATAGAGACTGATAATGAAGTACAAGCTTTAGAGCAAGATTACCTGTATGAACGTGGATTCCACTGCTTATTAGCTGATATCTTGGGCAAGTTACTTAAGTTTTCTAAGCCTCGGTTTTCTCATCTGTAAACTGGACATGGTAACAATAAACCACGTCACAGAATTGTCTTAGGTTTTTATGAGATAAGGCACGTAAAGAATTTAATCTGAGGCCGGGCGCGGTGGCTCACGCCTGTAATCCTAGCACTCTGGGAGGCCGAGGTGGGCGGATCGTTTGAGCTCAGGAGTTCGAGACCAGCCTGAGCAAGAGCGAGACCCCACCTCTACTAAAAATAGAAAGAAATTATATGGACAGCTAAAAATATATATAGAAAAAAATTAGCCGGGCATGGTGGCACATGCCTGTAGTCCCAGCTACTCGGGAGGCTGAGACAGGAGGATGGCTTGAGCTCAGGAGTTTGAGGTTGCTGTGAGCTAGGCTGACGCCACGGCACTCACTCTAGCCTGGGCAACAGAGTGAGACTCTGTCTAAAAAAAAAAAAAAAAAAAAAAAAAAAGAATTTAATCTGGTTCCTGGAACACAGATATGAATGTTAATAACACATACTATTTATTGGGCATGCCCCACATGCTGTATGTTATCTCTCATCTTAAAACTATCATGCAGTGTTGCTAAATGTCCATAATTTACTGATGAGGAAACCATCCTTGAGATACCTGTCTGTGGTCACAAAGCTAGTACATTTAAGAGCTGCGTTTGCATTTGTATTTAGGTTATTAAGTATGAAGTGTCCAATTTCCTTAAGTACTAAGTTTGACTGTTGGTATCTCTGACATTTCACTTTACACTTGTTTTATTTTCATTGTGAGGGTACATCCTCAGTCTTTCAAATGCATGGTTTGGTTTGTGATTATCTTTCACATTTTTTTAGAGCAATTTTTGTGAAACCATGCGTTATTTTGTGTCAAAAATTTATGTTATTTTCAAATATGAGTTCCGTCATGGAACTCATGCTACACAGACAGCTCAAAATATCAACGAAGTGTTTGGGAAGGATATGGCTAATGAGCACCTAGTACGTGGATGGTTTGGGAAGTTCCACTCTGGTGATTTCAATCTTGAAAGTGAGCCACGTGGGCAACCTGAGACCAAGGTGGATAATGATGAGCTGAAAGCTGTAGTGGAAGTGAATCCATCTCAACCTACATGTGAATTAGCAGCAAAGTTTGACATTACTATTCCAACAATATAGGTCCATTTGAAACAAATGGGCAAGGTAAAGAAACTGGATAGATGGGTACCGCATGAATTAATGAAGCGTCAGAAGAGAAATCATCTTGAAGCTTGCCATTCTTTGCTGTCACACATAAAAGCAAGCCATTTCTACACCATATTGTGATATGTGATGAAAAATGGATTCTTTATGGCAATCTTAAGCATTTGGCACAATGATTGGATAAAGATGAAGTGCCAAAACACGGTCCAAAACAGAATATTCTTCAAAAAAACTAATGATGTCTCTCTGGTGGTTCAGTGCTGGTATTATCCACTCCAGCTTCATAAAACCTGCTCAATCGATTATAACAGATGTCTACTGCAACCAATTGGACGAAATGATGAGGATGCCTGCAATTAAGCAGTTGAAATTGGTCAATAGAGACAGGCCAATCCTCTTGCAAGACAACGCTCGACCACATGTTGCACAAGCAACACTGTTCAAACTACAGAGGCTGGACTTGGAAACTCTCTGGCATCTACCGTATTCACCAGACCTTGCACCAACTTCTTCCAGGCTTTGGACCACTCTTGCAAGGAAAAATATTCAATTCTCAACAAGCTGTGGAAAATGCCTTTTGCAATTTCATCACCACTGGCTCTCCAGGCTTCTTTGTTGCTGGCATAAACGAGCTACTGTTAAAACTGTGTCAATAGTTTAGATGCGTACTTTAATAGTACTGCTTCTTGTCTGAGATATCACAAACTAAACTTTTTATTTGAAATCAGATATTTCATACATTTGCTTGACTCCAGAGGGCCAGCCTGTTTGCACTGTGCTGCAGTGCCTCAAGAGGACTGGCAATGTAGTCATTGTCTGGTGCTGTAAGATGGATCTTGTTCAGGGCTCCTAGGATGTATGAGGCTTGGCTTGCTTTCTACTGGGTTCCCTGAATGGCTGTGCTGTTCCACGTGTTTCTTAAATCAACTTTCTCAGGATCATCCTGTTGTAACCTCTACCACTGGGTTCCTTGTACCCCATTCTAGTCTCTTGTCTGCTGCCTTTTTTATTCTATATTATTCTGCATCTGAAGCAATTTTTTAATGATAATCCTTCAGATAATTTTCATTTCATGTATATTAAGCACCTACTGGGCATTTTCACATATTGTTTTACTCCTGAAAAGAACTATCTTGTACTATTCCCATTTTATTGGTGATAAAGTTGCATCGGATCATAGAGCTGGGAAGTGGAAGAACCAATATACAGACCTAGGGGTTGACTTAGCAGTTGGTACCAGGATTGTAGTTTCAAAAAGTGGGAATCTGAGATTGGTGATCTGACATGCTTAAAGGCATAATTAGACTCTATAGTAATTAGAATGGGAGACACATGTATACAGTGTTGAAATGGTCATTTACATGAACACATGAGGTCATCTGAGATGAAGTGCCTATGAAGACATTGGTTGGATGGACCTGAAGGTATCCCCAACAGTGCAGCCAGGATGCATAAGGAATACTGACCAGTGGGCTGGCTGCTTTTGACTGGACTATAGAATTTAAGGGAAGATAACTACATAGTTTTAATTTCTATAATTCTTTCCTTAACTTTTTTATTGAACTCATACATACATACATCATTTAGTCCATAGCTTATAGAATATGATGGCAAGATTGTGTCTGAACTGGAGGAGGAATGCATGCCACTCAGAGATGGGTGTGAGGATTAAGAAGACCATAGATTACTCCTTTTTGGACAAAGGTAAGAGTGTTTCCATTCATATAAGGCAAAGTTGCATTAAGTTAGGTAGAGAGCACTGTTTGGCTTTGTTGTTGTTTGGAAGTTCGGTTATGAGAAAGCAGGTGTGAAGGGATGTTGAGCAGTTAAAGGAGCAGGCTGTGGCTGGTACTGTAGGTTGGCTCACTCAACACTTATTCCAGTTCTCTTCTATTAATAGTTTGCTCTGCTCTACTACAGAGGTTGGAAAGTTAAAAACTACCGTTCTCAGATTTCTCAGATTTGCTTGCAGGTTATGGTACAGGCAACTGGCTTACCTTCTCCCAAACCAATGAAGCAGTGTGTGATTTGGAGGCAATCACAAGTCGTCGGTGGCTGTGACTAAGGAGCAGGTGCAATGTTGAGGTGTCTGAGTGCACAGGGTGCTGCGACAGAGCTTCTCAACTGGTATTCCCCAGTGAGACCAGTGCTAAGCACAAGGTGGTGACGCTGGTGGGGATGGCCCAGACCCTCAGGGTTTGCTGTTCTCGTGGCTGAGTGATGATAACTGCAGTGTGCCTGGGCTCCAGCACCCACACAGATTCTGCCAGTGACAAAATTCTGTCTCCTACAAAATCTCCTTCTACTGAAACTAGCCAGAATGCGGTTTGTCATTTTCTACTAAACATTGGTCAATACATTAGGTCTTCTGTTTCCCATTTACTAGTTTTTCTACTTAATTACAGCTTCTTCTCAAGCAGAAAATATATAGCCAAATAAGTTTGACTCGTCACTTAAGTCTTATTTAGAAAACTATGTAAAATAGACTCCTAAAGTGCATGGGGACATTTTGTGACAACTGTTTTTTTAGAATTTTTCACCCTGGAGGCTTTAAATTGATATCTACAGTCAAGACAATTCTAGAAGATTGTAGCTACTGATTATTTGTATTGGAAAAACTAATCAACTGTGTTTCCATAGTGAAAAATTTGAGTTGTTTATTTCTTCTTTCATTACCTAAAGTCTGCCATGTTATTTATTACATTTTGAAAACATTGAATTTATGAATTACTCAGGGATTTTAAAATTGCTAATTACTCTTTAGAATTGTTACTATTGTATTTTAATTTTCTTAGTTTTTTATATTGATTTCCTGACTATACATAATAATATCTTCGTGGCTAGTTTTAGAATAAGCTAGAGTTGTGGAAATGTGGGGAGTGAATTTTCTCTCTTTGTTGCTGAAACCAACTCTGTTTAAGTTCTGGCATGGATTAATATTATAATTAACATGGGCTCAGCTCTGAGACCTACTGAGACCTCAGAAATTATGCCTCATGAGGGACATGAGCTACTTCCTAAGGGAGTAATCAGAAGGTATGTTCAACTCATCTTGGTTTTGACATCTCAGAATGTCTAATTTGGTAGATGAAGCTTGGTGCCCTGATCAGGTGATAGGACATACTTGAAGTTCAGGTGGGAGGTGTGGTCCAGTTAGTTCACAGGAAGACCTCAATCACTGATCATTAAGTGAAGGATCCAGCTTGCAGGGGAAGGGAATTATCAGAAGCAGTCCAGGCCATAAGGGCCCTAACAAGACGGACTGAGGTTAGAGAAGAGTTAAAATATCAGAAATAAACAAAAGTTCTGATTGGGGAAGCTGAGGCAAACATTCACAGCCAGCTATTGGGCCAATTTGGCAAGAGTGTGTGTGCGTGTGTGAGTGTGTGTGTGCGCGCGCGCACATGTGCATATGCATATGCACCATGCATGTCCATGTGTATGTGTGCAGAGGAGAATGGCAGGGGAGGGGGTGAAGAGGAGATGAGTAGTGAAGCAACCTATGATTTACGAGTTTACCTTAGACACACGGGAACCTAAATCTATGGCTGTAGGACTGTCTAAACGCCTACTAACTAGGGCAAGGATGCTGGTACACTGCCTACCACAACCACTGTTAATTCAGGAACCAACAAAGAGAGTTGCAGTAGCAGCATAAATAAACCCAGTGAAGGAGGCTTTGCAGGCAGGGATTGACAGATGGGTAGCAGAGAGAGTGGAAAGCTCTGTGTTTTTGAAATTGGAAACAAAATTAATTTGTGTGTCCTCTACGAATGAGACGTTAGCAGTCACTTTTGGGCCAATTATGTTTGCCATCACATTTTAATAGTGGCGGTTACAGTCACTTTAATTAGTAAGTTTTTGTGAGTAATTTAACATTTCACTGAATAAAAGACCATTCTGAGGGGAAAAGAGGAATCCTCTCTAAGTAATATTCACAGCTCTGCAAAAGCAAATCAGTTAACAAACAGACATCTAACAACAGAGAAATTGTTGTTCCATATTTTTTAAGTGACAATTTAATTAGGTATTTAAAATGTAAAAATAGTAACACTGTTTACTATCAAGGGTGGTGATGAATAAGTCAGGCTTAAATTTTGGCATTATCTTTTATTCCTCCTTCTCTCTGATTCTTTGGTTCCAATTTGTTGTTAAATTTGATCTTTTTTTTTTCTTTTCTCATTTTCTCCTTAGTTTTTCCTCCACTGTCCCCATCCCCCATTTCCATGACTGTCATTTCATTCAAAGCTCTTATCACCTGGTTTTCCTTTTCTATGAAATTTCATTTCTTTTTCCCACCAATGCACCATACAGGATGCTATCAGTTTAAACTTCAGAAAGCAGCGGTGTTCTCCTCTCCTCTAATGGAGCTGTCCATGGAACCTCAGGATGACCCCACAGGCACAAGTCCTGGGGCTTTTCAGGGTCTTTGGTCAACCTCCCATGAAGGGTAGAAGATGAGAGAATTCCTTGAGGGAAAGAAATGGGTCGGCCTTGGGATGCCTTGGCCAATGGCTCTGTCACCCATTCCAGACACCAGAGATTGACTTCAAAAATTTTAAGAATGACACTCCAAATAGTGGGAACCCCTGATTTGTGGACCCTGGGGCAGGCCCCCCTTCTGCCATACCCTAAAGGTGATGATACTAAAGTCTCTGAATCTATGATCATTTTCAGATTTAAAAATTCCAGCCATCTGTTCCCAAAAAGGATCTAAAAATCTTCCTGCCTTGGGACTGTGGATTTTCCAACTGAACTTTCTATCTGTTGACTGTCCACTACAAGGGGCCAGGGAATGATCCAGACCTGTAAGAATCCCTGAAATCCCTGAGAGAAAAAGTAAATCGTATTACTTCATAACACAGACAAGACCCAAACAAAGCCTTTCCCTGTCCTACAAGATTTTCTGGCTAAGGAAATATATGAGTTTAACAATAGACATTCTTGGACTTGTCATCTCAGATCCTCCATGACTTTTTTTATCAAGAGGTTTTATGGGGATGTTTCTACAGGGACATAAAGCCTTAGACTATTTACAACATAAACATCTGTGCTGGTACCATCTGTTGGTTGACTGCTTATCACTCATATGATGGCCTGCACAGTTTTTTTTTCCCTCTCAATCATTTACATTTCTAAAAATTAGCAACCAAAAATTAAAACAAAAAATTTGGCTTTATTTGTTATTTGCCTCTGTTATTCTCTCATCTCTTTCTTTAGAGGCTCATGATCCTTCTCATTTTGCCAACTTGAGAATGCTTTCTATCTTTTCCTTCTTATTCTCAGTGAAATTGGCTAGTGATTTTGATCGTTTGTTTTATTTATAACATTTCTAGGGATATATGCTGTACTCCCAGCCCCTGACAAGTGTAAGCTCTCTTTATATTGGTGAATTGAAATACCTCCCTCTTAACTTTCATCCAGTTAAAAAGCCCACAAATTTTTTGTGTCTGTATAGAATGCGGTTGATTTTTGGCTTCCTTGGTTTTTGGTTTTGACCTCAAAATTCTCTCTCATTAGGTGTTTTGGATTTATTTACATGTCACACATGTCATTTTTATTAGGAAATATGAATTAGCACATTTGTTGACCATCTGGAAATAAAATCACTTAATTTGAATCTATTTTTTTTCCTGAAACTCTATCTAGTATCAGTTTGATTTTAAGAAATGTCTTCAAGTTAGAGATCACTGAGCAGTGCTCAACCTCCCTGAGATATATAACCTTTGTGAACAGCCCCTGATAAAGGGGGTCAAGAAGGTATGTGGTTTGTAGAATTGGTACTGCCCTTAGCACCTGGTAACTGGAGCCCCGCTCTGGGCCTCAGACTTCAGAGGAGCAAAGTGTCCAAGAAACAATGCAATAGATGAAGTTAAACAGGCAAGGAAGACTTTATTCAAGCCTATGGCAATAGGGGAGGGAGACTAAACCAAGCTTTGGTGAAACAAAAAAGCAGGAGAGTTATCAAGCACCGGCATGAGCTGGTGGAAAGGAGGATGCTGGGGGGAGGTTGGTCAGTGTGATTAGGCCTTCTGTGTTTGCTTATTGGTGCTTAGGGCAGTTAGGTTTCTATCCTCCTATGGAGCCTGAGAAACAAGGTACTATCTTCCTTGAGGATTATGTTTCCAAGAGATGGCTTCCAGGTCCTCAAGAAAGACATTCCTCAGTTATAAAACATGTTTGTGGGTTATTTATATATTATCTATTTTTTAAGTACTTGTTCAAGTCTTTTATCATTCTTTTCTGTCAGATTGTATTTTCGTTTTGCTTCATAGGTCTTTATGTACCCTTTATGTATTAAAAAATGCATCTTTTTTTGGGTATATGTATTGCAAACATCTTATCTCAAGATGTGCCTTGCCTTTTTACTCTATAATGGTATTTTTTGATGAACAGAAGTTTTTAATTATTATGGAGTCCAACTTGTTAATGTTTTCTTTTATGGGTTTTTTAAAATTCCTACTTAAGAAATCTTTGGCTATCTAAAACTGTGAAGATAACTTAAAAAAATTCTACATTTAGGTCTATGCTCTATCTTAAATTAAGGAATGGAGTCCCTTATTGCACTGAAAAGGACAGCCAATGTAGTGTGGAATAGAAGTAGTGATAGTGGCTTATTCAAAATCAGATTAATTTGAAAATAAAATAAAAACAATTTTTAAAAAGTAAGGTAGTTGCAATTTTGTCTGACCAATATTGCCAGAACTCTAAAGAAAATTTAGTCAAATTCATTTCTATTCTGTGGGGATGCTTGGCTAAAAATATGGTACCCAAAGACCAGCACTTTCAAAGAACAAGCCTAAAGCATATCAACCTCCCAAATTTCCTCATAAAGTTCCAGTTACTTATATGGCTTAATTGGTTCTTCAAATCACTCTTTCTTAAGTTATAGGAAGAGGAGCAATAAGAAATAAATTTCATCATAATACTATATGGGTCAAGCTTTCCAACTATTTTCTCCAAATGTATCAATCAGATAAATCACTCTACTCAACACTGGAAAAGCATAAGGATGACAAGGGTCTGAGTTATACTAATTAAGCTCTTTTCAGAAGAAGACAGCAGCAGTAGGAGGGAAGTAGTGCTTCTCATTAATGTCCAGTAGTTCACTCTTCTTTTTTCTTTTAACCCACTGAATTTAATCATTAGGCATATGTTAAAAAAGAGGAAGGCCCCCACATTCAGGAAAGGAATAAGTGTTTTCTCCAGACAGCCTTGTTTGCACTTTCCAGACACTCTTTTGCTGGTACCCACCACTGTTTTTTTGGATGGTATCCTGGACTGCTGGGGAGCAGACCGTATTTTGCCCCCAGAATTTCAAATTAATCAAAATATTAATTAAACATCTAAGGCCAATACATTTACAGAATTGAACATATGTTCCCTTTTCTATTTCCCATCCAAATTAGCCTGGCCACATTGTCCAGCATAGCTTATCAAAGGTCTGTAAGGAAACTGAATGATAAAATTAAGTTATTCCTATAATAAGGTTTATAAAGACTCTCTAATAATAAAATGCCAGTAACATGGATTCAGATATCCCCAAATCTGAATGTTAAATACCCATATCAAATTCTTGTGTCCTTTTTAGTTAAAGGTCCTAAATCTATTTTTGAAAAAATCATTCTTATAAAGGTCTTATTCTTCCCAGCCTGAACCACAGAAGTTCCTGATATCTGGAAAGATGTGATTTCTTCAGCATCTCCATCCTAAAGATGTCCCTGTTTGGAGTTGATGTGGTTCATTCAGGACCTCAGAGTTGTATTGGTTCAATGAATGCAAAATCTCCCAGAAGCCTCACCTTTTAAGAGACCAAAGAGTTCATTGGACATATTTGGTGAGCCCAGCACTGGCTACACCTGTGAAATTTAGAAGGCCGTCCTTAGTCCCTAAAGCAATTGTTTCAGTTGAAATTATAATCCAGAACCCAGTACTGAATCTTGGCCAAGACCATAGGAGCAGCTTAATACTGCAGCAAAAGGAGGAGATCCCGCACCGGCTGTGTCAGTCTTTGCCAGTTGTATGGAATCCTTGACCTGTGACTATAAGCTCCATTTAGAGTGGTCTCTGTCCTTGCAGCCTGGGTATCTGCCTGAAGCTGAGAATGGATGATGACAGTAACTCAGATAAAGAGCCTGATAAATCATCATAATGTCATTTGTTGAAGACTTGTGTGCCAGGAGCTTTTCTGAAAGCCCTATGTATATAAACTTGTACAGTAACAATATTACCCCAATACGTGGCACCTTTCTTCCCAGTTTTAACAACTTGGGAAATAAAACCAAAAGTAAAGCTCCAGGCCAAAATATCACCTTCATTAGAAATAGAGAGAGAAACTAGTTAGGAGGAATGTACCTTAGAATAAGAGCCGAGTGGGCCTCCTACTTGAATCCTAGAATTAGGCTGACATGCCATCCCGGTTCCAGGGGTGTGGAATGGGGCCGACCTCTTCCCTTTGGACAAGTCCTTGAAACTTAAATCCTGGAGGAGCTGTCCGGAAGTTGTGTTCTGTATAGGAGGGGAGTATGGGATGGAGCTGAGTCAAGCATGTCCTGTGTTTCTGAAATCACACAGATGTCTTCACTCCTGACCTGAGGTGAAGTGAGGAAATGGAGTTAAGCTAACTGAGCTCTTTACAATACAGATGCATCAGGAATGGGTATGAAACATTCTCCGTAAAGTGATAAATAAAAATCATTGGGAGTTTTTCTTTTATAATGTTTTTTTTTCTAATTATGAAAGTAATATGGGAGATCATTACGGAAACTTATTGAAGGTTTTTAAGTGATGGAGTGACATGATGACTTGTTTGTTTTAGAAGGTAATTTTGGCAGCTGTAGGGAAGAAAGATTTGAGAGGAGACACCGGAGGCAGAAAAGCCATTTAAGAGTCTGTGAGGGAGAGGATATGGGTAGGACAGTGGCCATCAGGAAAATGATGAGAACACCGATGAGAGAATTTTTATGCCATTAAGAGTGATAGGACTTGGCAACGGATTGGTTGTAGTGGATGGGATAATGGGAGAAGCCAAAGTGGTTCTGAGATTTAGCACAGACATTTGGAACATGTTGTATGCTTTGGTCCCAGAACTATAATATTCCCCTACAGGAAGACTCTCATTCTCACATTTGCTAAAGATGGCAACTGTCCCTGTGAGGGACTGAGGAGTGGCTGACTTTGTTTTTATTTTATAGATGGGAAAACTGAACCATACTATAGTTGCCTGCTCTGTTCAAACTCATAGTTGGATTTTAGTATTGCCATGAAGACTTTATCAAGTGCTCTCTCAATTTTCTAGAATATTTCCTATACAGAGGGGTACATGTTGCCTACATTCAAATATTAGGTTGCCTTCACCAGAGGAGGTAGGATTAGGGTTTTAATGTGGAAAAACCTGACTCATGGCCAAATATATGCACAGGCCTTGGTCACACTTCTTGCTTAGAATCATCCCTTTTAATCAAGTCCAAAAGTCACCCAGAGACTCTTGGTGGTTACAGGTAAAAATACCTTAAATTTAGGAGAAATGAAATGTGATGATCCTCCCAGCTCTAACTATGGAATCTCCTCTCTTCCTCTCTGCCCAACAGCTCTGGGATTGTCCACTGAAGAAAAGAAGCAGGGATAGTAATCATCTAAAGTCATATATAGTATAACAAAAGTAGAAATTCATTCATTCACCTATTGAACAAATATTTAGGTGCCTTCTATGTATCAGACACTGCTCTAAACACTGGGGATATGTAAGTGACAAAAAAAAAAAAATCTTTCCATCTTCATAAAGCTTATGTTCTAGTAAAGAGACACAGGCAAACAAATAAGTAACCTATAGTATATAAGACGTCGACAAGTGTATGGATACCAGGAAAGGGGGTAGGGCATGCCAGGGTAGGGGTGTTATTCCCTCATTGCCAAAGAGACCTGGGAGGTAACATCTGGGAGGTAAGGAATGACCCGGGAGTTCTAGGCTTCGTTAGATGAAGGAAATAAACAAAGATGAAGGGAATGAATAAACATTAGTCCTGAAGTTCCTAACTCAAATGGTGGTGTGAGACCGGGAGGGCTTTAGGGTCTTGCTAAGATTGTGGCACTCTCTCCTGACTCCTCTGAATGAGCTCCAACTCTTCAGAAGCTGCTTTCCTTTGGTTCCTTATGGAATAGCAGGTTGTTAAGAATGGCTTTTAATTGTTTCAAAAAGCAATTTGTCTTAAATTGCTTTTAAGACAGTGGAAATGAAAAATAAAAACGAACACTAATATTGAAGAACATGATCACTGTTTAGATCAATACCTTTCAATTCTAAGGTGACATTATCTTTTAGACACCAAGAAGAACATATCTTTTTAGAAGATTCTCCTTGTGTTTTAGGGTCAATTTATCCCCAGCAGTAGTTTTAGAGAGAAAATACAGTGAGAGAAGTATTTCCACCTTTTTACCTGTGGCTTTTGTTCCTCCTCAGAAGATAAAACTGGATAATAAATGCCAGATGGTGGGTACAATTCTAATGGCTTTGCCTTTACACTGAGTTACAGAAGATAGCAGTGCTTTTTGGGACCATATAAATTCCAGCATCTAAGCTTTTGTAGTGAAAAATCTCAAGATTTCAATCACAGATATGAAATGTTTTTGGTCCAGCTCCTTAAACTCCTAGAAATACAGACAGTTCCTGATTTACAATGGTTCAATTTACGATTTTTTGACTTTACAGTGACAGTCATACAACCATTCTGTTTTTCACTTTCAACACAGTACTCAATAAGTTACATAAGATATTAAATATTTTATTGTAAAATAGGCTGTGTGTTAGATGATTTTTCCCAACAGCAGGCTAATGTAAGTGTTCTGAGCATATTTAAGGTAGGCTAGACTAAGCTATGATGGGAAGTGTTGGAGCAAGGGGAAAATTTTCCCTTTACCCTTGAAAGGTTTGCTGAAAAATCAACGTATAACAAAGCAGGTTAAGCAGGTTAGTAAGAGAAAAGCTATCCAAATTTTATTGTTACCATGTGCATGGGGAAAATCACAGAGTGATTGCCCAATATCTCACTAAGACCCAAATACTTACATATCTTCATTTCAGAGGGGAGGGTGTAGATGGGGAATATAGGCAATTCTGTTGAGGGGCGATCAATGATTACTAGGGAGTCTGGATAGATATTTGGGAGAATGAATGCAGAGGGGAGAAATGGATTTACTTGTAAATAATTCTATTTGGAAATTAAATTAACCTGAGAGAAAGGCATTATTATTGACCAAGTCTGGTTGCATACTTGATCTTGTGTCTTGCAATAGGTGATGAGAAAACAGGTAGGGGAAGGAAAGACAATTGTTCTTCTTGATTGGTCCTTCTGGTCTTTATGTAGATAGAGGAAAATCCCCTTCCAATGCCTGGTGATCTCTAAGGGACTTTAATTCAAAATACTCCTTATACCAAGGAGTCATATTTTGGGGTGGCGTTTCCTGCTCTCCCTCAGAGGTTAGGTGTATTAAATGTATAACAGAGGGAATGGCCTGAAAAAAATGGCAAAAATGTTTTCTGTCTCTTTAAAACATCTTCCACTCCTTTTGAAGAACTAAAACCTGCATCCCTGCCTCAGGTCAGTGGTTGGGGGGGCAGGGTAGTGTTCTTTGTTCTTTGTGTCACAGGAGATGGCTCAGGGGAACTGTCCAGGCAGAGGTCCTGGGCAGAAGTCATGGGATTGTCTTCAGTGGAGATGGGAAGATCAGAATTGTAGTTAAACAATACCCTAGAATGGAAAACCCTCACTTTAAAAGCTCTGTATTTCTGCTTATGATTGGGAATTGGTGCTTTAAGAAAGGATCCTGTCATTTTCCTCATTTGCCAGCAAATTAATAAATCTCTCTTTCCTTCTCCTCAAACCACTTGTCCTTGTTCTTCTGATGCAGCCTTGGGGACAAGTGCCAAGCTTTCAGTTACGAGTGCATTCTTGACTTACCATAGTTTCAGCTTATAGTGGGTTTATTGGGATGTAAGTCCAACATTAAGTTGAAGAGCATCTGTAATAAGAGACGGGCAGGTGCAGCTAGGACAGCATCTGGAATTCTTACTTGCTTTTCTTGTTAGTTCTCTCCTACATTTGGGTAGAGATAATCAAAAGGCATATTCAGGTACTGCCACATTAGTTAGTCAGTGGAACTAACTTCTTTTGCAGAATATGGTGATAATCATAAAAAAGCTAGTTAAGCCTTTTTTGAGGTCTTTTTTTCTAACGTCTTCTTCATGTCATCTTTATTAATCTGTGCCATCCTTCCAACCAGGCTATTTTCCTGAAGGTGATAAAGGATGATGATAATATCTCTGATAAGGCCCCTGATAAATCATCATTACCATCACGATAGCATTTATTGAATACTTAATGTGTGTTAGGAACTTTTCTGAGAGCCTTGTATATATAGACTTGAGTAATAACTATTATTATCTTTATTTTAAAAATGAGGAAATGTAAGCATAGTTAAGCAAATTATCAAAGGTCACACAGTTAAAAAGTGAAGGAGCCAGAATTTTCCAGACAGGTGGTTTAATTACAGAGTCCATTTTCCTAACTTTTATATCATATGGCTTCTTGATGAAAATTTGGCATCATATTAGCAATTATAATATTTTTAATATATAAATTGATAGCATAGTGTGGGCACAATTTGTTCATATTTTACTCAAATTTTCAGAGGAATAGTTTATTTTTTAATTAGTAGATCTGCTGCTATTTGTAGTGAAGAATATTTTTAGTTTGATTTGATATATGCAGAAGGACCAAATAATTTAGATAGCCTCTGTTTTTATGTTAACAGTTTGGGTAAAATGCTGACAATCTCAGAGTCTTATTTCACCTCCTTCTTCTTTCAAGGTATATGGAGATATAGGTGAGGGATACAGTTTAAGAAATCCCACAATGGACATTTTACTGCTCGGATGAAGAAAGTTATAAGAGACTCTTGCTTTTACTCTAAAAAAAAACAAACAATCTGGATAAGCTCCATACTTATAATTTTAAAAATTATTAAAGAGCCAAGGACACAAAGAAACCTAAATAAATTGAACTCCAGAAAGTGACAAACCCCTCATAAGAGAGAAGCGATCCACAGTGGCTCTCAGTCCTGACTTGAGACAGAGGGTGGATGAGGAGGGATCTGCCACACACAGGATAAGAGAAAACAGACTAATTTTAACAAAGTTTTAACAGCTGTGTGTGGGCTAGTGTGACATATTAGAACCCAGAAAATCCCCAAATTCAGACTAAGACTGAACTACCACCCCCTCCACCCCTACTTTTCCCCACTGGTCTTCACTCAATGCTGTGTAGTTTCTCAAAAATGGGGACAGGGAAAGAGAGTTGAAAAAAAATACCCTAAAGTACTTCAGAATATCAGTGAGTTTGCAGAATGCATTCAAAGAAAGAAATACTTAGGAACATCATAGGCAAGCTGCTGGATACTAAAGATCTTAAAAACAGCTATGGGATAAAAATAGTTTGCATACAGAGGAACAATTATTACTGACTTTTAATCGAAGACACTGCAGACCAGAAGAAAAACAAAATTATATCTTTTATGTACTGAAAAACCTTGTCAACCTAGAATATTATATTCAGTGACATAACATTCAAGTATGAAAGTTAAATAGAAAATTCACAGACAAGACATAAAAGGTGAAAGAATTCACCTCCAGCAGACCTGCATTTTACGAAGTGCAAAAGAAGTATTTCAATCTGATGGGAAATGACATCATATAGACAACATGAAATCACAGAATTGGTAATCACGTGGGTAATATAAATGAACTATGTATTAATAACTTAATTTCATATATATACACACAAATTTATTTTTAAAACTATTAAGTAGGAAGTGATACTGTATTGTGGTGTTTATAACATCTGCAGAAATAAAACATAAAATAAGAAAAATCACAGGGAATAAGAGAGGATAAGTGGAATTATTGTTGTAAGGTCTTACATATAGAACTGTATAACATTATTTGAATTATGTAATATCGTTACTATATAAATTAAGTAAACACGTTGTAAATATAGAACTAATTTGTGAGATGCAATGAAAGCAGTGCTTAGAGGGCTGTTTATAGAAATAAATATTTATGTCAGAAACCCCATATTAGACTAAAGCTTAGAATCAATAGCCTAAGCTTCTATCTTATAAAATTAAAAACAAAGTGCAAGCCAAACCCATACTGAAATGAAACAATAAAGCAATAAGCAGACATTAATGAAATAGAAAAAAGACAATAAAGAAAACCAACAAAGTTGAATTTTTGAAGATGACTAAAACTGATAAATCTTTGGAAAGATTAATAAAGAATAAATAAAAATACAAATTACCAATATCAAAAAGAGAAGGAAACATTACTATAGATCCTACAAATGTTCAAAAAGAGAATATTTTGAATAAGTTTGTATCAATAAATTTGACAAGTTAGATAAAAGGACAAATTCTTAAAAATATCTGAATTACCGAAACTGTCAAAAGGAGAAATAGAAAATATTTAAATATTTCTACATCATTGAAGGAATTGGATGTATAATCAATAATCATCCTACAAAGAAAACCCTAGCCCCAGATGGCTTAATTAGTGAATTCTATCAAACCATTAATGAAGAAATGTGCTAATGAGAAAATAGAGTAGAAGGAAACACTTCCCAAGTCATTTTGTAAGGCAAACATAATGTGGATACTAAAATCTGTCAAAAATATAACAAAAAAGAAAATAAAACAATATTTCTTATGAAGATAGACACAAATCTTTAAGAAAATATTGGCAAATTAAATCTAGCAATATGTAAAAAGGATAATTAATCATGATCAAGTGGGATTCATTTCAGGAAAGAAAGGTTGATTTTACATTAAAAAATAAATCAATACAAGTACCATATAAAAAGAATAAAAGAGAAAAATAATAAAGCCATCTCAATAAATGCAGCAAAAGCATTTGAGAAAATTTAATGCCTCTGAACACACTAGAAATTGAAGAAAATTTTCTCAATATGATAAAGGGCATCCTTAAAATAAAACAAAACAAACATAAACACTAACATCACACTTAACAAAACATTGATCCGTTCTCCCTAAGATTGAGCACAAGGTAAAAATGTCAGCTCTCCCCAGTTAACATTACATTGGAGGCAACAAATAAAACACAAAATGTGTAATGATTGAAAAAGATGAAGTAGGGGACATGACTTTTTGTACATAGAACACACTATGGAAACAATGTCCCCCCCTCAAAAAAAAAAAAAAAAAAACTCTACTACAGCCTAGTGAACATGCTAAACTGTTTTATCATAGGGAGCTGTGTATATAATAAACACTATGAGCTCAATAAAAACTCAATTATATTAGAACTAATAACTAAATGTTAGCAGAATCATAGAATACAAAGTCACTGTGCAAAAAAACAATTTGAAAATGAAATTAAAATAATACATTTATAATAGCATCAAAAATATCAAATACCTGAATAGGACTAGTGGATTTAATTAATTTCAATATCTTGGTTATGATTATGATATTGTACTATAGTTTTTGCAATATTACTATTGGTGGAAGCTGGGTTAAGGGTACACAATATTTTTCTGTATTAGTTTTTACAATTTCATGTAAATCTATACTTACTGGTTTAATTTAAAAGACTTAGAGTTATATGAAACCCTTAGGAAATAAAAAGTGAAAGCATCAATAGTCATTTATTAAGCACTCATTCTATGTCCCTGTGCTAACCAATGCTCCTGTCCTAGAGATCTTTTCAGTTTGGTAATATAATCATGGAACTGCCAAACAATTATGTAAGATAATACGATGCTACTAAGAAGTGTCTTTTGGCCAATTTGGACATTTAAGCAGTCACTAAGTATTCCTTTGTGGTCCTCAGTTAATATAACAAGGACAAATACTGGCTTAAAGAATCTTTTTTTTTTTTTTTTTTTCTCGAGACAGGGTCTCTCTCTGTCTCATCAGCCTAGAGTTCAGTAGTGTCATCATAGCTCACTGCACCCTCAAACTCCTGGGCTCAAGCGATCCTCCTGCTTCAGCCTCCCAAGTAGCTGGAACTACAGTTGTGTGCCACTACACCTGGCTAATTATTTAAAAACATTTTGTCGAGATGGGATCTCACTATGTTGTCCAGGCTGGCCTCGAACTCCTGGCCGCAAGTCATCCTCCTTCCTCTGCCTCCCAAAGTGCTAGGATTACAGGCTTGAGCCACCATGCCTGGCCTTAAAGAATCTTTTAACGTTTTATTGGTGGCACAACTAGCTGGGCACCAGAGGAAATAAGATGGGGAAGACTTCAGTGTAATTAAAATATTGACATTCCTAACAAAAAGTAGAAACACCCACTTTATGGTGCAATATTCCACAATCCCCTCATAGTTTTGGCTATGACTGTAAAAAGCCCCATCTTATGGTAGAAGCAGAGAAGGTCATATCTGGGAGACAGACAGGAGCCTCTACTGTCACCTTTGCTGGGAACTGGAACTGCTAGTTCTGGGAGGTCATCTGACCTTTTAAGCAATTTGATACATACATATTAAGATTTATGAAGATCTTAAAAACAATATGTAGTTCTGCCTTCAGAAGTAACATCCAATGAAAATTTCATTTTGGATCACTGAAAAATGCTTTTAGAGTTTACGGTTTTTTTTTCCCCTCTATTAGATGCTAATGAAATGTTCTAAGACTTCTGAAATGATCATTTCAGTCTGATGATTAATAGAAGCATTCTTTTGTGCAAATATGTTATTCTCTATTCAAAGAACTATGCTATTATTATCTACATCTAACACAATTTAGAGTCAACATTTGCTGAAAACAAAAAATAATTGTCATGTACTTTGTGCTGGTTCACATTTTGCGTAATATTTAATAGTTGTCAAATGACAGCATTTTCCTCCTGAGAGCAAAATTGCTGTGTGCTTCATTTTCCCAGTGATTCATCTATAACGATTTCTAAGGATGGTTAACACGTAACACTGTTATGGCAACAGGTGCTCATGTTCAGGGCTCAGGCTTAGCCATCAGCCTCCACCATCGTACGTCATGCGTTAGATAATTTAGGGAGCATCTTATTCCTTTTCTTTAAAAGAAAAAAGGATCTATGCATATTGGTTTGAGAATTGATACACACAGGTAGCAGTGCTTTTGAGAATATGTGTGCCCTCTTCACACAGCCTCATTCTTCATCTCTGGCAAAAGCAAGAATGATTGTTGGCATCCAGGGACCACCTTGCTACCAGAAAGCACTTTCCTATTTGATCTTGCCTAAGTGCAGTTTTGATCCTCTTATAGTGTCTTCTTTTGGACTTTCATGACTCTGATCAATATTCCTTATTTTTACTTTGTTGTTGTTGTTGGGTTCCTGTTTTATTTGTACTCCTAAAGGTTGATATTCCCCAGGACCTTCACCTTCCACCATCTAAAACCTAGGAAATGGGATTTCCAGAATTGGACATATCTGGATGACTTTATTTGGATAATCAGGATGTGGGATGTGGAGGGTTAAATGAGGAATGCAGCTCAAAGTGTTGCTGAAGTGTGTTTATTACTCAGACTTTTTTGCTCATTGCTGGACCAGTCTAAGTTTGAATGCTGGGATGGACTGGCTCTTAGCCAGTTTCTAGCAATTCACCTACCTTTCTTATTCCTTTCTCTCTCCCCCTTGGGGTTAAACTATTAAATATGATGGCATTTATTTTGTCTGGATTGATGCCTGGAATTTTTTCTGGAAGAGAAATTATCTCTTTGTCCAGTCATTCCTTGCTTTTAGCTTAGGGACTTTGAAAGCAGGAACCCGGGAGCCTCGTTTTCTGACTGCCAACTAATCAAAAAAGACAGTGCTAGAGGAGGAGGGTCTGTCTCCCATCCCTGCTCCCCCTCTGCGCCCCACTTTTAATTGAGTGTCTGTCAGGTGTTGAAAGGCACTATGGAAATACACTTCCTGAAAAAGGTATTAGATGGCCAAGAACCAAATCTGGGAATGTTCAGTTATTTGCTGAATCAAATGAGCAACCGAACATCAAAAGCCCCAAGCAGGTGAAAGCGCCTATGAATCAGAGCTGGGGAAGCTAAATTGCTTCTATTTCTCTGAAGAAGAAGAATGAAAGGAGCTCAAAACACCATCTCCCGTAGTGCAGAGCCAAGAATTGAACCAATATTGTGCAGAGCACACGAGACAGAAAAAGACTCAGAACAATAAGACACAGATTGTAGGTTTATGGTTTGCAGAAAGAAGATAAGAGGAAGAGAAGACCAGAATAAATTGTGACTCTTTAAGGAGGGAAAGAGCAAACCAAGAATGGGATTTCGTAGTTATAAAGTTTTCAGAGAAAAGAGCTGCTGGGAAGCAACAGTTTCAAAGGAGGAGATGGATGATGACCAAAGGGGCTTAGATATCAAATTAATTTTAAAAGTGTGACTATAAGTCAGGAAAGCATAAGGAGTTATAAACTATGTGTCGATAAAGAGTACAAAAGGAACCACTTGGAAGCATCTGGCACTAACTAAATGGTTAGAGCAAAATGACATCAATCCAAGGATCCTGAATGAAGGAAACACAATCTTCACGTCCAAATTGACGTCATTTTTTAACTAGCCTGTATGCATGGGCAATTTCAGAACAATGGGGACAGCAGGTAAAAGATGTTAGAGGAAGAAGCGCATCCCTGAGGGCATATTACTTATGTGTATCTAAGTGTGATGAACAGGCCAAATCTTCCAATGAGAAGAAAATAAATTCAATATCAATGAGATGATCAGGGCAAACTAAGTTATAAATATAGCTTCTTTGTAATGCAGACAGAAAATCTGGTATAGTTTATTTTTATAGTAGAATTATAAAATCACTTGTTAAAATAGTGACTTTTTGAGTAGGCACAGCTAAGTTTAACATGAAATTATACAGTCTTTTTATCAGATTAGTATACTTTTTCCTTGCCCAGACACTGTAAAGTAGACCATGAACTGAGTGCAAGCCCATGATAAGGGCGAGTGTCTGACTCTCCCGTGGGAAGAAGTAGTTGCGAAATTGATGAATTTCAAGACTGTTCTTAGTACTTTCATGAATAATCTGGGAAAATAGAGTATGAGTTTTGGGCAAACCTGAACTTTTAGTACAAGTGCAGGCCCTGGATAACCTTGGGGAAGTTATATAATGTCACTGAGCCAATTTCCTCATTGTAAAATAGAGATGTTGCTATCAATAGCCATCTGATAACACCTGCTTACGAACAACAAAACCTCAGTAAACGGCCTAATGCGGTAGGTGCTCCACGGGTGCTGCCTCCTCCTTATGCCAACTGTTCTTCTGAGCATGGCCTACCCTTGCTGGGTGCGTCACTTTATCATATTGTGTATGATTTTCTTCTCTTTCACACAGGTTATCATGGCTTTGCTCATTGTCAGCCCCAGCCCCTTCCCTGCTCCACGTACAGGACTTACAACATTAGTACAGATGGTGGCTCCTATGCATGCATTCCTGCATATTCTTCATGGTTAGTGTTACACTGCCTAGCACTGAGCACTTCTGAAATGCCTTAATAGGAGCTTAGATTTGACCTTCTAAGGCGGTGGTTCTTAACCTTGGCTGCACATAAGAATCACCTGGGGAGCTTAAAAAACATCCGGATGCCCAGGCTGCACCCCAGACTGACTAAATGAGACTCCCAGGGTGTTGGACCCAGGCATCAGTGTCCTTTTAAAACCTTCCAAGTGATACTAATGTGCGGTCCAGGTTGAGAATTACTGTTCTACTATGTTAGCGAGGTACTCCATCTCAATGCCATCTGGAAAATTAATGAGAATGCCTTTCATTTCATCATTGATTTGATTATGGGCCAAGATAGTATCTATCCTCCTGCCACATTGAGGTAAAAGATAAATAACTTTTATAATGCAAAAATAAGAGGGGGTCTTAGCAGCACTCCCTCATTTTAGAGCTGAGAAACCTGCTGAGGTGCAGAGAGGAGAACCCTCAAATCCGAAGTTATTACTGGAACCAACATGCAAATGGCAGTGTTCTTGTTTGGTGTCAAGGAGGAAATGCACATTGTCTGAGTTTGCTTTGATTTGCAATAAATAGAATAGGTTCTCTCTTTTTTATTTAATTTTAAATTTTGTAAGATTGATAATTATAAAAGTTTACATTCGGTGCTTGGTCTTGTATACAGATGTGGAGTGAAAATATTAATAAATGAAAGAATGCAGACTTAAGTCATTGAATTAATTTCAACAGCAACAAAGGACTTGGCAGAGTTTAAAATCTCAAAGACAGTGAGGTTTTTAATAAGTGAACTTGGCCTCTGGGATCTAGTATTGGTAGCAGAAGAGAGAACTTTGGTTTGTAATCTTTGCTTCTGAATCTCTCTGAAAATAAGAGAGACCACTCGGCTCATCTGTGTTTTTCTGCAGGGAGTACCACTCAAAACTCAAACCCTCTGTCAAAGAAAAATTGCACCAGACAGATCCCTGACCTTCTTTTTCTACTCAAGCTGAGGGGTATGTTAAGGCTGTTTGGTCAACCCTAGCGAGCTGTCTTTCTGATTACCTCCAGGCATGTGCTAAGTCCTGGTGGACAAAAAGATACCTGTGCTCAGATCAAGAGCCTGGCCACAGCCTTGGCCAAAGAATCACACACTTTCCAACACAAAACTCATCATCAGGCCTGGAGATTCTGAGACTTTTGCTACCTACTAGAATCTTCGGAGGAGGTCTTGAACATTATCAGTGCCTACTCCGTAAGAGTATGGTTTTAGTTGATCTGGGTTGGCTCTGATCCTATATTGTTTTAAAGCTTCCTAAGAGATTCCAACTTGCAGTCAGGGTTGAAAACCATGGATGGAGACCAAACCTCTCATTTAACCTGTGAGAGAGAAATGGGCCAGCCAGGTGGGGCTGGCTGCCTACCTCCGTGTCATCAGTCACAGACACATACGGGACCAGTGCTCACAGAGTGCAACCCCAGGACGGTGCTTCTTGTTTACATTTCTCTGCACTTGCCTCATTTAGATTTGCAGTAAATAGCCAAAGTTTGTTATACCCAATTTCCTTTAATTTGTGACAGATTAATGGTTTCAGGAGAAAACCTTGGAGCACCCATACAGTGCTGGGGGTGTGACAGTCAGGCTGGTGATGAGGTGGCTGTGAGGAAGGTGCTCAGTGTCTGTGACTTATTTTCTCATCTTTAAATTGAGATGGTATATACGTGATCACTATTTGATTTATAATTTTAAGAGCAGAAATTTCATATACTTTTCAGTTCCTGGTAATGCTTCTGTCCCTGGAGTAGCACACAGAGTCCAAAGCAATGTCAGCAGGTCTAGTTGTCATTCCTGGGAATAATATCCAGCCTGGGGAAGGGACCAAAGAAGAGTGTCTGCCCTTCTTTTGGATAACTACAATAATTTGTCGTTATTCTTTGGACAGAAAGAGTATGGCCAGCTTAGTATGGGGTCTATTTTGGATAGTGATCTTTTACCTGTTAAAGATATTGTGAAGATTGTTTCCCTATTATCATTTGTCTTTATGTTTTTATACAATTTTCTTTGATATATAGAAGATTTAAATTTTGGAGAGGCCAAATCTCTTGTTCCTCTATGGTTTCTAGGCTTTGTGTCTCATGCAAGAAGGCTGTTCTTTCCTCAATATTATTAAGAGTTGGGTGATGGGTACACTAAGACCCCAGACTTCACCACTAACCAATATATACATGTAATAGAATTCAACTTGTACCCCCTAAATCTATTGAAACAAAAAAAGTCTTTTCCTTCTATATTTGCTTCTAAAACTTTACTTATTTATTTATTTTTTTTACAAAGCATTTAGCTCTTTTACTCATAATACATCTGAAATTTATTTGTATTCATAGTGTCAGGCAGTGGTCTAACCTTATACTTTTCAAATTGATAACCAATAGCCAGTTTTCTCAGTAGTATTTATACAATTGTTTCTCCTTTTATTTAAATATTGCTTTGGTCATGAGCTAACTTTGCACTTGTATGTGGTTTATTTCTTTATTCTGTGTGCTGCTCCATTTGTCAGCTTGTTCTGGTACCAGTATGACGTGATTTTACTTGAGATAAATGTATGAGATATTTTGATATTTAGTAATGTAACGCCCCTCTCCTCACACCATGTGCCAGGTTCTTTAAAAAATTTTTTTTGCCTGTTTTCTTTTCCATGTGAATTTTAGAATCAGCTTGCCAAGTTCCATAAACAATACAGCTGTAATTTTTTTTTTTTTTTTGAAACAGAGTCTCATTCTGTAGCCCCAGGTAGAGTGTGGTGGCATCATCATAGCTCACCATAACCTCAAATGCCTCCAATGATCCTTCCTCCTCAGCCTCCCAAGTAGCTGGGACTATAGGTATTTGCCACCACGCCCGGCTAATTTTTCTATTTTTAGTAGAAACAGGGTCTCACTCTTGCTCAGACTGGTCTCCAATTCCTGAGCTCAAGCAATCCTCTTGCCTTGGCCTCCCAGAGTGCCAGGATTATAGGCGTGAGCAACTGCTCCCCGCCTCTAGCTATAACTTTTATTGAGGGATGCTTGAAATTTACAGCTTTAAATGAAGATAATTATAATTTGAGTTATTGAAACTTCTTGTACGGGATCATGGCATATTTTTCCATTTAAGTATATTTTTAAAGTCCTTATATAGTTTTAATAAAGCTATTACAGATTTATTGATATATATTTAGTTATTTGAAGAGTTTTACTTCATTGTCTTCCAGCATCCAATATTGCTAATGAGAAATCTGATGCCATTTTGATTACAAACCTTTTGTTGTTACTTTTCTTCTAATGTTTAGAAGTAATTTTCTTCTATTATTTTTGATCATTCTTTCTGTATAAATGAGGATAGTGAGAGGTGATAGAATGAACTGCTCTTTTAATGAAGCTTAAAATGGATGAATCTTTTAAAATTTGGAGTATTAGCTAAAGTATTTTTTCTTTCTGGTTTTTCATGAAGCCAGAGAAGTCTCTGAGTATAGAGTTATAGAAAGAAGTTGACTTGGAAATCAGACAGGTTTTTTTATTTTTAGCTATTCGGTAGCTGTGTGACTTGGGTTGAGAACATCAATTTTCTCATTTATAAAAGGAAAATAATAATTACTTCATAAATATTTTACAATAATTCAAGACATAAGGGATGTAAGCACCTAATATACATGTTTTGTCTTATTTTGACACTTTGAAAATGACCATTATTAAATGCCCTGCAAAGTGCCTTGGATTTGTGTACTTGAGGCTATTGCCTTGAGCTCAAAGTGTTGCAATTGTTACTTGATTAGTAGTTTTATTATAAGGTTAAATTATATATTTCCTCCTTCACAGATTTAGAGCATCTTTTAATATTTCCTAGAGGCATGTTCAACAGCTTGGCATTGTATTATAGTTAGATTTTTTTCCCCAACAAATATATCTTATCCTAAAAAATTATCTGAGATTTTATCCCTGTCTACACTACTCAATTTTACTCATTTTAGAAAAAAAAAAAATCTCCTCTTTCACTGTCTGTAAATGCTGCACATCTAATATAGAAAAGTAGGTGCAACCAGATGAGAAGTAAGCTGTCTTCCCAGCACCAATTTTACCAACCTATCTTTCTCTGCTCCCACAGGGTGTACTTTTTCCCCTTACAATGAGAGTATTTATTCTTGCTGCTGAGGCCGGCCTCTCCACAAGCCCCCTCATCTTCTCAAAGGACTTGTTTTTGCGGTGGTACCCCCTTCCTTTCCCATCCCGAATTTCTACCTCTCTACTTGATCCTTCCTTTTAGCATACAATTATGCCTCAGTAATATTTTTATTAATATTTTTGTTGACTCCACATCTTCCTCCTGCAACTGCTCTTTCACCTCAAACTCCTGTATAGAGTTGACTCCTGTTTTTCAGCTTGCGTTTTTCCATGGCTCAGCCCAATGAAGCTTTGTAAGCAGGAAGCGAGGGTCTCCAGGGAATACAGGAATTCAACCAACGTGAGCAATCCACCTGTTCTGCAGCCTTTGTTTACTAGGCCCATGGCTACTGGGCTGAGACTAGCCCCTGACAGACCCTGGCAGCCTACAGATGAACGGAGGTGACCTCTCCTCATTTCCGTGCTGAAGTCTCCACCCCGAGAAGAGTTATAGCTTCATTACTGTAACCTGTGACGTGTGCGTGAGCATAATGAACTGACCATGCGTGCGCAAGGGAGACTACGCCCCTACATGTGATGACACATCTGTTTCTTCTCTACTCCTCCATAAGGACCCCATGCCACTTTTCCTGGGTAGACACTGCTTTGGAGAATATTCCCAAGGCTCTCCTTTACTTGCTGCAAGGGATTAAATCTTCTACTCATCGAGACCCGTGTTCTTGTGAAGAGTCATTTGTTACTCACCAAAGTAACAAATGAATTTGGCGAATGAATCTCAGTCTCTTTGGCAATGGCTTTTCCTTCCACCTCTCCCTGCAAATGGCTACTGTAGGGACACCAGCTGTCTCAGCATGCCAGCCCCTGTGGGTAACGCTCTGTCCTCCTCCAACCTGATGTCCCAGCCGCACTGACATTGTAAGCCATGACCTGCTTCCTGAAGCACTTTCTAGCTGCCTATCCTTTTCTGACTGCACATTTTCTGTTTTCCTTCCAACTCACTGGCTGCTCTTTCTCCTTCTTTTTTACTAGCTTCTCTTCGCATACTGAACTATTAATACTAAATTCTGGAATATTTCAGGTGTCTTTTTTTTTTTCCCCTATGACTCATATCCGATGTCCAGACAGTTGCTCACAACTAGCCTCTTTTTCCTCTTATAATCAATCTCTCTCTCTCCCTCTCCTTTTCTTTCTCCAACCTCTTAAGTTAATGAACTTTTATTGAGTACTCTTTAATATTTCCTGATCTCTGGGCTAGCCATTGAAGATACAAAGATGAATAATATGTGTTTTCTGTTTCCAAGAAATTCATAGTCTATTAGTAAGACATAAAAAGAAACAATTATAAAGAATTAGAGTGGCTGTGATAGAACTATGAGTAGGTACAGAAGGGGTACCAAGGACAGAGTGGTGGGAATGGGGACAATTTGTGGAGAATTTCCTCTCTGATATGCCTGACCCCATTCTCATTCCAAACCTATAACCTGCAGGGAGGAAAATAAACTGAAGATTACACATAAATTTTTTAAAACATGATCTTTCAGGTACAAAAGAAAACATAACTGTTTCAAACCATCTGAGTTTTTAAAATGTGAATAAGATGCAAGACATTTTATACATAAATAAAATAATTTAAAACCCCTTGATTTCTTTAATTTAATTTTTACTTTTATCAAAGTGGTCCATATCCATAATTTTAAAAAGTCAAATGGTTCTAAAAGGTTAAATGTGAAAAACAGAGTTCTTCGGCTTCTTTCTCCCGTCATTCCTTTTCCCCAAAACAACTGCTTTCAACTAGTTTAGCTGCTTCTTTGGGTATTTATGTCCATATTGCTAAATACATGACTTAAAAAAAATATTGACCTTTTTGCTGTTTAAATACTCCAGGGGAGGATGAAGATGTAATCCTTTTACTTTCTCCTTCAATCCACACAGGTACCTCCTTTCCCAATTCTCCCATATTCGTTTAGTTTGATCTGTATTTGGTTTTTATATCATTGTGACTATGACATTTTTTTCACAACTAAGCCATGTAGTATATTATTATTTCATTTCCTTTTTATGTTTTTCTTGATTTTAATAATTACATTTTGGGTTATTTAATTTTTAGTTATCTATTACTAATTCACCTAAAGACTCTGTGCTGGAAATGCAAATCTCCTCCTTGCGTGTTCAAAGACATTACCTCTCCTCTAAATCTAATCTTTTTGGTGACTTCATTTTTGGAGCCTCCATATCTGCTGTAATCAGGACAGGATCCTCTCTAGGCCAGTTGCACAGCTCTTGCCCTGGAATCTCCCTTTTCCACCATTCTGGGCATAGCGTTTGTCTCTCTTCTGTATTGGTGTCTCTGGTTTCTGTATCCCACATTGTTTTCTTAGTTTATATCTCTGTATGGCAGAGCAGCACATCCATCAGATTTTTTTTTATTTTTCAGTCAGGGTCTCACTCTGTCTCCCAGGCTGGAGTGCAGAGGCATCATCGTAGCTTCCCGCAAACTCGAACTCCTGGGCTCAAGTGATCTTCCTGTCTCAGCCTCCCCAGTAGCTGGGACTACAGTGCACACCACCACACCTGGCTAATTTTTCTATTTTTTGCAGAGATGGGGTCTTGCTCTTGCTCAGGCTGGTCTGGAAATCCTGACCTCAAGCAGTCCTCCTGTCTCACCCTCCCAAAGTGCTGGGATTACAGGCATGAGCCACCGTGCCCGGTCCCATCAGTGGCTTCTTAAAAAGGATGCATGAGTAAATTTTCTGAGACTTTTTCTTTCTTCAGCCCTCACAATGAATAGTTTCCCTTTGCAGGGAAAATTAGACTGGTAATAATATTTCTTGAGAATATTTAAGTCATTGTTCCACTGTGCATTAGCTTTCAGGGTTGCATTGAGTCCTGATTCTTCTCTGGCTAGGACCTAATTTTAAAGAATGAACTCTGTGAAATCTTCTTTCATTTACTCTAGAATTTCATTGGAAAAGTCCTTCTTTGGGTTTTCTCTTTTCTCTTGTGCTGGGCATTCAGTGGAATTTTCAATCTGAAAATCCATATACTTGAGTTCTGAAAATTTTTCTTGAGACATTTCTTTGATTTATTTTCATTAATTTTCTTTGTTTTCTGTTTCTAGAATTCCTGTTATCTATTAATAGATGTTGGGCCTCCTAGGTTAATTCTCTAATTTTTTTTTATCATTTCTCTTTTGTTTTCCAACTCTGTCTTTTTGAGTTACTTTCTAAGTGATTTCTGAAACTTTTCTACTTTCTCTGGAAGTTTGTTTTTCCTTTCTGTTTGCATTTTTAACTTCCAAAAGCTTTCTTTTGTCCCAGAATATTCCCTATTTATAGTATCCTGTTATTTTTTTGTGTGATTGTACTGTCTTCTCTCATTTGTCAGAGAAATTATTGATTTTTGTTTTTTCTTCTCTCTGAAATGTCTATATTTCTTTCAGTTTCTTTTTTCCTGATGTACTCAGGTTCTATCTGCTGTGACAGAGGCTTTACTCACTTGTGTGGTGTTCCCAGGCTCCCCACTTTTATTTAAGGATGGGGGATTGAAATACTGATTCTAAGAACTCAGTGTGTGTGCATGTGTGCAGGTGTGCACATGTGTGTATGGGGGTTGATTTCTTCTAGACCATTTTGTTCAGTGGCAATCATTTGCCTATCAATATCTTTAGTGTTTTTTCTTTGGTTGATCGTATTTCCTTGAGAAGACCTTCAATTATCTGTCAGACACGTGTAAGTCTAGTTGACTTTGCTCTGTGATTAGAGTTGGGGAAGGGGCTGGGAGGTCACCATTTAATGAATAGATTTTCACTTAATCTAGCAATTTTTAGTTTCATAGCCCTGCTCCTAACTGTGCCTGTACTCCCTAAAATTCTCTAATCTACCCTATTCAGATAGCAAATTTTCTATCTTTTGCTGAGATTGGAGATGGTATCTACTTTTTAAACAGATTTTCAGCCAGTTAGCTTAGCCTTCACCCCTTTTTTTCAGAGGCACAAGGCAACTTCAGTTTCTGGACAGTTCTGAAATTTGAGGCATATATTGGGTAACTTTTGGGCTTCACTGCCAGCCAGCTGAGTTTCAGATTTTTTTGGTTTCTAAGTCATTTATTGCTCACCCATCTGATTTCTAGGTTGTAAAATTTTGTTGATGTCGTCTTCTCTCTTATTCTCTTTGTCCTTGAAGATTTATGCTTTTAAAAAATTCTGTACTTTCATTTTAGAGAAGTTAAGAGAGGGAAAGGAGGTTAAAAATGTGTGTTTAATCTTCTGTTTTTAACCTGAAGCTGTCAATTTGGTCATATGATCAGTTAAGGGGACATTGAAAAGAGGAAAAACGGTGACACAGAAAAGAAAGAGAGTAGGTAAAGTAAAACTGAGGTAGAAGGGAGGAAGAAACCACCAAGAAGACATAGAATAAATCTAAAGTGAGGAAAAGCAGAAGAATAGAGATGCTCAGATCCAACACAATATTGATTTAATTTATTCATATGTTCATTCATGCAATGAAAGTTTCTCTCTAGCCTTTGTATCAGGAACTCTGATATGTGTTACAAATACCAAATATGTGAGTTGAAAGTAAATCTGCACTTTTCATGGAGAGTACCAATAGCTAGCATTTACTGGGCCCCCAAGGGCTTGTACCCCGGTGTCTTCAGATTATTTCAACTCAAAAATAGTGGGTGGTAGCATAGCCCTGCCGTGCTACCTCTCACCCCTCACAGCAGCTGCTGAGCTGCCCCCACCCGTGTGGCTCCACCTGTGCCACTAAAACTGCCCCCTGCCTGAGCAGCTCCACCTCTGCAGTCCTGTACTGGCCGGTGTAGCTCCACCTCAGCAATATGGTCTGACCCTGCAGCCCAGGCCATACAACTCCTGCTCTGCCTCTAGGCCACAGCTCTTGCTCTGAGGCTCTTGTGCCCTGGCCCAACGCCCCACCCTCAAGGCTTTATGGCAGATGCTGGGTCTGCAGCTCTACCTCCCTGAGGCTCCAGGGCTGCCCCTGGCTTTGCTCCTGTAGCTCCAGAGCTCCTGCCAGCCAGCAAGTCTGACCCTGAGATTGCAGTGCTGTACCTGGACTCCAAGACCCATCCCTGAGTCTCGACAGTCACTGGGCCTGAGGAACCTCCTCAAGGTTCAGTGTTCCACCACAAATGAGAAAATGCGCAAGATCACTAATCATCAGGGAAATGCAAATCAAAACCATAATGAGATATCACTTAACTCCAATGAGAATGACCTTTATCAAAAAGTCCCAAAACAATATATGTTGGTGTGGATGTGGAGAGATGGGAACACTCATACACTGCTGGTGGGACTGCAAACTAGTATAACCTCTGTGGAAAGCAATATGGAGATACCTCAAAGAGCTGCAAGTAGAACTACCATTTGATCCAGCAATCCCACTACTGGGCATCTACCCAAAGGAACAAAAGACATTCTATAAAAAAGACATCTGCACTTGAATGTTTATAGCAGCACAATTCACAATTGCGAAGATGTGGAATCAACCTAAGTGCCCATTCATTCTTGAATGAATTCACAAACTGTGATATATATGCCATAGAGTACTACTCAGCCATAAAAAGGAATGAATTAATGTCTTTTGCAGCAAGTTGGTTGGAACTAGAGACCATTATCATAAGTGAAGTATCTCAGGAGTGGAAAAAGAAACACCACATATACTCTGTAATAATTTGGAACTAATTGATGGGCACACGTGGGCACGGAGAGAAGAAAAATTTATTGGAAATCCAGAAGGTAAGAGGGTGGAGAAGGGGAAGAGTTAAAAACTACCTATCAGGTACAATGAACAGTATTTGTGTGATGGGCACACTAATAGCCCTGACTTAAGTGTCATAAAAGCTATCCATGTAACAAAAACATTTGTACCCCCTTAATATTTTGGCATAATAATAAAAAAAAAACTTTCCAGGAAAAGAGTACTAGAAAAAAAGAGTAATTTAGTATGATAGAGATTCATAGGCCATGTCTCTGCCATTTATGCGAAACAACCTATCAGTGAATTTTAAGGGGAAGGATTTGTTTGCCTTGATTTTATACAAGGAGACACTTAAAGAATTGTTATTGGTGCTCAAAATATCTGTCTAAACTTGATTTATGAATTTGTTACTACTGCTCTACTATCAGTTTCTCATAAGGCTATAAGGCTACTATAGTGGCCATGATTTGTAAATGAATACCTGTACCATACTGCTACTGATTTTGACTTCATTTGTTCATCATGTTTAAAATAATTAATGGTCATGAAGGCTGCTAGCTGTCAATAGTCCATTCAAGTGGCTAAGAAAATCATGGTGTCAGATGCATTGCATTCTGGATAAATGAGGGAGCATAGCAAAGCTTATTAGTTATAGCCTAAAATAGCTTATTAGTTATAGCCTCCTAGGCAACATATGGTTCCAAGGAATCTCTGATTAACCTCTAGTCTTTAACGATTATCCAGAATTCTTCCCTTCATTGGCTACTGTATAGAATCAAAATTAATCTGAGCTTGAAATATAAGTTCATAGCTTATTTGGTGCATACAAAATGTACTGGAAAGTTTATTGATTAGCAATCTCTGGATTGGTGGGTGATGGTTTTTCAGTATTCTCAGAAATCTGTCACTCTTATATTCTAATCTCTCTGTGTATTTAAAGTTCTCTTCTTAGTCTTGCTGGGCTTAAGATCACTTACATTCATATTTCATCTGTAAACACTATTAGTGAGCTATTTATGAGCCAGTGCTTAAGTAGCCTAATAACTAGACCAGCCCCAAATGGATCTAGAATTCTGCATATGCCATTGCATCTAAACTCTATAACCTTTCATACACAAATTAGTTTGCAGATATCTTGTCCATCTTTTTTTGTTTTGCTTTGTTTTTTTGTTTAGCTGTGTGACCTTGCCATTCAGGGCCTTGCTTTTGTCATCTGTTAAATGGAGATGATAACATATTATATAGGGTTATGTGAGAATTAAAGAAAAGTAGAATTAAGGCAAACAAACATTGTTGGGACATAGGACTCACTCAATAAACATTGTTATTACTATATTATTGCCAATAAAAAAGTGCCACTTCACTTTCAACTCACATATTTATTTTGAACATTGAAATATACAGAAATAGTCCCTGCTTTAATATTCACCTTGAAGTGCACTCTGGATGTTTATCCTGTCCTTTCATACTAGATCTTTGGAGTAGGAGGCAGAGATGATCCAACCTAAAAAAACATAGCCTGAAGGATCTGTGGAATCCAATATTTATGATTCAAGCTTCCGTCATTACACAGTTAGAGAAAATGCAAAAGTTGTCATTGTATGAAAACATTCCTCTATTGAACTGAACTCTTATAAAATGAGTCTCTTTTCTAGCATCTCCCTGAACACTACACTGGCAACCATCCCTATCCATTGTGAAAATATCTGTGTAGAAGAGCCTTGTTGAGTGTCAGATGTTGTAAACATCTGAGAATTCAATGCAAATGCAGTAGAAGTTAATTACAAAATGAAATCTCAAATCTTGGTGAAAGGAGTTTAGATTTTCATGAAATCCATGAAAGCGATTAGTCAAATGAAAAGCCACTGTTATTTGAAAATATGGTAGACTTAGACTATTTAATAATTGAAGAAAAAAGAAGATGATGAACTGATCGACTTGAATATAGTGATTTGAATACCAAAGGCTTAAGAAGCCCTTGAGAAAATTAAAGAAATCCTCAATTTTTCTGGTAAGTGTCTCTTTAGAATCATCTTGTAGGAATCAAGTATAAAATGATTAGTATATTTTTGCTTGAAAAAAACCATGCTCAAAATATTTCTTTTATTTTTCTAAGAATGAGTGCACAATTGCAGTTATAAATAAATGTGCTAAATAGGAGATAATAAAATATTTCATAATTTTAGCTTCTTTTTTTTCAGTATATAATCTCAAGAAAACCTTAATGTCTTCATTTTCAATGTATTTACATTTAAAAAAAAGACCTTTGTGAAATATCTGCTATCCCATAGGTAAGGCAGACATCCAGGACAAGCTTCTTATACATTTCTTGGAGGCTATCTGCATAGTCAGAAACTACTCACCCAAAATTCTTTCACATAGTTTACTGAAATAATTGCTGAGAGTCTGAAAATCAGAAAAAAATTAAGATTTATTTTTCCTTGTGTTTCTGGATTCTTAAGCACCACCTTTCTCTACTTCCAATTTACATTATTCTCAAGTAGTTTTTCATCCCTGTCTGAACATGCCAATTAATATTCTAGCTATTATTATGTCACTCACCTCAGAAGAAAGTTCCTATTAAGCCCAAATTAAGTTACTGAAAATATGAAGTTAAACAAGACAAACTAAAACAAAACCATGGCTTAAAAATATAAACCTTAAAGAACAAATTCCTGCTGAGGGGAGAAAAAAACGTACCCTGTTGGAGATCAGATTTTACTATTACCTTGCAAGAGTGTCAATTTCCACCTTAGCTCTAGTTAAGTGTAGGAAATAAATCATTTCAGAATTTCAGTGTTAATTCCCCCAGCATTTACTGAGGAAAAGACGAAAACAGCTGTTTATCATAAAGTTTGTGTTTAAACTATTCCATAGGAAGGTGATGAAGGCAGAAATGTTTAAAGGCCATGTTGCTTTTGGAAGCCTGGAAATGTTTGTGCATAGAATGCCATGGGTCATTAATCAAGGAGGTGGCGTCTCATTAGGTTTCCAGAATTAACTGCTCTACCTGTGTTGTCAATGCAGTCTGTCTTGTTCCCTCCAGAATCTGACTCCTTAGGCTCTCTATTTTGCTTTCCCCTCTGCTCTGGACTCCTTTTCTTTCCTGTTTTCTTCCTAGGTTCTCTCTCTTAGTCATTTCATCCACTCCCATAGCTTTAACTTACCCATCTAGGCAGATGACTCCCAATTTTGTATTTATAGCCCTGTTTTACCTTCCAAGCTCAATCTCACATTTCTAACTATCTGCTAGACATTTGCACCTAAATGTACCACCAGTATCTCAAATTCAAAGTGTCTAAAACTTAAACTCATTTTCGTACTTCCGTAAATGGTCGCCACATTCTTCCAAACATGGCTTATTCAAAACAAAGTATACTGGGATCTTCTCTTTCTTTACCTTCCTGTTGTCATGAACTCCCATCAATCCTTCCTTTAAATCAATTCATTTCCACAAACTCATCTATTGGACACTTCTTATAGCCACAACTCTGTGCTGGAAACTAAGGGGTAAACAAAACAAACAAACAAAAAAACCATAACAACAAGATACAAATTCTGTGCTCAGGGACCTCGCAATCTAGTAGTGGAGATAAGATATGGACCCAAATTTTATTCTTAGTACCATCAGATTAATTTTCCTGGACCCCACGCTCTCTTGCTCAAAAAACATCAATACTTTTTTTCTTCTTGTATGAAGCTGGTATTTTTAATTGTGGCTTTCAAAGTAGTCTATGATTGGGTGCTCTCATACCTGTAATAAGAGCTTACACGATTTGATTAGTTCACTGTACATATACCAAGTGCTATTCTAAACATATTTCACCCACTGTTTTTTTAATCCCCACAACTATATAAGGTAGATATTACTGTTATTCTCCCAACAGATGAGGAAACAGAAGCACAGAATGATTAAATATCTTGCCCAACGTACACAGCTTGTAAATGAAAGATCCGAGAATTGAGCCCTGGAGTCTGGCTCTGGAGCCCAACATCTGTGCTCTAGTATTTGCCCCACACCTTTTGACCCAGTCCTTACCCAGCCCCAGATGACAGGGAAGGATCTTGACCCCCAAAAGCCAATGTGTTGGCTGGACAGTCACTTATGGTTTGTATGACTTGGCTTGACTAGATTAAGTGGACCTTGTTGAGGCTTTTCTCTTGAGAATTTGAAATGGGATATGGCAACTACTCCCGCTTACGCTGATGCTTAAAATCCAGGAGCTTTTTTCTAATTCTAATATACTTCCTATGCTTTTGAATTGAAAATTTAAATTGAGATGAAAATAACTGTTGATTTGTATCATTTAATGTAAAATAATTTTTGGATGCTTTTAAATAAAATTTAAATCTAATTTTAATATTTGTGTCAATATCTGTTTTTTTCCCCCAAACATTTTCCCTTCTTAATATTCTTTTGTGATTTTCTCTGGCAGCTTGTCAACTTCAGTTTTTCAGTTTTAGCAAGTGATATCTAGAAATTAACATTTGAAACGTGTGTTTAGACACCTCTGTGTTATTTTCTTTCTAGTGCAGATTTACTGATCCAGAATATTAACCTTTCCTGGGTTACTCAGTTCCTGTCACTGCTTATTTGATTTTACCCTTTTCTTTTTTACATTTCTGCAAACTTCTACCAATTACTTATGTTACAATTACTCATCTTAGAAGCATTTCACATTTGTCCAGAGTGGTTTGGGCTAATTTCAGTTTCCTTTACATGCTTTTGAATATATTTTCTATTTATTCAAAATTTAACTTTTTTGGTATTCTTTTGCAAGTTCTTTAAAGAGCATATTAGCCATTTTTAATACTTATGAATTTAAAATTAATTTTAAATGAAGTCAAATCAAAATTAGATTTAAATTTAATAATATAATTTGAAATTAAAAATTTAAACTATAACTGAATATTGAATCAATAGCATAGAAATAGTTGGATATCTGTACTAATGTTTATTGTTAAAATTTAAATTAATATTTAATAGCATCTTAAAGGAATCAGAATTAGCCCAGATAATCCTGATCCTGTATTAAAAATTATCATATTCTAGTTAGTCTTAAAAAAAGCAGGAAAGCCTACAACATGTGACAACAGGGATGCACCTTGAAGACGTTATGCTAAGTGAAATAAGCCAGTCACAGAAAGACAAATTACTGCAGGCTCCACTTATATGAGGTATCTAAAGTGCTCAAAATTTATAGAATCAGAGAGTGAAATAATGGTTACCAGGGGCTGTGGAAAGGAGAAATGGAAAGTTACTAATCAAGGGGCATAAAATTTCAGTTAGGCAAGATGAATAAGCTCTAAAGATCTGCTGTACAACTTTGTACCTATAGTCGACAATACAGTATTGTGCACTTAAAGATTTAAGTGTTCTTGCCACAATAAAATAAAATTTAAAAAAGTATAAACTAAAAAATCTTTTATAAAGTATGAATTTTTGATTCTTACTGTTTAAATATACCTTTCTAAATATTTTATCATTGCTAATAAAAATGAAGCATTTTTGTTTAAGCTGTTGAAACATTCTTGTTAAATTTATTGAGAAGTTCTGTTGATGATTATAGTTGGTAATTTGGTAAATCCGGAAAATTGGCTTTTCTGAAATCTGTCCACTAGATCAAATAGCTTTCTGAAAATTTATTTTACATTTAAATTAGCCTACACACTCAAATCCAATGGTTAAGTCTCAGTCCCATTTCACCCATTGTTTTGGTAGAATTGATCATAGTTGATCATGCTTCCTAAAACACTTTGTTTACATGACTTCTAGGACACAACACACTTAACCCGTTCCTCTTACTCCATGATTTCCTTCTCTGGCTCTGCATCTTCTTGACATCCAGATGTTGGAGTTTTCTTTCCTCTCCCTACACAGACTTTTCTTTGGGATCTCAAACAGTCCCATAAATACCCTCTCATGTTGTTCTCTCCTGAGCTTAAATCTTTAGTCCTGCCTGCAGCCCTGACATCCAGACTGGTAGATCCAATTGTTTTCCACTTAGTTCCTTAATAGGCATTTCAAGTTACACATGCTGAAGGGAGAGCAGTTAATTCTGCTCTACCTTTCTTGTCCAAGTCATACCAATTCCAATCTGTACCCCTGCTACGGCCACCCAGCTGGTTCCTGCTCGTGCTCTTACTGTTCTCGGCTTTATTCTCCGCAGCACAGGCGCAGAAATCTTTAAGAGCATACTCCAGGCATGATACTCCTCACTATCTTTGTATCTATGCTTTTGCACAGGGTCTACATCCCCTGGTCCCTCTCTGTCCCTTTATCCCCATTCCCCTTTCTTTACTGTGCTCCTCATTGGGTTCTAGCCACACATTAGTGTTCCTGTTGTTTCTAGAACATGCCAAGCTCATTTGCATCTCTGATCTTCTGCACTTGCTCTACCCTCTGCCTGTAATGCTGTTCTCACAAAGATTCTGTTTCATGCCATTTAGTTCTTTGCTCAAATGTCACATTATCAGGAGTCATGATCATCACCTATATAACAAGAGTTACTCTGCACTGTCATTTTCTATGCTTTGAACCTGTTTTATTTCCTTTGTAGGCATTAATCACTACCCAACATTATAGTTTATATTTATTTTTTATTACTTGTTTCTTCCATCAAGCTCCATAGAGGCAGGGACTTTGTATGACTTACTCATTGGTTTCCTAGCATAGCACCTGGCACATAGAAGATGCTTAATAAATCTTTGGGAAATAAATTGCCTCTTTCTTGGCACTGTGAAACTTCATTGAAAATGGCAAACCCCAAGCAAATGAATCTGTCATTACAATAGGCATTTAACTGGTATCCTTATAGTTTTCATCATCTTACAGCTGTTTTCAACAGTATACATAGGTAGGGAAACTGCTGCTGGCAAAAGCCACAGTTAAACTCTGTATGGAATATAGCAAGCTGGTTCAGATAGATTGGTCTCTGCACCACACAGAACAATTTTTGATTCCTCGAAAAGGCATTTCTCATGAATAAACAGTCCCTGGGCTGGATCATCTTAGGTATTACAGAAAAAGAATAAAAAACACCAGGAGGCAAGCTAGAAGAGTCATTCTAGATCCTGAAATCTTCCTAAGGAGCAGGGGTTTAGCAGGAGTTGAATACAACCAATTCACCCAAAATCAATAGAATATTAACATTTGGTGGAATTAGCATAGTTCTGACATATGTTAAAGAGGGGTTTATTTTGTATTCTGACTCATAGTGATGATCATTAAGTAAAATGCAAGGACTATTTTTTGTGTGTGGCCTTCAGATAATGCATGACTGATGGTGTCAATGTTCTGCTAGGATTTATCCTCGCCCTCTGAGCACACACCAGATCTTATATTCCGTTACAGAGCTCATTTACTGTGCAGTAGAACCTTCACCTCCAAAACTCTGGAGGGATTAAGATACCTCACAGGACAGAATAATGCTGAACGAAGCTGTTGATGTAGTGTTTGGAGGATGGCCTGGGTACTAGAATGATGTCTTAACACATCATGTTCAAGCCTGACAATTTATTTTCTTGGACAATTTTCTTTGGAAGGAGGGAAAAAAAAAAAAAAAAAAACCAATCCAGCAACAGAAGAACCAATTTGCCGCTGTGTGTGCACGCATGCTCATGCACCGCTGCAGATTGGTGTGGGTGTACGAAGGGGCAGGCGGTTACAATAGTAGGTGCAAAGGAAAGCAAAGATAAATTGAAAATTAGAGACTTGCTATTTAAGATGACAGATTTTTTTTCTATTTTCATGCGTTTGTGTTATTGTTTATATCATTCCTGGAAGCATATTTTCACTCTTATTATCCTTGCAGCATTTGCCCTTTGTTCCTTGCTCATAACAGCAACGATGCTGCCTTACATTTGTTCAGCACATTAGTGCACTGAACTGGTCAGTACTTGCCCGTGATGAAACCACTCAAGGCTGGGGAAGGAACCACCAAAAGGAAAAGGTGACAGTCCCTGGAGCTCACACAAGACCAGGAATTGGCCCCATTCCCACCAGCCATACTAGAAAAACCCATAATTCATGAGACATTGGCTAGAGTAATAGGAAGAGTCTTGTCTCAGCAGTGCAGAGTTATTAGTCCTAGGAGAAGCACTGCTCTTGTCTTGCCTAGCAAATTATAAAACCATCCCCCAAAGGATAAAGCTATTCCCAAGTAAGTTAACTGCATTTCAGAACAATGTTCAAGAATATTTATATGGATATATTTCACCTAAAAGGTAAAATTCACAATATCTTGAATCCAATAAAAAATTACAAAGCATGCAAAAACAAAAACAAACTCTCTTTCGTTAGCAATTGAAACATGAAACAAAAAAAATTGTATGCTCAGGGACATCATCCCTCTGAGATTAATTTCTTCTTTTGCTTTCTCCTTTCTCAACTAGCTTACTTGATGTTGAAATAACTTTAGTTTTCTGAGAATATAAGCTGATTTTGTCTTTGCTTGTTTTATGTGTCTTCCATACTTAACAAATGACAGTAATAAGAGTAAATTGAAAGAATCAGCTTTTCATATTCATAAAGAGAGCTATTTGACCTCTCCATTTTTTAATTTGTCAGGTGGTAATAAATGAAAGTGCTTGAAATTTTTGTCTGATTTCATTCTTTTCTTTAACTCCTCCTTAGGACTTTAGGACAAAAACAATCCAACAAAACAAAAACAAATGTTGTACATTAGTCCTAAAAGACAGAACTCTTATAACTCTCCCCTGAAACACTACATTTACCCATTGTTTTGTAAAACCACCAATTTAAATTTTTCATAAGAATAATCCATTGTCATTTGTTAGTTTAAAACAGTTTACATAAAGCCTGAAATTTGGACTGGAAACATAGTCTCAAGCTTTCAGGAAAGTTAATTGGAAAGCTCACAGTGGTTAGATCAGAGGCTTCAAACTTCAAATAACCTTAGGGTGTCTTTGTTGTTACTGCCTTTTTTTTTTTTCTCCTTTACCACCTCTTTTCTTCTCCATGTGAATTCCCTTTTTAAGTCTGTTCCGTAGTTCTGCCTTGCAGATATGGTGATACCACTAGCAAGGAAACTCCCCATCTTCTATGTTCTCTTTAATTCTTTTCAAAGGAACAGCCTGTTCTATCTCAGTTCCCTTGGATTGTGTAAACTGTCCTGTAGTCATGTGTCTTTCTAACTGATTTCTGACAATCAAGTCAAATCTTGGCACGTGGCTAGTTTGTCCACAGAAACTGAGAAGGGGCACCATGAGTGAATGGACTGATTCAGATCTTACTCTGATCATGTAAAAAATAAGTTGTCTGAGGACAGGGATCGCCCTTTGTTTGTCTTTGATTATTTTGATACAATGATTGATGTATTGCATGTATTCAAAAGCTTTGGTGAAAAATTTCTATTCATGTCCTCTGCCCACTTTTTGATAGGGTTGTTCAATTTTTTCTTACTGATTTTCCTGAGTTCTAAATAGATTCTTATTATCAGTCCTTTATCTGATGTGTAGTATGCGGAAATTTTTCCCCATTCGGTAGGTTGTCTGTTTACTCTCGTGACTGTTTCTTTGGCTGTGCAGAAGCTTTTTAATTTGATCAGGTCCCATTTATTTATTTTTGTTGTTGCTGTGATTGCCTTAGGGGTCTTCCTCATAAATTCTTTGCCTAGGCCAATGTCTGTAAGAGTCTTTCCTACGTCTTCTTCTAGAATTCTAATAGTTTCTGACCTAAGGTTTAAGTCTGTTAACCATTGTGATTTGATTTTTGTGAGAGGTGAGAGCTGTGTGTCCTGTTTTAGTCTTCTACATGTAGATATCCAGTTTTCCCAGCACCACTTATTAAATAAGGAATCTTTTCCCCAGAGTATGTTTTTGTCTGCTTTGTCAAAGATTAGATGGCTATATGAGGATGGTTTTATATTTGGATTTTCTGTTCTGTTCCACTGGTCTGTGTCCCTGCACTTGTGCCAATACCAGGCAGTTTTAAGAACCACAGCCTTGTAGTATAGTTTGAAGTCTGGCAAATTAATACTTCCTATTTTGTTTTTGTTGTTTAAGATTGCTTTTGCTAAACGAGGTCTTCTCTGGTTCCATACAAAGCGTAAAATTATTTTTTCTATATCTGTGAAAAATGATGTTGGTAATTTAATACGGATTGCATTGAATCTGTAGATAACATTGGGCAGTATAGACATTTTAACAATGTTGATTCTACCGATCCATGAGCATGGTATGGTTTTCCACCTATTTACATGTTCTGCGATTTCCTTCCTCAGAGTTTCATAGTTCTCCCTATAGAGGTCCTTTACCTCCTTAGTTAAATATATTCCTAGGTATTTTATTTTCTTTGTTGCTATTTTGAAGGGTATTGAGTCCTTAATTTGGTTCTCCGTTTGACTGTTATTGGCGTATATGAATGCCATACTTGGATTCGATTTGCTAGAATTTTATTGAGAATTTTTGCATCTATATTCATAAGAGAAATTGGCCTTTAGTTCTCTGTTTTAGTTGCATCCTTTCCTGGTTTTGGTATCAGGATTATGTTGGCTTGGTAAAAAGTGTTGGGGAGAATTCCATCCTTCTCTATATTGGAGAATAGTTTATGTAGGATGGGCACCAGTTCTTCTTTGTAGGTATGGTAAAATTCAGGTGTGAATCCATCTGGTCCAGGGTTTTTCTTTTTGGGAAGGTTTTTTATTGCTGTTTCAATTTCAGATCTAGATATCGGTCTATTCAGGAATTCTATTTCTTCCTGGTTGAGCCTGGACAAACATATGAAAAAGTGTTCAACATTTCTAATCATCAGGGAAATGCAAATCAAAACCACAATGAGGTATCACTTAACTCCAGTGAGAATGGCCTTTATCAAAAAGTCCCAAAACTATACATGTTGACATGGATGTGGAGAGACAGGTACACTCATACACTGCTGGTGGGACTGTAAACTAGTGCAACCCCTGTGGAAAGCAATGTGGAGATACCTTAAACAGATTCAAGTAGACCTACCATTCGATCCAGCAATCCCATTATTGGGCATCTACCCAGAAGAACAAAAGTCATTCTATAAAAAAGACACCTGCACCCAAATGTTTATAGCAGCACAATTCACAATTGCAAAGATGTGGAAACAACCCAAATGCCCATCAATTCATGAATGGATTAGCAAAATGTGGTATATGTATACCATGGAATATTACTCAGCTATTAGAAATAATGGCGATATGGCATCTCTTTGGTTCTCCTGGGGAGAGCTGGAACCCATTCTATTAAGTGAAGTATCCCAAGAATGGAAAAATAAGCACCACATGTACTCACCAGCAAACTGGTTTCCCTGAGTGCACATTTGGGAATAACACCAATTGGGTCTCGGACAGAGGTTGGGGCTGGATGGAAGGGATGGGTGTATACCTACTTGATGAGTGCGATGCACAGTGCCTGGGGAATGGACACGCTTGAAGTTCTGACTGGGGAGGATGGGGTGGGGGGAGGGGATGGGTGCACACCTACATGATGAGTGCAATGTGCACTGTCTAGGGAATGGACACAATTGAACCTCAGACTCGGGGGGATGGGGAGGCATGGGCAATGTATATAGCCTGAACTTTTGTACCCCCATAATGAGCTGAAAAACAAAACAAAACAAAACAAAAAAGCTTTGGTGAATTTCCAGGAAAAATATAAATATAAGAGCAAGCACACAACCTCTTCTTATAGAAACTACCTGTGATGACTAAAATCAAACAAAATACAGGGGAAAAACTTGCATCATGCTGAAACTAGGGAATAGTGCCAATCACAACCCAAAATCCCTGAGAAATCTCTGCTAAGTGTGATCTGCCTGGTGTGATATTGAAGGAAGTATGAAGGGTCAGCTTATAATGCTCTTTTGCCAATAAAATGGCCCAGAATTCTAGGAGGTACATAAAGAGAGTCCTGGAAGAAGATCACAAACACTCCTACTTTTAAGGGTCCAGATAGAGGTAGATATGTAGTGGAAGGTCCACTTCACTTTACCCCAATTTTAGCTTCACAGACACAGATTTTCAGGGGTGTCAGTAAAGAGACTGGAAAAGCAATCTCTGCTCTGGTAAACAGGAAGTGTCTGGGCAGAAGGATGCTTCCCTTGAAGATTTAATAATTGATGGGTTCCATGAAAACAGCACTCTCCAACTCAACAGACAACAGCTCTAGAAAAAAGACTAGACACAATTATGTCACATATCTGAAGTAAGACAAAATAGCTAATCAAATACAGATATAGTGAACCAGGGTATAACAGCCCAATGGCTGGTGAAAGGTCAGCTGTAGAGTTACCATCTTTAGCAAATAAAAATACAGGATGCTCAGGTAAATTTGAATTTCAGACAAATGATGAATAATTTTTTTGATTGTGTCTTATACAATATTTGGAACACAATCATGCTAACATAATTATTCATCGCATATTTGAAATTCAGATTTAACTGGGTGGCCTGGCGACACTCGTCAGGTATGCTGCTAAAGCATCCAGCAGTCTCTGCATGAGCCCATCACATCTTTGGGAGAGTGAATCACATCCTCATGATCTAATCTAGTCCTATTTTTTTCCATCCTGAAACATATTTTACTCATGTCCCTATCCACATCCAAAATTTTTTTTAATGTAGAGATTTAAAAAATAGTTTAGGCCGGGCGTGGTGGCTCACTCCTGTAATCCTAGCACTCTGGGAGGCCAAGGTGGGCGGATCGTTTGAGCTCAGGAGTTCGAGACCAGCCTGAGCAAGAGCGAGACCCCATCTCTACTAAAAATAGAAAGAAATTATATGGACAGCTAAAAATATATATAGAAAAAATTAGCCGGGCATGGTGGCGCATGCCTGTAGTCCCAACTACTCGGGAGGCTGAGACAGGAGGATCGCTTGAGCTCAGGAGTTTGAGGTTGCTGTGAGCTAGGCTGACGCCACGGCACTCACTCTAGCCTGGGCAACAGAGTGAGACTCTGTCTCAAAAAAAAAAAAAAAAAATAGTTTAGTTTGTTTTATGACTAAAGTGAGACAAAGTTTGAGCTCTATTTCAATTTTTGGACCTTGTAATAGTTAATGTAAGGAACTGATAAACATGCCCTGGGGAAATAGATGATTTATACCTTGCAATTTACTACATATTTTAGTATAAATGAAAGGAAACTCATTTTAAAATTTACAAAAGACATTTACATAATTTCGGTGTTATATTCTATTGTCAACACATCATATGATGATTGGTATAATCACACCATTGAGATACTATTTTCTCTCTGTCTGTGGGTTGCCTTTTTAATCTGTTGATAGTGTCTTTTTATACCCAAAGTTTTTAATTTTCATGAAATTCAATTTGTCTGTTTTGTCTTTTGTTGCCTGTGCCTTACGTGTCGTATCCTAGGAACCATTGCCAACTTTGATGTTGTGAAGCTTTTGCTCTATGTTTTCTTCTAAGAGCTTTGTAGTTTTATTAATAGGTCTTACATTTATGTCTTTGATCCACTTTGAGTTAATTTTTGTATATGATGTTAGGTAAAGGTCCAACTTACTCTTTTGTGTGTAGATATCCAGTTTTCACAGCACTATTTCTTGAAAACACTGTCCTTTCCCTATTGAATGGTCTTGACACTCTTGTCAAAAATCATTTGGCTATACATGCCAGGGTTTATTTCTTGGCTCTCTGGTCCATTGGTCTATATGTCTATTGTTATGTCAGTACCACAGTATTTTGTTTACTGTAGCTTTCTAGTAAGTTTTGCAATAGGAGGTGTGAATCCTCTAACATTATTCTTTTCCAAATTTGTTTTGACTATTTGGGATCCCTTGAGATACCATATGAAGTTTAAGAGGGATTTTTTTTTTTTTATTTCTGCAAAGAACATCATTGGGATTTTGATAAGTATTGCACTGAATTTGAAGATAGCTTTAGGTAGCATTGACATTTTAACTCTCAAGTTTTCCAGTCCATGAATCAGTATTCCCACTGATTTATGTCTTCTTTAATTTCCTTCAGCAATGTTTTATAGTTTTTATTGTATGAGTCTTTCACTTCCTTGGCAAATTAATTCCTAAATATTTTATTCTTTTTGATGCTATTATAAATGTTTTTTTAATTTCTTCTCAGATTGTCCATTGTTAGTATATAGAAATGCAGCTGATATTTGTGTGTTGACTTTGCATCCTGCTACTTTCCAGAATTCATTTAATATTAATGGTTATAAGAGTTTTTGTGGAATCTTTAGGATTTTATATACATATAAAATCATACCATCTGTGAACGGAGATCATTTTACTTTTTTCTTTAAATTTGGCTGCCTTTATTTCTTTTTCTTGCCTACTTGTGCTGGGTAGAACTTGTACCATGTTGAATCTAAGGGGTGAAAGCAGGCATCCTTGCCTTGTTTCTGATCTTGGAGGAAAAACTTTTGGTTTTTCATCAAGTATGATATTTACTGTGAGTTTTTCATACATGGTTTTTATTATGTTGACGTAGTTTCCTTTTATTCATAGTTTTCTGAGTGTTTTTATCATGAAAAAGTGTTGAATTTTGTCAAATGCTATTTTCTGAATCAGTTGAGAAGATTGTATGTTTTTTTCCCATTCGTTTTGTTAATGCAATTATTACATTGATCAATTTCTGTATGTTGAATTATGCTTGCATTCTGTGAATAAATCCCTATTGGTCATGGTGTATAATCCTTTTAATATGCTGCTGAATTCAATTTGCTATTATTTTTTTGAGAATTTTTGCATCAATGTACATGAGGTCTATTGGTCTGTAGTTTTCTTGTAGTGTTTTTGCCTGGATTTTTATTTCTGTAGAAACAGTAGTAACATCTCCATTTTCTTTTCTGATTTTAGTAAGTTGAGATGTCTCTCTTTTTAAATTTGTCCATCTAGCTAAAACCTTGTCAATTTTGTTGATCATTTCAAAGAACCAACTTTTGTTTCCATTGATTTTTTTTCACTTTCTATTCTTTATTTCGTTTATCTCTGGCTCTAATTTTTATTATTTCCTTCCTTCTTCTACCTTTGGATTTAGTTTGTTTTTCTTTTTAGTTCCTTAAATTGTAAATTTAAGCTGTCAATTTGAGATCTTTCTTATTTTTAATGTAAATAAGCATTTATATCTATAAATTTCTCCTTTAGCACTTTTGTTGCTGTGTTGTATAAGTTTTGGTATGCTGTATTTTCATTTTCATTTATCTCTAAGTATTTTCTAATTTACTTTGTAATTTGATCTTTGATCCATTAGTTATTTAAGAGCATGTTGTTTAATTTGTATAATTTTGCAAATTTTCCAGTTTTACTTGTGTTATTGATTTCTAACTACATTCCATTGTGGTCAGAAAAGATACTTTAGATTTCTATCTTTATAAATCTATTAAGACTTAATTTGTGGACTAACATGGGTTATTCTAGAAAATGTCACATGCACACTTGAGAAGAATTTGTCTGCTGGTTTTGTTGGGTGGAGTGTTCTGTGCACGTCCATTAGATCTAGTTGGTTTACTGTACTGTTTAAGTCCTATATTTCCTTATTTATCTTCTATCTGGTTGTTTTATTAATAACATTATAGAGTGGAGTATTGATGTCTCCAATCATTATTGTAGAACTGTTTTTCCCTTCAGCCTATCACTTTTTGCTTCATACATTTTGATGGTCTGTCATTAGTTGTGTAACTATTTATAATTGTTATATTTCTTGCAGTTCAAACTTTTATTAATATATAATGTCATTGTTTGTCTCATAAACTGTTTTGATTTAAAGTCTATTTTGTCTGATATTAGTATAGTCACCCCTTGCTCTCTTTTGATAATTGCTTGCATGGAATATCTTTTTCTATCCTTTCACTTTAAGTCTACTTGTTTCTTTGTATCTAAAGTGAGTCTCTTGTAGAGAGCATATGGTTGGATCATTTGTTTAAAACCCATTCTGCCAATGTGAGTCTTTGATTGGAGAACAAAAATGGCCACCTACCTTTTTGTCTGAACCTCTGTGATCAGAAGCAAAAATAATCAATTAGAGTACAGATCCTCAATACTTTTTGCCCATCCTGGCTCCCACAAATTGTGTGTAGGTTGCTCCAGAAATGCATGCATAGATGCCTGCCATAGGGCTGGGAGTGGATGTGGGTAGCTGCTACTATGTTAAGAGTTGAAATTGACCAATTGACCAAAATTAATAGCAATTTGCCAACCAAACCTTTCCCTGGAAGTTTCAAACCTTCAATAAACTCCAGAGTTCCAAAATAGTTCCATCAGACAGATTCTGCCATTGCAATTATTGTCAGATTCCTGGTGTTTCCTACTTGACCATCTTCTCAGAATTTTCAACTGGGGCTATTATCTCTTAATGAGAAGGAAAGCTAGCACCCTAGAGAGAAAGCCTATTTAAAGAAAAATTATTGACTCTTGGTCATGGTGGTAGCATTTTGTATTCTTTTGGCAATTCTTTGAAGGAATGTTTTAATTTGGGAGTGTCAGAGAAGAGGCAGGGAGCATAAAGATCATATGTCATTTATATGCCCATGGGGCTTCTTAACATTACATTGAGTTATCTGAAAAAAACAATAATTAAAAAAATATTTATCTCTATTTTGATGCTACCACTCTAGAGCTCAAGATGCTTTCCAAAATATCTCTCTTCTCCAAGTGATTCCCTTGTGAGTCATGTAGGCCTCTCATATTATTATCACCCACTCTCACCTAGATCTCTAGATTTTGGGTTAGCCAGGGTTCCAGCACATGAGTCTTTCTTCATTAAGGCCTGTGTTCATATCAGAAGATGTTACTTCTGTATAAGTTCAGGGGAATCATTTAGTTTTTATTTTCCACTTGGGCTTATTTCTGAAATCTAGCAAAACACCCACAAGATGGAGAAAATAGAGTAGACGAGGGAGAGGGAGAAAAAATGGGTATCAGCTAGGTTATAAGGTTAATGCATTTGGTTAGGCATCTTGTGAAAAGGGATGAAATAAAATTTTCTGCCACAATCTTGACAAGACAGAGAAGGTGTTTAAAGAAAGCAAGACAAAGAGAAAATAGGAGGTTTGACCATTAAATCATGTGGGCTTAAGGAATTAAACAAAACAGAACCACAAAAAGTCATAGTTAAGACAACATTCCCCACAAAACACATTAAACAATAAAATCTATGGTCAGCTTGCTTAAGAGCATGTCAATTAGTACTTTGTCACACTGTCCATGGTCAGTTTTGATGAGACTGGGATGGACAGGGAAAGTGGATGTAGGAGATGTCAATTCTTACTCCCATGATTTGATACATATCTTTGGTACCAGAAAACACCTTCTTGCAGCATTGGCTGTATTTTTCAGTTTTTCAGGACTTCCTGGAATGTCAGAGAACATAATAGACATATCAAATTGGAAAAAAATTGAGTTATTTAAAACTCAAATGTGGGCTTGTGGGGTAATTCTTTTCTCTCTTTTTCTCTTCCTGACTCTTTTTCTTTCAGAAATTCAGGGCAGAAAACAGGAAAACAAAGCTTTGATGACAGGACTGTGAACTTGCATTTTGGCTTCTTCTCTGATATGACTATTGGCCAGTCTTGTGCTGTAATAGCATCCAGCCTATTTGGGGAGGAGAGCATCTTCCCACTCCTGGTGTTTTTGTTTCCTTTCTTGTGGGTATAATCCCATTTGCATGTCACTCTTTTCCTGCCTCTACCCCCTCACTCACATTCTCTAGAGAGCATGTGACTTAATCTCAGTGGGCATTTGGGAAGAAGAAACCCAGCATGTACACTCCAATTTTTTTTCCTTCCCCTTTCTCTTGGGAACAAACCTGCCCACAGAGGTCATTTGACCTTATTTATGTGGAAAACTTAGCAGTACAGATTGAGAAGGTTGGTGGTTACAACCTGGGAGGGGACGTCTCTAAGTTTTGGGGATTTAGTATAAAGAAGTCCACTTCATTACAGACACATCCATCTTCTCCAATACCATCTTCATCAGAAAAAAGGTGTTACTGCATAGAGCTAATATATATGATAAGTTAGGTGATTATTAACATGTATTTTTTTTTCATTTACTCCTTACAACCATCCTATGAGATGGGTGCCATTGTTACCCATTTTACAAATGAGAAAATGGAAACAGAGAGGTTAAGAAAGTTGTGCAAGGTCACAAATAGTAGCTACTTAATAGCTGGTAAATGATGGAGCAAGGTGGACTGGTTCTAGACCACTCTGATACTAAATCATATTAATTACACAGCTGTAATTTCCATTGAACTGCATGATTTTCACTAGGTCCCCCAATTTTTTTCAAAAGTTACAAAAACCAGTTCACTTATAGATGCAAATTGTAATGCTTGCTAAGTCCTTACTTTTTTCTTCCCGAATGCTCTTTGGTGTCTTTTGTCAGTACAGGAGCTGGAGAACATCCTACAGAGAAATCACATGAGAAGTGAAATTCAAAGGGAAAATGTGAACCAAGCCAGGGACGTTGGGGGCCAGGACAAGAAAACTGAAGCAGAAAGCTATCCAACCAGTAGCTAGGAAATGTACACAGAATCTGGAAACAGAATGGAGAAACCCCCTAAGCAAAGAGGGCTGTCACAAAGTCCTGTAGTATAATGAGAATCAACTCCAGATACTGTTTATAAGGAGAAGACAATTACTACATTTTTTTGTATGATGTTTTTATCAGAACAGCTTCAGAAACAGATTGAAAAAATTCCGGAGCAACAGCAGCATGAAAATGGGATACCAGTTTCTGTGGCATGTGTGTTTTTTTCAGGAAAAAAAAAAATGTGGCAAACACAGCTGTCTTTTAGATCCATCTGGCTAGGAAGGAGGCCTTCAGGATTTTACTGCTGGTAAATTGCATGTCATTTTATGTACATAGGGAGAAAGTAGGCAACTTGCAGTGTGAGTGCTTAGGTCTCCTGAGACCAGAAGATTATGATGGGAAGAAGCAGCATTGTAGGATTATCGCTCCAAGTGCAAAGCATGGCTGATTTTATATTGTTAACTATTTGGAACCTGGAAAGTCCTGGAAGAAATCTGATTGGAAGACACTTAGAAATCATCAGATATTTAAGAAGATAACTAACTAGAAAAATCATAAAGAAGTCTCTCCTATCAACCTTGCTCTATGAAAAGTAAACAAAAACACAGAAGTTAACTGAAAAGCTAAGTACACACTTGGAAGGCGCATGCAGATTTGCACCTCTGAAAAGAAAGACTTAACTTGGATTTCATTTCTGCTGTAGAGACGTCCATTATGTTAGGGTAGATACTATATGGATGCTTTTAAACCAAAGTAGGATTAAGGATATCACAAAGATGATAAATATATACTGGCTTGGTAAGAGACATATATGGGAATAAATCTAGTATTAACTTTTCAGTCTGTGAAAATAATCTTCTTTGTTGAAAGTGTTGGCAATTATGGGGACCTCATTACTCAGAAGCAGAATGAAATTAACCTCAACATCAGGAAACTTGCATCCAACTGTAGCCTGGGAAACTGAGCAGCTCTGTGAACCAGTTGAGGAAGAGTCGGTGGTTGGGTGTTTGGCAGGGTTTCTCCTGAAAGACAGGTGGGGAAGAAGTTTAGATTTGGATGTTGGCAGAGGATCAACCTTTTGAGAAATAACGTTTTAAAAATAAATGCTGTTTTCAAGGAAATCAAGTGAAAAGGTAATATAAAAAAAATCACAAACAAATCATCTCTATCTATGAATCATACATAATGCCAGAAAAGAACTCAGGGGCAGCTAGGGCCAGGTAAGGGTTCAGATTTCAGGTACCTGAAGAAGTGAGGACGTTTTGAAGCCTTGACATAAAGCTTCTCAGCCTGTCCCTTAAGGGAAACGTGGCCTTGCACAAGGCATGACTAGAGAGGTAGTACACAAGGGAACCTGTCCATCACTTCCACATAGAAAATCATCTGAAGTTCCCTTCTGATGAAGATAACTGTGAGGAAAGTAGTGCAAACAATAAATAAAACACGATTCCAGATGTGGAAGAGATCACTATGGCTACAGAACAGCAGAGAATGCTTCGGGCTTGAGGTAGGGACTTGAGATGGTCCAAAGGCTGAGTGGGACAGAAATAAGATCAGGGAGAGGAGGCCAGTCATGAAAAGGTGGGTGCTGATATAGGCAATGGGTGTAGGGAAGCCCCCTCAATCACAGCTTCCCCTTACCTACTTGTGTTGAGAAAGTCCATTTGGCCAAACAAACTTATCTTCTGATAGCCAAGTATCTGAATGCATGATATCTTAGTTTTGGTCCTTTATAAGCAGATCCTGAGACAAACATGTAGGGGCCAGTAGTTTATTTGGTATATATAAGGAGCACTAGTAGGAGAGAGAAGTGAGACAGAGAAGGTAAATCAGCCAATAAAGGGTGCATTACAGGTAATAGTGTACATTACAGGTACAACCATAGTGGGAGGCTAGTATTTAATCCTACAGGAAAATTCAGGAAATATATAAACACACCTCTTAGAATTCTCTAACCTGAGGAGGAGGGAGCTGGAGTACTTACACACCAATTCCCTAGAATCATTGGTTGAGTGCTGCTCCAGGCTGGTCTTAATTCCCCAGTACTTCTGGCTTGTTTCATGCACAGTTTAACCTCCATGGTTCTAGAAACAACCTCAGCCATAGAGATTCTGTGCAAAGTTCCAGCGATATGGGTAATGGCAGTATCTACTATTAGTAGATGAAACCTATTAGTCATTCAAGTTCAGTGTGAATTACTTAAATCCAGTTGCTCTTTTGTTTTTCCCCTAGATAAGAGACTGGAAATTTTGATGGGCTTATATGGAAGGCAGATAATTTATGACTTGATACCCTGGACAGGAGGATAAAATTTGAGTTTCATTTTTGCATGTAACACAGTGCCTCATCCTTAGTAGCTTCCTAGTGACTGGTTGTTGAACTGTATTAAAAAGTCATGTGGAAAGGGAGGTGGGGCAACTATTCAAAGACAAACTTCCTTAGTTCTACCATTTTTTTTCTGAGTCTATAAGCTATGCCAGGTCCTTCACCAAGATGAGTATGCTTGGAATTTCATAAATGGCACCATTTGGAAAACAGGCTGTTTAATAAATATTGAAAAATAATAATGAGATAATTTGTGTATTTCCCACCATCTGGGAGTTTTCACACTAATATTCAGCTTTCATGGTCTTTTATGCTCTTCTGTTTAATTATACTCTTTGTATCAACATAAATAATTCCCCTCACTGAAGGAAGTTATTAGTCTCATTATTTTTAATCTTCTAAATATGAATTATATAATTTCATATTTTCAGAGCTATTCTCTCCTTTTAGTTTTACATTCAAACCATTTTGTTGTTTCATATGAGGTACTTTGGGATATTAATGTTAATGATTTGAATCCATGTTGGTAAGTTATAAGAAAAATCGCCGTGATGATTAATTTTTTTAACATTAGATAACTTTTATTCTTTAGTCGTTGCATGGTACATAATGTAATTTGGGGAGAAATTATGATTGATTATCATTATGATTGATATTTGGCTTTCTAAGTATGGGTTCTGAATAAATTCTGTTCCAATAGGAAAGGTTTTGAATGTCTAATCGCTGATTAACGTTTGTTTAGCATTAAACAAATGATATTTAAAATTTTTAAAAAATTTTTTCTGTGATGATGAAATTCACCTATGCTATCTAAGACATGTGCTATTAAAAAGTGTGTGCAGGATTAGTAAAAATCTTCAAATAACACTCCTTCCATTTTATGCCTGGACACTTCACACCTGATTAGCTGTCATTACCTGGTATTTCAGTTGGCAATAAATTCAAGCTCTCGTCCTAGACTTTGGTCATAGTGGTGCTGGTGTTGACGGGGATGTTATAAAATACTGGGGAATGGCACGGAGAGGAAGTGAAAACTAATGCACAGTAGAGATTATAGGGAGTAAGCTAAAGTTGATAAATGATGTTTTATTTTATCAGCAGTGGTTTTCTTAGAGTCCTGGGGAAATTTAGAAAAAGTAAAAACCAAGATTTATAGACCTATGGGAAGTACATCAAGCCCTGTGAGACTTCGTGCTTCCTTCTGTCTCAGAACCTGTGCACGTCTCTCCCCTCTGCCTGCAATGCCTGCTTTGAGTTGGCTCCCTGTCTACCTGTCTGTAGGTATCTGAGTTCACCACCTCTGCTTTTCCTCATTTCAGTGACTTTAGTATATCCCCACTAGTCTTTCATGTCCTTCTTGTCTATAACTCTTTGTGGCCCACAAAATCTATATGTGCTTGTCTCCTCCTTGTCATTTTAGTCTCAGCTCAAACGTCATCCCTTTGAAGAATCTTTTTCTGACCACCAGAGTTAAAATATCATTTCTCTGCAACACAAATACCCAGTTACTTTCTATCCTATTGAACTATTTTGCTTTCTTTGTTACACTGAAGTACATTATTTACTTATGTTTTTGTTTGAGTATTTATTATTCATCTTTCTCCACTGGAATGTAAGCTCCATAAGGGTAGGGACTTTTATTCACAATGAAATCCACAGTATATAGAAAGTGTTTGCACCTGTGCATAACAGGTGCTCGGTAAGTATTTATGGAGTGAATAAACCTTCATCAAGTCAAGAGACTTTATGGGAAAAATCTATGGCTTCTCAAGTTTTTCTCCTAAGAATTCACTCTGATGCAGGATCTCATCCTCCTTATACTTCAGGAGTAAGGGTTTTTATTATCCCTGTTTTTAGGAGTTGTCTATAATGTGTGGCATTTGCAAAACCTCTAATTTTTCTGATTACGTCAGACTTTCTGAAACCAAGACTTGAATGCTGTTTTTGAAAATTACAAGCTGTCTACATTTCATTTACCAGAGGAGACCCTAGTTTCTTATTTTGGCCCCCGAAAGTTAACGATAAGAAGTACATGGGGGACTGGCAGGGATGTAAGAACGTCCTCAACTAGACCAATAAAATGAAGAAAAGCAAGGGTGGTAAACTCAAATATCCACAGAGAACAGGTAGGCAACTCAAAAAGGGACCTGGCTACAGGCATAAGGAGTTCATTTGCCTGGCCACAACCCTGTGGGCTGTAGGCTCATGTTGCCACATTTTCTAATTTCTTTTTAAGTAATCATCTAGATTTTTCTGAAATTCTGTAAATTTTAATTGTACGATATAACATCAAATTAAACAATACTGTGCAGGATAAATAAAACTTGTCTGAGGTTCTTACCTAACTAGCAGACTCTCAGGCTTTCCGTGATGAACTAAAAGAAAGTCTTTAACACATTGACTGCCACGCTAGAAAAAATAAATTTTTCCCCTGGGCCACAGTGTTCTATTAAAAACAAAATTATCCTTTCTGATTTGTTATTTTTATTGTTTTCTGTGTGTGAGTTATATGTAACACAATCCACTTTTTTAGAATTAAATTTTCAATATTAATTATAACAGTAAGAACATCAACAAGTAAGATTTTCAGGAACCAACTGCAGGGTTTTGCTTCATGGGGCCCCGGGCTCAAAACTAGCCTGAGTTAGGTACAGCTCACATGGCAGACAATGTGTTAAACAGAGTTCCGGACTTTGCAATGATTCAGTTTTAAGAAAACTGTCTAATCCCTTACAGTTCATGAGGAATCGTAAAGAATTTTAAAGTGTTCCAATTTGCTTGTTTAGTTTAATTTCTCTTAGCTTTAATATGAAGACCCTAAAACCTTAAAGAGTGTGTTTCGAAAGATCTGAGGTAAAGGGATAATTTTTTTAAAATTCCCATCTGACACAGTTTGATATTTTTGAAACATACAATATAAATAAATTATAAGAAAAGTGATCATGTGCTTGGATGTTGTAGTAATTTCAAATTTCTCTAAAAGTTTCTAAAGGCATATTCTTAACTTCCGTATTTGTCTCCTCACAGACCAGTAACTATCAGTTGACAGCCCTTTAAAGTGACCACACTTTAAACAGTAACTAGTGTGCCTTGAGGCAAGAGTAACTAACACAAACCCTGCTATGTATTTTATAGCTTTATTACATGTCTGTTCTTCCCATGTGCTATAGACTGAATATTTATATCCCCCCAGATTCATATGTTAAATCCTGATACCCAACGTGATGGTATTTGGAGATGGGGCCTTTGGGAGGTGATCAGGTCATGAGGGTGGAACCCTCATAAATAGCATTAGTGCCCTTCAAAACGAAGGCTCAGAGAGCGCCCCCTCTTCTTCCATCATGTGAGGTTACAGTGAGCAGATAGCCACCTATGAACCAGGAAGGGGGTTCGCAACAAATCTCCTGGCACTTTGATCTTGGACTTCTTGTTTCCAGAACCCTGAGAAACAAGCTTCTGTTGTTTATAAGCCACTCAGCTGATGATATTTTTTTTAATAGCAGCCTGAACTCAGACACTGTGGTTTATGCATTCCTTTAAGGCAAGATCTCTGAATTTGTTAATTTTGTCATTTGTGAGCCTAACTTAGTGCCTGACATATAGCAGGTGCTCAATTAAGTGTGCATTGAGTGAATATAGATATCTGATCCCCATGTTCCTGAGTTGAAAGAATCACTCCCAGGTTCTCAATTCCCATTTACCTTTATGTAGAAGTAAAAAGCCTCTTTGACCATGTAGCTTCCCCAGACTGCATTATTCCAATTAAAATTTCAGAGCCATTTAGCTTAACGTGTACTAAGCTGCTTCTCCACTGTCTGAGAACTGGGAATTTGCCCATAATCAGACCCCCTCTGTACTGTGACTTTTTCTGACACACACCAAGTCAGTCTATACACATGTAATGCCCTGCTAGATGCTATGTACATTATCATGAAAACGAATTATCCAAATACTTCTTCAAAACTTGTAATGTCTAAACAGAATAATAGAGTTTTAGAAACAGAGAAAAAGTGTTTGTTCCTCTCATTCCTTCAGTGTTTCCATGGCAAAGCCCTTTTCTCCGGCCACATTCTTTACCCATGTGCCTTCTCCATATTGTCTACATTTCCAACCAGATAACTACCTGCTCCAAACTCCTCTTCAAAGAGGAACTTTTCTCAACTCCTCTTGATAGTTTTCTGGAATGAACTGGCCTTGAGACAGTTTCAGAAGCTGAAGGTAAGCAAAGGAAGAGAAGGGAGGCAGGAATAATCTGTTCCCTAAACTTACTTGCTTTCCACTTTCTTGAGTAACGAAATTTTATGTATTTGGGCTGCAAACCTTCACCGCAGGGGCTGAGGCTCTCTGTGGGCTGCTCCTAGACATTAGTGCTCGGGCTTAGCTGCTGCTCTGCTGGGATAATGACTGAGATCATTAGAGCCAGTCTCTCCAGTGATCAATCCCCAGCTGGGAAGTGCCTCCCCAAATTTGTGAAATGATTGATAATTGCAATCAATATGTTTCCTAATGGCTTTGTCAATATGTTCTTCTTCTGACTGACAAATTAATTAAAAAGACACAAAACTTTTGTTTGCTTCCTGCCTATGGGGAAGATGATGCATATCTGCCATTTAAGTCATCTGAAAGTGAGTGGAGTGGAATTCAATGTATTGGCTCCTGTCTAACAAAAATCAGCACTGATTAGACCTCAACAGAACTGCCCGATACATTTATGGTTCTCCTTGTGGCCCGAAATAGGACTACAATGATGGAATCGGCACAGCACCAGCTTGTGAGATCGACTTAGAAATCTGAGGGCGACTGCCTTGCCTTCTTTGGAAGACTGAAGATGCCAACTCATGTTCTTGCAGTATTTTGTCTGGTTTTGAAGGCAGCCCTTATTTGGAGACAGAACATGGACAAATTTTAGGCTGGTGAGTTGGGCCGGCTCTTCAGGCTTTTCACGAGCTGTGTGCCTAAAATGCCAGCTGTAGCCTTGCTTTCTCTAATGGCTTGAAGCCAGAGCCACTGAAAGCTTCACTTGCAGTCTCAGATGTGCCCTACTTCTACAACCAGTCCTAACAGAGACAATGTCAATAGTTCTCTCTCCTCCCCTCCTGTTCAGGTAAGCTTTACAATGCTTGCCTCCATAACACCTGGGATATAGTCCCACCTGCTCTCCCACTCCTAAGGGTAGCAATCTCAGTTTTCCACATTGGCTCAATCCATTGGGCTGGATTTCTCTCCCAATGTCCTGTCTTAAGAACTGAATCCCCACCTAGTGTTGTGTATAACTTTAGAGAGTTTCACTGCCTGAAGCTGGATTCTGTTTCCTTCCCTCTTTTCCTCCCCTAAGTTCTGATCTTGGGAAGATAAAGCAGACAGATGGAGCTCAAAACATCAGCTCTATTAATGATAAAAGCTGGATCACAGGACATGGCTTACACATGTTGCTGTAGCAGGTCCTCTAAACCTGGTACCAGAACTGGACTTATCCACCCAGACAAAGGCAACCCTGAAAGACTGTGGGCACCTCCCACCCATCCTGCGTGGGGTTTGGTACCTACAAAAGCGATGGCATGGAAGGCCAGAGGAGAGGATGTGCTTCCAGCAAGGCCTGCCCCTCAGGAGGAAGGAAAGGAGGAGGCGCTGAGTAAACCAGGTCTGGCTCCTCTCTGAAACCCCAGGGAGAGGGCTCAGGGGTGAATAGAGGCCAGGGGTGTTCAGGGAAAGTCTGTGTATTAGTTCCTATTGCTGCTGTGACAACTCGTCACAAACTTAATGACTTAAAACAACACAATTTTATTATCATACAATTCTGGACCTCAGAAGTCTGAAAATGGGTCTCACCAGGCTAAAATCAGGATGTTGGTAGGGCTGAATTCCTTCTGAGGCTCCAAGGGAGAATCCATTCCTTGCTTTTCCAGCTCCTAATGGCTGCCCACATTCTTCATCTTGTGGCCCTTTCCAGCGATGGCATCACTCCAACCTCTGCTTCCATCATCAGATCTTCTCTGACTCTGGCCCTCCTGCTTCTTCTCTCTTATAAAGACCCTTAAGATTACATTGGTCCCACCTGGATAATCCAGGCTCCTCTCCCATCTCAAGATCCTTAACTGAAGCACATCTGCCGAGTCCCTTTTGCCAGGTAACATAACATATTATAGGTTTCCGTGATTAGGATGTGGACATCTTTGGAGATGCCATTATTCTGCCTACCACAGTCTATCTGCATGGAAACCAGGGAAGGTGGGAAGAAATGTTGCCCCTCACTTGTCCCAGCTGGGGTACTGTCTCATAGCACTTGGATCTTCTTGTGACCACCCCACCTGCTTGACTCCAGCGTGTTGAATGCTGCCATCTGCATTCACTGTCTCTGCGCTTCAAATCAGTGCAGCCCACTGTTAGCATAACGGAGGCTGACCTGCCCCATGATTGCTGTGCCTTCCCACCACGGCAACACAGCCCCATGCTTTGGACATTTATATGCATGAATTTACGTTTTCAACAATCCTGAAAAATAAACACCACCATTTCTATTTTACAAACAAGAACTGAAGCAAGGATATATTACTTGCTCAAAATCACAGCTAGAAAGGGAGTGGGCCAGATATTTAAACATAGTTTGATTTCATACCCATGTACATGCTATTTTCATTGCTGCTTCTCCACCTTTCACCAGGGGGATCCCTCAGATCCTGCCCCACCGTTACGAATGGGCCTTTGCCTGTCCCTTGTTCATTACCACTCTTTGCTGGTTCTGTTTGGTTGAAGACCTGTCGTGTCTCATTCCCAATGACATAGAACAGAAGAAACGAATCCCAAAATGTCCTTTGGTTTTGGTCCCTTATGCTTTCTTTTCAAATTTCCATTTCAGTAGTGCTTAACAGAGAGCCTCTCCCAAAGCAGCTGAGCATGTGACTGTATCAGAGAAAGGAATGCCTCTCAGGAAAGCTCAGGGCAGCCAACTCCACTGCTGTCCCTGGGAAATTTGATGGCTATTTCTTCCCAGGCAGTGAGCCACTCCAGTTCTGTTCCAGGGTAACTTGGGTGATTGACATACGCAAGGCATACCGGAATTTAATGGGAAGAACAAGAACAGTTTCTTATAAAGTTATGACTAACAGAGAGAAATAGTTCAAGCATATATCTAGGATTTATGGTGTAAACATCCTGTTTTCTGGACAGTCCAACATAGCATCTGGAACAAAGAAGGTACTTAATAAATATTTGCTAAATTCAGCCCAAATACTCAGCTGTGTCAAAATTGGTACTAGTTACCATTTCATGTCTTGAATACTAAAAGAAAGAAGATAGAATCAGCTGGGCCGGCATGTGATTTTAGCAGAATTGCTGTCAAGTGCATCATAATCATTAATATTAGCCTTTACTGAGAGGCTTGTATGTGTCACGTACTGGAGAGGAACTTAATATGCTTACAGGTGATTCTGTACCATAATCTGTGTCATATGCAATGAAAATCCCTCTTTGGTTTTATCCCTACTGAGACCACATACGAGAACAACTTTTACTGTTAGTATATATTTGATCTTTTTAGCAAGAACACTAAACAAGTGTGCATAAAGTAGTGATGACAAGATTCCTTCTGCAATTAAGTTAACTTAGAAAATAATCATCAGAATTTTTAGATTGCTAAGATTATATTGCCAGGCAAATTTGCATTGTCTCAATTCGCATGCACCGGTGTCATTATCTTTGCTTATCTTGGAGTTCGAAAATTCACCAAAGGACAAAATGTCTAAAACATTAGCATCTGTTTGTGGTGAATGTGCTCAATTTCATCAAAATTTAAGATGTTTGAGAAGACCTTACCAAAATTAGAAGGTAAGGTTAGCTTTCATTTGAGCCACATGCTTGATTTTTTTTGAGGGAATTTATTTATTTTGCTTTTTGAAACTTGTGAAACATTTAAAAAACATTTTTCATCAAATTTACACACTTTTAAAGACTATGTAAACATGCAAGATTCATTAAGATGAAAAGTAGTTTATTTCTCCTTCCAAAGAGGCATCCTCTTTAAGCATTTTTCTCTAAGATTTTAGAATTTACCATCATGTCTATAAATATCATTCTCATATTACTATTTATTTTGTAAATCATATTTTAGATATTTTCTATTGAATTATCATCATGGAAGATGAGGAATTAACTAGTTTTCTTTCTCCTGTTTTCCCTTCACAGGCATACTTGGCTTGTCCTACCCAATTGTCTCAATATTGTTACATTATAATTTTTGTTAGGTCTTATATTATTAAAATTATGTAAATGCAATTTAGTGCTAAGTCAATTAGTACACTATGATCACATTGCCTTTCATGTGCCACTTTCTGTTTTCCCTAGAGTTCATAATTACCTATGTTTGCTTATTTGCTTAGTTTTCTAATTGCGTTACATTAATTTAATCCCAAGCTTTTTAACAGTTGTCTGAATCTGTTCTCAATATATGCATTCTCATCAGGTTCATCTTTTTATAGAAATCTCTCTTGGTATCATCTAATCTGCTTCCTTCTGGACTGTTTGCTTTACACCCGGGGCAGAGATGTGTGTCTTGGGAATCTTCCTTCACCATCATCCTGAGAATTGCCTTTGATTCTCTTCTGAGCTGGATCTTCTGTTTCCTGTGTCCTATGTCTTTTTTTTTTTTTTTTCCTGGCATGTGGTTTACAGACTTGTTTTGTCGAAACGCATTTTCTGGTAGTTTCCTGGGAATGGATGTATAAAGAAAAATTTCCTGGTATCCTGCATTTCTATGAATGTTTCTGTTCTACCCTTACACTTGGAGAATTTGGTTGTAAGTAACTATCTTTTAGGATTTTGAAGGCATTGTTCAATTTTCTTTTAGATTTCATAATTGCTATTGAGAAGTTGAGGCTTTTCTGTTTCCTGCTCCTTTGGATGTAACCTTTTTTTCCCCCTTTCTGGAGGCTTGTATGATTTTTCTTTAGCACCAGTTCCAGAATGTTTTACAATGATGCAAACTACTGTGAGTCTAATTTTATTCATTTGTTTGAGCATTTGATGACGTTTTTCAATCTGGAACTCACGTCCTCAGATCTGAATAGTTCCCTTGAATCACTTTTTTAATAACATCCTTTTCTCTGTTTTCTCTTTCTGAAACTTCTTATCATGTAAATATTGGATGATCTTGTCTTTATCATTAGAAAAAAGTTCCCACTGTACTATTTTTGTCGCTTTATTTTCTGGAATTTGTTTCTAAGTTCTCTATTCCAATTCTTCTTCTCTGCTGTTAATTTCCAAGAGCTAATGGTTTCAGAGTCAATGAGGTCAAAACTTTTTGTAATGATTCTAAGACATCTTCCCCTTTTCATTGTCATCCTTTTATGAGTGGAGAATTATCCGGAGATGAACTGATGTGTGATATTGTGACAGATGGGATGCAGAAACAGACATAAGAATCCCACTGTCATTTATTAAGTCAGACATTAAAGAGATTTGAAAAAAGTAATAAAAATCATTATTGTCACTTTTTTTGGTTTTGGAATTATAATAATGTTCTCATAAAATACATTATTCATGTCATATTTATTATATATTATATATAATATTTTGTTATATTGAATCAATCAATAAATATTTAACAATATATTTTAACTTTTGATATAAAAATAATATATACTGATAGATATAACCTATATAAACAAAAGCTTTTTAGGATTCTTGATAATTTTTTAAGAGTGCTAAGGGGTCCTTAGATCAGGAAATGTTGATAACTGCTACTGTAAATATACCTCATTAGATCATCATATTCTTGTTTCATGGACCAATGTTTTCTCCTTATCTCTCTTAGGATATTAATGTTTTTGAAATTTCATTCCGCCCAGATAGCCTATGTTTCGGCTGCGTTGCTTTCTTTGGTTTGTTTCTTTTGGTATGTATCTTGGGGGCTTTCCTGAGGTGTCGGTGATCTTTGGTTGTGTGCTCACATGAGAGTCAGACTAGAGAGCTAACTGAAAGCTCAGAGCATGTGGGTGGGAATTTTCTCTGGTGTCCTTCACATTAGGGTGACCTGATCTGGTTTCCCAGAGAAGATTCTTGCTTGAAGAATACTGACAGGGCTGCCATCGTCCTGGGAGCCAAGCGAGGGAATCAACCTGGGGATCTCAGCATCCAACACGCCAAGGTCTGTAGGGAGGTATCCCCACCTTCTTTGTTGTGTGCGTTCCCCTCAGTCCAGATCCCCCACCCCTTACTCCCCAGGGAATAAATCTCCAGCCTTCTGCTGTGCTAGGGGAGGGGCAGTAACCCAGCAGCATGGAGTGAGTATGGGATACGGGGATCAAATGTTTCTTGCGTGTCTTTAAACATATTCTCATCATAGAATCCCCCTAGATCCCTGCCCTGAGTTCTTAGCCTTTTGAGCACCTGCTGTGTAAGTCAGGCTGCTTTTCAGCTTTCCCCATTGCCAGTTTAGGGTTTGGCTCTTACCACTGGTCCGTTTGCTTTCCAGTTTCCAGAATTATGTTGTTTTTGCCTCTCCCTTTCTCTATATCCTGTTAGTTTATGCTTATATAAAAAAAGTCCATCATATATCTCTCTAAGTTTGCTGATTTATAGCAAAATTGGTTGGGTGTGTTAAATGTGCCATCATTACACAGAACTAGGCCCAATTTCTATATGGGCCCAGGCACGTGGCCAGTTTTATTTTTATGAATGTTCCATTCTGAAGATTCAGTAATTATGTTAAGTTCTGTTGCCAAAGTTATCTTTCAGCACTCTGCTCGGTTTATTTTTAGCAAAGGACAGATACATTGACAAGTCTAATATTAAAAATCCTCACGAAGATTTCTTTTTAGTATTAAGGCCTAAAATGGATATATTTAATTTCAAAGAAGTTGATTTTAATTTAAGAAAGAGGAAGTTGCTATTTTTCTTATAAGCAGTCACACAATGAGAAATATTTTATCCCTTCAAACATTATTGGTATTAGATCAGTGTTGGCTATGTCTAGATTTTTATCTCCTGTAGAAAATGATATAAAAAGCAGATATGCTGAATATTCTATAGGAATATGTTTTTATTTTAACATCAAAATTCATTTATATTTATTAAAATCTGTAAGTCCTGGCCTTTAAGTCATACCCCAGTAGTATTTAGGAAGACTGCCACTATTTCAGGATCTTTGGAGACCTTTTATGGCCCAGCAAGTGCTAGAATTATATTTAGAAAAATGACTAACCAAAATCTATCACTAGAAAAAAGATTGCCATGTTCACTGGCTCGATGATGAGTCTTTAAAAAGACATTCTCATTTCCCACATATTTTAAGTGGCTCAAGGAATAAGACTTTTCTCACTTCAAGATCCTATAGTCAGAACACCTGAATCTAGAGTAGCGCTTCTTGCTTTTTGTTGTTTGTGTTGATTTTTTTTTTTTTTTTGTTTCGAACACAGAATCTTGCTATGTTGCCCAGGCTGGTCTCAAACTCCTGATCTCAAATGATCCTCCTGCTTCAGCCTCCTGAGTAGCTGGGACCACAGGCCTACACCATTGTACCTGGCTTGATGCATTTCTTAAGCTTTAGTTACCTCTCCCTGCCTTAACTTGGCTTCTGCACTCAAGGTAGTAGAGTTTTCATATATGTCTTAAGCAATTCAAGCCAGAAGCAAGAGGCAAGAAGAAAGACATAAAAGTGGATGCTACTTTAGCACTGAGAATGCTGAGAATGACTTTATTTTGACAACTCATCTTGCTGGTTTTTTTTTTTTTTTTGTTAAATATTTATTGTGGGTAAATTTTAAATTAATGTTGTTATGTAGATTATGTTCCGTACTTGGGACACTATAGTAATAGTGGGATGACTGATTGCTTAGAGTCAAGACAGGGATACAAATGTCAGCGTGCCTGGCAAGGTATCAGGCTGCAGGTTAGAAGTCAAAGATGAGGGTAACTAAATAATAAGAAAAAGTTGCTAATAGGACCTGGAAGTTTGTGGTTAAAAGCGATAGCTCTGAAACTTTAGACTAATAATTTATCAGGGCTGAGGTGAGTCTACAACTTTGCCTTTATCATGTATCTCTTAGGTGATTCTTATAGAGGTTGTAGTTTATAATGTGAAGGGCCATTTTTAAGACTTCTGTAGGCCCTTATAATACCATTGACATCCTTGATTTTAAGTTAATATGCAAATATCATAATATTATAAATATATATTGATTTTATTTTGTAAAGATTTATGCTTCTGAAGTGATTTAGCTGTCATAACTTATTTAAATTATGGTTAGCTTTCATTTCTCTGCAATCATTGTGCATACTTGGATATTACTGAGAAGTTACACTAACCTACAGATTGTTTTCATCTGCAATTTCTTAATGAATATTAAATTTAATAATTAATGAAGCTGACATAGTATGTTTTGTAGGTATCTAATAAAATTTTTATTGATTTCAATATTTTAGGTTTTGTTTAATACTTTGAAACCAATAATTCATGTTTACATCGTCTCAGCTCTGAAAAGCTCATGGGTCTATGGCAATGTGTTCTATAATGGCTGAAGGATAAAACATCTGAGAGGCTGATGCTGATGTAGAGTTTGATCTTGGGGTAGGTGCTGATGCATCAGTGGATGAGTTTAAGATGCAGAGAGCTTTGATCAAAAGAGCATGAAAGAACACTGATTTGGATGTTAAGATTAAGAACTAACTGAAAAGAAAGATTGAAACAGGCATGGCAATGATCTTCAATTATTTGAAGAGCTATTGAATGAAAAAAAGGACAAATTTTGTGAGCCATAAGGCTAGACTTAAAATCAGTAGATGTAATTTATGGGAAGGTAAATTTTGGTTCAGTCTCAAGGAAAATTTTCTCATACTTATAGAGACCCAATCACAGAATAAATGGATATATAAGACCATGAACTTCTTTCACTTGTTCAGGCTGCATGTCCATCTGCAAAAATATTGTAAAGTTTTGGTAGATGACAGGTTTAGATGACCTAAGGTCATCTCAAACTCAGATTTTATGAGAAAATCTTTAAAAATACATAGTCAGTGGGTTGAGAGTATATTGCATTGAGTATAATCCCTGGGAAGTTTACCTTGAGGTACACCTACAATCAATAATAAATTTGTCAGCAAATGTAAGGATATATTTAGTATCTAAGTGAATTATTTAAGCATCTTTTTAGCAATCATTCAAATTGTTTCATTAGAGGTTTGCTAGAAGAGATGTTTTAGTTCATTTTCTGCTGCTATAACAATACCCGAGACTGGGTAGTTTATAAATAACAGAAGTTTATTTGGCTCACGGTTCCAAGAGCACGGCACTGGCATCTGGTGAGGGCCTTTGTGCTATGTCATCCCATGGCAGAAGGTGGAAGGGCAAGTGAGCATGCAAGCCAGAGAGAAGAAATTGAGCGGGACTCATCCTTTCTATAAGGAACCCACTCCTGTAATAACTAACCCACTCCCGCGATAACAGCATCGATCCATTATGATCCTCTTATGGGTCCTGCCTCAGCACTGTTACAATGGCAATGAAATTTCAACATGAGTTTGGAGGGGACATTCAAACCATGGCAAGTGGTAAGCAGCTGCTGAAGCAAAGGAGGCAATAACATTTTTTCATGAGAATTGAAAAAGCAGAAAAATTGTATGTTTGTATGGCTTCTAAGTATTCAATCCAATAAAATCTACCTGGAATTTTAGCAAGCATTTCAGTGTAGTAAACATTTATTGAGCACCTCCTATGTAACTGGCAATGAAACAAGTAACCTCACAAGGTCAGTATTAATGGCATCCATGATATGGCCCACCTGCTGGTTGCTTGGCAGGCATTGATAATTTTTAACTAGAGTCTTTCACAGTGAATTTAGCTGAAGCCTCTTTCTGTCAGTCTCAAAACAGGTCACTTTCATGCCAGGCACATTATATTTATCATTTTCGTTTTAGCAGTGGCAAGATACATAAAGGGTCTGAGATTTATTCTACTCGCAAGCTAATAGATTAACCTGCTAGTGTTTCGTGGATGCAAAACATAAGACTCCTGTGTCAGAGACAAAGAAGGACTTTATTACCCATGGCACAGCAAGTAGTATGAACATCATTGTATTTTGTATTGGTTCCCAGAGACCTAATTCCCACAAGCCATTGTGGAAAGGCCTGATGATACCTACACATGTAGTTGGTTGTGTTAGAACAAAGAACCCTGGGTTTAGGGAACACAAAACTTTTTTTTTAAAACATTTTTTTTTTATTTCAGCATATTAGCGGGGTACAAATGTTTAGGTTACGTATATTGCCCTTGCCTCCTCCTCCCTGCCGAGTCAGAGTTTTAAGTGTGTCCATCCCCCAGACGGTGTGCATCGCACTCATTATGTGTGTATACATCCATCCCCTCCCCCCATCTGCCCGACGCCTGATAAATTTTATTCCTATATGTGCACTTAGGTGTTGATCAGTGAAACCAATTTGATGGTGAGTATGTGTGGTGCTTATTTTTCCATTCTTGGGATACTTCACTTAGTAGAATGGGTTCCAGCTCTATCCAGGAAAATACAAGAGGTGCTATATCACCATTGTTTCTTATAGCTGAGTAGTACTCCATGGTATACATATACCACATTTTATTGATCCACTCATGTATTGATGGGCATTTGGGCTGTTTCCACATCTTTGCAATTGTGAATTATGCTGCTATAAACATTCGAGTGCAGATGTCTTTTTTATAGAATGTCCTTTGTTCCTTTGGGTAGATGCCCAGTAATGAGATTGCTGGATCAAATGGTAGATTTACTTGTATCTCTTTGGGGTATCTCCATATTGCTTTCCACAGAGGTTGCACTAGTTTGCAGTCCCACCAGCAGTGTATGAGTGCTCCTATCTCTCCGCATCCATGCCAACATTTATTGTTTTGGGACTTTTTGATAAAGGCCATTCTCACTGGAGATAAGTGATATCTCATTGTGGTTTTGATTTGCACTTCCCTGATGATTAGAGATGGTGAGCATTTTTTCATATGTTTGTTGGCCATTATTCTGTCTTCTTTTGAAAAGTTTCTGTTCATGTCCTTTGCCCACTTTTTGATAGGGTTGTTTGATTTTTTTCTTGCTGATTTTCCTGAGGAACACAAAACTTTTATAATGGGAAGTAAGCATGCCTGCAAAGTGATCAAAGTTAATAATCTTTAATTTTCAATTGGCATACAGGTACCATTCTGGATTAGGGCTATGTATCTTTTTATTATTAAGGAAATTAATAAGCATAAAGGCCATTTTATCAGTTTTTCTCTCTTTAGGTATTTGTCAAATTAGCATTTATTTTTACTTTTTATTATGGATATTTTCCAATATATACAAAAGTAGAGACCAGGATGGAGTAGGCCATAGGTATATCTCACCCAGTTTAATCAATTATCAACTCATGACCAATTTAATTTTCTCTCTCTGTCTCTACACTCCCGCTTCCCTTGGATTTCTTTAAGAAATATCAGACATTGTGTTATTTTATTTGGGTTAGTTATTTCTCAAGAGAAGGCATTTTTGCTGTTTGCCCTTTTTTGCTCATTACATTCTAAAGTTTTTTCTTGGGTTTGTACCTATTTGGAAATCTGCCCACACAAATTGCGTATTTGAATCTTGTTTGGGGGCTTGACATGAAGGTATACTATACTGTATTTTTGTGTTGTTTTTATTACTTAACAGTAATCTCATTATTTTTACCTATAAAAATGAAAGTCTCAAGATGATCAAATTTGGGCACTGAGGGAAAAAACATCTGAAACTTGATATTTTTTATTTTGATAAAGACTATTTTTAGTTGATTTCTTTTTAACCCAGCAAAGATGTTCATGTGCCTTTCTCATGTTTTCACTCATGAGATACGTGGCTGTGAAATTCCCTTAGACTTGCTAGGACAACTTGGATATGTACAAATTCCTATAACCTCCCCTAACTAATCATTTTATCTGAGCCATGAATCATTCTTCTTATTTTCCTCTGATCCTTCTCCAGTTTATCTACAGCTTTAGAAATGAGTTGTCAGAAGATGAAAGCAAAGCCTAAGCTCCAAAATAGAGTTGGCTTCCTACTCTAGAGAGCTAGATTTCTATGTTGAGAAGGAAAATGGGTTTCTAGTAGAGCTTCCAGTTGGTAGAACTCTTCAAGTTAATATCTCAGAAAGACAAAGTAGGGTTTCCTTTAAACTTTAGAGGATTCTCCTGGGAGATGATGATTTGTCTATTATGGTTTAGCTGCTAATGTTAACATATGTACATTATGTTAAATTTGTGGTTCATTCAGATACTATATAGCTCCATAGCAGATAAGGTAACTTTTCTGTGGATAGAATGAGACAAGACACGGGAAAGGAAAGGGCAAGGAGACTTCCTTTAGGGTTGAGGTTGTTGACTGTATCAATCACCATAAACTAAATAAATCTGTGTAGAATAAATCTCTCACAGATTGGAATTGCTAAACAAGAGCAAAGAATTGAGCAAGACTGACAGGTGAAAAATGAGTGTTTTGGCAAAGGGCTGGAAGCTGAGGACACAAAGCTGGAGCTGGAGTAGTGACAACTCAATGGTGCCTGCCTTAGAGAATCAGATAAATTTTAAGAGAGGAGAACAGTCATTGCTACTGTAAACTTGCACAGGGGCACTGGTGTGTAGCCATCACAAGTTCAAAAACAAAACAAAAGAACTTTGGCATACTTGCTTTGTTATTTTTTTTTTTTTTAAATCTCTGTTGTGGTTTGGTTGGTTTTATAAACAGCTCCTTTTGGATACTGTAATTTTTTTTTCTTGTGAAGCATATCAATAACTTTTAATGGTGCTCTCTGGTCACTGAGGCATTTTTTTCCAGTTTTAAAAGTATTTTCACATGTACTACTATTAAATTTCTAGGGAACAATCCAGTAACAGATTAGTTCATATTTACAATATAGTGGCACTTAGGAATGCAACTAAATTTCCTCTTTTCATACCATTTTAGGTAGGAATTTTAAGAAAATGACTTTGCTTGTCCATCCTGATGTCTTTGGTATTGTGCTGTCTACGGCACACCTGCTGTGCGTGTCTCGTGTTAATTATGCTTTTTTTTTTTCTTAGCTCTTCATCACACAAAACATTCTGGAGATGAACATTTTTTATAAAAATCAGTGATAACCATTTTACAATCTTATATGTGACAATTTTATCTTTTATTCCTTTTCACAGGAAAACACAAGATCTTTAAATAGAATATTAAAAGATTCCTTTTTAGAGAGTACCAGCAGTGTTTCTCCAATAGCTTCTAATAATACTAAGTAGGGAAGAACAGTGCCCTGAATCACAGTCTTGCACTGTTATACAATTGCCTAAGGTCAGTTACATAAGGAAATAGACAAATAACAAAAGCAAACTTGTATCACATTTGTGAGAATGCCCAAGGTGCGTGGAATGGAAATGGCAGTTGGCTAAGAGTTGGCGGCGTTCGGGTCTTATTCATGACCCATCAGCCTTTCAGGCTATTCATTGCAGTAAACTCTTCTAGGTTATTCATGCCTTAAGATTACAGAGGAAATGAGATGAGAAATTAATTTCTAGTAATTAAATATAATTAATTAATATAATTTAATTAATAAGTTAATTTCTTAAGGACTTCAGATCTTGAAATATCTAACTTTTAAAGAGTAAGAGAGGAAAAAAGTCAGATGTGAGAGGACCAGTTTTGGTTGTCCCATTTCTACTGGCGTTCCCTAAGCAGGGAGCTGGTGGGGCCGGATAGAGACATCACTGAATTTGGAGTGAGAAAGTGTGGGCTTGAGCCCTAGTCTGCCCTGACTGATCTTGTGATTTTGGACAAGCCATGTATTTTCTTCAAGCCTCAGTTTCTCTTTGATAAAATGTGAACAGTATTCCCTGCCCATATCAGAGGGCTGCTAAAAAGGCAAAATGAGGTAATGCATGATAAACTGCTTTATGAAAAAATGTTATACAAATATAAGATGTTGTCATTATTAAGATTCCTCCTAATAAGGCAGGCAAAGAATGGCATCCCAGAAGAATAGGGTTGGGATAGTCAAGGATTTTGACATAATCTTCTCTATATCCTGCCTTTGTTCATGATCCTCCCAGTTGCAAAAGGGATTAAGTTAGACGCTTACAGAGCTGTATTTTTTTTTTTTCAAAAAATCATATACAATTTCCAAAAGATCATAGCAATTGACTGACTGTTCCAGCTCTCCAACAACCTGGAAGAAAAAGCTATGACTCTTTGTCGTCTAAGCACCAAATATAGGCCATGTCACAAAAACATTTCATTTCATAGTCAAGAACACTCAGTGTACACACAATTCAGACAATCTAGGGGAGATGCTTAATGGACTGTTTGAGGGTAATATTTACCCTTATGCTAATTGTACTAAAGTTACCCATTTTGTTTAGAATTCAAGAGGGTATAGCAAAGGTTATAAAAAGTGGGGAGATGAAGAGATTCTTAGATTCCTGCAATTTTTTATTAACCCCCTTTTCCAGGGATGTATGAATGGAGTCAGTGTAGTGATCAAAAGCAGGGCTATTCTATAAGGCACATTCAACTACTTCCATCTTCAGAAGGGCAAGAGGGGAGTTTTAAGAGGCTAAATGGCATATTAATTTATTGCACTGAGAAGTGAGACCTTGGCCTCTTATTTTAAAGCTGTATCTGGCAAATATAAAACAGACAGTTGAGACAATTAGAGAAATGGTAGAAACAAGATCTCCCATTTAGTAATGACCAGTGAAATATTCATGTAGGAAACATTTGGCTTGAATTATAGTGATAATTACATCAGTCCTCTGTTTGACTTTGCATGTATAAACAAACACTGCTTAAGTCTAATCTAGACATCAGGACCATGTTGCTGCGCAAGTGTACAGCTATTTATGCTTTTTAAGGCACTGGACTAAACAGGCCATTAAGTCATTGAGGGTTCACAGGATGGAACCACTCTTGATCTGATTTACTTTCATCCTTAACTTTCCATGCAAAACAATACTCGAAAGAGGAAACGGCAGACTGATTTTTGATCTCAGTCTGTGTTCCAATTCTAGTTGCAAAATTGCATCAGTGGTTTCACATTACTGAGTTGATCATTTTCACCTTTTGCCCGATCAAAATATTAATACTGGCACTTCCTGGAGTGGTACATAAGTAATTTAATGAACACAAATTAATACAGACACAGAGGGATCAGTGCCATGTCTCTGCTTCCACCGAAAGCTGAATTTCCCAATAAAGAGCTCATGATCAGACTGTGACTAAATGAATGAACTCCATCAAAGAGTACGGATCTCAACAAAGAGGCTGCATCCAACTTTAGTCGTGGATGTTAAGAAACCGTCACTGCCTTTGGAGCACAGAGAGAGAGCAGCAGCCAACCTCCTCACCATCCAGGGCTTTCTGTGAGAGCCGGACTATAATATTAGCGTCCTGCCATGGGGGTATCGGAGTGGGATTGGCAAGAGGCAGGACTTTGGAGTTAGAGAGGTTTGGGTTTTAGTTCTGGCTTTGTTATTTAAATGATGTAACTCCTCTGGGCCTCATTTTACTGTGTGAAATGGAAACATGTGAGTTTTGTGAGAAGTAAGTGGGCGAACATAAGTAAAGTACCAAGAACAATGACAGGCCCAGAAATGCCACTCAGTACATGCTGCTTCCCTTCTCTCCCGGCAGGTTACTGGAGACAGAGGAACGAGGATAGCTGGTGAGGTAGCTGAGGTCTAGTCCACCCTCCTAGGGACCCCAGGGTCCTCTCCCTGTGTCAGGAGTGGACTCTGAGACCTGAGTTTGAGTCCTCCATCTGGGTCCACGCTAGCCCTCTTCCTCCAGGGACCATCTCAACCTGCGGCTAGGCATCAGGTGACACCAGGCCCATCAGAAGTTGTTTAGGTGTCCCCACAGGTGCCTGAAGGGCATTGTTCACAGTGCTAGTCTCCTGGAGAAGGGTCCTCTATTATTTATGTCCAAAGAATACTGTACCTCAAAGGAAACTTAAGAAATTTGCAGGAAGGTGTGATATTTATGTTTGGCACTGTCCTGCTTCTCTTCATGGACCCTTTTCCAGCTGTCTTTGGGCATCACAAGGTCACTTCACTGCTGCAAAATAATTTCAAATGGTTTGCAAAGAACTTCCTCTCTCCTCCTACTGCCATCCCCAAACCTCCAATTTTGTCTCACTTCAGGCAGATTTTAATAGGAAAGGAAACTAAAGTAAATGTCTATTCAACTCAGCCGACATTTATTCTCAGGGCTGTGCTAGCTTCTAGGGATATAATGATGGAGGCCACAGTTTAGGAATGTGAGAGTCACATGTGAAAAGAACGACCATAGCAGTGGGAGCCAAGTGTCGCCAGGAAGAAGGAAGATGCCAGGGGCCATGGCAGGTGCTATCCAACATGTTGTCTCACTTAACCTTCACAGCAGGCCTGGGAGGGAGGGTTTAACACTTCCACTTGCATTCTATGGATTAGGAAGCATCTGCACGAGATTTTGAATACAGTGACATATCCTAATGGCGGAGCACAACATGCGATGACTAACTTTACCTGTGGAGTAAAGAGAAGTTTTCGCTGAGGACGTGGCCCTCGGCATCAACCTAGAATTAGGATGAGTTTTAAATAAGTGGCTGAGACAGAGGAAGGGTTCAGCATTAAAAGAGGTAAGCAGATCACACGTCCTCTTTACAAAATGCTCAGAAAAGTCATGTTGAACAGAGAAGGAGACTCACACGTGGAGAAAGTTCTTCACACCAGGAAACACTGACTTGGTTACCCTTGAGATTTACTGTCCTTAGAGTTTCTCCTCTCGTCACTACCTCCAGCTGTGGCCGGAGAGTAGACACAGACCACTGACTTGGCTCCTCTTAGCTCAGGGAAATGAGTTGAAATTGCAAAACTTTACTGAATATTAATGGAGGACAAATAAAATGCAAGGAGTTAAGAACATGGTAAATGACCAAGTGCTGGTTTTCCAATCCTATTAGGTTGATGAAAAACTAATTGTGGTTTTAGCATTGTTGAAATTTGCCATTTGATATTGGAATACATTCTTAAATAAATGTGGTTATGTTATACATCATTTTAATGTGCACTTTCACTTTATGTTTTTTTTGCTAATGAGTTATTACTTAGTGTTTATTTTATATTTGTTTTAGACTATGGAAGTGATGTTAGACAAAAAGCAAATTTGAGAGAAAATGGATCATAAAGCAGTGGAGGCAACTTGCAACATCAACAACACATTTGGCCCAGGAGCTGCTAACGAACAAACGTACAGTGGTGGTTCAAGAAGTTTTGCAAAGAGACGAGAGCCTTGAAGATGAGAAGCTCAGTGGCTGGCTATTGGAAGTTGACAATGACCAACTGAGAGCAATCTTAGAACTCAATGTTGCCCATTCTATGGTCGCTCAGCATTCAAAGCAAATTGGAAGGGTGAAAAAGCTCGGTAAGTGGGTGCCTCATGAGCTGACTGAAAATAAATCGTCGTTTTGAAGTGTTGTCTTCTCTTACTGTACATTATAACAAATCATTTCTCAATCAGACTGTGACATGTGACTAAAAGTGGATTTTATACGACAACCGGCGATGACCAGCTCAGTGGCTGGACCGAGAAGAAGCTCCAAAGCACTTCCCAAAGCCGAACTTGCATCAACAAAAGGTCATGGTCACTGTCTGGTGGTCTGCTGCTGATCTGATCCACTGCAGCCTTTTGAATTCTAGCAAAACCATTACATCTGAGAAGTACGCTCAGCAAATCCATGAGATGCACTGAAAACTGCAATGCCTGCAGCCGGCATTGGACAGCAGAAAGGGCCCAATTCTTCTCCATGACAACGCCCGACTGCACGTCGCACAACCAATGCTTCAGGAGTTCGATTCCAGCCCGAGCAAGAGTGAGACCCCCTCTCTACTAAAAATAGAAAGAAATTATATAGACAACCAAAAATATATATAGAAAAATTACTTGGGTATGGTGGCACATGCCTGTAGTCCCAGCTACTCACGAGGCTGAGGCCAGAGGATCGCTTGTGCCCAGGAGTTTGAGGTTGCTGTGAGCGAGGGCAACAGAGTGAGATTCTGTCTCAAAAAAAAAAAAAAAAAAAAAGTTGAAAGAACTGGGCTATGAACTTTTGCCTCATCTGCCATGTTCACCTGACCTCTCGCCAACGGACTAACTACTACTTCTTTAAGCATCTTGACAGCTTTTTGCAGGGAAAATTCTTCCACAACCAGCAGGATGCAAAAAATGCTTTCCAAGACGTCGTCGAATCCCGAAGCATGGATTTTTATGCCACAAGAAAAAAAAAACTTATTTCTCATTGGCAAAAATGTGTTGATTGTAATGGTTCCTATTTTGGTTAATAAAGATGTGCTTGAGCCTAGTTATAATGATTTAAAATTCATTGTCCAAAACTGCAGTTACTTTTGCACCAACCTAATATTTTAGAGTCTTCATTGTCAGGGTTCCCCCATCTTGGCTGGGGCCCATTCCTGTCTGTGGTTAATACTCCCTAATTCTCAGGACTTAGAACATCTCAAGGGCTCAACTGGGCACTCACTTCTTGGCTCCCATCACACAGGGGCTGTTCTCCTGGGCCTCCACCTCTCTGTGGTTAAGGTGAGGACCAGGAGTATAAGTTGCTGCCTTTCAATTTCTGGCCCAAAGAACATACTTCTTCTTAAGGGACTTTAGGAAGGATAATGATTGACAAATTGACTGAGCTCATCTTTCAGGTAAAGTTCTATTCTCAAATTCAGGGAGGGAATTGAGACTAATACTGCAAACATACAATCAGTGTAACATTGACACAGTAAGTAACTGGGGCTATTTTTGTCTCAGAAAAATATTTTGTGAACAGATGCCCAAATAGAACGGTGTGTTTGGAGGACAGCAGCTAGCTCGGTGCACTCAGAGTCTGGGGTGGTGTGGAAGAAAGGAGATGCAAAGTCGTAGTTATGTAATAAAGGATCCTAAAGGTAATGCTAAAACATTTCAGTGGTGTCTTTTTCACACTGGGGAGTCATCTAAATGATTTTAGCAGATGAATGACAGTCAGATTTGTTTCCTAGACATTACTTATCCCTCCCAGGAGCATTTATATTTCACTTGTTAACCCAAATGATTTTTTAATTGCTGTAATTCCAGGGAGTCCATAGTCAAGTGCACATCATCTTCATTACTTCCCAGTGTGCTGGGGGAATGTCAGAGCAGCAGTGTCTCTGAAAGCACATTGGATAGAAATCTTCTTAGTCTACCCAGGTTCTGATGTACTTTGCATGATGACAGTACACCTGTGAGGTGGCACAGAAAAAGACAATGGGAACTAACTTTTATTGTGAAACAAATTGTATCAACTCTTCTACCTGATGCATTTAATTAATCCATTCAGTGCATAGTTATTGAATGTTGGGCACTTTGCAACTGGTCTAAATTAGACTAGCGAGACAGCAGGTTTCAAGAAAAAGCAGAATGAAAAAAAGAGAAAATTAATAGAAAGTTAGAATATTTTAAGGATAAGGTAAAACACACACACACACACACACACACACAAACACACACACAGACTGACCAAGACAACCTCCGTTGACTAAACTTTAAATAGGCTTTTTTTCTGACTTCAGGCCCCTGAGCTTCCTTCTCTTAGAGCATTTACTTTAGAGAACTTGCAATTGTGAATTTTTTCTCTGACTAGTTGAGATGTAAATCTTCTCCTAGCCTCTTGCCAGCTTTCCAATCCAGGAGTATGTTTCTCAAAAATCTGGGAGCCATCCCTTTGAATTGTAATCACTAGAGGAGACAGAGTCCCTATCTCCAGTTTGTGTAGGAGGGTGGGAGCCTAACTTTGATGAGCAATGAGTAGCAAACAAAGATGACCTAATGGCATAGGCCAACCTCCCCCTAGCGTCCTCCTCCAGTACTTTTCCATTAGCTCACCCCAGGACTTAAAAACCCACCTGCCTTTTGTTTCAGCTGACTTGAGTTCAGTCTCTGCCTCTCATTACAATAGTCTTGAATAAAGACTTTCTTGCCTGTTCAACTCTGTCCAGTGCAATTTTTCTTTGATCTCACACACACACACACACACACACAAGGCAATTAGGAATTTCAGGTAAAACAATCATTACATAAATCTTACTTAAGACATACTCCATCTGGGAAATTAAAATGCAGCATGCTTAGGTTCTTGATAAAGTATAAGAGTGAGACTCCTTTGTATAGTCTTCTTAAGATGGCAAAGATATTGTGAGCTTTAAAAGCATGTGGACTATTGTTTACTTAAAAGTGAAAGATAATAAATTGCATTTTCATTCGTATGACTGAGTAAACATTCTTTATTTCAGAAAGGAGGCTTGCTATTCATTATCTTTCACTTTTAGTCACCTATGGATAAAGCATGGGATACTTAATTAGAGTCACAGAACAAAATACAAATGTTGCTAACCTTGATAATGAGGATGTGGGAAAAAGGAAGGAGAGAGAATGGAAAACCCTTTAACGATAAGAGTGTGAATATAGCCGATGAAAAAATGCAGGTCGACATACTTTTAACAGAAATATCTGGAGGTAACCAGAAAAGAATCAAAAAAGTGCTCTAATTATATTGGGCTATACTGGGGAGCTGGGGGAGAATGAAGAATTTTAAGCATATGAAAAACTTACAGTTACAAGAGTAACAGATAACTTTTAAAATTGATAAATCAATAGATAATATAAAAGTGTGGTATTTAAAATATAAGTATGGTACTTGAAATGCAGAAAAGAACCCAAACAGAAATATTTAAAAGTTGTTGCCTCTGAAACAGAGTTTTGAGAATAAAGAATAATGTGGTAGGAAACTGTGTTTTATTATAAACATTTTTGTAATATTTATTAATAATTTTTTAAACCAGACTATTTATTATTTTGCTAAAATAAATCATTATTTTGGGTAGTCCTTCTTCAAAGTTTCTGTTTAGCTGCCTATACACTGGGTCTTTTCTTTCTTCAAATTTTTGTCCCAGTAGGGAAAGCCTCAGGAGCCTACGAGCAAACTCCGCTCTCGGAGTCATTACATCTCTCTCCTAATTCTTGTTCAGCGAGTTTATTCTTTTCTTTTTTCCCCCCAGACCTGCCTGGTGTTCAGCAAACAAAGGAACCTCCAGGTACCAGGATCTACTGTTCTCAGGAGGCAGCAGGGTATTACAAGTAACAAAAAGCAACAAAACATGCCAGAACTAAAATTTCTTACGACAATGTTTTTTTTCTGTCACTACTTGAACATCTCATTCTTGCCACAGTCCTTGGAATATTTGAAGAGGGTTTATGGGCTGCTCCTTTCACTTCAACTCTTTAAACTAGTTCCTCTTTTCTTTAAACTAAATTGTCCCCAGGGTTTTCAAATCTTTGTCATATACCTCTTTTATCTCTTTGTCGTATTACAGAAGCTTCTCTACCCTTTGGACAAGCCTGTTTCTTAGCGGCCCATTTCATGGTGGTTCCCAGGACAGAACAGGATGTTCTCAATGTGCTCCTGCTATTATGAAGGACTCGAGAGGGCAGGACAGCCCAGTCCTTTTCTTGGATTCAGATATGCTTGCTTGTTTTTGTATTATAATATTAATTAATTGAAAAATGGCAATTTTTAGGTGGCTAAAGTGGTTGTATCTATTTACTCCACTTGCCTGATAAGTGCTTATTGAAATGGTGAGTATTGTGTGCTTATTATTCCTTAATTTCTATTATGTGTTAATTTTGAGGTCCCAAAGCATATTTGCTGATGTGAAAAAAAATGTTCTTAGAAGGAGAACCAATGAAAGAGACAATTGCACAAAATGCTGTCACTTTTTAACTTTTTTCTTGTTTTACTTTATTGACCAATTATATTTGCATCTTTATTCATTCCCTGGACCCTGATTCACTCATCTGATCCACTCCATTTGGGGCTTGTTCTTGGTTGGAAGTGGGGAGGTGGGCAGGGGCCGGGTGCTGAGGCAGCCTGGGTTTAGAGGGAGGTGGGCTCACGCTGAGCAGGTAAAGAACAGCTGGAGATGCTGTCGGTTGTTGATCTCCCATTAGTGAATCTGCAATATGTAAAAGGATGGCAAAAGATTGAGAAGGAAAGAAACATGTAAAAGTCAATGGTCTAAAAACTGAATAATTTGTTAAGAAGAGAAAAGGAAAATATTGAATTAAAAGAAGCCAAAAAGGGAGTGAACTTCTGAAAAAAAGAAAGGAAGAAATTGTGGGCTTATTAAAAACCAGGGAAGCAGACCTTAAAGGTAAAATTACTTTAAAGCTATTCTGTACCAATGTCCAGCATGTAGCATCATGCATGGTACATTATAGTTAATAAGTAATTATTACAGGACCAAATGAATTTATGAATGGATAAATTGAAGGACTTAAGCTCCACAGCCTTGACAACACCTTTCAACTTTAACATCTTATAAATCTAAAATCTCCAAGCCCTCATCCATGTTTTTTGAACCGTCTGTCGATCTGTGCCGTCCTTTCTAAGTCAGCCACATGCATGGCAGCTGTCACGAAGAAGCCTCCTGCAAAAATTAAGTCCTGCTCTAGGCAATCCCCAAATTATCTTCCACTTCTCCTTCAGTACTTTTCACTTTTGACCGTTTTCTTCTTAGATCCTGAGGTCTATACGCCCAGATGCAATCGCTGTTTTTATCCTGGGTGGTGATGGCTGTGCCTCTGTCCTCTCATTTTGCCCTAACTTGGCTTCCCATGGAGTCTCAACTCTGTGCTTTCCCGGGTTTAGGGATTTGCCAATGTCATCCCACCCTTGCTTCTGCCTCCCTGTGAGAAGGAGGATGGAGCCGCATTTCTTCAGTACGAACCCTCTTTATCACAGTCTCGCTTCCTTTCTGGCTTTGGAAAGAGCTGCTGCTCCTGCTGTTTCCATTCCCTTCCCTCCCATTCTCTCTTCTACCCGCTGAGTCTGGCTTCTGCCTTCATCTCTGCACTTCACTTTTCTTACCAAGATGACCAGTGACAAATCACACTGTTAGTGTCTTCAAAGCTGGTGCCTGAATCTGTGACTCATATGACTATGTGTAGAATTGAACATTCACTTCTGCGCAGACACATTTTTCTCCTGTTTTTCTTCCTGTTTCTCTGATCATTTTGCCTCATCATTCTTAGGATCTGTTTCCTTTACTAGTTCCTGGGATTCTTTCTGGGCTACCTTCTAGATCTATTAACTAGAGCTAGAAGACCATGTTCATCCATCAAAATGATCACTGTCAGCAACCACCCAGCTGCCCAAACCGCTTCCTGGAGTCCTCCATCTGAAAAGCTGGTGCATTCTATGAGACCCCCACATATTGTGAAAGGACTCTTTTTATGTTTTCTAAACTATGTGACTTAAGTCATTGTCATCTATTTTAAAATATCCCAGTGTATATAGTTCCAGGAATCATACATATTTCTGACTGTTAGTAAAAAATCTTAAGAGTTCTAATCTTAGAATCTTAGAAGTATAAAAATTACTGAACCATATATGAAAATAATATTGGCTAACACACTTAAGCATTTACTATGTGCCAGGAATTAAGTCCTCTAATGTATGAAATCATTGTATCCTTAGAATCACTCTATAAAATAGTACTATGATTATTTGGCTTTTACAGATGAGGAGTCTTGAAGGACAGAGAGTTGTAGCAACTTTTCCAAGGTCACACAGGAAGGAAGTGGGATAGAACTTGAATCCATGCCCTGACTCAGGGCCCAGGCTCTTGATCATCTTGTCGCACTGCCTCTCAAGAAGAACTCTGAGAAACTGCAGGAAATTGCTAATGAAACATTTAAAAGACATTAGAACAGAGATCAAATAGATGATTAGATGAAATGACTCTCTTTGAAGATGAAGATAGAAAAGGACTCTGAAAACAGAAGATAATTGAAAATATGAGGAAAATCCGGTACAAAGCAGAAAGCCCGAATGCTGTGACCAACGTGAAACATCTCATATAGAAATTTGGGTTACAATTAAAGCACTGCCATCAATATGCTGCTTTCTCAGGAGATTGCTGATTGTGTTTATAATGGAATATTTGCTATAGATAGATAGATAGATGATAGATACACACACACATTAGTAATTAAATAAAAAAATCCAGTAAGATGTTAGTAAGATTTTTAGTAAAAGTTTAGTCAGTAGTATATTGGGTACAACTAGATTTTTTTTTATTAATCACTATAGAATTTTATTTTTTCTGTTGTGAATTGTCCCCAGCACATTAAGTACATTGGCAATGCCTGGAAAGCTCTATACTGTAAAATAAATAATAAACTATTGAAAGAAGAAACTATAAATACTTCTTATTGTATTGGGAAGAGAACCTGAAACGGATTAAAGAGACTGGCCTGCGACAAGGTGAATGAACACACTGCATTGCTCAAAGCTGGAAAGCCCCATGTCTCGAGAAACTTCTGCATCCCAGGCAAACCAGAGTGGTTGGTCACATCTAGGTCCAACTCCATGAATTACAAATTTGTATTATAAAACTTCAGGCAAATCCCTAAGCCTTTCTAATAGCAGAAATTTCCTTCTCTAAGACATGAGTCATGCCCGCTACCTAGTGGGGCTGTGTGGGCAGAGGAGCCACTGAGTCAATGCAGGTATGTGTGCCGCCATTGAGACCTGGGACGTGGGGCACTGGCTGTGGTTCTGCTCTGTGTGGAGCATCTCCTCACCGCAAAAAAGTGCTTTCTTAGCTGGCTCCTCACTCACCATGGGGAAGAAGTGAAAGGCTCTTTGGAAATTGCAGGGTGGGATAGCAGACAAGGGGGCTGTAGGGGGGGAGTTAGTGTCGGCACAGACCATAATAGAATTTGCATGGAATATATTCATACTAGTTCTGCTACTTTTTCTGAGGAAGAAATGTAATAACAGCACATATTTTTTAGAGATGTTGAAAACTGTTGGATGATATTACTTTATAGAGATGAGGGTATCATTGTAAATATTTACCTTTTTCATGCCTCCTTTTCCTTATTTGGCAAGACCATCTGAATATTTTAGTCAACGAGAGAGGGGGTACTGGAAGAAGCTGATTGATTGATTTCAAAAAGAAAGAAATGGCTTATTTTAAGTGACCATTAAAGCTAGGACTTGAATGATGTGTTTTAAAATTATAGGCTTGAAGCTACACACTAATACATAAAGAGAATGATAGTAGTAATTTTCACAGAGGTCATGTGAACAAACCAATGAAATCAATGCGAGACAAAAATTTCGTGACCTGCTCACCCCAGTTAAAATGGCTTGTATCAAAAAGACAGGCAATAACAGATGTTGGCGAGAATGTGGAGAAAGGGGAACCCTCACCTGCTTTTGGTGGGAATATAAATTAGTACAGCCACTATGGAGAACAGCATGGAAGTTCCACAAAAAGTTAAAAACAGAACTACCATATGATCCAGCAATTCCACTATGGGGTACATATCCAAAAGAAAGGGAATCAATTTATCATAGAAATATCTGCACTCCCACATTTATTGTAGCACTATTCACAACAGCCAACATATGGAATTAACCTAAGTACACATCAATGGATGAATGGATAAAGGAAATGGTATATATACATAATGTAATATTTATTCAATTATAAAAAAGAATAAAATCCCGTCACTTGCAACAAGATGGATGGAAAAGGAGGCTATTGTGTTAAGTAAAATAAGCCAAGCACAGAAAGACAAATATCACATGTTGTCACTCATATGTGAGAACTGAGAAAGTGGATCTCATGAAGATAGAGAGTAGATTCCCAGAGGCCAGGGAAGGTAGGGTGATGAAGGGAAAAAAGAATATAAATGTATTTACTTCCACTGATTTGTACACTTAAAAATGGTAAATCATTTATAAACATTATGCCATAAAAATAAATTTAAAAATATTGAGTGATCAGAACATATTGCTTATATTTATATTTGAAAACTGGGTACAATATAAATGTCTCTACTGAGAGAGTGTGAGTAGTATTTATTTATCTTTTTTAAAATTTCAAAGTATTAAGGGCGTACAGACATTTGTGATACAGTGATTGGTTTTGTAATGCTTGAGTCATGGCTATAAGTGTGCCCATCACCCAAATATTGTTTATTGTACCCATTAGGTAGGGTTTTGCTCCTCCATTCCTCCCCACGCCCCTCCTTGATTTCCACTAAATTTTTCATTCTTCTGGGTATATGTGTGTTTATCGGTTAGTTCCAGATTAATAGCAAGTACATGTGGTGTTTGTTTTTCCATTCTTGGGATACTTCACATAGGATAATGGTCTCCAGTTCCATGAAAATTGTTTCAAAAGGCATTAATTTTTTTTTATAGCTGAATGATACTTCATGTTATACACATACCACATTTTGTTAATCCACTCATGAATTGATGGGCACTTGGGTTGATTCCACATCTTTGGAATTATGAATTATGTTGAAATAAACATTCTAGTACAGGTGTCTTCTCGATAAAATGACTTATTTTCCTTTGGGTAGATATCCAGTAGTGGAACTGATAGTTTGAATGGTGGGTCTACTGTTCTTTGAGGAATCTCAATACTGTTTCCCATAGAGGTTGTACTAATTTGCAGTCCCACCAACAGTGTATAAGCATTCCTTTTTCTCCCCATCCACGCCAACATCTGTTGGTTTTGGACTTTTAATAAAAGCCATTGTAACAGGGGTAAGGTGTTATAGGTGTTAAAATCTCATTGAGGTTTTAATTTGAATTTCCCTGATGATTAATGATGTTGAGCATTTTTATATGTTTATTGGTCATTTGTCTACCTTCTTTTAAAAAGCTTCTGTTCATGTCTCTTGCCCACATTTTAATGGAGTTTTTTGGTTTTTTTCTTGCTGACTTGCTTGAGTTCTTTGTAGATTCTGGATATTAGACCTTTGTCAGATGCATAATTTGAGAATATTTTCTCCCATTCTGTAGGTTGTCTATTTACTCTGTTTAACATTTCCTTAGCTGTGCAGGAACTATTTAGTTTAATCAAATTCCATTTATTTATTTTCATTGTTGCTGTGATTGCCATTGGGGTCTCAGTCATAAATTCTTTGCCTAGGCTGATATTTAGAGGAGTTTTTCCTACATTTTCCTCTAGAATTATTATGGCTTCATGCCTTATATTTAAGTATTTTATTCATCTTGAATTAAGTTTTGTGAATGGTGAGAGGTATGAGTCCTGTTTCATTCTTCTGCATGTGGCTATCTAGTTTTCCTAGCACCATTTATTGTATAGTGCTTCTTTTCTATAGCATACATTATTGCCTGCTTTGTCAAAGATCAGTTGGCTGTAGGTAGATGGTTTTATATCTGGATTCTCTGTTTTTTTCTGTTGGTCTATGTCTCTGTTTTTGTACCAATACCATGCTGTTTTGGTTACTATAGCCAGGATAGTTTGAAATCTGGTAACGTGATGCCTCCAGATTTATTATTTTTACTTAAGATTTCTTTGGCTACTTGGACTCTTTTCTGATCCCAAACAAAGTATGGAATTAATTTTTTTAGATCTGTGAAATATGACAGATGTGATATTGCCGAGAATTTCTCCCTTTACCATTATATAATGACCTCTTTATCTTTCTTTACCTTTGTTGATTTAAAGTCAATTTTATCTGACATGAGAATGGCTACGCCTGCCCTCTTTTGGTTTCCATTTGGATGGAATATTTTTTCCCATCCTTTCACTTTGAGTCTGTGTGCATTCTTGTGGTTTAGATGTGTCTCCTGGAGACAGCAGATACTTGGGTATCATTGTTTTTATCCATTCAGCTAACCTATGTCCTTTCAGTGAAGCATTCAGACTGTTTACATCAAGTGGTAGTATTGATATGTGGGATGCTGTTCTGTTCAACATGTTAGGTAGTACCTTCTTTCTTTGTTTTCCCTCTTGTGCTATTGCTTCACGGGAGTTGTAAGCTTTAGCTGTTTTGGGTGATTTTACACTGGTGGGTATCTACTGTGCTGATTAGTGTATAATGCAGTTTTGAATATTTCCTGCAGGGCAGGTCTGGTCATGACAAATTCCCTGAGGGTTTGCTTATATGGAAAAGACTTTATGTCTTCATTAAATGTGAAATTTCATTTTGTAGGACAGAGATTCTAGGCTGGCAGTTGTTATGTTTAAGAAGATTGAAGACGGGACACTACTTCTGTCTGGCTTGTAAGGTTTCTGCTGAGAAGTCTTCTGTTAGCCTGATAGGTTTTCCTTTCTATATCAGTTGTTGCTTACATCTAGCTGTTTGTAGAATTTTCTCCTTCATTTTGACTTTGGCCAGGATGATTACTATGTCTTTGAGATGTTCTGTTTGTTATGAATCTTCCTAGAGTTTCATGACCATTTGTATTTGGATGTCTGGATCTCTGGAGATACCAGGGAAGTTTTCCTCAACAATTCCCTTAAATAGATTTTCCCTGCTTTCAGCTGTTTCTTCTCCCTCAGGGATACCTATAATTTCTATGTTAGTTCACTTTGCATAGTCCCATATCTCTCTAAGTGATTGCTCCACCTTTGTTGTTCTGTTGTTCTCTTCTCTGCCTCTTTACACAACTGGGTTAGCTCAAGAGCCTTGTTTTCAAGCTCTGAGGTTCTTTCTTCATCTTGATTTAGTCTATTGCTGATGCTTTTTGCTGCGTTTTAAAGTTCCCTAAATGACCCTTTACTTTCTTTTAGTTCTATTATGTCTTTTCTTATGTTATCTAGCTCTTTAGTGACATTTTCATTAATTCCTTAAAGTTTTTTGGCTTCTTTTTGTTGGTTTTCAACTTTCTCTTCAATTTCATTCATCTTATTTTCCATCCATATTCTGAATTCTGTTTCTGTTATTTTAGCAATTTCTTATGGATGGAGTCCACTACTGTATCTCCATTGTGATCCCTTGGGGGTGTCAAGCTAGTTTGTTTTTTCATGTTGCTAGGTTCTTTTGCTGGGCTTTTTTTTTTTTTTTCTTTCTCATCTGGCTCCTCTTCTCTCACCTCTGGGTTAATAGAATTGCAGGCTTGTTCTCCTTTGCTGGAAACTCTCCTGTTTAGTTAGGGGAGGAGGAGGAGCCTCGATGGAGATTTTGTGATCTATTTTGGAATGTTGACCAATCAGGGATGGGCAGGTTCAATGAGAGCCTGTAGAACAGCTGTTCTGTTTTGACCCATTCTCCTGTGTTTGCTTTAGTTTGAGTTAGTGCTGGATGATCTTCAGGTGTGGTGGAGGGTTGTTCCACAGCTCATTGTTGGGAGTTTCAGTTGGGGGCTGGATGCAACCCTTTGCACCGTGGCTGCTCTGACTGGGGTCACGCAATGGAGGTGACAGTTGCAGCTAGGTGAGTCTATTTAGGCAGCGGTCATGGGTGATTGGGCCATGAGCATTTGCATGAACCAGGTCCAAGAGTAACATCTGTTCAGGGATTTGGGGGGTCCTGTGTAAAGCATTGGCTCCTGAGCAGGTTCCACCAGCCCAGTGGCAGTAGTGGAGACTCAGGGGTAGTGTCTTGGGGCCTAGGCTGAACTCTGAAATCTTGAGGGTGGTGTTGCAGGCCCAGTGGGGGCCAAGAAGCTACAGGGGCAGAGCCTCAGACTCAGGCACAGCAAGAGCGTCAAAGCTGAATCTTGGGATTACTCAGGCAGAGCTGCATCAATGGAGGGCTGCTCACCAGTGTGGAAACTGCTGGTGCCCAGTCATGCAGGCACAGGCAGGGGTTTGGCTCAGCAGCTTCAGGACTGTGGAGGTGGGCTGGAGTTGCTGGTTGGCTGAGGTTCTTCCACACTCTACCTAGGTCCAGCTGAGACAGTCACCCAAGGCTTCCCATGTGGTGCTTGTGGCATCTGAGGCTCCTCTGCTCAGCTCCCGCGCAGGGGAAGAGGGGTGCTCAGCCCCCAGTCTAAGGGCCCAGCACAGGGGAGCATCTGTTCTGTCTGCTCCCTTGCCAGCCTGGGGTGGGTGATGCAAAGGCTACTGCTGGAAAGCTGAGTCCCAAGCAGATCCGGCGCCAGCTGTAGAAACCAGGGATTGGCAGCCTCCAGATCTCTGCTGCACCTGCTCTCTGGTGAAATGTCTCTGCACAGACTCTGAGCAGCTCCCCTATCAGCCCAGAGGTCTGTAGTGGTGGACAAAGACCCATCACAGCTTTAACTGCCTGCAACTTTTATTCCTCTTCTACAAAGTGGTGACCCCTCGGGCTGCTTCTATTCTGCTGTCTTCCCCTGCCCCTAGCTGTGTGAATTGTATTGGGACTTCCATCTTAATCTCTGAGATGATGGGTGGTGTTTGTGAGTAAGAATCAGCAATGCCCTGTTTGATTGACCCGGTAGGTGCTGAAATAGTCTATACAGTTGTTCTCTCTGTCAGAAATTGGTGTTTGCAGGAAAGAGCCACCTGTAAAGTTGTTCTTTGGTGCCTGTAATCAGCTCTAGCCCCCCAGAAGAAGCACTTGAATGCCCCAGGCAGTGCGAGGGGCTCTCTGAATCTCCCAAGGGATTGCTTGCTCTCCGCCACAGCAAAGGTGGAGGGGTGAGGCTGGGTGGAGCTAGGTTAGGTGAGCCTGCCTTGAGGCACTGCAGGTGTAAGTCCTGGAGCTGTCCTGGCAAGGATTGAAGGTCAGCTCCCAAGCTGCTGGGGAAGGGCACTGGAAGAGGGCTGAAGTGGCCCTACCACAATGGAAAGTCTGCTTGTGGGGAACGGGCAGTCTACAATGTACCAACTGGCCACTGGGAGTGAATTTTGCCCCCATCTCTCTTCCCCTGCCTTGAGAGACTCCTTCCAGTGTCTGGTTGTAAATGGGCACCCGAATTCACCATGCTTGCCAGCGATGGCACCTCAGGCTGTGAACCACCCTGCCCATGGACCCACCTCAGTCTGAAGGTGTAGTTTTCCAGCAAGAGGGTGGGTGCTCCACCAGTTTGCTCTGGCTTGGGCCCACAGTGCACTCTCCTGTCTGTCCTGCCCACATGGGCCCCTCTGCCTCTCGAGTTTAGCTCTCAATTCTCCCCTCTGTGCCCCTAAGCATCCTGATCAAGTCCTGGCGGTACAGAATCCAGCCAGCCACCTGTCTTGCTGGCAGGTGTCTCAGGGGAGTGCTGGCGGTCAGGGAACTCCCAGACTGAGCACCCCTGAGTCCACTGCAGGTCCTCAAGAGGAAAGGTGTGGACCTCTCTCTCTGTGGAAACCTCAGACTGGAGGGCACATCAGCAAAGCACAGGGGGCCACTTTTAAAAGTCTCAGTTCAGTGGCCCCTCTCAGCTGCAGCGGGTGGGGAAGAAGTAGGGAGAGGAAAAGAGTCTGACTGGAAGACAGCCAGCACTCCAGTTCTTCCAGAGTCTCCCTGGAAGGAAGCCTGCAGGAAATGTTCAAGCTCTGGGATCACACAAGTTCTCCAGGGCCCACCTCAATCTGGGCTGCAGCTGGGAACTGTCTGTGTGTGAACAGGTGATGTGAAAACTGAAGGGCTGGAGCTCCCTGAGACAGAGAACAGGGCAGTGTGGGTGGAGAAGCAATATGGCATCTGCCATCTTGGCTCGTGGCTATGGCCATGGGGGCTGACCCCCAAAGCAGCTGGAAGCCTGATGCTTTATTTTTGAGAGGGTCCCAGTTTAGTGGTTGAAGCAGCATTTGGGCTTGTCGGCGTGGAAAAGCTCCTGAGTAACTTGGCAGCCTGCTGACCACCGGAGGTGTGTGGGAAGGAGAAATGAAACCCCCACCTACTACCTTCACTGAGCTCCAAGCTTCTCTGATGTAGATCTCTGTTGGTATCTTTTTTTCTTCTTATTCTACTTTGCACTTTCTTTCCGTGAAGTCTCCAGCAGGCTCTGGCACTTTTACTCCCAAACTACACCTGAGCTGTACCCATTCCCCTCTCTCCTCTATCTGAAACCCTTCCTTCCTTCAGGGACAATATGGCAACTGATGTCTCTAGTCAGCTATCTTTTTAAAAATCTTATTTGTTTATCTTAAATGATAGAATAGATAGAATACTTGAGAATTTTGATCAAAGAACCCATGTGTATATACTACGAATTTTTTTTTTTTTTTTTGCCAACTTTATAGCTTAATACTCTTTTTCTTTGGCAGTAGAAGCCTTGCCTATGGGTGCTTTGTAAAATATCTACTGTCAATAAAACAAGAATATTTTTTAAAGGACTTATTGTGGAGGAAAGGGTTTATAACATACACTGATAAGTTACATCAAGGAAAGCCATGCAGTCTAGACTGTGGAAAACATGTCAAACATACATGTATTTGTTTGGAAGTAGCAGAGTTAGCTTAGGCAAGGGAAAGGATTTATTATAAAAATCTGGAGATATCTCCTAGACCTCAGGGACATAAAAGCACCTAGGCTGCAGGAATGTCTACCTCTGAAACCTGCACAATCAATTCAGAAATGGATAGCAGGTGAGAGTACAGGTGGCTCGGGGTGGATCTACCAGCATTATGAGAGAAACATTAACTCTGATGAACAAATAAACTGTAAATGTAAGACCCCTGGATTTGAGTCCATTCTGAGTCTTCCTACATAAAAAACACTAAAAACAAATGACATTTACATTTTTATTTCCTTAAGCATACTTCTATATTTTTTCCTCTGAAGAACATTTTGCTTAAAATAAAATTTTATTACTTGCACATGGCTTCCTGCAGCAAGGACTGTCAAATCTTGAAGTGCAATTATTTATTTGTTTATTTTTAGCAGTGTGACCTATTGTAGTAGGAGTCTGTTCACACATTTTAACAAAAACACTCCACCCTAAGGGTTTCTCCTATCTACATGGCTCAAAATAAAATGAATTTATAGTTAAGTGGGAATTTCTGATTGTCTATAGAGTCAAAATGGTTAATTCAAAATTCTAAACAGAAATAGTAAAGTGAATTTTCAGCCTAAATTGTTTGATTGATTTACCTTGTCTAAATCGATCAAGGTTGTTTCTTGCGGGCACAATTTCTAGTGTTTGGTGAAATGGACACACATCCTTGGTTCCACGAAGTTCATACATTACAGTTGAAAAATTATATGCCCGTAGAGTTTGCTACTCTTAAACTGTTTCTTTAGGATTTCTTAGGGAAAGAGCTCTGACCAATTCATGATTTTCCTTATGAATCAGAAGAATTTGTGAATTTACACATCATTCATTCATTCATTCGACAAATGATTTTTGACAGCTTACTCTGTTCCAGGCCTGGTTTGAGGGACTTAGAATATATCAGTGGATAAAACAAATAAAAATATGGAGCTTACATTCTAGTGGGGGAGGAGAGACATAAACATTAAAAATAACAATAATGATAAATCACATATTATATTGGAAGATGGTAAGTGCTATGGAAAGGAAAATAGAGCAAGAGAAAGAGGGTTAGAAGTGTGTTAGGGGGGAGTTTAGCTTCCAGTTTAATATCAAATGATCTGTGTAGAGTTCATTGAGCAGATAACATTTGGAGAAAAAGCTTGCAGAAGTTGACAAAGTTAGAGACACTGAGGGAACAGGGTTCCCAGGCAGAGAGGACAGTGAGTGCAAAGGTCCTGGGGTGCACGGGGGCAGCCAGGAGGCCTGTGTGGCTGCAGTGGAGTGAGCCAGTGGCAGTGCAGGAGTCAGAGAAGGAGGGGGATTGAGGTCAGTTTCTGAGGGGGCTTTAGAGTGGCTTTTGTTGACTCCACGTTCCCTCCAAATTCATATGTTGAAGTCCTAATCCCTAGTACCTCAGAGTGTGACCTTATTTGGAAATAGGGTCATTGCAGATGTAATTAGTTAAAATGAGCTCATGCTGGAGTGGGCCTTTAATGTAATACGACTGATGTCTTTATGAAAACAGGAAATCTGGACCCAGACACACACACTGGGAGAACGCCACGTGAAGGTGAAGTCAAAGATTGGGATGATGCTTCTGCAAGGTAAGGGATGCCCATGGCGGCCGGCTAACCACCAGCAGCTCGGAGAGAGCTGTGGATCAGATTCTGTTCCACAGCCCTTAGAAGGAAACAACTCTATTGATGCCTTAATCTTGGACTTTTAGGCTTTAGAACTGAGAGGCAATAAATTTCCATTAAGCCACCCAATTTCTGTGGCACTTCGTTATGGCAGCCCTGGCAGACTGATACATAGGGAATTGTAAGGACTTTTTGACTTTTACACTGGTGAGACGGCAGGCATCGCAGGGTTTTCAGCTAAGGCAGAACATGATCTGATCTCTACTTTAAGAGGATATTTCTGGATGTCATGTGGGGAATACACAGTGAAGGAGCAAAGGTGCAATATTGAGTCATATACACAGGCCAGAGATGATGGGGGTCCTGACCCGTGCGGTAGCATCGGATGGGTGAGGAGCAGTTGGTTTCTCGGTGATGGTGAAGGCGGAGATGACGGGATTTTCAGATGAACTGGATGTGGAGCATGAGGGAAAGAGGCATCAGGCATGAATATAAGGTGTTGGACTTGATGTGCTTGAAATACATTGAATACTTCCTCATTCACTGACGTGGGGGAGGCACCGGCTGGAGGTTTTTATTTAGTTTCACTGGGAGGAGGTCAGAGTTTCAGTTTTGGACATGTGAAGTGTGAGCTTTCTAATGCCAGCAAAATGAAAGTATTATTAAATAGCAGCACAAAATGAATTCCTATCCCTTTAATGGCCCTGAAAGCTGCCAACAGAGATAAAATCCATCAAAATGTAGACACATAGAATACAGAGATTTTATGCCGACACAATAAAAATGAAGAGATAAATACACATAAAGATGCTGTCATGCTGCAAAGTAGGTTTTAATTAGAAGTTTCAAAAAAACACTTCTGTTCTTAAGGCCTCTTCACTTCTTTCCGTAACATGCATTATTCATGCTGTGTGTGTTCCGAAATGGGTGGAAGGGGCCCAGCAGAGGAGCCGGTCGTGAGCAGTCTGCCTGCAGTGCTCTTTCTGTGCCGTGACGGATGACTTTGCCTAGTGCGCTCCCTTCTAAGATTCCTGCATATTTAGTGCTGTGGCCTGGCTTACTTCTCTGATCAGCTACAATTAATTATGCCGAATATTCTTATTTGTTGCTCCCTCCCTCCCGAAGAAATCAATATCCATGACCACTAGTCTCCAAATTATTTTCATGAGGCATTTCAGAGTGTACTAGAACGCAAATGAAAAGTGATCCCAGGCCCGATACTTTCAGAATTAATGGGCTTTTAAACGTTGTTTATTTTGATTTGTTAGAAACAGTAACATTCAAGACAAACTCTAACAGCCAGCAGCACTTTTACTGGGTATTTTGAGAGCCGTTTTCTCGTGGGTGATGGCGGAGGCAGCAGTCGGGAGGTAGCTGGAAGGCTGGTGGCCCACAGAGCCTTGGCCGTGGCAGGCGGCCAGCTGGGGCGGAGGCTGCAGGGTGTGGGTGTGCGGGGAAGCTGTGAGGGGAAGGAGGTGTGAGGAACAAGTGGAGATGGTAGAAAATGTTCTAGAAGGCAGAAGAGGCAAGCGAGGAGGCGGGAAGCAAAGGCTGAGGGAGAGCATCTTGCATAGTTAATGGTCGTATGACTTAATATGGTTGAGAGCCCATTTGGTTCATGGGTCTAAAAATGACACAAGGAAGATTATTTCATGATGAAGTGAGTGCGGCAGTCCCTGCTTTAACACCTCGCAGGTGCTAGGCACAGTGTGAGGCCCTTTTCAAGGGTACTACCCATGCTATTGATTTCACGTATTTTGGGCACCCAGACTCTGCCCATCTTTGCCCCAACCCCTTCCAGAACTTCTGGGGAAAAAATTGAAATAAAATGCAGAGATACACTTATCACAGTTATCTGACTGTAGATTTAGCTACTGCCTGGAAGTCTCGTAGAACAAACATCAGTTTCAGACAGAAATAAAAATTCCTAGGTCACAGAATTCCCAGTCCGTATTATTTCTCTGGCTTCATCCACACTTCTGAAGAGTTGGGGGTGGTGGTGGTGGTGAGGAGCGCTTTCTCAGCTCACCCAGCTCAGGATCACAACTGTAGAAGAACTCATTTCTGTTCCTTTCAGAAGTAAGTGACTTCCTTACCTGAGGCACATCCTCAGTTGCTACCTGGATCTCTGAGACATTCTAAGATCCTCCCAGTGAAAAGAACCCTTAAAATCTTACAGCGAAGGCAGAGAGAGACACTAGCTTCTTTTCTCTGTGCTGTAGCAACTTTTCTTTCACATGCCATTTTTCTCTCTTGTGTTCTGTTGATTTTATCTTTCTTGGACATAAGTGCTTGAATTCTTCCTAAGAATCTCCCTTCATGGGCAGAGCTTGAATTCTCCGCTTCTTCCATGACAAATTCCTGTCCTCTCATTGACTTCATGTGGCTGCCCTATAAAGTATATGAGATTAGCTCCTTTTTGTAGATAAAGAAACTGCAGTTCAGAGAGGTAATTTGACCAGGGCAACAGAGTGAATAATTAGCTGGGGTTGGAGCCAGGTCAGCCCAAATTCCAATTCCCAAATCTCAGATTTACCCACCATGTTGTAGGAACTGCCAAGCAGACTAGGGTCGGGGAGGGTGTAAGCAGAAGAAATTCATGTAAGTAGGTAGAAGTGCCCAGAAAGGCTGGGAACTCAGCCTGGTCCAGAGAGGCCATGATGCATAGGGTAGCAGTATTGTAAATGAGCAAGTCAGTCAGTCTGGGATGAAGCTAGAGATTTTTATGTTAGGGACACATACCTGGACATGGGTATTACGGTGACACTCAGACCCATTGCTGGAGCATGCGGTTGACTCACATGGTATGATTTCAGAGGCTCTGGGGACATATTCCTCTGCTCCCTGCCCAAAATTCTCTCTTATAGACTTCTTTCTGAGGTAGAATTTCAATCCCTCAAAACTCACTCCTTTAGGTTTTTAAGAAATTATTTTATATTAAAGGATATGTAGCTTTTTTGAACTATAGTATATTAAATATTCTCAGCTACTCAACATTTTCACTCATTTACTCGCTTACTCATTCCTTCAGAACATGTTAGACCCAATCTTTCCATTAGCTGGAAAGATATAAAAAGAAAGTCACAATAGCTCCTGACCTCAAGGTTTGTTTCTTTTTTTTTTTTTTTTTTTTTTTTTTTTTTTTTTTTTTGAGACAGAGTCTCACTCTGTTGCCCAGGCTAGAGTGAGTGCCATGGCGTCAGCCTAGCTCACAGCAACCTCAAACTCCTGGGCTCAAGCGATCCTCCTGTCTCAGCCTCCCGAGTAGCTGGGACTACAGGCATGCACCACCATGCCCGGCTAGTTTTTTTCTATATGTATTTTTAGCTGTCCATATAATTTCTTTCTATTTTTTTAGTAGAGATGGGGTCTCGCTCTTGCTCAGGCTGGTCTTGAACTCCTGACCTCAAGTGATCCGCCCACCTCGGCCTCCCAGAGTGCTAGGATTACAGGCGTGAGCCACCGCGCCCGGCCAAGGTTTGTTTCTAGTTGTGGAAATATACCATTAAATACTTGGCAAAAATATTCTTTGATAGACAATTGTGCAGGCACTGTGGCCATGTGAACTCACTGCCCTCTGTAAATAGCTGTTGAATTAGACAATCTTTCCTGGATGATGCAAAAAAAAAAAAAAGAGCTACTTTCTTTTGTTTTTTTAATAAGAAAAACAAAGTCATTTGTTTTACCTTCACTTATTCCTCCTTGAACACTCTTTTTTTCTTTGTATAGATTCAAGTTTCTGATGTACAAAATTTTCCTTCCTCCTGAAGAATTTTTTTTATTTCAAAGAATTATGGGGGTACAAATGTTTTGGATACATGGATTGCTTTGTAATGTTTGTGTCAGGGTTTAAAGTGTGCCCATCACCCAGATAGTGTTCATTGTACCCATTAGGTAGGTTTTGCCCATCCCCTCCCCCCCCTCCTCCCTGCTTGATTTCCATTGACTTTCACTTCCCTCTATGCACATGGTGCTCATTGGTTAGTTCCAATTTAATAGTGAGTCCATGTGGTGTTTTTTTTTCCATTCTTTAGATACTTCACTTAGGATAATGGTCTCCAGTTCGATCCAAGTTGTCGCAAAAGGCATTAAGTGATCCTTTTTCATGGCCGAGTAGTATTCCATAGTATACATATACCACATTTTATTAATCTACTCATGAATTGATGGGCATTTGGGTTGATTACAAATATTTGCAATTGTGAATTGTGCTACAATAAACATTTGAATACAGGTGTCTTTTAGATAAAATGACTTTTTCCTTTGGGTAAATACCCAGTAGTGAGACTGCTGGATCAAATGGTAGGTCTACTTTTAGTTCTTTGAGGAATCTCCATACTGTTTTCCACAGAAGCTGTACTAATTTGCAGTCCCACCAATTGTGTATAAACATTCCTTTATCTCTGCATTCATGCCAGTATCTGTTGTTTTTGGACTTTTTAATATAAGTCATTCTGACTAGGGTAAGGTGATATCTCATTTTGATTTTAATTTGCATTTCCCTGATGATTAGTGACATTGAACAGTTTTTTCTATGTTTGTTGGCCATTTGTCTATCTTCTTTGAGAAGTTTCTGTTCATGTCTTTTGTCCACTTTTTAATGGAGTTGTCTGAGTTTTTCTTTCTGATTTGCTTCAGTTCTTTGTAGATTCTAGTTATTAGTGCTTTATCAGATGTATAGCTTGTGAATATTTTCTCCCATTCTGTAGGTTATCTATTTGCTCTGTTGATTATTTCCTTGGTTTGCAGAAGCTTTTTAATTTAATCAAGTCCCATTTATTTAGTTTTGTTGTTGCTGTGATTGCCATTGAGATCTTCTTCATAAATTCTTTGCCTAGGCCTATATCTAGAAGAGCTTTTCCAACATTTTCTTCTAGAATTTTTATGGTTTCATGCCTTACATTTAATTCCTTTATCCATCTAAAATTAATTTTTGTGAGTGGTAAGAGATATGGATTCTGCTTCATTCTTTTGCATGTGGCTATCCAATTTTCCCAGCACCATTAACTGAATAGGGATTCTTTTCCCCAGTGTATATTGTTGTCTGCTTTGTCAAAGGTCAGTTGGCTACATGCAGATGGTTTTACATATGAGTTTTCTGTTCCATTAGTCTAAGTCTCTATTTTTGTGTCAATATCATGCTGTTTTGGTTACTGTTGCCTTGTAGTATAGTTTAAAGTCTGGTAATGTGATGCCTCCTGATTTGTTCCTTTTGCTTAAGATTGCTTTGGCTTCAGGCTCTTTTCTGGTTCCAAACAAAGCATAGAGTTATTTTTCCTAGTTCTGTGAAATATGACGTTTGTATTTTGATGGGGATTACTTTGAATCTGTAAATCACTTTGGTAGTATGAACATTTTAACAAACTCCCAAGACTTAATCAGGAACAAATAGAACTTCTGAACAGACCAGTAATGGTCAACAAGATTGAAGCAGCAATGAAAAATCTTCCAACAACAACAAAAAAAAAGCTGTAGACCGGATGAATGTACAGCTGAATTGTATCAGACCTGCAAAGAGTTGGTACCTATTCTGCAGAAATTATTTCATAACATCAAGAAGGAGTAATCCTCCCCAACTCATTCTACGATGCCAGTATCACCTTGATACCAAAGCCAAGAAAGGATACAACAAAAAAAGAAAACCACAGACCAGTATCCCTCATGTCTATAGATGCAAAATCCTTAATAAAATACTAGCAAAGTGAATTCAACAGCACATCAAAAAAAAAAAAAAAAAAATCCACCATGACCAAGTGAGCTTCATCCCAGGGATGTCAGGCTTGTTCAACATACGTAAATCAATAAATGTGATTCACCACATAAACAGAAGCACCTTCCTTGGAGAACAAATGGTGTATTAGAGCAAACAATTAATTGAATGCAAATAGAATGTAACGTGCCAGCAAGAAGTGGCCAGAGACAGACTAAAAAGGTAGCTAAGAGCCTGGTCATGGAAGATGCAAGACCTTAAATCAAATACATTTTAGAATCCAAAGTAAAAATGTAAGTGAGGCCTTACTCAAGACCGTGTTGGTTGTTCTGCCTTGATAATAGCTTACACTTAGTTAATGCCACTTGCCAGACATTGTCCTAAGCATTTCTAGGCCTTCATTTATTTGATCATCACAAAATTTCTATAAATTAGATAGTAATATTATTTTTATTTTATATATGGGGAATCTGAGGCATGGAGGAGTTAAGTAACTTACCCAAGGTCACTAAGCTTGTAAGTGGTGGATTTGTGACACGCACTATAGTCTCAAAACTGAATGGCCTTGACTTTAGTGCTACCACAGAGAACCTAGTTTTTGTTCCTGTTTATACTTATTTACTTTTTCTTGCTTTCCTTCTAAGTTATAGCTCTTCAAGGCCAAGAGTCCTGTGTCCTTGGTGGCAGCAGCCGGGGCAGCACCGCACAGACAATGATGTACACTTTGTGCCGTCTGCGTGGCTGATTGATGCTCTTTTTGGTTTTATTTGTCACAAGACTGCTGTAAGGGAGTGACCTGAGTTTCACTAAAGAGAAATCTGGGGATAATAAAGGAAAGCTTTGCAAACAACAGGGCAACTTTCCTGCAGCAAGTAACAGCCTTTACGATGTGTTTAGTCAGCTATTGGTATATGGCTTCAGGACTGATAAAGAAGTCGTTTTGATGGAAGGTATGCCTTCATCAGCCATATTTCACATCCGAGTTTCAGAACATGAGTGAATGTTGACACTCATAGCTGGAAATGAAGGGAAGAATTAATGATTTCATTTAGATTTTATCTACATTTTAATAGTTTAATAAAATTTTCAAAACATTTAAATGTATAGAAGCAAAATTCTTCTAAGGTTCTTCTGGGTAGAAGGCTGGGAAGAAGCAAGCAAGAAGGAAAGAGATGTTAAAAATTACGATGAGTAGGTCATTTGGGCAAATAGAGTCATATTTCATTTCCCTGAAAGGTATAATGAATCTGCAACTGAACAGAATGTTCACGAGTTTATAGAAATAATCAAATGAGCATACATAAGCATACCACCCATATGATCTTTTAAAAATTTTTCATTTTTAATTATTATGTGTCTTTATAGGGGACCTGTGATATTTTGATACAAGCATACAATTTGAATTAATCAAATCAGGGTAATTGGGGTATCCATCACCTCAGGCCTTAACATTCTTTGCATTAGGAACATTCCAATTACACTCTTAGTTATTTTAAATTATACCATTTGTTCCACAGTTAAAGTTATAGGAAAATGTGAGAGAATATTTTGTGATTTCAGTCTTTTATGAGCCCCTAACACTCTGCTTGTGAAAACCTCATTCCTCTTCATAGCTACAAGGATCATCTATCTATTCTCACAGCAATATCAAACATAATTTTGCAGCCAATGGGAGGAATAACAGCACCATTTTAATCAAAGGAAAATAGGATCCCAGTGTCGATAGACACTATGTTCCGTTCTACCTAGTCAGTCAAGGACAGTAGCAGGAACAGATAGTAGGATTCCTGCCAGCCTCGCGGGCGCTCTGTGCTAGGAGCCATCAGATGGTGGCTGTACAAACCAAGAGGACCTGCCTTCTTGGAGCTGTGGTCTTTTCAAGTCTAACTAGAATACAGAGGTCAGGCCTACAGAATCATAGCACATTTGACCAATTTCATTGTCCTCCTGACATCACCTCTTGATATACTATGGGCAAATGTTCTGCCCCCTTCATGCAGAAATCATAGGAGAAAACTTAAATGCATGTGCACATGTATACGTACACACACACACACACACACACACACACTGAGCCGCCTTCAACCTCTGTTAGAATAGAGTCTCAGATCTCCTTCCTGCTTACCCAGCCTCCACAATCACGACAATACAAATGACTGCAGAATCAAGATCAAGGCAACTTGTCTCCTTAGAAGTATCTATCCTGACTTTGCATGATCAGCAGAATGGATAACTGCGTTGCAAAATTCCAGACATTGCCCACCACCCCAGACTTGCAGGTGTCTGCTGTTACATCTTAACATCTATCAGTCCTTCTCTCATCTTACTCCAAATACTAAGAATCCCAGTTTATAGGTGTTTCATAGAGCAGGGAAAATGCCACCCTTTTTTGTATGCCTTTTTTTTTAAACATCTTTGAGTATAGTAAACATACAATAAACTGCATGTTAGATATATACAATTTGAAATGTTTTGATAGCTATATGCATTGTGGTTAGCAAACTACATATTCCTCATTCTCCAAAATTCCTCATGCCTAACTCTCCTACACAACCCCCATCCCAAGGCATCAACTGATCTACTTTCTGTTGTTATGAATTATCTTGCATTTTTTAGAATTTGTGTAAATGGAATTACGCACTATGCATTCTTTTTTGGGAGTGGTGGGTCTGGCTTCCTATGCTCAGACATTCTAGTAGGACATAGTATTATCTTATTGTGGTTCTCATCTGAATTTCCCTAATGGCTAAAGATATTGAACCTATGCTTTTTTGTCATTGATGTATTCTTGAGTAAAATGCCTATGCAAATCATTTGTCCATTTTGTAATTGAGTAGTTTATTTTCTTATTATTGAGTTTTGAAAGTTCTCTTTATTTTCTGAATACAAGTCCTTTTACAGACATGCAAATATTATCTCTCAGTATGTCATTTATCTTTTGTTTGTTTTTATTTCAGCATATCATGGGGGTATAAATGTTTATTTTATGTATATTGCCTTTGCCCCACCCGAGTCAGAGCTTCAAGCCTGTCCATCCCTCAGATGGTGCCCACCACACCCATAGGTGTGAATATACCCGTCCCCTCCTCCCCGCTCCCACCTGCCTGACACCCGATGAATGTTATTACTATAGGTACATTTAAGTGTTTACCTTTCCATTCTGTGAATAGTGTCTTGAGAAGAATGGAGGTTTTTAATTTTGATGAAGTCCAATTTATCAATTTTTAAAAGTTACATTTTTGGTGTTGTATCTAAGAAATCTTTCCTTAAGCCAAGGTCAAAAAATTTGCTTGTATTTTCTCCTCAAAGCTTTATAATTTTAGATGTGGAGTCAGTGGTCCATTGGTGCTGATTTTAGTAGATTGTACAAGACGTCGACTGATTTCTTTTTTTCCCTTAACCTTATGTCAGAGGCAGTTATTAGCTTCTTGTCACAAGAAAAACAACATACCTCTTCTTGCACTTCCATTTGATGTAGAAAGTGCTAGTCAGCAAATACAAGAATAAGGCAGTGATGAATTCCTTTTGGGAAAAGTGGCAAATCCCTGGTTGTCATAGAGATGGAGGAATTGGACAGATTTTAAAGGCTTTTGTCATTCAGGTTAGTTCATCTTAATTCTGTTGGTTAAAAGCCTCCTCATAATTAACTCAACCCAAATTTTGTTTCAACATTAAGAACTTAGAACTCTAAAATATTAGTAAGACACATAGGATTAGGGAGACAGTGGACCAGATTAGATCTTGGAAATTTACCTACTCAGGTGTCCCTCAGGTGTCCAAAAAGGCAGGTTTAAATTTTAAGTTGCTTTTTGCAGAAGCAAATCTAGGTCATGTTAAAGGTAAAATGTTAGATATCATTAAATATAGTATATTTTAAAGCTTCTAGACCAGTAATAGTTGTATATCAAGCAAACAATGAGCAAATAATTACAGAACTTCAAATATGTACCTAGGGCTGCTACCCCGAGAAGGACAAATGATTAAGTATGTATTGAAAAAGAAATATGGTCATATTACATGAGTGTGTGTGGGTGTATCAGATGTGACACGGAGCTTCTGGAAGGTGGTGAAAGTCATAAATCAAAGATGTCCTATGGGTTTTTAAAAATGAAAGGTTTTTTTTTATATGAAAAATTTCCTTGGGCTAATTATGGTACCCTGGAGTTCTTCCCTCAAGATCACACCACACTCAAAATGTCTCCCAGTAATTGTCTTCCTATATTGGAAATTTCCAATAGAATTTAATTTAAAATGAAAAATATGGGACATTTAAAATCAAAAAAGAGTTTCTTGTGTGAAACCAAATAAAGTAAATATTTTGATGCTTACTTGGAATAAGTTGATTGATAAGTCTTCTAAATGTACTTCCCTAGTTTGTTTGGATCCATTTAAATACAGGTCAGGGAGAGGAATAAAAGATTTTAACCATGATGTCTAAATTAATAGCACAATTAACTGCATTATTATAAAATAGGTAAGGGTATAATTGCCCTGGTAGAAGTAAAGACAGTGGGTCCTTGCCTCCTCCTCCTCCCTGAGGATGCTTTGTGAGACGTATATAAAAAGCCCCCGTTGCTGAACAGAGATGGAAAACAGCAGCCCCCAGGCTACCATGCAATGCCAGGGTATACGCAGACAACTTTTAAACCAACAATCTCTCTAAAAACAATCAAGGAATTGACTTTAACATTGTTAAGAAGTTTTCGACTTTATTCTTACCTGGGAAACTTATAACTTTACCAAACTTTTCTATTAAATCCCAAGATTCCTGAGGCAGATTTTAGCCTTGATAACTACGTTGTCTGCATATAACTATGTTTTAAACTACATCCCTATAAAAGGAGAAAGTCAAGAGAAAAGGGTGAGAGATACCTGAATATAGTTTAATCAGAGGAAAAAGTGGAGCAAATTTCAGGTAGGGGATAAGGGGAGATAATGTCTGGGAAACAGGAAATCTAGATTGTGGTGATCCTTGAATGCTGGGTTAGGGTGTTGAGAATCTAGACAGCTATTTTGCATGTCCAGACTCTTTCTGATATTTGTTCCCTGGTCATTGGAATAGTATTAATTGGGTATTTGTTTGACTAATTCTTTGTTTGTAGTCTTTGAATTTAGGACACATAGATGAGCCAAGCCTATATTTTAAAGGATGCTACATTCGACAATGAATAAATCCACCTGTGGATATTTACTATTTTGGATAATCATTGGCAGCAAACCCACCATAGTAGCATAAGCAAAGTGTCCGATCTGTTTGAGCCCGCCGGAGGACACACTGGTAGGGGCACCACATTCACACGCTGAGTTGTCCCACACCACCTGTCTGTACTGCCCCGCTCCTTCTGGCCAAATTTCATGTATCTGCCTGCTCCTGCCTCTGCCCACTCTCTGATTCTGATGGCCAGATGGTTACTCCTGCCTTTATCATTTTAGCTTCTGGACAGCACGATTACCAGCTGGGCCAGTGGGCCCATAGATGGGCCACTTCTGCCGACCCTCTCATTTGGCAAACGCTGCAACCTTGCCCCGGCCCAATGAGCATGTCAGGCAGCTGCTGCTGGAAGCAGCTCAGATTTGATGTCCTAAAAAAGTTTACATTTAGCCAAAGACCACTGAAAATTGGAATATGGGAGGACAAGAGAATTAGTGTGCAGATGGCTAAAAACCATTTTTCCTGACTTCAAAATCAGAACACAACAACCACTCCGAATCAAGGGTGTGTGTGTTTGACAGAGAGAGAGAGAGAGAGAGAGAGAGAGAGATTGATTCTGTAAAATCAGGACTTAAGCCAATGTGGAGTTTTCAATATCTTAGCATATATCCTAATATCTTAGCATATTGGGAACTCCACAAAATACACAAAGCTGGACTTCCTGGCAGACTTACTGTCGTGAAGGTGCATAATAAGCCTTTGGGGGCCTTTCTTACCTGCGCATGTGCTAAGTGCCGCCCTTCCCTGCTCCGCACGCTTTCCCCGGCTGGCTGCACGTCTGCTCTTTCCCTCAGCTGTGAAGTGCACTGCCCCGTCTTCCCCACAGGGAAGAGGAATAGCCTGGATATTACTGCTGGCCCATGGGAAGCAGCTGGGAATTTCTGTGGCTGTTTAACAGATGGCTGGAGCCAACTTCCCTTTTAAATCCCAACGAGGGCATCAGGCACCCCCTCTTGGGGAAGTGTTAAAACTAACTTCCAGCATTTTATGTTTTCAAGTTGGCAGCCGTGAAAGCTTTATGACTTGCCCCACAGGAATCGGCTAGTGCCGGCCTGTTCTGCATGTACGCTATGGAGCCGGGCTCCTTCCCGCAATCGTTACTGTTACACAAGCAATGACCAGAAATTAGGAGTGAGGTTGTCTGTGGAGGTAAGAAAACCATTGGCCGCGTGCATATGTGTATGCGCTGATAACAGAGGCATAAGGAAAAAGGAAAACCACCATCCAAAAATACCCACCCCGGCTTCCTGAAAATACTTAGAGATGCTTACTTTTGTATTAGGCATGTTTCTCTATCAAAGCACAAATGACCTTTTAGCACAATACATTCAGCATAAAATCATTTATTAGATTCTTTCCTCAGGGACAAATGATGGAGAGAAGCACCCTCAATTTGTAGGTCAAGTTCTAAGAATGGTTTACATTTTTAGCATACTTTACCAATTATACAACTTTTTGCATGTATTACCTCATTTGCTCCTCAGCACAATTATTTATGACAAGGGGGCAGGAATTGTTATTTCTATTGTACAGATGAAGTGCCTCAGTTGAAAGATGTTAAGTGATTTAGTCCAAATCACAGCGAACAAAGAGTACAGATAAGATTCTGATCCAAATCCTCTGACCCTAGAGCCTTTTTTTCCTCTATTTAGCCCAGTTGGACATTTGTGTGGGGGCAAGAGAGGAGTGTGGAGTAAAGATAAATGTATGGAAGCCCATGGAGGCAAGGGCAGGGTGATGGGCAGGAGTTCTCCAGGTCACCAGGAGCCAATTAGGGGGCAGTGTGGCCAAAACAAAGAACCAGGGGACCTGGACCCTCAGCACATCACAGGCACGTCATCAGCCTTTTGGCCACATGTCACTGACGACCAGAGTTTTGGGTGTTTTCTTGGCTGACATGGAAAAGGTGACTGTTTTTTTTTTTTTTTCAGGACACCTGCTGGGAGGTTCTTAATAATGCAAAATCTAATTCTTGATGACAGGGACTCCCAGGACAATGATTTTCTAATTTGGCTTTGTGATAGCTGCTTTCTTGGCAATATTACAATATATTATATAAATAAGAAAATGCTATTTACTGGAGTTTTCATAAGAAATCCTTCTGTTTATACAGAATACTCACCAGATGTAAAATATCTTTGTACCCTACATCCCATATCCTCTCTGAAAAATTAACCTGGCATAAATTTATTGTCTCTGAAAGAGATATTGAAGACAATATTGACACTTTTATTTGGCACACATTGCGTATGTAAAGCAGTGAGAAAGAATTGGTGCCCGCAAATCCAGGTGAGTAAGAGGCACTGCATTTGCTTATTTTCTTTAAAGTATCTCTATTCCTCTTGCCGGTGGAAAGCACGAAATTATCATTCTTGAGTTCCTTGCCCCCTGGGACAGATAGCATAGGGTGCTTGGGTTTTACATGTCCAAAGCATTGGGGGGCCCCTCTGGCCAGTCCCCTCTGGGACACCCTCTGCCTGAGCCTCACGGACTCTTCCTGTCTGCAGACGCTCTGGTTTCTGTCCCGTGCGTGGGCTTTGAGAATCTCTGACAAAGCTGGCACCTAGAAATGGGCCATAGTACTGTGGTCTGTCGGATTTTGCCACTTGCCCAGAGGGTAAGTTTCCAGAGGGTAGAAAATTCTTTTTTCTCAGGAATCCACAGAGCTCTGTTTCTTTCCAGGCCCAAAGAACCTCTCCTCCCAGCCTACCTCTTTTTCAAAGGCACCCTTGCCCTCTGCCCTCCTTTGGGGAGTCATGATTCCTGAGACAAGAAAGTGAAATGAATGCGGAGGGAAATTTATAGGAAGGAAATGCAAAATTTAATAGTACAATAAATCATCCTGTCATAATGATATCTTGTCTGTAAATTGGGATTTTCCCTCTTAGAGAATTTTTGAAAATCCCACAGAAGGAAATCAAGGGTGAAATTGTTCTATTTCTATATAAATAACAATACACACAGATATATAAGCATGTATACAAGATATATATTAATATATAACATATATATACACACACATACACAGAGCTCTGTGTATGTGTGCGTGTCCATTATCGGGCCATGAATCTCTATCAGAATTTGTTTTTTGTCCTTTTTCAAAATCTTAATCCTCTTATTTATTGTTTCATTTTATTTATTTATTTATAGTTGACAAATGAAGATTGTATATTTATCATGTACAACATAAGGCTTTGGAATACGTATACACTGTAGAATGGCTAAATCAAGCTACTTGACATATGCATTACCTCATATACTTATTATTTTTGTGGTAAGAACACAAAATCTACTCTGTCTGCAATTTTCAACTATAAAATACATTGTTATTAACTATAATCACCATGTTAAACAATAGATTTCTTGAACTTATTCCTCCTGTTCAACTGAAATTTTGTATCTTTTTACCAACATCTTCTCAATGTCCTCACCCAGCCCTGGTTAACGTTCATTCTATTCTCTAACTTCTCTGAGTTCAACTTTTTCAATTCCACATATAAATGAGATCATGGATCATTTGTCTTTCTGTGCCTGGTTTATCTTATGTAAAATCATGTTTCCCAGGTTCATCCATGTTGTCGCAGATGACTTTGTTTTTGGAATATAGTTCTGGGTTCCATTAGTTGTACAATAAAGAATTAATCATGTTTGAGAACATCATTCATTTTACCTGTGACCTCAGCTTCCCTTCATCCACTCCATTTTTCCTTTAAATTTTGATGAGTGGTAAGTTTTCTTTTATGTATGGATATTTATTTAAAAATTCTTGTCCATGTAAAATTTGCCTTTGACAAAAAGCTCCACTGGTAATATGTGGTACCTCCCTCAGTATGGGCCACTGCACCGGGCTTGTCCTGGAGGCAGGTGGTGTAGGGAACATGTTTTGGCCTAGGGAAGTGTTCATCAATTGGGTTAGATGATAAAGATTTCCGAGAACTCAGGTGGAAAAATAAGTACAACTAATGACTGAGAAAAAGGTGAAACCAGGGTGAGCATTAAAGGAAATAAAAGAGATTTGGAAGACAAATTGGATTGAAACAGGGAAATCTGATGAGAAACTAGAAGTAGAGTTGCATTTTGTACACAAGAGAGCTCTAAAGACCATGTCCTCAGAAATCCAGGGTCTGTCTCAAAGCCTTTGATAGACTGAAAATTGAGAGCCTTTTATTCAAACCAGCCTTTCTCAGAGAAAACTGATTTAATTGCTGGAGCCTTTGGCAGTCAGAGAAGTAGAATTTCCCCAAAGAAAGGGCAAGAAGCACTTAGACCTGGAAGGAAATGTTAATTTCATACCCAGGGACCAGAGCAAGCCAGTGCTTTGGGAAGAAGAGGTCAAAGGAGTTAAGCGGGTGATAGATCAAGAGCTCTAAAGTCACAGCTGGAAGGAACGTCAGGTTACCTTTCTGGTCCTCTGACTTTACAGATCAGGAGATTGGGGATCCAAAAGGGGAAATGATGTATTCCAGGTTCATGAACAGCGAGCCCAGATCAGAAACCAGGTGAAAAAAAATACCTCTTTTGATCCTTTTGCAAAATATTTTCAACAAAGATTCCTGGCTTTTGTCTTAAGGACGGTGAAGTCACTTTTTAGATTGTGAAGGGAAAGAACAAAGCTTACTACTTATTCAAGTGACAGCACTTAAGGACTCAAGCTTTATGGCAGTTTATTATGCTTGAGAAGACACAGCAAATAAGAGTAATCAATCATTGCTTAGATTATCTAAGTGACTCCCAGGAAAAAGGAAAAAATTTAAAAGAGAAAGCAGCATTGTGCTTAATTCATGCCATACTTTCAAAACAGTTCTCTGTGTTTTCTGGAATCTCTTAATGTCGTCTCATACATTCTTCTTGCTTTGGAGGGAAGCCGAGGCTTTTTTCTAAAGATTGATTTGCTGTCAGTGGGACTTCAGTAAATCATATATTGACTCATTCCTGAATCCTCTAAATTCTACTTTAAGTACATTCCCATTGTAAAATCCAGTTTTTCAAAATAACCCCTTGAACCCTGACATTGTCACTCAGAGCGCAGGCTTGATTCTAAATGACCAGACCCTGGTAAACACTTTTATTTTCCATGGAGAGTGTGAACATGGCAATTAACATATTGGAGAATTGCTGTCAAGAAGGGCAAATAATTAGAGATAATTAAATAGCAGGATTTCAACATGAAAATATGCACCCTGTGATATGATATGCATTAAAATTCCCTGGTAATCATCTGTCAACTTGGTATATTTTACTATTCACAAGAATTGTCTGTGCTTCATAAGTTAATAGAAGTCAATGGCCTTTTCCACTAGGATAGCAGTTAACAATTTTCTGCATATTAAGAGAAATGTTTCTGACTCTGCAGAAACAGGAAAAATTAACCTGAAGCCAATAGGATCAAAGATATGCTAACAAATCTAGATTTATCCTGATATAATTTCCAAAATTTAGTAATCCTGAGAACATCTTTGAATTCCCCAAATCAACACAGAATTCTTGAGGTGTTTTAATACATTCTCCCAGCCAGATCACAGAGTGTGGCTTTGAAGCAATAAAAGTTCTGGGAAGAATGAAATTGAGACGAGTTTAACAATTTCAATCCACATATGAGAGATACTTACCAAATTCAAAGGTACCTGAACAAAATTTTTCTTGGCCTAGGGATCAGTAGTTCCCTCCCTGTCCCCTAGCTGTGTAACCATTACAAACCAGCTGCTTAATTTTTCTTTTGTAAAATTTCTTGTAGAGAAAGGGTCTCACTATGTTGCCCAGGCTGGTCTCAAACTCCTGGCCTCAAGCCATCCTCCTGCCTCAGTCTCCCAAAGTGATGGGACTATAGGTGTGAGCCACTGTGTCCAGCCAGTTGCTTAACCTTTCTGTACTTTAGTTCCTTCACTTGTGGGATAGCAATGTGGAAAGAACGTCCTTCGTGTGGTTGTAGGGGCTGAATGAGCCGGGATGGGTAAAGCACCTGGAACGTGCAGGGAGAACTCGGTCCATGCTGGCCAGACCACTGCCTCTCAGCGGGGTCTCCTCAGCAAGCACCTTCTTTCCTTCCGGACTCAGTTTCACTGTCTCTAAACTAACTGGCTGAGAATACAACCAATTTCTCAACTATCTGGTGGTGATAAAATTAATTTAGTGTTTGTGTCCAGCATTTTTTATCTAAATGAATTGAAATAGAATAAAATAGAAAATATCAGAGAGAGTCACAGGCAGGAAGTGTTGTTTAATGCAGCTTTTGTTTACATATATATTTTGGGTATACTACATTGGTATGACAAAGGACTTTTTCTACTGGTCATGCGCAAAATTTGGGAGTCATTGGATTGTATGGTACCCCAAGTTTCCTTTTTTCTTTAGTTTAACATTCTGTTAAAAAGCAAAAGTAATGAGCAGCAGAGGGCCCTGGAGATGGAGCCGGGAGACTCTGCTGGGCCTGGACGTTGCTTGCTGAAATCATTTCTCTGTACCCCAATTTTATCCAGTGTAAAATGTGACTAACAGCACCCATCTCTTACGGGCCTGTCGTATGGAATAGATGAGGCGATGTATGCAAACTGTATGGTATTAGAAAATATAAATTTTATCGTGATTATGATCATCCTGTGATTCTGAGCGTGGGAAAGTCTTTCGTCTTAAGAGTCGCATTTCTGCATAAGTTCTTGTTTCCTTCATTCTGGGCTTTTCCTTGTGTCCATGATTCCCACTTTTAGTCATCTTATTCCTCCTTTAAGGCTTAACTCAGGCACCATCTCTCCCCTCCCATCCCAAATGTATATATCTCTTTTTACTCACCACATTTTAAAATAAAAATCTGTTAATGTGTCTGACACCCTCTCTAGGCCATCACACTTGTCAACTTCTTATTCACTGTTTAATTTCTAAAACTTTGCCCAACATCTGCATGTCCTAAGCACTCTAAAATATTGGCTAAGCTGAACTGAACTAACCTGCTTTTGCTATTTCTTCTTCCACCTTCACTCTTGTTCTCCTACACCCCCTCTCAATATATTCATTTATTGTGCCTACCTCGCATCCCATTTCTAGCATGAACATAGCATAAATAATAGCTAATTGAGTGGCAACAATGACCTCTTAGCCTTTACTGTGGCATCTTCTTTATTGCAGCATCTTTGTTGTGGCATCTTCTTTATTGCGGCATTTTTATGATGAGTCCATTATAAAAGTGTATTCAGAAAGGGAGAGTGAGAGTGGTAATGGTAGAAGAGTCGTAATGATCAGATGAGAAAGGTGATAATGTCAAGTTACTTGCATGTTATGACATTTAACTGGGAGACCACACATGAGTATGCAGAGGTAGGAGAACCAGGGGTAAAGCTTGAGACACAGAGGTGATTACAGAAGGGACCGTCTGGTCCAGCACTCTGAGCTGATCGCCATCTGCCCATTGCCCTGTGGAGGGGTACAGCACTAGGATCACTATGGTGCCCCAATCACGCTCCTTCCCCTGCCGGTGGGAAGGGCAGTCCTAATGGCCCTCAGCCATTATCCAACTATACTGATTCCCAATCCAACACGTAAATGATTCCCAAAGCCATATCCAGGAAGCCATGAGAGTGTGACAAAGAAATCAGTAAAGCCTGGGCACAAGGACAGACACTTTTTCAAACTCCGAGTCTGATCAGATGGTTACATCACTCTTCCGGCTGTTGAATGTTTCCCCTGCCGTCACTGCCAAGTTGCAGCGTTGATTTATCGGGAAACAGAGGTACCAGTCACCTTCGCACTGCTGTTAGCAGATTCCTGGGAGAAAAGAGGTTACAAAAACATCTGGTCTGTCTCCCTTGCATTTATCTGCTTATTCATGCATGGAGTTTTTGTTTCAGGAGTAACTCAAGCATATCATACTCAGAGTTCGAATAAATTGAAAATTGCTCCTGCTGAGATTTCGACAAGTTATTTTCCTGCTGGGGTTCAGTCAAGACTTTTCTGTCTTTCCCAGAATATGTAAAGTGGCTTCTACTGTGTCAGATACACTGTAAATAATTTTCGATGTTATAGCTCCAAGGTAGGCTCAATATGTTTTTAAAAGCTCCAGGCCACCCAATTTGCTAATTAGTATATATTACCAATTACAGTGTTTTGTCTGCAAAGTCTATTCTAAAAGCTATCGTGATAATAAATGGTACCATGTAGGGCCTTCTCTCTTGAATGAGCCTTCACTTGTCTTAAGGATGGCATAAGCTGTGAGCAAATGCCCTGCTGTCATTCAACTGAAGTCACATCTGTACCCTTTCATGTGCAAAGTTACAAAGCATTTTCACATGTGTTATTTCATTTAATCCTCATGACATAACGATACACCCTTTATGAGTGCATTTTTGTCCTCATTGTACAGAATAATGAACAACATGCCCAAGCAGTGCATTTAGAAAAAGGCAGGGCCCATGTCTGGGTCATCCAGTGCCCTTTGAACTATCTTACAACTTGTGGTACACTTGTGGTGGTCTTTCCAATAGCCAGAATCAGCTTGTTTCATGTGAAGAGAACTCTAGTTTTGTTTTAGCTTCCATGTACCTGGCTCTATGGGAGGAATCATGATTGATTTAAGAGAACAGTGATTCTGGCTAGTGATTACTCTAGGAGTGTATATGAGACCAGAATTCAAGCCACTGCAGCATAATTGAAGGTCTTTTGAAGAATTCTCAGAGTGTTTTCTCTAATAAGAGAGAAAAACACGATGCCTTTTTTCCCTACCACCCTTCTTGATTCCTGCTTGAGTCATTATCATATGATATTTGGAGCTGGAGCTACTTTGTGACTATGTGTGCAGACATTTCTGGCATAAAGCAAATGGCTTTCTGAAATGATGGAACCACCTCTACCTCTGGATTTTTTGTTCAGTAAACAAACATTTGTTTGTTTTAAATCATTTAAATCAGATTTTGTTACTTGCATGCGATTACATACTAACGGATGTGCTATTCTCCACCTGCTGTGCTCTTGAGACACTGACGAATAAGGTGTCTGACATTCTTGAAGCTGGTCCCACTGCTCCCAACTCCAGCAGGTGCTTGGACTTAACTTCAAGACCTCCCCCAGCCCTGCTCGGGACAGCAGCTTTCCTCAAAGAAAGTATCGAACGCTCTATACTAAGAGCTGTCATTTTCACCCTGGAGCTTTTCCCTGTTCAGCTCTGCCTGCCTGGCCCCACCCTTCCCCAGATCAGTGTTCGGCGACTCCTAGGAGACTAACCTGTTGAGTTAGCCTGCAATGTCCCTGTCTTTTGACCATTCCAGGACACAGTACACGAAGAATCCTTCAAACTTTATTTTGCCTTCTCTAATCTTCCTGTGGCTGATTTTACTGGGACTGCTCAGTTCTGACCACCAAATCCTCCTTCTGAATCTAGCATTAGGAATACATAGAAGTGTCACAAATGCCCATCTTGTGATTATCCTGTCTCCAAAATGTCTTGAGTCCTCCTGTCATATGTCTAGGTAAGAACGGTCTAATTTTGTCTAATCAATATACACTGGTGAAGAGAAGTAGGGAGTCTTTTGGTAAAATCACCTGGCTGGGAGTCACCACTTGATTTTTCGTATTTTTGTTTGTTTAAAAAGTATCAATCTAGATTTACCTTAATGGAAGCATCAGGTTTGTATTTCTTGAATATGTAGGTCCAATTAGTGAACCATTTGGTCTAAGTTTGGTATAATTTGGAATATACATGTGAACAATGATATTCATCATACTTTTATTTATAATAGTTCAAATTTGTCAGAATCAAAATGTTCAATAAGAAAGGCTTGGCTCACTAAGTTCTGAAATACCTAAAAAGAAAAGAGTACCATATATCTATTACATATTTTATTTCAGGAAATATTTTGTGACATAGGAAAATATAATAAAACATTAAATTAAAAATAGGATTATAAATTGTGTACGCTATAGAGCATCATTTTCATAATGAATAGGCATGTTTATGTGATAGAGTAAAAAACCCAGTGGAAATAGTACCAGAATGTTATCTGTGATAAGACGCTGTTTATTTGTTTCTTTACATTCCTTCATATTTGCTAAATATTCTATAATGAGTAGGTCTTGTTTTCTTAAACATAAGAGAAAATCATGTTTAAAAAAGTGATTTATTAGTGAACTTGCATTAATGTTCCTTAAATAGTGCACTTCTTATTTAATGTACTTAAAAATAACTTGCTTTCTAAAAACAAACATTACACATGACTTCTCAATAGTCTATCTATTGCCTATAATGAAGTATAATTATTCTTTTAGAAATTAATAAATATCTGTGTTACAGTGAATAAGGGAATAGTCCTCTCAGAGTGAGCCACTGAGGTTTCTTCGGGAGAACCGCCTTACCTGTGGGCTCCCTCTGGGTCATTCCAAGTTAGCAACAGAACTGGGGTTTGACATTCTTTTTCAAACTGCAATACAATAAAATTGGACTACATCGAAAACAGGTCACCAAATGAGTGCACAGTATTATTTTAGGTGTTGGTAAATCTAAGGAAGGAAAATGAAAATCTAGGGAAGATTATTTGATATAAATTTGCTTGGTGAACAGGACATGGTAGGTTGGCCGCATTCGACTGGATGGTTGAGGAAGCCTCTCTGGGGAGGTGACATGGTTAGTCATTAAGAAGTGAATCACAGGAAGTTTTCAGACAGGTAATCATCTGGAGGCAGAGTGTTGTGGGTGACGGAATAGCAAATACAAAGGCTGTCAGGCAAGAAAGACCTTGACACAGGCAATAAAAAAAAATCAGGCATTGGGCATGTGGAGGAAGCTTGCAGGGGAAGGGCAGAGTAGGATAAGATGAGGGAAGCTCATCAACAGAGCTTGAGCATTCAGATCAACAGGGAATTCCAGGCCCAGGATCTCCATAGAAATTAAGCTGTGCCAAAAAGAAATTAGACTCCATAGAAGTGACAGTTTTAATAAAATGAGAAAGTACAAATGGGAAACGATGTCTCACAGTCCTACAATGGGTGAGCTGTGGCTACGGTAATAAAGAACAAAGAAAAAGTTCATGAACATTTTGTAGGTTGATAATGTTGTTTTGAATTGGTGTTCAAGGGAAGTTCAACCTACGTGGCCTGGCAACCATGGCTGCAATGACGATGATAATTTAGGCAAATGTAGTATTTCCTGATTTATCAGCAGAAACAAAGAAATGTTATATACTGGATATACTTGGTCAACATTGCTAAATCTTGTATTTTCAGGTGGTCCAATTGCTGTTGAAGTCACACTTTGAATTTTATGTTCAAAATTTAGAGTTCTTTAATTTTCAAAAGTAGCTTCTTTGTTTATGGACAAAGCCTAAGGATTGATTAGAAGAAATATACATTCATAAGCCTTTGCTTAAAGAAAGTTTCCCAATCTAAAAAGTACATCATAAAATAAATTAAGTGTATATTTTCTGCTTCTGCTTTAAATCAAACAAGCCTCATAAGAAGGCTGGAGGTCTGAGATTTAAAAATCCTCAACATCTACAAACATGCTAGTATTATGTGAGATTCTTCTCATAAATAATTCCCAGGGAAAGATAGGTTGGATCGATAAAAGTCAGTTGTCTGGGTGATACAAGTTTGAAAGAAATGCATTTGACCTCCAGAGCAAATATGATTCAAACCAAAAAGTAAAATACAAACTTTTTGACTAAATCATATTGGTAAATGTACACAAAAATGTAATGAATAAGAAAAGATAAAAATAATTGGGAATACGCACCCTGTGGGACTTGTTTAAATGGCCAACTGGCTCTTCTTTGGTGACATTTCTTGTCTTATCTTGTGCCTTTTGAAAAAAATGTAGCATCCGCAACATCATTGGCATAAATAAAATTTCTTCCAATCTTTTGAGTCTATGACTCCTTGATCAGAGTTTTAGTAGGGGGACACAAATACAACTGGAACTCAGTCAAATCAATTTCAATGAAGGCTTCCTACTGAATATGTGTGGGGCATTAGAATTTTGGTCAACAGTTTGATTTCTTGTAAGAAAGACCTTTCTATTCTGCTGAGATATGTAATTTCCAAAAAGTAATTCCTTTATATGTTACGGCTGTTCATGTAGTAAGCTGGCTGCTACTGCCATGATTTTATAAAAAGAACATCTTAAAATTGTCTTCAATGCTTAGGCAGGTAGCTTTCATGAATCATCAAGGTAGGGGACATCTGGATAACCTCAAGTGTTTTCAGCTTCCTTGTTCTTTATTCAGGCTAGATTTTTGGGCATCAGTTTTTCACTGATAACATTTTTACTATTTTAAACACTAATTAGAAGTCTAAAAAGTTATTTTAATGAGTTGGCTAAAAATGTATGCCTGTAAAGCCAGGAAATCCCAAATGTGTCCATATTGTGCATATTGTATTTCAGATTAGTAGTTTAGGCTTCTAAATCTATATCTCATTATGGGATATATATGTGGGGGAAAATTTCGTGTAGGCTTTTTGTTTTGTTTTGTTTTTAGCATTTAATGTGTTTGAATTGTCTCCTAACTACCTTGCTAAGAAAACTTTGGATATTTGGACAGGTGGTTACACTCTGTTGCAAAGAAAGTTGAAGATATTTTAAAGCAAGTCATACCCACTAACTATGGTAACACTGTTGAATACAGGTGCCTTCTACTTCTGTTTTATCAACTCGTCCTTCCTATGAAAGTGTCTTCATAGTCTCGATGTAGGATTGGTGCAATGTCCTGGACTTCTCGGGATATCACTATCTGGCACTTGGATCTTCTTGCACACAAAGAATTGGTGTATTGCTCCCACTGCTCCTGTATTCTGAGGTTTATTGAATACCCACAAAGAGATCACAGCACAATTCACAATTGCAAAGGTATAGAATCTACCTAAGTGCCCAAGAATTGATGCGTGAATAAAGAAAATATGGTGTATATATATCATGGAGTACTACTCATCCATAAAAAGGAATGAAATAATGTCTTTTGCAGCAACTTGGATGGAACTGGAGACCATTATCCTAAGTGAAGTACCTCAGGAATGGAAAAACAAACACCACATGTTCTCACTAATAAGTGGGAACTAAACAATGGGCACACATGGTCATATAGTAGCATAAAGAACATTGGAAACTAAGAAGGCAGGGAAGGTGAGAGGGGCATGAGGGGTAAAAATCTACCTATCGGGTACAATGTACACAACTCTGGTGATGGGCACCTTGACTTCAGCATTATACAATTCATCCACGTAACAAAAACACTTGTACTCTCCTAATATTTTGAAATTAAAAAAAAAGAAATCTTTTAAGACCCTCTCCCTGGAGACTCTTATTCAGTAGCTCTGGGGAGTGGGGCTGGAAGTCTCCTTTTTGTTTGTTTGTTTGTTTATGAGACAGACTGGAGTGCAGTGGTGCAACTCCTGGCCTCAAGCAAATCTCATGTCTCAGCCTCTTGAGCTTCTGGGACTACAGGTGCATGCCACCGTGCTCAACTAATTTATAAAGTTTTTGTAGAGATGTGGTCTCACGATGTTGCCCAGGATGGTCTCAAACTCCTGGCCTAAGTGATCTTCCCACCTTGGCTTCCCAAAGTGCTGAGATTATAGGCATGAGCCACCATGCCCAGCCTGGAAGTCTCCATTTTTAACATGATCATAGGGGTTTCCAATACAAGTGATCATTGTTACACACTTTGAAAAATGCAGTAAATCCTCTAAGCAATGGTCCAACCACTGTATCAAATGTAAACCGATTTGTGGTGTATGGTTTAGTCATGGGATGCACAGATATTAATGCACCGAGGGGTTTATATGTAATATCTAATACCCTGATAAAAACTGTGAACGATGTTGAACCCAAGATATTGTGAGCTAGTGTTGTTCCAATAAATGCACAGCAACTTGTATGTATTTACATTATCCTTGGAGCAAGATGTGCCATTTAAATCCTCTTCTTTTCTGGACCTTAATTCTCTTCCTAACAGAGGAGGAACATGGCAGTATAAATTGGATTCTGCTCACCCTCTTCTGAACATATACTGCTTAACAAGTGAAAGAAAATCAGAAGAATGATAGTGAAACCACATCCTCTCAAAGTGTTTTCCCCTTTGTTGGCTGTTGTGTTTGTTGCAGTGCTTTAAGTTTCTGATGGCTCTCCTCTTCTGTGAAACTTGTTTATAGGTCCTTGTATAAGACTTCTGGTTCTGAAGTAGCTACTATGTCTGTATTATTAAAAGCTTTTCTCAATACAATTTAACAATTTGGTGTCTAATCTTACATCTTCCAACAACTTGGCGGGGGTGGTTTGACCGTTCTCTAGTCACTGTTTCCTGTCTTCAGCTGAGCCTTCTCAGCTCTCTTCCATCCTTCAGAGAGAAGGTCTGAAGGTCTGTATACAAACCCACTGCAGAACTTCATTTAAAATCCTCCAGTGCTCGAACTCGTCAGCTCAGTCTTTCATCCTTTCCCAGCAGGGAAAACGGCAGAATCTTATGTTGACTCTTTGCTAGGACAGATCAGCTCCTCCCTGGAACTCAGAAATCTCAAGGTGCATGCGTGATAGCCTTAAAGCAGCGATGTAGAATGGAAAAGCTGCTCTACACCCACCTGCTGCTCTCTTGCTACTTCCAGGCATCCAAAGGAGAACAGGCCTGTGGGAGGAGCACGGGCAGCGTGTAGGGACTAGAGGAATTCCCACATTGGCAGCAATGGGGCGAGGGAAGCACAAAAGCCAGATTGAAGTTTTCTGCCTCTGGGCTGCACTTACTACAGGGTAATGCATATGCACTTTTGCCTGTCTCTGCAGCTAGAATGTAGGCACATTTTTAAAAAAATCTCTAAGGAGCTCTTGTGTTTGATGGATTAAAAAATGTTTAATTACATTTATAGCATTTCCATGAGGTAGATAGGGTAAGCCATTCTGTCCAGTTTACCGATTAGTGGTGTGTTAAATTACTCCGTTAGAATAGTGCTGTAAATAACAATAAAGGTATTTTATTGCATGATGCTCTTTCCTCTCCGTATGCCATCAGGACTGCTATACCTGAGTCAAATGATTTAGTCAGATTTGTAGCAGGTGGCAGCAAGATAATAAAAAATGCCTGGAGTTGGCCTCAGACAACCTGGATTCCAGCTCTTGCTTTATTATTGATAGATGGGATTAACTCGATCAGATTTACAATTTCGCTAACACTCAAATTTTTTTTAAACAACATGGGTAACAACAGCTATTAATACTTTGTCTATCTCAGCATTGTGGAGGGCCAAATGAGATGTGTATAAGGGCCCATTTTAAAGTGAAAAGTCATTAACAAATGTAAGCTACAATTAAAGCAAATATTATTATTTCTGTATTTCTGTTGCTTGTTCAGATAAGGAAACTCTGTCCAGAGAGAATTGGTAGCAAAAGTCACCAGCTTGTTGGCTAGTTTTCTTCAGTCACATATTTGCTGGGAACATTAAAACTTTTTTTCTTTTCAGATATATACTCATCAAGAAGTATCTGAGATTTTGATTTAAGGTCAATATCACATTTTCCATTAATGAGCGTAGATAATTTTTAAAAAATGCCTATAGGGTAACAAAGGAAGAATCATTCACTTTTTAAAAAAAATATGGAGATTTTGTTTACAAATGAAAAATACAGGCTCTTTTTCTTAGACGTTTCTTACTAAAGGAAAACTAGAACTAATTACGGTTTCCCTATGCCTGGGCAAATGTGCTATCCCCTGGCTCATTAGTGAAAACATGAAGCTGGTGGTGCTGTGGATGCAGATTATTATTATCCAGCTGCAGGGACCAAGGGTGTCTTTCTACTTTCTACTCTATTTTCTGCTATTATTTTATTTTTAATTTGGAAGGTCATTTTATTTGCCTGTTTGTTTGAAAAGTCATACATGTTCATGGCAAAAACTCAAATAAGAAATGAGTAAATAATTAAGTCTCACACTCACGTCCATCTGCCCCCTTAGCTTCTTCTCGGAGACAATTCTTGATACTCCATACAAGTATGACTGTGTGTGTGTGTGTGTACACCCTTTTAAGAAAATCACAAATGAGAGCATTATATATACATCGTAAAATGTAATTTGCATTTTTCCACTTAACAATATTTTTTTCCACGGTTATCTTTCTTTTCCATTCTAACTTTTTTTTCCCCTAAAGTTAATAATTGTCTTGTTTTGCTTACTTTTCTATGAACTTATTACTAATTCAATGCCAAGCACCATGCCGGTTGTTTAAATGTCCCCTTCATCTATCCAGTCCATCAAATATCCTAACAATGTTATCCTCTGAAGAATTTTCCTCTGCAGCCTTCGGATCTGTTTCTTTCTGAACTGATTGCCCCCTGTACCTGATATAAGCTGCCATCCTGGAATTGTCTTTATCATAATTCTGGGTATTTCATTGCCTGTCTTTTGTGTGAGTGTCTCTGTTTCCTGATTTCCCATTCTTCCTACTTGGCTCACTGCATCATTTCGGTGAAGCATTCTTCAGTACTCTTCTGAGAAAGAATATGTAGAATGTAAAATTTTTTAGGTCTTGAATATCTGACAGTATCATTATTTTATGTTCCTATTTGATTGATAACTTGACTGATAACATAATTATGGGTTGATATACAGAGAAGAGTTAGTGTAGTGAGCCTGATAATGCTGCTCTTAGAAAGGCTTGCTTGCAAGGTTGTCCTGTGGCTGTTGTCTGGGAACTTGAACCGTAAACAGTTCCTTACACCCATATAAACGTTCCCTGAATGATAAGAGTGCTTTACTGTGCCTAATCTGTTTGTGCAAACATTATGGTTTATGCTGAACACCTGCTTTTCTTTTGGAAAAATTCCACCTGGAACTTTGGTACGTGCTAGACAGAGGGTGCCTACATGATCAGTCCCCCGATGAAGAAAAAACAAATATGGGCATTGCATGTCTAACGAGCTTTTCTGGTAGACACCATTTCACTTTTGATGTCACAATTCAGTGCTACAGGAGTTAAGCATGTCATTTGTGACTCCACTGGAGAGGACTCTTCCAGGTTTCAGTCTACTGTCCTCAGGACTTCACCCCCTATGACTTTTTCCTTTGCTGATTTTGCTTTGTGTCCCTTCGCAGTTATAAACTACAGCAGTGAATACAGCTATGTGCTGAGTCCTGTAAATTCTGCTAGCAAATTACCAAAGCTGGAGGGTGGTCTTGGGGACACTCTGACGTAGTTGGAAATTGTTTTCCTCTGAATGTGTTTGGCATTTCCCCTGCCTTTTAACCTCCATGTGTTGTTGAGAAGTCAGAAGTCAATCCTACCTCTGACCTTTGTATGTAAGGTCTCACTCTGTCTTCTTCTCTCTAACTTTTTAGAACCTTCACTTTGACTTCGTGTTCTGAAATGTTGAAATGTCATGATAATGGGCCTTGGTGAGTGTTTAATATACATCTACTCTGCTGGTCTCTTAATGAGTCCTTTTAATCTAGGAGGCTTTGCCATTTATTAATGGAAAATTTTCATAGATTAGTTTTTGATGATTTCTTTTCTTCTGTTTTCTCTGTTCTCTATCTAAAGTCCCTTTGTTTAAATATTGGACCCCTTCCTAGTCTTCTAATATTCTTGCTTTTTTTCTCTCCTGTTTTCCATGTCTTTGTCTAATTTTGTGTAAGTGTCTTGGATCTTATCTTCTAAATCTTCTATGGCATTTTTTTATTCCTGCTGTAATATTTTTAATTTATAAAAGCTCTCTTTTGTTCTCTGTTCTTTTTAAAATGACATCTTATTTTTTTCCCTATGAGGATATTAGAGCTAATTATTTTGAAATTATTTTCCTCCAAAAGAGTCCTTGTTTCTGCCAGGTGCGCCATAGCTACATGATTCTTTTGCTCCCTTTTATGTCAGGGACTTTATTCAGCTGTCTGCTAATCCTTGGCTACCTATTCATATTTAAAACTTGGACAATAAAAGTCTATTTGAAAGCTCTGAACTAGTCGGTTTCAGTTTAGAATCCTCTAACTGTAGTTTCCCTATTGAGTGTCTGGCCAGGCAGTTCCCTTGGGATGTCACTGGTGAGAGTTTCTTTTGTCTTGCAGGCTGCTTAGAGTCCTGGCAAAGGAGTGGGTAGCAGAAGAAGGTGTGGGTCCCCTCATTCTGGGTGTAAACATGTGCTTGATCTGCCTGTGGGCAGTATGATAATACCATTCTCAATTCTATTTGGTGACTTCCCAATCCAAAAACCATGTTTTATCCATTCCAAATGTACTAGGTAACTCCAATATTGAGAAGAGAAAAGTTTTGGGAATCTGGTTTTTAAACTGATTGCGACCATTTCTCCTTTTTAATTGGTGTTGTCAACTTCTGGACCTTTGGGTGTTTCCGTGTGGGGGTATAAATTAGGTTATTTCTTAGCTTTCCCCATTATTGGCCGCTATTGAGTCGCTTAGTTTTTCCTAGTATTGGCTACAAAAAAAGAGCTTTCTTGATCATCTGTTTTCTAACTACCAAAATTTGTTGCTATATCTTCTCTTATTCTCTTTGTCCTTACATGTTTGGGCTTTAAAGAATCCCCTTACTATTGTCTTAGAGGGATTTTTGGAGAGAATGAAAGAAAATGTGTGTGCTTAAAGTGCCATCTTAATCTAGAATTTCTGATCTCTTAGAACATGCTTAAATATGTCTTCTATCTTTGACTCTCTAGTGCCTAGAACATAATCTGGTGAATATGAGGCCCTTACTATATGTTTATTGAATATATGTGTGTGCATGTATATATAAGTATACGTTTATACATATGTATACACACATATATTATTATATTTAATTCTTATTTTATTTATTATTTTATATATAAATATATATTATATATAAATATTCATAATTTCCTTTCGTTACCAGTGACCAAAACCCAGTTTAACAAGCCTAAACCTAAAAGGGAATTTATTGTCCTATATAACTAGGAAGTGCAGGTGTAGATCTTGCTCCAAGCATAAATGGATCTAGGGACACTAATGAAATAATCATCTCTCTTGCTTTCTCACTTTCTGTGTCTGCTCTTCTCTCTGTTTTGGCCTTATTCTCCCCCTTTACAGACATAGAGTAGGCAGGGTGATTTATATCCTTTTTCTCATGATTCTAAAAGTAAGCTTCCTTTTCCTCCAACGCTAAATTGAAAAATCCCAGAAATGAACTTTTTTTGGTCTGGGTTGAATCACATCTCTCCTCCTGAACCAAATGGTGTGGCTGGGAAAATGGAATATACCAGGGCTTGACAAACTTTGGCCCATCAGCCAAATCTGCCCTGTCGTCTTTTATATTTTATGTTTTTAATTACCACAAGTTAAAAATGGGGTTTTAAAATTTTTCAATAGTTACGTGAATTTTTTTTTCATACCTCTATAATATCCTCCATTTTGCCTTTTGGTTCTAAAAACTTAAAATATTTACTATGCAATTTGCTGTGATTTGCTGGGCCTGGGTATGATGTATCATGAGCACATCTCTGACCAGGCGGATGAGATACAATGATCGGTCAGCCTCATGACAGTCAAATGCTTATAGTGGGGGAGTGACAGTTTCCCAAATAAAGTATACATGCTGCACAGGCAAAACTCCATGAATAAAAATTATACCTGGGTATACAAAATTATTACTATTAATGGTACAAACATATAGATTTTATGTAATTAAAATACTTTCTCTCCATTCTTCCAACAACTTGAGAGCTATAGTTGTAGGACTGTCAGGAAAAAAATTATTTCTATGCCTAAGGTTTAAGGAATGTATACCAGCCTAAGATGAAGTAGTCTTTAGATTTGGTAAAATAGTGTTCGTTTGCATCAATTTTCGAGCTTCATATTGAAAGAGAGAACTAGTCATTTGATCTGAAGAATTCAATTATTAACTCATTATTCATTTAACAAACACTTCTTAATGACCATTGGACACTGGGCCAGGCACTGGGCATATAATGGTAAACATGATGCAAAGGCTTACAGTCTAATGGAGAATTTGATGTTTGCAGGACTTTCTCAATGTGGCTTTCAAAGTCCTTCAACTAGCTTCACCTCACTGATTTTTGCAGACTTCCCTATTTCACCTTAACCCAAACATCCATTTTGACGGAGTCAATGACAACGTTGACCTCCTCCTAGAGCATACTCACTCCTGTCTCTGAACCTATTCCTCTTCCCAGAATTGCTTCTCCACAAATCCAAATCTAGCATTCCCTCTAAGTCTCAGCCCAGGGCCAGTTTGCTCTTGGCGTATCTCGGCTGCAAGTCACAAATTTTTGTAGCACCTATAGTGTATGCCATACAACCCAACACTAGATTAAATTGGTCCAATAATTATATCTGAGATTTTCCTTTGAACATCTCAAGAGCTAAGCTTATATAGTTCTGGTCATTTTAGTCTCTTAAAATTTAGTTTCACTTTTAAGTATATACGTTGACTTAACTTGGTCTGATCTTTGGGAATTAGGATCACAAGAAGAGTCAGGTTTAATTATCGAGTTCAGTAACAGTTAAAATTTTCAATTTCATTTTCTATATGCATATAATATAATATATACATATTCATTTATCCTTTGATCCACTTGAAATTTATCTCATCAGCAAAATACTAAATGCCCTTTGCACAAGACTACTCATAGAAGCATTATTTATGATGACAATTGAAATGTCCCTTAATAGGGAATTGGTTGAAAAATCTATGGTTAATTTACCCAATATAAGACACTGAAGCTAAAAACGGAAATGGACAAGCTATCAATACTAATATGACATGATCTACAAAATAATATTTTTAAGTTAAAAAAACAAAAGGAAGAAGAATGTTCATAGTATGCTATTTTTGTGTAAGAAATGTATGTGTGCTTACTTATATTTTATGTAAAAAACAGTGGAATGATAACTCCAAAATTAACTAATATCATTACCTGAAGGGGGGAAAAATGTAAACAGGTGTAGGCAACTAAGAAGCCCTCGTGAAGAGGATTAGTGCCCTTATAAAACAGGCCCCAGAGATCTACCTTGTTCCTTCCATCATGTGAGGACACAGGGAGAAGGTGCCATTGTATGAATGAGGAAGTGAGCCTTCATCAGACCCTGAATCTGCTGGTCCCTTGATCTTGGACTTCCCAGCCTCCAGAACTGTGAGCGTTAAATATGTATTTATTGATAATCTCCCCAGTTTATGATATTTATATTATAGCAGCATATAATCTAAATGCACTAAGGCAATCATTAAAATCCAAAATGAAGAATATGCAATTTTTCACAGGATGAATGTTTTGCACTACTGAGTTACATCTACTGCAATAAGTACATCCTGGAAGATCGTAGTGCTTGTGGAGGAACACACAGAGCATATGCTCTCATGTCATTTTCCATCTCTTACTTCCATTATTCATATGCATTGCCTTCCAAGTGTGTATCTTGTTCTTCTCCTGAGTTTACAAATTATTTAATTTAGAATCTAAACTATGAGTAAATGTCCTGGTTATAAGAATCCAAGCAATGAATGAAAAGGAAAACCTTATATGTTGAGGAGAAGCTTGAAATAATAAAATATTTTGGAATAAACAGGAAAATATGTGTTGTTGTGAGAGACTACAGACCAGCGGTGGAAAAGCTGTGGCCTTATTTTAAAATGAACATATTTTAAAAACCAAAGAATAAAGTAAGTTTCAATGAAATAATTCTCCCTTATTGACTGGCAGAATTAGAACATTAGTAAACCATAAGGGCTAAATTGACGGCTGCTATGCTCATGATTTAGTTCTAACTTTCCCTGCCTGACTGGTGCCACTACCACACGAGGCTGGTTGGCAAATGTTTATGGGAGTTGAGTACGCCAGTCTGTTATCAGCTTTGGACAACGATGCACTGTGTTTCTGTTTGAAGTGGAATTTGTGAATAGTTGCACAGCTTGACAGTATTTTTTAATTCATCATGTCAAAGAAGACCAAGATAATGCTGAAGGAAGAAAACAGATTTTTAATAAGGATTGGGAATTGCAATATTATCTTGTTTCTGCTAAAAATAAGATGATTTGCTTGCTTTGTGATACTGCAATATCAACATTAAAGAAATTGAGTGCTCATTAGTGTTATAACACTCCTAAGGATCACAAATGTTTTAAATTAGAGAGAGAGGTAGGAAAGGTTGTATTGCAGAAATTAAAAGATGAAAAGCAAAAGCAAACACAATTCTTTCAAGCAGCAAAAGGACCTGGAAATAATGCCACTGAAGCCACTTATGAAGTAGCTTATATATTTGGGGAAAAAAGGGAAGCCATTCAGTGATGTAGAAATTGTGAAAGAATGCATTGTCAAAGTTGTAGGATGCTTAGACCCCAATAATGCTTCAAAGTACAAACAACTGCCTCTTTCAAGGAGAGCCAAATTTGATCGGCAGCACGAACTATTAGACTTATTTGTGGGGGTGATGTCTTAGTGGCGATGGGCGTGGCTGGCAGTGGAGCAGGTAGCGTAGAAGGTGGCTAGGGCCTGGGCAGGACTGGAGGTTGTAGGTTGAACTAACAAGGCTTAAATTCAACCTCTTTAAGCTGAAGCTCTGTCACTGATCAAATCATCACTCAGGGAAATCCAGCTTATCTTCTCATTTTAGCCACCAGACATAGGAAGAAACTCCTGCTCTCTAGGAAAAACAAAACAATGCAACAGTATTTCCCAATGTCCACTTTTTCCCTATACATATAATAATATCTGATAATCAATAAAAAATTACCAGGCATGAAAAGCATATAGGATCCAAATTTAATTCAGGGGGTTGTGGAGGGGAAGGAAAAAGGACCAGTTTGTAGACCAACCAGACTTGGAACTAGCAAATGAAGATTTTTTTTTTTTCATTTCAGCATATTATGGGGCTACAAAAGTTTTAGGTTACATATATTGCCCTTGCCCCTCAACCCCCTGAATCAGAGCTTCAAGCGTGTCCATCCCCTAGACAGTGCGCATTGCACTCATTATGTATGTATACACCCATCCTGCCCCCCCACATCTGCCCGACAGCAGATTAATGTTATTCCTAAATGTTGCTCTTAGGTGATGATCAGTGAAACCAATTTGATGGTGAGTATGTGTGGTGCTTATTTTTCCATTCTTGGGATACTTCACTTAGTAGAATGGGTTCCAGCTCTATCCAGGAAAATACAAGAGGTGCTGTATCACCATTGTTTCTTATCGCTGAGTAGTACTCCATGGTATACATATACCACATTTTATTAATCCACTCATGTATTGATGGGCACTTGGGCTGTTTCCACATCTTTGCAATTGTGAATTATGCTGCTATAAACATTCGAGTGCAGATGTCTTTTTTATAGAATGTCTTTTGTTCTTTTGGGTAGATGCCCAATAATGGGATTGCTGGATCAAATGGTAGGTCTACTTGAGTCTGTTTAAGGTATCTCCATATTGCTTTCCACAGAGGTTGCACTAGTTTGCAGTCCCACCAGCATTGTATGAGTGTTCCTATCTCTCTGCATCCACACCAACATTTATTGTTTTGGGACTTTTTGATAAAGGCCATTCTCACTGGAGATAAGTGATATCTCATTGTGGTTTTGATTTGCATTTCCCTGGTGATTAGAGATGTTGAGCAGCAAATGAAGATTTTAAAACAAGTATTATAAATATGTCCAAAAAAATGGGTCAATGGAAAGGGAATATCTGCAGAAAAATGAAAACTGCTAAAAAAAAATCACAGAAGTCCTGGATATATATAAAAGAAATATCTGAAATAGGAAATACATTATATGGTTTTCATGGCAGAACAAATACTGCAGGAGAAAGTATAAGTGAAGTGAAAACAGCCTAATGCAAATTATACAAAATTAAGCACATAAGGGAAAAACAACTAAAATAGAACATATCAGCTAGCAATGGGACAATATATCAAGTTATCTAAAATATAAATACATATATCTATATACCTATCTATCTGTATATAAAAAATACATATCCCAGAACAATAAAAAAAGAGAATGAAACAACAAAAAAATACTTGAAGGAAATCAACTGAACTATTCCAAAGTTGATGAAAAACATAAATTAATAACTCCTAAATAACAAGATAAATTTGCTACAATTCCCCTCCCCCCAGAACATCATAGTCAAATTACATAGAGAAAATAAAGAAATCTACATAAAATCTACTAACTGTAATAAGTGAGTTCAGAAAGGTCTCAGGATGTCAATGTAAGGTATATATATATGTATATATATAGGTGTATATATATGTATATATATATTTCTATTTATTAGAAACAACTGAAAAAAATGAGTACTACTTGCAAAAGCATAAAAACTATAAATATCTAGGAACAAATCTAAGACCTTCTCACTGAAAACTAAAACAGTTGTTGAGAGAAATTAAAGAAGATCTTTACATAAAGAAGAAGAGATACATCAGTCTCATGGATTGGAGAATTTAATATTTCCCCCAATCTACAAATTTAATGAAACTCCAATCACAAATGTGGAAGTGTTTTTCATAGAAATTGTCAAGCTAATACTACAATCTATATGCTAAAAGACAAGCCCTAGAATAGCACAAAAAAGATAAAATTGGAGGAATTAAATTACCAGACTTTGAGATTTACTATACAGTTAAAGTGTGGTTCTGGAGTAAAGATAGAAAGATAGATGAATACGGTAGAATAGAGCCCAAAAAACACACCCACAACTGTAGTCAAATATTTGATAAAGGCCTCTGTGTAATTCAATAGAGAAGGAACAGTCTTTTCAATTAATGCTGGATAACCAGCTAGATATTTGTGTGGGAAAAAATCTTGATACCTCATGATATACAAAAGTTTGTAAAATGGATTATAGTCCTAGATGTAAAACCCAAAAATAAAAGGCTTTCAGAAGAAAATACAGAAAAAAAAAAATCTTACCAAACTGGGGATTAGATTCCATATAGGATTCCAAAAGCTCTAACCAAGAAAGAAAAAAAAAAAAAAAAAAAAAAGAAGTTAAACTGGAGTTAATCAAAATCTGTTCTTCAAAAGACACTGTTAATTAAAAAGCTACAAAGTTTCAGTTTCTAGTCCAACATGTAAAGAGCCTGGAGGTCGTTATCCTCACAAGAATAAGCTAAACAAAATAAAATCAACAACTCTTCTTTGATCCATCAGATAATTGAGGTCACAGAACAAACTGCTGCCCTGACACGTGGAGAGACAGGCAGATACAGAGAACCACAGTTTACCAGAAGCAGAAAACGTCACTGAAGCCAACAACTGGTAGCAATACTTACAGGGCAATTGACGAATTGCTAGAGCCTGAGCATACTAGTTTAAGATTAAAATTCAGAGATAAAAACTCTTGAGGGTATAACCTTAGGGGGACTCTCAAACTTTTGTGAGATTTATATCCAGGGGACCCACCAGGTTGTCACTGAGACTGGAGAAAAATCCCCTTGTGTTTCTGGAAGGAAGGGAGGAAAAGTAACCGTTCTGAAATAGAGCTAAACATCTATTCTCCTTAAAAAGGCCTGTCCTTAAGGGAAACTATTTTACCCTAGACCAACCAACCTGTGCTTTCCCAGAGCCTAAGCTATGTGGGAAAGGAAATAATACCAAACTCCACCCACCTCCAACTTCCCTGGCAGACCTTTTTAGCCCTCCTGTCCCACCTGAGGTGTGTGGGAAACAGAGAAGGACTTGTGAAGGTCACAGCCCAGAGGCACAGGCCCAGTTTGGAAATCTGGAAGTAATTAAGATGTTTTTCAACCGATGAATGTATACCACGAACTGTAGTACAGCCATTCAATGAATATTATTATTCAGCAATAAAGAGAAATGTGCTATCAATCTATGAAAAGACACAGAGAGATGTTTAATGCATACGGCATAGTGAAAGCAGGCAGTCCGCAAAGCTACACACTGTATGATTCTGACTCTGTGACATTCTGGAGAAGGCAAAACTAGACACACAGTAACAAGATCAGTGGTTTCCAGGCATTGGTGGAAGGGGGGTAGTAAGGCTGAACAAACAGGGCGTTTTTAAGTTAATGATACTATTTTTTATGATACTGTAATGATAAACACATGACATTATGCTGTTGTCAAAACCCATACAGTTGTACCATGTAAAGAGTGAACCCTAATTAACCTATGGCCTTTAGTTGATGATAATGTGTCAATATTGGTTCATCCATTACAAAAAATATACCATACTAGTACAAGATGCTAATAATAGGAAAAACTGTGCATGTGTGGGTGTGTGTGTGGAAGAGGGCATATGGAAACTCTCTACTTTCTGTGTAATTTGTCTGTAAACCTAAAACTACTCTAAAGAGTAAAGTCTATTTTAAGAAAAGAGAACCACAGACTTGGAGGACATATTCCCAATACATGTATCTGACAAGATACCCAAATACTTAAATTTAAAATCTATAATCAAACCAATAATTAAAAGATAAACAATCCAATTAAAAAATGGGCAAGAGTTGTAGACAATTCATCAAAGTCATGTATTAGGTGGCTAATATTTGGAAAGATGCTTATACATATTAGTCAGCAAAGAAATGCTAATTAAAATTGCAATACAATATCACTAATGAACCACCAGAAAGGCTAACATTTAAAAATACTGATAAAACCAAGAGTTTGCAAGAATGTAGAGCAACTAGATCTCTTATATATTCCTGGACGGAATGTAAAAATGGTACAGACACTGTAGTAGTTATTTTTAACTACTCACATACCTGCCTTATGATTTATCAGTTCCACTCCTAGGAAATTAAACCTTATTTCCATAAAAATATATGTACAAGAATGTTGAATGCAGTTTTGTTCATAATAGCAAAAACCTTTGAAACAACTCAAATGTCCATCAACAGAAGAATGCATAAACAAAATAACACGTTATTTTCATGCAATGGAATCCTCAACAATAAAAGAAATGATCTCCTGCTGTACACAAAAACATGGAATAATCTCAAATTTACACTCAGTAAAAGAAGAAAAAGAGTACATTTTTATGACATCCAAGAACAGGGAAAATTAATCTAGGAAGATAGAAATCAGAAGAGTGATTGCCTGTGGGTGGCAGGGATAGACTGTTTTTGTAAATAAAATTTTATTGGAACACAGCCACACTCATTTGTTTGTATATTTTCTATGGCTGCTGTCACACGACAACAGCAGATCTAAATATTAGTGACAGGGAACATATGTTCCACAAAGTTGAAAATATTTACTATCTGACCCTTTACAGAAAAAATTTGCTGACCCCTAGTATATAATTGGCCAAGATTAACAAAATGTTGATAATTGTAGAGGCTGGGCAATACATGGGGGTACACTGTACTGTTCTACTTTTATATGGTTGAAAATTTCCATAATCAATTTTAAAAATAGGGGGAATATCATCTTGACTGAGAACTATAGGATTTTTGCTAGTTAAGCTATTTCTCCTGCTCAGAAAAGTTTAAGGAAAAAATATGGGATTCTACGCTGGGAAAATAGAGGTGCCAGCTAGAGAGATTCCTGAGTGTTGTGCAAAAGCAGGCAAACGTTTAAATAAAATGGTTGTGTGAAGTGCTGAGGGCTTTGGCTAGATCCCGCACTTGGCAGAGTGTCGTTGCTATGACCTCCAAAGAGCAGAATTGTCTCTTGTGCTACGGCCTGTTCCACCCTCAAGGAGAGGGCTGTGAAATGGTACAGTGAGTAATAATCATGCCCTGGTGTGAGGAGTGGAGTTTTTGATGAGGGGGAACTCTTTTGTCTGTGTGTTTTTCCTTCTTTCTGGGGTATTCTGTCCTTGTCCTCACTCATAGGACTTCTCCCTTCAGATTGACTCTTGCAGCTGTGTATAACGAAAAGACCAGCACATCCCCCGTTGGTGTGGGAGTAGAGGCTGTGGACCCGGCTTTCACAGCCTAGCGGGTCTGAATTTGGACCTCATTAAATGAAGGCATGACAAGAGTGACATAAGTGAGTTCTTTTCTGGGTCTTAGATAAAAAAAATCTATTTTCCTTAATTTGTCTTTCCCTTGCCCCTTCCTGGGGCAATTTCAAAGTTGCAAGGTAATAGTTCCTAGACCAATATCGGGTTGAAAGACTGGGTTAAAGGACCAAAAAGCCATTTGGTCTGCTTCTGGTTAGGCTTTGCGTTGGTGCGGTACCCAGATTAGAAGACAATTTAGGGGTGGAGTAGGGCCTTGCTTCAAACCCCCAGACTGTATTAAAGACTATTCATTTATCAAGAATATACACACTGCTTACCTTCCTTCTGAAGCTGGAGTTGGAGTAGCCAGCGGTTTGAGCATTCAGATATTTGAAATCTCACCCACCACTATCTCTTTCTTTCTGAAAACCAACCCGTCCTTGATTGATTTTGTATGGAGTCAGCCCTGTGTGTAAGGCAGCTAATTATTGAAATTAGGGCATGAAAGGTGGTGTGCACTATAGCTAGACTTGACTCTATTACTTAACCAAGGACGTGAGCCATTATACGGGCTTGCTTGTGTAGCCTTTTTGAGACCAACTCTGTGTCCTAGGATTGCCAATTAAGTTAGTATGACTTGGGATCCATTTGTAAATTTGGCTGTGGACCTAAATTATTCACATCTTCCAAAACTATCACATAGACACTTTGTTGTATTTATCCAACCTTATCATTCAAGGCCAGTTCTGAAATTATTTGGCTTCCAGAAAATTTGAGAATTTCAAACTAAATTTAAATCATTATTTTTGAAGTGCATTGAAATTTTCTCTCCTTCCCTCCCTTCAATATTTCTTTATAATATTTGAGTATAATTAACATTGCTTAATTGAAATCTCAGTTTACTGTGTCAATTAAATGATTCAGGGATGCTATGGAGAGCAATTGTTTGGGAACAAATATAGACTTCAGAAAGTTTGGAATCCAAATGATACTGTGAGAAATAAATTTAGTTGTGGGAATAATGTAAATATCATTAAATAGAACTTAGATATAGGGAGCAGAGGTTGGCTTAGGATTTAAGAAGTTCCAGGAATGATTTCTATTTTTAAATATCTTGTGCTAGTTGCTATTATAAATACTGTGTGAAAACCTCTTTTTACGTTCATTTCTTTGGATGAGTATAAGTAATTGTCATGTTTTAGAATGTGAATATTGGTGAGGAGGCAATACCTTAACCTGCTCCAAATCTTGTGCCCCTTAATAGCAACTAATATTTATTTTATGCTTTATAATTTACTGCTTCCATTTCCTTTATCTTATTTAATCCTTACAACCATGCTACAAGGTAGGTATTACTAACATATCCATTGTATAAATGGGAAGACTACAGCTGAAAGTGAAATGAAAGTGAAGGTCACCCAGGGGACAAGTGTCAGAGTGAGAGCTTCATGCTAGTTCCATTATTTTTCATTATTTTCTGCTGATTCCATTTCAGTTAATGTTTCAGACACCTGAGTGTCAGATACAGGGAGTTAGCACTTTGCATGATAATTTGCAACTGTGAAAATGACCATGTAAAGTGATCAAATCAAGGGGAAAAATTTTAAATGTTCCATTACTTTAAGAAATGTTTGATAAAACTGAAAACTCTCTTATGTCTGTTATAAATGATAATATATCATAAAATAAAATACTATAATAATATAAAATATATAGCATAATAAAAAGTAAAACTAATATTTAGTACACTATAACTTAAATCATTAGACACATTAAGAATTAGAACATTTTGTTTATTTGTAAAAAAAAACTTAACAAGAATACTTTGAATAGTGCTTGACTTCTTGTCATATAACTTATGATATAGAATGAACATATTTTCTATGCCTTCGTGAATTGTCACACTCCTTTCTAGGGTTAGATCAGCATTTAACATTTTACCCTTTGCACTTTCAATATCAGGAAGTTCTTTGTTCTTTTAATGTAAAGAATTTCACCAGTGTCTCTCAATTTTCACCAGAGACTCTCAATCAAGACAGCATGAACATTCCCACTGTTAGCTGTTTCTTCTTTTTTAATGCAAAATAGTAAAATTTCCTTTCATATTCCAGTTTTTTCTTTTACACTGGATTCGAATTTCACTTCCAGAGTTTTCACTTTTCATTTCTTTGCTATGCTTTTATTTTGTTGGCCAAGTCTCTCATCTTTGTAAAATGCTATGTGGGTTTATCAGTGGGAGACAAGGAGACAGCACACACATTTGCTGTCTGTACCTGAGCTGATTAACAGATGCACACTGACTGATCAGCTAAAGAATTTGAAAGAAGTGATGTGATTATGAAGCACATTTGTTATTTCCTTAGTGATTTGTAGACTGAAAGCTAGCAGCAAAATGTGTACTTTGTGTAATTACACATGATTAATATACTGTGATAATTCAAATTTGCATCATGTTTGTAGGAGACTGGTGTTATTTAACTACACCATGGAATCTAAAATTTATGCTTGTTGGAAGAGTGCAAGCAAGGCCTGCCTGTATTCGAGTCTGTGATACTCTGGTGACCACTAATTAAAATCAGGGCACTGAGTGGACGGGAATTTAGATAAAAGAAGGGGAAATGTTGTTGCATGAGAGGAAAGGTACAGCAGGCAGAGGGAGATTAGAGAGTGGATGCCTTGGGTGGATCAAAGCTATGTCATAATGTTACAGAAAGAAAAGGAAAGTGGAAAATTACTACAGGCTGATTCCTCCACTTTCCAATTTTGTCTTATGCAAAATGCTAGTTACTAGGAAATCAGTTTTCTGACTTGGAAAATGCACTTTAAAACTGTCTTTAAACATAAATAAATTAAACACACATACCATCTATATAATTTTTAGTTCATATGAGTTATAAAAGATATATATATGCTTGCTATAAAGATTTGAATGATCTAGAAGGCGAAAGAGAAAAATACTGAAATTCTTTCTTATAATGCAGTCTCTCTCCTCAGGAAGTAACAACTGCTAACACAAAAATATATTTTTTATTTTATCATTTGCATTAGTTTAATACTAACCATGGTATTATGTAATTCTCACCTTAATCAGATAGATGTGGAAATAAGGAAGAATTCTAGTGGTGGAAACTTAAAATGGATTTTTAAAAATAATTTTCCTATGAAGAGAAAAGATGAATTTAATCTATTGCATTTAGAAAAACTAAAGCCATGCTCCTACTGCTGTATTGAAAATAAGTGGTGAGTCAGTCAGACAATACAAAAAATAACAGAAGACCTTTTCCAAGAACTAAATTTTCTGTTTCACCTGTGAAAGGACATGTTTCAGAGTACCTGCTTTCATTTGTGATGGGGTATCTGAACTGAAGGAATGTCTATCACTCTTACCAACACTGAAATATTAAAAAAAACAGGAATATTGGCAGGGTACAGTGGCTCATGCCTGTAATCCTAGCACTTTGGGAGCCCAAGGCAGGAGGATTGCTTGAGACCAGGAGTTTGAGACCAGCCTGAGCAACACAGTGAGACCCTGTCTGCACAAAACAAACAACAAAACCTCACAGAAATATCTTTTAATCTAGAAATAGTTTAAACCTTAAATTTGTCAGAAGAGTAGTGCTGATATCTTATAGACAACAGTTTTCTCTGCTTTTTAAAATTATGAACCATTGAAACATGCAAAAGAAGAGTAATTGTATGGTTATTTTGATATTATATATATATGAGTATCATCTATGTTACTGACATGTAAAATGAACACACATGTATCCCACACTGAACTTAACACATAAACTGATAACTTTGAGGCTCCCATGCCTCACGTTGATGGTGCTCTCCTACCCGAAACTTACTCCTGCAATGGAACCATTGCCTTGAATTTTTGGTTTCATTCCCTTCCTTTTCTTTAGGATTTTACCACAAGTGCTTGAATTCTTAAGTCATATATTATTTACTTTTGCACATTTTTGAAATTTGTATCAATGCTATTATGCTGTATACAATTTCTCACTCTTTTATTAACGTGGTTGTTTGAGAATGAGGTTTAACCACGTGGATATGTTTAGCTATATTATATTCATCTCCTTCACTTACAATATTGTATGGCATGTCATTGTAGAATGATACTACAATTTTTTAATCATTTCTTCTGATGAGGGGCATTTGGATTGTTTCCAATTTTTACACCACTTTAAAGGATGTTGCATATGTTTCCTGGTGTATATATGCCTGAGTGTCCCTAAGCTTTACTCCCAGAGGAAAAAATACTGGATCAGAGGCTATGCACATCATCAGCTAATTCTCCTGTTGTTTTCTCAAAGTGATTGTATGAAGTCACCCTCTCAACAGTCTCACTGGAGTTCCCTTTTCTCCACCCCTTGCCAAGGTTTTTTACATAGCGCCAATCTGGTGGGTATGAAATTGTATTTCATCGTGAAATTGATATACATTTGACAATTGGCACAATTGACCCTGACCTTCTTTGAAGTTTTGGGGATCCATCTTATTTTTATAAAGTTATTGACTATTTTGGCGAGAGCAGTTTTAGAGATGTGGTGGAGACAGATGATAGCAGGTCTTTGAGAAATAAAAGAACACTGCGAAAGTGAAATGAATGAGAACATTCTTTTGAAAAACTTAGAATGGAAAGGGAAGGAGAGAGAGAATCAGTGGGGCTATGGACGGCTTATTTTCAGATGGGAGTTACTTGAGCATGTGTGTGTGTTAAGTGGAAGAGCCAAGTTAGTGGCGAAACAGAACGGGGTAATTTGGGAGGCTGCAAGTAGACTTGACATGAGGAGAGAAAATGCTATGAACATAAAAGAATTCGTAAAAGAGTGGTGATTTGTGAGAAAAGACAGAAAAGATGCGCATTAAGGTCCTGATTTTCTCAATATAATGAGATGTCATTCTGTCTGCTGATAAGAAAAGGGTGAGAAAGCCTCAAAGAGGCTGGTGAAGGTTTTGGGTAGCTGATAGAGACTCTGGGAGACCAAAGCCTTGTCAAACTGTGTCTCATCAGGCTTTCTTTATTCATAACCCATTGATTTTTTTTAAAACTGAAAGCACATAAAATTAGACATTGGAAAATGCACATGTCAATAAGACTCAGTCCTGGGTCCATAGAAGCCTAGAGAGGAAATCAAATGTGGAAATACATAATTATGCAATGAGATACTTGTTATGCTTGAGGCTCTCAGCACAGCAAGAGTAGGAATAACCGGCTCCGAGTGAATGGACAAGGCAGGCTTTGTGAGTGACAGATAAGTGGGAGCATCAGCAAAGGGCACTGTGGCATGGGAAGGCTTGGTGCGTAGAGTGGTCTGCTTGTCAGTGTTTCTGAGGGGCAGGACACTTAGAGTTAGTGGAGGAAGGAAAGGCTAAAGAAGTAGGTTTCTACATTATGGATCCGAGCGTTACCTTGTGGGCAATGCTTTGGCATCAGAAATTTTTTTGTTTGTTTTTAAGTTGCTTTTTAAAACAGACTTTATTTTATTGGAGCAGTTTTTGGTTCACAGCAAAATTGAGCAAAAAGTACAGAGATACCCCCACATCTGTTGCCTCTGCACATGCATCAGAAGTTTTTAAGCAGGAAGTGTTATGATGGAAGTGTTTTCAAGAAAGCTGCCTGTGACAACAATGCTAACTTCAGTAGACTGGAGTGGGAAGAGACCAGCAGGAAGATAAATTAGGAGACTCAATCTAGGAGGGAGCATTCATGAGAGTTGGTGACCAAGTGACGACGGTAAGGGATACACAAGAATCAAGGCTGGCTCCAGGATTTTCACATCCTGAGTCCAAAGGAACATCATTTCCCTAGGTCTAGGGTGCAAGAGTGAGGATAAGGGGTCGGGGGGTTCTATACAGAGAACAATTAGATGCTAAATTTCAGGCAGAGTTTCTTTCATCTTCTCAAATGTTCAAAGAATTTCAAAGAGGCTGAAATATAAGTAGTACAATAACAATCTTACCAATTCGTACCCTAAAGAACCAAGGTTTTATTTAGACAATTGTAAAGATTATTTTGTCTGCCATGTGGTAGTAAAATAACAACAATGTTGCTTTTATAAAATTAAAAATAAATATTCATTTGTTACATTCATCATTATATAAATTCTGATAAATTACTTTTCAACAGAAATAAATAACACATTGAAAATATTCTGATCCCAAACATAATTACCTTGGAGTTTATGACATTTCATAGATGCATGTATTGTATCCTAATATTTTCTTTTAGATCAAATTCATTTTATCTAAGAGTCTAAAAATTATTAAATAATTTGATTGCAATTTTCTCAGGTAAAATATCATGTCGTGTCAGGATAAGGTGACATAATTGATGTATTATTTGTTAAATATGAAAGCTGGAAAGATATTTTTGAGAACATGATTCTTAATAGAAGAACCTAAGAGAAACTATTCTGACATAAAAACCAGAAAGCATAATTCCATCCATGCCTGACTTGAAATAAAAATAAATGTTATTTAAAGAATAACAGTATTCTGTGAACTGAGCATCGTTTTATTAACAAGCCCCTTTGTACTTCTCTGACTAATCTCTACAACAATATCCATGCAAGGTCTTGAAGCACCCTTTACATCCTCAGAGAAAGATTGAATTGCATTCCGTGTGCCTTTACTTTGAGTTGCTACAGCCTAAATGTTAGCTGAGGTTACTCTGCCATTCGACATCTCTGTAAAATTGGCTTTAGTCCCTTCTTAAGTTCTGTGGGATATTTGGTGCCAGTCCCATGAGCTTTTCAGATTAGGATGCCTTGTGTTTTCCTATTACTTCTGTCTCCAAAATGCTGTTTGTTCCTCGGATCTCTGTTCTGTCGCACCAGCGTGAAAGTAATGCACAGTTCATTTTCCACTGGGATTATTTCTTCCTAGAAAATCCAACTCACGCAGAACATTTGTGTATGTAGCGGACTTTATTGAAGTCTTGTGGTTTACATCAGAACAGTACATAACAAACTTAAATTGAATATAAGACATCCTGTTTTTTTTTTTTTTTTTAAATTGCTTTGGATCTCCTGCCACTAGGGATCTCTCACTGGCTACCCTTTTCTGGGGACTCCAACTTCTGACATATTGCTTGGTTCTCTCTCCCTTAAGGCTTTGTTCAGACCTATATCTTTCCATACTTTCTGTGCTCTCTTTCCTAGTAAGGGTGGTGGGTCAGGATTTCCCCCAGGAATTTCAATTTCCCTCATTTTTAATAGGTAACACAGTATTGCCTCCATCCTCTTCTTGACTCCAAGATACTTTAGCATATCTGAAGACTCACTTATGTGCTAGGTAAACAAAGGGTTCTCCTACACTGTCTTTATTACTGTAGATTTGAAGTAGGTTTTAAAATTGGGAAGGGTGAGTTTTCCTACTTTGTTCTTCATCAAGATTTTTTTGGCTATTTTGGGTCCCTAAAGTTTCATATGTATTTTAGGATCAGCTTGTCAATTTTGGCAAAGAAGCCAACTAGAATTTTGATAAGGATTGCATCAAATTTGTAGATCAATTTGGAGACTGTTGCCATATTAACAACAGTAAGTTTCCAATCAGGAACATAGATGTCTTTCCAATTATTTAGGTCGTCTTTAATTTCTTTGAACAATGTTTTGTATTTTTTCAGAATGTAGGTTTTGAACTTTTTTGTTAAAAACTTATTTGTAAGTACTTTATTATTTTGATGCTATTTTAAATAGAATTGTTTTCTTCATTTCATTTTCAGATTAATTGTACTCATATAAAACACCATTTATTTTATATATTGATCTTGTAATCTGCAATCTTGATGAATTCATTTATTAGTTCTAATAATTTTAATGGATTCCTTTCCTGAGGACTTTTTATAGATCATCTCTTCTGAGAATAGTTTTACTCTTTCCTTTTCCATTTGGATGCCTTCTATTTATTTTTTTTTATTATTATTTTTTTTTTTTTTGTATTTAGGTATTGTTTGTCAAGTTAATTTTTTTTTTTTTTTGCAAGTTAAAAACAATAGTTTCATATTTTTTTCCCCACCCCCCCCTTTCCCGAGTCAGCACCTTCAAGTGTTACCACTCCCCAAACGGTGCGCAATGCACTCATTGTGTAGTCATACCCCCATCCCCTCCCCCACCCCCCACCTCAGTCTGATGTCCAATTGGTGTCGTTTCCAGATTTGTATTTAGGTGATGATCAAGGAAACCAATTTTCTGGTGAGTACATGTGATGCTTGTTTTTCCATTCTTGGGATACTTCACTTAATAGAATGGGTTCCAACTCTCTCCAGGAGAACCATAGAGATGTTGTATCTTCATCATTCCTTATAGCTGAGTAGTATTCCATGGTATACATATACCACAGTTTACTAATCCAATCATGTATTGATGGGCATTTGGGTTGTTTCCACATCTTTGCTATTGTGAATTGTGCTGCTATAAACATTTGGGTACACGTGCCTTTGTTACAGAATGACCTTTTTTCCTTTGGGTATATGCCCAGTAATGGGATTGCTGGGTCAAATGGCAGGTCTACTTGAATCTGTTTAAGATACCTCCATAATGCTTTCCACAGAGGTTGCACTAGTTTGCAGTCCCACCAGCAGTGTATTAGTGTTCCTGTCTCTCCACACCCACGCCAACATGTGTTGTTTTGGGTTTTTTTGATAAAGGCCATTCTCACTGGGGTTAAGTGATATCTCATTGTGGTTTTGATTTGCATTTCCCTGATGATTAGAGATGTTGAACACTTTTTCATATGTTTGTTAGCCATTTTTATATCTTCTTTTGAAAAATTTCTATTCATGTCCTTTGCCCACTTTTTGATAGGGTTGCTTGATTTTTTCTTGCTGATTTTCCTGAGTTCTAAATAGATTCTTGTTATCAGTCCTTTATCTGATGTGTAGTATGCAAAAATTTTTTCCCATTCTGTAGGTGGTCTGTTTATTCTCTGGACTGTTTCTTTGGCTGTGCAGAAGCTTTTTAATTTAATCATGTCCCATTCATTTATTTTTGTTGCTGCTGTGATTGCCTTGGGGGTCTTCTTCATAAATTCTTTGCCTAGGCCAATGTCTGTAAGAGTCTTTCCTACATTTTCTTCTAGAATTCTGATTGTATCACGCCTAAGGTTTAAGTCTGTTATCCACCGTGATTTGATTTTTGTGAGAGGTGAAAGCTGTGGGTCCTGTTTCAGTCTTCTACAAGTGGCTAACCAATTCTCCCAGCACCATTTGTTGAATAGGGATTCTTGTCCCCAGAGTATATTCTTTCCCGCTTTGTCGAAAATTAGGTGACTATATGAGGATGGTTCTATATTTGGATTTTCTGTTGTGTTCCACTGGTCTGTGTCCCTGCACTTGTGCCAATACCAGGCTGTTTTAAGAACCACGGCCTTGTAGTATAGTTTGAGGTCTGGCAAATTAATACCTCCCATTTTGTTTTTGTTGCTTAAAATTGCTTTTGCTATACGGGGTCTTCTTTGATTCCATACAAAGTGTATAATTATTTTCTCTATGTCTGTAAAGAATGATGTTGGTAATTTAATAGGGATTGCATTGAATCTGTAGATCACTTTGGGTAGTATAGACATTTTAACAATGTTGATTCTTCCGATCCACGAGCATGGTATATTTTTCCATCTATTTGCAAGTTCTGCTATTTCTTTTCTCAGTGTTTCATAGTTTTCCTTATAGAGGTCCTTTACCTCTTTAGTTAGATATATACCTAGATATTTTATTTTCTTTGTTGCTATTTTGAAGGGTATTGAGTCTTTAATTTGGTTTTCCGATTGACTGTTATTGGCATATATAAATGCCTCTGATTTGTGTATATTAATTTTGTAGCCTGAGACTTTGCTGTATTCGTTAATCAATTCCAGGAGTCTCTTGGTTGAATCCTGGGGGTTTTCCAGATATAACATCATATCATCAGCAAAAAGTGAGAGTTTGATCTCTTCCTTCCCTATTTGGACTCCCTTGATTCTGCTCTCTTGCCTGATAGCTCTTGCAAGGACTTCCAATACTATGTTGAAAAGTAATGGAGACAATGGGCAGCCCTGTCTGGTTCCAGTTCTAAGTGGGAGTGCTTTCAGTTTTTCCCCATTCAGTATGATGTTGGCTGTGGGTTTGTCATATATGGCTTGTATCATTTTTAGGTAGGTTCCATCAATGCCTATTTTGTTAAGCGTTTTTATCATAAAAGGGTGTTGAATTTTGTCAAATGCTTTTTCTGCATCTAATGAGAGTATCATATGGTTTTTGTTTTTGCTTCTATTTATGTGGTGAATTACATTTATAGATTTACGTATGTTGAACCACCCCTGCATCTCGGGGATGAAGCCCACTTGGTCGTGGTGGATTACTTTTTTGATAAGTACTTGGATTCGATTTGCTAGTATTTTATTGAAAATTTTTGCATCTATATTCATGAGGAAAATTGGTCTGTAGTTCTCTATTTTTGTTGTGTCCTTTCCAGGTTTTGGTATTAATGTTATATTGGCTTGGTAGAACGTGTTAGGGAGAACTCCATCCTTCTCAATATTGGAGAATAGTTTATGTAGGATGGGCACCAGTTCTTCTTTGTATGTATGGTAAAATTCAGGTGTGAACCCATCTGGACCAGGGCTTTTCTTTTTGGGAAGGTTTTTTATTGCTGTTTCGATTTCAGTTCTTGATATTGGTCTGTTCAGGTACTCTATTTCTTCCTGGTTGAGCCTGGGAAGACTGTGTGTTTCTAAAAATTTGTCCATTTCCTCCACGTTCTCCAGTTTGTGTGCATAAAGATTTTTGTAGAATTCATAGATGATATCTTGTATCTCTGTAGCATCGGTTGTGATTTCTCCTTTCATGTTCCTAATGGAGGTTATTAGAGATTTTACTTTTGTGCTCTTGGTTAGTCTAGCCAGAGGTGTGTCTATTTTGTTTATCTTTTCAAAGAACCAACTTTTTGTTTTATTAATTTCCCTTATAGTTTCTTTGTTGTCCTTTTCATTTAGTTCTGATTTGATCTTAGTAATTTCTCGCCTTCTGCTGGGTTTGGGATCGTTCTGTTCTTCTTTCTCCAGTTCTTTGAGTCTATTCGTTAGGTTGTCTATTTGCATGTTTTCTGTCTTTTTGATATAGGCATTTATGGATATGAATTTTCCTCTCAGGACTGCTTTAGCTGCATCCCATAGATTTTGATAAGTTGTATCTCCATTGTCATTTAATTCAAAGAAATTTTTGATTTCCATCTTGATTTCTTCTTTTATAGAATAATTATTCAGGAGAAGGTTATTTAGCTTCCATGACTTTGAGTAAGAGTGAGGGTTTCTGTTTGTGATCATTGTTACTTTTATTCCGCTGTGATCTGAGAAGATGCATGGTATAATTTCTATTTTTTTGAATTTTTGAAGACATGATTTATGTCCTAGGACATGGTCAATCTTAGAGAATGTCCCGTGAGCTGATGAGAAGAATGTATATTCTGTGGACTTTGGGTAGAATGTCCTATAGATGTCAGCCATGCCCATTTGTTCTAGCATTCTATTGAGGTCCATTATGTCTTTGTTTATTTTCTGTTTAGAGGATCTGTCCTGTGCTGTCAGTGGGGTGTTAAAGTCTCCAGCTATTACAGTATTGTTATCTATCATTTGGTTGAGATCTAGTAGGGTTTGCTTTATGAATCTAGGTGCACCTAGGTTGGGTGCATATATATTGAGTATAGTCATGGCTTCTTGATGAATTGTGCCTTTAATCAGTATGTAGTAGCCATCTTTGTCTTTTATTATTTTTATTGGTTTGAAAGCTAAGTTATTGGAAATTAAGATTGCCACACCAGCTTTCTTTTGGTTACCATTTGCTTGAAATATCGATTTCCATCCTTTTATTTTCAGTCTAAATGCATCTTTGCAGGTTAGGTGAGTTTCTTGAAGACAGCAGATACTTGGATTGTATTTTTTTATCCATTGGGATGCCTTCTATTTAATTTTCTTTCCTAATTGCTATAGCTAGATGCCCCAGTATAATGTTGAATAGAAGTGGCAAGAGTGGACATCCTTGTCTTTTCCTGGTCTTAGGGGAAAAGCATTAAATGTTTCACCTACTGGTGTTAGGTATGACTTTGTCATAGATGCCTTTATTAAGTTAAGAAAGTTTCCTTCTATTCCTAGTTTATTGAGTGTTTCTTTATTATTAGGGGTTTTGAATGTTGTCAAATGCTTTTTCTGTATCTATCTAAAAGGTTGTGTGATTTTTATCTTTTATTCTATTTACATGACATTTTACATGAATTGATTTTTAGATGTTAAACCAACTTTGCATTCTTGGCATAACTCCTACTCGGTCATGCTGTAGAATCCTTTTTATATGTTGTTGGATTCATTACACTAGTATTTTGTTGAAGATTTTGAGTCTTTACCCATAAAAGATTTTGGTCTATAGTTTTCTTTATTTGTGTGAGGTTGTATTTATTTATTTTTTGTGTCCAGTTTTATCGATACTTACTTTTTGAGCTGTGTTCAGAGTTGAGGAGGACAATGAAAGCTCATGAACATCTGCTGAGATGTTCAATCCTGGCTCTGGTGCCCAGTTTACTCATTCACTAACTGGACCTCTGTTCTAGATTTTGGTAATATAGCAGTAAATAATGCAAGGTTTCTATTTTCAAGGATCTTAATAAACAAATAACTATAAAACAGGTAAAATATATAAAGAAGTAAACTAATAAATATGAGTTATATCAAGGCTAATAACTGACTAGGAAAAAAACACATAGTAAGAGAAAAGAAGTGAAGGATCTGGAGGGAGTTCTTAGGTAGGATCATCAGGGACATCTTCTTAATGGAGTGGCATGTGAGTAGAGACCTGTGTGAAGTCAGGGCATGAGTCATGTGGGCATCGGGGGAAAGAGTTCTCCAGACAGAGGATATAGTAAGTGCAAAATTTGAGGCAGAAGCATGCTTGATGTGCTTGAGGATTAAAAAGGAGGCCAGTGGGGATGGACTGGAGTAAGTTAGCAGTCAGCCACTAGAATTATGTCCAGCTGCACACACCAAAAATCTCATTTACAGTGGCTTAATTGGGTAGGGGTTTTAATTGCTGTCATGTAGAAGAGGCTGGTATGAAAGCTTCATGGTGCCTTCAGGAACCCAGATCCTCTCCACCTGTTCTCTCTACCAATTGTAGCATAAAGCTTCACTGCACACATTGCCTTCTGTTGAAGATGGCTAGTCCACTCTTGTTTTCCCTTCCACCTTTTCAGGCAAGAAGAAGGCAAAGGATGAAGATCCAAAGGCTACATGCCAGCTAAGTCAATTCCTTTAAAAGTCTTTTTTTTTTTTTTTTCCTTCTGGGAAGCTATTTAGCAACTTCTGCTTATTGGGCCACCTGTATCACAAGAATGCCCCTGGCTGAAAAGAAGTCCATGTGTGGTCATGTGACCAGTGGAGTTTTATAGCTGAGCAAATTTACCAACCCCCTAACTTTGGAATCCTTCCAGTAGGAATAAAAGGGAGAATAGATATTGTACAGGCAGCTAGCAGACTCTGTCTCATGAGATCAGAAATGTAGTGGGGCTACAATTAAAGAAAGGGCAAAGGATCTGAATAGACATTTCTCAAAAGAAGACACACAAATGGCTAAAAAATATTTGAAAAAAAAAATGCTCAACATCACTAGTCATCAGGAAAATGCAAAATAAAGCCACAATGAAATATTACTTCACACATGTTGAAATGGTTATTTTCAAAATGATGAAAAATAACAAGTGTTGGAGAGGGTGCGTAGAAAAGGGAACTCTTATACATTTTTTGTAGGAATGTAAATTAGTATAGCCATTATGGAAAACAGTATGGAAGTTCCTCCAAAATAAAAAAAAAAATAACAAATATAATAGAACAGCTGAATTTATCCAAAGGAAAAAAAATCAGCATGTCAAAGAGATGTCTGCACTCCCATGTTTATTGCAGTATTAATCACAATGGCCAAGATATGAAATCAACCTAAGTGTACATTGACAGATGAATAGATAAAGAAAATGTGGCATATATACACAATGGAATACTATCCATTCTTTAAAAAGAAGGAAATCCTGTTATTGTGACAACATGGATGAACTTGGAGGACATTATGTTAAGTAAAATAAGCCAGGCACAGAAAAATAAATACCACATGATCTCAATTATTATAATAGATTCTAAACAAGCCAAACTCATAGAAGCAGAGAGTACAATGGTACTTACCAGGGGCTTGGAGAGGGGATGATTGGGGTGATGTTGGTCAAAGGATCCAAAATTTCAGTTAGACAGGAGGAATAAGCTCAAGAGATCTATTGTACAATATGGTGACCATATATTGCATGCTTGAAAATCACTAAGAGAATAGACTTTAAGTGTTCTCATCACAAATAAATAAGCATATGAAATAATGCATATATTAAATAACTTGATTTAGCCATTCCACTATGTATACATATTTCAAAACATAATGTTATACAAATATATACAATTTTTATTTGTCAACTAAAAATAGATTTAAAAAAATCAGTAACAAAAAAAGTAAGCAGAAGTGTGGACAAGAGAATGTAAAATAGGAAAGGAAGGAAATCCTCATAGCCATGACTAAAATCAGAGTTGATGCCATGAGGATATGAAGCATTGCACCAGCGATGTCCCACACAGTCCACCCCTTCCACCATTCAGATCATGCCCTCCATTAAGAGTAATCCATCACACAGAGCTTTCAAGATGGGTGCCAGCCAATATCTGCAAAGGAAGTAATGTAAAATAGTTAATGGAACCAGTTATGGTCTTTTTAGCTCCCACTGCTTCTGAGGTTGAAAGTGATATTCATCACCTCCCTACCTAACCATCTATTCTGTGTTTCCCTCTCTCTCTCATACAGTACTTGCTGATCTAGGTTGCTTACCCAGATCTTCACCTCAAGGAAACTGGATCTTTAATTGACTTTCTCTATTTGGACTTTGAATACTACATTGTCTTTTGGTCTTTATTTCTGATCATGAAAAGCAGAAAGAGATATTGCATCGAATATTCTAAGTTCAGGACATGCTCTTCACAGCTCTAATTGTGTAGGAGCAATGCTATCTTCTCGTGATAATTAAGGTTTATTAACTCTGCCATTATAGTAACTTGTTTCTTATGTTTTTCTTTGCCTGCTGATCCACTGGCATGAGGCACCCAGAGTGACAGGGTGAGTGGTCATAGCTTTAAATTTAGTGGAATTGTTACTGTATGCCCCTGGTCAAAGCATTTCACCACTGGGAATCCAGCCCTCTAACCCAGCAGAGCCTCTTTGTTGAGGCAGAGAACACATATTCTTCAAGCATGTCCCTTGTGTGATGTTAAGAGAGGATAAATCCTACTTATGCCTTCATTCCTGGATTTATATATTCGAAATACTGGGGACACATTCCCCAGATGTTTCAATGCATACACTGCATTCTTGAAGACAGCATCTCAAACACACAGGCTATTGTCCCTGGGCTAGCATTTTAGCCAAGCATCTAATAGGCCATTTTTTCATTCTATTAGGCCAGAAGCTCTTGGGTGGATACCCTGGACAGGTACCCATTGTTGTATCTCTTTTGCTGTAAAATGGGCCCCTTCATCCCATGCAAACAGGCTCTAAAATGGTGGTTCTGACAGAGGCATTGCAGGCAGGGAAGTCAGACCAGTTCAAGTACCAAATTTAGTAAGGGTGAATCACTATCTCTCTAGAGTAGAAGTGATATCATATAATCAACTTGAGACTAAATACAGTTTGCCCTTCTTATCCATGAGTTCCACATCGGTGGATTTAACCAACTGTGAATCTAAAATATTAAAAAAAAAAAAGTCTGTCCTGAACATGTACAGACTTTTTCTTGTCATAATTCCCTAAGCAAAGCAGTCTAACAAGTATTTACATAGCATTTACATTGTATTAGGTATTATAAGTAATCTGGAGATGATTTAAAGTACATGGGAAAATGTACATAGGTTATATGGAAACACTACTCATATAACTTGTGCACTTAAGCATAGACAGATTTTGGTATCCATGGGTGGTCCTGGAACCAATTCCCCATGGAAACCAAGAGATGAATGTACCTGATTAGATTCCTCAAACAATGGTGCCATAGGAATGGTGCCAGCATAGATGCCAGCCAGTTAGGTAGCAACAGAAGTAACAAGGTCAGCCGTGTCGAAAGGGAGCCCATGCCGTGGTTCACTGCCTAGCTTCCATTCTTGCCACCATGGCCCTGCATTCATGGGGCCATTGCATAAAGCACTGGGGTGGCTGAGGACAGATTGGTAGACTTCCACACACTGAGTCATCCTGTCCTAATGGTTATTGAGACTTGCCTGCAATGGATGCTCTCTGGTAAGCATAAACTTGAATTAAAAAGATACGTATTTTATATTCACTTCCATGGGTTTATCCTATGGACAACATTTTCTCAGACCAATATGTCCATGGAAGTCTTACAACCTCCCAGCCATTACCAACTAAGCCATTCCTCACTGCCTAGAAGTGCGTAATTATCTGTGTCTCAGGGCACTGCTTCCGCCACATAAAGCAGAAAAATCAATGTGCTGCTCTCACTTCTGCCCACTGGGAGGATTTCCTTCACCACTTTCCTTTTATGCAGCACCTTTTAGGCAGCGTTGTGGTGTGGGGGCAGTATGTCTTTGAAGTTATGTACCAGCCTATTGAGCCAACCCATGTGTGAATCTGGGTCGAGATTTTCCTCCTTCAGTTGATCATAGGAAATGCCTCAGGAGGAACTGGTGTGAATTGAACTTCTGCCGTGTTCTCCGACCCTATGACTTGCTGGATTCCGTAATGCCTAGCTCATGATGGACATCTCTGGTCATACAGTCACATTCTATTTCATGTTCAGATGCTCAGTCTCTACCACAGCTCAGTGGCATATTAGGAATTGCTTCTCAAAAGAGACACAGTTTTGTTCCAGAGGCCCAGAGGTCTGCACTGTGACCTCTATTCGGTCTTGCCAGAGGCCGCACACAGCATCACCACAGATAACCCTTGTACCATTTAACTACTGGGTCATGCGGCCTACACGCAAGAGTCATTGGCAGCGCAGTGCTGAAGGTCAGGATGCCAATCAAAACTGTCAGCCTTCTGCATAACCTGCTAAATGAGTCAGAGAAGTATGACCAAGTGTGATACATGTTGTCTCCAAAGTCGAAGAAGGCCCACAACATAGCTTGTGTTTCTTACTGATAGAAGTGGCAACAACTGTCTTGAACTTAAAAGGACTATATCAGCATAGCCTACACAACTGAACTTTTACAAACTTCACTGATGCAACAAACCCCAAATCTTCGTAGTGTTTAGTTTCCCCTCTTTGGCCCGTATAAGTGTTTTACTAGGACATCTACAGTTCTTAATACTTACTTCTTAGTTCATGCAACTATCAGGATGTTATCTATATAGTGAACCAGTGTGATGTTCTGTGGAATTTTAAAAAGCACAAGTTTCCTACAGAGTCATTTTTACAGAGCCCAGGAGAATTAACATAGCCCCAGGGCAGGGCAGCGAATACATACTGCTATTTGTCCTCCCCTTCCCCTTATATAAAAGTCAATTCTTTTTAATTTTCCTTGTTAATAAGAATGAAAAGACTATGTTAACCTTTTTCTAAAACAGCTGCATTTGAGGCTTCCACTTGATTAAGTTTTTAGTAACCTATTGTCTTCTGCCAACATTTGGTGTTTATAGGAGCCCTCTTTAAATTAAAGTGGAATATGATAGGGAGAGATTTATTAAAGGACACAAAATTACAGCCTGATGGAAGGAGCAAGTTCTAGTGTTTTGTAGCACTGCAGGATGACTATCGCTAACGATAATATATTATATATTTTCAAATAGCTAGAAGAAAGGATATTGAATCTTCCCAATATAAATAAATGATAAATGTTTGAGATGATTGATATGCTAATTACCCTGATCTGATCACTACACATTGTGTGTATCAAACATCACTATGTATCCCGTAAATACGTACAATTACTGTCAGTCAGCTAAACAAAAGTGGAGTATTATAGGATCCATCCCTTTTAAGTCTTTAATGATGAGACAAATTTCCATAATTCCTCCTAGCACATGGTATTACTTCTGGTTAACTATTTTTGCTAGGGTTGGAAGCACAGTTTTAGGGACTTCTACTTGATTTTCCTAAGATGTTGGCTCTTATTCCATGGATCGGGAAACTGATGTGAGAGCTATGCCAGTTGCTAAGTACAAACGTCTAGAATATACACTTAGGTGAGTCCATGATCCTATTGAACTGCTGAGAGGTGGACTTGGACTAGAACTTCATTTGTCATGTGTTATGCTCAAGCCATAACAATTCTAACTGGAGTTTATAATAGTGTGTAGTGTCAACTCAAATCCTGAATCACCTCATCCTTGAAAGGTCATGGTATTTTCCTTTCCACAGTGCAGTTATTCTGGTAAATCACATCAAGGTCCCTTTTGGGAAGGAATGGGGAAGCCCACTGTTTCCTCAATGAGGCCCAGCCTACATTTGATTAATGAGCTTTGAATACATGAACTGGTTTACATCTAGACTAAGGGAATGCAAGATATTTTCCATCATAGTGGCTGATTCTAGCCTTCTGATTATCAGATCTTGATTTTTTTTTTCTCAATTTAAAAAGCAAAGATACAAACTCTATTTCATTGTTCATGTATATCACCCCAAAGTAATCACCAGAGATTTCTGTGGGTCTAGGTTCCCTGGTTGCCACTCTGGATTTTTGTCCTTTGAAGTCATCAAATCTACCTTGCCTTTGATGACTAAATGCTACTACATGGCCTCTAAGAATACTCCCAGATTCCTATCATCCCCATTGAAAATGGAGAAGCAAGTCCCATTGTAGAATCTCCTACTGTCAGTCTCAACCTACAAGGACTGCTACTTCTGAGCTTCTCAGAGATGCTAATGTCATTCTTAACATTTAATTCCTTATTGCTGTAGTGAAGTGAGTATCCTCAGGTGCTCCCAGGATGGAGTCTTCAGTTTCACTAATAAATCTCCTCTAGCATTCTCACCTCCAATGAGCGTTATGGCCCCTACTTTAATACTCTGCCATGGAAGCTTGAGAATTTTGACTTCACTTGTTATAGCCATCCATGCTTTTAGTATCCTTGCTAGAATATTAAACCCTTAGTCATGGGAAAGTCCTTTCATGTCAATTAAAGTCCCCCCCTTGCCCCCCTCCACTTCAGCCTTTAAAAACCTTCAAGATCTACTCCTACCTATGCTGATCTATCCACTGACAACTCTCGGAACTGAAAATAGGACTATTTAATATCTGTTCTCTTTAGTTCCTAGCCTTAGTGAAATTTCAGGATAATAAAAAATTTCCTTAATAGTCTTATGGATATTTTTGTTCCCTTGCCAGCCAGAGGTCCAGATTCATAGTTTTTCCAGAATGCAACCAACCAGGGACAGATTCCTGGGAGGTGGACAGCCTGGGAATATCTGTCTCCAGCACAAGGTGGTTTATATGTGTTTATATAAGAGAAAATATATATGACATGTTTATAGATGAGAAAAATTCCATTGTTTATGGACACAGAAGTAAAATGGCACAGCAGTGATGGCTGCTTCCATTACTCTTCCTATCAGTGGCAAGATGAAGATAGTGTTCGGTTTGCTATTAGCTCATATCTGGGTAGAGACAAAGGTAGGGGAAAATCTGAACTCATAACCTTGAATCCACCAGGAAGAGGGTCATGAAAACCAAAGGATTTCTTGGTTGGCACAGAAAACAATCACGATACCATATTGGCTGGACTACATTATAAATAAAGCAAGGGTTTGCTCAGTGGTAAATGTACTGAGAGTCAAAGTTACCGATAAAATAAGAGTCAGAGGGTTCTCAGATGGGTAATAAGTTCCTGTGGTATCTCTCAAAATAAGCCTCCTTCTCCCGTTGGCAATAGTTTATTGCAGAGGACCCGATGACTCACCAGGTGAAAAGGCAAACATGTTTACATGATGGTAAGAAGGTAAAGCTGAAACCAAAGTTTTGTTCATCATAATGTTTATTTTCATACTTCTGTTAATTCTAATATCACATTCTGAGATTCTGGCTGTGGTAAGTAGAATGATGGTCCCCCAATGGTGTGTGCATCCTAATGCCTGCAACCAGCATGCAATCTGACATGGCAAAAGGGACTTTGCAGATGTAATCGAGTTAGAGGTCTTGAAAAGAGGGGAATTGTCCTCAGTTACCTAGGTGGGCCCAATGTAATCCCAAGAGTTCTTATAAGAGAGAGACAGAAGGTGAGAGTCAGAAAAGGAGAGGTGACGATGGAGGCAAGGGTCAAAATGAGAGAGAAATGGGAAGATGTTAGGTTGCTGACTTGTAAGACAGAGGAAGGGGCCACGAGCCAAGGAATGGATGCAGGTGGCTTCCACATCCTGGAAAAGGTAAAGCAAAGCATTCTCCCCTGGAACCAGAAGGAATGTAGCTCTGCTGACACTTTAACTTTAGCCCAGTGAGACTGACTTAGGATGTTTGACCTCCAGGACTATTATATAATACTTTTGTGGTATTTTAAGCCAACACATTCGTGGTAACTTGTTACAGCAGCAATAGAAAACTATGACAATGGCCAGCACCTGTTTACTGCTGCTGTACTTTCTCATTTTCCTCTTTAGGCTTCTTCTTTAAGGCGTGCTTCAACGAAATATTTATTCCTAAATATTATTTCTTACTAGAAACTCTCTTTTCCCACCCTGATGAATCGGGCTGAACGATGAGGAATCAGAAGATTCCCTTTGCTGTTTGTGCTCGTGCTGAAACTGTTTCTGTGGACTTAGCACTCAGCTTCCTCTTATTTGACCTTGACCCAATCCCCTCTCCTCAGTTTTCTAGAGTTAAAGATATCATCAATGCAGAAGATCATCCCTGTAGAAATAAGAAAGAGAGGAATGAAATTCTCCAGTGTCAAGGTCCCCAAGAGCCCAAAAGCCCACAGTCATGGGGTCAGGAAAGGGTTCAGAAAGTCATTTAATCTTCCTGCCAAAACATCTACAACCAAGAGATCTCCTGGAAAGAAATCTATTCTATTCTATTCTATTCTCCTAGGAGTATAATTCTTTCATTCCTTCTGCCAAAAGTTTACCTCCTAGCCTTGTGCTATACTATTGCTATTGTCTAAAAAATAGGGAAAAGGTGTCAGGGTGCCTGTCCCTCTATCCTACTTTCATTGGGCACAGGTACCACTTTATTCATCTCTGTTTTCAGTACTGGCAAGGAAGAGACAATCATTAAATATGTGTTGAATAGTGTCCAGAATTCCACTCTTATAAATGCATTCCTTGGTGCCCTGAAGTCTTGTAAATCCTCCGAGCCTTCTGTTAGAATATAAATAATCTTTTCAGAAATGAGTCTGTAGATCCTACCTGCTAACCCCTTAAGGGAACTAAGTGTTCACTAAACTCAGGGCTCACTGGAAATATTAATAGAATGGCAGCATTTACGACACATCGTCTGCATCCTACATGCTTGGTTTATATTATCTCATTTAAACCTCACACCAACCCTATACAGAATCATTCTCCCCATTTCACAAATCAAGAATATAAAGCTCACAGTCTCACAGCTCACAGAGAAGCCAGTGTTCTTTCTGTTCCACCACATGAGGAGGAGGATTGTATTTTGAGGAGGAGTGGGTTGTGACACGTATCTTCACCCTTCCTCCTGGCAGCTAAAAGTAGGTCAATTAAGAATAACTCAGAAAAGCAATTCCATAAGAAAGTTTCCTTTGGGAATTGACATTATCACAAGAGTGACATTTTACTAGAATTACGAGTAAGATCTAAACCGAGATTGAAGACGGTAATACTTTTAGGTCAGAAAGCTAGCTCTGAGCTTTTAACTCCAGCTCCTTCTGGGTAATGCTCTAAATAGAGCAATTTCAAATGATGCATCTTGCTATCATGGACTCTCTTAGAGAAGAAAAGGTCCAATGTGTTCTTACCCCATAGTATTCTTCTTACCGGAGTCAGAGAATTTCTCAGTCCATTCGTATTATAGTACATTTGGTAGCTCTGATTTATCTTCTTTCTCTCTTCTTTTTCTTCCCTTTTATTTTATTTCAATATCTTAGTATTCAGGGGAGTTCTCCAATCTTTTTCAGCAAAAGTGAGCATAAGCAAGTCATCTGGGATTTCTAGTATTCCTCTCTAGCCCATTTTAGCTTTGTATTTTATGAGATCTGTGAGTTTAAATCTAGACGGCTTTAAGCGATACTCTGACTTAGGGAGAAGGGTGATTAACTCTTTGCCAATTAAACTGAGCTTGAGAAACAATGACTAATATTGTTAAAATTGCTTTTTGTCAAAGCTACAAATACTGACAAAGCACTTTATGAATTGCTAAGGTTCTAGGAAAAGGTAGAAATTCCCCTCTCTCTGAAGGAAAGCTGTCTTTTAAACAATCTGCAGCAATAGAAAAAAGTTGTCCATTTGAATGGTTTGTATGGAAGACTGAGATTTTATTTGTTATCACTTCTTCAGATTACATAGTTCAAAATTTCTCTTTATTAATTTTTTGGCATCTCACAAGTATTTTGATTTTTTTAAAGTAGAAAATTTATTGTATCAGCAAAAAAATAGCAGTCATAACAAACTGCTGTAAATATTAAGAAGTACATTTTTTTCTTCTCTCTGGAAAAAGATTTTAACAGTAAAAGTAAGAACCAGTTAGTCATATTTGACATTCAAAATGTTTAAAATTATCCAACAGTTTTACCAATCTAGTTCTCACTTTGTTAGGGGACTTAAAATATAAATACATATTTAACACTAAATACTGATATATATTTAAATATGGCACTAAAGAAAATTGTAGCCTATATAGTCAACGAGTTACTGCTTTTTAATCCAATATCATTACTAGGTTACTAGCAAACTTAAGTGTTGCCAAGTAACATTTACTCTCCTAAACTTTAGGTTTTTAAAAGCCTAAAAAAAGGGTAATAATCTCTACTTAGAGAGAGATTCTAGCTCTACTTAGAGATTAGAGTTAGAAATTCTAACTCTACTTAGAGTTACAGAAAAATTAATTACCTGATATTTTTAATGTTGAAATTTTGTGGTTTGCACTTTTCATGCCATGTTTTTTGGAATAGAGAGGTACTAACAGAACTATAAGAGAACAAATCTGGCAGTTGTGTATAAAATGGATTAGAAGAGAATGATATAGGCAGTGGGAAGATCATTTAGGAAGCTTTTGGGTTGTCCAAGGCAGAAGTTATGAACAAACAAAAGATGGATGGAATCAATTCTCTGGAGTTAGAACCATTGTGGTTTGCAGTCAATGATTAGGGTGGGGACGACTGAACAGAAAGTGTTAAAGATAAATCCCTCTCTTCTTCCCTTTCTTCTCAGAAAGCCAGAACGATACAGTGTCTAATAACTTTGCCTTTGAAATCAGACTGGTGTATGCTGGTTAACCTCTTGAGGTTTCAGCTCCTCAACTGCAAGGTGGGGGGGACATGAGTAATACTCCTTAAAGGATTGGAGAAAATTATGGCTGTAGTTAATGCAACAGAGTGTCTGGCAACTCGTCACTATTTATTGTCTCAAAAGGATATTGTCAATATTAGTCACCACATAATAAAAGAAACGTGATTCTTATTTATCAAATTTATTTCATGAGCTCATTGATTTTTAGTTCTTTCTAATAAAATAAAACAGGCCCTCTTCCCTCTAAATTATTAGGGTTACACTTTAATATTTTTAACTTAGTATTATTTATAATAGGTAATTGAAATCGCTTTATAAGGCTCTTCTCTATGAAGAGAATTATGGGTGAAGGTAGTGTTTGCAGGATCTTACTTTAAGGTCTTTTAGTCTCTGAGGTACCACAGACATTTCCTTTTTAGGCAATTTAACGTATTAAATAGTTCAAAGTAGACACCACAAAGGCACAACTCTGCCAAGTTCCAGGGGTTTTAACTACCATTTGGATCAGAGTTGCTACCATTAGAACAAGAGTCAGCAGGCATTTAATGGACTCTGCTCCCAGAGTAAACTCGTCATCTGTCTCCAGGGCTGCACTAACACCTTCAGTATACCAAGTGCCTATGGAAGTCAAAATCCTTTAAAATAATGCTGGTTTTGCTAGATCACCATCATTTCATATAATTGAGTAGTATTCCATTGTATACATATACCATATTTTATTAATCAAATAAAGCCACACCTAATATTTAAAAAAAAATAGTGCTAGTTTTGGTTCATGGGCAGTAAAGTAGGTATGTTGTTGCGTGGTAAACTGTTATTTCCCCAGTTGAAAGGGACAGTAATTCACAAAAGCTATGCCAAACTTCTCTCCAAATTCACAGCAAGCAAAGGTAAATAATAACCATAAGTGTCAAAGATAAAACAGAACTTGTGGGGACCTGTGGTCCATTTTACAGGTCAAGAAAACAAAGCCCAATCCATGGACAGGTAATTAGTATTGTGGTGCTCAATCCATGGTCCTAGAGAAGGGAACAATGCTACAGAGTGTCATGGGCAACCCTTTAGAAAAATGTGAAGAAACCATAAACCCACATAAATTTTGTCATTACACACATTTAGATGAAGTGAGAGATGAAAAGGGTGTTTTAAAAATATATAGTCCTAGGCAGATGGTTGAGATTGCATTATTATCTAACAGTCAGTTCTCCTCTGGGACTATAATCTGTGAGTTTGAGTCTCTGGAGTAACCTATATACACAGTAGTTTATTTTCTGTTCTCCTGTCTTATAACTTTGTGTAATTAGAAACAACCACCTCAAGGTTGTGGAGTTTGTGTGTGTGTGTGCGCGTGTGTGTGCATGTACAAATGAAAACTAGTGATGCTTTATTTCATTTTAGACTTTTGCAGCTAGAAAAGAAATGCCTAGATAGCAAAGTACTTTTAGCAAAACGTCCATGATTGCGAAGTGTTATTATTCATTCTGTGGGAGGATAAATCACGATATGGAGAGCTTTTTTTTGGTTAGACAAATTTACCTTACATCTCAAATTATTTTTCGTGAAGGCAGGAAATAGAAGGCTCTATATATTCTAAAGGGAGCTATTGATAAGCCAAAAGATGGAGATGGTAGGAAAGAAAATAAGACTTTTGCTGTATTCCAAAAACAGCAAGTGAGACTGACATTTTCATTTTCAAAAATATTACATAGAGATTATTAGACAGATTAATTATTGTCATCTGTGGATGTCTTCAAAAGCAATATAAAGGAGGATATTTCCATCAAATATAGCTCATCTTTGGGTTAAGGGTTGTTATTTAATTTAGCTTATGCGCACGAAAAACCATTTTGGTGAGAAATTAACCATGTCTTAAAATGTAACACCCAAATTACTTATTTTGTAATTATATCTAATTTTCTGTCTCAGAATTAATTTTTTGAATTAGGAACACCACTGTACTGGGAATCAGGAATACAGGACGCGATGGCAGTTCCTGCATTTACTGGCTACAAACCCCTGGACAAATCCCTGTAGCTCCCCTGTGAGTCTCTTATTCCCAGGCATTTAATATCCTGTTCTGGCATTCATGCAGCAAGTGTCTTAGGAAAAAATGTTTCTCCATAAAATGAAATGTTGACATCCCAGTGGGAACTTGAGAAGAAGGGAATTAAATTTTGAATGATAGTTTCTGTCTGGTCTTCAGTAGCTCCGTAAGTGACCCCCACACTGTGACCATAGCGCGTCTGTATTCTAAAGGGAGCTAACGATGTTATAATCAGTCAATTAATTATTCTCTAATAGGTGCTCATAGCTTGACTACACAATCCAGTATTTATTGAATTACTATTAAAGACACATGGTAATACATACTTACATTAGAGAAAAATTCTTTAGACAAGCAATGCTTAGTTCCACGAAGCAAATAGAAATGACAGGCAACAGCAGACAAATGAGTGCTAGACCGTGGGCACAAACCGTTAAGTAAAAGGGGAGTGTGGGGATGGAAAACATATGATGGGATCAGAGTGAGATTTGAAAGTGGGAAGGCACTGGATATATACAGAGAGAGCACAGCACTGGCGGCTGTGTTATCCATCAAGCCTTTATTCACTTACTACCGTAGTGCAAGCAAGAGACACAATGAGGGGCCGGCTCCCCTGAGTTCAATCTTTCCCCGTGGAAGGGCACTGGGCAAGGGGAAGAAAGAGGGGAGAGGGCTAGGAGTGGGAAAGTACTGAGTCAAAGTGCAGAGGAGTGACTCGGTCACAGCCCTCATTAAGGAGGTCTCTGAAAGGAGGCATCTAGGCTAGGAGCGCAGACCGGGCTATGAACACGACTGGTTTAGGGGCTGGGGAAAGGCAGGTCGTAGGCAGAGTTTCTATCTGCCACTCCCTCCAGAAAACTTCAGTGAATTGGTTGTGCACCAGGACTGGTGTGCGGAGGGCCTCCAAGCCCTGGGCCTGCCAGGCAGAACCTAGTAATTGCCTATGGCCAGGCCTGCAAGAGCACACATAGGATTTCAGGCTGGAGCCGGACTCCGCAGTGAGGGCCATGGCGGTGTGGGAAGAAGGATGGCTGGCGGTTTCCCCAGCCAGAGTGGACATAAGTTGGAGAGACGGGGCAAGCTGAGGTTGCAGTCTTTGTCAGATTCTCAGGGGAGTTTTAGGTTGATGAGGAAGGCAGGGCCCTCAGTTCCACTGCAGGTTTTGTCCTTACTGGTTGGGTAGACTTGGGCATAGCACTTCCATCTCTCTGAGGGGTCTGTTTCTTCATCCTGAAAATGGGATAATAATGCTTGCCTGTGGGTTGGGTTAAATGAGGAGATAGTGAGAAAAATGCCTGAGCAAAGTCAGTCCTGGCATGCTTTCAGTTCCAATCAAGCGAGAAAGCTGTGGTCGGCTGCATAATGGCCCCCAAAGATCCATGTCCTACTCCCTGGAAACTGTGAATGTTATTTTATATGGCAAAAAGGGCTTTGTGGATGTGAGGAAGCATCTTGAAATAAGAGATTATCCTGATTATCCGGGTGGCTCTAAATATAATCCCATGGGAACTCAAGAGGTAGGCAGAGGGAGCTATGACTTCAGATGAGGAAAAAGCATGCAATGACAGATGCAGATATTGGAGTATTGCAGTCACAAGCCAAGGAATGTTGACAGGCTCAGAAGCTGGAAGGAATAAGTAACAAATTGCCCCGGAAGCCTCCAAAAGGAACCAGCCCTGCTGACATATTGGTTTTAACCCAGTGAAACCCACTTCAGACTTCTGAGCTTCAGAACTATCATAATAAATTTGTGTTGTTTTAAGCTACCGAGTTAGTGGTAATTGTTAGAGGGACAACAGGAAATTAATAGAAGAGCCTTGGTTATCAGTTGGGAGTACACACCTGAGCATAGCTTGGCTTTGACAACCGACTTTGTCTCTTGCTCTGTTCTCCCTGGACCCATGTCTGATTGTTGATGCACCTTTTTCCCAGAGTGATGGAAGGACACAAAGGGACTGCTTTTGCTAGAGAAGCTCCAGAGCTTCACCTTCCGTGGAGCTGCAGAATAGAAGTGATCTATTTTGCAGGTACCTGGGAAACATACCTTGGAATCCTGCATCCATATGAGGTAGTAGCCCAGCAACAGTTAAATTTTTACCTATTAAGGTGGCCTTATGATACCCCCTTATTGATGTGGCCTAAGGTCCTTGTTATATCATATATTCTTATAGATATTTAAATAAAATTAGTGATCTGAAAACTAGATTTTTCATCGTCTTTCCTAACTTTCCTTTTTTGATGTGGTTACTCAAAACATTAGTTCTGACAATCCTTTTGGAGACAACACTGTTTCCTGGCTATGTAACTAATCTTAGGCCCTTCAGGACTCTGGATACAGAAAGCAGCTTTTGGTCCAGTGTCTAGATTCACATGAGCTAAAGGCTGCCAGCTTGACTTTCCCTCCACGTGGTTTCACTGCAGCCGTGAGAACAGAGAGCACATGGAGAGCCTCATAGACCTTGGCGAGTGATGAAAAGGGCTGGGGACCTCGCAGATACCAGAAGTGACACATTCACAGTTCCAGCAAATCACAACCTTGACTGTTGTCTGTTTGACCTCTTTCTTTTCCTTTCCTTCTGTCCTTCACCTTCTGAATGTCTTCCTTCTGCCCATTTCCCCAGTTCATTAGCACCTCCACTGGAGGGAGAGTTGCACAGAAGAGGGAAAACATTCAAGACCCGTAAATCAATTTTGCTACTTGTCAGCAGCTATTACACAAGGTTTATGAGAGATGAAGGTGAAAATTATTGACAGAAACAGGATTTGGAATAGCTGTAGAGTTCATTCGTCCAGAGAAACAGTATTAATTGAGAACAGAAGATCAGAGTCTTTTGTTCATTTGCAACTAACGTTTTTATTCTGAGTGGACACTTTTGTGATTTCTAACCTACTCTAAATGAAGAGAAGAGGAAGAGAAAGAAGAAAGAAAAAAATGTTTCTGACTTCTCTGAATTCTTAGAAGAGTGTTTATTTTAATTATGTCCCTGGGTCTCTTTCATGGAATTCATAGCAGATCCTTTTAGCTTGTTTTGGAATAACTTCCCATCATTTGCTTGTCACGTGGTTGTATCATTACACACTAATCTTTGACTCCTTGAGTTTATTTTTCCCTGAGGGGATACTTTCAAATATAACATTTTTCTTCATAAAAGCTTAAAAGTAAGATCTACCTTCTTCTTCCTGACACATAATTCCCCACAGTTACAGAGTCAGTGTCAGAGGCAGAACTAGATATTTGGACAGCAGCATCTGAAGGGCTTATTGGCACTTCTGCAAAGACTTATTTCTGGAGAATTGAATAAGAACCAATGAGGAATAATTACAGGGGTAGGATATCGACTTAATGCAAGGATCGTCTAACATTTAGAGCTGTTCAGCAGTTCCATGGGAGGAGTGATGTTAAAGGTGTCAAATGAAGTTTAGGTGGCCATTTGCTGTACAGGAGATTGGCAAACATAATAAGGGTTAAACCAGAAAAAAACTGATATCTCTTCTACCTTCGAGATTATGTTAGTTTAAATTTATTACTTAATAAGTTAGATTATCACTGTATTTCGTTTTCCTCTATTAGCCCAGCTTTGACATGCTCATATTCAACTTAAGCTGTTCTTCCCATCTGCAACGCCCTCTTTCATCCTCCCGTCTATTCAAATCATGTCCATTCTTCAAGGATCAGTTAAAGAACAACTTCTATAGCCTTTGCTCTACCTGGTGATCTCTCTTTCCTTGATTATTAAAACATTCACAAACTGCATCTATTGCTTCAGCATCTCATTACATACTTGTATGGTTATCTAACTTTTCTGCATGTGCATATCTTCTCTTCTCTTCACAAAATTGACAAGTCCTGAAAAGTGTGAACAGAATAAGGCTGACTATATACCAGAATTTTCTTTTTCCTTTGTTTTTAATAATTAAAATTAACTTTCCTTATGTTGTGTCAAAATGAATAACTTGAGATTTTCAGTGAAGTTTCTCTTTTGTCATTGATGAGACCTCTGAAATTCACCACCAGGTTGATGGCAAACAGTCTTCCTAGAGTGATTCCTCCTTTACAGAATTTATTATGTCAATATCTTTCTAAAGCCAGGCTGTAGAAGTGCTTAACTATTTTTTTTTTATCATCATAAGCCCTGAATCTCTCTGTTCCTGATCTTTTGTAAATGTCACTTCATGGAAAAATAGAATAATGACACAAGCAGCTTCACAAGAGATAGCACATGAGGTTGCAAGACTACAAAAGTTTAAAAGTCAAACCAGAAGGTTGAATTTCATAAAACTGTAATGATTAAATAGTAGTATTTGACTACCAAATATTTTAGTTTTATCATAGTTATAAAAATTTAAAGAAAGCTTTAACCTTTTTGTATAAAGTTATTTTTACTCTGTTCACCTTTCTCAGACTAGTTTTTGCACACAATTAATTGAAGACGAATTGTGGTTGCTGTTCATGAAAGTATATATAGGAAAGTATATATAGACAGTCATTCCCAGGGTAATCGTAAGTATGGAAAAACCTTTGCCAAAATCCTTTGACATAAAAGTGTACTGTGTTAAGACAAGCCGTTGTGAATTCATTTAGCAAACATACCTCAGGCAACTCACTATACCCAAAGAGTTAATTTTTTCTTTCCTTTGTTTACATTATTTTTAAATGATTCTGACAGTACCTGCTTTACTTGGCTCAGTGTTGTGCATGGAATAAAACAAAAACAAAACAAAAACACAGATTTGGAATGAACTGAAAACTCTCCTAGGCTGTAAGACTCCCTCTTCCTGGAGCACAAGCAGGCCAGATAAGACTCAGAATTAGGGCCCCTGTGGAGTGTCCCTCAACCAGTCCTTCAGAGTCACCTAAGCTTCCCCACCCCTGCTCTCCAAGCAAGAGAAATTCTCCCTCTTTTTTTAGGTGCAGTGAAGAAGAGTTGTTGGATAAGTCTCTAGAACTTAGACATAATCTCAAAGTTGTGTGGTGGTATTTATTTTAATATTATTATTTTTCTTCAACTTCCAAATTATACACACACACACACACACACACACACACACACACATATTGCATAATGAACACAGTTTTGAAGAATGACGACAATAGGAAACAGTGGGATGTGCAAGGTGGAGAATATCCTTCCCGTCTTACAATGAAGCACCTGAAAGGGAAGGGAGGAATGCCGTCCAGTTTTCCAGTTTTCTGGGCTGTGGAGTTACAGGGTCTTGCTTACCCCATATTTGAAGCCCCAGGGCCTCGGGGAGGATAGTTCCCTTCTCCCAAGTTGGTTATCCTTGGCATAGTAGCTTACTTTGAGGGTGGGCCTTTGTTAAGGGGAAACAGTATGTTCTAGGAGTATTTAAAAATGATTCCTTGTACTCTCCCCCTGCCAGATGGCAGGAGGTGATTTTTCTTCTGATCTTCACAATAAGAACTTGTTGAAACTTCTGGATATAAAACTTAAGAAAGTTGGGGGAACCGCTGGAATTTTTAACTCTCAAGTTAGTCCATGTTGAGCCTTTACAATCCATCAATTACAGTTTAAGTTTTCCTCTGGGTTCTGACTCCAGGTGAAGGCTTCTTCTTCTGGTCTTCTGCTTCCAGGAAGCTGTGATCCTTTGTATCCACCCACCTCTCTGGATTGCTGGGCAGCACTTTGCCCCAGGACCTCAGTTCTCTAAGACCAATTGTTGGTTTTCAGTTTGTGCGACTTTTTCCACGTTGTGAGGATGGAGTGTGACTTCCAAACTGTTTCCATGTCAAACAGAAACTGGAAGTCCTTCTCCGTCCCTTGTATGCCTTGTAGTTCATAATGCCCTATCTCTACCAGAAGGCCAAGCTGAGAACATTTACTGCACAAGGAAATATGTGTTTGACGTGTGGTATCACAGCATGACTTGTTCATATTCACACCACAGTTTAGTGTATTGAAAACACCACACATCTCTGGACAACTTATGAGCAATACTGGAAACACCTGTGATTTATGGAGTTTGGACTGGTGTGTTGAGGTTCTGTGGTGTGAGAACCCTTTTGAAAACCTCCAAAGGCAGATATCCCCTATGACAATCTTCATGCTTATGTCCCATCTGCAGTGTGGCTTCACAGCTCCTTCCTTTGGGTTTGATGGTGGAAATAAATCTCTCCAAGAAATAGAATTCCCACAGCTACTCTGAGCCAGCTTTTGGACTTGCTAGCACTGTGATATCTTAGAAATTCTTTTCCCAGATCAAGTCAACAGAGAAAGGAAGCAAATAAACTCAATAGTTCAAGGCAAAAAAAATGTTGGGATAGGAAGTAAGTTAGTTCACTTTTATAACTGACACTAGGACCTCTTTTGGTGTTGTGGGATATTTGAAGGCTTACACTTTGGTGGTTTAGCTTTCTAGCTCCTGTCATTTTTGATGGCTGTCAAGGGTATTTCTCTATTTACAGAGTAGAAACCTTAACACTTGAATTCCCTCCAATGCCCACAGAACAGGTTCCTTCTTGAGGTTCTAGTATTTCCAAGTGCCCACTTCCCACCTTGAAACTCAGTTAACAGTGTGGTTATTCCATGCAATAATGTTACTACACCCTTGGTATCCAAAGTCTTATTGGTTTGGGGTTGACCTAGCAAAACGTACCCTTCTGAATTTGGAAAATTCCTAACTAGACAGAGAAATCCCTGCAACTGCAAACACTTCCGGAAATTATTTCAGATTTACTTGGGTACTCCATGTGATTTAAAGTTCCAGAGGAATCAGAATTTGTCCAGTTGATATCTTGTGATATTCTCAGCATTTGTAATTTCTTACAAGAACTACAATTCCATCCAACAGGAGGCAAAGAATTTCAACCAACTAACTATCCAGTAATTCAGGGAAAGGCTGTGACCAAGTCATTCAGAAAAACAGGACAGGGTCAAGTGAAAATATAGAATTCAATCATCTTGGTGTGTACCTGGATTTCTTTTTATTTCCAAAAGCCCATTATATGAAGTAGTGGACATGAGGCAGAAAGAGCTGGTTGACTTGTTTAAAACATAAGAATAAAAACTAATTTTTTAATTGACTCCTAATACATGTGAGGCACTGTGCTAAACATTTAAATTATTTCATTTCATTTCTTGAAAACCTTTGAGATAAGTGTTATTATGTCCCCATTTTACAGATGAGAAACTCGAGGCTCAAAGAGATAAAGTCCAAGTCCTCATAGCCAGAAAGAGACAGAACTCAGCTTTGAACCCAAGCACTCTAGCTCTAGGAATTTTATCTTAACCACTGTACTGTACCAGGAGGTAGGACCAGCCATTCGTCTTCAGGTTGTCACCTGGCATAGTTTGAATAGCATCAGGAAGTTGATTTGGCTACACCTATCTTCTCAACTACTAGCTGATTGCTCTTATGTGTTATGTTTGCCTTCCTATTTATAAAAGTAAACTATCCTGGAGGCTGGAGTTAAAGGTAGCAATAACTTACTAAATTCCCTGGTTCTGAACACCTTAGTATTTATTACGGAGATGTCAACATCTCTTGATTGACTGCTCTTACTAGGGAGGGAATCACAAGCCCAGAGTCAATATTTTAGAACTGACTGTTTTTGCTCATGAACTCACTGTAGCCTTGCCACTAACTGTCAAATCTCTTTGTGCTTATATTTTCTTATGTGTAAAATGGGGGTAATGATAGAACCTACTACATAAAGTTGTCGGGATTAAATGAGATAATATATGAAAGGAACTTACCCAGTTGCCAAATATATAATAAGCCTTCCATACCTGTTATCTGTTATTATTACTCATATACCAGTGAGATAAAGAGAAGGAGGTCAAGTCTCCTCATGTGACACATTCTTGCTCAGGTTCACTTTTAGCATGGGAACCACAAGTCCACTAAATTTTCCCTCCTTTAGGACTTATCAATTATTTGATAATTCTCCATTTAAAGCTGACTGTGTCAGAATTCATTGGTACATGACCCTAAATCCATTTCTTTTACTTTCTTGGGTTTTGGGGTAGGAGGGCATATTATTGGTGTTTTCCACAGCCAGAATGGCACAGAGCTCTCCAAAGGTGAAAAGCCCAGCAGTTAGCAATATTAAATTGCTATTAGGTTCCCAAGCTCACATCTTATTGTGTTGCCATTGTCCTGCCTCTGGGCCTTGGCACAGGCTATTTCTTCTGCTTTAACGTCTCTTATTTCTTGACAATTCTACCTTAGTCCTGCTCTTCTACCTATTAAGCTCCTAGTCCTTTATAGTGGACATTTGTCTTTATTGCTTTTCTTCTTTCTGCAATCCAGCAGGTGGTCTCTCTTCCTACATTGGGAAACATGCCATTGTGTGACTTTGGTAGGCATAAGGACTTTTCTCTCTATGGAGGCAAAACCCTGGCAGTGTGAATCCTGGCATGTTATCTAAAATGATTTTCCTGAAACTTCAAACCTGGAAAAAACTGATGAAAAAATTACAACACATTCTGCTGGCAATTGCCTGGTATCCAGGGTCCCATAGTGGGTATACAGTGACACTGTCAGTGGTGTGCTGGAGTCAGCTGGGCCTGGCTTCTAAGGGCTGATTGTTAAAATTTCCAGAATTTGCATCAATTGTTAAACTTATTCATTATTAATTATTAAATTTCATAAACGCATAACTATATAAAGTACATTATAAACAAAAGTAGTAAATACTCAAAACTCATCGATTCTTAGTTCTTATGCTTTTGAGGTTATTTGCATCTATTATATATGAGAAATACTATATAATGGTGCATCATTGCACATTTTTTCCCAATTCTGCATTCAGTGATATCACATTGGTAGCTTGAAATCATCCACGGTGAGAGTATTTACATCATGAAAATTGGCCAATGTTACAAATCAGGGTTTCTTTTTTTCTTGGAAAGCCAGTTTTAAGCATTTACCAGCATGCCACATCTCCTGCCTGATGGTGGTGACACCAGACTCAGCATCCACAGTCAAGGTGACAGTGTGGTATCCTGACCTGGCTGTTTCTGGTTGTGATGATCTGACTCCTATTGTTTCTACCCGTTTCTTAGACCTGACTCTCTAGTTTTTCAAGAGTCTGTGAACTAGCCCCTACTCCTCCAAGGCAGATGGTTCCCGACTTACTATGGTTCAACTTAAAATTTTTTGACTTTATGATGGTGTGAAATTGTCACAATTTCGAGGTAATGTATAGTATTCAACAAATTACTTAAGACATTCAAGACTTTCTTATAAAGTGGACATTGCATTGGATGTTTTTGCCTAATCATAGGCTAGTATCAGTGTTCTGCACATGTTTAAGGCAGGCTATGCTAAGCTATGATGTTCAGTAGGTTAGGTGTATTAAATGCATTTTCAACTTATGATATTTTCTGCTTATGATGGATTGATTAGGATGTAACTCCACTGTAAATCGAGGAGCATCTGTATACTCCTTTCTGCTCAAGTTAATCCATTTCTACTATTTTCAAATAAGAATCTCAGCAGGTTTATCACATCTTCAAAGTCTATCATAGACAGCTAACCCCAGCACCCTCACTCTATGCATATATTTTCCTTTTGCTTTTATTTATGCTTCTATTTTTGCATTAAGCACAGCATTATAAGGTATTTGTTTACATTTCTGTGTTCTTGAAGATAGGGACATTGTTTTATTTACCTTTGTTTCCAAAGTTGCCATCAACAGGCCTGGAGCAGAGAAGGTAATAAATAAACGTCGCGTGGTTGTTTGTTGATTTCATTCATGAGGAAGCTGAGGGTGTGTGTGGAGGCAGTTGTAGACATATCCCATAGGTCATGGGATCAACACTTCTGAAATGACCTACTACATCACTGTGATTCAGGGCAAGTGGGTAGGGACAAGCAGTTTGAATCCTCTTTTGTTGACTATAGCTGAAGCTGCATGACTCAGAGGCTGCATGGAACAGGGAACAGGAGAGGAAAGGGTGATATTATTATTCAGGAACTGAAAGATAATGTCAACAGAATCTTCTACTCAAAATAAAAATCTATGCTTAGAAAGAATTAAAAAACAGAGGGCAGATACAAAGATTAAAGAGCATGAACTGAAAACCAAAAGCATAAAAACTTCTGAATGGCTTACCAAAAGAAAACTATTAATGATGATTGAAGAAGAAAAGTATATAGGAAATACTAAAGAATATATATAAAAACACAGCCAAAATGCAAATCGTCATGTTTGTAATTTTTTTTAATTTCAGCATATTATGGGGGTACAAATGTTTAGGTTACGGGTATTGCCCTTCCTCACCTCCTCCCCACCCCCCGAGTGAGAGCCTCAAGCTTGTCCATCCTCTAGACTGTGCGCATCGCACCCATTAGGTGTGTATACACCCATCCCCTCCTCCCCCCTCCCATCTGCCCGATGCCCGATTAATATTATTCCTATATGTGCACTTAGGTGTTGATCAGTGAAACCAATCTGATGGTGAGTACATGTGGTGCTTATTTTTCCATTCCTGGGATACTTCACTTAGTAGAATGGGTTCCATATGTTTGTAATTTTGAGAGGACTTTTCATTGTTTTCTTATTTATGAAGGATTTTATAGGCTGAACTTAAATTTCAGCCAGTACTGTGAAGAATAAGGCAGAGAATGGGATTCTGTCGGTATATTTGTAATCCAAATTAAAGACCTTGTTACTAGCACCCTTCAATTTAATGCAGTCTGATATGGTTTTAATTGACACAATAAGTTTCACAGTGGGTGTAAAGATTTATGTAAATGTAAATCCAAAATTATACTGAGATCCTATCAGTCTACAATTACTTTTGAAGTCAACATGTGAACTGGATTGTCAAGGGAGTAAATCTAATGGAAAAGCTGCAGGGAAAATTGCTTAGCATGCTCATAAAAGATAAAAGAATCAATATGAGGTCTGTTTGTTACATGGTTTTGTATAATTTTTATTAACCGAAAAAAAGTTTAAAGGATTTTCTAACAGTTTTCTCTGGATTATCACATAAGAATGTTACAAACAAACTGGATGAGATGATAAAGGCAAAAATCCTAAATATTAGTACATTTTTTAAAGAAATATTAAGAGAGTCTAGAACAGTCAGCATCCCTAAAATGGTAGAGTAAGGACACATATAAATCCATTCCTTCACAAAAGCAATGAGAATGTTGGCAAAAAATGTCAAAATCCACTTGTTCAGAACTCTAAAAGTTAAGCAAAGTCTTGCAACAATTCAAGGTGTATTTAAGAAAAACCTGCCAAATCTTGGTGCAAAAAGGGATTCTTAAAAAAAAAAAAATTACTGAAATGTAATTTACCCACCATAAATTTCACTCAATTTATCTGCCCCGCCAAACATTTTTAGTAAATTTATTAGGTTGGGAAACCATCACCATAATCTAGTGGTAGAACATTTCTATCACCCCAATAAGATCCTGCGTGCCTGCCATGGATTAGAGAGTTGTCACAAAGGCGGGATTCTTTAAATGCACAGAACTCACACATAGAGGTAGACATCTTCCTTTTATTCTTTTATTTTAGTCTATTTCAGTGATTCTCCTATTCAGGGTATATTTTAGTTATTAAACAACATATGGATTTCTTTGTGGATATGTTAAAATATTTTTAAGGGTAATTTTTATGGTATTTTTTTTTTGCTTCATGTAAAACACTAGTTTCCTATGTAGTCATAATTATCACTTTGATATCTTCTTTAATCCAGTGGTTATTAAGAAAATATTTATTAAATATCTAAGTGGTTAAGTTTTTTGTTCGATTGTTTTAACATTGCCAGTAGTTTGCAATCTTACTGCATTTTATTAAAAAAAAAATCATAGTGTAGACGTTTCGCTTTGGATTTAGTGAAAAGAACTTGAAGCCACTTATGATCATTATTTAAAAATGCTTAATGGACAGTTTAAAAGATTATATTAGGTTCAACATACAATACATTTAGTTGCCTTATTAAAAATTAACTAAATCCTTATTTATATTTTCCTATTTGACTTTTCAGTGACTTAAATAGGTTTGTGCTCCATTATGATTATGTTTTAGTGTATTTTTCCCTGAAAGTCTTAGAGGTTTTTCTTAGTTTGTTTTGGTGCTATGTCATCAGGAACATAAATTCTTATAAGTATCTTGTACTTGTTTATTATGACTCGATTTTGTATTATAGCTTTAATAAATATAAAATTACACATTTGGTATTTTTCTTATTAAACTGTCACCTCAACTATATCTTTCTTGCATTTGAACATGAACTTTATCTATTTTTTAAGTTTTAAACTTTCTATATTTTTTTGTTTTTTGTTGTTTCTTATAAGCACATATAGTTAATTTTAATTTAGAAATTGGTCTAGACATCTTTTAGTATAAGCACATACAGATCAACCTCACACTTTATAACTGATGTACTGTATTCCATTACCTGTATGCCATTACTCATTTAATCATTTCCTCATGAGTAAGAAGTTGGGTTGTTTCCAATTTGTATCTTTGGTAATTATAAATGTGGTGGTGTGCACTCTTATATGTACAGCTTTGTGCATGGGCAGTTATATAAGTGAAATGAATTCTAAGCAATGTTCTTTATGGATTAAAAGTAGGTGCATTTTAATTAATTGATATTGCCAAAGTATCCATCAAAAAGTTTGCATTGGATATGCCAATTATGATAGGCTATAGTTATATACAAACTGATTTTTCCTTCTACTCAGTTATTAAGGACAAAGAGACACTGTCTGGTGGAAGAGAGGGAAAAAAATCTAATTTATTTTTCTTCCAAATGAATAACCAGTAGTCCTAGCATTATTTATTAAATAATCCATGTTATTTCTTGAAATGTCATTTTCATCATATGTTGACATTCCATATAAACTGAATGAACTTCTAATCTGTATATATTTTCTTACAGTTTCATGGCAATGTATCATACTGTTATGACTTCTGATGTTATAGTTTTTTTTTTCTAATTTGGTCTTGAGGTCTATCTCTTGGGATTGGCCGTAAGCCTAAATAGGCACTCTCTAGGACAGCCCCAGTGAGGAAGTTATGTTTGGGAGTGTGGGTATCAGGTTGAGACACAATGAGGAAGTAAAACCAAAGTGTATGAAACAGAAGAAGTTTATTACTCACAAGTTTCAGAGAGGTTAGGGGGAACAACATGAGGCTGGCAGGAAGTCTGGAGGTGGCAGGGAGCTCAAAAAGTGGGTGGGAGGTGATAGAGGGAGGAAGGAGGACTGTGGGGCTATGCCTTTATTAAGGTTCACAGGTGTATGCCTTAGGCTTTCTTGTAGAGGTTGTGGACTGGGTAGTATAAGGAAAACATGTAAAAGGGGGGAACTTATTTACATGACTCTGGTTTTGACCCTTCGATTTTATCATGATCAGAAGTTATGGGGTGTTGTTGGGTTTGGAGTCAAGACAATGAGGCACTAGTGGGTCATATCACAAACAACCACTCAGGGAGGGAGGTTTAACTGGCCCAGAAGCAATGGGATATGACAGAGTTTCAAACAACTTATGTCAGAGCTAAAAGTGGATGTCAAGATAGCAACTATATTAAACAACTTTATGACACAAATGTTTTCAAAACATTATTTTAGCTTTATATTTTAAAATATATCATATCAGAGTTTGCATTTCAAACTCAGCTACAAACACTTAACAGTGACAGATAAATATAAAAAGGGAAAACAAAAACATATGGTTATATAAAAAATATGATGTATGTATTTTGGTTAGCCAGTATTGGAACAGAAAAGCAAAAGGATGAGTCAGGCTAATGCTGCTGAGCTGTTGTTTTCTGCATCATGAAGTGGGCAATGCTGGTCAGGTTCCTGGCTCTGTGGAGTAGAGGGGACAAAATGGCTTCACACCAAGGAAGGACTTGAGGCAGGCTTACTACTACCTGAAGTGAGAACGTGGAGTATAGCACTCTCACACCCAGTTTTGAAAAGAGGCAAAACAAATAAGCAACCTCAGGCCAGTTTCTGCATGGGGCATGAAGCCAGCATTAACGTCACACCCAAGCCAGACAAAGACATAAGCAGAAAATACCATGTGAATACAGATACAGAAAACCTCAAAAAAAAATTTACTAGAAAACTGACTCCGGCAGCATACTGAAAGGATTATATGCCATGGCTAAGTGGGATTACCCTAGGAATACAATGTATGAAAACCAAGCGATGTTAATAGCATTTTAATACAATGAAGGAAAAAAACTCATATGATCATCTCAGTTGATGCAGGAAAAACAGTCAACAACATCCAATACCCTATCATGATTAAAAAAAAAAAAAAAAGAAACCACAAACAATAAACAACAAACTACGAAGAAGGGAACTTCTTCAACATGATAAAGTGCCTTTAAGAAAATCCACAGGTAGCATCATCCTCAATGGCAAAAGACTAACAGCTTTCTCCCTACGATCAGGAACAGGACAAGGATACCTGCTTTCACTACTCCTATTCCACATTGCACTGGAAGTTCTAGCCAGAGCAATTCAGCAAGAAAAAGAAATAAAAGGCATCCTTTAAAAAAGGAAAAAGTAAAACTATTTCTATTCACAGATAACATAAACTTATATATAGAAAATCCTAAAGAATCCACAATAAAACCATTAGAACTACTAAATTAATTCAGCAAAATTGCAGAATATAAGATGAACATACAAAATCCAAATGCATTTCTATACACTGGCAGTGAACAATTTGTAAAGGAAATTAAGAAAGCAATCCCATTTACATTATGCTAAGTGAAAGAAGCCAAACACAAAAGGCCACATATCATATGATTCTATGTATACAAAATATATAAAATAGGCAAATCCACAAAGACAGAAAGCAGAGTAGTGGTTCCCGGGAGCTGGAGAATGAGATGCAATAGGGAATAACTGCTTAATGGGCAAAAGGTTTCCCTTTGATATTATGAAAATGTAACGGAACTAGATAATGTTGATAGCGGCACAACACTGTGAATGTACTAAAAGCTGCTGTATTATACAATTTAAATGGTTGAAATTATGAATTTTATGTTAGTGGATTTTACCTCACTAAAGAAAAGAAAAAATTAGGAAAAACGTATAAAAAGTGAGACAAATTAAATTATAAACTATAAGGGTAGAAAAATGTTCTCATATTTTGTGAATTGTAAAACACATAAATGGACTAAACTTGTCCATTTGGACTGGATTAAAAAAGTAATCCAAGGAGACATATTTAAAGCATAAGGATACATTAAGTTATTAGCTGAAAATAAGATGATGGAAAAAGATGAAGCAAGAAAATATCAACCCAAAGAAAATAGTTTGTCTATAGAATCATTTAAAATATATTTTAAAACAAAAGTATATATTGTGGCAGAGAGAGTCATTTTTAATGACAAAGGATTCAACTCCTCAAGAACAATAAAACAATTGGTGTGCACCTAATAAATATCCTCAAAATATACAAAGCAAAAATTGATAGTAAAATAAGGAAAAACTGACAAATCCATTTTAGTGGGACACCTCAAGGTACCTTTCTCAATTAAATATGAGCAGCAGGCTTGAACAAAAGGAAATACAGTAAGTTGAGCCTTCGGCATTGAATTCACCATCACAGAGCTATTCTTCACAAGCATACATAGAAAATTACAAAAAAGATCTTGCCTACTTGATCACAGGCTAAAGAGGCTAACCAATTTCAAAAATGGATACAGACCGAGTTCTCTCTTTCAGGCTACCTCCTTTGCAATTGCTTCCCAGGGTCTCTTCTAAGCTCTGGCATCCAATTATCACAAAACCATGGCTTTAAATCAGAATCTCCTTACTGTCAATTTAGTTTAGAGATATGATGGGTTTAATCACAGGGTATTTAGCAAGATTAGCAGCTCCTCAGCCATCGTGCAACATACTTATATTAGAGACTGTAATGCTGTAATAGGATTGTCTCCATAGAACTCAAAAGGCCACAGTATTATTAATTACTTAAACTTCTGTTTGGCACATGATCTTAGCTCCTCTAAGGACCTGGGGAGTCAAGGTAAATGGGATTTCTACAGTATCTTCAAAATTGCCATGAAGTATCTTATCTTAAAACCAAGGCAAGTATAATAATAATAATAGTGTTAATAATAGCAACAGCTACTAATTATTAGACACCCTAAGCACTTGCTAGATCCTTGATTTTTTTGGAAATGATAATAATAATACTTGTCCAGTACTCATTAAGTCTCTGAAAATATTCTAAATGTTTTATATGTATTACCTTATTTAATACTGCAAAACCTTATATAGTAGGTATTATGTTTTTTCACATTTTTATGGAAGAGGAAATGAGAGCTCAGAAAATTTAAGAAACTTGCCCCAGATTAGAAAGCTAATACATGACATTACAGAGAGTTAAACTAACATCTCTGACTCCATAGTCCAAGCTGTTAACCCCTATCACACCCTCCTTCCCCACATATCTCATTTTATTTATTTCTTATTGTCTTCTCTTTAGGATCAGGTTAAAGAGAAAGTAAGTGAGGTCCAAGGAGGGCAAATACCATTTTCAAGGTCACAACACTGGTCAGTGGCAGAACAGGCCTTGGAAATCCAGTTGGCCTGATTCCCATACTTGTGCTCCTAACATGTGGGCACTTCTGTTCAGAATAGAGCCTCAGTGAAAATGACCTCAATCTCACTAGGAAGGAAAGCCGTGATTTCTGACAAAATCCTTGGCTGGCAACTCATGCTTTACAGCTAAATTAGAACCCTTTTTTCTCAGCCATGATTTCAACAAACAGTTGCTTAATTCGAGGAGCCTTTTGAAAAGAGAATCATAAATAATGAGACTGAGTCTCTGAAATGTTTTCCTTTAACTTAAGGTATATAAAATTACATTTATTTGCCAATCTTTTGATATAGGGCCAAGGCCTTCTCTCTAAATATGCATATGCTAGTTGGAACTCTTTTTGTTGTCATGTTTCTTGCACCCTTAATGCATCTGCTAGGATTTTGAGATTAAAGTGAAACCCGAATTTAAAGACATTTATGAAGCAATCTAAGTCCAAATTCCGACTCAATTCTAACACATATTTCCAAAACATTTATAGTTGTCTGGCATATATACATTACATATACTATATAACACAAATATATAATATATAACAATATAGTATATGATATATATGTATATGCATAAATATGTATCATATATAAATACATATAAAATGTATGGTGATATATATCACTAAATATGTAATATTTATCATATATTGTACATGGTAAAAAGCATGTATTTGTTAGTGATTTGTCCCTATCAGGTTTTTCCAAGCATTTTACTTAACTTTCACAGAAAAAACAACTATATTTCCTTTTGGACACATATTTATTGGTTTTTGTTTATGAAATATAAAGTTATGTTAACTAGAGTGACAGGCACAACAAACATTAACATGAAGGAAAAAATAAAGGTGACTGCTGGCCGGCACACACCCCAGGAATGTCCAGCCCGCAGAAGAGCCCATGGGCTGCAGGCAGGCTGCATTCTCGGGGCATCAGTCAGAATGTTCTACAGAAACATCAGGTTAGTCCTGGGTGGGAATTAAGTAGAGGTTGGCTCTGAAGGTGTGCATAATAGTTTTAATACAGGGACTATGACTTATACGCACCTTGTTACAATTTCCCTGTGTTAAACCCCTTACAATTTCTGTTGTGTGCTGTGCTTGAGGGCATCCTTAAAAGCATCCCAAAGTCTCAAAGACTGAAAACAATGTTGTAAAGAACAACAGTGGGTGACAATAGCCCCAAGACCACTTTCCCAATTCAGAGTTGTAGGGCTTGTCCAGCCTTTGTCAGTTGAAAGTAGCCCATTTAACTGTGGTTCTGAACCTTAATTGTATATATAGAATCATGTTTAAAACATGTTGAAGTGTGGACCCCATTCCCAGAGAGATTGATCTCATTGATGTGGGGTGCAGTCTGGGCATTTTTAAAAGCCCCACCCCCAGGTGATTTTAATGTGTGGCAAACATTCGGGACCAATGATACAGAAATTCTCAAGGCTCTGAGGTTGCCACTAAACCCAAATCAAGGATTGTGGAGCAGCAGCCACTCCCCTCCACCCCAATGAACCCAGGGCTCTTGCATATTAAAGAAACCTTGAAGGTCTCATTGGATTTTACTGTCAATTCAGGAATTATCTGTTTTGACTTGGATGTGAGGGCACGGGTGGTATAGGACTGGCTCAGCTCACTCCTACCAAATATTGGGGGATGCTTGGAATCATCCCACCCATCTGTAGAAGACATATCCAAAGACTAATCCACATTAGAAACAAAGTCTCTGAAGTCAGCTCTGTAGCAGCTCTGTAGCTCTCATCCAAATTTTTACCTTAGGCTTGGCTCATGTAGTGTACGTAAAACCATCAAAATCCTATAACCTGGGGAAATCCCTGTGTATTATCTATCTGCAAAGGAGATTCACCTGCTGCCCTTTGGAGGACCAGCCAACTTGCTTTCTAAAGGTGCAGTGAACATTGCCATGGAAAAGCTTGTGTTGTAGAGGCTGCCTTGGGTCTTCTCTGGATCTTTGGCATTGAGGAGCAATTGACCTTGAGGAAATCTCTTCACCTTTCCGAGGTTGGATTAGATGATTACTAATAATTTTCTGACCCTAAATCCTATATTGCCTTGTGTTTTAGTTGCTCAATGATGTTTTCAGTGGAGTGAGGACCACGCCATCTACTTCTTTTGGAGGTGCCCTCTTCTCTGCTGTCAGTGTCTGGCCCAGCCTATGTGAACAGCAAACATTGTGGGAAAGACTATACCAATGCATGATGCTGTCTTTTAGGGTGAGCCCAAAACCTTCTGTTTCTTTCCTCGTACTCTTTTTGCCTTCTTCTCTCTCAAGGAGGAGGAACACTGCTGGCCACTGATTGGGTCATCTTTTCCACAGCTGGAGGCTCGTGGGCATTAAGGAGGCTGTTCCAGGCATTCAGCTCAGCCATCTTACTCTCTTCCTTTCAGCACTGGTACAAGTGCCTTTCATTAAGGTGACATGGAATAATCTGAGACTCAAATTTGAGCTTTGGATCAAAAATAGATAAAGTGGGCCTCTTTTGTTTCAGACATTCTTGTCCTTTGACCCCTCTGCTCCAAGCCATCAGTGAGAGACAAGAATCCTCTGTGTGGTCCAGCCAATATCACCACGGTTCTGTGTTGGAGGCTGGAGTGTAACTCTGTCTTATAAAAACCGAGAATTACTTTACTTGACTGGCCAATGACAGTCCATAGTTTCTCCTCCAGCGCTTTGCAAAAAGGATGTTTGATTCAGAGATGGTTTCTAATGTTTCTGAGTTCTTAAGCTAAAATAACCTCTTGATATACTCTTTGCCATACTATCACGAAGAAAATCTGCTTGCTAGGCTGATGGTGACAAAATGCGGACTGGCTCCTTGAGGAGGGACCACGGCTGTTCTTCTCACTACTGCGTCTTCACTGTCTTGTAGAGTGATTGCTCAATAACTAGCTGTTGACTGAATTAATGCACGCATAGCTGGCTAGTAAAGTTTCTAACTACTCTGTTGCCATGTTGTGATGATAAAGTGAGGCTTTGACAGCCTTCTAGCTGATAGATAAGTTCTCTTATTTCCATTTTTTCACAAATCCACAGCTATCAGCACTGACCCACTTCTGGCTAGGAGATAAGCTGGTAGGAATTTGAGGAGTTGGATTCTATAGCCCCAAAAATTAACAGGACGGGTATTTACATTTAATTCTGAGTATTTTTAAGCATTTCAAGATTTACTCAATAGTTACTTCGAAGTCTGAAAGAGACAGCATTTTAAATCATTTCTTTACATGCATTATGTACATTGTACATGAGAAGTTTGAAATAACTGTTTGTATTCTATGTACAAATGGCTATTTTTATAAACCAAAGACACCTAAGCTATATCTCAGTTGCACATTGAAATAATTGAGTGGGAGAATCTTAAATTAATGTGCTTTGGTTTATTTTTTAGTGTGATATTCAAATTTAGAATTGAGGCGAAGCCAAAATGTGCAACAGCATATAGCTACTGGTCTATCCCTCTTTTTATTCTAAGTCCTTGTCTCCTCACTCCTGAATCCTTCTCCCCAATAGTTTCTCCTTCTACTCACTGACCAGTGGCCTAGTATTCTCTCCATTCTCTGCTTCTTTCCATTGTAATGTTTAATCAGGAAACTATCTAATACACTTTGCAATATTGAGGTTAGTATCACATTAAACTTTTTTTTAAAGAACCTTTTTAAAAAAAAAGTATAATGTGATACTAAGTCTTAGTGGAATTTTCATCTCAGCAGGCAACAGGAAACCTTTCACCAAAGAAATAAAACTTTAATTGTGGAATTTCCTGGGTCAGTGGACTGGAGGAAGTATGTTGGAAGCAGAGATAGGAGGAAAGTTTGGTGAATTTGAGAGGCAACTTTCACATGTCTCTGAAATCAAGCCTATAGCTAGCTTGGGGTCCAATATGTCTGTCTTCAGATAACCCAGCCTAGAGACTGCACATTCTGCACCTTAGTTGGGAGGTCCTGGTTGTGAGCAGTTTTATTGAAGCATTAATAGCATAGGCTTCATAAATAAGAGCATCTTAGGTTTGAATATGGACTCGTAATTTCTAGCTCTTTAGGCAAGTTATACAAACTTTCTCAGTTTTTATTTCCTTGTCTATAAAATGTACATAGGTTAATATGAAGATTAAATGAGATAATGTACTTAGCTTTGCATAGTGAAAACTAGAAAATGTTCAATAAATATTAGTATGTGTGTACTCATGGGCACATGGGCATGTACACACACACAAACACAGCAGAAAGAAATTCAGGTCTACTTTCTTCAACTTCAACTCTTCAGGAGGCCTAAAGAACAAACTCTAGGAGGCCCCTGTGCTGGTGCAGAGATGGGAAGAGATGGGAAATAGGGGGTCCCAAGAGGTGGATGGTGCCATCATGGTATGAATAGATGGGAAAACCACGGGAGGGATTAAGGAGATATGGGCTCGGATAGGAAGTGATTGGGACAGACCATGGGCAGAAAGAGGGAAAAGACAAAGGGTGCCTGTGCTGCATCCAGCTTCAACTCTAACTTCTGACTCATTAGTTTGTCATTTTAGGTGTTTGGATTGCAAAAGCAGCACAAACACTGCCATCAAAAACAGGAAGTTACATTGTAAATTAAATTTTTCCACTGAGTAGATAACATTTCTAAGCTATTTGTACTTGGCAGACACTAAAAGAAGACATCCATGAGTAGATTCTGTTTTCTCTCTGTGACTTTGATTGGGCAGCAAGGGCACACACATCATCTTGAATTTTATTTAGCAATCCTAAATCAAGGAAGAGAGTTTCCGGAAGCACAGAGACAAGTTGAGCAAGCAGGCCTGCCATAGAATTGCACTATATTGATCTGATGCTAAAACAGAATGGTAGAGTTTTACTGAAATATTTGTTTAGTCACCAAAGAGCACTGAAAAAGGAGATATAAGGTCTGCACAGCAGTACTGCTTAAATCAAAGCTCTCTACTTGCAGTTTTGAGAAGTCTGGTTGTACGGTAAAATCTCGATTAGTTGGAATTCCTTGTCCCTTATAGAGCAATCTCACAAGAGAGATTTAGTGCAAATAGGTATTTCCAGAAAAATCAAGAAATAATACAGAGCAGGACAGCCTTCTCCACATCTCTAGGATTTAGCATAAAAAACAACTGAAGGTTAGAACAATCCCCTGGGACCAAAAAGAACTCCTGTAACCAAAGAACATTCAATTTATCTTTTCATAGTTTGTAGGCTAAGACAGGAATGTAGAACAATAAATTGAAGGATTTTTTTCAGCAATTTAATTGCAGAAATTAAAAACAAAACAAAACAAAATGTATTTGGTTTAATTTATGTCTACCCCAACATTCAGTTGATAAATATACCCACCCCTGAGTATTGTGCGTGAATGTTTCACTCTTCTTTTAAGAGACTAAGGAAGAACAGAAGCCTTATACATGGCTACACCCAGAGAGCCCTCCCCAGGATAACCTTGATTTACAATTACCCAGTTTTCTTTTTTCTCATCGTTATTTCCAGTGGATGTTTTCACTAACTGGAGAATTCTCAATCCTTCTGACAACTGCAAGATGCCCTCCTTACTCTAACCTTCAGGGGAACTCTTTGTAGTAGAGTAAGCCTACACAGCATGCAAAGGATAGAGGGAAGGGAAAAAAGGCACCTCCTCTTGGGGGAGGTATGGCAGGTTGTAGTGCTCTTGGTGGAGGGGGAGGGCTCTGTGTGTGGAATTTCTTTTCCTTCAGCTGGTGTAGGAAGGTGGAGCAGGAGATGCTTCAACTTTGGAAGTCATCCCTGCCATGAATGACTGATTGCGGCCAGGACAGGAGGTGGAGCCAGGACCAGCTGGCAACTCAGGGTTGAGAGGTGAGAGGGATAGAGTAGATCTTGAGGTTGTCACAGAAACCAGCTCAGTTCACGAGTTATGATCATACCGTAATTTGGGAATAGGAGCACTAACCAAAAATCCAGAGGTTATATTTGCTTGCAGTGTCCCTTACTGCTCTGGCAACAAAGTTTGATTTCTATGCCATCTATCTTTAGTCTTCCCTCTACCACCCTTACTTACGCTCACAAGAGCCAAACTCTCCTATAAATACATTGTGGCTAAAAATAAAGAAAATTATGGTCATCCAGGAAAATTAATTCCGTATATAACATTAAATTCTGAGTTCCAAACATCGTGCTTTTGGAACAGACCATTTGTATATTGAGGTTGCAATGAACTATTTTACGTGCCTGAGTTGTACTTTTTTATTTTCTACTAAGCCTTTTTGGACCTTTCCCTTTAATATTGAATCATGTTGTCTCTTGGAAATAGGCTTATAGAAGATTAGGTCTGGCTGATTTCATTCTGCTCTACCGGATTACTGCTCACCTGACTCAGACCTATTTTGGAGACATATGACAGCATCTACCTATCAACAGTACAGAGGATTGTGTGTGTATATTTTAGTAATTGGTTGTTTTTGCTCAGTGAATGCTTCCTTTTCAATCCAGTCTTATGTAATTTGTCTCCAGAGGCAGATGTGAATATAGCTCATTGTATTGAGCACATTGCAAATGAAGAACTAAGACCCAGAGAGGTTAATTAACTTGACCAAGGTTACCTAGGGAGCCAGCATCTGTATTTTGGCATTCCCATTAGTTTGAACCACAGCCCTTTGACCTGAAAGGGGCTTGGAGACCATTGCCTAAAATTCCTTCTGTTCAGAGATAAGGAAGCCAAGGTCGTAAAGGTTAATTGATCTTCCCCAGGTCACACAGCTGATCAGCGGCAGGGTTACAACTAGAGGTGGGGTCTCCAGTCATTTGGTCCCCAGTTCTGCTCACAGTAAAACATACACATTCAATCATACACTTCAGAGTCTCCAAATGGCTATTTTACTTAATGAGAGGGAAAGATCAACCTTCATGGTGATTAGGAAGGTTTCTAATTGCTAATGCTGATATCTAGTTATTGGGCACATGACCAGAGAGTTGTAAGAACTCCGTTTATAAAGCTATAGAAAATTATCCAGAATCCTAATAGCTTATATTAGTAGAAAATTTTGACAGAAAGGAGAAAATGTTCGCTCTTACCCTAGGGGAAGGGGAAAATAGGATGGCTGAATAAGAGAAATAAATCAGAGAATGGCAGAGAAAGTGTCTTTTCTGCCTTTGGATGCAGTTGTGCAAGAACATGCTGCCTGGGCAGAGGCAGCCATCTTGCAAGTATGAGAAGCATAGCTTGAGATGAATAGCCAATATACTGGGGATGGCAGGAAAAAAGAAGAAAAACCCAGAGAGACTTGGGGTCTTGATGACATTGTTCAACCACTGAGCTAACTCCCATCTGTGGATTTCTTGTCATGTGATGTTCTGGAGTCAACTCTTAAGGTGAGAATTGATTGTGTGGACCTCTTCCCAACTCTGCATTCAACAACTGTGTTGGTAGCATGGAATCATCCATGGCGGGTATATTTACACCATGGAACTTGCAAATGCTACAAATCAGGGCCTTTTAAATCTCCAGAGAGTCATTTATTAAACACTTGCCAGCTGACCACTGGATATAACAAATTCTTAAGATTTAAGCCACTTTTAGTTGTATCCTCTAGTACATGCAATTGAGACACAATGATTGATGTACTAGTGTGGCCTTGAAAAGCTTATCTATACTGTACTTAACTACAGATCATATACAGTTAATCACCCTAGATGGTTGCTGGCATGGAGTATGTTCCAGTCGGGGACACGTGTCTCATACTACCAACAGAGAAAGTGTATTCACAGCTGTCTCGTTTAGCTGGGACTTCCCACTTTAGATTGGCTTGATAACTAGAGGCTTTGGGAATGAATCATTTGATAACTGTCTCGTTGTGGCTCTGATGGATGTGTAATAAGGTAATAAGGTAATAAGAGCTGGGAACTGTGTGGAAGAAAGTGCTCTCTGGGGTAGCATCCAGAGGGCAGGGTTTCTAGAAGAGGAGCTACAGGCAAGAGTTTTAAGAGTCCTGGATTCCTTAAACAGTATCAAAAGCATCCTTAAAAGTCCTTCAAGGATGATCTGATGCACGAGAAACACTCTCACAGACAGCATGGACTACATTCTGCTTCTCATTTCCTTTCATGGGATGAAAATGATATCCAATCAAGTACAAGGAAGGGACTCAGAGAAGGCAATACAATGTAGGGATAACAAGTTCCTGAATTTCGGTATACCAGAATTCTAGTCTTCATTGTTTTGCCTTATGTGAATTATTTTAATTCATGGTTTGTTTCCTGTGTTTTAAAATAAAGGTGTTGGACTAAATGTTTTCAAAGAATCTTTTCATTTTTGAAGCTGTTTCCAAGAGAGGATGCTTACATGATTCTATTAATATAGAGGAAGTTATCACTCATCCACTTGTTTATTCAACAAGTATTTAGTGAGTGAGTATAGTATGGTAGATGAGTCTTGGCTCCATAATATCAAAGCCATGTGGCCATGGAAAGGTAGTTAACCTACCTGAGCATCTGTTACTACATTTGTGAAAAGGACGTAATGATATACAGCACATACGTTTGGAGAGGTGACCAATAAGATTGTGTTAAAGTATTTTATAAAGTTGTGAAATCCTATATAAAGGGGATCACTATTAGTATTACTACCACTACTTATACAGAATAGTTATTATTTTGGGGGATGTCCAGTATCTACCTTTATCCCTCCCACTCTTTACTAATAGCCTGCCAGTCTCCCTCTGAAGAGACCACTCCATTGTGTATAGTCTTAGATGGAAGGTAGTTCTGGTACTAGCCTCTTATCCTCACCTCTCATTGCTGTCTCTCTTGTGGGATTTGATGGAGCTTGATTGGCCAGTTAGACATGCGCTCCAGGGACTTTGAACCTTCAAATATTTAGCAATTGACTCAAAGTAGCAGTGGATGTTTGAAGGCTGGTTTCATTGGAGGAGTAGCACAAGGATCCTATGGTTCCTGCCTTGTGCCCAGGGCTATGGTTCCTAAACTTTGGCAACTTAAACTTGATTTTTTACTTTTCCCCAATTATGTTTTGTTTTTACTTGTGGGAAAAGGTTTTTTCCAAGACAGCCAGAAGTGTGTCCTCATCAAAGATGAGGTATCTTGTCTTTAATCTATCTAATTTAGAAAACAAAATCAGCACCACCTAAAATAAACATAAAGCTGTTGGGAACACATGGTGTGACTAATGTATATTTAAGACAATCTAATGAAGATAATTATAAACTCAACATTAGAGGAAAATTATCATTGTTTGTTCCCACTGGTGGCCAAAGCTGTGTCTTCAAGTCAAACAATGTTAAATTACCTGCCGGCTCAGGTGAGAGATGGGCATTCTAAGATAACATGAGAGTTGTTTTGTATGCCACAAGAACATGATTCTTCTGCTTGAAAGAGAAATAAGTGGGCATAGAGGTAAGACAATATATCTTTGCCAAACTACCTTGTAAGTATTACTAATAGGGCCTGAAGTGAGGTTTTGTAAGAGACTTAATAAATCTAAGTTCAGAGTTTGAATTGTCTATTTGTGGCTATTGACAAAAGGAAACTTTGGTCTCCAACACAAACTGTCCTGTCCTTTAGTTGTCAAGAAGAATCAGCTGTCTCCCCTAAGCATGTTTGATTGATCGATTGCTTAACATCATTTACTAAGAAACAAACAATGTGCAAGAATGACATTCTGGATTGAATTTTCAGTGTAAATGACATAATGCTATTTATTCAGGGGCAATATGGCCAAACTATATTTAATTTCGCATAATTTTTTGCTGACGTTTTCTCAGAATGTCTTTTAAATTGGAAAAGTATTGCATGCTGCATGGGATAATAAGATAGAGTAGTAGACATCCTTATGTTGATATCAAGCTATTCTTTTTAGGATCTTCTAGTTCAGAATAATAATAACAAAATCAACAACAAGAACAAGAACAACAAAAGGATTTCTCAAGCATTATGTGTATGGCCATCATTCTGAACTTTGCATTATCTAATCAAATCCTAACAACAGCTTTATGAATTTGACAACTTTTTAATCTATAATTTATAGATGAATGAACCAAAGCTCAGAAATGTTAAATAATTTCATATTCACCGAGTCTCTAAGTGACATAGACTAGGTCACATCTGTCCAAAAACTTTGCTCTAACATGTTACTGTCTCAGCAGACCAGAACCTTACTTTAACATTTCAACACTGCTAAAATCTCCCTGTTATTTCACACATTTGATAGAGTGAATAATGGCTTTCTTTGTTTTTAGAAAAGCTACATTATAAGCTTGACTGCTAAGTTAAAGGGAGCAGAAGTTTTTAATGACTTTACTTCTACCTTGGTCATTTATGATCACAGGGAATGAAGAGATCAGGGATAATTTGAATTCCTCTTTCCCCCATCCCACCATGGAACATCATTGCCCACAGTGATCCAGTTTAGAGATATGCGTTATATATAGCCACCGCTGGAAAATCACAAGGCATGTTGTTATGATAAAAAGTTTTAAAAGGACTGCAGAAAAATTCTGACTTTCCTTAACCTAGCTTTCTCAAACTTTAGCTATATGACATTTGATAAATTGATTGTATTTATTAATGTTCAATGACATCAACACAAGGGGAAGCACAGCTCTAGAAAACACACAAAAATGACTTATGTTTAATTTCTTCAGAATGTTTTTATTTTATGTTCAACTGATAAGTGGTGTAATTCTTAGATAAGTGGTCATATTCAACATACAGGGCAGGTCCACATATGCCACTATAGCAATTAGAAATATAATGGCCACATTGTGCTATAATCATAAACCATAAAATTTACCTGTTACTGTGTAAAATTCTGTGGTTTCAGTATATTCACAGCTGTAAAATCATCATCATAATCTAGTTTCAGAATATTTCATCACCCCAAAAAGAAAACACTAATCTACTTCCATTCTCTATGGATTTGCCTACTCTGAACATTTCGTATAAGTGGAATCATATAATAGATGGCCTTGTGTGACTGTTCTTTTTTACTTAGCATAATTTGTTTAAGGGTTATCCATATTGTGGTATATATCAGTATTTCACTCTTTTATACTGTCAAATAAAATTCCATTATGTGGATATATCAGATTTTGTTTGTCCATTCATCTCTTGATGACATTTGGGTTATTTACACTTGTTGGCTATTATGAATAATACTGCAATACACATCCATGTATAAATGTTTTATGGGTTTCTGTTCTCTTGAGTACACATTTAGGAGTGAAATTTTTGGGTCATAGGGCAACACTATGTTTAATTTTTTGAGAAACTGCCAGACTGTTTTCCAGAGTAGCAGCACCATTTTACATTTGCACTAGCAATGTAAGAGAGTCCTTATTTCTCCATGTCCACACCAACACTTGTTATTTTCACTATTATTGTTATTGTGTAGTGGTATCTCATTAGGGTCTTAATGTGCGTGTCTCTAATGGCTAATGATATTGAGAATCTTTCATGTACTTGTTGGCCATTTGTATAACTGTTTTGGAGAAATGTCCATTCAAATCATTGCCAAGTTTTAAAATTGGGTTGTCTTTGAATTTTATGTATATAAACACTATATATATATGTGTGTGTGTGTGTGTGTGTGTATACACACTATGTACAAATTCCTTATTAGATGCAGGCTTTGAAATATTCTCTCCCATTCTGTGGGCTGTTTTTTCTTAAAGGTATTTTTGAAGAAAGATTTTAATTCTGAAATTTCCATGGAGTTCATTTGTTGCTCTTGCTATTGGTGTCATATCTAAGCAATCATTGCCTAATCCAAGTGCATGAAGATTTATGCATATATTTTCTTCTAGGAAATTTATAATTATAGCTCTTATATTTAGGTCTATGATTGATTTTGAATTTATTTTTGTATGTAGAATGGGGTAGGGTCCAATTTCATCCTTTTGCATGTGAATATCCAGATGTCTCAAACCACAGCAGTTTATTGTCTTACAATTCTGGAGGCTAGAAGTCTAAAATCAAGGTGTTGGCTGGGCTATGCTCCCACTGAAACCTGTGGGAGAAGATTCCTCCCTGCCTCTTCTAGCTTCTGGTCTTTTCTGGCAATGGTTTGTGTTCCTCATCTTGTAGATGCATCACTCTAAACTCTGTCTCTGTTGTCACATATATGTCTTTTCTTGTATGTCTCTCTTTTTCCTATCAGCACATCAGATTAAGAGCCCACCCTGCTCCAGTATGACTTAATCTTAACAAATTACATTTACAATGGCCCTATTTCCAAATAAGGTAACATTCTGTGGCTCTGGGGGTTAGGACTTCCACATGTCCCTTCTGGGGGACACAATTCAACACATAACAGTCTGCACTCTGCCGTCCCCAAATTCATGTCCTTCTTAGGAAAAAAAAATAGATTCACTTCAACCCAGCATCCCCAAAAGTCTAAGTCCAAAATCACCATCTAAATATCACCAACTCAAAGTCTCAATTCTCATAAATCACCTAAATTAGTTTTAGATGAAACTCTTGATATGATTCATTCTGGAGCAGAATTACTCTCCATCCATGAACCTTTGAAACCAGATAAGTTATCTGCTTCCAAAATACAATGTTGGGACCAGAGTACAAAGATATTCCCATTTCAAAAGGGAGAAACTGGAAGAGAGAAAAGGGTCACAGACCCCAAACAGGTCTGAAACCTAGAAGGGTAAATTATTTTGGTTTTCAAGGGCTAAGAATAATCCTCTATGGCTCAGTATTCTGTCCTCTTGGCCTGCAGAGATAGTGGCCTTACCCTCTTGGTCCACTGGACTGGCAGTCCCACCCTCTCAGCCCAAGGAGGTCCTGTAGGACAGGAATCTGCATCTGCAGCTCTTTCCTCAGGGTCATTGTTCCTTCATTTCATCCTGTCTCTGTTCTTTAGTCCAGTCCACTGGTGTTTCTGCTGGCATACAACTTTCAAAAAAATTTGTTGTTCTCCCTTGCAATTCACAGGAATCTGAGCCATCAGACAAGAGAGCCCTCCACTGATCTCTCCTGGATAACCATATCTCTCTTTCTGGCTTCTATTGAGTTGGATGATTGAAACCATAAGTCAAACATCTAGCAAATGGTTGTTCAGACACACTCTAGGCCCTGTTTCCAGAGTACACTATCTGTATGGGCTTAACATTTTCCAAGTCATCAAGTGCTATTTCCTTTTTACTTAACAATTCATTCCTCAATTTATCTCTTTCCTCTCACATTTTACTATTAGCAACAAGGAGAAACACTTTGCTTGGTAATCTCAACTAAGTATCCAAGTTCATTACTTAGAAGTTTTATTTTCCATCTAACAAAAGAACATAATTTTGCAAAATTCTCTGAAACTTTTTGACACAGATCATCATTCTTCCAGTGTCTGCAAATATGTTGGTAATTTCTGTCTGAGACACCACCAGAAGCAATTTTAATGTTCATTTTTCTAGTGTCATTCTATTAGGTTATTAAGTATGGAATATTCAATTTCCTTTAGTACTAAGTTTGACAGTTGATATCTCTGACATTTCACTTGGACACTTCTTGTTATATTTATTTATTTTTATTGTGAAGGTACATCCTCATTCTTTCAAATGCATGTTTTGGCTTGTGATTATTTTTCAAATTTTCTTTAGAGTAATTTTTATAAAACCATGGATAAGTCAAAAATTTGTGTTATTTTCAAATATGAGTTCTGTCATAGAACCAATGTTGCACAGACAGCTCAAAATATCAACTAAGTGTTTAGGAAGGATGTGGCTAATGAACGCACAGTACCTTGATGGTTTGAAAAGTTCCATTCTGCTGATTTTAATCTTGAAAATGAGCCATGTGGATGACCTGAGACCAAGGTGGATAATGATGAACTGAAAGCTGTAGTAGAGGCAAATCCATCTCAACCTATGCATGAATTAGCAGCAAGATTTTACATTACTATTCCAACAATATTGGATCATATGAAACATTGGGCAAGATAAGGAAGCTGGATAGATGGGTTCCACATGAATTAAACGAGTGTCAGAAGAGAAATCATCTCCAAGCTTGCCTTTCTTTGCTGTCATGACATAAAGGTAAACCATTTCTACACTGTATTGTTATATGTAATGAAAAATGTATTTTTTTTTTTTGACAATTGCAAGCATTTGGCACAATGGTTGGATAAAGATGAAGTGCAAAACACAGTTTAAAACTGAATATTCATCAAACAAACCTAATGGTGTCTGTTTGGTGGTCCAGTGCTGGTATTACCCACTACAGCTTTATTAAACCTGGTCAGTCAATTACAGGAGATGTCTACTGCAACAAATTGGACAAAATTATGAGGATGCTTGTGATTAAGCAGCCAAGATTGGTCAATAGAGACAGGCCAATCCTCTTGCAAGACCCCATATGGCAAAAAAACAACGCTGCTCAAACTACAGAGGCTGGACTTGGAAACTCTCTTGTCATCCACCGTACTGACCACACCTTGCACCAACTGATTACCACTTCTTTCAGGCCATTTCTTGCAAGGAAACATATTCAATTCTCAACAAGCTTTGGAAAGCACCTTTCATGATTTCATTGCCACTTGCTTTCCAAGCTTCTTCACTGCTGGCATAGGCAAGCTACCATTAAGATGTCAAAACTGCGTCGATAGTTTAGGCACATACTTTGATTAATTGTACTGCTTCTTGTTTGAGACAAACTAAACTTTTGATTTAAAATTGGACACTTCACATTTAATGACTAATTAAAACAATATATGTATTCTGTAAGGTGATAGTTGCTTTCAAAATTTGCTTTTTGTGTGTTTGGCTTCCAAAAGTTTCACTCTGATATGTTTAAGTGTAGATCTTTTTGAGTGTATCATAGAGTTCATTGAACTTCTTGTGTGCATATGCATATTACTGTTTTTTTTTTTTAAATCAATTTTGAGAAGTTTTCATCCATTATTTTTTCTACCCTTTCTGTCTCTCTACAATCTTTTTGAATTTCCCACTGCATGTATTTTGGTATGCTTGATGCTGTCCCACAGGTTTCTGAGGCTTTGTTAATTTTTTTTTTCCTCTCAGGTTCTCAGATTGAATATTCTCAACAGATCTATCTTCTGTCTTCAAGTTCACTGATTTTTTTCTTCTGCCTTTTCAGATCTTCTGTTGAACCAATCTAGCATGTTTTTCCATTCTAATTATTGTTCTTTCAACTGCACATTTTTTTAATAATTTCTGATATTCTTGATTTCTTTTTTATAATTTTTTATATTCTTTTTTATATTTTTTTATAATTTCTTGATTTCTTGATATTCTTTTTTATAATTTCTTGATATTCTTTATTTGGTGAGACATTGTTCTCACATCCTCTAATTCTTTAGCCTTTTTTTCCTCTACTTTATTGCATGAATATATAATAGCTGATTTAAGTTCTTAGTTTAGTAAATTCAAATATGGGATTACTTTCTATTTACTACTTTTTCCTGTGTATGAGTCATATTTTCCTGTTTGCATATCTTTTGTTGTTGTTGTTGTTGTTGTTGTTAAAAACTGGGCAGTAAAATAATATAATGTGGCAACTTTGGAAATCAAGTTCTCTTGTCTTTAGGGTTTGTTGTTGTCACTGTTTTTATTGTCATCACTATTTCTGTTGTTCATTTTGTGACTTTCTTGGAGTATTTCTGTAAAGTCTGTATTCCCTGTTATGGATGGCCAATGACAACTCTGCTCAATTAGCTTAGTAGTCAGCTAGCGAATGGACTGAGATTTCCTTAAAAGCCTTGAACCAAATCTCCCAGTCTTTGCTAAGAAACTCAGTGTGGATTGGAAATACCTCAGTACTCCAGAAATTTACAACTTTGGATAGACTTCACTTCCTTCTTGTGCAAAACCTCAAGACAAGTCAGAGGAGAGAGGCATAGGCCCTAACTCAGAGGTTATGATTTTTCCTGGGCACTGGAAGAGCCCTGTGCATGTGTGTGTCCTTCTAGATATCTATGAAGATGTCTGAACTTCTCAAAGTTCCCTATGTATATCCCATTCCCACATTTTGCATTTAATGCTACACTTTTTGTCAATGCTATGTCCTTTTTATAGATTCTTCTGGTCTTATTTTACAAATATTATTTTATGAAAATGGAGAACAAATTTTAGTACTCCTGGACTAAACAATGACAACAATAAAATGGTGTATATTCCCACAACCTTATATAATAGTTTTCCAACTTATTTAGTCTATTTTTAAGAAAACTCACACTACTGGTTTTGAAAAATCACATATACACATCATAATAAATTCGTGTAATACAGCAAAGTAGAAAGATGAAAATTTACAAAAAATATTGTGAAAATAATTTTTATATTCTGTAAATCAATTTAATCTTTAAATTCATCAATGCTCATGACCAATCTTTTTAGCATATCTCTGTAATTCCTAAATTTTTAATTTTTATTCAGATCCCAAATGGCTACTTTACATTGTTAAGTTTATTCAGGTTCAATCATGTTTGGGAATATCAGCTAGCTAACTCAATATTTGGTGGAAATCTTGCTGTATGTAATATTCTTCTGTCATACTTTTATTCCATCAGAGTTTATATCTGACATTGAATGAAGCTTTATAGAAATCTAAAATCAATCTACTATTTTCCGCCTTGATTTTTTTCTCCACTGTCTGGATACCAGAATTTTTTTTTTTTTTTTCCTTAAGTTCAATGGCTTATCTAGGTTATGTAATGTCTGGTATTGAGTGTTCTGTTATCATATTTTTCCTATAAAACAATGTGTTATTTTTTACTTACAAGAATTAAGATTTGTTTTTTATTCATTTATTCATTTTAGGGAAATTTTCTTGTATAATTTAAATTTCTTTTGTGTTACTTTTATTATATCTCTACTTCAGGGATATCAATTATCCTTGTATTAAATCTTCAGAACTTTTTTCTATTCCTATTGGCTTCTTTTTAGTTTTGTTGGTCTTTTTCTTTTGTTTATTAGCATTCACATTATATCTCATTATTGCCACATTTTCTCTATGCCAGTAACTCCATTTTCAGCACTGTTTTCATCCTTTCTATTTCTAATTTATTTTATGTTTTAGTCTCATTTATTTCATAAAGTTTACAAGCTACCTTTTGATTTTATTTGTTTATATTTTCATCTCACCATTGAGCTTTTATTTTGTTCACTTTAATCTCATTAAATTTTTACTGTATTTAATATTCTTACAAAGAAGTTCCATTGTTGCTGTAATTAAGAAAAATGATAAATTGATTTCCTGTTTGGGGTAATTATTTCTTCCTGGATGAGTATTTTGTTTGACTTTTGCATTGTATGTTTATTTGCCCTCTTTTGGGTTCTAGAAAGTTTGCATAGTTGCTATGTTATTTCTATTCATCTTGGAAATGCTTGAGCAATTCTGCTCAGATATTCTATTTTCTGTGGTTATGTGCAGATGACTTCTTATTTCTGCAGTCAGTTTATTTTGATCTCTGAGCTTGAATTTGAGGCCTTAATATTTCCTGTCCTGCTCAATGCAGGCCAGTAGATATATTTTTCACATATTCTCAGAGATGCTGCCATTTGTGGTGCTACCATTTCAGCATGTGGTTTTCAGCATTGCTGTGGTCAATGAAGTGAGAGACCATGGATAACCAATACCTGTTCTCAAGTACTTTGGCATATAAATGACATACATCATTTATGTTTGGATACTCTTTCTCAGAAATGGCATATGGCTCCACTGTAACCACTGAACAAGCTGGGAAATGTAGGGGAATTCATAGAATTCAATTCATAGAATGATCATAGAATGCTGATCATCATTGTCTCTTCCATAGTGCTCAACATAAAGTCATCACTAACACGTATTTCTGTTTCTCTCAGCTTTCCTTTCTTCCATGCTGGCTTCTTTGTCAGGTTTACCCCACCCATAAGAGGACTATTATAAATCCCATGATTATATTCCACCCGTCTAACTATCTCAGCACTGAGAGAGCTTCTTTTTGCCAATAGTGCTAGCAAATTTCCAGATTTATCTGACTGGTCTGACTTAAGTCTCATCTATATCTCCCAAATAATTACTGTGGTCATGAGAATACAGTGCTCTGATCTAATAAGCCTTTGTGACAGGTCTTCTCCTGGAGCTGAAGGGTAACATCAGTCACACTTGAATCATATGAATGCAGGTATTGGGGAAAAAAAAAATCCTGGGTGTTGTTATCAAAGGCAAGGGAAGAGATTCTGGCCTTTATATGAAACAACAGGTGTTCACTACATGTTCCAAAGTCCATGAGCTTTTAGCATATCATTTGTATTAATACTTTTCCAATGGCAACATGTAATTACATAGTTGATAAATTTCTTAATATTCTGTAAGCCACGGACTTCTCTGTCTTCACTATGATAATATTAACTAATAATATATATTAAGTACTTGATGTATATAAATTGTCTTAATGTAACCTAATATCTAACTTTTATTGAATATTTAGTATGTGTAATTTGCATCATTATGACTATGTTGATGATAATAATTTAACATCTAAAATTTATTAATTTCTTACAATGTGTAATTTGTCCATTTTCTGATGATTAGTAATGCCTTGGCCTACATTAAAACTTGATTTCGTTTGATTCTAAGTTCATGCTGTGCCCAGTCATTTTCACTTGACTCTCTGCTCTGATTTCACCTGAACTTCATTCCCTCCAAAGTGCACTCTCAATCATTTAATTTTTATGAAAGAAACGTTTTTATGAGTGTGACTCACCTTTTTTCTTCTATCATTCTTTCTTGTTTTCCCTCCTCACAGGTAATTTTTAGGCTTTATTCATCATTTCTCCTGTCTCAGTGAGGTTTGAAGTAGTCCTTATCAGGAAAATTGCTGCTATACTCTATTTGAAACTTGTGTTTTGCTTTTAGTTTGGGAAATATCTAATCAGCATTTTTGAAATGATTTACCACATATATAATGACAATGTCCTTCTTTAATGGGAATTATAAATAAAAGGCCTTGTTTACCTCGAATATTATTTACTTCACACACTGAAAAGCAATGTGTGAGCTGCCCCTAGATCTTGATAATCCCCATATTCTCCTCACACAATATGTTAATATTTAAAGATGGTAATTTATTACTAGATTATCATTAGCTTTGAAGTTGACACTTTGTCTATTGGCTCTGAAAGTGAAGCAGTTATATAAGGGATACTACTTTTTTAAAGTTAATAATTTTTAGGGGGATGATTTGCCAAAAATTATTTACAGATAATCTTGACACCCAGAGGGGCACTAAATGTTAGTGTTGTTATTGAATCCTTCTACTCTAGTGTGCTGAAAAAATCAACGAGTCTATAAATAAGTCTTATTCAGCCTTAGTGTACTTACCTATTTATACTACAAAATGCCTGTGTGCATTTATATACTTTAAAAATATCGAGTTTCAAAAAGATTGTAATGGAAAAATCTTTAAGAAATCCCAATTGTTATAGATTGAGGGGGACACCCTCAAAAAAGAGATGTGGAAATTTTAACCCCCAGGACCTTAGAATGTGATCTTATTTGGAAATAGGATCATTGCGGATATAATGAAGTTAAAGTGAGGTCATACTGAAGTAGAGAGGACCCCTAATCCAATATGACTTGTGCCCTTATCAGAAGACTGCTATCAACTGAAGGATTTCAAGGTTTATAAATTTGGAAAGGAGAGCTTTATTTTTCATAAAGGTTGCAACCTGCAGGCTGGCCATCCCGCAGATGGGGAAACATAATCTTGGTCAGAAGCAGAGAGCAAACGCTTTCAAAAGGGTTAAAGAAAAGAGGAATTTATGCTAAGTGGAGGGGCTGAATGTATATATTTAATAAGCTATAAGAGGAGCCATGAATATTTATGAAGGGAGAAACATATGCATGTGCAATTGAGCTTTATGCCTTTTCATGGGTTGCATATTCAAAAAGTGGCAGCATTAGCACGATCCAAGGATGGAGTTTTTGGCCCTCTGTCTTCAAATGGTGAAGCAGAGTATGTGAAGGCCCTCCATGTGCAGTATCTGTAGGCTGGCTGGAACCACTCCATGGCTGGTGGTTCTTATCAGGAAGGAATACTGATAAGGGAGCTATGTTGAAACCACAAAAGGGAGAGGCAACATCAGATGGTTGGTGGAGTGAGTCTTTTAAAATGGCTGATTTCTGTTTAACCCTTAGGAAAGAAAGTCTAATGGCAGTTAGCAAGGGAGAGGGCATAACTAGGTGTGTTGGACCTCCTGGCACCTCCAGTCCTGTCATGGCCGGGAACTCAAGTTTTAAGTTTTCTCTGGGGTCCCCATGTCCAAGAAGGGGTCTGTTCAGTAAGTTGTGGGGCTTAAGATCTTGGTTTTTACTTCCTACTGCCATAGGAAGACAGAGACACATGGAGAGAATTCTATGTGATAATAGGGAAGATATAGGAGTTTTGCAGCTACAGGTCAAGGAATGCAAAAAATTGCTGACAAACCACCAAAAGCTAAGAAGAGGCAAGGATTTCCCTAAAGATTTTGCAGGACTCGTAATCCTGCTAACACCTTGATTCTAGACTTTGAACCTCCAGAACTGTGAGACAATAAATTGCCATTGTTCTAAGCCACCCAGTTTGTGGTACTTGTTACAGCAGCCCCAGGAAACTAATATATCAACTTTTTTTTTCTTTTTTCAAGGATGTCATTATTTTGCTTTAGCAGTATCAGGAAATTAATGCCTAATATTTGCAAGTTTTAAAGCTCCTATTAAATGTCCACTATGTTTATTAAGTTACTTCTCTATATGCTGTAAGCCTTAGAATAAGTTATTTGCATTAAATAGTCAATTATCTTTAGCAGAGATTTCAACAATGAGGAAAAAAAATTGCATATATGCCCACATAGTTATCATTTGTGGTGTTCATCATTTTTTCTTGTAAAACCAGGTGTCTGCCTTGTGTCATATTCCTCCTGCCTGCAGAACTTTAATACTGTCCTATAGTTTTCTGGCTTGCATTGCTTTTGGCAAGGAATTGTCTATCATTCTTACCTTCATTCCTCCACACATATGTGTCTTGTTCTTTGGCCACTTTTAAGATGTTTCCCTTTATCACTGATTTTAATCAATTTGATTGTGATGTGGCTTTCTTAATGCTTTTGTGTTTGGAGTATGTTGAGCTTCTAAGACCTGTTGGTGTATAGTTTTCATCAAATTTGGAAAAAATTTTGGCCATTCTTTTTTCAAATATTTTTTGCCCTTTTTTCTCCTTCACTCATCCTTCGGGGATTACAATTACATGTATATTTCACAGCTTGAAATGGCCCCACAACTCACTAATACTCTTTTCTTCCTCTCTCTACTTCTTTTTAGATAATTACTATTGCTACATATTCTTTTCTTTTCTTCTCTAAAATCTAATATACTATTAATGTTATCAAGTATATTTTTCATTTTTAGGTTTTCAACATGGGTCTCTTTAATACCTTCCATGTTACTACTTAACATGCCCAGCCTTTCCTCTAGCTTTTTGAACATGTGAGAAGTAAATTACAATTGTTTTATTGGATTTTTCCACCCTACCAATTTTATTAGCTGTGTCATTTCTGGTTTAGTTTCTGCTGACTGATTTTTCTCCTCATTATAGGTTGTATTTTCTTACTTTTCTCCATATCTTATAACTTTCAATTTAATGCCAGAAATGAATTTCATCTCATTTTATCTGACGATAGATATTTTTGTCTTCCTATAAATGTTTCTGACCTTTATTCTAAGAGACAATTAAGTTACTTGTAAAAGTTCAATCCATTTGGGTCTTGCTTTTAGACTTTTCTAGGAAAGATCAGTGAAATGTTTCATGGAGGGTTAATTTTTCCCCACTGAAGCAATCAACTTCAGAGTACTATACCCAATGCTTCCTAAATGATGAGGCTTTCCATTCTAACTGATTAGAACAGAAAATATTCCTTGTCTTCTGTGAGTTCTAATCATGTTGAGTGTTTTTTAAAAAATTCTGATCTCAGGTAGTTTTCTCATATACATGTACTTTTCAATTCTCTGATAAAATTTGAAGTGGACCCTTCATAGATCTCTGGAGTTCTCTCTGTGTGCAGCCCTTTCCTCTCTGCCACTCTGCCCTGTGAGCTTTCACTGTCTTGGCTTCCCCAGATTCCCAATTCCATCTCTGCAGCTCATAGAGAACACGAGGCTCACCTTCCTCTCCCTCCTGCACAAAGTCTGGAAACTCTCCCGGGCAATGATGTGGGGCTATTGTAGTACTCACCTCGTTTGTTTTTCATTTCTCAGGGCTCACTATACTTCATTGTCTGATAATCAGTGTCTTTAAATGTTTTCAAAAATATTTTGTCTATTTGTTTCTGGTGGGGGGCGGTAAATCTGTCCTTGTTACTCCATGTGCTTGGAAGTGAAGTCAGAAAATATTTTTGTTTTTGAAGCATGAATTGATGTATTTTCTTGATAATTCATTTTTTAAAAAAAATTTAGAGACAGAGTCTTGCTCTGTCACCCAGGCTGGAGTGAAGTGGCATTATCATAGCTCACTGCAGTCTCCAACTCCTGAGCTCCATCTATCCTCCCACCTCACCCTCTGAAGTAGCTGGGACTACAGGTACCTGCCACCATGCCTAGCTAGGTTTTCTTATGTTTTGTAGAAACAGGGTCTCACTATGTTGCCCTGACTAGTCTTGAACTCCTGGCCGCAAGTGACTCTCCCACCTCAGCCTCCCAAAGTGCTGGGATTACATGTGTGACCCACCACACCTGGCACCCTGATATTTCTTTTTCCCCCTTTCCCCACCTAAACTTTTACTCCTCATTTAAGAAGCTGTTATCCATAAAGAACTATAGTACCCAGAAGAGTCCTGCAGATGGGAATGAGGGCTTGCTCAGCAGCAAGTGTATGGATTGATCACTGAGGGCCAGTGAATAGTATTATGAAGCTCTCAGAAGATGAAGCATGAGCAGCAAGGACCTCGAGTCCATTCCTCATGACAGTAGCATTCCACAACCCCCTGGAACTTAGGTGCACCCCAGGGAAAGAGGGAAACCCCTGAATTGATTGAGATTACATTTCCTCCAATACAACAGAATGCATTTAAATCATATAACTCTCTGCATATAAAACATTGCACACCCTTGAGACAAATGAAATATCAGGAAAGAGGAGCTATTTATTTTGGTGAAAGGAATGGGAGAATGACGATGTATACATTTTTAGCCACATAGGAATGAGGTGATAATGACTTATAAAAAATGTGTACAGCTAAGATTTCAGGACAAAAATGTAAATTTAGGACTCACATGGGAATTCCCATGAAGTGAAAGAGGTTCCTCAGGAAATGAGTTTAGAATGGGAAGAATGAAAACAAAAATGGTGGAAATGGTGGGAGGAAGAAAGGTGCTCCAGGAAGCATAGAAAGAACACTTGGACCAACTGGCAAACAAAGCGAGTTAGGGTTTGCAGGAACAGAGAGTTTTAGGAAGTGGGCTGTTGGCAGTATTTTGGATATAGAAGGGCATGTAATGTTAGGGTAGAAAATTCACAGCACACATGCTGACACTCCTACCTCCTGCAACCTTAGCAGCCAGGATTGAACTACAATGGCAATCTTTCTAATTGGACCCAGGCATATCTTCACAGTTCTTCTCAATTTAATTTTCCATGTTTGCAAAATGAGACTTGTTAGCCTATGAGATCTGAAGTTAGGGACCCTCACTTATAAATTGATCTTAGAGGCATAGTTTTCGCTCTTTTATACTAAGAGAAATCATAGTATTTGCCTGCTATCCAAGCCAAGTATATTTCCGGTCCATTTGTTTTTCTTTTCTTTTCTTTTTTTCTTTTTTTTGAGACAGAGTTTTGCTCTGTTACCCAGGCTGGTGTGCAGTGGCGTCATCATAGCTCACTGCAACTGCAAACTCCTGGGCTCAAGTGATCCTCCTGCCTCAGCCTCCCGAGTAGCTGGGACTATAGGTGTGTGCCACCATGCCTGGCTAATTTTTTATATTTTAAGTAGAGACGGGGTCTCACTCTTGCTCAGGCTGGTCTCAAAGTCCTGAGCTCAAATGATCCTCCTGCTCGGCATCTCAGAGTGCTAGGATTACAGGCGTGAGCCACCAAACCCAGCCTCCAGTCCATTTCTATTTAGCAACTTGAAAAATATCCATTTATAATAGTGCCTTATATTTGTATAATGCTTCACTGTTTATATAACATGTTCATTTTATAATACATATCTCAAAATAGATCTATATGATAGAATGAGCAATAATTATAATTTGTGGCTGATGTAACTGAGGATAACAGAGGTTAAATGTTTTCTCAGCATCATATAGTTACTATGTGGCAAAATCAAGGCAAACAAACAAACAAATATATCTCTGATTCTAACTTGTACTCCGTTTCCATTTAATTAGTTTTCATAATTGTGAGGATAAAATTCTATTTTTTCTTCCCCTGATTTCCACCCTGAGCTGTATAACACAGGTGAGGCAGAACTTTCCTGCTTACCTGTGAGAGAAGATAAAATTATTCAGAAGTCTACTTGTAAAAATCACTTGATTATTCTTTGTACATCTGCTATTTTATGTAATTTAGTTCTCATAACAACCCTATGAGGTCAATATTATCCTATTTTATGCATGGGAAAGCAGAGGCTTGGAAAGTTTAAGTAATTGACCCAAGATGAGAGAGTTAGTCGGTGGAATTGGAATTCTAACCATCATAATGCAATAACCTAATGCTATTAGGCCCTTCCTTGGCCTCAACCTCTCTTGAACTAAAAATCTTCTAACAGCCATTGGTTCTTTTAGTTATTTACTCCTTAGACATTTATTTGGACCCCCAGACTTCCATGCCAGGAACCATAAGAGATACAAGTGATGTATGAATGAATATCTGGGCCTTCTGTGAATTCATGGTCCACACACTGTCCTCTAATCTGAGACCCAAACACCTACACTCCCTGTGTTGCTTAACTTGAAAAGCCATTCATGACTTCTGGAAAAGTCAAAGTGGCTTTTGTCGTCTAGTTAATCCTGGGACTTTGGTTATTTGAGAGTCTATGCGACAACAGTGCTCTCATTGCGGAGCCCGGGTGGATGGAGGCAGAGTCTGGAGAACACTGAACCTTCTAGCAGTCTGCTCTTTGCTGGAATGAAAATGTCCTCATTTTACTGGTGCAAATTTTGCCCCTTGAGGGTAGTGTCTGGGCAAACTAACAAACTGTGGGTGGTTATCATCACCATCTGCATTTTGCCTTTAAGAAATCTTAGAGTATCACCAGCTGTTATATATGATTTTGTGAAGCTCTGAGTCCTCAGGGAAAAACACAACATAAGGACAAAATCCTCTTTTCTATAAAGGGAATATAAGTGTATGGAACCTGGGGGTGGAGTGAAGGGCAAAGTGAATCCCACATTTGTTACAGCTAGAGTTTGCTTTTGTGTTTGCCTGAGTGCTGGCAAGACAAGAGAAATGCACGCAAATTCTGAACATAAAGTCATGGAATTTGAATTTGTATTTGGCTGGGAGGAAAACGTCATCACATTGGGTATTCCAACTTTCTACCAAACTTTCAGAAGAGGAGAATAAACACAGAATTCCCAGGGTCTGGGGTGCAGCTCCAGAGAAGGACATGTATTTTTAGATTCCCTGATTTATCATAAAAATTCATGATGTGTCCATGTCTATTTAAATATGAAGATAATGCTTTTGTCCCAAACTTCTAGAAAAATAGGTGCCATAGGAAGACATGATGTTTGTCCTGGGGCTTTGCTTATTCCCTTGCATATCTTATATACATGCCCAAGTTTGGTTAGAATATTGTTACACGGAGAAGCAGATATTTGAGGGATAAAAAGCTGGCTTACTTTTTCTCTTTCTGATAGAAGTTAAAGGAAGTTAAATGCTATAATAATTTTCTCTTGACAGTCCATCACTATAGGCTTTCAGGTCTCCCAAGGGCAAAGGGCCAGATTAGAGGAGACCTAATTGCTCAGTTTTATTCCAGGCTCACTCTGGTATGAAGGCTTTAGCTATCGGAAAGGTTTTGCAAGTAATTCATCTTACCTCTCCATCTTGGTGACTGGCATTTGAAAGGCTTCAGGATATTGTGAATAAGCATGTCTTAGGATCACTATTCTGTTTGGTAAGACAATCCATATGTCATCCTCATTTGGAACTGAACCGCTCCGTAGTCTTTGGGATTACCTCCATGTCATAGGGACTCATGCAGGGATGATGGAGCTGATTTGAATTGAATCAGTTCTTACAGATCTGAGGATTTATAATTATATCTATAAAACAAAGTGTTTTGAACTCAACAGGGGTGTTAATGGAGGATTAATCAGTTAATTCTGTGAGAGCCTTTGAAAACAAGAATTTATTGTCATTATTAAATTTATGTGTGGGAAATTAAAGAAATACTCTATAACTATTTACATAATGCCAGAATATTATTTAATAAAAAAAATTAAAGAGAACATTCATAGGTGATCAAATCTTTTGATCCTTACATATTACTCAAGAACACTTAAGGTTATTGGTATATTTAGGAGACTATATTTCAATTTGCTGTGATCTATTTTGTGAACATCAGTCTATCAATAAATATTTAGTGATTAATCTATACAAGATCATGAGCTGAGCATGCAAAGGGGTAAGGCTGGCCAACACTCAAGGTATTAGAAGTCCATGAAGTTGGGGAAGCATTCACTATCTCAGTATTTCCAAAGGTAATATGTTCACAACTAGTTCTATGATCCAACTTAATACTTCAATGTCACTTTGAATTTTCCCAAATATCTTCCTTAATTTTCCTAGTTAGAAATAATATTTCTCTGCCCCCCTTCCAAATTCCCCATAGTATTTTGCCCATGGGAGCATTATAGCAATTACCATTCTCCTCATAGTCTTTAATATGATAAAAGCCAAACTGTGGCTCCTACATACCAATGACTCTATTTAATAATAATAAAACAATAGCAACAGTAGCAGCAACAACAACTACCATTTATGGAGAACATTTTTATGTGTCAAATGCTGAGCCAAGTGTTTCATCTCATTTATTTTTAAAAATAACGCTATGAGGTAAGTATTATTGTTGTTATTTCACAGTTGAAGCAATGTCAGATTAATGATGCTGTGTAAACTGCTGAAAGTCATAGAGTTAGAAAGTAGGGGTGGTGGAGTTCAAACCCAAGCCACCTGGTTTCAGGGCCCTTGAACTAATCAGGACTTCATATCACCTTCCAACACACCAGATTTACCTTTGTCTTTCTCCCTCCCTCACCTCTGGCACTTACCACAGTGCTCTGATGGATGCCCCATAACTCATTTAACTTAATGGAAACGAAAGGCAATATATTATATTGAATTAAGCAGTTTATGTCTAGTAAGCTTCTTATACCATAGGCTGTATACAGTGGTCTCGCTTACCAATAAAAAGATGGACCAGGAATAAAATCCTGATCTCTTGCTGTCTTAGTCCATTTTATGCTGCTACAATGTAATACCACAAAATGAATAATCGATAATGAACAGAAATTAACTGGCTGATGGTTCTAGAGGCTGGGAAGTTGAAGATCAAGGGGTCAGCATTTGGTAAGGACAGTCTTGCTAGTCATCCCATGTGGAAGGGCAGGGCAAGAGAGAGCAAGGGGGGGTGAAACTGTCATTGAATACTAAGCCCACTTCCACGATAATGGCATTAACCCATTTGTGAGGGCCGTGTTATCCTGACCCAAACACTTCCCATGAAGCCCCACCTCCCCAAGCCACCGCATTGGGAATCAAGTTTCCAATACATGGACTTTGAGGGGACACATTTAAACCACAGCACTTGCCTTTCTCTTTTGGAAAAATCCTGTGCTCAGCGTTGACCACTATCTCTGGTTGCTTTATCTTTTCAGCAGCCAGATGCCCTGGGATCTTTCATTCAATACTTGTCCTTCCTGGTAATGATACTAGTATTGTCTTCAGGCAATTTAAACACACAATCCAAGCATGTATTAGATTTGATCTGAGTTAATTTACTGAAGGAAGAGTATCTTGCTTCTTATCTTCTAGGAAAAATGATAAATAAGCATCTCAAAATGATAGATAATCTTACCAGACTAATTAGTTCCATCCATCCATCCATCCATCCATCCATCCATTCACTTATTCACTTATTCTCTCAAAGTCCCCTTCGTTCTTTCAACAACTAATCTTTTTAGAGCTTGATATAATTTCTACCTTCAAGGAGTTTACCTTTATTGGGGACAACCAAAGATAATGAGATGATTATAATACCGTAAATACTGACATTTGAACACAGTAGTGTGGTGACCAATTGCCCTGGTTTTCCCTGAACTCTGGGGTTTCCTGGGATGTGAGACATTCATTTTTCAAAACTGGTATAATTCCTAGAAAACCAGTGCATTTGGTCACCCCAGCTATAGTAATAGAGAGGAAGAACACATGACTCTGCTTGAAAAGGAGAAAGAACATTTCCCATTTCCCAGAAATAGTTCTAATGCTGGAATTTCAGACCAGGCAGGTGAGTTCCTTAACAAGGATCCCAAGAAGAAGGAGGCTTATGATACTGGACTGGACATTTCTTCTCCCTCCTAAACACACACATACACATACAGGCCAGGGTGGTGGCGGTGCGGGATGAGGGGAGAGAGAGAGAGAGAGAGAGAAGACAAGAACACAAACACAGTCAATAAGCTTTGGCCTTTCTGAATGAAGCTATGCTTTTTAAAAAATAAATTCTTTTTAAGTTCATAATGAGCCAACTTATACATTCCACTTCTTTCTATAATCAAAGCCTGAGCTATATTTCAGGGCATCTAAAGCAGAATGCTTGTTAGAATTTTAAATCTACTGTACTTCACCCTGCAAATATCAACGAATGAAGAATTCTCATGAAAGAAGAGCAGCTAAGTATTATAACACCCTCCTCCTTTGCTGGGTGACACTGAGTCACTGACGATGGTTCCCAGGGTACTGCTGAGTCACTGCAGTGGCTCGCATGGGTGACCCAGGCAGCAACGCAGGCTGGAGCCACTGCTGAGGACAGATGCTTGCTGTTCCAGAGGCAGAATGGATCTCTGGAGGCTTGCTATGTAAGGTGGCACAGAGCTGCCAGAAAACATAATTGCTGTGATTATGATTAGGAGTGCCTTTTAATTGCTGCTACATCATGCCAAGTGTCTTGGGAAGGAAAAAATAGGGCCTTATGAATAAATGATCACTTAAAATATTTAAATAGATGATTATAATATACAACTTTAGAATACTTGGCTTTATATTTCCCTTGAAGCTAAGTGCTTCCTGCAAAGCACAGAAAATTCATGCTCAATGGCTAAGCTGTTTAGATGTCTGGTAGCTTGAAATATACATGTTTATACTCCTGCTTTAGAAAACCTGTGTAAGTCTGAGTAACAGATACATTAGAAAGTATTTAAATATGCAACATGGAGATTTCGAGTAATTATTTCAGGAATATATTGGAAAATGTATTGACAAATGATCTGCTTTTAATCATCCATTTAAAAAAAAACTTGACGTTCACAGAATACTAAGTTTGGCTGAGAAATAAAGTCATTTTCTCAATTGCCAAATCTCACTTTTGTATAGTAAAATACAAGTTTAGTGCAACACAGTGGAAGAGTTTTCCTATAAACCATAGTTTAGAAGATCAGAGAACATGATCCACCCAACAGAAAGAAGTAGAAAGCCTTTGCTGAGAAAAAAAGAAGAATTTGGAGATGATATCACAGGGATAGGCATTCTGCCACCAGGGGTCCTGAAAGCAGACCCAGCACCTCCCATCTCTTGGGCCTTGGGCAATCCCAATCCCAATGGAAACCCAGCTAGGCTGAGAGGGAATGAAAGAATATGCCGGCCCTTGCTCTGTGTCCAGATCAGCCCAGAAGCAATAAAGCTGTGGATCCAGGGAGGTTTCTAGGTAGTCAGACCTGAAGTGGTCTACCCACTTCCACAGACTCTGTGGACACGCTAGTACAGGAACCTAGGGCTTCCTAAAATCCATGTGGGGGAACCACAAGAGGCCAAGATCAGAAGGAAAGGGCTGTAGCGCAGGGGCTGGCAAACTGTGGTCTGTGGGCCAAAGCCTGACACAGTCTGATTTTTTTATGGCCCTTGGATATGAATTTTTTTCTAACAATTTTAAAGGGGTATGAAAAAGAAGAAGATGAAGGAGGAGGAGGAAGGGAAGGACAACAACAACAAGAAATAAGAAAAATATGAGACAGAAACTGTTGGCTGGCAAAGCCTAAAATATTTACTTTCTGTCCCTTTATAGAAAAAGTTTGCCAAACTCTGCAAAGGTCCCTGAGCGTAGGGATTGAGACAACTCATAGTCACCACAGGCCTCAGCCTCAGGAGCCAAAATAGTGCCCCAAGTCCAAGCGGGCGCAGGGACAGCCTGTTGGACGCCAGGGACACCAGAGCAAACAGGAAGGACAGCTCTGTATCAAAAGCTTCTGCTCATCAACCCACGGGCATAAATAAGTTTCGTCCTGAAATGAGACACAGCCTCAGAAAGGAGAAGGAGGAAGACCCTGCTGAGAGAGGAGAGATGATTGGGAGTTTGAACTGAGTGTCACAGGAGGCTGAGCTAACCTGAACAAAATGGTCTAAGCCTAAGACTTCTTAATTTGGGCATTTTACCTTGTTTTCTGGGATACTAAAATGGGGCTCCAGGGGGAAAATATTACTTTTTGATAAAAAATATTACTTTTTATTTGCATATACCTATGGTGTCTACATTTGGACACCCCTTGCTATTGCATTAACTTTATGAAAGAATCCTCTGTATTAGTCAGGATAAGATGGGCTGTGCTATGGTAACTAGCTCAGAGATCTTGGTGGCTTATCACAGCAAAGGTTTAATTCTTACTCATGTCACTTGCGCGGGTGACAGGGGGCTGTGCTCCACATAACCTCTCAGAGACCCAGGCTGGTGGAGATCCTGCCGTTTTGTACCAGGTGGTTCTCTTAGGATGAATAAGTTCTAGAGATCTTTTGTGCAGTATGTGACTATAGTTAATAATGATATATTATATAATTAAAAATTATTAAGGGATTAGATCTAAAATGTTCTCACCACAAAAAAATAAGTATGTGAGGTGATAGTTGTGCAAATTAACTTGATTTAAACATTTCACAATGTATGCACATATCAAAATATGTTGTGTACTGTGTCTATGTGTGTATATATGTGTGCATGTGTGTATATGTGTATGTACATATATATAAATTTTGTCAGTTATACCTTAAGAAAGCTAGGGAAAATTTTAAAATTGTGCATGTCTTAGAAAGTAAGCTGTTTAGGTGTTCACATGGTTTTTTTTTTTTTTTTTTTTTTTTTTTTTTTTGAGACAGAGTAGAGTGCCGTGGCATCAGCCTAGCTCACGGCAACCTCAAACTCCTGGGCTCAAGCAATCCTCCTGCCTCAGCCTCCCGAGTAGCTGGGGCTACAGGAATGTACCACCATGCCCGGCTAACTTTTTCTATATATATTTTCAGTTGTCCAGCTAATTTCTTTCTATTTTTAGTAGAGACGGGAGTCTCACTCTTGGGCAGGCTGGTCTCGAACTCCTGACCTTGAGCGATCCACCCGCCTCGGCCTCCCGGAGTGCTAGGATTACAGGCGTGAGCCACCGCGCCTGACCTGTTTGCATAGTTTATACCTTGACAGAGGGGCTGAGGATTTTAAAACAAAGTTGAAGATTTTAGAGTCAAGGCTAAATAATAAACAATAAATAATAAAAAGTTAAAACAAATCCAAATAATGAAAAATGAGAAAAAAAACCAACAATGTAAGCTTATGGAAAAACAGAATTTGATTTCCCAAGATTTATCTTGACTATTAGAAATAGTTGCTAAAACTGTTCTGAGTTTGGGAGCTGAAACCTCTGTACTAGAAAGATGACATTTAACTGTGATATTCATGAAAAATTTGTTTTCTCAAAACCACCTCAGGGGGTTAAGATGTCACATGAATGATTCACACATTGATTACTGGAGTAAACCTGGACAAATCTAATGAATATTTGTTTTTCATGGACACGTTTTAGATGTTCAGTAATAATGTCACTATGATTGAATTTGGATCCTGGTGTATTTTTAATGTTATTTGCTTGCAGCACATAGAGTGGTTGTGGTCGCGTCCACTTGGGTCTCTAACTCAGTTTCCCACAGCTGAGTTCATCCTGTGAAATGAGCTGCATAACTTAATATCCTAGGAATTGTATTAATATATCCCCAAACATATTGGAGTGCTGCTCAGTCTAATTCAAGCTCTTATCTAAAGCCATCTGCAACTTATTTCTGACATCCACAAAGTGAGTATCTTTGAGATGAATAACTTGGTAGATCTTACCTAGTGAAGATTAAAACTCTTATACTTTGAAGCCTGATCACAGAATGGAAAAATACTGACACTGTGCCTTGTCTATGCATGCTTTTTAAAAATTAATAAGTGTATGTTTTAGAAGAGTCTTAAATTTACATGAAAATTGAGCAGATAATTCAAAGAACTCCCATGTACTTCCCTACAGTTTCCCATATTATTAACATCTTACATTATTACAGTATATTTGGTATAATGAATGAATCAAATTGATACATTATTATTAAACTCTATAGTTTATTCTCATATCTGTAGATTTTACCTAATGTGTTTTTTTCTATTTCAGAATACCATATTATATTAAGTTGTCATGTCTCCTTAAGTTCATCTTGTCTGTGAGAATTTCATAGACTTTTTTTTTTTTTTTAAATTTTTGACAACATTGATGAGTTTGAGGAGTAATGGTCAGGTATATTGATAGGTGAGAATGATGACCACTGCACTATGGAAACCCCTAAGGTGAGGTAGCTTGTAGGATGACCCTCTATTGGAATTTATCTTATTCTTTGCTCATGGTTAGATCAAAGTTATGGTTTTGGGGGAGGAAGATTACAGAGATTAAATGCCTCTCTTTTTTTGTTGTGGATAGACTTTAATTTTTAGAGAAGTTTTAGGTTCACAGAAAAATTGAGACAGTAGAGAGATTTCCCATATAACCCATGTCCCCATATACGCATATCTCCCTCCATTATCAATATCCTCCCAATAGACTGATGCATTTGTTACAATTGATGAATATACACTGACACAGCATCGCCCAATGTCCATAGTTTACATAAAGGCTCACTCTTGGTGTTGTACATTCTGTGGGTTTGGGCAAATGTATAATTACACGTATCCGTCATTATAGTATCATACTATACTGTCCTAAAAATTTTCTGTGCTCAACCTAGTCACCCTCCCTACTTCCAACCCTGGGCAACCACTGATCTTTTTACTGTCTTCATAGTTTTGTCTTTTCCAAAATGTCATGTGATTGGAATCATGCAGTAGGTATCCTTTTCAGATTGTCTTCTTTCACTTAGTAATATGAATGTAAATTTCCTCCATCTTTTCATGGCTTGATAACTTATTTCCTTTTAGTGATAAATAATACTCCATCGTCTGACTATAACACAGTTTATCCGTTTACTTACTGAAGGATATCTTGGTGGCTTCCAAGTTTTGGTAATTAAGAAAAAAGTTGCTATGAACATCCATGTGGAGGGTTTTATATGGACATACATTTCCAGCTTCTTTAAGTAAATATCACATAGTGTGATTGCTGTCTTCCAAAGTGACTGCACCATTTTGCATTCATACCAGCAATGTGAGAGTTCCTGTTGCTCCACATCCTTGCCAGCCACTGTTGTCAGTGTTCTGGATTTGGGCCATTTTATTATGTGTGTAATAGTTCTTTAAAATGCTATTTTCATACACAGTTTACAAACAAGGAGAGAGGACTCGTTCTCCCCCAATTTAAGGTAGACGATCTGCATATTTTTAATTCTTCTGCATTGGAGAATTATCTTTTCTTATCCATTTATTAATTTATTTAGTAATTTATTTATATCAACATAGACTAATGAATATTTATTTTATATTCTGAGTTATAGTCTAATACGATTTTAACAATTTTGTTGCTAAAATTGTTCCAATTTTGGCCATTGGGAGCTCTTTCATTTGGCTCTAGAGGACATACCCCTTTGACATACCTGCATCGATATTTTATTGTTACTGTTGTTTTTAATAAGCAAGTCCTTACTTTCTGGCACTACAAGTTTCTCTCGCCTCATTTTGCATATATTCTGCCCAGATTCCTTTTATTTCAGAAACATATTGTAAACCAAGATTTGGGTGTTAGATATGTGTATTGCTGTCATTTCTTTTAGACCCTCTCAGCTGATAGAACAAAGTGTGTATGTGTTTTATCACTCCAGTATGAACATATATCTATTTAATATTTAATATGAATATTTCTATATGTAGACATCTGTATCCATATTAAATTAAACATAAATTCTTACTGATATCTTCAATTCTAATCCATTACCACATAGATCGTTCTCACCTTCTACTCTTGCTTCTCTGTAAACTCCTACTCCAACAGTGAGACATTTGACTCCTACCAGCTGCCATCTAGTTAGTTATTTCTTCAAATCCAATATACAGGTCTAGTAGTATCAGAATTGTTGATTTTCGATCCCAAAGGAAGCAACTTTATCAACTAGAGTACAGTGCTTTCATTCATTTCCAACATAACTTAAGTCAGCATCTCTTCCCCCCACCCTCTTCAGTGAAGTTGTTTCCTTAATTTGTAATAGTCAGATTCTGTCATCATAGTCTATGTTCCTTTTAGGGATGCTTCAACTTCCTAACTGATTAAGTGATTTTTTTTAAAAAATTGCATACATTAAGTTCACTTTTTGCGTTATACGCTTCTGAGTTTTGACAAATGCAGTGCCATGTACACGTAAGAACAGAATCATACAGAATAGTTTCACCACAGTAAAAATCCCCCATCCTTTACCTATTCATCCCTCCCCTGCTCCAGAACTCTTGGAAACCACTGATCTTTTTACTATCTCTATAGTTTTATCTTTTCCTGAATAGCATGTAATTGGAATCATACAGTATGTACCTTTTCAAATTGATTTCTTTCACTTAGAAATGCACATTTAGGATTCCTTCGTGTCTTTTCATGGCTTGATATCTTATTTCTTTTTATCATTGAATAATATTCCACTATATGGCGTTACTATAGTTTATCCACTCACCTAATGAAGACGTCTTGGTACATTTAGTTTTTGGTGATTATAAATAAAGATACTATAAATATTTATGTGCTGCTTTTGTATGGACATATGTTTTCAACAAAATTGTATAAATATAAGGAGCACAATTGCTGGATTATGTGGTAAGACTATGTTTAGATTTGCAAAAAAACTGTCAAACTGTCATTCAAAGTTGTTGTGCCATATTGTAGCCACACAAGCAAAGAATGACAGCTCCTCTTGCTCTACACCCTTGCCAGCAATTAGTATTGTCAGTTTTTTTTAATTTTAGCCATTCTAATAGGATAATTCTAATAGTGGTATGTCATTTTTGCTTTAATCTGTAATTCTCTAATGACAAATGATATTGAGCATCTTTTCATATGCTTATTTGCCATCTGTATATCTTCTTTGGTGAGGTGTCTGTTCAGATTTTTTCCAAGTTTTAATTGGGTGTTTGTTTTCTTCTTGTTGAGTTTTAAGAATTTTATGTGTATTTTGGATACGAGTCCTTTATCAGATACGTGTTTTGCAAATATTTTCGCCCAGTTTGTGGGTTGTCTTTAACTTCTCTTAACAGTATCTTTCACTTGGCAGTATTTTTTAATTTTAATAAAGTATATTTATCTATTTTTTCTTTTAGAGGTCATGCTTTTGGCATTATATATAAAAACGTAATCCCAAGCCTGCCTAGATTTTTCTTCTGTGTTACCTTCTACAAGTTTTACAGTTTACATTTTTATTTCTGAAAGGTATAAGGTCTGTTTTTAGATTTTTTTCTTTTGCATAAAGATGTCCAGTTGTCCCATCCTCACTTGATCAAAAAAATATTCTTTCTCTATTGAATTGCCATTGCTCCTTTGTCAAAGATCAGTTGACTAGATTTATGTGAGTCTACTTTTAGGCTGTTCATTCTGTTCCATTGATCTATGTACCTATTCTTTTGTCAATACTATGATTACCATAGCTTTATACTAAGCTTTGAAGTTGCTTCTTGTCAGTCTCTTCTTCATCAGTATTGCATTGGCTTTTCTGGGTCTTTTTCTCTCTCCGTATAAACATTAGAATTGGTTTGTTAGTATGCATAAAATAACTTGCTGGGAACATAGCTGTTATACAATCATAAAGTGGAATATCATTTGTTAATGAAAAAGAATGAGCTATTAATGTAATCAGTAATGTGGTTGATTCTCAAATATATTTTGCTAGGTGAAAGAAGCCAGATCCAAAGGCCATATATACCAGATGGTTCAATTTATATAACATTCTCAAAAAGACAAGTCTCTAGGGATCAAGAACATGTCAGCAATCTTTGGAGGCTGAGATAGGATGAAACAATTTGGGTAGGTAATGAGACTGTTTTGCATCATTATTGTGGTGATAGATACATGACTCTATGCAAGAAAGTCACAACCATAGAATTTTATACCACAAAAATGACATTTTATTATATGTAAATTTAAAAAAATTATTTTTAAAATGATAAAAATAAAAAGATGATATAACAGTGTTTTCTATGGAGTAGAAAAATGGCATTTTATATCCTTTCCTTCTGAAAAACAAAAAAATGCTAATAGTTTATAAACATGTAAAGTGAAATTAAAGACGTTTCTGACAAACAAAAGCTCAAGGAATTAACTGACCCCAGACCTACACTATAAAATAATATTAATTTAACATCTTTAGGCTGAAGAATAATAAGCCCAAATAGAAATATAAAATCAGAATAAAAAATGAAGAGCCTTGGAAAGAGTAAAAATGCAGGCAAATATAAAAGAATACTATCTGTTTAAACCAAAGTGATAACAATGTGTTATAGAGTTTATAACATGTAAACATGAAAGTAATAGCACAAAGAATGGAAGGAGTACACAGAGTTAAACTACTTTAAGATGATTGCAATGTTTGAGAAGAGTAAAAGTATTACTTTGTGGTAGACTAAAATAAGTAAAGATTCGTATTTTCGATAACTAGAATAATCACAAAAGCATAAGACAAATGATCTAGTTGGAAAGCTAAGAGAGGAGACAGAAATTTTTTTTTAATTTTCACTTTTATCCAAACAGATAATAAACATCTGAAATGGTGCTCAATATCACTATTTCTCAGGGAAATAATCAAAGCCATGGTGAGCTATCAGTATATAGTCACAGTTACCTATAATTGTGAAACAAACCACCCCCAAACTTAGTGGCCTAAAACAGTGACACTTATTATTTTTTCCAGTTCTTCATTTGGATCGTTCTTGGTAGGGAAGTTATTCTGCTCCGTTGTGTTTTTTTTTTTTGGGGGGGGGTGGGGATTTGAACTTCCAAGGCAGTTTCTTCACTCACATGTCTGGCACCTCAGCTGGGACGGCTGAAATAGCTGGGGCCAGCTGAGCAGTCTATGCTAATAGCTCTGCCTCTGGTCCACTTCTCCATGAGGTCTCTTGAGTGGCATCGCCAGATATCTTTACATGGTGAATCAAGCCTGCCATCATAGCGAGTGTCCCAAGAGAATAAGCCTGATGTGCAAGCTTTCATCAAACTTTTTTATGTCACACTTGCTAATGTCCCATTGGCTATAGCAAATCACACAGCCAAGGACAAATCAATGTGGAGAAGGGTACACAAGGGCATGAGTATCTGTAAAAGCAGTCTACCACACTACAAGAATGACTAAAATTAAAAATAATGACATACCAAATGTTGGTGAAGACGTGGAGCTACCCAAACATTCATAAATTGCTAGGAGGAGTGCAAATAGGTACAATAATTTTGTAAATTTGTACAGTCATGTAGGGAAACTTTGGTTGTGTTTACTAGAGCTAGATATATACCTACCCTATGACCCAGCAGCTCTACTCCCAAGAGACTTGAGTATTTATACTCACAAAAGACTCTTATGAGAATGTTCTTAGTTTTATTCATAAAAGCCAAAAACTGGAAGCAACTCAAAGGTACATCAACAGGATAATGGATAAATAAATTATGGAATAGTCATACAGTAAAATAATACATAGCAATAAAAAGAACACATCCTTGTTTCAGCTGAGATGAATCTCATAGACATTATGTTAAGCAAAAAGAACCAGACACAAAAGAGTACATACTGTATGATTCTATTTATAAGGTGACCAACTGCCCCAGTTTTAGCACTGAAAAGTCTATATTCTGGAACTCCTTCAGTTCCAGGCAAACTGCAATGGCTGGTCACACATTTATGTGGAGTTGAAGAACAAGCATAATTAATCCTTGTGTAGGGAAGTCAGACTAGAGGTTACTTCTGGGGTGCATTTAGAGTAAAAAAGTGCAAGAAGGAACTTTCTGCAATGTGGAAATACTCTAACTCTTGAACTAGATGATGGCTACATGGGTACATACACATGTAGACATTTTGCTGTACATTCAAGATTAGTGAAGATTATAGACTTAACTATATGAACATTAAAAAATAACCTCAATAAAAAATTCAAACATGAAAAAAAGAAAAAAAATTCTATTACTTATCGGATTTGTGACCTTAGCTATTTCTTAAAACAGTCTGAGCTTAGCTTTCTCACATGTGAAGATAATGGTAATTATCTCCCATAACTGTTCTGAGAGTAAATCAAATTACATTTATAAAGCACCTAGCATATAGTAGGCATTCAACTAATATTGGGTCACATCTCTGCAAATCGGAGGGGAAATGCCTTTCTTAAGAAAAGATGTTTCTGTTTCTGGAATTTCATTCCCGAAAACTTTCCATGCTTGGGTCATGCATTAGCTTGTGACAAGTTATTTTCTTTAACTCTCCCTCTTGGCAATCACCACCTGCGATGAACCACCAAGCAGGAAACTACATCCCAGCAGCTCAGAAGAATAGCAAGAAATCTTTTGAACTATTTGGCTTGAGGAAAGGATAAAGAGTTATTGAATCGTGAGTGCAGTCCACTACTTCACGATGTGTTGCCCTTTGTTTTCTCAGGCTGTTTGCTCTGCCTCCTCTGAGATATTGTCAGGAAACTTTTGCTGAACAGTAGTCAATTGGTGTGAGTACTTCTGCAACCATTCTCTTGTTGAAAGTAACTCAGCCATCCCATTTTTGCATATGGAAGACAGCAGAATGTCTAGTTCCCTTCCCTTAGATCATGTGTGGCTTATGTCATAACTCTCAGAAGCAATACATGTAAGGACCCTTAAACCACTAAGAGTTAAACCAGTTCTAAGTTCTGGGCAGCATATCTTCATACTTGCAGGTCCAGAACTGTGCAAGCCTACTTCAATCACTTGCTTTTATGCTTTTATAAAATAAAATGTTCAGGTTTCTCTTAAGTTGACTCCCTGAGCATTCAGAAAGTCCATAATTTCTGACTAGGAATTCTTGTGACTTCTGGAGGCAGCTCAGCAGGGGACCAAGAATACTGCATGTGCCTGTCATCTTGTAGAGTACGATATTCTGTTCGATTCTTCATTTACCTCCTCTTGCATAATTTCTGGGAAACATTCACATTATAAGCAAATACATAGAAACATATTCTTTAACTACAGAACTCTTTTAGGTGGCATTTTGTAAGAATCGGAATTATTGAGAAGAGATTTGTATTTAAGGAATATATTCCTGTATGTTATTTATGATGAGGACCATTCTAATTCTCATGAAAAAAAATGTAGTCGTAAAATTTAAAACCTAGGTTTTGAGTCTAGCTCTACTCTATAAAGCTGTGCAACCCTGGACAAGATACCTAACTTCTCTGCATCTGAAAATTGAGAATAATAAACAATTGAGAAAAAATTGAGAATAATAGAGAATTTATTAATATTATTCTCAATTTACATCAGTCTATCCCTCAAGAATGTTGTAAAGAATTCATAAAATCATGCATCTGAAAGTAGCCTGTACAACACTGCTTCCATAGTAAACGCTTTATACATGGAAGGTTTATGCTCTTTATCTTTATTCAAATGTCTTCTCAAAGCTCAGCAAGTCCACCTGGAGACCAAATAGTGAGGACAGAGGTCAGAATGTTAATCCCCTTACTTCATCCACACAAACCAGTTCAGACACATTCAACGGTCTTCAGCCCACGCTGATGTTCCACTCCCTTCTGTGCTTTGGTTTTAATTCATTGCCCCGCCACTGGGAAGTGTTCTGTACATCGAGTACATGATAAACCCTTGAGAAATGTTAAATAACAAAGCCATTAGTTGCCTCAAGAAATTAGCTGATCCCTGCTTGTGTCTGGGAAAATCAATAGTTTTTTTTTTGCCAGGTTTTTGAAATGAAGGAACTGAGCCTTACAGAGCATTGAAGATTTTAAGGCTTGAGGTCCCCCCTGCCCATTGTCTTCTGCCTTTGTGTCCATATGTCTCAAAAAGAAATTCTGTACAGATTAGAGATATCAGCCCAGAGCAAGAACAGCTTATACATTATGTTGAAAAGAATTTCTAATTTATTTCATACAAAGACTTAGCCACATGTTTTTAAGTGTTTGAGTTTTTAATAGTTTGAGTTCCATTTGTGGCATTTAATCTACTGATTTGATGCTGGAAATGATATAAAAATTTAGCTTTGTTGAAACATGTTGCTTGAATGTAAAGCATACCGGGGCACTTACGGCCTCTGTCAACTTGCCTTTATAGAACACCAGCAGAATGAATTCGGTGGTCAGCATAGTTACTCAGCTCTCTCTCTTTCCTGGGGTTGAGAGAGAAGTGGATATTTTAGAGCTTAGAAGTAGACTTAGTGATGCGATTTCAGGATGTCAGAATTGTGAAATCCTTTCCTCTATATCATCCGTGATGCCTGGCATTCTATGACAGAAACCACACTCCTTCACTTAAGACCTTGTTTCTTGTTTAAAATAAAACAAAACAAATTTCCATTGGCACCTCTGTTCCATTCCTGGGTCGTCCTAAGCCTCCCCTCTCAGTGGTGTGAAATGTCAGAAGAGCAATTTGGGGTGAAGCTGCTGACCCCACGAGAGAGCCCCCGGCACCTCCGGAGGGGACCAAGCACTCTGCCTTCCCCAAGCCAGGGCTCCTCACTATCTTGGTTTTCTTTGTAAGAAAGAAAATTCCAAACTTTACTCAGTAGCTCTCTCTCTCTAGCCCAGGAAGAAGTTAATTTTATTATATGTCAGTAGTATTCTTGCCTTTCATGACTTGGTTAGGAACATAAATCTGGCCAAAACTACTCCCCCAGCCTTTGCCCAAGGAATGTGCCTGCCTTCAGTTACTGGTTCTGTTTTTCTCCTCATGATAATGCTACTACCACACATTAGGGGTCGTAGTGCCATAGTACAGATAACAGAATATGCACAGTGACGTAAGCAAAACCTTTACCCCTTGCGAGTCAGGTTCCCATTATTATTCTCAGGTGATTACAAGGACACAAACTATTCCACAGTTCCTCCTGCTTCATCTTCTTGATTTATCTCTCTCCTTCCTTGAAGTTTTATTACCTGTGTAGTTTCACTGGGATTTACTAACGTCCTTCTGTTTCCTCCAATCTTGGTGCTTTGCCCCTTCTCCTGTGCAGTACATGCCCTCCGGTCAGTATTGCTCACTCGCCGTCCTCCCTGTGACTTTATGGCCAGTCTGAATGTAAATGTAAAGAGAGACTACGTTTGTTTACACGTCAATGTATAAATGTACAAATGCACATGTAAATGGAGATTTGAGAGCAGATGTGGCATTATCACTACCTTGTCACGACTTATGGCTGACCAGGTCCAGTATTATGACATCAGGGGCTGGAGTGGGAGTGATCTGAGACAAAGGATGAAAAACAAACATATTAAAAAATAAACTCACAGCTAATTGACATGGTGAGTGTTGTAGGGAGGAAAGGGCATTCCTCAAATCATGGTTTGAGTGTGGCAAAGTCATAACATGTAATCAAAATGTTTGTACCCCTATGATATCCTGAAATGAAAAAAAAATGCATTAGGATTCTAGAAGTGAGATCTTGAGAGCCTAGAGAAATTCTAGAACTTTCTGTGGTGATGGAAATGTTCCATAATATTCCATATTGTTCAATACAGTGGTATTCCTAGTCACGGGGTCCACTGAGCACTCGAAATGTGACTAATGCAACTGAAGAAGTGAATTTTAAATTTTATTTGCTTTTAATTAATTCTAATTTAAATATCCGTAAGTGAGTATTGGCTATTATCTTGGAAAGCTCAGAGAGAAATATACAATTCCAAGTAGGGAGAGGGAATGATGAAGCCTGGATACAGATCCTAGAGTAGGGAAGCAAAAAGAGATACTCAAAGGTGAGCTGGGCGGAAGTAAAAGACAACAGGGAGGAGGTCACTTCAAGAATTTTTCTAGTCTGGGCACAGTGGCTCACACCTATAATCCTAGCACTCTGGGAAGCTGAGGCAGGAGGATTGCTTGAGCTCAGGAGTTCAAGACCAGCCTGAGCAAGAGTGAGAGCCCATCTCTACTTTAGAAAAAATAGTCGAGCGTAGTGGTGTATGCCTGTAGTCCCAGCTACTTGGGAGGCTGAGGCAGGAGGATCCCTTGACCCTAGGGGTTGGGATTGCAGTGAGCTATGATAATGCTACTGCACTCTATCCAGGGTGATAGAGCAAGATTCTGTCTCAAAAAAAAAAAAAAAAAAAGGATTTTTTTGGAAAACTAGCCTTTGCTACTTGCTTTGATGGATAGGTTGAGTTATGCTCAGAGCTCAATAATGGCGCACTGGACCAAAGATATCCAGATGATTCTTTAGGGCTTCAACTTTTCCTCCTCTAGAGACCAGTGAGCTTTCTCTGAAAGGTGATCCAAAACACAAATACCATGAAGATCAGTACTAAAATTTTAACTTTTGTAAATCAATAAATTATTATTTCTTTTTAGCTTATAGGGCTTCTGTTAAATATTTAATGTTTCCATTTCCAAAGAATCTACATGGATTTTTTATGGAAAAATGTTCCTCACCCTTATTTAGAGATTTCAGGGCACTCATTTTAGATAAAGCACCTAGAAATAGCTTTAATAAACTGAGTCCAGGGGCAGGATCAGATAGTATCTCAAACTATCAAAGACAGGCCTACAAACTGTGGCAGCTTGTATTTCCAGGCTATAGAGGCTTCCAGGATAGTAGCAGTGTTTATCATCCTGTACATTAACATAAAGCAAAAATCTACTCAGGATTGTTTAAGCAGAAAAGTAATTTATTATTTGTTCACTTATTTAACAAATGTTTCACATGTCCAGCACCATTCTGGGAGCTAGGGATAGAGGAGTTACAACACAGAGATATTCCCTGACTTCATGGAGGGAGACAAAAAGCAGTTCACAAATAAGCAAATAAATAAATACATATTAGGTGTCAGATACTGATTAATGAAATAGAAAAGACCAAAACAGAATTAAAAAAACTGTGAGCTGAGGGTTGGATTGAAGGGAGAGTATTGGTATTTTATATTGGGTGTTCAGGGAAAGCATCATTATAAAATAATATTTGATCACAGAGTGGAAAGAAGTGAGGGCATAGCCATGTGCATGTTGGAGGAAGACCCTTAAGACTGTGGAAACAGCAAGTACAAAGGCCCTGGGGTGAGAGCCTGAATGTAATGTTCAAGGAATATTGCAGAAAGTTCTGGAGGAGAACTAGGGCAGAAGATCTGGGGGAGGATGGTAGGATTTGTAGTCAGAAAGGCAACAGGGGCCAGATTATGTTGAGCCTTGAAGACTATAAAAACCTTCACTTTGATGCTGAAAAATATTTATTCAAAGCTGTGAAAGTGAATGCAATCACCTGGGGCGGTTTGGAGAACTCCACGCATTTACATATCAGAAAGATAAGGAAGAATTCACAAAGGAGACTAAGAAAGTGGGGCCAATCAGGTAGAAGGAGAAGAGAGAGTATATGGCCCTGTATCCTGCTGTAGCCATTCTCACCTGCCCAGGCTAATTTTCCAACTTAAGTATATTCTTCTAGGACAATACAATGAAAGGGGAGAGAAAGAGAAGGATATCGAGGGTTTATGCAAGGGGCTCATTGCAATGATAGACTATAGAGTATAAACTGGACAAGCAAATAAATAAGAATATCAAGGGGTGAGGAAGAATGAAAAGTGGTAGGATCAATAGAGCAGGGGTTCAGGTATGGTCAAAATATTTGGAGGTCAGGGTCTTAGAAAAAGTGAGCCAGAAAGATAGGATGTGGATATTGGAAAGCAGTATGCTTGAAATATCAGAGGTTGTGCTATTATTGATTAAAAAAAAAAAAAAAAAAACATCTAAAATATAACAACAGGAGTGGGTGTCTGAGACTGGGTGGGAGATTAGATCACTTGCAAGAGGTTAAGAAACTCAGAGGCAAAAATAACAGTATAACTGTCTATAGGGGTATTAAAACAATCAGAAGTTATGACAGGCATTATTTCGGATGGGGTGAAGGTGAGGTGGGTTTGAAATCTTCAATATATGAGGGAGAATGTAATGATCTGACAATCTGTTAATAACCAGGATAGTGGATGTTATAATCTAATGGCAAAGCTGTGGTATATTTAGGGAGCAGAGAGGGACAATGGTCTAGAAGCATATAGAGAAACGAGGACACCTACCTCCCTGTTCCAAGGTAGCAGGAGTGTGGAAGAGGGCAACAGAGGAAGTAGTGCTTCCAGGAAAAGCAAGTTTTCAATTAGAGTAAGAAGATGCAGAGAATATATAAATAATAGAAAATATAGGGCATTTTGCTGATTATGGACCATGAACTTGAGAAACCTCCATTAAGCATTTTGAAACTGGGAAGGGTAAGATGGGATCAGAAAAGAAGTACAAATCTTATGAGCTTTACAATTTGGGTGATGAAGAATGACCTCTGAGAACCAGGCTTTTTCTGTTGATTAATAGAAATAATGATATGATTATTAAGAATATTAGATAGAAACTTTAGAAAAGGCAAAGCATTAAGCTCAAACCCATGGGTGCTACAATGAGATATTTGTTGCCCCAATACATACCCATAGTGCTGGAGACTAGATGTCAGTTGCTCCACTGCTGGCATCCATAAAAAGACAGATGCCTCGATCACCCTCTCCCCCAAAGATGAAACCATGTTTCCTTATATAATTCGCTTCTGTCTGAGTCTCACGAGAAGTCATTGAATGCATAGAGCCAAAAGTTTCATGACCACATCCTAATCCTAGCTGAAAGAGAGACAGGGAGAGTGATTTCTGATATTCTTCTTGGAAGGAAGCTCCAAATATATAAAATAAATTAAAAAGTTGTTCATTGATCTTGACAGTGGCAATTGTCCACTACGGAATCTAAAAAGCAAGTATTGTTTTCTAGGGCACTGGTTGAGGATGGGGAGCTTTACTATTATCAGTGCTTTAATTCAGTCCCTTTACTGAGCCCTTGCTCTGTACCAGACACCATGCTCAGGACCCAGAATATAAGGACGAGTAAGATAGTTCTTTGAGAAACTCCCAGCTAGTTGGGAAGATGAACAAAGAAAGCAAACAAAAAATTAGGCAGACCAAAAAGTGCTTTTTAAAGGGGGCTTACAGGAATCAAAGGGGAGACACCTAACCGCCTAGCCTTGGTTGTGATGGAAATGGGCAGGTCATGACTTCACTTGAGGTTGGATCTTTAAGTTCATAGCAGGAGTCGTCTTGGTGAAATTGAAGGAAAGGAAAGAAAGACACTTCCATCCAAGAAACTACACTGAATATTTCAGTTTGGTGTGCTTGTGGGGATAGCATGTGTACGAGGTGTGATTGGCGGGGAACATGGCAGAAGGTGAGGTTAGAGAAATAGACTGAAGCCTGACTGTGATGCATGCACCTTTAGGACATTTTCTTATCCCTGCAGGTGAGAGACTGTCAAGATACTTCTGTATGTCTGTTTGTTGGCTTGATATTTCAGGACTCCTTTATTAAAATAGTGCATGGGATGCCTACCTATAGAATAGAACTTCTGTGGCTAAATTACAAGAAAACAAAGTACAAATTCCCACCCTTTCTCCCTTTGTTGCTTTGTGAACCACTGTGGACTCTTGTGGTACCAACAGTTTGAACTGCAATGCCAGAGGGTTACTAAAAAAAAAAATCTCAGCTGGGAATACCATGATTATTTCATGCTTTGGGAAGATCACTTTGATGAGAAAGCAGAAGGGGAGTTAAAGTTGGGAGAAGCTGGAGAAGGGGAGACAAGTTGGAAGCCCATGACAGTGATTTCCTACGGACAGGATAATAAGTGCATGCAGGGACTGGGACAGCAGGGATGGGCTGGGGCAGACTGAAATGAGGTGGTTGTGATGCTCAGATTTAGGGCCAGGAGGAGAAAGAAGAGTAGAAGCTTTATATTGACAATTAAACTATAGCACTACTAGGGTAGTAGTGGACAACTCAGAGCATGCAGGGAACGCACAAATCCAGAGAAAATCAAGTACATAATAAATTAGTTTTGTATAACTTGAGTGTGTGGTAGTAGAAGGATGTTTAGGTAGAAGCATTTCCTACATAAGGAAAAGTGTGTCTGAAGTCAAGGAGAGAGTGATGCTAAGGATATCAAAACCACAATGAGATGTCACTTAACTCTAGTGAGAATGGCTTTTATCAAAAAGTCCCAAAACAACAAATACTGACATGGATGTGCAGAGATAGGAACACTCATACACTACTAGTGGGACTGCAAACCAGTGCAACCTCTATGGAAAGTAATATGGAGATACCTCAAAGAACTAAAAGTAGAATGACTATTTGATACAGCAATCCCACTACTGGGCATCTACCCAAAGGAAAAAAGACATTCTATAATAAAGACATCTGCACTCGAATGTTTATAGCAATGCAATTCACAATTGCAAAGATGTGGAAACAACCCAAGTGCCCATCAATACATGAGTGGATTCATAAAATGTGGTATATGTATACCATAATGTACTACTCAGCCACAAAAAATAATGGTGAACTAAAACCTCTTGTATTACCTGGATGGAGCTGAAGCCCATTCTCTTAAGTATTACAAGAATAAAAAAACAAGCACCACATATACTCACCATCAAATTGGTACTAATTGATCAACGCTTATGTGCACATATGGAAATAGCATTCACTGGGTATTGGGCAGGTGGGAGCAGGGAGGAGGGAATGGGTATATTCACACCTAATGGGTTTTGTGTGCACTGTATGGGGGATGGGCATGCTTATAACTGTGACTCAGGTGGTACAAAGGCAATGTATGTAAGCTAAACATTTGTACCCCCATAACATTCTGAAATAAAAAAAAATAGATATACATGTGGGAGTATTGGTACCATGGATATGGACAGGGTGACTTGAGAAAAACATGTAGTGGGAGAGAAACAGATAGCAAGGACAGAAATCGAGAGCATATAGCATTTTGAGAGGGTCAGATAGAGAAGAACAGGTCCTGTGACTGAGTAGGCACAAAGGAATCGGAGGAGACCCAGTTAGTGTAGATCCCACTATTTTCTCGTTATTCATTCTGTGCATCCCCCCTCCCTCCACCCTGTAGATGAAGCACACTTTCTTGCTTAAGCCAGTGGATTGTTAGCAGGCAGGCCACACACCACATCTGAGCAAAAGCTTTAATTATTGTACACAGAATGGCTCTGTGTCCTTTGTTCCTCTTACCACTTTGAGAACAGCATGGGCCAGATGGTGGCTAATCCTTCATCGTGGGTTCCAAAATAAGAAGACACGTGGAGCCCTGCCAACCTATAACTTTCATGCAATGTGAACAAAAAATAAATATTGGTTTTTGTAAGCCATTGATTTTGAGTGGTGGGTTATGGCTACAACAAAAGACAATTAACACTGGGATTAATATCCCAGGAGTTGTGGGAGAAAGATACAATGAAGAGGGGCATCAAATACTGCAAAGATGTTACATAGTGTGAGAATTGAAAAGAAGCTGCTGAATCCTGTGAGCTCCAATGTGTGAGCACTAGTAGATGCCTGAGATGTTTCCAGGAGCAGGGCCTCCCTTGGGCTAGACAATGAAGTTTATTTTGGACACTCCCCTTTTTCGGTTACTCAGTCCCTCCCATGTACTGTCCCATCTTACCACCTCTTGGCATCCCTCAGAAATAGAATTCTCTTCTTTTCTCAGTTACTTGTCCTTTGTATAAGGGTCTCTTGGAGATTCAAGAGACTTTGAGACTAAAAGATGTTCAGACTCTGTGAGAGACAGTGAGTGGAAATTGGTGCCTCTAATCACATAGCAGCCTGCCCAAAAGACAGCTTGATGTCTCTCCCTGAGTGGTTCCCCATCCTGGCCCCGCCTGGCTGAGTCCAGCTGACTCGAACTTTACATCTATGGGGAGAGAGGTTATACTCTAAATCTGTATAGCTCCTCAGCAGGCACTGTTTTTTACAGGGATTCTTCAGGATATGAGGGTAAAACAACAGTGTTCATTTGAGAACCTGAGAGGTGGGGAGACGTCTCCATCCTTCTATGTGGAACAGCAGCTCCAACCTAGAGGGGACTGAAGGCTTGTTCCACACCAGTACCTTCAGGCACTTGGGCAGCTCACAGAGATAGCCTCTTTGCCAAGAACGCCAGCCTCCCTGGTATGACTAGGTTTGCAGCCGTAAGCCATGCATCAGGTGGGTCTTTAGAAAATGGACTTCAGTGATGAGGGGACTAAAGCTGAAGAGCATGAAAAGATCACTTGAAAATTTCTACAAGATTCTTCAGAGATTTCCAGAGATAATTTTCTAAAATATGGGGAGGGATGTTAATTCCTAGTCTGGTGTAGCCTGAAACCACAGAGGATGTAGGCTTAGAGCCATATAGCTGAAGAGGGGGCTGTTCTTACATGACAGCATGTTCCCTCCTGGTAAATTGATGTAGTTCCCTGCATCCCCAAATGCCCTCCACCTCCCCCGGCATATGTGTGAAATTCCACGCTACAGTTTTACATCATCCTTTCATTTCTGGGATTCAAAATCCATTTTCCCCAGGGGAAAAAAAATGAAAGTTTTATTAGAAGTAGTGTTGAGTTTATGAAGATAATAAAAGAATATTTTTAAAAGGCAGCGAGCGTGAGGAGCATGAGGATATAAATTTGGTTTATGAAGTAAGTTGAGGAGGAACTAATAGTGGAAATGGGAAGGTGGGGAAGTCACAGAACAAAAGTTGAGGCCATAAAGACAGGTTGGCTCAACCTTATAGCCCTGTTCAGGCACTGTACTAACTCTCACTCTAGAGGATTGTGCATTCTTGTACATAGCAACCATGGCCATAGCACTAGAAAATTTGTCTTTTGTAAGAGTGTGTGTGTGTGTGTGTGTGTATGTGTATTAAATACCAGCTGCTGTGACAGATAAACCTTAAGATTTCGGCGGTTCAATGTAACAGAGTGGAGGGTGGGGGTTCTGTGCTGGGCTGGGTCATGCTTAGCCTTTGACTTTCAGTGTCACCCTGAGTGTGTGGAGATGCACCATAGCAATTGCCCTTCACAGAAGGACTTGCTACAGGGCACACCTTCAGATGTCATCTCCTCTAGGGATTGTTTCCACTCTGCAGAGCTGCCATACTGCGGTCGCCATACTCACATCACAGCTCAACTTGTCCCTCTGCCCCATCCTGCTTTCCCCTTCCTTCCCCAGGTATTTATCCCAATGCACTGCCTAATAAACATCCTGCTCAGTGTAAGCCTCATCTCAGAGTCTGCTTAAAACAGAACCCAACCTAAGAATCTCTGAGAGCTGATTCTCAGATGGCCACTGGGGAAGATAGAGGAGGTCATCTATGGAAGGTTTGATCTTTCACTCGCATGGTTAGCTTAAACTCAGTCATCTGGCCAAGATCTCCAGCTCATCATCTTATTAAGAATCAACAACACATAAAAACATTGGATGGCTTCCCTGATATTATATAGCCTGTTCTATAATTCAAATTATTGGATTCCTCGTTCTTCTGAAGATTTTGTGTGATCTTATTTTCCACCTTAGATAAAGAGAGCTATGTAACTGTCCATCTCTTCCTTTTGTCTTTGTTTCAGGAAAGCTCAGAAACAAATACAGAAATAAATTATAACAGCTATGTAATCCCTTAGAGAATGCATTTCTTTATTTTATTTCCCCCCATGTTATGACCTAGTCTTCTAATTTATCTTTGCCCTGATACTCTTTTTCCCTTTTTCATTTATATTTGATCATGTTATTGTGTTTCTGCTGCAATCACCTCACATTCTTTTTTTTTTTTTTTTTTTTTAGGAATGAGTCAGGGTATATGTAAATAAGTGAATAAATAAATAAATAGAAGGATGATTCAGTATTCTGTATACCATAGCATCCTATTACAAACCCTTCCATTACTGTTGGGTATTATTATAAGAATATTTCCATCTCATTATAGAATGAATTGACTAAACATACAGAAGGTCTAGTCTGAATAAAAATTATATGCAAGGCTCCTATTCAATAGCTACTGATTATTAGAACTTCTGATTTCCAGGCAGGAAATGGCAATGTGATTTATGATTTATGATTCATTTGTAAAGTTTTTTAAAGGAGGGGGACCTATCTGACAGATAACATTTAATTATATTCCAAGGACTTATATCTTTTTTGCAGCCACTCATGTTATGTATTATAATTCTCCATTTTGTGGTTGACAAAACAGGTTTGGTGAAGTCATTGCTCATAGTTATAAAAGCAGGGAGCAGAAACACTGTCCTTTGGGCTAATTTTTCATTAAACTCTCTGTCTAATTTAGAAAAACAGCACCAGTACAGGATTTCAGTACACCTGTAAAAAGAACATGATAGCCAAGACTTATGTATTTCCATTTTATCACTTTTGGCATACCTGCCTGCCCAGACTTCTCTCTTAAATTATTTGCTCCTGATATTTGAAATGACAATTCTAACTTGGGATCCTTCTTTCTTCTTCCATCATCCTGTGAACATTCTTTCCTCAAAATTCTGCCCCACTCTGCCTTCCATAGTACTATTCCCACTTTGGTCTTCATCATTTCTAGCTCTCAAGACAGGCTGTGGTTCTTGTCCAATTCAGATCTCTAGAGGAGTTTTAGGTACATGTGCTGCCCAAGGATAAGCATCCAAAAGGTGTCTCAAGAGGCCCTGAAAAAGGCCCAGAGTCTTCTGAGGCTGAACCCAAGCTCGAGGCTCAAAAATCTCAACCAAGGTGAACTGTTCCTGGCAAGCGTTTGGTTTATAAATGCTTCCTTATCTCTTGGAGGCAGCATGTTATTTCTGTGGAATTTGGTTATGTGCCTTTTAGCTGATGTCTTTCTTAGTCATTATATTTAAAACCATATGTCTGGGAGACCTCAGACTCCAGCTGGGCTCTGAAAGAGGTGGCACATTGATCTAGAATCAATAGAGGGACTGCAGCTCTGTCCTCCACTGAGAATTCACTCCTGTGGGGTGATTTATAGGTTTCTTCCCCTTCTCCAGTGTGATATGTCAGCCCTACCAGCCGTGCAGAGGTAGCTCACTTCTTTCTAGTGAGGCATATACTGTTCTCAAGATTATAGTTGTGGTTGCACTTCCTCAAGTGATTTATTCCCATTGAAACAATGATATTTATATATTTGTGTACTTATTTACTTGCTTGTCCATTCATTTATTCATTTCCTCATCATTTACATATTTATTCAACAACTATTTTTGAGAGCCTACTACGGGCCAAGTGTTGGAATGTAAGCTCCATGAGAGCAAGAGCCCTGCCAGTTTAGTTAATAGCTATATCCTCAAGGCTTAATACTGTGGCTATCCACTGCATAAATATTTCAGTAAATGTAATATAGCACCCATTATGGCAGAGATTACCAGTGCTTACGCCAGAATCCATTCTTTCCTTCCTCCCTAGCTTACAGAACACTGATGCAGAGCTAGGCACATTGTCACTTGAACTTCCTTGCAGCTAATTATGGCCACGGTATTTTATTCAGGCCTGTTGCATTCGTTGCATTCAGGGTAACTGCATTGTGATACTACTGGGAAACTTCTAAAAGGACGTTAGCTCAGCTGCAAAGGGTTCTCTTGTCCATCTTTCTATTGCCTCTTCTAGCTTGCAACATAGATTTTTATTCACTGTTATGATTGAGACAAATTTACATAGAGAAGGTGCACAATCATATAGGCCAGTGGATTTTCACATATACATATAGTTATGAAACCCTTACCCAGATTAAAATATATTAATAAAATATTCCCAGAACCTCAGAAAGCTCCCTTAGGACTATCCCTGTTAATAATTTTCCCAGAGGTAATCATAAATTAATTCACTATAAATTAATTTTGCTTTATTGTGAACTTTGTATAAATACAATCATATAGTCAATTAGCCAGGGTCCCACCAGGAGACAGAAACCACAGCAGTAATTTGAACAGGAATATTTAATATAAAGAAGGCTCTATTCTCAGTCCTGAGATTCAGACCTGGTTAGAGAGTGTTTGGCTGTCATAGGAACAGGCAGCCTGCTGTGGCCAAGAACCTTTCTGGAGGGCATAGGCTGGAACTGGTCTGTAGGAGTGTCCTGCCTGCTGCTGAGTGAGCACTCTCAGGCCACCCACATGCCAATCTGCCAGCTGCCAGGCACACCAAAAACAGTATCTTGGAGCCAGTAAAGGAAGCCCCTTTGTCCTGCTATAGGTTCACAGTGTTCCTCCAGAGCCATTTTTGACAAGCCTAACGTTGAGTAAACTGGCAAGGAAAAATATTTACAAGGTCAAATGCCAGTATCACAAAGCAGAGCAAAGAGTAGATTTGGAGCAGAGAAGCAATAAATTGATAACTGACACATATATTATATACTCTTTTGTCTGCCTTCTTTCACTCATAATTATATGAAAACTGAATGTGATAGCTGGAGCTGCAGCAGCTGTCTGGAACTATGAAGTGACCTTGAGAATAGAAGCCATGTACTAGCATGGTGAGCAGAATGATAGGAACCTGAGTCCCTGGTGACAGCAATGGAGCTGCTGTACATGAACATTTTTTAACATGAGAGGGAAGTACTACTTTCCCATTTTTAAGTCATAAGATTTTTTTTTTCCTGTTACATATAGTGGAATCTAATGGCAAGTGTCCATTCATCTCATCAGCCATCACAGATCAATTCTGAATCTAGGTTTTTGACTTCTAGTTCATTGCTTTATTCTTTAATAACACAGAAGTCACCTGAGATCACTCTACCTCTTAAAAGCTAAGATTTCTTAAATATCCAATTTCTCCCCACCCCCAGAAGTCTAAAATTTTTCCTAAAACTTCTGTCAATTTAACAGTTAGGAGTGGGGAAGAGGAAAGGCTTTTGTGTAATAGGTTTAAAGTTTTACAGTTACCTCTGGTTGTGAACTATTCTTCAGCTCACGGAGCAACTTTATGTATTGTGCATGCACTAATTTTCATATTTTATCAACTCTACTATGAAGCTCAACATTTATCAGTTTCTACGAAAATAGTCGTATAAGTTAATAATCTATATGTAATAGTCTTTATTGAAGATATAACCCAATAGTAGCCAAAATGATCTCTATTTTTAAAATTTATATTTTAAGTCTTTTGAAAAGGTAATATTTTAGATGGTTCAAAAACATTAAAGTGGAAAATGGTATATAGACCACCCAATTTTCTATTGGGTTGCTGCTCTTTTATTTACTAATAGAAGCTGTTAAGATGTTAAATGAGATTTATAATAAGATTACAAGTACATTTTCTTGGTTTGTTGTATTCTTTTGATTTTTTCATAGTGATTATGCTTTTTCAATTTTTTTCTCTTTTTTTTTGTGGCTTTAGAATATTGTATCTTAATTAGAAAGGTCTTTCATACTCTGTAATTATAAATAATTCTCCATGATTTTTTTTAGTTTAGTAATTTTTTTTTTTTTTTTTTTGTAAATGCATTTAAATCATTGATCTATTCAGAATTTATTCTTGTATAAAGTGCTGGTGTAGATCCAATTTATATTTTTCCACATGGCTACCTAGTTACTCCAATACCTTTTATTTAATTCTTAATATTTGTCCTACTGATTTAAGATACCACTTTTTTATTTACTAAATTAGCATTTGCATTTGTTTATATTAGTGGATTCTATTTGGTGACATCAATTTCTACTCTTGAGCTTGTATCACAATACTATATTTATTTAGGTTTTATAGTATGTTTTAATATCTGATAGGGCTAGTTCTTCATTATTCTTATTGTTCAGAATATTTCTGACTATTCTTGGCTTGTTTATATTTTCAGATGAGTTTATAATCACCTTGTCTGGTTGCAAGAACAAAATCTTGTTGATGTTTATGTTGGAGTCACATTAAGGATACAGATTGTGGAGAATTTACATTCTTTTGATATTTAGTTTTCCTATTCCACACATTCTAACTTTCCATTTGTTTGTGATTTCTTTTGTCCTTCAGGAATGCTTTAAAGTTTTGTTCTCAGAGTCCTTATACATTTCTTGTTTTTCAGTTAATTCTCTGAATTAAATATTCTGAGTATCTCAGAATATTTAATATCATTGCTAATTAGTGATAAATTTATGACCTCTTTAAATTATCGGTCTAAGATGTCAGTAGTGCCAAGGCTGAAAATAACCCCACACTGCACTATACTACCTTCCAGTCACACCAGCCTTCTCTTTGTTCTTCAGATATGCAAAACTTCTCCCACCTTAGCACCTTTGCCTTAGCTGCTTCCTCTCCCAGGAACGTTTGTTCTTTTCTCCAGATTTTTCCCTAGCTATCTCTTTCTTGTGATTCAGGTGTCAGCTTAAATACAACCTCTTTAGACAGGCCTTCCTGGACCAACAGTCAAGGAAGTTTCATAACAGATTTTATCACTTCTGATAGGTTAAAACTTGATTTGATGGTAGCAACTTTTTCTGTTATTATGTGCTACTGAGTCCATAGTGTCTAGAAAAATTCAGAATTTAATTAAATTCTAAATAGCAATTCTTTTCTTCATCTCCTATAAGTTTTTCCCCATTTCTCCTTTCCCTGACATCACATCTTACTTCTGGTCATCAGCTCCTCAGTTTAGGAAAATCTCATCCTCCTAATGAATAGAAAGCTCCTGCAGCTCAAATGAGAGGAGAAGTTGAGGCCTGATGTCCAAAGCCCTCCCCTCTTCCTACCTGCGGTCTGAATGCTGCCATCTCAGGTCACCTACAACTGGGGAGGGAGCCTGCCACTCTCTTTGTCCCAGGGTGGACAGATTATTCCTCCTCCCAAGCAAACCACCTTGAGTAAAACATACAAATTTATTGGCATAAATAGCTGGGATTGTACTGGGGTGGTTCATAGGCTCAAAGGAATTGCTGCAGGGACTGGAGCTTGGCCTTGCTCCACCAGGATTTTTTTTTTCTTCTTCGTGCAGCCTCCTGCCTACCTGTCCCTGCTTGGCTTCACTCTTCAGAAAGGCTTCTCCAGGCCACTGGAAAGATGTGGTCTGGCTGCCTCCTAGTTGATTAACTGCAAGTTAAAAAGAGCTTCTTTTTCCAAATGGATTATATAAAGGGGAAGACTTGTATTGGCTCTTCATGTATGTATCCCATGTCCATCCCTGGACCAGTTACCGCATACACAGGAGTGAACGAGGCACTCTGATTGACTAGGTTCTTCTCATGTTCCCTTGCTGACCAGAGTGACTGTTTCTGATGCTGATGGGAGGTGGGTGCAGGAGAAATGAATAGGCAGACCAAAAAGGTCCCCAACAAGCGCTTGTTAAATAAGCCATTGAAATTAGGGAATTTTCCATCATGTGTATATTATTTAAAAAATGATATACTGCACATGAGACCTGAATTACATAAGAAGACACTTAAATAATAGTTGTACTTTATGTTTTGATATGCTTGTCTTTATTTTAGCACTTTTTATTTTTATGTTTATGATGCTTTGAGAATTTGGCCTAGATTTCCAGTACTATTTACTCAAATTTTATAACTCTGTTATTATAGCTTACAATCCTGGTATTTAACACATTCACTGCCTTCCTAGAGGTATCGGTTCCATATGAATCAAGTCCTGTGACCCTTTTGACTCTCCCGAGGAACTGTGAGACTCAGGCTGGTTGGAGACTTGTGATGTGACTATATTCTACTGTACGAAGAAGAGGTGCTTTGTCGCTCTCATTGCCTAGATTTCAAGCTCACTACCAAACTGCCAGGAAGATTCATGTGAAATTTCTCATATGTAACTGAGAAAAGACATGTCTGAATTTACTGCAGACCCCATCCACCATTCTCCGGAAAACTCTGGGAAACCATGTTAATGTCTCAGACCCTAAGGTTCTCTTCATCTGTTAAGTGGAGATTTTTAATGCCAAGTTCACAAAATTATGAGAATAATATACGGATAGCCCCTGCTTTACAATGGATCAATTTAGGACTTTTTGACTTTACAATGGTGCAAAAACTATATCCATTCAGTAGAAAGAGGTACTCTTGTGCGATGCCGGGTAGTGGCAGTGAGCTGCAGCGCCCAGCCAGTCAGGCAATCCTGAGGGTAAATAGTTGATGCTCCACAGTACTTTGCCCAACTGTAGGTTAATGTAAGTGTTCCAAACACATTTAAGGTAGGCTAGGCTAAGCTATGATGTTTGGTAAATTAGGTGTATTAAATGCATTTTCTTGTGATATATTCAATTTATGATGGGTTTATCAGGAAGCTGATGAGTTTTACACTTCCTACAGAGAGATCAGTAAAAATGATAACAGATGCTAAAAGGCATTTTGCACTTTTTGGAAACAGATGCTGCATTAGGTATATTTAGTAGGTGGATCTGTTTATTTTGTTGCCTTGTTAAATGCAATGTTATTGTTAATACCTCCTGTGAATTTCAATACTTGATACTGGTTATGCCACTTTATGTTGACTAAAGATATAACAAAGAAGACTTAATGTGTTGCTATGGCAATGAATTCTCAGGGATGTGCTAAGGGCCAGAATAACTAGCAAGGTATTTTTTTCTCCCACTACTACATTCACATTTGCTTTGTAGTGCCTTGTTTTGCCTCATTTTATTTGTCCTATTTATTTGCTGGTCATGGCATGAAACTTTATTTAATTGTGGTGTAGCCGGCTGTCTCCATATCAAAGAAACCTACAGCAGATCACAAGGCAGTCAGCCAGAAACTGCTCTCTTAAGAGACGTCCACTAAAGCAAAGCAAAGGTGCCAAGCAATTATCTGGTGAGTAAGATCAATGTAGACAGCAATACCAGATAATTCATTCCTTGTTCCTCAATCTTCTCGTTCCATTTTTAGACCATAATTACCAGTGAACACTGCAAAATCTTCACTTCATGCTGCTCCTATAGGTCTGTGTTGGCCAGGCTCACTCACTAGGCCCCAAGACCTGCCTCTGTTCTCTTCACTATGTCCAGGCACCTCTCAACATCAGAACTGTTAGGATGTGTTTCGTGCTAGTCAGGGACAGCACAGTATTTTGATTATAAACTATTTAGTATTTATCAAAATCATTATTCAATATTTTTTTCAATAAGTCCAAGGCATATTTGTATATGTAACACGATGTCCAGCAGGACATGGACTGTTGTCCCAGAATTGCAGCTGAGACCCAAAACTGAGGATAAAAATTGTTACATTGCTCCTGGGCAGTGAGCCAGCCAGAATGGCAGCCTCCTCGCAGCACATGGATATGGTAAGAAACTGAGAGGAGGGGAGACAGCAAGCATATGGTGGGCAGTGCAGTGCTAACAGAGAGCCTCCTAATGCCTTTGACAGAGAAGGGGAATCGCAGCCAAGGGACATTGAGGAAATCATCCATAATAACTTGAGTTAGCTGAATGAAGGGGAGACTGGCATCTATTTTCCAGCTATATCCTGGCTGAGCTACCCAAAGTCCTGCCAACACTTATGCTACCACCTGAGTGGAACCTGGTGAGAGGGATCCAGGGACTGTCCTGGGCCCCAGGAGCAGGGCTGCGATGTGGTCAAGCAGCTTGTGTGGACTCAAGGCCACAACTCTAGGCACTTGCTCACAGTGCAGATATTCAGCAGTGCAACACTTTGCCATTGCTGTTCCTCTTCCCTGCTGTGGGGAAGGAGGACTTGTTACATGTTCCCTCGAGTTTTGGCGTATAACTGACCAAGACACTGGTCTCACTCGAAATTGGACATTTCTGAAGGTGAAAGACCTGTTGGAGTCCCACTGGCTTTAAGGGACTCCGGAGTAATGTTTCTGGGAAGAAAATGGAGTCAAACTGCACCCATTCCAGTTGTCTGCTCTCCCCCTGAGAATATGTGACAGAAGAGTCCTTTGACTCCAGGATCCAAACAAAGGAACAGAGAGGTTGTGGAGAGACAGTGACCTTGAAGCTGTCCCAGTTGCTGTAGAGCTGAGTGAAGGAATTATCCAGAATTGTATATTTTTCTTTCCTGTGAGTGTTACCTTCAAAGACCTGACAAAGTTGCGCAAATACGAAAAGGGTCTTGTGTGTTCCAGGTTCAGTTAGTTCCACTGATTCACATTTGGACATAGGGTGGAGCGCTGTGAGTGGGTACTACAGGTCCCCACAAACCTAGGGAAATATGGTGATGATCATGATGATGACAACTGGGAAGCAATAACTGGGGAAAGAGGAGAGTGAATCTCTGTTTGAACTCAGATCACATATAGTTTTAATTATGAATATAAAAAGTAACAGTAATACAAATAGACTTTTTATTCTAATACTGAGAGTATAAGACCTAATTTTGATCTTATATCTTGGGCAAATTTTCATGAACCTGGAGCATTTTTGAAGATGGCAGCGTGTGTGTGTGTGTGTGTGTGTGTGTGTGCATTCATGAGCACATAATTGAAAAAAGATTAAATCTTTAACATTAGCCTAGGTGGCTTCCCCTTGTGAATTTGGGGTTGGGACACATTTTATGGTCACTCTTGCTTGCACGTATCAATTACTTCTGTTATGTGTTGCCTGTCTATCACCTTCCCTGTCACCAGTATCTGAGTGTGGCCTTCTATTTTGTGTGAACTTAATGTCTGACTTGTTTATAGGCTTCAGAAGCTATTTATGAAGGTTGGTTCACAAAGCACTTCCTAACTATAGATTCCAGAGGTTAAATTCAGAGAAATAGATTAAATAAAATTCTTAAAGTTATTTGTCACATCAAAGATTGTCCACTTCATCCCTCCAAACCAGAGACCATCTAGCAGGGAGGTTATAATATGATTACCTTGTCTTGATGAATTTATACCAAAGCATTCTAATCAAAGAAATTATTCTGAAACTCCTACTATGGAGCCAGAATAAAGCCTTAAGCAAACAGCAACAAAGTATTCAATGCTATGATAAAGCAAACAATTAAAATTAATTCAATTAAAATAATTAATGCATCACCAAATATATTTCATATCTAAAAGCAAACCTTTAATGCCATATAACCAGCAATATTATCTGATTCCCTATTATTTTTATTTCATTAGGTAAGTAATAGAATGAGTGTCAGGTTTTGTTTTTCTAGAGAAAAGCCCAGATGGGAATTAATTGCAAATATCTATAGCATACTGATTAACTGCCAACTCCTGTGCTTGTCCCTGAGGAAAACTGGAGAGTAGGGGAAGGAGGCATAAAAGAAGACAAAAAATGGGAAGAGACAAAAACCTCAAAATTTTTTTGAAATGCTTATCTCAGCACACCAGCACATTTATCGTAACCTGATAGACAGGGAGAGATGAACCATGGAACTGCAGGAGTTTAGAGAGGAGATCAACAAAAGATGACAACATAAGTAGGAATGATTTCATGAAAAAGCTGAGGTTTGAATGGGCATATGAGGATGGTGCAGAATAAGAATGATTTTCACAGGCATGGGGGAGGAGGGCCAGGATTTCAACGAAGGGTCAAAGACCACGTGCACAAAGGTGAAAAAAGAGGGACAAAGGTGCTGGATTTGTTGCAAGAGACAAGGCTGTCTTGTCTAAAGTGGAGGCTTCCTGTTGGGTAGGAGTAGAAAATGGGTTTGAGGGTGTGAAAGACAAAATGTACTAGGCAATTAAGGAGAGGATATTATTCCCACTACTGCAAGAGGGAGAATGTTCATTAACGAGGTATGTCTCAAAGATGAGAGATAAAACCTGCAGTCATTGAGGAAGGGTAGAAGTGGGTCTTATTTCAGAAGATGCAAGAACAGGGAGGCCCTTGCTGTTAGTCAAAACACAAAAGGGTGAGGAGGATTTCGTCAGTGTCCTTGTTTTCAGGAAATATTTAATATCATTGATACTAAGGAGGTATATCACGCAGGTCCTAAGGACAGACTGAGAATATTTAAACCAAAAAGGAAGCTAACAGAGAACCATAAAGGCTATGTGATAAATGAAACCTTAAGAAAAGAAAATAAATGCATCCTGTCCTCCATTTGTCTATGATGTGCAGGATGGGGTTGGCTGAGCAGGTGAAGGAGAGGGAGGCAGATCACACAGAAGGCTGTTAGAAAATTCCAGATGTGGGGGACGAGGAGCAGAGGAGAGGACAGGGAGGCAGTCAAGTAAAGAGTGATTGGGTGGGTGACGTATTACACACAGAGACTAAGGAGAAGGGTGGGCAACTTGGTATCTAGCTGTGAGAAGAGGAGAAGAGGACAAGCTGATGAGGAGTGTGCTTGGGAAAGGAGAAAAGATGCTAATTAGTTATTGAAAATAACCAAAAGCCTATTAAAAGATGTGACTGAGCAAGAATACAGTTCAGCAGGATTTGTTCAATCTACTTTGAGATTCTGATGCTATATAGTGTTTAATAGGAAATGATTGACGTTTAGAAATGGTGCTCATGTTGCTGAAACTGGTGATTGTTACTAAAACTGTGATTCGTGCAGTTGCAGAAGGCTAAAGTAAGGAAATTTGGCAACGTGAGTCACAGCAAAGGCGTGTGACCTAGTGAAATGCTCCCCAGACTTGGAATCAGAGGACATGGACTTGCATCTTGGTTACAAGTTGTGTGATCCTGGGAAAACCACTTGATCACTCTAAGTGAGCTTCTGTGCCTAGAAATGAGGGATAACTTTTCTGTCAATAAGAAGAAATAAAGTATTAAAGTGATCTGCACAACACAAGTGCTATGCAAATGTAAATTTTTTATTTTTCTTTACTTATTCACTTTGCATGTACTGCCAGAAAGAATTTAGGGAAACTTTCAAATGTATAAAGAATAGAAAGCTAAAATAAATATACATAGTAGTCATAGTAGCTTCTAGTTCTTGAGCAGTCACTATATGCTAGTCACGGTGCTACATGCTTTATATGTGCTTATAATAATCCTCAGGATCAGGTACTATTTTTATAATAATTTTAAAGATAAGGGAAATGAAGTTTATAGAGAAATGAAAAGATCATACAGCAATGGTGAAGCCAGAATATAAACCCACATGTGTTCTACTCCAAAGATTTAGCTCTAAACAATATATGATATTGCCTTTCAGAACTCAAATAGAAAAATCAAAGTAAGGCAGGAATTAAAAGAAACTAGTGCCAGGTATGAGATTATACAAAATTTCACCACATAGAGTCCTGTACACTTGCTATCTGAAAGATATAAATTACGCTCTGAATTGTACACAGAAAGAAAAGTATGATCAGCTACATAATTCGCAGTGTCAAGATAAAATCAAACCAAGTGCTACAGAAAAATAGTTATTCTAATAATAACACTGGAAAGAAATGTCTCCCAAGGGTTCTCATCATGTTCAATATAATATACATCTTCCTCACCAATATCCTTAACGTAGACACAATGAGGAATATCACATAATGTAGTAGTATAATATTATCATTGCCTATGTAATAGGATGTTAAAAATAGTTTTAACCAAGAAATACAATAGCTGAGAATTTCCAAAGCTACATAGTATATGCACGCCTATTCCACTACTTTGAGTTCTCAGCTAGATCAATTATACAGCTTGGCAGAATGAAGAAAAGGAAGACGCATGGAGCTGTGTCTTTGGCAATCTGTTGTAATGCTGCAAGCCCCACCTCCACCTCAGGGGGATAGGTGGATGGGGGGGAGTTGCTGGGTATGTGGGGGGTGCCTTTTTCTTCACCTTAAGCCTAGTGAGAAGGTAGTTTTTAGTGTGAACAGATACATCCTTGTCCAGTTGTTCTTTGTCCTGGCTTTCTATTTCTGGCAATTGGATCTGAAGTCTAGAGAGGAGGAATTGTTTTTGCTCCACTTCTTCAAGATAACAGAACAAAGAAATGAAAGTGAACAGAAATTATAGGGAAAAAGGATCAGAATAAAACCAGCCACCTCAAAGGGCAGCAGCCTATCAGCCAAGGGCTCCTAAAGTCACTTCCAGACAAGGGTGCTGACATCCAATCATAGAATCTATGCACGTAACAGAATTACACTTGTACCCCATAAATTTATACAGATTAAGAAAAGACAAAGAAATTACGAGAAGAAAACAACTGAAGAGTAACTAATATTCTTAAAACAGTAAAAGAAGGAAAAAAAGAAAAGCCAGCGTTCAGCAACCTGTGACCTGGAGGTCTACCTGGCTGTTCCCAAGAGTCCAAGAAGAGAAGGATGTCATTGGTGATCAGGAGAACCTTGTTAAAGAGAACACATGAAACCTGTCCAGAGCACTTCCTAAGCCAGGCAGAGTAATGTGATGAGGACCAAACTGGGGAGATGTTATTCTGTTACTGTGGTCTGGGGAAACACATATGCATTAATACTCACCGCTGGGGCAAAGTTTGGTGATTAGATGCCAATCATGCCTTTCCAACTGAAAGATGTGCCCCACATGTGCCTGTCAAGTAAGGCTTTAATCGATTAACAAGCACGTAATGAGCACCAGTTAGTGCGCTAGATTCCCTGAGAGATATATACGAGCAAGATAGCACATTTCAGTAGTAAATGGAGAAAAGGGAAGCAAAGAGAGTGATCGTGTGATCTACCAACTGTGTCGCGGAGCCAGGACTAGAGTTCTGCAACCTGCTTTTCAGCTCTGGACTCCTTTGGGTCTGTGAGATGGTTTTCTACTATAGAGGACCTCAGGACCTAAAGAAAATGTCTTTCAAATGTTAAAAGGTAATCTGAGGCACACACACACACACACACACACACAAAATTTAAATAGTTTATTTGCACAAACAACAATTCATGAATTGGGAAGCTCCAAACTAGAAGAGGTCCAAGGGCTCTGCTGAAGCGTAAGGCACAGGCTTTTATAGAGTGAATGTGGAGGTAACAAAAAGAAAATATTTGATTTGATACAGTGATGGAGTTGGTCTGTTCTGCTGGAAAGTCCCTATAATTTTTTTAATAGCTTGTTCATCACTTCTGATTGATTGAGCTTAAGGTCTGTTTTCTTTTAACATAGGCATTTACAAGAAATAGGCTTAAGTTAAAGTTTTACTTATATTTGCAAATCAAGAAGGGTTACAGTCACTTATGGGGCCTAACTGGCTTTCTCTGCTAAGGGATTCTTCAGGCCTAGTCTCCACTTTAATTTATTTTAACACATATAACCAGGCCTGGTTCATTGGTGGAGATACTCTGTTATTGTGGTTAAGAAAGCCCTTTCTCCTACAGAGATGAAAATATATTCAGAGAGTCCATCAATCTGAGCTCACATGGGGACATGAAACAGTGCCAACTGTTCATGCTTCAAGATGACCTAGGGTCCCGGTCTTAGATTGTCTCTTAGAATTGCCTGTTTGCTTCTTCCTTTACAGGTTGCAGGATCATGTTCTTGATTCTTCATTCACTTACCCGAACCAGCCATTTACATTATTTTGACCTTTCCAATGTTTGGTAATTGAATTGGTTGGATGGTCTATCTCCATTAAAGTCTGCCTTAGAGTTGAACTTTCACCCACGGCAAAATGAGAACTAAGAGCTCTTACGAAGCAGCACTTTAACACTCATTAATTTTGTCTCTCAATTTTAAGTCTTCTGCTCTATGTGTGAAGTGAGAACAGCCTGCCATTTGTGGAAGGAATTCAGCTCTCTATTATCCAGGGCCCTGCCTAGGTGCCATGACAGAGCTTATTGTTAAACCCTTCACTTTGACTAAACTGAACTTTTGTGTATAAATCTTGTGCCAGATATTCTGGGAAGACTCCCATTCTCACTCTCCCTTAACCTAAAGACTTATCTGGACATTGAATATTCTTTCCACCTGATTTCTCTCTTCTCTTAATTTTTGCTACTTACTAAAAACAAAGACCATCACTGTTCAAGTGACTCTCTTTATTTCTGGTCTATAGTTCACAGGAAATTAAGGTGATTATGAAAGTGGGTTTTTATAACTGCCAGGTGACATCCACACACCAGCACAGAAACTTAACCTTCTATACCATTGTTCTCCATGTCCTCCCTCTGAATATCAAGGATCTCACCTTCTCCTTTCTCAGGGGCAGATGACTGACCTAAGCCGTTGAAAAGAGTTCAGATGAGGCTCAGCAAAACCTCCCTGTGGGGCACCTGTGGACAACCCTCTGCTGGGTGAGCAGTGGGCTCTGAGCAGGCAGACTTGCTGATAGCTCAGCCTGGGGCAGGGCTTTCAGGTTGTCTAACTTCTCAGTTTCTGTTTGTTCTACATGTTAGACATGCCATTGCATAATGCTTTTAACTTTTTAAAAATAGCTAATTCCATGATCATATGTTAGCAGAATTCTTGTGAGACAGAAAGGAAAAACCATCGAGATTGGAAGAAGATTCAGACCACAAAATAATGGTTGCCTAAGTTTATGCAGCTTGTAAAGAGAGAAGTGGGATGAGAATTTATTCTCTAGCCATCGGATCTCCCTGAGTCAATAACCCTATCCCTGTCTTCTGCGGCCACCACAAAAGGTGAAGTAAACATTTAACAAGAAATACGTTTTCCATTTTTTATCCAGAAATATGGGAAACATCAAGGCGGTTGGTGATTTGTCGTTTTTTAGATTTTACTTGACTACAGAAAGGTTTTATGTAGCTTTCATTAGTAGTTAGAACGACATGTGTACATTTTCTGTGATTTATAAGAGGATGGAGCAAAGCGTGTGCCTTCAGTAAGGCTGATCTTTCAAGTAATAACATCCTATAAATTCAATTTGCCATTTTGAAGCACAGATTCAAGAGAGTTTTGTGGGGGGAAGAGCCCAAAGGCTGCTGTCTCTCTTTCTCTGTCACCTCCTCTTTGCATTCATGATTACATTTTGGTTTTGAATTTTGCATTTCTTCAGTGCTTGGATACATAGCACCTAATTCCTCCCTGCTTGCTTCTCTTACTTTAACATACAGTCCTCTATCAAGATATTTTGCTGAAATAAAAAAAAAAAGAGGAATTAGAATTATGCACTAATATAGGAACTGGTAATACATTATAAAATATTGAATAAAAAGTACTTGCTCACAGAAAAAAAAAAAAAAAGATATTTTTGACCGACACACTCTTATTTGCTGGTAGCTGATCAATCTTCCAATGAGAGGGCTGCATTTTGAGGCTTTAATGACTTAAATTTGGGAGTTGCAACCAATCCTTTTGTTGTAGCTGTTTGTGGTTTATCATTAAAGGTCGAACACTGCACAGAGGCATCTAATTCATCTATTTATAAAAAGTACTATGACAGTCTTTATTGCTGTGATTTAACCCTGAGGATTCCTTGGGGATTAAAGTCAAAAACAGCATTATCTTTGTTCCTTGACCTTATGATGAACGAACTAGTTTTCTCTCTTCTCTATAACTAATTATTAGTTTTACATCTGAGTGTCTTCTGACATGGATCTGACCTAGGTTGGCATATAGCTAAAACCACAGGGTTCATTCATCTTATCCTTTTTTTTTTTTCTAAATTGGGTTTGGAGATTAACACTTGTGATTATTTTATTAGTTATTAAAATAAAACATAAATAATCAAATTCTCAAAATAGATATTTCATCACACATTTAAGGATACACACAAATTAAAACAAGCGTTAAAAACATAGACTACTTAGGTCTAGCCTGATAACTTTTTGATTAATTTCCCTCTGTTCTTATTAATTTCTGCTAAATTTAACTTTAGTCTTCTTGATGTTATTTTGAAGAGAACATTTACATTTCTCAAGCGATTAAAAATAAATGTTCATCAGAGTTCCCATTTGCTTGCTGCAGCCTAGTTAGCTCAAGCTTACTTTACCTCAAAAAAGTTACACCCCCACCTTTAACTACCTGCTTGAAAATTATCAGAGAGAAAAATTAAGTTCCTTTTCGACACTCTCAATTAATTTCTTAAGACACCTACTTCCCATTTTGCCTCCTCTGCGTCACTGTGAAATCACCAAGAAAAGTTCCTGCTCACTCTTCCCAGCAGTGTGTTCTTCTTGTGCATGGCAACGAACACACACAGCACCGTGTAGACGCTGACTGTGATCATATCTGGGATGAGACTCTGCTACAATGACATGTTCCCCATTTGGCCTCTCTTTCTTTCAGGAACTAAAGGCACACGTTTATTACTTAGCCTGAATTAAGCGATTGATCAGTGTAGGCAAGAATCACCAAGGGGATGGATAAAAATCAAGATTAGAGGGATGACTCCCAGAAATACTGAACCAGGAGCTCCAGAGTGAGAACCAAAAGGTATCATTGGAAATAGCCAGTAATCTAATTCTAATGCAGGTGTCTGGATAGAGCTTTTAGAAACATTTCTTTACATATCCCAAATTTTACATCCTGGTTCCTATCCACTACTGCAATGGTTTGAACATATGTGTCCCTCCAAAATTCATATGTTGAAACTTAATCCTCAGTGTGATAGTATTAAGAGGTGGGGTCTTTGGGAGGTGATGAGGTAATGAGGGCTTTGCCTTCATCAATGGAATTACTGTTCTTACAAAAGGATTTGAGGGAGCCTGTTAGCTCTGCCCATCTTGTGTTACTCCTGCCCTCTGGTGTCTGGTGTCAAACAGGTGTCTGAGTATGATGCAATCGGTTGCTATGACACTGTGGGCTGGATCTTCCCCACCAGAGGACCCACGCTGGTATGACACTGCAGTTTTCCTGTGGGTGCAATGGACACTCCCCCAGATCACCACATCTCTGACCCCCACGGTATCTTCCCATCCATTCCGCCCATGTGGGCTCCCTCACCTCAGGAGTCCAGCTCTCAAATCTCCCCTGTGTTCCCCAGAAAATCACTGGAGTCCCGGGAGGGAAGGATTCAACTTGCACATCTGAGGCACTGGCATGTGTCTCTGGGAAATGCTGGCAGGCAGGGAGCTCCCAGATCGGTCACCCTGTGTCCACTGCAGGTCCTCAAGGGGAATGGCATGGGCCCTACTCTCTATGGAAACCTCAGACTGGAGGATGTGCCAGCTGGGGAGAGGCAGCTGCTCACCAAATTCTTGGCTGAAACTGCTCTCCTGGTTGCAGTGGGTGGGGGAGGGACAGGGGAGGATAAGGGTCTGAATGGAAGAAAGCTGGCTCTCTGGCCTCTTGGGCCACTCTCCTTGGAGGGGAACCCCACATGGAATAGCCAAGCTGTGAGATCATGCAAGTTCTCACCACAATTCTGTGGTTGCTGCAGTGCTTGGTCTCGTGGGGGTGGAAAAGCTTTTAAGTAACTGGGTAGCCCACTGATCACCAAGGGAGTGTGGGAAGGATGAAGGGATCCCCCATTACCACTTCACTGGGCTTTGTGCCTCTCTGGGTTTGATGCTTGCCAACATCCTTTTTTCCTTTTTCCACTTTTTCCCTGCCTCATAATTTTCCTCCATGAGGTCCCCAGCAGGCTCTGGTACTTCTTTCTTTTTCCTACACCAGAGCTGTGACCTTTCTCCTCTCTCCTTTATCTGAAACCCTTCCTTCCCTCCAGGACGATCTGGTATGTGATGTCTCTTGTTAGCCATCTTGCCCTGGTCCTCAGCTTCTTTTATCTAAACCTTTCTGTCTCCCAAGCATACTGGTGTGCTCCTCATATACCACACAACACAGCTTTCCAAATTGCCCACCTGAGCATAAAGTGGCTCTCAAATACAAAGGGGTCTGAATTCCTTTTGTTTACAAATCTACGGATAGAAGAAATGGTAAAATGTCCTAACATCAAGTCTTCAAATTCACCATTGCAGAGCCACCACCATAATCACTTCTAGTATTAATTTTCTTTAGTTTGTAATGGTGAGAAAATTACCCAAGCAAAGTCTCCCTATTCTCACCTCTTATCATTGGACTAATGAGAAATGAGAATGGGGATTCATCCTTTCCCATTCCTGATATCCTGGCAGCACTGTGTATGTATGTGCGTGCATATGTGTGTGTGTGTGAGTGAATATGTACATATTTGTATGTGTGTATGAGATTTATGTGTGCATGTGTGTATACATGTGTTTGTATGTGTATTAGAGTTTGTGTATTTGAGTGTATGTGTGCATATGTATCAATTATATATGCAAGTATATATGTGTATTTATCATTTAGTCTTCCTTTAGTTTTGAGCGCCCTTAAATATGTTCTTTCTTATTTGTTTAGTAATTTAAAATCCATTTTAATTTTTGTTTAGTAATTTAAAATCCATGTATGTTTTGCACATGTATGTGTAGGTACATATGTTTGTATGTTTGTATGTGTGTATGTCTGTTTAAAGGGAAAGAGTTGCTAAGGTGGAAGTGTAGAGTTGCAAAAATTTCCTTTTCTAACATCATGAGATGCAGGCTGACCCCAGGGACCTTCTTGTTAGATGCCAGTTATAGCTGTCCTTCCCGTTACCACAAAGGCCTGCTGGCAGGACATCTCCTACCACACTATGCTTGCTGAGGTGTTCTTGGCTAAGAGAAATTTGTTTGTGTGCTGGCAAATGTAAAGGAGCCAGGGCCCAGGAAGCTAAATGCCAGAGAAATTAGAATTAACATTTGTGTAATGCTTTATATTAATAGTTTACCTAGTCCTTCCATATACATTAATTCATTTACTCCTTAAAACAACTCTGTGCCCATATTGTAGGAATAATTATAACACTCATTTTATATTAATATAAGAGGAAACTGAGGTCTAGAGATAAATAACTTCCTCAACTCCATACAGTTAGAGGCAGAGAACAAACTCCAGGTCAAACAACATTTAAGCCCAGTGTGACATTCAAATAACATTCAAACCTCCCATTGTGCCAGAGGGACCACAGGGTTGAAGTGATTCAGTATGAACAGCCAGCATCTTCCAAGTAGATCCTGTACTATGCATATTTTTGAATGGATGGAGGCCTCATCACATAGTTTATCTAGAGATTCAGTTTTAAAAATAAAAATAAAACTTCAGGCTACCAAAAGCAAAATCCACACTTTCTACATTACACCACATTTTAATTTAGAAGAACAATGGAAAATCTTTTCCTTGTAAATAATAGTGTCACAAAGGAAAATCTGCATCTTCTTTCTGTGACATTTCTGCCAAATTATTCTTATCTCTAATCCAAAATATGACTCTTTTCTATTCCTCTCACTTTAGCAAGAATAAAGCACATATCCTTATTACCTTCCATACAATCCACTGAAAATGGATTTTAAATTACTAAACAAATAAGAAAAAACATATTTAAGGGCACTCAAAACTAAAGGAAGAATAAATGACAAATTATAACATACATATGGTCAATCTGTAGAGCTTAGTATAAAAGCAGAAAAGAGAAGTCTAAAAGCTACTCCATGCTTCCAGCCTCCCTCAGCCAAACACAGTATTTTTCTCCCCAACCCTCTAAGCAGAATACTTCATTACATGGTCTTCCTAGCATTAGTGATTGCCAGGGGGCCAAATACAGTAAATGGATCAATGGCCTGATGCTATTAGGCAGCTCCTATGAAGAAAAGAAATAACCCACAGAGTTTCCTTGGTGATCAGACATCAATACTAGACATCCTCCAAGAAGGCCTCCCGAGCAGAGTGCCTACACACATTCCTGATCAATAGAGCATTAAACAAAGATGAGCGTATCAGCTTAGCAAACAATGGGCAGTCCTGAATCGTCTCTACTCCCTCAAAAAGAACTGAAGTTTAGAATGTTTTCTAAATGGAAGTTTTAGTCAGCTTAGGCAAATCTTGACACACTCTCATGCATGACTGACTGGTTGGCTGTGCTTTTTGGTCAGTGCTGGACTCAAAGTAGGCACTCATGCAGTACCTACTTTGACAACACAGAATAGTAGCAGTAGTAACAATAATAGTAATAAGTAATAGTAATAGTAACAATCATCATTTCTAAGTGCTGTGTATGCATTAACTTCCCTAATTCTCACAGCAACCCCATGACATAGATACTATTATTATCTCTACTTTAAAGGAAGAAATGGAAGCACAGAAATGTTAAGTAACTTGCCTAAGGTCACATAGCTGGTAAATACTAGAGCCAGAATCTAACACTTCTTTTATCAACACTCTACTACATTGTCTCTGAAAAAGAGGTGGAGTTGCCTCTCCTGGGAGAAAGGAGGAATGTTCGGCCAGTGGTTCTGAATCAGTTGGCTACAGAATTTGGGTAGATGTAGAAGGTGTGGGACAGTGGTTCATGTGAGAATCTGCCAATGGTATGTGTCAATCATGGTTTTCAGACAAAATCAATACATACCTATGAACCTGTGTGGTAAAGTATATACAAATGCTGTTGTGATTACTAAAATGCAAATTCATTGCACTTAAGTCATGTTTTATTCTGCAAACCTCTTGAAAGCAAAGACTATGTTTATTCATTATCATGCCCATCACATAATAGGCACTTAATACATATATGCTAAATACAAATCTTTTGAATAGTTTCTCTTCTATTCCTGATTAATTTAGCTAGTGGTCTATCGTTTTATCTTTTCAAAGAACCATTTTTTTTCTTTCATTGATTCCTTGTATTTTCTTTTTTCTTTCTTTTTTGTTTTTTGATTTCAATTTCATTTAGTTCTGCTCTGATCTTTGTTATTTCTTTTCTTCTGCTGGCTTTAGATTTGGCTTTTTCTTCTTTTTCTAGTTCCTTGAGGTGTTACATTATGTTGTTAATTTGTGATTTTTATTTTTGATGTAGACATTTAGTGCTATCAACTCACCTTTTAGCACTGCTTTTTCTGTATGCCAGAGATTTTGGTAGCTTGAGTCACTTTTGTTGTTCAGTTTGAAAAATCCTTTGATGTCCATCTTGACTACATCATTGACCCAAGGATCATGCAGCAGCAGGTTGTTTAATTTCCATGTGTTTGTGTAGTTTTGAGAGTTCCTCTTGGAATTGATTTCTGGTTTTATTACACTGTACTCTTGGAAGATACATGGTATAATATTGATTTTTAAAAATTTGCTGAGACTTGTTTTGTAGCCTAACATATGACCTATTTTTGAAAATGTTCCATGTGCTAATGAGAAGAATGTATATTTTGTGGTTTTGAGGTAAGATGTTCTTTAAATGTCTACTAGATCTATTTGTTCTAGAGTACTGTTTAAATCCAATGTTTCTTTGTTGATTTTCTGCCTCAGTGATCTAATTCTGTCAGTGGAGTGATGAAGTCTTTGGCTTTTAAGATGTTGCTGTTTATTTCCTTATTTAAGCCTAATAGTATTTTTCATGAATTTGGAATCTCCTGTGTTAGGTACATATATATTTAGGATTGTTATAGATTCTCATTGCATTTTTTAATGACCATATTTGTCTTTTTTTTAATGCTGTTATTTTATCTAATGTAAGAATAGCTACTTCTGTTTGCTTTTGGTTTCCATTTGTGCGGAATGCTTTTTTCCATCCCTTTTCCTTGAGTCAGTGAGAATCTTTACTAGTTAAGTGGGTTTCTTGTAGACAGCATATGTTTGAGTTGTGTTTTTTTATCCATTCTGCAAATCTGTATCTTTTAAGTGAGACATTTAGACTGTTTACATTCAGTGTTAATATTGATATGTGAGATACTGTACCAGTCATCATGTTGATTGCTATCTAGATATGAATATATAATGTTTTAAATGAAGGGGGTAACTAAAACTAAAATTAAAAACTTCAAGGAAATTTTTTTTAGTTTAAAAAGAGGTTCTCATAACTCAAAAATTTGGAAAACACTGACTAAGACATCTAACTTTTGTTTGGACTGAATCTTTCTCAATCATATATGGCTATATCAAATAACATTGGTTATATCTTCTGATGTCATGGTCCCAGTATTGCATGTGAAATATAAATGGAACTGCTCTTCGTATCTTTATGAGACATAAATTGCCCTTTCTCTTTGTACAAAAAGCATAGAGCTCATGGTAAAATGTTAGGCACCATGTCAATTGGATGCTGATCTTGGCTTTGCTATACCTGTACATCCCTGACATCTGTGTGAGAGGTTCCTTACTTAAAAAATGGAAAGGCTAATCCAGATATGGGTAGAAATTTAAGTCATTTTTATGAGGCAATGAGTTACATAATGAGCTGTGAATGGTGTGTGCATGTTTGGAATGAAATATAACTTTCTAGATATATTTAACCAAACAAGTTCAGTTCCCTATATATCAACTTGGAAGAGGCACTAATGCAGACTCCTCAGCCTAATACTACCAGAGATTTTTCCACTGCCTAGTTCTGTCTATTTTCTTTATAAGTGCAGTTATCTCAGGTGGTAATGACATCAGTTGAATTTGACATTCTCCTAGTAAGTCAGCAAAGTGCTTAGGGAAAAACTATATACAACAGTGTCAGGAGATAGATGGAACAGGAAGCATTTCAACAAACTCCTTGTCAAGCAGTAAGTCATTACTTGAATCTGACTTAGTTAAAATACTGTAGTCTCTCCTTCTAATATGCATTTGGTCACCTTCAGCTCAGGGTCCAAGAGCTCTGACACTCAGCACAGAGGTAACCAGACATGCTGGAACCTTGTGAATTAACAATGAACTGGGGCTACCTGCCATTGGAGAAAAGAGCTTAAACACTAAACTCTACATTAAAGTAACTACAGTTTTCAGGTAAAACAGAAAATAGAAGTAGACTACTTTATTCCTTAGTTTTTGTTTCCTAATCTAAAAATGGACTACCACACTCAGAGAAATGTTAAAATATGTAACATATACTTACCACTAATAATATTTTGCAATTTGGGGGTTAAAGATTTTAGCATCTCTAGAGGAAAAATGCTTAAAAACACATTAAATTATGAGCCTCATTGAGCCTGCAGGGCAGTTTTTTCTTTTCTTTTTAATGTTAATACTTATTTCAAAGGAGCCCAGATGAATTCATGATGAGAATTCACAGTCACCAGCTGTATTTTCAGCTGGGGTTACCCCAATTTTTTTCCAAGAGAAGAATATTTAATTTTGAATTTTCACTTTAAATTAAGAGAAAGTCATTGTGGTAATAAGTTACTTATAATACCCATATAGGAAAGAAATCTACTTAATTAGTGTTAAATAAGTTGTATTGTAATTATAAAAGTGAAGCAATTGTCACAGGGAGCTTAACTCATCCTTTGCCTCTAACGATAGCAGTAACGCTCTCCTAAAGCAGAGAGAAACTCTTGTCAAGAGGTCACACTGCTATTTCTAAAGATATAAATAACAACACTGTCCTATAAGTAAGAGTTCCTTTTGGTTCCTTCTAAAATATTTCCCACTCACAGATTCCAAACAGCTTCTCCCAGATGAGTAAACTATTTCAAAATGCCAGGTACACTGTTTCGCAGGTAACCCTATGGAATACTTGAAGGACATGAATGTGTCAAATCAGGGCACAATTTGATAAACAGTCTGTTGTTCACATACTTTTAAATGTCATCTTATTCTTAGGAATGAAGTGTTACCTTGAAAGATGTGATTTAAGACATATCAGGACGTGTTTGGACAAGTTTGGTCCCTTTCTTGGTAATTGTGGCAATTAGGGAACAAAAGAAAGAAAAGGGAGGGAGAAAGGGAGAAAGGGAGGAAGGGAGGGAGGGAGGTAGAGAGAGAGATTAGCTTCCTTCAGGGTGACTAGAACATGTAAACCTTCAGATCTGTGAACACCAGCCATTTTGTTGCACTAAGACTGGGAAACTGGGTAATCCATGCGTGAGGATAGAAGCAGATCAGTAGTGAGGAGCAGGACGAAGAATGATGCCTCAGAGGACTTCCTTGTCTTCCACAGTACTCCAGGCAGTGATTCTCTTCATGAATCCCAGTTGGGATGCCCCATATACTTCCAAAAATTTCTTTTTCAGCTTATGTTAGTTTGGTTGGCTTTGTATTACTTTCAGGCAGGAGGGTTTAATCAATACAGTCATCATCATCAGAATTGGAAGAAGTAAGAGACACCAGGAAAGTATCTTGCTTATAATACATCTGTGACCAGAATAGATGTCCATCTCACTTCTGTTGTTCACTACCACTTGGTTGTCCTTAGTATTGTGAAGAAAACCTGCTTTATTATCATTATTGTCATTATTAACATATCCTTACTATTTTAAAAAGTCCCCGTTAATACAATTCTTTATCACAGAGCACTTTGTAACTTTACTCAAAGAACGTTGGCTTTATCTATCATTAGATAAAACATCTAAAACCTGCTATTGATTCAGTACAGGTGGGCATTGGATAGAATCCAATGTTAGGGTCTGAACATCAGAAAGAACAAAACAAATACACAATTTCTTGAGGGTAATCCTGAAACCAGCAAAACACAAAGGCATAACCAGGGTACCAATTCCTTCCTTTCCTAACTAATCTCCCTTACTCACCACCTTTCCCTCATTCATCATACCCTCTACCAAAACCTGGCCCTCCTCTCTGGGTGGATCATCCTCTTCCACCAATCATCTGGTTGTAAAGGAGCCATGTGGAAGAGTGAATGAAGAAGGGGTCACTTGAATGACAAATCAGATAATCCCTGATGATGGGTTGACACCTGTTACAGCCACATCACCCTAGCTTCCAACACTTCAGCATTAGACTTATGTTAGTCTATGGGAGGTATTTAAGATACAGCAGAATGAAGACTTAAAGGGGTTGTGGTTCAGAAATCTTAGTATGACTGAGATGGTGGGTTTTTAAATTAAGATGAAAATATAGTAAATGAAAAGCATGAAGAAATCAGTTTAAAGGTCATGAATATAAAAGCTGCATATGATATCTCACACCCGACTTCAATCACTACTGAATGTCCAGTCACAAGAAGCAAAAGGAAAAGGAAACCAAACCATTGACTAGTATCATACTTGGTGCAATGACAGCCGAGTGAAAACACATTCTTCCCCTCGGTGCTTTCCTATTGCCTAACCTCCAGATTAAGACCTTTAAGAAAGTTAGGGGCATGTCTTGAGCCCTTTGCTGCTATTAGTACAGTCACATTATTAGTCCCAAAATATTATTCCCTATTTGTCTATATTCAATAATTCATTCCTGGCAAAATGGATATTCAAACCAAGGATAAGATTACATTTACTAGGTACTTTACTTGGCTCTACCAAATGATTCCTAATTTTTATATAATATGAATTAATGTTCAAATAGATGATTTACATTGAAGAAAGTTATCAGGCAGTTTGCATTTTGATATTAGAGACCATTTCCAAAGGTATGCCTCAAGTATGACAGCATCTCTTAACATTGTTATACTTAATGAAATTCATGTTAAATATTCATGAGGCATCAAGCTGTCTCCTGGCCTCTTGATTAAATTTTTCCTTAACTGGTCTAAACACCAGGATGTCTGTTGAGTATATTTATCTTCTCTTTATTTAAGCCAGTGTTTCTCACACTAAAGTATTGCATTTGAAATGTTTCTTTTGACCCTCCAGTGTCTTTTCAGTAAATTACAAACAAGATCCTAATGCTGGCTGGAAAAGATTAATTGGAAGGTGAAAGAGTTGCTCAATCTAAACAGTGTGAGAGTGCTATAATGTTTATCCATATAATAAAAGGGCAATTCCATCAAAACAAGATCAATTGGAAATCAAATTTAATCTCAGAACTTTTGTCCTATAGACTTCAGTAATCTTGTGAATGAAGCAGTGATCACCAGTTGTTTAAAATCAACTAATTAATGGTTGCTCTTTGTTCCCTAAAGTTTCTGGGCTAGGCAACAAGATACCAACATGAGCAAACCATTATTTTTGTACAAAATAAGCTCACAATCTAGTGGGAAAATAGGGATAGAGGCAATTATCACATGTCAGATTATGATAAATATTAAACAAAGGCATACACACCAAGCCATGGGACTCAAAGGGAACAGAAAGAAATTCTGACTGAAAGACTCAGAAGTAACAGAAGAGTATGTAGAGAATTTAAAAATTAACTGAGTTCTGAAGGCTAAGTAAGATTACTGGACAGGTGGATGTCCTATAATTCACCTGGATTCTCCATAGGGATGGAGAAGATATGCTAGGTCAAAGGAATGACAGGAGCAAAGGCTCTGATATCTGAAAATGTATGAAATGTCTGGAAAAGGGCACAGTTTGGGGCAAATAGAAGTTGTTTTTGAAGACACAGTTAGAAAAATAACTTTGATGCAGATTGTAAAAGACCTTAACAGCTAATCTCAGTTGGACAGCCATTTGGGCTTTTTCATCAGGGGAGCTCCATAATCAGAACTGTGCTTTTAGAAATTACTAGGGGCAGAATGGAGAGTACACTGGAAGGGGGAGTCTATTTTTGGTCTTGGCCAAAATAGGAAAGTTTTGTGAAATTATTTTTTATTACAAACCATTTTCAAAAATGGCCCTGAAATTAGGAAACATGTCTATGTAAATACAAAAAAATCCTGTCTGAGGATAGATATTTCAGTGTTCTTGATAAACCAAAGGGGATTACATAATGCTCTGGCGGAGGACCCATAATCCTGGAAATCCTATGCTTTGGCACTCCCATTGGGTCACAAGCCTGGTTATCATGAGCCTGGTGGAAGAGAATGGTTGACATTATGTTCAGGAGGTGAGTAACTTTTATCAGAAGAACTTGTTAATCCTATGTGGATACCTGACCTCTGGGTATGACAGGTGAGACCCTGTTACTTGGGAGGAATCTGTGTATAATATGTATATAATTACTTCATTTTCCTAGTATATCTAAATTCACTCTCTTATGGTGTGTAAGGTTTGAAAGATAAAATTTTCAGTTAAAATCCCAAATTACAATATTAAAAATTGCCATACTCATTAGTCTGTGAAGCAACATATGACAACGGCAGCCAGATCTCAACTTCTGTTAAGAGAGTAAGAGTAGAGGCTGGTGCTAAACAGCTTGAGCTCTGGAGTCTGACTGATCTGGACATGCACCCCAGCTTTACTGTTTACTGCTCTCAGCTTCCTGAACTATAAAATGGGAATACTAGTACCTACTCATTAGATTGTTATGAGAGTAACATAAGACAATTCTTGTAAAAATCCTTGACACATCAAAGCATTTGATGTTAATTGTTGTTATTATTCACGACATCATTATTTGCCACATGGTACTCATATATTTCTAGTAAAGATCACTTCTTGAGTGCAAATATTTGGGCCAAATATTTTTTGACATTTTTTTCTATCATTCATTCATTATTGGATTTACCACATGCTTGACACTAGGCATTTCCATTTTGATTACCTGTATCTCCGTTATATGCTTTGCACAGAAAGTTTAAGATAGCAGTGCATTCCTCTCCCTGGAATCATTGGTATTTTTCACCCACACAAGCAGAATCATCAATGCCTTTCTTAGGCTACATTCCCTACTGGCTACTCCATTATCCTCATGTATACATACATATACATAAGTTCATTAGGATGTTCCTTTCACATTCCTAGGAACCCAGACTCAGCCCGTGAGATGTCCTGGGCTCTTTGTCTGAGAGTGTGAAAGGGTCAGCATCCTTGGCAGACAAGAGCCTATTTATTTATTTAGTTTGCCTTTTGTTTCACCTGAGTTAAAATGATACATTTTCAATTTAGTTTCAGTTTTATGAATGGCCAAAACTATTTATACTGACACTGAAGACATACTGTGGGCTGAATTCTGATAGCTTCTGAGAAGAGGAAATTATGCCTTATAATTTAACTGTGCTGCCCACAGCATTGAGCACAGACTTTGACAAATAGAGGCTGTAGAATTAATATTGTTGGTAGATTGATTAAATTTCATATCTAAAATCATTGTTTCCATTTTGCATTACAACATACCTTCTTTGCAAATAACAGCAGTTGTATAAGCAAGATCTATAAAATTATTTTTAATCAAAGACAAAAAAATGTATTCTAACTGGGTCAACAGGAAAAAAAATGAGTTAGTTTTACTGTTCCTCTACAGTACATTGGCCAGAAGTTTTGCCCTTAGACCAAAAATATGAATAAACCTGCAAAGGATAATATAATGTAGGAGGTTGGTAACTGATAGATGTGCTGCATTTGTAGTTTTTAATTCTGAAAAAATGAATTCATTTCTGCTTTACACTTATGTCTTTTGTGTTAAATGTTTTCTTGGATTGGTACATGTTAACAAGTACATATTAACAAGGATATTTTCCATTAGCTCCAGGTGTGTGTATGTGTTCTACACATAGTATCTAAACTCAGGTTGTAGTCTATTGGTACATCTTGAAAAATCTCACCATGAAGAGGAAAACTAGTGATGCACATGGTTTAGGGGAAACCATAGGGAAAGTGAAAACCAATGTTCCCTTTTAAGACAGGACCATGTCAGTGACACAGAGATGCTACATGCAGTTCAGCTGTCCTATCTCTTATTCCTAAGGATCTGCCCCTGTCCTTGATACAAAAGAAAAGGAAAACCATAATTGATGTGTAATAATATAATCTTTGCCGTATTAACCTAAGCCTTCCTACATGTCATCTAATCTTCAGATTAACGTTAGAAGGCAGTCAGTGTTATTCCCACTTGACAGATGAAGAAACTGACATTAGAAAAGATAAAGTGATCTGTCCAGTGTCACATAGGTAGTAGGTGGTAGAGCTAGATTTCAAACCTGTGCAGTTTAGCTCCGGTCTCCACAATTTAATCACAATACTGTAATTACCCCATTTTTCTATTATAATAATGATATTATGTTATTTATATTATTAATTAGAGAAATATAGTTTCTGCAACACATCATGACAGAATAATTAGGTTTCAATTCCTTTAAAAAATCTATTATACAACTCTGTCTTAAAATATTGGCTACAATTTTCTGAAAAACTAAATAAGCCATTGAATGGAACTCAAAGCCACAAAGCCTGTGATGTTCTGATATTCTGCTCAATATTTCATTCCTGCTTGCCTGTTATATAACATTGAGTTACAACATGCAAGTAGTTGAGATTCAAATAAGCTGTGAACTGAAAGAAGCACTTATACCTATATCTTTTCCTTGTACTGGTTTCCCTACACAAATGGTGTAAAGAATGTACAAATTCCTCAGTTCTTTCTTTTATTTTCATAATTTATTTAGAATTATTACTTCCATTGTAATTTTCTTTTTTTATTTCAAAATATTAAGTGGATACAAATGTTTTGGGTTACATGGATCATTTTTGTAATGTTTGAGTCCTGACTATAAGTGTGCCCATCACTCAAATAGTGTTCACTGTACCCATTAGGTAGGGTTTTTCCCCTCCTTTCCTCCCATCACTGTGCCTGATTTCCACTGAGTTTTACTTCCCTCTGTGAACATGTATGCTCAGTAGTTGGTTCCATTTTAATAGCAAGTACATGTGGTGTTTGTTTTTTCATAGATACTTCACTTAGGAAATATTCTCCAATTTGATCCAAATTGTTGCAAAAGGCATTAATTCTTCCTTTTTTATGGCTGAGTATACTCCATGGTACACATATACCACATTTTATTAACCCATTCATGATTTGATGGGCACTTTGGTTGATTCCACGTCTTTGAAATTGTGAATTATACCACCATAAACATTCTAGTGCAGTTGTCTTTTTGATCAAATGACTTACTTTCCCTTAGATAGATACCCCAGTAGTGGGATTGCCAGATTGAATGGTAGCTATATTTTTAGTTTTTTGTGGAATATCCATAAAGTTTTCCATGGAGTTTGTACTAATTTGCAGTCCCATCAACAATGTATAAGCATTCCTTTCTCTTGGCATCCACCAAGGATCTATTGTTTTTGGACTTTAAATAAAAGCCATTCTAACTAGGGTAAGGTGATATCTCATTTTAATTTGCATTTCCCTGATGATTAGTGATGTTGAGCATTTTTCATATATTTATCGTCCATTTGTCTGTCTTCTTTTGAAAAACTTTTCTTCATATCTTTTGCCCACTTTCTAACGGGGTACTTTGTATTTTTCTTGCTGATTTGCTTAAGTTATTTGTAGATTCTGGATATTAGCCCTTTATCAGATATGTATTTTTGAATATTTTCTCCCATTCTGTAGTTTGTTTACTTCCACTGTTGATTATTTCCTTAGTTGTGCAGAGGCTTTTTAGTTTAATCAAATCCCAATTATTTATTTTTGTTGTTGCTGTAATTGCCACTGGAGTCTTAGTCATAAATTCCTTGCCTAGGCCAATATCTACAAGAGATTTTCCTACATTTTTTTTTAGAATTTTCATGGCTTCATGCCTTATATTTAAATCTTTTACACATCTTGAATTAGTATTAGTGAGTGGTGAGAGATAGGAGTCCTGTTTTATTCTTCTACATGTAGCTATGCAAATTTCCCAGCACAATTTAGTGAATACGGCTTCATTTCTCTAGCATGGATTTTTGTCTGCTTTGTCAAAGATCAGTTGGTAGTAGGTAGATGGTTTTATATCTGAGTCCTCTCTCTGTTCACTTCCACTGTCTCTATTTTTGTGCCAATACCATGCTGTTTTGGTTACTATAGCCTTGTGATATTATTTGAAGTCTGGTAATGTGATGCCTCCAGATTTGTTTTTTTTGCTTAAGATTGCTTTGGCTATTCAGGCTCTTTTCTGGTTCCAAACTAAGTGTAGAATTTTGTTTTTCTGTTTTGTGGCCTAAAATATGATCAGTCTTCGAGAATGTTCCATGTGTTGCTGTAAGCCTGATGCTTTATATTCAAGAAAGTCCCAGTTCAGTGTTTGCAGCAGCACTTGGGCTTGTGAGGGTGGAAAAGCTTCAAGCAACTTGGTAGACTCCTGATTACTGGAGAGGCATAGGAAGGAGAAATGAAACTCCCACTACCCTTTCACTGGGCTCCGAGCTTCTCTGGGGTTGATCTTTGCAATATCTGTTTTCTTTCTGTTGTTCTTCACAATTTTTTTTCCATGAACTCTCTGGCAGGCTCTGGCACGTTTCCCTCTGAACTACACCTGAGCTGTGACCAATTCCGCCTCTCTTTTATCTGAAACCCTTCCTCCTCTCTGGGACAATCTGGCTGCTGATGTCTCTAGTCAGCCACCTTAGGGAAGTTCCTCAGTTCTTGCTTGGGCCTAGAATATAATCTAAGATTAACTCAATCTTATTTACTAATTACCTGAACATTTCCTTCCATAACTACATTCCCTCAAAATATTTAACATGTCTCATAAAAAGGACACTCTCTGCTCCATTGCATGTTTCATTATATTAGTGTTTCATAGTATCTGTTATTTTGCTCTATTCTCTTCTTCCTCAGTTTTCATGCTTATTCCTTCCCAAACTAATTATGTATCTATTTTTATATGTATTTCTAGGCAGTTACAACACTGGATTTCTAACATTTATTTTTACAGTTGTTTTAGTAAAAAATTAGTAAATTACAGAAACATATAAAGAATATACCAATACTGAAGATAGTATTTTGATATGCTGGCATATAGTCTGATATACTGGTATATATGAATTTTTATGTAATTGAGATTAAACTAAATATAAAAATTTCTATCATGTACTTACACATTAATTTTAGAAGCATATCATAATTATTTACCAAATTATTAAAAATTCTTAACAAAATAATTTTAATAGCTAAATAATAGATTATTATGTGGAATTTTCATAATTTAGTTAATCATTCATCTTATTGAAGATTTGGGAGATTTCCAATTTTTTCCTTTTTATAAATACTGCTGTGATTGCCAGCTTTGGACATAAATAATTATCCATAATTGTGATTATTTCCCTAGTACTTATGATTAGATGGAGAAAAAAAAAATCAGTCAAAAATTACAAACACTGTAGAAGCTTTTGCTATATTAATACACTTTTTTAGGAACCAAATTTTCCCAGTCAATATAACCTCAACAATGAATGAGAGTGCTTCTCTCCTACACCTTAACCACAACTTAACCTAATTATGTAAGTGAACAATTAACTTCTAGTTAGGACATAAAAGGCTGAAAAACATCCATACTCCTATGTTAATAACAAGAAAATGAAGATAAAATAAACATACTTTTTCTTGGACTATCAAAGAGCTGTTGACTCAAGGAAATGTTGGTGAATTGAAATCTAGAGAAAGAAGAATCCTTCATAGTTGGGCAGATGGCTGTATTAACTTCCATACATTAGATCAACCACTTGGTCTGGATTTGAGCAGATGGGAAAGCAAACTGGTGTGTGTGTGTATATATATATATATATATATATATCAAATTTTGAGATGTTATTGTGAGAAAAATTACTGAAAAATGCCCCTTGTTGTTTGCATAAGAGACAGAGTTCAGTACTTTTAGTCTCAAAAACTAACCCCGGTTCTGATGCCCTTCTCAGTTGTCCTAAGGACATCAAGGAAAGCAAGTTAATTCTGTGGTCTTCTAGTTAGGTCTTGAGCCCTGAGATGATTTCAAGAATGCTGAAATCTCTGGGGATATTTAGAACAGGCTTAACTTCTCCAGTCCTACTTCTCAGGTGTCTGAACCCCAGGGCATTTCTGGAATAAGCAAGCTTCTGACTCAGTCTCAAGGCACCTGCACAATTCAATTTGATGGACCTCTCACAAGTCAAGGTTCTTGGAGACTTTTGTGATTTTGTAACATAGTCTCTTCTATATAGTTGCAAATTGAAGAATGATTTGGTTCCAGTAACTTTCCATCATTTTTACTGTGATCTCCTTTAACATTGGCTACATATAGAACTTCTTTGACCATGAGCACTGCAGCAGTATAATTGACACAGTCCTGGTTTCCAGAATTTAGACTTTTAAGAATTATATTTACCTGCTTAACCCCCAGCCCTCCAGAACTCTTCTCCAGGGGACTTTTTGTTTCATCATTTTCAATTTTTTATCAGAACTTGGGATTTGAGATATGATTCACATACCATACAAATTATCCATCTGCAGTATACAATTCAATGTTTTTAGTAGATTCACAGAGTTTTACAACTATCAGCACAATAAATTTTAGAACACTTTCATTACCTTATAAATTTTTAAAAAGCAAAAGTTCTAGAACTAAAGGTACAATATCAGGTATAAATTATATTAATTTAAAGGAAATTCTTGAAACAAATAGAAAATTATAAAAGAAGATATCTTGAAACATCATGAAAGAAGGAAGATCAATGAAAAGAGGGAAAAATGGATAAATACAATAGACTTTGATTATCCTCTTAAGTTTCTAAATTATGTTTCATGGTTTAGACAAAACCACATAATGGGATTATATATATATATGATATATTTATATATATATTTTTATATATATTATATACATAAAAAAAATTTAAGATCCTTTTATTTTATTTTTTTATTTCAGCATATTATGGTGGTACAAAAGTTTAGGTTACATATATTGCCCTTGCCCACCCACCCCACCAAGTCAGAGCTTCAAATGTGTCCATCCTCTAGGCGGTGCACATGGCACTCATTATGTATGTATACACCCATCCTCTCCCCCCCCACATCTGCCCAACACCTGATTAATGTTATTCCTAAATGTGCTCTTAGGTGATGATCAGTGAAACCAATTTGATGGTGAGTACATGTGGTGCTTATTTTTCCATTCTTGGGATACTTCACTTAGTAGAATGGGTTCCAGCTCTATCCAGGAAAATACAAGGGGTGCTAGATCACCATTGTTTCTTATAGCTGAGTAGTACTCCATGGTATACATATACCACTTTATCTTCTTCCAAATCTTAAAGGAAAGGCTTTCTGTTTTCACCTGTTCAGTATGACAGTAGCTGTGGGTCTGCCTATCACACATGGCTTTTATCATGTTGAGGTATGTTCATTCTATACCCAGTTTTTTTTTTAGAGATTTTATCATGAAGAGGTGTTGCACTTTATCAAATGCTTTTTCAGCATCAATTGAAATGATCCTATAGTTTTTGTCCTTTGTTCCGTTAATATGTATTACATTGATTGATTTGCATGTGTTGAACTATCCTTGCATCTCTGGGATGAATCCTACTTGATCATGATGAATAATCTTTTTAAAGTATTGTTGAATTTGGTTCACTGGTGTTTTGTAAAGGATTTTTGCATCTGTGTTCATCAGAGATATTGTCCTATAGTTTTCTTTTTTTTGTTGCATCTTTGCCTGGTTTTGGTATCAGGATGATATTGGTCTCAGAATGAATTTGTGAGTATTTTCTCCTCCTAAATTTTTAGAATAGTTTGAGTAAGATTGGTATTAGTTCCTCTTTGAATGTTTGGTAGAATTCAGCAGTGAAATCATTGGGTCCTGGACTTTGCTTTGATGGGAGACTTTTTACGGGCCTAGCACGCTTCTGCTGCACAACTCTGCTATCTTGATGGGAGACTTTTTATTACCGTTTTTTTTTTCTCATTATTTGTTATTGGTATATTCAGGTTTTGATTTTTTTTCCTGGTTCAACCTTAGTAGCTTGTATGTGTCTAGAAATTTATCCATTTCTTCTAGATTTTCCAATTTATTGGCATATAGTTGCTCATAGTAGTCTCTAATGACGCTTTGGATTTCTACACATAGCTGCTGTAATGTCTCCTTTTTCATCTCCGATTTTATTTATTTGGGTCCTCTCCCTTTTTCTTAGTCTGGTGAAAGGTTTGTCAATTTTGTTTTTCTTTTCAAAAACCCAACTTTCCATTTCATTGATCTTTCCTATTGTTGTTTTGGTTTCAATTTTATTTCTGCTCTGATTTTTATTTTTTCATTTTTTCTACTTATCGTGGATTTGGTTTGCTCTTATTTTTCTAGTTCTTTAAGATACATTGTTATATTGTTTATTTGAGGTTTTTCTACTTTTCTGAAGCAGGCATTTATTGCTATAAACTTTACTCTTAATACTGCTTTTGCTGTATACCATAGGTTTTGGTATGTAGTGTTTTCATTTTCATTTGTTTCAAGAAATCTTTAAATTTTCTTCTTAATCTCTTAATTGATCCACTGGTCATTCAGGAACATATTGTTTAATTTCCAAATGTTTGTATAGTTTTCAATGTTCCTCTTGTTACTAATTTCTAGTTTTATTCCACTGTGGTCAGGAGGGAAGGAAAGGGACAATTAGCACATTAGAAAAATGGACAAAGGAGTTGAACAGACACTTTCCAAAACATAATATCCAAATGATTAACAAGCATATGAAAGGAGCTCATATTTATTAGTCATTATGGAAATAGAACTTAATATCACAATGATTTTCTAAACACTCACCAGAATGACTAAAATTAAAGACTAAGTATACCAAATACTGCCAATACACAAATTAGAACACTCATACACTATGAGCATATGAGTGTTTGACTATTCTACTAAAGCTGGAAGTGTGTATTCCCTATCATCTAGTGATTTTATTTCTAAAAATGTGTACATATATTTCTAAAAGTATGTATGTTCATTAAATTATATAAAATGATGTTTATAGCAGCACTATTCTTAATAACACTAATATGAAAGCAACCTAAATTCAACGGTAAATGCATAATGGTATAGTCATAAAATAGAACACCATATAGCAATTGGAATGAATGAATTATTGGTATGTGGATGGATAATTTCACTAATACACACTGAACAAAAGAAGATCAATGTAGAGTAGTACGTAGTGCATAAACCACCTACATAAAGTTTAAAACAAGCAAAAATAACTATGATAGAAGACAGGATAGGATGTACCTTTGACAGGGAGGATCATGACAGAGTGAAGGCACAAAGGAATTGTTTGGAGTGCCACCAATATTCCACTTTTTGTGACAGTGGGTGGCAGGTACATGGGTGTATTCACTTTTTGAATGTTCATAAAGCTGCGCATTTACTATTTGTACCCTTTTCCATATACAGAATCCGTCTGGCAAAGACTGACCTTTCTTGAGAGGATGGCAGAAAAGCCAGAGGAAAGTAGATACGGCACAGACATCAACCAGACCTATTGTTTCCACTCTAGTAATAAGAGATATTGTCCTATTAATTCAGGTCCATCATACCCTGATCCTTTGGAAAGTTTTCAGAATTTCTTTCCCTTGTAGTTTCAGTGTGTGCTGTTAAATTCATCTTAAGTTTTTGCTCAACACACGAAGAAATCATTCTTGCATCTGATCCTCTATGCTACTAGCAGTTTCCAGTTACCAGATCCCTACCTGCATGAGTCCTACAAGGACAATCTCCTTTGATGGCTCTCAGGTCCCATCCACCCTGGAGAGGTCTCTACAGTGTACTTGAAAGATTCAGTTTTACTTCCCTCCTTATTTCCTCTCCTACTCCTACCCAAGGTTTCTTTAGGGAGAAGAAAAACCCTCTCATCCTTCCTTATTATCTGCTTTTTTCTCCTAGGAAGAATTCCTTCTGTCTCTAAAACATTCCCATCAAGAGTCAGAAATAAATGACAATTCTTTTTGCAAAATCTACTTTATTGAAGTATGACTGATATACACAAAGCTGTACATAATTAAGGTATATGACTTTAGAAGTTTAGAGACAAGTATACACTTGTGAAACCATCACCACAATTTGTGTCATAAACATATCCATCTCTTCCAAAAGTTTCTTCCCATCCTCTTTGTTTATTATTATTTTTTGCGTGTGATAAGATCTATCCTCGTAGCAAAATTTGTTTACAATACATTATTAGCTGTGGGCATTATGCTGTACGGTAGATCTCTGGGACTTAATCATTTAGCTTAACTGACACTTTGTACCCTTTGAATAATACATTCCTGTTTTCCCCTCTCCCCAGTCCCTAGAACCACCATTCTGCTCTCTGCTTCTTTGAGTTTGACTATTTTTATATATTTTACTGATATGCTTGTACATAGTTGTACATATTATGGGGGTACATGTAATATTTTGGTACATGTATACAATGTGTAAGGATAAAATCAAGGTAATTGATATAATCCATCACCTGAAATATGTTATCTTTTCTTTGTGTTGAGAACATTACAATTCTTTTCTTCCACCTATTTTGAAATACAGAATAAATTATTATTTACTGTGATTTCCCTATGGTACTATCAAATGCTAGAACTTAGTACTTCTGACTGTATTTTTGTACCCTTTAACCAACTTAGATTCCTCATATAAGTGATCATCAGGAAGTATTTGTCTTTCTTAAAAATTGATAAGTTATTAAAGTTGCTAAAAGAGAGTATGCAGATTTACATTTCTCTGGAGGGGAATTTTTGACTGGGGTGGAATTGCTATTTGACTTCAAAAAAATCGCCATTGTCTTGTTTCCTTTTTTCAGAAAAGAGGATGGGGAAGTAGAGAAATATTTGTGGTTTTCTTGTCCAAATATATAGTGTAAAGGGTGTTCTACCTGCTGTTTATATGAATGTAGACTGGTAATACTATTGCTCTCAGCCTTATAAGGGGATCTAAACTTCTGAGCAAAGCACATTGGTAAATGAATATTGATACCTCCTACAACTTGACATAGATACTGTTTGGATAAGCCCAGAGGTAAAAGGTGCTTTCTTTTCTCTTTCCTTTTCTCTCCCTCTTTTCCTTCCTCTCTTCCTTCCTACTTTCTCATTTTCTTTTTCTTCCTTTCTTATTTCCTTCCCTCCTTCCCTGCTACTCAAGTAGACCAATGTCTAATGCAGACTCACATACATTTCTGATTAGACCAAAAAACTGAATGGGCAAAAATGAATTTGAGAAATAGCCATGTTGACAGGAAGTTTATTTCATTTTGAGTTGAGACCTGGGGTCCTGGAATAAAAATGTGAAGAATTTGCTGTTTTAACATTTGGACTGGAGAAGAGGAAATTCAATTCGATTATCTTAAAAATCCATTAGCTAATGAATAGTTTTATCTGTGTTCCCAGAAAAGTTTGGCTCAAATGCTTTGGTGGACAACTGCTCAGTTTAGAAGAGATCAAAGAGAGAGCGTATTGGGACACCGTCGTTTGATGGGGAGCATCACGGAGCTGGGCTAAAGAAAACATAGCCATAAATTCTTCTAATTGAGCCCAACACTTCTGAATTTGTAATGCTTTGCTTTGAAAGGTGAGTGGGTGATTGAATTCATTGAGAACCTGTGCAAGTTATATGCTTTGTGAATAAGTAATGGATTGGTAAGAGTGACCTATTTATTGAATCTATGAATGCCCACTTCTCTAATTTATAGCTTAGGCTCAAGTATTTATATCATGAATTCTGAAAGGCAAATTCACAGATGCCATAATATTGAGGGTTTGAATAATATATTCCTTTCTCAAAGATGCCTTCCTTTACTCTCTTGGGAATGAAGCCTGCTTCTAGTTGCCATTCTACCTCATTTCCCTGCTTTTCTCTGTTTATTATCTAGCTCCATTAGAATGCAAGTTCATCCGTTTTGGGAGCAGAAACTCAGCTTGTCTTGTATCTCCACGACTCATAACAGGGTCCAGAACATATAAGTTATTCAATATTTAACTGAATGTCTATCATGCTAATTGCCAAACATACTCATGGATGGTACCCATAAAGGTGTATTTTTAAATCTCTTAGCACTAAAAGTAGAGGCAGTCATATAGGAATAACCTCTTAGAAATTTGTGAATGAATGAATGAGTGACTGACTGAATGAATGAGTACAGTTCCATGATCAATCTGAAAATTCAACTATGGGCTGAGGGTAAGGTCATGAGTCAGTTTTGAGTTTCTGTAAAGTGACAGTGACATATTTCAGAGGTACTTCCTTCCACCTTGCATACCTGAGATACGCACTTTGGACATCTGAGGTTCTAAACCAAAGAATGAAAATGATTCAAAGTTCTCAGTTCCCTAGTAATGATCAGCAGTTCCTGGAAACTCCTCAGCTGATTTCTATCTTCTCTGATTAAATGTGTACGAAGTGGACCTTTCCACACATCTTAAAAAGTTGTGGAAAAAGTATAGTTGTATACAGCTATATAATTTATCTTTTTCTCTGAATTCTCTGGAAAACCAACACTAATTTATTTTCACCTCCATCATCCAGTCAGCACAGTCCCCTATTGACGCTGCTCTGTGACAGATGGGGGAACTGTGTCTAACACAGATTCACATACGCATTGTGGTAGGCAGAATAATGAGCCCTCAAAAATGCCCTAATCCTAATCTCAGAACCTGTGAATATGTCACTTACATGGCAGAAGGGATTTTCCAGGTTTGATTAAGTTACGCATTTTGAGATGGGGAGATTATCCTGGGTTATCCAGGTTGACCCAACATGATCACCAGGGTCCCACATGAGAGAGGCAGGAGGGCCAGAGTCAGAGCAGATGACATGACAGCAGAAGCAGAGGCTGGAGGGCCTTGAGCCAAGGACTGGGAGCAGCTCCAGAAGCTGGGAAAGGCAAGACACAGACTCCACCTTAGAGCCTCCAAAAAGAACTCGTTCCTGTCGACAACTCGATGTGAACCCTGTGAAAGCCATTTCAGACTTCTGATCTCCAGAACTGTAAGATGCGAAATCTAGGTTGTTTTAAGCCACTAAGTTTGTGATAAGCTGTCACAGCAGTAATAGGAAATGAATTCCACAAAAAAGCATGCTCTGAGTCTAACCTCAAGGAGCTTACAGGACAGCTGATCTTTGCCCTTTCACATATGTTAAGTTGTCCAGTCCTGAACACCCCTCCATACTCCCTTTACATTCTCTGCAGCATTTATTACAACTTTGACATTCCCACTAGGTCTTCGCCCTTCATTCCCAGTTAATGCTTTTTATTATTTCACAGCTTAGCTAATGTAATAACCTCCTGATGGAGGTTTTCCCTATTTCTGATTCTTTCATCCTCCATGGACCAACTTGATTAATTTTCTTGCCAAGCCACTTGATCACGAAGTCAGACTCTCAGGGTTTACGGGCTGAAGAGTCGATCTATCATAACTATTATTCAGTGCATCAACAGAGCATCGGACCTACTTAGAAACATTCCGTTCTTCCACATTCCTGCCACACGCAGCCTGTGCTCTGTGGGCTGTCATATTATAAGCCTTTTGTGATATTAATTCTACCTTTATAGTTATGTCTCTCTCCATTTATCCTCCAAAACCAAACTAAATGCTCAAGCACACTCTATACACTTTCCTATTTCTTCACCTTTTTCAGGTCACTTCTGTTCCTAAAATGTACTCTCAATGTTATCTAGCAGAATCTTATTGTCCCTCAAAGTACAGGCCAAAAATCATCCCAAAGAGGATGTCCCTGTCACATTAGCTAGAACTTGTCTCTCTCTCTCCTTTGGACTCTTATATTTATCCATTCATTCATCCAACATATATTTATCAAACCCTTCTATGTGCCATCTATCTTGATGGTGATAGAGGGGTAAACCAAAAGAGATAATGTTTCTTTCCGTCATGCCTTCATGTGACCTATGGGTCCGTAGAGGAGGCAGATATTAGAACTACATAATTAATCATTAAATTACAACTGCTCAAAGGAAAAACACACAGTGCTATCGGAGCACACAACTGGTCTCATTAACGTACTCAGGAAGGTTGTTGACGAGGAGTGAGGTAGGGACAAGGACAGTGAGTGGCTTTCACAGAGGGTACAGCCTGTGCAAGGGTCTGGTAGCAAAGATGAACATGGGGTACTTGAGAGAATGAAAGGAAGCCGGTGTGGCTGGCACACAGTGAATGAGGAACATCCTGTTATTAGAAAAATATGTAGAAACCAAATTTTTTAGGCTGTCTTGGGCCATGTTACTGATTTTAGTGTTTATCGTAAGACCAATAATTGAAACATTTTAAGTAGGAAGGTGAAATAATCAGATTTGCAGTTCACAAAGATCACTGAGTCCAGGGTAGAAATTAATTGTAAATGGTAATGACAAGAGAGGATGCATTGAAGCAGTGTAGGAATGAGCTGATGGTGGCTTGGACTCATGTGCTGACTGTGATGGTGGTACTGGAGAGTGGTGAGCAGGGTTGAGAGCAATTTCGGAGGTGACATCAGTAGGACAGAATGAAGGACAGTAAATGAGGACTAAGGGGGAGAGAGAAGAAAGGTGCCTCCTGGGTTTCTGGCTTGAATAATAGAATAGAAGGTGGTAGAACCTTTCACTGGGAGAGGGCCAGGTTTAAGACTTTGGGAGTGTACTATACCCATCACTGTAATTGTTTATTTTATGTGGCACCTTTTATAGTCAACCTTGTGTTGTTGTTTGAGTAAATGCAGCATTCTTATCATCTAGTGTACATGGCACAGCACCTAACTACATACCTTGCACATGGAAGACACCCGTAGAATATTGATAAAAGAATTAATTTACAAAAATATCGGCCATTCCTTGCCATACTTGCAAAGGCAGATGAGATCAGTGTTAGGGTGACTCACAAATAATAAAACTACAAGAAACAAATTATACACCTGTATCTTTAATTTTTGTATAATATTACAAAATTGTAAGCATTGATTTCAAATACTTAAAGTGGATAATCTGTTTATAACATCTTTAGGGTTTAAAATCACTGACAGTTTTTATTTAAAGAGGTTATCTCAGCTGTTAAATTTGTTGTAAGTCCCTAGAGCTGAGGTTTTGTAGAGAATAGAGTATAGGCTGTACTGTACCTGTAGTTTTGTTCTAGGCCAAACAGGTTTCCATATGTTTCCTGAAACATATTTCCTACCTAACTAACTTTGGCCCACTATTGCTGTGAGGGCATGCCATGGCTTTTCAGTGGCATCTTGCCTGTCTTCCTGGGCATATGCCTCATATACTGCAATGAGAGAGACAACTTGGTTAAGTAAAGAAAGCTCTGGTCTAAGAGCAAAAAATCCTGATTCATTGTAGAGTCTGGATATTAGTCTGTATCAGATGTACAGTTTGCTAATATTTTTCCCATTCTCCAAGTTGTCTATTTACTCTGTTGATTATTTCCTTTGCTGTGAAGAAAATTTTTAGTTTCATTAACTCCAATTTATTTATTTTTGTTATTGATATATTTGCTTTTGGATTCTTAGTCATAAATTCTTTGCCAAAAGAATTTTTCCTACATTTTTTTTCTAGAATTTTTATGGGTTAGGGTCTTACATTTAAGACTTCAGGGCCGGGCGCGGTGGCTCACGCCTGTAATCCTAGCACTCTGGGAGGCCGAGGCGGGTGGATCGCTGGAGGTCAGGAGTTCGAGACCAGCCTGAGCAAGAGCGAGACCCCGTCTCTACTAAAAATAGAAAGACATTATATGGACAACTAAAAATCTATATAGAAAAAATTAGCCGGGCATAGTGGCGCATGCCTGTAGTCCCAGCTACTCGGGAGGCTGAGGCAGTAGGATCGCTTAAGCCGAGGAGTCTGAGGTTGCTGTGAGCTAAGCTGACGCCACGGCACTCACTCTAGCCTGGGCAACAAAGTGAGACTCTGTCTCAACAAAAAAAAAAAAAAAAAAAAAAAAAGACTTCAATCCATCTTGAGTTAATTTTTGTATATGGTGAGACATAGGGATCCAGCTTCATTCTTCTGCATGTGCTTATCCACTTTTCCCAGCACCATTTATTGAATAGGGCTTCCTTTCCCCAGTGCATGTTGGTCTCTGCTTTGTCAAAGATCCGTTGGTTGTAGGTAGATGGTTTTATATCTGGGTTCTCTATTCTGTTCCTTTGATCTATATGCCTATTTTATACCAGTGCCATGCAGTTTTGATTACTATAGCCTTGTAGTATAATTTGAAGTTGGGGAATGTGATGCCTGTAGATTTGTTCTTTTTGCTTAAAATTGCTTTGTCTTTTCAGGCTCCTTTTTGATTCCATATGAAGTTTAGGATTGTTTTTTCTAATTCTGTGAAAAATGATGTTTGATGGGAACTGCAATGAATCCGTAAATCACTTTGGGTAGTATGGACCTTTTAACAGTATTGATTCTTTCAATCCATGAGGATGGGATGTTTTTATTTGAGTCATGTACAAATGACTTGTTTTTTTCATCAGTGTTTTGTAGTTCTCCTTGTAGAGATTTTTCACCTCCTTAGTTAAGTATCTTCCTAGATATTTTCTTTTCTTTGCAGCTTTGTAAATGGTATTGAATTTTTGATTTGACTCTCAGCTTGACTGTTATCAGTGTATAAAAATGCTTCTTATTTGTGCATATTAATTTTGTAAACAGAGACTTTACTGAATTTTTTTAAAATCAATTCTAAGAGTCTTTTGAGGAAATCTTTAGGGTTTTCTAGGTAGAAGATGATATCATTGGCAAACAGGGATAGTTTGACTTCCTCTTTTCTGATTTGGATACCCTTTATTTCTTTCTCTTGCCTTATTTCTCAGGCTAGGACTTCCAGTACTATGTTGAATAGACGTGGTGACAGTGGGCATCCTTGACTTGTTCTGGTTCCTTAGGGAGAATATCCTCAACTTTCCCCCATTTGGTATGTTAGCTGTGGGTTTGTCACATGTGGCTTTTATATTAATGATGTTCTTTTGAGGTATTTTCCTTCTGTGCCTAGTTTGTTGAGGGTTTTTGTCATGAAGTGGTGCTGGATTTTTCTGCATCTATTGAGATGATCATATTTTTTAAAATTCCATTTATGTGGTGAATCCCCTATATTGATTTGTGTATTTTGAACCATCCTTGCATCCCTGGGATGAAGCCCACTTGATCATGGTGAATTAGCTTTTTGACGTGCTGTTGGATCTTGTTTGCCAGCATTTTGTTGAAGATTTTTGCATCTATGTTCATGAAGGATATTGATCTGTAGTTTTCTTTTTCTTATTGTTGTTGTGTCCTTTTATAGCTTTGGTATCCAGATAATACTTACTTTGTAGAATGAGTTAGGGAGGATTCCCTCCTCGTTGATATTATGGAACAGTTTCAGTAGAATAGGTGCCATTTCTTCTCTGTAGGTTTGGTAGAATTCGGCTGTGAATCTTTCTGGTCCCGAGGTTTTTTTGTTGGAAGATTTTTTTATTGCTGTTTTTATATCACCAGTGGTTATTTGTCTGTTCAGAATTTTGATTTCTTCTTGATTCAAGCTTGAGAGGTTGTGTGTTTCTGAATATTTATCCATTTCTTCTGGATTTTCTAGTTTGTGTGTGTAGAAGTTTTCCTAATAGTCTCAGATGATATTTTCATGGTGTCAGTTGTAATGTTTCCTTTTTCATTTCTGATTGAGATCATTTGAATTATCTCTCTTTCATTCTTGGTTAAGCTAGCTATCAATTTTGTTTATCTTTTCAAAGAATTAACTTCATTTCATTGATCCTTTGTATTTTTTGTTTCAGTTTATTTTAGTTCTGATCTTTGTTATTTCTTTTCTTCTCTAGCTTTGGCCTTGGTTTGTTCTTTTTCTAGTTCCCTGAGGTATGACATTAGGCTGTTAATTTCCAAACTTTCTGTCTTTTTGATGTAGGCATTTAGTGCTATGAAATTTCCTCTTAGCCTGCTATATGCTTTGACCTTCAAGCAAATGTTGATGGAAGGTTAAGGTTGATGAGGAAGTTAACAATGTCCCTATTTTAAGGATGAGAAGCTGATGTAGGGAGTTAATAATCAGCCTGTGATCACACAGTTGGTGTGTGACATGGCCAAGAACAGAAGCCACATCTCCTAAAATCTGATTGATCCATTGTCTCACAAATGCCTCCTTTGTCCTCTGAATAGGACTAGATAGAGGAGGATACCCACGTTATGAGAAAGAGATTCTGGGTCACAGGACTTGAAACCACATTACTCTCTTGGAAGAAAAAGGCAAACTGAAAAGTCTGCAAGTGAATGGGGCATAAGGCCAAACTGAGAGAATAGCTGAATGGGAATGGGGCCATGCAAGATTGAACAATGCTGAGTGGACATGGGACAGGTACCAGCTGGAAAAGCAAAAGACAAAATGGATCACTACTCCTGCCAAATTGGTATGTGATTAAAGCAGGGTAAGTCAGTAATTGTAAGATGAAGCTTTCTTCCAGGAAAAGATTTCACATCTCTTTCCTACCAATAAAACCCAAAAGGGGCCAAACATTAATTAGATGACTATGTACTTGTTATCTATCTGAATCTTGGGCAAGCCAGGTTTAAGGAAGAGGAGACAATTCTCCCTAAATTGATTCAACATAAAACCCATCAAAATGCTGACAGATACAAAGAAGTGAATCCTAAAAATTATATAAAATGCAAAGGATCCAAAATAGGCAAAACAATTTTTAAAAAGAAAATCCTGATTTCAAAACTTTCTGTAAAACTACAGTAATCAAAGCAAGATGGTGCTGGCATAAGGATAAACATATAGATCCATAGAAAAGAATTGAGAGTTCAGAAATAAACCCTTATATTTATGGTCAACTGGTTTTTGGCAAAAGTGCCAAAACAATTCATTGAGACAAAGGAATATTCTCATCAAAAAATAGTGTTGGGATATTTACATGTGCACATACAAAAAGATGAATTTAGATCCTTACCTCATATCATACACAGAAATTACCCAAAAGGGGATGACAGACCTAAGTATAGTGGATTAATCTACAACACTTTTTAGAAGAGAAAATCTTTATGACCTTGAGTTAAGCAAAATGTTATTGATGTGATACCAGTCTCACTGGGCTAATGTCAAGGTGTCAGCAGAGCTTTCCTTCTAGAGACTCTAGGGGAGAATATACTTTCTTGCCTTTCCCAGCTTCTAGAAACCTCCTACATTGCTTGCCTCATGGCCTTTCCTCCATTGTCAAAGCCAGCAGCACAGCACCTTCAGAATCCCTCTCTGTAATATCTGCTTGTATCACCACATTGCTTTCTCCCCCTCACCCTTCTGCCTCTCTCTAATAACAGTCCTTGTGATTACATTGGGCTCACTTGAATCATACGGGATAGTCACACCATCTCAAGATACTTATTTTAATCCCATCTGTGAAGTCCCTTTTGTGACGTATGGTAGCTATTTTCACAGGTTCCAGGGATTAGGATGTGGACCTCTTTGGGGCAGATGGAGGGGGCGTTATTCAGGCTACTACAGTTACTAACAGTATCATCAAAAATATAAACTCTGGAATTACTCAGAGTATCAATTCTTTTAGATGATACAATGAAATTAAGTGTATTATAGTATCATTTTGATATATAAATTTAATTCTAATAAATTTACAAATCAGTGGCATTCATACACTCCAATAACAGTCAAGTTGAAAATCAAATCAAAGATACAACATCTTTCACAATAGAATCAAAGAAAATTAAATATTGAGGAACATATTTAATGAAAGAGGTGAGAGATCTATGTAGGGAGAACTACAAAACACTGAGAGAAGAAATTATAGAAGATTTAAACAGATGGAAAACCCTACCATGCTCATGGACTGGCAGAATCAATATTGTTAAAATGTCCATACTACCTAAAGTGATCTACAGAATTAATGCAATCCCTATCAAAATACTGTCATCATTCTTTACAGATCTAGAAAAAATAACTCTATGCTTCGTATGGAACCAGACAAGACCTTGTATAGCCAAAGCAATCTTAAGCAAAAAGAACAAATTGGGAGGCATCAGTCTACCAGACTTCAAACTTTACTACAAGGATATAGTAACCAAAACAGCATAGTACTGGCACAAGAACAGAGATACAGTCCTTTGGAACAGGACTGAGAACCCAGATATAAAGCTATCCTCATATTGTCATCTAATCTTTGACAAAGCAGACAAAAATATACACTGGGGAAAACAATCTCTATTCAATAAATGGTGCTTGGAAAACTGGATAACCACATGCAAAAGATTGAAACTGGATCCCCACCTCTCACCTCTCACAAAAATCAATTCATGTTGGATAACAGACTTTAAATATAAGGCATGAAACATTAAGAATTCTAGAAGAAAATGTTAGAAAAACTCTCATAGACATCAGCCTAGGCATATAAAAAAGACCCCCAAAGCAATCATAGTAGCAAAAATAATAACTAAATATGACCTGATTAAATTAAAAAGTTTCCGCACAGCCAAAGAAACTATCATTAGAGCAAATAGATTACTTGCAGAATGGGAGAAGATATTTTCATGACACACATCCGATAAAGGACTGATAATAAAAATCTATGTAGAACTTAAGAAAATTAACAAGAAAAAATCAAACAACTCCATCAAAAAGTGAGCAAAGCATCCTCTGAAGTGAAGTATCACAAGAACGGAAAAATAGGCTCCACATGTACTCGCCATCAAATTGGAACTAACTGATCAATACTATCATTCTCACACGATAGTAATATTCTCCAGGGATTGGGGGTTGGGGGCAGGTAAACTCACAACTAATGGATGCAATGAGTGTTGTAGGGGGGAAAAGGCTCACCCCAAATCATGGTTGGGGTGTGGCAAAGTCATAACATGTATCCAAAATGTTTGTACCCCCATAATATCCTGAAATCCAAAAAATGGGTAAAGGACATGAAACAAAACTTTTCAAAAGAAGACAGAATAATGGCCAGCAAGCATATATAAAAATGCTCCACATCTCTAATCATCAGGGAAATGCAAATCAAAACTACAGTGAGATATCACCCAACTCCAGTGAGAATGGCCTTTATCAAAAAGTCCCAAAATAAAAAATGCTGACGTGGATGTGGAGAGATAGGAACACTCTTACACTGCAGTGAGACTGCAAATTAGTACAACCCCTGTGGAAAGTAATTTGGAGATATCTCAAAGAACTAAAAATAGAAATACCATTTGATCCAGCAATCCCTCTACAAGGCGCCTACCCAAAGGAAAAAAGACATGACATTCTATAACAAAGACATCTGCACTAGAATGTTTATAGCAGCACAATTCACAATTGCGAAGATGTAGAAACAACCCAAGAGTCCATCAATATATGAGTCGATTAATAAAATACGGTTTACATATACCATGGAATACTACTCAATTACAAAAAACAGTGGTCAACTGGCACCTCCTATATTATCCTGGATGGAGCTGGAACCCATTCTTTGAAGTGAAGTATCACAAGAGTGGAAAACCAAGCATCACATGTTCTCACTTTCAAATTGGTACTAACTGATCAACACTAAGGTGCTCACGTGGAAGTAATATTCATCTGTGCCGGTCAGGTGGGAGGGCTGTGGTGAGGGTGGGTAAACTTACAACTAATGGGCTGTATGGGGGAGGGGCATGCTTGTAGTTCTGGCGTCGGAGAGGTAAAGGTATTATATGTAACCAAAATGTTTGTACTCCCATAATATTCTGAAAATGAAAAAAAAAAAAGAAAAAAGAAAAGAAGAAAAGAAAGAAGTGTGTGTGAGTGTACGTGTAAAGGAGACTGTCAGATTTGAGAGCTGGTTCTGCACTTTTACTTTGATACTAAGAGACTAAAAATACCACTAAATGAAAATTACAGATGCAGGGATCATGGTATGAAAAGACCATCACATTTCCAGTCCTCTGTGTTTTGAGGAAGGGGTATACTTTTGGATAATTGTAGGACACCAGCTGGTAGAATATTTGGAATGATGTTATTTATTTATTTATTTATTGGTTTTCTTAAACATCTGATCTCTTCTAGTAGATATTATGTCAGAGAATTTTAATTTTCTCTTGAGTTCTTGAAATAATCACTCCTGTCATACTTTCAGAGCTTCAGCTTGATTGCCTTGCTAAAATTTAAAATTAGATTAGATTATTTAAAATCCCAGTGATAGATTTTGTGACTCTCTCTGATTTAGTAGTATAAGAATGTATTGATTACATTTCACTCATGTTAAAAACTTCACAGTGTCTTATTGAACAGAATAGGATCTATCAAGGAAATATTATGTCTGATGGTTTGGGAAATTTGATATTTATAACTTCTGTCTCCTGGCATTCCACTTTATACATAGGGGTAATTATTATTTCCCATCTACTCATTTTTATTTATATCCTGCTTTGTTATAAAAAAAAAGATTTTAAGAAATTTGTTTTATTATTTTTTTTAATTTGAAAATATGTGTCTGGGGCAACTTAATTTGATATAAAAATCTCAATGACACTTTTAAAGTTTCTCCTTGAAATCCCCAACTCAGAAGTGAGAAAAGCTTCCAGGACTGGAGAGCCACATTTTAGACTCGAGTGTCTACAAACTGTCTCAAATGATAGATTGAAGTTGGCACACCAACAATAGCTAATATGTTGAGTGTTCTCCTGGATGCTCGCCTGGGACAGTGTGAACTCCCTCCACTCCCGCTGAAATCTGTGCATTTCCAGCTGAGTTCCAGTGCACTCAATGCCAAGTGATGGTCTCTGGCTAGGGTGAGTGCTTCAGCCTATGTAGATAGGCACTGGGAAGTTGCACCCACTCCATGGCCAGGGGATCCCACATAGCTTGAGTGTAAAGTTCATCTCAAGGAGAAGTGCTTTGCAGGTATTGTCTTGGTTGATCTCATGACATCCTTATGCAATAGGCATCACAGTTGTCCCCATTTTACAAATGAGGACTCTTGAGATAGACCTGAAAATAATTTCTCCATTCTCTCAACTCCCTTGGCATGTTTTCTATCTTTACTTTAAGATATATTGTTTAAAAGCATGGATTTGGGGACTTGTCTACCGGATTTGAATCCTAGGCTGAGTACTTAATAACTGAGTAGCCTTGAGCAAGTTATTAAATTTTTCTTTTCCTTAGTTTCCTCATCTGTAAAATAAAGATATATAATAGTGACTTTCTCAAAGGATTATCACAAGATTACCTGAGATGGGATATGTAGATTACTTATAACAATACCTGGTACATAGTAAATATTAACTAAATCTTAGTTTTTCTTTTCATTTTATTTTTACCTTATTCTTTGTATGGTAGTATTTTGTATGTGATTTTTCTTTACAGTTAGAAAGAGAATTCCCTGAAGAAAGGGATTCTGCCATATTCCTCCTGAATCTCATGGAGTACCTAGAACAGAGAAATCCCTCAATATTTATTTAGTTTGTGATTTACTTTTTCATTCCAATTACGGAAAACAGTTTCTCTCTACATTAAATTTATTATCATTAGAAGAGGTCCAAACTCATCTTTACATAGCAGAGAAACAAAATTAAATAATGTGGTACCTGTTAGACTGACTAGGAACACTGTGCTGTGTATTGATGGTTGGTGTGGACAGATTCTATGGGAAGAAGGGGCTTTTTATCTTGTTACATCCTTTTATTGGCTTCTGCCATTGCTGGTGTCACTTCTCTTGCATAATGAACTCTCCCTAATTATACCTAAAGAACATTTTTTTCTTTGCTGTTTTCCATTAATTTATGTTGAACTCCTTTTTCAAAAGCTGTCCTAAGCAAAAGAAAATAACATTTTGGGAAAACTGCAAAATAATTAAAGCCATATTGAAAAAGCTTGGTGCTTGAGGCAGAACACTTGGAAAATATTCAGATTTACAGATTGCCACATCTGAATATTATATATCCAAAGAAGCTATGCAAATTCACTAATTAGTTCATCAAGTTACTGGCAATTGTTTTCTAAGGTCAATGGAAAATTAGAAAAGTGTTTTGAGCATTTGAAATAAATGAAATCTAGTACTAATCTATACCCAAGGAAAAAAAGTTAATCCAGGTGATTGTTTCATTATATGAGGGCTTATGGAACATTTTGTTTGCCCTGTAAACTGGAATGAGATGAAAATGAGGTAATTAATTAGATGGCGCTTTGAAAATTTATTGCAGCTTTCATATGTAAAGCATAATTATCATTACTAGAAGAAATCGGCCCAGAAATCATAACAATGATAAAACTGACATTAGGGGCATGTTATTTAGTCATCAGGATTAACTGGACAATTTATAAATTCTTTTTATCTGTGAGTGTATATTTTGCCAAGAATAGCATTAGTTATAATTTGTTGAATACTTACTATTAGTATGTACTGAGTCCTTTTCATTTCATATATCATTTCATATCCATAGTCTTTCTGAGAATTGTAATTTCCATTTTACAGATGAAGAACTAGAGGTTAAAAGAGATTAAGAAGCTTGCTCAAGATCTCACAGCTCAGAAGAGGCCTATGCCTCTTAGACATTCAAAGCCATGTCTAATTGACTCTAGAACCCTGCTCTTAAGTTTAAACCACACTAGCTCCTGCTCTTCACTTTAAGCCACACAGAGATCCCTAGTGCCTTGGACTTGCTATGCTGATTTTTGGCTCTCTGTAATCCTTGTATGCTCTCCTTACTTTTAGTACTATACAATGTAATTTTTTAGGAAAATCAAGGTGATCTGAAGTATTAGACTTTTTAAAATGCATGACAAATCATGATAATATGTGTTTTTCAAAAAGTAATTATGTCAGAGTCGGTACACTCAAAGCTGATGTGGAGACAAAAAGTACTCTGCTCTCACAGTAACTGATCCTTAGCATTTGATGGAAAAGCAACATTTGACACATTAACTGTGACACCAACATTGCTACTTCCCTATATTCTGAAAATAAGCATTCCATGCTTTTCTCAAAAGAAATTAATAAATATGGCCAAATCTATTATTTTTATAAAACACAGATATATAATTTTAGCACTTAATAGGATGTTAAAGATCATAAATAATCTTCTTAAGTTTAAAGATGAGGCACAAAAGAGTTGTACCATGTCCAAGGTCATAGAGGTGTCACACAGGTGTATTCATGTGCACCTCCATCAAGCAACCACAGTTATATTATGTCTTCTATTTATTCACATATTCCTGTATTCACTAGTTCCATAGATATTATATTGAGCCCTGGCTAAGTGTCATGCACTATGCAAAGTCCTGGAGAGTCAATATTTCACATCTTAAATGCTTAGCACCTAGGTAATAGCAAGAAGACTGGTAAGGAAACAGATAATATCAAATATGGGTACTAAGTGATAAGTGGGAAAATATAGGGTACTTGGGGAATGAACAGAACAGACATTTCACCCACATATAGAAGGTTATGGCAGAGCCAGCCCTGAAGAATAAGAGGAAGGTAGCCAGAAAATGACAATAGCAAATACGTGTGTCTCAATACTCAGTGATGGAAATTGGCTCAGAGAAGAGACAAGAGTCATTCCATGCTCATGACCTTGAGAGTTGTGCTGAGAAGATTTCATGCCTGCTGAGAATGCAGACATCAGTAAAGGGAAATCTTTTGAAAGGATGCCAGGAGTTATATCATTCATTTTGAGATGATAGTGAGAAATCCAGGCAAGAAAAGCTTGATGAGTTTAGACTTGTCAACGGAAAAGAAGATAAACTCTGTAAAATAATTTAAGGAGGTCTATTCTGAGCCTACTTTGAGGACCATAGCCTGGAGACACACCCAGGAAGCCTTGAGCAAGTGGGCTCACTGTGGTTGGGTTACAGTTTGATTTTTATACATTGTCAGGGAGATAGGAATTACAGGTAGAATAATAAATCAGTACATCGAGGGCATACATTGGTTTGGCTCCAAAAGGGCAGGATATCTCAAAGTTGGGGCTAGCAAGTCATAGGTGGATTTAAGGATTCCTTAGTTGACAATTGGCTGAAAGAGTTAGGTTTTGTCCAAAAGACCAGGAATCAGCTGAAAGGAATGTTTAGAAGTCTTCTATCTTTCATGTGATGCTATACAGGAACCAGGTTGGGAAGAAACAACATTATAAAAACCTGTTTACTGAGTTTTTATCATTTTGTAGGTGTGACTCACTGGGCCCACTTAAGAAGGGAATTTTTTAGGGACAAAGAAAAAGATCAGAGGTCAGTCCTCAGACTCATGTTTCCAGCAGGTGGTGCCTTAGTCCATTTGTGTTGCTATAAAGGAATACCTTGTGCTGGGTAATTCATACAGTTTATTTGGCTCACAATTCTGCAGGCTATACAAGAGTGGAGAATTGGTACCAGGGGCCGGGTGTTCTATAAAGATACCTGAAAATGTGGCAGCAACTTTGGAGCAGAGTAATGAGTAGAGGTTGGAAGAGTTTATAGGGCTTAGAAGAAAACAGGAAGACAAGGGAAAGTCTGAAACTTTTTAGAGATCTGTTAAGTGGTTGTGAACAAAACACCAATTGAAATAGGGACAGTAAAGGCCATACTGATGAGATCTCAGATAGAAATGAGGAACTGATTGGGAACTGGAGAAAAGGTCACCCTTGTTATGCCATAGCAAGGAACTTGGCTGCATTCTGCCCATGCCCTAGAACTTTGTGGAAGGCTGAAGTTAAGTTATGAGCTAAGATATCTGGTGGAAGAAATTTCTAAGCAGCAAAGCCTTCAGGAAGTGGCACAGCTATGTTTATCTGCTTATAATCAGATGTGGCAGCAAAGGAATGACCTAAAGGTGGAATTTATAAATAAAAGTGAAGCAGAGCATAGAGATTTAGAAAATTTACATCCTTGCTATGTGATCAAAAAAGAAAGCGCATTTTCAGAAGAGGAATCCAAGGGTGCTGCAGAGCAACTATTTGCTAAAGAGATTAGCATGACTAAAAGGGAGCCAAGTGCTAATAGACTATAGCAAGACAACAGAAAAAAAATCCTTGAAGCCATTTCAGAAATTTTCAAGGCTGCCCCAGCCTTCACAGGCCCAGAGGCCTAGGAGGACAGAATGGTTTTGAGGGAAGGCCTGGGGCACTGCTACCCTGCACCGCCTCAGTATGCTGCTTCCCGCATCCCAGGCACTCCAACTGCAGCTGCTAAAAAATGGCTCCAGGTACTGCCTTGGAGAGGGTAATAGTAAGTCTTGGTGGCTTCCATGTGGTGTTAAGTCTGCAGGTGCTCAGAATGCAAGAGCCATGGAGGCTTGGCAGCTTTCCATTTAGATTTCAGAAAATATATCAGAAATCCTGGGTTCTCAGGCACAAATCTGCTGCTGAGGAGGAGCCATAGCAAAAAGCCTCTACTAAGGCAGTGCCTAGTGGAGTTGCAGGAGCAAACTTCCCAGAATTATAGAGTCACTGGCAATGTGCAACCTCTGCCTGGACAAGCCACAAGCATTAAACTCCAACCCATGAGAGCAATCACATGGGCTGTGCCTGGCAAAGCAATGGGGGCAGGGCTGCCAAGGCCTTGAGAGCCTACCCCTCACACCAGTGTGTGCAGGAGGCAGGACATAGAGTCAAAGATTATTAAAGCTTTAAGATTTAATGTCTTCCCTGCTGGGTTTCAGACTTATGTGGGACCTGTTACCCCTTTCTTTTGGCCTATTTTTCCCTTTGTAATGGGAATGGTTACCCAATGCTGGTACAACCATTGTATCTTGGAAGTAAATAACTTATTTTGCAGGCTTGCAACTGTAAAGAACTTGCCTTGATCTCAGATGAGACTTTGGACCTTTGAACTTTTGAGTTGATGCTGGAACAAGTGAAGACTTGGAGACCATTGGGATATAATGATTATATTTTGTATGTGAGAAGAACATGAGATTTGTGAGGCTAGGGGTGTTTGGGCCATGAGGGTGGATACTTCCTGAATAGATTAATTCCCTCCTAAGGGAGTGAGTGAATTCTTGTTCTGTTAGTTCCCATGAGAGCTGGTTATTAAAAAGAATATGGCACTTCCTCTCTCTCTTTATTGCTTCCTCTCTCACCATGTGATCTCTGAAAATGCCAGCTTCACTTAGCCTTCTGCCATCAGTGGAAGCAGCCCAAAGCTCTCACCAGAAGAAAATACTGGTGCCATGCTTCTTGTACAGCCTATAGAACTGTCAGACAAATAACCCTTTTTTCTTTATAAATTACTTGGACTCAGCTATTCCTTTATAGCAAAACAAATGGACTAAGACAGGTAGATACCATTGATGCAATGCAGATGTTTTCTGCAGGAAGAGTGCATTTATGACCAAGGTGCAGTATCCCAGGATTTGTGGACTGAGTTAGTCCCATCAGTGAGTCTAACTTCTCAGGATTAACAGAACCCAAAAGTGAGAGTAAGACTCTGGCTATGGGCTGCATAAGTTATCTTCATTGGGAATGAGTCTCCCATCCTTGGTACATTTTGCTATAGTGAATGTGCTTGTTATTTACACATTTGTTTCACCCTTGGATACATTCTCTTCCCTACATGAGGCTTACTCTGAACAATTTAATCATCTGAACCCCTTTCTCTCTGGCTTTTGATTTATTTCAGTGAGAGGCAAGTATTGCTAGGAGATCAGAAGATGGGGAAAGGATTTGGAGTATTTCCCCCCACTCTTACCTAGCTTTAGCACATGTGACTCCCTATGAGCAGCATCTGCTGGCAAATCTTCCTCCATGTCTCTGGCTCCCAGTGGGATACAGAAACACTATTTATTCCCACTACTCCAACAGCCTTGGGGTGTATAATGGTTTTCTGGTTTTGTTCATCACTGGTGACTCAACATCTGCTGTTTGTCCCATAACCCTGCTCTTCCTCTGTATTTAGACCTTCATTAAAGTCTCTATTTTCTGCCAGGACCCTGACTGATACAGTGACTCAACAGTGTTAACTCTGCTTTCTATTTTATTTTGAAGATGTGGGAACATGTGGTTCTGGGACAAAATGCCAAATGGCTTCTGAAGTTTTAAGCAAAACAATTTAGTCTGACCAAAAATGTGATCTTCTAGAAAAGAAGAGAAATAGACTGAACTCTCATTTCCAGGTGTTATAACAGATGTAAAGAGTTAACTTTTATAATATCAGAATGTGCAATACGTCCATTTTATAGATTATTATAGTCTTTTAAAAATTAAGAAATTTTGTGGAACCACACACTACTAAATGACAGGGATAGGGTTTTAAACTGGATCTACCTGGCTCCAGAGTCTATGGTCTTTTACATGAGCTGCTCAGATATAATTCACAACCTTACTCTTCTGATATGAAATCTTCTTGGTTCCACTTTCCATAATCACCTACATCTGGATGTTTCATTGTTACCTCAAAGTCAAATATCTCTTTCTCTCTTCCTCTCTCTCTCTCTCTCTCATCCTTTTCTTCTTCCACAATGCCTCAACCCAGCAGGGTTTACAGGGTCCTGTTTACCTGTTCCATGACCTTAGAAGCTCAGAAATTTCTGTTATCACACTGGTTTGTTGTCTAAACCTCAAAGTGTGTTATAGCAAACTTAGTGAAGTCTTCAGCTGTGGCTCCTGTCCACAATGAAGTAAACCCCATTTTCCTATTTCTTCTATATTTTTTGTTTATATAAATAGTTGTAATCTACAACTGTATGGATTTTAAGAAGACCTTTGCCCATCATCTTCCTCCTCCTTCCCACTTTACAAATTTCAAATAGTGAATAATTCTTTCCCCTTTTCTAACCACTCTCCTTTTTCCTTAACTAAACTCGAATACACAACTAATCGGAAAATATAGAGGAAGAAAATATTTCCAAATCGTACATCTAATAAGGGGTTAATGTCCAAAATATACAGTAAAAGAAACTAAACTCAATAGCGAGAAAACAAATATGTGGATTTTTTTTTAATGAGCAAAGGATCTGAACAAACATTTCATAAAAGAAGACATACAAATGGCCAATAGGCATGTGAAGAATGTTTCAACATCACAATTTATCAGAGAAATTTAAATTAAAATCACACAATGAGATATCACTTCACACCTGTTAGAATGCTATTATCAAAAAGACAAAAGGTAATATGTGTCAGCAAGGATTTGGATAAAAGGGAACCCTTGCACATTGTTAGTGAAAACATAAATTAGTACAGCTATTATGGAAAACTGTATGGAGGTTCCTCAAAAAAATTAAAAATAGAACCACCATATGATCCAGCAATCCTATTGCTATGTACATCTAAAGGAAATGAAATCAGTATGTTGACAGAATATCTGCACTTCCATGTTCATTACAGCATTATTCACAATAGGCAAGATATAAAATCAAAGTGTCCAACAGATGAATGGATTAAAAAAATGGCATACTTTATACACACTATTGAATACCATTTAGCCTTTAAAAAGAAGGAAATCCTGTCAATTGCAACAACAGGGATTAACCTGGAGGACATTATGTTAAGTGAAATAAGCCAGGCACAGAAAAAAAAAAAATGGCACACGATCTGACTTGTATGTGGAGTCTAAAGAAATTGAACTCATACAAGCAGACAGTAGAATGGTGGTTACCAGAGGCTGGGTGGCGGTGGGTGGGGTGAATAGGCAGATGTTGGCAAAAGGACACAAAATTTTAGTTAGACCAGAGGAATAAATTTAATAAATATATTGTATGTCATGGTGACTATAGTTAATAACAATATATTGTTTAAATGAAAATTGCAAAAGGAGTAGATTTTAAGTTTTCTCACCACAACATAATAAGTATGTGAGGTAATGTATAAATATGATGATTTAGTCATTTCATATGTATACATATACCAAAACTTCATGTTTTACATCATAAATTATATAATTTTTAGTTGTCAATTTAAAAAGAAAAAAGGGAAAAAAAAGAAATCCTATGCAATACAAAAAATATATTTTGCAAACAACCTCAATTGAAGTTTAATGAGTCAAAATAAAAAAACAACAAATATCAACAGTATTTAAAGATTCCCTTTCATTAAACTCAATATTATTTAATAGTTACCTTTTAATAGTTTATATACTATACACCAATATCATTAATTTAATATTGTTAATTTTGAAACTTTATTTGTATTTGCAAATTTATTTTTACTTTATGGTCACATAAGTGCTAAAGGCAAAAAGTGATTTATATTTTGCAATTCTAAGTGATATTTTAATAAAAATAATGCCTTTGATTCATTGGAGACCCTTATATCAAAAGTGAAAAACACTGTATACATACATACATACTTACACACATGTAAATAATATGTAGTCTTTGTAGGAAAATTTTTTTTTTTTTTTTTGGGACAGAGTCTCTGTTGTCCAGGCTAGAGTGCCATGGTGTCAGCCTCGCTCACAGCAACCTCAAACTCCTGGGTTCAAGTGATCCTCCTGCCTCAGCCTCCCGAGTAGCTGGGACTACAGGCATGCGCCACCATGCCTGGCTAATTTTTATAAATACATATATATTTTTAGTTGTCCAGCTAATTTCTTTCTATTTTTTTTTTTTTTTTTTTGTAGAGATGGGGTCTTGCTCTTGCTCAGGCTGGTCTCAAACTCCTGAGCTCAAACGACCCACCGGCCTCGGCCTCCCAGAGCGCTGGGATTACAGACGTGAGCCACCGTGCCTGGCCTGTAGGAAAATTTTTAATCACAGAAAAATATAATGAGTATAAATGAGGAAAATGATAAGCATGCCAGTCCTAAAAATAACCACTATTAACAGTTTGCCTTTTTTCAAGTTTACTTAGACTATTTGTGCTGCTGTAACAAAACACCATAGACTGGGTAGTTTATAAAGGACAGAAATTTATTTCTCCCAGTTCTGGAGGCTGGAAAATCCAACGTAAAGCCTCCAGCACTGGTGTCTGGTTAGGGCCTGCTCCACCGATGCCATCTTCTCACAGCAGCATCCTCACCAGGCAAGAGGCAAAAGGCAAAATGCAGTGAACTTACTCTGAAGCTCTTTTATAACAGCACTAATGCACTCGGTAAGGGTGGAGCCTCATGACTTAATCACTTCCCCAAAGGCCCCACCACAATGAGGAATAAGGTTCACCATGAATTTTGGAGGGGATGCCACAATCAAACCATAGCACAGGTTTTTATGTATTTTATATTTTTATCTTTGTTTAATGTGACCATTCTATATAGTCAATTTTAACATTTTAAACATTTTTTTTTAACATTTTATCATGTTTTTTTACAGGTCCTAATATATTACTGACAAACATGATTTTAATTGGAGATATGTGTACCCTGTAATTTATTTAGCCAATCCTAGGTGTATATTTACTTTTATCAATGTTTTTTTCTATTGTATACAAATGCTGAAATATATTTCTGCATTATTCTGTAATTATTTCTGTAATTACAGAAATAATTATTATTTCTGTAAATAATTATTTCTGTAATCATTTTACAGAAATAATTGTTACAATTTTCAAGCCTTTTAAAATCTTTCTTACCCTGTTAAAACAAGAACAGTTCAATTTCCACATTTCCACATAATCAGTACTTCAATGCAACAGTACTTCACATTGATGGAAGAGAGGGAGTCAATAGAGAAATCCTGGCTTAATATTTCCTTGGAATTGATTGAAATGATCAGTCACCAAATATTAATTGAGCACTTGTCAGGTGCCAGCCCCTGTATTAGGCTCTACTCCAGATGCTAAAGTAATAACTTATTAGAGTCTTTTACAAAGTCATCAGCCTCATGATCAGGACCAAACTAATCATAGGCCATATTAGTGAGCTTGTTCATGTGAAGAGGAGGGATGACAAGAAGATAACAAAATAATTATAGAACTCTAATCTATATAAGGAGAACGAGGGGAGAGTGGAAGGGGAAGGGAAGCTAATTGGAGAAATGCCACTAGAGCAGAACTCGAAATCCTATGACACAGCTGTCAGTCGTCTACACTGATGACAAGATAGGAAGGTGGAGTTTTTGTAGGATTTAGGATTAGATGATTCTGTTTATGTAAAACTTTCCAGGGGTGTAAACCTGAGTCACCCAGGGCCCCAACTACTAACTTGGAAACGTACATATTTAAAACATGGTCATTGTCATTTAGACATTGCAACCAGGGATGGTGAGCTCTGTATGAAGTAGCCGATTATCAGTTCAAGCATGTCTCCAGCCTTTCAGCCAGAAAGTTATTTTTGTTGTTATTGTTTGTTGTTTACGACATGCTTAGATTCCCTTCTGTTACAGAAAATGAGGCCCAGGGAAGACTATTCTTTCGCATACCTGAAGTCTTCCATTAAGCCACCAAATAATAGACAGTACATTTTGTGTTATTCCAAAGATTTCAGTACTCCAGCTCCAGTAGCAGCTACTGGTTAGAAATGCCTCGGCCCGAGGAAAGTGGAGCCTGGGGTTTTAACTACATCTACTCCATTTGAAACAGTGGGAGAGCCACAACACTACTCCCACTCTGAAAATGCACCCTGGGATGGAGTCCATGTTTGCCCTACGTGGAAACCAAACTATTAGTATAAAATTATGAAGTGCTCTGGGGACATGATTAATATGAATGGATCCATATGTAAAATCAAATTCTGCTTTAGTATTAATGCCTATGGGTAAAATTCACTTTAAGGGTGCCAAATGATTCTCCTCCAAGCAGGCAAATGGAAATTATGTTCTATTCTTCATAAAACCAACAAGAGGAGAATGTTTCTCCGAGGTATAGAATATGAGCAAAAGCAGGATTGGCTGTGATACTGAATCTGCCTATCTTTTGACAGACAGCACTGGAGCTTGGAGCTTAAAAATCAAATCTGCTATATGGCATACACATGAATAAATCAGCATATCTTACTATGTTCAGAAATCACTACCCTGAACCCCATTTTCTTCTTGAAAGTAAAATAAAACATAGATCATTTACATGTATAGTCCCTAACTGTTGTGATTATTCATTCAAAATATAAAAGAGGCCTCTTGTTAAATATCAATATTTGGTGATAAAGGAGATTATACCTGTTTAACAAGCTCCAAGCATTGCCGTAAGTAGGAAGGTATTCAATAGATGGTATTGATTAGGGTGATAATTATGAGCTATTTTATAGATAAAAATGAGGAGACAAACAAGTTATCTATATGGTGTCTATTATTTTTACACTGGTGAAACATTTAGATTTTTCTATGACATCATTAAATTTAGATAATTGCCACTTCTTTTTATGTTCATGAATTTTCTTAGAAATTTTCTCAAAAATTTTAATATTATTGACAATCAGTTTATCTCTAAGAGAAAGTAAGCAAATTAATAAAATTTCTATAACTCTTCTGAGCCTTTCAGAAGGAAGCCTTACTCTAAGTATGTAAATGCTCTGGGTTTATATGAGTAATTTCAAAAATGAGAAGATAAACTGATAGGCAAGGGTTACTTTGCTTTGACCAATTTATAATTCTTAAACTCAGATTTTATTAAATCATAATTCGAGCCCTCAGAGTTATTCATTAGATTCTGTTGTTAATAGAGGCATGAAGATTCATTCACGTGTGAAAATTTCTTGGTGGATTATAATCGACTAATGTGAAAGAGTAAACTTTTTATTACCTTGTAAAATTATATTGCCAAAGACAATCCAAGACATTAAACTGTTGTGTTTTATGTGGATTCACATCCCTTACAGAGGATCATATGCTAAGTAGCACATGCTGGGAACATATCTTTATATAACATCACAGAATCCAAAGCCATTATTCTGATTCTATCCACTAAGAAGGCAGGGGAATGATTCTGACTCACTTTCCAGATACAACTAAAGAAAACAGGCCCCAAATCACAGAACTATCGCATATATATTTTTTGTTTTGCTTGCTCATCCTAGCTTCTTTTGGTAACAGCACTCTGTCTTTCTTGGAGGGAAATACCCTACGTTCTCATTGCATTAAGTCTTGACGGAACTTATAATAAAGGAGGTCCTCCCCCTACCTGCCTTAGGCATGTGACCTAAATTTAGTCAGTCAGCTTTTATTTCCTGGGAATGATGTACTTGAGAAAAGTGTTCTTCCTAAAATCTGGCTATTTAGGCTTTTCTTAGGTTCTCTTAGCCATTCTATTTCCTCCCAATAAAGTTCTATTTTGTTTAAATTAATAGAAATCTGTTTCTGTTGCTTATAGCCAAAGAATCTAGACACGTAAAAACATAGACTTTTATTGTTGGCAGGGACCTTAACTTGAAAAAAATGTAGGAAGCCCAGGGAACTTTGGAAACACAGAAGAGAAAGTGGGAGAGAAATACAAAGACACAGTGTCAGGCTGGGTGGGTACAACAGTCCTTAGAAAGAGTGAAGGGATGCGTGAAGAATGCTGTAGTGGCATACATATTGGAACAGGAGTCAGGAACTTGAGTTCAATTCACTTACTTCACAACTAAGGACCTTAATGCCCAGAGAGAGGTTATTACTGAAAGTATAGAACCAGCACTAGAATTAAAGTGTTTGGAATTCCAATTCCAATTTGCTTAGATTGCAACATATTTAATCTACCTATAAATTTTTCTTTCATTCTTTGTAGGCTTTTGACATGTCCTAAATTTATAGCTGCTTTCAGAATTATATTATGTACTCTGAGTAATCAAACATATTTTCCAAAAGCTTAGCTCAGGACTGAACATAAGAAGTTGTGACAGTCTTGTGTAGGATTTGCCCTTTCTGGCCCTCTGAGCTCCACCCTATGCAACATTGCATCTGTTCATTCTTACTTTTATATTTCAATTTGCCCTTACTTCTTCAGATTTAATTCACTTTATGTTTGTCCAAAAGAAAATGAATGATCCTGGCAAAGGTAGCCTGGCTTCCAGGCTAGGGAAGTCAGGCCTATTCCCATGAAATCAAACTTACCTGGCAAAGGAGACACGGATAGAATAGATCAGTCAAGGATATCGGGTATTTTTCCTACTTGGTAGCTGACTTGAAAATCAAATCTGACCAGAGTCAACAAGTGCTATGAAATATCTCCAGTGTTTTCAGCACTGCTCTAAGTGTTCTGAGAACGAGGGAAACAAAAACTATTCATTAAAGAAATTAAAAAATAATTCATAAGAAAAACTTGTCTGTATGCCAAAAGCAAAAGACACTACATAAACAGGTGCTAAATTGTATGTGACATACCATAGTGCTATATTCTCTCCAATATAGCACCTTTCTGATCCATTGATCACAAAATCCCAGTCATAAAATGAAGAGTATTAAAAATCAAAGTTGGCCAGATTCCAGTGGATATAAATTACCGTTATGGAATTTAAAAAATCTGGAGCCAAAGGAACTCATAAAAACTACAGGCATAATTTTCTTCTAAGAAGCTCAAAGCTATTTACAGAGAATCTCTCAAATTTCTATTCCATTTTTCTGACAGAGAATTGAGGTATAACTCTAAACTCATACTTTTTCTACCTCAGAGTATAAATGCAAAGAAAGACTAGCTGTGGCTTTAGAAGTGTTTGACAGAATTAAGTATCATTTTGTCAAGGACCATGAAAATTTTGGAAGAAGTGTTGAGATATGAGTACTTTCTTCCAGTCTGGCTGGGTACTGATCGTTCTCTAAGAAGAATAGTGAAACTAAAGGAAGACTCTCCGGTAGCCAATTCATCCCCTCTGCTCAACTGCAAACATGTAATTTTAGAGGGAATAAAAATCAATAATGCAGCAGCAGGCTGTAATATTCTCCTTAGTGAAAAACCAAACACATCTGGTGTCTAATCTTGATTGTGCTGTTTTCTAGGTGTGTGATCTTAGACAAATTATTTAATTTCCACACCTGTGAAAGTATGAGATTCATGTATGGTAGTACGGTGGGCTAAATATAATGACCGTTCCAACTAAAATGCTGGATTAAAAATATATTTGAGGGGCAGTTTTCAAGATGGCTGACCACAGACATCAGCTGCCACACCATTTTAAAAAGAAGGAAAAGATTTAGATGAAAAAAACAAACAAACAAGCTTCGATCAGGTATAATTCTGAGGGAAAAGCACCAGAATCTACCAGATATTCTGTAGGAAGAAGTTGTGTAGAAGAACAAGAAGGAGCAAGATATCAGCAGAGATCGACCCTTGAGAGGCTTGGAGCCTGGCAAAAGGGTAGGTGGGCGGTTTTGCTTTTTGCTCACATCTCTGGTAGTCAGCAGGTGCCCGAGCTGCTGGAGAGTCTCCCTTCCCTCATGAGACCGGAAGCTGCTGCTGTCAGTGAATTGGGAGCTTCTTGAGGACAAAGCACCAGGCTGCCGGCCCCCCTTAGACACCATTGAAGAGGTCGCTTGAGCCAACCCAAGTGTAGGTGCAGCATTGTTCCATGCAGTTAGAACATCGAAGGATCCAAATTTGTAGTTCTCAGAAGGCATAGGCTTACTGCTCTTAATCTTTCTTTGTAAGGGAGCTATGAAGATAACAATAAGTATTTATTTTGTGGTAAACATATAAAATATATTTTAAAATCAAGCACTGGTCTTTCCGGAAGAAAAAAAATGAACCATAACTTGAGATTGTTGTAACTTGAAATATGTAGTGTGTACAAAGGGTAGGCAATGTGGTCATTAGGGCAGTTAGGAAGATGACATCCTCTGTGCTTTATTTTAATTTCCAACCTTTGTGACCTTTTAAATGAATATGTTGTGATCATTGCTTTTTTAATAAGAAATAGGGGGTGCGTGTGTGCATATGGGGTGCGCACATGCACGTGTATCTTGACACGTGAGTAACGATCGGCTTGAAGGCTTTTATGCAGTGATGAGTGATGACGAACTTGATTAAATTTCATGGACTGTAATCTATGAGTTGCTTCTCTGTTTTTAAAAGGAATTGGTTATTAAGCAATGAGAGCTTTTAATGCTGAGTTCTATAATTATTGTTATATCCCATCTAACAGCTGCGTTTTCTATATGTGTATTTTTAGCAAGAGTGATTATAAAAGCAGAACTACATGTCCTTCTGCCCAAAGTACTCTCTACCTGTATCCATCAATTTCCCTGTCTTCCTTACCCAGTAAACAGCTATCCCACTTACCTCGTAGTGAAATGCTGATTTTAAAGGCTCTCATTTTAAATTGCTGGGTATATGCACCTTCTTTTCTTAATAAGACCAATTCGTGGACAAGTGCTGCATAGATATTTGCATTTTAATGGGTAGTCAACGTTTGTATACGTGTTTCTCTTTCTCTATTTGGAATTGTGATGCTGGGGGATGTCAGGGTGTCACCAAGTGTTCTTAGTGGCCTTCACCTCATCCCTGCCAAGCTAATCTCACTCATTCACTTGTTAAGCATTTATAGGACATCTATTATGCATAAGAAAAAGATTAAAGTTATGAGCCATTTTCTCGCTGTGTTTACAGTGTAGCAAGCAACCTGGAATTATAAGATAAGATGTGGTGAATGCCACAACGGGATATCCACAGAGTGCTGAGGAAGCCAAAAGGAGAGCACCTAGCCCCAGTGGGAAAATCAGGGAAAGCTACCTAGAGGAGCCGAATGAGTAGAAGTTTAGAAAATCTCACTGCTCTCAGTGTCCAAGGTCTTTGACCAACCACCCTTCCCAGAACTATTTCCAGGCATTTCCATAATATATCTCAAGTGACTGCCTAATTTGAATGTCAGCATCTGTCATACTGAGTTCTTAATTAACTATGTCATATTTTACTTGAAAAGTTAACAATAGGTATCCAACACGCATTCATTGAGTACCTATTGCTTGCTAGGTATTATGCTAAGCGTCTGGTATATAAAAATGAATAAGGCACTGTTCCTATACTGAAGAAACTTTTAAAAACTCTCAGAGAATTAGTAGTTAACGTATCAATACAGTAATTATAATATACACAGTTGTTTGTAGGATCACAGAGAAAGTGCACGTAACCCAGTAGCATTCAAGGTGGGAGTATGCGAAGTGAGAAGGCCAAGAAATACCCCGTTCATATGGCAACAGTTGAGTTGAGTAGGTTGAATAGGTCACACAATTAGAAGGTGGTTGTGGGGTTGGGATTTGAACCCACAGCATCTGACTCTAGTTCTTCTCTTGGTACCATTAAAAAAAATGTATTGAGTGGCTATATAGGAACTGATGGGAAGTCACAAAGTCTTCACAGAAGAGGGTATATAGTGAGGAAATTAATGATCCTGTAAGTGTGACAAATAATAGTGGTGCATAGCACATAAACTGTGAGCAAAAAGGATTTCCAGAAAAAGCAAAACTTGAATTGAACCTTGAAGTCTGATATGGTATTAGTTAGGTATAAAAGGGAGGGAGGCAGGGCATTGGTTGAGATGGAAAAGTTTGGATTTTCTACGAGGAAACAGTCTAACAGTCTCTGAGAATTTACACGACTCTGCCTTTGCACTAAAACTTTGAGATAGCCATGCTATATCCTAGTTCTAGTTGAACCTTAAAAGGATCTTGAGATATTTTCATAACTCAAGCTCATCAAGGTTAAAATAAAGTCAAAGGTTTATATTACCCTGAAGGACCCAGCTGGATACTGGCTGTACAAACATTGCCCTCCTTAGCCTTTGTTTTATTCCTTGCAGCCAGCTACTTGAGACTGGACGGCTCTGACCAACTCTGCCCCAGGTTCACCTGGTCACTGAGTGAGTGAGGCCTCAGAGACAGACTTGGAAGGAATCTATTACTGTCTCCACCAACACCAACATCCGATTTAATCTTTGAGTCAGAACCCTAAGAAAGTAACGAGGACTGTATCATCACTATGAAACTTAAAAATGTTTACGTGAGCAACATCACTCTTATTTTACCATGGAATTCTCTTAAAGGGAGACAGAGACACTCAAAAATCTAAAACAAAACCCAACATTTAATAATCTTTACTTTTTTGGGAACAGGAAATACGACAGAAGAGAGACGTAAAAGAAGTTAAGAGAGCAGACTTTTAAATTATTTATCATCTTGGCGGGAATGGAAAAACAAAAAATCCCTGGGAGCTTTCTCAATATAGGAAGTGTGGATATTCTCGGCCTAATTGTTGTCTAGCACTTCTCTGCACTGTTCCTCTCTGTCACACTTCCCCCAGCCCTCTGCTAAGGAGTCCTCATTTGCATAATTAAACTGCTTGACAGGGATGCTGAGACAGAGGAGCAAGGCCAGGCATACACTGAGCCAAGTATTCTTCAAACGCCATCCTTACCCACGTCCCTACTATGCAAGGGAAACTGCTAAATTAGTTGAAGGGAAATGGGAAGCTGTATACTAATACTCAAAACGTCTGTGGCATATATTTTATAAAATCATGAGGTCTATCGGGGGCTACTAGCCTGAGTACAGAAAGAAATGGAACACAGCCAAGGGGGAAAGAAGAGGATGAGTGAGAGCTGAAATGGAAAATTTAAATATATTTTACAGCCCTTGGAGCTGGTCAAGGCTGACCTTATATGTGGGAGGAGCGAACGCCCTCAATGGTAGGCATGACACTGGCATAAAATTCCAGCCAACAAATGCACTATTAATAAATTACCATCAGGAAACCACTCCTAAGATGCACACAAGTTATTGGTGGTTGATGATTGACTAACAAGCATATCCATCTGCAAGAATTGATTAAGATTTTTTTTTTCCTCAGAGCACCAAAGAATAAAATGAGAGGCTAATTCTGAGGAGGAAAGAATTCTGGATGGGGAGTAAAGGGAAAAGTCTCATGCTGGTGAAATTTGAACTGAACAGACACTGCAACATAATGCCTCAGGCACAGAGGTTGCTATGGGAAGCCAGCAAGAACTTTGCCTTCCTTAGCTTTGCCTTAGGCTGGTTTTGCTAATGTTTCAATCACCAGATGATTAACTATAAATAATGTTTGAGTTTTTTTCTGAATATTAATCTTTATTTTTTTATTTCAGAATATTACAGGGGTACAAATAGTTACATAAATTGCTTTTGTACCATTTGAGTCAAAGTTATAAGTGTGCTCATCCCCCAGAGAGTGTGCACTGTACCCATTAGGTGTGAATTTACCTGTCCCCTTCTCCCCTCACACCTGCTTGATTTCCGATGAATGTTATTTCCGTATATGCATATAGGTGTTGATTAATTAGTTCCAATTTAATGGTGGGTACATGTGGTGTTTGTTTTCCATTCTTGTGATACTTCACTTAGGAGAATGGGCTCCAGCTCTATCCAGGATAACACAAGAGGTGCTAGATCACCATTGTTTTTTGTGGCTGAGTAGTACTCCATGGTATAAATATACCACATTTTATTAATCCATGCATGTATTTATGGGCACTTGGGTTGTTTCCACATCTTTGCAATTATGAAATATGCTGCTATAAACATTTAAGTGCAGTTGTCTTTTTTATAAAATGTCTTTTTTTCCTTTGGGTAAATATCCAGTAGTGGGATTGCTGAATCCAATGGTAGTTCTACTTTTAGTTCTTTGAGGTATCTCCATACTACTTTCCATAGAGGTTGTACTAATTAGCAGTCCCATCAACAGTGTATGAGTGATCTTATCTCTCCACATCCATACCAGCATTTGTTGTTTGGGGACTTTTTGATAAAAGCCATCCTTCACTGGAGTTAAGTGATATCTCATTGTGGTTTTGATTTGCATTTCCCTGATGATTAGAGATGTTGAGCATGTTTTCATATGTTTCTTGGCTATTAGTCTATCTTCTTTTGAAAAATGTCTATTCATGTCTTTGCTCACTTTTTAATGGGGTTGTTTGATTGTTTCTTGCTGATTTTCTTGCATTCTGTATAGATTCTGGTTATCAGCCCTTCTTCAGATGTTTAGCATGCAAATATTTTCCCCCATTCTGTAGGTTGTCTATTCGTTCTAATGATAGTTTCCTTGGCTGTGCAGAAGCTTTTTAATTTGATCAGATCCCATTTATTCATTTTTGTTGTTGCTGTGATTGCTTTTTGGGGTCTTCTTTTTAAGTCCTTTGCCTTGACCAATGTCTATAAGAATTTTTCCAACATTTTCTTCTAGAATTCTTATAGTTTCATGCCTTAGGTTTAAGTCTGTTATCCATCGTGGGTTGATTTTTGTGAGAGGTGAGAGGTGCAGATCCTGTTTCAGTCTTCTCCATGTGGCTATCCAATTTTCCCAGCACCATTTATTGAATAGGGATTCTTTTCCCCAGTGTATGTTTTTGTCTGCTTTGTCAAGGAGCAGATGGCAATATGAGGATGGTTTTATAGCTGGGTTCTCTGTTCTGATTCATTGGTCTATCTCTCTGTTCTTGTGCCTGTACCATACTGTTTTGGTTACTATAGCCTATAAATAATGTTCACAGGGGAAATTGGTTAAAATACTTGTGAATTGAGGCATACATGGGTTTTGATACTTTTTAACTAATGACTGAATAGAAGTGTTGGCCAGAACCCAGGGCAGCAAAGCCCTTTTTGGTGGAAGTTACTGGGCCTTGACCACAGCCCAGACTCAACCCCAAGCATGCCCTGCATCTCTCCTGAGCATCCTTGCTGGCCAATGATCAGCAGTTTCATACCCATCATGTGGTGGGTTAGCCACACTCTCTAGGGTGAATCTCAGTCTCCAGGGGCTATTAGTCCAAGCTACTGCCCTCCTGCAGAATATAAGCTTCATGACAGCAGATGCCTTACATGACTTGTTCATTGCTACATTCCGAGTATCTAAACCAATGCCTACCACATGGTTGCTTGGCATTAAGTAAATATTTGATTAACAAATGAACGAATGAGCAAACAAAAAGCTGGAACCGAAGCTCAGTAGGGTAACCAACTCATCTCGGTATTAAAACTGAAAATCTTGCATCCTGGGAACCACATCAGCCCTGGGCAAACCAGGATGATTAATGACCCTAATGCCCTACCAATCATTCAGCTGCAAGCTCAGGGTTAAGGGGAGAGTTTATCCCTCCAGCAAGTGGTTTATGAGTGTCAGTATGTGACAGACACTGTTCTAGATGCTAGAGCAACGAACAAGATACACAAATACCTACACAAATGGAGTGTATATGATGATGTGGCTGTCATTAAAACAAAGACAAACAGATACTCACATAATATAAGACCAGATGGCAAGATGTTCTGTGGAGAACCACGGAGCAGCATTTTCATGGGTGATGGGATGAGGGCACTGTTTGGGATATAGAGGCCAGCACATTTGAGCAGTGAATGAAGTGAATGAAATTAGAGTATGAACTTTGAGAGTATGTGGGGAATGAGAGTACAAAGAGGAAAAAGCACAGGCCCTGAAGCAGGATTACACTAGGCCTGGTGGAGAAATCAGACTTTGTTATGATTTGAATTATCCTCTAGGATTTTAAGCCTGTGGAAAAACTAGCCTATATGACTACCTCTCTTTATTTGTTCATTTCTTTAATCATTATCTTATTTTAAATACTTTTTTCCCCAGTGCCTACTATACGCCAGGGGCCATGCCATGTACTGGCATACAAAGATGGCATTGCCTTGCTCTTGTCTGTCTTTCTCTTAGGAACAGGAACACTCCTTAATATCCTCAGGAGGTATCTGAGGTTACACTCTAAACAGACTCAAGATTGAAACCAATCCTGCAGCCTGACTCACTCCTACCATTGATAATGCTTGGGACCTCAAAGCTGTCATGTTTTGCCCACGAGGTTTGTCATGGCAGCAATTACAGAGTGGAATAGTTGAAAGGTTCATGAAACTCCACAGAGTATACTCTTCTGAAACTTTAATAAAGGTATGGATATGGTACAGCAGGAAAAACAAAGTGCAGGCAAATATCAAAGAGGTTTGAAACTTCCGGGTAGAGTTCCCAGGGTCCTGTCTCAGTAGAATATGCTGCACTTCATTTTTGAATTATTAACTACCAAGATACTTGTAAAGATACCTTGGTCCCAGGGAAGCCAAGACATGAGTTTTCTGAGAGATCTTTTATATCCGATTGACTGTGTGGCTAAAATCAATTTATGTAACTAATTAAATCAGGGGCAAACCATACAGCTATACATTTTCAGTAAAGAATGCAGAGACTGTAGTACAAGATGCATGCAGCGGAGCTTGGTACTTTCGTCGGCATGTTATAAATCACTAGCAGCTACTTTTCATCCTTATCTTGGCTGAAGGTCAGTACCAGAGTTGCAGGCATCCCCACTGTCAAGCATAGAGCTACCACACACCAGATACAGGTTAACTCTATGTTTTCATAGTTACCAGTTCCTTCCAAGAAAGTCCCACACCTGGGTCAGTTTCATTTTTCCCTTCTTTCCTATTTCCAGTTCACAGCAGATTCCCCAACATGCTGAGATTTTAGCCTCCCTATGCCTTTTCCTCTGTGACTGCCGCTGCCCTCCGCACTAACCTGCAAAACACGTGAAACTCCATTCATGCCGACCTTCTCCTCTGCTCTCTACTGCCCATCTCATTCAGGCCCATGAATTTAAACACACATATCACCTAAGCAATCCTGAATGTAGAGCTTCTGCCCATATATCTGACTCTGCACTGAAAAGCTCTGCTTAGAAATCTAACAGGCACTCCCAACTTAACATGTTCAAAATAAAATTCTTATTTTTCTCTCCAATACCTTCTGTCTCCTCGATATCCTCATCCTAGAATGTAATATGAAAACTCACCCATCGGAGGGAATATACTCCTTTTTAATTTGTATAGATTTGTGGGGCACAAGTGCAATTTTGTTACATGCATAGATTGCGTAGTGGTCAAGTCAGGGCTTTAGGGAGTCCATCACCTGAATAATGTGCATTATATTGTACCCATGGAGTAGTTTCTCACCCTCTACCTGCCTCCCACCCTTCACCCTTCTGAGCCTCCATTGTCCATCATTCCACTCTCTACATCCATGTGTGCACTTTATTTAGTACCCACGTATGATTGAGAACATGTAATATTTGGCTTTTTGTGTCTGGCTTGTTTCACTTAAGATAATGAATGTCCAATTCCATCCATGTTGCTGCAAAAGACATGATTTTATTCTTTTTTATGGCCAAATAGTATTCCATTTTGTGTGTGTGTGTGTGTGTGTGTGTGTGTATACACACACACATATATATGTATATATCACATTTTCTTTATCTAGTCATCCATTGATGGAAACTTAGATTTATTCCATATCTTTGTGAATAGTGCTGCAATAAATATATGAGTAGAGATGTCTTTTTGACAAATCATTTCTTTTCCTTTGGGTAGATACCCAGTAGTGGGATTGCCAGATCAAATGATAATTCCTTTTTTTAGTTTTTTGAAAAATCTCCAAACTGTTTTCCATATTGGCTGTACTAATCTATGTTCCCACAAACAGTGTGTGAGAGTTCCCTTTCCTCCTCATCCTCATCAACATTTGTTGTTTTCTGTCATTTTAATAATGGCCATTCTGGCCAGGGTAAGATGATATCTCATTGTGGTTTTGATTTGCATTTCTCTGATGATTAGTGATGCTGAGCATTTTTTCATATGTTTGTTGGCCATTTGTATGTTTTCTTTTGAAAAATGTCTATTCATGTCCTTTACCCACTTTTTAATGGCATTATTTGGTTTTTGTTGTTGTTGAGTTGTTTGAGTTCCTTATATATTCTAGATATTAGTCTCCTGTCAGATGAATAGTTTGCAAATATTTTCTCCCATTCTACAGGTTGTCTGCTCACTCTGTTGATTATTTCTTTTGCTATGCAGAAGCTTTTTAGCTTAATTAAGTCCCATTTGTCTGTTCTTGTTTTGTTGCTTGTGCTTTTGAAGTCTTAGTCATAAATTCTTTGCTTACACCAATGTCCAGAAGACAGAAGAGTTTTTCCTAGGTTTACTGCTAGTGATTTTTATAGTTTTGGGTCTTATGTTTAAGTCTTTAATCCATCTTGAGTTGATTTTTGTATATAGTGAGAGAGGGGAGTCTAATTTCATTCTTTTGCATATGGCTGTCCAATTTTCTCAGCACCATTTATTGAAAAGGGTGTTCTTTCCCTGTTGTATGTTCTTGTCAGCTGAACTTATCAAAGATCGGTTAGCTGTAAATGTTTTATTTCTGGTTTCTCTATTCTGTTCCATTGATCTCTGTGTCTATTTTTATAGCAGTAACATGCTATTTTGGTTACCATGGCTTTGTAATATAATTTGAAGTTAGGTAATGTGATCATTCCAGCATCATTCTTTTTGCCTAGGATTGCTTTGGCTATCTGGGCTCCTTTTTGGTTCCATATGAATTTGAGAATTGTTTTTCTAATGCTGTGAAAAATGACTTTGGTAGTTTCAGAGAGACTGCATTGCTTTGGGCATTTGACAATATTAATTCTTCTGATCCATGAGCATGGAATACTCTTGATTCTTGGTTTTCCCTTCCAACCCACATCCAAACATCAGCAAGTCAATTAGTCTTACTTCCAAAAAGATTCAAATTTTGACCCCAGCATGCTGCATATTCAAGTTTTACTTGAAGAATGTGCAAAGAGGGCAAGTAGGAAGGCTGAGACAGCTTAGGAAAGTCTAAGAACTGATTTTCCTCTGGGAGCAAGAAGGGGATGAGGCTAATACTTATAATTCTCAGAAACCAGGAACCAAGGAAAAGAGCTCACAGTGAGGGAGGGCTCAGATGAGCAATTAGAGGTCCAAAAACACATCAATTCTCAATATCAAAATGAAGCTTTCAGAAGCACTAGCAACATGGAAACTTCAAAACTGGAGCTGCACCTGCCTCAGATAGAAAACCTGTGACATAGTTATGGCTGGGAAAAGAAACAATATGAATAAGACCAGCTAAGGACTAAGAGAAGGGAAAATCAGCCTACCTATGGTAGAATTGTATAGAGTTGGGATAAAGGCAAATTCTGATATGGGAAGATATTAAATAGTAGGTGGGTTTGCTTTGGTTAAGGTGGGTAGTGCCCAGTGAGAATAGTTCCTTAATGCCTGAGATGACAAATAACAAGTTATACTTATACATCAACTCAAAGAGTAAGCTACTTATTTATTATAAAACCTTTTGCATTGGTCAGAGCTTTTAGAATGTAAAAAGGTTTGCTGAATTTGGCTTTCTGATACAAATGCAAACAAAACCCAACTATTGTAGAAATTCAAATATATTTGCATTAGATGCCACAATTGACACAGATAAACAAAGTAACTTTCTCATAAAAAATACAATTCACGAGAGTATTGCTAAATAGGTATTTAGCATCTTACATCTTAAAAATAAGTCACTTATGTTTGTTCTTAGGATTGCTAATAGCAGTGCTATTTGTAATGGTACCCAAAGGATAACACACTGGCTCATTGCCATCCCCTGAAAAGAGAATGTTCACTTACAATAAGGACAGCAAAGTGAAGATGGGGTGCAATCAAAAGGAGCATAGCAGTAGCAGCATCCGGTATGACTCCAGTATGGAAACATCTTATTTATTTACTTATTTATTTTTAAAAAAGAACACTAGTTAATAGCATACACTGGGAGGCAGTTGCTGATGTGCCTTTGAGCCTTATAGGAAAGTGGCCCTGAAAGTTTCATATTGCATTCTACATAAACATGACTTTTGCAACAGAAAAGAGAAGATTATACATTATCAAATTTAAATAAGTAAAATAAAATAACTTTAAAGGTTGACTGTGTCAACCTTAGAAGTAAGCTTATGAAACCGATTTACTAACTATCCTATAAACTTAAAATATTTTTAAAAGAGGATAATGGTGACAAAATATAACTTGATTACATTTACATTTTAAAATGTTTGGAGTGGGATAAAATGTGGGCATTTTTAATGTGACAGTATTATATAAATGGTAATAAATACTCAGCTATAATAAACTTCTCTGTGTGTGTGGGTTAGTGAAGAAAGAAGGAAAAAAAAAAACCTGCCAAATAAAAAATCTGAGCTGCAATTAAAAATCTAAGTTGCTGTATACTTATATTTGTATTCTCAATTTGTGTGAAAGTAAATATTAATATTCATTGGTAAGAAGACCCACTAAACCAAACTATCTAATACAGTGAATTGTGAAGGCTAAATTAAACTGAATTTTAAATGCAACGTTACCACATATCTAATTTCTTTTTCTCAGATATTAATTAAAAATCTAGTCTTTTCATGCATAAGTACTTTAGCTATATGAGAGGCTTAAATATATTATGACACCACAACTGAAAATGAAAAGAACTGTTTCCCTGAGTCATGAGACAGCATGATGGTGATGAATTAAATCATTTCAAATCAGTCTCAGAGAACGCTTTTCTGCCCCAAAGCAGAACAGTACAACCTGAAGATTAAGTTAGAAAAGGCTACAGCCAAATGGTTTAAGGATTCTTTTCTATGTCACCTTTGCCAACTTTTCTGCATTTCAGAATCAGGTGGCTATTCTGTTGCGGAGAAAATCGCTTAGTATTGAATTTAAATAAAAGAAATAAAGTAGAATTATTTACACTCATAAGCAATCTCATTTTTTTTTTTTTTCATTTAAGACCAGTTGAAAATTCCTTTGGACAAACTTTACAGAGAAATCAAGGCAGAAAAAATACAGTCCTAGCTTTATTTATTATACATTCAGATCCCACAGTGGAATAGACAGTTTTTATTTGCCTTTGAGTTACTGTGCTTTTAAATGTCTTTCAGAGAATGCACAGTCAACATTTCTTCATCCCAGACTGAGCCTGTATCTAAGCTTCCAGAGTACAATGAAGAAGCAAAGCTTTTCATCTACATAATTCAAGACCCCGATAGTTCAATCTAACCTTCTAATTAAGTCAGACATGATTTTTTCAGTCAGTTGCTCCTTCTAAAAAATTAAGTCCATTGGCAAAATTGGTTTTGTCAGATTCTGAGAAATATTAGAGTCCTTCCATGTCCTCAAAAAGAATCTCAACTTTAGGTAATCTTTCTTCAAAAACAGGATTATTTTGGTCTAAATTTAACATGGCAAAAGAATGACACATTGAATCATTTCTCACATTCTCTGAAAATGCTGAGTCATTTCAGTCATATCACTTTAATTTTAATTTAGTCTGCAAATTATATTGAGATATTTTTGTATATTAACTGTAATACTTCTTAAAGAAATGTGGAGGTGAGGGGAAAACTACTCTTATCCCCAGAAAGTTCGCTGAAAGATCAACTCACAATTAAGGCAGATTAATGAGTGGAAGAGGTTTATTTACCATGCACAGGGGGAGAATCACAGAATGATTATCCAATATCCCAGTGGGATATAGATATTTTTATACCCTCCTTTTAGAGGGGAGGAGGAGATGAGGAATATAGATAATTCTATTAAGGGGGCAATAAACGGTTGCTAGGGAGGATGAATGGATGGGGAAAACATCTCGACATTCTTTGCAAATTAAATTAACCTTGAGAGACAGGTATTATATTTAAAATAATTTAGGCCAGATCTGGTTTCATTCTTGATTTTCTTTCCTGCAATATAGTGAGATAACAAGGAGGGGAAGGGAAGTCAATTGTTCTTTCGTTGGGACTGTGGGGGTTATGCAGATAGAAGGGAAGCCCCTTCCAAGGGCCTGTTCATCTCTAAGGGCCTTTAATTCAAAATACTCTTTATACCAAAGAGTCGTATTTTGGGGTGAAATTTCCTAAGCTCCCTCAGAAACTTTTCCAAGGACCACCCAAATACTTCTATCCAGTGACTTACTGAGATGATTTTGCATAAGTGGTCCTACCGCTCTTCTTTTTTAAAATACATAGTTGTTGTTTTTAAAGAATTTAAAGTTTCAGAGCCCATGCCTTTATTTCAACTAGACCTTGCTGCTAAGTGTTCAGAAAAATGTGAGAAGGTTAAAATACAATTTGGAAAATAGAGGGGGCGAAACACCAAACCTTAAAACCTTTGCAGTAAAGAATTATGCTTTCCTCCAGGAGGCCTAAACAAACAAACAAAAAGCCTGCCAGTTTGAATCTGCAAGCTATTTTCTGCAGCCACAGTGAAACTTAATTTACATTTAAGGCAGACTGTAGAAAAATAATTTGAGTAAGCCTTTGTCATTTAACAAAAAAAAATGTTTATAAAAGGTACCTAATAACAATCCCTGGGGAGAAATAAGTCACCATTAACCTAATGTTCATATATGAGACTGAGAAGTTAAGGGTTTTATTAAGTCATGTAAGTTGTGAAGTTTGAGCCAGATTGCTATAGCCTCTGGAGAAGTTTTGGGGAAGAAAAGACCATCTTGAATGTGTGAATTTAGAGTGACAGAGCTGAAAGCTGTTGCTAGGCCTTAGGGAGAGAGTTCTTGCGCAAAGTGTTTGCAGGATAGCTAGATGTATGGAAGGAAGACAAGAATGCATGTATTTATCTCATGCTGGTAAAGAAACTAAAAATTAAATGGTTTGGACTTGACTTTTTGGCTGGATTCATACTAAGCATGTAGTTATTTAAGACCGGATAATACAGCATGCTCTGATATTGGGCTATTTATGTTTGAAGGTACTGCCCTGATTGCAGCCATAGAGCAAGATTGTGTACGACTTCAGGAGGTGAATGGACCTTAGGAAGCTTTCATCTGTGGACCTCCCAAAATGGGAATGGTACATTGTACTTCTAAGCACTTAAGATGGGTTCCTTCCTTGGTCTAGAGCTACCTGAACTGGTACTATGAGGAAGAAGTAAATGGGAAAGCAGCATACTCACTGTCAACCAGCGTGAGATAAATGACGATGTCTTGACTTGAATTACCAAGAAGTATTGTAAACACAGAAAGTGGAACTAACTTAATGTGTTGGTGTCTCACCACCCCCTTCCTCCATGGGAGAGAGCAGGTTGGCCTTTCTTTGAGATCCTCCTGCCCAGTGGTTTTATGGGGTGTATAAATTCAGTAAGAGGGTTGAATGGGACTTCGCCTGCATCAGTTTCCGCTGAGTTGCCAATTTGACAGATATTAGGACACTAAAGTGAATGTGAGACTGATTCCTCCACTCTACATGTAGATGACCTGAAGAAATGTCCCCAAGAACCTGCTCCATGACTCACTTCCTTGGCCTGATCAGGAATAGAAAAGGGGTTTGAAAAGGATGGACAGGAGACTTATTTGGAGATAGCTGTTGCCAAGTTGTGAGCTGTCCAACCCCTTCCGTGGGTGGGAGGGGTACTTCCTTCTAACCACAAGCCTAGTGAGGACGACTTCAATGGACCTCTCGGACAGCTGTGACATTGCTCCATCCTGGAAAATCTAGGGGCTGAGGAAGCCTGGAGGGCAGAGCCAGGAGAGGCTTCAGTGGCCTGTATTCCAGTGATCATGAAAGCGAGTGGCATGTGGTGTTTTTCTGGCTCAGAAGTGGGTCTTGTGGGAGGGTCCCCTATGAGGATGTCTTGAGTCCTGCCGGAAAGAACTACCTAGAAGAGGGAGAAATTCTTACCAAAAAGATGCTGCAAGTTTACAGCCTTGAATACCCAGGGCTGAGGGAGTGGCATTATGGACTATCCCAAGTAGAGAAGTGTCCATGCAGGTCACGTATGGAAACTGCAGCAGGGAGGACTTAAAGTAACCAAAGACCACCTAACAGCCAGCAGAAAAGCCAGTGGAAATTGCCAAATCTTTCATGGGTGCAGGGCAAGTTACCCCCATTAAAGAAAGTTTAAAGGGACAGTAGGTTAAAAAAGGTGTCTATTGATAACAACCCATAAGTGTCACTTGTTTTATGTTTAGGTTATAAATAAATAGGGAAAGTTATGGGGAATAGTTCTTAATTAGAGCTCTGTTTCGTAGTCACCTGAAGGGATGCTCCAAAACACACTTGCTCAGATTTAATCCTGGATATGCTGATTTGTCAGTTTGCAGTAGAGTCTCATCAGGTGTATTTTTGGGGAAAACGCTGCAGAGCATTCTGATGCTCACCCCTGATGAACAATTCACTTGCATAAAAGCATGGACTGCAGGTCAATGACTACAGGTCATTTACACAAAATAGGTTTGGGGAGGAATGTGACTAACTTTTTGAGTCAGAATTAATTTTGGGCTAGATGGGCCACATTGTTTATGTTGTGTAATATTTCTTATATTCTGTGAGGATTGTCTGCTCTATTTGTATGAGCATTAGCCATTACTTCTTTGGAATCAGCTACCAATTTGTATGCAATTTCTATGCAAATGTTGGAAACAGGAGGTCGTTGACTTGGGGAACACTAAATTATTGAAGCAGAGAAGGGGGGGATTCGTGAGAAAAATGCAGTTTTGCTCATGCATGAAGACTATGGCTGGGAGAGGTCATTGAACAGTACCACTGAGTTTCTGAAACTCTAATATCTGCAGCTCCTTCACGTGGGATAAATGCTAGGTAGCTGGAAGTGTATAAAATCTTTAGCAATCTTCATTTCAAGTTCAATAGTATAGCAAATTATAGTCAAAAAGATTGAGATGGAAAAATCAATGTTTTATATTTTATGAGGCTGCTGGAATCAGTTTGCTTCTTTCAAAGCATCTTTGGAGTTCACACTTACTTTGTGATTAGGTCAGCACAGCTTATAACTACATTCGACAGCCCCTGTAGATGTGACAAAATCAGTCTCATATTAAAATTGTTGTAGTAAGAGAGACAGAATATACTACATATAAATGAACCTTTTTTCTCCACCTGAAAGTATATTTGAGAATTTAGTTATGAATTCTATAGTGTAAAAAAACAGCCACTCTTCTGATACTTCACTTACTGTACTCACTATCAAATTGGTATTAATTGATCAACACTTATGTGCACATATAGTAGTAACATTCATCGGGTGTCGGGTAGGTGGGAGGGGTATATTCACACCTGATGGGTGCAGTGTGCACCATGTGGGGGATGGACACATTTGTAGCTCTGGCTTGGGCAGGGCAAAGGCAATATATATAACCTAAACATTTGTAGCCCCATAACATACTGAAGTAAAAAACAAAAACAAAAAACAGTCACAATAACTTGTTGAAAGCTTTACACTTTTCAAAATGTACTTACAGAAAATATCTCGTTTTTCACTCATATCAGTCCAAGGAAGAAGCTAGGACAAGTACCAAAATTCAATCAAATAGCCTAACAACTAAAAGTAGCTAAATCCTACAGATGATTAAGTTCAACTTTCATTTTTCTCCTGAGGGCAGGAGAAATGGAGTCAGTTACACTGAACAGCCCCCATGCTTTATATATTCAACTCAATAGAAGGTTTTTATACATAATAAAAAATCAGACCAATTTGCTGCCTTTTCAAAAGCACACCTGATCTAAACAGGAGCCTTGGTAAGCCATAGAAGGTGCTATCATGAAGTAGCTCCAGATGTCAACCACCAAGACCATCACAGACCACTATGAGTCAAATTTCTGAATTCATGTGAGTCTTAAAAACAGCCAACCAAGGGAGAGAGAAGATGTTCTCTCTCCTAAGGTTTGGCATCATTTGTTTTCAGGTCAACAGATGAGTTGCCAAGGATAGACAAACTTCTGAGAATTTAAAGAAGTCAATCTTTCTTACAATTAACAAGCACCTGCTCTCATAGTTGAGGATGGTGTGGAAATGGCAAAAATGAGCAAAATCCAAGACAGAACATCCCCAACCTTCCTTAGTTAAACTGAAAATCACAAGTTGCATAATTCTGGTGTTTCCCATTACAAACTTGGATAAAATAGCCATGAGATCAAATTTGAAACCTCCCCATGTAAGCCCATACAAGATAAAATTAGTAAAACTCTCCATAACTCATTTGTCTTCCCATATTTCTGTTTATAATATTTATTGAAATGTTCCACAGACTCTGCTAGCCACAGCTTAGGGTTCTAAATAAGGAAAGAGCATCTAGTTTGAGCCCTGATTCCACTGAGTGGCCACATGACCTTGTTCAAAGCCACTTAACTTCTACTCACTGTCCTTTTGACATCTGTAAAGTTGGAATAATGCCAGTTACCTTGCTCAGTTTATGAGTTTATTGTTAAGATCATGTGGCTAAAATATAAAATATGTGAAATTAATATATGAACTGCGGACTACTATACAAATAGAAGATTGTTATTTCCGCAAGATGTCCCATCCAACCAGGCAGTGCATGATAGAAAACATTTTGGTCTTCACCTTGGCTGTTTGCGCTCATCCTGGGGATACTCACTTTTCCCACCATTGCTTACCTTTTTTTTTTTTTTCCATCTTATTATGGGGGATACAAAAGTTCAGGTTACATAGGTTGCCCATGTACTGCCTGTCCCCCCAAGTCAAAGCTCCAGGCGTGTCCATTCCCCAGACAGTGCGCATTGCACTCATCAGGTAGGTATATACCCATCCCCTCCTCACACCTCCCCTCCCCAAGTCAGCACCTTCAAGCGTGACCATTCCCCAGACGGTGCACAACGCACTCATCACGTAGGCATACACCCATCTCCTCCCTGCACCCCCCACCTCAGTCTGATATCCGATTGGTATCATTCCCAGATGTGAATTTAGGTGATGATCAGGGAAACCAATTTTCTGGTGAGTACATGTGATGCTTGTTTTTCCATTCTTGGGATACTTCACTTAATAGAATGGGTTCCAACTCTCTCCAGGAGAACCACAGAGATGTTGTATCTTCATTATTTCTTATAGCTGAGTAATATTCCATGGTATACATATACCACAGTTTACTAATCCATTCATGTATTGATGGCCATTTGGGTTGTTTCCACATCTTTGCTATTGTGAATTGTGCTGCTATAAACATTCGGGTACAGGTGTCTTTGTTATAGAATGACCTTTGTTCCTTTGGGTATATGCCCAATAATGGGATTGCTGGATCAAATGGTAGGTCTACTTGAATCTGTTTAAGATATCTCCATAATGTTTTCCACAGGGGTTGCACTAGTTTGCAGTCCCACCAGCAGTGTATGAGTGTTCCTGTCTCTCCGCATCCACACCAACATGTGTTGTTTTGGGACTTTTGATAAAGGCCATTCTCACTGGGGTTAAGTGATATCTCATTGTGGTTTTGATTTGCATTTCCCTGATGATTAGGGATGTTGAGCATTTTTTCATATGTTTGTTAGCCATTCTTATATCTTCTTTTGAAAAATTTCTATTCATGTCATTTGCCCACTTTTTGATAGGGTTGTTTGATTTTTTCTTGCTGATTTTCCTGAGTTCTAAATAGATGCTTGTTATCAGTCCTTTATCTGATGTGTGGTATGCGAAAATATTTTCCCATTCTGTAGGTGATCTGTTTATTCTCGTGACTGTTTCTTTGGCTGTGCAGAAGCTTTTTAATTTAATCAGGTCCCATTCATTTATTTTTGTTGCTGCTGTGGTTGCCTTAGGGGTCTTCTTCATAAATTCTTTGCCTAGGCCAATGTCTGTAAGAGTCTTTCCTACATTTTCTTCTAGAATTCTAATCGTTTCACACCTAAGGTTTAAGTCTGTTATCCACTGTGATTTGATTTTTGTGAGAGGTGAAAGCTATGGGTCCTGTTTCAGTCTTCTACATGTGGCTATCCAATTTTCCCAGCACCATTTATTGAATAGGGATTCTTGTCCCCAGAGTATGTTTCTGCCTGCTTTGTCAAAGATTAGGTGTCTATATAAGGCTGGTTTTATATTTGGATTTTCTGTTGTGTTCCACTGGTCTGTGTCCCTGTACTTGTGCCAATACCAGGCAGTTTTAAGAGCCACAGCCTTGTAGTATAGTTTGAATTCTGACAAATTAATACCTCCCATTTTGGTTTTATTGCTTAAAATTGCTTTTGCTATACAAGGTCTTCTCTGATTCCATACAAAGTGTATAATTATTTCCTCTACATCTGTGAAAAATGATGATGGTAATTTAATAGGGATTGCATTGAATCTGTAGATCACTTTGGGTAGTATATACATTTTAGCAATGTTCATTCTTCTGATCCACGAGCATGGTATGGTTTTCCACCTATTTACAAGTTCTGCTATTTCTTTCCTCAGTGTTTCATAGTTTTCCTTATAGAGATCCTTTACCTATTTAGTTACACATATTACTAAATATTTTATTTTCTTTGTTGCTATTTTGAAGGGTACTGAGTCTTTAATTTGGTTCTCCAATTGACTGTTATTGGCATATATGAATGCCTCTGATTTGTGTATATTGATTTTGTAACCTGAGACTTTGCTGTATTCGTTAATCAATTCCAGGAGTCTCTTGGTTGAATCCTGGGGTTTTCCAGATATAACATCATATCATCAGCAAAAAGTGAGAGTTTGATCTCTTCTTTCTCTATTTGGATTCCCTTGATTCTGCTCTCTTGCCTGATAGCTCTCGCAAGGACTTCCAATACTATGTTGAAAAGTAATGGGGACAGTGGGAAGCCCTGTCTGGTTCCAGTTCTAAGTGGGAATGCTTTCAATTTTTCCCCATTCAGAATGATGTTGGCTGTGGGTTTGTCATATATGGCTTGTATCATTTTTAGGTAGGTTCCATCTATGCCTATTTTGTTAAGCGTTCTTATCATGAAAGGGTGTTGAATTTTGTCAAATGCTTTTTCTGCATCTATTGAGAGGATCATATGGTTTTTGTTTTTGCTTCTACTTATGTGGTGAATTACATTTATAGATTTACGTATGTTGAACTACCCCTGCATCTCTGGGATGAAGCCCACTTGGTCATGGTGGATTATTTTTTTGATAAGCACTTGGATTCAATTTGCTAGTATTTTACTGAGAATTTTTGCATCTATATTCATGAGAGAAATTGGTCTGTGGTTCTCTATTTTTGTTGCATCCTTTCCTGGTTTTGGTATCAATGTTATGTTGGCTTGGTAGAACGTGTTGGGGAGAATTCCATCATTCTCGATATTGGAGAATAGTTTATGTAGGATGGGCACCAGTTCTTCTTTGTATGTATGGTAAAATTCGGGTGTGAACCCATCTGGACCAGGGCTTTTCTTTTTGGGAAGGTTTTTTATTGCTGTTTCGATTTCAGTTGTTGATATTGGTCTGTTCAGGTACTCTATTTCTTCCTGGTTGTGCCTGGGAAGGCTATGTGTATCTAAAAATTTGTTCATTTCCTCCGCATTCTCCAGTTTGTGTGCATAAAGATTTTTGTAGAATTCATAGATGATATCTTGTATCTCTGTGGCATCGGTTGTGATTTCTCCTTTCATGTTCCTAATGGAGGTTATTAGAGATTTTACTTTTGTGCTCTTGGTTAGTCTAGCCAGAGGTGTGTCTATTTTGTTTATCTTTTCAAAGAACCAATTTTTTGTTTTATTTTTTTCCCTTATAGTTTCTTTGTTGTCCTTTTCATTTAATTCTGATTTGATCTTAGTAATTTCTCGCCTTCTGCTGGGTTTGGGATCGTTCTGTTCTTCTTTCTCCAGCTCTTTGAGTCTATTCATTAGGTTGTCTATTTGCAAGTTTTCTGTCTTTTTGATATAGGCATTTATGGATATGAATTTTCCTCTCAGGACTGCTTTAGTTCTGTCCCATAGATTTTGATAAGTTATATCTCCATTGTCATTTAATTCAAAGAAACTTTTGATTTCTGTCTTGATTTCTTCCCTTATAGAATAATTGTTCAGGAGAAAGTTGTTTAGCTTCCATGACTTTGAGTAGGAATGAGGGTTTCTGTTTGGGTTCATTATTACTGTTATTCTGCTGTGATCTGAGAAGATGCATGGTTTAATTTCTATTTTTTAAAATTTTTTAAGACATACTTGATGTCCTAGGATATGGTCTATCTTAGAGAATGTCCCATGAGCTGATAAGAATGTATACTCTGTGGACTTTGGGTAGAATGTTCTGTAGATGTCAGTCAGGCCCATTTGTTCTAGCATTCTATTTAAGTCCATTATGTCTTTGTTTATTTTCTGTTTGGAGGATCTGTCCTGTACTGTCAGTGGGGTGTTAAAGTCTCCAGCTATTACAATATTGTTATCTATCATTTGGTTCAGATCAAGTAGGGTTTGCTTTATGAATCTGGGTGCACCTAAGTTGGGTGCATATATATTAAGTATAGTCATGTCTTCTTGTTGAATTGTGCCTTTCACCATTATATAGTAACCATCTTTGTCTTTATTACTTTTGTTGCTTTGAAAACTAAGTTATTGGAAATTAAGACTGCCACGCCAGCTTTCTTTTGGCTACCGTTTGCTTGAAATATCGATTTCCATCCTTTTATTTTCAGTCTAAATGCATCTTTGCAGGTTAGGTGAGTTTCCTGAAGACAGCAGATACTTGGTTTGTGTTTTTTTATCCATTGGGCCAGTCTATGTCTCTTGAGCAGGGAATTCAAGCCATTCACATTTATTGAGAGAACTGATAAGTGGGACAGATTTCTGTTCAGCTTGTTGGGTAGAACTTCACTGCTATGTTTTCTCTCTTAAGCCATTGTGGTAGCTGGAATTTGATCTTTAGTTCTTGAGTAGTTTTACATTCGTGGGTCTTCCTTGTGCTGGTCCGTGTGCAACTCTCTTTTTAGTACTTCTTGGAGGGCTGGTCTTGTCTTGGTGAATTCCCTAAGTCCTTGTTTATCTGAGAATGTCTTAATTTCTCCTTTGTATAGAAAACTTAGCTTAGCTGGGTACAAGATTCTAGGCTGGGCATTATTCTGTTTCAGAAGTGTGAAAATGGGGCCCCAACCTCTTCTTGCTTGTAAGGTTTCAGTTGAGAAATCTGGCGTAATTCTACTGGGCTTTCCTTTGTATATTACTTGTTTCTTTCTCCTTACAGCTCGAAGAAGGGACTCTTTAGTGGATATTTTGGTCAGCCTGATGACTATGTGGTGTGGTGTTTTCCTAGTTGCTATGAATCTCCCAGGGGTCCTTTGAGCTTCTTGAACTTGTATATCTAGAGTTTTAGCAAGGCCTGGAAAATTTTCCTCAATTATGTCTTCAAATAGCTTATCCAACCCTTGCTTATTATCTTCTTCACCCTCAGGAATGCCAATAACTCTCATGTTAGGTTTCTTCACATAATCCCACATTTCTTGAAGACTCTGATCATTCCTCTTATTTCTTTGTTCTATCTCTGTGACTGACTTATTTAGTTGGAAAGAGTTATCTTCAATCTCTGAGATTCTTTACTCTGTTTGATCTACCCTGCTCTTGAGACTTTCCACAGTGTTTTGTAGCTCCCTGAATAAATTCTTCATTTCTAGGAATTCAGTTTGGTTTTCCTTCAATATTTCAATTTCTTTAGTGAATTTTTCCTCCAAATCCTGTTTTTTGTTTTTTTTTTTTTTTGTGGTTTCTTTGTGTTGGTTATCCATTATTTCTTGTATATTATTCAGCTTTTTTATAATCCATAATTGAAATTCTTCATGTAACATGTTGGTATTTTGAGTCTGGTTTGTGTCAATTGGTTAAGAGCTGGTATTTCTCTTTGGGAGTGAGATTTCCATTTGATTCTTTGTGCTCCCCGTGTTTTTTCGCTGGGCCCTTCCCATCTAGATCTATCATTAGATCTTTTCTTACAGTTTTAGTCTGCTTAACAGCACACTTTGTACTCTGTTTTTAGGCTGTGAAGCAGTCTAGGTATGTTGCTTCCTTTGTCAAAGGGGGGAGACTGTTGTATATTGTTTAGAGTTTTTTCTATTTCAGTTGGGGGGCTGCTTCTGGTGGGTCCAGCCCTAGAGGATTGGAGTGACCCAAGACCGCTTTGGCGAGTTAAGTCACTGTGTTGTGGTCTTTCAGTAAGCAGGCAGGATCCACACTAGTTGCAAGCAGAAATTCTCTCTGGTTTTTCCCCCCGCCCCCTTTGGTTCTTTCTCTATAGGGGTGTTTTCTGTCTCTTTCCGCAGGAAAGACACTGGCTAAGGGGAGTGGACGGTGCCCTCGCTCACTCAGCTCCCCAGCTGCTGTGCAGCTCCCATGGGCAAAAGTCTGCCCTGGCCCAGTGTCCCCAGGGACCAGTCTCCACACTCTAGCGTTTGGAGAAGTACTTAGTGTTTACACAAGGGAGGGGCCCCTATAGAGGGTCCCCGGACCAGGGGAGGGAGATGCCCAGGGAGCCGCTTGGCACCCTATGGCTCCGCAGCGGCTACGCTGTGTGCCCCAAGATGGCGACCGTGCACCCGCAGATCCCCCACGCTGGGGGTGACTGCTTAGGGTCCGGCAGGCATCAGAGCCAGGGATCTGGTAAGCTCCAATGCCCACTGTGGCTCCCCAGCTAAAAGGCCCCCCCCCCAAAAAATAAATCTGTGGTAAAAAATAAATCTGCGGCTCCTATGCTGCTTTTTGCCTAGGGCAGCTCCGTCCCTCCTTGCTAAGCGCGGACTCAGCTGAGATCCCCCAGGGTCCAAGTGTTTTCCCGATAATGTCTCCTGTCGGTGTTTATGCAAAGCCCGCGCTCTTGGAGTGGGTTCATGGGCTAGTGGAGCAAGCCGCCCAGGGAGCCACTCGGCACCGTATGGCTTCGCAGCAGCTATGCTGTGAATTTCAAGATGGCACCCGGGCACCCGCAGAACACCGGCACTGGTGGCGGGTGGGGGGGGGTTAACGTTCCGGGTTCAGCAAGCACCAGAGCCAGGGGCCTGGCGAGCATAGATGCCCACCGGGGCTCCCCGGCTAGGAAACTGCCGAAAAAAAGCAAAAAAATACAAAATCTGTAGTTCAGCGACCCTTTTCTTCTTTACGCCTTGGCACAGCTCCGTCCCTCCTCGCCGAGTGTGGCCCCAGCTGAGATCCCCAGGGTCCAATCTGTTTTCCCGAAAATGTCTCCTGTCCACAGAGCCCCATGTCTCCCTTGGTGATTCTGCACCGGCTTCAGACAAGTCTCTAATTAAGTGGGTGTGGAGGTCAGTGGGGAGAACAAGCCGCTTTCCTAAGAGGCTGTCCCCGCCCCACTCGATGGTGAGGCAGGTGCAGCCATCCCGCACTCCCCAGAATTTCGCGATCCTATTTCCCGTTCACCTCAGACTTTTCTTGCTCTGTGTGTCCCCCGTTGATTCTCTGTGGATTCACACCACTGTTCTTGTGGGGGAGCAGTCCTCTAGCGTTGTGGTAGGTCGAGATCCATGCCTTCCTCTCCGGGAGCATGAATCCAGGAGGTCACCGCCACTCCGCCATCACCAAGTCTCTCCCATTGCTTACTTTTGACTCCTTTTTTGCATTCACCTTGCCCTTGACCTTCTAGGAATTGTCTCCTGTTTTTGACCTTGACTTGATGACAGAAGTAACTTATCTGTGTTGACCCTTGGCAAACATCATACCTAAGTCCTGGTCCCCAGGGCTCCATCCTAGTACCAGCAGGTCTGGTCAGTGCCACTCCTGGGATGTGCCCCTGCAGAAGGAAAGAAACATATTCCTTTCTCTCACTTCCCTACTCCCAAGCCCATTTCCTGGCAAAGTGATTGCCTGAGGGCTAAAGACAATCCTGTGGGCACATAAGCATGACGGGAAGCTGGCCCACTCTCCACAAGGGTCAGCAATGAGATGACCATGAGTCAATGTGTCATGAAGGCATAAGGAGCTGCATTCCAGAATCCCTGGGAATCAGGGGACAAAGAGCCTCTTATCTTTCTATTGAGGGCAGATCACCTTCCTATGGCCAGGAAAGAGAATGTAGTCCACAGTTCTGTGCATTCCAACCCCTTGTGCTGATGAGCTCCTTAGCAAAAATAAATATAGGAAGAGCTTAGAAAGACTAAGATCATTTATTTGCCAAAGATTCAGAGTAACCCTATTAGTTATGATGCACAGGAAAAATCCTTAACAGAATTCTTGAACCTCTGTATGGTGGGATTTTTAAAATTCTCACAAGAGATGGAACGAAAGAAAAAATTGACATGTTAGCTATCTGTGTATGCCAGGCACTATGGAGGATGCTTTACAATGCGACTGCATCACATGTCCTTACCAGCTTTGCAAGGCAGCTTATGGACACCTGTCATGGACAACCGTCCAATATATTATGAACATCTCCCTTACATGTTCATAATTGCCAATGTTATCAATTCTTCCTTCCAATGGCATAATCCATTCAAAGAAACTGACCACTCCAGCCTCCTTTCTAACCATGCTGCAGGTAGGTGACCTCAGTCATTTCTACCAATCAGATGCACCTGCATGAGACTTCAATTTGGAAGTGAGCAATATGAATGTGCAGTCTTTTCAGAGCACTTATATTGCTGGTGTGGGTGGCGTAGAAGAGTCCAGCTTTGGAAGTGGTAACAACAGTTGCAGGAAAATCAAATTCCTGGAAGTTGAATTGTTGCAGGCAGGTGGAGGTAGCAGCAGCAGCAGGGTTTTCATGTGATCACTCCTACAGCGTGGTTTTCATTATCGTTTTTGAAAGCTTAGCCTAGTCCTCCCAGCAATTCTTGAGCTACCTAATGTGCTTTAAAAAATGCACTTTTTAAAGATGAGAAAACTGACTCACAGAGGCTAAGCAACTGTCCAAAGTTCACATAGCTAGTTAGCAATAAGATGAAAATGGAAAAAAACTGTGCCATCTCTACAAAATTTTGAACTGTTTCCTAAGAGCATCGATCTCATTGTATCCATTCTCTTTTGTGTACTGTAATATTTAACTTATTGATTCAGCCTTCTTTGCTTCAAGCTAGAAACTATAGACTATATAGTCACAAAACATCATGATCCTTGGGGTAAAGAGGATGGTTTTGCAGAGAATTGCAGCAGCCACCCTTAGTATAAACATTTCAGTGTTAAAACGTGCTCTCAACTGAAGTGACCCTCAATGACTCAGATGTGTTCTTCCAATGGTGGGTTATCCACTCTGTGACTCTCTCTGAGTCATTTCAAGGCAAGCATGTGTCACTGAATAGAATATGCAGCTATGTATCATACAGAAGCATGTTGCTGAGGAATATCAGGGGCTTCAAGGGTCAGTGGACTTGCTACTGACTCAGAAGGAGCCAGAGCAGGAAGTGAGACCTTGACACCGTGCATGGTCTCAAGCTGCACAAGCTGCTGTTGTTCACGTAAACATGTTCACAAGATCTAGGTACACATGAAATTCTTATCCAAAAAATAAGATAAAATAGTGCTAAGCCCAGAATCTCTGCCCCAATCGGTAAGTTATTTAGTCTCTGCTGCCATAGGAGTCTGAGAAAGGATCATACATTTTAAGGGCTCTCATGTAGGTAGTATATATGCATTCTGTGCATGGAACACATGCTCCCCTTCCTCTGTTACCACAGAGCAACTTCTTAGAGTTATCTTTAGTAGGGATGTATATTTTCTTTATTAGGTCTTTTTTTTTTTCTTTTAAATTGGATATAAGTTAACCGTTGTTGAGAACCCCAATGTATATAATAGACTGAAATGATAAGGAGACTTATTTGTCTTAGCAATGGTCTGCTGCCAATGAATGTATGACACCATTTAGAGGTGAGGGCATAGGCAGGAATATGTAGCCCACTAAATATGTTTGCATCCTAACTAGCAAAGTAATATTTTGCTATTGGCAGAGGATCTTTATGGTGAAAGGTCCATAAGTCACTTGGTGCCCTATCCATGTGATATGTGCAAACAGCACTGACTTTTGGCAGGACAGACACATATTTTGACATTGGGGGTTAGGATTTCAACATATGGATTGGGAGGGGATGGAAGTTTAGTCTATAACATGTAGAAATGGTAAGAGCTTTTTTCTCAGACTTCCGTATGAGCGCGCGCGTGCACACACACACACACACACACACACACACACAGGCTGGACTTGGAATGTTTGATGACTTGCACAAGTCAGAGGACTAGTTAGTGGTGATACTGGGACTTATACGCCATTCTCCTTGTCCCCAATCTGCTGGTCATTCTATTACAGTTAAGCAGTCACAGGGGAGCATAGTGGCATGGAGACCTGAGAGGAAGGGGAGAATACCAATTTTTATAATCATCCACAATTTTAGTTCCCTAGACCCAGTCCTCTTTGAAGCTTAGCTCATACCAGCTATTTCCATTTTTGTCATTTAGTTGGCCCTGAAGAAAGAAGTACTATCATTTCCAGTACAGCATCCCTGATTTCAGCATTAGTGGGTCCCCTGGGACAGAGTACAACCTCATCACAGCTGACATTTAGATAAGCCCATAGGGTTCCCCCAAATTCTAACATTAAAGTCGTTGAGAAAGTCTGAATTTGCATTGAAAAGCCTGTCAGTAAAACTCAATGTTGGGATGAGCCAAAGTCAACTCAAAATATCCCCTTTCCCTTGATTTCATTGCTTTAAAAATAAAAAGAAACTGTTAGAAGATGAATCTATATCCTAGGCTGTTTAGAAAAAAATACAAGCTATTTACCAAGACACTGAAATTAGCTATATTCTTCCAGTTGAACCCTCAGGCTATTTAAGCACGTATTTAAATGACAGACTGGACAGGATCTTTAGTAACCGTACTTCAGCCTGCTTGTGCAATCAAACCTCATCTGATAAGACTTAAGGAAATTCTGCACAAGGGCAAAATTTTAGCATGGTTGGAAGGACCACTTTCCATATAAAGACTATTAATATCTTAGTTACTGGAAAAAGGGAGAAAACAATGTCTGGTAAGCTTTGAACAGTCACAATACTTTTCAGATGACAGGTAAGGAGCACAGATGGCTAATTATTATCTGGGAGGCATCATTAAAATATTAGCTCATTAGGTATTATCACAGAGTGCAAGCCTACACAAAACTGGATATTTTTCCACACACTGAGACTTGAAAAGTTACTTTTCTTTATCATTACCATTGTTATTATTGTTGCTAGAATGATAGGATGACATTACGTAACTAGGCTGTCTCATCGCTTCCAAATGTGGTCTTGTGCTTTCATGGAATTCTAGAATAACACCAGGTCATTGGAGCAAATTTCTAGCATTCCCAAAACTCTGAGTGATGCATTCATTATCTGCAACCTTCACAATTCCCAGAATATGAGCAGTTTTTAGCTTTGAGCTTATTCTGGGCCCTTTCCTATAGATGCAAATCTCTCATGTAACACCCACATAAAAAGATAATTATACAAGTTTATCAGAATCCTGTGAGGAAAGAAAGAGGTCGGTTTGACACCCAGACATAGCCTGTGAACCACAGTGGGATAAATACATGTATTCAATTTTTAAATTTTTGAAAATCTAGTAAAACAAATTTTTAAATATAGAGGAATAAAACAAAGAAATAATTACTGGGATATAAATAAGGCACGTAGAAAGAATAGCACACTGTGGATCAAGAGTCGAAGGTTTAAGTCTCACTTGAACATACAACTCCTGTTATTTTTTCAAATCATGTTTACTGAAGTTTAATTTATGTAACTAAAACTTTTTTTAGTGTTCAGTTCTATGAGTTTTGACAATGCACACAGTTGCACAGCCACCACCACAATCAAGGTGTACAACATTTCCATCACACCAAAATGTTCCCTCATGCCTCTTTGTAGTCAAACTCTTTCTTGTACAATAATCTACAATTTTTAGTTCCTCTGTAATTTTTAGTTCCTTCTGACCCCATCCTCTTTGCAGTTTAGTTGAACTAATATCAGGTGCTTTATCTTTTTTGTCCTGCAGTTGGCCCCTCCAAGCAATGATAAATAAGACTGTGGTTTCTACTGTAACAGCTTTGATTCCAGCATTTCTATGAATTTGTTTTTGTGATTAACAAATGTTTAATTTCTGTTTATAATAACATAACCCTATAATTTTTCTTTTTGCTAAAGTTCAGGTCATCTTCCTTCTTTGAATTGTGTTTTTGTGTTTTATCTAAGACAGTATTGCCTAACCCCAAGATCACAAAGATTTTTCTATTATGTCTTCTTATAAAAGTTTTAAGTTTTATATTTGGAGCCATTTTGAGTAGTTGATTTTTTTTTCCCAGGGATCTATACCTTAGGCTATTTGTGTGAGGTATGAATTGTATTTTTTTTTTTATTTCAGCTTATTATGGGGGATACAAAAGTTCAGGTTACATACGTTGCCCATGTACCACCTATCCCCCCAAGTCAAAGCTCCAGGCGAGTCCGTTCCCCAGACAGTGCGCATTGCACTCATCATGTAGGCATACACCCATCCCCTCCCCGCACCCCCCACCTCAGTCTGATATCCGATTGGTATCATTCCCAGATGTGAATTTAGGTGATGATCAGGGAAACCAATTTTCTGGTGAGTACATGTGATGCTTGTTTTTCCATTCTTGGATACTTCACTTAATATAATGGGTTCCAACTCTCTCCAGGAGAACCAAAGAGATGTCGTATCACTGTTATTTCTTATAGCTAAGTGATACTCCGTGGTATACATATACCATAATTTACTAATCCAATCATGAATTGACAGGCATTTGGGTTGTTTCCATATCTTTGCAATTGTGAATTGTGCTGCTATAAACATTTGGGTACAGGTGTCTTTGTCATAGAATGACTTATGTTCTTTTGGGTAGATGCCCAATAATGGGATTGCTGGATCAAATGGTAGGTCTATTTGAATCTGTTTAAGGTATCTCCATAATGCTTTCCACAGGGGTTGCACTAGTTTGCAGTCCCACCAGCAGTGTATGAGTGTTCCTGTCTCTCCACACCCACGCCAACATGTGTTGTTTTGGGACTTTTTGATAAAGGGCATTCTCACTGGGGTTAAGTAATATCTCATTGTGGTTTTGATTTGCATTTCTCTGATGATTAGGGATGTTGAGCATTTTTTCATATGTTTGTTAGCCATTCTAATATCTTCTTTTGAAAAATTTGTATTCATGTCATTTGCCCACTTTTTGATAGGGTTGTTTGATTTTTTCTTGCTGATTTTCCTGAGTTCTAAATAGATTCTTGTTATCAGTCCTTTATCTGATGTGTAGTACGCAAAAATTTTTTCCCATTCTGTAGGTGGTCTGTTTATTCTCGTGACTGTTTCTTTGGCTGTGCAGAAGCTTTTTAATTTAATCAGGTCCCATTCATTTATTTTTGTTGTTGCTGTGGTTGCCTTAGGGGTCTTCTTCATAAATTCTTTGCCTAGGCCAATGTCTGTAAGAGTCTTTCCTACATTTTCTTCTAGAATTCTAATCGTTTCACACCTAAGGTTTAAGTCTGTTATCCACTGTGATTTGATTTTTGTGAGAGGTGAAAGCTGTGGGTCCTGTTTCAGTCTTCTACATGTGGCTAACCAATTTTCCCAGCACCATTTATTGAATAGAGATTCTTGTCCCCAGAGTATGTTTTTTGCCTGCTTTGTCAAAGATTAGGTGTCTATATAAGGATGGTTTTATATTTGGATTTTCTGTTGTGTTCCACTGGTCTGTGTCCCTGTACTTGTGCCAATACCAGGCAGTTTTAAGAACCACGGCCTTGTAGTATAGTTTGAGGTCTGGCAAATTAATACCTCCCATTTTGGTTTTATTGCTTAAAATTGCTTTTGCTATACGGGGTCTTCTCTGATTCCATACAAAGTGTATAATTACTTTCTCTATATCTGTGAAAAATGATGTTGGTGATTTAATAGGGATTGCATTGAATTTTTTTTTTTTTTTTTTTTGGCGTATGGATACCCAATTATATGTACATCAATTTTTAAAAAGACTATGCTAACACATTGTCATTTGAAGCTGGCAGATAGCGGGGCTCTCAGCTGGTGTTGTCTACCATACGACCTGTATGTGGGTTCTCCATTTGTTCTGGGATTTCTCACCACATGCCCGAGACAATGTAGTCACATTTCTTACACAGCTGCGTGGTGCTCAAAAGTGAGTGCTCCAGCCAGCAAGGGAGAGCTGCACCACCACTTAGGACTAGTCATAGCATCACTTGTGCCGTACTCTGTTGGTTCATGTGGTTACCAGCCCAGCTGGACTCAAGAGAAGGAGCAGAAGGATTGAGAAGGCCACACTGAGGAAAAGCATGGGGAATATTAGTGTTATGGCGGCCTTCTTTAGAAAATACAATCTGCCACATCAAGCCCTCTTTATTTACTATGCTTAATCCCAGAAACTCAATAGAAGTTGTCCTATTTCCAAAATGTCTAAGAGGTTTTTTGGATTCTTGGACAACATGAGCTTCTGTGAGGTAATATTGGCCTTGGGGGGAAAAAACAGACTCATCTCCTTGACTGAATCCTGACAGGGAGACAAGCTATCTCAGGAAAAGTACACTTTATTTTTTTTCCTTTGAGTACCTTTATACAGTCACAGAATTTTATATCCTCCAAGGTATTAGAGATGTGAAGATTGAGAAAGGAATAGGAGAGCCATATCTCTTTTGCCATTCATTTTTCTGTCAGCACCCCTCCCCCAGTATCCCATGGTTGAGACAAGGTACATGAGCCGAGCCTCAGGGTTTGAGTCCTGGTCTTTCCCTTCTCATAGCTGTGCAGGCTGGCCAGAGAACTATAAACCTGGATCTGTCACCTTCTCACTGTTCAGGACAGCAGAGGGTGCAATAAGATACATGCACTTTACAAAATGCTGGACCTCCAGCTATAATCTCAGGATGCTTGTCTTCTTCCATGAGTCAGATCCACCTTCTCTTTTGTAAAAGAAGAAAAATTTATAAGGTGATCAAATGTCCAAGTAAATACAATCAAAGCCTACTAAGAAAGACAGAGTAATGTATTATAAATTAGCTGTGGGACTGACCATAAAAAATCACTGAGTGAAACATAAAATATCCCTTCTGTGCCTTAATCTTTACAGACACACATATGCTTCAATCACATACTTCTGATAATGCGGCCATTTGCTGAGATTTGTGTTTAATCAAGACTGGCTTCCTAACTTCAGTCATTGTCCCCATTTTGGGGGCTCACTTTATGAAATGTGGGCAGTCATCATTGGGTATGATGTACAAGAACCAGGCTCTCAGAAGAATATTTCCTTACCCTTTTATTCTAGGTCACATAGAATCAGTGTGTGAGGTAGCTAAACAATTTAAATTTTCATTGTAAAAAGAAATCTGGTTAATACAACTTCTATCTCTTCTGGGATTGCATTAGAAACTTGGATAGGCTGGAGCCTCACAAGAACTGTAAATGGTTTCACTTTGAGCTTCTGAGAGGACTGATGCTTGGGAAGTGTGGAAATTGCCCTCAAGAGGAGGGAAGAACTCATGACTTTATTTACACAGATGATATATTTTCTCAGTATGAGACTAAGAACAGCTGGCTACTGGAGGGGGTGAGGGTGTTGGGATTGGAAGCTAAAAAAAGTTGGATTTCCAACATATCTGGGTGGCTAATCAAAGAGCAGCACAAGCGCCTTGTATCTCAAGTGAAAAGTATGGCACAGGAAACAAGAGTGAAATCATTTTAGATGGAAATAGGCACACATTCCAATCTGTAAAGAAATGCAAAAATAAAATTTGTAAACTGTAATAAATGTAAACTTCCCTAAAGACCAAAAAAATCAGCATGTTACATAAGTTAAAGGAAGTGTATTTTTAAAATCCAAGAGATGGTAGTAGACCAGGCATATGCTTTGCCGTCTGCATCACCAAGTTGCACACCCCTCCCTCACAGATAAAAAGGGGATGGGAAGAGAAGGAAAAAACACTGAAAGAAAGAGAAGGAATGAATGAATGAATAAATGAAACACATCTTTGGAAGTCAGAAAGCAGTCTGTTAGGTAAGTGGATAAAGCAGGCAGAGACTCTGAAGCCTTGAGTATACTTAGAAGAAGCTATGGAGGAGCTGGTTAATCTGACAGAACTCTGGAGCACCTCTGAGCTAAGAATCAGCAGGTATAGCAAGTGGCAGGAAGGAAAAATAGGATTGAAAATTAAAGATTTAATTGAAGGTCAATAAATATGCATTACAGACCGCTAAACCAAATAAAACAACCACACCCAGCATGTATCCAAGCATGCAGAGCCCGGGCAGTAAGCGAGCCTTTGCTCCTAAGAGAAAATCCTGATCTACTTTCCCTTAAAGAAATTAAACAAAGAGCATGGACAAAACTAAAATTTTTAGGGTTCATATTGGCACAACAGAATAAAGTTCTCTTTATTGTTGTAATGAGAGCTTCTAAAGTTCCATTCTGTCAATTTCAGCTTCTGGCTATGATTGGAGTAACAGGGACCAGATTTATCCTCCTTCACTCAACAACTGAAAACTGGACAAAATATATGAAAGAGCAGCTTTCGTAGAGTGGACCAAAGGCAGTGAAGAACAGCTATCCTTGAGAGAAGAGTAACAAGTGATATGAGACCTGTGATTTCCAGCACATTTCTAGGCTGGAGAGCAGAGAAGGGGATATCAAACAGAGCATCTCAATCTTCCTGAGATGGGAAGATAGAGTTTAGAACTGAGAGATAATAAGGTGGCTAGATTTGGCAGGAAAGATTACAGAATAGGAGAGAATTTCACAGAAAGAGAGACTTGGACATCTTTAGATAGTTTCCCTCAGCTCTTTGGTTGATTTCTGATCCATGAATATTTGTGAGGAAACTATCTAAGGCTGAGAAAAGAATTTCTAAACAAGAGCAGACAGAACAATTCTTGGAATTCATGCAGATCTGGGAATAGTTCAAAATTCCAGGATCCAGAGTTGAAAAACCTCTTACTGCACAGATCATTAACTAGAGTATGCAGAAGGGTATTGTCCCAGTTGTGGGGAGCAATTAGAATTTTATTAAAGCCTGCTCTCATCTCAAATAGCACAGCTTACATGCAGGCTTTGAGATAATCAAACAATTTCCAAGTAACTCAAAATAAGTTAGAAGAATACAGAAAAATCCAGCACTCAACAATGTAAAATTCATAATATCTTCCATACAATAAAAAATTACTCGACATAAGAAAATATAATATATAATGAGAAGAAACATCAATGCATAGATCAAATTTAAAAATGATACAGATGATAGAAACAGAAAAAAGGGGTACTAAAATAGCTATTATAAATATGTTTCATATATTTGAGAAGATAGAAGAAAGCATGTATGTGCTAAGGACAGACACAAAAGATATTAAAATATTCAAATTGAAATCTACAGAACAAAAATACCATGCATGAAATTTAAAAAATAAAAATACTGAATGAAATTAGTATCATATTAGACATTGCAGAAGATATGATTAGAGAATATGGAGACAGCAATAGACATTATTCAAAATGAGATGGGGGGAAAAGACAGAAAAGAAATGAACAGGGCACCAGTGAGCTGTGGGAGAAATTCAGGCAGTCCCATGTATATGTAATTGGAGTATCAAAAAAGAAGCAGAAATGAGAGACAAAAATATTTGAAGAAACAATGGCTGAAAATTTTCTAAATTTCATGAAAACTATAAATGCACAGATCCAAGTAGCTCAATGAATGACAAAATAAGAAAAAGAATAAGAAACATAAAAAAACCCCATCAAGGCACAAAATTAATGACAAAGAGAAATCATTAAATTGCTTAAAACCAGTGAGAAAGAGAAATATCTAAAGGAAGCCAGAAGAAACAAAAAGACACACTACACACAGAGCAAACATCCGAAGGAAAGCAGATTTTCTTCAGAAACAATGCAAGTCAGAAAATAGTGGAACAACATTAAGTCAAGAGTGTTGAAAGAAAAATATCAAACTAAAATTCTACAGTTAGAAAAAGTATCTTTCAAAAACAAATGTGAAATAAAGATTTTCTTCAGATAAAATTAAAGCTGAGTTAATTCATTGCCAGTATCCCTGCTTACAATAAATGTTAATCTTTGAGGCAGATGGGACATTATATGAGATTAAAATTTGGATCTACAGAAAGGAATAAAAAGCACTTAAATGGTAAACATGTGAATAAATATACACTTTCCATATTTTTTAAACCTCTTTAAAATTGGCTTTTTAAAGGAAGTATTAACAATATATTATAAAAATTATATATAGAAGTAAATATATGACAAAAGTAGCAAAAAAATGGGGGAGAAATAGAAGTATACTACTTTAAGGTTCTTAAACTCTATGTAAAGCCATATAATATTACCTGAAAGTAGACTGTGGTAAACTAAAGAAATATTCTATAAATTCTAAAGCAACCATAAAAATAAAACACACATACACACAAACAAAAAACAGATATACCTAAAAAGCCAACATAGGAGGTTAAATGGACTCATAAAAACACCTAATTAATGTAAAAAAGGAAACAAAAAGAATAAGGTAGAAACAAAGAGCAGATGGACCAAGTAGAAAACAAATAGCAAAATTATAGATTTAAAGTCAAGCATATCAATAATCACATTAAATGTAAGTTATCCAAAAACTTCAATCAAAAGTCAGAGATTGCAATATTGGATTAAAGAGCAAGACCCAACTATATGCTTTTTACAAAACAACAAACAAAAATTCTAAATACAGCAGCACAAGTAAATTAAACGTAAATAGATGAAATTAATCAACTACCACTAATCAAAATAAAAAGCTGGAATGATACCAAATGCACAGGTAGCAAAAAAAAAAAAAATAGAAAAGTAGACTTCATAAAAAATTAAAACTTTTGTATATTTAAAGATACTATCAACAGAGTAAAAAAACACTCACAGAATGGAAGAAAATATATATCCAGAATATATAAAGTTCTAAATTTCAACAACAAAAAAACTAAAAAACTTGATTCAAAAATGAGCAAAGGACTTTAATAAATATTTCTTCAAAGTTGATATACAAATGGCCAGTAAGTACATTAAAAGATGATAAACATCATTAATCATTAGGAAAAGGAAAATCAAAACAATGTGATACTACTTCACACCTATTAGGCTAACTACTATAAAAACAAAACAAAACAAAAACAGAAAAAAAGAAGTGTTGGTGGAATTGTGGAAAAACTGGAACCCTTGTACACTGTTGATGGGAATGTAAAATGGTACAACTGCTATGGAAAACAGTATGGCAGTTACTCAAAAAATTAAAAATAGAATTGCCATATGGTCTAGCAATTCTACTTCTGGGTATATACCTAAAAGAATTGGAAGTTGGATTTTTTTAAGAGATATTTGTACACCCAGGTTCACAGCAACATTATTCACAATAGGTAAAAGGTAGAAAGAAGCAACCCAAGTGTTCACTGACAGAAATATGATATATACGCACAGAAATATGATATATACACACACAATGAAATATTATTCAGCCTTAAAAAGGAAGAAAATTTTGACATATGCTACAACATGGAAGAAGCCTGAGGACATTATGCTAAGTAAAAACAAAGTCACAAAAACACAAATACTGTATGATTTTACCTATATCAGGTACCTAGACTAGTTGAATTCATAGATATGTAAAGTGAAATGGTGGTTGCCAGGAGTTGGGGAGTTAAGGTTCAATCAGTATAGTTTCAGTTTTGCAAGATGAAAGAGTTCTAGAAATGGATGGTGGTGATGTTTGCATAATAATATGAATGTACTTCATACCTCTGGACTGCACAGCTAAAATGGTTAAGATGGTAAATTTTATGTTGTATATATTTTATCACAGTATAAAAAAATACAAAAAAAGAAAGCTGGAATATCTATATTAATATCACACAAAATAGATTACAAAGTATAGAACACTATCAAGGATAAAGACTACAGATATAGTAAAATCCATTTATTTATAATGGTACTACAAAAGGACAAACTAATTGGTCCACTTTGAAGATTGCTAGGACACCAAATTATTATTCTGAAAACTCATAAAGAGAAAAATCAAATCTTTATACTTGCCTTTCTTATACAAAATGTATTTCAAAATAACCAATAGTTGAGATAAAATTCTTGTTTATAGTAAAATTTTAGCCAATAAAAGCAGAAAAAAATAAGAGAATTAGAAAATCACCATTCTGAAATCCCTAATAAGAAAATGGATGTAGGCAATTTACATCAATAGTTATTGAAACTATAAAGCGTATGGGAAAATTTTATAATGAATGGGTTAGGCTGGTAACACCTGAACCCACTGTGTTGTCTTATAATCTATAAAAGACCATGTCATGTGCCCCCAGACATGATGTAACTGAGCATGCACAGTACCAGCAATGAGATATTCTTGACTATAAACAAAACAAAACAAAACAAAAATTTGACTTTAAACAAACGAGCTTCTCGATGTGGGAGATGGAAGAATGTGCTGAAGGATGCCGCAAGGATGCAAAGAGCCAAATTCAGAATGTCAGTAGTCAACAAAATAAGAGATCCAAGTCCTTCCACCAATAATGGCATAAGAAAGAGTTTTCAGATATCTATCAGCCAAATGCAATGTGTGGTTCTTGCTTGGATCCTGACTCAAACAAACCAATTGCAAAGAAACATTTTCACACAATCAGGGAAAATGTGAGCAGGGACCAGATATTAGATAACATTAAGGAATTAGTATTAATAGTGTGAAGAGTGGTAATGGGTTTTTTAAGTGTCATTATCTATTAGCATTACATACTGGGCATATAAGTAGGATATAATGTCTGGGATTTTATATATTCATCAGTGGAAGAAAGTATGTGGTATAAGTGAAACTAGACTGGCAAAATATTGATACTTACTGAAGCTAGGTACTGAGTAAGTGGGGTTAATTACATTAATCTCTTAGTTTATTATGTTGTAAATACACTCAATAAAAATACTTTATAAATGTTGCTTTAATTATTATTATACACTAAGCTGCAAGCAAATATAACAGTATATATTTTATAGAAAATGAAGTCTGGGTAAAACAATGAGATATATCTGTTTTTTGGGGTCCTGATTTTTTTCTGAGTCACTAAAAGAATTAAGGCTAGTCATACCCTCAAACAATAAATTGGAGAATGGTAAATTTGCTACCATCCAGATGAAAATTTATTGGCCATGTTACTACTTAACATAGGACTTGTTGGCTTTAGATTTTGCTGTACATATTCAGTTCCATGGGGAGGCAGAAAGAGCATGGAATTTGAATCAGGTCTAGCGTAATCTTTATGTCCTAATATTAACTATGTTCCTTTTCTAAGTTTAGTTCTTTATCCCCATATGTATATGTGAGAATCAAACCAAGCAATGTGCATAAAGCACGCAGGCATGTTGCAATGTCAAATACATTTAAGTTTTCCTATATTCATCGTTGTACTCCCCACACCACTTTTCACACTGTGACTACTCAGTCATAAATGTATTTTTAAAAATTTTTCTGCGTCTGTTGAGACACACGGCTAAATAAAAAGGCCAAAAAGACACATCTCTATAGCACAAACATACAGTTTAAAATCTGTTCTTATAATGTTCATTTTTCTCTACAATACTTCCTGCATCTCTCCTAAAACACAGAATAAAACATCTCTCAAAAATACTTTTTGTTACATTCTTCTGTGGCTTATTTGATAAAAGAAATTCCATTTTAATTATGCTGAGTCCCGGCCGGGCGCGGTGGCTCACGCCTGTAATCCTAGCACTCTGGGAGGCCGAGGTGGGCGGATCGTTTGAGCTCAGGAGTTCGAGACCAGCCTGAGCAAGAGCGAGACCCCACCTCTACTAAAAATAGAAAGAAATTATATGGACAGCTAAAAATATATATAGAAAAAATTAGCCGGGCATGGTGGCACATGCCTGTAGTCCCAGCTACTCGGGAGGCTGAGACAGGAGGATCGCTTGAGCTCAGGAGTTTGAGGTTGCTGTGAGCTAGGCTGACGCCACGGCACTCACTCTAGCCTGGGCAACAGAGTGAGACTCTGTCTCAAAAAAAAAAAAAAAATAATAATAATAATAATAATAATTATGCTGAGTCCCATGTTATTCCTTACCACCTTTAATCACTTGCACTGCCATTTAATGGTGAGTAGGATGTAGGATGTTTGTAAGAGAACAGCTGCCAACTTCTAAATGCTGAGGGAACCTGAAAGACCACATACGTTTGTTACGCAAGTTTCAATTCACTTAAGATATTATGAGACAATTACACAAGATAAGAATGACAAATAGAGAGGAAGGCATGGATCTGGACCTACCACAATGCTAGAAGACTGCTCCCCCACAAGAACAGTGGTGTGAATCCACGGAGAATCAACATGGGACAAACAGAGCGAGAAAAGTCTGAGCTGGGGAGCCACGGTGGGCTTCAGAACTCACCAGGCCCCTGGCTCTGGTACCTACCGGAAGCTGAGAAGTCACCCCCAGCGTCGGCGATCTGCGGGCGCATGATGGCCATCTTGGGGCCCACAGTCAAGTCGCTGCGGAGCCATAGGGTGCCACGAGGCTCCCTGGGTGGCTCCCTCCCCTGGTCTGAGGACCCTCTATAGAGGCCTCGCCCTTGTGTAAACACTGGGTACTTCTCCAGACGCGAGAGTGTGGAGCCTGGTCCCTGGGGACATTGGGCCAGGGCAGACTTTTGCCTGTAGGAGCTGCAGCAGCTGGATCACTGAGCGAGCGAGGGCACCATCCACTCCCCATAGCTAGTATCTTTCCTGTGGAAAGAGACAGAAACCACCTCTATAGAGGAAGAACCAAAGGGAAACAAACAAGCAAACAAACAAACAGAGAGAATTTTGGTCTGCTACTAGTGTGGACCCTGCTTGCCTACTGAAAGACCACAACACAGTGTCCTAACTCACCAAAGCAGTCTTGGATCACTCCAATCCTCTAGAGTTGGACCCACCAGAAGCAGCCCCCCAACTGAAATAGAAAAAACTCTAAACAATACAAAACAGTCTCCCCCTCTTGACAAAGGAAGCAACATACCTAGACTGCTTCACAGCCTAAGAACAGAGTACAAAGAGTGCTGTTAACCAGACTAAATCTGTAAGAAAAGATCCAACAATAAATCTAGATGGGAAGGGCCCAGCGAAAAAACATGGGGAGCACAAAGAATCAAATGGAAATCTCACCCCTAAAGAGAAATACTAGCTCTCAACCATTTGACACAAACCAGACTCAAAATACCAACATGTTACAGGAAGAATTTCAATTATGGATTATAAACAAGCTGAATAATATACAAGAAACAATGGATAACCAACACAAAGAACCACAAAAAAAATATAGGATTTGGAGGAAAAATTCACTAAAGAAATTGAAATATTGAAGAAAAACCAAACTGAACTCCTAGAAATGAAGAATTCACTCAGAGAGCTACAAAACACTGTGGAAAGTCTCAAGAGCAGGGTAGATCAAACAGAGGAAAGAATCTCAGAGATTGAAGATAACTCTTTCCAACTAAATAAGTCAGTCACAGAGATAGATCAAAGAAATAAGAGAAATGATCAGAGTCTTCAAGAAATGTGGGATTATGTTAAAAAACCTAACGTGAGAGTTATTGGCATTCCCGAGGGTGAAGAAGATAATAAGCAAGGGTTGGACAAGCTATTTGAAGACATAATTGAGGAAAATTTTCCAGGCCTTGCTAAAACTCTAGACATACAGATTCAAGAAGCTCAAAGGACCCCTGGGAGATTCATAGCAAATAGGAAAACACCACGCCACGTAGTCATCAGGCTGACCAAAATATCCCTGAAAGAGTCCCTTCTTCAAGCTGTAAGGAGAAAGAAACAAGTAATATACAAAGGAAAGCCCATCAGAATTACACCAGATTTCTCAACTGAAACCTTCCAAGCAAGAAGAGGTTGGGGCCCCATTTTCACTCTTCTGAAACAGAATAATGTCCAGCCTAGAATCTTGTACCCAGCTAAGCTAAGTTTTCTATACGAAGGAGAAATTAAGACATTCTCAGATAAACAAAGGTTAAGGGAATTCACCAAGACAAGACCAGCTCTTCAAGAAGTACTCAAAAGAGAGTTACACACGGATCAGCACAAGAAAAACCCACGAATGTAACACTACTCAAGAGCTAAAGATCAAATCCCAGATACCACAATGGCTCAAGAGAGAAAACATAGCAATGAAGTTCTTCCCAACAAGCTGAACAGAAAACTGTCCCACTTATCAGTTTTCTCAATAAATGTGAATGGCTTGAATTTCCCGCTCAAGAGACATAGACTGGCCCAATGGAAAAAAAAACACAAACCAAGTATCTTCTGTCTTCAGGAAACTCACCTAACCTGCAAAGATGCATTTAGACTGAAAATAAAAGGATGGAAATCGATATTTCAAGTAAACGGTAGCCAAAAGAAAGCTGGCGTGGCAGTCTTAATTTCCAATAACTTAGCTTTCAAACCAACAAAAGTGATAAAAGACAAAGATGGTTCCTATATACTGGTTAAAGGCACAATTCAAAAGAAGACATGACCATACTCAATATATATGCACCCAACTTAGGTGCACCCAGATTCATAAAGCAAACCCTACTTGATCTGAACCAAATGATAGATAAAAATACTGTAATAGCTGGAGACTTTAACACCCCACTGACAGTACAGGACAGATCCTCTAAACAGAAAATAAACAAAGATATAATGGAATTAAACAGAATGCTAGAACAAATGGGCATGACTGACATCTACAGAACATTCTACCCAAAGTCCACAGAATATACATTCTTCTCATCAGCTCATGGGACATTCTCTAAGATTGACCATATCCTAGAACATAAAGCATGTCTTAAAAAATTCAAAAAAATAGAAATTAAACCATGCATCTTCTCAGATCACAGCGGAATAAAAGTAACAATGAACCCAAACAGAAACCCTTATTCCTACTCAAAGTCATGGAAGCTAAATAACTTTCTCCTGAACAATTATTCTATAAGGGAAGAAATCAAGATGGAAATCAAAAGTTTCTTTGAATTAAATGACAATGGAGATACAACTTATCAAAATCCATGGGACACAGCTAAAGCAGTCCTGAGAGGAAAATTCATATCCATAAATGCCTATATCAAAAAGACAGAAAACTTGCAAAGAGACAACCTAATGAATAGACTCAAAGAGCTGGAGAAAGAAGAACAAAACAACCCCAAACCCAGCAGAAGGCGAGAAATTACTAAGATCAAATCAGAATTAAATGAAAAGGACAACAAAGAAACTATAAGGGAAATTAATAAAATAAAAAGTTGGTTCTTTGAAAAGAGAAACAAAATAGACACACCTCTGGCTAGACTAACCAAGAGCACAAAAGTAAAATCTCTAATAACCTCCATTAGGAACATGAAAGGAGAAATCACAACCAATGCCACAGAGATACAAGATATCTATGAATTCTACAAGAATCTTTATGCACACAAACTGGAGAATGTGGAGGAAATGGACAAATTTTTAGATACACATAGCCTTCCCAGGCTCAACCAGGAAGAAATAGAGTACCTGAACAGACCAATATCAAGAACTGAAATCAAAACTGCAATAAAAAACCTTCCCAAAAAGAAAAGCCCTGGTCCAGATGGGTTCACACCCGAATTTTACCATACATACAAAGAAGAACTGGTGCCCATCCTACATAAACTATTCTCCAATATCGAGAATGATGGAATTCTCCCCAACACGTTCTACCAAGCCAATATAACATTGATACCAAAACCAGGAAAGGATGCAACAAAAATAGAGAACTACAGACCAATTTATCTCATGAATATAGATGCAAAAATTCTCAATAAAATACTAGCAAATCAAATCCAAGTGCTTATCAAAAAAATAATCCACCACGACCAAGTGGGCTTCATCCCAGAGATGCAGGGGTGGTTCAACATACGTAAATCTATAAATGTAATTCACCACATAAATAGAAGCAAAAACAAAAACCATATGATCCTCTCAATAGATGCAGAAAAAGCATTTGACAAAATTCAACACCCTTTTATGATAAGAACGCTTAACAAAATAGGCATAGATGGAACCTACTTAAAAATGATACAACCCATATATGACAAACCCACAGCCAACATCATTCTGAATGGGGACAAATTGAAAGCATTCCCACTTAGAACTGGAACCAGACAGGGCTTCCCACTGTCCCCATTACTTTTCAACATAGTATTGGAAGTCCTTGCGAGAGCTATCAGGCAAGAGAGCAGAATCAAGGGAATCCAAATAGGGAAAGAAGAGATCAAACTCTCACTCTTTGTTGATGATATGACGTTATATCTGGAAAACCCCCAGGATTCAACCATGAGACTACTGGAATTGATTAACAAATATAGCAAAGTCTCAGGCTACAAAATTAATATACACAAATCAGAGGCATTTATATATGCCAATAACAGTCAATCAGAAAACCAAATTAAAGACTCAATACCCTTCAAAATAGCAACAAAGAAAGTAAAATATCTAGGAATATACCTAACTAAAGAGGTAAAGGACCTCTATAAGGAAAACTATGAAACACTGAGAAAAGAAATAGCAGAACTTGCAAATAGGTGGAAAACTATACCATGCTTGTGGATCAGAAGAATCAACATTGTTAAAATGTCTATACTACCCAAAGTGATCTACAGATTCAATGCAATCCCTATTAAACTACCAACATCATTCTTCACAGATGTAGAGAAAATAATTATACACTTTGTATGGAATCAGAGAAGACCCCATATAGCAAAAGCAATTTTAAGCAATAAAAACAAATTCGGAGGTATTAATTTGTCAGACCTCAAACTATACTACACGACTGTGGTTCTTAAAACAGCCTGGTACTGGCACAAGTACAGGGACACAGACCAGTGGAACACAACAGAAAATCCAAATATAAAACCATCCTTATATAGACACCTAATCTTTGACAAAGCAGGCAAAAACATACTCTGGGGACAAGAATCCCTATTCAATAAATGGTGCTGGGAAAACTGGATAGCCACATGTAGAAGACTGAAACAGGACCCACAGCTTTACCTCTCACAAAAATCAAATCACGGTGGATAACAGACTTAAACCTTAGGTGTGAAACGATTAGAATTCTAGAAGAAAATGTAGGAAAGACTCTTACAGACATTGGCCTAGGCAAAGAATTTATGAAGAAGACCCCTAAGGCCATCACAGCAGCAACAAAAATAAATGAATGGGACCTGATTAAATTAAAAAGCTTCTGCACAGCCAAAGAAACAGTCATGAGAATAAACAGACCACCTACAGAATGGGAAAAAATTTTTGCGTACTACACATCAGATAAAGGACTGATAACAAGAATCTATTTAGAACTCAGGAAAATCAGCAAGAAAAAAATCAAACAACCCTATCAAAAAGTGGGCAAATGACATGAATAGAAATTTCTCAAAAGAAGATATAAGAATGGCTAACAAACATATGAAAAAATGCTCGACATCCCTAATCATCAGAGAAATGCAAATCAAAACCACAATGAGATATCACTTAACCCCAGTGAGAATGGCCTTTATCAAAAGTCCCAAAACAGCACATGTTGGCGTGGATGCCGAGAGACAGGAACATTCATACACTGCTGGTGGGACTGCAAACTAGTGCAACCCCTGTGGAAAGCATTATGGAGATATCTTAAACAGATTCAAGTAGACCTAGTATTTGATCCAGCAACCCCATTATTGGGCATATATGCAAAGGAAAAAAGGTCATTCTGTAACAAAGGCACATGTACCCGAATGTTTATAGCAGCACAATTCACAATTGCAAAGATGTGGAAACAACCGAAATGCCCATCAATACATGAATGGATTAGTAAACTGTGGTATATGTATACCATGGAATATTACTCAGCTATAAGAAATAACGAAGATACAACATCTCTATGGTTCTCCTGGAGAGAGTTGGAACCCATTATATTAAGTGAGGTATCCCAAGAATGGAAAAACAAGCATCACATGTACTCACCAGAAAATTGGTTTCCCTGATCATCACCTAAATACACATCTGGGAACGATAGAATCAGATATCAGACTGAGTTGGGGGGTTGGGGGAGGGGATGTGTATATGCCTACATAATGAGTGCATTGCACACCGTTTGGGAAATGGTCACGATTGAAGGTGCTGGCTCGGCGAGGGGGGGTGGGGAGGGGATGGATATATACCTACATGATGGGTACAACACGCACTGTCTGGGGAACGGACACGCCTGGAGCTTTGACTTGGGGGGACAGGCGGTACATGGGCAATGTATGTAACCTGAAATTCTGTATCCCCCATAATAAGATGAAATAAAAAAAAATTACAAATAAATAACAATAATTCAATATCACCACCAAATACTTCAAAGCAACTGAAGGAGTAAAGGACGTGCCATCTCAAAATATGCTGAGTTGACATATTGATTAGTTAACTTTGAAAACATTGGAGAAATTGGAATTCCAGAAAGGGCGAGCTGACCCATCTCTTCCTGCAAGTAGCAAACCAGAGACATTCCTCTGGGACAGGTAACTTTGCAGTACCAAGGGCGAGAAAATAGCCCTTAGCACCAGACACTGGGAATTCAGACTATAATGAACCTAAACAAAGAAACTTCCCCAAGTAACCTTTATTTCCCACTAGTTTTTCTTATTTATTTTAGGTTGCACATATTGCCTTTGCCCCATCCAAGTCACAACTTCAATTGTGTCCACCCCCCAGACGGTACACACTGTACCCAGTCACTGGGTTTTGGCAGGTGGGAGGGGGGAGGAGGGAATGGGTTTATTCCCACTAGTTTTTCATGCTCCATATATCTTGTAGTGACTTCCTTAGAATTTGCTGCCCCTTACCAGATCCCTTTGTCCTGTCATTTCTTCACAAATTTATGGTCGTTTGTTTAAAATTTATAAAAGCATTTTACTTTGGCCACTTCTTTGGACTTCACTCTCTTGTGAAGATCCCAATGACCATATATAAAACTAATAAAATCTGTCCATTGTTCTCTCATTAATCTGCCTTGTGTCAGTTTGGTACCTACATGAAACCAAAGGACCCCATAAGAGCTAAGTGGGGTTGGAGGTGATCCCCACATAGCATTGTGTTTTTTAAACAAATCTTTCATCATAAGAGTGGTACTTTTATTAAGTGAACATAACAATAGGAATTACGGCAGCCATGAACACCCTTACTGCTGAAAACAACATAGAAGTAGTATAAAAACCATTCTGCAAAAATAATTCTATGTGTAGATTTCTAGAATAACATCTCACCATAATACTTTAACATCAGCTTTATAAGGACAGGAAATTACTATTAAAGAGATACACTGTAAAATATTTACATATTGATTTAAATGTAAGAATTAACTAGCTCATGTGGGAAGATATTTGCAGACTACTTTATAAATTACATGTATATACATTATCTCCTGTGGTTCTCAAAACTTAGCTTAGTAGGCAGATTATTGTACTCATTTTCCAAGTAAGTACACTAGATTCAGAAACATAAGGTTGCTTGGCCAAGATAACACAGCTAGAAATTGGAAAACTCAGGTTTCAACCCCACATCTCTTGTTGCATAATTGGTGCTATCTACTGTTAAAGACAGTACAGTTCCATTGACTGAAGTAAGTCTGCACTGGCCCTGGGGGAAAAATTTCAACTGCAACATTAGAAAATTCAGTAATGCCTAATTTTTTTAAAAAAAATCTCTTTATACTACCATAAGAATATGTGTGAGTTCCTATGTCATTGAACAGGGGACAGGGACAAACAAATTATAGCTATTTATATGTAATTGTGTCACCGTTGTTCCTACAGGATCAAAGCAATGACTCATCAAATACTCATTGAGGTTCCCAGTTGTTCTCACCTTTGTCATTGATGCAGAGTATATCAACAACTCCTGTCCTTCAGGGGAGGCCAGCCTTATTTTTGAAAATAATACACACACTGAGCTAGGCAAGCCTCAAGTCTTTTCAATTTTGAAAGTTCTGTTGGAAATACTTTGTATATCTCTTAAAAGCATTGGTTATACAATGGGTCTATTGTCATCCCTCCCCAACCCATGCAGTTGGAAGATGAACTGAAAGTACCCTTGATTAGCAATTGTACTCCCCTTACCCCTAGAGGCAGCAGTGGGTTGCAATTAGTAGAATTCACCAGAATTCTAATGCCTCATCAGTGAGATGACGAGTAGGAAGATCACCACTACCACGCTCTTAATTAAACAACAGCATAAAGAAGTATCACACAGGTTTAGTTTCTGAAATAAGCTACCTAAAGAGCTGATATGTAGGTATTTTAGGCATTTTGACCTATGCTTTATGTATCTCCTCTGAAAGACATTTGAAGGAAAATTGAAACAGCTCCTTACTTTTTCCCTTTTTTTTTTTTTCATTTCTTTCTTTTATTCTCCTTTCAAATAGATTAACAGGAATTTGGTCTTAAGTTTGTGAAAAAGTAAAATTGAGGTTTGTTCAAACTCTGGAGAATGTATAGATAACGCATAATTGCCTGTTCATGCCAACAAAAGTTTTCCAAGTTCCCTTCCTGGCTCTACATGGTGTTTTCTTTCTTTTTGCCAAATACACTACAATTTCCAACCTGCTCGTTCTTTAAGACCTTATTTACATCATCCATTTTCCATAAGGTGTTTCCATATCCCAGTCAAAAATAACATCTTAATTTACCACCTGATACATTTTGTTTCTTTGTCACACAATCTATAGCTACATATATCTTGTGAATCCATATCTCCATCCCCACCTCTATCTCTATCAACATCTGCATTTCCTAGTTCATTATTTCATTTGAATAAAAGTCCCTGAGAAGCACTTTTACCTATTATTGTGCAGCATAGTGCCTGGAACATAGAACAATTTTTGCCGAACTGAACTGGAAGCCAAATAGGCTGAAATTATCAATTGCCTCCTTATGTCTTCCTTCCAGTTGTCGAGTGTATTGGGTTTTGTGAACCTAGTGATTGATTATTAGACTTACTGAATCAAGCTGAGGCCAGATACATTCCAAATTTAACTGATGATGTCATACTGCCAGATTTCACATAGCAAAGTTATTTAGATTAAATTATCTTCAATATATAGAGTGTTGGTGATGTATGCTGCTCCAGAGTTAGTTGCTTTGGGAGCCCAGACCTCCTGGTGGGATTTCAAAGGCCCATGTAATAGTTTTCTCTCTGTTCTTCTGCTTTCTATGTGAACATAAGCAAGCTACTTGGAATCCCTGTGCAAAATAGAAACAATCATACGGTACTCGTAGCCTAGCAACTTTTCAAAATTATTATGTGATAATGTCCATAGAGTGCTTTCTGCTTGTTAGATGAAGAGGAACTTCACAAAAACAAGTCATACTGGTATTATTTAGGCACTACCTACTGGAACAGGGTCTTATTGCCCACCATTTGCTGCTACTTCTTTAATTCTCTGAAGAGCTTAACTATCCAAGATTGGAAATAATTTTAACAATGTGAATATAGAGCAACCTCAGTTACCCAACACAGAACTACAACAACCAGAATATCTCCAAACTGAGAAGAAAGCCCATGTCCTTCTCAAGCAACAGTAACAATTAAAACAATTAAGACTTATTTAGAGCTTACTATGTGCCAAGAACTCTTTTGTTTTGCATGTAATTCCTCAATTAATTATCACAGCCACCCTGTGAAACAGACAAGATTATTATTTCCAGTTGATAGATGAGAAAAATGACACTCAGAGAGCTTAAGTAAATTGACAAGGGCAACTCAGGAATTGCAGAGACAGATACAAATTTAGACAGTCTGATCCAAGCAGGATTTTAACCACTATCCATATCCAGTCCAAGGGCAAAAGGATGAAGACTATGGAAGAAATAAAATCTTTTCCTCTTCACCTTGTGACATCAGCAATATTTTTCATGTGATCTGTGGTTTTAAGGTTGGATGGCACACAGACATTACAGAAAGGGAAGACATTTCCTTTCTGTAGAGGCCACAGCTGTGGTCCTGGTCAGGTTTGAGTTCCAGGAGGACCTGGTGTAGACATAGGTAGCCTAGGTGGAAAAGGAGAAAAAAAAAAAAATAGTAGATCCAGTCGTGATCTATAAGGTGGTACCACGGGCTCCCTAGAGTTCAGCTAACGCTACTCACTTAGCGCCTCATGGGGTCAGCCACCATCTTAGTCTCTGACTCGCCAAAAGTTTCACTCACTCTATTATTAACTAGGAAAAGAGGTGATAACAAAATGCATTCAGGTGTTTACGAGTTATTCCAGACTGTTCTCATTTGTTTTTAAGAAGAATTCTTAAACTGGTAGGTAAAGAGAATGCCATAAAGTTAAAATACCTGGAATTCAGCAAAGGTTTTGGACAAGATACTCAAAGGTAGGTAGATAAATCACATAGGTAGATGGATTTGAATCTTGTTATAGGACAAATGTGGTCTCATTAATGAAAAGCAAGGCCAATTTATTGGAAAGCATCTGATTTCATGCTGCAGAGATTTTACCTGTCATCTTCAATGTTTTTATCAGTAATTTGGATGCGCACATAAAAAGCAAGTGTATCTAATTTGCAGATTTCAGGTGCTGGGAGACATCTGAAAGCTAAATACAGAATCAGAAACAAAAGAGTTTAACAGTCTGGAATAAGGGATTCAAATTAACCAGATATAACATAAACAGGGCTTGATTCTTTCTGTGTGGCACTGGGAAGCAAGGCCACAGTTGGCCAGCAGAATTTATTTAATGGCAAATTTCAGTCTAATATGGAAAATATCTTCCTAACAATCAGTACTATTTTAAAAATATGTTCAAATAAATATCTTAAGAAGAAAATTAAATACCTAACCCAGAAAGTTTTATGCTAGACAATTGGTTTCCTAAATGGTTTTCTCTCTTTGACGTAGTACTGAATGGTATACAGCTGCGGTCCCCAGCCCATGGGCCATGGACCGGTACTTGTCTGTGCCCTGTTAGGAACTGGGCTGCGCAGCAGGAGGGAGCAAGGCAGGGGAGCAAGCCAGGGAAGCTTCACCACCCATCTTCTACTATAGGGGTGCTCATTCTGCACCCTCACCCATTGTTGTTATGAAAGCTGATCAGAAGAAAATTGAAAGCCTTATAATCATGAAGGATACGGTACTGGGTGGTAATGTAATTTTTTCTGTGATATACCCAGCATTATTGCAGACAGAAGCCTCAAATCTCAATTACGAGATCTGGTATTTGTTCAGGAAACCAAAGGTCCCGATGAAGACTGTGGGGTGAGGGGAATCTTCCGCTTCCCCCTGAAAGTTCACTGAAAGATCAACTCACAATGAAGGCAGATTAATAAGAGGAAGAGGTTTATTCACTGTCCACAGGGGGAGGATCACAGAGTGATTACGCAGTATCCTAGTGGGATCCAGATATTTGTATACCCTCCTTTTAGATGAGGATTATAAGTAATTCTGTTAAGGGGCAATAAATGGTTGCTAGGGAGGATGAATGGATGGGGGAAATAGTTTAGCTTGGAAATGATTCTCTTTACAAATTAAATTAACCTTGAGAGACAGGTATTATATTTAAAATGCTTTGGGCCAGGTCTGGTTGCATTTTTTATTTTATTTTATTTATTTATTTTTGAGACAGAGTCTCTCTGTGTCATCCCAGCTAGAGTGCAGTGGCATCATCACAGCTCAGTGTAACCTCAAACTCCAGGCAAGAGACTTGCCTGAGCCTCCTGAGTAGCTGGAACTACAGGCTCAAGCCACCACGCCCGGCTAATTTTTTGTTTCTATTTTTAGTTGCCCGGCAACTAAATTTTTTTTCTATTTTTAGTAGAGATGGGGTCTTGCTCTTGCTCAGGCTGGTCTCGAACTCCTGAGCTCAAGCAATCCACCCACCTCGGCCTCCCAGAGTGTTGGGATCACAGGCGTGAGCCACCATGCCTGGCCTTTCATCTTCTCATTAGGTAACAAGCCTCTCTAAGGTGTGATGAAAACAGTAATGTCTTTCCTATGTGGTCAGAATGGCTCCCTGCTCAACTGATCTTTGATGTTTTTTTTTTTTTATTTCAGAATATTATGGGGGTACAAACATTTTGGTTACAAGTAATTCCCTCACCCAAGCCAGGGCTAGAGGCATGTCTTTCCCCATGCAATGTGCACCGCATCCATTAGTTGTGAGTTTATCCACCCCTACCCTCTTAACATCCAATGAATACTACTACCATGTGAGCACCTTAGTGTTGATCAGTTAGTGCCAATTTGATGGCAAATACATGTGGTGCTTGTTTTTCCATTCTCACTTCGAAGAATGGACTCAAGCTCTATCCAGGATAATATAAAAGGTGCTAGATCACCATTGTTTTTTGTAACTGAGTGGTATTCCATAGTATACATATACCATATTTTATTAATCCACTCAAGGATTGACAGGCATTTGAGTTGTTTCCACATCCTTGCAATAGTGAATTGTGCTGCCATAAACGTTCGAGTGCAGATGTCTTTATTATAGAATGTCTTTTGTTCCTTTGGGTAGATGGCTAGTAGTGGGATTGCTGGATCAAATGGTAGTTCTATTTTTAGCTCTTTGAGGTATCTCCAAATTATTTTCCACAGGGATTGTACTAATTTTCAGTCCCACCAGCAGTGTAAGAGTATTCCTATCTCTCCACATCCATGCCAGCATTTGTTGTTTTAGGACTTTTTGATAAAGGCCATTCTCACTGGAGTTAGGTGATATCTCATTGTGGTTTTACATCCTATTTGTTCCACAGTCATGTATGCTAGAATATCAATGTTGCCTTACTGTATCAGGGTTCTGTGATTAATTACACATTTCTTTATGTATTTATCTATTCATTCAACTAAAAATTACTAAGTTTCCGGGCACTGTTGTAGACATCAAAGATACAGGTAGAACAAGAAGCTGACTGAGGGAAATGGTTAGTTTTTGCTCAAACACTTAACTTAAACTTTGCTTAAGAAGCAGGTCTTTGTCACATTATTTCTCAGAGATTTTACTTTATCCAGCACTTCTTGCAAAAGGCTCAGTCCTTACGTGACTACTTAAGACCCTGTATTATTCCACAGCTGCTGTTCTAATCATGGTGCTATGAGGTGAGTGCAAGAAACTTCAATATAATTAAGCAAGTTAAGAAAGAAATTGTTATGTACAGCAGAATCATCTGTGAGTTCTTGGTGATGCTAGACAATGCCCACAGCTATAGTCCTGGAGCAAGATATTTTAAGAGGATGATGCAAAAAACAGAATAGATTAGGATTTCAGCTGCATGGAGAATTCTGGCTTCCAAATGCAATTACTGTTATGGCGATTGCTATCTTATTTTTCTCAGTGTTAATTAAAGTTCTTGTTAGATGATTCTGAGGTAAGAATGGCTGCCCTCTGGTTTCTTTCCAGTGGTTCTGGAAAAAGTAGCTAAGCCAACCAACAATGACCATATTCTTCAAAATTAATTAAATGAGTTTCCTGAAAGCGTATGTTATTCATGCTATAGGTCCTTTTCTGTAAAGTTGCTTAACTTTGCAGTTATTATTTTTAATTTCCAGCCACAGGAAAAAGTAATTTAAAAATCGAACGAATTGATATGGTTATTCATCTATTCTTAGCACCCCACCTGCACAGCCACTTCCAGATGGAAACTCACTGCAGGGTGTATTCTATCCTAATGGAAGTGATCTGTGGAGCTGGTTTTGGTTTCCATTGCTCAAAGCACATGTGAAAAATCCCGAGGCCAATTGTAAATTCCCAAAATATAGAGGGAGAGACTGTTTGGAATTCTAGAGCTGGGAAGGTGTTCCTCCTGTAAAGGCTCTTCTAAAGTCCCTTGCCCACAAAGTTTAAAACCCACTGATATCATGCTCCGTAAGCCTCAAAATTAGCAGCATTATTGCGTGGGTATCTTTTTCCTCCAGCATCAGCATCATAATCAAAAGAGAGAAAGTGATACACTGGGTGGTATGGTTCACATTTCTCCAATATTTCCAACTTGAAATCGGTTGTTTTATTATATATTTGACTGAAATGCAGTCCATTGGTAAATTAAAAAATAAGTGTGTTTTCCAAATTAATATTCCATTTTGTATAATATATATATAGATATATATTATTCTGTTAAATTTAGAAAATTTTGTATCAAGTTTTTACATGAGGACATCAATGTACTTCTTCCTAATCTCTCCAAATTGCTGTACAATATAAAGAAATAATATTTGCCTATGTGATTACAGTGCTTTGTTGGCAAAATGGGAACAATGCTCTCTATTTAACTTGTAGGAAGAATAAACATAACGAGCATACTTTGTAAATTTTACACGGCTATCCTACTTGATATCAACTTGAAAATTTAACTTTTCCTTGTTGTTTCCTTTGTAATCATTTCTATAGCTCCTCAATAGGAAACCTTTGCACAGTTAGAACTCTTCTATGAGAGAGGTACTTCCTCTCATATCCATCTTTATTAAAGCGTCCCTTACTTGAATGCCCTTGGTAATTAAAGCATCTAGGAAATATTTCCAAGTCCAAATTTACATCAGTGATTTTCCATATATATTTACTTTTAAATTATTAAACATTTAGACAAATGCAAAATAAATATAACAAGTGCCTACATTCCATTATTTAGCCTCATCAATATCCCAACACTTGCCATATCTCCTTCAGATATTTCTTCTAAAAAGTCTCAAGTAGAAATGCAGCCCCTCTAGTGCCTTCCTTCTCTTTTTCTGCTCTATCTCATCACAGAAATAGCCACACAAACATGTAATTTGGTGTTGATCATTCTCATTCATATTGTTACAGTGTTACTCTCTATCTAGAGTTCTTTTGTAGGTATATAAACTTTGTACAGATGTTCAAATGTGATATGCAATCTTATGCAATCCTCTTTCACTCAGTATTATGCTTTTAAGATTTAGCCACATTTACGTGAGTGACACTCGTTTATTTGTTTTCATTGCTATAGAGTATTCCACCTTCTGAATATACTATAATTCATCGCTTTTTTCTCAGTGGATACATAGGTTGTTTCCATATTTTTATATCACTAAAGATGCTGCTGTGAATATTCTTGTATATATCTCCCTGGGCATATGCACCTGAGTGTTCATATATTTCTAGGAGTGGAATGGTGAATAGTAGAATATAAACATCACTGGCTTTAGCAGATATTGCCAAACTGCTCTCCAAAAAATGGTTGCATCTTTCTTCCACTAGAAAGATGTGATAGTTTTTATTTCTCCATATTCTCTCTAGCATTTAGTGAGGTCAGATGAATTTCTCTTATTTTATTGGTGAAAAATGATATTGTATTGTGGTTTTAATTAAGCATTTCTCTCATTGCTAGTGAATTTGAATATCTTTTCATGTGTTTATTAGCTCTACATGCTTCCTCCATGAATTTGCCAGATTATCTAAACTTTAGAGTCATTATATTGTATAACTGCAGGGAAAATATGTAATATTCATGTTTCAAGGGGTAACTCTTGGGGTTAGGCAACATGATGGTCTCTACACCGTAGGCACCATCTGAGTTCCAAATTGGAAGAAGCGGGAAGAGGAACAAGCAAAATATGGATGCTATTGACTCTGCCCATTTTTAAAAACTAGCATTCTGTGACTCTGTACCCAAGAGACTTCCATTTAGACCTCATTGACCAGCATTATGCCACATGGGCACCCACAGTAATGGATGTTTGGTATGTATGATCTGTCACGTCTACTGCATGCCAAGATAGCTAATATAGGTAGAAATGTAAGTAAGACATGGCTCTTTCTTTCAAGTTTCTCTGGGCCAGTGAACTCTGTCCCAACAATTGCACTTTATTAATTGTATAAATATATTTTTATGTATGGATATATCCACAGAATTATTTACAATAGCTATATGGTATCTTAACTACTCTTCAATTTGTACATTTGGCTATTCTCCAGCTATTCACTAATATAAACAGTGTTTCTATGAATATTTTGGTAAATATAATTAATTTTGCAAATAGAGGTGACTATTTCCTTAGAATACAGAGTTGATACTTGCTATTCACGATAGTTATGTTCTATAAGGTCCATGAACCATGGACCATGAACCATGAACACTGAATTAGTAAATACCGAGCCATAGTTCCCGGGGAAAAATACAGAGTTAGGTTGCAGGGAGCCTCTGGTCACATTTTTGCCAACTGATTAATACATAACCTTGTTTTATGTGTGTTTCTGTGTAAAGACACCTAATTTAATATATAGTGTTGATTCATGAACATTGGACTCATGGCCAACAGCACTATAATTCATGTCTGAACAAAGGTTATCTAACACCTATTTCCTCTATAAAGCACATCACCGGCTTCTTGCACTTGGAAACACTAGCACTTTAACACTATGTTTGGGGGCATTTTAAACAGGAAAATCACAACAAAAACACCCACAAAAATGTAAAAAAAAAACCACGCTACTACTACACCATAGGAAAGACACGTGTTTACAGTACGAGGGCTGAGCACAAAGGTAGAGCATCACCCAGTTCAACTTCAGCTGGGAGCGTGTGCTTCAGGAGACTCGAATTTTTTGCCTCCCTACACTTGTGCATGAATGGCTAAGAAAGCTCTATGAGTTTTCATTTTTGGGGTTACAAATAAATTTTAGTTAGTAGGTGAATTCACAAGTACCAAATCTGCAAATAACAAGGCTCGATTGTATTTCTCAAAGTAAAATTATTATATCTTTGGGTACAGACAGTCTTGTAGTTCATACCTCCATTCGAATGAATATGACTTATATTACTCAAATTGCTAATGACAGAAACAAAACTTTGACCGGGCAAAAGCATCAAATTAATTAGCTCCAGTAACCAAACCACGGGAGGGGGAGAAATGCCTAGCTCTAGAAACCAAGTCTGTCAGGACCCTTTCTTTATTTCCTGTCTCTCTTTTGTTTTGAGATCTTCATTTTCTCAAACCAGCTTTACCCCATGTTGCCAGGCACATGGCTATCCTCAGCTCTGAACTCACATTCTATCACCTGCTATTTCAGAAAGAAAAGAAGCTTCTTCTAACCTGCTTCAAGTTAAAAAACTGTTAGGGAAGGGCTCTGGTGTTCCTGGCCCCAGTCCCATATTACTACCTGGGGTTCATGGAGGCACATTGTGTTACCATAAGCGGAGGCAGACCAGTTACTGCCTCTGCAGAGGTGAAGTCTGCTATGGACCCGTCTTCACCTCCGTCACGTGTGTTCCTTCCCTTTGAGTTCCTCAAAAGCAGAAACCATGTATTATTCACCTTGATACTCACATCCCCTAACAAGGAACCCAGAGTTGATGTTTAATGTTTAGTAAATAAAGATTTCTGGGCAGGGTGGCTCACACCTCTAATCCCAGCAACTTGGGGAGGCTGAGGAGGGAAGGATCGCTTGAGCCCAGGAATTCGAGGCTGCAGTGAGCTATGATCACACCACTGCACTCCAGCCTGGACAACAGATTGAGACTCTGTCTCTAAAAAATAAAATAAAATAAAATAAATAACTATTGCCAGATTGCATTCCAGAGGACAATTTCTAAATGTTTACCCCAGAGTTCTGCCAACAATGAGTTATATCACTTCAATCCAAATTTTCTAGATACCAGCAAAGAACATCTTAAGTTGAAAAAGAAATCTAAAAGATAAGCATACCACAAAAGGGTCATGTTGGGGGAAAAATTTAGGAAGATCTTTCTGTCGGGGTTCAGAGTGAGTAATCTTGTCTGTTCTCGGTTCTTGGTGAGCTCTTGGCTAAAGAATGACCATACACAACAAAAACAAGGCAATGAAGTTTATGAGGAAGAACACGATAGGTTTACAAAGCAAGAGAAAGATATAGGTTCACAGGGTAAGAGCAAGATATGTTCACCATAAAAATACAAATTGGCCTTTTGTCATAACAGAAAAGCCTTGTCGTGGTCTGGGGTCTTGTTTTATAGTGTTTGGATTGGGCCCTCCTCATGGTTCAGACATCACCATGGAACCACTTTGATGGACAGTTGGGAGTTATATAACCTGAGTCTTAACTGCTGCACATGCAGATCTCCCATGAGCCTCTCTGAAAGCCCATTTGGGGGCACAAACTGCAATGTAGACTTAAGCTAATGACATAATAATCAACCTTAGCTTGACGTAGGTCACCTTCAAGACCCCATTGTACCTGTGCTGTTTGGCCTGAGAGCTAGAGAATCCTCTGCGTTCTTTTGCATTTGGCGCACTAAGTTGTGGTTGGCAGATTCATAGGGCATTACCTCTTCCTCCAAATGTAGCAATTGCTCTGGAGGCCAGGAGGGGTACCAGGAGGGGCTGGAGGTCCTTGGCTATCTACCTAGCACTTTCTGCCTATAAGGCCTGAAGTTATAGAGCTCATGTTGAAAGAACCATCCTTTAAAAAGCTTGAAATTTTTAACACTTTAAGTGGAAAAGAGAAACAAACCAACAAAAATTTCAGCATCATACCAGTTGATTTTACAGATATTTCAGTGAATTAGGAAAGTATTCCAAAGAGCTTGAAATAAGTACGAAGCTCTACTATTCAATGAGATTCCTATTTTGGAAACACTGTCTACACAATCAATCCTGGTACATGTTAGGTCTATCTGCAACAAATCATATTAATAAGCTGCCCTCAGAATCATCAGCATCAAATCCAGTTCCCTTCTCCAGCCACTCATTGGTAAACACCTAGGGAGAGCAGATTACTAATGGTGGATATTATTTCTACCTAACAAAGATAATCATGAAATATATTACAAAGCAATTATTAATTGCTTTCATATTAAACTGTTCCCACATTAGGGAGATTAAAAATTAGTACATTTAAATTGCATTTTGTACCTTCTACAGTACTTCCAGATAGTATCACATTGTTCCTATTATCAAGGAGAAGCCTAGTTATTATTTCTGCTTTATTTAAGATAATATCTCAAGGCTACACTGTTAGTCAATAGGATAAGGCAGAGGGTTCCAAAACCCTCCGAAGTGTACATTTCAAAGCTATTTAAAAAGACATTTTACAGCTGAAACTATTTATTAGCTTTAAGCAACCAAGACATTCTTGGCACTAAATCATTGTTTTGACAGGCAATCACATGCTCTTCATTTAAAAAGAAGAGAATTGTCTAGGAAGTTTTCACTTGAAATGTGGTGAGTACAGTCACCATGTGATAGAGTGAAAAGGTCGCAGGATTTGAGTTGGAGGACTTGGATTCTTGTTCTCACTCTTGGTGTTGGCAGCCGGGTGACCTTGACCAAGTTGCTCAACTTCCCTGGGCCTAATACTCATTTTTATATAAAGGGGAAAATAGCAACATCTATTTCATCTAGTTCTTGTGAATATTAAATGAGATAATGCATGTGGAAAACGGTTCAAAATTATGAATCGTTATTTATGATTATACAACACAATTGCCTTTGTTTACCTGACTGAATACTAAACAAAATGCTGCATGAGGGCAGAGTCTGAGTCTCTCTTATCTTAATTATTCTCATTAAGACAGATCATAATAACTGGTATAAATACATACCTAGTAATTGCTTACTTAAAATGATTATGTAAAAGCAGAAGACGTTATCTCAGGACATGGAAAACTATATTTTCCCCTTATTTCAAATTTAATCCCTGGGAAGGTAGAGAAAAAAACCTTGGAGAAGGAAAAGAAGCTAAAATTTATTTTATAAAACATTATGTTCCAAGCACTGTTCTTGCAGAATTATCTTAGCTAATCATTGGAATATCCTCACCAAATAAGAATTATTACCACCCCTTTTATAGACAGAAAAATGAAGTCACCAAGAGCTAACAAATTTGCTAATCTCATTCAGCCAGTACATGGTTTAAATGCAGATTTTACTCTGTTCTTTGGATTTTATTGCCTTTCCGTAAATACTTGGATTAACTTGGGTCTTAGTTACTCATGATGAAAAGGAACCTACTTTCTAGTTGGCCAAAAATAGATCCCTGTCCCCTCAATCACTGGTCATTGTGTCTAGAACAATGTGTCCCAAATTGGAAAAATGGTCCCATGGAATGTTCCACAAACAGTCAAATATCTCTCTCTCCATAGAGAGTCACAGATATTATAACAAAATAAGGGCCCTGAGAAGTCCCAAGCCAAGGAAATCTGTTAGATTTTCTTTAGCCAAAAGTGTCCTTTGAGCATGAAAGTCTTCCCCTTACCACATATTGTGGGTTAACATCCAGGGAAATAGGATCATACACTTGGAAATACTGCAAAGGACACGGTGTTTCTCAACACAGCAGGTGCCTGGGGCAAAGGTTCTGGGCCACACTGAGTTGTGGTTTCCTGAAGGAGGGGTTGCTGAAGTTGAAAGGTGAACAGATTGTCCCTGAGGAGAAATGTACCTTCTTTATGATTTTCCTTAGTGTTATTCCTAAGTGGCAAAAGAAAATATTTTTTAAAATAAAAAAATAAGTAAGATTCTGCTGTTAACATAATTTGGGATTACCCTTTGGATATAATGGAATACATGGCTTGTTAAATTCTACGATGCTCATGAACTAATCCCTTATGGAGAAATTGTCTGTAAGGCCTGGAGCCCTTGTTGAAATTGAGTAGATGATCTTGGGGTTGATGGTAAATTTCTTTATACCTGGACTAACTTCTTCCAAAAGGCGGGTGTTGGGGATTGTATATTAATTTCTTGTAAAGTGCCACTGAAGGAGAAGGAACTTATAAGCCAGGAAAGAACCTGAAGAAGATGACACTGAAGAATATGCCACAAATCTACATTCATTGATGCTGAAATCATAGAGAGTAGAGAGGGAAAACCCTTTTCTCCTCACAATGGTCCATCACAACACCTAGAGTAGGAACTTCTGCCCCTATGGGGGGAACTGTGACTGGTCAATTCTGCCTTGTATTCTTGCCAACGTGATTCCAGCCATTGTATTCCAAACATTCTTCAATGCAGGGTTACTAGTAATAAAGCTAGTATTTCCATTTCCAGATACAGGATTCCTATGAAGGAGCTAAGGAAATTTCACTCCAAAATCTGACTCCTTGATGTAAAGAGTATTTTGAATTAAAGGCTCTTAGAGATCAATAGGCCTTAGAAAGGGTTTTCTATCTTTCTTCATGAAAAACCAGACTCATCAAAAAGAACAATTGCCTTCCCTTTCCCTCCCTGCAGGAAAGAAGATCAAGAATGCAACCAGAAAAATACTTGGCCAAATAACTTTAAATATAATAACTGTCTCTCAAGTTAATTTAATTTGTGAAGAGAATCATTTACAAATCAAATCTGTTTCCCCCGAATCCATTTCTTCTCCCAAGTATCTATTCATCCTCCCTAGTAACCACTTACTGCCTCCGAACAGAATTATCTATATTCCTCATCTCCCCCTCCCCTCTAAAATGAGGGTAAATAAAATTCTGGACCCCACTGGGAAATTGGATAATCACTCTGTGATTTTCCCAGTGCACATGGTAAATAAATTTGTAATCTCTGCCTCTTATTAATCTACTTTATTGTTGATCTTTCAGTGAACCTTCTGGGGCAAAGAGGAAGTTTCCCTTCACCCCCACACCTGAAACCATCTCTCAATTAGTTATAACCTTGGGCAGAGACGAGGGCTTAGAAAGGCATTATCATCACCCTCCAGACTCATTACACTACTTTGCCTGCATTCCCTGTGGTGCCCTTGGAGGTGGTAGTGGAGCTCAGGGAGGCAGCTGTCAGATTTTGCAGAATGTCACTCTTGGGTCTCACCCCACCTCCCCTGGCCGTCACTTCATTCCAGCCCTTCCAACTCACTCAAGATGGGAAAGGCCCAGCAACTCGTTCAGCAATTTATTTTCTTTAGCTGATTTGGCAATCTTATTCTATGTTCTGGGAAATTAGACAAGTAAAACAAAGTTGCTCAACTAGATGACATCTTGGTTCTGCATACTATTTTTAACAAAATTATTGATTGTAGACTCACAGGCACCAGAAACAAACTAAATATTCAACAACAAACTCAGAATATGTTTGTCTGCTCAATAAGGACTGAGATCAGACCTGACTTCTATGGTCTACCTCTGATACCTCTACTTAGTAGGCACTTAGATATTTGTTGAATAAATAAAATAAAAGAGTGTTATCAGGTACCCCTAGGTCAGTTATTGGTGAAAATTTACTATAAACTTCTGTTAGTTGTGTCTAATGCATAGATAAGTTAAGATCAGGGCCTACAAACTCTTCCTAGTTCTCTTCTTTTTCCCTGAGGTGGCATTACCAGAGAATGAGGACAGGAAAATGATATTGCCTAGTATAGGATTGGTTTCAAGTTCCACTATAGTCTCCTAAAGAGATGAGGTAGACTATATTTAAACCGCAAAAGCTACTTCTGCCTAGAAAGAGGCAGGCCTGGGAACTCTGGTTCATGCTATACCCCATTGACCCCACCTGTTTCAGCGAGGCACTCTAAGGAATTTTGGGGGTGGGGGAGAGGGGAGGTGGAAGATTGTATCATTTTTGTGAAATGGGAGCTAATCTGTGAACTATCTTACAGTACCAATACCATAGAAGGAAAAAGTTCAAAAGCAACTATGATGGATAATTTTATGTGCCAACTTGACTGGACCATGGGGTGCCCAGATGTTTGGTTAAATATTATTCTAGGTGTGTCTGGGATGGTGTTTCTGGAAGAGATTAACATTTCAATCTGTAGACTGAGTAAAGCAGATTGCTCTCCCCAATGTGGGTGGGCTTCATCCAATCCACTGAAGGCCTGAGTGGAACAGAAGGCTGAGGGAGAAAGAATTTATTCTTTCTGCCTGACTCTCTTTGAGCTGGGGCATCAGTCTTCTGCCTTTGAACTCAGACTCAGACTGGAGCTTAAAACACTCCAACTGTCCTGGTTCTTGGGTCTGCAGACTTAGACTAGAATTGTACCATTGATGCTTCGGGGTGTTCAACTTGCCAACTGCAGATTTTGAGACTTGTAAGCCCCATAATCATGAGTCAAGTCCTTATAATCTCTCTCTCTCTCTCTTTCTCTCTCTCTCTTTTTCTGACCATGTCTATATAGATAGATAGCTATATAGAGAGGGAGATCTTGATTATTGGTTCTGTTTTTCTGGAAAATCCTGACTAATACATGGGCCAAAAGCCAAAGGATTCCAAATGAGAGAACATGTCATAACAATGCTAATTTTTTAATCTCTTTATTCATCACGAGGAAAACGCCCCTCTCTAACACCATGACTAGTTTGTATCCATGCTCTTGACCCAAACCAAAGTTCCTGGTCCCTACAAAGGACATGGTTATTAGCCTAGCAACTGGAGTATGAACTAAAACCTAACATTAAGCTCTTAGAAGTCAGAAACAAGCAGGGCATTAACTCTCTTCTGAAGAATAAAGCATTTCCTTCAGATCACTGACTTAACCCTGTCTGCTTAGAATATTTTTCCATGATGGGGGTCTTCACAAGGAGAACTAGTTGTCAAATCCCCTGCACTGTAGGGATTTCTGACAGGTCTACTGCCTCATGAAAAGAAAGATCATTTACTAAAGGAGTTGCAATTCAACATGGACTCAGATTATAGTTGTGATTCTTGGGTTGTCAGAGCACATAACACAGAAAACATGGGAAAAATATCTGTCTACAGAATGGAGGTTAAAATGAAAAGTGGGAATATTATGAAAATGGATAGGGTTTCCTAAATTTAGTTTTGTTCTTACAGGAAAATTACTTCTCTGTATGAATAGATATAAAGGGAGAAAGGAAAGAGTTAAAAATAGAATTAGACTTAAAAATAGAGAATTATAAGATATATAATAAAAAAGAGATATAAGACTTAAAAGGAGAGGTTGAAATAGTAAATAAACAAGTACCAATAAACTACATTTGAAGTTTTCAATTCACCTAAAGAAAGTTCTCAGAGCTCAGACCTCTAATCAGCTGCCTCTCTAAACCCCATCCCAGATCTACTGAATCTGAAAATTTCTGGGTAATATCCAGGAATTCACATTCTGAACAAACCTTAGCTGGTATTTATACATTGAAATTCGAGAACCCCTGATGTCAATGCATCTTTAGGTACTTATGTACCCCAGTTCTTTATCCGTTTGTGCTGCTGCTTTGAAACTAGAGGTAAATCTTTGATTAACTGAAACTTTAAAAGCTCAATGTTCCAGTATAGAAAAGCTGGAAACCCTTTTTAGTTTACATTTTAAATGGTGCATTCATTGCCAGAAAAGAAGGAACAAGTTGATTCAACCCTGGAGAAGCAGATCCACCCTCTGAGTTTCTATTTATTAATTTTGGATAGGTTTGGAACTGTCTTTATGAGATGTGGCACACTCACTCAGCTTTCATTATTAACATCCATATAAGTCCTGGACAAGTTCAACAGGGAACCTGTCCTTAAAAAACCAAAAAGATCTTTCATAAGTATGTACTGTTTTCACTTATTTAAAACAAATAGGTACCACAAATGACCCCTTTTCAAGCTAAAAGGGGCATGAAACTATGCAAAAGGAACCGTGTCAGGGTCCAGAGACTTGCCCCTGTCACCAGTGTGTCCTGGACTCCAGGCAGGCATTGCCTCTTCCAAACATTCATTCCTAATTTGTAAATGTAGCAAGTTAGGTTTAAGGACTTTTAAGGTTCCTTCAATCCTTAACAAAATGTATTTCCTTTTCTGTAAAGTTTAAAAATTGGTTTAATCAGCAGATATTCTAACAAGAAAGTACTATAATAATTCCCATATATTTCAAAGTCCAAACCTAACACTGAAAACATGCATTGCAAAGTTTTTAGCCCACATTTAAAATACAGATGTTGTAAAGCATTTTGATGCCTTAGAAGAAGTTTGGAGTTCTGATCACTTTGATAGTATAAATGCAGATCCATGCCTCTTGAGATATGTAAGGAATTGCCAAGATTACACTGTGCAAAAGTGAATCAGTAAAACAGCATTTGAAGATTAACCTCATTTTAGTAGGAGAGCCTTCGCCTTAACTATTTTTGTTTATAAAATGTATTAAAGAATATCCATTTTGATATTACTACTTATAGAAATTATTTACTAATAACACCTTGAGCCCTTAATTCTTACACTATATATTATGAAAGAATCTGGATTTTATATTCCAAACATCTCACAATTTCTTCTACTAATAACATTTTAGGAACTCAACTCAATTATACCCTATCCTATGATCCATATCTCTTCTAAATTATCTTTAAACTTTAAGTTTTAAAATAATCAGGAGACATGCATCAATGAAAAAGAACCCAATATCTGTAAAATACTTTAAGGATATTTATTCTGAGCTGAATATGTGCATCCATGGCCCAGAGAACCATGCCTGAGAAGTCTCAAGCAAGTGGTCTCACTGTGGTTGGGTTACAGTTTGGTTTTATATTTAATATATTTCAGGGAGACAGGAATTACATGTAAAGTCATAAATCAGCACATGGAAAGCATACATTGGTTTGGCCCAAAATGTCAGTACATCTCAAAGTAGGAGATTACAGGTTATAGGTGGGTTTAAAGATTCTTGATTTGTGATTGGTTAAAAAAATGAAGCTTTGTCTAAAGGCTTGGAACGTTTTAAATTAAGGAAGTCTGTTAATCAGAGAGAAGCCACTGAACATACACCAGACATATGCCCAGACTCAAGTGATCTCTTAAGTAGATTGATGGCCAGCAGGTGTGATTTAAGCTTTGTCTTCTATAGTCTTAGGCCTGTTAATGAGTTACAAAGATATCTCCAAGAAGGGAGTGGAGCATGACGAGGCATATCTGACCTCCCTTTTCATGGCCAGTAACTCAGCTTTAGGGTGTTTCTGGACTCCCCTTGGCCAAAAGGTGGTCCATTCAGTCAGCTGGGGGCCTTAAGATTTTATTTTAGTTCACATGGTTTATAGTTCAGATACTAAATTACCTGGAGTGCACTATCAGGTATAAACTGTACGAGAGGATCTGAGGATGGAGAGAACCCTAATCAGATTATCATTCATCTTCTTGCCATAACATCATTGAGCCATCATAAGACATGTGGGGAGGGAGGAGTTATAATTATCCTACGTGATAAAGTGAATGGTTTAGAATTCATTCATTATCCAGAATCCTCCCCAAGGTCTCACCCAAGCTCCATAGAATGTGATTTAAGTCTTGAATTTCTTTCATTGTTGGTTGAATAATTCTCTGAGGAGCAAAGATCAGTAAGTCCTTCTATCCTGAAAGCAAGGAAACACCAGCCTTTAAGTTAAAGCCTGTCTCTTAAGTTTTTAAAAATGATGACTATATTACAAAATACTGTAAGTTCTGCAGAATGCCAGCCTGATATAAATACAAATTATTATTGTGCTTTCTTAAAAACAAGCAAAAAAAAAAAAAAACCTTTTCAAACTAAACCTTTCTTTCTCTAAAAAAAATTTCTATAGTAGCAGAATTTTAGGGCTCTGCAAACATTTATCCCAGTAAAACTGATTCCATTGTCTCTCCCCAAACTTCCTTTATAGAAAGCATGACCAGGAGCAATAATCATGCCCTTTGCAGCTGCATACTTAACAGATCACATCATTATCCAGCAAGTATAGTGTTATTGGAAATCTTCTTAGACTGTGAAGGGACTTGGGTTTTCATTTATATTTGTGTGTATTTCAATAAAGCAATCAACCTCAAATCACACAATGCCAAGCTTCAGATTGCACAGGTAGGTGGGACTTACTGTGTACGGTGTATTGTCTACCCTGTAGCCACTCTCTGGCAACTCTGCCCCCACATGACCAATGGGCTATAGGTGGGTCATATGGGCAAAGAGGAAGGGAAACAGATCGGTTAGGGTATTTCAATTAATGATCACACATTTTTGTTCTGCATTGTAAGAGTGGTAGCTGTAGTTTGGTAAACTGGGTATTAGATATGATTTCAAAAGACCTGAGTTCAAATTTCTAGTCTGCAGCTCAGTGACTGTGTGACTTCAAGATGATCACTCAACTTCCCTGAGATAATTTCTTCATCTATCAAAATTAGACATAATGGCAATAGAATAGATATATTATAGATCAGGGGGTCAGAATAGAGAGCCCAAAAACTGACCCACATGAATACAGTAAGATAGTCAACTGATCTTTGACAAAGGAGCAAAGGCAATTCAATGGAGAAAAGATAGTCTTTGCCTTTTCAACAGATGATACTGGAACAATTGGACATCCACATACACAAAAATAAACCTAGACACAGACCTCACATCATACACAAAAATGAACTCAAAATGGATCATATCCCTGTGTATAAAATTCAAAACTATAAGAAAACACAGGACAAGATTTAGGTGAACTTAGGGCTGGCAGTGAGTTTTTAGATACACCACCAAAAGCATGATCCATTAAAAAAATTGATAAATGTGACTTTACTAAAATTAAAGACATCTGCTCTGTGAAAGACATTGTTAACAGGGTGACAAAACAAACCACAGACTAGGAGAAAATATTTGCAAAGACCATCTGATAAATAAAACCCACTTGTGTCTAAAATATAAAATTGGACATACTGAAATTTGTCTTGTATTGATGTTAAATTAAATGAGATGCCAATTGTAAAAGCCCCTGATATACAGTTGGAATTCAGTAAGTTTGCTTAACCTGAGGGCAAATGTAAATAGGTTATAATTCAGACATATAACTTCATATAAATATCTAAATACAGTAATTTGATTTTCTAAGTGCTCCACTCACTGGCTCATAAGAAAATCTGGTGATAACTTTGGTGGCTATTTTCTTACTGGATCACTCATCCAATAGTTATTTCTTAAAGAAGGAAGCAGCCCAAAAGAATTCCCAATTTACACCATGTCTGATTCTGTGTCTGCTCTAGAAAGACTGAATTAATAAAGATTCATGCATTCTGGGAAAGACAAAATGATAATCATAGATGCTTATGAAAAGGACAATTATGATTACACACAAAAAAAGAATTACTTGGATCTAGACACATTGCAGATTGTTCCAAAACTTGTTACTCATGAAGGCCAAATTTTTTGGAGAGACTTAAGACCAGAGATAAGAAATTCAACATATAAAATCCCTTAGCAATAGCTGATCACTATTTTTGTGTGTGAAGAAAGTCAAAATGTACAATATTTAAATGACATAAATTATCTTCGTAATGTGTTCTTATATTTTAACTCCAACATAGTAAGTTATGAAGATATTGTATTAATATTTTGGATTTTTTGGTAGTAAGATGGGCTTCAAAATGTTCTGCTATTTGACTCCCATCAACATAGCTGATTGATCCTCAGGAAGGGGCACAGCCCAGTCTACTCTGATCTATCTCTTCTCTCTGAGCACCTGTCACTGATTCATGTAGAGCCAGCACCAGGCAGATTGGGCCTTTACTATTCAATGTTTGAGCTTTCTCTCCCCTGATGATATGCAAATTTCAATGACATTTTGTCAAAATCCTTAGGGGAGGGTCTGGGAGACAGTTAGACCCAAAGAGGGTTACAAAAGAAGCACAAACCATAGCCCTGATAGAAAAACTAGAGCGGTATTCAAAACACTATAGAAAGTTGACAGCTATCTTTCTCTTTGGTAATGGAATGATTGTTACATCCTGCAAGCCAACAACCCCCATAAATCTAACAATTTTTTAAAATGAGAATATTTTGCACAAAGGAAAAATTCTTATTCTACTTGAAGTTAAAAAAAATTAGAAAACCACCTAAAGTAAGGCTATTGGGCAGAATATACATGGTGCTCACCACGGCTCCATGGATTTAAGTAGATAGAACGTTAAGAAAACCTTCTGGAAAGAGCTGGCGTTAAGTCTTAAAGCAAGAGAGGATACAGGAAAGGGATGATTTAGCAGATGGAAGCATGAATTAGCTTGAGCAAGAGCACAAAGTGTGTGGAAAACTCCCACTAGAATGTAGAGGCCATTGTAGCAAATACGAAGGAAAGGGGATGGAAAGCAGGGAGGAATTACGTTGAAGGAGGGCACAGGTGAGTTTGCTGGCAGTATGCTCCATCTCAAGCAACTTACTTAAACTTTCCTTATTTTAAATTGTATTGTCTCTAAGCGATCTGCAATGCCCCTGTCCGCTCTAGCATTTGTTAAATCTAGGACCTTTCCTAACCAAAGACTTCAGCATCATCTGCCTTTCCATATCTACAGATGCGAGAAAAAGCCTGAACTTGCTAACAGCTGACACTGGGGAAAGTAGGAGGGTTGAACATGGCCTTCTGTGGCAGAGGCTGCTGCCAAAGGGGCTCAAATTTATACTAAGGACATATACCTCCTAATCTTTGCCCAAAATTGCCCCCACAGATTGAAAGTCACGGCTCTTATTCTGAGAAAAATAAATTTAAAAAAATCAGATCTGAAAGCAGGACAGAAATAGAGCTGCCTCTTCAAAACTCTGATTAGCATTTGGGATCTAGATCCTGGGTGGGTTCATTCGTTTCGTCTGCTAATAATTCCTCCCAGTCACGACACTGTCCAGTGGAGGAGATGAAATTTGAGCAGTTCCATCTTTCCTACCAGATGATTGTGGGAAGTGAATAGGCTCTAAATATAATCAGCCCATTATCCAGCTCAAGGAGTAAAGTGTTCTTTTTAATTTGGCTATCATCACACCATAAGAAGAGCGTCCTCCATATGCTAAAGTGCCGTAACCTGTGGGCTGCAGCTTGCTTTTGCACTGCAGATTTTTCAATGTAATTGCATGTAACATTTTATTTATAGTAATGAAAAAATACTTAAAATCCAATTACATCCTTGGAAATTGCATATCTCTAAACAGATGTAGAATAATTAAGAAGAAACCCAGTGCATATCTATAGAAACTCATTGGAATTACCAAAATGACATTTCTATATCCTCCAAGCAATTCCTCTGGTTAAATTGCTAGCCTGTATTAGGTGCATTAGAATACACATTTCATCTAGCTTAATGGGGATTTAAAATGTAGGTTCCATGCATTATTTTATGGCACAGAAAATTCATTTAAAAACAGTATGTTTCCTCGAATTTCCTTTCCCAGAGATGGTTTTGGTGAGTAAAATTCCTTGCTGGCAACATCCCTCCAGGTGTTTACTGGTGGACAGAGGGTAAGAGAATGGTGTTCTCAATATGGATAAGGAAATTGTGGCTGTAAGTGATGGTATCAATCACTGACTTCATCAAGCTTCCTATATTTCATGTATAAAAAATCCAGAATTGGAAAGTCCACCATATGTGGGAAATCCATGGTCAATCTTCATTCATTCCGAGAGCAGATAGGAGTAGCATGAATAATGGAAATCCATCCCAAGTACTATTAATGCTCTCAGCTATTCTCCTCTGAGCCACCCCCTAAACAAATGCATAAATTGTTTATCAATATGGAAAGTTGAAAGATATCTTTCTCTTTGGTAATGGAATGATTGTTACATCCTAAAAGCTAACAACCACATAAATCTAATGATTTTTTTTTAAATGAGACTATTTTGCACAAAGGAAGATTCTCATTTTACTTTGCAGTTAAAAAAAATACTCTGTTAGAACTCCTGGTCTTAAGGAAAATCATCTCTTTGAAAGCTCATATTAACTTCAATATTGCATTAATGTAATTTTCAGTCTTTAATATATCTGGCATAATTGAAAACATTTCTGTAATAAAAATATATGTATTATTTATGCCCAGCATGGAAAAGAAGTTGAACTTACTGTGGAAACCATGAATTTATTTGTTATATCCCATTTTTACTTCATAAAGGAAATAATAATCCTAGCATTTTTTAACACCTCCAACAATTTGTACATCATTTGGAAGCAGTTTTTCTAGGCCGACCTGCCTCTTTTTTCTCATTCTCATATTCCTCAGTAACCTCAAGAGAAATTCAGAAACTTTGATCCCAATTGCTATGAAGGTAACTCTGGGTCACTTTGGCCCTCACCACCAGTTTCTTCCCCCACCTCTGCCACGCCCTTAAGTTTGTATCATTTTCCCCCACAGTTTGGTGCCCTCCTGCTCTCTCTCTTCTGCCCCTCTCCTTATCACAACAGTTCCCAGAAACAGACCTGGTATGAGGCATTTCATACGAGTGTGACGGTTGGTTGCTACGTCACTTCGGTTGCTCACCCCCATGTTTGGCAGAAGAACACATTTCCCTTTGGGTTTTATGACTGTAACTCAGCAATTGGTGAGTTGACTTTTTCATTCACCTCTTAGTCACCTGTGCCTCTTCCATTACTTTCTCTTGATGCTTCAGTGGAAGGACTTCTCCATCTCATACTTTTCTATATCCTTTGTCTTCCTTTCTGATGTTTCCAATGCATTCTTCTGATGCTTCATTTCAAAAGTGATGAGCAGACCCATTGCTCCTGCTGACCAGCTTTGTCATCAGATAAGGTAAAATGTAAGTTTATAACATTGGACTAATCACGTGATTTATGTCACCATCTTCCTATGCCAGATGAGGAAGTCCAATCAAAGGGGTGAGTGACTTAGGTAAGGTCACATGGCAGGTGGCAGCTGGACAGCAGCATTTCTCCTCACCACCCAAGAGTTTCTAATCTATTTCTCAGTTGACTGGACCAGCATGCACCTGGGCAGAGAAGGCACGAGAACAATGATGGCCAGGCCAAGGCAGACCCCAAGTTCTATGCAGAAGGGATTGTCTTCTGCATAGATGTTGCCTGTGTCAGGGAGACCTCCTACTCTGAATAATTTGCAATTGAAAATTTCCTTCCATAAAGAAACAGAGTTGGAAGCAAATTGTGATTCTGCTCTTTGGTCAGTCCTTTACCAAACATTTACTAGATGTCTACTCTTTGCCGAGCACCCTTAACTGTAGGACTAGGGGTAGGATCTGGGTCCAAGGAAGAATATGAAATCATCACTGTCCTTAGGAGCTCAGTGCATGACTGGACAGACAAAGTAGTGTGGGCCATGGTATTAGGATGCCAGAGTGCTGGGATGCAGAGAGGAGAAACATTTGCCTAGGGGGTCCTCTATGTCTTCACAGAGAAGATGAAATTTAAGTTAATTTGCGAAGGATTAGAGCAGTTGACCAAAAATAGAAGTGGAGAAAAAATATTCCAGGCAGAGAGAACAGCATAGGTCCAATCCTCAATGTATAAAAATGCACAACACTTTCTGGGTACCATCAGCTATATGGCTTGTATGTTGGACAGATGAGAGATTGTCAAGAAATAATCCTGGAAAGGAAAGCTGGAGAAAAGTTTTAAAGTGAGTGCTACCATAAGGAGTTTGAATTTAATCCTCTAGGTTATACTGTTTTTTATGAAAGGAAACTGAATTACATGATCTGTGTTTTATGATCTAAAGACATGGTATAAGACATATAGAAAGTAGATGAATTCCCAAAGTAGGGAGACAAGTTAGAGAACTAGGACCACAGACCAGGCAGAAATGACAAAAGCTTAACTGGGGCAGTAGCAACAGAAATGGAGAAGAGAGAGAGAGAAACTGATGGCAATTCAAGAGAAAAGTAATGTCTTAAATGTCTATGCTCTCTGCTGTCTTGTTTTGGGGGCTTTCTCTAAGAAAGATGTTGAAACCAGTAAGACTGAAAATCAGGGAGTAGAAGCTGGGGCCAGTGATCCTGCAAGTCCAAAACCTCAGCCTCCCTGCTGATGCCATAAATGATGGGAATACTGTCCTGTTCCCTGAGCCCACAGAAGAGATGGTGACAGACTAGAGAGAGTAGAAAGAGACTGTGTTTGTTTGCACAAGAAGAACTTTTACATCTAAGTCAAAGTGAATAAAGCCCAGAATATCCTACCAAACAACGTTGTGGACCCATTTTCCCTAGAGGCCTTTCAAAACCATTTCTTGGAAGCTTTAGGCTGGATTCCATGAAACTAAGTCACACTTGCACATAATGTGCCCAGAGTCTTCTAAGTTGCAAATGAAAACAATAATGCACTGGCACCAGCCAGAGCCCAGAAATTCTCCATACCCATCATTTTCTCTGAGTATGTATGTTGTGCCAAGAGCAGCTCACCCAGTAAAACCAGAGGAAAAAGTAGCAAGGTAATGAATGGACATGAGAGAGTGGACATGAATGAAAGCAAACACGTTGGAACCTTGAACAGGGGGACAGGGCCAGGAAGCATGGAAAATGATAAAGCAACTGAGTGCAGGAATCAAGTACAGGAAACACTTGCTGATACCCAGTGCAAAAACTCAGCCTCCAGGTTCCCCTCTGTGCTTTTCTAACTTGCAGGCATTTCCCAATACTTTCTTCCAAGATGAGGATTTGGGGGTAAAAGGACCCTTGCTGGTACCCCTTTCAATGTCCCCATGTATGTTCTTAGACCTCCAGCATTCCTAAAATTCTCTCTTCTCTCCAAAACAGTCATCTGGGTACAGGACTGGGGCTGGGTCAGGGAGCTAGACTCGGTGGGAAGGAAAGCCTGGGGGAGGGTGCCCGCAGCCTCCTGCAGAAAGGAAGGGAGGCAGGGCTTTACTTTAAAGTTGGAGGGCGGGGGAACCTGAGGCCTTGGGGCCACATGTGGACTTCTGGATCCTTGAGTATAGGCTTTTGACTGAATCCAAACTTTGCAGAACAAATCCTTTTATTAAAAGGGGTGCAGCAGAGAAAGAGGAAGTTTTTCTTGCCTCCTTTGGTGCTTAAAAAAGAACAATCTTGAAATCAGAATGCCACAGGCTCCCCACCCCTCAACTCCTCCCAAGATGAGCCACAGAGTGAAAGAGAGTATGTTGGCATCAGAATTTTGAGGGGAGAGAGTCTGGAGCCTGGAACATTAGAAAACTAGACAGTCATCCTCACGCTCTCTTTCTAAAATTGGAACCCTCCCTGTCTTCTGTAACATATTGTGATCAAACATTTATATTCTTATCCTGTCTGGCAGCTCCTACAGTCAGAAACTCCACTCTAGGTAAATGGAGATCTTTCTGGTCCCTATTATCTTGGAAGTATAATTCCCAACCCTTGTTCTCCTCCCACCCCACACTTGGTCACAGCTCAGGATGTCATCAGAAATGTCTGCCTTGACAGCAGTAAGCAAACGGGAGTTCAACCTGCTCATGCGTGCAAATATCTGCAATCCATCTTCAGTGCTTGGCTGCTGTACTGAGGAGGTGAGTCTGGCTTCACCAGCTGGTGACGGTCCAGGCTTCTGCTGCCCAGCACTAGTGTCCACGGTGCATCTGCCTCAATTTCTTTTTAGGACTGTCATACTCAAGAGTCACAGTCCAAGGACATCTCCCCTAGTTTTCCAAACTACCACAGCCTGCAGTTTCATCTTAGTAAGCAAGTCATTGCTCAGTGCACTGAATCTAAAGCAACTTCTAGATTTGAGAGGCTCCCACCATCCACAAAGAAGGCCACCACCATGGGTCTGAATTATAAGGAAATTATATGCAGGCCCTTTCCTGGGTCTTCACTCTCAGTGTTGTTGCTTTACCCCAAAATTGACATATTTATGAAACCAGGGTATCCTCAGCAGAAAAAGAAAGAGCTGAGAGTTTTGCGGAAGAGGAACAAGAATTGGGGGGACAAGGCTGTGGTCCAGTGAACGATTCCAGCTCCTCACTGACATCTTTTATTCAGAAGTGCTGACTCCATTCCTCCCTGCTTGCTGTCTCCTAGACTCACTGTACATTCCTTGGTCCCTCTACCAAGTGGAGTCTTTGGAAATTGCCCTGATTTAGGAAATTATAGAGTCAGCTTCAGTTATTATAAATGAAGCTTGATTATTAAAGAATTGAGGAGGAAGCAAGCTAGTGTATTGGGGATCACTTTAAAATCCCTTCCAAGGAAACTGACCCAGAGGGCCTGGAGGTTCCCCTCAGCTTGACTAAACTTTAGATAGTTTCTTCCTGACTGTAGGTCTCTGACTTCCCTTTTCTTAGAGCATTTACTTTTTAAAGAAAACAGTTGTAATTATAAATTTTTTATCTGCCTCTTTGAGATGTAAACCATCTCCCAGCCTCTTACCAGTTTTACAACCCAGGAATGTCTCAAGGATCAGGGAGCCCATCCATTCGAAATGAAATCATCAGTCCACGTGGGAGGGTGGGAGCTTAACTTTGACAAACTCCAATAAGTGGAGACAGGTGGCCTAATCACACTGACCTCCCCTAACATCTTCCAGGACATTTCCACTAGCTCACCTCAGTACAATCATGCACCACTTAACAATGGGTATACTTCTGAGAAATGCATCATTTGGTGATTTTGTTGTGTGAACACCAGAGTGTACAAACCTAAAGGGCATAGCCTACTACACGCCTAGGCTATATAGCCTATTGCTCCTAGGCTACAGACCTATACAGCATGTTACTATATTGAATACTGTAGGCAATTGTAACACAATGGTAAGTATTTATACAACTAAACATATCTATTAATAAATATAGAAAAGGTACAGTAAAAATATAACATTTTAATCTTATAGGACCACCATCCTATATGTGGTCCATTGTAACCTAGCACATGATTGTACTTAAAAATATTCCTGCCTTTTGTTTCAGGGGAGTTGAGTGCAAGCTCTTTCCCCTATTGGAATAGTATTGATTCCTATTAAAATACTCTTATATAATGTCTTTCTTGTCTGTTTAACTTGTCCAGTGCAATTTTCCTTTTTCAGAACCTAGAAATTCCAATCTATTGTGAATCTGTTTCAAATTAATTCTCTGCATTATCAAGTCAAAAAAAATAATTGTCGGATACATGTCATTATTCATTTGTCAATATACAACACCAAGAGTAAACCTGAAGGTTAACCACTGACTTTGGGTGATAATGAGGTGCTAATGTAGGTTCATCAATTATAACAAATGTATACCCTGGTGCAGGATGTCGACAGTAGGGGAGGCTGTGAGTATGGCAGGGTATATGGGAAATCTATGCACTTTCTGCTTGATTTTGCTATGAATCTAAAATTGCTCCAAAATAAAGTATATTATTTAAAAATATTTAATTGTGTATTAGATTCTTATATTACCTTTGGTGAATGCCTTGTGAGCCTGTGGAGAAATTGGAGCAGAATCCCTTAAAACTCTCAAGGAGACATTGAGCATTTCATATGTTTCTTGGCCATTTGTCTTTCTTCTTTTCAGAAGATTCTGTTCATGTTTTTTGCCCACTTTTTAATAGGGCTGTTTGTTTTTTCCTTCCTGACTTGCTAGAGTTCTTTGTGGATTGTGGTTATTAGCCCTTTATCAGATGTGTAACTTGTGAATATTTTCTCCCATCCTGTAGGTGTTCTATTTGCTCTGTTGATTGTTTCCTTAGCTGTGCAGAAGCTTTTAAGTTTAATCAAATGCCACTTATTAATTTTTATTGTTGTCACGATTGCCATTGGGGTCTTTTTCATAAATTCTTTGCCTAGGCTAATATCTAAAGAAGTTCTTCCTACATTTTCCTCTAGAATTCTTATGGTTTCATGCCTTAGATCTAAGTCTTTTATCTAGCAATCCCACTACTTGGTATTTACCCAAAGGAAAAGAAGTAATTTTATTGCAAAGACTCCTGCATTCAAATGTTTATTGCAGCACAATTCACAGTAGCAAAAATGTGGAATCAACCCAAGTGCCCATCAATTCATGAGCGGATTAATAAAATGTGGTCTATATACTCTATGGAGTACTACTCAGCCATAAAAAGATGAATTAATACCTTCTGCAACAATCTGGATGGAACTGGAGACCATTCTCTTAAGTGAAGTATCTCAGGAATCGAAAAACAAATACCACATGTTCTCACTATTAAATTGAAACTAACCAATAAGCACACATGTGCACAGAGGGAAGTAAAATTCAATGGAAAGCAATCGGCGGGGAGCAAGGAGGGGAGGGGAATAAACCAACCTAATGGGTACTATGAACACTATCTGGGTGATAGGCACACCTATACCCAGGACTCAAGCATTACAAAATGGTCCATGTAATCTAAAACATTTATAGCCCCTTAATATTTTTAAATAAATAATAACAATAATAAAGAAATACAAGTCTATGAGATGCTCAAGGGAAACAAACAAACAAACAAAAAAAAACAAACCTTTCAACAAGAACCCAGAGTCTGAATCCAGTGGATCTATCCTCTGAATCTTGTGACTGTAAATGATTGCCTTTAAAACAGAAAGTTGGTCAAAAGCAAGACATTAAGTTTCATAGGTCCTAAAGGTAGATTGAGGAGTTCTGGGCATCTTGTGGGAACTTTCTAGTAGAGACTAGACTAGAGTTCCAGATACTTGCAGTGGTAAGAAGACAGGATTGATTTTCATTTCAATCAGCGTACGGTGTAACATGAGAAAATATCTTAGACATGAGACTAAATGTACACAGGTTTGCCTTAAATATATATGACCACATATTCTTCTAAAATGACTATTATTTTAACTAAGATTTTTTGAATTTACACCACACAGCAATTTCCACTTAACCCTCCTTCACCTCCTGATTTGACTACATTTATTTTTCCACTGCAGCTTCTGGTTCATTAGGGTTTACTTTTCCTGATTTAACTACTGGGAAATCGATGGCTCTCTCCCAGTGGTCTACATGCAGCTATGTAAGTTCAGGCAGAATAAGACTGGTTACTCCTTAGCAAGCCCCTCTGATACACTGCAGACCCCTATTTCCCTTCTGTAGAACAGACAGTCCCACACGCAGTTTCTTTTATTATCTACTTAACTTGTGTGCCGCTTTTACATTTGTATATCCTCCTATTTGATTTGCCATTGTAATGGCAAAATTGCACACTACTAAATGTTTCCTGAAGAAAAGAAGGTTATGCAACAGAACACTGGATTCCTACGAATTATTAAATCCTTAGTGGTCACCTTGCTTTCATCATTTCACCTTTAAGTAAAGGCTGTAACATTTACAAACCACTGTGTGACTTGCATGAGTAAGAACACTGCCGGGCTATTTACAGAATCAAATTGCCTTGAGAGAGAGGAGTGAAATCCCCTCTCACATTAAAATTCTCAGAAGCAATTAGCTGTGCTGTATATAGTGTAATCTAAGTAAGATCATAAAGGAAAATAAGAATTATGTTCAAACTGAATCAAATTGTGTCCTAAGTGGAAGTAGGTCTGTGTTCAAATAAATAAAAATATTTTGGTAGATGAATTACTTGATTTCTAGACTTTATTTTTTTTAAAAATTCATAAACTGCATTTGCTTAAAAATGCATGGAGAATATGGAAAATACCTCTTTCTCAAATCCATAATGGCCCATTGAACAAGAGTCATGATTCACATGAGTTTTAATTTTCTTTTAGGCTAATCACAAAAAAAAAATTCAGTTAATTAGCACCAAATTAATTACCTCTTTTCACTCTCACAGTAAATATATGAAAATTTTAACATATATGCCATTTTTACACAGTGTACATTTTTATTTGCAATATCAAGATCTGTGGAAAGACAATCCTATTAAACTCATTTTAACTACAGAACTTTATCCATTCCACAGCATTGCTCATATTATTTAAAAAGAAGGGAAGACCAAACGCTGCCTGTCAAAACTCTGCACCTGCTTTGATGCTAAGCTGTCATCTGTGCCAAGTCTTAGCTGAATCCCACCGTACTCATCAGCCCAGTGCTGAGCTCTCTTGGAGTACTTAAACTATTCTGCTTTGTATTATAACTACCTATACCATTTTTTCCATATACAACTGCATTTTTAAGTGCGAATTCTTTGAAATCAGACTATAGGTCTAAATTTCCTTAATTACAGCACCTAGATCAGAGCCCTATGCATGGTAGGCTCTCAGACAATGAATAAATCACTCTACATTTTAGGAAAACATCAATACATGATATTAATTTATATTACTACAAGAGTATCCTGTTTTCCAATTTCACTCATATCATATCCAATTTCTTCTCTCTCTTTCTCACAACTCAACATAAATAAACATACATACATATAACAAACACACACACACAAAGCCATTTCCCCTTGTTCTTCATTCTCTTTTTTCATCCACTGCAAAATTGAACATAATGATGGCAAAAGACACCAACATGCCTAAGCCATACCATAATCAGCCAAATCTACAGATGACATACTACTGGCATGTAACTTTTGTTATTGAGTCCATATATAGTCACTATGTCCCTACCACATGCCAGGCACTTTCCTCAGGTAGAGACACAGTGGCAAGTAAAACAGACTTGGCCTCTGCCTTGTGGTATTTGCAACGTACCTGGGTAAATAGACACTAAGTAAACAAATAAACACCAATATAATTTCTGTTTAGGTGAATGATGTGAAGGAAGAGAAAATGACCTTAAAAGGAAATTATATCAGGGAGGACACATTTTATAATGAGCAGTTAGGGAAAACCTTTGAAGAAATATTATTCAAGTTGACTTTCAAAAGCTTAGGAATAGCTAACAAGAGAAAGAGTATTTAACACACACAAAACAGAGACTTAGGGAAGAACAGAGTGTGTTTCAGGAACTGGAATTTAGTGAGAGACTGAGAGAGAATAGCATTTCTGAAGATTGGAAATAAAGGCCAGAACCTGACCGTGCCGAGCCATACACACCGCAGTGAGACATTTGCAAAAGTGAAGTCTGGCTGCTGTATAGAGAATGGAATAAATGGGAGCAAAATCGAAAGAGGGGACATTTAGAGCTACTGCAGTAGTCCAGCTGAGAAATAAAGAGTTGGACTACAGTGCTGGTAGGGGACATGAAGAAAAGTGGACAGATTTAAGATACATTTTAAAGAAAAAAACTTATAAGATTTGGTGATGAAATGAATATATGAAATGAATGAGAGAGAAGAACCAAGAATGATTCTCAGATTTCAGATGAGCACCTGGTTGAACAGAGAAAGCATTTACTGGAGGGGAAAAACTGGAAAACAGCTTAACAACATACACATTCTATTCCAGTAAGAGTGTGTTATAATGGAATTGACTATTGTGTTGTGGCATACGTTTCCGCAGCATTCACCTACACTATAAAAAGAGATTCCTGAGGTGCCTGACCAGATGGCACATAGTCACCGGTTGCTGTGTCCACCCCAAACCCAAATTGGCTATTTCTCAGAATTGGGGAGTGGTTGATGGATCCCAGAAATGACAGTACTTGGATCCTGGGGGAAAATTAGCCTGAAGAGGAGGGCTAGAGGTCGTAAACCAGGGAGAGCCCAGGGGAATGCTTCCTGAGTATTTTCTTTTCTCTACTGACATTGTCTTGGCTTGCACCACGTTGGCTGCAAGGTGGTAAGGCAGAAAATGAGTTCTGTCAGCCCCGTGTGCCAGCCTTAGGTGACAGAGAAACATTTAGATCTGGCCAAGGCTGTGTGGGGCCTAGAGGTGATACTAGCATGTGCACAGGTGCAAAGGGACAGATCTACCCCTTCATCCTCTTTCCCGTTTTACTGTGGGGGAGGCGAAATACCCCAGGATGGATGACTTAATAGCAACACTGGAAGCTAAAAGATAATGAAGACATACTTTCAGCCTTCTAAGGGAAAATGATTTCAAAGGTAGGATTATATCCCTTGAAATCTATCAATCAAGTATGAAAGAAAATAAGATATTTTCAGCCAAGCAAAGGCTCACAAATCCTCCATCTATAGACTCTTTGTCAAGAAGCCGCTGGAAGATGTGCTCCACGGGATAAGGAAGTAAAACAGAAAAAAAGAAAATCAAGAGAAACAGGAAATAGCAGCTTCACAGAAAAGAGATAAGGGAATCCCTAGGAGGTTGGTTTAAAAAATAAAGTCTGTGTGCAGCAGGCCTAGAGCATGGTTAATTCCAAATTAAGTAGGAAAAAAATATACTGACATTATCTGATATGTTTGATTGTATTGAGAAGAGTTCTACATTTCTCATAAATAACAAGAAAATAAGGCAATTATTAAACACAACCAACATAATAGAAGCTATATAATCATAATATCCTGTGGAGCTCAGCTGTGAACAATATAGCAGCATTGTATGATGGGAGGAGGAAAAGAGGAGGGAGAAAGAAGTGTTTATAAGAGTAACTAAGTTTTTGCTGCCATGATATGAAGTTAATAGATAATGCCTAAAATTTTAAATATAAAATTATTATTTACATATATAAATTGTATGTGTATAAATATATACAAACACCTATCAATTTAAAAATCTAGCAATATGAAAAAACTAACAAAAGAAATCACCAAAAAGTTGGAGTTGCTTGATTCTGGAAAGCAGAAAAGGGGGTTATAGGGGAGGGGACTTTGTAATGTATTGCCTTGTAGTATATCCTGATCTTTTAAGTGTCTATGTGAAATTGGCAAACAAAAATTATAATCATAGATTATAACCACTCCCCTTAGAAACTGATAGATCGAGGAGCCAAAAATAAGGGAAGTTATTTAACATCTCTGTAACATGAGCTCTACAACATAAATTCATAACGATGCACATGTATATGTATTTGCATATGTATATACGTGTGTGTACATACACATACACCTTTTTTCATGCTCACATTGGAACATTTACAAAAATGGACCATGTAATAACCACAAAGGAAGCATCAATACTGTCCAAAGAAACACTATCATACAAATAATGTTTTCTGTATGTATATTAATCTGCTATTACGCATAACAGATTATGTTATGCAATGAAATTAGATTATGTTATGCAATGAAATTAGAAACCAATTACAAAAACATAACCAAAAAGAAACACACATCTGGGAACTACAAAATATACTACCAAATAAAGCTTTTGTTAGAGAGGAAGTAAATCAACGGTGATACCAGAGGCTACTTAGGATTAAATAATAATTAAAGGATAGTATGCAAAAATCTGTAAGATATGGTGAAAGCAATACTTAGAAATTTATACTTTTAAATATGTTTATCAAAAAAGAAAGAAAATAAATGGGTTAAGCTTTCCACTGAAGAAACTAGGAAAAAAAGAAGAATAGAATAACCCCACCACCGCCCAGAAAAAAGGAAAGAGGAAAGAATAAAAGCAGAAATCAATGAAGAAGCAAACCAAAAGATTTCATCTTTTAAAAGACTAAGGAACTGGAATATTTGTTAAAGTCCTTAATTTGCCCTAAAATCTTCAGACCTAGACAGCTTTACAGATGAATTTCACCAAACTTTCAAGGAATAGATATTCCTTTTCATGAATATATTAGAGAATAAAGAATGAGTAAAAGCTATTCAACTTACTATCAGAGACTAGTTTAACCACTTGCAGAAATCACAAAGAAATAATTATAGGCCCATTTCACTCATGATTGTGGATATGAAAATTCTAAATCAGATTTTAGCTAACTGATTTCAACAGTATGTTAAAAATGTGTCGTGATCAAGTAGTTTTTTATGCAGGAATGAGGAGATAAATTAACATCCAAAGGCTATTATAACTCACCATATTAATAAAGAAGAAAATATAATATAATTATAATAAAAGGAGAAAAACATTTGATATATGTCAATATCTCTTTATGATAAAAATTTACCTGAAAAAAGGAAAATATAAGGGATATTCCTTAACAAAATTAACTGACAAATGGTAGCTTGGAAGAAGATATTTGTAGCATCTGAAACTGACAAAGGATTATTTTCTAAAATGCACAAAGAACTCATACAAAACAGCAAGAAAAAGACAAGAACTGAAGTAGAAAAACGGGCAAGGGCAGGATGGAGAAAACCTGAATGGCCAACAAATATTTAAAGAAATGCTTAACTCTTCTACCATCTGAGAAGTGGAAAATTAAAACCACAATAAAATACCTCTTTTCTTCCAACAAATTGGCAAAGTCAGAAAGCCAGAGCACAACATGCTGGTGAGGACAGGAGGAGAGAGAAAATCCCGGGCTCCACTGAGAGGAGCCGCATAGAGAGCGGGATGGCAGTTAGTTCTTGGCAAAGCACGTGTCATCCGCGCAGTGGTCCACGGATCTCACTGCTGGTCACACAGCCAGGGAAACTCCCACAGTCCTTCAGAAAGTGTAAGGACATTCATTACAGCCTTGTCTACGCTACACGAGGATAGAAACAAACTGGATGTCTGTGTAAGTTGGGGAATGTGTAGGTGAAATGCATAGGATGCATAACATTCAGAAGTAATGTTCATAAAGAAAACAGATATATCATAAAATAGTTATGTAAAAATTTTACCCAAAAAATGAGCTCTATGGCTCAATATCATTTGTGCAAATTAAATATACCTAACCATAGCTAATATTTATGTAGTGCTTAGCACGTGCTAGACACTGTTGTAAGTACTTTGTATGCACTTTAATCCATATAACCACCCATCGAGATGGCTATTATTACTATCTTCATTATCCAGATGAAAATTCTGAGACACAGATATATTAACTAATAAGCCTCAAGGACACGTGCCTAGTATGTGGTGAAGCTAGAGTATCAACCCAGGCAAGTGGATCCAGGGTCCACACTCTTAACCACTACACTTACCACCTTGCAAAACAACTCAATATATTCTTCATGGACATAAGTTTATACAAGAATGTTTATTAAAGACATGGGACAAGGACATATTAAACATACCAGCTAATATAAGGAGAGGTGGGACAGGGTGAAGAGGGTAATTGGAAACATAAACCAGAGATTAAGGAGAACAACAGTAATATAAAATAAAATTCGAGGGGACCAATGCTGACAGAACTAATTAACTGTATATTAATCAGTATGGTGTCTGTACTGATTAACTCAACACTGCACCGCTATATTGAAAACAAATAAATAAATGTAAAGATGCTTTAAAAAGAAAGAAAAAGATACAATGCTAATTAAGAACAAGATGCACTGGACACTGACATACAGCTTTCCAATAAGTTCAAAGCAGCTAGTTTTATTTCCAGCATTGGGGCAAATTACTTTTTCTTTGCTGAGCTCCAGAGGAAATAGTTGCCTTTCTTGATAAAAGAAAAAGACAGATATGTGCAAACTAATGGCTCACCTCCAGCCCATCAAAAGATAAAACATGTGCATCTTAGAGCCCTTCTTTCTCCTGTTAGATGTGAGGGCTTTTAAGGAGTGGACATTCTGAGGTATGTATCGTGTTACATCATTTCAAAGGCACTCAGTTTAATTGAGGCATTGCAATACCAATGAACAGCATTTTTATAAAATGTAATGTAGCACTTAATCATCTCCTATATAGTTCACATTACTTCATGTGTTAATTTTTTTCAGAGTCTCACTAAACTTTACATTGCTTATGAATAGAGACCACAGCTTGTGCTATTTTTCATGCTCCACATTCCTTCCCTTGGGAGTAGGCACCAGATTAAATACTACTAAATACTTGTTCATTAAAGAGAGAAATTGAATATTTAGGTAAAGTCTAAAATACACATATCAGAACACCACCGCCACCACCCTGATGCCAATCTTGGTGCACACACACAAAAACTGTAACAGAAAATGCTATGAGATACCTAATAGGTAAAGATCGGGGTTGAAAATAAAGGAAAATAAAATATAAGAAATTCAATTTAAAGGACAAAGGAAGCAGAGTTATAGGCATCTGTGCTGAAAATGAGGGAGAAGTCATAAGGAGACATGCTGGACCCACATCCCCTAAGACAACAGGGTGGTCAGTGCTTACTCCAGAGTGCTGAACTCCAGGATAAAAAGGGGTAGGGAGGACATAAGGGACAATGCCATTGCTAGCTAAATCTATTCCACTTAAAACAATAATAGCTATAATTATGTGTGTACATACATATATATACATATACACACACACATCATGTCCATCTGTTACGCAGTAATTAAATTGTAACATTTAGGAAGATAGGAGTTGCCTCATAGGTTAACTTAAGCAGCAAACTCCAGGTTTATTTGTAATATATTGGAAAGAATATGTCTCTGTTGGATCATAAGGTGTCAGACTTTAGAATCTCCCTGTGGTTCTGAATATTGACTTTTAAGTCACTGGAACAAAAATAACATTTTTGTCTATCGTCAACCCCTTTTACTGCCCAGGAAACCTGGCACAGAAGCTTGAAATCTCTGGGTAAAGGACCTTGGGGCATTTGGAGACATGTAAGCAGGGGGGAAACACTTGGCTTGATTTCACCATTCTTCCACTTACCTAACAATGGCAACTGCAAAATTCTTATTGAATGGATTGAGCATCTGTCTGGTTTGATTGTAGCTTCAGTGAATCTGTGCCTCTGACCTCAGCTGAATTGCTATTTTATTGCTATTTGCAGCAATGTTCCACAGTAAATCACAACTTCTGTCCCTATGGCAACCACATATACCTGAGATGTTACTGCCTCTTTCTCTGACAGTAGAAAGACACATTTAGAAGAAAAAAATAATAAATCTGGTTAGTGGACCTTTCTACATTATTATGCCTGTGTTTTGCTCTGAGTTGTGCGTTTTCAATTAGGAACCCCCGAGATGAACTCAGTATTTGCATGCACATGCATGCCATTCCTTCAGCAGGTGCAAATAAAAGACAAATGTGTAAATTGTATGTGTGATCACCTCCTTCTGGGTATGAGCTGAAGAATGTATCATGTGTGTGCAGAACAGATAAAGGACATTCTCTGGCCAGGTGTAATTGCTGGCAATTCTGGGATAAAATATTTACTTTTGCCCTGTTCATTATCATTTCTTCTCTGTTTTTTTCAGGCTCCTTTTATTAGATCAATACGTCTAAGAAGGTGATTCTTGGACAAAATCACCTAGAGATTTTTATTTAAAAAGTAGAATTCTAAATTCCACAAGGACCTGCCAAATTCAAATGTGGGTGGAGGGCAATAATCCACATTTTAAACAACTTTCCTTTAATTCTTATGAATGCTAAAACTTGGGAACCACTGTAGTAGATAACCTTTGAGAGAAAGAACCGTATATTACTCATCTTTGTATTTGAGGCATCTTGCACAATTCTGATCAAGTTTAAAACAGGGTATGGCCTGCTCTCATGATCATGGTATCATCCCCAATGTCTCATGAGTGCCCATGAGTCAGGCTGGTCTTTGTCTTCACTGTCTTCTCCAAGAATCTGGAGGGGGATTTAGATGCAGGTAAAATTAGATGAGATGTCATTTTCAGATTGGTTCTGAATATAACTATAAATTCAGAATTAGCTGGTCTTTAATCCAAGAGCATGTGTTTGGGAGCTTATAGTCCATATCCTAAAACCTCACTGTTGGATCTCAAGAAGAAAGGTCTCTTTCTTTTCACCTTTACCTTTGATGACTTCAGAAGACAACTATAAAGATCACTGGAGGGTGCCAATGAGAAGAGCTTTGGGCTGTTTGCAAACAATACTGGATCTCTAGTCCACACTTGTGTCCAAATAAATGGGACCTCCCTTCCTTCACAAATACTGCCCTAGAACTTTATACAAGAAACACGAGAGTCTGAAAAATGAGACCCGTGGCACCAAACAAGTTCATTCTCTCAAAGAGAGGAATTAATAGATCCCAAATATTAGGTCCAGACACTGGAACAGTCTCAGTGTACTCGCTACTAAGAATGATCCTTACTTTCTCTTTATGTGATTCTGCAAAGGATACAGGCTAATTCTATGTGTCCTTTATCATTTCAGTATGTTTTTTCCATATAGAAACATCCAGTTCTTCAGGGAATAAAATACAACTAATGAGAGTCAAATAAATTACTATTTTTGGAGTTTCCATTGAATAAAAATGGGGGAAATGTTGCTGCATGTATGTTAATATGTGGAAGGGGTGAGTAGAAGAGAAAAGAGAGAGAAAGAAGAGAGAAGAAGTGGGGTGGTATTTCCCATACCTATAACCATCTCAGGAATTCTTATGTCTAGCCAGAAGGCAGACTACCGGGACTGCTTTTTGTATGATTGATTTGTACGGGGGAAAAATGGCGAAGGAAATTTGAAGATCTCCTGAAAGTAGACATGTAGGTGCCAGGATTAAGATTTTTGAAAAATTAATAAATGAAAGAAAGAAGGATCTGCCTCGATCCCTGGGATACTGGAGGGAGCATGAGAGGGTTGGGAGAAAAATGGCAAGCAACAAGCTGCTGGACCTGGGACAAGATTTCTGGAAAAAGAAAATATACAGGACTGGACTTGCTGCCATTTCTTGGTATTAAAGCAATCAGCATCACTGTGGGAAGTTCCAAGGTGGGTAGGCTGAAGTTGACTATGGCCAGGTATGCAACAAGCAGGTAAAGCAACGTCACCAAGGTAGCCAACAGTTGGGGTTCCAGTGCTCGGCACAACAGGTGAGTCACAGGAAGCCAGGCTGTTGAGGACAGTCTCTAAGGAGTCAGCTAGAGAGGAGTTGCATCACCAGCACTACTGGAAGGCCCTTTGGACCAAGAATTTTGAGGAAGCCTCCAAGGATACCCACTCCCTAGCATTCAGAACTTAGAAGTTTTACACCTTCTAACTTTTCTCAGATCCTCTGCTTCCCTTCCCTTTCAAACAGCCCAACATGGAATAATCCATCGTGAAAGCTGAACTTCTAATTCAACGATGCTTGCATTGCCTTCCTGAGTCATCATGCTTGTGCTGGCCCTTGTGGTGCAGCCTGTGGCCTCCACTCACATTGCTTTTTCTCATTGGCTTCAGATGGCTTCAAGTGCAGGTGACTTGACCATCATTATGACCAAAGAGTAGAGCTAGATGATTTTATCACCATGGTCCTATATGAGCAAGCAGGCGTAAAATTAGGACTTAAATGAGATTTGTCCTCATTACCTCGTCCCCATTACCATAATGCTCCCCCTCACTGTAAAGCTGATAGAAATAATGAATTGTTCAATATCACACCTCTAAAACAGACATAGAGCTCTATGGCATAATAGACGATGTTACTGTTCCATTATTTCCCCTTATGTGCTGGAGTGTTTGAAACAGAATGCATGATCTATATTTGCACATTTGTTGGATTTACTTTGTCTTATAAAATTATCCTATTTTTCTTTCATTGTTGTCTCCTGTGGCCTTCAAGAACAGCTGTTTCTTTTGAGCATCTGGCAGCTGTAGTCCTGAAGTGTCAACTTAGAGGGACGTGGTTTTGTCTAGCAGCTTAAATTCCCACACAGATACAGCCTGAGAGGATTGCATGTGCGCACAAGGAAGTATACACATACACACAGATTTATAAACCAAAAGCTTGGAGCTATAAATATGTATGAGTCACTCAATAGAATAAGAGAAACAATAAGGAAATGTAGAAGTTGTATTTCTTACAACATTTCTATTTTCAAAACTGTTTGCTTAAATAATAGTTTTAGCTTAGGGTATTGTCTTCAATAAGTACGACAGAACTAGACGATCCAAGGTCAGTTGTTCCATGTTTGTCTACGATGAGACTAATGTTCTGTGCTTTGTGTTCAGTATCCTTTGTTATAACCTTCAGTGCATTGTGAATCTTTGTTGTGCTGGCTGGCTATTGGCCTGAGAACTTTAAAAAGTTTAAGGTAACTCTCAGGCTCTTTCCTGAAGTATGGATTTTAATGGCCATTATCTTTTGAGTACACTTGGAAATATTTTCCCTTAATACATCATTTCATATGTTCCTATACAGAAACATTAGTTACAGTTTGGCTGACTCCAAGGTGCACACTTTAAATTAATACACAATACTTCTTTTCATGAAATTATTCTGAAATACAAAATATTATTCAAAGACAGCAAAGCATTTTTCCTCAAATAGTTAACATTTTAACAACATTTTAGGTACATCTATTACAAATGGGTCTTCTTGCATCTTAACTCTAGAAAATATCACCCTACATATGAATTACATAAATGTGGAATTAAAATATCAGGAAGAATTTTATACCACTTGCAAACTTGATTTTCTGCACATTTTTTCCCTCAGTTTATTCATCGAAGTATGTGACTTCACTGGGGCCAATGTTCTTTACTAATAATGCTTCTGTTTACCCTTAATTGAGAGATTTTGCTTTGATGCTTCTACCCAGAAAGAAGCTACATTTCCTGACCCCCCCTTGCATCTAAATAGAGGTAAGCAGTTTAGCTGTGGCTAGTGAAATGTAGGTAGAAAAGCTATACCCCACTTTCAAGCAAGACCCATATAAACCACCTAGGTGATCCTCAATTTTCTCTCTTCTAACAACTTTCAGTTGTATTTCAATGCTCAAGATGACTTTACAAGTTCCATGCTGAAAGCGAAGATCCCAGTCTCTGAATGCCGGCATGGAGTCATTCTCTTAAAGATTGATCAGATTGTGTATGAGCAAGAAATAAATTTCTGTTTAGTCGTTTTCTTTGTCTACAAATTTTAAGCTTAAAGATCTGAGAGAGCTTTGCGTTTTTATATATTTTTTAATCTCTCAAGGGCTCAGTCATATGTGAAACCTTTTCATAAAAAGATTGAATGCATTGATGCAAAGATACGTTCATTACATGAGACTCATCTTCAAACAACTTGACAAATCCCTACAATACTTATTCCATGTGTTTCAGCACGAGAATATAGTTCTCAACATATTTGGAGCCTAAAGAATCTTTAATCAAAGGAGATAAAAACAGTTTTTCACTCATATGGAAGGTTTTTGGGTTGTTAAGCCAAAATTACCAAATGGTACTAGCCAAGACCATTTTTACTCTGGTTCAAAGGATGTATTTCAAATATGTTCTAATTGTCTTATAATATGTTACTACTGAAAAACAGAATGTTCAGAAGTAGAGGCAAGCATACACACACACACACACACACACACTCCTCTGCGTTCATGCAATTTTATCTACAGCTGCACAAATAAGACACACAATACCTCATCCTCTCAGAGTTAGTGGCTGCTGAACATTTGTTAAAATGTTAAGCATTAAGGGTAAATGATGTACTGTCTACAAAAAACAAGGTGTGTTTTAAAATAACCGCACAGTAGCATAGTGGATTGATTAAAAGCATGAGCCTTGGAATTTCAGACCAGGGTTTGAATAATGTTGCTGCCACTTACTGTGTGACCTTGGCCAAATTATTTATTCTCTTGGAGCCTCAGATTTATTTTTGCTGCAAACCAGAATAATTTAATCATTGGATTGCTATGAGGACTAAGCTAAACCATACCTCCAGAGTGCACAATAAAATTCCCAGTACTATAATAAGTACTTAACAGATGTGGTTATTATTATTCAAATGGTTTGACTTTTATAACTGTAAGTATAATATCACACACATAACAAAAGAAAAACCTAATATTTGTTTTTCATGGACAAAGCCAAAAACTCTATCAATGAAAGAAAATTACCTTTACAAAAATAGAAGCAGAGTCCAAAGGAAGAACAAGGAGCCTCCCCAAAAATGTGAAAACTAGAAATATGCAATACTGTGACAAGGTCTGTGATTTACTTTGAAGTATTTCAGCATAATCAGTGTCCCATTATGTTTGCACCAGTTAAAGTTTCATTTTTAGCTGCAGTCAGCTGGTATTATACCTGAAGGGCCACACTCCAGAGGTTGCTCATAAGTCATTCTCTTAATGGTATCTCAATAAACAATTGACGTTTTCTAATTAGCATATGAGAAAAAATGGATTTTTACTGATAGAACCAGTGACATTATTGAATGTGATGAATAATAGAAATGGGTATATATTTAAAAAAATCAAATTATTCTAGTGCGGATTGGCTAGAATTGTTTAGAGACACTCTATGCCCTTGCAGGAAAAGGATATAAGATTCCACCCTGGCTTGTCCCCCTAACCCTTGGGAATGGGCCCATTGCTTGATCCCAAATCAGTTCTGCGTCTCGCCACTGGTTTAGGAGAATTCTGACTATAAGATGCCCACTAATAAGGACAGAGAATCTTGCCTCAGAAATTTTGTTGTTCTGTTTGACTGAAACTTTCAAACAAGGGCAGAAAGCTGGGATTTCATTAAGGCTCAAGAATATAATGTAGGAAATGTTTTGCATGCTCTTTGCTAATGAATTATTATCTAATAAATGCCTCCCTGTGTAGAAAAATTTTCACTGAAGGTTTGCTTTCGTTATAACCTGATAGCTATGTTATGGGAAGTAGTTAGATACCAGAAAGAACCTCACAGCTATGTATAGCCAAATCAGCTACGTCAAGTCACAATAAGCATTCTGCCACCTCTGACTTCTTTAAGTCCTCCCTCCAGTAGCCAGGGACTGCCATAATGATTACTCAGCATGCTAGATGGCTGCCCGTTTCCTAGGCTGAAACCTACCAAACAACATAGCACAGCAGTTCCGTTCAAGCACTGCCACCTCCTAGACTTGTGTTAATCAGCAAATTGTTTAACTTTCCTGTGCCTGAGTTCCTACATCTGAGAAATGGCCTTAATAAAAGTACCTATCTCATAGATTATAATAATGATGACATAAAATGATACACAGTTCCTGCCACATCTCAATAAGTACCAGGTCTTATTAACTTTCCAAATTTCCCACCAGAGTCTTGGTTTGGAGTGGTAATGATATTGGCTGATGCCTTCTCATTATTGCTCAATTAAGGCTACTTTTCATGGAAATCATGTCACAGTTTTATCCGTGTCTGAAAAACCCTTGAAAGGATTCTATTTGAGTTCAGTCATGGGCCTTCTTGGAGTTCCTCATTTAGATGCATTCGAGGCTCTCTATCTGGTATATGCTATCTTCAACCTGGAAGCAGGAGAATTTCGAATTTCCCTTGGTACAGTCACAGATAATTTAATCCCTTTTTCTAAAATCACCTTTTCATTTTGAAATTCCCCTTTTGCACTATAATCATGGAATAGTCCCACTTCCGTGGTCTAGCAGACTTCCTGTGTTTGATCATAGTGGTGGGCAGTGGGGGCAGTGGGAGTGGGCGGTGGGGGAGGCAGAAAGATGTCTCCCTGGAGTACTGGTTTTTCTATCCACCCCCAACCACCGCCCCTCGCCCCCCAAATCTTAGCCTGGAGGAGTGGTAGGGAACAAGTCAGAGGAGGGGGAGAGAGAAGGTAGAATGGAAAGTAGTATGTTGAAATCAGCCAAGTCCCTCTTCTCCCTTGAATGCATTTCTGTTAGGTAGACAGGAAGGGACCTCTGACCCCTCCTGGGGACAAAGGCAGGTGCCCAAGCAATTGCTGCATCTAGGGGAGGAGAGAATGCCCTACCCATCTGCCAGTCAGAACTTAGTATGCTAACTGCAAAAGAATGCAGAGGCTTCTCTAGCCCTGGGGCCAAGCAGCACAGGTCTGCAAGGTGACCTAGGATAACCTAAGGCTAATTATCATGTCTTTAGCTTAACTCTACATTGATTCACCCCCTCAAATGGGCTTTCAGAGAGGCTCATGGGAGATCCACATGAGTCTTGCATAGTAAGACTCAGATTATGTAACTCCCAACTGTCCATCACAGTGGTTCGAGGGTGACGTCTGAACCACAAGGAGGGCCCAATCCAGACACTATAAAACAAGACCCCAGACCATAACCAAGGCATTTTTTGTTATAACAATGGGTCTGTTTGTCGTCTGTGGTGAATGTATCTTGCTCTCGCTCTGTAAACCTATTTCTTGCTCTTGCTCTATAATCCTATCTTCCTCTCCTCAATAAACCTCATTTCATGCTTACTTTGCTTTCAGTGTGACTGGTCATTCTTCGGCCAAGAGCACACCAAGAACTGACATTTCAGACTGCTGACCTGACATTTCCATTAGCCACTTTGATTTTGTTGTTTTATTAATAACTTCAAAGTTTTATAATAGATTGCTAAATTTAGACATGTGTGGCTTTACTAGGTGATCTTTTTGTGCCAAATATGTATTCAAGATTTCCAATACAGTGCTACTCATTTTATTGAAACTTAAAAGATTTATAAAGGTAATTCATACTCATAGAAAAAAATTCTAAGAATACAAGAAGTCAGTAGAGTGAATTTAAACAATCTCCTAGCTATGCACCTATTATTTTAGGGCTTTTCTTTGTTTACTTAACTAGGAAAGTGAAACTAAGATTTATTGTGCTTCATGTATGTAAAGGAAAATGAAAATCCGCAGTCCTCTGACCCCCAACTCCTTATGCTAAAGGGAAGGTCAAGTCTGGAGGCTGAGTCCTGCTCATCCAAATGAATAACTGTTACTAACATTGTGCATCAGCCAGATCCTCAAGGGAAGGTAAAAGCCCTCAGGCATCTATTAAGGACGGCCCCCACAGATCATTCATAAGGAAATTCTTTGCTGGCCTCCCAAATGCAAGGACATGCAACTTGTAACTTTGGGTCTGCAGGCTAAGTGTAGCTCCCAAAACTAAAGTCTGTTGATTTCACATTAATAATATGGATTCCAAGTTTATCTGGCCCCGGTGCAGAACAGAGACAAGACGAACCCTGAGACATCTGCATAATTAATTCTTCCTTTACTCCCTTTTTCTCTTCAAACATTTATCTTATGTAAAATGTACATTTCCTGGGCTTCACAAGAATGTAACCATTTGCCTCATTACCCAATCCCCTCCTCCTTTTTCTTTCTTTATGCCCTTTCCTTTCTAAACACTGAATTCCCAAATCGCACTTTGGATAAAACAGTGACAGATGGCTTGTGCTTTTCCCAGATGTGCCCTCAAAACTTTGGCTTTGTAAACCTCCATTGATTGAGATCCTTGCTTTAGTCACTTACTTTGGATTGTCATGTATATACTGGACCTGGATAAGTCCCATTAGGATGGGTATTAATACTATCCTTCTTCTATAGATATGAATATTGAATTCAGAGAGTTTAGTCTAGAGACACAAACCATAAGGGACAAAGATTTTATTTGAACTTTGAGCCCATATCCCTATCAGTACAGCACACTGTTTCGAGAGTCATTCATAAGTGAAACAATTCAGAGACAGAAAAATAAATACTGCATGTTTTCACTTACGTATGAAATCTAAAACAACTGAACTCATAGGAGCAGGGAATAGAATGGTGGTTAAAGAGGCTCAGGGGTTGGGAGGAATGGGGAGATGATGGCCAAAGGGGACAAAATCCAGACAAGAGGAATAAAGTTTTATTTTGAGATCTATTACACAGCATGGTGAATATAGCTTATAACAGCACATTTCAAAATTGCTAAAAGAGTAAATTTCATATGTTCTCACCATAAGAAAATTATAAGTATTTGAGATAATAGATATGTTAATTAGCTTGATTTAATCATTCCACATTGTATTCCTGAATCATAACATCACTTTGTACCCCATAAATATATACAATTATAAAATGTCAATTTACAATAAAAATGTTTTGAAAAAGATAACATTTACCAATATCTGTATTCAGAAACATTCCTATCCCTAATACTGACTAACCTTCCCATGGGTTTTAAAATTTTCTAGTTTCCCACAAGAATCGTGAAGAGTCTGACAAAGTGAACCACTCATCATAGCTTCTGACTCAGATACTCCACCTCTACGCAACAGTCCAGGACATTTTTAAAAACCGGATACTCAATGTAGCAGCGATATGTGCTAACTACAGATCTGTCTGCTATAGTCTCTCTCAAGAGGCCTGGAAGCAAAGCCTAAAAACCCATGGAAAAAGACAAGTATTCTAAAAATACACCATCAGCTAGAAGAGTGAGAGCTGTTTTTCAGGTGGTGCTAAAATGGGCTATTGAAAGTATTTGTTAAAAATGTCAGATTTTGAAAGTGCAGAGACAAAAACGCAGATCTGAAGTTTGCCAGAGAGAATTGGGTTTACAAGGTTAGGAGTAAGATCCTTTTAAAGTGACCAGCTTTTTATATTAATACAACTTCCTTGACAGTGATTTGTGCATAAGCTTCTGAAGTAGTTAACCACAAGTCCTCACAGATATTTTTAATACAATGGACCCTTCAAGCTCTGATTTGTTAGTGCTGAGAGAAACAGCAGGGTGCGTTGACTTGTGGCAGCTCCAGAATAATACACAAACGTCTGGACTTGCAGTGAATAGCTGTAGAATTGCTTGAAGTCTTTTGAAAATTTTTAATTATTTTAATCTTGTGTATATAAATTTGTTAAATATCAAATCATACATAGTTGTATATATTTAAATCCCACAAAATCAAGTAATACATAAAAATATAAAGAAGAAAGTAGAATTCACCTGAAAAATCACTGCAAAGAGATAGCTAAAACATTGTTTACATTTTGACCTATCTCAATGCAAGTTTTCTCTTTTGGCACTTCCTAGTTCCTCCTTTTTCTGCTCTTGTAATCATTCACTAATTCATTCAAGAAACATTTATTTGATGCTCATTAAGAAAAAGCTACTGTCCCAGGTCCTGAAAAAGTAACAACTTCATGGTAGACTAAGGATAATAGACCATTAAATAGACGTATGCAAATCAAAATATAAAGCTGGGGTAATGGTTATCTTCTGAATCTTTGTATCGTCATTGGGTAGAGGAGGAATATGATAAACAGGTATTTGCTGAATGAGTTAATGACTTTTTGGATCAGTGATGAATATAATGTGCTAAGTACAAATAGAGGTAGTTTATGGAAGCACCAAGGAGAAGCACATAAGTATGGCCAGTAGAAGTTGTCAGAGGTCATGTCCAAACTGCATCCTAAGGCACAAGTAAAAACTAATCTGGCAGCTGGAACAAGGTGCAAAGGCCAAGTGGAAAAGAGTAGGGTGCATCAAGGGAAATACAAGGAATTAAGAGTGGCTGGAGCTTAGAGTTAGCGTAGAAATGTGGCAAGAGATGAGGTTCAAATGATACTTGTGGCAAAGCCTTAATAGGACATTTATGCCACCCAGCCAGCTAATGAGGCTGGAGTTTATCTGCGGACCAATGAGAAGCCAAAAAGGTTTTGATTATTAGAAAAATAACATGATTTCCAACTTAGGAGTCTAAACTATGTCCTATTCTCCTATACTTTAGTCTCTCGAAGTTCAGGAAATCGCCTCTTTGGAAAAAGTAAAGTTGCAATTCAAGTTTCTAGTAAACATAAACTAAGTTGTTTGGATCCACATCTCTGATGAAAATAAGCTGAATTAGATATAATCACATATTCTTTTTAAAATTAATTTATTTTTAATTGACAAGTAATTGTTACATTTACGGGGTATAACGTGATGTTTGAATCTACATTGTAGAAAGATTAAATCAAGTTAATTAACATATCTGTCAACTCACCAACTTATTTATTTTGTAATAAGAATGTTAAAAACCTATTCCTTTAGCAATTTTGAAATAAACAATACATTACTACTAACTGTGGTCACCGTGCAGCGCAATAGATCACTAAAGCTTATTTTTCTGATCTAACTGAAACTTTGTACCCTTTGATCAACATCTCTCCTTTCCCCGCCCCTCCTCCCCACCCCAGCCTCTGGTAACCACCTTTCTATTCTCTGTTTCCATGAGAGCAACTTTTTTAGATTCCACATATAAGTGAGATCATGTGGTATATTTGTCTTTCTGTGCCTGACTTATTTTATTTATCATAATGTCCACCAGGTCCATCCATGTTGTCACAAATGACAGATATAATATTCTCAAACACATGCAGGATTAGATATACAGTTGCCTGAGGGGCTTTAGAGAAAGCCATCCATGGTGAAGTACCAAGGCACTCACCGGGAAACTGCTCTCTGCGTGCCTGAGGAAGCTGCCCATGAGCTGATGCCACCCTGTGAGGCTACACAAGGGGAGATTTATGCGACTCTGTAAAAAGACCTTTAGAGAGATTCCAGAGAAAGCTGACCCTGGGGAAGTCCTCATTTTTGTTGGCTACTGGGCTCTGCTTAAACTAGGTGCTGCCAAATCACGTTTATTTCAGAAATTCAGTGTAAGCCTAGCTAGAAAAATGCACCAAACTAAAAAGGAGAAACCCCTTCATCCTATATCCTTCTAGCACTCTCTACTAACAAAGTCTGATATCATGTCACCTGGCAAAGGAAAAATGTTTACAGGTTCCAGTTCTATTATTGCAGAGATGACAATGAAGGGTATTTTGGAAGTTTAGAGGCATTAAATCAATAACTGCCACAGACAGTCCTTTTAAAAAGGCCAGGGAAGTAAAGGCAATTTGAAGTTGATATTGCAACAAGGTCACTTTTCCAGCATGGGAAATTTTTATTTTTATTTTTTTAACCTCATAGAATAAAAATAACAGAAGTAAAACTCCAAGATTATCATAAGCCAAGAAGTCTATAGGAGACCTTCCTTACAGTGAATTGGGCCCAAGAATTACAATATCAATACAGAAGCAAACCAAAAGTAGGTAAGCCCTTGCATACAATTAAAGCCTAGGCTTGATTTGCCTGGGCCATTCAAGAAACACCTTTTTCTTTAACCTTGGTTTAAGATATCCCAGATTAGTCATACACCTACTTGCAAAAATACTGGTTACATATTTGAAGCTGTCAAGTCTCCAGTTTCATAACCCTTGCCTCACTGAGACCATTAAAGACTCTATTGTATTCTTGATCCCCCCAAAATAAACTTTATCAGGAACCTAGAGAAGATTCTCATCCTCTAGCCAATGGCAAGATCTGCAAATACATACATGCAGCTAACTTAAAAAAATTGTCTCCCCATGGAATTTTACTCCACAAAATTCATGACATAGAGGAAAACATGAGCATGATGAAGAGAGAAATGCAAGGTATACAAAAGAAATGAATAGAACCAAATGGATCTTCTAGAGATGAAAAATATAATATATAAATGAAAAACACTCAGAAAGGGACCAACAACAAATGAAATCCTGGTGAATGACAAAATCAGAGAACTTGACTGCATGGCAATAGAAACTGTTCAAAATGAAGCAAACAGAGAAAAAGTTAACTAAAAAATTTGAATAGAGTATCAGTGACTTTGGGATAATACAATCTTACTTAAAATTGAAGTCCCAGAAAAAGACAAGGTGGTAGAAACAGAAACACTTGAAGAAATATTGACTAAAAGTATTCCAAATTTGGTGAAAACTATAAACACAGAGATCTAAAAAGTGAAAGAAGTAAAATAAAACTATAAAAAACAAGACCAAATAACATTGTAATTAAAAAACATCACTAAGATAAATTAAAGATGACCTAAATACATGGGAGAAATATACCACCGGTCGTGGATTGGAAGATTCAATATTATTAAAATATCAGTTCTCCCTAAATTGATCCTGAAATTCAATGTAATCTCAATAAAAATCTCAGAATATTTGTTAGAAATTGACAAACTAATTGTAAAATTTGCATGAAAATGCAAATCATCTACAATAGGCAAGAAGATTTTGAAAAAGAAGTTTAAAGTTGGAAGACTTAAATTTCCTCATTTCAAGACTTACTATAAAGTTAGCAAAATAGTGTTATACTGGCATAATATAGACATATATGGAATAGACTGGATAATACTAAAATAGACACATTATGGTAAATTAGCTTTTCACAAAGATGCCAAGGCATTCCAATGAGAAATAATAAGCTTTTCAACTAATAGTTCTATAATAATTGATCAGCTATGAATCAAAAATGTGAATTTTGACTTTTACTCACAACATACATAAAACTTAAAACAGATTATAGATCTATATATAATAGCTAAAACTATAAAACATCTAGAAGAAAATATAGTGGTAAATTTTAATGCCATTGGTTTTGGAAAAGACTTCTTCAATACAACACATACACACAAAAACATTAACTATCAAGAAAAACTCAAGAAATTGGGCTTCATCAAAATTAAAACCTTTGCTTTTCAAAAGACATTGTCACAAAAATAAGAAATCAAGCCACAAACTTAGAGAAAAATATTTGCAAAAGTAATAATAGTAAAATATATGTATATATATATATATGGTTAAGGCATGTTCAGAATATATAAAGAACATTTACAACTCAAGAAGAACAAGACAAAAAACCCAATTTAAAAATGTGCAAAAAATTTTGACATTCCACCAAAGCAGATATACAGATGACAAACACATGAAAAGAGGCTCGGTACCATTAATCATCAGGGTGATGCAAATTAAAACCACAATAAGATATCACTATATACCTGCTAGAATGAATGAAGCCAGATAAAAAAGGGTATGTATCCATTGAGTCTATAATATTTATATAAAATTTTAGAAAATGTTAACTAATCAACAATGACAGGCAGCAGATCCATGCTCACCTAGAGAAAGTGTGGAAGGAGAGTGGATCAGGGCAAAGAGAGTTCTGGAAGGCATGAGGAAATTTGGGGGGATGATGGATATGGATATTATCTTGATTATGGTGATGGTATCATGGGTATATATGTATGTCAAAATTTATCAAATTGTACACTTTAAATATGTGCAGTTTACTGTATATTGATTATATCTCAAAACAGCTGTAAAATAGGCAAAACTAAATTATATTGAATAGAAATGCATACAAAGATGGTAAAACTACAAAAAAAGAACAAGTAAATGATGACACTGAAAAGTCTGAGTAGTGGCTACCTTGAGTAGGGGAGAGGGGAGAGAAGAGGTAGTGATTAGGGAAGAGTAAATAGCAGCTTCCGAGTGGCCAGGAAAAAGTACATGGTGACTTCTGAGGCGCCAGGTATGTTCTGTTTCTTCACCTAGGTGGTAATTCACGGGAGTTTGCTTTGTAAGTATTGCGTGTGTGCGTGTGTTAGGCACTTTTCTGTATCTTAGTTATGTTTCATATACATACACCAGGTGAAGAAGAAAAGGAAGAGGGAAAAAAAAAGAGGTGGATAAGGAGGGGTGAGAGGGAGGGAAGAAAGAAAGGAAGAGAATAAAAAGCAAGAAACAGGATGGTGAAATAGAACACCCAATTAAGTACATGGAGACCCGAGTTACAGTTGTGATTCTGCCCATGATGCAACGGGATATAGGAAATGTCAGCCAATCTCTTTGTGTCTCATTAGTTTTACTATCTGAGGTTTATTTTGAATGGTTGCTGAACAAAGACCCTGAAATAGTTGAATTCTAGCAGCTTTTCCATCACTTTGAATCTTTAAGCTCAATCCCTCAGCAAATAACGGAAAATGGGCTAATGCTGCTACTCAGATCAGAGGCAAAAAGCCTAAAAAATCCAGAGAAATATGCTCCTGATTATCAACGCTTGTCTCCAGGGCAAGGCAGGGGCCCCTTGAGTCTCACTGTGTAAAAGAAGAGCAACTGCCTAAGCTCATCACTTTGTTCTGTCTTCAGTGTTGCAATTGAAGTCAGACTCTGGAGGTCAAGTCTCGGCTTCCCTTCTCACTGGTTGTGTGATCTGAATCTTAGTTCCCTCATTTTCAAAGCAAGAAACATTTTTATAGTGTGTACTATCTATCAGGCACTGTTCTAAGCTTTTCACATATAGATATTTACTCATTTAATTCTCAAAACTCTGGAGAAGATACTATTATTATCCGCATTTTAGAAAGGAGGAAACAGAGGCTGGTACCAATGGGATTATTGTGAACATTGCATAAAATAATGTATGCAAAATTTTTACACTTAAAACTGCATGCATGTATACTTACTTTAAAATATACTAATATCAAGAGAATGAGAAGACGAGCCACAGAATAGGAGAAAATATTTGCAAAAGACACACCTTATAAGGGAACATTATCCAAAATGTACAATGCGTTCTTAAAACTCAACAACAAGAAAGCAAACAACCCAATTAAAAAGGTGGGGGGGGAGGTCTGAACAGATCTGAACAGATCTCACCAAAGAAAATATACAGGTGACAAATAAGCACATGAAAACATGTCCAACATCATATGTCACTAGGGAATTGTAAATTATAACAGCAATGAGATACCCCCGCATACCTATTAAAATCACAAAATTCCAAAACACTGACAACGTCACTAGTTGATAGTGGGGGAGCCTGAGGGTGTCTGAGGGCAGGAGTTATATGGGAACTCTCTGTACTTACTACTCAATTTTGCTATGAACCTAAAACTGCTCTAAAAAATAAAATCTGTTTAAAAATATATGTATACTAATAAAATAAACCCACCCCTTTTACAATTTAAATAACTTATAATTGGGTGAACTGATTAATGGATACACACATACACACATCCCTACACATCCCAATTTGAGAATGTCTGATCTTAATTTGACAAATAAGAGATTTTCTAAAGAGGTCTAACTCATTTGCCACTCTAAAAGATTCTGGCTCTTTCATAAATAGTTTATCAGAAAATGAACATTTCCACAAAATGCTTCTCATCTAGAATTCAGTTTAGTTGAAAAAGAAAGACCAGGAAGTACCACCCCGTGCATCCTGGCCCCCACCCAGGCATGCAGGTTCACTGCCCTCAGCACACCACCCTGCCTGTGTTCCTTTCCTGCTCAGGAAAACAAGACATGTAAACACTTTTTTTTTTTTTTTTTTGAGGAATTCACTGGACATATGATGAATGATGAGAATTTGTCCTAAAAATTTTTGTATCTCTGGTAACTAATAAAAATAAAGAAAAGCACAGAACAAACTGTGCTTTATATTATGAACAAAAAGTATAGTAAACTAAGCTAAACACTATATCAAGAGTATAGCTATTTAGAAAAATCCCTTGGTCATATATCAAATAGATTAAGGTCCAAGTTGAAAATTTACATGCGCTTTATAAAACCCACCAGCTCGTTGGAAAGAGCCTGAATTTCCCATGTGTATACTACATAAATTTCACAAGCATAAGCAATCCATTTGTCTTCATTTAGCCTTCAACCACTTCATTCCCAAGGAATTTCTTAACCATTTAAATAGAACTTCTGAGATGGTACATTTCTCAGCATAGAGTTTAACTTCCCAGAAGCCTGAAGCTTAAAGGAAAAATGTGGACCATCTTGGGAGATTATGGATAAATTACAGTGAGGTAATTTTCACGAAGTGCCCTGGGATAGGAATGACCCTCCAGGAAGCGATATCAATGAGGGAAGGCACAGGAGTGCCCATCAGGCCATTTTCCTACCTCCAAGTAGGACTGCACCATCTACTGGCCTGGGTCACACGAGGTCCAACTTGTACGGAGGCTTTGGAGTGGTCCCCCTAGGGAGAATTTTGACTGTTACTGGGAAGGGCACAGTCAGGATATTGACACTGTCTGGTTATTTACAGAGAGAATTTAATATAGACAATTGTTAACCAAGTTTAAAAAACTGCAAAGGCAAAAAGGAGACACTGAGTTGTCCCAGAGGGAGTAATTGAGAGAAGTAGCTACCGCCCCTGAGGCTGAAGAACAAGTAAAGAGTTTGGGATAACTAGAATTTAGAAGCTCAGAGGAGGGGTCCTGCAGAACTGGAAACCAGACCTGCGAGGGGGGAGGCTGCTGGCTGGTTCTGGCTGCTCAGAGGGCTGCAACATGGCAAGGCTGCTTCGGAGAGTGTGGATGAAATGTCCAGAGTGAAGAACTAATTCTGGGATGAAGTGGACAGCAACAGGAAGCAAAGCAGGAAAGAGTAAATTCCTTCTCCCTTATTCCTTTGAGTCTCCACTAGTAAAGAACCAAACAGACAGACACGTGGCAAAAATGAAATGTGACTCACAGGGCCCAGCCCCAGCATCTGAAACCAGAGTAAGGAAGACTGGTTTGTGCTGAGATTCCACAGTCTAATTGCCAACATAACATCTAAATTGAGAGTTGGTACAGCTTTACAAGTGGGGTTTGTAACTCTGCAAAAAGAGACTGGGGACAAGACAGTGGGACAGAACCCAGGAAATCAGTTGAGAGTAGAGAGATGGATTAGGGGCTTGATGATGGAGACATGGGCAGCTGAAAGCCTTCTCTCAGCCTTTAACATCACTGGAAGGCTCACTGGCAAGATTCTTTAGTGAACACGTTAGTATCTTGAAAGGGATGATAACTGTAGCCAAGTAAATGAGCTTGTCTCTCTCTTCCTTCTTCAAGAGGTATCTGTACCTTGGGCCAAAAATAAAAACCAAAAAGGAATAGCCTTGTTTCCTATTAACACAAAGACCCTGCTACCACTTTGAAATTACTACTTAACGAACTGCTGCAGTTCTTAGATGGCTGCGCAGACTTTCTCCTAGTTCAGGGAGAGAGGAGTAGTGCTCTGGTTTTCCTAAACAGCATGCTGGATTCAGCATGTCTGGGGACCATCATGCATTGGAACAAAGTGTCTTGTCCCCTATGACCTGGAGTTCCTCGCATTTATACCAGAAAATGAATCACATATTCAAATGTCATCATTGCTCTGTTTTTCTCCTATTCATATGCCTGTTATGACTTTAATCACAGCTTTCCTCCCGAGCTGCAGTGAAAGAGGAGTGAGTGAAGAATTCTACATCCTACTGTGATTGGAGTTTTATGCAATGCTTTACTGTCAGACTTCATGCTCTTCGGGAAAAAAGTGATCTTTCATTCCAATCAATATTTGTTCCCCTTTTCCTGAACACACACACAGAGACACATTTAAAATGATCTTCTGTAAAAAGAGAAAGAGCAATAAAATAAGAATATTGTCAGAAAATATAAAAATGAAGATATAACAGCAAAACAATAAAATGCATATGCACTGAGCTGTTTATAAATGCTAGGGGCGAGGAAATAAAGTGGAAGTCATAGCCTGCCTCATTCATTCACGTCAGAGTAGAATGAATCATAACAACTGAGTTAGTGACTCAAACAGTAATTTAAGAAGAAATTTGGGAAGGAAAAGGATGAAAGGAGGAGCAGGCAACTCTATAAACCTTGAGAGCATCTCTTCATGCAAAACTAGTGGACCAAGGTGTGGCCAATCTACTTCCAGCAATGAACCATCACTGGGTGTCTCTGCAAACTGATATGATGAAGACCTCCCTCCTCATTCTAAAGACGAGTAAGATAAATAGATCAACCAAATCTGGGTCTGTTTAGCTCATCATTTGCTAAAAGAGATGTTGAGACTTCCTGCTTTGGATGGTAAACCCAGAGACATAGCTAACTAAGGCGTAGCAGGATCCTAAAAGACAGATTACCTATTATTAACAGTTGTCCTGAAAGAAACAAACAAAAAAAAAGGCATCAAATTTAATGACAGCTGGTAGTTTCTGGAATTAATTAAGGAAACCAAAAAATAAAAATGATTGCAAATCACTAAGTCTTCAAATCAAACTGACTATCCCAGGCATCTTCACCCAATAGGGGATCTAGGGAGAGATGCTTCAGCCCTTCCAGGACCTCGCACAACTGAGGAGTAAGTCAGGGCCATAGAATGGAGGTTCACAGTCATTTTCCCCCCTCGAAAACCTACAAAGATATGTTTTATAGGGAGGGGGCAGGAGCAGAAATGTTAGGTAGATAGCAAGGGATTCTGGGTCTCCTAGGGATGAAAGTGGATGGTGTTGCCTTGGTGCAATTGCCCCACCTGGGAAGAAGGATGAGTGTGGACCCCAGGCCCGCATCTTGGTCATGCCCCATCCTAATCTCCCAAGCAACTGCCAGACCTGGGGAGGAGGGAATACCCTACAAATATGCCAATCAACTTAGCACCCCAGCTGCAAAAGAATGCAAAGGACTCTCTAGCCCACGGACCAAGCTGCCTAGGTACCATAGAGTCCAGAAATTGACCTAGAACACCCTGCATGTGTAGTAATGCAACTCCCAACTATCCAATCAAAGTGCTTCTATGGTGACATTTGAGCCACTAGGGAGGTCCCAGTCTGGGCACTATAAAACAAGATGCAGACCATAACTAACCCCTTTTGTGTGCCCCTCCGTTTGCTCTCTGGTGCAACAATGGGTCCAGTCATCACCTGTGTTGTATGTATCACACTCTGTAAACCTATATCTTGCTCTTGCGCTGTAATCCTGTCTTTCCCTCCTCAATAAACCTCATTTTTGTGCTTACCTCACTTTGTTGTGTCTGATCATTCTTTGGCCATGAACACACCAAGAACTGACATTTCAGACTGAAACCTGACAGATAGAGGCTATGCTCCAGTGAGACAACTGCCCCTGATTGTATTTACTTCTAAGTGAAGGTGTTTCACATAGAAAATCTTTAGGAAAAGGGAGAGAGAGCTCATTGCCTGGTTCCACAAGAAATACAGAAGATCCTTGGGGAGGGAGAGATTGTTTCATGAATTGGGGAGGTAGCTGATAGCCACGCAGTAAGATATGTTTCATTCCTACTCCCTGGGCACTGAGGCCAGAAAGAGCATACTTGGGTATTTGGCCCAGTCAGTTACTCTTTCTTCCTTGAAAATGTTTTTCTCTTGGTTTCTATGACATTACCAATTTTCCCACAATGCTACAATCTGCTATGCTCCTCTTTCTCTGATGGCTATAAAGGGAAGATTGCTCCAGAGTTAATGAGAAGCCTCCTTTTCGTTCTGCCTGCCCTTCTAGCACTGTACGCATGACCTCCTCCTGTCCTCTGGTCAACAATCCCAAATGTGCTGATCTCCTCCTGATAACCACTGTGTGCACGCTCAACTCCTACTCAACACATCCAACAGATATTAACACATCAAATATGTCTAAAACGCTCCTACTCCCCTCCCAATCTGTTCCTAGGGAGTCTTCCCAGTCTCATTAAGTGGTCCTAACCCTTGCTTAAGTCAAAAACTTAGAAGTTGTCTGTTTCTCACCCCAAAATCAATCCAGCAGTGAGTTTTGCCAGCTCTAAATATATTTCTCTATCCACCCATTTCTCCCCATCTCCACTGCCGTCCCTCTAATCCTAGCACCCCACCTCCCCACATCCCTTGATTATGGCAGTGACCTTATAATGATCTCACTGCTTTGCTCCTGTATCCCTACAGCCCATGCTCCACACAACTCTGCTTCAATGATTAATTAAAACATAAATCAAATGGCATCGCTCATCATTAACGCTCTCCAATGGCTCTCTGAAGTACTATAGAGTAAATTTAATACTCCTTCCATTGTTCAAAGCTCTGTAATACCTGTGCCTTTTCTCCCCTTCCAGCCACATCTCACATTTCTTCCTCCTTTAAACTCATTACACTCCAATCCTCAAAAGCTCTAAGCTCATACCCATCTCAGGGCCTTTGGCCTTGCAAGGGTTGGTTGGTTTGTTTGTTTGTTTGTTTGTTTTTATTTTTTTTTTTTTTGCCTAGAACACCTTTCCCTCAGATCTTTTCACAGCTGACTCCTTTTACATGTCTCAGCCTAAAAGTCTCCTCTTTAGAGAAAACTTCCCTGACAAAACTTCCAAAAGTTTTAGAACCAAAGAGACCCTATAAAAATAGAATCACTGGGCAGAGAGAAGCTTCTTAAGATCTTAGTTCTGGAGACGGAGCCTTTTCTAAAAAAAGACTGAGATCTAGGTAAGTCTATGCTTGGATTACTACAAGTCAGATTCAATTATTTGCATCACAAAGGAGAAGTCCTACGCAGGGTTGAAGTGAAGATAAAAAGATAAAGATGGGAGATACAAGATGGGAAAAGATTCAAGAAGACACAAGAAGATAAAAGATGAGAATGCAGCTGACTAGGATAAAGGGATCATAAAAGAAGAGGAGAAAAGGAAAGACAAGGGCATTGAGGATGAGAAGTCCTCCAAAAATAGCGGATAATTAGTGTCAGTGTTCTTTTCGATCCCTCTTGGTGCTAAAGGTAAAAAATGACAGCTTGACCTCCTGAAAAGAATTGCTGGCAGCTGGAAAGCAAAGAAGAAAACTCAAAGAGCAGTTTTCCAAATGGGACAGCTACTGAACAAAAGGCTGTGACACTAAATTAGACTGGGAAATTTATTTACCCTACCAAATAATATGCTAGAGGCAGAGAAAGAGCTTCCTCAATCACCTAGGCTAGGCTTACCACAGTTAATGAGGCTTGAAGATAAATTATGAAAACTGTCCCATGAGGCAAAACAAGACGGAGAGAAAAGGGAGTGGTCACCAGGGTCCCAGCAGAAAGTGAAGGTGACTGATTCTTAAAAGGCAGACGCAGTTGGGCGGTAAATCCTCCTGTCTCTATGCCAGTTCTCAGTCCATGTGTAGCTGGGCTCAGGCCCCAAGGTAGAAGTTGGGATGCCACAGTGGATGACTATAATTGATCCAAATCAATTGAGTGAATCAATTGATTCACTCACAGAGTGCCCAAACCAAGAGCCTCACTCAAGGTTCCTGGTATCGAAGATCAAAAAGCAGGGACAGAGCGAAGCAGTTACCATCATCAGTGGCCCTGAGTGGCAACTCAAAACATCACACAAGACTGTAACATCTTGGGTTCTGTGTAACTCAAAGTCTAGACTCTTCATAAGTTAAAGTTCTGATTCTAAATAAATCCACTAGTGTGCATTTCATTTATCTTTCCTTAAAAGAAAAAAAAAAACGTTTTAGCATAATAAAATAAACTTCTCGATTTATACAAGAGGATGGGGTTAATGTCCTGTAATCAGATACCTTATTTTGTCAAAATGTGAATAATTAAAACTACAAAACTGGAAACAGAAAATTTCATGGTTAACGTGTGTGTATGTGAGTATGAGCATGTGTCGAATGATTAGCTTGGCTAAGTTCCTTGTGACAATGTTTGTGTGGACATACACATTCACTGTCTTTTCTCTTGGGTCATGCTGAAGATAAAAATTCACCACTAAGAATTTATAACACCAATATACTGCATGTAGTTAATATATCCTTTCGTCTGAGGTTTGCTAGAGAAATAGTGGACTTTGGAACTTAATATTGTTAGTATAAATTAACTGACACAGTTTATCAGCAACCCTTTTCTATTTCAGACTCAATATCTTTTGAAATTTGAGGGGATGTGGGTTTTGCTTTTTTTTTTTTTTTTTAAATCAATAACACTTCACATTTCAGTTGTGATTTCCTTGATTTGAGTAGAGATTCCTTCCTAAATTCTTTGAATTTCAAGCAAAATTTTCTCCTACTGTTTAAGGAAAGAACTCTGTTTGTCTCAAAAGCAGTCTTTAGGGTTGGTTGAAGATTAAACACTGGCAAAGAGGAAAAAAAAATTGTAATGGCACCATGCCAACAGTTCAGAGTTAAACGAAACTTTTTAAGCCTTTTAATAATTTGGCCTAAAGCCACTACCTCCCAGTTTGGCAGAACAGGTGGAGATAATAACTCTACAGTCCTTCTTTAGTGAAAGCACAGTATGAAGCAATTTTGAAAGGATTATTGCATACTTTTATTTTTAAATAAAAAGTAAAAGGTGAGGAAGCATATGGTACAATATCTGGGGATTCTTGCTCGCTTATTGCAATTGAATCAGGAAAAAATCTGTCAGTAAATTGGGCCTTTACTCCTTTGAGGTGAAAATGTGTTTTATCTCATTCTCACCATGAAAACTACCTTAAACCATGAAATTGTGGGTATGGGCAGGGTATGCTGTAATTCAAACCAAAAATGTGGATGCTGATATTCAAGCAAAAACAACCTTCTAACTTTCCATTTTCTCTTTGTGAAAACATTCCAGCCAGCCCCCAGAATGTCTGAAAATTGCATGAGTATTTTAATGTACATATAAATATAAAATGAATACGGAACTATGACTGAAATGTACTATCCGTACTTACCTTTTATAATTTGATTTTTGTGAACCCAGACCACATTATGAAAGCTCACAAGAAAATTGTCAAATATAAGCTTTTTGGGTGTGAGTTTTCATGTTATAGTCTTGTACGTGTTTTTTATTTTTTTAATATATATTCAATTGTACCTCCTATGAGCCTATAAATATTGATATGAGATTAAAATTTGATGTGAAAACCTCAATGCCCCACAAAACTAGTGGAAATGCTACTTTGGTTGAAATTCTTTGAATATCCAAACAAGAATGGTTAGAGTGGATCTGCTTTGCCTAATACATCTTCCTGTTTTTTACCTTACATTTGCATCTAGAGTTTCTGAAAATAAAATACGTCTTTTACTTTATGATTCCATACCCCACAAACAGACCAGTAAAGCAATGTTCATAAAACGCAAATGGGCATGTGGAAAACTATCATTATTGAAAGGTTTAAAGCAGGACTGGAGAAAAGGAAGCCTTTCCAGAGAGACGGGTTTTAAAATCTATAATTTTTTATTATAATTAATAGATTTTATTTTTAGAGCAGTTACTGTAATATTTTTAAAACAAATGAAAAAAGTATTAATACTGAATATTTATGGAATACAATCTATATCAAAAAGATCAATAACGTCATGAGTGGGATAATACAAAAATAGATTCTAACGTAAGGGATTCCAGTTAATAGACTGAGGCCAGAATTCCCGTCCATTTCCCTGTGGTCCCCTAGGAGTCAAGTCTGGGTTTCTTTCTCTGTAGGCAGACAGTGTTTACTTTGACGGTGCCAACATGGAAGATCATTTGAACCTCTCATAGTTTGGACCTAATTCTAAGATGTACAGAAAGAGGGTCAGGAGAAAGGAAGGAAGCAAGAAGAAAGAAAATGGAAATCACAACCACCACTTGTTTCCATGGATGCTTAATCTATGTATCTGCTTTCAATCCCATTAGTCCCACGGCTCAAAATGAGGTGAGTAACACAATCTAAATGCTTCATTATCATACGTGTGGATCATGCCAAAAACATTTAAATGCACATTTGGTGCTGAGAGTAAATAGTATCAATATCAACTATGTAGGTAGAAATACATGAAACCTCTCCTACTGAAAAAGAATTAAAAGCAAAATAAACAAAGGCTCCCGTAAGTATTCCTGGACCTCAGAGCTTGGTCAGCCCTGCCTCCAGGCTCAGGCAGGTTGGACATCTGTACTCAGCCCATGGAGTCAAGATCTCTTCCCCGCAGCAGTGACAGTGAAACCCAATTCACTGCAGAGGAGAACCATCCTAAGAAAAGTAGCTCCCCACCCCCGCCATCCATCATATCACTCTGTTCAGTGTTTCTGTACCTACTGCTAATGGAAATTGTCTTCTGTATCTGCATATGTCTGGATTTGCATGTTTCCTGTCCTCTGCTACAAGAATGCAAGCTCCAGGGAGCAGAAACCTCATTTCTCGGGTTCACTACTGAATCTCCATCTCCCAGAATAATGATTAGGACAGAGTAGGAGGAACACTTGCTGACTTTGCCAATGAGTGTTCTGGATTCACAGAACAAGGCAGGCCACAGTGCCAAAGTAGACTTGAATCTATTTTTTGAAAGTCTGATTTATATGTAAAATCAAGACAGGGAAACACAGGCTCGCACAGATGTGACAGAAAACATCCTGGAGGCTATTTTGCAGTACTGGCTAAAAGCAGGGTGTGAATATTACAACTAGTGTGAGGGGTTGGGCACAGCGAAACAAAAGGTGAAATGGCAGAATTCTACCGCATCTAAACTAGAACTTGGTCAACTAGAGAGTTGCTGATGTTCCCAGAAGGCAAGGCCAGCAAAAAAAACCATTGCCTGCCTCCTGGTCTAGTAGGATTGACATCGGTGGGTTCACTTCAGTTCCTTCTTTAAACTCAGCAAGACACATATATTAATAGTTGCTTCTCTGGGTCAAATTGCTCAATTTTGATCGAGAACTCTCCCTCAGCTGACATTTTCAGTATGTACACTAAACTTAAGCAGTGTGTTTCTAGGCCTTTACTCCTTCCTGGCCATGATAGTACAAGCCTCCCTCTCTAGTGTAAACTTTAGCAGTACTCACCTCCTCAGTGCCTAGCATGGAGCCTGCCACACAGCAAGCATTCAGCAGAGATCTTGGCTCTGTTACATAAACGAATGGGTTTTATGTAGCTGTAGTTGTTTTGCAAAATATATGTTTGTAATAAGTTTTGTTTTTTTTTTTTAAAGGTTCTAGAAAATGGAATACTTGGGGTCAGTATGGCTGAAAGCTAATGGACCATGACAGGAGGAACTTGGGAGGGAGTAAAAAAAATGAAAGAGAAATCAGAAGATGACAACATATTCTCTTGTCACTGTTGCTGCTCCGTTTCTCTCCTTCATCTCCCTGCCCAGGGTCTTTCATGAGGGGAGACTTATTTCCTTGCTATTTTTATTCCAGTGCTCCTGCTTACATGATTTTGTGACTCCCTGGTGCTAACCTGGCCTGCTGTGAATGCCCTTCCAGGGTCACCTCCCCAGTGCCAGAATAACCCCGTTTCCATGGGTGGCGAAGCTTCTGCCGTGTGGGCTGGCTGGCAGGTGCACAGCTTCCCGGCCATGTGGATGGCTCTACACGCACTGCCACTGGGGAAACGCCCTGTCCTCACTCCCTCCTCAGCTGTAGCATGGACGTCCCCTGCGTTTGTCCTCTATGTTCACTCAATCCCCTGAGCCTGTTGGGGTCCGGGATCCAAACGGGAAACCTCCTTCATTTCCTATTTCCTTAGTAGATTTAAGAAACAAAAACAAAACAAAACAAAACAAAAACAGCACAGCCTGGAGGGGAGGGGAACCTTCATACACTAGGACAAAACAACTTCTTGCTTTCCAGCAAACTCCAACATTCTGTGGATTTCCAGAAAAAAAAAAGATTAACCTCTAGAGTCTCCTTAACCAGAATTTTCTTGCAGATAAACCAGTTAGACTTAGTTTTGCTTAACTGATATCTCCTCCTGGACAACAAAATAAGAGTATCAAAATCATTATAAGGCCACCCATTAAAAAATGATACGTTCAATGACTATATAAGAAAACTGCCATGATATAAAACCATGACATAAGAGTGTTATGGATAATGTTTTCTTTTTTATACTTTTCTGCATTTTAAAAACTTTCCTCAGAGAACATACATTATTTTAAAAAGGAGAACAAAGACTTGAAAGTATTTTGTTAACGTTGTTACTCAAATATCTTTTGCTTTAAATGTTGGTTGAAGTATTATTATGAAGGCAAGAATGTACAATTTTTTATAAAGTTCTCATTAGTATTGTCTAATTTCGGCAAATTATTTCTTTTGTTGTTCTTTGCCACTTATTATACATTGTTTTATAACCTTATCAACTATCTGCAAATAAAATCCATTGCTTTCAAGGCAGTATACTTCTTCAATGCTTTTAGTTTTAATTGCAGTATTTTTCAAGTTGGATTTGCTTAAGCCACATATTTTGTATTCAAACAGATGTTCATCATATAAATATTCATACTGAGTTTATGTGGTTCATAATTCCTTGTATTACAGATTGTTTCAGATGAGTTTACAGACCTCATTTCCTTCCGACTTAAAAAATGCACCCAGAATAATATTTAAATTACATTTACACATCTAATAAAGATGTGCAGTCATTTTAACAACCTCTTCCCTGTCAGTCATTGATAGGAAAATAGAACCTGACAAGCACAGGCTTCATCCTAACAGGCAATGCATTTGAAAGTGTTATCACTCTGTGCTAGGGCTGTCTTTTCCTGGGATATCATCAACCATCAACGTGAGGTTTTTTGAGAGACTCTGCTGTCCCTTCCCAGGTAAAAACACAGTACACACGTATATGTCTCTTTCCTCTTAGCAATCAGGTGTATACCTCCATTTGGAGCAGGTAGTTTTAAATCCAAATTAATGACATGGTGATTTGCACACCTGAGTTCTAAGTATTATGTGAGTTTACAAGATTAAAATTTAATATAAACCAAGGGATCGGTTGTTTCTTTTTTTTTTTTTTTTTTTTTTTTTTTTTTTTTTTTGAGACAGAGTCTCTCTCTGTTGCCCAGGCTAGAGTGAGTGCCGTGGCGTCAGCCTAGCTCACAGCAACCTCAAACTCCTGAGCTCAAGGGATCCTCCTGTCTCAGCCTCCCGAGTAGCTGGGACTACAGGCATGCACCACCATGCCCGGCTAATTTTTTCTATATATATTTTTAGCTGTCCATATAATTTCTTTCTATTTTTAGTAGAGATGGGGTCTCGCTCTTGCTCAGGCTGGTCTCGAACTCCTGAGCTCAAACGATCCGCCCACCTCGGCCTCCCAGAGTGCTAGGATTACAGGCGTGAGCCACCGCGCCCGGCCAGGATCGGTTGTTTCTAGGGGATGAAATACAATATTGTCTGGGCAACATCATATTCATTTTCAATAATAACTAACATTTGTTGAGTACTAACTGGATGCCAGGTCTATTGTAAGTGCTTCCCAACTAGTATCTCATTCAGTCCTCACAACCCTGTAAGAAATCTGCTCTCATTATTCCTATTTCACAGGTGAAAAACTGAGGAAGAAGGAAGCAATGTACTAGGCCCACAGTCACAGCTAGTAGGTGGCAGTGCCAGAACTCTAACTCAGAAAGACTCTCTCTCTCTCTTGACCATTACTCTGTACTTGCTCACAAATATAAACTATAACTGTAGAAGTCACCAAAACACATTCCTATGTCTCCTTCCTTTCATTGTTTCCTCCTTTTCTCCAAAATATTTTCATTTCTTTTGGTCATAAGATCTTTTGTGCATTGTCAAAATGTCTAGTCCAAATTTCCTCATCAAGTACAAGAAATGCATTTTCATACCTCTGATAATTTACAGCCATTCAAACACTTAACAGTGTAGTGCATTGGGTTCTTATTTCTTTATGTATATAAAATTTCTCCTTTTCAGGGACCCTAAGAGATGGGTCAAAGGTTCAAATTCACAGTATTACTTATGGCAGCAAAATTTACAGCAGAACTTACTCAAAATATGTAGTCTCTAAATTGAATTTGCTGAAAAGACTGACACATTTTAAAATATCATGTGTTATTGTATCCTCTAGAATGCACTGAGAAAAGGAAGCAAAAAACAAAAACAAGCAAAACACTACAGTTGCCAAGTACCTGCTAGATGCCTCAGTGCTCAAAGTGTGGTCCTCAACTAGCAGTAGTTCTATCATCTGGGAGCTGGTTAGAAATGCAGAATCTCAGGCTATATCCCAGACTTACTGAATCAGAAACTGCATCTTAACACCAATCCCTGGTCAATATACATGCACAGGAAAGTTTTAAAAAGCACTGTAGCAGAGAACCATAGCAGGGAGCCTCCAGTTACCATACTTCAGCCAGCATAAAAACCATCCTGACGTCACCAAGACAGACAAAAGTGAGTGCCATCACCTACCTAATCTCACCCTCATTCTGCCAGGTCAGAATAGGCATGGCTATTGTTAGGTGTGAGTGGGAAACACATTTTTGCCAATAGAACATTCACTGTGTCACAAGTTTAAGAAGTTTCAACTTTGTCATAAAGCCAGTGAGGACTCATTCAGGACTTGAGAAAATAAATCATATGATCAGATTACATTTTAGAAAGATTGCTCTGGCTACAGGGCGGAGAACAAAGGAGATGGGCAATCAATTTATGCAGTGGGGAAGTGTTGGTAACCTGAGTAATCAGTAGCAGAGGACAAAGCAGAGGGACTCAAAGGTAGACCTGTCAGAACTTGGAGGTTAATAGGGATGTGAACTCTGAGGAAGAGAGAAGGGAGAATTAGAGAGAATATTTCATGACAAAAACTGTTTTTTAAAAAGAAAGAGAAATGATTTGCACTAAACATTTAAACAGTGTTATACTAGCCCAAAAATGAGTGGATAGATCAATTCAACTGAGCAGAAAGACTACAAGAGGCTCAATTTCTTCCTACAAATGTTTATTATGATAAAAGTAACAGTTAACTTATTAAGGACAGGGTGGATTATTCAATGAATAATATTGGGATAAATGATTAATTACTAAAGGAGAAAAAAGCTCTTTGCCTCATGCCAAAATGAGATTGAAATAGATTGAAAATATTGTATGTGAAAATATTGGATTGTAGTTGTATATGAAAAAAAAATTTTAAATAGGTGACCATTAAATTGATCCTATGGTACAGAAAACTATACTAAAGCACAAAAGGAAATGATAAAAACCATAAAGAAAAAGGTAGATTTGATTATATAAAAATTAAAAACATCTGTATTACAAAGAAAAATTAGAACATAATCATCTGTGAATAAAGTCTTACTAATTGAAAGAAATAGATTATGAAAGTAATAGCAAAAGGAGAAAAGAGGACAGAAAATTTACCCCCCAAAAAGTATGATTCATAAAAAAAGAAAAGAAAATTTGTTTAAGCACAGTAGTAATCAAAGAAGTAAAAATTAAGATAATAAGAATATTTCTTCTTAAATTGGATTAAAATACCCACTTATTGTTCCAGGTGCAGTAAAATTAGTAATCTTTACACAAAAGTTTTTGGAACACAATTTGACAATCTGTTATAAAATATTTAAAATGTTCATATTCTTTGACCCCCAAATTTCACTTTAGGAATTTATTCTAAGAAAATTAGAGCTATGTATAGTAAGTTTGATGTACAAAACATGTTAATTTCAGCAATTTGGAAATGGAAAATCTAAAACAAAGTGACAAATACCCGAAGGCTGATTAAACAAATTATGCTTAACCATTAAAAAATTTGTTTGGCAAAACACAACCCAAGTATCTGCTATCTCCAGGAAACACATCTAAACCACAAGGATCCACAAAGACTCAATGTGGAAGGAAGGAAAAAAATATTCAACACAAATGGGAACCAAAAGAAAGCAAGTGTAGCCATTCTCATATCAGGTAAAATTGGCTTTAAATCAACAAAGATAAGGAAAGACAAAGAGGGCCATTATATAATGGTAAAGGGAGCAATTCAACAAAAAGACATAACAATCCTAAATATATATGCACCTAACACAGCAGTTCCCACATACATAAAGCATATTTTACTAGAGCTAAGTAAGCAAAGAAATAAATAGCAGCATCATAATTGCCAGGGACTTCAACACCCTACTGTCAGAGCTGGAAAAATCATCAAAGCAGAAAATAAATAAAAACATAAAATGTAACCAAAATGTTTATACTCTCGTAATATCCTGAAATAAAAATTTAAAAAAAAAAGAAAATAAATAAAGAAACTCTGGGCCTAAATCATACTGTAAATCAAAGGGACATAACAAACATTTACAAAACATTCTTCCCAAAAACTACTGAATATAATAGTGCTTCTCAGCAGCAGATGGGACATTCTGCAAGATTGATCATATCTTAGGCCACAAAACAGGCCTCAACAAATTTCAAGAAATAGGCATCACACCAGGTATCTTCTCAGACCACAGTGAAATAAAACTAGAAGTCAATTCCAAAAGAAACACTCAAACCTACACAAACTCATAGAAATTAAACAACCTGATGCTGACTGATTATTGGGTCAAGAATGAAATTAAGATGGAAATCAAAAGATTCTTTGAACTGAATGACAAAGGAGACAAAAGCTACCAAAATCTATGGAACTCAGCAAAAGCATTTCTCTGCTTCCCACATTTAGTTATTTAGCAACTATCCCTAGGCTGTCTCCCCATTCTTCACACCATTCTCACGAGCAGTCAGGCTCAGCTCCCTGGCATATTTTTTGCCCCCACTTTTTCCAAAAGAGATTAAGTTTTCAGTTGTAGTTAACCACAGAATCTTTCTAGTCACCACAGGACATTAACTAGTGTGTACTGGTTTTGCCTAATGAAATCATGAAGCTATTATAGTCAATGTTTAGTAATGACATTTCAGAGTGGGCTTATGATATTAAATATAAAACAAATGAGATAATAGAATATGCTGCCCACCAAAAGGCTTAACTTACTTGCTGGCCAGTAATTTTCCTGCATGTTCAAACTCCTTTTTGATCTCAGTGCAAGGTGTCCATATAAGTTAGCATCCAAACTGGGACTTTTTTAATGTTAACAGAGATGCTATTAATAAGTAGGGTTAGGACAATATGAGTTAAAAAAAAAAAAAAAAAAAGTAGGTCCTCCTATCCCCGGGATAGCCATAGGAACCAGAAATAGACCTCAGAGAAGACATGGACTCAAAGAACAGTTGTTACATATCAGCTTTATCAGAATCTATAATACCATGAAACTTTGACAAAGAAGATCTCTAAGTAAATATATTTTATAAACTCAGTACTTTAAATTTCCAGAAAGGAACTAACTTTCCTTATTAGGGATAATTTTTTTATCTCAAAACTCTGAAAAAAATCACCAAACTCCTTCAATAAACTAAAATTAAATGTTGGAGAACAAGCAGGCTCTTAGAATAATCTTGAACTAAATTTTATAACAAGTTTTGTAAATAAATAAAATTATGTTTCAATATGGATTTTTAACTTGTAAGCTTTTCCCAGTACAGATTTCTTCCTCAACTCTCCATATTTTAGTTCAATCTATGATTTTTGCAAAATGTCACTTGGGAGCATTTGTATCTAAAGCACAGTTTGAAAATTGAAAAGGATGCTAAATGTTTAAAAGCTATGTAACCTTATTGCTCTAAGCATTGACAATTTAGAAGTTCTTAATACCTCCCTCCATATTCAAGCCATTAATAAGTCATACTGATATTCTTTCTCAAATATTTCTAGATTCTGTTCATTTTTTTTTTCACCTCCATTATAGTCTCTTTAGCCCCAAATATGCTATTGTCTCTTGCCTGGTCTACTGTATCATTCTTCTAACTAGTTTCTCACATCAACCCTTGTCCCTCTCAAATCCATTCTCCACATGGCATCAGAACGACCTTTTCAAAATGCAAATCTAGTTATGCTACACTCCCATCCCACCTAGGACCCTTCAAAAGCTTCATATTTTCTCATAGATGAAAACCAAAATCCCTAATGTGCCCATTAGCACCCTACTTGCTCTACACTCTCAGAGCAAAATCATTTATCTTCTAAAGTCAGAAAATATTGTGTGGGTTTTTTTTTTTTTTTTCTTAATTTTATTCTTTCTCTGGCTGGGGTCCTTAGCAAAACTATTACCTTTTTCCAAGATGCATTTGTTAGAAATGACCCTAATCAGCAGAGACTAAATACTTAACACCAGTGTGCTGGTCTACTATTTCACTGCTTTGAAGTGGTTGTAATCAATGGTTTGTTGTTTTCTATGGAAGGCAAACACTTTACTCCGAAGGGAGTGAAAACCACCGAAATAAACTGTACAATAATCAAGAAGTTGAATGTAGTTTTCTCTAGGAATTGAAATCATTTCCTTAGAAATTCAATGTGCCTCTTTCACCAGAAGAAATTCTATCGCCAGTACTTTATTTACAGACTCTCTTTATGCCCGTGTGATCTTTTGTTCCATAAAAGCAAACAGTCTCAAGATTTGACATACCCCTTTTCAGCATCATATGACAAAGAAAGTTGTCCTGACCCCAGCCAACCCTGGGAACCTCACCTCTTCCCTTCCTCTGTTCTCCTCTTTAATTCTGATCATGTGAACTCTGCTAAAAAGCAAAGCAAAAAAAGTGAAATCCTGCTGTCAGCCCCAAGGACGTGTTGCCTTTTATGAAACTGAGCTTAACTGGGATCTAAGAGGTTCAGTTCTACGGTAGGTTTTACGGGATGATTGTCTGTTCCCAGGAAAGCTAACCTGAGGTCAGGTAACTAGATAGTAAGGGAAGCTAGCAATCTGCTTAAAAGACTTTTTTATAAATCTTTTATACCCTTAGCTTTTAGGGGTTTTGTCCCAGAAGCCCAAGTTCTTTGCCATTATTTCCAATACTCTGTTTGTCTGCATGTAACAGGCTTAACTCAAATTCAAGTTACTTTTTCTATGTATTGCCTTTTATTCTGATCATTTTTCTTTATGCATTTTAAGTACTAATACTGGACCTTAGAATCTTTATTTTTAGAGACCCATGGGCAGAAAGAAGCTTTAATTATGTTCATGTGAATGCTATTATCTTTTCCAGAATCTTGCCCTCGAATCTGTTTATTTACAATTGTGTCCTTAGCATTACATGTAACAATATTGATCCTCACATTTGTGCCTTAGTAATACTGGTGGGACCTTCCTTGTTAATAATGCCTGCACTCATTTCTATTGCTGCTGTAACAAATTACTGCAAAAGTGGTGGCTTGAAACAACACAGATTTATTTTCTTTCAGTTCGGGAGGTTAGAAGTCTGAGATGTGTCTCACTGGGGTTTAAATCGAAGTGCCTGCTGGGCTGCTTTCTCCTGGAGGTTCTGAGAGGAGAATCTGTTTCCTTGACTTTTATCAGCTTCTAGTAAGTTCCTCTCATCCTTGGCTTTTGGCCCCTTTCTCTATCCTCAAAGCACTTCACTCCATTCTCAGCCTTTGTCGTCCCACCGTCTTTTCCTCCGCTGCTAGTCAAATCTCCCTCTGCCTCCTTCATATGAGGGTCCTTACAATGATGTTTCAGGTCCACCCAGATAAGCCATAATAATCTCCCATCTCAAGATCCTTAACTTAATCACATCTGCAAAGTCCACTTTTCCATATAAGGTAACATTTTCACAGGGGAATAGGGCAAGGGCATTTGGGGGGACCATTATTTAGTCTACTCTAAGGTCCATGCTCTTGATATCTTCACTATCACCCTTTTGTAGAGTCACATAAAGCTGGCAACAAAGCCACGGTCCAAACCCCCAGCTAAATAGACCAGGCTCGTCTAGTACTTTTCTTCAGTTCTTAGTAGGAAGGGTCCCCATCCCAGGCTCAAGTACAGGTCCTTCTTGTGATGAGCCAGTGGACTCATCCTTCCTGGCATCTCACTCCAACACACTCAGGTGCAGCCTCACCTCTGCCCCAGAATCCAATATAATGCTAAATGAGAGCTCCTGGTTTTTAAAATAAAATCCTTCATAAATGGCAGGAACAGAAAGAAACCTCAGAATAAAAATAGCCTATGAGTTCATATAGTTCACCCATTAGGTAGTAGTAAAACATACTGTTTAGGCTCTGTTTTAACTAGGATAGAAAGGAGAAAAAACAGCCCTCTTACGGTGCCACCTTCTAAGTTAATTTTTTTTAAGGCCCAAAATGACTGATCAAAAATTCTGAGATGAACTCAGAACATATTCTCTAGGTCATTTCATGATCATGAAGATACCACCTTGTCTATTTATAATCTTTAAACGTCATCTAGTTCACCCTCTGCCTCCAGGATTATACATCCTAACACCAACGCAAAACTTTTTTTAAAAAAACTTCCCAAACATTCAAAGTAGCTGATTCCAGTCCTTAAGAGTCGTCTCCGGAAAGGACTTCTAAACATGAATTTAGGTGCTTCGCCAATGCTTCAAAATGCAATACGGCAGCTCTCACATCTTGGAGAAGCTATTTTCATCCTGTTGTGCTATCTCACACATGGTGGTGCAAAATAGTTAACATAAACTGGTTTACACATTCTGGAGGGAGCAAACTTCAAAAGTTAATACAACTTATTTTTAACTTACATATGAAATTACTTCCACAAAAAGAACTTAAAGGTATTTAAAATGGCCAAGAGTTTTCTGGACGACTACTGATTATGCCTTGTTTCAATATAAGGTCTGGTTAAAATAAAAATGCAAAAGGGTTCATTTACCGGGAATGACATTTTATCAAGCCCATGGAGAAACTGTCTTCCTATCTCTCCTCCGCTATAACTTTTGTATCATTACTGAAAACATTATCTTAAACCAGTCTCATGCCCATTTCCTGAGGCACTGCTCTGGGCATCTTCCTGCAGTTTTAATACATTAATGACCATCATTAGTCTTTTTCAATGAGAATTTGACCAAAATTGAGCCCTTGTAACAATATTCACATCTGAGCTAATGCAACTTAATTTTCCAAGCTGGTTTCATGAGGCACAGTAGCAAGTGCTTTATTAAAATCTAGATAATAAAATTAGCCCATTCATCTACTAACTGTCACATGATTAAATTCATTTTTTATAGTAAACTCTTATAAATTACATCAGGGTACATAAAGTCAAATAATCATAAACATTTTTGTTTCCCTATTTTTCCCATGCTAGGCAGAATTTGAAGGTTAGCATTTGACATGTAGCCTAAAATATAAACAGCTATTTAACCTCTATTGTGGTGACATTTATATAGAAGGGCTCACATTAGAAAGATAGAAGATTAGAAACATTATTTTAAAAGGTAACTTTGGGCTTTTGAAAGAAAAGCTCTTAAACTCCATTGAGCTAAATAAAGGTGCCTCCAAAGCTATAATATATTTTACTTTTATTTTTAAGGGGGGTGTAGGAAAGAGGTGACACAAGGTAGAAAGCTTTTGTTCAATTCCAGATGTTTTCACTTTTAGAACTTTGTTCTCACACCAGTTTAACAGCTTGACTGCAGGCCTAAGAAATAGTAATAGGATCAAATACACCATAAGGAGCCAGCTTTATAAATGGGATTGCTAAATATGTCTTAATAGGATGGGTTCCAAGTGTTCAGGTTTACTTCATCACTAATCTGGAAATCCTCACATAAATTCAATCCAGGAGCAAAATAAAAAGGATTTAAGACTATGCAAGTGACTTTGAGCTTCTTTGGGGCGATATCTGAACTCTTTGGCTCCAAATCTAAACTTTTTTCCTAGAATCCTTTTATTCTCACTTACCACCTATAATCTTAGGAGATTTGGTTCAGACAACAGAAGTTCACTAAGATGGGCAGAGGTAGATTGATCAGCAAGAAATAATTAGTGGTTTTCTGAAGAATTTTCAAAGCTAAATTTTCAATGAACATAAACCAGGCAAATGTAACATTTTTATCTACTCTTATTTGAAACCATTAAATGTCCTTCCATTGTCATGGGGCTCCCATACTGGAAAAGATCAAAGCCCAGGTCCCTTAGCTCATCCCCTACTCCATTCCAGAGACTGGGATATTGTGAAAAGATTAATTCCAATTCTTGGGCAAAATTTTCTCTCTCTTACACAGAGAAGCAACTAAAAGACTGCATCTTTTAGGAAACAGAGACTAATTGTTGCAGGGAAGCTATATGTCTTTAAAACAAGGGGATGATTTATTTTTTTCTCTCTCTTAACTAGAACAATTAATTGGTAACATAATAGAAACTCTCAGCAGCAAATGAAAAATGGCCTAATCTCTGAATAGAGCACAAGGGAGGAAAAGTATTTTTTCTTCTTTAATTGCAGAAGTTGGTGTTCAAGGAACCCCTGTGCTCCTTTTGTTTCTGTTGTGTGGCTGATTGTAAAACTTAAAAAACTGCAAACAGAGGTTTAACTTGTTAACATAAGGACAAATAAAAATTAAAACTTAGAGGCTTAATTCTCCCTGTTAAAAATAAGGGAAGAGCCAGTTTCCAGTTTCACATGTAAGGAGCCTGGAAGTGACCGCTCCATTCTAACAACAAGTACAAAGCTGAAAAGATTGAAAAATCAACAGCTTTTCTAGGATCCATAGAGAGGTGAGAACACAGGGAAAAAAACAAAACTGCTGCTTCCTATATTGAAGAGACAGACTGGCAAATACAAGAGTTACAAGTTACTGGAGCAGAGACTCACAAGTGGAAACTGCCACAGAACTACCTCCACTGTAGGGAAGCCTCAACTGTGATTGACAAATTGCTGGAGGCTTGCTGTGGACAACTCTGACAGTTAAAATTAATCCCAGGATGACCCAGTCAATGGGACCCCCCCCCCCCCCCCACACACACACACACAATTTTGTGAGACTTACTTCCAGGAGCTTCACCAGGTTCTCACTGTAAATATCAGAGAAAAATGCACTTGCTCTTCCAGCAGACGGAGGGAAAAGGAACCATTTTGAAACACACCGGAGCATTCTTTTCTTCTTAACATTCTCTCTGCCCTCAGGAGAAACTAGTTAACTACTGCCTAATCTGCTGGGGTATTATCTGAGCCTAGATGATCTAGGGGAAAAAATACCCAACTCCAGTCAGCTCTAGCCATCCCTTAGCACCTAAGGGGGAGAAAAAAACTGATAAACACTTGTGAAGTCTACAGTCCATAGGCACAGGCTTACTAAAGGCTGAGACCTAATTATAGGACTATAGAATACTTCCCTTGTCCCCTCATCTCACTGCCGCATTACTAAAGACCTATTTATAGCAGTTCCTTTTGCCTAGTACTTCATGTCTGACTGCCAAAAAATTGTGATATATACCAAAAGACAAAACCCACAATTTGAAGAGACAGAGCAAGTATCAGAACCAGATATGGCAGGGATGTTGAAATTATCAGAACAGGAATTTAAAACAACTGTGATTAATGTGCTAAGGGCTCTAATGGATAAATAGACAACATGTGAGAACAAATAGGCTGTGGAAGAAGAAAAATGGAAATCCTGTGAAAGAATTAAGAAGAACCACTAGAGGTCAAAAAAAAAAAAACCTGTAAAAGAAACAAGGAATGCATTTGATTGGCTTTTTAATAGACTGGACATGGCTAAGAAAAAATATCTGAGCTGAATGATATCTCAACAGAAATCTCCAAAACTGAAAAGTAAAGATATAAAAGACTGATAAAATCAGAACAGAATATCCAAAGACTGTGGGACAACTACAAAAATTGTAATATACATGTCATGGGAATACTGGAAGGAGAACAAAAAGAGAAAGGAACAGTAGAAATACCTAAAATGATAATGACTAAAATTTCCCCAAGTTAATTTCAGATACCAAACCCTATATCCAGGAAGCTCAGAGAATACCAAGCAGGATAAAAGCCAAACAAAACAAAACAAAGCTATGCCTGGACATAGCATTTTTAAACTATAGGAAATAAAAGTTAAAGAAAAAATCTTGAAAGAAGCCAGAGGAAATAACACCTTAGCTATGCAGAAGCAAAGATAAAAATTACATCCCACTTGTCCTTAGAGACCATGCATGCCAGAAGAGAGTGGAGTGAAATATTCAAAGTATTAAAAGAAAATACCAAACTAAAATTCAGTATGCTGCAAAATAATCCTTCAAAAGGAGAAATAGACTTTCTCAGACAAACAAAAATTGAGGGAATCAGTAGAATTGCTGTTCATATATAAATAAAATGGGTAATAGCAATGATACAAGAGACAAGAAAGAAGAATTAGAATTATTTACCATTATTAATATAAGGTATTCACACTACCTGTGAAACTCTGTAGTGTTATTTAAAAATGGACTTGTATTAGTTGTAAATGTACATTGCAAGCCCTAGGATAATCACTTTAAAAAGTTAAAAAATAAGGATAACTGTTATGCTAAGAAAAGAGAGAAAATAAATTATATAAAATGTTCAATTCAAACCACAAAAGGCAGAAAATGAGTGAAAGACAAAAAAATAGAAACAAAGGACAAGGGCAACAAATAAAAAAGTAACAAATATGGCAGATATTAATCCAACTATGCCAATAATCATTCTGAACATCAATCATCTGATTGCACTAATTAAAAGAGAGTTTGTCAGAGTGGATCAAAAAGCAAGAGTCAACAATTTGTTGTCTATGAGAAACCCACTTTAAATATAAAGACACATATAGATTAAAAGTTAATAGTTGGAGAAACATATACCATGCTAACATTAATCAAAGGAAAGCAGAATGGCCATATTAGTTTCATACAGAGCAGATTTCAAAGTAAGAAGAGTTATCACAGATAAAGAAGGACATTATGTAATGATCAATGGGACAATTCTTCAAGAAGACACAACAATCTTTAACATGTATGCATGTAGCAATAGAACCACAGGGAGAAATAGATGAATCCACAATCATAGTTGGAGCCTTTAACACCCTTTCTATTAGAAATGGACAGATCCAGCAGGCAGAAAATCAGTAAGGATGTGGTTGAACTCAACAACACCATCAATCAATGGGATATAATTGACATCTGTAAACTACTTCATGGACAACAGCAGAATGCACATTCTTCTCAAGCTCACATGGAACATTCACCAAGATAGACCACATTCTGGGCCATAAAACAAACTTTAATAAATTTAAAAGAATAAAAATAATTCAATGTTTGTTCCCAGACCACAAAGAAATTAAACTAGAAATCAATAACAGAAATACATCTGGCAAATCTGCAAATATGTGAAGATTAAATAACAAATTTCTAAATAACATGGGTCAAAAAGAAATCTCAAGAGAAATTTTAAAATATTCTGAACTAAATGAAGATGGAAACACAATTTATCAAAATTTATGGGATACAGTGAAAGCAGTGCTTAGGGCAATTTATAACTTTGAATTCATATGTTAGAAAAGAAATAATATCTAAGGTCAGTAATCTAAGTTTATACCTTCAGAAACTAGAAAAAGAAGAGCAAATTAAACATAAACAGAAGAAAAGAAATAATAAGAATTAGAGCAGAAAATAAATGAAATTAAAAACATCAAGGCTGGTTCAACATTTGAAAATCAATTAACATAATTCATTACATCAATAGGCTAGAAAAGGAAAATCAAATGAGAATATCAATAGATGCAGAAAAATCATTTGGCAAAATCCAACACCTTGCCATGATAAAAACTCTCAGTAAACCAAGAATAAAAAGGAACTCTTTCTACTTGATAAAGAATATCTACAAGAAATCCTCAACTAACATCATGCTTGATGGTGAGAAACTTGAAGTTTTCCTACTAAGATCAGGAATAAAGCAAGGATGTCTTCTCTCGCCATTCCTTTTCAACAATGTACAGAAATTCTAGCTAACGTGATAAGACAAATAAAAGGAAATAAAATCCATACAGATTAGGAAGGAAGAAACACAACTGTCTTTGTTCACAGGTGACAGGATAATCTAGATAGAAAATCCAAAAGAATCACCAAAAAAAAAAAAAAGTCTGAAACTAATGAGCAATTATGACAGTTTGATGATATGAGGTTAATCTACAAAAGTCAATAGTTTTCTTATATAACAGCAAACAAGTGGAATTAAAAACTAAAAACACTAAGTGTCTATCAGCAGAGGATTAAAGAAAAGGTGGTATACATACATAATGGAATACTATTCAGCCATAAAAAGGAATGAAATTGTGTCTTTTGCAGTAACATGGATGGAACTGGAGACCATTATCTTAAGTGAAACAACTCAGACACAGAAAGACAAATACCACATGTTCTTACTTACAGTAGGAAGCTAAATAATTTATATACATGGAAGCAAAGTGTGGAATGAAGGATAATGGAGATTCAGAGAGGTGGAGGGTGAGGGAGAGGTGGATGATGGAAGGTTGCTCTGTGGATACAATGTGTTACTCTGGTGATGGATGCACTGAAGGTGCTAACTTCAGCACAGTGCAATATATCAATGTAGCAAAATTGCACTTGTACCCCACAAATATATACAAATAAAAAATAAATGAAAAAATTAAAAACACAATACCATTTACATTGGCAGCCAAAAAATAAAATACTTATATATAAATCAAACAAAATATGTACGATATCTGTGTGATTAAAACTACAAAACTCTGATGAACAAAATCAACTAGAGAGATATTTCATGTTCATAAATAGGAAGACCCAATATTGTCAAGATATTAGTTCTTCCCAACTTGACCTATAAATTCAATGCACTCTTAATCAAAATCCTAGCAAGTTATTTGATGCATACCAACAAACTGATTCTAAGTTCATATGAAGAGGCAAATGACCCAAATAGCCAACACAATATTGAAAGAGAAGAATAAAATTGGAGGATTGACACTAACTGACTTCAAGACCTACTATAAAGCTATCGTAACCAAGAAAGTGTGGGACTGATGAAAGAACATACAAATAGATACATGGAACAGAATAGAGAGTCCAGAAATAGTCCCACAAAATATATTCAACTGGTCTTTGGCAAAGGAGCAAAGGCAATACAATGGAGCAAAGACAGTGTTTCTAATCAATGATTCTAGAACAACTGGACATTCACATGTAAAAAAAAAAAAAAAAATCTAGACACAAATCTTTCACCCTTAACAAAAAGTAACTCAAAATAAATGCTGGCCTAAATGTAGAAGTTAAGAGAGGAGACCTACGTGGGTAGGGTGGTGATATTTTAGATGCAGCATTAAAGTCATGCATGGTCCATGACAGAAATGATTGATGAGCTGGAATTTATTAAAATTAAAAACTTCTGCTTTGCAAAAGACAATGTCAAGAGAATGCTAAGACAAGCCACAGGCTGGGAGAAATTATTTGCAAAAGACACATCTGATAAAGGACTATTGTTCAAAATATACAATGAATTCTTAAAACTCAGTAAGAAGACAAACAATCTGATTAATAAATTAACCAAAGACCTTAATGGAGACCTCACCAAAGAAGATATACAGATGGTAAATAAGCATATAAAAAGATGTTCCATATCCTATGTCATTAGGGAAATGCAAATTAAAACTCACATGTTAGAATGACAGAAATCCAAATATTGGTGAGAACGTGGAAGAACTCACATTCATTGTTGATGGAAACACACAATGATACAGCCACTTTAGAAGACAATTTGGTGGTCTTTTTATAAAACTATACATATTTTTATGATACAATCCAGTGATCCTGCTCCTTGGTATTTACCCAAATAAGTTGGAAACTTAATTCACACAAAAACATGCACATGGATGTTTTTAGCAACTTTATTCATAATTGCCAAAACATGGAAACAGCCAAGATGTCCTTTAGTAGATGAACAGATACAGAAACTGGTATATCCAGACAGTGGGATATTATTTAGTGCTAAAAAGCAGTGAGCTATCAAGCCTAAAAAGACATGGAGGAAGCTTAAATACGTACTATTGAGTGTTAGCAGCCAATCTGAAAAGGTTACCTAATGTGTGATTCCAACTATACGACATTCTGGAAAAGGCAAAACTGCAGAGACAGTAAAAAGATCAGTGGTTGCCAGAGGTTTGGCAGGGCACAGGGGATGAATAGATGGAGCACAGAGGATTTTTAGGGCCGTGAAAATACTCTGTATGATACTACAATGGTGGATACATGTCATTATACATACGTCCAAACCAGCAGAATGTGCAATACCAAGACTGAACCCTAACGTAAACTATGAACTTTGGGTGGTAATGACGTGTCAATGTAAGTTCACAGACTGTAACAAATGTAGCATTTTGGTGGGGGGTGTTGGTAATGGGGGAGGCTGTGCACATGTATGGGCAAGGTGTATATGGGAACGCTTCTTACCTTTCCCTCCATTGCTGTAAACTCAAAACTGCTCTAAAAAAATATTTTTTAAAAAGACGTCCCCTCCTCCTTTTCCTTAGAGCATTTGCTTTGTAAACTTGTAAATTCTGTCTCTTTTCCTTTGAGACATATGCAAAGCTCTCTTTTTTTGTAAGTCTCTTGCCAGTTTTGCCACCCAGGAATATCTTTCCCAAGGACCTGGAAGTCATCTCTGAAACGTAAACATGAAGGCAGATGTCCCCCATCCCCCGGTTTCTAAGGGAAGTAGGAGCCTGACTTCAGTAGGTGCCTTGCTCCGAGTCACAAACTACCTCCTGTCATAAAGCTATGAGAAGTTTGTTTTTCCTTCATATAGAGTCAATTAACTAACACAGATGGTCGCCCAAATGGCCAGGTAAATTTAGGATGAATTATGTGTGACAAATGGTGCTGTCAAGTCCTCTTACTTGAAGACTAGTGATTGCGTGTCTCCAGAATGTGTATACAATGTTCTCGGCTATGTAATCTGCTTGGCTATATAAGGGGTAAGATTTCTTTCTGTGTTTGCAATCTCCTGTGATACAAATCACATTCTGCTTTAATGCGTCTTCAATAGTAAAGTCGCTTTCTTTCTCTACCACCATTGTGGAGAGATTTCTTAGGCTGAGAGAAGATTTTTGTTTTTAATTTTATTTCCCCAGCATTCCCTCTTTATCCTAAAATCCTAATCCAAACCCAACAAGCTAGGTAGCCTGGAACAGAAACTAAAATTTTCAGGAAAACATACATTTTTTTGTTAAATTTTGCTATAGTTCCTGCTTCATGTTAGCCCTGAGACATTCCCTCCCATTAGTAAAACAAAACTGATAAGTCCTGCAAAAATAAAGCCTGTGTAACCTTGCATCTTTGGAGGAGGAATGGGAGGGGAGTTCCATCCTTTTGAGAGTTGGGCAGAATATAGTTTATTTCTCTATTCCTCAGGGTATTTAATACAATTGAAAGACATTGCACACATCCTTTATTAATATGCACTAATAAAAACCCTAGGGTTTCATATAATTCAAATATTTTTTATTTATTTCTAACCATAAACCAAATTTCCCTAGGTCTCACCAAGCTGTGAAACAAATGATTCCATATTTTTCAAAGGAACTTAAATTTCAATGGCTTGTAACTCTCATTCACTAACATAGTACATTAGTCTTCTCAAAGAGTCACCTAATATTTGAGGAAAACCCAAGAAAGGAAAAGATACAGTTACCAGACCAGTGAAACAAAACAGAACAAGATTTCAAATGATGGCCGGGCATGATGGCTCACGCCTGTAATCCTCTGGCTCACACCTGTAATCCTAGCACTTAGGGGGATGAGGTGGGAGGATCACTTGACATCAGGAGTTCAAAACCAACCTGAGCAAGAGCAAGACCTCATCTCTACTAAAAATAGAAAAATTAGCCAGGTGTCCTGGTGCGTGCCTGTAGTCCCAGCTACTCGGGAGGCCGAGGCAGGAGGATCACTTGACATCAGGAGGTCAAAACCAGCCTGAGCAAGAGCAAGACTTCATCTCTACTAAAAATAGAAAAATTAGCCAGTTGTCCTGGTGTGTAACTGTAGTTCCAGGTACTCAGGAGGCTAGGGCAGGAGGATCTCTTGAGCCCAGGAGTTTGAGGTTGCAGTGAGCTATAATGATGCCACTGCACTCTACCCTGGGTGACAGAGTGAGACTCTGTCTCCAAAAAAAGATTCCAAATGTTAGGCAAGGTATCTTGTGAGAACTGAGGCTCAAGGTCAGAGTTGAGTGAGAAGCAAAGGTGAATCCAAACTAATGGCCATAAATCCCTCCTAGGGGATTTCTGAAGACTGAGGTGGCCTGAGCCCACAGGAAGAGATGGAGGGAGCCCCAGCTATAGGAAGGGGATAGATTCAGACCCTGGGAACTGTTCACTCACTCAGTAAGTCTTATAACCTGCTATGGACCAGTCACTATTCAGGTGCTGGTAATTTGGCAGAGAAAACAATAAAAGAAGGCCCCTGCTCTCAGGGAGCATTCTGTCTAGTGTGTCTAGTGGGAAAGAAAGATGACAAACAGGAAACAGAGAAGATCTCAGATCGTGGTCACTGCTTTGAAGAAAACACACGGGATTTTGAACTAGAGAACAGCAGAGGGGAATAGGATTCAGGCAGGGTAATTAGGAAGGGCTCTCTGAGGGTAGCATCTGAGCTGAGTCTGGCCCAACAAGAGAAAGGCAGCTGCACTTCCAGGCACGAAGAGCAGCGACTTAAAAGGCTCGAGTCAAAAATTTGGCCTGTCTGAAGGAAAACCAGTTTGGCTGACTAGGAGGCTGGAAGGGGAGGTGGAAGGTGGATTCTGTAGGTCTCATGAGCATCTAAGGAGTGTGGATTGTGTTGAAGCAGGATGGGAAGGCAGTGAGGATGTTAAGTAGGGAGTGACAGAATCTGATTTTATTTTATAGCGTCCTTGATCAGAAAGCTTCTGACCAAACCTATTCTTTATCCTGATTCCTTAGAACTCCCTTCCATCCTTCTGCTAACTGGCTCTTTTCCTTTCTTGGGTTTTTCCTCAAATGTTACCAGAACTCCCTTCCTTTTCTTGAGACTAGCGTTCACATCTTCTGGGCTCTGATGGGACTGAACTCCCAATCATTCTTTACACATCCCAGAGTGACCTTTCCAAGATGCAAATATGATGCAAAATATTCCACTGCTTGAAATTGTTTAATGACTCTCCGTAGGTTTGGGCTGAAGTTCAGATCCATGGCTTAGCCCCCAAGATCCTCTGAGATTCGCCCACATCCATCTGCCACCTCCTTTCTGCCCAGGCTCCAAATGCTCTCATGACTCCAGGCATGGTAAAATATTGGAGGTTCCAGGAATGCGGGCATCTTGTGTTTTAAAGATCTTATTCAGCCTAGAGTGTCCTTCTCCATGTTATATCTAGTTAACTCACCTCAAGACATATCTATGAAAACTTTCTGGAGACCCCAGTTTGAATGAATGACCCCTTCTCTGTGTCCTCACAGCATCCTGGGCATAACAGTATTGTATCCTTTATCACTCTGGATGTTATTAGATTTCTTTCTTTCTTTCTTTTCTAGTAGACTAAGATCCTTTAAAAAAAAAAAAAAAAAAAAAGAACTATGTCTTATTTAATTAGTTTTATATTTTTCACACCTAGCATAAGGTAGAGATACTCCAATAATGTTGATAAATATATGAAGGCTGTCTGGAATGCACCCAGCCATGTACCTGGTCTTATTACATTAACAATAGCTGGATACTTTCCAGACAGCGCCTCTCGTACTATTTATTCATCAATAAATATATAAATGTATAAAAAAAGCAAGCCACAGTCCATACCATCTGTGAAACCACCCATTAATTTCCTGAGTTCTCTGTCATTTTCTGAAGACCCAACCTTTAATTAAAAGAAGAGCTAACATACTAAATATGTTCTTAAATCCATCAACTCAGAATGCAAAGAGTCATTGTGGAGTTCTTCTGATGGCATCATTTATTCACTCATGAGTTAGGAGTGGGCAGCCATTATATGCAGGTTAATGAGTCGAAGGATACCAGGCATGTCCCAGACACTGAGTCCAGAAGTCCCACCCAATGTGTCACCATGTCAGAGCTATACATAGCAGCAAGTCTTTTTCCATGGTTAAGACCAACAGTCCTCAAACTAGGAAAGCGTGTGGCTTTCTTTTACAAGTAAAATGGCAGAATATACTGCATACTTGTACTATCACAATCTCTTTCTCTCACTCCTGGATAAAATTCTTGCCTTTGTAATAGTCTCTATTCTGTAATGTAATATTATTATTCTTTCCATCACAGTACCAATTCTCTCTTGTCTTCTCAGTTCCCTTCTTAGATAATGCCTTATATCCTAACTAAGAATGTTTTACCCTAACAAGCTAAATTCCTCAAGGCCTTCTGTCTTCTTAAGCAGAAAAAACAGAGCATTTACAACAAATGTCATTGGTGAGTGTTTTAGGTAGGAAGACAAACACTGTACATTAGAATAATTGCCTCAGTGGCCAAATTTCCTGGAAAGCAAAATGAGGCCACGAAACACTCCCTAAAACTTGCCATGGGACATGACTTGCCCTTTTGCTCCTGTGCTTCAGTGAAGTTGTCCTTTGTCTCTTCTCCTGCCACCACAGTCCCAGATAGTGCTGGGTATCACAGCATGAACTATTGTGACCTTCTAGAACCTTCACCATCATACCCTGTACCCAATGGTATGTGTCTTTCTTGATTAATCTTCAAAGATTTTTGACTTAGGCTTTAAATCATTAACTTGAATTAAAAGACAATGCATTTTACAATTGCTAAGCTTTCAGGGACTATTACATTCTTCATAAACCATGCAATAAGTTCATGAGATTTTTACTGTCCTTTCCGAGTTTGCCCAGCAAACAGACCACAAAATTTTCCCTTAATCCTGACAAGAACAGCTATCAATTGCAAACATTATTTATGCTGCCCTTTCTCTTGGAAGAAAAATAGACTCTTTTTTTAAAAAAATAATGACATCAAATGTCAATTCTAATGGTATCATACGTCAGGTTCAGTTAACATATGACATCAAGAAGCATTTTGCCCAACTTTTATAAGAGCTCATTTTTATGTGTTGATCTTTTTAATTTTCTAGCAAATATACATATTCATAGGAAGATTTGGCAGTGTTTCACATCTAGACACCACTTCAGGCTTCAATATTGGAATTGAAACATTTCCCAAACAAGTGATCTTTCTCTCATCTGTAATTCAGAATTTCCATCCCATGAGAGATGTTCTAAATTCATGCTCAGTGTCCCGAAGACACATTCCTACTTACTGAGAAGCAGAGCCACCTGGAAGGGGGATGGCAGGCCTTGGGGAGTACTGCTGTGCAGTCTGTGGCTGACCCACATGTCCACACAGCTGCTCACCACACCTGGGGGCTGAATCTCTAGGCAGCAGGGAGCACGACCACCTTCCTCAATTCTTCTGCTATAATCTGTCCCAATGTTACAAAGTAGACTACCCGTACACCTGAACTAGGACTAATGCCTACAACCTCTATGTATAATTCAGCTTATAAAACCAAAATATTATTGGACCAATTTTCCCCTCATTTAATACAATAGAGAGCCATAATGTAAATGATTCTGTTTGAGAGGTTCTTCTCTAGATTATAAACTCCTTGAAGCCAAGGACTTTGTCTCTCACATTATCTCTCCACAGCCTAGCGCACAGATAGTAGGAGGTCAGGAAATATTTGTTCTCTCTGATGTGAGTCCTGGAAGATTCACTACCTCCCAAATGTACTCTACTCCTACTCAGAACACCATCTGCGGTTGTCCAGGTGGGTCAGAAGCCTCTTGGTTTTTTTCCACACCTGCTTAGGTATCTGTAAAGATTTCCTTTGCCTGTGGATTACCTTATTGCTCTCCCAGCCAAGCTTCTCTATTGACTTGTGCCTTTCATCTTTCTGGGAAAATGTAAGATGGGGCTAGAGGATGTTGCAGTTGTTCCTCACAACACAAGCCATGGAGGGGATTTAGCAATCCCTTAGCACGCTCTTATCCCTGCAGAAATGTCTGCATTCTTCTGCATTCCAGCTTCCAGAATCTTTGCAATGATCTGGCCATTGGCCAACCTTCAGCAAAGTACACAGGAAAAATAATGGCATAATCTACAGATTCCTACAGATATGTGTAGGACACCTTGGCACAATAAACAGACACTTACCAAGCACCTACTATGTGCCAGGCTGTTATTAGAATTTCTTGCAGTGAGTAAGATTTTTTAAAACTTGATTCTTTAGATTTTTAGCTGCCAAGCATTTGAAAGAAAAGTCTATTCAAAGTAAAATTGCATTGCCACTGATGACAATTTGCCCTTTTAAAGCAAGACTTGTTTAAAGTGGCTTCATTCAGTTAGAAGACTTTGGCAACAGAGGTGCACTGCTCAGCTCTGGCCCAACATCAGACATGCTATGGTGATGCTGTTGCAGTATCTCCAGGATAGAGGAGCTCTGGAGCTAGATACTCGCTGTAAAGCACCGAGAGTTTCTCATGACACGAAAATGTGGAATGTTGATAGCACAGAGGAGCTGGGGGCGACCATGGGAGCACCTACAAAGCACTTCCCTTTCTCACTCCTTGCTCTAATTTCAGCATCCAAACCCTTCTTCAGTCACCCCAAAGTGCAACCTCTCTACCCCAACAGGCAATGGTGAACAGCCATGCAGAAGGAACCTATACACATGTGTAAGTGGGTGAGTTCAGGGAGAGGGCAAGAAATCTCTTCTTCAAACTGACACTCAGGTAGTACAAGAACACACAGTACTTCTCCCCCTAACCACTCCAGCCTTTCCTACCCACCCCATGATCAGAAGAAGAATCCGAATTTATCCCCAATATGAAAACCAACCACAGCAGATTCATTATGAGGAATAGCATGGGGGGAGATTGTGTCGTTCAGCTCTCACTTGAAGAATGAGGATGGGACTGTTCCGATGCTCAGTAGGGACTTCCCCTGAAAGTGCAGTAAAACTGTCAAGTGCTGTTTAAACATGTGTGTCTTTACTTGACTTAGTTGGGGCACCAGACGAGAGCTGTGGCTCCAACTGCAGAATCTATTTATGGAAGCTCCTCACCAAGCAACTACAGAAAGTAACCAGACACACCCCGACAACCTCACTGGCACCCGTAGAAGACAAATGACGCTGGAGTGAAGCCAGATGCAATTTCTTATATTCATATTGTTATTGTTCAATGTTCCTAGCAAATGAGAGAAGCAAATCCCCCTGGGACCCTGTACTCGAGGGCTATAGGAACAGAATGTGGGGATTAAGCTAATGACTGTGTCTAAAAGGAAAAGATTACAAAGCAGAGTACATCAAAATGCTACAAGAACTTGGAAGACTCAGACTTTCGTAAGCCCTGGCTAGGGAAGTGTGACATGAGTTCAAACTACAGAATAAACACCCAAACCCAACAGGCCTTTAGAGGGAAATAAGAAAGTGAAAAAAATCCCAGAAATCCAAGAGAAAGCTGGAACTAGAGATGTGTCCCAAAATATTTGGAAGAAAGAGTATATTTTTTTCCTGAAAAGCTTTTGTATGTTATCATCAAATAAAAGCTTTTTATTTATAACTTCCCTTCTAAATATACCAAACTTGGTGCTTTCATGATCAAATTGTTAGTCACAATTCAGCTAGCTAGACCAGGGGTTGGCAAATTCCTCCTGAAAATATTTTAGGCTTTGTGGGCCATACTGTCTCTCTATCAACTACTCAACCCTGCTATTAGAGGACAGAGAAGCTCCCACTATTACCAGAACCATCCAGCCAGCACCATGGAGGAGCTGTTCCCAGATAGGGTGACCTTATCCTATGAAGCAAGTGAATCTGAGCAGGCTTTAGTAGATGCTGTGCTGCGCCACCCAAATCCCCCCTTCAGGACCAATGCTCATATTGCCAGCTCTCCTAAGTGTTGACAGCTGACGGCTCATAGCGGAGACCCTCCTCGGGAACTGCTATGGATTGAAGGGAGTGGCCTCATATAAGATCACACCCTCTCCCTGGAGATAGTCCACATCTCATGACTACTTGAGGCAGAGGCACATAGGGCTGGACCCTGGCCTCAATTGAGGACATCTCTGAATGGCTGTCCCAACTTCAGAGCTCTCCATGGGATCATTAGAGGCCTTTGTTGTGAATACAATGAAGCTCAACCTGCCTCTGCCCAGTCCTGCTCCCACTTGGCCCCAGCCAGTGTGGTTCCTGAGAGCACTCACCAATAAATGTCTTGCACAAGCATTTCCAGCTCAGAGACTTTTTCCCAGGAAACCCGCCATAAATCAGCAAATAGACCTGAGGATTTATCTGAGCTCTGTTTTTACATGTAATGAGGGAATAATAGCAATTTCGACCTCCTAGGAATGTTATAGAGTCAAGTTAAATTAGTGAAAGAGCTGTGCAAACTGTAAAGTGCAACAAATTCAGCATGACATTATGATAATAATAGTTATTATTATTGTTATGACTTTTCTATCTCAGGTTGTAGTCACCAAAGAGAGAGGTAGTGGTCTTGTCATGCTTGTCTGCAACAAAGGCATTTTTAAAACAATGTTGCTGGAACACACTATGACCTAATGTTCAGAACTTGGCCTCTAGAGGCAGACAAACATTTACCTCTATCTTGTACTGGGCATTTACCTAGTAAATTGAAGGCACCAGTGATTATATTGAATTGAATACACTATGTTTGTAGACTATGATGTAATGCTTTTAATCTGTTGAACATTGTATTTTAGAATTAACAAAAGAGCCAAGCTAAATTATCCATGGATTTTTATCATAGATCACTTCTGTATGTACATTAGGAAAATATGTGTGAGAGAAATTGGTTGAGGTATTTCTAAAACTTACTGACACAGTCTGACTCTTTTGAATCACCCAGACTGAGAGTCACGGGCGTCCACAGTTTTCCACACCGTATCATCAAGTGTTTATCAAGGGCATGGATAGTGCAGCGTTTTGTAAGGAAATCCACAGAGACCTAAAGCCAGTTTTACAGTTCTGCAGAGCTGGCCAACTTGTAACTCCAAATTTGGGAAAGATGCTAAGGAAGTCTGGTGTACTATCTCTCTCACCATCCCCACAACCATTTGGTTCTTGGGGATGAAAATCCCATGACTGCCTCTGGGATTTTCTTCCAAATCCTTGGCACACATTCTGCAAGTTGTCGTGGCACACTTGACGGGGTGCTGATGGACAGACAGACAGGACTGCTAGCTGGCTGCAGCCATTGTAAGACGCCATCATGTTTCAGATGCAGTGTGATATCTCAGAAAATAAAATGCCAAAGAAAAATAGTTTGTCTTAGACTCAATTAAACAGAATAACCTTTCTAAAACTCTGTTTCTTTATAAAATAGGATAATAGTACCTACCTCATATGGATGTTATAAGGACTGAATAAGATCATCCAGAGGGAATAATTAGCAGTGTCTGGCACATAGTAAGCATTTAATAAGTGTTACTTACTACTATTATGATTATTAGTTAACCTTGGCTGAAAGATGCTTTTTCATAGATACCACATATTGCTGATCTCAGCATTAGTAGCTGAAACATGATTACCTAGTGACCGATTTAGTCTCGTTCCAACCTGAACAGGTATCATGCTTATTAGTTCTTGGAGCCTCCTTTCTCTAATTTGGTTTTCTGTTTATTGCTGGTATAAGCCTTTTTCTACTACCAGGCTTGAAACTCTCACCATTCTACTTTCTCTGAGAAAACCATGAAAATAAAGGGACTGAGTCTAAAAGACGAGTGCAAAAAAAAAATGTAGATGTTACCTAGGACATAGAGGTGCCCGTCAGACCTCTCTCATTAGCTAATATTAGTTTATTAATGAGATTGTACTTTTGTGGCTCTCATATAGAGTCTTAACAGAGTGCATTTCAAAACATATGTATCTTAACTTAAGAACATATCTTAACTTTTATGAGATCTGAATTTAAATTTCTGTACCAAAAACATAAAATTTTTGTACCAAAGATAAATCCTCAGGGAACATTCAGATCATCATGTTGCATGGTCCCATTGCTGGTTTAAAAAATATACTTTCTTAGTCCATTCAAGCTACTGTAGCAAAATACCATAAACTTGGTGACTTATAAACAACAGAAACTTATTTCTCACAGTTTTGGAGGCTGGGATGTCCAAGATCAAGGCACTGACAAATTCGGTGACTGGTGAGGACCCAGTTCTGGTTCATAGATGGTGCCTTCTTACTGCATCCTCTGGGGCTTCTTTTAAAAGGGGATTCATCCCATTAATGAGGGCCCCACCCTCAGGACTTAATCACTCTCCGAAGTCCCCACCTCCTAATACCGCCACATTGGTGATTAAGTTTCAACATATGAATTTTGAGGGGACACAGACATTCAGACCACAGCAGTTACTAAACATAGCTGGGTTCCAGGGAAGAGGAGAAAAATCTTTTTGCAACTGCAATTTCAACTCCATGGCTACCTCTGTGACCACTGATGTTTACATTACTTATGAAGGCCAGAAGATTGTGAGCTTTATTCTCTTTGATAATCATATTACTCAGAAACCTCTTTGCTTCCTTAAACTCTTCTTATCCTTCCTTTTATGAATTACAAACATCCCAGCTATCATTTTCTAGCACCTGGATTTCAATAATAATCAAGGATCAGAAAAGACAAATTCTAAGAAACATGCTTAAAGTGAGGGAATATCATTTTTTACTAGACATAGAACAAAGTCTACACAAATCCAAATTTCACAGACAAATAGGATTTTGCAGGGGACCATAAGCTGACACTGGATAGAACATCAGATTCATTTGCCATCGCAAGATTTCTCTTGTTGTCAATCATCTGTACACAACTGTGTGTTATGGTTATGTATATGAGCTGTGACGACAGAATAATGAAGCAGATTCCATATAACATGCACAAAACAAGGAACATATGTACACTAATATAAATATATATAAATTAGCTTGTATCCAAATCCCACATTTGCTTATTATCAAAAATGGCAAGAAAAATGTAATCAGAGTTGTTTTCTTTCTCCTAATCCTGTCACCTGTCATATCTAGCAGTAGGAAAAGTATCATCCTAACCTCCTAGAATTGGCGCATTATAGGGCTTGTGAAATAAACATTCATTCTATTTCTGCACATAATTAGAAAAGAAGAAAGTCGAGGTTGGAATGTATCAGAAACGGTTTAGTTAACACTTGAGATTTACCGAACTGATAACATTAGAGACTCTGTAGAAGTCCCAATCAGTGCCCAATTGGTACTGAAAACAGTCTCACAAATCAGTGAGGTTGACCCCGCAGTATTTGTTATATGCTCTAAGAATTACGTTGCCTGAACTAATTCCACCTGCAGGGTAGGGGCCTGTCTGGTGGAGCAGGCTGGCACTTAAAAGAACCCGTTCTCCAAATAGCTTACTCAAGAAATTGGCCTCACCGGCGATACAATGGCTGACATTGATCTGCAGACTTGCCTTTAAATATCCAGGAAGGGAAAATGAAACTTGAATCACACAGCTAGTCCGAAAGAAAAAAAAAAATGTGAAACACAATTTGTTTATAGGAAAGCACATCAGTCAGGAAGGTGAGAGAGTCAATTCCAAACCACAGTTGAAAACACAACGCTGGCCTGGGAGGAGGAAAGGGTTTGGTCAGGGCAGACTCTGCCTCAGAAGCCACATGGAGATTAGCATGCTAGGTGGAAAAGGGAAAAACTCAAGCCGAATTTTGCTGGACTTTGAAATTATTTTCATAAAATAGTGTCCATTTCTCTCTTTGGCCCTGACTTAACATAGATCTGAGTCATTCGTTTAGACTTGGGAGAAAGAAACATAAATTTGAGTAAAATTGAGAAGAGAGAGCTATGAGAAAAAGAAACTGTCTCTAAAATCAAACAAAAATAATAACTAAACAATTAAAATTAAACAAAAATAATCATAATTGAAGAATTCAAACCCTTTGCTCAGATTTCTTAGGCTATAAAGGATACTATGTTGTTCCCATGAGTGGTTACCTTAGAGCATATTACTCATGTAATTACACATGTAATAATTTCAAGTGCTCCTTCTTAAGACAAGCTTTACATGCCTCATCCCCCCCCAGGCAAAACTTTTAAGGAAACACTCTCCACCACTCTACCCTTAAAGAAGAGCGTCATCCACCCACCATTTCCCACCCTTATCTGTCTGTGTGAGGAGCGAACGGTCGGGTGTCCTCTCTCCTGCTCCCTGTGCTAGTGCAGTGGGGTCTGCAGTAATTGACAGCTCCAGATCCCCGAGTGGGTGATGGGTCACTGCCTTCATAGCCTGGATCTGCACAAGAGCTCAGGTGTAAGGGTTCAAATGGATTAGAAAGAAATGCAGCAGGGAAGCTCCACTGCGGACATTTTGGAGAGATTAAAAGCCCTCCATCCAGCCTGGGCAACAGAGTGAGGCTCTGCCTCAAAAAACATTAAAAATTAAAAAAGCCCTCCAAGCAGAAAACCAAGGGAAAAGCTTGACAAGTTTCAGCTTTCAGGAGAAGTGCCCATTCTGTGCCCAGTAGAACAGCACATGCTACAAAATAATCAAAAGGAGTAAAAGTGAGCCATCCTTCCCTGTAGAGCTTAGAATGGCATTTGAAGTGTCATTGGGAGAAACAAAATAACTGCAAACACATCCCAGAAAGTGTAAGTACTCTTTCTAAAGAAAAGGGCTAGCAAGTCCTGAGGGTTCCAGAGACCTGGCAGAGAACACGAACGAGGGAGGTGGACTGGCCCTGATGCAGTCAGGAGCGCTGAGGACGGGGAATGGAGAACAAGGCTCACCCCATCAACAGGCACAGCCTTGGCGCAGCCCAGCCACACACCGTCATCCAGTGTTAGGAGATATTCTGGTTTTTGTCTTTTTGTTTTTTTCCAGAGAAGCCAGATATGTGTGTGCATGTGCGTGCGTGTGTGTGCGGGTGTTGACAATGAATTTAAACAATACTTAATTACTGCACAGGGCGAACAAAAAGGTCTGTGGCCTAATCCAATCCATCGGTTACTAGCTTGTAACCTTAAGGATTTCATCCTTTGGACCTCCTAAATAGCAAAAATAAAGGCATATAAAATACAATAAAAGAAGGAAAGAAAAAAATGTGCACAAGTAATTAGTGTTATAGTCAGGGACATGTCACTGGTTTCCCTAAGCACAAGCAGACTTGGGTGTATTAATGTAATGCTTGCTAGCTACCATATCAGATAAGCCTTGAAATCTCAGTGATTTAATTTAATTAAATGACATCAAATAAAAGCAACACAATTATTTCTTGCTCACCTGACAGCTCCATCTGGTGTTGCTGGTGGCAGTGGGTGGCGTGTGTGGGGAGGAGGGAAGGTGCTCTCCGGAAGAATTCTTCCATCTTGTGGGTCTGCTGTCTTCAATCTGTGCTTCCCTAGGTCATCCTGGAGAAAGGGGCGGTGCAGGCGTCTCCACCCCACAAGCCAGAAAGGAGGGCGGATGGACGGTGAAGGGAGGTTTCTACAGGCCAAGCACGGACGTGGTCCACATTACTTCCATCTATATTCCACTGGACGGGACTCGGTCCTCTGGCCACACCTAAATGCAAAGGAAACCATAAAAGTTTGACAGTTGTATCTCCAAAAAGATGAGGAAACTGGTTTGTGGGGGGAAAAAATATAGCAGACAGCGCCACAACTAGGGATTAAAATGGAGTCACTTTAATGGCAGCAAAATGGGTTTTCTCTACTTGCATCCCAATTTGTTGCTGTGAGCCTTTGCTCACAGTCTCACCCATTTCTTTCGGAGAGCCCCCAAAACATGTCTTTTCTTTCCTTGGAGATGTGTCCTTTCAGCTACCATTTGCCTGATTCAGATTCCTTCAGTGTGTTTTCAAGGCTCCCAACAGAAACTCAAAGGGGTCCCTAACCACCCCTCACTGGGAGCACCAAGGACTTTCTTCGCACACCTTTGTGTGTGCTGAAGGCTGCTGCCTTGCCCTCCACAACTTACTACAGTGTTGGGTTTGGTTATTTTTAGCTTGCAGCTCCTCTCTCATACTCTAGGATTCAGACGTGATCCAGAGATAAACTGCAGGTTCTGTATACAGAACTTCCTCATCCTTCTAACTTTTCAGTTATTGGACAAAGCTTACCATGACGGGTTCTCTCTCTTTAAAGTTCAGATCTCTCCCAAGAAGTGCCTTGATATCTTATGCAAAATATTTTCCTAGAAAACCTATACCACCTACCAGTTCTTAGCAAGACTCAAACATATGTACATCCCATCAATGGATTCAACATTAACTCAAACTGGAATCCTTTATTATACTTTAATAAAAAATTCCTGCACAACCATCGATGAAAAATGTAACATGAGAACCATTTATAAATGTTGTACATGTTTTTTAGCAACAAAATGACTTTTAAAAGCTTTTCAATTATCTCAATCTTCTTTCCTATTTCTAGGATCTCTAAAATCCATAGCAATTTAAAGGTATATTTTCTATTAAAAAATTATTGAATGCCCTAAAGACTTAGCCAGAGCCACACTCCTCCTGGGACAAATATATCAGAAGAAGAAAAGTTCTAATTCAAGGTGAGGAAGTTATACCCAAAAGGAGATGCTCTCTGACATTTGATTCATAATATGAGAGGCCGATTTGATGTTCTATCAGAGCATTAGAAAGTAAGTATAAAAAATGCGCACAAATAAATATGAACAGGAAGGAATCTTAGTGGCCACATGATCTTACCTTACCCAGTCACCTCAATTTGTCAATTGAGGAATTCGTGGTTTTGAGATCCATGATCACACAGCTGGGAAGTGAAAAAACGCATGCAGAATCCGAGTCTTCTACCAATATATCCAATTCTTTCTCCCCACACCATATTGCCTCTCCAAATTTTTGTAGAGTTCTAAGAAAAGTTTGAGCATTTATCACTTTGTCTTCTTTGCTCTACCTCCCTGATAATCAAGATTTTACTCTTTCAGCTCGTTAATTTTACTTCAATAAGATTAATTCTCTTTACTTTCTAGTACTTGTGACTACTCCATTAGGTATTTTTCAAAATTCAAAAATGGAAAGCCAGGGAACATAAATGGAAGTTCCAAGTGCAATATCAGCCTTGACTTCTGCATATGTTTTGTGTGTTACAGCTGTTTTCTAATTAACTCAGTAGTTGGCTATGTGACGCAAGCATCAGAAAGTTGCTGCTTTTTCACCACTTTCTTTTAGTATTGCAAATATTTGTTACCCACTTAATGGAAGCCGGTCTGTTGCACATGCACTAAATTGCATATGTTAATCAATTCAAAATAGGCCCCTGTGGTTTCAGCGTACCCTTGCACACATAATGCCTTTATCATGCACAAGATCTTGGTTCCAAGAGAGCTAAGTAGGAGGTAGGGATTTGAATTTAAAAGTGTGTCTGAGACAGAATGGACATTAGCATTTGAGGTAAAATGTGAGACCTAATCTCAAGAATTAACAGTATAATTATCTAAATTTTTGACTTTTGAATATGAAGTCTATTATGCTCTGACATCTCTTCATTCACAATATCTCTTGTTGTTTCAAAGCTTTTCAAGAATATTAAGGCTTCTTTTCCCTTAAACCAAAGCGTTCTGACTCTTCCAAGGTTTCCTATCCTGGGGCCACACGTAAAGGCAGGTGATGCCTTACAGTCTCCCCAGCGAGGTTTTGGCTCAGCTGTTTCTGGGCTCACACCAACAAATGTCGCATTGACCTGGGGCTGATTTTTCACTGCAGCTAGAAGCCTTAGCATTAGAAGCTGTGGGCAATTCGTCCTATGCCATTAGCTTTGTGTTGTGGGTTTCCGTTCTAACAGAGTGACGGCAAGTTATTTTCCAGAGTAGATAGCAAGGAAGGCAGAGCAGATGTTCTGGAGAGAGTTGCCCAGATCCCTGGCCCCTCAGAACTGAGGTACTGTTTGAATCCCCAGTGCCTTGGGACTGTTGGCTAAGCTGTATCCTTCTCTAGGAATTGCCCTCACCAAAGGAAGCTGCCTCACCCAAAATTGCACCCCCTCCCTGCAGTCTGCATGAACGATTATGCAATAGAAGGGGTACAAAGGCCCAGTCCCCTCCCTCAACCTGGGATGACTCAACCTACTGGAAGGGCTATATCAGCCCCAGGGCTCCCCATGTGGTCAGAAGAGGCCTCTAAGGCCCCTGAAGTGCAGCCCCACTCCCCCTCTTGCCCCAACCCTGCCTCTGTGACCCTGACAGGGGTTGTTTCCAAGAGCACTTCCCAATAAACCTCTTGCAAGCCAACCTTATAGTCTGTTTCCAGGGAGCTCGACCCAAGACAAAAGGAGATACAAATGAGGCTTCAGCATTCCTGGTAACATACCTTGACAATATCTTGATTCCTGTTATTTAGGTCAATTTATATAAATATGAATGAATAAACAAATGTGTTTGTGTGTGTGTACAATGCATTGATTACTTCCTATAGGCAGCCAGGCACCATCCTAAATGTTTTTCTTATATTAATCTTCAAAACAACCCTATGAATTAGGTGCTGTTATTATTCCTACTTCCAGATAAGAAAACTGAGTTAACTGCCCATATCACAAAGCAATAATTGGCAGAGCCAGGGTTTAAACCTGAGCCAAAAGACTCACACCATCATGTAAGAAGACTGGGGAGCAAAACTAAGGGCTGCTAGAGTGTACTGCTTTGTTTGGGGCAGTATCACAGCTTCTGGGTGATTAAGCATTCTTACATCCTTTTATGCATGCCTTGTCCACTACATTCCCAAAGGAATTCCAATGTGGACAGGCTGCTTTTCATTAGCATAAAATTATGCATTTTATTTCTGAAGCCAGTGACATTAATCCTAACCTGCTTGCTAACAATTAGTTTAAAATACATTATTTTGGGCAATTCTTGCTACTGGGACGTGAAAAAAGTCTCTGGGGGCATCTAGGAAAGCATTCATTGATTATAAAAAGCCACAAACGAGGAGAATGCCTCCTTGTTGGCTGCGTGTTTTTTATGATACGGCAACTGGAACAGCCATCTGTGAATGTAGGGAACAATAGCTAATGAGGCCAGGGAGGAAGGTGGAAAAAATGTGGGTCTCTGACATCTTGTTTAGATTCTAACTTAACCAACTAAAGACATTCCATACCTACAGACTGCATCTTACATGAAATAATGAAGTCTTGTGTTGTTTCAGCCACTGAGTCTGGTGGGGAATAGAGGAGGGGGTTGTTATTTGCAACCAAAAGCATCCTCACTGTACAAAGCCTATAAAATTAGAAGGAAAACAAGGAAATTTGAGGGTTAGTAAAATGGACAAATATCAAAAAATACAGTAATAAATAGATGATAAGAAACGAGTTGGGAATTAAAACAATTAGAAAAGTAAGAATAAGAAAGTAGGATAAATGATGAGAGAAAAGAAAAAGGTCAAATATAATAAAATTAAAGCTTAAGAGTGAAATAAATTTTGTAAATCTATATAAGACACAAAAACTATCCAGTCACCAAATCAAATTGCACAGGAATGGAAAGTAATTTGTTTCTTAAGTCCTTTAGTCACTCACATATTTTTATAATATTGATCCCTCAAGAAGGATTCAGCTTAAATTTAGTATTAAATCCTGGGTAACAATAGTTTTACATTCATCATTTCACTTAGCATTGTTAGAGCCCCATTTTGCAAAAAAGATAACGATGGCTTAGACAGGCTACTAAATGTAGCTATGACTTTTGTTTACTAATAACAGAGACCCAACTTGAGACAACTTACAAGGACAAAAAAAAAATATTTTTTTTATAATATGGTCCCTTATCCCAAAGTAAGAAATTGTTCTACAAAAGAGTTGTGAATATGAACCACTAACACCACACAATGCAGTTATAAACTAGGGATCACCAAGGAAAACTTTACAAGTGGAGAAGTAGAGGGGGTACAGTAACCCTGAATCTCAATATCCCATAGGTTAAACAGAGTATAAATGGTCTACATGCACCAAGACCAATGTTCCAAGGTGAGGAGGTGCTGTGGACTGAATATTGTATCCCCCCAAAATTCACATGTCGAAAGATTAATCTCAGTGTGATGGTATTTGGAGTGGGCTCTTTGGGATATAATTAGGCCATGAGGGTAGATCTCTCATGCATGGGGTTAGTGTCCTTTTAGGAGAAGCAAGAGAACTAGCTAGCTGTCTTTCTGCCATGTGAATATACAATGAGAAGTCAGCAGTCTGCAACCCAGAAAAGGGCTCTCCCCAAACCCAACCATGCTGGCTCCCTGATATCAGACTTGCAGCCCCCAGAACTATGAGAAATAAATTTCTGTTCTTTAAAAATTACCTAGTCTCAGTTATTTTGTTATAGCAGCACAAAATGGACTAAGAGAGCTTCCTTTCCCAGGTTCCTCTATTAAAAAAAATACTCCATTTTATTTGCCTATTATAAAACTAAAGCACATTCATAAAAAATATCAAAATTCAAAAATAAGAAAATATTTATTCATATAGCTGCCATGGTAACAGGCTAATTATTAGCATTTTAGTGTGCTTCCTCCAAATATGCATGAATTTTTATACTATAATTTATTTTATAAATTGTAATATACAATTTTGCATCCCACTCTTCTTCACATTTAATGATTTACCATCACCATATTTCATGTCATTAAAAGGTCTGCATAATATTCTTAATAGTCACAAACTATCCTATTCTATGAATGTGTTGTGAGTCATTGCTCTGTATGTGGACATTTAAGATGTTTCCATTGCTGCTAATACTGATCTTGAGAGCGCTTAGGAACATCTTTGAGGACAAATGACTTTTCATATTTGAGATCAGTTCCTTAGAATAGAGTCCTGTTGATAGAACTGTTGGGTTAAATAACATGAACCTGTAGTAGACTGTTTCTTTGGTAGGCTTCAAAGCATCAGGCCTCCCAGTATTCACACTCTTGTATGGTTCCCTGCCCTTTAGTCTTTGATGACTCTGTGTCCTGCTTTCCTCAGTCGAATGCAGCAGAGATGACAGTCTGCCCGCTCCAGGTTTAAGCCTTAAGAAAGCCTGGCAACTTGTGCTTTTGTGCTCCTTTGAGAAGTCGGGCCATCCTGAGGCCTCCATGCTGTGCAAAGCCCCACCTAGCCATCTGGGGGGGGCGCATAAGAAGCACCTCGATCCCCAGCCAACAGCTCATCTAAGCTCTCCCCTTGCAGCCAGCATCAGTGTGCCAGTCTGTGAGTGGGCCACACTGGAGGTGGACCTCCAGCCTCAGCTAAGCCACCCCAGCTGGCCCACAGAGGACAGGGATGAGATATCCCTGCCAAGTCCTACTTGAATTGCAGATAAGAAAGATAATAACTAAGATGAAAGATAATAACTTGAAAGATAATAACTAAGATGGTTGTTGTTTTAAGTCGCTAAATTGGGGGTAGTTTGTTTTGCAGAACAGACAACTGAAACAGAACATTTAAACACTTTTAATGTGCATTGCTAGGTGGCATCCCACAAAAAAGTGTTAAAGTCATTGTTTCAACAAATCCTCACAACCACTTTGTTTTATTAGCCATTTAAAAATATTTGCAGAATGTGCCAGCTTAAACTTGCACTCCCCTCCCTACAGCCATTAAACCATTTCTCCTCTACAAAAAGCAGCAGGGCAGGGCGAGCCAAGGCAGCAGGATCCAGAGTATGTTGGGAGTCACAATCTCTGCAGAGACCGCTAGAGGAGAGGTGTTCTGGAGCAACCTCTCGCTTCGGAGCTGGGGAGCTGGCAGCAGTGAAGCTAGGGGCCAGACACTGAGGTTTTGAGGTTGGAGATCACACATGGATTCTAAACTTTCTCAACTTTGAGCCTGATGACTAAATCAAAGTGGTTTTCTCACATGGAGTACAGACGAGATTATTTTGCATGAGATAAAAGATAAATGGAATATTGTTGAACAAAAAGGGCAGACGGTGACGGTCTTTAGTAACATTCATCTAAATTTCTGTTTCTCCCCCATCTGGATACTTGGCAGAGTAGCATTCTCTGGTCCCCTTGTGGTCGGGTAGGGCCATGTGACTCATTCTGATGACAAGCTGAGAGAGGAAATGCTGGGTGACACTTCCCTGCAGGAGCTCCTAACTGGAGACACAAGGCCCCTCTGCAGCTCTCCTCCCTGTGCCTTGGTCACCAGCAATTCCCACAACTGTGGCTGAGTCACAAATAAGAATAGAATTCTCTGTATGCACAAAAAAAGACATGGAGCATGAACAAGAAATACATCTTTATTGTTTTTAGCCACTAAGATTTGGGAGTTGTTGTTACCACAGTATCATCTAGGCCATCCTGATGGATACTACCTCCTTCTTTATTGTAGCATGAACTCCTCCTCAGACTTTGCCAAAATGAAGGTAGCAAGATGTTATGATTCTCTGCCTTGAATTACTGTTTACTCCATTTGCCTGCGGTTTTTCTCATTATAACGCCACGGCCCACGCTGTGGGCCCGAGGAGCAGGGCATGTGCAATTGCAGCCTTTCCTCGCATCTTACTGCTGTTCAGTTTATTGCTCACGGTATCCTGGCTCACCTGCTCTGACATTGGCAAGATTGCAACCACTTTCTCTCATAATATTCTATCCACCTACCTGTCTATTTATCAACCATCGCTCTGTCTGTCTATTCCTGTCTTTCTATCTGTTGTGGGGACTTCCAAGGAACCAAACTGCTTCCTGGGGATCAGGAGGAAGACTGGTGCAGTCCTCTCATAGGTGGCAGTTGCCACACGGGGAAGCTGGGGACACGTTGGCTGTTATGGCATCTTATTAGCTCTACTCTCAGACCACTGGGCCTGGGGGTGGGAGGTGGGTCAGCTGTACAGGTAGACACTGTTAAGGGCTATACTCTATTCAAGGTATCTTCAATATCCATATACATTCTCCAGTTGAAAGGTGGAAGGAAAAATCAGATTTTAAAAAACAAAAAAATCCTGCCTACAATAAACCAGTAATTGGAATTTCTACATTTTAAAAGAATGGATCATGTCTTGAAGCTAAACAGAATTTTAATAAAATACACACATCTGTTTTGAAATGTACCCATAAGAGGAAAAAGATAGGCCAGCGTTGTCAATACATTGATCCTAAATTTTATGAAGATCCAGGAATGACAGATGTCAATTTGAATATTTTTTAGCATAGTCTTTTTTGAAGAAAGAAAGTACAGACATTGCCAGCTCTTTGGCTATAGTTGAAGTCATTATGTTTTTCGCTCTTTTTAAATAGTGTCAGGTTTGTAATTTTTGAAAAATTATGCCCCCTGCCTTCTCAATGAAAAGTTTCACTATGGCATGAAATCTCTATTTTAAATCTGTAGCATATTACATCTATAGATGGGCATTTCCACTTTTTGCCAACTAATTTAGTATCACTTTAAACTATGAGAGAACAGTTTGAGGTTTTATCCTAAGGATTCCACAAAATCTATAGAATATACATGTTTATATATTGAGTGTACAAGTTTGTATTGTAGAGTGATTTTTTTGTAAAAGAAAATTATATCATTGAATTTTCAAACTAGAAGAGAGATGTAATTCAACCCTGTCAATTTACAAAGAAAGAAATGTTGACTCACAAAGCTACTAGAACCTGAATCTATAGTTCTAATCAAACTTCATATTTACCCAGAATAGTGATAAATCTGAATTTTTTTAATTTCCTTATCCTCAGGACAATTTATTTCAAGTTCTAGACCAGAACTAAGTTTAATATTGGTATTATTTTTCTAAGTATCTTAATCATTATCTTTAAAATGATTGGTTGTTACTTTTGGGGGTCATGAACCCTCACTATTTGTTAATAGAAACCCAAAGCAAAAGAATCACTAAGTAACTCAAACCCTAATGACTTACTCAAAGATTACATTATTTCATATTGTATTTCATATTCATGAGATAATGTTTTTATATTTATACTACTGAATGAATTTTATTTAAAAAAATTACTTTTAAATTATAGCATTGAGAAATAGAAATTGAATGCATAAATATATCTACCTAGCTTCTCCCTTTTTCTAAGTGATAATTTCCTGTAGCCCCAGTTTGTAGCATAACATGAAGACTTAGGAGTTCAGTAACAATCAAAAGCATTACAGTGTCGGTCCCGAGTCCCTGAATGTCCACACTGAAGTGCAGTCTATGTCATTTTTCTAGCATCAATGGTCTGAGCCATTGCTCACCACCATGGACCAATCCACCATTATCTCTCACCTGAACAGTGCAGGAGCCTCCCTAGTGACCTCCTACTTCTTTCCTTGCTCGCTTTAATCTCGTCTCAACACAGTAGAGAGAATGATCCAGTTAAATATGTGTTAAGTCATGCCACTCCTCAGCCCAAACCTTCCAATGCCTTTCCAATTCCTTCAGAGGAAATAAAACAGAAAGCCTTACAATGGCCCATAGCCCTGTGTCACTGGACCCCTCACTACCCCCCACCTCATCTCCTGCTCTTCTCCCCCGACTCATTGACTTCAGCCATGATGACCTTCCTGCTGTCCCTCTAACACATCAGGCATTCTTCCAGATCAATGTTCTTTTCTTTTTTGCCTATACCATTCCCCCTGCCCAAACTGTTCCTCTCCTAAATACCCACATGCCTTCTTTCTCACCTCCTTCAAATCTCCGCTCAAATATTATCATCTCAATGAGGGCTTCCCGGACCACACTTTAAAATTGCACCACACACACCCTTCCCTGCTTTATTTTTCCCCGTCACCTTCATCATCATCTAAGACACTGAATATTGTCTTTATTTATTATCTATCTCTCCTCACTAGAAAGTAAGCCCCAGAGTGCAAGAATTTTTACCAGTTTGTTCATTGCTACATTCTTGTGCCTAGAGCAGTCTTTCACATGGCATGTTTTCAATAAATATTGTTAATCATAAGTGATCTATAAAACAATTAAGTTTAAAAGTAACATGCCAAAGAAAAAACAAAAACCATAAGGTAACAAAGAGCCCAATTGCTATGAAAAAGAATAGAAAAATTTAAAATCCAACAGAGGCCTTAGAAATGAAAACTATAGTCATCAAAGCTAAAAACTTGATGTGCAGTTGAACTAGCTGGTTAGAGACAGCCAGAGAGATAATTAGAAAACTGAGAAAATGAATTACTCATAAAGCAGCACATATAGATTAAGAGATGGAAAATAGAGAAGTTAAGAAACATGGAGGACAGATTGAGAAGGTCCAAAAAAATGTCATGGGAGGGGGAGAAGGGGATGGGTATATTCACACCTAACGGGTGCAATGCACACTGTCTGGGGGATGGACACACTTGAAGCTCTGACTTAGTGAGGCAAAAACAATATATGTAACCTAAACATTTGCACTACCATTATATGCTGAAATCAAAAAAATAAAAAAATGAAAATACCATTTTATTGAAGAAAAATGTCTATAAGAGTTCCAGAAATAGGAAAGTGAGAAGTAGAAGAGAAATTCAAAAGAGATAATGGCTCCGTTTTCCATAATTAATGAAAAATAAGAATCAGTGAGTTTCAAACAAAATATATTCATGTCTACAGTCAAAAAAAATGAAAGAAAAACTGCAAAACACCAATATTAATAGAAACATATAAAACAATCAGAGAATAAACCAGATTACTTGCAAAAGGAACAACCATTAAGTTAACATGGGCACATCTTCTGCTTCCTTTGTCTTCCTTCCTTTCTAGAAGTAACCATAATTTGGATTTAAAAAAGAAAATAGGAATCATAGGTCCAAGAGAGAGTAATATGAAAAAGAAGCAGCAAATTTTGAAAAGAACCGGAGAGAATTTCTAGAAATGAAGAAAACAGCACACTGAAACAGAAAACTTAATGAGTAAGTTAAACAGATTAGTCATTACTGATGATGGGCGGTCCACTGGCAATTAGCTCTTGAGGCTAAGATTTTAAAGGCTTTTTTCCCTTCATTCTTTTATGTATTGTATAAATATATGTATAATTAGCTACAATTAGTATGTCTTGTTTCAATAATTAAAAAACAAATAAACTGCTTTCAAAAACTCTGGAAACAATGGAAAGGAATTCTTTGTTACTTGAATGTGTGTGTCTCTGATTGCTGTGGAAGTTTGCATCAGTCATGGTGAGCAAGGTAGGCTTAACTCATCAGAAGCTTATTTCTTGCTCATGCTAGATCCCTGTCATGAGTTGGCTGGGGTCTCTGCCATTCTCACCGGGGACCCAGCTCAGGGAGCAACTGCTCTCTCTGAAGTACTAGCAATGGCAGAAAGAAAAGAGTTCAGTGAATCGGCACTGACAGTTAATGCTTCCTGCTATAAACAATGTACATCATTTCTCATGTATTTCATTGCCCAAAGCAAGCCCAGTCTGATGCCTGGTAGCAGAAATAAAAATCTTAGTGAAAAGCACTAATGGCTACTACAGAATTGTGTTTCCATACATTGTCCATTATTTGTATTTCTTCTTAAGTGTATTGCCTATTCAGTTTCTTTATCTATATGGTCTTTAGTGTTCTGATAACACTTAGTTTATTCTTAATCCTAACCAGAGCCCTCGTAAAATATACTTCTAACCACGGTCTCCAGTTAATTTGAAATAGTTTATTTTCACCATAAACTGGGGCTCCTTTTCCTGACTTAGATATTCTCTTTACCGTTTTACAGTCCACCACAAAGGTCCAACAAGGGCTTTTGTTTTTCTGCCTCTATATAGACAATTAATATAATCCTTCCTCATAATTTCTGGACTTTCTTCTAAAAGTCCTAAGTTTCTTCATTAATTTCACTATTCCCCATCTATTGCATCCACTTCCATCCCCAGACCTGCAGCTCATCTTGGTGACCAGAGCAGGTGTTTCCTTTTGCAGATATCAACATTAATCCCAGTACAGTACTTTGGAAGGACAGTTCTTTGCAGATACCTCTGAATTTTCTTGTACTAACAGTAATAACAAAGACAAGGAGAAAAATGCCCCATATCCACTCTCTTACTACAGCCTTTGCATCCTCCATAAGCCTTATCTTGCTGAAGCAATAGAAGGAAAACAACAACAGCAAATTCCAAATACAACACATTTCATTTTATTTTGGGGATTTTTATTCATTTCTTGTGTTTTCCAAATGTTCTAAAATACTAGCCCTGTGTTGGCATATCACAGGTATTCAATAAGTTGAATCTGAATCAAATAGGGAGTAGAACTACATATACGGGCTTCATGGTATATATGAGGCATTTTGTACAGATTTTTAATTGATCATCCACAGCAAAAGCCTGGTACTTCTGGATACTCAGAACAACCAGAAAGAAAACAATGAATATTTTAATACTTTAAGTATGTACTTTGCAAATTATTCTGAAATTCATCTATCTTAACTTATGGCTAATTAACACTATTTTTGGTAAGCATTAAAATTGCAATACAGTGTATGTAACTAAAGCAAAAGCTATTACCAGCTTAAAAGCAGTTGCAAATGGGAAGAAATTAATCTGCTAAACAAAGTATTTGCTTGGGTGCAGAGCATAAACTTTTTGTTACAGTTTACTCTGTGATTCAGATACTTGGTTATTTTATGAGGAAATTCCAAAGGAGTACAAGGCATCCTGCTCTTTACATGACTTCTTACATGATTTCTTTTTATTCTTATGTCCAATGTACAATAGATTCACAGTATCCAGATATTAGCTGTTAAGGAAAAAGAAGATTGCATATGGCCAAAATTATCCCTTGGAAATTCCTTGGCTTACCCAGTGATAAGGTTAAAGGATGCCCAGTATTGGGGTAAGGAGATAACAAACAGCTTCAATAATGTTTTTCACAACTTGAAGAACCTTGGGGTGCTAAAGTGTGCCTAACAGAAGCAACACTTTAAGGTCATTATCACTTTTAAGAATTCAAGTCAATCAAGAGCATCTTTTAGCCTTCTAAATTATTTCTCCTTCTTGAACCTTTGGCTAAGCATGTATTGTTGAATTCACATAAATTGAAAGTATGTGCGATGCAACTCCACTATAGATGCCCTAAAGACTTATAGTGTAATTATAGGTAATACTATTAACTTATTATTTATTTAACCTTCTATAAAATTTTGTTATGAAAAAGCAGAGAAATGTCTACAAACCATAATGAAATGCAAGTCTAGCATCTATAGCATCACAGTATTTTATTTCACACTTGATTGATTGATTAAAGGTCCAACTTCCATAAAGAATACAGACAGCCTCCCTGCTTTCAAAAGCAGTCACTGGAATGGTAATAGGTAAATATTAGGCAGTGATTGACTTTAGTTTATACAAACTGAATATTTAAAAGCATTGAGTTGTACTTCAGCCAAAATGTTCTTCCATATTTCTATATTTTTAAGGTCTGGCATTACCAAGAGCAGTGAAGCCAAGAATGTTCTCAAAAATTTTCTGACTTTTCTTTGCAACAAGATCCCCCTGGAATATATAATTCCTTCTGTGATGTGGCTGTTTACAGGCTTTCTAAGTGTATAACTGACACCCCTATTAAAATCTCCTTAGGTTTTTGAAAATAGAATTCTTTATAGTATTAGAATTATTAGTATTTGGTTTATCTGAGGAAATAAACTAAAGATAATAAAAACCTTGATTACTATATTTCTAATGCTACCATTACTATATTTTCTGATTAAGTGAGAGTTCTCTAAATTTGATTTGCCAAAATTAGCAATGTTAACACCAAAGAAAAAATCATGAGTAGAGTGTTGTTTGTTTTATCAGTTTCTCCTCCAGGAATATATACTGACATCTAAGAGAGAAATATTCATCCTATATATTAGCTCACTTTTTTGCCTTGGTGAGAAAATAATTGCAGTGTATCTGTATAAAAAGCATTTTTCTTTGAAGATGCAATATGTTGCAGAAGGTTAAGGTCATTCTGAGTGACTCTGGAAATCAATTCTCATTATACCAAGTTGTGTACATAGATTATTGGGTTGATTGTGTACTGACTCCAAGGCAAAGCCTGAAATGTTTTGTTCTTAAAAATAATTAGATACTAAATAACTTCTTGTTTTCTTATAGTTTGACTCTTTCTTTTTGAAAGAATAATTTTAAATATATATAATAATAAAGCAAAATTTTGGTTAATTGTGATCTGGCATTAAACTAAAAAAAGATAAATATTATTTTTTAAAAAATAAAACATACCTATCAATACCTGAGTGGATTAAAAAAATGTGGTATATGTATACCATGAAGTACTACTCAGCTATAAGAAACAATGGTGATATAGCACCTCTTGTATTTTCCTAGATAGAGCTGGAACCCATTTTACTAACTGAAGTATCCCAAGAATGGAAAAATAAGCACCACATGTACTCACCATCAAATTTGTTTCACTGATCATCACCTAAGAGCACAATAGGAATAACATTTATTGGGTGTTGGGCAGATGACGGGGAGGGGATGGGTGTAGCCATACATAATGAGTGCGATGTGCACTGTCTAGGGGATGGACACGTTTGAAGCTCTGACTTGGGGCAGGGGGCGGGGGACAAGGGCAATATACGTAACCTAAACTTTTGTACCCCCACAATATGCTGAAATAAAAAAAATAAAAATAAAATGAAACATACCCTTAAGAAAATTCACAATCAGTGAGATTAATTAATAGCATTCCATTATTTAAGAGTTTCTCATGATGGAATATGTCCCAATATAAAGTCCTGGATTCTGACTTTGCCACTACAATCTTTGAGGCCTTAGACATAGTATTCAACCTCCCTGATTCTCTATTTCTACATTTGTAAAATAAGAATTCAGTTTTCTATAAAGTTCCATCTCTCTCTAAAATTATTCTCCAGAGATGCTGTGGGTGTCATGATAGGGCAGTTTAACTGATGTATTTCAAGAGTATTTTGGGATCTCCACTTCCGAAAGATACATCCTCCTTCCTGAAGCAACCAAAAAAAAAAAAATGAATAAAATACAGTCATGCATCACTTAATGACAGGAATGCATTCTGGGAAATGTGTCATTAGGTGATTTTGTCATTGTGTGAACATCACAGAGTGTACTTATACAAACCTAGACAGTATATCCTTCTACACACCTAGGCTGTATAATATAGCATATTGCTCCTAGGCCACACACCTGTACAGCATGTTACTGTACTCAATACTGTAGGCAATTGTAACACAATGGTATTTGTGTATCTACACATATCTAACCATAGAAAAGGTATACTGTAAAGATAGTATAAAATAAAAAAATGGTACACCTGTATAGAGCACTTATTGTGAAGGAAGCTTGCAGGTCTGGAAGCTGCTCTGGGTTGAGTCAGGGAGTGAATAGTGAGTGAATGTGAAGAGCCAGAACATTACTGTACTCTACTGCAGACTTTGTAAACACTGTATACTTAGGCTACACTAAGTTTATTTAAAAAAAATTCTTTTTTTTTTTTTTTTTTATTTCATCTTGTTATGGGGGATACAGAATTGCAGGTTACATACGTTGCTCCTGTACCGCCTTTCCCCCCAAGTCAGAGCTCCAGGCGTGTCTGTTCCCCAGGTAAATTTTCAATAAAATACTAGCAAATCGAATCCAAGTACTTATCAAAAAATTTCTTTAATAATAAATTAATCTTAGCTTACTGTGACATTTTTACTGTATCAAATTTTTAAGTTTTTAAACTTTTTGAGTCTTATCTAATGACACTTAGCTTAAAACACAAATACATTGTATAGCTGTACAAAAACACTTTGTTTCTTTATATCCTTATTTTTTTATTTCAGATTCTTTTTTTTTCTTTTGTTTTTCCCCACCCCTCCCCTATTTCAGATTATTATGGAGGTACAAACATTTTGGTTACATATAATACCTCTGCCTCGCCCAAGCCAGGGCTAAAGCATGCCCTTCCCCGATACAGTGTGCTCTGCACCCATTAGGTGTGAGTTTACCCCCCACCCCGCCACCTGACTGGCACCCAGTGAATATTACGACCTTGTGAGCACCTTAGTGTTGATCAGTTAGTACCAATTTGATGGCGAGTACATGTGGTACTTTTCCATTCTATTTTATAAGCAGTTTTTCATTTTTAAATTTTTAATTTTTTGTTTTACTTTTTAAACTTTTTTATTAAAAACTAGGACACAGACACACACATAATTCTAGGCCTACACAGTGTCAGGATCATCAATATCCCTGTTTTCCCCTCCACATTTTGTGCCACTGGAAGGTCTTTAGGAGCAATGGTTTTATATGACCGGCAGCACAGTCGGTTTGTGCATCACAACAAACATGTGAGCAACGCATTACACTACAGCATCACAACAGCAGGACCACTAGGCGATAGGAATGTTTCAGCTCCATTATAATCTCATGAAACCACCATCAGATATGCAGTTGACTGCAGTGTTGCTATGTGGCACGTGACTGTGTATGAAACAGTGGTTTTCAAGACACTGGGAATTAGGCAATGAGTGTTGGTGACCCCTGAGAGATGGGAAGCAAGTGAGATGAGCCCTTGTGGTTGATTAGCTTACTGCTGCAGAGAGATCCCAAAATGTGGGAAGGGGGAATCCAGGTAGAGCTTGGTAGATTCTCGGAGTTAAAGAGATGAGGTGAGGGTCCAGGCTGTCCAAAGCATAGGATCCTATGCAGTTCATAGGAGAAAGTACCCAAAAGGAGAGAGCTACGTGGAGAGAGAACACCAAACATCTAGAAAAGGTCCCCCCTGACTGCTCAGCTGAGTATCAATCAGCATCAAGTATAGTGTGTAAGAAAATTATTCAAGACTAGGTAAAGAAGCACCCAAAATTGTTACAGGTAACAATTCCCAGTGCTCACGCAGGTCTAAGAATGATACCTGTTCTCTATAGCCAAACTGGAAAACCTCAGAATTCACTTGGGGATTGAATAAAGAAAGCCAGAAAGGCTTGCATCAGTAGCAAGCAATATTTAGCCCTAGATTTAGAACAGCTCTCGTCCCGCTTAATAGATCTTAAAAACAAGGCCTGAAATAGTCCAACAGCTTCCAAGTAATTGAGCTGCGTTCATGAACAAAGCTCAAGAATATTTACTTACTTATTTTTATTTTTTTTTTTTTAGAGACAGGTTCTTGCTCTGTCACCAAAGCTGGAGTGCAGTGGTGCAATCATAGCTCACTGTAACCTCAAACTCCTGGGCTCAAGCAATCCTCCTGTCTCAGTCTCCTGAGTAACTAGGACAACAGGCGCATGCCACCAGACCTGGCTAATTTTATTTTTTTTTAGAGATGGGGTCTTGCTGTGTTGCCCAGGCTGGTCTCAAACTCCTGGGCTCAAGCAATCCTCCTACCTCAGCCTCCCAAAGCACTGTGGTTACAAGCATGAGCCACCATGCCCAGCCTTCAAGAATATTTATAAGAATACAAACATATCCTTTAAGTAACAAAACAAAATTTACAACATATACAATCCAATCAAAGATTACCAGGCATGCAAACAAGCAAGAAAATGCAATCCATAATGAGGGGAAGAATCAGTCAATCAAAAATTACCCAGAATTTATACAGGTGTTAGAATTAGCAGTAAAAAATTATTCAAATATTATAACTATACTTCATATTTCCAAAATGTTAGGAAGAAACATAGAAGATGTATTTTAAAGACCCAAATCAAATTTCTGGGAATAAAAACTGTAATGTTAAGAGGTTAAAAAACACACTCACACAAAGGATTCACAGCAGATCAAACACTGCAGAAGATATTAATAAACTGGAGAATTAGCAATAAAGAATTTAAAATGAAATGGAGAAAAAAAACAATAGCTTAAAAAAATAAAATAGAGCATCAAAATGCTGTGGAATGATTTCAAAGAGCTTAATATACTCCTATTAATTGAAGCCTCCTGGCAGGAGAAGGAGGAGCAAATACGATATTTGAAAAATGTGTGAGCAAAAATGTCCTAATTTATTGAAAACTAGAAAGCTACATATCTAAGGAGCTTGACAAATGCCAGTCATAACTACACCAAGGCACATCAGAATCAAATTGCTCAATATCAGTGATAAAGCAAAAAATTTTAAAAGCAGCCAGAGGAAAAAGAATGCTATGCATAGGAAAAAAGATAAGGAATCCAGCACATTTCTTGTCAGAAACAACACAGGCAGGTAGAATAAGGCAACTTCTGTAAAGTACTGGAAGAAAAAAAACTATCAACTAGAATGTTATAACCAGCATTGATGAAATACACCACATTAATAGCATAATGGACAAAACTAGATAATTATTTCAACAGAAAACAAAAAATTGACAAAATTCAATGCCCTTTCATGATAATAGCTTGTAACAAACTAAGAATAAAAGGAAACTTCCTTTATCTGATAAAAGGCATTTACAAGTAACCTATAGCCAACTTAGCAGTGAAAGATTGTGTGGTTTCCCTTTAAGATAAGAAACAAGACAAGGTTGTCTGCTCTTTCTGTTTCTATTCAACAATTTACTGGAGGTCCTAGAAGAGAAGGGGTAACCTTTTCAATGAATTATTCTGAAGATTTGGATATCTGTATGCAAAAATATAAATTTCAAATCATACTTTGGACCATATAAAAATTAACTAAAAACAGAGCATAGTCTTACGTGTAAAACTGAAAACCATAAAGTTTCTAGGACAAAACACAAGGAAAAACCTTTGGGACCCTGAGCTAGGCAAAGATATCTTAGACACCAAGAGTATGATCCATGAAAGAAGTTGATAAGCTGGATTGAGAGTCTCTGTTAAAAGAATGAAAAGTTAAGCCACAGATTGGGAGAAAATACTTACAAAGCATCTACCTGATAAAGAATGTGTACTCAGGTGCATAAACTCAATATCTCAATAATAAAATTTTAACCCCAAGAAGAAAATAAGAAAAATATTTGAATAGACACTTCACACACACAAAAGACATATGACTGATAACAAGCATATGAATAGATGCTCAACATCATTAGTGGTTAGGGAAACATAAATTAAAACCACATCTATTAAAATGGCTAAAATTAAAATGGCAAATGTTGGAAAAGATATGTAGGACTAGAATTCTTATATATTGCTAGCTGAAGTGCAAAATGGTACAAAGATTTTTTTTTATTTCAGCTTATTATGGGGGTATAAAAGTTTAGGTTATGTATATTGCCCATGCCCCCCCACTGCCCCATGTCAGAGCTTCAAACGTGTCCATTCCCCAGACAGTGCGCAGCGCACTCATTAAGTAGATATACACCCATCCCCTTCCCCCACCCCCCACATCTGTCCAACACCCAATTGGTGTTATTCCCAAATGTGCACTTAGGTGATGATCAGGGAAACCAATTTGCTGGTGAGTACATGTGGTGCTTATTTTTCCATTCTTGGGATACTTCACTTAGTAGAATGGGTTCCAACTCTCTCCAGGAGAACAAAAGAGATTCTATGTCACCGTTATTTCTTATAGCTGAGTAATACTGGTACAAAGATTTTTGAAAACACATTGGAAGCTTTTTTTAAAAAGTTAAATATACACCAACTATATGATCCAGCCTCTCTCCACTCATACATATTTACCCAAGAGAAAACAAAGCATATGTTTATATAAAGACTTGTACACAAATGTGTTACAAATAAAAGCAACTCTATTTATAATAGCCAAAACTGGAAACAATGCAAATGCCCATCAATAAGTAAATGAATATAGAAAAAAGGTGGGATATCCATATAATGGAACACTAATCAGTAACAGAAAAGAATGAACTATTGATAGATGCAGCAACAAGGAAGAATCTCAAAATAAGTGTTCTGAATGGAAGAAGCAGACAAAGAGAGTACATACTGTATGAGTCCATTTATAGAAATCTCAAGAAAAAGGAAATTAGTCTATGTTGGATCAGAGTTACCTGGAGAGACGTGGCAGGGGGAGGAACAGGAGACAGGGCCAGGAGCAAGTCTCAGAGAGTGAAGGATTCATTCATTATCTTGATCATAAGGATGGTTTAATAGGGGTGTATATATGTCAAAACTTATAAAATTTTATACCTCAAATATATGCAATCTATTTTAAGTCAATTACACCTCAACAGAAAAGAGTATTTTGTATGTCTCTACAGTTTGTGTCCCAAAATAGAAATATACCTTGAATGAGCTAAATAGTCTCTTTCAAAATCACCTCCTTAGATACAGAAATAAATGTCCAATTATACCTTTTGTTCAGGGATAACACAGGTAGCATGTTTGAAACACATTACCTTTGGAAACAGTGCTTAGGTCCTAGGAGTCTTTGGAAGTTGAATCATTTTTGCTCCTATGATATTACTTTGGGTATAACAAGTACTTAAAGGATATCAGCGTCGAGACTTACTCTCAATGATCTGAACCTGTCATTGGTGAGTTAATCAGATTCCACATAGTTTAATTAAATTACCTATCTCAAGAGCACACTGGGAGTGAGAATTGCAGTATAGAACTTGCCAACTGCACCCCTGAAGAGCCAATTGGCCACTCTAGGAGAAAGGAGCTATTTTCACCCAATGGGACCATCCTGGATTGTTCTGGAAGTATGTCAAGAAGTCATAAATTACATTGCCAAAATGAATAAATAAATAAATAGCATGTAATCCACTTGTGTGAACAAACTTGTGGGAAAGTACCTCTTTTTATAATTTGAATAATCTGTCCCAGATGAGTTGACAGTGTCCAGCACTCCACGGTCATATGTGTCCAGAGGCTTCATTTATGTATCTGTCCCAGAAGAAAAGGAATGAGTTGAAAGGAGGTTAAAATTTAAGGTAACTAGAGAGACCATTAGTTCATTTATTCAACTGTTACACTCAGTATAATTATTTGTTAAATGACTATCTTCCCCTAAAATGTAACCTCTTTCATGAATGGAATATAGTTTTACTTTATGCAGCTTATAAACCCAGTTCCTGGCATAGTGGATGGAATAATAATTATGAGACCACATCTCTTAATACTGTTGTATTGGAGATTAAGTTTCAACATGAATTGTGGAAGGAACACCATCATTCAAGCCATAGCATTCTGTCCCTGGACCTGCAAAATTCATGTCCTCCTCACATATAAAATACATTCATTCCATCCGAATAGCTTCAAAAAGTCTTAACTTATTCTAGCAACAACTTTAAAGTTTAAGTCCAAAGTCTCATCTAAATATCATCTAAATCAGATATGGGTGAGACCCAAGGTATGATTCATCCTGAGACAAATTCGCTTCCAGCTATGAACCTGTGAAATCAAACAAGTTATGTGCTTCCAAAATATAATGGTGGCACAGGCATAGGATAAACATGTCTATTCCAAAAGGGAGAAATACACAAGAAGAAAAGGGTAACAGGTCCCAAGTAAGTCTAAAACCCAACAGGGCAAACAACATTAAATGTTAAGGCTTAAGAATACCTTCTTTGTCCCACCCTCCAGACACTCTGGGGTACAAGTTATGTCCCTAAGGCTCCAGAGGACCCTGTCCCCATGGCTTTGCTGAGCACAGCCCATGCTATAGCTCTCACAGGGTGGAGTTAGATGCCTGTGGTTCTCCCACATTGGCATTGCACACTGGTTGTTCTATAGCTTCAGGGTCTTGCGGGTGACTCTGCCTCCATAGCTCCACTAGGCATTGCCCAGCTAGGGGCTCTCTGTAGTGGCCCTGACCCCAGGGCTATGATGGACATTCCCCTAATGGGGGCCCTCTGTGGTGGCCCCACCCTTGCAGCAGCTCACTGCCTGGGCCCCAAGGCCCTCTGAGGCATCCTTTGAAATCATGGAGATAGCCATGCCTCCACAGCTCTTACACTCTGCACACCTGCAAAATTAGTATCCCATAAACACTGCCAAGGTTTATGACCTGTATTTTCTGGAGCAGCAGCCCAAGCTATAACTGGGCCCACTTGAGCCACAGCTAGGGTGGCTAAACAGTGTTGCCCTGGAATTCAGGGAGCAGAGGCTTGAGAATGCCTTGAGCAGTGAGCTCTGAGGTCCTACAGGTGCCCTAGGCCCCTCTCTTGAAATCATTCTGCCCTCAGGGTCCTAGCATTCTGGGCCTGTGATGGGACTGGCAGCCTGGAAAATCTCCAGAAAGCCTTCAGGGTCATTTTTCCACTGCCTTAATGAATAGCATCTGGCTTTTGCCTAGCCATAGTGATGTCCTCATCAAACGTAGCTTGGCCACACCCTTGCTGATCTCTCCCAAGCTCACCTTGTCATTCTTTACATGGCCAGGCTGAGAATTTTCCAATTCTTTGACTTTTTCTTCTCTTTTGATTATCAATTCTTCCTTTAATATGTTTCTCTCTCCTTGAATTTCACTATAAGCAGTTAAAAAAAGGCACGCAGCACCCTGAACACTTAGAGATTTCTTCTGCCAAATATCCTAGTTCATTGCTCTTAAGTTTTGACTTCTATGAAGCATTTGGACACAGACACAAGGCAGCCAAGTTCTTTTCCTTTCCTCTTGTTTCCAATCAGATATTCCTCATTTTCATCTAAGATCTCATTAGAATGGATTTTACTGTCCATATTTTACCAGCATTCTAATCATGACCACTTAGGTAATCTCTAAGATTCAGGCTCTTTCTACAGCTCTCCCGTTCTGAGCCCTCACCAGAATCACCCTTAACACTCTGTTTATGGCAATCTAGGCTTTTTCTAGCCTCCACTCCCAAACTTTTCTGGCCTCTCCGCATTTCCCAGGTCCAGAGCCACTTCCATATTTTTAGGTATTTATTAAAGAAACATCCCATGTTGTAGCAATTTCTGCCTTAGTTTATATGTGCTGCTATAACAAAATACTTTAGACTGGGTAATTTATAAAACACAGAAACTTATTTCTTATCGTTCTGGAGGCTGGGAAGTCCAAGATCAGAGTGCTGGCAGGTTCCCTGTCTGGTGAGGGCTAATCTCTGCCCCCAACATGGTGTCTTATTGCTGTGTCCTCACATGGGGAAAGTGGAAGGGCAAGAGAGCATGCCTTCACCTTCAAGCCCTTTTATAAGGTGCTAACTCCATTCATGTGGGCAGAACCTTTGTAATTTAATCATATCCCAAAGGCCACATCTCTTAATACTGTTGCATTGGGGATTAAGTTTAAACATGAATTCTGAAGAGGGCAGCATCATTCAAACCATAACATACATGCTCAAAGTTATTCCCAAAGATGTGTTATGTAAGCTCCAATGATAAAGACAAGAGACTGTAATGATCTCAGGCATTTGAAATTGCTGAGAAATACTTAATAGGAATATTGAGAAATAAGTAAGAAATAAACTGCTTCTCCTGTAGCTCACAGGCAATATATCCTCATTACAAAGGAGAAAAAAGAAAATGAATACCTGCATGATCAGCAGGAAAGAAGAAATCACAAACTGCACTCAGCTGGGACAGAGTGCAAGATTACCCTACATTTGCACCCAAAAATTCACACATACCAGAGATGCTCATCTGAGCCTAATAATATGATAATAAACTACAGCTGTTTTAACTATTATTTTTTTTTTTCCTGTTTTCTGTAAGACAGTTTTCCTCCTGGCAGGAGAATGCCTGCCCCATTTCACCAAACTCACCCTTCAGAGGTCACCGGTATCTTCCTCAGCACTGCCAAATCCAACACATGTTTCTAGTTCTCAGCTTAACCGACTTTTCTAGCATTGCTGACCACGCTCCCTGAAAAGTTCTCTTTTCACAAGGCCTCTGTTTTCTGCTTCTCCAACATTTCTGACAGGTTGTTTCATTTTGTTTGTTCTTTTTAAATCACCTTTCATAAAGACTCTCATCCCATGTTTCTCCACTGAGGAACAAGGTCTCATCCTCAGCCATCTGAATTTCTTGATCTAAACTCTTCCAGCCCCAAACTACAGTGCTGCTGGCTGTTCCAGAACCCCCTGAGCACAAGGCCCTATGCCTTTGTTTATTTTTCCTCCTTTGAAACATCCTTTCTTCCCTACCCTTTTTTTCTGTCTGTAGAAACCACTTCCCTCAATGTCCGGGTCAAGTGTTACCTCATTGGTGAAGTTTTCCCTGTTTTGCTATCTCAGTTAGCATTTTTGTAAAATAAACCACTCCAAAATGTGATGGCTTAAAACAGCAAGCATTTATTTAACTCATGATTTCATGGGCTGGCAATTTAAGCTGCTCCCTGTGGTCTCAGCTGGGATTCCCTGTGTGTCTGTACTAAGCTGCTGACAGGCCAGTCTAGGGGATCCTGAGCCAGGAGAGCTTGCCAGGAGAGCTTGCCTCCACATGCTCTCTCATGCTCCAGCCGGCTACCTTGGGCTTGTTCGCATGGTGGCGGCAGCGTTCCCAAAACAAAAAGGGAAGTGCATAATGGCTGTCTAGGCCTCGACTCAGAACTGATACACTGTGACTTCCAAAGCATTCGTTTTTTTCAAAGCCAGTCCAAATTCAAGAGGTGGAAAAAGAGACTCCATGTCTTCATGGGAGGATTGCAAGGGCATAGAGACAGGAAGGGGATAAATCTGTAAGCATTTTTTGCAATACATCATACCCCCTTATGCAAGAGAAGAACTAATCACTGTCTTCCCACTACAATGTTGTTCAAACCCCAAGGACAGTATTATCTTATTCACTTAACTGTATATGTACTATCTATATCTTCCTATAGCTGGAGTTCCTATTGCAATGAAGGAGCCATGTTGTATTTATATTTGTATTCTCACAGTTCCTAGCACAAAGTCTAATCCCTGATAAGTGCTCAAGGCACACTTACTAAATGTTGATTAAAAGTGAATGGATGACTTTTTCCAACCGAAGACAGCTTCTGTAATTAACTGGAATTGTTTTGCAGAGTTAATGGTGGTAAGATTCTGATGAAAGATAGAAAAACAGTGGCAAGTACTTATTTCTTAATTCCATGATCCTAGACTCCTTGAAGTTTAACACTTTTTATCTTTACAACAGTGTTTCTCAGACTTAAGAAATTCTGGACCCCTTTCAAAGGAAAAATATTCTAGTGGACTACTATCTTGACAGGAATTATTGGTATTATGCTACTCAAGATGTGCAAACATAGAATTGGGTATAATTATTATAGCCCTTAAATAACTATAACACCAAAACAAATTAAATATAAAACAAAACTACAAAACCAATAAAGTTCTAATTCACATTAATTTAATGTGACACATAATTCTGTTTTGCTAAAAATAAATCATTGTTTACAACAAGAATGGAGATTAACCTGTTATTGCCCAGGTTTATTTGAGTTGGTATTTCCATAATAAATATTGCAGGTAAGCATACACCTCTGTTCACAATCTGAAGTTTACCTGAAAATCATTTTCTTTCTTATTTCAATGACTCAATTTCATTTCTCATTTTAGCCATCTTCTGCCAAGACAGTCGAAACTTAATCTCAGTCAATTCAGGGTTTGTCTTGCTTCTCCCCTTGACTGTGCTTAACTTCTGTGGTTCTCAGATGGTAACCAAAGGAAAAAGAGTGGTGGGACAGAGAAGGTCACCCTCTGATCTTCGAATCCTCTGCCCACACCAATATCCCTGGAGAAACCTCTTGTCCACACATGCTAGTCACCATGTAGCATATTCTCACTTCTGTCCATTATATTCCTTCAGTCTCCTAGTGCTCTTTTCCATGTTCATGCCGAGCTGAGACACATAAATCTTCATCACACTATCAAAAACCCCATAGTCCCAGACATACTCAACAGCCATAACCTATGTGAGTTTCGCCATCTCCGTAGAACTCTAACCCTTGCAGCAAAGTTCAGATACCCTCTACTTTTGGGACCCCCAAGAACACGTAAAGGTTTTCCACCTCCTGTACACTCTGTCTAAGAATCAGGACACACAGGAAAGTCAAAGGACTCCTTTAGCATCTCTGCTAAAAACAGCATGCACAAAAAGAATTGTTTAGTATTTTTAAACATTATTGAGTCATATTGCCATTTGCTGCTTGATAACTCAATTCTTCCATCACCTTTTTCTGCTCAAACTCCTACTTTAGCACAATTGGCATCATTTAGCTCTCACCTGGCAGAAACATTTTATTTTCATATTTAATCTGTCTATTTTTCTTACTAACGCATAGCAAACTCAGGTACTGAAATCAAATGGAAGTAGTCTATCATGTTTCTGTACAATAATGCAGCCATGCAAATAATCCAGGATATCCATTTGTTGAAAGGGGGGTGATGAGTTTGTCATCCAAATGAAAACATAACCGAAAATTTTTACAGAGAACTCTTAGGTGTCCAAGAATACATCCTTTGGTCTCACAGGGCTGGAAACTCCAGTCTGATAAAGATTGCATTACAAAAACTTTCTCTTCTTTTCAATCCACTTTCAAGACTGGCAAATGGTTTTAGACTGATTACCATTTAGTTTTACTTCCAGATGACATTCTGTAGATGTATCCTACATCATCAGTAAGATCCTTCCAGATATCCCTGCCATATACCTTACTTCTTGGAAGGACCATTCTTGGGTCCCCCAAGCCTACCTAGTATTCCCTAGTATTCCTTTCTCCTCTCCTGACCTCTGCCTGGAAGGCAGTGTTTGACTCTTCTCTCCATGTGATACAAATTCTCATTGATTTCAGCCTTCTACTCTTTTCTGGTATTCTTTCTTTGTTGTTTTGTTAATATATTTTGACCTTCTGTCCATCAGCTGCATTTGTTTAGCCCAAGTCTCCCTTATCAACAATTAGAAATTTTAGTTAAAATGTCTGGAAATCATACGGCCCATATACACATAGGCGAATTTGTGATTAGCACCCTCTGGTGCATAAAAGAGAAAATACTGCTTTCAAAAATCATGAATTACAGCTTTGAGAAAATGTTAGATAACTTAGCTAATGGTCCTTAATCTAATTCTGCTGCCTAATTAATTAAAATCTATTACCCGAACTTCTGACATGGTAAGTAACATACTCAAGGAATAAAACAAAGATTGTTGCTTATCTTGCCTGTACACTAGAAGTACCTGAATCTTGGCTATAGTGATTTGTTGGATTCTGGTCATTCAGATATCAACTGATAACAACACCAAAAGGTGGATGTTTTTTAACTTGGGCGTTCTTAAAGATAACAAAAAACTTAGTTTCAGATTACTGCCCTCCCACCATGAAAACCGTGAAATGAGATCCATTTTCAAATTCATTCCTTCTACCACCATTTATTAAGCAAAAGCACCAAGTGTATGCTTAATAAGTATTCCTAAATATCAATGTAGTGTGAGCTTGCAAATATTGAAAGAGGAGCTCATATTCCAGGAGCTCATAGCTTAGGAAAGTAGTAGACAAGGCAAGAGAAATCACGTATTCATGGGTTTACACACACACACACACACACACACACTCTTCACTATATGCCAGTTAGTATTTCAGACACTTTTAAAATATTTTTTAAAGTATCGTAACAATCCTATAAGGTAGTTACTATCATCTTCATTTTACCTAAGAAGAAACTGAAGTTCAGAAACTGGAAGTGGTTTGTGCAAGGTCATACTACTGTTAGTGGAAGAGTTGAGATTTGAACCCAGAGAGCCTAGCTCCAGAGTGCTTGCCACATAAGCGCCTTCCAATAAGTTTCCCAAAAGTGTCTTTCACAGAAAAAGTTCAATGGGACAAGTAATTTTAAGAAACATTTTACACTCTCTCCTCTCTTTGGGAAATTCATGATATACATTAGCATATTAAGGAGTCCGACTATAGAGAAACCTGTTTAGATTTATTTCAACCAAATATCCAAATGCATTTAATTTTAAGTTATGAAGACCTCTCAAAAAGTAAGATAATAATCAGAACTAATATTTTCTAAGTGTCTTCCATGTGCCAGGAGCTGATAAGCATTTTACCACACCAGTCAACGGCATAATCTGTGCATCCAGAATGCCTTGGTTCAAACACCAACTCTAACACGCTGTTAGATAGTCTAGGTCAGGCCCGTTGTGCTAACAAATAAATCCTGAAATCTCAATAGTCTGACTCAGTGAGAAAATATTACTCATTTATGCAAAGTACAATGTAGATGGAGCTGATGAGGAGGTTGTGCTGGCGGTTCTCCTCCAAACAATGGTCTGAGCCCCAGGTTTTATTTTTAATCTTGCATCATCCACAAATGACCTCATGGCTGTCACAGAAAGAGAAAGAGGGAATGAGACAGTTTGTGAGCATGTCATCGGCAGTCTTGGAAATAACATACATCATTTCTGCCCGCATTTCATTAGACTGATATCGGTCACATAGCCCCTCCCTAACCACAGCATGGGCTAGGGTATGCAACCTTCCAGTGTACTCAGGAAAGTGGTAATTGGTTTTGGTGAACATGTAACATTGTCTCTGACGTGACACTTGCTAATCATGTGACCTTGAGCAAGTTACTCAATTTTGTGCTTCAGTTTCCTTGTCTATAAAACGGGGATGTTATCTCACTGGATCACTGTAAGAGTTAAATGAGTTACTAACTTTAATCATTAGAACTGCATATTAATTCCAGATTTTTGATTCATGTGTACAATCATACATAACCCTAAATCTAAAAGGAATATTACCATCTCCATTTTTAGAGATGAGGAAAGAGAGCCTCATAGAGACTAGGTGACTTGCCTACAATTACTCAGTTGCTATGTTAGTCAGAGTTCTTCAGAAAAACAAAACCAATAGGATATGTGTATATTCAGAAAGTGATTTACTGTGAGGAATTGGTTCGTGCATTCACAGAGGCTGGTGAGTTCAAATCTGCACTGTGGATCAGGCTGGAGACCCAGGCGAGCTGACGGTACAAGGTCAGCAGACAGAGAATCCCCTCCTACTCGGGGCAGGAGTGGGGACTGGTCTTTTTGTTCTGCTCAAGGCTTCACCTGATTGGATGAGGCCCACCCACATTATAGAGGTCAAACTTTACCAATTAAAATGTTAATCTCATCCAAAAACCCTTTCATAAACACCGACAACACTATTTGATCAAATATCTGGGTACTTTGTGGCCCGGCCAATTTGACGCATAAAATTAGCCATCACAGTTGCCAAGCATCTAAGCTTTCAGATCTTTCTTGAATATTCTGATGCACTCATAGTTTTAAGGGGCCTGTTGATCTTTAGGTAAACAATTCTTTCATCCATTCAGCAATTTTTTCTCAATCACTTACACTTTTTGTAGCACAGGATAAAGAAGGACCAATAAAATGAACCCAGCTCCTGCCCTCATAAAATGTATAACTACTAGGAAAATCAACTACCTGTACATCTGTGAACCCCAAATTGACCATGTTGGTGTGCCACCAGCCTACCCATCCCTGCTCTCACATACGCTTACGCACATACACTATCACATTCCAGTGCGGCTGTCGCTTCCTGTAAAATGCCTAAGATATTCCCTAACATCCCTAATGCTTCAAACACCACATGAAATATCAGAAAAGAAGGCATTTGGTCCATTCTCGGAGGAGGCAAGATTGGTTTCCATATAACTGTTCAAGACTGAAAGGTCATATCCTGTCCTCATCATTGCTTGGTACAACCAAGAATTTCCTAAATTGAGCATGTTTAAAACTGGAAATTTTAAAGGTCTGTAGGTTATTTGGCACCAGGTGATTGAGCAAGATCACAAATATCTCTAACTGGCATTTAGTACCTTAAATTGGTTTTTATTCCTAGAGCCATGCAGCACCCAGCAATGTATGAAATGAATTATGTCTTTACCCTAGTAAGCAAGCGAGAGACGTGGAGTTGTTTTCAACCTAAACTTTGCAATTGAATAAGCAATTGCATCTAACAAAAACCAAGGCCAAAAATGTTTGCATCATCATCTTTGACTTAAACTCCTATCTTATAGAGAAGGAGAATGTTGTCCAACTTGATTTATAAGAAAAATATATTTAGTAAATGTAGTTGATTTAAGATCAATTAACATTACTAGACACCTATAATGGAACAGTAACCATATTTTCAAGTATAAAGATTAAGACACATCACCTAATGCATAGTTTGAATTATTAATTTATTTGTGTGAAAATCTCACAAATGAAGAAAAATAGTATTGCATGTGGTTTCACATTTAATGAAGTGCTATTACTGAAAAGAAAAAAATATATACATGCAATGAGACTGTCCCAGAAAATGCAAGAAAGTCTATTACTATGGTCTGTTCTGGGCACTTAACAGTGTCTCAACTCATTTTGAGATTAGTTTTAAAAACTAATGATTCATGAAAATATTTAATATGACTAAGTGTTGTGAAAGAATCCAATTCAATAAACATTTATTGACCACTTAACTATAAGCCAGTTACTCAGAAGGATATAAAAACAGGCAAATAGACTCTAACCTCAGCAGTTTATAATTGAGCAAAAGAAATGCAAGACATACTCAAGCAGTCACAACACAAGGCATATTACAAGTGCCACTGGAGGTCTCCCCAATTTAAGCAATTATCTTCTCTGATACAAGAGAATCAGGCTTGGGGAACCAGGCTTACTGCTGATTTTACGATTCTCAACATTCAGATAAACCACAGGTCAGGAAAGTCCTTAGTGAAACAGAGATTTATACTTATTAAAGAGTTTAGCAGAAAATGTTCCAATGGTAGGTTCAGAGTACAACACTTCAATGCCATTGCTCTTGTGCCTAAGTCCCCACAGCTGGGTTTCATGTCACTGTTTAAGCTCATTTGATAAACCACTCCCTCCCCCATTTTCTGTCTAGACTGGTCGGGAGTCCCTATCCCAATTAGTCATTCAAAATTGTTACCATTTTTCACTCTGCCTATTAATTATCAGTGGGGAAAAGATTATGAGAATAAGACATGTAGGCATTTGTAATTGTGAGGGTGAGCACATAAGTTTAGAGTTGATGGGCTTTGCTACATCTACATCAGAGCTGAATGTAAATGCAATGCTGGCCTTCCTTATTCAGCATGGGCCAGGGGATAAGCGTATGCAAAATGTCTTTCAATTTAGCAAAGGAAAACAAGAGAAAGGTATCATGAAGCAGATGGCTTTTGAAGTAGTGTTGAAAAGCTAGTAGGATTTTGGCAAGGAGATGCTGGAGGAGACAATTTTAGGCAGAGAGAGAAGGGCCCGCAAAGGATCAGGAGCAGGGAAACATGACCAGGGAATTGTGAATAGACTACGTCTAAATAAAATATAGAAAGCAAAGAGTGGTAATGACAAAAACCAAAAACCAAAAACCTAGAAATGTTGATTAGAGCCCCATTCTATAGGGCATTAGGCTCAATTTAAGGGCTTTTTTTTTTTAAATGCTCAATTTTGTATGAAATGGATGAATTTCAGTCCATAAACTGCTGTGTGTAAGAAATACAGCTTCCTTTCCTTTCAGTTACTCAATTTCTATGTTGAGCCCTACTCTGCTGCACTGGCAGGATATTTTAATCTCAGTTTTTCTATTTCTCCCATTTTCTTACTTTGAGAGGTTGAGTAGATGATTTGCATCATGCCAAGGTGTTGGGAAGGTACTAGGCCACTGGATCCTTGAGTCTTCTGTCCACTTTACTGAAAAGTTGTTGTTCTCCCAGTGTGCCAGTTCCTAAGGTTCTTTCTACAAAGCTGATTATGGTTCTGTCTAACATAATATGTGGTCACACCTAGCACCTCACATTCCCAGCGGTTATTCTGGGAAGCACAGATTTCCACTATGTAGAACATCACAAACTCCTTTAAGGTCTTCTCATCCACTGGTGATACTGCTTGGGAAATGATGCATGGCCCTAACAACCATACCAGCACCAGTTTCACCACCTCCACCACTACCACGGCCACCATCACTGCCACCTCCATCACCCCTTTCATCCCTCCTGTCCAGGGTAGATTGCTCTTTAGTCTGGAATAACATTTAATCTTGCAAGTTTTTGACTAAGCAATTTCTTCATAATCTTATCTCTCTTTTTCTCTACGCTCTGGGCCTTAGGCTTCTAGATACTAAATTTAGGAAGACTCCCTGATTATTCCCATTTTCAGTTACATCTCATCCCTTCCCTGAGGCAATGAGCAGAGGACTGGCTAACTGATGGAAGGAGGAGGAGGGGAAATCGAGGAAAAGAAAACGATTATTTAATACCTCAAAATACTGTTCAACTAAATATATATGCAAATGAGGATGTGGGGTTCATTCTAGGTTTAGAAAGCACCATGATAATCATTCTGGAAGGAGAGCACATGCTGGCTTGGAGGAGATAGAAAGTGAAATGGAGAGACAAAATTATCGTAACGACTCACAATGAGTCAGGCCAGGGGCAGTGAGAATGAAGAAGAGAAGACAAATATAAGAGACTGCAAAAAGGTAAACCCAACGAGACTGAGCCAATGATTTGATGAACATGAAGAGCAAAGAAAAAGGAGGAGTTACTATTAAAACAGGAGGCTGGGAGAATAATGATGCCATTTCTGAAGAAGAAAAGAATCAGGAAGTGGAAGAGCTTATTCATAAAAGAAAAAATTAATTCCTTTTTGACCATACCCAGTTTAAGATGTGACTATGACCATTAGATGGGAATTTCCTGAAAATGTTTGGAAATTCAAGATCATGGCTCAGGAGAGAGGTCACAAAAGGTGTCACAAATGCTTTGTGGAACATAGTCTTATGTATGTTAATTTATTAATTTAATTCAAATAAATGATGACAAGCTAGAACTACAAGAGGGCATCTATTATTGTAGAAAATGATTTTTTGTATATAGTTATAGGAAGAATATGTAAATATAGAAAATAGAAAAAAATGAGAAATAAGGGTGCAGGAATTCAAAAGATGAGAGATTTAAGAAGGAAGGATGGTTGTCTGTGTCAAGAGTTTTAGAACCTTCAAAGTCAAGAAGTTAAAACTAGTCAAAAAATTTGGAGATAGTTCACCATTTTATTTTATGCCTGAGTAGTACTCCATGGTATACATATACCACATTTTATTAATCCACTCATGTATTGATGGGCACTTGGGTTGTTTCCACGTCTTTGCAATTGTGAATTGAGCTGCTATAAACATTTGAGTGCAGATGTCTTTTTAATAGAATGTCTTTTTTTCCTTTGAGTAAATACCCAGTAGTGAGATGAACTACTTCTTGTATTATTCTAGATGGAGCTGAAGCCCATTCTTCTAAGTGAAATATCACAAGAATGGAAAAACAAACACCACACGCACTCACCGTTAAATTGGTACTAATTGATCAAAATTTATGTGCACATATGGAAATAACATTCATCAGGTGACAGACAGGTGGGAGGGGGAGGGGAGGATGGGTAAATTCACACCTAATGTGTGCATTGTGCTCTGTCTTGGGGATGGGCATGCTTGCAACTCTGACTCAGGCAGTGCAAAGGCAATTTATGTAACCAAAGCATTTGTACCCCTGTAATATTCTGAAATTAAAAAAAAAATTGGAGATGTAAAGGTCACTGGAGGTACTCCTAAGACTGACTTCAGCAAGGTATTAGGGTGTGGAGACATATTACAAGAAATTCAAACCTGCTAAGATGGTGTGTGTACCCTCTTTCAGACAATGCACTGTAAATGGATGGGGAAAATGAGATTAAAAAGATGATTGAGGAGGAATGGCACAGTGAGGGAGATAAAAGAACAATTCCAACTCATGTACGATTCTTTGGATATTGGGTAAATTAGTCCCTAATTTAATTATGGCTTCCGGATCTTTGCGGACTTTGCTAACTGCCCAGAATGCACTTTCTTCTATCTTTCCCTCCTTAGTGGTGCTAAACACCAGTTTTCTCGTTTGTAAACTGAAGCTAATAACACCCACCTTAAATGTTATGAGGAAAATAAACCAGGTTGTAAAAAGGCCTGCACTAGTGCCTGTAACATAATACACATAGTAGTAGTATTTTACTGAGAGTCGTATTAAACAGAAAAATATAATCCACATAAAACTACCACAAGGCAATAGGAAAGTACTTATTAATGTTGTCAGTATGGAGAAGCAATGACTGGTGCTAGCATTAGGTTGCTTATACCCCCGGGGGGAAAAGACCAGCCTAAAACAGAGCCTCTGCCAAGACAGAGAGAGTGAGAAATGGACCAAAAGAGGTGACAACTCACAGGGGGACTTATGAGTGAATGGTGGGGGGTGCAGGGGTAGCTCCTCCCTCATCCCCATTGGTTCTTCATAGCACCTCAAATAAGCCTACATTGTAAGTGAAAACTTAGCCTCAAACTGTATGTCTTCTTCTTCCAACAATTGGAAGGACTTTAATTTGACCTATTTCTCAAAAGGTTTTAGGAGCAAGAGGAAGCAATACAGGTGGTATAGCTCTTCTACTCAGCTGAGTGACCTTGGACCAGTCATATAACCCCATCCGTCCTTAGTTTCCTTCTCTATAAAGACAAAAGGATTCAACTAGATTTTTCTCCATAGTGTTCTGCACGTCGCCCCCTGGAGGACATTTTGGCCATGTGCAGGGGAAGTTTTGGTGGTCTCAGAGACTGAGGAGTGCTACTGGCATTTAGCAGTTACGGACGGACGGGACGCTGGATGTCCTACAATGCTTCATAGAGTTTGGCACAACCAAGAATTGTCCTCCATCCTGCACAACTTTCTAAAGCCCCTCTGACATACTGAGGTAGGTGAAAACTCTTGTTATAATTAATAAGCCTAGACTCTAACTCCGTTTTACATAAGAAAGCCAAGCATTATTTGCACAGTTTTAACGTGTACTGGTCCTACTAGTTTGTATTCTAATATCCACCTGTCCCTGTTCTCTTACTTTTTTTTCTTTTTGCTTGTACAAAATGGCTCCTGATCTTCTTTCAAATCTAAACTTATTCACTATAAGTAGTACAAGCCTCTGGCTAATTCAACATGTCTTCTAGACTGCAGTGTCCAACCTGTGAATTTATATATTGAACATATAATCATAAATGACTCTCATTTTATTTCTCACTTATAGTTAGGACACTTTTGGTTATGTGCATATTACTTATTGCATGGATTTTATTTTAGGGTAGATCATAGAGACAGGGGTGTTACAAAATATTTGTTATAAAAAATGCTCTTGAGTCTAAAAGTTTGAAAGCATTTACACTAAATGGTCTGATGTTTCTATCCCCTCTCAAATTCCAAGATTTACCACTTGTCCACATTATCTTCTGCTGAGAGCAAACTACAGGAAAAAATAGGATATTTTTCTTGTTGTAACACTCTACAGCAGGGGTCCCCAAACTATGGTGAGTTGTATAATTATTTCATTATATATTACAATGTAGTAATAATATAAATAAAGAACGAAATAAATGTACTGCACTTGAATTATCCCAAAACCATCCCCCGTTCCCTGGTCTGTGGAAACATTGTCTTCCGTGAAAATGGTCCCTGGTGTCAAAAAGGTTGGGGATCACTACTCTACAGCATACTGTACTTAACTGGAATGTACCTTTAAGCAATGATGGTGATGTGGGAGTTGACCTGTTGCCCCACAAATAGCTATCCAATACTTGGCATAATCTGAGTAAATTATAACGAATAATGAAAACTGAGTTGAGCCACATGCATATCTACTAACGATTTCTGTACACTTTGGCAGGACTCACGCAGGGCATTTCAATTATGCTGATTTTCAATGATCTATAAAGATTACTCTCCTGTTAATAGTTCTCTGAACCTCATGCCCGGCTCACTGTGCCTCGGCAAGCTTCTACCTCCTGTTCCTGTTGAAAGATTCTTTTTAATTTGTTTTGCCATCAAAAGAGAAAAGTGAAACTATTTTTCAAGAAACACAGAAACTTTTGATAGAGCTGAAATGGCATGTCAAATAAAGACAGCTGAAATAACTTGTGTTTGGTTACTGTCTTTTATTTCTCAAGAAAAATAATCACCACCTGGGAGTTGTATGCAATTCTGCAGCATTTGAACAATCTCAGTCATTTATTTTTGTTTCACTTCTGAAAAAATAGCCATGGCAAAAAGTAGAGAAGAAATGCACATTTTAAAGAATGAATATTTCACTCCTTTTTTATTTGCAAAAGATAAGCTTTTTTATTTTTCAATAACCAGATTAAATTTCTATTTTACCCGCCTCCACTTCCAACTGATAACACAATACTTAATTGACTCAATTCCAAGTGAATTTTGTCAAATTCCATGACCTCTTAACCATTCAGGGTTTAAAACTTACTTTTAGGATTGTCTCCACCCCTTATCCTGCAGGGTGTAGCATTGCTAGGGAGGGGGCTGTCCACTTCTCTGTCTCGATCTGCTCTGTAATGGCCTGTGCCAAAGCCACTGGCACCAGCACTGGCAGTTGGTATCTGCTGGGAAGCCACATCCGCTATCAGACCGGCATTGTCTATACTGCCATCCGAGGATGCATTGCCCAGCCATGATGCCATGGCCACTTTTGGGTCCTTCCTGCTCTCAGTGTCTCATTCAAGTCACTCTTTACCATCAAGGAAAACATCTAACTGTTTTCCTCACACCATCGCAGTCAGAATTCAGAGGGGGGCACATTTAGACCCATCTGCCTAGGTGCTGCACGCAGCCGTCTCTGTTCTATTGGGTTGTCTTGGCATAGGATGCTTCTATGAGAACAGACACCTCCCAGGGCAAAAGGGTCCCCAAGGGTGGCATTCATCTCCTTTACTCTTGGATCTCCAAATTTAGAGAAGGAGCAGGTTCCTTTATCTCTTGCCCCTGCCCAGGACTTGGCCCATAGGAATAAAAGACGAGGCACACAGCTTCCCACATCAGGGTCTAACTCTCTTGCTTTATCTCCAAGTATCTCTCTCTTCCACCTCCAAACTCCATTGGTATCTACCCAATTTTGATTGCCAAATGAGGAAAAATAATTCTCTCATTAACTATCTTCCCCCAATTTTTCCTGTATTGAGTGATTTAAAACTTTTAAGAATTTTAACACCTTTGTTGACCCCTTCCTCTTTTTTTATGGCTATGAAGTAAAATGATTTCTCTCATAGATTGCTTATGGAAGTTTAGATGGTACAAACTTTTGGCTTTAGGTGTCGTGAGATTTAAACAGTAATTATGTTCCTGTGACCCTGGCTTAAGAATATAATCATACACCTGAAAATATTTTGGCACAAAAATTCTAAGCACCGCATTATTTATAATAGTAGCCCAAAATGAAGACCTTCCATGTCCAAAATATAGAGAAGTAGAAAATTACAGAAATTTTCCGTAACACAATAACATGCAAACATTAGAAATTGTGTTGAATAGGGGATTAGTGATATACAGAAATACTTGTGACATACAATGCTAAATTTAAAAGTAAGGGTAAAACATCAGGTTTCCAAGACTTGTCATTAAAAATGAATATAAAATAACTCATTGGTAATTTTTATACCAATTACATGTAAAAATGATAATATTTTGGATATCTTGGATCAAATAAAACATACCAAAATTAATTTCACCTGTTTCTTTTCAGAACTAGTAACCATGTTTCCTACAAGATTTAAAATTACAAATGTAGCTCGAATTCTATTTCTATAGGAGAGTACAGCTGTAGAAACTGGCATGAACAGAAGGGTCAATGAACCCTATTGTATTCCAATAATACAGGTTTATGCACATAAAACGAACCATCCCCAATACAAAGATGCTTTCAACAGCTACTTCCGTCTCTCTTAAACGTGTTCTCTTTTCTAATTTTTCTCTACTCTTCTGAGCACACAGGGTGAGGACTTCTAATAGGTGTGAACCTCTCTTGACCTCATTACTTGAGCATTTGATGGCATTCGTTGTTCCCCTATGAGAGGACACCTGTGACCTGTCTCTGGGAGCTGGGCAGCAGCCATGGGGGCGGAGCTGCACCTGAGGAGCAGTGGGCAACTGAGTCCATGATGAGTAGGAAAAGCAGTAGGAAATATTTTAAATACTAATATTAAATATGGATGGCCTCTGAACAAAAACTAATACACGATTATATAAAACCAGTTTACCTGATTCATTGTATAGTAATCATTCATGGCATTTTGTTCAGAAGATCTTCAAAGCAAATGTCACAGATCCTACAAATCTCCTTTAGAAGACAGCCTTGTCACTCTGCCTAGGGTGAGGTTGTAGACAGGAGACTCAGCCCTTATCTTGAAAGGGCTCTGGCTCTGGAGGACGGAACTGGGAGAGGAGGCACTCCCCGAGAGGCAGGGACCCAGATGCTAAGGGGTCATGGGGACTTGGACCTAGACTTGAGCCAGTTGGACACCCTGGCTGGAGCAATATATTGCTCAGCCAATGCTATTGTCTGGGGCTTTGACGAACTGATTTGTTGTTGCTGTTGTTTTTCTTAAGGGGAATTGTGCAAGTCAGCAAAACACAGAAAATAAACCTTCCTCTCAGAGCCTGACAGAACAAACACCCTGATTAAGAGCACACCAGTTCCACTGGCTGTTCTCTACCAACCAGCCAACAATTCTGCTGTGCTCCTTTTTTAAGGCATGTACCTTTCTGCATTTTATCTGTTCTAAGGATTGCTATTATCAATCAAAAGATGATCTACAAATTATTTGGGGGTTATTTTCAGAAATAATGAGTTCACTTAATTTACAACAAAGTGAGAGTTATAACTATGTGATGGGAACACATTAAATTTCTCAAAACTGTGCCATTGCCAAATGACAACTTCACCAAGTGCATTTGCCCTCCAGGTTTCTGCAGAGCTGTGTGTCTAACCAGATTAACACAGCGTTTACCTGCTCTCTCCAAACTGCCTGCAGGTAGAAAGACCTCAATTTTTCCAAAGCTCTGCTATACTCGGCCAACATTGCAACTGACTTGGTTTAGCCATCGCTTACTTTTTATTGCGTGCTCCTCTCTTCTGCACAGCTGTGTAGTTTTGCCCCAGATCACAGCAATAAAGATTCTTTGAAGCAGCTACCTCAGTTCCCTGTCCTAATGCCCCTTCTATCATTCACAAATTTCTAGGCAACACATGCATCTCGGTCAACGGCTTTTCTTCTCTTGCCTCATCTACGCCAGAGCTGTCGGTGAGGGGCCATGGGGTTTGCACACACTGGGACTGAAAGAAAAAGCTCCATTTGTTTCCATGACAGGGAAATGATCAGAAGAGAAAGATCTGCAGGAGGTTAAAGGACCCCTTGTCCATGCTGGTGTGAATGGGACTTTCATTTCATCGCACCAGCAGCAGCTCAGGAAACTCCACTACCGTCAACTGAAAAGAAGTTTAAAGAAGAAACCAAACCAAATAGATCTCCACATTCCCTGGCCAACAGGCGGTTTCCCCAGGGTGATCTTTTGACAACTGTGACTGTACAGGCTTCAGTGTGACAAACCGTTTTCTGTTATGAGGATGCTCAGGATATACACAGACAAGTCGTCCCGGCACCCCATTGCTGTTGGAGAGTCCAGAGCAAGAAATACATCTTGCTTAGGGATTTTCTCCACTTGGGCCCCTCAGTGTAGACCCCTGAAAACAGATCGACTCTCTGAGAAGTCTGTTCTATGCAAATTTAGAGGAAATGTCTTTCAGATCCTTTGGCCATAGCAAGTAATAGGTTCCTCTGTCTTGTCCCTGGCCTCATATCCAGGCAGCACTGCACACCTGGTTTTCCTGAGGCTTCCATCGTCAGTCATCTCACTGGGCTTTCGAGGAAGGCTCTGTCTGCCTTCTAAGATTCATTTTCATCTAGGATTCCTCTTGTACTGCCTTCTCCCGGAACACAGGGATTTACCTTGCCATGTGTGTGTTTGTCTGTCTGTCATATGCATTTATTTGTTTGTTTGTTTGTTGAATGTATTAATTATTTATTTAGTTAGTTAGTTCATTTATTTCAGAGTATTACGGCATACAAACGCTTTGGTTACATCAATTGCTTTCGCACTGCCCGAGTTAACACGGAATACTGAAACATTCAGACAAAAAGAGAAAAAAATAACAGTAAGTTTCGAATCCTGTTTCTCTTTGCCAACAGGCCATCTAAAGAAAGTTTGATTGCATGCACATTTTTTAAAATAACCCCAGCAAGTTCCAGTTTCAAACTAACCTAGAGTCCATGAAGTGGTGTTGTTAATTAATCAACCACAAAGCTGTAACTTGGAATGGCTCCCTGAATTTTAGGACAGCTTTCATCCAAGGGCCAGATTAACCTGAAAGCCTGCTTGAGAATGTTTCAGTGCAGAGGGGCTGCTGTCAGGGTGGATAGGGAGCCCCAGGGAAGTAAGTGTGGTCATAATCCCCCAATTCACAAGTTATTTCCCTCTCAAATTATACCCACAAATCTTTTAGCAATATCATTTTGCTTAATTAAATTGTTGTTCAAGTATATGAGCAAAAACAAGGGCTTTCTGAAAAGTCATCATATAAGCAATTGATAAAATTATAATATGAATTTTAGACTAGATAAAAATAGTATATCAATGTTAAATTCTCTAAACTTGTTAAGTGTACAGTGGTAACTTAAAAGAATATCCTTGACTTGAAGGGAGGAAATAAATGTGGAAAATGTTAAAAATTATTAAAACTTGATAAAGGAAATATAGGAGTTCTGTGTACTAATATTGAAACTTTTCTGAATATTTAAAAGTTATTTTAAAATACAAAGGGTTGTTTAAAGCACCAGGTGATTCTAACGACTGGCGTTTGGAGATCACAAATAACAGCGTGAATGTCACCTCGAGAAACCTAATGGGATGCTTTCTCATCTTCTGTCCTGTTATTTTTATAATAGCCCTTGGATGAATAATCAATGTATTATCTGGAATTATCATCCAGATAAACAACCAGGTGGGAATGATGATAGGTATTAAATAACATGAAGAAATTGACCTGCATTTATGCTTAAGCTTCTGCATAAACTTTCCATGCAATCAATTACTTGTCTTACCACTGTCAGACTTTTCCAAGATAATTGTATGTGCAATAATAATCTGCCTGCATGCTTATTCATTATGACCATATTAATAAGTTAATGATTATAAAAAAGAAACCTCAAAATTCCACAGATAGGTCTTATTGCTTCTTCCTATTACTTTCTCATCAATTATAAAACATTGAAACAAAAGATCTTTGGAAAATATGCCTAACTGAATCATAATAAGAGTCCCCATTTTAATCACTGTATTTTTTGACTACTTGTTATGTACCAGAAGCTTTGTGAGGTGTTTTCATGTTGTTTCAGGACAGGACAGGTTATGCTACTGTGATGAACACCACCAAGGTCTCAGTGATACATAACAACAAAGGTTTATAACTTGCTCCACTACAGGTCCTTTGCAGATTGGCAGTGGGGTTCTGCTCACAGCCATTGTTCAGGGAGCCAAGTTAACAGAGCAGCCACCATCCTGAGCATTGATCACTGTGCCAGAGGGAAAGGGGCCTCTGGGGGATCTTGTGTCAGCCCTAAAATGACACCCGTCACTTCCATTCACAGCTCATTGGCCAGAGTAAGTCATGTAGCCCCACCCAGCCAAAGAGGAGCAGTGCTACCAAAGACCTGGGAAGTGGAGGGCCCCGTTCCAATAGCATTAATGACATAAAACATACATTAAATCATTTCTCCTTATCCCTGCCAAGTAGCTCAATGAAGTAGTGACTTCCCTTATCCTCAGTTACAGATGGGTAACCAAGGCTTACAGAAATTTAGAAAATTTCCCATAGTTCCACAGAAAAGGAGCCAGAATTTGAATGTAGTTTTGTGTGATTCCCAAATTTGTGACCATATCCTCAAAGATACACTACCTAGTCGCTTACCCTCCTTTCTTTAATCTTAGAGAGGGATTTGGTGTATAGTTATGAAGAGGATTCACTCAGAGGTACGGGGACTGATGTGACACTGGAGTGATCCATGTAACCAAAAACATTTGCACCCCTGTAACACTTTGAAGTTAAAAAAAGAGGATGGATTTCAGATGACTTTGAATGAGAACACTAATCATAAGGAAATGAAAACTTAAAAAGCAAAAACCGATTCTTCCTCCAGTTTTGAGAGATCTCAGGCAAGTCATATAACTTCTTTACGTCACTATTTTCTCATTTATAAAATGGAACTGTGTGGCAAAATATCCCACTGTCCACCTGCATCACCAATTTCAAACTAGAAAAAAAAATAATGATGTATGAAATTGTGAAAAACTCTCACAGACCTAGCTATCTGGGTTGGCTAGTGTGAGCAGATAGATCAGGTAACATTAATAGATAAGATAAACCAATGTTGTCCTGAAAATAATTAGTTGGCTGGTAAATGAATGCCTAGATGCTGCTTGGAAATGCATGTGCTGACTTAAATCGGGGTTCTTGATGAACAAGGATAATGAGGAAGCAGATTTTTAGGAAAACTGAACAATCAGAAAGCAAAACAAAGCTTTCAAGAAAAATCTGGCCTGAGAAAATTACCCTGGAAACAGGCAATCTACTATTGGAACATTATGTTAGAGAATTTAAAAATCAGGTTTTTTTTAACTTTTTAATTTAAGCATATTAGGGGGTACAAATGTTTAGGTTATGTATATTGCCTTTGCCCCACCTGAGTCAGAGCTTCAAGCACGTCCACCCCCCAGACGGTGTGCACTGCACCTATTAGGTGTGTATATGCCCATCCCCTCCTCCGCCTTCCCATCTGCCCAACACCTGATGAATGTTATTACTATATGTGCACTTAAACTAGGGTTTGGTGGCTAGGAGAACAGAAATTTTAATTGGGCACTAAGTGGTCTAAAAAAAAATCCTCCCCGTTTTATTTACTTCTAGTACTCTTCTTACATAGCTTAATTAATTCCTGTAATAAATACATGTGTGTGCCTTTATATGTGTACACATGTATGTAAGTATGCATATGCATATGTGTGCATGTGTGTGCTTAAATGTATGTTGAGCACAGATGCTAGGCCCCGGGTACAGTGGTGAACAAGAAAAGAATGGTCTCATAGGTTAGTTTCCAGTGGGAATTTTAAGCAAGAGAGTAATGCTAGATTTTGAGATTCTTTGAAGGCTGGGAATGACTATATCAAATTTATCTATGTCTAGCACAGTTCCTTATAAATCCTAAGTGCTCAATTAATGTCTGCTAAATAATGTTTAAGTTAAAAATGTCAGTTTCAGCTTGAAATCAGTACCAAAGCTGTGATTTGTGCCAAGATGAATTGCTCAACATGAACATATATATGTCTATTTTAGCAGATAGATAGATACACACATCCATATATAACATTTGAGCATCACCATCATTCTTAGGTGTAACTGACAAATATACTCTAGCTAATTTAACCAGAAAGACATTTATTATAGAGTACTGGGTGACATACGACATCTCCAGGAGGGCCAAGAGCCCAGAATAGATGCTACATACCCAAGAGCAAATGCAGACAGGAGAGATGCCCTATCCACTGTGAGACTGTTCTAGGGAGCATCTCCTTCCTGCCATGAGCCACCTCTTTCCCCATATTTCTCATCAGAACTTGCCCCCGAAAACCTAAATACATCTACCACCATGCCACACATTGCTTACTTTCTTCTTCCAAATCTCATGTGTGTACAAAACCTGAACCACATATGGAACCCTGACTGCAAGGAAACATGAAAAGTGAGCTATTAATTTTCCAGCCTCCCATTACCAAGAGGCATACTGGAAGGGGGATCAGAATGAGTAATGTGTGAGCCAATCCATCATGAAATTGTTTCAGTTTATACTAAGATGTTGGTCGTAACCAGCTGACTGGTTTTTCATGCTATCTCACCCAGGTTGTTACTGGTGTTGTAGATGCAGTCTCTCATACTATCTCATCCAGGTTGGTATAGGTGTTCTAGGTGCAGTCTCTCATCCTAGCTAAGCTATGTTAGTACAGGTGTTCTTACTGATTATCTTGCCTCTAGTCTCACCAACTTCCCACTTGTTCATCCCAGAAAACAAATAAGATCATCCACTCTCTTGCTTTAGCATTGTTTTCATTGTTACTCATACTGTAAAGAACCACTTTCTGAGCAAAGACAGCCCCTCATCAGCAGGCCTTGACTGTGCCTCCCCTTTCCAGAGGGGAGAGGGTGATTCCAGCAGAGACTTGTGACTGCTGTGGGCCACTTTGGAAGATCCAGAAGGAGGAAATTGTAAATTAAATGATGTTCCAATGATCACTTCTAGAGATAGATTGATATTAAAACTGGAATGTGATTTTTGTCAAGGATGTTTTTAAATCTCCAGATTATTTCTCTGCATGTTTCTCGTCCTAATAAGGAATTATCCAACTCTTCCCTCTGTTTTTCTGCTTCAATATTTCTCTTATCTCTGCCAACTTCATCTTATACCCCCCAGTCAGTCTCCATTCCTGTGATTTTACAAAAAACAAGTGAGATATTCTATGTTTTACTTTTGTATTGTACCAAATGAAACATCTCATCCTCAGCCACGTCCTTGCTATCATCCAAACTACCTCATGCTTTCTTTGTTTTGAAAGAAACTCTGTCTGTATCTACTACCTAATCTGGCATCTCCTTTTGCAGCTTATCATCTCATTTTACTGCAACATAGTTATTTCTCTGACAAGTAGGAAGCTGAACAAACTGCCTCTAATAAAGGAAACCATGTGATACTCACTTTTTAAAGTTAATTGTAGACTATTACTTTATTCCTTTTACACTCAGGTAGCTTTCTAAACAAAAAGAACACAATATACTAAATAAGTTATTTGGTAACAGAGATCAGCATTCTAACATAACACTTCGAAGGCATGATTATTTTAAACAAATATCTCATTCACAGAAATTACACATCATCAGAAACTGTCTACTAGGCTGTGAAGTATAAAAGGTGTTGATCAGAAAGAAAAAACTCTTTTTAAGAGGTAATTGGAGAAGCATATTTAAGATTTCCAGTTTTTTTTAATTGAGATTTTATATGAATTTATGTAGGTTAGGACATTTTATGTATTATATAATATTAATATTACTAAGATAATACATTATATTATATATTGATAGTACTAGTAATAATATAAAAATATATAAAATGTCCTAACCTACATAAATTCATACAAAATCTCAATATAAAAATAGCATATATATATATACACATACTATATATCTCCTTCCACTGAAAATATACTCAATTTCTGTTTCCCTTGAAAGCTGGGGTACAGATTCTGAGTGGCTTTACCTAAGACATCTTTTAAGTGTTCTCCCTCCTCCCTTTGCAGACTTCCTGTAAGTGTATCTCATCCATCCTCATGGCTTTATATATCATCAATATGATGATGACTACCATATTGATATCTCCAGCTCAGAATTCTTTCCTGAGCTCCAGACATGAATGTGCAGCCAGCCTCTTGACAAGTCCACTCAGTTGTCCCAAAAGCAACTTACACTCATCTTAAACTGAAACCTTGATCTTTCCCCTTCGGAATCACTCCTCCTCCTGACTGTCGAGTCCTAGTGAATGGTATCAGAAATTACCCTGGAAGCTTCAAACCCAAAACCCTGGGAGTTATACTTGGCTTTACCTCTCTACCACACCCCACATGCAGTCCTTCACCAAGCCTTGTCAATACAATCTCTATCATTTTACTCAAATTTTCTCATTGCTCCAGATCGAGAAATTGTATTTTCCATAGATGGCCATAATAACTCCTACCCCAAAGGCTCATGTGACCACACGTGCTATGGTCTGAATGTGTCCCCCAAAATTCATGTGTTGACAGCTGGATCCCCAGTGTGGCAGTGTTGGAAGATGGGGCCTTTTGGGAGGTGTTTAGGTCAGGAGGGCTCTGTCCTCATAAGTGGATTAATGCCACCATAAAACGGGTTTGTGGGGGTGGGTTTGCTCTCTCTTGCCTTTCCTCCTTCTGCCATGTGAGGACACAGCAAGAAAGCCCTCACCAGATGCTAGCCTTGATCTTGGACTTCCCAGACTCCAGGACTGTGACAGAATAAATTTCTGTTCTTTATAAATTACCCAGTCTCAGGTATCCTGTTATAGAAGCACAAATGGACAAAGATAACATGTGACTGTGATTCTTCCCTATCAAGAGGTAGAATATAACTCCCCTCCCCTTGAGTCTGGGCCAGACTTAGGACTCACTTCTAATTAACAGGATTCAGTGGAAGTGATACTGTGTGACTTCCAAGGCTAGGTCGAAAAGAACCATCCAGCAACCATCTGCTTTTTTTGAGACACTTACTTTGGGGGAAGCCAGCTGTCATGTAAAAGTTCAGCTATCCTGGGACCACTGTTCTGAAAAGGCCATATGTAGGCATTCCAATCTGAGCACCCAGCATCAAGTGCCGGCCACGCGTGAAACGTCTTGACTGCCCAGCCCAGTCATGACTGCAAATGACTGTAGCCCCAGCCACCACCTAGCCATAACCACAGAAGATACACTGAATGAGAACTGCCCGACCAACCCTTTTGTGAATTATTGGCTCGCAAACTTTTGAGAAAAAATAAAATGGCTAGGACATTGGTACTTTAAAACAGGAGTCTACCAACCTCCTCATTTGCTGGCAAATTAATAAACCTCTCTTAAAAATAAAATAAAATGGATGTTCGTATACCACTAAATTTTGGGATAGTTTTTTATTCAGCCTTAGAGACTAGATTGGCTTCCCATTGTTGTTAGGATAAATCCAAAATTGTTTCTGGAAGCTACAGGGCCCCGTGTGTTCTGGCCCCTGGCTATTCCTCCAGCCTCTCCTTGTGCCTTGCTCACCAGGCTTCAATCATCCTGACCCTTGCTTATTTACCTCATTAGGAATTTTGCTGAGGCTATTGTTTTGCCTGCCTGGAATGTATTATACTTGTCACCTAGCCAACACCAACTCAGTCCTCAGGTCCTAAATGCCATTTCTTTAAGAAAGCTAAAAGGATACATGGCATGGAGGGAGAGCTTGGGTGGTGGTGGTTGTTTTTAGGATGAAACAAATGAACAAAAGTATCCCGTGATGGAAAAGAGTCATGGAAATGGAAAGATCAATGATGCAGGAGAGAAAGCATGATGAATACAGAGTGCTGAGCTCCAGGGCTCCAGGTATCACACACCTATCTCAGATGTGGAAGAGGAAAAAAAAAAAAAAAAAAAAGACAGGTGGCATGTGGATACTACTGAAACCTACTCTACTTGGCTAAGGCTGACCTATGGGGACAGCATCAGTGGGCTCTGGAGCTCTAGTTTCCCTTGGGATCAGCCGATGGGAAATCCTGGCAAGAATTGGTAGAAAGAAGGAATGTTTGGTCCCCCAGCTCCTTCTCTCTGGGGTCACCTCTGCCTGGCTGCTTCCCTCATCTTGAAGTGGTCACGCTTCTCTCAAAGTGGCCCTCTTCGCATGGGCTCCTCTGGGATTCCTCCCCACTGCAGTCCCTGCTGTTACTAGCACCAGATGATTCACTATCCCCTGGGATTCCCCACACCCCAACCAAAATTTTTGCAAATTGCCTGTCTTAATAGACATCCTCAAATTAGCCTAATGTAAGTGTGACACCCTGTCAGATACAGATGGGAATGCTGTTGAGTAAATAGATGTTAATATAAACGGCAAGAAAAATGTGAAGCAGGCAACAAACTTAACATCTGATGCTATTCCAGTTAAAATAGAATACAACAATAAATCATTAAAACAATATTACCATTAAGCTAAGGAACAAAATGAAGGACTGTGGAGTTGTCGTTCTGTAAATGTAAGGAGAACACCTATAGAGAAAAATGGTCTCTTCTAGTAAACAATGGAATCAACCTTTTCTTTTCTCCACTTGAAGCTCTGAACTAACAGAATTCATGAGAGATTATGTAAAACAAAGCAGATGAGTCATTTTATTCTTTTTCAGTTGCCCAAACATGGCAAATCTTAGAATATCACCTTTGCCATACACATCATGGGGCCTCCGCAAACTGGAATACTCTAAGTACTTTTTTTTTCCTTTTCTCTAAGTTATGCAGAGTAAAAAGAAAATTAATACATTTCTGAATCAGGGCAGATGCACTCTGCCTGAGATCTATGAGGCTGTGTCAATTCTTGAAATAACCCTGGCTTATTTCAAGAGGAGGAGTAGCAAAAGTGTAAGTGAGAAAATCTGGTCCACGTTGATTTGCCACCACCTTTGCCATCCCCACTAGGCTATTTGCAAGGCTTTTTATATCATTATTGTTATTAATTATTAATATGTTTTTACTACTGAAGAGAAATGCTAAGATCACAGATACCATTTATGGAGCATTTACCCTGTGTCAGGCAGTGTCCTGAGAAATCATATAAATCAAATCATGTAATCCTTATGTCAATGCTCTGATGGAAGCACATTATTGCTCCTGTTTTTAGATGAGGAAACAAAAGTACAGACAGCATACACAAGTTGCCAAAGTCACACATATACCAGCTTTATAATGAAGAAACCCAGCAGGGTAGCTTGATCATGAGGAACAATTTATAACTGGAATTCTTGAGAGATGAACTATTGTTTTTTCTTCTTTCCTTTTCTTTTGTAACTAATAAGGAATGGCTTCCAACTTGGAGAAATTTGGATCTGTTTAAGGTCAAGACTACCTGGGAAGTAACATAGAACCTCATTTTTTCCCCTGCTCTTTGTAAGCCCCAGGCTTACAAAGATCACCAAATCACACTCATTGTCATGAAGCTCTGTCCTCTAACTTGCCAGTTTGGCAGCACTGGATATGATTTGGAAACAAAAATAATATTAAGAATCAAAAAACGGGGTTTAATCACCTCATACCAATTAATAGCTATTATTTTTTAAAAAAAAACCAGAAAATAACTAATGTTATATAAAATGGGTATAGCTGCCATGGAATAGTTTGGAGATTCCTAAAAAGTTAACACAGAATTATCATATGATCCAGCCATTCCACTCCTGGGTATATACCCCCAAAGAATTGAAAGCAGGGAGCCAAACAAATACTTGTATAACAATGTTCATAGCAGCATTAGTCACAATAGCCAAAAGGTGGAAGCAGCCCAGTATCCCTCAACGGATGAATAAATAAACAAAATGCAGACAGTGGAATACTATTCAGCCTTAAGAAGGAAGAAAATTAAGACCTGCTACCACATGGATGAGCCCTGAATACACTATGCTAAGGGAAATAAGCTGGATGCAAAAGGACAAATATTATCTCACTTACATAAGGTATTTAGACTAGGCAAGTTCACAGAAACAGAAAGTAAGAATAGTGGCTACCAGGGACTGGAGGGGAGGTGAGAGTAGGAAGTTACTGTTTAAAGAGTACAGAGCTTCAGGTTGGAAGGATGAAAGAGTTCTAGAAATACATAATGGTGACGGTTTCACAAAATTGTGAATGTACTTAATGCCCACTGAACTGTACACTTAAAAATAGTAAATATGGTAAGTTTTATATTGTGCATATTTCACCATCGTTTTAAAAAAAGGTGGGTTTAATTTCATCTCTGACATCTTGCTCAGTGACCTTGAACAAACCACAAAATTTCTCTGAAACTCAGTTTCATGATTTGTAAATTAATGAGTTGTTTGGATTTATCAGAAATCACAAAATAGCTGTCTGTACAATAGGTGAGGCCAACAAAGTCTGTGCTTTTTAAATACTTAACTTATAACCTTTAGAGATATTTTACACAAAATTCCAAATTTGCAGCATTTATTTAAAAAAATCAAAACAGGGGTTTTGACTCATGGATATAAAGGGCTAGAATGAGTTTTGCTCCTACTCTTCTGTCAAAAAAAAAAAAAAAAGAAAAGGCCAGGTAAACTCCAAGTTCATAAATGTTCTGGAAACCTTCTAAAAGTTGAGGTGACAGGCTACCAAATGTTTCCAAAATATAGAAAGAGACAGGTGTCTGCAGGGAGAGATAGTATATATGCATTGCTTACCTGAGGCAGACCAAACTGGGCACCAGCAGGAAAAATTCAGCTAGAATAGTTAATGACTCAGTGGAGTATGGGCCAGCAAAAGAGATTAAAGACTTCAGTCTTCAGGTTTTGTTTTTGTGTTTGTTTTTTCTTATAAACAACAGAAATTTATTGCTCACTGTTCTGGAGACTGGAAAGTCCAAGATCAAGGCACTGGCAGATTCGGTGTCTGGTTCAACAATGGCACCTTCTGGCTACGTCCTCACATGGCGGAAGGGGCAAACAGTCCCCCTAAGGCCTGTTTTATAAGAGCACTAATCCCACCATGAGGGCTTTGCTCTCAGGACCTATCACCTCATAAAGACCCCATCGCTTAATACGAGTGCATTGGGAAATGGGCTTCAACACATGAATTTTGGGGTGACACAAACATTCAGATCATCGCAGCCATTAAAACAAACTCCTCAAACTTTTCTAACTTTTCACTTGTGGTTTCAAACAATGTTTGAAACATGTAGGTGTCAGGTAGAGACTGAAGTCAATTTGTTACACAGATACGTTTCTAATATAACGTTATTGGTGAGAAGGCACTGTGCATCAAGTGAAGGTAAGAAAAATATCACATTTTTAAAACATCTCGAGGTATAATTACATATCTCAAATGCATAGCCTTCAAATGTATGTTTTGATGAGTTTTAACAAATACCTACCCTTGGCATCTGTTAAATGCCTCCTTAATCAAGATATGGAATACTTCCATGAACCCGGAACATCCCCTCATGTCCCTCTCCAGGCACTCCTCCTGAACCTTGTGTCCCTGCTCCAGAGTCAACCACCATTACTGACGGGCTATTTGCTGGACCTTCTGTGGGTAGAGAAGGTTTTGGTGAGAGTAGAAATCAAATCTCTGCTTCCACATGACTGCAAAAGATGGTGCTGTATTTGCACGACAGTCAGCATTGTGCTGCTCTGCTGCCTTTCCTAATATGGCGGGAAGAACTGCCGTGGTGCCTTTGAGGGGATTTTTCACTTCCTTATCTGCTACAGAGACCAAATTGAGATGACAGTATCGAAAGCATTCTCCTTTATACTGTCACTGTAACCAAGGAGGAATTTCTCAGACTGGGAGGGGAGTGCATCTTTGTAGCATGAAAACAAAATATTAAAAGTTAGAAGTGTTTTTTATTTTTAAAAATTCTAAGATAGTTCCAGAAAGTAAGGAGGAGGATATGCCTCGCCTAGAGCAATTTATGTCTCATCTTATTCTAATTAGATGACTGTCAGTACTCTTTGAAATTCTGATTCATCAGGGTTGCCCCCTCTTGCTGGAAATACTGAGGGAAGAGATTGTGTAAGTAAATATAGAGTTGGCACTTTCACTTATGTATCTGTGTTATAAAGTTATTTAATGACGGGAAAGGATGTAATTTAAAGGGAGAAATTGGCAATTAGTTAACTCTCCCTTTGATTTACACAGGGCCAGCAATGGGTTTGGTTGAGCTCCTTGAAATAATTGCCATGCACGTGGAAAGGACTCCAAAATCAGCCCCCTGCCAATGACACATGGCTTATACCCTCGCGCGTCCCATTACCATTTTCAATATCAGCTCTGGCAGGAGCTTCTTCTTGCTCCCTTATACAGTCATCGAAAAGTAAAGACTGAAAACCCTTAACCTCCCCTAAGGCAGAGCAGGAGAAAAAACTCAGACATCATCAGAACCAACTGTCCAGGCCTGATTATGTCCCCAGGGAAAACCATCACTTCTAATCAGTTCTGAAAAGAGACCTATTTCCCTTTCACAGGGAAAACAAAATCATTTCTCTGTGGAGTTCCACTAGATCCACTTAAGATTTCAGGGGGCCATAAAAGGAACTGAGTCATGGGAAAAGAGAGACAGAAAGGTGACACCTTAGCAACAGAGCACTCATTTGGAAAGAATGATACTCCTCAGAAAGATGACATTGTGACCTGCACTCCAGACAATGATATTTTAAAAGCAGTAATGATTAGAAATCCTGGGTTCAAGTGCAGCTCTCCACTTACTAGCTGTGTGGCCCTGTGTAAGTCACTTGAGCTGTCTGGGCCTCAAATTTTCTCATTTATCAATGAGGTTGATGTTAATACCACTCCTTGGGTGTACTGAATGGTTCAGATGAGAATGAATTTAAGATATCTTTGCATTATTATTGTGTGTGGATACACTATTGAACAACACGGATGTGGATTATTACCTTGTGAAGATAAAAATTTAGTAAGGGAAACAGACCAAACAAGTAGGCAAATTGACAGACTGCTAAGAAGTGAGAGAGGGAGAGATAAACCTGCATTCAGTGATCAGGGAAGAAAGTGACGTATGGACTGAAACCTGAAGGATGAAAAAGTGCCAGCCATGAGAAAAAAATTCTAGGCAGAATGTGCAAAAGTCCTGTGGTAGAAAAAAAAAATTCAATGAATTGAAGAAAATGAAGCGAGACCAGTGATTTTGGAGCATAATAAATGAGTGGGAGAATAAGCATGAAATGGTGATGGAGAAAGATTCTGGAATCATCTCTTCTATTTTCCCCTTAAGTTCTGGGATAGAAAATTTGGATGTGACAGCTTGGACAGAGGAGGAGAACAATAACATGACAGCTTACAATCAACAATAGCAAGGACATGTCCAGAGACATAAACTCTAAAATTTGGCTTGATGACCCTCAACAAAATTCCAAATCTCCATGTATGTTAAGCCTACAACATCCCAATATTCTTCCACTAAATAAAAGCAGGAAGTTAAGAAATTAAGAGTATTTCAGGATGACCACTGGAGACCATCACTGGTACCCAGGTCACTTGTCCAGACCTCCCATCTCCACTGTGGAAGGGTGGACCACTGAGATTACTCAGAGAGAGAACTTAAGCAGTAGTGCGTGCACAGCCCACTCGAGAACAACAGTGTCAGGCACCACTCTGACTTTTCCATTCTAGCCATCCTCTGCTACCTGAGTAGCATTTGGAATGTTCTCATTTCATTGCCTTTAAGCACCCCCATTAGGAAATTGTTAAAAAATACAATGGCTCTCCAGTTTATACAGGAGACATCTTTGTCTAGGTTGGGGCATTGGCCTAGAATTTCTCTTCTTTACTCTCTACAGACCCATCCTGAGTGGTCCCATCCAAACCTCTGGCATGGGAGCAGATATATTCTGATAACTCCCAAATCTATTCTCTCTCTGGCCTCTCTCCCACATAGCAAAACTCTTTGCTAATGACCTTCTGGGTAGCTCTGTTAGTCTATCCCACTGGCCCTTCAAATTTGAGATATCCAAATAGAACGACCACCTGTCCTCAAGCCAGCTCTTCCCCATAAAGGCACCACCATCCACCAAACTACTCAAGCAAAGAAGCTGGGACCCACTTTTCAACTCCTTCCTACTCCACATTTAGCCAATTATCAATCCCCATAGTTTTTACTACCTTAATACTTCCTGAGTCTTTCCTCCTCCCACCCACCTTATAAGGTCAGGCCCTCACCATTTCTTGCCTGGGTCTGCCATCTTCTCTTATGGCCCACCCAAATATGTCCTCCGCAGAGATATCGTAATGGTCTTTAACAAAGGAAAACTCAGTCATGCCAATTTTCTGCTTGAAAGTATTCAGTGGTATTCCCTGCCTGCTAGCTTTCAAAACAGTGGTGGATCTGCCCTAGCTTAGGACATCAGATCCTCCCTGATTTGCCTCCTGCCTACCTCCCTGGCTTTTCTTTGGGCACTCTCTTCCATGTACCTTTCACTCCAGCCCACCTGAGCCATTTGAACTTCCCCACACACAGACCTGCAGTTTATTTTCCCTCCATTTATTTTTCCAGTTCTTCTCTTAACTCCTTTTCATCCTTCAGAATTCAGCTCAAGACTTTTACCTCCCTCTATTTGGTTTAGCTGTGTTTCCTTCATGCTTCCAAAAGCACCTTGTGCCAACTTGTACCTAACACTCATCACACCAGGCTACACTTACTGGTTTACTTGTTCGTCTCACTGAATTGACTTTAAATACATTGGGAGAAAGAACATCTCTTTATTAGTAGTAGTAGTATTTGTTTCCCCAGTTCCCGACACCAGGTACTGTGAAAAAATATATGCAGAATATTTAATGGGTAAGATATTAACTTTAAGCCACAATATAAGTGATTCAAACTATAAAATATATAGAAGAAGAATGAATTTGGGCTTTATCTGAGCATATGCCATATACATACGTATTTGATAGGAAAAGTTTTGTTCATAGCATTCCATCAAGTGAAACTACAGGTAAAGATATATTTAGAATATGAGTCTTCTTTTCTACCCTTGTCATTGTTTTCCAAAGAGTAAAGTATAGCCCCACCCTCACTGCAGAGAACAACGATCCTCTTCTGACACTGATAAATGCAGGGAAAATGATTTCTCTTAACTGAAATTTTGAAATCCTAAAAGCTCTACAAATAAAAGTTTTTCAGAAGCTCATTTGGCAGCAAAGCCTGACCTGACCTGAATGAAATTGATTACAGAACCTGACCTAATGGCTATATAAAATCTTTATTTATCACACCATCAAGGCTACAATTCAACACTTTTTTCAATCATCCTTCTGCAGTTTCATTCTCAAATTTGGTAAGTAGCCAAAAAGAAAAAGAGCTTCTTTGTGATTTGTCCTCAAATTTCTGGTTCTATAGTCTCACAAAACTCTATAGCTTCTTCATTTTCTGCTCTTTCATTCAGTACCCACTCCTAGTCAGAGTTCTTTTCTGGGGGTGGAGTATAAACTTATTTTTTCAGCTTTATTGAGGTACAATTGACAAAAATATTTATATATTTAAGGTGTATAGCTTGATCTTTTGATATATGTGTACATTATAACATAACCACCACAATCAAGCTAACGTATCTATCATTTCACATAGTTACCATTTTGTGTGTGTGTGGTGGGGGGGGGTAACACTTAATATCTACCCTCTTAGCAAATTTCCAGTATACAATATGGTATTGTTAACCATGGTCACCATGGTGCATATTAGATCTCCAGAATTTGTTCATCTTGCATGACTGAAATTTTGTACCTTTTGACCAACATCTTCCCATGTCCTTTTCTCCCAGCACCTGACAATCACCATCCAACTCTCTGCTTCTGTGAGATTGACTATTTTAGATTCCACATATACATGAGATTTCATTTAATATTTGTCTTTCTATGTCTGGCTTATTTCACTTAGCATAATGTCCTCCAGATTCATCCCTGTTGCAAATGGAAGAATTTCCTTCTCTTTTAAGGTTGAATAATATTCCATTATGTATATATACCACATATACCACATTCTCTTTATCCATTTATCTTTTGATGGATATTTAGCTTGTTTCCATATCTTGACTATTATGAATAGTGCTGCAATAAACACGATAGTGCAGATATCTCTTCAACATACTGATTTTATTTCCTTTGGATATATGCCCAAAGGGGTATTTCTAGAACATACTTATGGTAGTTCTGTTTTCAACTTTTTGAGAAACCTCTGTACCATTTTCCATAATGGCTGTACCAATTTGTCTTCCCACCAACAGCTTGTAAGGGTTGTCTTTTCTCCATATCCTTACAACACTTGTTATCTTTCGTCTTTTTGGTAATAGTCATCCCAACAGGTGTGAGCTGATATCTCATTGTGGTTTTGAGTTACACAGTTAGAATTCTTTGTGTCTGCCTTCAGGCTAATTTAAGGGAAGGCCTTCCTTTACCCAGCTAAATTCTATTTAATACATTACTAAAATGAACCCAAAAATGAACAAAAATGAAATTACTTCTAGTGTTTTTGTGTGTTGAAATGTCAGCCACCATTCACATTCAGTTTTCTCAATCACTCTACTCTTTTGCTTTAAAAGAACATCTTGAAGTTTGTCACTCTCTCTTAATTAACGTCTATCTTAAAAGCAATATTTTTCTAGATCTAAGCTAAGTTTCCATGCAGGAACTCCAACTTTATATCAGGAAAAAATTCAAATACCTTTAAAATTAAAATACAAACAAAACCATGAAGTAATATAGGAAAAATAAAATAATTTCCTTACAATGTTAGAATGTATACCTTATGAAATTTAGAAATAATTTTTAAATAATAAATTTGACTGCAGAAAGGTCAAAAGTTTCTGCAAAGCGCAAACCACCAGACGCAAAAGTCAAAAGACAGAAAAATAACTTAGGAAAAATTTATGTACAATGAATTTCTACAACCAATTTAAAAAACAATGAATCAATAGAAAAATAAAAAATAAATAAATAGGTCACAGGAAAAGCTTTACAAATGGCTCTAAAATATAGGAAATATCTTTGATCCATTTAAAAGAAGAGAAATACAAATTAAACTATACTGTGTTGGTTTTAATTTAACAGGTTGGCACCAGCTGAAAATTTGGAGATAGGCTTTGTTGGCAAAGCAGTGGAGAAAACATAAATTCTTGTATGCTACTGGTGAGGATGTAAATTGGAACAACCTGTAAAGAACCAATTTGGCAATACTTTTTGAAATTACAAATGCACATATCATTTGATGCAGCAATTCCACTTTTAGGAATTTATCCTACAAATACATTAGCAAACTGTAAAGCTGACATATGTACATAGTTATTCATTGCAATGTTGCTAGTATGGAGAAAATTAGAAACCACCTAAATTTCCATCAATATGAAATTGGCTGTGTATTGTCATATATCCATTCAGTGGAATACTGTGTACCTATTTTTAAAAAAGAAAAGAATAGGGAAGCTCTTTGGGTATTGATATGGAGAGATATTTAAGATATATATTTAAATGAAAGAAAAAGAAAAGCAGTGGACACAATGGTATATGATAAATATTTTTTAAATGTTTCAGATTAATTTTCTGAATGAATTCAGATGTTCTAAAATGTCTCTTCAATAAAATCTGTTTGAACATCAATGTCTTCTTGAACTGGACTTTTAGAAAAAAATAAGATTTAAGGTAATATAATAAAAGCAAAAGAAGTAATATATTTTCCAGACTACTAAAGAAATTCCCCTTCATACTAAGTGATTTTTCATTTGCTTCTCTACATTACAGATGGAATTGGCTCCTCACATTATGTTTCCATTCACTCTCCAGATCTAATGAAGAGTATTTTGACACATTCAGTTTTAGAACAGGCATTCATTCAGTAATATTATTCTGGGCACCAACAATAGACAGATGTCCTAAATTTTGTGCATGTCCTTCATTTGAATGATGGTTCTGTTTATTTGCCAAACTGATCAGTTTAACCCCTGGAATCAGAGGCATTTTGCACTTTTAAGAGCTTTCCCTACCTTTCTAGCAAATCCCTGTATTCTTTTGCTGACCTGACTTCTTTCACCTGTTTTTCAACTGTTGGTTTTCCCAAGGATCTTCTTCTCACTCTGTAATGCCTTAGGTGATCTTATCTACTTCGATAGTACACTCTACTGTATATGAGGCTGACTTCCAGTTGACTTCATCCAAGTACCCTATGACCCCTCAAGCACATGTCCAAAGCTGAATCTTCATCTTCCCCCAAAGAGTCTTTTTCTCCTCCTGAATTGTAGAGTCTCCTTTCTTCTTCATTCCCAACATTCATCCCATTCTAAATCCTATTGTTTCTACCTATTCAATATATCTGTCCACTGTAGTCCGTCCCACCACCTCCACCTACTTCAGACCCACTTCACTTCTCACACCAACAACTGCAATAGTGTACTAACTTGCAAATCCATCCTCAGCACAACTAATATAGAATTTTATCTTTAAAACAAAAAACTGATCATAACACTTCTTGCCTCAATCCTCTAATAGCTCTCTGTCACCTATAATAGGAAGAAACTTCTCTTCACCTTTCCATCTCTATCCCACCTCACTTCCCTACACCTTCCATCCACTTCCGAAAGGAGCCATGCTCTTCGTTTACTCCATTACCTTCAGCAAATGCACCCCCTTCACCCTGAACAGCCTCCCTGCCCTTCCCCCATGGCTTATCTCTACTTCCAACTCCCACCACTTAGCGAGAGTCCAGCCATCTTTCAACATTCAGCACAAATGTCACCTCCCCTGTTGAACATGTCTGCCACTGAGCAGTGTCTGCTTGTTTAACATGAATCTGTCCCCACTAAACTACTGGAGTGATAGGTCGAAGAAACAGAGCCAGCTTTCTTATCTCTTCATCCACACACTTAGCACAACATCTGGTACCTGAGCATTCAATAAATTGTGATTGAATTACATTTAATTAAATGATAATATCTAATATGTTTGTTTTTAAAGCTCTCACAGAATAGTGAGTTAAAGAAGAAATGTTCCAAAGATTAGAGGTTGAGTATCTTTAAAAGCAAGTAAAAGGAAAGATTTTAAAGATATAGCATGACAAATGTTCCAGAAAGAGTATAAAAATGATGTCTGAAATAAGAAGTGGGGATGAGAAGGGAAGATTAATAGATGCCTCCCAGGAGTTCAAGAAGTGATGGGCTTTCTTCTTTTGCCAAAACACAAGTAGGATGTCAGAACTATTGCCTTGTTTTTTCACTTCCTCTGGGGTCACTAGGAATTTACAGATAGGAAGTCACTTCTAGAGTGCATCAGCACCTTTTAATGAATTAATCAGACTTCTGTTATATCCCATTTCCCATTCTACCCTTGTCTCCATTTGCTTATAATGCCAAGCCAAGTGCTCAGCTTCTCTGGTACTGGGGAACCAAGTACCTTTGGGTATCAACTTCCAAGGAATCCTTCTCTCCTACTGGACTATAAAACTACATTGCTAAAGTCTAGCTATTTACCTAGAACCTGGTCCTGAAAAGGTTTGCTCCTGACTCATTAGGTCTATTGCCACTGGGACCTTGAAGTCGCCTCTTTCTGGAACACAGAACCCAGGAAAGGAGGACTGGCTGGATTCTTGCATGATTCCTGTTTTTATTCTCTGGGACCTTCCTGTCTGAAAAGATTTCCCTAAGTGGCTGCTCTCCTCTTTTCATCATTTCCTCATTGTCCAATCCATAAACATACTTCTGATGTCATTGTCTCTACAACTGTGGCATCACTTTAAGTCAAACTGATATCTCTGTATCAATTGTCCCAAAGAATTTACTTTTTCTTTCTTTCCTTCTCTTGGCCTCTTCCTCCATACTCCCTCCTAATCTCTTTCTCTCTCTTTCTTTCTCTCATGCACACACACACAAATACACACACTCACTTACATACACACATTCATACATAGAAATCTCCATTACTTTTTCCCAACAATTACTAATGTTCACAAAGCACGCATTTACATTTAAAATGGTGCCAGAGTCTCAAAACAGACACATTAACAGATCCAAACACACTTTTGGGAGAAAGATTGTTGCCATCAAGAGAAATGCCTAATAGATAAACACTCTGGAAACTAATTGGGGGGAAAAAAGTTTAAGCCAAAATAAGAGAAAACTCTTTATTTCGTCCTTGGAACAACCATAATGCATACTGGCCTCTGTTCTAAAATGCAATGTGTGTGCAGAAGTGACAGAAGGAAAAGATTTAGATTCACAGTGAAATGATATATCTAGAGCTTAATAAAAGTCAGCAGAACAATTGCAGAGAAATAATAGAGATGCCACAGGGGGATGGATACACAAAGTGGTTTCAGAAGTGGCTTGACTCTGCTCTTGTTAATATGAGTCTAGTTATGTGCTTGGTCTACATATGCTAGGTAGGAGTCAATATCTAACTCCTTATCATTTTAAAAGGTCTTTGTTCTTATCCTAAGAATTGCTAGCATAGTATTTCACTATACCATTCCTACCCAATTTATCACAAGATTATATTTCAAATATGTACACTTTTATTACTTTTTATTATATTTTCTTCCAATTTCTGGAACTTAAAGTTTTTTTAAAAATTCATTTCTGAACCCAATTCCTATTACAATCTTATCTATATCATCTACACACACACACAATCCACACACATGTAAGTAAACACAAGTTTACTCATTCAGTTCTAAACTAATGGGAATCAAGCAATTTATTTGCCCTTTCTCATCTTTTAAATCTCAACTTGAGTGCCAACTCCTCAAAATACTTCTCTAGAAATGATCCTCTAGTTATTCTAAATCACAGTGGCCTGTTTATCTCTTCCATGTGGTTATTCAAATGTGTAATTTTAAAAGTGTATTTAGTTGTTATTCTCTCTGCCTCCTCCAATAAAATGTAAGCTTCACGAAGGCAGGGGCCATTTCTGCCTTTCTGTGTGTCCATCCCCACCACATAGAATTGTGCCAAACACAATGTGGAGGTTTAGTAATTAATTAACAAACAATTATGTATTTTTAATTTTTTATAAACACACAAGTACATATGACATAAAGGGATTTAAGCAAATCTTCTTACACAGTGTTTACTACCAAAAATTCTTAATGTTAATACAAAAGCTAAGCCCACTATAACAAAATAGGAGATCAAAATGAAATAAAGTATAGAATTGGCAGGCAACAGAAACTAATGAAGGTACTTTATCCTTTATACACTGAAATGGACAATGGATTAAAGAAGTTTTCTACTGCTATGTAACAAAATTACCACAAACTTAGTGGCTTAAAACAATACTCATTTATTATCTCACAGTTTCTAGGGGTGAGGAGCATGGGAAAGGCTTAGCTGAGTCCTCTGCTTCATGATCTCATAAGGTCCCAACCAAAGTGTCAGCTGGGGCTGCAGTCTCATCTGAGAACCAAATGGAGAAGGATCCATTTCCAACCCCCCCCCACCCCCCCACCCCCCGTGGTTGTTGGCAGCATTTAATTCTTTGAGAGTTATTGTACTGAGAACCTCAGTTTCTTATTGACTCTTGGCTGAAATGCATTCTCGGTTCCTTGCAATGTGCAACTTCCCAGTATGGCTGCTTCTATATTCAAAGTCAGCAGGGGAGAGTCATCTGGCAAGACAGGGTTTACAATCTTACATAACCTAATCACATACATATGACCACATACATTCCATCACCGTTGTCATATTGCCCACACTCAAGGTGAAGATACCACAAAGGTGGGAGCACCTAGAAGCAGGGGTCAAGGAGGCACCCTGAAGCCAGCGCACCACAGATGGAACAGTCACCAGGAGCCTGGCCTCACTTAAGAATATTTATAAATAAAATATTTTCTGGTAGTAAGTAATACGGCCAACCTCATTGACTTCTCCAGAGTTTCATGAATAAAATATTAAAATAACTCACACAAGTAGTTTAGGTGGTAATATTCACATAGAAAGATTTTTAATGGCAGGAGAGTAAATCAAAGAAATGTGAATTTCTCCAGAGTTTTATCAAAGACTGGTGAAATAATAAGATAGATGATGCAAATAGCATAAAAAGCAGCTAAAGAGTCTATATACAAGACACTGACTGAAAACTGGTCTCCCCATATGTGAGAGAGTCTATCACAGTCCTCCCTTCTGTCTCCATCCTTGCCGTGTGGCTCACCGTGGGTGGATCATACTTCCTCACCCCACTGGCTTTGGGCTTAGTCTTGTGAGTTGCTTCAACCAATCAAATGTGGATAGAGATGATCATGTGCCACCTCTGAGCAAAGACTGTTGGAAGTATTACAAGTTTCAATTTGCTCCTTTTGCACTCCTGCCATCCACCATGACAATAACTCATCCAGAAAGGATCCCAGAGTGAGAAGACAAGCCAATCCCAGCAAGCCCAGCAGAGCCATGGCCAACCCTTGAAATTATAAGTAATAAATAAATATTTGTTGTCATAGCCACTAAATTTTAGAGTTGTTCATTACGCAATAGTGCATGAGCAAAAAACTGACCAATAAAGTATAGAACTTTCCAAATAACTGATGAATAAAATGAGAAGTGACTTAGCATATTCCCTACAATTAAAATGTTTGTTTCAAGATAAAAGTGTTTCTATGTATTTTTATACCCCATGGTCTGATCTCTGAAAACATGATTTCCTCTTCCTGGAGTGTCCTCTGTTGGGGTTTTAGGAGGTCATTAAAAAATTGCTCTCTTCCCCTACCTGATGTTGGGACGCAGTGAGAGATATTTAGAGAAGTCAGGCAGATAGAAACTAACAAATCGCTTTCATTACCATTAATTTATTATCATTGTTGAAGAGCAAGGCTTAATGTAAGAGTCAAAGAGACCTACTAGTATGAAGCCCAGAATTAAGCTTTTTATTCGAGCCCATGTAGACAAATGAACAAACAAATCCTTTGCTTATAAGAGCAAGGACCTCCACTACTAACTTTAGCACATTGCAGAGTAGACTTGAGATGAGCTCCTTCTTCCAAACCCCCCTGTCCCATACATTATTCCTCCTCACATGGTGGGGAAAGAGACCAAGAGTGTTACTTGAAGGAAGTTTCTGGAAGAAAATATGACGAGGGGAAAAGTCTTTGGTGTTTTAGAAGCATTATTCTCTCATACCCCAGTATTTTCTCAATATTGTAATTGCAGCACTTAGAGTTACCTTATATTTGAGCTACCTATGTCTGTATTTGTCCTTGCCACTAAATTGTGACTCTCTAAAGACCAGAGGCCATAGTTTATTCATTTTAAAATTCCTCATGTGCTGACTCGGGAAAGGGGGGGTGGGGAAAAAAATATGAAACTATTGTTTTTAACTTGCACTGTTCACTTAATAATTTATCATGAATATTTCCCATATTATTTCATATCATTGTACAAGAAATAATGTATACATTATGAGGACATACTGTATCTAACAAGATATACTGTTAGACTCTTTGATTCTGTAAAATTAAATAAAAAAAAAAAACCAAAACAAAACAAAACAAAAAAAAAAAGAGGCACTTGGCTTGAGCTATTTAAGTGGCACAAATATAAAACATTAAAAGTATTTTTGTGTGTTTAAAAAAAAAAAGAATATGTGAGAAGTATTTTGACTACACATACTAGAAATAGAAATTTATCAAAGTAAAAATCTATGTGAATAACAAAAAAAAAAAAAAATTCCTCATGGTACACAGTGCCCATGGAAAACGGGCATTCAGGAAATGTGTGAAAATTGAATAACCATGTTTTTTGCTAAAAGTTTTCTTTGCCTATCAATAAGAAATAACTAGAGGCAGGTAACTTAAGTACTGAGTGAAAGGCAAATAGGTAGGGCTTCCCTTCAGGCAAAACTTAGGACATTCTCAGGTTCTCGTGATGATGGAAGGCCAAATGCCCCATGCCTGGAGACCTGAGACTTTAGGAACTTTCTTTCCCACAAGCACTGGATTTGTGCCCAGATGAGCTCTAATTTCTGGGAGCATCTATTGATATTTACCTTTGATGGATTAGCTCTATAACACTATAAATATTACTGATTAAAATCATAGTTCATATATCCAGAATAACAGTTTGTGTACCCAGTTTAATAAAACATGTTAATCTTCTGCAAGATTTGAATGTAACATACTCAAAAATACATTCTTAAATAATCCCTAGGTTTTCTGATCCATAGCTTATCTCTTTTTAATAAATATTAGCACAAGACTGCTTTCTGAGAGTCAAACTTTAAACAAAACTAACTATACAACCACTTAGAAATGAAAAATTATGCACTTCACAATAAAAAGTGCATTTCTGTTCCAAGAAAAAGCAAATGCAGTAATGAAAATTCCTAAACTCACTGGAGAGTGTCTCTTTCTGAGAATTGGCTCCAACTTCATAGAAGTGAGAGGTATTGAGGTCGAAGTAGCGGACTGTGTGATTCAAAGTGTGTATCCAGGCAGGAAACGTGCTAGAATTGGGAAATATTCAGCCAGGAGGTTTCTCCAGGCAGGTAGAGCCCCACTCCCCAATCAAGCTGAATAGTGACTTTCAGCAATAGTGACTTCAGCTGAATAGTGACTTTCAGAAAGCAAATCCACTTGACAATTCTGATTGAAATGAGATTACAGTCTGCAAAGGGTCAAGAAAACTTATACTATAGCTACCATCACAAAAAATGCCAAAAAGCAGGGACAAAGAATAAGAAGTTTGTAGAAAATAAGAAAATGTGATAGTTCTATCTTTTTCCTAGCATGGTCAAAGGTAAAATGTGGCTGAGAATAAAATATTAGCTGTCAGTCCTGGACTCTCAGGCTGAATTGAAAACAACAGCAAATAAGATTGCCCTATCCACATGCAGGACTTCAGAGGCACCCTGCTGTGGTGTTTTGTCTTATAACTCCAAGTGAAAGCTCAGTTTGAGCATATCTGCTGTAGGACTAGAAAAAAGATCTCAGAGACTAACTAGGACACCTCTCACCCCTCCCAACCTCGTTTTCTACACAAGGAAGCTGAAGTCCAAAAAGAGATGGGACTTGCCCTCTGACTGAGTAATTCTGCGTTTGAGCTAAAGTACCCCTCAAGCCTATAAGCTCAGTTTCTCTAGAGACAGGATAGTATGGTTATTAAATGCTCCAAAAGTGGACTACTCTCTGTTGCTCTGAGAGATAGTTGCTGCTCTCTCTATGAGGCAGCCTCCCTTTTTCTTTTCTTACTTCAGTAAACTTGCTTTTGCCTTACTCTGTCAGCTCACTCTTACATTCTCTCCTGTGTGAAGCCAAGAATCCACTTGGCCTTCAGGTCCACTTTCCTGTATCAAAACCAGCCTTCCCTGAACCCAAGAGGACTTAAAGATATCAGTCCACCTCTGTAAAGCAAACCAAAAGTCCTCTGTGCTGGTTGTCTTTTCACTTTCTCATTAATGTCCTTTGGGAGAGACAAGATGGCTGACCAGAGACATCAGCTGCCAGATCGTATCAGAAAGAAGGAAAAGTTTTAGATGAAAAATGAAAATAAAAAAACATACATTGAGTGTAATTCTGAGTGAAAAGTGCCAACACCTACCAGATGTTCCATGGGTAGAAGTTGCGGAGCAGAGCAAAAAGGAGCAAGATATCTGCAGAGATCAACCGGAGAAAGGCTTGGGTCCCAGCGAAAAGGGTAGGTGGGGTGGTTTGTTTCCCTTCCCTCACATCTCTGGCAGTCAGCAGGCTCCTGAGCTGCTAAAGAACCTTTCTACCTTCACAAGCTGAAAAGCAGCTGCTGTCAGTGAACTGGGAGCTTCTTGAGGACAAAGCACCAGTTTACCAGCCCCATTGGGGTCACTTCCTGTCACCACAGACACGAGCTGAGAGGGCAGGCGCCTTATTGCTTCTCCACCCACCATGCGCCTTTGTCCTCCCCAATGAGCTTCAGCCCCTCAGTTTTTGTCTGGCTCATTCCCACACAAATATTTCCCAACTCTGGCCCAGACTGCAGGAGCCACAGGGGCCAATGGGTCCCGGGGGATCTGTGTGACCCCAGATTCAGGACAATCTGGGTGGGCTGCCTCCCAGAGAGAGGCACAGAGACGGCCAGAGTGCTAGCTGTGGTCTATCCAGACTCTTTTCCTTCCCTGTGCCTTCCCGACCCATGGCTGCCATGGGAGATGACTGAGCCAGGGTTCTCAGGAGTGGCTGCTTCCCCTCTGCTGGTGTGCACACCACACCGAGGTTTCCACAGACAGTGGGGCTCAAACCTTTCCTCTCGAGCACTGCTGGCCACCTGCCCCTCCTGACCATCTCCATACCCTCATGTGCCCGAGCACCTGGCTGCCCGCCCACCTCTCTGATCCCACTTACTTTTTTTATTGTTGCTGTGGTCATTGTTTCTGCTTTTTTAACTCCGTAAGTATTGGTTAAGCTCAGAGTTCCATCCTTGTTCCTCTTCTCCCTTTATTTATTTGCCTTGATCATCCCATTCATCCTTCCCTTCCATTATCTCTTACCTGGATTCCAGCTCTACTCAGCATCTCTAAAGCACCTCAGACTTAACATACACATAAAAACACATTTCTGCTCCCATTTGGATTCTACAAATCTTGATTAGTGGAGCTTAGAGAGCCAAGAGAGCCTCACTTTCCCTTCCTTACAGCCCACCTCATGTTTCATGTCTAACCAACCAGCACATCCTGCTGATGCGCCTCAGAAACGTCTCCCTCCTGCCCAGCCCCTCTTCTCTGTTCCCATGAATCTTATCAGTTCAGAGCTAAACTACCATGAGTAGTCTTCAACTGAGCCTGTCTCCCCACTTCAGTACAACCTCTATACACTAACCAGAGTTGGAGATAAATTGGAACATAAATTGGAACATGAGACCCCTGGGATGCCACATAAAGACCACTTTCCATAAACTAACATAAAAGTCTTTTCAGAATCTACCCCCTCACCTGTCTAGCACCATCGTCCCCAATGTTCTCCATACCACTGACTCTAGTCTCACCATTCGTAAGCAGATTTCCCTTTCAAAAATCCTGATCCCACACATGCGGGTCTCATGGCCTAGAATGTCATTCCCCTCCTTCTCCCATTATCACCTTCAGTGTTCAATTCAAATGTCACCATCTCTGTGAGGTGTCCCCAGACATCCCCAGGCAAACATGTGGCCATGGTACTTTGTTCATACCTCTATTAAAGCTCATACCCTGTGGCATTGTAATAAGACATTTTATTGTGTCTATCTTGATAGTGGCGTTGTTAGTCCTTCACAGCAGGAACTATTCCTTTTCATCTTTTATTTCAGCACCTATTAGAGAGCTGTTCTATACTGGGTGATCAAATAAATGTGTATGGAATAAATGAATGACTCCATAGTGGAACATGGCCAATATAGACTGATGCTTTTAATGCCCTTTCAATTATTTTGATGCATAATTGCATTCGTTGTAACCTACAATTAAATGACAAAGTAGTGAAACTGATTATTCTAATAACAAAATAGCAACTTTCTATTCAGAAAATTTTTGTGAGATCAGCAGAAGTAGCAACGGAGGAAAAATGGGGGTGGAGAGTGTTCAGGCAGAGGTGGCCTTGTCCCGCAACTGCAGACTGGCACAAGAGGTCATTTGAACACACCCTGCTAAACCCTCCATCTGGGAGAGGGGTTCAGAAAAAGCTACATCATGTCAATAGATGTGGAGAGGGCTCAAGGTCAGGAGAAGAATGCATAACTTGATATAATTTTATGCTCAATGACAGCTAAATAGTCCAGGAGATATTATAACTAGAGACCAGATAGGAATACAGACATTTCAGCAAATCGTAGTGTGGGCAGATAACTAATAACGAGACTCTTTCCTACCATCCTGTTAGAACTTACAATCTTGAAGAGAAGCAGGGAGAGGGAAAGCCCAAATGACTGAGGATGCTCTGATTCTTTTAAGAATTGTATTAGTGGTAGGTTATTTTCCACTGGAAATGTAAAGGCTTGAGACAGAAATTAATTCCGCTATAGAAAAATTAAGTTGCATTTCTGCATACCTGAGGTAGTGAAATGAGAAAGAGTCCACCTGCTATATAGAGTATGCTTTTGTATTCCAAAAAAAGCTCTCCTCCATTCTGGGGGACGGGAATCCTCCTTTGATCCTATACCCATCTCTGGCTTCCACCTTCAATTCTTTCCTTTCCTTCTAGATAATCTTTTTTTTTTTTTTCTTTTTTTAAATTTCAGAATATTATGGGGTATAGAACTTAAGAAAATTAATAAGAAAAAATCAAACTACCCCATTAAAAAGTGGGCAAAGGACATGAACAGAAACTTTGCAAAAGAAGACAGAATAATGGACAGCAAACATATAAAAAAGCTTTCTAGCTAATCTTCCTGAAAGGACAATCTATCCACTGCCTCTACTCCCTCACGTCTCAATCACCAACATGTGGGTTTGGCTCCAACCACCTTTCTGAAATGCCTCTGCCGCAGGTCCCCTATGATGTCTGCAGAACTGAATCTGTACTTCATTGAGCACTAGATCCCTCCTTCCTCTTTGAATCTCTTAATCACCTTGGTTTCCTTGATGTTGTTCTGGGCATTCCCTTTCACCTTTCTGAGTCTTCTTGTGTGGCCTTCTTCCTATTCCCAAACTAATAATAATGAGGTTCTCCAGGGCTCTGTCTTTACCCTATGAGTTTTCTCTCCCTACATATGAGTCTCCCTGGGCTACGTCAACCACTCTGAGTTTCGGTAACCATGTCAAGCTACTGATGGGTCGCACTGTATCTCTACCTCTGACTGCTCACTGGAACTCCACACTTCGATACTCAGTGTCACTTAGATAACACGGAGCTTCTCCAAGTGCAAGCACCATTGATCTCCTTGTCTTCCACACTTCTTACTCCAAACCTCTCTTCCTTCTGAGTTACCCAGCTCTGCTGGTGGCTACTCCCTCCCTTAGCTTTCCAGTCCACAAACCTGGGCTGCTTGCTGCTCTCCTCTCTCTCCTTGCTGCCTGCCCCATCTTCACCAGTCACCATGTCCCGCCAATCTTATAGTCTAGTTATTTCTTAAAGCCATCTCCCTCTTCCCCATGCCTGCTACCACTGCCCTACCTTCAACAGTTTGAGTAGTCTGATAAGACCCACCTGCCCTCAATCTTGCATCTTGTCCCCCTCAAATCTCCCATCCTTACTGCTTCTAGAGGAGGCAAACTGGAACCAGGCCATTCCTCTCCTCTTTGCCTTCAGGGTACAATCCCACTCCTAGCTTTTCTCTAACCTACCTCCTTAGTTCCAACCTCCACCATTTCCTACCTCCCACTACACATTCCAATAAGACCAAATGGTATACAATGTCCCACACACATCACATAGTTCCTTTCTCCAGGGATTTGATCATGTTATGCCTTCTACTTGGAATATCCTCCATACCTTTATTTGCCTGTCCATCTTCTATGCTTCTTTTAACGCTTATGCATCCTTCAAGACTCAGCTGAATATCATCTTCAGAAAGTCTTTCTTGAACATTTAAGTAGGATTAAGTGACTTTCTTTCATGTTCTTACACCCTACCATACCACCAATCATGATACAGTAAAAACATCTTTAACATAACTTCCTTCCCCACTAGACACCAAGCTTCTCAAGTGAAGGAAGTGTCTTACTCTTCTGTATATTTCCAGAAATTTGCTTAACTGCCTGGCACAGAGGAAGTGTTCAATAGTGACAGTCAACTTACTATTATCATACAACTCAAATATTCAATTAACTTTCCATTCCAGCCAATCCAGCAAAGATTTGTGAAGTGCCAACTACATTTCAGGCAGTGTGCTAGAGCTATAAAATAAAAATAGTTTATATTTGCATAATCATATACATTAAATTATTTTTATTTCATTTTCATGCTAAATGAAAGCTAGATATTCCAAGAGACAACTTTATGAGGTAATCCCTCAAAGTCTGATATGATGAGCCAGGGAAGCTGAATTTGCTTAAAGTTAAACTTTCTTAAGGCCAAATACAAGAATGGAAAATATTTGATTATTCAGGATAAAGCTGTTCATTCATTTAATTCAGTGTAGCAATGAAATCTCATATACCAGCACCATGCATATGATCTCTGCCTTCAATCCCTGCCCACAGGCGGTTTCCAGTAAAAGAGAGAAACTATACATACATATTTGTGTTCCATTAAGATGTAAGTAAAAGAAATGAGGTATATATTAAAAGTACAAAATGTTATGGTAATTTAGAGAAAGGAGAAGCACATCCAATTGGGGGAATTAGAAAAGGTTTCATAGAGAAGGTGGCTTCTGAGCTAAGTTTTGAAAGATGAAAAGACTTGGCAGAATTCAGGCTATGAAGCATTCCTGGCTGGAGACATCAGCCTGAGCGAAGTTACAGAATCAGAAATGCCCAGCGTACCGAGGGGAAAGCAGCGATTCTCCTGGTTTTCTGGGAACATGCAAATAATGAGACACAAGGCTGTGAAGGTAATTTGAGGCCTTAAAGACAAATTTGAATAAGATGCTGAAGAATCTACTCAAAGTTTGTGAGATTAGCATGAGATGGTCAGAGCTGGGCTTTAGGGAAGGAAATCTGATGAAGTTGTAGAGAATAACATAGAGGGAGAAAGGCCTAGAGGCGGGAAAAACAGTCCTGAGGCACCATTTGCAGCAGGCAAGTATGCAATTTGTATTTCATGAGAATAAATTCTGAGGTCCTATAGCCATCAATAATAGAACTATTAACAACTTACATTTTAAAAACATGATAGTCGTAATAAGACAGAAATCCCAATGGCACTTTACAGTTAATCACCAGGTACTTAACTGGTATCTACTAAGTGTCTAGTGCTATGCTAAATACAAAGAGAGAGGAGATAGTCCCATGAAAATAAAACAGAAAGTGGTACACAATGAAAATATATCAAGATACCACATACACTTAATTATAGATCAAACTATATTAAAGCAATATGTTTGTCAAGCAGGTAATGACCAGATTTGTGACTTTTCATAGTCCAAGAATAAGACTAATATGTATGTGGTTGGTAAGGAAATCATACTAAAACCTATGATAGATGAAGATATATTACATATTACATCATGAAAATACTCACAAGTGAACAGTGGTTAAATTAATTAGATGCCCAAAATGGGAAAGAATCTTGGGAGCTGATAGTTATGACCCATTCTTGTTGCAGAACATCATTCCTCTATTCAACAAATATTTATTAAGCATCTTTGATGTGCCAGGAATTGTTCTAAGTAAGTGCTTGCAATATGTAAGTGAACAAAACAGATATCCTTGTGGTCTTGAGGCTCACGTTCTAGCAGGAGAAGAAAGATAAAGATAGTGAACATAATAAAAAGTAAGTAACATAGAGGGTAACAAATAACTTGGTTAACTTCTAAGTAACTTAGAGGGTGACAAGTGCTAAGAAAAAGGAAAGAAGAGCAAGGTATAGGGGGTCTGGAGTGTCACGATTTTAAGTAGTATGATTCAGGGTGGCTCTACTTTGGGAGGCAATATTTGAACAAGACGTCACCAACAGGTCATTGGTAAAGGCTGCGGCTTCAAAAGACTGTGAAAAAAATTCCATCCATGATGCCAAGGAGTTTGTCATCTGAGATTTGGGAAATGTCAAATTCCAAACTTCTGGGCTTCTAGAGTAAACGCAACATGAAAGGCGTAGCTGGCAACACCTTGAAATTGTAGGTCCACTATTGCTATTGTGTGGGAAGTATTAACAGTGTGTGAAACATAGCAGAGGACAGCAGAGTCAGAGGCTGGGCACCTTCCTTTCGCTCTCAATCTCCAAACTCTCTTTCTGTGTTTGAACTGTGTGATTGGACTATTCTGTTGTGCTTCATTCTCAGATTTCACTTCAAATCAGATTTTGTTGTTAATCAAAATTCCTAAACTGAATGCAGTGTAGTCCGCAAGTATATTTCTTTAATCCAGAGCTTACCTTGGGGAGAAGGGCAGTGCTCTGTGAGAGATTAGAATTTATGCAGTATGCAAGTCAGCAAAGGTGTAAGGAGGGGTGGGTCCAAGTGCAGAAGAGAACAGAGTACAAGCTTTGTGAGAAGGAGCAAAACACCTGGGATGCATCTGTTACAGAATTAGCCAGCAATTAACTTGATACACATGAGCCAATGTGCACAGACTAAATGGAGAAGTAGCCAAAAGTCCTTCTGGAACTGGATCTGCACCAGCCAGCAGAGAACTGGGAAAATGTTAATGGATCTGTGAAGAACATAATCTGGCAAACTCAGAGACTGTATCTCTAATTATAATTCACGCTCAAGTTGACTTTTATTGGCAATGTTTTTAAACAAGGAGAAATTTAGCAAAAATTGGAAAGAGGAAAAAACGATTTATTTGATATTGCTTTCCTTTTAAATTTCCATATGAAGGGAACATTTCAGGCATCTCTGAAGAGTCAAAGAAGCAGCTAAATGTTAAGCAACCCAGTTCTATACTTGGACATGTTCTAAAATGGTCATGATTGCTTTAAAATGACGTCTAATCTTTCAACAAATCTATCCAAAATTCTTCAGCTAGTTCTCAATGACTTGATAAAATTAAACTATGTCTGATGAAATAAATTGAAGGACTGGGAGGAGAGATAAAAGCCCACATACAAAGCCACCTTTTCAGTTTAATCCTCACCTTGGTAGGTTTGATAATTTCATAAGGCTAAGTAGTAAAATAGTGGGCCATTTTTACACAGGGAGAAGATTCCTGAGGCTGACTGGGTTGCAGACAGGGTGAAGCAGCCAGTGTAGCACATGTCCCCAGGATAGCCTTTTAAAAACATAAATCAAATCATGTCACTCTCCAGCTTAACACCTTCCAATGACCTCCCTTCAGTCCAGACAAATCCAAACTCCTCCCAATGGTCCATCAGGCCTGAGCAATCCTGCCCTTGCCTTCCTCTCTCTTGCTCACAAGGCTCCTGCCAAGCTGGCTTCTTGCTGATTACAGATGTGCTAAGCTCCTTCCCACCCCAGGGCCTTGGCACACTCTTTTCTCTGCCTGGTTCACTCCCCAACTCTGTCCTTTCTTCATGTGTCTCAGTCCTTCTTGTCACTCAGGGTCTGCTCAAATATCACCTTGTGGTGCAGGTCTTACATTAACTTTATATCTGAACACCAGCTTCTATATACACACACACCTCCAGTCCTGTCCTTTTTTTATTTTTTATCACTTATCTCTACCTGAAATTGTATTGGTTTCTTTTTTACTTGCTTATTTTCTGCCTCCCTAACTACAACATATGCAAAAGTTGCAGTACCAGATTATTCTCGAAAAAATAGAAAATAATGAGTGTTAAATACCCAGAGAAAGCAGCAAGCATAAGAAAAAAATGAATATGTAAATTAATTTTAAATAGTCACATATTTAAGGTGGAAAGAGAAAACACCATTTCAGAAGATAAAGAAACATCTTGGAGGAAGTACATATAGGGAATAAAGTAAAAATGGTCAAAAAAGGAAAAGCTATCAGTTAGTACCTGCAAAATTTTCCTTCTTTTCATTCTAACTGGAGTTTGCAATTTACATATAAGAAGTGGAAGTTATTGATGCCCAGATAAATTATTTGGTTGGGGAAGAAACAGGATAAATTAAGTAGGAGTCCATCTACCAGACAACTATTAAAAAGTCTAATGATATGCAATCTTGTGAAATATCAGGCATAATATCTAGATTTGTCAAATTGAGTAAAATCTGTTATAATATCCAGCATTCTCATGTATTTATTATGTGAGTATAAAATAGCACAACTTTGGGAGGATAATATGGCAAAATTAAAAATACTCTCTGCCTAAAGCCAGGCTTGAAAAAAAAATTAAAACTACTCATTCTCCATGAATCTATCTATTCCACCTTTAGAAATCTATCAATTCCAATGGTTAAGTGGTTATAATAGCAAAGAACATAAACATCCTTCAATTGGTTTAGTTAATAAATCATGATGATTCCTAATGTAGAACACCACACAGTAATTAGAAGAAGAGGACAGATGGAAATTGAACGAAATTATATTATTTAAATTGTTAAAAGAAAAAAAACAGTAGGTTGCATAAGTATGCAGAGTGTAACTTTACTTGCAAATAAAGAATATATGAATATGCAGGCAGGTATGCACACAAAGATCTGAAAGAAAACATGGAAATGTCTTAATGGTTTTTGATCCCTCTACGGAGTTAGACTGGGGTATGAAGAACTTTTGCCTTTCACCTTATATCCTTCTGTATCATTTAAAATTTTTTACCCCCCAAAAAAATTCTTATAATACCAGCTAATTAATAGAAAAAGAAACCAGCAGCAATTGTGTGCTGTGATTTGACTCCTGCCTAGCTCATCTCTGGCCATTCACCTGCCTCCTGCCATTCACTTTTGCACACACCATTCACTCTGACAGGAATGTCCCCTCTGCCCCTCCCCCCTCATAGGGCAGCAAGCTCTAATCATCCTTTGAAAACTATGCACAGGTGCAACCTCGTTTTAGCAGATCCTCCTAACCTCAGGAAGCCGAACGCTGCGCCCTTCTCTGTGCACTCCCGTCCACCCTGGCTGGGTGACCACCACTTACTCCCCAGCTCTCTGTCTCCTCCCAACCATGAACCCCAGCTCTAAGTTGTGGCCATATCACTTCTCTCTGCAACCATGTGCATCTCAGGGCACACAGCTCTTTCTGGATAAAGTTAAGCTTTGGTTCCTTAACTTCAAACACTCTCCCACAAATATTTTCAGGAACATCCTGTGTGGGAGGGAATACTGTCTTGTATTTACAGTTGAAATTGCTTATGAGCCGTTTGTCTGATTTTGTCTGTAATCCCAAAATCTATCTATATTCAGCACATGGTAGGTTCTGAAGAAATACCGGTAAAAAGAAGGATGAAGCTCATGTTGCAAAGAATATGAAAAATTGTTTAAAGTATTTCTGTTTTAAAGAAGAACTCATCTTTCAAAAGAAGTGCACTAGCACCTCAGAGAGTGTTGCCTGTTTGATGGGGAAGATGTTGCCTCCCTCACATGAGCTTAATGCTGATTCCAGGAGCCTGGGCTTTGGAAAGAGTGACTAAAGAGCAAGGCTTAAGGACACCTGTGTCCTTTTCAACTCAGGTGGCCTCAGAGCATTTGATCAAGTGAAGATCTAAACATGTAGGGTATATCTGCCTCAGGTTAGAAGTCTCAGCAGGAATTCCTGATGGGCCAATATAAATGAAGGATTGAAGGTTACAAAAGGACCCCAAGTGAATACAAGAGAAAATATACTAGCTTATTAAAAATGACCATTTAGGTTTCATAGTGGTTGTTATCAATGAATCTTGCTTTATTCCACTGATCCAGTCATTCACCAAGTTCTTGTCATTTTGTTTCCTTCTACATATGTTTTGGTATGTTCCTTGCTCTTTACTATGGCTTGGTAGTGTTCCTATGATCTGGACCCTGCAGAACACTCCAGCCTCTTCAATTCCCTACCTTCATTTATTCTTTTTTGTTTGTTTGTTTTATTTTGTTTGCATTTCAGAATTTTACAGGGGTACACACTTTTTGGTTACAGTTTGAGTCAAAGTTGTAAGTGTGCCCTTTAGTCAATTAGTGTGCATTGTAACCACTAGGTGTGAGTTTACCCATCCCCTCCGCCACCCTCCCACCTACTTGATTTCCCTTGAATTTTATTTCCGTATGGGCACATAAGTGTTGATTGATTAGTTCCAATTTAGTATTGAGTACATGTGGCATTTATTTTTCCATTCTTATGACACTTCACTAAGAAGAATGGCCTCTAATTCCATCTAGGTTGTTACAAAAGATACTATATCACCATTTTTTCTTTATAGCTGAGTAGTGCTCCATGGCATATATACATATACCACATTTTATTAATCCACTCGTGTATTGAGGGGCACTTGGGTTGATGCCACATCTTTGCAATTGTGAATTATAAACATTCGAGTGCTGCTATAAACATTCGAGTGCAAGTGTCTTTTTATGAAATGTCTTTTTTTCCTTTGGGTATATACCAAATAGTGGGATTTCTGGATCAAATGGTGGGTCTACTTTGAGTTCTTTGAGGTATCTCCATATTACTTTCCATAGAAGTTGTACTAGTTTGCAGTCCCATCAACAGTGTATAAGTGTCCCTTTCTCTCTGCATCCAAGCCAGCATCTGTTGTTTTGGAACTTTTTGATAAAAGCCATTCTCACTGGAGTTAGGTGATATCTCACTGTGATTTTTGATTTGCATTTCCTTGATTAGAGACGTTAAGCATTTTTTCATGTGTTTTTGGCCATTAGTCTATCTTCTTTTGAAAAGTTTTAGTTCATGTCTTTTGCCCACTTTTTAATGGGGTTGTTCTTCCATTCATTTGGCAAACATGAGTGATCACAAATGATGTGCTTGGGCCTCTGGTGGAACCCACTGTAACAATAGGCAAGGCAAGTAATGTCTTCGCCCCAGGAGTGATACGCTTCAACCACTACCCTCCACTTTGCTCATTAGGTACCAGCTGCCTGAAATCTCCTCATCACCTGGCTAACTCCCATTTGTTTCATCCTTACCTCTTCCAGATACCTTCCATAATCTCCACATGCTATATTAAGTGCCCTCTCCTATACTTCCGAGATGCGGGGGTCCTTCCAGGAAACAAATGGCACATTCAGGGAAAGCACTTGAAGAGGCCTTAATACAGGGACTCTCCAAAGTGTGACCAGGGTTAAAGGACACCAAGAATGATGGATGGTGAAGCAACGTGAGGCCAGCAATAGCAAGGAGCTGTTACCTCCTCCAAGGTCTGAAATAGCAGAGGGAAGAGGCAATTACCAAAACCTTGAGAAAGCCAGTGAAATTCTGGGGGAGGACCACTAGCAGAAGCTGTGGCCATAAGTAGAGAAACCCATCTAACCTGCAGTGATCAGCAGGGAAGCACCAAGGAACAAATACCACAGCCTTATGGTCCTCCCTCCCTTCCATCTTGTGCCAGTGCTTTCCTTTGATCAAACCCAACCTGGAGCCAGAGGGCAAGAGGTCCCTCTGATTTAGCCTCTAATCGTCAACTTCCCGGGACTCAGAGAAAGATGAGAAAGGGAAGGGAGTGGAGTTGGAAAAGCAAACAAAAAACATCTAACACAGTTTCAGTCATTGCACTTATATGGTATAGTGTCTTCCTCAACTAAACTCCAACTTCCACGGGAGAAAGACCCACGCCTCTTTGCTGCTGGAATGGAGTGGGTACTCAGTAAGTTCATGGACCACATGAACAAAATAAAGTTAGAGTTTCCTTCTGCCTGTCTTTAATTTTTTCCTTTTGTTTCTACTTGGAAAAGAAAAAAATGGAAGCCACAGAAATGTTGCTCTCCTCTAGCCTTCACAGGAGAATCCTCCATCTGTGCCTTGTTGGGGTTTAATATATTGAGAGTTTTTTTTTTTAATTAGATATGACCCTTTCTGGGCCACAGAGTGACTGTGTGCTCATTCTGCATACTTTGATAAGCATTTTCAAGTCCTAGAAGCCCAAAGGTCACCTGGCTGGAACTTATTCCTGTTTGTAGACGAATTATGGAGAGGTTGGTGCTTACCCTACCTCCCTGGTGTGGCCAGGGTCCCAGTATCAGACACCCAGGCCCAGGCACAGCCTTGCTTCCTTTAGCAGACAAGGAAGGAGCTGGGGGCTCAAGACAATTTTTGAAATAGCACATGATGAAAACATATTACGACAAAATATTAAATCTCTGATGCCTCATGAGAAAATCAAAGGAAATGTTGATCACTAGCATATTTGATATTTAATGGGCTCCTTCTTCTGGCTAGAAGTATGGATGAGAATCAGGATGAGGTCTGAGCTCATCTAATTGCTGAAGGCATACACCGTACCACAAGCTTGGGTTGTCCCATTTAAGCTTATTGTTTTTACCAAGTCAGGCTCTTTTTCCTCTCCAGTGCCGCTTAATTTAACCAGAGATTAGAATACCAAGGCCTCTGGGAGTGAGACAAGAACACTTCTCACCCGTGATGCTTCAGCCAAGGGAACTGATGCAAAAGGAACACATTTTCTCCCGGGGTTTCCTTTAGCTCAAGAAGATTTAATCACATTCCTCCTTTGACATCTAAAAACAGTTTTTCAGAGGCTTCACTGAGCTTAGCCCCAAAGCCCAATCAGAAGTGTAGATAGGCTTAGTGAAAGGCAGTTTTTGCTCCTGTCCCAGGCTAGGCATCTAAGGGTTAGACCAAACTCTGCCATGTGGATTAAGAGCTGTTCTGTGGGGCAGCTTCCTTGTGCAGGTGGATTTTTCAAACCTAAAGCTCTTTCTAAGCAATTATTCTGATTCTGACTTCTGGAATGACCTGTCTGTCTGACATTAATAATCACTCAGCATGTGCTCCACCAGTTTAGAAATCTAGAGCTTCTTTATGTTATTGTTGAAAAATTCCCCGTTGCTGGAGTTCAAAGAATGTTGATTTTATTAATCCACTCATGGATTGAAGGGCACTTGGGTTGTTTCCACATCCTTGCAATAGTGAATTGTAGTAATATTCACTGGGGGTTAGGAGGGGAGTAAACTCACAACTAATAGACGAAGTGAGCATTGTATGGGGGAAGGGCATGCCTCTAATCCTGGCTTGGGTGAGGCAAAGTCATAACATGTAAGCAAAATATTTGTACCCCCATCATATCCTGAAATAAAAATAAAATAAATAAAAAAAACAGTGTTGATTCATTTTAAAGGACATCCATCAAGTGCCTTCCATGTCAAAGCATTGTGCTGGGCACTTGGGGGAAGGATCCCTTTCTTCAGGGATCTTATGAATGACTTGGGTTGAGCAGGAGAGACACAAATACTGGGCAAGGGGAAAGTCCTAAGAGAGGGACCAGCAAGAAGTAGTATTTCAGCACTCGAAGATGAGAGGTCTTGTCCAGCTGTAACATCTCAGGAAAGACTTTCCAGGGGAGGAAGAATTTGCTATGGTCCTAGAAGAGTGTGCTCAAATTTCAGAAGCAGAAACAGGTGCAATCAAATAGAGTAAGTGCCATGAACAAATGTCTCCTCTAGTACCTTCATTCAGTCTTCGTTTGTTCATACAATAAACATTTATTAAGTGCCTACTACATGCCTATGCTGGGGATAGAAAGATGAGTAAGTCCTGCTACTACCAGTTCACAGGCTTGTAGAGGAGGAACAGTAAACAATAGTTGCTATAGCATGTGGTAGCATAATTATAGACATGCAGTCCACTGTGACAGAGAGAGATATCTGTCCAGGTGGGAATGGAAGGCTTCACAGAGGAAAAGACATTTGGACTAAGTCTCAAAGGATGAGTCAGTGTTTGATAGATAGGCAAAGGGGTAAAGGACATTTCTGGTAGAAGGAAATGCAAAGTCATGGACACAGGAAACGGTGTGGGATAAACCAGGAGTCGACTAGACTTGCTAGAACATGAGCCTCATGAAACAGAATGAGGTGAGAGACAGCCAGGCATGTGCTCAGTCAACAAGGCCCTCTGATGATGGGCTAAGAAGTTTTAGATTTTATTCATGAGCCCTAGAGAATAGTTTTTAAGTGAAGCAATAACATGATCTAATTTACATTTAGAAGAATCAAAGAAGCTTTACAGAAGAGGAAATGCATAGTCTGAAGAGGGCAAGATTAGCTGGGAAAGAATTGCAAGGGTACAGGCAAGAGATGCTAAGGGGCTGAGCTGACTCAACTGCGGTGAAAATAGGGAAAAGGAATGAAAGGTGACAAGGTGCAGATATGCTGCAAAGAAGGTCATATAAAGAAAACCCTGAGAGATGCTCGGTGGGTTTAGACATTAGGAGATCCTTTGTTACCTGAATTCAAGTAGTTTTGTTGAAATGAGGGGGACTAGGAGTCTGAGGAATGGCTGGAAGGTGAGGAAGTGAACACCATGAGCACAGACATCTCTGTCATGAGTTTGACAGCGAAGGTAGAGAATGACGGTGGATGATAGCCAGGGGGAGCCAGAGTCAGAGGTTAGGGTATATTTATTAAGATGATAAATATTTCAGAATGTGTCTTTTCTGTTTAAGAGAGTCTAGTAGAGAGGAAAGTTTGAAAAAATGACATCAAAACCCTAAGTCAATAACTATATTTAGAAGGAGGTGAGGGATGGTTTTAGAACCATACTTCTCAAATATTATTGTGCATGCAAATTTGGGGCTCTTGTTAAAACACAGATTCTGATTCAGTCAGTATGAGATGGTGCCCAAAATTTTGCATTTCCAACAGGATCAAGGTGATGTCAATGTTACTGCTCCAAAGATCACACGTTGAAGAGCAAGTATCATAAAGATACCAATTCTCCCCAAACTTATAAATTCAGTGCAGTTTTTTAAAATCCCAACAGGGTTTTTTATAACATTTGATTCTAACATTCACTTGAAAGAGTAAAAGGCCAAAAATAGCCAAGATTATTTTGAAGAAAATAAGTAATAATGAATCACTGACCCTTGAGTCCCTGTCAGATATTAAGACAAACTATAAAGCTATAAAAATTGAAAATGTTGTGTGGGAACAGGGATAATCACACAGACCAGTGGAAAGAAATAAAGTACTAGGACAAAAGGCCCTCAGTGTGGAAAATGATAAAATTATATTCTGATTTCATACCATGCATAAAGGTCAATACAAGTAGATTAAAGAACAAAATACTTTTTAAAGAAAATATAGTAGAATATTTTCATGACCTTGTAGTAGGAGAAGGTTTCTTACACAAGACATAAAAAAGTACAAACTCATTTCTAAAACAAAAAGATTGATAAATTGGCTTCCTTCCTATTTACAGCTTTTCTATGAAAGAAAACAAATAGTTAAAAGACAAGCCACAGTGTAGAAAAGGATATTTGAAATACCTATAACTGGCAATGTGTTAAAGTCCAGAATATATATATACCTACATATTTAAATCTTTGCTAAATATATAAATATATTAAATATTTTAATATTAATTTTAAATATGAAATATATTTACATTATTCAATATTGATATTTATATAATATTGTTTATATATAAATATCATTTACAGATATCATATAAATTTAATTTAATAAATACTAAATATATTTATTTTTTTAAAACCTCCTACCATAAAAAAATGACAATAGGTAAAGAAAATGTGGAAAAGGAAGATCAACAGACTAAATGCATTTTTTTAAATCCTCATACTAATTATTAATCAAAGAAATGCAAATTAATTAAACCAAATTTAGATAGTATGTTATACCATCAGATTGAGGGGGGAAAAATCTTAAAAATAATAGCTAGGATTATGACAAAGGATATGAGGAAACAAGAATTCTTATACGATACTCTTATATAGTACTAGTGTATTTGAACAGCAATTTGGCAATACCTAGTAAACTTGATTATGTGCATATCCTACTATCAAATAATTCCACTTTTAAGATTATACCCTAAAGGAATTCTTGCACATGAGCCCAAAGGCACATAAACAAAAATCTTCCTTGTAGCAATTCTTATAGTAGCAACAAAGTGGACATAAAGTACATTCCTCAGTAGGAGGATAGATATATAAACAAACTGTAATTTATTCATACAATAAAGTTTAAATGACTCAAATAGATATTTATGCTTCAACTTGTATCTTTCATCTAAAAAGTATGGGGGAAAAACCAAGTTGCAAAATTATACCTACAGAATGATTTTATTTATGTTAATTTTTAAAGGTGACAACACTTTGTATGGTTTATGGATTCCTGTATACATACATTAAGTACCATAAAAATGCATGTAAATGATGTATACCAAATTCAAAATAGTTATTTCTTCAGGAGTGAGAGGTGAAATGTATCAGTAAAGGTTCAGCCAGAAAAATAGAAGCATAACAGTTGTTTTAGCAGGGAGAATTTAATATAGGAAATTGGTTAAGTAGGTATTGGAAAATGAACTGAGAAAGCAAAAAGTAAACCTGATTTCCAAATTGGAAATCATAACTGCCAAAAACTCCTACTACTACCCCTAAAGTTGGAGGAATAAAGGAAGAGATTGGTTATTGGAACATAGAGGCTGGAGGTGGAGCCCTGTAGGTCTGGAACCCAGCTCTCCAAGGAGATTCACTGTCCAGCTGGTGCTGGTGCCTCAGGGACTCAGACAAGAGACCCTATAATCTGGAACTCAGAACTCTGGAAAAGGGCACTGACTAACTGGTAGTGATATCCCTGCACACGCTGAGGTGGTGCAGAGATTCCAGGCGTGCAAGGGAAAGTGTAGCCAAAAACTACTGAGCTTTGATCACCATACCCCATTTGATTTAATTCATACATTTTCCCTCAGTTGAGTTACATGTTGCTAGAAATTAATCAACTTCTGTTCAGTTAGCAAGAAATTTCTGACAAATTGATGTTCAGTGATTTAATGCTATAATCATAGTTCTCTTCAAAACACAGCCTCTTGTGGCTTTGAAATTTCTTTTTGTTTATTCCTAGGAGTTTGGCAATTTCCCCATCTGCAGTTGCCTATCTGGACATGGGGTCCACAATCCTCGTGTACATATCTCAGCCACAAAACGTAACACAGCTTCATCCACTTGTGGGAATCTTCTTTCTTTAGATCTCATGCCTCCAACTACAAATTTTAATTAATTATCAAATGCACATGCTGCTATTGTTTCCATGTCTATTTGTGTTTATAGTTTATTATTTCAATACCAAATATCAGTGTCATCTTTATTAAGATATTTAAAATAGTAATTAAACCAACAAGGTACGTAACTCAATTGCAGTAAGAGTAATATGAGTAGCTATGATCCAGTTTGTTCATGCAATGACAAGCAATGACAACTACATCACAATTCTTGCCTGGCCCCTGGAAATTGTAATACACAATCAATTTTAAGATTCATCCCAATTTTAAAATGTAAAAAATGTACATCTTAGAACCTCTATAACTGAGGTATAGTAGTAGGAGTTAAAAAGAAAAGTTACTTTAGACTCAGGGTGTTAGTAAGTAATCGACAAGACACTGAAGTAGTTTTAAATAATGGTGAATCCATGGCCGGGCGCGGTGGCTCACGCCTGTAATCCTAGCACTCTGGGAGGCCAAGGTGGGCGGATCGTTTGAGCTCAGGAGTTCGAGACCAGCCTGAGCAAGAGCGAGACCCCACCTCTACTAAAAATAGAAAGAATTATATGGACAGCTAAAAATATATATAGAAAAAATTAGCCGGGCATGGTGGCACATGCCTGTAGTCCCAGCTACTCGGGAGGCTGAGACAGGAGGATCGCTTGAGCTCAGGAGTTTGAGGTTGCTGTGAGCTAGGCTAACGCCACGGCACTCACTCTAGCCTGGGCAACAGAGTGAGACTCTGTCTCAAAAAAAAAAATAAATAAATAAAAAATAATGGTGAATCCTGAGATGGAGAGGCTGCTTATCCATTTATACATTCCGTATCTCCCACTTCCACTTGTCTTTTCCTCCAAGCATATGGATAATACAAATATTAATAACATTTATGGAATGATTCCTCTGTTGTTAGCATTGTTTGAAGTATCACACATGCAGTAAGCCTCAGAGCATACATTAATCTTCAAAACCACCGAACAAGGTGATTATTATTATCTTCATTTTACTAAGAAAACTAAGGAACAAAAAGGTTAAATAACTTGCCTAAGATAATAAGTGGCAGAACCTGGATTTAAATTCAGGCAATCTGAATCTAAAGTCTTTGCATTTGGCCATTTTGCCTCTCTATTCACACCTTCCCATTTTTCCCAGCAGGGTCAGGAGACAGGCTAGCAGAAGTGCTTCATGCCGCTCCACAGGCTTTATTGTTGGTACCCACTTTTATCCCTTGATTTTCCATGCCCCAGTTCATGGCTCACAAATGCAATGAACGGCAACAACAATAAAAGCTAGCATTGTAATAGTGCTTTACAATTTATAAAATACATGCATTATATGACTGAACCCTCATAACAACTCTGTTAAGTAGATATAATTCCCCCAGTCTTACAAATAAAAATACAGATGTTTTATTAACTAATGCTAAGACTAAGCAGCTATAACAAAAATGCAGTGGATCAAATAAGACAGACATTTGTTCCTCTCATACTTTATCATGTGGAGCTTGGAGGTCTGCGCTGGCAGGGTAGCTACAATTCACAAAGTCATCTTGGGATCCAGGTTTCCCCATCTTGTTGGTTTGCCATTCCCTAGGGATGCTGTCCTCACCTGCACATAGAAGCTGGGTCACCCCCAGATCCAGGATACAGCCCAAGAGAAGAGGAAGCAGAAGGAGACAGTCAAGGGTAGGTAATTTTCTCACACCTCTCTCCTTACATTCCATCGGTGAGAACTTGGTCATAACACCATACCTAGCTGTGAACGAGGCTGAGAAATGTAGTCTCTAGCTGGGCAGCCATGTGCCCAGAAGGAAGGAACAGATTTTAGAGGACAACAGATGCTCAGAAAGACCAAGTGACTTTCCTAAGGGCACTTAGCTAGTGAGTTAGAATCCAGCCTTCTAACTCCATACCCAGGGTTGATTTTCCTATGCCAGAACATCTTCACAATGAAAAAGTCAGGACTCCTTAAGGAATGTTCCTGCAGAACAACTCAAACAACTAAATTTAAAGTGACTAAAGTCAATCCTTTTTAGATTAAAGGAAGATGGGGCATAATGGACAATGTGTCCCCCAAAAAAGATAGCAAGCGCCCCTGAAGTCCCAGCAGAGGTGACAAGTGACACAATACTCTCCAAATTGTGCAAGGGTTAATTATGCTATCTTTGACTTATCCAGATCTTTTTTTTTTTGGCACCGTTTGGAGTGCCAGCTTTTCAGTCGTTTCTGGTTTCTCTGCACGTCTGTAGTGCTTGTAAAAATTTGGCAGGAGATGGGACTGAAAAGGAACAGCTTAACTGAACAGCTGTTCGTCAGTCCCAGGCAGCACCTGTGAGCTTCACTGTGGCATTTTTGAAGACGGGGGATAAGGAGGGTGAAGTGAGACAGAGAAGACTCTGGAGCCCTCAGGCTGGCATTAAATGAAAAAAGGTTTGAGGTACACCAAGACCAGACAAATATCTAACGGTAATTAACATGTGGAGACTAGTAAAGACTAGGCAGAAGTCAGTGGGATAGGACCAATGAGAACTCCGAGGAGGAAAAAGCAAGGTGAGCATGTCATCATTAATGACATTAATCCACAAAGAGAGGGGCAAAAAGATATTGTGAATCCTAACACCCCATTTCCCTTCCCCCCATTACCCGCCCCCCCAAGCACGGCAGAGAAGATTGATGCGGTAGCCTTTAGCACCTTGTCTATCTCATAATTCAAGCTGTCAGACATATCCCCTTCTCATCAGCTCTTCTGGAAAATCTTGCATTGAGGTTTCCATTTGCATCTCATGCTTAAATCTCCCTTGGATCACATTGAACACTCACTCTGGGACTTTCACAGCACTCAAACTGTCTGACAGCCCTGCTCTGCCCCTGTTAAATCACCACTTAGCCAAGCTTCACAGTTCTGGTTCCCTCTACTTTGCTCCTAACCAGGTCCTGCCCTCCTAGATCACTGCAGCTGCTATGCCCTGAGTTCACACGCTCTCGCTCTTTTGCTCTGTCCCTTGACTTCAGCTCCCTGGTGTCCAGAACTGATGACAAATGTCCCCTGCCATCACAGCATGGCACTGCAAAGGGAAAGAAGGTCACCTTCCTGACTTGGCATTTCATCAACTAATGGAATGGTTTTGCATGTAGATTGTGTTTTACAGGATACAAAGTTGATGGCATTCAGTGCGGCAGCTGCCAAGTGTCGGGCATGGACATAGCTCTCTCCCTTCCAGGGGCCACCTCCTCTGCAAGGTCAGGAATAAGAACCTAGTGACTAATACCACTCCATCCAACCTACAGATGGAAAAACTGAGGCCCCAGGGGGACAGAACGGCTGAACTAAAATTCTAGCGTGGATAGTCTAGAGCAACTCTTCTCAAACTCCAATGTGCATACGAGTTAGCTGGGATTTCAGATTCAGTATTTTTAACAATCTCCCAGAGGAGATCACAATAGTTCTCTGAGTGCTGAGAGATCCTAGCAATTCTTAGGGAGCACCTTCTAATCACAGAACCTGCAAGGTGACTTATTTCATAAAACAAACCAACTGCTTATAACTTTAAATTTTAAGTCTGACTTTTCAAAATCCCCTAGAGGTAATTCACAAATGGTCTCACTGAAAGTGGCATCTTTGTTAAGGTAGATTACCCTGAAAGTGAGACATAATACCATCCCAACTCCCACTCTGTCTCAAGGGAGAATTAAAACAGTTTCATTTCAATAAAAGCTAACCCAGAAAGATATTTTGTCATCATCAATTTAAGATAATTACTCCTGACATTACATCATATATTAATCTTCTTTACTCAATGTGAATTAACTTTCTCACCCATAGAAATAACACTGTATAATGCCCCCTTGATATCTTTAAAATTAAAAGCATTCTTCCAAGAAATAGAATTAGAGCTAATCAGATTGTATTTCTTCTACCCAATTTTAACTTTTTCTATGTCTTGACATTTCTGAAGTCATGTCATCTATTATTGAAATATATTTTTCTAACTTTGTAGCAGGGGAATGGACATTTCTTTATCCTTCAGTATAATGGTACAATGTGTGATTGAATGCTGGGTGCATCTGAGCCTACATAAGTAGAAAGATACTGTTTAGACAATGGGTAAATAAAGATTGCTAATAACAACTGACTCCACAAAACAGCAGCCAATCTGTTGCCTTTTTCATTTACCCATTCACTCATTAAACATGCTTTGAATGCCTATCCCATGATTAACACTGTGAAAGTCACTTGGGATCCAAAGATAAATGGGGCATAATCTCTATTGTCAAGATGCTCAAGGCCTACTAGAGAGTAAGACTAATAAGGACGACCGTCCTTGAGTGTGACAAATGCCCCACAGAGGGAGGCTTGTAGTTCTACAGGAGCACATCAGAGGAGCATCTAACTATAGAGGTCAAGGAAATATTACATAGAAGATACTTTAGCTTGATGTGCATGAGTTAAGCCATGCTGAGAGGGGAGAAGGGGATATGGGTTTACCTGACCAGCAGAGTAGCACCTGCAAATGTCAGGAATTTATGCGGGCAGTGCACATGAAGGAGGCAGGTCAGAATAGCTGGAAACAGAAAGTAGAGAGGTAGGAGTGAAAAGGCGTGCCCCAAGAAGATTGGCAAGTGGATGGAGGAAGACTCAACCCTAGCTTTTCCAACTCCAAACACTGGTGCTTCCATGAAACCAAGCTGTGCAGGGCAGGTGGACAAAAAGCCATACATAGCACACATTCTAGAAGTGGGAGGAGGCAGAAGTAACTTCAGGTTAGATCAGTCAAGGAAGGTTCTGCACTAGATCTGGAAGAATGGTTCAGGTTGGATAGTGCCAGGGTGTGTTGTGCTTAGCATAACTCCCACTGGGCTAACTCTATGGGCCTTCACGGTGGAGATCAGCTTCCTCTAAGAGGCGTCCTCTGTGCTGTCTTCACCTCTCCCTGATACCCACTGACTAGATACCCCTCCACTGTGCTGCTAAAGCAGCCTGTCCTCACCTCTACCACAGCACGAGCACATGATGCCACAGTTCCCTCTCCCTTGCCACCCTGCCCCAAGAATATGCTTCTTGATGGAAGGGATGGTATATTCTTTAATTGTTACTATTTTTATACCCATAGTGCCTGGGCCACAGTAAGTATTTACAAAACGTTTGTTGAAATGGATGGATAGATTAATGAATTAATAAATTAATGAATTATAAGCTGCTTGAGAACAAGAAAAGTCCTGTTTGTGTTGTATGTCCATTCTACATTCTCTTATAAGTGTTATAATTATTTTTTACTTGCAAAATAAACCAGAAGTGAAGGCTCAGATTAAGAAGGGGGTGGAAGATCAAAGAAAAGTGCCCCAGGAATTAAGAAAACAGAATACATTCTATTCTGTTAAGTATAGAAAAACTTATAGGTATGTACTATGAAGTAAAGAAAAATCAACATAAAATAAAGTGAAGCAAAATTTTAATTCAAAAAATAAAATGTGCAACAATACTAAGTCTGTTTCATAGAAACATTTCATAAAATCATCAGGAAATACAATTCTGTCTTGAGGAACCACGCCAGAACTGGAGTTTTGAAGCCCCAGACAGAGGAGTCTCTGTCAGAACAAGCTCATGCAGCAGCACAAGCAGCCACTTCCTCATTCTGCCAAGAGTGCAGCAAAAGAGACTTCACTTTCTGCCAAACTCACAGATCGGCCAGCTGACCATAGACTTGTACATGAACTAATACAAAATTAAATGCATAATTAACCAACTAATTCATTTGAATTCAAATACTAGTTTTTGAGTATTGTCACATACCCAGCACTGTTCTAAGCATAATAAAGGGAAAAAAAAAAAAAAACCTGTAGACGAGGTATCTGCCTTCATAAATTTGTGCTTTTTGCAGGGAGAAAATATTTATACATGTTTATGAAACTAGGAAATTATCAGCAGCACAGAAAGCTAGCTAGATTATTAGTACCAGTAGTAATTAAAGAATTAATAAGTATAGGGAGTCCCAAAAGTCTCCATACAAAGGAAAAATTTTGTAAAATTTTATGATGAATATTTTGTAAATAAAGGTATATTTAGCTACAATTTCCCATTTTCCCTATGTATGGCAACTTTGGGGACATCCTATATAATACTGACTGGCTATCCTAGGGGAAATTATTTCATCCTACAGTGGCCTATAGAGAGCTGCTCAATGAAATGCAAGAGCACCTTTGTGTTTGTTTTCTGGGGCTGCTGCAATACATTATCACAAACTTGAAGGCTTAAAAAACAGAAATTTATTCCCTCCCAGTTTGGAAGCTAGAACTCTGACAGCAGCATCAAGCACTGAAACCAAGGCATCAGCAGGGCCACACTCCTTCCAAGACTCCAGAGGAGAATCCATCCCTTGACTCTTCCAGTTTCTGGAAACTACCAGTATATCTGGCCTGGTACTTTCATCACTCCAGTCTTCAAGGCCAGCATCTTCAAATATCTCTCTGCTCCATGTTCACATCTTCTCCTCTGTATGTCTGTCAGATATCTCTCTGTCTTCCTTTTATATGATTCCATTTAGGGCACACCCAGATAACCCAGGACAGTCTCCCCATTATAAGCTCATTAACTTAACTACATTTGCAAAGTATTTTCCATATAAGGTAACACTCACAGGTTCCAAGCATTGGGACTTGATATCTTTGGCTATTACAACCTTCATATCTACTCTGTTTAGACCTATCTCAACATCTGCTTCTCAATCCCAGCTGATGTCTCCACCTCATATTTTATTCAGAAAATATAAACAAAATCCCTCATCTTCCCACCATCAAATCTGTCTGCTTCCTTGCCTGCCACTTCTTCTCTCCTCTTACAGCGGAAGATACATCTCTTCTCCTCTCAAAGATCAGTCCCTCCACCTGGGTTCCTCATTATATCCCTCCTCTGTTTCTCAAGAACTTCCCTTCTTTAATTTCAATCTCTCTCTCCCTCCCTCTCTCTCTCTTTTCCTTCCCTCCCTCCTTCCCTCTCTTCTTTCCTCCCTCCCCCTCCTGTATCATTTCTCTCCCCCTTCCCATTGGATCATTCCCATAGCATTATAAGAGGCTCAGATACTTTTTAGGTTTAGAAAATCTTCCTCTTGACTTCACATCTCCACATCCCCTCCCTACATAATTTCCCTGCTCCTCTTGTATGTAATTTCTTGAAAGAATCATTTAAACAAAACTGTCTCCACCTCCTCACCTCTAGTTCTCTCCTCAACCCTCTCTAGTCTAGGTTCCCACCATCATCCCATAAAACAATTCTTGTCAAGGTCACCAATGGCTCCCATAGCTACTCCACCAGTCAGTAGCATTCAAAATGGTGGCCACACCCTCCATCTTGAATGACTCTCCTCCCTTGGTTTCTTTGACTGACCTCATGCTCTCTTTGTTTCCTTCCACTTTCTCCTTTACCCTTTCTCAAACTCCATTGCCACCCATCTTCTAAATGTTGAGGAGTCTTAAGGCTCAATCTCAGGCACTCTTCTCCATGCTCCACCCTCTTTCCCTAGATAATCTCAACAACTTCTTTGGAGTAAAATACAAATGTTAGGCTGTTGACTCTAAAATAACTACCTCTAGCCCTCACTTCTCCTCTGAAATCCACAGGCAAATATCTAAATTCCTGCTGACATCTACACTTGGATATCTCATAGACAACTCATATTAATATCTCCAAAGCAGAATTTATCATCTCTCTCTATTTCTGCCCTGTACCTCCAGTCTTGGCCGTCTAGTTTGCTATTAACCCAGTAATATCATGGGAGGGTAAGAAGGAAAAAAGGAAGACAAGAGAAGTTCATGTCATACTGATGGCACTGTCAAAATGTGCAATGGACAGTTTGTAAACTGTAGACATAGTAATTCAGGATTTGGGCAACTTCCATCCTGTGGCTTCACCATTCCCTTGGGCTTCAGAGTTCTCTAAATTCAGCCATAGGTCCAGAGAAGAACAAGTATACAATGCACAACTATTTCTTAAATCCCCAGCCAGAAAAGAGAAGCATCTCACTTCTAATTGCATTCTATTGGTTAAAATTAGTCACATGACCCTACCTTGATGAAAGGAAGTGTAGTCTCTGGCTGGGCAGTTGCCCACTGTGCAAAGGGGAGCACAAATTTGTGCTGGACAGCTAGATGTTTCTGCCACAGCCAGCTAAACTAAGGAACCCAGGATTAGGGCTGATCTGAGGAGAATTAAAAATTGGGAGAGAAATTATGAATTTTTAAAAAAAAGAAAAAAATTTTCATGGGAAGAAAGAAAAGAAAGAGGAGGTTATAAGAAGATGGAGATGGGAAATGAGGTTTTTAAGTACTACCATATATTTGTAAGGGGATTTCTTCTCTCACACCTTCCCTAGTCAGCTTACTAAAGTCCCTGGCTCTCTGGACTCCTGTGGGTTGTATCTTTCTAGGACATGAAGAAGGACAAACACTCCATGAGACCACCATGGAAGAGAAACTGAAAAATGGATTTCTACACACTCCTGCCAGCATTTTGAAATGAATGGGCACACAAATATGTTCTGACAGTTGCAAGAAAAGGATAAATAATGAAGTAGATCCAGAAGAAGATATTGTTGGATAATTGGGCTCTGATACTTTCTTAAGTTCCCCTGGGTGTCTGTTACAAATGAAGTTTTTAGTAAATGTGGTTTTCAAGGTAGCCTGACATCTCACCTTGGGATTTGGCAGCCTTGTATAATGAACTGCCAGAGAATGGGATGGCAGGCAATGAAGAATTGAGTGCTGTAAGCTTCCCTTCCTCCTCTTTTACTTTGTGTTCTTATTATGCACAAGTGGGTCATGAACATGAGGAGAACTTTATAGGATTCAAGTGCAGTGACAGATCAGCTGACAAAGCATATCCCTGGCTTGGAGAATACAGGAAATCACAAGGTCATAACAGCATATGGATCATAGAAGGCACAAACAATGACCAGATTGGCAGCCACAAGCCCTTCTGCCTCTGAGAAATTTGGCTTTGCAACAGAATCAGGGAATCGGGACACTGCCCACACAGAATAGAGAACATGGGCTGGAGAGGTGAGACAGGGGTAGAGAGTAGGCAGTGTCGTGCCAGGCAGAGAGCAGCAGATTCCGCCACCCTGAACTGTAAGGGTCTAAATCTTCTTCAGGATAGAGATTTGGGGGATAATTCAGTCCTAATGAGATGCTCTGTGACTGTCAAGAATAAAAAATAAACAGCTGCTGCCAGTTTTCCAAAAGTCAGGGTAGCTGTGGGACATGTTCTCACCCACTTAGTTACCACAAAGACTTCCACCTAGGTTACTATGGAGACAGCTTAGAAATCAAATACACAACTCAAATTATTAAAACCTACTAATCCAAGAAAGGAGATACTCTGATAATTTGAATAGTTTTTCAATGAGACTGGAGATACTTATCTTTGGGCAAAAGAGAAATTAACATCTTTTCCTACATAGTTTATGATCTGTGATGCCAGGTTTATCTCACTTTATTCATTATTAGTTTGGATGTGAAACTTTTTAGCATACAGTAGCTTCTGTAGCTTCATCTTATCAATTTATATGTGTATATTTTATAATACATACTAAAGTATATATTTTATAATATATACTAGAGTATATATTATAGAGATGCACGTAACAAATGTGTTAACTACTCTCCCGCCAAAATAATCTATGTTCTATTCTGGTACAGTGACAGAAGATGGCATAAGAATAATTTATTGGCAAAAAAATCTGCCATTTAACTAATATTCAGTACAGCTGATGTCTTCTTAGTGAAATGCGGTCATGCTCACAGGACAGAAGGCCTTTGCAGATAGGTCACTGATATAGTTTGGATATTTGTCCCCTTCAAATTTTATGTTGAAATTTGATCCCCAATGTTGGAGGTGAGGCCCAATGGAAGGTGTCTGGATCATGGGGGTGGATCCCTCATGAATGGCTTGGTGCTGTCCTGGGGTAATGAGTGAGTTCTCCTTCTGTTAGTTCCCTTAAGAACTGATTGTTAAAGAGAGACTGGCATCTCCCTCCCCTCTCTCTCTTCCTTCTTCTCTCACCATGTGATGCCTGCTCCCCTTCACCTTCCACCAAGAATGGAAACTTCCCGAAGCCCTCACCAGAAGCAGATGCTCGTGCCATGCTTATTATACAGCCTGCAGAACTGTGAGGAAAGAAAGACAACTCTTTTCTTTATAAATTACCCAGCCTCAGGTATTTCTTTTTGGCAATAAAAAAGGACTAAGATAGCCATCCTGTTCAAACATATTCCCCAGCAACTGAGGGATCATTCACATGGGGCCTGGTAGTCAGTGCCACCAGAATGAGTTTAAAAAGAATTTCCACAGCAAAACGCCTTTGTTTAGGCAAAGTAGAAAACTATGTAATGTATAATAAACTATATACTAGAGTATATATTATAGAAATGCACATAACAAATATGTTAACTACTTCCCTGCCAAAATAATCTATTTTCTATTTTGGTACAGTGACAGAAGTAGAAAACTTCCCACATGATGTGACTTGATATTTCCCAAGTCCCACCCACCTAAAAGTAACTCTTTCATCAATCTTATAAACTCTGCCCTTCCTAACCACTCAGCCTAAAACCATCACCTGAGAATCAATCTTTTACTTTAGACAGCAAATGTAGAGCCAGTATCTCTGAGGAATGGGGATATGGAAGCCCAAACCCAAAGAAGCCACTTTGGTTGTTGACAGAGAAGACACAGAATCACCAAAAGGTACCATGGGCCAAAGCAAATCCTCATACAACTCAGCAAGCAGTAATGGGAGAACAAGAGCTTCTCCTTTCAGAAAGAAAAGGTAGGAGGCGTGGCATGAAGTTTAAGAAATCCTTATCTCCCAGGGCTCCTCGCTTAGAAAGGGAATGAGGGTTTACATGCAGTAAAAATTAACTGAATTTTCTAAACTGAAGGGAATTCATTTCTCTAGCAGCCAATTCCTCTTCCTGACAGTTCTATCCTCCTCTTCCTCCCCCTTGCCCTATATCCTCAATCTACTTCCCATTTCTATCTGCCAACTTCAACACATACTAACTTTGGAAAAGAAAAGATCATAAGCAGTAGAAACTTCCAATATCCATTCTTCCTTTCTTCCTTCCATAAAGAACCCCAATCTTGTTTTGGGAAGCAATATGCCTTGTCAAAAATATTCACCTCCCAAGACTCTCTTGCAGCTCAGAATGACCATGGAACTCAGTTCTTGCCAACGAGATAAGAGCAGAGTAGAGATGCTCTTGTTTTCCTCATTGAAAAAAAAGGATAAATATTGGTTAGCACAAATATTCAACTCTTACTTTTCCTCCTCTTTCCTGATGGAATGTCGACACAAATCTCTGGGCAAAATGTTAGTAGAACTTTGCTACTTTCTTACAGCCAAGAGTAGGAAAACCATGCCCTTGGAGTTGTCATGGGAGGCTAGAAGGAGCCTCTATCCTTGAAGTTTCTCTTAAGGAATGAGCCTGGACTGACACCTTTAGACTCATTGTTATCTGAGAACAAAAAAGCCCTCTTTGGGTTAAGAAATTAGTCTGTTTTATGCCACTAAAGATGATTTTGCCTGAAATACTATAGCTGTTACTTAATAGTGAAAAGACAAATAATGAAATAATGAATAAATAATGTGATAATAAAACCTTGAAAAAGATGGGGGGAAATTGTGGCTTCTGTGTCAGTCAGGGTTCCACCAGAGAAACAGAACTAGTGGGAGATACATACTGAAAGACTTATTGCAAGAAATTAGCTTAGCAATTGTGAGGGTTGACTAGGCACATGCTAACTCTATAGGGCAAGCTGTCAAGAAAGGTGGGCTGAGAATTCCTGGGCAGGAGCTTATTCTGCAATCCCTGGGCAAGGTGTGTATTGTTAGCATAAGGTACCGCAGAGCCAAAGCAGGAGTCAGATAGCCTGAGATCGTCAGCGTTGGCTAGCTGATCATGGTGATCCTAGAATGAAATAGAAGGGCAGCCTACTAAGGTCTCATTTGATCTATATAAGAGGAAATGCTCTAGGGATAGAAAACAGCAGTCTAACTTGATTCCCAAAAAAGGAGAGTCACAGCCCCTCAATCGATCCCTAGCTTAAACCGGTTCATGGGCCCAGATCTCCTTGAATAAGGGGGAGGCCAGATCCTTTTGAGAAAGGACCCGCCATGTTTCCAAAAAGTACTTGTATACTGTTAATCTTCTCAACCTTCCCAAAATACACCTGAAGCCATTTCCTAGAGAAATTGTGCATTGAGGAATGGGAAATAATCAGACTTTCTAGGGGTTTACTGGACACCGACTCTGAACTGACACTAATTCCTAGAGATCTAAGTGACACTGTTCACCATCAGTCAAAGCCGGAGCTTGTGGAGGTCAGGTATTCAATGGAGATTTGTCTCAGGTCTGTGTAAGAGTGGGCCCAGTGAGTTGGAACACAATCAATGGTTATTTCGCCATTTCAAAAAAGGCATAATTGGAATAGACATGCTTACAAACTGGAAGAATCTCCACATTGATTTCCTGACCCATGGAATGAGGCCTATGACTGTAAGAAGGTCCAAGTGGAAGCCACTAGAACTACCTCCACCTAGGAAAATAGTAAATCAAAACCAACACAATATTCCTGCAGAAATTACAAAGATTATAGTGCCATGATCGAGGACTTGAGAGATGCAGGGGTGTTGATTCCCAGTCCCTAACACGTCCCTATCCCACTCACCTGTTTGGCCTCTGAAGAAGACACATCTGTAAGAATGACAGTGAATTATCATAAGTGTAATCAGGTGGTGACACCAGTCGCAGCTACTCTTGCAAATGTGGTTTCATTGCTGGAGCAAGTCAGCACATCCCCCGTACTTGTTATGCAGGTATTGATCTGGGCAATTATTTTCTCTCCATACCTATTAGCAAAGATCATCAGAAGCAGTTTGCCTCCAGCTAGAAAGGCCAGCAAAACACCTTCACTGTCCTGCTTCAGAAGCCAATCAGTTCTCCAGCCCTATGTCACAATCAAGTCTGCAGGGACTTTGATTGCCTTTCTCCTCCACAGGGTATGTTAAATGTATGATATGATGTTGATTGATTCTGGTGAGCAGGAAGTAGCAGCTATTCTAGACATATTAGTAAGAGACTAATATGCCAAAGAATGGAAAATAAAGTCCACAAAAATTCCAGGGCCTGCCACCCAGCGAAATCTCTATAGGTCCTGTTGCCTTAAGTGTTGAGAAATGCTTTCCAGGAGAAATGCAATGGCTGCATCTTGCCCTCCCTACCAGTGAGAAAGAAATACAACACCTAGTGGTTTTCTTTGGATTTTTGGAGGCAATATATACCTCAACCCATTTGCCAAGTGTCCCAAAAGATCTACCAGTTTTGAGTGATGCTCAGAATAAAAGAAGGCGCTGCAACATGCCCAGGCTGCCGTGCAAGGTGCTCAGCTACTTGGTCTGTATAACCCGGTGGATCTGATGGTGTTCGAAGTGGCAGTGGCAGATAGAGATGCTGTTCAGAGCCTTTGGCAGGCCTTCCTAGGTGAATTGTAGTGAAGACTCTTAAGATTCGGGGGCAGTTATGCCACCCTCTGAGGATAATTACACTAATTTTGAGAAAGTTTCAGTTTGCTACTAAGCCTTGATAGAGACTGAACACTTGTCCATGGCATACCAAGTTGCGATGCAACCTAAACTGCCCATCAAGAACTTGATGTTGTCTAACACACCAAGCTATAAAGTTTAGTGTGCACAGCAGCACCCCATCACCAAATGGAAATGATGTAAAATGAGGTCAGGCTTAAGCACGTTCTTTTTTTTTTCAGCTTATTATGGGGGTACAAAAGTTCAGGTTATGTATGTTGCCCATGCCCCCCATCCCCCCGAGTCAGAGCTCAAGCGTGTCCATTCCCCAGACGGTGCGCATCGCACTCATTATGTAGGTATACACCCATCCCCTCCCCCCACCCCCCACATCTGTCCGACACCCAATTGGTGTCATTCCCAAATGTGCACTTAGGTGATGATCAGGAAAACCAATTTGCTGGTGAGTACATGTGGTGCTTATTTTTCCATTCTTGGGATAATTCACTTAATAGAATGGGTTCCAACTCTCTCCAGGAGAACAAAAGAGATTCTATATCACCGCACATTCTTAAAATATAACTAAGTTTGACAAGGAAATAACCCAGAATCCCATGGCCCCTAATACTGCTACATTACCTCCTCTCTGTCAACATCTATGGGCTTTTGGGGAATTCTCTAGGACCATTTGATTGAGGAACAAAAAACTCAGGCTTGGATTACAGATAGTTCTGCACAATATACAGGTGCCACCAAAGTGAAGAACAGCAGTACTACAGCCTCACTCCAGAAGACCCCTGAAGGTGAAGAGAGATCCTTTCAGTGGGTAGGACTTCAAGAAATACACCAGATTGTTCATTTTCAGGAAAGAGAGATGGCCAGAGGTGCGAGTCTATACCAATTCATGAGCTGTGGATGATGGTCTGATGGAATGGTCAGAGACTTGGAATAAACACAACTATTCATAGACATTGGTGACTAGGAGGTCTAGGAAAGAAGTCTGTGGGCCCAGAGTGTAAAGATATTTGTATCCCATGTGAATTCTCATTACAGAGTGATCTCAGGGGAAAATTATAATAATCAGGTGGGTTGGATGTCCAGTCTGCCCTGCCATCTCCCAAATGTTCATGAACAAAGTGGCCACGCCACAGGGCTGGAGGTTATGCATGGGCTCAGCAAAAAGGACTTCCAGTCACCAAGGACAACCTGGCTACAGCCACTGCTGAGTGCCTAATCTGACAAGAGCCAGTAACTACATGAATGGGCTTGGAAGCAGATCCTCCCAGGGTCAAGCCTTGAGATGACTATGGTCCCAGCCAGAAGCTTCACTGAAACCTCAGGACAGACTTTGAGATGGAGCCACCCCGCTAAGTCACTTCTTGGTTTCTGACCCATAATAACTCTGATATAATAAATGGTTGCTATTTGAAGATGCCAGTCTTACACTGATTAGTTACACAACCATGGATAGTGTATACCTAGCATGAATAAAACCTGGTGGGGAGTCTAGTAACCTAGATGTGGTAGTGATAGGGATCTCCAAGAGATGGCACTCACTGCTTTCCTTACTTTAGTTTTCTACCTTAGTAATCTTTTAATTATTATATTTATGTCACTGGTAGAATCATGCTCTATGTTCACGGTTGAGTCGCTGATTTCCAAAAATTAGACATTCTTTGTTATCTATTTTTGCAGAAAATTACATGTAGACATTAACAATTGGGGGAAAAGGACAGCTCCCCTCTATCTTCTGTTCTTTAAGCCTTTCATCCAAGCACTGTGATGATTGTGATAGGAATTTACAGAAATAAAAAAGAGAGGGAGAGGTCAGAGCCATAGGGACAGCTGTGTAATGTCTCTGACCCACTAACAGCCATGAAAAAATAAAATTTATGAAGGACATTACAGTTAAAATTGAGAATGTATAAAACTGTGACAAAATGGAGGATGAACACACATCTCCATTTCTATTTTTGCTCACCCTGATTGATTTGCACTCCCTGTGGAACAGAGCTCGGCCACCTCTGGGTGACCAACGACTCTGCCCTGAAATCAAACCCAGCTACCACCACTCCTTTAATCAGGAAGATGTTTTATTCATATGTGGGTCCCCAGTCACCTGACACTCAAATAGAAACCACAACCCTTTCCAACAGATTTATTTCCATGTGTAAATCTACCTCTTTTGAATTCCATTTTTATTGTTGCTGTTCAGAAAAAAAAAATTAGTTTCACAACCTTGCAACTTAAATTTTTTCTTTGATTTTTTTAACAATCAAAATAGGCCCTTGGAGAAATCATCACCATGGACAGGGTTCTTTTATCAGAAAGCTATTCTCCGTTCTCTACTCACTAATAAGATACAGATCTTGTACTACATTAGCTCCAGAACCAGAGTCCTTATCTCAAGTCTAAGATTTAATCTATTTCACTTTCCACCTTAAGTCTGCAATTATTCACTACAAATCACTTGCAGATAAACTTTGGTCACTTTATTCACTTCTAGATGTCAAGGGATCAGTCCGATTTTTACATCAATATTCAACAGGAATTTACTTCGATTTTAAAATGATATACACTTTTCACTGTGGCAGTTATCATATTCTTACAAAGAATATATTAAACTACCCAGCGGTGTGATTTTCAGATCTAGTGGCACCAAGTTGCTGATGAGCTCAAATTAATTTTCCAGGTAATGAGACAATCTTCTTTGCCCATTTCTCTAATTAGTATTTTCCATATTTAATGGAAATTCTGACTTCAGCTTTCTGCCTTCCTCTAAGCAAATGATTAAAGATTAAAAAAAAATCTGACCTTGGGTCTTCAAGATCCAGTTTTCCAAAGTCTCCAAACTCCACTTAATGTCATCTGACCTTGCTTTTCTCAAGATGGGTTGGTAGAGGCCTTACAGCTACAACACCAGCTGAGGCAGTTACAGCATTAATAGTTACAAGAGGAAACTAAGCTAATAGCATTGCTTCAAAGTTTGGAATAATGTCTGTGATAGGCATCACAAGACAAGATAGGTACTCGAGAAATGTAATTTCTTATTATATTTAGTATATACAGATAAATGCATGGTACATTAGTTCTCTAATGTTGCAATAAAAAAATTATCACAAGCCTGGCACTTAAAACAACAGAAATTTAATCTTTCACAACTTTGGAAGCCAGAAGCCTGAAATCAAGGTGTCAACAGGGCTGAGCTCCCTTAGAAGTCCCTACAGGGGAACCCTTCCTTGCCTTCTCCAGCTTTTGGTGGCTTTAGGCATTTCCTGGCTTGTGGCCACTTCACTCCAATATCTTACTCCACAGCCATACTGCCTCTTTCTCTTCTCTATCTTCCATCTGTCTCAATGTCCCTCTGCCTTTCTCTTATAAAGACATTTGTGATTAGATTTAGGGCCCACCTGAGTAATCCAAAATGATCACCTCATCTCAAGGTCTTTGACTTAATTACATCTGCAAAGACCCTTTTTCCAAATAAAGTCACAGTCACAGCTTCTAGGAATCAGATGTGACTATCTTTTGGGGAGCTATTTTTCAGCGGACCACACATGAGCACAAGTGAAAGTGCAGATATTTGCACAAAGGAAACCCATGTCTGGTGCTGGCTGAGGAATGAAAAACCGAGTCCGCAAAGCGTAACCATGGCAATTTAGTATTTGCCATGTCTGCTTGGTGCTCATCATGTGTGATTCTGTGATAATACAAAAATGCAAAAACTTGGTCCTGTTTTCAAAGTACTAGAATAGAATAAAATGTGATAAATGCTAGAACCTTGCTAATGCAACAGAGAAAAAAAGAAAAGCAAAAAGAGTATGTGGGCATGAGTCAGAAAGAACTGGGTTTGAATCCTAGCTACTCTGAACTCCAGACCAAGACCATGGATAAGTTAAGTGGTTTTTTTTTTTAATTAGTAGGTAACGATAATAAATCTTGTGGTAAAAACAGTAGTGTAGAGAGATGGATGGAGAGCTACACTAAACACTGAGGCAGAGTCTCCCAACAGTCCAGGAGAACAAGGACATTCAACAAAGATTCAGCACCTACTTGGTAACACCCTTAAGGATATAATTCTTCCTACCTTATTGCATAATCGCAATGCTAAGATATAACTGTGTAATCCACAATTTATAGGTGAGCAAAGGAGGCTCAGAGAAAGTGAGTAACTTGCCAAAAGTCTCACAGCTATTAACTAACACAACTTAAATCTAAACCCACGTCTTTCTGACGACAAAGTCTACTGAAATGAGCAAAATTAGTGACACGGTAGATTAAAGCTCAATATCCAAAATATTCACATATGTATTCAAATGTTGCCTTAACATGTTGACTTTGCCCAATGCCTGGTAAGAGGTGCTAAGACATGTAGAGGGATGAATAAGGCACATATCTTGTCCTCAAGAAGCCTCACCCCATTCTGGCTACTGAAAATACACTAAGATCAGTCATGTGAAGCCGTGGCCGTGGGGCAATAGAGTCCAGCCCAGCATCAAATTGGAAAATCTTAGCTATCTCCTACCTCAAATCTGAATATGTAGGAACAGAGCGTCCTAAGCGCAATAAAAGCATAAGGCCATACCTTTTCTACATTGTTCCCATTCCTACCTTGGCCAGAACCTGCTGTAATCTTCCTTCTAATCCACCTTCCCCAAACCACCTACCATCAGTCCAGAGAGAAAGGACACAAGCAGCAGTCCTCAATTCCAGCCCAGGAGCTAGGGAACCTCACATACTTTGCCTAATTCTTGCCAATCCCCTGGGGAGTTAGTTGTAACCACCTAGTGGTTCTTCTCTCCTGGAAACCAGACCCATATCTTAGACAAGATTGGGGTGCCTTGGCCCTTTTAGAGTTCAAACTGGGATCTTGGATAGTGACACCTGGATTTGATTAAGATTTTCCCACATTCGTTCAGTTTTTGTTGTAAGGAGACAAGGTACTTGCTATTGCTTCTGCTCTGACACTCTCCCTGTTCCCATCAATCCAGCCTTCCTCCAGAGGGCTGACTAGTGGGACTGGGCAGAGGTGCTTGACAAGGGAATGAGATAAACAGGGAGATATATAACAAACAAAGCAGGGAGGTGTGTAATGAATGAGTGACATGAATGGGGGTATATATTAATAACAAATGAATGAAGTGAATTGGGAGGGGACAGTATTTGGAGATCTCAGGAGGACAGAGAGCTGTACACAGGCTCTGGCAGGTGTATGAGCTGCAGCCAGATAACAGAATAGCTGACTTCAGAGGGATTCTGTTTCCTTAAATATTTGCCCCCACATAACTTCCACGATGTATTTAAAGAAAATTTTGTCCAATTATTGTCTCAGGTCAGCTTAAATAGAGGTTGGATCAACATGTAAAGGAGCAAAGTATTATTGTGGTTTAAAAATAAGCTATTTCCTAAGCAGGGACAGATACGTTAAACTGTTCAGTAGATGTTGTGCTTGACCACATTGATTTCATATGTGGGTTTTTTTGTTTGTTTTTTTTTAATAACTGTAGTAGAGAAAGCGACACCAAGATTCTCAGAATCAGTCATGGCACAGCTCAGTAGCGTGCTATTCCAGGAAACGCTCTGCTCTGACAAAGGTTTGTTTCCAATGCAGACTCAAGCACCTACGATTGAAACCCCTCGATGCACTGTGCCTCCCGTGATTCCGTGTCAGGGGTAATTTTCTTGAGTTGTGTAAGCTTTATTATTGACAGAGCCAAATCCAAACAGGAAGCAAAGCAGGTGCAGGGAACATCTTTCCTGTCACATTTCATGGACTGTCGGTATAAATCACCCAGATGCCTACACGTAATTACAAAACAGTATTTATAGCTAAATCCAAAGTATTCAAAGGCTGATGATCCAGTTTATGGATTAGACTACCCTGTCCCATGACTTTGCCTACTTCCTTTTCATTTCAGTGCTTGTCATCATCCCCAAGTAATAGATTGGTGAGAAGAAAAAAATAAAACTCAAATTAATCTCTTAAGAAATTAGGGTCTCAGAGAAGATGGTTGGTAAGGATTGAAGCAATTGACTGAGATGACATTTTTAGATGGCCTGTGTATTTCAACCGTCCCCAATTTCCCGGGCTGGTTCATGTCATCAAAATCTATATTTGCTAGCATAGTTGTGCCTTTCAGATTGCCCTTATCCTGAGCACGTGTGTTTACAGGCTCTTCTCCTCTTATAATGTGCAGCTGTGGTGAAATGGCATGACTCAGGTTTACAAGAAGACAGAATCACGCTAATTCCACACCAAAGCCCAGAGAAACAGGAATGAATTCGTGCCCTGCAATTCTCATGACCTATAAGGGCTTTATAAAGCGAACTTTCCAGGGACAGCATCGGGGAAATGTCATTCAAGGTGGGTTGACATCATTCTACTCCCCTCAGGACAGCACAAACTTAAGAGATTTCACCTTTCTTATTTCTTTCTTTGGCATTTTCTAGGCCTTTGTGGTTCTGAGGGTGAACTTCAAAGTATTATTTAATTACTGATCTTTTCTTGGATTTTTACCTTGGTTGTCAGGCATGCTTAACTCTTGTTACCTTGTGTCCTCTGAGTCTGCAAAGTGGTGATTTGGTTCTGACTCACTCGATACACAGAGAGGATAAAAATGATGATCATAATAACTGCCTTTCACTTAACATTTATAAGAATTTGCCATTTACAAGGCACAATGCCAAGTTCTTTGTGGGTTATTATATGAGACGGTCACAATAAGGAACAACAGGAAACAGCTCTTTTTCCCCCTATTACTAGCCCACTATGTCAACGCTTCCTGCTCCAGCCCTGGACAACAGCTCAGGCAGCTCCCACCACTTCCATTTGCTTGAACTAAAACTCACTCTCAGGTATTAAAAAGTCCAGTAGAGTCATATCCATACATCAAAATCACACGTTTACAACCTCTTCATTCTCCCTGACTCAGGCCTAGCCTACATGTCAGACACCCACTGTAGGTTTATGAGGGTGCACCAACTGGTATCTCATACATTTTCCACCCTTCATCCTCCATCCTCCCCTCTCTCAGCCTCAGAGAGCCAAGGAGGAAGAGGAGCAAAGTACAGAAACTCCCCCTGAGATCGCCCCAGCTGGACATCAAGCCCTCAGGTAATGAAGAGGACCATACTTCTGGGCTCCCCAGCTGTGTTGAGCTCTGACCTGGGTGAGGGGCTCTCTGGCCAGCCTCTGTCAGTCTCCCCCCACCTCCTGTCCTTGGCAATCCAACCCCTAGCCTCTAATTGCGAGTGATCATTCAGGAAGGATCTCCTTAAGATGGCTGGAGCCCTGTTACTTTCTACTTGGTCCACTTGATCTCAGGAACTCAAGCATCACTACAGACTGGCCCGGCTGCAGCCCGCCCTCCCACTCTGCCTCTGCGGGCTGCTCCAGATGCTCTCCTGCCTTTAGGACTCCCCATGCAGGATGCAGGTGTCAGTCTTGATGTTCACACCTGGGGATCCATAAAGTTTCCTAAGAACTCTCTCTCTCTCTGCTCCATCCAGATGGTAACACTCGCCAGCAGACCTCACCCCGTGGCTAAGAAACCCATCCTCCCTTCTGTGGGCTGTCGGCATTGCCGATCTTTATGGTGGTCCTCTTGGGGGGGCCTCACTTGCTGGGGGAGGGGGAGAATTGTTGGGAAAACCCTGGAAAAAAGGAAAAGAGTTTTCTGTTCATATGAACCCCTTCCAATAAAACACTTTCAATTTTTTTTATTTTTTTATAAGCTGAAACTGGGGGGAGGGCACTATTTGCTGCATTAGATTTGCCATCTTTTGGTAAGACTGGTTTGGATGTGTCTCTTACTTATCTTTACAATGTGAGGATACTGACACCCTAGTTTAAGGTTTGGGACTTCAACCAGATTTCCAGATTGACCTTCCATCGACATTCTATTACACATGTAAAATCTAGACGGCCACTTCCCTTTTTGCTCAGATCCCAGCTTCCTGACACACAGGTGTATGCCCAGGCCCTATACGGCTGTAAGTGGGTACCGCAAAGGCGTCCTCAGCTTCAAAGACTCATCCTCCACCCCTCTCGGCTCCTCCATGAGCAACTTTTCACCATTCTAATGGCCACACATGGGAATTCCAGCTGTGTCTACTCAGTGAGATGAGGCTTCCGTTTTCCCCAGACTGTCCTAAGAGGCTGTGCCTTTATGAATTTCTTAACTAAAGGATTAGGACAAATTTTAAAAGGCAATTACTATGTGGAGAGAGGGAAAGGTTAAGTTTTCATTAACTGTTTCCATAGACCAGAAGGAAAGTCTCCAAGAAAATCAATCCTTCACAGGAGGGTCATCCACGGACACCCACAGATCCTGACCTGCTGCCGCGCCCTGAGGCTCCTGCTTCTATCTCTCCCACCTACCTCTTCTTGCAAGTTTCCAAAATCACATCCACCAGTGCCATGACGGTTTACAAATACCATGGCAACCCCTGGAAATTGCTTTACAAGGACAGAAAAGGGGAGGGTTCCCAGTTCCAGGAATTCTCCACCTTTTCACAGGAAAAACCATGAATATTCCACCTGCCATTTAACTTAAAATTAGGGAATCAGCATAAAAGGGAAAATCTTGTTAAACTAAGGGTCTCCTCCACTCAAGGGGGTTGACCCGTTCCTTCTCTGGAATGTACTATGCTTTAATAAACTTTGGCACTTTGCTTGCCTGCATCTGCTCGGTCTGCTCATTTGTTCTGTCGACTTGGTACCAGTAACCATTCTTTAGTACTGGGAGCCCAGAACCAGGAAACACAGGGACCTGACATCTGGTCCCCACACCTGACAATAGGTATTTTATTATTCCCCTTTTGCAAAGGAAACGGAGCACAAAAAGGTAAAGTAAACTGCAGAGCTAGGGCTTGTACGTAGGCAAAAATTGCATTGCTTCACCCACTGTACTTTCGTCTCACTGTAAATGGGAAACAGTGAAATCTGTAGCCCTAGATTTAGAAGCTACACAGCACAAGGCATTCAAGGAAAGGAGTCACTGGTCACCCCCAGAAAAGCTGCTTCCTGCTTCAATCCAAGAGTAGGGCACAAAAGGGCACAAAGACTGAGTGAGGGACCAGCGCCACTCAGCTGGAGGTCAGACACACACTTGTGACACCAACAAGCCTCTGAATGGTCAGAGATCCCAGGATGCCAAGCCCTTGCGCAATTTCCCAGTGTGGACTAATCACATGTACTCCCTGGGGACCTTGTTATGTAGGAAAACACAGGTAGAAAACAGAGTTAATTAAGATTACGCAGACAGTATTACATATTTCAAGCCAGCTATATTTTGCTCCTAAATGAAAAAAATAACATTCATTCTCTTGAGCCAAGACACTTCCAGACTCCCATCCAGAGCAGGAAGATACTGCTAGAAAATACAGAAATTAACATTGCTCCTGGCCCAGCTTGCTCCCTACTAAGCAAATAATTTTAAGAGAAGCCTGATGCCTCTGGGTCTATGATAAGATGTTTCTGTTCCTGCTTATCTCACTTCAGGTTTCTTGTAACAGAAATGTGTGCATGCATGTGTGTGTGTGTGTGTGTGCACGTGCACATGTATGAACAAAGAAAGGGTTTTGTCCTTGCAAACAATCAGAAATCACACTTTGACCAGAAATTTATGAAGAAACACTTGCTCAGAATCCAGTCCTCAACCACAGATTTTCATCATTATACACAAAAAAAGCACCATTTGTTGAACCCTGCCTATGTCCTTTGCAAGCGTTATGATGGAAAGTCTCAGAAGGCTGCCCAATGAGTATTGTTAACACCATTTTGCAGAAAATGTACCGAGCTATCCATTAGCTCTGAGCCAAGAACGGAACCTGTCACTTTGCATGATTATTGCAATTCATGCAATGACATCAAAACTCTGAGGCACAATTATTTCCATGCATTAGGTGTGCAGGCTGAGGCTCAAAGAAGAAAAGTAAGTAGTAGTGGTATACGAGGCTTTGCAAGCAGGCAGCCTGGTTTGATTCCACTGGATAAATGAACATCTAAGTTTTCAATCTCTCTAAGCCTCACTTTCCTCCTCTCTAAAATGGGCTATGACAGTTCTTCACAGTGGATCATCCCAAATTTTAATGTGCACACAAATCACCTGAGATCTTGTTCAAATGCAGGCTCTAATTCAGGAGGTCTGGAATGGGGCCAGAGACTCTGCATTTCTCACCGGCTCCCAGGTGATGCCTGTGCTGCTGGTCTGGGGACCACATTTTGAGGGGCAAAACTTTTCTGAGTTCTTGTTTTAAGACTTAAATGAGAATTCATGTGAAGTTCTCAGCACAGTGCCTGGCACAAAGTAAGCATTCAATAACTATTATCTGATCTTATTGCTGTTGTTTCTGTTGTAGTCAACTTTAAATTATCAGGGGGCTCAAAGGTAGTGGTTGGGTATTCTGTAAGATTTGCTTTATAATGTGCTGAAAAGTTCTTGAAAGAGTATGGTAATGTGCAAAGCAGTGTTACATGAATTTGAACCCTGGCATTACTCTTTTGGCATGTCTTGAAACCTCTGTAAGATCTTTTAGGATATTCTTTCAGGATAAGTAGGATAACTGTCCTACCGAGTAGATGGAATCATTGTGAGAATCCAATATAACAACATGTGAGACGTTTCTCTAATTTAAACACTAGAGTACTGTGTGCACTGGTAGTAATGGTATTTTTGCACAGGTCAGAATATTTCCCAGCTACTCTCTCCCCACCACCATCCTCCCAGTGTGTGAGAGATGCTGGTGGCCATTTATATCAGAAAGCACAAAGGGTAAAGAGGCCCAACCTTTGGCATTGGGTGGGAGAAATGGGTTCAAGCCACGTTAAATGCTGCTTCTACTCAGCTTGCACAGGTCATAGAAGAGGAGAAGGAATACTATTCTCTTACCATATATACATGTAACAGAATTCAACTTGTACCCCCCAAATCTATTTTTTAATAATTTTTTATTTCAAAGTATTACAGGCTATAAATAATTTTGTTTACATGGATTGTTTTTGTAACACTTGAGTCATAGTTATGAGAGTTCTTGTCACACAGAAAGTGTTCATTGTACCCATTAGGTAGGTTTAGCAAATGTTGAGGGCAAAGATCAGATGGCCCAACACCTCAGTTCTCACTCTCGGAGGGATAAGAACTTGAGAGTCAAGTTCGGGTTGAGGCTTGGGAAAAGAAACACGGGAGAAAACGAATTTAATTTCCATTTAGTTCTTGGGCTAAAGAACAAAAAGTGGCCCTCCTGGCTTCTATCCTCCCCAAGAGAGGAGCCCACATGCAGTCTGAAGTCAACACCCCAGCCAGCAATGACACCTGACTTAGAACCTTCCAGGTCTCTCCGTGGTCTGCATGGCACTCTCAGGAGTCAGCAGTGACAGTCAGGTGGCCGGGCTTTTCAAGGTTTATGAGATAGTTCCCAATGATACCATGTGAAAGTCTTTCCATTGAACATGGCAGTTAGCTTAGCAGAAAAGATAAGCCATGTTTACAAATAAAAGAAGGTTCTACCTGCAAATAAATGGACATCTGGTATGAAATTTGGTAATATTTCATATGGCAACAAAATGACTACCAGCTCGAGCATAGAAATCAACATTAGAGTTGAAAATGTAAAATTGGGTTCAGATCTCAACCTATACTGCTAATTAATTACAGCAAAACCTAATGGCCAGTAAAACTAGCATGGGCTGGTTATAGGTAAGGTTTTGGAGGCAGGCAGCCGTCGTGTATCAGACTTCATAAGTTCAAATCCTGACTCAACAGCTATCTAGCTGTGAGATCAAATTAAATAACCTTTCTGGGTCTTAGCTACTTTATCTGTAAAAGCAAACTGATAAGAGAAACTACCTCGGAGGGTTGTTGTTAGGATTAAATGAGTTAATATATGTAAAGTGCTTAGAACACTAAGTAGACACAGTAAGCTTCCCCAAAACAAGCTATTATTGTATAACCTTAACAAATCAATTGGCCTCCTGAGTCTCATTTCCTCATCTGTGGTAGAATGAGCATATTCTAAGGGTGAGAAGAAACAATGTACATGGAGGCATTCTGAAAAGTTAGAAGAGCTAGATACATTGTGAAATGATACAATGTTTGTTATTACAAAGGGAATTTTTATTTTGTGCCACACTTCAGTTTGGCAAACTGAAGGATAAGCACTTCAGTGTGCATTGTCTCTGGAATGAATATTCTACAATTTCTCTGAATATTCATATGCAACATCTCCTCCGGGATCTCGACCTGCCAAGAGCTTTAATTCTGACACGTTCAGAGGTCATCAAAAGGAGGAATTAATTAGTACAAATTTGAGAAAAATATGAACTAGAAGTTAACCCACTACTTGGAGCAGGAACAAATCTGTGACAGAACAAATCCCTCCCAAAGGTGTAACCCACATTTTTAACAAATGCTCTTTATCCTCTACACAATTCCAGATCCTTGGCAAGTACCAACTACTGGAGTGAGAGGTCTACTGAGCTCAGGCTTTAGGGCTGCTCGAGCCCTTGAAGTCACCGATTTATAAAGAGAGTGATACTGAGTTAGCTGAAAGTCCTAGGTACACAGCGTTCTTGATGAAGAAAGTTGATCCTCTGTGAGCAGGGAGCTTATTCCTCCCATAGTGGCAATGGACTTACACCACTTCTTCCACACTGAGGAGCACCCAAGTGAGCCTACGATATGTATCTACAAAAATGCCAAGAGGCAATCAAGCACAAAGGTGACAAGCATCAGCTCTTCAGACAGACCGGAGTGTGTGCCACAATTCCACCATCTGAAGGTTGTTTAAACTTGTGAAAGTTATGTACTTGTCAGTGTCTCAGTTCTTTTGTAAAATAAAGAAATAATAGTACCAACCTGTATTAGCGATCTGTTGCTGTGTGACTATTTACCTCCAAAACTAGTAGCACTAAGCAATATTTCCATGGGTTGGGAATCAGCAGTACCTTGGCTGGGAAGTTCTATCTGAGGTCTCACATGAGGGTGTAAGCTGTTGGCCAGGGCTACAGTCATCTGGGACAAGAAGATCCACTTCCAAGCTCCCTCATGTGGTTGTTGGGGGGCCTTAGTTCTTCATGAGCTATTGGATGGAGTCCTCAGTTCCTTGCCAAGAAGGAAGCTGCAGTCTTCTATGGTCTAATCTCATCTGTGACATACCATCCTTTCTGCCCTCTGTGTTGGCCACACAGACCCACTCTCATGTTGGAAGTAACCACACCATGATGTGAACTCCAGGAGATGGGCTTCATTGGGGTCACCTTGGAGACTGGCTACCACACTATCTGATAGGGTTCTAGGGAGAATCAGTGAGTCTATTTGTGTAAAGGTCTTAGAACAGTGTCCAGCACATCATAAGTACTCAGTAAAATGTTAGCTAGTATCATTTTTGTGTTGTTGTTGGTGTTTTCGTTGTTTCTCTTGTTGCTGTGAGCATTAAGGGCTTCATTGGAAGCCATGAGACAGAAACACTAGCTGAATTGCCCAGAAATTTATCCCTAGCCCTGACCTCATTAACAACTTGCTCAAATCAAACTGTCTATATATATGATTTTCACTACAACTTGCCACTCAGATTCTTCCCTGCTTTTAAAAATAGATGTTTATCAAGCAGCAAATCTAGTACACAAACCTTAAAGAGAAGTCCTCCCTCTCCCAATCACTTGGGAAGTTTATATTAATAGATGCAAATATCAGAATATCAAGAATAACCCATTAGGAGTTTTCATTTTCTCATGTAACATAAAGCCTAAATAAAATTAATATGAAGGTTGGTTCAGTAGCTCCAACCATGTCATCAGGACTCAGGACTTCTTCATCTGTCCCCTTTGCTCTCTTTGGTGCATGAGTGACATGTCCCATCAAAACTCTAAGTGGTTTACTGCAGTTTGAATCACAATCCAGTGCAAAGACAAGAAGGAAGGGTGTGGGGACCACAAGGGCAGTGAGAGAACTTTCCTACATGTCTCTGTTTTGTTCAATTTTTTTTTAATCTAAGGAAAAGTTTTTTCCAGAAGTTTCCCATGCATCTCATTAGCCATAGTTGGTACATGCCCCTCCCCAGCTGCAATGGAGGCTAGGAAAGTGTCTGAAATTTTCTGAGATGGTGGCCCCAGCAGAGCCATCATGGAAGAACAGGGAAGGGAGTGGCTATCATCAACTCAGGCTGCCATATCAAAATACCACAGATCGAGTGGTTTAAACAACAGACATTCATTTCTCACAGTTCTGGAGACTAGGAGGTCCAAGATCCATGTGCCAGTTGACTCAGATCTTGGCGAGGGTCCTCTTCCTGGCTTCTCTCTGTGTGCTCACGTGGCCTCTCCTTGGAGCAAGATATCTCTCTCTCCCTGTCTCTCTCTCTCTCTCCCTGTTATTATAAGTCCACTAATCCCCTCATGAGGGTCTTACCCTCAAGGCATCATCTAAACCTAATCACTTCCTAAAGGTCTCACCTCCTAATACCATTACATAGTGGGTTAGGCTTCAATATATTACATGGGGTGGGGGGCACAGACACTCAATCCCCACAAGGAGTTAACCAAGAGTCTTTCACACCCCTCATGCAGGTTCTCTCATTTGAAAAACTTTGCTATCATCCTTCCTACCTAGAATAGAAATAAGCATAAACCAGGAAGTCTGTTACCCAGGAAATTCATATGCAATTGATTCATCCTTGTTCACCTGACATCATCCAGAAGTGAGGTATTGCACATAACTAAAATTTTCAGATTATCCTTCTCCAAAGGTGCTAAAGCTTACCATTAATATATTTTAACCATTCTTATGGCGACCTTCACTGAACTGCTTTACTTCCATGTCTTAGTTGGTAGTAGGCCTGAACATAGGTTAACATTTACTGAATGACAGGACTGCCAGTATGGGCATCAATTATTGAGCTAGGCATGAAAATTCTAATGGCCCCAAGGCTCTGTTGCTCAACACTGGATGCCCCTATCTTGCTAAGCCTGCTGGAGGGAGTCTAAACTATATCTCAAAATATCTGAAGCTCCTGATGAAAGTACCTTTGAAGTCATTCTTGTTTTCTGATGTCACTTCCATCTCCCCAGTGCTTCTAACGTTACTTTATACTTTAATAAAGCTTAGGGCAGCACTGAAGAACACGGAGGGAAACCAGGAGGAGCTCCCAGCTTTCCCACAGGAATACAGTGGTAAAGGGGACTGCCAAACAGAGGTGGTTCAGAAGTGTCCAAACACTTTCTCTTTACAAGCCAAGGACCCCGGGTGACATGCTCAGCCAGCCCTTCACATATTCTGGAAAAGACCAGAACAGTTTGGAGGCAGCTGGTTTATTAATCTAAAGAGCTGAGGTAGGGCTAAGAGGATCATACCCTGATTGGAAAACCAGACATTTCGATAGAGGGAGGAGGGATGGGTGGTCTGGAAGCATGAGGCCCTGCACCAAGGGCAGCACTGATTCCCCTGGGTGCTGGAGGAGTGCAGGAGATGATGCACAAGGGAGGACCTGGAGTTGTCTGCACCCTGCTACACAGGACTGTGAAGTAGCACTGGAACATCTTGTACGTAGGTAATTTGGGGCTCAGTTCCATTTTTGGCAATTGCTTCCTAAGTTTGAAATGACCTCAAATGTCCTCACTATCCAAGTGAGGCAATAATATATTATCATGGTGCTTTAATAGCTTTTAAAATTGTATCAAAGTTTACAATTAACCAGCTGAGTCATCTTTCCTACCTCTACGGTTTTCACCTATGAAAATTTAATTTGCTGAGGCTTACGAGCCAGATGTTTTAGGCAAAACCCAGGTTAGATTTTTCTGGCCTACCTAGGCATGGGTTTAATTCCCTGGACTGCATTAAACAGCATCTTGTTTTCCAAGTTGCTTAATCGATGACCCTGTCTTGGGATGTTTCTATGCAAGGTTAGCCTTGGCAAGTTCTTTGTGTTCTTGACTCTTCTATGATGGAAGTCCTTTCTAAAAATTAAAACTCTTTATGCTTCACATGCCCTAAATGTTATAAGTGACATAGGGAAAGCAAAAGTAGATTAAAGAGGTACGAGAGAAACATTGGCTACTGCACCCAGGACAGAGGCATCACTGGGGCCATTAGGACTGAGGCGTGAGCAGGGGCCATTCTAGAGACCCACCCACAACAGACTGCACTGTCCTGGGCCCAGCTTGCTGAGGCTGAGGCACAAGAAAAGAGCTGCTGCTGACCACAGGACTTAGGCATGAGCAATCGCATGCTACTGCACCCAGGCCTGAGGCACAAGCACTGTCAAGGCTGAGGTGCACATCACATTTGTCACCCACCAGCCGAGGATGCCATCACTGAAGGCAGCAATAGCTCCTCATGGCAAGCCCCCATCCAAGCATTCTGCCAGTGACCTGGGGACCATCCAACCCCTGTGTACCAGAGCCAGTGTCAGTATACACGTTGGAGGGCCTGAGGACAAGACAGCCTGGCCCACCTTTGCCCTTCCAACTGAGCTTCCCCCTGATGCCAGAGCACACAGTCCAGAGGGCCAGGGGATTGCCTAGCCTAGTTCATAACTGTTGGTACCTGAACACTCCACATGGGGACCTGAGGTTGGGCTACCCATCTGGCTGCTAGCACCAGAGCTGCTTCAAAACGTATTACAAGAATATAGTAACCAAAACAGCATGATATTGGTATAAAAGCAGACACACAGACTAATGGAACAGAATAGATAACCCAGAAATAAATACACATATTTACAGCCAACCGATTTTTGACAAGGCATCAAGAACATATACTGGGTAAAGGATACCCTCTTCAATAAATGGTGCTGGGAAAATTGAATATTCAAATGCAGAAGATGACACTGGACCACTATCTCTCACCACATACAAGAACCACCTCAAGATGGATTAATGACTTAAACATATGACCCAAAACTATAAAAATTCTAGAAGAAAGCATAGGGAAGACACTCTAGAACATTGGTCTAGGCAAAGATTTTATAGCTAAGACCTCAGAATCACAGACAACTAAAACAAAAATAGACAGATGGGACTATATTAAAACCAAAAGGTTTTGCACAGCAAAGGAAACAATCAACAAAATGAACAGACAACCTGCAGAGTAGGAGAAAATATTTACCAACTATTCATCGAACAAGGGACTAATATCCAGAAGATACAAGGAAATCAAACAACTCAACAATTAAAAAAAAAACAAATCCCATTATAAAGTGGACATGAATAGACAATGCTCAAAATAAGACATACAAATGGCCAACAGATATATGAAAAATGCTCAATACCACCAATCATCAGGAAAATGCAAATTAAAACCACAATAAATATCACCTCAAAGTTGTTAGAATGGCTAATATTAATATCAAAAAGACAAAACATCACAATTATTGGTGAAGGTGAGGAGAAAAGGCAAACTTTGCTTGTGGTGTTTTTATGGTCATTATTGGACATGCCCAGAGTAGCAAAAAATTTGCATCATCCAACATGCACAGGTCAAACAAAAGTGACTCTCTGCCTTGTTTCAGCTCTCATCTGAAAATAAGTGTCCTTTCTGTGACCTATTCAAGGCCACATTTTTTGCATTGTTGTGCTTTGCTTTTTTTTTTCTTTTTCTTTTTCTTTTTTTTTTTGCTGACTTTGCTATTTAAAAGGCCCCCAGGCATGGTACTGAAGTGCTGTCTGGTGTCCCTAAGCACAAAAAGGCAGTGATATGTCTTACAAAGAAAATCCGTATGTTAGATAAGTTCACTCAGGCAGGAGTTACAGCATGGTTAGCCTGTTTACCAGGGCTTATTCTATGTCTTTCAATAGCTATGATGACGTGTATTCCATTTTAATAATAAAAAATTTCTAAAATTATTAATTATAGTGCCTCTGAGGAAATTCTGGAAGCTCATTATAATGCCTCAACTCCAATAAAAATAGAACAGACATGAAAGCTTTTATAAGATTACCACCCACCTAAATAGATGGAAAGAAGGCCAATGCCTCAGCAATTATAATACCCCTGCAATAGGTATTGAACACCTAGTTATTGAAAAGGAAAAAGAGTGACCTTAAAGTTTGAAATGCCTGCAGGGAGCAGGATGCCAGTTAGAACAATTACCTAGAAATAACTTGCAAATTAGTACAAGCCCATACTTCAAAAATATTCCCAAAGCCTATATAAGAGCCATCATTAAAGACAAAATCTCATTGGCCTGGACTAAAGACAAGCTCTTTGAAGTATAAAGTCTTAATTTCCAAAATAAATTTTAAAAAAATTTTTAATTAGATGAAAACATTCAGGCATATGAAAGTTCCCCACACCCTATGGTGTTGGGGAATGAGAAGCCCTCTTCCTTCTAAACTTAGCCTTCTGCCTTTTGAAATTGAAGCATGTATTACTGCTATCATAATTTAAATTAAAGTGCTTTCCTAGCAGTCCCCAGCAACCTGTCTTGGACATCTCTTCTGCCTATCCAAATTCCATAGAAATTGTTCTCTCGAAAGTTCAATGTCTCTTTTAATGCAAAGCATTTTTAAGCATAACAACAATATATCTCTGTGTATTGCAATAGAGATCTAAACTATTTGACAATCCCATTTTTCTAATCATCTCTTGAATGCCCAACCCCATCCCATGAGATTACGGTTGTAAGGTTTCTTAGAACAGAAGCTGCTGAGGTACCATAAAAACAGAGAGAGTTTGGCCTTTTGTTTCTATTTTTTATTTTCTTAAAGAAAAATTGCCTTATTTCCATGCTAATCTAGGCATATAATCAGACCATTTCTCACTTGTATTCCTTACATGGAGGAAAAGGAGGAGGACGGGAGAGAGGAAGGGGCAGTGCAGGGTCCACACTGCAGGAGATTCAGGAATGTGGGCGTGAGCTCACTCCCTAGCTTTGCAATTCCAAATCTCTCTCCCTGCCTTTGTCTCCTGGACTCTTTTTCCTTTTCCAGGAACACCGTCTCCTTCCTCCTTGTGTCTATCTTTATATTGTATTAAACTAGAAATAACTGCCCATGTGACCTTCCCCTAAAAGCTCTATAATCAAAAGGAGGAGCTACAGTACATAATGTTACCAAGTTTCCTTTGTAACAAAGAGTTGGGGCAAGTACAATTTCTTACCTCCTGACACTCCTATATGTAAAGGAGTCTGATATTCCTAGCCCAAGTAGCAAATCCAGCTCCTCTTGTGCTGGAGGATGAGAAAGAAGAAAATGCACCTTGCTTCACCTCTAGCTGCATGGGATGCCAGTGCTGCCCGAAGGCCCCATGGTCGGCTTGTTCTGCAGCAAACAAATCACAGGTTTCACAATCCTAATGCTGGCTCTCCAAGAGGAGTCACTTTAACGCGTGACTACTATACTTCTCTGGGGCATATGACCAGCCCAATAGCCATTAGTCACCTTGTCTGTGCCTAGCTCAAAAGTCGGATAATGTATTGCTCTGGAAATGTCATCTGGGCTTTTTAATATTTGAGTTCTTGGCTGAACTGCACTTTGAAGTGGCATGCTTAGAGGAATGAAAGGATAAAGGAGATTTTTTATTTCCTGCAGAGAGGGAAGAGTGCAATTATCTCAGCAGGCATACTTCTTCCTTCTGTTTCTTCCCTTTCCTCTGTCATCCAATCTGGGTAACAATAAAGGGAATCAATTTGCAAAATGAAGCTAATGGCTGAGTTGACAGTAGCATTTTCGTTGGAATGCTGACATAGAAAGCACCGTAGCCTTGATTCACAATGTCTGTTCCCATGGAATGCTGGCTACATCATTCAGGTATAAGCATCACCACACTTATAAATATTAGGGATTTTAAGACAAGAGAAAAATAATTATTTGGGGGAAGAAAAATTGGCTGTACCAAGGGTCATTTGGACAGTAACTGAGGGTGGTGGATCCACCGGGTCAGAAAGCTCTGTTGCTATGGCCACCAGTAATGACTCCTCCTCACACCAGTGGCGTTTGGAAGGTCAAGGTAGATGTCGTGGCTGGAGTGGTGATTCATCAGGCTTTGCCTCCTCTGTAAAGTGTGGTTCTTTAGGAAGAAGGAAGCTGGTGCAAGGAAAGCCCTGGGCTGATTTCCTGGTTGGGCACAGCCACCTCAGAGAGGACGGGCATTCCCTGTCCTCCTGTGGAGACTACTGGGAAGGTCAGCAGAGGTGACACAGTGGATCTTATAGTGGTGAGAGCTCCATGTGACCATGAGTAGGTAAAGAAACATGTTTCAGTAAGACATGAAGGTAATTTCTAAGCTGCTGTTCAGGGATTTCTTGCTTATAGAGGGAAACCAGGATATAATTTTAACTCAAGAGGCAGCTTTGTACAGAAGGACAAAACCCAGAAAAATGAACATTTCTATTCAGATTTATTTAGGCTTCTTTTTAGTCTCCTTTAATGATGGAATCATTTTTATCTGATCAGGAACTTGTCATACTTTCCTTTCTTGGGAGACTTCATAGGAGATAGTCTTTTTTTACTTCTATTGTCATTTGCTTAATATGTTCTAAATTGATAATTTTTAAAAATTGTTTAAATCCACATTACTTTTAACATCAGAGGCATCATTTACAAGATAATATTTAAGCAACAGGTAACTATTGTAAGCTATTTTGATGAATTATGATACTGTCTACATTTAAAATAAATGATTCTTTTGATTATTTAACTAGGAAAAATAAATAAATAAATAAGGATCTGTGCAATTGCCTTTTGGGGCCTTTTGCTGATTTTTTCCATTTAAAGGGATACCTATTATCGTGGATATTATCTGCGGGTGGATGTTAATGACAATGATGGTGATGATGACGATTATAGCAACAACATAATGTCTTTACTTGGAAAATACTTTCTTTTGTCCTATGCTAACTGCTAGTGTTAGGTAGATGGTGAGAGATTCCGGGTCTCCTAAGGAAGAAAGTAGGTGCTTTGCCTTGGTGTAATTGCTCCACCCTAATTCTCTCCATACCTGGGGGAGGAGGGAATACCCTACAAATCTGCCAATCAGAACTTGATGCGCCAGCTGCTAAAGAATGCAGAGGACTCTCTAGCCCATGGACCAAGCAGCATGGGTACCATAAAGTCCAGAAAGTGACCTAGAACCCACATGCGCAGTAAGACTCAGGTCATGCAGCTCCCCAACTGTCCAATCAAAGTGGTTCCATGGTGACATTTGAACCACAAGGAGGTCCCTATCCGGACATCATAAAACAAGACCCAGACCATAACCAAGCCCTCTTTTTCTGCTGCGACAAGGGGTCCTGTCGTCATCTGTGGTGTATGTATTATGCTTTGTAAACCTATGTCTTGCTCTTGCTCTATAATCCTATCTTGCTCCCTCTCAACAAACTTCACCTCATGCTTGGTTAACTTTGGTACTTCTGGTCATTCTTCGGCCATTAGCGCACTAAGAACCAACATTCCAGATTAAAACTTGACGCTAGTTGTCAGATATTCTATTACAAAGTGGTGTGGAATCCACAAACTTGCTTTTAAATGCCCATAACAGTGCTGTGTTTATAGGCATTTCCCTGGAAAAGCTATGGTCCTGGGAGATAGACTCCCTTAAAACATAATAGTGACTACCCAAATGAGGACAGTGAATCGTTTTAAAACATGAATCATTCCCTATGGTTCCCAAAGTCAAGATGCATTGGCTATCTATTTCTGAGTAAATAACAAATTATCACAGAACTTAATGGTTTTAAACAGCAAAATTAATTACTTCCACTTCAGGAATGTAAAAGCAGCTTAGGTGGGGTGTTCTGGCTCAAGGTCTCTCATGAGTTGAGGCAAAATGAAAGCTGGAGCTGATGTCGTTCAGCGCTTCCCTGGGGCCGGAGGATCTTTCTCCAGCTTGGCTCACTGCCATGCCTGGCAAGTTTGTCTTGGTTGTGGGGCAGGAAATTTCAGTTTCCACCCACATGAGCCTCTCCTCTGGCAGCTGGAGTGTCCTCACAGCACGGCGATGAGCCACCCCCTGTAGACAGCAATCCTAGAGAGCAAGGCAGAAACCGCAATGCCCTTTATGACTTAGCGCCAGAAGTCACACACTATCACTTCTGGTATATTCTATTTGTTAGAAGCAGATAACTAAGTCCACCCACATGCAAGGGGAGGAAAATTAAGAGAGGCAGGGAAATAAAGCACTGCCTTTTGAAGGGAGCAAAGTAGAAGAATTTATGGACATATTTTAAAACCACCACTTAAGGTTATATAGTCCTGACATAAGTGGTCCCCAAACAAAACCTCTTGTGTTTAGTAAAATGTTCTCACTTTTTTATAAAAATGCACATCTTATTTTACTTTTTTATTTCAAAATATTAATTAAGGGGGTACAAGTATTTTTGTTACATGGATATCTTGTGTAATGCTTAAGTCAGGACTTTTGTTGCGCCCTTCACCAGAATAGGTTTCATTGTACCCAATAAGTAAGTAAGAAAACACACATTTATTGAGTATTTTGCAAGCATACTTGAAAGTGATAAAATACCTTAGCCACAGTCATTCTTTATGTGTGGCATGCTTATTGCATCATTGCATCAAAACTACAGAACTTGAATAAAAATCCTTTACAAATGAAAACATTTGTACAGTGATAGCTCAATGTGCCAGATACCAGACTACTGCCTCTCTGCTCCAAGCCCACCCTTCCTTACTCTGCCAGTGGTGCTGTGGCTGGAATTCTGCAACTGCATTTCTCCCGTGCTGCCTCCTCCTTGTTAGCCTCTGCCAATGGGGGGACTAAAGAGGGAGTGCAAAGCTACAGGGGATAGAAGGGACTTGCTCCTTCCCACTTGCTTCTGGGGTCACCCTGCTTTCCTTCCTAGCCCAGCAGCTGCAGCTCCTAACCAGATCAGCCAGTGAACCTAATACATTTTCCCAGGACTTGTGCATCCAGCCCCATCGCACCCCCTCAGGACACAAGCGCCAGCTGGCCAGTGTCCCTGTCTTAGAAGTCAGGACATCTCCTCTGAGTTCAGAAACATGAGTATCAGCCACGCAGTGGCTCCTTCTCAGAATTCTGAGTTTCAGCTCCATGCATGAGATATCTCTTCCATGTTTCTAAGTTTTGATAATTTCCATCTCCTCTCTTTGTTCTCCGAGCCCTAACAGTGGTGGCTGCTTCCTGCAGTTGCTATCTCCAAGATGACTTAGTTTATTTTGCATCTTGTTTCTTAGTTAACCTTTCTTTACATTAAAATAAAACAATTGGTGTGGTTTCTGTCTCTTGACTACGCCCCGACTGCTACGCTCATTATGTAATTGTCCTAAGGACAAGGAGATGTCTACAATGGAGGCTGTTGCTTGGAACATGGAAATTAGGTAAAGCCACAGGAAATATTAGGATGTCCTCACCAAGACTTGGGGTCACTTAAGGTCATACAGCAAAATTATCAGTCATGAACTATTATAAGCCCGATGCTTTAAACATGAAAAGATAAATCTATTACTGATACAGTCTTAGGGGTCTTTAAAGATCAAATCATTGCACAGGGAAACATTGAGTGCATCCAGAATGCCCCAGAGAGGGCAAAGGGAGAGAAGGGTCCCACTTACGAAGAGGATACAGGGGGAAAGATTGGAGAACAAGCCGCCCTGGTGCTCACAACCCTTAGGCCAGATTCCAACTCCACAGGGGTTTCACTCTAACGTGAAAATGAGAAATCTTTCATCTCATGACCAGAATGGAACCCCCTGTACTCAGTCACCCCAGATATGAGAGATATATGAAAAGTAAACCCGTGTCACCTTGCTGCATGCGGCAGCAATAGTAACTACATCCTCAACTAGCAAAGATTGTCATCAAGCTAAGGCAGCACTGTCCCAAACCAGTAGGTATGGATTAAAGGAAACAATAAGTCAGAAGCCTGGTTTAGAAGGAAACTGTTATCTGAATAAAAAAAAAAAAAAAAAATTCCATCTGTGCAGAGAAAAGCACCCAAAGGCGGAGGTGCAGAGGACAACATGTAAAACAGACTGGTTGACGGTCAAGCCAAAGATGACCCAAACCGTCATCTGGTTGTGATTCCTAGAGAAATACTAATACAGAACATTCTGGTTCTCCCCCACCCCACCCCCAGCTGTCTCACCAGGGGTCTACCATCTATCTGCTTCATGGGGGGAGTAGGAAGGGTTAGTTTGCTTTTAGTGCCACCAACTACTTTGTTTTTTTAATTGTTTTTATTTCTTAGATATGACTATGATTTATATGTGCATTTTCCTACATATATTCTGGGGATTAAAAAGACACCATTACCACAGCTACAAATTAGACTACCCAAGGCCACCCCCCCCCCGATCTGATACATAAAGGAAAAAACATGAAGTGTCAGCAGAGTCACTGACATGAATCCAAAAGTCAAATAAACAGAAGGAGTTCAATGTGAGTTGGAGATAACAGAATATTAAATCAACCATAATAGCACATATTACGAAGTTATAAATATATACACAGTAACTTCTAGAGAAGAACTGCTATAATTTAAATTTTATTATACAAGTACTTATTTCAAAATTGCTGGACTGAAACTAAATTAGCTCTTCAATATGGTTAAGTGGTTGTTTTTAGTATGGGGTGAAATTGTGTTACAAGACTAAGTATAAAATCTGTTTCAATAAATTTGCTATAATTGCCTGGGTCTCGCAATCAAGAAGGATTTTAAAGAATTGGTGCTACAAATTGATAATTTACCACCACCAAGACTTTAAGAAAGTATTATCAAGTGTTAAAAGTTTAGTAAAAGAGTCTTAAATATTAGGAATTCCAGATGTTCTCAGAAGACCCTGTTCTTTATTTGAGATAAAATCCCGGATCAGAGCAACAGTTCTCCATCACGCACTAAAGGGCATAAAATCAGAGCAAAGGCCACAAGATGCTTCCCTGTGCACGTTCTCAGAGGGAGGAAACAGGTACAGAAACTAAGAACATAGGCCGGGCGCGGTGGCTCACGCCTGTAATCCTAGCACTCTGGGAGGCCGAGGTGGGCGGATCGTTTGAGCTCAGGAGTTCGAGACCAGCCTGAGCAAGAGCGAGACCCCATCTCTACTAAAAATAGAAAGAAATTATATGGACAGCTAAAAATATATATAGAAAAAATTAGCCGGGCATGGTGGTGCATGCCTGTAGTCCCAGCTACTCGGGAGGCTGAGACAGGAGGATCGCTTGAGCTCAGGAGTTTGAGGTTGCTGTGAGCTAGGCTGACGCCACGGCACTCACTCTAGCCTGGGCAACAGAGTGAGACTCTGTCTCAAAAAAAAAAAAAAGAAACTAAGAACATGGTCTTTCGAGGCAGACAAACTGAGGTGCAAGATTGAACTATTAATAAGTCTAGTTAGTTTACCTTTCTAACCTCAATTTGTTCATTTGCAAAATGGGACCCCCAGAAACACTACTCTTCTTGAGGTTACCAGAGATGCCCACAGTATCAAACTGAATGAGCACTTTTCAGTTCTAGCCTTCTCAACTTCATGTGACACAGGTAAGACTGCCTCCTTTTGGAAACAATTTTCCCCTAAGCTCTGTCCATATTTCTGCTTTGGTTCTCAGTGGCAGGAGCCAGTCCTTCCCATGGTACCAGACGTCCTATGGGCTGTGTCTAGTAGGAGGGGGGGCCAGGGTTGTACAAGGTCACTGCTGGAGCATGCCATGTCCCCTGCAGTTCCCAGGTGAAATGCAAGCTTCTCAACACCTGTGCCCACGTGCTAAGGTCCCTCCCCTCCACACAGGGCCCCTGCACCTAAGGATGCACACCCTGTTTCTTTCTCTCTCTTCCTCTAACCCTCCCTCTCTCTCCATCCACCCTGGCACCCACCCATTGCATTGCCTAGTTGGGTGAGGCAGGGCTGTGCTTTTGGCTCACGCCCGAAATCAAGGGGATGTTCTCAGTCGTTCCCGCTTCTTATCCCCCGCCACATTCAGTGAGCACCAAGTTTGCTCATTCTTTTTTCAAACCAAATCTTGACTCCAACTACTTCTCTCGATTGTCACAGTCATCACCCTAGTCCACCGTCATCTCCCACCTGGGCCGTAGGTGGTCACTTCTATGTGTCATGCCAGTCTAAATGTTGCTGTGAAGGCATTTTTTAGGTGTGATTAACATTTAAATCAGATTTTCAGTAAAGCAGATTAACTTCTATATTCTGGCTAGGCCTCATCCAATTATTTGAAAGCCTAAAGAGAAAAGACCTAGGTCCCCTGAAGAGGAAGGAATTCTGCCTCCAGATGGCCGTGGGACTCAACACTGCCACACCAATTCCCGCTGGAATTTCCAGCCCGTTTGCCCTACAGACTTGCCAGCCCCCACGGTCATGTGAGCCAATTCCTTAAAATCTCCCCCCACCTCTGTCCCCCCAACTCCATCAGCCCTGCTCTGTGGAGACCCTAACACAGCCCTCAGAGCCCCAGAGTTGTTTCCCCACCGCGCCTCTCCTGTCCCTTCTCCACGGGGCAGCCAGAGTGTTCTTTCTAAAAGCATTTATTATACAATGTCATTTTCGAGTTTAAAACACATCTATCACTTCCCATCGCACTTAGAATAAAATCCAAAATCCTTAAAATACTCTTCAAATCTCAAAAAAATCTGGTTTCTGTCCCTGCTCTGCAGCCTCTTCACAATCCCCTGGCTGCTTGGCTACTTGGCGTACCCCAGACGGGCCCCTTCGCTCTGTTTCTAAGCAGACCGAGCTCCTTCTCCCCTCAGTTGCTTCCCCCCTGCCTGGAGCCCACCTCCTAATTCTCTCCTGGGGCTTCCTCCTGGTCACTCTCAGCTGTCATTTCCTCGGTGAGGTTCTCCTCCGGCCCCCAGTAACGACACGTGATACCAGCCGAAGGTTAACTCTGTGCTGGGCTCTGTTCTAACCGTTTTGCAAATGTTAATTCATTTAATCCTCACAGCAACTCTGTAAAATATGTATAATTATCCCCATTTTACAGAGGAAGAAAAGGAAGTACAGAAAGCTTAAGCGCTATGCCTAAGGTCACACAGCTCACAAGTGGCAGAGCTGGGATTTGAACCAGGCACTCCAGCTCTGTGAATTTAACCATTGAGTTAATCTGTCCCTGGGAGGCAAAATGGAATGGCTCCCTCAGTGACTCTCTTGGCATCGTTTTATTTTCCTTCACAGTATTTACTATAATTGATTTTGTGTGTGTGTGTGTGTATGTGTGTGTGTGTGTGTATAGACCCATACACGCACATACATATGTACATGTAACATATACCCCACCACATACACACACACATTTATTTGGTTACTTACTAGCTCCCACCACTAGCCTATCAAGTGCCATAAGGACACGAACACCACCTGTTTTACTCACCTGTGTAGCTAGTTCAGTGCTTGTACATAATAGTGCTCAATAAACATTTAAGGTTGTACACCCTTGTCCTTCTTTTCCCTAGCTCCTCATTTATAGGTTGCAAATTCTCAAAACCCATCCTCATTGCCCCCAAATCAGATAGGAATGAAAATGGCAGTCTGGATGAAGAATCAGACTATAATAATATCCTCCACGTGTGCCCTGGCTATGTTTTTGCATCAGCTGCCTTCCTTCCACGGGCCAGCCTCCACAGCAGTGCAGGTAAACCGCTATCTACGGCAGGCGTGGGATTTGAGAATTCCCTAACCTCCCAAATTTCCCTTGAAATATGATCATTAAAGATGCTGTTCTTTCCAATCCCTCATTGGAATTCAGATATCCCCTGGAAGCTAACAGTCTGCAGTCATTATTAATTAACCGTCAGCCAGGATTCCAAAACAGCCCTGTGGAAACGCAACACTGAGCAGGTGTTTCCGTACCAGATGTGCTGGTGGTACCTGGAGCTGGGTCACCAGGACTGGAGTGGGAGGGAGGTTTAAGCAGAGCAGAGAGGACCCCAAGCTAATTTTGCCTTTGCCACAACGTTCAGGTGCTCCCAACTTGGCCCTGCTGGAGCTGCTTTGACAGATGTCATCAATGCCTCCTATGGTCTGCAAAAAATCTCTACTGTTTTGTGGTTTAGCTAATGCTGTATCCGTGCAACAAGAAAGCCACCAATTTAAAAAGTGAGAAATTTAGTTAATCAAGGAGTTGTTTTGCCTTCAAGACACGAAACTGGTTTGGCTGATTTGTCACTGATGTAATGAAAAAAGTGTTTGGGTTATATAGCTGCAATCCAATTAATCATTGTTTCTTTCCACCTCTCCCCTACTGAGGACAGTGGAGGACAACTCAATAGTTGGTTTAAATTGGGAAAATGTTGATGGTAGTCATGAAGAAGATTTCAAAAGAAATTAGGTATTCTTTTCCAACTTTTCAAATTTATACCATTTCCATTGAATGTTGCTACGCGGACATTTTAAGACAAACACAAACTAACTTTGCATTTTAACTATTTCAGAAAGGAATTACTGAGCTTGTACTGATTAGGTTGATCACCTTTCAGAAAAAGAAAAGGGGTCCAATTTGTTTTCAGAATAGTGCCGAAGAGTCCTGACTCCAATCCACTAACCCTAAACATACAAGTAGTCAAAAATTATTTGAGATTTTATTTAGATGAAAAGTTCCATACAATTAGATTGTACTTACTAGTGGGTAAAATAGTACCATTAGCCATTTCCAAAAATCTTTCAGGAATGTTCTAAAAGAGGACTCAATATTGTAGCATTTTTTATATATGAGGACAATCTTTCTAAAAGTGGAACTTTGATTGCCCTTCATTAACATATCACAGTTTAGGGGGAAAAGAGAAGTCTAGATAGGTAGTCAGACCTGACTTCTTCATCTAATTCCATCATTTTTTGCTGTGTGATTTTGAAACAATCACTGTATTTCTCTAACACTCTAAGGGAGAATTTTTAGAAGTTGAAGATGGTTAGCAGGCACAATTATTTGACTATGGCTATAAATCAGAATAATTAGTAAAATGTTCCTGATTCTAGTTCCAGGCGCAAAATTTCCAGAATAAAATACAAAACATTGGGATTACACCTAGGTCATCAGGAAAAGGTCTAAGAGACTTTCAGAGAAGAAGAACCATAAACACAATTGATCCTTAATCCTGCTGCTCACAACACCTTTCTAATTGGACTCATTGACTAAATCGACTCTCCTAAACTATTCACTAACACACCCATTGTTCTACATAACAGAAAACAATTAACTTTCCAAAATAAGGTTTAAAGGCAATCTATTTATTGTACAACATGGCACCATAGTAATAATAATACAGTATTCTTAAAAGATGCTGAATAGATTTTTAAGTGTTCTCACCACAAAAATGATAATTATGTGAGGTAATACATATATTAATTAGCTTGTTTTAGCCATTCTACAACATTAATATGTTTCAAAACAACATGATGGGCCAGGCCAGGCACAGTGGCTTGCGTCTATAATCCTAGCAATCTGGGAGGCCAAGCTGGGAGGATTGCTTGAGCTCAGGAGTTCGAGACCAGCCTGAGCAAGAGTGAGACCCCCATCTCTACTAAAAATAGAAAGAAATTAGCCGGGTAACTAAAAAAAAAAAAAATAGAAAAAATTAGCCAGGTGTGATCTGTAGTCCCAGCTATTTGGGAGGCAGGAGGATCCCTTGAGCCCAGGAGTTTGAGGTTGCTGTGAGCTAGGCTGACACCATGGTACTCTAGCCCCAGCAACAGAGCAAGACTCTGTCTCAAAAAAAAAAAAAAAAAAAAAAAAAATCATGATATACATGATAAAATATATGCAATTTTATTTGTCAGTTTAAAAAATTATAAAGGCACCCTAGACTCCGTAAAAAAACAAACTTTACATTTTTTCACTCTGGCCCTTAGTTGCCTAACCATTCTCCCCAACCCCCTCAAATACTGGGATTGTTCTTACTGTTTTTATTGGCTAACGTTTATTGAGTGTTTACTCTATAGCTGGCCCAGTGCTAAGTATTTTGCATGTAGTATTCCAAAGGGAAAGTGTCATTTATACTCAATATATAATGCAGAACATTATGTTATAGTGGCTATGAACTAAGTTTATCAAGAGTAAAAGAAAATAAAGTGATAATGGTCCATGATTATATTTTTTCCTAAACTTTCTTTAAACCATAACCTATCAATCTTTCTACTAGTCCAGATTGAAATTCAAGAGAAAAAAAATGTTTAAATATGTTAAACACATAATAATTCTGGGAACTTCATATGAAATTTCCATGTGGCAAAAACTCCCAATACAGTTGTAGGAGGTGAGATTCCACATTAAAATATATCAAGTGACAGAACAGCTTTGAATATTGGAAGCATTTATGTTACAGACTGGCAGTAAGACTTGGCTGACTGACTGATCTTTGAAGTTCCCATCTTAGAGTTCCAGAAGGTTTCTACGAAGTTTCTTACACTGGGAAACTTTTAAGATTTCAAAACAGGGTTTGTTGTCTCATCATTTTCCCTGACAATCTTTTAACATGCTGTTTCCAAATAGATGAACAAATCCTTTTACAAATGGCAAATGGCGAAGTTTTACTTATTGGAAAGATAAAAATGAAACAAACCTGCCAACTCAAAACATCAAATTTCATAAGGGTTTTTATAAAGAATTTGCTATTGATTGGATTTGATTCACATACGTGTCAGCCGTCTAAATGCCCTGTTCCATGAAGCATTTAAATGACTACCCCTGAAATTATTTGAAAGAAGTCAGAAAATTGGTCATTCCAAATAAGCAAAGTCCTATTTTCTTAATAGCATCCTACATTGTGTCCTTATACCTCTATTTTTATATTGAAGCACTCTTTATTTTTCTCTTTTGCCCAACTCCTTTTCCACTACTACGCTTTGGCTTATTATAAGTAAATCTCCCTAATTCTGTAGATCATTGTGGTAGATTTTATTTTTATTCCCAAATATTTGCTGATCCTTTCAGTGGGATGATTTTTGCTTCCTGCTCCACTGATGTCAGGCTTGGTCATGTGGCTTGCTTTGGTTCATAAAATGTGATGAAAATCATTTCCAAATTTAGGCTTTAAAAGTGGCCACATGTAGCCACCAGGTCTCTCTTTTCCCTCTACCAAGAGCACAGCCATGTCCCAGGTAGGCAGCTCTTTGACCTGGATCCTGGAGAGGAGAGAGCATGGAGGAGGAGCACAAGGAACACTCGTGAAAAACAAACGTTCATTGTTCTAAGTCTCTGAGATTTGGTAATTATTAACCCAGTCTTCCTTAGCCTGTAACTGACTAAGGCAATCAATGGCCTTCAAACTTTTTAAGTATATATCTTCTTAAATTAATTTTGAGAAACTATAGATCTTCTGCAAACTATTTTAGTTGACAGCTAAAACTTTCCATCTTTATGCCTAAAAATGTTCAAAATTTGTCATTTGCAGCATATTGTAAAAGTTGATCATTTAAATAAAACTATTCCATCGCTCCTTTAAAAGTACCAAATTGAAAAAAAATAAAAATAAAAATAAATGTACCAAATTGGATAAAATATCATACTATCACAAGACACATCATTATCTATTTTAAAACTACATAAACAAGTTTTTTGACAGTTGGAAATTTTACATCATTCCTTTTTGCCCTTAAACTTATACTTTCATTTCACTTTTCTCACAAAGTTGAATTCTGATATTATTAGTTATCCTTTCATATTTCTCCAAAAAAAGTATGTAAGTATATATACATATATATAATTTTGCTTTTAATTTTTTATTTATTTTGATCATAATGCTCCAAGAGTAAAATTTTTCTTCTGAATTGAATTATGATTATAATTATTAATAGCACACAATTGATCAAAGCATAGAATATAAATATAGTATAATTTCAATAAACGATTAAATATAAAAAGTAAAATGTCATGGGAAAGGATACAAATGGGCCTTTTTTAATTAGTTTACATAACCATGAATGAATTTATTGTCAGAAGGAGATAGGGTTATGAATTAAATCTAATCTGAATAGACATTTCTCCAAAGAAGACATACAAATGGTCAAAAAGTATATGAAAGACTGTATGTAGATCATATGTGTATAAATTGTCTATCAAGGTCTTTTTTCTAAAATTATATACAAAAAAGTCTTAGGAAATGTGTTGTGATTACGGAGAGGTATTTAAAAACTGGTGAATTGAATAATTCACTAGTTGATTTTGTAGATTTATCTTTGGTGATTAATTTTTCCAGAATATAAAAATTCTTTTTAGGATTTTTTTCAGATGATGGGGAAAAAGAGAAGATATATAGATGGTTTTATCCTGAGTTAAAACTGTGTCAGGCACTGTGCTAAGTGTTGGGAATACAAAAATAAAATGTCACTATTGTTCTTAAGTAAAAAAAAAAAAAAAAAAAAGTATATGAAAAAATGGTCAACATTATTAGTTATCAGAGAAATGCGAATCAAAATTATAATGAGGTATCATCTCACCCCAGTTAAAAAGGCTTTTATGAAAAGTCAGACAATGACATGATGAATCCTGACAAGAATGTGGAGAAAGGAGAATCCACGTATACTGTTTTTGGGAATGTAAACTAGGGCAAACACTATGGAAAACAGTATGGAGGATCCCCAGAAAACTAAAAATAGAACTACCATACGACCCAGCAATTCCACTGCTGGGTTTATATCCAAAAGAGGAAAATTCAGGATATCAAAAAGGTATCTGTACTGCCATGTTTATTGCAGCACTATTCACAGTAGCCAAGATATGGGATCAACCTAAGTGTCCATCAGTGGATAAATGGATAAAGAATTTGTGGTATGTATATACAATGGAACATTATATAGCCACAAAAAAGAATGAAATCCTGCCATTTGTAACAACATGGATGGACCTGGAGATCATTATGTTAAGTGAAATAAGCCAAGCACAGAAAGACAAATCTCATATGTTCTCACTCATATGTGGGAGCTAAATATTAAAAACAATTGATCTCACGTAGACAGAGAGTAGAATGATGGTTACCAGAGGCTGGGAAGGGTAGTGGGAAGGGGGGATAAAGTGGGGATGGTTAACGGGTGCAAAAACATAATAGATAGAATGAACAATATGTGATAGCACAACAAAGTGACTATAATCAACAATAAGTTAGGGTATATTTTAAAATAAATAAAGATTGGAATTGGAATGTTTCCAATGCAAAGAAATGTTAAATACCTCAGGTGATGGATATCTCAATTACCCTGATTTGATTAATTCACATTATATGCCTGTATCAAAACATCCCATGTACCCTATAAATATATATAACAATTATGTGCCCATAATAATAAAAAATAAAAATAAAGAATTAAATGCAGGCCGGGCGTGGTGGCTCACGCCTGTAATCCTAGCACTCTGGGAGGCCGAGGTGGGCGGATCGTTTGAGCTCAGGAGTTCGAGACCAGCCTGAGCAAGAGCGAGACCCCATCTCTACTAAAAATAGAAAGAAATTATATGGACAGCTAAAAATATATATAGAAAAAATTAGCCGGGCATGGTGGCGCATGCCTGTAGTCCCAGCTACTCGGGAGGCTGAGACAGGAGGATCGCTTGAGCCCAGGAGTTTGAGGTTGCTGTGAGCTAGGCTGACGCCATGGCACTCACTCTAGCCCGGGCAACAGAGTGAGACTCTGTCTCAAAAAAAAAAAAAAAAAAAAAAAGAATTAAATGCAATATTTTTTCAAATTTTTATAGATGTAAGCAGTAAAAACATTGTTCATATATGTAAGTAAATTCAAATGAAGGTATTTTTGCTTCTGAGTTAAATGCCTAAAATAATACTTTAATCTATCAGCAAAAATTATTTTAATGTTTTATTGGCTGACAACTCAAAGAGATTCTCCTTTAACTTTGTCAAAACCTAAAAATTGGAAATAACTGTAAAATATTCATTATCCAATCACTAAACTCATTCACTTAATTTCTGAGAAGTGTTTTTTTAAAGGCTTTACTGAGGCTTACCAACAATATATTAATTATACGTGTTACTCCTTCACATGGAAGCATTTTGTGTAAGCCAACATTGAAAAAAATGTGAAAAATCAAAATATTATTAATCATACTACTCTCCTGATAATACAGTATTTTTATCTGATCATTAAATATATTCATCCAAACCTCATGACTGTAGATTCGGCTCCTTCAATTTATGGAGATATCTACCAAGCAACCTAATTGTCAAAGCCAGTCCTCATTACCAAACCAATCAGGCAAATCAGATTTGCTTTCTATCAGAAACAGTCTGTCCTCATTTTTCAATTCCAATAAAAGTGTTAACACATGTCCCCATGACAAGCATGTCACTTCTGAATTCTGGAACAGATCTTTGCCATGAGGTTGCTATCTGGACAACATAAGTCTTCACTACCATCAATATTTCCAAGCATAATCTTTAGGAGTAACCAGTTTTTGCTGCTATGTCTTTCTTTTTCCCCCTGTCACGAGCACAGTTACATCCCTGTTGGGTGCTGCCCTGCGACTGGATCCTGAAGTGAAGAGAGCGTGGAGTATATTCTCTTTACTTTTCCTTCATGTACCTCTCCCCGGGAAGCATTGCATTCATTGACAACAAGCAGGAAATATAAGGAAATGCATCACCACTCCCGCTAACCCACTTTACAACAAATTTGAGTTTGGAGCATTGCCACACAAGCTGAAGTACCCTGTTTCTCATGTTATGCTTTTCACTCCACAGAAATATGTAAAAGACAGAGAAAGTCACAAAGACCTACAGCAGCTACATGGTGGTTTGATTAGCGAAGGCATCATCCATACTGATATTTTTCACTGGATCGGAGACTTTAACACCCCCAAACTATCCACTGTGGTAAGATTTCAGATGTGGGAATGCATGCCCTTTCTTTGGAAAGTGAAAAAAAGCAGATGTGAAAACTAAGGCAGAGAAGAACCGTGAACATGGCTTCCTGAATTGCAGGCTCCTTTCCAGGCCAATAAATCACAGAAAAAAGTATGTATGAATGTTGAACATATGAAAACTTATGGTCTTAAAACTTTCTGTACCCATGTACCTCTTGGAAAGGTTCCCTGTTCCCCAGCAGGTACCCAGACCCCAATGTTGCTGTAAATTTCAAAGCAACTGGGCAGATTGTAATTTACAATGCTTGAAAAATAAGATATTTTCTTCTCTACTATTTGTATTAATTTTTATTACTGTATAACAAACAGCAACATGAAAAAATACACATTTGATATTTCACAGTTTCCATGGGTCTGAGTACACAGAGATCAAGCACAGCTTGATCCTCTGCTCGAGGTCTCAGAAGGCTGCAGTCAAGATGTTGGCTGGTGCTGCAACCTCATCTGAGGCTCCACCTCCTCTTCCAAGTTCACTGGTTATTGACAGATTTTGAGTCTTGGGATTGTAGGACTGAGGCCTTCCTTCCTAGGGGCTGCCCAGTATTCCCCACCACGTGATGCTCTCCACAAATGGCAGTTTCCTTCTTTAAGGCCAACAGGAGAATGTCTCTGCTGCTGCTTTTCTCTCTGCCCTATACCCTCGTCCACAGGCCTTGACTGATTAGGCCAGACCCACCAAACTAATCTCCCTTTTGGTAACCTGAAGCCAACGAATTAGGGGGCTTAATTACACCCATAAATCCCTTTACCTTTGCTATATAACATGACATAATCCAGGAGGTAATATCTCATCATCTTTGCCATGGTCTACTGGTAAGAAGCCAGTTACAGGATCTGCCCAGTCAAGGAGACCGAGTTTTATAAAGGCATGGACCATTGGGAGTCTCCTTAGAATTCTGCCTACCATACTATTTAAACTAAAAATAACATTAAAATTATGCATATAACAAACATGGACTGTTTTTTTTCTTAGTTTAGAACATAAAATTTAAAAGACAGTCCCTAGAGCAGCCCTTATTTCATGATCCTTAGGAGAATCACCAGAAAAAGTTAGCTTAAAATGCAGATATTTTTCTGGCCCCACCCCCAGAGACTCAGTTGGCATAGAGTCGACCAGGAATCTGCATTTTAAATTAGTTCTCCTTGATGATGCTGATGCAAGTTCTGACCACATTGAAAATCCCTATTATAGTGCTTCCATAATTTAAAAATAGCTTAAATTTTCCTAAGGCTTTGCAGTTTGGGCCAAAGAATTCCTCTAAATGGGCTGCTTAGACCCTTTGTTTGATAATTCTATGTTTCACAGGCCCCACCTCTCTGCTTAGCACCTAACATATTGTGAAACCTTTATATAGTCTCAGGAAGTACCCTTCTGTCTAGATAGAATCTTTCTTATAAGTCCAAGCTGACAGCCTTCTCTCTTCTGTAAACCAAATATAAAAATTCAAAAATAGCATAAATTGGATAGAAACATGGTTTCTTCTCCAACTGGAATTCCTACCATTCTTGATAAAAGAATGGGAAAGGACAAAATCCTGTAGAGCAGGCCAGGAACCACCCTCAAGCAGCAACCACCTCGTTGGTATGTTCCCCACCAAGGCTCTTGTTGGTTTCTGAAGAAGATAGGAGCTCCTTGGACACACTTTGGTTAGAAATAGGGTGAGAAAGTACTGGTGGCCCCAATGATGTGACTTCCTATTTTTTATATAGAATCTACCTAACTTATGAAACCATCACAAAAGGTGCAAGGAAGTGTGCACTTTGGGTTAGGATGGGCTGTAAGACTCTCAAGTGCCAGAATTTTTCAGAGGAGAAAAACTGAGAAAAGTTCTAGGTGTTACCGAGAGCCAACAGGATATCAGCAGGCATTGGCAGCATCAGCTGCAGACACCCAAAGGGCAATAAGGTGCCACGAAGATAAGTAAGAGAGGAGAAACCTGCAGCACTTGATTCACTCAACTAATAGTTATCGAGTGCTTATAATGTATTGCATGGTGCTCTAGGCGTTATCACAGCCCCTCCACAGCAGTGTATGGGTGTTCCTACCTCTCTGTCTCCACACCAACATTTATTGTTTTGGGACTTTTTGTTAAAAGCTATTGTCACCGGAGTTAAGTGATATCTCACTGTGTTTTTGATTTGCATTCCCCTGATGATTAGAGATGTTGAGCAATTTTTCATATGTTTGTTGGGCATTAGTCTATCTTCCTTTGAAAAGTGTCTGTTCCTATCCTTTGCCAACTTTTTAGTGGGGTGTTTGATTTTTTTCTTGCTGGTTTGCCTGAGTTCTTATAGATTCTAGTTATCAGCCCTTTTCCAAATGTGTAGCATGCAAATATTTTTTCCCATTCTGTAGGTTGTTTACTCACTCTAGTGATTGTTTCCTTGGCTGTGCAGAAGCTTTTTGATTTGATCAGGTCCCATTTATTTATTTTTGTTATTGCTATGATTGCTTTTGGAGTCTTCCTCATAAATTCTTTTCATAGGCCAATAGATGGTTTCACACCCAAATTTTACCAGACATACAAAGAAGAATGGTACCTATCCTGCAGAAATTATTCCATAACACCAAGAAGGAAGGAATCCTCCCCAACATGTTTTACAAAGTCAACATCACCCTGATACCAAAGCCAGGAAAGGATTCAACAAAACAAGAAAACTACAGACCAATATTATGAATAGAGATGCAAAAATTCTCACTAAAGTCCTAGGAAACTAAATTTAGCTCCTCATCAAAAATACAATCCATCACGACCAAGTGGGCTTCATCCCAGAGATGCAGGGATAGTTCAACATACTCAAATCTATCAGTGTAATTCACCACATAAATAGAAGTAAAAACAAAGACCATGTGATCCTCTCAATAGACATAGAATAAGCATTTGACAAAATTCAGCACCCTTTTATGATAAGAACGCTTAACCAAGTAGGCATAGACAGGACTTACCTCAAAATAAGAAAAGCCATGTAAAACAAACCCACAGCCAACATCATATTGAACAGAGAAAAATTGAAATCATTCCCACTTAGAACCGGAACCAGACAAGTTTGCCCTCTATCACCACGTCTATTCAACATAGTGCTGGAAGTCCTAGCGAGAGCAATCAGACAACAGAAGGAAATCAAGGGCATCGAAATAGGGGTGATGAGGTCAAAATGAGACTATTTCTCTTACCCTTTTTCATGCAGCTTTTATTTCAATCTGAGACCATTTCTCTTATCCCTTCCATGTGGCTTTTATTCCCTTCTGTGGAGTTGGGCTTTTTTCCAAGTTGGGGGGTTTTCATTAAGGTGTCCTTATCTGTGGATAGTTGCTAGTTGAACTTTCTGTTGGGGATAGTGAAACGTAGGGCTTCCTATTCTACCATCTTGCTGACCTCACCAAGTAAATTATTATTGGGTTTATTTTAACAAATATATAAGTTTTATAAATGATACCTTTATGGTGAAAATTAAAGCATTAGTGGGTGAATAGGACAGATTTGTTTTTGTAGGATTTTTTTTTAAGGGAAGACAACAAAATTTCCAGACTCATTCCATATAGGTAGTCCTTTGAACTTAAAGCTTTAAAAATACTGGAAAAGAAGAGTGGAGGGGAAATATTATTCATTCTAGTCTCTGTAGTTCTTTGAAACATGACGTTCAGACTTTCTGTTTCAGCTTCACCATGTAAAGAGTTTAAACGTTGTTACTCCCATCTTTACAATAAGAAAAACCTGAATAAACTAAAAATCAATGACTTTTCTAGAATCCATCAAGGAACTGACATTGTAGAGAAACAGACCACTCCAAAATCAAGAGAAACTGACATATGCAGAAAGTCACACCTGGAGAAGTCACTAGAATCATAAAATGGTAGAGACGTTTAAATGGTAATTTTGATAGATTGCTGGAGACTATGTTTGGAGTAGTAAAAGTACAAAATCTCCTTAGGGGGCCTCAAGTCTCTGTGTGCTTTACCTCCATGCACCCCACTGGTTTTCAAGATAATTCTATAAGATCCTCTCATTGCTCTGGCAAAGAGAAGGTAAGGGCATTAATTGTAAATTCATCTAGATCCTTACTCATAACAAAGACCTGTTCTCCAGGTCTTAGCTGGAAAAAGGGATCCCTCCCACTCCATACCTGTCTAGACTTCCTGTCTCACCTTATTGTCACTGGGGAGAAGAGAAAGCGAAAATACTCAACAGGGATAAGAGGCTCAGGAAATAGGTTGGAAACTTTGTTGTAGCCAGGGAGAGGAGTAGGGAAAAGGAGGGAAATAAAAAACTAGCACTAGGAAAAAACTTCAAAGTCACATACAAGAGACACAGTAACACTGAGACTGAGATTTAATCTTAACATTAATGGACACTCCATGTTTATATTTTACTACCATACTGACAGGATTCCTGTATAATAACAGTGGATTATGGCTAAAAGAGATGCAAGGCATATACTTTCTCTGAGGAGGAGTGCTTAGCTTGACTACCCACTCCTTAAGTGTGGGCTGTGCTTAGGGGCTTCCTTACAAAGAGTATAGCATGAAAAGGAGGAATAAAGAATAACTTAACAGTAGGTAAACTTATCAAAATTAACATCGATAGTGATGTTATGTTGATAATATGAACACTTGATAGTATGTGAAAAAAATGACACTTCCTCAATGTGATCTTCCTCCTAAAAATCCATAGCTTGGACTAATCATTAGGAAAATATCAAACAATTTCCAACTGAGGAATATTATCAAAATATCTAATCAATACTCAAAATGTGCAAGGTCATTAAAAACAAGGAAAGGCTGAGAAACTTTCAGCGAAGAGGAGCCGAAGGGGACATGATAACTAAATGTAATGTAGTATCCTACGTGGAATCCTGGAATAGAAAAAGGATTAGGTAAAACTAAGGATATCTGAATAAAGTATAGATTTTATTAATAGTTAATAATACAGGCATATCTCTTTTTATTGTACTTTGCTTTATTGCACATTGAAGATTTTGCAGGTTTTTTTTTTTTTTTTTTTTTTTACAAATTGAAGGTTTGTGGCAACCCTGCATCAGTAAGTCTATTGGTGCCTTTTTTTCTCACAGCATGTGCTCACTTCATGTCTCTGTGTCAATGTTTTTTAGTAATAAAGTATTTTTTAACTAAGCTATGTACATTTTAAGACATACTTTTATTACATACTTAAGAGACTACAGTATAGTGTAAACATAACTTCTATATGCACTGGGAAACCAAAAATGTGTATGACTCACTTTATTGCAATATTCCCTTTATTGCAGTGGCCTGGAAGCAGGCCTGCAATATCTCTGAGGTATGCCTGTAATGTCTCAATGTTGGCTCACTAATTGTGACAAATGTACCATACTAATATAAGCCATTTATAAGAGGGGAAACTGGATGTGGGATATATGGGAACTCTACAATTTTATAATTTTCATGCAAATCTAAAACTATTTTTAAAAAGTAAAAATTTATTAAATATAGCATACCATAAAAAATTATGAGATGTGAAGGAAAAGTAACATATGACTGATACTCAGAAAGTTAAAATACAATCAATGGAAGGAGACCCACAGATAAGGAAGTTATTGGAATTAGAAGACAATGGCTTTAAATTAACTATTGTAGGTGAAATTAATATATAAGTAGGTTAAATAAATGGAAGAAAAAGATCAACAAAGTGAATGAAAAGATAGAGAACTTTAACAGAGAAGTAGAATCACTGAAAATTAATCAATGGATATCCTAAGACTGAAAAATATGGTATTTGAAATTAAGAATAAATTGGAAAGGCTTAACAGCAGATTTAACATCAGAAGAAAGGATCCATGAACTTGAAGACTGGTCTATTAAATTATCCAAACTGGAGAATAGAGTGAAAAGGATGAAGGAAAAAAAGAATACAATGTGAGAGGCATGTGGGACAATACCAAGCTTTCTAACTTACATGTAATTGGAGTGACACACAGAGAATGGAAAGAGAATGGAACAGAATAAATATTTGTAGACATAATGGCCAATAATTTCCCAAAATTGATAAAAATAAAAATATCTAACCACAGATTCAAAAAGTTCAGCAAAATTCAAGCATGATAAATACAAAGAAAACCACATCTGGGCACATCAGTTAAGCTATTAAGAAACAAAGATGAAGACAAAAATCAAAGTATCAGTAAAATAAATTAGTATCTCAAGAATGGAAAAACAAACACCGCATGTACTCACTATTAAATTGGAACTAACCAATGAGCACACATGTGCACAGAGGGAAGTAAAACTCAGTGGGAATCCAGCAGGGGGGACAGGAGAGGGGCAAAAGCCTACCTAATGGATACAATGAACACTATTGGGTGATGGGCACACCTATAGCTAGGATTCAAATGTTACAAAAGTGATCCATGTAACCTAAAACATTTGTACCCCCTTAATATTTTGAAATTAAAAAATATATGTATGACATGAAAAAATAGACCCATTGCATTCAGGTGAGCAACAATAAGAATTACGGCTGAATTCTCAACAGTTACAATAAAAGCCAGAAGGCAATGGAATGACATATATAATGTGCTGGAAGAAAAACTGCCAACCCTAGAATTCTATACCCAGTGAAAATACCTTTCCAATCCCATATCCCCAAACAGAATATGCCTTCTTTCTTCAGAAATCTTTTCTTGCTCTGAAACACTACATTCATTATGGTATCAACACCCAGGCTCTCAGATCCTCTTTTTGACACTCACAACCTCACCAATTTCTATCAATTCCACCTAAAAAAAATCTTTGGAATCCATCACTTCACTTCAGCCTCATTGCTACTGCATTGGTTCACGCCCTCAACCTTTCTTGCCTGAACTATGACAACAGCCCATTTACTAGGATGACCTCCCTACCACTCACTGTTCTATCCCTACCACAATTCCTCTTCCACACAGTTTCTGAAATTAGTTTTCTAAAAACGAATCTGATCTTGTCTCTTTGATGCTTAAAAGTCTCTTTTGACTTTCCATTGCTTACAGAATAAAATCCAAACTTGTACAAGCCATTGATTGTTCACAATCAGTTCCAACAATTTCTCCGGCATCTTTTCTTCCCTCTTTGGTTGTACTTATCAAAATGTAAAATAATGGTAGGCTTCTATCTGTTTCTCTTTTGCTAGACATTAACTCTTCAAAAGAAGTGACTATGATTATTTGGAGAATGTTCTGCTAAAAACTAAAACTTGAAGGAGTGGAGAAGGTTGAAAAGTCATTCTCTTCTCTAGCAAGCGTTGCTAAAACCTCATCTTGATTATCCATGAGTGGGAAATCACCATGGAAAGCGAGGCTTTTAGGGAAGGTGTCGGGGTCGCTGGAGACCATCAGAGGAGCTGCCATGAAGGTGGGAGGTGTGGGTAGTCCTAATCTCCAAGACAGTTAAGACAATGAGACCTCTTGTAGTTCAAGAGTTGGAAGGATGAAGGCTGCCTGGTCCCTAATAATATAAATTGGCAGAGAGATATAAGAGATCATTTTGCAAGGATCAGACCCCAGAGTTGGTTTATTAACAGTGTTTGTGGGGATTCTGGTGCTTTGGATGATGACTTAGGATGGGCCAGGAAGAACCAAGCGTCAAGAGCTGTGTCCCTAAGAACTCAGGCGTGCAGTACCCTTAACTAAGCAGGATGCAGAGATAATGGATTATCCACCCCCACAGCCTGTCCTTCAAAGATTCTCAATGGCTTCAACCGATCTGAGCTGGCAGCAAACCAACAGCATCTGTCAAAATGACCAATTGTCCACAGTGACACCATGTGGCTGCAAGAAGTAATGACAATATCAGATCCATCTCCATGTTCTCCTGACTAATCTCAATTCTTACGTATGTAAGTTAGTTCCTAGAGTTCATAAATATCCCCCTGAAGGGAAGTTGCTGAACTTTTTTCTAATGTGTCATGGGAGAGTTGCACTTTATTTGTTGTTGTTGCTGCTGTAAAAATGAAAAATAAAGAGGTTATGGCGATAATTGCCCTATGCAACTGTGTATACAGCAATTCAAACTGGGGGAAAAAATATTTGCAACTCCTATCACAGAAAGAGGGTTTTTTAAGCCCTGGAATGCCTTTTATAAAAGAAAATGTACTAGAGACGCTGGAACCAGGTATACCAGAAACCATCGGAGCTGTGTGGCTGCTGTGGAAGACGGGAGCCTGGAGGCCACTCTGACTCAGACCCCACATGCTGCCCCACTCCCCAACAGCTGCCTCTGGGCCCTTCCATAGAACCCAAGAGCCCTGCGGAGTGCCAAACCTGCTTTCTGGATGATTTAAAACCAGTGAAGACGTGAAGTCAGAGGATGACACATCGCCAGATCATCTGTGAACAACAGAGGAGGTTTCTAAGGCTGGAGGAGGACAGGGCAAGACTGGGGATGAAACAGGTGAATTGGAAGAATTTCACCAAAGGACAGACAGGCTTTTTGACAGGTATAAGATCACAAATAACGTTAGATATCAATACACACAAAACATGCCAAAGTGAATTTATTCGTAAATATAAAATCTATTTGTAAATCATAATCAAAAACATGCATTGGGAAGAAATACAATCTCTCAATCCTACTAAGAAATCGTGGACTATCTTGGAAATATAATTATCATCACAATATTCTTCAATTGAACACTTTTCTGTTCAAAAAGTTGTTTTATAGCAGACCTTTTCCCTCAAGCCCAGTTTGCAAAAATTATTTCCACCAAAATGAACTCAAATTCCACTGAAAACTAGGGGATTTAAACCTGTGGTGATGAAATCATGTTCCCAAGCTAATTTTTAAGGAAAAAGCTAATAAAAGACATTCTTAACAGAAAAGTGCAGAATGCCTGCTGGGATAAAAATGAAATGAAGTTTCAAACAACTTTTGTGCAAAAATCTGGTAGAAAACACTATTTTTAACAGAAAATGTGGAATTTAAGCATGTTGTCATACATGTCGTATTTTCAAGCTAGTTTTGAGGGGGAAAAAATCTTGGGGGAAAAAAACAACATTTGAAATATAGAAACATTAGGAATTTAATCCTATTGTGTTTTCAAAGCTAGTTTTGAGGGAATTTTTAACAACAAAAAAAAAGTGGGAGATTTAAGCAATACACCTGAAATAATGGACACAGACAAATCCTCAGGAAGGACTCCAAAGTTAAGAGGAAATTGTCCTAAATATGTCAGAAGTGGGCAGGCCTTTGCACCACCTGCCCCTCAGCTTCCCCTCGTGACCAGGTGTGGAGTGTGGGATGCCCTGGGCATGGGGCACAGCTTGGATGAGGCGGTTCCCTTTAGCTCAGGGCAATTCCTTGGAAGTGGCTGAGCTATGAGCTGTCAGCAGGCTGGGAAGTGAATGCCGGCGTCTTGTTTGGGGGACGTGGGTAGTGCTCTGCATCAGCAATAAATTTAGGGAATTTAGGAAGAGATGTGGAACCACACATTAGACAACTCCAGGTATAATACATCAGAATTTAATAATGTCTCACCAGCTCAAGAACAGATGTCTGAATGAAGATTCCAGTTCTCAAACAGGCAACAAGGAAAGTGGTTTTTAAAATATTTAAACAAAGAAAAGAGAAGGAAGCTAAACAAGGTTAATTTATTCATTTTCACCACGTGGAAACTCTGACAAATTCCAAACCCACATGCTATTGAAGTACAAGCGATGACTTAGAAAAACAAAAGCAAGTTCAATCACAACTTTAGAAGAGAAAGCCTGGGGTCGCCTTGATGTAGCTGTTCTATAACAGGTATAAGATGTGGAAGGGACTTTTTCCTATTGCCCCAGATTTGGAGCCTACCATTCCAAGCTGAGACTAAGAAAACATCACATAACACACAACTGGGACCATGGAAACACCCGTGAAACCTCCCCCAAAATTCGCTGCCCCTCACTCCCTTAGACTATAAATGCAAACCTGAGAACCAAAGAAACTGCTGAAGGGAAAAGTCAACAAAAATGCAGTATTCATAATGAGTTTTCCTTCCTCCCTGGGCTCCCTGTCTCACATCAAAGAGGAAGCTGTCCAAGTGGATCATTCTACTTGCCCACTAGAAGGGATACTAGCATTTTATTCTATCATTGGGCAGCGGTCTTGATGAGCTCCCCTCTGTGTGTCTATCTGAGAAAAATGCAAGAGCATGAGGATAGGGTTGCCAGATAAAATACAGGATGTATGGAACTGACTTGCACTAAAAAGACGTTCATTGTTTATCTGAAATTCAAATTTAACTGGATGCCAATCACTTCTCGGCCCTTTCACTAAGATCAAGTGCAATTTAACTGGATGTCCTGCATTTTACTTGCTACATCTGGCAATCTTAATTAGAAAGAACAGCAGGGCAGAGAGAGCTTGTGGCAGAGGGACAGTGGGAAACGGACACAATGGATTTGGATTAGTTGGATTTGAGCTGTCTTTCAAGTACCCGTGCAAGAACCCCCTGATGGACAGATCCCAACACTCAGAACCTGCAGAGTGGACTGTCTGGGGTGGAAACTGTGGTGGGGGGGCATCAGAAATCTGTGGGGCAGCTCCAAAGGGTCCTATACAAAGAACTCACCCACATGTGTGTTCCAAAAGAGAAACACTTGTCCAACAGACATTTGTCAAAGCCAGAGAAGCAGTAACAGAAAAGTGTCAGTCAAGGAAGAAATAATGTGTCTTTCCATGTCCCCCACCCCCGCAACCCCAACCCACCAGGGGAGACAGGAACCCAAATATGTGGAGGTAGAGGAAGAAATGAAATAGCAGGTCCTGCAAGTCCCATGAGTACAGCCAGAAAAGGGGAGGGAGGAGGACAGGAGATAAATGTTAAATTGGATATCAGACTGAAATTTTAAGCTGCATCGGTACATTAGTTACCTATTGCTGCATAACAAATGTAGTGGCTTAAAACAACACACATTTACTCTCACAGTTTCTGTGGGTCAGGAATCTGGGTCCAGCTTAGCTGGGTCCTCTGCTTCAGATGTCAGCAGGGTCCACAGTCACCTTAAGGCTCCAGTGGGAAGGATGCACTTCCAAGCTCACTCACCTGGTTGTTGGCAGGATTCAGTTCCTTATGAGATCTTAAACTGAAGGCCTCAGTTTCTCCCTGTTGGTTGGCCAGAGGTCATCCTCAGTTCCTTGCCACATGGGCATCTCCAACACGAGAACCATTCTAGAAGCCGCCTACCACAGACTGCATTCACTTAATAACTGAGGGTGATCAGAAGGCTATGGTGCTGCCCAAAATGTCTTTTATAGATGAAGAAAGATTAAATAATGCATAACTGAAAAAGGTATTGAAGAAAAATCAAACTTTTATATTTGTGTCTATAAAGTTCAAACAGCTCTATAAATTGGATAAAAGCATTTGCCTTCTGAAAGCAGGCGAGAGTTGAGTAGTAAGGAAGGGAGACAGTGTGGTAATAGAATTCATTCTTCAGAGACCATCATAACCAGGCTGGAAGCCCACCATCACCATTGCTAATATTTTCCTTGACTGACACCTTGGTCATCTCTCTGTTACTGCTTCTCCGGCTTTGACAAATGTCTGTTGGACAAGTGTTTTTCTTTTGGAACATATGTGTGGGTGGGTTCTTTGTAGAACCCTTTAGAGCTGCCCCACAGTTTTCTGATCTAATTAACATTTTTGAAACACAATCTTCTCGGTGATCAGGGTTGTGATGAGCATAGATGATGTACATGTTTGTGTGACGTGTCTAGTGGCTATTACTATGGTTATCATGACCTTTATATAATCCTCCACAGCTCATCTATCCAAGTGACCAACAGAACCCAAAGACAATTATTCTCATCTCTATTTTAAAGGATGAAGATGAAAGAAGTCACAACAGTCAGCTATACTGTTGTCAACATAAGCAAGTACATACTTCTAGATTGTACCTGCATTTTGTCCTAGGTAAGTGATTTTGGTAACACTAACTCTCTGCTCAGTGGCCTGTATTTTCACAAAGAAAGTGGAAAATCAAGCCTGTTGACATCTAGGCAGAGCTCTGCATGAAGTGAAATACCACTTGTGGATATTGTCTCATAAAGTGTCACAGGGTCAAGATGCCAGGAGAGAGTCCAACACAGTCATAAACAAGTGGAGCTTCTCCCTTGTCAGCAAGAGCCTCTCCCGTGAAGCAAAATCACAGCAATCTCTGCCTCATAGTCCAAAGAAAAAATACAAAAGGGGTTTATAAAAAGATTTCTTTCCCCTCCCAAGAAGGAAGATTTTGAAGCTAATGCCACCACCTTCCTCCTCCTTTTGCATCATCATCGTCACCACCACCACCACCACCATCATCACTGCCATTTATTGAGGTTTTCCCATGTGTATTATTTATCTCCTTTTTGTAAAATTATGCTAAAACTTAGCAGCTTACCAGTTTAAAACAACAGATGTTTATTATCTCACACAGTTTTTGAAAGTGAGGAATCCTGACATAGTTTATTAGGTTCTTCTGCTTCAGAGGCTATCGTGAGGTCTCAGTCAATCTGTTCCTGAGGGGAGGAGAGGGAGGGCAGGCTACGGTAATCTGAAAGCCTAACGGAGGCTGGAGGATCCACTTCCAAGCTCACTCACATGGCTGTTAGCTGGAGGCTTCAGTTCCACATCATGTGGGCCTCTCCATGAGCAACACGGAAGCTGGCTTCCCCCAAAGTGAGTAATTCTGGAGAGTAACCAAGGCAGAAGCCACAGTGCCTTTCTATAACCTTTTCTCCAAAGTTGCTCAACATCATTTCCGCTCCAATCTATTTCTCAAAAGCAAGTCACTAAATCCAGCTCAAACTCAAGGAGGCAGGAATTAGGCTTCAATTCTTAAAGGAAAGAGTATCAAAGAATTTGTGGACATAGTTTTAAAAGAGCATGTTACACAGACTGTGGTAAACATGATACATACATTTTCTTTCCTGATGTGAAAGAAGAAATTGTTTATTCATGACTTTATTCATTCAACAAACCTTTTACTGTAGTCTATACCTCCCCAAGGATGTGTGCTAAGTGCCTGCCTTGTTCAGGCATTTTATCCCTTAATGGTTCTTATAACTAGACTATTCTTTTCCTTATTGTACCTGTTAGAGTCTCTTCCTATAGCCTTGCAATAGCATCTTCTCTCCTCTGACCACCAAAATATACCCACATTTATGTTTCTTCCAACCCAACTTAATTCATTACAAACTAGTAGTTTAAGTCTATACTTACATATAACATTTATAATTTAATCATTATCTGCAGCATAGATATAGTACAGTACTAGTTGGGGAAATTTTCAACACAAGCCCACCACATCCATGAGAGAAGAGAGCCAACTTCAGAATGTGATGTAGGAAGAACAGAGGAGAAGTTGTTCTCACCAAAATAGCTACTTCCATCTATTCTCAGGAATTCCAACTTAATAGAAGGCCACCAACTTTACTCTTTAAAACATAAGTGTTCCCAGAAAATATAAAAATGAAACTATTGAGGTGGGCGGATCGTTTGAGCTCAGGAGTTCGAGACCAGCCTGAGCAAGAGCGAGACCCCATCTCTACTAAAAATAGAAACAAATTATATGGACAGCTAAAAATATATATAGAAAAAATTAGCCGGGCATGGTGGTGCATGCCTGTAGTCCCAACTACTCGGGAGGCTGAGACAGGAGGATCGCTTGAGCTCAGGAGTTTGAGGTTGCTGTGAGCTAGGCTGACGCCACGGCACTCACTCTAGCCTGGGCAACAGAGTGAGACTCTGTCTCAAAAAAAAAAAAAAAAAAAAAAAAAAAGAAACTATTAATGGCAATTAACTCCTTATCTAAGATTGCCAGAGGAATAAGGCAAGAAAAAGAAATACAAGGCATCTGAATTGGAAAGGAAGAAGTAAAATTGTCTGTTTGCAGATGACATGATCTTACATATAGAAACTCTAAATATGCCACCAAAAAAACTTATAAAACTAGTAAATGAATTCAGTAAAGTTGCAGGATACAAGATAGACATACAAAAATCAGTAGTGTTTTTATATACTAACAACAAGCTATCCAATAAAGAAATCAGGATAACAATCTCACTTATAATACCATCAAGGAAAAAACCTTAGGAATAAATTTAACCAAGAAAGTGAAAGATGTGTATCTTGAAAACTATAAAATGTTGATGAAAGAAATTGAGGAAGACACAAATAAATGGAAAGATATGTATTTACAGGTTGTAAAAATTAATATTTTTAAATTGTCTACACTATTAAAAGTGATCTACAGATTCAATGCAATCCCTATCAAAATTCTAATGGCATTTTTCACAGAAACAGAAAAAAAAAATTCTAAAATTTGTATGGAACCACAAAAGACCCTGAAAAGCCAAAGCAATCTTCAGCAAAAAGAATAAATCTGGAGTCATCACAGTACTTGATTTCAAAATATACTACAAAGATATAGTAACCAAAACACCATGAAACTGGCACAAAAATGTATAAACCAATGGAAAAAAATAGAAAATCCAAGAATAAATCCATGCATTTGTGGTCAATTGATCTCTGACAAAGGTACAAAAAAAAACCACACACACACAATAGAGAAAAGACAGTCTCCTCAATAAATGGTGTTGGGAAACTGGTTATCCACATACAGAAGAATAAAATTGGACCTTTACCTCATACCATATACAATAATAAACTAAAAATGGATTAAAGACTTAAATTTAAGAGCTGAAACCATAACACTACTAAAAGAGAACACAAGAGAAAAGCTCCAGGGCTTTGGTCTGGACAATGATTTCTTGGATTAGGCCCCAAAAACATAGGCAACAAAAGTAAACATAGACAAATGGGATTACATCAAACTAAAAAGCTTCTGCACAGAAAAGGAAATAAGCACAATCAACAGAGCATAGAGACAACCTACAGAATAGGAGAAAATATTTTCAAATCATATATCTGATAAGGGATTAATATCCAAAATATGTAAAGAGCTTAAACAACTCAATAGTAAGAAAACAAATAGCCCAATTTAAAAATGGGCAAAAGACCCAAATAGGTATTTCTCAAAAGGAGACATACAAATGACCACTAGGTATATGAAAAAATGCTCAACACCACTAATCATCAGGGAAATGTAAATTAAAATTACAATATCACTTCACACCTATTAGAATTGTTATTATCAAAAAGACAAAAGATACCAAGTGTTGGTGACAGTGTGGAGAAAAGTAATCCCTTGCACACTGTTGGTGAGAATGCAAATTAGTACAACCATTATGAAAAATTATATGGATGTTCCTCAAAAAAAATTAAATAGAACTACTATATGATCCAACAATTGCACCTCTGTGTATACATCCAAAAGAAATGCTATCAGTATGTTGAAAAGATCTGTGCAGTTCCATGTTCATTGCAACATTATTGACAATAGCCAGGACATGTAATCAATCTAAGAGTTCACTGACAGATGAACACATAAAGAAAATGTGGGGGGCGGGTGTATGTGTGTGTGTGTGATGGAATGTTATTCAGCCTTAAAAAGGAAGAAAATCCTGTCATTGCAACAACATGGATAAATGTGGAGGAAATTATGCTAAGTGAAATAAGCCGGACACAAAAAGATAAATACTGCATGATCTCACTTACATGTAGAATCAAAAAAGTTGAACTGCTATTTACTAGAAGCAGAGAGTAGAATGTGGTTGCCAGGGTGAGGGGGTGAGGAACAGAGAGAAATAGGGAGATGTTGGTCAAGGGTACAAAATTCCACTTGGATAGGAGAATTCCAAAGATCTATTATACATCAAGATGACTATAGTCAATAATAATGTATTGTATACTTAAAAATTGCCGAAAGCAAGTTTAATAAAAATCATAAGTATGTGATGATGTGTTAATTAGCTTGATTGAATCATTTTACAATGTGTACATATATCAGAATATCACTGTACACTGTAAATATTGTATATATAATTTTATTTGATAATTATGCCTTAATAAAGCTGGGGAAAAATAAATAAACAAAATAAAAAATAAATTAAACTAAAATGTCTAACAACTGATGAATGGATCAACAGAATGCAGTACATGCATAAAACAGAATATTCCTTAGCAATAGAAAGGAATGAATTATTCACACATGCTATGACGTGGATGAACCTTGAAGATATTATGGTAAGTGAAAGAAGCCGGTCCAAATGACCACATATTGTATGAGTCCATTTATATGAAATGCCCAGAATAGGCAAATCTATAGAGACAGAAAGTAGATCAGTGGTTGCCTAGGGCTTAGGGGCAGAGGGAGGGGTTGGATGGCAATAGGGAGTGGCTGCTAATGATGAAAAGCTTTCCTAAGTAGATAGTGGTGATGGTTGCACAAGTGTGAATATACTAAATATCATTGAAATGTACGCTTTAAATGGGTGAATTGTATGGTATGTGAATTATATCTCAGTAGAGCTGTAAAAAATTTAAATGAAAGATCAGTGGGAAGCTATAATAAGATCAAAAGGGCAATTGATATTGATTGGTATGTACTGTAATCAGTTTATAAGATACTGAACACCTGCTGTATATGCAAACTATGATCTAATAAAATTAGAAAAAAATTCGCAGTTCATAACAACAAAATAATTAATTCTATGACATTATGTGAGTAGTTCAATGCATGCTATGGATGTCTGACAAGCAAAGAAAAAGTTAATAACATTTTCTCTTTGGAACAGGCATTTCTTCAATTTTTTAAGTGAAAGAGAGCAATCAAGTTGCATAAAATTAAAATCTTAATTCTTCAGCCCTTGGCTATATTATGTAAAGAAGTTTCATAAACATAAGTCTGTGATCAGAATCTATGGAAATCCTGAGAGAATATCCAACACAAATGAGTTGCCAGAGGATATTTCCATACAGAATTAATACTACCCTTTTAAGATTAACAAATGATTTATTTATAATTGCAGACTCTTTATTGGGGAAAGGCTAAAAACTATTTCCATTCTAAGAAGTTTCTAAACTGTAGCCTTTGTCTACTATCTCAAGGGGAAAAAAAATCTATTGAAAGACTTCACCTTTATTCTCATTCTAATAATGAGGTAAAAACATCCGAGGTGTCTCTATGCAGTGAGCACCTGGACAATATCCAATTCCCAAAGAAACTAAAAATTCTATTCAGTGACAACACATTATTTAACTCACCAGGGCAATTTAAGATAACACAATGTAACTCAAATCTGTGCAAGGAAATTTGTCAGGTGAAAGCATTTCTTCCTTAAGAAACACCTTCTGACAATAGAAGTGGAAAAAATCCATGTCAGATTGTGAGCTTGTTGGGAGAAAGACCCTGACTGATTCTGTAACCATGTGCAAATGAGTTCCCTTCCAGGTCTTTAGTGGGGTGATTTCCAAAGGCTTCAAGCCACATCAATGGCTAGATGGCAGAGGGTAGCAGTTTTTAACTTTTATATATATATAAATTTATTTTATAGATAACATATATAAATTATATATTTATAAATATTTTTATATTTTTATTTATGTATATATTTTTAATTGATGATTTTTACATATTGATATTTATAATTTATATACACATTACATAACATACGTGTATATAAATAGATATCTCCAACAGACCCTCAGGAAATTATTGGTGGAGAAGCACCCACTTTTCTACCCACTGAATCAGCTTTTACTTTTCCCCCGAAAGTTTCTCTAACGCCCTCACGTTAGCTCTTCATGTCACACATTCTCCATGGTAGACAGGAAGGAAAAGATGTGACATCCTCTCTTTATCACCATGTGCTCCTTGGTTATCTGAGATGCAAAATAAATGGGAGGGAAAGAAAAAAAAAATCACACCAATCGCCAGATCGTCTCTTCATAATTTTATATGTGTAATTTTACCTCAGCGGTGATTTTGTTACAAAGAGAAGTTTGAGGGTCTTAACAGGGATTTATTAGAGGACTTTATTTCTGAGCGAGACCTGCCCTCACACCTGGATCAACCACTATGAAGATCTATACTATTCAGTCACTTAATGTCTTTAATTAGCTCCCCTCTGAGATCCACGGCAAAACTGAGGCACTCACACTTATAGTACACAGGAAAGAGTGGACTGGACTCTAAAGTAGGCAATAATTGGCTTCTGCCTCTGCTGGGGGTGCTCAGTGGCCTCTGCAGCCCCCTCTGAGACCTTCATTACAAGTGTGAACACAGCCCCACCTTCAGGGTCTTCCGAGAGGAGCCGGTTTTACTCTGTGCCCAGCACTGGCTGCAGCTTGGTCAACACTTCCTATGATGACTCCCCTCCTGCGTTACATCTCCAGGGCTCTCCTTGCTGTTTCTGGTAAGTGATCGCAGCAGTAAAGAGAATTAAATCGAAAATTATTGGGGATTCTTCTTCCTGCAACTTTGAAATTACTCGGCCTAAACGTTCTCTTAGGAAAAGCTTAGAGCAGAACTCCCTGTTCCCTAATTCTCCAAACAGAGGCTCTGCTCTGAACAAGTTTGGGAAGGAAGGGAAAGAAGGACAAAAAATTAACAATTATTAAGCTTCTAAATGCCAGGGCACTTTAAAAATAGTCTCAGAAAAAACTCAGTAAGGGTGTATGCCAGCATGACCAAAGTGATCATCTCTATGCAGCAAGACACCAGAGGATTTTTCTTTTCTTCTATGACTGAGCAGTATTTTCTAAATTTTCTATGAAAAAAAAAATTGTATTTTGGGATAAAATTTTTAAATGGAGGAAATGGGATGTTTCCAAATAATAAAAGGAACTCTGACTCGCTATCCCTAAAAATAATCACACTAGCTTTTTATTTTCTTTTTATCAGTTTCTCTCCTAATCGCTGTGGGTAAGAAACAGACAATGTTAACTAAAACTATTACAAATTTATTTGCTGTTTCTAATCCTGATTTTTCTTTCCTGGATGTTTCTTTAGAAACTTCAAGCCTTCCTGCTCTTCTCTTTGATTCCTGGAGGGGGAGTCCAGCCAGGCTACCCTCTCCTAGGTCTGGGTCCTCCCCTGGACCAAGGAAGGGTTCCCCCTTCCAAGAAGTGTCTGGAGCTGGTTACTGCAAATTAAAAAGTCTCTTCAAGCCCCTGGAAGAGGCCTCCACCCCCTCAACTGAGTGATTTACGTCTCAAATACTAGAGAAGGGCGAAAGGGGGTCTCCTCCCGTCCCTCATGGTTTCAACCTCCTCACAGTTCACAGGAACCGTGGCCACCTCGTTATTCTGCCCACTGAGATGAGAGGTTTGGACAGCCATGGACCTTCTGATGTGAGCTTGCTCTTGTACTCCCAAAGAAAGAGAACCTGGGACTTGTTAAAGCAAAACTTTAAACAAGCCAGTATTAGTCTACAGGAAAGAGACCAGGAGGAGAGACGATGGGGAATGAACATTATTTAGAAACATTTCTTTTAAAACTGCAGAAGGCTATTTTACCTGAAGACCAGAACCTCCCTGTGTTGGAGGCAGACTCCCGGGTGCCACCATACCTAATATTTCAGATGGAGTCCCCTACCGCTTAAGTAGGACACAGCATAATTAAAGCTCTGAAACACACAATCAAACTAGACCAGGATTAAACAATATCTGTAAGGAGAAACTTGGGAGGTATTAGTCTCTCTAATAGGAAAAGGGAATAAACCCTTGGCACAGGAACACTTTCGGTGAAGAAAGAAAATTATTCAAAAAGCCTAAGGAAATTTTAGGATCCTAACTGCAAAGGAGGAAGACCTTGGTTCTAGAGAAAGCCAGGATGAGGCTGCTACTTATGAAAATTCTTTGTAATAAGCAGAGACAGCCTGAGTCCCTGTCCTGGACGATAGCAGGTGTCCCCCAGGCAGGGTCTCCTCCGGAGAAAGCGGCTTGGAGCAATTACAGGTCCAAAGGCTCTAACCCCAACCCCCTGGCACCAGATATGCTTTAGAATTCTGAAATTTTTGGATTTTAGAAATGAAATCTGGCGCACAATCAATGATATTATATAATATCCCCCGTAGGATCTGGGGCAACAGCCCATTAATGTTTCTTAAGCAAAACATATGAAAATTCATACCAAGTGGGATAAATAAAGAAGATATATATATATGTGTGTGTGTGTGTATATATATATGTGTGTGTGTGTGTGTGTGTGTGCATGTATATATATGGACTCACATCAGTTCAAGTTTTGCTGCCAGATAAGTTATAGGAAAAAGAATTCAATTTTATGAGGTTTTTGGATTTCAGAAATGTGACTAAGGGATTGTGTGGACCTGTGCTTTTTTTAACATCTTTCTTTCCTAGCAGAGACTGAGAACCATGCCTTACTTATCTCCCCTAGCGTGTGGCTTACGACTGGTGCCCAGGAAGCAGGTTGAATTTAATTGCTTATTTCTCAGGCTGTGGGCCTCTCTCCCATCTGCTGGTAACACTGCCCCAGAGCCCTGGACACCCAGGGAGGGCTGAACGGAAAGAACAAGGGGTACTCTGCTCAAACGTGCTCTGAGCCTCTTTGAGGTGAAACAGTTAAAAACAACCCTACTGGAAACCAAGAAGAAGCAAGGGTGGGAGGGGGTGAGGGATAAAAACGTACCTATCGGGTATAATGAACACTATTCTGGTGACAGGCACACTAATAGCCCTGACTTCAGCATTGTACAATTCACCCATGTAAACAAAAACCCTTAATATTTTGACATTTTTTTAAAGTAAATTTTATGTCTAATTTTAACCCATTCTTTCCCAATTCCAAGCGCTTTCATCATTTAAGCCATCCAAAGATTACGAAGGCCAAGAGTTAGATTTTTGCAATAGTATCTTGTTTGGAGATTTGGTAGCGATCGTGCTCAAATGACAAGGATGTCCCATCTGGTCTCTGCAATTATTCATTCTTGTCTCTTCGAATGTACTGGCCTGGAGACAAAGGCAATACTAAAGGCATAGTAGGAATAGCAGTTCCTGTCACACACCCACGGCGGACTCAATTCAGTCCCCGTTTCAGCTCCGGGCCCGCCTTCCACGCGGGGCCCCACGCGGCAGCCACGTGCGCGTTTCCCGCCACCGCTGCCAACCGGGCGTCTTCCTCACAGACCCGCCCCCTCTTTGTGTCGGTGCCAGTCACTGCTGCTCGGGCTGGAAATAGATGTGTCAAGTTGTTCTTTAAGTCCCGGTCCTTCTGCATATGGGACAAGGTCACCCTTCTCTCTTTCGGTCCTACAGGCAGCATAATTAGTCTTATCTTTCACTCCGCCAGAAATAGAGCGTAACTTTAAGCTTTAAAGCAAGGAGGAAAACATGGGCTTACAGTTGAATGCCCAAAGCAACCAGGACACCAGAAAAGGCAGCCACAATAGAGCATCTGCGCTCAAACACCCAGGCCACCTGGGTATTTCTATTCACTATCACCCAGGGACAGGTGCTTTGACAAACAGAGTTGCCTGATCTAGAAAACCCAACATAAAGACGTTTAAACCTAGAGAACAAATAAATTCACTCCCTAACGACAATATTGCAAAATTTCTCAAAAGTCACCCCAAGGTTGCTTTACTTAGTAAAATACCGCAAGTGTATTTTTTCACTTTTTAAAAAAAGTTATTTACTGTGTAAATGATACGTGTATCATTTTTAAAATGGGAGCAATTAAACAGATTATATGGTGGAAAGTCTCAGCTCACGCTTGAAACTTTTAGCCCCAACCTCCAGGGAGGGGAGAGGGGTTAAAGGTAGAGCTGATCACCAATGGCCACTGATTTAAGCAATCATCCCTATGTAATGAACCCTCTATAAAAAGCCCTACGTGATGGGGTTCAGAGAGTACCTGGGTGGAGAACACATTGAGGTTCATCCCAACTCCACAGGGACAGAAGCATCCATGCCAGGGACCCTTCCAGACCTCATCTATGTACCTCTTCATCCAGCTATTCATTTGCATCCTTTATAATAAACCATGAAACATAGGTAAAGTGCCTTCCTGAGTTCTGCGAGCCATTTCAGCAAATTAGCAAACCTAAGGGTTGTGGGAACCCCCAATTTATAGCCTGTCAGTCAGAAATACAGTTGGCCTGGGACTTGCAATTGGCATCTGAAGAGGGGGCAATCTTGTGGGACTGAGCCCTTTAACCAGTGGGATTTGACCTTGACTCCAGGTAGAAAGTGTCAGAATTGAATTGAACTGTCGACACCCAGTTGCTGTCAGAGAGTTGGAGAAGTGGTATTGGAAAAGACACCACATATTTTATGTCAGGAGGTAAAAAAAAAAAAAAAAAAAAAAAGTCTCAGTTGGCATCAGAAGCAACGTGAGAAAAAAACCCTCTCAATATTCAACATGCAATTCATGACTCAATAATATTGAAGGATTACTAATTTCAAGAAATGATAAGAAAAATAATTTGTGGCTCTTCATTAGGCATTCCAGAGTATGTTCAGTGTCTCTAATAAAATGAAAGAAATCCTATTGAAAAGGTATTTTATTCCTTACTGTATTTCAAAAAGAAAACGGATCTCTTTTTAAATGTGAAATTCAAGTTAGGATAATTACTAGAAAGTTTACTATGAAAAATAGTGAATTGAATGCTAATGTGTAAGGTGACTCATGAAACGAAATGTAAATTGCCAGAAATACGTATCTTTGAAGCTAAGACAATATCTCAGGTTTGGATAATATGCATTTTAAAAAATCTCAAATATGATTAACAGAACTCTAACAGGCAATTGATTTACAAAGTCTGAGGGTATTCAGCCAACTTATAGATGTCATTGTCATAGGAGAGCTGAGTGGACATTTATCTGTAGACCAGTACCAATGACCATCTGATTCACCCACATGCTGATTTTCCTCTCACTAAATTATTTTAGGCATAGTGCAGAACCTAGAATCAAATATGTTTGAGTTAGAAAAGACCTTAAAAGTTTAATATAGAATACCCTCCACTTCCTCCCTAAATTGGCCATCAAACCTTTGCCTGAGTTCAGCTGAAAACACCCTCTGTTTTGAAAGGCACCTATTGAGTTGCTGGGTTAGGAGAAACAAGGACCCTGGAACCCATTCCAATTGGTGCACCTGGAGGAGAAAGCCTAAAGAGAGGTCCCTCAACATGACCTCCTGGCCTTTCGCTTTCAAACCCCAACAGGAAGATTGCACATCAGGGAAAAGATGAATGGTGCTTCTTGACCAGACCTGGTTTCACTGACCAGGTTGGCTCTTGTTGCAGTAAACCCCTTAGTCCTGGGAACCGCCTCTGACAGCGCACCTTGGCATTTCCCTCCACATGAGGTAACCTGCAAGCATCACCAGTAAGATCAGAAGCCCCTGAAAACACCCAGGGCATGGCCTTTGCTCTCAGCATCATCCCATTCCACTCACATGAAGGCTTTGGAAGTGGAACAACTGGCTTTAGGGTCCAAAGGTTTAACCGTGATGGATTTGAGGATGACTGCTCTCGGGCCATTTTCAGCAGCATTCAGATATTTAACCAGGGGAGTAATCCACATCTTTTCACCTTAAAATGAGGCCTTGAGTAGGATACATTATAAAGAAAAAGGCCAGCAGGCCCTATATTTGCTTTCAATGCTATGGAACAAATTACCACAAACTTAGCAGCTTAAAACAACACACATTATCTCGCCATTTCTCCAGGCTAGGAGTCTGGGCACAGCTTAGCTGGGTCCTCTGCAAAGCTGCTACCAAGGTGTCAGCCAGGGCTCAGTTCTCCTATGGAGGCATGACTAGTGACAAATCTTCCTCCATGCTCACTGGGACTGGGAGCAGAATTCCTTTCTTTGTAGCTGTTAACACTGCTCAACTCCTAAACACAGCCACTCTCAGCTCCTAGAGGCCACTCACAGTTTCCAGCCACATGGCCCTCTCCATTCATGATTTTCTCACAACATGACCAATTGCTCCTTCAAAGCCAGCAAAGGGAAAGGAGCAAAGCTGCTAGTAAGGAGTCTTACATACCCCGACACGACCACCAAGTGACATCCCATCACCTTTGCCATATTCTACTGGTTAGAAACAAGTCACAGACCTGCCCACGCTCAAGGAGGGGGTCTACAATGGTGTGAATGCCAAAAGGTGGGGTTGATGGGGGGGTCACCTTAGAGTCTTTCCACCACAACCTCAAGAATCCGTATTGTTTAAAGCACCCCAGCAGTGTTGATGTTTAACCAGACTTCATTACATTGGCATAAGATACAGTAGAGAAGGCAAAACAAGGGAAGGATTATTTTATTGGTGCGGTTGTCAACCTTGACTGCACCTTAGAATCACATGGGATGTTTCCAGAAATCCTATGACAGGCAGCACCCCAGAGCAGCTGAATCAGATTATCTGGGGGCAGGTCTGTATTTTGAAACACCTAAGGTGATTCCAAAGTGCCGCCAAGGCCGAGCACCACTGTTTTACTGGAATAGTGAGGACCTAGAGTCAATCTTAGTGAAAAAAAGGCAATCTTTGGGGCTAAGCTTTGAAAACCAAGTGGATGTTTTCCAGGGGACATAGAGGAGGGGCAAGAGACAGGGTAGGAATCTTTTTAGTGATTTAAGGAAGCTGGTGGATTCAGAGAAAGGGATGGATTGGAGAAATGCCTAGTAGGTAACACTGATAAGACTTTGTGCCGAAGGCAAGGCTAACCAAGAAGGAGGAATCTCAGATGACAACCAGATCTTGGGTTCAGACAACTAGGAAGCATAGGAGCCACTAAGTGAAAAAAGAAAATCAAGAGGAGAAGCCAGATGGAGGACGGGGAAGGTAGAGAAGATGCTGAGCACAGTTCTAGAGAGGTCAAGTTGCACACATTTTCCAAGGTGTTTTAATTTAACTTGCACTAATGTTCCACTGGCTTGCTAAATCCATTTAATATAGATTGGGCATTGCCAACATTTTCCCAATTAATTTATTCTTCTATTCTCTTCTATTTTCCATAGCACTCAACTGTCCAGCACAAAGCCTTGTAAATCCCATATCTGCCTCTAATTTCCTGCTCCCCAAAGGTCATTTATTCTTTTACTAGTGGCACAACCTCTTGAATGGCCCCTCCTGTCACTAAATGTCAAGTGAATACTTTGCAAAATGCTAAGTATTGAAATCTTAATAAGTGTTGATTGAGCAATTATTAGGTGTAAGGTTTTTCAGAATCATAAAAATTGAATCTTTTTTTAAAAAGTCTTTTTAATGTGTTAGCTTGAGTTCCTTAGTACCACTTTCTGAAGCCTCCCACTGAAAACGGGAAAATCTTAGTTCCCTGAAACCCTCAGAATGAGTCACCAGGCTTAAGCAACCAACCAGGTTAAAACTATTTCACTCCAAGATGGAAAAGTTGCACCCTCAGGCTGAAAACACAACTACCGATAATACAATATTGTTCCAAAGTAGAAAATCTGGAGATGTTTTAGATTTCTGTAATCTTGGTAACAGTCCAATATGAATAAATGAATATTTCTAAAATTTATGGAACCTAGAGTTATAAGCTACATTACATGGTGGCTAATCATCCAACTGGCCAAGGTCAACATTCATTGGCTTATCTAAACATTAATCAGAAACCTGACTAGTGTTAAACCTTGGAAGAATTAATGTTTTTGTACATAAAAGTTTGGTCTAAAAACTTCTTTACACAATCTTATACAATCTTGAAGTGCTATCCATTGCTGACCTTTAATGATTCAATGGAAACAACATTATAATTATTGCCTCTCTCATAAATAGTGGCCATAATATATGTTTAATAAAAAAAAACTATAACCCAGCATTTCTATTCTAGTCACTTTCTAAGTCACTTTATCTTAAAATATAATCATGTTTCAGATCTACTCCAAGGAAAAGAAACCTTCTTTCCAAAATAAAATATTGAAAATAGCACCTGAAGGCCTTTGAAGATAAGAAAATTACTGCTGTTATTGTTCTTTCTCTACTAAGGAAAATAGAAACACATTTTAAAAACCCAACTTCAGGCTTTAGAGATGATCAAGGAAGATCTTTAATGTGAAAAGAATTCCCAAAAAAGATATTACTAACTGAAACCTCTTGGAAAGAGGAATAAAATGTAGTGATACTTTCACATCTTCATTATTAAGAATGTTATTCAGTAGCCAGAAGATACATTTTACAACAAACCAAAGTGGTGAGATGTTTATAGACAGTATTAGTTTGGGAAACAAAATAAATCTTCCTATTAAACTTAGATGAATATTGTGCCCTGAACGCCCCATAAATTGGGTGAATATGAATCATTGAGAAGCCAAAGTGAAAAAATCAATCCCATAAAATTTTTCATTTGTAAAACAATTTATATTTTCAAAGCGCCTTCACAGCAGTATCACATTTTATCTTAATAACATCTCTATATGATGGGTAGATGTTCGTCATTCAGAAAAAGAGTAGAAATGAGGTTTTACTAATAGTTAGGCCAATATGCTTTGCAAACTGCATCCTATGGCTGGGTCAAGGTGAAAGCATGCAGAGCTATTTCCTACATAATCAAGATGATCATTCACTGCAAAAATGACTCTTCCTAAGGCCATTAGGGAGCTACTACACATAAAAATCTATTTCACAGCTTTTTTCCTGCTCACCAAACAGCCAAGTGGAACACATTCAGGAGATTCTGATTCACTCTTCAACCAGAAGTAAATAACTAACTTCATGGAAGGAAAATATATTGCCTATTCTCTAATATTTGATTTTCAAGAGCATCACTCTTTAACTTTCCTCTGCATGTGACAATCTACTTCTTCACAACCATTTCCATTCCCTCTGCTTTATCTTTTTTTCTTCAACTGAAAGCAGATTCAGAGCTCAGGAGAGCCCTGGGCCATTTCTGTTTACTTAGACTTCAAACATAATGACATATGAAGAGAATCAAAATAGAATAGCAAATGTATGTTTTAAAAATGAATGCTTTTAGGCAAATACACATAGAAAAAGATGTTCAACATCATATGTCATTAAAGAATTTCAAGTAAAACAACAACGAAATACCTCTATACACCTAGTATGAATAGAATGGCCAAAATCCAAAACACTGACAACACCAGCTGCTGGCAAGAATAGGGTGCAACAGAAACTCTCCTTCATTCATTCTAATTCTGGTGAGAATCCAAAACCATAAAGCCACTTTGGAAGTTTGACAGTTTCTTACAGCATAAAATAAATATACTCTTACCATATAATCCCACAGTCATGCTCTTTGTTATTTATCCAAACAAGTTGGAAGCTTATAGCCACACAAAAATCTGCACATTGATGTTTATAGAAGCTTTATTCATAAAGGCCAAAACTTGGAAGCAACCAAGATGTCCTTCCGTAGGTGAGTGGATAAATAAACTTTGATACATCCATGCAGTGAAATAGTATGCAGTGCTAAGAAGAAATAAGCTATCAAGCCATGACAAGACATGAAAGAACAGAACCTTAAATGCATATTACTAAGTGGAAGAAGCCAATCTGAAAAACTGCATACTGTATGATTCCGACTATATGATATCCTGGAAAAAGCTAAACTATGGAGACAGTTTAAAATGATCAGTGGTTGTCAGCATTTCAGGGGGAAAGGAAGGAGAGATGGGGGGAGCATGGAGGACTTTTAGGACAGTGAAACTATTCTGTATGATCCTATAACAATGGATACATGTCACTACACAATTGTTAAGATCCATACAACGTACAACACTAAGAGTAAATCCTCATATATCCTATGGACTTTGGATGATAATGACATGTCAATGTAGATTCATTAATGGTAATGAATGTACCAGTCTAGTGGGAGATGTTGATAATGGGAGAAGTTATGCATGTGTGGGGGCAGGGAGTAAATGGAAACTCTGTACTTACCACTCAATTTTGCTGTGAACCTAAAACTTGTCTAAAAAATAAAGTCTACTTAAAAAATTAAGGCTTGTCTCTCTCTCTCGCTCTCTCTCCCTCTCTCAAACAAATACAAATGTATGTATAACTCCATTGAGACATAACATCAAAACTCTTAATTTGAGGCCCAAAGCAGTCAGTATTGGTAGTTGTGAAAAAATACTCTAGATGGTTTAAATAGAAAATAATTTACTAAAAGATATTGGTAGCTTGCAGAATTTCTAAGGAAGTCAGAGAACTCGATCTGCATGGTACACATCTGGAAGCCACCCAGAAGCAATACTCCATCACAGAAGAGTCTGACCCCCACTGTCACCAGCCATTTGGCCCTGAACACATCAGGGACTGGATGCCAGAAACTTGCCACAGGAGGCCCAAAAGAACCAGATGCCTCCACCATGACAGACCAGATACTCAGTCTTCCCACAGCTGCCTCCTTGTGTTCCTTTCCTATCAAAGTCTAGCACTGACCTATCTGATTGGAAATACCTGAGTCACATTTCTGCAAAGGGCCTAGAAGAAAATCCTTAATTCTCTTATGAGAAGGTGAGAGTACCAATGTGGAAAACTATCAAAGTACTAGAAATCTAGACAGTAACCCAGGTGTCAGTTATAGCAATTAAACTGAGTATGAAACAGATTAAACCTGAAGAAAGCCAAGATCCCAGCAGAGAGCTAGATTTGGGGATTTGTAGCTCATTGGAGAGGTCAAGCGTGGAGATAAACAGATAAGGAATCATAGTACAAGGTGATGGTTAAAACTAAGAGAGCCATCAGCGAGAGAGTATTCAGTGAGAACAGCAAAGGCCAAGGTGGAGCCTTTGGAATCACCAGTGTAGAAGAGGGAGACAGGATAAGAGGAAGTCAGAAAGGAGGTGAAAAATGGACAAAGGTCGTCAACTTTCAAGAAGGAAAGAGTGTCAAGTTTGAGAATCAGCAAGCATGGGTAAGATAAGGACTAAAGAAAACCCATTGGATTTAGAGATCTAGAGATGGCTAGTGCACCGTGAATCTACCTCCATTCCAGCCTCCCACAGTGTGTCAAAGTAGCCTGTTACATTGGTTCCTCCCTCGGCTGTTTTCTTCCAAAGGGCAGGAATGATGTCTCATTTATCTCAGAACCCTAGCACCTCATACAGTACCTGGAACAAGAAATTCAGTAAAGGTTTGTTGACTCTAACTAAACTGAGACCTGAAGTTTCCCTTTTGATGTCCATGCAAGAGGCTAAGGGTGAAATTCCTAAGCATTCGGGTCTTGGGGCTTCTTGACAGTCTGACTCTCCAATTCCTCTAATCTGGAGTTACTCATTTTTAGCTTTTGGGGATCACAAGGTTAAATGAGAGTCCCTTTCCTCGTTTTTTGGAACTATCAGCTTTCCAATAAGATAGTTCCCTTCTCTCCAACAGGTCCATAATAACAGCAACAGAAACACAAAAAGCAAACATATGTAGAGTACTTTATATTTTATATGTATTTTAATACTCATAACTCCCATTTAATACTAATAACAGCTACTAAACTATTTTTATTTTTCCTCTCTTAGAGGGAGATTGCATGACTGGTCTAAAAAGTCACTCACACTTAGAAAGAGGTTCCCTCTGGATTCACCAAATCCTCTGGCTTCAAATCCCAAGCTCGTTTCTCTCTGCTACACTAGCCAGGGTGGCCCACAGAGGTTTCGGTTCTACCATTTTATGCATCAGGCTCATGAGTGATTAGCATTTTGCTAGATCTCATTTGTCATGCTGGCATCTGCTGCTGAAGCCACTGAGGGTGGATATCAATTAGTCATTTCAAGGGATTCAGTTCAAGTCTAATGAGTGGAATGATTTCTTAAACTTTTAGGGGAAAATGTTCAAAGGCTCCCACCTCAGTATAGAGAGGAGGGAAGAGACATTTTTAGGAATCAGGGGTCAGGATTCCAACCTGGCCAGTTTACTTGACCTCTGAGTCCCTTCTTTTGTTTAAGAGAAAGCAGACGTGGGTAGGACCTGGGGCAGATCTCTAAGACTATTGGGGTTGGCGGCAGGTTCTGCTTTACCAGATTCTTATGATGCCACAACTGACCACGGAAACCACATCCTGGGGGTGCAGAAATAAGGATAACAAAAGTAGCAGCCACTGTCCCTACTTTCCCCAACTTCTACAGATGCTTGCTCTTGCTCTCTGTCTCTCAAATTTGAGCAAAGAACTCAATTTCTAGGATATATTGGTCAATACCAGATGGCCCAGAACAAAAAAGCAGGAGCAACTAAACAATTTCATTTAAAGCAAATCAAGCAAAGCTGTAACCTGAGCTTTTTTTCTCTCTCTCTCTTTCCTTAAAGGTTTTAAAAATCTTTCAATACCTCAAGTGGATAGGAAAGTGGGATTCTGTTCTTTGATTTTAAAATATTTAATTCAGCTTGTTTCTGAAATTCAGCTCTCAGGAGGGAAGTAGACTCAAAAGCAAGACATGCTGGGATGGGAGGACAATGGAGCCAGCAAATCTCCATGCAAGGAAAAACTGGGCAGATTTGGAACAGTGGGTCCAGCAAGGGCTGGCCACAGGGAGCTCCACCCAATGGTCAAACATGTCCAAAGAAAGTGGCCAGCTCATAATCTGCTTTGGGACTCTAATTTGCAGCCAGGGCAAATCATGGAGTGAGCACATGGGTTAGAGGACAATGCAGAACTGGGCAGAGCCACATCACCATCCTAGAGGAGAGTAGAGAATCGAGGCATAGTGGAGAGCTTTGCCATGGAACCAGAGAAATGCGATTTGAAATCAGCTTTGCTCCTGCTTAGCTGTGTCACTGGGGCTCCTCTTAAACCTGTTTCTCTTCTATAATGAGGGATGTCCGTGCCCATCTTTTATGATTGTTGTGAGAATTAAGGAAAATGTTTACAAAGCAGCTCATGCAACATTTCAGCAAAACAAACATGAAATTAATGTAAGCATTGATGATTATTATAATGATCTGTCCTTTCTCCATAGCCACTGGCAGTAACTGGGAACATGGAGAACACAGAAGTTGGCCAAAACTAGCAGGAATGGTATCAGAATTGGCATTCTGATAGATGAAGGGGTATTCATTGCATAATTATACAAAGGCACTGCATATTACCCCAGGGGTTGGGTTTCTTTTTTTCTTAAACACAAAAAATACCAAATAATACATGAGACAAGTTATTATCACTTTTAACATCCACCTAGTAGAGTCTCTTGAAGATAAATTCCAGCTCACTTAGAAAAGGGAAGATGGATGGGTAAGTGCGAGGTGCAGCCACCCACTGTAAATCATTTCTGACAAAAGGGGATGTCTAAAGTTAAACTGGCCGCTACAACTGATTGCAAATTACTTCCAAAAGCACGTAAAATAATTAGAAATTAAGATAAGAAAGACCACCTGTGAAGAGAGTGTAGGTTCTGACTTTGTTTCTCTTAAAAGTTTTGACATGGATTATTTTGAACAAGTCTCCATTCTGAAGTGCAAACCATCAGTACAAACACTTATTACTTACTTCCAACCTCTGTGTTCGTCACCAAAATGTGTTTCTTCAGCAAAGATAACCTGGGAATGCAAGGAAGATAAAATTCAAATAAGTTTATTTTGCAACTCTGCTCACAGAAGCTGAAGCAAATATCTAAAAATGTTTAGGGATAGTGAATATCCCTAGAATTAGGGATAATAAATTTTGTTTTTCCATGCAACTCCCAGCTTCAACCAAGGATAATCGAAAAATTAGCATAGCGACAAGATCTATAAAAATGGCAAAGGCAGCCAAGAAATTAAGTAAGACCAGAGACACAGTAGGAAAAAGGAAAGATCTAAATGCAGAGGAAAACTAAGAGGAAATTTGTTCTTTGAATTTTTTGTTCTCTTTTCTAAGATTAATATTTAGAATGGCCTAGAACTGTAGCAATCATTTGTGGAAACATAAATCACATTTGCTTATACAGTTTTCCCATTTACTTCCTACATTTACTCTCAAATAATGGGGGTGGACAAGTAGAGAGCAAGGGCTGAAATCTGCCAAAGAAAAGCTTTAGAATGAAGCTGATAGGTAGTTATTATCTTGGTAAAACCTGTTTCTCTCCAGAGAAACAGAACCAGTAGGATAGATTAGATATAGGATTTATTACAGGAATTGACTCACGTGGTTATGGAGACCGAGAAGTTTCACAATCTGCCACCTGCAAGCTGAAGAACCAGGAAAACCAATGGTGTAATTCAGTCCAACTCCTAAGGACCAAAAACAAGAAGATGGAAGTCCCAGCTCAAACGGGAAAACAAATTCACCTTTTCTCTGCCTTTTTGTTCCGTTCAGACCCTCACTGGATTGCATACACCTGCCCACATTGGTGAGAGTGGTCTTAATCAGCCTACTGATTCAAAGGTTAATCTCTTCCAGAAACACCCTTACGGACACGCCCAGAAGTAATGTTTACCCGCTCTCTGGGAATCCCTTAGCCCAGTCAAGTTGACACATAAAATTAACCATCCATCACAGCTGGTCAAAGAACTTCTCATTATGTAATTTTCATTGCTCTCCAGGACAAAAAGACTAAAATTTTGAAGTACCCCAAGAAAATCCAGGACATGGAGAGAAGAGCCTCACCTGGGGGAAGGGAACAGAGCCTCACCTGGGAGAAGGGAAGAGAGAGCCTTGGTTGCTACCCAGCTGAGGACAAAATAGACTTGTCTAGTGATAATGTTAAAGTCAATTGATAGGGGAAAATCTCCTCTTCTGTGTTCACTATAAAATCCTCAATGAAATCTTAGTCCGCCAGGTTTCTGGGTAAGTCATTCCTTTAAGAGATGACAAAGAGATGCTAGGTTTGCATCCAGGCGGTCACAGGATGAACAAGAGAGAGCAGTTATGGCTTCCAGAGCCAGAAGATGAGAGCAGAGTTGACAACTGGGTTACAGAATGTGGGGAAGCCCAGAGCCAATTCACAGGCATTCATCCAACACCTGATACATGTTTGGCAGGGCCCTTGCCCACCAACATGGGGAAACAAAGGAAAAATAAGATACAGAAGGACAGAAATGAAAATCTTGAGCAAAGAAAAAAACCCACTCACAAAGCACCACTTGGAGGAGGTAACAAAGCTAGAGAATGAAACCTGATTTTTCCAAATCTCCTTAGCTCAAAAAGCAGCCTGTTCATTAGAATAGCACAAGAATCTAAAGAAATAGTCGCTGATTTTTTTCCTACAAAAAAATATCATCCATCTTTCACTCATCTTCCGTGTTTTAATGTCTGAAAGTCTTTTCCATCCCTCTCCTCACCTCTCTCAGCCTTTCTCACTTCATCTTTCTGTCCTGGAACACCAGGAAAAATAAATGTAGTCATGCATTTTTGGGGGTGTTTATGTTTCATAATATTGCAGCTTTCCATTAAAGGAGCATCATGTCTAGGAATAAAAGACAGTCATCTCTCAAAATAAGGATGGACAGTATGGAATGCCTCCCATGTAGTCAGTTTTGAGCTAGAAGTGGTGAAGGATTCAGAAAATGTTGTGATCTCGTCTCTTAATAAATTGATACTCTTTTAGTGTAAATGTTGATAATATGTAAGAATAGCTCTGTAATGCACAGTGAAATTTACTTATTCCTGGATTTTTCAGATAACAACTTAGGCAAAAAACCAAAAAACCCACAAATGGCAATATCTGCATAAAAACAAGAATATTAATTCAATGCAAGGTACAGTATTGACTGAAGAGGAAATAAGTTTATATTCATAAACCAAAAATATAACACTGTATTAGAAAGAGAAACAGAAAACAGTACAGACATTTCTTAGGCAGCCGTCTGGCCAAGAGGAAGGTACAAATTAATTTTCAAATGCAATATCTTTCCAACCTGCAAACTGGATGCTTCTGTGGTGCCATCTTGTTCCTGCCACTACTGACTCCTGAAGCTTCTGACTAGCCCTTCTGTGTTACTCACAGTCTAAACTCTCAACTGGTTAAGTGGCTATCAATGATCAGCACATACCTTGCTTACTGATATTTATACCATTTTAATGTCCTAACACTTCTTTGCCAGGGTACACAAGTGGTCACTTATAGTTAGAGACAGAAAGATAAAAAGCAACCTCTTAATACACTAAAGAAACAGCTGTCTCCAGATAAATATCCCAGTAGCTTTTAGAGCAAACCTTCATTGCTAAGGAAGGATTGAACTTTTAAGCCTTTATCTTTGTGTTGCCCAAAGGTACAATTCGTTTAAGTGTTGCCAGCTAAAATTATCAGAAACAAAGGGCCAGCAGGTTATCAATAATAGGAAATATACAATAGAAAATTAAAATAATTAAATAAAATGTTTAAGGTGGTAAAACAAATGAAGATTTGCTAAAGGGAAAAAGAAGATTTGCAAGAGGAAAATGTGAAGGATATGATCATATTCCTGGATTTTTGACACTATATCAATTATTAACTATTTTAAAGTAGAATACAGAATTAATGTTATTAAAAATTTAAGAAGTATTGTTAATTTTTAATTTTAATCTATAATTTTAAAACTACTAATACGGGAGTTGGATTGTTTATGTTGATACAAATATTTGTACCTATTTATGGGATACATGTGATATTGTGTAACACACATAAACTGTGTAATGATCAAGTCAGGGTATTTGGGGTGTCCATCACCTTGAGTATTTATCATTTCTATGTGTTGGTTTTAAAAATAAGCTTTATTTTTGTTTTCTTGTTTTGTTTTTTTTTTTTTTGAGACAGAGTCTCACTCTGTTGCCCAGGCTAGAGTGAGTGCCGTGGCGTCAGCCTAGCTCACAGCAACCTCAAACTCCTGAGCTCAAGCGATCCTCCTGTCTCAGCCTCCCGAGTAGCTGGGACTACAGGCATGTGCCACCATGCCCGACTAATTTTTTCTATATATATTTTTAGCTGTCTATATAATTTCTTTCTATTTTTAGTAGAGATGGGGTCTCGCTCTTGCTCAGGCTGGTCTCGAACTCCTGAGCTCAAACGATCCGCCCACCTCGGCCTCCCAGAGTGCTAGGATTACAGGCGTGAGCCACCGAGCCCGGCCTATTTTTGTTTTCTTGTTGCCGCCATAATCAGAAGGCACAATTTCTTCTAATAGAATGAATCGCTGATTTGATGTTAGTCATCTACAAGAAAATAAGGTTTGAGCAATATAAATTTTCTTAACAAACTTGAGTGAATTAATTATATTAAGCAATATAAATATGAATTTTTGTCCACATAACAGCAGATTAATCAATTCAAGAAATAGCTCATTGGTGCTGGATGCTGGTCTTGTGAAGAAGCCACTTGATACAAAATGAGACCAAGAAAACCAAAAGACAGTAAAAAAGATTTTAAGTAATAAGTTATGTCTTTCTGGGGAAAACAAAGGAATCTGTTTCACTTTAAGTAATATTCAAAAATATAGAAGCAGAAATTGAAAAATTAGGTCCATGTTATTTAATTTGCAAGATGGCAGGAAAAACAGTGGATTTGCATGTGTATTGTCATGCAAATAATTAAACTAGCTTAAAAAGAATTTTTCTCTTCAAAATATCTTCCCTATTTGCTTTATTTTCCATGCCACCACCCTGAGATGGATGTGCAAGCCCAACAATATACAAATGTCAATTTTCAAACGCCTCATCATGACCCTGTACCAGATTTGGGAATCCTAAGTATTTCTAATATTCTTATGTAACAACAAAATCTCCTCTTCTATAACTGTTGGTAGGTCTAGTGTCATCTGTAGAAAGGTGTGTGTGTGTACCATAAAAGACCCAACTTACATAATTCAAGAGGATGATCTGGTTTAAGGAAATTAAGCTGTGGTGCAGAAAATCTGAATTCTAACCTCCGTCAGTTCACAAAAGCCCCACATGTCCCTCTTTGATATTTGTCCTCATTCTGAGTATCGGCCCCTCCTTCGTTACCCTCTATCACAATACCCTGTTTACTTTCTTCATAGCCCTTATCAAGAGCTGGAAATATTTCATTTCTTCATTTGTTTCCTTGTTTGTCTGCCACCTCTGATGAGAATGTAAGATACTCTAGTGTACACACAGCTGTTTTTCTTGTTCATTGTCAGAGGCCCAGAACATAGAACAATGTCCAGTAGTAAATTCCCAAAACTTTTTTGTTGAATGAACAAATGAATTCTAGTTGTAACACTTGAGAAAGAAACGAGAGCATCCCTGGCATTCAGAAGCTAGCCTGTCTCTCACAGCTAGATCCTGTGATTCTCCATTAAACATAAACCATGTCACAGAACGCCAGCCTCTCAGAAGGCTTCTCTGAAGCCATGACAAAAGAAGACAAAGCAAGGTCACTTCATAATTTTGTCTAAGCACAGACAAAAATCAAGGTCACTGTACCGTCTATGAAATACCAAACACCCCATCTCCCCGCCGTAATGGCTGACTGCTACGTCTTCGCCAATTACAGCTTTATTCTCTCTCTAGTCTCCCTCTATGTAGGTAAGTCACTGAGATCTTTGATCGCAAAATTGCCCTGCTTTCTATTTCTAATAGCATCCAATCTAGAGTGAATCCCTGCTTCCTTAGACCCTCCCTCACATCAACCCACCAAAGCTCAAATCCTATAAGGTCCTTCCTAATATCCTTTTATTGAGACACCTCTGATCCATGGATGTGTGTTCTCTCCCACACTGCAACAAGTAACAAACCAAACTTGTTCAACCACACCAGTGCTTCTGGAGATCTTTGGCTAGACAGCATTAATGGGGTATTGCACAAAAAAAAAGCATGAGGCAAGAGTAAGAAGTTCAAACTTAGAATGGTCACAAAATACTAGCTACTGTTAGATATTTACTGATGATGACAATAATAATAGATAGCATTACTCGGGCCACTACACCATGCCAGGCACCGTGCCAAATCTCCTTTAATTCCTACAACAACACTATGAGGTAGATTCTATTATCTTCCCCTACCTTACAGATGGGGAAACTGAGGCTTACTAAAGTAACTTGCTCATGTTCACACAGCTAAATAAATGGTGGAACCACCTTTAAACCCGGACATTGTACTGAACTCTCTCCTGGTGGCTTCTTTTCAGAGAGGGTTATATTTTATAGTACTATATTTCTAGATTTCATTGACAAAGATACTGTGTTCAAGGTGAGAGAGACAACCTTCAAAACCAAGAAAGATAAGAATTTCAGCATCTGTTCAGAATATCCTGGAGGGCTCCCCCTGGCCTCCACCAAAGCAAATCTTCAACTTCTGCTCTTCAAAGTAGCTTAGTCATTAGCACAGAATTTGCATCACAAAACCAGTTCTCAGCCGGTATGTTTTTTAAAAGCTAAAAGTGACTATCTTTCTGACTACATAAATGTTTCTCTGCCAAACAGAATATGGGTTTTGTTCCTGCCAAAAGAAAAGATCATCCTTTCAATAAAAGCAACAGACTATTTTTCCAACTGTGCCGTGAACGTTCCGCAGCCATCAGTGAATGGGCTGGATCCACAGAACATCTCTCTCTTTTCTGAACTAATAATAACCAGGAACAGTCACATCCAAAGCCAAAACAGAGCAGAAAGCTGCAGGATTTGTGCCCTGAAGAAATCAAAAGAAATGTCAGGGCCGGGCGCGGTGGCTCACGCCTGTAATCCTAGCACTCTGGGAGGCCGAGGCGGGTGGATCGCTCAAGGTCAGGAGTTCAAGACCAGCCTGAGCAAGAGCGAGACCCCGTCTCTACTAAAAATAGAAAGAAACTATATGGACAACTAAAATATATATAGAAAAAATTAGCCGGGCATGGTGGCGCGTGCCTGTAGTCCCAGCTACTCGGGAGGCTGAGGCAGTAGGATCGCTTGAGCCCAGGAGTTTGAGGTTGCTGTGAGCTAGGCTGACGCCACGGCACTCACTCTAGCCCGGGCAACAGAGTGAGACTCTGTCTCAAAAAAAAAAAAAAAAAAAAAAAAAAGAAATGTCAGCAATGTATTAATAATATCTCCTCAACACGGGATTCTATGTCTTCTCTCACTTCTGAGGGAAATCTGTCGGATCCTACTGAAGCTGAATCATTGCTCCCTAATGCCAACCCAGGTGCGTGGCTGACTAGATTATGACGAAATCTCTGAGGCACTGGGCCTGCATGTGATAATAAAAACAAGATCAACAGATAGCCAGTGAGGGGGGGGGTTCTATTCACTGACATGCGTTTGGCTTAATTCTGTTGGGACAAAGTGGGTGTTTACTATAGAACAAAGGAAAGAGACACAAAACCATAGAGCCATACTATTTCCTGTTTAGGCCTGACACAAAGACCCTAAATAAGATAAATTCACACAAAAAGGAAGCTGGAAAAATTCCTGAAATAGCCAGTTATGAAGACATTTCCGGGAAGAAGAAGAGGACCCCTGGGAACACTTCCATTTCCCATAGGAAAAGCCTTCCTTTAAAAGTTGTTTACTCTTCTCTACTAATTCAGTGGCTGAGGCCAGCCTGCGGACTAGGGTTGGGTAATGATTTCACAGAATCGACTAATCCACTTATGTATTTACTTAGACAAAATAAGTAAAAACATTATTACATGAGGGTCTATAACATTGTTTTACTTCACAAAGAGGCCCTTTCTTTGGAAAAGGCTGGAAACCACTGGTCTATGCCATATATCCTCATTCTGTTATTAACAATTTCATGTGAAACAAAACTCAAAAGCTTACTAAAGTCAATACTTGTTAAGCAGCAATTTAATTTCTCCAAACCTGCAACTCTCTAAGGAATATCCAGAGTCACTGAGATATGGAAAAATGTAATGAAATAGTAACAATTAAATTTATTTTATACAAGGACCATTAGATACCTTAAGTAAAATGTAATCTACTGACTGCTTCTTTAGTATGATTCATAATTAAGTCATGTCCAAAAGGTGTTCATGTATTTATAGTTATATTTACTTGTTCCTGGTTCTAGTACATTAGTTCTCATTCATTGATTCTCTCTATAACAGGTCATTTTTGTAGCAGTCTTAAAACAGTAGGAGAAGATGAGGACTCTGAAGTCCTGTGTGCTCCATTTCTCATTATAATATAAACTAAGATAACAAAATATACCAAACCACTCCTTTGGATTTATTCCAACTGTTTCTGAGATTCTACAATTCAATTCTGAGTATTTCATGCATTAGTTACCCCCTTATCTCCTTTTGTCTTCTTAAATTGTTCTTCTTAAACCCATATCCATACTTTCCAGAAACTTCTGAGAGTTCTTGGGATTTCCATTTTAAAAATTGCAAAAGGAAATGCACTAAAGCATAGTGATTTCTCTGGATGATCTATTAGAGTTTTTTTCTTTTTGCAATGAGTACATGTTCTTATAACAAGGAAAATATATTAAAAACAAAATGTGGAAATAATAATTCTAATTCTTCCCATGATAACTTGCAAACACTACAGCTTACTAACTTTCCCCACTCATTAGACATCTGATCTCATACCTTTTTCATCCAATGCTTCTTAAAAAGCATTTGCAATAACATTTGCTAAAAACAGAAATATCCTAAGTCTATTCCTGTTCACACAGATTGCAGAGGACAACAGCTCCTTCCACCTATCTTCCTTGTCATTCTCTGCAATCAACAAGGGTGGGTGGAGTTTGTCTTTTACTTTCTCCTGTCATGTCCTTTCTCTACCACCAGCAAGTAGGACTCTGAGCTTTTTCGGAAGCAGAGAAGTGACCCTGTGTCTGCATCCTCCAGGCCTGGTTTCTTGATCTGCTAAATCAATCTAGGAAATTCTCTCTTTCCCAAGCCTATTTTCAAAACCTCTTGGTTGTATTGCAAAGATGGAAGGCGTAGGGGAACTTTGTTTAAAATAAACACTTACTTACATTCAGTTATTATTTGCAAACTATTATCCTTGCTGTATATTTTTCCTTTACTTTTGTGATCAATACTTTGAGTATTTTCATATTATTAAACTGGGTTTCCAGGAATAGAGTCCTAATTTTTAATTTTGCCTTTAGAGAAAATAAGGATTTAATGCAGCTATCATACGGGAAGGAATTAGCTAGCAAGTCGGAAGCATAAAACCCAGTTTCCTTCTCTTATTCCTACCTTTTTTAAATCTTCTATTTTAACCAAGTTTCCCTTCTTAAAGCAATGATCTGCCATAATTATTTGGTCAGCCTCCTCTCCTCTGTCCTTTTTGATAAAATAAGCAGGGAGCAATGACATTCTGGTTTTCTGTAAAGGAAAATATCAAAAGGCTAATGCATAGACAAAAGAAAACAACTGATGGTGTCGCCTGCACTCTGGGGAAGAAATATAATTAACACAATCATGTTCAGGCAAGCCCCTTCTTGTATCGATAAGAAATTAGATGCTCTAAAATTAAACTCCAAAGTCATGGTGATTTGACCATACAGAAAGCCGACAGTATTGCAAAAGTACCAGCACAGGTCTGAGATCTGAATACCACTGGGCATCTCTAAAACTGTTGTTTCCTTTTCTCTCCGTTTGATGCCAAGTGGAATAATTCCACCTCTGTTGGCACTTTGCTTAGACTGAGAAGGTCATATAGACTCTGGTGACAACCTATCATCCCTAATAATTCATACCAACCTCGCTTCTTAACTACTCTACATCTTTCCTAAAAAACCAGCCAGTCGTCCTCCCAGGCCACTGTTCCCAAACCTCAGGCTTTCTCAGCACACAGCACTTCTTTGTTGCATACATACGATTGCAGTTATTTCTAATGGGCTTCTCTGTGGTTATTTCTCTGTCTCGGCAGGGCTTCATCACGGAAGAGTAGGGCATTAATGATCTCTATTCAGCCTTCTCTTCTTAAGAGCAATGGAATAATTGGGCCTGGTTGCTGATCTTTCTGGGTCTCACCTTCCCTCCCACCACCTTGGCCTCACCCAAGCCCCCCTTTGTGAATATCATCAGTTTCCCTCGCTTCCCTCCACTCAGTTCCTCATGGTACTTGAAAACACGCCGCAAGCATCACTGTGTGTTGTAAAAAAGTTTTCCTCTGCGTGGTGTGTTTTGCTCCCTGTAATTCCTGTCCTTACTTTCTTTGAAAAGATGACTTTTTGTGATCTTTCATCTTAGAATATTGATCAAATCAGAAGGAGAAAAAAAGCAGGCTAAGAAATATCATTAGACTCCTTTCCTGGGTTGGTGTGAGAGAAGTTAGTGACTATTTGTAAAAAGAGAAAAATAAGAAGACAGCTCTAAGGGCCACTAGAGGACTTAGGTTTATGTTTATTTTAAGATGCTAAGAAATGTTTAAAGGTTAAAGAAATCAGAAGTGTTTTGTATAATTGACATAGTAAATGCCCCTTAAAGATACTGGACGCTTGGTTCTGCAGGTTCCCAAGGGAGGGTATAGCTTTATCAGGATATGCTGAACCACAAGTAACAGGAACCCTGATTCAACTGGCTTAAATAAATAAGGAAGTTTATTAGATTACAAATGAAGATGTGAATAGTCAGCGGGGCTGCAGGCACAAAATGATCAGGATTCTAGTTCTGTTTGCCTATAACTCAGCTGATGTCCTCTGTGTGTACATTTTGTCCCCAGGTTACCTTTCCTCATAGTTACAAGATGGCTGCCAGCCACAACCGGCACAACATCCCATCTTGTGTATTTCCTGTAGATGAGACGATCTCTCCCCTTGTCATGGAATATAAGTCCATGTTAGTTAGATCTCATGCCCCACCTAGGCCAATAATGTGACTGCAGAAATTTCACCTGCTCATTGGCTTAGACTATGTAGGATCCACCCAGGGGCTGGGGATGGAGTTGGTTCCCCTAAATCACAGGACTAAATGAAGGCTGACACCTGGACCACATCAGGGGCCTGTCCTGTTAGGATGGGAAGAAAGAGAGGACAGGCATCCAGTAGTATCCACTGCAACAGCATTACAAGTGTGAGTTTTGGTGTGCAACAGACTGACATGCAAATTCTAGCTTCAGAATGTAACCTTAACTACTTAATCTCTCGATATCTCAGTTCTGGCATCTGTAAGATGCCTCACATAGTGGTTGTGAGGATTAAATGAGACTGCATAGAAATAAGAGGGCACAATATATGGGAAGGGGACTCAGTAAATGATGGTTGTGACAAATGTTTATAAGGCTACTGTTACTACCATCATTAGTGATGTTGTCGTTATCATCACCATCAGTATTCAATATTACAGGCCTCCTTAGCAGCTCTATTTCTTGATCTAACTTGTAGATTTGAGGGATTTTCTGGGCAGCTAAGGAACCAAGGCTTATGAACTGGACAAGTACTTCCCAGTCCCAGCAGGAGGGGATTTCTGTAAGTGGATAAAAGCTGTTGCCCTCCACCCTCCCAGGGAAGCCATGGCACAGACCTTGCAGTCCTTCCAGCTATTAAGAATTCTCCAGATGACTACGCACAATCCCTGCAGACCAGGAACACCCAGTCCTTTGGAAAATTGCAGCCCCAGTCCTGGGAGCTTTTCTTCCCCCTTTCCCAGCTGCTCCCAGGATCCAGTGTCACAAGAGGCTCCCCAGGAATCAGCGTCTGTTGGTTGGGGTGGTTTCTGCTCCCTTTGCTTTGTATCATGACCCTGCCTCACCCGTGGAAAATGGGAGCCAGTGAGTCCTGCGGATATTTGCTCTGCCACTATACCTGAAACTAAACCGTCCGCTAGCCCCAGTATACAATCCCAGTTGGTTACAGAGTTAAGAATACTGTAGTACCCTTTTCCGGCTCCACCATCAGCTGCAAGAATTCCCCAGGAGACTAGTCGGATGCCCTTCCCCTCCCACCTCTTGTGCACCTGTTCTTCCCAGTCCCTGGAAACCACCCTCCCCGGTCCTGTCATGGCCCCGCTCCAAGGAACTGCACTGTCAGCCTGTGCAAACCTGCAGACCTCGGCAGGGTCTGGTGTGTTTACCTTTGTTCCTCAGTCCTCCTCACCCTTCCTATCCTCCAAGGCCCTGTCCTAACCACATTCCCTCTCCCCACAATACTCCAGTCTAAGTTTAGCATCAGTTCCTGGGAGCCCTTTCTATTCTTTTACTTCAGTCAGTGCTGGTGTTTTTTAAGAGAAACAGCAAAATTGAAAATGGCTTTTTCATGAACAGCAACCGTAATGGCAGGATGGAACGGACTGGGATTTGGAGAGTCAGTCGTACCGAACGCAGCTCTGCCAGAGCTATCTGACCTTGAGGACGTTACTTAACCTCTCTGAGCTTCAATTTATTCATCTGCCTACTAGAGTTGTTTAAAGGTTAAAAATGACATAAATGGAAAGTGCTGAGCTTAGGACCTGGCTCACCAAATGACAGCTTTAAATTGTGATAGTTACAGCAGTAAGTGAAGGAAGTAGATAAGGCAAATTGTATTTTAGAGGAAGAATTCTCAGCCAAAGATAAGGGGCACTCTCTTCTCCTTGTCCAATCCTAATTTCATGAACAAATTATTTTTATAAGATTGTGAAGGAAAAATTCAGAACACCAGGCTAGTAGACAGCAACCAGAAAGGTTTCTACGCAAGCCCTTTTATTTTCTACTCACCCCTTGGTTGGTGAGTTTCCTTTCTTAAAAGGTTTCAACAGTTCTTCAGTGAGGAGGACTCCCCTGTTTTCATGAGTCAAGCAAAAAGAGCCCCTTCTGGTGTCAACCTCCATGGACCGTCCCTGCTCACTCTTCCTGAGGGCGAGGTGACCTCCTCCCTCCTTCGTGCCTGAATAACTGACAGTGATGCCACCCAGTTATAGCTTTGTATTTCTCTTCTGGAGCCATGAACAGTGGACTTTCTCTGCTCTCTAATAGCAATATTAGAAAGCTGCAAGTAGGCAAAAGTTCCCGTCACAAATTATAGCCAGACAGAGATGTTTGAAGTATGGCTTTATTTCATCTTCTCTCATTAAGTGTGTAACTTGTATAAATTATCTCCTGGGATCCTGTGCTCTCTCAGTGGCAGTGTATCAGTGTTATCTTTCCCAAAGGAAGATTAAACTGTTACAGTATATCAGTCAGTCCAACCAGGGGACTGCAGCTACATAGTCATTTAATCAGGAAAGTTGAAAGTAAAGAATTATTAACTATAATAGGGGATTGGCACAACAGGCGATTGACTAGTAAGAAGCAAACACAACTCTAGAGAATTTACTAATAGGAAGCACAGAGAGGGAGCTCGGCCACCACTACAGGGCTGAGGTAGGACACCCAAGGAGAGGTTCCCCTTTCCCCAGGGCTGAGATCCAGCCCTTGTGGTGGCGGCCTCACTGCGTGGCAGGGACGTTGCTAAGGTGCCACGGGAGTGGAACTTGCTGAAAATCTCCCCTCTGGGGTGGCGTGGAAAGCGGGCCTCAGAGGGACCTCACTCCAAAGCGCCCTGAGGGGTGTTGGGGGAGCCAAGCATGGGCGGTGCCTCAGTGGCCCCACTCGGCTGTGGAGCCGCCCAGAAGCAGCGCGGGGAATCTGCCGGCCGTACCTGTGGAAAAAGACGTTGACCGCAGGTTGCTGGAGAAGTCACAGGCTGTAGGCACCTGCTGGGAGAACAACAGAACCGAAAAGTGGAAGAAACCCCTTGAGGTGGAAGCCAGAGCAGGGGGAGACTAGAGAAGCAGCTTATGTGTAAGCAGGAGCCGGAGGACACCCCCATGCGGGTGGGCAGGTGGCATGCCTCTGGGTTGGCACCGTTCGGTAAGGCAGCTACCAGCCGCATGTATGCATCTCTGTTTAAGTTTTAAATAATTAAAAATCGCTTCCTCAGCCATAGTGGCCATATTCCAAGTGCTCGATTGCCACGTGAGACTAGAGGCGGCCACGGTTCGCCTTGCTCCAGGGGCTGCGCTGCCTGTGGCTCTGCCTGTCAGCCTGGGAGTGGCCGTGCACTGCTGGCTGTGTCTGACCCTCGGGCAGCATCGCTGGCTTCCCACAGCCTTTGCGACACGTGCAGGAGATTCAGACTGTCCTAAGTGCCCTAGTGAGAGGACCCGGGGGTGGTAAAAATAAAACCAGCTTTATTATTTTTAGGGTTCTTGTGTATAGTGTGTTACACCTACATTCCCCAGGCTGGAATCCCACAGCACATTTATCAGTGTACCAAGGAACAAGTGTTCCATGACCAATTAAGATTTGAAAACACTGGTTTAAGCCAAATTAAATAAGGTTCTTTTTACATAGCAGACAACGTCCCTGCCCCGTGTTCCTCCCAGTCCTCCCACTGACCTCCGCAGCCATGGTCCACTCTCCGAAGCCCAGTGACAGGCTGGAGGCGCAGGAAATTGGATGCATTGTCTCAGCAATAACTGATGGAAGCTGGTGTATAACCACCCCAGCTCCTTCACCTCTCAGGTGGGATAATTCTGAGGCGTGCACTTCACGTGCCCTCCTGGAGTTTGCCCTGGGACGAAGGTCCAGTCACCCACAGCAATCACTGACCTGGTAACGCACACCTCATTGGCTCTCCGCCCCTCCTTGCATCCCTTCCCCACTGCCCTGCTATTGTTTCCTCTCTCTCCCAAACGAAACTAATTGCCCTGGAATCTTGATCTCACCATATGCTACCAGGAAAACCCGAACTAAGATATTTTAGGGGACTTCTTAGCTTCTTAACATACGGATGAGCATTATCAAGCTTCAGGAGAGAAAGAGCACATGCAGCGGTTCCCAAACTTGTCATTGGGTCCACCTTTATTTGGGATTCCTGTCACATCTCCCTGAACAGTGTTCCGTAAAACCCAGCACGGGAAATGCGGGCTTGAATCACAGAGAATGGGCTCCAAGCTCATAACCCGCGCAAGGAACCTGAGAGTCACTATGCGCTAGACAGTAGCTTAAAGACATAAGTCCAATGGGCCTTATCTTTACAGTATTAGGAGTTCTCTGACATCGGAATAGAAAGAAAATAGACCTCATTTTCCTGCCTCATTCAAAGCTATCATGTATTCCTGATAGAAGCTCTGTGGCCAGTTCTGCTTAAGAATGGCCTCGCAGTGCTAAAGGTCAAACACAAGGATGAAGGGAGTAGGAGGCCAGCACCTGAGAATAGATTTAAAAATCAGGATTCGCAGTATTGGGGTGAAAAGTCAGAAAAGTAATAAAGTAGAAATATATAAACAGTAAATGGCAAAAAATGGAATAAATGTCTTTATTCTTCATATTTCAGAATATTAGGCCTAAAGGACAGCTCTTTATGTCTGAAAGAAATAAGTCGAAGATAAAATAGAGCAATTACCACTACATACAGAGGGTATTTTATACAGCAGTTAGGGTTATATTACATTCTCCTTTGTTACAAGACCCCTGGACCTTTCTTAACCTGTCTAAGTTTGAGATCCTCATCTCTACCTTGGTTTGTCAACATTTCCCCTACATGCCCAGTATAGAGTTTTATGAAGGACATGTAATCACTTCAAATAATAGATGATATAATACGGGGCACAATATTTAAAAAATAGTGAGGCACAGTTCAAGAAGTACACATTTTTAAGATCATCTTATTACATGATACAATCCAATATTTTTTGGATGCATTGTTCTGGCTGCAGTGTGGCTGGACAGAGACTGGGTAGGGGTCTACAGTGAGGGTCTAATGAAGAAATAATAAAAGCCCGAAGTAAGGCAATGACTCGGAGATGGGATCAGTGCCAATTTTTTTTTAAAGTCTGAGCTTATAAAGGCCAAAAGGATGAGGGTGAGATAAAAAATGATTTTTCCAGTTTTTGAACGTGGGAAATGACATCATGGAATAACATTGGGAATACAGAAAGAGGAAGAGCAGACAGGGGGCATAATTCATGGGCCCCTGTGATCTTAAGGTCTTTTTGCTTCAGAAGCTAGTAACCCTCTTTCTAGCTCCCAGAGGAAAGGAGACCAAAAAATTATCATAATAATAAAATGTGCTGGGATAATCAAGAGCAGATCACCTATGTTCCTGCCTTTCCCCTGCTGTCAAAAATTGACTGTCCAGGAGAAAGTTCTGAACTCACCAGGGTGATGTGGAGACAATACAGGTGATACAAAGACAAGGCCACGGGACCCAGGCCAGGCCCCGTGCGGGTGTTTGGCCAATCCAGTGGGTGTGGCACATTTAGAGGACGACATGAACTAAGAAGAGCTGACAAGTCAAGCTGAGAGCACCATTCAGTGCATATGATGAAGACCTGCCTGGTAAAGAGATGGGAAATGACAAACAAGGAAAATAATAAGATTGACCTTCCGACCAGAGGTCCTGCCTGGAACTCACCTGGAGACGAACTGCGTTACTGATGATCTGTGCGGCTCATAGGCTGTCAGTGTAAATGTTTCTTGTCTCAGCCATCTCGTCATGCTAGTTCTCAGAACCAGTCCTGTCATTCCATTTTCAGACTTAGGGAATGTGTATGCTGTTGAAATGACATTGAACTCAGAGATGACAGGAAGGCATTCTAGCCATTCAGTTATTCCACTGACATCTTTCAACTCCCACCAAGGACCACCTACGGTGGACCCAAACCAAATGAGATACTAACATTTGCCCACAAAAGACTTTTAGATTAGTAACCATAACCACAAACAACTTATTACAGCACTTACTCCTTGCCATGCACTGCCCTGCATAAATTAGTCACATGTTAGTGCCTCACATATATTAACTCATTTAATTCTCACGACAACCCAGTGAAGTAAGTGCACTTTTGTTAACATCGTCATTTTAAAGATGAGGAAACTGAGGCATTTAGAGGTTAAGTGACTTGCCGAAGGCTACACGCAGAGTCAGCGGCAGAGCTGGGATTTCATACCAGGCAGTGTGGCTTCAGGGCTGTGCTAGACTATCCTACAGTCTACAGAAATGAATTATAAACAATTGAAATGGAGCGTTTCTGGCACTAGGAATTAGAAGTGAGTGCACGCTACCACAGGGGCCAAGTTGAGAGGGAAAGGTCAGGAAAGACTTGTGAGCCCTTGGGCAGGGTCTTGCCAGGTGGGCCGGGATCCACCAGGCAGGGTGGGGCGGCTCCCGGCAGAGGGCGCCTGTGAGCAGAGGCGCCGGGCCGGGAGCTAGAACTCCGGAGGCTGGAACTAGGCACTGCGGTGGGGGTGGCAGGGCAAGCAGGAAAGCTAAAAGGCGGGCGTGTGCCTGAGGTCTTATAAGTTCCACAAAAAATAAATAAAAACACTTATTTCTGGGCCATACTAGTGCACACGGTTCACTTACACCAGCGTGTGACCAAATACGATGATACTATCTCCTGTCAGCTCAGAACTGCTTTTGCTCAAGGCTCCCTAAGCTGCTCCTACCCTACAACAAGCACATCCAGCAGTTAACCCACCAAGCTGTTTAATGGGATGACGCAAAGTGGCGCTTCCCTGGTTCTGCCAACAGGGGACTCTGCTGTCAGCCCCAACACTAAATCTTCATGCCACAGACCTCGAAAACTCCATTTCCTTTAGGGGACAGAACCACGGCACAGAGCAAAGTCAGGTTTAGAAGGCAAAGCTGCAGTCTCAGACAGGGAAATAGACAATACGAACAGCAGGCGGCCAGAATCCCTGTTCAAGTGTGGGGGTGCAGGGTGAAGGTGGGTAAAGCCCCCACAGCAATGCACATGAAAAATAAGCTGTTTAAGGAAAGCAAAGCAAGTGCGGTTGCAGAGGCAGAAGTTGTGTGTATCTTCTCGTCCTAGGTAGATTGGTGCAAGAGAACTTAGGCAACTCAGACATCTCAGGAAGGACCCAGCCCAGACAGAAATAATTCCCCGACCACACCAGCAAGGGCTTTCTTTGGTTCCTTAGAGGGAAAGAAATAGGACACTGGTATCTGTATCCACTCTCTAGTGGCCACCCTCTCTCTTTCCTCCCCTCAGCCCACCCAGCTCAAGTCCATTCCCAGAGCAGGAAACTCAAGCCCCAAACCCCGATTCATAACCAGAGGCCTCGGCGGATCCACCCACAGGAACGGACTCTCACAATGGGCACCACAAGCTCCAATCCCGTGCCAGTGCCTCCCAGACCTAAGGGGTGGGGCTGGGTCCTCTGTTCCCACCACTGCTCCACATCTGGAAGGGCACAAATGTCCTTGGCAGTCCCTCCCAGCCCCAGGCCCAGCTGCTCTTGGATTGGAGAAGGCTGGGGAGCCCACGACAACCTTGCCTTTCCTGCTGTGCCATCCACACAAGGCCCTGCAGCCTCTGTGTTGGGGCCTCTGTCTTCAAACTTTTGAAAATGAAAAGGATGAGCACAAGCTCCAGCTCATTCATCTCAGCTGGAGGGTGGCACTTCCTATCCTTCAGTCCCCACAATGCATCGCTCTCCAAGGCATTGAGGTGGTCCCTGACCCTTCTTGCTGTCGAGAACCAAAGCACGTATTTTCATCAATGATGAAGCAGCCTACTACATATATATTTCCGCACATGTGAACTGTAGAATAAAATGTGTATTGTTCTCTTTTTGTGGCATGAGCTCAAATACTTTTTTTTTTTTTTTTTTTTGTCTTCATAAAGCACCAGGTTACAGAACCACTTCAGGAACAGATCAGCTCAGATTATTGCAGTGGGTGGTCCCTCATGACAAATACAGTTACAATTCTGATGTCCAGCGCAGACATGAGACACAATCCCTTTACAGAATGCTGACTGATCTACGTTCACATCTGGCTAGATGTGTCACAATCATTCAAATTAATCCAAACACAGAAACACCAAGATGGGCCTATGTTATAAGTGAAATGAAATACGAATGAGCCACATGGCTCTTCCAAGAGGCAGAGCTGGGCATTGATTCTAGATATCATCATTGCCTGTGTGTGTGTGTGTGTGAGAGAGAGAGAGAGAGAGAGAATTGCCCGAAAGCTCTGGGCTGGTCCCACAGTAAGAACCACTCAACACCCCACCCCATTGCCTCCCAGGACCCACTTCTGCAATCCTGACTGGAATTTGTGGTATGACTGGTGCCCTAGTACCCAGGGAATCAGCTTTGAGATATATTCCTTAAGCCCCCTAGCTTGAATTGTCACCTTCCAGAGGTTACAATTCATAATTTGCTTTTACTTTGCCCAGGATGCAACACCTCCCACGCCCAAATATTTACCTAAGTGGCGACGCAGGGGAGACCGTTTATGAAACATCCACAGTTCGCTCAGTCACCTCCAGATTCGGTTTCACACAAACTGAGCAGCACCTCAAGGCCTCAGGCCACTAATGGCCACCAAGTCACAGCTGTGCCAATCAATGTGCCTCCTCACAACTTAAATCTCACACAACTGCTTTTGAAAACCCGCCTAACTCAAGCTTTTTAAGTACATAGGCTCTATGTGATTGATTTTTATCTCAGAGCTGTATCTTTTCCCCTCAAATTATATATAAGTGGTTATTTCTTTTTAATTTTTGTAATAAAGACAGTGCCTTTCCTAGAATGAAAATTAAGTTGAATTTTGAGGCAAAGCAGGTCTCACTAGGAAATACAATTGCGAAAACATATTACAGACTCTATTGCATGTTTACCTCCTGTAAACAGACTCCTCTGCAAACAACCGAGGAGGATGTGTTGAGATTAGGATCCTGGTTCCTTTCTTTATGGAGTAAGTTTAGTTGTCTCAGAAAATGAGAACCATTGCTGTGCTAGAAAACTCCAGTTTAAAATCAAACATAAAGTTGAAGGATTATTAATACTAACAGAATCTCTGATGAAACAGTCTACTAACTTCATCAGAAGGTAGAAGTAGAACACGTGTCTTATAATGTTTTCTGCATTTTTGTCTTAGTTTGGATATACAGTCATGCACTGCTTACCAGTGGGGATACGTGTTCTAAGAAATGCATCATTAGGCGATGTCGTCATCGTGCTAACATCATGGAGTGTATTTACACAGACCTAGGTGGGATAGCCTATTACACATCGAGGCTGTATAGTATAACCTATTGCTCCTAGGCTACACACCCGTATAGCACGTTACTGTACTGAATACTGTAGGCAATCATAACACAGTGGTATTTGTGTATATACACATATCTAAACAGAAAGGGTACAGTGAAAATGAGGTATTATGATCATATGGGACCACTATCAGATAAGTTATTTATTGCTTGACCAAATAGCTGTTATTCAGTGCATGACTGTATTTGAAGGATACTACCAAACACCTTCAAGAAGACACCTGTTCCTTACCTCTCACTTTTCGTCAAGCTCCCCTCCCTTCTCAGCTGGCCACCATCGTGGCAGGGAGATGGATGGAGTAGCTACTCATAGCTCCTTTTACCTTCCCGTCCAAAGGAGTCTTCAAGAGGCTGCAATGACTTTCAGAGAACACAGTGAATAGAGCAAGTCTGAAATGCACTCGTGCCCAGCATCAGCAAGAGCCATGACTCATTGGGAGCAGTGGAAAATGAGTCACACAGCAGACTCCTGTCTACACCAACTCATCAGAGACCCAAACCCCACAGTGGCCTAGTGGGCAAGGGTGCTCCACCCACAGCCAGGACCCATCCTGCAGGCTTGAGGGAGCCCCTCTGCCTTCCACCCTTCCTTCAATTGGTACCGGAGCTTTGATGTATTAAACATCAAGGTTTGTAAGACTCAAGTAGGGAAGCTTTAAAGTGAAGCAAGGGAGACATCATAAAAGGAAAGAAGAGCTTTGAGCCTCCCAAAGAATCTCTGCAGAACACCAAGAAGTATCCAAAAGAAATTTCCACAGACTAAAAATTAAGGAAGTCAGGCTCACCGTACTCAACTACATTCTTCTTGGAAAGCCCATTACAGACTCTGAAGTAAAGACATGTTCCACTCTCTCTACAGTGGAGCAGAGCCGACCTCATGAGCATATGACCTGTGTGGCCCCACATGGCCCCAACCCTAGAGGAGCCCACGCTCAGGTTAATGCTCTGTGGTCTTGAAATTCTTAATAATTTTTTAACAAGGGGTCCCACCTTTTCATTTCACACTGGACCCCACTGATTTACAAATTAATTTTCAGGACAGCCCTATCCAAAGGTTAGTAGACTAGTGAATCCTATTCTACTAATACACATATCCAAAATAAATACCAGGATGTGCATTCCTACAAATGCGTTTTTTTAATGTGTGTTGGTCCTTTCCTTGGATACTCTCAATTAGTCAAATAAAAGAAACAATAACTTTTAGCATCACTCACCAAGAATATTGACGGTTGAAATTGAACAATTAGATAACTTAGAATGTGATGGCACTGTTCCTAATTCATCCTTAAGTGAAGGGAAAGATGGATAAATTTCCATACTTCCCTGGAAACCAGCAGGAGTAGCTTGCCCATTGGACAGGAGGATGACAAGTCCATGGTGGGACCCAGTTCCCAGCCTAACACATGCTCTCTGCTGGCCCAGGTGTCCACGATCACCAGGCCCCAGGCCTGTGTGGCCCACAAAGCCTTTCTCCCTGGACACCACCATGTAGCAGGTAAACTACACAAAGCCCCTACTATGGTCACTTTAAATGCCTTTCTTCTAATCCTGATGACAGTCTTTGAAATCAGCACTATCAGCCCTATTTTACAGATGGGGAAACTGAGGCTCAATGAAGTAAGAGTTTTGTTTACGCAAAGTCACCCAGCAAGCTAATGGTCATGTTGGGCTTAAGAACACAAGCCCTTTTCATTCTAATAAATCTCAATGTATGGCATTCTTCGTTAACCGAGCCATGCCACAAGAATAATGTAGAAGGTGAAATCAACATAAAAGTCATAAGCATGTAAACTGTTGACATATATAAATGTTCTCAATTTTACCTTTCTAACTCTTTTTTATTTTGTAAATAACTTGTGTATTTTCTCCTGGGCTGCTACCCACGGTCTCACGTCCCACAGTGGTTCTCAAGTCTCACTGCATATTCAAATCACCAGGGCATCCTTCACACAGCACAGCCCCAGCCCAGACCAAGTGAATGGTCTCAGAATCCCCACATGATGCAAATGAGCTTTTAAGACTGAGAAGTTTTAGGGCAGTGAACTTAAACTTGGCAGCACATTGGCATCACCCTGGGAAGATTTTAAAAGTACTGGTGCCTGGATCCCACCTCCAGAGATTTCCGAGTAATTGGTCTGGATGAGCCTGAGAAAAGCTCCCCAGGGGTCTCTAATGTGCAGCCAAGTTTGAGAACCATTGCAGAGCTCAAAAGAAAAGATGGCAAACTAAAGAGCCAAAAAAGTAAGAAACAAAATCATTCATACTTCTCTGAACAGTTGGAAGCGACACTCCTGCCTTGGTTCAGGTCTCTTCCAAAGGCAATTATCAGGGAAGGTAAAGGTTGCTCCTCACACCTCCTGGGGCTTCTGCCTGGCTCCAAAAAGCTTGGACCTTAAAGGTTGGACCTCAAAACAAAGAGCCCTGGGTTAGAGTCCCAGCTCTGCCCCTTCCAGAAGGGTGGCCTCAGGCAATGCACTTACCTCCGAAGTCTCAGTCCCTCCTCTGTGAAGTGATTGGCAAAGGGCTCCACACGCAGTACATGCTCCATAAACACTGGCTGCTTTAATTACTGGTGGTCTTTCTTAGTTGCTTGTTGGTAATAACTAATAATGCTAATTAACACTTAAATAGGCTTACTATGTTCCAGACACTGTTCTAAAAGCTTTACGTATATTAACTCATTTAATTCGCACTATAGCCTTATAAAGGAATCCAATTATTGGCCCCATTTTACAGATGAGCAAACTGAGGGACAGAGGGGCTGAATGACTTGCCCAAGGTCCCATACTGAGTGAGTGGCAAAGCCACATGGGGCTCCAGAGCCCATGTCCCTAACCACTCACAGAACCGACAGCGTTGCCTCTACCTGCTCACAATTTCTAAACTGTCCCACAACCCTTAACTCAGAGGGAGGCGGCCACTGACGGAGGTTTGACAGAGGCTAATGTGATCACTCATCGCCCAAGCGCCCCTGCACCTGCCCCTCTCCCAACAGCCAGGGAGAGCTCAGCTTCCTTCTCTTTGTCCATCTGACTGCCCACCTCACCTTGCTGTAGGTTTGACATCTGCTTAAGCAATTGTACCTACATCTTCTCTGCTTGTTGAAAGGCTTAAACAAAATAACTTGTTTAAAGACCCAGGCACGGTGCCCAGCACAGAGTACTTTCGGCCAATATTTATTTCCCAGCCATCCTTGATGAGTTTGACTTCCCAAGCCCCTTGGGGATTATTTCCTCCTGAGCAATGTGCCTGCAATTCCATTAGCCCAGCGAGCAGCTATGCCTTTCGTTTGGGCCCCACAGAGGGGCCGATGGGGCTGGCCTAAGACCCAGTGCTGGTAAGTGGCAGCAAGTGTCCGGGAATGAAGGCAGCACACGGAAGGGACCACTGCCCCACAGAGAAACATCGTTGCCACGACAGGCCGGCATCTGAGCATTATTTGCTCACCACTCCATCAGCCCGCTGGCCCTAAGTTAAATTATGTCCTTCACCGCTTGCCCACACAGACAGTCTGCAGAGAGCTTTGCTTGCCCCGAGTTTGCACCCAACCCAGCTCCAAACCCTTCCTCCAGGCCTCCCTGAGCCTCCCCTTTAGCCTTGTGGGTTCAACTCAAGCATTTCTCCAAAGTCGCTCCTGCTCTGATGTTCATCCATGCCAAGCATTACCAGTAATGTTTGTATTTATTACTTCCTGATTGCCCAAACCTTTTATTGAGCTTCCTAGAAGCCAATTTTAAGGTACTATTCAGTAATATTGCTGCTTCTGAATCATCCATTAGCTTCCCGCATGGATGGCTCTGCTTTCTGTCTGGTTCTGTCTGTCTGTCTGTCCGGGCATCACCTTTGACATTTTCCTGGGCCCTTCTTTTTAACCACAGAGTCTACAAAACCAATCAGTGTAAGCATGGGTAAGAACTACCCCCACCTTCTAGAAATTTCCCATCACAAGGAAAGCACATATAGGAAACCTTCCCGATTTAGGCTGGGTGGGTTTCTGAGAGGTCATGGCATACTGTCTCCCCATGGTTTCTGAGACAGCTTTATGAAAACAGAAAACACACCTGTAAACAGGGAGGCAGGACTAGGTGAGCCCTGGTATTCTCTGACCTGTGGGCAGTCCCCACGGAGGGGAAGCAAAGCCCCAGGCATTTCTGGCCCTCCCTGTCCCACTCTTTCCTGTTGCCTTCCTCCTTCCTCTCTCTCCCTCCTCCTCCTCTCTCCTTTGTCTCCTGAAGGTGCTGCTGTGCTATTAGATGAGCTGCCGGCTGCTCAGTGGGGACACACGCAGAGCTCATTTTCCCACTCTATAATCTGAATTAAAGACTAAAAATACCAGCATGCACCCTAAGTTGGTAATAGCAGTTGAAGGGGGGCGGTGGTTAAAAGTAAGTTTTTCCACTTTATATTGTACATAATTTTTTAAGTATTGTGATTATGGGTAATAGTTGCCTCCTCTTTTGTATTTTTCCATTATTCTAATATTTTAACCCAATTCATGCCTTTTGGAGATTGAATAAATGAATAATAAAGATTTATAGTTCCAATTAAATGAATTTTTCTCCAATTCAGAAATTCCACAGCAGTCATGTTTGTTTCATCTGGATTCTATAAATGAATATGCCACACTCCACACTCAAGCCTTGCAAGATGGTAGAGGAAATTCGCTGCCGCCGGTAACAAAAGCCAAGAAGGAGTCAAAAGGGAGAGGAAGGGGTGATCCTTGGACGAAAAGACGTGTGCGCCCAGCCAGGGCCAGAAGCTGAGGCCCGTGAGCTCCTCGGCCTGTCTCCTGCCTTCTTCCTCTAACACCCTGTATTCTAGAAGACTTCCCGCATCCATTTTCTTAGCTTATTTTGCAGTCTCCTTTCGTAGTTAGGGTGTAGTTAGAAAGAGATTTATTTTTTCCATATTTGATACAGGGGCTCATCTATTGGTGCTGGATGCTAGACACACACGTGCAGACCAAAGTGATGCTCTGTCTGCATTATTGCGAGACACTGATTGATGCTCTGGAAAGGACGGCAGTGCCAAGAGGCAGGACTCTCTCAGCAAACAGTGCTCTGCAGACTCTCAAGTCGAGGCCCAGACCTAAGGCAAGCTCCTATGCAAAACCTAAGGCCTAAATTTATCTCAGTTCATGTATTGTCAAACTTCCTGCCACACATTGCCACAGACACATTTCTCTGCCTCAAACTCATTCCCATCAACCAAGAATAAGTGCTTAGCATCGTCATTGTATTTTAACCAAAAAGAGTCCAAACCGAGTATAAATTGGTAAACCTTTTGGAGGGCAATTTGACAACACCTACCCAAATTTATTTGATTTACTTGCCTAAGTGTGGAGAAATACATGCACACACCTATATAGTATAGCATTGTTTGTAACAGAAACATCGAAAACAACGTAAATCTATCTTTAGAGGACTAATTAAATAAATTATTGTACCCCCATACAATGGAATATATACCATCATTGGAAAGAATGAGGTATGTCTCTAAATACTAACAATGAAGATGTCCAAGGGACAATGTAATCGAGGGAGGTCCATTCTATAGATGAGAAGCCTACTTATATAAGCAGAAAAATAGTTTATTTATATGATCATACAGATATAAAAAATATAGGAAATATTTGAAAATATTTGATTTAATATATTATATTCTAATCTAAGGCTTATGATGTGCCAGGCATGGTTTTAAGCTCTTTATAGGTATTAACTCATTTAATTCTCCTGAGAACCTCCGAGGTAGGTGCTGTTACTATCCTCACATTTCAGATAAGGAATGAGAGTCACAGAAAGCCCGAGGTCACACACTGAAAGCCTGTGACTGTCACAGCTGAGATTCTGATCTGGGCACTTCAGCCTACTGTCTCCTTAACCTGTACAACACGCTCCTTCTTTCTAGTAAATACTGGTTTAAATTTCTTTTAAATTGGTAACTATTGCTTTTATTTTAAAAATTTAAGAATTAATGGGGGAAAAGAGAGTCTAAACCCATTTGGCGCATATCAGTTGCTGTTATAAGGCATAAAACACGTTGCTGCCTCGGGGTTCAGGTTTTAAGGACAGAATCCAGAAATGTGAGCAGCTTATTCATCTCTAAAGTAATAGAAAAAGCAGAATTTGTTTCAACTCTCGATGCTTCCTGAAATCCAGCTCAGGAGGGAAAGCTGGTTTTCAGACATGCTTCTAAGAGGTCCTCGTGCAGGAGCCAAGAGTACAAGCCTGGAGCAAGGGAGCTCTGTTCAACAAGGGGGCCAGAAAGTAGACTGGGAGGAGACATGTGTTGGCTGTGGACACCCAAGAGTCAAGGAGACCTTAGAAATCTCATAGCAATTACCCTTCCCTCTAAGGTGGACACTTCAGTTGTTGGAAATGCCTCCCAGCTTACCTCCTATTGGTGGTTTTGGCGTATTAGAAGTACTGAGAGACGTATAAGAGGGTGTAGAGAATGAAGTAAATGTAATCAGCTGGAAAACAAAAAGGAGGAAGCTTCAGGATCTGACTAAGGAGGGAAAGTAGCAACCCAAGCCACACATATAGGAGCAAGCAGGAATGCAGGCGCAGGGAAGGGAATCCCAAAGACACTCGTGTCTGCTGTGGAGGATGTCCATGAGAGTCAGGAATTTGGGTTGCAAATAACAAGAACCAGCCTGAGGTAGCTTAAGAAAAAGGCGGGGGGTACAGTATCACAAGGACAGGTGGGTGTCCCACAGCAGCCAGCAGCAGCTCACAGCCAGGTAAGAGCAGAACTGGAAACTGGAAATCCGGGGGACCTGGGAGCAGAATTCTCAGACCTGCCCAAATCGCAGTTGGTAGACACCTTTCACCCCACCCACATGGCAGAGGGAAGCAGTGTCTGTATTTGGTCATCTTCCCCAGGCTTTAGTGGTCGGCTTCCAAAAATCAAGAGACAGTACCAACATCTATAGCAAGTTGGCGGTGTCCTTGGCTCCCTGGATTATTTTGCAATCTGCTGTTCACACCTCTTAGCCTTCTTGACAGGAGGAAAGGGAGAGACGGCATTTCCCTTTCTCTGGGTAATGCCAACTTCGTTTCTCTTCTCATTTCTATCTTCCTTCTTTCTTCTTCAATGACATTTCTTTGGCTGGCCAGAAAGTCACTTACAGTCTCCCTTATGGCATCTCTTGCTCTCTCCCCCAGCCACCAACCACCCGCATGGTACAATTTCTGGAATTGTTCATTGATTGCTCAAAAGGGAACCATTCTGTTGTCTGCATCTAAGCTTGACTGCACGCACAGCTGTGGCTCCCAGGGGTCACAGTACTGCACAGAGCTGGGTCCAGAAACCTTAGACTGCAAATCTCATCTCAGGATTCCTAGTTTTCAAACAAGGACCTGTCTTAGTTTGGTTTCCACTAAAACCAGAGCCCGAGACGCAGACTCAGTGCAGGTAGTTTATTTGGACGGTGATCCCAGGAAGCAGGAATGGGGCAGTATGAGGGAGAAAGAGAAAAATTCAAGTTAAGGGGATGTTATTGTGATCATCTCTGTAGGCAACAGGGGCTGCATTCTGCTGGGGACCTCTGGGAAGTGCCCAGTGTCTTCCCAGAATTACCAGCCTGAAGTTGAATCTAGTTGGTCCAGAGGCTCCAATTCTCTTTTGTTTAAAGGGCATCCACAGGGCTCTGTGTGCCTCTCTACTTCTTGGTTCTTGCTCCTATGCAATGGGCCAAGAGGGCTCATGAAGGGCTTTTGAAGAAGGTCTTCAAGGCAGAGAGCGAAAAACAAATAAATAAAGAAATCCAAGCTCGGAGCAAGATGCCGTCAGCAGAAGGGAACTCAGAGCTTGCAGGGAACTGTCCACCACACTGCAGCCAAATTCGGGGTGGGCTGACAGGATATGACACGAAACCCCATCTAGGATATGTTTTTAATTGCTCAAAGTAATGTGTGCACATAGTAAAGAGGAAAACTAGGTAGGGAAGCATATACAGTAAAAAGCAGCATCCCCTGTTCCACCTCTGCCCATACCAAGCCCTACTGCCCACAGCCAACCACCTGTAACTGTTACTAGTTTTTCTATCACCTCCAATTACCTCTATTTCTTACACGTCCTCAAAAGAAATACACTGTAAAAATCATCCATCCTCTCCATATCAAGGATTTCTCATGAAGCTTTGGTGTTTTTATCCTAATCTCTCTTTTTACAGATAAGAAAATATGAGAGGGATTTGACCTGGAGAATTAGCTCTCTGCATCTGAGCATTCATGGCTCATCAGGGCCACTCTCAGCACTGGGCTCTTCGATACAGGAAGCCTAGGAGGTTCAGTGCCAGGCCATCGCCACCTCAATGAAGTGAATATTGCAATAAAGCAAGTCACGAGAGTTTTTTGGTTTCCCAGTGCATAAATTATGTTTACACTACACTATGAGTATACTATATAGTCTATTAAATGTGTAATAGCATTATGTCTAAAAAACAATGTGCATCCCTTAATTAAAAATACTTTATTGCTAAAAAATGCTAACAATCATTTGAGCCTTTGCGGAGTCATCATCTTTTTGCTGGTGGAGGGTCTTGCCTCCATGGTGAGGGCCTCGGTCCAGACGAGGCTTTGCCTCAAGGGAAGGTTGTGGCTGATTTGATCTTCTCTCCAGACCACTCAGACTTTCTCCATATCTGCAATAAGGCTGTTTTACTTTCTTATCATTCATGTGTTAACTGGAGTAGCACTTTTCATTTCGTTTAAGAACTCTTCCTTCGCATTCACAACAGGCCTAGCTTTGGGCCTATCTCAGCTCTCAACATACCTTTCTCACTAAGCTTAATCATTTCTAGCTTTTGATTTAAAGTGAGAGACATCAACCCTTCCTTTCACTTGAACACTTAGAGGCCATTGTAGGGTTATTAATTGGCCTAATTTCAGCCTTGTGTCTCAGGGAACAGGAAGGCGAGAGGAGAGGGAGAGAGACAGGGGAAATGGAGCTGGTCAATGGAGCAGTCAGAACACATGCAACATTTATCAACTAAGTTTGCCATCTTATATGGGCAAGGTTCATGGCACACCAAAACAATTCTTACAGTAACATCAAAGATCACTGATCACAGATCACCATAGCAGATATAATAATAATGAAAGACTTTGAAATATTACCGGAAATTACCAAAATATTACACAGAGACACAAAGTGATCACGTGCTGTTGGAAAAATGGTGCCCATATACTTGTTTGACAGGGGGTTGCCACAAACCTTCCATTTGTTAAAAAAACACGATATCTGAGAGGTGCAGTAAAACAAGGTAAGCCTCTATAAACAGTCAAGACCTCAGGCTATGGGAAATGCTCGGATTCATACAATTTATTCCCAGGCCTGTGATGACTATAGGAAACAGAGATAGCTGTGATAATGCAAAGGCGAAATCCTAAAGCAGGAGATAAGTGGAATTGCAAATCTGGAAAGTGGTGCTACGGTCAGGGCAAATTGTTTTGGGTAAACACCGACTCTAATAAGAATTGAATTTCTGAAAACGCTACATCCAACACAAGGAGACACTTTGGAGCTTAGTGGGCTTCCTATGAAGACTCAGAACTTCCCTTCACCAAGGTAGCATAGATAAGTGTCATTTAATTGTTTGATGGACGTATGCGTCTGAGGTAGCTACACACCCTGGATTTGCTAGAACAAACACATTTACAGAAATTCCACACAAATGGCTCCTTAAGACCCTTGTTAGACTACATATATGGTGGCACAAGACATTCACTAATAAAAAGGGCTGTGAACCTAGCCCTAGAGTAAGAGTTGAGCCCCGCAGCTATGAATCTCAGCATTGGCACACTTCACTGCATGACCCTGAGCAAGTTACTCAACCTCTCTGTGCCTTGGTTTACTCAAAAGTAAATGAGGGATAATAACAGAATCTACTTCAAAAGATTATTGTAAGGATTAAATGAGATAGCATAGTGCTTCTCCATCCATCTGTGGTGAAAGAACATATTTTTTAAATTTTCAATCTGTTCTGAACTGGCTGCAATAAAATTATCAATTATATAGTAGTGGCAAGTACAAATGCTTAAACACATACTCTCAGTTTCTGTACTTGTCTTAAATTGGTAACAAACTGTTGTCAATAAGAACCGGTCCATGGACCACACTTTGAGTAACACTGCAATCACATTCTGGCATACAGTAAGAGCTCAATAAATGTTGGCTTTTAAAATTATTTTTGCCTGATATGTGTTCATTTTATGGTAAAAGCTCTTATTGATGGGAGCCGTGTTGTTAGGAACTGTCTCAGGCTGAGCTGGAGAGAGCTGAGCTGTCAGGGTAGCAAATTAAAAACGATAAGCCAAAGTAAGGGCGAAAGTAGAACCTTTAATCACTTACTGCGATAATAAAAGCAAGAGGCTAAAACCAGAGAAAGCAGCTGTCTCTCCCTTGTTAGGTTTCCCTGTGGAACAGTGTACCATTGAGGATCAGGTGGATCTACTCAGATGTCAGGGTGTCTCACTGCCTACAGAGCACAGAACAAAAGGTTTCTGCAGATTTAGGGACCTGATTCTGACTCAGTGAACAACCCTATTTGAGAAAAAGTGTTTTGTAACTCAGATGTTTGTAAATAAACAAATAACACCATTTAGGAGATTCACCTCAAAAACAAATGCAAAGTCTATGAATAATTTGAGCAAAATGAAGGATCTTTTTTAAAAAGTATGGTAAGAGAGGTGGCATAGCAAAACTTTTTCTTCCTTAGAAGAAGGAATATTTCTTAAAAACCATTCCATGAACCACAGACTTGGTTATGATAACTTTCCGCATATTTCAAATTACTTGAGTAGGAAAATATCTACACAGTCACAGAATTCTCATTAGCTCTGCCCAGTAAATTTATTAGTGCTGATTGTACCAATGCTCACTTCTTTTCGTCTCCTTTTATGATTGAGATATTCTTTTTAAGAAGGACTTTGCCAAGTTAGGCAGGACCCAAAGGTATGAAATGAGGATAGTAAGAGATAAAAGTTGGGATCTTTAGGAAAAGAGACTCGCAAGGATGAGGAGATGACAACTATCTTCAATATTTCCTAGATGAGACATAATCAGAGATAAATTAACTGGGACCAATGAATAAAAGTAATAAAGAAGCATATTTGAGATACACATGTGCATACACACACAAATATTTTAACACAAAGAAATACAAGAATTTTTAACAATAGGCCATGTCTTAGTTCAAGCTTCTATAACAAAAATACCATTATATACTGGGATAAAAAATAAATAAGCATTTATTTCTCACAGTTCTAGGGGCTGGGAAGTCCAAGATGAAGGTGCCAGTAGATTCAGAGTCTTGTAGACAGCCACCTTCTTGCTGTGTCCTCCCATGGCCAAGATCGAAATCATCTCTCTCATGTCATTTCTTTTAAGAGCATTAATCCCATTCGTGAAGGCCTCCACCCTCATGACCTACTGACCTCCCAAAAGCTCCACCTCCAAATACCTTCACATTGGGGATTAGGGCCTCAACATATGAATTTTGGGGAGATACAAACATTCAGTCCATAGTAGGCTACCCAATCAGAAAACCAAATATCTGTAGCATCCAACATTTTTTATTGATAAGAATCATGATGGATGGATTAAAGCATAAATACAAAAACAACACAAAAAAGGTTTTATCGACTTCATTCAGAATGCATAATATTGACCAAGTCAATGAAATTAGTGGCACTAACAGAAATAAACTAGTCTCAAAAAAAAAGAGATCTATTCAGTAAGCACATGTCTAAATTCTGACTCCAGATTTATCTCACAAACAGTAGCTCTTAACTTGTATCTCAATTTTTATTTAACTTGTATTTTAACACCTTCCTAGAAAAGAAAGTATTTTCATAAAGTTAGATAGAAGCAGAAGTTGCCCAAACTTTAGCCATATAAATTTCATAACAATCCTAGAAGTAACATACTGACTTTTAACAGTACATGGATTCCATATTACCTTGGAAGTCGTCATTATCCTTCAGCTCAACCAAGTCCCCTCAAAACTAAGCCAAACTAATAGGACGTATTCTTGAGAGTTCATCACATCCTGAGGTTTACACTCGAAAGGCTGTTGCAGAAACAATGCATATTTCATACTCCTCAGATATCTGTGAATTTCTCCTGAAACTGTGTCTTTACTTCCACAAAACAGCTCTGGAATTCCATAAAACATGTGATTCTACCGAGCTCAGGACAGTTCAGTTCAGTTCAGTTCAGACAGTTCAAGAACAGAAAACCAGACCCAAGCTGGCTCAGACACTGAATATAATTTATGGGCTCACACAATTTAAAGTTCAAAGCTAGCACAGACCTTAGGCATGGTTTGCTCAGGACTCTAGCTCAATATCTCTGCACTGCTCTTGACTTTATTTCTCTGTGATGATGGCTTCCCATAGTGACACACGGTGGCAGTGAGTTCAGGCTCTATATCCATATTCTTTGTCATCCAAAAAGAAAGAGATTTCCTGTGTCCCACAAATCCCAGCAAATTTTCCACGTATTACATTGATTAGGCAACCTCCGAAGCAATCTTTTGGACTAAGGGAATGTTATGCACTGAATGGCTTAGAGAACTGGGTTACCTGGAGCAATAAATGCAGAGGCAGGGGAGGCAGGGCAAGGTCTGGATTTGTAGCATTTGCCAATTTCCATGGTGTAAATACCTCTACTACACCCAATGAAGTGTGTGAGAGAGAGGAAAAATGGAAACACTATGAAGAATGTCAGAAATATTGTCAAAAGGCAGGGAAGGAAGAAATAACAGAATACATTTTAAAGCATTGAGGGAAAAATAATGCCTTTTCCTGATTTAAGCCTACTTAAATGGTTACATGCATAAAGACTGGAATAATAGATACCAACATATGAACAGTTGTTATTTCTCATTGGTAGAATTATTAGTAACATTCTTCCTTATATTTTTCAAAATATACAGATATATGAAAAAACAACATCTTACTTTTACAATAGGAAAAAAAAGATATTTTTGTAATACTATTTGCCAAAACAAAACCAAAGCACATCTGGAACAGTGCCAGAATTCAGCACTCCTAATGTAGCATTTTGTATTTAATTATGTATGATCAATCAACAAGCATTCCTCTCATGCAGAGGAATGGAATGAAATTGTTCATAAAGGAAATGGCTGCTTTTCCACATTATAAACTTGCGCCTTCTGCAATAGTCACTCAAATACTTATTGATCACCATAATAGTTTTCATAAATTGTTCTAAAAACAATTTTGTTAACATTCAGCTTTTTAACAATATTCCAAAATTTTAATTGGAATAAATAAAAATGAGTGCCTGTTTTACAGATTAATCATCTTATTCAACTATTATCGTGATGCTTACTTACAGCTGCAAGTCATGAAAGAATAGGAAAAAATGATGAAGTTGATGGACCATCAAAACTATCTACTAATTATATGAGGAACTTAAATTATCAAAAACTAAGTGGTTCTCCTTGCTTTAAAAAAATTATAATGCCTGAGTGGCAGATGAAACGAAATAAGACGGAAATTCATCTTTCTTCCTCTGCTCTCATTCATAAAGCTTTTTGTTAATTTCAAAATGGAAAGTATGGAGAACTAATGAGATTTTTGCCTGAAGCATATCCCTCTAAGCCCGTATCTATTTAAATCAGAAATTCACTGAAATTGGGTGAACGTTTTCAGTAATTCTTGAAAAATAATTGCCTCCAAATAGCAATCTCGAAACATAAAGAAATGATACAAATATATTCAAGAAAACAACTGTCTGAATCTATATATTTTTCTCTTGAGTCTTTTTTCAAATTGAAGCTTTCAGATGAAATTTTTTATGTCTATTCAAGTGTATGTGCTTATTTCTATACCTAGCATAAGACCAAATCATTTTGTCATGGAAGAAAAGCAGCAACTCTAAGACCACTATAGTGAAATTCATGTGCCACAGCACATACGTTTGAAGAATTTACAGTGCAGTGACCATAAGAGTAGAAGATGATTTTCTCCCCAGGGGTCTGTCTTCCATACTAGATTAAAAACCCCTAGAGGCAAGGGATTTTCTTTGCATTATTAGCATCTTTGCATATTGATGGACATATAATAGGTTTCCATGAATATTATTAAATAAATGCAGCAGTAATTGAATGAAGCTCTGCCTTGCCCCATGTTTCAAATTCACTAATCCAGGAACAACTGTAAATTTACATACGCAGAGATGTAAAACTGGATGGAGCACATAGTCACATGGTGGCTTCTCAAGTCATACATAGTCCATCCATTCCCCAAACCTCAAAGACTCCCTGAGCCTTTTGACCACTTTCTAGATCAAAGAAATTATGGAATCTCTATCTTATTCACTGAAAGCTATTGTCTGATTCAGTCTTCAAGGGGTCCTCCCAGCAAGCTATCAAGACAAGCACCAGGTACCTTGCTAGAACACTGAATCCTGAGTTATGGGTGGCCCTCTGTCAAAGAATTCTCACCCATCCAACCTAGATTCCTCCCCTCTCAGAAGTAAGATTCTCAAAATCCACCCTCCACCATGCGCTCTGCCAGTTCCTCCAGGTACTGAATAGCCAGATCCTGCAACTCCATTATAAGGACTGTTTCATCCTAAAACAAGGCTCTACTTCCCCATCCAGGCTAAGATAAGACTGGAATCTGGTCATCGGCCTGATCGCCTGATCCGCCTCACCATCCCCTGAGGCTTTGCAAGGTATCCAGGCCCTGGGGGCAGGGGTGGATGTTTTCCTTTGGAAAGGACAAAGGAGCTACTTCTGCCAATGAGGAGGATCCAGAGGAATTGGGGGGGTTAAAGTTACCACCCTGTGTCTCAAAGTCCCCATCTTTTCCTCTCAGGGCCCTAAGTATGACAGAGGAGCCTTGCCAAGGTGACGCACATCATATATCCTGTGGTTTTGCCACCCTTACATTAAATTCAGAGCTGGATTTTCAGCACAGTCTTCATGGTAGCTGTGAAATGTGAGTACTTTAAATCAGCCTTAGGAACACTCTAGCTTACAGAGCATGGCTTAACTGTGTCTATGGTTCTCTTTTTATAAAGCTACCAATTCTTTTAAAAGAAGATGCCACAATCTTATGAATTTTCTTCTTCCCATAGCAACCAAGTGCATCAGTAACATATCTACCAATGCCTTGTCTTCTAACTACACTTCTCAATAAACCACTGAGTGAAAACTTTAGTAACTGACATGAGTGTTAGCAGAATACCCCCCTGCAAAGATCTCTGCATTCCAGAACCTGCGACTATGTTACTGTACATGTTGACAAAAGGGACTTTGCGGAAGTGATCAAGGTTTTATATTTTGAGATGGGCAGATCATCCTGGATTATCAGTTGGGCTCAATCCAATTGCACATGTCCTTAAAAACAGATGCTCTGGATAAGAAGAGAGAGACTTGTGACCACAGAAAGGTCAGGGAGATGCTACTACTACACTGCTGGCCTCTGAAGGCAGAGGAAGGGGCCCCAGGCCATGGAATGTAGGTGGCCTCCAGAAGCTGGAAAAGGCAAGAAAACCGTTTCTCCTTTGGAGCCTCCAGAAAAGAACAGAGCCTCACTGACACCTTGATTTTAACCCAGTGAGACCTCTGTCATTAAGGTGATAAATTAATACATTTGTGTTGTTTTAAGCCACTAAGCTTATGGCAACTTGTCACCACAGCAGTAGAAAACTAATTCAGGATGCCAGGGCATGCCAAGGTTGTTAACGTTCCCCTTACCACCAGCAATGAAGTCCCTGTTGCTCTCAGACAGACAGCAGTTCAACTCCAATACTCAGGCCTGAGGGTCTGCGTTCTAGGCCCACTCCTGCTACCAACTGTCTTACCCTGGTTCCCTTGAAACAAAGCCTGTGGCAAACTTACATACTAAGGCATTATGGGAAAGTACAACCCCAGGACAGCAGGAGAAGGGGCAAGGAGATGGCATCAGCAAGTCTAAGAGTGTATCACTTATCTAGCCACAGCTTCACAAGAAAACACAGCCAGTTGCTTGTCATGTGGCACAGCTCCCAGACAGAGCACGTGAAACCGCTTCCTCTCCTAGGAGTCCATCAGGGGAAGAAAAGGAGATGCATGTATGCTCTGGAGCACATCTGTCTTCAAATTTCTAACTAATGAATTAGAAGTTTCCCTCCACACTTCCAAGGTGTTCACCCACTAGGGCATCCACTAGGGACCCCAGGCCCCATGGCCTGAGTGTAGTGCTTCATTTGAGCCAGAAGGGGAGCAAAGGGCCAGGACTCCCTCGGTCCAGTAGGGTCATGGCCAAGTGCAGGGCTGATGCAGCTCCTGCCAAGACAAGCACCACAGAGGCCTCCCCAAGCAGGTGGAGTGAACTGAGACCCAGAGGCGGAAGGAGATGGGAGACTTTCCACTGAGCAGGCTGCTAAGGACCTGGGGGTTGGGGGAACAATGTGAATCTAGGGAGACCATAAACTAGGTCTGATACAACTTAGACATTTTCATAATGTGAGACCTCAAAAATTAGAAACCGAAGACAAATAGTTGAGGCAAAATTTCTATTTTTTGAAAGTTTTATAATTATAAAATTTCATCCACATACACACACACACACACACACACACACACACAGAGCACCTAATCCATAAATACTATATGTTGGTATACAGACTTTAAGGTTGACCAACCATGCCCAGAGGATTTTTTGGACTGCCTTGGAAAAGTTCTACTTCTCTGAGTCTAATGTTTCTAAGTTAGATTAGCACTTCTGTTAGTCAGTGGAGAAATTAGACAAGACCCTACTATCTTAGCTAGATCTTATTGGAAGGGCTGGACCTGCTATCCATTGGCACTCTTTGATTCCAGGGTGTCTGGGCAGCCAATTGTGCCACCATCTTAGGTCCAGCTCTGGGGTAACTTCCTCCAAGATGCAATGTTCTTCAACAAACATGTCTTTTGATACTCTTCTTCAGTGCCTTCTACCTGCATGGTTTCTTGCACATACACCCCTTTCCAGATTGGCTTTTTAACTCAAAACTATTTTCATATCACAGTTATAGTTACAACAATGAACCTGGTATTTATAGCTATTAAAATCAAAATTAGTTACAATCAGGTTCTTAGCACACCACTACAGGATTTTTTTCCTCAGTGGGTTTGAATTTCAGAAAAAGAAATTCAAAGGGCAGACCAAAGGAATTACTTAACTTACGGACTCTGAGGCTTACAAACACTGGCACAAGGCTGAGAAAAGTTACAGATCATCCTTCCTGTCAATATCCAAACTGCCTAAAGGAATAGACTGCCCCCTATTTGTACAGTAGGAGAATTACTGCAAAGTTCTCCAAATTAAAAAAAAAATAAATCAAGGGATTAGCCGACCACATGTCTTCATAAATTTAATATGCTGGGGACTTAACTAGTAGTCTCTTTGTGCTTTAAGCTCAAACCAAAGGCTGCACGACAGCAGCTCTCCTCACGAACAGCTCCTCCTCACCTGCAGGGCAGCCTCCAGGTAGCGGAGCCCAGAGGCCACAGAAAGTTGGCCCTTTGCAATTAGCTTCATGGCTACAGGAAAATCCATTAAAATAATGGGTGACAACAAAAGTGTGTGTTTATAAGAGCTATGATTATAGATGTTGTCAAATGTACTCAAGTATTCAAAGTAGCTTCAGTCCTTGGCATTTTCAATAAAATATAGTCAGCAGATTGAAATGGTAAGAGCCTGTCAGGATTCTTGAAATAAATGGGGCCTGGTAGATAAATTACTTTATATGGAAATTACCTCAGAGTCTGCTCTGATACATACTGTTTTTGAACATGTTATACAAGATTCAATAAAACTAACTCTAATATGGTCTGATATCCTATGTTTTCTTAGTGGTTCTTAAGGTTTAGTAGAATCACCTGGGCTTCTTGTTATATATGCCCAGCTTAGTACCTGGCCCCCAAAATTGTGAATCAGCAGGTCTGAGTTGGGGCCTAGAAATCTATATTTCAAGAAGCATTCCCTCCTTCAGGTGCCTCTGACACAGGTAGTTCACTAAGAACTCTTTTAAAATAACCAGTGTAGGAGTCTATGGCTCGATCTGCTACCCTGAAACCTCAGTGAGCCCACCAGCAGGAATGCCATGGGGAAGTTGGTAGGTCGTAAGCATTGTGTACAAGACAGCTCTCCCCACACCCTTCAGGCCCTCTCAGGCCTCACCTGTCACCAGTACCTTTGACCTAGCGGTCTGTTCTCCGTGAACTATGACCTAACTTAGTAAAGACACAATCCATCTGGACATCATCTCATGCCTGGGCCTCCCATTCTCACCTCCTGTCCATGGCTTCACTGTTGTCACAGAGGCGTGAGACATCGTGAGACCGTCTGGCATCGAAACACATGCAACCTGGAAGTACTTGGGGAATTAATGTCCCATGAAGAGAAACTTTGATCCAGGGGAATGGAGATAGCAGATGTATTCTGGACCATCCTCCCTAAATGGACAATCAGAAGAAGTAGTCATTTATTTGGCCTCTTGGAAGATGGCTCCATTAAGATCAAGTGATGGTGACTCAATGGCTCTCTCTCTCTTGTTCTCTGTCTCACTCCTCTTGTCCCTCATGTGTGCTCCGGAGTATTGCACTCCTTGGTACCATAAGAGCACATAAGCCTTAGGCTCTGCTTACTGGGAAAACCAAGCTAAGGCAACTTATATAATTTAGGTTTTTAATTGTAGTGCAGCAAAGATTTATGAATCCATGAGTTCCTCTGACTTAACCCATTCTTGCTTCATTGCACATGGCTGAGACCTCTGAACTTTGGACAGAACATCTCCATAAGGGACAAAGGAGATACCAAGAAGCCATATCCACCCACACCAGCTTGCAGCCTTGTTCTTGTGTGTGTCCTTTGCGCTTCTTGCTAGCTAAGAAACGTAGCCAAGTCTCATCTAAGCTGTCATTCTCACCAATCTCCGAATCTAGACTGACCAAGCTTTAGAGTCTAGCATGGCTCAATAGGGTTACACCAAATTCAACTAGATTCAAAGATTTATCTATTCAGCTGGAATGTGATTTGGGTTAGATTCAGAACTATTATCCCAAGAAAGCTTAGTTCCAATTTCTCAGCTGTATCCTTTTTATGACCTAGACTAGAACATCACTCCCACCACATTCTAACATTCATAGTTAGAAGTGAGTCACCCAGTACAGCTTGTGTTCACATTCACATAGAGAGAAATTAGACTTCACCTCTTGCATGGAGGAATATCAAAGAACAGAAAACCACCATCTGGTTTCATCCTGGAAACTAACATATTCAACCTGGAACCAACATATTCACATATCAGAATCCCTAGTTAAACTGATATTTCTTGTGGATAGAATTGTGACCATCACTTTCCAGCACAAAGCTGTACACGCAGTAGACCCCAAATGTTTGCTAAATAAATATACTAAAAAGAAAAGGACTTTTTTTTTCATCATCTCCTGCACTTCAGTTATTTCAAACATCACTAGAACCGGCATTTACTCACATTTAAAGGCTTGACTGACATGCCAGGTGGAAAATTGAGACATTTCACTGAATAACTCAGGCAAAAAGCCCTTTCACTTCAATTGCAAAGATGATGCAGGAATTTTTGCCTATAGTGCGATTTTCCCCCCACCAGAGGCAGCAGACTTTCTCCTAGATTTTTCCTCCCTCAGTTAACTTCACATTTCTCCCAGATGGCTCTGAGCAACCCATAGAAGCAATTTGTCACCATTCCTTTTAATGAAGGTGTAACACACTGCTCCAGTCTTAACTAGTCCCAGATGAGCAGTAATTTAACAAGCCTTCATTAGCTTCTTACAGGCTGTCCCTTCTGTAACTTCCATGGGGTGAGAACTACATTGTCTCAACCAAAGAATCCACAACCCATTTAGAATCCACAAAAAACTGTGCACCAAGCATAAGAAGCCAAATGTATATGCTCTAAATTTATATTACCTGAGATCAAAAACAAAGTTCTTAAAATTCTTCCATAGTTTTTTCAAGTGTTTTATGATTTCATTGTTCAAGTTTCTATATTTTTAAAGTGGGACACAAAATGTAGAAGCAGAAAAGAATTGTTGATATATTTAACTAAATGAAAGTATAACGTTTCTGCAAAGCAAAATCCTTCATAATCCAAACCAAAAGACAAAAAACAAACAAGAAAAACCACCTGAAATTCCTGTCACAAACTAAATATTGATTTCCCTAATACATAAAGAGCTTCTATAATTCAATAGGAGAGCAACAAGCCCGTAGAAAAATGGACAAACGATATGAACTGATAGTTTAACGTAAAGGAAATGGAAATGACTCAAACATTTAAATAGGTGCCCAACTTCACTACTAATAAGAAAATGCAAATTGAAATAACATAAGGACATAATTTTATCTATTAAATTGGAAAATATATAATAAAAAAGTTTGATAACACACTCTGTTAGGGAGGGCTTGGGAAACAGGCACTCTTAGGTAGCTTGATAGTATGAATTAAAATTCCATGGAGATAAATGTGCCAACACTAATCTCTATCACAAATGCATGTGCCTTTTGGCCTATGTGTGCCATTTCTAGAACTTTATCCTATAGTTACACACACGCAGGGATAAAACGACAGACATACGAAAGCCTTCATTGCAGCATGGCATGTTAATAGGATATTGCAACCATTTAAATGTCTACCAAGAGGAGATGGGTTAAATAAAACATTACAAATGTGTACAATGGACCATCACAAAGCCATTAAAAAATGAATTAGATCTTTATATGATCAATCTAACCAACAAACAGAGAGAGGCCCTCTGAAAGAAAAGACATTTATTTTGAAACAGAGCCTTGCAATGGGAATATGCATGCCATAGCAAACTATGTTAGTATTCAGGGCAGTAAAGGAAGATAAGGATTTGTGAAGGAAAAATTGAGGAGGATGACATAATTGTTTTAAAATAATTATCCTTGACTATAAAGATCAATAAGAAGGGTGATGTCAGTCCAAGTTTGGACAGGTAGTTGCTGGTCAGATGTCCTTGCAGAAGTACCTTTTGTGTGAGGTTGTGATAGCCTTTCTGTCAGGTTGTGGTTTTTGTAGAGTTTTTTCATTATGTGGCATAAAAGCATGAGAACTCTCTCCTTGTGGCCTTCCCCAAGCTCTAGTTGTCAGAGTTTTCTTAACATTAGTGACTCCATTTTAATTCTGACAGCTTTCACAATATGCTGAAATGAAATAATCTCCAAAATATATTGTTAAGGAAAAATAAAAGCAAACAAGGTGTGGAACAATTTATATAGTATGTTATGTTTCCACCTTAAGAATGAATATATATTATAGGTATAATACATACACACACATATGCACATATTTCCTGCAGATGTATAGAATATCTCTGAAGTTAACAATCAAAACCTCTTGGGAGAGTAACGGGGAAACTGGGAGACAGAATAAGAAGGAGGCCTATTCTTCATTCTGTTGCATTTAAACCTTTCACATTTTTATATCATGAGGATGAATTACCAATTTAATAAATAAATAAAATTTTTAAAAATCATGCACTCCTACTCCCAGAGTGTGGTTCTGTAATGGAGCACAAGCTTAGATTTTTCAACTAACCCATCCCAACTTATACCTGGCTAGACCCTGGCTCAGGTGCTGAATGTCTTCCTTCCCCTTTCCCTCTATGTTTCAGCTCACTCCTGGGTGATATCCCGAGGGTCACTTTGTAATTACACTACATGGTAGCATTGCCATTGATAGCTTCCACTGCCATTCTGACAGTGAAAGATACCAGGACCCAGAGAAAGTTTTTCTGGCTTAAAGGGATGCTTTTCATTCTCCTAACAAGCTCTTTGTGCAGCTAGATGAAATTGCGTTTGTGATAGGAACAGAGAGCTGAACCTTGTGACTCTTTCTTTCTGATATATAGTTGTTCAATTTGGTGTTCCCATAGGGGAATGATAGCTGGAGGGTTCTATTTGGCCATCTCACTCAGCCTCCTCCTCGCCTTTAGCTTTCTTATCCAGACTCATCCAGACTCATCTCCCAATTTACTCTCCCTCTTCTCTCCCTCCATTGCCCACAGAGCACTGGCTACACTGCACTGCCTGTCGATGTGTCCTTTTTTTGAAATCTTACTCGTTTTTAGCCTATATTCTGCCTCCTCCTTTAAGCCATCTCTAATCCTATTAATGTTGCCTTCCCTCTCTGTACTGACTTAACATTTCAATTATATTTCTTAACATGTTTTGTCACCAGTTTACAAGTCTATCTCTCCCAGGAGATTAGAATTTCACTGTCTTATGATTCTTTGGTCCTCCATGGTTCATTACAATGTAATTATATGCAGTTAAAGTTCAATAAATGTTGTTTAAAAGTAATGTACAATGTGAAACTTCACATTCATATAGGGAGATTATACCTTCAAAATGCATTCATAGACTTCCTCTTCTGACTATAATAAAATAATAGAGACTGGATTTTCCTCCCTGCCCACCACCACCATAAATAATTAGAAAACCAGAAAAATATAAGAGACATCTGTTTTCACATGTTAGACAACAAGTGACACAGGGCTGTGATTCTTGACAGAGGGGAAACAGATGAAATGAGCCCTAAAATTACTTCAGTTTTCTGCCGGGTGGTCGTTTCCATATCACGGACCTGAGTGATTGTGTGTTGATCCTAAGCAGACAATGGTGATTTTCCTGAGTGTAAGAGACAGTGATCAGAGTTGACAGAGGCCGAGGCAGCTAGAAGTTGTAGGAAACTATGCAGAAGAGTAACTCCAGATATTTGCATAGGGTTCCTTTGTGTCTTTGTGGAATACTAAACTGTACAGGGATAGCATGAAACTCCACGAAGCAAAGCATAAAATGACCAGGGAGCTGTGATCTGAACAATTGACCAACCTCACACAGGATTGGGAGACATTTGAGTTGTCTAGCCAGATTGGAGAATTGTTAGTGACCACTGGAGCCATTCAGTAGAGAGTCCAGAAGAGCCATGCCTTAGTAGTGTGATAAACTATCATTAGCGTAAAGGCCAACCTAGACCCTTCCTGGTAAAGCTGAAAAGCAAGGCTCTAAAAGGTCAAATTATGCTGTACTTTACTTAACTGGCTGCCAGAAAAAAGCCAATACCCTCTAAAGGAAGAGAACAGAATATAGATTCTCAAAAATGTAAGATTCATAATGTGTAGCATCCAACAAAAAATTACTAGACACATCAAGAAGCAAGAAAAGGTGGTACAAAACCAGAAGGAAAATCCATCAGTAGAAATGGACCCAGAAATTACAGAGATGGTAGAATTAGCAGATAGAAAGAGGACAGCTATTGTAATATGATCAATTATATTTTTACAAAACAAGAATATAGTGAAGAGAGAAATAGAAGATAAAAATATAAACTTCTGGGAATGAAAAATACAGTGTCTAAGATGAAAAATTCGCTGGTTGAGACTTACAGCAGGTTTGGATGCTGTGTAAGACAGTATCAGTAAATTGAAACACATAGCAATTGAAAATATCCAAAGGGAAGCACAGAGAGAAAAAATACAGAAAGATGAAGGAAAGAACGAAGGAAGGAAAGAAGGGAGGGAAGAAGGAAAGAATGAAGGAGGGAGAAAGAGACAAAGAAAGAAAGAGAATGAACAGAGCTTCTGTGACTTACAGAAAAGTTTAGAGTTACTTCACCTTCACGAAATTGGAATCCCAGAAAGAGGGGTGGGGATGCCAAAAGAAGATTTGAAGAACTAAAGAATAAAAAACTTTGCAAATTTAATTAAAACTATAAACCTACAGATCTAAGAAGTTTAAAGTACCACATGCAAGATAAACAAAAAGAAAACTACACCAAGGCACATTCTAATCAAAATTCCTGAAATGGTAATGCCTGGGTTTAAATCCCTGGGTTTAAATCCCTGTTCTACATCCTCCTTTCCAGGTTGTTTAATTGATAGTCCTGTCTTGGGAGATAGCTATGCAGGGTTAGCTTTGGCAAGTTCCTTGTGTTCTTGACTCTCCTATGATGGAAAGTCAGTCTCAAAATTAAAACTCTCCCATGCTTCATATGCCCTATTTGTTGTAAGTGATGTAGGAAAGGCAAAAAGTGGATGAAGGCTGGGTGAGTTCACATTCGTAGGGTGGTGGAGCATATGGTCTAGTCATTGCTTAGGCTGTTGTTTTCAATTCCTGAACTGGTGAAAGGGCCCTTGTTGTCATCCAGAGTTTCAGATTTGCAAAGCAAGCACCTGGTCCAGTTCTTACTATCGTCCCATGCTTTCTCCCTGGAAACCAGAGCAGAACAGTGTGGGATCAAGAATTTCCTCAGACAGGGGTTAACTAAGCATAGCTTTGCACCTAGTTAATCAAATTAAACTTTTGTTATAAAAGTAATGTCATGCATAATCATGTACTGTCAATCCTCATTATTCATGTATTCCATATTTGTGAATTTGCCTACTCAGTACGATTTATTTGTAACCCCCAAATCAATATTCATGTTGCTTTTATGGTTATTAGTGTGCATGTGCCGAGTGGCAAAAAATTTGAATCACCCAATATGCAGTCACAGCTGAGGTCAAACAAGGTGACGCCCTGCCTTCTTGTTCCAGCTCTCATGCTGTAAACAAATGTTCTTTTTATTAGTATCTATTTAGTATCATGCTTTTTGCATTTTTGTGCATTTGTTAATGATTTTGCTATTTAAAAGACCCCCAAGCATGGTGCTGAAGTGCTGTCTAGTGTTCCTAAGTGCAAGATAAGTGTTAGATAAGATTCCTTCAAGTGTGAGTGATGGTCATGAGCCGAATGTTAATGAATCAACAATATATATTAAATAAGGTTGACATAAGACCTTGCTTAAAGATTCAGACAATGTTGTCCACCAGTCTAAGCCCCATCCAAGCATCACTTGTGGTGTCTTGCAGAGCCCATGGCTTTTCTGTGCTGGGATGTGGGGCAACAGTGAATGTCACAGGTCCTGGCACATGGTAGGAGTCAGGAAGAATCCAATCTCATAAGGGATGGCAAGGAGCAACCCCACTGCCAAGTCTCCAGGTGCCAAAAGTAGACAAGATTCCTGTTGTGATTCATCCTGTGCAGCTGTTCTCAGGAGCAATAGTTGTTTATCGCTGTCTGCCTCCTCTCCCACCTAAGTGCGTCCACTACCCCATAGAAGATTCAGTGGACATGGACAGGTGCTCCTGTAGACCTCAGAACATCTTTTCAATTAGCGGGAATTCATTCCACTTTGCAGATGACAATGTTGATGCTCAGAGAAGTAAAATGACTATGGAAGTTTGTGCATAGAGGTTGTGAACTAAAGGCTGACAAAGATTATCACTTTAAGGTGGACGATGAAAATGAACACAAGTTACCTTTAAGAACAGTCAGTTTAGGGGCTGGTGCAAAGGATGAAGGGCACATTGTTGAAGCAGAGACAATGAATTAAGAAGGCAGTCCAATTAAAGTAACACTGGCAATTTGACAGTGTCTGCACAGCAATGGTTTCCCCTGGGGGTTTTAAAATAACACCCCCATGGTCTTACAACGGAAGTTGGTTCAGGGATTGTGCATTTTAGTGGGCAGCACTTAGTAGCTGTGGAAGAAGCTGCAGAGTCAGAAGATGAAGAGAAGAAGGATGTGAAACTTTTAAGTGTAACTGGAAAGCAGTCTGCCCCTGGAGGTGGTAGCAAGGTTCCACAGAAAAGTAAAACTTGCTGCTGCTGAAGAAGAAGAAGAAGATGATGATGATAATTTTAATGATGAGGAAACTGAAGAAAAAGCTCCAGCAATCTATATGAGATACTCCAGCCAAATATACATAAAAATCAAACCAGAATGGAAGATTCAAAACCATCAATGCCAAGATCAAAAGGTCAAAAATCCTTCAAAAAACGAGAAAAATTTCATAAAACACCAAAAGGGCCCCGTTCTGTAGAATACATTAAAGTAAAAATTCAAGTATAGAAAAAAAGCATTGAGCTGTCCTGGGCACTCCTGGTAAATTAAGCCCAAAGATGTGGGGAGAGGGAAAGGAAAGACAATATAGTCCACACTGAGTATCACCACCAATCCAGACTGAGTCTTCTGTTTTAATCTCCATCCCCTTTCCTGATTTGCCAGCCACGCCCCTTCCAGGCTGGAAACAATCTCACCCTGGATTTCCTAAAGCACTTTCTTTGATTGCTGTGATTCAGTGAACCATGCTCTCTGCTTTCTATTACTTTTGAATTTGCCTCACTCTGACCATGTTTTAATCAACTTTGTATCTCCTTAGCTGCTCAATAAACATTTGAATGAATAAAAGTAAAAGTAGGCAAAACTTCTACCAAAAAAGTAGATCAGAGCAACACAGTTTATTACTCACAGCAGAGCAAACAGCAGGAACATTAGCAAAGGGGACTAGTTCCACCACCCTTGAGTCCCTTGTGGAGCATGATAGGTCCAGACGGGTGACACATACTAAGGGTTACATCACAGCCGAGGAACCTAGAGCCAAAGTCCCAGCACTCTTATGAGCAAGCAGCATACGTTGTCACAAGAAATAAGCTAATGCCCCTCCCCCGGGGAACAAGCAGTTTCATGGTGGTTATACTGTGGCTGCCTTCATCTTCTTCTCTGTCCTGAGACAGACAAGCCTTACAGTCTGGCAGTCTGCAAGAACATGCAAGATGCTCAGGGGCCCATGGTGGGTGGCCTTTCCCAACAGGAGGTGTTCATGAGTGTTTGTTGAATGAATAAACGAGCAGAGTTGTAGGCTTTGCTTACAGTGAAAGGTCTTTGTTAGCTTTCATTTGATGACTTAGGACAGAAAACTTCTTTCTGTCCTAGTGTATAGTTTTAACTATGTGGTTTTGACTATAACCACATAGTTAAAACTATGTTGTTCCCACTATACTTGGGACCTTGAGGAGTGCTAGAAAGAAATGTGGGTGCGTAGGAGGATAGGACATCGGCAGATGAAATGCAAATTTTGCTGGGAAAATAGAGAGGCATTTTGGGAAACAGGTTGATGAGCCTTAGAATTATTTGCAAAACTGCTCGAAATTCCCACATAGTGCCGTGCTGTGATTGGCTATTAAGTTGCAGCTGCAACTTGGGAGAAGTTGTTATCCAAGTTTTAAATAATTCTTTGAAATGTGCAATTCTCCATGGAACGGTAGATTAAAATTCATGTTCTCTTTTTTTAATACTTCATAAAATTTTCCTTTTAAAATCTACTTCTGCTTATACTGGGGAGCATGAGAGATACTGCGGGGAGTTTGTAAAATAACCAAGGTAGCAATAGCCTTAAAGGGCTGACTGATGAGCGAGTTTTATTGTAAAGTTAGGAATTAATAATGTCATCTTGTTAAGACTCCAAGGACTGCTTGAGCTGTTTTAACTGAAAGATTAAACTGGATCAAGGATCAGGGCCCAGGATTAGACTGAATTATTCGCTGATAAAACTATAGCTAAAGTGTCTCAAATCCCCCCTTAGAACTAAAAAGCAGCGATTTGGTTTGTCCCTTAGCATCTAAATGAAGCCCCCAAGGCCCGGGGAGACAGTGGCAGCGGATCCACCAGCGTGTGCACACGCCAGCTCTGCCCTGCCCTGGTGCGGCTTCCTCCTGGCTCCTACCCGTCTCCCAGGGTCTTACCTACCTTGAGATGTCTTCTCTGACCACTTCAGCCCTCAGAGCTCTCAACTGGAAGGCTCGAAATCCTTACTTCCTGTATCAGTGGTTCTCACACTTTAGCATGCATCAGAATCACCCAGAGAGCTTGTAAAAACACAGATTCTGGGTCCCACCCCCAGAGTATTCAGGTGCTAGCAATTTTGCATTTCTAACAAGTTTCCAGGTGCTGCTGCTGCGGTGGCTGCTGTTCCTAATACCACCTAATACCACTGATCAATAATCCTTGTGTTTTGCACCTCATTGTACATGTCTTGGGATAAAAGACCTTTCTTCTCACATTGCTGTTGAAATTTTCATGTGCACATGTCTGGCCTGGCACACAGAAGGTACTCAATAAATGTTAGTTCCATTCCCCATTTTCCCCACTTTCTTATTTGAATTATAAATTCTTAGAAGAAAGGAGTCCTTAATATGTGCAGCTATGTAGCTAGGAAATATTCAGTATAGATTTGCTAAATAAATGGATAGGTAGAAAATTCTTGATTTCAGTGAAGGTTTTTTCCTAAAATTTCTAGGTTCTTATCTTGTTCTGTTTTGAATACCTTCAGTTTTCCTCAAGACACAGCCCAATAACACAAAAATATCTTTTATGGTTGGGTGTTATGGAAAGAATTGACAAATTAAAATCTCTCACTTCAGTGTAGTTCCCGGTTGGCCAGAGAGTCTTCTCTTCTTGGGTTCTTTCGCACTCCTGACCTAAGTGACAAGGTCGTAGGTTTTTCTGGCTGATGTCTCTGTAGTCTCTTGACACAGGGTCCTCACTGGGGTTTGGTGGAACATTTGGAGATACGATTTTTCTTTATATGGAAGACATTTTTCACCTTGACCCTCACAGGACGGCAGCAGGGCTGAGGCTGCCTGATACATATGATTTTGTTTCTCTGCTATCAGTGGGGCTTGGTTCTCGCACGTGTGTCCAATTTGGGAGGAGAGCTTGGGAAGAGAGATAACAGACTCTTCTTTTCCTCCTGCTGTTGCCAAATACAGGGGCTCAGTTTCCACAGGGCAGGCATTCGGGGAGTAGAGGCCAGTCATTCCATATCTCAAACACCCTTTTCAATGTTTTTATATAAAACCTTTTTCGTGTTATCAGTAAGTCCATTCTCTATTCAATACCTAAGAGAGTGGGGTCTTATTAGCTGTAATTATTAGGGTAACCAATTTTTTCTGCCTTCAACGAATCCTGTGAGTGTAGTGGAAAAAACACAGATTTGAGGCTGTGTAGACTAGACCTCAACCCTTGGCTTTGCCTCTGAGTGAATTCTGGTCTGTTGAGAAGCGGACACTAAGGATTAGACAGCCCCTTAGTTCCCATGAGGAGGGAGAAGAGCTTCAGATCACATGGAGGGCTGACACCTAAAGAAAGAGAGCAGGAAGGGGAATTGGGTGGGAGGTCTCAAACTGCAGTGCTGAACGGAAGGTTTGGCCAGGGTTCTGGGAAGTCTTCAAGCCAAAGGTGCCCATGGGAGGAATCCATGTCTCGCTGGAGTGATCCTGCATTCGTCCTCACTTAGCACTCCACCCGGCCTCCCCGACCCCGGCCGAGGCTGGAGAAGCTGGAAGACGTGTGGCCTCAGAGAGAAAGTTGTGGAGCATCCAGACGGCAGTAGGGCGGCTGCCCGGCAATGCTGTCCCCACAGCAGGAGATCTGAGGAGCTCGTTTCTATGGTCACCACATCCTCCAAAGCATGTGTTCACTGCCCCATGGGAACAGTCTACAGGGATATCAATCGGGGTGCTGCACCTCTTCTTAGCTGAGAGTGTCTGTGAATGACGTCTGCCTAGAACTCGCATCTCGGGGAGAGTGACCAAGAGGTTAAAAACAACTTAGTTGATTCATCTCGGCAGTCGCTGCCTTGGGTCATAACTGAAATTTCTGAATCTGGTTCCCAAACTTTTCTCTCAGTTCTTAGATTATTCTCCATCTTCCTGCTCAAGTTAAACAAGTGTCATTGTTGTTGTCTGAAACCAAAGAACTCTGACTCATCTGCTAACTAGGATTTGGGGTGTTCACCTAATCTTTCTGTTCCACTTGTTAAAGGTGGGAGTCTGGGAGAGTTAAATCAGATAGAATATGTCAAACATTGGTACCTGGATGGTGCCCAACAATTTTTCCCCCTTCAGAATTGACTTTTTATTTTCATAATATGTGTATCTGAGACTCGAGTTTGGAATAAAATTGCATGGGGTTGTAAATGCTCATTTGTACAAACATCGTCCCACCATTTATGGATTATTGTAGGGGCAGCAAAACTCCACCTCCGTCCTCTTAGGGTCACGGCTAGGCCTGAGAATTAAATTGACATAAGAGAGATTAATGGGGGGAAAGCACGCAAATCCAGTTAATACAAGTGTCATGTGGCATGGGAGGCCTCGAAAGGAAACGTAGACCCAGAGAAGCAGAGTCAGTGGCTTCTCTGCTAGGTTGGACAGAGAATACTAAATTGTGAAGAAGCAACTGAATTATGTGGGAAGGCTTGAAAGATGAGAGTTATTTTAACCAGGCCTGCACAGATTCTTTTAGTCTTGACTTCTCATACTTGAGGATAAGGATGTTGCCTCTCCTTCTAGTCCAGGAAGGGTGTCGTTCACACTTGAATTTCATCTCCTGCTTTTAAGACACAGAGAAGAGATCAGAATGATCTTTTTGCACCTTCCATTTTTCAAGTGTCTTTAATTCAAAATAGTCAATATGTCAGAGTGGCATATTTTTAACTCCTTTAATGTCAACTATGTATCAAGTAAAATTCCACAAAGGATACCTAAGACATGGTGCCCAGTCTTAGGGGGAAGGAACCACTTTCTCAAAAATCTTAACTCCCTATTGTCTCAAATAAAATTCAAAATATTATTATTATTTTTTATTTAAGGCCACTCAGCATCTGCCCTGTCTTTCCTTTCTAGCCTTATTTCCCAGCCCTGCCCATTGCATGCCCCACGCACTTGGATTGAGCCCACCTTGCCCTTGTGACATCTGGGGTCTTCTCATGACAGCCCATCTACCCCTTTGTGCCACTCATCCTGCCCCCTACTTTCCGCTATCAAATCCTGCCTGTCCTCATGGCCAACCTCAAATGTCCTCCACATGAAACCTTCTGTGGTCCCCACCAGCCCCAGTGCCTCCTCCCTGCTCCTCTGTCCTTCCTGTCACATCTGCTCCTGCCCATGGCAGCTCCCATCTCAGTGTGGCCCTGTGTGTCCACACTGGGACTCCCCCACTGGGCTGAGGGTAGGGCTTGTACTGCACTAATCTTTATTTGCCCCAGAGTTCCCAGCAGGGTGTCTCTGACGTAAATGCTCCCCGAGTGATACCTAAAATGCCGCGGAAGGAGGCAGATGGGAGGAATGCGATGCGATGGCAGGAGGCAGGAAGTAAGTGGCTCAGTGCTCTATGAGAGGTACAGATACCGCTCTTTTTAAATTATATCTTGAAATTCCAAACTCAGAGAAATGTTGTAGCTACAGTACAAAGAACTTCTGTACCCTCTTCACCCCAATTTACCAATTGCTAATATTTTGCCACTTTTGTTTTACCATTTTTTTTACTCTTTATATAATTTTTCTGAATCATGTGAAAATAAGAAAAAGAAATCATGCCACTTGCTCCTAAATACTTCAGTGTGTGTTTACTAAGAATAAGGACAGTCTCTTATACAGGCCACATTATGGTATTAAAATCAGGAAATTTAATATTGATGCAGAATTAATCTATACCTTAGTTAAACATATCCAATTTTCCCAATATCTATTATATTAGGTTTTTTTTTTTTTTTTTTTTGCAGTTCAGGATCCAATCTAGGATCACATATTAAATTTTGTTTTCATGACAGATAAAGTTTTAAGGACAAAAATGGCATTTTGGGATCCAGGTTCTACTCAAAGGCAAGATGCATGTTTTTGTTCATACCAGCACATTATGAGAGCAAAGAGGAGAGTCTTGTGATCTTATATCAGGATGCTGTGCTTCCTGTGGCTTTCTATTTCAGACCCGCCAGAGGTTCTGCGCAGATTGAGACCTCAGGGTGCTCTCCCCATCGGTGGTGGGACAGGCTTCCAGCGGAATGAGATACGCCTGTCTGCTCACATTTCCCAGAGATCAGCAAGGAAGCGGTCCCCTATTGGACTCAACAACGCGGGAAACACTCACTCTGAATTGGGTTTTGTGAAGCGCCATTACTGATGTTAATTACTAATCATATTTAAGATTTGAAATTAACACACTTATCCATGTCTTATAAATTACAGAAACACAAAATATTAGCCTTTCACTTATACAAGTATAAAGACTAATTTTAGCCTTTCATAAGTTGAAAGGCAAATCACCCCAAACATTACCAACCAGAGATGCTAAGGGAGAAGAAAGGCCAACTCTTTTGTTCCCTTGGTGTGATCCTGACACTTTTAATATTTGAGAGTCCTGGGTTCTGTTCTTATCTTAAATCAGATCATTTTCAGAAACGTAGCTGATCTTGTTTGGCTCCCACCTCCCACCCCTGTGCAGGAAGACGGAAATTCTTTGTCAGGAACTTTTACCCTGAAAGACTTTTCACATGCCAGCCTTTCTTCCTGGATGGTCCACTCCTGCCTTGTTGGCAACTCTATTCCATAGTCTGGTTCAGTGGCCGCCTCCTCCATGAAGCCCATGGCCCTTTCAGCAGTGATTTATCGTCTGCTCCACACGCCTTCCACATTGCTCAGTGTTACAGTGAGTAACACAGCTTTGTAATGATGTGATGGTCCTTGAGATCATAAATGCATTTCATCTTCATCTCATAACCAACAGGGTTCCTGGCACATGGCTGGGAACTCAGGAATGAATGAATTCCTGACACTGTCTCATACCGACCTTCTCTGAATCTCTGAATCCTCCTCACTTCATTTTCAGGCTGCTAGGTCTCATTCTTAGAGCTTTCCTTCTCTCCCATGCCCTTTTGTTACTTTACTTTTCATTTGGGTGAAATCAATACAGCAGCTTTATTGCAGTCGGGAAGGCTTTTGGACTACAAAGCAGATGTGGTTTGGGTGGGAGAAATCCATTTGAAGGCTACTGGAAAGCAGAACCCTGGAGGGATCTATAAATCCATCTTGTCACTTCTACTTCTCCTTGACTGATGGGTATTTTTCTCATTCTCAAAGACCTCCAGGGACGCCCCGGTTAAAAACCTTTACAGTCTAAATAGTCATGCACAGGTTCAGAAAAGACAGAAAAAAAGAAAAGAAAAAGAAACATTACAGTGGCAGAGTGACAAAGCATGTGTGAGAGCTAAGAGACATAGAGATGCCCCAGCACAGAACACAGCTCCTCCAAGGCTGTCAGGGCTGGGGATGAAAGAGGTCTAGCCCCACCCAGAATGGTTATCAGTGCGAATGTATCTGGTCTCACAGATGTGTTCGCTGGTCCCACTCTTGTTTTCTTCCAACTTGTCAATTCAGCCGGTCTCCCCCAGCCCGGACCATTGGCCCTTCTTATCCTTGGAAGCTTCTGCTATTAAGCCCATATCTTATCTAATACCACCCCTGCTGCACTCTTGCTCCTACCTCCCACGTCTTGAAATTCTACCTGTATCTGATCTCAACCCCTGGGTGCAAGCATCTGTATATTCTATCAGTGCTGTAATAGCTAATGTATAAGGCGTGGCTTAAAAGAGCCAGGGTTACCCAGTTGCCAGTAGAGCAAAATTTTGGCATCTTATATAATGTTGCCTCTTATGTCCTAGCAAGTAAATTCAGTAATGTGTCACTTACCCATTTTAAATGCTAATAAAAGAAATGAGTGCATCTCTCATAACAATCACAGTGGTGGGAATTGTAAGGGGGAAAAAAAGGCCAGATGTGTTTGGCTTTGTTTCTTAGTCACCACCAGCATCTTTGCTCTATATTTGTGTCTCGGAGATGTTCCATTCTTGCTGCTAGGCCTGGTCTATTGTTAACACAGCACATGTGGGCTGCACCGGTAATTTGTGTCCTAGGAGGTTTCACTTTACAAAAATAGGCAAAGCTTGACTTTTCACAGTCACTTCCTCTGTAATTAAAATGGCATATTTCTTAAGTTAGGAAAGGATGTGTTTATGGTAAGGGGAATAACAGTCTCTTCAAAGAGAATGAATTTCTATGCTTGAACCATTGCCATATATAATAAAAGCCTTACTATTTATTACTTGAAAGTCGATTTGAACATTGGATATAACCAGATAGTGCAAATTGGATAAATTAAGCTTCAGGTTCTTTTCTATTGGAGAACATATTGACTTTCTTGTTTTTATTTTTTTATTTAGTCCCAGGGAAGCGGAGTGAATGGAAGCATTTTGGCACAAGTTTCTTTAAAAAAAAAAATGTAGTTAGAAATATGCATATCTTCCTCTGGAAGGGTGAGAGGAATCTTTGTTTTTCGATATTTGTTCCATCATGAACTTATTTTTGGTGTAATGGTGTGTCCCAACACCACTTGTTGAATCATTCATCAACAATGACTTGACAAAGACCAAGTCATTCAGGTCACAAAGGCTGTGGTTGCAGCGACCTCAGAGCTGATGGTGGCAAACCGGAATGAGCCCACGGTGAGAGCTGCAATGACATGGAGGGGACCGGAGGGGCCAACTGAAGTGTCTACACTGCTCGCTGCAGACGTCCACCACTAGAAGTCCTCAGAAGCCACTGCCAGTGGAACGGAGAGGAAAGGGTTCTGACAAGCAAAAGACAGCCCCCACAGGGAAAGTGTCCCACCCCACTCACTGGACTGAGTCGGAGTCCCACAGCACGCCCGCCAACTCAGGGGGGCACACCGTGTGTGCGTGTGTGTGTGTGTGTGTGTGTGTGTGTTGTGTGTATCAGAGGAAGGGGCTTGTTTTTATTTGTTTGATGGCTGGTCATGATTTGGAACAGATTTTTTGGTTTTGATATTGGTTTTTGCTATTTGTTTGTTCCATGAAGTGGATTCTGAACCTGAGTGTCTTGTTGCCCTGAGTTATTCTGACTGGATCCCAAGATGCTTTCCCGGGGGGATGTTGGGAAGGAGCTCAGAACAGTTAAGCTGGATCTCGTTCTCCTGTGATTAAGTAACAGAGATAGGAATAATATAAGCTTGCATTTTTTTTTTTTTTTTTTTTTTTTGCTCTTTTGAATCTGAAACAAGTTTACCACAGGAAATGGATGCAGATAAAAATACATTCAAGTGACTGCAACTTGGAATAGCTCACAGAAAAAGTTCTCCTATTTAATTCAGAAAGCAAAACATCGTTGGATTTTCTGTTGTGAATGTGAAGCTGAATTATGTCCATTCTCCTTGGGAGCCAGTGGGTAAAGGGGCAGGATAAACACCCCCTACCAGGGAGGCATTAACATATATATGTGTGAACAAAAGCAGATGATACCCCAACCCCCTACAGCTTACAGCCTAGGAGCTAGAAGGACAGAGGCAGAAAGTGGAAATGTCTTTCATTTCTCACAATATAATAATTAGAAGGAACATTAAAGAGTACCCAATTAAATGCCCTCATTTTGATAGATGAGGAAACTCAAACCATTCTGACATAGTTAGTGAGAGTGCTGAGGCTCTCTGCTGAGTGTTGATACAAAGCGCTCATTTGCTGTTCCCCATAGCCACGTGGGGTGGACAACGGAGTTCCGGCCACTTTCTTTCAAAGAGGTTCAGTCGCTAGGTTCTCAATAATAGCTGATGAATGAATGCAAGCATGAACAACTCACTTTAGCGGGGAGCTTCTTCCTTCTGACTGATAGGCCACCATTCCCCACCAAGCCTGGTCCTCTTCCTGGGCTGCCCGTCTCTGCGAATGGCCTACCATGCATCCCTGTCACAAGCCAAAGACCTCAGAGTCTCCTTAACACCTCCCTCTCTGGCACACACCTAGAGAATCTGTCATCGGGTCCCGATGGCTAGAATTCTCCTGAATCCTAAATTCTCCTGAATCCATCCACAGCTCTCCACCTGCACCACCTCAACCCTCGTCCAAACTGCCATCATCTCGCACTGGATGGCTGCAGCCCCCCTGACTGGGCCCCCTTATCTGTCATGGGCTCCCATCAATCGTTTTGTATACTGTGGCAAGAATAATCTTTTCAAAAGACAAAGCCCCTCTATTCTTTTTCCTTTCCTTTCCTTCCTGAGCAATTCAGGCCCAAAACCACTACGTGGGTCAAAGCAAGGCAGGCATAACAGCCTGAGATGTGAAAAGTTACCCTCAAAGAGACATCCAAGATGCAACACATGCTCATGCAGGTACAGGGGACCCAAACCGACTCCACTCTGATCTCTAGCCCACGGGACTGGGGGTAAAAGTCAAGGATTTCAGCAGTAATGGAACCTGCTGGCAAAGCTCTCATGGGAGAAGAGACCACAGAATAACAACAAAGCAAAATCTCTCCAGACATCAGTTTTCTCAGACTCTTGGCTCTGATGCACATAGAACCCCATCTTGTTTTTCACTTCTTGCCCCTTCCTATTGAGCTTTTTACAGAGAACCTCACCATCACCTTTAAATTCATCAGAAAGTAGACGGAGCTCATAGTAGCAGTAACACCTGTCCCCTATCAAGCCCCAAGCACAGATATTGGAAAATTATTGAGTTAACAGTTGCAGCCAGTAGTTTATATTCTCAAAGTCTTAGTTTTAGGCAAGGGCCAGTGAATGAGGCAATAATCTACTCTCTTTTACATTTTCAAAAATTAAAGGATACCATTACACACCTATCAAAATGGCCAAAATCTAGAACCCTGACAACACCAAAAGCTGACAAGAATGTGGACCAACAGGAACTCTCATTCATTGCTGGTGGGAATGCAAAATGGTACAGCCACTTTGGAAAACAGTTTGCTGGCATCTTCCAAAACTAAACATGCTCCTACCGTACGGCCCAGCAAGCACAGTCTTTGGTGTTTACTCAAAGAAGTTGGAAACTTATGTCCACACAAAACCCTGCACATGAATATTTATAGCAGCTTTCTTCATAATTGCCAAACCTTAGAAGCAACTAAGATGTTCTTTTAGTAGGTAAATAGATAAATAAATTATGGTACATCTAGACAGTGGAATATTACTCAATACTAAAATGAAATGAGCTATCTAACCATGAAGAGACATGGAGGAAGTGAGTGAAAGAAGCCAATCTGAAAAAGCTACCCAGTGTGTTTCTAACTATGTGACACTCTGGAAAAGGCAAAACTATGGAGACAGTAAAAAGAGAAGTGATTGCCAGGGGTTAGGGGAGGGATGAACAGGTGGAGCACAGAGGATTTTCAGGGCAGTAAAACTCTTCTGTATGATACTACAATGGTTGATAGATGTCCTGTGCATTAGTCCAAACTCACAGGATGTGCAATACCAAGAGTAGAACCCTAATGTAAGCTAAGGACTGTGGGTGATGATGTGTCCCTGTGGGTTCATCAGTTGTAACGAATGTCCCGCTCTGGCAGAGGATATTGATAATGGCGGAGGCTGCGCATGTGTGGGGGCAGTGAGTATATGGGATATCTACGTACCTTCCTCTCAATTTTGCTGTGAACCGAAAATTGCTCTAAAAAATAAAGTCCATCAAAAAAGTAAATAAGGAAAAAATGTAGGCCGGGCACGGTGGCTCATGCCTGTAATCCTAACACTTTGGGAGGCTGAGGCAGGAGGATTGCTTGAGGTCACAAGTTTGAGACCAGCCTGAGCAAGGGTGAGACTCGTCTCTACTAAAAATAGAAAAATTAGCTGGATGTGGTGGCCAACACTTGTAGTCCCAGCTACTCAGGAAGCTGAGGCAGGAGAACCTCTTGAGCCCAGGAGTTTGAGGTTGCTGTGAGCTAGGCTGACGCCACGGCACTCTAGCCCAGGTAACAAAGCAAGACTCCGTCTCAAAAAAAAATATATATATATATATAAGGATTATCTGGAGAAACGCACAGGAAATATGAGACAATGGCTGTCTCTAAGGAGAGAACTACTGGGCTGGAAGACAGGAAGATGAAAAAACTGTGTCAGTGAGGGTTTGCTTTGCAAGCAATAAGAGCAACTCTGACCGATTTAACAGAGAAGGAAGTTTGTTAGAAGGGCATTGGACAGCATAGATACCGCCAGAATCAGGCTTGGGGGCCTGAACAGCCAGGCACAATACCCCAAATCAAGTCCACCTTCTGCAGCGGAAGCAGAAGCTTTCCCTCGGAAGGAAGCGTGAATCCACCACACGGCAAGAGGGCTCAGATGCTGAGTAGCCAAAGAATTACAACACAGTTATTCCACTCCTCGTTATGCGCCTGAAAGAACTGAGAGCAGGGACTCAAAGAGGTATGTGTACACCAGTGTTCACAGCAGCCACAAGGTAGAAACAACCCAAGTGCACCAACAGACAAATGGATAAATAAAATGCAGTATATGTCTATGACACAATACTATTCAGAATATTATTCCCAAAAAGGAATGAAGTACGGATACATGCTACAACGTGGATGAATCTTGAAGATGTCATGCCAAGTGAAATGAGCCAGACACAAAAGGACAAAGACTATAATTCCACTTACATGAAGCACCTGGAGTAGTCAAATTCATAGAGACAGGAGGCAGAATAGAGCCTGCCAGGGGCTGGAGGGAGGGAGAGTTATTATTTAATGAATACATAGTTTTTGTTGGGAATGTGAAAAAGTTGTTGGCACAAATAGTGGTGATGGTTACACAACCTTGTAAACACACTTAAGGATGATTAAAATGATAAATATTATATATATTTTACCACGATGATAAAGAAGACTCACAAACACCCACTACACTCACTATCCACTGTATATTCTTTGTACATTTACAACATGGCATGTATTACTTATAGAAAGCAGATTTTTTTTAAAGGGATTTAACTTTATATGTTTATAGGACGTTCTTTCAACTATGTAAAAGTGGCTTTGCTATATCTTAGAAATGGAAAATTATTGAGAAAAACCGCAAGAGCCAGAAACTGTATCTGTGTGTAAATATATTCATCAATGTAAATAAATTCATCAAGTGCTGCTGTTCCTCCGTGGGCACAAAGTACAGACTCTTCCTTTCCTCCTCTCCTCGTAGCCCCACCCCAGCTTCTGTCACACACAGTGAGAATGTCATAATTCCAGCAATGTCACATCCAAAATGGTTCCTGGCACAGGTTCATCACTCCCCAAAATCGTAATGAAAATTATATTTTTAATACCTGGCATATTAATTTGAGAATGTGAGCAATAAGTGCAGGACTGTCATGAAAAGATCTCTAGTTGTTGTGCTGTTTGGTTATCTTTCCTGAAATAGAGAACAGTAGAGGATGTTGAGGCTGTGACCAGCCTGGAGAGTGCACAAAGGAACAGGGAAGACAGTACATTTCCCAACTGACACTTTGCACTATCATACCACGGTCTTCCTTCAAGGTATTAGAAACATACAAGCCAAATTAACCCATCTATAATCTTTTAAGAGCCTAGCATGTGCTCAGTACTGTAACCTCAAGTCTCTATTCTATCAAATCTATGGGCAGAAGAATTTTCCATCTCTGCAATGTCCCACGTTGGACTCCTTGAGAGCAGAGAGTAAGCTTTGTTTCTAATGCCTGACACAGAGTAGGTGCTTAAAAGATGTTTGAAGTGATGGATGAATAAGGAAATTAAGTGGCCATCTAGAGCACTTACCTCACAAGTCTGCACAGCAATAATTAGTGGCCTCTTCTTCTAGACAGCAAGCTGTCAATCAGCCCAAACCAAGCTGTGACCGTGCTGAGTGGTGGTCTGGAAATTAGGAATTTCATTCGTTCCATAAGCACATATCGAATGCCTACTGTGCTATAGACACTGTCCTAAGTGCAGGGTACAAAGGACAAGGGAATGCTGTCTTTGCTCTTTCACTGTATTAGTCATATGTTTTTACTTTATATAAATCTGAAGCTTTAGCATCTGGGGCCTTGCTGCCCTTGAAGAGACTGTCCTGCCCAGGGCTAGCCAATTCGCAGAGAGCAAACATCTTGCCTGCAAGTGCACCTTTTAATCCAGAGCACACCACCCCCCACCCCCCCCACCTCCTCTCTCAGACTGACACTCAGAGCTATTTCCCTGCTCTAATCACCTTTGGGCCGGGCACCAACAACTATGGGCAATCCCGTGCCCCAGATCCCACCAAAATCATTCACACTGGCCAATCCTAAGCCTGCTTACCTGCCTCGCTGGTTCGTCCCCACAAAACCCACAATAAAGGCTCTTTTCCATGCCTTCCCCTTACTCTCTCTGCCTCCTGACTGACCCTGGTGCCTCCCCAGGTGGCCCAGTGTGGCGTGGCCCTGTGTGGCGTGGCCCCGTGTGGCATGGCATGCGCCCTCCCCTTGGGAACTGTAACAAACTATCTTCCCAATGACAATCATCTCCTGATCCGTTGGCCTCACCACACCTGAATAATGACAAAAGCTACATTTTAAAAGAGTTGTTCACAGTCTAGAAGGAGAGACCATCGTGTCAAACTACAGTTGCAGTACAGGATACATTCTGCAAAGGAGGTATGAGCAGAGGGCAGTGGGAGCGCAGTGGAGGCAGAAACCCACGTGAGCCCCCTGGGAGACTGTGGTGTCTCGAGTGGGACAGCCAAGCCGCAGTGGAGTTGGGACTAGAGAGAGGAAGAGGTGCTCGGGCAAGGTTCCCGACAGGTGTCTGTAGAGCAGGCCTGGAGAACGGGGGGTTGGCGGGGGCCTGGACAGAAAGGGGTCAGGATGAGGGTCGGAGGTATTGGAGAGGGGAAAATAAGCATCAAGGTGGGGCATGGGCAGCTGAAAGCAAATTTAACTTGCCTTGTGACTTTCCCCGGGAGAACTCTAAAATGAGGTTGGGTTGTTGTCAAGGGAGAGAACAAAAGCAGTGAGAGAAGGCTGAGGGCTGGGCGAAGCTTCCCCTGGAGCCGGAGGTGGTGGCCAGCTCTTTCTGAAGAAAGGAGATGGGCAATGTTACCCTCCTGCCCCCGGGACGTGGCTGTGAGTCTGAGGAAGATTCTGGTTGGTTGTCTTTGCCCCTCAGAGGAGGGTCGGGGCAGTAACTTCAGCGCAGACCAGAGTCCAAAGAGGCTGGGGTTGTGGTGGAAGGAGGGTGGGATCCTCCATTTTCTTTTAGCCCAGATTTTTTAAATATGATCATTAAGGAGTTCCGGTTTCCTTTCTTAAATTCAGGTTCCTCATCTGTAGAGAGGGTGGGAGAATTAGGTATCTGAAGTCCATTCCAGTCCTAACAGGCTCTAACTGCTTGAGTTGGGATCTATTCCAGGTACAGAGATATATGGTGTTGGGGTCTGAACTGTGTCCCCTCCACCCCTGAAATTTATCTGTTAAAGCCCCAGCCCCCGGGACCTAAGAACGTGACTGCATTTGGAGATAGGAGGCTTTAAAGAGGTAATTAAGGTTAAATGAGGTCATATGGAAGGGCCCTAATCCAATCTGACCCACGTGCTTTTGAGACGAGGAAATTTGGACACGAAAAGAGAAAAACCGGGATCCGCACAGAGGAGAGGCCACATGAGGACACAGCGAGGAGGCAGCCAGCCGCAAGCCTGGAGAGAGGGCCCAGGAGAAACCAACCCTGCTGACACCTTGGTCTTAGATTTCCAGCCTTCAGAACTGTGAGAAAATACATTTCTGTTGTTTAAGCCACCTAGTCTATGGGATTTTGTTACAGCAACTCTAGCAACCTAACACCTATGGTAACAGACCAATTGTTAAAAATTTAAATTATCCAGGAAGAGGACTTCCTCAACAGGAGGCAATGAGACACCCTCTGGTTCTTTTGATGTTCAGCCAATCCACCCAGTACTCTGTGCCATGACTAATAAGATGCAATTTAATATAACAAACATTGACCCAATGCCAGTCACAGTGAGAAGCATTGGCAAGCACATCTAATTCTCCAAGGTCATGATTGAGAAGGGAGGGAGAAAGAACAGGTCCATCAAAAATCTAACTTTAACCAAAAAGACAAAATCTCTCCCTCTTTTCCAGATGACCTGAGCCTCGAACAGCTGAAGGATTCACCTCCATCGGGAGCCTCAATCTCCCCCAGAGGGCTAATAAGCCACAATGAAGCATGAGAAGGAAGAAAAGTAAGGTATGAAAATGCACACACTTGGACTAGCCATCCCTACAGAGAAGCTGTGACTGTTCCCTCTGAGGAATTCTCCAGCTCAAAGGGAGAAGACAACTGAGAAAGGAAACAGAACTATAGAAATTTCCCAGAGGTTGTCATCAGAACAGCTTCCTTCACTGGGACTATAATCAGCAGGGTGGAAAAGAACAGGCTGCAAAGCACTTAAAAGGTATTCCTGAATATGCCCAGAAAAGTATAAAGAACTCAAATCTAAGCTCTGTCTTTTGATAAAAACATGATGAAACAGGGGGATAAGGAAGACAAGGAAATGGCAGAAAGGAAAGAAAGGTGTAGGGATTATTATATTTTTATAATGAATGCCTCATCAGCGATGAACGGATTCAGAAGCCATTCCATGATCACAAATATTTAAGCCATCAACAGTGTTAAAATGGAAAAGCAGAGGCTAAATATTTTATCCCAACACCTTAAAAATCAAAGTCCCAGAAATCCGCCCACTGAGAGCCCAAGCACTACCAGACATCCCAGGAAGGAAACCTTCCATCAGGAAAGCCCAGAGTCCTCATTTTTCAAGTGACAAAGATCTAAGCTCTATTCTAGGAGCATGGTCCTAGCAGAATAGCGTATCATAAAGATTTTTTTTTTCTAGATGTGCCTTTTGAAATTCTCCCTATTTATCCTTCTTCAGCAGAGAAAGCCGGTGGCTTATACTTCCAGCGTCCCTCCCCCTTCTTTCTCAAGAAAAGCTGGCAGTCGCCTCCAGGAGCTGGCTCTGCACTTCCCATAAATCACTCCTGCCCCACAGCCAGGCCAGGACTGTCTGTCAAACCCTCAAAGCAGCCTCAGGCCAAAATGCCGCCTGCCAGCTGTGGCCTGTCACCCGAGGCGACAGCAAGTGGGTGCTGCCTGCTCCGAGGACAATCCTCTCAGAGAGTCAAAGTCTGAGATTCGCATAAATGTGAAGCTGGTGTTGGACCTGAAAGAAACCCGACTATTGTTAAAGGAACACTGAACAGAGACCAGGTGCTCTGGAGAGAAAAGCGCTGGCCAAGGAGTCTCTGGGGTCTGCTCTCTCTTTGTTGTGTGACCTCAGACAAGTCACCTTACTCCTCTGGAAGTCTGGTTTTTTTTTTTTTCACTGGAAAAAAGCAAGCAGCAGATCAATCTCTGAGACTCTTTCCAGCCCCCAAAGTGTTATGGTTTCAGTCCCTTCAATTCATTCTGGTTAATATTCATAGAAAACAATCTTTAGCCCACATAAATTGTGACTTATCAACAATAAGTTATTCAAGTGTCATAAATTGAAAATACTATTTTCTGCATTTATACAGGACATTTCTTTTTCTTTTTTAACTGCCCTGCCTGCATTTAAGGAGTCTCCACCTTAGAGGATGTTACAAGTTGAATTGTGTCCCCCCCCCCAAAAAAAAATTCCTATGTTGAAGTCTTAAGCCCTCATACTTCAGAAGGTGATCTTACTTGGAAATAGGGTCTTTGCGGATGTAATTAATTAAGATGAGGTCATCTGAAGTAGGTGGAGCCCCTAATCCAGTAGGTCTGGGGTTCTTACAAAAGAAACGCGTGGGGACAACACCGTGTGGAGACTGGAGTTCCGCCGCCGCAATCCAAGCAACTACCGAAAGCTGGAGAGAGGCCTGGGGTGACCCTTCCCAGCACCTTCTGAGGGAGCGTGGCCCTGCCCACACCTCGCTCTCGGACTCTGGCCTCCAGGACTGTGAGATAATAAATGTCTTTTGTTTAAGCCACCCAGTGTGTGGTTCTTGCTTACAGCAGCCCTAGCAAAGCTCCTCACTTCCCCAACATTCGCTGTGGTTGGAGCCAGGACACCTGGCCTGGGCTGTGCCCATCAGACACACCTGCCACGGCCAGCCACGCAGAGGAGGAGGACGGTGCAAACCCACGGGATGACGTGTGGGGGAGCAGCAGCCGCTACACGCAGCTCCCAGGGCGGCTACGACAGAAGCCGCAGCAGCAGCAGCGCCCGGCGCGGACATCTGTGTGCGGCGCCAGCAGCCGGACCTGTGACCGACAGCAAGGCCAACGCTGTCTCCACAGAACTATTCTGCAGCCTCGTTTGCGGGGATCCTTGGCGATCTCCTTCTGGAGATTTCATGAATTACCCAGTCCCTTCTCATAAATTTCCTTTCTCCTTTAACAGAGAACGTCCTGTTGCTTGCCTAGTACAGTTCCTGACGCAGTAGGTCCTTAGTGTTTGTCAGTGTTGAATAAACCCTAAGCTGACATAAGTGATATTACATTAAGTCACACAACTGTCTACAATAATTTCGATTTAATACACAGAGATGTTGTGAATATCAAAATAACAAAAAATGACTGACGTTTAATAAACACAGACCCCTGTTTGCGTATTACTTGTTACTGCAGCACAGAAGCACCTGGGAGGAAGCTTCCTAGTATCCTGACTCCACAGACCGGGAAATCCCTGTTTGGAGACTTGCCCAAGGCCCAGAACTAGCAGATGGCAAGGGCAAGATTTGAACCCAGGCGTTCTGACTATAATACATGTGAACAGAGCTCTCTGGAACAATACTGAAAAGAAAATTTTTGTTAAATGATACTAGCAAGGAAAAAGATTTAAAGTTACTGATTGTAAACTAGTTATGCAACGGTATTTTAAATTTGCCTTAATTTCCATTTTTCTGGGAAAAATTACATGCATCTTTTCCTGAAGAAAGAGAACAGGACTAGAAACCCTTGGTTTTTCTGGTAATGGCCCAAAGGGGTTTGATAAATACAGCTAAATAATTGAGAGCACAAATTATGCAGGTATAAGCAAAGATGGGAACTTAATTTATCTGACAAATTGTGTGGTATCAGGTTGGCTTCTAAAACCAAATTCATTTTTCAAAGTGTTAGCCATTACAAATTCTGAGACACTCTGTAAAGCTTCTGTTTGGCAAATGCAAACAGTTGGGAAAATAAATATGTGCAGTGAAAAGAGTTAAAATATCTTGTTCAAAAAAGAAATTATGGTAACTGTGAAAACCAAGTATCAGAACAAATGTCCATTCTCGAGTTAGGCAGGGATGTCGCCATCAGCATCAAAGCATCGTTTTGGGGAAGATGTTGGGAAGACGCCCATGGAGGAGGCGACAGTACCAGATTTTCTGTTGGAGACTCTGCAGCGAGGATGAACCAGGTGAGCTGAACCCTGCCTTCCCAATCTCAGGTAGGGACCTACTGCTGAAACCAGTGCTCCCTACACGTGTATCCAGAACCCTGTCAAGTTCTGTTGATTCATCACTTCTCATGCTGGGCTTGTAATGGAGCCATTGAAGCTCTTTCCTGCCTGGCCTGCATGGAATACGTCACTTCTCTGGGCCTTGGCCTTCTCACAAAGTGCAGGGGCCACCTGCCTTATCCTGCGTGGCCTTCGATGGCTGTCAGCAGAGGCTGGGGTTGCTCCTAAAATCCCTGCAAGCTCCCACAGAACTTCCCACTAAGCTGCCATTTAGCTCCTGGTTACTTCCCATCCTATCTTCTCCCCAACTTCTGGGCTCAGGAGTTTTATGTTTCGAGGAGGCTGAGGAGTCTGAGGCTCTCTGGGGCAAAGGCTTGGAGTCCAAGCTTCAAATAAGGCTCAAGGCTCTGATCAAATCTAGTAAAGCTAAACATGAGCCCACCTCACGAGCCAGCAATTCCACTACAGAGCATATGCCTGAGAAAAACGTGTGTATGTCTCCTCCAGAAGACATGTGCTCATAACAGGCAAAAACTGGGCACAGTCCATGCACACCCACAGTATGGTGGATAAATAAACTGTAGCACATTCATGTTATTACATAGCAGTAAGGAGAATAGATCACTTTCATATTCAACAACATGAGTAGGCATAACATTGAGTGAAAGAAGCTAGACACCAAAAGTACAGACTTTATGATTCCATTAAGTTCAAGAAATAGAAAGCCAAATCTGAGGAGAAAGAGGTCAAAGTAGGGGTTACCTCCGGGGACAGGGTGAACATTAACAGGGAAGGGACATAAAGGAACCTTCTGGGATGCTAGAAATGTTGTCCTAAAGGTGATTACATGGTTGTACACATACGTAAAATTTCAAAAGATTCATGTGTTTCTGTACATATGTTATTTTTAAATTTTTTAAGGCAGGGGCTTTTAGGGTTCAGGATGTCCATCATAAAACAGTGAAGAGTATGGGAGATGCTGATTAGGGTGTTCAGGTCAGAGCTGCCAGGCCTTAGTGCTCTGTATTCAAGGTAGCTCAGAATTCGGGGACCATAACTGAAAAATCTATATGTGAACAATAATAATTGCTACCGTCCATTAAGTACTTTCTATGCAACAGGCTCTGGACAAAGCATTTTACAACTACAACCTCATTTCATACTTACAATAACTTCATAAGGTAGATACTGTTGGTGTCCCCATTTTACAGAATAATGACATGCTTTGCTCAAGGTCACACTGCCAGTGAGTGGCAATCAGGATGCTGAAGTAGATCCGTCCAGGAGGGAGGGATGAAATGGTATCAAGGGGGAAAACAATGAATGTTCCAAGTTCCTCTGCTCTGGGCATCATATTCTTTAGTATGATATTAATCAAAACTTCAGAAACAGGCTGGGCACAGTGGCTCACACCTGTAATCCTAGCACTCTGTGAGGCCAAGGTGGGAGGATTGCTTGAGCTTGGGAGTTTGAGACAACCTATGCAAGAATGAGACCCCATCTCTACAAAAAAAGAAAAAGTAGAAAGAAAAATTAGCCAGGCATGGTGGTGCTCACCTGTAGTCCCAGCTACTCGGGAGGCTGAAGCAGGAAGATCGCTTCAGCCCAGGAGTTTGAGGTTGCAGTGAGCTAAGATGATGCCATTGTACTCTAGCCCAGGTGACAAGGAAAGACCCTGTCTCAAATAAAAAAGAAAAAAACTTTAGAAACAGAAATTCCGCTCCTTCTCTAGACAACCATGCCATCAATACACTGAGCTGAGGAATTTCATAAGGGAGCAAACCAGGTCCAGGCTTCTGCTTCTGTCGGCCAGTAGACTTCCTCTCTGTCTTCTGGAAAAGATCCCACACAACCCCTAGCCACAGAGATGGCCAGCGCTCCAGCAGGGGCCCACCAGAGTCTCCGCCTTGGAAGCATGAAGCTCTGGCACTGACACACGCATATGGAAGAGGGCAGAGCCACGTCATGGCACCAGGGCCAGAAGCTCCTGCCTTTGAGCCCTCCGGGCCACCTGCTCCCCACTTTTCTCACACTTGTTATGCCATTTTTCTTTCCCTTTTGTGAATTGCCCCAATGTCTTTTCTATAAATCCTGTGTTAACAGTCAGGGCTCTTGGTTACAGTAAAAGGAACCTCATCTGGACCAGCTTAATTGAAAAGAGGAATTCTTTGGAAAGATCTGGGGTGTCTCTCAAACATTAAAGACTGGGATGCAGCCGGCCTCAGGAATGGCGCCATGGCTGGAGCTCTCAGGAAACCAGGGGGCTTCCTGCGCCCCTCCATCCATTTCTCCCTCTGCCTCTGCTCTACTCCACTCTGTTACTGCAGACCAGCCTCCTCCGCTCCTCCATCCACGTTGTGGGATGTGGCCACCGCTGCGCCCAGGATGTATACATTCCAGGTCATGCACCCAACAAGAAGCCTATCTCCAGCTCTTACATCCAAACCTAAAATCTCAGGAAAGGGATTGATTGGCCCGGCTTGGATCAAATGCCTCAAACCAAACCAATGTGGCAAGGGGTCAGGGTCGTGTTCAAAAAAGAAATTCCCTGTGTAGGATACATGACAACTCCTACAACAGTTAAGGGGGACAGGGAAAGAGACTGGTGGAAAAGGTGTGGGGGAAGCAATCTGATGGGCATCCACCACCTGGCCTGACGGGACCGATCCCATGACGATGGGAAAACATCAGCTTTGGAGTTACGGGGACTGGCTCCTTCTTTACCAGCTGTGTGACCTTGGCAACTTACTCGACTTTCCAAAGCCTTTGTTTCCTCATCTACAATGTGAGCACCTCATTTAAGCAGGAAAGAATCTGTGAAGCACCTACTACAGTGCCTGACACACTTCTGACATCTGAACAATTCTAACCTTATTCTGAACATCGGAACAATCACAGGACTGAGAGCGCTTTGCATATAATGAATTGTTTTGCTGAAGTGGAGGTTTTCCTACGGTGCGCAGCCTGCCAACTGAAGACATTTCACCAGGGCACCTTATGTTTTCAAAAATTTGTTCTCAAAAACTAGACATAAGTTATCTCAGTGCTTGTCGCAAGAAAAGTGAGAGGCCAAGAGTATAATAGACTGCAGGTATCCAAACTAACTCCTCTCTAAGAAGCAGATAACCATAAACTTTATCCTTAGGATGTTTGGATTTATTGAATGACGAACAGTAAGTGTGGACATTTATCAGTGATAAGCTATAAATAAGAAAGTGCTGAAGAGGCCAAAAATCTTATCAGGAGTGGGGCAGAGAAGGGTTCTAATTTTCAGGGAAAGCAGGTGGAAGTTTCTTTCTTTTTTCTCCTTTTATAGAGCAAAGAGAACAATTTTTATTTTAGGAAAGCCTGAACTATCTCAAACACATCTTTCTAGGTCTGATTTAACACCTTGAACAAGTTGGCTTCATGTCACCCATATCAAGATGGCATTTTGGAAAACAAAGGCAATAGATATTGACTCTGAACACAGCCTGGCAGGGCTTTGAGAAAGAATCTTGTTAAGAGAAAAGGCCAATCTCCTGAAATTTATCAGTTTGACATATCTTGGCTTAGGATTCCCAGGACTTCTCACTTACATCAGAATCTGTGATAACTTCCATTCTCTAAGCCTGAAGGAAGCAGGCCAGAGAAATTGCTCCATCTACAGTGCTTGCTGGAAATGAATGCAGGTGTGTCTGTAATATTCAGATTTAGAGTAGCATTTTGTCTGCAAACATTTATAAGCAACAACCCACATATAGTTAACCTTTTATACTGAAAACTTGTTCCTTGGGTCAAGGAAGAATTTTTCTGCAATCTAAAATTTTCGCCCACATTTTATGATGTGAAAGGACTCAAGACTTCTTAAAATTACACCATTTTAAATAAACAAAGCAGCCATTTCCTCCTTAGCATCATGAACAACACAGTGTACTCACGTATGATAATCACAGAAATCCACCCGGCACAGAAAACCCCTTTCAAACAGTCCTGTAATAATTGTCTGCCCTCCTACTTAATACTGTCAGATGATGGCGGTTGACTCACTAACTTACGGGTGTCCTTGTCATCATTTGCCTTATTTCTATTTCTACCCATTGGACCTTATTATGCTTCTGAAGCAAAACAGAACAAGCCTGCCTTTCCTAACAAAATGCCCTTTCAAAGACACGACAATAACCCTGGCCATCCTGCCTGCTCTATCTTCTCTCCATCACGCTAAACTTTTGCTCTACTCCTGTTAAATTAAGTTTAGCCTAAAGCTGCCTCCTTACATATTTTAGGTTCGGCCCAAAGGTTTCTTGTACATGGCGAGCTGTAACCTAACCGGATGCATAAACAGACCGTCACCCCCTCTGTAACAAGTAGCCGAGTGTCAGACAACGCCAGCAGCCGTGCTTCAACCACGCACCGGGGGCCAACGTTCAAACCGCACCCGCGTGAGGCAAACGCGAGCTGTGACCAGTCGGCTGGAGCTGTCCCTCACTTCTGTTTTGCCGTACCTGTGCCGTGAGCAGCGAAAGTTCAGAGATAACCAGGTCCACGCATGTCTCCTTCCATGGGGTCAGACTGTCATTGATGCCATTTCAATCATCCAGGCCACGGGCCATGGCTACGTGGAGCTCCCAGGGAGGCCGTTCTCCTTAGTGCGGCCTGTTTGCTCAGTAGTCAGAGCTGCGGGCACATAGGCTCCAGCTGCTGCACAAGTCAGTCAATACTGCAAACCACACAGAGTAGAAGACTTGATCACTATATACATGTTATAGATTAAAATTTCCCCATCAGGCAAAGTAACATTTAACATCAAGAGAAAAAAAGGGAGTTAACGAACCAGACCAAGGAGAGTGCCCTGGGCCCATCCAGTCTGTCCATCCAGTCTGTCGGCAGAAGAGTGGTCAGTGTCTTGTAAGGAAAAGTTCTTGATATGGGCAGACCCTTTGGCAGCAGGTGCCAATTGCTTATCACAAGTGACCACAGAACAGTCACTGGCTGGAAAATCCTACTATCTTTATAGCCCTTGAGTCTTCTGGTGAGGACAGACAGTAAAGGGTTACACCCTTATATGATTGGGTGCAGTTTGTGAATATCTGGTCCATATTGACATGATGCCTTTTAAAATGGAGTCTTTTTCTAAGATGGCGTCACTTATGTCAAGGGTGCCCTATATAACCTCACTGTCCTTTTTCTGCCCATAAATCCCCTCCAACCATGTAGCAGCACCAGAGATGCTCTGAATCTGTTCTGGTTTGGGGGGCTGCCCAATTTGTTCTTTGCTCAATTAAACTCTCTTAACTTGCCTAAAGTTTTTCTTTTAACACTCCCAACAAGAAATCTTTTCTAGGCCTCTTAACATCTTGAACACCTTCCTCTAATCTGTGACCGTCTCTCCTGAAACTCCATATTGGGAGCCGAACTGAATCCGGTCCAGGATGTGGAGGAACTCTCTGGTGGTGGGATGTTGTGGGCGCTTTCACACCGTTGGCTACTGCTTTAAAAACATCAGAAAATGGGCCGGGCGCGGTGGCTCACGCCTGTAATCCTAGCACTCTGGGAGGCCGAGGTGGGCGGATCGTTTGAGCTCAGGAGTTCGAGACCAGCCTGAGCAAGAGCGAGACCCCACCTCTACTAAAAATAGAAAGAAATTATATGGACAGCTAAAAATATATATAGAAAAAATTAGCCGGGCATGGTGGCGCATGCCTGTAGTCCCAGCTACTCGGGAGGCTGAGACAGGAGGATCGCTTGAGCTCAGGAGTTTGAGGTTGCTGTGAGCTAGGCTGACGCCACGGCACTCACTCTAGCCTGGGCAACAGAGTGAGACTCTGTCTCAAAAAAAAAAAAAAAAAAAAAAAAAAAAAAAAAAAAAAAAACATCAGAAAATGAACTGCTTTCTCTAAGATGTGATATAACACTCGCAATATTGCACATCACTTCCATTTTCCTTTAAAGTTGCACTCATTTAATGGAATCAATTATAAAGAAGTTGAATGCTGATGCCGACCAGGAAATAGTTCTTCTTTTGGCGAGCAGAAAGGTCATGAGAGGGTTTCTATAGAAGTAAACTAAAGAAAATGTCTTTCAAATTGGATATTTTCTTTGAGATCGAGGGAGGATAAGAAATGATGTAAACAGCAATTTCCTACACTAGAGGGAAAAAAAAATACTGAGCCATGAAAAGAGGTAGAGTCACATGAAATTACATTTGCTGTGTGAACTAGGGGACACACTGTGCCAAAGACTGAATAAAATAAAAAGGAAGGTAAAGCAGCACACCATTTCTGAAGCTGATTTTCTGATTTCAAGGACAGGGACAGCCCAATCATCTGCTTACCCAGAAGAGTTGCTTCAAGGAAAGATGCAGTTAGAGAGATTGGTTTTGTAATCAACCTTCAGGTGATGTGGCTGACATACTCCTGCAAAAGATTTATAGCAAGAATCATGCTCCTGGGAACTGTCTCCAATTTAAAAAAAAAAAAAATCAAAATATTCTCATTCCTTTTTTCTCTCTCTTCTTGAATATATCTCAGCTACAGTTGGTGAAACTGTAGGTAAAAGGACAAAAAATACTTTTCAAAGAAGGGTAACTGGCAAAACACAAGGGTGTGGCATGAAAGTCAGAATGATTGTTGTTACTTCTTGGTCAAACATTGTGGACTTTCCAGGGATTATAACTGTGGAAATGTTCCAGACGAGAACATGGATTCTCACTACACCAACACCCCTCCCAAATAAATCCAATTTCTTATATCATCAGAGTAACTCCTGGCTAGTGTAGTTTCATTTGAATTCCTTCAAGTTACCTTTGCCCTCTCCTTGCACACGTGCAAAACCACTTTTTAGCACCACTGGGAATCTTGAAGTTTGAGAAAAAACATTTGTACTTTCAGTGTCTTCAAGAAGTATAACAAATAGAGCATACTATTAATTAATAACATAGTAAGCATGAAGTTTATGCTCTACACCTGCAGTCCCCAAGACCATACATCACCGCCTGAGCTCTGCCTCCACCTCCACCCTGTCCATGGAAAAACTGTCTTCCATGAAACTTAGGAATCAGCCACACAGCAGGAGATGAGCAGCCGGCTAGTGAGCGAAGCTTCATCTGCATTTACAGCCGCTCCCCATCGCTCGCATCACTACCCGAGCTCCACCTTTCCCCCTGTACCCCCGCAATCCATGGAAACAGTGTCTTCCATAAAACCAGTCCCTGGTGCCAAAAAGGTTGGGGACTGCTGCTCTATACCCACTCTGAGAATTCATGGGCCATCCTAGTAGTCAGCATCTTCCCGTTCTCATCATTTTCCCTCCCAATATTGCCATTTTGTCACTTTCTCCTAGCTCTCAATCACCTTCACTCTCCTCTAGGACCAATCTATCTGGCTGCATGCCTGTACCACAACACATGACATAAACTTTCTTGTGTAGAGCCTATAAAGTTAAACAAAGATATTCCTGGTTACATCTCTGAAGCCATGGCTTTAAACCCCATCTGCACATGAGAATCACTTGGAGAGCTTTTAAAAAAAACAATGTCAAGGACTCACCCTCAGATATTCTATTTTAATCAAGGGTTCTGGCACTGATAATTCTTAAAAGCTTTTCAGATGATTCTAATCTATATCCAAGGCTAAGAATTATTGTTCTAATGCCCCCATCATACCTGAAAGATGCGATGTACATCATCAATGACACCAAAATGCACGTGCACAAGACTATTCATTAGAGTACTACTTGTAATTACAAACTATTAGAAACTACCTATATGACCAAGCAAAGGGGATTGGTTGCATAAAATACGGCAAATACGCACACACAAGGGACTACCATATAGCTGTACCTGTGAAGAATGAGAAAGACCTCTATGAACTGATACAGAGTGATTTCCAGGAGAGATTGCTAAATTAAAAAAAAAAAAAATCAAAAAAGCATAAATAATATGCCATGCCATCTTTTAGGCAAATTTTTTAAAAATAAGGAAAAATGTGTATTTGCCTTATCATTATCAAAAACAAAAACCAAAAAACCCAGAACTAATAAACCAGTAAACAATGAAATTGGTTACCTACAAGGAGTGAGGAGGGAGGCAGAAATGGGAAAGCAATGCTTCTCTGATTATATCGTTTTGTATAGTTTGGACTTGGAGAGTATATGGATATCTGTTCAAAAAGATAAAGTTGAAACAGTAAGAATAAAAAGAGGGGGACTAAAATTGAAAGCAAACTCAAACAAATTCACCTAACTATATTTCAAATGAATAACATAACCACACCGAAGGGAAAACAATAAGTAGAACTAATGCAAGTAACTTATGAACACAGTATAGCAAAGTATTTGACTATATTCCCCCAGTCTGGGCGGGCTAGAAAATGGGACAAGGGAAAGAAGTGGAAAAAAATGTTGGAGCATGTTGTGAAGACACAGAAGCAGGCTTGAAGGGGCTCCCATTGGTCAAATCTGATACAAATTGAGCACCAAAATAATTTAAAATAGTAATGAGTTATAAAACACTGGAAAATGGGAATTCATGAGTCCAAGCAAGGGCAGGGTCCTACTTGTAGTAGAATGCAGAGGGGTGACTGGTCGCTGCAGAACAAATTGGAAAACTGCTCATCTTGGAGCTGTCGCTGTGATGCCTGGATCAGGCAAGAATCATTCATGAATGCTACATCCTGGGGGAAATTTTTAATGAGGAACACGATATTTGCATAGTCTTAAAGTGTCTCCCTACAGAATGCATATTAATTACAACAAACAAAGAAAAGCAGTAATTACACACTGGAGAAATTGAGGGAAACTTTGACAAAGTGATTAAAACAATCAATGAAGGACAGACATTATGCACCTGTCAGTGTGACACTGTGAGAACACAACGTCAACTATGCAGTATCCTGGCCAAGAATGCAGAACCTCCATCTAATCATGAGAAAAGAAATAGATAAATACAAAACAGGTAACGTTCTATTTAATCTTATTTTAGGGCTGGGTCCGGTGGCTCACGCCTGTAATCTTAGTACGCTGGGAGGCGGGAGGATTGCTTAAGGTCAGGAGTTCGAGACCAGCCTGAGCAAGAGTGAGACTCCATCTCTACTGAAAATAGAAAAAAATTAGCTGGGCAACTAAAAATAGAAAAAAAAATTAGCCAGGCGTGGTGGTGCATGCCTATAGTCCCAGCTACTTGGGAGGCTGAGGCAGGAGGTTCACTTGAGCCTAGGAGTTTGAGGTTGCTGTGAGCTAGGTTGATGCCATGGCACTCCGGCCTGGGCAACAGAATGAGATTCTGTCTCAAAAAAAAAAAAAAAAAAAAATTATTTTATTTGTTTTTTTAAAAAGGCTGTGGAAATGATCCAGGCTAAAGAAGGCTAAAGAGACATGACATCTAAATACAATACTGACCTTAGACCAGATTCTGCACTGGAGGGGGAGATGCCACAAAAGACATATGAGGTCACCTGACAACATTGGAATATAGATGTTAAAGTATTCCATTAATGTGCATGTATGACATTGACAACTAAGTAGTAAGGTTGTGTAAGGGAATATTCTTATCCTTAAGAAATAATCAAAGTACTTACGGGTAAAGGACCATGATACATGTAGCTTACCTTCAAATGATTCCTGAAAACTATGACAAAAGTAAGAGAGAGAGCAAAAGATTAAGCAAATGAGGTGAGATTTTAAGAATAGGCAAATGTGGGTAAAGGATGCATGAATATTCCTTGTACTGTTTTTATTTTAGCAACTTCTAATAAGTCTGGAATTATTTCCAAATAAAATTTTCTATGTCTTTTAATACTAATATTCCAGTCCAGATTCAAAGTTTCAGTCTGTAAAATGCTCACCAATAATAACTTTCAACTTGAAGATGTACAATTTGTTGGGCCACTTGGGCTTTTTATGGGTCATTTCACATCAATTCAGCAGCTGGTGGCTTTATTTGCACCATTAGATGTAGACAATCTAAAGTGCCTTTAAAAGACAAGGCCAAAGTTCAGGAGCAATGACCAGGACCCCAGGTCCCGCACCAAGTGGCTACAAAATAAATCTAAATTCACCTTACAGGCACGAAGTATAGAAGTGACTGCCCTTTCTCTGTCATGCTGGCATTCAAGAATAACTATTCATAAAGATACTTTGAGCCCTGGGCCTCACTGTCTGCTAGGAAGCTTAGAGACAAATCAAGGAACGCTATTGCCTTCATATCTCACCACCTGGGTGCTGCTTCCTCCCTGCCTCCATCACAATGCTCAGGAAATCAAAAGTTTAGTTTATTATATCTCAAACAAGAAGCAGTACAATTAATCAAAGTGTGTGCCTAAACTATTGACGCAGTTTTGCCATCTTAATGGTTGTTTATGCCAGCAACAAAGAAGCCTGGAGAGTGAGTGGTGATGAAATCGCAAAAGGTGTTTTCCATGGCTTGTTGAGAATTGAATATTTTTCCTTGCAAGAAGTGGTCCAAAGCCTGGAAGAAGTGGTAGTCGGTTGGTGCAAGGTCTGGTGAATACAGAGATGACAGAGAAGTGGATGACAGAGAGTTTCCAAGTCCACTTTCTGTAGTTTGAGCAGCGTTGTTTGTGTGACATGTGGTCTTGTAAGAGGATTGTCCTGTCTCTATTGACCAATCTCGGCGGCTCAATCACAAGCATCCTCATCATTTCATCCAATTGGTTGACATAAACATCTGCTGTAATCAATTGACCAGGTTTCATGAAGCTGCAGTGGATAATACCAGCGCTGGACCACCAAACAGACACCATTAGCTTTTTTTGATGAATATTCAGTTTTGGACTGTGTTTCAGTGCTTCATCTTTATCCAACCATTGTGTTGAATACTTGCAATTGTCAAAAAGAATCCATTTTTCATCACACGTAATAATACAGTATAGAAATCCGTTCACCTTCATGTGAAAGTGACAGCAAAGAAAGGCAAACTTCAAGTTGATTCTCTTCTGAATCTCATTTAATTCATGTGGTACCCATCTACCCAGCTTCTTCACCTCGCCCATTTGTTTCAAATGGTCCAATATTGTTGGAATAGTAGTGTCAAACCTTGCTGCTACTTCATGCTAGGTTGAGACAGATTCGCTTCCACTACAGCTTTCAGCTCATCATTATCCACCTTGGTCTCAGGTCACCCATGTGGCTCATTTTCAAGATGAAAATCACCAGAACGGAACTTCTCGAACCATCAAAGTACTGTGTGTTCTTTAGCCACAACCTTCCCAAACACTTTATTAATATTTTGATCTGTCCGCACTGCATTGGTTCCACAACGGATCTCATATTCAAAAATAACATGAATTTTTGACTTACCCATAGTTTCACACAAATTTCTCTAAAAAAAAAATTGAAAAATAATCACAAGCCAAAATGTGCGTTTGAAACAATGAGGACATACCTTCACAATAAAAAAAAAAAAAAAAAAAAAAGTGTCAGAGTGAAATGTCAGAGATAGCCACTCTCAAACTTAGTATTTAAGGAAATAGGACATTCCATACTTTATAACCTAATATTTCCAGGCTAGTTAACGTCCCTGTGCACATGGTCCCTGCACACATGCTGCAGGGCCTCACCTCTCCAGGGGTGCTCAGGCCCCTCCCTCACCAGGAATGTCCTCCATCTGCCTCCCTTTTAGACTCCTCCTCCTCCTTCAAAATGTGGCTTCAGAAGCCTTCCCTGATCTCCCAGAGTAGTGAAGCACTACCCCCTCTCTGCGCCGTCTCTTCTCCCACAGCACCCTGAGCATACCCTTATTGTGTAGAAGTCAGTAAAAGTAGTAGATTTTTTCCTGTTGACCCCTCCAGGTTCCTTAAAGGGCAGAGACCATGCCTCAGTCATCTTTGTACCTCCAATTCCTACTACGTGTCTAGCACTTTGTTCGACTAAACTGCACGGCATCTCTTTTGTTGTAAGCCATCAGAAGTTCTTTTGTTGAAAGAAGAGTTAATACAGAACTGAAATATAATATACATTGGGTAGTGAGCAGTAGCTCTACCTCTCAGAAAAAGGAACGATCCTTTCTGCAAACAGCCTTTTTGCTGGAGCTTAGTTGTCACAGTAGAAAATAAGGAAGGGACCTTTAACCCGTAATGAGCTACCTGGTTTGACTTGAGGAAAATAAATCTCTGGTGCTGTCTTTCAGGGTGATTGAGATCTTCGTGGGAGAAAACGCAGCTCATTAGTGGGTGCTTAATTATAGCACTGTCTTGTCTAGAAATGGAAAAAAGCAGTATATTGAGCAGTGTTGACCAAAGGTGACAACTTATAGCAACATGAAAGCAAATTTTAAGCACAAATCCTATTGCCAGTAAGTTATTTACTGCCAAGACATGTATTCTTTGCTGATTAAAGGTACAGCCAGAGTGAACTACTTAAGTTACTTTTAGCCAGAGACAGAAGAGGTTTCTTATCCTTGAAAATTAAGGGGGGGAGATGTTCATGTGATTTTGCCACTTGTAGGGAGTTCGTGTCTCATTCCTTCTCTCCAGGTCTGGTGTTCTTCCTACTCCTGTGCAGTATTAACAGCTTTTCTGGAATGTGATTAAAATGCATTGCCTTAGTCTATTTGGGTTGCTATGATGGACTACCTGAGGCTGGGTAATTTATAAAGAAAAGAGGTTTATTTGGCTCACAGTTCTTCAGGCTGTGCAAGGAGCAGGGCACCAGCATCTGCTTCTGGTGAGGGCTCCAGGCTGCTTCCACTCATGGCGGAAGGCGAAGGGGAGCCGTGTGTGCGGAAAACACGTGGCAAGAGAGGAAACCAAAGTGAGAGAGAACAGGGAGGCACAAGACTCTTTTTAACAACCAGCACTCAAAGGAAGTAATAGAGCGAGAATTCACTTGTTACCACAAAGAGAACACCCAGCCATTCATGAGGGATCAGCCCCCATGACCAAAGCACCTCCCACTAGGCCCCAACCCCAACACTGGGGATCAAATTTCAAGATGAGCATAAAATAGCCAAAGTATAGCAGCACCATCCCATTATACATTTATTATCTGTGTCCTTAACTAAAGCTCACTCCACCTTTGCTGTGTTGCACTTTGTGTGAAATTTTCTGACTCCTATCTTGGAGCACAAAATCTATTGCTGGAGCAATTTCCTCCAAATACTTTTCAATTTGGTGGCTTAACAAGTGTGTTTATCATTGTATCTCTTCTGCAGATTGAAGAGTACTTAGAGTCTGGCCCCTGCTGCTGCCAGTGACAAAGAATGCTTTAGCTCTGAGGTCACCCACCTCTCCAGTCCATGAAGTTAAAGCCTATGTATTAGCAGAAGAGAAAAGCAAAAAGAAAAATATAGAATAGAGAGGAATGGTAGGCAAACGAAGGGAAGAGGGAAAGAGGAATAACTGAAGCAAAGCCTAAGAGTGGCCTTAGCACAGTGCCTGCCACCAGGAACTGCCCCCTGCTGTAGTTCTCCTAACATTTGGAAAAGGAACTTTTCTGGATTGAGTTCAGGATTTTTCCAGCAACTACTAACAAATGACAGAATATTCTAAAGCCTAACATCATTTCCACTTTAAAACCAGCAAGGTATGGAGGAGATGTACGGTAGCAGAGTATGAAAAACACAGAATTTCAAGGCAAAAAGCCCAGTTCAGGTCACGGCACTATGAGACCTTGGTTAAGTCTCTTAACCTTTGCTTCTCAGTGTCCTCATCTATTAAACGGAGATAATAACACCTGCTACACAGGATTTTTGTGAACACCAAATGACTGTGCACATGAAAGGGTGTAAGTTTTTATTCCAACCATGGATGAAGAGACAGTTAATATGCCTCTACTTCAGGGCTTCTGAGAACTAAAAGACAGTGTAGCCCTGGCACCTAGGAAGTGCTCAAGTAATATTCGTTGAAGGAAGTGAATGAATACTGAGTGTAGATCCCTGAAATAATTGTGTACTTTGAAGAATCTAGAATCATAGACTCTTTCATTAGAAGGGAACTTAGCAATCCTTTTAGTTAGTATTTGTTTATTATCAAGTCTTCCCATTTTGATTGAACAATATAAGAATTTAAACAATATCTATAATGTTAGATGCAACAGTAATATCAGGATATTTCTTTTAAATTGATGTTCAAAAGTATTCAAGAGAGTCCCCAAAAAGACTCAGCTTCAGGTTCTCTGAGGGAAATATTCCACCGGCCTACACTCCCATCTTCCAACAGACTCCCCAGTCAGTCCCAAAGCTGCAGATTAACTAACTACTCCTCTCCTCTGGGCCAGATAACTGGGTTCTTTTCACTGACACTTCCACTGAGGGCAGACTAGGCAGAGAAAAGAAACAAACTATGTGCATGAATTTTAGCAGCTTTTAAAAAAGCCAGGCCTGGTGAACAGAGATGGTATTTGGTGGCCCCAATGTTGTCCTTCTGGGCCTTTCCCACCCAGGGTCGTGGAGACATCCCTTCACCCAAAGACCTTCTAAGTCTCCAACATCTGTTAACACAGTGCTACTCAAAGTGTGGTCCTTGAATCCACTTGTTACTAGTCTACAACAAGATAACTTACACTATAGAACATAAGCAAAAACACTGAAGCTTCCTTCATTTGAAAAGTCTTGCTACCAAGATAAAAATATACATCAGATGAACTAAACAGTGTGCTTAATGACATAATTGACTTAAATCCTGGCAACAGCTCCTTACCTCATTGCAAATCAGGAGCAAATGACTTCAGAGACTGGCACTTTGAGCAGCATTGTGCGTAGGCATAAAATGATAGCTCTTCCTGGGTATCTGCATTCTAAAAGACAAGAAGCAGCTTTAAACCTAAGGAACCATTCCCTAAGCACGGGGTCTCACATACAAACATTATGCCTACAGCAGGTGGACACAGTATTTCAGGTTTGGGAGGGAACCACTGAAATGAGGTATCCTGGCATGACCAGGTCTGGTACATAGCAGGTGCATAAAACATTATCAATTAATTTTCTCCTACCTTCTGCCCCAATCTAGTGTTTTACAAAAGACCACGTGCATTAGAATCACCTAAGGAGTTTATTAAAGAAGCCCTTCCAACCTCATTGTCTGTTCTTCCAGCCTCACTGCCTGCCTACTGAAGAAGAGAGGTTCCTGCTGACTGCACAACCAGCGAGAATGCCAAGTGACAGTGGACATGTGGGGGTGCCAGGCACAGCACTGACCACGAAAGGGAGGCAAGATACAGGATAACAAGGATGTACCAGACGAAAAATACAAGCTGGCTACTTGTGAAGAAAAAAGGGGAAGAAACAGAAAGCTGTTACACTTTGGGAAGTAAAATCATGAATAACAAAGACCCTTAAATTTCTTCAGAGAGGAAGAGGAAGCTGACAGAGCTCGGGGGGAAAAAGAAGACAAAGACTGCCACTGCCTTGATCCTCAACACAGTTAGACAGCGAGTCCAATCCTGGCATCCAAGAACACGCTCCTCGTCTGTGTCATCACAGATACTCCTTCATCTCCCAGTTTTCTCCTCTTCTGTCACTTTGGACACCAACTTTTAAACCAACATTATTGTCCCTTCAACACTTTCACCTCTTCATTTTAAATCAAACTTTAAACAAAAATTGACTTACCAACCTTTTACCTTTCCTCGTTTTATATTGCAAACCTCTAAATCTTATTTCAGTTTTTTTTTAACAGCTACATTTAAATTACAGAAATCTAAAAATTGATTTTGCCATAGGACTTTTCTGTCTTTATGTTTCAAGAGGACAAAAAAGCATGATTCTAATTTCAGCCCTCCACACCTGACCCATAGTCTAACATTTATACCCCTGATTTTGTAATTTATTTAGATAGAATTCTTAACCAAAATATTGCTGGCTGGTATCAATGCCCTGTGGGAGTTGTGAGAGTTGGGTTTGTTGTTATTGTTTTGCTTGTTTCTCCCCTTCACATGTGCACCTGCTGCCAAGTGCCCGTATCAAGTGTGTTTGTATTGTAGGCTTTGCAACTGCAAAATTGATCTAATAGTCAAAATTTGTTCTATTTTCTGTAGAAACTGTAGTGGTCTATATGGATCTACTCAACTATAGAGAGTTCAAATGTTAAAGCGAGCATTTTCCCATATGGAGCAGGTAGAGCTACATGGAAGTTTTCAGCCCCGTATAAAAAGTATTCAAGGGTGTATATGTGTGTTTATGAGATAAAGTGTTAGCATGAATAAGTAACTACCAACCAGTTGTTACAACTCTTCATTCTCCACAACCTGACTTCCTCCTCCAACATCCATTTCAGTATAATCATTCTTGACAAGATTCCTTACCTCCTGTTTCAATTCCCACTGGATACTTTTTAGCCTTTATCTTACTTACCTTCTCAGCTGTATTTGACACTATTGATCACTCGATCCTTGAAACATTCTTTCCTTGCCTTCCCTAATTTTATGTTCTCACCATTTTCCCCCATTCTCCAGTTTGGAAGCAGGGTTTGAAGCCAAGGCACTCTCCTCTTAGCAGTCCAAGGATCAGAAGTCTTCTAAGCTCCTAGATTCCGGTTACTACCTCAGTCCTAGCAGTTACTCATCTCTGAATTAACTCAGCATCCACTGTTTGCTCATTCAGCCTTCCAGCATGGAGTTGTGATGGTTTTGAAACACGTGAAAAAACTCTTTGATGCTTCTCTCTTCAAGAAGTGGAACTTAATTTCCCTCCCCTGTGGGTTGGACTTAGAGATTCATTTCTTTTCTTTTCTTTTCTTTTCTTTTTTTGAGACACAGTCTCACTCTGTTGCCTGGGCTAGAGTGCTGTGGCATCAGCCTAGCTCACAACAACCTCAAACTCCTGGGCTCAAGCAATCCTCCTGCCTCAGCCTCCTGAGTAGCTGGGACTACAGGCATGCGCCACCATGCCCAGCTAATATATATATATATATATATATATTTATTTATTTTAGCTGTCCATATAATTTTCTATTTTTAGTAGAGATGGGGTCTCGCTCTTGCTCAGGCTGGACTCGAACTAACTCCTGAGCTCAAACGATCTGCTGGCCTCGGCCTCCCAGAGTGCTAGGATTACAGGCATGAGCCACCACGTCCGGCCAAGATTCATTTCTAATAAGCAGTGTGGCAGAAGTGACAATGAAATCAGAACACAGAAGGCACTGTGGTTTCCTCCTTGTTCCCTGGGAGCACAAGCACAAGGAAATGCCAGCTGCCATGTGGCAAGGACACTCAAGCAGCCCTGTGGGTAGGACCACATGGTGAGAAACTAAGGCCTCTGGCTGACAGCCATATGAGTGAGCCATCTTGGAAGCGGGTCTTGTAGGCTCAGTGAGTGACACCTTTGAATGACTGTAGCACCAAAACCACCCCTAGCTAAACTACTCCCAAATTTCTGGCCCATAGAAACTATGAGATAATAAGTGGTGGTGTTTGAAAATCACTAAGTTGCACTGTTATGCAAAAACAGATAACTAAAAAACTAGTATTTCCAGTGGTCTGTATTATATCCTCTCTGAAATACCAAGCATTGTTTTTAATTCTTGGCTAGATCCCAACTAACACAAATGCCAATCTTTTCTGAGATAATCATTGGCTAGCATTCTTTGGAATAAACTTTTAAAAATTCAAAACTAAAGGTTTGGATTTATAATTTCATCTCAATTTTAAATGGTTTATGGCTCTAATATTCTGATATATATTAAATATGTATTCTGATATGTTAACATATCAACAACCAAATATATATTTGGCTAAAATATATATTTATATGTTTTCTATATATAAATTCTCTCATGTTCCCACTATCTTGCTTGCTTTGTCTCTCTTCTCCCACTAAACAATTCCACTGATGAGAAAGGAGCTAAGGAAACTGAGGTTTAATAATATTAAAAAACTCATTAGCTAGTAAGTAGTGGCGCCAAGATTCAAAACAGATAGTCTACTTTCAAATTCTGTGCTCATAATTACTATGCTGTGTTTTCTCTCACAGTGTATACATTCAATCATATTTTAAGAATATCAAAATAGGCAGAAGTTTTCAAATTTACCAGTATGGTTAAATAGTCTACTGCTTGGTCAATATTTCCTTCCATAGTATTAGTTAAATATCAGGGTTTATGCAGTGAACAAAAGGTGAAAATATGTATATACACACATACGCGCGCGCGCACACACACACACACACACACACACATGAAGGAAGACAAAGGATGAAGTGTTTTATTTTCTTTAGAGTATGTACCAGATAGCACACACATAAGCAGCGGAATTCCAGTGAACTATCAATAGGCAGCTTTATAATATGTACTGTCATGCCCAAATATATGATCTACAATTGGTTCTTTAGACATGTTTACTGTAATGATGAACACATCACCTTCTATTGTTGTTTACTTCAAATAAAATCAAAAACAAAAAAAACAAAAACCATCAATCCAAATCACATTGGGATATTTTTATTAACTTAAATTGACATTCTTAATTTTATCTACTAAGTCCTTACTAAATAGTCTTTATTGATACAAACCTACAAGTGTTTCTTAGTACCACAGAATCATGAAGACTTACAGTTATCAGTGTTTTGTAATAATTAAAACAATGTTCAAATAATTAACAAGTTACTTCACTGAAATACTTAAAAGAATATTCTGAGGAGTGTTTGAAAGCTGTTTATAAATAGTTACTGATACATTTATTATGTATTTGGTGCTGAAGACAAATAGTTTTTCTATAAAACATTGTTTTCATACACTGCTCTACTAATGAGGCTGGTTATTGGATATATTTTAACACTAAAGAATAAAGCTTTATCTTCATATTCATTTTAGTTATAGGACTCTTATCAATGAAGAACTTTGTATCCAACAATAACAAACAGACATACTGCAAGTGACATTCTGTTGGAGAAGCGAAAAAGACTGGCTGCAACAAAAGAAATTAGATACCTGCATTACATGTTCTTTATATTATACAAACTGAGTTCATTCCGAATAGCATAATTAAATGCAGACCAAATGCGTTTAAAAGTTTGTGTGGCTGGATGGCAATTACAATCTCCACACACTAAAAAGGAAAAGAACAATAACACAGAACACAGTATTCTTAACAATTATAGTACATATAACACCTTTAGCCATCCACTGGGTTTTCAGATCATATTGGCAACTGAAATTTCACATCCACATGGGCTTGCTTGGCTAAGTTCACTATTTCAGAGAGCTTTACAACCTGAAAGGGAAGAATAAGCATCTTTGACTCTATTTTCACAAAAAAATAAATTCAGAACTATAGGTCAATGCAAAATTAGTGCACACTCAATCTTTTCCATTTAAAACATCTGGGCTATTCTGACATTGTTATAAATCACATCACATTCTTACAAGCAATTCACTCTGTCAAAGGACAGAGAAGTATGACATTCTTCATAACCCACACTTCAATTAAATACTTCTGATTAAGATATATATGTATGTGCATATATATATATATATATATCTTATTATCTAAATTTTTTTTAAAGACAGAAACAGTGAGTGTCGTTGTTGGATACTCCACAATTCACAGCATGTCTAAATAAAAGTTTGTTTTGAAAAAAGTGTACAATATTAACTTACAATATTGGGATAGGAGTTTGGATCTAGGAATTAGTATTTTATTTTCTGTCAGTAAGTTAATAATGGCCAACCTGAATTGTCATGCCCTCTATAATCTGTCTGAGAATATCCACCTGTTACCACATAAAATATCATATGAATTTAGATACATCTAAAACCAAAAAACAAATTCAACTTCTCTCTTCCCCAGCAGAGTAGTTAAGAAAAGGCTTTGAAGGTGAGCCATCTTGGATTCAGATCCCCACTCTGATGCTTAAGACACATGATGCTGAATACGGTAACTTATCTAGCCTGTTTCTTTATCTGTAAAAGTGGAAATTTTATGACCCATCTCATATTAAATGAGACAATTCTTGAAGAAAAGAGCTTAGCATTGCATGCACAGTAAATACTCAATAAATGGTAGCAGTTGTTAATATTATCATCATCACATTTAATATTATTATTGTTATGACTTCCAAAATCTCCCAGTCAACAAAAAGCACTGTGGTCACAAATTAAGTCAACTGTTCACTTTTATCTCCATGATCTATTTGAGCAAGTTCCTACTGATTCTTCTCCTTCCTCTCCATGTCCACCAAGCTCTTCTTAATTCAAGCTTTCATTACAAACAAGTGTATTTTAGGGACTTTCACCTTACCTCATATCTAGTTATTGTACTAGACAGACTCCTACTATCCCTCGCTTTATCCCTTTCTCCAATTTATCGCACATTTCAAAGTTAAAACAGGCTTTTTCAAACACTTCTCTCTACCATTCCCTTGCTCAAAATGTTTAATTATAACTTGAGATTGAGTATAAATTCCTCGGTCTCTAAGCTACAGTTAAATTTTATTTGCTAGTACATACTTAACCAAAGAAGGACATAAGACTTTTATTATTCTTAGGGTCTTTCTCCACTCGTGGAGACTGACACATACAAAATAAATAAATAAATAAATAAAATTTTAAAAAAGACTTTTATTATTCTTATGAAATACCATTGCATTAAGTCAGCAAATCTCAAGAGTCTACTATTGATTAAACCATATGCCCCCAAGGAGTATTCCATGAAATGTCTGTAGACACAGGTGGAACACAATCTAAAGTTCTCATCTAGGAACATCTCTATATCTATTACGGAGTGTTCTCTGAGATATATTGTTGTTAAGTAAAAGAAAGAAAGTATATGCTAGTATATGCTACCATTCATCTAAAGTAGGAAAGGGGAAGGATACACACACACACACACACACACACACACACATGCAGGAGTCCCCCCTTATCTGCAGTTTCACTTTCCACAGTTTCAGTTACCCATGGTCAACTGTGGTCCAAAAATACTAAATGAAAAATACCAGAAATAAACAAGCCGTAATTCTAAACTGTGTGCTGTTCTGAGAAGTGTGATGAAATCTTGCACATCCCTGCTCTGAGCAGGATATAAATCAACCCTTTCTCTAGCATATCCACCCTGTATAAGCTACCCTCCTGCTAGTCACTGACATCCTCTGTTCCTGACATCCAACCATTGACACCGTAATGGCTGAATGGTCCAAGATCACCTAACACAGATGATCCTCCTTCTAAAGCATTATCAGAAGGTCAATAGCAGCCTAATCATGCCTACATCATTCACCTCACTTAAATGCATCAAGTAGGCATTTTATCATTTCATTTCATCACAAGAAGAAGGATGAATATAGTACAAGATATTTTGAGACGAGAGAAACATTCATGTAACTTTTATCACAGTATATTGTGATAATTGTTCTCTTTTATTATTAGTTGTTGCTAATCTCTTACTGTGTCTAATACATAAACTTTATCATAAGTATGTATGTACAGGAATAAACACAGTATTAATATATACAAGGTTCAGTACCATCCATGGTTCAGGCATCAACCGGGGGTCTTGGAAGATATCCCCTGTGGATGGGTGGGGGGAATATTGTAAACATATATACATATAATTTGCTATGTTTAAAAAAGTGAAACCAAAAACAACTTTAAAAAAAGAACAATGGTTACCTGTGGGAAAGAATGAAATAGAAATGGATATAAAAGCTAGATTCTCTAAATATACCTTGTTTTAAATTAATAGTTTTGACTTTGGAACCATGTAAATATAACAAAAGGTTGTTTTTTTGTTTTTTAAACAACCTTTTTTTAAAAAAATGAAACTAACTATATCAAGCTAGGGCAAAACACAAAGAGATTTATTTCACATGAATTTTAAAATCCAATAAGTTGTGGGAAATACCCCAAAGGACAGGAAAAAATTGCAGATACAATTCTTAAAAACTGCTTTCAGTAATCATACTATTGATATTCTTACTGTAAAACTGTCATGTATGTACTAACGGACAAAGCGAATGAATAACTATGATACTATGGCATTGAAAAAAGGAGAAACCGATGCCAGATAAGGAAAAAACCTATACTCCTGGATTTGTATTGCAAATATCAGTATGAACTGATATTTATCTCTTTAAAAAATACATATTTTCATAGACTTGCCACTTAAAAGGCCCAGAAACAATAACCTACCCAGTAGCCATGAGTATCCATAAGGCCCAAATTGTGGTCTCTAAATACCATTTGACTCATTCCAGGTCTGAGCTAAGAAATGTGGAGATGAGCTTGAAACTTCTCATCATATCAGAAGGCACACTAGAGAGCATGTCAAAAGCACTCAGGAGTCAACTTGAAGAGGAGGGTCCCAATGACCACATATGGAACAATTTGAATCACTAAGAAATAACTGAAATGAGCTGAACCACATGAACCAAATATGTTTAATTCTATGAGGTCAAAACAGCACACAAACAGACGTGCACATGTGCACGCATGCACGCACACGCGTGCGCACACACAGACACACACACCCCCCCCAACACCTGAATGTAAAAAAAAAGGGAACAAAATACAAAAAATAAAAACAAAAAGCCTGGGTCACCTTTATAGGACATAACAGAATAAACTTATTATTTTGAAAACTGAACAATAAAGGCAAACAATCTAGTAATTACCCTGCTTTTCCCATGCAAAACGTACTTCATGGTAACAAATAGTTGACACAGGGAAGTTTTACTTTTTAGAGAATCCCACATAATAAATGAAGAATGACAGAATTAGAATACCACCACTTTGCAACCATAAACAAAATACTGGATCTAAGCTATGATTGTCAATGGCTGCTAATACCAAAAAAGAGAAATAATCTGACATTATATACCTCCTTATGGAATTAAGAGCACCAACTACAAAATATTATTGTTACCTATTCCAAAAAATTAAATATGAATATGGTCAAGCCTTTAGACCGAACTACCAGTTTATAGGAAATACAGGGGGACAGAAAACACATTAAAGGAATGACATCCCAGGGATGCAATCATTAAAATCCAGACTACAGAAAACTACAAAACCATCAGCCTGAATTTTTCAAGAAATAAACTACAGAAAAGAATAAAAAAAAAAGGCCGGGCGCGGTGGCTCACGCCTGTAATCCTAGCACTCTGGGAGGCCGAGGTGGGCGGATCCTTTGAGCTCAGGAGTTCGAGACCAGCCTGAGCAAGAGCGAGACCCCATCTCTACTAAAATAGAAAGAAATTATATGGACAGCTAAAAATATATATAGAAAAAATTAGCCGGGCATGGTGGCACATGCCTGTAGTCCCAGCTACTCGGGAGGCTGAGACAGGAGGATCCCTTGAGCTCAGGAGTTTGAGGTTGCTGTGAGCTAGGCTGACGCCACGGCACTCACTCTAGCCTGGGCAACAGAGAGAGACTCTGTCTCAAAAAAAAAAAAAAAGAATAAAAAAAAAAAAAAAGCAAAGAAGAACCTATAGATTTAAAAACTTAGTGTCATACTAACCAACAGCAATGCAGAGACTTATTTTGATCCTAATTCTAACAAAGAACTTAGACAAAAGATATGAGACAATCTGGGAAATTTCAATACTGACTAGGTTCTTTTTTATAAAACATAACCTAATAATACCATTATCCCACCTAAAACAAATAACAGTAATTCCTTTATACCATTATCAATACCTTTATCTTTTATAGATACATGATGAAATGTATGAAATGACATAATGTCTGGGATTTGCTTCAAAATTATCATGGGTGTGGAAGAAAGTAGGTAAGAATACAGATGAAACAAGACTGAGCATCAGTTGATCATTGTTTAAGATGGATGACAGGTATAAAAGGTTCTGACAAAAATTCTCTCCTTGACCAAACTCTCATCAGACTCCTCTAAACCATATTTTCACCTTGGCCCTGACTGTTGAATTTCCATGTTTTGTCTCTTCATTCTCCAATTTTATCAAGAATCTTGCTTAAGTCAGTTTAGACAGGATCCCCCTCTGCTCATGATGTTTCCTCTTAGTAATTTTCCTCCACTGACCCAACCCTGCTCCTTCGTTATAAATTCCCACTATTCCACGTTGTATTTGGAGTTGAGCCCAATCTTTCTGCCCTACTGCAAAATCCCACTGCAGTAGTCTCTATATCTAAAGCAATAGTTCACTTGAATAAAGTCTGCCTTACCATTCTTTAACAAATGTCATTAATAACTTTTTTCCTTAACAGTTCATTATACCTATAATATTTAGCTGAAGTACTATTAGCAATATTAATAATTACATGGTTCATTTTAGAATCTAAGTATAATATTTATAAATCTCTTATACACTCTGAAAATTTGTCCTTAGATTAACATAGCTCATTTACCATTCGAGCAGCTTCATCCAAGTCATCACAAGCAAGAATTTTAAGACCACTGTCTGCTATGACAGCCTTAGCATCATCAACTCGTGTACCTGGAAATGATTTATGCAAATATAAATTAAGTATACACACAAAAGCATTTAAAATATTTGCTACAACATACTACAGATATGAAACTTCAACATAGGAATACACCCATCATTTAACATAAATGCTTCTAAAGCAAAGAAAATACCACAAAAGCCCAGAGTTATCTCATAATATATTTTACTTTACCATATCCATGGCAATTCAGGCAAGAAAAATAACAACAAATAAAAAACACAGCAAATTATACCAAGCAAAACTATGAACATTTTTGCTCCAATGTTAGAAATTTTTTAAAAACCATGGTTTTTAAATTTCATATCATATAATGCTTTCATTTAAAAGACACAGCTATTTGAAAACTACATTTTAAATGAATTAAACTCCATGGAAATATGAACTTTTAAGCAATTAAGAAAAATTGCAAGATATCTTTTACACTCACCCTGTAACCGTACCACAACAGGTATTTTGATTTCCAAATCTTTTACTGCCATGACTATACCCTGTGCAATAACATCACATCGCATGATTCCTCCAAAAATGTTGACCAGAATAGCCATTACCTGTGAATAAAGTGTTTTTGGAAGATTAAAATTTAAAAGAAATGATGATGTGTCCTTCCCCTCCAAGGAAATACCAGTATCTGTGCTTCATGACAAACAATCCCATGGAAACATTCCCATACCAAACCACCATACCTCTTTTAGCTCCTATTTTTCAAGCCTGTGGAGACCACTGCCCACCAGAACTTATTTCCATCTCCTTGGGTAATTTGAACAACTCGTTCACATTCTCTTCTCTACCACACCCAATATGAGCAAGACCTTCTAATTCCACTTATTTTCTTCTATTAAACATAGCCATTCACCAACATGACTACACCAGATCATATTATAAGACAATGTCACATGCAAGATCTTCAACTTAGTATTCATTACCTACCATTTTTTCATTTATCCTCAACAACGCAAGCGATTTTTCACACAAACTAGGCCTCCAGAATCATCTAACTTCTGTGTGCCCACTCCTGGCTACACTTCACAGCTAAACCTCAGGGCCTGTTTGGATCGGCATTCATTCACCACCACACTTACAGTTCTGAATCAGTGTTCTCCTATCCTTTCCAAAATAATCTCCTTTTTTTAAAAAAAAAAAAAAAAAAAAAAAAAGCTTAATTCATTAAGCTACACCAGAGCTTCTCAAACAGTGAAATACAGATGGATTATAGATACACCAAAATATTGCTCCCCTCAATCCTTAGGATAGCTAGGAAGGTTCTAGGACAGTTGGAGCCTCTGAGCCAGTGGATTCTGACTACAAGCAACCTTATCCATCTACCTCCAAGGCCCCATTGAAATATTTTCTGTGAATGCCATGATCCAAAAATGATTGAGACACACTGAACTACTATACTATGCATTCCTTATCTTTACATTATTTTTAGACCTTCAAGAAATGAAGCTCTAGAATTCATAATGGAGAACTCAAAGTAGACTTTGTCACCTCTCTTATCTCCCCGCCCCACTCCACCTCCTTCTGGATAGCTTCAATATTCACCACAAGGCATCAACTAACACTCTGGCCTTGAAGTTCGTGGATCTTTACCAAGCCACTTTCACCTCCAGTCCATTGCAACTAATTACCACCAAGCACAAATCCTGGACTAGACCAGAATGAATGTCTCCAGAATATCAAATGTGTAAATCCCACTCTGTTCAACCTCCTCCCCTTTTACCTTTAATGTCTTTCACTTCTAACTCCATTAAAACCCAGTCTTTTCCTCTCTAATCTCCCAGTCTATCATCTCTCAACCAACCTTTCTTCACTATAGAACCTGGAACCTAGGACAGAGCAATTCAATGACATTGTCACCTGCCTGCTTAATTCTGTCACACTCATTCCTCTGAACATCCCAGTTCAAACAATGCATCTTTGGATGATTCCAGCCACAGTTCATACAATGAAAAGCAAAAAAGTAAAAAACAAAATAAAACCTGAAACACTAGCTTAACCTGAAGAGCAGTATAATAATGATTCATCAGCAATTCTCTCCTTAGCCGTCTGTCTCATACCTTTAACTCTCTTCATAAGCCTCCTATCCCACTCAAGCTCTCTAACTTTCAGCATATGACCTTCTTTTCTCCAGTAACACCTCAATAAAGAAGGGGCCTCCTCTCCAAAGCTAACCCAGCCACCTAATTACTGTACTTTATCTCTACCTAATTACTGTATTGTATTTCCTCAGGTCTTCAACTCACTACTTTAGCTATACTCTCTTCTTTATCTTCAAATCTCTTCTCTTTCTCCATCTAGAAATAGCTCAACTTCTTATTTGGTCTTCCAAATAAACAAGCAAGCAAACATACACCACAAAGCTCTCTCCAAACCTACCTCCCTTTGAGTGACAGCACTATGTCTTTCCATGCTTTCATTAAAAAAAAAAAAAAAAAAAAAAAAAAAAAAAAAGTCCTGAAAGAGAAAGAGTAATCTGCCCTGGACATCTCTGCTCCCAACTCCCTTAATTCCCAATCACAACTGAATCCATTACAACCTGGCCTCTGCCCCCATCTCCTGTACTATTCTTACCAAGGTTCCCAATCATCCCTTACAGTCCTTATTCTGCTAGATCGCTCCTTCAGCATTTAACATTGTTACTCATCACCTTACTTCTCAAAACTCTTCACCCTTGCCTTCAATGTCACCACTCTCTCCTGATCTGCTCCTATCTCTCTCTGTCAGTTTGTTCTTTCTTTCATTTGGGTCATCCTCCTCTATTCAGCCCTTCAATACTGAGGAGCCAGGCTCTATTCTTGGTTTCCTCATCTCACTCACACGGACCATCTCACCAACAATTAAGACTTCTTTTCTCGATATACTGAGGACTCTCAAATGTACCTCCAACCATTAAAGGAAGTATAGTATCTTTACAACCAACTTTCTACTAGATATACTCAACACAACCCAAACTTAGCACACTCATTTAGAAATACTTATTCCTCTATTTTGCTTTTGATAGCATAAAGAGCTTCATCACCCAATGATTCTCCCCAGCCAAAAATCCTAATGTTAACCTAACTAACCCCTCTCCATGGCCCCTGCCCAAAAAAGAGGAAAAAATGCATTTAATGACTCTATCTCAGAAATGTCTCTAAATTACGTTTCTTTGCTCTGTTCTGACTAATACTGCCTTTGTCAGGGACCTCTTCATCTTTCTGGACAAGCTAGCATAACAACCAAATTGATTTCTCCTGTCAGTGTCTCCCTACTCTCCATTTTACTCTCTACTAGCAGAGCTATGTTCTTTTAAAAATATATAAATAAATAAGTAAACAAAAGGCAGGGTATAGATATATGTGTTTGTGTATGTGCTGGGGTAGGGAGGCTAAATTCCAAACTCCTTAACTATAAATACAGGGATCTTCACACTGTGGTCTCAATTTGCCAACATTATCTCTTATCATTCATCCCAATAGTGCTATATTTTTACACATACTCGTCTCACCATTCCATGAACATAACGGCCCTCTGGATTCCATTCCTTTGCACATTTTCTTCACGTTGCCTAACTCATTTAATTTTCAAGACAGCTAAGGTATCATCCGTTCGGTGAAGGCCACCCTGATTCTCCCAGTTATCAGCTCTGTCTTCTGTTCTTCCACAAGACTGCATTCTGCTTATCACTTTAGTCACACTATAAATACCTCAAGGGAGTATTCCCAAGTCCAAGCACAGTGTCCGACACAAAGAGACATAATAAGTATACAGCTATTTCAATGCTATCCACATCGTCACCCTGTTCTGTTTCCAACTCCAGTGCCCATCTGTTAGTCCCCAACACTGGAACTCTTCATTTACTCTTCTCCATTCTTGTACCTGGGTCCTAAAAGCCATGCTTATTAATTCCCCTTAGTAAGTACTCAACAGTTAGATACTTAGATTTAGTCTTCAACAGTCTGCTTTTAGAGTGTATGCCAAAAGAAGCTATAGAAATATAGTTCCAATAAAATTTGTTCACTTTTTTAAATAACTATTAAACAATGGAAATAAGGCATATTTTATACCTCATTTTAGTTGAATTCTTTGTAAAATTAATAAATATGGCAAATTAGTCTATAGGCTGAAAGGGAAAGCCAGAGAAATAAATTTATTTTTTAAATAATTCTAAAGTCTAACACCACAAATAAAAATATACATTGCCAGCATCATCAATAATAAATGTTTTTTAATCTATGTACTGGACATTTATACTAGCCACTAGGAGAGGCAACAATGAGTAAGATATGGTCCCCACCAATGAAGAATTCTCAGTCTAAATCAGCAGTCCCCAACCTTTTTGGTACCAGGGACCAGTTTCATGGAAAGAGGGGCATGGAACTCAGGCAGTGACACGAGTAATGGGAAGCGGCTGTAAATACAGATGAAGCTTCCCTCGCTCCCGTGCAGCCTGCTGCTCACCTCCTGCTGTGTGCCCCCCTCCTAAGTTTCATGGAAGATAATTTTTCCATGGAAGGTGGGGGCACAGCAGAGTTCTGTGGCCCGGTCCCTATAGGCCGTGGACCAGTTCTAAGGATTGGGGAATGCAGGTCTAAATTCAATAAGACTGGCTCCATGGAGGCATTTTTCTTACTTTTTTGTAAGCCTTACAAAATCCACACTTGGCCACACAATAGATACACTTCTTGGCAATTATCTCATGACTAATAACATATATGTCTTTTGATCATGATGCTTCACATCCCTTGTATTTTGACAATCATTTATAAAGACAAAGTTCTAAATTATGGCATATCTATGTGACAGATTATGCAAACATTAAAATACGTGTTTTAGAATACCTCACTTAATTGCAAAACATGTTCAAGATATATTAGCAAAAAAAAGACTCAAAATATGTATATTAAGATATATATATAAATTCTGAATTCTAATTCAAATTCTAAAACATAAGCCCTGCTCTTACCTTTTTATCTGAAGTGATAAGCTTAAATGCTTCTGTCACTTGATGGACTGTGGCACCACCACCAACATCAAGAAAATTGGCTGGAGTTCCTCCATGAAGTTTGATTATATCCATTGTGGCCATAGCCAAACCAGCACCATTTACTATCAAGAGGGGAAAATTACTTGTATAAGCAACAAACATAGAGAAAAGGAATTAAACTTAATAAATACAACTCTAACATAAAAACACATGATACCTAGACAGCCTATATTTCCATCAAGGCCAATGTAGTTGAGATCTGCCTGAGCTGCATGTTTGTCCCTTTCATCTTCCTGGGTCCAGTCCTGTAGAGCAAAGATTTTCTTCTGGCGATAGGCTGAGTTAGAATCAAAATTGATCTTTGCATCCATACACAGCACTTTGAAAGGAAAAGAAGAAAATAACCTTAATTTCAAGACAGACACAATAAACTGTTAATCAAACATTCTTTAAGGGAAAAACACATTTTAATTTTGTTATTCATTGAAAGTATTTCAATTTATGCTCACAGTGAATTCAAACTGTTCCTTAAAAAGGAATATTTGGGAATTAAAACTGCCCCAAAGTTATTGTTTCTACATCCATCCTATGCACTAGATAAAGAAGAAAAAACCCTCAAAAACATTTTAAATCGTTTAAAAATTATCAAGAATTAACTATCCATAGTCCTAGCTAATCCCGTCACTTGGGCCCCAGATCCCATCCCCTCTCATCTACTCAAGGACATTGTTCAAGAAATTCTATCTTTCCTACATTATAAATCTCCCCTACCTTTCTATTGGCTAAATCTCATTGACTTGCAAAACTGCTGTTATTTCCCCCACCTTAATAAAAAGAAAGAAAAAAATCTTTTAACTCCCACTTCCCCTTACTCTTCACCTCCTATATAGCAAAACTCCTTGAAAAACTTGTCTGTTTAAAAGAGGGTAAGCCCATGAGCCAAATTTGGCCTATGCCTGTTTTTATATGGCCTGTGAGCTAGGAATGGGTTTTATACTTTAAAGGATTGTGAATAAGAAAGAAGAAAGAGAAAAAGAAAGGAGGAAACGAACAAGAAGAAAAACAGCTACCCCCAAGACCATATGTGGACCATAAAGCCTAAAACACTTATTAACTGCCAAACTCTATGCTTAAAGTCCTTGTACCAAATTTGTCTACTGCCATTGTCTCTTACACCCACGCCAATCAGGCTTTTACCTCCAACACTCTACCAAAATGGCTCTTATGAAGGTCACCTCTCTGGCTTCAACTTTCAGAGTTCTGTCCCTTCCTCACTCCAATCTAATTACAACATTCTCCTCGCAGTTCCTAGCAGACAGAAGGCTGAGAGAAGTGAGCAGTTGCTGCCGAACACAGGAGACACATGGAGTTCTACTCAGCCACAAAAAACAATGGTGATATAGCACCTCTTGTATTATCCTGGGTAGAACTGGAACCCATTCTGAGTATTCCAAGAATGGAAAAACAAGCACTACGTGTACTCACCATCAAACTGGTATTAACTGATCAACACTTAAGTGCACATATAGTATTAAGATTCATCAGGTGTCAGGCAGGTAGGAGCAGGGAGGAGGGGATGGGTATATACACACCTAATGGGTGCAGTGCACACCGTCTGGGGGATGGACACGCTTGAAGCTCTGACTCAGGTGGGGAAAGGGGCAATATAGGTAAACTAAATATTTGTGCCCCCATAATATGTTGAAATAAACAAACAAACAAACAAACAAAAACGAAGAAGTCTAATATATGTGAAACTGGAAGGAGGAGAATGGGGCAGAAAAAAAGTGATGAAAGAAAAATATATCAAGCCAGAATTCTATATACAATGAAAACAGGAGGGCAAATGGAAGATATTTCCAGACAACTGGAAACAAAATTCATCACTGGCAGACCTACAGTAAAAGAAATGTTACAGGAAATTCTTCAGGATCAAAGACTGTAACACGTGGAAACTTGAATCTACAGCAGTGATTCTCAACCAGGGGCAGTTTTGTCCTACAGAGGCCATTTGGCAATGTCTGGAGGCATTTCTGGTTGTCACAACTGAAGGTTGCTACCAGCATCAAGTGCTACTGGGTAAACATCTTGTTAAACATCCTACCAGGCATAGGACAGCCCCCCATAACAAAAAAAAATTATCTACCCCAAAATCTCAATAGTGCCAAGGTTGGGAAGTCTTGATCTATGAATAGGAAAGAACACAAGAAATATATGAGCAAATAAATAAATACACTGAAGCTAAAAATAGCCAGGTTTCTAAATGTTGGATAAGAGAATTACAAATACAGAAAATGGTAGAACTAGAATGAACCTTGAGGAACTGGAGTGGAATTAGAGGTAGCAGTATAAATTTGGAGATTTTTTGAAATAGATACGAGTATAAACGTACATGTATTTTTATATATGTCTGTCACACACAGACACATACACACACTTATTTCTTGGCTTTTTGCTGAAATGACCTAAAAGCAATGACATGTTAATAGCAATGAGCATAGATAATATGCATATCTTGGGGCCTAAATATGAGTTTCCACAAAAAGGGACCGGGATCTTTGGAGAAAAGGCTGACTCCACAACAATGAGAAAGCAAGCAAAAGAATATCCTGGGATATCTTGTTGCACAAAAAGTAAAGAATTGCTTGAAGAATAATAGAGGCATATCAAAAGGACAAATTGAGAACTTACAGTCACACAAAACTTATATACGAATGTTCATAGCAGCTTATTGGTAATAGCAAAATACTGTAAATAACTCAAAAATCCTTCAAAGGGTGAATGGGTGAACAAATTCAGGTAAATTTATATAGTGGAATACTACTCATCAATAAAAAGAAATAAACTATTGGTACATGCAACAATCTGGATAGATCTCAAAGGCATTATGTATAGTAACAAAATCAGTCTCAAAAGGTTACATATTGTATGAATGCATTCATATAACATTCTCAAAATGAGAAAACTATAGAAGAAGAACAGACTGGTGGCTTCCACCACACAGGGATGGGGTAAGAAAGAACAAGGTGGAGGATATGAATGCAAAGAGGTACACAGAGAGCTCTTTTGTGGTGACGGAACAGTTCTGTATCTTATTTTGGTAGTGGCTACTCAAATCTATGTATCAGATAGAATTAAATAGAATTATACATAAACACACAAATGACTGCATGTTAAAAAGGTTAAAAAATGGTGAAAACTAAGGTATTTAGTCTGGCTAACAATAATGTACCAGTGTGAATTAACTATTTGGAAATATATGGCTATATAAGATGTCACCATTGAGTGAATGAGACACAAGTCTCCTTGTACTATTTTTGCAACTTCCTGTGAGTCTATATTTATTTCAAAACTAAAAGTTAAAAAAAAAAAAAAGAGGCCCTAGGAGCCAGCTTGAGAGTGTCCTCTACTGGCCAAATCTGGGACAGTCTGAGTAACAAAATAATGATGAAAATGGATTATAACTCATTGAATGAAATAAGAATTGAAAAGCCCATTTTGATATAAATGAATAAACAAAGACGGATGAAAGAAAAGCTCTTATTTACAAAACAATGCAAATTAGTAAATCCAGAGGGAATGATGGAGTTAGAAAATCATGAGAAGAAACTAAAACTAATGGAGAAAAGTTTGATGAAGAACATAGTCTCAAAATATTTTCCCACAGATTTCTTAGTAGTTACAAAGAGAAAAATAACGATTCTATAATAGAGAAACCCAGTGGATACCACCTTAATCAAGCGATCCAAGTGAACATTATTAATACCAGAACAAACCAACATAATATACCTCCCGATATGATACACCATGAAAGAGAAAAACACCATAAGGGAACATCAGACAGAGAGAGACAAACTGAAGGATGTTGCACAAATTAAATGGCCCCTCCTCTTACAAAGAAAAGTCAAGGTCAAGAAACAACATACACTTGAGGATCTATTCCAGGTCAAATGGGAGTGACAATTAAATTCACTATGTGATCCTGGGCTAGGATCCTGGACTGGGGGTAAAGGTATAAAGGACATTACTGGGACACCTGCCTACAGTTGAATATTTATTGTGGATTAGATAATATTTTACCAATATTAAGTTTCCTCATGTTGATAAAGATACTAAGGTTATATACCTGAGTTATATACTTATATACTTATTGATAAATATACTCAGGTTATATACTCAGGAATGTTCTTGTTTTTAGATGCTGAAATATTTAGGGGTAAAGAAGAACAATGTCTCCAACTTACTCTCAAATGGTTCAAAAAATACGTATTTTTATACACACACGTGTGTGCATAGGGAAAGCTAGAGAGAGAGAGCGCAGAGAGAATGATGAAACAAATTGGGTGAAATATAAACAAATGGCAATGCTGACTGAAGTATATATTGGAGTTCCTCATATTATTTTATTTCCATATCAAAATTAAAAAATATAGCTGGGCTTGGTGGCTCATGTCTGTAATCCCAGTACTTTGGAAGGCTGAGGCAGGAGGATCACTTTAGGCCAGGAGTTCAAGACCAGCCTGAACAACAGAGCAAGACCCTGTCTCCACCACAAAAAAAAAAAAAAAAAATTAGCCAGGAATAGTGACACATGCCTACAGACCCAGCTTCTCAGAAGGCTGAGCAGGAGGATTGTTTGAAACCAGGAATTTGAGGTAACAATGAGCTATAATCGCACCACTGCATTCCACTTTTTCTTTATTAAAAAAAAGAAAAAGGGAAAAAAGCCCACACAGTACCATATGCACAGTAAGCAATGAGCAAAACATCACCCATCATATTACATTAATGTGTTGAATAGGAAAAAAAAAAGGTAACTCTAATCCTTTGATTTTCCATATGTATTGCATAATGATCCATTCTTGGATGGTTCTTGAATAGTTTTTAATCTTTAGAAAGTTATATTTAAGTTATATATTAACTAACAAACTGACCATTTTTGATGAGACTTTCTCACAGTGAGCACTACATACCTCACAGTTTGTTCAGTTCTAAATATTTTCTCATTTCCATTATGATTTCTTCATTAATTCATGATTTTAAAGTGTTTCCTTTAAATTTTTAAAAATGCAATACTTTAATTTCCAATTTTATTGCTTTGTGTTTAAAGGCCATTACCCATGTTATTAATTCTTGGATATCTGTTGAGACTTTTAAATTTGTGGCTTAGTATTTAATTTTTTAATCAGTACTTTAGGAAAAACATGTTTTTCTAAATGTTGGGTGCAGGGATGTATATACGTCCATTAAATTAAAAAAAAAAAAAAAGCATAAGGAACACTAGTAAAAGTATTAGTCCTTACTTCTGGAGTACAAACTCCAGAAGATCAAGGCCAGTTTACTGAGGAACCAGCTGAGGGTTGCGGGGAGTTAGCTACGCTCCCAGCAAAGATAATCGGGTCCCTCAGGCACGGGTCGTCGCAAAGGATAAGGAAATAATAGAAAATAGAAAATAATAGAATATAGAAATAAAAGAATATACAGAGACAAAGGTACAGTTTATAAAGAATAGATTTATAAAAAAAGGGAGGGGCCAGGAGTCCCCACAATATCCCCGTAAATTGTGGAGCCCCTAATGAAGTTTCACATCAGTATTTATGGGTACAGTGATCAGTTGCCAGGGGTAACAGATTTACATAATAACAAGTGTTCATTTTAGGTTCAAAGTCTCCCAAAAGGCTTCTATAGATCCCTTAATTAACTCTATCTACGTGAACAAATGGTTACGAAATCTTTCTAGGACAAACTTCTAAGTTCTAAGATAAAACTCTCACTTTAGCAGAAAAGTTAAACAGAGACACAGTGGCTCCGTATTTTTTTATCTAGTTACTGTGAATTGAGACAGGTATTCAGAAGTCCAGCAGAAGCTGTCCCTTGGGCTAATTGCTTTTAGCCACAGGCGTCTGTCTCTTGGGAGGGCACTTCTTTGATCAGCTCCCATCCTGTGGCTCCATGCAAACCTGCTTTGTCCTTCAAAGCAGGCGAAAACCACAGGCTTGAGACTGCAGTGTCACCTTGGAAAGCAGCTGCTACTGACCTTTGAGACACCCTCCTGAGGCAGCTTTTGATATGCAAACTAACACATTCACATATTCCTTCAGGGCAAAGCCCTGCAAAAGTCCTGAAATCATTTCTGTCTCTAATATTATAGTGGGCATTTCCATAAATCAGTATTTCTAAGGAGCAACATCTCTGGAAGCAACATTGGGTGATTCTCCTGTAGAAAAATACTTAGGGTGAAATCCCTAGGAAGCAGATTTCTTAAGGCAGAAGCTCTATAACAGCCAGTAGAAACAGCTGTTCCATTAGACAACATGACTGGGCATAATCTAGAGTCAGAAATAGAAAAAAATGAATTTTCAGAACTTGGGACATTTTCTTACAGTTGATATTAGTATATACTATTTTGACCAATTTTGGAAACTTCTGGGAACAAAAATCTAAACTACCTATGGGTACTCCCAGAAGACTATCCAAAGGAATAACAGTTAGGATTGGGATAGTGGCTGCAAAGAAGTTAACTTTTGCTAACTATAAGATTAATGCAATTCCAATAAAACTCTAACATGATTTGTTTTGAAACATGACAAAAGGACTTTAAAGGTTACCTAGCAATAGGGGTTAGTAATTTGACATCCAAGTGCCAACAGCAGAGCTGAAGGTTTCAGGGAGTTGTGCAAGCACATGTTCACATGAGAACACCAGTGCATCTTCCTTGGGTTAGGGTTACTTGCTTTCATGTCGTTTTCACAGAATTTCTCAAAAGGTTCCTGACCCACAAAGGATTAAGTAACACAATTCTAAAAGAATAAATAACAACTTCCCCTCTTAAAAGGGAGGGGATAGTTTGGAGGTTTTTTATCTTTTCCAGCTTTACTAAGGTATAAATGATAAATAAAAATTATATATATTTAAGGTATACATGTGATATTTTAACATACATATATATATTCATATACCATGAAATGATTACCACAATCAAGCTAATTAATACATCCATCACCTCACATAGCTACCTTTTTGTATGTGTATAAGAATACTTAAGATCTACCGTCTTAGCAAATTTCAAGTATATATTATTATTAACTATAGTTACTATTCTGTACATTAGGTCTCCAAACTTTTCATCTTATAAATGAAAGTTTATACTTTTCTTTTTCTTTTTTGTAGAGATGGGATCTCACTATGTTGCCCATGCTGGTCTTGAACTCCAGGCTCAAGCAATCCTCTTACCTTGGCCTCCCAAAGTACTGGGATTACAGGTATGAGCCACCACACCTGGCCTGGAAGTTTGCACTCTTTAACACATCTCCCAATTTCACCCATGCCTGACCCCTAGTAACCACCCTTCTACCCTCTGTTTCTATGAGTTCAATATTTTTAGATTCCACATATAAGTGAAATCACACAGTATTTGTCTTTCAGTGTCTGACTTATTTCACTTAACATAATGTCCTCCAGGTTCATCCATGTAGTTGCAAATGACAGGATTTCCTTTTAAGGAAAATATTTAATATAAAAAAAGAACAGTAAGACCTATGGAATCAGATACTTGAATATGATGGGACAGAGTACCAAAAGTAAGTAGGGAACAGACATTTTATTTAATGATATTAGAAATAATTGCTATTTGGGGGAAAAAAGTAAAATCTAAAGTATAACCTTGATTGATCAACTTAAAAGTAAAAAATAAAACAATAAAAAACTAGAACACATTCCAGATGAATATTTACTGATCTTAGGATGGGGAAAAAAATCTCTCAGCATAAAATGATGGAAGTCAAAATAAGATTTGACTACATGCAAAAACAAAAAGCTTCAATATGTTCCAAAAAAAACAAGTAAAATTAACTTCTAATAATAAAGGACAAACTCAGAAAAATATTCATGGCAAATGTCAGACAAGAGATTAACTAACATCCTTAAGACATAAACAGTCCATATACATGGAGGGACCACAAGGATATATTATTAGATGAATAAAGCAAGATGCAAAATGTATATAAGTATATAATCTTTTCTATAAGGGAGTAGTTAAGAACATATTTTCTTATTTGTCTTTACTTGTAAAATAAACACTGGAAAAAAACAGGAAACCAAAAATTGAAAAGAGAAGAAGTGAGAGTAGATGAAGACTAAGAGAAAGCAAAATTTTAGAGTAAAGGAACAGGAATAAGATTGGCAGAAATACACTGTTATGTGTTCTGATTTTTTTAACCATGTAAGTAATCAAACAATCTTTATTATTCTTTGAAAAAAAACTACTTTAAAACATATATGAATGCATACTAGAAAAGAAAACCTGAATACAAAGAAAAAATTAGTTATTAAGAAAACAAAGACATTCCCTTAGCAACAGAATATGGCTATTGAATGCCACAGTTGGACAGAATTCACCGGTCTTACTTTAAATGTTAATTGGTCTCTCTTAAGTTACATAATTAGGAAAATAAGATAAAAAATATGTGTTTTATAAAGATAATTCTTCACTGATGCTTCATTTTTAAAACATGCATCAGCCCTCACTCCTCAAAAAAATTTAATTATTTTCAGTTTTATAAACTACCTCTATTATCAGAGAATTTACTCATTCTTTACACTATCATATAAATGACCAACCAAAAATTGATTTCTGTGATAAAGAATGTAACTAATTAAAAGTGTAAAAGTGAAAAACAGTCTACAAATACTTAAGAAGATTAGAACTGTCCAAAGAGACTTGAAACAAAATGAAATAAATTATAGCAATACAAGCAGTTAATACAAAATATCAAGAAAAATTTAGACTAGGAAAAAGCAATTTAATTTTTTTAAAAAACCCCTATACGTAGAGGGCATGATGATTCAAATCTGATTTACCTTTTAAGCATATGCCAAAGGAGAGCTGTCAAAGTGACAAGCTAACCTTCTTACTGCTTTAGTAGCTAAAAATATTAAAATGACTAGTATTTGAGCATACCCTTTGCACAATAAAGATCCATCTATCTCTAAAGTCTGAAACTCATGGAGACTCAGATGCTAAGCCCCCAAAACTACAGCTCACTCACCACCACACCGGGTACTCTCACCCAGCACTGCCCAACAGAACCTTTTGCAATGATGGAAATGTTCTATATGTGTACTATCCAAATATGGTAACCACATGTGGCTCCTGAGCATTTGAAATGTGAATAGTGCAACTAAGGAACTAAATTTTTAAATCTTATACAATTTTAATTTAAATAGTCACATGTGGCTATTTGCCACTATACTGGACAGTGCAGCTCTACCCTCTCTGTGTGCATATAAATATGTTTATAAGGTGTTTGTTTAAATGGGTCTCTTTAATATTTGTTGACATGCATTCTATTTATTATAAAATAAGCTTCTATGTAGGAATGAGTTCACTTCCTTACAAGTTTAACGTTCTTAGGGAAGCATATGATAGACGGATAAATGCATAATCAATGTTTGATAAAAGATACTTTACCAGCTCCATCTGAATCTTCTACCATTGGATTTATTTCTACCATGGTTGCATCATATTTCAGAAAAAGGCTGTAAAGCTTGACCATGTTTTCTGCTGCAGAATCCACAATATTAGTTGGAAATCCCATCTTCTGTGCAAGCTGAAAGCAATATGTCTTTTTATTATAGGTAGTTTGTGTATGTCCAATCAACATTAATTACTGGAAATAGAAAACTCTATAGCTTATTACTTAAATGATAAGCATGAGTCATTTGTAGTCAAACATTAATCACTGAAATACTAGCTACTATTATTAAATGGTTAAACAAAACTTTTTATTAAAGATCCTCACAAAGTAGATTGTATACCTATTTTACATGAGAAAGAGATTCAGAGAGGTCAAGTGACTTGCCATTTGCCTAGATTCCAGTTCCAGTGTTTATTCCATAGCTTCCATACTGCCTCTAAGCCTTTTAGCCAACCTAAACTGAAAGTTTATATTTTATTAAAATTATATATAAAATGTGGATTGACAATCCTAATGGTCCAAACAGTGGCCAAAATATTAAATCACCTATTTTACCTTTTAAGTAATTTATAAAGAATGTCTCTGAAGCAATAAAGACACATACTGTAGAGTACAATCAAACAAGTAGTATACCATTCATTCAAAAATCTACTGAGCACGTAATACATGACAGGCACTGTGCTAAACCCAAAAGATACAAGTATTTAAGCTTCTAATCTAGTAAAGAAGTCTCGACCATATTCCTAATTAGAGATACCTGTAGAGCTTTTTAAATAATACAATGTCAAGGGCCCAACCCAGTAGTTCTGGTTCACAAGTTCTAAGTTCTATAGTGGATCATGCATCTATCACAGAAAAAAAATAATAATAATTTTTTTAAAAGCATCTATCATGTTTAAAGTTCTATAAGCAATTCTGAATCACGAGTACAGAGAATACATGTCTATGTTTATTCTAATGGTGCTGCCACTGCTCAGGAACACTATGGAGAATTCTTTCCTCTTTTTCAATTGCTATCTAAGATTGAAACATATTCTTCTAATTTTCTATGATGAAAAATCTTAAAATTCTTCAAGGGCGAATATGATTTTTGCAAAGATTCAAATGACAATAAATAAAAGTGAATGTTCAAGCCAAGGGATGTAATTTTTGGTTAAGATCTACTTCATATAAAGTACATAAATAAAGGTCACAACTCACTACTTTTAGGTTTAGGTTTAAACATTTGAGAATTGCAACATAATTCTGGTCAATCCAGTATGACATTAATGCTAATGCTAGGAACTATTTCCATGCTATAGCTTAAATGCTATAACCTTAGATTATTCCTTCACTTATTGCTTTTTTTTTTTTTTTTTTTTTCTTTTTTGAGACAGGGTCTCACTCTGTCGCCCAGGCTAGGGTGCAATGGTGTCATCATAGCTCACTGCAGTCTTCATCTCCTGGGCTCCAGCGATCTTCCTGCCTCAGCCTCCCAAGTAGCTGAGACTAGAGGCACACGCCACCATGCCCAGCTAATTTTTCTATTTTTTGCAGAGATGGGGTCTCACTGTTGCCCAGGCTGGTCTTGAACTCCTAGCCTCAAGAGATCCTCTCACTTCAACCTCCCAAAGTGCTAAGTGTCCAGCCCTTCATGTATTCTTGTAAATCAATATTATCTTCTTCATCTAAATTTCACTCTCTAATCATCATTCTCACATAACTACTTAATGAATCAAATCTCTGTCCCTTTTAAACATTTATACCATTCATTTGCCTAAATTACTTGCTTCACTCTCATCAGGGAAATTTTTCTATTTCCTTTAAACCTTTGTGCCAGTCAAAATTCTTGCTCTTGTTGTACTTCGATCCCATAAACTTGTTCTGACATAGTTTCCTCACTAAAAGATGTTTAATTTCATTCAAAGTTCAATATTCAAACTTTTCTTTTAAGATAAACCACTTATTTTTATAGCCAAACCAAACAACTTAATTGAATAGCAGCATAACAAATATTACCAAGCAACTCTCACTGGCCATGGAGTTTTTTGTGGTGTTTTTTTTTTTTTTTTTTTTGCGGGGGGGGGGGGGGGGTGGAGGTGGGGCTGGAGGGCAGAGTGGGAATGCATGTGGAAGAGAAGCACAAAAACACACAAAAAGGACAGTACAGGCTGGATGCAGTGGCTCACGCCTGTAATCCTAGCACTCTGGGAGGCCAAGGCAGGAAGATCACTCGAGCCCAGGAGCTTGAGTCCAGCTTGGTCAATAGCAAGACCCCATTTCTACAAAAAATAAAAACAACTAGCTGAGTATGATGGTGAGCACCTATAGTCCCAGCTACTCAGGAGGCTGAGGCAGGAAGATCACTTGAGCCTCTGATGACACCACTGCACTCTAGCCCAGGAGACAGACTGAGACCCCATCTCAAAACAAAAAAAAGTATAGCAAACCAGTGAAATTGTAGACAAAATTTATTGTGTATGTGCATACACTGAAAGAAAGTTCACATCATTCATCAGATTCTTAAAAGCGTCCATAACCTCCCCCCCAAAATAAAAGCACTGATCTATCATGGAGATACATAAGACAGTGCCCCTCCAGGCTATACAATTAATAATAAAGGGGACACAAGAACATTTTAAATGATATTATGGAGATGTAAAATCTGGACTATGAGAAACAATGAATGATGATCATCTCAGTTTCTTCAGCAAATAAATTGAAAGAAAAGGATGGAGAGAGCAAGGACAGGGAAATCTGTAAGTCAGAAAAGCCCTAAGAGACATATTAACCAGTAGCAATGGAGGACTTTATATGGATCCCAACTCAAACAAATTATGAAAGGAAAAATAATTGGAAACAATTAGGGAAATTTGAATGACTGGGTAGGTGATGATATTAAGAAATTATTGTTAATTTTACTAGATATGAGAAGAGTACAGTGACTATTTTAAAAGAATCCTTATCTTTTAAAGCTACATATTGAAATATTTATGGAGGATATGATAAAAATATTATAGATATTGTAGATACTTAAAATTACAATTTCAAACAAGATATTAACTTACCTTGACACTAGAAATTTTTTTTTACAGTTTTGACAATCACTTCACTTGTACAAAGTTAATTATCTTTAAGTATTACAATTCTCTAATCACTAACTAGAAATTTTCCAAATATAACATACCCGGAGAGCTTGTTCCTTTTTGATGCCTTCTATAATATCAACAGGTTCTTTAACTATCGCATCAGGGGTCTCAGCAGCAACATCTTCAATGTTCACACCACCTTGAGAACTTCCTATTAACACAGGTCCCTAGCAAGGGGGGAAACAGCCAAAACATCTAGATTTTATTTTAAACATGTCAATAAAATTTTAAAACCTGCTTATGCACAGTATCAGACTTAAGTATCTACTGTTCCCCTCCACCCCTATTTCAAAATTTCCTTGAGAATTTATCCTCACATCTCCAGCACAGTGCCTGCTTAAATATGTTCAATTGAAACAATGGAAAAGAAATAAAAAAGAAGAGGAAAATGATGGCTTGTCCACAAGAAAAAAGATTAAAAATATACATAAAAACTTATACCAAATAAGTAAATATAAACATGTATATGAAATATAACCTATGCATTTTTCATAAAAACTTAAGAGACATTAAAGTATTACTTAAAGCACAAACATGAGAAAATCATGAAAACAGATTATTGATATTTGAAAGGAAAAGTCTATGGAAAGGGAAAGTCTAAGCTCTAGCCCTCCTGCAAGTTAATAAAAAATAAAACTAGCTTGAAAGAATAGCTCTGGCTATTATCAAGAAAGTAAGGTGTAAAATACTAATAATTAGGTTATTAATTTTTAAGTTCTCTAAAGTCAATAAAAAAACTTAAAGCAAATTATCTAATAGATTTGCTAATTTATGCACAAAACTAATCTTAACATGCAAAAATAGGGAAAAAGTAAAACCATATTACTAAAGATTATTTAGTGACATAGGAAAATAGTGATCTCTAGTGAGTTACAGTGTATAGTAGGTTATGTATATGTAGTATTACGTAGGAAAAAACTGATACAAAACCCTGGACTGTATTCTCAGTTGTGTTTTTTTAACATAAAGTATGTTTAAATGTGCTCACTATTGACACAAATAAAATAACAGGAGGGAAATAAAATATTAAAAGACATGTTATTTTAAATGTGATTTTTTTCAAAGAAAACATTTTTTACAATAAACATACTATCCTTACACTCAGGAAAAAAAGGCATGACTTAAATTAAAAAAAAAAATCTAAAGACTAATTTCACTTTTCTATCCTAGCACCTAGTGCTTCAGTAACATATTCACTTAAGGTAAAATTTAAAGGAATAGTGTTATATTCAATAATGTCTGGGAACAAAACCATCCTTAAAATACTTAAAATGAGGCAATAACCAAAGAGAAACAAAAAAATAATCTATTATTTTTTATGGGAGTTAACTGTTATTTAGGCAAAAAATTATTTGTACCATGTGATTAGATTTCAATATATATGTATAATAAAGAATTTAGGGTGCATTTGCCCACAGCATCTGGGAAATAACTTCTAAACCCTCCAACCACACCTGATAGTTTATGCTACCAAAGAGACTCATGGTGGGCCTCTAGATATTTTATGCTAAGACGATGACTCAAGTGGGCAATGGCCATGACAGAAAAACCAAAATGTGATCAGAGGGTTGGGGCTTTGAGCCATGTGATATCAACCCATCCTGCAGGGCTTGGAGATTGAGTCAACCACAGACAATAATTCAGTCAGTCATCACTACATCATAAAACTCCAATAAAAACTCTGGACACCAAGCTCAGCGAGATGGCAAAACAGGAAGCCCAAGACCTTACTGCCTCACAAAAACACTGATTTAACAATATACGGTCCAAAAAGACTTTATGACAATGCCAGAAACCAATTAGGAAGTCACAGTATCCTAAGCAAGCTCAAAGCCAAGAACACCTGGATTGAAACTAGGAAGAAAAGCCATTTCATTTCATCTACATCAGTACCCTCCCACCCCCGAAAATGACATTAAGAGGAAAACATGAGGCTTCTCCCTTGGGAGGGAAAGAGAAGAGTAAAACAAATGTCCAGCATTCTGGCTTTTTGGGGAGTCTATCCAAGGAACTGTTTTCCGTTTCACCGGACTCCAAGTGCTGATGGAAAACCAGCATACTTTCGATGCCTTAGGGATAATGAGAACAAAAGAGAGTGCAGAGGCTCTCAAAAGAGAGGCAGCATCAGAAAACCTGTAATATCCCAGAGAAAAGCAGACACGACTTAAGCCAATTGAGAAAATGCACCCAGCTCATGACTTCTTACACACTGACTATCCTTTATCTGAAATGCTTGGGACCATGAGCATTTCAGATCTCAGGATTTTCTGCATTTTAGAACATTCTCATTATACTTACCAGTTTGAGTATCCCAAATCTGAAAATCAAAATTCAAAATGCTCCAATGAGCATTTCTTTGAGCATCAAGTCAGCATTCAAAAAGTTTCAGATTTTGGACCATTTCAGATTTTCAGATTTAGGATGTTCAACCTGTATTTCTATCACAAGAAACTAGAAAAGGACAACTAAACCCAAAGTTAGCAGAAGTAAGGAAATCATAAAGATTAGAGCAGAAATAAAAGAAACATAATTTTAAAAATCAATAAAACTAACAGTTGGCCCATTGAAAAGATCAACAAAATAAACAAACCCTTAACTAGACTAACTAGAAAAATAAAAAGAGAAAAGACTAAACAAAAACCAGAAATGAAGAAATAGACATTACAACTGATGCCACAGAAATAGAAAGGATCATAAGAGACTACTATGAACAATTATACACCAACAAACTGGACAACCTAGAAGAAATGGAAAAATTCCTAGAAACATACAACCTTCCAAGACTGAACTGTGAAGAGATGAAAAATCTGAACAGACTCATAACTAGTAATGAGACTAAATCAGTAATCAAAAAAACAAAACAAACAAAAAAAAACCCAAGACCAGATGGCGTCACTGGAAAATTCTACCAAACATTTAAAGAAGAAATGACATCAATCCTCTCAAACTCTTCAAAAAAAATTGAAAGGGATGGAAAACTCATTCTACAAAGCCAACATTACCCTGATACCAAAGTCAGATAAAGGTACTATAAGGAAAGAAAACTATAGGCCAATATCCCTGATGAATATTGATGCAAAAATCCTCAACAAAATACTAGCAGCAAACTGAATTCAACAACATATTAAAAGGATTATACATCATGACCAAGTGGAATTTATTCCTCAAATACAAGGATGGCTCAATATATAAAAATCAATGTAATACACCCCTTTAACAGAATGAAGGGCAAAAGCCACAGTCGTCTCAACTGAAACAGCATTTGACAAAATTCAACACCCTTTCATGATAAAAATACTCAAAAAGGGCTGAAGGAAATTACCTCAACATAATAAAGGCCATATATGCAAAGCCCACTGTTTTTTTACTTGATGGTAAAAAACTGAAAGCTTTTCCTCTAAAACCAGAAACAAAGCAAGGATGCCCACTCTTGCAACCTCTATTGAACACAGTACTGGAAGTCCTAGACAGAGAAACTAGCCAAGAAAAATAAATAAAGAACACCCAAAGAGAAAAGGGAAAAGTAAAATTATCTCTATTCACAGATGAGATGACTATGTATGTAGAAAACCCTAAAGATTCCACAAAAAACTGTTAGAACTAATAAACAAGTTCAGCAAAGTTGCAGGATACAAAAATCAACAAATAAAAGTCAGTTGCTTTTCAGTACACTAACAATGAACAATCTAAAAAGGAAAGTAAAGAAACAATCTCATTTACAATTAAAAAGAATAAAATACTTAAGGATTAATGAAGGATTGAAAAGACTTATGAAAACTATTAAAATACTGCTGAAAGAAATTAAAAGAAGACACAAACAAATGGAAAGACAACCTGTGTTCAGGGATTGGAAGACTTAATATATTAAAATGTGTATACTACCTAGGCAATCTACAGATTCATTGCAATTCCTATCAAAACTCCAATGCCATTTTGTAGAAACAGAAAAACACCCTAAAATTTGTGTGTAATCTCAAAGGATTCAGAGCAGCTAGAGGCCTCACATTTCCTGATTTCAAAACATATTACAAAGCTAAAGTATTAAAAACAGTATGATACTGGCATAAAGACAGACACACACACCAATGGAATAGCATAGAGAACCCAGAAATAATCCCTCACATATTTGATTAAATGATCTTCAACAAAGGTGCCTAGACTACACAATGTCGAAAGTACAGTCTCTTCAACAAATGGTTCTGGAAAAATTGGATATCCACATGCAAAAGAATGAAGTTAGACCCTTATGGATTAAAGACCTAAACATACAATAAAACCTGAAACTATAAAACTCCTAGAAGACAACATGTGGAAAAAGCTTTATGACTGGATTTCACAATGATTTCTTGGATATGATACCAGAAGCATAGGCAGCAGAAGAAAAAATAGGAGAATGAACTACAACAAACATAAAAACTTCTGCCCAGCAAAAGAAACAATCAACAAAGTGAAAACGTAATCTACAAAACGGGAGAAACTATTTGCAAACCATACATCTGGTAAGGAGTTAATAACCAAAATATATATATTAAAAAAAAACTTCTACAGCTCAATAACCAAACAAAAATTTAAAAAATCCAATTAAAAAATGGGCAAGGACTTGAATGGACATTTTCCCAAAGAAGATATAAAAATGGCCAATAAGCATATGAAAAGATACTCAATATCACTAATCATTAGGGAAATGCAAATCAAAACCACAGTAAGATACCAGCTCACATCCTTTAGAATGGCACCATCAAAAAAAATAGAAAATAAGTGTTAGCAAGGATGTGGAGAAATTGCAATCCCTGTGCCCTGCTGGTTGGAATGTATAATGATGCAGCTGCTGCTATGGAAAATACTGTGGAGGTTCCTCAAAAAGTTAAAAATAAAATTACCATATAATTCATCAATCCCACATCTGGGTATATATCCAAAAGAATAGAAAACAGAATCTCAAAGAGGTACTTGCACACCCATGTTCATTAAACAGCATTATTCGCAACAGTTAAGAGGTGGAAGTAACCTGAAGGCTCATCAAAGATGAATGTATAAAAAAAATGTGGTATAGACACACAATGGAATATTACTCAGATTTCTTATGCTAAGTGAAATAGGCCAGTCACAAAAAGACAAATACTATATGATTCCACTGATATAGGGTATCTAAAATAGTCAAACTCTTAGAAACAAAAAGTAAAATGGTGGCTGGGGAGAGAAGAGATAGGGGAGTTGTTCAATGGATATACACTGTCAATTTTACAAGATGAAAAAGTTCTAGAGGTCTGTTGCACAAAATGTGCATACAGTTAACACTACTATATACTTAAAAATGGGTAAGATGATAAATTTTATTATGAGTTTTTGACCACAACAACAGGAACCACAAAAAAAACCTCCAAACCCTCTGGATATCAGAAGCTTGGTGAGCTTCTGGTTGGCAATATTCTGCATATTATCACTCATCAAAATGCCAGAAAAGAGACACATCCCTGAGGACAATGGAAGCTTCAAGTTTGGGATGCTCCCAGACCTTGCCCTATGTGTCCCTCCATTGGGCTGGTTCTGATTTGTACCTTTTGACTATGATAAAACTGTATTTATAAGCATAGCATTTTCCTGAGTTCTGTGAGTTGCTCTATGGCTGCAATCCCTGACCCCCAGGCCTGTTACAAACCAGCCACAGAGCAGGAGGAGAGCAGTAAGCGAGTGAGGGAAGCTTCATCGGTATTTACAGCCACTCCCCATCACTCTCATCACCGCATAAGCTCCGCCTCCTATCAGATCAGTGGCAGCATTAGATTCTCATAGGAGCACAACTCCTACTGTAAACTTCGCATTGGAGGGATCTAGGCTGTACGCTCCTTACGAGAATCTAATGCCTGATGATCTGAGGTGGAGCTGAGGCAATGATGCGAGTGCTGGGGAGTGGCTACGAATACAAATTATCAATAGCAGAGAGGTTTGACTGCACAATAAATGTAACACACTTGATTCATCCCGAAATCATCCCCCACTCCCCAATCCGTGGAAAAACTGTCTTCCATGAATCCAGTCCCTGGTGCCAAACAAGATGGGGATCGCTGCTCTAGAGAATTATCAAACTTGAGGGGATAGTTGGGGAATCCCAAATTTGTAGCCAGCTAGTCAGAAGTAAAGATGACCTGGGGACCACCAAACTTGAAGCTGGTGTCTGAAGCAAGGGCAATCATGTGCAGGACTGTGCCCTTAATCTCTGAAGTGTGGCCTAATTCCAAGTACTTGATGAGAGTATTCATTTCAATACAAAAAAATATTTTTTTAATGAAAGAATTCATTCAGTCTTCTGAGACTAAAGAAGAGAACACTAGCAAGTCTATGTAAAGAGAAATGTTTGAAATTATAGTCTAATTTTAAGTTCCTGTATAAATTTCAGATGAAAAGGTATGCTCCATTTCCTCCCTAGCAAGGCAGTTAGTTCATAATTACAAGCTTTTACAAAGCTTTAAAGAGCAGAGGGAAATTCTGATTTAAGATGAGCCTGTTCACTTATTGTCATGCTATTAAAGTAGAATATAGACAAATTAAACTTCAATCTATAGATAACCACAAAATATTATATAATTTCATTCAACAGGAGAGGTAGAAACCAACAAACCTTTAAAATATTTTAATGTTTTGCTTTCCTTTTCTTTTTATATTGACTGACAAGAGAAATGAAGAGCCACAGAGAAAGAAGGCAGCACTAGTGGGGAAAATATAATATTAAATTCTCACTAAAGTAATAATTAAGTCTCCAATAGTTGGTTGTAAGTTAGGGAAAAGGCTAAAAGAACCATGAAATAATAATATATAGAAGAAGATGAAGAGCCTATTTATACTAATTCTACAACCAATTGGAAATGAACTAGCCTGCATGGGTAAATAGATGTCAGTTAAAAACAGTGACTATAGTTTTGCATTTGGTCATCACTGCAGATGAATAGCTGTTTACTGTTCAAATGATTTAGTTTAACTTTTAAATCTTAATAATAAACTTTCAAAACAATATTATTTCTAGAAAACCAGCTGTAATTTCAAATAAATAAATAATGCTATTTTTACTTTTTTTTACCTAAATTCCTCTTCTCTTGTTGGTCTTACAAAAATTTTTACCTTGAAATAGGTTTGAATTTAAAAGGATATGATAAAGTAGCCACATTATATAATAAAGATCTGTTTTAAAAAAAGTTATGGGAAATAAAATTTTGAATTCTTACAACACATTTTATAACTATTTCAGACACAGTCAAAAATTGACACAGTTAAATGTCCCACTCATTTGCAGCAGAGTACAATGTTTTACTACAAAAATAAAGTAGCAAATGTGATTTATTAATTATTTATTTATTATACTTGACTCAGGCCAAAAGTACCAAACAGGCACTAGGCAAATGTTAAGAAATATGATTTAACAAAAGTGCCAAACAGTAGGTACTTAAACTCATCTTCTGGCACACCAACCCTATGGCAGATACCTGCCCAGGAAACCTGATGTGATAGATACTAAAGAAGACTGGCAGAACCTATAATTTGTCTCCTAAAAACAGATGAGTAACAAAAGCAATTTTTAATGATGAGTTAATTACCATGCATAGGACATTAATTCAATGAAAAATGCTCTTTTCTTTTTAAACAGATGACTGATTTTTGTTATTTAACAAAGACTTGTCCACTGGGATTCCCAAAAAAGTTGACTATACCCCAAAAAGTAATATCAACCAACTCTACATCGGTCTAGTGTGATAATATCAAAGAACATTATAATGTCTTTAGCCAAATGGTTTTACTAGTACTATAGTATTTATAGTCTGAATTACTAATATTACAAACATGTATTACTTTTGCAATTAAAATAAAAACATTTGTTCCTCAACAAGATTCAAATAGTTCTCTCAAAATTTAAGCTCTTGAAATGAACTCAAATTTGATCCTTTTCCCAAATGTTTTAATATTTTTAATAATATATATTCAATTTACAACATTTACTACAATCTAGATGAGTTACTCTGGATAGGACTCCTACTCAATTTGTCCAGGTATTTACACTTTGTTTCTGGCTATAACAAAAAGCAAAAACATAACAAACAAAATAACAGATACTGATAAATAACATCAATGAAAAGGAAAAGAAAATGTAGTGAAAATAAGTGAATGTGTAAAACTGCAATTTCTACAAATTTGTGTAGTATATAAAGTTACTGTCATGGGATTTCTAAAATAACTATAACTTACAAAACTAAATTCTACCACATAAAGAAACGTATAGAGGTAAAGATAGCACTAAGAATGAAACATATTCTGAGTGGGTTTTTACTACCATCTAGTGTTATACCTTAAGAAATACTTTCTTATAAAAATTAAAAGTTGTAAAAGACACTATATCACTCAAACATTACTAGAAGATTTAATTACTTATAGGGAAAAAAATCACAATACAGAAAATTGCTATTTTTAAAAAAGTTGTTCTATTTATTTTCATGACCCTTAAAATTTTTATTACTCTAAAGTCTACAAAATTAATAATGTTCTATATCAAATCCTTACCAGGGCTTCAAAATACGTACCCAGCTTGCTTCAAAAAACAAGCTGGTTAACACATAGATTCAGCTTATAAATCCTAACTACACACTCAAAAAGCCAGGTAATTGTAGTATAAAATGATTGCCAATGCTCCCTCCAAGCACTTGATGCCTTATGTTCAATGCTAGCATTTTAGGTTCCATAAAGAGGAGAGTTGGGCTTATGTCATGCTCCTTAAAACCATATTGTTTGCTATTTAATGTCATCCTTCAACTTACCAAGTACCAAATCATTTCATGTAATGAAACAACCCCAAAACTATAAAAAATACCAAGAAGTTGAGAAAAAAAAATGAAGCAATGGATATACGTCCTCTTAGTGGGTACAGAGACTTTCTCTTTGGCTAGAATATTTTACCATGCTAGAAATTATTTTCTCAGTCTGTGGAATCTAGAGATGAACCAAATATAACTTAAGCTGCTCTTAGTAAAATAACAATTTGGAAATCCCATGAAATTTATTGCATCAGGGTTTTTCCTATAACTTTTCTATCACAATTATATCAAATTTTATGGCATTAACTACGATATTTTTTTAAAATGACAAATATTGTGCTCAGGACATACAAACAGATTATGGATCATACTTTTTGAATCTTTCCCACATAAATAGAATAATCAACTGTTGAAATTGAATGTCATAAAGTCATCCTAAGTGTATCATGTCAACAACTACTCACTTGAAATGACCTTTCCATTGTTATTGCAAAGTAGTATTCTCTCCTGGGATATTTTCGCTCACAGACCAATACTTGATTGCATATTCTGCCCTTTTCTCCTGTTTGCTTGGTAAACAACTTTTTCCCAATCATTTGCGAGGAAACAGCTTTTGCTTCTTCTGGACTAAAATAAGAAAAAGAACTCAAATTCTTCTCTCCTCCAATTGAGAAAAACCAATCCACATGCTAGCTAAAATCCCACCTCATCTAATATTTAAACCTCAGTATTTTCATCAATTCAATAATCACATCTTTAACAATGATTTTTCTTTAAAAAAAAAATGACTTACGAGAAAACTATCTTCACTCCTCCTTTGAGGCCACTTTCAAATGTTCCTTTTCCTCTACCACCAGCTAAAACCTGTGCCTTTATCACAACATCTTTTGAACCTAGAAGAAAAACACTTCTTTTAGATACGAAGCATGGAGCAGCATGCAAGACAGTATTTTGTTATTTAGCATACGCAGTAAGAGATGTTATTAAGTCTCATTTATTCACAATGTCAAAAAAATGAGGCATTCCATGTATGTAGATTTCCCCATTAGAACACTAGAACATTCATCATCTAAAAGATCCACAACTTAAAAAACTTAGCCTCTCATATTAAACCATTTCTTAAAGCATACTGAAAATAACTGAACCATTCCTTGACACTTTAAATATCTACTAATAGTATTTGGAAGGTATTAAAAGTATAAAATTCAGACGCTTATGTCTTCTTAACACTTCCCTCTTTCTCTGTTCATATGTAAACTTAATCCTGTGAAAATCTGAGTTATATATGCTAGTTTGAGCAGGAATATGCCATGACTTGGGGGATACCACCAGTACCAGTATTGATACTGATTTATATTGTTCCACTAACAGAAAGTCCTGTTAATATACATTATTGAGCAGTACTGTTATGAGGACTACTATCAGGAGTTATTGAGGTATGTGTATCAAAAGATTCCAGAATGCTACATTTATAAGTAGTATGCATACTTTTTAAATAAATAGACTGAATTTTTCTTCTTTGACAGGTAGACTGATTACTACCTATCCCTTTTCTTCCCCTCTCTAATTTGCTATGGAAAACCAGCAAACTAGCTGTTTAGCCTAAATGCTACTCATCGTTCATGATCAAGAGTAAATGCTTGAGGTGATGGATATCCTAAATACCCTGAAAACCATTACACATTCTATGCATGTTATCACATGTGCCCCATAAATATGTAAAAATATTATATGTCACTAAAAAAAGAAAGAGTAATATCTCTTAAAAAGGAATTCTGTCTCCCATACAGGCAGAATCTCAGAGCCTCCTCATTTTGCCCATACTGGCAGTGCAGTACCAATAATCACATTACGTCAAAATAATTAACCTTTGAGGTCAGGGTTAAGATCCTTACCATATTCATTATATCCCAAGCACAAAGAGTTCTTTGGAATATAACAACTACCCCACAAATATGTATTTGAACAGACTGAAGACAGGTAATCTACAACTGGGAAAAGTCATTCCCTAATGCTCATACCAAGCAGAATGAGACAGGACAGCCACCTAATCAGATGAACCAACCAAATCAATGAGGTAACAAATGCAGTTAGTGATCGAACAAATAAGAAATGACCTAAAGTTTACACTTATACAATTATTACAAAAGAAAATTTAGAAAGTTATTGATGTGAGCCTTCATCAGAAATGCTTACTACTTAAATCAGAAGATGACCCTCAGTCAGCTAAGATAGTGTTTTTAAAAAAACTCCTTTCTCACACCCCACATCCATTCAGTCAGGTAATCATACTGGTTCTATCTTCAACATTTATCCAGAAACTTGACCACTCTTCATCATCTGGAGTTTGGACCCTTGTCCCCCACAGAGTATTCTCAAAGCAGCAGCCAAAGTGGGCACATCATTCTTCTACTTAAAACCTTGCACTTCATGCCCATTTCACTCAGAGTAAAAGCCAAAGTCCTTACAATGGCCTACAAGGTCCTATATAACACCCCCAACACCCTTACCCTTTTTATCTCCTATGCCCTCCCTGTTGCTCACTCCACTTTAGCTACACTAGTCCCCTCACTGTTCCCAGGCACATCCTGCCTTCAGGACTTGGCTCTAATGCATCCTTGCCCTGGAATACTCTTTATTCAGGTGTCCATTTGGGAAAGGCCCTTAATCCCTTCAAGTTTCTCTTTAAATTTCACGTGGCCCATGAGGCCTACCCTACTTACTACTACAACCTGCCCACTTGTGACCAATCCCCCTTCCCAGCTCTACTTTTTTCCCCATAGAATTCATCACCTTTTAATAAATATGTAACTTTCTCACATACACCATTCATTGGTTCTCACTAGAACATAGGCCCAAGAGGGGAGAATCTGTTTTATTCACAGATGTTAACGAGCTTCTGGGACGGTTCTTATCACATAATATTTTGCTGAATGTTGAAAAAAGGAACATTTAAAAATAGACAGAATTCTTATAAATCTAGATTTTCTGCTGTTCTTATAAAAACTCAGAACTGGAAAAACTGGACACAAAGTCCTACAACTAGAGCTGATTAGAAAGTGTCCTGTTTAGACAAGACAGACCGATTTCAATTTGCAGCAGTCTCTACCATTCATTAGGTAAAGATTAGAGATAACTTCTTAATAACTTTCTTATTGAGAAGACTACAGGTAGATTCAGAAACTATGGCAAACTTATAGAGTTCATACCCAAACTAAAAGGAGCAGCCACTATTTATTCTACGTTGTTTCTGGTTACCTGCAAAGTCTTGGTTTTCTAGCACCTTACAAATACTCATTTATATTCAAAGAAAGTAACTATAATACAAACATACTGTAAATGTAATGTAAAAAAAAGGTCAATAGTTAAACCAGTGGTTTACTGGGCTAAATTCAACCATTCCTATTCATTAAACTGGGAATTTAACATACTGACCTATTAAGTAAGAATAATAAAGAACTATTTTTTCAAAAACTTTTTGTAAGACAGAAGGCTCTCCCCCCTAAGTGTCAATCTCCTTTCTTTAGGAATATAATGTCTTTAAGGGCAAAAGATGATTCTTCAAAAGTTCTTTAAAAAGCCCTTCACAACAAAATAAAAGCCAAAAAAAAAAAAAAAGAAAGAAATCATGAAATACAGTCTCATCAACTATGTAGAAGTGAAGAATTAGAAGTCTGAGGACAACTGATTGAAACAAATATTTTTATTCAATTCCATTAATTTATTCAACAGATGCATCTACATACCAAACACTATGCTGGAGCTGTAGAAATAACAGTGAGCAAGAGATCTATCCTGCTCTCAGAGAGCTTACAGTCTTATTAGACTTGCTTTAGTCAGACAGGATCTTTTTTTGGATCCCAAGACTATCCCTAAAATACATTCATTACCGCTCCTAGCTTTAGTCACTCACAAACATTTTACATATTCCTTGTACGTAGTTATCTAACTAATAAAAATTGAAAAGAAGAAAAAAGGCAAAGTCTTATCATATGCCATTAGAAATCTCCCTTCAGGCTGACATTCATTAATCATCCTTTGCATCTGTTTATTCAACCAGATAGAGATCCTGCCCTAATTATACTAGAATCCAATCTTTCTACAGTCAACAGGAAATTATAAAAATTCTGCCAGATCCTTACTGAAATCATATTTTCTTGAACTAGTAACTGTAAGAAAGAGATGGTAATTTGCTCTTAGAATTGACAGCAAATTATAACTATTTCATTTTCCTGTGCTTAATGACCATCCCTTGGATAACCCATTCCAGAAACTTCTCCATGACCTTCAAGCTCACCAACTTTCATTTTGTGGACTCATATAATACATCTTTAAAAATATTAGATTTCTTTCTAATCATTCTTCCATTCCCAACCTTAATTATTCACAACATGTAAAACTTGCCTTCAAGTTGCTTCCCAACTTTTTTCATATCACACACATAAAAAATGACAGAATTTGTAGGAAATACTGAGGACAAAGGCCAGGGTGATTTCAGGGGAAGTCCCAGCTGTAGGACTCAGTGGGCCCAAACTCCATGCTAACTCAATTTCTCCAGTCACCTACAGGACTGAGGGGAAACAATAATTTGACACACCTCTAATGCCTTTCTGCTCTTGTGTATCATTTGGTGAGCAGAAGTCTAGGTAAGAGTTTTTAAGAAATGAGAATTAGCATTTTGTGAATACTGTAGTAACTCAAGAAGCAAAAATCACCCTGAAACAGTCAAAACTCAACATTGGGAATTACTAGCTAGATGGATAAAACCAGTTGTATTTCTAAGGCACCTCATACCATACCCTGTGCAATTAGATCCCATAATAAGTATCTTTTGGTATTAATGACTCACTAAAAACATGAAATTATCTTCCATGTCTTCACAGTCGTTACTTAATATATCTTTTAAAAAGAAGCATTTCTGCTCCTCTAGATTTAAATTTCGTTAGTAGTCATTAATCCCAATCCCTACATTATAATCATCATTTGCAGTATTCTTTGATGAGAACATACTTTCTAGATGAAAAAGATATCCTCTGTTCCAAGAGGCTCAAAATCAGAGCTGCCTACCTGCTCATTACTACCTGCAATTTCTGGTCCCAGAGAACTTGCCAGAAATACTCATAGTTACAGTTTATCCTGCACATATTAACTGTTCTTCCTTCTGTATCAAGAATCATTCAAAGTTTTTATAAGGAGTAAAGAAATCAAAATACATTGACATCAGAATAAATTCTACTCATTTCATGAAAAAGTTTCTAAACAAATTATTTTTTCTGACAAAACAACAGAATTTGGCTAAATTAGAAAATATATGGAAAACTAGTTAATTATAATCATCTGTAAATGGGGAGGAAAGTTTTTACTGACTTATTATATATGTTAGGCCTGATTATCATTAACCATGTACAAGTTCAAACTATAGGTCACCATTAATTAATAAAACTTTCACCAAAATTAGTATGAACTTACACAAAGCTTTTGCTCATTAAGAAGTTTGCTTGTAACCTGATTTAAAAAAAAAATTTGTAATTAACAACAGAAAAAAACTGTAAATGAAAAATCACGCTTCCAAGTCAGGGAAATCATGGTCATCTCATTCAAAAACATAGCTTATATGACAATTTTCTGAACTTACATATACCCTCAAGTTTGAAAGAAAAACCCATTCTAGAAACAAGTAAGTACAAACCAAGATAAAAATTTTTATATTCTTCCATATCTTTCTTGAAAAACTAGTAAAAGCAAAGTATTCACCAAAGCATATTTAAAGCTATATTAATCAATGGACATACAAGAGACATTAATTATGCTAATCTACACAAAGTTGGTAGGATTTAAAATACTGCTAAATAATGCAGTGTATAGCTAGTACATTATGTTATATTCTTATGTTAACTCTTTAAAAATATAAACTTAAGCATATTTTCTAAAGTCAAGAATTGGTTTTTTATTAAGAGATTAATACAAATTCAAATTAACAAAAGCTATTAAGGTTTGTTACCAATAAAAGAATTGACTAATAAACATAAGCAACTATAATTCATTTAATAAATATTAATATTTATTGATTACCTATAAGTGTCAGGCACTCGTCTAAGATTTTGGAATTTATCAGTGAACAAAAAAAGACAAAGAAACCCTGCTCTCATGGAGCTTACATTCTAGCACTCAACTTTTTCCCTCCTTTGGTTCCATTTTTCATGTCAAAAAAGGGAGGGAAGTATTTGACCTCTCTTTCCAACCACATAAACAGCTAAAATTTTCCTTCACCATTTCCCTGAAGAATGATCATAGCCACCATCCTTTAAGCTAGAGTAGTAAATAGAATTTCCTTCACCATAATTATATTCCAACTAAAAACAGGACTCCAGCTTCCTAATGCCAATAAGTGAATCCTAAGTCACTGGCACTACAAGAGCTCATAATTACCTCATAATAATTTTAGAGTTTCAACAATCATAAAGTCCTACCTTCTATTTTAAGCAAATAAAATTTATTTTTTAAATTATAAAACCTACAAGTTGTCATCAAACCAAAAGCAAAGTTCACATCTCATCAGAGTTTCCATGTCAAGGTGGCATAAGTTTTTCTTAATTTAGTACCTAATTTTTTGGCAATTGCATAAGCTTCGTCTGGTGACTTTGCCACATATCCTCTGGGAATGGAGACGCCAGCTTCTTGCAACAATTCCATACTCATGTATTCATGTAGTGAGAGATTCCTTTGCTGTTGCTGCTGTACTTGGAGTCCATGATTATTAAACAATCCAGAACTTCCCAGAACCTAGAGAAATTGGGAACATATAGATGACAGTGATTTGACAGTTCTTCCTGTTAAATACTTGGTTCTTCATAATTATAATAAAACTGTTATATTAAATCATCAAAACATAATATTCAGAGTACCTGAATTACAGCTAAAACTAAAAACTAACCTACCAGCTAAATATCAAATGTTACCATTGTAGTTTTTAACTATTTCCTCATCACCTCTAGTTCTTAACTTAGATTAGAGCTTTACTACCATATCTCCAATGATCTACAGGGCAATGATCTACAGTGCCAAACTTAGCAGATCTAAAACCAATCTCAACTTTTCCACCAAACCAAAAATCTTTCCCAACTTTCTTCTCTCTACCATTCCTCCGGCACCTAACAAGTCATCTGGCACTAGATATATGACAGTCAAATTATCTGGTATCATTAGTCTTTGATACGCTCAAGACTCAAAACCATGGCTTCATCTGTAGTGGATGTTGCTATGAGCTGCCCCGATCCCCCTTCAGCACCAAGGCATTCCTAGCCCCAACTGCTGGGAGTTCTAGCTGCTCACAGCTCTCAGCTGAGTCCTCTCATTGGAGTCTCCTTGATCAGAGTTACACCTCCTTCCCATTGGCAGCCTGTACTCAATGACTGGTCAATGGGACTGGGGGAGAAATATAAAGACCTGTCACCTCAATCCAGTTTGGGACAATTCAGAAGGGACAACCTAATTCCAGTTCTCCCCCAGGAATGGCAGGTCTCTGTTGCAACCACACCACAATTCTAGTTCTCCCTCTATTCAATTCTCCTGCCTCCACTCTCCTACAGGTGTTGATCCAGAGATCACTTTCCAGTAAACATCTTACACACAACTCTCTATCTCATAGTCTGCAAATCTCATCTCAGAGAACCAACCCATAACCTCATCTTTAATGCATTCCTTCTAAACAGTTCCCTTAACTGGTACCTTCTTTACAAACCCATTTCAGGTATTCATCCTTCACAACTATACTGTAAAAGCTTTCAAGAAAACACTGCCAACTACAAACCTTTCCCCCTTACAATCTAGATAGAGCAATTCATTCAGTCAACCAAATGTTTATTGAGGACTTAGGCACTAGAAATAGAATAGTGAATCCAACAAAATAACCTTATCACCTAAAGCTTAGAGTAGCAGACAAAAATAAACATGAGTATTTGTATTTGTATGGGAGTAGAAGCTGGGGCAGACAATAAGTAAACATAATATGCCAGATGGTGGTAAGAAAGAGTAAAAAGAAAATAAAGGATAAAAGAAAATGCTATTTTATACAGTGGGAGAGAAAACAAAATGTCCCTGAGTGGAGTTGAGTCAGAATAATTCTTTCAAAAAGAAGTGGGAAACAAAAATAAGATGTCCTTCTGCCATTTACAACTCACTGTTGAAAGAGAAAGGAGTATAAGGGCTAGACTTTCAACTTCCTGTGGCCCGGTCGAAAACGAGTGCACATCAGTAAAACCTCTAGCATCTATCTACTGGTCCGAAAGCCTCCACTAAATCAGAACATATTCTTAACCAACCAAAACAACACATAGAAACGCCTGCCTCCCTTTTTCAAACTTCTCAATCCTATTAACTTTATAAGGAAATATATAGAACAAATTAAGTGCTATGAAAGACTTTGAAGAGTGCACTGGAATCACAATTTAAATGTTATCCATACATTTCCATTATCTCCATACAGAATGCAGTATACTGAAACATGGTTCATATAACACACATGGTATAATAAGAATTAAATTTAAAGGAGTCTTATTTTAAAAGTCTGTTTCTTAAAGTAGGTTCATGAGCTTTTACATCAAAATTACCTGGGTTGCTTCTAAAAATGCACATTCCTGGGCCCTGTTGTCAGCTATAAAATCAGATTCTCTGGACTGGGCCCAAGGAAATCTGTATTTGTAACAAGTCACTCAGTTGATTCTTAAGAATTCTACAGTTGAAAACCATTTGTCTAATAAGTTAATTGCATATAATAGCAACTATTTCTGATTCATTTCATAAACTAAAATCATGGATAACATTTCACCTAGGTAGTTCAATTCCTTGATTTAGTGTCACTTCAATATTAAAAGCCAGCAACCGGCTGGGCCCGGTGGCTCACGCCTGTAATCCTAGCACTCTGGGAGGCCGAGGCAGGTGGATCGCTCGAGGTCAGGAGTTCGAGACCAGCCTGAGCAAGAGCGAGACCCCCGTCTCTACTAAAAATAGAAAGAAATTATATGGACAACTAAAATATATATATACAAAAAATTAGCCGGGCATGGTGGCGCATGCCTGTAGTCCCAGCTACTCGGGAGGCTGAGGCAGTAGGATCGCTTAAGCCCAGGAGTTTGAGGTTGCTGTGAGCTAGACTGACGCCACGGCACTCACTCTAGCCCGGGCAACAGAGCAAGACTCTGTCTCAAAAAAAAAAAAAAAGCCAGCAACCTCCCAACTGTTCAGTAGACATCTACCTCTGACCCAGAAATCCCATTTCTAGGTATATGTCAACACTAATGAGTCCTTATGTCCACCAAAAGGCATCTATAAGAATGTCCCTAACAGGTTCATCTATTACAAACAAAAAATGGAAATGACCTAATTGCCATCAAAAAGAGAATGACTAAATTGTAATATATTCATAATAAAATACTACAGAGCAATAAAAAGGACACATCAATGGATTAAGCTCACACACATAACGTTGAGGGAAAGAAGGCAGACACAAGAGAAAAAAAAAAGAAGGCAGACACAAGAATACATACATGATTTTTTTTTAATAGAGCTCAAAAACAGTCAATTTAGCTTACGGTGAGAGAAGTCAAAATTAGTAGGTATCTTCTGTCACACAGCATTGATAAGAGAGGGGACATGAGAGCCTTCTGAGGGCTGAAAACATTGTATATCCTGATCTGGATGATAGCTACATAGGTGTATACATACATTAAAATTCATCTAGCTATCCATTTCAGTCATATACCTTACTGTACATAAATTACACCTCAAAATAATAATAATAAAAGTGAGGGAAGGGAGTAGCTAGCATAAGCCTGGAAAAAATAGTTATATGCGCAAATATTTTTTAAATGCCTATATACTAGACAGCATGGTAGGGGCGCTAAAAGAATAATGCCAACTGGTTCCTAGCTACAAAGTTTACAGACATGTAAATAAACAACTGCATACATATAAGAGCACTAGGTCACTAGAACGTAAGTCATTAACTGGAGCCTAAGTACCTGGATGGATCAGAAAAGATACCCTTTAGGCCTTATCCCAGTTTAGAAAAAAAAAAAAATCTGACAGCTATACAGGACACTTTGGGGAAAACTGGGGAATCTGAACTATATATATTCATATTCTATCAATGTTAAATATCCTAAGTATGATTTATTGTGGTTATTTAGGAGAATGTCCTTATTTTTAAAGACATGATGAATATCTAGAGGTGAAGTGTCACGATGCCTGCAACTTAAAGGGTTCAGCAAAAATAGATGAATGTGTGTGACTTTACACATACATACATATGTATATAAAGATATGCATATGTATACAATTTTTGTTAAAATAAAGCAAATATGGCAAAACATTAAATCTAGATGAAGGCAACATAGGTGTTCACTGTACTATTGTTGGAAAATATCTGCTAGTTAGAGACTTTTCCAAAAAAAGTTGAGGGTAAACTCATGATGCAGATCTCTAAGTGTATTTTTATGGTTTCTTTAAAATACCTCTACTTGCAAAGAATAAGTACTCATAGGTATTACTGATAGTTTTTATGCCACTTTAAAAGGCTTTTTAATGTGAAGTATTTTGATAATGTTTTCCTTGTACCACTAGAAGTTATAACTTAAAATATCATCAACTTTGAATTACATTGGTAATCCAAGTTCCTGCATAATCACAAAAACTCCCACATGTAAGTAAGTACTTATCTTTCTTGATACTGTCACTTAGAAGATTCCTACTGTCTAAAGGTCACCAATTCCTTCTGATACACCACCACCCATCCAATCACATACCTAGTTTAATCAATACTTATTCAAAAGTAGAAAAATGTAGTTATTGGAGAGTGTAATTCACAACAACCAAGAAAACCTTTTAATTATTTAATCTGCTCATAACCTGAATTATTTTCATCAAAGATACACTAGGTGAAAGATACCGAGAAATTGGAAGTGTCAAAGAACTAAACAATATGTTGAAGAAAATTTGCTATATTCAATGTGTGACCATGAACAAGGCTCCGAAGACTCTGCACTTCTGTATCCTCATCTACAAAAGCAAGGGGTTAGAATAAGGTCTTTCCAAACTCTAAATATACATTTCTTAATGCCAGGGTGAAAAAGGAAAGAAGCTGTTATAAAGACAATATAGTAGGCATTTCCATGTGGAGAAACAAAAGCTTTTAAAGGAATTTCCAAAAGGATAAAGATTTTGGTTAGAATGAAAATATATTTGTTCACCAACTCCTCATTTTCTAACAACTAGATAGCACCTTTTAGGACTCATACGAAGGAAGTTCAGGGCCAAAAAAGTCACTTGTATTAGGAAGCAAACTCATGGAACTTATTAACCCTAGGCTGAAAGTATGAATAGCTTTAAAAATTAAAAAAAAAAAAAAGGGCTTCCCCGAAATATGCTGAAATAAAAAAAAATTTTTTTAATGTGTTTGTATCACTGGGAAAAAAAGGCTCTAAATCAATTCATATATGACATGGTTGAGGAGTTACTTCAAAACATAACCTAAAACTCTGGAATTGACTTAAAAGGCCAATGATGCCCTTTTACAGTTTCTTGGTGTCAAAGTCGAAAAAAGACGTTTATGTTTTTCCAAGTATAGAGCAAACTCAAGAACCCAGGCTTTGGAACCAGACAGTTCTGGTTTTAAACCTCAGCTTTGATCTTACCTGCTATGGGACCTAGCTTAAATTACTCATTCTCTTTGCCACAGTATCTTCATCAGTGATGTGGGTTATTAATGATTCCCTCCCAGTGTTGCTGAAAAGCTTAATGAGAGACTACATGTAAAGTGCTTAGCACAGTACCTGGCATGCAGTAAATACTCAAAAACAAAACAAAACTGGTCGCTATTATGCTACAGTCTATCCAGAAATGAAGTGATCCAAAAGAAGATTATTTTCTTACTTTTCCAATTGGTTAGCTGGAGAGCATAATCTTATCACGGCTATTAACAAGCAGAACAGTATATAATTACTTGGGAAAGGGGGAAAACTTCCCTGCCTCGCCCCAGAAAAGGCAAGCCAACAGACACTGCCGGGTCTCTGAAATCATTCCCATTTATGACAGCTCCCAAGGAACACAAAAGCACATGTGAAGGGCATTTCTCTTGCCCAAAGAGGGGCCGCGGAAGCCTTGGCCCACGGCGCTGGACGCGGTAATGACAGCAGAAACTGTCCTCACCTCCTCACCTCCCGTCAGAGCCCACTGGCTCCCCGCCGCCCCTTCAGACAAGGGGGGAGGAGCCGCGGCTCAGCCGCCGGCCCTCCTCGAGGACTAAGGGCTGGAGCACAGGCGGAGAAACACGAGCCTGCTCGCAGTCCTGGCGGGCAGTACTCCCGGGCAAGCCGCCTGCGGGCCCGGCAAGGTACACAGGAAGTGTCACTGCCAGGAAAGTGACCCCGAGCTGGGCCTAAAGTCCCGTCACACCTCGCCCACAGAAGCCAGGTCTCCTATCTCGCCCTTTCTCCTGCTGACCATCGAGGCGAGAGCGGGCTGGAAGGCAATACCTGGGCAGCAGCCTGGAGCGCCGTCCGAGGTCTGTGGCTCCGAAGGGTGGCGGCGGCCAGCAGCCGGCTGGAGACCATGGACGCCGCCATTTCTGAGTCCGACCCCGTACCCTCGGCGCCGCGCGCAGACGCAGAAAGCCAAGGCAGCCCAAGGCGCAGCGGCTTCTGAATACACACCGCTCCTGGCCCCACCCTCAAAGGGGCGGGGCCCAGAGTTAACTCTGCTGCTGCTGTACTGATGCCCTGGCCGGCAAAGGCAAGAACTACGTGGCTGACTCTACGCCGGGCTTGGCGGGCGCAGAGCAAACTTTGACCTTTGAGCTGGCACTGCAGCCTCAATATCTGACCTGCGGCCAAAAAGCAATCTGCACACCTCCTAGCTAATTGCAATGGAAAGGCGACCAGTGCTGCCACTTGTGTGATCTTAACTTCCCTAAGCTTCAGATGACTCATCTGTAAAGTGGGGTTCGTTCAAGAAATGATGACTGGACGTCTACTTTGTGCCAAACACTGCATTGAGCCTTTAGGATACAACAGTGAATTACACAGCATTTACGATGTTCAAAGAGAAGACCTTGGGACACTAGTTACCAAAGCTGACGGCACGCCGCCGGAATCACCCATCCCCAGGCCCCATCTGAGGGGTGGAGTCAGGACATCTATTTCTTAGAGGTTCTCTAGGTGGATCAGATGCATACAATGAGCATTGACAACCCTGAGATGACAAGCGCCCCAACATAGGACCACTGGAACAAATGACTGGGTGCCTACTCTGCTCTGTACATCAAGCTTTAAAATGTGTGGAAGCGATTTCAGTGAGCAGTGTCTTAATCTAGGGAAATAGGTGGCCGTGGCTGACAAGCATTAGCCAAGCTCTGGCACCTACTTTTGATGCACAGTGGCCTGATCCAGGAACAGCACCGTGTAAAGAAAAAGTGAATCTAAGACAATCAGCCTATCTATCCATTTAGGGAATGGGATGGGACTTTTTGCAACTCCCAAAATCTCTTGAGTTCTTAAAGGCAGGACCTTCTTGTGGACTTTTTAGTTCCATTGGCACTAGTGGAGGACTGATCTCAAGGCTCCGTTCACCACTAATAAATACTTGCTGCAGTTAGAAACAGGGAGAGAGGGAAACAGACATTGGTAGTTCAGATGTCTCTTGCTCTGCCTCCTACTGACCATCATAGCCAATCAGATAAGATCTGGACAATTTGGCTAAAAAGCCAGGGTGTGCCCTACCAACTTCTATTGGGAGCACATATGCCATCAGCTATGAATAGAGCATACTGATTGTCAAGCCCGCTCTTTTCTTAAATTAATAATAAGACAATCATTGAGCTACCACGTACAACCAATCGTCTGAGCCCAAGACCATTTATTTAAAGGACACATGGGTAAACCCAGAATAAATCAGTGTACTAAAATAAGATGTAAGGATAAAGCCCTGCTAGGGGCTAGACTGCATTATCTTTGATTCACACTCCTCAAATCCTGGTCACATAGGTGGCCAACTGTTCAAACTGTGTTCAAATAAGGCAAACTCAAGCTATAACCAATCCAGCTTTTTCTATACCACACTTCCCCTTTTTGTATGTCACTTTCCTCTTTCTGTTCATAAACATTATCCAGCCATGTGGCAGGTCCCCCACCCACAAGGGTTGCTCTGAACCTATGCTGCTTATGGGGGCTGCCTGATTCACAAATTGGGAATCATTCTTTGCTCAAACTCTGTTAAATTGAATGTTTTTAGTTTTTCTTTTAACATGTCAATAGATGCCACCTTAGTTAGATAACACTGAGAACTAGATATTCCCTTTGATCTATCACTGCATATATTTCCTGAATCTAAAGAGGATTTAAGGAGGGCATAAATCCTGATTTAACAGAGGTTAAGTTTCTTAACACTTGGTGTAAGAAGGGTTAATACTGCAATTTAGGTCTTTATACTTGGAAACACAACTATACCTCTGAAACTTTTGTAATAACTGCATTTATGTTTGTAATTTTGGTCACTCTATGGAGAATGGGCCGAGGGTGACTGGGAGAGTCTGGGGACAACTCTTGGGGCTCCCCTTTTACTTAAATGTGTCCTTTGCAAGCCTTTGGGAACAATACTAATAGATAGGGGGAGGGGTGAGAATAGGGGCCCATGTGGGACGACTACACTTCTTGTTACTGCCCAGCACAGTCTTATAAACACTAACAAATGTCATTTTTAAAAATAGTTCATAATGAAATGTGTCTACATTGGAAAGAGCTACGTAACATAGTGAACCAATACTTTTCTCAAATTATCAATCCACATTGATACAAAATCATGCATGGCTAAATTAGCATCCATCAGTGAATTTTAAAGGGAATGAGGAACTCATTGATATGGTTTCAGATTCCACAATGCAGCACATCTTTTAAGAAACTACTACTTGTCAAGGTTTGGTACAAAAGAAAAATATCTATACTTGTCTGAAAAGGCTAATAAAATATTCCCCTCTTTCCCAGATACATATTTGTACATATTTTCTTCATATACTTCAACCAAAACACATATTGCAACAGACTGAATGCAGAAGCAGATATGAGTATCTAGCTGTCTTCCATTAAGCCAGACATTAAAGAGATTTGCAAAAATGTAAAACAAAGCCAATCTTCTCACTAATGTTATTTGTTTTGGAAATAATTATTTTTCATAAAAAGTACATTATCTTTGTTAACATGCAATGGGTTATTACTGTTACTTTTAAAGTAAATAAATGCATCTAAACTTTCTGAGTAGAATTAAAATCAAGATGGTAAATATTGATAGCTAAAACCACATAATCTTTTTAAAATAAGCTCTTTGTTATAAGTTCTTTATAATAAGTTCTTTGGGATCTCTAAAAGCTTTAAGAGTTGCAAAATGACCCTGAGACCAAAAAGTTTCAGAATTGCTGGTTTAGCCTGTTTTGCATTTCTAGTCTAGATATTTACAAGGATTATAACCTTTCCTCATTTGGAACTCTTAATACTTACCAGGACCTGAGCCAAAGAGTTGTGGCTTACACCAGCTGGCACCATTACTAATCATAGAAGACAGAGTGGACACTGGAGCCCACGCCTTCACTTCTATATCCCTCACTTGGGGTACTAATGGGCCAAAGAGTAGAACAGCCAGGCGACATGGCTGGAAGCCAAAGAGAAGCTGTCCCCCACTTTAATGAGATTGATTTCAAGTCATAAAACTAGCTGGAACTGTCTTATGTAGACTTTTTAGATAAGCTTTCCTAAATAAAGAAGTTAAAGGCTTATTGAGAATTAGGACTTAGCCACAAGTTTGATAGCCCACACCACAGTGAGAGTTAAACTTCCTTTTGTCCATTTTTAAAAATTGAATTTTGTCTTTTTCTTTCTTTCTGTGGGATTAATTACCTATACTATTTATAACATAAAGCACATTTATTATTTTATTTTTATTTTTTTATTTCAGCATATTACAGGGGTACAAAAGTTTAAGTTACATACATTGCCTTTGCCCCACCTAAGTCAGAGCTTCAAGCATGTCTATCCCTCAAATGGTGCGCACCACACCCATTAGGTGTATCTAGACCCATCCCCTCCTTCCCCCTCCCACTTGCCCGACACTCAATGACTATTACTACTATACGTGCACTTAATTAAGTCAGTTAATGCCAATTTGATGGTGAGTACAGGTGGTGCTTGTTTTTCCCTTCCTGTAATACTTCACTTATTGAATGGGCTCCAGCTCTATCCAGGATAATACAAGAGGTGCTAGATCATCATTGTTTTTTGTGGCTTAGTAGAACTTCATGGTATACATATACCACATTTTGTTAATCCACTCATGTATTAATGGACACTTGGGTTGTTTCCACATCTTTGCCATTGTGAATTGCATAAAGCACATTTATAATTTATTATTTAAATGTGTTGGAGTTTTACAGGCCAATCAACATTAATTGAAATTAAATTGGAAGTCTGAATGCGTTTATTTTCAAATGTTTGCTCACATTAGCAGTTCAGTAATTGATGTCAAAAAATTGATGTTTACATTTAAATCAATAATCTCAAATTATCAATTTGCTGACTAGCTTTGGTTTCATTCATTAATTAATTCAATGATTCAATGAACATGTATTGTGTCCAAAATATGTAACTGACTATTAGAAGTCCTGGAGTAATGAAAAAGACCTGTGCTCATGCTCTGTATAAGCATCATCATGTTTATGATTGAGAATCATGTAATTCTTAACTGGTTTATTTATTTGGAAACTCAGTACCTAGCAAATAATAATAAGAAAAATAATAAGTAATATAATTCGACACCTATATGCCAGGCACTGTTCTAAATGCTAAACATTTATTAATTCATTTGATCCTCAGAACAACTCTGTGAAGTAGGTCATCTTGCAATCATCCTCATTTTACCAATGAAGACACTCAGGCACAGAGAGGTTAACCAACTTGCCTGAGGTCACATAGGCTTTTTTAAGGTGCAGGGGAATAGAGCTGGGATTGTAGCCCACGCTGTCTGCCTTTGGAGCTCACGTTCCAAGGAGGAGAAGGAGGAAGAGGAGGAGGGGAAGGAAGGAAGGAAGGCAGGAAGCAGAAAAGAAAAGAGAAAGCAGGGAGGGAGGGAAAAGAGAAGAGAAGAGAAAGAAAAAGACAGAAAGAAAGACAGAAAGAAAGAAAGACAGAGGTGGGGAGGGAGGGAAGGAAAGGAAGAAAGGAAGAAAAATGAAAAAAAGTCATTTTCTTTGAACATCTGAGTGGCAGTGTGAGTTAAATGTGTGATTTGGTCACAATACATACCATAAAATACTACACAAAACCACAGGGTGGATTCTTGAGTTCCATGCAGCTTCAAATATCAAACACAGGGACAGGCTGGAAGGAAAGAGGGAAAACGATGTGGATGACTTCAAACCAGAGGCTTGGGCATAGGAGGAGAATCCAGCACATCCATTCAGTACAGCGGCTCCCAGGGAAGGGTGGGGAGAAGGGATGAATCCAGATACAGGGGGCTCCCTCTTCCAAATCAGTCACCTGAGAAGGAGTTATGGGTGAAGGAAAGAGGAATTGAGTAGCATGACCTTAACTGCATCATTCCATCCTATAACCTAATTGTATTAGTTACATATTTTTCAGGAAAATAACAGAGACTGCTTCATAATTCATTGCTAGGAATATTCTCAGCCTCAGTGTAAATTACCTTCTGGTAAAAAGCTGACTCAAGAATAACAGAAGTATAGAAAAAAATTAAACAGACAAGCTGTCCTTAAAATGAGGATATACCGGAGCAGGACAAAATAGCCAGTTTGAGGGGGATTCCAGCGTCCTCCAGGCTGAGAGTAAGATATTTCTGTGCGAATGGGAAAGAGGAGAAGGGCGTGCCCTGATAGGCTCCTGGAATTGGGCAGAGGAAGGGCCCCTGTGCCTGGGGACCCCATCCTTCAACTGGGAACCTGGATAAACTAAGGAGGAGATGTAGCAATAAGAAGCTCTCTCGGGTTCTAATGTTGCAATAATTACTGGTGTACCCTGTTCAACTGGTTCCTGCAGAGGGAATTTGGTATGTGGATTCTTTAGAGTAATATCTAAACAAGTTGATTTACACTTCTCTTATACAATTCATAAACATCGGCTTGATGACTTTTTCTTTTATAACCATTTGTACTTCATGTGAGTCATGCCACCTTTTACAAACAGTATAAAGTTTTCAGGAAAAAAATTCTTTTCTAGTTGTTTAAATACATTGAAATTATGGATGCTCTTCAACTTACAGTAGGGTTACATCCCATAATCCCATCATAAGTTGAGGGGCATACTGAATTCATATTGCTTTTGTTCCATCATAAAGTCAAAAAATCATTGATGGACCATCCTAAGTGGGAGATGTCTGTATTTTGTTACACTAATATAGAGAAGAGCAGCTTTCATTCAAATATCCATTTATAGAGCACTTATGTATTAGTTACTGGTCTGAGTACCAGGGATACTGAGATCAAAGACACTCTCCTTGACCTCAGTGCTTCTCCAGGCAGATGCACCGCTTTCGTCATGCGTTTATAGGAGGGTGGACTCAGGCCATTCCAACTCTTCAAAGCTCACTTAAGACCAAGCTGTAACACATAACCAGACTTTACTGAAAGCTTTGGGATAGCGAATGGAAACTTCAAACTGGCTACTAAATGTGACTTCTCCTGAATGTCATCAGTTGTCCTCCTCACTTTCCTGCCCCCATCTTAGCCCCCAGCTTCCTACTATGTTTTAGGAGCAGCCTACTTGCCTTAACAGGAATGCCTTGACCATGAACACCACCACCCCGGAGCCCAGGCTGCCCAAGTCCTCTAGGGCCCAGTGAGAATAGGAACCTGCTCCTCCTGGCCCCAGCCTAAGTAAGGCTAGCCTCCCCAGAAATAGAGACTCAGCTCTGCCCACAGAATGACAACTTTTGATACTAAGTGAAGAAGCTTAGCTCCGCCCTGTCTTGACCCTTTCTTTCCACTGCTGAATTGCATCTTGACTTTTTGTTTCTCCAGGATCACATTACATTTTTCTTTTTTGGCTTTTCTTTTAAAGTCAGATTTGTTGAGTTTTAAGACATAGGTAGTAAGATTCACTCTTTTTAGTGTCAATACATGAGTATTGACAAATACGTAGTCATGTTACCATGATGATAATCAAGATATAAAACCGTTACATCACCCTGCAAAAATCTCCTGTATCCACGTGTAGTTAACCCTTCCTGACACTCTCAACCCCAGGAAAACACTGACCTGTTTTCTGTGTCCAGCGTTTTGTTTATTCTGGAATGTCATATAAATGGAATGGTACAGCATGTAGCCTTTTATATCTGATTTCATTCACTTAGCATAATGCAATTGAAATTCATCCATGTTGTTGAGTGTATCAGAAGTGCATTCCTCTATAGTGCTGAGTAGTTTTCCATTGTATGAATGTACCACAGTTGATTTATCCATTCACCAGTTAAAGAACATTTGAATTATTTCCAGTTTTTGATGATTATGAATAAAGCTGCTATAACTCTTGCATACAGGTCTTTGTATGAACATAAGCTTTCACTTCTCTTTTTTTTTTTTCCACACAATAGTTTTTATTTTTGATACTTTAGTAAGACAGGGTTCACTTTTGTCTGGGGTGATCTCCTGGGCTCAAGCGGCCCTTTCTCAGCTCCCACAGGATGGGACCCCAAGCACGCCACTGCCTTGAAGGCTCGGAGGGTGGCCAGCAGGGCAGAAACCAAGGAAACCCAGGTCAGAGGTGCTGTCAGCAGCAGGTGGGGCCAGTAGGCTGTCTGGAGGAAGGACAGTGAATCCTAAATGCAGTTGCTCTTGGAAGGTAAGATGCCTTCCTCAAACAGCGAGCTTTCATTTCTCTTGAGTCAATATTCAGGAAAAGGATTGCCAGGTTGTATGGTAAGTCTATGCTTAACATTATATGAAACAGGAAATTGTTTTCCAAGGTGGTTGTACAATTTTGCATTCCTACCAACAATGTCTGAGAGTTCTAACTGCTTGGTATCCTCACCAGCACTTGGTATTGCCAGTTTTTGTGGAGTTTTTTTCTTATTCATTCTAATAGATGTGTAAAGGTATCTTGGTGTGGTTTAAATTTTCATGTTCCTAATGACTCACGATGTTGAGCATCTTTTCATGTGCTTATTTGCCATCATATCTATTTTTTTTGTAAAATTATTCAATTTTTTTTACCCATTTGTCAAGTTGTTAGTTTTATTATTGAGTGTTGAAGACTGTTTACATATTCTATATCCAAGTCCTTCATTAGATACATGCTTTGCAAATATTTTCTCCCTGTCTGTAACGTGCCTTTTCATTTTCTTAAATAGTATTTTGGTCAGCTGTGGCTGCAATAACAAAATATCATAGACTAGGTGACTTAACAGACATTTATTTCTCACAGTTCTGTAGGCTGGGAAATTCAAGTTCAAGATCAGATATGGGCCGGGCGCGGTGGCTCACGCCTGTAATCCTAGCACTCTGGGAGGCCGAGGTGGGCGGATCGTTTGAGCTCAGGAGTTCAAGACCAGCCTCAGCAAGAGCGAGACCCCATCTCTACTAAAAATAGAAAGAAATTATATGGACAGCTAAAAATATATATAGAAACAATTAGCCGGGCATGGTGGCACATGCCTGTAGTCCCAGCTACTCGGGAGGCTGAGACAGGAGGATCGCTTGAGCTCAGGAGTTTGAGGTTGCTGTGAGCTAGGCTGATGCCACGGCACTCACTCTAGCCTGGGCAACAGAGTGAGACTCTGTCTCAAAAAAAAAAAAAAAAAAAAGATCAGATATGATTCCTAGCAAGGGCCTTCTTCCAGGCTTGTAGATGACTGCCTTCTCACTGTGTCCTCACAAGGCAGAGAGAGGGTGAGCAAGCTCTCTGATCTCTTCTTATAAGGGCACTAATCCCATCATGAGGACCCCAGGCTCTAAACCTGATTGCTTCCCAAAGGCTTCATCTCCAAATACCATCGTATTGGGGGTTAGGGAGTCAACATATGAATTTGGGGGCAGGGGGATGGGAAACAATGAAGCCCATAGGTCTCTCAAAGAGAATAAGTTTTTAATTTTGATGAAGCCCAAATCATCAATTTTTCTTTTATGGATCATGCTTTTGGTGTCAAACCTAAAAACATCTATATCTAACCAAAGATCACAAAGATTTTCTCCTATATTTTCTTCTAGAAATTTTATACTTTTAGGTGTTTTTATTTAGTTTTATGATCCATTTTGAGTTAATTTTTATATATGGTTCCAAGTATGACTCAAAGCTCTTTTTACTTTTTTACATTTGTATGCCAAATTGTTCTAGTACCATTTATTAAAAAGATAATTTTTTCTTCATTGAATTGCCTTTGCACATTTTTCAAAAATTAATTAATCATAAATATGTTGGTCTAGTTCTAGTTTCTCTATTCTGTCCCATTGATCTGTGTCTATGATTTTACCAATAGCACACTCTCCTGATTACTGTGGCTTGATCCTAAGTTTTGAAATCCTCCAAATTTTCCTTTTTAAAAAATGTTTTGATTATTCTAGTCCTTTGCATTTCCATATAAACTTCAGAATAAACCTATCAATTTTTACTAAAAAAAAAAGCCTTCTGGTACTTTGATTGGGATTGCATTGAATCTATATAAGTCAATTTGGAAAGAATTGATATCTTAACAATATTGAGTCTTCTGTTCCATGATCATAATATTTCTCTCCTTTTATTTAAATCTTTAATTTCTTCAGCAATGTTTTATAGTTTTTACTGTATATGTATAGGTCTTACATATCTTCTGCTACATTTATCCCTAAGTGTTTTATATTTTCTATGATATTGCAAATGGTATTGTTTTATAATTTTAATTTCTGATTTTTCATTGCTAACATAATATAAAAACATCAAGGTGCCAGCAGACTTGGTTTCTTCTGAAGCCTCTCTCCTTGGCTTGCAGATGGCCATCTTGTCCTTGGGTTTTCATATCGTCTTCCCTCTGTGTCTGTGTCAAATCTATTTATAACGACACCAGTCATATTGGGTTAGGGCCAACCCTAATGACCTTATTTTAACTTAATTACCTCTTTAAAAACCCTATCTTCATATACAGTCACATTCTTAGATACTGAGGGTCAGGATTTCAACATGTGAATTTGGGGGCAGGGGACATGATTCACCTCATAACAACCATTAAATATGATGATTAGCTGTAGGTCTTTATAGATGCCTTACATTACATAAAGGTGTTAAAATTCCCTTTTATTTCTAGTTTGCTCAGAGGTTGTTTTTTAACTCATGCATGAGTATTGAATTTTGCCAAATTTGTTTCTGCATCTATTAAAATGATATGTTTCCTTTTTTCTTCTGTTACTATGCTGAATTACATTGATTGGCCTTTAAAATATTAAGCCAATCTTGTATTTCTAAGATTAATTGCTTCAGTTAAGATATATTATCCTTTTGATGTATTGCCAATTTTTATTCGGGAAACTATTTATAGAGTACCTTTATGATGCACAGGATACTAATGAATCTATGTGTGTTGGTGGTGAGCAAAGATGCTGTAAAAAGCTTTATCTCCCTTTACCGTACATGGATAACAAGCATATTGCTTAGAAATATATAGGCAAATATTAGAAATAACAGTTCATAGAGTTAAGAGTGATTGTTTCTGGAAGCAGGACTATCAGGTAGGGATGTTCTTGTTGCAGTTTTTGTACCATTTAACTTTTTAAAATTATGTGCACACTACTTTGGTAGAAGTAAAAATTAACAAAAAATTTATGTATTTTTTTAAAAAGTAAATCTTCCCTGTCATTTGTTTTTAGTTTATTTACAACTCATTGATTCAGCTGGGATTTTCTGTTTTGGGGGTGCATGATGTGTAAACATCTGGAAGTGTCTGGTTTTCCACTAACTCATCTCAACACGACTTATTGATTAGTCTTCATTTTCTCCCATGATTTATGAATACTCTTTAAGTATAGTTATTTATACCGGATTGTTTCTATACGGTCTGTCCTTGCTTGGTATCACACTGATATACGCTACAGTGAGAATGACTTCACCGTGGTGGACAGGATAATTTAAGGAAAAAATACAATGTGCAACGGTGCAGAGGTTTCTAAAAACAGGTGTCTTGTAAATGTATGGTTTGGAAGAATCTGGGAATGATAGACGGATGATTAATAAGGAAAACCCCCATCTATTAGCACAGCAGCCACCTGAGACCCCCACCCCTCACGGAGGACCCACATTAGCATACTACTAACCTGATACCTGGCACATTAGCATATCACTAATCTAACATCTAGACATCAGCATAACACTAAACCTAATTACCCGGTGCAAGACACTAACCTAACCTATTACCTGGCGGGCATTAGTCACCTGAGCTCCCTCCCCTTGGATCACCCCAACTTAATAAAAATGGGAAAAATTGGGTAGACGCGGCTCAGAATTTGGTGGCGAGACCCCTCTGAGCCCGCCGGCGAATAAACCTTGATTCTCCGACTCTCCGTGTGCCGCTCGGTTTGTCCTCGGGACCACTCGCTGTGACACTTGCCATTACATGATGAACATCCAAAGTGCAAGAGTAAGTGACATTAGTTAAAACGGAACTCTCGGCGCGCTGTCTATCGGGAGGAAACACCACCCTCCGCAAACTGAAACCCAACACGAGGCAGTCACCACGCACAAAGGCAGGAGACGGAGTGGCGCTCGCTTTGATTTCGGGCGCCCGCTCCAGCTCAGGCAGAGATTGGTGGCGCTGCGAGGGTCGGGCGCACGTCACTTCCGGCTGCAGCCGGTCGCTACCTCCCCCTCGCGCTATGACCGCCAGCGCGGAGCCGCAAAGGCGACGGCCCGGAGTCGGAGTCGGAGTCCTGGTGACCAGCTCCCGGCATCCCGGTTGTGTCCTCCTGGGGAAGAGGAAAGGGACGATTGGAGCAGGCAGTTTCCAACTTCCCGGGGGTCATTTGGAGTTCGGGTGAGCAGCTGCCTGGCGGTCGGCAGGAGAATAGCGGGCGGCGCGCAGAAGAGGCGCGCTCGCGCCGTGCGTGCCTCTGTGCGTCGGGCGTACGCACGTCCTCGCCGGCGCTGCGTCTTTCTCGCGCGTTCCCTCGCTTCCCCGCTCCGCGCTCTGCCCTGCAGGCTCTCGCCGGGAGGGGGCGCTGTGCGGGCAGGGAAGGATCTCCTCGCTCCCAGGTTGGCTCCGCTAGCTCAGTCTTCTCAGCTGCGCCCGGGCTCGGCGGCAGCCGCGGGAGATGTGTTTTCTTTCCGTGCTTACACAGAAGGGAAGGAAGGTGGGTGTTTATAAACCTCGAGCAGTCCAGTGTGGCCAGTTAAGACATTTGCACGGTTTCCCTGTGATCTAGACGTACGCAGATAAATTTACTGGCCGCGTAATTGTAGTTGCGCTCTGACCGAGCAAATGGGCTAATGAAACTCTCTGGCTCTTAAGTTACTTCATTTTTAAAATGGGGACGTTGGACGAAATACTCTAAGGTTCCTTTCTGCCTTGGCACCCTGTATTGGATAATATGTCACACCGACAAAGGGAGATGGACAGTTAGGAGTCAGTTATGTACAAGAGAGAAGAAAAGCTGGCATGGTGCTAAAAAGTGGATCCTGAAGTGAAAACAAGGTTAACATCAACAACATACATAGCATCTAAAGCATCCAGACCCAGCGCTTTTTTCCCCTTTCATATAAAAAGTATCAAATGTACATAAAAGCAGAGAAAACAGTGAATCCTCATGTACCTTTCACAGAGCTTGTTCTTGTTTCATCGTTACTGCCCCACCCTCCCCTACCCCAAACACAGACGCACACACCTGGTTTTCTAGGCTATTTTAGAGGAAATCTCAGACATCTTGTTGTACGATCCTTAGAATTCAGTATGTATTTCTAATAGACTTTTTAAAAAAAATAACCATAATACCATTTTCACACCTAACAATTCTTTAGTATCATCTGATACCCAGTCTGTGCATCGTTTTTCTTGATTATCTTAAAAATGTTTTTTTATTGTTTTGTACCAATTGGGGTCAAAGGAAGGGCACATACTGCATTTAGTTGATAAATTTTTTAGATCTTTCAATTTAACAATAATGCCCCCCCTCTTCTTTTTCCCATGCCATTTATGTGTTGAAGAATATGGATCACTTGTCTTGAAGAATTTCTCACATAATGACTACGCTCTTTTAATCCACCTATTTCATATAAAGTGGGTACTTAGAAGTACAGCAGATGCTTGATCCAAGAGCTTTTTAATCGAATTTTGTCCTTTATAAAATACAGAAATCTTATGATCTTTTAGCATGTTTTTGTGTGTGTTTGGAATTTTTTTATTTTCTTCAGAATTTTAACAAGCATCAATAAGTTTATCATTTTCAGATAATGAAGGTAAGCTATCAGTTAATAAATAATAAATGTCTAGATTAAGACCAAATTGCCCAGACAGCCACACATATTGTACTTTGTTGAATGCCGGATGAGCATTAGCCAAACTTAGATCACAAACTAAGCATCAGTTGAAATGTACAATTAGGAGACCAGTGGTGGGAGATAGCTGTCTTAACAATAGCTCAAGAAAGTGTCGAAGTCTTGACTCAGATATCAGTGATCACAGCCATCATTGAACTTTAAGGAGCTTTTTACTAAGTGCTGGTCAGTAGGCTAGCGAAGCTCTTCACACACATGCTTTCATTTGATCTTTACATAAATGGTATACCGAGTGGGCCAAATTTGACGGAGAAATAAACAGGAAATGGCTTCATTTTTTTCCCTCCATTTTCTTCAAACATGATTTATCTTTCCCTTCTCTTTAATGTCTTTCCTGCAAATTCTATTGTTTTCCTGTCAGTTGGTATAAAAATAAATCACATTTGGGTCATTATGACTCATTTCCAAACATTTAAAAGTCCAATCCAGTTTTAGCCTTCAGTCTCAGGTCCAGTTTCTAATCTCCCCTGTAGTGCAGGAAGGAGGTGTGGGCCATTGTTTTGCTCTTTCTCCACCTCCTCCTCTCCTTACTCTGCTGTTTCTGAGTTTCTTTCTCCAGTGTGTTGGGGAGGGAGGAGAGAGGACAGGCAGGTTGGGTGAGGAGTGCTGCTCTAATCCATCCCTCCGTGCTGTCTGGGTGCGGTATCCACTGTGTGTTCTCTGCTTCAGGGTATGTTTGTCAGTTGTGTGGAAGTCCCACAAGGATTTCCCTGACAAAGGTGACTGGCTTTCTGTGACACTGGGCCCTCTCCCCTAGCTCTTGCTTGTAGCACACTACTCTACATTATCTTTCTGCTGGGGTCTCCTGGTGGTTGTAGTCTCTCATGACATCTGCTTGGCCCAAAGGAAACACACAGTGGGAAGGATACCTTCCGAGTTGCCCTTTTTCCTGGCTCAGCCATATTGGGTTGCTGTAGCCAGTCTCCCACCTTCCAAATTCCCAGGGTTGGATTAAGCATCAGCCTTTTTATTCACCTGCATCCCAAAACTCCCAGGGACACATTTCAGATTTACTCAGGAGCTGTTACCCTCCCACTACTCCTGCTGTAATACACTGGGGTAGACACGTGAGTTCCTGCAGCTGAGTATGTCTTTAGCAGGGGAGTGACAACTGGTATCTCCTTCTTTAGAGTCACACCCAATCTCTATGACTGATTCTCTTGGAATGCCACTCACTTGGCTTGGGGAGCAGAGTTGGCCATCATAGGAAAGAAGGGAAATAAATATTCCTACTAGGCTGAAAACTCACAACTTTCCTCCCTCTCAAGGATTTCCTCTTTCTTATGTAGCCTGGGTAGGGGGAGGTCACAGGACTAGTCTGGCCTTCCTTAGCAAACCCTTGAGCTCAAATGACATTTGTTTATCTTTTGCTGTACTCTTGAGAATTTAAAGGTGCTTATTACCTATTTATTGTCTTCAATTTTGAGACTGAAACTAAAATTCAGAGACTATTGGAAAAGACAGTGCATTTGATATACTTACAAGATCCCCATGAGAAAGTAATTTTACTCTCTTTTTACTTGTCCAAGGTAGAAGATAATGGGCTTGCGCTCAAACCGAGGTCTGGTTGACTCCAAAGCCTGTGCTCTTAATACACTAAACTGCCTCCTGGTGTCATGCAGCCTCCAGGCCTGTGATTTAGCGCTGAATTGGCTAAATGTTAATTTTTGAAATTCAATATGAAGTCCTTTTGGTCTTGAGATAACTAGATACAGAAGATACAGAATGTCAAAGACAAGGTTGTTGATTTATTGTTGTAAAGCAGGAACCAATTACAGTTCTTGCTTTACACTAGAAATTTCTAGCCAAAAAAAAAATTCCACGGCAAAAAAAATTATATAAATAAAATTGAATACTATGGTATGTTTCTGTTTTCCAGTGAAAGTTGGGAAGAATGTGCTCAAAGGGAAACCTGGGAAGAAGCAGCTCTTCATCTGAAAAATGTTTGCTTTGCCTCGGTTGTGAATTCTTTCATTGAGAAAGAGAATTACCATTATGTCACTATATTAATGAAAGGAGAGGTGGACATGACTCATGATCCAGAACCAAAGAATGTGGAGCCTGACAAAAATGAAAGTAAGAGAATTATATGTAATATGCATTTTTGTTTGAGGAGAGGATATGGTCTGCGGACGTATTACATTATGTTGCCGTATGAAGAGAATGCTATGGTTTGAATGTTTGTGTTCCTCCCAAGTTCATATGTTGAAATCCTAACCCACAACGTGATGGTTTCAGGAGGCAGGCCGTTTGGGAGATGATTAGGTCATGAAGTAATGAATGGGATTAGTGCCCTTACAAAAGAGACCCCAGAGAGACCTCTCACCCCTTCCATAATGTAAGGCTGCAGAGAGAAAATGGTCGTCTGTGATCCAGGAAGTGGGCCGTCGCCAGACACTGAATCTACCAGTGTCTTGATCTTGAACTTCCACCTTCCAGAACTGTGATAAATAAATTTCTGTTGTTTATAAGCCATCTAGTCTAAGGTATTCTGTTATAGCAGCCCTAAAGGACTAAGATATGTAAACATAGAGATGTAACATAGATATGTAAATATATTTAAATTATGAGCCTGGGTTTGTGTCCTGGTTTTACATTTAGAGCTTTGTGACTTTGAGCAAGGCCTCTTTTCTCATCTGTGGTGATAGTAACTGCCTCAGATGGGTGGTGGTAAGAATTTACATGTAAAGAACCTAGTGAACAAGTGAGTACTCAGTTGATGTTAATGTTACTGTTAGTGGTTGGTCTTGTTTCAGACTTACCCTGAAGTCTCTCCTGCCTCCCACATCCCTAATTATCTTAGTTAAAATGAGGTCTAGGAGAGAAAGAGCCCAGCACATTCATTTCATCCGTTTTCCTCAGTTTTATCACCTGTGCAGGAGAGGCAATACCTTCCTTTTACCCTGAATAATTACTCTGACAAAACAGTTGTCTGTTGCCCTCTAAATGTTGAATTGAGTGCTCTGAAAGTTTTCATGACAATTATTTACTACATGCTAGGTATTGTTCTGAGGGTTTTCCCCGTATCATCTCTCCTCAAATTCTCATAAAACTGTGAGAAAAGGAACTAAAGAGAAAATGACCAAACTTTTTGAATGTATTATATGCCATATAAAACTTTATCCAAGTGGTTTCATGTCCTGAACTCCCCTCTAAACATTTGATTTCTTCTCTAACATGGAAGAATCTTTTCATTCAACAAATATTTATTGGGTACTGGGTGCCAGGCAGTGTTCTAGGCACTAAAGGAACAATGGTGTGTAGAACAAAGTCCCTGCTCTCCTGGACTTTACATTTTAGTGGGAGGAGAAACAACAGAGTAGCAGGTATTTTATGACAGTAGCGATAAGGACTAGACAGAATAATAAAGGTGCATAAGGACAGCAATGCATGGGTGCTGTACCAGACAGGGTGGGCAGGAAAGGCCTCTCAGAAAGGGGCATACATGCGGAGATCTGGAGGAAGTGATACTTGCAGAATGCTTAAATCATGTTTTTACACACTGACTTGATTGAATGAACAGAAGGGCATGTTGGCCACCCAAAGGCTTGTTGAGTCATAGAAGATTTTTGATAAAGTAGGTAACTGCTTGGAATCATTTAAAATGAACTAGCAAAGAAACACCCACAAAGTGTCTAAAGGCCTTCAGTTGGCCTAGGGTACCACTAAAACTATTCATGCCTCAAAAAGTGGAAGGCGGGAGAAGTAGGTAAAAGATGTACCAGGAACATTGGTGGAGTTCTCTAGAAGTCTCTCCTACCTCTTACATCCCTAATTATCTTAGATAAAATGAGGGGGAGGAAAGGGGAGAGCCCAGTACAATAGTAATGGAAACAAAAATCATAGCCTTCACGTTCCGAAGCTGAGGGGAGGAGCAGTTGATTATTTGACCTTTTAATATTGGTGTGTAATTATGCATATTTCCATTTTATTATTTTTGTAGAACTGAGCTTACTTTTTTCTTTGTGAAGCAAAATACGTTACACATAACGGAACTTTTTGTGAAATTAGTTTGGAGATGTAATTCATTCAGGTAACGAGCACAGGTTATTTTCATTTTAAAATAGAGCCCTAAACTTGAAAGGAGTGAATATTTCCTTATTTTTGTCTTTTCTATGGGCAAAAACAGCTGAGACTAGAAGAGGCAAATATGATGAAATAATTAAGATAAACTCTCTTGACACTCTCTTGTCAAGACAGCTTTCTTGACACTCGTTAATTTAGCATTTTGTGGCACATTTTTGAGCACTACCGATTTATCTCTTTCTCTCTCTCTCTCAATCCTCCCACCTGGCCTCCCAAAGTGCTGGGATTACAGGCATGAGCCACCAACTGTGCCCAGCCCAAATAATTTTTAAAGTCTGTTAATTTTTTTCTAAATATAGGTCAGCTTAGCCAAATAAATACCCTTTGTTTTCTGTCTGCTAAATAAACTGATTTGGTGTCTTTCTTTTCTAGGTTGGGAGTGGGTGCCTTGGGAAGAATTTCCTCCACTAGACCAGCTTTTTTGGGCACTGCGTTGTTTAAAGAAACAAGGCTATGATCCATTTAAGGAAGATTTGAACCATCTGGTAGGATACAAAGGAAATCATCTCTAGGTGACCAAGCAGATTTCTTGATATTTTTTTAAAAAGACAAAAATAATGTCTGGTTAGGGAATGAAAAATACCTGTATTTCACAACAACTCCATTTTATCTAAAAAGTTCCTGACGATTGCCAGTTTATTTGTTGTCTGTTAATATACCCACCACCTTTCAGTCAGTACTTGAGAAAAGTTTTGTGAAATATGTTATTGAATTGTATTATGGATGCAGAATGGATGATAAACAGTGACATTGTGGTTAATCTGCTCTCCATGTTTATCTGTGATGTTTACTGTGCAGTTGTCGTTGCCGGCTTGCATGCGGTGGGGATAATAGAATTTGTCTTAGGGTTTCAGTTCAAATATAGATCCTAATTCAAATATTGTAATTCAGATTTAAACACAGTATGTCCGATGCAGAATTTATCGTGTTTGTTGATTTACCTCTTCTTTTTTATTTAAAAAATTTTGGTGGTGTTAATATATTGTGACAGTCTTTGCAACTAGAGGGAACAGGACAGGACATTAGGGTCTATTTCTCAGGTTTCTGATTGAGAACCTAAGCCGAGAGAAGTGAGACAGACCATCTAAGATCTGTATCCTACCATTAACCCATTAACAGGGCATGTGATTGTGGATTTCTCACTTACTCTGAGATCTAGTGTCCTAATATGTAAAATGAGGAGATTGCTAGAACAGTGGTTCTTAAAGTGTTGTCTAGGGGGTCCTTAAGAGCCTTTCAAGGATACTCGAGGTCAAAGCTATGTTTATAATACTAAGATGTCATTTATCTTTTTTCACTTTCATTCTTTCATGAGCGTAGAGTTTTTCAGGGGCTCCTTGATGTGTGATACTGTAACAGACTGAATGCAGAAGCAGATATGAGAATCTAACTGTCTTCTCTTAAGTCAGATATTAAAGAGATTTACAAAAATGTAAAGCAATGCCACTCTTGTTACGAATGATTTTTTGTGTGTGTTTTAGGAAAATAGTTACTTTTCAAAAGTTATTTATGTTAACATGTATTGGGTTTTTTTTTTTTTTTTTTTTTTGAGACAGAGTCTCACTCTGTTGCCCAGGCTAGAGTGAGTGCCGTGGCGTTAGCCTAGCTCACAGCAACCTCAAACTCCTGAGCTCAAGCGATCCTCCTGTCTCAGCCTCCCGAGTAGCTGGGACTACAGGCATGCACCACCATGCCCGGCTAATTTTTTCTATATATATATTTTTAGCTGTCCATATAATTTCTTTCTATTTTTAGTAGAGATGGGGTCTCGCTCTTGCTCAGGCTGGTCTCGAACTCCTGAGCTCAAACGATCCGCCCACCTCGGCCTCCCAGAGTGCTAGGATTACAGGCGTGAGCCACCGCGCCCGGCCTATATTGGGTTTTTGTTACTTGTAAATGTTAGTAAATTTTTTTATTTCTGTTTTAATTTCTAATATAAATATTGCTAGATAAAACCCTGAAAAAAAAAACTTCTTTATGACATTTAGTAATTTTTTAACTTTTTTACCTACCTTCATATAATTTTCAAATTCATATTCTGCTTTTTCATTGAGATATAATTCAAGTTCACTTCTTTAAAATGTGTTATTCTGTGGTTTTTAATTTATTCACAGAGTTGTTCAAGCACCACCATCTAATTTCAGAACATTTTCATGCATCAAATAAATCCCAAATTTGAAAATTATGTCACGGTAGGGAAACAAGTTAAAAAAAATACTTGTCCTCCAAATTCTCCAAGTTCTCAGGAATAGAATTGTTTATTAGATTCATAACTTGAAAAATATATGGCATGAAATAAGTGTTCTAGTTTGGAATTCTGAGAGTATATAGCAGTCACTCCCCATTCATCCCTCCCCCATATTCCCTGGAAACCACTAATTTACTTTCCGTGTCTAAAGATTTGCCTATTCTGGGCATTTCCTATAAAGGGAATCATACAATATGTGGCTTTTTTGTCTGGCTTCTTTCATGTAGTATATTTTTTTCAAGGTTTATCTGTGTTGTAGCATGTACCAGAACTTTATTGCTTTTTCTAGCTGAATAATATTGCATGATATGGATGTACCACATTTTATTTACCCACTCATCAGTTGGACATTCCATTTGTTTCTACCTTTTTACTACTGTTATGTAGATAGGATCTCTGGTTCTTCTAGGGACAGGTGTGCCCTGCTTTGATGCTGTCTCCAGCTATTGCTCCATCTGGGAAGAAGAATCAGGGCAGGCACTCTGTTCTGGTGTTGCCCTACCCTTAATCATATCCGGAGCCCCTGCTACACCTGGGGAAGGAGGGCATGCTTGATCTGTCTGGGAATTCCCCAGCCCAGGCATAATAGGATTTGGAAAGTGACCTAGGGTAACCCAAGGGTAATTATGCCATTAGCTTGAATCTGCATTGTGGTTCACTGCCCCCGCCCCAGGTGGGCTTTTGGAGAGGAAGCTCAGCTCATATATGCAGATGGAATTTTAAGGACACCTATTGATCATTTGGTAATATCCCACACCTCCCAAGAGCCCTCTGACTGGGCTAATAAAAGGAAACAATCTGAGAATTCAGAGAGTGAGTCAGTCAGTGAGTTGGTCTGTATCTCTCCACTCAAGGAGACAGACCCATTTTATTCTACAATAAAGAGCTGCTCAAGTGAAACTGCTTCCTGCCAGAGGTTGCTCCGTTCGCACTGGCCCTGCTGGTGATTTTTCCAAGCAAGGAATCAGAGGACCAGGATAATAGTCTGGACTTGACACTTTGGTGTGTCTGTTCATTCTTTGGCCAAGAGCACACCAAGAACCGAGGCCAGACTGTCACCCTGTCACTACTATGAATAATGCTTGTAGCAAATGCTTGTGTACAAGTTTTTGCACAGACATATATTTTCAATTCTCTTGGGCATATACCCAAGAGTGAAATTGCCTGGCTATATGGTCTATGTTTAACTTCTGAAGAATTGCCAGAAAGTTTACTGAAGCGGCTGTCCCATTTTATACCAGCAATATACGAGGGTTCCAGTTTCTACAGATCCTTGCCAACGCTCTTTTTGCTTATAGGATTGTTGTGCTACCATCACCACCATCCATCTCCAAAACTTACCATCTCCCCATATTGAAACTCCATACCCATTAAACACTAACTCCCCACTCTTCCTTTTTCCCAGTTCCTGGCAACCACCTTTCTACTTCCTGTCTCTATAAATTTGACTACTCTAAATACCTGTCAGTGGAATCATACAGTATTTGTCCTTTTGTGACTGGCTTATTTCACTTAGCATAGTGTCCTCAAGTTTCATCTATGTGTATCCAGTGTGTCAGAGTTTCCTTTAAGGCTGAATAATATTCCATTGTATGTACATACCGCATTTTGTTTTTCCATTCATCCATCAATGGACACTGGGATTGCTTCCACCTTTTGGCTACTGTAAATAATGCTGTTATGACCATGAGTGTACAAATATCTGAGTTCCTGCTTCTAGTTCTTTGGCATATGTCAATGATGTTTTATAGCTTTTAGTGTGTGTCTTGCACTTCTTTTGTTAAATTTATTCCTTAGTGTTTTGGTCTTTTTAATGCTATTGTAAAAGCAATTGTTTCATTAATTTTGTTTTCAGATTTTTCATTGATAGTGTATAGAAATACAAGTTTGTGTATTGATCCTGTAGTCTGTAACCTCACTGAATGCATTTATTTATTCTAATAGTTTTTTTAGTGGATTCCTTAAGGTTTTCTAAATGCAAGATAATGTCATCTGCAACATGTTGTGTGTGGCCCTTGAAGTTCTGCTCAGTTTGCTTCGTAGTCAGCTAGTGATTGGACAAAGATTTCCATAAATGCCTTTGCCATAGGGGCTCCATGTGCATGCTGGAGTACACTTTCAATGCTCTGGCCATTTATAACTCTACCTTTGTCTCGATTTCCTGCTTGGAGAGATTAGGGCCTTTTATGTATTCCCTGTGCATACACACACCACCAAGCATGCATGTGGCCTTCCAGATTCCCAGGACTATATCAGAGCTTGAAATACCCACATTTCAAATATGGATATTTTAGTTACGAGATTTTCCTTTTAAGTTTTCAGTCAGCTCCTGGTTTGCTCCAATTGTTACAGCAGTTTAAGGCAGCTGTGATATTAAAGATTTTCTTTTTTTTTTTTAGAGACAGGGTCTTGCTTTGTCACCCAAACTAGAGTGCAGTGGCACAATCATAGCTTACTGCAGCCTCAAACTTGGGCTAAAGCAGTCCTCCCGCCTCAGCTTCCAGAGTCACTGGGATTACAGGTGTGAGCCACCACACCTGACTGATATTAACTATTGTTGCTGATTGTTTTTGACAAATGTCCCCACAGAAAAGACTGTTCACAAATGAGTAAGCTCTGAGTCAGATCAAATGAAGATCAACTTTGTGTTATGATAACCTTTTTATAAAGAAACCATTTCCAGAGGCAATTATTTTAAGAACATGTACCTGGACACACAAAAACCCTTTTATATTAAAAAAATTCAGAAATACATTATATAGATTTATGATATTTGACTCAGTACTTCATATACTAAGGTGAAGTCTCACTCTTTATGTACTGCTAATGGACTGTACATTCATGTGATTTGCAAGGAAAAAGTTTAGTTTATCTATAATGTTCCCCCCTTTCCCCAAAGATGTCCAAGTCCTGATCTCCAGAACCTACGAATGTTATGTTACATGGCAAGGAGGAATTAAGGTTGCTAATCAGCTGACTTTATGATAAAAAGACTATCCTGGATTATGCAGTGAGCTCAGACATGCCAGTGGTAAATTTTTTCAATTATTCTTTAAAAACTCTTTTATTTCTTCTAAGAAAAGGAGTATGAATCTGAGAAACTTACTAGTTGTGATTACTAGTTCAGATATGTTCATTACATTATACTCATTCTGACTCTAGAATTCTACTTATAAAATGCAACTGGATTTATAGAAAAAAATTCTTACCTATACTTTTGATATATTTAAGTTTTTTTTAAAAAAAAGCATACAAAGTACAAACAAAAGTAAATTTATTTACAAAAATTACAATAATTTTTACAAACAGTACAAAATAAGACATTTCCCCTGTTCATGTAACAGAGGCCAAGAGCCTTCATTTTCAAATGAGGATCTTTGTTATTCTGAAATAGGACGCATATTCAGTAATCCACTGCCTTTTAAAAATGCTTTTCTAAATATTTTTAGGAAGCCTATTAGAGATATGTACATGGATCATTTCCTTCAAATCTCATTTCCAGAATTACTATGTACAAATTCAGCACAAATGGAACAGGCAGCACTAAACAACTGAATAATCTTTCTTTTTTTTCAACAGTAAATTTTGACTATTCCTAAATATTTGCCTAGTGGATTACAACTAAAACCATGACTTTTGGTTTTAAAAACAAAGTTCACTTTGATTTTTAGTGGGCTGCACAATTCTACCATAGCCAACATTTACCTGGCTATTTCTGTATGTTTGTAGTTTACATTTCCCTGCCATTGTTTAAGAAACAGAATTTTACAGTTTTTGATTCTGTATTGTCTTTTGTGTTTTTTTAATCAGAGTCACTGCTACTGCTTGAGGAGTCTGTTGACATAACCTCTACATCATCTTCATTTTCTTTATTATGCCCAGGAGGTTCCAACAAGAAGTCATTACTGTGATTGGGTGGTAACATATTCATTGCCATATCATTTGACTGCCATGGATACTGTGGAGCAAGGACATCTGGAAAAAAGAAAGCAGCAAGTGACAGCTGTATTTGTAATCAATCTAATTCTTAATTACTTTTCCCTTTATGCAAATAATTTGAAGTAAACTTTAAGGCTAGGAAAATTAATGAAATGCTAAATTAATGAAAATCAAATATATCAAGGAAAAGTGTGATGTTTTAGCAAATGAGAACTTGTTTAAAAAAAAAAAATACTACCCTATGAAAAACTATCCAAATAATCAGTTGACATAATTTTTCTTTTGTAAGACGTTTATAATTACAAATCAAATGTATCCCATATATGTATTAGATTATTCTATATATTATAAATAGGTAACACCAACTTCATTAAGTTTTATAATCAATTTGAACACCTTCTTAGTAGAGGAATTGTTACTGAAAATGACTCTGATCAAAGAGAATTTAATTAGCAAAGTATGTGTAAGACATAGCTTACCAAAAAGGGCCCAAGTCACATTAAAAGTATTTCTGAAGAAAAGGAATAGAGCACATAAGTAGGTATAGTTCAAGGCAAAAGAAAGAAGGCAGATTTAAAAAGAGTCAAAAGAAAGAGTTACGATATTAACTCGATAGGTATGCTCTACCCTTCTTCTCCCTGGCCCTGAAGTCATTTCTCCTTTGCCAGCTGCCACAATGTTAAGCTTTGTCAGTAGAGGGCGCTGGTGGGGGCAAGGGGACCTGCAGGAGAACAGGCTTCACTTCCTGGATCAGGAGTTTTTTTCCTTTACTCCTGTGGTGCCTGGATGGTGTGCAGGACATCAAATGTGTTTTCCTCAGCAACTTTTGGTGGCATCCCTGAAGGTGGTTTCCCAGTCGGTTTTACCACAATCCCAAAGGGCAGCTCCCAGCAAGTCTCCCCAGAACCGCGATGGGTAATTCCTGCTTGCCAGCTCTGGCCCCTGACATCTCATCTAACTTCTCTGCCATGAGTGGGCCATAGCTACACTACACCCACTCCAATGACAGCACCATGATAGGACCATCAGCCTTTGGATGGGCGTGGGGAGGACCCTGCCTTGGTCCTAGTTGTAGCCGTTACTCCCCATACCCATTATTCGTATACTTTTAAAAAACAGTCCTTTTTACCCCTTAGTAATTCCTTGTGACCAGTTAATAATTTTTTAAAATTTCCTTGTTCAAATTACTAGTGTGGTTTCTGTCTTGTGACTGGACCATGACTGGCATATAATCTAGTACAATCACAAGGAGAAAGATGAGGCAATATCCAAGGAAACTAATATACGCACAGTGAGTTCCCCAGTTTGTACTTTAAGTAGCTAACAAAAATGATGTGTACAACACATTTTTAATAACACAGGGGCATCCTTATAATGTTAAGCAAAAAAAAAGTCGTATATAGAGTGTATTTTTAACAATGTGAAAATATAGGGGAGAAAGAAAATAAAGCTAAAATATTTAAAGTGACTGCCTCAGAAAAGGTACATTTTTTTCCTTTTTTATGCCTTTTTCTACTTTCCAAATATTCTACCACCTCAAAACAAAACTCACCTACAAAATTCAAGAGATAACATATAATAAATACAAAAATAGCACAAACATAAAAAACTTCAGGAAAATTGAAGCTCAGAATAAACTGTGTCCCACAAAAATGCTGTTTATAACATTATAAGAAGTCTATAAAAAGCTTCTGATACTCATTTTGTTAACTTGGGGGTTGTTCAGGAGCGTATTCACTTTATCTCTGTACCCTGAACGTAAGTGTTTTTTATTCAATTTGTATAGCATGCTTCACAGTTACTAAAAAAAGCTATGTTTAGGGCAATAATAAAAAGAGAGGCCCAATGCCTGAGGAATATGGCATAATATTAACAAAAAAGAGAGAGAAAGGCAGCTTATTCTAATTTCATACCTCCATCTAGAAGAGTCTTTAAAGTAGAGAGCAGGATAAACAGGCAAAGAACCTAGCTGTTACAATGAGTTGCGTCTGGAACCTAACTTGTTGTATAGCCAGATATCTCATCTCTGTCATCTCTGAAAAACCTTAGTCTGTTTGAAAACATCCTTTTGATGAACGTTACCTGGCAGTCTGCCCGCTGCAAGTGCATCCCCTGGTAAATGACCGTTCACACCATTGGTGGAAGGATTGTTCATTTGACCCAATAACCCACTTCTCATCTCTAAATCAGTTGGGTATGGTCTCCGAGGGTCCCCTAAAACAATGAAGACTGCTTTTAATCATACATTTAAAAAGCATCAATACCTTTTTTGAAGTATTAATTTTCCTTGGTTCACACTGAAAAGCTCAAACTATACTTTCAACTTTGAAATATGAAAGTCATCCTATGAATTGTTATTAAGGGCATAACACTAATTTTTTAAAAACATACATTTTTATTTCTCTGAATCTTCCCAAGAATATGCTATTTTCTGTTTAAAAAAATGAGAAGTCTGTCATTTTAGTAAACATTCCAAATGACAACTTAAGAAAACTATAGTGATCTAGATTCTTCTAAGTTAACTTCATTTTCTAGTAAGAAAATACCAATGATAAATACTGAAAGAGAACAGATCATGACACTTACAGAAAGGACTGGAATGTTTATTAGAAGGACTGTCTAAATTAAGATGTTTTTCTAACCAACCTCTTTGATCTTGCCACTTAGACTAACTCCTGTGACTTTCTAGTGGAATATCAAAAGCAGGTAATGTTTATTCCAATCACAAAAGCATCCAAAATAGCAGTTTGGGGTTGATAAAAACATAGCCAGATTTGGACCAACTTTTTGGTAGTGTTTCTCATCAACTCCATATTACTCACCCCCAAAACTGTAGTTACCCTTAGTGCTTTTACCATAAAATACCACCTTCGGGAATTACTAAAGTAGAGATAACTATCTCCCATTCCTCCAATAAGGCCGCTGTATTATGTTTTATCCACTGTCAATATAGTTGCAGCTTGTTACTCTCTTTGCTGTTGCTTTTTTTCCCCTTGCCTCTTTCTGTGGGTCAATCTTTGTTGTTTCTAATCATTCCAGCTCTTTCCCAGCCTGTGTATCCACTGTTGGGTGCTCAGCACTTTGTCTTTAGCTCCTGAGAGAACTGGGATTGTCTGTTTCTCAGGCGGGACCTTTGTGAGCTACTGACTTTCTAAAAAGTTGGGCTCTGGCCATCCTGGTTTTAATAGGCATATAAACCTATAGCTTTAGAAGCATCACGTTACCTTATAATTTTTAAAATTATTTTAAAAAAGCAAAGAAATGCAGTCCCTAGAGGCAATGGCTTTGTAGAAAATCAAATTTACAAAAACCCATGGCCTATATCCTTATAAGACATTAAAGATGTGAAAATATGTAGCAGATGTTTCTAAGGATAAACAGTCTATATTTTAATCTATTTCTGTAGACAACTGCCTAAGAATTTTCAAAACCACATATATGTAGTATAAAAGAGAAGTATTTTTACCTGGAACCCAGGTCAGTGGAGCACATACAGCATTACTTGCACTAATCCTATGTGCATACTTAATTATTTCTTCAGAAGAGATAGCACCTGAGTGAGGTAAGGAAATAGTGTAAACTTTTAGTCAGGTAAATATACAAGTTTAGAAGAGCATATCATAGTACCACATTGTACTTAATTTTTAAACTACCCAAAAATATAATCTCAGCCATCTGCCTTTCCTAACAATACCTGCATATATATTATAAACTTAAATCACATACATTTCCAAACTAAAGAACAAGGCACTAATTCAGAAAAATCAGCTGATATAAAGAAATAAATTTGGGCCGGGCGCGGTGGCTCACGCCTGTAATCCTAGCACTCTGGGAGGCCGAGGCGGGTGGATTGCTCAAGGTCAGGAGTTCGAGACCAGCCTGAGCGAGACCCCGTCTCTACTAAAAATAGAAAGACATTATATGGACAACTAAAAATCTATATAGAAAAAATTAGCCGGGCATAGTGGTGCATGCCTGTAGTCCCAGCTACTCGGGAGGCTGAGGCAGTAGGATCGCTTAAGCCGAGGAGTCTGAGGTTGCTGTGAGCTAAGCTGACGCCACGGCACTCACTCTAGCCTGGGCAACAAAGTGAGACTCTGTCTCAACAACAAAAAAAAAAAAAAAAAAAAAAAAAAAAAATTTGGAGGACTTGAATGACAATGCTCAATAACCTTAATTATTAACTACCATTTAATATTACTACTCTTCTGAAAGCAACAGTGAGCACAAATAGAGAAAACAGTCCTTAATTTCTCAATAACATCCAAGCTATGAAATCAGAGTAGACAGTTCACACTATTCTGTTTGATTAACATGGTTCAAGACTCTAAATAGAACTAAGTAGAAAGATGTCTACAAAGTATTCATTAGGTGAAAAAAACTAAACTGCTTATAGTCCATGAATGTGCTAAAATCAAAAGAAAAAAAATTTAAAAACTGCTAAATAATATGTATAGCATGACCTGATTTTTGTTTTAAAATATATGTACCTGTGTGTTTATATTTTTATTATATATGTATTCACAGATCTAGAAAAAAATCTGAAAGGACACACATCAAACTTTAATAGCAGTTACCTCTGAGAAGTGAGAACTCACTTTTCATTTTATAAACTTTAATTACTGCTTCAGTGCAACAAGGTACCATGGGTACGTATGTAAAATTTCTGAAGACTAAAAACAAAACCAAACCATGGTCTAGAATTCAGACAGCCAGCCTCAGTCACCTCTCCTGGAGATTTGTTTCTTGTTGGAGAAGACTAGCCTATCTCTTGCAGCAGTCCCCAACCTTTTTGGCACCAGGGACGGGTTTCATGGAAGACAATTAATATTTCAGGTCATCCAGTCTTCCCACAGTACTAACCTTTTCTTGCTTTTTCTATTGACTTAAGTTTCTCTTTTGCTTGGTAAACAGCTGTTGCCTAATTTAAACAATAAAAAAAGAAATATGGTTTATTATTAACTAAATCAAGAATAGTTTTTGGCTTAATTCACAAGATCATTTATCCCATAGGAACAATATGCAAAATTTGGAAATCTCCACAATTTATTTGTAATGTTCCGAAACACCACTTGGTATCATTAATTTCAGTTATATTTAATGAAAGAATTCTTATAAGTATATGTATATCCTCAACTATGACACTGTGGTTAAGAGTATGGAGTCAGAGAGATCTAGGTTTAAGTTCAATCTCTCTACTTTTTAGCCTCCTTGAGCAAATATGTTATTTAATTAAAATATTGGTTTCTTCATTTGAATAATGACATTGATGTTATATAAATTGTCATAAAAACTGAAATAGCCCGGGCTTGGTGGCTCACGCATGTAATCCTAGCACTCTGAGAGGCCGAGGCAGGAAGACTGCTTGAGCTCAGGAGTTCGAGACCAGCCTGAGCAAGAGCAAGACCCCGTCTCTACACAAAATAGAAAAATTAGCATCATTGCATTGCCATTAGTTGGACTAATGGCAATTTTTTTCCCTCTTCTTTCTACTTTTCTGTATTTTCTGAATTTCTTTTGATAAGTATTACTTTCATAGGGGAAAACAGATTTTAATATACTTTTGAAAAAGCATTTACTTGGGGCTGTTTCTTCAGTAGGGGTGCTTAATTTACCCTGAACTGCTCAGGCTTTTATTTATTGGAGCCCATTTTGATACACTTTTGAAGAGGTCCATCAGAGATGAGGATGCCAGCAATGTCTGGTCCATGAGAATCAAACTCAGCTATTGCTACAATACCACTACACAACAATTCCGTTAGTATTTAGTGAAATAACTAGGCAAATAAGAGCAAATAAATTGCCTCTTTGAAATAGTAGCCAAAAACAACAAAGAATCCTTGACATATATCCAAATCTTACCTAGTTTAGGATGAAAGACTAAATAAATTAATGTAATCAATTTTGGTTTATAAGACTAGTACATATTTTTTACCGATTTCAAAATATTTAAAAACTGAAGATTTAGTCTAAGGATCAGAGACACCCCCCCCCCCAAAAAAAAAAAAAGAAAGGAGGGTAGAGAGAAAGAGAAAAACACTGGCCTTTCATGAAACCACTGACAGGATGTCATTTTTAAACTTGGAGAGTCAAGTTTCCGGCTCTTCAAAATACTGATACATTTATTTTTCCGAAACAGATTAAAAAATATCCTTTTTAACCTTAAGAACCAACCTCTGTCAACTTACCAGTATTTGTTCTGCTTCCTTTAGTTGTTTTTGTAGTTGCTGAATATCACTATCTCTCTTCTCTACTTCTTTTTCTAAAACTTGCATTTCATGATGGATTTTTCCCTGATTAAGTGCTAATTTCATTAGTTCCTGAAATTCCCCATCTCGGATAATTAACAATTCCAGGACCTGTCAGATAATAGTTGATTAAATCAGACAATAGAATACTCAGAGCCTGCATTTCAATGTAACAAAAGAATCCATAGGCTAGGCTATAAAATGTTAACACCTTCAAAATCTTATTCCTGATCTTTGTTAAGAATAAAAATAGCTTACCTATGATTATTTTGGGAAACAGATTAATATCAAGGTTTTCTACTTTTTCTGCTATTTCTTCATACCGAACAAAATAAAACTCGTCTTTCAGGATAAGCAATATGCCAACATGAGCAGGTTTATTTGTTTCCCAGGCAAGATAAAATTTAAAAGTTTATCCTTACAAATACAGTGTAATGGAGGTTCTCACAGAATTTGGTACCTGAGATGATTTTAGGTGGCACCAAGAACTTAAACTTTTACAGGTACACATTTGTGCTGATATATACTAGGAAAAAAAGTTAACTGAGACATTAAACCTTTGATCTCATGCACAGTATTGCCTAGGATGAAGACAGTCTAAAAAATACAGTGATTTCAAAATACAGTAAATAAACAGGTGGTATGCAGATATGGCAAAAAAACATGAAGGTTAAAGTGCATAAAATAGAAAGTCTGGGGTTCCTATCTCTAGTCCTCCATTTGTAGCTGTCTGACAGAGGGAAAGTTACCAGCCTTTCTGAGCCTGTTTTCCCATTAGGAAAAGGGCTGTAATAATAGTAGCAGTTACATAAAGTTATGAGGATTCATGATAAAATGCATGTTAAGTAGACACAGGAAGAGCTTAACAAAGGCTAGTATCATCACCACCCCATTACGGAATTAAGATGCAAGTCTAGTCTAACTACTCTTACTTTACTGCTCTAAGGAGAGAATAATACTTCAGAAAGGGAAATGGCTATCAAATTCCAGAATCAATTTAAAAACTATTTTTAAAATTTTACTAAAGACTAAAAAATATAGGTATGCCTCTTCAAGTTCCTTTTGACATGAAGTTCCTCTCATTTTTATAGGAATTCTGACATAATATACAAAAGACGGTGGTGTAACTTGTCTTTATATTGAAGAGTATTTTAAATAACAACAGAAAGCTTTTTCTGTAAAAAGTGTATTTTATTTGTCCAACAGATTGCTAATCCTCATTCCTCCCAAGTCATAGGAGGAGAAAGCTAGGTTTCCACTTCTATAAAGCTGTATATTATTCAGCTAAAGTCAGAAGACCTAGGTTGTGGTTGCTCTCACCATTAACCTCTAGCTCATTTGTCCACCCTGGAGCTCAGTCTCACAGAAGGCTAAATTGAAGACCATTAGGATCCTTTCTAATTCTAAAATTCTATATGAAATTATGAGTATTCGAATAAAATGGTGCCTAGAAAATTTTCAAACGGGCACATCCCTCTTTAATATTTAATAGTTCCAATGAAAATTACACAGGATCCACGGTGCCAAGAACAAGATACAGTTACAGAATTGCCACTCCTTAAAAAGTGTAAGGTAGGCCAGGGGCAGTGCTCAGGCCTGTAGTCCTAGCACTTCAGGAGGCCAAGGCAGGAAGAGCCCTTCAGCCCAGCAGTTTGATGTTGCAGTGAGCTATGATCACACCACTGCACTCTAGCCCGGGCGACAGAGGGAGACCCAGTCTCAAAACAAAAATGAAAAGTATAAGAAAGGTTAGTGCTGATTATGCAGGTCAATTATCACCTTCTGAATAATCTGTGTGCCTGGCTCAGAGCAAGTAATAAGTGTCTAGAGAATAAAGTCAAGCCTTGCAATTCACTTCTCACACATTCTGTATAAATTCCTATTTAATCCCACAAGTATCTATTAACAGAGTATCTGAAAGACTAGGCGGCATGTATTAACATATTTACTTCTAACCTTTCTTTTCCTAAAAATAAAACAAACAAACAAAAATCCTAATATCCCTAAAGTTAGCAGCTTTCCCCAACTTGTGGCCTTATCTGGATCTCCTTTCAGGGGATTAATCCTTGGAGAAAACAGGTTCCCTGACAATTCTCTATTGGGTTCGTCAGATTTCTCTGCCCTCAAAACATGTCATAGGATAAAACTTGGATAAAGAAGGGGCAGAGGAAAGGGAGGAGAGGTCTATGAGACACTGTTACCTGTTTTATATCTTCTCTAGAAAAGTTAGTCCTCATTCGTTTTCTCTTTAAAATATTTTTTAAATTGAGGTAAAAGCATAATATAAAATTTATCTTCTAAAAATTTTCTGAATCAGAAAAAAAATCTGTTCACCATAGAAAATTAGAAGCACAGAAAGTATAAAGCAAATAAAAACCACCTGTAAATTCAACACCCACAAGATAACCTCTACTAACAGTTGTACACTCTTCTATTTCCATTCATTTTCAAGTTGCATTAGGGGAATTAAGCCTAATAAAGGGCTAAGTTTATGAGAGCATTAACTTTTGATTCCAAATACTGTTTTAATCTCCATTTAACAAATTTGTGTTGGTTAATTCAAAAGACGGAAATAAATAAATGTGTAAGGATAACTAGAACTACAAGGGAAAAGAATAACATTGCCAAACCTTTAGGCAACTATTTTCTTCTTCGGCATACCATTATCTTACATACATGATGCACAGAAAATGTCTATTTTAATGTTTCAATTAATAACTTAAAAGGATTCAATCTTCCTATTCTTACACAAAGTAAATATAAATAGGAAACTTGTAGAAATTACAGTTTTTTGTTTTGTTTTTTAAATTAAAAAAGAAAACACTTACCTGGTTTTCTTCTCCAGACTGCAACAACTTTTGGTTTCTTGAAATTGCCAGCATTTCTATAAGTTCCCTAAAAGGAAAACAAACCAATAACAGCAATAAAAAAACCCTTTGCAAAGTTTCTAATTACAACAGAGGCTTTCTTAACCACTCTCTATCCAGTTGACGTGCTGGATTTAAGGTACTCACGACATGCTGAACACTCATGCCTACTGCCCTGTCACTATGACTCTGGACTTCAGTTCTAACTGCTACACTGCACTCTCACCAAGATCAGCTGTGCTTGCTACCAAACTTATTTATACAAGTTTTAATTATCATTATAATTACATAAATGTCCATTACATAAATACCCATGAAATATGACTGTGAACAAAGTTCTTTCTACAAAAACCTAAGCCAAATCCTTGGAAAGACTCAATAGAGGTTTGCAAAGGACAACTATTATATAAACAACCAGGGAAAAGTCATAAAAACTCAGGAAGAGTCTGCCCTAAGACTGCTTGATGAGAGGCTAAGTTCTCATTTTGATTTGATTTAGAAATCAAACTAGAAACTACAGACAATGCATTATGAGTGATTTATGCAAGAAAACTACATCAGGGGTCTGCAGGCCAAAGCGAGCACATAAGCAGAAAATTAGTATCAGATCAGGAAAAATGTACGGCAGTTAATATTTATATATTAGTTCTGAACTTGATAGATGGGACTTTTCAGAAGTAATGCAGGAGGGGGCAGCTTCACAACTAGCTACCTGACACTGCTCTAATTAGACCAAGTATTAGTATCTTCTCACTGGCTGCCAGGTTATTTTTACCTTTATATTTCCACCTTCCTTCCTGCTAGCCTCATACCATTTTTCTGGATAATGCCAATTGGACCTAACCCTCCCCACTAATACTTCCCCATACCATTATATATGAATTAATTAATTAATGGAAAAGTGCACATAAGAACACAAAGTCTTCATTCAATCATCAAATATTTACTGAGTGCCTATTATGTGTCAGGCATTTTCTAGATACTTGGGTTATAAAAGTGAACAATGGCACTTAAATTTTAATACAGGAGACAAGAATAACTAAGAGAAGAAATAAAATATCCAGAAGATTCTCTGCATATGAGTCCCAAGGGGATAAATAAATAAATAAATGCCCAGAGTAATAAGGGTTGAGAAGGAAATAAAGCACAGTGATATATTAGAGACTGTCAGGGAGGTGGGATGGAGGGCTGTTAAATTGGGTAGTCAGGGAAGTTCTTTCTAAGGGCACATCTCTGAGGTAAGACATGAATTAAATGACAGAAGCTAACCAAAAAATTCTGGGAGGAAAGAATGCTCACTGGCCCAAAGATAGGTGTGAGGCGGTGTAGCCAGAGCACTGTCAGCACTGGGGAGAGGGATGCAAAGTGAGGATAAAGGTAGGCAGGTAGGGGTCAGATTAGGTAGGCCCTTGTAGTCACGGTAGAGGATTTGTGTTTCCTTGTAAGTCCAATGAGAAGCCATTGGTTCATTTTAAACAGCCAAGCGACATGATCTAATTTACATTTCTAAATAACTATTGAGCTATTTGGTGAATAGACTGTAAAAGCACCATAACAGGAAACAGGCTAGGTGGTTTTTGTAGTGTTCCAGGCAGAAGATGACACTGGCTTTGACTAGGTCCCAGCCTCCAGGATTTAGTAATAGTAATGGGAAAACATGGACAGATTTAGGATATCTTTTGGAGGTAGAGCTATCAGGACTTGGTGATGGATTAAATCGACACTATATGAAAACAGCATATCACGTGAAACTTTTTCAGTACTCTATGGACAACACATAGACAGTCAAGAACCCCTGGTCTATGTAAAAAGCTGGTTTCAGGTGGGGAGAAGGTGGTGGTGACTGCAGTGAAGCTATGGTAGGAGATGTAGAATAAATCTTTTGTTTTTCTTACAAATCTGGGAGTGCAATCCACAGAAACCTTTACATGAGTTTGCCTTAGGTACAGGAGTACCGGGGAAGTAAATGTCTCTAAGACTTAGTGATGTTCTTAACCATCCAAGACAGAACGGAAACTTCTGTCCTCCCCAATGACAAAAAGAGGCTGAAGGGCCCCTGTGCCCAGTCCTGCTACAGAGGAAGAAAGTGCATTCCTGGCATACCACATTAGGATCCAGTCACATTTCCCAATAGAAATGCAATGTACATAGGGCTTAGAGCCTGTATTATTAGTGGTAGTACACTTCAGGTAAATTATAGGTAAAAAGAATTACCAGGCTGGTGAGAAGCCTCCAGACTCTTATCAACAAAGCTTCTGTGGGACAGAGTTCTGAGTTATAAACAGGCTTAAAAAACTTTTAGACTATGATCTGTGTTTCTATTTTTTTAATTTCCTCCAAAGACTATTTCATTCTATTACATTTTACAAAGTAATAAATATACTGAAAGGCTATATAATCAGGGTAACAGTAAAAATATATCCTAAATTTCAAATCTGCTATTTTCTAAAGTCAAGAGGCTCCACATAAAAATATGTAAGGTACATTAGGGAGAAGATTTTCTTATTTTTCATAAAATACAAACCATACACAAATTTCATTCAGAGGCTAATGACAAACTTCACAGATCACAGAGTCAAGACATGTAACTAAGTCTGAGAGTGAGCACACAATGGGACTGTCCTGAAAGCCAATCACCCTGGAGCAGCTTCATTCTGTGGAGGAGTTCCCATGAGCCTTAGGTGGGAAACCAGAAAGTAACATCTCTTGCACTACCACCACCATCTCCAGGATCATAAAAGAGGTACATTTTCACTTACCTACTGTCACTCACTCTTTCTTTAGAGATGAACAAATAACGTGGCAGATAAGCCATGAGAAAATCAAAGAAAAAGGAACCTCCAAGACAATGGTCATTAACACTGACTGCAGAACCCCTCAAGGAAGAAAAGTCCTATCACCAATCTATCTGTAGATTCAGTAAGGAAGATTACAAATTAATAAGAAATCAAAGTCTTTTTGGCACTCCTGGAGAAAGCATAACAGAACTACAGCTTCTTTTAGAGGAGGCAAAAGAGAACTCAGCACCTCGACTGATCATGTACAACTGGAAAGCTGAAGAAGGCTTCAGAAACACTGAGGTTCTTGAGGAAAACGTAAATAATGATCTACTACTTCAGTGGGTAAATACGTTTCAAACAGGAAATGCTATACTCAGTAATGAAGGAAAAAATCAAATACGGAAAGCTACAAATTGGTCAAATCTACTAATAGATGCAAGAGAATTTCAATTTAGTCTAACATTTAACATAATTGACAAATTACTTAATTACACTATGGCAAGCGAAGAGTACATGTATATCAAGTATATGCAATCCTGTAGGTACCGAAAGTGTCAGGAAAACACACTTCAGATACACAGCCAGGTAGCCAAACAATCCAAAGGCAAGATCTCAAGACTGACCACTGGGTTGTCCAATGTCAGAAGAAATTCTCAAAGACCATTACAGGTGGACAGGCTCAGAAAAACAGTTCTTGAACTTGGTGAATATGAAATATATACTAGGCCTACTCAGCAAAACAGAAAAACAAATTATGATACAGCAAGTAAAGCTCAGAAAAATGAATTTACTGAGCTCAAGAGCAGAAAGGTGAGAAGTAATAGTTCACTGAATATACTAAGGCAAAGATTTGAAATGCTAAGAATAAGACCTACTCAGAAGAAAAGACAGCAGCCACCACTTCCCAAAGAGGGTGTCAGTTCTTCGCAAAGCCAACGTATTTACAGAAAAATTAACCGCTATCATCCATATCATATGGTTGGTCAAAATGAACAAACAATAAGGGACACTTCAACTCAAGTAATTTCACACTCACCGGCACCATCAAGATTCCTTAGCAAAGATGTTAGAAGCCAACTAAGCATTACACTTAGCCTTCAGGTGAGAATTCCCCCAGAAGAAAAAGCTCAAGGGAATATTTCAAGCAGAATATCCAAAATTCAAAGAACTAGAAAAACTGTCTCATACATGAGCAACAGAGGTATTTCCCAATTAATCATTAGTTGTTCTGAATCCAGTGGAACACAAATTTGTATCAGAACTACCTGGCTACCTCTTCAAGGTATTTCAGAGACTGAGTATGGCAGATCAATTGTTCTAAAAGCACTGGTTATGTTGAGCACATTGAGTTTTTCAGATGAAAGTTGGTCCTATTTAGAAAAGCAGTGGGCTAGGCAGCATCTATTGGATGTTAATTTGTTCTTTAATAACTTAAAAAGAATAAGAACTCAACATGAACTAAATGAAGCTTCAGTCTACTGTCCCAAAGACAGTCATGTCACACCAAACAGAGACATGAATAATTTAACTGAAAACACCATACTACGAATGCTCTGTATGGCTAGTGCGTTTTTACTAAGAAATAATGTGAATATTCATTTAAGAGGACTACCTAATAATAAAGACACTAACAAATTCTTCACCACAAAGTACAAAACCACCAAAGACAAAGAAGAAAACAGCGCTTGCATTAATCTGTGTAAACATTCACATACTGGCAATACACCAAAACAGCTGCCTTATGCCTGGGAGTTTCTCGCTCACGGTATTAACCACAGGCCAGCTGAACATTCCACGTGCCCTGTTTGTTGTCAGACAATATTTGAGTCTAATACAGTTTAAACAGTGGATTAAATACATAAGCCATTTAACTTCTGGTATCTGTGTGTTTTTAGGTTTTTCCTCTAACATTTAATATCATGCTGACCTAGTAACTTGGCAGGTAATGCTGCTGCAAGGACTAAATTTACAGCAAAGATAAAATGCTGATTGTAAATAGATCTGGTATATTTCAAAATACAATAATAGGTACGATTTATTCTAAAGCTGTCAAAGAATGTTGGCTAGAGAAAAGGTGCTATCTGAGCTGGATTTTGAAGGATGACTGAATCATTCACCAGGTTGGAAGTGAAGTGGGAATGGCACTGGAGATAAAGTCTGGCCGGCTTGAGAATGCGGAGTGCTCAACAGAGGCTAGAGTGAAGGGTCAGGAAGGCAGAGGGTTGTGGCAGCAAATGAGAACAGGTTGCACTGAGCGAGATGGAGAATGGACTTGCACACAAACCTAATTTGGATTTAACCACACTGGACAACGGGAATCTACCAAATATTTTTCTGCAGAAAAGTGATATGACATGTCTTTTAAAACAATAACTGGTCTTAGGCAATACAAAAGAATGAAGTGCAAAAGTATTAAGGTAAGTAAAATTGTTGGGAGATTGCATTTAAGAAGTAGTTCTGACAGCGGGTATAGGAATGAGAGAGCAAATCTGAACATTTTAGGAGGTAGAACCAATACAGTTTAACATCCAAGTTTACGTGAGAGAGTTAAGGAAGATTCCAGGAAAGGTGACAGAATACGGAGAACGGTATCCAAGTTGATCTCCTATCTCTGCCACTCATGCCGCACTCCAGCCATCTCCTAAACAGCTTGCAATTCGAAGTCGCACGTGCTCGCGTTTCCAGGCTTTTTATCTTCCGGCCACCTAGTAAGTCCGGTGAACTCTTTCTTGAGGAATCCTGCCCTGACTACAACCGGGAAAGGTACCTGGCCCATGGCTCCAGTAGCCCGCGGCGCATCCCGCCAGTCAGTTTCCACATGGTCACTCCCTTTTGACAACCGACATCGAGCCTCCCCTTCACTACCGTCTCCGCAGCGCTTGGCACCCAGGGGGCATTCCCTAAATGTTGGCTGAGTGTCCGTGGCCGAAGGGACTCAGACCGCGCGCTTTTTAAAGCTCTGACAGTCTTGGGGTTCCAGGTTCACTACCATTACTAAAATATCTCCTAATAGGAAAAAAAAATTCAGCCCAGAGTCCCGGAGAGTTGCGGACCCTAAGTCCACGACACTTGTGCACCAGAGACTCCCCCGAACTAGGCTCTCCCCACCGAGCCCCCGGAACGAGCGCTAAGGCCCGACCGGCCGGCTCCAGAGTCAGTTCCCCAACCCAGCCCCAGCCGGGCTCTGAGGCCTCGCCATTACCTCGACAGGACCTCCAGATCTTCAAGCGCAGACAGCAGCCGCTCACGCGTGCTGTTACCCGCCGCCGCTCCCGAGCCTCCTCCGAGCCGTTCCTTCTCCTTCTCCCCACTGGAAGACGCAGCCATGCTGCCCACGGGCCAGCAGACGGCGTAGGAACGCTGCGAGCCGGCGCTGGAGGAGGTGGGCTCGGAAGCGGAAGGAAGGGTCACCAGTGCGCGGGAAGTGAAGCCCGGGCAGAGCGCCCCCTGCGCGCCTGGAGGCGCACTGCCGCCGCCGGCGCCATCTGCTGGGCCAGCAAGGGCTTTGGGGTTCAAACCCTGTGAGGCTCGGCTGAACCGAGCGCCAGAAGCACCATCACGCACTCGGGTCTTCTTGGGCCTAATGTTTTTCAAGCGGCAATAGGAGGCTTCTGTTAAATGGTTTTTGGTTTTCGTTTTGGCTTTGACTTTTGAGACAGGGTCTCCCTCTGTCGCCCAGCTAGAGTGCAGTGGCATCTTCGTAGGTCACTGTAACCTCAAATTCCTGGGCTGAAGTGATCCTCCTGCCTCAGCCCCCCGAGGAGTTGGGACTACAGTCCCATGCCACTACACACGGCTAATTTTGTAGAGATGGGGTGGGGGGAGGGGGGGGGTCTCCCTGTGTTGCTCAGGCTGGTCTCGAACTCCTGAGCTCAGATGATCCGCCCGCCTCGGCCTCCCAGAGTGCTAGGATTACAGGCGTGAGCCACCGCGCCCGGCCTCTTCCTGTAATCTCTTATGATAATTTGTCTTTCTAAAAGTTTCATTGTGTCAGGTAGTTTATTTTTCTCCCGCGTCCCTTTTATTCTGGAAGTCTTGCCTCCTAGAGCCTCTAGGGCCAGTGAAGGTCATTTTGTGAGAGGCTAATTTAATGTGGTTCGGATATAGGGTCTTCTGGTGGTCTAACCTATATAAGAATAGAATTTAGGGTAGCTGGAAGAGTGAATAAAGAATATACACCCTAAATGTCCTTTCCTTCTTTTCTTACCTAGTGTTTGGAGGGTGAAGTTGATATAATTCTGATCTAAAGCAAAATATGTGATATTTCAGTCAGTCCCAATAGCCTCGATGCCTTTAAGACCGTTCTGGGATTCAGGAACTCAAGGTGAAGGCTGAGGCCGGCGCGGTGGCTCACGCCTGTAATCCTAGCACTCTGGGAGGCGGAGGAAGGTGGATCTCTCGAGGTCAGGAGTTCGAGACCAGCCTAAGCAAGAGTGAGACCCCCCCATCTCTACTAAAAATAGAAAGAAATTATCTGGCCAACTAAAATATACATATACAAAAAATTAGCCGGGCATGGTGGCACATGCCTGTAGTCCCAGCTACTCAGGAGGCTGAGGCAAGAGGATCGCTTTAAGTCCAGGAGTTTGAGGTTGCTGTGAGCTAGGCCGACGCCACAGCACTCACTCTAGCCCGGGAAACAAAGCAAGACTCTGTCTCAAAAAAAAAAAAAAAAAAAAAAAAGGTGGAGGCTGACTGCTCTCAGCAGCCATCAATCATTAAATCAGTGCTCCTGGGCTGGGCACGGTGGCTCACACCTGTAATCCTAGCCCTCTGGGAGGCCAAAGCAGAAGGATTGCCTGAGCTCAGGAGTTCAAGACCAGCCGGAGCAAGAGTGAGATCCCCATCTCTACTAAAAAAAAAAATTAGCCAGGCATAGTGGTGGGTGCCTATAGTCCCAGCTACTTCGGAGGCTGAGGCAGGGAGATCACTTGAGCCCAGGAGTTTGAGGTTGCTGTGAGCTAGGCTGACTTGACGGCACTCTAGCCAGAGCAACAGAGTGAGACTGTCTCAAATAAATAAATGCTCCTGGAGTGCAATTAATTAACAAATACAAATCCACCTAATTATACCATTACCTAGTCCACATTCTTCATTTGATGAATAAGGAATCTATGATACCCTTTGCTAAATTAATGAACTTTCAATGCAATAATTTTTTTATTCTTCTAACATTCCTAAACAATAACAGAGGTTTAAAGACAAAGGACATTTTTTTGAACAGAACAATACCTGTTTTACACAGAACAATATATGTTTAAATTTGTCCTCATAAATGTCACCATGTCTTTTTAACTTTGTATAACCAGTACCTGCCACATGGCAAATGCTCAGTCTTTTATTGAAGTTGTTTGACTTATCTGGCATCTTAACGTGAAGGTCAGTTTTACACGCATTTTTAACTTTTGTTTTCTCCCAGATCAAAATATTTGTTCTGGCTATATCAAGGGAGATTTCCCAGAAAAACTTTCCTTTCTGGTTATTAGTAAGTTAGTTTACTTCCTGTCTCTCTGTGGAGACAATTCAGAAAAGATTGACTATAATCCTCATGTTGCTGGTTTGTTTTTCATTTCCTTGCATTTCAAATCCTGTTTGTTTTTGTGTGTTGGCCTCTCACATGATAGACATCTGCCTGATAAATATTTACTGAGTTGATTTAATTTAGAAAAACACTCTATGATCTAAACAATAGAGTTTAATTTGCAACATTTGCTGCAGATTCTCTTAACCTTGTCTCTGAATGTTTATCACAATCCAGAAAGTACTGCATGCCCCTGTGTGCAAATGAGTCACTGTATCCACCCCGCTGCCCCCCCCCCCATCCCCAACGCCTCCACCAGAGGCAGCACAGAGATAAACATTGAAGTGCCAGGAAATGAAGAATCGAATCCACCTCAAACCACCAAATTCCCAGCTCATTTAGCCTTCTTGATAACTACACCATCATTATTTTCCATTTTTTCCATTTACCTTCAAATATATCTAAACTCATGTTATCTGATTCTGACCCTGGCCAGAAGACTTTTACCATTAAAAGGCAGAAGGATGAATTTACTGTTAAGTGTTTGAGTAAAAGCAAAGAGGTTAAAGGAGGTTTCTTGGCACTTGTCAGGGCAGAACAGTGGCTGCTTTGTCCTTTCAGATTCTCTGGGGCTTGGCCCTTGCCTCTTCTTGGATAACACGTTGCTCTTCGACATGCTGGGCTTCAGCCAGGTCTGGTCCTCAAGCCTCCCCATAAGTTATTCCCTTCGGGCAGCCCCAACCCAGGGGCGAACACAGTGACTCCCTGTCTTCAACAGTTAGGCTTCCAGAAAGTTGCTCGCCCATTTTGTGACTCTAACACCTGATACAAAATTTCTAATTACAGGCACCAAATTCTCTCTCCTAGGAGATCTGAAACTGCATGCTCTGGTCTTAAGACCTTTTATTTTCATTGGAAAGCCCTTGCCAAGCGTTGGCCACATTTCATTCCATCTGATCCAGGCTTTTATCTCTTCTCAACCAGACAAATGCAAAATGTTTCATTTGCTGGCCGGCCAGGCAGCCCATCTCCAAGACCTGCTTGTGTGCCATGCTCCTGCCAGGCCACTGTGCTGTGCAAAGTGCCCCCGTGGCATTTCCCAGGGGGAAAGGACCACTGTGTTGACATTCCTCAACAAAGGCCTTCCAACTTCAAAGGGAGTTTGGATAATTTGATTTTTAGGAGTGTCAGTGGTTCTTCTCTAAGTCTTTAGACACCAGACCTACACAGCATTTAATGCTGGATTTAGATGTAAAGTGGTGGGATTAAGGAACACAAACATCACGTGGCAAATGACCATTCTGGCAGAAGCATATTTAAATCTGTTTGCAAAACTGTGCTTTTTTGGCTTGTTTGCATCCTAAAATGTTGGTCAGTAAACTTTCCAGCCCCAGTGCAAGTGAAGAGCCTGTTCTGTGTCTATCATCGAGGACAATGAGGTACGGAGAAGTCCAGGGATTACAAAACTCTAATTAATCCTCTTTCTTATTCCAAGTAATACTCGGTATAATTGTGGTTTCTGTTTGGCTTACACCACCAGAGACCTGGGTGGGTTCAGGGTGGCCCAGGAAACAGGGAGAAAAGAAGGCTGCTGGGACTGGCTGTCTGAGCTGTCTGGAAATAGGGTCAAGGTCAAGGAGGTGGGATGGGAAGAGGGAGGAGGGATACTGGAGGGGTCTGCGGGGTAGGGCAGACCACAGGGGCCTCTATCAGGGACAGTTGGCCTACATTTTCCTGGACTGTCTCCTTTTTGCATTCTTCTTAGGAAACTGAAGATAACGGTAGAAAACTAAAGAGAGCACAGATAGAAATCTTGTGTCTGACTCTGAGCACAAACCTTCCTGTTCATTCATTCATTCAGCATATTTATTGAGCAACTATTATTCTAAGTACTGTTCTAGATTCTGGTGATACAGCATAGAACAAGCCAAACAATTCCTTGACCTCCTAAGCCTTCTGGGGCAGGCAGAGAGTTAACAAGTAAATATATCAGATAATTTTAGTTTATGATACATTTTATGAAGGAGTGGGGGCCACATTACATAGTCTGGACAGAGAAGGCCTCTCTGAGGAGGGTGATGCTTCAGCTAAGAACCAAGAGATGACAAAGAGGACGTCACTGTGTGATGACATAGGGAAGAGAGTTCCAGGCAGAATGAACAACAAGAACAAAGGCCTTAAGGTGGGGATGACCCGGGGATGTTTGAGGCACAGTGAGGGAGAAAGAGTAGATGAGTGAGTTGAGCATCAGACAGAGGTTACCAAGTGAGACCTTGCAGGTCATGGCAAGGAGTTGGTATTTTAGTCCTGTTACAATGGGAGTGGCCAGGGCAGCCAGTAGGTGCTTTGGGTTGAGCTTCATAGGAGGGCAACAGCCTGGTAAAATCATTTCGTATGCCAGGTCAGCTTTTTTAGTTCACAAAGAGACCAGATTTTGAGTAACAGTGCTAAACATGTCAATCAATCCTGCCTGCTGGGATCACAGCCTCTGCTAAGGAAAGCTTCTCTTCTCATTGACCTGCTTATGGTACATCAAGCAGAATTAAGATATATCCATATAGCATGAACTATCCCCACCCCCAATATCTAGTAGCACCAGTGACCTATGGTGGATCGTCACTCATTTATCAAATATTTATTAAGTGCTTGTCATGTACTAGGGATATAGTGGTGAGTAAGACAGGCAGTCTTTGCTATCATGGAGCTTATAATTTACCTAAGAAGACTAACAAACAGGCAAAACATAAGTTGTCTTGATATGATAAGGAAAGTGCCATGCTATGGAACCACATAGCAACATAGTCAAGTAACCTGGTAAACGAAGACTTCCTGGAGGAAGTGATGTTTAATCTGAGAGCTGAAGATTAATTAGGAGAAGGCTGGTTGTAGTGGAAGAGGAAGAGTCTTCCAGATATCAGGAATGGCATATAGCCAGAGGTGAGAAAGAGCATTGTATATTTTAAGCAACCTAAATAATTTCAGTATAATAGGAGGCAAAGTACAAGATTGAGAGGTGAGAAATGAGGCTGGAGATGAACCTAGGGAGGAGGTCGTGAGGCTAGATCATGAAGAGTGTCATAAGGATGTTAGAGTATCTGTACTTTTGTCATGACAGCAATGGGAAATCTCTGAAGGGTATGAAAAACAAATTGTGAATGGAGGAAGATGGTGGTTAGAAGAGTTGTTAGAAGGCATTGTACTAATTCAGGTTAGAGATGATAGTGATTTGACCAAAATAGTAGCCATGGGGATGGAGAAAAATTGACGGATTATAATATATTGATCTACAGCTTAAAAAGATGACCTGGAGCCAACACTCTCTCTAAGGAAATTGAGCAACAAAATATAGAGAGAATGAATTGGTGCAGGGGGGAAGCTGAAGAAGCCATAATGGGCAGTGTGAGCCAAATTTATAAAGGAGCAAAACCTATAAAAATATAGACTCTATAAGGAAAAGGAAAGATATGCAGAGTATAGGGAAAGATAAGGGTGGTAGGAAGAAAGGGACCACGTGGCCCATGAGAAAGGGAGAGAGTGAATGGCATTCCCTAGAGCTGACCCACTTGCTAGGTTCAGTTCCTCTAAGGTTCAGCTATACCCTGTGTCCTATCCTGGAATTCCCGTGATCCGTGTCTCCCTTATTGCTCCACGTAAGCGATCCTCTCCCCCTCTCCACACACAACCTAGCTTGAATGCATTTTGTTTCTTGCAACATAAAGAATCTAAATAAAACAGTAATTATACAAATCAATTCTTCAAGAAGCTAATTAATAAAAACAGAATGCAAATTAATACAGTTATAATGAGAAATATAACTTCTGAATGATCATAGATATCCTTGTCCATGGATCAACTACTTTTCAATATGGTAAGCTCAACTACAATCAAAAAGTGGCTAGGAGAATGCAGATTCGGAACAAAAAGTACTGACTGGCCATGATGTCTGATGGATCCATCTCTCTCCCATTCCTTCTCCAAGGGGTGGCGCTGAACCACAAGACACCACTTCCCAGGGAAAAGAGCACAGTTACCCAGAGAAGCCTAAGTTAAAAAAACAAAAACAGCAAGAAGCTGACTCTTGGTTAAATTTAAAAGGGTTTATTTGAGCAGACAGAGATTCACGAACTGGGCAGCTCCAAACTGGAAGTGGTTTGGGGCTCCACCAAGGGAGCACGAAGGGCAAGTTTTTATAGGGCAAATGCAGAAGCAGAGCAAAGAAATTATTTGATTGGTTAAAGTTTGAGCGATTGCCTTATTTGGACCAGCCCAGTGGGAAGTTTAAGACAATATAACTAATGCCCAATTGGCTACCTGTGATTGGCTGAGCTCCTTTAATTTTCTGCTTACAGGAAATGAATCCGATTTAGGTATCTGTTTGCTTACGTAGGAACTCAGGACTGAGCCACCTCAGTCTAACAACTTCCCATTAAATTAGTTTAACAGCAGATAACATAATATGGTAAATGAGAAGACAGGCAAGCACAGGTTCTGTGAGTTTGTAAAGAGCGTTTAGATCATCCTAGGGGTTCAAGATATAACAACTAAGCTCAGGTATAAATGATGAGTAGGTCATACAGGGAATTTCAGGAAGAGCAACATTTTTGTTGTACAGTAGTTTCCCCTTATTTGTGAGGGATACATTTCAAGACCCCTAGTGGATGCCCGAAATCTCGGATAGTACTAAACCGTATATACATCACGCTTTGGGGTTCTGATAACTGAGATGGCTACTAAGTGATTCATGGGCAGGTAGCGCATACAGCATGGATCCGCTGGACGAAAAGGATGATTCAAGTCCCAGGCAGGATGGAGCAGGATGGTTTTCATGCAGGATTTCATCATAATACTCGGAATGGTGTACACTTTAAAACTTATAAATAAATTTTTTATTTCTGGAATTTTCCATTTAATATTTTCAACCTCAGTTGACTACAGGTAATTGAAATTATAGGAAGTGAAACCTTGGGTAAGAGGGGACTACTGTATTTGGGAGGAGTTGGAGTACCAGAAAAAGTGAGAAGAACGGAATAGCAGAAGAAAAGCCTAGAGAGTTCAAGAGAAGCCATATCATGAAAGGCATTTTTATTTCCAAGACAAGAATCTTGGACTTAGAAGAAGTTGATGAAAGATTTTTAAGTAAAGGTGTGACAGCCATGTGCTGAAGGGGTTAAAGGGATGTGGGGAGAGACAGGAGGAAGGAAATTGGTTAAGGATGTATTGCAACAGCCCAACAAAGCAATAATGTGGGTTTGAACCAAATAGTGGGGAATAAAAAAGAATAGTCAATTTGAGAAATGTTTAGTAGGTAAAAGAACAAGGATTGGCTTCCTGAATTTAGGAGGGGAGAGAGTGAGTGTCTTAGGGGATGGGGAAAGAGTCAAATGATTAAATTAGGTGGCGGAGACTGGATGGAAGCAGTGTTATCAATTTAGGTGAGAAATACAGGAGAGGGAAGAGGTCTTTCGGGAAATGGGGAGTTCAGCTTTGGGCTTGTTGGATTCGAGGAATGCAGCCTGTAGTCCAGTTTATGGAGAGGAAGAAAACTATAAATTACCATTGCCAGCAAGACTCTCTTTTTTTTGCAGAAGAAATTCAGAACTGAGGCCACGAAGGGTGAGAGATGTCAGGGTTCCTCTTTTGTCTGGTGCCTGGTAGCAACCTGGTACTCCTGGTGGGAGCAGCTTATCAACACTACTCAATAGGACTGCACACTACCCACCTCTTACACCCAAGGGTTGCCTGGGAACAATTAAGACATTTTTAGGTATATGCTTAAGATGGGGGGCAACAAATGTCCAATCAAGGCAGGAAGATATGATTAAGGACTATACAAGAAATGTCCACTAATGCGACAGTAATTCAGGACAAGTGGGCAGGACTGTGGGTGGCATATGGAGAGCAGCCTTGATTTCAAAAGTGGGGCGGCATAGCAATCTTTCAGGTGCTGGGACAGTTTCCAAACAATGGCCTACAGACAGGAATAATCTTGGTGTATGGGGACTGGGGAGAATCGGGACCCAGGGGTGCCCTGGGTGGGAGGATGCAGGGTGGGGCCTACATCCTGGAAAGGAGTTTGAGCTCAACGAGGCAGGCCAAGGGCAATGTGGCAAAGATTATGTCAGTAAGATACAGTCACTTCATGGGCTCTTCTGTAAATTAAAGTCATTAAAATAAATTTTACCCTGTGAATCTTTCTGACAGTTTCTCTTTACTTCTTTGGATAATTGATATCCAAGACAGATGAAATTCAGGAGAGACTTTTGTCCGACAGACACAAAAAGATAGAGGCTTTCGTTTTGCTTTCACATTTAAGGATTAGAGGACTTTGTTTATTTGAGGGGATTAGTTAAGTGTTGATTGCAATAACTGAGAACATCCCTACGGTGTCAAATGACAATGCAGCGTAAGCTTTCTTGGAGAGTGTATTTAACTTTTACTGCTCTAAAGGCCAGTCACACAGATGGCATGAACAATAAAGAAACAGACCTGCTTTGGCCACTGAGGAGTCTCAAGCAAATGACATGACCTCTTTCACCTGCTGTTTTCTAGTCTGTGAAATGGAGACTGTAATTTCTTCATTCATTCAACAAATGATTTTTATGAGCATCTACCATGTGCCAGGCACTGCTCTACCCACTTCATAGAGTGATTTTGAGAATTAAATGAAATAGCACACGTGAAAATGCTTAGTATAGTTTGTAGAACCTATCAGGTGCTGATTATGTTAGTTTATCTATCCAAGAAGCTTTTTCAACTGGAACAAGATGGGCATTTGAATCATTGTTGGGTCAGGCCAACAATGGACCAGAACACTCAGAGTGTTTGTTATAAATATTGTGGTTCTTCCATGGGGGAAGAATTGACTAAATTGGGAATCCAAGAATGAAAAGACCTTTAATTTTTGAAGCAGTAGGATGAAGGGCAAAATGCTGCCCTGCGGAAAGCAAAGCACTTCTAAGTCAAGGCAATTCTGCAGAGGGTGCCATGAGGCAGCAGGAGTGTTCCAAGTTAAGACCATTGTAAACCCGAATGTCCTGCTGGGTCTAGAACACTAAGAAAGAACTGAAAGATAGTTTGCTTTATCAACATGTTCAGAGTCAAGGTGCATGACAAAATAATTGTTCTTCTGAAGCATTTTTAACTGTGAACACTGTAGTGCATCCACTGAAACCTGGAAAGTGAATTTGTGATCAGAGTAAATATTTTGAATTGACCAGCTAAGGGCCCTGATACTTAAGATATTAGCATTTGGCAGTGTTCTGAGTAATTCATTTTTAAAAAGAAAGGCGGAAAAGCTGACTCAAGTTGGAAAACTTGTTTTCTCCCAGTATGGCTGATATATTAACTTTTGCTTCTGAAGGGAGTTGGTTCATTAGCAAAGGGTGCAGCATTTTCCATTTCCCTTTTACACATTGAACTTCAGCCCAGACCTTGAAGAGTCCAAGTCGGTTGGTCAGAAGTCACAATGGGATGGGATATGCCTGATCCCCAAAGAGAGAAGGGGAAAATCAAGGTCATTTTCTGTGCCCCCTCCGTGCTCAGAAAGGCAATAACATTACTTATTACAATGTGTGGTAACTGGAATTGCCTATTTATTTTGCCATCTTTTCCAGTAGACTGTAAGCTCCTCAAGTGCATTGACTGTGTATTATTAATCTTGTAGCCCCAACTGCTTAAAAATCGACTTAGAGGAAGGGCTCAGTAAATATTAATACTTTATAGTAAGTGAGGGGATCAATGATTAGAGGGACGGATGGATGGAGGCAGGAAACTGGGTTATTTCCACTTGTCAGCTCCCTGACTCAGAGGAATGCAGAAAGGGCTAATGGGCTGATACATGCAAAGTGCTTTGAGCCATAACCCAGGACTAACTGAACTTTTAGAGAACACTATGACTTGGCAGTGGTATTGACGTTGACAGAAGTGGTAGAATAGCACTAGCAGCTTCTTTAGATGTTCTTGGTTCAATGGCCTGATCGCCATTAATTAATTAATTAATTTATTTATTTTTGAGACAAAGCCTCACTCTATTGTCTAGACTAGAGTGCAGTGGCATCATCACAGCTCACTACAGCCTCAAACTCCTGAGCTCAAGCGATCCTTCTGGCTAATTTTTCTTTTTTTTTTTTGTAGAGACAGGGTCTCTATAGGTTGCCCAGGTTGGTCTCAAACTCCTGGGCTCAAGTGATCCTCCCACTTCGGCCTCCCAAAATGCTGGGATTACAGGTGTGAGCCACCGCGCCTGGCCCTGATTATTCTTTAGTAGAACAGCAGCAGTTGGTCCACTGCGGCTGCCTGAATTCTTTCCTAGACTTACACTGTGCAACTCCAGTGGAGGGCGACTGGTAGACTTGGGAGATGCCCATATTGTCTGGGACTGTTCAAATTATTTAGAGATAAGAACTCCTAATTCAAAATAAGGACCTTCAAGCCAGAACTTTGAAAGTAACTGCTTATCGAAAAAAAAATTAAAGTAACTGGGCCCACTCCAAGGAAACCTTTAGCCTAATAGCAAACATCATACCCTAGCATTTAATTCAAATGATAGTGATCTAAGAGCAGATCCCATCAAGAGCAAAACCAATTGCAAAGTGTTTTTTAAAATAATTATTTACAGAGAGATGTAGAAAAGAGGGAATGGGGGGAGGACTCCTAGCTGTAGCTATGATTAAGGACTAGCAGACACAAAACGAAGGATAAAGTCAGTTTTTTAAAAAACAAGAATGTGTCTGATTAATCCACATGCACATAGTCTAATGGAATTCCCCTCCTGTGTTTTTAAGCCTAGGAATATGTGTTACCCACCTGTGTCTTCAGATAGAATAAACAAGCAAAGAGCAGAAGGGTGATCACGATGTTTTCAATAGATGCAATTACTCAACTTCATAATTTAACCTTGTATTCATGTCTTCTGAGGAACAGGATCCTATCTGGTGTTAGTCATGCTTCCCCGGACCTGAGAAAGGAAGCAATCTTTGTGAGCTAACCCATAAACACGGCCAGTGGGAACCAAGGTGGACATTCAGATCAGAAACAGGGCAAATGAAAATAGTTTACAAAAAGAGTTTGTGAGAAGGGGAAGGAAACTGAAGGCAGCAGGAGGTCAAGGCCAGATGTTATGAAGGAACCACACATCCAAGACAAGGAAAGCAAGAGACTTTTTTTTTCAGAGGGTTCCTGTGATTCAAACAATTTGTAATAAAAACTATGATGGGTTTCAGCGAAATTCGGATATAAGAGATTTGGTTCTCAGACCCTAAGCCTTCCTTTTTGGCAGTGTTTTCTTGTATCTGTAGCCTCTTCTCTTTAAGCACCCAAGGCCCCATCAGTTCCTCACCAAAGAGCAAGTGCTGATGTAGACTCTTGGTGTGAATGTAAGGCCAGGCACCATCTTCCAGGGTGTCTGATCTTTCCGGGGAAGAGGAGCAGGAACCTTGCTGGTGTGCCCTCTCTCAAACATCCCCAAAAGCACTTTCTGCTTTTACTTTGCCTTCCTTGGGTTCATTTATGATGATGTTATCTGGTTTACAAACACAGTTTCATAGTGTCTTTGCCTGGATTAAAAGAGGTTCCTTTCACTAAAGAACAGTGAGATTCATGTAAGAAGAAGGCCATTTATTTTTCCCTCTTACAAAAGTTAAACAAAAAAAAAAAAAAGAAAGAAAGAAAAACAAAAAGCCCATTTAGGTAAACTCATTCTTTGATATTTTGCTATGTCCAATGTATGGTAAGGTCATTGGGGGCCCACTATTGAGAAGTAAAGCATGAGGGAGATCAGTAGTCAGTCATGTGAAATCCTGTTTCCCATAGAAATGTTCATTGCATTTGCTGAGAACAGGAGTGCCAGGGCTGTGCCAGCACTTGTGAACACGGAGGTGAAGGATGGCTTCCTCACTTGTACTCTGAGGGCCGCCACACCCTGCACTGGACTCAATAAAAGGAAGGGTGGAGTCGGCACACAGAGTTTTGACTATGCTCCAGTTCTCTGCACCCCAAATATTTACGGAGACAGTCAGGTAATTCTTTAGGGAGGCGGGGCCTAACAATACAAAAACTGGCAGAGGGACAGGAGGAGAAAGAAATACTCCTCTGTTTGGTAAGGTTGTGCCCGTAATAATTGCAAAACCAACAATGCAGAAATGCAGGAATTATCCTACATACTCTCTTCAAACTGATCACCCATTTGAAAATTTAGCTTCAGGGAAACCAGCCAATGCGGTTTCCACCCAGGCATTCCTGGTTCTGCAGGCAGCTGTTTCCTCTGCTCAGAATAGCCTCTCTTCTCTTCTAAGGCCTACCTTTTCTCCTGGTTCCTCCGCAGCCCTCTCCACATCCCACTTCCTACATTAAGCCTCTCTCAGTTGTCCCAGCCCACAGTAATCCCTTTGTTCTTTGGCCTCCTACACCACTCACTCAGCAATTGTGGTGGCATTTTTCTGCATATCCGCTCAGCTCCTCAGCCCCCGACCAGCGGACCTTGCACGGAATAGGCGACCTTCACGACGTGTGCCTGCACAGTGAGAAGTCACAGCAGTAGAGCGGTGTGAGCATGCCTGTCTCAAGCTCGCATTTGTGTAATTTTTAAATTCAAATGAAAAGTTTTCCATGGTTAACACTTTTGAAATGCAATAAATCCTTACTGTGTAATTGTTTTCAAACATCATAGATTTTATTAGGAGGCATAAGGAACAGCACTCGGCAGATATGGGGCAAACAGAAGAACAATTAACTGAGGAGAATGAAAGGAGCAAAGAACTGGTTCACACAGTCCCAAACCCACACTGGTGTGACCAACTCGTCTGATTCACCGGGGATTTTCCTGGACTTAACACTGCAAGTCCCATGTCCTGGGCAACCCTTAGTCTTGGACAAACCAGAAAGGTCGATCACCCTACCAGGTAACCAGTGAACATCTTGACAAGAAGCAAATGCAAATTTTAAATAATGGACTGAGCCCTATTCATCTTCTCTCACCTAAAATTCCAGTGCATCATCCCCTCCAAGGATGCTCCACTCTCCAATGACAAGAGGAGGAGCAGTAGTAATGCCCAGGTACCAAGCAGGACCCCTGGGTTTACTAAACTCTCTCCACTTCTGAAGCAATCTCAGGCCCAGGAGGCTACATGGTCAAGGGAAATAGCTTTCTACAGAGTTCTCACACAGCACAAACTGAAGGGAATATTCTGAACTGGAAACAGTGACCTTTATGGCATTATTCCCAAAAGGAAAGTCAGAGGCAAAATCTCAGGAAGGCAAATGTCCAGGATCCACAGAAACCCTGACTTGCACTGAACATTCCATACCAGGCCTGCTAATTGCAGAGCTGGAGCGTCTGTTTTGATAATGTTCTGTGCAATCCACCCCACCCTGAGAATGAGAGTGGACAGACCAATAAGAAGACTGGAATCTACGACTATGAATATATTTTGAATGTTTTAGCACGTAGCAGAATGGAGTAATACCTTCTGAGCATCCACAAAAATATATATTATATATATTATATGGATATCACAGAACAGACACATTTTGAAAAATAAAATGGGCCTGAAAAAAGCAAACTAATGACATCATTAATAATGGTGCACACAAAACCAATTAGGGCTCTAAGTTTGTATAGTGATGGAGATTTTTTCCATAATAAAATAACAATGTTAGGAACTTTCATCTGCATAATGTATAACACAGTAACTCAGACCAAAACATAAAAAGCATAATAGGGAAATAGGAATCCTAATTTTTTTTTTTTTTTTTTGAGACAGGGTCTCACTATGTCACCCAGGCTAGAGTGCAATGGTGTGATCATAGCTCACTGCAGCCTCAGGAAATTCTAATTCTTGTATTACTGTATATCACTCAAGATTAAGGTTGAGTTGATTTCCTTCCATATAGACTTCTGTGAATAAAAACGCTCATGTGTACCCCAGCACAGGTGCAGGTAGATAACTTGGCTGGAAGCTGAACTTCAGGGGATGCGGTGCAGGGACTTAATTTTACCACGAGGGGGTGTTCTTTCCTCTTCCGGAATGTTGGCGAATTTATGTAACCACAAACTAACTCTAAACCAGCCCCACACAAATGGGCCAGGCCAGACCCAGCAAAATGGATTAATTTACGTTATTCACGCAAATTCCCTCTGGCCTTCCCATCTGAGAGAGTGCTGAGTTTTCCTTCAGTTGAGAGAATCATGCTGTAGAAAACAGAGTGCACCTCTCCTGCTGAGCAAAACACTCTCAGGTTAGTCCAGGTAGCCTTTTCTGATTTTCCCCAGGGAAGCAGGAGCTTGAAGTAAGCAAGAGCTCCACAGCTAGAAAGAGAGAGCAGAAAGGATTTGGGGACAGCATAGTCTCCTGCTTGAATTTTGATCTAAACTGATTTACAACTGAAAAAGGTCGATGCCTCATTAGAGACCAGAAAAGCCTAGGAAAGTTACCAGAGAGATTCTGACAGCTTCCAGAGTCATCCAGGGAATCTGTCCCAGCCCATTAGTATAACCAAGTTTAGAAAGCAAGGACTTGGAAAGGTGCCCCAGGGAGATGCCCAAGGGAGTCAGTTTGAATCTAGCCAAATGCTTACTCTTGAAAAAGGAAGACTTTGTCCCCTTTGTCAAGCTTAGTGCCAGGAGCTCTGTCAGGGAGAAAGGCTGTGAAGTTGAGAAATATGGGATATTACATCACCTACCAGAATGAAGCAAGTTCAACAAATTGAAACTTCAAGTCATTAGTTTCTTTTTTTTCCCCTAATGTCCAAAGGTAATACTTGCTCGTTGCTAAAACTTCAAACAATGCAGAGGTTAAAGCAAAAAGCAAAGGACTGTGCTCTTACAGCCAGCCCACCTGGCTCAGCCCCACTTACCAGAAATACTCACTGTTGAAAATTTGCTCATGTTTTTCCAGAGCTTCCTTTTCCTATGAACTGTAAAAAAATTGATTGGCCTATCTGTCTGGCTTTCCATCTATTCATCCCATGCATCTATCAATCACCCATTTGGTTTGGTTTTGATTTTGTAGAAAATGAGACCCTAAAACATATTTTCTTCTCTGTGAGTTTTTCCTTTAATTTATCATTGAACTTTTCCAAGTCTGCTTTGTTCTTTCTAACAGTGACACAATATTCCGTTGTACGGAGGGTCCATAACTTTATTAGCCAGTAATCTAATGATGGACATGTATGTTGTTCCCAGTTTCCCTTTTATATTACAATAATGCTAGAATAAAATTCTTAATTGAAAAAAGTAGTTATTAAAGGGTTTGTTGTTGTGTCAAGGATCAAGTATTGTGATAAACCCTGGATAGTATATTAAGATAAATAAAATATTTTCCTGCCTTCTTGAGTTTACTTTCTTGTGTAGGAGAACTATAAAAACTAATTGACATAAGAAAAATGACTTTAATAGTTGGACAAATAACATACCTGCCCAGGGAGGGGAAAGGAAGATGCTATCAATTTTGACAGTTGGGATAGGGAAGATTTCAATGAATTGGCTTGCAGGGAAGCTGAGGTGGAAGCTAGTACTGTTAACAAAGTCATCCTGTTCACATGCACTGGGCAAAAGGCTCCTCAATTTTGCTATTTGAATTTCCTTTAACAAATATAATTTCAGAAAGATTTGGGAATGCTTTGTCCTTCTTTTAAACTTGTTTTGCTGAGTTTAGTCTACATCTTTGTCTGATAATCTTAAAACCTGTTACAAAAATCCAACATGGCACCGCTCTTTGCTCTATCAAAAAATTTTCTAGGTAAATGTGTGATTTCCAAATGAAGCATGTCATAGACTGTCGAATTAGTCTAGTGTGACTGTCCAGAGAAAGCCATTTTATCAGTACAAAAAAATCCAACAGTAGGATTTAAAAAGAAAACACATGAAACAACTCACCTGTGATAGCAAATCTCTTTGAGTCAGAACCTTCTCAGCAATCATGTAAACATGCTGAAAGGAGAATTTTTATTTTTAATCAATCTTAATTAGCAGGTCCTTTTCTTATTAACGTCTTCAAAGTACTTTGAGCTCCACCCTAGATGAAAGGTCCTGTGTGAGGACAAATTACTATTATGCTCAGAAAATACACATGCTAAATGCAGCAAAAGTGCAAATGGTTTAACTCCACAGCCTGCAATGCTCTGGAGATACTTTGATCTGCCAATGTAGCCCTCAATTATTCTATATCCTCTACTCCCTAAATGTATGCATCAAAGCATTCTCATGCACACCCTTGTAAATCCAGCTATTTATTCCAAAATAGATCCTCTGAATTAACCTTCGTTTCCTTTTTCCTTTGTTGGGAGCTGCTGATTCAGCTTTTTATTTCTATTGGGGAAAAGGTATAAGCAACTTTGGGTTGGAATGGAAAAATAACCCTTTTTTTCTATATAAAGATGGCCATGACATAAAAATGTATTTTAATAAAGATTCATGGGTGACCTGGGAAAATATATATGATATAATAAGTGAAAAAAGGCCGGGCGCGGTGGCTCACACCTGTAATCCTAGCACTCTGGGAGGCCGAGGCAGGCGGATCATTTGAGCTCAGGAGTTCAAGACCAGCCTGAGCAAGAGCGAGACCCCGTTTCTACTAAAAATACAAAGAAATTATATGGACAACTAAAAATATATAGAAAAAAAATTAGCCAGGCATGGTGGTGCATGCCTGTAGTCCCAGCTACTCGGGAGGCTGAGGCAGGAGGATTGCTTGAGTCCAGGAGTTTGAGGTTGCTGTGAGCTAGGCTGACACCACGGCACTCTAGCCCGGGCAACAGAGTGAGACTCTGTCTCAAAAAAAAAAAAAAAAAAAAAAAAAGCGAAAAAAGCATGAAACAAAAATTTACAGAGTATTATCAAAATGATAATACTAATAATTGCTCACATGAATTAAAGACAATTATGCCAGTTACTGACCAGAATGCCTTACCTATGTGATACACTTTAATCTTCACTACGAGATGAATATTACCACTCTTCTTTTAGAGATAAAGAAACCGAATTCAGAAAAGTTAAGTAACTAGACCACAATCACACAGCCAATAAGTGGCAGAGCTGATGGGGTTCCATCTGGCACTGATTTCAAAGCTCATTTTCTTTGTGACGGTCCTCTTGCCTTTTAGAAGTAATTGTCCCTACGTAGAGATATATGGGGTGATTTTCCCCCTACCTTTTTACACTTACACTTTTTTTTTTTTTTTTAGAATAAGCAAAACCAACATACTAATGACATGAATTAATCAAATAAAGTTAATAATTAGGGCAAAGCGGCTCTTTTATTTGTGGGCGTCATAACTTGAGATAAATATGGGTAACATGTCATTATGCTGAGAGTTATCTGGGCCTCTGCTTCCTTATCTTTAAAATGAAAGGGTTAAACCAAGCAATCTCAAAGGCACCTTTCAGTTCTCACATTACTTTAGCCCTTTGTTTCTGATTATGCTTGGGAGACAGCACTTTCCTTCAGCAATAAGTTGCTTCTGGTTCCCTAAGTTTGCTCAAAGAGCTCTGTTTAGCACCAAGGGAGGAACCAGAGAATTTTTTGTGATTTATCTTTAACACCAGAGAAAAGACTACCTTTGTTAATGATTCAATATTGAATAAGTATTAATTAATGTAAAATTATTACATAATTATTAAGCTATCATTGTAAATAAAGAACAAGCATATTTAAAATTTTTTTAGTTTATTGTATATATTTAAGGTGTACAACATTGTGTTTTGATATTGTTTTATATAAATAGGGAATAGGTTATTACAAGCAAGCAAATTAACCTATTTATCATCTCAGTTACTCTTTCTTGTGTGTGGCAAGAGCACCTAAAATCTACTCTTTTAGCAAAAATCTCCAGTACAGTACAATATTATTAAGTATAGCCCTTATGTTGTACCTTAGATCTCTAGGCTTGTTCATCCTACGTATCTGCTACTTTGTATCCTTTGACCTGCCTCTCCCCACTTCATGTATTTTTCTGATCTAATGCCAGAGCAAAAGACAACAAGTTGCATTAGATATCAGCTAGGTATTTTTTTTTCTGACCCGGGTTTGGTTTGGACATGTCTGGAATGTGCGAGTGAGAAACCCTTTGAAACTACATGGAGAGTGGGTGTTTCCAGCTGAGAGGAGCATTTGATCTTGACTTGGAAAATGAGTACCTGCACTACAAAGGAAGGCTGCTTGTCCCCACAGAAGGATGCGTTTCTTTACAGGAAGCATGTGGCACCAACCATGAAGAAAGGACAGAAATATCTGGAATGCTATAAATATTAAGATGTCTGGGGAACATGAAGAATTTTTATTTCTGGCTACCGAACATTACATTTATTTATTATTTCTATTTTTGGGAGTAGACTAGTTGGAACTCTTTCATTCCCAGTGTTATATTTTTCAACACAGGGAAATGTAATGATTTAGCACAAAGTAAGTGTCCAATAAATATTAGCTTGATGAAGAAAGCAGATTAATATTTAATTAGAAGTGCAACTTTTTTTAAGGTAAGACTTAGGAACAATCTCCTTTCTTTGATCACTATCTAGAATTCCACTTTCTGAAGACCTTAGAATCTTCATATAAACCATCAATTTTTAAAAACTTTTCATACTACATGGATCAAAGATTCAAATGTGAAAAATAAAATCATTTTTATACTAGAGATGGAAAAATTTCTTTATAATCTTAAAGCGGGGTAGACCTTTCTGACTAAAACTCCCTAAGTTATAGAGTGATAAAGTTATAATAATTAAATACCAACCTGGTAAAGGCAAACAACAACAAAAACATACATACATAATTAGAAAAATTAAAAATTAACAACAAAGAGATAAAAAGGATTTTCCACCCTACCAAGATAAAAAACTAATCTACCAACATATAAAGAGTTCTTAGCAATCAGTAACAAAAGGACTGGGGTGGTCCCAGTGATTCATTCCAGTAATCATAGCACTTTGGGAGGCCAAGGCCGGTGAATCACTAGAGTCCAGGAGTATGAGGTTGCAGCGAGCTATGACAACACCATTGCACTCTAGCCTGGGAAACAGGGAAAGACCCTGTCTCAAAAAAATAAATAAAACAAAATTAGCCAGGTGTGGTGGTACGTGCCTGAAGTTCCTGTAGTCCCAACTACTCAGGAGGCTGAGGCAGCAGGATTGCTTGAGCCCAGGAGTTTGAGGCTACAGTGAACTATGATCATGCCACTGCACTCTAGCCTGGGCCACACAATGAGACCTTGTTTCTAAAAAAAAAAAAAATCTAAAAAATAATAAAAATAAGAGAAGGACTGACAATACAGTAGAAAAAGGGCAAGGAAAATGAGCAGAGAGTTCACAGAAAAAGAAACATATATGGCTCTTAAACCTGAGAAAAGACGTTCAACTTAACTCATAATTAGAGAAATGCAAGATACAATTACACTAAGTTGTTTTGCCCCACCCATCAGGTTGGGCAAAAATCTACAAATTTGATACATACTCTACAGTCAAGGCTTTGCGAAAGGAAGCCTTTTCATTATGAGTAATGAAAGAGTAAATTGGTACCACCTCTATAGAGGACAAACTCACATAGCCAGAGGAAAATTTATCATGAAACTAATGAAGCATAAGCTTCAGGGCGCCTCATTTGCATAACCCCCTTTTGAGGCTCTGGGAGGAGCCCTAACAATTTTTCAATATGTTATGTGTTTTTGAAAACTTTGCAAAGATATTTCAATCATGATTGGTTAAGACCACTGCTCTCTTTGCACTCGGATGTCCCCTCCATCTCACTTTCCCTTGTGAAATGTGGCACTGAAGTGGCATCAGGAACTTTTGGGATCCGGGTAAAGAGAAGTTGCTTGGAGATACTTAAATTTGGGTTTATTAGGATGTATTTATGTAATGTGCAATCACCGCATGTATAGCCAGGTTATTGCTAGGTGTCCAGGTGTCGGAATGGTTTCCAGAAATATTCCTACCACCCACTGTGCCAACCATCTGCCATTCTGACTACGAGATGCATGGCCAGAGGTCATACTGAAATATGAACTTGTCTTATAGTGCTTTATACCAGAATTGTGTGGGTGGTAGAAAAGAGACAAGTCTTGAAATACATGGAGCCAGAAATCAGAAAATTATTTTAATGTTAGACATGTAAAATTACAAGCCGAATGTTTAGTTTTTACAGATACCTGGTCAAAATGGATGTTTTAGCTTCTCAGGAATATATTCGATGATACAGCAATTATAAATGCACCATAGATTTATAATCGTTTTTAAATGGAAATCACATGAAATAGAATTTATCAGAATTTCTGGGTTGTAGGATGCAAACATATAGCAGAACTATAAATAGCATTTCTGTGTGAAATTGAATGCTTAATGCATCCCAGCTGCCAAAAATAAAAAAAGAATTTCAGTCAACCATACTAAAGAAGAGACTGAATTATCTTTCTGCTTTCTCTCTTTAAAATAATACTACAAAATTGTGGTCACAGAAAGAGGTAATCAAAGTGTATATGCCCAAAAAAGATAGAGAACAAAGTATTATAAAAGTGTGTCAGGTAGTTAATTAGTAAAAATGTTATGTTATTTTTCAAGATTCTGTAATGTTTATGGTATTTGTTAACTTTTTAAAATTGGTAACTTATTATGATTTCCTTTTAAAGTCTACATAATTATTTGTTTTTGCACCTACTTTGGATTTGATAATTTTTATTCTTTTTGTTTGTTTGTTTATTTCCAAGGAATATATTTATTTATTTATTTCATAATCTATGGAATATGTTGAGTATTGAGCCAAGGATTTTATTTAATCAAACCTTCAGAGAGCTCTAGAAACCTGCATTTTTAACAAAGACCCCAGATGATTGTAGGTGAATTAAAAGTATGGTTTGGGGAGGCAATTTTAACCTTCAATGTGTGTCAGATTATACATATAATAAAATTAAATTATATTATGCAATTCCTAGGCACAGTGGCTTACCTTGTAATTCCAGCTACTCAGCAGGCTGTGGTGCGAGGATTACTTGAGCCCAGGAGTTTGAGACCAGGCTGGGCAACATAGCGAGATTCTGTCTCTGAAAATAAATGAAAACAAAATTATCTGGGCATGGTGGCACATGTCTATAGTCCCTATAGTCCCAGCTACTCAGAAGGCTGAGGCAAGAGGATTCCTTAAACCCAGGAGTTTGAGGCTGCAGTGAGCTATGATCATGTCACTGCACTCCAACCTGAGTGACAGAGAAAGACTCAGTCTCTTACCAAAAAAAAAAAAAAAATCACATAATTGAACAACAAAAAAAAATTTTTTATACAAAGTGTAATAGAAACCTAAATACAATATGGTTTTAAAAATAAAATAAAATGAATTCACACCACTGCACTCTAGCCCTGGCGATAGAGGAAGACCTTATCTCTAAAAAAAAAAAAAAGGAATTTGTATGTATATAGTTGTATTCATAAAGATAAGTATGCTAAAGAGAAAGCTATGTAACAGTGAGAAACATTAACGGCACATCCAAATACAAAGACAGTCCTCTGAATTCCCATGTTTCACTGAGCAGAAAAAAACACCAATTTTTTAGTCCTTTTATTGCATATTATTCTGTTTCTTGTATATTATTCTGTTTCCACATTGTCTGCATCTGATTGGATCCTTGGACTTCATTTCATTTTCTGTGCAACATTCTCCGGGTATGTATCACTGGTTGCTGCTTTGGGGATTGAATGTTTTTCTGGGTGTCCATTTTTAGTCCCTGTATACAGCACAAAGAAACTTCTCACTCCTGTATTCTTTTTCTAAATGAGGGCTCACAAAATGATAATCTTCAGGTTTCCATATAACCTGGATCAGTCTTTGTAATTACCCAAAGTCCCAGAAAAACTTCCAGTTTGGAAATCTTACAGCTGTTCTCGCACAGTTATGAAATGATGTGTATGCAAGGTTACTCACTGCAAAATTGTTTGTAATGGAGAAATGGGGAATTCAGTGGGAGTCTGATTAAACAGATTATAATACATCCACCTAATGGAGTACTATACAGCTCTAAAAATGAGGACACATTCTATATTCTGATATGGAAAGGGCTACAGGATATATTACTCAATGAAAACACCATGGTGCAGAAAGATGTGTACAGTATGCTACTTTTTATATTATTTTATTTTATTTATTTTTTAATTTAAGGGTACAATTGTTTTTTGATACATAAATGAATTGTATCATGCTGAAGTCATGGCTTTCAGTGTACCCATCACCAGAATAGTGTACATTGTACCTGATAGGTGGATTTTCATCACTCATCCCTTTCCACCTTTCTCCTTCTTAGTTTTCAATGTTCATTATACCACTTTATGGCCATATATATCCCTCATTTAGCACCCATTTATAAATGACATTTCCCTGATAATTACTGATATTGAACATTTTTTCATGTTTTTTGGCCATTTTTCTATCTCCTGTTGAAAAAAAAATCTGTTCATATCTTTCACCTACTTTTTAATGAGGTTATTTGTATTTTTTCTTGCTGATTTGTTTGCGTTCTTTTTAGATTCCAGATGGTAGTCCTTTGTTGGATGTATAGTTTGCCAATATTTTCTCCTATTCTGTAGTTTGTCTATTTACTCTATTGATTATTTCCTTTGCTGTGCAGAACCTTTTGAGTTTAATTAAGTTCCACTTATTTATTTTTGTTGTTGCTATATTTGCTTTTAGGGTCTTAGTTATAAATTCTTTGCCTAGGCCAAAGTCCAGAAGAGTTTTTTTCTGCTTTTCTTCTAGGATTTTTATGGTTTCAAGTTTTACATTAAAGTCTTTAATCCATCCTGAATTGTTAATAATTTTTATGTATGGTAAGAGATAGGGATCTAGTTTAACTCTTGGGAACATAGCTATCCAGTTTTCCCAGCACCATTTATTGAATAGAGCTTCTTTTCCCCAGTGTATGTTTTTTGTCTGCCTTGTTGAAAATCAGTTGGTTGTATTAATAATTAATAATAGCTATATGGCTTTATTTTGGGGTTCTGTATTCTGTTCTATTGGTCTATGTGTCTACCTTTATACCAGTACCATGCTATTAATATTTTGGTTACCATAGCTTTGTACTATAATTAGAAGTTGGGTAATGTAATGCCTTCAGATTTGTTCTTCTTGTTTAGTGTTGTATTGACTATTCAGGCTCTTTTTTGGTTCCATATGAAGTTTAGGACTGTTTTTTTCTAGATCTGTGAAAAATGACTTTGATGTTTTGATGGGAATTGCATTGAATCTATAAATCACTTTAGGTAATATGGACATTTTAACAGTGTTGATTCTCCCAATCCATGAGCATGGAATGTTTTTCCTTTCATCAATGTTTTGTAGTTCTCCTTATAAGGATCTTTCACCTTCTCAGTTAAGTATATTCCTAGGCATTTTATTTTCCTTGCAGCTATTGTAAATGATATTGAGTTCTTGATTTGACTTTCAGCTTGACTGTTATTAGTATACAGAAATGCTACTGGTTTGTGTACATTAATTTTGTAACCTGAGACTTTATTGAATGTATTTATCAATTGTAGGAGTCTTTTGGTGGAGTCTTTAGGGTTTTCTAAATATAAGATCATATCATTGGCAAACAGGGATACTTTGACCGCCTTTTTCCCTACTTGGATGCCCTTTATTTCTTTCTCTTGACTGATTTCTCTGGCTAGGACTTCCAGTACTATGTTGAATAGAAGTGATGACAATGGGCATCCTTGTCTTGTTCTAGTTCTTAGGAGGAATGCTTTCAACTTTTCCTCATTCAGTATGATGCTGGCTGTGGGTTGTCATATATGGCTTTTATTACTTTGAGGTATGTTACTTCTATACTTAGTTTCTTGAGGGTTTTTTGTCACGAAGTGCGCAAGATTTTGTTGAATGCTTTTTCTGCATCTATTGAGATGATCATATAATTTTTGTTTTTAATTCTGTTTATGTAGTGAATCACATTTATTCATTTGTGTATGCTGAACCATCCTTGCATCCCTGGGATAAAATCTGCTTGATCAAGGTGAATTATCTTTTTCATGTGCTGTTGGCTTTGGTTTGCTAGTATTTTGTTGAGTATTTTTGCACCTACGTTCATGAGGGATATTGGTCTGTTGTTTTCTATATTCATTGTGTCCTTTCCTGGCTTTGGTGTCAGGGTGATATTGGCTTTGTAGAATGAGTTAGGGAGGATTCCTTTCTTATCAATGTTATGGAACAGTTTCAGTAGGATAGGTGCCAAATCTTCTTTGTAGGTGTGGTAGAGTTCAGCTGTGTAAATCCATCTGGTCCTGAGCTATGATTTATTGGGAGTTTTTTTATTACAATTTCAATCTCTCTACTTGGTATTGGTCTGTTCAGGATTTTTATTTCTTCTTGATTCAAGTTTGGGAGGTTGTGTGTTTCAAAAAATTTCTTCATTTCCTCTAGATTTTCTGGTTTGTGTACACAGAGGTTTCCATAGTAATCACAGATATTTTTTATTTCTGTGTTATCAGTTGTAATGTCTCCTTTTCCATTTCCAATTGAGCTTATTTCAGCACTTCCTCTTCTATTTCTGGTTAATCTAGCTAGTGGACTATCAATTTTATCGATTGATCTTTTCAAAGAACTAACTTTTCATTTCATGAAATCTTTGGTTTTTTTTTTTTTTTTTTTGCATCTATTTCATTTAGTTCTACTCTGATCTTTGTTATTTCTTTTCCTCTGCTAGCTTTGGGTTTGGTTTGTTCTTCTTTATCTAGTTCCTTGAAGTATGACATTAGGTTGTTAATTTGTGATCTTTCTGTCTTTTTGATGTAGGCATTTAAAGCTATGAACTTCTGCCTTTGGACTGCTTTTGCTTTATCTCAGAGAATTTGGAAGCTTTTGTTGTCTTTGTCATTCAATTAAAAAAATCTTTTGATTTCCTTCTTGATTTCATCATTAACCCAAGGATTGTTCGGCAGCAGGTTGTTTAATTTCCATGTATTTGTGTAGTTTTGAGAGTTCTTTTAATTAATTTCTAGTTTTAGTTCACTGTGTCTGAGAAGACACATGTTATGAATTCAATTTTTCTGAATTGGCTGAGACTTGTTTTGTTGCCTAACATATGATGTATCTTAGAAAATATCCCATGTACTGATGAGAAGGACGTATATTCCGTAGTTTTTAGGTAGAATGTTCTGTGAATGTCTGTTAGGTCCATTTGTTCTAGAGTCTCATTTAAGTCCAGTGTTTCTTTGTTGGTCCTGCCTTTCCTCCTTTTTATTTTAAAAATGAGCATGGAAGAATAAAAACATATATTAATATCTGTGTGGTTTTTGCATAAATAAGTTCTGGGAATGAATACAAGTGATTGCAGGGAGAAGGCACGGGGTGGGATGCGCAGAAGTGGGGATGAGATTGCTCACTCGACACCCTTACACAACAGATGTATACTCATTATTCAGAAGATAAATTTAAAAATATTGGCCTTCACTTTGGCCACACCATAGGGGGTAACTTCCAGAGACCTCTCCATACCTTTCTGAAATGCTAATTTGATTGCTCCTTAGCCATGAGACTTAAATTCATACCTATTCATTTCAGCATTATTCATACAATCAACCCTCAATCAAAAGAACTGTGAAAATTGTCTGAGTGAATTTAATGTCAGGGTCCAAGAAAAACTGGATAACACCCATGAAAATATTTAATTATATAAAAAAATTTTTTCTTACTTCAAAAGAAATAAATGTAAACAAACTCTGGGATTCATAGAAAATAAAAGGAAAATCTTAAAACTAATTAATAATGAGCTATAAATATGATAAGCAATAAAAAAACACATAAAAATACTGAGCTTAGAAGTCATCACTAGCTTATCCTCAGCTCCACCTCCAAATCCAACATACTGCAAGCTGTTGTCAATTTTACCTTCTAAATATCTTCTCCATTGTCATCACCTTAGTCTAAGCCACCATTTTCTTTCGCTAAGATGAACACAAAATGGGCAAAGGACATGAATAAACATTTTTGAAAAGAAGACATAGACATGGCCACTAGGTATATGCAAAAATGTCCAGCACCACTAACACTCCATAATGACACATTGGCTGGGACTGACCCTCCAGTGCCTGTGCCATTGCTGGTTAAATATTTCAAACAATAATGAGCAGATTACCGTAAGTTCAACAAAGGGGGAGGATATGTTCTGTTCCCTCTAACCCCACAAAGGATTGAGGCAGAGGTGGGAACTTCACCTAGGGCAGCCAAATCTAATCTGTTCAAGTGACCAGTGAGATCGCTTGGAGTAAATACGCAGTCTAAATACAAGTGATTACTATTAGCTGAGCCAGTCAGATTGCTTCTGTGGGGAAAAGGAACTAAACATATGGAAAGGAGTTGAGGAATTGGTTATGGGAGCAGCAGATGAAACAGACCAGATGTTAATGGCACATCTCTGGGGCAGGGCTGCCTGGGATGTGACAACTGATGGGTACCCAGAGCTCCCTTGCATCTGGGACAAACTTCAGTTCCACCCTGTGTGGCTCAACTCATTCTTGTTTGTTCTTTGTGGTTACCATGAGGCCTGGCTTCATGACTTGGATTCCTGCCATAAGTATCTCTGCAATTGTCATTCCTACAAACTTCCCAGTGACTGAGGTAACCTAAGTGATTTCTTGTATCCACAGGAGCTTAAGGAAAACACCTTTGAATAGAAGTTAGGTCATAGATATCGAGCTTTATAATTATTCCTAGTCTTTGATCCAGTAACTTCTTTCTGGTGTCCCAGTCTAAGGTAATAATCCCAAAGTCAGAAAAGCCATATGCACAAAGAAATTAATCTCAATTTTAGCTTAGTGCAAGAAATTGGATATGTGTGCCCAAATGTAAGAGAATGGTTAAAAAAGAAAAGAACAAAGTTGCCTATATTAGATTAAAAATTTGTTTAAGAATTATTTATGAATAGTTTTCTATTCACACTGAAATATTGTTCTATAATAATCTTTATTTAAAAACTGGAAATAAATATATATTTATGTAGAAAATATTGATAAAGACATGACAAAATATGAATAGTGATTATCATTGGGTGATTTTTTTTTTGCCCTGTATTTAAAAAATTTTTTATGAAATGTGTGTGTTGTTTTTATAATGGGAAAATGCTTTAAGAAAATAAAAGCAGAATATAGTATGGCTTTTAGACAAAAATTAATCATCCTAAACTGACATTTAACTTCTTAGAGAAGAGGGAAGGGCAAAGGCTTCCATGCTAGTAGAAAATTAAAAGAAAAAGATCACAAACACTTGATGGACTCAGCCTCCACTGAATTCCTGGAGGAACCAGATGGGAGTCTGGTTTTCCAGAAGGCCTTTGGTAGCAAGGACAAAGAAGGGTTTGTTGTAGCTGGGAACACAATGAAAAATCTAAGCCCATAATGGCTGAGAAGGGCCCAGACACAGAGCTTATTAGGAAAAGCTCATGCCATTTCAGATGGCAGCTCCACATGGATAGACTCGTAACTTTTCCATGTGGAGCAGGAACCCATGGCACAGCATTACAACAAAACTCTAAGAGTGACAGCAAGGAAAAGCTGGAGCAGTTGATAAATTAATTAAACACATATTTATCGAGTGTTTATTATGTGCCTGGCACTGTTGGATGCCTTAGGGACAAAAATTCCTGCCCTCATGGTGTACCCATTCCACCATGTGGGGCTGCAAGGTGGGGAGAGAGAAACAATAAATAAAAAGTAGCAGTAAATACAGCATGTTAGACACCTATGGAGAAAAATCAAACAGCAGAAGGAGTTAAGGAGCGTCTGTCAGCAGGCTCTTTGAGTTTCAACAAGGTGATAAGGAAAGGTGGTGCAAGGATACTTGAGTGAGGATGTGAAGAAGGTGAGGGACAGAGCTTGAGAAAAGCATTCCAGGCCAAGGGAACAGCATATGCAAAGGTCCTGGGGCAGGATTGTATCTGGCCTGGTCAAGGAATGCAAGGAGGTCAGTGTAGCTGGGAGCAGAGTACCTAAGGGGAGAGTAGTGAGAAGCAGAAGTAATGGAGGAGGTTTGAGGGTGGGGAGAATCAACAGGTTTGTCTAAGATTGATTTGAAATGCCTATTCTACATCAAAATGGAGCTATTATGTGGGCATCCAGATACTAAGTCTACAACTCAGGGGAGCGTTCAGGGCTGGTATGGCAGAGACTGCTAGATTCCTATCTGAAATTCACTCTCCTCTTCTTCCAGAGTAATGGAACTCTGATATTTAGGTGGGTATATTGCTATCTGAAATAAAGACTATATTTACCAGCCTTCTTTGCAGCTAGGTGTGGCCATGTTACTCAATTCTGATCAATGAGGTATAAATGGAAGTTTTGTGAAGAACAACTGGAAAGGCTCCTTTAAAGGGTATTGATATAGCTAGGAGGTGTAACCTTTTGTCCTCCTTCTTTTCTCCTATCTACAGTCTGGAATGTAGATGACATGGCTGGAGCTCCAGCAGCCATATTGAAATAATGAGATGCCCTTGAGGATGGAAGCCAAAGGCTAGGATAACAAAACAGATAAAGAGAAGGTCTTTGAATTTCTGATGACTATCAAGGCACCATCCCAATCCTAGTTTGCCTTCCTTCAAATTTCTCATATATTAAGTAAAAATAAACTTTTATTTTGTTTAAGCCATTATTTGGATTTTTTTCCCCCTGATATATGCAAATTAATCCCAAGGGCTATAACTGGATATATAGTTTTGGGAGTGAGTATCATGTAGATGGTATTTAAAACAATGGGATAGGGGGGATTACCAAGTAGAGATTGTAGAAAGGAGAAGACCTGGAATCAACCAACATTTAAAAGTTAGACATAGATGGTAGGACCAACAAAGTAGATTGAAAAGGAAGAGGGAAAGAGGTGGAAAACCAGGAGAGTGTGATGTCAAAGAGGCCAGGATTATTTCTGGAAGGAGGAAGGAGTGAACTATGTCAAATGGTACTCAGAAGTAAAGTAAGATGAGGACTGAGAATTGACCATTGGATTTGACAAAATGGAAGTCATTAATGACCTTGATAAGAGCCATTTCAGGGTGGGTGCAGTGGTTCATGCCTGTAATCCCAGCACTTTGGGAGGCCAAGGTGGCAGGATCACTTGAGGCCAGGAGTTTGAGATGAGCTTGGATAACATAGCAAGACCTCATCTCTACAAAAAATAAAAAATTAGCCTGGCATGGTAGTGCACCCCTGTAGCTCCAGCTACTCGGGAGGCTGCGGTGGGAAGATTGCTTGAGCCCAGGAGTTAGAGGCTGCAGTGAGCTAGGATCCAGCCACTGCACTCCAGCCTGGACACAGGAAGACCCTGTCTCTAACACTAAATGAATAAAATGTAAATAATTTAAACAATTAAAAATTTATATTAAAAAACTTTTTTTTTTTTAAAAAAAGAGCCATTTCAGTAGAGTGATGAAGACAAGTCCTCATGGAAGTAAGTTAAAGAGAACTGGAGAAAAGAAAGCAGAGAAGGCGAACATCAACATCTCCTCGGAGATGTTTCCTATGAAGGAGAGCAGAGAGGAGACAGCAGAGTTCAGGAAGCTCTTAGGAAGGCCAATACTAAGGTATGTTTGCAAACTGATGGAAATGATTCAGTGAGGAGGGGGAAACTAACAAGGCAGGAAAAGGTAAATAATTGCAGGAGTACAGTCCTGGAGAAGGAAGACAAAATAGTCAGAATCCACAGCTCACCAGAAAGGTTGTTTCCAACAGACACTGACCTACGGAAGAGCAGTTTTAGGGAAATGGAGGAGGCAAAATCCAAACTGTGTGAGGGTAAAGAGTAAAATATGGTACGAAAAATAACACAAGTCGAATAACGGGCCTCTCTGGGTAATACAAGACTTGGGGTGATTTTTTTCTATGTTTCTTTATATATCTCTGTGACTTGCAAATTTTCCGGAAGGAATACTTACCACTATCATAATTAGAAAAAAATTGAAAAAAGTAAAAGAAAAGTGAAGCCAGCAGGTGTACTGATTTCTCTCTGTGTTAGAACTAGGCCCAGCCCTGGGAACAGAGGAAGTACAGCAAGAGTAGCAAAAGACAAGTGACCCTGGCAGGAAGGCCTTGTCCATGATGTAACCATTCCTCCTTTTGTAATCTCTAGTCCCATATCTGTTGGGTATACTAATTTAATGTGTTCCAGATAAAGGAGGAAATCTCGTCCAGCAGGCAAAACACAACAGCTAAAATGGGCGGCTACAGCCATTGTAGTTGTTCAGTATTGTGGCTGGCTCAGGCGAGGCTTGGAAGTCTAGGTAGACAGACACTTCACACTACAGATAGGTCCACCTGCAGGCAGTCACCCTACTGGAGTCCAAGACCAGGACTGGTGCGGTCGGAGTGGGCTTGTAAGAACAAAGCTAAGCCCTGGTAGGGCCCACCGTGGTCCTCTATTTATTGTAACAGAGGCTTCACATTCATAAAGGGCCTCTAAGCTGGTTATTTCCATGTGAAGTTTCACATACATACAGAGATGCACTAAGAGGATTGAAAGAAGGTGACTCTCATCACACAGCTTTGAACATGCCTCCCATTGCCAGACCATTCACGCATTATGAATTAAGGTATTTATAATCCCACAATTACTTTGGGCGCAGCACAATTACATTGCATTATATTTTTGTTTGATTTAAAAGCACCAAGTTTTAAAAAAGAGGTTTTTAAAATATGCCACATTTAAAGCTACCCCGTTTTAGCATTTCCTTATTTTTAAAAAAATTAATAGACTTTAATTTTTAGAGTAGTTTTAGATTTACAGAAAAACTGAGCAGATAGTACAGGTTCCCTTATCCTCCCCCCACCCCGTCCTGCCCCTGAAACAGTTTCCCCTATTATTCACATCTTGTGTTAGTGTGGGACATCCGTTATAATTAATGAACAATTGATAAAGTCCCTAGTTTACATTAGGGTTCACTCTTTGTGTTGTACAGCTCTGTGGGTTTTGACAAATGTGTGAGGTCATGTATCCACGACCAGTGTCACACAGAGTAGTTTTGTCACTCTAACGTTCCCCTGTGCTTCACCTGTTCCTCATCCTTCCAGCCCCTGGCAACCACTGATCTTTTCAGTCTCCACAGTTTTTGCCTTTTCCAGAATATCATATAGTTGGAATCAGAGAGTTATGTAGTCTTCCCAGATTGGCTTCTTTCACTTAGAAATACACATTTAAAATTTCTCCATATCTTCTTGTGGCTTGATAGCTCATTTCTTTTCTATCACTAACTAATATAACATTGTCTGGATATAACAGTTTGTTTATCTCCTCACCTATCGAAATACATCTGGTTGCTTACAATTTTTGGCATTTGTGAATAAAGCTGCTACAAACATTCATGCTCAGGTTTGTGTGTGGATATAAGTTTTCAACTCAATTGGGTAAATACCAAGGAGCATGACTAATGGATCATATGGTAAGATTATGTTTAGCTTTGTAAGAAACTGTCAAACTGTCTTCCAAAGTGGTTCCAATGTACCATTTTGCATTCCCACCAGCAAGGAATGAGAGTTCCTGTGGCTCTACATCCTTGCCAGCATTTGGTGTTGTCAGTGTTCTGAATTTTGGCCATTCTAATACGTGTATAGTGGTATCTTACTGTTGCTTTACTTTGCAATTCTCTAATGATATATAATGTAGAGCATCCTTTTGTATGCATATTTGCCATCTGTACATCTTCCTTGGGGAGGTGTCCGTTCAGATCTTTATCACCTTTTTAATGGAGTTGTTTGCTTTCTTACTGTTGAGTTTTAAGAGTTCTTTGCATATTTTGGACACAAGGCCTTTATCAGATATGTGTTTCGCAAATATTTTCTCTTGGTCTGTGTCTTATCTTTTCATTTGCTTAACATTTATTTAAAATATTAAGAGTCTCAAAAATTGCAAGTGCCTCAGGCTTCCCTCGACCTCTGAGGAAGCAGTGATGAGGTAGGTGCTGCAGCTAAGAATTTCTGGACCCATTCAGCCATGAGACATGTGGGGCTCTTTCCCACGGGGAATAAAGAAGAAAAAAGAAATAGTAATATCACCCTACCATATGCTAAGCACAAGGCATTTTGCTTACATTATTTCCAAACTACCTTAAGAAATAGATCGTATCATTTTGGTAGGAAGAAACCCATCAGACCTCTCGAGTATCAAACAAGTTAAACAAACTGACCAAGCTCTCACATCCATGATCTGGCAGAATTGGGACTCAACTCCATGACACCACCCGGCCAGATATAAGGCTAACCTGTCTCAGGGCAAGTCCCACAAGTGATGGACAACAGTGCAAGCTACTGCATCCAGAGGGTGCTGAAGCTGGGCTCACCCCGGGCCAGCGTTGAGCTCAAAGGGGCTCTGCTTGCAGGCAAAAGAACTGCTCTCAGTAAGACGGATCCAGAGGGTCTGTTTGGTTTGAAGCAGGATCTCAGTTAATAGCTGGGGATATAGGGAATGGAGTCTGATCCTTGAGGGTCAAGAAATAGGCAAAAATTATGCAGGGTATCAGGGCTCTAGACAAGCAGGCTGAGGCCCAGCACAAAGCTGCAAACAGAGCAAGAATGAAGAAAGCCCACGCGCACAGCTGTGCCAGCAGCGTAGTGGGAGTTCAAGAGCCTATGGCTGAGGGGCGAGGGAGGCTGAGCTCAACACGGGATCCCCAGCTCAAGAGAGCAAGGCCCGCTCCCGTGCTGCTGGTTGGTGGGTCTGAGTCTGTCTTGACAAGCTGAGGGTCTGCACGTAGTTAAGGTTTTAAGTTAAACATCCTCAGAACCAGCCATTGAAGGGAACAGTAAGAAAGCTTCAAGGAAAGCAGATGCCCCCAAGCAGGGGCTCACACCATAGGCCAGGACTTGGGGGGAAAAACTGAAAGCCCAATTATCAGAAATGAGGACCAAGGTCAGAGCTATTTGAGGCCTGTTCTCAGTGTTGAGCTTGGGATCCTGAAACTCCCCTGACATGAGGACCCATCCCAGAGATGAGCTCAGGGCTTAGCTCACAGGTGCAGCCAGGTGGGCCTACGTACAGACACAAGGGTGTAGTCGAGATAGAGCCCACCTGTAGGAGGCGGGCAGCTGGGACTCTAAGGGGAAAAAGACTTGGTCAATAGACTCTGCAGACCAATTAAAGCTACAAACTGAGACCCTAAACTCCTTTAAGACTCAGGTGCACTGGGCACATTGCAATAGAAATGTTCCTGAAAAGCAACATATAATTGAATTTTTGTAAATTGATACTTTAAGTGATTTAGGGGAATCTGCTGTTTAAAGGAAATTATTAGTATTTTTGTAAATCTGATTTCAGTCCATTAGAGTTTCTTAAATAGAGCATTCCTTTAATTTGAATTCCCTCTTTCAGAGAGTGAGATATATATATCTGCTATTTCAAAGAAAGTAATAGATGCTACTAGTACATCTTGATTTAAGCAAGGTTTCAATTTTGTTCTTTACAATATATTTATTAAACTAAAACATATGGCCTGAATCTGTAGTTTCCACATCTGACTATACACAGAATTAGACTGGGAGTTTTAAAGAATTCAGATTCCTGGGCCTCACCACTGGACCGTCTGATTCAATGTGAAACACAGGAAGGCGCCCGGTGCTCCCCAACGGGAACATGTGGCTCAGAATCCTTTGTGCATCCAGAGATAACCTTGGGGCTGCCCTCTCAGGTCCTCCCTCCCCCGGTGCCCATGGGAGGAAAGAGATTTCCGGCTGGCACTGAGCACAGTGATCCCATGATGGGGGCTGCTGGCCAAATGCGGGGGCATCTCCAGAGCCAATGGGTGGCAATTGCTCTCCAGCCTATGAAAACAGACCCTAGTCACAGCGAGACCCTCAGCTGCAGGGTCAGGCCTGCAGGTACGAGGCAGGGTGTGTCACTGTCCCCAGGGGCCTGTGATCTTCATCTATAATTCTAGCAGCGGGGCTTTATATCCACTTATATCACACATAAAAGTTATTAGGAGGAAATGGAATATGGTCTTGCGTGGTAAACAGAATAACATCTTTCTCAATGATGTCCACATCCTACTCCCTGAAACTGTGAATATGTTAGGTTGCACAGAAAAGACACATGGTTGCTAATCTACTGATTTATCGACTGACTGATGGGGAAATTATCCTGGATTATTTTAAAAGCTGAATAGGGAGGCAGGAGAGAGATAGAGAGAGGTGGTGTGAGAAGGACTCAGCTCCACGGTGCTAGAGAAATGGGGCCAAGGGGCAAGGGACGTGGGCAGCCTCTAGAAGCTGGAAAAGGTGAGAAACAGAGTCTACTCTAGAGCCACCAAAGAGAAACACGTCACTGATGACACCTTGACTCTAGCCCAGTGAGACCCACATTAGACTTCTGGCCTCCAGAGCTGGGAGATAATAAATCTGTGTTGTTTTAACCCTCTTAATTTGTGGTAATTTTTTTTACAGCAGAAATACGAAACTAAAACAGCACTGATGACCAAGTTCTTATATATATTTTTTCCTTTAGAATACAAGAAGAGGAAAGTACAACTTTTACATTGCAAGGCCCTGCACGTCCTCCCTAATATTTTACTTTTCTTCTCCTTGAAGAGACAAAGAAGATTCTATATCGGAGGTGACCAGGCTCATTTATTAGGTCAGGTTTTTAGCACAGTATGATAGGATTGCGGTAAGATCCAGGATCCATATTTTTAAAATCTCCCTAGGAGTCTCTAACATGCAGCCAGGTTTGCAAACCACCGCTCTACAATTTAAATTCTAACCCACATAATTATGAGGTGGCTGAATGCCTAGACAATGAGTACCGGCGGGTTATCATTAACCTGGGAGGACATAATAGATGCGGTGTCCACAGAGCTTGGACCTGGTGACGGCACATTTCAGCTGCGACCTGCCGCACGGAATGGCCAGCATGCTCATTAAATGTGAATGTGAGGCCAAAATGGAGAAACCAGGCGGAGGAGGGCATTTTAATTAATTAATGAGGGTTGTTAGGATGGAGAGCTTATTGATTCAAAGGACAGGTGACAGCAGGCTGAGGAGGTGTCACAGACACTGCTGGGAAGTGAGTGCAGTTCAGTCAAGGCAAATGAAGAATGGTGCACCGTCTGTAAAAGGGAAGGAAATAGCACAATAACGGGCAGGGCCAGGGAAGACTGCAAAATTAGAAAAGGATCCAGGGAAAGGCTGACCACAGAGTAGGGTGCAGGCTGGGGGATGTCAGGGGTGCTGAGAGCACAGGAGGGCCACCAGGCCTCGTTCACATTGGCCCTGAACTTTAGACTTCTGACATCGTTTGGTATCTGATAAAGGTGTTAACTTAAACATGCAAAGCACACCATGATTTTATCATCCCATTTTTGCAGCTTTTCCTTTTCTAATGTACTGGGAGCCTCAAAAAATGAGGCTGTGTGGCCTAGATGTCTCAACTTCAAGAGTCTGTGGTGAATCACAAGACCCAAACATTCCTACAGTTTATGAAGCAAGCCTAAGTGTACAGACATAGGATATTTTTGGAAAGAAACACTAAGAACAGAGAGGGTCTCTAGAGAGCAGGGCTGGGGGAATTGGAATCCAGAGAGGAAAAGAGATGTGCTTTATTTTCCCCTAAATAAAGCTTTTTTAAAAGTTTGAGAAAATGTTTTGTAGAGACAGGGTCTTGCTATATTGCCCAGGCTGGTTTCAAACTCCTGGGCTCAAGCAATCCTCCTGCCTTGGCCTCCCAGAGTGCTGGGATTATAGGCATGAGCCACCCACTCGGCCCCCTTAAATAAAGCTTTAATAAGATACTTCTTGTTTTTCTTCTCCCACCCCACCTCCAGAGTTGTGCATGCACTTAATCTAAAATGTCAAATAGTTCTCCAAGGCTTGTCATAAGAACAGCAGTCCCATAACCCCTCCTCCCCATTTTGCACACTTTAACCTCTTTTAGGTGATTCTTTTGGTAGTGACTCCAGGTCTCTAGATTAACATGCTTGAAATGCTATGCCTTGATTTTTCACTTGAAGCCATTATCTGATGTTTCCTCAGGATACAAGATTAGGATGTGGTGTCTTTCCTTCTGCAGCCCCAAGGGACATACTTATCCTTCCCCATTCTCCATCCTTCCCATGGAGTTATGCTGCAATGTGAGTTAGCTGAATATTCAATGTTTGTTACTGTGACTATAAAACATGAGTCACAACTGAGCCGTATATTAAACTATGACCACTTTTTCTTTCCTGCACATCTTTCTATTGTTTTGGGAGCTACGAACTATCTTTTTGTTGGCTACATTTTCTATGTACAGTATTTATATTTGCCATTTGTTTTGTCTGCTCTCAAGACATTCAGAACATTCGGGTATTTTAACAGTTTCACCCATCTCCTTCAAAATCTCTCCCAGTGCCTTCCAGCATGTTCCAACCTGCACACGACACACAGCTCTCATCTTGGGATCTCCCTTCACCATCACCCCAGGGATTCTCTTGCCTCCTTCCTGGGGGAACATTGATATCCTCATTCTTAGTTTGTGCTATCTTTTGGACACATGTTTAGGGACATTTTGAGGCAGGGGCATGGGATATAAATATTTGAGAACTTGTATGTCAGAAAATGTTTTTGTTTTTGTTTTTGTTTTTGTTTTTTTTGAGACAGAGTCTCACTCTGTCGCCTGGGCTAGAGTGCCGTGGCGTCAGCCTAGCTCACAGCAACCTCCAACTCCTGGGCTCAAGCGATCCTCCTGCCTCAGCCTCCGGAGTAGCTGGGACTACAGGCATGCACCACCATGCCCGGCTAATTTTTTGTATATATATATTTTAGTTGTCCATATAATTTCTTTCTATTTTTAGTAGAGACGGGGTCTCACTCTTGCTCAGGTTGGTCTCGAACTCCTGACCTCGAGTGATCCTCCCGCCTCGGCCTCCCAGAGTGCTAGGATTACAGGCGTGAGCCACCGCGCCCGGTCCAGAAAATGTTTTTAATCTACCTGACACTTGATGAATTGTTTGGACTTGGTATATAAAATTCTAATGTGGAGACAATTTTCCTTGAGTTTTGAAAGCCATCGCCATCTGGTCTCCAGGGTGGCTTTTGAGAAGTCTGAAGCCATTCTGACTTGTCATCCTTTATGGAGTACTTGTTTTCTCCTCTTCTTTGTCCTCACTGTTCTGAGACTTCACACTGGTACGCCTTGGTGTGGGTCTATTCTCAATTCTTGTGCTGGCATTTGGTGGCCCTTTCATTCTAAAAATGCATGCTTGTTAGTTGTGGAAAATATTTTTGAATTATTTCTTTAATGACTTCCTCTCCTCTGGTTTCTCTGTTCTCTTTTTGGAACACCTATTTGCATATATTAGACTTCCTGTTCTGGCCTGCTAATTTTCTTATCTTTCCTGTGTGCATTTTCTTTCTCTTTTGCTCTAACTTCAGGGAGATTTGCTCTGCTTTATTTTATAACTCTTCTATTGAATTTTTAATTTTTATTATCATATTTCTCATTTCCAAGAGGTCTTATGTGTTCTCTGAATGCTTCTTTTTCTAATGTCGTATTCTTATTTGATGGTTATATATCTTACCTCTGAGGATATTAATCAGAGGGTTTTTGACATTTTTTTCAACCTGCATAGTCTCTCTTTCCTTGAAGATGCTTTTGCCTACTCATTTTTGTTTCTATATTTCACGTGAGAGGCTTTCCTCAGGGTCAGGTAAACCTTATCTGCTCATATTTAAGAACAGGGTAAAAAGCTAATTGGAGGTGCTGAACCTATAGGGCCTTATTGACTGATGAAGTGCTCTGGCTGGGCTGTTTTGTTGGAGGAACCCCACAGTAGTGCCTTTAAGTGTTTCCTCTTGGGGAGATCAAATTCCCCAGTCAGGACTCCTCTAGGCTCCTGCCCAAAGGATTTAATTCTGGCTGCCAGCATTGTGGGAGCCCCCGGGAAAGAGCGGTGGGTCTGTGTCCGTCCACTTAATCCCCCGGTTTCTAGTACAGCCCGAGAGGGGAGGGGGCTGGGTGTTGAACTGCTTCCTAAATAGACTTTGAACCACTTCTGGTTTTATCGTGCTCCACCTCATTTCCAGAAGTACCTGTTGCTACCAGTTCCTAAGCCTTTGTGGGATTCTGGTTGGTTTCTCAAATTTCCTCATTGCTGACTTTGGATTCAGTCTTCCTGTGTCTGCTGCATCATTGACCACACTTCTTACTGTCCAGCTTTCAAAATTTTGTTGCTACAGGGAGTTAAAAAAAAAAAAAGTTGTCACTATTATTCTTTCCTTTTCCCAGAAGAGAGAAAAAGAAGGGAGTGTGTGTGTGTGTGTGTGTGTGTGTATGTTCTATCTTCCATCTTTACCCAGGAATGGGGAGATTTACTTTTCACTGTTTATTTTTTTCTGCTGTTTTAATTTTTAATCAATATTTAGCTATTAATTGTTAACTACTATGAATTATTTCACTTTTTAAGTTAAGACAATCGAGTTGGTTTTTTTCAAAGCAGCTATAAGTGTATGGCACGTAAGAACCGTGGAATAATGATCAGCCTTTAATGCTTCGAGTGCTTCCCAGATGCTGATCTCTGAGCAGCTGCATGTACGTGCATGTGTGTTTACAAGGGAGACAGCTGCAGCCGACCTGGGCAAGGTAGTATGCCCACACATGATGACACAAGACCAACAGAAAATAACACACCTATAAGCAGGAAACGAAGTGGGTCACAATGAATCATCGTCAGTTGTGTGAAATTTCTCTCATCATTGTTACCTTGGCCCAGAGAAGAATTTTCAGTTCAGCTAGACACGAGTTTTCCCCATTCATAATGGCTTTTCTGAAGCAGTTATCTCCACATTTTTTGATAGTACACCCTTATAAGAAAAACATTTCAAGCCCACCCTCAAATATGTAAATTTATTTATTTGCAAGTTATACATGTCATGTTAATACAGTATTAATACACACAAATAGAGATTAAAAGAACGTAATATAAAACAAATAAAATGAGAAGTTCTAGTATTTTCCTTCAGTACCCCAGTGGGTCATTTTGCACACCATGAAATTCCCCACCACGATGAGTGTCAAAACACCTAGGAATATTTTTCAAAAGACTCCTACACAAGGCCTGGTGCAGTGGCTCACGCCTGTAATCCTAGCACTTTGGGAGGCTGAAGCGGGAGGATTGCCTGAGCTCAGGAGTTTGAGACCAGCCTGAGCAAGAGGCTATATTAAAAATAGAAAAATTAGCCGGGCATGGTGGCACATGCCTGTAGTCCCAGCTACTTGGGAGGCTGAAGCAGGAGGATCACTTCAGCCCAGGAGTTTGAGGTTGCAGTGAGCTATGATGATGCCACTGCACTCTACATGGGGTGACAGAGTGAGACTCTGTTTAAAAAAAAAAAAAAAAAAAGACTCCTACCCATACCCTACCCAGGCATCTGACTCAGAACTGAGGGTGGAGCCCTGGCAAGGATATTTTGGAAAAGTTTCTCTGCTGATTCCCATGTGCACCTCTGCTTTAAAAACACAGTTCTAAAGTTTTAAGAATTAGAGCCCTTAAAGAACTGCAAATAGTAGTCAAATGGCTACTGAATGCAAAGAGTAGACAATTAACACTGGGAAATGTACAGTTAAAGGCCTGAATCATCCTGTACCCCCCAAAACTTTGTCTCCTTCTTCCCTGAACTCCGTATTTTCCTTCCTCTGTCTCTGTCCTTTCCTCTCAGTTTTTAATATAACTTTAACTTTACTATTATAAACAACATATATTCATTATAGAAAATATAGGTAAGCAAAAAGAAGAAAATAAAAACTAAGCCATAATCCTACCATTCTAAGATAATTAAGATTTTTATTCAAAACCTTCAAGATATTCATACAAACATATATTTAAAAGGGGTAATCATACATGCTATTTGTAACCTGACATTTTTTTCTCCATGTAGTTATATTTTTCTCTATGACAATAGAATTCAAGCTGCGACAGGGCCAGGAAGAGTGGTGAGAGCTGATCGGCAATCAAAGAGCAGGTGCTGACACCAGACGTCCTCCCAACCTGAGTCGGCTGAACTGCGATCCCCTGCCTAATACTCTCTTCCCTCCACCCTCTAATCTTCCCTCACTTCCTGTCTCTTCCTCTGTTTGCTTTCTCCATGCTCTTTCTCTTTCTCTTTTCTTTCACCTTCTACCCTCATTTCTCTCCACTAAAGCACCTCAGGCCTCCAGGACAAGGGTTAATATTTGACAGAATCAAACTTCCTGCTAATTTGACAAGGGGTACGTGACCCGGGAGCTGGAGAAACAGCTGCCCCTCCTCTGCGGCGGGGATTTTCTGAGCAAGCCCGGGCAAGGTCCTCAGTTCTTGAAGATGAGCTGTTATTTCCACTTGGGAGCCCAAATTAAAGTTGTTTCTTTGCCTTAGAAGCGAGGTCTGGCCAGAGGCAGTCGGGGAACCCAGGTTGTCAGAGAAAAGCCATTGCAGAAAATTGTGTTTCTGGAATTGAAATCAAGGGAGATAGAACTCCCTCGATAGCTGACACAAGGCGAGGGCTGAGAAGCAGGCAGGCATGAAGATCCAGAACAAACCAGCTGTGGTGCTTCCCCATCGGTGTCATAAAACCAGTTACAGAAAACCAGTTCCTCTTGCTCGAGGTGGCAAGAGCCTTCTGCACGCTGGTTACCCCAACCTGCTGACAAAGGCATTTCCATCGGTAGTTATTAATATTAAGCCGTTGGTAGCGAGGAAAGTTTCTGAACTTTGAAAACTTTTTGGGGGCTGCTGTGAAAGAAAGTGAGCACTTTCCACCACGCTACAGCCAAATTGTTGTTTTCCAGAGGCTGTGGGAAATTATTGTTTTCATTAAATGCAAATCACTGCCCCAAAAACCAACGATATTCTTGGGGATGAAATTGTCATTGGCTTTATTAACTATGAGAGTCTACATTAGCCAGCTCTCTAAAGGCACTCTGCTGCAGAAGATTCTGGAAAATGAGCAGAAAGTGACTCATTCTTCCCTGTCACCCCCAACAACAAAATGCCCCCTGCAGCAAAACACCCCCCCGCAGGAGTGGCAGCTTACCAGTTATCCTTGGAGTGGGGGTGTAGCACGTGGGCCATGTAGATGCTCTTGGGGACAGTAATTAAGTGCTTCAACAGGGGTGTTAGTCACAGTGGGTGGGACCCTCCCTGTCATCCTGCAGGAGCAGCAGCCAGAGAAGCTGGTGATAGCTGAAAAGCGGGAGTGGCCCCTACACAACCCCTCCCTTTTCCTAGCAGCTGCTACTTAATAAGCAGCACTTAGCATGTGTACAAAGTCAGAAAGGAGGAGAGAAATAGCGAAAAAATAATTTCACATAAAAATGTCCAGAAAGGATTTCTTAAGGAAGAGCATCTGTGGTCTATAGCAGAGTTGAAACTTAAAAAAAAAAAAAAAAAAAAAAATTGTGTGAGAAAGACTGGAAAATTCTCCCCTCCCCCCAGAGAAACAAATCTCTACTTGTAGTGGCACCTGAAGTCCCACCATTAGTGACTCATTCCTTTGTATACTGCAGGTGATCTGGCATTTAAGAGGCCTATATCAAAACACAAACACTTATGAAGGCAGCCAATGATTTTCACTAGTATCAGAATCCTTGAAGTGACTTTCAGATACAGACTCCTGGCACACACCCATACTCCATCCCCCGGCCCACAGTGACCTTTAGCCAACAGGTGGCTTCTCCAGTTCTCTGGCTTCTGATGGGACCTTGGTGTAGTTAACTTTAGTTCCTACTTTTGCAGGGTAGGAAACGATTTCCACTGTGGCCATGGTTTGGCTGCCTCAATGAGAACCAACTTATATATTTAAGGCTGAAAGCAATGAAAAACTGGGAATAGCAGTTTTTAAGAATTTTGACACATCAAGGGGACGTCTATACAGGGCTCAACACTGTCACTTTCCTCTACTGAATCCATGGCCTCCTCCCATATCCTGTCTCTTTCTTTCCTCCCTACTTTCTCTATAATTACATTCCCTTTCTCCTCCTTCTTCTCCCCTTCAAGAGGCAGACATATTAGGAATGTGATTTGTATTTCTGTGATACTTACTGAATCATTTTGTGCTTTCTTTACACAACATAGGTTTAATATTTTACTTGAGGATGCAGTCATTTCAGAGTGTTGGCCTTTTTCACTCAATGGGCCAGTGGCTATGACAGGGAAAAAAGGTCATTACCTCTGTCTCATGGTGTTAAGTGAAGGAATCATTTATTAGGGGCTACGGGCCAGGGGCTGTCTAGAGAGTATCAGAGAGAAATAAGGGGCGAGTTGGGAGTTTGAAAAAACAAGACCATAGAGAAGATTCCTCTTCCTTCTGGTTTGGCAAGAGAATAAGCTGAAAGTCAGCCCTGACCAGGCAGCCCTGGTCAGCAATGCACCACAGGAAAGCAGTGCCGGAGACCCCACAGGTTGCTGGCTGCTTATGTCCTCCTCAGATTTGCCCAGGCGGGGATGGCAGGTGGAGCCTACAGCTATCCTATAGGGTTGGGACCATGCACAATGTCCTCTCTCCTACTGGCTGGCCTCCTTTTCCCCACCTCAACACACAGGGAAAATCCAATGAAAATTAACACCAAGGACCCCACAAAGGGTAAAGAAGCTACTACAGGGCCAAGAAAGCAGAGAGTGTGGACAGAAGGAGGAGGAAAGCCCTTCCAGCTTCTCTGGGTGTTTGGGAGTAGTTTGGGGGACAACGTTACTGTATTTTCAAGCCTCAGCGGGCCAAGCCCTCTTCTCCCCCGGGTGGGATGTCTCCGTGAGCTGTCTATCCAGCAGGCAGCCTGTCCCACCTCCCGGCTCCGCTCAGCTGCTCGGCACCCCATTCAGCGGAGAAGGGGCAACACATGGTGAACACACTGCCCGGGCCACTTGCTTCCCTAGACCAAGAAGCACCAGTCTGCTGGCCCTAGACCATTTCTGGAGACCAGCATGTGACAGAGCCACAGCGTCCGGTCACTCTGTCAGTTATCTACAGTTCCTCCTTTTTTCTTTCCCTTCTTTTACCTCATAAATAATGACCGTTGAAGGTCCCCCTATCTACAGATTCTAATGCCAAGATTAGCTTTGCCCAAGAGGAAATTCTCATTCTCCAAAACAGTGGCCAAAATGTTTTGTTTTATGGGTTGAACTTTCTCTCATATGAAATTTTTAATATATCTTCACCATGCCCATTTCTGCTCTGGGTAGTTATAGTTAGTAGCAAAATAGATGTTACCCAAGAAATAGACAAGGAACTTCTTGATAAAGGAGGAACTAACCAAGCATTTGGAAGCAGAGGCCCCAAGAAGAGCTTAGCTCTGTACTTGATTCCTTCTCAAATTTGTATGATCCCCACCCCTAAAAAAAGAACAATAAGAACAACAAAATCAACTAATTGTGCAACTCAGTTTCCCAGCTGCCATAAGAACTTCTGTGTTCACTGTCTCACCCTTACCACACACACAATTCTTAATAAGAAAAGAAAACAAACATAGCCAGCCATTGTGTTAAGCAGTGAGCCAGCTGTATGCCTGACTCTCACTTCCCAAGACAGGAAAAGTTCCCATTTGTATAAATGGCAGGTAGCAACCCTGGCAGCTTTCTCTTCTATAAGTTAATGTCTAAAAATTAGAATTTCAAGACATTGGAGGAAAATAGGGATATTACAATATATAATATGGAAGCTACCATATAGTCTCATGGGAAAAAACCAGCACAAAACCCAGATGAAGCAAAGATTTGAATGTAAAAGTAAAATATTTTAGCATAAAATTACTAGAGGAAAGAAAAAAATGGGTTAAAATTTTTGGCAGTTTTTGGAGTAAGGAAGACCTTTCTAAGTATTACAAAAAAACCAAAAAGCCATATAAGGAAAGTCTGATAGATTCAACTATATGAAAATTTTTTTTAACTGCTTGGGAAAAACCACCAGAAACAAAGCCAAGAGATAAATGACAAAATGGAAAAAAATGTGTTTGCAACTCTTATCACAAAAGGGTAATTTCCTTCAGATAAGAAGAACTCCTAAAATTTAATACTGTAAGAAAAAGACCAAAAACCCCAAAGAAAAAAAATGGGAAAAGCATACAAGCAGACAGTTTATAAAAAAAGAAATACGTATGGCTCGTAAACATATAAGAAGTTGTACCTTGCTCTTGATTTTAAAAAAGGAAATTTAAATTACACTGATATATCATTCTTTGCCTATCAGATTGACAAACAGCGACAAGGTCGATAACATACTTTGATAACTCCAGCCTGCTGAGGCAAGACTGTGAGGAAACAGCATCTTACCCACTGCTAGTAAGAGTGTAAATTGGTACAATCTCAACAGAAGGGAATTTAAACAATGTCTTTTATCTTCCAAATGTACATAACCTTGATTCACAATTCTACTTGTAGGAATTTATCCTACAGATATACCCATGTATATGAAAAGAGGAAGTATGTACAAAGTCATTTGTAACTGCTCTGTTTATTTGTAAATGAATTATTGTGTAACTGTAACAGAGAATAAAAAAGTTCTGCATGTGCTAATATAGAAAGGTCTCCAAGATGTTTTGTTAAGTGAAGAAACGCGAGGTCAGAGCGATGCTTTTGTGTGTGCATGTGTGTGCACACATATGTGCAAATATGTTTAGAAAGATTCTAAATATTTATTTATATATTGTGTAAATATTCTGGATGTATACCAAAAAAAAAAAAAAAATAGGTTTTGTCGAGAAAAGGAAATTGGACCGCTAATTACATGTAGAACCATGGTTCTGTATTTTGAACCATGCAAATGTATTAAATTCTCACAAATAAAATAGAATACTATAATGACAAATAAATAAAGAGGCAATAATACATGAGCTTGAGTGAACTTCAAGAAGGATGAATAGGATGGTGAATTGTATGTTATGTGAAGTTCACCTCAATTTAACAACAACAAAGAGGATGAGCAGGATTCCAACAGAGAACTAAAGACCAACTCTGTGCTTCCTCCAGTGCACCTCTCCAAGGGCATGGCACTCCCCATGATGTGCTGATAAAGGTTTAACAACTGACTCTCCCCATCCCCATAAAGAGCACTGGTTTGGATCACTTGCCAATTTCTGTGGTGTAAATATTCCCACCACTGAACATGGAATTGGGACAAGATATATACAATTGGCTCTCGTGAGCCAGGAACCCAGGACACACCTGCATCTACCCAGTTACTGAAACCAGAACTCTTTCCTGTCTTCTCTCCTTACTACCCAATGTCTCCTCAACAGCCATTCCACTCCTCCCACATTGAGTTAGAAGCCTCACAGTTTGGAAATGGATCCTATCCCCAGGAGGCAGTTCCTGATTTGTCTAACCCAACATATATGCTGCCACCCATTCGTGTGCAAAAATATTTATCCCTTGGGACATCTGGGTGGATCCTGAGCCATCTGGAGCCCTAAGGTGTTTGTTTTGAGCCATTCCACTCTAGCAGCTGTACAAATATTATTATTTATCAAAAAGGTTGAAAGGCCCTAGCATAAGAGAATCATAGCCATCCATAGCCCCCACTGGTCACCGACTCAGGACCTCAACCCTAAGTCTATTAGTGAATGCTACTCCCCAGTCACAGAGATTAGCTCAAATATGGACTCTTGACCCAATTCAGGCCAATGAGATGTGAGAGGAGGTTTGCTGGAGGCATCTGAAAAGTTTCCCACTCTTCAGAGAGAGGCACAGGAAGAGACGGTTTCTCTCTTCCCTATACAGGAGGTGAGGCCCAGGACTGCTACCATAGTCTTGCCATCTTGTTGGGTAGCCTGAACATGCATTCTTTAAAGAAGGGAGGGCCAAGGAGATGTCTGGAGCCAATGCCCTCCAGGCTGTTTCTGGACTTCCTGTGCTGTATGCCAATACACTTCTTTATTGTTTAAGGCAATTTGATTTAGATTTTCTCTTTCTTGCTGTTGAATACATCTTAAACAACATAGTTTTAACCCTCTTGTGCTGGTTTCTGTGTCAACATGGCTAGGCTACAGTACCCAGTTATTCAACCAAACATCTAGGTGTTACTGTGAAGATTTGTAAGTGTGATTGACATCTCCTTAAATTGACTTCAAGTAAAGGAGATAATCTTTGATAATTTGGATGGGCTTCATCCAAACAATTGAAAGGTCTTAGGAGAAAAACTGAAGTCTCCTTGAGTAAAAAGAAATTCTACCTATGGACTGCAGCATTAGTTCTTGCCCAACAGTTTCGTGGCCTGTCCTACAGATTTCAGACTTGCCTAGCCAGTCCCCACAATCATAGAAGCCAACTCCTATAATAAATCAATCTCTCTCTCTCTCTCTCTCTCTCTCGTTCTCTGTGTGTGTACGTGTATTTGTACAGGCTCTGTTTCTCCAGTAGAACCCTGACTGATGTACCCCCTCTTTCCTTTATAATACTTATCTCAATTTGGGATTACATACTTTGCATTTATTTATGTATTTGCCAATATTCCTAGTTAGACTATAGGTTTTATGTACATATGCAATGCCTAAAGTAAAATTGCTGGTCAAAGGTATACACATTTGGAAGACGAAAAGTATTGTTAAATTTACCATCTTTAGAGGTTGTACCAATTTATACTCTTACTAAACTATAGGCTTTATGTCATTTGTATTACAATGTGTTCTTAGCACATAGTAGGTATTCAATAAATATGAACAGATGGAATTCTAGGAGGAGAAACATAAATTAAGGCAGAAAGACAGGAAGGTATGTTAGATTGGGGAGTTCTTTGTTTGACTAAATCACTTTTTCTTTTAGTTCCCCTTTCCTCTGATGGTGACTTGAAAATTTGGAATAATTCACCCATCTAGTACTTAGCAGAAGCAGCAGGCAGAACTCTGAGTTTGGGGTTAGACCTAAGTTTGAACACAAGCTCTGCAACACTCAAGCTTTATGACCTTGGGCGGATGCCTTAGCCACTGTAGTCTTCCATTTCCACATCTTTGAAATGAAGGTGATGACCTTCCAGACTGGAGTGAAGGTCAGGAGATAAATGTATAAAGTACCCGGTCCATTGTGCAGCCTGGATGTGGGGGTTATAATAAGGTCCTTTCCCAAAATTTGGGAATAGAAGCAACAATGCTCTCTAACAGCCAAACTGGAAATTGAGCACGTAAAGCATCTGAGCAGAGATGAAAGATGACAATGAAGTGACCAGCAGGACACCAACCTGGCTAAAGTTGGCAAAATACCTAAAGGAGGATATGGCAATAAAAGGCATTGGTCAGATACAAAGCCCAGAAAAAGCACACTCAGAGGCAAACTGAGGCTGTGCCTCTGAAGCCGTGTCCCAATAGGCCCCAAAATTCAGTCTAAAAGGTCATTCTCATCATGCGAACATATCCATCTGTCTGTCCAAACTTAATGCTGCTCCACTTTTGAATCACACAAACGGTTCTTTTTGTTCAGATTCCATAGTGACCAAAACCTTTCTGATAGTTTGGGTTCCTCTCTGGCCTGTCCACAGGGAATCTTCGCTGGTCAGGCCCACCTGGCCAGCCAGCTCTCCTCAAACCAGCATCCCACTCAAACCGCTGTGTTCTCTTTTATTCTAGAGGTTAGGCATGACAACGTGATCCAGATGGGGAGGAAACAGCAATCACATTTTTGTCTAATTTACAGCTCTAATTAGGGGAGATAAGAAGAATAGAGCCTGAGAAGAAATTGTCCAAGAATTGGAAAATTGTCAGAGCACCCACGACACTTTGGAGAAGGCACCCTTGTGAACTTCGCCTTTGCAGCTAAACTGATCTCACACCAACTCTGCTAGGAAGACAGGGCAAGCACTTGATGCCGTATTTCTTCATTTATTCATACCCTGCTTGTTCTTTAAAGGACTTAGGTCAAGCAGGCATTAAAGGCCATCCTCCTTGACTAGTGATAAAACTGGAGAGGTGAAAGGAAGAGGTCTGTACAGGATCAGATCATTTTTAATACAGAAGTCCAGAGACCAAACCGTGGCTTTTTCAGTCCAATTACAAAGCTCTTGCCAAAGAACCAAACTGAAGATGAGAAAGGAAGGGCACGTGTTCTAAACAGGATGCTGACTGCAGAAGGCTTGAGGATGGTCTTAGATTAGGACTGGAGTTCTGTGATCTGTAATTCAGTTTTTATGCTTTTGTAATTTCCTTATTTTAATCTTTCGAATTCTTTTAGATTTTTTTATTTATTATAAAAGAAGACGACTTTTGAGTCCAACCATAGCAGCAGCTTATATTGAACTAGCCCTCCCACTGAAAATAACAGATGAACTAAATATAGAAGACAACCACGTAAAGGCACTGGAGAGCCACCCATGCAGATGCTTCCTGAGAGAAGGTAGGCATAAAAAGCAAACTCCGTGTTCACCCTGTCCCAATTCACAGGACAGGGAAATAGACTCAGTGGTAGTTCCATTGGGCTGAAGAGACAGATTACAGTTCAAAGCTGCTGAAGTGGCTGGGACTTGGTGGTAAAACCCCCAAAAGGAGAGAATTGCAGAGAAATGAACTCAAAAAGGGTTATGCAACCTCCCCTGGAGATGTTTAACTCCGAAGCTGAGCAAGCACAGGCTGAATCTACATGAAAACTAACAGAAAGCAGCAGCCGGGAGGCTAGAGAGCTGTGTAGAACCGTCTGCAGCAGCGTGGTACTGAAGAGACAGAGGTACAAGGTCCACCAGGTGGAATGGCAGTATCCGAACCTCTGGTTGCGACCACAGAAAGCCCATAGCCTGGTAAGAGAGGCAAAACCAAAATGGACCAACTCTAACAAAGCCTAAGACCAACCCTTGAAGGCAGTATGGTGATTTGCCTACAGTCTGTCTGCCTCCCTTTGAGAAGAAACATGAAACAGTCGAGAGCCTGAAAAAAGTTAATAACCAATAAGCTGTTTTAAAATAGGAGAAAAAAATTGAATAACAGAAAATGCTTGATTTCTCTCCCTGCCCCAAGAAAGCAAGAAAGGAGAAAGAAAGGAATAAAACCAGGAAAAGAAACAACTAACAAGATAGCAGACTTAAACATAAATCTTTCAATAATTAACATTAAATGTTAATATGTCATGACTCCAATTAAAGATCAGAATTACTTTTGAATAAAAAAGCAAAACGAGCCAGGCACAGTGCCTCATGCCTATAATTCCAGCACTTTGGGAGGCCAAGGCTGGAGGATTGCTTGAGGCCAGGAGTCCAAGACCAGCCTCAGCAACATAGCGAGACTTCATCTCTACAAAAAATAGAAAAATTAGCTGTAGTACACCTGTAGTCCCAGATACTAGGGTGGTTGAGGCAAGAGGATTTCTTGAGCCCCGGGGTTTGAGGTTATAGTGAGCTATGATGACATTGCACTCTAGCCTGGGTAATAGAGTGAAACACTGTCTCAAATAAAGCAAAATCCATGTGCTATTTACAAGAGATTCAATTTAAATATAAGAACCCTACGCACCTGCTATGCCCTGCGCCACACCCTGCATGGACCTTGCCCTGCCCACATGAACAGAAGTTTTTCCAAAGAAGATAGACAAAGGCCAACAAACATATGAAAAGATGCTTAACATCACTAATCATCAGGGAAATGAAAATTAAAACCACAATGAGTTACTACCTTACCCCTATCAGAATGGCCATTAATATAATAAAAAGTCTAAAAACAATAGATGCTGGCATGGATACAGAGAGAAAGGAATGCTTATTCACTGTTGGTGGGACTGCAAATTAGTACAACCTCTATGGAAAACAGTATGGAGATTCCTCAAAGAAATAAATGTAGACTTACCATTTGACCTAGCACTATCCAAAGGAAAAGAAGTCATTTTATAAAAAAGATACCTGAGCCCGAATGTTTATTGCAGCACAATTCACAATTGAAAGATGTAGAATCAGCCTCAGTGCCCATCAATTTATGAGTGGATAAAGAAAATTAGAAAATATTTAAAACTAAATAATAGTGAAAATATGACATATCAAAACATCTGTGCTGCAAGTAAAGTGGAAGTTAAAGGGAAGTTCATAGCTTTAAATGTATATATTTGAGAAGAACGATTGAAAATCCACATGATCTAAGTTTCCATCTTAAGAAGCTAGAAAAAGAAGAGCAAATTAAACCCAAAGGAATTAGAAGGAAGACAATAATAAAGACAGCAGCAGAAATCTTTGAAATAGAAAACAAATATGTAATAAGAAAAGTCTACAGATTTTAAAAGGACTTGAGATGCCTCCCTTTGTTTCTTTTTTTTTTTTTTTTGAGACAGAGTGTCACTCTGTCACCCTGGCTAGAGTGCTGTGGCATCAGCTCAGCTCACAGCAACCTCAAACTCCTGGGCTCAAGTGATCCTCCTGCCTCAGCCTCCCGAGTAGCTGGGACAACAGGCATGTGCCACCATGCCCGGCTAATTTTTTCTATATATGTGTTTTTAGTTGTCCATATAATTTCTTTCTATTTTTTTAGTAGAGACGGGGTCTCGCTCTTGCTCAGGCTGGTCTCGAACTCCTGAGCTCAAATGATCCACCTGCCTCGGCCTCCCAGAGTGCTCCCTTTGTTTCTTAGTAAAGGTTTGTTTTAGTTCTTCCTTCTCTATTTTATTTACTTATTTTGCCTTATTTTTGCCCTAGGTAGGACTTCCATTAGGTTGTTGAATACAACATCCTTACCTTTTTCCTGATCTTAGGGGAAAAGTGTATAATTTCTCACCATTAAGTATAATGGTAACTGTAGGTTTTTTGTAGATGCTCTTTATAAAGTTGAGGAAGCTCCTCTCTATTCCTAGTTTGCTGGGAGTTTTTATCATGAATAGATATTGGATTTTAACACATGCTTTCTGTGTATCAATTGATATGATCATATGATTTTTCTTCTTTAGCCTCTTGATGGGGTGGATTACATTGATTGATTGTGAATGTCGAACCAGCCTTGCATATCTGAAATAAATCCCACTTGGTCGTGGTGTACAATTTTGTTTTATACATTGTTGGATTCAATTTGCCAATATTTTATTGAGGATTTTTGCCCCCATGTTCATGAGAACTACTGGTCTATAGTTTTTCTTTCTTGTAATGTCTTTATCTGGTTTTGGTATTAGAGTAATGCTGGTCTGATACAGTAAATTAGGAAGTAAAGGTTTGTTTTTAAAAGTTTCTTTGAACCCTGACGATCCTAAAGGGTGGTCTTTGTGAGACCGGAATGGCTTTATTTGGAGGGCCCAGGAAGATCCGGTAGAACTGGAACAAAAAGCTAGGTAAACATGCTAGCGGTAAAGATTGTGGGATAGTAGTTATGGTTGTTTGCTCCCCTGCTAGGCTAAAATCTAGCTGAGAAGGTTATATACACACATGCATATTAAATTAACAGTGGAAGAAGAGTATATTGGCCATAAAACACCTTAGAGACAACAAATGATGTACGATTTGAGAAAGGGACTTTGGTAAGTCTCTTTCTTCTAAACTGAGTTTACAGTTTCTTTGGCTCTTCTCCCACCTAGATGGCCCAGGATAGGGGAACAGATATGTGAAACACGCCACAATTACACTAAATGATTCAGTATTCTATGCTCGGGGAAAGGTAAACACACCACAGTAAAACAGTATCAATTGAAGTTCCTATAATTCAAAGGTACCTTATTCTATACAAGGTTGAAAAGCATACCTTTGTAATATGGAGACAGAGACCACTAATCTGGTTAATGGTGTAAGCAAAACTCTGTTGGAGGCAGAAATGGAAGAGGGAATGGTTAGGACTTACTTAAAAAGAACAAACATTTCAATCCTGTTAACAATTATGGTAAAGCTTCATTAAGTTGGACTGTACCAATTTGGCATTTGTACTAAAATTCAGTACTAGTGCTAAATTCTGCCTTTGCTAAATATGTCTTTCTTCAAGATGGAAGGGTGTTTAAAAGGCTTTCTTTGAATGTCGAAACACCATTAAGTAAAAAGTAATTATGTTTACAGAATATTCTTATTTTACAGAATAACCTCTATTTTAAGATACACCATCAGTTATAGTTTGTCATTAATTTAGAATATTCAGAAGACAAAAGCACTATTTAATAAACAATTTTAAGACACATCTTAATTTTGGAAATAATGTCTGTGAAAAATGTCCATTTTAGGATTAAAGAAATTTGCAGCCCACTAGTCCTTGCTGAGCTCCAGACCCTAATAATCCAACTGCTTGTTGGACACATCCATTTCTATTTTGACATTCTTGAAATTGAATCCATCGTCCCATCAATCCCCTCACCCAAATCTGCTTCCATTTCTCTTGTCCATTTCTATTTCCATTATCAAAACTTTGCTGAAGTCAGAAACCTTGACTCTTTCTTTCTTGTCACTCTCCACATCCAATTGACCAACTGAGTTCTGTCCTCTTTACCTCCTAGGTGTGTTCTGACCCCACCCACTCTCTCACACGCCCACTGCCGCCATCCCTGCTCCCACCACCAGCCTCTCTCTCCTGGAAGATTGCAGCAACTTCCCCACTGATCTGTGCCTTCTGCTCACTGCAGCTGGAACAGTCTTTTCAAAACCCTCCACTTCTTCAAATCTTTTCAATAGTTGTGCAAGGCCCAAATGCTCATTATGACAATCTGAGGCCCTTGTGACAGGAACCAGTGCTTGGTTCTGCACCGTCTCACTCCACTTGCCTCCTTGCTTGAGAAACCCCAGCTGTCTTGACTTTTTTTTCGTTCCTCGAGCATTCATAGAAGGCTCTGTCCAATTTCTGAGTTGCCTCTCTTCCCCTTTGGTTAATCTATACACAGACACCTTACAGGCCTCAGCCACAAGGTCCCTTCCTCAAGGAGGCTTTCTCTGACCCCCAGATTAGACGAGGTCCCTCTGCTCTATGCTCCCACAGCAGGATAGTCCCTCACATTCATCACACATCACACTAGTCATCATCAGTTCAAACCCATCTTTCCCAGTAGAGTGCAAGATATATTTCCACAGTGTGCTTAACACCTGGCACACAGTAAGTTCTCCTTAACATGTTCTCTCTTAACATGTTCTCCTTAACAAGTTCTCTCTTAACATTAAAGAGTAATGTTATTAAAGAATAAATTTTATTAAAGGATACAGTCAAATATTTGCTGCATAAGAGCTTAGACTCTGGAATCAGACTGCTGCATCCATATTCTAACTTCCCCACTTATTAACAAGGTGACAAATAGAAGGTGACATTTTGTGTCCCAATTTCTCTCTTTATAAATGGGTATAACATGCTACATACTTCATGGGGAGTTACTAGGACTGAATAAATTTGTGCAAGTAAAGCACTTAAACCATTGTCTGGCACATACAAAGCACTCAACAAGTATTAGTTAGCATTATCTTATTTATCTGTTCCAAGAACACTAGAAGGAATCATATTCAGTCAACTGAGGGGTATATACAGCAAGAATTTGAGTAAGGGAAAGGTAACTGTCTTGAGATGGAACTACCAAAAGTTAACATAAAAAGTGTATATTCAGCCCTCACCTGAAGTAGTCCTTCCTTCAGTGATGACTTGGATATATTGAATCGAGGTAGCAGAATGCATCTTCCAGTCCAGACTCTAAGATTAAGTGAGATAATGTACATTATGAGCATTTAGAAAACCATAAAGTATGATCCAAATGTTTGTGGCATGATTACTACTATTATTAGCAGGGTAATTCTATTGCCCAAGCAATGATATCGTAATCTGTCTGAAGCAACACAATCGCATGTAATCACAAAGACCTATTAGAAGGGCAGAGGAACTGAAGAACTGGGAGGGCAAAAATTGGTAATGTTTATCCAGCACAATCCAAACAAGAGGGATGTGCATGTGAGACAAGATGGGTAACATTCACAGAACAAAGCTCCTCCTGAGACCGTACAAATACCTTGGTTCTAATGGTCAATATGACCAGACAGTGGTAAGTTAGTTAAGTTAGTGGTAAGTAGTTCCTGCCCTCATGTTACATTCCAAAAAAATAGTTGCACACAAAAAGAATATAATTGTATCTGGTGCTAAGTACTGTATTAGACTGGAGGATCAGGAAAGGTTTCTCTGACACTTTTAAGTGGGGCTGTCAGTTAACCAGGTGATGGGGTGAGGGAAGAGCTGTCAGGCAGAAGGTAACAGAGCACAGTGTGTTTGAGGACCTGAAAGGTCCATACAGATTGGGAGGGGGAGAAGGGGAAAGAGCACACAAGAAATGAAGCTGGAGAGGTAGGCGGGGACCAGATCACAAAGGCCCTTAGTAGCCACTTGGAAGTAGTTTGGATTTATTTTGAGTATAAAATATAAGAACAAGATTACTTATGATGGGATTTGTGCTTTTAAAAGATCCTTTTGGTTGCTGTGTAAAGAATGGATTAGAAAGGGCATTAAAACAGAAATGGAGAGACCAGTTAGGAGAATTTTATGAGAGTCTAATCAAAGGATAATAGTAACTTGGATAGTTACTTGGATAGTAACTTGGATAGATTTTATGAGAGTCTAATCAAAGGATAATAGTAACTCCCACAAGAGTGGGAGCACTGGACAGAAGGGGACAGACTGGTGCTATGTGTAGGAGATGGGATTCACAGAGCTTGGGGACAGACTGGATGCAGAGAAGGAGCACAAAGGAGCAGTTCCAGGATTCTGGCATGAACAATTGGGTGGAAGAGTTGCCTTCCATTCACTAGAATGAGCAAGGAAGGATGAAGGAGAAATAGATTAGAGGTGGCTCTGGGTGAGAATGTAGATATTATGGAGTGAACAAGAGGTCAATTTGAATAAGTTATATTTAGGAAGCCTGTAAGACCTCCCAGGGGAGAGGTATCAAGAGTCAAGTGGCCATTTAGGTATGTGGCAGTGAAGCTTAGAGAGATCCAGTCTGCCCCGGACATTTGGAGGTCGATGGTGCATATAAAATCATTTAAAGCCCTTGGGATTAGAGAAGTCACCTGGGGGAAAATGTAGAAAAGAAGCAAAGAGAACCACCAGTCTCTTGTGAGCTATATTCTCATCAGTCAGATCCCTACAGCCTATCAACTCTTGATGGACTAACAAGATCAGGTTTCCTAACTTTATGATCATTTCTTCATCCATGGTGACTCCAGCAAGGGAGCAGCACAGCATTCCACTGTTGACAATTCTTTAAAACACAGCAAAGATTATTATCACCATTGTACAGAGAAAAAAGTGGCTATGAAAGTGTAAGTGATTTGGTTAAAATTGCGGAGTCAGTGAGAGAGAGACAGGACTGGGACTCAATTCAGGACATGCAGTTAGCATGCAGGCCACTCGGAAGAGCTCTTTCTGCCTTTTGAGAATAGATCCCTACCATCATCACCTTGTGAAGAAAGGTCGAAGTTTGTGATCCTGATGGGAAGACCATAGAAAAAAGAAATCTCTTAGGCAAAATTCAATTATAAGCCTGTGAGAACAAGAGATCATCACCAACTCAGGAAACTATTAATAAGGCTCCATGGGGATGTGGACTGTGAAGGGTAAGGAGGAATTAGAGTGGGTGAAGGGGGGGGGGAATCTTAGATTTAAGGACATAATGAGCCAGAATGCGGGGCACACAAGGGCAGGTCTTACCAGAAAAGAGGGATGGTAAGTGGACTTCATTTCACACATCAATTGCAATAGATCGGTAATGGGTCAGTGCGGGAGGGGTAGCAGGACTTGTCAAGGGCAAGAGATGAGGAATTGGAGGCATCACACACTTACCTTTCCCGGACTAAACAGTTTGTGTGGGTGACTAGGGGAAAACACATTTGCATAGCTTGGACCGGGGTCAGATCATGTCTGCATGGAAAACCAGTCCGAAAACATTGAGTTTAATTTAGTAGTCCACAAATGGCCTTTAGAGATTATTGAAAAGGGAGGAAATATAATGAAACCTTCAGCAAAATTAACATGTTGGTGGTGGTGTGCCACATAAGATAAAGATGGGAAAGACTGGAATCCCAGAGGAAAACTAAGAGCCTATGAGCTTGATGTAAATCAGTGGCTTTTCAAATTTTTCTTAGCAGGGAACCCCTTCTTTTTTATTTTTTTTATCATTCTTTTTTTTTTTTTTTTTAAGGAATCTGTAACTGGTTGTGAACAGATAACCCTTTGTAAAATCAAATCTCATGTGAAATCCCAGCAGTATAAAGCAGAAAAAAAATCTGATCTCTTTATTAAGGCAATTTATTTTATGGCTTTAAACATATATGCTTATAGTAGAGTTGACCAAAAGATAAAGGAAATTGATTGAATATACACAAAGTTTTAATCTGGGGTGATGGAAGACAGATGGAAGATAGATATTAGCTTTGGCATCCAAGCGTCCAATTTATTTCTGAATTTTATTTTGGTTTTATAGTAGCAAGAAAGATCTCCTCAAGTCACACGATTCACAGAGATAAGTACTTGCATATGATAATTTTTGTTTGTTTGTTTTGTATTTTACAATTTGCCTGCAATCCCAAAGTACCCTTTGATTAAACTAATCCAGAAGGTAGTGTCATAGCAATGTTTGTTTCCTTAACAAAAATATAAATAACAAGAAGCCTCCAAAGCAAAGTAATAAAAAAAAAAAAAAAGTGAGGCTACCTATACAGTGAGATTATCAAGCTAGGCCAGGGGATAGACCATGTGCTAGTGTCAGGGCCAGTGTCAGGGCCTGAAAGACGCTCGCTGTGGAGTCTGTCCACACATTTAATCAAGTGTAGTGCGCCTGAGCAGTACTAGTAGCTTCGTTTATAGTTTTATATGAGCAGATGTGCACAGTCTGGAAGTGAGAAAAGAACAGTCTGCAGTTTCAGCTTTCCCAATATCGAGGACACTAGGCTGTGCATTTATGTTTGCATCTGCTGGTGTCTAGATTCTTTATTTTCCTTGGGTTGCCCCAAGACTTCAGGAAAAAAACTACTAGGGCGGGGTGAGAGGTGGGGTTGGGTAAAGAAGAGGAGGAGGTGCCAGGTCTGAAATTTTTTTCTAGGTAATAGAGGAGTCTCCATAATATATTTAGTGATAGGTTTGGATTAACACAGATGATGTACAAATGAAGTGAGCAAATTCCATTCCCGAATACAAATGTATTCCGTAATACATACCCAATGTTTGGAGGAACTTTGTATTTAAAAAGAAATTTAAAAAGTGCTGATAATTCCCACCCTCAGGTTAAAGAAGGATGTTTGAATCATTTATGTTCCAGAAATTTTAGGACCATAAAGAGCACAGACACTGTGGGGAATAGGTGTCATTTACATTTAAGCATACTTAGAGTCTGTCTTTTGATATTATAGAGGTTTATTCATTTGTTTTTAGATCTAGGGCAGGAAAGAAATCTTTAGGAGTAGAAAAAACCTATTTATACTTACTGGGATAGCAAATTAGTATTCCATTTTTTAGAGCTGCAAAATTAAAATCTAGGTTTTCCTGAGTTTAAATTACTAATCTTGTTATGCAAATTAAGAATAGTTCACTTTTCTTTGATGAATATTTGGTCAGCTCCTGTTAAGGAAACTAAATTAAATTTAAACAATTTCATATACAAACTTGGATAATTAAATACCCTTAAACATTTTAAATTGCATTATAAATTTAATAGAGTCAGTTTTATTTTAGACATTTCAAATGCCTGCAGAGCTAATTTATAATCTAACAAGCAAAACCTGCCCCAAGTACTTAAATAACTCTTACAAATCTAACACATTAAATGTATAAATATGGCAAATTAAATTCTCTTAAACATTCCAATTCCTCAGAAAAAGGAAGGGTATTAATACTGAAAGAAATGGGGAAATTGGGGAAAGAGAAGGTAGCTTGATAGAGTCATGCTGATAGGAGTCCTTACAGATGTGCCCTAAGAAATGGGTACTAAGAAATCAGAACTGCCAGAGTCCTCAACATACACATGCCCAAATCCCACCCTGGACCCACTGAATCTCATTTGCTATGGAGATTTTGAAAATGCTCCCTGATTCCTGATATTGTTCGTGTCTCCCCAAATTCCTACCTCCCCCATCCTCACCCCACATATTACACTCTCTGCCTACTTGTGAGTCACGGGCTGAAGTGCCGAGAAAAACTGCTGGAGAGATGCAGATATGACAGCAATCACCTAGAGGGAAGACTGTCTCCCTTCACAAGCAAATGTTTAGAGAGTAGAACATCAAGGCTTGGGAGGACACCCAGAGAGGGGGCAGAAAGAAGAGAAGCTTAAAAAAGAAATGATAGAATTCTATATCTAACTAACTACATTTCTAAGACAAAATAACAAAGTTGTAACACTTACCCTTTGCCCTTAGTATATATGAGAAACAAAAGGCTGGGCTTTACCCTCCAAATATATACAAGGGGACTTGTAAAAGTTCATGGAAAACGTGTATTATGAAAAAACTACGCATGAATTTCAAAATCTTTTTGCACCAAAATAAACTCATACTAACTTGCTGTAACATGTCTGAACAGGATCTAGTTTGAGGAACTAACAAGGATAAGACATCAGTTTGAAAAGAGCCTCTATCACAGCAACATGAATTCTATTAAAATTGAAGCAAGAACAAAAACATCAGATTTATGGTGATGCTTGGGTGGAAGAATGGTGAAATCATTGATGCTTTTACAAAAAGTTTATGGGGACATTGCTCCAAAGAAATCAGTAGTTTACAAATGGATAACTCATTTCAAGAACGGACAAAGTGATGTCGAAGGTAAAGCCTGCAGTGGCAGACCATACACATCAATTTGGGGGCAAAAATTAATCTTGTTTGTGCCCTAAGTGAAGGCCAACAATTAGCAGAAACAAAAGCCAATATCATAGACATCTCAACTGGTTCAGCTTAGATAATTCTGACTGAAAAATTAAAGCTGAGCAAACTTTCCACTGGATAGTTGCCAAAACTGTGATGCCCAGTTGAGCTGCGGACAAGAGCAGAGCTTTCAATGGAAATTTTAAGTAAGTTGCATCAAGATCCGGAAGCATTTCTTTGAAGAACTGAAACACGGCTTTCTCAGTACAATCCTAAAGACAAGGCATAATCCAATCAATGGCTACCAAGAGGTGTGTGTGGCCCTGTCAAAGCAAAAGAGTAAAGGTCACGGCAAGAGTTTTTTGGGATGCTCAAGGGATTTTGTTTGTTGACTTTGTGGAGGGTCAAATAACAATAACATCTGCTTATTATGAGAGTGTTTTGAGAATGTCAGCTAAAGCTTTAGCGGGAAAACCCAGGAAGGTTGCCCCAGACAGTACTTCTCCACCAGGGCGGTCTCGTGCTCATTCCTCTCATCCTACTCATTCCTCAAAATTTAGGGAGAGTTTCGATGGGAAATCATTAGGCATCCACTTCAAAGTTCTGATATGGCTCCTTCTGACTTCTTTTTGTTTCCTAATCTTAAAAAAGCACGAATTTTTTCTTCAGTTAATAATGTAAAAGAGACTACATTGATATGGTTAAATTCCCAGGACCTGCGGTTCTTTAAGGATGGAGTAAATGACTGTGATCATTGCTTACAAAAGTGTCTTTTTTTTTTTTTTTTTTTTTGAGACAGAGTCTCACTCTGTTGCCCAGGCTAGAGTGAGTGCCGTGGCGTCAGCCTAGCTCACAGCAACCTCAAACTCCTGGGCTTAGGCGATCCTACTGCCTCAGCCTCCCGAGTAGCTGGGACTACAGGCATGCACCACCATGCCCGGCTAATTTTTTCTATATATATATTTTAGCTGTCCATATAATTTCTTTTATATTTTTAGTAGAGATGGGGTCTCGCTCTTGCTCAGGCTGGTCTCGAACTCCTGAGCTCAAACGATCCGCCCACCTCGGCCTCCCAGAGTGCTAGGATTACAGGCGTGAGCCACCGCGCCCGGCCTACAAAAGTGTCTTGACCTTGATGGAGCTCATGTTGAGAAATAAAGTTTATATTTTTATCTTTTAATTCCATTTTTCCACAAACTTTTTGAAAGCCCCTCATGTATGTATGTGTGTGTATGTATGTATGTGTCTGTGTGTGTAAAATGAAATGTCTTAGAATAGAAATCTGGTGCTGAAAATCTACTTTTGAATTCTAATAAGAATATGAGGGTATGACCAATAGTAAAATATTTACAGGTTAACTGCAGGGTTCTGATAGAGAATTTTTCCAAGGGACCCCTGACCTGAATGACATAAGGAATTCAGTCACCAACCCTGAGTGAGGACTGGTAGAAGTTGTGGGAGAAATTCGGGTGATATTCCTTTTCTCTAGACTGTGCACTTTTGTTTAGAAGATGAGGCTAACCCACATATAACAATAAAAGATGGTGTATAATCAAATGCTAGGTAGAGTGGGACAGTCCATAGGTGGAGTAGGGGATGGGAGAAGGAAGGTTTCTGGAAGAAAGCAGGTTAGGCTTTACAGACATAGAAAGACATCGGCTGAATCTCACGGAATGGGTAAAACGTGGACCCTCACCCACGCAGGGGCCTCTGCGTACCTTGAAGGAAAGGCCCAGTAGGGAAATACTGACAATTTGGGGTAAGTTGATCACATTTTCCATAAAAATATCAGCACATATGGTCTGACACACGGTCTAACAACAGGAAAGAATATTTTTAATTGGGGCTGTCCCAGAAAATCTAGAACATATGGTTACTCTCTTTACGGGCCAAGAAAATACTAATTACAAGAGAGGGCTGAACTGACCAACTCTAGGTAGACGAGACACAGCCACTGCCACGTAAGAGGCTGCCAAACCGTTTCCCTCCAGTCATCAGGGTTTATAGTCTTTGTTAAGGTTTCTGTTAATATTTTCAGAAGAAGGGTCAGTGCCTGACTTATAAAAGACAAGGTGGAGAAACTCTATTTTGATTTCTTCAATTACATTTTTTAGGATTCTCTCAATTGCCTCAAATAATTTTTGTATTAGGCAGGGCATAAATAATGAATGCAAAAATGTTTCTTCCACCTGGGGTAATAAAATAAGATCCAATTAAAAATTTCCTCCCCCTAAAGAAAAAGGGAACATCCATACCCCTTGAAGTTCCCGAGCTTGTTATCAGAGCTCTTATTCATGCTGAAAAATACATTTTAGACTACCAAGGCGGTTATATGCAATTTTGTTCTTTAATTCCTTAATGTCTTGCTGTTTTTCTCATTAGAAGCTTGCTGTCTGAAATAAAATGCATGTCAGAAGGTTCATAATCTAGTTTTGCAATTTAATAATCTTAGAAATTATTGGAAAAGAAACAGTTTTAAGGGCTTCAACTCAAGTCTTGGCAGGTTAGAATATCTTCCATTACTACACCTTTCAGCCCATCCCAGAACTCAGAGATCTCTTGCCAACTCGTTCTCAATATGATCAAGAAAATGTACAGTTTTCCCCTTTTTTGGTCAGTGAATACGTTAACCAAGATGATATGGTACTCATTGCTGATGGACAACCACAAAGCCACATATTTGAGCAACTCTTTTCCCTTACTTCTTTCTTTCTTTTTTTTTTTTTTTTTGAGACAGAGTCTTGCTCTTTTGCCCTGGCTAGAGTGCTGTAGCATCAGCCTAGCTCACAGCAACCTCAAACTCCTGGGCTTAAGCGATCCTCCTGCCTCAGCCTCCCAAGTAGCTGGGACTACAGGCATGTGCCACCATGCCTGGCTAATTTTTTCTATATATTTTTAGTTGTCCAGCTAATTTCTTTCTATTTTTTTTTTAGTAGAGACAGGATCTCGCTCTTGCTCAGGCTGGTCTTGAACTCCTGACCTTGAGCTATCTGCCCGCCTCGGCCTCCCAGAGTGCTGGGATTACAGGCGTGAGCCACTATGCCCGGCCTCCCTTACTTCTTCTTTTTTTTTTTTTTTTTTTTGAGACAGAGTCTCACTCTGTTGCCCGGGCTAGAGTGAGTGCCGTGGCGTCAGTCTAGCTCACAGCAACCTCAAACTCCTGGGCTTAAGCAATCCTACTGCCTCAGCCTCCCGAGTAGCTGGGACTACAGGCATGCGCCACCATGCCCGGCTAATTTTTTGTATATATATATTTTAGTTGTCCATATAATTTCTTTCTATTTTTAGTAGAGACGGGGTCTCACTCTTGCTCAGGCTGGTCTCGAACTCCTGACCTCGAGCGATCCACCCGCCTCGGCCTCCCAGAGTGCTAGGATTACAGGCGTGAGCCACCGCGCCCGGCCTCCCTTACTTCTTAAACAAAATATTAAATGCATCTTACACTATATGTGTTCCTGATAATAGCAAAAAGACATGTCTTTTTTTTTTCTCTCAATTTTCCATTATTATTTGAGGCCTCAAAACACTTGGGTATATTTAAAGAAAGACAAAACCCAATTTTCATTAGCTATAGTTGCTAAAGAGGGGAAACAACTAAACATACAACAATAGAAAAGGAATGTTTTACACCCATTAAAATAAAAAAAAATTATGTTCAACCTTAAAAGGAAGAAAAGTCTGACATATGCTACAAACATGGATGAACCTTGGAGACATTATGTTAGGTGAAATAAGCCAGACACGAAAAGACAAGTACTGTATGATTTCACTTATATGAGGCTCCTAGAGTAGTCAAACTCATAGAGACAGAAAGAATGCTGGTTGCCAAAGGCTGGGAGGAGGGGAGAGATGAGCAGTTATTGTTTAATAGGTACAGAGTTTCAGTTTTTCAAGATGAAAAAAGTTCTAGAAATGGATAGTGGTGATGGTTGTACAACAATGTGAATGTACGTAATGCCACTGAACTGTATACTTAAAAATGATTAAATGGTAAATTTTGTGTTATGTATATTTTAGCACAATTTTTTAAAAATCAAAAATTATGAAAAAACTTCTAGATATTGGTATTACTGATTATCCACATACATGAAAACTCTCTGTCTTTACCCTAACACCTCCATCTAATGCTGACGGGTGGATTTGTTCATGGCCTTTGGAGAATTGAGCACTCAGTAAATGCAGGTGGTGGCAATGGAGTGACAAGTTATTTTCCTGGTCTCCTTGTATACATAAATGTCAATACATTTTAATATCCATTTTAATAAAAACTGTAGCTAAGTTTCTTAAGTGTCTACTATATACTGAGTGCTGGTCTAAGTATTAAAATTCTCACTACAACTCTATGAGATTTTATATATGATGTTAACAAGTATCAGAGGTAATTAATTTGCCCTCTGTCACCAGCCAGCAAGTGGTACAGCAACAGGGGTATTAATCACACCAGTATGGCTCCCAGTACACATATTTTACAGCATTAGTCTAAAGCTAAGTTTTTAGAAATCAAAGGAGCCTAGTATAAATATTACTATTTTCATGGGTAAATCTTTCATTTCTTCAATAAACATTTGTTAAGCACTTACCATGTTTCAGGCAACGGGCCAAGTGCTAGAGATGAATGAAGCTAATAGGACATAGTCTCACAATCCAATACAGAGTGAGAAATAAGTGACGGATACACAAAAAGGTGTGATAAAGAATACCGTGGGGGCCACAGAGAAGAAGGGCTCAGTTCTACCCAGAGTGGGGCATTTTACCTATGTTTTTCCCTTTGTATATTCTGGGAAACACTTTTACTCTTTAATTTCACTGGTATAACATGTAAATAGATTGGGCATCATTAAAAAGTAAAACAAGTATCAGAAGATATTTGAGGATTCAAGATACAAGAGGATGGAAAACATTCTAGATGGTCTACGTTAACATAAGGAGACCAGCTAGAAAAGCCAGATCACAAGATAGAGGAGAGTAACTAATTTTATTACTAAAAGTAATAAAAAGGGCAATGTAAGCAAAAAACATTTAGTGTATATACTCAAAGAGTAGGGTAACCTACAACAGAATTCAAGGACTGTGCTGTATAGTCAAGGAGCCTACAATCTAACAGGGAGACAAAAGGCACAAATAAGAAACGTATTTTCAATCAATAATTCCTAATGGCAAATTAACATAAGCATTAATCAGGGGGAAGGCAGAGGAATAAAAACAATAAGATCCCAGAGGTTTGGGAGCCAATTTTGAAATAAAGGAGGGGTAATGCTGGTGAGGAGAAACAAGGCATTGCAGACCGGGAAGAGAAACCACGCCTAGCACAACCACGTTAAGAGGCAGCAAGCAGTGAAAGGAACTGTGCTATAGGCAACTATTCACAGATGACCGGGAGGAATTCAGTAGGAAGAGAAGTACTTACATGTTAATGGGCGAACACTGAAAAATATACTGCCAAGTTGCACAAATTTTAATTTTTCTGGTCATAGGAAAGGGAATCACTGCAATTGTGTGGATCCAATAAGCCAAAAGCTGAACTTCAAAGAGTTAAGAGGTTAAGTGTTTTACCTTATTAAAATGACGTCAACAGAAGGGCTCAAAATTTTCATCCGGCACTCACCACTGACTCTGAACTAGACCTTGGGTAACTGACTAAGTCTGGATCCAGTGTGGGAAAAGGGCAAGAGAGCAAGAGCCCATCAAAGACAGAAAGTCAGCTCTGCAAAGTCTAATAATAGCAGCTCTGCAATATTGCACATGTCACTAAGCACCAGGAGCTGTTGCAAAGGCTCTCCAAGGGTCTACTCGTGTCCTCTTCACTGTCTTCCTGGAGGGGGGAGGTAGTGGAGCTGGTTCCAGAGCCCAGGCTCTTAACCTCAGATGACCCCACCTTTCTACTGCTTTTAAAATGATTATGCAAAATTCTGTCTCTTGGAATGGAGGGACGATGAGTAATATTTATGAATGAATGCAATATAACAAATATTTCCAGCTGTGATCCATGTAGCATCAAGAATCTGTTTTATTTTCAATGAATTGACTTGTAGCCTGCCACATGCCATAAAGAATTTGAGACCGAATGAAAGGTTTATAGAGTAGATTGTGAATTTAGTTAGACTCTAAAGATGGCATCATAAAAAAATATTCTTCTGAATTTTGAAAAGTATTGAAAATGAGTCATGGAGAAGTTATTAGACTGGGTAGAGTTTATTCCCCAGATCTCTGTTTGTTTACAGCTCTAGAGACTTAGAATCAGCCAAGCCCTTCCTGGGAATTATGACATATACTCATCTGGGAACTCAGCAGGTATCAATTCACACCCCAATCTGATCCCTGAAAGATAATGACTTTGTAATATCAGGCATCAGAGAATAAATATTCATTTTCTGACACTCTGAAGAGAAGATAAATTTAAAATGTCAGCTGCATTTCATCATAGCTAGAAGAAAATGTGTTTCATTCCTGTTAAGCTATTAAGTAAAGAAGCTATGAAACATACACACACACTGAAGAAAAGAAGACTAAAAGTGGCAAGTATCAAAGCAAACATAACACTGTTTCCTAGAAATTACCAGTACTGTTAGGGTTGCAATGATACTGTTTGGTCTTTGATCTCAGCTTTCTCAGCCTTCTTCGTGATGCAATTGCTTTTTAATTGCTAGATGTTATAGGCTCCGTTGTGTCCCCCACAAAAATCATAAGTTGAAGTCCTAACCCCTAGTACCTTAGAATGTGACTATATTTGGAGAGAGGATCTTTACAAAGGTAATTAAGTTAAAATGAGGTCACTAGGGTGGGGCCCTAATCCAATATGACTGATTTCCTAATAAGAAGAGGAAATTTGGACACAGACATACATGGAGGAAACATGATATGGAGACCCAGTGAGAGAACAGCCACTTAAAAGTCAAGAAGAGAGGACTCAGAAGAAACCAATCTTGCCAACACCCTGATGTTGGACTTCTAGCCTCCATATTATAAGAAAATTAATTTCTGTTGTTTCAAGCCACCCAGTCTGTGGTACTTTGTTAGGGCAGCCCTAGCAAACACTGCACCCTCCACTAGACTACAAGCTCGTTGAGGGCCAGCCTGCGTCTGGGTGTCTTCTGTACCCTGTATTCCCAGTACATACTGTGGAGCCTGGTACACAGTAGATGCTTAATAAATATTGTTGAATGCTGCCTGTAGCTGGATGTTTTGGCCCACTTTACTGGAGTACAGAAATTTAACCATTACCACAAATGGTCAAAGGAAATTTTCTTCCTTTATCAAAAAAAACCCCTTTATATTCAGATTTTTAAAATAGTGCCCATCCATTGTGAAAAATAGCAGTATAAAGAAGGAAAACATAATCACTAAAACCTTGCCACTTTGAGATAACTACTTTAAATTTGGACACTTTCTAGTCTTTTTCTATACATATATAAATTTTAACACAGTAGAAATAATACTGCATGATTTATTATGTCACATTTTCCCTGCATCATTAAAAATGCTTCATACACATTTTAAATGGCTATAAAATATATAATATCATATGTATCTTTCATAATTGAAATACTCATAATTAGAAATTCAAGTGTTTCTAGCTTTTTCTAGCATAATTAGCACTGCAATGAATATCCTTGTGTGAGAAAGCTTTTATCCACTTTTCTGAATTCTTTAAAGCAGTGGTCCCCAAACTTTTTGGCATCAGTGACTGGTTTCATGGAAGACAATTTTTCCATGGCCAGGGGCAGTCATGGGGGTGGCAGGGGGAAGGGTGCTGTGGAGCTCTGCAGCCTGGTTTCTAACAGGCCTCCAACTGGGACTGGAGGTTGGGGACTGAAGCATTAAAGGATGACATCCTAACACTACCATTATTGATTAAAAAGGTATGGGCATTATTAAAGCTTGACACACATTCTTCTATTGCTTTTTGATAAAATTAAACCAATTTATACCCTACAAGCAGTCCATGTGATTCCCCACTACACTTTACCCTTAAGCATTACTTTTACAAACCTTGCTAATTGTGTAAGATAATAATGGTATCTGAGTGTCATTTTAATTTGCATCCTTTGAATATTAATGAAGGTTTCCATTTTTCCCCATGCATTAACCATTCATATTAAATACTTTTGCCTTTTGAATTGTTGGTGTGTACCTTTTGAAAGGGGCTTTTCTGAACACTTTTGATGAAGTAATTTTCCAGCTAGGCCCCTAATGCAACATTGCCTATCCCTCAACAAAAGCCTCTACTTCTGAATTAATGAGACTACATATCCTAGAGTTGTCCCATAATCTTATCATCGGCTGATAAACTATAATGAAGTCTTTACTGTTCTGAATCGACAGAAAAACTTGTTCCAATTATTCACCTCCTATTAACAAAATTTTGCTACATCAATTGCTCATGGATATATTTAATGTAGCTATCTAAGTCTCTAAGTCTGAAATCAGATTTCTTTGTGGAATGAAAAGAAAGGTCTTAGTTCAAAATACACACACACACAGACACACACACACAGAACTTTTATGAGAAAGGCTGAGAGCACTCTACTCCCGACATTGTTTTGACACCTATTTCTCATCTGCATTTATTAAATTCAGGACACAGAAGAAATTAAAAATACAAATATTTTCCAACTGATTTACTCTAAAAGTCACATCTTTAGTAAAACAAAATGCTATAATTTGTATAAACCTTACAGGGCTTCTAATCAAATCTCTAAATCTTCAGATGGGGAAAATTTCAACAGAAATGATTTTGAAAATGGTAGTTGGCGGCCAATCTCAGTTTTAGAGAGAGAAACAGATCAGAGAGGTTAGATTTTGCAGGGATGTTGATGAGCAGGTAGGGGAGGCAGTCGAGTACAGTGGGAAAAAGACCCTGCAACTCTAAGTCCTTTGATGTGCTTCCCTTCTACATTCGTGCTTAGTCAGGACTCACCTCTTCTTGCTTCCCTTTCTCATCCTCACAGTGGAACAGGTGTCCCTGTGCCTCTCTAGGGATAACCCCCTCCCGTCTTCATCCTCCCTCCTCACACCTCCCGGTGTCCTCTGTCTCTTCCCCCTCTTCCATTATTACCCTTCCCCCTCTCTCCATCTGTTCCTCAACCTCAAAATACATTCCATTTTCCCCTTCCTAAAAAAGAACCAGGCCTCCTAGTTTACCCTATTTGCCCCCTTTTCAAACTCCTTGAAATGTACACTTTGTTTTTCCTCTTCCTCCAATTTCCTTCTCACCCGCATACACTCAAGTCACTGCTGTTCTGACTCTACTCCCATCTCTGATTAGGTTTGCCTGCTCTTGAACTTCATATAAATGATCTCAAACGGTGTGTACTCTTCTGTGTCTGGCTTCTTTATGCATTTATTCTTTTTTATTGTGGTAAAATATACCCAATGTGAAATTTACCATTTTAGCCATTTTAAATGTACAGTTCAGTGGCATTAAGTGCATTCAAATTGTTATGCAACCAACCATTACGCTACCATCCATCTCCAGAACTGATATTCCCAAATTGAAACTCTGTGCCCATTAAACAGTATCTCCTCATTGTTCCCTCCCTCCAGCTCCTCATAACACCAATTCTACTTTCTGTCTCTATGATTTTGCATATTCCAGGTACCTCAAAAAAGTAGAATCATGCAATATTTGTCCTTTTGTGTTTGGCTTATTTCACTTAGCATGTTTTCAAGATTCAATCATGTCATAGCATGAAGAAGAACCTCATTTCTTTTTAGGGCTGAATAATATTTCATTCTTTGTGTATACCACATTTTGTTTATCCATTGCCTTTACTATTAGTTCTTTGTTTATTTCTAATTCTTGGCTGACTCTTCCTTCTCTCTCCACCTTGTTAATGTGGGTTTCCCTGGGTTCCTCCTCAGCTGCTTCTGCTTTCTGTACACACAGTCCCTGGAGATCTCATCCACTCCCATGATGGAAGTACCCCGCCCATGCCAGAAACTTACAAATCTGTATTTTTCTAGTCAGGATCTCTCTCTGAGCACAGCATTTGCCTTCGAGTAATCACTTGGAAATAAAACAATGTGAAGTTTAAAACCTGGTTAAAAATAGGGACACTGTTGTTAGTGAATGGGATGGGGGATGGGAGAGAAAGAAAAGACTTTTACATTTTTTTTTAATTGTGGTTAAAAAATCCAACATAAAATTTACTATCATAACCATTTTTTAAAATATAGTTTATTTTTTAGAGTAGTTCTAGGTCCACAGCAAAATTGAGTGGAAGGTACAGAGATTTCCCATATACTCCTGCCCCTACGCTAGCACAACCTCCACCACTATCAAAATCCTGAGCTAGTGTGGTACATTTATTATGATAAAAGAAAAACTTTAGACAAAATAAATGTCACAGAGTTCATTTGAGCAAAGAATAATTCTCGAATCGACCAGTCCTCAGAATCAGAACAAGTTCAGAGAACTCTGCTCTGCAACATAGTTTTATTTATAGATAGAAAAAGGCTGAAGAAAGTAAAAACAAAGAACAAAAGAAGGATTGGTCATTTCAAAGCTGCTTTCCTTGTAAAGGTTAAAGCAGAGGGGACTTCCTCATAATGCTGGTTAAAACTGGCCTGTTTGGGGATTTGGCCATTTCTCTCCCCTAATGTCTGAGAAGGGCAGATAAACAACTTCGCTTGGCTTGGTGGTGTAGAACTTTAGCATGAGTGACTCCATTTTGGTTTGGTCTGTTGCAGCCTAGTGCAGGATCTCAGTCCAAATCAGTGGCCTCAAATAAATTTTATTTAATAATCAATGAACCCACACTGACACATCATTATCACCCAGAATACACGGCTTACGTTCTATCTTGGTGTTTTATATTCTATGGGTTTTGACAAATGCATTATGACATGAATCCACCACTATATTACATCCAGAGTCATTTTGATGCCCTAAAAATCCTCTGTGCTCTGCCTATTCATCTGTCTCTACCTCCAAACTCTGGCAACCACTAATGTTTTTATCATCTCCATAGTTTTACCTTTTCCAGAATATCATATAATTGGAATCATACAGTATGTAGCCTGTTCAGACTGGCTTCTTTCACTTAATAATAGGCATCTAAGATTCCTCCATGTCTTTTCATGGCTTCATAGCTCATTTTCTTTTATCACTGAATAATATTCCACTGTATAGAGCTACCACAGTTTATTCACCTACTGAAGGACATCTTTGTTGCTTCTGAGTTTTAATAATTATTAATAAAGTTGCTATAAACATCTATGTGCAGGTATTTGTGTGGACACAAGTTTTCAGCTCCTCAGGGTAAACACCAAAGAGCATGAATGCTGGATTGTATGGTGCTATGGTTTAAACATGTCTCTTCCATAATTCAAGTGTTGAAACTTAGTGGCCAATATCATGGTATTAATAGGTGGATTTTTCTTTTCTTTTTTTAGAGACAGGGTCTCACTATATTGCCCAGGCCGGTCTTGAGCTCCTAGGCTCAAGCAATCCTCTCACCTCAGTCTCCCAAGTAGCTGAGACTATAGCCTAGTGAGGTGGAGCCTTTAAGAGATGATTAGGCCATGAGGGCTCCTCCTGCATGAATAAGATTAAGGACTTTATTTTTAAAAAGGCTTCATGCAGCATTTGGCCCTCTTGCCCTTTTGCCTTGTGCCATGTGAGGACACAATATTCCTCCCCTCCTGAGGATGCAGCAACAAGGCACCCTCTTGGAAGCAGACAGCAGACTTATCAGACAACTAAACCCGGTAGTGCCTTGATCTTGGACTTCCCAGCCTCCAGAACTGTGAGAAATAAAATTTTGTTCTCTGTAAATTAACCAGTCCCAAGTGTTTGTTATAGCAGTGCAAAATAGACTAAACCATACGGTAAGAGTATGCCAAGCTGCCAAACTATCTTCCAAAGTGGCCGCTCCATTTTGCATTCTACCAGCAGTAAACAAGAGTGCTCTTTGCTCCTCATCCTTACCAGTATTTGGTCTCCTTAGTGAAAGAATTGGTAAGCTGGATTTTATTAAAATTATAAACTTGTGCTCTGGAAAAGACACTGTCCAGGCAATAAAAAGACAAGCCACATCTGAAAGAAAATATTTGCAAAAAAACATATCTGATAAAGGACTTGTAGCCAAAATATACAAAGAACTCTTAAAACTCAACAATAACAAAGTAAACAACCCAAATAAAAAATGAGCAAAAGATATAGAAGATATACAGTGGCAAATAAGCATATGAAAAGATGTTCAACATCATGTTGTTAGGGAATTGCAAATTAAAACGAGATACTCCTACACACCTATTAGAATGGCCAGAATCCGTCATAACTATTTTTAAGAGTACAGTTCAGTAGGGTTAAGTACATTCACATCGTTGTACAGCAAATCTCTAGAACTTTTTCTTCTTGCAAAACTGGAACTCTATATCCATTAAACTCCCCATTTGCCCCTCTCACAGCCCCTGGCAACCACCTTTCTACTCTGTTTCTAAGAATTTGACTACTTTAGCTACCTCAGTGGAATCATATGGTATTTGTCTTTTTTGTGACATGCTTATTTCACTTAGCATAATGTCCTCAAGCTTCATTCATGTAACATGTGACAGGATTTCCCACTATTTCTTTTTTCTTTTTAAAAAAGCATTAACGTTTTTAATTAATCTATGGTGTGCTGGTTAATTGTCTCACCTGTGTGCCCTCCTCCCCCTCCAAATCATCCATTCTGCATCCTTCTCCCCCTGCTCTGTGTCCCTGGAGGCCGGCCTCGAAGGATGGCCTCGCCTGTGTCCTCTGGTTTCTGGCTGGAAGCACTGCAGGAGACCGGAGGGCAAGAGGTCTCTTCCTGTTCCTCCACATGTCACTCCCTTCCTGCCTCACTCCTAGCCAGGCAGGAGTCCTCTTCATCCTCTTCTCAGAGCCAGTTCTCTAGGCTCCCTCACCCCATCCGGCCCCGCCCCCAGCCCCTGGCCCCCTCAGGCCCAGGAGCAAGAACAACTTCCTCCCGTTGCTAGGCTGGGCATGCTTCACATGACTCACCATCCCTTTTTTGTTCCTTTAACCTTGCCCACACCTTGGTAAATAGTCCCTTCATTAAACCCTCTCCAATATGCCATCTGTTCATATGCTTCCTGCTACGATCCTGAGTCAGACACACGCAGCTATGAAAAAAAAATTAACAGTGTAGAAGGCTAAGAAGTGAAAAATAAAAATCTGTGTTTACCCTCATAGCCCTTTACTTCCTCCCATCCCATGTATGGTTACCATTTCGCTGGGTGAGCCCTAATTCTTGTATGAGCCCTGATTAGTCTGAGATGATAACGTTGAATCCTTCTCCCTTGCCAGGAACTGGTTCAGAAATGCAGGCCTGAGCCATCAGTGCAGGGTATTTCCCTCTCCTGGGGACTGGGTTGAGAACAGGCACGTGAGTCACCGTCGTGACCCAGCTCAGGGCAGCAACATGCAAGGAGAAATTTGCTGGGGGATTTTTTCTCTGGAGAACTGAACTGGGAGAGGTGAACCCCAACTATGGAACCAGATTGAGGCAGGGTCAGCAGAGGAAGCTGAGCCACCAGAATCACAGAAACAGAGTGAGGCCTCTGGATTAAGCCACTATTGCTAACCCTAAACCCAACCAGCCTCTACACTTCCAATTGTGGAACCTGATAAATTTCATGATTTTCTATTTATTTGCAACAAAAGCCTCCTGACCAATACACACATACATTTACTGTAAAATACGCACACCCAAATGGGATCATACCCCCTATATTGTACTGCATATTACTCTTTTCACTAAATGATGGATCCCGAACATCTTTCCAAGTAAGCACATTTCACTTTGGTTCATTATTTAAGTACTGGATAGTGTTTTGTGGAAAGGAAACATCACAGTGTATTTACCCTTTCCCCTACTGAAGAATATTTAGGTCGTTTGCAGTTTTTCCCTATTACAAACAATGGCACAATGACACATATATTGTGTCTGTATTAATATGTACATAAAATGAATTCCTATTGGAATTGCTTGGTCAAAAAGCCTGAGAATTTAAAGTGTTCATAAATACTACTATATTGCCTTCCAAAAGGTTATATCAATTTATACTTTGTAACCTCATGAGAGAACTTGAACAACAACAAAAATTACACTCCCACAAAGAATATGTAAATGTACTTATTTCTTCATATCTTACTTCTTTCATATCTGCGTACTACAAAAAGTTTAAATCTTTGGTAATCACATCAAAATTACATCTCCTTAGTGTATTAATATTTTCATTTTTGAGTAAAGTCACAGCATTTTTATGTGCTTTTTTGGGTAAACTAGTCATATCTTTTGTCCACTTTTCTATTTTCTATTTAATTGTAATTTTCTTACTATTTGACATAGCACTTTGTATAGTTTTGTTTTGTTGTTTTAGAGACAGAGTCTCGCACTGTCACCCAGAGCTGGAGTGCAGTGGCATGATCATAGCTCACTGCAGCCTTGAACTCCTGGGTTCAAGCCATCCTCCCACCTCAGCTTCCAAAGTAGCTAGGACTACAGATGAATGCCACTACACCTGGCTAATTTTTTTTATTTTTATTTTCTGTAGAGATGGGGGGTCTAGCTATGTTCTTGAACTCCTGGTTTCAAGCCATCCTCCCACCTCAGCCTCCCAAGTTCTGGGATTATAGGCTGTATAGTTTTTTTAAATAGCTATTCATTATAGATATTAGAAATTTTTCCCCCCACTTTTGTTAATCTTTTTAGTTTTTTTGTTTTTAAGTTTTTTACATTTTTTAAAATTTTTCATGAGAAAGTTTTTGCAATTTAAATATATTGATGTCTTCTTTTATCATTGTAGGATATTATTTTATGCCTAGAGTACTTCCCTCACTCCAAGACTATTATTTAAATTTACCAATATTTTCTTCTAGTAATTTTATGGGTTCATATTTACATTATAATTTTTGACCCAAATGAAACATATTTGCTCTATACAAATCTGTGTTCTTCAAATCTTTGTTACAATTAGCATACATTACTATTATAATTTGTCTAAAACATGGTCACTAGATAGCGTAGTACAGATATATCCTTCTACAAAAATCTTGACAAAAGCAAAACCAAAATTACATAACAGATGTAATTTGAAAAACATCAATATGGTAAAAGAATGAAACTAGGCTTTGCATATTTTACTTTGAAATACGAAAGATCACCATATGTGTACCTCCCTCTGGAATCTCAAAACTGCTCTTCCATGTGTATACACTGTTCAGCACTAGAGGCCTGCCAACGTGGAATCAGTGGTCATGCCTCCTTAGTTAGGCTTGATATCAATCCACAGAAAAAAAGGAAGAAAAGAAGTCAAGGGGAAAAGTAATAAAATAGATATAAGTAAACCAGGAGGCATAATCAACATTTACCACCAGGTACGAACAACTCTTTCCAAAGTGCCTGGACTGCCCAATGGTACAATTCCTTTCTCAATTTCCACCCCATGAAAACTCTTAAAAGTCCCCGGCACCTATAGTACTGGCCCCAAAGTGTCTCCACTGCACACAAAGTGAGAGTGTAGGTTATGGAGTCAGACTGCCTGGTTCATCTGGACTCTGCCGCTTACCAGCCGTGAGACCTTAGCATGTTGCTTAAATATCTCTGGGCCTCAGTTTTCTCACCTATAAAATGGGGATAATGATAATACTTACCTTGTGAGGATGTCCTGTGGATGGATTATCTGAGTTAATACATGTAAAGCACTTTGCATGGTGCCTAGAATAGTGTTCGATAATTATTAGCTATCATCTTTATTAGGGACTAGTTAAGTCTATCTGGGCCACAATTCTATTGCAGAAGTCCAAGGGAATATCAGAAAGTTAGGAATTACGAGAGGTCCCAGTTTTGCTGTGTTTGACAGGCTTAGAAAAATCGTGCAACCTCTGCTTTTCTATTTTCTTGTGGATAACATGTGGATAATTACTTTCCTATTACAGTTAACTACTAATTGTAAAGTAAAGTAAATAAGCAGTTTAAGGGCTTCTATTATTAGTGGTTCTTATTCACCTGACTCAAGACACTTTTTTTCGCCAACTGACTCAGTGCTCTACTCACTGCTATTGTTCAATAAAGTGAGAGAAAGTTATTGAATCATTTCAAACCTGCTCAAGGATGCTAAGATCCTACTGTGTAATGGCAAAAAAGATCTTAGTCACACATTAAGGCACTGGCAATGTAGTTGAGAGGAAAGGAAAGTGTCTCACTTTGTAAACTGCAACTGAGGTGCATTTTGTGTTAATAATTCTTTTTATAACTATAGAGTTGTCCTATGAAATTTCCCTCCTACAGAAAAGCAAACTAAAACTTTGCAAGCTCACAGAAAAGGATCGTTGGAGCCATTTTAGAAGACTACCTACACATCTACAAGGTTTTTCCAAAATTAAAATTTGTGCAATTAAAATGCATACATTTATTATTTTATTCCTTTTTTTGCAGTGCTTTCTATCTCCCTCTGTGCTCTATTATGGTTGAATTCTTTTGCTCATTTCTTATGTTTCACTATTTTATTCTTTGGTGTATTTATTTTGCTATTTGGTTCATCTAGTAGGCCTTCTATCTCGATGATCATTTTTTAATTTTCAAAATCAATTACTGATTCTTTTAAAACTGCCTGCTGTTGTGGCTGCAGTATCCTTTCATAGCTCTAAGGTTTTTAATTATAGTTCATCTGAAATCTTGTTTGCTCGATTAACTGGCCCCTTGGGCATCCGTGCTTATATTTATTGGGTTTGCTGCCTGTCCTTCATGGTGTTGGTTTTCCTTAAAGGTCTGGTGATTCTCGGTTTGCGGCTTGGCTTGTCTTTGTGATTAAACAGCCCTGCCTGTGGGGGCTGGCTGTGATGCCAGGAGCCTGCCCCTGGTCACTGTGGATGGGCCAGGGCAGAGATGCTGAGAGGAGCAGCCAGTGTATCTATTTATGTACTATGGCCCTTTGGGGGGCCACAAACTATGGCAATATCTACGGTTTTTTGCTTTCCTCCCCTCCAAGAACCAAATTTTGCCCCAGTGGGAGCACTGTCACCCCCAACTAAAAATCGTGCTTTGGAGAATGGCCCTGTCTTTCTGCACTGTGTGTCCTGAGGTCAATGCTCTTACTGCCTTCTGCTTAGCAACCAGTTGACAAAGAACTCTCCTGCTCCTTTGTCCAATGCATAAACGGGCGGGGAATCTATGGCCTTAAGATCACATGTGGCCTTCTGGGTCCTTAAATGCAGCCTTTTGACTAAATCCAAATTTTACAGAACAAATCCTTTTATTTTTATTAATACATTTTTGTTTCTCTTTTATATTTTTATTTTATTTTTTTAATGAACGGATTTTAAATACCAAAGGATAAAATAGGTTTCAAAGAAATAATCCTCCCAGATTGACCTGCAAAATTAGAACATTAGTGAGCCATAAGGGCTAAATGATGGCTGCTATGCTCATGTTTTAGTTCTAACTTCCCCCACCTGAATGGCACCACTACCCCCATGAGGCTAGTTGGTGAGTTTATGGGGGTCCAGTACGCCAGTCTGTTATCAACTTTGGTAATAGTGCATTGTGTTTCTGTTTGAAGTCAAATTTGTGAATAGTTGCACAGCTTAACAGTATTTTTAAATTCTGTCTGGTTAACAGACCATCTTGTCAAAGAAGACCAAGAGAACACTGAAGGAAGAAAATGGATTTTTTAAGGGATTGGGAATTGCAATATTGTCTCGTTTCTGCTAAAGATAAGATGATTTGCTTGCTTTGTGATACTGTAATGTCAACATTAAAGAAATTCAATGCTTATCAGCATTATAACACTCATAAGGACTGCAAATGTTTTAAATTAGAGAGAGAGGTATGAAAGGTTGTATTGCAGAAATTAAAAGATGAAAAGCAAAAGCAAAGATAATTCTTTCAAGCAGCAATAAGACCTGGAAATAATGCCACTGAAGCAACTTATAAAGTAGCTTATATACTCGGGGGGAAAAAGGGAAGCCATTTGGTGATGTAGAAATTGTGAAAAAATGCATTGTTGAAGTTGTAGGATGCTTATACCCTGATAAGGTTTCAAAGTACAAACAACTGCCTCTTTCAAGGAGAACTGTAACTGATCAGCAGCATAAATTAGCCTTCACTTAACAGGACAACTTTATGCAATACTTCAAAAGGAAAATATATATTATTCAATCACTTTGGATGAATCAGCTGATACTACTGACTCAGCACAGGTTTTATATTTCGTTCAGGTCATAACAAGATTTTCTTTGCTACGAAGAGTAACTCACTTTGTGCGCTCTTGCAAACAGAACACAGGGAATAGATATCTTCAACAACTTTCAAAATAAATGTCATGAAGTTGGACTGAATTTGGTAAATTTAGTGAGTGTATGTACAGACAGTGGACCTTCCATGACAGGAAAACATGAAGGGTTTACTGCACAGGTTAAAAAAGTATTAACAGATCCAGATGCTCTCATTTCTTTTCATTGTATCTTGCGTTGGCAAAATCTCTGTGCTAAGGCTACTATTTTAAGTGACACTTTGCAACAAGTTATAAGTACTGTTAACTATATTCATGCAAAGGCCACACGCATCATCAGTTTCATAACATGTAAAGGCCACACGGCATCATCAGTTTCATAACACGCTAAACTTGAATGATAAGGTATTCAGTGTGGATTTGCAGTATTATTCTAAAGTGCATTGGCTATCTGTGAGAACAGATTGTTAAATTTTATGAAGAATGGAATCATCAATGTGAAATATTGAAAGAAGATTTCTATAGGAATGTAGCATTTCTGTGTGATATCATGTCAAATCAAAACTGCTTGAATATTTCTTAGCAAGGTAAAACTAAGTCTATATATGATAGGTGGCAAAACATCCAAGCATTTCAAAAAAACTATCTTTTTTTCCTTCTTCAAAAGGAAATTTCAGATGAACATTTTCCCCAGTTAGCAAAGGTCACTGATGAGCAAGATGATATATGCAAATTATCTGAAGAACAAACTTGTAGCTGTTATAGACCTGTTAATTGGAGAATACAATGAAAGTTTCACTGACTTTGAGAATCATGACATCACACTCAAATTAGCATTTCAGCCTCACCTAATTGATATCACCAAGGCACCTAAAGAACTACAAATGGAATTAATTGAGCTCTCAGTAGATGACATTTTAAAGTCATTGTTTGATGCTAAGAAAGATCCAATTGAAATATGGAAAAATGCCGTAGAATACCCACACCTTCAGCAACATGCTGGAAAAATGCTTTCTTGCTTTTCAGCCACTTATTGCTGAAAAGTTATATTCTCCTCCCTAACCCAAATCAAGACGTCCTTAAAGTCACAAAGACGTCCTTAAGGACTGATACCCATCTAGAGGATCAACTGAAACTGCAGACCCCCATGTTGCAACCAAATATTCCAATGCTTTCCAACAAAAAGCAGACACAACAAAGTCATTAAAAAGTTAGTTCATTTTAAAAGTAACAGATAGTTTTCATTTTTTGAAATTATTAAGTACATAGTAGTTAGATTTTTATAAAATAATGTACAATTTTAGGTATATCTAATTGAAGTTTCTTGAATGCAGCCTTATTTGATTACAGCTAAATTAACGTGGCCTTCCAGCATGAAAAGGTTCCCCATCTCTGAAAATATCTAGTGCCTAAAACATAAGCTAAATATAAAGCTTACAACATTTGAACATTCTCTGAACCACTCCTACCTGTAAAGCCTCTGATTGTTTTTTTGGTGGTTGTTGTTTTGTTTTAAAAATTAATGAACTTTATTTTTTAGAGCAGTTTTAAGTTCACAGTAAAATTGAGCCAAAAGCACAGAGACTTCCTATATACTTCTCCTCCTCAAACCCCACATACGGCCTCCCCCACCATCAACATCCGGCACTAGTGTGGTACATTTGTTTGTTACAATCTGCACTAGGTTTTACACAAGATTTTAAACTGAGGTTTGCTCTGTTAATCTCATAATATATGCTTTCAATATTTCTGGATTTTTAAAAAAATTTGGATCTACTGATAGCACATTTTATTATTTTCAAGCAACGATATGAGTTCTTCTCTCTGTATATAACTTTTTGCAAATTGAAGGGACTATGACAGGTGGCTAAGGAGGCCCTTCAGCACAATGTTGTCTCAATTCAGTCTCCTAGGGAGATGGTTCTACCATGATTAAAATAAAAAAATAAGAGGGGTGTGGGTGAGAATTAACTTCCACAGGCTATTATTTTAAGTTGTACCAGTGATCCTCCAACTTACAGCCCAATAATTCTTCTAAATTCTAAAAGGCAGGCAAATTTTTCTTAACTAAATATTCAACATCTTTTTATAGATAGTATATATTAGCCCATGATAAGGAAGCATGTTTCTGTTTTATGAGTTTTTCTTAATAGCTTTTTATTGACATATACTTTGTGTATCATACATTTCACTCATTAAAGTGTACAATCCATTGGTTTTTAGTATGTTCAAAGTTGTGTGATCATCACCAATATCAATTTTGGAACATTTTCACTACCCTCAAAAGAAATCCATAACCATTAATAATCATTCCTATTTCTCTTCACCTCCCCAACTTATCCTTTCTCCTCCAGTCCCTAGCCCCAGGGAATCACTTATCGACTTTCCATCTCTATATATTTGCCTACTCTGGACGCTTTTTTATTCCTTTTATCTAACTAATTATATATGATTTGACCAACACCTCCCCCTCCCTCACTTCCCAACCATGCAAGCCTCTGATAACCACCATTCTACTCTCTTCTTCCATGAGATCAGCTTTTTTAAAGTTCACATATGAGTGAAATCATGTGGTATTTGTCTTTCTGTGCCTGGATTATTTCACTTAGTACAATGTCCTCCAGGCTTATCTGTGTTGTCACAAATGACACGATTTCATTCTTTTTTAAGGCTGAATAATATTCCATTGTGTACATATACCACATTTTCTGTACATTTCAATTACATTTAAGTAAGTTTGTAGACAAAAGAATATAAATGGCATTAAATTATATTTCTATTGTTCCTTTTTCAATTTCAATCTGTCAGTATATATGCATACATAGTTCTAGTATTTTATGCATATTATTTTTTGTGTTGTTTTGTTAGTATGTGTGCATTTACTTATATCTACAAGTTTACAAAGCTGTCATTGTTACTGCCCATATAATCATTATTAAACAATGTGGAATCATCATGCATACTAACCTCTTGTTAATATTTAGAATGTTTCCGCATTTTTATATTGTGTCAAAGAGTATGAATACTGCTAAGTAGTTTTCCAAAAAACTTAAACCAATTTATAGGGCACCTTCAGTCCTGCCAAACAATGTGTTGAAATTTTTTAATTCTTTTGGAAGTTTTTTAATGGGTACTTTTTTGGTTTACATTGTGACTGTACTTCCCCACCTCATATCTGACTTTCTATCTGTACTCTCTGGTGTATAAAAGTGTTTGTGGCAGATATGACCCAAAGCAATCTACAGATTTTAATGTAATCCCCATCAAAATACCAATGACATTCTTCACAGAAATAAAAAATAATCCTAAAATTTATATGGGACCACAAAAGACCCAGAATAGCCAAAGCCATCCAGAGCAAAAAGAACAAAATTGGAGGAATCACATTACCTGATTTCAAATTATACTACAAAGCTGTAGTAACCAAAACAGCATAGTACTGGCATAAAAACAGGTACACAGACCAATGGAACAGAACAGAGAACCCAGAAATAAATCCACACGTCTTTAGTGAACTTACCTGCAACAAAGTTGCCAAGAACATACAGTGGGAAAAAGAGTCTCTTCAATAAATGGTGCTGGGAAAACTGGGTATGCAAAAGAATGAAACTAGACCCTAACTCATGTCATACAAAAAATCAAATAAAAATGGATTAAAGACTTAAATCTAAGACCCAAAACTATGAAACTACAAAAAGAAATCATTGGGGAAATGCTTCAGGACATTGGTCTGGGCAAGGACTTCCTGAGTAATACCCTCAAAGCACAGGCAACCAAAGCAAAATTGGACAAATGGAATCACATCAAGCTAAAAAGCTTCTGCACAGCAAAGGACACAATCAACAAAGTGAAGAGACAACCCACAAAATGGGAGAAAATATTTGCAAACTACCCATCTGACAAGAGATTAATAACTAGACTATATAAGGATCTCCATTAACTCCATAGGAAAGAATCAAATAATCCAATTTAAAAATGGGCAAAGGATCTGAATAAACATTTCTCCAAAGAAGACGTACAAATGGTCAACAGGTATATAAACAAATGCTCAACATCATTCATCATCAGAAAAATGCAAATCAAAACTACAATGAGATATCATCCCACCCCAGTTAAAATGGCTTTTATCAGAAAGACAGGTAATAATGAATACTGGCTAGGATGTGGAGAAAGGGGAATCCTCATAAACTGTTGGTGAGAATGTAAATTAATGCAAACACTATGGAAAACAGTATGGCGGTTCCTCAAAAAACAAAAATAGAACTACCATGTGACCCAGCAATCCCACTGCTGGGTTTATATACAAAGGGGATGAATTCAGTATATCGAAAAGATCTCTGCACTCCCATGTTTATTGCAGCACTATTCACAATAGCCAAGATTTGGAATCAACCTAAGTGTCCATCAGCAAATGAACAGGTAAAGAAATTGTGGTACATATACACAATGGAATATTATATAGCCACAAAAAGAATGAAATCCTGCCACTTGCAACAACATGGATGGAACTGGAGAACATTATGTTAAGTGAAATAAGCCAAGCACAAAAAGGCAAATCTTGCATGTTCTCACTTATACGTGGGAGCTAATTAAAAACAATTGATCTCATGGAGACAGAGAGTAGAATGATGGTTACCAGAGAGGCTTCGAAGAGTAGTGGGTAGGTGGGATAAAGTGGGGATGGTTAATGGGTGCAAAAATATAGTTAGTTAGATAGAATGAACAATATTTGATAGCACAACAAAGTAACTATGATCAACAATAAGTTAGGGTATACTTTAACTAAAAGAGTGTAAATGGAACACAAACAAATGATAAATACCTGAGGTGAAAGATATCCCAATTACCCTGGTTTGATTAATTCACATTGTTATGCCTGTATCAAAACATCACATGTACCCTATAAATATATCCAACTATTATGTACCTATAATAATTAAAAATGAAATTTAAAAAAAGTGTTTGTGGCAGAGTATATTTTCCTAATTTATCTGCAATAACCAAACCAGTTTATACATTCTTCTTTGACACGCCTATCATTGAGAGGTCAGATCTATGTTCTTCTCCTTGATTCTGGCTGGCTTTGTGACTCTAGCAGAAGTGATACTATGTGACCTTTAAGGCTAGGTTATAAAGCGCAGTGTAGCTTTCCTTGGGTTCTTTAGATGCCCCTCTTCTGAACACTGAGCCACCATGCTGTGAGGAAGCCCAAGAAGTCTGTGAGGAGGCCTACGTGGAGCATAACTGAGGGCCCCAACCCTAGCCACATTGAGTAATTTCTCAAGCAGGCTCAATAATATCTAGACCCGCAGGCATTTTCACCCACTGCCCCAACCAATGTCATATAGCCTGGTCCCCACCTCTCAAATCCTCTGATCTATCAGCAGACGATATCTTTTCAGGGTGTCCTGTGTGATGTCAACAGCATTCTGGATATAGTTACGTAAGAGCTACTTTGGTATCTAACGTGAAACCACAGGACTCTATGGAAGCGACCCAGTGGTAAGGCAGAATTGCCTTCAAACCCACAAGAAAACTCTGCTAGCTTCCTAAGTAAAACTTGCTTCCATTTTCTAATCAAGAATATGAAATTACTCTAGTTTTAATAAAACCCAAGTAGAATAAAACTTCCTGCCTATGAAATGTCAATCGAATGAAACCTAAAAATGGAATGCCGCCGTTTAGGCAAGGCATGCCACTTCTCTGCTCACAGAGCTTGCCACTTGACAGAGCGTCTTTGTGTTCAGGTCATTCTAGAACCAGCTGGGGCCCTGGGGGAACTGGAGATGCATGCAAGGGCTTCACTGTTTTTCAACCTTTTTTTTTTTTTTTTTCAAAAAAAACGGTTTCTTTGTTTTACTTCGTTTTTTAAAACCAGGAAAGCAGCCTGCATTTTCAAGGGCATTAGCTCCATCTCAGGTCTCTTCTTTTAATGACTGTATTGTTTTGTTTTCTTTAACCTAGAAAAAAAACTCAACCACAAATGTAATGTTTATCTTTCAAAATAGCAGCTGAAAAAAAGTACAGGATGTGTGAGACTAAAAACACTCTTTTGGCTTCCTCTCCCTTTTTTTGTACCTTTCCTCAGGTTCCTCCCAGAGGGAGCCTGCTATATATAAGCAACATTCTTTAGTTTGGCTTAGGCTGAAAAATGCCCCAAATGAGAGAAGCATCACCTTAGGAACACAACCTTGTCTGCTCTGCATATGTTGGCATGGGGTGAACTTCAGTTTAGCAATGATTCTGCACTATCTTATTTTGTATGTTATTTCATGACTTCAACTGTATTTGTCTTGCTTTCTCTCCTCAGTTGTTTGAAAATACCATTTGATCATGGATACCAGAGCATCTGAAATACTGGCTTTCCTTAGGAACTCTATAAGAAAAAATTCTTAGAAATCTGTCTTCAACCAACCGAGCTGTTTATTTTATTCTTGGGTGCATTCCATTAGACAACAGGATTTATTAGTTCAAATTCCTGTTTCACAGAACTACTTGTTCTTAATAACATGCATCCTTTCTTCCACTTCTGATACTCCATGCTCTCTCTGCCCAATTTCTTTCTTCTTTTATTTCTAATCTTTGCACAGTCTTCTGTAACCACCCACCTACTTGCCATTAACAAGGGAACTTTCTCACCCCCACTGTGACGGATGTGACTTTCACAAAGTGTATAGGTAATGTGGCAAAACGTTTTTAAAACGTTGAATTGAATTGTTTTTGATTAAATGCCATTAAGACTTCTTGTGTGCATTATACATATGCTTGTTCCTGTTATTATATGCAATCCAATTCTTCATAAAACTAATCGTATTTCAGAATGATGATCATGCTATTTCTTGGCAATGGCTATAATGCAATGTTTTATGATACCTCCAAAGTATCACTTTTCTCCTTGCAAAATGTAATTAGTTCACTTTCAGAAAGAAATGAATATCAAAGTTTAAAAACTGACCAAGCCAGAAAAAAAAAAAAAAAAAAGGAAAATTAGTTAAGATATATTGGAAGCAGCATACTCCATCAATAGTATGACCCACAGTACTTAAAGACAAGGGCCCTGATAGAGTCAAGTAGAACAAATGGTCCTCTTCCTAACAGTGCACAGTCACACTGAGGTGCCCCCTCATTTAGTGACTCACTGGGCTTTAATTTAGACTAGACCACTAGACTAGTGTATGGGTATTTCTTGAACCACTAGCAATTTTTGTTTCTTTTCTCTTGAGTAGAGGTTTATTTGCAGTTCTATGCAATTTTATTCTTTTGGGGGAAGGCCTTATTTTGTTTGTTCCTGTAATCCTTCTATGCCTAAAAGAAAATGGCCCTGAGCTGAGCACTTAGAAAGGGGAAGAAGGTACTTACTGCTTTTTATTCCTTTGCTGTTTTTACTGGTAAAACCGAAGGCAGACCACTTCCTTAGTATATCTTTTAGCATCTGATCAGATTTTCTTTTCTAATATTTTTTTCCATGTGTGTGTGGTCTCTTAAAGCAAATGGTGGTTAAACATGCCGTTTCTGGTTTAGGTCATGCACTTTCTCTACAATGAAATTTATAGGACTTTTATGCTGTGTGATCAACCAAACCCAAGAATATCCTAAGGAGAAACTTCCATGTTTCATCTTAGATATAAATATAGTATATTTATATGTAAATATATAGTATATTTAACATGTCTAAATTTCCCTGCGCCTTCAAAAGGTACATCCTGACTCTGCTCTTATTTTATCTGTGTGAAACACTCTTTAAGAGAAATTTTGAAAATTTTAAAAGGGTTTTTTTTACATAAATATCTGTGTCTTTGTTCTCTGGAATTTTAATAAATCAAACCTTTTCCCCTTTTCTTAAAATAAGCCAGAGGGAAACCAGATGAAAGATTATACAGAAACAGTCTCTTAGATGCTTTCTGACTCAAAGTACAAACAATTTTCTCTTGGGTATAAGTCCTTACTGTTATGCAATGATTCAAAGCACAAGGAAGTTGACTACGCCAGATCCAAAGTAAAAAGCCAAGTAGATTCATCTTGCTTTGGTGGGCTTATTTGCATTTCTCATATTCTTTCAAAAGTTGGTTAAATTGGCCTGGAACTCAGGCAGATTTGGGAAATAAAATAACCTCCTCTGTATTGGAATGCATTGTAGGAAGCCATCTGTAATTGGAAGGCTCTCAAACATGCTTCTTTAAGGCCTCTTTTGCTCCTAGGCGTGGGTCACACGGCACAGCCCATTTACCATGCTTTCATCCTCCCTGGAGCTCCTCCTTCAGTTACAACCTTCCAGTTTGCTTTACAGCTATCACCTCACTAAAGAAACATATATTTTTAAGTCTTTTCTTCAGCATCAAAACACATCTTAAACAACTTTAAAGCAGCAACTATCAAGGCAGAACTGAGGAGAAGAAACCAATTCATTTTACCAACTCAAAGATCTTGCAGTTTTCACCCAGTTTGAGAAATGTAGTTTTCAAATTCATGCTCTACCCATGCTTACCCTAGAAAATGGCACCATAAGTCTGGTCTGGACAACACATGTTAACTGTGCCAGTTGCTTCTAAGGGTTTATTTGTCAATACCTTGTTGTGAGGCCTTTCCCAGGTCTATGTGTCTATCAAGGGCTGGGAGTGTGAGGGAGGGTTTTAGCTAGGCATAAACTGTCATGCTGGTCTAGGAAATGATCCCAGAGTTAATAGAAAACAGCAACAGTATCTACGGCTGGATTGCACTACCACCCAGAAGCCATGAAGACTAAGTGTGGAATAAAGCCCTCACTGTTTCTATCCCATTAATTATGCTGCTTTATGCATGTTTTTCTTTCTTAATAACTACTGCCAGATGCAATGTGTCTTGGGGTCTCAAGTTGGAAAGATCACTTTAGGGCCTGACCACCTATAGCTACCTACCATTGACCAGTTTTGCAGGGGATCAAAACAGTTCAAGTTTTTCTTTGATTTTTGAATATTTCTGTTAAATGATCATAAGAAAAGTAATTTTGTTGTGGCTTTTAAAAAATAAATCTGTCTAAATAAGCATGACCTTCCCATTAGATTGGATTGCAGTCTGTTCTTGGACTAGGTAAAAAAAGAACTATCAGAAGTTTTTTTTTTTTTTTTTTTTTTTTCTTCCAGTTCCTTGATTCTATTAGCTAGAACATTGTTTGAATACAAGGCAAAGTCCTCTGGCTATTAAGTCTGAGAACACAGGATTCCAGATTTATAGTTTTCAGAAATTTGAGATTCCCAAGGCAGCCAAGTTTGTTTTTTGATTTCCTGCCCAGCACTTTTTTTCTATTTTGACTTAGCTTTAAATTGCACATATGCCTTAGATGTAATAAGTATATGAAATACAGTCCCTGGGTATCTGTGAGGGATTGGTTCCAGGACTCCGGCAGATACCAAAATCCATGGATGCTCAAGTCCCTTATATAAATGCTGTAGTATTTGCATTTAACCTACACACATTTTCCCTTTAAATCATCTCTAGATTACTTATAATACCTAATACAATGTAAATGCTATGTAACTAGTTGTTATACTATATTGTTCAGGAAATAATGATAAGAGAATAAAATCTGTACATGTTCAGTATAGATGCAACCATCCCTTTTTTTTTCAAATATTTTCGATCTGTGGTTGGTTGAATCCAATGAATACTGAGGAACCCACAGATACAGAAGTATACAACTGTATAAGATATAATATACAAAAATATTTGGAGATGTGGTGTATCAAACCATGATCAGACTATGTCAGTCATTACCTTAAAAATTCTAGGCCGGGCACGGTGGCTCAAGCCTGTAATCCTAGCACTCTGTGAGGCCGAGGTGGGCGGATCGTTTGAGCTCAGGAGTTCGAGACCAGCCTGAGCAAGAGCGAGACCCCATCTCTACTAAAAATAGAAAGAAATTATATAGACAGCTAAAAATATATATAGAAAAAATTAGCCGGGCATGGTGGCACATGCCTGTAGTCCCAGCTACTCGGGAGGCTGAGACAGGAGGATCGCTTGAGTTCAGGAGTTTGAGGTTGCTGTGAGCTAGACTGACGCCACGGCACTCACTCTAGCCTGGGCAACAGAGTAAGACTCTGTCTCAAAAAAAAAAAAAAAAAAATTCTAGACAAAAAAGTTATTTAGCAGTTAGATTTGTAAAATATTTCCAGGAAATAATGTATGTTCCACTTATGAAAGCATCCATACTTCAAAAAATATTTACAGTCACGATTAAGTGACAGCCTTTTCTTTTTCTCATTAAAGTATCAGAATGTTAAATAATTCTCTAGAACTCATCTAAAGTTACCATTGCTTTTGTCCCAGCTGTGGGGAAAAGGTTAAAAAAATTAAAAAGAAAAAGATATTTAGGGATCACATGGGACTTTTAATTGGATCCTGGGGTAATTAATACATCTTTAAAAATTAGAGTTAGATAGAGTCTGCTTTCAGGTATCTACATGTGTCTTACCATGCACGTATCAGATTTATCTCATTTTAGAAAAGTGTGGAAAAAAAAGATGATACTAACTTTCTCTGGAAATTTAGTCAAACATTTAAGAAATCACTGAAAGAAATTTGTCACTCTTAACTTCATTTTACTCTTTCCTTATAACAAAATTTGCTCCATGCTTTCTCTATCTTAATTAGAGTAATGATTTGATAAAGATATAAATAAGGAAACTTCCTACACTGAAGGAAGAGAGTGGGAAGGGTACACGGGGGCTTGGTGGGGTGTCACCAGGATGTGGAGGGCCTTGAGAAGCGTATCGAGGAGTTTAGTTACACAAACACATTTTGTGTGAAGATGTCTATCATGTATGCAGTCATGATAGAGAAATATTAGTGTCTCCTCCTACAATCCATGTTGCCAAAACAATGGCTGTGACATCAACACCTTTATGCCATTTGCCCAGAAATACAAAGCCTTCCTGGATGAAGCCTAGTAGGACACTTGATAAGGTTCAACTGGAGTGGGACAGACTTTTTTTTACCATTTGCTGCCAGCCTTGGTGCATATGTCTTTTCCCTTGTTTGACTTATAAACACACATACTGTCTCTCTATTACACATTGTTATTAGCAATGTTGGATTTATTTGTTACTCTTTCATCTAACTTAAATAAAAGAGCATTAGAAACATCTGTGTCCTCATAAAAAAAGAAAGAAACTGTTGGAACTTCTCTTTCTGCTTCTGGTGTTTCCTCCTTTCTCACTTACCCAGAATGCCAGATCTTTATAGAGCAGCATTTTTTTTTTTTTTGAAGCGATATTTACAGAAACATTCAGCAGTCCCCTGAGGATAAAGTCCACACTACTAATTCTGACACGACAGGCGGATTTATGGCTCCGTCCCCCTCACCCCATCCAGCTGTATTCCCCACCACTGTTCAGCATATGCCCTGCGCCCGAGTGAGGCTGCTCTGCTCCTGCCTCAGTCCCCTCTCCTGGTCTTGGTGGTGTTCTTCATGCTCTTCCCTCCTCTCAGCCTGTTTTTTTCTCTTTCTTTTTCTTCACCCAAATCCATTCCATTTCTCTAACTAAAATTCTGTCTGCTCCATGAAACCTTACGAGGCCTCTCCAGCTCATTCTAAATGCCAATATCATGCTATGAACAATTGGCTTATTTGCAGTGATACCAGTGAAAATATGAAGTATGGTGAGGTTTAAGCAAGACTAGGATCTGGGTCTTCTGAGGGGGTTCTGTCCATTGGACCATGCGCCTTTGTGACATTTCTCTCTCTCTCTTTCAATTTAATAAACTTTATTTTTTGAGCACTTCTAGGTTCACAGCAAAATTGAGCAAGTACAGAGAGTTCCCACGTACCCCCATCCCACACACATACAATCTCCCCCACTGTCTACATCGCCCACCAGACTAGTACACTTGTTAAATCAAAGAACCTACACTGATATATCATTATCACCCAAAGTCCATAGTTTACATTAGGGTTCACTCTCACTGTTGTACATTTATTGGTTTTGACAAATGTATAATGACATGTATCCACCACTGTAATATCATACAGAAAAGTTTCACTGTCCTAAAAATCCTCTGTGCTCCTCCTATTCATCCTTCCCTCCCTCCCCACTAAACCCTGATCTTTTTTTTTTTTTTTTTTTTTTTTGAGACAGAGTGTCACTCTGCTGCCCGGGCTAGAGTGCCATGGCGTTAGCCTAGCTCACAGCAACCTCAAACTCCTGGGCTTAAGCAATCCTCCTGCCTCAGCCTCCCGAGTAGCTGGGACTACAGGCATGCGCCACCATGCCCAGCTAATTTTTTCTGCATATATTTTTAGTTGTCCAGCTAATTTCTTTCTATTTTTTTTTTTTAGTAGAGACAGGATCTCGCTCTTGCTCAGGCTGGTCTTGAACTTCTGACCTCGAGCGATCCTCCCGCCTCAGCCTCCCAGAGTGCTAGGATTACAGGCGTGAGCCACCACGCCCGACCTAAACCCTGATCTTTTATTGATCAGTGACAACCGCTGATCTTTTTACTGTCTCCACAGTTTTGCCTTTTCCAGAATGTCATATAGTCGGAATCAAACAGTATATAGCCTTTCAGATTGGCTTCTTTCACTTAGTAATATGCATTTAAGTTTCCTCTATGTCTTTTCATGGCTTGATAGCTCATTCTTTTTTAGTGCTGAATAAATTCAGCACTAAAATCTATTATGTGGATGTACAATAGTTTGTTTATCCATTCATCTACTAAAGGACATCTTGGTTGTTTTCAAGTTTTGGTAATTATATAAAAAGCAACTATAAACATACATATGCAGGGTTTTTTGGTAGCTAAAAGTTTTCAAATCCTTGGGGTAAATACCAAGGAGCATGACTGTTGAATTGTTTGGTAAGAGTATGTTTAGTTTTATAAGAAATTGCCAAAATGCCTTCCAAAATAGCTGTAATATTTTGTATTCCCATCAGCAATGAATGACAATCCCTGTTGCTCTACATTCTTACCAGCATTTGGTATGGTCAGTGTTTTGGATTTTGGCCATTCTAATAGGTATGCAGGGGTATCTCATTGTTGTTTTAATTTGCATTTCTCTAATGAATGATGTGAAGCATCTTTTCATATGCTAACTTGCCATATGTGTATCTTCTTCCATGAGGTGTCTGTTCAGATTATTTGCCCATTTTTTAATGAGATAGTTTGTTTTCTTCTTGTTGAGTTTTAAGAGTTCTTTGTGTAGTTTAGGTTCAAGTTCTTTACGAGATATGCGTTTCACAAACATTTTCTCCCAGTCTGTGAATTGTCTTCTTATTCTTTAGATTTCTCTTTTTTTTTGATTTGTATTCTCATCTTTTCTCTTGTTTTCTCCCTTTCTTTCACCTGTGTGGAACATATCCAGTCTTTTCAAAACCAATCAAAACAAAACAAAACTCCTAAATACCACGGTGTCAAATAAAAAGAGATCTACATTTATTATTAGGATAATTCCCAGAGGGTGTGTGGATATTATAGACCAAGGTTTGAGAAAGAAAAAAAAAATTCATCTAGCCAGTTCATCAAGGAAAATAATGATAAATTATTCTTTTTTTTTTTGAGACAGAATCTCGCTCTGTTGCCCAGGCTAGAGTGAGTGCCATGGCGTCAGCCTAGCTCACAACAACCTCAAACTCCTGGGCTTAAGCGATCCTACTGCCTCAGCCTCCCGAGTAGCTGAGACTACAGGCATGCGCCACCATGCCCAGCTAATTTTTTCTGCATATATTTTTAGTTGTCCATATAATTTCTTGCTATTTTTAGTAGAGACAGGGTCTCGCTCTTGCTCAGGCTGGTCTCAAACTCCTGACCTCGAGCGATCCACCCGCCTCGGCCTCCCAAAGTGCTAGGATTACAGGCGTGAGCCACCGTGCCCGGCCTAAATTATTCTTAAATTACATTAAAATAACTGAAAAGCATATATGATATTGAGGTAGGAAGTTGGTAAGAAATATAAACTTGGGAGATAAGAAATTTAGAAATGATAAAGGATACACAAACTTATGAAGAAGAGAGAAAAACAGTGCTTAAGTCTCTAAAGAGGCAAGTGGAAGCCTTCACCTCTCAACTAGAAGAAACACTTCTTTTATGAAAGTTGAGACAAAGCCACAAGATGCCCAGCTAAAGCCACACATTGGATTAAGGGGAGGCTGCCAGGACCACATTTCAAAGGGCATATTCAGTGATGTTTCACCAAGGGACTGCAAAAAATGTTATTTGCAAAAAGTGTTTTCCAATCATTCTATTAAATCTCAAGAAATTTCTCTGAAGATGAAGGAATTGCTTCCTTGAGAAAGAACAGAAAGAACACAGATGTAAAGAACCTAAAAAGAAAAAACTCCCTATCCAAGCACATCACATTGGTCTAAAAGATTCTAGAATTGAGTTCCCTGATTCCATTTTGTCATTCCTCCCTTCCTAATAAGTAGAAAAACAAAGTTGGATTCTGGTGATATGTAGAGCTAGGATCAGATTCTTCTTGCTCTCTTAAAATCAACATGAAAAAGGAAAACAAAGGTCTTTTAAGACTCCCTTTACATTTGGTAGTTAATGGTAACTTATGACTATGTTTTTAACTTTCTTTTGTTGAGTCATGGACTCACCTCCTCCCCCACTCCTCAGTTTTCAGGGTCAACAGACAACCTTTTATAAATCACAAGACTGGATTTGCTATGTTTGGTCTCTATCCAGCTTCTTTATTATCCCTGCTGTTGTGCACTACACAGTTCTGTAGACACACCAGATAAAATGGAGAAACAAAACCAGGAGATCATTCCCAGACTGTTGGCCAACTGATTTTAAACTGTTGCTCACTGCTAGTACACAAAATAATGAATGGTCTTTTATTTATGAGTCTTTTAAATTAGAAAACCTGCGGCAGGGGAGGATTTCTGGTTCTGTCAACGTCATTTGTTCTTATTTTGCCTCAGCTTCCTAGTCTGTTTAGGAAGAATTTTGTTTTCTTTTCTTCTCTAATTCTACCTACTGTAAAATGCCTTGAGTATATTTCCACCATTTCATCCTAACACAGAAAGAAGGAGGAAGGATATAGGTCTAATCATTTATAACAATCCTCCAGATCTTGCTTCCAGAATTTCTTAGTCTTAAATTATAATGTCTCAGGAAATCTATGAAACTAGGGAGATGGGGGCAGTAGTTAACTTTGAGGAATGAGATTCAATTTTTACTATCAAATGTCAGTTCCTAGAGTCAACCCCACAGAGCTGATGACCGGCCAAGTGAGACCCAGAGAATTTAAATCCATTGCCTCAAGTCATATGGCTAGCTACTGTGCATATTCACCAGAACTGGAACCCAGCTTTTCCCACTTGCAATAGAACACTTACTCCATTTTGACAGGACTTTCAGAAAACCCAAGCAGACTCAAGCTCTGGACCAGGTTTCTATCTCAGCCCACGATGTTCTTGAAATATGTGATCTGAGATTTGAGGATCTTGGGCTATTTCTTAGGGTTTTATGGTCTCACAGTCTAGAGAGACTCTAAGATACTCCCTCCTTGAGCAAAGTCAAATCCCCAAGGACCTCACACTCAGCCTACTTTCTTCAGGGTTGAGCCAGGGCAGAGCTGACACAGCTGTAACATTCTGGAGCACACCCACGACTCTGGTTGAACCATGACAGAATGGGGTGGGAGAGTATACAAGATCAACCATTTGCCCAAGGGGCCATCTGTTGACACAGTTATAAACCCAGTAACAGTGCGAGCCAGTATCCTCTAAAACGTCTTCAAAATACGAGAATTTTGCTTTATCCTTAAGCGATTATTTTTCATTTTGCAGAAAAGTAAGGATTCATCATCTAGGACCGTGCCTTGAATCACAAATCAGCCCAGTGTGCATGTGGGTTTTTTCCAAGTGCGCGCAAGAGTGGAACATTTTGTTTTACGAGTGTGAAATGTTTAAAAAATAAATCTGCCAAGAGGCTTCCTCCGAATTGGTCCGGGACGAGCGAGGCAGGACAGGCTCTGACCTCCCGAGGGAGGGAAAGACAAGGCAAGTCCGAGCCAGGTAAACGCCCCTGGGTGAGGTCTGTGGAAGATAAAGTCAGGTCACAAGGATAGAGAGCTTTAAACATTTCGGCGCTCGACAGAGTCCGTTCCCTAATAAGTGAGAAAATGGAAATGTAGACGCACAAAAATTCCACGGCCTTTAGGCTCGTGGTGGGGGCAGGGAGCAAGGAAGAGGGGGACTGCTGCGGCCAGAGGTTAATCTGTCGCACGCAGCGAATCCAGGAAAGTTCACCCGACTTTGCTACCAACCTGCAACACTGGGCCCGGAGGTGAACTGGTTGGGAGCGAATTCAAAACTGGAAAATCCAGGCGGCCCCAAGAGACGACCCGCCCTCAGCCGGCTCGGCCCACTCCAGCAAGCTCCTCCGGGCGCCCGGCCTGGGGGAGAGGGCAGGGTCCCGCGCAGCGCCCCGCCCCGGCCGCCCGGCCCCGCCCCGTCCCGGGGGTGAGCGAGCCGTCCCCGCCCTCGCGCCGGAGCTGCGAGGCTGCGAGAGCTGCGCCGCAGTAGCCGCGTCTGCCACCGCGGGGCCGGCCGAGACTACCCAGCTGCCCCGAGCCGCGCCCGGAGCCCGGCCGTAGAGGCTGCAGCCGCAGCCGGGAGCTCGCAGCCCGCGCCTCGAGCCCGCCGCTGCCCTCAAAGGGCGCCCCAGGCCGCGCCATGGTGAAGGTGACGTTCAACTCGGCTCTGGCCCAGAAGGAGGCCAAGAAGGACGACCCCAAGAGCGGCGAGGAGGCGCTCATCATCCCCCCCGACGCGGTCGCGGTGGACTGCAAGGTCCGAGCCTGGGGAGGCCGGGGAAGTGGGGGGGTGCTGGGCCCGGCCCTGGAGAGCTGCACGGGCCGAGCGCCTTTGTGCACGCAGGTGGCGGGGCGCCGGGCAGGAGCCTCGGGGAGAGGGTCCACGGGCGAGCCGAGCGCTCCCCTTTCTTGAGGGGCGCAGCTCCTTCTTTGTAAGGAAGTGCGTGTGCAGGAAGCGGTGCCTAACCGCTTGGGAGGCCTGGAGAGTCGAGGGTTGGAGAATTGTGCCTAATTCCCTGTCGTTTGTACAGACTGGGAAATGTGCGTGGGGCCGGGACTTAGTTGGTTCAACCTGGGGACTGGCAGCGACAGGCAAAACAACCGAGTTTAGCACTTCCTTCCCAGTATAAATAATGTACCTAAAATGGCTGACATCATCACAAGCCCAAACCTCTGTTGTTTCCTACTTTCGTTTCTAGACTGAACTGCACTTGGACTAAGTCCAGCAACTGTAAACGTCTTAATTTTAAAAGCGTTTTTTTCTTTACCCCCTTTTTCCACGGCGCTTCAGTAGTGGGAGGTCAACTTCATCGTGGGGTCTGGAGAGGGGGCGAGGTGACAGTCTTCTTGGAGTAGGTTCTAGCTGTTTATTTTATAATTAAAACAAACATTCCTGGTAAAGATCAGTAATTACTATTTGATGTTAGTGTGAAACCAACAGTTGGCTTTTAAATTATATCAGAATCTTTGTGAGGACTCCTTATGGTAAGTGAAACTAAACATAAGAAATTTGCCCGAAGGTCTCTAATAAAATTCTTCATTTTACAATCCCTGTTTAACTCTAAGTAAAAATCATGAGTGGAGTTAACTTTTAGTGGCTTACAATAATATTCATTTAAATGTGAGTGTAATTGTCTCAGAAGTTAAAATAGAAAGCCCACAGCCTCTTCCTGGCAGATTTTCTTTGGGCTGCAAAAATTAGAAATTTTAACTGTAGAAGTTACGTTGCTTAGCTTATTTTTTCGTTAGCACTTTTCAGGAGTTATTATCAGTAGGGTAAATTTAGTTTTAACTTAAATCATTGTCAGGTATAAGTAATAAGAGTTTTTATATGGTATAATTAAAATTATTACAGAAAAGCAGACCACTAATAAACTGTAAAAGATTTGAGAATATAATGTTAATCCGGACATGTCTGTACTTATTTTCTGGAAATGTTCTAGTTAAAAACAAAAACGTCAGGGGTTGATATTTAAATGACTGCCTTGCCTTGAAATAGGAACAGTGAACTGATTCCCTAAAAGGATTAAAGGTTTTGGTTTTTGTATTTTCCTGAAGCTATTGCAAACAGCCTTGGTCTTAAAGAAAATGTTTGGAATGCACAGGCAAAAAATTCCAGTAGCAAATTATCTTAGCTCTTTGTTTATCTAACATTCATTGCACCTAAAATAGATTGATAGTCAAGTACCCAGTCACAATAGTCTCAAATGTTATTATATATAATAGCAATCTTAATGCTATTATATATATATATTTTTTAATTCTGTAAATAAACATAACTCCTCCCATTTAAAAAAAAGAGAGCATCAGATGATGTCACTTCAGACTGCTTTTCCACTGTATTGAAGGAGATTTGCAACTCTGGATAAACATCAGAATTAAATTTGCTGAGCACCTTTAAATCTGACTTTTGACATTTTTTTTTTGTCATTTCTGAAATAGTAACCCTGTTTTCATATTCTTAGAATTTCTCACAGGTTCACCATATTTAAATTTTGTGGTCATAGCTGCTGTAGAAAGTAACTATTCATAGCTCTGTGCTTTGTTTTGCATTTTTTATTTTCTCAGATCCCTATATACAAAGAGAAACACTACAGGGACTAAACACTGAGGGCCAGAGCCTGCCCCCTTTGTAACCACACAGCAGTCATGGATGAATTGGTAGATACAAAATGTCTAATTCTTTTTCCAGCTGTAAGATAAAAGGCTTCTTTTCTTCAGTGGGTGACAAAATATTTCTCTACGTTAAAAGTAGATTCTTATAATCATTTACTTAACGGGTAAAGGAAAACCTTACTTAATGACAGACATTTGTGAAAGAACTTCTGATCTCTTTATCTTAGAGCTTGGGCAGTGATTACATAATGTTCTCTGGCTCCTTAAGGGTGACTGGGTGGCAGCCACCTTGTCTGACTGCCTGGGCTGGGAACAGAATCAGTCTTAGTGTGTTTTGCCTAGGGCATTTCCTTTGCCTAGTTGGTTGAGAGGATCAAACTGGGCTGGTTAATGGTCCAGAACTCCTGAACAAGAATTTTTAATATCTTTAACCCTCCTAGACTACAATATCCCATAGACCAACGTTTTTCAAAATGTGCTCTTAAGGACCACCTGCTCTGGTGTCATCTGGAATTCTGGTGTTAAAATGCAGATCCTGCTATCTTATGCCATAAGAATTCTGATCACTCTAGTCAGCTGGCTTATATAACATGCATTCCAGTACTTTTACATTGCTTCTGTCTTGCTCTTTGCAGGGTGAGAAACCTCTCTGGAAGCAGTTCCATTGCCCTATGTTTTGATTTTGTCTTTTCAGCAGTGATTAATACCAACAACCATTTCCGTTGATTATATTATCTCAACTAGCTTGCTGTTTTTTCTTCTTTTCCTGCATTTTCACCTTCCTCTACCTGTCCCAGTAGGCACAAAGCTCTTAGAGATATAGAAACAGCAAAGTGTAGGGGATCTGTTCTGTATAATAAAAGTGAATTTGCAATCATATACATACTTTATATGATAGGCAGCATTCATTTGTTTATTTGTGTCCATAACTTTGAACCTTGGAAATTGCTGCATATTTGCAAATATCAAAGAAAATACCTAATGTACTGAATCAGAAGTCCCAGTTTTGTCATTACGTAACTGCTTGATCTTGGGCTTAAATTTTTAGTTTTCCTGTCTGTAAGATGAGAGGGTAAGACCAGATGGTCTGTAAGGAGTCTTCCAGTTTTAAAATTCTATGAAGATGCTAGGATTGCATAATTATATTTGGCAGGAATTAAATTATTTTAATCTTGAAAAATAATAACCATGTCCTCGCCCTAACCAGACTGTTCCCTTTCTTTCTTTCAATGTTTAACATGGTACATTTTACCTCATACTAAGTAGCAGTGGGTCGAAAAGAAAGGACATAGAGGTATTATGTAATACAGCAGATTTTCATTTTTGGTTATCTCACTGTAGAACAGTGAAGTTGTCAGCCACTCTTTTTGTTGCAATGCCTGCTTATGAAACCCCTTTCCCAATATCAGGCCACGAAAAAGCTTGTTTGCTTCACAGCTGTCTCCACAAGCTGTTTTTGCTAATAAATAGTGTTGCGTCCTTTCTACCCTACTTTGTAGATATTCGTAGAAGAAAGGAAACTGAAGTGTGTGTATGTGGAGCAAGATGGGAGTGTGAGAGAAAGTGAAGGACTAACCCAGTAAGTTCTGAGTTACCCATCACAAAATGACTATTTGGGCCCTAATTCTTTATACTTTCTGCTTTTTTCTATTTGCACAATCAGGACTGAAGGGTTTGGTATTATAATTTAGCTTTTTGTTTGTGATGGTGGTTTTTATTTTTTGCGCTTTTTGGCAGGGTGGGGAGGAGAGACATAAAGTACATGGCTGGATATTTACTGAAATGGGTTGATCTTTTGGCGAAGGGATCGGGAGTTTGTTTCTCTTTAACCAAAGTGCATCTCTTTACCTAGTTACATAATTTAGTGTTTGCAAACATTGGCCAGTTAAAGTTTTACAGTCATTACATTTTGGTTCTCCATGAGGATATTGATACCTGAAGTGAGAGTTTAGTGCTAGAAGGTAAACGAATTGCTTCTGTGCATCTCCAGTGCCTTGGCAAGACCTCTTGTGTACACATCCATGGTATATATCCCTGACAGGGCACTGCTGCTGGTAGGCAGGGTTGCATACTGTGCAATTAGAGGACAAGTTCAGAGGTCCTCCCAAGATTGTAGTCTTCTCAACTATACAGAAGCAAGTATATTGTACTTGGCATAATAATAAGCTTGTAAGACTTCATGGAATTTGACTTTGCAGTATATATAAGAGGTTTATGTGAATAAACACATTTATGGTACAGGCCTGTCTAATATGATTTTGAATTTAACTTATATGGTAAATTGCTAAAGCTTGACTTGTGTGTAAATGTATGTAGAAAAATGTATTAAGTAGTAATTATGGGACATTTTATTTCTCTTGGTTTTATCATACCACAACTTAAAAATCTGGAGTATCTGTTCAAAAGCTCCATTCTTTTTGTGAAAGGAAATACCACTTTGTGAATTCATCTTTTAACTCGAGCTTCTTGATTGCTTTGTATATCATCGTGTCAGTAAAGGAAGATCCAGAAAAAAAAATTGTGTCTTTCAAATAGGACATCAATGAATTTGTCCTCTTAAGCTTTTTGGCAAGTGTGGCACTTCTTATTAGAGCTTAAAGACTAAAGGAGAAGGAGTTAAGGACTTTCCCACCAGAGGACTTAAGGCTATAACTGCTACCTATTAAAAGATTTGACAATTCTGAATTTCTGAATGAAGTGATTTTTGTTTAAATGATGTAGAAAATAATAATACTGAAGCTGTGCTTTCTTTAAGCTTATGTTATGTGTAAAGATAGTTATTTCCTGGCTTTTTGATTTTTTTTGTATAAAACTTACCAATGAAAAGTCTTTTACAAGGTAGACAGCTGAAAGTTAAAAATTGGAAGTTAGATGTGACCCTGAGGACATTTAAAAAATGTCCATTGTGATTATCTTTTTTAATCAGTATTTATGGTACATGTTCTTAATAGCTCTAAGGAAATCTATAATATAATCAATCTCATTTTATGAGTGTTACCAACAATTGGATGAATAAAATTATTTTAAATAATTGCAGATTTTTTAAGCTCTTTAATTGATTAGAGTAAAATAAGAACTTTATGCAATATTTCTTTAATTGTACCATTTGGGGAAAAATCAAGAAAAAATGAACATAGACTTTTTATTCTTAAATGGAAAAATTTGAATCTCGAGTTGCAGAAATGAGAAAATTACCCTTGTTTTTATGATAGAGAGATATTCTAATTTTTCACTTAATGTTTTCTTTTAATGCTGATAAGTTTCTAGCAGTAATTTCATGACTTAGAACTAATACAAATATTCCAGGAGAGAAATTAATGTTGAAATAAAGTTTGCACAGTTTATAAATACCACTTTGAAGTGAAATATCCTGGGAATTTATTTGGGAAAGTGATACTCAGTATGGTGAAAATTTGAAATATTTGCATAAACCTTTTTTGGCATAGTTGAATTGTATTCTTTAAGAAACAAGTTTTAGTAGATTTTTGTACATATTTGAATGTCTAACTTTTAATACCAGAACTGTTTTTAAAAATCAAATTGGTTTTCAGATTGAGCTAAGGATAAAGCTTGTTTTAAATTATTTGCTCTGCTTATATGTGATTATAATATTTAAAATATTCTATATAAAAAGCAAAAAGTTGCTCTGTTAATTTAAGTCACTTAGATCACTGCAACATCCAAAAGAAGACCCATTTTTATGCTGGGAAAATGGTTTTGAGAGCCAGTCTATCTAGGACTGCATTATCAGTTTCTAATCTTTTTATAACTTTCTCCTTCAATTCTTTTTTAATTTGCTTTTATTTCAGTACTAGGATGTAAAATTTCCCAAGCCCATCGGTTTTACCTAGGACAGTGGTAGATATGTTAAGCAGAGATGGCAAACTCAGTGCCTCCTGGGCCCAAGCAAATGACTTAGCGAAGCTGGGCTTTTTGCATATTAAACAAGTTAGAATATTCTTAGTTTTCATTTTTTAAAAAATGGGTCCAATTTTTAAAACCAGGCTAGCAGTCAGGATTTTTATTTGGATTCAGACAAGAATGTAAGCCCAAAACACTAAAGGCCTGACATGGGCCACTGTTTTACAGTCTCCTTTGAAGTGCAGAGCAGGTCTGGCAAATTATGGCCCAGGGGTTCAAATATGGCCTGCTGCCTGTTTTTCTATGGCTCCTGAGGTGAGAATGATTTTACATTTTTAAATGGTTGGGGAAGAAATCAAAAGACTATTTCTCCTTTTTTTCTAGTACCCACGCTTAATAGAATCCAGGGAGGGTTGCAGTTCTGGAAGCAATACTGCCTAGTGATTGAGAACTCAGGCTATGTAGTTACACTTTAGTGTTTAAATCTTGCTTCTACCGCTGAAGTTATTTCAACTCTTTGTGTCTCAGTATCTCCATCAGCAAAATGGGTAATGTAATAATCTATAACAAAATAAGCACAATGCTCAGAATGGAGTTAAGAACCAATAGATATTAGCTGTTGTTATTACCAGAGTTCCACTTTTTTCCCTCATTATCCTGGTGTTGGAACATTACCTCTTGTGTTGTTATTACTGTTCAGCCCTACCTCACATGTCAATTACATGATAATATTGTTGGTACTTTTTTCTCACAAGGTATTTTGGTAAAGATTCATTCCTGAAACATAAAAACACCCTTAAGGATTCAGTAGCTGTATCCATTTTCATTTAAAAATGTATATTTCTCTATTATGTAAAAAGTGTTAATAGAATTTTTAAAATTTAATTTTGTGTTTTACCAAAGTAATAACTTAATTTTAAAATGCAAGTAGTCCTGCCCTATCTTAGAGGGGGCACATTTCTAAAAAATTGTAGTATCGTTGTACACAGTAAAATGCACAGATCCTGAGTGTATAGTTAGATAAATTTAAATGTATGCACCTGAACTCTAATACCCAATCAAGGTAGAATATTGCCATCAACTCAGAAAGTTATCTCATGTCCTTTTTACAGTTTGTCCTCCTCTGTCCTTAGAGGCAACCACTAATCTAATTTCTGCCCCCATAGATTAATTGGAGGCAGTCATGTTCATTCGTAGCTTCTTCTGGTCTTTTATTACCAGGGTGACCACTAGACTCTACTCTGCCTTTATGCAAATTAGAAAAAGGTGCCCTCTCTGGTGTTTTGGAGAGTACAGCGTGGTCTGGATTCAAGCCCCATGGATCCCCTTGGCCTGGCATCCCTGTGCTGGAAACAACCTGCCCACCATACATGGTGATCTCAACTCCACATTGCTCTGTATCAGTGGTTCTTAAACAGTTTGATCTCAAAACCCCTTTATACTCTGAAAAATTGTTCAGGATCTCAAAGAGCTTTTGCTTTATATCTATGATAGATAGATATCATTGGTATTAGAAATTAAAACAAAGTATTTATTTAAAATGGCCACGATGAATCTGTAATGTATTAACATAATATTTTTATGAATAATATAATTTTCCAAACAACCAAAAAGTTTAAGAAGACTGAGAGTAACATTATTTACATTTTTGCAGTGTTCTTTACTGAATAGCTTAATAGAAGTTAGTTTCTGCATTCAGTCTGTTGTGATATCACACGTTTAGCTTCTGGAAGACTGCACTCTGTACTAGTGAGAGAATGAAAGTGAAAAAAACATTAGTTTTGTTATGAAAACAGTTTGACCTTATGGACCCTCTGAAGGGGTGTTCCTGAACCACATTTAGAGAACTTCTACTCTAAATATTCGCTTATACTGCTGTTTTGTGGTTTGTTTTTCTGTGTCTTATTTTTTGCAGTTCTAGATATTACCTATTGGTAATATCCAAATGGAAGGTGAATGAATATTTAGCTTTTTCTATATGTTTACACTCCACATACATGATCTGTTCTTCTGGTATAGTTATAGCAATTTCTGATTACATTTATATTCAGTGCTTTTATTGTAAGTACACAAACATTATTTACATCTGAGTAATGTGGTATACTTTTATTTTACTTCCTTTCTTGTATAAAAACTTCATTTTTCTTGGATTTGATCATGCCTCTTGGGGCAGGAGGGAAGGTTGTTTTTAATTTTAATTTTAGGATTTATTACTAATTTATCCTCAGACTCTGGACAGCAGTATATTAATTTCCTTTCTGTGTCTTCATACTCACCAGGTAACTTACCAACTTTCATGTTTTTCTTGGTGATTTCCCACCTTTTGTTCTTCAGCCTTCCAGTCCAGACTGGTGGCACTCTAGGCATGTTGCTGCCCGGATGTCCAGAGAGTCACGGTCGTCCTGGAATTGCCTTTGCCTCCGTCCCGTGTCAGAGCTGCAGTTTTATGAATCTGAAGAAAAAATGTCTTGAGATAAATTTTTTTTAAAACCTTGCATGTCTGAGAATAGTATATCTTCATACTTAATTGATATGGATAATTAATCTTGGTATAAAATTTTAGGTTAGCATTAATTTTCTCTCAGCATTTTGATGGCATTGCTCCATTATCTTCTAATCTGATGCCGTTCTGATTCCTGGTTTTTTGTGTATGATTTGTTTTTTCGTCCTCTAGACAAAGAGATTTTCTCCTATGCCTTAGTATTTCTTAATGCTTTCAGCTTTCAAAATATTTATTGACTTGACTTCTCTGCCGTCATTCATTTCCATTCTCTGTGGGTTAAGGTTTGTTTATCACTTTACTGTCATTTTATTGAGCTTTCAGAAGGAAGTAAAGATAAACTTTTGACTGGAAATCAATACTAGGACTTCACCTCAGCTATCTTGATAGCTTCTTAAAGATTTATTACAGTATTTTCTTTTACATTAAAAGTTGACTTAATGATAATTAATAATGGATAATAATGGAAACCATCTGAGTTATTATGAGCACTAATTTAAGATCAGACAGGATGGCCTAGAAAGATAGATGAGGCATCCTCTGGTCTCCTTCTCCGTCTTGAGTTCCAAGACTGTGTCTCCTTCGTGACTAACTTAGAGACAGCTCACTCCAACTTTGTGGTTTTACTTTGTGGCTTTATTACTACTTAGGTTTCATTTTTGTAATTAATATTTTGCCTTTTTCCTTTATTTTGAAATGCTTATATCCGGGTGTACCTGAGTTATTTTCCTTTATTGTTTGTGTTTCATCTCTATATGATTTTAATACTTTTTGCTACTATCCTTTGTAATTTGATGACCAGTAGAGGAAAGTCCTATGCTGTCAATGTATTGAAAGTAACAATACTACCGTTGTAGTAATTAACTACTCATGTAGTGCTCATGAGTGTGGCTCAATTCAACTAAACCTATTACAGTAGCAGAATTCTGTAGAAACTCAGGCTAGGTAGTTTCTGGTTAAATGAGTGTTAATCCAAGTATGACATTGTGTCACTTCATTTATTACCAGAGTTAATTTGCCTAAGCTGTTTAGTCAGATGGTTGACCAAATAGCTCCCATGTTCTTCCTCCCTTAAGATGCACATGGAGTCAGATGATATTCAGGCCTTATTACACAAATAATTTTACTTTTCTGGGCCTCATTATAATTATCTGTAAAATATGTTAGACTAAGTGGCCTTTTATAGGAGGTCTTTTCTTTCTGAGCACCGTACTGATCACATACATAGCCAGACACTGTACCAGGAATTTATAAATTACTAAGCACCCCAACTTACAAGAAGCACATACTGTAGCTAGGAAAGACAAGCCAATTATGTAAACCAAATTAATCATAACCTACTTAAATGTCTATATCTGCTTTCATAAGAAAATCATGCGCCTGAACAAGAGCAGGAGAGTGGTAGAGTGGCGGAGCATGCTCAGATGTTACCGCCGACTATGTGCTATACAGTACAGCATTTGGTGCTAGGCAGTGGAGCTCATAGGGTCAGAGCCTTCACTGTAGAGAGACAAATAGTCCTGATCTCAAGAACTGGAATTATTTTTTCTAGTAGTCATTTTGTTTAACTTTCAAAATTTTGAACTTGGATATGGAAGTTATTTGTAACTATTCCCATGTAAGTTATTTTATACTTTCAGAAGAATGTACTTATAATTTTCTTAACAAAAGTTCTGCATTTAAGTAGAATTACCAACATTTGAATATGAATGTATAATAATTATCTTGTTGAATGATACCAAAATCCAACATTTATATAAAATTGAGTCCAGAATGGTTTGCTTCTTTTTCTCTAATCATGACACTTAATTTTGTATTGAATTATATATAAGAGTAGAGCAGTCGTAGCATGCTTAAAATTTTTAGGAAGACAGCTGATACTCTTGTTGGGAACAGTATGAACTCATGACTCAGCCAGTAGTAGAAGAAATACAACTTCACCAATTTATCCTTGGTAAATGCTTTTATTAACAATAAATAACATTTGTATATAATGCTATTTATAAACATCTGCCTGTTTGTGTTAGTCTAGGCTTGCTTTTTGCTTTTAACTCAGTGTCTTTTAACTGACCATGTAGAAAAAAACAGAATGGAGATTGTTAAGTTATTCATATAGTAATATTCTACTTTGCACTAGATATTTTGCTTGTCCCTGATGATACAAGTGATTGAGTATGAGTCAGCCCTAAATGCATTTACAGCCTGCCTGATCTTTTTTTTTTTTTTAGTTCTGACCTATTTTTCTTTAATCTAGGCCTGTGCTAATTTTATATGATGCCACTTTCATAGATTTCTCATAATAGTTACATTGTTATACAATGGCTTTAAATTTTTAATTTCTTTTTCTTCCTGTATTACTCTTTATATATTGTAGGATTTAACAAAAAAGTATGTTAATGATAAATCTGTTTTGTAGACATTGTAATTTGAGATTAAGTTCTTTTTTAAACCTTCCGCTATTCCAAATACAGAATAAAATAATAAGTTTATTAATCATAACATGTTGGTATAATTTCTGGTTTTGACTTTAAATACTAATTTAACTTAACTAAATGAAATCCAATGTTGACAGAAGGTCACAGGCCTTTGTGAAATATAGTGTGGTACCTACAAGTATAAAAAGTTTGGATTTCTGTTTCTGTCTATGTAATGCCAGTCTCTTGGAAAACTTCCTTTTTATGTGTCAAACATGACATTTCTTGTGTGGACTCTGTCACCACAGTTAAGACAGTAGCAATCTTAATTGAAAAGGCAAATTAGGAAGCAAAATTCAGGTACTGATTTAAGTGAATAAGAGAAAATGCAAACAAATATTTGATATCTTTATAGATTGTAAACACTCAGCCAGAGATTTTGTATTTTACGTATAGCAGATATATTTGGTAATCAATGCTATTAATAATAAACAGGTCACTAGATCCATTCTACTCTTTTTTTGATGTTTCCATACTGGGGAAAGAAACCCAATATAGAAGCCAGGTGAACAGAACATGTACCAGTCTCTAAAACCCAGAACTCAAACCCTTTTTATGAGGAGGTAGTCTAGATTGATTGTTTTATATAATTAGGTTCTCAAAAGGAAGCATACCCAGTCGTAGCTGGAAATGAGATCAGAACCAAGTGACATTACAGAAAAGAGCTTGATATGCTTGGCTTTCAAGTAGGGGAAAAAAATGATGAGAAAGTTCTTTAAAAATGGCAAATCACTAAATTTCTTAAATGTCAGCAGCTAATTCTCTATTCTGGAAAACATTATACAGGCCAAGCAACACAGCTGGCCTGAGCACCCCCATATTTACCTATATTACACCAGCATGTTTTGGAATGTACATGTTTCTAAGTAACTAAATCTACTTCTGAAGGCTCAGTAAACTCATGATATTCTGAGTTAAATAAATTATATTGGTTCTTTTCCATATTTCTTTTTTTTGGGGGGTGGGTACATTTATTTATTTTATTAATTTGTTTATTTGAGACAAGAGTCTTGCTCTGTCGCCAGGGCTAGAGTGCAATGGCATCATTGTAGCTCATTGCAACCTCAAACTCTTGGGCTCAAGCGATCCTCCCTTCCAGAGTGCTAGGATTACAGGTGTGAGCCACCATGCCTGGCCGATTTTTCTATTTTTTTGTAGAGATGGAGGTCTCATTCTTACTGAGACTGGTCTCAAACTCCTGGCTTCAAGCAATCCTCCTTCCTTGGACTCCTAGAGTGCTAGGATTCCCAGCCTGTGCTATAATTGTTAAACCTAAGAGATATTTTTCTCTTTAGTATCCTGGTTCCTAAAGTATTGTTGTTACATTTGTTATGATAATGTAAAATAGTATATCTGAAAGTTTTGAAAAAATGTTTCTTAAAAGCGTCAGTCATCCTATGAAGAATGTTCAAATAGAAGTGCCTATGGATGTGAAGTGACTTACTAGTTTGAGAACAGAATAAAAATTATATGAAAAAAACCCCATGCATTTTTTTTTTTTTTTTGAGACAGAGTCTCGCTCTGTTGCCCTGGCTAGAGTGCCGCGGTGTCAGCCTAGCTCACAGCAACCTCAAACTCCTGGGCTCAAGTAATCCTTCTGCCTCAGCCTCCCGAGTATCTGGGACTACAGGCATGCACCACCATGCCTGGCTAATTTTTTCTGTATATATTTTTGTTGTCCAGATAATTTCTGTCTATTTTTAGTAGGGACGGGGTCTCGCTCTTGCTCAGGCTGGTCTCGAACTCCTGACCTTGAGCGATCCTCCCGCCTCGGCCTCCCAGAGTGCTAGGATTATAGGCGTGAGCCACCACGCCCGGCCCCCATACATTTTAAGTTTATAATTGAAGCACATTTACTGAAACCTCTTAGGCAGCTGATTGAGGTGACCTAATTTTTAACTAATTGAAGTACCAGAACAGAATTTACCCTCCATTTTGCTTAAGATATTACATAATTGGTTAAGTAATTTTACTTTATCATCTGATGCTAAGATTTATTTGAACCAGAAATCAGTACTTCGCTAGAGTGAGAGTGTGTTTGAAAGCCGTGTCTCTGTGTACGTACTGTTGAGATGTGGTTATAGGCCAGCATGTGCTTCAGTGTCTTCATTTATAAACTGGGCTAAAATCTTGAGGTTTAGGAAGATTAATGAGATGATAATGGTACAGCACCTGCGGGAGTTCTGTTATCTTATAAGCACAATTCAAGGTGCACCAGTTTTATTACAGTACAAGGGGAGGAAATGTCTCAGTAAGTTGTTTTAAATTAGGCCAGATAAAGCTATATACCCCAGAGTAGAAGCTCTTATTTTTTTTATTTTCTTTAATTATAAAATATCTCAAGCATATAAAAATGCAGAGAACCTATAATATATTTTATGTTTTTAAAGTCTTAAATATCAGGTACTTACGTATACCGAAACATACAGTTGTATATCTTGTGTACCTTTCCTTTTTGGGGAGTCAGCAATTATGTTTCTTAGACTGGTCTAAAAATCAACAGTGCTAGTTGATTGTTTTAATAGAATTGTAGTAGTATACAAATCTGTATTCTCTTGATGGACATTTAGGTTATTTCCAATTTGTTGTTATTGACAATGCAGTGAACATTATTGGATATACTTCTTTATGCACATGTACAAAAATTTATCTAGAGTTATATACCTGGGATTGGAATTGCTGGGTCTTAAGATAATATGGATGTTTAGTTTTATTAGATACTACCAAGTTGTTCTCCAAAGCAATTGTACCAACTTCTGTCAGCTGCATCAAGGTTCTCAAGTTCCCTTTGTTCCACACTTTCTCCAACACTTGCTGGTATAAGACATTCTTTTATTGTCTGGTATATATAGTTATTCAGTTGATTACTTTCCTACCTTCCATATTGAAATATAATTTATATTCAATAAAACTCACCCATTTTGTATATGCAATTTGATTGACTTTATGGCAATTATTAAATATATGAAGTCGTGTATCACCTTGACAATCAAGGTATGAAACAGTTCCATCACCCTAAAAGTTTCCTCACACCTCTTTGTCATCAATCTTTCCTTCCCCAACCTCTGCCCATGGCAGTCACTAAGCTGCTTTTTGTCATTATAGTTTTGCCTTTTCTAGAATTTCATAAAAATGGAATCATACAGTAAGTAGTCTTTTGTATTGGACTTGTTTCACTTAGCATGTTTTTGAGATTCAGCTTTGCTTGTATGTGTTATTTTGTTCCTTGTTATTGCTAACTATAATATTTTATGGCATGAATATACCATAGTTTATCCATTTATCAGTTGATGGCTTTTTGAGTTGTTTCTAGTTTGGGGCAATTATATGAATAATGATGCTATGAATATTCCTGTATAAATCTTTGACTCAGTTGGTTTTTGATTATTGCTTTTTAGCAATCTTACTGAACTCGAATTAGTTTGAATAATTTGACTTAATTTTCTGTATAGATCATTTAAAAATAGTAACAGTTTTGTTTACTTTTTTCTAATCTTCATACCTAATCATGTTCTTGTCATTTGTATATTGGCTGGGATCTCTAGTACAATGTTGAGTGAAACAATCAATCAGTATTAGTAGGCATCCCTGTATTCCCGACTTCAGAGAGTATAAGTGTAATGTTTCACAATTAAGTATCAGGTTTGCTATAGGGTTTTGATCATTAGCCTTACGGATGCTAAAGAATTTCACCCCCTGCTATTTAGCAAAGAGATTTTATTGTGAATGGAAGTTGAATTTTGTCAAATTCATTTTCTGTGTATTTTGAGATGGTCATGGGGTTTTTCTTTTTAAATCTTACATATGTGGCTTTTTAAAGTAAGGCATATTACTCTTTTCAGTGTTAAAATGTAATCATTTTAAAAACACCTTCAGTAAATCTCTTAGATTAAAAACTTTTAAATCTTGAATGTACTTTAATTTCTTTTCTATGACTCAGATTGTATTATGGGACATCATTTATCTGTCATACATAATGTTAATTCTTGACTGTAAATTGCTCAAATTATGAGCCATGTATTAATCATATTTGAGTTTCCCACAGGATCTAGTGCAGTACATTGCAAATAATAAGCTTGAACTCTGGGCCATTGTTCTTTGCTAAATAGCTGCAGTTTGTTTTGTGTCATAAATTATATTTCTTCTCCCCTTCCTCCATTATGCTGGCTGCTAATGTAACTTTTGTGAATCATAAACCATTGAATAGTCGAGCTTTTCTTTTTTAATATCTAAGTTTCATTCACTCATCAAATATTTGAGTGCCAACTAAGTGCCAAACTAGGCTTGGAACCACCAGTAATGAAAAATGAATATGAGTGGATACTCACAAGAACCTTACAGCCTAGTAGAGAGAGATAAGATACATATGTGACTTGTTCTAATGCAAGTTAGAAAGTGATCACTAGGAATTTAGGGAGAAAGTAGACAGACTTCAAAGACTTGATAGCTCTTTTATAAAATAGGTGACTGTGGTGCATGGACTTAGAGCTTTTACCTTGGCTATTCAGAGACTTATTTCCTGATTCTTAAGCCACGTTTCTCCTTGTTGAGGCGCTGAATAAGTGACCTGTGGAGAGGTGAAGTATTTATAAGTTAAATTCTTCAAGAAATTCAATTTTTTCTCTTTTATTGTAATAGTCCTGAGGAGTGATTTTTAAATGAACATGAAAATCAAACTCTGCAGCATGATTTACAAAGGCGCTTTGGGATCTGCCTCCATCGCTTCTCCATCCTCATCTCTCGCACCCCTCCTCGCCACACTGGGCACTCCAGCCATCCCGCATGTGGCCCTTGGAAATGCCATGCATTCTGGCTCCATGGTTTTATGCATTCTTTGTCTTACATATAATTTTCTTTAACTCTGTAGTCTGCCTGGGTAATGAGTATTTGTGCTTTAACATTCCACTTGAGTGATTTTCTCCTGGGAAGTCTTCCTCAGACTCATCTCCTTTTATGTGCTCTCTGTGCATTTTTCTTTTAGAGCCCATATCATATTTATGTTCTCTTTGTATATTCATCTGCTTTCCAGACTGATCCAACCAGTCTCTTTCTTGGCGGAGGATATATTTTCAGGACCTAACACAGTGCTTGGCACATAGTTAGATGTTTATAATTTATTCTCAAAGTGATTGCTGAATAGTTAAAAATAATATGTCAAAAGTCCCGGAAGCTTGTTATTAATTTGGCAGTTGGGGCTGTGTATTCTTTTACAGGTGTCTGCCTATGCTCTTTGGCTATTCATTTATGTACTGTTGGAAAAGAGAGCCTGCCAAGCAGGGTGGGTGTGTGCGCGCATTTAGCTGTTTCAGCAGCTGATACCAAATGTTGGAAATGACTACTTCCATCTGTCATTTTCATCCCTCCTACCCTCCCTCCACCCTAAAATTATGTTAGGAAAATTTCTTATCTCCTTAGATATTTATGTCAGACAAGGGCTCAAGTAAAAGGTGTATATTTTATCATTCAAGTTTCATAATACCCTATGACTCCATGGAATTCTTGTACTTTCTTTTCACAGATGGGATATCTTACACGGCTTGATAAATTCTTCCAGGCTTTTTCTCATTACATATTACTTCCTTGCAGTGCACTCATCTTACACAATATATTGACAGGTACTACAGCAACGTGCAGTGCTCTCACAGTGTTTGATCTGATCCTTAGGTAAAATAGTTATTTATTGTTCAGTGTTAAATTCCATGTTTAAAACCCCAACCTAGGAGCACACTATCTAGTGTCATATTGTTCTTGGTTGCTTTGACATCTGGGATTGGACTTTTCCCAATGGTATCAAGTTAAAATGCCTCATCTTAGAATTGAAAACATAAAACCTTAGCTTTCATTGCTAACTAAATTATTGCTTCAACCATATCCACGCTCTTAGTCTAAGACTTACCCTGTTTTTGTGCGTCATTTATACAGTTTTCCTTCCTAACTTTATTTATATCCTATTATACATGTTTAGGTCAAGTGTACTTTCTCCCTTAAGCTACTGCATATTGGGTTTTCCATGTAAAAATAGAATCATGTATTTAAGAGGCTATACTTGCATACTGTGAACACCTTTTATTATAATGGTTTCAAGCCAATTGAAGCCTTCCCTTTGATGTCTGTACTATTTCTTGAGCCACTAGTTGTATAGTCACCTTTGTTTTCTTAGCCCTTCGCAAGTGAACTTGGGTACAGATCAGAGATTAGCTATAACTCCATAGTAACAGAGTACAGTGATGGAGTAGAAGGGCACAGGGAGGGAATTATGAAAGTCATGACCTCAAATGATGTTCTGGGGCTAAATTATTTTTCGAAGTGGGTCAAAATTAAAATTCTGTAACAACTGTATGCTAGTTTTATGTTTCTTGACCTTATAAGTAAGTTTTTATAGAAATTATGGAGTCTGCCATTGCTCAAGACATGGTTAGCAGGTGGACTGTTTAGAGTTAGAAGTAGGCAGAACTTTGCTTAGGGACCAGTGTCCCAGCCTAAGAGCCACTGTGATGAGTCCCGGTGCCACCACTTAATCGTTCTGGGTTCATTTTGATCAGACAAAACTCCTTTAGTCTTTATGTCTTCATTCATTAAAATCATAATCCGTAAGGTTTTTCTGATTCTGAGCTTTCTGTGATTCTGCCTGGAGATACGATATTGACTATCTGTTTTTTTCATATTTTAGGACCCAGATGATGTGGTACCAGTTGGCCAAAGAAGAGCCTGGTGTTGGTGCATGTGCTTTGGACTAGCATTTATGCTTGCGGGTGTCATTCTAGGAGGAGCATACCTGTACAAATATTTTGCACTTCAGGTAAGTGGAAAATTCATTTTCGTCTTTGATTTTTTTTTTATTTTTATTTTTTTGCTTTTCTTTCATGTATATTACAAAATTGTTCCTAATTTGCTCTAAGTTTGCACTTTAGCCACAGTGGTGGTCCTATTTTAAAGCTGTGTTTAAATCTCTCCATCATGTGTTTGCCTGCCCATCAGGCAAGCAGTCACTAAAAGGAGAGTATCATTGTTTTGAAATGCATCAGCCACAAATGTTGCCATGTTGCCAGGCTATAACTTGATGGCCAGTTTGAACTCTCCCCCGTGATAGCCTTTTGCTCTTAGGCCCAAAGTACACTGTCACCATGTCTCTTTCTTTACCTCTTTCCCAGTCATTGGTTTCTCTAAAGAACTAGGTGACATCAGCGTTGATGTTGAAGTTAATGTAGGATGAAAGTTGTTTATAATTTCAGAGTGCTTAATAGTAATGCTAGTGGGTTAAGACGTAGATTTTTCTTCTGATAATTATGATTTATGATCTGTTTTGTGGTGTATTTCTCTTGGCAATAATTCAGTAGGTTTATTTTTTTTTCCTTAAGGAATTTTGAGAGGAAATTGCTTTAAAGCTTTTATGACTACTTCAAGTGTTTCAACATTTCAAAATTTGGAGAAATAGTTGATAACTAGACTTATTAAAATAATTTAAATGACAGGTTTTGGAACATTCTGCCAGGGATGTATAAATTTCATGTTCATTTTATATATTCAAGGTAATGCCACGTTGGTAGACATTACTAAAATATTAATCATCTTTTTAAATACTGTTTTTTATGAGAAATATTTATGATATAGAAAAAATTACTTGAATTTCATTGTCCAGAGATAACATTTGGTGCCTTAACGGTTTGTTGTATACCCCTAATCTTTATTATGTGTATATAAACACCCTTTTTTTTTTTACAAAAATGAGACAATTAAGATTTCCTGTAATCTGATATTTTCCACTTAATTGGATATAGTTTAAGGAGAAATCAGAACTACCTGTATGCATGTAGAAATTTCAGAAAAATTATCCCTTTTTTGGATAGTAAGAGAAGAATAATTTAATTAGTGGACCATATCAAAAGTTTTTAAAGTATATTCTTTCAGAAAAATATTATTAGCTTCTGAACATACTCTTTTATTAAAGAAGAAAATCATGCCTGCAGGTAGAAGTAGGCCTGTGTGTTTCTTCATATTTACTTGTCACCGGATGGATAATTGCTTTTATTTTCTATTTTTATCTACCACAAAAAGTAAAAGGGAAATCAGCTGCTTTTCTCCTTCTACAGCTGATTTTTAACAATACTTCACAACCTGATCTTAAAGAATGTGTTAAATCTGTAATTAAACTGTCTGACTTGTCATCTAAAAGTAAGAGTTTGCAAGCAGAATGCTATTTAGAAAGAGGTGGCAGCTTAAGTAATGCTTACATTTAAAAACCCGTCTCATGCTGAATTGCTGAAATGAGTGTTTAAACTCTCTATAGCCGGATGACGTGTACTACTGTGGAATAAAGTACATCAAAGATGATGTCATCTTAAATGAGCCTTCTGCAGATGCCCCAGCTGCGCGCTACCAGACAATTGAAGAAAATATTAAGATCTTTGAAGAGGATGAGGTTGAATTCATCAGCGTGCCTGTCCCAGAGTTTGCGGATAGTGATCCTGCCAACATTGTTCATGACTTTAACAAGGTGAGCCAAGTGTCCAGAAATTGTTAAAAAGAATGCAAGTTCTTTAATTTATGCTTTTTGTAGTTTTAATTTCAGTATCTGCTAACTTATTCTATTTAGAGTTTAGTTTTTATTTTAAAAACTGGACTTGGGTTTCTCTGCCCTACAAGACCAACTGTCAACATTTGGTGTGCTCCGCTTTTCTGAAGCAGACCCCTAGTTACCTGGCCTTCTCTCGTCTTGTTATGCTTTCTTCCCCTGCCTTGTTTATTACTCTTAAAGCCCACCTCATGACTATTCCTCCTTTGCTGGCGAATTACTATTATTTCATACATGCTCCCATGTTTTCTTAGATGAGAGGTAATTTGTGTTCCCATTTTTTGGTAGCATATTCAGAAATTAATAATTTCATTAATCTGTTTTTAAATTCTCATTCTACATTTCCCTCCAGCTTTTGAACATTCTTATGCTGTACAGAAAAGTTGAATTGAACACTCAGAATCTTCCAGCAGGTTCTAAAATTTTGCTGTATTTCCTTCATCCTTTTGTCTCATTTGACACTAACTCCTAAATACTTAAGCTGTTATCTCTTAAGAATGAGGATATTCTCCCACAGCATCTTTATCACATTTAACAAAATTAACATGATAATAAAAGGCTGTATGGAAAGTATCCAGCCATTGTTAATATAATTTTTCTTATTACATGGCTGGATACTTTCCAGACAGGCATCGTATAGTACAGTAGTCTCCCCCTTATTTGCTGGGGAAACATTCCAAGACACCCATTGGATACCTGAAACCACAGATAGTACTGAACCTGTGTACAACCCTATAAATACTGTCTTTTTCTGTACATACATATTTATAAATTTAATTTATAAATTAGACAAAGGAAGAGATTAACAATAATAAAATAGAACAATTATCACAATATGTTGTAGTGAAAGTTGGGTGAATGTGGTCTCTCAAAATATCTTATTGTACTGAACCCACCTGTTTCTGACAGACTGCAGGTGACTGAAACCCTGAAAGCGAAACTGTAGATAAAAGGGAAAGTACCGTATTATTTAATGCCTAGTTTATATTTCAGTGTCCCCAGTAATTTTTGTTCCGAGAATTTTTTGTTTTGTCCAATCAGGATTTAGAGATTCCGAAGTTCCCATGTTACTTGTGGTTTTTATGTTTCTATAAGCTTGCCATTTGGAACACTCAAACATATTACTAAAGTTAGTTTTGCAAACATTTCATGCCCAATGAATGTTTATAAACCAGTTTGAAAAATTGCTTTTTATATTCAAGATAATAAACTTTATCCAAAACAAATAGTAAATAATGGCTAACACTTTCTGAGCTCTTAGAAATCTGAGTGCTAACATAGTTTGGTTTAACTCAATCCTCAAAACTATCCTGTGTGGCAGTCTTTCTCAACCAGCGTTTCTCATCTGAACCATAGAACTTAAAAGCATTTAAGCGACTATTTTTCCAATTCTCTAAGAATGATAGTTGTACTCTGGATGCATAGGAGAAAAGTTAATCTTTACATACAATGGGTAGATGGCTTAGAGGGTATTTGGGCTTATAAGTGAGGGAACTATAATAAATCTCTTAATCAGATCATAGACATTTGCAGTTAATTTTAATAGGTACTGTTATTACTTATAGAAACAAACCTCTGGTAAACATTTTGTTTACAAGTAGCAATAATTTTTTCTCTCCCATTCTTACTTCTATCCCTATCCAACCACATTTTGGATTTGTTGAAATGCAAATGATTTACGCACATGATTTACACATTGTAGAGCCAACCCATTTAAATAGTACACATTATTATTAAAAATCTAATTGCTGCCTGTCTTACAAATATTAATCTAACTAAAATTTATCTTTTTATTCCCAGAAACTCACAGCATATTTAGATCTTAATCTGGATAAGTGCTATGTGATCCCTCTGAACACTTCCATTGTTATGCCACCCAGAAACCTGTTGGAGTTACTTATTAACATCAAGGTATAAAAATGTTTAATATTTTTGATTAATGATACTGTTATAGTGTCTTGGAATTCCCTGTTGAGACACTGGCCCTATGGGAGCCCATTTTACCAGAATGTAGCTGAGAATTTTACAAAGAGAGGAGCTAAGACTAATGGTTTTTGGTTTTTTTCTTCTTTTCTTTTTTAATGTTTTATATTTTGAAATTAAAATATAATTTTTAAATTATTTTTATGTCTTCCTAAAAAGCCAGGGAGTAAATTTTAACTAATTACTTAATTCTGATGCCAAAGACAACATGTAAACAAATAGGCATTACAGGATTCTAATAAAACTCTATTTATAAAAACAGATAGTAGGTAGTTGTTTTGTCACCCCCTGTTAATAATATGATCTCTAAGAATTTTGTCTGTTTTTGTAGTCTGCTCAATGTATGTTCTGAGACACTCATGTAATAATATTCTTTTCTGAATGTAGGCTGGAACCTATTTGCCTCAGTCATATCTGATTCATGAGCACATGGTTATTACTGATCGCATTGAAAATGTCGATCACCTGGGTTTCTTTATTTATCGACTGTGCCATGATAAGGAAACTTACAAACTCCAACGCAAAGAAACTGTTAAAGGTAATACTTTTTTAATGATAAAATGTGGGCAGAAAAGTTCATTATGTTAAATTAAATTTAGATGAAGCCTAGTCATTGTTACTACTATGCTTTCCATGAGTGGGAAAATAAAATTATATTGTATCGCTACATAATATTCCCAGATTTCTGTAGAATCAATCATCTTAATTCTAAATCCACTCTTTTCAGATGGATAGAAAAGGTCAATGTGAAATGTCATTGTATTGAAATGCTGGTGCCTTACTTTCCAAATAGTCACTCACCCTGCCCAACTTCCCATCCTCTGCCTCTGGTTCAGCCACATGAAAGGGTTCTTCCTATCCAGAGGGTCTCTTGAGACTTGTTTTGAGCTGTATTGTCAGGGATCTGGATTCTAAGCAGGCTGTTTGCCTTTTGGGTCACATTGAGGATAATCGCAGTCAGGTTAGTTAGAAAGGAATTTGGGTGAGCAATTAAGAGCATTGACATAACTGATGTTGTAGCTTTGCCAAATCACTTAACCTTTTTTTTCTCACCTGAAAAATAAGGATAATGGTATCTCCCCATTTCCTTTTAAGATCCTTATAAAAATAAACTGAAAGTGCATGCAGCAGCTGCAGAAAGTAAGAAGTGTTATTCAAATGCACTATGATGTGATTTCTTTGGAATTGTGTCACCCAGTAAAAGTGCTTTCCTAGCTTTTTCTTAGCATTTTTAATAATACTGTTTTCTCACCTCAGGCTGAGGAGTCATTACTTGATTCCTTACAGTTTAAAATTCTCTTGATTCATAATATTTTTTAAAAGTCAGGACTGTATACAATGAAATTTACCCTTAGTGTGCAGTTCTGAGTTTCCACAGAGACACACATGGTCATGCAAACACCACCAGAGTCAAGGTACAGAACATTTTCAATACCTTCAAGTTCATAAATTGGTAAGCCATTTGTATGGCGTAATTATTGTTGCTGTGATCTAAGATACTCAGTTCAGAAAAGGGAGAAAAATTATTTTCTTCAGTGTAAACAAATCCAAACTATAGAAGTTTATGAAATACAGAGTGAAATACTTCTATATATCTGTATGATAACTATGAAATTTATGTAAATATTTATTACTAAAAAACCAAAACTTAAAAAACTTTTTCCTCCCAAACAGGTATTCAGAAACGTGAAGCCAGCAATTGCATCACAATTCGGCATTTTGAAAACAAATTTGCCGTGGAAACTTTAATTTGTTCTTGAATAGTCAAGGAAAATTCCATGGAGAAAAATTTAATACCACAGCATAACCCCACCCTTTGTATTTTGTGCTGTGATTATTTTTTAAAATCTTTCATGTAAGTAGCAAACAGGGCTTCACTCTCTTTTCATCTCACTAATTCAATTAAAACCATTACCTTAAAAAGAAACTTTTCTTCTTTCCAAGTGTGGTGTCTTTTATGTTTGAATTAGTAAGTGTATGAAGTCATTGCTAATAGTACACTTCACCATAGATCTTAGGTGTTAAGAAGAATTAAAATTTCTTTAAATCATTTATCTGGATTTTTATGTTTTAATTATGCATTATCAAGAGGAGGGATTATCTAAAGAATAATCATATATATGCATACGTAAAAATGGACCACAGTGACTTATTAGTAGTTGTTAGTTGCCCTGCTACATAGTTGGTTAGAGCATATGAGCACACATTTTAATTTTCCTCTAATTAAAATGTGCAGTATTTTCAGTGTCATATTTAACTATTTAGAGTATGATTTCCACCTTTATGTTTTAATATCCTAGGCATCTGCTGTAATAATATTTTAGAAAATGTTTGGAATTTAAGAAATAACTTGTGTTACTAATTTGTATAACCCATATCTGTGCAATGGAATATAAATATCACAAAGTTGTTTGACTAGACTGTGTGTTGTTTTTCCCCATATAATAAAACCAAAGAATAATTTGGTTCTTCATATCTGAAGATAATTCACCAAAAGAAACTATTTTTTAAAAATTCAGTTCTCTATATACAATGGGTAAAATCATAGATTTTTTAAAAAAATAAAAATAAGCCATTTTAATAACTAAACCAGATTCTTTGTGGATACTAGCTATTAAAGTAACATGTAAGACCCAATCCTGAATGATGCTGTTTAATGTAAAATACATTTCATGCAAGGGCTATTATTGAAACCTAAAGTTTGTAAGGAGCATGAAATACTCTGCTTCTCTGAGCATGTTCCCCTCACAAATGGAGCATTTTTAAGAGTTATAGTGATGATTTTTATATTTCTAAGGTTGTTTCTTATCTGAAATAATTCAGGAACTGCCACCATTTAAAATACCTAAGAGGTGATTTCATTGCAAATTCCTAAGACAAAAAATTTTGGTTCTGACTTCGGGAGGTCAGAACTTTTAAAGCTTCAGACTTATAAAGAATTTGGTCTAGAAACCAATTCTAGTCCAAAAGCATATTATTTACTAATGGCTTTTGGTTTCATTTCAGTAACATTGTCAGGGCTTTAAGCCAGGTAGGTGGATATTCCAGGATCGACAACTTATTTGAGAAGAGAATATGTTTCAATAAAATGAACACTGCTTAATTTCCTACATTCTGGGCTCTAAAATTTCATGATTTTTCAGTGGCCTGGGAACATCTAGGAGCACACTGTTACTCATTCACCAAAATCTTACTGAGCATCCTTTATATGTCCAACATACAATATTGTGTTGAAGATACATTTACAAAGGAGAAAGGCAACTGCTGCCTTCTTGGAGACTCAAAATCTAGGAAAAGACACTGATAAAAAACCAACTAATTACACTACATTGTGATCAGTGGTGGGGCAGGTGGGGAGGAAAAGGTCCAGATTCTTTGAAAACAGAGAGTCAGTGAGATTTTTAGAATGTTAAGTGCATGGGATCAGGTCATGGGAAACATTATATACCATCTCGAGGACTTCATTCAGTAGACTATGGGCCACTATTGAAGGTTTGCATTTTGGAAGGAGCATATTAGTTTCTGTTTTCCCATTGATTATAATAGTTTTATGCTGTATTAAAGCAGCCAAACTGCAGCAATAACCCTAATATCTCACTGGCTTTGCGTCGTAGAATTGTGTTTTCATCACAGTCCAGTGTGGCAGGCAGACTCCAGGTTCCTAGGGACCCAGACTTAACACTTTCCTGTAACATACGGTTATATTAGAATTTTTAAAGGCTTTTGTATAATCACTGTAGTAAAATACTTAATACTTGTTTAAAACATTTATAATCATTAATTTGGCCTGATTGGTCTAGCATGGTACCCGTGATTTTACTTTATTTCCATTACTATTGTGGTAGCTTCCCTTCCTTACCGTCAGCTGAGGGGAGAGTGCCCCTCTCACCCAAGCTTGGTCATTGAGACGTGTCCCAGGAATTTTGGAAGTCCAACAGAGATTCTAAGCTATACCCTTTGAACTCATGTGCCATATTGGAGACTGTGGTCTTGGTGTGGCTTGGAAAAACCCCAGGGGTGAAGGATGTGAGTGAGATGACAAGGAGAATCAGACATGCAGAGAGGACAGCCCTGTCTCCTGGTGGGTTCCAGGGATACTCAGCTCCCCCTCCTCCGTACTGAGTTCTGTCTTAGTCCATCTGGGCTGCTGTGACAAAATACCATAGGCTGGCTTATAAACAATAGAAATTTATTTCTCAAAGTTCTAAAGGCTAGAAAGCCCAAGGTCAAGGCAGCTGCAGATTCAGTGTCCGGTGAAGGGCCACTTTCATAGATGGACGACTGCCCTCACCCTGTGACCTCATAGGGCAGATCCCTGTGGGCTCCCTTTTATTAAATACAAGGGCACTAATGCCATTCATGAGGGCTCTACCCTTGTGACCTAATCACCTCCCAAAGGCCCCATTTCTTAATACCGTCACCTTGAGGATGAGGATTTCAATGTGAATTTTGGGAGACTCACATTCACACTATACCAAGTCCCGTAAACACCGTGTGTGTGTGTGTGTGTGTGTGTGTGTGTGTGTGTTTACCGAAGATAGCTCTGGTCCTGCTCCTTCCAACACGTTCTATTCCTATTGCACTGGTTGAAAAAGAGCATAGAAGTCAGAAGATAAGACTTGATAAATTTTGGCAAGTGGTGAGGACTGTGACCAGGCTTGCTCATCTGTGACACCAGCGTGAGAATGTGGCTCATGATAAAATAATGAGTATGAAAGTGCTGTGTAGAGCTCTGTACAATTGTTGACAATTAATGCTTTTTGTGAAACCTGTCGCTGCTATATGTTAGCAAGTAAACACTGATCTTGTTTAGTGTGTAATTTTTCATTTATGCTTTTCCTAGATCTGTTTTAGACTCTCCACACCTATGTTAGTAAGTGGGATGCCAAAAAAAAGTACACGGTGTTCTAAATGGTGTTTATCGCAAATGACAGAAATAGGAGTATAAAACTCAAACTCAAGGACAGTTTAATAATGCAAATGAAAAAGCAAATGGATTATTGGAAGGAGAACATCCAGATACCACATTTAAATGCAGTTATGAGTTAATGCTGGCTGGATCTCTTAAGATTATGCTAAGTGCACCTTTAATAGTTTCTTAGACACCCCCCTTCTGCCTAGCAAAGTTTGTTGCCCAGAATTATGTAAATCTGTGTAGGACACCAGTCCTTGCATGTTTAACTCTTTGAGACTTAGTTTCCTAGATGAGGACTTCATGTGTATCTACTCAGAAAGAGAACAGTGCATCTCCACAAACCTACAGAGCTATCAGTTTGTTCAATGCCTTGTCTAAAGTCATTGTTAGCTTTGTTTTGTCTGGGTGTTGGTGCTTAATACTTGTTTGAGGAAGCATGGTTTAGTGGGTCCTAGCTCTCTATTGATCGTTCTAGCCTTTTACTAAAAAAATTATCAAGAACAATTTAAGATTTTTAAAAATATTTACTGAATTTTTAAGCCACAGATTATGTTCTGATGCCTCCTATAGGTTGTAGATCCCACACTTGCGTTTTTCCCGACGCCTACTGCAGATTGGTCTTGAGAAGCAGAATGGGTGGGAGTGGGCTCTTCAGAGCTCAAAATCCAGGCCTAAGTGGTATGAAACAAGACAATCCCAGCTCTCTCCCACTTACGTTTATAAATAATTTGATGGGATGTCTATATCTGTTTTTTTAAACTTGTATTTATATTTTCATTGTAAATAAAATCATATAGAAATGTTGAAGGTAAAAAGCGAATGTTCCCCGCTTACACTCTTCCCTCCTCAGTCTCATTCCCTAAGGGAGACTTTGTTGTCAGCAGTCTTATGTGTGATATAATTTTTAGATGACCTGGTTCTTGCCCTAGTAAGAAGATGAAAACTCCTTCCTCTGGTCAGATGATGTGGTCTTACCACTGTCGTGAACGGGAGTATATTCCAGAAGCCCAAACCGGAAACTCCACAGTCTTGACAGTCCCCACGTCCCAGCAGCTTCCTGGTCTTCTGCAGTCCTCAACCACTTCACACCCACCCCGTTCCGACAACCCATTCTTCACACTGCGGACACAGCGATCTTTTCAAACCATGAATGTGTGATGTTTTCATCATCACACCTCCTGCTAAAAACACTTCCATGGCTTCTCCTGGTTCTTGGGGTGAAGACCTAAACACTTAGTGCTGCACAGGCCAGTCCAGCCACTTTACCCTTTGCTGTCAGCATCCTACCTCACTGCTTTACAGCCTCTTGGCAATGCTATTCTCATTTCCTTGAAAATTATTCCTATCTGTTCACCACTGTGCCTTTTAGTTAGTTTCTACTCAACCTTCAGACTTGAGTTCAGGTGACTCTTCCTCAAGGGAAACCTTTCCTGAACCACAAGAAAAGGTTTTCCTGTTTCTCAATCTCATAGCATCATGTCTATTTCTCCTTTGTGGCACTGAATATGATTAAAATTTTACATTTTGTCATTGTTGCTTATTTGGTTAATATATTCCACCACCCCCCCCCCCCCACTAGACTCTGCAATATCTTAGCAGGGTGCCTGGCACATAGTTGGAGCTCTTAATTATCTATTGGATGAATGAATCATTCCTTCCTATACCCCCTAGTCTTGCCCACTGTCACCTTTATTCTGAATAATATATAACATTTCCCAACTAGTTGTCAGGCTGTCTTTTCCAAAACCTATGCTGGCTTTCTCTTCAAATCTATTCACCCTGGATCTGAGTGAATTGCTTTAAATATAAATCTGATCATGTCTGTCTTTTTTTTTTTTTTTTAATTTCAGCACATTATGGGGGTACAAATGTTTAGGTTACGTATATTGCCTGCCCCGCCCCCCCCAAGTCAGAATTCTATGATGGTGTCCTGCTGCACTCAGGAAAAAATCCATCCTTCTTTGAAGCCCTAAAATCCTGCCCTCACTGGACTTCTCCTCTCACCATTTTCCTGTCTGTATCCTAACCTCTTCTTTCTGTTTTGGCTTTGATATAAACTGGTGGCTCTGCCTCAGACGGTTTTCTCTCTCCCCACCCCATGTCCTCCACAAAGAAAACAGTTAAACTCCTACTCATCCTTCAGATCTCAGATTAGGAGTTTCGTCAAAGAGGCCACCGTAGCTCTTTATTTCTTACAGCTTCGTGTTACTTTATTATCCGTCTCCATACAACCCTCAACTACTTGACACATAATAGGTCGTAACATTGAATGAAGGAATAAACTAACATCTTGGTCACTGTAGCTAGGAAAAAAGTATATCAGCTTCACTAAAACCAAAGCATTTTTTGGCAGACAATCTTCAGCATTCAAATGAACAATATTTCTTGAATAAATGAACAACATTTTTGTGGATCAACTCATTCAGCTGGTAAGGGTTTTACCTGGAGGCTAGTTTATCCTGGCAGGCTTATTGTGCAAAGACATAGCCTTGTTTTAAATAAAATGTTCTGGGGGGACCATATTAAGATTTGGAGATGACAGAAGTGGATTATTGGTGATATATAGCCACAAACGTTTCATACTAAGATTATGTCTTCATCAGTAGTACCACCTTCTTCCAGAGTGGTATTTAGGGCCAGAAGCTCTTCCACATTCAAAAAGATACCAAGATTCTTACAAGGCCCAACAATTATCAAAAGGGATTGGCACTACGTTTTAAAATGCAAGGGGAACTTTAGGTTGTCACAAGACTAGAGAGTGCCATTTGTATTTAGTAGGTGAGGCCATGATGCTAAATGTCTTAAGAGTAGGGAGTCTCACACAACGTATTACTGTCCTGCCTAATTTGCCAATTTATTAATAGTATACCCTAATAATAAATACTAAAAGGAAACAGAAGAGCTTTCATAATGCCAGGGATAAAGGTGTAAATTAAGCCCACAACTAAGTAGAGGCAGGAATAATTCTCCATGTGGACATGAATATGACAAGTTCTTAGAACATTTAAAACATATTTAGCCAAATACAAGTTTAGTAGGTAACACTCACATACCTAATTTTAAACGACTCCAGAGAATATCACACTTTATTTAACCCCTAATTATCTGATATCCAACTCCTGTCACAAACACCGTTGGGGCATCCAGGAAGGGGAGCCTGTAAAATCTGATAATCCTCTGTTTCTCTGGAATGAGTCTAGATTCTATCCCTGCATCTAGTTGACACTCTAGAAAACTACTTTACCTTGAATGCCTGCCTATAGATTCCCATATAAATGTCTTCATAGAACTGTGATATGTTATTATTCTCTTGACTTTTGTTGAGGATTGATAGAAATAAAAATGAGCCAAAGATGTTTCTTCAACTTTTGTAAAAGTGCTAGTGAAACCATTATGTAATATCTAGTGCTTCTTACTGAAATATTTTAACATTTAGTGTTAGGAAAAATGTTTTCATCTTCATATACATACCAATATTAGGTAGTGAAGCTAAATAATTTATTTGCTTCCCTTTTGCCTCAGTTGCTGGAAAATTCAGAGCTAAACTTTGTGCTTAATTAGATTAATTACTTTTAGCCTAGAGTTTTCAGTATATAACCCTTCCAGTAGGGCTTGAAGCAATTCTTCAGTTGGCTCATATTTTGTTGTGATTTTTAGATATAGTTTACATGCAATAAAATGCATGTCTTAAGTCTTTCATAAACCTCACATCTAATCCAGCAGCAAATCTGCTGTCTTCTACCCTCGAAACACAGGTTATCCAGAATTCAGCCACTTCTCCCTCTCTACTGCTAACATACTAGTCGAAGCCACTGTCATCTCTTGCTTGTGTTAGTGCAGTAGCCTTATAGCTGGTCTTCCTGCGTCCGTACTTGACCCCCAGAGCCTCTTCCAAACAGAATAGCCAGGGTGATCGTTTCTAAATCTAAGCCACATCATGTCACTCCTCTGCTCAAATCCCAACATTTTCATTCAGAATAAAAGCCAAAGTTCTTACAATGGCCTGCAAGGCCACAGGTAACCGTGCCTCCCAGAACCTTCCCTTGCATCATCTGCTACCACTCTCCCGCTCCCTCGCTCCTCTGCAGCCGCATGGCTGCCTTACTTGCCTTTCAACATACCAAGAGCAACCCTGCCTCACAGCCTTCGCACTTGCTGTTCCTGGGCTGGGAATTCCACACCCTCCTTCCACACGTACATCCCAAGGCTCACTGCCTTAACTTCATTTAAGTCTCTGCTCAAATGTCATTTCATTAGATAAATCTTCTCTGATGACCTTTTTAGAAGTGAGTCCCACCTCCTCTTCCCACACTGGCAATGTCTATTTCTATTGTATTCCTATTTGGCCCGATCCAGGGCAGCCCCTGAAGACTGCTTTAAGTTCGAGGATGGGCAAAAATGATGACTAGGACTTGGCTCAAGATCCTAAAACAGCTAATAAGCAATGCAAAAAATAAACAAGGTAAGAGAGTAATTGGGGACAAGATTTCCTTGGGCTCCCTTGTTTTCTCACAGAGTCTCTTCTGGAATTTGGTGGTCTCCACAGCCCGCGTGGAGTGAGATGTCCACCCAGGCAGAGGAGCATAGAACCCTGGGCTCTGCCTCCCCTCCCCGAACCCCTTCCTTATCACTGTGCTGCCCAGTATCCTTGTGGCTAGGACTCCTTATCTCTGCTGTGCTCTCAGCCGTTCCAGTCTGCCCTCTTAGGGGCCTCCCTGGCCATGACATACCACACTACCTTACTTTTCGCCATGGTGCTTATCACCACCTGACATATTATTTATTTTTGTATTTGTTTACTGTCTGTCCAAATAAAATGTAAATTCCCTAAGAACACAGATTTTATTCTTTTTGTTCATGCTGTATCCCCAGCGCCTAGTAAAGCACTTGGCACATATTAAGCACTCAAAAAATATTTATTGAATTTTGTTCCATATCTTTAACATGGTTTTATGTAGTCTCCTTTTAAAAAATTGGCTTCATTGTATAGACTTCAGTGGCTCCTGATACCAAACAAAGCCAAACTTTTCTTTTTTGCTTTTTTTCTTTCCTTTTAGTTTTAGAATTTTATTTGGGGGTTGGAATGACCACAGAATACAAGTTATATATAGGGCTGTCTGGAAAGTATCCAGCCAGGTAATATGTTCTCGTTATATTAACAATGGCTGGATACTTTCTGAATAACCCTTGTATAACTCAGATTTGCTAATAGCTATTTTGCCATGTTAAAAAAGTGAACTGGGCCTTGTGTCTTCAGTAGACAGAGCAGAAGAAAATCCTATTGCCTTATTTTAATATCTAAAGCTCAAATTACTTGTAATATAGGGATCCCTTGAATGTTACAGTGCTGAATCACAGTGAAGAAAAAAATGGCAGAGGGTATTGAAATTCAGACTGATTCAGACAAGTGCTGCTTTGATTTATTAAAAAACTCCTGGAATGTCATCAGCTGGAAAGAATGCCAATGCAGACAAGTGACACATTTTTACTTTTTTTCTTTAAAAAATTAAAAAAAAAATTACCCTACATGAGCAAGGATGACACATTTTTAAACTGAAGTTTTTGTCATTGCCGCTTCATGTGGCCAATCCACTCATCTGAATTTTATGACAAATGTATTGGATTGAATGGAAAAAACAAACTTTATTGGTAACACGTTGAAGTTCATTTTTAGAAGGCTCAATGAAACCTAATTCTAAATATGTCGTCATGGTTTGGGGATTTGATTGAAAACCATTTTCTTCCACAATATCCACCAAATCTTCAAATAAGTGTTCATAAAGTGCTTTACCTTTTCCAGTCATTAATACATAAATAAATAAGTTCTAGCATTTTTTGATCCAAGAGGGGCATGAATTGTATATAGCTAATAGTTGATAAAAAACAGTGAAGACAGTTTTGAAAGTGCCATTAGCCAAAACGAAGCATGTGCTAGTTTTTTGTATGTCAGATTTAGTGGCAAGTATAAGAAGTCTATCTTCCCCAACAATCAAATCCTTAATCAAGAATAGTTCAACACTTAATGTGTTGTAACATTGGAAGAACCTCAACATCAGCAAGCGTCCCTGGTTCAGAAGGTCGCTGAGCTTGTTGAATTTTTTTTATTCTCTGGTGAAGGGCATTTTTTGAAGGCAAGCATGGTGCTATGTGTGAAGGGACAGAAGTCATAAATGATAGAATAATTTGGAAGGGTAGATTTCTTGTATTTTTCACCTGCATTTTTACTTCCTCTGTGGTCTTTGAAACACTTGTTGCACTTGTATTTGGAGAGTGGTTGTGGCCTACAAGTTTTATAAGTATATCCTGTCTATTTGAAAGTCTGGTTATTGCCTGGATGTTACAAGTAAGCAATTTTCTGCTGTTACAACGCCAATAGTAATTAGCTTTTAAACTTTTATCTTTCACCATTAAGTAGCCTCATATACTTACCACAGCCTTTTGTCAAGGGGATAATTTCACAAGTCCCTTCTGTTGTGTTGTAAGGAATACAGTAAGAAGGAGTGATATTTGGCTTCCCCAATACCAAATCTATATTGGTCAGGAGTCTCCAAAGAGACAGAACCAACAGGAAATGTATATGGATATACGAGAGGGGATGTGTTAGGAGAATTGGCACATGCAATTATAGTGGCTAGGAATTCCCATAACAAACTGCAAGCTGGAGTCTCTGGGATGCCAGTAGCATGGCTCAGTCCAAGTCAGAAGCCTTCAGCCCCAGGGAAGCTGATGGGTAACTCTCAGTACTCGGCCAGAAGCCTCAAAACCCAGGTGGCTGCTGCTGAAAGTCCTGGAGTCCAAAGGCCTGTGAACCTAGAGTTGTGATGTCCAAGGCAGCAGAAGAGAAGTCTGTCCCAGCTGTCAGAGAGAGACCAATTTGCCTTCTATATTTGTTCTCTCTGGGCCCCCAGCAGATTGGATGGTGCCTGCCAACACTGAAGGCAGATATTCCTTACCTTGTCCACTCAGACTCACACACTAATCTCACGTAGAAACACCATCACAGACACACCTGATATAATGCTTTACCAGGTTTCTGGGTATTCCTTAATCCAGCCAAGTTGAGACCTTAAAATTAAGTCCACAAGTCTACCTCTTGTCAACTTGGCACCCATACGCATCTCCTTAAACCATAATTTCCAAACAAAGAAAAAGTTAAGGTAATAGTTCTACCTAACATGATACAACTATCCTGTGATTGTGATTTTTGAGCTTTTAAATGTTAGGCATTTTGATCTTTAGGGATTTCAACGTTTGGGATTATAACTTTTGGGATTATGAATCCTGAGATTACGAATCCCTTTCTCTGTACAAGTCTATTGCTTCCAGTGGAAAAAAATCATATTGACTAATAAAACAGTTCAATAGATCATCTCTTTTTGTAACATGGAAACAAGTAACATTTATTATTATGTCAGATTTTGACAGGATATTTGATATAGACATAATATCACATTTGATATTATATTGACTCATTTTGGAGTCAGGCATGAGGCTCAGGCCCGGGAGGGCTGTGAATCTTGAATATGTGGCTCATCGTCCCCAAATACTTAACGGGCATGATCAAGAATACGGTTATTATGACCGCTTGCAAGCACGAAGGACATTGCACCCACCAAATTCTGGTCAGAAATAATAAATAGAAAAAACAGAGTAATCAGCTTACTAAGTAGCCGAGTATATATAATGTCTGAATCTGCAAAGTCGAAAATTCGTGTGGATCCTATGAAGAACTTTACGGAATTAAATAAAGCTGGTATAGATCAACTCTAGGGACAGGGAGTCTGGCCAAGGATGGGGAAGGCCAGCTCCTGCTGATCACAAAGCCACACACACGGGGTATTGCAGGCAAGGAGAATTCAAATCCGAATGGAAAAGTCACAGAGTTCAGAGCCACAACAAGTTTTTTAAGTATATCTTGTCCGTTTGAAAGTCTGGTTATTGCCTGGATGTTGCAATTAAGTGATTTTCTGCTTTTACAGCAGCAGTAATACACCCATGTTAGCAAGTCATGTGTCTAATAATTAGGTAAATAATTATCTTATTTGTCTTTATTAATCTTCCTTTAAAGTTTGTATAGCTCACATTTACTTCAATGTTTAATATTAGAAGTGTTCTGGTTTTCATTTAGAAGTTGTAGTGTTTTTGTGTCCAGAAATATGCCATAGAAACTTAACTCTTATTTATATCAATTAGCCTATGATCAAATTGGTTTCCTTTCACTTAAAGTCATAGTTTCCAAGAACCTATGGACTATGTTAAGTGAAGATTTACTGTACAGGAGAAGTGATCACATGGTGTGGGATCAGAACAAGGGACAAGGCGAAGAGCACAGCAGGGAAAGACCAGGAACAGAAGAGACACTCTTGCCCATCGACCACTTCCTTTTTGTTTTTTAAAGATCACATATGAATTTTTATTAGGGAACATCTTCAACCATAGACACAAAAGGATTTAGATCATTAAATATGAAATATCATATTTTGAATCAGAAGTGTAGTTTATTATATCTCAAACAAGAAGAAGTACAATTAACTAAAGCATGCCCCTAAACTATTGACACAGTTTTGCTGTCTTAACCGTAGCTTGTTTGTGCCAGTAGTGAAGAAGCCTGGAGAGCGACTGGCAATGAAATGCGAAAAGCTGTTTTCCACAGCTTGTTGAGAATTGACTATTTTTCCTTGCAAGAGTGGTCCAAAGCCTGGAAGAAGTGGTAGTCAGTTGGTGCAAGATCTGGTGAATACGGTGGATGACAGTTTCCAAGTCCAGCCTCTGTAGTTTGAGCAGCGATGTTTGTGCAACATGCGGTCGAGAGTTGTCTTGCAAGAGGATTGGCCTGTCTTTATTGACCAATCTCAACTGCTTATTTGCAAGCATCCTCATCATTTCATCCAGTTGGTTGCAGTAGACATCCACTGTAATCAGCTGACCAGGTTTCATGAAGCTGTAGTGGATAATACCAGCGCTGGACCACCAAACAGACACAATTAGCTTTTTTTGATGTATATTTGGTTTTGGACTGTGTTTCAGCACTTCATCTTTATCCAACCATTGTGCTGAACACTTGAGTTTGTCAAAAGAATCCATTTTTCATCACACATAACAATACAGTGTAGAAATGATTCACTTTTATGTCATGACAGCAAAGAAAGGCAAACTTCGAGACGATTTCTCTGGTGACACTCGTTTAATTCATGCAGTACCCATCTATCCAGCTTCTTTACCTTGCCCATTTGTTTCAAATTGTCCAATATTATTGGAATAGTAACGTCAAACCTTGCTGCTAATTCACACGTAGGTTGAGATGAATTCATTTCCACTACAGCTTTCAGCTCATCATTATACACCTTGGTCTCAGGTCACCCACATGGCTCATTTTCAAGATTAAAATCACCAGAATGGAACTTCTCAAACCATCGACCTACTATGCATTCATTAGCCACATCCTTCCCAAATGCTTTGTTAGTATTTCGAGCTGTCTGCACTGCATTGGTTCCACGACAGAACTCATGTTCGAAAATAACACAATTTTTTTCATGTATCCATGGTTTCACAAAAATTGCTCTAAAAAAAAATTTGAAAGATAATCACAAGCCAAACGGTGTGCTTGAAAGAATGAGGGTGTACCTACACAATAAAAATAAAACAAAAAGTGTCAAAGTGAAATGTCAGAGATATCAACTGAACAAAGGAAATGTACTAAGATATCAACTTAGTACTTAAGGAAACTGGACATTTCATACCTAATAACCTAAATAGAAATGATGGTGTAATACATTTTCATGAGCTCAGCTTTACCAGTTAGCAATAATTTATCTTTCTCATTTCATCTATACCATCTTATTTTATTTTTATTTCTGCTGGAGTATTTTAAAGCAAATTCCAAATATCATATCATTTTCACCCATAAATACTGCAGTACATGTCTCTTCTTTTAAATAAAATCCCATTACTATTATTTCTATCTTCAACAAAATTAACAATAATTATTTTTATCATCTAAGACACACCTAAGTCTGTATTCAGAATTCTTCAGTTGGCTCAAAAATGACTTTTTATAGTTGGCTTCTTTGAGTTGGGATTCAAGCAAGATACACACTTTGTATTTGTCTGCTGTATCTCTTGAGTCTGTTTTAATCTGTGAGTTCTCCCCTCTTCTCCACCTTCCTGCCATTTCTTGATTAAAAAGTTGGATCATGTGGCCTGTAGCACTTCCCTCATTCTGGATTTTCCTGACTGAATCTCTATGGTGTCATTTTAAACATTTCTACATCCCCGTGTGTTTTGTAAACAGGTTCATCAATCTTGAAAGTTCCTCTTTTCTCTCCCTTATTGCACTTTTGCTGCCCTTTTAAAGATCATCCAATAGTCCCTTTGGTTAAGAAATATTTGGGGGTGCCTATTACTTTTTGTGATTCTAGAAAGAAGGAAGGGAGGAAGGGAGGCACAAAATACAGTTTTGAGAATCTGCTATGTAGCAATTGCTTTAACATTATTTTTTACTTACCTCAATGACCTTGTCAGAGATGTATTATATTCCCACTTTATAAAAGAGGATATTGAAACTCAGACCTCTTGGAGTCTTTAACTCTGAGTCCAAAGAGTCTTGGAGTTTTCTGATTCAAAGTCCAAAGCTGTAAAATCTATTTCCTTCCTGAACATTGTGATACTGCTATAAAATAAGACCATTCTATCTAGTCAGTTAAGAATGTACATACTGCATTCATAATTTTGATTGACATGAAAAAAACATAATAGTTGCTTAAAATGCTTGAGAGATTTTATTTTATAGTTAGCCATGCCAATTTCGTAGGCATATGGAAACAAGAACAGAAAGTTCTCCATTTTCATGGGTTTAAAAAGAGCTTTGCATGTTTTCCGTGTTCTGCTTCATCTTTACTGTTGATCTGTTCTTACAGTACTGGCTGTTAAAGTTTTTAACTTAAAGTAGGTAAAAGAAGGGAGAAGTGGGCAAAAGTCTATGATGGAGGACTTTGGGTTTGGGGTTATCTATAAATCTTATGTCATACCAATTCTTAATCACGAGTTAATTCAAAGAAGCACAGGATTTTAGAATTGGAAGGTGTCTTAAAGATCACCTGCTGGAACATTCTCAATGTATAACGAAGAAGCCGAAGCCCTAATGGGTTGAGTGATAGTTCAGCAGGTCACACAACTACTTTGATATCAAGGCATGAATTGAACTCAACATCTTTATCCTTCAGTTGTATATCACCATTGTGTGAGTTCAACCTGTTTTGAAAATTTTTTTCCTCTATGAATAGGAAATGCTTAGATAATCTTTTCATTACACTTAGGGTGGGTACGGGACATACTGGATTCAGAAGCATGTCCTACTGTTGTAAAACACGTGCCAAGAATGGTTTCCTACTATTGTGAAAGCTGAGGGCCAGGATACAAAGAGGGACGTCAGGCAGGGAGAGAAAACACATTTTAAATATGGTTATGATTATATTTTTCCTTGAGTTTCTTTAACATAAATTTCTGCATGGATATTCAAATAAATGTGTCTTTTAAGAACCCTTCAAAAGAAAGGTAGAAAGATAATAAGCTTGTTTGTAATATTATGGATTATACCCCTCTTTTTATAGAAATTCTTGAATATAGAAAAGTACAAATATGTAAAACTCATTAGGGAAAACTGAAGCAAAATCCTTCATCAGGCTATACTTTAAAATGCAAACATAAAGGTTAGAAATAAATGGCAGGAAACAGCCAATTGTTCATTCAGCAACAAGCTCCTGGGACAATGGTTTGAAGCAGCTAGATGGTGTGCTTAATATTCAGTTTCCTACCATTTCATATAAACATTGCCTCTCTGTTTCCTTCAGGGATAAATTTAACCTTAAAATCAGTCTCAGTGTCTCCAGTGCTGTCCTGTTTGTAGGGCAATCAGTCCACAGGTTTTTGATACCTTGCGGCTTCCAGGATATCTTTCAGCAGGCAGACATGAGCATTAGTTACCCATTTCTAATGATTTTTCTGGAATGTGTACAGGGACCGATGGTACATGGCTGTTTACTCTGGCTTCTGAGCAACTGAAATGCAGGGAACTACTTAGTTCCACGGAACTTCACAGAAGGGAACAGATTTACTAGATGAGGTTGAAAACAAGCATGTCATTGTGGGCTGAAAATAAACTGACATAAATTCAGTACCTTTTCCATATGCATATCTAGTAGTAAAGAATAATAGGAGATACTGTCCATGTTCAAGCAAAAGAGATGTTTAAAAAAACATGTAATGAGAGAAAAAGGAACTCTGACGTACTCATCAACCAACTTCAAAAATTATCAACTCATAGCCCATCTAGGCTCATCTACGTCCCTATCCACTCCTTCACTCCTAAGTATGTTAAGCAAATTCTAGACATTAAACTATTTTATCCACAAATATTTTAGTATCTATTTCTAATAGAAAGGGACTCTTTTTTAAAAAGACAACCACTTACCACATCAAATCTAAAAATGAACAATACAACTTAATGTCATTAAATATACAGTTATTGTTGAAATTTCCTGAATGATCTCATAAATGCTTTTGTTTTCTTTTTAAGTTTGTATGTTTGAATCAGTTTCTGGGTAAGATTCATACATTGCAATTGACTGATAATGTTTTTTAAATTAAAAGTTTTAATTATGGTAAAATACACAAAACTCAAAATTTATCACCTTAAGCATTTTAAGCGTATAGTTCAGTAGTGTTAAATACACTTGCATTGTTGTGAACCAATCTCCAGAAGTTTTGCATCTTGCAAAACTGAAACTCCATACCCATCAATCAACAAGTCTCCATTTCCCTTCCCTCAGCCCCTGGTACCCACCCTTCTACTCTCTGTCTCTATGAATCTGACTACTCTAGATACTTCATATAAGTACAATCACATTATTTGCCTTTTTGTGACTGGCTTGTTGGGCTTAGCATAATGTTTTCAAGGTTTATCTTTGTGTAGCCTGTGTCAGAATGTCCTTACTTTTTAAAGGCTGAATAATATTTCATTATACATCTGTACCACATTTTGTTTATATATTCATCTGCCAATGGACATTTGGGAGAATTAATATATTTCTAATATTGAATTTTCTAATCTGTGAATATTGTATGATTTATCATTTAGGCCACTGAATCAGAGTTACCTGGAAGGTTTGTTAAAACACAGACAACTCCCGGAATTTCTGATTCAGCAGGTCTGGGGTGGGGCTTGAGAATCTGCATTTCTAACAAGTCCCAGGTAATGCTGCTGCTGCGGCTCCCAGACTATACACTGGCAGGATCACTGCCAAATAGCTTTGAAGATTTAGGGAAATTCGGGCTAATTTTTATCAAATTGAAAAACAATAGAGCATATGATAGTATTTCAATTCTATCAAGATTTATTTTAAATAGCAGATGTATAATCTAAACAACAAACAGACATATTGACTCGATAGAGGTTTCCTACTATAGTACACGTAGTTGTTTATGCTCTTTGTCAGACAGCCATTGAAATCAAGGGGCGAATAGCTGCAAATCAATTTATGGTCTTTGTGGAAGGGAAAATTTCAAGGTCCTTTATCTCCCTCTAGCCTTTAAGTCAAATTTTGCAGGCAGGACACTTGCCAAAAAAAAAGCAATTAGAGAGATTCTTAAAATTTAGCATTGACTTACTGGGTAGAAAGCTGAATGAAGGGCCATTTAAATAACACATAAATATAAAGGCTGATTCAAATGGTGTACATACGAGGGGATATTAACCCTGAAGGAGCCAGGGGCAGCATATTGGGAAAGAAGGGTTCATTGTTTCATCTGCTCCATCTCTTCTTAGTTTAAAATCAATGTATTCCCCAACCTAACAATATCAGATTCCTCCTTAAATATCTAGTACACAGGTAGTCCTAAACTGTGGGACTGGACTGGGAGCACGTGGGAGGCAAGGGATGTCACAGCATTTTCCTTTCCTGGCAGTCAAGTTTTATCACTGCACTTTCCCAGGGGCGTGGTTGGAAATAGAAATCAAGAAAGTGACTCAGTCCTATCCCGATTTTCAGTTTGTATTGGGGGAGTGGGTGAGACAGGCCCACCTCACTCTGCACTTACACCGTCTGACTTAGGCAGCACTTCCTATAGTAGTCAACTCTCCATTTCTTCTCATCTGCCATAATCCTATTTTTGCAGGGTCAGACAGGAGAATTGAAGGAGAATATGCTGGAAACTACAATTCCTGCATCCTTTAAATCTTTGATAATGCTGTAAGTCTTTGCGATTCTTCCTAAGATGCCATCTTGCTTCTGATTTACTGTCCTGGCTGGGGGTGACAGTGGCAATTTCAGAGGTCTCTACTTGGTCCTCCATAATGGCTATTATTCCACAGGTCGGGAAGCAAATGTGAAGGTTTTGTCAGCAAAGATTATCTATCTTAATTATACATTCAATGACTTAACCATAGAATGTGTTCATTGGCCCATTGGATCCACTGTAAGTTGGAATTGGGTCAAAACTCCATCGGTCCCCATTCTAACCAGAGAATCATGATGCTACCAGTGGCAGCTCACCTGTCTCTAATCACTGTATCTAACAGTTCTTGAAGTCTCTGGGTATTCTTCTTTTTCCAGTGCATGGTTACCCTGGCAAATGGTCACAAGTCCTTTTGGGGAGCCACCTGTCAGAAGGAGTCATTGAATGATTTCTAGGCAAGGGAAGACTCCTCTAGCAAGCTCAAATGCTGTTTCTGCCAGCCAGAGAGTTCAGAGCACTAGTGGGTTGGAGCTGGCTCATACCACCTTGCAGAAGTCAATTGTGTGCATCTCTTTTTAAATCTGAGTTTAGTGACATTATGTTGGTACCTTGAAATTGACAAAAGTGAGAGTATTTACATAAGAGAAATTGCCAAATGCTAAAATGTCCTTCCCCACACTCTCCCCCCTGCCCCATCCCCTGAGACTGATTATTAAATTTTTTCTAGTACATTACAGATTTGGGGGAAATTGAGAGATTCAATAGTCTCAAGCTCACCCATCCAAATATTCCATCCTAGGTCTTAGGGTAATACTCTTTTTCTCTTTCAAGAACCAGATGTAGACCTAGGAGACTCTGCAAGTCTATGCATTTAGTTGCCTTTTCAACTGTTCTGCCCTTACAATCAGATCCTGGGTCTGCTTTTTAGTATATTTGCTTTAGGCTGCAGAAAATCACAGTTTTATTAGAAATTGCCAGTAGAGGTCCTCTGGCTTTCACAATGTGCCTTAAGGTGACAGGTGGCTGCCCTGAGGTATCATTTTCTTTTGCAATGCACACAATTCTATCAACAGAATCTAGCCCACTCCACAATCCTTACAGTTACTGTCCTCACAAGCAGCATGGCCTCCACCAATCACAATGCCCCACCTTCCACCTGCACTACATCTCAGCCACAGTGGGAAGCCTTAGTCATCATGACACCACTGTGTGGCCCTCTACTACCCACTTCCCACGCCATAGTCTTTATTGCCATAAGATCAGTGAGTAACCCAATTCTAATATCCCATTCGGGGTATCTCTAGGACATTCCTGGTGCCAGGTCTCTTTGTTTGGGTTCTCTAGGAAATATAGCCTTAGTGCAGTTTGAGAGAAACAGGAGTGAAGCAAAGAGAATGGGAAGGGAAGGAGGAGAAACTAAGATAGTAGCAAATTACCAAACTTTGATAACCTCTTGTTATAAAGCCCAGTGATTGCTCAGTGTTATGGGAGTCATATTTTGAGAGGTCATATGAACCACTGTGTTTCAGAACAGTTTGTCTGAGTGGAGGAAGGAGAGTAGTTTATTTGCTGGACCCATCTATTCATTAAAAGATTTATCCCTAGGGCATTAACTCCCCTGCATTTCCAGGCTGCATATACACTAGAGGCCCAACAGTTAGGCACTATCTTATCCCCTCTAGAGATGTGCATGCCTTGGGGATGAGGGTGGGGAACTATTGGGATGTGCCCAGGTGAAGTCTTGCTGAAGTGGTCACCAGGCAGAGCCCATACAGAGTTGGTTACTGTAGTGGCAGCTGGGAAAAACAAGTGGTCAATGATCCTGGAGTCAGACCAGGCTATTAGGCTCACAGGTGACACATACACTTCTTTTTTTTTTTTTTTGAGACAGAGTCTCGCTTTGTTGCCCAGGCTAGAGTGAGTGCCGTGGCGTCAGCCTAGCTCACAGCAACCTCAAACTCCTGGGCTTAAGCGATCCTACTGCCTCAGCCTCCCGAGTAGCTGGGACTACATGCACGAGCCACCATGCCCGGCTAATTTTTTCTATATATATTTTAGTTGGCCAGATAATTTCTTTCTATTTTTAGTAGAGACGGGGTCTCACTCTTGCTCAGGCTGGTCTTGAACTCCTGACCTTGAGCGATCCACCCGCCTCGGCCTCCCAGAGTGCTAGGATTACAGGCGTGAGCCACCGCGCCCGGCCCACATACACTTCTTGATGCATCTGATTGATACACTGCACTTCCTGAATCTTGGTTTTCAGCATTTCTTTTAATTCCATTTAGTGTTCTTCCAATAAATTCTCATTTTTCCACTTGTTAGGCAGAGCTTATTTCTGTTTCATGAGGCCAATAAAACAATTTTAAGCCATATGCTATACCCTCCTTAATGTTCCAAACACTTCTGTGTACAGGTTTGGTGCTCAGTAAATGCTTGATGAACTGCGGAAAGTTGTCTAGGGACTGTATCACTTATCTATCACTGTGTAAGATTAATAACTAAAAGCAATAATGATCAGTTGGTTGACTAAGTGGTTCATCTGCTGATCTCACCTGGTAGATGGATGAGTTTGGGCTCAGCTGGGATGCTAGGCCTCTTTCTCCGCGTGGTCTATCATCCTCTACTAACTCATGCTTGTTACATGCACCTGAGTCCCAGGAGAGCAAGCCCTATTGCACATGCACTTATCAAGGTATTATTTGCTTCATGCTTGCTGAGATCCCATCGGCCAAACAAGCCAGAAGGCCAAGCCTAGCATCAATGTGTGAGAGGACTGCTTGAGGGCATGAATATCAGATGTGAGTCACTGGAGGCCATCAGTGTAACAGTCTACCACAGGAAACATCTGTGTCAAAGTGTCCAATTGATGAATATTTGCATTGCAACTTACGGCAGTAAGTACTTACGGTTGTCCTCCAACAGCCATTCTTCCTTGCTTCCATATTAATAAGACTCCCTGAATTTTAGCTGGACTTGTGGCCTGTTATCCCCACAGTAATATGTGGATTTGCATTCAAGTTTTGATCAATGGGATGTAAGCACAAGTGTATTACAGCTGTTTCCAGGAACTCCTCTGAAGTGAGAATGGAATGTGCTTCTGGTTTTTTCTTCATCCCTTCCCTCCACTGCTGTCTAAAAAGTCACATGACTTTTGCCTGCCACCATGGACCTTGAGCATTGCCCAGGGATGATAGAGTTGTGAGTTGAAGGTGCCTGTGCCTTTGAGGACTTGGTTGAGCAGAGCCTTCACTCAATCCCAGAATTCCACCTCTAAACTTTTACTTGAGATAAAAATGACCTTTTATATTGTTTAATCCACTGGTATTTTGGATTCTGTTCATTCTGATGGCTCATTGATTAAAAGAGGAGGGAAATGTATCAGGTTTACCTGGAGAAATTTTGTGGATTTAAATCAGTGCATTCAGAGAAACGTGGGTAGATCAACAAGCCATTAAGAAAACAAGATAAAAGGAGGGAACTGCAAAATGTCTGTATTTCTTTAACCTACAAGAGACAAATCTATAACAAGGGTGGTGTCTGCTCAAGCAGGAAAAGCTCCTAGTAAGAGCAAGCTGCAAACCCTACTTCTGGTTTCCTTGGTTAGGGGCCACCTCATGCTAATGATATTCTTAATGAGAAAAACCATGTGCAAATAATTAGTTATCTCTTCTTCATCTTGGAGATGGGGGTGGTGGAGAGAACCAGGGAAGGATTTGTGCTTTAGACAAAGGTTAGGATTACAAGCACTGTAAATAAAGGAGATGTGCCTTCAGTTACAGCAGCTTCTTAGAAACTGCACATCTGTGTAACTCCTGATGACTTGGCTACAGAAAATGTCAGTGAACTGCCTTAGTGTTTTTACTGATGGGGAGAAACCTGGGCACTTGGAAATGGAAGAGTTTCCTCTGGGTGCAGGGGCTTTGTTCATTAGCTTGAGTTGTAGCAATCTACTAGGTTGGTGCAAAAGTAATTGTGGTTTTGGACCATGAATTTTAAATCATTATAACTAGGTTCAAATACATCTTTATTAATCAAAATAGGAACCATTACAATCAACACATTTTTGCCAACAAGAAATAAGTTTGTTTATTCCTGTTGCATAAAAATCCGTGCTTTGTGATTTGAGAACTCTTGGAAAGCATTTTCCCTGCAAAAAGTTGTTGAGATGCTTGAAGAAGTGGTAGTCGGCGAAAGGTCAGGTGAATATGGTGGACAAGGCAAAACTTCATAGCCCAATTCCGTCAACTTTTGAAGCGTTGGGTTGTGCGATGTTAGGTCAGGCCTTGTCGTGGAGAAGAATTGGGCCCTTTCTGTTGACTAATGCCAGCTGCAGGCGTTGCAGTTTTTGGTGCATCTCATTGATTTGCTGAGCATACTTCTCAGATGTAATGGTTTCACCAGGATTCAGAGAGCTGTAGTGGATCAGATTGGCAGCAGACCACCAAACAGTGTCCATGACCTTTTTTTGGTGCAAATTTGGCTTTGGGAAGTGCTATGGAACTTCTTCTTGGTCCAACCACTGAGCCGGTTGCCACTGGTTGTCGTATAAAATCCATTTTTTGTTGCACATTGCAATCTGAGAAATGGTTCATTGTTGTTGTGTACAAGAAGAGACTTTTTGTACGCCACTGCAAAACACTTCAAAACGATGATTTTTTTGATTTTTGGTTGGCCCATGAGGCACCCACTTATCAAGCTTTTTCACCTTTCCAATTTGCTTCAGATGCAAACTGAATGTAGAATGGTCATTCACTTCATAGAGTGGTTGACATTAAGTTCTTTGGCAACTTCTTGGCACCTTCTCCTGTAGTTGTAAGAGGATCAGCTTTGATGATTGCTTTCAGTTGGTCATTGTCAACTTCCGATGTCCGGCCACTGAGCTCCTCATCTTCAAGCCTCTTGTCTCCTTTGCAAAACTTAAACCACCACTGCACTGTACGTTCAGTAGCAGTTCCTGGGCCAAATGCATTGTTGATGTTGCAGTTCTCTCCGTTGCTTTATGACCCATTTTGAACTCAAATAAGAAAATTGCTCGAATTTGCTTTTTGTCTAATATCATTTCCATAGTCTAAAATAAATATAAATAGCAAGTAATAAATCATTAGCAAAAAAACATAAAGCAAGAAATGCACATTAAAATGATGTATAACACAACCACATTTAAGAACATATTCCAATATCAAACAGCAAATTTCAACAATGCTAAAACCGCAATTACTTTTGCACCAACTTAATAGCAGTTTGTTGTTTCAATCACTGGCGCTGGCCTTTGCTGCTGCCAGGGACAGTTGAGCCTTCATTTGGTACGTGAGGATACCGGATCAATACAAACATTTTGGGAAATGCTTCAACTTTTTCTTCTTTTTAAGGCCTGCCTGTCATCTTTACACTTCTGTATCCCCTGAGATATGAGCTAGAGCCTATGTGATGGCTGGATTTGTTTGAATATTTAATCTCTTTCTCCATCTGTTTTGAGAAATATCTAACCTCTTTATCACAGGAGAGTTTAAAGTCCAACATTCTGGCCCCAGGTATAATAGGTTGAATTGTGTCTCCCCCTAAATCCATATGTTGAAGTCCTAACTTCTAATTCCTCATAATGTGACTGTATTTGGAGATAGGGTCTTTATAGAGGTAAGTTACAATGAGGTTGTTAGGGTCATTCATTCAACAGGTATTTGTTAAATGTCCACTATGTGCCAGGCACATGTTAGGTACTAGAACGCACTGATTAGCAGAACAGATAGCACACTGATTCATAGACTGGCTGGTTTCATGGACATGCAAACTACATGGTCACACGTTGCTCCATATCAGAAGGGCCTTGTGCTTGGTTTAGTGCTCTGCCGTCAACACCTTGAGACTCTTAATATTTCTCGAACAAGGGGTCCTGTATTTTCATTTTGCTCTGGGCAAATTATGTAACTGGTCCTGCTCAGGGAGACTATAGTTTAGTAGGAGAATCAATCGTATTCTCTGTGCTGAGGAGTGTGGTTTGGTGACATGAAGAGGTCAGTGTAGCAGGAGAAGTAGTGTTGTGTAAAGAGATGAAGCCAGCCATATTCACAGTGGCAGGAAGGAGGGGGGCCTGTCAGGGGGGGATGACAACATACAGGAGGAGCAGGAACTCCTTTTGTTTTCTTCCCTTTTTTCCCTAAACTTTATCACTAACTCTGAATAATTCAGACAGACTGAGTAGGTCTCTCTTCCTTGAAATCTGAAAGAATCTAAGAAGCACACTGGGGAGGCAATTTAAATCATGAGATTAGAAGAAAGAATTGAAGACCTTCAAAGGCTAGTGTTTCCCACGCTATCTGAGAAGGAACTTTTCATTCTCTAATTTCCCATTTATCATGAACTGATACTTTGGGAATGAAAAGTAAAAACAAATTGCTTGAAAAATGAAATGAAAACAAACAACAAAGGGGCACAAAAGGTCACATTTTCTAGATTAAACCGAAATAAAATTACATTTCAATCAATATAATCAGAACAAACATGAGTTAAAAGAAAAAAATTACAAAAATACACATTGTTTATTGGAAGTGTCCATTTAGATAATTAGACAATTGCTATCACATGCCTAATATTTTGTCATCCCACAGTTATAACTAACAAAAAGTTGGTTTGAAATAGAGCAAAAATTCCTACTTCACTGTAAGAATTTCCTATATTAAACACTACACAAACATGAATATCAATATTTAAAGTTGATGTGACAAATGAGTGTGTTCCTTGCTTGTTAAATTATCTCATCTAGGTTGAACTGGTGACATGCTACTTGCAGGTGATAATGTATATCTAAACTATTTTATTTTAACACTGGTAATAGAGAAACCAGTTTCTCAAAAGTATGTTGAGGGGAACAGAAGAAGAGATTCAAAGCAAGTTCAGCAAGTTCAGCAAGTTCAGGATATTCAGTTTCAACTTTTATCCCTAATAAAGGAAGCAATGAGTTATTTTCAAAATTCGTCTTCAATCCTTTATCAGTAGCCAGTTTCAAAAATTTTCATATAAAGTTATTGTTACATTTAAATTATGTTTCAATGAAAGAAATGGATTTCGGATCCATGGATTTCTTGTGTATAGCTTATTTTGATGGAAAATAAATATTAAAAATGTTTTATCATATTTATAATTAGTTTCTTTATATTTTGTAGGTAAATGTCACTTAAGTTTGATGGACTTATTGCTTTCATTAGTTTACATGATTTTAGTATTTCACTATTTTTGGCTCAAATTCAATAAATGGGGGATGATACTTCTGAGTAAATTTAGTAAAAACTTAGATATTTAATTTTGTGAAACTACTTCTCTGATCATTACTATGATTCCTAACACACTACAAATGTGTGTCTTTTATTGACAAAATAGGACAATGAGGCTTGTTTTGCCATCTATAATATAGGGTTAAAAATAAATGACACAAATTTTACTTAATTTAGCTATGAATTTCAAAAAAATGGGCTCAATGAAAAATGAAAATGTAAAAGTAAAAAGTCATAAAAGTGAATAAATATTTACATTTTCACAGATTTTTATGCTCTTTTTTGGGTTATAGGTGACAAACTAACCTTAAAATTTTACTCATCATAATGGGGTTCTACCGTCCATGACAAGTATATAGCCACCCACAACTCACCAAGCAAGTTGGAGAAGACCTACACTGTTCTGTGCTCTGTTTAATGAGAAATGTCCAGTGATCATGTGCTTGTGTATTGCTGAAATGTCAAATTTCTAGAAACACTGCTAAGTGCTGACTCTTCATTTCTATACTTATCTCCTTGTGGACTATGCACAAGCAGTTTGCTGACTGGCACTAGTCCAAGAACCACATTTTGAGTAGCATTACTCTAGCAAACATGTGCATTGAAGGGACTAGTAGAAAAAGAACTAGTGAAGGAGTTTATGAAGTAACAGAAGGAACTAGAAAAAGATCACAGATTTGTGGGAAAATAGGGAATTTTTAAGAAAGAGGAAGTGGTTAACTATGTTGACTGCAACAAAGGTCAGGTAGGTTGAGGACCAAAAATGAAGCCACTGAATTGACAATTAGGATATCAAGGACATTTGAAAGAGCGATTTCGGTAGAGTGCTGGTGTTGGTAGAGGAAGGAAGCCAAGCTAGCAGACTGAGGAATTGAGGAAGTAGAGAGAACCAACGAGCATGACCTTCCAAGAAGCTATTATAGATATTAATAGTTAAGAAATGGAAACAGTGTGGTAGCTTGAGGGTGCACAAACATCAAAGGAAGACTTTTTAAACCCATAGAGCCCCCCCACAAAAGTTTTAATATCACTGAAAGGGTCTCAAGCTGAAGAGAGTTCTCTCTCTAGACAGAAAAGCTAAGGAAGATTTTTTTGGTCTTACAACAATCTTCTTAAAATTACTATGCAGGTTGGAGGAGATCCAGGGAGCTTCTTTTAGGAACCTGCAGAATTTCTGATACTTCTTTGATAGTGCAACAGAAAGTGCTGGGGGGATGTAAGGATTTTGATTGACTCAATTGATCCTGAGTTGGGTAGAAGGAAAATATATTCTAAGGCCAGGTGCAGTGGCTCACGCCTGTAATCCTAGCACTCTGGGAGGCCAAGGTGGGAGAATTGCTTGAGATAAGGAGTTTGAGAACAGCCTGAGCAAGAGCGAGATCCCATCTCTTCTAAAAATAGAAAAAATTAGCCAGGCAACTAAAAATAGAAACAAAAAATTAGCTAGATGTGGTGGTGAGCGCCTATAGTCCCACCTACTTGGGAGGCTGAGGCAGGAGGCTCGCTTGAGCCCAGGAGTTTGAGGTTGCTGTGAGCTAGGCTGACCCCACCGCACTCTGGCCCAGGCAACAGAGGGAGACTGTCTCAAAAAAAAAAAAAAAAAAAAAAAAGGAATGAAAAGAAAAGGAAAATATATTTTAAATGCTAGGGAACATAGTAAAGATACATTTTTTTTTTTTTTAAATTGAGAAATCTTTGACTTCTAATTGTAAAATGGTAAATCCGGATGTTGATAAACTGGGTTTAAATAAAACAAGTCATATCTACATAAGACAAGTTTTTCTTCAGTTCCCAGAACTTTGCTCTCCTGCCATCCCTACTTTTGGCAACCAAGCATTTACTGTGTGCCCAACACTGTGCTACGTACTAAGGCAACAGTGATGCCTAAGATTTGGTCTCTATCCTGAAGGGATTCACAGGAGAAATACTAACAGTCATGATGCTTTCTGGTGCAGGCAACTGAAAACTCACCTCAGCTGAGGTCAGCTCCAGGCTTTGTCAAATCAGGGTCTCAGTTATGTCTCTGAGGATCCAGATTCTTTTGATGTTCCTACAGCACCAATCTCAGCATTTCTTTCTTTTCTGTAGGTCAGCTTGTCTCAGGTTACAACAGCTGCAGCAACTGCAAGTGTCACAGGCTCACAACAATAGTTCAGGGATAGAACTGTGTCTTTCCTGTATCTCATTTTATCAGGCTCCCAGCAGACTATTTTTTTATCTTCTAAAGGTCAAAACAGCATCCCGAGCTCTTCCCTAAACTAATCCTGGGCAAGGTGAATGGGACTACTACTTTAATTATATTCATTCTCTGTAGCTGGCCCTGGCCCTGGGCCCTACCTCCTGACAAATATTTGGCCCCCAAGAGGGGGTTTTTGAAGTTAGGCAGGACTGGCTGTTGAGCAGGCCGGTGCTTGTCAAGCTTTTACACATCCTGGCATATGGCATGGTATAGACAGAAAATGCTAAGCCATTGTATGACTTGCAACCCAGGAGGCTTGCAGCCATGATTTGCTTGAAGGTTCCTGCTGCCTCAGACCCTGCTCAGCTGTTCCAGAATAAAGGGATCTACATCAGAACACAAGTGTATTCTACTCACAGCACCTCAGCTGGGGAATGTTTAGTGGGGCAATCAACAGTGTCTGCCAAAGAGAGAAAAACATGTACTCAAACTAGACAATGTATTAATATAAATACCAAAAGATAGAAGGATACACAGCTTCTAAGCAATGTTTGATGGTGGTAGTCCCAGCAAGCTCTTTTCTGATGTCTTTGTGCCTTTGTACAGGCTGCCTCTCTCTTGCCATTCTCTTCACCAACATAATATAATGGATAGATGGAGTCAAATATTCTTGGGTTCAAATCCTCAGCTACCCCATTGACTCCGTGATATTGGGCAAATTAACTCTTCCCAGCCTGTTTCCCCATCTACAACGTGGAATGCTAATACTATTAATATCCATTTTAAAGGGTTGTAGGTGAGGATTAAATAAGACAATTATGCAAGGTGGCTAGCACATTTCCTGGTACATAGTAAGGCCTCCTTAAAGGTTAGGTCGGCCTGGCAACCTTCTATTCAACTGCTACTGCTCCTCGGAAAATCTCCCTTAGACTTTTCGATGGTGTCTCCTGTTTATACACCACTACTGATACCTTCCATTATATTATAATCTGTTCATTGCCCACAGTCCCCTTTCCCTAATCAGTCATCCTCAAAAGGCCAGTAATTGCCCTACGTTTTGTATCTGCTAGTGACCAGCGTTCCATGTTTGTTTTTGTTTTGGCCGCCTTAGCTTAACGTCTGGGGCGGGAGGAGTCCGGTGGCGACGGCGGCGCCGCCCGCGGAGGGAGACGGGCGTGCCCGCCAGGGTGCACTCGCCCGATATTCCCTGCGGGGCCCGGGGGGGTAACCTACCCTCCAGATACAAGCGTGGGCCCACTGTCACCCAGCAGGCTCTTTGTATGGCCCCGTTACGGGCACCCCGGCCTGGGGGCGGGGAGTTTCGGGTAGAAACATGTCCGGGCAGCGGCGGACGCCTGCGGGAAGGCTCCTGGATCCAGGCCCGGCCTCCCCGCCCCAACCGCGCGCCCTGGCGCCCCGGCCCGCGCACCGCCCGGCGCCCCGGTCCCCACCAGACGCCAGCGGGCCCGGGAGCATCGCGGACGTGACGCCGCGGGCGGAAGTGACGTTTTCCCGCGGTTGGACGCGGTGCTCGGTTGCCGGGCGGGGGAGGGCGCGTCCGGTTTTTCTCAGGGGACGTTCAAATTATTTTTGTAACGGGAGTCGGGAGAGGACGGGGCGTGCCCCGACGTGCGCGCGCGTCGCTCTCCCCAGCGCTGCTCCATCGCTCGCTGGCTCCTGCCCTGGGAAGGCGTCATGCCGCCCAAAACCCCCCGAAGAGCGGCCGCTGCCGCCGCCGCCGCCGAACCCCCGGCGCCTCCGCAGCCCGCTCCTGAAGAGGACCCGGAGCAGGACAGTGGCCCCGAGGACCTGCCTCTGGCCAGGTGAGCGCGCAAAGCCGCCGCCGCCGCGGCCCGCACACGGAAAGGGTGCCCCGAGGGTGCGGCGGGCGGACGCCGCGGCTGCTAGGCGGGGGCGCATCCTCGCCGGGGGCCGGGTCCCGGCGGCTGGAGGGTCCCTCCCTTCCCCCCACGCACCACCGCGGAGCGTCTGCAGGACGGTGACAGGATTCTGAGTTCGCGAGTGAGGGGAGAGAAACTGGGAGGGGGTCTCGGCTCCAGCTTGACAGGTGTCGGGCGGGTGGGTCTCAGGTCCCTGAGCGAAGTGACAGGTGCAGTCTTTCCTCTTCCCAGACCGAGGCTTGGAGGCGGCGGGTAGTTGAGAGCCTCCATCAAACGCAAAAAATAAAACTAAAAACACAAAAATGACTGGTGTCTGTTGGAGAGTTTTTGACCGGGTAGATCTGGAGTACTCTGGTGGTCGTTTGACTTTCTGTTTTGGTCTCCTGCGATGCAACAGTTGGAAGTATTTTCCCCTGGCGTGCACTGCGATGTGAAGCCCAGTTCTGGGAGAGGCCAACCAGAAAAGCCTGGGACGTGAGGTGCAGGGTCCTGGGTATCAGTTGCCCACAGGGTGCTCGGCTGAGGAGCTTTGTGGAGTTCCCTTACAACAATGCTTTCAGGCCTTGGGGACTCAAAGCCATCTGTAGTGACTGGTGGAGCATAACTCTTTAGAGGAACTGGTACATGGGCGAAAGTTTCATGAGACTTTAGCACAAGTGCTTGAAAGTTTCTAAACGTTTCTTTTTCTTTTTTTTTCCTGTTGGGTAGGACCCTTCTTCTGTGTTAGGCGACCTGATTATTTCTTCCATTTTGCCTTTTGACTGATCCAGCAAGGATCCTGGTGTCCGCTCTTTTTGATTTTGTTTTTGGTACAAAATTAGTGGTGTTCTGTGCTCCCATGGAACTTTTTTTCCCCTTGCTAAGTAAATCGGAATTTAAGCAAGTCTATGTGGATGCAGTAGAAAAACAGGGAGACATTTACTGTATTGCAACATCTTATTTTTCTTGATTGTACCACTTTATAGTTAAGTAGCTAAGATGGAAAGAGTATAATTGTCATTATTATCTTCAGCACTGGTTTTACTTTGAGACTACAGATCCATTGCAGGGGAATGAAACTCGTTTCTGTCTCTCGTTACTTTTTGCCCCATTCTATTAATTCACCAAGCCCATTTTACCCTTACTCATTTCTTTCCACTCACCAGACACTAACAATTCAGGACAAATTGTAAAAGATTGCAATAGGATTTCGAAAATGGCCCGTGGAAGGCTACTAAAAATTCATATATTTAAACGGACTATCTTATATGTCAATTAAAAGACATATTAATGTCTTTCCCACTATGGGAATAGTGGGAAAGAAAAAAACAACTACGTCTGGGGATGTTCTGGAAGAAGACACCACTTCAGTATCTGATTGAATTCTGATGTATGCAATACTTGAAAGTTTCCCTTTGGAAAGAGCAGTACTCTAAAGAATTCCATGTTATACACACAGCTTTGAAAGCGTTCTTGATTATTGTAGGGTAACCAGGAATATTGAAGTTCTGGCCATTTTCTGGGAAGTAAGGACTTTTTTTTAACACATCGTTTTATATATTTTTGAATATTGGAACTATCAAAAAATCTGTTAAGTCAAAACCTTACAAGATACAGTCTGTTCTTGATTATCCATACCCACAAAGCATTTCATTAACATGGACAATCCAACTCTATAAATTAACTACTTAGCAACCGTAGAACCACTGCCTGGCAGTCAGAGGCTGAGATACTTGCTTGGGGATGGAATCAGGGCCCAGTCCTACTGTACTTCCAGTGACAGTGTCCATTTCTGCCTTGAGAGTTGAAATCTTATTTCTGTTGCATTGTCTCTGGCCTAAGTGATGAAAATGGAAGGGATACTGTCACTAGGAACAGCATGCTACCCTCATTGTTGAAATAATCAAAAGTTAATGGCCGGGCGCGGTGGCTCACGCCTGTAATCCTAGCTCTCTGGGAGGCCGAGGTGGGCGGATCGTTTGAGCTCAGGAGTTCGAGACCAGCCTGAGCAAGAGCGAGACCCCATCTCTACTAAAAATAGAAAGAATTATATGGACAGCTAAAAATATATATATAGAAAAAATTAGCCGGGCATGGTGGTGCATGCCTGTAGTCCCAGCTACTCGGGAGGCTGAGACAGGAGGATCGCTTGAGCCCAGGAGTTTGAGGTTGCTGTGAGCTAGACTGACGCCACGGCACTCACTCTAGCCCGGGCAACAGAGTGAGACTCTGTCTCAAAAAAAAAAAAAAAAGTTAAATTAAGTTTTGATCCATGGTGACACTAGTCACAGCTACTCAGGGAGCTGAGGTGGGAGGATCACTTGAGCCCAGGAGTTCAAGACCAGCCTGGGCAATATAGAGAGACCCTGTATCAAAAAAAAAAAAAAAAAGTTAATCATGTTTTGAAGGAGGAATTGGCAGTCTAGAATAGTGGTCAAGGGTGTGGATTTGGTTCACATCATGGTTCACCTGTTAGGGGCTGTGACCTCAGGTGAGTGCTTTAACCTGCTGGTTTGGTAGGCATTTGTAAATGTCTACTTTTACAGATGAGAATACTTACCTAATAGGGCTGATATGGGAATCCAGTGAAACCATACATCTAAGGTACTCTATACAGGGTCATAGTAAATATTCAAAAATTATTAATTATTCCTTATACTATTACTATCATTAGATGTCAAATAGACATTAGATGAATAAAAAAGAATTAGCCTACAAGAATTTATTGAGTGCCTATCTTGGTTAAGGAGAAAGTGCTGAAATAAGCAATGTAATAATTTATATCAAGGTAATCATCATGTAAAAAATGCTAGTAGGTTGAGAGATTATATGCAACACTGATAAGAGTAGACTACAGTTTAGCAAAGTCACTGGCATTGAATTGATTGTGCAGTATTATCTATGGACTTTTATTATTATTATCCCATTTTCCCAAACAGCTTTAATTATTGTACTTCACAGAGCTGTTTTGCTGCTCAGAAGTATATTTGACTCACTGTGCCAGCAAATATTTTTCACTGTGTGGTTTCCTTATTTTGGAAATACCATGAAAAAGATAAACATATGTTTAAGTTCTAAGTGTATTTTTTTTTCCTAGATAAGATCTTAAAGTACTTGGTAGTTAATACTCTCTTTCAGAATAGTGCTATTATGTGCAAACTATTGAAACAAATGTTTACTTAATAAGTTTGACTTGTAAGTGTGTGCCTATTATATGATTATTTTCATTTGGTAGGCTTGAGTTTGAAGAAACCGAAGAACCTGATTTCACTGCATTATGTCAGAAATTAAAGTTACCAGATCATGTCAGAGAAAGAGCTTGGTTAACTTGGGAGAAAGTTTCATCTGTGGATGGAGTATTGGTAAGGATTTTCTTAAAGTTTTTTGAAAACTTTTTTTCTCATTTTAAAAATAATTTCAAATCACTATAGAAAATTTGGAAGATAGCAAAATATAAAGAAAATAAAAGCTAGTAATAATTCCATTACTCACAGGAAATTTCCCTCTGATAACATTAAAAATGTTTGAAAAGAATCTCTCCACATAAGCCCCCCACCAAAGTATTTTAAAGCAAATCTTAATTATCATATTTTATTCATAAGGACTTCATTATGATATGAGGACTTTTTAAAAAATACCACCACACCTTATAAAATAATTTTAAATGTCTTTTAATATGCAATCAGTGTTCAGATTTCCTGATTCTCTCAGAATTCGTGTTGTTAGAATTCAAGATCTTTGATAATGTTTTGATATATTCTTTCCATTTTTTCTTTGCATATGTATGTATGTAAAGTAACAACATCAAATAGTAGTGTTTTATGTGTACTGGGGGAGTATTATGAGCACTTTGGAAATAACTCATTTAAAAATCCATTGAGTTATTGAAATATAAAATAATTATTTTACATGTAAAATGTGAAACCTTCATTTTACAGATGAAGACACTAAGTAATTTGAACAAGGTCCCTAGGAAATAAGACCTCAAGTACAAATTTGAGATCATACATATATAAAGTTACATGTAGTTACATACAGTTGTGTATCTTGCTTTTTTTTTTTTTTTTTGTTCAACATGAGTATTTTCTTTTTTTTTGAGACAGAGTCTCACTCTGTTGCCTGGGCTAGAGGGCCGTGGCGTCAGCCCAGCTCATAGCAACCTCAAACTCTTGGGCTCAAGCGATCCTCTTGCCTCAGCCTCCTGAGTAGCTGGGACTACAGGCATGCAACCCCATGTCCGGCTAATTTTTTTTCTATATAGATTTTTAGCTGTCCAAATCATTTCTTTCTGTTTCTAGTAGAGACAGGGTCTCGCTCTTGCTCAGGCTGGTCTCGAACTCCTGACCTCTAGCAATCCTCCCACCTCGGCCTCCCAGAGTGCTAGGATTACAGGTGTGAGCCACCACGCCCGGCAGAGTATTTTCTTATGTTATTAAATATTTTTTGGTAATACAGTTTCTAGTGGTATGATATTGTATCTTTTGGATATATTTTAATTTACTATTAAATTTTAATATACTATCTTACTATTATTGGACAGTTAGTTTTTTTCCCAACTTTTTAATGTTAAAAATAATGTAATAAACATCAGTATTCATAAGAATAATGCTTGGCACAAATTCAGTCCATGATATTTTGTTAAATAAATAAATGAATGAATTTGATTATTTCATTAGAATAAATTCTTACAATTTGAATTACTGGCTAGAACTATTGTCCTGTTCTGTAGAATCTCAGAAGTCCGACGGCCTTCTTTCATTTTGTCCTGTTTCTGTCCCCTTCAGTCCAGGATGACAGCATTTCTGCTGAGATGGGAGATTGGATCCATGAGCCCAAAACCTATATCTTTGTCAGATTATTGTGCATCCATACCCTTGGTGTTCTGTTCAAAACACTCTTTTGCATTTTTTGTAATATGAATAGGTTGATAATTTTCCAGATCTGCCAGCTCTGGTTCCTTTTTGCTTAACAATTTTTTTTTAAATTTCTCTTCTCTCACATTTTACTATAAGCAGGAGAAACAGGCTTCTCATCTTCAACACTTAGTTTAGAAATCTTCTCAGTTAAATATCCAAATTCATCACAGACACTACCTTCCACAAAATACTAGAACACAGTTCGGCCAAGTTATTTGCCTCTTTTTAACACAGATCACCTTTCTCCAGTGTCCCATAATATGTTCTTCATTTCCACCTGATACTCACCAGCAGGATATTTCTACCCACAGTATCTTCAAGGCAGTCTAAGCTTGTTTTACCATGCATGTCAAAACTCTTATCCTCTACCCATTACCCAGGTCCAAAACCACTTCTTTGTTTTAGGTATTTGTTACAGCAGCACTCCACTTCCCAGTATCAAAATCTGTTTTAATCTACTAGGGCTCCTGTAACAAAATACCACAGATGAGGTGGCTCAAATAGCACAAATTTTTCTCACAGTTCTGGCTAGATGTCCAAGATCAAGGTGTTGACAGGATTGGTTTCTTCTGAGGCCTCTCTGCATGGCTTGCAAATGGCTGCCTTCTCTCTGTATTTTCACTTGGTCTTCCTGCTGTGTGTATGTATTCCTGGTGTCTTTGTGTGTTCAAATTTCCTGTTATAATGACACCAGCTTTTGTTTTCATTGATTTTTCTCGATTTCTTGTTTTCAGTTTCATTGATTTCAGCTTTATATTTTATTATTTCTCCTCTTCTTCTGCTTACTTTGAATTTAATTCACTCTTTTTTTTTTCTGATTTCCTAAGGAAGAAGCTTAGATTACTGATTGTAGATCTTTCTGTTTTCTATTATATGCCTTCAGTGCTATGAACTTCCGTCTAAGTACTGCTTTCACTGCATCCCACAAATTTTGACAAGTTGTACTTTCATTTTCATTTAGTTCAAAATATTTTTTATAATTTCTCTTGAGTTTTCTTCTGTGATCCATGTGTTATTTAGAAGTATTTTGGGATTTTCCAGGTATCTTTTTGTTATTGATTTCCAGTATAATTCTATTGTAGTCTGAGAGCATACGTCTCATGATTTCTATTCTTTTGAATTTGTTAAGGTGTGTTTTGTGGCCCAAAATATGGTATATCTTGGTGAATGTTTCATGTGAGCTTGAGAAGAATGTGTATTCTACTGTTGTTGGATGAAGTAGGTTATAGATGTTGATTAATTGAAGATGTGGAGGCAACACATTTTTTCTTGCTTATCTTTCTAATGTCTGTAGGATATGTCATCATATTCCATCTAATATTGGTAATTTGTGCCTTCTCTCTTTTTTCTTGATCCATCTGGCTAGAGTTTTATCAATTTTAATTGATTTTTAAAAAATCAACTTTTGTTTTTTATTTTTCTGTTTTGAATTTTATTGATTTATGCTATTATTTTTCTTTTTTTACTTTTTGCTTTGGTTTTAATTTCCTCTGTTTTCCCCCTAATTTGTGAAGGTGGAAGCTTATGTCATTGATTTGAGCATTTTATTCTTTTCTAATATAAGCATTTAATGTTATAAATTTTCTTCTAAGCACTACTTTAGCTTCATTTCACATATTTTTATATGTTATATTTTCATTTTCATTCAATTCAAAATATTTTCTAGTTTCTCTTGTCACTTCCTCTTTGACTGGAATAATTCCCAAATGTTTTTTGATTTTCTTGATATATTTCCATTGTTGACTTATTTAATTCTATGCTTTTTCAGTTCTTCACAATTTTTTACAATTTGTTGAGGTTTGTTTTATATACCAGAAAATAGTCTGTTGTAATGAATTTTCTATGGATACTTGGAAAAAAAGTGTATTTTGCTGTTGTTGGGTAGAGTGTTTTAATAAGTGTTAAGTCAAATTAGAGGATCATGTTTCTTAGATCTCTTATATCCTTGATGATTTTCTTTCTATGTGTTTTACTGATTATTGAGGGAGGAAATTGGAATCTCTAACTATAGTTAAAGTGGTCTGTTTCCTTTTAATTCTATCAGTTTTTGATGAATTTTTTTGAAGCTTTATTCTTAGGTGCATACGGGTTTAGAACTTTTATGCCTTCTTGGTGAATTGACACCTTTATCATTATGTAATGTCCCTCTTTATCCAAATTTATATTTTTTGTTCTGCAGTGTCCACATTTCCATTCCACTTTTCTTGTGATTAATGTTTACGTTTTTTATCATTTACCTTCATTTTGCTTTTAACCTATCTCTATATTTAAATGAGTTTTTGTTGCTTTGTTTTGTAATTAGCATTTGGTAAAAAAATTTTAGCTGAATTCTTCCCACTTTCTTTAGAGTTCCATGTGTCTCTTCTTTTTATGCTGTGCCACAGGTGAGCTAGTATTCATGTTCCTTCTCTCCTTGGAGGTTCCTGCCTTTTAGAGAAACCAAATAATCTGAAGTATAAAGAAAGGATATATTGGGTTCAAGGAAGTGTATGATTTTATTCCTTATCTGGCTTGTTCTTGTTGAGAGGCTGACAGCAACACTGTTTGTAGCTTTCTGTATTATTCTAGCAAGCAGTGGAATTATACGTTACCATTTGCTTTCTGTAAAGGTTTACCTTGGTAATTTGTTTAGTGAACATCTATCCACAGGACTAATTAAGATTATACCAGGCCCATTCTATTTTAAACCCATCCCTTCAGCCTCAAGTTGTTTTTTTACATTGCCTCTCACATCTGTCCCTTTCTCTTACCAGCAGTGCTTGTGCCTGCATGTTATATTGCCTCTTTCTGGCTAGTCTCGTTTGTTTCCTCCATGCAATCCATCCTGCTGCCTGATCTTTTAAAAAGACTAGTTTACATAGTTTGCCCCACGTTTTATTTTAAAGTTTATTTTTCATTGTACCCCCTCTCAATAGCCTCCATTTTAACACTTCCTTTTCCCCCGGTTATGAAGACAATAAAATCCAAACTGCTCCAGTATTTGGAGTCCTCTATTGTTTGGTACTTTAACCTTCCTTCTAGTCTTGTTTTTAATATTCACTGATGGCCCCCAATGCCTGTGCTACCCTCCCTAGTAGCTATACATTCATATTCTCTCCTTCTTCTTGGAATACCTTTTTCTTCCTTTAACCCAAATTCTACCTATTTTTAAGGTTATGGTTTAAGGTTCTTTATGAAATGCTTCCTAATCTCTCCAAGCCATATTGACCTTTCATAGTTTCATTAGGTAATTTTCTATTGATTCTGCTCATTTGGAAGAGATAGGTCATGTAGTAACATAGTTAAGACCATGGGCACTGAAGGCAAACTATGGTTTGAATGCCAGCCCAACCAGTCAACTAAGCTCCTTAATGTGTCTGTACCTCAGTTTCTTCATTTGTAAAATGAGAATATTAAGACAATGGATGTATAAAATGTTAGAATAGGCCGGGCGCGGTGGCTCACGCCTGTAATCCTAGCACTCTGGGAGGCCGAGGTGGGCGGATCGTTTGAGCTCAGGAGTTCGAGACCAGCCTGAGCAAAAGCGAGACCCCACCTCTACTAAAAAAAATAGAAAGAAATTATATGGACAGCTAAAAATATATATAGAAAAAATTAGCCGGGCATGGTGGCGCATGCCTGTAGTCCCAGCTACTCGGGAGGCTGAGACAGGAGGCTCGCTTGAGGTCAGGAGTTTGAGGTTGCTGTGAGCTAGGCTGATGCCACGGCACTCACTCTAGCCTGGGCAACAGAGTGAGACTCTGTCTCAAAAAAAAAAAAAAAAAAAAAAAAAAAAAAGTTAGAATAATTCCTGAAATATTATAAATATTCAATAAATGTTAATATGTTTGGTAATTTAACTTTTCATCTGTATATGCTTTGTTTATAAAACTTATTCATAGATTCATTATTTTAAATTCCTAGAGTCCTTTTGAATGTGTCCTAACAGTTTTATATAATTTTCTAATTGTGATACACCATTTAAAATGGTTGGTTGTGGCTCATGCTTGTAATACCAGCACTTAGGGAAGCTGAGGAGGGTGGATCACTTGAGGCCAGGAGTTTGAGACCAGCCTGGGCAATATAGCAAGACCCCATCTCTACAAAAAATTTTTAAAAAATTAGCTGGGCATAGTGGTGTGTGCACCTGTAGTCCCAGATCCATGCAGTTCCCCAGCTTTTATGGATGATCTGACTTAATGGCATTCAGCAATTATGAACAAACTCCCAAGTCTCCCCATAAGCATAATTTATAATTAAATAATTAAGTTAATAATTTGGAAACTAATTCCTTCCACATATGTAAACAAACCTGCATGGTTCACTGGCACAGCATCTTTATGCTAGCAGATAGTCTGATTGTTTATATGGTTACTTATGCACAGCATCACTTTTGTCATAACTTTTTTATTTGATTTTGTGAGTCTGTGTTTACCCTTATGACTGTGCCTCCAAAGTGAAAGTCCACTGCAAGTCGTGGTGAGCCTGCAATGAAGAGAAAGGTGATTACAATGGAAACGAAAGTAGAAATAATTAAACATTCAGAGAAAGGCTAGATGCCATTATTCATTGGGAAAGCATTAGGCTTCAGTTGTTCGACTATCAGAACAATTATAAAGGATAAAGTGGGAATAATGGAGCATGTGAAAGGCTGTGCTTCAATGAAAGCATCAATTATTACCAAGTAGTATAGTGGATTAATTATTGAAATGGAAAGGTTGTTATTGATTTGGTTAGGATATCAAAATAAGTGTAACATTCCTCTTAGCCTAGCGTTGATGCAACATTAGGTGAGTATTAACTTTTAATATTCTTTTTTGAAATTTCTCCTATCTCCTAAGCTTTTTGGGTGAGTTTGTTTTTATGTTCTGTTTGTTTGAATTAGAAGGAAGAAAACAATAATTTCTGCAACTTATTATTACAGTACAGAGGTATTATTATTTCAAAACATTAAGGGAGTGCAAATGTTTTTGGTTACATGGATCACTTTTGTAATACTTGAGTCATGGCTATAGGTGTGCCCGTCACCCAGATAGTGTTCATTGTACCCATTAGGTAGGTTTTTGCCCCTCTTCTCCTTCCCTCTCTGCCCTGCTTGATTTCCACTGAGTTTTGCTTTCCTCTGTGCACATGTGTGCTTATCGGTTAGTTCCAATTTAATAATGAGTATATGTGGTATTTGTTTTTTCCAATCATGAGATACTTCACTTAGAATAATGGTCTCCAGTTCTGTCCAAATTGTTGCAAATGCATCCATGCTTTTTTGTGGCTGAATAGTACTCCATGGTGTACATATACCACATTTGATTAATCTACTCATGAATTGATGGGCATTTGGGTTGATTCAGCATCTTTGCAATTGTGAATTGTGCTGCAGTAAACATTCAAGTGCAGGTGTCTTTTGGATAAAATGTTTCTTTTCCTTTGGGTAGATACCTAGTAGTGGGATTGCTGGATCAAATGGTAGGTCTACTTTTAGTTCTTTGAGAAATCTCCATACTATTTTCCATTGAGGTTGCACTAATTTGCAGTCCCACCAACAGTGTATAAGTGTTCCTTTCTCTCTATATCCATGCCAGCATCTATTGTTTTTGGACTTTTTAATAAAAACCATTCTAACAGGAGTAAGGTGATATCTCATTGTGGTTTTAATTTGCATTTCCCTGATGATTAATGACGTTGAGCATCTTTTCATGTTTATTGGCCATTTGTTTATCTACTTTTTAAAGCTTTTGTTCATGTCTCTGGCCCACGTTTTAATAGGATTGTTTATTTTTTTTTTCTTTCTACTTTGCTTGAGTTCTTTGTAGAGTCTGGTTATTAACCCTGTATTGGATGTATAACTTGCAAATATTTTCTCCCATTCTGTAGGTTTTCTGTTTGTTCTGTTGATTGTTTCCTTATCTATGCAGAACCTTTTAAGTTTAATCAAATCCCATTTATTTATTTTGTTGTTGCTGTGATTGCCAATGGGGTCTTTTTCATAAATTCTTTGCATAGGCCGATATCTAGAAGAGTTTTTCCTACATTTTCCCCTATAATTCTTATGGTTTCATGTCTTACATTTGTGTCTTTTATCCATCTTGAATTAATTTTTGTGAGTGGTGAGAGATAGGAGTCCTGTTTCATTCTTCTGCATGTGGCTATCCAATCTTCCCCAGCACTATAGGGCTTCTTTTCCCCAGTGTATGTTGTTGTCTGCATTGTCAACGATCAGATGGCTGTAGGTAGGTGGTTTTATGTCTGAGTTCTCTGCTCTGTTCCATTGGCCTATGTCTCTGTTTCCATGCAAATGCCATGCTTTTTTGGTTACTATAGCCTTGTAGTATAAAGTCTGGTAATGTGATGCTTCCAAATTTGTTCTTTTTGCTTAAGATTACTCTGGCTGTTTGGGCTCTTTTTGGTTCCAAAAGAAGCATAGAATTATTTTTTCTAGGTTTGTGAAGTATGACATTGGTATTTTGATGGGTATTGCATCGAATCCGTAAATCACTTTGGGTAGTATGGTCATTTAATGATTTTATTCTACCAATCCATGAGCATGATATGTTTTCCCATTTGTTTGTGTGCTCTGTGATTTCTTTCTTCAGTGTTTTGTAGTTCTCGTTGTAGAGGTCCTTCACTTCCTTGGTTAAGTGTAATATATTGCTAGGTATTTTATTTTCTTTGTAGGTTTTGTGAATGGGATCGAATCTTTTATTTGACTCTCAGCCTGACTGTTATTGATATATAGAAATGCTACTGATTCCTGTACATTGATTTTGTATCCTGAGACTTTGCTGAATTTATTTATCAATTCCAGGAGTCTCTTGACGGAGTCTTTGGGGTTTTCTAGGTATGGGATCATGTCATCAGCAAATGGAGATAATTTGACTTCCTCTTTTCCAATTTGGATGCCGTTTATTTCTTTTCTTGCTTGATTGATCTGGCTAGGACTTTGAGTACTATGTTGAGTAGAAATGGTGACAGCGGGCATCTTTGTCTTGCTCCAGTTCTTAGGGGGAATGCTTTCAACTTTACTCCATTCAGTGTGATGTTGGCTATGGGTTTGTCATATGTGGCTTTTATTAGTTTGGTGTGTTCCTTCTATGCTGAGTTTATTGAGGGTTTTTATCATGAAGGGATGCTTGGTTTTATCAAATTCTTTTTCCACATTTAATGAGATGATCATATATTTGTTTTTAATTCTGTGTGGTGAATCACACTTTTTGACTTGCATGTGTTGAACCATCCTTGCCTCCCTGGGGTGCTCACTTGGTAGTGGTGAATTAACCTTTTGATGTGCTGTGGGATTCTTTCTGCTTGTGTTTTGTTGAGGATTTTTGTGTCTATATTCATTGAAGATATTGGTCTGTAGTTTTACTTTTTTGTTGTGCCCTTTCCTGGCTTTGGTATTAGAGTGATACTGGTTTCATAGAATGAGTTAGGGAGAATTCCCTCTTTCTCAATCTTTTGGAACAGTTTCAGTAGGATTGGCACCAGTCCTACCGTAAATCAGTTAGAATTCAGCTGTGGACCCATTTGGTTCCTAAGGTTGTGTTTGTTTGTTTGTTTTTTGTTGGGAGATTTTTTATTACTGATTCAATTTCACTACTATATTGATCTATTCAAAAGTTCTATTTCTTCCCGGCTTGGTCTCGGGAGGTCATATGTTTTCAGGAATTTATCCATTTCCTCTATGTTTTCTAGTTGTGAGCATATAGTTGTTCATAGTGGTCTCTGATGGTCTTTTGTATTTCTGTGGTATCACCTGTTATGTCTCCTTTTTCATTTTTGATTATGTTTATTTGGATTCTCTTGGTTAGTCTACTTAGTGGCTTATAAATTTTCATTGTCTTTTCAAAGAACCAACTTTTTGTTTAGCTGATCGTTTTCTTTTTCTTTTTTTCTTTCTTTTTTTTTTTTTGTCTCTTTCATTTAGTTCTGCTCTGATCTTTTTTACTTATTTTCTTCTGCTAACTTTGGGTTTAGTTTGTTCTTGTTTTTCTGGTTCCTTGAGGTGCAATGTTAGGTTGATAATTTGTGATCTTTGTACTTTTTTGATGTAGGCATTATAAACTAACCTGTTAGCACTGCTTTTGTTGTATTCCATAGGTTTTGGTATATTGTGTTTCCATTTTCATTTGTTTTAAAAAATTTAAATTTCTGTCTTCTTTGTTAACTCAGTGATTGTTCGGGAGCATGTTGTTTAACTTCCCTGTGTTTGTATAATTTCTGAAGTGTCTCTTTGTATTGATTTCTAGGATTATTCCACAGTGGTCTGAGAAGATACTTGATATGATTTTAATTTTTAAAAATTTATTGACTTGTTTGTGGCCTAAAATATGGTGTGTATTGGAGAATATTCCATGTGCTGATGAAGATTATGTACATTCTATAGTTGTTGGGTGGAATGTTTTGTAAATATCTGTTAAGTCAATTTGGCCAAAAGTCCAATTTAAGCCTATTGTTTCTTTGTTGATTTTCTGCCTTGATGATCTGTCTGTTGCTGTGAGTGGAGTGTTGAAGTCCCCCACTATTATTGCGTTGTTATCTATTTCTTCCTTTAGGTCTAGTATTGTTTTTTTTATGAATCTGGGTGCTCTGATGTTGGGTGCATATATTTAGGATCATTATATCCTCTTGCTGAATTGATACTTTCATTATTACATAATGCCCTTCTTTGTCTTTTTTTTTTTTTTTAAACAATTTTTGATTTAGGGTTTGTTTTATCTGATATAGGTATAAATAATCCTGTTCACTTTTGGTTTTTGTTTGCATGAAATATCTTTTTCCACTCCTTTACTTTTAAAGTCTGTATGTTTCCTTATGGATATGGTGAGTTTCTTGTAAGCGGCACTTAGTTGGATCATGTTTTTTTTTTTAATCCATTCTTACAATCTATATCTTTTAAATGAAGCATTTAATCTATTTAAATTCAAGGTTAATATTGATATGTGAGTCTTTGTTCTTGTCCTGTTGTTAGTTGTTTCATACATTCTTTTTCTCTTTTTGTCTTTATGGTTTGCCGAACTTTTATCATGCTGCCATTTAATTCCTTTCTCCTCCTCCTTTGTGTGATTGTTTATTCGACCTTTGAGTTTTATATTTTCATGTGTTTTCATGATGATGAGTATTGACCTTTCTGTTTTGTTTTTGTTTTTGAGATAGAGTCTCATTCTGTTGCCCAGGCTATAGTGCAGGGGCATCATCATAACTCAGTGCAACCTCAAACTCCTGGCCTCAAGTGATCCTTCTGCCTTGGCCTGCTGAAGTGCTAGGATTACAGGTGCAATTCACCGCACCTAGCTGAATATTGACCTTTTGTTTCCATAGTTGAGACATCTTTGGGCATTTCCTATAGGGCTGGTCTAATGATGATGAGTTCTCTTAGTGTTTGCTTTTCTGGAAATTACTTCATTTCTCCTTCATTCTAAAGCTTGTTCTGGCAGGATATAAAATTCTTGGCCGGGAGTTTTTTTCTTTCAGCACTTTGAACATTCCATCTCATTCTCTTCTGCCTCGGAGGGTTTCTGTTGAGAAATCTACTGTTAGTCTGATGGGGTTTTCTTTATATGTGACTAGATGTGTTTGCTTGCTAATTTTAAAATTCTTTCTTTCACTTCAACATTAGTCATTTTTATTATAATATACATGGTGAAATCCTTTTTACATTGTACAGCATGGTGACTACACTTAATAATAATGTTTTGTATTCTTGAAATTTGCTAAGAGATATCTTACGTATTCTCACCACATACACACAAAAAAGGGTTAACTATGTGAGGTGATGGATATGTTAATTAGCTTGATTGTGGTACAGTACTTCTTTCCCCCTTATCCTTGGGGAATATGTTCTAAGACACTCCAGTGGATACTGGAATCCACAGATAGTATCGAACCCTATATATACTATCTTTTTTTCCTATACTGTACATATATACCTGTATAAAAGTTTAATTTATAAATTAGACACAGTGAGATTAATAACTAATAATAAAATAGAACAGTTATAACAATACAGTATAATAAAAGTTATATGAATGTGGTCTCTCTCTCTCTCTCTCAAAATAACTTACTATACTGTACTCACCTATTTTTAGACCACAGTTGACTGTGGTAACTGAAACCATGGAAAGTAAAACTGTGGATATGGGAGACTATTGTAATCATTTCACATTATATATATATCTCTCAAAATATCATGTTGTACACCTTATGTACAAACATTTTTATTTGTTTATAAATCATATCAACTCATTTATTCATAATGGTATTTTCCTTTTTTGAAGCACTATATGTGATACTTGGTAGAAAAAGTTGGTATCTTTTATCTGTATAATTGAATTTGAGTTGTAGGAATTAACCTCTTTCTTCAGTGTATTTTAACCTTGTTTCCAAGAGTGGTAGACATCAGTTTTGTAGCTGTCTTACAGAATGGTCAATTAGTGGCCATTTGAGTGTGGTGGCAGTTTTTGTACTACATGAGTATATTTTCTTGGGAGGATCTTCGTTAAGCTTTGGCTTCAATAAACTAAGCAGAGAACTTGGCCAGAAACTTAATTCTAGGTCAGTTATGTATCAACTGTTCAGAAAATGAGGTCTGTAATGTCATTACTTGGTGTGACTTACCCTTGCTGATATCACTAGTTTACTGTTAGTGTGTAAAGGGGAGCTGAAGAAACTATGGTGGAACCAATAGCCTTACCTTACACTTTGGTGATTCATTTGCTGCTTATGTCTCTGAGCATACTAAGAAAAAAAGAAAAAAAGCCACTGTATCCTACATTAGGATATGGCTGCTGCCACAGCTTTTGAAAAAATATATATGTATCTATATATATTTAACACCATGTTAGTGCTGGGCACTATGAGGCTCTTGGAGTACAATAGCAAATTAGGTACAATTTTTCTGTCTTCAGGATGCTTATAAGGCCAGTTGAGATAGGGACAAAGGAGCAAGCAAGTAAATCACAGTGCGGTTACGAGCTTTGATAGGTCTGTGTGCTGAGTTCTGTAGGAGTTCTTAAGGGAAGGAGTCCCAGGTGCCCACCTTTTTGGCAAATGACCAGGCAAATCTGAACTTGCCCGATACGTGTTTTTCTGGGAGTAGAATCAACTTTCTCCCCAGAAAGGTATTGTGTAACCGGATGGCTGATTCAGCTGATGTTTACCCCTGTGTGTTGTATCGAAAATGGGGATTGTTAAAAGCAGGGTTAACTTTTGGATTCCTCTTCTTGGCTGTGCCACTCTTGCCTTTTACTTCTGTGCATAACCGAGGATGTGCATACTGGACTTCTGTCAGCTCATATCATACAACTGAGGGAGCGGATTTTCTGGCATATATACATATTAGTCCTTTTGTTCCTACACATCACCTAGATGAGGAGAAAATCCAGGGGTGGAAAATAAAGGTAGCTCTTTCCCCTATTTTCCTACCTCCCTATAATACATTTAATGTGACCATACTTCTAGTTACTTATTACAGTCTCATGAATTAAGACTTTGACCCTGAGGTAAAGAGCGTATTTCTTATGGCTTATTTTCATCTTTCATATTTCACAAAAGTACAGGCTAGAGAGAAATACTATTTTCAACTTTTAGAATTGCAATTTAATAATTCATAATGTTATGATAGCATGAGTAGCAGTAATTTTTTGATGTCTAATTTTCTGAGGTTTCCAAGATGATTTATGTCACCACTTGGTGGAGCTCTTTTATAAGTAAGTGCATTGTAAAAATGCAAGTACAAGTTGTCACTAATGAGAAGTTGTATCATCAGATTGGTTCAAATGAACACAACTAAATGATAGCATAATAGCCTTTTCAAATGCTGATTGTAGATTGTGATTTAAAGTGTAATGTATATAACTACGATTTTGATCAAGAATATTCCTAATTTTTCTCTCTCCTACTTTATATAAATTTAACATCTTTTATTGACTTAACTTTTCTCCTATTTTACAATTGTAGATAATTTAGAATAAGTATCTGGGATTAATGAGGAAGATGAAAACTGTTCATTATCTTACCACCTAGAGATAATCATTAACATTTTGATTTTTTTTAAACCTTCCCTTCCTTTTTGTGTTTTTTTCACAAAATAGGAATCAAAATGTACATAGAATTTTATGTTCTGCTGTTTTTTCCCCCTTAACATTATATCTTGGATATTTTCCCATGTCTTTATAATATTCTTTGAAAATGTTTTAGGGGTTTTATATTATTCCAGGATCTAGCTCTATCACAACTTATTTAACCGTTTTGTGACATATTTAGGCTTTTCTCATTTTTTTGCTATTATAAATAATTCTTCAAACATCTATTACACTAAATCTTGACTCAAGTCTTAAACTGAGCTATTTTAAGGGTCTTGATGTATATTATCAAAATGTCCTTTAATTGACATTATTTTGAGGTTCAGCATTTTCAAAATACATTTGTTAAAAAATACTGATTTTTATTTGTTTACAAAATGCTTGTTCTTTACCCATTTTTTTCTCCATGTTTTACTGTGTCTTTTGGGTGATTGTTTTGGCTGGGTAAGAGGAATTACTTTTCTTCTGTTTTGACAATTTTTAAAGTGCTATCCTGAGCCCTTTTCATAATTTTCAAGAAAACACCTGAGTTACAGATTTTAGGTTGTAAATTGACATTGGAAAATAAGGCCTGGAACTTAAAAGAACAATCAGGCTGGAAGGCAGAATGTGATATGAGAACCAACTGTATGGAGATGACAAGGGTAGGGTGCTGTGGGAGTAGATGAGATTGCTGAGGAAAAGAGAGATGGTGGGAAAAAGCCCTTTTTCACAACTGAAAAAGTTGTGAGAGAGAAAAAGAAGAGAGAATGAGGATGTGAGAGTGTTTCAAAGCTAAGGAAAAAAGATTCACAGGGGTGGATTAAAGAAGGAAAATTACAACAATGTCAGATGCTGCATAGAGGTCTTCCTGGATGAAGCCCAAAAGATCTCTGAGGACATAGAGAAAAGCCCCAGAAGAATAGTATTTGTATAATGAGAGGGGAGTGAGTACAGTGTATATGCATTGTGAAACTGTATATGGCGAATGTGTGTGGGAGTAGTGAGAATGGTGAGGTGTGGTGTATAGTGAGGAGTATGTGTATAGTAAGGACAGTAGCTTAATAAGGTCCAGGGATGGAGGGACCTTGTAATTTTTTTTTTTTTTTAAAGGTGATGCAAGCTTACTTGTAACCAAAGGGAAAGAAACAGAGAATTGTTAGAGAAATTATAAAAGACAGAGGGAGGAATTAAACTAGATCTTGAAGGAGATGAGAGCCAACGTGATTTAAAATAGGAAGGAGAGAGGTAGGTATTACAGTTGTTAATTTCAGAATAGGAGAGAATATTCATTGGTTAAAGTCAGAAGAGGAACTTACCGAGGAAGATGCAGAGACATTTTGAGGAATACTGGAAGATACGGTAGTTAGAAATGATTTGATGTGAAGAATGTTGAAGCTTTAAGTATTGTGCTTCTTCAAACTTCTCAATAAAATAGAAATCAAGACCACTAGTTAAGAATACAGAACTCTAGGCTACATCTCTTTAAAAAAAAAAAAAAAAAAAGGGTACAGAACTCTTGACAGGGGCAATGAGATTAAGGATTTCAGTAGTGAAAATGTTAACATAAATGTAGAAATGTAATAAGGAAAAACTCTTAATGAAATGGAATAATACTACATTGAGTGTTAGGAAACTAAAAGTCTCTGGCATTGACTGCCTGTGTTGACCAAGTCTTAACTCTCTAGTTTTTAATTTCTCAATTAGTTCAATGAGAAGTGAATCAAATGACTTTTTCAGATTGAAAAATCTTGAATAAAGCTAAACTAAAAATGAACAAAACGTATAAAACTATAGTAATCAAGGCATTATGGTATTGGCGAAAAAGACAAGTAGATCAATGGAACAGAACAGAATCCAAAAATAGACCTGTGTGTGTGCTTGCATGCACGTGTGTGTGTGTGTGTGTAGTTAATTCATTTTCTACAGAGGCATGGAGGTAATGGAGAAAGCATATCCTTCTCAACAGATGATGCAGCAATTGGATATTCATATACAAAAAATGAACTTCAATCCCCACCTTGTACTATTTATAAAAGTTAACTCAAAATGAATCATAGACCTAAACTTCTAGAAGATGATGTAGGAGAAAATCTTTGTGAGCTTGAGTTAGGCAAAGATTTAATAGATACTACCATTGAAAGCATGATCTGTAAAACAATTAATTGAGCTTAATCAAAATTAAAAGCTTTTGTTCTTTGAAATGTACTTTTTAAGAAAATAGAAAGATAAGCCATGTCTGAAATAAAGGTCACATTTTGCTCATAGGAAAGTTCTTTAAAAATCAGAATTTATTTACAGAACATTTCATTTAGGCATTTTATCATATCAAATGGTCCTGTGTTTAATTATTTTGGCTAATAAATATTCTAATAAAATTTGCTGTTATAAAAAATGAATAAATAGCATACTTAATTTTAGTAACTTTAGTTATTTAATTTCTCAATCTTTAAAAGAGAGAGAGAGAAAAAAAAGGCTGGAGTTGATAATAACTTGTTTATCCATGTACCTGTTTTTGAATATTTGAGTTGTTTCCAGTTTTTGGCTATTATGAATGAAGCTGCTATCAACATATCAAGTTCATTTGTCTTGCGTATGAATACGTAGGAGTGGAATTGCTAAGTGTTATGGACAGTATATATTTAACTTCGTAAGAACCTGCCAGACTTGTTTTCCAAAAAAGTTGTGCCATTTTACATTTTCATTAGTGATGTTTAAGTGTTCCATTGCTCTATATCCTCACTGACCCTTGATACTGTCAGTCTTTTAAATTTTAACTATTCTAGTGTGAGTATAATTGTAATATAAGTTTTCAACTATTTATATCCCAAATAGCTAAAGTTAAGGAAAAGTTTAGAGTTGGATGGTCTAAACTTTTTATTATCCATAAAATTTGATAATCCATAACGAATATTTATCCTAAAGCTTTTATATAATTGAGATTTCAAACAATGTAAAATTGTATCACATACTTTACTTTTCTGCTCTATTATAATCTCCCGTTAAGAATAAGCAAGTAGTTCCAACTGTTTAGCAGAACATTAGATAATTTGACATTTCTTTTGCTTTCAACTTAATATAATCCAAATTTTACCTAAAAATTTACATATTTTGAAGGTATATATTGTTGGGGAAAAAAGTATTCTAAAGGTAATGAAAAAGTGTTTTAGTGGTGATGATAGCCGACACTATTATGCTAAGGGCTTTGTAAATTTAATCTTATTTAATTCTTACAAAGTGAGGTACGTATTATTATTATAATTTGGATTTTACAAAGAAAGCAATTAAGAAACTGAGACATATGAATTATACAAGGTTAAAAAATACTTGAGTGAATAAATTGATAAAAGAATGAATGAATTAGAGCAAAAGAAGAATAATCGAATAAGAAAGTGGGCTTGTTTTTTTCAAAAGAAGTAATATGTATGGAGTCTAAAATCTCTTGACTTGGCTTTGATGACATTGGGTTATTGAAAAATGAAACTATTTCCAAGAACTGACGACCCCTGAAGTTTCCATAGTAAGTTGTTATTTAACTTTTTGATCTTTCTAGTACTTTCTTTGCCTTATAATATGAAAGTTGAATGTTAATGAAATGTTTTCAAGTATATGCCTTCATAAAGATTTTAAAATGTTTATTTTGTTATGCTGAATAAGAAAAAAATCACTTATACAGTTTTAACACAGTATCCAGTGTATGAATAATTTAATGACATACTTGAACTTTATTTTTTTGTTCCCAGGAAGGTTATATTCAAAAGAAAAAGGAACTGTGGGGACTCTGTATCTTTATTGCAGCAGTTGACCTAGATGAGATGCCATTCACTTTTACTGAGCTGCAGAAAAACATAGAAACGAGGTAAAATTTCTAATATAAATATAGGCTTCTGCCATTAAAGAAAACTACTTCTAGACTTTCCTCTTAATAGACTGTAGGGAATTAGTGAGAAATGCTACCATTAAGTAAAACATAAAGGACATAAAGATCAAATAATGAACTGTCATTCTCTCATGGAACTATTAATGAAGAAATGCAGCAGTTTGTGTTCTGGAAAAATTTTCATTGTATCTCACTATTTATCTGTAGACTTTCTTAATTGTAGCTGTTGATAAAGTGAAAAAACAGTAAGGATATTTATAAAGTAGGCTTATTATATATTAAAACCCTTATAAAAGTAGTGTGAGTGTATCTTAAAGGAATTTAGATAAGATTTATTAAAGCTCAAGGTTATTTTAATAGAGTAAATACTATAATTACATGTGGTTTTTTCAGATTATGCATTCAATTGAGTATCTACTGCAATACTTGGCCCAGTAATTATTAATACTTAATAAATTTTTGTGGTTGAGCTTACAAGTCTTATAAGAAGGGTTCACTAATTTGTTTTCAGTAATTCATGAACTTTATCTTGAGAAATTCTCCAGGACTTCCCATCATTTCCTTTGCATCATATTTACAAAATGCAACAGTAAATAATTTTAGCAAATAGATAGTTGTATTTCTTCTTGGATAAAGCCATCTAGAATTAAACATGATTGGATAATTGGTGTTCTATTTAAATAAGGTAGATTAAATTGTTGCATTTTTATAATGCTTTTTCTTACTACCTCTAAGTAAAATGTGGAGACAGCCAGGCTTGGTGGCATGGTCCTGTAGTCTCAGCTACTTGGGAGGCTGAGGCTGGAGGATTGCTTGAGTGCAGGAGTTCCAGGCTGTAGTGCACTATGCCAGACGGGAGTCTGCACTAAGTTCAGCATTGGTATGGTGACCTCCTGTGGGCAGGTGACTACCAGGTTGCCTTAGGAGGGCTGAACTGGCCCAGATCAGAAATGGGGTAGGTCAGAACTCCTGTGCTGATCATTGAGTGGAATCACCCCTGTAAGTAGCCACTGAACTCCAGTCTGGGCATAGCAAGGCATCATGTGTTAAAAAAAAAATAATAATGATAAACAAAATGTAGAAACAAAGGCCATGTACATTCATAAATATACAAAATAATATAAGTAGTTCATAGAGTCAATGCCTGTGACTCTCCTCCATTCTCCCTTACGTTGCCCCTAGAAAAAGAATTCTTTGTAACAATTCACAGTTTTCATGATACTCCAAGGACAGGTGTTGCCATGTACCTCATAAAAACTGGAACTGAGAGTAGTTCTTTAATAAATGCCATCCTAAGGTTGATTTCTTTTTCTCTGGGTGTATCTGCACATTTGTTCCATTCTCTTCTAAGCAACATCCTAGTCTTCTACTCTTTATCATTTCTATTCCTTCTTTATTTGCTTTTCCATAAAGCTTATCATGGCTGTCCCAATCCCTTCTATATCTTGGGAATTTTTTTTTTTTTTTCTTTTGAGACAGGGTCTTGCTCTGCCACCCAGGCTGTAGTGCAGTGGCATCATCATAGTTCACTGTAACCTTGGACCCCTAGGCTCAAGTGATCCTTCTGCCTCCATCTCCTGAGTAGCTGGGACTACAAGCATGCACTGGCTAATTTTTTTTATTTTTTATAGATGTGGGATCTGAGAGTATTGCCCAGGCTGGTCTTTAACTCCTGGCCTCAAGTGATCCTCCCGCCTTGGCCTCCCAAAGTGCTGGGATTACAGGTGCGAGCCACCACACCCAGCTGGGAACTTTTGATAACCTTCTTTTGGGTTCTCTGTTTCCGGCTGATTAGCTGAAGCTTTTATTTTCCCAATTCCCGAGAGAAGTATCTGATTGCTCCAGCACAGTTGTTTGAGTCAGGGCTATAGCACATTGGTTGGTAGACAGACTATGGGTGGATCTGGTGACTACCCTTTGGTTCAGTTAGCTGTTTTGGTATAATTCCCTACACAGACTTGATTAGAAATGAGTATGTGAGATGCAGTTGATGATTGCTATCTTGAGTGCCCTATTGAAAAATATATGTATTGATGTTTCAGATGGGTTAATTTTTATAGAAAACAATAATAAATAATGATTTGAAGTTATTTAAACAACTTAAAGATTTTAATCAGCTTTCCTTTTCTGAAAACAATTAAGTCATAGAACCATTGGTGGGGTAAAGAAAGTATGCATCTGGGTGTGTATCTGTGGCAGGGGTGTGCCATGGATCTGAGAGCAGGATGTCAGAGCCAAAGTGGGATGAGGAAGGCATCCACATGGAGGGGGTGTGTCCTTGTGTGTGGGCAGCCTGACATGGGCTGCTTGGTGTACAGTGTCAGAGACCACGCAGGTGTGTGGGCAGCCAGCTCAGGGAGCCATAGTGCAAGTGAGGGGAGGAGGACAGCCTAGTGTGGGGAGTCAGAGCCCTACCAAGGTGAGGAAGGTGTGCATGTGGAGGGGTTGGGCAGTCTAGAATAGGGAGTCAATCTGAGTGGAAGAGAAGAGTGTCCACATGGGGGAGTGGGTAGCTTTGGAGATGGAAGATGGTTACTTACAGGGGGATTGGTTAAATTAGTGAATAAGTTAAGGATGAATGGGTTCCACGTTTCTTCACTATCAAGGAAGAGTTATAAATATGGAAAGGGAAATACTAGAATGAACTTTATGGTTTTGTGTTGGAATTGGATAAATGGATGTGAACTCATGTTTTTTTAAAACATATAGACAGATGCAGAAATAAATATACATGTATATATGTGTCTCTTCATGACCGTTCTTTTTTCCTGTATTCTCAGTGAGAAAGCGATATAAGCACAGGTGTGTAGATAAAGAAATGTAAGCTGAAGGCTAATTGTTTTTTTCTCTTTCAAATTCTAGTAAAATGCAAAAAGTAATTCCTTTCAAAGTATATAATATTGATTTGATGTAGAGCTAATAATCTTTTGAATTGAAATGTCTATTATTTGAAAATGAAATAAAACAAAATTTAAGTTACTGATTTACTGTTTTCTATTCTTTCATTTGTAGTGTCTATAAATTCTTTGACTTACTAAAAGAAATTGATACCAGTACCAAAGTTGATAATGCTATGTCAAGACTGTTGAAGAAGTATAATGTATTGTGTGCACTCTACAGCAAATTAGAAAGGTAAAGTAAACATTTTATTTGAGCTACACCCTGATTTTTTATGTCACTGTTTATAGTTAGATTCCAACTGGGAACTATTACATATTTAGTAAAATTATTAAGTACTGCTCCTTAGACTTGTCTCTTTTGCTAGTAGTTTCTTATTAATTCTTAGCTTTCTTATTTATCTAGTCATACGCATTCTGAATTTCTTCTCCAAAATTAATTATTTTACTATTCTCTTATGTTTCTCATTTGTTTTAGAAAACTTTAAGCTTAGTTACCATTTTATCCTTTTCTGCCAGAAAACTGCTAATTCTGAATGTGGAATGGTGACCTAAATTTAAGCTTTTTCTTAATGGTGTTATTTAGTTTAGAAAGAGAAAAAACGTACTGGCAATGGAAGGTGTGTGTGACTTGTACTGCCAAATAATGATTTGTACTCCCAGTGGTGGTTTAGAAGACTTTTCCCCATTACTGTTCAACTGGGAGAATAATGAATAAGCTTGGGCTAAGTTTTTTATATACTTTTCTCCCTAACCATAGTCCCGCACCCCCAATGTTACAGCCCTTAATATGGCATGAGCCTGTTACTATGTTTGTTTTGAAGCTCATTTCATTTGGATAGGATTATGAAAGTTAATGTTTTAGGCAAGTAAGCAATTGTATAATAGGATGGTAAAGGGAAAAATGAAAAAGACATGTCCTTAGGTATTCTGAAGAGAATGAGGGTGGAGATAGAGCTGGAAAGAAGCATCTTCTCAGAAGGATGTCTCTATTTTTCTTTCTTTCCTGCTTCTTGGTTAGTATGGCATTAAAACTTCAGAAGTATGATGGAGGATGAGAAAAGTAGAGGAAAAACTCAAAGGCCTAGGGCTTTTTGAAGGAATATATTTTCCTGCTCTTGTTTTAATTGTAATATATGGTAGCATTGGCCATCATTGTTTTGTTTTTTGTCCTTTCTTGAAGAAAATAGAAGCTTTCTGCTTCTATTTTTTAGAAGCAAAGGAAGGGGAATTTTTTATTGTTAAAGAAAAGAGATTATCTAAGTAATTTGCATAAGAAATGTGAACTAATTACAGAATGCTTAGAAAATACTAAAAGGCATAAATAAGAAAATATGAATCAACCAAAATTTCAACACTGGAGATAATTACTTTTCATATTTTAGAATGTTTCTTTCCTTTGGTTATTGCTTTATACTATCCACTATTTTATTGCACTTAAATTAACAAACGACAATAAACATTAACTGTTAGTACGAGGCTGTAAGTTAGGTCCTGGGGATACAAAATCCTTTGACTTTATGATCTTCAAGAAGCGTAGAGTAAATAAATAAATTATATTTTTTATAAAAATAAGTGCAATAATGAATGTGATGCTCTGTTGTAGAGAATTATATGTAAGAAGTAGGAATTATATAGTGGGCAAAGTGTTACATTGGATATGTTTAAGAGTGAGAGGGGTAACTACAGGGATGATTTTGGTCAGGAAAAAAAAGTATAGAAGAAGGGAATGTCGAATAGGGTTTAAAAGATAAGTAGAAATTCACCAAGCAAAATGAGTAAGAACTGGGACTGAGCATCCTAGGCAGAGTGATTAGCATGAGTAGCAGGATGTAGTTTGTTATTGCTAATGGCTGAAGGATAGGAAGGGATCAGATTGGTAGTGAGATTGGACTTTACCCAGAAGGCAGTGGACAGTCATTGAATTATTTTAAGCTGGGGAGTTATATAGTCAGATTTAGCTTTTATAAAGACCACTCAGGACTTTATAAAAGGGATTTAGACTTTTCATTGACTAGTCATATGAGATAATTTAGTTACCTTTACTAGCCTTGAGGTGGATCAGCAGGGTTTTTTCTATCTTATTTGTACCTTTTTCTGAAGAGTAATTGGGAAGATTAACTGTGATACCAAAGCCTATTTATTTTAGGGTAGACTACATGAACATATTTGACTATTAGTTAAATAGATTCTTATGACCTGATCTGGGATTCTAACCAACTCATTGTTACAAATGAATGTAGAGAATTCAATCAGCTTTGCTGGCAAAGTAATAAAAAAAAAAAAGAAAAAAAAGAATTCAATCATTGTAATTAGATATTACAATGATGTGAAATGTCATGAATTGGAAAACTCTACTTTAACTTTGTTTCATAATGCTATACATTTTTTTCAATGTATGCTTCTTAAAATAAGATGTAGAAAGCATGATAAAATTGCTCTGATTTCAAATTAGGAAAAAAAGTTTTAAGGTAACTTTTAAAAAAACCATAATGATAATGTAATTATTTCTTCTTTTCAGGACATGTGAACTTATATATTTGACACAACCCAGCAGTTCGTAAGTAGTTTAGAGCATGTTATTTTTCACTTTTTTAAAAAGATTTTTCTGGAATAATCTTAAACATACGGATAATGTTAGGGTCAGTTTGATTGATTATTGCATGCTATTTCATGAATTAAGCTCAATTTAAGTACTAGATAGATTATTTATCTTCTCACAAAGAAAATGGTATGAAATGCATGCCTTGTACTACAACGGAGAACTAATAAGGTAGAAATTGACTGAGGGCAACCTTATCTCTGACTCTGGGAAATATGCAAATTCATTGACTAAATCTTTATTGAAGGTCTGTTACAGGTACTATATTAACTAAGACTCAGCATAGTTTTTGTGTAAGAATAAATATAAAAGTCTACATTAAAATTTCAAAATTATTATTTTAAAATGTATAATGCATACTCATGTAGAGCTCCAGAGTTTTTCCTTGGAAACAGAATGAGTAGCACATGAGATTTTCCACCCCATTGAAGATGATTGATATAAAGGGAAACTGTATATTTATTGATTAATTGATATGAATTATTAATTCCAACAAGTGAATGTCTGTGGAAAAATGATCAAGGCACAGTGTTAAATTGGCAAACTAGAGTCACCCAAACTATTTTTCTGCTTACAGTGTTGATTTTAATTAGAAAACAAAGAGAAAAAAAAGTATTAAGGTAATTTGAAACCAAGTATATTATAGTATAACACGTCCTTTATATATTTTTAGATTAGAATTTAGATATTCAGTATTTCCTTTACAAAATGTATGCTATTCTGTGGGCTAAATGTAATATCTTGGTAGAAATATTAAGTGAATTGAGATAAATTAAATTTAGGTATAAATTGTACATTTAAAAGGAACTGTATTCTATGCATTTAACTCAAGACTGTTAAAAAAAAACAAAACAACAACAACAACAACACACCCAAAAGCTATAGTTGGAAAACTTTTTATCAGTATTAAATTTTTCTTGTTTTTTCTGCTTCCTATTTGTTTACTAGGATATCTACTGAAATAAATTCTATGTTGGTGCTAAAAGTTTCTTGGATCACATTTTTATTAGCTAAAGGTAAATTCATTATGCTTATTTCATGATAATGTTTCAAATGTAATAATTAAATTGATATTCTTTTGAACTAAATCCCCGAATTTTTATTCACACCCCTCCCACGTTTAATGCACACCCTAGCCGCCCATTCTCTGCGTGTCTTAACTGTTAGCAAGTTCTTATGATTCTGGTATTGGAAACAACCTTGGAAATGTTTCATTTTATTTCTGTTACTAATATTCTACCTTTCCTTCCTTCCTTTTTTTTTAAGAATAATGAAGTTACTATTTTTATAAAAATGATACTTATCCATGATAAATAATTCAAACAATACAGCAAAACACAAAAAGTTACCCAAATCCAAGAGTAATTATTAAAATTATGTGATTGTCATTCTAGATATATCTTTGTAATTGCATTTTGATAAAAATAGTGGGTAAATGAGTGCATTCCCAAACAGATATAATTTTCTAAAAATAGGATCATACTATAGTGTTACCTTTAAAATATAAAGATTAATCTTACTCAAGTTTTACAGAGGAAAAGAAGAGAAATGAAAGGAATTGTTTAAAAAGTGTTTTGTCCCTTTAAGTTGTGTCATTTTTAAAAATATTTCCTTAAGATTATGAAAAAGCATGAGAAAATGAAGAGGTTAGAGTCTTTAACTTTGTGTTTTGATTTAAAACACTATAATGTGTTTTGAAGAAGGTAGTTAGTATCCTTATTCTTCCTGTCACCTCCCTTCTCCCTACTTTCTGATTGGTTCATTTTATTATTATTACATTTTCAAAGATTATAACATTTACATTCTGTTCTGTAATTATAATTATTATACTTGTTTAGTCACAGTTCTGTATTTTAATGGATTCCAAGCTTATTATAACTCCTATATCATAGGTTCTTCATTTCTGAGATTTTTATTTTGTTTCATCTCTTGGCTGGATTTTACCATCAAGAAGTTGTTAAGGCCGGGCGCGGTGGCTCACGCCTGTAATCCTAGCACTCTGGGAGGCCGAGGCGGGTGGATTGCTCAAGGTCAGGAGTTCGAGACTAGCCTGAGCGAGACCCCGTCTCTACTAAAAATAGAAAGACATTATATGGACACCTAAAAATCTATATAGAAAAAATTAGCCGGGCATAGTGGCGCATGCCTGTAGTCCCAGCTACTCGGGAGGCTGAGGCAGTAGGATCGCTTAAGCCCAGGAGTTTGAGGTTGCTGTGAGCTAAGCTGACGCCACGGCACTCACTCTAGCCTGGGCAACAAAGCGACACTCTGTCTCAACAAAAAAAAAAAAAAAAAAAAAAAAAAAAAAAAGAAGTTGTTAAAATAGGGTTTTTGGTGTTGTGTTCCCTTTGACATGTTTATGAATCATGTCTATAGCCTTTGTACTTGAAGGACAACTTGACCATGTATCCTATTCTTGGGTCATGTTTTGTGTCCCTTAGGACAGTATTTTCTGGCATCCAACATTGCTGTTGAGAAATCTGAGGCTTGGCTGGCCTGAGTGTAGTGGGGTTTACAACTAATTGATCACAGCCAGTTACAGATTTCTTTGTTCCTTCTCCACTCCCATTGCTTCACTTGACTGGCCTAAAAAAGAAAAGAAATCTGAGCCTACCTTAATTTCCCCTCCTCATTTACTTCCTGAATTCTTGTAAGGTTCTTTTTGTTTTAAATTTGAGGTTTAATACTTTAACCAGAATACCTCTGGCTTTTTATTATTCTGCATTAGGGTTGTTTTTTTTAATACCATATCTCTTTTTAAACTGTAGTTTCTGCTCTTCATTTCAGAATATCTTAATATACTGTATTTTTAAATATTATTCTGTTCAATTAAGTTATTCTATACCATTATGTTTTAGGAACATTGTTCTGTGCTGGATTGGCTTTGTCCTAGTTATTATCTTCTCTCATATTATTCTGATCTTTTGTCTTTTTTTCTCATATTTTTTTTCATCTGAAGCTTTTCCTATATTTTGAGCTAAACTATTTTTGTAATGGTCTTTTTTTGGTCCTCAGTTTTTTATTAGCTTGTCCAGCTCTTTTTATATAATTTGAGTTCATTTAGTTCTTAGTGTAAGAACTTATAGGGTATTTTCTTCTTTTGGATTCTTTTCCAGAGTAGTTTCTCTATCTGATTTTCCCCTTCTTATGTTGTGATTCTTTTTTTCTTTTCTTTTTTAAATTTTCTGTAATGTGTTTGCATACTCACTGTGCTTTTTCCCTCATCTTGCTGGGACTGTATGTTAGTAACCCTGATTTGATATTTAGTTTTTTCTGCTATATTGTGAGTGAATCTCCCTTCACTCTGCACTTAGTCTATGACTTGTTTGTGTTCATGTTCCCCAAAGAACTACAGTATGAGAACAGGAATTTTTATTGTACCTACTTATACTCAGAAGGTAAGGGAGAAAGTAGAGAATTTATCTGAGTGATGCAAGCCTTTGATGCTCTGGGTTTTTGTTAGCATGAACTCTGTAACAAACACTTCCAGTGGCAGTTTTATTTTTTTTCCACAACAGCACTGTGTTGCGATTCAGATTGTTCTCAATTGAGCACGGTATACTGGAGTCTGTGTTAGTCAAAAAGTTAGCTATAGTTGTTTACTTCCTCCGTTTTACCCTTCTCCGTCAGCCATTTCTACTCCTTTGAGAGGAAGAAGATGGGGATGCCCTCTGAGTTAGTATCTCTCAAATTTGGCGTTGGTACTAGCACTTTACCAGTACATGTTTTTCCTCTTTCATTTTATTATTAGATAGTGAAGGAGAGAGATTCTTTCATTTGACTTCACTTTACTATTTTTAGCCAGAAATACCTGTAATTTGTAATAAGTTCCTTCTGAGTATATTGCAAACATACTTTTTGCACTGCATCTATGAATATATTAATAGAAAACCTACCTGATGCAGGGTTACCTGTTTTTTTACATAGTTTCTGTACTTTTAATATTTGTAGATATTACTACTGGTTTAGCAGTCAGATAGAAGATAGTGAATCCAATAGAACTTCTTTTTAAAAAATAATGCATAATGTAGAGCCATAAGCAAATGTGTTATAACTGTATTTGATCATGATTTGTATATTTTGTGTAGCTACACTATTTGTTTTCTCAGGTATCTATTATATGCATTTATTTTCTCATAGCCCTCTAGTTGTGCATATATTAACTTTAAAGGTTTTGTGCTAAATAATTATTTTACAGATGACTTTATAATTATGTACTAATTTTATTTCTTGATGGTTTTGGTTATTGTAATACTTTGAGAGGGATTAAAATTGAAAATATATAAGGTTTCATAAATAATTAGAATAAAGATAAGCATGTATACCTCAAAATTATTTTCAGAAGTAATAAATTCTATACGCTTACCAAGATTGGAAACAGGTTTAAAACAAAATGCAAATGATTTTAAACATAAGGAATGAATTACCATAATACTTAAATGTAAAATTCTCAGAGTAGATCTGTAGTTCATTTATAATTTCATAATTTTGTATATTTTAATTTATAGTTTATATATTTTCAACCTTCTAAAACTTTTGAAAACTCTAAAAAAAAATCTTTACTATGCCTGTAGTGATTGTTGAGTGAATTAGTATATGGATACACCCATACCCACAATTTTCTCTGCCATAAAGATCTGACTCTAACTTGTTTTAAAACTGTGAAACTTTTTTATTTCCAGGGGAAGTATTACAAATGGAAGATGATCTGGTGATCTCATTTCAGTTAATGCTGTGTGTTCTTGACTATTTTATCAAACTCTCACCTCCTGCATTGCTCAAAGAACCATATAGTAAGTATTTTAAATAATTTAGGCCTCTCCTACTCTGTCATTCGGCACTTGTATATTGAATGTCTAGTGGGTACCAAACGTGGTTCTAATGCTGAGATGATGATAAAAAATAAATCAAACTTGGACTTTGCCCTCACGTAGCATAAGTTACAGAAGGTAAGATAAGACATGTAATTGATTAGAGTGGTCTGGGTCAAAATATAGCAAATGCCATGGGAGTTCAGGAGACAAGAAAGTTCCTGGCTGTGTGTGGAAGACCAAAGAATACAATAGGAAAGAGGGCAGTATTTGAAGTGAGTGTTGAAGAGTGGTTAGGATTGAGGGAAGGTATACCCAGTGAAGGAAAGCAAAAGGGAAGAAAAAAATATGAATGAAGTTGCTTAGAAAAGAGTGGCCCATTCTATAGGAATAGCTTAACTAACTTTTTATTACTATTGGATGCTGCAATAACTATGTGGCTAATATTTTTTGAATACAAACTGTAATTGATACTGTTTCATTGGGTGATGAGATGGGAAGTGAATTTAAATAAAAATAACTATTGCTGATATAATTAGATAGCATTAAGCAAGGATTAGTACAGTATATTCCTCTTAACCTAGAATTGCTTCCTTTGGTGGCCTCAAGAGTAGAATTTCAAAATCACTTATACTACAGAAAAATGTAAACTTAACCAAGGGTGGACTGATGCCTTGCTCCTGACGTGATGAAATATTAATAATAATACTAAAAATAATAGATGACAAAACATGGAAGTTTCAAAGTGGTGTTGAAGTGGCTGAAAGGCTCGAGCCTAGTTAATCTTTGTGAACAATAACTTAATGGAAAAATGAAGTCTGGAGAAGAATTTTGAAAATGTGTCGAACATGGTTTAGCAGAGAAGGCAGAAACCTTCATTTAGCAGAAACCACATGCAAAGTAGAGGGAGAAATAAAAAAAAATTATATTTGGAAAATAATAAATGTACTTCAAAATTTTCCCAGCCTTTAAAATTACTTTAGTTTCACAGACTTTATTCTTTTGGATAATTCAGATCTACATTTAATTCTATTAAGTGTTCTGTCAAAGAGAAACCAGGATGAGATATTGAATTGACTAAGTATGGTAAACTTTTAATTAACTTTTGTTATGGAGAATTTCAAATGAATATAAAAGTAGACAATAGTATAATAAACCTCCATGTATTTGCCATTTAGCTTCAACAGATAACAGTGGTCAATCTGTAGCCCCATCTCCTACCCAGTCTCCCTAGCTGTATTTTTTTGAAGCACATCTTTGCATGTCGGTTCATCCTTATACATTTCAGTATGTATCTGTAAAAGATAAAGATTTCTTTAAATAACGTAGCAACAGTACCATTATCATACCTAAAAATCAATGAATATTTATTCCTTGATATTACTAAATAGTAAATGTTCAGATTTTCAATTACCTTATAAATGTAAATTTAAAAATTTTTTACAGGTTGACTGAATCAGAATCTAAGATCTACACTTTGTGATTGGTTGATGCTTTTAAAAATAAGATTGTTTGTCTTGTTGAGTTTCCCACAGTCTAGTTTGTTTTCTTTTTTTTAAGGCAAAAGAAGTATTTTTTTAAGTTTTTAAAATTTTTTTTATTTCAATAGATTTAGGGGGTACATGTGTTTTTTGTTACATGGATGAATTATATAATGCTAAAGTCAAGGCTTTTAGTGTACCCATCACCATAGTAGTGTATATTGTATCCATTAGGTAGATTTTTATCTCTCATCCCTCCTTCACCCTCCCCCTTCTTAGTTTTCCATGTCCATTACATCACTTTATGACCATATATACCCCTCGTTTAGCTCCCACTTATAAGTGAGAACATGTGGTATTTATTTTTCCATTCCTGAGATACTTCACTTAGGATAATGGTCTCCAGTTCCATCCAAGTTGCTTCAAAAGACATTATTTCATTCCTTTTTGTGGCTGAGTAGTACTCCATGGTGAGTGTGTGTGTGTGTGTGTGTGTGTGTGTGTATAATTGTGATATATATATATCACATTTTCTTTATCTGTACATCAGTGGATGGACACTTGGGTCGATTCCATATCTTTGTAATTGTGAATTGTGCTGTGGTAAACATTGAGGTGCAGGTGTCTTTTTTAATAGAATGACTTCTTTTCCTTTGGGTAGATGCCCAATAGGCACAGTCTAGTTTTTACTGATTGTATACTGTGGTATAGTTTAACATGTTCCTTTGTACTCTCAATTTCTTATAAGTTGTTGATTGGGTCTAGAGAGAATAAATACTTTTTAATCATATGTAATATCTTTAATAGCTGAAACTATATTCAGTTTGAATTGGGAATGCTCAAAATAATCCAAGGGATTTTTTAAATCATAGTTTATCATAACATGATTGTATTTACATACCTATCTTTTAAAAGAATCATAATTTATTAAAACTTTTAAAATGTATTTGTCTTTATGTTATATACCTGGAAATTAAATCCATAAATATTTGCTCATTGTTTTTAAGACTGCAAGATAGGAAACATTTTTTTCTGTTGCAAACTGAGTAGGATATACTTAAGATTACTTTATAAGTTGACTATTTCCCTGCCTTCTCTTTGTATTAGTTTATGAGACTGTAGGTATTTTAAAGTTCTTTTTGGGCTATTTGGGGTCAGGGGAGAATAGGGATGGCAAAAGTTAATATCAGTATGTAACTTATAATAGGTATTCAATAAATAGATGAAATTGTTATTTTTCTAATGAAGCCTAATGAGTAAAAGTAATGGAATGTTACCAAGATTATTTCTGACCTTCTGAGTTATAATTAGAATGCTTCATTATTTTATATAATGGAATGTGCAATTGTGCTTATCTAATTTCCCATTTTTACAGAAACAGCTGTAATACCCATTAATGGTTCTCCTCGAACACCCCGGCGAGGTCAGAACAGGAGTGCACGGATAGCAAAACAACTAGAAAATGATACAAGAATTATTGAAGTTCTCTGTAAAGAACATGAATGTAATATAGATGAGGTAATTTAACTTCATGATTTCTTTAAAACAAGTTAAAGTAGATTTAGATGTAAATTCTTCCTGACAGTATATACTTCTTTTGTGATGAGCATGCTTTTTGTAATTAGTGGCAACTCTTATGCAATAGCAAAATATTTAGAAAAAAATTTACTTTTCATATTTAGTTATTTTGGTTTTAAAGAGAATAGCTCCCTTGCTCTGGCATCACTGAAACATGTATCATCAAGGTAATAGTTTTCAAATGTATTGGTTCTTTGATTCCTCTGAGGTTGCTAATACATGTAATGTTTTAAAATACCCTGCCAAAAAAACTCTAGTGTTTTGGTTTACTGATAAGTGATACCAATATTAAATTTCTGTTCACCGTTCTTTACTCTCTTTCTAAATATCATACCAGATGTTAATGGCTAGTAGAGAATACACATTAACAATTATCTTGGTCATAGAATCTGTAATGTTAGAATCAGAAGAAATCTTATGAATAATGCACTCAGCCTTCTCCTAGTAATGATTAAACAAGCTTCCAGAGACTGATAGTTCATTACTAATAAAGTCTACACTAGACTTTGAGACAACTGGTACTAGTGCTTCTGTTACTTTACTGTGCAGTTTTCTCATAGTTTGTTACATTGCCCACAATTTACTATAACCAGATACCAGTGAAAAATGTCACATCTTTGAAATTTTGCTGTAAAGTTTGGAAAGGAATGGATGTATGGTTCCAAAATCTAGTTTATGAAGTGTTAGAATGATTTATCAAGCTATCTGGGTTTTAGCACCATGGCTCTTGTTAATTTCAACAAAATATACAGTTTATGCTTGGATGACATGGGTTTGAACCGCACAGGTCCATTTATGTGCATATTTTTTTCAATAAATATATTGGGAACTTTTTTGGAGATTTGCGACAATTTGAAAAAACTTGAAGAAACTTTTTGGTGTAGAAATACCAAAAATATTAATAAAAAGTTAATAAAAAGTTAAAATATATATAAATACTAGTCTATTTTGTCATTTACAACCATAAAATATACACAGATCTATTGATTTATTATAAAAAGTTAAAATTTATTAAATGTATTAACAGCATAAATTAACTATAGTCTATTTTGTGCTACTGTAGTAATTTTATAGCCACTTCCTGTTACTACTAGGTGAGCTCAAGCATTGCTAGTATCCCTCAAAAATGCTGTATATCTTCAAGAGAGCAGTTAATCTCTCCAATAAATTGTGTATGGCAGTAAAAAGTGATCTCTTGAGGTTCTCACTTATTTTTTGTGTTCAGTCTTTGGGACTCACACAAACTGCCACTAGTGATGCTGGAAGTGCTCCTTAGAAGCAGAGACAAATTATGACATTACAAGAAAAAGTTGAATTGCTTAATATGTACCGTAGATTGAGGTCTGTAGCTGTGGTTACCCACCATTTTAAACAGACAATTCATCTTGTTTACAGATGATATAACCTTATTGTAAATGTATTTTTTCTTCCTTATGGTTTTCTTAATAATATTTTCTTTTCACTAGCTTACTTTATTGTCAGAATACAGTATATAATACACATAACATACAAACAGCATATAATAAGTATAACATATACAAATTTGTGTTAATCGGCTGTTTATGTTATTGGTAAGGCTTCTAGTCAACAGTAGGCTACTAGTAAAGTTTTGGGAGAGTCAAAAGTTATACGTGGACCTATATTCCCAGCTACTCAGGAGGCTGGCCGGGAGGATTGCTTGAGTCCAAGAGTTTGAGGCTGTAGCATACTGTGATCGCACCTGTGAATAGCCGCAGCACTCAAACTTGGGCAACATGGCGAGACCCCCATTTCTAAAAAATGAAAAAAAGTTATACATGGATGTTCAACTGCATGGGGATTGGTGCCCATAACTCCCATGTTGTTCAAGGATCAACTGTAGGCCGGGCGCAGTGGCTCACGCCTGTAATCCTAGCACTCCGGGAGGCCGAGACGGGTGGATCGCTTGAGGTCAGGAGTTCGAGACCAGCCTGAGCAAGATCGAGACCCCGTCTCTACTAAAAATAGAAAGAAATTATATGGACAACTAAAATATATATACAAAAAAAAAAAAAAATTAGCCGGGCATGGTGGCGCATGCCTGTAGTCCCAGCTACTCGGGAGGCTGAGGCAGTAAGATCGCTTAAGCCCAGGAGTTTGAGGTTGCTGTGAGCTAGACTGACGCCACGGCACTCACTCTAGCCCGGGCAACAGAGCGAGACTCTGTCTCAAAAAAAAAAAAAAAAAAAAAAAAAAAGGATCAACTGTATATAGATAACAGATATATAAACTTTATATATATATTTTTCACTTTCTTTTCTAGAATCACGAATTATCTTTGCAAATAGGCTGACAAATGTAGTTGAAATATGTCTTTTTACTTCAGTTCTGTTGCTTGTTTTCAAGATAATCAATAGTAGTAAATGCAGTTTTCTAATTCCTGGTTGTTAATTCTCTGGATTTCAGAACTACTTGTAAAATTTCATTTTTAAGATTAGGAATAAATAATTTTTTTAATTTTTAATTTTAAACAATTTCTCAGAATTTAGAATCTTTATAGTTATGATTTTTAAAGTATAGTCAATTAAAAGCTTTAGTGATATTTTAATTAATTGACATTAGATTATCTACATGTTGCATTTATGGTTATATAACTACTGGTTAGTCATACTAATTGATTAATTAAAACTACCCACCTTATAAATATTCTAGGTAAGTCGGAGTTAGAAAATAAAACTAATAAGTATTTTAGAGACTTAATTCTTACAATTTATTTGGTAAGTAGAAGGTGGGAACTGATATTAAATTATTCCCACCTTCATAAATGTAGACTTGGAGCTTAGAAAAGGAAGTTAAATACAGAAAACCAAGTTGTTTAAAATTTTATAACATGGCAAACGTAGAATAGCCAGGAATATAACTCTAGGTTTTCTGAGTGTGTGTGTGTGTGTGTGTGTGTGTGTGTGTGTTTTTAAATCCATGTGAACTGTAGGGTGCTTTTACACGAAACAATATATAATCCCACAAAAGATTATTTGGTTTTGAAATAAATTATTGGGTATTAATTTCATGTATGAAATTGTTTTCCTAAATTTATGCTTTAAAATTGACTTTATATTCCCTGAGCAGATGTCAGATTATTCCTAATCTGACCTGTGTGTGAAGCGACCCAAAATTATGCTTTGGGGAGAATTCAGAGGCAGTGTAGAGAAGTGGCTTGGCTTTGATAGTAGACAGACTGGATTTTTTTTTTTTTTTTTTTTTTTTTTTTTTGAGACAGAGTCTCACTCTGTTGCCCAGGCTAGAGTGAGTGCCGTGGCGTCAGCCTAGCTCACAGCAACCTCAAACTCCTGAGCTCAGGCGATCCTCCTGTCTCAGCCTCCCGAGTAGCTGGGACTACAGGCAGGTACCACCATGCCCGGCTAATTTTTTTTTATATATATTTTTTAGCTGTCCATATAATTTCTTTCTATTTTTAGTAGAGATGGGGTCTCGCTCTTGCTCAGGCTGGTCTCGAACTCCTGAGCTCAAACGATCCGCCCACCTCGGCCTCCCAGAGTGCTAGGATTACAGGCGTGAGCCACCGCGCCCGGCCCAGACTGGATTTTAATTCCAATTCTGCCACTTCCTAGTTGTGCAACTTTGGTGAAGTTGCTTACTTTTTTTGAATGTCCTGTCTTTTTAATCATTAGTTAAATGTGGAATATTGAAGTTGCTTTCAGTGGGTTCTCTTCCTACAAGTGCCATTCATTAGCAATTCCCCACTTAACTTCCATTTTAGGGGCAGAATTCTACCTCACATACATTAAAAAATAAATAATTGAACTAATTATAAGTATCACACTAGCTTGGATGGATGTCATTTATTAAAAGTCACTTAACACTTTCATTCTGTTGTTAATAGTGACAGATTAGTTTTTGTTTTGTTTTAAATTTTAATGGTCATGTAACTTTATTTTTTTCAGGTGAAAAATGTTTATTTCAAAAATTTTATACCTTTTATGAATTCTCTTGGAATTGTAGCTTCTAATGGACTTCCAGAGGTAATCTGAAAGAAAATAATGAAAAATAAATATGTTTTGAGACTTTGGGAAGGGGGGATTAGTTCTCTAAATTTCTTAAGATCAAGTTACTGTATATCAAATTTTTTTTGCCCAAGGAAAGTAATCTAGCTAAGGAGAAGTGTGTTGAAACCAACTTTATAGTAATGAAAAAAACTTCTAAATATGTATATAAATGTATAAACAAGCATCATTTTGTGATTTATACTAGAAATTGATTTGAAATTTTTCAAAAACTAAAGTTTAAGCTTTTCAATTTCTAAAAGCCATTAAATATCTAAATATACACAATCATATTTGATTCTAATTTACTTTGGTATGCATCCTTAATCATAGAATCCATGATTAGTGCCATCAACATTATTGATATTACTGTATTATGGAACACCTCTTTTGAGCATTTTTAAAAACTACTTAATTGAAAATAAATTTGGTTGAAACGACTGAGACAGTATTGCAGAAATGTTTTACATTAGTGATGCACCATCCATCTGCCTGTTTTGTTTCACACTTTGCCACAAATGTGTTTTCATTGAGGACAGAACAACTGAGACCTTTAGGTGGTAAGGTGAGATATGTGGAGAAAGGGATGCCATGACAAATGATTAAAAACAAAAGCAGTGTTTTAGAAGAACCTTGTATTAGTTACTAAGACCTGAAGGCATGAAATCAAATTGCTAGACTGCTGATTCTGTGACCTGAATTGTTAGCTAGTTATTGAATTAATTAATTTATTAATTCAACAAATTTTTTTTTTTGCCCTTTCCACCTGAAAATTTTAATACCTTCTGTTAAATGATTTTTAGGTGAAAGGAAGAATACATACTGAAATTATACAATTTCTCAAAAATAATGACAATGAAAACACTATATAACAGACTCTATGCATTAAAGCAGCAATCAGAAAAATATATAGCACTAAACATTTTTATCAGTAAAAATTATAAAATGAAAATAAATTAATTTTCAAAAAACTAGAAAACAACAAAAGAAAGCACAAGGAAGGAAATAAAAATAAAAGTAGAAATTAATGAGAAAGACAATAGAAAAACAGTAGATCTAATTAATAAATTAAAATCCTGGTTGTTTGAAAAAAACATGACCAAGAAAAAGAAGGAGAAAGCACAAATAAACAAAATAAGCAGCCAGGTGGTGGCTCAGGCCTTCAACAGATATTTTTTGAGTGCTTAGTATGTGCCAGACATTGTGCTAGATACGATGGATAGAGAGATTTAACTCACTGTCTTAAGTCACTTAAAATGCTAGTGGGAGAGGCAGACAAAGAAATAGAACTTTACAGAAGTCTACAAGAGTCTGATAGAAGTATGCACGGGGTTCTGTGGTATCTTAGAAGAGGGCCACCTAATCCAAACTGAGGCAGGTAGGTTTCATGGAAAATATTTAATAGTTTGGAGGTGATGTGATTTCTGAGCTAAGTAAGTCTTACGAGAGATGGCATTTCCAGGTGTTGGACATTGTAGATTCAAAGGCATAGCAATATTATGGCCTGTTCAGTTAACGCCAAGTTGGGATACAGGGTAGAAGAGTGGTAAGATACGGTACTGAGAGGCAAGAATGTTGTATTAATGAGTCCTGTTACCACCTTAAATACCAAAAAATATGTTATTCACAACTCTAAAGAATCTTAGGCACCTGTAGTAATCTTTTTTCCCTTAAAAAAGATTACAGCTTTAATAGCAATCTTAAGAGTAACTTTACATTTTCCCTAATATTTCCCATGTAACTGCCAATCAATAGATGATTGATAATTAGTGCCTCACTAATGTAGGGTAGGAACAATGATTAAACTTAAGCATGAATGACTGTTGTGCCTACTACGCTTCTGCAAACTAACAAAAAGTTTACATTTAATTGGCTTTCTTTCTACCGTTCCTTTTAGAATGCAATTTTAGTTGTCTCAGGTTGAAATCACTTTAAAAAGTCATAGCAGAAAGCATGTCAATAGTTGTTTATTGGGCATTGGTTTTAAAGTATTATTAAAAATTATGGATCAGAAATGATAAAAGATTTACAGATTCTGTCAGTTGAAAAAATGTCTAAGATTGGGAAATAAATTGTGCAAGTATGTTAATTGGACTAATTAAGCTAATTCTCTTGCCCAAGATACTTAACTGGAGGGAGCTGGAGTGAACCACAGGGTTTAGAAAAGATTGGCAGAATATGTAATCAAGAGGATTTGCTACAAAGTTTGAAAAAAATATTTTATAGTGGTAAATGTAATATGGGGTATTTGGAGAATCTTGGCAATTAAGTGGTTATAATAATATTTTATCTTATTTGTATATCTATTTTATCTATATTATTTTGTGGCATTGGTGAGCCTTGTCTACATAAAATTCTAATAAATGGGGTACATATGTAAAATAGACCTAAAATCAGAGTTGAAAAAATTTTGCAATTTTCTGTCCTTTACTTTTAAATGGGCCTTATTTATATTGCATGTGAACTAGTATATATTATAAAATTCAATGTATATTATACATTTAATTCCTTAGTGAAATCTGTGCTTCTGTGTGCTGAGAGATGTAATGACATGAAAGGGTAATCAGTGTTTTTTCTTTTGAGGTTGAAAGTCTCTCTAAACGATATGAAGAAATTTATCTTAAAAACAAAGATCTAGATGCAAGATTATTTTTGGATCATGATAAAACTCTTCAGACTGATCCTATAGACAGGTATTACACACATGGTATATTTTTATTCATTGACACACTTTTGATGTAGCTTGATACATAGGTAGGTTAAGTAGGTTTTTTATTTAATTTGGTGGCTTTAAGTATCATTTATAACTTTCAAATGTCTTTATATGAAGGAAAGGTAAACAGTACTTTAAGTATATAATTTATTAACACATTTGATATGGTGTTCCATAATTGCTTTTTTTTTCAGTTATCTGATTATAATTTTTAAAATGTGCACCAAAACAAAATGGTTGAAGTAATTAGTTTATTCAAGTAGTGATCTCTGTATTTGTCTATCCTTTCATCTCCTCTTGCCTGCCTGGTTCATTTTTGAAAAAAAAAAAAATATAAAATTATATTCTCTTGGATTATCATATAGAAACCTAAAATAAGAATGGTTGAGAGTAATTATAAAAATTTATGACTGATCATAAATAAGGTTAATTTTGTGTCATTAGCATGAAATTTTTAAATAAGAAACTGAAAATACATGTAATTTGGAAATTAAAGATAGTAAAATGTTTTTAATTTTATTTAAGTGAAAATAAAAGTTTATAGAAGTTATAATGCATTGAAAAGCTTGAGCTTTAATATTTTTAATACTGAACAACTTGGTTAATAATAAATACCACCAGGGAGAAAAGTTCTCACTTTCACTTTCAGAAAAATACTTAATGATTGGTGCACCCCTTTGCTATAAACATAATGGAAAGAAATCCACACTTAAAAACAATGGTGAAAAAAATAAAATTTCATTTATTGAAGGAGAAGTTGGGTCATCTGTTTCCTATCATTGTCTATTGATTTACTATTTTATATGATATTATGAAGCAACAGAAAGTATTGCATTGCTTTTTTGATACATAAAGCACAAATTGTAAATTTTCAATATGAATGACTTTGCTATCATTATTTAGTTTTGAAACACAGAGAACACCGCGAAAAAGTAACACTGATGAAGAAGTGAATGTGATTTCACCACACACTCCAGTTAGGTATGAAGTTTCCTGCTTTTGATTTTCATTATAATTATTTATTCAGTGCTCTATAGTGCTTCAGGTTTGCTCATTTGTTTCAGTATATATTCTTACGTACATGCAACAAGTATATGTTGAGTCTTCTTTGTGTGCTGGGTATTTTACTAGTAGCTAAGGGTACAGTTATTAGATCTAGCTCTGACTGTGTTTAAGAAACATAACAACATAACCTAAAATGGGAATGTGTTCCATCTCAGTAAATAAAAAAGAGAAAAAAAGGTGTCACCATTTGATCTGTATATACAACCTTGAAAGAGTAATTTTTATGTCTTTTTCCTCATTCCCTTCCCACATCTAAATCTGTTATCAAGTCTTACTGAAGCTACCTCCAAAACATTTTTTGAGTCCATCTACTTTTCTTTATTTCTACTATTACCATCCTTGTGCAAGACATCTTTCTCTTTCTCTTGGATTTTTTGCAGTGGCCTACTAACTGATCTTGCTGCTTCTGCTTTCATCACTATTCCTCTCTCCCCATCATCAAATCTATTCTCCACAGACATCCCAGAATAATATCCTAGCACTGTAAATCAGATCATGTTCACCCTGCTGTTAAAACCCTCTGATCGTTTCCCATTGCAATTGGAATACAATGCAAATACCTTCACAGTGCCTACAACACCATTTATGATCTGGCTTCTGATGCCTCTCCAACCTCATCTTTCTTTCTTGCTCACTCTGTGGTGGTCACACATTGGATTTCTTTCAGTTTTTTTGACTCTCCAAGCTCTTTTGTACTTGAAAACCTTCATGCTTGATATTCACTCTTCTTGAAACTCTTCCTTCTTTTCTTTCCATGGATTACCAACTGCTACTCTTCATTCAGCACAAACATTGCTTTTTAAAAGATTCTTCTGTCTGAAGTATTTTCCTTCATTATTCTTTCTCATAGCATCCTATTCTATTCCTTCATAGTATGTATCACAGTTTATAATGATAAATTTATTACAATTTATAATGATAAAATTCATTTTTGTGTTTGGTTAACTTCTACTACTACCCACAATAACCTTTAAATTCCATGTCACATGGCCATGAATTTTTTGTTCACCATTTAATAATTAGGGCCTATCATAATGCTGGGTACATAGTGGGCAATCATTTTATTTCAATATATTTGAAATGACTGTATAGATGTATAAACAAATACATTGTCATGTAAGTATAGTAATAGGCGTAAGGACAAGTTAATGAGTTGACACAGAAGAGATTTTGTAAAATGATGTCTGAACTGTATTTTGAAACATGGAAGAGTTTGTTTCATAGGACAAACAAATTCTTCATAGGACAAGGATTTTAGGGAGTGAGAACAGCGTGTGCAAAGAGAAGCAAGTGTGAAATAGTGGAGTGTGTCTGGGGAACTATTTTGTAGCTTTGTGTTGACTAACTGTAAAATAAAAGGATGAAATAGCAAGAGAGGAGGGTAGGTACTGACCACAAAGGGCCTTATATTGCCATAGTTACCAATCTGAACTATAGCATGTGCATGATACAGCCTGTGCTGTAAGTGGATGTTAAACAGGAGTAAGGATAAAATCAGACTTGATTTTTGCAAGTTTACTTGGAAGTATTTAATAGTTTCTGAGGAGATAGACTTACCAGGACAAGAGAGGATGAGAAATAGAGAGACCTGTCAATCTGTTTCAGTGGTTTTTAACCAGGGATACAAATTAGAATAATCTGAGGTATTTTTTCGAAGTACACATGTCTAAGCCTTACTACCACAGACATAATGAAAATCTCTGTACTGGTCTACTTTGGTAGTTCAGTTGAGAGATTTTGAAGATCTGAACCAATAGAGTGGTGGTAGGAATGAAGGAACAAGAACAGGTTTGATAAATATTTGATGACTTCATATTTAGAGTATTGTTCTTGAGGCATTTATGAAGAAGATGTCTAATAAACAGTAGGATATAAGGATCTTAAAGATTTGGGCATCATTGGGGGAGTTAAAACCATAAAAATAAATGAGATTGCCTGAAGTGAGGATGTATAATAGCAAGAATGGGTAGCTAAGGGCTGAACTCTAAAGAATATTAGCATTTGCCAGGTGTGGGGTGGCTCACGTCTATAATCCTAGCATTTTGGGAGGCCCAGGCAGGAGGATCACTTGAGGTCAGGAATCTGAGACCAACCTGAGCAAAAGCGAGACCCTGTCTCTACCAAAAATAGAAAAATTAGCTGAGTGTGGTGGCACACACCTGTAGTCCCAGCTACTTGGGTGGCTGAGGCAAGAGGATCACTTGAGCCCAAGAGTTTGAGGTTGCAGTGAGCTATGATGATGCTACTGCATTCTAGCTTGGGTGACAGAGTGAGACCCTGCCTCAAAATAAAACAAAACAAAACTGGCATTTATTTTTTTTATTTTTTTTTATTTTTTTTTTTTTTTTGAGACAGAGTCTCACTCTGTTGCCCGGGCTAGAGTGAGTGCCGTGGCGTCAGCCTAGCTCACAGCAACCTCAAACTCCTGGGCTTAAGCGATCCTACTGCCTCAGCCTCCCGAGTAGCTGGGACTACAGGCATGCGCCACCATGCCCGGCTAATTTTTTGTATATATATATTTTAGTTGTCCATATAATTTCTTTCTATTTTTGGTAGAGACGGGGTCTCGCTCTTGCTCAGGCTGGTCTCGAACTCCTGACCTCGAGCGATCCACCCGCCTCGGCCTCCCAGAGTGCTAGGATTACAGGCGTGAGCCACCGCGCCCGGCCTAAAACTGGCATTTAAATACTTGGTAGAAGTCAGATTCTAGAGAATGAGAAAGTGTGAGTGGGGAGCCCAGAGAGTGAAGCCAAGAAAGCCAAGAGAGGGAGGGAGTTTCTGGAAAGAGTAAGTTTTCAAGAATCACAAATGCTTCAAGGAAGTCAAGTATCAGAACAAATATGAACGGTCTTTTGGTTTTAGCAGTTGGCCATTGTGGCTTTAGTCATTGTAGCTTAAATATGATTAGTGGGCATAGAAGTGTATGGAAGCCACAGGGCAGCATATTTGAAAGGTGCGGAAGTGTAGATAACAGTTTAGAGAGACTTGGCTGAGAACAATGAGCATGTTTTACTAAATATTTAAGGACCCTTTCAGCCCTAAACATTCTACAGTTCTTTACATCATTAAACAGTGTCTCAAATGTACTGCTACTCCAGAATTTTAATGTTTACTATACACCACACACACATACATAAAATTGTGAAATTAAAGAGATTTTTAAGAGATTGACCTAATTTTATTTTATAACAGTGGCAACTTTTAAAATTATCCAGGACCTTTGTATCCTTTCTTCTTGAAGATTTCCATAAAGGAGAATTATTTGATTCTTTACTTGATTTACTAAATATCTTATTGTAATTATTTGAAAGTGTTTAATATTTAATTATAATATTGTTTTCTTCAAAGAATACCATTTTGATGCCAGTTTATATATTTTCTCCTAAGAATAATGTCATTAGTTTGGCCAATTCATGTTTTTATTGATACATAGTTTTATTAGTAAATAAGTGCATTCATTCTATAATTATAAGATTACTAATTGTGAATACATATTTTCTTAAAGATTTAAGTAAAATGTAATTCCTTGTAAACCACATGTATTTAACTTGGGAGATAGATGCATTTCATTTTTTTCTTTTTCCTTCGTTGCCTAACACTTTTCTCTCTCTTTTTTTTCCTTTAGGACTGTTATGAATACTATCCAACAGTTAATGATGATTTTAAATTCATCAAGTGATCAACCATCAGAAAATCTGATTTCCTATTTTAATGTAAGTCATGTATGAAACATTATTATATCTTGGCAAAAAAATTTGAAATTGGAAGTTAAAGTACTGAGTACTATTTAAAACACTTATCTCTCATAAAACATGTAGTTAACCATTATCTTTTCTTGCTTCCCCCCCCCTTTTATTTATTTGTTTTTCTTTTGCAAGTGAACATCTTGGCAACACTGATTTCCTTTAACGTTTAACAGGTCAGTTATGGATTTCAGGGAATTCATCTTGCTAGATTCTTGATATGTGCCATTCACTGCCTGTAGGCCATTGACCCAATTTTCTTTTATGGCTCAAATGAAGCTAGTGTGCTGTTGTATAAATATTTTACTAACCACAACCATCCAACTAAAAAAGATAACAGGACAGCTTTAAACCAAAGACCATGTTTAAAACAATGAAAAATTATGTTTAATACACTCTCATATCATGAAAAGTTTCGTTTAGCAATGGTATAATTTTTAACTTCCAGGAAATCTGTGAACGAAAAGTTCTTTTTTAATTTTAACATAGTGTTTATAGTCTCATATTGGAGACATGAATGTGATGAATACAGTGAATACTAAAGAAAAATCTTAATACTTACAAAAGAAATCAAATGTAACTGGTAAAATAACCATCTCATGGATAATCTTTTAGTAAAGTGCCATTTTCATTGCACTTTAAGAAAGTAAAGATTTTCTTGCTTTCTTAACCCTTCAAATTAGGCATTATTAGTAGTATGGTTTAATTTATATGGTATTATTTTTAGATTTTCTTATAGTTACCATTTGCCTTGCTCGCCATTCTTCCTTGCAACTTAGACCTCACTTTTGAGATCACTTTTTTCTTCAGATTATCTTTTAATAATTCCTTTAGTGAGGTTAGTTTGTGATGAACTTACAAGGTTCTGTTTTTTGGTCTGAAAAATACCTTTACCCTTAATTTTTGTGAGATAGCTTTAGCTGGATCTTCAAGTCTAGGTTCTACTTTCTCTTAGAAGATTGAAGATACTATTTTACTACTTTGAAGATGTAACTTTGCTATTTCCTGGTTCCCATTTTTGCTAATTAAGAAGTCTTCTGTCAATCTAACCAGGTTCCTTTATAGTTAATCTATCTTTTCTCTCTGGCTGCTTTGACTATGATATTAGATAGGAATTAGCAGCACTCGATGCAGTCTTTTTCAACCTATATTTAACCATCTTAATTTATAATCTTGTCAGGCCCTGTACACATTGCAGTTTGCAACTCCTGATAGACCCTGAGTGTGATACCTGAAGGCCCCTGCTACATTCCCTCCCCTAAAAAAAAGGGAGAAAGATTGAAAACAAGCATGCATATTGCGTGCTTGCTCTTTCACTCCTTAGTTAAACTCAGATGAGAATTGGGACCCACTGAAATGCTCATCCATGGAAATGGGGTATAAAGGCAGGAGACTTATTAAAATTTGATTTATTCCAGTAACTGTACTTTTTGTAATTGTCATTCATTACCATAACCTGCCTGAGATTTTGTCATAATCTGTTGTCATCTCTTGCTGTGTTTCCCCTCAGGAATTAGCAGAGTAATTTCTGTCATTATATTCATAATTATGTTGGTTCAGAACTGATTTTGTTCATCCAACTTGCATAAAGTTGCTTTTGTTTGTGGGTTATCTGTAGCTCAAAGAATATTTGCCAAAATGTATCTACCCAATTGCCTACAACTTTTACCAAGGGATAATAGAAGTTAAAAGAAAGATAATCTCTTTCTTCTCAAACAAATATGATTTTGAATACGTCTTCTAATATTTGAAGTATGGAGGAGCTCTTTTTTATTTTAAATTACCTTAGTTCGGCAGAAAATTGTGCCTCAAAGATATTTTCTGGAGCTCAATTTAAAGCTTAACTTTTAATGAAGCTTGATAGCTTAACTTCAAAATTTTATGTAGATGAAAAATTAAGCATGTCTTAAAGGTCATTATGTTTTTCCTTGATTTTACTTCTTTAATAGTTCAAGTTTCTTCATTTTTAAGATTAATGCCATCTTCCCAATGTGTAAAATCTTAGAAGCTGTGGACATTTTAATGGATGTGTTGGCAACAATGAGTTCATGGAAGGAAATCCTTCTTTGTTATATGTTTCTAAGATTTGTGTGCTATTTTTTTTCAGGAATATATAATTATTGATATTCTGGAATGTAAAATTTTTGAATGACAATGTGCACCTTACAAAGAAAATTATAATTAATTTTAGAAAGTTTATTTTCTAATGTATAATATCTTGAAAGTATTTGATCTACAAAGGTTATAAAAAATAACCCTTAATATAGCTGATGAGAAGCATGTTTGTGATATATTTCTAGTATGTATCACAATATGAATTATAGAATATTATAATACATTATGTGTTTCAATACATCATCTTGTGATATGTTTTAATTATTAAAGTTGATGTAGCCCCATCCCAAATGATTCACGTGTTGGAACTTCTTTTGTAACTATTTCCCTATCTTGTATTTCTGAAAATGTAGTTAAATAGTTTAGCTAATTGTTAACTCTTTCCAGCACAGTTTTACAGTAGAATATGATACCAAGTTCAAATCTTAGTTTTACTTCTTCATTTGATTCTTTTTGGGTAACATACATCCCGGTGCAACTCTTTTTTTTTTTTTTTTTTTTTGAAACAGAGTCTCACTCTGTTGCCCAGGCTAGAGTGAGTGCCGTGGCGTCAGCCTAGCTCACAGCAACCTCAAACTCCTGAGCTCAGGCGATCCTCCTGTCTCAGCCTCCCGAGTAGCTGGGACTACAGGCAGGTACCACCATGCCCGGCTAATTTTTTTTTATATATATTTTTTAGCTGTCCATATAATTTCTTTCTATTTTTAGTAGAGATGGGGTCTCGCTCTTGCTCAGGCTGGTCTCGAACTCCTGAGCTCAAACGATCCGCCCACCTCGGCCTCCCAGAGTGCTAGGATTACAGGCGTGAGCCACCGCGCCCGGCCCCAGTGTAACTCTTAATTGAAGGTAGTTTTTGAGAATGTATGAGGCTCTTTTTGATGTATGGAAGGACTGACACCTCTGCTCTTCCCTAGCCTAGTGGAAGAAAATTTAGATAGTAGGGCTTCTTAGTTGTACTCTAGTATTTTTTGGTCACTAACATCCAGTGAAGTTCTATTTTCTGCTTATTTTCAGTAGTTGTGTCTACCTAGTTATTGTGGAAGTGTTTCCACATTTTTATAATTGTTGAAAGTTAAAAGCCATATATTATGGAACAAAAAATGTTAATTCTGATTAAACAATATCCTCAACATTGATTTCTGTTTATACCTCTTGAAGAACTGCACAGTGAATCCAAAAGAAAGTATCCTGAAAAGAGTGAAGGATGTTGGATATATTTTTAAAGAGAAATTTGCCAAAGCTGTGGGACAGGGATGTGTTGAAATTGGATCACAGGTAACTTGAGTTCATTTTAATTAGTGCTACTATATAGTAATAACTTTAATGACAGCATCTGTCCAGATTATATAAATACTGTAATAGTATTTGTCCAATAGTATAAAATACTGGCAGATACTATATTCCGGCTGCCTACGTGTGCTGCTATTTATAGGAAACTTTATGGGAAACCACCCCTCACTCCATTACAAAAAAATAAGTATACATGCCAAATGTAGAAATTTTAGAAAATGTTAGCAAGAAAAACAATCGGAATTTTTGATATTATTAAATTTTTGATGTATATGCTTTGACTTCTACATGTATGAATATTCATGTATACATATGTGAATGGGGTAATACCATACATGCCATTTCTCAGTAATCTTATTGAGTGATAGTATTATTTCAGAAATCTAAAGCTAATATATTGGTTGAGAGTATGGGCTGGGGAGTTACAGCGCTGGGTGTATATCCGGTTTTACCCTTGAGCTGTGTTGATCCTGGATGTGTCATTTAACTTCTCTGAGATTCAGGTTCTGTATTTGCTCTGCTTTGTTGTGTGGCATTAACGAGGGCAATATATAAAAATATGTTTGAAAACTATAATCCACTGTACACATTTATTTCAGTGCAGTGAGGTTATATTTTGATGCCATCAGTGTTTTAAACATCTATATTTAACAGTTCTTTTTGGTTGTACAGTCATGTATCGTTTAATAACAGGATATGTTCTGAGATATCTGCATTGTTGGGCAATTTCGTTACTGTGTGAACACTGTAGAGTGTACCTACACAAACCTATATGGTATAGCTGTGTGGAATACCACACAAACTCAAAGGGCTTTTTCCTGTTCTTTCACTCAACAACAACAACCAACACAGAAGACTTCTGTGACCCCAAAATATGTGTGGAGTTCTCCCCATCAGCAAGCAAACAATCAGTTCTGCTGTGGATACCGGCTGGGTGTCCTCCAATTCAATTTTGACACTTTCTACCTGAAGATATCAGCAGATCCCACAGGTTGAGGACTCAGTCTCTAAGACACCAGTGGGAAGTCCTTGTCTCCCGAAGTTCTGACCAACCAGCTTCAAGTTGGGGTTCCCATGACCCCCTCTTTAGGTTTAATTAATTTGCTAGAGCAGCTCATAGAACTCGGAAACGCATTTACTGATTTATTACGGAGGATAAAGAGATGAAGAGATATATAGGGTCAGGTCTGGAAGAGTCCTGAGCACAAGAGCTTTTGCCCTGTGGAGTTGGTATGCACTACCCTTCCTACACATGGATGAATTCTTGTTCACCTTCCTGTAAGCCTCTGTATGTTCAGCTATTGAGAAGCTCTCAGAACCCTGTTCTTTTGGGGTTTTATGGAGGCTTCATTACATAAACATGATTGATTAAACCATTGGCTTCATTATATAGGCATGATTGATCCAACCATTGGCTATGGGTGATTAACTTATCTTTTGGTTCCCTCTCCCCTTCCTGGAGTTAGGGGGTAGAGTTGAAAGTCCCAGCCCTCTAATCATGCTTTGGTCTTTCTGGTGACCAGCCCCGATCCTGAAGTTACCTAGGGGCTGCCAGCCATCAGTCAACTCATTAGCATACAAAATAAACTTACCACTTTGGAGAGTCCAAGGATTTTAGGAATTATATGCCAGGAAACAGGGTGGAAAACCAAATATACATTTTACAATATTGCAATAGCCTACTACACACCTAAGCTATATATGGTATAGGCTATTTATTTCTCCTTGGCTACAAACCTGTACAGCATGTTACTGTACTGAACACTGTAGATGATGGTAACACAGTGGTAAGTATATGTGTATCTAAACATAGAAAAGCTACTATAAAAATATAGTATGAAAGATTTAAAAAATGGTACACTTGTATAAGGTATTTACTATGAATGGAGCTTGCGGAACTGGAAGTTGCTTTGGATTAGTCGGTGAGTAAGTGGTGATTGAATGTGAAGGCTCAAGACATTACTGTACATGTAAACTTTATAAACACTACACTTAGGCTACATTAAATTTATTTAAAAATTTTTTCTTCAACAGTACATTAACCTTAGCTTACTGTAACTTTTTTACTTTATAAGTTTAAAATTTTTTTAAAACTTTTTGACTCTTTTGTAATAACACTTGGCTTAAAACACAAACACCTCATACAGCTGAACAAAAATATTCTCTTTATAATCATTTTATAAGCTTTTTTCTATTTTTTAAATTTATTTTATTTTTTAAGTGTTTTTGCATGCATATACATACTATCCTAGATCTACACAAAGTCAGGATCATCAATATCATTTTGTCACCTCTACATCTTGTCCCACTAGAAGGTCTTCAGTGGCATTGACATTCACAGAGCTGTGTCAGTGCCTGTGATAACACTACCTCCTTCTGGGATGCTTCCTCAAGGACCTGCCTGAGGGTATTTTACAGTTAACTTTTTGTTTTATAAGTAGAAGAAATAAACTCTAAAATAATGATAAAAAGTATGGTATAGTAAATATATAAACCAGTAACTGTCATTCATTATCATCAAGAATTTTGTACTGTACATAATTGTATATGCTAGACTTTTACACGACCTGGCAGCACAGTAGGTTTGTTTACACCAGCACCACCACAGACGTGTGAGTAATGCATTGTGCTATAACATCATACTAGGTGATAGGAAATTTTCAGCTTCGTTATAATCTTATGGGACTACTCTTGTATAGGGGGGGTCTATCTTTGACCAGAATATCATTATGTGGTACATGACTGTATATGAAATTTGTGCTTTTACTTTGGAATGAAGGAATATGGTACGTGTGTGTATCCAAAGTTTGGTTATTCTTCCAACTGATGGGAAGGTTATTTGGTTAAGACTTTTTGCTGATAAGGTCAATTTGGTTCGATTTTTGCCAGTGCCAGTTTTACTAAATTTTATGGACAGAGGCTATTCTCTTAATCCTAGATAGCCATCTTGAAAATCTTAATACACATCCTGGGTCACAACAAGTATTATAATGGGTATGTACAGTGTTTAAAATAGTACCGGGCATATAACCTGTCCTCACTATGAATGAGGTAGACCGAAATGGAGTGAAGGAAAACCAAGGTACCAGACATAGCTACCCTCTTGATAATTTACTTGAGAATGTTAATCATCATTTTATACTTAAGTCTTGAGTTTTAGACAAACTAGCTTTTGTGATCTTTGATAGCCATATTCCTAAGAAGGGTCAGAAGTATGTTTCAAAAAAACACCTTAAAAAAATTAGTAATTGTCAATTTCTAAAATAGTAATATCTTATTTTTCTTTTTCTCTTTTGTTTGTAGCGATACAAACTTGGAGTCCGATTGTATTACCGAGTAATGGAATCTATGCTTAAATCAGTAAGTAAAAAAATAATGTAACAGAAAAAAATTCAGTGCTGACACAAATAAGGTTTCAGTTAAACTTTTTAAAAAATTATCTATTTTAGGAAGAAGAACGATTATCCATTCAAAATTTCAGGTAAATTTTTTAGTTCTAATAAAAGAATTTTTTCTTTTTATAAAAGTAGAGTTTTTAATCATTCTTTTTTTTTTTCCTTCCTTTAGCAAACTGCTGAATGACAACATCTTTCATATGTCTTTATTGGCGTGTGCTCTTGAGGTTGTAATGGCTACATATAGCAGTAAGTTAAATTTTAGTAAATAAACATTTTAGTTCAATTTAAAGTTAAAAAAAACTAAGGTGTGGTGTGTGTTTTTTTTTCAGGGGTTGGGGACAGTGTGGGCTTAAGAAGAAATGCATATTTTAGATCAGTATATGCTGAAGAGAATAATTGGTCATCATAAGCCATTTAAGCAGCTTATTATTTGAATTATTTCAGGTCATCTTGGGGATGATATTTCACTAGGCTCCTGTTCTGAGCATACTGAATCCAGGAAAGGTACCTATTGAAATCCCTTCAAAGACCTGTGAGATAGTCAAGTACCAAAGGAATATTAAAGAGCAGACTCTACTGATAGGGAAGCACTGCTATAACCTCTATGGTCATGAAACCAAAGATTAGAGCCAGAATCCACCAGATAAACACAATAGTAACAGTGTTTTTTATAAATGTAATTTAAATATGTATTATTTTTACAAATAATTGTGCAAATTGTTAAAGAAAAATTTTGCTTGCAGAAACAAAAGAGGAATATTTGTCTAAGGATACAAAAACAAAAGTAATAAAAGTGAAACTTAAATTAGTAACCAAATAAGGAAAACCAAATCCTCATTAATGACCAAGAAATGCACATTTTAAATAGATACCATTTTCTAACTGATGAAATCAGCAAAATCTTGAAGAATCCTTCCCTCCTCTCACTAAGGATTAATGAGAATTAAAATGGATATGCTGATGAAATGCTGGTAACATAGTAAACCTGTCCCTGATGTAAGTTTAGTATATTTAAACCTTTGAAAATTTGATATAAGCCATGAGCCCTTTTTCTAGGAAAAATAATATACATGCACATATACTCAAAATTTGGAAACCTATTTCCTAGGAGTCTGTAGACTCCAGAATAAAAAAATTCTGCTGCAAATAAAAATTGTTAAACCTTTCTACTGTTTTAATTATTTGTTTGATAAGCCTTCCAAATAAAAATACCTAGTTCAAGTCTTAACATTTCATACCTAAGTTACATTTTTTCTTTCATTTTTAGGAAGTACATCTCAGAATCTTGATTCTGGAACAGATTTGTCCTTCCCATGGATTCTGAATGTACTTAATTTAAAAGCCTTTGATTTTTACAAAGTGATTGAAAGTTTTATCAAAGCAGAAGCCAACTTGACAAGAGAAATGATAAAACATTTAGAACGATGTGAACATCGAATCATGGAATCCCTTGCATGGCTCTCAGTAAGTAACTAGCTGAAAAAATTAAAGATATTCCTATGCATATGGCTAACGAATTACCTGTTTGTGAGAGGTATTTCTTAACATCTACCTCAAGAGCAAATATGCAATTTTAATGAATATAAGAATCAAGTGGAATAATAGAATGGAGTTTTATTTGAGCTCTCCAGACCATCTAATACAGCACAGTAATTTATGTAGGAATACCTTTTCTTAAAACATAGCACTTTAAAACAAAGCAGAATTCTTTAAAGTATTTAGGTAATTTATTTAAAATACAGGTGTTCTATTTGAAAATGTAAATACCTGGTCTTAAATTTCAGTAAAATAAACATTTTGAGATAATGCTATTTAGATGATTAAAAAGTACATTTTTTGGGCCAAATTTAGTAGGATTTATTTTGTCCCATTATTAAAGACAGTACAAAAATCTACACTATTGTTCAGTTATAGGTATTGTTTCAAGCATTGTAGGGGCACAAATCGTATTCTCTAGGTTCTGTTTATAACATATAAGCTATTGATAAAGCTTTTGTTTTAATAAAGGTGCCATTTCCTATGTAATAATAGTGAAATATTTATTTGAAGTTCTGTCATGCTCTTTAAATCTGTGTAGTTGGATAATACCTTGTGAATCATCAGATTTGTAGATTAAGTCGGTTTCTTTTGAAACTGTGTTACATACTACATAGATATCTTTTAATTTGTATCAGTGTATAGAAATGGTAATAAAGAAAATTCAGACTTAAGAATCCTTCAGACTTTAGAATCCTAATCTGCACATGTAACCTTAGGTTTAATTTTTTGATGTTTTAAATATCTAGTGAATGAGAGATAATTTATTTCTTAGTGTTTTCTTATATTGCCATATAGACTGAGTGGATAGAGGAGAGAAGTATGGAAAGTTGATAGAAAGACATTACATGGAATTTGGCAACTACTTACAGAACAAACTTCTACTTGGTTAAAAAAAGGAGTGGGTAGAAGAAAACTTTCTGAATCTTGGGGATTAAATGAAGGTAGCAAAAATAAATAGATAAATAAATAAAATAAGCACATAGAATACTTTTCAGAAGCTTGTGTCCTCCCAGAAATTGAAATCATGTCATTACTCTTATGTCTGAACACGACTATTCTTTTTTTCTTTAGAGAATTAATTATATTTCCATTAGCACATATTTATTGAACATTTGCTGTGTGCCTTGCATTGGGGTAGCCATTGTGAGGTTACAAAAAAGACAAAAGGCCTTGAAAATTGTGAAAGAAGTAATAGAAATTTACTGTTTAAAAAATTGCTTGTACTTAAGCCTGTTAGCTCAGTTACTGACATTCATGGCTTCTAAACAGTATTCCTTTATTTCTGAGAATTTCTGGAGCAAAAGTAGGGAGCCCAAAGTTTAGAAAACAATATAATTTATTTATGACAGGACGATGTGGAAGCCACAAAGCTCTGAATTTAAATTCTAAATGTGGCATCTCTGGCAAAAACTATAGGGGACTTTTATTTAGTCATATATTTTTAATGTTTGAATTTTATATTACTATTTTAATCATAAAAAACTAGAGTGGTAGTGAGCAACTTTGTGTAAATACGTCATGCCACCCAAGCAGTATACTGTGTATTTTTTTCTGTGAGAATAATTGGCATTATAGAGAAGGGACATGGGATAGATATATTTGAGCTTTCACAGATGTGGTTTTTTTTTTTTTTTTATTGAAGTATAACACATATACAGAAAAGTATACATCTCAAGGGACAGTTTGATGAATTTTCTACAAATTGAACACACCCATGTAACCAACACCCAGATCAAGGCCCAGAGCAAGCTTTCATAGTCTTCTGATTCTCTGTCACAATGAAAATGTTTCATTAAAACTGTAGATTGGTGAGAACATATTCACACAGTGTTGTTGACTGAGAAACATCAAGTGAGGTACTACTTACTTCCCCCCATTAATTTAAGGAAAGAATATCATTGTATTTTTAGTGATTGTGTGGGGAAACAGGTTCAGCATTTTTGTTTGACAGTCTTGAGAAATAATAAACCAAGAAGGAAAAAGCACATTTCTGTTTCTTTCCATCCCAGAAAAATTAACAGGCAATGTATTAGTGTAAGTAAGATGCTGGAACAATCTACTGAAAAACCTAGTGAAATCTTATTCTCTGGAAATTTGGGGGATTAGAGGTAATTTAGAATACACTGTACTTAAGGGTTAGATTAAATGACTTTCAGGTGCTTGGAAGTTCATAATGCTAACAGGTGATGAGATTTTGATATCTTAGTTTCAGTATTTTCAAAATTTATCAGTTTTCTTCAATAAATCTTTATAAACCAAGGTACATCAGGTGCTTTAATTCTCTCAATCTGTAATTCCCCAACCCCCGCCCACCCCCACTACCCCACCCCCAGGTGCCCAACAGGAGGTGAGTGGTAGCAAGGGAGGGAGGGGACCCTTCATCTGTATTTATAGCCATTCCCCATCACTGGCATCACTGCCTGAGCTCCACCTGCGCACCCCACCACCACCGCCATGTCCTGGAGAAAAATTGTCCTCCATGAGACTGGTCTCTGGTGCCAAAAAGGTTGGGGACCGCGCTGCTTTAAATGTCTTTTTCCTGGATTCTTCCTATTGATCTCCCATCTGCTACCTTGAGACCATTTCTCTCTCGAATCAGGGAAATCTTCTCATAATGCAGATCCCATCATGCTAATTCCTCAGATAAAAACCTTCTGTGGGGCTTACTATATTCATCTGGTGATGATAGAGGACTACCATATGCCTCCCTGCAAAAAAAAGACCACTGTACTACCTGTATAGAATACAAAAAGTAACTGCCTAAAATCACTGGACAGGAAGAACAGATTGTAGTTAAGGAGAAGAGGGGAGTTAGGAGCATGGGGAGGAGGAGGCTTTTAGTCTGGGGCTAAGTGCAGTAGGTGTAGGGAAGAACAGTGGGGGCAGGGGTTGGAGTGCTGATGGGAAAACTGTGGACTTTCTGGCCAGGGAAACTAGAAAACTGAAGCTGAAGCTGGAGAAACCTTGGCCAGTGAAGAGAGTGGAAGAATCCTGCAAGGGAAAGAGCCAAGAAAGAGTGCCCAAATTCTGTCTGCCCACATCTCTGACTAAAACCTAAATCATTTCTGTGTATAACAGACTCAAAGCAGCCAAATGAAAGGCAAAAGATCTGCGCTGAGAGCTGAGAGGAGTTGCTGCCCAATAAATTTAAGTTCAGCAAAGATAATTGCCTCCTAAAATAAAAAAAAAAACCAATGCTCATTTGAGAAAAATAATTCAGAACCTTGACAATTCATATTTATCATGTCCAGGATACAATTCTAAAATTATGCAGCATACTAAAATGGTCAAAGGAATCAGTGCATGTTTTTAGAATGGGAGCTTTAAGTCAACTACAGTCATGTGTTGCTTAACCTTGGGGATACATTCTGAAAGATGCATCATTAGGCGATTTCATCATTTGCGAACATCATGGAGTGTACTTATACAAACCTAGATGGGATAGCCTACTACACAGGTAGGCTATGTAGTATATGGCCTATTACTCCTAGGCTACGAACCTGTATAGCATGTTACTGAACTGCATACTACAGGTAATTGTTACCCAATAGTAAGTATTTGTGTATCTAAACATATGTAAACGTAGAAAAGGTACAGTAAAAATACAGTATAATCATCTTTTTTTTTTTTTTTTTTGAGACAGATTCTCACTCTGTTGCCCAGGCTAAAGTGCTGTGGCATCAGCCTAGCTCACAGCAACCTCAAACTCCTGGGCTCAAGCAATCCTCCTGCTTCAGCCTCCCGAGTAGCTGGGACTACAGGCATGTGCCACCATGCCTGGGTAATTTTTTCTGTATATATTTTTAGTTGTCCATATAATTTCTTTCTATTTTTAGTAGAGATGGGGTCTCGCTCTTGCTCAGGCTGGTCTTGAACTCCTGAGCTCAAACGATCCACTTGCCTCGGCCTTCCAGAGTGCTAGGATTATAGACGTGAGCTACCATGCCCCGCCCAGCATAATAATCTTATGGGACCATCACCAGATATGTGGTTCATCATTGACCAAAAGTCCTTATGTGTTGTGTGACTGTATTTGATGCCTCAAAGGCTGTTTTTTAGAAGTTTTTTCTCCTCCTTTTTTCTTTTCTTTTCTTTTCTTTTGTTTCTTTATTCTTTTTTTTTTTTTTTTTTGAAACAGGATCTCACTTTGTTGCCCAAGCTGGAGTGCAGTGGCATGATCATAACCCACTGCAGGCCCAAACTCCTGGGCTCAAGTGGTCGTCCCACTTCAGCCTTCCAAGTAGCTGGGACTACAGGCTTGTGCCACAGCACCAGGCTAATTTTTAAATTTTTTGTAGAGATGGTGTCTTGCTGTATTGCCCAAGTTTCCTCCTTTTTTCTTATGTCAGCAGTTGAAAATATAGACAATGATTCCCTGGTGGTTCCTGAAACCACTTCAGGGAATTTACAAGGTAAAAATTATTTTCATATTACTATTAAGATGTTATTTACCTTTTTCAGTATACTGACATTTAAAATGATGTAAGGCTGTTGGCACCTTTGCACAGATTCAGGCCGTGGCATCAAACTGGCTAGTAGTCATTGTATTCTTCACCATTACACACTCTCAGTTACAAAAAAAAAAAAAAAGACCAGTGTGAGCAAGAGTAAGACCCCATCTCTACAAAATATAGAAAAATTAGCCAGGCCTGGTGTGTGCCTGTAGTCCCAGCTACTCAGGCAGCTGAGGCAAGAGGATTCCTTTAACCCAGGAGTTTGAGGTAAGCTAATAAATAAATAGATAGATAGTGTCAGTTCCATTTAAGAATGTCCTGGATGAAGCAGTGAAAAATATTTTTATTAAATCTTCACTTTTGAGTCTATGTCCTTTTAATATGCAGTGTGATAAAATTGAAGTATGTATAAAGTTACATACCAAAGTATGATAGTTGTTTTAAGGAAAAGCACTTAAATTATTGATTGAGTTGTGAACTGCCCTAGTCACTCTTGTAATAAAACACATTTTTTACTAGTAAGATTGGTGAGCAATTGTGTTTATTCAGACGGGTATTTGGCAGACATTTCCTTGAAAATGAACAAAGTGAGCTTGTCACTTTAAGGAAAACAACTAGCAATAAAGATTGCCAATGATAAGATTTGTGTTTTCAAGCAAAAATTTTAGAAAACTTGTATCTACCACTGTAAGCTTGACATCTTCCCATTACTTAAATTACTTTTCTGATGAAATCAGTGGTGATATCAATGAGTGTAATTTTTTAATATTATATAAAGAGGTTTGTCAACATTTGGAAGATGTCCCATATATTGCAAGATTTTTTCATTTTGCTGGTGGAAATCAGAACTCTTACTGGCCCTGGGTTGGTTCTGCTCCTTCCAATGGTTCTTTCCATGGCTTTGGTAATTTCCTCACATGCATGCACTGATTAGTGTTCAGCTGAAGACTCAAAGGTAATGCTGTGCAGACCTCTTGAGTTCTTTTTTTGCAGCTCTTTCCTTCTGTGCAGCTTTCTCCTTTCTAGATTCTGTCCTGTTAACTTTAGTTGCCTTGACTTCCCTAATTTCTCAACTCTGTTTCTTCAGCTGGAGGACCACTGGGCTCTATTCCAGTTTCTCCTCCATGTGTTGTGGCCTGGAACCTCTGGGTAGTGACTATAGCGATGATGGGGCTCACCAACTGTTTTTCCTCTCTCATGGATCACTATCCTGTGCTGCCTGTCGTTCATTGTCTGAAAACTGTTGTTTCATTTATGTTGTTCAATTTTGTAGTTGTTTAAACAAATCTGGTCACTGTTCTTGCATCAGGGCTGGTAGAGTTGCTAAACACAAGGCTTAGTGATTGATAAAGTATTTATAAATATAAAATATGTGTATTTAAAGAATATTTAAATATAGGCAGTCCCTGGGTTACAGACGACCCGACTTACAGCATTCAGTAATTCTGAACGGGTTCTCAAGGCTCCCCACAAGGAAAATTTATATTAAATAATTAAATTAATAATTCAGGAATTAGTTTCTTCCATGCACATAAACAAACCTCCATGATGTAAGCAGGTCTTTACACTAATGGCTAGTCCCATTGTTTATATGGTCACTTATGCACAGCATCACTTTATCTTAACTTTTATATTCGATTTTGTAAGTCTGTGTTTACCATTATGACCATGCCTCCAAAGTGAAAGTCCACTGCAAGCCCATGAGTCTGCAGCAAAGAGAAGGGTGATTACAATGGGAACAAAAGTAGAAATAATTAAGCATTTGGAGAAAGGCCAGATGCCATCATTCACTGGGAAAGCATTAGGCTTCAGTTGTTCGACTATCAGGACAATTATAAAGGATAAAGTGAGCATAATGGAACATGTGAAAGGCTGTGCTCCAATGAAAGCATCAATTATTACTAAATAGCATAGTGGATTAATTATCGAAATAGAAAGGTTATTATTGATTTGGTTAGAAGATCAAAATAAGTGTAACATTCCTATTAGCCTAGTGTTAATACAACATTAGGTGAATGTTACGTTTAATACTCTTTTCTAAAATTTCTCTTGTCTCCTATTTAAACCTTTATATGAGTTTGTTTCTATGTTATGTTTGTTTGAATTAAAAGAAAGAGCATGATAGTTTCTGTAACTTATTATACAATGCAGGGGTATTATTATAGTATTGTACTGTATTATTATGACCACATATGAGCCATTTTAGCTCCATTATTATTATTATTACCATATATGCACTGTTCATCAGGGATCCAAGTTACATACAAATCCAACCTAAAGACATTCTCAGGAACGCATCTCCTCCGTAACCTAGGGACTACCTGTATTATTTTTATTTCCTCTGTTAAATGCATCTGATCTTCTGAATAATACTGTTTTGGTGGGGTGCTTACTATGTAGAGAACACAGAAGTATTAGTTATTAACTGTTTCCTCGTATTAAATTTTATAAGTCACAAGAAAGTTTAGTCTTCTTTAAATGTTATCCAATGTAGTTGACTCATTAAATTGGGTTCTGTCATACTATTTTTCTGTGGTCATCAAACATTAGCAAGCTTCTTCATTCAGTTATGCAAATATTTGGCCAAGATACTTTTACATAGGAAATGATTTAAAATGTTTCTTTTAAATTATTCTTCCAAATTTTAAATGAAGGGCTATTTTATACATCCGTACAGTTGTGATGAGTAGCTCATAGTTTTAGAGTCTTGATTTGGTCACAAACTTATAAACAAATTTTTAAGTTTCTTTGGCATTCTTTTGAAATGTCAAACTTGACAGGAAGTGAACACAAAAGGGAGAAAAGCCTGTGGCTCCAAAAAAGCCAAAAAGGATATCTGTTGTATGTTTGTACGGTAGATCATTAACCTCTGGTGCACTTTGCACAAAGGTTTTATTAATAGTATTTACCATGAGACATTGTTAAAAAAAAAAGTTACATTTTACTCAGAGCTACTTCTCAGGAAGCCAAGTGAATTGCAAGAAGATGATTAAGCCACATGTAATAATGCTTTTTTAAAACATGGGTGAGGACAGTGAAGCAATATGATGCCATATTTACATTTATACAACTGTGCTACTATAATGAAAAATTATATTTTTAAAAGCTCCTCATGAGTTATTTCAAATAACCATGTATTTACTTTTTTGTAGCAAGGGGAAACATTTTAATTTTTAAAAACCTGATTCTTTCTGAAAACATAGCTAAGGCTTTAACCTTTCTCAATCTGACACAATGTAGTCCCAATATTTTCACCTTAACTTCCACAGCTAACTAGTAACTCCCGCTCGAGTGATTTAGGAGACGTGACTTCACTATTCAAAACGGGAATTATTTTATTTTGTTCTAAATATACCTTTGCTTTCAATCTCTCTCTTTTTCCGTTACTTTTCAAGTCATTCAGGCTTGAATACTGAGCATTGTCTCCTTTTTCTGTAGTTTGATACAGAGTCCTATAATTTTTTGAAAATACCATGTCTCAGATTTACTTCATTATTATATATTTTAAAAATCTGTTTCTTTATATTTCCCTGGATCAGACCATCACCTTTCTAGAAGTAATTTGTCTAAGGTCACCCAGTTGGCGTTTGAACCCAGATTGGTTTGGTTCAAAATTCTGTGTTGGTTTGTAGTAAAATGTTCTGTCACTGTCCTACATTACTTCTGTTGAATCATTCACACTGTTTTCATTACCACTATAATGTGTAGTCAGGCATATTAGTATAAAAGTGAGCAATATAAATAGTAAGTTAATTTTATTCTAAGTGAAAAAATAATATGTATATTTTTTATCATAGATAACAAGGTGTTTTGCATAGCAGCTGATTAGCAATAGGAAAGGGAAAGGTAACATTTTTTGACCAGCTCCTTTGTGCAGTGTATGTGATTATTGGTCTGATTTATTCCTCTGAAAGAAAGATTAAAAGAAGATTTTATAAAAAAGAGCAAACTGTATTGTAAGAGGAAGTACTAGTGTGTATATATATTTCATTCATGCAACTCTTAGAAATCAGACTTTAAATTTTTTCAGAATTCATAATGATTTAGGTTGAAATTAGGTATTTGTTTTTTTTTTTTTTTTTGAGACAGAGTCTCACTCTGTTGCCCGGGCTAGAGTGAGTGCCGTGGCGTCAGTCTAGCTCACAGCAACCTCAAACTCCTGGGCTTAAGTGATCCTACTGCCTCAGCCTCCCGAGTAGCTAGGACTACAGGCATGCGCCACCATGCCCGGCTAATTTTTTTTTGTATATATATATTTTAGTTGTCCATATAATTTCTTTCTATTTTTGGTAGAGACGGGGTCTCACTCTTGTTCAGGCTGGTCTTGAACTCCTGACCTCGAGCGATCCACCCGCCTCGGCCTCCCAGAGTGCTAGTATTGAAATTAGGTATTTGGATCAACTTTCAAGGAAATTAAAAGGAGGGGTGAGAATGAAGTAAAATGGAAAGCAAGTTCTATTTTCATAGACTGAAATGTTAGAACTGAGGTTTTGTTGTTTTACTTTTTCTCTCAGTTTTTAATAAAAGATTCCAAGTATGCCTAAAGTCATCTCTATAAGAATGAAAAAAAATATAAAGACAGAGAAGGGAAGAAAATACAAGAAGTCCATATCTTAGAAATAAAATTTTTCATACTGACCTTAGTTTTCTACTAGTGAACAAATACTCTAAAGAGAATTTAAAAATGTAGATATGCAGAAAAAATACAAACCAAAATAAGCATAGTAACTTAGTTCATTTGAATGGTTATCCACTGAAATATAAGTAGATGATTACTTAAAATAGACCTAAGACTATAAGCTCAATTTAATAAAATAACTATTTCTTCTTCATAATTGTTAAGGATCAATAAGGCATTTAAGTGGGTTTTTATGTGCTTCCTTATATGTTAAAAAAAGAACAACAACACACAGAAAAACTAAAGAAACGTGAGATAACTGTTACAAATCAGTGCAGTTCTTCTATACTAAATGCTTATGCAGGCAGGCTTGAGTTCTTCATCCAGAGCTGTTTGTTGTTTTAAACATAAAATCTTTTTCATGTGTAAACTTACGCTCAAATGACTTGCAGTGCTTGAGCCCTGTGTTTGACCCCTAAGTCTATTCTTTTTTCTATGTATTTTGCCCCTTATTTAATCTTTAAAACACTCTGACACACATGAGAAATTGCCAGAATTCACTGTGGACAAGTATTCACGACCTGTTTGTTCATGTTATCCCTTCCCACCACCCCATCCATAGTATACACATTACCTGTTCTCTTTGTCCATGAATTGACACAAGGGACTAAAGAAATTCAGAGATGTCCAAAAGAAAAAAGAAAAAAAATCCAACCATTCAGAAATGTCATATAAGTAGCTGATAGAAACTTGGTTTAAGGAGCAGTGTTTGGAAAAAAAAAGCTCATCTCTTCTTTACTTCTTTGGAATCTTTCCTGGTTATCATACAGACTAGTGTCAAAATGACCGTGACTTATGTATATGACATTACAGTATAGAAATAATAATGGATAATGTTTTTGCATGTGGCCTGTTACAGGTACTGTTAAGTGCTTAAATGTGTTAACTCATTTACTTCTCACAACTCTATGAAATAGATACTATCATCACCATTTCACAGATGAAGAAACTGAAGCACAGAGAAATTGAGATAATTTCCTTGTCTACAAAACTAGTTGGTGGTAGAGCCAGAATTTTAACTCAGGCTGTCTGGTTCCAGAGACTGTACTCTTAACGTCTATGTTGCCTCTCAGTGTGTTTACTGTTCGGTATGTGCATTGGCATGAGTAGTTTCTCTACTCGCGTTTTATCTGTGTTGTATCTTTCTCTTTGTGAGTGTTACTGTGCTGTAGCAGAAGGAGCCTAGGCTTTGGATTGCCAGATCTCACTTAATCTCCACAGAAGCCTGGAAGGGTAAACATTGGTATCCCTATTTTATAGATAAAGAAACCTGAGGTTCAGAGATGTCATATAACTTGCTTTGGTGTGGTTCTGAGCAAGTCATGTATCTCAGGTCTCCTTGTTTGTAAAATGGGGATAATAATACTTACCTTTCAGAGTTTTTGTGAGGAATAAATGAGCATTTATGAGAACAGTAATTATAGAAACTTCACAGTTGTTAGTACCCTTCACTTCATTCCCTTTCTTCTCCTATATGGTGATTTCTTGAGAACACAATTACACAGTCTTGGACCTGTTTATCCTGGCTTACTGTAAGTATGGAGAACTTTTGTTTTCTCCCAAGGCACCTCCCCTCCTCCATCACCTTCTCGAAATGGAAAAAGTTGAGGGGGAAGAAGGTTGTCACTGAACTCCAACAGTGTTTGCTGTTACACTGCAGTTGGAATTTGGTATATTGCTTTAGTTATGAATCATGTCAGTGATTACCCTGAGGGCAGTGTTAGTTACGATTCAAGTACAAACAAGTGAGGAGGTAGTAACTGCAGAAGAATAGCTAGGAAATATCCTCTGTACTTAACCTGTGGGAATGGAAGCACATGTACTCTTTCTTATTCAGAGGGTCTTATACATGGTCATGATGTTTGAGAATTCTTGAATATGGTCTTAAAATTTTCAGTTTGTAAACTTGCAGTCACATCTTAATTGGAATAGTGAGGAAGGGCTCTGGAATTCTGGATATGCAAGAAATAAAGAACAGATACATCTTTTGGGATATCTCTCCTAATTAGTGTTGCTTCTGAATTTCTCCCGCAAAATAAGAGGCTGTTATTATTGAATTTAGTAAAATTTTAGAACCACTGTAGGGCTGTTGTTTACCCTTAATTATAAAATAGAACAACTTTCTGGCTTTTCTCTTTTCCAAATATTTATGGCATGTTTTTAAAACTGAACTGTCATGACCCAGTCTATTTCAACGTATATGTATTTGCAGCTCTTGCATATGTGTCTTTATTAATTTACTTATTGATTCTTAATATTTTCTAATTTGTCAGAAATGGGCAAATATCAAAAGTATTTTTGGTGTCTTCCTGTAAGTGCTAGATTTAGAGCATGATAAGGAAATGCACAATAGGAAACAGCTGGGTTTGTTTCTTACCCTTTCAAAAAACCTTTTATTATTCCTGCTAAGTTTCAGTTGTTTCTTACCTTCATTAACTTTTAACAGAGAATTTTGCTTTAAGATTTTGATTGTATTCCTTAAGAATTCTTCAAAGACTAACATAAATCTGCCTTGCTGTCTTTTACATGTGTCCATTTTTTGCATTATACCCATTACATATTTTATGATAATTTAATTGTCTAAAAGTTTTTATATTTACATATTAAGTAATGCTAGTTTTTGTATTGTTTTGTCATTTTAGATTTTTTTTTCAAATGTTGAAATGAGAAAGGTGGAGAAGTGAAATGACTTGTCTTTTACTAATATATGAATCATAAACAAAACAAACATAGGATTCCCTAATCCAATACTAGACTCTGTTTCTTCTTAAAAATACAATCTTTTGCATTATCTTTCTGATAGGAATACTGGACACTTTTACTACTATGTACTTTTAGACCAGAATCTAATTTAGTTTAACCTATATATTTAAACAAGGTCTTCTGAAAATAAACTTTTCCACAGTTCAGTTCCAATGAAGAATAAATGGCCTGGGGAGATGGTGACTGGTAAAGATTGTCATGAGAATGCAGAAATGATGCCCCTAACCTTTGTAATGCTTTATTTAGCAACAACTCTATAATCCCCTGTAGAGAAACTATTTACACATGCCCTTTGCTTTTTCTAAACCACATGTCCATATTTTTTCCCTTCTCTTAAGTAGCTAAGATTATATTGAATTACATGTGTTTCAGTCTGTTTCATCTGAAGCAGTCTCATGAGACCGCAACATAAAGTATAGCAATTTTTGCCCAATAATTTTGAAACCAGTTATTTTGACCATAAGCAAAAATTACTTATCTGACATATGAGCAAAATGGTTTAATTTTTTAGAGCTAAGTCTTATGTAATATTTACTTTTAATAAACTCCTTCTTGTGTTCATAAAATACTGTACATAAAACCTTTTCCCTGAAAAGCCTAAATTTTAGCCCACTCTGAATGTATTACATTCATGTAATTAAATAAAATTTCTTTATTTTAAAATAAAAGATTATAACAAATGATCTATAGGTTTTATGTCCTTTTAAAATATGAGTTGGCAATTAATTGGTAAAATTAGTTGTAAAATTATCACTTTTAAAAGAAAATTAAATTGACGATTATGTTGTTCATAATATAAAGATTTGCTCTGTTTTGATGAAAAAAAAAACCCTTGTTATTTTTTAGCAGCAGTAAAAGGGTTTAAGTAGCATGAGTTTTTCTTAGATAACTTGGACTATGCAATTGCTTTTAAAAATGAGAATATTTCTGGTTCAAAATAGCAGACTGTGACCACACACTTTTATCTTTTTCTCTCCTTTCTCCGCCAAAACCTTACAGAAGTGACAGGAAAGAGCACACATAACCACACACACACACACACACACACACACGCACAATGAGAATGAAACCCAACAGCACTCAGACTGTGAAGTGGAAAAAACCACGGAGTGAAGTAGAGGGGTTGATTCATTTTTATGTGTACAAAGTAAATAAGGAATGGATGGATGGAGAGATAAAATAGAAAAAACTGCAGCACAGAATACACACAGGAAAAGGGCTGTGGTTTATGTGAGAGTCTTAGCCTCCAAGCTCAAAGTAGCAGATATTGAGTGAGGCAATAAACAGGAGAGTTTTCTAATACTATCGGGGAATTGCCCTCAAACATTAGCATGCATCTAAATTGCCTGGAGGGTTTGTTAAAACACACATTATAGATTGCTGGGCCCAACTCCAGAATTTCCAGAGTATGATCCAAGGATTTGTATTCCTAACATCTTTCTAGATGATGCTGATACTGCTGGTCTGGGCATTATACTTTGAGAACATGAAACACTAGTCCCCTACCTAAGGCTGTGCCAGCCTATAAGAATCAGGAAAATGTGCCTCCTCTGTAGTAATGAATTAGGAAAAGTTGCCCCTTTAGACACAGCAGCCCTAGGCATGGTATGCTGAGTTTAGGCTGATGCCCATGCTATTGTGCAGTGCATAGTAGCTGTATGCCTGGCCCCACACCACACCTAAATTTTGTGTACACATGCACAGGTCTAGAGTTTCCTCATGGTGCCAAAGAAAGCAGCAGAGTAGAAATTGAGGTACATCTAGACTTCTGTAACAGACTTGAACAGATAAATAAGAAAGCAATTCTTCCTAGAAGGAAAATACAACAAACTATCGTACTGTTAGGTTTTGTTGCTCCTTACTTTGTTATTTTGGGGCACCTCAGTTCAATGTCTGTCTATTTATTCCCACAAGAAAGACCAAAGAAAATGGAGATAATAAAGATAAGAAATGACAGCAAAAAATTTTCTAAAGCTAATGAAAGCTTGGTGAAAATTCAGAATTCTAAAGATAGTTAGAAAATTGTGAAAGCTTCCAGAGAGAAAAAAATAAGTTATTTACAGGGGAATAAGATGCAGATCAGCATTGCAGTTCTCATTAGGAATATGGGTGTTTAGTAACCTAAAATCCTTTATCTGACCTACACTGTGAAACCCGAGGGCAAAATAAAATAATTTTCAGACATGCAAGGACTCAGAAGGTTTATCTCTTGACTGTCCTTTTGAGATGAAATTACTGGTGAATATGCTTTGACAAAATGAGAAAGGAATCCAAGGAAAGGGCAATCATGGGATCTAAGAAAGAGTTAAACTATCATACCAGTTCAAAGAGGAAAACAGTGCAAAAATTCACAGGATGCAGCAGGCCTAGAAAATAGTTGATCCAAATGAGAAGTCAGATAGTGTCATAAAGAATGCCTTCAAGAACAAAGTAGTTTCTTGTAGCAATTGCGTGACCTTATCTAAATGGTGGGGATTTAACGGATACAGCTTAAAGTTGATAAATCAAATATTAAGAATTATGGTGATAATTCTTTTTTTAATTTTTATTTTTTCTATTTCAGAATATTACAGGGATACAAACATTTGGGTTACATGAATTACTTTTGTACAGTTTGAGTCAAAGTTATAAGTGTGTCTATCACCCAGATAGTGTGCATTGTACCTGTTAGGTGTGAATTTACCCATCTCCTCCTCCCGATAATTCTTGTATTGGAGTAGTATTGACAAAAAATTTGCCTTTTGTCCTTGGGCTTTTGAAGGATTAAATGAGCCATAGGTTTGGTAAAAAGGAGCAAATTTTATTTTCTTTACATTTTTGTGTATAAATATAGAACATTTATTATAACTACATTGATAAATACCCAGATTATATACTATGTAAGTAAATAGGTATTGATTATTAAAAATTAACCTTCACTCTGGTGTGCAAATAATAATCTGTTAATAGTTTGTTCTTAACTCTAGGCCCCTTCCTTCCAACCTCTACTCCCTCTCTTTCAGTCCTATGTTGGGCCCCATAGAGAATCCAAAGAAGTACAAACCATAATCCCATTTCCTCAAGGTGCTGCGTGTATCTAGTTAGGAAGATAAGACATAATCCATTGTAAAAAGATAACTAATGAAGACAGTATATCAAATAAGTACTACAGACAATAAGCATTATCAAAGAAGATTTTGTTTTAGGCTAGGAGTTGAATTGGGTCTTGTAGCATGGAAAGGATTTTAACAAAGAAGAGGGGCAGAGTGAGCTTGATAGACTGGGGCTGGGTGGGGAACCAAAATATTAAGGAAGTCAGGGCCATATTTTAGAGAACTTTGAACTCAAAAACTGGACTTTTCCCTCAGACAATGGGAAATCTGACAGCTTTTAAAACTGGACATTAAGTGAGAGACATAAAGTAGTGATTTAATAATGGAACTGACTGAGCTGTCTTGAAGGGGTTGAAGGGCAGAAACTAGGAAGCAGGCTGAGTAAGGGAGTAGTTGCAGTACCAGTATGACAGTGGCTATTAAAAGGAAGGAATGGATGAAAGTCATGTGACTAAATGAAAATCATAGGATATAGAATAGATCTTACAAATTATCTAGTCCAAAACCCTTAGCTAAAGATGAAGAGGTCAACATAGAAAGGTTAAATGACTTAACCGAAGTTATACACGTTTGTAGAAAAGCCCTGATTAGAACTACCGTCCCTCTTTTAATAGATCTTTAAGGTTTATTCATTCAACAAATAATTATTGAAACCAGTTATGTGCCAGGCACTAATATAAATGAAGTTCTAGGGTTTATTTCCCCCCCCCCACCCCCCATCCTTGCTGGCTTTAGTTTTTGGACTATGTAAAACAGGAGGTGGCACATACAGCCCAGTCTGACCACCTGTTTTTGTAAATAAAGCGGGCCTAAAATATTTGCTATCTGCCCCTTGAGGAAAGTTTGCCAATTCCTGATGTACAATGTTAATATACTTTCCTAAGTCAAAACTACACAAACAAGTATAGTCAGAGTATATAGTCCTATGTTTCTTTTTGTAAAAATATGCAGGTATATGTATGTTTTCTTATTTTGCCTTTTTCTTTCACAAAAGGTAACATACTATGTGTGTTCTTTTATACTTTGCTTTTTTCATTTAACATCACTTTCTGTAAATTACTCCATATCAGTTCATAGAGATCTTTTTCATTGTTATAGCTGTGTAGTACTACATTGTGTGTATTTACTGCAGTCTATTCAACCAGTCTTCTATGACTGGACAGGAGTAGTTTCTAGTGTTTTCCAATTTCAAATAATACCATGATGAATAACCTTGCACATGTATATTTTTATATAATTGAAATTGTGTCTTCAGGGTAAATACCTAGAAGTGAGAATCCTGGGTCAAAGGGTAAATATGTATGTGTGAGATATTACCAAATTTCCATCCATAAAGCTTGTACCATTATTCATTCCCACCAGCGATTTATGAAGGTCCCAATTTCTCCACAAGGGTTGCTAACTTCATTTTGCTGAGTAATGGCATTTAAATATTCTTCACATCCATCATCACCATCCTTTCAAAGAAGAATTTCTCTTATTTTAATAAGAGAGAAAGGACATCAGAATAAATAAGAACCCTTTTAATTATATAAATATAGTTCTTACTGTGATTATTTTTTCCTTTGCTAAAGACAAATGCATGTCTACCCCTTATTAGAGGAATCTTTTTAAAATGTAAATCTGATCATGTCTCTCCTATTTGAAAATTTTCAAGACTTTCCACATACTGTCAGCCTATAAGGCCTAAAAGTTACACGTAAGATCTCAGCACCTCTTTCTCTAGCCGCTTTGACTTTGTTTTAATCCTTTCAGTATACCAACTTCTTTCCCACATGGCCTCAGTATGTGCTACTCCTTTGCCACCATTAAAGAATTAGACAAGCCAAAAAAAAAACTAGGGGCAGCCAGGTGGGGTGGCTTGAGCCTGTAGTCCCCACTACTTGGCAGGCTGAGGCAGGAGAATCGCTTGAGCCCGGAATTTGAGTCCAGCCTGGGCAACATAGCAAGACCCTGTCCCTCTCTTAAAAAACAAACAAACAAAAAAAATGGATTCTATCCTGGTTCTGCCTTAACTTGTTATGTGACTTTGTGTAAGTTATTTAACCTTATAGTTCCTCAGTTTCCTCAGTCTAAGGTGTAGCTGTATAAGAAGACTACCAGGCCCTTTCAGTTCTAAATTGTGAATTTTCCAGAAGCCATTTTGATAGGAAGATAATAGAACTCAGCACATCCACCCTATGGCTATTAACTGTAACTCAGCTGTAAGTATAGAAACACATATTTGTTTCTTATTTACTTAAACTTTAATTATTTTCAAAAGTAGCTTAATTTTTTTAATCTATATGAGTAAAGCAAGTTTTGAATTTGAAAACTGATTATTGAATTCTTGAATTATCCCTACTTCTGGGGTCCTATCTCTTGGATTCTGTTTTTAACACTGCTTTTCAGATGAAAGATAATTTTGTACTCTTTTAAGAGGTTATTGGAATAAATCTTTTTTGGGGGGGTTGAGGGGACTTGATAGAGAGAGGTCTGGTCTGTTGCCTTTAATTGATGTTCTTTGTACTTTTATAAAACTGTCAGACATAAGGTAAAAATGATGAAAGAGATAAAAATTTCAGAATTAGAGATTTTAGAAGTATGTACCTGTTGATCTCTGGAAAATGTTACTAAATAAGTAATATTGTTGATTATTAAATACTGTGGTCAACTTAAATATGTTCCATGTCCTTATGTTTGTTCATTAGTCCCCTTTAACTTGTAATTTATTTCTTAGAAGTCATGTCATAAATGGGTAATTCAGTTTCTAGGCAAGCCCCAAAACTTTTAAAAAGCAATTTACTTTAGGGTTACTTTAAGATTTCGTCCAAGCCTAAGCACTGTTTATAAAATTGTTTCTGAACAAATATTCATTCACAGCTAAGAACGTTAGGTCACATTTTCCCTCATTTGTGACATCCAGAATTGGATTGGCATGCAGGCACTAAAAAAAGTTGGAGTGCTAGAAGGTAGTAAAGATTCTTCTAGGCAATAGTAACTTAATATATTGACAAAAGACAAAAGTACCTGGTTCATTAGGGGTCCAAAATTACAGGACCGAAAAGCAGTTGCTTCACTCTTAATAGCTATGTACCATTCATAAATTAAATGTTTAGCACATGAAAATATGAAGTTTGCTCCATTTTCTATTTTATATTTCTTTACTGAGTGGCTAATTTCTTTAAATGCCAGTATTTATGATTAGGATTTATATTTCAAATTTACTTTCAGTATTTTGAATGTAGGATATTAAAGGTTGCTGATAACTCCTTAAGTAATGTCTTCAGTTTCTTTAATTTTCTGTGGATATATTAGGTACAATACATACGTTTTATACTTTTTTTTGAGGAGGTATTTACTTGATATTTTCTTGTAAAAGATAACTTCTAAGTTTCTAACTGCTTTCCATACCCGAAAAATGTCTCTCTTACTCTGTTCCTCTGAAGGGAGTTAGTGTGAGAAAGATTAGTTAAATCACCTACTCCTTTATGAAGATGTTAAAAACAATGGGCACAGTTTTTCTGGGGGAGGGCAGGCTTGATGATATCATTTTAAGGTAATAAAAAGTAAAATCATCAGTTCTAAAATTAATATAGGTTTTCTAAGGAAAAATGAAAGAGAAAACCCTTGGAATATATAATTTACCTTAAAGTACAACACTAACAAAGGAAAATAACTTACGATTTTGTTCTAGTACTCTTTTTGTCCATATGGATAAGATTTACTAAGTCTTTAAAGTTCTAGATGAGAAAACTGTATTTGTTATCTGTTATGTATTATTTTATGAAGAATATTACAAAACTTTTGATTCATGTATCTTCCTTTTGACAGTAGGGCAACCAAAATTTCTCTAGTGAACATAGAAATAACAACTATCTAATGACTGTTTTGCTTGTATTTTAAAGTACTATTTATGCTTTGTGATCATGCCTTAAGTTTTACTCACAGTCTTTAAGCTGAGGAAATTTCAGAGAAATCTGTTATAGAATTCCCCACCCCTTTCCTCCAGATCAGTAGGTTGTTAGCTGCTTTTTAACTCAAAAATATATGTTTTAAGAGTGCTAGATGTATTTTTGTTTACTTAACTGTGATATCAAATAAAGTGGCTTCAGGTCAGTGGAAGAAAACACATTTACAGTATATTTGGGATGTGAAGGAACATGCTTAATTTCTTCACCAATTTTTTTAAAGGATTTATTTTGCTTTAGATTTATCTAAAGGAAACCATGGGTTCCTTAAAAAAAAAAACCCTCCTGTAACTTTATTGAAAATGGGTTTGCATGTCTAGCAAATGATTGTGAATTTTCTGAAGTCATTGCAGCCCGAACCCACAGAACAGCAAAAATCAAATTTAAATCTTAAAGAGTGTTTGTCCAAGTAGTATTTAGGACTTGAAAGATTAATATGGTAAAAATCAGATAGTTGAATGCTAAATTCAATTACATGTTCTTTTTCTCAAATAGAAAGCACTCTTTTTTAGTTAACTTTGGAAGCTGCTTGAATTTTGCGGGGAAAAAAAGGATATGTTGGAAAAAGAAAAAGTTTTAGTAGGGTTGGTACTGTTTTTCTAGATTATACCTCAAAGCCATAACTTTTTTATTTTTAGTGAAGTGAAAATGCAGTTGTGTTTAGTATTTGGCCTTGTAGTTTTGTTGCTTTTTAATGTAAGGAACTGTGTCCTTCCTTAAATTATTTTGACAGACAGTAACATTTTGCCTACTTGAAATAACATTTTCAGCTATTCAATATTTGCCTTAAAATGGTCAGAACAGGGAAGGGAAATAACATATGTACATGCACTACATGATGTTTCAGTCAATGACAGAGGGCATATATAACAGTGGTCCCATAAGCTTATAATACCGTATTTTTACTGTATCATTTCTGTTTAGATACACACATACTTACCATTGTGTTGTAATTGCCTACAGTTCTTAGTACAGTAACATGGTGTACGTGTTTGTAGCCTAGAAGCAATAGACTATACCATATAGCCTAGGTGTGTAGTAGGCTATACCATCTAGGATTGTGTAAGTACACTCCATGATGTTTGTGCAGCGACAAAATTAGTTAAAACTCGTTACAAGTGACACATGACTGTATATAACTTTCAAAGTGCCAAGTACTGTATTTCACTATCTCCGGTGTTTCTCTGACCTAACATATTTGAAACCCAAGTTCTTTATTGTGATATAAATGTACCTTTAAAATACACTTCTGATAGTATTTTATTTTTAAAAAACTTACTTAGCAAAATAACATTTTATTTGTTTTCTCCCTCTCAATTTTTGTGGCATATATCATTTTGAAATTGGGTGCTGTTATATACAGTAAATGAATTCAAATAGTAACTTCAAAGCACACCATATAGGTAGCATCTGCCTTTTACAAATCGCCTACAATGAAAGACAAAAACTCCAAAATGTTACCTGTGTTACTGCTTGAGATCTTTAAATAGCATTAATATGTCATACTATAGAAGACTACTACTTTGTTTTTTTGGAAAATACGCTAAAACTGATTTATTATTTCAACTTTACTTTCTCATTTGTTATTGTAGTTTAAGAAACATGATTAGTAGTTTTAATTCAAAATTAAATAAAACTGAGATATATGGTTAAATAAAAATATTAGTTACTTATAAGTAAATCATTTGGTATAAAAATTTAGTAAATCATTTAATATAAAAAGGAATTCAATGACAGTACAAATAGTCACTGCTTGACTTAAATCATAGTCACCTTTAGACATTGAATAACATTTTAAGAGATTTTTTTTAATGAAGGAAAAAATGAAAATGGCTTAGAAAAATAGAGTAGAGTATATACAAGGATAGAATATATTTTAATGCTTACATTGAATACAAATTTTCTTTATACTAAAAACTTTAAAATGTCCGTGTGTTTATTTTCTTTTGGAGGTGAAGAAATAGTTTGTCCAAGGAAACACTCCTCAGGGTTGAAGGAACTTGAAAGTTCTGTCCTGGTGAAGTCCCAGTGGTTTTATTTCAGACAGCTTATATTGTAGATTCATTGTCAAATATCTTATTTTTTAAGGCCTGTAGATTGTGTTGGATAAAATTCTCTGTGCTTTGAACTTCAGAGAATCTGGATTCACTCCTCCTAACAGACCAGTTTTTCATTTTTATTGAATTCTGAATTGTGTCCGATGTAAAGTAGTAAACTATAGGATCGAAACAGCAGTTTGAAACAGCAATGCAGAGAGTGACTGGGTACATTGTCCTTACTGCCGCCACTACGGAGCAATTAACAAATGTTTGCGTTCTCATAAGAGAATATAAAATAAGATTGATATTGTAAGGTACAAAACAGAAACAGAATATAACCAAATGAACAAAAATCATTTTTAAAACCTTAGTTTTGTTTATTTTGCTTCTACTTAATGTAACAGGTTTATTTAAAGTTCTTAGCACCATACTAGAACAAGTTACGTTTAAAATTAGGGGAATAAAAAATCCCACTACTTCAATGAAAATTACAATCCTTGAGAGATACGTTTTCCACGTGGCATCTGGGAAATTTTCAAAGCAGGCTTCTGAAGAGGTATTACTGTTACTCATAGAGTGGGTAGACTGAAAAAAAACTGCTGGTGCACTGCCTCCCATTACAGTTAACCACACAGCAATGCAAACAATCTTTGCATTTCTTTTGGTTCTTAGAGTCTTTGACTTAAATGGGTAGACAATGGCCAGAAATCGATCTACACTAATACAAGTTAAGAACAGAATGCTTCCATACATGTTGGTATAAAACAACATCACAGAAATTTTACAAAGTAAATCTCCAAATGGCCAATTCCGTGTTGCAAAGTAAAAAATCCTGAAGGGTAAAGTAAAAACAAAAAGCAAGTCTGACATTGCCAAGTTAATCATGTACGTTGTAGTTTCATTTCGCACTTTGAGGGTGCAGATAAAAATGTATATGGCAACGCAATTGGATATTAACCCAAGCACAAACACCATGCTGAACATGCACCCATACAAAGTGTATTTAAAGGAGTCATCATAGTGGCATTGGGTGCTGGTACTGCTTACCATCATAAAGGCACGTCCAGTTTTCAGTGTGGAAATCCTTTTGTCAGCGACAGTCTCCTTTGGTATTCAGATTGTGACCACAGTAGCCTCCAATTTATTTGCAAATTATGGATCTTTGAGTGGTTTTATGAATATTTCCTTTTTCTCAGGAATCTCCAAAGGAAACATGAAATTTGTTGTAAAGATTCCACTTGGTTCTTCAAAAGGAAACTATTCTCATTTTGTAGTCCCCAGAAAATCCATGAATCCAGGGTTTAGTTAACTGATGAGCAACCTTTAAAAAATGCAGTCAATGAAGCCAACCCATAGGATTATAAATTTAAAGAAAAGCTGCGTTCCCGTGGCAGGAGTAAAACAACTCGTCTTGTAAACTTGTGTTTCAGTAGTCAAGATGAATATTCCAAAGTTGATTTTTTTTAATGCTCCTCCGGAATGTTTAAGCTTGAGTTATCAATCTTATTTTGCTTTTCAGTGCAGGGTTTCAGGGACTTAAACATTCCCAGTTTGTCCTCCTTTACTTCTTGCTCCTTTTAAATAAAGTTTTCCGATTCGGTTTTCTTGCAGTGGATCCCAGGTGGTGGTAAGCAGAAGAGTCTTTTAAAGTTTCCGAAATAAATTCCTAAGCATGTTAGCTCTCGCTGAATTGAGGTCTTTTCCTTAGTTGCCAGCTGTATTGTGAGTTGGGCTTTCTCTGAAGTGAAAAAGAAAGGCTTGCTAGATTTGTAATGTGACATCACAGGAAGAAGAGGCTGGGTTTGGACAAAGAAAGGTTTCAGCCCAGTGTGTTTGCAGTTCCTTTAATCTGATAATCTGTCTGCTGGGAATATACCTAGGAGGCTTGCAAATGGTCGCTGACTGTTTAGCTGAGCCAGCCATCTGCCTCTTAACTCTTTTTGGTGGAAATGCTTTCAGGGGTGCTGGCAACCTCTCAGAGTTGTTTTTGGTTTGTTTTATTTTGGTAGTAATAATTGAAAGCAAAAAAAAAAAATCAGTATTAAACCTGTTTTTCTTTTATTTGAATGCTTTTGTGTTCGGGGTGTAACTTTTTTAAGAAATAAAACGCATATGGGTACGTTATTTATAAATTGAAATTGTTAATGATATCTTAATATAGCATTTTAAAGAACTGTTTAATGACTGTTAAAAAGACTTTTAACCTTTAGGTATAAAAAGGATTTGACTGACAGACCAATGGTAGTTCTGCTACTCTTGGCTTCTGTTTTTCCTATTTACTCCTCAAAATTTAATTTAATTTAATTGATATGATTTTGAGTAGTTCTTATCTTGAGTCTCTTTAGCTTTTGACAAATGATTTTCTAACATTCTTTTCTCTTTCCTATTAAATTGAATTAATATTTTAGAGCTGTTTCAATTTTTAAAGTACCCCTCTCACCAAAGAATAAATTCAAGAATGTTTTAATCCTTGACAGCATTAATGTTTTTATGGTGTTAATCTTACTTTACCCAGGAACTTAAGCACAAAAAGAAGTTGCATCCTTTTAAACAAAATGGTGATTTTTTTTTTTTCCCTCCTAAATTGATTGAAATGAGTTTTGGACAATAAAAGTTCTATTACTTGGCTAAGTTCATAATTTTGTTTTCACCACCAGCAGTACCTGCTCTCCCAAGCTCTTTCCTTAACCCCCTTAATATGAATGACGTTAACTATAACTGTATATATAACTATATACATTAACTATATATAACAGATTTTGTCTTCATTTAAAAGTTGCTGAGTGGTTTCTCTATATATTTATATTTAAAGTGTGCTCATATTTTAAAGCCCCAGAAATCAGAAGAAGAAAATATATGTAGGGTAAGAGTAGTTGAATGTAGATGTTATTTCCTAGAGATTAAGGATATCTCAGCCTCTGAGATACATGTTTTTCTTGTTTTAAACTATCATTTTTTGAGAAAAGGCTAGATCCAGTTGTGTTTTACTTTATTATTTTTTACGTAAAAATTTCTTTTTCTTAGGGGAAAAATTTGCAATGTTGTTTTTTTAATTAGGTTCAGTTTGGGCTGAAACTCTTCCTTTTGGGTATCAATTAAGGAATTTAAGAGCAATTTATTTTTCCCTCATAAATTACTTAGCTAATTTAAAACTAACATGTTACAGTAATATGTTACTATTTTGTACTACTGTCTCATGCTCAGCAACTTTTGTTGTTTATTAACAAATTATATTTCTGTTGTTTTGACTAGGAAATTTATCTGAATCAAATGACAAGCAGAACAGATGAGTAGTATTTATAACCAATAAACTTAGAACTTTGAAGGGCTAAATTTCTTTATATCACATTTGGTATGGAAAAAAGGTACTTGTGTGCTCATGTTAGAAGGCTGGTAGAAACTTTGAGCAGTAATGAAAAAAGGAGTGGTTAATAAGTTTGTGTTTTTGGCCGGGCGTGGTGGCTCATGCCTGTAATCCTAGCACTCTGGGAGGCCAAGGCGGGAGGATCACTCGAGGTCAGGAGTTCAAGACCATCCTGAGCAAGAGTGAGACCCCATCTCTACTAAAAATAGAAAGAAATGATCTGGACAGCTAAAAATATATATGGAAAAAAATTAGCTGGGCATGGTGGCACATGCCTGTAGTCCCAGCTACTTGGGAGGCTGAAGCAGAAGGATTGCTTAAGCCCAGGAGTTTGAGGTTGCCGTGAGGTAGGCTGACGCCATGGCACTCTAGCCCAGGCAACAGAGCAAGACTCTGTCTCCAAAAAAAAAAAAATAAATAAGTTTGTATTTTCGTTGAAGAAAAGTTTTCTGTTAATGGTTATTTAGAAAAGCATAAAATCTTAGTAATCTACTTTCAAATTGATAGTCTCCTCTTTAGTCATCTTTAAATAATGAAATATATGCAGTCGTATGCCCTGCCCTTGACTACTTTTACTTTCATTTTGAATATGGAACTTTCTTAATCAAAGAAGATGTATTAATTCTTTATTGGAATATTCTTCCACATATTGTCGTCAATCACTTGACTTGTTACTCACTTAACTGTTCATCTGTAGTTTTTTCACGTTTGAATTATTGGTGCTTAAAAATGCATAGATCACCATTTGTTGAATTAAGCTTTTCATTATTATCAGTATATTAGTAAATGTTTGTAGTAATATTTAAATGATTCTTCATCCTGAGTAGATTCTTATATGTTTGCTGATGAGTGAATCATATCAATAAACTTCAATTTTGTGGCAAGTACTTTATACTGAGAAAGAGCAGTAGCAGAGGGGTTGTTTCAAGAGGAAGAAGATAATTGAATGTGGATTCTTTGAGATATTTAATTTGACTTCCAATTAAGTAACCATAGTGACATTAGATACTTTGAAAAATCCTTAGGTTAGGATGTGAAAAATATAAACTAATTACTTATGAAGAGAGTTAAATCAATCCAGGGGATCAATTATATTTAATAGATGTTTTTGCATTTGATAGACTCAGACAAATTTATTTTTATGTGAGATCTGTATACTTCTGGAAGTTAAGTCTGGGAATCAATTTATTTCTTATATGGATGGGGGGAGTGAAATAAGAAAATCAGAGCTGGACAGAAGTTAAAGTTGGTAAAGACAAATCTTATTCTGGACTATTGCAATATTGGACATATAAACTGATTTAAAATATAGTGTACACATACAACTAATTTGAAATACAGTGAATCTCATTATGTATCTCTTCAGTTTTCAAAATTTAATTACATCAAGAAGCCAGGTAAGTAACCAGCTAGCCTATAAAGTAGATCCGTTTTATTTATCACTACAGTAATGGTATACATCATTTAGTTGTGTAACTAGTTTTTTATCAGTTTGAGAGAGAGTATTCTGTTAGTTAACTATCAAAAGTTTAAGTATTCGAGTAATTTCTGAGTTCTTTACTAAATGCTTCTGCAACTGTGGCTTCGAGGAGGCAGGAAACCTGATTTATCCATGCCTGATTCAAAATAGGCTCATGATAATGTTTGTTGAACAAATAAACCTTTACTGAACCCTGATTATAAATAAGCAGTGTATAAGGTCAGTTCCTCAGCCATTCTTCCTTTCTCTTCTTTTTCATACTGGTTATTTCTGGCCTTGATAGTAATACCAGTTTTATCTTGCCCCTTCCTCTTCCTTCTCACTGTCACCTTTTTGGATAAACCCAGTTACTCTTATCTCTATGATTGTTATAATGTCTTATCTTCTCTCCCCATTTCTAGTCCTACCCTCTTTCAAGTTCCTCCTCCCAGACCATCAAGATCAATTCATGAATGAAGTGACTATTTATTTATTTATTTTCTTCTTGCTTCCAAAAAGAATTTCAAGCAAATTATAATTTTTAAGTGAGCATAGAGTCAAAACTGATAGAACTAAACATTTAAGATTTTAGCATTTTATGAAATATACATTATACCTTACTAAAAAAGTTTAAGAAGCAAGTCAGTGTAGAAGAGTTAACAATTTAAAATATGAGAAAGGTAAGAGAAAAACATTAGTCATATTTATTATTCTAAAATTTATTCATTTTGAAATGCAATAAATGTTTCCAAAAAGGAAAAAAAAAAATCTTACATTTTGTGGTTCTAAGAAAACATTTTTTGGTAGATTAATAAATTACATGTGGTAATTTGGTTTAATGCTCTGGTAAATTTGACAGTCTAGTTCAAAGGATCTTCACCTGGGGCTCTTGAAATCTCTGAGACCCCTGTTGTATACATTTTCCCCCCCTGGGGCCTGGTTGCATAGCTTTTATCAGGTTCTCAAACATCACTGTAACTAAAAACAGATAAGAAACACAGATCTCAAGAAATGAAGGATTAGCAAATCCTGCAGGCTATTCCCCTGGAGTATCTGGTAATATCTCTGAAATATTTTGAAAGATTTTCTCTATGGACAGACTACAGGAAATCTAGACCGTTAGTAGATAGATTCTTTATGAATAAAATAAAGAATTATGTATGTAGGCAATAAAATTTAAATCTATAATTAAAAAAAAATTAGTGTGAAAGTGTTGTGTAAAGTGCACCAGGCAGAAACTCAGAGAAGCTTGGTATGCTCTAGGATTGTGGTTCCTTTGCTGTAGAAAGAAGGGAGTTGGACTGCACAAAGGGCCCTTGGCTGCTTCTATATCTGATCTGATTCTCTGAATACTTTGAATGTTTAAACTGCCAGATTGGATTTTTTCACTCTTAGGTACAACAAATCAAGGAGTCACTTTTCATTCTTTATGTTTAAGGATTTCTGATTTAAAACCAGGTTGTACAAGAAACGTGTGCAAGAAATATTCTCTGCTTATGCCAAGAATCTCATAATGCAAGAAGAATTTTTAACTATTTTGCTACACTATAAATATTAAAAATTTTTAAAAAGCCTTTCCTTTATATTTCTATAGCATACTTCTTTAAAAGACCTCTCTTTTCCAAAATAAGATATCATGTTCTTTTACTATAAAATTGATGAAAAAGGAATTCATTAAAATCTTAAAATATTCTCTTATTAAAAGTTTGGAGGCTGGCCAGTTGTGGTGGCTCATGCCTATAATCCTAGCACTGTGAGAGGCCAAAGTGGGAGGCTTACTTGAGGCCAGGAGTTTAAGACCAGCCTGGGCAACATAGTAAGAATCCCATCTCTACAAAAATTTTTAAAAAATTAGCTGAACATGGTGGCACATGCCTGTAGTCCCAGCTACGTGGGAGGCTAAGCTAAGAGGATCGCTTGAGCCCAGGGATTCGAGGTTGCAGTAAGCTGTGGTCATGCCACTGTCTTCCAGCCTGGGCGACAGTGAGACCCTGTCTCAAAAAAAAAAAAAAAAAAAGAAAAAGAAAAAGAAATTTTTTTTTGAAGATTATAATTGGAGTTGAACCTAAAATAACATTGAGAATAGGGCATATGCAAAAAAATTGGATGAAATAGGTGAAACCTAAACAGAAATAAATTTGTTCAAGTTCACAAGAAATGTATGAAACAGTGATGTTTTTAAATGTAAGAAAAATTCTAAATTTATTTTATTCATGTGAATGCTGCAAATGTTTGCCATGGTGAAATGCAACTCTTTGAGGATCCTTTTCCATCTCTAATTTACACTTACGAAAAAAGCAATTTTGGGTTCTTTTGACACTCATGATAAATTTTCTGTTTAGGTTTAGAAATGAACAAACCTTTTTCAATTTGAGAACTGAACATTTGTAATTTATGTTGACATAACACTTATTTTCTATAAAAAGATTTTTTAGCTTAAGAGGAAAATTTACTAAATTCTGACAAATTTATTATTACCATAAGTACTGATATCATTTAAAGGTGATCTACCTTCTTGTCATTATTGCAAATGATACTTTATGTTACTTTGTACTGAAGTGCGAGTCATCTACCCAAGTTCAACAAGTTGAACCAGGGTTGGGTGGGTGTAGACGAGAAAAGATTTAAAAGGGTGATGAATGACGTTTATAGCAAAGTAAAAGTGGATGGGAGTGATGGTTAAAGCAGGTTCAAGTAATTAGGGTAAAGGAGGTTAAGAGGAGTGGGAATGCTATTGTGGTGTAACATTTAAAACTTGAGTAAGCATATTTATCTCTGCCTACACTAGAGTTGTGCCTTCTTATGTTTTATCCTATCTCTGCCTGCTACCCCGCCCTCATCTCCACCTCTTAAAGTCCTATCACATTTTTCTGGGGAATCCTCTCAATTTCATCAATTCCTTTTCTCTACTACCACAGTGCATAGTTTGCCTTGCTTTTAAGACATATTCATGCAATTCAATTAAGATTAAAAAAACAAATAATTGCAATACAAAATATAATAAGAGATATTTGTACAGTGTAGAGATGAGAGTCTACCAATTCAGTAAAGGGCCTCCCTTGAGGAGATAATGTCTAATGAAGGCTAGCCTTTACAGTTAAAGAAAAATTTCAGATTTCAGGTCTTGAAGGCTGGAGCCGTTCCTGGTTAATAATGTCTTAGTGTAGCCCCATTAGTTTCTGTGGAAAACACAGAAAATTATTTGAGTGACTAATTTCTTCATTCCCTCAAGGATGCTACATAATCTAGTCCTATTCTAAATTCCTAGAAGAGAAGTTAATTCTTCACATATATCTTACATTTTGGAGCCTCAAGGCTTAATTTGGTCATAAAATCTCAGGTGAGAAAGGTTAGGTGGGTTGTAGTTTTCAAAATATTTTCACCTACTTTAGAAGCAGCAGTGTAGAGAAAAGACCAATCTGACTAGGTGTTAAGTGACCTGAATTCTAGTCCCAGCTACTAAAAATTAATTTGAAAAAGCCGGGTGTGGTGGTGCATGTCTGTAGTCCCAGCTACTTGGGAGGCTGAGGCAGGAGCCCAGGAGTTCAAGTACAGCCTGAGCAACACAGCAAGACTCTGTCTCTTAAAAAAAATACTAATGTGACCTTGAGCAAACAATTTAACTTCTCTGTTATATATTTGTGAAAGAAGAATATTAAATTAGATTTCTAGAATTGTTTTCAGCCCTTAGCTTTCTATCTAATTTAATCTTCACACTAATTTTGAATGACAGAAAGAATATATATTATTGTCTCCATTTTACAGATCAAGAAACTGAAATTCAGAGAAGTTGTGACTTGCCTAGGATTAAATGACAAAGAATGATAAAGCCAGAACTAGAAACTGGGTCCTCACTAGAAGTACCCAACCCAATTCCTTACACATGTTTGTCAAATGAAAGAATACAACTCAATGAGTGCATGTATAAAGGGGTAGAAGCAGCATTGTGATTTTTTTTTTTTTTTTTTGAGACAGAGTCTCGTTCTGTTGCCCAGGCTAGAGTGAGTGCCGTGGTGTCAGCCTAGCTCACAGCAACCTCAAACTCCTGGACTCAAGCAATCCTCCTGCCTCAGCCTCCCGAGTAGCTGGGACTACAGGCATGTGCCACCATGCCCGGCTAATTTTTTCTATATATATTTTTAGCTGTCTATATAATTTCTTTCTATTTTTAGTAGAGATGGGGTCTCGCTCTTGCTCAGGCTGGTCTCGAACTCCTGAGCTCAAACGATCCGCCCACCTCGGCCTCCCAGAGTGCTAGGATTACAGGCGTGAGCCACCGCCCCCGGCCAGCACTGTGATCTTGAGATCCAAAATCCTTGATTTCTAAATTTTGACTTTACCATGGGCACAGTATGCCTTGAACTTTAGAATGGATATAACATGCCTTTTTGACCTTATGGATGGTTTTCAGAACAGAATTAAATGAAAATACATTTTGAATGTAAAATTTTAAAAAGATACTATTATAGATGAAGTAGGCTATAATATCTTAATTTTACAAAGGTAAAGGTAAGTTGTAAGAAGACATGGAACAATAAGATTCTGTTTTGTTTTCTTGACCAAATAGAATGCCTGTGTTTTAAGTATGCCAGATAAAGATGGATACATTTAATATACCTTTTTAGCACTGATAATGCACAGCAAATTTAAATATTCAAATAGACACAGTCTTTGCTTATAAAAACCATATGTATTTCTGAGTTGGTTTGTGTAGTAGTTAACACATTGTATTAGTCTTCATACCGTCTAATGTTGGAGCTAGCTTTAGATCTAGAACTTAAGAATACAAGCCTGCCTTACACCCATTATAACTTGTTATTCGCTACATAGCTTAGCTCTTCTTCCAGTCACTCAGGTACAGCTGAGGAAACTGAAACTGTTAACCACTGCTGATTTTTACCAGAGCTGGAACTAGAATCCTACTTTCTTGACTTCTAGTCAGGTTTTCCCAATGTAACAGGTAGCTTCCAATTTTTCTGTTTTCTCTGTCTTTTTTCTTTTCTTTTTGTGAGAGACAGAGTCTCGCTCTATTGTCCAGGCTGGAGTGCCATGGACCAATCATAGCTCACTGCAGCCTCAAACTCCTGGGTTCAAGCAATCCTCCTGCTTCAGCCTCCTGAGTAGCTGGGACTACAGGCATGCGCCACCATGCCTGGCTAATTATTTTATTTTTTTGTGGAGATAGGGTCTTGCTGTGTTGCCCAGGATGGTCTTGAGTCCTGGACTCGAGCAATCCTCTACTGTTGGCCTCCTAAAGTTCTGGGATTACAGGCATTAGCCACCACACCTGGCCTCTTTTTTTTTTTCTTACTGACATAGGAAACTTGGTTCATAGCTCAGGTGAATATTAAGCAAAGAAGAATATTGTTTTTATATGTATATATACCCTATATAAAGATAGACATTTTGAAACACTAAATTCCAACATATGGCAGAAATTTAACTTAAAGTTTTCTATCCTTCTATAGAGTATAACAACCGTGCTTCATTTTGAGCTTCATCTTTATGTATTAAAAATCATTTACATTTTACATAGTACTGTGCCAGGTTTTATACAAAGGAAGGAAATATCTCTGCTTCTTTTAAATAATTGGAACAAGGGTTTTCTGTGATTAGTAAATTTAACATCTTACAGCATTACCAGAAATCCAGGTACTCTTCAATTTATTTCAATAAACATTTATTGACTTTCTGTCTTTTACCCATTACTTAGGGGTGGAGGTAGAGAAGAATTGCTCTCTCAGAATGTTCCTGGAAGCTGAATGCTTGTGGCTAGAAAGCTGTTCTCTGATACACCTGAGTTCTTTTGTTCCCAATAATGAAATTGTATGCATATTGAAAGTTTAACAGTGTTTGCTCCCCGATTTATATTCACTAGTTGTACATAGTAGTATGGTGTTTTGAATATAAGGGCAAAAACAAAAAGGTGGTTTTTAGTAAAACCAAGTTCAGTGCTTTGAAATGACTCAGAGTCAAGTTGCTGAAAATATTTTCTAGTTAGATGTGTAAGAGACTCGAGGGGGAGCAACGTAAGAAACCGGAAGGACTGAGTCTCTTGTCAGATTTCTTTACAGGTGTCTTTCTTTATGTCCTCACACTACACATAGTGAAAATCATAAACACACATTATTGGTGTGGTTTATAGAAGAAAAACAACTTGGAACTCAAAAAAGAACCTTGATCCTACATAAAGAAAGTTTCAAATGAGTATAAATTTTGTATTTTTAAAATTCCAGTAAAGTGTTTTAAAGAATCTTTGTATCATTTTAAAATGACTTCCTGCTTAGCTTTTTTAGTTAACTGGTGCCAATCTCATCAAATAAGACAATTTCTGTATCAGCAATAATCAACTGGAAAATGTAACAGAAAAAAAAAAGATTCAATTTAGAGAAGTAGCAAATAGTATAAAATACCCTAGGAATAAACTTAATAGGCAAAGTACAGGAGTTAGATGGAAACAAAGCAAGAGACTGCACCACTGTAATGAAAGCCATAAAAGAACACTTGAACATGTGACATGCAGTTTTCCTGGGGACATAGCTATAAATTTAATGCCATTCCAGTAAAAACCCCAATAGGTTTTCAGTGAATGTCCTTATAAATTTGTTGACCTAAAGGAATATATAAGAGGGCAGTCCGAAAAGTATCCAGCCAAATAGAAGCATTTGTTATATTAACAATGGCTGGATACTTTGCAGACTGCCTTCTTTTGTGGATTATATAACCTAGCAATTTCATTTCTAAGAAAAATCGTCTTCCCCTCCTAATTTGCATTCTTAGTAGTAGTACCTATTTCCCCGCACCTTAACCTAAACCAGATTATTATTAGTATCTTGTTTGCATTTCTGTAGTTATGAGGTGAGCCCAGAAATAGACCCAAAAGACCCTAAACCTAGAAGAACTTAATGTATGATAATTTTAGCACTTTAAATTAGTAGGGGAAAATGTGGATAATTCAGTAAAAGTGGGTCATCAAGATAGCAGTTTGAGAAAAAGAGGTGGATTTTGACTTATTTTTTTATACCAAAATACATTCCAGCTAGCTCAATAATTTCAATAAAAAATGACTCCATGTAAATTCTAGGAAAAAATGAGAGCATTTAAAAAGTAACAGTAGACTAGTAAAGGCTAAGTATTATATGAAATCTAAAGTTTTAAAGAAAAAGATTTGGCTAGATAATTTAGTTTTGTTGCAAGAACAGCATAAAGTAGAAAGAAAATATCCATCTATCATATAACTCATGATATGAGTTATCATATAATAATTCTACTTATATAATACTTACATGACAAATTTCTTTATAGCAAGAAATTTGTTAGAATAAACAATGAAAATTAACAACCCATTCAAAAAAATGGGAAAAGGTTCTAAACAATCATATCATTTTTGTCCTTAATTTAAAAGAAGTTCTTAGTTTTAGGTACCCAAATTTAATATTTTTATTTTTTTAACATTTTGTCCTTCAAAAATAAAAATGACTATACATTGATGAGTTTTTTTTCTTTACAGATGACAGATTTTTAAGGTCTAGTTCTGTGAACACTACTGCAAATCTGCTTAAAACCAGACATATATTTTGGCTTTAGGCATTTATATAGATGTTTTGCTCTTAACCCAATTAGAATTCAAAGAAAGAGACTGGCTCCTTAGCAGAAACTGATACTCAGAGGTAAGGAAGAATTATTAGTATGATTCTAAGACACCAGTCATCCATTCCCAGAACAAAATTGCCATGGTTTGTTAGTGTGATTGTTTTAATCAACTGATTCCACAATCTTGGAAAATTTGAGGGTTTCCTATCCATACTAGAAGTTACCAGCACTACCTCAGAAAGGTTAGAGGAGATCAGGCACGTTCAGGGTGGTAAGGCCATAGACTATCAGAAAGGTTAGAAACAAAAGACCTGAAGGGCTGCCTCCACAAAACCCCCTTTTAAAGCCCATCCTTTCGTCGTTTTAAACAGAAGTGGACTATTTCGACCTGACCAAAAAAGGTTGCTGGATTTTTGTCCTGGTCAAGCATATTATTTTTTTTTTCTGCTTATGTTATTTTCACCTCTGGGTACACTAATATTTGTTTATTCAACAGCAGATATTTATTGAGTGCAACTATATGCCAGGTCCTTTTCTAGGTACTGGGAATGCAGCAGTGAATTAAAAAAAAAAAAAATCCCTGATCTTATATTTGGAGGAGACAGACAATCAATAAATAATCAGTTATACAATTGATCATGTGGTGGTAGTTCTCTGAAGGAAAATAATTTAGGAGGAAAAAGAGGGTTGGCTCTTACTGTTCTATATAGGGGAGTCAAAGAAGGCCTTGCTATTAGAGGTTGCTTGAACACATACTTGAAAGAAGTCAAGGAATGAATCATGAAGCTGTCTCAGGGAATTAACCTTTAATTGATCAACATCTTTAAAAGGCCTTCCTTCCCCAATGTATCTTTCCAGCCATAACTCCTCAAAATTCACTCACCTGCTTTTTATCCCCAAAGTTTTCATGGCAATTAGAAATTTCTAAATAGTGCTTCAACTTGATAAAATCCTGTGTGTCTACTTCTGATTTTTGTTTTGCATGACCCCTCATAAACTAGGAATGTTTGTTTGTTTTGTTTTGTTTTTGGCTACTTGTCAGTGTTCTCCAAACTAAATACTTCTAAGAGAGGAGCTGTCTTTAATTAAAAAGAGCCCCAAGTCGATAGCTTCATTTCAAGTCAAATCCCACCCTGACTTCTGTTCTCCCTGTTCAGTGATTAGGTTCATGTCTTTTACTCTTTGATGCTTTGGTTAGTACCCTGTTATCTCGAGAGCTGAACTTTCTTCTCTTGAATTTAATTCCCTTGATAGCAGGGACATCTGACACCCTTCATCACCTTTTTCTTGACTTCTGTCAATTATCTGTCCTACCTATGCTTGAATGAGTATCCAGGATCTTAAAGGTACTTACGTCCCACTTATCTTTTCTCTATGATAACATGGTATCCTAATTTTGGATCTACTTTCAGATTCTGTCTGTCCTTCAAAGAGCCAAATCTTGTCCTTTCTCCTGTGTTCTGACACATGTTCATTACGCAACACAACTGGGCTACCTAGAATCATAACTTAGCCTTTCTCTGACCCAGTTCTACTTTCTAAGCACATATGACATCATTTCATGAGATTTTTTTTAATTAAAAAAAATTTTTATTTTAATTATTCCTTAGGAATAAATTTTTAATTTATAATTTAGGAGAGAGATTACTGTTAAGACTCCTAAAAAGCAATAATAAGACAAATAAAATTAGAAGGAAAAAGAGGTAAAATAACCCAACTACTCTAATAAATCTAGGCTTAATTTCAGACTTTGCTAATATGCTTACATAGTTAAAATCAGAGAATATTATCTTTAAGATTTAAAAGGGAACTGCTTTTTCTTTTTATGTGCTCTCAGATAAGAACACTTCCTACTATATCTTATAAACTGTCTTACCATAAATTTCTCAAAGTGATTTTAACTACTATACATTATAAACAATAGGAGAAATGAATAAGTCAATTTCTGACATAAATGTACATATAAACTACTAAGCCTCAGTACTGACTATTATGACATATCTAAAATGTAACCTGTTAGGAATAGATTCATTTCTTTTAGACTTTAATCTTTTTTTAAAAAAATACATATGTGCTTTTCTGTTTATAAAGTATACTTAGGTGAATTTAGAACAAAGGAAAATGTACTTTGAAGTTTTAAAACATTTAGAATCATTTAGATGTACTACTAAACTAAAATAATCTTTGGTCAGAAGCAGTAAAATTCTTACCTAAGATGCATACTGTCTGAAGGAGAGAGTTGCGATTCTGCTGCCTTGCTTTGTAATCCAGAGAGGGGTTTTCAGGGCTTTTTCCTTCGAAGTACCTGCTGGAGATGAATCTAGCAAATATTTTTGCCCAGAGAATTTCTGCCACTAATTAAGCCTTAAATGGATATGCCACATAGGATAGATTGTATTTAAATTAAACCATTTTAAATTATTAGTCAGAAACAATATCAAATCCTATGACTGAATCATAATTCTTATTTGATAAAACTGTTTGTTTCGTTTTACTGTTAAAAACAGTGCAGTTTTTCCCTTTAGTAGGTATGCACTGCATTGTAAAACAACGATGTCTTTTGTTGTCAGCCAAACTAGAGAAATGAGTAATTTGCCTTATTCAGATTTATTCCATTCATCGCCTTTGAGTTAGTTTCTTCTTAAGGAGGAGCACATCTTACAACTTTTGTCTTTTTGACCTCAATATTTGTTTAAAGGTTATAAGAAAATATGTTCTTAAAATCTTGATAATTAGAAGAAATAATCTCTTAAATATTAATAGCTTTGTATTTTATCATATTATAAATTAAAACTTTAAGGTTCTTAAGTTCTTCAGTGAATGTGTTTTGGGGTTCAGTCTTGATAATGAAAAGGGAAGTTTTCTTTTTCTTAAATTGTATATTAAGAGTTTAACATTTTAAGTTCACAATCCATTTTGAGTTTTTTTTTATACAAGGTTTGAGATTCAGATTGAGGTTCTTTTTGTTTTCCTTGGCCTATGGATGTTCAGTTGTTCTAGCACTATTTGTATAAAGGCAATCCTTTTTCTCTTGATTTGCTTTTTCACTTTTGTCAAAAAGTGAACAAAAAATAGATGGGACAAATAGATACAGGATTTAAACCAACCATATTAATAATTGCATTAAATGTAAATGTTCTAAGCAGCCTAATTAAGAGGCAGAGATTGTCGCCATGGAAAAAAAACAAGGCCCAACTCTATGCTACCCACAAGAGACCTATTTTAACTATACAGATACAAATATATTAAAAGTAAAAAGATGAATCAAAAGATTAGGTGCCTGGATGGAACTGAGGGTAACTGAGGATAATTCTAAGATTTGTACTGTGGGAGTTTACATGGTTGATAACACAATTAACCAAATTAACCAAATAGGATATTGAAGAACTGACTCATAGCTGATTGGTGATGAAGGTAATGAGTTCATGTTAATGTTTGAACTTGTTGTGTTTGAGATGTTTGCCACATATCCATGTGGAAATCTTTAGTATCCGGTTGGAAATATGGATCTGGAACTTGAAAGCATGGCTTTAGTCAGAAACACAGACTTAGGAGTAATATAGATATAAAGCTGTGATAGTGGCTCAGCCAGCATATATATTGGCAAGAGGATCCAGAGGCATACCAACTATAAAGGACCAGTGAAATAAAATGGGAAAGATCTGTCAGCAAGTTCAAGGCCTGCCAAAAATTTTCTATTTTCTATTCTAGTTTCCTTTTGTAAAACAAAACAGTCTCAGAATTTGCCTTAGGATAGTACAAAAACATTTCCTGTATTGTAGGTCCAATAATATTCCTGAAATACCCAGAAAACAATAGCAATTCCTGCCTTTCACTTCTCCTATTGTTAATTTTTCTACTAGCACTAGAAACTTTGTACTTACTCGGATAATCAGAATCTTTTTTTAGGAACACCTTAACTTGATAGCCTTGGAGTCCTTTACTCTCTGGACAAGTTCGTGCTTGCTTTAGAATTGTATGTTAATTATGAAAAATCATGTTGAAGAGACATATAGCTTCTACTTTTTCTATCAATGTTATTTATTCAGTGGAATTTATACTAATCTTGCTGACAGTGAGAGTCTGGTTTCCTTCACAAGATTAAGTAGCAAAACAGAGTAAAGTGTTGTACAGAGAGCAATTATGCTGACAGTTAATGTGAGTAGATAATTAATGACATGAGCCAGCTTGCCTGAGTTGAAGAGAAAACTACTGCCTGAGTCCTGGATGGAAACAATGCTACAGAATGACATACATATATTTTACTTTCAAAAGTTACAATATTTCATTAAATTTTTTTTTACAGTTTTAAAAAAAATCAATCACTCTATTGGTTATCTGTTAGCAACTTGAAACAGCTAACATTTATTATCTCACAATTTCTGAAGGTCAGGAATCTGGGTGTGGCTTTGCTGTGTAGTTTTGACTCAGAGTTTCTCATGAAAGATCCTTAAGTTGTCAACCAAAAGCTGCAGTCAGTTTAAGGCTTTACTGGGGCTGGAGAATCTACTTCCATGTTCACTCATATGGTTGTTGGCAGGCCTCAGTTCTTCACCAGCTGATGGCCATAGGATTCATTTCTTTGCCATGTGGGCCTCTCCATAGGGCTGCCCATTTCATGGCAGCTGCTTCCTCTTGGAGAAAGAGATGAGAGAGAGAGAGAGAACCCATGATGGAAACTGCAGTTTTTTTATAAACTAATCTCAGAAATGACATGCCATCACTTCTGCCCTATGCTATTGTACACAGAGACTAACCCTGGTACAATTTAGGAGTGGTCTACACCAGGGTATAAATACCAATGTCAGGGAATATTGGGTTGATCGTGGAGACTGACTGCCATACTTGTCATTTAGTGTCAATTAGAAAGCAAATTATATCATTACTTTTTTGTTTGCGTTTTGCTATAGTTAAGTTAACCCATGATAGCTATGTTGTATGTTAACATTCTAGAAATATTTACTGAGTGTCCATTATATACTAGGCACTGGAATTTTAAGAACATTCTCAAAGTCCCATGTCGACTCAATTAGTCCTGGTTGAAATCCCTCAATGAGTTTATCTCTTGCTATTTCCTTGCTGTGCAATCTATATTTTAGCTTTATGGAACTGATAATTTCTGTCTCAAGGGTTTATGTACCAGGTGCCATTCTAAGCACTTCGCATTTGTCATCTCATTTAATTGTCAAAACAGCTCTGAGAAAGTATTATTTCCCTTATTTTATAAATGAGCTTCTGAACCTTCTATTTCTCTTCTTTTTACTTAAAACAACATCTGGTCTTCTTTTTAGGATTCAACTCAAGCATAACCTTTTCCAAGAAGTTTTCTCTAATGCACCTAATCTGGATTAGGTGTTCCTCTCTTGATTTACTTATCTGTTTTCTTCATTAGACTATAAACTGTAGCATAAGAGTTAAAAACAAGGGCTCTGGAATAAATAGCCATTTCCTGGATCCACCATTTACTAACTGTGACTGGGCAATTTACTACTGTCCTTCACTTGTAAAATGGCATTAAAAAAAATAGTACCTTCCTCCTAGAGTTTGTTTTGAGAATGAAGTAATGTAAGTAATGTGCTTCGTGCTATGCCTGGCATTCAATAAATGTTATCTATAAAGTCTTCGAGGGCAATATTCACAACAACCCTATGTGGTAGGTACTATTATTAGTGTGGTATTTCTCCTAGCATCTCTAGATGAATGGATGAGTGATTGGATGATAGATGGAGTGGTGGGGAGTGGAGCTAATTGTAGGGCTGGACAACTACATGGAAACATGGTTAAAAGCGTAAAAACAGTCAAAGAAAGAATGAAAGAGAAAATGAGCAAAAGAATATGTCTTTTCATCCTAGTATACCAGCTAACAGCATAAGTTCTAGAAACAGGTAGACATGGATTTAAATCACTGCTCCATTACTTATTAGCCATATAACATGGGGCAAATTTCTAAACTTCTATGCTTCAGGTTCTTTTTCTGTAAATTGGAGATACCTACTTTATAGACTTTTTATGAGGATTAAATGTGATAATGTATGTAAAATATTTAGCATAGAACCTGGCATATAAATGCTCAATAAACATTAACTAGTACTATTATTAAATTGAAAGACTCATAAATACAGAGTTTTGGTAGCTAGGGAAATAAAATAAGATGACTAATAATAGGATTATGGTAATGCTTTAAATCATTAATCACAGTTATCAAAATTAGGCACAATAGAAAGATCATGGTGGTTATTCTTCCTTATTGTACTGTATCCTCACTGGTCAATAAAAAATTTTTGCCTAGTAGGTCTGAGGTAAAGTTAAAAATTAATCCTTATAAACTAAAGTTACTGAAATATTTCTAATATTCTGCCTTCTTACCCTATCATCACTTTAGCCCAAATGCTGGGAAAAGAAGAACCAAAAGTCTTCTGCCAGCTATTGACTGTGTTATGCTTTAGGGAATTTCCGAGTTTCATAGTGAAAACTGTACTTTTTACATCTGACAGACCTCAAATTTGCCTGAGTTATTAGTATTCTAGAAAGTAGAATTTGGGGACCAGTTGAACGGAGGCATTTTGAAACCTAAAAAGATAAGAAATGAAGCTGTTACAACAATAATGTTATTTAAGAAAGAAGAGTGGGCTGGTGAGGTGGCCCACCCTTATAGTCCCAGTACTTTGGGAGACTGAAGTGGAAAGATCACTTGAGGCCGGGGTTCAATACCAGCGTGGGCAACATAGCAAGACCTTGTCTCTGCAAGAAATAAAAAAATTAGCCAGGTGTGGTGGTGTGTGCCTGTAGTCTACTTGGGAGGGTGAGATGGAAGGATAGCTTGAGCTCAGGAATTCAAGATTGCAGCCACTATACTCTGCCACTACACTCTAGCCTGGGTGACAGAGGGCTTTGCCTTCTTCCACTGTGCCAAAGAATTTGTGATCAAGGGCCAGAGTCAATATTAATTCTATAATTTTGTTTTAACTAAGAAGACCCATTATTTAAAATTGTAATTGCACTCATAGATACAGGCTTTCTTTGTTAAAGGTTTCAAAAAAAGGGGCATCTCTTATATTTCCTTTTTGTTTTTTAAAAAAATTAATATATTAATAAATAGAAAAATGAAAGGAGCTTAAAAATCTAGTTAATATAATTATAGAAAGCAATTGTAAACTTATTTTAAACTCTCATCTTTATTGCTAAGAAAGAAATGTCCTATATTGTAATATTCAAGGTTTACTTATAATTATTAATACAAAGTGGGGAAATAAAAAGCATCCTGCAGACATTCTAGGCATGACCTAGGTCATTGACAGTCTAGGCTTGAAATTAATCATTAGATTTTCTGAACTCCTATTATACTGTCTTAGTCTGTTCTGACTACCGTAACAAAATACCATAGACTAGGTAGCTTATGAACAACAGAAATGTATTTCTCACAGTTCTGGAAGCTGGGAAGTCCAAGATCAAGGTGTCAGCAGGCTCAAAGTCTGGTGAGGGTCTATTTTCTGCTTTGCAGATGGCGTCTTCTCTCTGTGTCCTCACAGAGTCAAAGGGGAAGGCAGCCTTCTGGGGCCTCTTTTATAAAGGTACTAATAATTCCTTTCAAGAGGGATGTGCTAAAACTAAATTGTGCCTGGAGAACCTTATGTTGCTTTTACATGTCAAATCTGTATTGTACCCATATCTGACCAATCTTTGATTTTAAGGCTCTAGGGCAAGAATGATCCAGGGGTTTCCAAAGCCAGAACAAGTATAGAAATAGTAACATATGCATATCAACAAAAATCACTTGCTAGGAACCTGAGCCCAGCCAATAACCTTATTCCTACTGTCTCAGATCTAGTTTACTTTCAGCATTGGAAACTTCTAAGGATTATAAAATTCTGGGAACTTGGAGCAGGTCCACCTAGAAGTAGTAGCAACAAAGCCCAAGACTAGTGAAATCCTTTAGTAATGTTAGCTTAATTTTCTAAGTTTGTTTTATTTTGTTAAAAACAAAACTATACAATGTTCAATCCCTAAATGATTTTAAACACAAAACTTTGGCACTATGAATAGATTACATGTGACACAATATTTACTATCATGGAATAATATATATGGGAAAAGGGTACTAGTTAGATTTCCATAGAGAAAAATTTGGTGATGTTGATTCTCTCATATAGAGGCCCTAGTTAAGAGGCAGGAATTATTTGAGGAAAGTGACTTTAATTGTGATCATTCAGTCATAGGGATATAATTTTTTTTAACTTGTTTACAAATCTTAGTCATCAACGTTATTAATAGATAATTTGATGCCTCCTCACTTCAGCAGTCTAAGCATATTTACTCCTGACCTTGGAACTTTAATTTGCTCTTCTTGTGCTTTTCCATTCAGTCATAACCCTCTCTTCCTTCAAAATTTGGCAAAGCATCCTTGACTTTCATCATATTCAGACACATGGTAAGAACCACCCAGCTGAGTGTGGTCTGGATCAACTGACCTAAGACACATGGGAAACAATACATAACTTGTTTCAAGCCACTGAGTCTGGTGGTGGTGGTTATAGTCAGTGGGCAAATATAATACTTCCCCTTAAGAACTTTCCTATTCCTCTTTTAATGTCTGTTTCTCACACTGTATTAGTTCCCTTTATAGTATTAATTCTTCCTACAGTATGAATTTTTATCCATTTTACACATATACCTTGTAGGAATTTTTGTCTCATCCTTTCAGTTAGAATAAGATCTTTTCTTTGGATTAGGAAGGTAACTTAGGGAAAATTCTACAAAGAAGCTTCAACAAGATTTTATCTTGACTGTTAGAAGGAAGACAGACCCTCATTGGATACAACTGTTATGGCCATGGAAGCCAGTACTGATGAGAGAGGACTTTTGACTTCTGTAATGCTTCATTCAGATGAGTGGCTATTTTAGTTTAATTGCATGAATTTTGTCATCTCCCTTGGAGCTGCCTCCCAGAGCTGTTATCTCAGCCATCCTCAAATAAACCTTGATCTAATTTTAGAAATGTTGGCTAATTTTGAGTTAGGAATTTCTTTCTTTAACTAATATTTAAAAATTAAGAGAAAAAATATAAAAATATTGTATGTATTACATTTTTAAAAAATATTTAGAAAATACCCAATACCACAAAATAATTTAGTTTGAAATAAAGAAAATAAAAATTTTTGAAACAGGACCTAATCAAATTGATATACCTTTCATTTTCTTTGAGAATTTTGACCAAGATATAAATTTAGAAAATACATTTTCAAAGATTTTTAGGGACAAAGTTGTTTGAAGTGTTTATGTATATAAAATTGTGTGTCATTAACCTAACATTAAGTTTTTAAGTTCTTAAAAATATCTGCTCAGTCTATAATTTAGCAAAGGAATTGCTCTTTTGAAAGACTTTTTTTTTTTTTTTAAGACAGAGTCTCACTGTGTCACCCAGGCCAGAGTATAGTGGTACAATCATAGCTCACTGCAACCTCATACTGCTGGGCTCAAGGGTTTCTCCTTCCTCAGCCTCCTGAGTAGCTAGACTATAGACGCCACCACGCCCAGCTAATTTAAAAAATTTTTTTTGTAGAGACAAAGAGTCTCACTATGTTGCCCAGGCTGGTTTCAAGCTCCTGGCCTGCAGTGATTCTCCCGCCTCAGCCTCCCAAAGGGCTGGGATTACAGACTTGAGCCACTGCACCCATCCTGAAAGACTTTTTAAAAATTGCTTTAATTACTTTTAATGAAAATCTAATTGGAACTTTGGGCCTATTTTTCTTATTTTTCAAGTTTGATCTGGTTATAAAAATTGTTCAGCACTGTCAAAATACTCATAGTTTATCATTTTGTGGGGGAGGGTATTATACCAGATGGTTACCCTGGAGGAGAAAATAATATTTTATACAAGTTCTTTTTATTTGGTAAATTATGTAATTATGTTAAGCAAATATTGTAGAAGTTGGAGATAGTTATCTCTGATTAAATAAGATTGCTTTCTGTTGTTTTCTGCTGGAAGAATGATTATCAAGAGCATTTGGCTTTATTAAACAGTATGTAATACCATGATTAGCCTTGGTAAAATTAGTTTATATGCTTGTTTTATTGCTGCTTTTTATTATACTAAAAATTAATGAAAGATCATAGTATAGTCATAGTGGGTAAGAGCTCAGATTATGGGGACTGAGTAAATTCAAATCCTGTTTTGCCACTTGTTAACCTCAGTTTCCCCATCTGTAAAATGGAGATAGTGATTCCTACATCATGGGGTTTTGGTGAAAGTTAAATGCACACACAGAAGAAATATTTACTAAATGGTAACAATTATTGTTAGTAACAGATGTTAATGTGATTTCTTTTCAGTAAATGGATAAAGGTTTGGATAAAGCTAAAAAATAATAGTTAAATTAATAAAATGTTTTTAATAAAAAGTCATAAATATTCTAATACTTTAGTTTTAGGAAGCTTTTTATTTGTTCATTTTAAAATAGTTTGAGTTTTGGTTTTTATGTTTATAAACCTCAAATATTTCACACTCAGAAAATATTAATATTTCTAATGTATTCAGTCACAATTTAGCTATTTCTGACCCACAAACTGAATAATGATAACACTTAATTCATAGGTTTATTTTGAGGATTAAATGAGATAATACATTTGAATAAAACCTTTGTAACTGAAAGTATTTTAATTCTTGTCTAAGCAAACCATGAAAGTAATAGACACATCATTCTATTTTTGTCAGGTTTTTTTTTGTTTGTTTGTTTGTTTTAGAGATGGGGTGTTGCTCTGTCTGTCACTCAGGCTAGAGTACAATGTCCTGATCTTAGCTCACAGCAGCCTTGAACTCCTGGACTCAAGGGATCCTCTCACTTTGGTCTACTGAGTAGCTGGGATTACAAGCTTGAGCCACCACGCCTGGCTTGCCAGTATATCGTTAACTAACTAGCTAATTTAGCATTCAGTGCCCAAAAGGATAAATTTCATACCAGGATTGTACAAATGAGCGTGGATGCCTCCTCAAACTTTTCATCCAGGGCACCTCCTGTGCTTTTACCTTAGTTCTGGCCCTATTTTCTATTGCTTGTAGAAATTTTTTTCTCTTGAAATTGTGTTGATGACATACTACTGCTGAAATAGAAGTAGCCCAGAATATATCGGTAATTTTACATTTTCAGTTTTGTTTATTGCGAAGTTAAAGATGTAAGTAAATAGTAGAGTTTCCTTTTTTTTAGTTTCACAGATTAACAAACAGAGTTAACTCTTGAGTTATATGCATCCAGCTCCAAAGTTATTTGCTGTCACTGGACCTGCCTGGCATATTCTTCAGACACACTGGAGCTAGGAAGTTAGAAATTTATAGAAAATTGGGTCACTTGTAGCAGGGCTAAGGCAATGTGGATTGTGGTGAGCCCTGTCACCTAGACTACTTTCCTCAAAGCAACACAGTCATTCAGTTATTCAGTAAATATTTTTAGAACCTCATTTCTCTGCTAAGTGCTAGGGATGTAATAGGGAGCAAGACACAATTGAACCAGCTATCTCTACATTAGTAATTTATGACAAGGAAAATCTTTGTCCTAAAATATAGTTTCTATTGTAATAGGTTTCCTATTTCTCTTAGAATATTCAAACTTTTTAGCATAGTTTTTAAGATTCCATGTAATCAAACAACTACCTATTTTTTAACCTTTTCTCTAGCAACCTCTCCACCACTACAACACCACTGTGCTTTAGTCACGGTGGTCTCTTTCATTTCCTAAAAGAACGCCAGTTTCTTAGCCCATGATCTCTCATCTTGTGGGAGACCTCTGCGCTTGCTCCTCTCAAGGCAGAGCCTCCTTCTCACCTTTCAAGACTCAGCACCTACGTTACCTTGGCAGATTGGTCTTCCTTTAACCCACCCCGTCTACCTGGGTCTCCCTCTTTATTATTCATGAGAGAACTCTGTTCTTTCATAGCATTTGCTGATTTTGTCATCACGTACTTATTTCCTTGTGTGTTTATTGGCTGCCTCTTCCCACCAGACCGTAAACACCATGTGGGTAGGAACCATCCCTGTATCTCCTCACCCCTGTACCCAGAGCCTGGTATATCCTAGGTATTCAATAAATGTTTGATGTTCAGTGGATAATGTTTCACAGGTAAAATAATTTTCAGTTGTACTCCAGGTTGCCTAAAGTACTCCATTGTATTCTGTTGCACTTCACTTAAAAAAAAAGCCTTTGAAATAATAGGCATTCTGAAACAGTTTATACTTTCTTTATGGCTAAAGTGCACATACTATGTTTGACTAATATTTGAGGAAAACAACATGGGGAAAGGAGTAGATTAAAAATATTTCATTTTTAAAGTACTTAGAGTATACATAACTAAGAAACTTCCATTTTTAATCTTACCCTCACTTTAAGGTAGAGTTAACCTCAAAACTTTGAACACTTTAACCTCTCACTTCATTCATTTATTCGATAACTATTTACTGAGCCCCTACTGTGTGCCAGGCAGTTTTAAACATTGGGAATACTGTTGTAAGATAGGCGAAGCCTATGCCTTCTTGCTTCTTGCATGCTAGTAAGAGAGACAGTTAATAAACAAATGAATTCATGGTATAATCTCAAGTAGTGATCAATGCTATGAAGAAAATAGAGCAGAGTTAGGAGTAGCAAGTATGTGGGAATTATGGCTGTCTTAGACAAGCTGTTCAGAGAAGGCCTTGCTTAGGAGGTTCTCTCTGAGGAGAAATGTGAATAATGCAGTGGGGTTGAGTCATGGAAGCTCGGGTGAAAGAGCATTCCAGACAGAGGAAACAGTGAACACAAACTCTGAGACAGGAAGACTCATGCCACATTCATAGAATAGAACGATGACCAGTATGGCTGGAGTAACAAGAGTGGTAGAGAGTGAGGTCTGAGAGGGGGCAAGGGGCTAGATAGACCTCATGTAGTATTTTGGAAACCAAGATAAGGTGTTTGGATTTATTCTAAACATGATAGGAAGCCACTGGAGGGTTTTTAGTGTGGAGGTGTGTGTAGGGAGTAATTTATTAGCTTTGTTGAGGAGAGCTGGGAAGGCACCAAGAGTAGAAGTATGGAAACTAGTTTGTAGGATGCTTTTGCAGTAGTACAGACAAGAGATAATAATGGCTTAAACTCTAGCAATGTTATTGGTAATGAAAAGAAGTTAGACTTGGAATATATTTTGAATTTAGGGACAGCATGACTTGCCTGGTGGCTTGGATAATAGAGTGTGAGGGAGAGAATTACTAAAGATAACTCCTTGTGTTTTTGCTTTGGGCAACTGGATATAAGGAGTGATTTATTGCTATGGGAAAACACTGAGGAAAAGCAGGATATTTTCGGGGGGATAGTAGAGGATGATTTAAGTTTATTTTATACACAGACGTCAAGTGAAGATGTTGAGTAAGGTAGAAGAGGACAAATGCTTCTGAAATAACCCTTCAAAGCTATCAGTATGTGACAATTGGAGGATTGTTTACCCTTATGTCCCTACTTCCTAGCTTAGGGTCTGGTATAGAATAGATACAAGTACTAGGTTGATGGATGGGTAACTAGGCATACATTCATACATTTGAACAAATACAGTATCCTTTGTATAATGGCATTTATAGGTATAAATAAGAATCACAACCATAATAATATCAAATATTTACATAGCACTTACTCTGTGCCAAGCACTGTTCCTAATGCTTAACATGTATTACTTCAATTACCATAACATTATGATTTAAATTACTATTATTATCATCCGTATCTCTGCTCTGCATTTGAGAAAAGTGAGTCTTAATGAAATTAAGCAACTTGTCCGAGGTCGTGTAACAAAAAGGCCAGGATTTGAACCCCTGTGGTGTGGCTCCAGAATTTATGCTCCTATCCACTACACTATACTTCTTCACATTATCATACCATACTCATGATCATAAACCTGTAACTATATATCTGTGTGGCTGTTTGGTATTAGGGGGGTGGAGTGATAAAAGTGATACTTGAGTGAAACATAAAGACTATTGGTGAAAAAAATGCCACTTTAATCCTTGAAGGAGGAATTTACTTTAGCATAGTCCTATTGGGCTAATCTGAAGCATGAACCAGGTCTTAACCCATATCTGAAAAGTAAGTAAAATGCCTAATTAGTAGTATACTTAAGTCCTATCTCCTAAAATGTCTTTGTTTGAGAGAAAAATGGTGGTAGGCCACTCCTGCTGATATGTGAGTTTACACCTGTACTATTGAGTTAAATAAAGGTATTCAGTTCATCAATGGCTAGAAAATGTAAAACATTGCATATAACAATACATGTATTATCTGGAATGATTTTGTAGGAAGTGAATATTCCCTAATGAATGTAGCAAAGAATGACTTGAGAATCAAAATTACATTATGGGAGTTGTAGAGTCTCCTGCTTTTTCCAAATTATATATGCCACTTTCTCTTCTGATGCTTCCATTGGAGACATGCCTACCACCACCCCCACTTTTGAGAATTATTGCTGTAGTGAGTCACTGTTACAGAGAGTAGCCCATATTCTATTGGTCCCCTGGAAATGAAAAAGGGTTGAAAACTATCAAGCTTTTGCCGTGATGCATGTAATGACTATATGATTTCATGTCTCTTTATTCAGAACTTATCAAGTATCTACTTGACATCTAGAGAGGAAAAACTAAATTTAAAGAGACAGGGATTTTTTTCTCCTGAAAGTTCAGAGTTGAGCAAATCTTTAACAGATTTATATATACATCCAAGAGATTCAAAGAAAATAAACCAAATCACTGAAAGGAGAGAAAAGAGTTGAATGTTCAAGTGACTACAGTGTACACACTTGTCATTTAATCCTGCAAAATGGGTGCTGTTATTCCTGTTTTTCAGGTAATGAAATTGAGGTTCAGGGAACAAAACTTTTCATTACTAGTAAGCTAGTAAAGTTTGGAGAATAGAATTTGAGCTTACATCTCTCTAATTCCAGAACCTATGCTCTTACTGCAAATGGCTTCTTCTTTTTTTTCCCCCCAAATTCTTTATTCTTTTTTTGTTGAGATGAGTTGAGAGCAGAATGAATAAGAAAAAATAGTGTTTAGTAATCTATTACTTAGGCATGAGTAGAACTTCCTATTCAAAAGGATCATTGAGTAATCTGCTATTTCTTTTTCTTTCTTTTTAAATTTCTTCTCCCTACATAGTTTTTCTGTGTCTACTGAGTTGCTTTCTTGTTTGTTTTGTTTTGGCACTTTTATATTAGAGATTTTCCTGAAATATCTGATTGCCATTCATATGTAAGAGTGAATCACTAAAAATTAGCAGAAGCTTTGAACACCTGAGTGGGGTTTGTGAACTTAATTGTATGGTTATTTGGTAGGACGATTCCTCAAGAAACCCCCACTTAATATCTTTCTCTTGGACTTATCACATTACTCAGTTCTGACTCTTCTGATTTCACGCCAGGATATGAATGATCATGGTTGCAAATGTTCTAGGGTGTGGAGACAGGAAGCAGTCTGGTATATACAACATTCATTATCTAAACTTTTCCTTAATTTGGTTGTTTTTAGTATGGTGACTTTTTCCTTGATTCTGTCTAGAGTCCCCCAGTACAGAGAATTCTGTTTTATACTCTCTGAATAATAAACCTTCATTTTTCTTCCATCAGTATAGAGAGGCTAAAAGGAGGAGAAGATCTAGAAGTCTGTCTTATTCCTAAGCAGACTTCAACCAATCCTTCTGTTGTTAACCGCCTTTATATCCACTGCCCATGGTACCTGGTATCACCACTTCCAGAACCTTTTGGTGGGTTAAGAATTCATTTGGTTTGCCTATGGCTTTCCTTACTGCTGGGTTTCAATTTAGCTTTTGTTCATCTACTGAGTGGGTTACCACTTGTCCATCCTTTTTCCAGCTTTTAAAATTTTGTATCTGAAAGGTTTATATCTTCTAAAATAAATTCATTTATTGCCATTTTAGTGGGGTTTTAGGAGAGAGAGTTAATACGTTCATTAAATTCACCGTCTTTAACCGGTTTTGTTTATCTTTTAAAGATTGAGTTTAACTTAGTTTATTGTGGTTTCAGTTATGTAAAAATTTTCAGTTTGTATGTATTCTGATTTGTTCATCTTTTTCTTTATAACTTCTGAGTTTTGTTCAAACCTACAAAGTCCTTTCTTAAGTTATAAAGATATTCCCTTATATTTACTTCTAATACTTTTTTAGATTTGTTTTTTAATATAATTAATTGGTTTTGTGTGCATTGTGAAGGTGTAATGATATAACCTTTTTCAAATTGCTAGTTGATTTTTCAAATACTATTTAGTATAGACTATTTGTATAGACTGTATAGACTATTATTCATATTTTTAAAGAATCTTATATTCTATAGTGTTTTATATTTTCAATTACTGATATGCTACTTCCATTTTTGATATAAACGTCTGATTTTTTTTGTCTATCTTTTCTGTTTTAGTTTAAGTACTGAGAGTAAAATACTTATGGCACCCTTTTTTATAGACTCAGCGTATGTACTTGTAGTCACCTCTAGACAATTACAGTTTTTGAATGTTTTTAATGATTTTTACTGATAGTCTTACCTTTTTGTAAATTATATTTTTTAAAATTACACTTTTAAACTTTTTGCTTGGATATAGAAATGTAATTATTTTTCCGTATTGATTTCATAGCAACATTCTTGATAATATCTCTCATTTTAATAATTTCTCTGTTGATTCTTTTTGAGTTTCCCATATTGACAGTCAAACCATCTGTGGATAATGGTATTGTTATTTCTTTTTTTCCAATTCTTTAATCTTTTATTTCTTCTTCTTGTCTCATTGAGTTGGCTGGGATCTCAAGTACAATGCTGAATAGAAAGCATGATACTGGTCATTCTTCTCTTGTATTTGATTTTTTAAGGGGAATGCTTTTAATGTTTCACCATTACATATAATGTTTGCTGTAGGGTTTTTGTTTATTTGTAGATGCCATTTATCAAATTACAAAGTAACTTTCTGCTCTTGGTTACTGAGAGTTTTCTTTTTTTGAAATTATGAATAGGTTTTAAAATGAGATTTTTTTTACATTGATTTTGGTAAGATTTTTCACCTTAGATTTATTAGTGAGGTGAATTTTATTACAGATTTTCTAACATTGAACGAACCTTGCAACCTGGATAAACTCAACTTGGTAATGACGGGGTTTTTTTGTTTGTTTGTTTTTGTTCTTTTTTTACATTGCTGATTTGGGTTGCTAATACAGTTGTCTCTTGGTATACAAAATGGGGTTGGTTCCAGGAACCCTCATGGATACCCAAATCCTCACATACTCTAGTCCCTTACTCAATCCTGTGGAACCTGCATATACAAAAAGTCAGCCTTCCGTATAGGTGGGTTTCACGTTCTGCGGATACTGTATTTTTTATCTGCATTTAGTTGAAAAAAATCCAAGCATAAGTGGGCAGTTCAAACCCATGTTGTTCAAGGGCCAACTGTATTTATTGTTTAAGATTTTTGTATCTCTGTTTATGAGTGAAAATAGGCTATAAGTTACTTTTTTGTAATGTTTTTGAACAGGTTTTAGTATTAGTATTGTACTAGCTTTATAAAATGAGATAAAAAATGTTTCTACTTTTTCTCTTTGAAGAGTTTGAGCAAAAGTGGAATTATCTATCCCTTGAATGTTTGATAGAATTCACTGGTAAAACCAAATAGGCTTAGTGTTTTCTTTGTGGCAAGATTTTTAATTACTGATTCAAATTCTTTAATAATTATGGGACTATTCAAGTTATTTTATTTCATTTTTATCGAGTTTTGGTAATTTATGCTTTTTTTGGAATTTTCTACTTGGTCTGAGTTTTCTAATTTATTGATATAAAATTATTTATAACTCTCCCCTATTAACTTTCTAATCTTTGTGATTATGTCCCACTTTTCATCCTAATACTGCTTGTCCCTTCTCTTTTTCTTGATCAATCTGACTAGAGGTTTGTTTTATTTTATTAGTTCTTTCCAACCAATTGTTAGCTTTGTTGATCAAATGTTATCTTTGTTTTCATTTTCATTAAATTCTGCTCTGTATTTCCTTCTTAAGCCTTCTTTGGGTCTTTCTGTCTTTTCCCCTAACTTCTAACTTCTTTTCTAATATAACCATTTAAAGTTATACATTTTGCTATTCCTTTATTGAGTGTAGCACAAAAATTGGCAATTCACCGCAGCACTCACCTGGCTTGTGGATATCGCTGCCGTGTTGTCTGTGACCAGCCTCACGGGCCATCATCCTCCCTCTCGGGTGGCAACAGAGGGAATTTCAAAGTGGAGAAAGGGATTTCATTCTGATATACAAATTGCCACCGTAAATTGTGCCTAAAATTCATAGTGCTTGCCATGTCAAACAATAAGATTGTGATATGTATATAAGAAAATTATACTTACTAATGTTATTTTAATCTCATCTTGTTTCAAATAGGATTCACCTTTATTTGATCTTATTAAACAGTCAAAGGACCGAGAAGGACCAGCTGATCACCTTGAATCTGCTTGTCCTCTTAATCTTCCTCTCCAGAATAATCACACTGCAGCAGACATGTAAGTATAAAATATGCTATCCATTCAAACTGCAAATAGATTTTGAGCTTCAGTATAATGCAAGATACTATGTAGAAACTGTAGGGAATAGAATTTTGAATAAGATATTGTTTCTGCTTTTAAGAATTATGGGCCATCTACAGTGGTTCATACCTATAATTCCAGCACTTTGGGAGGCCAAAGAGGGTCAGTTGAGGCCAGAAGTTTGAGACCAGCCTGGGAAACATAGTAAGACCCTGCCTCTAGAAAAAAAATTAAGAGACAAAGTTACCCAGTGTGTTGGCATGCGCCTGTAGTCCTAGCTACTCGGAATGCTCGGGCAGAAGGTTCTCTGGAGCCTGGGAGTTTGAGGTTTTATTGAGCTATGATTGTGCTATTGTACTCCAGCCTGGGCAACAGAGCAAGACCCTGCTTAAAAAGAAAAAGAATTAGGAATATAAGATACATGACCCAAATAAGGAGTACATACAAAGGAGTAAAAAGTGCTACTGAATCACCTAGGATTGGTGTAATGACAACAGTTTTCAGGGCAGGAATGGCAATTTAGATAGGCCTTAAGATTGAATAGGATTTGAGCCTGGAAACTGGAGAGGAGACAGAAATGTGTTCCAAAAGCCAGAGATGATGTGAACTCAAAAGTATAACAACCAGGGAAGCAGGAAACATTTTTTACAGAGTACAGATCAGCCCATTTGGAGTGAAGCACAGGATAAGTGTAGGGAGTAGTATGGGATATGGACTGATGTTATTGATTAGTGCATGATAATGATGATGATGATGGGAAAAGAAAGCAACAGCTAATGTTTATTGAGGGCTCACTATGTGCTGGGCAATTGCTTAAGTACTTCAGATTTATTTTTTCATTTAATCTCCATAACAGCCCTATAAAGTAATAGATGCTGTTGCCAGCCTCAGTTATCTATAAAACAGGAATTAGAGAAATAAGGTAACTTGCCTAAGGTCAACAGAAATCAAACCCAATCTGTCTGATCCCAAAGACCATGCTCTTAATCACTCGCTACACTTCCTTTCCTAAAAATGTGCTTAATGTTATGTTTCTGTTTAATTCTGTGTAGGAAATGACATTGCAGTGTTCTATGATTAGTGAAGGGATCATTTTCCAGAGATATCATTTCTGTGATAACTTGTACTCAAATTATGTCTAGCATATAGAGACTCTGCCTTCATGTGTAAATTTGTTTGCTAGCTAATACTTTTATATAAACAAGTCTAGCTTTTTTTTTTTTTTTTTAATTCAGTAAGTAGTCATCTGTTAAGTGCCGGAAGTATTCTAGGCACTGGGAATACAGAAGTCAGATGGTCTAGGTCCTTCCCCTCAGAGAGCTTACATTCTAGAGGAAGAAAACAGACAGTGAACAAGTAAATTAATATGCAGGATGATTTACAGTGTAAGTACTCTAAAGGGAATCAGTAGAGCGATGTAAAAGAGAGCAACTGAAAGGGTGATAGAATGTTTAGAGATGCTTTCCTTCCTCTGATGAAGTGATGTTTTGACCTGGCACCTCAAGGGCAAGTTTGATGCTGGCCAGGCACAAATCTGTATGTTGTGTATTTCAGGCAGAACAAATAACAAGTGCAATGGCCCTAAGGCAGATCAAACTTAGCTGATTTGAAGAACAAAAAGAAATCCCAGTGACTGGGGTGTAGTGAGCAAGTGGAGAATGGTACAAGATGGGATTGGAGAGTCAAACTGGGGCCAAATCCTGTAGGTTCCCATATGCCATAGTAAGGAGTTGGATTTTATAAGGGAGGTGGGAAAGCATTTAAGCAGGGGTGTGCAGCTTGCTATAATTTGTGTTTTTAAAGGACCACTCTCTGGCTGCTATTTGAAGTACAGGTGGGCTTGAGGGAGAGAAGGGAACAGGGCAAGGAAGAAAGTGAAGAGACAAGTTTGGAGCCTATTTTACTAGTTCAAGGGAAGGATGTATATGGCATTAGAGATAGAAATGGAAACATCTGGTATATATGTAGAGATAAACTTAATAGGTTTTACATTGGATTTGAGGAATTAGGAAAATGGAGAAATTAAAAATAACTCCTAGATTTTTTACTGAAGACACTAGATGTAATGTGGAGCCATTTTTTGAGATGGGAAAAACTGGGGGAAGACAGAGCTCTGCTTTGGCCTTATTAAGTTTGAGATTCAAGTGGTGATATCCAATAGATAATTGATATTTGCACTTAAAACTCAAGAGACTAACTTTTGTCCAAGTTAAGTCAGTCTACAACGTTGTCAGTTAGTGAACTGAAGGGAAATCCAAGGTGAATAGTAGAGCAGACACTGGTCTTTGTAAAATCATTGTGTCGGTGAGTTCCTTTTCCTAGTGTGCTAGTTAATATACTATGTGCAGTAGAAACATCCATAGTAAGGTACAAATCCTACTTCTTGTTCTCTAGGTTTGTGTCTTTTAAGATAAATTTATTTACTGCCAGCTACTAAAACAAAATCAGAAAGTAGTCCTGGATTATTCTATTAAATAGAGGGCAGCACAAAATGATAGAATTGCCAGAAATTGAAAGATAATATTTGCTAATATCTCTGCCTTGACTTATGCCTGACATATTTAGTATGTAGGTATAAATCTGTCTTAATAATGTTATTTGACGTATTAATTCATAGAATTCTATACTATATAATTTAGGTGTGTGTACATGTGTGTCTCTTATGTCTTATATGTGAACCATAGTTACCAATAAAAAAAATTTTTAGAAGGAGAATCAGAGAAATATGACCATGTTTGTTATCAAAAATTGTTTTATAAGCTAGAGTTATCTTATGGTCTCAATCCCACTATAATTATTAAATTTGAACATTATACAACTGTTTTTTTCCAATAAGGCAGTAATCCCCAGGAAAAGCCATTTATTAAAATAGATATGATGATGAGAAATAGTTTTCCTATTAATCTTCTTTCCCAGCTTGCATTAAAATAGCCTACTCAGGGTATTTGGTATAGATAACAGATTAAATAGACAAGATGTATCTAGGGGTGTGTGTGTGTGTGTGTGTGTGTGCACGCACGCGCGTGCGCGTGTGCATGTGATTCTTAGCAAACTTCAAATGAAGACTTTTCCTTTGAATATATCCAGGTATCTTTCTCCTGTAAGATCCCCAAAGAAAAAGGGTTCAACTACACGTGTAAATTCCACTGCAAATGCAGAGACACAAGCAACCTCAGCCTTCCAGACCCAGAAGCCTTTGAAATCTACCTCCCTTTCACTCTTTTACAAAAAAGGTTAGTAGATTATTTTCAAGAGCATGGACTCTGAAACCAGGCTGACTAGGTTCAAATCATGGCTTTTCTATTTACTAGATGTTACCTTGGGCAAGTCACTTAATATCTCTATGCCTCAGTTTCCTCATCTGTAAAATGGAAATGATAATAATAATAATCTACCTTATAATAATCTACTTTTGAGATGATTAAATGAATTAATACTTATAAAATGCTTCCAACAGTGCACATAGTAAACACTCAGAAAATGTTAGATGTTATTGTTGCTGCTGCCATTAATTGTTATGCCTTAAAAGTAATGTTTGAAAATACTTGCTCCTAACATTACTTTTGCTGTTCAGATGAGTATGTACAGTTGAGATCATACAGTGTACTGTTGCCTAGTGCAGACATATTTCCTGGATATTTTCAGGACGTTTAAGAAGGCCAGTAACCAGGCTGGATAGCATTCTCATATTGTGTATATATGTGGGTGGGTGAGGGAATCGATTTGGATGTGTGTGCATGTGTATATACTTATAAGTGCACACCCACATGGAGCTCTTCAAAGGAGAGTAAAAGGCCTGATTCTTCTGTGGTAAGTCTTTTTCCTGATTTTATACGATTCAGAATTACATGGTGCTTTACAGGTATGTTGTAAGACCAGAACAGTGGTTTTCAAAGTGTAGTCCCCAACCAGCAGAATCTGCATCACATATAAAGTTGTAGAAATGAGGATTTGAGGGCTCTACCCTAGACCTGCTCAATCAGAAACTCTAGGATAGGGCCCAGAAATCCTTGTTTTAACAACCCTCCAGGCAAGTCTAATATATGCTAGTCTAATATAAGTATAAGAACCAGTGGATAAATTATTAGCTTTAAAAATTTCTAATTACCTGATGTAAATCTTTGAAAGGTACATATGAAAGGTCTTTATATTTAGAGGGAAGAAAATTCAATTTTTTAGATTCCTTTTCTCCAAACTTGTATTTCCAGTAGTGTTTTTTAAATAGAATCTTGAAATAAATTTTGTCACAGTCATGTAACACTTAGATAATCTACAAGTCTACCATTTTTCAAGAGTATGCCCCATTGGTATTTTATAGAGAAATACATGGTTTGATGTTTTTTTTTTTTAAGGATTGGAAAAATTGGTAGACACTGCTAATTCCATTATTTCCAAAAATAATGATCCCTCTTAAATATTAATTGTGGGAATTTCCAACATCTGTGGTGAGTGATTAATAGAACTAAAAAAACCTCTGTATGGTTTAATTTTACAGTGTCTTATGACCTTTCCTCCTCTACCTCCCACCTCTGCCTCAATTTCATGCTACTAATATCATAACTATTCGGCAAGTACTATTGTGTCTTCTGTGTACCTAGCACTGTGGTAATACTAAGAATCATTTATTTATAAGGCAATAGTGGTAAAAGTGAGGTTACTGTTAAAATGCTGCTTAAGAGCATTATGGTTAGAGCAATTTAATGATTTGAAAGAATCTACTTGTAATTCAAAATGAACACGACTAATTCCCCTTATCCCCACAGTGTACCGGCTAGCGTATCTCCGACTAAATACCCTGTGTGCACGCCTTCTGTCTGACCACCCAGAACTAGAACACATCATCTGGACCCTTTTCCAGCACACACTGCAAAATGAGTATGAACTCATGAGAGACAGGCATTTGGACCAGGTAAGAAAATCAAGCACTTCACCTACTCTCCTCCCCACTTATTTGTTAACTATGTGCTGCTTTCTAAAGAAAGATTAGATTCAGATGAGAAGCTAGATTAAATTTATTATACTTTGTATTCACTTGTTGGCCACCATTTATATTTTTGCTATAATTCTTACAAATCAGAGATTTAGAGTCTAAGAATATATTTCAGTAACTGTGGTAACTATTCAATGACACAAAACATCTTATCTATAAAAAAATCACTAAAGAATCTGTTTATCAGGCTTTTTCTGTGTTGTGGTGAGGTAGATTTCATTTTAGTGTGGAAAAACATGAGACTTAAGAATCAGTTTATTTAAAACAGTACCTATTGAATGAATGAATGAACAAATAGAGTTAGTTTACAAATAGAGAATAATCTTTCATATCCTCCTTTTTCTTTGTAAAATGGGGTCAGAACAACATTTTTTGGTAACATCTTTATTGATATAATTCACATACCTTACGAACCACCTATTTAAAGTATACAATCCAGTGGTTTTTAGCATATTCACAGTTTTGCAACTATCACAGTAATTTTAGAACATGCTCATCACACTAAAAGGAAACCCCATGCCCTTTAGCAGTCACCCCCCAGTCCCACACCCTCTCACCCCTAGGCAACACTAATCTACTTTCTGTCTCTGTAGATTTTCCTATTCTAGACATTTCATATAAATGGAATCATATAACATATGATCTTTTGTGTCTGGCTTCTTTTATTTAGCATAATGTTTTCAAGGTTCATTTGTGTTGTAGCTTGTATCAGTACTTTGTTCCTTATTATTGCCAGATAATATTCCATTGTGTGGATATATACCATATTATGCTTATCAGTTCATCAATTGATGGACATTTGGATTGTTTCCACTTCTTGGCTATTATGAATAATGTCTCTATTTACATTCATGTACAAGTTTTTGTGTGGACATATGTTTTCATTTCTCCTGGGTACATACCTAGCAGTGGAATTGCTGGATCATATGATAACTCTTATTAACCCCTTGAGGAATGGCCAGATTATTTTCCAAAATAGATATACCATTTTACATTCCTACCAATAGTGTATGAGGTTCTAATTTCTCTACATCCTCACCAACTTTGTATCTGTCTTTTTTATTATAGCCATCCTAGTGGTTATTCAGTGGTATCTCACTGTGGTTTTGAATTGCATTTCTCTAATGGCTAATGAGTTGAGCATCTTTTCATGTGTTTATTGCCTACTTATATATCTTCTTTAGAGAAATGTCTATTCAAATCTTTTGCCCATTTTTAATTGGAGTATTTGTCTTATTATTGAGTTTTAAAGGTTCTTTACATAGTCTACCTACACGTCCATTATCTCATATATGATTTGCAAATATTTTCTCCCATTCTGTTTCACTTTCTTTTTTTTCCTTATTACCCATTTCTTTATTAGGAAGAGACTGTTTCACTTTCTTGATAGTGTCCTAAGCACAAGTTTTTAATTTTGATGACGTTCAATTTATCTTTTTTTTTCTTTTGTTACTGGTGCTTTGGTGTCATCTCTAAAAAACCAGGGCCAATGTGAAGTCATTAAGATTTATCTCTGTTCTCCAAGATTTTTATATTATTAGCTCTTACATTTAGTTTTTTTTTTTTTTCCATTTTGAGCTAATTTTTGTATATAGTGTGAGGTAGGGGTCCAGCTTCATTCTTTTGTATGTGGATGACTGGTTGTTCTGGCACCATTTCTTAAAAAGTCTTTTCTTTCCTCATTGATAGTTGTCAAAAAAATCAATTGACTATAAATATCTAAATACTTATTTCTAGACTCTCAATTCTATTCCATTGATCTGTGTAACTATTCTTATGCCAGGACCACACTATCTTGATTACTATAGCTTTGTGGTATGTTTTGAAATAGGGAAGTGTACATGCTTCCCTTTGTTCATTTTCAAGATTGGTTTGATTATTCTGAAACTTGCATTTCCATATGAATTTTAGGATTGGCTTGTCAGTTTCTGCAAACAAGCCAGCTGAGATTTTGATAGAGATTTCATTGAATCATGGGTCAATTTGGGGAGCATTGTCATCTTAACAACATTGTCTTCCAATTCATGAACATCTGATGTCTTTCCATTCATTTAGATCTTCTCTAACTTCTTTCAGTAATGTCTTATAGTTTTCAGAGTACAAGTCTTAACACTTGTTTTGTCACATTTATTCCCAAGTATTTTACTCTTTTTACACTATTATAAATGAAATTACTTTCTTAGTTTCATTTTTGGATCATTCAAGTATGTAGAAATACAGTTGATTTTTGTATATTGATCTTGTATCCTGCAACCTTGATGAACATGTTTATTAGTTTCAAAATTTTTTTAGTGGATTCCTTAAGATTTTCTATATATAAGATCACATCATCTGCTAATAGAGATAGTGTCACTTATTTCTTTCCAATCTGAATGAGTTTTATTTCATTTTCTTGCTGAATTGCCCTGACTAGGATCTCCAGTACAATGTTGAATGGAAGTGGCCTGAGGAGATCTCTTTGTCCTTGTCACTGATTAAAGGAAAACATTCAGTCTTTTCCCCAGTAAATATGTTGTTAGCTGTATATTTTTTGTATGTGCCCTTTATCAGGTTAAGGAAGTTTCCTTCTATTCCTAGTTTCTTGAGTGCCTTTATCATGAAGAATGTTGGATAGTGTCAAATGCTTTTTTCTGCATCTATTGAGATTCTTCTAATTTCAGAAAAGTTTGTGAAGAATTGGTATTGAGCCTTCTTTAGGTATTTGGTAGAATTTACCAGTAAAGCCATCTAGGCCTGGGCTTAATTACCAATTCAAGCTCAGATTTTCTATTTCTTCTTCAGTCAGTTTTGGTGGTTTGTGTCATTCTAGGAATTTTTCCATTTCATCTTAATTATCTATTTTATTGGTATACAGTCATTCATAATATTCCCTTATGATCCTTTTATTTCTGTCAGGTCAATAGTAATGTTCCCAGTAAAAAGATATTTTGAGGAAAATATGGATTATTGCATAACAAATATGCATATTTTACAAGAGCATATTTGGATATAAAAATTCTAGTATGTTACATTTTTAAAGTAGGCACTTACTGCCTTATGAGTCTACTAGTTTTCTACAACATAAAGAGATGGATGGTAATGCTAAGGATTTCTAATGAGATTAGGTATCTAGAATCAAGAAGAATTTTATGAGAGGTGCCTTTAAAGTAAAGTATTGAAGTGGAGAAAAATGTGAACTGGTGAAGAGGATACTGAATGGCATTCTAAATAGAAGGAATAGTAGGTTTAGGGTTGGTAGGATCCTGAGCAAGGGATGATGAATTGATATTCTTGGCAGTAGTAGATAAGAACAAGAATGTTGTAGAAGCAATGAGTACTTAAATTAGGCAATAAAATTCATACAAATTAAGACAGTATGATACTGTAAAGTCACAGGGAATCATTTTCATATCTTATTTTTGCATTTAAAATGTCTTTTTATTGAAATATAGTATGCATATAGAAAAATCCATGTATCATAAGGATACATCCTAATGAAAATTCATCAGCTGAACTCACCTATATAACCAGCTCCAGATCAAGAAACATAACATTGTCAACAACACAGAAGATGCTCTCTTGTCCCTTTCCAGTCACAACACCCTCCTTACTGCCACTACCAAGTGTGTTCAACATTATTTTATCTGATAGTTTAAAACTCTTTTACACCTGGCTTTTTTTTTTTTAAGTGCTAGTTATACAAAACTAACTGATTCTAGTTTCAACTTTTCTCTTCTGGGAAACATTTAAGGGACAGGAATCAGAGTTAGGGTAATTTACGAACCTGAATAATTGAGTGTTGGCTATTTGTATTTTGTGCTTTAAACACAATTTGGGTTAAACACGTCACATAAACTTTCAAATTGAGCTCAGGATGGAAAGAAAGAACTCTGTAAGAAATTAAATTTCCATTTTTTGAGGCTAAAAGAAAGATAATAGTGCTTTTTAAAAGAAAACCATATAATAAAATTCTGACTACTTTTACATCACATTTATTTACTAGATTATGATGTGTTCCATGTATGGCATATGCAAAGTAAAGAATATAGACCTTAAATTCAAAATCATTGTAACAGCATATAAGGATCTTCCTCATGCTGTTCAGGAGGTAGGTAATGTTCCATGGTAAGATTTTTTTTTGATAAATCCATATCTATAATATTGATAATTTCAGTTATTTATTAGATCATATACTCTCACTTACAATGTAAATTCACAAATCAAATTTTTACTTTTATATTATTATTTGTAACTCAAGTGGAATGGAAAGGTAAGGCAAATTATGAAATTATCCATATTCATAGTTTTTTATAAAGCAAATAAGTGATACTATAATCCTGCAGTAGTAAGCAGGATATTTGTAATAAACTTGACATGAGTCACAGGACATTAGATGTTCTTTTAAGGAATTTTTCTTACTTTATAGGAAAAGCAAGTGTAAATGCAGCTTTACAAAGAAATGGTAAAAATTTTCAGTGTAGACACATTTTGTGTTTCCTGTTTACCTTCCCTTTAGAAAAACAGGGCCACACCTGTAATCCTAGCACTTTGGGAGGCCAAAGCAAGAAGATTGCTTGAGCCCAGGAGTTCAAGACCGGCCTGGGCAAAATAGTGAGACCCCCATCTCTACAAAAAATAGAAAAATTAGGCAGTCATGGTGGCACTCACCTGCAGTCCCAGCTGAGGTGGGAGGATTGCTTGAGCCTGGGAATTTGAGGTCCTAGTGAGCTATGATGACACCACTACAACTGTAGCCTGGACAACAGAGTGAGACACTGTCTCCAAAAAAACAAGAATTAAAACTTTAGAGAAACGGTGGTAGTAAAATACACTTGGTGTGACACAGATTTCATACTCTTCTGTGGTAGGTGAGTTGTGGGTTATTTTTCCAGCTGATCATTGGAGTTTTCAAAGTAATAAAAACCAAGTTTTTTTGTATGTTTGAAGTTATTTTCTAAATCCAGCCATTTTATTTAATAATTGTGTATATCAGAGGCATCCTATAAAACCCCTATGCTTTTACCTAACTAAAATTTGACTAAAATTTAATTATAAAAAAAAATAGTGCTTTTACTTAAGTAGTGTCTACTTCTTGCAATAGAGTAATGCACACTTCTTGAACCCTTGCAGATGGGGGGAAGCAGGGAGCTATGGGCCAGAGAATGTAGTCTAGTTATTGGTGGATATTATCGTTGGCTTTTGCTCTGCTCTGGCCCTTTGATTTCCCTAATGCTTTCCGTCCTGCCAGTCTGGCCACTCCTCTGGATGGCCGGCTGTTCTATCTGCTGCTGCCTGGCTGCTTCTCTGGCTCATTCTGTGACATTTCACTTCTAGTAGAGCAGCCATAATCCAACCCTAAGAAGGCTTTTTAGATTATTTTTTCCTGCATGATATGTGCTTCTTAGTAGTTAAAAAGTATAACAAACTATTAGAGAATCTAAAGAGAGAAATTCATAAATTCATGTAACAAGTATTTTTACTATTCTTCCTCAGACATTCAAACGTGTTTTGATCCGAGAAGAAGAGTATGATTCCATTATAGTATTCTATAACTCGGTCTTCATGCAGAGACTGAAAACAAATATTTTGCAGTATGCTTCCACCAGGGTATGTTGAAAGTATCCTTTGATTGGGAAAATCTAATTATAAAGTAATGGATCCCACCAGAACATCAAATAAATAATCTACTTTTTTGTTTGTGCTCCAGCCCCCTACATTGTCACCAATACCTCACATTCCTCGAAGCCCTTACAAGTTTTCTAGTTCACCCTTACGGATTCCTGGGGGGAACATCTATATATCACCCCTGAAGAGTCCATATAAAATTTCAGAAGGTCTGCCAACGCCAACAAAAATGACTCCAAGATCAAGGTTTGTGTTTTCTCTGTAGCGAAGCGGTAAAGAATAAGAGGGAATTATTTGATATAAGCATAAAAATATAAAGCTTTCTTTGTTTAAAATAGACTAGCGTCTCTAATTTGCTTATTTGTATTAAATGACATGGTAAGAATTTTGGGGAAAAGATAATTTAATTGGATGGGTTTGCAAATTTAATTATCAGCTTTCCTGGCTGGAGTTTCTTCTTTTGTAAACAGTTTGAGAACCAGTTTGGTTATACATTTCAAAACACTTTCATATTTTTGTAAGTAGCCAATCTGCCAAATAAAGTAAATTACTTAGGTTAAGAATTTTTATTCTGTAGTTTATTGGATGTCCTCTAAACCCTTTCTGTGGACCTTGTTCATTTTCCATTTTACAAAAGTGGAGATGACTTATTAAATGTAGATGACTGCCAATTAAGTCTTTAGAGGTTCATTCTTAATCCTGCTGGTGGCCTCCTTTTATTACCTTGGGCAGGTTTCTGTCTCTACTTCAGAAGGGTGCTGTGGATCAGGGAAATGAGTGTGAAGCTGTTTTAAATTCTCAGATGAAAGGTTCTGTGCACCCACAATCATATTATCTTCCACGTCCAACCACAAGTGCTCTCTGGCTTTGAAGTGTTTCAGTTGACTAATTATATGTTATCATGGGCTATTTGAAACTGACTTTATTTGTATAAGTAGAAGACACATTAGTTAGTATAGTTAATATAGTCTTATCTCAGAAATTATCAGCCAATATAGTTAGTTGTACCTAATGGGTAAGAAAAACAAACAAGGAGAAGGGGCTATATTAGCCTTTAAGAAAATATTTATATGATGTATTTAATTATACAGGGAATGCAATTGTGATAAAAATTTCAAACCCTACAGAAAAATATGAAGTAAAAAATAATTGGCAATATTATACAAAAATGCTCTCCTGTGCCCTTGTATCATCCTTTCTTTAGTTGGTGTTGTTGTAGTTGAATATCTGTGTACTGAGATCTGCCACTTAAATTTTAAACTGCTAAGACGCCACACCACATCTATTTAAGTTAATTTACACAGTCCCACGCCACCATATGAAAATGTATACTTAGGCAGTTTTTTAATGATGATAATTAATCCATATTATGGTGATGATGATGGCTATTTGCTGATCTTAATGAAATCAACTCTGTGTTGCTGTTACTGTTTTGGCAAAAAAATCACATTCTGAAAATCCTGATAAATTATTGATCTGGCGTTAAGAGAGCATCTTAACACACTATTTATCTAGCATATTTAGGTATTCTGGTTAATGAAATGTTATAAATGTTCCATGTGCATATTTTCAAATCTTTGTTATGTCAGTATAAAGCTATTCTTCAGCTCTATTATCAAGAACATAAATTACTTGGTCCAAACAAAGACAAATAGACTAATAAAAGATTTCTGATTCTAGGATATATGATAAATAGTCTTTACTATATATCAATATAGATTCTACTAAGAATTCTCATTATTAATACTGTCAGTTTTTGCCAAATGTAAATTGAATTTTAAATGAAAATTTGTGAAAGAAATTTGATAACTTAGGGGTAAAATTAAAACTTTCTTTTACTCTCTTTAAATATTGGCAATGACAAAATATGTTTTTGGAAACCTATAGTTCTTGCTTCAAATATTGAAGAGTCTACATGAGTGTATGATTAGACTAGCACTGTTAGAATAAGCCCATAATGAACATAATTTGTCAGTGGTTCTAGTAGAGGAAAACTTTGATTTGGTATTCCTGATAGTTCAGAATGATGTGTCTATGTCCATCTCTGTACAGTTGTATATGATTTTCACTACTAATCTGTATTTCATCTTAACTTCACAGAATCTTAGTATCAATTGGTGAATCGTTTGGGGTAAGTATTTTCTTTCTATGAAATACAGTGGCACGTACTATAACTGTAAAAGAAATGAAAGATTTCTATAATTTGAATTTACAAATGCTATTATTTAAATACCTCATCCAGGCATATTGCACAGAATTTAGAAGATAGAAATTAGATTTATTTTCAAATCAGGTTTAATTTCAAATTATAATTGATGAACATCAAAACTGTTTTCTAAACATTCCTTTGAGATTATATCTGTGTATACATATATATATGCGTGTGAGCTGTTTTTACTCATAACACTTTTGACACCAAATGTGTGGGTTTTTCCCTCATACCAATCTATTCTCCAACTCTCTGCACACAACTGGTGTCCTACAATTCAATTCTGACACTAATTACTTGGAGTCAGCATTAGACTCCGCAGGTTCAAGGGCTCAGTCCTGTGCGACTACCCTCACTTCAGATGCCAGTCACAGGTTTCGGGTTCACCAGGTTCACCACACTTACGTCCAACTTGGCTAAAAAGTCAGGAGGTTCCCACAATGCCTCCCAAGTGTGATCTTTTGCTAGAGTGGCTCAAACAAAATTCTGAAAAATGCCTTACTATTATCAGTTTATTATAAAAGATACAAATGAACCACCAGATGAAGAGGTACATAGGTTCAGTAGGGTCCCTAGCATGGGAGTTTTCTGTCCCTATGGAGTGTGCCACCCTCCCAAGACTTGGACATGTTTGCCAATTCCAAAGGTCTCCCAACCCTGGGGTTGGGGGTTTTTTTATGGTTTTATTGTGCAGGCATACTTGATTAACTCAGTCCCCAGCCCACTCCCCTCCCTGGAGGTTATGGGTGGGGCTGAAAGTTCTAAGCTTCTAATCAAGGCTTGGTCTTTCTGCTGACCACCTCCTATCCTGAAGCTATTCAGAGGTCTGCCAAATAGCCTCAACAGAACAAAAGATGGTCCTGTCACTTTTATCACTCAGGAAATTCCAAGGATCTTTAGGAGCTCTGTGCCAGAACTGGGGACAAAGGCCAGATATCTTTATGTGATACTATATGTGTATGTATGTAACCTCACAGGAATGTTTACAAAACAGTTTTGAAATTGACTATAAGTACAATTTGAAATGAGATACTCCAAAATGTCACGAGCCTGTCCCTACCTACTGGTCTTCTCCATCCTTACATATACACTGTTTTGCTTTTCCTTCCTTTCAGACTTCTGGGATAGTCTTTCTCTGGTACATTGATTAGGAATTGGTTACATGAGACCCTACCCCAGTAAAAGTGGCCCCAGTAAAAGTGGCAGGGCTTACGTGCTGGTCTTCATTCCAGGAGATCCCCTTAGCTTTGAAATGGTTACCCTAGGCTGGTAAGCCACTACTCTAGTTGGCCTTGCATTAAGTCACTAATTTAGCAGTCCCATATTCAGTGCGCATTACTATGTTGCACCGCTCCTCTGCTCCAGAGAGCTTGTATTCTTACAGGAATGGGAAGAATCCTGTATTATTTATTGCTGCATAAGAAATTACACCCAAACTTAGTGAAATAAATACCAACATTTATTATCTCAGTTTCTGTGGATCAATAATCTAGGCACAACTTAGCTGGATCCAGGGTTTCTCACAAGACTGCAATCAAGATGTCAGCTAGGGCCGCAGTCATCTCAAGGCTCCACTGGAAGAGCATCTGCTGGCGGACTTGTTCAAAGGGCTGCTGGCTGGTCTTCCATGGCTGTCAGCCCAAGCCAACAGTTTCTTGCCTTTGGCCCCCGCCACAGTGCTATTTGCTACTCACAATATGACAGCTTGCTGCCCCCAGAGCAGGGACTCTGAGGGAAGAGGGGAGAGAAGGAGCAAGATGGAAGTCACAGTCTTTTTGTAACCTAATATTGGAAATGATATCCCATCACTCCTACCATTTGGTTAGAAGCAAGACGACACTAGGTCCAGACCACATTCAAGGGAAAGAAGATCACACAAGGGTATGAATGCCAGGAGGTGGGATCATTGAGAGCCAAGGCCGCCCACCACATTACCCCAAATGAAGTAACTAGGAAGAGGTAAAAGTTTAAGTGCTAAATGACCAAATGTTAAAAATGTGTGTTATAAATAGTTCAAGATGGGCTGCAGTTGTCAGGCTTCACGAAAGGGGCGAGGGACCATATAAGTAGGGTTGGGCTGGCTAGGTATAGGATAGTGGTCTTCAGCCTTTTTTGCTTGCCCTCACCTCTAAAATAATTGAGAAAATATATGTACTCCCATATTTTAAAGCCAATAACTAAAAATCTTATAAATTTAATAGCACAGGATTTAGTTTCTGTCATATTTTATATATGCTTTAAATATATTTTCCATCAAAACCTATTTTTGCATTTAATTTTTGGAAAATAAAACTTCATTGGCAAAACTAATCCTCACTGTCAAATCTATCAGTCAAATCAGATTTAATTTCTATCAGAAAGTCTGTATAACTTGTCTACATAATACCCATAAAGTGAATAAAAAATTACTATTCACTGGACACATCACCGCTTATCAAATTCTTGTAACCTTCCCTCTGCTGGTTATATAATATCCCCCCCAACAAAGCTTCAGAAAGCTGTTCCAGCTTTGCCTGCTTCTGGGAAGTAGCCCTGTGCGGTGAGTTCTGAAAATGAGGAACCGGGACTTCCCGAGTAGTCAGCTGTGGGAGGAAGAGTAGGAGCCTCATGAGAAAAGACAAGAGGATTTAAGAAGACTGGGTGTTTAACAGAAGCAGAATTAGGTACAGTTATTTTGATTTTTATATTTTTCTTATCTTTTATTTGGTCTGATAAAGCAGAAAATTAGAGTGAAGAGATTACCTCAACCTGATTTTTGACACACCTCACACTATAATTTAGAGGTGCTAACTATAAAATGCTGGCATTTAATGATTTAAAATAATTTTATGATTTGTAGACTTCTGAAAAATTCCAGAAAATAAATCAGATGGTATGTAACAGCGACCGTGTGCTCAAAAGAAGTGCCGAAGGAAGCAACCCTCCTAAACCACTGAAAAAGCTACGCTTTGATATTGAAGGATCAGATGAAGCAGATGGAAGGTAGGAGCCCTTTTAGAATGTTTTCTGGCAGCTGAGCTGGTCACCTGGAGAACCCAGAATCCCAGCTCTGCTGCTGACTTGCACCAGTCCCTTTCATGCCAATTTTATTGGGAAGTTGTGAAAATGGCTCAAAATAATAGGGATAACTGTAGCGCAAATTTAAAAGCACCATGTAAATTGTATACCATTATCAAAATTCAATGAAGATATGAGAGTTAAAAATCTGATAAAAAATTTAGTTTTAACATTAAATTTTAAAATGATTATTCTTGAAAAATATTAACTACTATTTTGTTAGAACCAGTGAAAAAATATATTGCATCATAAATTTGTGACATTTATAGATGGTTAGTTTATAAACCTTTGAAATTAAAAGCTGCTCACTAAAATAATAGCATAAGTCACTGAAAGTACCATAGTTAATTAGAAATTTGAGTTTTCCATTTATACTTATAAATATGAAATATTTTACATTTTTTTAAATCTGCAGTAAACATCTCCCAGGGGAATCCAAATTTCAACAGAAACTGGCAGAAATGAGTAAGTACTTATTTCACCTTATGTAAATGAAAGAAAATTGTTCATGCTGCAAAAAGCCTTTTCACTTTATAAAAGAATACACACATATAATTTCTTCAATTAGCAGACTTACACACTTAAACTATAATTCAATCAAGAATATATTATTTACCTACAAACATTTGTGAATCAAATGTATAACAAAAAGTGAAGGTCATCTTCACCCTTTCTAAAATCTTCCGTGCAGGAAAACCAAGAAGTGAGACATTGCGTGACCACATTTTCAACACAATTGGCTGTGGTTAGGAAATACTTCAGGATAGCAGAACTGTAAGGAGGAACTCTTTAAGAGTGTTAGAAATAGGGAAAGGTTGTATAAACCTAACATATGTAAACTTCATCACCCTTATTTAAGGAATAATCTTTTATTCTACTATTGTTGAATTTTCCTAATTTGCACATTTTAAAACTAATTTCAAGCAAAAGTTTTCCATTACTGGAAATCAGAATTTTTATAAAGAACACCACATTATTTTGTAAATCATACAGAGTGATATCAATATTTGGAATGTTAAAGCAAATGGAATTCTATTCAAGGCTACTTTGAGACTATAAAAAATTAATCCAAGGTGTAGTAGATGGAAAGCACATTAGGAGAGGGATAAACGCCCACTGACTGCTGGTGGGGTTGTCTTAAGTGGCTGCGGTAGTGAGTGTGACATGTCCAGATCCATTGATAGGAAGAGGAACTGGGACTTGGAAAGAAGAAAAATATTTAGGAGGTAAAGGTGTTATTGCTATCATTTCTAGGTCATAGGACACATCAATGAGAACAATACCAATTAAAATGTGATGAGAGGCTTTCTTATAACAGCCTTCCTACATACTAACTTTGAAATGTAAAGTATTATAATAAAAAATGCTTTTGGATTTTTTTTGAAGCCATTTTTTCTATGTATGTTATTTTGAGTATAATTAAAACTAAATGTACCAAAAATTTAAATTTCCTAGTTATAAATCTCTTTTGGGATTTTACATTGATATAAAATATTCCTATTTTAACTTTTAAATAGTTGTGTCTTTGCCCCTGTACAAAAAAATAGATATGAAGATTATAACCAAAATCAGGCCTTGAAAACATGTGGAAGCCTTTTGGAGCCCACAAATATGCATTTAAAAAGGAGCAGAAAGCTGTAAAAACATGCATATTTTCTTAAAGAGTTCAGTTGCTATAGTCAGTACATTTCCCAGTGACATGCTTAGCTATGATGGTGGGTTTCCTCTGCTAGGCCAAAGTTCAGGGCCTTTGTACAGCTGGACAAGCAGTTTTAACCCCCGAGGCTAAAACATTTTCCAGGATGCTTTTCAGGTTTCCTCAAAGAATTACATTCAGAAAAGATCAACACACAATGCTGCATTGCCCAGAATAGAAGGGCAAGAAGGGGAGTGTCAGAACTGTTGACTGTTTTTCTTTTCCAAATATGAACATCCTTTGTGCTTCTTTATGAAGAGTTTCTGCCCACCTCTAAAAATCAACTTAAGAATTTTTAAATAATTTAAAATTGTTCTAGTATCTATATCGTAATTAGTAATGTAAAATATCCATGCCCAATTTAAATGAGCTGTGAGTTAATGTCTTTGTATTACTTGCAAGGTATCTCTGAAAACAAGGCATCAGTCCCCAGGTGGGGGAGGAACATACCAGTCACTCTAGCAGGTCCAGTCTGGGCCAGCCCAGGATTCTAGTCTGCGCAAGTGTATGCCGGACTCAACCTCAGCATCTCTAGAACAGCGGTCTGCAAAGTGGGGCATACCTGGGAGTGTGCAAGACCATCTTCTGGAGCACATAAAATAGAAGTTCTATTTATCCCATCTCTTTTTAATGTTTGTTTGGGAATGTGTTTTATAATTTATATACCCATACTACATCAAACATAAATATATAACATATTTTCATGGTACATGCTCAGAAAAACTTTACTGACAGGGATATATAATTCTTAAAAATTTGGAGAGCATTGCTTTTGCAGGGTCCTGAGCTCCATCGATTGGACATGAACATACTATGTACGATAGCCCCTCGCCAACTTCCCCAGCACCATCAGTGCTATTAACAGTTCTTCATCCTTTTTCCAGCATCTACTCGAACGCGAATGCAAAAGCAGAAAATGAATGATAGCATGGATACCTCAAACAAGGAAGAAAAATGAGGACCTCAGGACTTTGGTGGACACTGTGTACACCTCTAGCTTCACTGTCTCTCACAGATGTGACTGTATAACTCTCCCAGGTTGTTTACAGCCACGTTTAATATCTTCAGCTCTTTTTGTAGATATAAAATGTGCAGATGCAATTGTGCAGGTGATTTTTAAGCCACTTGCAGTGTTGTAGACATTGTTGTTATACGAGATTGAAAATCTCGTGTAAATCCTGCCATTTAAAACATTGTAGCACGTTGTTTCCATTTCCAAAGTAAAATTGCTGTGTTTGATGAACAGTAAGGATGCCCTGGAGGGGAGTCCTAACAACCCATGCCTGTCTGACTACTTCTTTTGTAGCGTATGTGTGATGTTTGCTCTTGTTTTTATTAATTTATATGTATATTTTTTTTAATTTAACATGAATACCTTTAGAAATTGTGTCCTGTCTTCCAAATGCAATTTGACTGCCCATTTGCCCAAATTATCCTGAGCCCTTCTGCTAAAACAGGTTTTACTAGAAACTAGAAAAAAATTACTAATTTTTACACATTAGGTTTTATTTTACTATTGGAATCCGATTTACTGTGTGCTTGGTTTTATAAATTTTAGCTTTTAAATACAAGCAGAAAGCAAAGTATAAACATGATACTGTCATACTACTGACAAAGATTTCATACCTCAGAACTTAGAAGAATTTCTTCTTTCCTTCATCCAGCTCATGCTTTGAAATGAGGATTATTGATAGTACTCTTGGTTTTCATACCATTCAGATCACTGAATTGATAAAGTACCCAGCTGGTACTTGAGAAAGTAAGTCAAGTGTGTGGCCAGATCTGAGCTGTAGAGGACCCTGATACAGCATATCCCAAGTGCACTTTCTGATGTTTCTGGGTCCTGAAGAATCAAGATACAAATTATTCTCCATAAACAGACTGTTAACTATAGGAGCCTTAATTTTTTTTTTTTTCTTAGAGATTTGTCTAATCGCATCTCAACAATTATTCTGCCCCCCTAAATTTGGGAACATTAGTTTCCTCCGGAATGGTACCTGTCTTCCTTGTATCTTTTGAACTGGCAATTGTCTATTTATCTTTTTTTTTTTTTTTTTTTAAAGTCAGTATGGTCTAACACTGGCACACTCAAAGCCACATTATTTCCAGTCCAAAGTTTCAAGTAATCAAAGGTCTCTGTGGGTTAGGCGTTAATGTTTCTCTCCGATTTTGTGCAAAAGCTTCAAAGGAAAACAGCTGCATTAGAAAAAGAGGCGCTTCCCCCTCCCCCGCACCTAAAGGTGTATTTAAACTATCTTGTGTGATTAACTTATTTAGAGATGGTATAATTTAAAATAGGTGGTATTTAAGGTAGCATCAGCTAGGTTTTAAGAAAATCACTTTGTCTAAACTCAGAATTCTTTTTAAAAAGAACTCTGGTCTTATTTTATTAGAAAACAAAATTTTATTTTGTGCTCAATTAAGTTTCAAACTTACTATTTTGACAGTTATCTTAATAACAATGGCACTAGAAAGCTTTACCCCATTCTCATTAATTTCTGCATGAATATCATACAAATCAGTTAGTTTTTAGGTCAGGGGCCTTACTGTATTTCTGGGTCTTTTGCTAATAAGTTCACATTAGAATTAGTGCCAGAATTTTAGGAACTTCAAAGATCGTGTATTGAGATTTCTTAAATAAGGCTTCAGATACTGCTTTATTGCTTTTTTGTATTGGTTAAAACTGTACATTTAAAATTGCTATGTTACTATTTTCTACAATTAATAGTTTGTCTATTTTAAAATAAATTAGCTGTTAAGAGTCTTAATGGTCTGATGTGGTCCTTGTATGAAGTGCACTAATGTTCTCTTCTGTACGTGTACTCTCTCCTAGTACCTCATCATTCTTAGCCTCTAATGAGCTACATATGGTAACAATTCCCAAACTTTTTCTCCGGCCCTGACTTCGTCACAGAACTCTCGATTCCCACTCCGCCTCCCCAAATTTCTCAAAATATAAACCCAAAATCAAACAAACAAAAATATCTTGTTTCTACCCTGGTCTTTCCCCATTTTACTGAACACTTACCAAGCCAAAAACTTGGGAGTCATCTATTAACTCTTGTCTGGGCCACTGCTAAAGACTTCTAACTAGTGTCTCCCTGTTCCCTCCCTTTCCTCTTCACCATTCAGCTCCCTAAAGAGCAAAAATGATCTTATAAAAATGTAAAGTGAGTTACATTGCTCCTCTACTTGAAGTACTGTATTCAAACTCCTGATCAGGAACTATTAAGGCCCTAGCGACTTCCCCATCCTCACCTTGTAGGACTTTCTCCTCGCTCATTATGCTTTAACCACATTGACCATTTGCTTTAAAATGCCAAGGCTACTCCTACCCCAGGCTTTTATATTTGCTGTTCCTTCTGTCTGGAATGCTCTTCCCCCAGAATTTGCATAGCTATTTCCTTCCTGTCTTTCAGGGCTCAGCTCAGAGGACTTCCTTGGCCACCAAGCTAAAGATCATCACTCTGTATTATGTCACTGACTTTAAAAATTGTAACAGCATTTACCACTGTTTCTTTCTCACCATCTGAAATTGGCAACAAGCAAGTCAAGGAAGACAATCTCCCCATCTCTAAATGCTTCCCAACCCAGACTATAAGCATCAACCTAGTTAATCTTATTTGCTACTATAGCTCTAGGACCTAGGAAGCCCATATGTAGGGCGAAAATGCAGAATACATCAGGTTTCAGTCTGAAATGTCGGCTCTTGGCATGGCCATGGCTGAAGAATGACCAGACACGCCAAAGTTAGGCAAGCACGAAAATGAGGTTTGTTGAAGAGAGAAAGATAGGGTTACAGGGCAAGAGCAAGATACAGGTTTACAGAGCGTGATACATACGCCACAGGTGACGACCGGACCCACTGTCGCAGTAAAGGGAGAGCCAAAGGAAGGGTGCAAAAAGGGCCTGGTTATGGTCTGCATCTTGTTTTACAGTGCCCGGATAGGGACCTCCCTCATGGTTCAGATGTCACCATGGAACCATCTGATTGGACGGTTGGGAGCTGCATGACCTGAGCCTTACTGTGCATGCAGCTCTCCCTTGAGCCTCTCTGAAAGCCCATCTGGGGTGGGGGTGAACTGCAGCAGCACCCACTGTCTCCCTAGGAGACCCAGAATCCCTCACTATCTACCTAAAAAATTCTTTCCATATTTTTCCAAGTTTGTGGAAAGAATACTCTCTTGCTCTTTTAAAATGCCATGTACGATATTCCAGGCACAGTTCTAAATGCTAGAGATACAACAATGAGTAAATAAAACTAATATCCTCATCATTGTGGAACTTACACTCTGGTGTCAGGCAGAGAGCGAAGGAAGGAAGGAACGAACACATGAGGAATACACAGTATGTGAGGCTGCATTCAGTGCTGTCGAGAAAAGGCAGGGAAGACGACAGAGCTGGTAGGGAAAGGAGGTTTAAAACTTAAGAGTGGTCGGGCAAAGACTCACTTAGGTGATACCAGAGTAGAAACCTGCAGGAGATGCGAGTGAGCCACACAGAACAGGAGTCAGACACTCCACAGAGAGGAAAAGCCCGTGCTCCGAGGTAGGAGCGTGTCTGGTGGGTTTGAAGAGCAATAAGGAGCTCATAATAAGGGGGCGGGGAGCAAGTATCTCTCTTCATCCAGTGCAAAGTACACATTAAAGGCCTTTCCTCCTGAACATACTTGATTCATATTAATATTACACGTCTACAATCCTTTATCCGCAATTCTAAAATCTTTAAAAACCAAGTGGTTCTCTGTGTTTAGTGCCAAAAGTCATATGGCATCAAAACCATATCTAAACTGGCATAAAGCTACTTACAGTCTTCATCCTGCTTACTGGGAATATTGTTTCACTGCAGAAATACTAATATGTTTGATTATTGGGAGCTAACCCACTTAGGTGTCATGATTATGTGACATATGTGCCATATTATCATTTAACTCCAAAAAAAAAAAAAAATACGAAACTCATCTGGCAATGGAAATAAGGGATTATCTTGAGTTTACATGATTTCTCGAAAACAGGGTGGATAACGAAATTCTTTCCCTCTGGGACAACAGCATGTTTGTTCCTGAAGGAAGAAAGGCAAATCCCGAAGACAGAGGAAGAGAAGCAGCAAGCGTATCTCGGCAGGCTGTATTTACGTTGGGTGGGGATCGTAAATGAAATGTGGTCTCTCGGGTCAAGTCAAAATAAAGTCAAGTGACACTAAAAAATTTTTAGTTTGGATGACGAAGAATTGATCACTTCTGGAGATTAATTTAGTGTTCCAATGATTAAATGTCCATTATAAAAGGGACAAGTTCAAATTCATATATTTTCTTTTTGTTACAGGTTGCTGGGCAAATGGTGGGGGTGGAGAACCTAAATACTAGTTCTATTAATCATCTGGATAATTTTATAGAAACTTGCTTTTAGAAGCATATTTTTGTTCCTCATTTTGGGCCGCTACAGTGTACACAGGATGTGTAAAGACAGCTTCAGCAGAATTTTTCTTTGGACTAAATGTTAATAGATATTTCCAGAGAACAATTCAAACTTTACCTCTAGAAATATTAAATTTCTACCACAGGTATAGTTTCTTCAATACCAATAAGTTTAACAGTGACACTGTATAATGTCTATATAGAATTAAAACAAATTTTTAATTTGAAGCTGGGATAAGTCATCCATTCTCATAAATCCTTTTTGGTGTCCATTATTTTGGGACTATACTTATATATTAGTATTCACATATGTGATGACAATTTAATATGAAAGATGGAATTTATGACACACAGACCAGCTTCGGTTACTTCATAAATAGAAAATGGTACAATTTTTAACTGAATTTACAAGCAAATTGGTAAGGTTTGTGTTTCTGTGTTTTGGCAAAGACAATTAAAAATAACACTAGGGGCATGATTTTCCCTTTCTCTTCACAATCCTACAACTCATTTGTTGTTATTAACAGAAGGGCTAACAAGATAGACAAGATTATATAGTTTGTAATTCCTTCTTTCCGTTATTCCTAGTTCAGAAAACCTCTAAATAAAACCATGTTCTGGTCCAGAATGACTGGCAATTTACAGTAGCTTTAAGCTGCAGAACATGTTTAACATTCTTAACTTTTATTTTTAAAAACTAGTTAAATGGCATCTTCACCAACCTCTATCAGCAGATGAAGACATTTCTTCATTTCTAATCCTAAACTTTCTCTGCGTTAAGTGAGGGTAAAAATGCATGGAAAGCACTAAAACATTGACTTCCTTGCGGGAGCAAGAAAGGAAACAAACCCTAAGCATAGAAAATCTAAGATAAACTTATGGGAAAGAAAAGGATCCATTACTTTCTGATATAGTGTCATTATGAAAATGTACCTTTTTTCTCACATATCACTAACAAACAGCAGGATTTTCTGAGACTTTACAAGCACTCATCTGTTAGAAAAAAGTAAAAGGAAATCTTTTTCCTCCCATAGGAATGTCAACGGTAAGCATATCCTCAAATACGAGAGAGAAAGCTTGTTTTTTCAGATAGATGTATTCTCATCCAGGACTCATCTGTCATCTCTGAAACTGGTCTAAAATTAGCTCTTCCTTATTGGTTGTAGTCACATGTGTGAAGGGCAAAACTACTGATCTTATCCCTGGCTAAACATCAAGATTATCTGTGGAACTTTTTAAATATACTGAATTAGAATCCCCAAGTCTATATTCTGTAAAAGCCCCACGGATTATTCTGCTGTGCCCATGCACAGAAACACTGAGATACGTAATAGTGCAAGCCTGCACATAACGGGGCTTAGACAGAAAATCTGTATCAAAGTCCAGAGTACTAACTCACACACGGGCAGTCTGCCTATTGACCCACTGTGGAGTTTGGTAAAGCATAGTCCATCTTTCATCTCCAAGTGAATTCATCTGTTCCCCTTTGAACGTTTCAATTTTTGTATGAAATGAGTTCATAAAAGAAAAAGGAATGGAGAAGCTTCAGAAGACTGTCAGAAACAGACAAGGAAAAGGAAAACAAGGTCGGGAGTCACTGCGAAGTCATAAAAGCCTAGTTAGTTACAGCTAGCATAGGAGGGCGAGGAAGAAAGGCGAAGGAAAGACAGATGGTGCTTGTCTAACTGCCAGAACTGATAGCCACAGGTGCTCCCCATGTCTGCATGTTTCTTTTCTAGATAATATAGCAAAACTGTCAATGAAAATAAGTGGTATATGGCTACTTTTAAAATACAAACAAACAAATAAGAGATTATATAGTTCCAAAAATAGGATTCTGACTTAGAACTAGAGGCTGCATCTGGTGAGGGCCTTGAGCTGCTTCAACTCATGGTGGAAGTCCAAAGGGGAGAGGGTGCGTGCAAAGAGATCACATGGTGATAGGAAGCAAGAGAGAAACCAAGGAAACCAAACTCGCTTTTATAGCAACAACCCACTCAGGTAAGTAGCCAGTCCTGCCAGAGACAATCTATTCATGAGGGATCTGTCCCCCGACATAGGCTTCACCTCCCAATACCATCAACACTGGGGATCAAATTTCAACATGGGTTTTGGCAGGGACAAACCACATCCAAATCATAGCAGAAACTAAACATTGACAAAGTAACCTCATCAAAAGAATGAGAAGATAAGCCACAGACTGGGAGAAAACATTTGCAAAAGACACCATTGATAAAGGATTGTTTATCCAAAATATGCAAAGAACTCTTAAAACTCAATAAACAATCAACTTGATTAAAAAATGGGCTGAAGATCTGAACAGACACCTCACCAAAGAAGATACAGAGCAAATAAGCATATGAAAAGACGTTCCACATCTTATGTCACCAATTAAAACAACAATGGATTACCTCTAAACAGCTGTTACAATGGCCAAAATCTGGAACACTGACACCACCAAATGCTGACGAGGATGTGGAGCAACCACAACTTTCTTTCCTTGAGGTTGGGAATGAAAAATGATGCATCCATTTTGGAAGACAGTTTGACAGTTTCTTATAAAACTAAATATTCTCTTACCACATGATCCAGTGATCACATTCCTTGGTATTTACCCAAAGGATTTGAAAACTTACGTCCACACAAAAACCCATACACAGATGTTTATAGTAGCTTTAGTCACAATTGCCAAAACTTGGAAGCAACCAAGATGTCCTTCAATGGCTACACGGGTAAACTGTGGTACACCAAGACAATGGACTATTATTCAGCACTAAAGAAAAAAAAAAAAAAAGAGCAATGAAGCCATGAAAAGACATGGAAGAAACAAATGCAGATTATTAAATGAAAGAAGCCAATCTGAAAAGGCTACGTACTGTATGATTCCAACTATATGGCATTGTGGAAAAGGTAAAACTATGAAGACAGTAAAAAGATCAGTGGCTGCCAGGAGTCAGAGGGAAAGGCGGGGGCGGGGGAGGAATAGGCAGGGCACAGAGGATGTTGAGGGCGGTGAAACCAGTCTGTATGATACTGTAATGATGGACACATCGCACATGTTTGTCCAAACCCATAAAATATACACCATCAAGAGTGAACCCTAATGCATTAACAAACTATGCACTGTGGTGATGATGATGTGTCAATGTGGGCTCATCAATTGTAACAAACGTCCCACCCTGGTGGGGGATGCTGACAGTAGGGGACGCTGTGCATACGTTGGGGCATGTGGGAAATCTCTGTACTTCCCTCCCAATTTTGCTGGGAACACCTAAAACTGCTCTAAAAAAAATTAAGTTTTCAAAAAAAAAAACTGACCTCACCAGTAATCAGCAAAGGCAATAATATGAACAGTAATTAGGTTGTTTATAAGCCATGTATGTTTTAGGGTGGATTTTGCTATGAGAACTTACCTGATTGCTCTGAAAAACAAAAGTATGTCAAAGAGATTTATGTACATCTAAGATACATGAGATTGATAAAATTTTGCTTCTTAGGGATTAAAAAAACAACACATTTGTTCTATTATCTATAAATGAGCACTTTATTATCAAATAGTTCAGCATCAGAACAAGATTTCTAATTCCAAAAAGGGTTTCTTTACATAATATCATATGGTGAGATACATATTAGAGGAATCTGATACTACGTCCCATTCCAGGTTCTCTTTTATAATTGGGTAACTTGTTTTTATCTAAAAAGTATAAATTTATCTCATTTCTGTTAATGCTGTCCATGAAATGTAAGCATTAGTTCCTTTTCAGCTAATACTTCATAATCATACTAGGGCCAGGTTGAGACCTGTTCTACAGTGACATGAGAGTCAACTACAAGAAAAACATAATCATTTTTACTTATGGAGGCGAATCCCTCTGAACACAAAGAAAAGCAAAGGCCCTTATGTGATTAGGTGAGGCAGATCAACTCAGGAATCTCATTCAAAGGTAATACTTCATATTCACTAATCCCTTGTGAGAAATTAGTGACTCAGAATAAATTAAAATTAGCCCTTGGGCCTTTGAAAATTTAATTGCCAAGCCCTTTTGTGAATTCTAATGAATGCTCTAAATTAGCCACTATTTCTCAGAACAGTGTACCAGAAGAATATGGACCTTAATAATTATGGGCTGTTTTAAATTTATTTTGTGTAAGTTATTCTTCCATCCAGTATTCCACGAATAAAGCTGTTCTCAGGACATATTATAATAAATTAATCGAGTGCCTACCATATGCAAGGCACTGCGAGAGATGCTGAAAACGTGGTAGGGACAGCAGTCTTTGTCAAGCTGTCTATGTGACATCAGCCAAGCTGCACGGAACATTTGGGCCAGAATAGCATGTATCAGTGTACCAAAGGCGTCCAACTTAAGTGACTCAAAAGAGGGTATGGTAAATATATTAACAGTAAGGTATTATAATTGTTTTCCTTGACCTTAGTCACATTTGATCTGCGCATTTGATCCTTTCGACGTAACTTTGGATTTAGGCAGATGAAGAAGACTCACCACCATCCTTCTTTTGACAGACACAAGTACTCAGCCAAATATAGCTCATCATACATACTATTAATTAAAGAGAAGTTATTCATCTCTGGCTTTTGCAAGGGAAGTGGAAAGGCTCAAAAACTCCTTTCCTGTGGGTGGGATCAATTTTTAAAGGCTCCGACTCTGCTTGCTTTGCTGATAAAGTTCTTCAGGAGATCATGGTCCATTTCTGCAAAGCCTGAAGTTTGTGTTACTACAGTCAGATGATTTATGCAAAATCTGAAGCAGAATTCCTCTAAATCCTAGGAATAACAACAAAAATCATTTAACAGATTCACATTTCCCAATGCAATGCAACGTAACATGAAAATTTCTAAAACCAGTAAAAAGGATTTGATAGCCAAGAGGAGGAAACGTTGGTACAGCAGTACCTAAGAATACTTACAAAAACCATATAACTAATATGAATCCATGCTTATAAAAATTTAAATAATACAGTAAAACGTTCAAGTTCCTCCGCACCAATCAATGTAAAGAATCTGATGTTCTTCTTCCCAGAGATAGGCACCTAAGTGTATGAATTCTTTGGTACCTTTTCATCTAGTGACAGTATTATTCATTCCACTTTCAATATTTGTTAAAGGCCCTATGCTCCCGTCTTATATTGATATTGGGTGCTTTAAATATTTCTGCCTGTAAAGAGTTTGTAGAAGAAAGGGTAAGCCATAAAAACAGTAACGCTAAAAACTGCTTCTCTTATTAACAGGCCACTGCTTGTTTTCCTTTGCAAGACGACAAGGGATGGGAGGGATAGACATCATCACACTACACACACCTTCAATAACCTTAACTGGGAAGATGCTTTGAAGAAATCATATCTTTCAAGGTTTTCTGGTAAGAGAAACCCATCAGGTTTGTGTTTTCTGGCTTACCGTAATGTACTCTGGGCCAAAGAACGACCTCGTAGTAATTCTCTTGATTAGAACTGTAAACTTGAGAATCAGAATGAAAGTGGCGAGATGCTTTTTTGGTCCCCAGGGAAAAGAGAGGCGAGCCTGCCCAGACCTCCGATATGCCTCAGACCCTAGGGCCTAGGCCATGCCATCAACCCAGGACAAGGCGCCGCTAGGTGGTGGGTGGTCAATTTTTAAACTTTTGTCTCTATGTCGCTAAAGGTAATTTATAAAAAATAAAGTCTCAAATAATTTCCAAGCAATTACATATGCGCATTGCACACTATTATTTTCCTCTTTAGACATATAAATAAATTATAGTAAATGCTAAAGATAAAAATATATACTGAAAAATTAGCAATACTGATAGCCATGCCAATGTACCCACAAACCTATTAGTACATTTCCTTTTCAGAAAAGAAACACTAGGAAAACCTGTTTATCTCATCCCTGAGCACAGCTGGGCAGGATGACATATCTCAGTCTCAGGTAAGGCTTCAGTGATACAAACAAGGAAAATTTACACACCTACTTGATATCTTAGCATGCTACTATATGTAAGAATGTGCTTCATTAATATATGTTGAATATTCCAGTATCCATTTAAAATTATGTGCTCTTGCTTAAATTTTTAGAAATGACATTTTTGCCTACAGCACATGAAAGTGAAACAAGACAGAGATGCATCTCTTTGGCTGAATTCTGCAAAGAGGAATGGAAAAATTCAGACCTGCGGCACAGACGTTAAAATACATCTGGAGTCAGGTGGCCACGCAGTGTGCAGTCCCACAGATCTGGATGGCGTGGGTAAAATTGCTGATGAATGGGAGAACAAAAGGATCTTTGGATCCGCCTTCCTTTACTTTTGGAGAATGGGAATTTCTGGTAATTATTCAATAAAGACAGGACTTGGAAAGAGTTCCTGTGATTCTAAGAATTCCTTAAATTGGCACAGGGTGGTACTGGTTGTAGGGAGTTTTGTCTATACAAAACAAGGCCCTCATCTTTCGGTAAGAGAATTGTAGTCTACTTCCAACGCTACTACTTTATAAGGCTGGGCCCTTCATTCTGTCCTGCAGTCCAATCACATTTCCCTAATTTCCTCATTCTCCTACAGGACTCGCCGATGCCCAACACCACCTCTCTCACCCTCATTCTAAGCTAACGTGATTTCCTGTTTCACTGAGAAAACAATCACCCGGAAGGAAGCTTCACACGCTCTTTGCACGGTATCTCCTTGCACAGGGGCCTGTAGACTCCATCTTCTCTGGGTGATGGGCCATGACCCGAGGTGAGGCAGGGCCCCTTGCCTTGTCACCTAGATCCTGTTGCTCCTCCTATTCAGGAACCCGACTCTAGGAACTGTCCCTGCATCACTTGTTCCCCTTAGCACACCATCTGCATCTCTAGACAAACGTGCTTCATCACGTTCCCCACCATCAAGTCCCAGACTGCAACTGCCTGCCGCGGCCACCCGTGGCGGTCTCATGGCCAGACCCACCAGCAGTGGGCGCTGCCCTGGCCCCCCCAACAGCGTCTGCCGTGGTGGAAGATTCTTCCTTCCTGAAACGCTTTCCTTCCCAGCTGCCAGGACACAGTCTCCTGGTCTTCTTGTGTCTCCTTATCTCCCTGGGCCCTGAGCATGGAGTACCCAGAACTTAATCCTCAAACCTGTCTGCACATGTCAGTTTCACAGCTTCAAATACAGTGATTTTCCTGAGCTCCAGACTCGCTTATCCAATTTGCCTATTAGACATTTTCATTTGGACGATTAACAGACATCACACACTTAACATAATCAAAACCAAATTCCTGATATTTCCCCAGAAACACTGCTCCCACTCTTCTCTCAGTAAATGCCGATTTCATCCTTTCAGTTGCTGATACTCAAAACCCTGGAGTCATCCCGGGTCGTCTTTCCCACCCCACCCCCAGCCCTCCCACATCTGATCCATCAGCAAATCCGGCTGGCTCAACTTTCAAAATACATTCAAAACCCAACCACAGCTAATAACTTGGACCAATCCGCCATCACCACTTACTGGATGACACGGCCTCCTAACTAACCACCCTCTGTGCCCCGACAGGCGCAGGCGACTCTCAACACAGCGGCCAGGGCGACCCCTGCACATGCAGGCGGATCACGTGTGCCCCCTCCCCAACCGGTCCCGCTGGCTCCAGTCAGAGTTGGTACCTGGTCCCTGACGCCTGCCCCGTGGTGGCCGCCAGCCCCAGCCCCGCACCCTCTCCCTGCTTCCTCCGCTCCTCCCCTCACTCTGCTCCCTCCACACCCGTCCTGTCCTGCTGTTCCTCCAACACACCACCCGCACCTCCCTGAGGCTTTGCTAAATCACCTTCCCGGTGACGCCTTCCTTCCCTGACACTCTTTAAAATTCCAACTTTAATCTCAGCCTGGTACTCCCCAGCTCTCCTCCCGAGCTTATTTTTCCACATCACTATCACCATCTGACATGCTATATAGTGTATTCATTTGCTTCTTGCCCATCTCCCCTCACCAGAAAGTTCCACAAGGGCAGAGACTTTGCTCCGTTTTGTTCACTTGCAGTTACCCTGGTGCCTAGAACAGTGCGGGCACAAAGTAGGCATTCAGTGAAAACTTGCTGAATCGGTAACTAAACATTTTCGATTTTAAAACACAGGGGACAATGGAGAACTGTAGTTAAATGTGTGGTTGTGAAATCTGTCCAATCTTGGATTGCCTTTCCGGTTTTGCAATGTACTAGTTTATTGAGATTACTTAATCTGAGCTTCAGTTTCCTCATTTGTACATTGGAACTTATAATAATAATGCCTATGTCTTATAAGGTTGTTCTGAGAAGTAAATGAGACGTGAACTGTGCTTAGCATACTCCCTGGCTGACAGTAATCATGTACTAAGGGGCAGTCTAGCATGAGGGATAATTTGCTGAAAGAGCCCATTTCTTATTTGATTATTTGAGTCAGCCAAATCAAATAGGCCATTCTTTATAAAAACTTTTATATTAAGTATACATATAGCCTATTTTGCTTGTAATCTGTTCTATTCACTTAGGGTCCAACGATTAGCTGGACAGGCTGCAGTGAAGTAGTGTGTCTCTATAGGCCAAGGTGAGCATTCATCACACAAACGCTAAATACCTACTATGTGTCAGAAACGATCCTGGGCATGGGGATGTGGCTGTGAGCAGTGCAGAGTCCCTGCCAACCCTCAAGGAGCTTACTTTCTAGAAAACAGAGAGCTGGAAGGTAACCACACAAATAATTTACATAAATAGGGAATATGAAGAAGTCTCAGAAATCAAGCCTGGTTCACTCGCAAACGCTATGTGCCACCACCTGGACCTCTGAACTGGCCCTCCAGGGTGCAGTGTCACCACCATGGCTCTAAACGACAAACTACAGGGCAGCACATAGATTTTGTTTGGCCATGAAGCATTTTTCAAGTGCCCAATATATAATATTATTACCTTGACATAAGGCAAACATTCACTGCGCTTTTAAATACCAATGTTTCAAAGTGGATAAAATTTCCTTTTTAAGTGGAAAAAAAAAATCTAGATTTCAAGTATTTAGAGATAAATACATAATGTGACTTTGAAGAAAAGTCAGAAGCTGCTGAAGGAAAGTGCTAACGTTCTGGTTGATAAGTCATTTCCTTCCTCACACTTTTTGTACTTTCCAAATTTTCTTTAATAAGCATATTATTATTTGCATAAGCAGAAAAAAAGTTATAACCTTTTTTCCACTAAAATGTCCCTGTTTTTTGACCAAAGGAGAGGATATCCTTATGCCAAAAGGAAATCAACTCTAAGAAGTTGTGGCCTGTTTCCTAAAGATTGAGTTCTAGGATGGGTTTTCTTTCCTTTCTTTATTATCATAACAATGCATGGTCACTACAAAAAGTTCAGAAAAAACAAGCAAAGAGAAGGAAATAAAAATCCTCCATACCCCCACCATCCCATGATAACCACTGACTATATTCTTTAGCCTTTTTTCCTATGTCGATAATGAATTTCAGTCTTATTCAGCTGTTTATACTTTAAAAAAAAAAAAAAAAGAACAGGATCATAGTTCCTCCTTTAGTGATATACCTTGAACACCTGCATAACTTCATGGTACTAACATTTTATAAACAATCCTCCCCTGTTCACACTGACCTCTTTCTAATTTTTCAAAATTATAAACTGCAGCAGTAAACATCTCTGAAGCTAAATCTTCGTCCAAACCCATGATTACCTGAGATAAATTCCTAAGTGAACTCCTTAAAGAATCATATCTTTAAGGCTTTTAATACACAGGATACCAGCTGCCCCTAGAAAGACTGCACCCTCATCAGCAGTTTAGGAGAAGACCATTTTTCTGAGCCTGCATTATTTTTAAAAACATATTTCCCAGTTTGACGGGTGAATAATCATACCTTGTTTTCATTTATATTTCTATGTTTTTCATCTCTTCATAGAGCTGCTTGTTCTTTGATCTAGTTTTTTCAGCCAAACTGCTCACAATTTTCTTTTTGTTTTTTACCATGGTAAACTTGCTTCATTATACATTGTAAATATTTTCCCAGTGTACCATTACTTTCTAATTTTCCCTGTGGCATTTTTTGATGTATGAAAGGTTTTTTTTTTTTTTTAATCTTTTGAAAACAGATCTGTCAATCCCTTCCTTCGTGGTGTCTGCCTGTGATGTCCCCCCCAGCATTATATAAATATTTACTTATATTTCATCTAGTACTGTTACTTTTTTTTTTTTTTTTTACATTTAAATCTTTTAGCCACCTAGAGTTTATTTTAGCTGGAGACATGAGGCAGGCCCCTAACTCCGTTTCTTCCAGAAGGCCGCGCTGGAAAAGAGCTTCTCTTACCTGGGCGTCGTATTTCACAGCTGCAGAGAGCAGAGCGATTGCATTCTCCTCGCAGATGCCTTGTTTGATAGTTTGTTGGCAGAGCTTTTTCAAACGATTTTCTCGATAAAATGTAGCCAAGTCTAGCAATCCTGGTGGAAAGAGATGTTAATTAGGCGGGGGTGATTTCAAGAATCCCGATTTAAACTCACTCAGCCATTCAGAGATGATTTGGATATTATTTTAGATATAATTCTCAGTGAATTGCCAGGTAAGTAAAGACCTGCTGACTCACATTTTCACATGTGGCTCTACTCAAGAAGGTAGCCAGGCTGAGCCAATACAAAAACCAGGAGCACAGAGAGAATGGCTTTAATGTTTTTTTTCCCCAGGAAAAAAAGAAAAGGAGTGTGCTCCCCTAATCGCCCCTCCCGCTGCATTCTCAATGCCTTTCCTGGGTCGCTCCCAGGAGCAGACACTCACGCTGCCACGGTGCCCATCTGGAAAAAAAAGCCTTTCCTGGACACGCATCTGCCTCCCGTTATCCCAATCCCATTTCTCGGCTCCTCTCTACGGCAGAACTCCTAGAGAGAGCCCTCTGTGTCTGCCGTCTCCGTTTCTCCCCTCCCATCCTGACCTCAAGCCAGTCCAGGCAGAACCCCATGCCCACTGCTCAGGACGCCACACCTGTGGTCACAGAATGGCTTCCATGGTGCCAGATCCAAGGTCTATTCCCTGGTTTCCTCTTAGGCGACATTTACACAGAACGTGATGGGTTGACGATGCCCTCCTCCGAATGCTTTGCTGCTTGCGGTTTTCTTCTCCTTAACTGGCTGCTCCTCAGTTCTCTGGGCTGGACCGTTTCTCCTGACTCCCAAACGTTCCCTCCAGCGCCCCTCAGACGCTTATTTCACTGACTTCCCTACGTGCACTCCGGCCCGAGGGTTTTAAGCACCATCTGTATAGGCTGATGATTCCTGCTACAGCACCTGCATCTACTTTCAAGTAATTCCCGTAGCCAGGGATACACATAGGCAAGTAATTTAATTCTACCCCAAGGGAGGATGGGAAGTACTCTAACAGCAGTGGTCAATCAGCATTTGGAAGGTCCTATTTGTTTTCAGATATTGCCATTTGACTCTCCATTAGAGACTCGTTGATTAGCATAAAGAATGTCAGAATTAGTTTGTCACTGGCAAAATAGTGGTGTCGAGGATGTGTGGCTTGGCCAGGAATACTGTGAGTCCTCTGCCCTTGCAAGAAGGGGGCCCCAGCATGGAGAGCTCAGTAGGCCTACACCGTTGGCAGCGGCACGCGTGCTAGGTCTGCATGCAGTCCCCAGTGGCCACCTGAGCAGAGGGTTAAGCTGAATCCTGCTACTAGAATACTGTAACATGCACCTCACGCTAACCTGTCATGAAGGCACATACAATAGAGTGCCTAAACGACAGAGAGATGGGATTTCATCCATCTTACCATATTAATTGTTTCTGTGTCTGTCTGCTAATAAATTTTGTACATGTAGCAGAATTTGATTGGAAACTTGCCTTCATTATAATATCACAAGTATTATCAAAGTTATGGAAGAAAGACCTATGGCCCGTTGAAGCATACTTAGATCCTGAAAGTTGGGAGTGGCTTAATTATTCTCAACAGCCCCAAACATTCCAGAGCTTCGGTCTCACACATGCAGCACCGCCCTAAGACAGGACCCTGCTTCCTCCAGGCACACCCTGACCACAGGGCGGCCAAGGAGCCATGTGTCTCCTTCCAGACCACACCTTGGGTGCCTGGGGTTCCCTGCCTAATTGGCCCTGAGGGCACGTGTCAGCCTCCCTCTGACAGACCACGCCACCAATGTGTGGACCCCTGGCCCCAAGGGGAAGCCCGGGCTGGGGGTGGATGGAGCTTGGACGTGCGGGCTGGCGTGCCCACACGCTCCTTGAGATGCAGGATGTAGCCACAAGCTGGAGGCCAGGGGTCCGTCCTTCTTGTGCCACTAGGGTCTAGCACAGAACTCTAAGGAGTCCTGAAACTCTAAATTTCCAACTAAAATGCAAACGTGGCCTTTCAGGTTTGAAGTACATTTTTCAAGGCTGGAGGATTGAACATACTTTGTTAGCTTGACATATAACTTCAAATTTTTAGGCATATGTACATAGGCTTCCCTTTGGACTCTTGCCAGGCCTCTGCAAATGTTAGGAGAGGGCCTGTATAAATTGGTAGCTGAAACTCCTTTGGCTTTTCAGGAGCAAAACCTGTGGCTCTCTATCTTCCTCACCTGAGTGCACCGCACGTCCACGAACCCAGCTGCTCAGGCCAGACACCTCAGGGCCGCTGTCCCCTCGCTCCTCACACCTCTCGTCCCACCCTTCAACAAATGCCATCAGCTCCATCTTTAACATATGTCCAGAATCTGATCTACTGTCAATCTCTCCACTGCTACATCATGCCTAACCCAGGACAGCAGCATCTCTCACCTGAACCATTACAATTACTGATCTTTAAAAAAAAAAAAAAATCACATCAGTCTTGTGGCAGAAGCTGCTAGCTGCCTCTCCCCACTCCAACACACACGCACAGCACAAATCCATTCTTCCTTTCTCCCCAAACCACAGAATCTTTGGCCAAGCCATGGCCACATGGAAATGTGCATCTTCCCAACCTCCCACGCAGCTGGGCGCAGCCTCGATCAACTCTGGTCCACGGGTGGAAATTAGGGAACTTCCGGACGCTCCCTTTGGAGACACTGGGATTGGCCGTGTGCCCATAACGCTCCACAGTGGCGATGGTTTGATACTTCATCTCTCTCTTATTTTACTACCCAGCTGACCTTTGTATGAAGTAGTAACAAGGGAAAAGCGTTTGGGTTCAACACACACACAAGGAGCCACTCCTGTGATTACCCTCACAGTGACTGCTTTCAGGTGCTACAGAAACCACCTTGTCAGTTACTCAACACGTGGCCAGTTTCTCGGGAAATTCTCTGGCAATTACCTACTGCCTCCTCGGGAGAGAGGCTGATGCTGTCTGTGTACAGGTATTCCAGGAAGGCTCGGTAAACAGGGTACGAAAATTCGCTCATTTCTACAATGTCGTCCTCATTGTCTTCCAGCGAAGAACGAAAATGCTCGCACCTGAAGGAAGAAGGAAGTGCGTGAGGCCTGGCTGCGGGCGAGAGCAGACGGCCTCCCTGAGGGGCACAGCCCTTGAGGGTGCGACCTGCAGGTCCTGCCTTGGTTTTCTGTTTCTTTGCTGGCCTGAGGTTTTCAGATAATCGTTTATGTGACAAGGCCACACTGCACACCTGCTGCTGTGGGTGGCCCAGGCAGCTGCCTCTAGGGCCGTGCTGGTGAGGACAGTGCTGGGTTCCCTGGCGTCGCTCTCAGACCACATGCGCTGGTGGGTATTTAGAAAAATCAGTGCGTTTATTTTTACAAAATCTGAGTCATTTTGTTTCTTCACTCTGTTATGGGTTGAATTATGTCCTTTAAAAATTCATATGTTGAAGTTATAACCCCTAACACCTCAGAATGTGACCTTATTGGGAGACAGAGTCTTTGCAAAGGTAATCAAGTTAAAATGAGGCCACTGGGTGAATCCTTGATCCAATACGACTGGTGTCCTTGTAAAAAGGGGACATTTGGACACAGACACACACACACAGGGAGAAGCCATACGATGACTGGAGTTAGCCTGCCACACATCACAGAATGCCAAAGATTCTCGGCAGACCACCAGCTAAGGGAGAGGCGTGGTGCAGATTCTCCCTCATGTCCCTGGGAAGGAACCCATCCTGCTGACACCTTGATCTTGGACTTCTGGGCTCCAGAACTGTCAAGGAATAAACTTGTTCTGTTTAAGCCACCAGTCTGTAGAACTTACTTACAACAAACTAATCCACCTCCTTTCTCTACGGAGGCTTATGTGCTATCGTGAGAGTAAACGAGCAGTACAGCCTGACCTTACTAAAGGGGAACTGAGTCTAAAATGTGCATTCAGTTTGTGATTCATTAAAACAGGATTTAAACTTCTGTTATACAACAACATAATGAATTTCAAAATCATTTGCTCAGAGAAAGAAGCCAGGAGCAAAAGAATGCATCCTGCATCACTCCATTTATGTAAACTTCTAGAAAATGTTAACTAATCTACAGTGACAGAAAGATCGTTGGCTGCCCAGGGCTGGGGCATAAGGGGCCTTTGGGGGTGGGGGAGGGGTGATGGGAACGTCCTGTATCTCGATGTGGGGCAGAGGTTTCAGAGGCAGGTAGATACGTCAGTGCTCATCAACTGCACGTTTGAAATGGATGTAGCTCATTGCTCACACACATCAACAAATTTGATTTTTAAAATCTTTGTGTTAGCTTCGCCCCAGACCTTGTTGGTCTGGAAAAGTCTTGATCCTCTTTTTTTTAAAGCATCGGGAAATGTTCAGTATCCCACCAGTGATTAAGGAGGGTGGTTACTATGGGCTGAGCTCAGTTCCCAGGCAGGGAAGTTGACTGATGTCCAGGTACTCAATATGGTGTTCAAAGCACAGAAGGAACACACTCACCCAGCATGAGCTGGCTGCTGTCCGATGCCAAGATAGACAACGGACTGTTTCCAGCCTCCCAGGAACACCCACAGCACTGATTTCCCCAGCACTCGTCGCACACGACCTGTTCTTTCTTGTTTCCCTGGCTGCACTGTGTTCTCGTAAGCGCAAAAACAGCCTTACAGTTTTTCATTATTGCCAAAGTGCCTAACATAGTTCCATGGACACTTCGAAGATAAAGGATGAAGAAATGGAATTATCTCAGTTCTCAAAATAAATGATTCCTTACCTAATTTTGAGAAGGACTTTATGTGCATAAATGTACTTTCCATCCACCAGAAATGTCAGGTCTGCAGTGTCCGGGTTGTCAAATTCCCTCTTCAGCGACTCAGCCACTGTGAGGTGGTCATCGGGTTCTAAGAGAGGGACACAAATACTTCTAGAGTAAACTGTAGACCCAGTGAAAACACAGGCCCCAACACAGCATTGCTCTACTGACACTCATGAAAACACCAATTCCCCGAGATAACTGCTCAGGTGAGCAATGCTTTTCTCCCTAAAGATCTGCATCTCTGTACTCCTGAAGGATGAGAACCTCACACACATCTGCTCATAAATCTGGCAAAACAACAAAAAAAAAAAGTCCCAAACCACCTCACTAATTTTAAATGAAATTTTAGAATGTTTGAGTAAATACACTAAAAATAAAAGATATAGTTTCCCAGTAAAATTAAAAAGCAGTCAAATAAGGTTGCTTTTAATTTAGGACTGGTGTTGGTTTCTGATGCTTTTAAGAAAATTAATAAAATGAATCCCCTTTCTCAGGAGCCCACAAGAGAGAAATGATGATATTTCGCCTGACAAAGTCCTCACTATCCAGATAAAAAGCCCTGAGTCCTCTTCCTAGTGGCCAGGCCATCCCCCCAAGCGACCGTCCCCCAGATGACCAGCTCACCCACAGACAGGAGGCGCCACGTGACGGCGGGAGTGGCAAAGCAGGCGAACACGTCGTCGGTGCAGGAGAAGTGGGTGAGGTGCGGGAGGACCACCGACTGGCCCCGGCACTGGCCCCACATGTACACGTGCCCTCCCTGGGTCTTGGCGGCAGACGTGTGGGCAGAGTGACAGGCTGCGATCTCTATAATCCTAAATCCACAAACACATGCCCCATCAACATGGTGAACAGGAGAAGAAACAAGTTGCTTTCTCCTCCCCCTACCTTTAACTGATTTGGGGCATTACAAACTTAATTTACAGAAGGGGGCAGGCCGGAGAAGAGCAAGCAACCACACAAGACTTAGACACCTCATCTCCTAAGTCTTTAGGCACCAAACAGTTATTCACACTTTAGCCACACTTCAGTGGCACTTGTAACTCATGTTAAGCACTTCAGGCCATTATGCACCGTCCTGTTTTGCAATTCAAGTCCAATCCAAGAGAGTAGAGGCAAAAAAAAAAAAAAGGCAATTGAATTATTTTCTTAAAACATTTCTTATTGAAGAAAATAATAAAGATTTGGGCCATCTGGACTTAGGGTCAATAAACAAATATTTTCATCAAAACGTCATCCATTTCAGCATGCTGTGGGTCATGCCAGCTCTTACTGCCAAGAGTGAGTTCAGTAGTTCTTGCCCCTGGGCTGTACCATCTGGAGCCCGAGGGGGCAGTTTCTAGATCACCACATGATAGACCCTACTGCGGCAAGTTCATGACTGACGGGAGGTAGTTCTCAGAACACTTCCTAACAGAAAACATTGCTTTGTTGATCTAGAAATAACTACAATGCTTTTCTATAAGAATAAGCCACCATACAGATTCCAAGAGGATAGCAACCTCTTTCTTGCACCCCAAGGGAGGTCCCCATCTTGATTTTGCCACCACGGGCAGTGGTGCCAGCATCCTCAGAGACGCAGGCTCTAAACTTCAGCGTCACCTTTGACTTCTCCTCCCTCTTCACCACTTTCTTCAGAATATCCACTTAACAAATAACAGAGATCCTTTCTTTGTAATGTCTCCCCTCAGCCCCCAGCGTGGGTCTGGCGCACCCTGCGTCTGGACCCTGGAACAGCCGCCCAGGTGTCCCTGGCCTCAGACTCTCCCTCTTGCACCCCACGTCACACGGTGGGCGGAGGCTCCTGAGACACTGTTCTCGTCAGTGCTTTCCAACCCCCACGACTTCCCGTAAGACTAAGTCCAGACACGACATCAAGGCCTTCCGTGATTTGGTTTCCACCTCTGTCCAGCCTTAAGTCACTTTGTCCACAAACCCTATGTTCCAACAAACGAGATGCACTCACTGCCCCTTATTTTCTTCACAGTTAAAGTCCTTGTTCAGGAATGTTCTCTCCCTCTCTCTGCCTTACAAACCCTACCCATCGTGTCAGGCCCAGTTCAGACAGCCCTGAGGTTCAGAGGTCTCTCGCCTGCCTGGGCTCTCATGGCCACTTCCTGTCCACACCATGCCAGCCTGGCCCCGTTGGCATTTCACATGTCAGTTTCCTCTGTTCAGCTAGATGACAAGCTCCTGGCAGGCCGAATCACTGGCGTATTTCTCTCTCTCTCTCCAAGCATGTAACACAGTATCCTACTAAATATAATTTGTAGGTCATTTTATTGCCTAACTGGGGACGGCTCAGCCACACAGAGCCACTGAAAGCTGACTTAAGAACCCCCTGCTGTGCCACAGTGGAGAGCCCAGCCTTCGCAGTCAAACAGACCCAGGCTGGAGTCCAGCTCTACCACGAGGCTGTGTGACTAGGGGACTGTCACTCAGCCTCTAGGAGCCTCCATTTCACCACACTGCAGGGCTGGCATGAGAATTAAATGACAAAATGTTAAGCGCCAAGCACAACGTCTGTGTATAAATGGTAGCATCACAACAGAGGTTTCTTAACGCTACTACTACTCTGTATCTTAAGTGGCAAAGCCTCCCTTAGGCAGAGACTATGTATTTTTAATGATAATTCAGATTAGTAGAAGCAGACTCTTCTTTCCTAGAAGAGTCCTTTCCTGACATTTGCATGGCTATGTCTGTCCCCTGGCTCCGACCTCTAATCCAGCGCTGCACAAGGAAACCTTGCCAAGTGGGGAAATGGCCAATGCTATTCGGCTTTCCATAAGCACATTCTTTCCAACAAATACAGAAAATGGGAGAAGGAAGTAGAACACATACATTTATTGAAACAAAAGTACATCTCCTGTTACCATCTATGTTACTGGCAAGCCTCACGTGTCACCCTCACGCGTGAGGGCAGCAACACAGCCTGCGTTCGGTGGCCTAGCACAGCAGGCAGGACGTGGGTGCGGAGGCAGACAGGAGTTTGCAGAGGCCACATTGCTTAAATTCTTATAATCAGCTTTACCATCTTTTTAAAGGAAAAAAGGCGGGGGGGGGGGAGCAGACAGGATACAAAGTAGCAATCATCTCACAGCTCTGTGGTTTAGGGTGAATGAAATAAGGCATCGGGCAGAGCTGGGCACTCAAAAATGGCTTCTGTGGCTAAAAATGTTTAACAGCTGCAGACCCGTAGGGCCTGCCGCAAGGAGCTCGTGACCTAGCTGAAGAAAGCCGGCAGACAATTCCCACGTAACACAGCAGTGTGGGCTGGGACGACCTCGGGCAGGATTTAAAGTAAAAGGGAGCTCACCGGGCCACGTAGGCTTTGGATTTGTCACAGATGGAATCAGAGCCCATGAGGTGGAGAGAAAAGCAAGACCAAACATGCAGCAGGGGGTGGGGACAGCAAGGCTGCGGAGGGCTGGGACACTCGGGCACCTTGGAGGGGCAGAGAGCAGCAAGGTGTGCTAGGAACAGTGGTGTCCGCTCAGATCCAAGGCTGAGGAGTTCAGATGGCATCTGAGGTGACAGGCAAATGGGAAACAGCTTTGTCAGCAGGACCATGAGGTAACGAAAATGGTGTTCTCAGAAAGACTGATCTGGCAACAGTGTGCAGGGCAGAAGTGCCAGGGCGAGAAAGAACAGCCCAGCAGGCTGGCTGGGGAGGCCTACGGCTGTGGCCATGTCCCATCCGAGCCATGTCACCAAGGAGGGGTCAGGGTAACGCAGATATAAATGCAGAGGACGGAGAGGAGTCAAAGGTGGCCCCAGAGGGTGCGTCCGAGGAAACACGAGCCTGGCAGTGCTGACGGGGGCGGGAGCAGCTCCGGTGCCTGGCAGACCAGAGGCCTGTCTGAGGCCTGGCCGGTGGGCTGCTACATTGGAACCACCTTGGTGGTACGGCCACCTGGTATTTTCTGAGGGCAGGAGAGGTTAGAACAGCCCAGAAATGTTTAGGGAAACATCAATTAACTGTTCTTGCTCTCTCTAGATTTCAGCACTTCTGCAATGGCCTAAGCAAGGACTTTAAAATTTTTTTGAATAGTTTCTATACACTTTGGGATAAAATTCTATGAAAAAATATCACTGATTAGAACACAATAGTGTCCTTCTTTGTGAAACTACCCAACATCAGAAAATCAAAATAACTTCATTCCTGCATTCCCTTCTGAAATGTTTGCTATTAGCCTCCATGAAAGGGGAACGGCCTTTGCCACTACAGCAGCTGGTGACCCGAGGTGGGAATGCTGCTTCCTGGAAAGGGGCTGGGACAGACTGAGCCAAGGGGTGAGGATGGGGAGGGCCACACTGCCGCCAGCCGTCCCTGGGCACGGCCTCATGACGTTTACCTGGCACACCTGGCTCCGCAGGGGAAGTCAGGGGTGGGGCGCGGGCGTGGCTGACCGCAGCAGCTGCTACAGGAAGGAGAGTGGAGACAGTTTAGAGGGAACCTTCAGGTCTAGGCTTGGGACCCAAGCACCTGCCAAGGAACCTCGCCTTTGCCTAAGGTCATCAGTTTTTAAATCAGATCCATACCAAGAAGTAAATTTTGATGCTCAGATTTTCCAGTCTTACATGCAACAGACAATGACTATAACCTGAGCTAACCTTTACTGTCAGGGTGTCTGGCATATTTCACACTTTATTTTGTAGCCAATCTTAATGGGAAAAAAAGTTACTACATGCTCTTCATAAACAGGTTTTGTGTCACCTCAACAGAATGATCCGCAACAACCGCAGAGCTTAATGGCTGTGAAGTACTAGAAATGAAAAAGCAGAGAGTGAGAAAGAATGTAAAACAGAAAACAATGAGCAGGGCGAAGGTCACTTGTGAGGGGGGAAGAATAATGGAGAAGAAACAGCAGTGATCAAAGGATCCACAGCAGTGATTCCCAATCCTGGCTTCGTTAGAGCCCAGAGCATCATCGGTTACCTCAAGAAGCTGCAGAGTTCTCAAAAATTCAAGGCCAAGTTAGGTTTACGTCAATGTCACTTAAAATGTGCTCTTATGGAACTTCTAGAACAAAGACACAAATGCTGGTCAATGAAATACCAAGGTCTTGAAGCTTCAGGACGATTGGGAATGACTGAGTTAGAGAGAAGACTATCATTTTAATTGTTAAAATTACTTTTACGTAAACATAAATTGCTGACAAATATTAGTATTCTTCATCATAAATAGACTTCTCTGGGAAACATTTTAAAAGGTTTCCCTGGGGTGGTTGTTCAAGCAAAGAATCCAGTGTACACAGAGTTTTTTCCTTTCCACTTCTGTGGACAGGTAACTGACAACTAAAGACCCACCCTGCCCTAAATCCGATCCTGTTCCTAATTCGTCAAGCTTCCCCATAATGGGCCGAAAAGGGTGAGAAGTGAGGTTCCCAAGAGTAAGCCATGACATATCCTCGAGGCTTCAGTCACTGGAAAGGGTGGAGAGGTGTAGAACAAGTCCCAGCAGAGACTTATAAATTCCTCGCTCACAGTACGCCTGTGATTGAGCGGCTGGCTGACATTGTGCAAGCTCCAAAATCACTGCCTGAAATTCAAGCGTGGAACGCTGGGAAAATCAGGAATATCTCGTTTCAAACGCTCAGCCATGATTTTACAGCCAAGGTCATGTTTATGTGGACAATGGCAAGTGTGCAAGCGTATGGCTGCTTCTACTTTTCTTTACCTTTATAATTCCAAAATAATTGCAGTTTAAAATGATGGAAAAGCAACAGCTAACTTTCAAGGTACAGTTAAGCAACTTGGCAACCACATAACTTCCATTCCCTGCTTCTCTGCTTTTTCTTTCTCCCACCTCAGTGCCCCATAATCCATTTTCCTGCGTGAACCAGAGTCAGGAGACCTGGGTGGCCCTTCTGGGTCAGGGACCCACAGTGCAACGGGAGGCACACACTGGTGGGCGATGAGGGCAGATGGGTTTTGATAAGTGTGCAAGCATACACTTGGCCTTCGTCTGTCAGAAAATGGTAAAGTGCCATACACATCCCCTGTTTTTACTTCCATGCGACTTTGATTTGATCCTTGAACACTTTGCTGTTCAGTCTAAATACTAAGCATCCCCGCTAACTGGATTTGCTAGCCTGAGGCATTTCTGTGATTATTCAAAGCCTCCAGACTGTCCCTTCTCTTGTTGCTGACAAACTCTGAACTACCTTTACAGGATGTGCAAAAATATTCTACATAGGTTAAATAACATTAGCCAAGTTCACAATATTCAAATGAAAATGGAGGTGGTTGAAAAAAATAACAAGTTGGTTCTGGGCTTTCATTGTCAAGTACTCGGAACAGAAGAATAGAAAAGAACCGCATATAAATGCAAGCTAATCTATTTATCCACACACCTACTTTAAAATCAAATATAATAAAATTAATATATACAATAAAAATAGTAGCATTAATTTCTACAATGATTGCAACCCTGGTTTAAAAGAAAAGATAATGAAATGTTTCTGCTTCATACTACTGTGTCAAGAAACAAATGGTGAAAAGGTAGCGAACAGCCATGCTTGAGAAATTCAAAAGGGCTTTGAAAATATTAGGATAATTTGGAAACTAGTTCTGAATGTGCTAATTACATAACTCAGCCTTGCAAACAAGTGCCAAAACTAAGTTTTAATTTTCTAACCATTTTACTCTTCCTCATGCTTGGGAGTTAAAGTGGTAAAACAAGCCTAGCCTTTTCAACTGACAAAGTTTCTAAGCAACTGAGTGACTGGCTTTATGCCCCATTCCAGGTAACTTCATTTTCCTAAGCCATAGAAGACAGAGCTGAACTGTTATCAACTCCCCTTAAGAATATAAGACAGAACATGAGGAGGGGAAGAGGGTGGTCTGTGGGGGAGAAGAATAATGTGGAATAACTATTGGAAGTTTAGTCATTGCAGTTTGCTTAGAGGAGATGTTGGAGGTATAGGTACAACATGGGCAAGTGAAAATAGAGTGTTTAGCATACAATAGCCTCCCCAACAATTCAGAAGCCAGCTTTAAAAAGGAATAAAAACTCTTGTTAAAGAATATTCTCATGCTAGCAGAAATTCTCTATCACGTCTAAGTCCTGGTTAATCACTGACGACCACTGCGGAGATTGTAAAAATGCACACGTTACCTGTCCTTTTCCACGATGACAGGGGTAGGATAGGACTGGTTGCTTTTATTGCCAGTGCCCAACTGGCCATAAGAATTGGCGCCCCAAGCATACACTTGGCCTTCAGCTGTTAATACTAACGTGTGCGCGTAGCCACAGGCAACCTGGAAGGAAAGAGACAAAACTGACTCAGGCCCCCAAATAGAAGGAAGTGGTTCACCACTTTCACAAAGTAGGTTAAGAACCAAAAATGAAGAAAAGGAAGAGGCAGCCTGCCCACAGGGCGAGCGTTAAGTCAACCCATCTCCTTCCAGAACGGCAGGAAGACTGCCATGGGTCCCTCAGCTGCCTTAGCTCCAGTTCATTCCAACTCTACTGCTTCCCGGAAATCAAGGGGTAGGAGGTGAATGTAAGAAACAGACACTTCAACTTTTTAATAAATAGTTTCTTTTTTCTGACTATAAAACACGTTCAACGTGAAAAATACAGAAAAGTATAAAAATGAAAGTACTCTGGGGATCAGGGGTTTTTCTATTCATATATAGACATAGAGAAATGTACCTACAGCTTTTTTTAAAATGGCCATATTATATAAGCAGTTCTGTATCTTGTTTCTTTTTATAACACTTTACCATTACATACAGCACTGTCTCACATCGTTAAAAATTCTTTGTAAACATCATTGCTGTCATCATAATTAATTTTTGATTAGTAAATTATGCTACACCTATTGTTTCTTATTATTAATAGTTTTGTTTTTCCTGTATCTTCCTAACTAATTCTGTAAGACACTTTCTCTTTGGTTCCTTAGGATAATGCCCTGGGAACAGAATTATAGGTCAGAGGGTATAAAGACTAAGGCTCTTGATACACCCTGCCACAGATTCTTCAGACAAGGTTCTAACAACTTGTTTTTCAAAAGCTGCGTGTGGGAGTGCCTAGGAACAGAGATTTTCTGATGGATGGCTACAAGTTAATTCAGAGAAAAAGAGCTTTCACCCTTTCCTTCAATGAAGACATCCAAGCAGCTAAACTTTTCATGCTGCTAAGGAAACTGTGTTTCTAATACGCTGGCATCTTTGCCACTGAGGACTTAACACCACAGGCGCGCAGCCCGCCGGGGACGTACCCGCTGCACGCGGATGCCCTGCAGCGCGGCGATCCTGCAGGGCGTGGGCTGGTTGCCGCTGCTGCCGAGGCCGAGCTGCCCGTTCCCGTTGTATCCCCAGACGTACACCTGCGAGGAAACGAGACACGCGATGCTCAGGTCAGACAGACGGCCACCGAGTTCTCCGTTACGAGAGACATGCCACGCTGGTGTGCCTGACGTGGCAGACGGTGTTTGAAACAGAACATGCGATAGCTTTCTCACCTCCCCGGTGTCCACCACCGCCATGGAGCACATCTGCCCGCACGCTATGTTCACGACCACCTTATTCTGCAGGCAGCCGGTGACGCGCCGCGGGATTGGCTGATTAGCTGTCGATCCAGATCCCACCTGCCCAGAGTTATTATACCCCCAGGCAAAGACCTATGTGAAAGAAAAGATCAATAGATGAAACCCAGTAATTTATAAAGTGTCTGAACTGGACACTAACGTGCACGAGCGCACCTTGCCTTTCCTCTCACACTGCTGCACACCCAGAAATTCTCACAACGCAGGCAGAGGAGTTTTCATAAAATTCATTCTTACACAAGGTATTGGTTTACCAAATTAGGTTACAGGTGCTATCTACACAGTAATAGTTACTATCATATATCATGTAACACAAAAATACCTACTTTGCCTCAGCCGTATTTTCTACCATTTGGGGATTTTTCGTATTGCAAACAACCCCTTCACTATAGCAATACAGAAAGTCAATACATCCTTCTAAGTTTTGTGGTTATATATTAAGTACTTACTATATACGGGTAAACTTCATAATATAAACACCAGGACTGTAATTTGTTACCAAAAATCAGGCTGAATTTGAGGGAGGTGGTTATTTTAACCCAATGATCATGTTGCCAGGGCTGCTAAAGGAATCTACAGAACCTTTTGAAAAAAAGCAGTGAGTTTTACAGCGACTGTTCTCACCTCTCCATCAGATGTTAGCACCAAAGAATGGTACGACCCACAGGCAACTTCGATGACTTGTTTGTTTGACAAATTAGTAGAGATGTGACAGGGCACCAACCCATGATTAGTTGTCCCATTGCCCAGCTGGCTGTAAGCATTATGACCCCAGGTAAAGACCTCTCCTTCTGAAAAGAAAAAGAAAGAGAACCGGCTTTCAAAACATCTACCTCATTATATGAAAATACATATTGCATGACTTCCAAAAACGAAAACTAAAAATTCAGGTCTAGAAAGCTACTAACTTCCCTATTCTACCAAATTCATTCTACAAAAGAATCTATTAGGAAAGTATAAACTGAATTCTACCTCAAAGCAACAATATGAAATTTAAATGCATGTAGCCATAATAGCTGGAAGAGAGCTTTTTAATAAATAACAGAGAAAAGGCTGCTAAGAGTAATAGAAAAATCAGACTGAAAATCTTAATTCCTCTGGGTCTAAATTTTCTTATCTAAAAATGATCACCAAGTTAATTTTTAAAAATCTTTGCTATTATATTATTTATTGTGCAATATAATACTGAGAAAAGTTCATAAAACATGTATATACAGTTTTATAAATAATTATAAAGTAATTATAAAATAAAAATGACCACGTACTACCATTTAGATCAAGAAATATAGCCTTATAATCACCCACAAAAGCCCCTCATACATATATCTTGCATAAAGGAATTTCATTTTTCCTGTTTTTGAAACTTAAGTGGAATCACACAGTATGTACTCATTTCACCCGCATTTTTGCACTATATTGTTTCTTTGTGTTACATTCTGAATAATGTTTTCTGTTCTATCTCTCAGTTTATTAATTTTCTCCTTTGCTACGTTCAAGCTACACATACTATTATATTGTTCATTTGGGTCTTTTTCAAATCTTCTATGATGTCTGCAGATATCTTCAAGCTCATTTTTTATTTCTTCAAACAATAGATATAGCTGTCTTAGAGCTATCTTATAGGTGTGATCATCCTAATAACTGATGTTTAGCAGTTAGTTCCTGCTGACTATTGTTTCTGCTAGTTCTCATTCATGGTACCTTGTTTCCTGGTACAGTAGTCCCCCCTTACCCTTGGGGAATACACTTCAAGATCCCCAGTGGATGCCTGAAACTGTAAATAGTACCAAACCCTATATATAGTATGTTTTATCCTATACATGCATACCAATGATAAAGTGTAATTTGTAAGTTAGGTACAGTAAGAGATTAACAACAATAATAAAATAGAACAATTATGATTTACAGTAATACCATGTACAATTTCACAGACAGAAGATGCATTCTTACCATAAATCTTAGCAACCTCAGCATATAATTTTTTTCTTTCCTTATTAAGTCGAGAACTTTCCTTTTTCATTTAAAGCAAGCACTTTATGGCTTCTCTTTGGCACATCCAAATTGGAAGCATCACTACTCTTTTTGCTTTGGGGCCATTATTAAGTAAAATAAGGGTTTCTTGAGCACAAGCACTGCGATCCCGCAACAGCTGGATCTGATAACCCAGACAGCTATTTAGTGACTACTGGGCAGGTAGCATAGGCAGTGCAGACCTGCTGGACAAAGGAATGATTCATATCCCAGGTGGGATGGAGTGGGATGGCACAAGATTTCATCACACTACTCAGAATGGTGCAAGATTTAAAACTCATGAATTGTTTATTTCTAGAATTTTCCATTTAATATTTTTAGAACATAGTTGATTGCAAGTAACTGAAACCATGGATCAGGGAGGACTACTGTACACCTGGTTATCTTTGACTATGTGCTACTTATTGCCATTGAAAAATTATTTGGCGGCTAGGCACAGTGGCTCAAGTCTGTAATCCCAGTAGGCAAGGAGGCAGGAGGATGGCTTGAGCCCAGGAGTTCAAGACCAGCCTGGGCAACATGTGAGACATCCATCTCTAAAAAAATAAAATAAAATTAGCTGGTCGTGACAGCAGGTGCCTGTAGTCCCAGCTACTTGGGAGGCTGAGGCAGGAGGATCCCTTGAGCCCAGGAGTTTGAGGTTCCAGTGAGCTATGATCACGCCACCATAACCCAGCCTATGTGGCAGAATGAGACCTTGCCTCTAAATAATAATGATAATAATAAAATAAATAAATAAACTTTTTTAAAAAAAGGAAAATTATTTGGGGTGACTCCCTCAGGCCTAGGATGAAGGTGACTTGCTCTCGAAAGAATTTCTATTTACTATTATTGTGCCCTTAAGGCACTGGCATTCCAGGACCTCTAATAAATTCAAGGCTTAAGATTTCTTGGACCATCCAATCTGATGTAAATTAAACTACAAATCCATGGTAACAAACTCTTGGAGAGAAATTTTATTTCTTTTCTTTCTTTTATCCTCCCTACTTTGCTCAGAGCAAAGAATATGGTCATAAACTCTTGGGGGGAAATTTTATTTCTTTTCTTTCTTTTTTCCTCCCTGCTTTGCTCAGAGCAAGGAATTCTTGTCAATCCTTAGGAAGCGGCTAATCCTCTCCTTGGGAGTGTAGCCTCTGCAGTTCCAGCCTAAGCTGAGAGGCCTTCTGTTAGACTCCCTGCCAAGCAGGACTTTGACTCGTGACCCCTCACCTCCTGAGTATATCCAAACCACAGCTCTGTTCAAGTGGGCAGGCAGATGCCTTTAAGGCAAAAGTAGCATCAAGTTCCCCCCTAACCTTTTAAATTTGGTCTGATAAGTTCTTTCTGTCTTGTCAGTGCTTTGCTACCTTCAGGAAAACTTTTAAAAAATATTTTATCTAGGCCGGGCGCGGTGGCTCACGCCTGTAATCCTAGCACTCTGGGAGGCCGAGGTGGGCGGATCGTTTGAGCTCAGGAGTTCGAGACCAGCCTGAGCAAGAGCGAGACCCCATCTCTACTAAAAATAGAAAGAAATTATACGGACAGCTAAAAATATATATAGAAAAAAAATTAGCCGGGCATGGTGGCGCATGCCTGTAGTCCCAGCTACTCGGGAGGCTGAGGCAGGAGGATCGCTTGAGCTCAGGAGTTTGAGGTTGCTGTGAGCTAGGCTAACGCCACGGCACTCACTCTAGCCTGGGCAACAGAGTGAGACTCTGTCTCAAAAAAAAAAAATAAATAAAAAAATAAAAAAAAATAAAAAAAAAAATAAAAAATAAATAAATATTTTATCTAGAATTCTAGTTGTTTTCGGTAAAGAGGTGATCCAAATAATCTAATCTGCTGTTACTAGAAATGAAAAATCCCTAGAACTTATTTTTAAATGTGAAATAAATCTATAAAAGAGTATTTACAAAATTTATTTTCAGTTTAAAGAATACTAATATAATGAATATTAAGCTTACGGACAATTCTAAGGTATATTTTAATTCTAATATCTTATTAGTCTGAATTTATGAAATAGCCATAAAGATACATAATTCCTTATGCTACTAATTGCAACTACAGCCATCGGTCACTATTTAGTGTAAGACCCACAGAATGCTAAAAGGGAGGAGGGGGATGTTGAAATCAAGGTTTAGTCTCTCAATTCATAGATCAGGAATCTGAAGTTCAAAAAGCAGATTTGCCAAAGTCCACAGTGAGTTCAGTGGGGTTAACTGGGTTTATAGCACTGTCACTCATACATCTAAAATGCCAATAATTGCTAGATTCCATCTGCTACATTATCTTACTCTGATATTCAGATATATTCCCATTTGATGCTGTCCAAAGCAAAGTCAAGTTCACTGGGCGGAGCCAGAAACTCTTGCCCAATCAAAAAGTACATTCTCAGTTTAAGGGTGGTCCTAGTCTTATTCCTCAACAAATAAAGCAACGACTGAAATTCTACGTGGCGTTCCTGTTACCTGTTGTTGCGAGGACAACGTGTGGACCACTACCGTAGCTGAGGCAGGCTATCTTTTTGCCACTTAAGGAATCCAGTCTCCGAGGTTCAATGGTGCTCTGGACGTCACCTAACCCCAAACAGCCACAGCAGTTCGTGCCAAGCACAAAAATCTGTGGGAAAAACCACCGTTAGTTCAAGGAGTTCTATTTCTGACAAACCTATAAATTACATCCAAATAGGCATCGTCTTCCTAAAGTAGACTGCTTCATTTATACAACAAATAAGAATCTACTTTCCATGCTTTTTTTTAACCTTTATTCCTTAGTTCCCCCAAGATCTTCAATTTAGCAAATCCATTTCTAAAAATACGGTGGCTGAATTATTTTCTTCAAAATTACCTCATCATTGACTGTAGTATATAAAACTTCATTGCCAGCACTGCCAAAGACACACGCCTGACGAATTAACTGCAGTTCTTCCTCAGAACAAAGGGAAAAAATTGGCCACTTGCCCACATCTAACATCTTCAAAGACGACAGAGTAGCCTGTACTGGCTGAAAAGGAAAAACATATACATTGAGACTACTAATTCAAAGTTAAATTTCTTTGCCCCTTCCCTTCTGTGGAAGAGGACTGGCGTGCCCCGGGAGCTTCTGAGAGGACTCTCAGGGCTGCAGGCGTCGCCTCTGTGCCCGCTGCTCTCCCGCAGCCGCTGAGCTCCGGGCCCAGGTGGAACCAGGTCTCCCTATTCATTTTCTTCAAGGACTCGGAATCAGCCAAAGCTGAACTTTGGGGAGCTGACTCTTTAGCGAGTGCTTTAAATACTGGCTATGTCTCAAACGTAGCTGTGGAAACTAGGCTGGCTGTCCAAGCAAGACAGAGAGACAGAGTGTGTGAGAGAGAACTGCCATTTCTTCTGCTGCCTAAGTCTTAATAAAACAAATCCTTGGAAAAGAACAGCGCTGAAGGTGACAGCAGGGAAATGGTCCAAAAGTTTCAGTTCATGGGCAAGCCTGACCTGACCTTCCATTTGAGAGGTTGGTGGCTTTCCCCATCCCCCACTTAAGGTTTGGGGGAAGAGGTAGGAAGAAACACCTAGAAAGTGTATGTACTAGTTTGCTAGGGCAGCTGTAACAAAGTATGGCAAACTAGGTGATTTAAACAACAGAAATTTATTGACTTACAGTTCTGGAAGATGAATGTCCAAAATCAAGGAATCAAGGCTCCTTCTCAGGGCTGCGAGGGGAAGATCTGTTCCAGGCCTCCCTTCCTGGCTTGTGGATGACTACCTTCTCCCCACGTCTATTCACGTCGTCTTTCCCTCTGTGTACCAGTGTCCAAATTTCCCCTTTCTTAAAGGACACCAGTCATATCAGATGAAGGCCCACCCTAATGACCTCATCTTAACCAAATACATCTGCAATGACCCCATTTCCAATCAGCTGCGTTCTAAGGTACTGGGTATTAGGACTTCAACACATGAATCCTGGAGGGTCACAATTAAGCCTGTCACAGCATATCTTCATGAGCATCTGCACCCCACAAGAGCACTAAATGTGTACATTATAAAGTTGTTTGAAAGGACAGTTTTTACTTATTTACTACAACTGGAGGCATTTTTACTTATATACTTTTCAACTTTCAAAAATCTTGGTGATTATAATAAGACGCATAAACAGCCAAAATGTCTATCAAATGCTATGTTTGGACATTTTCCACAATAATCACCAGACTCATGCTTAATTTAAAAGAGCAAAGGTTTTCTAAGGGTGCTCTTTCTCATCAGCTATTAAATCATCCCTACTAGGAATGAGTTCTGGTACAGGGCTGGGCGGTCCAGCTACTTATTTTCTACAGATCTGAAAGAACACTTGTCCTTTGGAGTCCAGAGAGGACATCTAAGAGCACAAGTCAGCAACTCTGCTCTTCTCAAGTCCACACCATGGACTTACAAGCCTCCCCCATCCTCATGACTGTGAAGTACTCTGGGGCCACCTTCACAGACCCTCAACTACCCTTCAGGGGGACAGAGACAGAGTCCCTTTACCACCATGTCATTGGTCCCTTGAATAGAGTCAAGACTACAATAAACACCTGTGTTGGTAAAATGAACAAATGAACGTTTGAATGGGTGGCTCACTTCTGGGTGCACAGCCCTCCTGTCCATCCCATCCTCTGTAACTCCTTCCCGAGGAGGATATTCCAATTCTCTGGCCCCTCCAGTCCCTATTCATAGCCCCAGCGCTCTCCATTTCTACTTCACCTGAGCCATGTCGTCAAACACTATTCTATTACCAAGTCTCAAACTTTTAAGTTCCCTCTGATCACAGCTAACAATCCTAAACTTGCATGCAAAGTGAGGTCTGCAATGAGTAAAAGTGTCAAACAGCTGTCCCAATCCCAATGACCACTGAACTTACAGCAGAAACAAGCTGAGCCACCAGCTTTTTATTGTAATTTTAGCTCTGTTTTTCGGTTTCTATCTTCTCTGACTAATGTTCATGGAATTACTGAATGCTATGGCTAAAAAGTTTTAAAGGTCATTTTATGGGGGAGAAACCTGAAGAAAGCCCAAGAGGAGCTATAATGGGTTGAATGGTTGTCCCCAAAAATCCAAAACTTCAGGTCCACCTGGAAACTCAAAGTGACCTTATTTGGAAATAGGGTCTTCGCAGATGTAATAAGAGGAAGTCATATGGGATTAGAATGGTCCCTAAGTCCAATGACTAATGTCCCTATAAGAAGACAAGAGGGCACACAGAGACACACAGGGAGGAAGGCCATGTGACAATGGAGGCGGAGATCTGGAGAGGATTCATGAATCTCTAAGTCCAGGAACATCAAGGATTGCCAGGAGCCACTGCCAGAAGCTGGGAAAATTTTTCCCTAGAACCTTCAGAGAAAGCACATCCCTGAGGACACTTGATTTAGACTTCTAGCCTCCAGAACTGTGGGAAAATAAATTTCTGCATTTTAATTATAGTTATTTAATTTGTTACAGCAGCCCTAAGGAACTATTATAGAAGCTAAGCTGTTTGTCCCTGCTAATAGCATTGCCCTGTGAGTTAGGGGCAGAACCTGAACCAGGGCTGAGCTCCCCTGATACCAAATGCAGCCACATGCCCTTCCCATGCCACCTGGATCATACGACCCTGCGCCAAGAATAACACTTTCTATTATCTTTTGGGCAACACCAAAAGACACGCACTAATGGTTGCTTACCTTTGCAGGGCTTTGGCTATTCCCATAGAGCCCTTAAGGAACAGGGCAATAATTCCCACCGTGGGTTGCCTTCCACATGCAAGGCAGGTGGCAAGACACAATGCTTGACTACTACTACCTCATTTCTTCCCTTCAAGCAGATTTTGGATTTCATCCTGCTCTGCTACAAAACAAGTGATTTCCGGGATGCCTAGAATCAGGTTGTAAATTCCAACCAGCTTTTAAACACTTGTCTATCAATCATTAGTTCTAAACTTTCTTCCTGGTCCACGTGTACAAAAACCTATACTGTCCCGCCTGTGATTCTACTGACTACTGGGATTCCAATATGTGTGTGTTTTAAAGTAACCTCCAGTCTGTACATTTTATGAAAAGATGCTACGCATGACAGATCCAATAGTATCATTAAACTAAAGATATAAAAATGAAACGTAATCATTCCCTTTAAGGAGATCACAATTCAATGGGAAAAAATTATAATATAACCTAAGTACAAGGAAATGTGAATACATTGCTTTTTAAATCTCTGCCAGAAGGCTGACTGTTGGAGGTTAGTTGAAGTCTGTGGGGGAACTATTACATAGGGAACTGATGACAATTTATAAAATACATGTATTTATACTTTTTTTGAAGTAAATATTTAATACAGGTTGAGCATCCTTAATCCAAAATCAGAAATGCTCCAATTGTAAAACTTTTCAGGCACTAATATGAAGCTCAAAGGAAATGCTCATTGCAGCATTTCAGATTTCAGATTTTCAGATTAGGGATGCTCAACTGGTAAGTATAATGCAAATATTCCAAAATAAAAAAAAATCCAATATACTTCTAATCCCAAGCATTTCAGATAAAGAATATTCAACCTGTATCAGTCTCAAGGAATTACAGCATCTTTGTTCACAGAAGAAAAAAACATTTGCTGAGCAGCACGCTTGTGAGACAATGTATAAAAGAGTCACACACATGCAGGCCCCGGTAGGAGCCTCCATCTCGCTGAAGCCTCTCGGCATGACAGCAGCTGTCTCTGCAGAAGGCACCCAATCCACTCCATGCACAACTGCCAAGTAAGAAACTGGCTAAGCAAAAGCCATGCATGGGCAACAGAAAAATCTGCATGAGGAACAAAAGCACTACTAGGAAATGAGAGCCTGGTATTGTTCAGCATTAAGATCACGTCCCTGGAATTCACAGTCCTGGTTTGGCCTAAGTAACCCTCCTCACTGCACATAACACTACCTTAGGTGATAATTAACCCAGACCCATTTTCTTTTACTACTTCGCTCCAATCCAAGCCACCTCCAAAACCTTTACTTGGCACCTGTTTGGGAAATTAAAAGTAGTGAAATTTTAACATTAGGTCAAGGAAAACATAATTACGGAAATATATCTTCCATAAAATTGTATCTCATCAAACTTTTGAGAGTGTGCTACCTATATAACCATGCTTCTCCATCAATATGAAGAATCAAGTGGATTACTGAACTGCATTTAATTACAGACAACTATCAAGTTGTCACAATTCAATTTAAAATATAGCATATGTACATGGAATCGAAATGACATGTTAGTCATGCCTGGCGAAAAACAAAAATTTCTTAAGAAAAAATACTAACACCTCCCTTTTGAGGATTTCCTAGCATTATAACACTTCATAAGTAACAAAGTGATTTCATTGCTGATTCTGTGAATCCATTCTTTTATTTTACAAAATCTGTTCCCAGGAAAAATGAGAAATTTTTCTAATAATATTTTATAAGACTCTCAGGTTCTATACATTACTTTTGTAAGCTACTTTTGGACGTTCCTACGAGGGCTCACAAATGAACACTTCAAGTGAGCACATGATATGCCATGGCTTGCTTTCAGAAGCTTTGCCATCTTGGCACACTGTGCTGGCTTTGTATAATTATTTATATCTTTAATTGAATTTTGACCTAATTTTATTAAATAAGAATAGCAAACAAATAAGTTAATAGCGATAGTTTATATGAAGCTGTTCATAGTGATGAGCAGATATTTTGCAAATGTAATAAAATAAGACAAGAGGGAAATCAATATGCATGCCGCAAGATGTGAAACTTTTAACATCAGCTGGACACTGGACTGAAGCTGGTTGACTGTAATGTTCAGATGTGATGGAAAAGGAAGAAATTAAAGAATGCCTATGATGAACTGAGAACATATCATCTAAGATTAGGTAGTTTGTAACTGTTTTTTAAACTCCAGGAATGGAATAATTGTTGTTCAACTCAAAGTCTTTTGCAGGCGAGCACTATCTGTGAGTGCAGGGCATGGTCTGCACTTCTCATCCATCCTCACCATCTCTGGGACCCCTTTCTCTGCCCCTCGGATGATCAGTTCCCTGCTGGCCCCTTCAGCATTCTGCGCACCCATAATAATAATCTGTTGGCATCTCAATCACTACACTGTGAGCCCCTCAAAGATAGATACCGTCTCATTGATTTTGCTATTGGGTGACCAACAGATGTTTGATGAAGTATGTTCCATGCGACAGAATACACATGCTCCCTCCAAGGGTGTGATATTTTTCTAACCTTGCCACTTTCTCCATAGAAAAGAGGAAGTTCTTCTTCCATATGGACTCAGTCCTGTGCAGTCCCTGAGGAAAAAGTATGTGGTAAAATCAGGATCCCATATGTTGGATGAAACTAGGCAGGTTAAAATTACTTTACTTCTAATGAACAGAGAAAATAAGCTAAGCTCAAATATGGTGAAGGGGAAATAAGAGCATTAAGCTTTAGGTATGAGAATTCACAGCTATAAAACCCAAAAGATGTTTTCACTGCTCTGGAACTACCAGTTGGCATATTATGGGAACCCTCCTGCTGAGGTCTGAAAAAATAATCTGAGGAGATATATATATATATATATATATATGTCCTTAAATCCATAAGGAAATGAGGAGACAATTTTCATTTCAGAGTTGACTTCCTATAGATAAGGAAAAATAAATTTTAGACCTTGGTCAACTTTTCTCTGGGATTGGAAAGTTCCAAATCACTGTGAAGAGCAGACTTATCAATTCTCAGCTCCAGTGAAGAATATATGATTTGCTAAGCTGGAAAAAAGCAAAAAGGAAAAATGAATGAAAAAGATGAAAGGATGAATGAATGAATGTGGCTTTGTTATACTGGACTGTAATGAAAAATCTGAAACAACAGCCCTCAAGTGTGCAGCCACAGCACTGAGTGATCTTGCCTTCGTAACCACCTCCACAATGGCTGCTTTCTACCACGTGGAAGTATTAACAACAGCAGGTGCAGCCCTATTAGAAGATATGCAATATGTCTGCACTGTGGTTCAATCATTATTACACAGTTAACTATCTCATCACTAAATATAAATAAAATATGCTCTGTCCCCCCAAAAGCAATTTAACAGAACTGTATTTAACAATGTTGCTTTTTATAATTTATTAGATTGGGTCCCATTTACTTAAATATAATTCATATTTCAAGTACTAAACATCAGAACATTTTATCTGATATTTTCAGTGGTAGAGTTAGAGACCTGTGATAGATAAAAACAATAATCAAAATAAGGTCAAGTTTTAACGGTGTTCCTTAACAATGTGGGTTTTTTTTTTTAATTTTTAAAAATTTCTTTTGTAGAGATAGGGTCTCACTATGTTACCCAAGCTGGTCTCAAACTCCTGGCCTCAAGCAATCCTCCCATTTCTGGCTCCCAAAGTGGTGGGATTACAGACACAAGCCACCAAGTCCCCTTATCAATATTTTATATGCTCTTGAAAATATTTTTTTCCCTTGGCTGTAAAAGGTCTCTCAGAATATGAAGAATAATATATTCAGAATAATTATGACTCAAAACTATGGCAATTAATAACAAATCATTATTTTTAATGTTTGGAAACAAGTCAAAAAAGATATGCTTGTTTTTAAGAGGATCACCTAAAAATTTATGCAACTTCATCTGGTTGATATGTTGCCATACTTTATTTATACTTATTACATATTATCTAACAGATCTGTTAAAATCCTAATTTCCTCTAAAACCCTGCATGACTGTCACATTAACCTGAGTCCTGATTACCCAAATGGGCTGGGACCCCTTCTCCTCTGTATTTTCCACAGCACTTTTTTTAAAAAACTTCATTAATGGCACTTTTCATATCCTGCCTCATGTGATAGTTATTCCTACATGATTTATCTTCCCTATAAATTTGTAAGCTTTTTAGGAGAGGGACCATGATTCTTTCATCGCTATGACCCCCACAGCATGTGGCCGGAGTAGGACACATGTATTCACTGGCAGCACCCTTAGAATACAGCCGTTTATATATTGGAGTCTGTCTCTACAGAGGATCCCTCTCTTTTGCCCCATCCTAACTGGAAATACCTTTTCCATATCTGCCCCTAAGTTTACTTGAAAAAAAAATAAAAAGAGAGGAGAGGGAGGAGAAGAAAGAGGAAGAGAAGAGAAAGAAGAAAAAGGGATCAAATAGAAAGTGACTTTCTTTCATCCTACCACTTTAAGCCCCCTTTGTTCCTAGTAGAAGAGAAATCTTGCTAATGTTTAAGATAATGGAACACTAATCTGGGGGTTTTAAGTAGGAAAAGAACTCTTTTCAGTGTCTTTGGTCAATTTCAAGTACAATTAAACTCTTTAAAATTAGAATGGTGGGAAAATAGGCCATTCTGTTTATCTGACTGAGCAGGTTAAGACTCAACTGCATGTTTGTCATGGAAATGACCGCATTCAAGGAAATGACATTCACTAAGACTCAATTAGCATGAAATATAAGATTAACATAAGTTCATAAGTTCATGTTTGCTGATCAGAAAGTCCTTTAGGATCTAAAAATGATTGAACATTAATTACTATTATACGGTACTATAAAACAAATTGTTGAATTCTCTAGCTTTGTGAAAAATGGTTGGCTTATTCTTTTTTTTACATGATTTCAATGTGATGCATACGTAACAGAGAAAATTAGCTCCCCAAATCTGCATTATTTGAAGAATATAGTTTATGTGATACATATGGAGATTCCAGTTACTCAGTTATCCGTGATTTCACCAAGCTATTATCATACTGCAGTAGCATATCCATATATACTTTTTAAAAAATCCACAATGTAGATACAGAAAGCCATATCCATGATGTGATAAACATGTATTCTAAATAACAACAGCAAGGATAATAACAGTAAAAATAAACAGTTACTCTGTGCCAAGTACTAAGTGCCTTACAGTATCTCCTTTAATCTTTATAACAACCAAAAGAAATGGGAATTATGACTTCCTCCATTGTAGTCACATGTTTCAGTAACTTGACCAACAGTCACCAACCACTCAGGGTCAGAGCCAGTATTTGAACCCAAGACTGATTCCAAAGCCCTTGCTCTTAGACCTGCCACTGTATTGCAGGCATAAATATATTAAGTTTTTCCTTGGACATTCCAAACAGTTTTATTTTACAGAACTGGCTGGAACATTCCCTCCAAAAACATTTGTACCTGATTGTTTTAAATTTCTGGAGCCAAGCATTCGGTCATCTTTAATCCTGTTCCTTTTAGATCCTTGTAAAGTTGTCTTCTAGGACAAAGTTAATGTGACTAGAAATATAAATATAAATAAATTCCATTAGAGAAAAACAGAAAAGGAAAAGTATTTACCATCTTGCAAATTTAGTATTTCATTATCTGAGAAAAATACAGTTTAAGAATTATATCAGCTCTATTATTCAAAAGTCTGCAATAGAGGTGCTCTTTTATAAACATGTTAAAATTATAAAATATAACTTTTAATATTATATAAGTTTTGGGAGACAGTTCAACAATTTGTACACTGAAACATGAAAAAACACATACTTAAGAGTTTAACCTACAGGATTTCAACATAGAAAATAAAAAGGAACCCACACAAAATGTGAAAAAAAGCAAAATTTTCAAAGTTTAAGAAGAAAATATAGAAAATATCTTTATGACCTCAGAGTAGGGAAAGATTTCTTAAAATAAGACATGAAAGTATACACCACAAAGACTGGTAAATCTGAACAATGGGAAAAATATGCCACAGAATAGGGGAAGATACTTGCAACTTACACAACTGACTGTTGACAAAGGATTAATATATAAAGAACGCCTACAAATCAATAAGAACAAGATAAAAAACACAATTCAGAAATGAGCCAAAGATACAGGGAATTCACAGAACAAGAAATTAACAAACATATTAAAAGATACTCAGATTCACCATGGAATTTATCATGGAAATGCAACCACAATAAGACAGATCTCATCCATCAGATCTACAAAAATTAAAAGGTGACAATATCTAGTGTTGGTGAGGATGTAGATCAAATGGCACACTCGTACACTGCTGGAAGGAATGTAAACTTGTACCATCACTTTAGAGAACAACTCAACAATATTTAGATCACAGCAGTGTTTTTCAATCCTTTTTGATACATATATGTAACTGAAACAAAAATTTCACAACATAATTTGTACCCGTCTTACATGAGATGCTTGGTGGTATCTTCTTTTCTAAGTTTTCTACTTTATGCTACTTTATTCTACCTACCTTATCCTATTTTATCCTATTCTATTTCAATTTAAAAGAAAATGCTGATCTCAGCCCATTAAAATAATTTCAAGATCACTAATAAGTCACGTCTATACTTAGAAAAACACTTGCCTAAATGAACTCTAGCATATGTACACAATTATTCCCTACAGTAAAAAAACAAGAAATAGCGAACAGAATTGATCAATTGTGGTATATATACTAAACAGTAATTAAAATAAATTATCTAGAATCAACACAGGTAAATCTCCAAAACAATGTTGACCAAAAATCACTAAGTCACAAAATGATACATATGGTAGACTATCTGATAACAATACTATTTTAGTATGTCATGGATACCAACATTTGTGCAGCTAGACTTTCATGGGATTTTTTTTCGTAGAAAAATGTTGATGGAAGTAATGCCAAAGACAAAGGGTACCATGTAATTTAAACAATGAATTGGTATGCTACGGCTTTTCCATCTGACAACATGGTTTTCAAAATTGAAATCAATCATCTCAGTATGGGAGGATAAGGTTACTCAATGTTTAAAGAAAACAATTCTTAGAATCAAAATTCCACCATTCTAATTTTGCCTTTACCATGGGCATAGGAATTCAATAAAGGTTTGATAATGACAACTCATAATTTCTTTTGGTACCTACAAAATAAAAATTTTATCAATATACTAGGAAAATAACTAAATAACATAGCCAAGAAGCAGTATTTCTATTGTTTTGTATGCAAGAAAAATCCAAAATAGAAAGAAACATTTAACATCAGTGTATTAGAAGGGCAAAAGTGTGTTTTCTACTTCTGGTGTCAATCTGCTTACCAACTTCTCCCGTTTCTGCATAGGAGGGCATTGTTTCTTATAGAGCCAGTGCTGAGGCTGACATCTGTATTGGGAAGATCTTAGTGACAGTGTAACAGCATAGATCATCCCATGTGATCTTACTATGGAATGATAGTAAGATCATCTATCTTGTTATATGTTACTTTATTAGTTTTTCCCTTATATGACTCAGCCCATAAATATATAGTTAATTATTCATATGAAAAAGCACTTTGTGCTTTGCAAAATAGTTTCTTAAGCAATCCCTCACTTTGTTTAAATGCAATAAAAACTATGTTATTACAGAATCTTACTGTACTGATATCTGCCCTGCAGTGTAAATAGAAAATGGAAGGATAAGTATCTTCTCCAAGCAGAAGCTCCTGCCACTGATCTCTGCCTTTAGAGGTTCCAAATTGGACATTAGAGGGCCGATGTTCAAGTTTTTGTAAGACTAATTTTTCAAGGCCAAAAATATATCAAGTAAGGTAATCTGTTGCATTACATATTCTATTTCAGCTATTTTCCTAAATTTGTATAGTTCAATAATTTATTTTCAAATTATTTCTGTGTAGGACAGATAACTTCTTATTTTTACATATTGTGTTTTGAGAGTTTTCTCTACACTCTTAAAAACTACACAGTTGAAGACTAGTGGACAAGAAGACAATCTTTTAATAACGTGATAAACATGTTTGTTTCTAATTCTCACATAGACCAGGTCAAACAATTCATTTCCCTGTACAAAGTATATATTAGGCAGTCTGAGCATACTGGTGTTGGTAAAGTAATCAGTATTAGTAAGTGTATCTGCTACACAATGTGTCACATTACTTGGTAATACCTGTGACCTAAATAATGAGTTAAGCCGATTATAGGACATAACATGCATTTGCCTAATTTATTCAGCAAATATTGGTTTAGAGCCTGCAGTAAGCACTGAACAGAAAGCAAATACATAAAAAAGAAAACAAAATAACATAGAGCAAAAGAATATCCAGCTCTTAGGGGCTTGTTTCCACATTACTCCAACCCAGTGGTAGGCTTTAAGAGCAGATATTTCGCAGTTAAGCAGGAGCTTCTACATGTTGATAACTGTTTAGAAGTGATCCCAGAAGAAAAAATGAAAAACAAGGAATTTCTACAGAGAAATCTCAGTGTTACGTATTTTTAAATTTAACTTGGTATTATAAGGTCAACTCTACAGCTATACTTGAGAAACATAATGTATGAAAAAAAAATTTCTTGCAATATAGAACTCCACGCTTTTAACAAATTCTCCCATCTGGGCAACACATTTGATGATGCTTTATAATCAAAGAAATGGGAAAGTAAATAAAACCAATGTCTTTTAAGACACCAGTACACAGTTTTCAGTATCAGTTCCAGACCATGTAAAAGTTAATGGGATAGTGATGGTTCCCACGTATATGCTTAGCTGAGTCATTAGTTGGTAAATTTCATAGCTTGTTTAGTGTCATCTACAAACTACAAATAATATGCATATATAAATATAAAATAATAAAACATGAGCTCAAATGTCACTTGCAAAAAAGGATAATGTTAACTGTAATTTAGCTCCATTTAAATGAAACCTCAGAAATAAATGACAACACTATGATATTTACATGGCTGCTAATTAAAGTGAAACAATTATAAGCAGGATGGACAAAACTAAAAAACTAAAAGCACAAGTAAAAGTAGACCACAACCTCAAAGTAAATGGTACTGCCATATGTCTATGAGAAATAGCAAACTGATTATGGAACACAGAAACACAGTTGCTATTTTAATTATTTGTTTGTCAAAAGGTTTCCAAATTTCAGCAAGCAAGATGAGTCAGAGCTTCAGTCCAAAGCAAAGCTGTATTTAGTTTGAAGAGATTACTGAGCTCTCAACTTTGGTCTTTTCAGCTATATACAGAAAGTGTCACTCTTGAATATGAAAAATAATCAACATAAACTATACAAATACTTTTGTTATGTTAACTAACATGAGTTGGGACTTGGAGCTCATTTGTAAATCTTTACAAATGTAATCCAATTTTTTAAAAAATCTTAACATGCCTGTTAAATAGAATCCTAACTATTAAAGATTTTTACCCCACAACATAAATATTCCTTCAACATGATAGGCTCTCTTGGACTTGGCTCATTTCCACTTAGAATTTGTTTTGTTCAGTATTATATACATTCAGCATAATACAGAATATAGTAAGATGTAGTCACAATTTACGATTTATTCACATACTATCATCTATTGGTACTTGCTACCTCAAAATGTCTTCCATGGAGAGACATACATAATAGATATTAGCTCAGGTTAGATTAGCAATGCTGAAGACATAAAAGATACATACTCCAATGTCAGATTAATGCTGAAAAACTATTATGGCTTAAATTTCCTGGAAACCTTCATGTTATCAGGATGGGATCACCATGTGAACTGGACTCATGTTCCATATGGATAATGAAAGCCAGAAGGATCACCTCAACCTTTCATTGATGGACATGATGAATATCACTTACGGGGAGGCAAGCTATCTGCTCCCCATGTGGACCTACCTCTCTTTTCAGCCTTTAACAGGAGTCCTTAAAGTCACTTTGCAACCCTGATAATTCTGTTCCTGATTTCAAACGTCCCTTTACTAGACAATTTTGATTTGTAGTAATTTAAATTCAAGTAAACTTCAACAGTTGCAGTGTCTTAGGGGCATTTTAATTTCACTTTAGCCAAAGAATAAAACTGAACTAGACTATGCTAATCTTCTAAAGGCATAAGCAAATTCCATGGATTCCCTAATTTATAATTCTAGATTTTTGTTTCATGTTTTTGGATGTCTGAACATAAGAGTGTTTGTGAAGTAAAGGACCTGAGGGGAAACTCAATCTAAAATCATTCCTCTCCACTGGCCACTTACTCTAAGCCTCATTTAATTATGGACTGAAATTTGGTTAGGTTTGTCTGGTTCATTCAGACATCTCTAAGAGAGATAATTTAATATCTAACAGCAGGATATCAGGTGATTTAAGCTCCTCTTCTTCTACACAGTTTCAAATAAAGAGAGGCAATGACCAGTCTTACAAAAGATCTTCACAAGTCATCCACAGTCAGGGGACATTAAGAAGCAATTGCAAAGTCCGTTAAACTGTGGAGACAATATACAGTTTTTCTCAGCACAATATATAGTAGTCATTTGGCTAGTCTTGTCCATGTAACAGTCCAATCTCTTCATTCGATGTGTGAGTTAAACTGTAAAATCCTGAATAATTTGAACTCTATTTGGAAAAATGTTTTTTACCTATAAAGGATGGTGACATTTACCACAATGGCCATGCTGTGGACCCCCATGAAAGACATATTAAAGCATGATAAAGAACATTTTCTCCCAGAAAATATTTAGATATCTTCCCATTTAGAAGATATTTAATTCTAAAACCCAGTTCTCCATCTTGAACATCACCTTTGGTTTATTCTTCAGACTCACTGTAACCATGCTGTTTAAAACTGCAATCCACACCTGCACTACCAATCCCCCTTTTTTAATCGTATTTATAATTTTCTAACATAATAATCAAATATGTTTTTGTTTATCATTCTTCACTAAGCTCCAGAAGGAAGGGAGCTTTGTCTTTTTTGTTCATTGATATATTCCAAGTGCCAAAGACAGGACTTGATAAATAATAAATGTTTGTTGAATGAATGAATGAATCAATCAATCTATGCTGAGTTCAGTACAAAATATCTCTGGAGCGAGTTAGAGTCGAATTTCATTTATACAGTTAACAAGTACCTTCAGAGCTCCAATTATGGGGGAGATAGATCGTACCCATACAAATATATAATACCAGATAATGATTAAGTGCTGCAAAGCCAAATGAGCAGGATAAGACATTGGAGAGCCACAGTAGTGGCTATTTTAGATGGGGTAGTCACCTCTCTGAAATTATAGCAAGTGTTTCAAGACGTCAATGAAGAAGTCCTGTGCCATGCAAATTTGGGTGGAGTGGGGATGTGAGTATTGAGCATGCGATCCACTTGGTGAGCCTAGCAACAGCAATAAAGACTGCGTGGTGGGAGTAAGGTATGAAAGAATGAATCGGTCCTGTTGCCTTTACCTGCTACTTAACGCCTATGTACTACCTAGTACTGTAGGAAATAGATTACTTTTCACCTAGAGTACTCCGATTCTCCGAGCCTAAGTAGCTCTTCTATTGCAGCCCCCAAGCGTCTGTATCAGCACATCATATAAGATTACAAGGCACACAGTAAAGACATTGTTAGGTAACCTTCATAGCAGCCCCAGGAGTCACGAAACTGACTTAACTAAGAACCACTGTCTAGTAAAGTGTAAAGCCAAGCAGGAACTCAGCACTAGGACGGTGCAAAGCCTGGTAGCTCAATAAACATTAAATAGCAACTGTTACTTTCTCGTCTTGGGGGACAGAGGGGGAGGGAAGAGCAACGTTTCAAAGCACTGTTTGTGACTCAATCGCTTTTATTCAGCTCTGACAGAGATTAAGTCGCCAAACGCGGTACAAGGCAGCTCTACGACATGCATTTTGTTACAGTCCTGGGCTCGAACTGTTGCAACCTTTTATGTCATTTTGCAAAGAACAAAAGCAAAAAGTTCATTCTGAACTCGCCTTCCAACTCAGTTCTTTCCGGCCAGGGCGGCGCACTTGGAAAGTTTTCAATGTCTGAAAACCTCTATTTCCGGGGCTGAGCAGAGCGGTGTCTTCCGGCATGAGACGCATGGCGACTTCTCCCCATGCCTCCACAGCGGTTCCAAATCAGCTTCGCCTGGCAAAGTCAAACTTTCCGCGCCATCCCTCGACAGCAAGACCAAATGTCGAAAGCATATACTGTCACTGAGTCAGTGAACCGGTTCGGGGACCGGGAGCGGGGGGACTACATTTACGGGACGGCAGCCAAAAGGAGAGGCCACAGAAATGAAAACATCAGCAGCCTCTGATGATAAGCAGAGAGAAGGGAGCGTGGGAACCGGGGCGCACACCCCCAGCACACTGGATGCGGAAGCCGGGAGGAGGATAGTAGCCTCCTCGCAGGATGCTGCCCCGGAGCAAAGCCAAACGCGACGGCCACCCGCGGACTCGCGCATGCGCTGCGCAGCCTCAGCCAGCGGCCTGGGCTGGGGAGTAGCCCCAGAACCCAACGCCCGGCCCCCGCCCGCAGGCTTGCGCATGCGCGGCGACGCCTAGGCCGGTGGCTGGGGCGCAGCTCTCGGCCCCGGGGCCCCTCGGCGGTCACAGCTGTCAGGAGCTCCGTCAGCGGGGGCCGGGGTGGGGGGGCGGAGGGGGGAGGTGGCCCGCCGCCGGGGTACCTGAGAGCGGCCCACTTCACTTCTGCGCCCCGCCTCGGCCTTCCACACCACCCCTCCACCCCTCTTACCTCGGCGCAGGCCCGAGCCGAGTCCGCTTCGTCTCCTGGGTAGCGGTTACTGCTTGGTCGGGGGCCCGGCACCGCGACGACTTGGCGCCTCCCCCTGAAGCGGCCCGGCCTCGGCGGGATGCGCTCCGGTGCCCGGCCGCGAGGGGAAGGGAGGGGAGCGCGGACGAGGGGAGGGGACTGGCGACAGCGCCTCGCCCCTCCTCTCCTTCCTCGGCTGCCCACTGCCGCCCCCGCCCCTTTCTCGCAGACGCCCCCGCCCCTCGGAGCGGACCCCTAGGACTGACACCGCGCCTCCCTCCGGGTCCGCCTCCGCCTGGGAAGTGCCCTGTGGGACACCCTCACGGTCTCCAGGCCTCTGGTCCCCCAAATGTTGGGAATTAGTAGCTGCCTGACCTGCAGGGGTGAGGCGCAGATGCTGCTGTGGGCAACCTTTTCCACAATCCCTGTTCCCTAGCGTGGCCTGGCTTTTCTTCTAGTGGTGCCCCCTCCATCTGGGAGCTCAGGTCACACTGCACACGGTTTCCCCAGCTTTCACCCGATTGCTGTGGGGCTGAAGTTCTGTTACCTCCTGTAGTACAAACCCTGAGATAACGAATGTTGTAGGGTGGGGTGGGGGTGACCCGAGTTACCTTGGGGCCAAGGTCTTCTAGAACAGCCGCACTCTCCCATTATTAATTTGCAGTTAATTCCTATGTCACACTGCATTTCTGTTGGCCTTAGTAGATTTTAGTAAAATGCATCACAACTTTGCAACGTACAATAATTTCTTCCACTATACTACACTTACATTGACCTGAATGGGTTTGGGTAAAATACTCAACAGTTAAATATTATTAGCTATTCCTATGAAGTAAGCTGGTTGCTTTTATACCTGCTTTTAGATGAGGACACTGGTTCAACGTTTAAATGACTTGCCATAAGTAGCAGAGCCAGATAGAATAACTGAGATTCCAACCTAGAATGACCATGTCAGTCTTTTGTTTTGTCTGGCTTTTGTCATTCCATCAGAAGACTGTGACTGCCTTTATTGCAGCTGCTGCAGTCGGCAGACATTTATGTCTATTATCAGAGCATAGCCCACTGTGCCTCAGGAGGAGGCTTGCAAGATGGAATTACAGGTATTTCTCATAGAAGTCTAACTAGATGAACTTTTTTTTAACTTTTTTACTTTTAAATAATTATAGATTCACAAGAAGTTACAAACATAGTAAAGAGAGGCCTCATGTGCCTGTCCCCTGTTCCTCTATTGGGAACATTATAAGATGAAATTTATGAGTTAACATGTTTGCTCTCAAAAAAAAGCACAATTTAATAAAGATAGCTTGCATATTTTGAGCACCTATTGTTTGCCAGAAGCTTTAAGCATATTATCTTTTTTGAAGCTCACAACAATCCTGTGACGCAGGAGTTATCCTTATTTTACAGGTAAGGCAACTTGGGCTCCGGGAAATTAAGTCTTTTCCATCAGCAACCATGGCAAGAGCTGCCTGCCTTGTACACTTCATCTTTTCCACATTATGGACAGGTGAAGTTCTGGATTCCTTATGCTGTGCATCAGCTGAAGCCTGACAATTATCTAACAATAAAAATGTTTTATGTATTATTGGTGTTTTGAATGTGTGATATTTTCTCAGAAGTTAAAATTATTTTTTATCTACATATAAAGGAATATATTTCATTGAATATTTTAATTTTATTTGGGACCCACAATTTTTCCCAGGGAGGGCAAAATTAAAGTAGGAAGGAAAGATGTCTAGATCTTATATAAGCTCTCTTCAGAAGTTTTTGGATAATTTAGTCTGTTAACTTCACTCTGTTGCTGAATTCACTAGATGAAAAAGTTGGACTCTGAGAACGTATAGATTTGTATTTCAAGGGTTAAAGTCCCCATCACCACATCTGCCAAGTTTGCCTACATCTGGACCTGTGCACTGTGTTCCCTCCTGTTACAGAGAGTGAACTGTCCATGCTCTTATCTAAGTTCAACTCTTCCACTTATGTGCTATTATAGATTCTGTCTTCCTTATGGTCTCAAGATTTTCACTACAGCACTTGTCACCTCTCAGTCCTACGTTATTAATTCTTCTCTCTATGCTGGATAACATAGCATAAGCATATTAACATTGTGCAACATTTCTCTGTCTTTTAAAAGTTCCTTGACAACACGTCCCCCAGCAGCTACCACCCTATTTCTCTGCTTTCTTCCAAAACTCCTGAAAAAAGTCATTTATACACATTGTAGCCTCATCCCCTCCACATATTCATTCTTGAATCTACTTTAATTAGGTTTTTCCCCTACCCTTCCACTGAAATGCCTCTTGCCAAAGTCATCAATGACCTCCAAATTACTAAGTCAGTGGTTACTTTTCAGTTATCTTACTCAGACTACCAGCAGCATTTGGAAAAGTTGCTTCCTGTTGCCATCTTGAAATATTCACCTTCTTCACATGCCCTTCAGGTAGCTCCTCTCTCTTGGTTTGTCCACCTCACTGTCAGCTTCATTCGCTCATCCCAAAGTTCAGTCCTTAAACTTCTCTATCTCCTCATTCCCTTGACGATTTTGTTCCAAGACATGGTTTCAGTGTCCAGCCTGGGGCCATTTCTCTCTGCACCTGCCATTTCTGAGGTTCTAACGGGTTCTTGACTCTATTCCAATGAAACTAGGGGCCCTTGTCCTTTTTCTAGCCTACAAAGGGGATCCAGCTATAATGGGACAGGCTTCACTTTTTAAACCCCCCAAACAAGTGAGAATTCATCTTGCTTTTTTCTTTTCAGGTAGCCAGGCACCAAGACCCTAATCATAAGAAAAAGGGGATGGGGGTGGGAATTATCTTTTGACTTTTTCTTGGGAATTCAGAAAGTCTAGTTATCCTCAAGGGAAGAGGAAAATATTCTTCCTTTCCTCCTTGTTGAGTCTCCAGCAGCAAAAATAAGCACCAGTAAATTTTGACATCAGTGCCCTTGTTACAGATGGAAGGAATCAGTGAAGGACTGCAGGAAGCCTGCACTTGGGTGCCCTATGTGCCATTGATTGAGTGAATGACCTTGGGAAGCACGTTAGTTTTCAAGAAGTTAAATTCCTTGAGGCTTTATGAAATTGGTGATTTGTATTACATGTCTTAGTTTCCTCTCCCAGGTTTAAAATAATATGTTTTATGTACTGCAATTGAATCAACTGACCATACTCTGGGAAAGCTAACTGGCCAGAAGCTGAAGTTTGAAAAGGACTGGTTTGAAGCAAGAAGTCTAACGGAGGGGAGAAGTTTCATGTACGCTGGAAGTCCACTAAACACATTCCTTGGTCAGGAGAGAAGTGGTAGCCTCTATACCAAATAGACATTTTCTTTTATGCTTCTAATTTTTTGTCTTTTATTTAATCATTTATAATTTCTTTTCCAATTTTATTTTAAATAATGTCATTGCTACTGTAACCTACATATTTCTACAGGTCATAGCTGGAAATACAATTAATCCACAATAAAAGTAAGAGAACAGCTTTCTGACTGAGCATCTAAGGGCAACCTTGTGGGAATGTTAGCTCTCCTTAAATCCCATGGGGGATGGGAGGATGGGGTGTTGCTAGTAAGATTCTTCAGATACCATGTAGCATCCTCCTCCTTTGCTGCTCTTGCTGAGCATAGGTGACTCTCCTGGGGTCTCAACTATTATACTTCCAGGTGTGGGGGAGGGTGTGGAGGGTGAGTGTGGGTGCCAGGTTGCTGTGGATATGGAAGGCACAAAAGTAGACTGTCCAGCTCTGTGTTGTACAGAGATGTCAGTCATACTGACTGCACCTTTACTGATACATGCTGTTTAGCATTGTGCATCCCAGCATAATGTTAGAATACAAAGTGATAAAGATAATAGACACACATACATTTTACAGTGGCAATACTGAAGGAAGGACAAAATACCAGGACAAAATGCCAGAAGGTAGTCAAAGAAGGCATCCCCATAAAAGATAACTTTAGCAGTAAGCTTTCAGTATGTACATGAGGTAGCTCATGTACAGAATAAAGGTGTTAGTGATGGATTGTGAGAGAAGGAAAGTGAAAGGAGGCCTTAATAACAACCTACCTAACAGAGGAAAATAAACCAGCAAACAGAAAGAAAAATAAACTCGCAGCAGAACTACTCTTTGTTTAATTAAAACACTTGTGACCTAACTCCTTATCTCTAAGAATTTCGTTTTCTCAGCTTTGAAGAGCCGTAGGCAGACAGTAGGAGTACAAACTCCCTGCTCCAACTAACTCTCTGCCTCAGTTCCTGTGAGAAACACATTTCAAGTACTCAGATAAGCTGGTTTCACAGAGAAAAGGAAAAAAAGAAAAAGCAAAAGCAAACACCACTGCTCCGCAGCTGCTCCTGTTACCAGTCTGCTAAAGCAGAGGGGGGGGAAAAGCCATCTTTACCCTTTGAAACACCAGCCACTTTTCCTCAGTTGCCTGGCATTTTCACTCCTTTATCTCTTCTTGCTATTGAGTTGTTTGAGTTCCTTGTATATTTTGGATATTAATCCTTTATCAGATATATGGTTTGCAAATATTTTTTCCAATTTTTCCAATTCACTAGGTTGTCTCTTCACTCTGTTGATTGCTTTCTGTGCAGAAACTTTTTAGTTTGATGTAATCCCATTTGTCTATTTTTGCTTTTGTTGCCTGTGCTTTCGGGGTCATATCCAAAAATTATTGTCCAGACATGTCAATGTCATGGAACTTTCCCCCCTATATTTTCTTCAGTAGTTTTCAGTAGTTTCAGATCCTATGTTTAAATCTTTAATCCATTTTGAGTTGATTTTTGTATTTGGTATGAGATAATTTTGTTCTTTTGCATGTGAATATCCAGTTTCCCAACACCATTTATCGAAAAGACTGTCCTTTCCCCATTGTATGGTCTTTGCAGCCTTGTCAGAAACAATCGGCCTTACAAAAGAAGGAAATCTTGTCATCTGTGACAACATGAATGAACCTGGATGTCATTATCTTAAGTAAAATATGCCAGGCATAGAAAGACAAATACCTCATAATCTAACTCATACATAGAATCTAAAACAGTTGAACTCAGATAAGCAGAGAGCAGAATGGTGGTTACCAGGGGCTGGGGCTGGGGAGGACTGGGGAGATATTGGTCAAAGAATACAAAATTTCAGTTAGGTAAGGGGAATAAGTTCAAGATATCTGTTGTACAATATGGTGACTGTAGTAAATAACAATGTATTGTATACTTGAAAATTGCCAAGAGAGTAGATTTTAAGTGTCCTCATTACAAAAAAAATGATAAGTATGTAACATAATGCATGTGTTACTTAGCTTGATTTAGCCATTCCATAATGTATCCATATATCAAAACATCATGTTGTATACCATAAATATATATAATTTTCATTTGTCAATTAAAAAATAAATTTTTAAAATTTAAGAGAAAAGAAGATTAAATTTGCAACAATTCTTGACTACATTCTTGGACTGGGTTCTTTATAGTACATTATCTCAATTAATCCTTACCATAACCTGCAACTTAAATCATTTTGGCCCTGTCTCACAGATGAGATAATGGAGACTTAGGTTAGATCACTTGCCTAGGGTCACATAACTACTAAGAGGTAGGGCTAGGACTCAAATCCATCTCTGATTCCAATCTGGAGCTCCTTCCACTTGACCATGTAGCCGCTTTCCAAATAAGTTGGAAAGGTAAATGGGCCAAATAACAAAAGGCCTTGGCAACGTAATAGCAAAATGTATCACAGGATCTAAGGAAGGATTTTAAGCCGAAGGATGACATGATGCCCTGTGTGAGCAGGCCCACTGTGTGCCAATGGGAAGCAAAGTGAGCCTGGGGCCAGGGAAACCATGTTGAGATGTGATTACGTCAGCCCAGGCAGGAACCAGCTGTCCTTGAACTCATGATGACAGTGGGTTGGGCTTAAAGCGAGAGAAGAAAATAGATTTGAGAATATTTTAGGAGTTGAAATCAACAAGAGTGGATATAAAAAATAGGGAAGAATGTGAACTTCGTAAGTCATTTAATATTTTTTAGGCCTCAAAATCATTACCTTTAAAATGAAGGATTAGACTAGGTGCTCTCTTAATATTTTAAGATTTTTACAAAGCCAACTGATACCAAAACCTAACAAAGATGGCACATTTTTGTATACTGAGTAGAAAAAAAATCCTAAATAAAATGCTAACAAATAGAATCTAACAAGAAATTTAGAAGTATATTGCACCATGACCAAGATTGGGTTTATTTCAGCAATATAAATGTGGCTCAGTGTTAAGAAATTGATTAATATATTTCTCCATAATAATAGATCAAAGGAATAGGAATGTTTAATTGATGAGAGAATGTCTGATAAAATTCAATAGTTAGTCATTTTTGATCAAAGACATCTTTAGTAAATGGCTACATATACTGAAAGCTAGTTTCATGGTTAATGGTGAAATCCTAACAGCATATCCAACAAATACAGGAATTAAACAATGGTGCCTACTTATCGCTAATTACTTAATGTTGTAATGCTATTCTGGAAGCACCAGCTAATGCAATTAGATAAGAACATAATGTAAGGAATATAAATGCTGCAAAGGATGCAAAAATTTTATCATTATTTATAGATTATGTAATTAGATTTGTTGGCTGAGGGATGCACACAGCTCCTTTTCAATTTTGGATTGGTCCAGTTCAAAGGCATTTTATGAATGTCTGCCCCAGATGAGGGAGCTGTCACTGTGCTTTGGTAGCACATTGTTCAGTGGGAGGCACTGGGAGTGGCTTTGTGATTCCTTTCTATAAGGCTTAAGGAAAAAATATCAGGGCCCTTTCCTGGAAGGCAGCTGATATTTTAACTTGCTTTGTGGCTTTTTCTTTCCTTGTGCCCGAAAGGCAAGACAAGCCCAGGGATAGTTCAATTGCCCCAGGCATTGGAGCAACCACTCTTTTGCTCTTGCACATGCTTCTCCTGGTCAGTGGTCCACATTGGATTGGACTTTCCCTCCACTGCAGGGGCAAGAGCCAGGACTGACCATTGGATTCTAGGGTAGAAATTAGCAGGGCAGGTTTTATGGCCTGCTTTGGTTCTAAGTCACATAGGCATACATAGTGTGACAGTGTAGCCTGATTTGCTCGAGTTCAACATTAGAGCGCAGACCAAATCCTCAGCTACTAATAATGATAATTGGCCTTGCTTTATTTTCTTGTGCATGGACTGCTCCTGGGGACCTCAGAGAGCAGTAGGTCAAGAGCAGGATTAGGGGCCGGGCATGGTGGCTCACGCCTGTAATCCTAGCACTCTGGGAGGCCGAGGCGGGTGGATCGCTCAAGGTCAGGAGTTCAAGACCAGCCTGAGCAAGAGTGAGACCCCGTCTCTACTAAAAATAGAAAGAAATTATATGGACAACTAAAATATATATATATATATACAAAAAATGAGCCGGGCATGGTGGCGCATGCCTGTAGTCCCAGCTACTTGGGAGGCTGAGGCAGTAGGATCGCTTAAGTCCAGGAGTTTGAGGTTGCTGTGAGCTAGGCTGACGCCATGGCACTCACTCTAGCCTGGGCAACAAAGCGAGACTCTGTCTCCAAAAAAAAAAAAAGAGCAGGATTAGGGTTTTCCTGGTATCTTGGTCAAACACCACCTTAATTGCTCTCACTTTTGGTATGACCTAAATATACTTTAAAAACCCAAGAAAATAAACTGGAAAACATTTAGAAATAATAATAGAATTTAGTGATGTGGCCAGTTGTATAAAATCAACGTACAAAAATCAATATGAAAAAACTATAAATCTACTGAGAGGCGAAGGAAGACAAAATGAAGAGGCATATCCTGTTTTTAGATAGGAAGACTCAACAATGTAAGGATGTCAATTTTCCTAAAATTAATCTACAAATCTAATGCAATACCGATAAAAATCCCAATGATTTTATTTAAACAATTTTAAAATCCATTTGAAAGCATAGTTTGGTGGAGGCCTTCTGGAAGATAGTTTGACTTTACATATTAAATTTGCCCTTTGACTTAACAATTTCACCTTTAGGAATTTATTAGTATGAAAAGATGTGGAAGGATGCTCATCACAGCATTGTTTGTAATTGGGAAACGTATCTTTGGGCTACTGTAACAAAATACCTTAGACTGGATAATTTATAAAGGACAGAAATGTATTGCTCACAGTTCTGAAGGCTGGGAAGGGCAAGATCAAGGTGCCAGCAGATTTAGTGTCTGGTAAGGCTTGCTCTCTGCTTCATGGATGGCACCTTGCTGCCACACTGTCACTTGGCAGAAAGAGCAAACAGTGTGTCCTGACATGGGGGAAGGGTCCAGGGAGCTCCCTCAAGCTTCTTTTAAAAGGATGCTAATCTCTTTATCATCACCCTAAAAGTCCTACCCCTTAATATTATTAGATTGGGTATTAGGTTCCAATATATGAATTCTGAGGGGGACACCAACGTTCAGACCATAGCACACGGAAAACAATCTATATACTCTATGGAAAACAAGCTGGGTAAATTAAAGTATGGCAAACACTGTTGGTTATCTACCTAAAAACCACCTCTTCCTTTTTTTTCACTTTTTATTAGGGAAAATTTCAAACATAAACAAAAATAGAGTAATTAACAACCCCACATGTATCTGTCATTCAGCTTCAAAAATTAGCTACTCATGGCCAACCCTGTTTTATCAATACTTTCATTCTTCCCACCACTGTACTGTTTTGAAGCACCTTACTTCATCTGTACATATTTCAATGGATATCTCTAAAAGATGACGACTTTTAAAAAAAACATAATTAAAATGCTATTACCATACCTACAAAACCTAACACTAATTCCTTGATCATGAGACATTCTTTCAGAGTTTAAATTTACTATTACCTCATAAGTGCCATAATTTTTTTCCTAATAGATTCAAATGAAGTCTACACATGGAAATGTGTTGATATGTCTTCTTAGTCTCTTCTGATCCATAGATTTCCTCTCTAACCCCCTTTGTTCCCCTGCAATTTATTAATTGAAGATACCAGGTTATTTGTCCTCTAGATAGTCCAAAATCTGATTTTTCTGAATGTACCTTCTATATTTCCCATACATTGATAATTGGATCTAGAATCTTAATTAGATTCAGGTTCTATTTTGTTTTGGCAAGATGACTTCTTAGATGGTGTTGTGTCCTTGCATCAGGAAGCATATGATATTGGATGGTTTCTTTCTGTGATGTTAATAGCTGTTAATTCTCATTACCTAGATACATTAATCCAGGAGATGTTGGAAATGGCAATATCCTAACTCTATCATTCCTTCTTCATTTGTTATCTGGCATACTTCTATAAAGGGAAACTTTATAGTTTCCTTCTTTAATGATTCGATTTCCCAGTGATATAGAAAAGGCAGGATAAGCATTTGATTCTGTGTCTAAATTTGCCAGTTTTCAAAATATTGAGTTGGCTCACAAGTATTTTCCAGCAGTCACCAATTCAGTTTTGTTAATATCATTGTGAATTCATGGATTTAAACTTCCTTCATATGTTTCATCCCCTTTTCCCTGCTCACAGAACCCTTATTTTTGTCTAGCTAGTAATACAACCAATCACACAGAAGAAATCCTGGCTTGTCTGAGCCAGTCATTCTCATTTGGCAGTGTCTGGGGTGGATGTGTGACTGGTCCTGGCCATAGATATGTCATACAAGGAAGTCCACTAGGAAGCTTCTGAAAAGACACTGCCTTCCCCACCCACCCAGCTGCACCCTCCTTCTCTTCTTGCTTTTTTCATGTTGTCACATGAGGACTTGATGTTGGAGAACTGCTGCTGAAGCTTGGAACATCCCAAAGGATACGTGCGACACATATGCTCAATTATGAACAGCAGACTCACACTTAGAGAAAATTATCCGTAGTATATTGCTGATACAATACAAATCAGTAAAACCATATAGTAAAATTGAACAGAGGTGTGTATATTTACACTGAACACCTGCTTGGAAATATATTTATCTAACTATTAAGAGTGGTCATTTCTGAGTGGTGAAATATTGCCTAATTTCTACATTCTCCCCTGTATTTTTCTATATGGTTTAAGGTTGACGTTTTTATGTGAATAATAAACTTTTTTCAAAAAGTATGATCCTGGATGATTCCTATTTATCTCATGTTACTTATAATGGATGTTTCCCCAAATATATAACCCCATGGTAAGAAAAAAGAATTTATAAGATCCCATAACTGGCATCACATGATTTTCTCCATGGCATGATCATCAGGCAGGAAATGTTTTGATTCTAGAATAACATTTCCTGATAAACATTTTCTGGAAACATTTAAGCATTTCCTGATCCGAACATTTTTTTTATTTTCTTTTTTTTGTGTAGCTAGCTTATTGTTATAATTAACAACACTCTTTAGCCCAGAGGTACATAATCATCCTGTTGTAGAAAACACTTTCAGAAAAACATGAGATTTATTAGAAAGATATTTTCCATGCACCAAGAAAATAAGATTGGTACATTTTTCATTTAGTGCTAAAAATGTTCAGTAAGTCTCCCTTTAGCCTACATTTAAGAAATTTCAATTTCTTTGGTCGATTTAATTCTCCCAAGAAACTGCATATTCTTAAGACCAAAAAGATGTTTTAAAAAAATTCTAGGCCTCCAGAGTAAAATTGAAAAGGGGACTTTCTTCTTTTCTGAATGGCCCTTTACATGGCTGGTCCTGCTGGACCAACAGCCCAAGGGGTCAGGGCCCAGCTGACCATCCCAGCGAACAAAGGAAATATTAATAGAATCAAACGCCATGAGCCTACATTGATAGTCGCTGTGGCAAATTCAGTGTAAGAGGCAACCTTGCACTCCTGGACCTCATGATAGAAAGTGGGAAATGCCAGGAAGACACATGGGAAGCTGGGGCTGGAGATGAGTCTAGGAAGACAGTTTCTAGGCGGCCTTGATACATTTAAACAGAGAGCAGATGTGGTCTGGAGGGTGGCATGAAGGGGACAGATTGGATGTAGAGAAACAGAAAGACGTGGCTGCAGGAGTCCAGAGGAATTTGAGCAATGGTTTTGAGATGGAGAGGAGAGGAGAATGCAGGGGTTAAGCAAATACTTCCATTGGTCTCTGTGGTCATTCTGCTCTTGTTCTCTCCTAGTGTCAATGGAGTCTTCAGAAGGATTAAACTGAGAACAAAGCTTTTTCTGTCCACCCTTGGGTCAGAGCTGTAAAGCAGGAATAGCTTGCTCCTGGCAGCCAGCATGGAAGTGGCAAAATTCTGAGCCAAGTCACCTGCAGGTTTGTATTTTGGTCAAATAGATCTACCCCTTCACTTGGTGATTAACAGTAGGAACACCTTCCCATATAGATAGAGATGCGACCCTGATCCCAGTATGGAAATCATAGGTATGGATCCCAGCACCATAGTACAGCCTTAATATCTCCTCCCCATTCTACCCTCAAGGTCTTCAGGGAGGTGTTTTTCCTCACACCCTCACCATGGAGCCTTCTTAGAACTTCTGGAATAGGCCCGGTCATTTGCTGCCTTCCTACAAAACTGGCTCTTCACCCAAATTGCCTTTCAGGAGACAGACTGTCCTGAAATCTAGTCAGAAGTCAGAAGAGGCCTCCCTAACGCTTTTCTGGAAGGACAGGAGCTCAAAGGTGACCTTGCCACTCCAGCCTGAGCCACGTGGGTCTGGAGAAGATACTGTAGCAAATCTGCAACCTGAAGGAATGGCCGAGATTGTCTCCCCACCAAGCCATACAAGATTCAGGGGCTCAGGTCTGCTTTGGGTCAAGAATGCCATCCCAGTTGGTTAAAATCACAAGGCATGGGTCAGTGAGAAAGTTTAAGAGCCCCACCTAGAAGAAACTTTATCAAGGCTCTATTATTTAGTACCGATGTCTATTTAATCCTCTTTTCTTCTGAGATTTTTATCTGGTGTGCTAGTTCCTAGCTAGGGTTTGGTGCCTCAGACTCGAGTCACTAGAGAAACCTTGGAAACCAATGCATAGTCTCATTTTGCAAGGCCTGGTATAAAGTTCCAGAGCTCAACAGTATAGTCTGAACCAATGGTCTCATATGTATCTTAGTGGAATGGGGAACAAAATGGAAATTTTAATTCTTTTCATGTATTGACATAATTACTTCTGGACTTGTCTTTGATCAATAGGATGTGGCAGAAGTGACAACATCAGATCTCAATATAAGATTTTAAGAGGCCTGATGGCTTCTGCCTTTGCACTCCTGGGAGCCCTGAGCTTTCATGGAAGAAGCGTGGCTGTCCTGCTGGAGAGCCACTCGGAAAGACTGAATGGAAAGGCCACGTGGAGAGGGAGAAGCCTTGTGACTACATAGAAGAAAACTGAGAAACTCAGCTGGCAATGAGAATGGAGCATATGGCCCCAGTTGCGTGCTCCAGCCAGCATCCAGTTGTCTGAACCATCCTAGTACAGGTATTAAACAAGTGAGTGAAAAAGCCATGTACCCACAAAACTGTGAGTGAATAAAAGGACCATTGTTTGAAGCCTCTTTTACTTGGGATATATTGCTACACAATGACAGATAACTGAAATGTTAATGAAATTGGAATCCTTATACTGCATTACATACTGTTCTTTTTTTTTTTTTTTTTTTTTTTTTTTTTTTTGAGACAGAGTCTCACTCTGTTGCCCAGGCTAGAGTGAGTGCCGTGGCGTCAGCCTAGCTCACAGCAACCTCAAACTCCTGAGCTCAAGCGATCCTCCTGTCTCAGCCTCCCGAGTAGCTGGGACTACAGGCATGCGCCACCATGCCCGGCTAATTTTTTCTATATATATATTTTTAGCTGTCCATATAATTTCTTTCTATTTTTAGTAGAGATGGGGTCTCGCTCTTGCTCAGGCTGGTCTCGAACTCCTGAGCTCAAACGATCCGCCCACCTCGGCCTCCCAGAGTGCTAGGATTACAGGCGTGAGCCACCGCGCCCGGCCTACATACTGTTCTTATGCTTTAATTCCGACTTTCTCCCTGCTTGCCAATATTTCATGTTGTAATCATTTTGTAGTTCTATATTTTCTTTTGAATATCTCAAAATTAATCATTTAAATCATTTTTATAGTTAATTCATTGGCTATACCAGCAGCATGCCATGCAGTTTCTTTGCTTAATATTTTCTTACATCCCTATATGCATTTTGTGTCCAATTTTCTTTTTACTTAATGATATTCCTTAGTTGATTAGTCAATAACAACTGGGTGTTGACAAGTAATAAGCTCAGTTTTCATTAGTTGAAGAGATCTTCATTTTGTTCTTACATTTAAATCATAATTCAGCTTGATACAAAATTTTAGATTTGCATTTATTTTCTTATTAATTTGAAGATATTACCATCTGGTTTCTTTTGTTGCTATTGAATCATGTGATGTTTGAGACTAAATTTCATTTCTTCTTAATATGTTTTCTTTCAGGTTGCTTTCATATTTTTTCTCGTTACTCTTATTATGTATAATCAGTATGATATATCTCAAAGAAATTCACTTTGTTTTTGCTCAGAACTCATACTTTCACAATCTGAGGATTCTTTCATCAACTCAGTCCCTTCCAGTCCTTTATGGGAGGCATGCAGTTGTAGAGATTTTGCATTATTCAACATTCACATAAGTCAAGACTCATCTTTGCCACAACATGGAGAGATCTTAGAAACAGTAGAAACAACAGCACAGTAGAAACAACAGTAGAAACAACAACAAAGAGTGAATTCACCTATGGTGTTTTTTCATCTGAGGCAGTCATATCAAGAGTCATCTTCCTTAATTAAAGAAACAGAGTTGTAAAGAAGGCACTTGCCTTGGATGTGGTCAGGCAGCACTTTCTTGGTAATGAAGTGGTTAAGATCTTTTATTCTTAGAATTCATATTGTGTGTGGCATCGCAGAATGGAAGGGACATTTCTTTTCAGATCTATCTGTTCTATCTTTCTACCACTGCCAGATTGTTCTCTATGCTGCTCTCGTAATAAATGATGATTACTATTATTAGTACTAAGAGCCCCAACAACATTATACACTATAATGACTCCAGTGATTATCATGAGAAATTTGATAGGAATTATTTTTCTGAGCTCATCCTGAAATTTCTTCTTGCCCAATCTTATCTTGTTATTTCTATTTATTTGTCCCTTAAAATACCCTACCTACTACTTCTCTGTAATTATAAGCTCACTGGGGTGAGGCTCTTTGATTTTGGTTTCCTCTTCACTGCCTGGAGCATTGCAGGCACTCAGCAAATGCTGTTTCACTTTTGATGTTGACATCTTCAAATAAAGAAAGGTGACTTCACAAGTTAGGACAGTCACTGCATCAACCAGAATTAATTTGATAATATGCTTCAAGTAATTATAATATTGGCTTTTCCCTAAGCACTTTAATTGTGGAAAGATTAGTGCTGATAACCCAGACTTCCTTTAAGACTTTGAAAATCCAACCCAAAATGCTCAGTCACTTTTTGTGACTCCATTGTTTGCAGGAATATTTAGTTTTAAAAATACGTGAGGTCATGCCAATTAAACATTGATAAGTATTGATATTACTATTTTCAGATTTATTGTTCTTATATAACATAGATCCATACCAGATTAGCACCTGACTAGGTGAATTTACAATCTAACCAGGGGAATAAACTGCACAAAAAATTAAGCAGCAATTGCACCATCTACTGCTCTGATGTTTTCAGAAAAGGAAGTAAGTGATTGAGAGACACAAAATAACCTAAACAATTTGCAGGAAATGTATCTAAATTAAAATAACGTGACAGGATAAATAAACTAGATGTTGTTGCTTGAAAGGACCATATTTTTTACAGGAACTGTCAGAACAGTGAGGTCAATGAAGGTGATCAGCAAGTATTCGTCGAAGTGGAGTCACAGACCGAAAGTACACACAGATCTGCTGTGGCAAGCAAATCTATGAGGATGATGATAAATCAGAAAAATCTACTGCAAATAAAATTTACATGGACTAGTGTTGTCTTTGCTGAATGTCACCTCCGTAAACAAAGTGACAGACTCTGACTTGAGATGTTTAGTCTTAGTAGCTTATCTACAGGAAGCACCACCCACCTTAGAGGGAGAAACCTCAGACCACTTGCATGACAGAGAGCTCCCATAAGAGGCAGCCAGAATCACACCTAAGCCACAGAAGTACTTTTTTTTCCTTTTTTTTTTTTTTTTAAGAGACAGGGTCTCATTCTGTCACCCAGGCTGGAGTGCAGTGGTGAGATCATACCTCACTACACCCTCCAACTCCGGGGCTCAAGTGATCCTTCTGCTTCACTTTCCTGAATAGCTGGGACTACAGGTGCCTGCCACCAAGCCTGGCTATTTTTGTTTATAAATTTTTTTGTAGAGATGGGATTTGGCTATGTTGCCCAGGCTGGTCACAAACTCCTAGCCTCAACTGATCCTCCTGCCTCAGCCTCCCAGAGTGCTGGGATTAAAGGTGTGAGCCATCTTGCCCAGCCAGAAGTACTTATTAGTGCAAAGTGTGGCTTTGCATTTGAACAACCAAGGAGATTCCAGGTGTGGGTTTCTGTTCTGCTATGTAGTCATTCTTTTGGCCCCAAATTGCAGACCCAAACCTGGAACAATTATTTTGGACCAACTAAATGATATGCCCAAGTTTGGACAAAGTATGGGGGACATCAAATTTTTTAAAAAATGGCTCCCTACCTGAAGGGAGAAGGGACCTAATGGCAGTGACGTAACATGGGGCAAACTTAACATGACACAATGAGTGTGTCTTGAAACTGAGAAACGGAGAATGCAGAACGATGCTCCTGAACACTATTCTTGCTCTCTGAAGTCACTTAGATATTAGGCAATGGCATTTTCCATCTCTAGAATGATAGACCTCTTCAACCACAGTGGCCTCTTTGCCTTGAATTCTGCCTCTTAGATTTATTTTTCAGTGATAGCTCTACTCAAGATTGCTGAAACCAAGAGCAAGTGGCAGAAAACGTTTTATTCCCAGCAATACTTGACTATCTCCTCTGCTGGCCAAAATGGTTTCAAAGGCAATCCATTCACTGAAATCACAAATGTTGAACTTGATTTTCTTATCTGAGTGCCTTACTGAACTTAAATGCACCCAGTTAACTACACGTTCCCAGAAAGCTTTATTTACAGCCTAGAACCATATATACTCTTTGACCAGATCTCTGTACTGCAAACCTTCTAAGAGATACATATAATATCTAGCACTACAACTATAATAAGGATGCAATTTAGTTAACAAATATATTTCTTTATTGTCCAAATATCCAAAACTAATATAAATCAATGGTCTAATGGAAAAACACCAGGACAATTTTTTTTTCCCGCCGGCTATCTGCTAACCTTGGATGAGTCACCAGACCACCCTGGCTCCCAGCTTTCTCATTGGTAATATAAAAGAATTGGTCTAGGTAACTCCCAAAGTCCCCCCAATTCGACAGAGGACCAAGAGAAAGTAATCTTTTCCCTAATTATTCTATAAAGTTTCCAGTGATCAATCCCATTCTTCTGATTGCTTTGCATCCAAACCTGAATTACTTTAATTGCTTAAGGGTAATTATAAATTAAAACATAAGTGTTTGCACTATAAGGAACCATGGCCAAAGGAACCCTAACATTAGACCATGTCAGCCTTCATTGAATTAGAAAAAAACTTATTTTCTTTGTTTCATCAACTATCCAGTCATCCAAGCTTGCACTGGCCTTAATATGCTTTTAATAAGCTGTGTGACTCACCAGGACGACAGAGCAATAGATTCTGCTAGTGTTTCAGACTGCTTGCTGATAAAAATGCCCAAGGGAAGATATGATATACAGTTGCCAAGCAGCATCTTGGAAAGAGATAGAAAATGAAGTTGTGACTACAAAGGCAGAGAGGCACTTAATGTCCTCAAAATTTTTTTTATGTAGAAATAATGACAAATAAATGCTATCCCTCCTCTGGGGTAATTGGCAATAACAACTCATGAAAAAAATATTTATGCTATCACAGCAAAGAAAAAGTGATGATGATAAGAGGCCATGGCAAATAAAGAAGGATGTTTACACCAGTTTTTAAAAGATCATCTTTCCTTGTCTTTGTTTTCCTTCCTCTTTGGTCTACTGACCTGCTCTATTATGACAGTGATAAGAGGCACTTTGGGAGGTTTTATAAATACTGACTCTGCAACTTGCAGTTATCAGTGACTTTGCTCCATGCCCTTTATTTAGGCAAAAGAAAATGAAAACAAATTGTTCACTGCAGCTTATCTCAGAATTGGGTATTGTGAGAGGAAAAGGGGACATAAGAAAAGTCGAAGATATACTTGACTGGAGGAAAGAGGAATATAGTTTATAAAGCCAAGACTATGATAGCTCCGATTGTTATGATCGATCAATATTTTCTGCTTTTTTTATGTAATTGATACCTGCACTATGGTAATGTAGGTAATTGCTAAGTATGAAATGGTAAGATGATTGTAATAATTTCAAGATATTGTGACACAAAATCATTAGCCAATGTGTACAATATTATTTCTGTATATCAGTGTGTCTCAACCAGGGATGAGTTTGTTCCCTAGGAGATCTTTGGCAATGTCTGGAGACATGTTTGGTTGTCATAACTTTGGGAGGGTCTATGGCATCCAGTGGGTAGAGGTTAGGGGTGCTGCTAAACATTTTATAACGCACCAGACAGCCTCCCACAACAGGGTAGTGTCAATAGTGCCAAAGTTGAGAAACCCTGACCTACATTATAAAGATAAAATTAAAAACATTTGGTGCAGCCTGATAACTTCTGTGGTGTGCCTCTTTTTTTTTTCTTTTTGAGACAGGGTCTCACTCTGTCACCCAGGCTAGAGTGCAGTGGTGTGATCACAGCTCACTGCTACCTCAGACTCCGGGGCTCAAGTGATTCTCCCGCCTCAGCCTCCCAAGCAGCTGGGGCTACAGGCGCAAGCAACCACATCTAGTTTACCTAAATGCGTGTATAAACTCCTGATTACCATTTGCAGTTTTCAGTTCTTCTATCATATATACATCCATATATGAGTGTACTGTGTTTTCTTTGCTATTAGGAAATCTAATATAGTAAACTCTAAAGTTAGAAAACAGATAACCCTCAAGGTGATTATTCATATTCATATTCATTTCTTTGCTATTAGGAAATCTAATATAGTAAACTCTAAAGTTAGAAAACAGATAACCCTCAAGGTGATTATTCATATTATCAAAGAATATTTTCCAAAAAAAGTCCTTTCCATTGGGGAAAAAAACCCAAAAAAGCTAAATAAATCCATAAATATAAATTAAGCACCCAATATTATAAACAACAAAGAAGAGGATGAGTATACAAAGATGACTAAGATTTATTTTTGGTCTTTAAGACTTTAGAGTATAGTTCCAATGGCTTCAAAAGCATCATTTACATATCCTTAACCATATGATGGGTGTGGTAGGCTTGCTTTTTGTTGATCAGCTTCCTTCCTGGAGGAGTCACATGTCACATGTCCCCCATGGGGGCTGCTGAGCCCGTCCATCTGGAGCCTTGCCCATTCACCTCCCACCAGGTGTGCATTTGACCTAGGCTGGGACATTCACTCTCTTCCACCTGGATACAGTGATGAGTTCTGGGCAATCAGTTACCCCTGAGTTTTGGTAAATGAATCCTGGTGAAGAGTGGGCCTCATTCCTCTCTCTAGAAAGTGGGCTGTAAGAATTTACGCTTGGGCTGTGAGTGGGAGATGGGAGACAGCCTGCCTTAGAGTGGAGGCACAAGGAGGGAAGTAGATGCACAGGAAGTCAGTAGAATCCTTGTAATATCATTTGGCCTCCTAGACCTAGGACCTAGGACCTAGGATTGTCTAGCCCCACAAGCCAGTCAGTTCTCTGTTTTCCTTAAGCATCTTGGAGTTGAGTTTTTGGCACACAGAACCAAAAAAGTCCTAATTAAAACAAGGCATATGGGTAAGAAGCAGCACTGAGAAATAAAAGCTTGTCTGCTTCAACTGGTAGAAATAAATCTGAATTCTGAGAAAATATCATGCAACACCAGAGAGGATTGCACACGGTGGCTCTATTAATCAGCTGCCTCAACGGTTGGGGTGATGATTTTAACTCTCTCCTACGTAAGATTAGGCATTTTCTAGCATGTCCCTCAATTGGGATTTGTCTGTCATTTTTACTGAGATTATGGATTTTGGGGAGAAAGACCACAAAGATAAAATGCCATTTTCATAACATCATTATTAAGAGTATATACTGTCAAGATGATTTGGCCAGACACAATGGCTCATGCTTGTAATCCTAGCACTTTTGGAGGCCACAGTGGGAGGATGGCTTGAGGCCAGGAGTTCAAGATAGCCTGGGAAATAGCAAGACTCTATCTCTAAAAAAAATTTTTTTTTAATTAGCAGGTGTGGTGGCATGTGCTTGAAGTCCCAGCTACTCAGAAGGCTAAGCCAGGAGGATCGCTTGAGCACAGGAGGTTGAGGTTGCAGTGAGCTATGATTGTGCTACTGCACCCTAGCTTGGGTGACAGAGCTAGTCTAGACCCTGTCTCAAAAAAAAAAAAAAAAAGACTTGTTGATGTTAACCTTGGTTCAGGTAGTGTCGTGTCAGGTTTTTCCATTGTAAAGTTATTCTTCTTCCCCTCACTATGCATAGCCCACACTTAAGAAATAGAAAGTTGTACGTTCCACCTCCTTGATGATGGATTATCTACATTTATTTGGAATTCTTCTGCAAGGAGATTTGTCTATCCCATCACTGCCGTCACATTTATTTATTTATATTAGTATGGACTGATAATTATTTTATCCTTTGAGTTATATTCTGATACTAAGATATTCATTTTGTTGCTCAAATTGTTCTACCCATAGCCACTGGGAGCTCTTTCAGTTGGCTTCTGTGACCCATTGGCAAACTCCCATCATTGTGGGGATTTTGTTGTTGTGGGTGATCACTTCCCTATATTCTTACATTTTTGGTTATTTCCTGCCCCAGTCCTACAATTAGTCATTTCTTTCAAGAAGCCCCGGTTCCTTTTATTGGAGAATGGTATTAGAAACCAAAATCGGGCACTAGGTGTTCTTGCTGCTTGTGATGTCATTGTTTCTAAGCCCTCTTAGCTGACAGAGCAGGGGAATATGTGTGTGTATACCAATCCATGTATATACACATATCTAAAAATATTTCTATATGTAATCATCTGTGCCTATATTAAGCTAAACATGAGTCTATCCTGATGTGTCCAGTTCTAATCCATTACCCTATGGATCATTCTAATTTTCTCACCTTGCTTTTCTGTAATCTCCCACTCCAATAGTGACAAACCCAGCTCCCTCTGCCATCTATTCACTTAATTAATTCCAATATACCTAGTATGGTAGTTTCAGAATTGTTAATCTGTATGCCTGTGGGAAATAACTTTAGCAACTAGAGTACAGTGCTTATGTACAGTTCCTTTTGTCTTTAGTCTTACAGACCCCACTAATTCCCAAAGTTACTTAGGTCAGTGCCTTTTTTTCTCTACCCTCTTCAAAGAGGTTGTTTCATACATCTGTGGTATGGCTAAACTCTTTTGTCATATTCTACATTCCATACTGGGATCTCCTAAATTATTTTTAAAAATTATATAATTAATCTCTCTGTTCTGTAAAGTTCCATGGGTTTTGACAAATGCATAGTGTCATAAATCCACCATTATAGTGGAGGATTTATAATACAGAACAGTGTCCCCACCCTAAAAAGCTCCCTGTGCTTTATCTGTTTAATCCTCTCCCCCACCCCAATTGCCTGGCCACCACTGTTCTGTTCACCACCTCTATAGCTTTGCCTTTCCCAGAACGTCCACGTAAATGGAATCATACAGCATGTAGCATTTCACACTGGCTTCTTGCACTTAGCAATGTCCATTTAAAGTTCCTCCATGTCTTTGCATGATCTTATGTCTTTTCTACATAAGCCTACAAGTCTTTGAGTGTTTCCCTACTTTCTGGTACAGAACAGGCTTGCCTTGTACTTTCCCTCCCCCACCCCTGGAACTATTTATTTTCTCTAAAGAGTCTAGGGCAAAAGTATTTACAAACCAAAATTTGGGCACTAGATGTGTTCATCGCTACTGAAGTATCATTGCTTCTGGCCCCTTTGGTAAAGACAGTTAGAATATATATTTATTTAAATCATGGCCAAATAAACTGAATCCTTGTTCCCAGTCCAAAACCACAGGGTTTTTCCTTTAATGGAAAGGGATTCTGTATTCATTAACTCAAATCAGTGATCCCTAGTCAGGAGTGCTTTTCTTGTTTTATGTTCAAGTTTGGAAACATTTCTTTCTTATTCTGTTCCTAAAGTGATTCAGTAAGGGAAAGCTGATCTGAAGGCTGATTAGTTTTTACGGTGATCCGTTTTCATAAGCTGCATTCATTAATTTCCATTCCTTGTGTCCGACTCTGAAGGTACAATCTGTTATTTCTTATAGTATCTTTTTAAAAAACACTTTCCAAAATCATGTTTATTTCACTTATGTCTAAGGTTCTGAGGACAATCCAAACTGTGTATTTTTCTCCAGGGAGAACAGAGGAGAAAGAACAGAACAGAGGGTGCGGGACTGCTTTGTGATCTTGAACAGCTCGCATTTGTACTTCTTACTGTTTAGAGTACTGAGACTAGGAGAGTTATATTTCTGCCACCAGATAATTAAGATACAGTATCTTAATTATCCTTCTATTGTCTTGCAGGTCAATGGTGCGTTGTGTAGAATTTTGCCAAACTTTGTTATCTTCATTGGCTCCAAAGATCTGCACTATTTCATCAAAAGAAAACTATTTTTCATCGCAAAGCTGGCTTAATTTTCAACTGGCATTGCATAATTAAAGCGACTGTCTCAATGAAAGAAATTCGGATTTCCTCCTTTTCTTTTCGTCTCTTTGAAGTCAAAGGGGGAAACCAAAATGAAATGCAAATAGAAGCTTTTTTTGTCTTCCTTCTACCAAGCTTTGTTGGAGGTTCCAAATTCAACATGCAGCTCACACCGAAGAGGGTGTGGCCAACTTTCCAGCAGCTGCGGCCAGGATTAGCTGTACTGCCTTGTTCCTTTGCCAAGTCCATTTGTGAAACAAAACTGAAACAGGTCCTAAAGGTTTGCCATCTTTGGAAGTGAGGCCAAACACACTGTGCAGAAAGTGCTGGACTTGAAAAAATCTGGGTTTGGGGCTGGTCTTGTTGCTTTAGTGCCAAGTGGCCTTGGGCAAGGCACTGATTGTCTCTGAGCCTGTTTCCTTCTCTGCAAAACAAGAATAAAAGTCACCACCTTGCTTACCTCATAAGGGCGTTTGAGGCTCCAATTAAATGCGATAATGTCAACGAGCTTTGGGAATTCTAAAGAACTATAAATATAAGGTGTTATTAGAAGCTGTTTAAAGTAAATGATAAGACAGCTTAATTTAAGTAATTTCAAATGCCTCAAAGTCAATAGAGCCATGTGAGAGTGTTGGATATTTGTATTGCCCTGTGGTAAGGGAAGAGAAGGTGGGCTGAGGTGGGGAAGGTGCTGTTTACTCCTCTCCCCAGGTAAAGCGGGGATGGGGTGGGGAGAGATATTGAAGCACTTCCTGAAGAAGACAGGATATATCAGAGCAGTTTGCAGAATGCAGCTATGATCATGAGCTGAGATTTAACTAACAGGAGACAGAAAGATGGTAGGAGGGGCCAAATGTGCTCCAGAAATAGCAGGAGTGGAGCAGAAGATGAGGCTTAGAAGTGGGGAAAACATAGAGGAAGTTGAGGCTGATAAACGGCAGAGGAGGGGCAGCTGCTTTGGCACCAATGGAGGCTGCACATCTAGAGAGGGTGGGGGTAGGGGGTGGAAGAAGCTTCCAGGCTTAGGGGCAAAGGAGCCTGGAGTAGGGAGCCCAGGGTGTCAGCAACTGATGTCCTGAACCAGCGTCTTCAGACACTTGGAGATCAACACGTTCTTATTAATGAGTGCCTACTGTGTGCAAGGCACTAGAAAGAAAACCCAGTTTTCAAACAAAATCTCACACAGAACCCCAATATGTCAAACAGGAAAATTTGAAGCTACTCTGTTGAAGCAAGGCTGGGGTGATGCAGGTCCGTTCAGCTTTCCTCTGCATCCCACTGGCAGCTCCCAAAGCATCTCTGCAGAGAGCTAGCGATCTACTGAGAGATGGAGACAGGAACACTCATCTTCCTTGTTATGTCCAGCACCTAGCACGTAAGAGGGGCTCCGTATGTCCTGAATGAATGCATGCATGAATGAATGCATGAGATAGAGTGTAGGAGGGTCTGTAGGAGAGAATTCAGATAAATGGGTTCACTGGATTCTGTAAATTACACAGCGAGGCTGTAACATAGCAACCATGAGTAGTCAACACATAAAGGTTTCTTAGGCTTTAACCATTGAATGGTGGGTGTGTCACTGTGACTGGCTTGCCAGGAGCAGGGGGAGCCCCCAATCGTGGGCGTGTGTCCAGCCACAGCAGCCAAAGTTGCAGAGAGTAAGACAAGACAGAACCAGAGGAAACTTCTAGTAGCATTGTCTTAGTCATTTCATCACAAAAGCACAACTAGCCCAGGGCTTTGTACGTACGTGGTGGGGCAGGCTGTCTTCAGAATCACAGACCACAATAAAAAAGGCTGGCATTTATGTGGTGCTGACCACTTGCCAGGCACAGCAACAGCCCCTTTATGTGCTGCAGTAGGTACAATAATGTGACCCCAGAGACGTCTATGTCCAGATCCCTGGAGCCTGTGAGTATGTTATGTTCCACGGCAGCTGAGACATTAAGGTGGCTCATCGTCTGACCATGAGATGGGGAGATCGTCCTGGATTATCCAGGGGGCCCCGACGCAATCACAAGGGTCCTTACAAGTGACAGTGGGAGGGAGGCAAGTCAGGGAAGGAGCTGTGATGACAGAAGCAAGGGGTCAGAGAGGTGTGATGTGAGGACTTGACTGGCCATTGCTGACTTTGAGACGGAAGAGGACCATGGGCTGAGCAATGTGGGCAGGCTTTAGAGTCAGAAAAGCAAGGAAACAGATCCTCCTGTAGAGCCCCTTGGCCCTGCTGACACCTGGATTTTAGCCCAGCGAAACCCATTTCAGACTTCCGACCTCCAGAGCTAGAAGATAAAAAGATTTGTGCTGTTTTAAGCTACCACATTGGTGGTAATTTGTTATAGCTGCCATAGGAAACTGAGGCAGAGTGTTTCACTCCCCCTTCATGACAGTTGGGTACTTACTTTTGCTATTTTGCAGATGAGTAGACTGAGGCTTGGAGAGGTTGAGTCACTTGACCCAGTGGTGCAGTAGGTGGCCTGACTCCGGGCAGGCTGTCTTGATCATACTGCCACCTGGGATGGCTTTACTTCCTCATTTTGCAGACGAGGAAGTCAAGGCCTGACCTGCCCCAGGTCACATGCAAGTTGGAGACAAAGCTCTCTGTCCAGGAGAAAGGTGTGGACCAGTGCTTCACAGACTCGTCAGGATTTGGACTGTGATTCAGCAGGTCTGGGCTGGGATCCTGGACCCTGCACTTCTAGGCAACTCTCGGGCCTGCAGCCATAGGGCTGTGGTGGCGACTCCTGTGCTCTGCTTCCAGGCTCTGAGCAACCCAGAGTCACCGGAAGAGCCTTGAACATCTAGTGAGATGAGGATGAGGACACTAGGAAGGGAGAGAGGATGCTCAGAAAGACCAGGTAAGGGCACCAGATGCCACACAGTTCTGTGGAGGATGAGATTTAGTGTCTCACAGGAAAAGGCCAGGGTTAACCCGAGGGGCTAACTCTTTGTGCTGCCCCTGAGAAAGACGCCACCCAAAAGTGATGATTATTTTTGTCATTTAAAAAGTCATCCGAAACTTGCAGGCATGGGTCCTGGCGTCCTGTGCAGCACACACAGGTTGAGGACATTCTTTCTGCCACAGAGACTAAAATAAAATATCTAACAGGGGATTGTGGAAGAAAACTCAAGATTCTCCCTTCCTACTATGTGGTTTATGTCATTCTTTTTCTTTTTTTTTTTTTTAGAAAAAGAGGTAGTGTGCTTATTTTTAGAGAAGTATCTCTAAAGTTTTGACATAAAAGAAGGGCTCACACCCTGGCCTCTTCCTCTCCTCAGCACAACACGGCCCACACCGTGGACGGCAAAGCCAGGCCCAGGAGGGGCGTTCACTTGCTAACTGCGGTGGGGGGGGGGTCCCTGAGTGTCCACGGTAGAACATGCCCACCCTCATGTTGTGTGGGGGCTGCTGCTGGGAGACTCTCCCTAACCTACTTCTCTGTGTTTGTTCAATTTTCAGCTGTCTGTGACTACCAGAGTTGCCTGCAGGCTAGGAATGTTCTGGTTTCATTTTGAAACAACTCCCAGGCACGCAAGCAAGAAATATCAGCTTTCGTTTCAGATACGTGAACTCAGAGAGGAAGCAAATGTTTGGCTGACTAATTCCTAGGGGTACGGAGTGAAAATACATGCCTGTATTTAGCTACAGTGGCTCACAACTGAGAAGAGGATTTTTTTCCCTCATTAGACTCAGCTCTATTAACCTTCAACACTCCCTAATGTACAGTTTGCAAATAGAGTTTTAAAGTATTTCTAAAATATGTTTTCTAAAAATTTTCTCAGCTTTGGAGTTTTCCTCTAAAGGTAGTTGTAATTCTTCTGGAAAAAAAAAAAAATGTCAATTAGCTGTCTGGCTCACTCAGTCAACACTGAGGAACGCTATAAAGGACAGGAAGGTGCTACACTGGGCTCTGAAGAGACGTCTTTCTTTGCTTCTCTTCAGGGGCCAGGTGCCCAGTGTGACAGGTCTGGACACCGAGCCTTTGGTGAGGAGGGCTCCCGCCATCCGGGGAACTTGATGTTATGGGCAGTTTTCAGTTATCAGTATGCAGTAGAAAACACGGCTTGAGGGTTAAACAACCTTATTAGCTGTGTCATCTTGTTCAGGCCCTTGATACTTCTCCTCGCCATACTTCTCTCCACTATGGTCTTGGGTCCTCGTCTGCAAAATATGAATAAAAATCCTTCCTCTCAGGATTACTGTGGGGATTAAAGAAGATAATATGAGTGGTACAAAGTAGTCCCCTAAAAATGTTCCTTCCTCCAAGGGCCAGAAGTAAACAGGAGGTTTTCAATAATAATTTATGCTTGATTCTGTTTGATTATGGGATGTATTCTGTTACCCTTCTACCTTAAACTGGTCGACCAGTTGGTCTATATTTTACTTGGCCTATCAGTGATGTTAATTTTTATTTCTTTTAAGCATACAACTGACAATGGGAGAGGCAGGTCCAAACTACAATTGGAGGCAATCTTTCATGGTTATCATTCACGGAATGCATACAAGCATGTGAATAAGAGTTCTTTGTACATTTTGGATAAAAGTCCTTTATCAAACATATGTTTTGCAAATATTTTCTCCCAATCTGCTCCTTGTCTTTTCATTCTCTTAGTGTCTTTCTCACAGTAGAATTTTTAAATTTTAACAAAGTCCAACTTACCAATTTGGATGGTGACTTTGGGTTTTGTATTTTAAAAGTTATGCTTAACTCAAGGTCACCTGGATTTTCTCCTATATTATTCTTCGAGAATTTTTGTAGTTTTGCATTTTACATTTAAGTTTATGACCCATTTTGAGTTGATTTTTGTGAAAAGTGTAAAATCTGTGCCTAGATGTTTTCTTTTTGCATGTGGATGCCCAGTTGTTCCAGCACCATTTGGTGAAAAGACTTCTTTGTCTTTTTGTTCTACTTTCTGAGAGATTTTCTCATCACCAACAGAAATCTCTTTAAGTTACCCATCTTGAGTGGGATCAATTAGGAAAAACAGAAACAAAAACTAAACCCAGAAACCCACCGTCTTGGCCATGGATGCACTGGACATGTGACCTCAGCACCTTCCTTTACCCTCCCGGTGTCAACTCGGATTTCTGTCTGCTCCTCACGGTCATTAATATGCCTCTATCCTACTCTGTACTTTGAGGTTGGTCATATTTGCAGGTCGTTTTTAGGAATGAAAATTCCAAGCTGTAGAAAAAATAGTTGACTTAAATTCAGCCCAGGAATAGGAACTGACTTCCTGACACAGAGCATTGCTAAATGACACAGAAAGGGAAGTCACAGATTCAGAGAGAATTTAGCAGTTCTCAGCAGAAATAGCCTGGGTTCAAATCCTCGCTTTGCCACTGCCTGGCCATGAGATGCTGGATAAGATGTTTAAACCCTTCATGCTTCAGTTTCCTGATCTCTAAAGTAGAGATAATAATAGCAACTGCTTCCTTGCATTTGAGGATTAAACGTCTTATTTCATACAAAAGGAATAGGACAATGCCGAGCACACAGGGAGAACTGTAAATGTGTCTGCTATTGTCATTATTGCCTGTCTGAACGTGTGAGTCTCCAAAACTTCAAAATCAAAACTTCAGTCCCGTTATGCAACTTGTCATGCTTCGCTCAAAGACAAGAAGCTTGGGCTGGAATCATAGGAGGACCTGAGTCAATCTGGGGCTTCCAACCATTACTGGCTTTCACATTTCCATGCTCATTTAGAAAGAAGAGGTACCTGCATCTGTGATAAGTGAAAAGCCTTATATTGGTTTAGCAAACCATTCCATTTTAATGGTTTCCCAGAAGAACCAAGACTCTAGTCCCAGGGAATAGGACTGCTTAGAGAGTCACCATTTCACCATGTCATTTTACTGTCCTTGGTACTGGACCCAGGAGCACTAAATCTACATATTATGGCAACTTCAGGTTCTTTTGTGATGATGTCCTGACCCTGCTTGGCTCTGCTCCTGTCAATTCACAACCCACACCACCTCTGCTCCCAGCTTCCATCTTCAAAAGCAGGATGTCACCCAAAACCCTGCCAATCTCCCTAGGAAGTTTGTAAGAACTCCAGTTTTCACAATCAGAATTTGAATTTATTTTTTTTTGTTTTGAGACAGTGTCTGGCTCTGTCATCTAGGCTGGAGGGCAGTGGCATCATCACAGCTCACTGAAAAATCCAACTGTTGGACTCAAGAGATCCTTCTGCCTCAGTCTCCCAAGTAGCTAGGACTACAGGCATGTGCCACCATGCCTGGCTAATTGTTTTTATTTTCTGTAGAGATGGGGTCTTGCTATGTTGCTTGGGCTGGTCTCAAACTCCTGGCCTCAAGCTATCATCCCACCTGGGCCTCCCAAATTGTTAGGATTATAGGCATAAGCCACTGTGCCCAGCCCTTGAACTTTTCTTGGGTTCAGAGACTGACAACCTCCCAAGGATGTAGGGTCCAGTATGGAGTATTAAGTTGAAAGGAACTAATATTCCTCTTTGGAATGCCATCTAGGAAGTAGAAAAGGTATATTTATTTAGTGAGAAAATCTGGGAGAAAAAAGTGAAATAGTTTTTTGAGGGATTCTGAGATGTTTTTGAAAATTTCTTTAGAAGCTCCTCCTTACCCCTGCTTCTGACACGTCTCTTTTATACCTAGATTTGGAGTATGGTTCAAATCCTGAGAGAAACGGACAGTCAAGTTAGGATGTATGGAACATGGTTCTCTCCAAAATGATGGCTACCTCTCAGTTCTTGACAGCGAGGTCTCAAAACAGGGGGAAGTGGGTTAGTCCTTTAAAAAAGCACAAAGTAGGAGGTTGACAAGGTTAGAAAGGTCAAGTCTCTTGGAAGCTTTGTGTGGGAATCTATCCATTTATCTTCAGGACCCAAGGTAATGATGATAATAATGATGCACTATGCTTACATAAAAGCCTTTCATCTGTAGACTCAAAGTGCAACACAACCTCTAATTAATTCCAAAGGTAAGGTAGGCAAATATCATTATCCCTAATTTACAGGTGAGGAATCCAACAAGGAGGAAATTCAGCCCTTCACTCAAGGTCATCTCAGAGTGAACACCACAAATGCAGAGTCCCCGCCTCCTTACTTTCCACTGGCCCCCCTGGAGGTAGTTACAGAAGGGCTCTCTTTTATTCCTTTAGAAGTAGTTTTTGAATCATTATTTGTGATAAATCAAAGATGGCAATAGAAAGCAGCACATGATTAAGTATCAAAACAGAAGGTAAAGAGAACAAGATTTAGGGATGGAAGAGACAGCTTCTGAGAAGGCATCAAGTAGAGGGGGCTTGAAGTGAGATCTAGAATTTGAATTCAGGGAGAAAAACTATTATGAGAAGACTTGGGCATCCTGCATGTGGGCCCTGAACGTTCTTGATGGTTTTTCCAAGAATGCAAGGGCTTGACTGCTTTTTACTTGGGCCCTTTCTCAGGTTATTTGCTGAGCATAACCTTGAGGGATGAGACAATGTCTCCCCCAAGCAAAGAGCAGGCTTCATTACTACCTGCTATAAAAGAAGTGGATTCCGCAAGCTTGGGGCTGTTCTCCTGTAATGCAATCCTCTGCGTGACATCTGGGCCCTGTGTTGCCCCTGTGTGACCTGGAGGCGGGGAAACAACTCAGACACGACGCTCATGCTGCTTGACAAGTGTAAGGAAGAAAGCCCTTTGTCTCTGACCCAGGAGCCCCTGCCTTCTGACAACATCCACAAAACAGTAACAGTATAACTGATTAGGTTGTAAGTAGGATCAAGGCAGAACAGTCTGAGTAACAGTATGTGTACCTGCTCTGTGGCACTTGTGTACCCCCGCTGTTATGACACTGGCCATCCTTCGTGGTAATTGCTTATTTAATTTCTATATTCTCCACCAGCCTGGAAGCTCTGGGAAGGAAGGAATATTGTATTTCCTGTGCCTATAAAAGTGTCTATAAAACTACTACTATATAGTAGTTTTTCCTCAAATATTTATCAAGAGTGAGTAAGTCAATATAGCCTGTTTAGGGATACAGAATAAACACATTCCCCAGGAGGAAAGGGTTTTAAAGGGTAGGAGGAGTAACTTCCTGCCTGTCTCCTCGGAAGTTCCTCCCCCTCCTCTGGGGCAGAGCTAGCTCCTTCTGCATCTGACTCTGCTCTTTACAGAGCGCAGTGGGGGCATGGGGGCGACATACTAGAATACTGTCTCTCCCACAGAATGATTTTGGGGGCTGCTGCATCTATACCTAACCACTAAATAAGGAAGGACCCCTGCCCTGACCTATTTATTTGAGTGTATAGTCCTGCTGTGGATTTTCATTTAGTGTCTACATCTCATGGGCCATGGTAGCAAGGACAAGGCCCTACCTATGGAGGTCACCCTTTGTTTCCTAAGGTCCACAGGTATGGGTGAGAAACATCTGGCCAGGAAGCCAGCCTGCAAGAATCCCTAGAGTGAAGGCACTCAAGGGAAAAAGAGGAAAGTTCCTTCATGTTTTCTGGCCAGTGCTCAAATTCTCAGTGTTTGTGGAACAATTAACACCTTCATACACCTGCCCTGCCAAGGCTCTTCAGAAGGAGGCAGGTTGCATCTCCGAATTCCTGATCCTTTCTGAACCCAGGTGCTCGCCACCATTGGCAGGGACAACGTCTCCCTCCGAAGGAAGTAACCAATTGTTCTTAGAGGGGAAGTGGGCCACAGGACTAGTGTGACTTTTCTCCCAGAAAGCACGTTCTCCGTTTGCCTAGTGGGAAAGAGAGGTGGGCACACGTCAAAGATGTCAAAGCCATTTGACCTTGTGTCTTCTCCTCCCCTCTTCCCTTTCTCCCTCTAAAACACAAATGGAAATAGTACATTAGCTGTGACCATGAATATTGTATTTGCTAGTGATTTGCATTTACAAAGCTCATGCAAACAGGACGCAATATCCTTGTCCTCCTTTCAAAGCTCCTCATGGTGTTGACCTACAGGAAGAAGCTGAGGCACAAATGTTTGCTTGCATCTAAGTGAGGAAAGCTGCACAGGAAACACTTCCAAGTTGCCTTGGGACGTGCTCCATTAGGCCTGTGTTACTAAGTAGGTTTTGAAAGGAAAAAGGGACAAGGAGTGGGCTGTGACAAAGTTGTTTGACAGGAATTCTCATTGGTTTACAGAAATAACATCGACTGGTGATTGGCTATACATTGTTGGACTATCGTGCGTATGGCATTTGTAGGTTAATTTACGGCTACCTGGTGTTAATCTAGAGCCCACACAGCAAGTGGCTTCAAGACTTGATTACTTAGGTCAAGGGGAAGGGAGACCTGACTGCTGTCGCATTTCAATGCCTCTCTGGGCCTGATAATTTAAAAGGGCTCACAGTCCTCAGATAAAAATTTCTTTTCTTTCTAAATGGGATCTTTTTTTTTTTTTTCCCCCTCAACGTTTATTGACCCACCACTCTGGGGCAGTCCCTATACCCAGGGAGTGGGTATAGCAGAGTTGATTAAGAACATGGGTTTCTGACTCAACAGATCTAGATTTGATCCCATCTGATCTTATCAGCTGTGGGACCTTTGGCAGCTCCGTGTGGGGAAAGTGAGTGGGGGCCCCGTACCCCTTCCCCGCTGACCCCCGCTCAGCAACAGCCGCAGAGCCTGCCCGCTGGAAAAGCCACCCCACACCTGTCCTCAGTGCTGAGATTCCTTTAGGGGAAGCATAACCCTGTGCTTTAGTTCAAATTAAACAAATATTCAAATGTCCTGGTGGAGGCAGCTAACACTCACAAGTTAAAACTTGCCTGTTAGCAGTTTCTGCAGCCAGACAGAGAAGTGTGCAGACACTTAGCTGGGGGTGGCAGGGGGACACCACAGGGAGGAAACACAAGGTTGGTAAAGAGGAATTGGGAGCCTCTGAGTCAAAACTCATTGCTTCCTGCTTTTTCCCCTCCCTATCTTATTGTTGAGCAAAGGTTTCAATTCCTGACATAGCAGTATTCAATGTGAACCATGAGTAATTTGTCAATGTGCTTTACCTGTGATTTAAATGTATAGTTTTGGTCATTTATTCAAGCCCTGGCAATAATTAACTAACTGTAAGAAAACCGTGTGACATTCTCAGTGAAATGGCACCGGAAAATTTCCTGGAGCCAATGCCATTTGGTGTCAGCCAATGCCAAAGTCCTTTTTAATTCTAGGTGGTGGCTGCTCTTTCTAAGGACTGATGAACTTGGAGCAATCTGAGCGAGACAAGTTTTAGGGTTTCCAGGACACTGGGAAGCCTTGTCTTGGAGTCTCACAGACATACAATTGTCTTGCAAGTTTAACCAAAAGCTGCCTTGAAGCTGAAAATTGCACCATTTTTCAACCATCAAACACTGTTTGGACACTCACTTGGTGTTCGACAGTGCGTTAGACTTTGGAAAGAAAGAAATTGATTAAAACAAAAACAAAATAACCGGAAAAAAAAAAAAAAAAAAAAAAAAAAACCCAAGGGGAAATATAATGCTGTTTTTGTCCTGGAAAATGTACCTGACACAGAGGCCTTTGGTATTTCTGTTCTGATCAAATAGCAACTCTCTCCTCAAAGCCACAAATGCTAAAGTTCATTCTTACTCTAATTAAAATTGCCAGAAGAAGACAAGAGAGGAAAATTAGCCTAGGAAAAACTATTAAAAAAAAAAAAAAAAAAAAATCCCTTTTTACAGCTCGGTAACATTTTGCCAATGCTGCCCTCTGCTGAGCAAAACTAGAATCTCAACGCCAGCAGTTTATTACAAACTTCCCCACATTGATTCGTTTGGAGAGATCTCCAAAGTTCAGTGCTCTTCAGATTTTGCTTACCAGCCCCCTAAAATAATTGTGAATAACCATGTGCCTCCTTGCATGTTTTTAAGTTGACATATAAATTTGTATCATCAGTTTAATAGTCTCAAAAGATGATCTTTCCCACACATTTTCTGTGCTTTAAATACAGATTGAGCTCCTCCAATTTATGAAAAATGTCCTTTGTGTCTCCTCTTGGGCAAAGCCAGACCTCATTGTTAAACTAATAAGCTAAACTTTAATTGCTTCCTAACAGAAAAAAAATTTACTTGACCATGTTAAATTCAACAGAACTGTTTTTTGGAGGCTAGCATTACACTCCTGCATTTTAACCCTGAGGCAGGTGGATAGAGCGGGCACGTTGTCCCTTTGGCATTGCCTTCTGAGAACACTTCCTTTGCTTGGCTGTCATGGGACCCTCCTCTCTTACATTTGAATGTTCTTATCGTGCTACTGTTTGGTGCAAATTTTTACACACTGGGATAGCGTATGGGAGTAAGTTTTGGGATAGTAAGAGGTGTATGTCTTCCTTTTGTAAAGAGGGAGAGAGGGCAAACACATGAAAAAAATGCTCAATGTCTCGAATCATCAGGGAAATGCAAAGCAAGACCACAATGAGATATCACCTAACTCCAGTGAGAATGTCTTTTATCAAAAAGTCCCAAAACAACAGATGCTGGCATGGATGTTGGAGAGAAAGAACACTTACACACTGTTGGTGGGACTGCAAACTAGTACAACCTCTATGGAAAGTAGTATGGAGATACCTCAAAGAACTAAAAGTAGAACTACCACTTGATCCAGCAATCCCACTACTAGGTATTTACGCAAAGGAAAAAAAGACATTTTATAAAAGGGACACTTGTGCTTAAATGTTTATAGCGGCACAATTCACAACTGCAAAGAGGTGGAAATAACGCAAATGCCCATCAATACATGAGTGGATTAAATAAAATGTGGCATATGTATGATGATCTAGTATCTTTTGTAGCAACCTGGATGGAACTGGAGACCATTCTTCTTAGTGAAATATCACAAGAATGGAAAGACAAACGCCATATATACTCAATACTAAATCAAAACTAGTTGATCAATACATAGGTGCACATAGGGAAGTAAAACTCAATGGAAATCAAGAAGGTGGAGGTGGGGAGGGGATGAGTAAATTCACACTTAATGGGTACAATGCACACTATCTGGGTGATGGGTACACTTATCATTTTGACTCAAACTGTACAAAAGCAAATTATGTAACCAAACCACGTGTACCCCGTAACATTCTGAAACAAAAAATTTAAAAAGAGGAAGAAGGGGGATTATGAGAGGTACAATAAAGGATGGGGGAACAGCCCACTGAGCTACCCAGGAACTTTCTCGAGCATTTGGCTTTAAGAAGGAGAACACGCAGAAGTTGAGAGTGTGAAAAACTCATCCTACATACAGGGTGACTGTCCTTCAGTGTGCAGTCAGCTGGCCTAATTCACCCGAGGCACGTAGCCACCTGAGGGCCACACTGGACACAGACCAGGGTCCAAGAGGTCATTTATGTCCAGGTGGCTCCTCTTACCTCTTCACTCTTGCTCTGGTCTTTAGCAGCTTTCCTTCAGGATCTCCTAGAGGGCACGGCTGTGACATGCCTTTGTTGTGCTTTTTAAAGGTTAGGCCTCCTGGAAAATAACTCTTCCTTCTCTCTCTCTCTTGAGGTCTTAAAGGTAATAACTTCTGGAGCCCAGGAGCAACCTAGGCAAAGGTGACTGCTACGTTACAGCCCCTCTGTGCTCCCACTGACAGGATGAGTGTCCTGTCTGGCGGGTGCCGCACAGAGTGCCCAGCGTGGACGTAGATGATGATGCCAGAGGAGGGCTTGGGTGAGGAGATGATGCGAGATGATCCACACCTGAATGCCAGACTAGGACATTCCAGGCCTGGCACCACCTGACCCCAGCCAGCCTCTCCAGGCCCAGCTCCTGCTGTGCCCAGCGTCCTACCTCATGGGGATGGAACGTACGTCCCCTCACACCCTGTCAGGCTCACCTTGACCCTCACCTTTGCCAAAATGCGAACCCTTTCAAAGTTACAATACCGTTTCCTGATTATTCTCTCCTTCCTCCTCACTCCTATAACATTCCGTGCTTTTTTTTAAGGTCATGTTTTGTATTTTGCCTTGTGATATAATTATTTAACTACATGTCTCCTGGGCCTTTGAGGAGAGAGAGGCAACTTCACCTCCATATTGCCTGGTTGCCCAGCAGAATGTCTGGTTTGGGGCAGGTGCTCAGAAAGTATTTCAGGCCACCCTTCTATCCCATGCTACTGCTATGCAGGTTTATAAAATACATCTCCCAAATTAATAGCCGTTCTGTTTCCTCAGATCAAAGTATGTACTTCTTCCTATCACACATCTAAAGAATGGCAGGATGAGTTCTGAAACCTGGTAGCTTCTTATGGAGCTCCAGCAAAAGGCGTCCCTGTGGGTAAGGGAATTAGGATCTCAGTCAGGCAATTTGTCTTAGATGATGACTGAGTGTGGGAAAACTCAAACGGTTATTTCTCTGCTCTCACACCACAGCAATCAACACAGAAGATTTCTGTGACCAAATGTGTGGCGATTTCTCTCTCTCCTGCCCCCCTGCCCCAGCAAGCAAGCAATCATTTCTGCAGCAGACACCAGCTGGTGTCCTCCAACCTAGCTCAATTCTGACATTATCTACCTGGAGATCACGTCAGATCCCAAAGGTTGAGGGCTCAGTCCCACAAGACTTCCTACTGCCCCTTCCAACTTCTGATTCCGATCACAAACTCAAGGTTATTCTGCAAACAACCCCCAACTAAATGCTTGTGACCAACCTGCTACAAATTGGGGTTCCTTCGATCCTCTCATTGGGTTTGATTAATTTGCTAGAGTGACTGACGAACTCAGAGCAACACTAACTTACATTTACTGGTTATTATAAAGGATATTGCAAAGGATACGGATGAAGAGATGCGTAGGGCAAGGCATGGGAGAAGGGGCACAGAGTTTCCATGCCCTCGCCGGTGCACCACCCACCAGGAACCTCCATGTGTTCAGCTATCCAGAAGCTCTCCAAACCCTGTCCTTTTGGGGTTTTGTGGAGGCTTCATTATGTAGGCATGATTGATTAAACCATTGGCTATTGGTGATCGACTTAACCTAAAGCCTCTCCCCCTCCCTGGACGTTGGGGTGTGGGGCTTTAAGTCCCAACTCTGTAATCTTTCCTTGGTCTTTCTGGTGACCAGCCCCATCCTGGCAATACCTAGAACCTGCCAGTCATCAGTCAACTCATTAGCATACAAAAGACTTCACTTTGAAGATTGCACGGATTTTAGGAGTTGTATGCCAGGAAACTGGAGAGGAAGACCAAATCTATATTTCACAATCTCACAATGACACACCTTTGGATGGCATTTCTAAGGTGCTCCCAGGTCAGTGGACCCAAGTTCAGTGACAACCTTGGTGTACTGTGCATCAAAGGAAAAACAGGAAGCCCAGTCTGAATTCATGTATTTTTTTTTTTCCCTTTTCTGAGAGACACTGTGCTGAAGACCCAGATTCATTTGTTGATTCTTGTAGTTCTTAAAACATGCCAAGTAGCCAAAGTTCTTTGGGAATGTTTCCAAATTTTATCAAAGACACAGAGAACAAAAATACCCAGAAATCAAACTTCATGCTAACTCCTGAACTAAATGTGTGACTTAGATTTAAATGATGGGTTATGTGCCATCAATGAAGGGGGATAGGACAAATAAAAAACAGAACAAGGGCTGAAGATATTCTACCTAAATCATATCTAAATTGACAGGGACCAAACTCATTTGGCTATTCATAAATCTGCAAATAAACAGGAGGGTGGTTGGAAGGATTCTGCAGTGGGGTGGTTTTCCAAAGCAAACCAACTCACTCAAACCAATGCATTGAGAAAATAGGAGCTGTGTGAATTGTCTTATACACAATGCACACAGAATCATGCCTCTGGAAAAGTGTGGTTTTATTCTACACTTTAAAGATGAGAGTGTTAGCTATCAAGTGGGAAAGGAAATTCTGGAAGGGCAATCTGTGCTAAGGCGCATGGCACAGTGTGACTGTTTCTTGCCTGGGAGTTTCTTGTTCCAGTTCTGCTGTTAGCCAGCTGACTGACTTTGCGTAAGGACCATCTACTTTCATATTTAAAAATTGAGCATTGGCCAATGAGTTTAGACAGGAACACTTTGGACTGGTGATTAATTTTATAAAAGAGCTGCCCATTCTTTAGATGCTAAAATTTAGAAAGTTCCTCCACCAGGTTACTCACCCAACCTGCCCTTTGATTGAGCACTTACCATGGGCTCTGCACACCTGCACTTGAAAACACCTCTCAGTATCTGGCAGCCAGAGTGTTACCATGGAAACCAGTTCTACTCTGGGCAAGTTTTCCAATCTGGCTGTAAATTGGGGTTAGTGAGGGCAGCCTCCATCCTGCTAGGAAACAAAGCCAGCCTTTCATAGGAGCAAGAAGCTGGAGCTTTACCGCATGTTTTTTCAACATCCTCTATAAAAACCCTTTGTGGTATTCATTGGATAACCTCCTCCTGACCTTTCTCTCATGCTCTAAATGTCATTTTCATGCTGAATTCATGAGCGTTTTCATTTTCCATTTTTCCTGCAATAATAGGATTGTCAGACTTAGCAAATAAAAATACAAGATGCCAAGTTAAATTTGAATTTCACATAAATAATGAATAATTTTTAACATATAATACTTGGGACATACTTATATCAAAAAATTATTCATTATTTATCTGAAATTGAAGTATGACTGGGCATCCTGTATTTGACCTGGCAATGCTATAGGGGTTCAGATGTCCTAATTTTCATACCACTGGAATGTTTGTTTTTTCTCTTTATCCCTCATCTCAGGAAATACTGCTACATAGCCCAGAATTATCTTATTCATCTGAAAATTGCATGCTCTCTTCCTTTAACAAAAGTTATCTCGTGTAGTTCACACAATAGGTACACTTTTCATTAATGGCTGTCCTGAGGTTTGTTTAGTCTCTTTCTGATGCTTATAACTATTGCTTTTCAGTTTTTACCTCTTTATTTCTGTCTCCATCACCTTTTGTCTCACTTTCTGGAATAAAAAAAGAAAACTCCTTTATTCCAACCACGGGATGTGAAGGAAGAACAGTGGTTCTCAAATCCTTGGGCTATGTGGGTTATGGAATCCATGAGTTCAGAGTCTAAATAGAATAATCCCCCTGTAGCTATTCTTTCTGTCACTAATTAGTACTTTTATGAATTAGAGATGACCCTCAAATTTTAGGCTAAACCTTTGGAGGAAACACCTAATTTTACTTTTTTTTTTTTAAGTAACGTAGTCATCTGGGGGTCTGAGTGGGAGCACAGTGGCAACAATCAAAGGCTTCAGTGCTCACCTTTGGAGGCTCCTTTCCTGACCTCTTGGAAAACCAAGTTTTCCTCCCAAGTGCTGCTACCCACAGAAAGGCTGTGGTCCCTCTTTGGAGCTGGGTCAGTGTCCAGCCTCTCTCTGCAGGAGAGTCTGCATTAGGGCCTGCTAATGGGCCCTGGGTGTCTGGCCTAACCTGAGCTGGTGCCATGCTCAGGGAAGTGACACAGAGGAAACAGGGCCGCCAGGACGGGTGATCGTCCAAGGTGGATGTATTCCTGATTAGCTGCAGGGGAGACCCAGCAGGAAGGTCCAATCACAGGAGAGCATTTGCACCATCAGAGATTAGCATATTTGGGGTGAGGCAGGTAAGCATATTTTGACTTTTTAAATGAAATAAGGTGCTAAGAACTTGGCTACACATGTGGTTTAGCAACAATCACAAGAAACCGACAAGGTAGTGAAAATTGGTAGCTACTGGGGCAGTAGACATCAAGGATGGAAAAAGCAGAAACACCTGGAGGTCCTAGAAGCAGGCTAGGCAGGAGGAGCATTTTAGAACCACTTATGAACAAGATATTTATTACGCAAATCACCCTAGACTGGCCCACGCTCAGACACGAGAGAGAGGACACCGCCGGTAGGACCAACTATTAACTGCCCAACTCGAGTTTCAAGGTGCCCACAGCCAGGACCGAGCCACATCTCCCAGCCTGTCCTCAGCTCTCTCTTACGTGCTGAGCACTGGCGGCAGGCAGGAGGTGCAGGACGTACAAGCTGACTTTGCTGTGCTGCTTCTGTGACACCAGGCCACCTCCCGCAGACCCTGGCCTGGCCTCTTTGCATCCCAGACCACTCCTGATGCTGTCCCTCCGTGCCTCTAGCTGGAAAGCCCCCTCCAGGTGGCTGGTGTGTGAGGTGGTCGTCAGTCTGGGAACGGGCATGGGGGTGGGCCCAGGCAAGAAGCTGGACTCATGTCTTCCGGTGAGCTCCTCTACCCACCTCCCTCTTCATCCTATTTTCCCAAGGTAACTACTCAGGGGGCAGTTTTTGGCCAACCCCCAATATTTATTGCATACATTAACTCTTGGTGATTTTTACCTTTCGTCGAATTTCTGCCTCAGGCCCGCCTTTCCTTCGCTCGATGATTTCCTCACAGCCTCCCACAGTGTGTCGTGAGGAACCCGGAGGGTGGGATTGCTGGTGTGGTGGCCGCTTGGCATGTGTCCACTGTCTGGGGCCTGGCACCCCACCTCAGCCTGTCCATGGGGTGGGCGTTCACCCATCCCTCTGGGGGATGTTTTAGTTTTCTCATTTACTTCAGGAAATGCCTCTCTTTTTCCTGAGGATTGTTTTCCTTTTTAATCATGGGCTGTTTTGTTAGGTAGATAGCGAGGGATTCCAGGTCTCCTAGAGACGAAAGCGGACGCTGCAGCCATTCACTCCCCGCTCCATGGGCTTTCAGAGAGGCTCATGGGAGATCCGCATGCGCAGTAAGACTCAGGTCACGCAACTCCGACTGTCCAAAGTGGTTCTATGATGACGTCTGAGCCACGAGGGAGGGCCCAAGCTGGAAACTATAAAACAAGATGCAGACCCTAAATAACCTCCTTTTTTGGTCCCCTTCCTTTGCATCTCTCTTTGCCGCAACAATGGGTCCCATCGTTATCTGTGGCGTATGTATCACGCTCTGTAAACCTGTATCTTGCTTTTGCTCTATAATACCACCTCTCTTCAATAAACCTCATTTTTGTGCTTGCCTTACCTTGGGTGTCTGGTCATTCTTCAGCCATGAGCACACCGAGAACCGACATTTCAGACTAAAACCTGACATTTTTGCTCGGGGAGTGGGTACACTGGTGGGTAGGAAGGCAGGAAAAGAGAGAAGGAAAATCATCTTGTTGGAATAAATGAATGAAGTCTTCCTACAGAGGAGAATTTCTGCAAGTGGTGGCTTGTGAGCTTCAGGAGGCCTGTTGTGAGATTTCATGGCAGCCTAAATCATTATTACAAACAAGGTGCACCAGGGTTTAGCTTTCTGGCTTTCCCTGAAAGATTTGTCTGGGTAAGCTTAGTGTTTTGATTAATTCACTTAAAGCTGCGATTCTATATAAATGCAAATTGTCACTTCCACCCACCCATGGAGTCCCTCTCAGGCACAGAAATGGGTGGGAGCTGAGGAAAACGAGGTGGATTGGAATGACTGGCTGGCAGAGGATTCATCTGAATTTTCAGAGAGGTGGCACTGCTGGAGCGGATGCCACACTCGCAGTACAGCACTTGCAAAATGGAATCCTCTGGGGTGGAGGCTCAGCTTTGACCGGCCACCAAGGTAGGCAGCAAGATACTAATGGAATAGGAACCGACACGAATGCCAGTAAAGGGATCTAGGATTGGAAGGTACAATGGACTGAAATTTTATGCCCCCTCCTCCAACCCATATGTCGAAAACCTTACCCCCAAGGTGATGGTATTAGGAGGTGGAGCCTTTGGGAAGTGATTAGGCCATGAGAGAGGAGCCCTCATGAATGGAATGACTGCCTTCATACAAGAGGCCCCGGAGAGATGCGTCGCCCCTTCCACCACAAGAGAACACAGGGAGGAGGGGTCAGCTATGAACCAGGAAACAGCCCTCCCCAGACACTGAATCTACCTGAACCTTGACCTTAGCCTGCCTAGGCTCCAGAACTGTGAGAAATAAATTTCTATCATTTATAAGCCCCCCAGTTTAAGATGTTTTTGTTATAGCAGCCTGGATGAACTAAAACAGAAGGGGGAAAAAATGTCACAAAAACTCTGATCTTTGTAGACGCAAAGGAAGGAACAAGTGTTTATGAAGTTTTAAAAGTATATTGGGGACTCTGACTTCATATTTACTGGTCACTGATGCTTATTTGCTTGCAAGACAGAGCATGAGTGTGGAAGGGAGGACTCAGAGGGCGACAGGGAGCAGATACAGCCCCCATCCACCCCACAACAGCTGCAGGACCGACCTCCTTGACAGGCGGGGAAGAGGCAGGCTCGGTGGTCACACCCCTGGGCTGCCGTTGACAGCTTAGGTGAACTTGGACATGAAACCTAACCTCTGGGCTCACCTCACAGGAAGGCTGTGGAAACTCAGCAAGATGTGTTTGCAAATTGCTTAGTATGGTGTACATGACTACCGCTTAACAAATACCAGCTAATGCCAGCTATGATATTGCCCTCTTAGAATTTTAAAATTTCTTTTGATACTTTTCTACCAGAACCTGCAGAGGGTGGCAGAGTGCTTTGCTTGTCCCTCCCTTGCTCCTGCCTCAGGTTCTCAGGGCTGATATCTCTGTTAGCTGCAGCAGGCACAGTGCCTAGGGCCCGTGAGACTTTTAGGGATCCTTGAAAGTGTTTTAATTCTTTTAAAATAAGAAGAAAACATACAATGTTAATAAATACCTAATATGGAATCCAGCCTATATTATGTTAATCTTTATACCAACACAGTTGTCAAATATAATATTTATTATTTTTTTTATAAAGGAAGGTACCACCAAGGCAAAAGCCCATGAAAGTCATAATGCCACCCTATAGGTTCTGGAACCTTTGGAGAGCGAGTTGGCAGCCTGTGCTGCTGCTTGCCAGTTTGCTCAGGTGGCTGAACAGGTAGAGCCTGAAGGGAGGTCTGCATGGTGAGTGTGGTGAGCGATGCTAAGTTCACTGTGGGGGTGCAAGGGGCCATTTTTCAAAGACCTGGTTTTCTTTTGTACCACTCCTTAATTCTTCCTAAACAGTCCATGTAATCTGTAAAATGTGATCAAAAGCATGAGGTAATTTACCTGTTCCACTCATTCTTCTGGAGTGCTCTCTTGCAACTGGCATCCTTCCTGCTGGCAAATGGGGTGGCCCCACCCTCTCCAGGTAGGCTCTGCCACCAGCTTCCTGGGATTCCTCCTTGTTGCTCTCCTCGGTGATAGTTTTCTAGATCCATAGTTTTTCCCTTTCTTCCTGTATTCACTCCCTTTCTTCTCATATTTATCCCTTTTTGTTTGTTTTTATGACAGAGTCTCAATCTGGTGCCCTGAGTAGAGTACAGTGGCATCATCATAGCTCACTGCAACCTCAAACTCCTGCCTCATCCTCCTGAGTAGCTGGGACTACAGGTCTGTGCCACCATGCCTGGCTAAATTTTTAACAATTTTTTTTTTTGTAGAGATGAGGTCTTGCTCTTGCTCAGGCTGGTCTTGAACTCGTGACCTCCAGTGATCCTCTTGCCTCAGCCTTCCAGGATGCTAGGATTACAGGTGTGAGCCACCATGTCTGGCCTACCATGTGATATTGATACTCTAATTTTCCTTACCCCCTTTAATTATCCATCTTTTTTTATTGTGATGCTTTCTATGTCATATATTACCTTTATCTTCCAAGTGTTCTGTGCACAGAAAAGTCCCTGAATCTCCAAAATCTTGTCATCTTCCAAAACTATGTTGACATTTCTTATCCATCGTGGCTTCCTCTGGCGTTCTCTTTATCCTTGTGGATTTTTACTGTCAACCTAAAATCATCAAAAAGGTCAGAATCTAGTTTAAAGAGAGTTTATTCAAGTGCAAAAGTTGAGGACGGCCTACTCAGGAAGCACAGATTCCAAAGAATGGAAGTCAGTGCTCCAAAATGTAGAAGTTTGGGATCATTTACACAGACAAAGTTGAGAGAATTTTAACAGAATTTCAACATTTTTCTGTGTAAGGCTTAATGCAGAGTTACAACAATCTGATTACTCAAGGTGATTTTTTCTTTTGAGAAAGGTATATTGAACATTGTACACTGAAGATGTAACAGTCATGGGGTCTTTGGGTGCCATGTGGTCTGAGTTTACTGGGCAATAAAGGAGGCAGTTAATCTATAACAAACATCAGTGATTGGAAAGGAATGGTCTTTCCTAGTCATTTACAGAACAAGAACAATGAGGAAGAGTGTTAAGCTATAATCTAAGAAGCAGAATTTACATATGCTACATGACTCAGATCACAGTCACATCTCTCTCAAGGCTTAAAGTGTTTTGGGAATTCCAACAGCTTTTAAATTTTATTTATTTTCACATTTCCTCCTTGGCTACAAAAGGGTTTCAAAATACCCAGCTAAATGTCAGAAAGGTGTATTTTGGAGACCGATTTTGTTTAATAGGTGGCATTTTAAAACTCAGCTTCTGTTTCTTAGTGAAAATTACTGAATTTAGGGCAAAGCCCATTAAGGAATAGAACAAGAAAGCATTGTCTATGTCTGGACTCAACATGGATAGCTCCAAAAAAGAAGCAAGCCTGCTATACCTGAAGGTTTGTCTTCTGTAAAACACGTTATACAGTTTGTTTGTTTTTTTAAACAAAAGGTACTCTTTCAAGGGCCTCACCAAAAACAATAAGCCTTAACCAAGGTTATGACTTAACAAAGATGAACTAGGCATCTCCCAGAGGTGTAAAACAGTCCTCACAAGATCCACAACCACCCCAAAGACAGCTCAAAGAAAGAAAAGTCTTGCTGGCCACAAATGAATTGCAACTCACATTTCCGTCTGGCTGCATGTTCTAGGGTCTCAGCTTCTCTGCTGAGCACCGATGCATAACAGCCCTCTGTGTCCCACAAATAGGAAGACAGGAAATCCAAAGTTGTCCATGGAAGGGAAAATGATCAATAAATAACAAATGTGTACCCCAAGAGGTCAAGAGTCATACAAATAATTTAAAACAAATTGCACTGGTTTCCTAAATAGGGAATCAAACCTGTGCCACGGCCATGAAAGCATGGAATCTCAGCCACTACACCACAATGTGGAGTGCTTTTTTGGTAAATCCTACAGGAGATCAAAAGCAGACAGTTTGAACATTTAAAGGATTTTATCTTGTTTCAGATCTGAGCTCAGCTGGAATGTTGCTTCGCTAACTTCCTGAATGTTAACATCTGAAAGACATAATAAGATTTATATCTTTGAGGGACTGCAAAGTCCAGCAAGGCATTTAAGGCATATAGTCTGATGTTGGGTCAATAAATCATCTGTGTCATTCATTTGTCCTAGTTTTTTTTTTTTAAATCATTAGATCTGTATTTTATAATTTCAGTAGTTTATATCTCATATTGCAGTTGTTCTGTTTGTTCCTTCTGTTTCAAATTGAAATACATTTCCCCCCTTTTGTGAGAAGAAAATACGTGCATTCTAGAATTTCAAATTTTACCTCCAACTGCCTAAGAGATGTGTGGGAGCTGAGGGAACAAGTAGAAAGAGATGAGTTCAGATCACAGGGGTAGAAGGAGAAGAGGCAGGTAAAAGGGAGAAACACTGTGAAGTCTTTTTAAATGTATAAATAGTTTCAGACAATCTTTTGTTTTCCTCTTATAAAGAAATGACTTTATCAGAACGTCTTTTAGAAGCTTCTAAATACCATTGAAAAATAGTTTTCTCATTATTTTTTTTTTATTTTTGCTCCGGCTTTTTCTAATTGAGTGCACAGATAAACTAATGTAAGTTATTCAAGGTACCCCATTTTGGTCATAGTAGTTTGGGGTCTTCATGGGTGAAGACCATTTTTCTATATGTTGACAGGAGGTGGCACCATAAGTATTGCACATAAATCCAGCTGAAGCGTATAAAGGCGGATCTCTCCTCAAGGAGGATGACTCAGCCTTAAGTGGATGATTGCCCATAATTTAGATTCTCTTTTTAAGTGACCAAAGATTGAAAGGAAAAGATGTTTTGGCACTGATGTGCTGCTTAATGGAGATTACTCCTTGAGTGTCACCCCTGTGTTGCTTCTCCCCTTTTACAAGTCTTGGTGAATCCCAGGATTCCTGGGTGCTTAAGGCACTAGATCATCCCTTCCTACGTGCCCACCGGGTTAAGCACAGTATCCTCTATGTTCTGCACTCCTGCAAGACCCAGGTCACCTAAGGTGCCTTCCAGCTAGCAGGAACTTATCTCAGGACATACCTGTTCCTCATAGAAAGCTTTCCTTTGGTTTTGGTTATCAAAAATGAAACTTTACATATGCCAAATGAACCAAGCTTCAGAATTTAAACAGTTTTTTAAAATTGCAAATTTTGCATAAGCCACAGAACACTTACTTCCTCTTTTCAGAGAGAAACTATTTCCTTTTCTGACTAAAATTTGCATGAGAGAAAAGGTTGAACAAACTCTAACAAATAGTTCAAAAAACAGCCCTTAACATCAGAGAAAAATAAAAAATTGCAAATCTACAAATAGCAGAATCTCTAGAGAACAAAAACAAAATCCTATCTTAAAAGCAGAGCTTTAATTCCAGCTGCATTGAGTGTGGAATTGGGTCACTTGAATAAAGTTTGAATCTCAAACCAAAAATTAGGGAAATTCAAGACCCAAAATGAACCTTAACAGTGATCCCTGAACAGTGAGCCAGCACAGTCTCCCAGGAGGTCGGGTGAACAAAAAGCTGTAAGTGCTGGTACCAAGGCCCTGATTGTCAGCAGCAGTCACTGAAGGTTCACTTTGAGTGTCATCTGAATCACCAAAATGTTAACCTAAACTGATCAAAAAAGGTCAGAATTTAGTTTAAACAGAGTTTATTCAAGTGCAGAAGTTGAGGATGGCCTACTCAGGAAGCACAGATTCCAAAGAATGGAAGTCAGTGTTCCAAAGTGTAGACATTTGGGATTACTTATATAGACAAAGTTCAGAGGATTTTAACAGAATTTCAACATTTTTCTGTGTCAGGCTTCATCAGTTACAACAATCTGATTACTCAAGGTGTTTTTTTTTTTTTTTTTTCCTTTTGGGAAAGGTATATTGAACATTCCACACTGAAGATGTAACAGTCATAGGGTTTTTGGGCACCATGTGTCTGAGTTAGGTACAGGACAATAAAAGAATCAGTTAATCTATAACAAATCTCAGTGACTGGAAAGGAGTTGGTCTGGTCGCTGGCCTTTCCTAGTCATTTACAGAACAAGAACAATGAGGAAAAGTGTTAAGCTTTAAGAAGCAAGAGTTACAACTATATGCTACATGACTCAGACCACAGTCACATCTCTCTCAAGGCTTAAAGTGTTTTTTGGGTTCCAACATCTTTTAAATTTCACAATATCTTTTTAATTCCTTGGTTGTCACTTTGGTGGAGTTTCTTTCCTATTTTTTATCCTAATTTTTAGTTATTATGAATACATAATAGTTGTATATATTTATTTATAAGATGCATGTGATGTTTTGATACAGGCACACAATGTGTATTAATCAAATCAGGGTAATTGGGGTATCCATCACCTCAAGGATTTATCACGTTTTTATGTTAAGAACATTGCAATTCCATGCTTTTATTTTAAGTTATACCGTAACGTATTGTTGACTATAGTCATTTCGTTGTGCTGTCAAATACTGTTCATTCTATCTAACTATCTAACTATATTTTTGTCTCCACTAACCATCCCCATGTTATCCCCTTCCTGGCTACCCTTCCCAGCCTCTGGTAACCATCATTCTACTCTTTGTCTCCATGAGATCAATTGTTTTTAATATTTAGCTCCCACATATGAGTGAGAACATGTGAGATTTGTCTTTCTGTGCTTGGCTTATTTCACTTAACATTTTATTCTCCAGTTCCACCCTTGTTGTTGCAAATGACAGCATTTCATTCTTTTTTGTTGATGAATAATATTCCATTGTGTACATGTACCACAATTTCTTTATCCATTCATCTGTTAATGGACACTTAGGTTGATTCCAAATCTTAGCTACTGTGAATAGAGCTGCAATAAACATGGGAGTACAAATATCTTCTTGATATACTGATTTCTTTTCTTTTGGATATATACCTGGCAGTGGGATTGCTGGGTCATATGAAAGTTCTATTTTGAGTTTTTATAGGAACCTCCATACTATTCTCCATAGTGGTTGCACTAATTTACATTCTTACCTACAGTGTCTGTGGGTTCCCCTTTCTCCACATCCTTGCCAGAATTTGTTATTGCCTGTCTTTTTGATAAAAGCCATTTTAACTGGGGTGAGATGATATCTCATTGTAGTTTTGATTTGCATTTCTCTGATGACTAATGATGTTGAGCATTTTTTTCAAAAACCCATTGGCATTTGTATAACTTCTTTTTAATTGGATTATTTGATTTTTTTTTCTCATTGAGTTTTTTGAGCTCCTTGTATATTCTAGTTATTAATTCCTTGTCAGATGAGTAGTTTGCAAATATTTTCTTCCCCAAAGCAGGTCATAAAAACTAGCACTCCTCCCTCCCAAAGCAAGCCATAAACCTAAAAATATCACTCTTTGACCTTCTCCATTCTCCCCCAAATACCCTCATGTGACAGGTGTTCTGCCATATACCGGGAGGAAGGAATGCTACATAGGCCAAGAATAAGCTGAACAGACTAGATTCTCCCGTTCCCCTGTCAGTCCCCATTACCATTAAGTCACACCCCTTTTGTCCAATCACATTTCTACATGGCTGTCCATTCTTCATCAAACCAAAGCAAAAAAAAAAAACAAACTTAGCTTTTCCTAGGTCTTTGGGTCTTCATTTCTGAAGGCTCCTGTATCATATATAACTTTGTTAAATAAATTTTTTATGTTTTTCTCTCATTAGTCTGTCTTTTGTTATGGGGTGTCACCCATGGACCTTGCAATGAGTAAGGAAAGGTATTACCTTTTCTCCCCTACATTTGCTGCAGACCATGGTTAGACTGCCAGGAAACTCAGTTGCTCGTTGTGGATGATGAATCAATACACACTGGATAGGACTCCCTTCAAGAAATGCACATGAGCAGTTCGGGAGGCTTCAACTCACCTTCAAACAAGGTGACCAAAGTGCCAAGGGGTAGTCACTGGGCAGAGTGAATGGCAGTTAAATGTAACTGAGAAAGTTACAAGTGGCTTGTACCTTGTCTGAAGAAACAATATGCCAACCCAAGGGCAGATCTGCAGAGTCAAAGGGAGGTCAAAGAGCCAGTGTTGTCAGGGTCTTCAGTACCCCCACTGAAGAAGATGCCAGTCGGGGGGGTAGGGGTGTGCCCATCACATCTAGTTGGCAGCTACATTCTCTTAATAGAGATGTCTGTGTCAGTTCACATAAACTTGTCAACCCCAGAGGGACAATAAAACAAAATTTCCTTGTTCTAACTTTGTGCTGGTTAACAAACTCTTCATGCATTTATTAATTCAACAAATATTCATTGAGTACCTATCATGTGCCAGGCACTCTTTTAGGTGCCTGGGAGATAGCAATACAGTCAATGTCTGCCTATACGGAGCCTATCTTCCGTGAAGAAATAACCTTCTGAGTGATTATTCACTGTTCCAGGGACTAGTATCAGTTACTAGTAATAATAGCTAAGACTGGTCCTCCAGGGACTCACAGTTAAAGGAGGTGGCTTCCCAATTAGATATAGGGAGAGAATGGTTGATTAGCCAATTCAAATACCCACTCCTTTTGGCATATTGTAAATTCTGGTCTTTTTTGAGTTTAGTGAGCTTGAGGTAGTTCCTGACACTCAACTCTGAGTGTACGGTCAATGGGGTTTCCAGATCCAAACAACTAGACTAGACCCTGGAGAATGCTGACCCTGTGAAGTTATTTTTCCTGAGTCACGTTATGCCTAAATATTCTTCTACAACTTCTCTATTGTGTCCTCTCTCTCTAACTCAACAGATATCTTCATTATATCATCCTCAATCATGCTGCCTCTTGCAGAGCACTTGTAGGAATAGACAAAAGTGAGCCATTCATATATTCATTCCTCAGCCAGTTCTGTATACGTATCAGGTGCCAGACACCAAATCCGCGAGAGGAACACAGCAGCCGTGTCCCTGCAGGAGCTCACACTCTTCAGATGAGGGGATGAAATATTAATAGAAAGCTGTCTTGCCGGACAGAGTGGGATTCTAGTCCTGATCTGCTACTAACTCAGAGGAGAGGCCTCTGCTTCCTGGGCCTTAATGACTTTATCCACAATTAAGAAATTGGACTAGCTGATCTCCTGGCTTCCTGGTTTGATATTTCTGTGTCAGGAAGGTGTGTGGTGGGCCTCTTGGGAGAGTGACTGGGAAGAGAAACAATATACAGTCTGGCAGAGGAGGAGGGACGTGTACATGGATTCACTTTTTATGTATTTTTCCACCACCAGAAATTTCCCTCTTTTCCAGGAGCACTGTGTGTGGGGTCTGCCACAGAGCACCTGCCTGCCTTTGCCAACAACACTGAACTCGTAGAATGACAGATAAACCTAGATACACCAAGCCGGGCGTGCAAGCCTGGGCATCTCTTTCCTGAGAAACATCGTGAGCTCAGGCGGAGAACACTGGGTAGAAACCAACTCAATTCTGTACACGAGTGCTGTGCTCTGCTGGGCTTTTCCGCCCCCTTCCTGAGGCTGGAATTGCAATCCCAGCATCTGGACCGAGAACAGCCTCTTCACAGACAGCACGTTCGGTCCTCTCATTTCTTGCTCCTCTTACATTCCATTTTCTTAAGAGAGGGGGCCGGTCTTTTTCTTGAAGGGTAACCTCCCAACAACTGGGGCAAAAGACCAAAACGTCTCATTTTGCTACAAGGCTTAGAGGGCTTCCTCCAAGCATTATAGCAAAATGAAATGTTTTGTTTATTCATTTATCATTTATTTATTCAATAATTAATTATTAAGACCCTACTAAGGGCAGGCCCTGTTCTAGACCTTTCTTTTGTGGTGAACAAAAGGAAACAAGCCCTGCCCCCATGGAGCTTATACTTTGTGGGGAGAAAGACCATAAACAAACACACACATTTAGAATACCCCGTTTCAGTATGTGCTATCGAACCAAATAAAGCAGGCAGGAGGTTAGGGAATAGATATTGTGGGAGCTGCCTTCTGCCTCCTCAGGGGATGTGTGGGCAGAGTTGTTTATGAACAGATTTTTCCAATTTCCAAACCTTACCTCCTCAAATGCCAAAACAATTTTATTCTAATTTCAAACAAAATTACTTTCAATTCGTTGCACACAGGAACCCAGAATAATCTAATCTTTTTTTTTTTTTAAAGAGTCAGGGTCATTATTGGAAACACCTGTTTAGTGCCCTGCATGGCCCCTCAACCAGCAGCAGCAGCAGCATCCTTTGGGGACATGTTAGAAATGCAAATTCTCAGGCCTCTCCCCACACCTGAATCCGAAACCCTAGGGGAAGAGCTAGCAGGCTGTGCTTGAACAAACCCCTGGGTGATTCTGACCAAGTCTGAGTAGGGCTGACCCAGGCACGCCCTCGGGGGCCGTGGAGGTGGGGGGCACCTTTGCCATCCCCGCAGGCTGCTTTGCTCCCTGAGTCTCCTGCCTCCTCCTTGTAGGTTCTGTCTCACTGCGGGTCGTCAGTGTTTAGCCCTCGCTGCTGTCATCAGTATGTCTCTGTCTAATTTGTATCTCCTCCTAATTTGCTGCTTCTAATCTGCTCTGAGAAACCAGATCACCAGCCACAACTTCATTATGTAGAAAGTAGGAATAAATTCCAGGGCTGCTGGGACCCATCACTAGTACTTTCGTCTTTTGCCCTCAAGACATTTGGCACATTGGAAAGAGCACAGGCTCTGGAGTCAGACAGACTTGGATTTCAGTCCAGAATGCCACCAAGTGGGGACTCTGCCAGCTGCTGCGTATGTCTATCCCAATTACGCATTCTAGAAATGGGGAAATGACCCCGGCATGGGTTCAGGGGCCCACTGGGCCCACTGTGAGTTGAACCTGAGCTAAAACTCCATTGATCACCTATATTAGTCAGGGATTTGCGAAGAAACAGACCAATAGGAGAGAGGAATTGGCTCACACGATTACAGAGGCTGAGAAGTTGCACAATCTGTTGTCTGTACGCTAGAGACCCAGGAAAGCTGTTGTAATTTAGTCTGAGTCTGCAGGTCTGAGAATCAGGGGTGCCAATGGTGAAAATTCCAGTTCAAGGGCAGAAGATGAAACGAAATGTCCCAGCTCAGGCAGTGATGCAGAAAAAGGGGCAAATTCTTCCTTTCTCTACCTTTTGTTCTTTTCAGGCCCTCAACAGATTGGATGGTGCCTGCCCACATTGGGGAGGGAATCTATTTCATTGAGTCTGCCAATTCAAATGCTAATCTCATCCGGGGGCAACCTCATGGATACACCAAGACATAATATTTAATCTGGTCACCCTGTAGCCCAGTCAAGTTGCACATAAAATTAATCATCATATCACCTGACTGCCAGGATTCCCTACTCTGACTGGTGGACCACAGGGATATTGTGCATCTCCTGGAATTAGTGTCAGTTTGAAGCCAGTGTTCAGTAATCCCTGAAAAGTCCAATTGTTTCCTTTTCTCCAATGCACAATTGCTCTGGTAAAAAGCTATAGGTCTCTTTGGAGAAGGCTGGAAGAAAGATTAACGGTACAAATTTTTAGCGGTGTAGCAGGGTCATTCCTCAAAGCGTCCTAGCCTCTCCTTATACCTGTTATGTGATCTTGGCGGAGTAAGAACTGGAATTGCCTGGTGTTAATGAGGTCCTCAACAATGCTGGTACTTTTCTTCTGGGGGCATGGGGGAAGGGAGGAATTAACCTATATGATTATTTTTGTTTTTGCACAAATGATTGCCTTTCAGAAAAATCTGCTAAATCTTTCCTTTTTTAAAAAAAAATGCTCTAAAATATATTTGAGATATAACCACATATTATATAATTTGTCCATTTAAAGTGTATTAAAGTTAGTGACCATACCAGGATAAATTTTAGAGTATTTTTATTACCCCCAAAAGAAACCCCACACTTCTTAGCCATTATGCCCCCCAATCCCTATGTTTCCCCCAGTCCTAGGCAACCATTAATCTATGTTCCATCTCTATAGATTTGCCTATAATCTCATATAGGACATTTCATATAAATGAAATCATATAATATGTGATCCTTTGTGACTGACTTTTTTCACTTAGCATAATGTCTTTAAGGTTCATCTGTGTTCTATATAGCATTAGTACTTCATTTCTTTTTATTGCCAAAAAATATTTCATTGTGTGGGTATACCACATATTATTTATCCATCCATCAGTAGATGGATGTTTGGGTTGCTTCCACTGCAGGGGCCAAGGCAAAACTCCCCTTTGCCCTCTGAAGTTTTGCTGAAAATCACTGGCAAAAGGCAGAAAGGAGAAAAAGCATACACATTTATTTGGTCATAATTTTAAATGACCTTCAGAATGAACAAGGGAAGCTGTTCATTTTTATGCTTAGGTTCAACAAAGTAGGGCCAGCCATGTAGAAATATAATTGGACAAAAAGGGTGTGAGCTATAATACTGCTAATAGGCTAAGTGGGGAAACCCAGCAAGGCCTGTCTGTCTAGATTCTTCTTGGCCTCTCTGAGCAGCATTCCTTCCTTCTGGATATGGGGCGGGACCATGTCTGGAATGGGGGCCTTATGACCTACAGCCAAACATGGTAGATTAGACCATTTCTTTAAGGCCAGTTTTTACACAGAAAGACAGGGACAGGGAGAAGTTAGAGTAATATTTTTGGATTTTATGGTTGGTTTTTAGCTTTTTATGGGGAAAAGTGGTTCTGATTTCTATGACCTGCCTTGGTGAAAAGGGATTCTAGTTTCTATGGCTAGCCTTGGGGGAGAAGGAAAGGCCAGAGACAGGAGGGTAGGAGAAGGTCAGAGAGAGCTGCTTCTGAGGTCTTCATTTTGGCTTATCATTTTCTGAGATCCTACACCACTTTTTGGCCATTATGAATAACTCTGTTGTGAACATTTGTGTACAGGTTTTTGTATGGACACATGTTTTCATTTCTCTTTGGTATATAACTAGAAATGGAGTTGCTGGGTTGTATAGTAACTTTATGTTTAAGGAACTATATTTGAGGCACTGCCGGCCTTTTTGCCAAAGTGGCTGTGCCATTTTATATTCCCATCAGGGGTATATGAAAGTTTCAATTTCTCCACATACCTGCCAGCACTTACTATTTGACTTTTTGGTTCTAGCCATCCTAGTGGTTGTGAAGTAGTATCTCACTGTGGTTTTGATTTGCATTTACCTAATGGCTAAGGATGTTGAACATCTTTTTACATGTTTATTGGCCATTCGTATTAATATATCTTTGGAGAAATGTCTATTCAGGTCCTTTTCTCATTTTAAAATAGGTTTGTCTTTTTATTATTGAATTGTAATACAAGTCCCTTATCAGATATGTAATTTGCAAATATTTTTTCCTATTCAATGGGTTCCCATTCACCTTTTCCAATGGTGTCCTTTGATACACAAAAGTTTTAAATTTTCATTATGTCTTATTTTTTTTAATCTATTTTTTTCTTTTGTTGCTTTTTTTTTTGGTGTCATATTTAACAAATATTGCCTAATCCAAGGTCATGAAGATAAATTTTTATTTTTCTTCTAAGAGATTTATAGTCTTAAATCTTACTTTTAGGTCGTTGATTTTTTGAATTAGTTTTTGTTAGTGATGGTGTGAAGTAGGGGTCCAACTCCATTCTTTTGCCTGTGGATATCCATTTTTTGAAAAGACCATTTTTTCCCCCATTTACTTGTCTAGGTACTCTTGTTGAAAATCAACCTGCCCATTTTGTTTTGTTTTTTACCCAAACAACTCTGCTGGTGAAGATATTAATATGGGGAAAAAAACAGACAAACAAACAAACATATTGAACAAAAGCAAGCAGTGTAAAATATTCAACTATTTCCAGATGCCAGCAGAGTATGGCTTCCACTCTATATTCAATGCTTACATTGTCTCTTCTAGTGCACACCCACCAATTTGTCTGTTAGATTATTGCTTGGCATCATGTGCTGAAAAGATTTAATATCTCAAAGCAAACATAATAGAAGCCCCTGAGAAGTACGCTAGCTCTGAACAACTGGAGAGATCCTAATATTTGCCACAGTTCAACCACTCACCAGCTTTGTTTCTTCTAAGACTAAAATTTTGACCAACCTGGGGGAGTCCATTAAAATTCTAGTTGTAAGATAACAACCTGTTGAGGACATCACTGCTTTTCTTGCAGGGTCATGGCAGCTGTTTCAAGACTGCAACTTAAGGAGTTGCTCAGCCCCAGAATCACCTTCCACTAGACCTCTCAATTCAGGAAGACTGTCCACTTATAATGACCTAGCATCACTACACATGTCAGGAATTACAGAAGCTATAACTCAGAGACTGTCCTTTGCAAACAGGCAGAGATCTCCTGTTGATAAGGGAGAGAAGAGGTAATGCATGTTCCCTAACAGCCCCGGATCAGTTCAGACACAGTGGCCTTCGCCAGACTGCAGTGCTGAGCACAGAGGCTTCAAGGAGAAGAGCCACTGTAGAAGAGTTTCTCACCTAAAATCCTCCAAAACGGATGCACATCATTCAGTTTCAGGTGGTCTTTGTTGTGTGGTTGATGTAAAGCCAGGGTCAAATCCTGTTCAGAAGAATATTTACAGCAGTGCTCACTAACGGCCAGAGGGAACAGTGTGAGTCAGCTCTGGCTGTGGGAGATGCTCTTCAGAGTTCAGTCTCATCTCCGTTTGATTCTCATCGAACACTCACTATGTGTGAAGCTTCATTATGTGTAATATGGGGAGGAGGAGAGCATAAAGATGAATGTAGAAAGGCATAATCCTCACTGTAATGGAATTTATAATTCAGCAGGACTTGACTAGAACTGAATGTTGAAGGAGTCATGCATTTTGAAAACAAAATTATGGACTTTTTTTATTTAGATAATAGTTCCTATGTTTGGGGGTCCCCAAGACCACCCTCAGGTTCAATGCTTCACTTGAAGGAGTCATGGAACTCAGCAAAGCTGTTTTAATCGTGGTTATGGTTTATTACAGTGAAAGGATACAAATGAAAATTGACAACAGAAAAAGGCACATAGGATGAAGTCCAGGAGAGGCCAGGTATGAGCTTCTAGTTGTCCTCTCCCCGTGGGGACAGATGACCAATGCTTAATTCTCCCAGCAACAATGTGTGACAATACATACCCAAAGTATTGCCATCAAGGGGAGCTCACCTGAGCCTTGGTGTCCAGGGTTTATTTGGGGGTGGGGTGTGGGGCTGTCATTTAGGCATCGCAGACTGCCAATATGATTGACCCAAGTTGATACCATGTGGCTCAAGGCCCCCATCACAATCACATTGTTAGCATAAAGTATCTGGTGTGGCCCGAGGCTTCCAGGTAGCACTCTTATCAGGCAGATATTCCAAGGGCTTAGAGATCATCTCCCAGGAGCAGAACAAGGGCCAAACCTTTCTTTGAAATGCACAGGGTTTGGACAATCCAGACTTGCTGAGAAAATCTTGACTACATAGTATCCAAAAGCATTCTTACTAAAAAACAATTCAGACATTATAGATAGGTCTAAAGCACCGTTCACCATGTCAACAGTATCTTTATAAAGGCCATGTGCACCTGGGTGCCATTCCTGGACGCTCTGTTGTAGAGTGCGCTGTGGCTCTCTCTGAACAGCTTCAACTCCTCATAGGAAGAGAGATGATGTAGAATGTGCTTAGCATTAGAATAGCCTCTCACTTCCCAAGGAATTCTCAGAGTTTACAAAATCCACTCCCATTTCACGAGAATCCAGATAAATTATGGGAAAGTTAAAAATAAAGCTTTTCTCAGGAAAAGAAGACAACTGAAGACGCACTTGTTCTCAATCCAGTTACATAACCAGAGTGATCCACGCTAGTTACCCTGGGGTCACCAGGGAAGAAAGTACATATTTTGAATGCTGAAATTAGACAGAATTGGGTTTGATTCCTGGCTTTGCTATTCTTAGGAACTGCAGTGGGTTGAATAGTGCCCCCCCGGCCAAATATGTCCAACTCCTAATTTCAGGTACGTGTGAGTGTGACATTATTTGGAAATAGGGTCTTTGCAGATGTATTGAAGTTAAGGATCTAGAGATAAGGTCATCCTGGAAACAGAAATTTCAAATGCTTTGTGAAGACACTTCTTTCAGGAATTCCAGGGTATGACTTCTATTTTATTGACATTATGACCTCGAATTCATGGAGGATAAACTTTGGAGAAAGATTTTGTGAAACCTTGCATGATTTCAATACAAGAGAGTAAAAAAAGGGAAATGTGAGTTGGGGCAAGTGTTAGCTACCTAGACTCTCCTTTAGGAGATATGTGTCTCCTTCCACTAAAGAGAGCCATTGCCAAGTGACTTTACTGCCTCCCAGAAGGTTAAATCCCAAGGGCTGGGGTTCCCAAAGTGGGGGACTGTCAACCCGCATCTCACTGTGCTAGCACGTGTGGTGAACACGACGACTGTTTCATGCTTCACGTCCATCTGATGTTGATGCTGTGCTTTGACATAAAATGCCAGAGGGCACTGAGGAGCAAGGACGAGGCCCTCAGCAGTAAGAATTATGCCAAATGGAGGGAGAAGACTTGTTGCTGTAGGAACCCAGAAATTCTATAGCTCACTTCTATGGTGCTGCCTTTCCACCACATCAGCATGTTGGTGTTTCGTTGCTTACCCACAAGTCTGCAAGAGCAATTCTCTGGTGCAGGTGCTGGGAGCCATGGGCTGCTGTTGTCCCAGATCATTTGTCCCTGTCACTAGGAGAACTCATATTAAAGAAGCCCCTGAACCACTCTTTCAGGATAATCAAACCCCATACTTACTGGAAAGGGGAGAAATTTGTTGGGCACCTATGCTGTGCCAGCAACAGTGTTAGCTGAATTTACACACATTTTCTCCTTTAATCCTCATTTAATTAACTTGGAAGGATCCCAGCCTAAATTGGATATGGGGCATGTGGCCTGAAGATAAATTGACCAAGGAATTCAGTTTTCACAATCTACTGGGAGGACGACCATCAGCCCTTAAAAATGCTGTTTGTTAGGAAATGACAGTTTTGTACCAACAGAATCATTCATTCATTCATTCATTCAACACATACTGACTGAGAGCCTTCTACGTGTCAGCTTTAGTGGGCAAAACAGACAGAAATCCCCACCCTGTGGAGCTTACGTCCCAGCTTGGTGAGCAGACAAGATAGATTGGTGAGTCACGTGACATGTGAGAAGCTGCTAAGCGAGATGGGAAGAGTAGAGATGAGCAAAGAGGTCTGGGGAGTTTGCAGATTGAAACAGGGTAGTCAAGGTCCACCTCACTGAGAAGGTGACATCTGAGCAAAGACTTGAGGCAGGTGAGGGAGGAGCCAGCTGGGGAAGACCCTTCCAGGCAGAAGGAACTGCTGTGGGAGAGCACGTGGTTGGTCAAAGGACAGGGGGGAGACCCGTGTGACTGGCATGGCGATAACAACGGGGCAAGCGATGGGGGAGGAAGGAGGGGCGAAGGTGGGAAGAAGGGTCAGGGAGGGCCTTAGCAGTAGCCATGAGGACTCTGACACGGAGGGCACTGGAGGGTTTGGACTGGATCAGTGACATGATCAGCATCACTTTTAAAACGATCACTCTTGGGTCTATGTCAATATAGACTGCAGAGGGGATATTAATTTCTCAGGGCTGCTATAAAAAAGTGCCACAAACCCAGGGGCTTAAAACAACAGAAATTCATTAACGGTTCTGGAGGTGAGAAGCCCAAAATCAAGGTGTCAGCAGGGCCATGCTTCTGCTGGTTGCTACAAATAATGTTCAGAATGGGATTTTAGGACCCACTTTTCCTTTTGAGGAAGTGAAAGCTGTGATCAGTGTTGCTTGGTTGATTTTTCCTTTCTAAAGTACATACCATCCTTTTGAACGGGAACATTTTCTCCTAAATCTGGAAAAATTGTACTTTCTGAGCATGTTTTTGCAAGGGGCTGCAGTCTTCCCATGCCAGCGCTTGCTCTTCTGCAGAAGGAACTTTTCCTGACTCCAGACTTCTGTGACCTTCCTAACTGAGGGAGGGGCTCCGATGACTTCTACTGTGCTCACACGGGTTCTGGGAGGTAGGAGCCCGTCTGAATGCTTCACTTCCTTTCTTCTTAAATTTCTGATTAAAGGAGCAGACACCCTGAGGGAGGAGGCGTCCGTGTGTGTGAGATGTGGTCTGGTAGTTCCTCCTTCCCTTCCACCAGGGTCTCCCCAAGAGTGCAGGGGCAACCCTGGGGTGCAAGGTGCCGATGGCTCCTTTTAAGGGCTGCTCCAGTGCCCCAGCTTCCTTTAACAGACAAGCTGCCCGTGGAGTGGGGTCAGAAATAGGAGCGAAGCCTGAAGGAGCCAGTGCACGTGGCTGCTCAGGTGGACACAAGAAGGACATTCAAGGTTGAGATTGGACTTGTGATGAGTGACCGTCTGCAGTGTTCCTTCAGGAAGCCAACACGTAGGGAGTTCCATTTTATTTTATAATTTTTTTTTTTTTTTTTTTGAGGCAGAGTCCCACTCTGTCACCCTGGCTAGAGTGCCGTGGCGTCAGGCTAGCTCACAGCAACCTTAAACTCCTGGGCTCAAGCAATCCTTCTGCCTCAGCCTCCTGAGTAGCTGCAACTACAAGCATGTGCCACCATTCCTAATTTTTTTGTATATATTTTTAGTTGTCCAGCTAATTTCTTTCTATTTTTTAGTAGAGACGGGGTCTCACTCTTGCTCAGGCTGGTCTCAAACTCCTGAGCTCAAAGGATCCACCCGCCTTGGCCTCCCAAAGTGCTAGGATTACAGGCGTGAGCCACCGTGTCTGGCCTATTTTATAATTTTTGTGTGTGTGATAGCCAAATGTGTCATTTCCTACCAGCCACACTTCCTATGTAACTACTTCCCCCCAAATTTTCATCCGGAGGGGCAGAGGTGAACAAAGAGAAAGAGAGAGAGAGAGAGAGAGAGAGAGAGATATGGCAGGCTTGGGGCCTTGTGTCCTCAATTGTGACTTTTAACACATGGTTGTTAAAGGGGCTACATCTGTAAGTTCATAAAATCTAAAAGGGCTAATTGAATTTAAGGATGATATATCACCTGCAAGTGTTTTTCTATGCCAAAAAGAAAGCCAGAGAACAATATCACTGTTACCATCGTTGTGACAATGAGCATGATGCTCATTTAGACACACTCTCTTCAGGCGAGTGGCTGGGAAGCTGCATGTTCTGCTTGGCTCTAGGCTGCATTCTGCACCATCCCTAGCCTAGGAGAGCTCACCTTGGGAAAGTTTTTTTTTCATTTTATTGATTTGGTTTTTAAAAAATGAGATATAATTCACATACCATAAAATTCATCTTTTGAAAGTGTACAATTCAGTGGTTTTTAGTATGCTTACAAGGTTGTGCACCCATCACCACTATCTAATTCCAGAACATTTTTATCACTCCAAAAAGAAACCCTGTACCCATTAGCAGTCACTTCCTATCAGTTCCTATTCCCCCGTGCCCTCAGCCCCTGGCAACCACTAATCTACTTTCCAGTCCTGTGGATTTGCTTATGCTGAGCATTTCATATCAAGGAAACCATATAACATGTGACCTTGTGTGTCTGGCTTCTTTCACTTACTCATTCAAGGTTTATGCATGTTGTAGCATGTATTAGTACTTCACTTCTCATATTTACCAGATAGTATCTCATTGTATAGATATACCACATTTTGTTTGTCTATTCGTCAGTTGATGGACATTTAGGTTGTTTCTAGCTTTCGGCCATTATGAATAGTGCTGCCATTCATAATGTACATTCATGTACAAGTTCTTGTGAGGATATATGTATTCATTTCTCTTGAGCAAATATCTGGGAGTTGAATTGCTGGGTTACAGGAAACTCTACATTTAACTTTTTGAGGAACAGCCAAATTGTTTTTTCATTTTACATTCCTGCCAGCAAGATACCAAGGTTCCAGTTTCTCCAGATCCTTGCTAACACTCGTTACTTTTGTGTCTGTTTATGTTGTTTTGTTTTTATGTGTGTGCATGTGACCCTAGACATCTTAGTGGATGTGAAGTGGTATCTCATTGTGGCTATGAGCACTTTTAACACAACGTTCTCACATGTATTGGAACTGGGGTATGCATGGAGGAGTCCCCCATCCATAGTCTGGGGGAGAACTTCAGCTACCCACTCATCCAACCAAGATTTACTGGCTTCTGCTATGTGCCCACCATTTCTGGCGTGGGCTAGGAACACAAGCAGAAAGAGCAAGACAGACCTGCCCAGCCCTCATGGAACTTACATTCTGTAAAGACACTAAAAAAACAGATGAAGCAATGAATACAATGGCTGCACATTGGGATAAGCCTCTGGAGACCATGAACAAGGGCTGAGGTTAAGAATAATGATGTGTGGAGGGCAGGTGGCGTATTAGTGAGGGTTCTCCCGAGAAGGAGAATCAATAGTATGTGTGTGTAAATATAGAAAGAGATTAAGGAATCGGGTCACACAACTGTGGAGGCATGGTGAGCCCAGCGTCTCATGGGAAAGGCCAGCAGGCTGGAGACTCAGGAAAGAGCTGCAGTTGGAGGCCGGGGGCGGTCTGCTGTAGAATCGGGGCGAGTGCACAGGGCAGATGAAGTCTGAAGGCCGTCTGCTGGGGAACTCCTCCTTGCTGGCGGGGAGGTCGGCCTTTTGTTTTATTCAGGCCTTCAACTGATTGGATGAGGCCCAGCCACACTAGGGAAGGATCTGCTTTACTTAAAGTCCACAGACTAAAATGTCAATCTCATCCAAAACACCCTCACAGAGACATCGGGGAAAAAAGTTTGACCAAATATTAACTATCTGGGAACTGTGGCCCAGTCAAGTTGACACATAAAATTAGCCACTGCAGGGGGTGTCCACAGTAGACAGGTGATTGGGAAGGTTACTCTGTGTGGGTGGCAGTTACACTGAGATGGAAAGGGCGAGGAGAAATCAGGCATGCAAAGGGTTGGGGAAGAACATTCCAGGCAGAGCATACCAGCTTCAGTGTCACCTTCTCTCAAGTGAAATTTCTCTTCCTTCTGTAACCTGTCATCAAGGTCATTAAAAAACACAAGGAAATAACATCTGCTCCTCTGGTGGAACCAGGGTTGTGGCATCAAATGACAGGGGGTCAGTCCCTTTTTTATTCCAGAATAAGGGATTTTGTCCATTTCCCAAGTTAGACACCGAGGTGGGTTTCTAAGGACAACAGGGGAAAATGAGGCAAATCTCAAAAGCTCCAGATGATTAAAACTATGGGATTTGCCTAATCATTTCCGTGGAAGTCTAAAATTACTGATTATACTTGATGGGTAGGGATCCTAACTAATTCTATGAGGCAGAGCCTGTTCTCACAGTGAGAAGTCCCCAGACACACATCATCCTCACTGAGAGAGGGTGGGACTCTTCCTCACCGTGGCCGTTGGTGTCATCTTCCACAATTCCTGCAGCCTCTGGCTCAGACACACCTGAGCACAGATTTGCCTTACTCTGTTAAGGTTTCAGAGATCAAGGAAAACAAAACAAAACAAAACAAAATTCATCCTCTTCCATGCAGCCCTGGTGTTAGGTTGGGAACTCATATCATGGAATGAGAAGGAATTCTCGACACAAAGATTAGAATAGTTTTAAAGAAAGAGAGCTTATTTTACTTCCCAAAGGTAGGGAAGCACTCGGCACAAGAGAAAGAAAGGAGAAGTGCTGGCAGTGAGGACAAGGGGTTCAGGCTTTTTAATGAGAGTAAAGGCAAAAAAAAAGAAAAAGAAAAAAAGAAGAATAGTTATTGCTGCCAGCTGATGATAGCAAGAGGCAGCTATGAAGTGGCCACACCTGTTTTTCTTTTTCTTTTTTTCTCTTCTCTGTGAGTCTGGTTTTATCAGGGTCCTTAGAATGTGGCCTGGCAAGAACTACGGGGTCCTCCTTCTATCAGGCTCCTTCTACCTGCTCATTTATTTTCATGTGCTGTAAAAACAAACCTTAGGGGTGGTTAATCTTAAAGACAATGGTGGTTAACCACAGGTGGTTAATCAAAGAGGCAGTTGTGCTGTGATCTTTTCCTTCAAAGGGGCAATTATGTGCTATGAGTTTTCTCCTCTTTTTTTCTCTGTTAGATAGTTTATTAGCAATGCCATCCTTTCACCTGGATTTGAGTGTGCACAGTTCTCCTCTGTCTGGTAGTGACCACGGTGCCAGGACATGCTGGCTGTCCTCAGCTGACTCTCTAAGCTTTCCTTCTTCCTTGGTTCAGAGGCTGAATGACAGCTTCTGAGCTAAGCAAGTTTCTTAAGCTCTTGGTGGCTCAGTTTTCTCATCTGAAAATAGGGCTAATAGTACCTGTCCCATGAGTCTGTGTGAGGAGCCAATGGGTTAATCTTTGTACAGTCTCAGAATAATATCTGGCACATAGCAAGTACTACATATGTTAGCTGTTAACTATTATTATTTTTACTTCAGGAAAGGCAAAAGGGGTCCCATCATCTCTTCTTTGGCTTTATTATCTCCTTAGAAAGAGTCAACATTCCACCAGAGAATGTATTCCCTAGGATCCATCTGGATGCCTCAAATTTTTGCCAGCGTTTAAATTATTCATGCAAATATTTTCAAATCATGCAAGCTCCTCTGGCTTTAGGTCCAGTTTCTGAAACTGTTATGATTTGGCTGTTGAATAAATTTCCATGTGAAAGTTGAGTTACTAGAATCAAATAGTCAACCCCTAGCCTGGGGCAGAGGGGAGGACAGAGCCTTGCTCCTTCTAAAGAGGAGAGCACAAAAGAAACTGAGACTGGGGAAAAACAATACGGAGCATTTTATACTTCTTTCACAGAGATGTTTTGTGTCCTCCTTGACAGGAAGAGAGACGGAGGGAGAGAAGAAAATCCTTAGAACAGGGATCCAAAGGAAAGACACATTTTTGCTATGTACACATACCAGAAAGGCAAATAGTTACATGCCCTTGTCATGGTGACCCTGAATGAGAACTCTCTGGGCCTGTTTCTGTCACTGGCCAGGCCCTGAGGCAGGGGGCCCCTTGGAGTCTTGTAGAGACTTGGTTTCTGTTCCACACGAGGATTGAGGCAGAGCCCCAGAGGCAGTTGAACCCACACCCTTTCATCTGCAAGAAGCACATCTTGCTACTGAAGGTAATGCCTAGAGCAGAGTACCTCCACCTGAGAGATGTAAAAGAATCACCTGGGATCCAGTTAAAGTGCCATGTGTGACCCAGTGGGGCCAGGGTGGAGCCTGGGAGCCTGCATGTCTACCTGGCTCCCTGGTGACACTGCTGCTGGTCCACCAGAGTAAGAAGTGAGGACCTAGAAAACCTGCATCTTGATTATACTTGCTGGCTTCAGTGTTTCAGCTACAAGAAACTTTTTACTAAGAGTTAGGCTTTCTGTATTTGAGCACATATTCAGTTCCTGCTTACTGTCTGTGTTTTAATTACTAGAGCAGATATTGTCCATTTGGGAGGGTATTATGGGTGATTTGTGTCCCCTTATAATTCCTATGTTAAAGCCCTAGCCCTCAGTTCCTCAGAATGTGGCTGTATTTGGAGATAGGACCCTGCAAGAAGTAATTAAGTTAAAATGAAGTCATATGCGTGGGCCCTAAGCCAATCTGACTGGAGTAAAATCTGACTTTATAAAAAGAGGCAGTTTGGATATACAAAGAGACACCAGGAATGTGCACGTACAGAGGGACAACTGTGTGAAGACACAGGGGGAAGGTGCCATTCACAAGCCCGGGAGAGGGGCCTGAAGAGAAACCAGCCTTGCCAACACCTTGGTCTTGCACTTCCAGCCTTCAGAACTGTGAGAAATAAATTTCTATTATTGAAGCCACCCAGCTTTTGAGCTTTAGTTATGGCAGCCCGAGCAGACCAAGACAGAGGGCACTCATCATCTGAACCCCTCCATGTCTGAGAAGCCTGCCCTTGTGTGAATGTTGCTGGGAGCCAGGGCCCCCACTGCCACCAGGAAAGCTGAAAAGATGGACGTTGTTTTCCCTGCCCCTCAGCAGCTACAGAGGGGGCAGGTGGCCAAAGCTTGGCCCATCGTGGGCTCCTCCAAGGACTCTGAGTTTGGAAGCAGGTGCACAAACAAGCCAAGGCATCTCAGATCTGTCCGGTGACAGCAGTGGCTCCCTGTGTCCAGGGGCAAGTGGCGGTGGTGGCAGTGGAGGAGGGCAGTGTCCAGTGGTGTAGGGTGTTCCAGGGCAGGGTACAATGTTCAGGGACAGCAGCAGCCGTGCCCCAACTGGCCTGTCCCGGGGCATGACTCAGTGGCCCCAGGTCCTTGCCTATCTTCCAAGCCTGTTCCTTTAGCCTTCCTAACAATTCTCCCTGCTCCCCAATGGCTTTCCAATAGAGTCCCCTTCTGCTTAAGCTAGCTCAAGCTGATTTCTATTTTTTGCAATCAAGACTTTTGACTTGTATGGTCACAAAGATTTTGGATATTTGACCTTGCTTTCCGGCTTAAACATCCTTCATCTGGAATTCTGTTCTTCTTCTGTTTAATTGCTGCTGTCCCATCAAAACAGAGCAATGAGGTTTTCTCTGTTTTCCATCTTTATTACATCCAAACAGAATCTGGAACTGCAGACCGCCTTGGCCCTCCCAGGTTGCCTGAGGGTAATCGTGTCCGTCATTCTAGCTGGGGGAGGGGGCGTGGTGAGGTGTGCTTAGATTCGATGTCTGCATCATAATTTTCAGCCTTGAATTAAACGGCTCGCTGCTGTCCCTTACAGCAGTGTGTTTGTAGTGAAAATGAAGAGAAAAACTAACCAGATTTCTTCCACAGAGTTATGCAGAGGTTTGTATCTTCAGGCATGATGGAGGTTAATATTCCAGGCAGCCCTAAAGGTGTCCACAAATGATACTGGGAACTCGGAATTCAAGCATATCTTCCCAATTACTTCAACACCCACACCTTTTTCATTAATTTCTTCCTCTTACTCCAATGCCTCCGAGTCACCAGTTTTGAAATCTTTTGCTGCAAAACTGTATTCATTAATTAACAAATTTATCTTTAAAATCGATCAAGGCATTGCTGCGGAGCTGTGAGCAAATCTCTTAATCTCCCCAAGCCTCAGTTTCATTATTTATAAGAAGAAAGCAATAGGACCAACCATACAGGGTGATTTAGATTTAGCAGGATCCTAAGTCCTGTCCATGCCTGGGGGTCAGAAAACGTCCAGCACGTTTGGAGGCCTGACAGGACAGGCCCACTGCAAGTGTGGTCTGAACGGGGCTGGGCAAACCTCCCCAGCTAGAGAACCATCCCCTACCCCGGCCCCTAACCCCAGGGCCAGGTGAGGCAGGACCTGCTGACTTGGTCCTGGGGAAGGACTGATTCCCAGTGCAGTGCAGTGTCTTTCTGGGACTTTGCCCTCCGTGGCCAGGTCTGATGGAGTGACAGGGATGGAGGGAGAGGTGGAGAGGAAGTGGACACTAGGTACCAACAGAAAGAACAGCTTCACTGAAAACTCTCAGATGTTGGGGAAGAATAGCATTGTCGGGTATCCCTTCGATAGAGCACAGAGATTGATACGTTCTCCACATCTTTGCCAAAGCCCACCAGACTCCTGAGCATCTCGAAGCTTCCAGTGCCAGCAGCTGCCCCTGAGAGGAGGTGGGAAGTAGCAGGGTGTCCCCTGGAGCAGTGGGCCCCAAGCATGCGGCAGTGTCCAGCAGAGGGAGCTAGAGTGGATGGAGAGACAAGAAATGGCAGAGCTGATGGGACTCAAACCTCTGTCAGATACCCCCTGGGGACTCCCGGAAATATCTGGGGAAAACTTCACTCAGGATTGTGTCCTGCATTAGTGGGAGTAGGGCTCAGTGAAACCTGGATCACTGACTAGGATTAGGAGCCACACAGGAAGAACTTTCAGCTCAGTGCTGGCCACATTCTTGGTGTTCAACTTATGGAAGCCACTAGCTCGGAGAATACCCACAGACATAGTGGCTAACCATTAACCTTACTCGTTTAATGAGATGACCTTGTGAGGCCCAATTGAATGTTAAGTTTCTATTAGCTTTTTGGAAATACTGAAAATCACTCTGGGACTCTTGTTTCTACCTTAATGGATTCTCCAGGGCAGTCCAAGAGCCCAGGTCTCCAGGTCAGAGACTGTGAAGACTATGAATGGGGTAGGGTGTGAGAGGGGTAAGGTATTGTTCTTATGTCCTGTGCTGCAGGCCAGCCAGTGATTCCTGGGACATGCCAAGCCCATGCATCATGGCCACATGAACTTTGAAGTGGTCTATTTGCTTGGTGGTGGAGCCACAGACCCTGTGAGGCCTTCTGAGATCTTGGGATAAATAAAAACCTCTAAGAACATCTAGGTTAGGAACATAAAATTGAGAAAATAAAATAAGATTGAATGTTGAAAACATATTTTAGGGCTGTAAAGTGCTATTCTCTCAGGTTCCTGGAAAAGACTGAAATGCCACTATTTGAAGCATTCACCACTAGATGGATCAACAAATGTGAGGGTGTATTAAAGGAAATAGTCCTGCCACGAAGGTGAGACAACCTGTAATTTTCTTTCTATCAACTTTCTATAACCATGATGATTTTTGTTGCCTTAGCGTTTAGAAAAACCTTCCCGTGCATACACACTGAAGGCTTTGGGCCTCAAATTGAGCCCAATCTGTAGTTTAAGACATTGTTAAGAATCCTATAAGAGATGCCTCTGTGCATTGCCCACTGTTGAGGAATTAATCCAGGGGACTTGACAGCAATGCTGGAGGCAAGGAGGGTTGGGAAGGACGGGAGACAGGAAAGGGCAGAGCTGGAAAAGGCAGAGTCCATCTCTATCAGCAAGTGGTGGCGATCGTTCCTTTATTCTCAACCCCGTGCTACACTCTTTCTTGTCTTGTTCCTCCATGTATAACTCAATTTTTGAAAAAGGAAATGAGCCCTTTACATTTTTAATCCAGAATTATTAGACAATTCCCCTCTTGATGTTTTCATGCAATTTTATAATTTGGGAAAGTAGACATCCCATTGTCAGATTATCAAGTTTAACTTCACAATTGATTTGTTAATTTTGCCAAAATACCTGGCAATAAGAGTAATAATCACACCTGACTTGAGTTTATTCTGTGGCAGACATTGTGCTAAGCACTTTATAAGCATTACTTAACATAATGTTTGTAACAATCTCATGAAATAGATTTTATGATACCCATTTTACAGATGAGGCAGCTGAACCTCTCTTTCAGATAGAATACTTTCAGCTTCAAGTAGCAGAAAATCCAACTCAAAGTGGCTTGAACAATATACAGCTGTAGTGACTCATGTTATTAAAAAGTCCAGAGGTTGCTGGGGACCAGGCATGATTCAATCAGGACTCTCAATTTCATTTATCTGATATTCTCTTGGCTTTTCCCTCTTCCATACCTCAGATTCATCATCAGGCTGGTGTCATGACAGCTACAAGCATTGTGGCCCTCACAGCCACATAGCACAGTGTCCAATATCTTTCCCCGTTGCACTCTGTAAGAGTGAGAAAACATTCCCACAGCCCCTCAACACACCTCCTCTCACACCTCCTTGGCCTGAGAGGTTATCACCTGCCCGTGTAGGAACCAACAGCTGTGAGGAGTTGAATGCCTGTGCTGACTGGCTGGGGCCCAAGTTTCTGAACCAATCTCAGGCAAGGGACATGGGATTATTTTTAGACCAATTAGAGCCAGTTGTGTAAAACTGAGTTCAATAATCTAAATAGATAGGGCCATATGAGTTAAAATGTGGACTCAGATTCTTGGTTCTGCCTCCTTTGGTGGGTCACTGAGCCAACCTAAGTAGCATTTTCCTCAGCTGTAAAATGATGACATTTCTCTGCCAGATGACCTCCTGGTCCCTTCTAGCTCTAAGCACCCGAGGGCTGATTGCACCCTCAGTGCCCTTCCCAGTCAGGGAAGAGGCGTGGTCCCTCTTTTCGCTAACACCACCCATTTCTCAAAGTTGTAGCAGGAGAACTATCTTCATGACTGCTCCAGATGGAAAAAACATCTCCTTCTGTGCATGATCATAGCATGTGTAATACATTTTCCCACACTGGGGTAATACGGATCTCAATGTTACAGAGTATTACATTGTAACACTCATTTATGTACTCAACAACTATTTATTGAGCACTTATTATGAGCCAAGGAATGTAATGGATGCAGAGTGATGACACAAATAAAGCTTTTGCCCTCATGGAGCTTATGTTCTAGTACAACATAAACCAATGTACAGTAAATATATGAATAAACAACTCAGCAAATCTCTCATATGGTATAAAGACTGAAAAGTGGTAAACATAGGTCAGGGGTAAACAGAGTGTGTGGGAAGGCTGGGTGCTCCAGGGAGCCTTCCCAAGGTAGCAGTGGGTGAATGAAAACGGAAAATCTGGGAGAAGGGTCCCCAGCTAGTGGTGAGAGCAAGAGCAAAGGTCTAGGGACAGCGAAAGACTTGGTAAATTTGCAGACAAGAAAGGAGACTGGAATAGCAGGGGTGACGGGGAGGAGATGTGGTCAGAGAGACAGCCTGAAGCCAGGTCATGAAGGGCCTTGTGAGCCTTGGCAAGGACCTTGGGTTGTGTTCTAAGTGTGTTGCATAGTCATGTTATTGTTGTTGCTGCTGCAGTGAACATTTATTAAGCTTTTACTATGTACTGGACAACTGTGCTAAATGCTAAATGGTTCACATGCGTCATCTTCTCAGCTTCTTTGGAAACCCCTGCAGCTCTATCGCCCTTCAGAATCAGATAAATCTGGGTTTAAAAACTCATCCCTTCCTCTTTCCAGCTGTGTGATCTTGGCCAAGTTGCTGAACCTCTCTGTGTTTCAGTTTCCTTATTTGTAAAATGAGGGCAAAAATATCTATCTCACAGGGTTCTTGCGAGGATTAAGTGATATCAGTTTGTTAAGCAACCAGCAAAATACCTGGCACTTAGTAAGCACTCAGTAGTTTTGGTTCCTTTCTCCTTCCCCTTTGCTGACTTCTCCTTAAGGTCAGTGGCCAGGTCTTAACTCGTTTTTGTAGCTGTTTATTATCTAGCTCAGTGCCTTGGATATAGCAGTCTATTTGCATGAATAAATGAATGAATAAGTCTCCTTTCTGCACAATTGCAACCAGGGCTAGTCATTGCTAGGAGATGAGGTATTGCTGGCTGATGCTGGCGTCAAGGCTGTGGGGTTGGGGTAGGAGGAGAAGGGAACCTAGGAGGCAGGAATGTCTCCAAACAGACACAGATGCAGGAAAGAGCAAGGCATATTGCAGGAACGGTAAGTGGACCAGTTTGGGTAGTTTATAGGGGAGCTCTATTATGATGGCCTTGAATACCAAAGACTGTATGTTCTTCAGTAGGAAGAAGAGGTACCCACATGAATTTTTCTAGCAGAAAAACCAAAGCCCAGAGCGCAACCTCTGGCTTGATTGTTCTTACTGATACATAGCGTAGTATATGTTCTTTAGTCATTTCCTGTCCGTACCTCTACTAGATAGTAAAGTTTCTCATCAAGAACGGGGGTTAGCCTGGGCAAAAGCGAGACCTTGTCTCTACAAAAAATAGAAAAAATTAGCCAGGCATGGTGGTGCGCTACCTGTAGTCCCAGCTACTCAGAAGGCTGAGGCAGGAGGATCGCTCAAGCCCAGGACATTGAGGTTGCAGTGAGCTATGATGATGCCACTGCACTCTAGCCTGGGTGACAGACCAAGACTCTGTCACAAAAAAAAAAACAAAAACAAAAAAAACAGTGGTTATTCATTCTTCAATTAATTTATTCAACATATATTTACTAAACCCTATTTTTTCCCCCAGGCACTCTCTAGGGATACAGTGGTGAATAAGCTAAACAAAATCCCTACCCTGTTGAAGTTTACATAACTATGGAGGAAAATAGACTCATATGAACACATAAATATAATTTGAGATCAAGGCTATTACTAAAACAGGGTAAAAAGAGGTGGGAGTATCTGCAAACTGCTACTTTAGCTAGAGTGGTTCGGGCAGGCTTTTCTGAGGAGGTGACACCTGAGTGCTGAGAAAGAGACAAACCACATGAAAATCCAGGGAAAGGATTCCGGGCAGGGAGGTCTTGAAGTATTCTAGGGCTGGAAATAATCCTGTGGGACTGGAGGTTAGGGCAAAAACGGGAGGGTCGAAGGAGACAGACCTGGAGTGGAAAACACAGGTTGGACTGTGTAGGGCCTTAAAGGACTTTGGACTTCATTCTAATCATAATGTAAGCTAATCAGAATGCCATTCTAATTATAATGTTTGGAGGGCTTATGTAAGCAAGTAGACCAGATTTATGCAATAAAAACATCACTCTAGCTGCCAGGTAGAGAATGGATTGTGGGGGGCAGGAGCAGGAGCAGGGGATGGTCCAGATGCAGTTGCAGTGGCCCAGCTGCTATGCTTTGAATGTGTGTGTCCCTCCCAAGTTCAAGTTGAAACAGTCCCAGTGCAATAGTATTCGGAGGTGGAGCCTTTAGGAGGGGATTAGGTCATGAGGCTCTGCCCTTATGAATGGCACTAGTACCCTTGTAAATGGACCTGAGGGTGCCTGTTTGTCCCTCTTGTGCCCTTCTGCTATGTGAGGACGTGATGCTATTCCTCCCATCCATATGAGGACACAGCAACAAGGCACCGTCTTATGAGCCCTTACCAGACACTGAATCTGTCGGCACCTTGACTTTTGGACTTTCTAGCTTCCAAAACTGTGAAAAATAAATTTCCATTATTTAGAAATTACCCAGTCTAAGGTATTTTGTTAGTCTGCAGGAACAGACTAAGACACTGTCTTAGTTCATTTTGTGTTGCTATATGAGAATAGCCAAGGCTGGATACTTTATGAAAAAAGAGGTTTGTTTAGTTCTGCAGGCTGTACAAGAAGCCTGGCGCCAGCATCTACTGGGCTTCTGGTGAGGGCTTTTCTGCTGTGTCAAAACGAGGTGGAGATGGTCAAAGGGGAAGCAGACGCGTGGGAAAGAGGGACCAAAACCAGGAGCGTCCTGGATTTATAACAACTCTCTCGTGGGAACTAATCCATTCTCCTGAGAACTAATGCAGTCTTGTGAGAGTGAGCACTCACTCACTACATGGGAGAATGGGAGAACAAGAGAAAGGCACCAAGCCAGTCTTAAGGAATCGGCTCCATGACCCAAACACCTCCCACTGGGCCCCACCTCTGGGGATCAGATTTCAGCATGAGATTTGGTGGGAACAAATGAACAGTATCTGAACCATAGCAGGCACCAACTGAGAGATGGTGGTGTCTCAGACCAGCGTGAGAGCAGTCAGTGATGGTGGTAAGAAGGGTCAGATTTGGGTTATAGTTTAGAGGTAGAGCCACAAAATTTGCTGGCGAATTGTATGTTTAGTTTGGTTTAGTTAGAATTACATTTGGCCGTACCCAAATTAATACGGTAGAAGTTTATTTTTCTTTTAAGTCAAAGTCTATGTAGGAGGTCCAGGGCTGGCGAGGCACACTGTACTAGCCATCAATTTTGCCTTTCTTCTCTCCGATGTCTCCCTTTTGGAATGGAAATGTATCCTATGCTTGTTCCACCATTGTATTTTGGAAGCACATAACTTGTCTGGTTTCACAGGTTCACAGCTGGAGAGGAACTGTGCCTCAGAATGAATCATACCTTGAGTCTCACTCATGCCTGGTTAGGTGATACTTAGATAAGACTTGAGACTTAGAGTAGGTGCTGGAATGGGGTAAGACTTTTGGGACTATTGAAATGGAGTGAATGTATTTTGCATATAAGAAGAACATGAATTTTGCGGGGCCAGAAGTTAAAATGTTATAGACTAAATTGTGTTCCCTCAAATTCTTATGCTCAAGCTTCAAACCCCTAGTGTAACTGTATTTGGAGATAGGACCTTTAAAGAGGTAATCAAGGTTAAATGAGGTCATGGGGATGGGCCTCTAATCCAACATGACTGATGTCCTTGTAAGAAGATGAAGAGACAGTATGGGACACTCACATGCAGAGAGAAAAGGCTGTGTGAGGACACAGCAAAAAGGCAACCATCTGCAAGCCAAGGAGAGAGATCTTAGGAGAAACCAAACCTGGTGACACCTTCACCCTAAATTTCCAACGTCCAGCACTGTGAGAAAATAAATTTCTGTTGGTCAAGTCTGTGGTGTTTTGTTATGGCAGCCCAAGCAGACTAACAGATTTTGCCTCTCACCTCCAAATCCACCTTTTATTGCCCATTTGTTGCACTGGAGCTAGACCCTATTAACATTTTTTGTTTGCCAGTTAGCATGGTGTTAGTCTTGTCAGTGGATGGTGTAGGGGGGATATTGTGGGAGTAAGGAGTGTTTCTCTTCTTGGTTATGGTGCACTTTCTTTTCCTCTTGCTCTTGCAAGATGATTGCCAGTGGGATGCACATGGGGCACCCAGCAGCCACCTGCTGACCTACCTGCCTTGATCCACCAGCTGTAGATCAGCTCTAAGGTAAGTAACTGGTCTGAGGTGACCCACTGAACTCTTCTGCCTCCATGGGCTGCAACTGCCCTGTCTCCAGTGAGTTCTGGACCCCCTCCCTTCAAGTTTATTCCTTTTTTGGGAACCCTAGCTCAGCCTTAAGGTATTCTTTAGAGTTCTCTTTTATCCCCTCTTAGTACCCAATGCTGTATAGATAGTTAGTAATTCTTTATCTTAAACTTTACCTGTTCAAACTCTTCTTCCTTTGCCCCAGGTGAGGAGACAAAGTATGTGGGTCTAGACACAGGTTTCCGGGTTGGTGGTGGGAAGGTGAGGAAATTCTCGTCTAACTGTATCATCTCAGTGAAGTATGAAATGAGGTCACGAGCTGAAAAAGCAAGGAAAGAAGGTTTTTGAAGGTTTGAGGGAGGAGAAGGTGCTAAATAATCTCCTTGAAGAGAGGGACTGAATTTATCAGGGAAACGTGGTGTCCATTAGGAACTGTCATGAATTCAAGGTAGAAAACAAGCAGTAGGATTGTTTGACTCCCTCCAGTTTCGGCCGCTGGCGTGCGCGCATGCAGAAGGTGGATGGTCAGGGTTGGTCAGGGGAGGAGTTTTGCCAGGTGAATCCAGTGGTGGGAGAGAAGAGACAGAGGCTTGTAGGAAAGAGGCTAGACTAAGGGACCACGGGCTCTAGGCTGGGGAAGGAGAGAATTGTGTGAGCGGCTCTGTGTATGGGGCGGCGTGTGTATATGCACATATGTGTGTACATTAGTGTACTGGGGAGTAGAGGGCCTTGTGAATTTGCAGTGTAGCTGGGAGGGGAACATTGAGTGAGTGAGTCAGGAGGTCAAGAGGTGATGAGGTGGTGGCCAGGAATGAGCCGGATGTTTGAAATAGAAAATGGAGGTGGTGTTTATTGGTGAAGACAGAGTCTAGGCTGTGCCTGTGGGGACAGATGGCTGAGGTGCGTGGAGAAAGCGACCCCTGGGGTCAGAGGCCAAGAAACTAAGAGGCTGGGGTTCTGCTCCTTTCTTCCCCCACCAGGTGTCAAGCACAGGGCTCTAGATCCAGTTGGTCCATAATGGTTGACTAAATCTTGGGCATGAGGCCAGGTACATGGGGACAGGGAGCAGGAATGGGATTTAGAAATGGTGGTGAGGGAGAAGTAAGAGAGGTTAAGGGCTGTCTCTAATGGTCTCTCTCCCCCTTGGGTCTGCCTAGAATGCTGCCATTTGTGGGAGGTTACCGTTCCCTAATGGAGCAATCTACATAGTGACTCAATTCCATTTACCATTTGTTGAGCACTTACTGGGTTTAGAATGGCAGGCTGGGTGCTAAGAGTCCCCTGGGGAAGCTGATAGTCTAGTTGGACAGAGGGTGTAACATATGCATAAAAATGTCAGGCAGCTTCTGCTAAGTGCCAAACACTAAACAATCAGCTTCAGCGAAGTGAATTCTGTGAGAAGTTTGTTGGAAATTGTAGAGTCTCAGGAAGGCCTGCTTTAATTTGATGTGAACTCAGACTGAGGAGGCCTCAAATTGGAAACTTGCACACTGAGAGAAGTACATTGTTTATTTGGTAATTATCCTCTGCACTCCTTTCCCACCGCCTTCCTGAAATGTTCCCAAACCATGCTGTATTAGGGTTTTCCAGAGAAATCGAATTGACAGGACACACACACGCACACGGGTGGGGGCTGATTTCTTTATTTTAAGGACTTGCTCCTGTGATGTGGGGGCTGGCAAGTTCAAAAACCGTAGGGTAGCTGGGAGACTGGAAATTTCACTAAGAGTTGATGTTGTCATCTTGAGCCCAAATTCTGCAGCCAGCAGACGGAAGCTCAGGCAGGTTTCTATGTTGAAGACTTGACAATTTCTTCTACCTTGAGGAATCTCAGTCTTTGCTCTTAAGGCCTTCAATTGACTGATGGGACCCACCCACATCACGGAGAATAATCTGCTTGACTCAAAGTCTACTGATTTAAATCTTAGTCTCATCTAAAAAACATCTTCACAGAAACATCTGTACTGGTGTTTGACCAAACAACTGGGCACCATGGCCTAGCCAAGTTGACACATACAATTAACCTATAAGATAATCAACATTAAAGGAGTCTAAACACATCGGTTTCCTCCATGGAATTTTCACTCTACATAGAACATAATTTTTGTGTGCATTTCTTACCTGAACTCCTAGCCTTTAGGCTTCTTGCTCATAGATTCTTTTTTTGTTTTTGTTTTTGTTAGAAACACGCAGATTAAGAGCAGGAGATCCTACTGCCTTTATAGCCACTGCAGTGTCTTCCCCAGGCCCCCAAGTGCCAGTGAGTGAGAAGGGGGTGAGGACGGAAACAACAGCACAGATTCTAGAAGCAGATATTCCTGAAGTCAAAGTCATTCTAAGCTGTTAGTTGAGCGTTTCAGCCGTTTCCTCAAATACAAAAATGAGAATAATCATGCTTTTTTTTTTTTTTTGAAGATTATAGATTTGTTGGGGGGGGTCTATTTTTCAATTCATTTTTTATCCTGACCCTCAAATTAGCAGAATTTTCTGTGTTACACACTTCATGCGCATGAACCTGACCTTCAGAACAACCCCACTGGGCTGCTACATTACTGTTATCATCTTTTTATAGGGAGCAAAGGGGCTTGGAGAACCTCTTAGTCCATTTGGGCTGCTATAAAGAAATACCATAGACTGGGTGGAATATAAATAACAGAAATTTACTTCTCACGGTTGTGGAGGCTAGAAGCCCAAAATCCTATGGGAACTCTCTGGGGTCTCTTTTATACCAGCACTGATCCCATAATAAGGGCTCCACTCTCATGATCTAATCACCTCCCAAGGTCCCACCTCTTTTTTTTTTTTTTTTTTTTTGAGACAGAGTCTCACTCTGTTGCCCAGGCTAGAGTGAGTGCCATGGCATCAGCCTAGCTCACAGCAACCTCAAACTCCTGAGCTCAAGCGATCCTCCTGTCTCAGCCTCCCGAGTAGCTGGGACTACAGGCATGCACCACCATGCCCGGCTAATTTTTTTTTTATATATATTTTTAGCTGTCCATATCATTTCTTTCTATTTTTTAGTAGAGATGGGGTCTCGCTCTTGCTCAGGCTGGTCTTGAACTCCTGAGCTCAAACGATCCTCCCACCTCGGCCTCCCAGAGTGCTAGGATTACAGGCGTGAGCCACCGCGCCCAGCCTCCCACCTCTTAATACCATTATCTTGGAGGTGAGGATTTCAACATATGAATTGCAGGGAGACACAGTCTACAGCAGAGAGGGTAAGTCATGCACACACAGATACAGCTGGAAGTGGCGATGTGGGATTAGAGCCCAGGTTGGCCTGTTGCTCAGGCCCACATGGCCCCCCCTGAAGAATGCCCTGGCATTTCTTCCCTGATTCCCTCTGCCACGAAGGCTCTCCCTCCACCTGGGCACCTGCTTCTCTCCAAGAGCCAGTTCCTGCCCCACTGCTTCTAAGAGGCCTCTTCTAATGTGCTCTCCCCAAGGAAGAGCTGACCAGTGCCAACCAACCCTGGACCAAGGAAGGGGTAGGATGGAAATTCAGCCTCTCTTCCCTGGCAATTGGTGACCCCTAGCTCCAGCTGTGGCTAACCACAAAAGGGACACCTTATTGTAACCCTACTACCCAGAGGGGGCATCCTTCACACAGGGGCACCTGTAGGTGTTTGCTGGGCCCTGGCACTGACCATTCCTTCCTCCAAGCCCCGTCAGGACAAGTGCTCTGGAATGCTCATCTCCTGCCTCTGTCCACCAGTAGTGGCCTTCTGGGTTATTGTGTACTCCTTGTCCAGTAGAGGGACTGGCACGTTCCTGCTTAAGGTTTGTTGAGCAAACGGATAGAAGGAAGAATGAAGAAAGGGAGGAGCCCAGGTGTATTCCTTAGAGTTGGCAAGATTATTTCATTCTTTCCTTCATTCATACAACAAATATTTATTAAGCACCTACTACACAGCAGTCATAGTATAGACAATGGGGGTACAAAGACACCTAAGATGTTCTGGTTCTAGCCCACAAGGAGAAAATCATTTATTATTTTCTACCACTTTATACAGAGAAGGAAAACAACAGCCTTACATCAAGCTGCTTCTTTAAAATACCCTACAATGTTTTCCAGGGTTTCATGCTTCCAGGCTCCTAATTACGGAACATGCTAAAAACAGAAGTGTCTTTTTATGTGCACCAGCGAAGGAATAAAAAATACTTGACATTCCTGGAACATGGGAAATCCATATTTCAGAAAGCCTTTTCAACACTGCACGCTTCCCCATCTGTTTGTTTTTCTGAATGACCCACTGCACGCCATCAGGATGGAGCCCAGAGCGCTATACTTTCCACAGCAACTGCCCCTCCCCACCAGAGCTGAGGGCTGTGCTAATTGCATTCAGGACGTCAAGAGGAGCCTCACTGCTCATCTGTGAGAAGCAAAGTGAATTTGGATAGTCTGGGCAGTTCCTAAGAAGCTTAGTGCTTGGGACCTCCCCAATGACTTGGATGAAATAATGCAATTGCCCAGGCTCTGTGGAATTCTGAAGTCACCAGCTATTAAACCCACTGCAAACTACTCTTTAGATACTAAAAGCATAATCCCTCTCATGGTGTTGTTTTGTCAGCCCCTCAGCTTGTGCACATTATATTGCACACGCCCACTTTAAGAGGCACCCAGCGCTCCCAACTTCAGGGCTGTTAAGTGGAGAGAAGCCAGCTAAACTAAGGAAATAGGGGCACCAAATTAATGTGAGAGTCGTGTAAATGCTCAGCACTGCTAAGGGGAGCCCATGGTTTCTGTTAGTAAGTATAAATTGAAATTCTCTAATACGGATGAGATTGATTTATAATGTCAAAGGGATTTATGGTTTGTATCCCTAGCATTCGCTAATGATAGGAGGATGCATAATTACTTAGCATCTTGGAAAAGTAGGTTCCCCATCATTTAGATATTGTCAAATGGGATAACAGCTAAAGCAAGGGGTCACTGCAATGACTAACATGAGATATGTGTGAAGCACCTAGCATGGGTCTGGAACTTGGACGGAGCCCAGAATCTGGCTGCTGGAGCATTTGAATATGGGGAACATGTGTTTCTCATAGCCAAGGAATTCATCAGAATAATCCATCCCTCTAGTCACAAGAGCCTGGGAATCCATTCTGAATATCTCAAACAGTGAAGGTTTGTTTACACAGCTGGTGGAAGAGCCGAGACAGCAAGAAATGAACTGAGGTAACACAAACGCTAGCGCAGCAAGAGGCCATTACCAAGCCTGGGTTGACGGGACACAGGAAGGGGACAGCTTTCCCCAAGCCCAGGGGGTCACACAGCAGAAGGTGAGGCCACACAGCCGCTATCAGAAATGCCACCTGCAGAGAGGATGGGGAGAAATGCCCTGGCTTTTCTTCCACCTCCCACCTGTGCCAGCCGGAAGCTGGGCCAACAAGGGAGCCCGAGCTTTAGAGCTGACACTCCCCCACCCCAGAGGACAGAGCAGGGGAGAGGTGAAAAAAGGAGCTGAGGGCAAATAAACTCAGGCTCCAGCCTGCGCAGTGGCCTTCGGAGCCTTGGAGGTTGAGGTACCAAATGAAATGGTCTGGCTTGGGAGGTCTTCATCTCTGGTGATGCTTTGTTTCCAACATAGCTCGTCCCCTCCTGGCCCTGTCCTCAAACTTCCCCATGCCTCTCTACTTTCCAAGGTTTCCTGAATTTTCCGCTCAAGGTGGGTCACTAACCTGTTTACAGGTGGGAGAGGAGAAAAGGGGGCAGCGCCAACTGCAGCGCCTTCCGCACTGAGGATGTCTGAGCCCGCAGCTTCTGGGCGGGGCCAAACATGAGGGGAGTCAGGTGACTCCGGCCGCGCATGTGCACGAGCATGCGCCTGCCGGAAGTGGGCGGAGACCTCTGATGGGCAGGGCCGCTGTGCTCTGGCCCTGAACTTGGCTAAGTGAGTATGTTACCAGGGGAGGCCCCTGTCCAGGAGTTAACTGCATCCATATTTAAGGCTTTACCTTCAAACTCATTTTCAACCCCAGGAAGGTAGAGACCAGAATATTCTTTAGGATTTTTTTGCTAGCTCATTTGCTATTTTTCTCGAGAGTCCTCCTTCCTTGACCAGCCCTGTTAAACTCACTATTTGCAAACTCCCTCTTACATTGTTACTGAAACTAACTCTGAGCCTAATTTCCTAAATAAGGGGAAAGCTTCATACCTGAAGGGAAACAATAACAACGAAAGTAGTTTATTATCCCAACTGCGGTGCATCCTGTTGATGGAATATAATTCAATCATTAAAATATTTATGCTTATACGGAAAAATGTGTGACAGTATAAATGGAAAAAAAGCAGTATGCAAATGTATGCCAAACAAAGGAAGCAACAAACAAGCAAACAGCATAGAAAACTGTGTAGAAGGGAATGAACTAAAATGTTGCCTTTTGGTGGATGGTACTATGATTGATTTCATGCAGAGAAACTAAGTTTACCCCAGAAATTCCTTGAGTTCAGGAATTGGCCTTACTTATCTTTATATCCTTCCTCCTTCGTCATCCCCAGAGCCTCCTAGGCACTCAGTGTGCAAGAGGCACATGGAGGGGGACTTGGTGTATTTCTAAGACCTTCAACCAGCCAGGCTGAGACAGAACCAGATCATCTCTTGAATCTCCATCTGGTGTTCTTACCTGGCCGCCTGCCACCTGGGGCTAGGGCCACAGAGGCGGGAGTGAAGAAGGAATCATCTGCCCACACTAAAGCCACAGAATCTAGGGAGCAAGCCTCACGGTCCGGTCAAGCAGGGCTTGTGACACACCACTATGGGGATTTGGAAGAAACCAGAAGGCAGTGCTGAGCCATTGCAGATTGAAACTGAGCTGGGAAGTTTAGAATCCCTTCTGTACCATGCACTTCGTTGAGGCTCTAATTTTGTGGTCCTTTTCCAGAATGCTGCATTCTTCATCACTAATTTTCCCTAAGTGACTTGACTAATTGATATGCTCAAGATGGAAAGGGCCTTGGATGAGCAACAGAAGATTGTAGGGATGTGAGAAAAGGTAGGCTGAGAGGGAGGGAAGGGTCTAGTAAGGGGAGTGGAGTGGGAAGATAACTTTGGCTTCCTTCTTAACGTCTGTGGCCTCCACAGAATGCTCTGCCTAAACCCTATTATATAAATCATGCCATGGAACATGGGCCAGCTCCTTCCCAAGTGCTGTTGGCTAGATCTCTTAGGGTCCAGACCTGGGATCTCCTGATTCTCATTCTCAGGCAATATTCAGCAAGGAAAAACTCAGCTCCTGTTGGAATTCTTAATTTGGCAATTTCTCACCAATTTACTTATTATACTACAAAAAAAAAAACACAAACACTTGACAAAGAGGTGTGGGGGGGGGGGTTCCTATGATCTACACACAGCACAGTTTCCTCCATGCCCCCTTCCCACTCTGATTGGACTGGAGGGGCCCTTAATACTCATTCCAGCCTCAGCACCTCTCCAGAGAACTGATTGCTTGAGAAGCTAAGTTGTTCTTTTCTAAGGGAGAATTACATATGAAAGATTGAAAATCAAAAAAAAAAACTAAAATAAAAGGATGCAAACTCATTGTGAATTTGTTAAACCTATTGAATGTTTTACAGCAAGTTTACCACTTTCTCCACGAATTTTAGGTTGAATTTTAGGTCTCATTAGGTCATTCTCTTCTGTGTGTTTCATCACAGAACAGGCCTTTCTACACATAAAGTCTGTTGCTTTCTAAATTCCATGAGTTTTCAAGTTTTGCTTCCATTCTTCCCCTTTCTGAATGACCTGAATAGAAACATGACTTTACGTTGACTTCTTCCTTTGTATTTAATCTTACGTTATGAAAACAAACTACTGTCTCTGATATTCTAGCAATTTAACAGTGTTTCTGATCTTTTAAAAAACCACAGGTTTGTGTTTAGGAGAATATACCCTATAGATTCAAGCTTATGTTTCTAAAAGTCTAAGTAAATGGCTCTGTGGTTGGTACAATCATGTAATCAGCAAGAAACTGGCCCCAGTTCTCCTGAACTCACTTTGTCACCCAGGTACAAACTTTGAGGTCGCCTACAAAATCAGAGCTGATTCTCACATCTCAATGATTCCTGCAGGTCTTTGAGAGACCCAGAGAAGTTCTCTGTGCACTATAGATGTTAAACATGCCACCATGTTTTTCTCAGTCTTCAGAAGCAACAAATTGGATGATGTGTTTATTCCTTTCTCTGCTCTCTCAGGACTATCTTCTTTTAAAAGTCATGGACACTTTCCCACTCTACTCTAAAGGAATGACTTCATTCTACATCCTGGCACATCTGGTTAAAATGAGATTGCATCTCTTTATGTCATCTGGCCAAGTTGTACAAAGAGAGACTGTCTAATGGGTGTTCTTCAGTGAAGTTACTGCCTATGGAGTGCTTAGAGATCACAGTCTGTCTTAAAAACAAAAGCCAGTCTTAAAGAGGTTTCTCCTTTCCCTGAGGTTTACAGATTCAGAGGTGGAGCAGGGAAAAAGACATTTCCCAGGTTCTTTCTAACACTCTTGAAATATGTCATGTTCTGTTCCTTGAAAACCTGATATTTGAGAGTTTGTTCTGAGAGTGTAGGGTCGATTTTTTTTCTACTTTGTTTATTTTAGTGAGAAGGACATTAGACAACTTATTGAACTTTCATTGGAAGAGAATGAAAATTTCTAGTGATTGATTGTAGAGTTAAATATTCTCTCAAGCTCTTTTTTTTTCCCTTAAGGTAGGAATGGTAAGGTAATTATTTATACACTCTGAGTTTCCAATTGGATTAGTCAAATAGTAGAAATAGTAGTCCTCAGGCCCAGGAAGAAACTTGTGCTCAGAGCATCAACCTTAGCCCCAGCCCCTTCTCCACAGCTGTTCAAAGAAGCTGCATGGAGAACCACCCACCCTCACCCCCAGTTCTAGAATGTAAAGGTGAAATCACCGCATTGTCCTGGTGATGGTCATTGCTAGAGAGCTTGGGGACATGCATGCAATGGTGCCAGGAGCCTCCTTCCTCCTCATTGTCAAAATAGTGACAGTGCATAGTGAAAAGCATTTTAGAGCTTTTGAGGAAGACCTACTTTTCATTTCCTCCAAGTTTCAAGATTTGGGGCACTTGTGGGAGCTACAGATGTGGTGAAGTTTGGCTCTTGACACCAGCCAGAGTCAGGGCTGGGAAGGGATGGGGCAGGGTGCTAGAATCAGTGGTTTCTAGGGTTGGAGGAGACCTTGGGTGAGGGTATAGTGAGAGCCAGGGCTGTCTTTCCTGAGCCCTTTGGAGTAACAGAGGCCACGAGGAGAGTGAGTAGGTGGCTGGCATTGGCAATGGTTAGGAAGCTTTCCAAGCTTTAGCTCTGGGTTCCAGGCCTGGTGTGACATTGACTAGCTGTGTGCTGTGACTGAGCTGCTCAACAGCTCTGGGCCTCTGTTTCTTCATAGGCATCATGAAGGGATTGGACTCGATGATTGTGAAGGTCTGTTCCAGTTCCAGCAAACAAACTACAAACAAAGCCTTCCTTGTTTATTTTTAAGAAAGCATTTTGTAATTTCTATCCAACACAAGTAATTCCTCATTGTTTACCATTTTGTGCTCCTCTCAGTTCCCAAAATAGTGCTTTTTATTTTTGGAGATAAACAAATAGTTCAGTTGGCTGGAGTGTGGAGGATGCAGGAGGGCAGTCAATGGGAATGGAACCTTTTAGGGGGCCTGGTTATCTCCAGAACTTTTGTCATCTTGCAAAACTGAAACTGTGTACCCATTAAACAACAACTTTTCATACTCCTGTTAAAAGATAAACTTAGGCAGATTCAGATTTTAAAGAGTCTATTTGAGCAGAGAGTGAGTCATTAATTGGGCAGTGCTGAAGGAGTCAAGAGGAAGGCTTTTATAGAGTGAAGGCAAAGAAAATATAATATTTGATTGGTTAAAAATCAGTTTGGGTGTTATTGATATCTTAGCAATGTTAAGTCTTCCAATCCATGAATATGGGATGTCTCTCCATTTATTTATGTCTTCTTTAATTTCTTTCAACAATATTTTATAGTTTTCAGTGTACAAGTCTTTCACCTTCCTGGTTTAGATAATTCCTAAGCATTTTATTCTTTTTTCAATTTTTAAATATTTTAATTTTAGTTTAAAAAATTATTTTTAATTGACATAATTATATATATTTATGGGGTACAGTTTAATATTTCAATACATGTATACAATGTGTGATGATTGAATCAGGGTATTTAGCATATCCATCACCTCAAACATTTATCATTTCTTTGTGTTGAGAACATTCAAAATTCATTCTTCTAGCTATTTAAAAATATACAATAAATTGTTGTTTATTTTAGCCACCCTACAGTGCTATAGAACACTGGAACTTATTCCTCCTATCTAGCTGTAATTTTGTATCCATTAAATAACCTCTGGCTATCTCCTCCTCCCCCCTACCCATCCCAGTCTCTAGTAACCACTATTCTACTTTCTACTTCTATGAGATCAACTTTTTTAGCTTCCACATATGAGTGAGAACATGAGAAGGTTTCAAGAATGTAGCAGTAGTTCACTGTGTATGCAAGGGTGGAAGGAAGATGAGGACTGAGAAAGGATCTTTCACATGAGCAACAAGCAGGTCATGGTGACCTTTGACAGAGCATTTCCAGCCCCATGGGTAAGGCCTCTGTTTGAGTGCAAGTGAGTTGAAAAAGCAAATGGGTGATGGTAGTGCTTTAAACAACTCTGAAGTGCTGTATCAGGCAGTGTTGCTCTTTTACTGTTGCCATGGAAACAGAAACCATTTAGGAGAACTAAAAGCCACTTAAAACCCCTGACTCTAACCATCCTATCCGCTTGATCTCTTGTGAAAGAGGCTGATAAAAATCAGTCATTGCAAGGGCAGGGCAATTTCAAGTTCCTTCCTTTTAGAGGTAGTCTCTAGCTGGAAATCTTCCCCCTTCTTCTTGAGAAGAGAGTCAGCACCAACATCCACACTGGCTTCTACAGAGCACAAATGACCTGCTGACCCTTCCTGACTTTCTTGCTATTGGCTGACACTGTTCATAAAATAGAATTTGCTCTTTCACTTTTTTTTTTTTTTAATGAGCAAGCTGAATTACTTGGAGGAGAAAGGAAGGAAAGAGAGGAGACAGAAGCCAAGGCAAGAGAGAGACAAAGACCTTCAGGTGGGCATTTTTATATTTGCTTTGTTAATTATTGAGAATTGTGCCTTGATTCTCACTTCATAGTCAGAGGTGTCATTTTTGAAAAGTAAATTCATTTTGTTCTACTGTTAATGTTTTCTCTGTCATGATATGGTAGATTAAAAAATACTGAGGAAATACAAAAAAGTTGAAGGAAACAAAAACTACCACCAAGCTAAGCTCTAATGACATTTTTGGAAGGACTTTTCCCTTCCATTTTTTGAGTGTGTGTGTGCACATAGTTTTTGCTTGATTTTCACAGTTGTCCATATACCCTGGATAAGTTTATATCCATTTCTTCCATTACAGCCTCCATTTTTGTCTACATTGCTATAGATTCTTTAAAATAATAATTTAAAATTGCTGCATAATATTTCATTGAACAGATTTACTATACTTTACCCAAGCATTCCTCTATTTTTGGCCATATAGCATCTTTCCTAATTTTCCATCGATTGGGTCCTTTTATTATATAAGATTTTTTTCCATTCAGGGTCTTATTTTGGGGGGAAGAGGAGGTTACATGTGAGAATGTATATGTCAGTGGTTTTGCTCAGCGGCACCATGAGAGCGAAAGAACATGTGAGATGGTGAGTTTATAATCTGTCTATACCTCTTTGGGGCCCTGATTGGAGTTTCGTGACTCTGGCTACACTGTCAGCCAGAATCGCTCTGCAGGGGCTTCAGGCTACCCCAGGAATCTTTGAATCCTGTGAGCAACACACCGAATTTTCTGCCTGCCGAGCTTCAGGGCGAGTCAGGCTGTGTTTGGTTGGGATCCAAGAGGAGAAGACCCCACAAGCTTTGCGACTTTCAAATGTGACATCTTAACTGAAGGAAATCCTACAAGGCAGGCAAAAATGAGACAATGAAACTGCACAGGCCCTAGATAGGAAACTTCAGTCTCCCTGCAGGGAGAATTCATTTCCAGGTCCCTGGACTTAAGCTGAGAAGTCTCTCCCTGTCCCAGAGCCATTGAAGAGAATCTCTGCAGTACAGAGAAAGTGAATTGGAGAAGTCCCTCCTCAGGGGACTTCCAGAGCCGTAAATGCTATTAATAGGTACTGCTTCAGAGCAGATTTGCCAGCAAACATTTCACCAATGGGCCACGCTGCTGATTTCACAGTTAGGTGGGTGGAAGTGAGTGGCATTCAGAAAGCAAAGCGTCATTGGCCTGGTGGCCTGTGAAGTGACTTGCACTTTCAGACTCTCTGAGGCACTTTGGGGGTGACAGGGTGTAGAAAGAATCAGCACACATGGAAACAGCCCTGTGAGGCTCACACCCTCCACCCCACTTACTCCGGAAGCTTAGAGACCAGCTCAGTTCCTCATTCAAAAGACATTGCAATCTCGGTTCTTTTTATCTGTACTTCTGTTTTGATCACAAAAATTTGATTCACTTTATCGCTTTGAAAACAATTCTGAAAGCACAGAGACCATTCTTGGGAGGCCGGAAAGGTCTAGGAAGCTTTGCACTTCTAGCGTAACATTCGAGGCCTGTTACAACCAACCTGAGTTAGCAGCTTGGATTTCAAGAATAGACACTCAAGAGACTCTACTGTTTTGAGGGCTATATTAGTTCAACACTTTGGAGCCTCTGGGGTACTGAGGGACAAATGTGTTGTAGAATCCTCTCTGCACAACTTTGGGGAGCTAATTCTGTGAGCTCTTGCAATGACAGCAGCCAGCACTTACATGGCACTTTCTCTGGTCCACGCTCTGCTGGGTGCCCTTCATGTATCATCTCACTTCATCCTTACAGCAACCCTGTGAAATAAGGACTATTATTAGCAGTATCCCCACTCTTCTGATAAGGAACTAAGACACAGGGAAATAAAGTCGCCTACCCAAGGTCATAGAGCTAGTCTATGAATGAATAAGGCTTTAAGTCCTGAGTTTGTGCTCGTCTCTGCTGCCTACTGCTGCTTTCTTGCAGCCTAGAACAGCTCCTGTCATGCCTCTCACCATTTTTTTTAAATCATTTCTGAGCCCTTGCTTTTGTGTTATTAATGCCCTGAGAAAATTTTGCCTCCTTACTGCTTTTTCTAAGTCCCACATTTGAGGTTTGATAATAATAGTTATATCATTGAGTGCTCACCGTGTGAGATCCCTCACATCCATTATGCCATTTATAGGTGGGGAAACTGAGGCTCAGCGAAGATAAGTCACTTCCCCAAGGTCTCACAGCTACTTAGTGGCAGATTTGGCCCTATTATCTTATACCTACTCTGCCCTGTGAACAGTTCTATGAGCTACAGAAAGAATGTCATGTTTGCATGCCACAGTATGCGGTAGCTCTGGGAGCTAAAATCCAAGTTATGTTCAAGAGTATCAGTCCCCAATCTTTTTTGGCACAAGGGACCATTTTCATGGAAGACAATATTTTCATGGACCGGGGTGGTGGAGGGATAGTTTTGGGATGATTCAAGTACATTACATTTATTGTGCACTTTATTTCTATTATTATTAATACGTTGTAATACATCCTCACTGTAAGAGTTTTGACAAGTCTGCAAGCAATTGATTTATTATGGCCTCTGTGCAGTCAAACCTCTCTGCTAATGATAATCTGTATTTGCAGCTGCTCCCCAGCACTAGCAACACTGGCTCAGCTCCACTTCAGATCATCAGATATTAGATTCTCATAAGGGGCATGCAGTTTACAATAGGGTTCACGCTCCTATGAGAATCTAATGCTGCTGATCTGACAGGAGGCGGAGCTCAGGTGGTGATGAGAGTGATGGGGAGCGGTTGTGAATACAGATGAAGCTTTGCTCACTCGCCTGCCCCTCACCTCCTGCTGTGCGGCCCGGTTCCTAACAGGCCATGGACCGGTACTGGTCCTCAGCTTGGGGTTTGGGGACTGCAGCTCTAAAGTACTTAGATAAAATGAAGAGCACCATTGTGGGAAGAGTTGCAAATTGCAGAATAGGGTATTAAAGTGGAAGTCTCTTACTGTGGAGAATTCAAACCCACACCAACAGGGTGGTTAGACAAAAGTGAGAAGGAGAAAGAGAAGCCTCATGGAGCCGCAGATTTAGCTGGACCATCAAATCCCGTGGTTCCAAGTCTAACGCAGCTTTAAGAATGCATTACAGTAACGCTCAATTATCTAGTGATAAAGAGTTTATCAGGTTCTCTCAAATATGCACTTGGCAGAACAGGATATGCAGAATCAGTAGAAGACTGTCCTTCCTCTGGCAGATCTGATAATCTGAGAGGCCAGCGTGATGTGTCTGCCTAATATGTTTTTCATATATCTGCCAAAGCACATGGAGACCTAATCTTAGGCTGCAGCAGTTTATTCGCAAGTGCCGGAAGAATAACAAAAAAGAGAGGCCTGTGGGAAGTGGCAGAGGTGATGTGCAGAGGGCAGTGTAGATACTGGAGAGGAAGGTTTGTCTTGGGAAGAATCAGGCACTTTGCAGGTTGGGGAAGAGGGGAGATGGGGAAGAGAGGCGGGTCAGAGACGAGAGAGAGAGTGGTGTGAAAGGCATAGGAACGTGCACAAAGAAGTGCAAATCCAGGCTGGGGGTGCCTGGTCTTGAAGAGCAGTAAAATAATACCAACAATGCCAGCGTCACAGCTTTGCAGGTGCTTTTCTATGCATTGTTACATTTGCTCCTCTTGGAACCCTCTTCAAACCTGGGGTCAGAGGGCATCATTATTCCCATTTTACAGATAAGCCTTGCCACAGAGGCCAAGTGACGTGTTTACACAAGGCCACCCAGTTAGAAAGTGGCAGACCCGGACCCACACCTCTGGAACCTTTCCACCACCCGTCACCTTGTTGTAAGACTCCACTAGTTGGTGCTGACTCTCATATGGGAACGTAGGACCGGTTGGGGCCCAGTTGTAGAAAGTCTGACATTTCTGGTTGAGAAATTTGCATTTGTAAGCTGACGGTGAAACGGAAATGGCATTTTCATTGGTTAAATGTAGCAATAGTGTACAGATTTAATCGGTTAAATCTCTATTAAGAGAAGAGGCTTATGATTTCTAGGCATCTGCTAACAAAATCCAAGGTTAGGATGGTGACATCGTCCATACAGAGTAAGGACAAAATACAAGAAATATCATATAAAAACAATGGCGATAACTCTGCCATTTGATTGGATGTGAGGTAAAGAAAGAAGAATTAGAGAAAACATCCCAACAGTGGTCAACAACTGAGTGGGATCAGCTTGAGGAGCTGGATAAATTCAGGTAGGGTTTGAGGGAGAGGCAGAATCTCCAAGTAAGACCATCTTGTGGGCAACTAAAAGTGTGTGACTATAGATCAGGTTAGAATTCAGGAAAAGTCACTTCAGTCCTCCTAGTCTCAGATTTTTTTTTCTTTATTTGTAAAATTGAGATTACTAATGCCAATTTAGCCTATCTCAAAAGATAGCCAAGTAGAGCCAATGAGATAACTGAGAAGAAAATTCTTTGCACATTATAAGATGAAAATATGAGCCATCAAAAGGTATATTGGGGAGGCAGAGAGGCAGAGTGTCCATGGGGGGAGGGAAGAGGGGGAGAGGTGTGTGGGCGGAGGCGGGGCTTCAGGGAATATGATCATGGTAGGATGAAGATAAACTCTCGCTGGATTCAGAAGGGCTGGGCATTCAGGAAACAAAAAATCACGAGGCCCCAGGGCCACAGAAGGCAGAGGGGTGGAGGTTTCAAAGGCGTGAGGATTGGATTCCACAGCGTGACCGAGAAGGAAGTTTGAGACGAGACCAGTGGACCAACCAGGCTGTGGCACAGAACAGATGGCCTTATCTTAGGTCTGTACGATTAGAGGAGGGTCTCACTTGGGGTGGACGGGGTTGGGGAGGGCAGCCAGATTGCTGGAGATTAGTAAGAGGAAGAGGAGGGAGAGAAATAGCAGCCAAGCTCACTGATTCGGGATGTTAGGTATAAAATGACAAGGAGAAATGGGGCGGAGTTTCAGTAGGTCACAGAGTTAGCTCAGGAGAGAAGGACACTAACATTTGGTTGGCCACCTGCTACGCAGAGCCGACACATGCTTTCATTTAAAACTCAAAGTAATCCTAAGGGACCAGCTGAAGATAAGGAACTAAGTGAGCAGAGCTTATACAGCTAGAAAGCAGGGGGTGGGAGTCCAGCAGGCCTCCTGATTTCCAGTGACCGTACATCCTGCGACACTGCGGCTCCCGTGCGTGATGTTTGAAGGGAGAGGAGAGAGGAGCAGGGAAGGGACTGAAGTCACATGAGGGAGATGGGCTGAGAACAGGCATCAGGGTGACCCAGGGAGAAGGCACATGTCTTCCCTCCCTGACTCAAAATCTCCCTCCAGCAGCAAACCCTTTGCAGCGGCCGCAGAGCTCAGGTGCGCCCTGTCCCTCTGCTCCAGTCACTTGCTCAGCTGCTGCCCCTGTCTCAGCGTCCTGCCCTCAGCCCTCCACACCACCTGTGACCACTGACAACCTTCTTGTTGCCCAATCCCCTGGTACCTTTTATCCCCATCAGCTCCCTCTTGGCCTCCTTGGCATTGCGGTTTCTCAGCCGTCTTTCCAGCCTCCTGCTCTCTCTGCCTGTCCCCTTATTGTTGATGTTCCCTGTGGCTCCATCCTGACCCTCTCTCCTGCTCTGCTCTCACCCCCCCCCCGCCCCCCCGCCAGGAGATCTCCCCTCCTCTGGTTCTGTCACCATCAGCACACCAGGCGCTGATGGCCCCGCATGCTCAGGCTCACCCAGCTCCTCCTCCCAGCTCCCCACGGCAACGGGGCAGTTCTGTCTCCCTGTTCCATAAATGCTCACATTCAAACGGCCCCGAATGGATCTCCTCATTTCTTCCCCCAAACACCATCTTCCTCCTATGTCTCTTTTATTAATGAAAGGCGCCACTCCCCTCCCCAAATACTGAGAGGGCGCATGACTCCCCTGTTCTCTGACCCTCCACACCCAGGTCCCCATAGTCCGGTCAATTTCACCCTTTATATCTCTGAGTCCCAGCCGGGCCTGTCCCCCGCTCTGCCCTGGATCATCATGAGCGCATCCCCACCCTCCTGTCTGCGCTCGGGCTTGCAGCCCCCAAACTGCCCTCCACGTGCCGCCAGAACCAGCAGGTCTGCTCCGCACCTTGCGCGGGGCGGGGGGGGGGGGGGGTGGTGAAAGCCCAGCCCCTTAGTGTGCACAGAGGCCCCCTCACAACCTCACAACGCGCTCTGCCAGCCCCGTCCTCCTCCGCACGCTTCACCCAGACTGTCGTGTGTTACTCGCATTTCCCCAAACTTGCCGTGCGCTCTCAGCTCGGGGCCTTCGTGCATCCTGTTCCCCTGTCTGGGATCCCTGACTCTCTCCTCAGTCAACTTCTATCCTTAGAACCTTAAAAAACTCCCCTTGTTGCCCCAGACTGGCTGCAGCCCCTCCCACGTGTTCCCAGGTTTACAACTCCCTCTGCCGGCCCTTCTCGCCTCACCAGCTTTGTCCTGTTAACTTGTCTGGCTCGTGCACCACCTTGGAGCTTCCTTTAGGTCATGGGTTGCGTTTTCTTCACCTTCATGGACATACGAGGCTCCGAGGAGCAGGACAGTGCTCTGATTGACAGCTGACAACTGGTTCAAGCCCCAAACCCCCACTAACGAGGGAATTTGGCACACAAGCTAGGCCATGTCTCTGCACTTTGGTCTTCTCATCTATAAAATGATCAGATCGCAGTGCCTAGAGCTGTTAGCAAGAGCACCGTGGGCTATTTAAGGCTAATTGAGTTAATACACGGAAGGAGCTTGCAGAGTGCCTGGCTCAGAGTAACCGCAGCCGACTCACTGTTGCCCCTTGTTGGATGAAGGAGCGGCTGCAGCTTGAGACAGGTGGGCCAACAGAGGAAATGCACTTTCCCGGGCACTTGGGTGGGTTCAGCCAAGACAGTGGCTTGAAGTGAGGAGCAATGGGATGGCAGATGTAATCAGACGACCAAGAGCCCTGATGGCAATTTACCAGAAGGGTTTTCAATGTGGAAGTTACAGGTCCCAGAGACAGTGGCCAAACAGGAGGCTCCAAATGCCACCTAGTAGCATATAGAGAGGGTGCCCGTGTGGCAGGTCTACCAGTTCTCCCCTTTGGCCAGGTTAGGTGCTACTGCCCTCTGCCTTCTGCCTCAGGGCTGCTCTGCCCCAAATCCCATCACTAGTTCTTTGTAAAGATGATGCAAACTGCACCAGCCTCTATCTCTGAAAGATTATTTGCTCTTTAGTAATTTACTGCAGCGTCAGGGCAACTGGCTGTCTAATTGCATGTTGCTTGCTGCTGTTCCCAGTATGTCTGAGTCAATGTGTCCCAGTGCCTCAGTCTCCGGGTCCTGTGAGCAGGACACAGGTCTGCATCCAAGAACTGAAGGTGGCACACGCTTGAGCCTGTGGCCGGTGTTGATGGTGGCATGCAGGGAGGGGAGGGAGGGCTTTGTGCCCTAATGAGAATGTATCAAAGACATTTTTTTCTAAGCATGAATAAAAATAACTTCCGTGAGGTTTTGAACAGTTGCAGCTTTGCTACCATGGTGCAAACATTCTAAGTGTCAATATAAGCCATTCATCCTCCTCAGATTTTAACTGGTCACACAGTGTGTTTGGTTTGTTTCCCGACTCAAATATGGAATCTCCATCTGCCGCTGCTACAGCTCCCTGTTCCTTCTTTGTTGTTTAATTACCAGTAAAGCTGCAGGAGACGAAGTCTTAATTCCTTTCTTTGTTCGGAGCCCCTTCTAGTACAGCAAGCTGTGCACATGCTCACTCTTCTCCCATTAAGGCCCTGGAAATTATGCTGTCAAATTATTTCCCAGTTTCCCTTGAATTTATCTCCTCATACATTTCTCAGCTTCTTGTCACGTACTTAATTGGTCTGGCTGAATTTTACAGTCATCTAGCAGGCGATTTTTTTTCTTTCCTTTCCTTTTTTTTTTCTTTCTTCCTCCTCCTTTTTTTTTTTTTTTTTCTTTTTATAGTCTGGTGAAAGGGTTGCAGTGTGGTGTAGTTGAATGTCTTATATGGGCAGGAAAGAACAACCAAAATATTTTAAAGGTTTCTCAGGAGAAAATGTTGAACTTAATGGAATATTGAATCTGGGCTGGTCCTGCATTTTGCTGGTGGCTTTTAGCTACATAAGGTTTCTAGGAAGGGTGTTTGCGTATTTTCTTTCTTTCTCTTTCCAGAAATAAGATGCTTTTGGTATCAACGCCCCCAGCTTCTGCAGTTATCTTCTCTCTACATCCGGGGCTGCTTGATAACCATTGACTACTTCCACTGCCCCTGCCCCTGCCCCCAGCCAGCGTCCTGTGGGGCCTTGAACCGACCCCAGCCTCAGGCAAAGGAACTGAAGCAACTGTGGGACTCACCGTTATCTTTGTGTTGATCTGATCTTGATCTTGTGCCTTGATTCTAAAATTGGGCTTCTCCCTTGTTCCTAAGATTCAGTTCCCAGCTCATTAGGGGAAATGGACCCCTGTCTTGGCATCCGTGGTCTGCGTGCGTCTCTGTGCCTAAGACTTTGTCTAGCACCCACCCAAGCTGTCTGGGACTCAGGGCCTGCCTGCACTGGGCAGGCCTCCTCCCAGGTCTAAAGTCCTTTCCTTGCACTGTGGCCTGGTAGTAAGGGCCTTGCTGCATGCAGACTGACTTCCCCAGTGAATTCTGCCTTCCTCCCCAGTTGCTCAAGGAGTCCTTGTTGCTGGAGTCTGTTGTTGGTCTACTCACTCCCCTCAAATCCTTGGTAGACCACCATCTTTTTTGGTGACCTCTTGTCTGTGGTCATGCCTGTTGGATTCTATGTCTTGCCTGTGATAAGGGATTTTCCCCAGCATCTGTAGCTGACAGTGTCCCTGAAGGCCACACCCTAGCAAGGGAAGAGTCCAGGGCTGGGTCCCAGCCTCCCCAGGCTGCCCTTCTCACTGCAATTCACAATTTCCCCTTGGTCTTGAGGTGGAACAAGTGGTAGTCTTCATAGTCAAAGAGTTTAAGGACTTGATTGCTTTCACATCTATTTCTACTCTTTCAGGCTCTTCTCTGGTCTCTTAGATATAAGTTTTCCCCAAGATTCTAACAGAATCTTAGTTCCGAAGTCAGGTTCTTTAAGACTAAAGTGGTTCTATATGGCTGTGTGGATGGATAGGACTCTGTCCTTTCCAATAAAAGGCCACTTGCAATGGAACATTTCCATGAAAATTCCTCTGGCTGGTCCCATACCAGTCTCCATTCCCCTGCCTTGTCTCATAGTCCCCTCAGCTCTGTGTATTAACTCTGGTTCTAGTGTCCTGCCCGTGCAGAGCTGACACATACTTGTGACATTAATCCAACTCCACATTTGTTTCATTGACTTGGCCTGTGCATGCCGCCTGTACCCCCCTCACCTTCCAACTGAGTACCTTCTGTGCTTGCACTTAGTCCTTCTGTCTTGGCCCTGCCAATGGAAAGAAATTTTAGTTCACTAGAAGAGTGAGAGGAGACACTATCTCCAAGCTTCTCATTTTGCTGTATTCCCAATCCTAAGCCAGGCTCACAGACATCCAGCCTCTATGTGACTGTTTCCTGCACTGTATCTGCAGCCCTGAACTGTCTCTTGAGTGCTAGAGTATGTGCTCCTAGTGGCAACGAATGGCCTCACTGTTCTTAAAATCTAAGCTAGGAACCTCAGATTTACTGTTGAGATAGGTCAAAAAGAGAGAGCCATTATCTATGTAATCAGAGCCAAAGCTTCGGGGTCATCTCAGATATAGAATTGAACCCTCAGCTCTGCAGATGAGAAATTTCATACTATCAGTTGTCAAGAAATCAACTTATGCCCACAAAATTGACAGGGGACTAATTGTTAACCCAAAATTCTGATTTATAAATTTATAGTGGGGATTATAATGAGGGATTCTACTTTCACTTTATTGGATTCTTCCAGTTCACAATCCATGGTCCATTTTTCTAGAGAAACTTGACTGAGCAGATGGGTTATCAGAGGGCTCCCTGGAAGGAATGAATAGGTTCAGAGCAAAGGAGTGGGGTAGTCTTGAGAGTTTTTCATTAGAAACATGTCAGAACAAACTGAGAGTAACCAGGATTTCTATAGAGTATGCCTTTCTAGCAAGCATCAAGAGGAGCCTACTTTTGACACCTCATCAATGTGAGAGTTGATGTCATCAACTCATCCCTGGTGGCCAGTGGGATGGCAGATGTGGAAACTGAATCATTCCTACATTCATTCATGAGGATGGAGCAGCCAGGGAGCATTTGCCCAGTGCCAACTACCCTGCAAAGCACACATTCTCTTTCTGCTTCTCATGTAATCCTTACATAGATGTTACCTATTTCTGTTGTAGCCCAATTATTTCCCCCAAAGCAATATGTCCAAGTCCCAACCTCAGGTACCTATGAATGTGACTTTATTTGGAAGTAGAGTCTTTGCAGATGTAATGTTAAGATGATGTCATACTGGATAATGTGGGCCCTAAGGCCAGTGTGACTGGTGTCCTGATAAGACAAGGAGAAGACACAGAGACACAGAAAAGATGACGGAAAGACATAGAGGGAAAATGCCATGTGGTGAGAGAGCCAAAAGATCGAAGTGATCCGTTTACAAGCCAAGGATTGCTGATAACCACCAGAGGCTAGAAGAGGCAGGGGAGGATTCTTCCCCAGCGCCTTCAAAGGAATCATGGCCCTGCTGACAACTCAGTTTCAGAATTCTAGACTCCAGAACTCTGAGAGAATAAATTTCTGTTGCTTTAAGCCGCCCAGTTTGTGGTATTTTGTTAAGGTAGCCCTAGGAAACCAGTACAATCTCCATTTTACAAATGAAGTAAGAGGTGCTCAGAGATGCTAATTTACCCAACAGTAAGTGCTTAGAGCTCCCAACTCCAAGGGCTAGGACTCCATACTGCCTTAGTCCCTTGCTGGCTGGTCTGAACCATTAGGCAGGGATTCCCTTTCTCTTCTGTCAAACTCATATTCCAGACAGATTGTATAGTCATGCCAGCATTTCTTTTTTTTTTTTTTTTGAGACAGAGTCTCACTCTGTTGCCCAGGCTAGAGTGAGTGCCGTGGCGTCAGCCTAGCTCACAGCAACCTCAAACTCCTGAGCTCAAGCGATCCTCCTGTCTCAGCCTCCCGAGTAGCTGGGACTACAGGCATGTGCCACCATGCCCGGCTAATTTTTTCTATATATATTTTTAGCTGTCTATATAATTTCTTTCTATTTTTAGTAGAGATGGGGTCTCGCTCTTGCTCAGGCTGGTCTCGAACTCCTGAGCTCAAACGATCCGCCCACCTCGGCCTCCCAGAGTGCTAGGATTACAGGCGTGAGCCACCGCGCCCAGCCCAGCATTTCCCCAAGTAAGATTGTGTAGAACATTACTTCTGTGAGATGTTAGACTGTGTTAATGTGCAAAAAAGTTTTCAGGGTCAAAAGAAGGGCAAGAAATTCTGTATAAATCAGGCTTCTTTTTTCTGCAGGATACCATAGAGGCTTAAATGCATCATGACTCTCCAAGACAGGGATATTAGAGCTTGCTGTGTTTCTCAGGCTGACTGGACCATAGGAGCCTTTGTTTGTACAGAGCATCTCATGGGATTCATGTTCTGTGAATCCCATTAAGGATATCGTGGGAAGATATCCTTAATCATGGGGAAGATTAAGGGAAAAAAACCATCATTTACGTGCCAATCATATTTTTTAGTTACATCTTCATGTAGGTCTCTGAAGGAGAATTGAAAAGCATCCTTGCTGCATCAGAGATACGCCTACAAACTATCATCTCTTTAGGTAGGTTAAATTAACTAATGCTTTACTATATCTCTTTTATTCTTTAGATCATTATGTGGCTTCTTGGGGTCAATGTCTTCTAGTCAAAGGCCATTAGGAACATGCTTGTAGATGAACAAAGTTGGGTGTATGGACTTCTTGTATCCAGGGAAAATGAACAGCACTGGAAATTGGGGTGTCTCAGGAAGAAGGTGTTAGGAAGGAAATATAGGATTTGTGCTGGTGTTAAGTAATTTGAGTGGAGGATTCAAGGAAATAGGCCTTTGCAGAAACAGACGTGGTTATTAGTTCTTATAACAGCCTCTGAAAACAGGGACCCAGATTATCACACCCAGGCAATGAAAACATGTCCCCCTAAACCTACTTGTTGTTTTCTAGATATCCAGGAAGCTTTCCCCCATAGCTGTGGGTTGTTCTGTAGTGTTAATGCAGGTGCAGCAAGAAGTGTTTACTCTAGCATAAATTTCTCTTTCACTAGCTAAGAAGAAATTAGGTGCTGCGTAATTATCCATGACAACTCTGCCCAGTGAATTTAAATTTAAACCTAGGCTTCCAGAGCAGAAGTTGTATAATTTATGACTTTTTCCAGGGTCAGAGACAAGTTTTGGATGATCCTTTCTGGTTGCATTATCCCAGCTGTGGTAGATGTTGCTAGCATAGTGTGATAGTTCATTTTAGGTGTCAACTAGAGTGGCTTCAGGAATACCTGGAGAACAGGTAAAGCATTACTTCTGCGAGTGTCTGTGAGGGTGTTTATAGAGGAGATTATCTTGTGAGTCAGTGGACTGAGTGAGGAAGATTCACCTTCAATGTGGGTGGGCAACATCCAGTTGGCTGGGGGCTCAAATAGAATAGAAGAGGAGAGAAAAGGATTTGTTCTCTCTCTCCTGAAACTGGGACACTCTCCTCATCCTGCCATTGGCTCCAGGATCTCTAGCCTTAAGATTCCAGGATTTATACCAGCGCCAGCAGATTCTCAGCCAGAGAATCTGCAGCCTCAGACTGAGATTTATACCACTGGGTTTTGTGGTTCCAAGGTCTTTGAACTTGGACTGAGCCACGCTGCCAGCATCCCAGGGGCTACAGCTTGCAGATGGCCTGTCGTGGGACTTCTCTGCCTCCATAATTGCGTAAGCCAATTTCCCTAATAAATTGCCTGTCATATATCTCTGTCTGTCTGTCTATCTATCTATCTATCTGTCTATCTATCTATCTATCCTATTGGTTCTGCCTGTCTGCAGAACCCTGACTAACACACATAGCATGCAACACAGCAAGTCAGTTCTCCCTCTGGGAGTTGCTTCAAGATGCTTGTGCCTGCCTCATTTGGAGGTTTCTATGTTTTATTTTTAGGGAAACATAATTCATCAGAGGGGTGGTAGTGTTAAACATTTGAAATTCCCTAGCAATCTTCCTGAATGCACAGGATGAGTTAGTGTGTGGCAAGTGGGTGTAAGGCTGATGTCCACATAAGAGGCATCGTCCTAGTGGGGCAGACTGTATTGACACTGGGAATTTAAGAATCATTGATCACAACAGGAATGAACCTTTTTTAAAAAAATTTGGTGTGGGTGTGTCACTGGAGGTGGGAAGATGCCTTCCGTGGAGTCAAACAGGTCCCGCAAAGGAGACTGGAGTGTCCCTGAAGGAGACGAGGTAACTATTTTTATCCAGGATGTGCTCAATCTTTGTTCCCACTCCTGAAGGGTTAGGTTTCACCAGTGGGGTTGTAAGGACCTCATCAGAAGTGTTTTGTTGATGTGGGATCAATGTACAATTTCTTCAAGACTGAAATTTGGAATTCGTTATGTCAGGGAAACAAATATCAGAAGGGACATATAAAAGGAAATTTATCTTTTGAAGTGTTTTTATTAATAAAAAATAGTTACTAGCAATCAGTTAAATTAGGAACAGTAGCTGTAGTCTGAGAGCAACACAGCAGGGAGTTTTGTTTATTTCTTAAGGGGCAGAAGCCCATCATGGGGCAAAGATAACAGGATGAAGAGTAGGGAGGTCCTATTAGCAGAGGTGGCCAAAGTAGAATAATAGACAAGATGGGTGGCAGAATTAAGGGGAGGAAAGGAGTGCTAAAGAATAAAAAAATTAATTTTGTTCTGCTGTATGAAAGCTGTTTGTGTCTGTAGTCAGTCACCAGTTTGTTGCACTGTTTTGGGCAGAAGCCATCCACTTCTGTAACTCTTCTGGTGAATTTCTGAGGTCTGCCAAAGGAATGGACTTCCAGTAGTTGGGGAATAAATTTATATATGTTATTTTAGTTGAGAAATATGAATCCAAGTTTCACGTGAAGACTCCAATCCAAGATTAAGATTGGAGTGTGCTGCCGTGTCAGTTGTTAACAGAACCCAATAAGGTCCTTTCCTTCAAGTTTCTAGAGAAGTTTTTGTCTGATGTCTTTTGCAGAGGACCAAATATCTAGGTTTCAGGTCACACCGAGGCTGCTCATGTCAATGTTTTGGAAATGCAGCTTTCGTGCAGTAGTCACATTAGATTGTAAAGGGATAGAATCACAGATTGGAAATAATTCCCAAATGCGTGAGATAGCCTCTTATGAACTCAGAAGGAGATAATTTGTGAGTCCTAGGGGAGACTGATCTTACTGCAAACAAGATGGAATATTTTGGCCACTGGAATTTTGAGGGTTTTGGAATTCCTTCAGTTCTCATTACTTTTGCTGATGTTTGTGGACAGTAAAGTTTCTAAGTAAAGGTAAAAGCTTACAGTTCTTTAATGATTGTAACAGTGAAATGTGTGAGTCTGTTACTGGAGAGACAAGTTGGGATTTCCAAATTGGTAATACAGAATTAAGCAAATTTTTTTCCTACCATTATAGACATAGCTATCCAGCAAAGAAAAGCCTTAACACACGCTGTGAATAGACAATTACTGAGACAAATTCGTAGACCTTTTGGAAAATGTTCAAAGGGGACTTGAGGCCTTGGTTGTCCATGTTCTACCTTTATAGCCTACTAGGACTGCGTTGATGCAGTTAGGGCAAGTATTGGAACAGAGGAAATATTCTTAAAATTTCCCCAGCAATGCTGGCTTAATATCATTGCCAGTTTATCTCTGCTATTGTAGAAGTATTGTGAAGCAGTTTTGCTAGAGTCTGCTTTTATTATAGCTCTCTCCTTAGGCAATAGCAAGGCATCTCAAGGTTCTTTAATTCACTGTCTATTTTATAGGGGTTCGTGTAGTGTCAAGAAATCTCTTTATTGCTAAAGCATTTTGAATTCATAGACTACTCCAAAATCATATTCTTTGTATCAGTGTATAAGTATTTGTTCTTTAATCTTTTGTCAGCAGGCAGGTCTAACTAAGGGCAATTAATTTAGCCATCTGAACTTATTTTATTTCTAGGAAAAGCTTTTATTTCAAGGGTAAATTCAAGCCAGTGATAGCATAGCATACGTGGAAATTTTTAGTTTTTCTTTTTTAGTGTGAACCAACAATAAGGAAAATTAAATTAGGGCCATCCAAGGGACACTCCAGAAGGCCCATGCAAGGAGAAGAGGTAACCAATCATGGGCTTCTTTTTCTACGGATGAGGGAAGGCGGGGAGCTGGGTTTACAGTGTTACTGTGATGTATGGTGACATTTGAAGGCAAACCAACAAAATTTCATAAGAGATCAGGTGACTAGCTAGAAAATCTCAGGTTATTTCTATCAATAAAAACAGCAGGAAAATTATTAAGTTTAGTGGAGACCATAGAACTAAATTGACAAAGTAGACTTAAGGCTTCTACGTGCCTTACTCCATCTGCTACAGCTCTTAAGACAGCTATGTTGTGGCTGGCTGCTAAATTTAATGAAAGACTGAAATAAACAATACATCTCTGATGATTCCCACGTAATTGAGCCTGAACTATTTGTTCAAGCTTTTCATTACAAAAAGGAAACGTGTGTTTGTGAATCTAGAATCCTGGAGAAAAAAAATCTTTTGATACACAGTTTTTATGGTACTTCATGCTTAAACGTGAACATGCTTCTTTTATCTCAAAAAAGTATGTAATCCTTGAAAACTGAAAAACTTAACTTAGAAAAAAAATCAACAAATTTTTAGTTGATCAGCTTTTTGTTACTAAGTTTGGTAAACAAAAGAGCTCTTGTCATCATTTTAAATTAATTAAAACTCAAAGGATATTTATAAATCTAATTATTTCCATTGTCCTTCTATTCATAAGATGAAGAAACAAATCTTATGTTACCTGATAGGCATTGCAGTAAACTTAAAGATAGTTTAGGCACAAAAGACTTATTAATACCTTGATTATTCTGAATTTGGGGCCTGAATTTTAGAAAGGAAAATAAAAAATTAGTGGTCAAGCAGACAAGATATAAGTCATAAGTGTCTAGAGTCAAGAAATAATTATAGACAGCACTGAAAAAACACACAGCAATTAACAATAGTTATTGAGAACTTTTGGCCGGGTGCAGTGGCTCACGCCTGTAATCCTAACACTCTGGGAGGCTGAGGCGGGTGGATCATTTGAGCTCAGGAGTTCAAGACCAGCCTGAGCAAAAGCAAGACCCCGTCTCTACTAAAAATAGAAAGAAATTATATAGACAACTAAAAATATATGTAGAAAAAAAATTAGCCAGGCATGGTGGCACATGTCTGTAATCCCAGCTACTCGGGAGGCTGAGGCAGAAGGGTCGCTTGAACCCAGGAGTTTGAGGTTGCTGTGAGCTTTGCTGATGCCACGGCACTCTAGCCTAGGCAACAGAGGAAGACTCTGTCTCAAAAAAAAAAAAAGAACTTACTTTTTTTCAAGCAAGGAATCTTTTAAAAAATTATTTAAAAGTGTCAAAAGCACTGAAAGTTAACAAAATATTTTATTGACAAAAAAGAAATCTTTACTAATATGGGCATAAAATAATTTAATTATTTTATGTTAAAGTGACCTAAATTCTAATTTTACTCTTTTATGCACATTATTCATGTAACATTTCTACAGTAAAGAATTTATTAATATGCCTTTACATGTATGTATTTAGGCATATACAGATATGTAAATATATAAATAGTTAATAAATTTAAAATGTTTCACTGTAGCTTTAAAATTAAATCTATGAAATAAAATAATGTGTATATCATATCAAATTTACACTCTGAATAAACTATTTTAACTTTCCTAATAAATGGGAAACCATATTTATTATTCTGTGTATATACTTGTATTTCTCTGTATTAGCTACATATTAATTATCATCTTTAACCAAAGTAATCAATCTTCCTTTTCTGCAGGCACAAAAGAAAGAAGAGAGAAAATCAAAATTATTTAAATGTTTTTCTGTCTACTTGTATTTATTTCATACAATTTAAACAATTTTGATGTATAAGTAAATGATATCAAAGGCATTTGCATATTTTGTTAATCTATTGTAATTTTTAAGAAATAAAGTTAAACATTTTATTTAATGACCAGTGTTTGTATCTGTTTCTTATTTAGAAGTAGTCTAGACATCCAAAGATTATCTGTTAACTAACTAATCATTTGTCTATGGTCTTAAAGTTACTTAAGGATCAGGAAATTGCAATTTTAATCAACACATTAAATCCTTATGATTTGTAGCATTGTAAAAATGTCATAAAATTAAACCGTTAAAAAGCCATTCATTATTATTAATATTCATACAACATCATATGTATAATTTTAAATTTTAAAAAGTCATGGAAATACTCTAATCTTGTTTAACTCATACAACCAATATAGAAAATCTAGTTTAATTAATAAAAAATTTAACTCTAGCCTTTTATAAACCAAAATATTGTGCTGATACTAGTTTTCATATTAAATTAATTTTTTGAAGACTCTTAAACTCTCCCAAAATTTAAATCTTTTTTTAACTTGAAGATAATGCCTTTTCTTCTTTTTTATAATTATAATAAAGTCTATAATGTAAATATACTTTTAGTGCCCACAAAAAGAAACACAGTTTAATAATTTTTTCTTTCTTTCTTTCAGACATTTTGCCTGTTTATCTGGACTAGGTATTCCTAAAATGTGCACATGAAAGTGAATGACTTATTCGATAAGGTAATCTTTAATTTCCAAAGGGAGAGGAAAAGAGGGGGAGAAGAATAGAGAAAAAAAGAGAGATAGAAAAGGAAGTCTGCTTCAGATGAATATGAAATTAACACTGAAAAAGACTATGTTCCCTCTGAAAAGAGAGGGAAGAAGTTTATATATAGAAAAATAGATTTTGAAATATCACATAAAAAAGAGTGGTATTAAAATTGGCTTGAGCCCTTGGAGATTTTATCAATTAATCTAATTTAAAAGACAGCATTTATTAAAATCCAAGTTATGGAAATAAAGGATGGGCTATCTCCAACTTTAAACAAAAGAAGCTCCCTTAGAAAACAAGACAATCTTCTGTCGAAGGTTTCTTCCCTTTTTGTTCTACAGTGCTTCTCCAGTAAACAATCTTGTTTATGTCAAAAGTTCCCCAGGATGGCCACTGCAATTCCAGATTGTCCCTGGTGAAATTGCACCAGTTATAGAGATAAGCGCGCACATTTGCGTGACAGTGAGGAAACCTGAAGGACACAGGTATCCGGCCTAGAGGATGCGCAGCTTTAGGCTGAGTGGAGCCCCTGAGAGCCGCGGTGGTCTGTAACGACGGCTCTCATCTAACCTTCAGTCTCTGGAAAGTGGGCAGAGGCCAATTATCTACAAACAGGGCTGAAAAACAAAATAAAGCCATCTCAAGGTCACAAAGATAAGACAGACGAAGTCCTTAAAAGTTTTGAAATAGCGTCCTAAACAAAGTTTGTCCAAAAAAATCCCAGTCCTTCTAACTCTCAGTCCTTGAGGGCGGCCAGAAGACAGATTTATGGGGCCTCTGCCGGTCCTTTCCTCATAGACAGTAGAGCAGATGTTAGAAGTCTAGACAACAATTTTTCCAACTAACCAGACTTGCAAATCTGACCAGATAACTAAAAAGTCTCAGAGGATTTGTTCCTAGGAAAACAAAACAAACACTGCTAAAAGTTCTCGGCAAAATATCAGAGTTCAATTCCTTCTGAACCGCTCTTCAGCCATGGGCAGGTGTCTCGGATATACACGTAGTTAACTGAGTCGAGGGTATTTTGCTCAAGTGAACAAGGACTTCAGATAAATCTTTGTGAAACTTCATTTCTGTCAATCGTCCCCCGTCCAAGTCCACCAGAAACACATCTGTAATTGAACAAATTGACTTCAATATTAATTGCAACAAGGTGCTGAGGGCCTTCTCCCATCTCCCCTGGCATCACCTCTTTAGATGTACAGTGTGGGCAGGTTGGGGAGGAACGCTGTGGGTGGGGAAGGGGACCTTGTGAAATCTAAGTGTTTTCCTGAACATAAGAGCTATTGAGCAGTTCTTCTAGATGGAATTTTGCAGCCATCTTAGGGCATCCTGTTCAAACCACACCTAATCTTTATTGTTTGTTTAAAAATAATGATAATTATAGATTTTCATGCAGTTGTAATAAATAATAGAGAAATATCTTGTACTCTTTCCCTCAATGGTAACATCTTGCAAGACTATTGTATGTCAGAGCCAGGATATTGACATTGATACAGTCATGATACAGAAATTCCCCATTCTGCCCTTTTATAGCTTCATCCACTTCCCTCCCACCCTCACCACCTTCTTAATGCCTGGCAACTACTTTGTTCTTCATTTCTACAATTTTGTTATTTTAAGGATGTTGTATAAGTGGAATCATACAGTATGTAATCTTTTGAGATTTTTGTTTTCTGCATAGCATAATTCCCTGGAGATTTATTCAAGTTACTGTATGTGTCAGTAGTTTACGCCTTTCATTGCTGAGGATTGTTCCATGGTATGTGTGTACCACAGTTTGTTTAACCATTGAAGGATTGTTTCCCGTTTGTTTCTATTACACATAAAGCTGCTATCATCGCTCATGTACAGGTTTTCGTGTGAACGTAACTTTTCACGTCCCTGGAATAAATGCCCAGGAGTATAATGACTGGACTGTATGATACTAGCATGTTCCATTTTTTAGGAAAACTGCCAAACTGTTTTCCAGAATGACTGTATCATTTTACATTCTTATCAACAATGTATGAGTGACCCAGTTTCTCTGAATTTGGTGTTGTCCCTGTTTTTTATTTTAGCCATTCTGTTAGGTATGTAGTGATATCTCTCTGTGGTTTTAATTTGAATTTCCCTAATGGCTAATGATGTTGAACAATTTTTCATGTGCTTGTTTGCCATCTGTATAGCCTCTGAAATGTCTGTTTATGTCTTTTGCTCATTTTCTAATTAGATTTTTGTTTTACTGTTGAGTTTTGAGAGTTCTTTATATATTCTGGATAATCCTTTCTCAGATATGTGGTTTGCAAATATTCTATCGCAGTCTGTAGCTTGTCTGTAGCTTGTCCTGTTAACAGGGTCTTTTGCAGAGAAAAGGCTTTCATCTTAATGAAGTCTAATTGATTAATTTTCCCATTAATGGATTATGTTTTTCGTGCCAAGTCTAAGAACTATTTGCTTAGTCCTAGATCCCAAAGAGTTTCTGCAATTTTTTTTTCCTAAAAATTTTATAGTTCTACATTTTACATGAAGTCCATGCTCCATTTTAGTTAATTATTGTGTAAGGTGTGAGGTTTAATTCAAGGTTCATTCTTTTGCCTGTGGCCACCCAATTGCTCCAATCCTCTGAAAAAAGTCTTTCCTCCATTGAATTGCTTTTGCACCTTTGTCAAAAATCAGTTGCATATTTGTGTGGGTCCATTTCTGGGTTTCTCTTCTGTTCTGTTGATCTATGTGTGCGTCCTTCAACCAATATCACATAACATAGTCTTGATTACTGCAGCTGTAAAATAAGTCTTAAAATTGGATGGATCGACTCTTCTGACTTCAATCTTCTTTTTCAAAATGTTTTAGTTATTCTATCTAATTCATTTGCTTTTCCATATAAATTTTGGAATAACCTTGTCTGTACAAAAAACTCTTATAGGAATTTTCTTGGGAATTGCATTAATCCTGTGTTATAAATTTGGGGAAGATTAACACCTTTATTCTATTGAGCCTTCCATTCTATGAACATGACATGTTGTTTCTCCATGTATTTAAAGCTTTAATTTCCATCATCAGCATTTTGTAGTTTTCAGCATGTCAGTCCTCTATATGTCTTATGAAAGTTACATTTACATGTTGCATTTTAGTTTTGAATGAGTGTAAATGGAATTATATTTTTAATTTCAGTGTATTCACATGTTTATTGCTAGCATATAGAAATATAATTGATTTTTCTACATTTATTTTGTGTTAAAATTCACTTACTAGCTATGGATAAATTAGGGATAAATCTGCCATTTTATTTTTTGTTTTCTGTCTGTATCGTTTTCTTTTTCCTGCCTTGCTGCTGGTGACTGGAACACCTTTTAGAGTTCTGTTTTGATTTATCTGCAGTGCTTTTGAGTGTATCTCTTTGTATAGTTTTTTAGTGGATTCTCTAGGTCTTACATTTTATATCCATTACTTATCACGGTTTGTTAGCATCATCATTTTACCAGTTTAAGTGAAGTGTAGAAACTTTACCTTTCTTTATGTCTTTTTATTTTCCCTCATTTATAATATAATAATCTTAAATAATTCCCCTCCCTAAATCCATTTAGAACCACACCAGACAGCATTAGTTTTTGTTTCAACCATCAAATGAAACTTAGACTTGAAAAGAGAAGGAAAGCCTATTGTATTTATCCATATTTTTGCTTACCATGTTCTTTCTTCTTTTCTAATATTCTGAGGTTCCTTCTTTTATTGATTCTTTTCTGTTTGGAGAGATTCCTCTAGTCATTCTTTTAAGATAAGTCTGCTGGCAAGACCTATCTTGATTTCTCCTTCAAACCTGTGGGATATTTTTCCTGTATATTGAATGGTAGGTTGACAGTTCTTTCCTTTCAGCACTTGAGAAATGTGCCATTTCCTTCTGTCCTCAATAGTTTCTGATGAGAAATCTATCATCCAGTAGATTTAGGGTGCAGTGCCACCGGGAGGCCCTCGTGTCAACATGGGCACTAGGCCACAAGTTCCCTAAGTTTGAGGCTTCAGCTTCAACCAAACAAATCAATGGTTATTTTATACTCTATAAATTAGGAAATTTATCATGAAATGTGATGCAGCATAAAGATTTAACCAATATTTTTAAACTCAAGTTTCAAAGAAAAACTAGTATTTCTCCCTATTTCATTAAAACCTGGAAAGATGAAATCAGTGATAAAGAAGGAAAAATAAAATGCACAAAGTAATTTTTTGTCTGTTTCTTTTTAACCCAGCATAGAGAGAAAACTATGTCCTTGCCTCTACCCATCTCCATATCAGAAATGGAACCAAATGGCACCTTCAGCAACAATAACAAGAACTGTACAGTTGAAAACTTCAAGAGAGAATTTTACCCAATCGTATACCTGATAATATTTGTCTGGGGATCCTTGGTAAATGGCCTTTCCATATATGTTTTCCTGCAGCCTCATAAGAAGTCCACATCTGTGAATGTTTTCATGCTAAACCTGGCCATTTCAGATCTCTTGTTCATAAGCACACTTCCCTTCAGGGCTGACTATTACCTCAGAGGCTCCAATTGGATTTTTGGGGACCTGACCTGCAGGATTATGTCTTATTCCTTGTATGTCAACATGTACAGCAGCATTTATTTCCTGACTGTGTTGAGTGTTGTGCGTTTCCTGGCAACTGTTCACCCTTTCCGGCTTCTCCATATCACCAGCATCAGGAGTGCCTGGATCCTGTGTGGGATCATATGGATGTTCATGATGGCTTCCTCAATAATGCTTCTGAAGAATGGCTCTGAGCGGAAGGGCAATGTCACATTATGTTTAGAGCTGAATCTCAGTAAAGTTACCAAATTGCAGATCATGAACGTTATTGCCTTGGTGGTGGGCTTCCTGCTGCCGTTCTTCACACTCAGCATCTGTTACCTGATGATCATTCGAGTCCTGTTAAAGGTGGAGGTCCCAGAATCTGGGCTGCGGGCTTCTCACAGGAAGGCGCTGACCACCATCATCATTGCCTTGATCATCTTCCTCCTGTGTTTCCTGCCCTATCACACACTGAGGACCCTCCACCTGATCTCGTGGGAAATGGATATATGCAAAGAGGCGCTGCATAAGGCTGTGATCGTCACGCTGGCCTTGGCGGCAGCCAACAGCTGCTTCAATCCTTTGCTCTATTACTTTGCTGGGGAGAATTTTAAGGGCAGACTAAAGGCTGCACTAAGAAAACATTATCCACAGAAGGCAAAGACAAAGTGCGGCTTTTCTGTTTGTGTGTGGTTGAAAAAGGAAACAAGAGTGTAAGGAGTTATTAGGTAATGCCTGTTTTTGTATCCTCATGTCCACCGTCCATCACTCACAGTCTCCAAATAACTTTGTATTTGCACCATTTCCATCTAGTGTCAATCTCAATATTTAAGCAACCATGACTTTTGTTAATAAGACATACTTCAAAAAATTTATTAGGTGTATTTTCAGTGATTGAGCCTTTGTGAGAGAGATAGGAGGAAAAATCCCTACTGGAGTCTTACAGGCTGAAATGTCAGACTGGTGAAAAAAAATGAAAAGCACAGTGTATTCGGGATCAGATCTCTGGCCCATCAGGTATTCCAAATTCTTAACTTGAAGACAGCTCCAACTTCTCCGGCTTCTTCAGTTTCTCTTCCCTCTCCAATCCCCTGAGATACGACCAACTAACAGAGCTGCTGAAGGCCCCAAGGCAGATAAGAAACACACCCCAAGAATTCAGGAGAAGACTGTGAAGAGAAAGGCTGCTCTGGAACAAAGCAGAGTCATAGTCCCAAACAAGAACAGTGAGAGAAAAGATGGGAGATGGTTTGAAGTACCAGAGTGCTGGTGATAAGCAGGGAAAGGAGGAATTTCATTTTGAACCGGGAGAGAGGCCCTGGCACACTGAAGGCAAGAATGCTTCCTTTACCTCTCTCTTGCCAGGGGAGTAGGAAGGACAGGAAATGTAGGAGGAAGACCTACGGCATTGCCCTGGGATGGAGGAATTGTGTGTGGAATAGAGGAGAAGTGGGGGTTGGTCATGGACATGTATCTCAATTTTACTTTGAGATTTGGGTTTGGACTGACTTCACCACAGTTCTCACTCCCTCCCATTGAGCCACTGAGATGGGAGCCAAAACAAAAGAAGTGGTTCTAAGGGTTTGGGTTGGACAATCAAGGAGAAGGTGGAGTGGAGGGCAAGTTGCAAAGGCTTGTGTACCCCTGAAATTCTATTAACATTTTGGCAGAATATGAATAAGGTGATGCTGCTTCCCCTTTTGAGAGAGTGTAGAAAAATACTAGATATATAGTCTCTCTAGTGTTCCTTTCTATCCACTGAAACAAGGCTGAGAATACTACAAATGACTACCACCATGACCACTGCACTGCCAAAGACTAAGTGCCCTCCCCGTGAGTCTGCCGAGGCACTTTACACTCATTAATCCCATTTAACATTCACAGCAAAGCTCTGAGTTTCCATTTTACAGAGGAAGAAATTGAAGCTCAGAGAAATTAAGAAACTTGTTCAAGTCCACACAGCTAGTAAGAGTTTTAAAAACCTCCATGCAGAAGTGTTGTCTGGGTGCTCTCCCCACTGTCACCCTTGCAAACCTCCAGGAAGATTGGTTGAAAGTCTGAATAAGAGTCCCTCTCCCCCACTATGTACCTACCTCACGTTCACAAGAAAAACAAGGTTTTCTCCTTGGGGTTGTTAACCACGGTCCAGTGGAGAGTGGAGAGGAGATGGTGCTTGAACCTAGGGAGGGACTAAGTCCTTTTTCATGCTAAACAAGAACCCCAGGACCCTTCCCTTATCCAGCTACCAAAATAATGACCTACAGACTAATACCCTGTCATGATAGGACCTTAGATGATCCTCCTATGGGTACACTGCCCAGTCTGAGAAATAAGGCTGATAGATACACAGCTGGGAATCTTCCAACACAAAATCTGGGTGTCTGCCCTATTACCCACTTGAGAGTGAAGTTCACAGTGCAGCTAAGCCCTTTCACTCACAGAGAGCATCTAATCAATTTGTTAGAGTCTCATTCTTAATTATGAACAGCAGTCATTTGAAGAAAAGACCCTAATATGAAAGACACCAACAAATAAATGAGAGGGTAGATAGAGACATTTTCAGTATAAAAGGCCTCAGCATTTTTATCACCTTTACACTTTTCTTAGAAAGCTACTGGAGGATGTGCTCCCTCAAAATAAGAGAGTAAACCAAAATAGAGGAATACATGCAGGTAGGAATCAAGGAATCCCACACAGGAGAAAGGTGAAGAGGACTCCCAGGATATTAGTATGTAGCAGGCTTAGAAAGCAACTCATTCGGGTTGGGGACTCTCAAAGGACTCTAGGAGAAATGTCTAGAAGAAAAACAAGAAACTAATTGAGATAGCTCTTCTCTTGGAGAGCTGGGGATGAATTAGTGACAAATACATAGAAAACCATGCAAGTGAGAAGAGTGCTAGAGGAAAATAAACTGTTGTATAAGAGAGGAAATATAACCACAGTACACTACATGGCTCAGTTGTGAATAATATTGACACAGCAAATAATGTAAATACAGTAGCCTCCACCCCTATCTGCAGTTTTACTTTCCACAGTTTCAGTTACCCATGGTCAACCATGGTCCAAAAATATTACATGGAAAATTCTAGAAATAAACAATTCTTAAGTTTTAAATCGCGTGCCATTTTGCAAAGTGTGATGAAATCTCATGCTATCCTACTCTGTCCTGCCCAGGATGTGAATCATGCCTTTGTCTAGCATATCTATGCTGTATATTATCCACCCATGAGTTATGTAGTAGCTCTCTAGATGATCAGATTGACTGTCATGGTATCACAGTGCTTGTTTTCAAGTCATCCTTATTTTACTTAATAATGGCCCCAAAACACAAGAGTAGTGATTCTTGCAACTCAGATATGCCAAAAAGAAGCTGTAAAGTACTTCCTTTAAGTGAAAAGATGAAAGTTCTAGACTTAATAAGGAAAGCAAAAAAAAATCATATACTGAGATCTCTAAGATCTACGGTAAGAATGAATCTTCTAACCATGAAATTGTGAAGAAGGAAAAAAAAATTGTGCTAGTTTTGCTATTGTACTTCAAACTGCAAAAGTTCTGGCCACAATGGAAGTGCTTGGTTATAATGAAAAAGGCATGACATTTGTGGGTGGAAGACATGAACAGAATCATGTTCCAAGTGATGGCAGTTGGGTTCAGTACTGTCTGTGGTTTCAGGCATCGACTGGGGGTCGTGGAACACATTCTCCTTGGATGGGAGGGGCTACTGTAGGGAAATACTGTGATAGAGCTTTTTGCAGGAAATGAGGGGAGAGGATGTGTGTTTGTGGGAGAGGCATAAGAAACCTACGTTCCCATGTTCCATCACAGAATATGCATAGTAACTAAAGATGGAAAACAATGAATAGTGGGATAAGCATGTAATTTAGCAATCCAAGGTGAATACCAAAAGAAAAAGGAAAAAGAATGGACAGGGATTACCTCGGGAGAGAAGTCAGGGGCAGGAGGGTAGGATGGGGAACTTTTCTTTTCAAGAACTAACATGTGAATGTGTATTGCTGAAGTAAAATAAAATTGAAGTTAAAATTAAATTTTAAAATTCAAACTAATTCTAAATTTTTTAAAAAACAAAAAAGTCAAGAAAGGCCAGCATAAATGGAAACTGAACACTGACGGGTCAAGGAAAGCAGGAGAGAATGAGGCTTGGATTGGGGTCCTCAAGGGAAGCCCACCCAGCCCTGCCGTGGGAGGTGAGTCCTCTCTTGGGGTGAGGGGAGTCATTTCCTGGGGTGGTTTGATATGTCACTTAGGATATTTTTAGTTTCAAATAACAGTTAACCCGTTTTCAAGTGTCTTACACAATAAAGGATTTCACTATCTCATATAACTGAAATATACCAAGGGAGGTTGGACTTCAAGCCCTGTTCAACCAGGGCTTCTGGGGCTCTCCCCTCCAGGGGGTAGCTTTGCCACCTGGCTGAGTCCCCTCATGGTAACAAGCTGATTGCAAGCAGTCTGAGGCTACATGCTTCCTTATTTGTTTCTAGGAAAAGAAACAGAGTGTCTCCTACCCGAATAACCTAGCTCAAGTCCTTGGCTTTATTTTGATTGGACCTGCTCAGATCACATGCCTACCTTCAAAGCAAACTAGGGAAGAAGGGATTACTCTGACCAAATGAGGATGCTCAGAATCCACACCTGGAGTAGGGGATGGGATTAAACCCACCCCTTAGCTGGGAGAGGGGTGAAATGGGGCTTGCAGAGGGCATGTATGCCCTGCAGATGAGACAGAGAGAGCTGCCAACTGGCGGAGCATCTGTGCAGGGTGTGGCCCATACCTGAGCAACAGGTCCAGCAGCTTTGGAGGGTCGGGGGAAAGATGGGCTCAAGGAAGAAGGGAGAAAGCTGAATTATGAATTTCTATTGTCATAGGGATGTTCCAATGGACATTAGAAATCTCTACAACCTTTCAAGGGCAAAATAGCCCAAAGCTGGGACTAACTGAGAATAGCTAAGGTCTCTGGGATGAGAAATAATAGAGGGGTTGTGAGTTATTAGTGTCTCTAAGTCTATGGGGTGTATGCGTGTTTGTGTGAATGAGAAAGAGAGACAGACAGACAGAAAGACAGAGACAGACAGACAGCGACAGGGACTTAATGACTGACTTTTTCTTTTTCCAGCCAGGGTGAAGCCTCTTCTTTGGTGAAAAATGTTGTCCTTGGGGAAGAAAACAAAATGGAAGTCTTTATTTGCCCAAGTGAAAGCCAACAGTGTCCTGGCGTTTTAGATACAGCTCTTTTTGTTTGAGAGGTTAGGTAGCTCCCCTCAAGCAAACACATACACTGTTCAACTGGGAGAAGGGATTTTTCTTATGCAAACTTCGGTAGAATTATGATACTGGAACTGTGGGTTTTCTTTTCAATGGGGACCTAAGAAGCAAATGCCATTATATTTTATAACTAGGTTAAGTGACCAATTCTCTGTTTTAGATTTAATTAAGCTGATCGGCAATTTATTCTCCACTAGAGATGATGTTAAACTGGTCAAAAATGGGTTAGGAGAGAAGATTGGCAAGGGCCGTGGCTTTCTACAGAGAATTCATTTTTCTTCTTGGAAAAGAGCTTGAAAATAGAGACCTAGACCAGTGAGACTGGTGCAGTCAGTGGGGTAACCCTAGGGATATGGTAGTGGGAGATCCTTAAGTCCCAAAGACATTTCATCCCCAAGTATTAATAGATGGAGGTAGTTGCTTAAGGTTAATAAAAGTTACCAGGAGAAAGATAATGAGAAAAAACTAGTTAGAATGTTAATATGTATTTTAAAGCTCTAATAATTTTTTTTAAAATATGGCACTAGCATAAGAATCCATAGAGAGATTAAAGAAATAGACTAGAAACAGAGAGAAATTTACATGGGGGGTTGGAAAACCCCAGAGGGGTTAGCTCCATGATGTGAGGAGGCTGAATTCTGAGCCTGGGGACCTCCACCACCGACCCCCAAGACTCCTGCATCCCAAGAGTGGGGTGGGTACAGCAGGGCATGATGGACATAAGGAGAACACGCACCTGGCATCTGTGGACCGGTGTGGACTGGTGGCTGTGGACCAGAGGCACCTCCTAATGAGCTGGCTCATGTAGGGCCTCAGGACCTTTGCATAACCCTCAAGTTAGGGAAAAACAAACTGTTGTAAAACTCTTAAGTTGGAAAACGCTTGTAACCACCACAACTGAATTTCCCATTAGTCTGGTGGGATAGGTACTTAAAGTCAGATATAAATTAATGTTCCTAAAATTAAGTATGATGCCTTGGAGCCATTTTGACTAGAAGTTCCCATTTATTTTTATTTATGTATTTATTTATTTTTATGAATGAGGCTATTAATTAATCCAGCATCATTTGTTCTAATACTTCTTGTTGGCAGCTGCCACCTGTCCAGTGTTTCTGTCTGTCCCTGACGTATCAGTTTGCAGCCCCCATCTTGGTCCTTTCCCACCATTTTCAGCCCCCCCAGGGCTTAGAGGACCTGACTGGCCACATTCTTGGAGCCTTGGCTGAAGCAGGTGGCCATGACCCTGTTTCTCTGATGTCCCCGTAGATCTAAGTGGAGCCAACGCCAGCACAGCCCAGGAGGTACAGGTGCCTTGCGGTGGGAGCCCCTCATGTGCAGAACCAATTCTTATTGCAGGGAGCAAGCTTTTTGTGCATGGCTAGACTGACCACGTCCAGCCATTCAGGGACTTTTAGCTTTCTGGACTTTTTGAGCAAGGCTGACAGAGTTCTGTTGAATTCCTACTGGTTCATGTCTTTTACAGTATCTCCAAGCATTGTGTGTGATCACCACACTGCCAGCCAGCCTAAAAGTCCCATTTACTCTGAATTCACAAGAGATTTCATGCAAACAAAAATGTATAAATTAAAGAAAAAGAATGAAATTGTTGCCTCTGTTCCTACTCCCTAGCTTAAGTAATAGAATATTACTAGTACTACCTGCCGATTAAAGAAACAAGAACCAAGTCTTTAAAGAATTAAAGTTAGTTTACTCAGAAGTCTTACTGAGGCTGTATACCCTGAGCACCATAGTCTAGAAGTCTTTCAGAGATGTTCTGTCACACTGCTCCAGCACGGTGTTTTAGCTGACTGTTTATATGTGGGTCGTGGAGGTTTAGTATGTGCAAAATCACATCAAGCTTGCTCAGAAGTTATGTTGAAATAGAATCACAGTAATGTTTCGGTGTAAGAGTACCTTTGGGTATAGATCACAGAGTCATAGTCACTAGTCCTGTCAGATGTTCTCGTCTGTGTATGAAAAGTCAACGTCCAGGGTCATTTATCCTTTAAGGAACGCAGTGACTCAGGCAAGAGACACGAGGGGCCATGTGCTCTTCCCTGTTTCATCCTCAGTGCAACCCTCTGGAGAGCTGCAGGTCATCACGGAGTCAGGGGCTTTGTGAAATGATGCCTGCAAGCAGAAATGAGCAGACATGCCTTCTCGCACTTGCTACTTTGTCCCACACCCTTGGTCCTAGAGATAAGCGTTATTCCGAGTTTTATATTAATGATTCTTTTGCTTTTATTTATAAATTTGCCACTTAAACATACCCCCAAGCAAAATATTATTCAGTTCTGCCTGTTTTTGTTCTTTCTATAAATGAAATAATATAGTAGCTCTTTTTCCCACTCAGCTTTATCTTTGTGAGATTCAATCAGGATACTGTTGCTTATATGATGGTAACCCAATTTAATTGTCCATATTTTTGTTCATGGAGACTTCGGTCATTTTCAAGTTGTTGCTATTAGCAACAATGCTCCTATGAATATTTTCACACATGTCTCTCAGAGCACACATGTAAAAGCATCTCCAGATTATACACTAAGGAATATGTTCAATATTTCTAGATAATGCCCAACTCTTTTTTCAAACTGGTTTTACCAGTTCATCCCCCTCCCAGCAGTGTGTGTGAACTCCCCTGGATCTACCTCCTTGGAAGCATTTGAGATGGCCCGACTTTCAACATGTTGAAACCTGGTGGGTTTCAAGTGATTTTTGCTGTGGTTTTCAAATCAATAAAATTTAGGGAATTAACCACAAATAAACCCTCACAAAAGGAAATTACAAAGATTGTACTTTTGGTAAAAGAAAAACGATAATAGATGGACAGTCTGAAATGCAAGAAGAAACAGTGAACAAAGGTACAGATAAATATGTGTATGAATCTAGAATTCTAGGTGCATGGCTAGGTTAACTGTCTTCTGCTTTTCATTGTTTCTGATGAGATGTCGGCTATCCAATCACCACTTTAACAATAATGGCTAGCATTTTTTTAATGCTAGGCACTCTTCCCGAAAATATGTGTATATTTTTCATGTAATAGAAGAAATTGAAAATATAATTAATCGCATTTTACAGATGAGAAACTGAGTCATAGAGAGGTCAAATAACTTGCCAAAATGTGCTTGCCAATGATAGAATCAGTGTTGAAATCCAGTTAGGACCGTTCCAGAGCCCTTGTTTTCATCAACCACGCTTGACACTATACTTTCAAGCACTGCACAAACTGTAGTGTGGTGCAGCCTCATAGATGAGTTGCTTTTCATTCTGGTTTGCCGTAAGATTTTTCTTTGTCTTTTGTGTTCTGAGATATTAGTATAAGGTGTTGAGTTACAGATTTCTTTTCCATTAACATGATTTAGATTCAGCTTTGTCTAATCCATTTTTACATCCACGTGTTGCATTTTTCATTTCAATTATTTTACTTTTCATTTCTAGAAATGCATTATTTTCAAAGTGGCATAGTTGTAATTCATAATATAATGTTTTGCTTTTGTTAATCTCTTCATGCCTCATCTTCATTTATTAAAATATACTTATTTTGTGATCTGTGTCTAATAATTCCATCAAGAAGTCTTTGCCAATCTGACCCAACTATCATTTCTGCTGCCTCTTGCCCATGGTATATTTTGTGATTTTTTGACTATGGGCCTCTGTTCTTTGGAACTTTATCAGTGGGAAATCTTTAAGAGCTTATCTTAACTTTCCTCCGGGTTTTGAATTTATTTCTGCTAGGATTTTGGATGCATTACAATCCTGAGGACACGTTAAATTCACCATTTGGTATTTTTTATGCTATATAGGAAATGCAAATTCTGGCCATAACTTCCCCAATAATCAGCTTGTGATTCAAAATTTTCAAGACAGGTATTTTTCTACCTGCACCTAATGGGAAAGAGTTGTCCAGACAGGCAAGGTGCGTTCCTGCTGCCTTCTCTATAACAGGTTGTTTCTCATATCCTCCTATACTAAAAGTAGAGCCTGTAGCATTCTAGCTTTATTCAGGGGGTACAGTAGATCTTGTCCAAAAAAGGTCGCCATTGATTCCTCCTCTACCTTAAGTACATGCAGTTCATCACATCAAGAGGTGGAATCTAATTCTCCTCCTCTTGAATGTGGGCTGAACTTAATGGCATATTTGGCCAATAGGAATCAGCAGAAGTGATATTCTGGAACATCTATGGCTAGGTCATATCAAGCCTTGTGGCTTCTGCCTGGGTCCCATGAAACTAATTCTTGAGATGTTCACTCTTGGAACTCAGCCATCATTCTGCAGGAAGACCAAGCTACCTGGAGAAGTAACATGAAGATGCTTTGGTTGACAGCCCCCACTGAGCTCCCAGCCAGCAGCCAGCAGCCAGCATCAACTCCCAGGCATGTAAGTGAGCCCTCCTTGGGCAGATGGCTCCAGCCTCAGCCTGTGTCTGGCTGTGACCCATGACACTCCCCAAGTGAGAGGTTCCCAGCTGAGCTTCGTCATCCCATAGGCTATGCTGATACATTGTTGATTTAGGCCACTTAGTCTTGGGGTGATTTGTTACACAACAAGGAGTCTTCTATTAGACTTTCCACCTTGAGTGGGATCCAGGCTTTATCTCTAGTTTTCCTCATCCTATGATGTCATGAAAATAGCAACACAAGTTCACCAGGGTTTAGAAAATTCTTTCATGGTGAAAGTGGTTGTTGGCTGTTCCCTATTTTTCAGGGTTCTTTTGTACTTTTATTTTGTTTTTGACCTCTCTGAATTATTTCCCCTTTATTCTGTAGTCTGTAGTACATGCAAAAATTAGGATTATATAGTTTTTTTACTAGGTCAAAATTTGAGAGAATATTATCCTTCATATGATCAGAAATTAAAGCCCTTTAGCTTCTTTGAAGGAAAGGAAATAAAGTTCTGCATTATCTGGGATTTTACTATGAATTTGGTATGAACTTATAACATGCTTTCCTGCTGAGAATGCCTACCTCCATTCACTCTTCAGTCGCCTCCAATCCAGCTTCTGCTTCTGACACTGCACTCAACCTGGCCTTTTCAAAGTCACAAATGACCACCATGTTGTTGAACTGAATGGTCCCTTCTTTGGCCTCAATTTACATGTTGCTTTAGATACAGTTGACCACTATTTATTCTTGTAACCCTTTCTTTTCTTAGACTTTGTGACACAACAATCTCTTGGCTCTTCTTCTATATCTCCAGCTACTCCTTCAGACAGGCTTTGATTTAAAAATCTGTGCATGGTTTTTTTAGTCCATTCATCAATGAAGGCCATAGGCTGGATCGGAGTCCATTCTTTTTTTTTTTTTTTTGTTATTACTAAATATGATTTATTTAAGGAATATAAGGATAGTTCAATATAATGAAATCTATTCATATTATTCATCACATCAGTAGAGTGAAGGAAAAAATACTGTGTTCATAAATACAAAAGGCAAAAATACATTTGGTTAGATTCAAATTTTTTTTTTTTTTTTTTTTTTTTGAGACAGAGTCTCACTCTTGCCCGGGTTAGAGTGAGTGCCGTGGTGTCAGCCTAGCTCACAGCAACCTCAAGCTCCTGGGCTCAAGCAATCCTCCTGCCTCAGCCTCCCGGGTAGCTGGGACTACAGGCACGCACCACTGTGCCCGGCTGATTTTTTTCTATATATTTTTAGTTGTCCGGTTAATTTCTTTCTATTTTTTAGTAGAGACTGGGTCTCGCTCTTGCTCAGGCTGGTCTCGAACTCCTGACCTCGTCCGATCCTCCCGCCTCGGCCTCCCACCAGAGTGCTAGGATTACAGGCGTGAGCCACCACGCCCGGCCTAGATTCAATTTTTTAAAACAGTATTTTAAAAAAATCTCTTAATAAACTTGAAATAGAAGGATATTCCTTAATAAAGATAAAAATACATTTCTTAATCCAAAGGCCAATATCTTACTTAAAGCAGTAGAAGCATTCCCTTCAAAGTCAAGGACAAAACAAGAATACCCCCTCCAATCAGTATTATGTACACTTTTCTAACAGTGCTATTAGTAAAATATAAAAATAAATTTGAAGCATAACTATTAGAAAGGATACACAATTATAATTCTTACAGATTAAATGTTTGCCTTCCTAGAAACACCAATAGAGTCAATCAACTGAAAATCTAAGAGAACTAATAAGCTATATACAAAATAAGTATACAGAATCAATAGCTTTATGATATGATACAATATTATACAGGTAATTGAAAATCACATTGAAACAGTCTCCATTCTTTGAGATCCCACACCCTGCTTACCTTTTGCTAACCCCCATTTTGGCAGCTCAATTATGCCTGATTTCACTCTTGCAGTAACCAGAGATCCTAGTGAGCAGAACGTATTTTCTTAGAATTTCACCACCACTGGTTTGTCCTCTTTGCAAACTTGAATATCTTGGCATCAACCAATTTGTAGTTCCAATAAAGGTTGTGTCTCCCCTGTTGCCTCTTTCCTTGCCAACTCAGTGGCCTGGGCAGTTTCCCCAGCCATCCCCAATAGTCTACACCCCACCTCTGCCTATCAGACGTAGCCTTTTGTTGGCTACAATGTAGAGAAATTGAAAAAAATTTCATCTTCTCTCAAGTCAAACTTTTAAGGGACTGTCTCATAATTTTATTTGAAATGAACTTCCAAAATGAGAACTACTATTCAATCTAATTCCACAAGTTATTTTACTGGGTACCCCCCAGCTATGTGTCAGGCACTGTGCTGGGCACCCTGGGGGTATAAAGGTGAGTAACGTATGGTCTGGCAAAGGACTGAAAATACGTATCTGAAACACCAAGATGTAACTGAGGAAGTGATGGGTGTCACAAGCGAGGTGCAGATGAACCTCCAGCAGAGCACAGAGGAGGAAGATTCTGATTCAAGTGATGGTTTTGTGACAAATAGGCTATTGGGCTTAACCCTTAAAGAAAGGGCAGAATTTAGCAGGTAGAGATTGAGGAAGGGAAAAGTAAAGGGAACGATATTTCAGTTGAGGGACGTGGATAAAGACCCAAACAAAATCTAATGCTTTTTGGAAATTGTGAGCGTCCAGGTGTGGACTGGCACACATACGGGTTCCCAGAGGGAGAGTCTGTAGTGCACAGATGCTGTAAGAGCAGGTTGGGTGGGATCATAGAGGACATGATGCCATGCTAAGGGGCGGGTGGCTATTCAGGAGGTAAGGAGGAGCCATGGGAGACTTCCGAGAGGAGGAGTATAATGACTATGAAAGGAACATATAGGCTGGACTTTCAGTAAAAATATACAATCATGTCTTGAAGCTAAACAGAATTTATTCTTGATTATCTTCAAGTGCATATAATCCATTCTGTCTTCTCTGCTAGAGGAGATAAGCACACATTAATTTTATTAGCTTTGCCGGCAAGGAAATGGCATACATCTTTGAGCACAGAAACCATTCACTTTGAAAATCCGTGACTCTTCTTTGCCAGGGCTCAGAGTGCCTCACTCGGGCCACATGTGGGCTCGTGTTTTTCAGTTTTGGCTGAATCAACTCTTTGATTTAAAAAGAAACAAACAACAAAACCTACATTTGGAAAATCTAATTGAATATATTTGTAGTCTGGCAAGATCATATATACATATTTTTTAATATATGATGGTTAATTTTGCATGTCAACTTAACTGGGTCCCGGGTCACAGGATGTCCAGATATCTGGTTAAACATTTCTGTGTGTGTCTGTGAGGGGTTTCTGGAAGAGATTAGCACTTGAATCCGTGGAGCAAAGCAGGTCGCCCTCCCCAAGGTGGGTGGGCATAATCCAATCCACAGAGAGCCCCCAAACAGAACAAAAAGGCAGAGGAAGGGAGAATTCTCTCTCTCCTTACCTGATTGCTTGAACTGGGACACTGGTCTTCTCCTGCCCTCAGATGGGGACTTACACCATCGGTGCTCCTGGTTCTCGGGCCTTCACACTCACACTAAAATTATACCACCAGCTTTCCTGGGTCTCCCGCTTGCAGATGGCAGATTGTGGGACTTCTCAGCTCCATAATTGCATGAGCCAATTCCTCATAATAAATATCTTTATGTATAAATATAGATAAATATAGATACTGCTACAGATATAAATATAGATATATTCTATTAGTTCTGCTTCTCTGGAGAATCCTAACTAATAAAAAAGCTTCACTGATGATTCTGATGAAATATATTTTTATATCTTCTTTTCAGAACCTTACAGATCTCCAACTACTCTCTTTGGAAGTCAAATTATTTTTTATACACAGTTCTCCACTTTCAAATTTGAATATACTCCAAAATAGTTTCTAAATATCTGAGTTCTGTTTCAAAGGAAAATATAAATCTGAGAAGAAGTATGCTTATCGAGGAAAGTGTTTTGACAAGGAGGCCAATGACCTGAAGTCTAGCGTTGCCTCCGACACTTGCCAGCTCTGTGACCTTGGGCAAAGGGCTATTCTCTGTTTGCCTTCGCTTTCTTGTCTGTAACATGGGAATAACCATACATGCCCCATCTTGCGAAGCAGCTATGAGGACAAAAGAAATTATAAAACGCATCCATAAAACCCTACAGACATGCAAACAATCATATGCAACTTGATCGTTTGTATAAATAAGATATTTATTATTCAACTTGCATTTTCAATGCCTTTGGGGAATTTGCCACACAAACCAAATTGTCAGTGAATCATTACTTAAAGCAAATAATTATTTTGTGTTTAGAGTCATTCTCTAATTTGTCTGTACTTTGTATTTGAATTTTGCTATTCTGAGTGCTCTGAAAATAGGGCATACTCATGTTCTTACTTAAAAGATTGCAATGATTGTGTGGAGCCCTGGACAGAAGGGAGCTCAGAAGTTGGCATTTGCCTTGGTGATGAGGAAGAAGCAGGCATCTGAAACTCCTCCAGATGGCCCCTTGGGGCACCTGGAACAAATGACTTTAATCCTCTCTGCGTAAGAAGTGATGTCATGGAAGCTAAACTCATATGACTCAAACTCAAAGCAACTCTGGGTCTCCTTAACCTCCTCTCAGATGCAGACATTGATAAACAACTTCTTACATCAATATATTTATATCACTTCTGGAAATATGGGAATAAAACCATAATCTCAAAAGAGAAAGATTAGTCTGCCAAAGTTGTGTGCTAGAAATTGTAAATAACTCGAACTTGGTTGAACTCAGCCCTGACCTCCTGCTTTTTAGGGATGGTTGAAATCCACCACCTTAAACCAAAGGTCTGGAGTTTTATTTTGCATTTGTTTGTTTTCATTTTGCTACAAAGATGCAAGAAAGAGAAAAGAACAGAATTGTGAGGACAAGGCTATGGTTTATATAAAATATGAAAGGCTAAGAGTTCTGGGAAGCAGTTAATATTATGAAAAAGCTCCTTGTTTGGAAATGTCACATTTCTAAAATGCTTTCACAGCTATTTGATACACATACATTATTATTGAGAAAAATTTCTCTTGAGGGATACACACATTTACTTTTGTATCCTTCCCAGTATGCTGCCTTGGGCATAGATGATGTCAGCAATTATTGAATCAAATTTTACATATAGAATTTTCCCCAAACCACTGATATTATCTTCCCCATATTGTAGATGAAGAGCTAGGCACACACAACTTAAGCATCTTGGATTCCAAACCCCCCCTGCCCAGCCCTCCTGCAAACAAAACTGCCCTTCCTAGACGTCAGGGAGAGGCCTCCCCGACAGTTTGATGGTGAGGTAGGCCCAGGCCAGAGGCCCAATGACGCATGAGAAACAGGCCACAGACTGGGTGGCTTAAACAACAGACATTTATTTTCTCATGGTTTTGGGGGCTAGAAGTCCAAGATCAAGGTGCTGTCAGGGTTGGTTTCTGGTGAGGCCTCACTCTGGCTTCTAAGTGGCCACCTTCTCACAAGGCCTTTTCTCTGTGTGCACACTTGGAAAGAGAGCTTTCTGGTATCTCTTCCTTTTCTTATAATGACATTGGTCCTAAAGGATTAGGGCCTCACTCTAATTTTATTTAACCTTAAATACCTCCCCGTAGGCTCTGTCTCCAAAGACAGTCACATTGGCAGCCAGGGCTTCAACACATGAATGTGGGGGCACAACGCAGTCCAAATGAGAGTGCAAAAATGCACCTGCTGTGGGCAACATGGCCCTCCTGGGCCCAGTGACTCCCTCTTGATGGTAGATTCCTCACCCTCATGGGCTATACTGACCCAGACTTTGGGCACACCTCCGTGAAGAACAAGGGAACTGTTAGGAAGACTTGTGCCTTGTGTTCTTGATCTTGTGAATGACCTTTGCTCTGCTTGTTGGTGGGTTTGCAAGTAAACCGAAGTGACCACAAACTTCAGGAGAGTCCAAACCATCATTTATGCCCATCTTCAAAACTAGACTTTCTGTCTCTTTTTTTTTTTTTTTGAGACAGGGTCTCACTCTGTCGCCCTAGAGTGCAGTGGCATCATCATAGCTCACTGCAACCTCAAACTCCAGAGCTCAAGTCATCCTCCCACCTCAGCCTCCCAGAGGGTTGGGATTACAGGCGTGAGCCACCGCACCTGGCCAAAACTAGACTGTCTCTTATGATAACTGTTTGACGAGGAAGCATGGTGCAAGGAAAAGAGCACAATGCTGGAGTTAGAAGTCCTGGGTTCAAATCCCAACTGCTTTCCATGGCTCATAAACCCCTTATGACTTCCCTGCCCCCACCCAATCATCTATCTCCCTTACTCCTTCCACCAGTGCTGGCTTCCTGCTTCTGCTCAAAACCAGCAAACATGCTCCCACCATAGGGACTTGGCAAGAGCTCTTTCCCTTGCCTAGAATGTTCTCCCTCAGATACTCACTTGGACCACTCCCTTATTGCATTTAGGACTTTATATAAATGCCACCCTTCCCAGAAGGTTCTTCTCTGACCTTGCTATCTACAGCAGTGCCCCCTCTCCACCTCCAGCAAACTCTAGCCCCAGACACTGCTTTATTTTTCCTAATAATATTTATCACTATCTGACATTTCTGTATACAGGTGCTCCTCGACTTACAATACATAGCTTACATAGCTTAGCCTCGCCTACTTTAAATATGCTCAGAACACTTACCTTAGCATACAGTTGGGCAAAATCATCTAACACAAAGACCATTTTATAATAACATGTGGAATATCTCATATAATTTGTTGAATACTATACTGAAAGTGAAAACCAGAATGGTGGTATGGGTACTTGAAGTACAGTTTCTACTGAATGCCTATCACTTTTGTACCATCATAAAGTTGAAAAATCATAAGTTGAACCATCATAAGTCAGGAACCATCTGTATATATATTTGTTTATGGTTTCTCTTTCCCACTATATTGCAAACTCCACAAAGGCAGGTTCATTAGTTCCATTTACTGCTGCATCCCATGCCTAGAATTGTCCCTGAAACAAAGAAGGTACTCAAATATTTTGAATAAATGAATGAATGAAAGACTATGAATGAATGGGGCACTTGGCCTCAGTTTCCCCTTCTACAAGACCAGTGCTCTAACCACTGAGCTATGGAGCCCACCCAGTTTCCCCTTCTATAACTCGGCTCTTCCATACTGAGGTCCAGCCTTCGGGGCCCCTGGCCTGCGCTTGGCCTCCCTGGGCCCTGGCATCTCAGGCAGAGCCTGGAGGCACCACTACCCTGCAGCTTCTATGGCCCTGACAGCTCTCCGCTTTCAGCAGACCAGGGGCAGGGCTGCTGTGTGTGTGTTAGACAAGCCGGAGAGGCCACTTCTCTGAAATGACACGGCTTCCTCATGTAATAGTATGGAGAGCATGGATGATGAAAAGCAGTGGCTCACGGCCAGCTAACATCTTAAAGGCTCAGAACAAAATGGGGAATGACAAGCAAAGTGGCCTCGAAGGCGGAGAGGTTGGGAGGGGTTTGCCAAAGACAAAGCATAAAGCAAAACTCTGTCCAGTTCATATCCGCCCAAAATAAAAGTGTTTCTGGGGTAAAGGCAGAAGACAGCAGACGAAGCAAACCAGCCCAAATGTCAGTGCGGAAAGGCAGAGATGGCAGTGCCATGAAGTGAGGCTTGCTCACTGCTCTCTCCAGCGCCTAGAGCGGTTCCTGGCACAGCACGGGCACTCGGTCTATGGGAAGGTGTGTTTCGAGGGCACGTTGTAGGGATGTGAGGGGAGGGACCTAGCAAGGGTGGCACACTGGAAGGCAGATGCACAGGGACAGCGTCAAGTGAAGAAGCTACTTAAAGAGGCATCACTGATGAGACAGAAAGTCAGGCAGCCATGGGGTCACACCCTGGTCCCATCCATGACTGAGGGCTGCGGGCACCTGGCAAGTTACCTAATTCCTTTGTGCCTGATTTTTCTCATCTGAAAAATGGGGATGACATTGCTTACTTTGTAGATTGCACCTTAATTATCAGTGAGAGAGCCCAGCATGGCCCTGGCACATGACAAGCCACACACAGGAGAGAGGAGGAAGGAAGAAGGACCTAAATGGAGAGGCGGGTTTAGGCAGGGAGGGAGCAGTGTCAGTGGACAGGAGGATTCAGGCTGGGCAGACAGAGGGAAGCACAGGGAAATGAGGGTTAAAAAGAGGTCTGAGAGAGTCCAAAGGATCAAGGAGAAGGAGCTTGTACCAGGGGAGGCCAGGGATGAGCAGTACAGGAGGAAGAGGAGGAAGAGGAAGCTGGCAACTCATATTACAGAGACCTTTGACAGAGACCTTGTCAGAGATCTAGGGACACAGTCTCCCTGGTGCTGCTGCTGGAGCGTTGGCTCTGGTGGCTGTAGATGGTGGCCTAGGGGTGCCCTTGTGCCACCTGAGTACCGAGAGCTGTGCTGGGCAGACTCCAGGTAATTCAGCCCCGCAGGAGATGCACAGGTCTCAGCAGGAGGCCGCAGTTTGTTAACACAGGATTCATCAGGCCCGGATGCCTGCTGGGGAGGAGATGGAAGCGAGTAAATGCATCTCATCATCAAAAGCAGGAAGGAAATGAAACATTTTGGAAGTCATTGAAAGGCATGTTAATTTCAAATAAAATTTTGGTTAACCAACTGCTCTCTGAGTAACTTCTTGATTTTGCACATTGAAGACAGACATTACCCTGACATACATTAGAAGGTCCATGATCTCAGGCTTGTTCCAACTGTGCAAAGTCTGATTCATCTCATCAATTACTTGATTTGCTGTCAGGTTCTCTGCAAGCTGAGTAAAACTTCTCATACCCCCATGTCAGACACTTTCTCCAAGGACCAGGGTACCTCCTACAGCGTCCAGTGTTCCAGGCTGTTCCAGAAATTTGGGATGAGATGCTGCTACAGCCTACCCCCAACTTCCCACTTATAAATCCACAGGAAACAATGTGATCACTGTAGCTTATGGAATGCCTAGGTCAAAACTCTTGACAAAATACTAAGGTGTTGTTTGTACTTTTCTCTCCCATTGTTTCATCAGTAGAGTTTTCTAGAGGCTACGTGATGTGTGATATCACAACAGGCTGAATGCAGAAACAGATACACAAACCCAACTGCCTTCTCCTAAAGAGATTTGCAAAAATGGAAAACACTGTCACCCTTCTGACAAAATATTTTATTTTGAAAATATAGTTATCATTCTTAAAAAACTTTTTTTGTGTTAACATGTGATAGGCTTATTAATTTTTTTCACTAACCAAACAAAAATTTTAATTAGAAATTCAATTGAAAAATACATCTTAGTTCCTAATTGATAGCTAGAACCTACATGAGCAGAAGCTCTTTGAGTCCTCAACCATTTTTAAGAGTATAAACAGGTTTTAGAACCAAAATGATTGCAAACTGCCGACCTGCTGCTTTCCATGTGATCATGGACCTGCCTGTTGCGTATGGTCTCTTCAGTGGAAGGAACAGATCTGTACAACGGAGCCAACATCTCCAGCTCACAGAGACAAAAGGAGGCTCAGGGGAAACCCACACCCCTAATGACAGACAAAGCTGGGACCGGACATGCTCACTTCCTCACTCTACCCACCTATCGCGCGGCCTCCTAACACCCACTGGGGCAAAAAGGTGTTTTATAGGAGGAAAAGAAAACTGCAACAATTAGAGATTTTGCAAAGGGCAAACTTCACTCTCCAATGCCTTCTGAAAAGTATTTTCTGTGTTGTTTGGTCTCAAGGAAAGGAAACCAATTTGGTTCACAAAGAGGTATCTGTCCCTGGCGCAGCCTGGGCGCACCGCGTCTGCACAGCGCCCTCTGCTGGCCCCTGTCTGCTGCAGCTACTGCTCTGTCCAGTCTGGACACCTTAGATAGACGCAGGGCCCCTTTCCGGAGAGGCCCTAGGCATCGCTGGCACCTTACCAGGGCTTGGGAATTCCTCCAGCGGCAACCATGCTTTTATACCACTAGATGAGGCTGCCTACAATAGCTAACTCTCCCTGGGGGCCTCTCCTGGTTTGCAGCTCCATTTTTCTGCAATATTATCCACATCCAGAGCTCAGAACACACACAAAGAACCACTTCTCCACTCCTGTCATTTGAGTAGGAAGCCCGACACGAGCCTAGGACCCACGCAAACCTGACTTTGAAACCAGGCCCACCGCCCTGTATGTAGCTCGGCAACTTACTCAGGCTTTCTGAGCCCTGCTCCTCTCAGTTGTAAAATGGAAATGTGATAATTTACTTCGCAGGGTTATTGGGAGCCTGAAGTGAGACAACCTGGCACAGGGTGGACGGTGCTGGTTTCTGGTTTCCCACTTGTGCTCTGGGCTGCGGGAGGAGCCTGTCCTCTGTACATGGAGTCGCTGTCACCCGGCGAGACCTTGGGCTTCATGAATCCTCACCACAAGCCTGGTCTTCTCGTCTTCAGCTCCCGCCATGGGCCAGGCACTTGTGGGACTCTCAGGATATAAAGTCAAAGGATGCTATGGTCCCTTCTTTCAGTGGGCTTACAGTTTAATGCAGTGCTTCCCAACTTTTTCAAGATCATTCTTCCCTTAAGACTTCCTTTTTTTTTTTTGGAGACAGAGTCTAACTGTGTCACCTGGGCTAGAGTGCAGTGGCATCATAGCTCCTGAGCTCAAGTGATCCTCCTGCCTCAGCCTCCTGAGTAGCTGGAACTACAGGCATGTGCCACCACATCCAGCTAATTATACTGTTTTTTTATAGAGACAGAGGCTTGCTATATTGCCTAGACTGGTCTCCAACTCCTGTCCTCAAGTGAGTCTCCCGCCTTGGCCTCCCAAAGTGCTGGGATTACAGGTGTGAGTCACCGCTCTTAGCCCAAAAAGACTTTTAAAAACTGTTATTTTTTAGAGCAGTTTTAGGTTCACATCAAAATTGAGCAGAAAGTACAGAGATTCCCCACAAACCCCCTGCTCCCCTCCAACAGCCTCCCCCACTGTCAACACCCCCCCCCCCCGAGTGGTGCATTTGTTACAATCGATGAACCTACACTAACATATCATTATCACCACAGTGCATAGTATGTTAGGGTTTAATTGTGCTGTTGTACATTCTATGGGTTTGGACAAATGACATACCCACCATTTAAAATCTTTGGAAATGCTAAACTAGATTTGTCTCCTTAGAGGACATGCACCCACAGTCCAGATAAAGGCCCATGGGGAAGGGGAGAACATGGGGGGTATTATTTGCCTATGGCCAGTGATTTTTGCCTATCCCAAAAGATGTCCATGTCCTAATCCCTGGAAATTTACAAGGCAAGAGGGACTGCAGATGTGATGAAGTTAAGGCATTTGAGATGGGGAGATAATCCTGGATTATGCAGGGAGGCCCAATGTAATCACAGAGTCCTTGTAAGTGACATTAAGAGGCAGGAGAGTTGTAGAGGAGCTAAGATGACAGAAGCAGGGGTTGGCGTCAGAGAGATTTGAAGCTGTCAGGCTGCTGGTTTTGGAGATGGGGCAGGGCGGCCATGAGCCAGGAAGGGAGGTGGCCTCTAGAAGGTGGGAAAGGCAGGGAAACAGGTTCTCCCAAAGCGCTTCCAAAAGGAACACGGCCCTGCCAACATCTTGATTTTAGCCCAGTGAGACATGTGTTGGACTTCGGACCTCCAGAACTGTAAGCGAATGAATTTGTGTTGATTTGTCACAGCAGCAATAGGAAACTAATACAAGCTCAGGGAAGTGGACACCCCCAGGGCTCAGAGCATTCCCAGTTGGCTGGACCATGAAAGCCAACCCAGTACAAAGAAGCAGGAGTCCTGCTGGTGGGGCCTTCAGGGTGACAGCAAAGGATGTTGGCTGAGCTGTGTCAGGGCCATCAGAAGCCTCAGCATGGTCACTTAAGCTGCAGGGTGCTGCCAGTTTGATCAGCTGTGATGGCCACAAGTGAAGAGCTGCTACCAGCGACCTTGATCCACGCAATGACTCCCAGATGAGCAATGGTGCAATGAATGCTGCAGTGAGGTGGTGGTGAAGCCCAGGGAACGGAGGGACCCGGGAGTTCTCAGAGAGGCCAAGAGAGGATTACAGCAAAGACTCGGGAGGAGACAGGCCATTATAACGGAGCAGGATGGAGGGCACAGAGGGCAATGACAGTGACTAAGCACCTGCTGTGTGCTGGGAGCCGTGCTAAGCCAGGCCCACCTTATCCCACTGAATCTTCACAACCATTCTAAGAGGTAAATGCCACAATTAGTCTGACATTTCTGGTGAAGATGCTGAGATTTCCAAAGGTTAATTTTGCCCACAAGCAAAAACTAGCAAGTAAAAGATCTTGATTTCTGTTCAATGCCTCCTTCTCCCTATCCTTTTTCTTTTAATCATGTTAAAGAACGAACATGAGCTTTGGTGAGAGCAAGACTTGTGTTCAAATCCAGTACTACCACTCTGTCCCCTCAGCCTTGTAACTTAACCCCTGCAAGCCTTCGTTTCTCATGTGCATGACGGTGAAAATAATATTTCTCTGTAGGAGAAATAGAGTGCAGTAGTTAAAATCGAGGGTTCGGGAGGCTGACTATGCTGCATTTGAATCTTGGCTCAGCCACTTATAAGCCGTGTGACATTAGGCAATGTGTTTAATCTCTCTGTACCTCAGTTTACTCATCTGTGCAATGAGGACAGTGTTTCATTATTGCCCTAATGGGGCTGGTGTAAGGTCAAATGGAATAGTATATACAGCTCTTTGCACAGTGCCTGGCTCACAGGGAGTGGTACCCACAGCAGGGCCGAGAGGACTGAGATGGGGAGTAGAGCGGGCCTGGAGTGATCCTGGGCCCCCAGAGGAGCTCAGTCAATGGTAGCTGCTGTTTTTCTCTGTGGTGGGTGGGAAGCAGCCCCAGCGAGAGGCCAGAAGTCCTGGCAGTGGGAATGGGATGATGCCTGTGTGTTCAGGGGCCGATTGCTGGGAAGGGCTGGGGCTGCAGTGTCCCTTGAGGGTGACAAAGAACGGCTGAGGCTGGGATCAGGTGGCACAAGCCGGATCCCCACAGCACGAGGAGCTGTGGGGGCACCCCAATCCCGGGCTCCACCTCCTCATCCATTTTTGGACCCAGCAATTTTGGGCAGAGCCGCCTGAGACAAACTGCAGGTCTTGGCCCCCGTCCCTTGCTGGGGGGCATTAGGGCCAGAAACTGGCTTCCTATTGTCATGAACACCATTTGCTTCATAAACTTGGATTTTTGCATTTCAGCCATCCTCAAAATGAGGCACCTGTGGCATCGAAATTATTGTTTTCCTTATGTAAGGGCTTATTTATCACATTATCCTATTTGAAGTGATTATTCTCATTCATCAAATGAATTTAATTAATTTTCATATTTCAAGAGCTTGATAGCTGCTAACTATATCCACTTGGCCAGTAGCTCCATAAAACAATCTGTGTTTTTCCCTCTTGCATTTATTTGCATCCTAAAAGGCTGGATTTACTTATCTGGAGTGAAACTGCTCTGCATGCCAGGCCATTCTGGCAGGCTCTCCGGAAGGAAGAGAAGATGCGAGGACAACACAGCTCAAGAATTTGCGGCAAGCAGATGAACACTAAGACCACTGTTTTAGCCGACTGAAGAGGGCAGAAGGGAGAAGGCACTCTGTGAAGGAGACAGCATCTTTCCCTCCAGATTCCGGGAGCTGGCCTGGGGCTGCCAGACCCCGCAGCAGGGACAGTCGCAGGCAGCATCTGCCCACAGGCAACTTCAAAGGCGCCTTCCACTCTGGGGAGCCTGTGCCTGACTGTGTTTGTCTGGAGAAACTTGCCAATGGCTTTTCCACATTTGTTATCCCCTTGCCTCAGAGGAAGCCCATGTCTGGGAATGCTTTCATGCCAATCCAGGCCATTCCAGAGGTCCTGTTCAGGGGCATGCTACCTTCAGGGATGACTTTCTTAGGGCTCCATCTGGGTGTTTGGGGACATCAACACGTACAGCAGCATTTATTCCCAGAGTGGCCCAAGGGTAGTGCCAGAAAGTGCTTCAAAACAAAAGGACAAGCCTACTATTGGATTTATGTGATGCAAAATTAGACTGATATCTATCACATAACATATTATCATGTGTCTATAAAATTTATTTGTCTATATATATACACGCTAACAGAGATGGAACATTAAGGTGCAATTTCTTCAGAGCTCCAGCAAGATTCTACCATCAACCCTCTGTAACCTATAATCAGTGCTCTGATCAATTAAATTATAATTATAAACTAATACTACTTTCGTACTCACCCGGTACTTTCCAACATCCTCCACAACTGAATGTTGATACAGACTGTCCCAGGTTATTAACCACTTTCACATGTGCTTGATCCTCACTCCAGTCTGGTTTTCAAGTGCGAAGTCTAAGGCTAAGAGGGTCAGAGATGTGCCCAAGATCAGGGAGCTCCCAGTGGGTGGAGCTAGAGTCGGCCAGGTCTTCCCAATAGCATTTGCTATTTCTTTTGTACAATTATACCTTTTGGGAGCTCAAAAATGTTGAGAACTTGTGGTGGTCATAAGAAGAATGGTTATCATTTATTCAACTTAAACCTTATGCCAGGCACTGTACTGGGCACTTCTATGTACTTCTCATGTAGTTAGAAGTAATTTATTAATAAATAAATAATTTTCATATTTCAAGAGCTTGATAGCTGCTAACTATATTCACTTGGCCAATACCTCCATAAAACAATCTGGGTATTTTTTTTTTATGCTCACTCTTAGAGGTAAGTAGCATATTTCTCATTTTATAAATGAGGAATCTGAGGCTCAGAGAGGTGAACCAACAGGCCCAGGGATCACACAGCCACATCTGGTGAAGCCAAGTTTGAACTCAGCTCTGTCTGACTCCAAAGCCCATGCTCTTTCCAGTTGGCTAAGCTACCTATCAGTCATTTTCACTTTAGTGAAAATTTAAGTCAACGCTGCTACATTTTCTGTAGTAGCAGTATTATATAGTAGTATTTGCATTTTACTATGCTTCTAATTTTAGAATGAAAGGACTGTTCCCTGTTCTTGAAATATTCCAAGCTCCCTTATTGTCTCTGAAAATCACCCCGCAGAGCTGGCCGGCTGAGGCTGCTGGTAGCACAACTTCAGCTCTTTGGGGAGTCAAACGGTCTCATCTGGAGAGTGGTGCATGGTCAGCACAGCAGAGAAAGCGTGAGTTCTAGAGGCAGAACACCTGAGTCTGAGTAGCCCTGCTCTTGAGGAGCTATGTGACCTTAACAACTTCTTTACCCTCTTGGGGACTCTGCTTCCTTCCTTGAAAAACGGGGATTAAATTAGATAGTGTGTCTGTGTGAATTGCAAAGCCAAAAAAAGAACATATTCTTTTGTGTTCTCTTCCAGAGTCAAGGCTCCCTTCCCCCTTCTCCGCCCAACTGCTCCGACTAAGCACTAATGACCGCTGGGGCCCGCGCACGTTAAGCAGCCTTGCCGTGCTGAAGGCCTTTGGCTGCGGGATGCACCTGTCATTTCCTGCAGGAGCTTCCAAAGCTCTTCACTGAAAAACTGCCTTAAATGCAAAGGCTGTTTTGTGTTAAGAAACAACTTTGCTCACCCTAGGAGCAGCTCCGGTTCTACAGGCCCCGATGGCACACGCGGAAGGAAGCCAATGTATCTCCGCAGATGCTCAGGACGTGAGTTACGGGAGTTACGGGAGTGACAGGAGGCCACCTGGTGTGGGCTTCAGAGGTGGATGGAGTCCAGCTTCCTAGTTTCCCAGGGGTGGTATCAGCCAAGACGGCTTCACCTCTCTAAGCCTCCATGTCCTTATTTGTGTAACAAAGTTAACCATGTCCACCTTTCAGGGCTTCTGCAAGTATTGCAGATAATACTAAGGAGATGCCTTAATATTAAGGCGTGTGTTTGTAACAGACACACAGGCAGGAGTGCATCCTGTCAGAAAAGGCTCTGTCAAGAAAGAGGGGCTCTGCAAGAGTCCTCTGGGTCCGCCCTTTTCAGAAATCTCACCCAGCTGTTCTCCAGCTCGGGAATGTATGAAGATGACAAAGCAATTTGATAAAAATGGCTGAACCGACATGCATTAATGAGAAAAATATTCAGACACTTCTGTCTGGGGACCCCTACAGGACTTTGGAACTAACCTCGTGTTTCTCCTCACTGAGGACCGAGGATTGCCCCGCCGTGGTGGGCGCCATACAGAGGCCCACCCTGTAATGTTTCTTTGCCACATGCTACAGACCCTCTTGTGTCTTATGTCAGATTTTCCCTCATCACTTATGTTCAACGTCTTGTCTCAGAGCTGGGAATGCTGACTTCTTAGCATTCGGCAGCTTATGCAATTGCTCAAAATGCAGGTTTTAAGTCCTGTGTCATTACCTAATTGATTTCTGCAAAAGGCTTTGCTTTCCTCGACGATGCTCTGTGAACGCTCGATGCTGGCTTCTCAGTCTGAGTGGATGTGCACCCCACATGCACCCCCGGCACTTCCTGTGTAAATGATTCCCGGGAAATCGCAGCTCAGCCACATGGGTGTTGGTTGTTTTATATGCAGTTTTCTGTGGTTTCATTATAGCCTGTATGACTTTGGACCCAAGGTTACAGAGAAGGAATGAAACATGATAAAGCCTCTAGATCATGTTTATTGTTCAGGCACGTAAGTGAGCCAGAGCTAAATCCCAAGCTCTGGCTACGTGCAGGGGACTGTGCTAAATAAGGTGACGCATTTGTACAGTAGACATATGGTGGGGACAGAGTGGCAGACACAGACGTCATGGGCTGAAATGGAGAAAGTAAACTGGTCAATGTTTGCAATGTGGCAAATCAGATATAAATGAGAGAACCTGTGTTCAGGTTCAGAGACGGTTTCTCGGAGCTGAGAATGAAGTGAGGGGTATTCCAGGATTTACAGGAATTGAGGGAACAGAAAGGTCAACACGGGGAAGCATTGTAGGCAGATGGAACAGCTCGAGCAAAGGCACGGAGGTAGACGTGGGCCCAGTGTGTTAGAGGCACTGAGAGGCTGTCAGCTTATGTGGTTTGTTTATTTTAGGAGAATAGTGGGAATCAAGTTTGTAAAGACAAATTGGGAGGCCGACTTTTAAGGTGGCGAGTGTGGCCTTATTCCTTTACACAGTGAAGTCACTGGAGTTTCTGAGCAGACAAATGGCCGACAGAAAGTGGTGTTGGGGGAAAATGATATTGGCAGCGGTGTTCAGAAGAGGGCACATTAAGGAGCAAAAGGAGACCTGAGGCAGGAGGGATCATTAGAGGACTATTGCAAGGAACTGATCAGAAATCATAAGAACCCGGCCGGGTGCGGTAGCTCATGCCTGTAATCCTAGCACTCTGGGAGGCCGAGGCAGGTGGATCGTTTGAGCTCAGGAGTTCAAGACCAGCCCAAGCAAGAGTGAGACCCCGTCTCTACTAAAAATAGAAAGAAATTATATGGACAACTAAAAATACATACAGAAAAAATTAGCCAGGCATGGTGGCGCATGCCTGTAGTCCCAGCTACTCAGGAGGCTGAGGCAGGAGGATTGCTTGAGCCCAGGAGTTTGAGGTTGCTGTGAGCTAGGCTGACGCCATGGCATTCTAGCCCGGGCAACAGAGCAAGACTCTGTCTCAAAAATAAATAAATAAAAAAGAAATCATAAGAACCTGAACTAGGATGATATTAATAATAGAGAGAAAGAGAAATAGACGATGCATTAAACACAAGTTAAAGAGCCAGCCGAGAGTGGACTTGAAGGGATGGCAGGAAAAGCAACAACATCATAGGTCAGAGGCAGAATATCCAGAGCTTGTTTGCAGGATGATGTACCATCTGCTTAAACAAGTTAAATTTGAGGTTTGTGAGGCAGCCAGCAAGTGGAAGGTGAAAATGTCCAACAAGTTGCTGGAGATTTGAGACGGAGCTCAGGACTGAATTCTGGGCTGCAGAAGTGATCTGGGCATCACTCAGGTGGAGGGGATAGCTGAGGTTATAATGGCTTTTGTGTGTGCCTGTTGACAGGTTGTGTGCGCCTGTGTGACATCTAAGGCAAAGGGGAAGACTGCAGGAGAACCCTAAGGGTTCACAGAGATGCCTCCGGGGAAGCTGAAGGCGCAGAGGGGCTCCAAGTTCCCCTGGCACCATTCAACCTGAGCAGGTCTGTGTTTTTCACTTACTGAGTTTTGTGATGGGATAGGATTGAATTTGAAGAAAAGTTTCCCTTATTAAAAAAAAAGTTTGAAAATCAATGGTTGGGGATTTGGCCTACCAGAAATAAAAGCAGAGACATTATTATTGACAGTGGCAAAACAAAACAAAAACAAAAAAAAAAAACTAGAAGAAACCTGACAGTCCATCAATAAAGGAGCACTTGAGTAAACTGTGACATAGCCATTGCGAACAAGGCAGCTGTTAAACATAATCAACAAGAGCTGCGCATGTAAATTGACCTAACAGGAGTGGATGTCCACAGTGTATTGTTAGGGGCCAGAAGCAAGTTTCAGGGTAATGCATATGATAAAATAAAATGAAAAAAGAAACAGAGACCTAAGCACTTTTGTATTAATATGTGCTGATGGGAGAGATGGGAAGGACTCCACACCAGACTTCTGTTTCTTCAGGCACTGGAATGAAAAGAGGGCAGGTGATTTCCACATTTGAAAGAAGAGACTTCTGTATTGTGGCAGGGGTTACTATGAGCATGTATTTTTCTTTTCTTTTTTTTTTTTATTTGAAAATAAGTATAGATTCACCCGAAGTTGCAAAAATAGTACAGAGAATCCTGTGTTCCCTTCATTCACTTTCCCCCAATGGTAACAAACCAAAGCTAGCAAATTGACATTGGTACAATCCATAGACACTATTCAGATCTCTCCAGTTTCATGTGCACTTGTGTGTGTGTGTGGATAGTTCTGTGCAAAGTTATCACATGTGTGGATTTATGTAACCACCACCACTATCAAGATGCACAAGGGTCCCATCACCACAAAGACCCCTCATGCTACCCCTTTATAGTCACACCCACTGTTCCCTGGCAACCTGTCCTCCATTTCCATAATTCTGTTATTTCAAGAATGCTATATAAATGGAATTAGATCATATATAACCTCTTGAAATTGGCTTTTGTTTCCATTCAGCATAATTTCCTTGAGAGCCATTCAAGTTCTTGCATGTGTCAATAGTTCATTTCTTTTTATTGCTGAGTAGTATTTCATGGTATAGAGGTACTACTGTTTATTTAACCATTTAGCCATTGAAGGACATATGGGCTGTTTCCAATTTGGGTCTATTACAAATAAAGCTGCTGTGAACATTTGTGTACACATATTTGTGTGGTTATAACTTCTCATTTCTCTGGGATAAATGCCCAGAAGTACGATTGCTGGGTTATAAGATAAGCATATGTTTAGCTTTTTAAGAAACTGCCAAATTATTTTCCAGAGAGACTGTATAAGTTTACATTCCTACCAGCAATGTACAGATAGACCAATTCCTTATCATCCTTGCCAACATTTAATATTATTTCTATTTTTAGATTTTAGCTGTTTTAATAGGCATATAGTACTATTTGATTTGCATTTCCCTAATAGTTAATAATGTTGAACAAATTTTCGTGTTCTTTTTTTTTTTGCCATCTGTATAGCCTTTGATAAGATGTGTGTGCATTTTCTGATTGAATTTTTAAACTTTTTTATTGTTGAGTTTTGTGAGTTCTTTATATATTTTAGATAAGAATCTTTTGTCAGATATGTGGTTTGAGGATATTTTCTTCCAGGTCAGATCTTTTCCTTTCATCCTTTTAATAAGGTCTTTTGCAGAGCAAAAGTTTTTCATTTTGATGAAGTCCAACCTATTGATGTTTTTTATTTTATGAATTGTGCTTTTGGTATCACATCTAAGAGCTTTTCACCTAGGCCTAGGTCCTGAAGATTTTCTCCTATCTTTTCTTCTAAACATTTTATGGTTTTGTTTTATATTTAAATTTATGATCCATTTTGGATTAATTTTCATTTAAAATGTGACGTTTTGGGTTTTTGTCTTGTTTCATTTTGCGTATGGATGTTCTATTGCTCCAGTACCATTTGTTGAAAAGATTATTCTTCCTCCATTGAATTGCTTTTGCACCTTTGTCAAAAATCAGTTAATTTGTGCATCAAAAGATACTATCAACAGAGTAAAAAGCAACCCACAGAATGGGAGAAAGTATTTGCAAATCATATTTGAGTTAATACCTAGAATGTGTAAAGAACTCCTAAACAACAACAGTACCACAACCTGACTCAAAACTGGGCAATGAAATGGAATAGACATCTCTCCAAAGAAGATATACAAATGGACAACAAGCACATGAAAAGATGCTTGACATGATCAGGAAATTCAATTCAAAACTGCAATGAGATATCATCTCACACCATTAGAATGGCTCCTACCAAAAAAAAAAATTAAAAATAAGTTATAAAGAGTGTGGAAAAATAGGAACCCTTATGAACTGTTAGTAGGAAAGTAAAATAGTATAGCCACTGTGAAAATCAGTATGGTGTTTCCTCAAAAAGTTAAAAATAGAATTACCGTATGATCCAACAATTCCATTTCTTGGTATATACCCAAAAGAATTGAGAGTGGGATCTCAAAGAAATATTTGTACACCCATGTTCATAGCAGGATTATTTGCAATAGCTAAAATGTTGAAGTGACCTAAGTGTCCACTGATGGATGAATGGATAAGCAAAATATGATATATCCATATGATGTGGTTTGAATGTGTCCCCCAAAGTTCACACGTTGCAAATTTAATCCGAGAAGCAACAGTGGAGCTTTTAAGAGGAGATTAGGTCACAAGAGTTCTGCCCTCATAAATAGATTACTGCCATTCTCATGAGAGTGGGCTATCACGGGAGTGGGTTTCCAATTAAAGGATGAGTTCATACCCATTCCCCTTGCTCTCACCCTCTCTTGCCCTTCCACTTTCTGCCATGGAATGATATGACACAATCAGATGCCAGTACCATGTTCTTAGACTTCTCAGGCTCCATAAATATGAGCCAAACAAATTTCAGTTCATTATAACTTACCCAGTCTTTGGTATTCTGTTATAGCAGCATAAAATGGATTAAGACACTATGCAGTGGGATATTATTCACCCTTTAAAAGGAAAGAAATTTTGTAATATGCTACAACATGGGTTAACCTGGAGGACACTATGCTAAGGGAGATAAGCTAGTCATAAAAAGATAAGTACTGTATAATTTCACTTACATGAAGGAATTAGAGTAGTCAAAATCATAGAGACAGAAAGTAAAAGGGTGGTTGTCAGGGTTGAGGGGAGGGACTTATTTCATGGGTATAGGGTTTTAGTTTTACAGCATGAAAAGAGTTATGGCGATGGATGGTGGTGATAGTTACACAACATTATGAATGTGTTTAGTAACACTAAGCTATACACTTAAAATGGTTAAAATGGTAAATTTTATGTTACGTGTATTTTATATAGAATAATAAGAAAATCATCTGAATATGTTTCCATGGGGCTATTCCTCAATTCTTTATTCTGTTCCATCAATCTATGTTTCCATCCTTTCACCAACATCACTTTGTCTTGATTACTGTAGTATGTAGTAAGTCTTAAAATTGGGTAGAGTAATTCCTTCTATTTCATTCTTTTTCAAAATTGTTTTAACTATTCTAGTTTCTTTATCTTTCCACACAAATTTTAGAATAAACTTGTCTATAGCTATAAAAAATCTTTCTGGGATTTTGATAGGTGCTGCATTAAATCTATAAATCAGTTTGGGGAGAAGTGATATCTTAATTTTGTTGAGTCTTCCAATCCATGAACATAGTATGTCTCTCCATTTAGAGTTTCTTTGAGTACTTTCATCATCATTTTGTAGTTTTCAACATGTTTTATTTTTATTTGAAAAATCTAATAAAGTAATTTTTAAGTCATTGATTTAGGCAATAAGTACAGAGACAGAGGGGTTTTGAAATGGAACCAGTGCCAAAAGCAAATGCTGTGTGTTTGTCTTTCCCCCAGCCAAGGAGCACCCAGGGCCACTACCAGCTCAGGGTAAGGCGTAGAGGCTTGGAATCTCCTAAGTGGGAGACCCACAAATCCTTTAACCAAGAAGGGCCTACATGAGATTCCCAATTTCCCATCCAATCATGGAAAGGGAATGTATATAAATTTGAAATTACCCAACAACTAGAAATTGAATCCTAGAAAGTATGCTCATAACAATCTGTTCAGATGTCACATCCATTGTGTTAATATATTCTTCATAACCATCTCTGAGTACCTCTCCTTGCTGTCAAAGAATCATAGTGGTGAACAAAGATGGACAGAGAATTCAATTACTTACCATTTTTTCCAACTACAAAGTCAGTAAGATTCATCTTCCAGTGAAGTCTATTATATTCCCTTCCACTGGGGACAGAGCTGATGTTTGGAGCTAACACCAGCAAAGATCATTTTATCTCTTACAATTTTTGCAAAGAATAAAACTGAACCAAGCCCAAATATTAAGAGTTTTGTTTTAAGTTCTCATCTTCCACATGATGCAACGGAGAAAACTATATTGGAATTCAGAAAAAACAAACAAAGATGGAAATATTATACCCATGAAGAATAAGGCAAACCAAATTATATTGTACCTGAAAGAGACAGAATTTTGTTTTTAAGGGAAATAAGATTTCTCCAGCAGATATAATTTTTGGCTCTTTTGTCACAAACAAATCACTAAGAAGCAATAGCATGTTATTATTGCACAAAGCAACTCCTGAAGAGAAGAAAATGATGAGTGGGCATTGTCATACCAAGCTTTTGTTCAGGCTTATAAAATATATTGAAAAACACCAAGACAAACATCTACTCAAACTTCATTCAGAAACCCACAAATAAATAGAGGAGACTCCAAGACCAAAAAATATGAAATATCAGACAATAGAATATTGGTCTCCATGAGCATAACTACAAATTTTAATAGTAAGTCATCAAAAATAAATGTGTTACACCTACTACTTGAGACTACTTGAGAGCATTCAGGATGGATACTAGAAGAAGAAATGGGCACAGTAGCCAGGACAGTCCAAAGTCGGGGCATTTGGAATGAAGCCCTAGGGAAAGTCACTGTGAAGAAATGTCACTTCCTAGGTGAACATTGTGAATTTCTTGGCAATTTTTTTTTTGAGACAGTGTCTTGCTCTGTCACCCTGGCTAGAGTGCAGTGGGATCATCATAGCTCACAGCAACCTCAAACTCCTGGGCTCAAGTGATCCTCCCACCTCAGCCTCCAAAATAGCTGGGACTGCAGGTTCACACCACCATTCCTGGCTAATTTTTTTATTTTTTTACACAGACGGGATCTCACTATGTTGCCCAGGCTGTTGTTCTTAAATTCTTAACCACCACACTATGAAGGAGGTGTAATAGAAAGCTAACTATCAGGGAGAGAATAGGAAAATTGGTGCCAAGTCTCCCACATTCCATAGCAAGGTGCCATAGCAATTTCCCCTTTTGGATTTGTAACACAGCCCCGCGCCCACCCTGCCACTGACAATGGAAGACTCCCCTTGTAATAACTCGTCAGGAAGGCTCACGTAAAGGAACGCCATCATTAGGGGAGAGTGTCTGTATGCAGAGAGAAAGGGCCAGGGAGGGAAGATTTGAGTAAGAGACAACAAAACGCTGAAGAAACATCCTGGAAGCTCTGGAACAACCACTTTAATCTGAACCAAAGGATTAAGTTTGAAAAGTCTAACAGGAAAGTCCGAGTGTCTGCAAGGGCCCAGGTGAAGTGACCCACGTAGGCTAATAGTAGACAGAAGAGATAAAAATGATCAGGCAACAGTTCAGTCATTGTGTGAAGCCAAGTCCAGTGAACATAAACACACTGCACACCTGTAAAAGGCCTAACTCTTGATTTGGTAAAATGACTTTGCCTATTAAGCATCTGCCCAACAGGATTGTGCCAAAGGCCATTAGAGGGGCAGCACCTTGGAGAAACAAAGGAAGGTGGCATTCCCAAAGTCTTATATGTTAGCGAAGAGCCCCTAATTCCTTCACCCCACTTGTGGAAGGTACTAGGAGCAAACAGGGAGCCGTCTCTTCAGTCGATTCCATTACAGTGGTTTCCTTCTGTGCTGCTATGTTTAATGGGAAAATAAGATTCATCCTTCCAAATTCCAGCTTGGTGACTGCATCAGGTTGTCACATGTAGTGCTATGATGTCTGGACCACCACGTGCCACCGGACAGTTCCCAGGCCAGGCACGGCTGAGCCTGCGGCTATGACAGCGTCATTGCCAGGCTTCCCACCAGGGCCCAGGACAGCTTTCCTATGTCCATTTCAGGCCACAAAGGGGAAAAAGTTCTTTCTTCCCACCTGACTCTCAGAGCTGTTCTTCTGCAAAGCAGTGTTCTTTTCAGAATGGGGTAGCCGGGTATAGAAGGCAAAAGCCAGTACCCAGATGAGCCAACTCTTTGGTACCTGCCTGAAGCCATTCAGTCATGAGAGAGTTTCCCTGGGACTCAGCACCCACCTGGGACCTCTGGTGCCTCATGCCTGCTGCTTACTCTGCCTGACATGTCCTGCCCTCCTCCCCTCCTTCCCTGGACCTGCGCAATTCCCGTTCATCCCATAGGAATGACCTTGGCGATCATCCCCAGGAAGTCTACCTGACTGCCCAAAGGCCATTAATGTATATATGGTCCCTGTGCACCCTGTGCTCACCCTACTACAGCATACATCAAGCTGTGTTGCAATTTCTTTTCTTGCTTTTCTTTTTCTCCCACTAGACTATAAGCTCCATGAGGGAAGGGACTGTGTCTGGACCATGGCTGATAACCAGTGTCCAATCAACAAATGCCTCGTGGGATGAGCGCATGCTGGAACCTAGCAGGTGTGCAGACTTGAAGAGCATCATTCAGGAGTGGTGTGGTCAAGAACACAGTCACTGATGTCAGGCAGTCCTGCCAGAGTCCCGCCACTCTGTAGCTAAGTGATGATGTTAGACCAACCTAAACCTTTATTCTCTCATTCCTAAAATAACAGCCACAACAATAACTAATGGTAGTAATCATTTGTGTTATTGTTGTCACAGTATCTCCCTCAGGATTAAAATAAAGATTAAGTGAGATATTCTAAGCACTTAAAATAGAACTTGGCACATTCTAAAGGCTGGGCTAATATTGGCAATACTCCCTCCCCTCTCCCAAAGCCAGCCTAATTCTTCTTCTGCTACCAGGGTCCATTTTGAAGAGAAAAATCCCAAATTTAGAAAATCCCCAAATTCCTACTTAATGAAAATGAAATGGAATTGTTTTTCAAAGGTAGGCTCCCCTCTGCCAGAAGCACGTAGACCGTCATCTTTTACAAAGATGAGTAAATAGAATATCACATTGTCATCCGGAATGATTCACAGCAGCAGAGTCACTCGAACTGTTTCTCAAGACCCATTTCTTACTCATCGCGAAACTCGCCATTAGGTGGCAGCCGAGCTGGGGACCCTCCTAGAGAGGAGCGGCCTGACCTTTGCAGGCAGAGCCGCCACCGCCACCGCCACCGGAGCCCCCACGCTGCAGAGAAGCGAACGTCTGACTCATCCAGGGAGTGTCAGCCCAGAAAACGACAAGGGCTTAATCCAGCAGCGTGTAAAATATAACATCCCCGCGCCCAGAGTAGTACAATAGACCCCGTGAGCCCGTGAGTAATCTCCTCAGAAACAAAAGAATTACCGCTGTTGACAAATGAAGACACAAAAGCTTATCGACTATTTTAGGCGCTTGTAATAAATTTGATCCCAAGATAATTAAGCGATATTGAAAGAAGCCCCATCTAGATGTGTGTCTCCCCTGCTTAAAAGCCATCAGTGACCCCACCGGGTTTCTCAACCAGGGTGTGTGTGTTTGGGGGGCCGGGTGAAGACGGGGGCCACACTCTCCAGGGGGGCAAAAGAAAAACGACATTTGCTATCCCTCCTCTTTTCGTAATGTGAACTGCAGAAAGTACAGCTTGAAGAATCCATCTGGTGGTCACATGCAGCAGATAGAGTGAACAAGCATGGAAAGGGCAGGGATTTTTATAAAAGCATCAGAAACACGGGCATAATCATAACAATAATTATGATTAACATTTATTTGGTGCTTAATATGCACAGAGCTATCTGCTTTCCATGCTTTATCTCACTGAGTCCTTACTGCCACTCCATGAGCTAGGAATTATTCATATTCCCACTTGACAACTAGGGAAACTGAGGCTCAGAGAGATTAAATAATTTGTCTAAAGGCACACAGCTAGGATCCAGAGACAGGATTCGAATCTCTGCAGTCTGATGCTGCGGTAGACTGACAGGAGGACATCGGCGGTGGCTGGCAGGACTCCTGAGTTCTCCGAAGGGTTCAGTCCTTTCTGCCTCCTCCCCTCCCAGCAGCACCCAGACCTCTTGGTGAACTAAACTGCTCACTGAGGAGCAGCTTCCACTGGACCAGGGAGGGACAAAAGGATAACGGGCTCCATCAAACAGGCGTTCATCACTGGACCCTCCATGGCTGGGGACCAATCAAGGCATTCACTATTCCAAGATGGAAGCCTCCAAATTTAGAAATTCCCAGCCCAATAGTCTTCAACCATGGTGGTTAAAATATAGTACTACTTGCCTTGAAAGCTTGGGGAATCTCTCTTCTCCAACTTTCTTTTTTCAAGGGCGGAACCCCTTGTTCACCACACTCTCTCATACTCTGAGGCTTTGCACGTGCCTTCTTGGCCACGTGTCATCACGGCAAATTTGCTCTTTAAACTCAGCTCTGACATTGCTTTCTTTGCAGAATGGACAGGCCACTGTCAGAGTTCCATGTGCCCTCTTCATCCCCCCCCCCCCAGAGGATTCTGTAAAAACTAGCACCAAACACTCCTCTCACTGTACTTTACCTGTTTGTCAGCCTCCGATACTAGATTATGAGCTCCCTGAGGGCAGAGACTCACTCCTGTTCATCTCTTTCTGCTCAATCCAGCCTAGTGCCTTAAGAGATGCTCACTGAATGTTTACCGAATGAATGGATTCTTAAATACCCTGTGTGCTGTCAGGTTCGACAGTGGAACACCTTAAGCCATAAAATTGGTTCCTATTTAAAAGCAGGAACTCTCAGTTCCTGGCTCCAGGTCACAGCCCTTTAGAGCCAGGACCTGAGCAGCTGTGTCTCAAGACAGGACAAGAGTCTGGGACTCACTTGCTGTCTCTGAGGTTATGAAAAGGAATTCTGAGAACATCACTCACGGGGCTTCCTCAAGAGCCTGTGGATGCTTGACTGGAGGTCCCCGTTTGTAGCAGGGAGTCGGGGCGTAGACCCTCTAGCCCCCATCTTGGTGCTTCCTCTGGTTCTAAATGTTAGCTAGAGGTTCCTCCTGAGAGCACACCAGGACAACAACAGGTTTTTTTTTTCAACAGTGAACTTTCTAGCTCTTTGTCTTCCTTTAGCTGAGTGGCTATAGGGCTAGAGAGTGTATCCACTCTCCTAAATCCCTTGCAGTTATAGATGCACACATTTTTTAAACTATAGAGATGTAGCATTTTAGTGTCAACTCAAAACTCACAGTGTCAATTTAGTGCCCTCCGTGGGCACAAAACCACTGCTGCCGCGCTCTCGCTGTCTTGTAAGAAATACGTTCTGCAATCAGTCTCTGCTGAGAGTTCTGTTCCCTGAGTTGAGAGCCTGCTTCCTATAAAGGCAAAGTAAAATGCATATTCCAGGTCCTGTCTTGCCAAAGATTTCAAATAAATATTGTTAACATCTTATGCTCACAGCAAAGCAGCGAGACTAATATCTCAAACATCTGGTCTTCATCCCCTAGCTTTGTCACATGTTAACATTTTGCTATATTGTTCCCAGATTATTTTTTAAAGAAGTAAATCATAGGCACAGTTGAGCATTCCTCTGAGGAGTGCTCACCTTCCTCTCTCCCTACCATCTTGAATTTTGATGTTTATCATCCTCAATATTTTAAAACATTGACTATATATGTATGGATTCATAAACGGATATGGTGTTGCTTTGAACTATTTTAATAGCATTGAAATGATATCCTACTATACCGATCCTTCTGTAAATTGTTCTTTCCCACTCAATATTATTGTTGAGATTTAAAAACATTGGTACACATAAGACAAGTTCACTCACTTTATAGAACTGTAGGAATAGATGCTTTCTTTATTCTGTGGGCACGTACTTTCCTTTTTTTTCTCTGTAAAAACAATACTGCAGTGAACTGTCACACACATCTACTTGTGCACTTCTGAGAACTGTCTCAAGGGTAGACCTGATGGGTTATAAGATTAGATATCTTTAACTTTACCAGATATTGCTGAATTATTCTCTAAAGTGGTTGTATCAGTTTATACGGTCAATAACAATGGCAACATTCCCATTTTTCTAAGACCTTGCCTCTTTTTATGAGAAACATTTCAAATTTACAGAAAAGTTGCCAAAATAGTACAATGAACACATGTACATACTTCATCTAGATTCAACAGTTATTAACATTTTTCTACATTTTCTTTCTCTTTATTTCTCTTCAAAATTTTCTTGGCCTTTGGTATTCCATGTTTAGACATGTACACATATACAAAATATATATATTTTGTATATATATGCTAGAACAAGGACATTCTCCCACATAACATAATGCAGTCATCATATACAGACACTGATACAATTCTACTATCTATTATACAGTCCAGATTCAAATTTCCCCATTTAAACTAATAATGCCCTTTGTAGTTTTTTCCCCCAGTCCAGAATTCAATCAGGAATCAAATATTGTATTGCATTTGTCATGTATCTTTAGTTTCTTTTAATCTTCTTTAGTCTAGATAATTCCCCAACCTTTAAAAAAATCTTCCATAACATTGACATTTTTGATCCTTGCCAACTCTTGGTAATGTCAGACATTTTAATCTTTGCCAAATTGAGCAGGGTGAAATAGCATCTCATTGTGGCTTTAATTTGTTTTTCCTTGATTACTAGTGAAGTTGAGAAAATTTTCATACATATATTGGCAATTAAAATTTCCTTTTTTTTGATTTGCTCCTTAATATCCTTTGCCTGTTTCACTATTATATTGTTTACCATTTTTTATAGATTTATAAAAGTTCTACATATAGTCCGGATACTAAACAATTGCCAGTCAAAGGCAATTTTAGCTATGATGTTTGGCTGTGTTGTTGAATGAAGGTTTTTAATTTTAATATTCAAATATGCCCGTTTTCCCTTAATGATTTGTGATCTTTGTAAGAAATCTTTCTTCATCTCAATGTCATAAGACATTCTTACAAAGATCAATGTAATTTTGATCTTAAGTATACCTGAAATCTATTTTTGTGTTAGTGTATGGTGGGGATCTAATTTCAACATTTTCCATGTGTAATATCCTAGAATGCCATTTATCAAAGAGTTTGTCCTTTCCCCACTGATTCGTAATGCCATCTCTGTCATATATTGAGTTTGTATGTTCTAGCATTCTGCTCATTGCACCCAAGAATGGAAGTGGTGGGTCATAAGTTATAGACATCTTTAGCTTTACTAAATTTTGCCAAATTGCTCTCTAAAGTGTTCATATTGATTTGTACTGCCAATAACAATGACAAAGTTTCCATTTCTTCATACCCTCACCAAGTCTTTTCTGGGAAACATTCCACTGGTTTATTTATCTATCCCTAAGCCAATATCACATCATCTTAGATTAGATACATCTTTACAATACATATTGTTATCTGGTAAGGAACGTCTCTTTTCCCTGAGGGTCCCAAGAGGAGGATGAGAGATGTGTGGGACAGTCACCCAAGCCTTCTCAGCTGGGCTTCGGCTGACCGCTGCCTCCCACTCACACATACATTGGCTAAGGAAATGCTCATTCATGAGCGCTACTGAGATTTTTCTGGTTGTTTCCTTTGTGCCATTATGAGGATATTGTGAAGATTAAATGAACAAGTCCCTGTGAAGTGCTTGGTACAAAGTAAGTGCTCTATAAATGTAAGCTATTATTGCAATTTCAGTAAATGGCAGTTAATCAGCTGAGTCATTCGAGTTGGAGGCCTGGGCCTCACCATCCATTCCTATATCGCCCCTCCGCATGCAGCCACCAAGCCCACTGATTCTACTTGCTTGATATTTCCGGCACCTCTTACTTCTTCTCATCCCTGCTGCCCAGGCCCTGGCCCAGGTCCTCATCGCTGCCCATCTGGATCACTGGCCTCCTGACAGCACCTCTTGTCCCCTTCCAATCCTTTCTCTGTGGTATTGCTGGAATGAAATTTCTAAAATAAATTTGATTGTGACAGTCCTCATTGCCTTTAGAATAATTCACTAATTTATTAATATGTTTGTCCTTTGTCACCCAGTGGCAGCCCACCTCTGCAGCCTCAGGCTTGGTTTCTTGCCATCCTCCTTGCTGTAATCACACTGAGCTAGCCAGTGTTCCCATGAACCATGTTCCTTCCCTCCTCCCCCCCCCACAGACACACACACCAGTACAGGCTTAGGAGGAAAAAGAAATGGCTGAAATTACATTCCAGATCCCCCACTTACTAGTGGTGAGTCTTTGGGTAAACTACTCAACATCTCCTGTCTCTGTTTCCTGATTTGTAAATGGGATAATCATAGTACCTCTTATAGCTATTGCAGACATATGAGCTAATTCATGTATAGTGTGCAGTATGTGATGAACACTCAACAAACATTACTTCCAGTTATTGGTTTCCTCTTTTCATTATTTGATGACACCTGTAGTGGTTCTCTCATGCTGGTTGTGTCTCCAGCATCTTCATCACTTTCCTTATTTGTAGTATCTTACATCTCACGCCTATGGATTGGGTTGGATTGACCCCAAACCAGCTCTAAGGGTAGGTCCCAATTGTCTTAAACCCATTAGAGTACCCTATTCCACCAGCCAAGTCAGAGACAATAGGTGTGATTCTGCTGGTTCAGTTCACATCATTGACAAGTAGACTCTCCTTCCCTGGAGGTCATGAACAACAACATTTGCAGTACCAGGAGCTACAGGCTGTCAGTGTAGGACCACAAGTGAAGCAGCTTTATGAAAAAGTAACTCTATAGAGGGCAATGTGAAGGCTTGAAATGAATCTGATCCTTGGGGACATACTTGAGCTGCAGGTTCAAGCCTCACCTAAAGCCAACTCTATATCTTGACTTCTTATGAGCCTATACCTGTGCTCTGTTGTTTATGTCAGTTTAGGTTTTCTGCTATTTACAAGATAGAGTCTAACAGATAGGACATGAAATGGATTCTTGGGCCATATTGTTCTAAGTGAAGCTGACCCTAAAATTCTTACCTGTTATAGTGGGGTAAGTGGTGAATCACCAAAGATATGTCCACCCAAAGCCTGTGAATATTACCTTATTTGGAAAAAAGGTCTTAGCAGATAGAATATTACCTTATTTGGAAATAAGTAATTAAGATGAGATCACACTGAGTTAGCCACATGGGCCCTAAATCCAATGATAAGTGTCTTCATAGGAGCATGGATGAGAAGAGGGAAAGGCCGTGTGAAAGTGGAGGCAGATATTGCAGTTACGCAGCCACAACCCAAGGAATGCCTGGCGCCCCGGGAAGATGCAAGAGACAAGCAAGGATTCTTCCCTAGGGCCTTGGGAGAGAGTCTAGCCCTAAACTCCTTCTTTGATTTTGGACTTCTAGCCTCCAGAACTTTGATAGAATAAATTTCAGTTGTTTTAACCCACCAAGTTTGTAGTACTTTGATACAGCAACCCTAGGAAACTAATACACCTGTCTTAAGTGGGCAGTTTGCATATCTAGACCTGCCCAGACAAGGGGACCCTTCTCTCCGTGAACTTCTATCCCACATGGGAGAAGTTGCCTGCATGTACTTCTTCAAAGCCCCTCTTCACTATGGTTCACGTTCTTCCAACTGTATCTATAACACGTAATGAATTTCCATATTATCAGGTTGTAAAATTGTATCTAGGCCCTTTTCTCTCTTTTTCTATCAAAATGCATGGTAAACCAGGGTGGCCATATGTGCACTGGGCCTGGGACTGTTCCAGGTCATACCAACTGTCCCAATGTTATTATCAATAGTACCCCTCTCACTCGCATAACTGTCTTGATTTGGGCAGTTAACTCTATGGTCATCTTTGTTAATGCCCTCTGTCAGCCTTTTTGGAACGCACTGTGTTTAAGATGCTGGTCGTCACCTTCCTACTCACGCCTCCTGAGGGGATCTGCCGTGCTCAGAGTTCTGGTCCCTCGATGGCCAGGACCACATGTCCCCCACCTCCTCCCGCCCCCATGACAGACTGCCGTGCCCACCTGCCTCAGGTTTACCTCATCCACAGACTAGTCAGCACCAGGTGATTTTTGTCAGATGCCTCAGAAAGATAAACTGGATCTATCAAATTCCTCTCTCGGGAATTTGAACTTGGGAAATGGAGAGACTTGGATGGTTAGGAACATAGCTATAAGGAAAAGGCATGAGGCAGCATTCAAGACTGTTACCTGTGAGCTCCCCAGTGAAAGGGCTGAGAGAGAAGCGGTGTCCATACCGCCACGGGGCTGCGCATCTGGAGTTGTGCTCTAGGGGGCGCCACTCACGTAGACCACCTTGTGATTGGAGCTCCCTGAAGTAGTGTGCAGCCAAAGCCCTGATTGTCTTGCTTCCTGGCAGCTTTCTGTTCCAGTTCCAGTTGCTATAGGTCTCTATCAGTGGTTCTTAAACTTTGCTTTACATTAGAATTGCCTGGGGAATTTTTTTAAAAAAATCCTGATTCTCAAGTTGCAGCTCAGACTGATTAAATCAGAATCTCTGGGCTGAAACCCGATCTCAGTAGTTTAAAAATACTCTTTAGGTGAAGACAGCATGTCACCAAGTTTGAGAACCACCAATAATCCTCTTCCCTCTTCCTGAGGTCATCTGAACAGATCTCTGTTGCAACCAATAGGTCCTCATACATTATTCTTCCCAGTATTCATGAGGGACTTTGACACTTCTGTGGTATTCTAGATGGTAGGACATGGTCTAAGACAGTCTTTTAGTTGACCACTGTCATAATTCTTATCCAGAAAAATCTCATGCACTTTGCCTGAATAGTGAAGTACGTAGTTAAATTGCTGGCTGATTTCATGTGCTGTTTGAAGAGCTCTTTGCATGAAAATGAAAATTATGCAAAACATAATCTTATTTTTGTTCATCCCCCCCTGCCTCACTCCTCTTGGTGCTTCTGTGGACAGGATGAGTCATTCTCAGCTACAACTGGACCAGAGTCTCTTTAAAAATACACAACAAAAATTGATTGTGCATTTTTTTTGTTGTGGTATTTCTTCTTAGTGGTTTCAGCCTGCTCATTTTCTACCAGGTTTTATTCCTCTGCTGGGATATAAACATTTCTGTTTTAGCAGCAGCAGCTGGAAGATGCCTGTAGTTTGTAAAAAAAAGTACAAGAGACATAAGAACTATATCTTGGAATGGCCACTTTTAATGACAAACTGATTTGTGCTCTGGAATTTTCTTTATTAAATGGGCACAGAGGAACAGACTTTTCTGCCCACTAGCTGACTTGCTCTTATATTTATTTGCTGGAAGAATCATTGATCATTGCTATTATTAGCAGCATCTACCCCCTTAGCACCTGAGCATGACTTTTCGAAATGAGGGCAAATGATCTGATTCCAGTGAGAAAAATCTCTTATGATCAATAGTGGCAGGTAGGACCTATTTCCAGCCAGAAAGCACCATTGTGATTTCCTTAGTCCTCGCTGAAAAGCTAACAGAGAGAAAAGTATGAGCTAAGCATTTTCCAGGTAGATTCGTAGGCCTGAGCTTATTTAGGGAACTCCCAGATCCAGTCTGCAATGGCCATTAATAATTCTTGACTTTTTGTGCCAGTCCAGTGCCCAGAGATTTGAACCCAGATGCCAGCCACAGGAAAGACCGTGAGGCTGCTGGGCTATGTATTCTAGGGAGGAAAGAGAAGTGTGCGTCAGTGTTAGAACACTCTGTGCTTTCTGTCTTTGCTTTTCCCCCTGCTCTTCTTCCCTGCCTGGTGAACTCATCCTCATCCTTCAGGACCCAGCTCAAGCAACACTTCTGTGATGGTTCCTCTGACTCCCCGTGTCGGGAGACGTGGGCCCTGGACATAATGTTATCAATGTACTTATCGTTCTCTCAAAGTCACTTAGCCATCCCCTAGCTCTCTCACTAGACTAAAAAACTCCTTGAAGGTGAGACTGTCTCTCTTATATGTCCCTCCCTCCCATATTCTATAAAAGTGGCACATAGCTGCTACTCAATAAATAGATGGTGAATGCAGACGCCTATGTAAATGGCACTAGAAGGGTAAACAGGAATGAGCATTATTTAAGGATGTCCCATGTGCCCAGCACTTACACATATTATGTCATTAAATCTTCTCAACAACCTTATGAGATAAACATAAATATGAGGATTGAGACTCAGAAATATGAAGGGTCTTTCTCAGCTAATAAGAGGCAGGGCTGGGAATCAAACCTGGATCTCTTTGGCTCCCACGTACATTCTCTCTCCCCTCCATGATAACCTGAGTTACTTCAAAAGCTTCTTTTAAAATAGACCCATATATTCCTTTTCCTTAAATAGAACATGCTAATGAGTACAAATCACTTCATTTGAAAATTGCCGTTTTGGAGATATTAACTTAATTTTAGCCTCTCATATGCAAAACGTTTGAGGAGTGTAAGTTTCCTCAAGTGCACAGGGAAGTGGTTCTTTCAGGAAAAATTTGAGCATGACCCACGCACATATTCAGTATCATCATTAAATTAAAAGCATTGAGTAGTTTCATGAGACAGGAACCCACTTCACAGTGGGTTTTTTTTTTTTTTCAGAGGGCCAGTTTAGCAATGCAGCCCAGAACATGTCGGCACCTCTCAAAAGCAGACATATCCTGCAGTAATAATAACAAAATGACTTCTACCTGAAAAGACTGTAATAGAATCGCCCATTTAAAGATGAGCTTAGAACTTAGAGAAGGAGGAGGAGGAGGAGGAAGAGTCACCCTTCATCAGCACTTACTAAATGCCGGGAACCTTGCTAAGTATTGCAGGCCTCAGCTCACCGATTCCCTGCAAGAACTCCATGACATAGACACTACTCTTATCCTCATTTTGCTGATGAAGAGGCAGAGGTTTAGGGAGGATAAGTAGGTCCACTGCTTCTAAGTGTCTCTTGCAGTCCTAGCATGATTCCAAAACCTAAGCTTCTCCACTAACACCTCAACACAGTGAGAACTGTGGTGGTGATACCTGTGACAGAACTTTTAGAGGACACTGTCAGCATCCATGAAAGTTTAAGTGTGCATACCCTGCAGCCCACAAATTCCACTTCCTAGTATTAAGCTCGCACATGTGCACAGGAGACTGATTTGCAAGACTGTTTGTGATAGCACAAAACTGGAAACAATTCTTAGGTTGTTTATGTCCTGCAAAAAGGAAATAGCTTTTAAAAAAATTATACTGTATCCATGCTGTGGAATGATGTGTAGCTATCAAGCTTTTAGCGGTAGCAGGTGGTAGAGTGATACAGTAAAACACTATATAAAACCCACACCTTAGACATTAGCATATATATGTAGGCGTATATTTGAAAGGTGGATGAAAAGGGAATGGAAAGATACAAACCAATCTGACAGCAGTGGTTGTGCGTATATACTAATAATTATTATATCTTTCTGGTGAATTAGCCCTTTCATCATTATATAATGTTCTTCTTTTTTTCTTGTGACTTCTCATCTTAAAGTCTATTATGTCTGATATAAGTATGGCTACCCCTGCTCTCTTTAGGTTCTCATTGTATGGAATATCTTTTTCTACCCTTTTACTTTTAGCCTATGTGTGTTCTTAGATCTAAGGTGAGTCTGTTGTAGACAGTATATAGTTGAATCTTGTTTTTTATACATTAAGCCAATCTATATCTTTTAATTGGTGCATTTGATCTGTTCATATTTAAAGTAATTACTGATAGGAAAGGATTTATTATTGCCATTTTGTTAATTATTTTCTGTCCATCTTATAGCTTTTTTTGTCCCTCTTTTCCCCTCTTGCTGTCTTCCTTTGTGTTTTGTTGATTTTTTATAATGACATGTTTTGATTCCCTTCTCATTTCCCTTTGTTTATATGCTATAGACATTTTATTTGTGGTTACCATTGAAATTATATAAAACATATTAAAGTTATAACAATCTATTTTAAACTGATAACTTCAATTGCATATTCAATCATGTATAAAAACTCTACTCCTTTCCATTTCTATCATCCCTTTATGTCATTGATGACAGAAAGTAGTTTTTTATATTGTATATCCATTAATATAGATTTATAATTACATTTTTGCTTTCTAAAAAAATTCTATACCAGATTTATAAGTGACTTACTTATATAGTAATACTATAGGATTCTATATTTTTCTATATATTTACCTTTACCAGGAATTTTATATTTTCCATATGATTTTTTTGTTGATGTTTATCATTCTTTTGTTTCAACTTACAGGACTCCCTTTAGCATTTCTTATAGGGCAGCACAAGTGTTGATGAACTCTCTCAGTTTTTGTTTATCCAGGAAAGTCAAAAGTCCTCATTTCTCTTTCATTTTTGAAGGATAGCTTTGGCAGATATAGAATTCTTAGTCAACAGGGTTTTTCTTTCAGTACTTTGAAAGAGTAACACTCCACTGTCTTCCAGCCTGCAAGGTTTCTCCCCTGGTGTCTGTCTGTGATACTGCAGCTGGGAAATTTGCTGATAATCTCATAGGTGCTTCCTTGTACATTACAAGGCACTTTGGATGCTTTCAAGATTCTCTTTTTGTGACTCTTGACAATTTTATTATGAGTGTCTCAGGGTAGGTCTTTTTAGATTTATCTTGGTTGGAGTTCTTTAAGCTTCATGAATTTGTGTGCTCATTTCTTTCATCAGATTTAAAAATTTTTCAGCCATTATTTTTTCGAATAGATTCTCTTCCCCTTTTTCTATTTCTTCTCCTTCTGGAACTCCCATAATGTGTATGTTATTCTACTTGATAGTGTCCCATAAGTCCCTTAGGCTTTTATTGTTGTTCTTCTTTTTAATTTTTGTTCCTCTGCCTTGCTGATTTCAAAAGTCCTGCCTTTAAGTTCACCAATTCTTTCTTCTGCCTGGTCAAGTTTGCTATTGAGACTATCTAGTGAATTTTTAAATTCAGTCATTGTATTCCAGAATTTCTGTTTTGTTCTCTTTCATAGTTTCTCTCTCTTTATTGATATTTCATTTTGTTTATGCACTGTCTTTCTGATTTCATTTAGTTATCTATCAGTGATCTCTTTTTATTCCTTGAGAAGGCTTATGATGGTAATTTTGAAATCTTTATCTGACAATTTACATATTTCTGTTTCTTTAGGGTCAGTTTCTAGAGATTTGACTTGCTCCTTTAAGTGTGTCATGGTTTCCTGTTTCTTTGCATGTCTTATTTTTTTTTGTTTTTTGGATTTTGGCATTTGAAGAATCAGCCAGTACTTCCAGACTTTGTGGTCTGGTTTCATACAGACAGGACTTTTTCCAGTCAGCCAGGCTAGAAATTCTGGAAACTTCTCAAGCCTTTTCTGTGTATGTGTCTTCTCTGGGCATGTGTCTTCTCTGAGCTGGTGGGTGTAAGCTATTTAGAGGTTTTCCAGTTTCTACTCAGGAGCTCCCCCTAGTGTCTGTCTGTGATACTGTAGCCTCTCTGGTGCTGTAGTAAATCATGGTACTGGAACTCCACCCCGTGTCTCTCCGTGGTACTGCAGACTTCTGGGCATGGTTGATCATCTGTTCTCAGAGGTCCCCAATCTGGTGCCCTGTTCCTATCAGTACAGTCCTCTCAGACAAGACAGAAAACAGGATCAGGGAATGTCAGTAACAAGGAATTGCTTATTGGGCACCCTCTGGAATCCCAGGCCCAGATGGAAGGAGCAGGAGGACAGGCACACTAAGGAGCAAGAGATATCAAGTTTATAAATGGAAATACATGAGGCATTGAGCCACGACAGGGAAGCATTTGTAAGGCAAAAAGTGTAAAAATGCCTTTCTATTTATTTTTTACAACTTAAAATTATTTAAGCAGTGGGGATAGGAGAGAAATGGGAGCTTCTGTGGGGAACTGTATGTTCTGTATAGAAATACTGTGAATTGCTAACATTCAGGTGGGATCTCTAGTGCAGAATAAAAAGCCTGTAGGCTGCCTGTGGCGCTTCTAGTCCGCACCTGAGCTTGGCCCCTCACTGGCTGCGTATTAGCCCGGGAGGTTGCCAAGACTCTGATAGCTTAGGCCACAGGGAGGAAGATGTGTTGAGGGAAGGAACAAGTGACACATACCTCCTGAGGAGCTGCCGGAATAGTCAGGATATCTGAGGGTTGGCAGCTTAAAGTCCCCTGCCAGCAAGGAAGGGCGGTCTGGATGGGGCCAGGGCAGGAACAACTGAGCCAGCAGGTTTGTGCTCAGCCAGGAGAAGACATCACACCAGCTCAGGAGGGGGCTGCTGCAGAGGTAGGGTCACTTCCACAGGGCACCCATTCTGTCCATCTGAGAGCAAGGGCTCCCTCACCAATTTATCAGGAGTTGCAGTAAAATGTAGACCCCCCTGTGCCATAGGCCAGACTGTAAACTCTACTACCTGCTGTTAAAGTCCCAGAAAGCAGAGACTGTGTGTGTTTTCTTTACCACTGTGTCTGAAGTCCCAAGACAGTGTCTAAAACACACACATGCTCAGCAAATATTTTTTGTCTAGAGGGAGGAACAAATGGGCTGGGAAACTACAGGGTAGAAAACCTGCAAGTGAGCACAGACTATTTCTTACTTAACTAACTCTATTCTGCATGATTAGATCCCATGCCTATATGAATATGTGACTGTGGACAATTTACAACCTCTCAGAACCTATTTTGTTTTTGTTTTGTTTTGTTTTATTTTCATCTATAAGGTGAAGATAATACTTATAGGGTTCTTGTAAGGATTAAATGTGATGGTTTATATTGATGTGATTTGTCAGCTGTAGAGTATTATAACAAATGTTAACTTTTTGTGATGATGGTGATGATGATGACAAAGAAGATAATGATGATGATGATGATGATGATGATTTCTTTAAATGTAAAATGGCGTGAAATGGTGCCATGAACCTTAGAGAAGTTCAGCTGTGGAGGAGGAGTGTCTGTTTTGATGGAAATAGGGTGCATAGAAGCCAGAGACCCCACAGCAGGATTTTGTTATGTGGCTTGTGTAATTCCTTACCCTTTATGTGTGTTGGTTTTGAACCCCGGATTAGGGAAGCCCATCTAAGGCAAGGAGTGTCTTTTGCTTTTTTGTTTGTTTGTTTCCCATGCACTTTACATAGTACATTGCTCATGGCAAGCAGTAAACATTTGTTGGAGGAAACATGAATGAATGATTTGATGAAGGGTGACATAGCTGCAGTGGCCAGGGAGGAATGAGAATATTACTTGAGCAGAAATTGTTCCCTGGAAGTAATTTGTTCAGGCGGAATCAAAACTGATCTTGTCACTTCCTGATTTAAAAGCTCCATTGGCTCTTCATTGCTCAAAAAATGAAGTCCAAGTGCATTAGCAGGGCATAGAAGGTCCTTCATAAACTGGATCCAATCTGCCCCTCCAATCTCATCTCCCATCACACCACGTCACCAACTCCCAATTCCTCTACAGCTGTCTTGACTCACCCTATATTTTAATGATGCTGAACTTCTGAGAGTCTCTGTGACATGACAGGTCTTTTTACTGGCTATTTCACCTTCCCTTGGCAAAGTCCTATGCATCCTTTGAGACACAGCATCACTGATTCCTGTTCTGTAAAATGCTCCCTGGTGTCCCCAGACATTTATTTATTCATAGAACAAGTATTTCCTTAGCACCTGCTGTGAATCAGACACGTTCTAACTGATGGACACAGCAGTGAACAAACCAGACCAGGACTCTGCCTTCATGGAGTATTCATTCTAATCGGGGGGATTTATAAAAAAGAAAGAAAACCAATATATACTATGTTAGGGGGTGGTAAAAGTGGGGGCGGAGCTTGGGAACAGGATGAGGGTGCCATTTTATTTATATAGAATATGATTTATCAGTCAGAATAGGGGTTATGTTGCAATCACAAACAACCCCCTAAAATCTTAGTGGTTTATGCAACAAAAGTTTGCTTCTAGCTTGCACTTCATGACCACTGAAGGTCAGCTGGGCTTGGCTCCACACTGCTCACTCTGAAAATAGGCCCAAGCAAACATTTGTAATTGCTTTAGCAGAGGCCAAAGAAAATGAGGCAAAGCATGTACCAGCTGTTAAGGATTTTACCTGGAAATGGCACAAGTCACATCTGCTCACATTCTGTTAGCTAAAATGAGTCACACGTCTGCACCTGGGTTAAACAGGGCCTGGGAGAGCAATTCTGCTACCCAACCAAGAGGAGAGACTCCAAATGCATGTCACTAGCCCTAGTGATTGCTATCCGTGCTCAAGGAAGGCGTCTCTGATAAAGGGACAGTTGAGCAGAATCCTCAAGAAAGTAGGACGCTGGCTGGCAGATAGAGGGGAAGCCACGTCTTTCTGGCTTCCCATACGGAGCAGCTTAGAGTCACCTTGACTCCTTCCCCTCATCCCTTCATGGCCCGCATCCCATCCATCAGCAAATCCCCTCGGCCACACCTTCAAAACACATCCAGCTGTGCGGCTGCTCACTGCTTTCCCCTCCACCTCTGGCCCTCGCCTCATCCTCTCCCTTCTGGGTGACCTCTCTCTGCTTCCGCTTGTGCCCCCTGCAGGTGTCCTCACAGCAGCCGGAGGGATCCTTTTCAAATTTGTCACATCGTGACACTGCCCTGCCCAAACTCTCCTGTGGTTTCCCATCTTCCTTGCAGTAAAAGCCAAAGTCCTTACTGAGCCTCCCACGGTCCACACCCCACTCCCCAGCCCCCCTCTGGAATCTCACCCACTGCCCTCCCTCTCTACCTCGCTCCAGCCACACTGGCCTCTTTGTGCTTTCTCCATTCAGTTCGATCAGTGCCTACTGCTTGAGTGCCTACTCTGTGCTAGGCGCCATTCTCAGGACCAGAAATACAATGGTGAAGAGATAGTAAAAAACATACACCTAGGCTGTATTGCATCAGTCTGTTCACCTGTCTGTCTCCCCTACGACACTATTACCTCTCTTTTCACGTTATTTGTCTATGTCTCTTTGTGCCCACAACTATGCTTAGCACCGTAAGTGATCAATATGTTTGAGTGGAGGTTGGAAAGATGAATGAACAAATTAGATAGATAGATAGTAGATAGATGGATAAATGTAGATATATAGGTAAGTAGGTAGGTAGACGGAGGACAGACTTCACCTTTACTGGCACCTGGCCTGAGCTGTGGGATTGTCGGAGGTGATACACACCAGCCTCTCACAGCTGCAAGGAAGGCCTGGCCACAGAAGGTCCTACCTAGTCGATCGGCAGTGTCAGACAGACTGTAAAAATGAACAGAAGACTTTCTTACACGAAAAAATAGATTCCAGATCTGAAACAATTTAGTCTTCCTGGATGAGTCAACCCTGGGAAACAAACAGGCTCAGGTGGTGAATCACAGGCCATTTGCATCCCCCAGGGTTTGACTTGGACTTGGAGGAAAGGAAAGAAGATGGGTTGATGAGGTCATAAATAAAGGTGATATATTACCCATAATATTGGCAGAGAATATGTGATGGTCCTTCAAGGCTCGATTTAAACCAGTAAGTTTTCTGTCTAAAGCTTGTGGTTAAAATCCTCCGATGTGTGCATGCCATCTTTCTGCTTCCACCCACAGCTATGTCGGAGACTGAATCATTAGAGTGTGTCCCAGAATCAAGTTGATCTAAAGTGCAGGTTGTAACGTTTCTGGCTAAGAGAAACGCTAATATTTAATGAAAATCTAGAAAAGCAATTCATCCAGAAGATACAAAAAAATATTTTTAATATATTCCTCCATAACGATGATTCCTTTCCTTTTCAAAAAAATTAAGAGTACTCTGTGGGAAACGAGAGCCGTGTGGCTGTGCCGCGTTTCATGGGGATGAGGTTCTGGGGTTTGCTCCCCTTCTGTCCTCGTCAGCCACATCATTGGGAAGTTTGCCCAACTCCGTGCTAATTGTAAGGAAGAGAGGACAGTTAGGAGGAATGGGGAGAGATGACCGGCTGAGTAAGGACATCCTGGGATGCCCAGGCATGTGGACAGAGAACTCTCAGCCAACATATGATAATAAGTGTTGTCAGCAATCAGCGAGCAGCTCAGATATTGAGCCTGTTCTACATCTTCAAGAATTCTGCTAAGTGAGGAAATTCTATGTCTTTCCTCGCATGGAAAGAATGTACCTTATGTGTTACCAAACAGCTTCCATAGACAGTTTGTATTTCTCAGAACACATATGGACATATTTCTATAACATTTTATTACATGTAAACTCTAGTTGTCTCTCACAACCCAACTAGCTGGCAAGCTCCTGGCTAGGAGGGGTCATGTTGTCAACTTTTAAGACACAATTAATGGCATTTATGTAGGGCTGGGTGCTTAACACAAGATTAATATATGCCAATTGCATGAATGAATGAATACAGGAGTGACTGCATCGTGTTGCCATGGAGATGGGGCAGCGAGAGCGAAGGATTGCTGGAATTCCTTGATTTGTCTTCTTTAAAGAATAAATAATAGTCACATAGCATAGAAGCCTATTTATTGTGGTTTTGAAGTATTGACAATATACAAACCCCTGGAAATGATTCTTACTTGCTGTGAAAATGAGCAAAGTAAGGAAAGAAATAATTGAGATTTCTAAGTTTCTGAAAGGGCAACATAAGCAGTAGCGTTTGTCAGAAAATTCCAGATGAGCTGGTGATGTAAATTAAGCGATAATTTCAGCTTAAACGATTGAGGTGCATCCTAGAACAAAGCCATAGAGGAGGAGCGGAAAGCAGGCTTGAAAGGGAGGAAAACACTTGTGCACAGCAGGCAACCGAACAGCCTAGAAGGTTGAGGCTCCTTTTCTGTGCACGCTTGGAAAATGAGCCTTTTAATAAAACGTTTGTTTTCATGAGAATTTTGTCCCTGTGGTGATCTGTATAACTTGCTAATATCTACCTACTTGGCAATACATCACCCGTGAGCAGATGAAAAAGTCTCTCACTAGCCGACACAGACCCCATCGAACCAACTTGCCTCTGTGCCTCCCCGTCCTATGATCTGGAAAGAGTGGAATCTCCCGTGTCACACGTGGGCTCCGTGTGAACACTGCTGTCACAGCCGTCTGAATCTGGCAGTGGGGAGGGCAACCTGAGAATGAGAGTTAAAGACACCAGACACCAGAGTAAACACAACTTAGGAATCTCAAAACAACATAGACACAAGCAAAATAAAACCGACAAGCAGAAGACATGAGGTGTAGAAACCCTTATGCCACCTAGAAATGACTCTCACTCACTCAGGTCCCTCCCGTGATCCCCGCAGACATCTGCTGGTGGGCGAGGACGGAGCAGGTTCACACGCGGCATCCTCCGTGGCTGGAGCTGCTCTAGACCGGGTGGGGGAGGCCAGAGCCCTCTGCAGCCTAGTCTATGAGTCCACGTATCTTCTCTTAACGGTAATTCTTTTTCTCTAGGTTGAAGATAAAAATGCCTGCTTGCCTCGTTTCTTTGTGGGAGAATGAATGAGGAAATGCATGTGCACATGCCATAGAGATGGGAGGTCTGCGAGGTAGACGTCGGCAGGATTTCTGAGCTGAGGAGGGAAGAGATAGAGGATCACATGGAATCAGCAGAAACCACCAAGACAGAACCTCATAGGTGGCTGTCAGAAAGTTACTGGGTTTCATTAGGGTACCCAGAGGTGACTGGGCTCAACGTGGATGGACTCACACTAAGAAAGCTTACAGGAGACCAATGTGTGAATCAGAACATCAATGTATTAATATACAGTGGGGGACATCCCTTCACAGTGACAGGAATGTTTGAATCTACTACCCAAGGAATCCTCTTCCTTTATTATGGCGGGCAGAGGCTGTTTTATTGAAAGGATTGATTAGGGTTCTTAGTTACATGCAGTAACAAACACCTATAGTGGATTTAAGTAGAAAAGGAATTAATTAAAATTATATTGGCTGACATTTGGAGTCGTAAATGGCTATACAATCGAGTTTGAGTACATAGCCAAGAGCAAGGCCCCAGATCATGCCTGGGAACTGGCATGACGCAGTCACCCTGCTTCAGCCAAGGGACATCAGTTACTGCAGTTTGCACTGAGGCATGTAAGGGGTTTGAGATGCTGTGGGTTAGCAGGAATAAGGAATGCCTACTGCACAGTCCCGAAGGCTGCCCAACATCGACACTCTTCTTCATTCCCCAAGTGCTCCCACCTAACAAAATGTAACCATCCCTTATAAAATCATACGATTTCTCACTCCCTCCTGAAACAGGCAACCCCAAACCCCATCAGGTACTGCAGCCATCTGTATGTCCTGGATCTCTGAATGAGGCCGTTCTCTACTGCTAAAAGAATATCTGTCTTCATATTTTTTAAATTTTTATGTTTAATTATGAATTGATAAATTATAGTTATATACATTTATGGCATACAAAGTGATGTTATGATTTATGAATATAATGTATAATAACTAAAGTAAGCTAATTAACATATCCATCACCTCAAATACTTATCATTCTTTGTACCCTTGGGCCACCATCTCCCCATCCCTCCACCCCCAGCCTAGGTAACCACCCTCCTACTCTCTGCCTCTTTGAGTGTGATTGTTTTAGATTCCACATATAAGTGAAAACACGTGGTATAAGGTTCAACAGTTCCATCCAAATGACAAAACTGTTTTTTTCTTAAGGCAGAATAGTATCCCATAATGTGTACGTATCACATTTTCTTTATCCATTCATCTGTTGGTGGACACTTAGGTCGATTCCATGACTTGGCTATTATGAATCGTGCTTCAGTGAACATGAGTGTGCAGATATCTCTTCAGCATACTGATTTCAAATCTTTAGGGTAAATATCCGAAAGTGAGATTGCTGGATCATATGGTAATTCTATTTTTAGTTTTTTTGAGGAATTTCCATAATGGCGGTACTAATAGACATTCCCACCAACAGTGCACAAGGGTCCCCTTTTCTCCACATCCTTGCCAACACTTACCTTTCACGTTTTTGATAGTAGCTGTTCTGACAAGTGTAGGGTGATACCTCATTGTGGCGTCAATTTGCATTTCCCTAATAATTAGTGATGTTGAACATTTTTTCATGTATCTGTTGGCCATTTGTATGTCTTCTTGTCTGCATATTCTTTCATTTTTGTAATATTCTGCATATTAAATTATAAAGTAAACAACTATCAATTCATCCTGTATAAAATAATGAGAGAAAGAGAAAAGAAGAAAAACAGGTAAAATACAAACATGACACTATGAGAAAATATAGTCAGATGACAGAGTCTTTTTTGTGTGTGTGTACAATTCGTCCCAGGTACAACAGGTATTTATGGCTTTCCTCCCCCTCCATCCATTCCACTTTGCCATGGTGTTATGCAAAACTGCATTCCTGAAGGGTCTGATCTCTGGGTGGCCCCACGTGTAGCCTTGGTAAACTCTTCCTTTGACTTTTACCATTGAACAAGGCAGTTTTAAGAGGTGTCCGTGGGGTCCGATGAGTCCCAGTAATGCTGATCCTTTCTCCATTGTGTAGCGGCAACCAATTTCCTCTTTACAGTCAGGGTCAATCACCCTCGCTAACATATCAAACCTCCTTTTTTTATTTACTCACCCAGTGATATGAGTGGCGTGAAATGACCATGTGGCAATCTCAGTTTTCAGTTTAAAGGGACTGTTGCTGTGTTGTCGTATGTAAGCATGCCTGCTTTGGAGGTCAATACTTCTAAACCAGGAGCACTTGCTGGGACAAGAAGCAAAAATAATTGCTAGTTGGTCTTTGGGCACAGTAGTGAGATTTACGAGCACACATATTATCCCATATTTATTCCTGCCAATAATATAAATAGCACCACTGCTTCAGAGCGTATGTTGCATCCTGTAAGAAAGTACTACAACCTTGCAAGGTACTGCCTCTCTGCTGCCAACATAACTGAGTCTTTGATAGATCATTCTACTTTTCTCTAAATCTAGCTACTTCTAAGCAATTAAACACATGGTAAAATAAGTTTAAAAAAACACACATGGATTTAGCCACTTACCTTCTTCCTTCTGTAAAATGAATTCCTTGCTCAAAATCAAGGTTGTGTGGGATACTAGGATACATGAAAAGACATTTAGTAAGCCTATGGATGGGGCAATCGGGAAACCATGGTAGCTATGGAAAATACATCTAAATCCAGATCTCTCTGGGATATTGAAGCTCATATGGGGTTCTGGTTTGGTTGATGCTGTGAGCAAGTTAGCAATGGTTGTAACCAGGGTAGCCTTGGTGAAGGGAAGTCCATCTTGTTGAGCCCATAATTAGCCTTGGCCCTGCCACCCAACCACTATGTTTATGAGCCCATTGAACAAAAATCAGGATAGGTGTAAAAAGTGGTTGATGACACTCGTATCTATACATGTTGGTACAGATGCAATTTTTTTTTTTAATATGCTTGATCTGTGGTTCGTTAACTCCATGGATGCAGATAGGGAGGACCAACCAAATGTCTTTTCAGGGCCATAATGATGGAATTTATGACTTCAATTTTACCAGTGCTATGGACTGAATAGTGTTTCCGCCCAAATTCCTATGTTAAAGCCCTAACCCTCAATGTGACTGCATCTGGAGATAGGTTCTTTAGGAAGATATTAAGGTTAAGTGAGGTCATAAGGATGGGGTCCTCATCCTATAGAACTAGTGGCTTTATAGGAAGAGGAAAGAGGCCAGGCGTGGTGGCTCACACCTGTAATCCTAGCACTTTGGGATGCTGAGGCAGGAGGATCACTGGAGCCCAGGAGTTTGAGGTTGCTGTGACCTATGATGATGGTGCTATACTCTAGCCTGGGTGACAGAGTTAGACCCCATCTCAAAAAAAAAAAAAAAAAAATACAATCTATTCTTTTAGATGACGTCTACAGACACCTGATCTTACCTATCTAGAGTTGATTTTACTTCTTTGGTCTCCCAGGACACCTCACCTCAACCCTCTGTGTTCCTTGCAATGATGTTTACTACATTCAGCCTTGGTGACCTCCTCTAGTCTCCTTGACTAGGATGTCAGCACAGATTAGTTCAATAGAATAGGAAGTTGTAATCTTAAACCTCAGAGAAGGACTTGCTTCTAGCCCAGGGTTTCTCAACCTTGGCATCACTGACACTTTGGGCCATACAATTCTATATTGTGGGGTGCTGTCCTCTGCATTGCAGGATGTTTAGCAGCTACTCTGGCTCTACCCACTAGATGCCAGGAGTACCTACCTACACCCTGCCATTTGTGACAACCAGAAATATCTCCAGACATTGCCAAATAGCCCCTGGACAGCAATACTTCCCCCAGATGAGAACCACTGCTCTAGTCTAATCAATGCTTCATTAAAGATGAATGCACTGGCCGGGCGCGGTGGCTCACGCCTGTAATCCTAGCACTCTGGGAGGCCGAGGCGGGTGGATCGCTCGAGGTCAGGAGTTCGAGACCAGCCTGAGCAAGAGTGAGACCCCGTCTCTACTAAAAATAGAAAGAAATTATCTGGCCAACTAAAATATATATATAGAAAAAATTAGCCGGGCATGGTGGCGCATGCCTGTAGTCCCAGCTACTCGGGAGGCTGAGGCAGTAGGATCGCTTAAGCCCAGGAGTCTGAGGTTGCTGTGAGCTAGACTGACGCCACGGCACTCACTCTAGCCCGGGCAACAGAGCGAGACTCTGTCTCAAAAAAAAAAAAAAAAAAAAAAGATGAATGCACAGCATAAAGCCTAGAAATTGAAAGCCCCAAGAGTCCAGGAGGATTATCTAGTCCAGCAGCTCTCAACTGGGTATGATTTTGCTGCCTAGGGGAAAGCTGGCAATGTCCAGTGACATTTTTGGTTGTCATAACTTGGGGAGGTGGTATAGACCCTATTGAGTAGGGGCCAGGGCTGCTGCTGAACATCCTACAATGCACAGGATGACCCCACAATAAAGAATTATCCAACCCAAAATGTTGGTGGCGCCAAGGTTGAGAAGTCCTCACTGAAATGTGACCTGGGAGAATGCTAAGGGAGAATGGTAACCACAGAACTGGGACCCAGTGTGCAATGTTGGTGCCAGAGAGGGACAGCAGACCTGTCTGGGGAGGGTGTCCTCACATGGTCCCAGAGCCCTATAAGCTGAGGGGGATTTGAGGGGAGGAGGCAGCAGTATGAAAATTGCGAGAGTGCAAAAGGAGATGGGAGAGCAGAAGTCAATGTCATGTACCCGTCATTTCTCCCAGGGTGGAGAGTAGTGGGAAGCATGGAAGCATGGGAGAGGCTAGGTTCTGTTAGAAGCCCGGCTCCTTTCCTGGCAGGGCCCTCAGTTGCTGGCACCTGCCTCTCAGTGATGAGGGTTGGGCTGAAATAATATTTGTGCTGTGGATTCCCTCCCTGTTCCAGTCAACTCACGCTGATTGAATGAGCACCTGCGATGGGGACTCCATAGACCTTGGGGAACTTGGGGTTGAAGAAGACACAGCCCTGCCCCAGGAAGCTTGGGCTCCAGAAGGAAAGCAATGGCAAGCACACAGGTGCCTCCCACGCACAGCTGAAAGCATCACCCTAAAGGCACAGGTAGCCACGGAAGCACCAAGGAGGGCAGGGGAATGAGCAAGGAGGACATTTCTGTCTAAGAGAGGCTGCAGAACAGTAGTCTGCTAGCAAGGAAAGGTGCTAAGTGGATTCCCACCTGCATGCCAAGGGGTTAAAGAGCCAGTGACCAGGCTTGTCTTTTGAAACATACATTTCTCTGCTCTGAAAGCAAGATGAGGTATTTGATTGTAGCTGGGAAGCCGATACAGGCCAAAGGAATCACTGGTTTTCCTACTGCTTCAACACATGTGAATTCTAGTGTGAGAAGGTAACGGGCCTTACCGTGCACTCACCAAGTCCACGTCAGAGGGGAGCCCAGCTCAAGACACACTTCAGTGATCCCATTCTTGCCGCGTCATAGGGCCTTGTTTAGGTACACCAGCTGTGCCCTGCACGACTGCAGGGGCACCGTGCAAGCTGTGCGATGCAACGGCTTCATCTACTGGAAAGAGCCCTGGATATGGAGGGTTATAGACTGAGCTTCAAGCCCCGGCACTGGTGCATGTGACCTGGGCGGATCTAGACACAGCCTTTCACGACTTTATGCCTCAATTTCCTCTTCTGCAAAATGGGAGTCCCATCTGCCCCTTGTAAGGGGCTCCAATAAGAGAAAGCATGTGCAAGTGCATTCTGAAATGTATAGCACTGGGGACATACAGGGTCTTACTATTATTTTCATCTACCAGCATAGCTGCAGTGTTCACTGAAGGCTCACAAATATCCTGAACCCCTCCCTCCACATGGATGCCACCCAGATGTTTCCAGATCTCACCAGACTGGGGGTCAGAGGGAATCAAATCACATTAACATTCACTGTATAACTGCAGGCCCTCGTTCCCCCGCCATCCCCCTCACAGCCTTCCCATTTATTTGGGAAGCATTTATGGTATCTCTTATGTGTGCTCAGGGACAGTCGGGGACCCCAGCTCAGGAACCCCAGGCTCTCACCAGGGTCTGCTGCCTGCGGTGGGCCCCGCCCCTAATCACAGCTGCTGGGTCCCTGGGAAAACAAGACTCAGAGCCCAGCACCTCCCACTGCCTCCCGGGCATTGCAGGGAGTCTCAAGACAGCACAGCTCCATGGCATCAGTGCCCCTCTCCCCAGCTCTGTGCTGTGCTTTGTCACCTGGACCCTGAAGAAGAACTGTTTGGGCCCCAAGTCTCACAAAGCGCCTCTGCCCGAGCTCCTCTGTTTCTGCCCAGACACCTCCTTCAGAGGGTCAGACTCGGTCCCCGATGGGGGCTGGGCTGGGAATGGACACAGACTCAAGTTTTGTGATCCCCTCTCCCCATCTCTCTCCCCACACCCCTTCCCACGCCCCAGCCTCTCCTTTCCCTCTTCAGCCAAAAAGGATGTCTCCATCCCTCCCACCGTTTGGCTGGGTGGGGGTCCCCGGAGGGACTATCTGTTCCCACAGGCCTGATTTCCATGTAGGATTGGCCAAGACTACCCAGCTACGTTTGATTTAGTGAAGTTACAAATAAAGGACCTGGGGAGGTTTTAAATCTTGGAACCATCATGGCCAACAATGACTTTGAGGATGGGAGGGTGAGTGTTTCAATATATCTCGTTCCAGTGGCCTGTCACCGTGACTCACACGTAGCAGGCCGCCATTTAGCACTGCATCAGCATAATGCTTTCATCCAGCCAGCGAGTGGACTTTAGTCATTGTTCCAGTGTGACATAAATAGATGCGTCTTCACTAGCTCAGGGATCAGCTTTTCCTGCCGTCATCAACCCTTGGGAGCTCGTCGCAAAGGTGACGCACACGTTTCCCCCTCCCCCACACCGGAAGTTGTGCTGGGGGCCTGGTTCCGGAGGCTCATGCCCAGCCTGATGTGAGGGTGTGTCCCCTGACTCTCCCTGAGAATGTCCCAGGCCTGAGTCCCCTTAACAGCACTGTGACACACTCCTCGGTAGTGAACATGGCTTTCTTTGGGGTCCTGGTGGAGTCATGAGGGATACTCAGTGGCACTTCTGTGAATGAAGAGGTATGTTCTGACGACACACTTTGTGACCAGGAACTGTGTGGCCAGGGTTAGAAATAAACAATAGAGATGCACCCTTGAGACCTGTAAGGTTCCCAGCAACCTCCTAATGGCCAGATTCAGGGGATGCTTTTTAATCATCCTTTTGATCTCTCTTCTACCTCTGACAGCGCTGACTCAGGGAGGCAGGAGAGAGAAACACACAAATGCGGTTCAAGCCCTCGCTCTCATCTTACTTGCCACGGGACCCGGGGTGGATTATTTAACTCTCCGAGCCTGACTTTTCTTCTTCAGCAAAATAAGTGATGCGGAAGGGATTTCTGAGAAGGATCATAATATATACAAAGCTATTGGGACACAGTAGGTCTGCAATAACTAATAGCCAGTGTTACTCTTACTGACCAGTTTTCATTCTTAAGCTCTTTTTTATTGTTTTGGATATTGTGACACATCTGTACCATGCTTCTCTTTCTGCCTCATTTTCCAGCCCTCATTCACTCACTCAGCAATATTTATGAAATGCTTACTGTATGCCAGGCACTTTCCTAGGCAGTGGGGTTACAAAAAGTAATAGTGCACAGTGTGTACTCAATGGAGCTCACAGTCTAGTGTGGGGAGAGAGACAGACAGACATCAATTGTGACTCAACATGATCACTGCCACAGCAGAGGCCCGCACAACCATGGTCTGGACACAGTGGCCTAATGTGTCAACAGGAACCTGGGAAGGCTTCAGGCTTGAGCTTAGCACTGAAGGATGAGCCTAAATTTTTCAGGCAAACAAAGAGAAGAAGGTGTCCTGATCAGAGAGATACCGTCTACAAGTACCAGTGAGAATCCCTTAACTAACAGCAATAGCAATGCCACAAGCCTCAACAGAAAAAATGTTGAATGATACTATTTACTTCCTTCTCAGACCAAATTTGATGTGGTCATTTGCGTCCACAAAGTTTAGGATAGGAGGCAGTCTCGCACATGATCAAAATTATCCTTGAATATTACTTATCCATGCAGACACAACAACTCTCAAAATGGCCAACAGTGTCAGTGTTGTCCTGGATCTTCTAGGTGGCACGAGGTATGAAAACCACACTAAAACTTACCATCATGGTCAGCATGAGACATTCACTCCAGAAAAGGCATGCTTAAACTCAGACGAGCTGAGGAGAAGCAGGTTCGATTTTCCATCTCAAACTCACACACATTCATCGCTGTAGGTTTAAATATAGTAATTTTTCCTCTCACCCTTTCCTCTTCCCACCTTCCGGAGGGTATAAATGATTTTACACAAATTGACTTTGTATATGATGTGATTGCCCTATTTGAAGCCTTTATATCAAAATTTGCTAGTAATTTGCTAAGAATTTCCTTGTATAGGCTGGAACATTAACAATGTAGTCCTGTAGTCCATGATTTTATTGCAAAATCTCTACAGGCATTCAATGGAGTATTGTTTAAGAGCCTTTTAAAATAAGTGACTGGGTTTGGTTGGCAAAGTGGTGTTTACAAGGACATCCTCATGAGTTGCTATTGGCATTGAAGTTGATCCCCGTTTGGAAAGCAACTTGGCAATCGTGGCAGGTGATGATAGTGAGAATATTTATTGACTGCTAATTTATTGTGTGTCAGTCACTGTGCACGTATTAATCCACACCCCTCCCCTCAGTAACACTACTATTATTATTCTTATTTCACAGATGAGGAAACCAGAACACAGAGTTTAAGAAAACTTGCCCAAGGTCACCCAACTAGTAAATGGCAGAGCAGGGATCCAAACAAAAGCTCTCTGCCCCTGCCTCCATAGACTACGTTCTGAACTACACTGCCTTTCATTATATCAAATGCTAATACCTTTCAGTACAGTTATTGCACTTCTGGGAATCAATCCACAGCCAAAAATAAAAATCTTAATCATGGACAATGTTATATGCAAGAAGATTTACATCATAGTTTTATATGTCATTGGAACCAACCCAAATGTCCAAACATTGGGGAACAGTTAATAAAATGATGTATATTCAAGCAGTTGACAACTTCATGCCATTAAAAATGACAGTCATGGCTTCCAGGTAAAGACGGTAAATTGGACACTTGCATCTCCTATTCCTCCCTCCCTAAATGACAAAGAGAGGATTTTTTTTCTTTTAAGGTTTAAAGCCACAAGGACTGGAAAAAGAAAAGAAAAAATAATAGCAATTTTAATTTCAAAGCTTGAAAAGTGAATGATTTTTAAAGTAGTGTATAACTTAACAGATCTAAGAAGGTTAACTCCTAAATTGGCAGTGAGGAAAGGTATGAATCCATCTGATTTATATCACAGGATTCTTCAAAGGTTCATAAATTTGTGGTATCAATTTAAAAGTGGAGTGAAGGCAGGGGAACTAAAATAAGAGGAAGAGGCTGAAAGTCTAAGAAGCAATTAGATGCCCCATTATCTCCTCTCCTCTTCTGCACAACTGAGAGATTATGCTTTGCCTAATCTCAGCCAAAAGCAGGGGGTTTGCTCCTGGAGAGGTTAAGACAGATGCTCTCTGTACTGGGTGACTTAAACGGTGTCAGAGTGCTCTTTCAGCAGCACTTGAGGTGGTTGATTACTCTCTCTTCCTTGAGATATTTTTCCTGTTGGCTTCCTGTTAGTTCTTTCTCTTGATTCTCTACCTTCCGCACTGGTACTCCTTCTCAGTCTTCTTTGCTGGTACTTCCTCATCTCCTCAAACTCTAAATGTTGTGGTACCCCAGGATTCCATCCTTGGGCCACTTTACCAACACTATCCATCAACATTATTCCCTAGGCAGTCGCACTCAACCTCATGACCATAAATACCATCTCCAGCCTTTTCCTTGAATACCAAACTCATATGCCCATGCATTACTGTACACATATGTTCCATACATGTCTCAACGTGCACAAAACCAAACCTGCTTCCCCCACAATCTTTCCTATCTCAGTAAATGGCAATTCCATTCTTCCAGTTATTCAGGCCAAGAGCCTCGGAGTCATCCTTGATTCTACTTTTTCTCTGTCACCTCATAACCAATTCATTAGCAACCCCAGAAAATATATCTAGAATTTAACTACATCTCAGAATCAATTTTGCTCCACCTGGTCCAGGACACCACCATGATGACTGGACCAGAGTGCCACAATATCCCCCTAACTGGACTCGCTGCCTTTGTCCTTCCCCTCCAGCCTCTTCCCCACGGCAATTCGAATGGCTGTTCTCCCTTTACTCATTAGCTCATTATGCTACCGCCATGCCCTGCTTGATCTTCTCCAGAGATATCAGGCACATTCTTGTTTCTGGGACTTTGCCTGTTCCCTGTCCATGGGAGGCTCTTGCCTCTGACTAACTCACTTATACCCTTCAGGTCTTTATTCATCGGCACCTTCTCAGTACGGTCTTCTTGGACCACTCTATTTAAAATATTTATCGTCGACCTTCCTAGTGCTTCACAAAGGCAGAAACTTTTATGTTGTATTCAATTCTTCCTCCCCATTACTTAAAATAGTGTCTGACACATGACAGACATTCAGTAAATAATGAGTGAATGGGAAAAACCAGCCATAATTAAAGCGGGATTAGAGGATGAGAATTCTGTCACATTCCCCAATCTCAGCCCAAGAATGTTCACAGGCAAGGCTTTGACCTCCAGGCAGGAAATTGGAATAGCATTCTCTGGGGACTCTGTCAGCTGAAGGGAAAAGAATTAAAGGCACTGACATTGGGTTCCCATTGGAAATTTCTAGACAGTTCACTCTATAAAGATAATCACAACTGGGATGACCTCAGCCTAGGACTAAGGGGTTTCCTGGTGCAGAGACTTTCTGTACTAAAACGGACAGAACTGGGCAAACTAGAGTGGTTGGTCACTCTACCATAATCAGTAAGCTCCACCCACATGCTCAGAGTTCCCTGTCACTCAGCTACCCTTAAACTAATTCAGATATAATCAAGACTAGCAGACATCTGAGCAAAGTCATTAGCTTGAAAGACTGAGAACAAAACAAATAACTCTGTAAAAAGCAACATGGAGAAAACAAAGACCACCCATGGAAAAGGAGAAGGATCATTGATCTCTTCAGGGAGATAAGAGAATATTACAACCATGAAAAGGAACAGGAAATTGGAGATTAAAGATGGGAAAATTGAAGAATTAATCTAAGGTATCTAATAGTAGGAGTTCTATTAAGAGAGAACAGAGAACACAGAGAAGAGGACTCATTAACAAAATAAACCAAGAACATTTTTCAGAGCTGAGAGAGTTGAAATTTCAGACTGAAAGAGCCCACTCAATGACCAGTATAATAGGTGAAATTAGAGACACACATAACAAAACACAGCAATATGAAATCTCAGATTGTTAGGTACATAGAGAAGCTCCCACAAGAAAGAAAAAAAAAAAACAAACAGGTCACATACATAAAACAGAAGAAATAAGAATGGAACTGACTTCTGAATATTTATTCAGAAAGTTATATGACAATGGAGCAATGTCACCAAAATTCTGAAGGAAAATTATTTTAAACATAGAATTCTACACCAAGCCACAACATTAATCAAGTGTAGAATAAAAACATTTTTAAGCATGCATGACTTAACATTTTTACTTCTCATGTACCCTTTTCTCAGAAAGCTACTGAAGGATGCTCTCTACTAAAACCAAGAAAAGGAAGACAACATGGAATTCAGAATACAGAAAATAAGTATAGAAGAAGGTAAAGTGAATCCCCAGAATATTCTTGGAGGGAGGTCTCAGGATAAGAGCTGTGAATCAGGTATAGAGGGCAACCCTCCCAGACTGGAGCAAATCACAAGATTCTGGAAGAGAATTCTTGGAGATGAAAGTGATAGTTTAACAAATAGGTCTGATTGTCTTGAAGGAAGATTTAAACAAACTGGTTAGAGTATTTGGAATGGAAATTCTCTGAAAAGCAAACAAGCAAAAGATAAAAGGGAAAATGAGAAGTCCAGAAAAACAGAAGTGATCATAGTTACATGGCTTGGCTGCAAATAGCACTTGTAGAGAAAATATCATACAAACATCGAATACTACTCAAACCAAAATTATGAATAATCCACATTAGGATAGTGTAGAGGTAGGAAGGACATTTCTGTACACAGGGACTGGGCCAAGGAAAAAGAGCTACATTTCCATCTTCCATGTTGGGAAGTCTAATAGAGAATTCTCAAAATTGAAGTATTAAGACGTGAAATCAAGCATGTTATTTAGAGACATGAAGGTCAAAAGCAACTTTTAAAAAGTTTAAAGAAATTATCTCTGGGGAGATAGACATTGTAGGGTAAGGGTGAGAGAACGAGAAGCAGAGAAATGCTGTTTTTAAACCTTATAGAACTGTTTGACTCTCTAAAAGATCTACAAGTGATAATTATTATTTTTTATTTTGGTTGAAGTATTACATAACTAGAGAAAATTACACAAAGTATAAGTACAAGGTGAGTGTACCACATAACAGCACACAAATCAAGTAATAAAACTTTACCAGTACCCAGAAAGGCCCTTCTGTGGGCTCTCCCAGTCGTTAACATCTCACTAAGGATAACCCCTGTCATGACCTGTGACATCATAAATCAGTATCCCCTGCTTTTGGAATTTTCATAAATGGAATCATATACACACTCATATGTGCGCGTGCACACACACACACACACACACACACTTTTTGTTTCTGACTTCATCTGCTAATACATTTGTGAGATTCATCCATGTTGTTGTGTGTAGCAAGACTTACAATATTATTGTACAATATACCATTTAATGAAAATACCACAATTTATTTATCCATTCTCCTGTTGATGGACCTTTGGGTTGTTTCCAGTTTGAGCATTCTTATACATGTAGGCATGCATAATTTTGATAAAAGTAAAAATTATAATGCAGCATAATGGAGATATGCATCTGGTATGAAAAAGCAGGATAAACAATTGTATATATACCATGACTGCAACTATTAATAAATTCATCCAACAACAACAAAAATTGTTGACATCTACTTTGTGCCAGGCACTGTTTTAGGTACTGAGGTTTCAATGGTGAAAACAATTATGGCCTCTGCCTTACAGGGACTTTGGAGGGATTTAAAGAAAAATGGGGAAAGAGGGGAGGAGAGAGAAAGAGAGAGAAGGAGAGAGAGAGAGAGAGAGAGAAACACCAGTAATTGCATGTCTGATGAGTATTTTGAAGCAGAATTGCTGTGATCTAATCCAACTTCATTTGCGACATTTATGCTAAGACCTGAAAGAACAGAAGGCATTAACTGGGTGAAGGGGCAGAGAGAAACTAGGAGGAAGAGCATGCCAAGGAGGAGGTACAGAACATTCAAAAAGTAAAGAACACAGTGCACACACAAAAATGAGCCAAACCTGGTGTGCCTGGAACATGCTGAATGAAGAGGAGGGTGCCACAGGCCTCAGCTATATCCAATGCCAGTGACGGCTGAGAAAACCAAGACTGAGAAGAGCCCATGGGGTTTAGGATGCAGAGGTCATTGGTGACCTTAACAAGAGCAATTTCGGTGGCATGGTGAAGGCAGAACCCAGGATAGGGTGGGTTAGGAAAGAGTAGAAGGTAGGACATGAATATAAAAATTCATGGAAGGGCCTGGCGCGGTGGCTCACGTCTGTAATCCTAGCACTCTGGGAGGCTGAGGCGGGTGGATCGTTTGAGCTAAGGAGTTCAAGACCAGCCTGAGCAAGAGCGAGACTCCGTCTCTACTAAAAATGCAAAGAAATTAACTGGACAACTAAAAATATATAGAAAAAATTAGCCGGGCATGGTGGCGCATGCCTATAGTCCCAGCTACTCGGGAGGCTGAGACAGAAGGATTGCTTCAGCCCAGGAGTTTGAGGTTGCTGTGAGCTAAGGTGACGCCACGGCACTCTATCCTGGGCAACAGCGTGAGACTCTGTCTCAAAAAAAAAAAAAAAAAAAATTCATGGAAGGAGATACACAAAAATATGAAGTTGTATATTAAGTTAGGATGAGATTATGTATGTCCTTTCTCTCCAAACTTTTATATATATAAATATTTTATATATAAAATATATGTATAAAATATACATATATTTTTAAGGAAGATTGAACTAAGATATTCAAAAGTTAAAAATATTTACAGGAAGGTCAAATTTTATCTCTAAGAGGGAGATACATGCTAATTTTATTCTTAGTCTTTCTGGATTATATTAATGTCCTACATTATGAAAATTCAGAACTTTAAATATATCAGAGACACATTGATTTCACAGCATTGCAAAAACACTGGTAGATACAGGATAAGAAAGACTGTAGGACCCAAGGAATCCTCATTTTCATTTGCTAAACAAATACACACAAAGTTTTGATACCACATACATGGTTTGGTGATGCCGGTCAATCTGAAGATTCACCTTTGGCCCAGAATCCAAGACAGCTAAGGGTCTGCAAGTGCCTTCATGACCCAGGATGGAAGCAAAATGGAGCTGACGGCCACACACAAGGACAGGCTTGCTTTTATGGCAATGGTTTCCTTCTTCAGGAAATGCATACCTTTGCCAGAAATGCTCTTTAAACATTTATTTATACTAAAGGTTGTACTGAAAGATGAAAGGTTTTATTTTATTCAAAAACCCAATAGTAACCAAAACAGCATGGTACTGGCACAAAAACAGAGACATAAACCTATGGTTCAGAACAGAAAATCCAAATATAAAACCATCCTCATATTGTCATATGATCTTTGACAAAGCAGACAAAAACACTCATGTCCACTCACATCCACTAATGTCCACTCACGTCCACCCACGTCAACTCATGTCCACTAATGTCCACTCATGTCCACTCACCTCCACTAATGTACACTCACGTCCACCCATGTCAACTCATGTCCACTCATGTCCACTCACATCCACTCATGTCCACTATTGTCCACCCACATCCACTCACGTCCATTCATGTCCACTCACGTCCACCCACGTCCAAGCAGGTGGGAGGGGGGTGGAGGGGATGGGTAAATTCACACCTAACGGGTACAATGCACACTCTCTGGATGATGGACACACTTATAACTTTGACTCAAACTGTATAAAAGCAATTCATGTAACCAACATGTTTGTACCCCCATAATAATCTGAAATTAAAAAAAAAAAACCAAGGCATACACAATCCAAGTAATAAGCAATATTTGGGGAAAGATTATTCTCCTCCTCATGAATTCTGATATCACTTGAAGACCATATTTCTTGTGGCCTTTAATGCTTTCTTTGTTCTATGTATATGTCCTGTCTCCCTTGATTTAGTAACTCGTCCCTAATGTCCTTCAGCACCAGACCTTGAAAAGCAACTTGCTGAGTTCCACTAAATTAATTCATACATACATCCATTCAGCATGGCAATGGATGAGGGGTAGAATCCTTTATTTTTTTACAATTGTGTTTGCTTTTCCTCTTCAAACTTGCCTTGGTTTTCAATGTCTTCTTTGGCTACAAGGTCACTGCTGTTACTGAATTTGCAGAAATTGAACACAGCCAGTATTGCGTCAAACTTTGGTCTAAGGTCCTCTGAGTCATGAATAATAGTTTTATCCACCCAGAATATTGGCCCCATGTTTGAACCGACGACTCCTATTACATTCCTTTTCTGGGCTAGTTTCATCAACAGCAGCTATGTCTTATAATTAACATTATAATTATAATAACATAAGCCTTTGTAATTAATTTCACTCATGCACCCTCTATTCCCAAGAAACAGTGACTCATTATCCTTAATTTGCAAAACACACTCTACTTTTTAATTTTATATTTAATATAATGAGATACAAAATTAATTTATTCAGGGCTTTACAAAAACCGGAATTGCTGAGACAGGATTAGAACACAATGATCAAGTCCCAGGTCTTCGTGTTGTGCCAGGGCCACTCTTCTGATAGTCTGATGCATCCATCTGTCCATCCACCCATCCAACTATTTATTCATTCAGTATAATTTTATCATGATAGGCATTGTGCTAAACTCAATACAGACACAAAATTAATATCACTACTTTCAGAGAGTTCACAGTTTGGTTGACAAAAACAAGAAAATAGGCAGTTTTTTTGTTTGCTTTAGTTGTTTTAAAGAGCTATGGTTATTTTAATTTAATATATTTTAAGTAATCTTTCTTGTAGTATAGTTGACAAATGGTTAAAATCACCTTTTTAAAAGGCATATAGTTCAGTGAATTTTACCAAATGAATATGGTAGTGAAGCCATGTCACAATCAAAATATATTTCCATCACCCCAAAAGTTCCACTTTGTACTTTGTACCGTATCTCTTCCCAAACCCCTGGAAATCACTGAACTTATTTCTGTCTCTATGGTTTTGTCTTTTCCAGTATGTCACATAAATGAACAGACACTTTAAAAAAAAAAAAAAAAAGAACAATAAATGCAATGATTAGAAATGTGTTATCGTTATGCAAACACTTCTGTAGCTTTCTGACATATGAACTAATAAAGATTTTAGTACTTACTGTGAGACCAAACTGTTGTTTATTATAATTGTTTGAGAACAGTTTTAGGATTGTTACATGGCAGTGGTTTTTTGAAGATTTTTCTCTTTCCTTTTAAGCCATGGAACTTGTCCATCAAAAGAAGTCTTATAGACATGTAAACAAAACAAATATAAATGAGCATCCCTGGATGAAAGTAGAAAGGAATAGATTGGCGTCCCATCCAATTGGCTTGCCAGGGCTTCCATGAAACCCCTAAGGCTCCTGGGAACACTGTTGAAAACCAATGAAGAAAAGTCACTCTCCTTTCAAGTTCAAGTATCAATGTGTCAAATTATTCCAATTCTTGTCGACTGTGAAAATTAACTTCGAGTCTAATAACCTAATCAAATCTGGCTGATCTCAAAGTGATCAGCCTCTGGGTAAGTGCGAACGTTAATAAGCCTCAGCAATGCTTCTGTGGGTTTTCAAGTTTATCACCAGCATTATTTTGTTATTGTTTTTGTTTCCTCAGTTGTATCATATGCAGAAGGCTTTCAGAAATTTTGGGTAATTTTGCCTTCCTCTTCTCAAAAACCAAACAACTGTAATATTTTGAAACTTCAGCATGCATCAGGACTGAAGATGCAATAGCTGGCGAGACAGAAGTGGCCCTTCCCTAAAAAGAGTGACACAGGGAAATAAACACTGCTAGGGATGAGCACATAAAGACGAAGCAAGGGCAAGTTCATCGTGGCCAACATTCACACGACTGTCTTGTAATTTGATTCAACAAATAACTGTTGTTACCTACTAGATGCCACGAACTACATTAGACTGGGGGAGACAAAAAAGAGGTGAAATACTGCCTCCACTCCCAGGAAGCTCACAGTAGAACAAGGAAAAGATGAGTGCACAAACAGCCTGCCACTGAGCACCAGAGTGGCTCACCCCCACGGTTCCTGAGCGGGTGAGATCAGAATGCTCACTGTAATCTCTGGAACAATCCCTGCAGCTGTTAAGATGATCATTTTCTTTTGGAGAACCCAAAAGACTCTTAGATATTCTCTTTTCCTTGAGAGGGAGGTAGGGAGAGAAAGAGAGAAGACACAGAGAGAGAAAGGGAAAGAGGTCGACTTACAATCAATTCACTCAGAGGTTTTACTTGGATTTAATTTACAAACCTGCTCCTCCTCAGTCTTTCCCATGCAGAAGGTCGCCCCACACCTACCCATTCCCTGCCCTTGACTCCCACTCACCCTCTCTGCCACCTTACATCTAATAAATCGCCAGGCCTATTGATTGAACTTACTCGATACATCTTGAATACATCTGCTTCTGTCTTCCATGCCCAAGCACCTTATTTTTCTACACAGCACTTATAAACATTGTAATTAATTGTCAGCATGATTAGGGGTTTACTATCTGTCTCTAAAATCACCCCATCCACCACAATCCCCCCATCTCAACTGCACTGTCCATGAAGCCAAGGATCATGTCTACCTTGCTCCCCTCTGTATCCCCAGTAGCTCGAGCAGGATCTAACACAGAGTACAGTATGTGCTCAGGGAGGGAGGGAAGGAAAGAAGGAGGAAAGGAAAGAAGGAAATCAATCAAAACTCTGTAATAATCAGCTCTTCCATTAAACTCCCTTATAACTATGTAGAAACAAAATATAGATAGAAATGTATATATATTTTTCTAATTCAGTATAAGACAGTATCATCATTTTGCTGAAATAGTCAACTCCTGACAATGTCAAATATATGGGTGCACTATATGTTACGATGTTCGGGTTAAAGATAAAAAAATAGAACCACATATCCCTTTAGGAGTTGATACAATGAAGCAATAGAACCCAGTTGTTCACATTTTGAGTCTTTTAATTAATCTGCTGGTCTGTAAACACTGTATGGCTTGTGCTATTGCACTTGCTATGCTCATATGGTGGCCCTGCCACGCAGCCAGCACGTAACTTAAGAGTACATCCTAGACACGTGTATGAGTGAATCCAAACTTAGCATCTGTGATATGCATTATTTAAGTCATCAGTTTATCCTTATGTTTATTTCATTTATAAGGAAATACAATAGCCTCTTGTGTCCACTATTGGTGTGGGAGCATGTCCTCTGCTTGTCAAGATTGTCTCGTAACGTGGTCACAAGGTGTGTGTGACTATTGCCAACATTTCCCACATCGACACACTTTAAAGCAGAACTCAATTTCAACCATCTTTCTAAGGAGGGAGGGCCCTCCGTCTCACCTTTCAAAGAGTAGAACATCTGCTGTGATTTGGTAAACAGTCATGTTTCATCCTCTGCCCTCCTGCTGCAGGAGGCTGCACATCACAAAACCCTAAATGCCACTGGAGGATTCGGCCTCTGGGCTGGATGCTCTTTATCCAGTCCAACCCGGCAATTCCCACCAAGCAAAGTCAACCTCATTATGGTTCGTTCCATCTGCCTCTAGTCCTGGAAAAGGTTAAAATTTTGCAGAAGCTTAATGAACCATGTCCTGCCCTGAGAAATACAGATTTGTTATTGCTTTGCACAAAAATGAAACAAGTGAAATAAAAACAGGAATGGATCCTGTGAGTCACAGGATGTGGGTGAACAGCTCAAATTAAATTGAGAATTTAAGGACTAATTCATTGAACTGAAAGCCAGGAAATTTGAGGTCAAGGTCCTGCTCTGCACCAATGGGCTGTGTGAACTGGAGCCAATCATGAAATCTGAGCCTCTTTTTCCACACCTCTAAAATGGGAATAATAGTTTCTGCCCTAACATCCTTTCAAGACTGATAAAAGGATGAGATGATAAGAGTGAGAGCCCTGCATAACATTGAAGAAAACTACAAACTAAAATGTATTCCAAAACAGAGGAAAACCCCAAAAGCCACTCCTACTGGGAACTAGAAGCAAGCAGATGGGTTCCTTTGCAACAAATCTGTTTTTCTAGGTGACTGTTCAATTTATATTCTTGGGTATGCTTCTGTGTTTCAAGAACAAGTTTTTAGAGTTGGGAAGGACAAAAGAGGAAAGACAGCTCATGATTCAAATTTTCCTACAGAAACTCGGATCCATTCATGTTTGTGCACTCTTTCTAGAACCAGTTGTTTGAGTCTACAAGTCTTTGTTGAGCACCTACTATGCCCTAATCACTGTGCTAGCCACTGTGAGTACAGCAAGGATAGAAGCAGTCCTGAGATCCCTGCCCTGTGGACCTGACATCAAGGCATTTTTTACAATGCAAGAACAAACCAGATATGATTTCCACCCTGAAGTCATTATGAACTAGTAGAAAAGGAAGTGGCCATAAAATAAAATTGACACATTTTAAGAGGACTCTGCTTTTAGGAGCCAGGGGAAGAGGTAAATGGGTCACATCAATTTTTTCTTTGTCTTGGAGCAGCATGCAGATCAGCTGTAATAGCCCCTGTCTTAAACCCTCCCTTGAGCCTACTCCCTTTCACAGCAAAACTTCTTACAAGACTTGCCTGTGGTCACTGTCACTCCATTTCCTCACCACTTCTGCCCTCCTCAAACCAATTCAGTTGGGATTCTCACCCCATCATCTTCCTCAGACTGCTCTTGGCAAGGCTCCCAGTGGCCTTCACCTTGCCAAATTAATTGGTCACGTCTTGTTTGTATCTCATCATAATTGGAAATGATTGACCACTCCCTGCTTCTAGAAAGGAGGTTGGTTTCTTTTTGCTAACTTCCATGACACCATGATCTTCTGATTTTTGGTCCATCTTGCTGACCCCTATAATCTTGTTTGCCAATTTCACATCCTCTTCTAAACCTTTAGTGTAGGAATGGTCCTGGTGGTCTGTCCTGGGTTTCCTTCTCTACCTGAGCACTCTTCTAAAGTGACTTTATCCTGAGTCATGGCTTTAATTATCTGGTAACTCTGTGTCTGGTTATAACTCTATACCTACCTATCCATTTATCTATCTTTCTAGATCTACACTTCCATAACTATATGTATATCTGGTTAGTCTATGTCTCCAACACTGACTTTGCTCTGTACTCCAGAACCATGTATCCAACTGCTATTTGACATTTCTACTTACTATTAACAATAAGCATGTTAAATTTAATGTGGCCAAAACAGAACTCCTGTTTCTACCCCCATTGAAGCCTGCTCCTGCCCCAGCTTCCCTAGCTCAATACTCAAGCTAGAAACTAGAATTTTCCTTGCTGCTTCTCTTGCACTTGCTCCCCAGCTCCAGCTCATCAGTAAGTCTTACAGACGCTATCCCCAAAGCACTTCTTGAATCTGTCCACGGCTCTCCATCTCCACTGACTTCATCTCCCTACTACCTTCTCGCCGCCACACCGGGCTTTGTTCTGTTCCTCAAATGTGCAGATTCATTTCCACCTTTGCATAAGCGCTTCCTCTGCTTAGCACGTTCGTCCCCTCCGACTTTTGCATGGCTGGCTCCTTCTTTTTACTCAGATCTCAAATGAGCCATCCAGAGGTGTCTTCGTGAACGCAGTATCAAAAGTGGACACTTGTTGTCTGTCACTCTATTTTAACATTACAAAATATTTGTCTACTTAATATTATAAAATAGTGTATATGTTACAAAATATAGGATTAATAAATATTTAACAGTCGCCCTTATATCTCTTATATCAGCTATTTGTTTATCACCTCCCTCTTTCTACTAGAATGCAAGCTCCACAAGAAGGGACCTTGCTGACTTTGTTCACTGCTGTGTCTTTAGTGCCTGGGACAGAACATAGAACAAGCTCGCATATACTTATGGAACAAATGGAAAACTTTGCAATGCACACCCGCATTAAGAGAATTGGGTCCCCCAGATTTGGTTATATGAGTTTATTTCTTGTTGCTGCCACTCAGACCACCTTGTGGTGCCATTTACCTTTAACGCATTCATTCCTGATTGCACAACTCGCATTTCCTGTTTTAATATTCAGTGTTGCTTGCAGATAATGAGGTGCACATAAAACAGGAGAAGAGTAAACTTTCCACTATTTCGTCTTTATGCTGTAAGTCTTTGGGGAGAGTCACAGAAAATCTCTTAAAACAAAGATAAAACGTACAGCTATTTGGATGAAGCCTAATATGATAGCATTCCTTGGGTTTCATGTATTGATATTTTGTTCCATTTGCTTCAAGATTTTGAAATCTGTGGTTGTACCTTAATAACATCTCTTTTTTTATGCAGAGTTAATTTTACTCCATCTATTGAGCAGTATCTCAGACAGTGTGTAGAGTAGCATGGCACACATTCATCTGTTCTGCTTGCCCAGTCCTGTGTCCATGACAGACACTGGTCTTCTTTTCTTCGTTATGGCACTTTTAATTTTTTTTAAAAAATTTTAATTAAGTTTTATTTTGGGGGCAGAGACAGGGTCTCACTATGTTTCCTAATCTAGTCTCGAACTCCTAGTCTCAAATGATCCTCCCACCCCGGCCTCCCAAAGTGCTGGGATTACAGGAGTGAACCATGGTGCCCAGAACTACTTTTTCTATGAAGCCCAGATAGGGCCTCAGAATCCTTTTCAACACAGTGCTCTGGACAGCCACTCCCAATGTTCAGAGCTTATAAACAAAAGGATACTTACTTGCCATCCCTGGTTAGATGAAGTGAAGATCAGATTTAATGAATCTAGATTTAATGAAGTGATTATTAGGTTTAAGTCTTGAGGTGTTGAAAAGATTTGGTAAATAACCTGTGTTGATTTTTCAGAAACTTCTGAGTGGAGAGGAACTAACCTCACAGCCTGCTGACCTGCAGACTTTGCTCTTTCCATGCCTTACAGGAAAGACGTGCTACGCTTCTGGTATCGCTGCCTTAGCTGGTTCACCTTGGAGGGCCCACTCACGCCAGCGTGCTTCACGGTATTTTTGCCCTCCTTGAGCTACGTGCAAGATGGTGTGGTGCAGAGGAAGCTGACATCTGGGTGTGAGTCACGGCTCTGCTATCTACCATCCATGGGCCTTGCTTAACTGCTCATGGGCTGTTTTGCCATCTTCAACCTGAGAGAAAGAGTAGCTACCTTGCAAGTCATTGTGAGAATCAGAGAGAACACTTACAGAGTGCCTGGCACATAGTAGGTATTCAATCAATAGTATAATTATCTAAGCTGAGAAGGTATCCAGATTATATACATATAAAAAGAAGCAGAGGAACTCAATTGCCCTGTTCATGATAAATATCAGTTCAATCTCTGGAGGGCACAAACGTCCACAGACTTTGTGAGAACACCAATGGTAAGAAAAGGGCAAGAACATCATCTGAAAGTTGTGGGTGGGGTGGAAAGCTCTTTCAGAGATGAAAACAAACCATGGAAACGCCACCCTTCATTTAAGTGATTGGTGTGCCGGTGCTGTTCACAGACCACTCTAGTAAAATGGTGCTATGAATCACAGACGGGGCGATGGGGGACGTAGGTGGCGATTGTAGCTCCCACTCTGTTAGTGTCTATTAAGAGCCGTGGGAAATGGTGAGCCTGAACCTCTCTTCCAAGTTGGAGCACGCGGAAGCAGCACAGCTCGCTGATGTCGTGTCCACTTCCTAGACACCCCCTCAGCCACCAGGATAAAGTGTAAAGGTAGATCTTGTTTCTCAGGGAGCTGGTGGAAAAGCAGTCTGATTAGAGGCAAAACAGCATTGTTTTCTGCCTTCTGCAGTAGTCAGGGGATGCTGTTTTGGCAGGAGGCGGGATCTCAGTGCAACAGTGAAAAAAAATCAGGCTATGTCACTTATAGCCACAGGGCTCCTGCCAGTTCTACAGGGCCGTTACGTTAATCACATCTGCTCCTACCCTGAGTACCCTGGTCCTGTGGCGGGCTTTCTCCATCCATAGGAACCAACACTATCTCATATCCTCAGCAGCAACATGTTGATAATAGAAATATTACACGTACAGATGATGAAGGCGTTTTACCCACTTTTCCAGAAAATGTACCAGGGGAATAAACCCCTAGGACAGTTCTTGATCATATACAATGAATGAAAATAATCTCCGAGGCTGTGATTTAGAAATGATGCCCATCATGGTGGAAAGGAAGCTCTTGAGACTCAGCGAGTGACCTGCGTTTTAAATGGAGACTTCTCTACCTCCGTGCCCATGAGCTGCTCCTGCTTTTTGTAACAGGCTGCACATTGCTGAGAGCGACTCCAACAAAGAACACATTCAGAATTAGAATCAATGGACTCTGATCGCATCAGCATCGCTACAGGTTAGTCGGAGTATTGTAGGTCAGGTCCAAGTACAGGGGTCAGCCAAGAAAAGGAATGTGCACTATGGTTTCTCTTTGTCCTCCCCATGGCTCTGAGCTGGGAAGTCTATCGTTTTTCTGAGTGTTACATTCACCAGCTTGACCTAAGAATGTAAAAATGAAAAGCTAAATGGGAGAGTCCTGTATAGTCATTGATTTTTCACAAGCAGCCATGACCTTGGGCTTAAAAAATGTTTTTCAGATCATAGAGCCATAGATCTGGTAGGAACCTGGAGTAAAGGGCTGTCCCTGGGAGAATGCATGCCAATCCTTCAGCCTGGTGCCTTTATTGGAAGATATTCTACACCTGCCTCCGTGGCGTATTCTAAGGCTTAACAGCTTCTCAATCAAAAGGCACTGTATCATGTCTAATTTAAGTCTCCCTTACCACCATCAACCAAGAAAAAGAACAAAGCAGTAACAGCTGCAGTAACAAGAAAAAGAACAATTGACCGGGGTATTATGTGCACAGGTTTTTAAAACATTTATTTTGTTGATCAAATGCATATGTCATGACTGCATGCGGCATGTTTCCTTAGTATCTCCTCGTCGTCTGGTGAGAGTTTCTCGGATTTTCCTTGTTTTTCATCACCTTGACCTTGACAATTTTGAGGAGTACTAGTCAGGTACTTGGTAGCATGTCCCCTAACCTGGGTGGATCTGTTGCTTTTCTTATGATAAGACTGTGGTTGTAGGTTTTAGCAAAGAACACCATGGAGGTGAAGTACCGTTCTCATCATATCATATCGGGGGTACATGGCGGCCACATGACATCACTGATGATTTTAACCTTGGTCACCTTGTTAAGGTCATGTTTGCCAGGCTTCTCCACTGTGAATTTCTATTTTTCCCTTTCCATACTCTGTTCTTTGAAAATTATTCACTATGTCTAGCCCATACTCAAATTACACGCCAAACACACATATACACTTCTTCTTAACCACCTGATTAGTTTGGCTAAAACTTTTGGGGACCTTCCTAAATTCCTCGAAGCTCTTCCCAAAGTTCATCTCTAAAAGGAATATAATCCTTTTGTGTGGTGTCTTAGTCAGTATGGACTGCTCTAACAAAGTACCATAGACTGGATGGCATATACACAACTTAAATTTATTTCTCATAGTCCTGGAAGCTAGAAGCCCAAGGTCAGGGTGTCAGCATAGGCCTTTTGGTGAGGACCCTTTTCCATGTTGCAGACTGTCATTGGGGGTTTCAACATAAGAATTTTGGGAGGACACAAACATTCAGTCCATAACATATGGATACAGAATAAATGTGTCTATTTTAATTTATTTTTAAACTTTTTAATTGATATAGTTGTATATATTTTGGGGGTACATGTGATATTTTGATAGCTGTATACAATATGTAATGATCCAATCAGGGTAACTGGGATATCTATCACCTCAAAAACTTTTCTTTGTGTTGGAAACATTACAGTTCTTCTCTTCTAGCTATTTTGAAATATACAAATATTTTTTAGTTATAGTTAACGATATAAATTATTGTTAAACATAATTTCCCTATTGTACAATAGAATACTAGAATGTATTCCTTCTATCTAACTGTATTTTTGTACCATTAACCAGCTTCTCTTCATCACCCCCTACCCCCTTCCCATACCAGCTTCTGGTAACCACCATTCTACTCTCTACCTCCATGAGATCCACTTGTTAGCTCCCACATATGAGTGAGAACATGTGGTATTTGTCTTTCTGTGCCTGCTTTATTTCATTTAACATAATGACCTCCCGTTCCATCCACTTTGCTGCAAATGACAGAATTTCATTCTTTTTATGACTGAATAATATTCCATTATGTATGTATGCCACATTTTCTTTATCCATTCATCCATTGATGGACACTTAAGTTGGTTCTATATCACGAGTATTGTGAATAGTGCTGCAATAAACAAAGGGATACAGGTATCGTTTGATATACTGATTTCCTTTCTTTTGGGTATATACCCAGCGGTGGGATAGCTGGAGCATGTGGTAGTTCTCTTTTTAGTTTTCTAAGGAAACTCCATACTGTTTCCCATTATGGCTGTACCAATGTACATTCCCACCAACACTGTACAAGTGTTCCTCTTTCTCCACATCCTCACCCGCAATTGTTATTTTTTGTCTTTTTGATGATAACCATTCTAACTGGGGTAAGATGATATCTCATTGTGGTTTTGATTTGCATTTCTCTGATGCTTAGTGATGTTGAACATTTTTCCACGTCTTTTGGCCGTTTTTATGTCTTGAGATATTCAGGTCTTTTGCCCATTTTTAAATCAGATTACTTGTTTTTCTTGCTATTAGTTATTTGAGTCTCTTATATATTCTGATTATTAATCCCTGTGAGATGGATAATTTGCAAATATTTTCTCTCATTCTGTGGTGGTCTCTTCACTTTGTTTCCTTTTCTATGCAGAAGCTTTTTCAGAATAAACATTTTAAAGACTTTGCACATTATATCCCAGTCAATTGTTCCTTTCCTTGTCACACTACCCCACCCCATAATTCTTTTGTAGCTATTAGGAATTCACATAATAAATATTTTTTAATCTGTTTCTCTCAAAATGTATTAAAAATATATAAAAAGGATGTGATCTTAGATCCTTTAAGAAACAGTTTTGGAAAAAAAAAAAAAATAGGAGACCCAGGCTATGAAATATGAGGTTTATCAATGGAGTATTTTCAGCAACACTGACGCAATGGAAACTTAAAATGGAGTTTAGAGTTCAGAGTGAGTGGGTTGAAGCGGGGACACAAATATACAGACGTGTTGGTGCAGGTAGCAGAATGGGGACAGGGAAAGAAAGGCAGCATGTGGACCCTGTTTCCAAAGGTGTTTCCCTTTTGTAGTTGTGCAAATGAAGAGAAAGTTCAGATGTTTTTATAATTGGATTGACATTGGGTAGAAGGTTGGGACTGAATGACCCATAAGATCAATTAAATCTTTAATAATTTCACTATTCTATAGATTTCAAGTTAATTGAAAAATCGCCGGATTTATGTTGTTGTTAATACTGTGTCCATCCAGCCCAGGACAGTGCTTGCTGGTGTTTGTGCTGCAGAACACTAACACCGCGAGATCTTCCTCCGCCCAAAGATTCTGGGATCGATATAGTTTTGGACACCTTGCATAGTACAGACTAACGATCGACAAACTTTTTTGTGAAGGATCAGATAGTAAATATTTTACACTTTGTGGGTTACATATGGTCTCTTTACATATTCTTCTTGTTTTTTCAGAACAACCCTTTACAAATGTAATAAACATTCTTAGCTTGAGGGTTTTACAAAAAGAGGCTGTGGCCAGATTTTGCCCATAGACTGGCAGTTTGCTCACTCCTGCTCTGGACTCTTCCTGAATATGCAAAATGTATATTAGCACATTAAAGACTCTGAAAAGATCTATATGATAAAAACCCGTTTACCACTGTTGAACCAGATTTATCTCAAACTTATTTGGAACTCTTTTTTCTCTTACCTGTTTAATATTTCACGTAGTTTTCTATGGAAAATATTTGAGGAAATTCTGGCCTTTTCCATATATAGAGAATAATAAAGTTTGTCTCTACTCACCCTATATACAAAGAAATACTCCTGATGGCTTAAAGACATGAATAGAAAAACTACCAGAGACTATCTCTGTGAACTTGGAGTGCGAATAGATTTCCAAACAAGATTTCAAAAGTTTTAAGCATGAAGCAAAAATCATGGATTTCACTACATCAAAGTTAAGAATTTCAGGGCAGGCGCGGTAGCTCACGCCTGTAATCCTAGCACTCTGGGAGGCCAAGGCTGGAGGATTGCTCGTGGTCAGGAGTTCAAGACTAGCCTGAGCAAGAGGGAGACCCCATCTCTACTAAAAATAGAAAGAAATTATCTGGACAACTAAAAATATATATAGAAAAAATTAGTCGGGCATGGTGGCACATGCCTGTAGTCCCAGCTACTCAGGAGGCTGAGGCAGGAGGATTGCTTGAGCCCAGGAGTTTGAGGTTGCTGTGAGCTAGGCTGACACCACGGCACTCTAGCCCCGGCAACAGAGCTAGACTCTGTCTCAAAAAAAAAAAAAAAAAAGAATTTCTGTTCTACAAATAGCATGACAGAAAAGCTTAACAAGTAAAAGATTGGGAGAAAATATTTGCAATGTTATAAACCATAAAAGATTAATATCATGAGGAACTTTTGGTAATTAATAAGAAAAAGATCAGGACCCCAATAGAAATAAGGGCAAAATGATATGAATAAACAATGTTTAGAAGGGAAAATCAGGCTGGGCGCGGTGGCTCACGCCTGTAATCCTAGCACTCTGGGAGGCCGAGGCGGGTGGATCGCTCAAGGTCAGGAGTTCGAGACCAGCCTGAGCAAGAGTGAGACCCCGTCTCTACTAAAAAAAATACAAAGAAATTATCTGGCCAACTAAAATATATATATAGAAAAAATTAGCCAGGCATGGTGGCGCATGCCTGTAGTCCCAGCTACCCAGGAGGCTGAGGCGGTAGGATCGCTTAACCCCAGGAGTTTGAGGTTGCTGTGAGCTTGGCTGACGCCATGGCGCTCACTCTCGCCCGGGCAACAAAGTGAGACTCTGCCTCAAAAAAAAAAAAAAAAAAAAAAAGAAAGGAAAATCAGAATGGGTAACAGATATATGATATTTGACCTCATGAGCAATTATAGCAATGCAAGTTGAAATAGGAATAAAATACCCGTTTATCCTATACATAAATGGGAAAATATTTTAAAAATTAGGTGATAGCCGATGTTGGCAAAGAGGTAGGAAAATGATTTTTCTCATGCACTTCTGGTGGAAGCATAAGATAAGTGCAACCATTCTGGAGAAAAAAATGGCAAAACTTAATGAAATTCAGTACGCATATGCTCATTCTTGGGTATAAACACAGAGAAAATTATCCAAAGATCCAAGGATGACAAACACAAGAAAGTTCATCACAGCATTTTATTCTGTGGGTGTAAGGTCAGTGCTGGGACCCCAAATAGCTGCCTATCCCTAGGGGAATGGCTCATTACAGAGTACTGTACAGCAGCCAGAATCAATAAACTAGAGGTACATAGAGCAACATGAATGGAGCTTTCAAAAATACTGTTAAGTAAACAAAAGAAAGAGTGAGATCTATAGCATAATGTCAATTACATAAACTTAAAAATATATATATATAATATGTGGTGTGCACACACACACACACACACACACCCAAACATAATGGTGAGGTGTCACAAATAAAGAGGAAAAATAAAATAAAATAAGATATGAATAATATTAGTGTGCCATGAACAGAAAAGTGCAGTCAACTCAACTCTTGGCAACTGATATTAAACTAAAGGTATTATTTATATCAGTGTAAATGCCTATTAGTATTGTACTTTCCCTCAGATGCATCCCCTGTCAAAGAGAAGAATTAAGTTGATCTTATGTCCTTCCCCCCCCAACACTGATCTATTGATCAGTACCCAACAGAAAGCAACTTGGTTTGAACATATTAAAAGGAGAATTTTTTTTATTGTGGTAAAATACGCATAACATAAAAATGTACCATCTTAACCATTTTTAAAAAATTTTTAATTGACACATAATAATTGTACATATTTATGGGAACATAGTGATGTTGTGATACACATAACGTATGGTGCTCAGATCAGAGTAATTAGCATATCCATCATCTCAAACATTTATCCTTTCTTTGTGTTAGGAACATTCAATATCCTCCTAGCTATTTGAAAATATATAATATATTATTGTTAACTATAATTATCCTATGGTGCAGTAAAACACTAGAATTTATTCCTCCTATCTAGCTGTAATTTTGTAACTTTCAACAAATCTCTTCCCATACTCCCTTCACCCACCCTTCCCAGCCTCTAGTATCCTCTGTTCTACTTTTAACTTCTATGAGGTCGGCCTTTTTTTTTTTTTTTTTTTTCCCAGTTTCCACATATGAGAACATGCAGTATTTAACATTCTGTTCCTGGCTTATTTTACTTAACATAATGTCCTCCAGTTCCGTGACATTAAGTACATTCACATTTTTGTGCAACTATCACTGCCATCCATCTCCAGAATTCTTTTAATCTTCACAAACTGAAACTTCATGCCCGTTAAACAATAACTCCCCATTCCCTCCTTCTCCTAGCCCCTGGCAATCTCCATTTTACTCTTTGTCTCTATGAATTTCACTACTCTAGATACCTCCTATAAATAGATTTATACAATATTTGTCCTTTTGTAACTGGCTTATTTCACTTAGCGTAATATCTTCAAGGTTCATCCATGTTGTGTCAGAATTTCCTTCTTTTTAAAGTCTGAATGATATTCTATTATATGTATATGCCACATTTTGTTTATCCATTCATTCATCAATGAACACTTAGGTTGCATCCACTGTGAATAATGCTACTATGAACATGGGTGTACAAATATCTGTTTGAGTCTCTGCTTTCAATTCTTTTGGGGTATATATACCCAAAAGTGGAATTAATAGATTATATGGTAATTCTGTGCTTAATTTTTTAGGAACTGCCATACTATCATCTGTAGTGGCTATACCATTTTACATTCACACAGCAATGCATAAGGGTTCCAGTTTCTCCATGTCCTTGCCAACATTTGTTATTTTCTGTTTGGCTTTGTTTTTTTCTAGTAGACATTTTAATGCGTGCAAAGTGGTATCTTACTGTGGTTTTAATTTGTGTTTCCCTATTGATTAGTGATGTTGAGAATATTTTCACATGCTTATTGGCCAAGAAGAAACTTCTTTTTTCTTTTTTTTTTTTTGAGGCAGAGTCTCACTCTGTTGCCCTGGCTAGAGTGCCATGACATCAGCCTAGCTCACAGCAACCTCAAACTCCTGGGCTCAAGCAATCCTCCTGCCTCAGCCTCCCGAGTAGCTGGGACTACAGGCATGTGCCACCATGCCTGGCTAATTTTTTCTATATATATTTTTAGTTGTCCAGATAATTTCTTTCTATTTTTTAGTAGAGAGGAGGTCTCGCTCTTGCTCAGGCTGGTCTCGAACTCCTGAGCTCAAACAATCCACCCACCTCAGCCTCCCAGACTGCTAGGATTATAGGTGTGGGCCACGGCGCCCAGCCAAGAAGAAACATTTTTAAATTCTATAATAAATAATTATATCATTCATTTTACCTATGTCTCTGAATAGTTTCTTCCATAAAGTCTTAAACACTGACACATTGATTGTAGTCTTTGTTATGGGATAGGAAAAAAAAAAAAAAAGAGAGAAAACAAAACAAACCTCAAAACCTTTATGGATGCCTAAAACTGTCAATCCGTTAATCAGCATTCACAATAATTTTTCTGAGTGGGTATTAATGGTTATTCAGTGTCTTAATTAGGGCAGATTAACCGCACTTATGACCTTAACATCTTAGTGACTTAACACAACAGATGTTATTATTGTTCACGTCATACTCCAAAGAGTGTCAGCAGGGAGCTCTGCTCCACACGGCCATTCAGAGACCCAGGTTCCTTCTGGCTGGTGGTTTTGCCATTTTAGGAAGGGCTTGGAGTCCACCACTGGGTCATCTGCCATCAGCCTGCTGCTGAGGAAAAGAGAGCATGTAATACACCCTTACTCTTAACTGCCCGGTCTGCAAATAACATGCATTCCTCCCTCTCAAATGCCACTAGTCACACAGCCCCATCTAGATGCAAAGAGGCTAAGAGATGTAGCCAAGGAGGAAGAGAATGTGACTTTTAGTGAAAAGTCTTTGCACAGCTAAAAACGAGAGGTTGAATGGAAAGAAAACTTTAGGTTTGAGCACATTGTTTTAAAATACAGATTTCCTTAACTGTCAAGACCAGTAAATTATTTACTAGGTATAATTCTTAAATTTTACGGCCGGGCGCGGTGGCTCACGCCTGTAATCCTAGCACTCTGGGAGGCCGAGGCGGGTGGATCGCTCGAGGTCAGGAGTTCGAGACCAGCCTGAGCAAGAGTGAGACCCCGTCTCTACTAAAAATAGAAAGAAATTATATGGACAACTAAAATATATATATACAAAAAAAATTAGCCGGGCATGGTGGCGCATGCCTGTAGTCCCAGCTACTCGGGAGGCTGAGGCAGTAGGATCGCTTGAGCCCAGGAGTTTGAGGTTGCTGTGAGCTAGGCTGACGCCACGGCACTCACTCTAGCCTGGGCAACAGAGTGAGACTCTGTCTCAAAAAAAAAAAAAAAAAAAAAAAAATTTTATACCAGAAGTACATGGTTTTCCCAAAGAATACAGTCTCCTAAGTACCTGGAGTGATAATTTTGTTAGTGTGGCTCTTGAACTATTCATATCCCATATGTAAACAAAAGCTCTCTGTGAAAAAGCAATTCATTTTGAGATGTACAATATCATATGTGTGAGTATCTTGAGTGTGTGGAAATAATGTGGATTGATTTTCCCCAGATGGAGAAGCCGGATGAAGTAAATACATCTAATACTTCCCCACTCATTCTACATTTGCATATTTTGTATCAATTTCAAGTGAGATTGCAACTGTAATCTTCCAGTGATAGGACGCTATAAAGTCAGAACAAATTATCACGAAATAGTCAAGGCAAAAAAATAAAATAGAAACACACAGGAGAAACTTAGCAAAATGGGCTAAATGGGCTTTTCAGTACACACTGTGCAAAACATAAACACAAAGTGACCACAGGCAGGCTATAAATTGTCCTGAGTTACACAATGGAGTGATAAGACAGATGACCCGGAAAATGTGGGCTGGCGGGGCTGTCTGAGATTGATTAGTTGGCTGCCCTAATGCTCAGGTAATAGGATGTCTTTCAGCTCCGTTCTGCCTATTTTAGTCCAAATTTGTTTTTCCTGCTGCCTTAAAAATTAGAAGAGACCCTGTCACTTCAGCTCTGCAATTACATGGAAGCTCATTCCTCTTGCAATACTCCAAAATACACAAATGCCACCCTTTTTGGCTCTGTAACACAAAATATAGTGCACTTTTATCTAATGCCATCAACATGCAATCTCACAAAGTACATCCTAAGAGATTGATTCCAAAACAAAGCAAAATGTCAAGGATTGAACAGGAGATGAGAAAAAGAGCAACATTCTACAGATGCAAAGAAGAACGTCATGAGCAAGCCACGGAATTGAAGCTAGAGATGTGAAAGTGAATCCATCTCTATACTACAGATGTCATAGGAAAACTGAAACGTAAACAATGATTCCAAGCCCCAAAGTGCAGCACACGTGTCATGAAAGGCATCACAGTTTACAGCAATGGGAAAGTGGAGAATTTCAGAGCCCAGTTTTGGAAGTAGCCAGAAAACCAACCAAACAAACTGATTTGGAAAAACAACAGCTCCGGAGTGACTTGATGAGGAGGTGACAGTGGTAAGGATAAAGGCAGCTTAAGAGTAGATATATGACTTTCAGCATGTCAAGAATCTCCTATATGAAAAGGTATATTTTGGGCAGCCTTCTCTAAACCTCCATCTACATGATCTTAGTAAATTGCTTTCTCCTGGGGAGAACTCTAGCCTAATCCAGCCTGGAGCTTTAAAATTTTAAGTTCTTTTAAACAGTATAACACTGTTTAGAGGCCAAGTCCATTTTTCTTGTGCCTTTTTTGCTGTCAGTGTGAGTATTCTGATATCTGAGGAGGGCTATCCACAGAAAACACTATTTACAGTTATTAGGTTTGAAATTAAATTAGTTGATTAAAGAATAAATTTAAAACCTCGTTTACCTTAAAGCTTGAGGTCCAGCTTATAAATCTTATTAGACTATTTATAAATCTGTTAAATTTTATAAAATAAAAGCAAGGGTGCCTTTGACTGGTATCTGATCCATTCACATTGAACATCTGTAACAATGAATCCCCATTTACAAATTTAATCAAATCCCTTTTAATGTTTTAAATTTCATTAATAAAAATAATGCACTGAATTTCTTTTTAAGTCCTTCAAATGCCTAAATGGGCAGGTTACAACCAAAAGAAGCAATACCTTCCCCAAATACTTAGAAACTTGTAAAATCTAATGAATTAAAATTTTAAGTTCTTTTAAACAATATAATACTGTTTATAGGCCAAGTCCATTTTTTTGTGCCTTTTTTGCTTAAAAGGGAAGCGTAAATTCAAATACCCATTTTAAATGGAATGCACAGGACTAATCTGTCAGTTTCCCCAATATTCTCTAAGATGTGACTTTTAGTATCAAGCATTCATTGAATATTCCTACACTTGACGCACAGTGTTAATACTATGGGTTTGTTATACTTCGTATCTCTGTATTCAATTCCTCTTATCTTATATTTCATATCTTAGGCAGTTGAAGTTAGTGCCTTAAGAGGACCACAATAGGATCATTATCTCAGGCTGCCTCGTATTGCTTATTGTTCAGAGATCTGAGGCCAGAACACAGGCCTGAGAGATGAACAAATCCAAGGGGATTCTGTCTGAGCCTTTTTGGAATATTCTCTATGACAATAAAGAACGTGAAATTCCAGATCCTTTAGATGAGGTGGGTTGCTCCTGATTTGAAGTTATACACTAACATAGAATCCTTTCCACTGAAAATCTGAAGTTTTCAACCCCTTACCCAGGCTAAGCTATTTTCTTTTGTACCTCATTGAATTGTAGATTCTTTTCTTAATATTCATGTTGTGTAGACCACAGCACTTCTAGGCTCTTTGTTGAAATCCAGTTGGATTCTGCATAGCTCTCCCATCTTTTTCAGACTATGTGGTTGCAACTCTTGGGCTGAGCTACAGACATGAGGGAACGCAGCAGGGGGGGTGGGCTTGTGTGCAGATTCGGTCACTGACGCTAGACTGGGCGAGTCAAGGCTAGAGGGGCCAAAGGCAATGTTTTCTGCACAATACCTGCCCCCTCTGAATGAGAGACCCATTCAAACTTTCTTCTCTTCTGTGATGCTGATTCCCTAGCTATGCAGTACAATGCAAAGTGCACAAGTCCTATTTTATTGTGTCAAATAGACTATCAGGACACAGGCTGTAAATTAGTTGCCTGTTCCCAATCCCAAGTAATACCGTGCCATTCAACTCAGCTACAAGGATCTGCCACGTGGTAGACTGAATAGTGGCTCTCCAAAAATGTTCATGTCTTAATCCCCGGCACCTGTGAATACATTACCTTTTACAGCAAAAGGGACCTTGTGGATGTGATTACATTTAGGATCCTGAAATGGAGTGATTGTCCTGGATTACCCAAGCGGGCTCCGTGTAATTACAAAGAGTCCTTGTAAGAGGGAGGCAGAAAGTGAGAGTCAGAAAAGAAGCTATGACAATAGACACAGGAGATTGGAGTGATTTGAGGAAGGGGCCACTAACCAAGGAGTGCAGGCAGCCTCTAGAAGCTTAAGACAGCAAGGAAACAGATTCTCCCCTGAAGCCTCTAAGGAACCAGCCCTGATGACACCCTGACTTTAGCTCAGTGGAACTGATTTTAGACTTCTGACCTCCAGAGCTGTCAGAGAAATTTGTGTTGTTTTAAGCCAATACATCTGCAATAATGTGTTGCAGTAGCAACAGGAAATTAATACAACCAGTCTTTTCCAAGCAGCTATGGTTTTAGTCATGCCGTTTATCTCCTCCTTGGATCTGACCTTGAATATCACAGTGCCCTTTCTGGCTAGGTTGCCTCTGTCTCAGAGCTGTGGGGTCATTTGCCTGTTTGTTCTCACATGCATGCCCCTATGGGCTGCATTTCCCATCACTGAGCTTCCAGCAGGGGCCAGCCATGAGGAGCACTAGGAGGCTGACAACAGGTGGAAGGAGAGCCAGTGTATTTCTCACCCCTCTCTGTGTCCTGGCAGGGGCACCTCCAGGACTCCCTGCGTCTCCTCCACATTTCCAGCTCCCACCAGTCAGGATGTCCCTCCCTGGTTCCGGCTCACAAAGGGCAGAACCCCCACAACAACTGCCACTGTAATTCTGGCACCTCGTCTCTTTGTCTTTCCAGCCAGGGGTGGGGAGGTAACTACATTCTGTGTTTGCTTATCTCTGTGGTGCCTCACCTTCTCCTGTTTGCTGTTTCAATTCTTCTAAATACCATTGATTCAATTTTCCACACTAAATTTCCACTATTAAAAAACTCGAGTCTGTTTCACATTGCTGCCAAAATCATGCCGTTTTTCTCTGTGCCTTTAGTCCTTAAGGGGAAAAGGCTGCTCTTTTCTGTCTGATTCTGAGCTCTACCTGGGAACCTGAAAAGTTCCACACACCTCGGTTCTCTCAGTCTCCTGAATCCTGACTCAGAAACATCCTCTGACTCTGGCTCAGAATTTCCCAAGCCCTTCCCAAGCCAGGCCAAGTGTATGCCCTTGAATACTTTTTATTTTCATATCCTTTCAACAGCCACCTTCATACTAATTTACCATTTGTAGATTAGTCACCAACTCTGCCTGTCTTAAGCCAAAGGAATTTGCCGGAAGGACACAAGGGCTCAGAGAATCGACAGGAGGCTAGAAGGATGGGCATCAAACCACTAAAACCAGCTGCAACCAAGGGCACCCAGAGGACCAGGCAGCAAGAACAGAGCCACAGCCGCAGCCACACAGCAGAGCGAGCTGGTCAGCTGCTGCCCCTGCCCCGAGACAAAAGCCTGTTTCTTCTCATGTCCTTTCAGCACTTGCTCAAGATTCAAATTTCCAAGACAGTGATTTCAACTGGGTGAGCCCAAATCACTTGCCCACAAGGGATGTGCTCTAGCTGCCATTAGGATGACACTCGTGGGAGAAAGTTAATCCCCTTAAATGAAATCAAGATGCCATGGGAGGGCCAGTGATGATGGGCTGCCAAAAGCAACAAATGACCACCATTTCCTACCCATCATCTTGTGTTTCATAATCCATGACTGATCCTTTTGATACTACCCTTCTCGTAACCCCACATCTTTATTTCATCTCATAACCCCCCACTTACCTTGGTTTCACCTTTTAATCCACATCTTTTGAAGGGATATTAATCTTGGGCTGAATTACCAATGATTTGAGAATTTTTAAAAACTATTTTTCGAATTAATCTCATAACCAACCAAATATTTAATGAACATGGAGTGTGAAATCAGTCTACCACCATCCCCGGCAAAGCAAGTCCAAATGAAACATTACCTTTCCAGCCATGGAGCTGGTTCCCCAGCTTAGGACACTGGGTTTCGCCAGTAGCCATCTGGGACAAAGAAGGGTGTTGTGTTTTTTCTTAAGCTTCTGGTTTACCAGTCAACAAAACAGCATGTCCTCCATAAAAATGCCCTTAAGATGTATGGCATTTCTCCACTGAGACAAACATGCCACTCAACAGCTATCAGATATTTATAAGGTGAGTCCTCACTGCACTGTTGCCCTGCTGTGGGTCAGGAAAGGCTTTACTGCCCAGCCTTCATTCTGGGCTCTTCTGTGCCAGCCAGACCTCCTTGCCAGGAGTCCTCACTGAGGTTAATCTTCACAGTGCCTGCTGTGGCAAACAAGACCGTGGTGTGGCACATGGCACCTATCAGTGACCCGGTGCTAGGACCAAGTTAACGTTTGGTAAACAAGTCTGCTGCCTTAAATTCCCTTGAATCACTTTTCCTGTTACACAACCATTTGGTAAGGAAATGAAGTCCACACAGATGAGTGGCGAAAACAGTGGCATTTATCTAAATCAGCCTCAGTCTGCAGAAAAAGAATGGGGCTCCTGCTTCTTCCGTTTTGTGCCACAGGCCTACAGATGCTAACCCTGCTCAGAATGGCTACAGCCATGCTGTCTCCTGGAGACAGAAACTTACACCAGCTCATGCTGACGGCCTGGGATGTGTTATGTAATGCTTACTCGGTGTTACCTGTGGTGAGTCACCATGTCATTTTGCAATTGTCTAGAACAGAGAAATCCTTAACAAAAGTACACAAAGTCGCTGATGGAAGAGGAAGCTGCTAATAACTTTCCTTCCATCATTTGGAGCTACGTCACGTAACTTGTCCTGTTATTTTTGGAAGTGATTTCATGCCTTGCCTGTTTGGTCTCTGTCTTACTCTAGCATATCTCATTAGAAGATGAAGAATATCAGTCTCCTTTTGTTGTGCCCTATTTGTCTTCCTTTGAATCACAGAACAGCAGTCACATACCACATACCATGGGACTATTAAAAAAATATAAAAACAAACTCTCTCCTCTGCCTCATCCAAGCTCAATAAATATTTGTTGATGAACTGGCAAACCCCATCCAAAAAGAGAAGAAATGCCAATTATGCAATGATTACTCTTTATAACAAATGCATTCATTAATTCATTAATTAATTCATTCATTAATTCACTCATTAAATTTATTGAGTGCCTACCATGCCAGGCACTAGGCTAGATGCAGGGGAAATAATAGCATGCAAAATAAGACATCATCCCTGCTCTCCTAGAACAGATATTAATAATAACTACACAGATATGCAAACTGCAGTGGTAGCCAATGTTAGAAGGAGATACAAAATGCCATAAAAGCCTCTACTAATGGGAGTTGATTCGTTAGACAGGTCAGGAATGTCTTCCTGAAAAATGGTACTTGAGCTGAGATGAGAAAGATGACAGGAGGTTATTTTGCTGAAGAGAGGAGAGAAGTGCACCCCGGGCTAAGAGAATGGGGCAGCAGGGAGTGTAGGTGGCAAGTATATAATACAAAGAACTAGAAGGTCTTTGCGTCTGCTCAGAGAGAGTGAGGGGAAGTGGCAGGACAGGAGCACTGGAAACCTAGCCAGACATGGTGCCAGAGTTTGTCCTATCCTAAGATCTGTGGATTGAAAGGTTTCTTAGGCCCTGGAACAAAAAGACCAGGATTGGGTTTGAGGATGGGAAGCAGGAAATCTGTGGACACAAATCATTTCCCCTCACAAGCTTTTTGGAGCATCAACATGGACATGAGAATAGCATGGACAAAAGACACCATTGAGGGCACAAGGCCCTCCAGGTGCCCCTGCGGGTTCTCATGGGTCTCGGCTGTCAGCACTGGCCAGTGGCTTGCCAGAGTGGCCAAGCCTTTAAATGTGAAAGTACCTGTACCATGGGGTTTCCAGGACTTATTCTCCCACCCCATGGGAGGCAGCAGTTCTGCCCCTCAGCGGTCCACATTTCCTGGGCCTACAGTCCAATTTCTGAGCGGTGAAATTATTGCTGCACTATATTGAAGAATTTTCTGGGTCTTGGTTGCAGAACATGGGAATTCTCTGTTTACATCCAGGTAGGGGCTTCCCATTGGCAGGCCTGGCTGTGGCTGACCACAAGGATTTAGAAAGAGGGTTAGTAATATAAGGAGGTTTTTGTTTTGAAAGTACCACTCTGGCTCCAGTGTGGAGGACAGATTACGGGGCGGGGGGCTCCAAAGGGAGTGGTGAGACCAGTTAGGAGATGATGGTGGCTTAGAACAGGGTGGAGATGACAGAGATGGAGTGCACAGAAACATGAGATATTTAGGAGACAAATGTAAACAGGGCTCAGTAGCTGATGCAGGGGTGAGATTCTAGGCTTATGATTCATACAACTAGATGGGGCCCCAAACTCATAATAAACTCATAACTGTGCTCTTTGTGAAGGCAGGGTACATAGGAAGAGGTGCTGTGTATATACATCATCAAAAGAAAAAACTTTTGAAGGTGAAATGCTCTCCGTACTGAGAAGGAACCATGGCAACTGTGCCATCCGCAGAGGGAAGAATGCAGGGGAGAAAACGGGAAAAGCCCAGGCCAGTGAGGAAAGCACAGCTACAATGGAAACCACAGTGGTTATTACTTTCCACACAATTGTATTACGACCACAGGATAAAGTGCATGAAGAAGCTATGCAGAGGCTGGGCACAGTGGCTCAGGCTTGTAATCCTAGCACTCTGGGAGACCATGGTGGGAGGATCGCTTGAGCCCAGGAGTTGGAGGTTGCAGTGAGCTATGACGGTGCCACTGCACTCTAGCTGGGGCAACAGAATGAGACTTTGTCTCAAAAAAAAAAAAAAAAAAAAAAGGAGAAGAAGAAGCTATGCAGATAAACATGGGAGAGACACTAAGACAGAAAGAACTTCCTAAGTATTCATCATTGATCAATTTTAAAAGTTTTTGCTCTGACACCAAGTAAGACAGAGAAACTAGGGGACTCTAACAGACGACAGTTGGTGTTCACAGGTCAGGCTCTACAAAACACCAGGGCTGCTCCAGGAATGGTTGGTTAGGTTCTTATTTTGTGGGAATGCACCCAGTCCCTCCAGCATCTCTGGGGGCTGTTCCATTCCTAAAATTTGGCAACACTGAATTCACTCCAAACAGGACTCAAAATACAGTCCAGCTGAGTATCTCTGGTGGCTCTGTATGTTTCTGATCTAGCAAGTATGCATCACATCTTCCTTCTTAAGTCTACTTGCTTAAGTAGAATTGGGGTAATGGGCACATACAGCTGGAAATCCGAGGAAAACTGTGCAATTCAAGAGCTGATGGTGGGGCAAAGGGGAAGAGCAGGACGGGAGGCTGCAGAAGTACAGAACGCAGCAGGGGCTGCCCATGCTCCCAGGCTGAGACTCTGTCCCCCCACGCTGGGTGTTCCCTCAGCACCGATGCCACGCCTGGCCTGGGAACATACAGAAATGTAAGGTAACTTGGGGGCACAAATTCCAACTATTTCTAGCAAGTATTATCAGCCCCCTCATTTCTACTAAATTAATCGGAGCTGAACTATTTTTATTCGGTAGTTGTACTCTGATCTCAAATAGTTACTAGAAGCTAAAATTTGGCTTTTACTTCAGAGTGATTCTGTGTTGTGAATTTTTAGTCTGCTACGTTAGTGTGCCCATTTCCAGATGACAGATCGTTAAAACAGGAACATGTTTGTTTATATGTTTGTGTTTGTGTATGTGTGTCTACAAATAAGAGGGAATAAAGTAAACTCATTCACCGAGAAGGATTTGTCCTTTTTTCCATTTTGAAACAAGCAGTACAATCTCATGGGTGGACAAGGTTCTGACACAGACGTCAGGATAGAGAAGACGGGCACTGTGCTAAGTACGGGTCCCGGCACACTGGCGCCAACCCTGCCCTTTCTCACTATTCATTGCAATGCACCAATGTAAGGGGCACCCTATAAGGGACCACAACGATGCTGTTCAGCTGTACGCTGTTGAATTAGACTAAATTTGGCCTGAGGATGCCTCCGTACTTGAACCCTTTGCATAACAAACTGCAACCTAACTCAGTACACAAACTCACCGAATACCTAACAGAGGTACTGGGTCTCAGCCAATCACAGCAGCTGAGCCTGATTCAATCAACAACTGATTGATCAGACCATGTTCCAGTGAGGCAAACGCTGAGCTGCAACCAATCAAGCTGCTTCCGTACCTCACTTCCGTTTCTATCCATAAATGCTGTCTGCCCACCTCACAAGGCAGAGCTCTGACCCTCTTCTGGATCTGAGGGCTGCCCAATTTGCGAATTGTTCTTTGCTCAATTAAACACTGTTAAATTTAATTTTTCTAAAGTTTTTCTTTTACCACTGAAGAATCTAAGATATAATTTTAGCAGAAAAAATATATAAGGTGTTTTATTCCTTAATGCAAGTATCAAAAGATGAAATTAAGATGAGGCTATAGCTGGCATGATACTAAAAAATATGGGATTTTTGGAAGTTGGGAAGAACAGCCAAGACAGTGGGTGAGAGAATTATTTAATAGAAAACAAAAGCATCTTGGCAAACTGGAATGATGGATTCCATCAAGTTGATGCACAATAAGGATAATATAAGGAATTTCTCTTGCAGCAAAAAAAACAATTCCACAAGTGCAGGTTGAAGGATACATGGTTTAGCAACAACACAGGAAATGAAGTTTTAGGATTTTAGATTATTTTAAAGTCAATATGATATGACTGCACAAGAATAATTAGTCTTGGCTTCCATTTATAAAACGTAATAGTGTCCAGCAAAAGGTAAGTGTTCTGCTCTAGTGAAACCACAGCACAACTTGATCATCCTCCCATTTCTGAGGAACATCTTAGGAGGACCTGTTTTAGTTAGGGTAAGTCTAGGCTGCTGATACAATGAGATCCATTGATACAGTGGCTTAAGGGGCAAAGAAGCTTGCTACTCTCTTATATAACAATTCCGGGTGGTGTTCTAGGCTGGCTGGTGGCTCTGTTCCATGAAGCCATTCAGGAAGCCAGGTCCTTTCCACCTTCATTGCCTCATCATCCACCAGCACATTGCTGTCTATCACTAGGTTAAAACAGGAGCACCACTGTGACCACTGAGAGGATGAAGGAAGGACTTGCAGGAGACATATCCACTGTCTTAGGTGTTGGCCAAGAATTGGCAGTCATCACTTCTGTTCACATTCCACTGTCACCCACAACGTGCTTGCTCATATTTAACTGCAAGGGTGGCTGGAAATGGTAGTTCAGCTATCTTTAGTAAATGTACGTCTACCCGACCATAATTCTATAATAACAAAGGAAAGGAAAAATGGATGGTTTTGGTGGCTAGAGTGCAATCTCGGGTACAACCTCTTGGAGAAACAGCAGTCAGAATGATAAGGGAAAGCTGCATATCATGTTAGGAACATATTACATCAGAAGAGAAAAAAAAGTATTCTGTTTGCCATGGAAGTGATTAGACTAGTTCTGTGTGGCTCTAGGGGCTCAACCCAAGACAAATAGGTAAAGGATTTTCTAACACAATTAGCAGAAGATAAGAGGGACTCCTTCTAGAGGTGGAAATTCCCTCTTACTAGAGATGTTTGAGCAGAAGCTGGAAGACCTTTGTACCTCCTTCAGAGGCTTTAGCATGTCTTTAAGCATTCTGAGTGGCCAAGTTAGATTGTTAATGCTTCCTTCCAGCACTGGAATTCTATGATCCTATCTAAATTTGTATTTATAGGTCATAGAGTAAGGGCAGGGAATCCAAAAATTTCTTCGGTGTCTGCTGTAGGCAAGTCCTCTGAACAACCTCGGCATTATTTTCATATTGCCGGTGCTCAGAAAGGTCAATGTTATTTGTCTAAGACCTCAGAGCTATTAAGCAGTGTTGCTGGGATTGCATTGATCTGATTGCTAAATCCATGATGTTTCCACCATGTTGCTGCCTCCCAGAAAGCAGGTCAAGAATAATTAAGTGTTCTCTCTTGTTTCATCCTCTCCTTCCAACCCCCAAATCCCTTATCTTATCAGGGTTGGCTGCCCGGATGGGACTGTCTGTTCTGCAGGATTTAGCACAACAACAAGATAGGATCACTTTAGCAATCCAGCCCCTTTTTCAGCTCTTTCTCCTGGGCCAAATGACTGATTTATCACCCACGCTTTTCCTGGCCCAGAGGCAGAGCTGTCTATTCATTTGGAAGCTTCTGCCTCTCTCACTTCTTCCCTAAGAAGAATGCAGAGATTCTGTGTAGCTTCAGTCCATACAGGACGGCAGTGGATCATTTTCTGCTGTTACCTGCCAGTCTGCTGCCTAAACCTTTTCCATCCTTATTCTGAGTGTTGTAGGAAAAAAATAAGATTTAATTTGAAATTAATTTTCTAGCCCTTATGCTAGAGAAACGGACGTCAAAAATGAAGTAATCACCAACAAAGCTTTCACCGTAGAAAATTTACCCAGATTCCCCCCCGCCCCAAACAGAGGCTGACTCACACTAGCACCTGTTTTGTCTCCTTAGTAACTGGTCTCTTAGATTTCCCTCTTGTATTTGCATGCAGGCGAGCACAGCAAATTGACTGGGGGAAGGGAAGAGCTTCACAGCATACAGAGTGTGCTCTGGGCAGAATGTCACCTGTAACACTGTTTGCAAACCATCTTGTGCTTTATGTACTCACTTTGTGTCTCCGTTATAACCACAGCATTGATTCAACTGCAGACTCAGAGATAAGTCTGGAAAATTACTAATGGCTTCAGGGAAGGTCTGATGACACACAATAGAAATTGATGCTGGTGATATTCTGTATTGCGAAGATGGATTCATCTCTGTATTAGAAACGTGTCTCTTGACTTCAACCTTTGCTGTGAATGGAGGCGGACGCGCAGCTCTGTCAGACAGAAGTGGGGGGCGTAGAAGAGAGAGGTTCAATTATTATAAACCACTTATCTGGATTTACTGCAGGAAAGAACTGACTAAGAATTGGTTTTATGTGGGTCTGTATGGTTTCATCTATCTCTTTGACAAAGCCCTTGCTGGCATTGTGGTAAAATAAAAAAATACATATATTTGGATCAAGAGCTGGAAACACATGTCTCTGTATGTTCTCAGCTACTAATGAGCTGGTGACTATGAGCAAATCCCTTAGTTGCCTGGGGTTTTCTCCTAGAAACTGATGAACCTAACTAGATGACACTATTATCCCTTCTAATTACAAAATTTGAAGTCCATCCATTTCCTGAGATCTTATTGAATTTTAAAGTTAGAACTAGGTAGCTTAACACTTAAATGTATCAGGGCAGGGGGCATCCAAAATGAAAAGTGACTCACCCTTCTCTTTATTTTACAAATAATGTCCAGAGAGATTAACTTCTTTGTCCAAGATCAGAGAAATTCAAGTATTTTCATATTTTTATTTTTTGGTTTCTATTTTTATCATAATTCAACATGATACTGTTGCAGTCAAACAGCTCTACAAGACTTGTTATGAAAAATAGCAGTTTCCTACCTACTTTTTTCCTACTTCCAAAGGCATCTGCTTTAAAACATGTGTTTAGCTGACTCTTTTGATTATTTACCTCAATATCTCTAAATATTACATTGTTTCAACTATAGGTATTATCTCAACCACAAAGCACAAGGTTTTCATCCCCTTCTTCTCAGTGTAGTTACATAATAATTTTGTTTAGATCAGTAACCAATATTTATTTGAGGATATAAATATTATTCACAGTTGAGCTAGGCAATATGTTATGATTACTTTTTCTGCTTGCTTTTCCCTGGAGTTAATAATTACCCTGCTTTTATTTTGCTTAATTCCCTATGAATAATCACAAATTGAACCCAAACTCTCTATAGTTGTGTCTATCCTATACAGGCATAACTTGTCTTACTGCACTTGGCTTCATTGTGCTTGGCAGATACTGCCTTTCTTACACATTGAAGGTTTGTGGCAACCCTGCGTTGAGCAAGTCTATCAGCCCCATTTTTCCAACAGCACATGCTCACTTCATGTCTCTGTGTCACATTCGGGTAATTCTCACAATATTTCAAACTTTTTTATCATTATGTCTGTCATGGTGATCTGTGATCCGTGATATTTGATGTTACTATTGTAATTGTTTGGGGGCACCACGAACCATGCCTGTGTGAGACAGAGAACTTAATCAATAAATACTGTGTGTGTTCTGACTGCTCCACCAAGACCCTCCACCAGCAAAAAGATTATGACCCGCTGAAGGATCAGATGATTACTACCATTTTTTGGCAATAATCTATTTTAAAATGAAGGGGTATAATGCTATTGCACACTAATATACAACACGATAGTGTAAATATAACTTTTATATATACTGGGAAATGAAAAAATTCGTGTGACTTGCATTACTCTGATATTCATTTTATTGCAGTGGTCTGATACTGAACCCGCAATATCTATGAGGTATGCCAGTATGTTTAAACACATTTAGGTGTGGTACAAACGTTATCTTCTTGAAGAAATATTTCCCAGGACTGTCTGATCTGCTCAGTCTGGACCTGTGTTCCCAAAGCCAACTACAGAGTGATCGATCAGCTTGGGCTCTCCGTTGACCACTGTCCTGGGAATACCTTTCACCTCCTTCCTGTGTTCAATCTTCAGTTTCCTGGATGCCTCACCTTCTTCTTTCTTGGTTTAATCCCTAATTTTGGCAGAATACTTCCTCTAGTAAATTCCTAAGAAAAGATACGTGGGAGGTAAATTTTTTGAGGTCTTGCATGTCTGAAATGTTTTTATTCTATCCCCACGAATGGTTGATAGTTTTTCTGGGTTTAGAATTCTAAATTAAAAATTGTGGATTTTTTCCTCAGAATTGTGAAGGCACTTGTGCGTGTTAACATGATCCAGTGTTGCTGTTGGGAGGGGTACTACTCTTTAATTATTTGTGAAGAAATGCTCTCTGACTTTGTGCAGAGGTTCCTACGGTCTCTAGGTCACTGGGCTCTTTTGTGTATGTCACCTTGACTCCTCTGCCTCTTTTCTGGTACCTGCCACTAACTGCTTGTTTGTCAAAGGGCTCTTGGTTTATAAATCCCTTATTTTTCTTCAGCTTCATTTACAATAAAAACATGACTGACATATGGACTTATTACTTTCACAGTGATGTGAGTCTGAATGGAATAGCAAACATGCCCTGTGGAAGCATTTGCTTGATAAATAGTATCTGGACACTCACAAAAATCTGACAGGAATTTTCTTTCCCTAATTCCTGCTAGTTTCCTTCACAAGAGCTTTAATAATAAAATAACAAGTAGCCAATGATAATAATTTCTGATGAGAGTTTTCATCGAGGATATATTAATAGCACTAAAATACTATTGGTTATAGCTTTATACATTGTTTTAATATATGCAAATAGCAGATGCCCAAAAAAGATGCTTCTTGAAGGAATAATGGATAAAAAGACAATTATCTATTTTCCTTTTTCCCAAAATCCCTTGAAATGACAAAAAAAAAGACTTATAAGGGGATAAAAGAGGAATAAATTTATAATGTCACTGGAAGACAGAGGGTTACCAACAGTGGTCCAGAGTATTAAGGAATTCTTGGAGGTGAGAAATCAGGTGGAAATTGCAGCTACAATAGCAACTTTACAACCCTTAAGAGATTACTGTAATTAACTTTATGCCAATAAAGTTGAAAGCAAATGATTTTTAGGAAAATATAAATTATCAAAATTTACATAAAAAGAAATAGAAAGGCTGAATAAATCAGCAATGTTAAAGAAACTGAATCAGTAATCAATAACTCCCCCGTCCACTACTCCTTTTATTTCTGGCTTCATTGCTTAACATTATGTTTGGGGGATTTATTTATGTTGCCTGTAGAAGTAAATTGTTATTTTTATTGCTGCATGGTATCCATTTTATGAATATAGCCAAACTTCTTTGTCTATTATACTATTGAGGGCATTGATTGGTGTTGTTTCCAATTTGGGACTATTATAAATATTCCTGAAATGAACACTCTCACACCAACATCCAACATCTTAAAGGACAAACAGATGCATTTCTGTTTGTACCCAGTAGTGAGACTGTTAATTCCAGTAGTAAAATTAGAGTATATACATGCGTTCAATTTTAGTAGATATTACTTAACAGTTTTCTAAAGGGGTACACTAATTTACATTTTTACCAACAGTGTGTGATCCCAATTGCTACACATCCTTATCAACATGTGGTGTTATCTATTTTTAAAATTTTAGGCATTCCTGGTGAGTACATAGTGTGATCTTATCATGACTCTAATTTGCATTTACTTGATGCTAACGATGTTGAGCACAGTTTCATGTGTCTTTTGGCCATTTGGATGTCCTCTTTGGTAAAATGCCTGATGAAAATTTTTGCCCATTTTAGGGGGAAAGGGCAAGTCATAGGTATCTTTTCTTAATGATTTATCAGAGTTATATATATATTCTGGATATATCAAATATGTATTAACTATATTACAAATATCCCTCTCTGAAGCTTGCTTTTTCATTCTTATCTCTTTTGATGAAGAAAAGATCTTTATTTTAATAAAGTCCAATTTATCAAATTTTTCTTTATTCATTTTTTTTTTTTTTAATGAGACAGAGTCTCGCTCCATTGCCTGGGCTAGAGTGCAATGGCATCATCCTAGCTCACAGCAACCTCAAACTCCTGGGCTCAAGCAATCCCTGCCTCAGCCTCCCAACTAGCTGGGACTACAGATGTGCACCACCATGCCCGGCTAATTTCTTTCTATTTTTATTAGAGGTGGGGTCTCGCTCTTGCTGAGGCTGGTCTCAAACTCCTCAAGTGATCCTTCTCAAGTGATCCTCCCGCTTTGAACTCCCTGAGTGCTAGGATTACAGGTGCGAGCCACCAGGCCTAGCCAAATTTTTCTTTATTCTTAATGCTTTTGGTGTCCTATGAAAGGTGTCTTTCCGTATTCCAATTTCACATTCCTATTTCATATTTTATCTTCATATTTAAGCCACAATTTGGAATTGGTCTTAATGAATGGTGCAAAGAAGAAATCAATATTTGTTTTTTTCATATAGATATCCAATTGACTCAGTATCATCTGTTGAAAAGGCTACACATTCTCCACTGCTTTACAGGAGCAATCTTTCTCATAAATCAAATGGCATAATATATGTTGGTCTATTTCTGAATTCTCTGGGTTTTTATTAAATAATTGATCTATTTGTTTCTCCTTGTACCACTATCACACTGTTAATTACCATAGCTTTGTATAAGTATTGATGTCTGTCAGTGTAAGTTTCTAACTTAGATCTTCAATTGTCTTGAGTATGCTTGGCCCTTAGTTGTTCTATGTAAAATTTGGAAGTAACCTGTCAATTCACACATACACACACACACACACACACACACACAGAGACTGGGGGATTTTGATTGGAATTATGTTAAATTTATGGATCAGTTTAGGGAAAATTAACAACTTTTCAATATTGAGTTTTTCAATCCATGAGTATCGTATATTTCTCTGTTACTTTTGTCTTCTTTAATTTCTTCCCATAATGTTTTGTGATTTTCAGTGTAGAGATCTTACATATATTTTATTAGATAAGCATTTAATGTTTTGTGCTAATATAAATGGTATTATAAAATTCTATTTCTAGTACATGGATGTACAGTGATTTTTGTATATTGACTTTGCGTCCAGAGACCTTGTTGAATTAACTTTTTATTTGTAATAATTTTAATGGCTTTTCCATGTACTCAATCATAGTGTCTTCAAATTATGATGATTTTTATGTTTCTCTTTCCAATCTTTATGATATTTCCTTATTTTCTGTCTTATTTTATTTCCTGGAACCTCCAGTACAATGTTGATTAGAACTGGTGATAGCAGAGATCTCTGTCTTATTACTTATCTCAGGAGAAAAGTTTTTAATATTTCCTATTAAATATAATGTCTGCTGTAGATTTTTGCAGAAACTTTTGAAAATTTTAGATCTAAGAAGTCTGTTTCTAGCTATGTATAATTCCTTAAGATGCTGAATTTTATCAAATAATTATCCTGCATCTATTAAGAAGATCATATAATTTTTTATTCTGTTAACATAAAAAATTGCACTGATTCATTTTTCTAATGTTAAGCAAACTTGCTTTCTTGGACTAAACCCCACCTGATCATGATGCATTTTATATATTATGCAGAATTTTGTTTGTAAATATTTGTATATGATTTTTGCATCTATTCTCATGAATGTGAATAAGCTGCAATGTTTCTTTCTTGTTATATTCTTATCAGGTTTTTATATCAAGGGATATCTCTGGAATCTTGATCCTTAAAGTCCCAGCTGCCTTGGTTGTTCTGTGATATCTTCAGATAGCTGGATTTTTTTAAAAAATGCTATTGAGCTTTTTGAATTATTCTCAGGGTGGTGTTTGTGTAATACAAAGTACTCATTCATAGCCAGAAGCATAACTTTTACAAACCTGATGAAAAAGAAAACTTCAAACAAATTTCTAACCTTTAGTTAACCTTCTGACCTGTTTCAGTTCCTGAAAAATTCTTGGGTTACCAAAAGTAAAGTTTTGACTTTCAGTGTCATTTAGTGCCCTCATCTTTTAAAACAGAATTGTAGGGAAATAAAAAAAAAATTAATTAAAGTCAGAATATTTCATCTCTTTAAGGTAAAAAAAAAAAGTAATTCAGTTGGAAAATGTTAATGTGGCCAAATCTGTGATATTTTTCAAATATCAATCAATTATTATAGTAAAGGACACTGTAGCACCCTCAATGATGGAACTCGAAAATTTCCTTGGATGAAAAAGGAGGACTTGACTATTCATATCCTATGACAATTCTCAGTAAGAAAAAATATTATCTGGGCAGAAGGATGGTCACATTATATCCACTAATTTTAGATGGAGGGTAAATAAATATCTTTGATCTGGCTAAGGAATATAAGATGCATCCCATAGTAATAAAATATATGGTAAAGTCGATCTGAAATTAGTATAAGCACAAAAAATAGGGAGGGGTGAAGTGAGGGTAGAGAAGTTGGGATAACAGAATCATTTGTTGAACTCCTACTATGTGCTAAGTGCTTTGCTTGGGGCTTTGCTGGCATTATCTCACTTAATTCCTGCAATGTAATAAGGTATTTTTAATCCCCATTTTACAAAAGAGGAAACTGAGGCTCTATAAAAATAAATGACTTGCCAAACAAACATCACACAAATAGTGAGATTCAATCTAACTCTGACCCTAGAACCCCTACTCTTTCTACTAAACCAGGCTGAGATTAAACAGAAAAGAAGTGTGGCATGGTAGCTATGCCTGTAATCCCAGCACCTTGGGAGGCTGAGGCAGGAGGATCCCTTGAGCCCAGGAGTTCACTGCTGCAGTGAGCTGTGAATTCTGCCACTGCACCCCACCCTGAGCAAAAGAGCTAGACCTCGTCTCAGAAAAAAAAAAAAAAAGAAGAAGAAGAAGAAAAAACAAGTATTCTTATTGGTAAAGACTAGATTCTTTATTAGTAAACCCTGCAAAAGGAGTTCCAGGAAGGAAGAATCTAGTTACATTTTTATGGTTTGTTGGGTGAAGATTTTATTTTGGGTGTGTATTTCCTTTGTCTCTGGAGTTCTTAAGTAATCTCAAACAAAAACATTTCCTGTTTACTACTGACTAGGCTAACATCCAATAATCAAGCAATATAAACAAACTCCAGCATTTTTCTATCTTATGTAGGGTTAGAATCTGTTGACCTGCTCGGTGGTTTAGGAAATAGTGTAATTAAGTCCAAGTGATGGATTAGATCTGCATTTCCTAAATGTGTTTTACAGAACATACTAGTTCTACATATTGGTATTATTTAGGAAAAAAGTGTCGGGGGGTGGTTCATAGTAAAATATGTTTAATAAACTCTGGATTAAACATAGTTAAACACATGTCTTTATTTTAGACTCCTCTAAACTTTAAAATATTAATATGTTCTGTGAATCTTCAAGGGTAAGTGTAATATAAGTGTTTTACAAATTTATTTGGCTTCAGAGCACTGTTCAAGAATCATCTTCTAGAATGGGTCTTATGTAGACCATATTTTGGGCAAGGATGGCTTGGATGCCTTATGGGCCAATTAGTTTTACAACAACATACTACACCACCAGTCACAAGGGGGAAGGTATAAAAGTATAAACAAAGCAGCCCCAAGGACTGGCCCTCCTAGTAAAGTGGTATAGACCCCACCACAAAAGATTTGGGGCAGAGCCTGGGGGACTTCCTGAAGAGATATTGTGGAGGGGATTCCTACATGGGAGAGAATTTGGGCAAGATGACTTCTAACTGTTTATTCTTACATTCTAAGTTTCTTTGAAAACCATAATTCCTTTTAGAAAAACAAATAAAAAGTGGTGTGATATTGTGATTTACAATAAGAAATATATATGTGGTCTTTGTCCTGTTTCCTGGCATACAGCTCCTAAAACCCCTGATATCTCCAAAGTGATAAGTATGTTTTTGTATGCTAATAAGATCACTGGTAGGAGGGGCCTCTGGATAGGCTGGACTGGTGGGGCTGGTTGTCAGGGGAAACCAACCCTGTGATTGGAGGGTTGGAACTTTTAGTCCCATGCCCAAACCTACTCGAGGGAGTAGAGGAGCTATAGGTTGAGTTGATCACTAATGGCCAATGATTTAATCAATCGTGCCTGCATAATGAAGTCTCCATAAAAACCCCAAACGATGGGGTTTACAGAGCTTCCAGGTTGCTGAACACGCGGAGGCGTGGGATGGTCGCACACTAGGGAGGGCCTGGAAGCTCTGCCCCTTCCCCCATAACTAGCCCTATACCTCTTTTCCATCTGGCTGTTTATCTGTATCCTTTATAATATCCTTTATAATCAACTGGTAAAGTAAATAAGTGTTTCCCTGAGTTCTGTGAGCCATTCTAGCAAATGATTGAGCCCAGAGAACGGGTAGCAGAAACCTCCAATTTATAACTGGTTGGTCAGAAACACGGCTGACGACCTGGGTCTTGCTGTTGGCATTTAAAGTGGAGTGGAGACAACCTTGTGGGACTGAGCCTTTAACCTGTGGAGTCTGCACAGTTAGTGTCAGAATTGAATTAAATTGCTGGACACCCTGTTGATATCCGCTGGAGAATTACTAGTTTTAGGGGGAAAAAAAACCACACATCTGGTGTCAGAATTCTGTTGTGTTGAGAGTTGTCTTAGCCCGTTTGTGTTGCCATAAAGGAGTACCTGAGGCTGGGTGATGTATAGAGAAAAGAAGTTCATTTGGCTCGTGGTTCTGCAGGCTGCACAGGAAGCATGGAGCCAGGACCGCATCTGGTGAGGGACTCGGGCTGCTTCCACTCTTGGTGGACAGCAAAGAGGGAGATCACATGGTGAGAGAGGAAGAGAAAAAGAAAGAGACAGAGAGATAGAGACAGAGACAAAGACATAAGGAAGGTGCCAGGCTCTTTTCAACAACCAGTTCTGGGAACTACCAGTGAGAACTCGCTCATTACCGTGAGAACAGCACCAAGCCATTGAGGAGGGATCCACTTCCATGACCCAAACACCTCCCACCAGGCCCCACCTCCAACAGTGGAGATCAAATTTCAACATGAGACTTGGCGGGGCCAAACAAACTGTATTCAAACCACAGCAAGAGTATGGTAGGAAAAAACTATTTGTTTAGTTGGTTTTTTTTTTTCGTATCTCATACAACTGGCATCTTGTGTAATGAAACTACCCTTCAATAACGAGGTACAAGGCGAGAATGATTGTAAAGGCCTAGCTAAATATAAGGATAATAATTAGTCACTGTCGCCCTGTTTGCTTCTCTGTAATTGCCACTCCAGAGCCTCACAGCTGGTGGTCATAAAAATTCTTAACTTTCTCCCCATAGCTGGTGTCCATAAAGATTCTTAGCCTTCTCCATAGATAACATCACCTTTTTGAAACCTAGGGGTAATTTCTGAGATATTTTCCAGGTCCTGCATTCCAGTGGAATGGCTGACCCACCCAGACCGGTGGCCCATACCAAGGAACTGACTCAACTGGTCTTGTGACCCCCACCCAAGAACGTGGTCAACAAAGAAGAAAATTTCTACAACCGTGTGGTTCCGCTCGGAACACAGCCAATTAGCAGATTCAATCGCCTCCAATCTATCTTTAAAAACCCTGTCTCCCAAATTCTAGGGAAGGCAGATTTGAGAAATTTCTCTCGTCTCCCCGCCTAGTGCTATGCAGAATAAACTCTTTCTCTGCCATACATCCTGCTGACTCAGCGTATTGGCTTCTTTTTGGGCATTGGGCCAATGAACCTAGTTGGGCAGCAGCAGTAACTATGTGTATTAATTAGGTAAAGTCCCAGCAGCCATAACAAAGAGACACACAATGCAAACGCTTAAATAGAATAGAAGTTTATTTCTTCTACTAAAGGCCTAAGGTGAGCATTTCAGGTTGGCAGGTTGGCAGTTTGGCTCCATTCCATGAGATTCCTCAGGGTCCCAGTTTCCCTCCTCATTGTTTTGTTCCCTCGGGCATTATCCTCTTCTACGTGGCTCAGCTGACTCACTAGTCGCCTGTTTTCTACTTCCCAATGAGAGGGAGTTCAGGGCAAGCGATTTTTTTAAAAAATTAGGTAATGCTAAAGTTACCTACATCAATTTGCTCAAATTTCATGGGGACAATGTAATCACATGGTCAAACCTAGCTACAAAATTGGTTGGGAAGCCCATTCTCTAGCTAGGCAGTTATATTCACAAGAAGAAGGGGAGGAGAGATTTTGGAAGAACAAGACTCTGCCACACTGTTGTTGGGACAAACACTAGTTGGTAACGGTTATTCGGGCATTAGTAACATTTACCAATGAACAGCCGGTTCAGAATGACCAAATCCTTCCCAGAAAAATATTGAGATCTTGTCAATATGACACTCAAGTACTCTAATTTATGAAGCACGGAATTCTCAGAAGAGCTCTACTTATCTGTCAGGGCTGGAGGATCAGTGCCGCAAGTCCAAGGGAGGCACAGGGGTCAGTACACAATTCATAGTCAATATCCTTTGCAGGCTCAATTCTTACTGTCCTTCGGGTTGCTTAGCTGATTTTTTTTAAATGGCTCCAAGAAGGAAGGAAAATGTTGCCTCCCAACCAGGTTCATTTGCCCGCGGCCCATGAAGCAGCCAACAGGCTGAGTCAGCAGGACGTATGGCAGAGAAAGTTTATTCCACATAGCACAAGGCAGGGAGATTGGAGAAATTTCTCAAATCTACCTTCCTGAGAATTTGGGAGACAGGGTTTTTAAAGACGGTTTGGGAGGCAAAGGACTAGGCTATTGAGTCTGCTGATTGGCTGGGTTTAGGGCAGAACCACAAGGTTACAGAAATTGTTCCTTTGCTGACCACATTCTTGGGTGGGGGTCACAAGACCAGTTGAGTCAGTTCCTTGGTATGGGCCACTGGTCTGCGGAGGTCAACTGTTCTACTGGAATGTAAGACCTGGAAGATATCTCAGAAACTACCCCTAGGTTTCAAAAAGGTGACATTATCTATGGAGAAAGCTAAGAATCTTATAGAACCAGCTATGGGGAGAAAGTTAAGAATCTTTATGACCACCACCAGCTGCCAGGCTCTGGGATGGCAATTACAGAGAAATAAACAGGGGGACAGCAACTAATCATTATCATTATTTTTCTCTAGGCCTTTACCATAGTTCTCGCCTTGTACCCCATTATTCAAGGGCAGTTTCAAAACCTGGCAGATCTCCCAAATTTTATACAACTTCAACTTCAGTAATGTGTGCTGCAGAGACAAGCCCATGTGGTAAAACAACAACAAAAAAAGCCCAGATAGGAATCCAATCTTTAGATAGGAAATTTTCTACTCAAACACTTCTCTTTCCAATTTTCAGCTAGAAATGCAATCGAGAGCAGGGTGGACATGTATAGCCAATGGAGAGCCTGAAAGCAGATCTGCTGGTTTATCAGCCTTAGCTTCAGGATGCTGCCACAGGTCCTAGGTATTTGAGGTTCTGCTCCTTTCCTTAGAGTTTCTCCCAGGCAGTGGCAACATTTCCCTTTGCAAAGCCAAAGATACCCTCAAGTCTATAGAGTAAGTGGAGTCCATATGAAACAATGTGGGGTATGAAACTCCCAAAATTATTTCTCTGACCACCAATGTCAGAAATTCCACCATCTCAGATACAGTGTCTGGGGATTTGAAAGTTTCAGAAGTTTTCAAGAGACCCCTGTTAGGTAAAACTACGTCCGGGAGAGAAAAATATCATAAGCTAATTGTCCTCAAACCTGGGCATTGGAATCACCTTGAGAGCTTTTTCAAAACTGCAAAGGCTTGGGTCCTGCTCCTCACCTATTAAGTCAGAATCTCTGGACTGGGTCTTGGAGTTTTCTATCTTATTTTCAACTTTCCAGATGAGTCCATGCCCAAGTTTGGAAACCAGGGACTTATGCCATTCTCAGTTAATCATTCAGAGATTCATGAGCAACTGAGAATTGTTTTGAGGGGTGAGGATTCAGGTGGGGAGAAGGAGAAGGAGAGAGTAGTAATGGAAGGATCCAGAAACCTCATGGAAAGGCTCGAAAGACAGACCTGGCTCCTTCTCAATTTTGTTTAGCCTTGACCCAAAAATGGCTATTTGTAAAACAATATATAGTACTTCATTAGCTCTCATCTCATGGAAATGTCTGATCTCATTCTCTTTCTAATCACCAGGAAATATTATTTCACATTTATTTCTATTTTTTGTTTTCCTCTAAATTATAAGATCAACAAAGCATGAGTATTAGGATTGGAATAATCTTCTGAATTCTTGGGAGAAATCCTCAAAAAGCCTTGGGTGCCATCGTCACTTCAGGCAGGGGACAGGACTTCAGGGAGAGGTGACTGGTTCTCCAGGAACAAGACGAAAAGCACAAGGCCACGTCCAGCACTCTGCAGCTTTCTTTGTCTGTGTGTATCAGACCTTCAGAGCAGGGACCTTTTCCTTACATCTAATCTCCTCTTTTCTGCTTGATATTCAAGTCTATTTTCTCTAGTTTCCTGCAGCCTGGAGAGATAGAGAACAGCTGCTTGGGGACCTCCCAATCCCTGAAGCTAAAGAATTCCCCCATTAACATTTTTTTTTTCAAATGAAATAGCTCTGATTTCCATAACCTTTCTTACGGTCTCATTTCCTAGTCCTTTATTTTCATAGCTCTCCTTTGGATGTAATTCTTCCAACGAGAAATGAATCAATGCCAAATATAACCAAAGAGTTCGTTCCTGTTTTTTCTATGACATTCTCTAATTAATATGACCATCTTAGTTTTTAAAAACAGCTTTGCTAGCTATTGCTAATTTATATTCAATGTTTGGTCCCCATGTTCTTGGGTTATTGAGGAAAGTTATTTGTACAGAGAAAATATTAATAGCTTCAGGGTAAAAAACCTGAGACCTGTGTTCTAGACCCCATTTTTTGACGATTAAACTGTAACTTCTTGTTTATTTATTAAAACTTATTTGGGTCTGTTTGTTTCATCTGTAAAGTGAATCAGATGGACTAGTTGACCTTTATATTCACTCCCACTCTAAAATTCTTATTTCTATTTATTTTATTTTGATTCGTGTCTGATTTCTCAGTAACAAAGCAATCTGAACTCCCATGTAAGAGTGAAACATTTCTCATAGCTGAATCACTCTCAAACCTATAATAATCATTTCTATTATATCATGCCTGCCATAGCTTTCCTACTAGATCAAATACTCCTTAAAGGCAGGACCGGAGGAACTGTATGACTGGCTTTAGCACAGTGCTTTACCAATAAACATTTGTTGAATGAGACTTTGCATGAATATTTAATGTTCCTTTGCCAAGTCAAGAGTAAAAATTTTAGGACTAGGAAGAATACTACTGACAATTTTGTCTTCTGTGCCCCTGTAGTTCCATTTCTGCCCCCTATGGTGAGATGCCTAGACTATTTATACTGGCCTCATGTGGATAATCTATTGCATGTAGATTTGTCCACGATGGGACAGGTAACTGCGTATAAATGAGGTTGTTTTCCCCAGGAGAAATTATGAGACTTTAAAAGATTTGTAGCACAAAAAGAACAAAAACTCCAGACTGCAGGTTAGAAACAAAGAAAGGCTAGAAAAGCAGAGAAGAGTTTGAGTTGAGAAAGAAGAATTTGAAACAAGAAAACAACAGATTTTACTGAGCAGCCTAAAACCAAGAGATTAAACTCTGCCCAGAAGGTTGAGAAGCGAAGTGCAGTATTTGGACTCAAGGAAATTGGTGAAAAAAGTCTCCAAAGCTGGACCTTATCAGCTGTGGGCACCTGTGATTTCCCAACTTGTAAATACTTTGAACTTCTATTGACTCACTGCTTGAGAGAGTCCATATTACTGCAGACCAGAGAACCAAAGGCCATGGCGGTGTTGCCATGGTGACAACTTAACCACGAAAAATGGCACAGATTGGAGTCAAGGGGGTACATATGAGAGATTGAAGGGATTCTAGGCCTGAAAGCACAACCAAGAGGTCCAAGCTCTCGGGAGGAGATTAATGATGAGCCGACTGCTGCTCCTACCTCGAGCCCAGAAAGAAGGCCAGCTTTTGGCACAGCTAATCCACTGTTGACTGTTCTTATTCTCCTCTTGCCCTGGAAGAAATCTGGTAGTCATAGTTTAAAAAAAAAAAAAAAAGTTTTGGCCGGGTGCGGTAGCTCACGCCTGTAATCCTAGCACTCTGGGAGGCCGAGGCGGGAGGATCGCTCGAGGTCAGGAGTTCAAGACCAGCCTGAGCAAGAGCGAGACCCCGTCTCTACTAAAAACAGAAAGAAATTATATGGACAACTAAAAATGTATAGAAAAAATCAGCTAGGCACAGTGGCGTGTGCCTGTAGTCCCAGCTACCCCGGAGGCTGAGGCAGGAGGATCTCTTGAGCCCAGGAGTTTGAGGTTGCTGTGAGCTAGGCTGACGCCACAGGACTCTAGCCTGGACAACAGAGTGAGACTCTGTCTCAAAAGAAAAAAAAAAAAAAAAAAAAAAAAAAGTTGGCAGTTTATTTTTATCTTTCTTAGGTCTTTGACTTAGTGAAATAGAATCTGATTTGGACCAAGACACCAGAACTCCATAGACACTGTAGACATGTATGTTCATGCAGAGATCACTGCCCCTGCCTTCCATGAGCCACGGATCCAAGAGTGACCTCCTGGCCAAGCCAATAAAATTTTGTATATAGAATAAGAATATGTTCTGAGCCCCAGAGTCACACTCCACACCCCATCCCCCTTGTTTTTACTCATATTGAAACAATTCAATGCTGCTTCTGGATGAGTTAAAAGCCAAGGACTCTAGAGAACAGAACAATAAGCACCCTTTTATCTGAAGAAGATATGATTTTATTCTTACAGGCTGAGAGTGGCCTTCCAAGAAAACAGTCTTTGTGATCTGGTTACTTTCAGAAAAAATGGTCACAAAGTAACTATTCTAAGACCAAGGGCACTGTTTCTGGTAGCCACCTCCCAACTCTGTCCAGGCTGCTCTCCAGGCAAGGAGTCAGTGGAGCCTCTTGCTATGAGTATGGTCGCTGGGGTCGCCTTGCTTGGTTCCAGCTCTTAGTAGTTCGGTGACATTTACTTAACAATTCTTGGTCTCAGCTTTTTCATCTGAAAATGGGTTAATAATAGCTCCTACCTCATAAGGTTGTTTTGAAGAATGAATGTGCTTACATGTAAAATGCTTAGAACAGTACTCAATAAATGTTAACTATTTATGTATGGCTACTAATCCCACCCACCAGATGATGTCACCCATTTCTAAGATGTAGTTGTTAATCTTTCAGGAAACCAGAAAGTTCGATTACTCAAAGCCAAGCATTCCATAGGCATTATTACTGTGTTGTTTTTGTTTGGAGTTTTTGATTGCTGTTGTTTAATGATCAAGATGGACACTTAGTTATATCTATTTAAAGTGCTCTGAGGTTAGAATTATTGTGGCAGTGCTCAATAGTATAAAACTTGGGAACCTCTCTCATCCTTTTGTCCTTGAGTTAGTGGATATCCAAAATAACTTCCTGAGGAACACTCTTGGCCCTGCTTTCCCTGATTCAACTCAGGGGGACAGTGGGGTGGCTTCTACTTAGACATCACCCTTATCTGGTCTCTAAATTTTTATAACGGTATATCAGTTCTACCCAAGACTAAGTTTTTAAATATATGGTTTTACATTAAACTTGTAACGTAAGAGAGCTGCATTCCAGATATTTGTCAGAGAGTATAATTTCTATCATACTACTGCAAGTTATAAAGATATCAAAGTCCTGCTGAGAAAAATAATATTCATAGAGGATTGCGTGTCTTTCCATTCTCCTAGGTCAGTGATTTCCCAGATTTTTATATTTCACAGACTGGTTTTAAAAAATTTTTTTTATGATGGTTACTGAATAGGTTGCTAACTTATTTTACCAAATAAGGATGTAACAAAAAGATAGTCTTTTCAATTGAAGTTTTGTGGAAATTTAATTTTATAGAAAATTCCCTACTCACTGCACTGGGTTTTTTTTTTTTTTTTATTTTTTTACCATGAACCCATGAAAATTTCATCACTCACTGCCAGAATGACACTTGAGAACAACTGGAGAATTTATAACTTATCTCTAGATGAATCCTGATCACTAGTGACTTCACACCTGGGATGCATCATCAGGGGTACCTACAGAAGTGCTTCTACTGGGTTGTACTTTGATCTAATGCCCTTGACTAAATAAAGTGTGTTATAGAAAAGGGCCTTCAAAGCTTGTCACTTCATTTATTCCAAAGCTGTTGCAAAAACATTATTGTTTACATTACCCAATATTCTCTCTTGGAAGACCTGCTGGAGAAATCTCACTCTGGTCTTAATAACAGAAGCAATTGGACTTACCTAAGCAGTGAATTTATTGTTTATTTTCTATATTAGTGAATCATTTTACCCTCCCTTTTCATACAATCCACTTGAAATTTTTAACTCAACCACATGGCTCATCTCTAATAAGCACACAGAATTTCAAGAAGTGTAATTTGTGTATTCCTGGCTCCATCCTATGTTCCTACCACCATTTTCCCTTTGCCTCATTTTTTTTTCCTATCTATTTGACCTTGCTATGCTACATATTTCTTTGTAAGCTATCTTAAACCCTTTCTAGAGCCAGCAAGAATATACTTAAGTACGTAAATTAGTCAACGGAGGCCCACCTGTGACCTAGATATGGCTTCATGAGGACCCCTTGCTGCCCAGGGGGCCAATGACGTATTTTGAACTTGTCTGCACAGATTTCCCTGCGCTGACTGGACAGAAATTCTGCATTATGTATCCCATTAAGATGCCAGCAGCTGCTGTTGCCCTGCTCCCTACTGTGACAGGAGCCACCAAGGCCTGACCTTACGTGAGTGAAATGAGAATTTTAAGTGCCATAGAAAAGCCAGTAGGAAGAGAAAGGCCATTAAATCAGGATCTGTCCAATAGTAGACCCTAACCAAACTGTTAAGAGGTTGTAAAATTAGGACAGTAACTAACACTTTTTGAAATAAAAAAATTCTGTTTTATGGAAAAGAAATATAACATAAACATCAGAGTGCATTGTATGTAATAAGGGTTAAGGATAAAACTTTGGTGTTGTGTGTGTGTGCTGGGTTGCAATGAAAAATATATTTCTTACTGTGGCTTATGAAAACTGCCTTAAATGATACCACATGAGGGGGTACCTATTCTGTCTAGACATCAAACAGGCCTTGCGTCTGCCCATATTCAATGCTCGCTCAGAAACTGTATGTCACAAAATGCCACACAGCAAATAACCACTTTTCTAGCAGAATGTCTTCTCACTGATGTCTTCTCATTAATAAGGTTTTGTGCACTGTATTGTTCAGGGTTTTCTAGAAAAACAGAACCAACAGGGTGTGTGTGTGTGTGTGTGTGTGTGTGTGTGTGAATCTCATCCAAAAAATACCGGCACAGAAACATCCAGAATAATGTTTGACCAAATATCTGGCCCCGTGGCCCAGCCAAGTTGACACATGACATTAACCATTATAGGCCCCTTAGTTTAAATTCACAGAATCGAAGAAAAATAGTGGATTTTGCCCAAACTACCCAAGTGACTGGCCGTGAAGACCGGATTCTGAACGGGCTGTGCCGGTGGCATGCCGGAGCTGGCTGTGAGTGGCGGCGGACTACTGACTGTGCTCATCTGCTCCCACGTCTGTGTTCAGTGACATCACGCTGGTGGCCAGAAACCAGCCACAGAGGAGTGTTTACACCACAGACATGCTATAAATCGGGTGTGCAGTGGGTGGGTGGGGTGTCCCTTGAAGAGCTCCCTTACCATTGCACCACGGGGCATGTCAGCTTTCCAACAATGTTCACTGTGTAATTTGGTTTAACAGGCATGCTATCAAGTCTGAAAATGGAATATTTCTAGTTCTAATAACAAAAATAACGTTTACAAAGTTCTAAAACATACATAATTTTTTTAATCACATTTTCCAGCTACCAAAACAAACATAACCAATACTGTCGATTGATAGTGGTCCATCATGCTGACTTTTCAATATATTATATAAGTAAATTGATCCACACAGAGTGAGCATATGCACTATTTGTTTTCTTTTAGAAATAATTATCAAATTATCATAAGGATGCAATGAACAAGATCCAGACTAATGGGAAACTCTATAGGACATACGATCAATTTCTTTAACAAATACGTTTCAAGGATGAGAGACAGAGAAAGAGAGAGGGGGGAGGAGGAGGTGAACCCAAAGAATAAAGTGGTGCTTCCCAAACTTCAGTGTACACCAGAGTCACCAGAGGGCTGCTTGGGGAGTCCCAACCCCAGACTTTCTGAGTCAGTTGGTCTTGCTGATGCCAGAGAATTTGCATTTAGAAATAAATTCCCAAGTGATACTGATGCTCTTGGTCTGGGGACCACACTTTGAGAAACACTGGATAAGAAATTTGTGAGAAAAATTTTGGCCAGGCGCGGTGGCTCACGCCTGTAATCCTAGCACTCTGGGAGGCCGAGGCGGGTGGATTGCTCAAGGTCAGGAGTTCGAGACCAGCCTGAGCGAGACCCCGTCTCTACTAAAAATAGAAAGACATTATATGGACACCTAAAAATCTATATAGAAAAAATTAGCCGGGCATAGTGGCGCATGCCTGTAGTCCCAGCTACTCGGGAGGCTGAGGCAGTAGGATCGCTTAAGCCCAGGAGTTTGAGGTTGCTGTGAGCTAAGCTGACGCCACGGCACTCACTCTAGCCTGGGCAACAAAGTGAGACTCTGTCTCAACAAAAAAAAAAAAAAAAAAGAAATTTGTGAGAAAAATTTACAAATTACAATGTATGGATCCTATTGGGACTGTAAAAAACTAAATAATTGGGAGACTTTACTGACTATTTGTTGATTGATATTAAGGATTATTTTTCTTTTCTTTTTAGGCATGATAATTGTCATTTAGTTGCCTTTTTGTTGAAATGTCCTTATATTTTAGAGAGGTATACTAAAACATTACAGATGAAATGATGCGATGTCTGTGATTTACTGCAAAATCATCTGCAGGGTGGTGGTGAGTAGTAATACTACAAATGAAATGAGATTGGTCAGAATGCTAATTGTTGAAAATGGTTGATAGGTATGCGAGGCTTTATTATGTTATTCTCTCTACTTTTGTGTGTTTCATAATAAAAAGTTTAAAAAATAAAGAATTGAACCCAAATCCTTTAAAATGTCCCCTTCATGTCTATAGAAATGAGTCATCTTTCTTTTTTAATCACTTCCCATTATAAAAAGAAAGGCAGAGGTATCATTCATAAAAAGGGCAAAGCTTTCATTAATATTTTTTTAACCAGAAAGGGCTCTAAATTTGGTCGATTCCATCGTAACTCAGGTGTCAAGGATAAAGAATGGTTCCAGCACTTCTATCTGTCAGTGTGCACGTGGGAGCATCTTCTGCCCAGTGCAGACACTGCCCTTCCTCTTCCTCTCCTCTTTTCTGTCCTTCACAGCTCTCCTGTCCTTCTCTATGATAACATCTAGGAGCCAAAGAGCCTGGAGGTTGCTTCCCACCAATTTTCAACGCCTGTAGGAGGGAAGCACCCAAGGGTAGATGCTCCCTTCTTCTATGAATCACAGCTGAGAATGAGTCAGAGTTCCGAATACCTACCACTATATCAAAAATACTCAAAACAGGAATAGAAGGACGTGATGAAAGGAAATTATATCTAAACAGACAGTGGCTTTTCTTTGTATGAGTGTGTTTCCTCCTCCCCCTGAAGTAATGCCTGATCACTGCATTTTAGAACCAGAGGAAACCTTTAGAATCTCTGCAATCCATCCCTTCCACTTAACAAAGGAGGAAATTAATACCTAGATAAGCCGGATGACTCAGCCAGAGTGAAAAAACTTGCTATTGACAGAAACTTACTTGTATTTTTAAAACATTCTGGTTAAATGAAAGTAAGAAAGGAAAGAAGGGAGGGAGGGAGAGAGGACTGATGCACAGAACAGCTGATTTCAGCAAAGTTGTCCATACAGTAACGTTATTAAATAAAATTTGATGTACCTATTGGTTTTTGTTCTAAAATTGGAAATACAGTTGGTGGTATAGTCTATGGATGAGCTCAGTTGAAAACAGTTGGTAATTTAAGAGTTAAAGGGGGAGCCTGGAATGCCACTGCCATTGGGCTATAGTACTAGAAACAACAGGACTTGGGACACTTTTCGGCCAATAAAAACAATGACCACGTTTGTAAACACTAGAGACTTTAACTGCCTTATTCCTCATTCCATACCTTGTCCCCATGACAACTGTGCAAGGTAAATTCTACAGATCTCCTCATTGTGTAGCTGTGGAAACACAGGCTCAGAGAGGCTAATAAATCACTCAAGTGTATGTAGAGGGATGGATCTAGGCTATTCTCCCCAATTCGCACTATTAACACCCTCGCTAAGACCACTGGGCATAGTTCTCCAGGTTGATTCTGGCAAAGGAGCCCCAGGTGGAGGAGGTGGGGGGAAGGGAAGGCTGAAATGCAGCCTAGACCTTGCTTACGAAGTATTGGGCTGCCTCTTTCTGGAGGAGGCAGCTTCTTAAGATCCGCACAAAGACACTTTTGTGAGCCAGTGGTGGCCTAAGTCCTTCCCCAGCTAGTTTCCATGCCCTGGGAACTCTTACTCCAAGGAGCCAACAGTCCCAGAATTTTTCCCTTAATTGCTAGTTGCCCAATAGAACCAGAAACGTCATCGTGCATGCTTTCCACAGGGCTTGCTGTGGGCTGTGTTATGATCAGCAGTGTTGCCCGGGCTGGGGTGGGAATGGGCAGTAACTGTAAGTGGGCATGAAGCAACGTGTTGGGTTTATGGAAGTGTTCTAAAACTGGAATGAGGTGAAGGTGGCACAACTGAACAAACTTCATAAAAATAATTCAACTGTTTATTTATAACGAGTGAATTGTATGTATATAAATTATATTTCCATAACCTAATCTTAAAAATGCCATGATCAGATCAGCAATTCCTGAAGTTGGAGTCATTCTATCGAGTCACTCTATAAAGATAAAACATGCCCAAGAATGAATAAGGTCATGATATAATTACGTCGGTGTATGGGATCTAGAGGTTTAAACATCAGAGCTGGCTTCATGGGTTTAGGAGTCCCACTCAGTCACACAGAGCCCTAAGCTCAGGACCCTGGCCTGAGTCAATGACACGTTGCCGTCCATTTTGAAATTGTTAATGATTTCATCTTTGAACTTGTGTTTTGTCACTGAAGACCAACAGGACAATGAGGCATGTGTATGTGCAGAGGAGATACATGCAACATGTGTCCACATCTTGCCACTCCATTGGCTTATGGCATTTAGTGCTCAACATGTGTCCCATGAGCACAGAACTCCAGTGACCCATGATGCGTGGGAGTTCAGCAAGATTCACAGCCAGTGCAAGGTAAGTGTGTTACTTCTACCACTAAGTAGGGGCAAGGGGGGGAATGACAAGCCTCCAAGAGGCCATACTTTCTATTTGAAGCAGAACTTGCTTCAAAAGCAGACATAAGGCAGTGGCACTCTAGTAAACACAAATGACCAAGGGAACCCAACGTTCATTTCCTTCTTGTCTCCTGTTACTTTCCTGCATTAGCCAACCACTTACTGTGAAAATGATGACATCAAAGGAAAGAAAAGATAAAGCAACCTATATAGTTCTTCTTCCTTTCAGGCCTTCTTTCCTTATCAGTAAACTGAAGGTAGAAGCGTTGGTAGAAAGTGCCCAAGAAGTGAATGAAAACAGCTGAGTTAGTTTTGTGCAGTGTGTCCACTGTTCTAAGAGTGAAGTACATATGCATATAAGAGCTCGGAAATGCAAACCGTGTATCAGTGATTCCACTCACGTGAGTTAAACATTCTTACATGTGCATTTAAAGCTGATGCTGCAAGAGATAAAGATGAATGGCAAATTCACGCTAATTTAAAATTTTGTTTTTTCTTTACTTAGAATGGTATTAAATAGCAAATAAAAAAAAACACCATAACAAGTTGAAAGACTATGGAAGAAAGGAAAAGTGTTACATTACAGTACCTGTAACAGCATTTTTTTCCCCACAATTTGAACAAGGGGTACCACATTGTCATTTTGCACCAGGCCTCACAAATTCTGAAGCCAGCCCTTTTAAACCTAACTGTTCAACTTCCTCATTTTACATATGGCAAAACTGAGGCTGGAAAAGATTGCACGGCTTGACCAAGATCACAGTTAGGAGACCCAGCTCCTTCTCCCAGGCCAGTGGTCTTTCTACCCTTCTTCCTTCTGTTAAAAGTCCCCAAAAATAAAGTGGCTTAAAACCTGGGATTCCTATGCAGGATCTCCATTCAGCAAGTTCAAGGAATGATCAAATTAGACATATTCGCTACAAACGGCTCACAGAGGCTTTGAAAGATGGCATTATGGAATTTTGTTTTAAGCAAGTAAACATATTTTCTGAGCCTAGAATTTTCTCCCATCACTAGAGAGCTTAAATAGATTATAAATACAGCATAGAGAGTATTCATGGAAAACCATTACAGTTAAATGTCTATTTGTAAAGCCAGCTGGTTACCAGTTAAATTTCTAAACGAAGGAAAAATAATATGCTTTTTTAAAATATGAGCAGAGAAGGGCCTAGGTCCTGCCCCTTTTCTGATTATTAAAAGCTCTGGGCCCATAATGGATACAGGAATCAGATGACCACACTGGACAGTAAGATCCAAAAGACTTGCTCCTCCTTTGATGTGAGCAACAATCTTGGTAATTGTTGACAGAGAAGTAATACGGCCTGCCCTCTAGTTTTTGAATTCACAAGTAGTAATTATTGTAAGCAAACTCTTAACCACCTTCAGAGAAATCTGTGTTTAAGATCATAAGATGTGATACACAAAAAGAATAAAATAAAAACCTAAATCAATCTGGTTTGGCTTAAAAAGAATCTTCTTGGTTAAACGTGGGCCACTGATTAAATCTCCATATTGCTCTTAATGCTTCGAGTTCCCTCCATAGGTGGTTTATTCATTAACCACACTCTAGTTTCTCTTCTTCCTCTAAACCCTCTCCTTCTGCAGTTTCACAGAACCCATCATCAGCTCCTACAAAGTGGCCGGTAAAATAAACACTAAGTTTTACCGGCCAGGGTGCAGAGAGGGAGTGACAAGCATAATAATTATAGCTAACATTAATTGAGCCCTTTGTATTTGCTGGGCACTGGGCAAAGAGCTTTATGTTCATGATCTCAATGAATCTTCACAACAATTCTATAAGATAGGATTATCTCATTTCAAGATGAGGATACAAAATCCCAGAGAGGTAAGAACTTGCCCCCTAGGTCACACCAAATCTGGAATTCAAAGCCAACCTGACATCGGATACTGAAATGTCTGTGCATTTATTTTTCCCCTCCCCTCTGCCTTTGTCTTCTTACCCTTTTCCCCATCTGGCCCATTCTCATAGCATCCTGATGCTGCAACGTGTTTCATTCAGGCAGTCAAGTGTGGATAGTGATACACTGAACGCACTTTATCCAGGGCCACCATGGGCCAGGGTCTTTGTGGGACTTAGAAGACGGTGCCCTCCTTGGAGCTGATACTGAACAGGATGGATGTACTCCCACTCTCTGCTGGACATCCTGTGGCTGGGCACAACCTCCTTGGTGTACACTGAGACCCTGAGCTCACCCCAGTCATTTTGAATAATGGTCATCTGAATGTCTAGTCATTTTGTATGACAGTGATATGATGATACTTCATGTGATTACTCATGGTCTATTACGTGTTCCTCGGAGGATAAACATGTCATTAAATGGAAATATAAGGTTATTCAGCAAATTCATAGGCTTGTTTCCACAGTCCTTTCTCTGAGCCCCCAACTCCCAGGAGATTGACTGCATAAAGACAGAAGAGTTGGGTGCTGTTGAACAGACTCATTAAATTCAATAACCCTTAATTGGCAGACACGCAGGAGAAAGTTCCATGTGTCTTATATATTAGTGTTCCTGAGAGGGAACAGAACGCAACCATTAGGGAAATAAATTGAATCAATAACACTTTACCTGAACACAATTTAAGCCAGTGGGTAAAGACGAGAACTAAGTCTGCTTTCAAACCACCATCCTGATTCTGACTCCGACGGTAACTTTCCCAGCCAGTCAAGAACTACGCTGCATTCAACTTGTCTGAATCTCCACATAGCCATTCCTGTAGGAAACTGAGTAGTTTCCTTTGTTGTGGGGGAAGCCTTCATCACTATGGAAGTCTCTAGAATTTAAGCAAGGAATCAAATATTTCTGTTCAATGAGAGGGCAAAAAAGAAGCTAGCTATTTGGTATGGCTTGAAATTCTAACATTTCCAGGCAGGCACAATACATATTCTCATTTCAAAGGCAGATGGTTGATATTCATATATTAAATTATATTAGAATCTTGACTTTCAATAAGTAATAGGTCAAGCTATCTTAGCACACCATCAAAATTTGGCAGAGTGCCAAATCAGTGCTTCATAGTTACCATGGACTATAGTAAATTTCCCACCAGTGTTACCCCTGTGAAACCAGCAGCCCTTTTGAGGCTGAATCTCAGAGGCCCACATCATAACAATGGCTGCCATTTTGAATGACATAAATTTGGACTGTGTAAATCCTAGATCAGAAAAAGCCTGGGTGAACCATCACAGTCTTGCTAGTCTCCAATAACTGGATAATAGAGCTATAATTTAGTTTGTAGTGTGTACAGTGAGAATTCCTGGTGGGAATCTGAGCCTCAGAGAATGCAAAGTCAACTCGCTCCTAATAGGAAGTTCCATCGGTGGCAGCAAATCCTCTGTAGTAGCAAGTTTCTTTCAGGATATATTGTGCTAAGATTAAAGGAAAAAGTTTGTGAGAAAAGGAAGCAAGTGTCAAACACACAGCAGATTTATTTTCAGGATTATGTAAAGCACAAAAATAAAAGGACTTCCACCGTGCAGTGTTGTCATGGTTACCTGATCTCTTATCAAAAAGCAGAATCAAGCAGGGAAGGGAAACCTAGAAAAGGCAGTAACCAGAGAGGCCCGCACCTCCACAAGGGCTTTTCATCCGATTGAGGTTGTTTATGAGGGTCCAAAATAAGAGATGACATTTTGCTGTTCTAGATAATTTTTAAAGGAGCTTATTTTGCTATGTAGAATAAGGACTGCATTCTGCGGCGCTTTCTAAAACATGAAAATACGATGGCTAAAACATCATTGTTCACAAGAATTTCTAAATGAACAGAAAAAAGAATGTACCTTTCAAATTTCCTCTCAATGTACTAAAAATAAAAAAAAATATTTTCCCAAACTACACATTTAGTGTCTACGTTGAGTTATTTTCTTAAGAAAGCTTCATTTTTCTCCTCCCAAATATTTTAGAGGATTTTATTTGGAAGCTACCAGTTTAAAAGAGATATTGGCAAATTCTTTTTAGAGATTAAAAAGAAAATCCCCTTGGTTTCCACTTTATAATTAGCACAGAATGGAGGACAATGTGCCACTTCTGTCCTTCCCCCCAGCACCACCTGCCTCCACAAGTGCCATTCCCTTCCCACCGTCACCTCCCCTAACCCTCATAAACCACTGTCCCAGATAAACATTGCTGGGCACAAGCTCTCGCTTTTCCAAATCACAGTCCTATTCTCAACACACCTAACAACAGCTTGCAAAGTGCCCTTCTCTCCAGTGACAGGTAGTCAGAATAGGTACAAGGCCACTAGCTTGAAAAGACCCAGGTTTGGAGAAGAAATGGAAATTTGACCCTATTTATTTCATCTACTTGGGAAAGAGTTGGGGGGAGAAAGCAATAAAACTCAGTCATTTCTTTAACAGCTCAGTCTCTGAATTACTCCCACTTCTCATTTCCCCTGCTAGAAAGACACTAAGCCTAACTGGGTAAACCTTGCAAAGGGGGCAAACAAGTCTTAGACACACAGTGACTTTTGGCTTTTCTCGTAAAGCAAATGAGCTCTCGTTGAGACGCTGCTATAAACTAGACATTATACTAGCTGCATTAGATATAATATTTTATGTTATAGAAATAGCATCCCTGTGAAATAGTGTCCTCATTAAATATGAAAAGGTCCAGAGAAGATAATAACGTGCACCAAGTCACAAAGAGCTCACTTCTAAACTCACTTATTGCACCACCCAACACTAGCGAAGGCAGAGCACGAAGTGGTTTTCATCCAGATTAGTTCTACTCTCTGTGAAATGCTTTGGAAATTTGTAGAATTTATCTTCCAGTTTTATCATTTACATATTAAAACACATTATTTTAAGTTACATCCCTTAAATTTCTATTTTGTATTGCAATTTGTATTTCATATTTTTTGTGTGATTATGTGGATAGATAGGTTACAATACCAACAAACATCATTTCAGAATAGTAAAGAGGTATCTCAAAATATGTGTCATATAAAGGGAGGCTTTGACCCTAAATTGTTACTCCCAGCATAATTGAGAGTTGACTCTAATTTTTCTTTAAAATTGAGATGCAAGCATTTCTCAAGTCTAGACAGAGAAGCCCTTGTTACTAGCTTCTAACTACAAGTTTCTTAAAATAAATGAAGCTTATTTTTAAACAGTCAATGACAGGGGAGAAGAAAAAAAATGCAAATTTATTTGTAAGGTGATATCCCTATCTTTTCACCAGAAAGTCAATTTCTTCAATACATGAACTACTCACCTCTCAAATACTTACTTAGGGCCAGGTACTGAGCCTAGGGCCCCTGGCTCAGGGAGTGAGAGGGTAGACTGCAAAGGGAAGCAACGATTTCAATGCTCGTCCTATGCACAGAGCTAGAAATATGAAATAATTGAGGCTTCATTTAGCCAACAGAGAATGGGACAAGAGGTGGCTTCTCATTCTTGTTTTTGAGTCCCACGCGGCCAAAACCATGAGAGGGAGATTCCCAGGTTATAGTACTTGAAGAGTCTCTAGAATGCTAGCCTATTCTCTGGCCTATACATTCACTTGGGAATTGCTCCAGGGAAACCTGGAGTTTGGCTATTTTAACTAGCAAGCATGTGCAACCAACCCACTTATTCAGTTTTATGTGTGATACAGAGATACTGCCCCTTCCTTCAACTCTTTCAGAAAGAAGAGCTAAAGATAATACCAGAAATAATAAATTCTCCCCCATCTTTCCTTTGTTATTTTGGATCTAGTATCGTTCGACAAGTGCCCTTATTCAATGTGTATACAATATAAGAAGAAACCACAGGATATCTCTAGAACTAAATTGACTTCTCAAAGTTTATTTCTTTTGATAAGAAACCATGTTTTAATGGAGGGAGGAAAATTTATGGTGGGAAGCTGAGGTTTCAAATTTTATTCAGGCTGTATTTTCACTAGAAACAGTATTGTTTTTTCTTTGTAGAATACCAAAAGATTAAATTTCATATTTCAATTCTTGTGAACACTTGAAGATCCAAATCCAACATTAGATGTGTGTGTTTGACCCCGTATCCTCCTTACATTAACAACAAGCTTATACATAAGCATGAAGCAACACACAACCACCCACAGCCAGCACTGACACATGGGACTTACACGCTGTAGAATGGACTTCCTTAATATTTTCAGCACATTCAAATAGGAGAGAATATTAGAAATAAAATAGGGGTCACAATAAGTAATGAGGATGAGATTAGTCTTTAGTACATCTCTATTGTATCCAATTATGGATTTAGACCATTATTCTGGGTTCTGTCCTTATTGAATAAAATCAAAGTGTTTAAAACTGAAATGTAGAAGCTGTATAATTGTGTACACTTAGGAGCTTTTTAAATAAATTCATTTTCCATAAAAGAGGCAGTATGGAGTGATAAATTGTAGGTTAAATAAAAACCCTATCTGGTATGTTTTTAAGGGATTTGATTAGGATGGCCACATCAAAGAACATTTAGTTATCATAAATAGAAAATCGTCTTGGGTCAGCTGGGCAAATTTTAGATAAGCAGTCATGACTGGAATCCAAAGAAAGCTCTGTGTAGACTAAGTCATCTGAACGACCCCTTCAAGGGCACCTCTTCTTATCCTATGAATTCTCCCCTTTGAAACTGATAGGGCTCAAGGTCGACATGAAGTAGTCCAAATGATGTACCCTAAGTGACAAAACAAGTCATTCCCTACAGAAACCTGATAAACACCCGATAGCCTATTGATGAGTTTAGGATGGGATCTAAAAACTGCTAGAACTTGCTTCATAAATGATATGTGCTCAACAGTAAAGCAGGTTTACCTCAGGTGTAAAACAATTTCAAGGTCAAGAAGAAGGCTTCTGGGCTTTCTGAGTAAATCTCCACTGAGCTTCTCGATATCACATGCAATTCCTTTAACACAGGGACAAAGGCGTTTTGTTTGTTTGTTTTCTTTTTACCTACCACAGCTAGAAACAAAAATCTTAAAAATGTAAATGTGAAGGAAAGGTGACACACTGGCATTGATTTGCTTCAGTCAATGTGCAAGTGATAAGTATCGGGAGCTTTCTCAACTCCCTACTCTGTTCTGCCCCCTAAAATAAGAATGTATTAATAGCATTTTTTGCATCTGCCCCCTTGCCCGTGCTCCCTAGACTCCAGCCCCCTCTGAACCTTGAGGCATCAATCATCCCTCTGCTCCCCGATGTTATCAATCTCATTCATTCAGCGTCCTAAGTGCCAAGCACTGTCCCAGGCACCAGGATACTGCAGTGGATAAAACAGACAAAAATCTTTGTCATAAGGGAAAAGATAAGGCAGGGAAGAGGCAATTAAGTGTCAAGGAGAGAATGATGGCATTTTAAATAGGGTGGTCAGAGAAAGTGTCCCTAAGAAGGTGAAATTTAAGCAAAAACTTGCAGGAGGTGAGGGAGGATGCATTCCAGGCAGAGGAGCCAGTGCAAAGGCCCTGAGGTGTGACATGCCTGGAATAGCATGTGTGTGCCCAAGAGATGGACATCAAGAAGGTCAGTGAAATGACTAAAGAGGAGAACCAAGAAATGGCTCAAAAGTGAAATATAATTTCAAGAAGATTTTTTGTTTGCTTATTTGTTTTTAAGATGGAAGAGATCTTAGTGGGTTTATATGCTGATGTAAAAGATCTAACAGAAAGGGAAAACACTGAGAGGAAGAAAAGTGCTGGAGCATGGCCTGGAGCAGACAGAAGTGATGGGATTGAATGGGAAAGAAGGGATTGGCCTTAGCTAGGGGTATGGACAGTGACCCACCCTTTCCACTGACTCTTCCCCCAACCTCTTTTAGCATCTTTTGTCTTTCCTATAGCAAAACTAAGTGCAATAGACTGAATGTGTCCCCCAAAATTCCCTAGGTTAAAACCTAATATCTAATGTGACAGCATTTGGGCTGGGTCCTTAGGGAGAAAATTAGGGTGGAGTCCTCATAAAATACGATTAGTGCCCTTATAAAAGAGACCCCAGAGAGATCCTTTGCCCCTCTGTCATGGGAGGACACAGCAAGAAGTGGCCATGTATGAACCAGGAAGTGAGCCCTCACCAGGGGCTGTCATAGCAGCCTGAACAGACCAGGACAGTGTTACTATAAAGGAAAACTTGAGGTTGGGTAATTAATAAAGAAAAGAGGTTTATTTGGCTCATGGTTCTGCAGGCTGTGCAAGAAGCATGGTGCCAGCATCTGCTTCTGGCGAGGGCTTCAGGAAGATTCCACTCATGGCAGAAAGCGAAGGGCAGCCAGTGTGTGCAGATCACATGGTGATGGAGCAAGAGAGAGAGGGAGAAGGTGCCAAGCTCTTTTCAACAGCCAGCTCTTGGGGGAACTCTCATGGGAACCTATAGAGCAAGAACCCACTCCTTACTATGAGGACAGCACCAAGCCATTCATGAGGGATCCGCCCTCACTACCCAAACACCTCCCACTAGACCCCACCTCCAACATTGGAAATCAAATTTCAAACACCCAAACCATAGCAGATAGTAAGCAATTTTCAATGCATCTAGTTGTGCTCTCTCCTTCCTTAATAGTCTGGTGTCTTTAAAACATTGTTCACATTTGTTCTGCTCCCTTGGTTCCTTTTCACTTGAGACAATATGGCTTCTGTGCACCGGAACTGCCATTAATCAAGGGACTGTTTCCTATCTTTTTTCTTACTGAACCCATCTGACCCTTGGCTGCTTTCCCTTCTAGAAACCCTTTACCCTTTACTGTACCGTGTACCTCTGTTTCTGGGCTAGCCTCTTGGACCTCACCCCCAGACTCCTATTCCTCTGCCTGACACTTCAATTGTTGAGTGCTCAGTTGGGTTTTCTAAACCACCTTCTCATCTGACAAAAGAATATCACTGATGTCAACCCAGTGGAGATTCCAGAGGTTCCATCTAGGAAGAGCTAGAAGATTTGTCTTAATGCTGAGTTTGCAGAGCAGGCTGGCCTCTTTTACTTGCATTCTGTATTTGTTTGGGGAGGCTTAGGGGGTGGTGATGTGTAATAGATTATAGGGGGACTTAATCCCCCCCCATCTCCAGTCACCCTTTGCTCCTTTGCTGCCAGGGCTTCAACTGACACTTACACATATGCCTGTTTTACCCAATAAGTACTAAAGGCACAGTACATTTTCAAAGGTTAGAGAAAATGTTTGAGAAAGGAGGGAGGAAAAGAAAGGCAAAGGAAGGATAAGAGGAAAAGAGAGACAGAGAGGAAAACTGCAAAAGGAAAACAATAAATGTTTAATCAACTGCCTACATATCATGTCCAATGTCAACTACAAATTAACTCATACATGAGTCATATCTTGTACATAAAGTATTTTAATATATTTTTATTCGCTGTGAGGAGGAGCCTCTGAAAGTAAGAGTGATTAGGGTCTATCAAACAGTTACTTACTGAAAATCCAACCAAAAACTTCTTCCTGAGTCCCACACTCTTCCTTCCAGTTGCCTACACAGTCACTCCAATGCCCGCAGGAATCTCAAACACTACACATCCCCAAATAAAATCACCTTTTTTCCCCAATGTGCTTCTACAGTTTATGCAATAGAAATGGCATGGGCTTGAGTCAGCCATTTTTTTTTAGGTTCAAATGTCAACTCTTTGAGTTAGCCATTTTGTGGGAAATAAGAATTTAAAACAGGGTTTTGCCATTTACTAGGAATTGCATTGCAAGAAGGCAAGGAAAAGAGTGCTCACCAGCCAGAGATGTGAGCACATGAAGGCAATAAACTCTGGTGGGGACTATGACAGAAGGTCACAGGATATAATGAATAACAAGAGAAAGACAAGGTCAAAAATGTCTTTGGTGAGGGAACTGGAGAGACTTCTCCCACAGGGTAATAGTAGAGCTTTGTCTAGAACAAGAATGATCCATGCAGCCCAGGATGAGAGGAGGAGAAGGGAAGGGGAGGAGCCTTAGCATGAATTAGCACGATCTCCCAGGACCACCTGCAGATTTCTGGGCACCACAGAGGAGATTGGGAGAGGGGCTTGCATATCTGGTCAGGGATGATGGAAGATCTTGTTTACCTAGAGCCAGAATTTTGATTTTATCCTGAGGCTAAAAGGCAGTCACAGAGAAAATTCAAGCAAAGGACTAAAAATGATCAGATTTGCATTTGAGAAAAATAACTTTGGCAGCCACAGGGGGCATCAATTAAGACCGGATTGGAGGTGGAGAGAATCCTAATAGACTACTGAAAATATCTGGACCAGAGGTGATGAGACTGAATTGAGACAGAAGCAGGGAGAAGGCAAGAAAGGGCTAGTTAGGGCGGTGTTAAAGGCTAAACCTGACAGCCACGCCTGATGTGAAACAAGAGGAAGTTGGACAACAGGACTCCTGGGTCCCCGGCTCAGAGGCTCATCAGACTATTGAGAGGATGAAACGGAATAATGCGTGGCTGGCACGTGGGAGCAGCTCAGCAACATGTTCCTTTCACTCGCTTTTCTCTCTAGGGCTGGCACCGTCACCTACCCAGCAACCGAAGCCGGAAATGTGCAAATAATTCTGGTCTCTCCTCTGTCCTTTACCCTCCACATCCAGAGTCACCCAGAATTTTAGCCACTGAGTGACAAAAGGGAAAGACAGAGACCAAAAGAGGGAAATAATCCTCATGGAGTTTGCAATTCACCTGTGACCTGAGTTTATGGTTTGGAGGCGTGGGCAAGCAGGAGCCCTGGTTCAAGGCGCTTTGTGGCTTGCTCACCTCCAAGGGCTTGCTTAGTGGTGAGTGCTGGGCGAGCTGCAGCCCCGCCACTGTCATGCCAGTCCCCTCCCCTTCCAGCTGGTTCTCTTCCCAATTCCTCAACTCCATTCACTGGCTTCTAAGTTACCAGGTGCTAGCTTGGCTAGCTGCCTAAGCTAGAAATAAATCTGAAAAGGTTAGCCATCCCCTCCCCAAGAGAAAGGGTTAAGAAACGAGATTTTAAACAGAGCTGAGTACAGTTTTGGGTTGTTTTTTGAGGAGGAGGTGTTTTATTTTTATAATTAGTAAGGTCTGGAAAAGGCAAGAGTATTCGGACAGAAAACAGATCCATAGTTGCCACGGACTGGGGGTGCACCGAAGTGGGTTGAGGGAACTTTTGGGGGTGATAGAAATGTTCTATAGCTTCGTTGCAGAGTTAGTTACACAGTTGCCACCTTTTTTTCCAGAAAGCATGAAACTGTACACTAAAAAGCACAAATTTGACTGTATGTAAATTATACCTAATAAACCTGACTTTAATTAAACAAAGGAACAAATAAATAAATCCATAATTAGGTAGTAAGGGCTCAGGAAATGTTTGCTAAGTTGATAGTGAAGGGCAGTGATAAGGCATTAGCTACCAAGGCTGCAGGGAATGTTTGCATTTTAATAAAGGAGTCTCAAAGCTGGAAAAAGCCTTTAAGGCCTCAAGAAGTTAGTCTCTAATAGGATGAATTTTTGTCAAATGCAAAGTATTTTATTACAGTCCAGAGGGAGTGTTCTAGATGAAATGAAAGGCTAGGAGGCAGGAGGTAAGGCCACTTTACCTGTTTCTAAATGTACACACCTCAGAAAGGAGGTAGGCACTCTAAGTGAAGGCGCCCTCCTCTTCCACCATTTACCCCATTTCCAACACAGGAATTTCCAGGATTATCTTCCTGGCCCACAATGTTTGATTCTTATTGGAAAAACAATCCATGTTGACCAGAAGTAAAAAGGTACTACATTTACATTCAGATTGGAGAATGAGAATGAGAATCAGGGCCCCGCGGTGCCGGCGGGGAGCAGGGGCTACATAAAGTCACCCCAGGCTGAAATCTGTCCCTACCCCATCCTACGTGGACCAAGCCAATGCCAGCTTTGAGCTGACCAACTTTCTCCTCTCCTGTACGTGCCAGGCAGGTGCCAGAGGAGTAGAACTGCTGTCAGCCTCCTTCCCCCACTCAGGTCCGCTGACAACTGGGGAACCACGCGGCTGTCTTTGAAAGGGATAGTCTGTCCTGCTCTTCTGTAAATGATCACTTTCCAATCTTAGAATACCGAAGCACCTCAATTTTCTTTTGAATTCACATTCCTCCCTCTGACAGGACAAAGATTCTCTTTTATAGGCCACTCAGAGAACTAATTTCTTTCTAAGCCATTCAAAGCCCGATATGTCAAAGTTTTTATTTTTCTCCTGTCACCTTGGACACTTTTCCCTGTCTCATTTCCCTGGAGCGCGTGTGAGCACCTGTTTGAACCGATGAGATAGCAGCTGTCATCCTTGGCAGCAAAAAGTGGAGGAGTGGGGAGAGTGGGAAGCGTCAGTTTCCGCACTTGCCCCTGGCACAGGAGGGGGCGGTGGGCGAGGGTACCGCTTTTTCCTTTGGTTACCTTCCTCAGTGCTGCCAGAACTGTCCATTCCTCACCCTCCCTGGGTGGTCGTTTAGGAGAAGGAGGCATTTGACTGCTGACCGAGGCCTCCTCTCCTGCAGCTCAGAGGTAGCTGCGGCTCCCCATGTTCCCTCAATCACCTGCCCTGAGACAGTCATTACCCAGCCCTTTCCTCTGCCCCCAGACCACCCCTCCACAATTGAACCCTCTCTCATAACCCCTGAGTTTCCCTGGCACAGCCCTTCTGGGGCTTTCTGAGCCCCTCCCGCTCCTCGCCCCAACAGCAACAAAACACAAGACTCGGCCTGTTAATTGCTTCCTTCCGACCCAGAAGGTAGCTGGTTGACTACACCTGCTGAGACTGTTCTGCCTTCTGCCTGCAGAGTTGATGAAAGGGCTGGACTTCTTTTGAAGTTCAGTAAGAGCTAACATTTATTGAGTGCTTACTATGGGGTCAGGCAGGTTGGTGCTAACCTCAGTTGTGTCCGTTAATCCACATGTGCAAACCAAGCAAGCAGAGAGGTAACAGCTAGTGAGAGACCCGGCTGCCAGTGACACCTGTGAGGGACACATAACCAGGACCACACTAAACTGCCCTAAGCAGCTCACTGGCCCTCCCCACCCTCCCTGCCCCAAATCCCAGGCTGTTCTATTTGTAATTAAGCAGGACGCAATGATAGGGGACACCAAACGCATTTTACTACTCTGCAGGATGTAGGGAACTCTTCTAGAAAGTTCTTTTGTCTGCATAGTCATGTGATTGTATGGACCTACAAAATCAAGGAAATAAAATTGCATAGGAAGGAGTCCAGGGCAGATTACAGACCGTGGAGCTCTGGTGCCCAAGTCTCTTATTTTCATTCTTTGAAGTTGGTAGAAATATAACACTTTAAATGGGCCACGATAATGCAAAAAAATTGCCGCTGTAATAACTGTGAATGTTGTGTTAGGCATTTTTAAAATAGTACTTTTTTGATTGTAAAATTCAAACATCCTTAATGAAAGAAATTTAGAAAATTCAAAAGAATTAAAAATAAATCTTATATATATTTCTATCACCCATAGGTAACCTCCATTAACATATTGGTGGGTTTCCCTTCAGTCTCCTTTCCATATAAATATGTATATGTTTTCTAAGTGGGATGTGTGTGATATAAAAATATTTATATCTGGTTTTCATGTACTTAAATTTTTTGAAAATATAATGGTAGCAAATTATTCAATGAACAATAATTTATTGAATCCTCTCCCCAAAGTTAGACCTTTGCGTTTTCCCCAATTTTTCACTGTTATAAGAAAAGCCATCTTTCTCCTTATTTCCTCAAGATTGTTTACCAGAAATGGAATTACTGTGTCAAAAAGAACTTCTAAAAATTTTTAAAACATTTTTTCCTATATACAATTTAATGGTTCTAAGTATTAGTATAGTTCTTCATATGATTGGATAAAGAAAATGTTGACCTTATACTATTAATAAATATTTAATATAAATATGTTCCTTTTAGCTTCTGATGGCTAAAGCTCTCTTGGTACAATTATCCCATTGACTTCAGTGAACAAATCTTTAAAAAATATAAGAAGGAAAAAGAAAACAGCCAGAAATCATATCCAACTTTGCATGGTATTAGATGTTTGAAGTCTTCAGAAAAACCTTTAGCCGAATTTGTTATGATTAAAGATAAGGTCTTCAGGAACAGAAAAAGATTTTTCCCCCAAATGAGGAATTTCATAAGAAAAATAAGAGGAAGAGAATGTTGAATTTGAAGCGAATGTTAAATTTGAAGAGATTCTTGATGCATTATTTTCTAAAAGCTTTTTAAGATGTCAGCTTCCTGAGGTTTTTATGTTCTGTGCTGCATTTAGCAGGCCAGGTTAAATGCGGACGTTAAAGACTGCCAGGAAGAACACAGTGCTTTGATGAGTCACTGTACTTAACCTTCAATGGTTAGGGAGCCAATTATAAGCTGTGTAGACACTTTCTTTTCTCTTCCTAATAGTTACCCAGATTTATACTCATTGAACATCTCCTTAGGACTTAAAGCAAACGTGGGCAGAAGACATGAAAGAATATAAACCTCAGATCTATTGATTTTGTTATAGTCAACACTAAATGAAGCAGATTATCTGCACGACATGGGCAATACTGATTAGTAGCCCCTACTACCCTGAAGGAACACAGCTGGGTGCTGCAGAGGCAAATCAGTTAGGCAACAGCCACCTGGCCTGGGGATGCTGTGAGGCTGGGCCAGGGAAGACAGAGTATCAGCAGCTGGCTTTGGAAACAGTAGCAATACTCACCATATACTTCACATTTAGGTAATGTATTCTGTAAGTCTCAAAGGGTCTTTACATCCACGTGGTCATTTAGACCTCTTAACACTATAAAGAAGTAATCACCCATGATCCACAGACAGGGGCACAGACCTCAGAGAGTTTAAATGCCTTGCCCAGTATCACAAAGCCTGTGAGCGGCAAGATTAAATATCAAAGCTAGGTGTTCTAACTGCAATACTTGTGAACTCCCCCACTGCCTTCTTACAACAAAATTTTATTGAATACTACTGTGTGCCAGATCCTCCACTAGATAATAGAGGATGGGGGAAAAAGCATAGATCTTTTGTTCAAGGAGCTTAAGACACATCAATGGGGACAGACACAAACTGAAGCTATAATCCTAAATAACAAAGCCACAGCTGAGATATAAATGGTAGGAAGGCACTCTGGACTTCAAGTGTAGCCAAACTGTTTTGTGAGGAAGCAGCCACTTATGTAGTGGTAAGAAGGGACTTTAGACTTATCATGTCTTCTCCCTTCCAGTTCTTGCCTTAAACTCCATAACTATAGACTAATTTTTTTGATAGTACAACATAGGAGATTAAGAACTTGGGCTTCAGGTCAGACAGGTCTAGGTTTAAAACCTGGCTCTGCCTCTGACTAGCTCTTAAGCAAGTTGACGTTGAACGGGTGGCTAGCCCACATGTGGCCTTCTAGGTCCTTAAGTGAGGCCTTTTGACTGAATCCAAATTTTACAGAACAAATCCTTTTATTCTTACTAATACATTTTTGTTCATCTTTTATATTTTTATTTTATTTTTAAAATGAATGTATTTCAAAAACCAAAACATAAAATAAGTTTCAATTAAATAATCCTCCCAGATTGACTGGCACAATTAGAACATTAATAAGCCATGAGGGCTAAATCGATGGCTGCTGGGCTCATGATTTCGTTCTAACCTCCCCAACCTGACTGGCACCGCTATCGCACAAGGCTGGTTGGCGAGAGTTTATGGGGGGTGAGTACACCAATCTGTTATCAGCTTTCGACAACGGTGCACTGTGTTCCTGTTTGAACAGGAATTTGTAAATAGTTGCACAGCTTGACAGTATTTTTTTAATTCTGTCTGTTTAACAGTCCATCATGTCAAAGAAGACCAAGAGAACACTGAAGGAAGAGAACAGATTTTTTAATGAGCATTGGGAATTGCAATATTATCTTGTTTCTGCTAAAGAGAAGATGATTTACTTGCTTTGAGATACTGCAATATCAACAGTAAAGAAATTCAATGCTCAGCAGCATTATAACATTCATAAGGACCACAAATACTTTAAATTAGAGGGAGAGGCACGAAAGGTTGTATTGCAGAAATTAAAAGATGAAAAGCAAAAGCAAAGATAACTCTTTCAAGCAGCAATAAGACCTGGAAATAATGCCACTGAAGTAACTTATAAAGTAGCTTATATACTTGGGGGAAAAGGGAAGCCATTCAGTGATGTAGAAATTGTGAAAGAATGCATTGTTAAAGTTGTATGATGCTTGGACCCTGATAACATTTAAATACAAACAACTGCCTCTTTCAAGGAGAACATAACTGATTGGCAGCAAGAATTAGCCTTCAACTTAAAGGAACAACTTCATGCAATACCTCAAAGGAAAATATGTATTATTCAAGCCCTTTGGATGAACCAACTGATACTATTGACTCAGCACAGGTTTTATACTTCATTTGGGTCATAACAGAAGATTTTCTTTGCTACAAAGAGTTACTTGCTTTTGGGTACTCTTGCCAATAGAACACAGGGAATAGATGTCTTCAACAAACTTCAAGATAAATGTCCTGAAGTTGGACTGAATTTGGTTAATTTAGTGAGTATATGTACAGATGGTGCACCTTCCATGACAGGAAAACATGAAGGGTTTATTGCACAGATTTTAAAAAAAGTATTAACAGATCCATATACTCTCATTTCTTTTCATTGTATCTTGAATCAGCAAAATCTCTGTACTAAAGCTGCTATTTTAAGTGACACTTTGCAACATGTTATAAGTGTTCTTAGCCATATTTGAGCAAATGCAACACAGCATTATCAGTTTCATAACATGCTAAAGTTGAACAATGAGGTATTCAGTGTGGATTTGCTATATCATTCTCAAGTGAATTGGCTATTGCAGTAGGTATTAGCCAAAATTTTATCTCTGTGAGAACAGATACTTAAATTTTTATGAAGAACAGAATCAGTGATGTGAATTATTCAAAGAAGATTTTTATAGGAATATAGCATTTCTGTGTGATATCATGTCAAATCAAAACAACATGAGTATTTCTTTGCAAGGTAGAGTGAAGTCTATATATGATATGTGACAAAAAATCCAAGCATTTTGAAAAAAGCTATCTTTTTTTCAAAAAACTCCCAGGCAGAGCACCCTGCATCTCCCAGGCCCTCCCAACTGCAACATACATTGGTGTCTGTCATTGGAAGAAATAGGACTATTCTAGTCTTTGCAGACTGGCTTTGGCTGGGATCATCAGTCAGCCTATCCAGAGATTCTGGGCAGACCATCTGGTTTGGTCCACATACAAAGCTGCTGAGTCCTTGGGTAGACTGCCTTGGATCTGTGGGGTTGAGCCTGGAGTCTGGAACCACTAGGGAAGACCTAGGGCTTGAGTTGCTAAGATGGACCTGTTGACTGGGTCTATAGGAGCTTTCCTGAAGCCTAGGTCCACAGGGGCCAACTTGGTACTGGGATGAGCCTTGAGCCTGAGTCTGCAAGGGTAAGTCTGGTGCCTGGTTCCATGGGGGCCAGCCTGGTGCTGGGGTGGGCCTAGAGTCGGCATCTACATTCCTACATATATGGGGCCAGTCTGAAGCCTGGGTTTGCAGGGGTAGGCCTGGAGCCTCTGTCCATAGGGCCTGGCCTGGTGCCAGGGTTCTCTGGGCTCTGGTTGAGAATGAAAAAAATGAGTCAACATTTTTCCTGAGCCCCTAGCCAGTAAAATACAAAATAATAATAATAATAATAATAAAATAAAATAAAAATAAAAAAATAAAAAGGCAAAGGTTTGTAAAGGTAGAAATACAACCATCATTATTGGCAGATGACATGATTATGCACATATAAAATCCAAAAGAATCTACAAACTATTAGAACCAATAAATTAACTTAACAAAGTTAAATGGATTCAAATTTAACATACAAAAATCTATTGCATGCTAGATATCACCAAAAAAAGGCTAATTATATTAAAACATAAAACCTTCTACAGTAATATCAACTACTTGGAATCAATCTAAAAGACACTCGAGACATCTGTACTGAAAACTACGAAACATTATTGAGAGAGATTTTAACAGGTCTAAATCAATGGTGGATAGCTCATAATTATGAACTGAAGTTGTGACCATGCCAATTCTCCCCAAAATTGACCTTTTATATTTAAAACAATCCCAATATCGATCCCTGTAGAGTTACATATGTCTGCATACATTTACAAGCTCATTCTAAAATTTATATGGAAATGCAAAAAATTGAGAATACAAAAACCACCCTGAAGAAGAAGAATAAAGCTAGAGGACTTATTCCATTAAATAGCAAATATCAAGACTTATTTTGAAGTTCTAGTAATTAGAACAGTGTGGTACTGAGATAAGAATAGGCAAGTAGATCAATGGAACAGAATAGAATCTAAAAACACATAAAGTTACCAAATTTAAAACAAAGGTGACTCTGCACTGCAGTGCAGAAAGGAAAAATGGTGCTGGGTCAATTGGATATACATATGGAAAAGAAATTAATCTTGACTACTATCTCACACCATACCAAAAAAAAAAAAATCAATTTCAGATGGATTATAGACCTAAATGTCAAATGATTTAGCTTTTTAAACAACATAGAAAAATATCATCATGATAAGCAAAGATTTCTTAAGTAGGGCACAGGAAGCACTTGCCATAAAGGAAAAAACCGATAAATTGAAGTAGTGGAAGAAAGATAAGCCGTTGAGAGCTAGAGTGTTGGGCCAGAGCAGGAATGGCATGTTCGTGGCTTGATCAGAGGCAGATTTACTGGGAAGCTAAGAAAGCTTAAGCTTTAGGGCCCCTCCTTTCCACAGGCCTTTTCCAAGTCCCTGGCAATCTGTTCATATGGCAAACGATTTTTATGAATTGTACAAATCTTAGGCTTCGTACATCCTAGTTCCCTCCCAGGTGATGCTGGCTTCAGTCCCTGTTCCTGCCCCCTGCCATTCTGTCCCTCTGAGCCTAGGCCCAGGCTCTGTTCACTCTGAGCTGCTGGCAGAGCAGGCATCCCCTGAAATCTATTTGCCATCTTTGTAACTCCTTTTGCCCAAAGTTGGGATTGATCCCCACCTTTGATATCTAATCAAATTCCTCATCCGCCACTCCTGGTATCCAATCCTCCTGGCCTGCCTTCAATAAGGACCCCATCGTCAGTCTAGCTAGAGCCACTTGACCCCTGATGTTTCCTCTTAGTGATTTTCCATCCACTGACCTGCCCTGCTCCTTGGCTATAAATCCCTATTTGTCTGTGCTGTATTTGGAATTGAGCTCAGTTAGATCCTGAATCTGTTTTCCCCTGCTGCCGTAGTTTGTTTGTGTTTAATAAAATTTATCTTCACCACTTTAATTAGTGTCCAGCTCTGGTCCTCTTTGACAGGAGTCAGGCAGGACCTGATACCACCAGAATTCTAGAAATGCTTGTGACAAATGGCTGTGACAAAACAAGCTCAGATGCAGGACTGGATACTACTGATATCTAATTATCATTCAACACAAGACCAATTACATATATTACTATTAAACACATGTCCGATTAACTTTGATGACAACCCTGAACTTGCTTGAGATGGGAGTCCTCTTTGGGGTTTTGCTCACTCACTTTGGTAACCCAGTCGTAACTGCCAAAACGGAGAATGTTGCTTTCAAGCTACTTGTTTAAAGTAAGCTGTGTTACTACGGTGTCACAGTTCCCACGCGGTGCTGGAAGTGATTCATTTTCTTGTTAGCATGCGCTATATATACTCCAGAAAAATGAGTTGGCATTCCCAAGAATACCTGATAGAAAAGGACAGAAGTTTTTCTTTCTCTTCCTGTCATCTGAAACTCTTAAATCATAGACAGTGCAACGTGTAGGAAGCTAAAATACTTACTCATGCTTAGAAGCACCTGGCACAACAAGGTTGGGTTTTTGGTTTTTTTCCTGGTATCAAATAGTTAGTCTAACTCCAAAGAAATTTTCTTTATAAAAATAAAACAGTGGTTGGATATCCTTCATCATGCAAGCCAACAAAGAATTACTAAATACCTAAAACAAACACAGTTTCTTCTTTCCCTTAAAGCTTGTTTTTTGATCCTTTGAATGAAAACTTGGGCCAGATAAAAAGGAAGCACAGTGCTACAAGTCATCACCCACAAAATATTTTCTCCTCTCACCTCACAGCTGTAAATACACCTGGGAAAGATGAAGAGAAAGAAGTGGAAGAATGACTTTTTAAAAATCCATCCATTTAAGTAATCTGAGATGAACCAGAGGAGTCACACATGTTAAAAATATATTTCACATCTAAGAGCATTCCCTTTGTGGAAATTGGAATTATGGAAGAATCAATGGTTTACCTTTTGGGGTGGAAGTGGCTGATTTTTGTCTTGAGTACAGCTCAGTTACTGGAGTGCAACTGGGTTTGGCTGGGGAAAGCAGTGAAATTCAGTTCACCTCGTCAGGACAGATCTCTCTAGAACAGAGGCAAGGAACAGGAGGTCAGCAGGAAACATCACAACAGCAAAAATAGATTTTACAAAATATATTTACTTACTCCAAAGAAATATACCCTCACTGCTGCCAGGCTTTCTTAGAAGTTAAATTTTAATATATTCGAACAAGCTTGATGACTGTTTTCTCAGCCCAGAGAAGATTAGAAGAAGCCAAGGAGAAGGTCAGGAAGGGAGAGATTCTCAGAGAAGACACAGTAACAATCTTGGAAAGAGAGAGCTAATCACGCAACATGAAGAGAAGAAATAGAAAAATAAAAGCAAGCAAACAAAAAAAGACAGAAGAGCTCAAAACCCATAACAGCGTGGGGAAAAGAACCTCCCTGTCTCGATAGCTTTGCAGCCGTGTCAAGGCAGAAAGCCATCACTAGTAATAATAATGTGACCTTAGATACAAAGATAGCAACGCGTGTTGCTAACACAAAGTGTTCCGTGGTAAAGTCAGTATGGAAAATACTGCATTAAATGAAAGTAAACTGGTTTCTTTACAACTTCCCCTAACCTTTAAGATGCTAAAGTCGTATGTCATGACTTTTCAAGAGGGACATATGAAACACAGTGTTTCCTAAACTATTTTGACCACTGAACTTTCGTCTTGCTTACTTTCATTTGGGGAGTACCCCTCAGGATTAGGTTAACGGGGAACACACGCTGGGAAACATTGTACTAAGCTTTCAAGAAAAGATTATGGTGTTTGTATCAGTTGGGAACAGGAATCATAAATTTTAGCAGGATTTCCATCTGTATAGGACATACTTGGCCATACACCAAAGCTTCGTGCTCGTGCCTTGTACAGTGTAGAGTTGTCACTGCGAGTCAGTGAGCAGCCAGGGAGTGTATTTCTGCCTGTCTCCCCACCCCACCTTTGCTGTTTGGTGCAGCCACATATTAATAATTAAACTAATCATTAATTAATAAGTAAATTAATAATTAAGCCAAAGGAAGGTTATGTTCACCAGTGTGAGGCCCCCAGTAACAATCCTTTGTGTTCCTTACTCCTCTGCTGCCTGAATGTTGACATTCAGGGCGACCTTGTAGCCTCGCATTGAAGATGGCAGAGCCTCCACTGGATTGAACTCCTGAATGACTGTGTATAGCAGAGGGCTCCCCTGCGCGCGCACACACACACACACACACACACACACGCACACTACCACCACCACCACCTCCGTTTGACATACAACTGTGCTGGATTATTATGTGAGTATGAATTAAACTTCTACCATCTTAAGCCCTAAAATGGCTAAAGCAAAATGAGGTTGGTGTTTTAAATGGTAACTTGTAGTTAGAACTATGTTTTGGGTAGGGCAAGGGCCACAGCTGCCCTAGGCCCCATGGTGATACTGCACCTTACATTTCTATTTTGAAACATCATTCAAATTCAAATTTCAAATTTCTGTCTTGAATAAAGATAACCCAAGGGGTCTTATAAAAGATGCGAACAAGGCGAGTCCTTTCAAGTGTGATTATCTTAGGAGCCTGCACCAACTGTGTTGCCCAAGGTGCCTCATCCTTTAGAAAGACCTTGACTTTAGTTATCTGGAAAACCCATCACATTCTCTGGAAGTGTCAGATAAATTAAGTTTTTGGTAGATATGCCTATTAAATTTGTAGTTATGCAAACTCCTTGATCTCTGGAAATCTTGTTTTAGCAACACTTGATTCAGCAAATATTTATTGAGCACCTGCTATGTGTCCAGAGCAGCAATCATCAAACACCCGATATGACAAGAGACTTGAAAGCCACATCCGTAGGCTAAGCTGGGAAACAGGCTACATTCATCTTTAGTTCTACCCGTAAAGCATATACCTTTGTCCTGCCACACGGCTGTCCCTCTACCACCTCCCAACTTCAATGACCTGTAGTACAAATGTGTAGCTTCTCAAAACTGTGCCCAGTGCTCCAGATCAGTGGGTCTCCAAGTGTGGTCCCAAGCCAGCAGCATCAACATCACCTAGGAAGTTGTCAGCAATGCAGGTTCTCAGGCCTGCCTCTTTACCAGATGCCAGGCCCTCTGCATGGGGTAGCTGAGTTGGAGCATGATGTGTCCCCACAGGGAGCCGATGGGCTGGTGGGACCGTCTCCAGGCTGTGCCTGCTCACCAGCTGAGACACACTTTTTCTACAAGAGCCACTGATGGCCTAAGAACCAGAACCAAGATGATAATAATTTTAATAATAATAAAAAAACTATTTAGCATTCATTAAGAGTTTTCTGTGTGCTGAACCGTCTGCTAAATGCACTTAGGTACTCAATTAAATTCTTACAACAAACTTCGCATACCGTCCCTATTTTATAAAAGAGAAAACTGCGAAGTAGAGAGAACCACAACTTGGAATCCTCAAGCCTCCTTTTTGACATGGTATCCAGTGTGGGTAGTTTCGGCTCTCACAGGTAAATAGGGTAGTATATGAAAATATCAGCAGAGTGAACCTTAAAGCAAGCTTTTCAAACCCGCATCCTGGGGGACAGTAGCCCAGCCTCTCTCCTTACTTTTGCAGGGTTTCAAGTTACATATAATGCACACAGAGGCTCACATACCCTATGTCTAAATATTTTAAAGTTATAAAGCAAACTAGCAAACTGTTAAATAAAGCATCATCCTACGCTAACAAATATACTTTCATAATGACTTGGAAGGCCAGGTTCAAATTTAGGTTTCTTAAAGGTTTCACAGCCTTCTGTATTGGAACTTGGTGGTGGGGGTGAAATTGTTCCCAGCCATTACTTTTCTCATTCTATCCTTGGTTCCAGACAGCACCAAGAAAGGCATATGTGCTCATGTGTGGAAACACATCCGAGTTCTGTCTCCAGACCCCTGCAAACAGCTGGCCTTTGGCCACCTCTGGGCTTGGGTATAAGGGGCATCCACTCTTTAGATGACAAGCCAGAAGAGAAATTTAAGTGGGCCTAAAGCATGATGCATAAAGGGGCACCATGATTCTGGGTGGGAACATCCCCATGGTCCTGTGGGAAGGGGCAGAGCCAGAGGAGGGCCATAATGGACCCTCTAAAGCATCGATCCCAGGGCAGGGGTCTTTCCTGCTTTATCTAAGGACAGTTCTGCCCACATTCTCCCTCAGATGCTCTGAGAAAAAAGGATGCCTATTCAAATAAGTTTAAGAAACACTGGATATCTCATAGCCCTCTTGGAAACTTATAGTAAACATTAGCACAGTATCTTAGTCAGCTCAGGCTGCCATAAAAAAATACATAGACTGGGTGACTTAAACAACAGACATTTATTTCTCACAGGCCTGGAGGCTGAGAAGTTCAAGATCAAGGTGCTTCCCTGGTGAGAACTCTCTTCCTGGCTTTTAGATGGCTGCCATCTCACTGTGCTTTCAATGGCAGAGAGAGTGTGAGAGCTCTGGTCTCTCTTCCTCTTTTTTTTAAAATTTTATTTTATTTATCTTTGGGTGTGATTACATGTGATAAATTAATATATTCATATAATTTTTTTTACTTCAAAATATTAAGGGGTTACAAATGTTTGTGGTTACACAGGTAGCTTTTGTAATGCTTGAGTCACAGCTGTAAATGTGCCCATCACCCAAATAGTGTTCATTGTGCCCATTAGGTAGGTTTTCGTCCCTCCTCTCCTCCCCCTCCCCCTGCTTGATTTCCACGGTGTTTTACTTCCCTCTGTACACATATGTGCTCATCAGTCTCTTCCTCTTCTTATAAGGACACTAAACCTGTCATGGCCCCCACCCTCACAACCTCATCTAAACCTGATCACCTCCCAAAGGCCCCACACCCAGATACCATCATACAGAGGTAAGAACTTCAACATAGGAATTTTGAAGGGACACAAACATTTAGTCCATAACACACAGTAAAGAATCTGAGAAGGTCTGATGCAAAGACATTGGTATGACTTTAACTCAGTATTATCTACACATATTTATTTATGAAAAAAATCTTTTGCAGTTTGGTAGATCTTTCAAGGAAAATACTAGTATTTGTGCTAAACCACTAGGACATTAGATCAGTCACCACCTTTGGCTCTATCCTCTTCGCCACAGTCTATTCCACCCATATGGCACCTCACTTCATTCAGTCTATGGCCTCATATCTGCATGTGATAAACACCTTCAACAAACCCTAAATCTAGATATCCTTGTTATTCTCTGACCTGTCCTCCTAAAAGTTGTCCTAACAATTTGCACAATTCCTGGAGTACCAGTCAAGCATATTTTATTCACATTTACCAAAGTAATAACTGCCATGTCACCCCCAACAACCAAGCAGGGGATGCTGTGACCGATTTCTAAATGCAATCAATAAGCAAGTGGCTAAGACTCCATAGAATAGACTCAAAATAAGTCTCTGGGTTTACTGTTCTTCTCCCCTTAGACTCCTACTTTGCCTTTCTTTCAATTTAGAGATATGTACAGCCTCATATGTAGATTATAAATGAAAAATTCAGGAAGGCAGAATTGAATATCAGATAAAAGCTGTTTTCCTGTAACCTAAAACAAATTCTTCATTTTTTTTTCCCCTTTCTCCCACATAGCATTTATAAAATCCAGAAGAGGAATAAGAGGGGAAGTATTGCATAAAAGCCCAGAGAAGGGTTTCATGTTGAAGAACAATCATAGTGCATACTTATGTTTACTAGGAAAAACATAAAGGATTCCCAGCAGGCTAATCCTAAAAGTTAGTCACTATTAATTTCAGTTGAAGCCATCCCCACAGCTGCTCTTATTCCTCTGCTGAAAGCTCCCAAGGGTTTCAGCTATGCTGTTGCTGTGGCGACTGCTGCAACCACTTGCTCATTTCAGCTAAAAAACATATTCAGGTTGTCAGCGTGTGCCACCAGCTGATTTTGGCTCAGAACATTAAGGTCACTGACATTGCCTTCTCAAAGCATGTTATCAATCGAACATGCTGCAGTAAGAGAAAGTGCAGACAGAGTTGTTGTCTAGGCCAGGAGCCAGTCAGGGTCTCAGGGGATGACAGCGTCCTCGGTCATCTCATTTAGAGTGTAATCCTCAATTTTATGGCCAAAAGGTCAGTTCTGTCGTTATACCTAGAGACAGTTGTTGGGCTCTATGGTGCCGAGTAACATTAATCAAATTCACAAAAGAATAATATATGAACTAGACTATTTATTATTTTTCATTGAAAATATAATCAAGAGTACTGGAATTCCCATGTGCACTGATCAGTAAATTCTCTGTGCAATACCTGTGAAACCAAATTCAAATGGGATGGTTGGCCTATGATCCCAGCAGTTTGGGAGGCCAAGGCAGGAGGATCACTTGAGGGCAGGCGTTCTCTAAAAAAAAATTTAAAAACTAGCCAGGCATGGTTGTGTGCACCATAGTCCCAGCTACTTGGGAGGCTGAAGTAGGAGGATCGGTTGAGCCTGGAAGTTCAAGGCTGCAGTGAGCTATGATCATGCCACTGCAATCCAGCCTGGGTGACAGAGTAAGACCCTGTCTCTAAAAAAAATCAAAAGCAAAGAATGGAGGGGAAGGTTGTTTAGTTTTCTAGGAACAAAAGGCAGAGTAATAAATGAGACCATTTATTCTGTGGCTGTTATCATGAAACCCAACAACTCCACTTCAACCATTTTCTAAGTTTTTTTGCAACCACCTTCCTTTAGACAAGCCAAAACCAACTAACTCAGCTACATTCTTAGGCAGACTAATATGGCCATACTCCTCTGAGTTTATAGCTTCGAAGCTTTAATTTAGCTTTAGGTATTCCTCAAATTTTTCCCACTTATAAATCATTGCTTAGGATATGTTAGTTCTATGGATGGCTGGTGTCAGATTGACTTTTCCTAATGTTCCCTTTTGTTCAATTTTGGGGAAGCCTATATCAAATATAGAAAACAGTTTGATGTTTCAAATATTAGAAGGAAAAACAGGAAGACATTAAGAAAAAAGACTTAGTACCAGTTTGATATTGGACCCCATGAGAGATTTTATTTTTAATAGTTATTATCATAGCCTAATATGTCCTAAAAGATGAAAGACAGTCACCATTGTGGTCAGCAGGATTCTAAGATGGTCCCCAAGGTTCCCACCCTCTGGTGTAGAGGCTCTCTCTAATCTCCACCCCTGAAGTACAAACAGGACCAGTGAATATGATGAGATATCATTCCCACGATTAGATTCCTAATTAGTTGACTCTGAGTTAATTAAAGGGAAAATTATCCCTGATGCACTTACCTAATCCAGTGATCCCTTAAAAGAAAATGAAACAGCAGAGAGATGCTCTACTCCTGGCCCAGAAGAAAGCAAACAGCCTTGCTGTGAACTGCAACAGAGAGGCCAAGACACAAACCATCATTGCAACATTCGTACCTCCTCCTATTTCCTCTGTGTCCCTTCTTTCAAAGAACCTATGCTCTGTATGACACAAGAAAAATAAAAAGATTCTCATATGTCATTGGAAAGGGAACACTGAATATATGGTTATTCTGAAAACATTTTTAAAAATGCTCTACTTTATCATATTTTCTTCCAAAAACTGCTAGATGCAGAGAAAGTTCAGGTCTTGCTATAGGGTTGTGTCTTTATCAATAAGGCTAGTTAAGACAGCATTCCATAAAGGATTGCTATCTGGTATGATCCCTCTGGATAAGTAAGACGTGTACAGAGACAAGTGATTTGTCTGAAGGCAGACAGAGTATTGGTTGATAATGACTAAAGCCACATTCAGAAACCAGAATAAGATACATTTCACTCTAACTATTTATATGTGTCTGTCTATGAATAACAAAGACTAGGGAAGAGATTCTGATACTGCTCTCCAGTTCCCCGAGGGCTTGACTGGTTTTGGTCCAGACTGGATTCCTCCTGTTCCAACCCTAGAGATTCCCTGGGTGTCTTGCTCATGCCATCTTGTCTTGTGCCACACGTGCTGGCTGGAATGCCCACTTTATTTCAGAGATCATGATGCTAACTTTTTAGTCTTTGCTCATGCAGTTGGCCAAGATACCATCTTTAAGTGCCAAATCTTTGTCAATTGCTTTCTGGGGGTCTTAGTTTCTTATCAGTATGCTTTACAAAACGCTAGCTGCCTTTGTCCTTGTGTAGTAAAAATGAAAAACCACTTCTGTCTCCCTAAGGACATTGAGGTAGCATAATCATCTCCAAAGGAAGACAAAGTCCTACTTTTCTTCTCCCTTCCATATACAGAGACTCATGAGAGAGGAAACCACTCGAAAGTCTTTGATCCTATGAAAGTAAAGACTGCAATGGTGCTTGGAGTAGCAGGACAGATGAGTTTAGCTGAGCAGCTTAATGAGTTATTTCTCCCAGCTCTCTGATATGGAGCCCAGAGCTGAGTTTTAGGCTAGAGGCAAGAAAGAACCAAATTTCTTAAAATAATACAGGTGAGAGGAAGTAGCATTTTAGTAACAAGAAGAGAGCTCAGTAAGATGGTGAAAAAGAGGCCTATGGAGGACAGAGCCAGTAAGAAATTTGCTTTAGGAGGAATGGCCAAAGGATTTCTAAAATCAGGATTAATCAAGAAGTATATAGGAGGGAACAAATACTTTATCGGGTTATGTGAATCAAGTAGGAAAAAGGGAACAAATACATGTGCTTGGAAAATAGGCCTTTTTGTGCCTATTAGACCCCAATCTTCACTGTAGAAATTGTCCTATATTTTAGGAAATGTGAGCTATTGAGAAGAAACTTGAAAATGCAGTGCTGAGGTCATTTAATGTATTTCACCTGGAAACTTTCACCAAAATCTGAGTTTTTTTTAAAAGGGGGGGTAAGCATGAGTTACCCATTGACTATGATGATACTAAATACTTATTCTCTTATCATGCCAATATTTAAATGGTGGTTAATTCATTCAACCAATAAATACATACAGAACATTCAAAAAATAAATAAATAAAATCAGGATTAATCAACATGAGTTTTACGTTATTTGCTGTGATGTAACCCCCCTCCACTGCCTTGGATTGGGGGACTCTGAAGGGTGAAGGAGTCTGGCAGTTCCCAATATGGCATAATGCTCAGAGTAGGAGACAGAAAACACACAGAGGGTAATAGGAAGAGCAGTGAAGAAGATTTCAGTCAAGGCAGAAATTTTGATTCAGAGATGACTTGAAATGTAAACCCTTAGGAATCATGGGCAATAATTCAAGGCTGCTGAGACACCCACCATAAGTAGGATAGGAGCTTGAACCATTTTAATTTGAAAATTATAATGGAACAGATGGGCCACTAATGCCGGAGGACTTAGGAACCCCCAGATCGTTGGTATCTGCTCAAGCAGATGGACCCACTTGTGTGATGTTGCAGCTCTCGCCCCACTCCCTAATCTCAGCACCTGTGGCTGCACTTCCCCTGCAGGAGCAACACTTGCAGTGGCAAGAGGCGGGCCTTTCAAACTTCTTTTAGTGGGAAGAACCACTTTTCTTGCTGAGAATGCCAGCTGAAAACTAAAACTTGGTGCAAGACCAAGGATGCCATGTCATTCCCTGTACATCCCCAGACATGGCCCTGACCACAGAAGACCAGGAGCAGCTCTCGTGTTCAGAATCCATCATTCACTTGCTGCAAACCCAATCAATCATCATCCAATTTGGACATCATCAGTTGGATGAGAAGAAGCCCCTCTGAGGGCAGTGGAGAGGAGGGCCCATTACCTCTGGCCTGAAAGCCCCTGCAACACAATTTAAAACTCTCCCCACACTCTCATCTCAGGTAATGGATGATGCCAATGTGAACCTATTGCTCCCATTAGTGGGGCAAGCTCTAGAATAACACCACCAAACATTGCCCTTCTCTTCATGCCTGTCTTAATACCCCATACAATGTCAAACTCCTTTCCTATAAGACTCCTAGGGTTGTATTTGTGGAGCAGTGATTCTGAACGATCCTGTACTTAAAAAAAAAAGATACAGATACAGATAATAAAATAATAGAACCTCTCTCTGAATGCACCAAGCAGACTAGACAGTAAACTTCATGAGGGCAGAGACCTTAGGAGTGTCTGGTTTGCCATTGTCTCTGAGGACCTAGCACAGTGCCTGGCAAAGAGTCAGGCCCACAATGACTCCATCGCTTTACCAATCCTAAATGTCAGGCTTCATTTGCGTGGGCTGATCTCCAGTCTCCTGGCTGTCTCTGTCTCCCCGAAGATGCCCAGGACAAGAGACTACACAGCCGCCCTAGGCCACTGAGTCATCTTCCTATCAGGAAATTGTTTCTGCCTTAGCTAAATAGGTAGGCAATTTTCTTCCCATTTCAGACAGAAAACCCAAGTTTAAAAAAGATTCAGTGAATAGCTCAAGGTTATATGCAAACTCTGGCCCAGTTAGGAATAGAACCCAAGTGGTTCCTATTATTCAATCCTATGGTTACTTTTGCAGAGGAACCCATCTTTGTAATTTACAGATATTGGTCCCAAATTGCTCACTGAAAATTCTACCTAAATATTGAAGGTAAAACAGCTTTATGTATCCAATAGAGAGAGTATATATAAAAAGAAATTTTTCCCACATGAGGAATGAATCACTGTAAAGAACATTTGTTCAGTTGTTTCATTATAAAATAAGAGCATTCCTCCCGGCTGCCACAAAATCCAAATGCTCCATTTTGTTACTAAACAATCCTTTTAACATCAAGCCAAAAATAAGTCACAATGTTAATGCAAACATCTTGCAAGCCAAAAAAAAGGACTTGTGCCAAATTTATCAGAGTTAGAAGGAAATTGTGTCAGACCTATCTGTCTGTGAGAAACTTTCTATTAGATCACTAGTCAATAGGATACCAGCATCTGCTGATGCCTATTCAAAGACATGAGTAATAACAGACAGCTTTAGAAAATACATTTTTCTTCCATAGTTAGCAATGCATGACTCACTAGAACTCTCCAGACACTATGCTGCATGAATGACTCAAAATTCTACCAAGGACAGAGCACAATCAGTTCTCTCTTCCTGCGCCAGGATTTCTCATTCCAATTATCACTGATTTGTTAGCTTACTCCAAAGACAGAAAATCTTGGTCCGTTCTCCTTCCTCTTTCAAAAACAGTGGTACATGTTTTAATATAAAGGTAACTATTGGAGTACTGCATAAAATAGAGATTAAACATTATGGTGAACACTGAAAGCAATCTTCAACTGGCCCAACTTTCACCATTTGGGAGACTGGGTTGGGCAATGACCCTGGTTAATTTTCTTCTGGAATATTGACCAATGAGTAGAGGTTGTTGCAATGTAAGAAATATTGTATCATGTCAAACCAAGAACCTGCCCATCCAAATCTTCAGGAGCCAATGGTAGTATCAAGCATATTTTGAGAAATAGTTGAGTAATTACAGAGGCTTTGTTTCCATCAAATAACTGTTCTCCTCAATAATTACAATAGCCTCCCAGTGAAGGTCCAACCTAAGCTCTTTCCTTTCCATTCCATTCCTGGTGTTCCATCTCCAGATTAATTTTCCTGAAGAATTGTCCTGATTATGACATTAGCTTAGCATGGTGACAAAGAGCATAGGTCTTGGAATTAGACCACCTGGCTTCAAATCCAGGACCCATCAATTAAGTTTTTAACCTGTCCATGCCTCAGTTTTCTCATCTATGACATGGAATTTGTTAGATGCTTGTATAACTTTTTTTTTAACTCTGTGTTAAAAATGAGTATGTATGGCTGGGCACCTGTAATCCTAGCACTCTGGGAAGCCAAGGCGAGAGGATTGCTTGAGGTCAGAAGTTCGAGACCAGCCTGAGCAAGAGTAAGACCCCATCTCTATAAAAAATAAAAAAAATTAGCTAGGTGTGATGGCATGCCTGTAGTCCCAGCTACCTGGGGGGCTAAGGCAGGAGGATCACCTAAGCCAAGGAGTTTGAGGTTGCAGTGAGCTATGATGATGCCACTGCACTCTAGCTGGGGCAACAGAGCAAGATTCTGTCTCCAAAAAAAAAAAAAAAAAAAAGAGTATGTAAGAAAATGGAGCATTCATGCTTAAGAGCACAGGCTCTGGAGTGAGACCTGGAATTTAAGTCATGGTTCTGCCATTATATTAAGTGAAGTATCCCAAGAATGGAAAAACAAGCATCACATGTACTCACCAGAAAATTGGTTTCCCTGATCATCACCTAAATGCACATTTGGGAATGATACCAATCAGATATCAGACTGAGGTGGGGGGTTGGGGGAGGGGATGGGTATATGCCTACATGATGAGTGCGTTGCGCACCGTCTGGGGAATGGTCACACTTGAAGGTGCTGACTCGGGGAGGGCGGGGTGCGAGGAGGGGATGGGTGTACCTACATGATGAGTGCAGTGCGCTCTGTCTGGGGAATGGACACGCCTGGAGCTCTGACTTGGGGGGATAGGCGGTACATGGGCAACATATGTAACCTGAACTTTTGTACCCCCATAATAAGCTGAAATTAAAAAAAAAAAATCGTGGTTCTGCCATTTAAATGTCTGTGAGACTATACCAGTTATCTAATCCTATGTAACAAATCACCCCAACACTTTCTGGCTTATGACAGCAATAATTGTTTTTTATCTTCCACTGTTTCTGTAGTTCAAAAAGTTGGGAGCAGCTTGGCTAGATGGTCCTGGGCACAAAGTCTCTCATGAGGTTGTAGTCAGATATTGGTGGGAGCTGCAATTAACTGAAGGCTAGAGGGGGGCTGGAAGGTCTACCTTCAGGGCAGCTCACTCACATGGCAAGTTGGTGCAGGCTATTGGCAGGGAGATTCATTTCCTTTCCACATGGGCTTCTCCACAGGCTGCATGAGTGTTCTGCTGACACAGCAGCTGTTTTACCCCAGAGTGAGTGATCCAAGAGAGCAAGGAAGAAGCTAAGATGCTTTTATGACCTTATTCGGAAGTTACATAATATCACTTCTACCATATTCTGCTGGTCATGCTGGCCACCCCCAATTCATTGTGAGAAGGGAGTACTCAAGAGCACTAATGCCAGGAGGTAAAGATCATTGGAAAACATCTCCCACAAAGACCCTGGACAAGGTTTTTTTTAACTTTTTTAAACTTTAGTCTCCTTATTTGCCAAATACAGACAATACCAATATATTATTTTATAGGATTGTTGTAAGAATTGACAAGATGATACATGTAAAGTACTTGGTTCATAGTAAGTGCTCAAAATATATTACTAATTATTATAATCCAGTAGTAGTCAAACTATTCCAGGGGCTGCCATGAGGAAGAAGGTGTTGTTTCTGGGGAACAGACAAAATTATAACCCCCCCCCCACACACACACACCTTCCGCCTCGTTCTCACCTCTTCCAGTTGAGTTCATTTTATCTCATATCTGTTAGAGTTCCTCGTAAGATTTTCATTTAAAGAAAGGATTATTCAGCTTTTTAAAAAATTAAACCACTGTTGTTGGTCATTATTTCAAGCAGTAAGAATTTTCGAATAAATACGTGTGTCTATCTATATAATTTCCATATAGATAGCATTGCCTAGCTAATAGAGAAATAGTGTGGCTGGAAAGCAGAGAATATCAGATTGCATGAGATCACCTAGTCCAGTGTTAAAAACCTTCAGGCTATTAAACCACTCATTTTCCACAGCAGTCAGATGGAAGCCCTGACATTTGAGATTGCTCGGTGAATGCATTAAGTAAACTCCTGCACATCCCAAAGGTTTATTCATTCACCATGGTGTTTATTCAAGCATCTATTTTGTGCATGCACTGAGCTAACTGCTGGGTATACAGTAGTGAACAAGATGGATAGAGCCCACCTTCCATCGAGCTTATATTTTTATAAAGGAAAAGACACAGAATAAACAAATGAGCACTCCCTGAGTCATTTCAGGGAGTGATATATGCTCTAAGAGCAATAAAACACAGTGATATGGTAACATACCTGAGGAGCAGTTAACTAGGGTAGTCAAGGGAGTCTATGAGGATATGGTATTGGGGCTGCGTTGTGACTGATGAGAAGGAAGAAGCCATGGAAATGAGAGAGGAATTCATAGATACATAGTAACGTTGCGCCTTGGGAAGACTAGGCCCTCAGGAAACCTCATTCCAATAGAAGTCTCACTATTTATTAAAGTCTCTGAAATTTAGTTTGAAAGATATTCAGAATAGACCGGTTTCCCTTTAATTATCCATCTTCATGAAGACATTTGGCTAAAGTTGCTGGCCACAGACAAAATTTCTGGCCAAAAAATTGATGGAATTGCTAATAGATGGTGTGGCTGAGACCAATGCCTCTAAATTAAAAACCAGGTCTGAATCTGGGCCACTCTGAAAATATCCTAGCATATCTAGGAGATCAAGTAAAGCCTATAAGAACGGAAGTTGGTACACTGAGGACCAAAAACAGGTAATGTATACATACTTGTCTACTTTCCTTAAGACTTTTCAATCCTTATTTTCACCACCAACGAATACACTTAGAAAGGAGAGGAAGGAGTATTGAGAGAGAGAAATAAAGGGAACCCAAGAGTCTTAAGGAGGAAAGAAGAGGGTTACAAAGTAAAATTAAATTATGTTAGAGTTGGAAGAGACCTTAGAGATAGTCTTGTCCAACCCTCTCATGTGATACATGAGCAAACCAAGGCTCAAAGAAATTAAGCAACTTCCAAAAAAGTATATAGTCAATGGCTGCAAGCAGCCTCCTCACGCACCAAATCAGGGGATGGGTTGGTGGGGATGTTCTCTTCCCATATAGCCTGGACTTCATGTAGAGTGAACAAGGACCTCTCCATCCTGAATTCAGGCAATGTTCCAGCCCCAGTTCCCCCTTCCAACAGGTAAGATGGCCTAATCTATGAGAAACTCCTTCTGGAACCTCTTGTCCCTGGAATTACAATAATGATAGCTTTCTTTTACAAAGCACCATTATTATATTATTTTAAATCAATCCTTCATCTCTCACCCATTTCTTTCTATCTCCTTCCTTATTTCTTTCCTTCCTTCCTTCCTTCCTCCTTCATTCCTTTTTTCCACAAATATCTATTGAGTGCTTGAGGATATACCAATAAGAAAGATGGATGCAGTCCCTGTTTTAAGAAGCTAGAGTACAGGAGGAAAATAAGCAATTAAGTCTTCGCAATACAGTTGGACAAGTGCTATGCTGGGGAAGTACTGGGCATTATGTAACTGCCTAACCTGGTCCAGGGGAGGGTAGGAATGAGGGAACGTTCCCAAAGGCAATGGCATTTAAACAGAAGACAGAAAAGGATGGCATGTGGCCGGAGCATTCTAGGCAATGAGAACCACCCTTTCAAAGGCCAAGTTAAAAGCAAGTCCATGGCCCATTTCAAGGACTAAAAAGAGCTTAATGAAGCTGAAGTATAAGATATTAATACAAGAGGGCAAGTGGCAGGATATGAGAGGTCTAGACAGACAGATATCAGTGGAGTGGACTGTATGGTGACAGTGGGGATGGAGAGAAACAGAGGGATCGTTAGGGGACATTGATAGAATATGGTGATGAACTGAAAACAGGATATAGTCAGGGATGCCACCCCGGTATATGGGATTGGCTTCTGGTGTGCAGGATTGGCTGGATGGGGGGCCCATTCACCAATCTAGGAAACCAGCAGGAAGAGCAATGTTTTGGCTTGTTAGGGCTGGGGGTGGAGATGAGTATGGTTTTGGCCAAATTGACTTTCAATTGCCTATGAAACACCCACGTAGAGAGTGTCCAGGAAGCAATTGGACATAAGGGTAGGAAGCTTAGGAAAGAGATCTAGGCAGAAATAGATTCATGAGTCATCAGTGTACAGCTGAAGATAGGTCCGATCACAATACCACCTACATTTAGATGATGAATCTGATACAGAAATGTGAAGTAACTTGCCCAGGGCCATACTAGTAGGTGCAGAACAGGGATTTAGACCTTCATCTTCCTGACTCCCACACCTGTGCCCTTTCCATGGGGACTTGCAGCTTTAACTATGTGCTCTGATGAGGAGTGGTAGGAAGGTGCTGTAGCAAAACCATGCTCTTTTAATTTTGATTGCATATTTCTAGTTAGAATATATAGAGAAATATAAATATGTCTTATGTGGGTGGCCATATACATTTTATAGCTTGTGCAGCCACCAAACTGCCTGCTGACAAGCAACCAGCCACTCACCCTTGTCCTTCAGATACAATTCCAACAAGAAATCCTTGTTAAACTGAAAGAAATCTAGTAACATTTTCTAGATCTTCCCTTCTTGGTCCTGTAATCTACCCCAAACAGTGCAAGGCGCCTGCCAGGTATGCCCTTCTTTTATAGGTACCTGGAGCCCCCTGACTGTTCCCTGTGCTACCCAAGGAGTCTGTGTGGAAGCAAGCAGCGGACATCAGTGTGTTCATTGCACCAGTACTGGGAGCCCAACCAGTCATTTGTGTAGCAACTTCTGAGTTTGCTGAGCAAGTAGATTAAATGCTTTTAAAATAACTCTAAACTGAATACCAAACAATGACCAGAAAAGCCCTAAGAGTGAATTAATCATTTCAGCTGCATTATTTTATGGTCTTTAGGACACAACAGAAAACAATGAAAGATCTGTAGCTTATCAATTAAAACTCTGGGAGTACCACCAGGAACTTCCCAGGCACATGGTGGTTGGCCCACTTCTTTGTTCAACAAGCATTTCCTGAGCACTTTCTGTGATACTAGCTCCTCTACCCCTGTAGTTCTTTCTGGTCCTATCATTCTGTTTCTCCACCTCAAGCCTAAGGAGCTTTTCCCCAGATCTCTCAATGTTAAGACTTGAAGGGTGAGAAATTTAGCACTGTTAGCCCCTTTGTTTCTCCTATGACTCTCAGCCACCTGCTTTCCCTAACATTACATTCCTCTTGCTCATTTCCTGCCTTTCTGATGGTTTCTTCTCAGCCTCTGTCATTGACAGCCCTTCTTCATTGTGCCCTCTGCGTAGGACAGCTTCTTGCTTTGGATCTATAATATTTTTCTGAAATCCTTACACTTAATTCCTTGATGATCTCATCAACTCTGCCCTTACCCCAACTCAGGTTTAACTATTTAGAGATGACTTCCAAATCCACATCCCCAGTCCCGAACTTTAGTCATATATTTTTAAATGCCTGATAAATATTTCTTCTTAGAAGTCCTACCAGCCCCTTTAAAATGCTTAAAAACCTGGCTTCTTTATTCTGATAATAGGCCACCACCCCCCTACCCATCCAGGCTGGAAACCCTGGAGCCATGGCTCCATTCATTTTGATTTTCTTAACCTCCTGAGCCCACTATCTAGAGAGTGAAGACTAAACTCCTTAGATGATGTTCACAGCTCCACACAATCTGGTCCCAACCTACCTTTCTCGCCTTATCACTCACATTTCTCTCTTCCCACCTACCTAATCCTTTCACCCTGCTCTTCCACTTCTGTTGTACCCTGGATTATATTACTCCTGTCTCTTTCATTTCTATATCTTGTCCCTCATCTTAAAGGCTATTTCTCATCACAACCTTTAACTGTTAGGATAGAGCCCATTCTCAGACCCATCTCAAGTACCATATTCCCAGAATGTGGTAAGTTTGCTGCAGCATGCGGCCACCTGTGAGAGAGGAGCTGTCTTTGATGTCCAGATGCTCTCTCTCTCACTCCACATCTTAATGCACTACCTATCCTGGAAGGTCTACTTTCATAATACCTCTTGAGTCCATTCAATTTCCTTTATTGCCATTGTAACACTTTTGTCCAAGTTACCACCATTTTTCACCTGGACTCCTAACACAGCTTTCTAGCTGACCTCCTGGGTCCTCTCCTGCCCATCTCCAGTGTGTGCCTCACAGCACCTGTAGAGTGACTTTTCGGAACATGGATCCACTCAGGCCTCCCCTTCAGGGCCTTTCCATGATGCCCAACTACACAGCTCTTGGTGCTCTCAATTCCCCTGCATCTCCAGCCTCTCCGACTTTTTTTCAGTGAGCACCATCCCCATTCCTGCTATGGAGCCCTTACACCTTCTGTTCTCTTTGCCTAAAATTCTCTTCCCCTTCCATCCTCCTCTCTTAGCCTTCAGAACACATCTCAAATGTCCCTCCTCCTGCAAAGTGTGTCCTGCCTATCTTCCTCCAGCTGTCAGTGGTATTGTGTGTGGACTTTCCCTCTGTGGAACTTCTCCCAGTTCATTACAGATGCTTCTCAATTTATGATGGGGTTTTGTCCCAATAAACCCATTGTAACTTCAAAATGTGGTAAGTTGAAAAAAATGGATTTAATACATCTAACCTACTGAATATCATAGCTTAGCCTGGCCTACCTTAAATGTGCTCAGAACAGGTTAAACTACAGTTGGGCAAAATCATCTAACACAAAGTCTATTTTATAATAAAGTGCTGAATACCTCATGTAATGTGTTGAATACTATACTGAAAGCGAAAAACAGAATGGTTGTATGGATACTCAAAGTACAGTTTCTACTGAATGCCTGTCACTTTTTCACCATCATAAAGTCGAAAAATTGTAAGTGGAACCATCATAAATCAGGGACTGTATATATTTTACTATATATTTCTATTTTTTTATGCATGTCTGTCTCCTCCACTAGATTAAATGTTCCTTGAAGAAATGGGCCACATCTGGTTTGTTCGCCATTTTATCTAAGTTTTATCCTAAGTTTCCAACAATATCCTGACATAGTAAAAGATACTGTATAGACATTTGTTCATTGAGTGAGTGAATTGTTACTCTCTACCCTCATATTTCCTAATTATTAATAAAAGGGAATCCCTACTTTATACCTATTTCCCTCTGGTAATATTGACTATGGTTTTCTGAAAATAAAAGTAAGAATTTTTAATCCACTTTGGTTCACAGGTCGTGTGTGTATAACAACAGCCATAATTTCATGCTCCAGCTTTTCCTTTTTTAAAAAATTATTAATGGGCAAAGAAAACTGGCAAAGAGAGGGAAAATACAGGTGGGTGGTGTGAATGAGGTTAAGGGAGGTACATGTTTTGACTCCACAGTGGATAAAAGTCATTTATATGTCTTTCCTTCATCCCACACAACACTAGGTTTCAGAAATTGGAACCAAACTAGGCACTAACAAATGTGATGTTCACAGGTCACAACGAAAATTTTTTGAAGTGCTTTTTCTCCCAGTCAACCAATTTATTTTAAAGCTCTTGCTGAAAATGATTTATACTGGGTTTTAAACTAAAAAGTTTCAAAATCTTTTTACCTAGGAAATTTCCATGAAAACCAAAGATAAGAGTGAAAGTGACTGAGTTAAGAAAAACATTCAATGCAAATACAAATGCATTGTCCTTCCTTGCATCTGGCTCTAATGAGCAGAGAAGGTACCTGCTCGAAATTCTGCCTGTAAACTTTCCTGTTCAGCTGTATTGAATTCCACTGATAAGGACTGAGAAGACTCAAGGTGGTGAAGAAATGGGGAGAAATGGAAAGACCATTAGACTAGGTAGCAGAAAACCAGAATTCTAGTTTTCGGTTCCACCACTTAACAGCCATTGGACAAAGCATTTAACCTCTCTGTGCCCAAGTTTCAGGAATTATAAAATGACAATGATTCATCTTTGGTTCAGGAGGGCAGACTAAGTATATGTGTTTATCTCACTCCCCTTCAGACGTCCCATGGATTGACCATAAAGATGGATAAGAGGAGACACATTCATAACAGTCCTGAGCACTGAAGACTTTGAAATGGCTTCATGTTGAGGGAGGAAGTCACAGCCCAGGACCCATTCAGAAGCCTGCAGCAAAGATAGGAGTCATTCTTCCCCATGGTACTCAGGAGAGCTCCAAGCCCAGAGCTAGCAAATACAAGAGTGGTAGCAGGCTAAGGATGACAACAAGTAAAATTCATTAAACATGCTCTATTGAAACAACTACACTAGATTTTCTCCCTCTTTATGAACTCCATATACAGAGAGGCTGGCAGAAGTGGAGTCAGCAGAGGAAAGTCATACCAACTTCCCGTAATAATAACCTAACACTTTATTTATAAATATAAATGGAAAGAAAGGATTATTCCCATTTGAGGGGGGAGGGGAACCTAACAGCCCAAAATCGAGGGACCACGATGAAGGTAAAATTGCAAAAACCTTCCAGAAAGTAGAGCATAATTTTAAGAAATTTTTAAAGGAAATTAAGGGAACAAAAAGTTAAGAACTATGGAAAATAAATCTAGGAGAACCACTGTGCATCTAATAGGAATTTCAGAAAGAAAGGAAACACAAGAGCTTTAACAATTAAAGATATAATTCAAGAAAATTTCCTGGAGCTAAAGAAAGCCTGGAGTTGTCAGAATGAAAGAGCCCACAGAGTGCCCAAATGGATGAAATTTCAGAAAACCCAAAGGTAAAAAAAGCTAAAAACTTCCAGGGAAAAATAATAGATTTCCTAGCCACACAACCCCTCAAAAGTATCAGACTGACACTGGATTTTTCATCAGCAACCTTAGAAATCAGAACACAATACTGAATTGCCTTTAAAGGAATAAGAAGAGATTATTTTGAAGCTATAGTTACATGTTTGGTCAAATTATCAAATCATAAAGTTTGTATAAACAGATTTTCATACTTGTTAGGACTCAGAAAATATGCCCCATCAACCCTTTTGCTTTAATTTCATTATATGTTGTTAACACAAAAAGGAATCCAATAACGAAGAAGATATATGATACAAATATTAGGTGATCTAACCCAGAAGTGAGATAATTAAAGAAATCCCGGTATTTTAAATGCATCGTAGACCTAGGGAACAATTGACTTCATCAGGAAGTCAGAAGACTCTAAGAAAAATGCATTCAAGAAGAAAATGAAATCTTTTTTAAAACACAGTAAGGTAAAAATAAAATTATATAATCATTAGTGATTTGGTGAAAACATGTGACCTTCTATCTATCCGTCAGTATCTTAGGTTGGGTTTCCTAGCAGAGCCTGAGAAGAGGATTCTTTAACAAGTGATTTATTGAGGAAGTGCTCTTTGGAAAAGGGGGATGAGGGAAACAAAGAGCAGAAAAAAAAGCTAAGCAAGAATGTGGCTCACCTGACTATGAACAGTACTCTGACTCCACAGGGTGCTAAGGATTGTACATTGCAGCAGGGAATGGGTCCCATGTTGAGGCAAGCTGGTCTATTGCACTCCATGTCAGTCAGCCAGCCGCAAGCTTGTATGTGAAGTAGTAACTTCCCTGGTGAGGCAGCTTCCATGAGGCCAAGGGCAGTATTTTGCAAGACTGGGCAGCTGTGAGCTATCAGAGGCCAACATTCACTGCAGCTGAGGCATGGCTACAAAGTGAAACAACAACTTTCATTTTGACAAGAAAAAAATAGTCAGGCAATTTTAAACTCCAGGAAAAACAAAAAGCTGTATTAGAAAGCCATAGATCTGAATGTGAAGAAATTGTAACATTGCAGTGTAATTTTGAACAATCACATTATGTGAGAAAAGTCGTCTCATTTGATATTGATGCATGAAATATTCTCCTTTGAATTACATAGGTTTAGTTACAAGACTACATTTTCTTCTTTTTGAAACTAATCACTACTTAGACTCAGAGAAAACAATATTTTAATAATTATATTAACTAAGCATCATGTTTTAATTTTTTTAGAATTAACTTGTAAACAAAGCGTGTAAGACAATTATAGTTACAGGACAGAAGGCAAAATTTAAAAACCTTAACAGTACAAAAGTTATGGTAGAGCCGATAGAAGTTAGAAATAAAAGGGGGAGCTACATGGTGGAGAGAGGCATAAGAATAAAAATTTTTCATCTTCCATAAGTGGAGTTAATATTAATATATATATTTTTCCTAGAGTTGAGATGCCAAGAAATACAAATTTAAGCACTGTGTTAATATTATAAAGATATCTAATAAAAGAACTACAAAATAACCAGCAAAAATTTGAAGGAGAAAGTTAATATAAATAAGCTAAATTTATCATCTTTCATAGAAAGAAACTACTAGATTCTACCTCTCTCATAAATCAAGAAATAGCCACATGGTATTATTTTATGTTACAGAGATAAATACCAGAAGAGGTGAAATAGAAACAGTTGAAAACGGCTACCGTTGACAAGTGGTGTGGAGAGGGGTATAGAAACAGTAAACTTTTCTTTTTAATTTCATAACCTTCTTATAATAGGATTTTTTCCTGTCCACCACATGTATTACTTTTGCAGCACTAATAAAAATGCTAATAAGAATACTTTCCGACCTATCCCATCAAGTAATTAAGAGAACTAATTAAGGTAATGCATAGGAAAGCACTTCAAAAACTCTTAAGTGCTAAGATTAATGTGAAGTAGTAAGAGGGCAATCTTAGGCAGTTCGAGACAGGGGGAAGAAATGTAGTGCTATTCTTGATCAAGCAGCTCTTTCTAAGGTGCCAAGATCCAAATTAAAAAGGAAGTTGTCTCCAAAACGCTGACTGTAAAATATCTGAAGGAATAAATGTGCTGAGAGAAAGTATTTGGAAGAATGACAACAAGAAAATTTAAATAGTAAGTGTTGAGATAGATACTGGGTTTCCATCAAATTCTTTCTCCAAACCAATAACACTATGAGGAACTAAACAGTAATAGCAGTGCTATCATCTTAGGAAATGCCATATCAAAAACATTTCTTGTTAAAATATGTTATCACATTTTAACTTATCATATCCTTACGTCTGAAACCATCTTCAGATACTTCTGTAAACAGTCTCAAAATTAGCATCCCACGTGTTTTAGGAATACCGTGTTCTCATAACTTCTTAATTAGACAAACAGTTCTGATCAATAGTCCTGTTAGGGCTTTGAAATAAGATTGTTGACTCATGCTTCTGTCTCCTTTGTAAAAAAAAAAATGGAATTTCTGAAAACAAGAAACCATGTGTAACACTTTTTTCTCTCTCTTGTGCCTGCTTTAGTGCCTCCTAGCACATAGTAGGTGCTCAATTAAGGTTTGCTAAATGGATAGATGGATGGATAAAAAAAATGTTTCTTTATTTTCTAAAGCAAGCCCTTGGTTTGTCCATAATATGCAAAAATCTGGGACTGTCTCTGAGCCGTCCTACCTGTGTTACCTTGTGGCGATAGGGGAGTAGAATGACCCCTTGATAAAATTGTCCACTTGAGCATTTTGGGAGAACAACTGCATCATCTACCCTTACTTGAGACCTTTCATGAACATGACCTTTAGCTGCCAATAGAGATGGGTTCAAATCCCACTCTGCCAGTCAGAACCTGTGTGACCTTCGGCAAGTTTCTTGAATGATCACAATCAGCGAGCAACAGGTACTCAGGGAGGACATAGTATTCACGAGCTGTGTTGGACGCCTGCCTCCTTAGAGACTCATCTGAAAGAAGAAAGTAATGGTACCTACTTCAGAGAGTTGTGATAATGAGTTACTGAAATAATGTATGCAGAGATCTGGGCACATAGTACATTTCACTAAATGGTTATTATTGTTATTACTATTATTATTATTGTCAACATTCAATGGCTTTCCTGAGTGACCGCTCTATGCAGTCACTGCTTGTAGAGCTGGGTCCAAAAAGATAAGTCAAACAAGGAGCTCACAGTCCAGTAGGGGACATCAACAAATTGCTGGGCCACCTTACTGTGTGTCCCTCTCCATGTGCTCCAAGCACAAGCCCTTATAACTTTCCCTCCTGGATGCCTGTTAGGCTACTGGCCAGGAAGAGAAAATACAGATATGGTAGGAGGGTGAGATACAGAGGTCCTTGTATATTCTTCTCTCCCTACTAAATGTACTGAGGGGCAGGAAAAAAAAAAAAAAAAGTCACCTCTCTTCCTCCATAGTCCCTAGCATGTGTGTCCCATAGAGTACTAAGTGAATATTGGTTGCGTGGCCCTAAATTAGTCCAGGCAAGAGACTGAGCCATGGGGAACAATCCAGAAAGTAGTGGTAAACCAGGCTCTGGTCCCAGTAATTCCCAATAGAAACGGCATAGGAATCCCATGAGCCTGGAGAAGTCATGGTCTGACCATGGGCACAGGGGTTTTGATTCTACCAGCCCCCCAGAGTGTCCCCAAACAAAGAGGCTGGCAGCAGGTTCTTATTTAAACCACCAGACTCAGGATCGTGCCACCCTTCCACCCCAGCTCTGACATACTGGACCTGGGAATTCATGGCCCAGACTGAGGATATACAAGTGAGCAGGGAAGTGTGACCCCTCGGTCGCAGCCTCCACTGAAGACACTACTTTCGAGGTCTCTAGGGGGCAAAAAAGATCCATTTCTGCCCCCACAACTGTTGAATTCCTTTCTTTCAGGGTGCCATAGTCTTATATTCTTTGGAACATGTGATATGGCAAGAAGACTAGCAGCATCTTCCTACTGCAGTTGCCTCCGTTCTGCGCTTTTCCTAATGACACGGTAAATATTTTCTCCCATCATTTTCTGGAACTCAGACTTTGTTTTTTCAAGGAAGGAGGATAGCACCAAAAATTGGCAACAGACTGACATCATCTTATACATCATCTATATCATCTTATAAATTCAGTTTCTTATGTCACAAATGTTTTATCTTTAGAACGTTCTTTTTAATTAGGGAAGAAAGATTGAAAGGACCCGGAAATTGAATGTGCAAAAATTTTGTGATTCTGTGAATTACAGAGAGTGCATCAGAACATCCTTCCCCTTGCGTTTATTTCTGAACCGGGCTTGGAATTAAACGCGATACACGTTTCTGCCTGGCATGCTTCATTCCGACCCTTATCACACAAGCTCAGTAGCAATGTCCCCTGATTGTCCAGCACCCCCACTGATGAAACAACGAGGATCATTTTTTCCTGGCCCTGTAATGATTTTGCAGTAAAGGGTAGAATTGATTTCAGGCTATGACTCAGGGCTTATTGGCCAAGAGGTGGGTGGAAGCAGCCACTAAGCACTCTGGAGATTTCTGTACCTTGTTAGCAGCTAAAAATACGCATGTAACCAATTATGCTAATTTAAAGAAAACATCTAAGTATTTAACTACTTAGCGTCTTCTTCTTAAGAATCTTTAAAGGATTAAGTAGCTTGGTATATTAATATTCTTCATTCAGCCATTTTGTGAAGAAGAAAGTAGGCTGGTATAATTAATAAGACTTTTTCTTTGCAAGCCTACTGTGCATCCACCTCTGAAAAGGAGGGTAAACAAAAGAAGCATAAGAACTGAGTCATGCCTTCTAGAATTTTATAGCCTAGCCCAGGGGGCTGGAAACAGATTATTCATTCAGCAAGATACTCCAAAGGAGTGGTCCAGACGGCCAGTGCCACTGGGGCTCAAGAATGAAGGTGACATGTCTGATGGGACAGAAAGGAACACCATGCTAGAGAAGGGGCATGACGCCAGCCGAGCCCAGCCCGTGCTGGGTCACCCAGACCACTGGGGGCTTCAGCCACAAGCCCCTGCCACTGCCCGCTCCAGGGATGGGAGGGAGTTTGCTGCAGAGCCTCTGCCACCCAGCTGTCCCTTTCTTCAGTCACGTGGAAATGGTTACCAGCTGCAACCCAGGATAGAATTCAGGGGTAGGGTTGGTTCTCCCCGGCACCCCGCTGCCTAGATGTGAAGACCTAAACTCAGCACTGAGGCGCCTCAGTGACGTCGCCCCAACCCGCCTTTCCAGATGTTCTTCCCCATAACATACCTCCCAAGCCTTGTGACCTTCTAAACCAGATTCTTGAAACCTTCCCTGTGCCTCCTCAACCCTATGCTTTCATGCTCAAAGTCCTCTCTACCCGGAAGAGCCTTCCACGTCCTCTTGCCCTGTGGAAATCACACTTCTCCTCAAATCCCACCTTCAATATTCTTTCTTCACAACATCTTCCCCAACTCAACCCCTAAGCCACTGGCTGCCTGGCTAAAAATAATCTCACTGCACCAGCTATGCCGATAGCACTTTGTCTGTAGTTTATATAACATTTTTCTCATTATACCCCATACTGAATTCTCCATGAATGTCCTTCTCTCCCCACCAAATTCTCTGAGGGGCAAGAAAATGCCTTTTATAACTCTGCCCCCAGTTTCTTAGCATGTTTCTCCTTAAAGAGTGCTAAGTAAAGCTTTGTTGTGTGGTACTAAATTAGTCCAGACAAGACACTGAGCAATGCGGAATTATCTGGAAAAAGGTGATAAAGGTGGCTCTGGGCTCAATAATCTACGTCAGGGGTCCCCAACGTATGGCGAGTTGTATAATTATTTTGTTTTATATTACAGTGTGATAATAATAGAAATAAAATGCACAATAAATGTAACGCACTTGAATCATCCTAAAACCATCCCCCCACTCCCCGATCCATGGAAAAATTGTCTTTCATGAAAACAGTCCCTGGTGCCAAAAAAAGGTTGGGGACCACTGATCTACAGGGAAAATGGCATGGAAATTTCACAGGCCTGAGGGTGGAAGTCATGGGTTAGAGTCAGCTGCGCTGTTTACCAGCTCCCTGACTGTGACCAAGTTATTTCAACTTTCTGGATCTCTGTTTCCTCCTCATGAAACAGACACAGCAGCACCTCCTCCAGTGTTGGGAAGACAAAATAAAGCACACTATCTGGGGGAACCAGCCCAAGTGTGAACCTTTGTCAGCTAGGACTCTAGGTTGGTGGGGTAGGGTCAAGGGCCCTTTGTGTCCCCCACAACTTGGTGGAATGTTATATGAGAGTTCTTCAGACTTTTGTTATCTGGGGGGAAGCGATGTTGTTCTAGACTGTAGAGGCAGAGAGGTTGAGCTCACCATACTCCTTAGTCCGTGGCACACCATTATCACTGGTTGTTGCCAGGCTGCTCTCATATTCACCCGTTAAGTATTTATTCATTCTCATTTATCCCCATTTCCTGTTCTCTCTCTCCTCCTTGCTCCTGTATTTTGTGTACCTTCTTATAAAATGTATATTGCTGCTTTGTATCCCCATAGTTTTAATTTACTTAAGTGGTATTGTGCTAAGGGGTACATTCTATTTTACGTTTTCTCACTTAGCACCATGTTTTAAGATCAATCCATGTTGTTCTCTACACATTTGATTCATCTCACCCACCCATTCCGCCAGGTATAGACGCCTAGATGGTTTCCAAGTTATCACAAATATTGCCACAGAGAACATCCTACACATGTTCTTTAATGGATTTATGTGAAAACTTCTCTGAGACATACCCAGAAACTTAGCATCTGGGTTTTAGACAGGGCAATCGTACATCCCAGCCTACCCAGAACACCCTACTGATTGTTAATAACACTAATTGCTGATGTTACTACGTTAGATGTCATCCTAGGCAAAGGACATACTACCTATAAGGACAGCCAACTCGCCCTTCAGCAATAGTTATCAATTTTGGCTGCATGCTAGAATCATTTTGGGGAGCTTTAAAAAAATACTGCTGGCCGGGCGCGGTGGCTCACGCTTGTAATCCTAGCACTCTGGGGGGCCGAGGCGGGTGGATCGCTCGAGGTCAGGAGTTCGAGACCAGCCTGAGCAAGAGTGAGACCCCGTCTCTACTAAAAATAGAAAGAAATTATATGGACAACTAAAATATATATATACAAAAAATTAGCCGGGCATGGTGGCGCATGCCTGTAGTCCCAGCTACTCGGGAGGCTGAGGCAGTAGGATCGCTTAAGCCCAGGAGTTTGAGGTTGCTGTGAGCTAGACTGATGCCACGGCACTCACTCTAGCCTGGGCAACAGAGTGAGACTCTGTCTCAAAAAAAAAAAAAAAAAAAAAAAAAAAAAAAAAAAATACTGCTGCCTGGGTTCCACTCCTAGAGATTTGGATGTAATTGGTCTGAGTGTGTCCTGGGCACCAGGATTTTAAAAGCTACCGAGAATACTAACGAGCACCCAAAGTTGACAATGTCCGCTCCACAGAATGGTCTTGACCAATCTACTCCCCCATCTGCAAGGTTTTCATATACCCACATACCCCCTAACACTTGGCATTATCCAGCTGAAAGCACTTTGTAAAGAGTACCTCTCTAAAGAGCAGGTTTTACTACAACTTGTTCAGTTGGCCATGACAAGGCTTCAGTGATTCACTCTGATTTAAGGCGCTGCTTGCCAGTGAGATATTTCACATTAGCAATGATTCTTTTATATAAGCAAATGGTAGTTGGGTGCAAAATAAACAGAGCTTTAAATTTTCGTTGGAACTTGAACGTAGAACTGTCTGGTTTAGCACGATCCTTCCCCTCAAGGGAAGGCACTTCTGGGCAGCCCACCTGGCCCATCATTGTGTCCCCAAGCTTGGCGATGGCTCAGACAGGCAGGAACAAGGCCTGGGTGCCTATATCTTTCCCTGGCCCTGCCAGCTAACTGCTTGAATTAAGAAGTAATGGCAATTAAAAGAGTATTTTTTAAAGTTTTTTTAAAATGGCAAAATAAAAGTAGTAATGATTTTAAGTAATATTTTATAAAATCATAAAATCTTGCAAGGAATTAACAGAGCTGGAACCTTTCAAAAGCAAATTTCAACTACTTTAGGTGGCAATCTTTCTGAAGATTTTCAGTTCCCTGCTGTTTATGAAAAAAAGAATTTGACAGGAAAATTGATAAACTATCTTTTAGCAGCACTAAGGTTGAACCCAAAAAGAGTCTAATAATTAAAAATGAAAAGTGGTATTGTTCTATCATTTGTTTAACGTGAATGAATAGCTGGGAACAATTAATGACAAACTGCCTTCTAAGAAGAGCACAAGGAACTAAACTTAACCTTCTTTGCAAATGACCCATCCTCACCATTATGGACATCCATGCAATTAGTTCCTGTGCAGAGCTGACTACGGCATGCCCAACCTCTTTGCCTTTTCTCTCCATGGTCCCAGACTGCTGTGACTGGAGCTTCAAAGACCACTTCGAGTTTTTCTGACTCCTTGCTTACTGTCAGGATTCTAGCCATTACTTCATACTACTCCCGGCAAGCCTGTCTGAAATAGCCCCAGATTCCAAAGCTTTCCCTACAGCCACCCCACATGGCTGCCTTTGATTTGCTTTGTCATCACGATGTCTGTAATACTCAGAAAGAGGCTCTGACTGAGAGGCAGAATGGATCTTCAATAAGCAGAGGAACTTTGCGACAAAACTTTTGAGTCCTCAGAGACCTTTGTTGACTTATTATCTTGTGCTCAGCTATGTCCTCAAATGATAGGACTTCTAGCTAACTGGGATCTGGATAGAAAAGGCTTAATTTAGCATCTTTGGTCAGTATAATATATCTCATGACAGATAAGGAAGGAAACATTTTCTTATTTATAATTCTTGAGCATGTTCATTTAGTGCAGGGAAATCTTTTCATAAGAAAAAAATAAGTTTACACGCTGTTCTCTTTGCCTCAAAGGTCCTTCTCTCCTTCTCTACCTGACAAAATCCTACTTATCTCGAAAGACCCAGGCCTCAGTGTCCCTTTTCTTGGGATATTGTCCCTGAAGTTCCCTGGCAAAATGATCTTTTCTGCCCTTTATACTCCCAAAGAGTGCAAGTGTCTGATCAACTAAACCATGAGCTCTTTGAGAGCAGGAAATACATCTTGTTCATCCTTGGATACCCAGGACCTAACACAGGGACTGATATTTAGTGCTTAAAACTTTTGTGAATAAATGTATGTATTTTAGAATATTCCATTTTGTGGCCATCTTTGGGGGCGGTAAAGATGTATAAATAGTTGGGGGGAAACAGGGAGAAAGAGGAATAGGCAAGAAAGTCAGGGAAGATGGAAGGTGGGGAAGAGAAAGAGAATGTGTGAATTTTGGAGAGGGTTATGTAGAGGAGGACAGTGAGATCTAACAGGCTCTAGAGTGTTGGATGGCCCACTCTTACTGACTTCCCCTTTAAGCCATACATTTCAGAATCTGATTTCCTTTCCTACCTCTGTCCTCTAAGATGCTAATTAGCTTCCAAAACATTGTTCATAATCTTTCATTTTTCTTAACCTTAAACCTTAATGCTTCAAGGTTATTCACCCATCACTCCTACTCTCCTCACTTAAAACTTCAAGTCTCCTAGCCTGCTCCGTCTATGTTATCATCAGAATAACACAGTCAGAATGCAAGAAACACTTCTGTCATCAGAATATTTCACATTGAGTGGGAGGGAGCCGTTGTTTAAGGACTTGTGATTTATCCTTGATCAGAAGAAATGTGTTGTTACCATCGCCAGCGGAGATAAGTCTCACATAATTCTTTGGACTGTATTCAGTATTTAGCAAGTTATGTTTCTTTACTTGATAAAAGCAAAGAAAGGAAAAGGGCAGAGAAGAGGATGCAAAGAGCTTATTTCGTATCATCTCTAAAATTAAAAGGCAAACAGCAGGGAGTCACAGATAGCAATCTGGGATTTAAAGAAAGAAAATACCAAACTTCTGAATTCCATGGTTTCAAAACTGATTTATTCACCGTGAACCAATCTTGCAATTCATTAGCTTCACCCCAGAGACAAGACTGAATGTCAAGTCTTTCCTTGACCTATAAATAATAGGTGCCACTTGCTTAGAAATGAAACTTTGTTAGAGCATAATAACAAAGTGAATCAATACAATTGTTACAAAGCTAAAAAATAACAGGCTAAGTCCTGGATCTTTGGGAAAAGGAAAAGATTTGCAATTCCCTGCTGTTTATGAAAAAAAAAAATTGACAGGAAAATTGATAAATTATCTTTTAGCAGCACTAAGGTTGAACCAAAAAAGAAGTCTAATAATTAAAATTAAAAAATCATATTGTTTTATCATTTGTTTAACCTGAATGAATAGCTGGGAACAATGATACTACGCCATAGGTTAATCATGATGGTACGGCAAACTGAGTTCATGACAATGGAATGTGAGTAGAATGGGTACCACTTCCAAGCCTGTCCCTAAAGACCTGCCATGCACATTCTTCCATGCTCTTTCTTTATTCCTGCTGTTATTGGAATGAAGATGACCGTGGTGACTTAGACACTACTGTTCAATACAGCACATCCTCTGTCAGCCTGAGTCCCTAAAGGAACATGTAGAGTAGAGCCACCACCAACCAACTAGAACCTACACCCTGCTCTGTAATATGAGTAAGAACTAAACCTCTAGTTCTCTAAGCCACTATATTTTGGAGTTTTATTTGTTAGTGCAGCCTATATTATCTATCTATCTATATGTTTTATTTCTTTTTTTCAAGTTTTCATAAAATAATATAAATTTCTTGAAAAAAATTGTAAATGCAGATACATAAAAAGAAAAAAGAGGATATAAATCTCCTATAATTAATCAATATAATGAGATGTACTATTATAAGACAGAGGTCACACACTATCATTTTGCAAGGTATTTTTTCACTTAAAAATGTCATGAACATCTTTCCTTCTGTGTCATTTAATACTATTCTACCACATAATTTTTAGTGGATGCATCATAAGTTACACTGATCATTGGAAAGTTACAGTTGAATGAATAGCATTATTTCTGTTCGTAAACTAATGAATCCAGAACATTGCTAGGCAACAGTTATTCTTAGAATGTTTAGATCCTGGACAGATAGCACAGGTGACCACATGGAAAATTATAATTGGTGCTGGTACACGAACTGTTGGTATTATGGTAGAAATTAAGCTGCTATAATAAAAAAAAAAATCTGTGTCAGAATGCAGGAACCATTCCTGTCATCAGTACACTTCAGGTGGTGTTGGGAAGAGCACTTGTTTAGGGACTCTGACTTCTTGATCAGAAGAAATTTGGTATCACACCCCAGCAAGTCCAGGCCAGCTTGGCAATTCTGCTTTACCCCACAAGAGGAAGAAAAGTCCACAGTAAGCAATTTATTTATTTATTTATTTATTTTTTGGTAAAAGTTGCAGACTTCCCTTCTGCTCACATTCCATTGGTTAGAGTTTAGTTGGCTCATCAAATGTAGCTTCAAGAGCATCAGGGAAAGGAAGTCCAAACAGGGTGGCCTTGTATTCACCAAAACTGCACGATATGGAAGAAGGAGAGAAAGGATGTGGGGGGAGATGGCAATCTGCCACATGCTCCAAAGTTAGCAGAGTCTACGAAGTGTAAGTATAGGAACTGGGCCTCGGTGGCTCTCTAATACTTACTCCCACCGTGGCTAAGTGTTAGCCATCTGACCTAGGACTGTGACTTAGTATCAGTTTGCAAAATAGAGACATTGAAATTCACACAATGTGATGGAAATTAAATAAGTTAATTTACAGAAAGTACTTTTAAAACATTGACTGTAACTACTTTATATCACCTGTAACTATTTTATATCCAGAAGGAACAGAAAATTGATGGCATGTGGCCATAAAAGAAAAGTAAATATAATACGCCAAGGAAGCAAATCCTAAATGACACTAAATATAGCATAGTGGTCAGAAGCACATTTGTGGAGCCAGACTGCCCAGGTCTGGATCGTGATCCTGCCACTTACTAGCCACTTGGGCAAATTAGGTTACTGCTCTGCTTCATCTGGAAAGTAGAGATTATAATTAATATCTACTTGTAGGGTGGTTGTGAAGATTACATGAGTTAGTGTAGCAAGTACGTAGCACAGTCTAGCACATATTAATAGCAAGCACTACATAAATGTTAACTTCTCCCTATCTTAAAGGTGTGTTGCCAAAGAAAATTAACCAGTGTTACAAAATCCATATATTCACCTGAGTCTTTGCAAGTGACTTACATCTGCACACACTGGCGATCACACTGAAGAGCACACCAGTGTTATTCTTGTCCCCCAGTCCTAAGGCTCTGCTTTCCAGAATCAATAAATTGGTATTCTATAACATAGGAGGTGGGAATACATTCATCACCCAAATTGGACAGGAATCGCATCTGCACCCAATTTCATTTCCTTTTGGAGTGTCATGCATGTTCTCATACATCTTCCTTGGTTCCGTAATACAGGATTCTGAATGAACAAAAGTGTCCTTTCAGGTAATTAATTTGCCCATAGAATATCCCTGTTGATTCTGAAACTTTAGGATTGAAAGCTATTCTCAGAATCCAGAACTGAATTAGGCCACATCTTTCTTTTCCGTTATTTTAAATCAATACATCCTTGAATGTTGATATATGCCAAACAGCCCTTCAGTACGATGGTTACATTTTAGTTGCAATTAAATTTATCTGTTTAAATCAATGATAACTTGAAATCAGAAAAAAAATCAAAATAGTAAAAACACCTCCCTAAATGTCAGATTCTGTCAATCTATTCAATCTCTATATGTGATTAGTTAGTAGACTCTTCTTGCTTTTGTGGAGAATTGCTTTTCTAGAAAAGGTACCATAAATTAAAATTACATGAGTTGAGAATTATTTTTCTGAAGATTTAAAGTCCTGTTAGGGTATTAAATTCTTAATCAAATGTTCAATGTCTAATTTTTTTATTAAAATGTACCTAAAGACTACATTTAGTTGATTATGGATGATATACCTATATAATATTTAATGTCATATGTCAAGTTTTTATCTTCTGCATAATTTCTGCCCTATTTCATTGCATAAATTTGAAGATGAGGGAATACCTTCATAGAATTCAGAAGGGCTCTTATTTTTTATTTTAAAATCTTCTGATACTTAACATAAAAGTCACAGAAATACTTCGTGGAGTTCATATGCTCTCACCCGCTTTCCTCTAATGTTAACATCGTGCATAACCATACAATTATTAAAACCAGAAAATTAACATTCATACAATCAAATTAACTAATCTATAGACCTTATTTGAATTTCAACAGTTGTTCTACTAATGTCTTTTCTCTGGTGCCGGGTCCAATCCAAGATCCTACGCTACATTTAATTGTCATGTCTTCTCGTCTTTACCATTTGGGACAGTTAGTCTTTCAGGAAGAACATAAGCCAGTACTCGCCCTCAGTTTGGATTTTTCTGATGTTCACTCATGACAGATTGAGGTTATGCATTTTTGGCAAGAACACCCCAGAAGTAAGACCTTCCTGAATCATACCAGGAGGTAGATGATATCTGCATGTCTTAGTATGGTCATGATGTTAACTTTGATCACTTTATTATGAGGATTTCTGCTTGGTTTTCCATTATAACATCATAATTTTCCCTTTTTAATTATGAATATCCTGAAGGAGTAGATATTTTAAAACTATACAAATACCTGTTTCTCATGATAACTTCACCTACTAATTTTAGCATCTATTGATGGTACTCACCTAAAACAATTATTATATTGGTGTTTGCCAAAGAGGGATTTTTTTATCATTCCTTCTTTATTTTTTATTGATATTCTACTTTAAGAATGAATGGTCCCTTTTCTCCTGCTTATTATTTATTTAATTATTTATTTACATCAATATGGACTCACATAATTATTTTATTTTAGGGGTTATAGCCCATTATTATCATTATTTATTTTATTGCTCAGATTGTCCAGAGCCATAGGAGCTCCAGAAAAGTTTGAGAGTTTCACAGTTGCTTCTAAGGAGAACTTCAGGAGAGACCTAAGACCACTCGAGGGCTTCTGAGAAAACTGACCAAGGGATGTATCTTGCCATTCTCTTGCTTCAACAAGCACAGGTATTAGAGGCAAAGTTTTTGGATTCTGTTCAAAGTTGCCTGAGGGACAAGACATTCATCTGTGTGTTTACTGCCATAAATCCAGAAAGTATTATCACGGGTCAATATCCTTTGGAGTTCCTCCACTCAAACATACAAAATCACTTTCTTCCCTTTGGGGAAGGCAAACTCTCCCATAGATGAAGGAATGTCCAATTGCATTTCTTATTCTCGTTCCTCTTCCCTCTGAGTTAGAAGCTCCTCCCCAAAAGGAAGGAGCATTGTCATCTGATCAGAGACTAAATACAGATTGAGCTGTGTTTTACTACTAGGCAAGCTTACCGTGCCTCATAAAATACATACGGCCATGCCCTGTTTCCTTCTGCCCTTGCTGTACCTGCGGTGCCCTGGCCTGTGATGTTTGCCTCTAGGGCAGCCTGGCCAGGGCCTCTCTCAGGTCTGTTCTTTTCTCTTCCAGACAGCCACAGACTGCACCATTCTATTTTCCAGCAAAGATGACTAAAACTCCTTGTTGGAGACTCCCAGGCTAAAACATATTCAAAAATACATTTTGGAGAGTATTGAGTGCTTAGCCCCCTGGACAGCATAGCAAGACCCTGTCTCTGGAAAAGAAATTTTTTTAAATGCCATGAACTAGGTTATTTTTCTATTTCAGAAGTCCACAAATTTTTCTGTAAAGGGTGAGATAGTATGTATTTTAGACTCTGTGGGTCATAGTCTCTGTCACAACTACACAACTCTGCTGTTGTCATGCAAAAGCATCCATAGATAATGTGTAATTAAATGGCATGGCTCTGCTCCAATTAAACTTTATTTGTAAAAACTGGCAGCAGGATGGGTTTGGTACAAAGCCCATTGTTTGCTGACCGCTGTCTTATTTTGAAGATGAGGAAATTGAAACCCAGGGAGGTTAAGTAGCTTTCCCAAGATTACAGAGCTGGTGAACGGCAGAGCCGGGGGTCAGGGGTCCAAGCCAATTCTTGAGTCTGACTCTTAATTGCGAAGCTACATTGATATTTTTGAGTGAATGAATGAAATGATGACATAGAGATAGACCCAAATGATATCTTTGGTATGAATTTTCTCAGAGCCCGTAGGCAGATGCTAAATGTCAGAATGTACCAAGAAAACACAATTACAATCCTGAATAAGACTACATTAGTTTCCTATTGCTGCTGTAACACATTGACACAAATGCAGCAGCTTAAAACACCACAAGTTTATTATCTTAAAGTGTTGGAGGTCAGAAGTTCAAAATCACTCTCACTGAGCTAAAAGCGAGGTGCTGGCTGCATTCCTTCTGAAGGCTCTAGGGGAAAATCTGTTTCCTTGCCTTTGCCACGTCCAAAGACCGCCTGCATTCCTTGGCTGTGGCCACCTCTCCTATCTTCAAAATCAGCAGCGTAGCACCTTCAACATCCCCCGTCTGACTGCAGACAGATTTGAAGCTGCTTCCCTTTCACCACGTAAAGTAACATGCACAGGTTTGGGGGATCAGGATGTGGACATCTTGGAGAGGCTATGTTTTCTGCCTCCCACAGAGACGTTTAGGACAAAAGCACCAACCGACCTGGCACGCTTTCTCCTCTCGTGTCTCCTCATCACTTAACCTTTTGCAATTTGAATGAAAGCAGAGCTGACCCCATGGCCAATGGCTTTATGCATGCATGTGTACAACACGAGCCATAGTCAGAGGAAAAATAAACAAAATGCTTTGGGACGTGAGATCAACCAAAAATAAAAAAGTGGGTCACTTTATCCTGTTCTGGCCTGCCAAATAAACGAAAACTTATGATTTTCTTTTTATAAAACAATATTGTTAAAGTTTTATTTTCCCCAGCAAAAAGTTCAGCCTTGACGTTTTCAATGGTGGTATCTGAAGATATCAATGTCAGTTTATATTCTAGGAAGTGCAATTACGGGTACAAATACTTGCTGAGGGCAATGCCTGTGAAGGGTTAAGGGGCAAGGGAACAGGCAGAGGCTGAGAGAGGCTTCAGACCCAGACGCAGGTCTGATACCTGTGAAAGGACAGGTGGCAGAAGAGGGGGCTCTATAGAAAGAGGCTCAGCACAGCTTTGGGAAAGTGTCAGCCAGGGCGACAGGCAGCTCCAGAGAAAAGACAACTCTTTAAAGGAGGTCCATGCTCAGTCTTTGGCCAGGAGCAGTAGAGGGGAACATGGCCTTGGTGTGAATGCAGATCCCAAAGGTGTGGCAGAGCCGGAGGCTGTCCACCAACTACTTTTTTCATGACAGGTTCTCTTTTAAAGGGAGGTCTGAGCGGCACACATCCATGACAGCCATGATGGGTCACAACTCTTGTGGCCAGATTACCATTTGTGGAGATGGTAATTATGAGAGAAATTTCTAATCTTCAACCCTCAAGAGACCAACTGTAATGTATATAATCTTAGTAATACTCGGGCTTTTTTTTTTTTTCACTTAAACACTTGGGTTGGTTTTTTTGTTTTTTTTTAATTGATGAGCCTATTCTTCTAGAACCTTCTTTGTCAGTTTCCTTGAAAGTAAGCTTATACCTTTCCTAAATGGTTTTATCTCAGAATCTTCCTTTGACATTGTTATGGTGATGAAGAGGGATGGAGGGAGGGAGGCAGCAACCAAGAGAAAACTATGAAAATATTGCAATAGATTAAGGAACTTTTCACTTGGTTAAATGTACTTATTTGAGCTGGGCTTGTTATAGTGCTTGTTCCTATAATGCCATCGGCGTCATGAGGGAAATGTTCCCCCCTAAAGATCTCTGAGCTGAACAAACTGTCTGCTTCACTTTATCCCAAGACTTAAGAGGCTGCAGGTCTGCAGGGGCTCCTGATGAGTATGTATTTATGCCCAGCTTATTCTAAAGAGGACTAGAGAAGAGGATGAGATAATCAGCATATGAATACCTTGTAAACTAAAAATGGTCTGCAAATGTACGGATTTATGGACAATCAGTTTAAATTAATACACTTCTGGAATGCCACATTCAGAAAGAAGTTTGGCTAGAAGCACCACTTGGAGGAAGCAGGAGCAGTGGTCTCTCCCACCTCTAGCACATTCTGTACAGGTAAGACAGATCCCTTTTCCTGTGACCTCACTGTACTTGGCAGACTGCCTTGCAGTGGCAGGCGCTCAGTACCTTTTACCAAGTTGAGTTCTGTAGATCAGCTCCTCTTTTAAAACGCTAACCTTAAAATGATGGAACGACTTCAGAAGAAACAGTATAAAGTACACAATGAAACATCAGAAGACAGACCAGGAATCAAACAGAAAGGAGATTAAAGGGTTGGGTTTTACTGGAGCCTTCCCCATCAACCAGCAGCACCCCATCCCCTTCTCCTGCATTCCAGGCTCCCAGGGTAACTTTGAAGAATGAGACAGGCCAGGGTGGGCTGGGCAGGACCGGGGCAAGAGAGGTGAATGGAGAGATAGTAGCTTAGGTATTCAAAGTAATTGGGAAGGGACATGATGAAGAAGGATATAGAAAAAGGGGGAAAGGGGGCGGTGTGGAAAGACAAAAGAAACTGCTAACTTGACAGTTTTGCCTTTGTTCTTATTTGCAACAACCTCCTCTCACATCTTAAAATATTCCTTTGCATGTCACTCAGCCCACCTAGGCAGCACCACCTGGGTACTTAATCTTTATTGGTAAAACAGAAAAAAATAGAAAAGAATACAATACTATGTTAGTCAGAGTCCAATCAGGAAACAGATTAAAATAACTAAATTTAATGCATCAAATTGGTTAACAAGTAATGAAGGAGGCTGGGAATCTAACCAGGGAACAGTGAAGCAACCAGAGATTAGCGATAACAGGAAGTTGCCACTGTCTCTAGGCTGGAAGGACAAAGGGAAAAGACAGTGTCTTTACAGCTTGGGGCCAGTGAAACTAGAGCTGCTCCAGGCCTGTCCTGTGGAAACCTGACAGATGTGGCCACTGGTGGAGATACTGTCAAGCCAGAGAGAGAGGGAGAAATACCCTTGCTTCTCCCTCCTGCTCTTCTATCTCCCTCCACTGTCTGCCACTGGCCAAACCTAGCCAGAAACCAGCTGACAAGGAAGCCTGGGAAATGCAGACTTCAGGTGTCAGCCCCCTGTGATACAGAGCAAGAGAGAGAAAGGGCAGGACAAACAAGTCTGGGACACACTCAAGCCACTTATCCTGCCCAGCTCCCAAGAGCCATCTGTGATAATTTTATGTGTCAACTTGACCAGGCTAAAGGATGCCCAGATAGCTGATAAAACTAAATAAAGAAGCTCTGTCCTCATCAGTGTGGACAGGCATCATCCACTCTGTTGAAGGCCTAAATAGAACAAAAAGGCACAGGAAGGGCAAATTCATTCTCTATTGAGCTGAGACACCCATCGTCTCCTGTCTTAGACATCAAAGCTCCAGGTTCTCAGGCTTGCAGACTCTGTTACTTACACAGAACCCACACACACACACACACACACACACACACACACGCATGCGGTTCTCAGGCCCTTGGCCTCAGACTGGGAGTTACACCATCAGCTCTACTGGTTCTCAAGCCTTCAGACTCAGACTGAATTACACTATCAGCTTTCCTGGTTCTCCAGCTTGCAGAGTGCGTATCCTGGGACTTGTCAGCCTCCATAATTGCATGAGCCAATTCCCATAATAAATCTCCTCTTATACATCTATATATATTCTGTAGTTCTCTTTCTCTGAAGAACACTGACTAGTACACCATCTAAGTAACTTATAAGGGAAGAGATTGGTTTATAAATGAAGGGATTGTCCTGTAGACAAACAAGGACACACAGTTTGGAAGTTTCTTCCTCATGTGGCATAGCTGCGTTTTCAATAAACTAGCTTCAGATGAAGTTACGTAGCCTGTGAGAGGACCTTTACAAACAATTCATCTTCTCTCTATATGAACAGATTGTCTTTACAATGCTTCTTTGAAAGCCGGTATGGTTCATGACTTTGTGATCATTCTTCCAAAGAAACAATATTATGTAATATTCATTTGCTGAATAAATAGTTAGGAGCCCTTTTAAACCCTAATATGTAGTAACTATATTTTCCAAAGCATGGGATCTTTCAAAAGAAGTTCATGCCTCTTCAGGATTTAAAACAATATAAAATACTAAACATATTAGAAGTCTTAAAGATAATGGGACAAAATATTCAAAATTACACAGTCCTCAGAAATTTTAAATTTAAGATTCTTGTACCAATATTACATTTGCTCCTGACTTCTTAGTAGATCAGGTGTCTATAGGAAAATGCATTGCAGTCCAATTCAAAACACCATAACACATCTGTGTCCCACAGGAAATTCACCATGGGATTGCTTCCTCAGGTATAGGGTTTCCCTTTGGAACTGAGGATCCAGACAGATAAGGGAACAGTTGCCTTAGATGAACATTATCTTCACCTTCATCTTTTAAAAGTGTGAACTTGAATTGTTAATATATTCACAAAGCTGTGCATCCATCCCCACTATCTAATTCCAGAACATTTGCATTACCCTTCCATACTCCCCCAAAATTTCTGGCCACCACTAATGTATTTTCTGTCTCTAGGGATTTGCATATCTGGACATTTCACATAAATGGATTTAGACAATATGTCTGGCTTCTTTTGCCTAACATGATGTTTCCAAGATTCATCAATGCTTTTAGCATGTGTCAATACTTTATTTCTCTCTATTGCTGATTAATGTTCCATTGTATAGATATATACCTTTTTTTTATCCATTCATCAGTTAGTGGACATTTGGGTTGTTTCTACTTTTTGGCTATCATAATATGAATACTGCTGCTATGAATGTTCACAGACAAGTTTTTGGATGGACCTTTGTTTTTAGTTCTCTTGGGTATACACCTAGGAGCAGAACTACTGGGACACATAGTAACTCTGTGTTTAACTTTTTGAGGAACTGCCAAGCTGTTTCCCAAAGCAGCTGCTCCATTTTACATTACCACCAGCAATGTATGAGGGTTCCAATTTCTCTACATCCTCACCAACACTTGCTATTTTCCTTCTTTTTCATTATAGCCGACCTAGTTGGTGTGAAGCGCTATCACACTACAGTTCTGATTTTCATTTCCCTAATGACTAATGATGTCGAGCATCTTTTCATGTGCCCTGACCCACATACCACCTCCACCATCACCTTGGAATCTAAAGAAATGAGGGAGATAAAACATCTCCTTCTCAATTATGTAGGAGACTCTGAGCATACAAAGCCCCATGTCTCTCCTACACCCAGGAGGTGCTTAAACTCCTCCTAGCAGGAGAAGTTCAAAATTAATATATTTCACCAGTATGAAACAAGCATTCTTAGGTTTTGGTCACAGGCGCTGACTTATATCAAAATCATCCTATAACTTCATTTACTTTACTTGTTACCAGAAGTCTCAGGATTTCTTTAATAATAACTTGCCTAGAAAGACCCTTAGAAAGGATACCTCTTTAACCCCCATAACTGGCATGGTTAAACAACCTTTTGCTTGCACAAAGCCTCTTCTCAGACACAGAAGAATAAACTTGGGCTTTTGTTTTTGTTTTTCTGGGTTGAATTTAAATGTCAAATATTCTCCATGCAGACAAAAACACTTGCCAGACTATCAGGCTAGCACAGTTAAACTTAAATGTTCACATGTGATTTATTTGCTAGCAGAGTAAATTACACAACTTGTTTATATCAGCCTTGTCAACAGCAAAATGAAGCCATTTACCAAAAAGCCATATTGATACAGGATGCCTCTGTGGCATAGGACTGAAATCTGACTGAAAGATACCGAGAAACACCATCTGTGTTATGATTTATGACAATGCTAGGGAAGGAGGCTGTTAGACTGCTTTGCAAATACCAAATGCATTACGGGCTACATGCAACATTTGGTACTGCATGTTATTATGTGAGTGCATTTTAGTATACCTGCCTCTGAAATGCATTGCACTTTTGGGGGGAAAATATTTTTAAGTCTGATTTGTTTTAGATGAAGACAGTCATGGGAACGTTAGACATCAGCTTATTAAAACTTAAGCCAACATTCAGTACAGTTTGATTACAGAGAATCCTTGCAATTAGACCCTGTAGAAAACTTATCCCTGACTAAAATGTTTCCATATTTTGTTCCTTACTTTTAAGGTCAACTTCATGAGCTACAAATCTATTATGAATCACTACATTGGAACAAATGTATCTTAAGTTAAAAAGAAAGAAAGCCTCTTGTAATTAATGAGATATCAATTAAATTTGAATTTTGCCTTTTAAAAGAGTTTTACCACAGTAAGGGTCAAGATTTTATATGGAATCAGTAGAATGTCAAATGCCTGTGAAATATAGAATAAGGACAAAAATCAATTCTATATTTAAACTAAATTCCAAATTGCATTTTTCTTTATTATTTTTCCTTCTAATTAAACCATTCAATCCTACCTTTTTCCAGATTTCATCATTTCCATTACTGTAATATGAATTCCAGTTCTTACAAGTAGGAACTACAATTCTTTAAAGACTGTTGGTTTTTAACACTGAATTTCTGAGTTAATGGCTACCCCTATTAAGGTTATAATTATTTCTAATGGTTTGCAATTAAATTTTTCTTTAATTCTCTCATTGCTTTGCTTTCTCATAGACTCGGAATAGTAAGAAAATTGAAGGGAAGAGAGTCAAACAGGGGTCTCTGTGATTGTCCTGCAACTCCAAACCCACCCTTCCATTCCCTGCTTTGTGAAGCTGATGTCCGGACCCTGCAAACCACATTTCTGCATTGCCAGCTGGCTCCCTGGCAGACTTTGCCATAGGTCTCACAGCAGAGGGAGACTGCAAGGCTGGAGACGATGAAGGGACTTGCACTTTCTGTTTGCTTGTTCTGTGCTTCTTGTCTGCCTCTGGTTCCTGTGAGCATCACTCTAGCACCTTGGCAACATAGATCTCTTCCTGCAGCAGCAGTTGAATCCAGTTTGCAATTTTCCCAACACTTGCGGGACCAGCCTCATTCCACTTCCTCAGAGACACCAGCACCAACCACCCAGTGTCCCCACCTCACCGATCTGGGTCTCAGTCCCACAGGACTTCTCCTTCAAGTTCAGAGACATCATCATGAGTCAAGCTAAGCCCCCTTCCCAGAAGTCTGCTTTCCAGCTCTGTGGGGCTTTGCTCCGCACTTAGGTTTTAGTAATTCCAGCTTCTTCCCTTTGATCATCTAGCCATAGATGGTAGCTCTTCCTACCATTGGTGCCTTCATGATATACCAGTGTTTTCTCTTTGCCTCTTCAGTTACCTAATTAGCAATTTGATGCTTAGTTAATAATTCTTTATGATAAATTATGTCTGTTAAAATAACCGGTGTGATTTCTATCTCCTGAGTGGATACCAGCTATACATGAATTAGTGCCAGGAATAGTTGCAGGAACAAAAAATACATTTTAAAATGTGATTTGGGGATTGGTTTCGTTGTGTCCTTGGGCTTGAATGCAGTGCTAAACTACTTGATAATGGAACATGGGGACTAGTAATTGGCATTGCAATTAATTAAATTATACCTGTTGTTGGTTATGATGACTTTCTTAAGGAATTAAGTACTTTGGGGAAACCAGACATTGCTTCCCTTGACTGTTAATGAAGTAACGTTGACTACAAGGGCTGTGGCATTGAATGAATTCTTCTGAGTGCACTGGAGCACTCACAGAATGAAAATTACAAGCTCAGAACTTTACACACTCAGCTTAAGTTACAGATTACCACAGAATTTCTATTATAGCCCTAAAATAATCTCTTATTTCTTATAGGCACAGAACTGCTATTATTGAAAGCCAAACACAAAATTTAACTATACAGATTGCAGAATTACAATATAAATGGAATTCACAGCCTCCCTAAGTCTCTCAGGTAAGCTAGGGCATTGATTAGGTAGGAGTCAGACTTAAATGTTTGAATGCCCTGTAATAACCTCATCTGAGCCAGTTGCCTTACAAGGTGACACTCTCCTGAAGACTTCCCTGAATACTCCTTGTTGCCACCAGGTTCACAATGAGTATCAGATCTCATCATACTCAAAGGGGGAAAGTACATAGTCTGATCTTTACAAACCAAAAGAAGTGCAAGATTTGTTAATTACATTAACATAAACTAGAAAAATATGTGAGAATGCAAACCAGAAGGTGGAAGATAAGCCCCATGAAAATTCAGGGACCCATCACCTTGGTAAAGTTTCTGAGTTCCGATGATCTAGAACATGTCAAAATATCCTTTCCGAGGAGAAAAATGAGTTGCTGTATCATGCACCTCCCACCACCAAAAAAGTAGCACAACATCTGGTAGGTTGACCTTTTTTTTTTTTTTTTTTTTTTAAAAGCAACATTTATCACTTTTTGGTGTGCCACTTCAATTCATTTACCAAATACATGTAAGATTGTCAGTTTTGAGTGGAGCCCAGAGCAGGAGGAGCTCTAAAGCAAATCCAGACTGTTGGGCAAGCTCCTCTTCCAATTGGGTTTTATAACTGAGCATTTACAAGGGAAATGCTAGAAAATGAAGTTACAGGCCAGTTTTATTCAAGAGCACAGATGCAGAAATTAGAAACAAGATTTAGCCAACTGAATCCAGTGACACGTAAAATGCCATCATATAAGCTCCAAGAAGGTAGTGATTTCAGGTTTTTTTTTCTCATTACTGTATCCCAACATCTTAAATACTCCCTGAAACATAATGGACACTCAATATTATTATATGAATGATTAAATAACCAAATTAGGTCTATCACAGGAATTCAAAGGTGTTTTAACAACAGTAAATCTAGAAATGTATTTCACCACACTAACCGATTAATGAGCACACATATAATCTCCCTATTAGACACAGTAAAAACATTTGATAAAATCCATTACCCCTTCATTTAAAGAAGAACTTTTTGGCAAACTACAAAACAATTTGAAAATAGAAACAACCTATGATAACAAAGAATAAGGAACTTAGGAATAGTCTAACAAAAACTCTATAAAAACTTTAAGGAGAAAATTTTAACATGTTATTGAAGACAATATAAAAGACCTAAGTAAAGGAAGAAGTAGCTCCCTAAGCACAATTTTAAGACTAAATATGTTGAGGGTTTTTTTCCCCCTACTCTATTGATCTTCACCCTGGAGGACTGTTGGGATTTCCATAAACTTGGAGAGACATAAGTGACCCGGATTGGTAAAAATGCATTAGAGTCCATGAACAATATTTATAAGTCCTTCCTGCTCCAAGTTTCAGCAGCCCCTCAAGGAGCATATATTACGCTCTCGTCGTAGGGACAGAGGTTCTGGGGCCCACATGGTTCTTGCAACCAAAAATATTGGAGGAACAATTCATTTGCATAATATCCCTTCTCTGTCTTTCTTCTTCCCTAATGGTAAAAAGATCTCCCAAACAAAAAAATAAATAAATAAATAAGGGGAGGTAGTTATTCAAGTAATCACAATATTGATAAATTAGAAATTCAATCTGACCTATAAGTACCTGACCTGTAAGCACCATACACACCTGAATAATAATTGCTAACATCCATTGAGCTCTTACCATGTGACAGATCTTGCACTAAGCATTTTGCATGGATTATCTCATTGAATCTTCACAATAATTCTGTGAGTAGGTAATATTACTCTCTTCATTTTACAGAGGTAGAAACTGAAATAGGAGAAAGAGTTAGTTCACCCAAAGACACACAGGTAGTTTATTAGTTTCCTAGGGGTGTTGTAACAAATTACCAAAAACCCAGGAGCTTAAAACAACAAAAAGTTACTCTCTCACGGTCCTGGAAGCTAGAAGTCCAAAAATAGAAATATTAGCAGATTTGGTTCCCTTTGGAGGCTCTGAGGGACAATCTATCCCATGTCTCTCCCCTAGCTGCTGGTGGCTGCCTGCAACTGTTGACTTTTCTTGGCTTGGGGTGCATAACTCTAGTATCTGCCTTGGTTTTCACATGGCCTTTTTCTATGTCTCTGTGTCTTCTCCTTTTCTGTCTCTTTTACGGACACTCGTCATTGGATTTAGAGTCCACCCTCATCCAGAAAGATCCCATCCTTACCTTAATTATATCAAGGTCTATATGTTTTTAGGACATGTATCTATGTATTTGTATTAGAAAAAAAGGTCATTAATTTCACAATCCCACCACTCCAGAACATGGAAAATTTGTCACTCTGAACTTATATTTTGTGTATTATATCATTCCAAATAACCCAGACTTTACCACTGTACAATATATACGTGTAACAGAATTCAACTTGTACCCTCTAAAGCTATTAAAATTTTAAGACAGGAAAAAACAACAACAAAAAACAAGTAAGGTCATGCATTCTGAGATTTCAGGTGAATATTATCTTTTGGGTACCACAATTCAATCCACAATAGCTAGTGATTGGTAAAATGAGAGAGTCAAATATAAATCTGTTTGACTCTCAAATCTCAATCTCTTAGCCATTATGCTATACTTTTCTTTTTACCAAATCTTATGTATAGTAGATGCTCAATAAAAGGTTAACAGCTGAATGAGAATTTAAAGAATAAATACCATACTTGGACAGTCTCTTGGAGTGTGTTTTTCTGGAATTTATTTTATAGTCACTTCTCAGAAGACTACTTCTGAGTAATCACACTGTGTATAGTTACTATTCCTTCTAAAAAGATGTCACTAACTTGCCACTTCCTCCTTGTCATTATCCTCTTTGATCCTTCACAATCTGTTGTTTTAACAGCAGAAACCAAAGGCAAATTACAAATTCACTCAGGAAAGAATTAAAGAGAGAGGTGTGGTCAGAGAGCCCCACTAATGAGGTGAAATCAGTCAGTCTTGGGCTCATTCCCCTTGATCAAAAGGCAAAATTAGCAGTCACAGGCCTTTCTCAGTGTCCCTGTGCTTAACTCTCAAGTAAACCTTGGACTGTAACACTGATCCACTTACCATGTTTTCCAAGAACTCTCTAGTAGAATTCCCAGTATAAGAAGGTAGCAGCATCATAGGGGTTTCTTTGTCATTTAATGTGATTTGAGCCCAGGGTGTTTCTCAGGTGGTTAGCCTTTCAAGTCTGTGTCCCAGAAGTAGAAGGGCATGGAAAAAGAAGGAGAAGGAAAAAACAACATTTCCCTGCCAAGTATTTTTTAATTGAAAAATGTGGTAATATGAATGAATATTTGGGATAAGACTTCCAGTGAATGCTCTCAGCTCTTTCTTTTAAAAATTATTTCTAAAATCTATATTAAGAAAGATTTATGCACAAAACCATTAACCATGTGAGATTACTTTGGTTTTGATACATTGATAATGAATAGTGTATTTCCATAGTCAAAAAGGTAAAAACGTTTAAAAGTAAATTCAGTGACCATATGTTATTGTAAACCACCTAATTGTAATATGTCAAATATGATCATAATGACAACAGAAAATTATTTTTTAGACATATTGCATGGAATTAAGTTCTTCTAAAATTGTCTGATTACCCTCCTTACTCCCACAAAAGCAGGGCTGGAGAAGGAAGTGTGGGTCAGAGTTAGGGGTGGGTTGGGTGGTTGGTTGGTTGGTTTTATCCATTACGGCAAATTTTCCAGAAACTTTCTATATCCAACTTTCCCCCTAGAAAGTAGACAGTGATACCTAACTGAGAAGTCAAGGTCCATATGTTTTTAGGACACATATCCACGTATTTGTATTAGAAAAAAAGTTATTAATTTTACAATCCCATCACTCCAGAACATGGAAAATTGGCTATCCTGAACTAGTATTTCCTGCATTCTGAGTAAACTCTGGGTCCTATTTGCCTAAGAACTTCACTCTTTCTCCTTCTACTCCTAATCTTCTTTGAATGGCCTGGCCCTGGACCCTGGGATCGGGCTTCAGTATAGGTTACCCTAGTTCCAGCTTCCTGTTCATCTCTGTTACAAAGTGCTATGGTCTGAGGATGGCTTGTATCCAATTCACCCAAACTTTAGCACATCTTATTATATCTCTCTGTAGCATTGATAATCATGGAAATATATTGCTACTTTGACTTCTAGGACACATCTATACACTAATTTTCTCCCAACCTCTCTGACTGCTCATTCTCCTTCACTGAATTCTCTTCCCAAGCCAACTCCTTTAACACTGACGTTCCACTGGATTCTGTCCAGAGCCCCCTGGCCTTCTCAGCCTACTATCATAGGCAATCTCACCCAATGCTATGGCTTAAGTCAGGCATTGGTAAAGTATAGGTCACTGGCCACATCTGATCTGCTGCCTGTTTCTGTAAAGTTTTATTGCTACCCCCATTTATTTCCATATTGTCTGTGGCTGTTTCTGCTTCTCAACAACAGCAGAGTTAAGTAGTTAGACCATGGAGTTTGCAAAGCCTAAACTATTTAATATCTGGGCCCTAATTTCACCTAGCTGGATGGGAGACTGGGCATAAGAAAAATGTAGGACCAAGATAAAAAAAAATCAATAAGCAGGCAGTGTGTTCAGTCTTTGACCTAAAAATCGAGGCTGAGGTTGAGCAACCAACGTCCGCGTCAGGATGTCACTTGAAGTCACTCAGAAGATTCTAGATTTCTTTTTGGCCCTGAGTGATACATAATTGTTAAAAATGTAGAAGATAATATATGTAGGGGAACAATTTTAATGGGAATGAAAGGTAGAAAAATAATGTGTTTGACTTTGAGATTTTTTTCCACTGTGGTACCAATGGGATAGCCAATTTATGTCCAGAAAAGAGTCTGATATGCAAAACTGAAACTCAAGAGGAGTGTGAGGATACAGATTTGGGAGTCATCACTGTTCATGTGATAGCCGAGTCCTAGACTAGGAATGAGATCAACCAACAACCATGTGTAAAGTATATTTTAGCAACCCCAGGTAAAGAAGGCCAAGGTAAATTAATATCTCCCCAGGTGTAACACTAACTCACTAATTTGGTAAATGCTCATACTGCTTAAGAAAAGAGATAAGGTAATCCCCAGAAGAGGACAAGAGAACTGTACCCTAAGTGCTCAGTGCTGGGGATCAAATGCTAAAATCTTTGTTGCTGCCGTAGCTGCTGCTGCTTTAGCCAACCAACCTTGTAACTTTAGATAGTTTGCTAGAAAGATACGTAACTCCCTGGTAAACTGAAGCCATGTAGACCCTTGATTTATGTAAAGTCTAACAGTCATTCTCAATAACAAATTCTTTTATCTGAATTACCTGGATAACCATTCCTATGCCCAGTAAATATTTTTCACTAAATAATGTTGTCCTGGCAAATATAGCTCAATTAAGATGTGTTGTTTACGTGTATATGAATTGGGTTTATTTTTTTAAATAAACTTTTTTATTTTGGAATGATTTTAGATTTATACTTAAAGTACAAAGATAGTACAGAATGTTTTTGAATACCCCTCACGCAGTTTGCCCTAACCTTAACATCTTACATTACAGTAGTACATTTGACAAAATTCAAAAACCAACATCGGTGCATTACTATTAACCACACTCCAGATTTTATTTGGATTTCACCGGTTTTTCCACTAATGTCCTTTTTCTGTTCCAGGATGCCCACCTAGGATGCCACGTTGCATTTATTCATCAAGTCTCCTTAGTCTCCTAGCTCTGTGACAGTTTCTCAGTCTTTCCTTATTTTTCATAACCTTGATGCTTTAGAAGAGTACTGGTGAGGCATTTTGCAGAATGTCCTTCAATTTGCATTTATATGATGTTTCCTCATGATTACACTGGGGCTATGGGTCTTGGGGAAGAACACCGCATAGGTGAAGTGCCCCTCTGCTCACACCATATCATGCATGATGCCAACATGATGGATAACTGGAGATGTTAACCTTGATTGTTTGGTTAAGGTAGCATTGCCAAGTTTCTCTATAAAGGTACTATTTTTCCCCTTTCCTTACTCTGTTCTTTGGAAATGAGTCACTAAGTTTAGCCCACACGCAAGGGAATTAAGCTGCACCTCCTAGACGAGGGAATATCTACTTATATTATTCGGAAGTCTTCTTTCAGGAAGATGTGTCTCTTCCATTCATTTGTTCATTTCATTATTTATTTATATTAGGATGGACTAATGTGTATTTATCTTATACTTTGGGTCATAATTCAATACCACGTTTGGCCATGGGTAGCTCTTTCAGTTTGGCTCCTTTGCCCCTTCAACATGCCCCTGTCTTTTATTTACTTATTTATTTATTTAGCACTTTCTTGCTTTCTGGCACAGATGTCCCAAGCTCATCTTGTGTTTTCTCTCAGGAATTGCCCATACCTTTTTTGCTATTTAGGATAAAGAAAACAGTTTGGCAGTTGTTTAAAATGTTAAGCGTATGGTTATTGTACAATCCAGCAATTCCATTCCCAAGAGAATTGAAATCATATGTCTACACAAAAATGTGTACATGTGTAGCTGCATTATTACAATAGTCAAAAAATGGGAACAATCCAAATGCCTATCAACTGACGAATAAAAAAAACGTGGCATGCCTATGCAAGGGGAATATTATTCAGCCATACAAAGGAATGCAAGACTGATTCATGCTACAACATGTACAAACCTTGAAAATATTATGCTAAGTGAAAGAAGTCCATCATCAAAGGCCACATACTGTCCTGATGGCACTTATAGGAAATGTCCAGAATGGGCAAATCCATAGACACAGAAGGTAGATTAGTAATTGCCAGGAACTAGAGGGTGGGGGAAAGAGGGAGAGACTGCTAATAGGTCCAGGGTTTGTTTTAGGGTGATGAAAATATTCTAAAAATAGATAGTGATGATAATGGCACAACTCTGTAAATATACTAAGAACCACTGCATTGCATACTTTAAAAGGATCAATTTTATGAAATGTGAATTACATCTCAATGAAGCTATTATTTAAAAAAAGGAATAACAAAGTACTTTACATGATCATCTTTTGGACATCTAAGGTCTTCATCAATACATAAATTTTTTTTTATATTTTCAAGTAAATAAATCTTCAAAATGCTAAATGGACATGGCAATAATGATGGATATTGTTAATTGAGCACCAACTATATACCAAGTTGTACCACATGAAATTGCTGATATTTGAATGACTTTAAGTTACAAAATGGTAATTTCAAATAGTTACCTAACTGAAGTTTAGGTCTTTGAATATGTATAATTTTAAATACCAGAAATGTCCCACCAGCTAGGAAACAAGCCCAAGAAGACTGAGTTGCCTAAAGTCAAATGATGAGTATCTGGTAGAACTTGAATTCAAATCCAAATCTGTCTACTGCAAATGCTGAGCTTATTCTATTGGTCCACATGGGCTCCCACAGTAAATGAGGCTCTTGAATTTTACATGTAATGATGTACGATTATATTTTTTAAATAGCTATATGCAAGTATACTTGTTTTTAAAAGAGAAAGGGACAATTGGAGTAAATTCTTGGTAGAGCTAAAATCAAAGCTTAGTATCCTCTGATTGAGACTTTTCAGTTCAGGTGTTTCTATATCTCTCGTATTGCAAATAGTCCTATCATCTCTAGGTAAACAGGACTTCCCATTTATAAATTTTTGCCTGTTTTCTATGACAAGGGAGTGAAAGAAGGAACCCAGGAATTTTATCCAAAACAGGAACAAACAATCAATGATGCACAGGTTGGCTAAGATTGTTCACTTTGAAATAGCAAACTACTTTTAATATTACTTGATTTGTTTCTAATTTTATCTCAGGGTTTCTCTACCCTAATCTGGTATTGCCAAAAATTCTTAGACTTTGATGTATGAGTGCAAACATTTTAATAGCTAGAATTTTTTCTTGTATGTCAGTTTCCTCTTTTATTTGATTCTTTCTTATCTTTCTATGCCTACTTCCTCCAATTTTCTCCATTTAAGAGTTAGCACAAGTCTCTTGCTAGTGTTAGTTGCATTAAATGTCCTATGAATGCTATGAAAAAATAAAGTTCAGACCATATCACCAAATGTATATTTAGGGTTGACTTCTTTTTTTTTTTTTTTTTTTTTTTTGCTTGTTTGCTTTTGTCGTTGTGTGGTTTGAGGTTTGGGAGTTTTTTGTCATTTTTTTTCAGGGGGAAGGATATATGGTCTTACAGAATACAGAGTATGAATATGTGTGTTTGGAAGAAGATAGAAAGGAAATAATAGCTCTCCCACCCAATCCCCACATTTCAATCCTTACCCTGTTTTATTTTTATCCTTAGAACCTAACACTATCTGACATAATATTTATTTACTTATTTATTTTCTCTCTCCCCACAATCAGATGAGAAGTCCATGAGGTCAGGTGGTTTGTCTGTTCCCTATCTCCCCAGTGTTTAGAATAGAGCCTACCCCATAGAAGCCTCTCAATAAATATATGTCAAATAAACAAATGAATTAATAACAATGAAACAAAAGAAAACAGTTATATTAAAGAGAATTAGTGGTCTTTCTCCCTAAAAAAAAAAAAAAAAAAAAAAAAGAACCTTTAAAGTTATTGCAATATTGTACTGAAGAGTAAATAAAAATCACAGAAAAAAAAAATGCTTCTTATTCCCCCTGAAAATGCTAAATTCTAAATTCTATGTTGACAGCCTTTGTAGCTGACTGGACTGAAACATGAGAGGAGGCAGAGATTAAACGATTTACCTAAGCGAGGGGAGCGGGCGTGGGAGCCCCTGGGCAGGCTGAGTGGTAAAGGAAGGCCAAGGAAAGAGAAGCTCATTTGACAAGAGCATGGAATAAATTTTCTTTCTTTTTCTTCCCTCCCCTCTCTCTTTCTTTGAAGCATAGCTGATTTCTTTGTCTTCAAAGTAATTGTGGTAGTTAGAAAAGACATTAATTAAGAACAAATTCTGTTTTAAACGGTGTGAGTAGATTGCAACCCTGTTTGAAGAAATCTGTGGCCTTTGGCTGGGGGAAGCAGTGATGTTGAATGGCCGAGGAAGTCAGGCCACATGTTCCAAGCCAATTAGATTCGCAGAATGTCCAAAATGTAGCAATCTCCAGTTAAATAATGAGCTTTTTCCCACTAAATAGCCTCACTGCCACTTAAAGACAAACTCCTTACTATCATGAGAATTTTTTTTTTTTAGTAACTATAACCTGTCATTCACCGAAATGACATCTTAAAAAGTCAATTTCAAGAATCACCTTGGCTGTCACTCAAGCTCATAAATCTTTCCAAATCCCTTTAGAGCCAGCTTGAGAGCACAGCCTCACACAATTTAGGATATGTCAGCTACACCTGTTGCCTATAAAATGTGGTTTATTACAACAAATACAATTGTAAACCTATATATCCCAATGCTGCTTTTATGGCAAGAAGCAAACACCCTTGACTCTTGTATTTGATCCCTGATAATTGTCTTGAACAACACACAATGTTCAATAACTCTCAACATGGCTGCTCTTGATTCTGGTGGATCATAAAATATACTTTTATGAATCATGGCTTTCCTAAGATAAACCGTATTACCCATGAAATGATTAAAAATTAAACAAAGCTATGACAACCTTTAAAAGGCTTGCCTTTTTCTCAAGTAAGAACACCGGATCTCTCCCACACACGTTTCCTGACCAGATTACAAATCTACTAATTATGTCCTGACTCCATAAATCTATCTCCTTTCACTTCAAATGAATGAATTATGCTCATTTCATCTTAAATGCTATAGAGATTTGCTCTACACAGTTAAATTGCTGCCATCCTTCTCCCTAGATAGTCATAATAATTTACTTTTGTATAGCTCGTCACAGTTTGCAAATTCCTTGCACATAAAATTTTTTACTTTAACCCATGATGGAATATCTGTGAGTTCCATTTTATTAGTCCCAGTTTTACAGAGGAGGAAATTGAGGTGCAGAGAAGTAACTTGAAAAAAGTCAGACAGTGACCATTCTCTTACCCATTTCTGCCTCAGAAAGTAGTATTGTTTGCCAATAACTTCAGCCCTGTCTGGTTTCTGACCAAGGCAGATAGCACACATGCATTAGGAACCCCAGGCACTAGCTAGTAGGGCCATGGAGGTGGTCTTGCCGCAGATCTGAGTCATTTAGTCTTGGCATTCTGATGCCTTCTGAACTTCTGCTGTTGCCTAATTTCTGTCTTAGCCCTGTCCCAATCACTGGCTTATGTCTTAGTTCTCCCACTGGCACTGGAGCTGTAGTGAAAGGCCAGTCCTGCTTACCTTGGCTTAAGACCTATCAACACATCTAGCCTATGCCAGCTTCACATCTGCAGCAGCTGGATCCCGAACCCATAGTACTGGATGGAAACTTGCCCCTAGCCTATAGAATTCGCTTACAGCTACAACTTGCTCAGGCTGACACTTGTCTGCACAGAGCAAGGCATTCTCTGGAGAATCCCACTAATGTGCTCCAGATATCAGATAAGACATGGTCCAGATGAAACCTATGGAAAGAGGCCAACCACATACATACTTCTTAGAAAGCAAGCTCTTACTGTACAATACTGAACAAGTTTAACTTGTTTAAGAGTTGATTATCAAAACCCAGACTTGCTCTCAGTCATTTGCTGGAGGGAAAAAAGCAAGTAAATAATAGAACATGTTCTTTTTTTTTTTTTTTTTTTTTGAGACAGAGTCTCACTCTGTTGCCCGGGCTAGAGTGAGTGCCCTGGCGTCAGCCTAGCTCACAGCAACCTCAAACTCCTGGACTTAAGCGATCCTCCTGCCTCAGCCTCCCGAGTAGCTGGGACTACAGGCATGCGCCACCATGCCCGGCTAATTTTTTGTATATATATATATATTTTAGTTGTCCATATAATTTCTTTCTATTTTTAGTAGAGACGGGGTCTCACTCTTGCTCAGGCTGGTCTCGAACTCCTGACCTTGAGCGATCCACCCGCCTCGGCCTCCCAGAGTGCTAGGATTACAGGCGTAAGCCACCGCGCCCAGCCAGAACAACATGTTCTTAAGAGATCACCGCCTCTTATTGGGATCTTTCAGGCATACCTATATAGAAGAAGAAAATTCTCTGTATCAGTTAGGATTAGGTTCAGCTGTAGCATTAGGAAAGTAAAATTAATTAATAGTAGCCAAAACACAAAATATGTTATTTTGTTAAAAGTTCAGAATGGGTATCACAGAACTGATATGAAATCCATAAGGATTTCCTGCAAGAAATAAAAAAAAGAAAAAGAAAAAGAAAAAAAATAAAGAGGATTTCCTAAGGAATCTAAACTCCTTCCTGCTTTTCATTCTATTATCCCTAATGTGTGGCCCTTGTCCACATGGATCAAAATGGCTGCTTGTGCTCCAGCCAACACTTGTATATTCTACGTAGTAGCTAGAAGGAAAGGGTCAAGAAGAGTGCGCCTCAACCCTTTTAAAGACTTTCCAGTCATCATGTATGATGCCTCCACTTACATCCCATCGGCTAAAATTTAGCTACAGGGCCACATCTAACTGCAAAAGAGGCCAAGATTTAGTCTTTATTCTAGATAACTATGTGCATCACTGAAAATTGGGTTCTAATACTGAATAATAAATGATAAATGAGTGTTAGAAGGCAACTGTAAGGTTTTAGCCATGTGTTCCTTCCTCAAACAACTGCTGGAACTCTTTCTAAGGCAGGGAGATTCCTTATTCCACCTTCTTCCAGGACTCCATAACTTACCCTAATATCTTCTCCCTACCCAAGTCATGCACCCTGGGATCCACATAGTAGCTAGCAAATGCAACTGGGTGCCCAGCTGGCTGCAAATAAGTCTCCTGAGGAATTCATTTAAAATACAGATTCTTGGGCTTCAAACTTTTGAGATTCTGACTTGGTGAATCTGGGAAAGGTGTCTGAAAGCTAAATCTTAAAAATAAAAACAAAAACCTCTAAATGATGTTGGTTAATGAGTATGTTCAACCTGTAAAAACTCATCAAGTTTACACTTACAATATATTTATAGCATATGTATTTTTCTTTATGTATATTATGCTTTAATAAAAAGAGTTTTTTAATGTTAAAAAAGATTTCCAGGTGATTCACTTGCACATCAAGCTGTGAGAGCAGACTCCAAGGAAAGAGGCTTGACCAGGCCTTGATTCAACCCAGTTCCTGGAGTCAGAACCTTGGCATATGCATTTGCCCTGGCTAGACTGCATAAATGAAGGAAGTATTCATTTATTAAGCTATCATATCAACAACTGACAGGTTTGGGAAAGACAATAGGAAGGTGTGAGATGGAATATAATTCCATAATTTAAAAAAAAAAATTTAAATTCATTCTACTACTTTTCAGCATCTCAGAAGCTTTCTAGGATATATTTTGTTTATCTTTTCCTCTTGGTTTCCATTTATTTCCCCCTTTCTCTTCTGGCTTCTCCTATCTGCTTTTCTGAGTCCACCTACTGCTGGGAGAGAAACTGGTCATCATCCTAAAAAGTGAAAGAAGGAAGGGAGAGATCAGATGGATAGGAAAACCAAAGCTGTGGGAAAAGGGATCCTGTCTACCTAAGCCGGTCTAGCTCCTCCAAGGGAGATCAATGCAGCCCTTGTTGCCACAGGAAATGACAGGAAAATACAGTGGCGCAGGGCATTACATCAGGAATTCTGGGCTCTATTCCTACTTGAAGTGGCAAAGAAGGCACTCTAAGAAGATACAACACAACATAGGGCTGTCTTGGAGTAAAAAATATTAGAAACCCCCTTTAACTGCTAGTGTACTGAGCGTAGAAAAAAAATTATCTCACATTCCACCAAGCCTTGCTTTTCCCATTAAAAATTATGGGTGGAGATGTTTTGAAATACTTGCCTATCTTATCAACCCCAGCAGTCATAACAATTTTTACCTTAGATCCATTTGAAATGTTTGCTGATGGTGCAAATGTTCCCTCTTAGAAATATGCTTGCTTTTAAAACAATGCCAAATGAAACAATTCTCTGTACATATAGAACATTTTATTTTGAAAATCCTTGCTGATGTATGCAGGGCCTGTGCAATGTCAAGAGGCATATTTAATCAAACATCCCTGGGAGAACAGCCTAGTACCATTAGCCTCATTATACAGATAAGAACACTGAGATCTAAGTAGGTTAACTAGAGGATGCAGAATGTTTCCTAACAGCAGAGTACTCTAAAAATATTACGTGCACAGAAAGAAAAATGTAATCTCTTATAGGCAAGAGAGTCGGAAAAACAGCCCAGAGGTGAAGAGAATTCATATTTTTGTTTTGGAAGTTTTCATGGCTAATGTCAAAGAGCACATTGTTCTCCTGAGCCATGTACAATTTTCTCACCCAGTATTTTGGGGAATTATGCAATTTCATCTCCAGAATTCAAGCAAATTAGATGTACATCCGTGGCTTTCCTCCGTGGAGTACAAAATACTAAGAAATTCTGGCTATGTTATTGCTCTCTGTATCATGCATAATCAGCACATTGCTGATGGTGCCATATCCCATACAAACCTAATAAATAAATTGCAGGAACGTAGCAACTCTGGTTTCTTCATTCATCAAACATTTATTGAGTGGCAGGTCTGGATCAGTGTGCTAAGCCTGGAGATATAATGATAAAGAAGATAGCCCTACCTTCCAGTAGCTTATGATATAGAAAAGAAAAATAAAATATAATTGAATTAAAAGGTAAAATGATTAATTACATTAGAAACACATACAAAGTACCCTGGAAGCACAGAAAAGAGTGCAATGTGCTGTGCCTGGAGAAAACAGCCAAATAACTAGAGGGTATGATGTATGAACATCTTAAAGCAAAACAAGGTGAAAGGTATTTCATGCAGATCAAGTCACACATGGAAGGGCAGAGAAGTACAAAGAGCATATTATGTGACCTGACTGTGTTGAGTACAGGCAAGAAATGAAAATGGACAGAATGCGATGGGTTTGTGAAGGGCTACATTCTACCATCCATGAGGAACCAAGGGAGGGTCTAAAACAACAAAGAGACATGATCACATTTGTGTTTTAAAAAGACAAATCTGTGTGGAGAATGGGCTAAAGGCCCATTTGTTGGACATAAATGGGGCCAATGGGGAAATTCTGTGTGTGCAGTAGTCCTGGACAGAGATGACAAAGACCCAAACCACCGCAACAGCAGTGAGGGTAGAAAGGAGCCAACAGAGTCAAACGTTGTTTGGGTGGTGGAATCAACAAGCCTAGGGAACCAATGCTGGGGCTGGCGGCTTGGGTACTACACGATGTTGGCGTCACTATCTAAGTTAGGATGGTAGAAGAACGAAGGTTTGGGAGAAGATAATGACTTGGGAGTTTTCATGTATATGATTTTCTTTCTGAGTAAATAGAATACAGGAAATATAATTGAATCTTTTATTGATTGTCTTGCAGTACCTTACAATCATCATCTTGAGATAAAGAGTTTTCCAAATCCAACAGTCATTTGTAAGTTTGTGAGTTCAGTGGTACTTCTTTTGAAGTTTCCTTTTGCTTGCTTTAAGAGAGAACAGCTTCCCTCTTCATCCCAGACATAAGCCTTGCATTCTATTTCTTCATTTTATAAACCCTGCTGGAAGTCAGGTTAGCGAAGTGGCATGTAAAATGGGAATTGAAAGAGACAACTCAAGACTTGCCTTTCCATCTTTGAGTTCTCAGTTTCTGGAACAGAATACAGCATATAGACAGTGCTCATATTTAATAAGTGAATAAAACTTAAATCTCATTATCATCTGCAAAGATGTAAGCATAGTAAGTCAGTATGGGAGGTCCTGGTGCTCACCATTAGAAGCAATTAATGACACAGATTTAGACATATTATAATTCAGAATATGTCTTCATACAGAAAGATTCTTAACATGCTAACCTGGTAAGTGACATTGGCCATGAAAGGGTTTAACAATAGATGTCCCTGGGTAACCACGATTGTGTTTAATAATCTCACCCTGAAGTTGCTGTGGCACCCTTGTTTCTCCCTAATGGAAAAACTGTTTTCAGTTCAGACCCCAATCAAGAAATTAATCTACCCATCCCTACAATGCAGCATATCACAGCAGCTGGCCAGAGCAATCAGATTAAAGATAGAAAAAGTAGAAAGGCACACAGAGAGGGAAACCATTCCCAGGTAGCAACAAATAGTAGTGGAAGGCATTTTATAGAGCATAATAGAGGGACGCAACTTCATTTACTTATCATTAAAATGATATACTTAAATTCTGAGCAATCACATAAGCAAAAATGGAGAATTTTTGACAAATCGTAAGAGTTCAATTTTAGACTAGAGCCATCTTAATTGCTGATTTTATTAAAATGTTAACATTAAATGGCATACACACTGAAGACTTCTGTCACTCAGAACCATTCAAAGCCTGCTCTAATTAGGGTACTGTAAATACTTAGCTACCTGTTACCTCAATTACCTTCACAGGTATAATCTCATATGCAGGCATGCAAATGTGGTCTCTCCTTTCTTCAAAGGGGAAATTCTTTATTCTCTCAAAAATTCAGGTCTATCAGTTTGTTAGTCATTCTATCAAAATCTTAGACCAGCTTCCATTCTCAAACTGCAGATCTGGGTTTCTCAGTTCATTATTTTGTTCAAGGAGCAAAAGGATTCAGATATAATTAGACATTTATTGATTATTGTTATATTATTTATCTCCTAGTGAAATCTGTCAAGAATAGCATAAATCTGTAAACATTTTGTTGACCTTGCTTTGCATCAGTTTGAGAAATGAAAGCTGATTAGGGACAATGTAACATGAACACAATTCCAGTTATTGATCCTTACAGATAGCATGCATTTTAATACAATTGGTCAAATTGAAAGTCCTCCTACAGTTTATAGAGAAGTATTCAATTTATATTTCAATTATTTTGGATGCATGGCCTCTATTCTCTCCCTATCTCCACATAATAAGACAAAACTATCCTCCAATGCAAATGATATTTTGTTTTGTTTTATTCTGCTTATTTATTTGTTTATTTTACTTAAATGTTCCTAGTACCCATTTATCGTCAGGGGGGGAAAATGGCTTCATATAAGTCTTTGAAACTAAAATTATCTTTAAAATGTGTCCCCCAAAAGATAACTGGCTCATATTTTCTAATTCCAAACATTAATCTATTTAGTACCTTGAATTGCATTGTGAGTTCATCAGAAGCCATTTTGTCTTAAAAAAAAATATTCCATGGGAGAATTCTTGAGATTTTTCTTGGCCAAAATCATTTCAGTCATGTTTGATGGGGTAAAACTTAAGGAATTCAATCATGTATTTTGTTCATGGGCCAAAGAGGACACATTCTTTCTTGAGGAAAACTTTTCCTCTGGAAGTTGTTTTTGATACTAAGTCACTAACATCAGAAGCTTTTTCTGTAACTTGCTAGTTTTTCCTAACTACAGACTGCAATAAATACATTTCAGGTTAACTGATGTTTCTAAGTAATTACATTCTTACCATTATAAATTATTAATACCTCTCAGCATAGATTCCATTTATTGAATATGACTTTAAATATGCCGTTTTAAAAATAGCTTGTCTCGTTTCAGATGAATAATGTCATCACAGACCACCTCAAGGGTTAGGGAAAGACTAAAGCAAGAAGGGAGTTACAAATATAAATGCTTTAACCTTTTAGAAAAAGATCATTATTTGGTTCAATATTACACCCATTCATATTTACACTTATTTAGGTAGTATATGCTAAAGGAGTAAGCTCACAGGTTTCATTTCATGAGTGCGTGCAAAATGATTTTAATATTTTTAGTTAGACATTTGATTTGGAGGAAGGAGTAACTATGGCGTGTCCTTAATAAGCATCAGCTAAAGAAGAAATTATCTTTCCTGGAAAAGTGGAGTGTGGTAAAAGGAAATGGTTATTATCCTTATTTCAAACTATTCCTAGAAATGTTTTACCTGAATATTTTGGTCAATGGGATTAAGGGGAAGAAAGGAATGTACCAAGACTTTGTCTGAGAGACATAGGAGCCTTGTTATTTCATCTGGAAATGGAGTCATTTTACAGCCTGTTCAGCCTCTGAACACAGAAGTGCTCCGCAGTCTGCATCTTTGTTCTCTGGGACAAGGCAGAACCCTGTGTTCAGCAGGAGGAGGGGGGCTCTGTAACTCGGTCCCCTGAGCAAAAAGAAGCCATTTGTGGCTCAGAGTTTACATAACACATGCAACCATCCACTAGGTCTCTTTGCTCTCCTTGAGTTGTGCTATGTACTGAAATTGCATGAAGCCTATTATCTCATAACGAAATGGTTAGGACACCAGCAATTTGGGATTATAAATTCCATCTCGAAAATATCATGTGGATTCAGCCAACATAAAAATATATCTGTGTATTTCTTCCTCTAAAAAAACATTGTGTTCAATCCCACGTTTTAAATGGTTTATGAAACCATGGATTTAGAACCTTTGGATCCCCAATGGTTTTTCTTTTCTAACTTGGTATTCCTTCCATCTTACATTTACCTAGTCATTCATTCATTCATGCAACAAGTACTTACTGAACCCCTCTTATGTGCATAATTTTATGTTAGTACTATAAGGCATTCAAAAAAAGTATGAGAAAAGACATGCACCTTTCAAAAACTTAAATGACATATGACAAAATAAGATTTAGCAATAAAATGAATGAGGAAGAAGTTCAGAAGAGGAAAGTATCTGTGTGGGCAGTGACGGTCTAGAGTGGCTTCATTTTAGAGTCATCTTAAGGCAAAAATTATCAAGTAGCTCCTTTCCAAAGGTAACCACTGACTCCAGGTACCCACTGAAACCCACTCCTCCCTCAGCCACATCCAAATATAACACCAGTTGGCTCAAGGAACTTCACTATGAACTTCTTCCAATCAGGCCACATAAAGTCTTTTTCTCCCTTCTCCTTTTCCTATAGCTCATCCAATCTTACCTACACAGCAGTATATCCTCTTCTAGCTTGTTTTCTGTTGGGAAACTCATATATTAATTAAAGGTGTAAACTTTCTTACATAGCATATGTTTTCAGGACTAATTCAAAGAAATGGTTTGGTGATGGCAACGTTAAAAACCCTTTAGGCAGGTTGGTGGTAGTAGTATTTTTGACCAGAAGGCCAATCTATGTTGCCATATGATCTGTCAATACAGTAGGCCAGCCCACGATGACAATCTCTGTTTTCAGTTGGCTTTCCTGAAAATAGGGGTAGATGAAGTGTTAATCGAAATAGATGAGGTGTTGATTGTAAAATGTTCACACAGGGAGTGCTGGCAGGAGTACACCTGTAAGGAAGTGAGTAATGCAGTTGTCAGCAGAGGAATTGACCCTCAGTCAATCTTTCAAGGAGCTCTCGGGGCTGGGATGACCCCTCAGAGTTACCCCAAATAGAGGTAAGGGGGCTGGACCTTCTACCCTATTTCAGCCAGTCATCAGCCATGAGCTGCCTTTTAGACAGAGTGGTTCTTTGGTCAAGGAAGTTCTCTGTGGCAGAGGACTACTTCTAGTGAAAAATGCCATGTGAACTGATAGCAGCCAATATGCCCAGAAGCTGGGGAATCCAAGTGTTATTTCTGAAAAGAGAATCTGAGAGGGGAGCAAACCATGGGGAAAGATCAGGGAGTGCCTGCTAATATAAGTTGCCCTTAGCTCCCAAGTTATTTTTAAGACTAGGCCTCCCACACTAACAGAGAGGACATTGATATTATTCTCTTATACTTAGCCTACATATATATTCCGTGATCAATAAACTAAGTTTGATAACTGAAGATGGTTGTCCCAAACATCTTAATAGGGCTCCTAGGGGAGAGTAACAGTGTAGCAGACTCTCCAGATAAGCCCAATGATGTCACCAGGTTTTGTATCATCCTTCTTGAGGAACACAACAAACACTTAATTTGAGGCTGCTATATTACAACTGCAAAAATACCAGCATACGATGAGTTCAGGCTTTCAACTTAAATTCTTGCTTTTTCAGCTCACACATATTCAGAAGGAAATTATATTTTGAACTGAAACGCTACCTTTGTAATGAGGTAAGAAGAATTTTGATCTCATGGAATCTATGCATTTACACAGATGGAGACAAAATAGCCATGTGAATAACCATAATTCTGCAAGCCCTGATTCCTCAAGTAATTAAAGATGAGATTTCATACTTTTAATTTACTGCACAGTCTAAATTTCAATTTTTCACACTGTACCTCTAAAAGGGAATGTCATGAAGAGAAAGAGGTCTTCATTTTAGAACAGGTAATTTAACATGGTGCCATTTCATTTGAAATATTCAGATTCTACCCTCTACCAACAATAACTAGTGTTGAATTCAAAACACATCCCACTGGGCCAAAAATTATATCCTCTTATTATCCATTCTAAATTTATAATAGTCTTATTTGAGCCTCTAATCTGTTTAGACATACTTTTTTTTTGAATTATTGTACTTGTGACAGATATTCAAAGTTGTTACTTGGGACTTCTTAATATCATTTTGAAATTCAATTTGATCCCCTCAAAAATATCAAGTATACCAAATCATGAGTTCTGTGGCCAGCTTAAAGCTATATGACTTTGGAATTGTAACTCAGGAGGTTGAAAAGCTATGAGAGATTGCTGGGTCCCCATAAGCATCAAGAATATAAATCATGAAAATTGACTTTGTGCAAAGGTTCTGATAATTCAATTAAGTTAACTGGCAATTATATTAAGACTGGTGCTAATTCCCTGAAAAAGAATAGAAAACTTCCCAGTAATTAATCTCTAAAGGTATCTTTGATGACTCTTCCAGTAATGACTATTATACTCAGACAAATCTACACTATCATATCACAGTTAAGGACTTGGCACAATGCTTTATGAGACCCAAACTGAAGAGTCACATGTCCTTGTTTGTCCCCTTATTTTGGGGGGCAAGTAGCACTGCTTATGAGAATAGTGTTAAATTTCAATAGCAGAAACAGACCAATTCCTCCAAGGTTGTGTACAAACGTTCAGTAAAACCCTGTAATAAACGTATTTATTAGCACTAAAAGGAAAATTAGAGGTTGGATTCACGTCTCTCTCCTAGTGTAGATTTGACTGAGATCAAGTCCAAGGTGGAGGCAGTGGGAGCATGTAAGGAGGATTAAATAGTTTGAAATAATTTATCCTTTCCAGTTTAATTTGAAATACTAATAAAGACAGGTCCTTTTGTCTTCCCCTTTGAGCTTTTAAAAGACAGGATGTTCATAACAATGCTTAATACTTAAATAACACCTTTCTTCTTCAAAGAGTTTTAAATACAGTAACTACATATTAGAATCTGTTCCTCACAGGGCAGGAGAGCCCCTTACCTGCAACCCAACTAAATTGTTAAATATCACGTGTTAAAGTACAGTGACCCTGGAAAATAAGGTGAAAAAAATTGGTCTACAATCACCATGAATCATGTATAGTGAATGACTGGCTAAAATCATGAGCCTTTTTATATCCTTTAAGACCTACTATATTTTTCAATAACATTTAATGTTCTTTTTTCCCTATTACAAAAGGAATATAAGTTCATTGCTAAAAAAAAACCTTAGAAAATAAAGACAAGAAAAAGAAAAAAAATTAGTGAATTACAAATCCACTTTACAGGTTGTGACAATGGCCTCATAATTTTATCAGTTGTTTTTAAAAAGTGCAATGAGTCACAGTGAAATATTAGAAGTTTAAATCTGAAAGCACTTCTAACCTAACTAGAGAAATGTAATGAATCTACCAAAAAATGAAAAATAGCAAGGTGCATTTAAATCATGCAACTTGGCCGGGCGCGGTGGCTCACGCCTGTAATCCTAGCACTCTGGGAGGCCGAGGTGGGCGGATCGTTTGAGCTCAGGAGTTCGAGACCAGCCTGAGCAAGAGCGAGACCCCACCTCTACTAAAAATAGAAAGAAATTATATGGACAGCTAAAAATATATATAGAAAAAATTAGCCGGGCATGGTGGCGCATGCCTGTAGTCCCAGCTACTCGGGAGGCTGAGACAGGAGGATCGCTTGAGCTCAGAAGTTTGAGGTTGCTGTGAGCTAGGCTGACGCCACGGCACTCACTCTAGCCTGGGCAACAGGGTGAGACTCTGTCTCAAAAAAAAAAAAAAAAAAAAAAAAAAAAAAAAAAAAAATAAATCATGCAACTTGATTTTAAAAAATTAAAGTCATTTATTCATAAACAAAATGTATTGGTTTCAATTTTAGCATAATTTTACTAGAATGTGTTAACCAGATTTTACTATTTTTTTCCTCTGAATCTTCCTTGTTCTTTCTTCATGTATTTATTCATTCAGCAATTATGGATTGAGAATACGATGTCTGAATAGCCTTGTGCTGGGAGCTGAAGAGGTACTTAATCAAAAAAAAAAAAAAAAAAAAAGCCTGAGAACTCTGCTTCTTGTTCCCTGAGTTGGACTCATTTAAACTCTAACATTATAAGAAATTAACATGAATATAAGGAAGAAAGATTTAAATAAGTTCTTAGAAAATAAAAACTTGTTAACAGATCTCAGATTTCTCATTTCATTTTATAAATGTAACATTTCACAACAGATTGTAAATCAAATTAATATAAGGATTTATTTTTCATACTACTTGAGCCTTTCTACTATCTTGAAAAGCTAATTATAATACTTCATATAATGTAAGTTTTGCCTCTAAGAGAAAGTGTTGGCAACTTCATTTCAATAAACATATTTTTAAAATAAGAAATCTCTAAACACTTTTCTAATGAGGAGAAAAAAAAGGAAACAATTCATATCATTTATTATGCAGGCCCAAAATAAAATTCTGTCTAGTTTCTGGAACATATAAAGCTTTAGATAAATCTTACTTTTTAACAAATGGGAGAAAACATCCTTTTTATAAAGTGATTAAAAAGCCATAGGACAATTCCTAAGGTAACACAAATCTGTAATGAAAACACTATACTAAGAATGCATTTAGCATGCCACTGAATTGTGTTGTTTTTTTTTTCAAAAATTTAACATTTATTTTACAATCTCTGATAGAACTGAAATATCTGATTCCAATCTATCTAAGGTCCTAAAATTAATGATTCATCTTAGCATTGAAAATACTCATTTAAAATATCATTACATATGAGACTTACATATGTTAAACTGACAATGTTTAAGAGTAGGTTTTAGCATACATATGAGGAAAACCAAGTATAAATACAAATTACTATATGATAATATTTCCTGTAGTCACTAAACATGTTATACTTCATGACATTGTGATAGAAAGTATTCAGCATTTTATATTTGACTAAAAAATGAGGTAATATTTGTTTTCCTTCTTTGCAAAAAAAAAAAAGAAAGAAAGTGTTTAAATGATGAGGTAGGAAAAAATCTTAAAGGACATCATAGGTGTCCTTTAAAGAAAGGCATTTTAAACAGGAAAGGCATTTTTTCCTGTTGTATGCCCACAAGACTCCCTCCCTACCTGCAAGGATCAAATGGATGTCACCCTTTCCAGGAACTTTCTAGGTCACACTGGCCTACAGTAAAATATCTCATGTTTTTTAACTCCTGTGGCACCTGTACTTGTATATAAGACATGCATATAAGACAGAATTCTTATTATCTTGCTATCTGACTATATTTGCAAAGATGTATTAATGTGAGGGTTGCTGTTGCTTAGCTTGAATAAGAGCATTAACCAGTAGTCTTTGGCAAAGCAACATGTATGTCATATCGAACTTGAAAGCACATGTTTTGTTTTTTTCCTTCCAAGTTTATGAACCTTCTGAAATCATATGGTCTCTGTGGACCCCACATTAAGAACCCCGATTAGGAGATTACCTAGTTGAGTAGCCCATAAAAAGAGGCAGCGCTGAAATGTGAGGGGGCAATTTTGGTAATCAAAATAATTGAGGGGATGCTATTGGCCATTAGAGGCCAGGAGGTATAGAGCACCTCCCAAACCTATCAGCTCTGAATTTAATGAGCTAAAGTCTTCAATAAAGTATGAGTTAATGGAAGAGAGATATTTCTTATTATCTATTATTCTTATATTCTATCTGTATCTATTTCAATTATTCCCTTGTTAAAGAGGAAATAAGAAGTTATCTGAAAGAGTAAAATTAACTGGAAATCCAATCAAATGTTTTATAACTTTTCCCTGATCAATAAGCATTTCATGCTCTTGAAAAGAGACTATTTTTAACAGCAGGCATCATTTATAGGTCTTTGCCTGCAACTTTTTGTATACTTTTCAATGGAAAATTACTACAACAATCTTTACAATTTTATTCTAGAAAAATTTCACCTACAGTATCCAAATGTCATTATTAAGATGAGTATAAGGCAGGCATTTTAAGGATAATCGACTTAATACTTTTCATTATCTTTGCATTGTAGAGATAAACTATGCAAAAAGAGTATAAACAAATCCTGTCTTCCATTATATAATGATATAAAACTCAGGTGTTTTTAAACTATTATAGACAAAATGTTTCTCCTTATAGACAAAATGTTTGCTTCCTTATAATTAGGCTTTTAGTGGGAAAAAAGTTATTGGACATGCCTTGTCTTCACACCAGGTAGGTTACTTTCTTTAATCCCTTTTCCCAAATAAGGTATTGGATTTGAAAGAAAGATACTAACTAGTCTGAAATCCTCTGAGATTCAGTGGAGTTAAAGTTCTGGTTATAACAGACTATCTGCATTCAAAGCACAGGCAGTCCCCAAGTTGCAAATGGGTTATATTCCAAAAGTTAATTTGAAAGTCTGCTGTTTAGAACTTGCAAAGGCACTTTGCCATGGAAACAAAGTTATAAATGACAGTTGAATGTCTAGGCTAGCCCACAAAAGTCTATCTAACCCATAATGTGCCTGAAACCAATTGCTTCAAGAAGAGGTTTGTAATGCAACAAAATAGTCCACTGACAGGCTGATTGGTGGCTCACTTTATCAGTATCTCTCAATTTACTGTTAGTTGGCTTGTCGCTTTAATATTTCTTCATTTTATCCCCTAAAGATGTATTAGTCAAATAATACCTTCCCATAATAAGTACTTACTTCATTTCTCATAGTCGTGTAGATTATTTTAGGACTTTGATTTACCTTAAAGCAAGGAATACATAAATATTACCTTTTTTTACAGTGATAAAAATCAGTTTCTTTCTTTACAAGGTTTTCTTTTTTATTTTTATTTTATTTTATTTTATTTTTTTTTTGAGACAGAGTCTCACTCTGTTGCCCAGGCTAGAGTGAGTGCCGTGGCGTCAGTCTAGCTCACAGCAACCTCAAACTCCTGGGCTTAAGCGATCCTACTGCCTCAGCCTCCCGAGTAGCTGGGACTACAGGCATGCGCCACCATGCCCGGCTAATTTTTTGTATATATATATATTTTAGTTGTCTATATAATTTCTTTCTATTTTTAGTAGAGACGGGGTCTCACTCTTGCTCAGGCTGGTCTCGAACTCCTGACCTCGAGCGATCCACCCGCCTCGGCCTCCCAGAGTGCTAGGATTACAGGCGTGAGCCACCACGCCCGGCCTTTACAAGGTTTTCTGTTTGTTTTGATGTCTATTTTTAATTTTTTAAAAAAAATTATGCAAAGTTAAAATGTCTTTTCTCATCACTTGGTTTGATGGTAGTAATTTATAAAGGGTTTTTTCTTGTTTTGTTTCAATGAATTGGTTATTTAAAATGCTTTTAATAACAGTGGCTTGACAAAGATCACAATGAAAAGGGCCATTAATCAATGACACCAAATAGCTTTTTAACTTTTGCCATTTCATTTCCCTGACCCCTGATGAAAAATAGGTAGTTCCTAAATTCCTCATGTAGCAATCAAAGTTCTTCTTAACCTGGCCCAAACTTCTTTTCCTGCCCTGTATCTTCATACCTTCCGTCCCACATTTTTGTCCTGGCTTATTTCTTACCCCCAGGCATACTTGGCATTTCCCACTTTCATGCTTTTGTTAGCTATCTTTCCTACTGGAGTGCTCTACTGTGACCATTCTATTGGAAGCCTAGTCTTCAAGATTCACCTCAAATTTCACTCCTTCTGAACTAACATAGAATAACAGAAAGAGTATGTTAGAGTTGTTAAAGAAAAAAATTATTCAATGATGTTTGTTAAAGTATGGTGAGAAAGACTTTATTCAAGACAATCACTATGGATACAGGGATCACTGCAACAGGATCTTGCAGTGGGGCAGAGAGATTGAGCTCAATTCCAAATACAGCATGGGCAAGTAGGAATTTATAGCCAAGGAGCAGTGTGAGGGGTCAGTGGATAAAAAATTACTAAGGGTAAACATCAGGGGAAAGGGGCATTCTGGCTAACCAGACCTAACAGAATCTTTGCTGAGGACAGGCCAGGGTGACCAGACATCACCCAGTGATGGTGGAGGATGAGGAACCTGATCAGATATCAGGGATGATCAGATATGAAGGATAGGGGTTCTTGCTAAACTGAAGTAGCAGAGTTTTTTTCTAAAACCAGATTTTATAAGGAAGTGCACAGACGGGTCTAGCAGAAGATTCAGAAGCCTAGGTAAAGTTTGGCCAAGCAAAGAATCTTTGTCAGGGTCACACAGACCTAAGTATGAATTTTAGCTCTGCCACTTTCTTAGCTGTATGGATGTGAATATAAGTTTTACCCCTCAGAGCACTGTTTCTCATCTACAGAATAGGACTACTAGTACTTTGATAACAGTGTTGTTTTGATTATTAAATAAAATAAGTTAAATTTTAAAAGCATGATGCCTGTCTCTGATCATCCCATAGCAACTGATTGCTTGCCCTTTTGAGCCCGTAGAGCAAATTTTATCTGAGCTGTTCATTTCAAATGTTATATCTCTGAATATTTTTTTTTGCATGACTGTATTTTGTCTCCCTAACCAGGTATTTAAAATATATCTGGTTAAAAACTATTAGTCAGAGTCCTGGCTAGGACCAGAGAGATCAGAAACCATGCTAGGTATTTCATTTAAGGAATTAGTCACATGGGTGTTGCAAGATTGAAAAAGCAAATGGGGGATGCTGAAGGAAGCAGCGACCGCCTGCAGGACTAGAGGGCCAGGGGACTAAATGGAAAAACCTAGGAGTTTAGAGGAGAGAGGCCTGTATAGTCAGTACTAGGGTCTCAGAGGGAGATATCATACGGTTGGTGGTTATGCCAAGGGTGCTCAGCTGGTAGCCATGGTCCTGGTAGCCATGAAGGAATGTGGGTTTTTGCCCTACAATTTGAGAATATTTGGGCACACTTGTCGAGCTGGTAGAGCAGTCCTACTTAGAGAGGAAGAAAAAAATCTCATCCCAAATGAAGGGCGATATGAAAAGTTTGCTTCAAGATAAATTGCCCAATGTTAGAGGAAAAGGCTTAGTGGAATATGTTGTCTATTCCATGAACTCATGCTTGAATACTGGAGCTTGAAAAACATTATATAACTAAATGCTTTGCTATGATGTACGTGGGACTTTTGGAGCAGAGGACAATTGCAACAGGAGATGATGCCTGTTGAAAACTGTATCTTGGTACAGGCATTAAAATCAGGGGTGGGGAGCTTTAGCATGAACAGCACTGGGAGCTGTGTTGGCTTTGGAAGCAATAAGAGAAAACAGTTCAATAAACCAGAGAAAGAAGACAGTGAATGAATTAGAGGACTCATTCTTGGAGTGCTCCTTTCCCAAAAGCAAAGGACACAAGGCACAGAATAGGAAGCAAATCCCTGTGGACTCTTAGAATAACCGGGAAGAAATTTGAGTATGGATGGGGGAAGAGTATGAGAATACTCTTTGGGACTTCTACTACAAACCTATTTTTCACTCTTAGTCTGCTGTAGCTTGGGAAAATAGGCTGTTGTAAATTTCTAATGTCTTAAGCCATTAGCTTCTCTAATTTGAAATTGAATGTTTATTTGGTAAAGTCATATTTCATAATTTTTAAAGTAAGAATCTATTCTACCTTCTTTTAGTAATGGTAATTAGTAGTAGTAATTAATTTTAGTTTTTATCTTTGCAGTAGACTAGTACTGAGCTTATCCCCTATATGAACAGAGTTAAGAGAAAATAAGATCAAAGTTCAGATGTGCCTTTATTTTTAAAAATTTTATAGATAAAAATTTGAAATAACAAATAAAATTAGTATTTCATATTATTTCATTAAAATTCTTCCATTTATAAATGATTTTCCTAGATTTTCCCACAACTATACATCATTGTCCTTATTTAAGACATGCCTGTTTCATTTTTCCATTATATTTTAAAATAATAAAAACAACTTATTGTATAAAGATATTTACCCTACTTAGCATTTATAGATAGATGATTTGTCTAGTAGCTATAAAATGCAATTTGTTTTAATATCTACCTCTGAAACTTGAGGAAAAGCTTTCCTAAGTTTAGTGAATTACAACTGAATTTAGATTATCTGAATTTTCATTTCTTAATTCATTTAAATTTTATTTTTATTTTGTCCAGATTAAAATCTCATTGTTATCTTAGAAAGGAGTGCTCTGGGTTCCTCCCCCCCAAGCATATTATGGGGGTACAAATGTTTAGGTCACATATATTGCCTTTGCCCCACCCGAGTCAGTGCTTCAAGCGTGTCCATCCCCCAGACAGTGCGAACCGCACCCATTAGGTGTGAATATAGCCACCCCCTTCTCCCTTCTCCCATCTGCCTGACACCGATGAATGTTGTTACTACTATATGTGCACTTAAGTGTTAATCAGTTAATACCAATTTGGTGGTGAGTACATGTGGTGCTTGTTTTTCCATTCCTGGGATACTTCACTTAGTAGAATGGGTTCCAGCTCTATCCAGGATAATACAAGAGGTGCTAGATCACCACTGTTTTTTTGTGGCTGAGTAGAACTCCATGGTATACATATATCACATTTTATTAATCCACTCATGTATTGATGGGCACTTGGGTTGTTTCCACATCTTTGCAATTGGGACTTGTGCTGCTATAAACGTTCTAGTGCAAATGTCTTTTTTATAGAATTTTTTTTTACCTTGGGGTAGTTGCCCAGTAATGAGATGCTGGATCAAATTTTAGAACTACTTGTAGCTCTTTGAGGTAGCCCCATATTACTTTCCACAGAGGTTGTACTAGTTTACAGTCCCACCAGCAATGTATGAGTGTCCCTATGTCTCCACATCCATGCCAACATTTATTGTTTTGAGACTTTTTGATAAAGGCCATTCTCACTGGAGATAAGTAATATATCATTGTGGTTTTGATTTGCATTTCCCTGATGATTAGAGATATTGAGCATTTTTTCATATGTTTGTTGGCCATTAGTCTGTCTTCTTTTTAAAAGTTTCTGTTCATGTCCTTTGCTCACATTTTGATAGGGTTATTTGATTTTTTTCTTGCTCATTTTCCTGAGTTCTATATCGATTCTAGGTTATCAGCCCTTTATCAGATGTGTAGCATGCGAATATTTTCTCTCATTCTGTAAGCTGTCTGTTTGCTCTTGTGATAGTTTCCTTGGCTGTACAGAAGCTTTTTTAATGTGATCAGATCCCATTTATTTATTTTTGTTGTTGCTGTGATTGGCTTTGGGGTCTTCTTCATAAATTCTTTGCCTAGGCCAATGTCTATAAGTAAGAGTTTTTCCAAAATTTTCTTCTAGAATTCTTATAGTTTCATGCCTTGGGTTTAAGTCTGTTATCCACCATGAGTTGCTTTTTGTGAGAGGTGAGAGGTGCAGATCCTGTTTCAGTTTTCTACATGTGGCTATCCAATTTTCCCAGCACCATTTATTGAATAAGGATTCTTGTCCCCAGTGTATGTTTTTGTATGCTTTGTCAAAGATTAGATGGCTGTATGAGGATGGTTTTATACCTGGGTTCTCAGTTCTGTTCCATTGGTCTATGACTCCGTTCTTGTGCCAGTACCATGCTGTTTTAGTTACTACAGCCTTGTAGCATAGCTTGAAGTTTTGATCACATTGCCCAGGGGCATGAAGGGATATATGTGAACTAGTCTACTTAGATGTGTGTTCCTTCAGGAGCAGATCAGAGTGGATCCTAGCTGCAGAGTGCTCAAGGGGCAACCCTCCTCAACCCAGCTCACATTATAGTCAGGGGAGATCTGCTGGCTTGAGGTCCTATGTGCTGGCAGAGGCCCAGGAGAAACCACGGAATAGGGGAGGGTGGAAAGGAGCAAGGCCTGCTCCAGACTGCGGGTCTTAGACAGCCCCACCCCACACCCAGACTTTTTGGCTGAGTGGGGCCATTTCATCCCTTCCCTGGCAGCTTTGCCCCAAAGCAGAGAACAGACTTTTGACCCCTGCTAACAGCTTTTGTGGAGCTTGAGGGCAGGCTCACTCAACCCAGCCTCACTCAGCCTCACTCTCCCAACTGCCCCCTGCTGAGGTGGAGAATAAGGACACACCTGGAAGTCCCAGGGCCCCACCCACCACCTGAGACACTAGGGTGCCTCTCCCAAGGAATGAGGGCTGGTTACACGAACCAAAAACAACACTGCAGCCTGCTCCTCCCAGCAAGCGCCACCTACTGACAGGGAAGTCAATTTCCACACCTTTTTACTGCATTTACTGATTCATCATAAAGAGTGTGGTCACCCACAAACACCACCTGCTGGCTCAGAGACTAAACTGGCCGCGTCAGTATCTAAATGAAAATCTAAAGGTAAGAAGCAACAGCTGCTCCAGATGGGAAGGAATCAATGAAAGAACTCTGGAAGTATGAAGAATCAAACTGAAAGCACCCCCAAAGGGGAACACCAGCTCTCTAGCAATGGACATCAACCAAATTCAGAACACTAAAATGACAGAAGAATAATTTCAAACATAAATTGTAAGAAAACTCAATGATATGCAAGAGAAAATGGATACCCAACACAAACCACTAAAAAAATCCAGGACGTGGAAGAAAAATTCACGAAAGAAATTGAAATATTAAAGAAAAATCAAATAGAGCCTCAAGAATAGGGTAGATCAAACAGAAGAAAGAATCTCAGGGATTGAAGATAACACCTTTCAATTAAATAAGTCAGTCACAGAGATAGAACAGAGAAATAAGAGAAAAGAGCAAAACCTACAAGAAATGTGGGATTATGTAAAGAGACCTAACATGAGAACTATAGGCATCCCTTAGGGCGAAGAAGAAAATATACAAAAATTGGATAAACTATTTGAGGGTACAGTGGAGTAAAATTTCCCTGGCCTTGATATCCAGATACTTAGATATCCAGGCACAAGAAGCTCAAAGGACTCCTGGGAGATTCATTGCAAACAGGAAGATACCACGACATATAATCATCAGACTGGCCAAAATAACCATGAAAGAGGCCCTCCTACGAGCTGTGAGGCAAAAGAAGCAGGTAACCTATAAAGGAAAACCCATCAGACTACCTGCAGACTTCTCAACTGAGACCTTATAACCCAGAAGAGACTGGGGCCCCATTCTCATTCTTCTCAAACAAAATAATGCCCAGCCTAGAACCTTGTACCCTGAAAAACTAAGTTTCTTATATGAAGGAGAAATAAAGACCTTCTCAGACAAGCAAAGACTGAGAGAATTCATCACGACAAGACCTGCCCTCCAGGAAGTACTCAGAACAGTGTTACACACAGATCAGCACGATAAACACTCATCGGTATAAAATCATCCAAAAGCTAAAGGTCAAAGGCCAGATACCACAATGGCTCAAGAGAGAAAATAAAGCAACAAAGTTCAACTCAACAGGCTGAACAGAAATCTGCCCCATTTATCAACTTTTTCAATAAATGTGAATGGCTTGAACTGCCCACTAAAGAGACATACGCTGGCTGAATAGATAAATATACATAAGTCAAGTATCTGCAGCCTTCAGGAAACACATCTAACCCACAAGGATGCATTTAGACTCCAGGTAAAGGGATAGAAAACAATATTTCATGCAAACAGAAGCCAAAAGAAAGCTGGCATAGCAGTTCTGATTTCAGATAACTTAGTCTTCAAATCAACAAAAGTAATGAATGACAAAGATGGTCACTATATAAAGGTGAAGAGTACAATTCAACAAGAAGACATAACAATTTTAAATATTTATGCACCTAACTCAGGTGCACCAGATTCATAAAGCAAATCCTACTTTATCTGAACAAAATGATGAACAGCAACACCCCTCTGACAGAACAGGACAGATCCTCCAAACAGAAAATGAACAAAGAAACAATGGACTTAAACAGAACTCCAGAACAAATGGACCTGACTGACATTTATAGAACATTCTACCCAAAAGCCACTGAATATACATTTTTCTCTTCAGCTCATGGGACATTCTCTAAGATTGACCATATCCTAGACCACAAAGCATGTCTCAACAAACAAAGCAAGACTCTGTCTCAAAAAAAAAAAAAAAAATAGAAATTATACCATGTATCTTCTCAGACCATGGTGGAATAAAATTAGAAATCAACTCCAACAGAAACTCTCATCTCTACACAAAGTCATGGAAACTAAACAAACTTCTGCTGAACAATTATTGCATTAAGGTGGTTTTGAAATTTTCTTTTTTGAGGGAAAAAAAAAGCCATATAGTTCAGGGATAATTTTTTTAAATCCCAAGTCATCTGCCTCATTATCCTTATAGATGCCTATCTACTTCTTCTGTCTTTAAAATTGATTCATATGTCATCTGGTTATGCTGGATAATGATCACAGTGTGTTCAACCCCAGGGCTGTTATCAAAGCCTCCTAAAGTGGTACAGAACATCAAAGAGCTGTTGACAGTCTAAAAGACAAATATAGGAACTTAATTTTTTCAACCTAGAGAAAATCCTTATAATCTATTATTGTATAGCCCCTTCAAATGGAGAAGCTATTCAATAATTCCTGGCCAGTAGCCAGGTAAGTCTTTTCCCTTTTTGGAAGTAAGACTGTCCCAATAGCATTCCTTTGAAACCCTATCATTAATATTGACAAATTTGGACTATTAGGATTATCATTTTGTGATTAAGCAATTCCTTGGTCTTTCCTAATTGGTTTCTTTATAAGAAATCGTATAAAAGACATGAAACATACATGAGCAGTTTTCTTGAACACTTGAGTCAATCCTAGTTTAACTTTGAGTCACAGAAAGAAAAAAACTTATTTGTGGAAGTTGACTGCTGTTTGAGCTGATTGCTCTAAGATGCTCAAAGTATGACCCATGGACTAATTTCATCAGAATCTCTTGGATATAAAATGTAAGATTCCTGAATCCAAATATTGGGGTAAGAAGGGGGCATATATTAGAACCACTGTATCTTAAACAAGCACCACAGGTGATTTTTATTCATACCAAAGTTTAAGAACTACTTCTCTAGAACAGAGTTACTCTTTAGTTTAAGAAATCACCTTAAGGGACCGTCTTGGTTTTGAAATAAAGCTAAGGCTTCCAAGGCTGTTACTGGATAAAAGTGGGGACAGAAAACAAAGAGCCAAATTACTTTGAGTAATAATAAGTTCACAAAATTTTGGAAAATTTCCTTGGTGGCTTTAAAGGGAGGGAGTTTTAGGAGGTCCCAGAAATTCAAAAAAATGTGGAAAAGGTCCTTGTTAGAGTGAGGGACCATAGCAACAAAGAAGCAAGATTGGGTCTGAGGAGAATGATGGCTTTGAGAAATTCTCTGTGGTAGGAATGGCCAACATTCAATGTCAAGTTGCTTCCTATTCTGTGTCTTGTTTCTTCTGCTTTTCTGGATGAGCTGTTCCATCCACAGGAAAGTGCAGTAAGCAATGGAGATGGCAACAGGATTAGGAATTCAGAGCAAGTGTTGACCGAAGCCAAGTTCCTTCCCAAGTATCCCTGGAAATGTGGAGGAAGGTTCTGGGTTTCCCAAACCTCACCAAGTCACAATTAGCCAGGACATCCTAATCATGTAGCTATCATTTATTTATTGAGCATAAATGCATGTACCAGGCATTTTCGTGCATTACATTATTTTTAAATCTGCAAAATAGGTATTTTTTATCCTTAGTTTACAGATGAGGAACTGAGGCCCAGAAAGATGGGATAACAAGCCCTAGATCAATAAATCAATCAATTAGTAATAGAGCTGAGATCCAAGCCTAGATTTACCTGACCCCAAAGCCTGTCTCTCCTCCCCTTACACTTCTCGGAGACAAACAAAAGCTTCTGGCTGCTTTAACTGTGGTGCTTCCAGGTCAGCCGCTCTCACCTCCCTCTCCTCTTCCAGACTTGCACTTGTTCCCCAACCAAAGAGAGGAGCAATAGCAATCATCTTCTCTGTAGCTCTAGTCAGAGTTAGGACCCCCACTGTTGTCCAGAGAATTCAGCCAGGACACCCCTCCCACCTCAATCTGCCATCCCATTTCTCTCCTCTTCATCACTAAACTTTTCTTCCTAAACTTCCTAAATGTCTCCACTTGCTGTTTGATTTCTTAGTCTTTCCCTCTCTCTTCAACTCATTTTTTTTTTTCAAGAACTGTGAAGGCTCTAAGATTTTATCCTCCTTGCAAGCTAATAATTTCACATGCTATGGTTTCATGGATGCTGGCAGAAGATATGGGTCTTTTGGGTGAAAGGATTATATCACTGACGGCACAGCAAGCGGCACCAATGTCATGTTCAGTCAGTTCTCTTGCTTTCCAGGTCTCACCTGGAAAACATGGAGAGGCTCAGGTGGATGCTGCACCTGCGGTGGGTTTGTGTCACCACTGAGGAACCCTAAGCTTAGGAAACCCCCAATCTTTTATAATGGGCTGCAAGAAAACCTGTTCAACCTTTATCCCAGAAGAAGACATATCTTTATTATATTGGATGGTAAACAAATGTGCCCTCTGCTCTGATGTTGGACACTATCACTATTTTCCAAGGCTGTTTGCCAAATAAACATCCTTGAAAAGATAGTCTAGAACAATAGATGTTAGTGCCTCTGTTCACAACATGTACAGAAATACTTGAGTCCCATGGAGAATAATCTCCCCAAACATTCCTGTATCTCTTTCCAGTAGTCATACAGAAGATTGCTCTCTAGAAAACGACCAGCAATCTCCTAATTTCCCAATCCAACAAGCTTTAGAGTCCTGGAAGGAACATAAAAGAACAACATTCAATCAGCCAGCAAATATTTATTGGGCACCTGCTATGTGCCAGGCACGGTGCAAGCCAAAATAGGCATGGTCTTTGTTCTAATGTAGGGAGCAACAGATATTAACCTAGTATTTACACATACTACAATGTAACTAATCTAATGTGGTAAGCCGAAAGAGGAGAAGGTACATAGTGGCAGGACAGCTGACATGAACAAGGGATCTTGAACTTATCTGGGAGGTCAGAAATGTTTTCCCAAGAATGTCCCTTTCAAGCTGAGACCTGAAGGACAAGTAAGAGATAAGATAGCTAAAAGAGAAAAGGGCATGTCCAGAGAGCCTGTGGCTGTTGAGGTCACAGTACTTTTTAGAAATTAAAAGAAGGCTAAGAAGTCTTCTGTCCAGGAAGCAAGGGGAAAGTGGTGTGAGATGAGACTGGAAAAGGCAAGCAGGAATATACCTCACATGGTCTTGTAGTGATGTAGGCCACCTTACAAACTCTAGTCTTATTCTAGATCAACGTGAAGCTATTGAAGAGTTTTATGGGAGAAGTGACCTAATCTTACTTGCTTTTCAAAAGATTATTTTGGCTGCAAAGTGGAGAATAAACAGAAGTTCCCAGAATGCATGCAGTGAGACCAAATTACATTGGTGGTGACTGAACAGAAGTAGACAAATTAAAGAGATTTTAGAAACAAATTTGCCAGGGGTTAATGCTGCAACAAATATGGAGAATGGAGATGAGGGAGATGTTAGGGATGACTACTAGATGTTTGATTTGAACAACGGGATAGACGAAGGAAAAGGAAAACGAGAAGAGTTCATAAACACAGACTAAATTTTGTAACTTTGAGACATTAAGTGCGTAATTCAGTGAAGCACTTGGCTTCAGATTTGGAATTTAGCAGAAGTGGCTGGCCTAGAGGCACATATATGGAAATCACTGGCATATAGATAACTAAAGCCATCCGTGCGAGTGATGCTGCTTAGGCCAAGAGATTATAATGAAAATAACCTAAAAGGGAAGAACCTAAAATTGATTTTTTAGGTTCTTTAACATTTAATAGCTTAGGGAAAGAGCAAGAATCCTCAAAGGAATCAGAGAAGCAGTGTCCAGCAATGTAGGAAGAAAACCGAGAAAATGCAGTGCCAAAGAAGGAAGAAGAAATGTTTAAGAAAGAATAGTGGTCAAAGTGTTGAGTATTGTTGAGAGGTCAAGAAAGATGAGGAGTAAAAATGATCCTTATTTAATTCATAAGGCAAATGAAGCACTGAGAAGTAACTTGTTCAAAGCCAACATAAATTCTTGTCCCTCTCTGTGTTCCCAGAGAACTTGTACTGGTGCACGTGCTAGGATCATTTATTAATATGTGTGTTTTATTCTCTCCACAGGACATAAATTCCTGTCTTTACTTGACTCAACCTTACAGCACTGCATGTTGTTGACCATAATCTCTAGGTCTACTTCAATGACATTCTTAAATTATGTGTTAGTCTCTTTTAAAATAGCTGTTCTTCCTCATTCTGCCTGTACATGTAGGTATGCCCCAAACATACTTTTTTAATATGTGGTTGTTTTTTTTAAATGCCATTTTTTGGCCTCCCCTCAGAACAAAGGAATAAGAATCTTGAGGGGTAGATTGCAACAAATTACTAGCTTAAAGTCTGGAAACCACTAGCTTAGTCCCAGACCAAACAGAGTTGGGCAACAATAGGGAGAAGCCACCCAATTTACCCATATTCTAATAAAATCTGATAAAATCCTCATACTTTAAAACAATATACAGTTATACTTCAGTTATTCCAAAATCAGCTTGCTAGTAATTTTGTCTGGAAGAGGGCCAAATCTGGAAGTTAAGAAAGAAAAACATCTCTCACAGGGAAAGAAATTTTGGTAGCAAAGAGCAACGAAAATATCTCAAGATACCACTTGATAGAGAGTCACTGTCCTATTTACTGACCAGAAGAAACGGAACCTCTCATTAGTTGTGGGTATAAAACATCTGATCAATCATCACCTGGAGCCACAAGAAAAGCAGCCCAGAGAGAAAAGAGTAAAAACTAAACAGTAAAGCAGAAAGAGTAAGAGCAAGGATCAGAGTGGATAAACAGGCAGATGAGAAGATGAGAAGCAGTGACAGATGCTAGAAAAGGTGATGGAGAACATTGCAAAGAGAAAAAAAGAGAGCGCCAAAATGAGGATTCTATATACTTCCGCAATCCTCTGGGACCTAAGCTATGGCCAGGGTATCACGTTTGATGGTCAGTCAGCAACAAAGGATTTCATTAACCATTGTATTCTTTAAGAATGTAGAGAGTAAGTTTATTTTAAAGGGATTTCTGTAAAATGGTTTTAGGAATCGCTATTTTAAAAGGACACACAATTAATAATCAGAAATAAAGTTCAGACATGGAGCTTGGTTACATCCGTCACCATTTTTGAAAGGTCAGTTACTGGGGTAGGAATCCCCTTCCCAGGACTACCCTCTCCTCAACTCTTCAGGAGGGAACTGTAGAAGCAACCGGCCAGCCCTTAGGCATTATTGCAGCGCCCCCAATTGCTTGAGGCTTGAGGAAATCTCTGCTGCGTTCAGTTGTAAGTCTTCGTGCTGTTATAAAAAATTAAGGTAATGGGTTTCCACACGATTTGGCCAGCGAAAAGACCATGAAATTAATCCCCCTCCCCCTGGTTTCAACTGAAGTAAAACTCTAAATATTTTTGCTTGCTATCCCGATCCCAGGCTTTAAACGTTTGGGATTGGAAACACCCAAGCCCACTTCAGTTGGCTTCCTAGTCCTTGGGGGAGTGTCTTTAAAAGCACCTGCCAGTGTTAAGTTCTGGTGCTTTCGGAAATGGGCTGACTAGGAGCGTCTCGGGGAGTCTTTTAAAATGTGGATTGAGAATTGTGTGAGTGACCCTAAGAGGGTGAATTAACTCCACTTTTCCCGAGTGGGCTCAGAGCCTGGCCGTGGCGGATGCTACGACCACGAAGGCGCAGCCAGGCCTCGGGAGAGAGCCAGGAGCCCGGGAGGGCTCTGAGCGCTCCGGGAACCCGACAAGGGCGTTCGGACGCCAAGCGCCGGCGGCTCCTCTGGGACTCGCGCTCCCGGGAGAGACCCGCGGCGCAGGGAGGGGGCTCCGAGTGCCGGCCGGTCGGGGGCGCCGTCGGCGGGGCTCGCGCAGCCGCACTCGGCACGCCGACTGCGGGCTCCTCCTCCCGGCTCCGTAGTAAGCATGGCGGCGGCAGCGTTCGTGGTCCCTCGGGTGAAACAGAAAGCGGGAGCTACACGGAGAGGGAGCGAAGAGCGGGGCTGAGGCGGCGCCGTCACTGCCGGGAAACAACCTCAACAGTCAGCGCGCCAACGGCCGCGGCGACCCCGAGAGCTGGCTCTGCAGCTGAGGTAGAGAGAGAACGATCAGGAACCCGAAGAAGAGGCGCTAAGGGAGCCGCCTTCCTCTGCATCAGAACGGCGTGAGTCGGAGGTGAGAGCCTGGGCACTCCCTCCGCAAAAGGGGGACATCGAGCTGCCCCAGCCCCGTCCCGCCCCGGAGCAGGCTCCGCGAAAACCGTTAGGCTGGGGCTGGGGGCCGGGGCACCGGGCAGGGTTCGGCCCCGTCGAGGGGCCCGGCCCACCCTGCTGTGGGCAGAGGAGGAGTGGGACCGGGGCCGGGACCCGTCAAGTTGTCTAGCACCTGCTGGGCCGAGCCTCGCCGGGACGCGCTAGCGGTGGCGCAGCCGGGGGCGCCATCCAGCCCGAGGGAGGCGGTGCGGGGGCCGGGCGGCCCTCCCTTCTGTCCCCCGCCTCCCACCCGGCGGCCGGCGGCCGGCGGCGAGCCGCGTAGCTCCGGAGGGCTCGTGCGGGTGGAGGAGGGTTGGGAGGGCGGGTGCGGGGTCCTCCGGGCGTCCGCCAAGCTTTCGGCTTTGGCCACCGGGCAGCTGCAGAACTTGAACGCTTTTCTGGAGGGAGTTTCCCCCCGGCGCTCATCCTGGGGTTAAAACCTCGAAAACCCGCCCTTCTGTTTGATCCTGTGTGGCTACTGCCACTACCTGGCAGTTCCTCTCTCTGGGTGAGTTAACCACCTGTTCAGTTGAGAGGTGGACTCGAGGCTGCAGTCCTCGCCCTGTTTAACAACCTGGATCATCGAACTTTTGACACGGCTTTGGAAGGACGTCATGTGTTAGGTAAAGGAAAATGGATAAATAATTTCGTCGTCAAATTGTGATTAGAAAGGGGGCTGTTTTAATGAATGTGATCGTATAATCGTTCTTTTGTTAAACTGTTAGCGTTAAAAGCCTTGGGATATTTCAGAGGGGGGAATGTAATGGTTGGTTGCTCAAGGTGCTGGGGTTGTGAATTAGACATTTTCTTTTATGAGATTTTACGTAGGTTCCTTTGGACACCTTTGTGGCTGACCATCTATTAACTAAGAATCACAGGCTCACGATTTTTTTTTTTCTTTTTGCGGTATAATCCTCATTATGTGTTCACTGTGGACTTTTAAAACTGAGCAACATAATTATTTTGCTTCTTACTGTGGTGTGTTTTTAGTTCTTGAAACCAAAGTGTATGTTTTTCTGTATCGTAGAAATGAATAACAGTTGAACTCCTACTATAATATTTTATCACCATGCTGTTACCAACACCAGTACTAAACATATGCCACTCTGGAGTTTGAGCCATATGTTAGGCAGAAACGAATTGAGTTTTGTGGCGCTGATCATGTGTTTGGGTAAATGTTTAGTTTTTGTGTATTCGCTAACTATGTAATTCTTGTCATCTTGTAAGTTTTCTTTAAATCGCCTAAAAATATTCAAATGAAATGAGTCCTTTGCCTTTTTATAAAGTGTTCACTGAAACAGATGGTGGGCCTAGGAGAAAACAGTGATGAGGGATTTTTAACACATCTTTTATAAAATATAACCTAAAATTTTGCTTTTCGATTTTTAGTCTACTAATTCTTGCTATCACTAATAATACGAATTAGTGGGAAGAAGGGATGATGACTTGACAGGAAAAATCATGTTAAAATTTTTATATTAAATTTTATATTAAAGATTTTTTAGCACTATTACATTAAATTTTACTGTTTCTTCTTTCCTTTATAGATTATCTGTCAGTTTTTTGTGTGTAGGTTAACTGGAAAATTTTTTATCCTAGGCTGTCTACGTTTAGCCACCTGTATGCTTCTGAATTAACTCCATTTTCCCTTTTGTCTGAATCCTCCAAATCATTGAATGTTCAGGAAAAATAAAATTCTGAACATTAACACTGGCCCCAGTCAAGCATAATTATAAGGGTAATTTGCTTCTCCCAAATTAATGACATATATTTGAAAAAACAGATTCTATGATAATCTTCTTTTGGTGACATCTGTGTCATCACTTCCTCTCTTCATGTGAGTAATTGAGAGCTGGTTTATTTTACTACGCATTGAATGATTACATTTTACTTGTCAAATTTCTACAATATAATATTAAGCATATTTTATTGCTAATTAGAAAATTTGTTCCTCTGCCCCTACCAGCCAGACGTAGGTAAGGGCTGAGAGATTCTATAAAACCTACAAAAAAGAGGGAATGAATGATTAATATTCTCATTGTCTTTTGTAGTTTTACCTAGGTAAAGAGCATTTAATTTATAATTTGTCCATTTTTGGTTTAGACTCATGGGTTATATATGTATGATTGTTTTAAAACATTTTTTTAAATGTTCATACATCCAAGGCTTGTACACCTTATAATTTGCCTACATTTTTAAAATACAATTTGATGAAGTAACCAAAAGGGTTTTTTTTTTCCTTTAAATGTTCTTGGTGCATTTTTCCATAAAAATGAGTCTAGATGGTATCTTTGAGAGTGATATAGGAATATGCACATGATTTCCAATTTTATTGGCCAGGTAATCGATAAATGATTGGTGTTTTTGTTTTCCTTCTTTCATTAGCAATCTCTAGCAGACTTCAAATAAATTCACAATATTATAACTCCAGAGATTTAGAATACTATGCATGTCTATTCCATTGTCTTGTACTGCTTCAGTTTATCACATTGCAAAACAAGAAATATGGCCCCCATGTGTATCAATGTCAAGAGCTGCTTGTCAACAGAAAATTAGTGGCTAATAGTGTTGAAAGGCAAATTTTGTTCTTTTATGTGTATTATAAGCTTTGATAATTTTCTTATTATTTTGGTCTTATTTTATTTCAGAGAATTATTCAGGGATCTCTTTTTATCTCTTTATTCTTATCTTTCTATCCTCCCACTATTTTGATTTTGCTTGTCTTTAATATATACTTTCTAAGTTTGCAGTGTAGCTTGTGATCTACAAGTTCCTTTATGGGTATCATCTTTTGATATTTCCAATCACTTATCACCCATTACCGGTCCTCAGGCTATTTTTTTCTCCAAGATAGAGAAGTGTACTTGAGAGATGGCATGTGCTCACAGGATGATGAGCTATTGTTAAAGTGGGGATACAAACACAGTCTAATGTGCTTCTTCCTTCAGGTAGTTTACAAACGAGTTAGGAATACTAGACTAATACAAAGGGGAGAAGTCATTAGCAAAATATATGAGATGGCATTATTAAATTTTGTGGTACCAACTGTAATTTAAAGGAAAGTGAGGCCAGTGAGGGCTAGAACCACCCTGCGAGGCATTTGAAGGAAGTCAGACTTGAAACTTCGGAGGGATTTAGATAGCAAAGGGAAAGACATTCCAAAAGAGATTGGCAGAGTTGGAAGTAGTAGGAAAGAGACTAGTTTGAGAGCATCCAAGGACAAATGTTAGGAGGAAGGAAGAAAGACGTTAGGTAGAGATTTTAGCTAAGCCCCAGGGCATGGTCAGAAGAGGAATAGACAGGGCTGGACAAGACAGTTTGGCTGTATCATTAGGAACCTATCACTGAAAGAACTATACATCTACTTTGACTTTGACGTATTAATAGTTTAAGCTTTATGTATAATGGATAGATTATATGTATTGGTTTATATAGCTTAGATTAGGGGTCAGCAAACTTTTTCTATAGAGAACTAAGGGATAAATATTTTAGGCCTTCCAGGCCATTTATAGTCTCTGTTGAATATTCTTTATTGCTAGTTTTTTTACAATCTTTTAAAAATATAAAAAACCATTCTTAGCTCAAGGGCCAAACAAAAACAAGCCATCTGTGAACTGGATTTGGCCAGTGGGCCTAGTTTGCTGACTCCTAGCTAATAATTAGCTAAGTAATTGTCCATATAGCAAGCACATACTGTGAAATATCTTCTATCGTTTTGTCTACATGATTGTTTGGTGTATTTTATGACTATCACATATATTTTTTGTTATGTAATACTAAAAGTAAAGAAAATATTGCAGACATAAGTACTGCTGTAATTGTTATTTTGTTATTTTGTGGCCAAACCTCTAGCAAGAGCCTAGAATAGGTCTCAGAACTAGGAAGTGAAAGAAGAAAAGCCTTTGAGCCAGGCCTTACAGGAGTGAAAATAGCTACACAGTGGCTTGATTTAGAATTTGTATAAGGTTAGGTATAGCAACTGCCTATGCTGGTTTTACATTTTTTTAAACTACAGCTGGCACCTTAGCTAGGGTGCTGTGTCCTGTAAGTGACAACTGGGGAACAAGCAGTAGGAAATCTTGTTCTTCAGAGTAGTCTAGGATGAGTTAGTGAAGGGACAAACAGTGGAATCTCCTGCAGTAACGCCAGGAAGAATCACTGTGTTATGGAACAGTCTAATAATTAATATTTGCATTAATGAGCTTTAGTTGTGCAGATTAAGACAGGGAAAAAGGACCTAGAAATCTTAAAAAATTTTAAAATATTTCCACTAAGATTATCAGTTATTTTGAAAATTCATTTATATGAAGCATCTCTTTCATGTTTTTAAATTTATAGATATGTATTTCTAAGCAATTATTTTTCCTTTAGCACACTGTAGTTCAGGTACCATTACCAGGTGAATAGTGGTGCCTCAGGTTATGGCTGCATGAATCAGTTGGCTAGGTTTACTCTATATTTTGTGGCCTCAAAAAAAGCAAGAATATTGCATAAGAGTGTTCTTTGATTCAGCTGGCATTAGTAAATATGTTCTTTATATCAGGGTTGGTATTAAGCACTAAAATAAGTAAAGATGTTTAAGATAGGGAGTTGCCTGCATAGCATCAGTGGTGTTTCCTTTTTCCTGTTAAGAACATTAAAATCAACCAAACAAAACAAAACCACAAAACTTAACTTTTATACTTTTGTTTATTATTAGCATTTTTCATACTTTGTAAGTATATATACAAGCTTAAGTTTTAAGGCAATATAAACCTTTGCAACTAATTTTCAGCCTTCATAAACTGCTACCTACTAAAACTGTGACTTTTTAAATTTTGCCTTAAGGAGAAATTCATGCCCTTTCCCTCCTTTTGTCAATGCTTGAAACAACCTCACCATTCCAGTTGTTTCTGTTTGCAAAATAGAAGATAAAGTACCTTGGATGATGATTCAAAAGTCTAGATCCTAGTTCCAGCTTCATCACTTATTAGCCATATGATTCCAGGTTAGTTTTTTCCAATCTTGATTTTCTTCTAGTCCTTAAAATGGAGAATAATATCTATCCTGTTTTCCTCACAAATATTGTGAGAACCCAAAGAGATGTTGGAAACCGTGAGGATTAAAGTATGTACCATATACTTTACGTTAATACTACTATATTGGAAGCAATACAGCCTTTTTTAAAAAATAAATAAGACCAGAAATCTTGAGTTCAAGCCTTATCCTCCAAAGTTCTGTAAACATAGTATGTTTTTTCCAATAAACATTTAGTTTACCGAAAAGTTTTAACTGCTTTCTTGGCAAACAAAATGTGTATAAAAACTTCCATTCTTATTAATCTTTCAGTACTGTTCATATCCAATGCCTCTGTCCCTTTTTGCAAGGGAAACTGATCTTCTATTTCAAACAACTTCAGCTGTTCTTTCCATAGTGGGGTAAAAATATGCAAAACATGCATTCCTTATGGTTTTCTTTTTTTCAAGGGGAAGACTATTTCTGTATCTATAGTAATAAGATCTACTTGAATTCTCATTGGATTTTAGGCCCTATACTTGGTTGTTTTTAAAAATCCTACATAAACCTGCCAGATAAATGGTGGTACTCTCATTTTACAGATGAAACCGTACCTCTGATTGACTTCCAAATCTCTTCCTCCCTCACTTCTTGAGATCTCTATGTGCTATGTGCTCAAAATACAAAGCAAGTATGATGTATACTTAGAAATAAACCTTGATGTAAATTCATTTAAATTTGATAAATTAGATTGTGTGCTAATCGGGCCCTATCAGAAATACTGAAACGCACATTTTTTGTTTTTCTTTCTCAGAATCCACATTTTAATGTATATTTGGACAGAATTCTTTAAAAAAGTTATGTGATTTCTTCACTATCTGATCCCCCAGTGAGAGGTTACTTTAATTGATTTATGTATATAGTTTACTTCAGTAAACCTACCGCTATATAATTTTGGAGGCAAAAAAATCTTCCTACTTCTCCAGGGGTTCTAAACAGATACATAGTTTAGTACATTTTAAAGCAGAGTTTAGAATTTTCTTTAAAAAGTTATATGCTTTGTTTCACAGAAATATGTAACAATGACTTTTGTTGAAATCTAGCTTGAAGGCATAGTCATTTCATTTATACTAAAATCAGTTTTTTTTAAGATTTGCTAAATAAAAAGAAAAGTGAAAACAATGTATAATTTGTGATTTCATTATGTTTAAATTTTCTAGATTTTTTGGTTTTCTTAAGACAGCCATTCTCATTATGGCTTTATTCTTAAGACTTGATTTTTCCATGTACTATTTTCATTTGCAATATATACTTTTTAAAAACATTTTAGTATAATAGTTTGTGAAGTACCTTTTTGTTTCTTTAGTAACTTTTAGAACCAGCTATTTCTGATACTTCAGATCAGTATTCCTTAAATGCCATAGTATGCCAAAAGTTTTATCTTTTTATCACTTGAACCTTATTAAAACTGACCTAATGTATGTGATAGAGTAGACTTTAGGTAAAACATAGGGACAACTGTCCCTCTAACCATCTTTTAGGCTGCTTTTAGGCTAATATCCCAATTCTAGATATTAAAATCACACCGCAATTATTATTGCACTAATTATAATCTCCTTTGTCTGTCTTTGAGAGTCCATACCCTGTTGATATCCTGTTACTATATCAATTCCTACTACTTTCCAACTTTGTAGTATAGTGTAAAGAGCATATGTTTTACATTAGGTGGAGATAGATTTGTTTGTTGGCTTCTTCCCAATACTGGCTATGTATAAACATGAGCATGCTACTTTACCTGTGTGAGCCTTAGTTTCTTCATTTTACAGTAGAGTAATAGTAGTAGCTATCTCTTAGAATAGTCTGTTGCTAATACAAGGATTAAAAAATAGAGGCCATTTAACATGGCAAGTAAAATGCTTATCATAGGATATTTATATCTAGAACTTTGACAGACATCTCTAATCATTTTTACTCAGGTATCCTATTCTTATTCTCATTGTTCATTTGTCCATCATTTGTTGAAATCTTAAAATGACCTAGATACTTAGGATGTCACAAAAATGAGTATCATATTCCTTTCTCTCTAGGAATTCACAGACTAGGATAGGGTAAGAGATAATGACTTGTAAATAAACACACATTTTTAAATTAAAAGTCAATAAAATACCTCTTCTCCTGCCTCTCTTCACTTGTGTAAGTCCTTCTTGTCTTTCAGTACTTAATTGCCATATGTTTCCGTAATGCAGATTATCTGGATGGTATATATAACATTGTAGTGTATATATATTTTTTACTTATCTATGTCACTACTGGACTGTGAACTCCTTAAGTTTGAACAATACTGCTGGGGTTGGCAATTTTTTTTGATATAGGAACAGATAGTAAATATTTTAGTCATTTTGGGCCACATAGGCTCTGTTGCAACTACTTAAACTGTGCTATAGGAGCAAAAAACAGCCATAGATAAATTATAAACAATGGGAGTGACTGTGTTCCAGTTAAACTTTATTTACCAAATATAGGCAGCAGGCCAGATTTGGCCTGTAGGCCTTAGTTTGCCAACCCCTGCAATGCTGTATTCTGTGTACCTGGCAAATACAAGACACTCAGTAAAAATATAATTAATATGTATTAAACACTTTTTATGTCCTAGGTGCTATTCCAAACAACTTGACATGTATCAGTTTACCTTAAAACAACCCTCTGAGGCAGATACTATTGTCACCATTTTCAAAACGAGGAAACTGAAGCACAGATGAGTTAAATAACATGCCTAAGATCATACAACTAGTTAGTGAAAGATCTGGGATTGGAGCCCATACATTCTAACTCCAGAGGCCTGGGCTTCTAACTGTTAAATCATATCAGTTCTCATATGTTGAGTCCAGGAATGTAATGATGATTCAGTGTTAGGAAACATATTAATGTAATTCACTATACTAGTAGATTAAAGGGGAAAAATATATGATTAGAGTGCCATGGCATCAGCCTAGCTAACAACAACCTCAAACTCCTGGGCTCAAGAGATCCTCCTGTTTCAGCCTCCCCAGTAGCTGGGACTACAGGCGTACGCCATGACGCCTGGATAATTTTTCTATTTTTAGTAGAGACGGGGTCTCGCTCTTGCTCAGGCTGGTCTCGAACTCCTGAGCTCAAGCAGTCCTCCCACCTCAGTCTCCCAGAATGCTAGGATTACAGGCATGAACCACCACACCCAGCCCCTAGTAACTCTTAATTAATAAGAACCTTACAAAGGGTTACTACCAGAAACCTATATCAAATGTCAGTGAAATATTAGAAGCGCTTTCATTAAAATAGGAACATAGCATTAGTCCAAATGACTTAGCCAGTACATTAAGAAACAAAAATAATAATTCACCTCTAAATACTGGGGGAGAAATATATCACTGTTATTATTTACAATTGATGTGATTGCTTACTTAGACAATACAAGGTGGTCAATTAAAATGATTGGAATTAAAAAAATGATTTCAGCCTGGGCACAGTGCTTCATGCCTGTAATCCCAGCACTTTGAGAGGCTGAGCCAGGAGGATCAGTTGAGCCCAGAAATTTGAGGTTGTAATGAACTATTATGGTGCCATTGCACTCTAGCCCAGGTGACAGAGCGAGACCCTGACTCAAAAAAAAAAAAAAAAAAGGTAAAAAAAGAACAAAAAATGATTTCAGTGAACCAACAGGCATAAGATAAACTTAGAAAATTCGTTAGCTTTCTTATACATTAGTAAGAACCACTATGAAATACAATAAGAAAAAGCAGAAGCCTAAACTATAAAATACTTCAGAAATTTTTAAACTGTATCTTATTAATAGCTATATAAAGAAAACCACAAGAAGATGTGAATGGATAGAGGAGTACTGTGTTTCTGAATTTGTCAATTTGATACTATAGAAATGGCAGTTTTCATTAAATTAGTCTGTAATGTGAAAGTAGTTATAATGGGAAATTCAACAGGATTTAAAAAACGGAATTTGACATATTGGTGGCTCAAATTTTGAGAAAGGGGCATGCAAAGAATGGATAAGTAAATTTTAAAAAGAAGTGTAACAAAGGGGAAGAGACCCATTAAAAATCAAAACATATTGTAAAATTACAATTATTAAAATAATAAGATATTTGGAGTAGGAGTAGGCATGTTCATCAAAGGAACCAGAATAAAGAATTCAGGAGAAGATCCAAGGATAAAGAAGAATTATGTGATAGACTAGTGAGTAATGGAAGAACTAGTCTATAAATGGTGTGGGACAATTGTCTTACCTAGTTTGAGTAAAGATAATTAGGTACCCACTTCATGACACTTTCAAAACTAAGTTCCAGATGGACTAAATTATCTGCAAATAAAAAACAAAATGACAGAGGTTTTAAAAGTAAAGTAAAAAAAACAATTAGAGCAAAGAAGATCTTTTAAGTGAGACATCAAACTTAGATGCTATTTAAAAAGGCAAGCAGTAGACTGGGATAAAATATTGGACATGCAATAATAGACAAAATTAATATTTAGAGTATATGGTTTACCTGCAAATCAATATGAAAAAGATAACTTGGTGGAAAATGGGAAAGAATGTAAGCAGGAAATTGTTAGAAGTAAAAATATAGATAGCCTATAAAGCTTTGAAAAGGTATTTAACCACACCAGTAATCTCAGAAGTTTAAAACATCAATGAGATATGATTTATAATAAATCTTTGCTAGTAAAATTGGCAAAAATTGGAAAACCTTAATAATAGTGTGAAACTGGAAAGTAGGCATTCATATACTTTTTTTTTTGAGACAGAGTCTTGCTCTGTTGGCCGGGCTAGAGTGTCATGGCGTCAGCCTAGCTCACAGCAACCTCAAACTCCTGGGCTCAAGCAATCCTTCTGCCTCAGCCTCCCCAGTAGCTGGGACTACAGGCATGAGCCACCATGCCTGGCTAATTTTTTCTATATATTTTTAGTTGTCCAGATAATTTATTTCTATTTTTAGTAAAGATGGGGGTCTCGCTCTTGCCCAGGCTGGTCTCGAACTCCTGACCTTGAGCGATCCTCCCGCCTCGGCCTCCCAGAGTGCTAGGATTACAGGCGTGAGCCACTGCGCCCGGCCCATTCATATACTATTGAACAGAGTATAAATAGCTTAATTTTCTTAGGAGGAAAGTTTAGCAATATCTATCAATTTAAAATGTGCGTACTTCTGAACCAAAAGTTTTATTTCTATATATCTCTAATACAGAAATGCTATTGTATGTTCATATAAAATATTACATGATTATTCCCTGCAAAGGAAGAAATGTATGAAGGAAAACAGGAAGTAATCTGAATATTAGAATAGTTAAATTATGGCATGCCGTTACCCTGGGTATTAGGCACTCATGAAAAAGCATGAAGTAGCTATAGATGTACTTCTTTAGGAAATTCTTAAGATATTTTACGTGAATGAGCAAGACCCAATACCATACAATGCACAAAAGGAATATATGTGATTTCGTTTATGTAACAGCTACTCCCAGAAAACCTAATATACAGGTTAAGTGCAGAGAAAAAGACTGAAAGGGTACACACCACAGTTGTTAGCTGTAGAAAGGGAAGTTGGGGGCAGGAAAGAGTTAAAAATAACGTTTGTATATTTTTAAATATGAGCAAGTACAACTTTTGTGATGTAAAAAATGTGATAAAACATAAGGGCGTTTGTTATCATTGGTCCTTATTAGGACCATACCTTCTGGTTGGACAGCTTTGATGTATGTCTGTTTTCCCTGTTCAGTTTTTAATAGCACCCTTCACTTGAAGAAGCTTCCCAGTTGGTGTCTGAAGTTATTGTTGGTGCTTTTAGAAATAGCAATTCAGTATACTATTGGGTCTGAAGCTGTGTTAAAATAGGTTAAAGAAATGGGAGTTGTACCAGTGATTCAAAACCTTTGTAACCATAACTGCCAACCAAGACAATTTTAGTGCACTTTATTTTCAGAATTTCTGTTATAAAAGCATTTTTCTTCTTTAAATATAAAATTGTAATTTTGAATGTAGTTGTTTTCAAGTCCCATATGTCTTGACATTTTGATTCCGCTCCCCTTTAATATTAGAACCTAATATTTTAAGACAGTTGATGCTAGAGGTCAGGAGAGGAGTCAGCAGCTTGAGAGAAAGACTGTAAATAAAAGGAAGAGTAAAGAAAATAAGAAGGGAGAAGATGAGTATGTTTAAAGGCAATAATTTTTAACCCAGGTATAGTCGTAGATTTATAAACAAAGAGTCTACTCAGCTCAAAAAGAGAGGAGTTTAAAATACTGGGTTTTACAGACAAATTTCTTACAGAAAATAAGGAAATGTTTCTTGATTTTCTTATGATAAAATTCTCTATTTGGAAGGAATTAATGAAGGAAACATGGTAAATATGGTAAATTTATAGTAATATAATAGCTTTTACACAGGAATTCAAACCCTTCTGTTGTGAACTTAGATGCCACAGTGTTACTGTGGCCAGAAAATATACAGATACTGCTTGCTGGTTTGGTCTTTAGTAAAGTCACTCTGATGAATGTAACCTAGAATTTGAAGTTGTAAAAGAGCAAAGTTAACAATCTGTAATATAAAAGCTAGTACTTCTGAAAAGGGCAATAAAATATTTAGAGATGAAAATAGAATTATTCCAGGTATAATTACCTTTTGGCTCTAAATGTAGCATATGTGCTTTGAAGACTTCAGACACCTAGAGCTATACTATGGGGTTTAAGAAGATGGTTACTTTTTTAAATATCAGTCTTTTGTGCACACTATCAATCCTTTAATGGATTGGGATTGATTTCTTTGTTTCTATAGTTTCTTAACTGCATGTATTTTTGTGATGTATTTTTGATCAAGATTTCCTTTGAAGTCTTGTTTTAACAAGATTTTTGTATTAGTATTAGGGTGTAATTTCTTAGCAGAGAAATGGAGGTTGTATCTTTTAAATACTTAATTAAATTAAGTTATGTTTAGTATATCTGACTAAGGAGGGTAATGACAATGGTTCTCAATGCCCCCTCACTTTTAAAACCTTGTTTTACTTAGGGAGCATAAAAGAGTGAGGACCACACATCCTACTCATATTACCCCTTCTGCCTTTCCAGTGAACAATGAAATTGGAGAAGAATAAGATAAATAACTTACAGTAATTTGTTGCTAGCAATCTGTATATATTATTGTTTCCCTTATAAGGCTATAACTATGTATACTTGCTTTTATGAGGTTAAACTATATGACATTGCTGATACTGTAAAGTTTTTGACCTTAAATGACAATTTCATATAGTTCAACCTATTACATGGCTGTAATAACTATGGCTGTAATAACTGCCCTATATATAAAAATATATACGATTGCACTTACATGAAAATACATTGTAAGTTATTTAAATAGCATCAGTTCATAAACAGCACATCACTGATGAAATGTCACCATACAAGTCAAATTGGAACGTTTATAAATACACCTACTTTAGCAACAAAGGTAAAAGTAAAACCGAAAATAGTGTAGATATGTTTCATTGTATAATATGGAAATAAACAAACTTCTCCAGAATCTAAATTGAATATGAAAATAAAACTAAAATGTGGTAATTTATAATTGAAAGGTTTATAATAATTTATATCTAAAAGCTATCAGACTTGAAAACCATGATGAGTTGAAGACAGCACAGAAACCAGGGCCATTTGAAGAGAGCAGTGATGACAGAGCTACAGATAACAAAGTATTCTTACAAATTGTGGGACTCCTGTGTTGCATGGCAGCCAAATGTCTTAGTAAAATCCTGAATTAGAGGCCTCACTATACTCCAGAAATGTATTAATTTTAGTTTACAGATGACACATTCAAATAAGAACTCACTCTGCAAGTTGCTAGTAAGTAACTCTTAGTCTTAATACAGAAATAAAAGCTAAGGAATTGTGTGTCATTTGCCCAAAATAAATAACTTTAATTTTTCTGTTAGTTCAGGACATATCGAGAGCACACTACACTGGCTTCTAGTGGTGAACCCTGTACCATACTTTCAAATAAATCATACTTTTAAAGCATAGCCATTTGAGTCCTACTCTTGATAAATTTATTCACCTTTCTACTGTCCATTGGGTACATTAAAAATTAAGAATAGTGAATTCAGGTCCCTGTCAAGATGGAGTAAAAGGGACTAGATTTACTTTTCTGCTTGAAACAACTAAAAAAATTAGATACAATACATGAAACAGTAGTACCAAAGGCATTAGACATCAGGCAACAAAAGGAGGAAAACAAGGCAAGCCTTATGACTGGCCCAGCTTACTGCCTGGAGAAAGTTTCCAGGACACAATGGAGGAAGAGGGAACCCAGTTAAGTCCCAGTGGACTTCCTGATTTGAGGTAATAGAGCTGACAGTCCAGGAAATCCAAGGCAATTAAAGTTTACAGGGCAGGGTATCAGAGAGAGAGGGAGAGCTGCACAGAAAAAGAACTTCAGAGATCTGGAGCAGGTTCCCATTAAGTATTCAGCCAAGTACTCATAAATGTGTACACATAAGGATGCTGTCCAGGGCTGAGGAAAGAGCTGCCTAAAAGGATTGTATAGAACAGCATTCAAGCTCATGCAGGGCCAAAAAATGTACCTATTCTTGCTAGCCAGAGTAGAAAGCTTCATAATTCACAAGGCATTTGGTAGAGTACTCTGGAGAATCTTGCCTTAGTAATGGGGAAAAATTGACTATAGACTAAATGTAACTCTGGTCCTGCCTAACATATCTTCAAAGCACATCCCAAAAGGATCCAACTATTTCCTAGTCACTTAGCCACATCTCTGAACAAAACTCAAGATTATTTATAGGAATACAGAAATATACAACAGCCATGAAAGTGATGTTTATAATGTCTGACATTCAGTTAAAATTACTAAGTCTGGAAAGAAGAAGGAAAATACAAACCATAATGAGGAGAAAAACCAATCACTTGAAAGTAGCCTTCGAATGACACACAAGATTAATTAATAATCATTAAAACAGTTGTGACTGTTGGAGAATCCAAAGGAAAGATTGAACATGTTAAGTAGAGATATCTGTTAGATAAATATTACAGTGTCAGAAATAAGACACACTAGATGGACTTAATGGCATGTTAGACATTGTTGAAGAAAAGATTAGTGGACGTAAAGACATAGCAATAGAAACTATATAAAATAAAAGAGAATTTTTTTAAAAGATGAATCAGCAAAGTATTTGAAGAAATAATGATCCAGAATTTTCCAAATTAGATAAAAGTTATAAACCAAAAAGCACAATAAGCACAAGAAAGATGAATAAAACTGTACTAAGGAACATCATAATCAAATCACTTAAGTGATAAAGAGAAAAAAAAAAAATCCTAAAAGCAGCCAAAGGAAAACAGAACAAAGATAAGGGTGACATCAGATCTCTCATCAGAAACTATGTAAGCTAGAAGACAATGGAGCAATATCTTTAAAACGTTTTTTAAAAAACTGTCAACCTAGTATTTTTTGCCCAGTGAAACTGTCTTTCAAAAACAAAGGCAAAATAAAGATTTCAAACATTCAAAAGCTGAAAGAATTCATCACTTTTGGTACTGCATTAAAAGACATGTTAAGTGGAGTCCTTCAAGCAGAAGGAAAATTAAACCACATGGGAACATTGACCTACACAAGGAATTCAGGGTACCAGCAATGATAACTACATGGGCAAATATATATACAATATTTTTCTTATTAAACATCTTTAAAAGACGGTTGACTGTTTAACATAAAAATGATGACAATGATTTTAGGATTTATAATATATGTAAAAGTTAAATGTACAATAACAACAAAAAGCCCAAAAGGGGAGAAATTGCAGATTTGTTGTTGTAAGGTTCTAATACTTGAAGTAATATAATATTACTTGAACACAGACTGATAAATAAAAGACATGCATTATAAACCATAAAGGAAACACTAGAGCAACAAAACAGAGAGTTATAGCCTATAAGCAAACAAGACAGATGAAATGGTATAGTAAAAAATAATCTAAAACAAAGCCGATAAAGCAGGAAAAGGGAACAGAAAACACCGGGCACATCAGCACCTGAACTCTACCTCCCCCCTTCCCCATGGAAAAATTGTCTTCCATAAAACTAGTCCCTGGTGCCAAAAAGGTTGGGTAGCACTGACATATGGAATAAATAGCAAACAAATAGCAAGATGGTAGATGTAAACCCAATCATATCAATAATCACATTACATATAAATGGTATAAACACCTCAATTAAAAGGCAGAGATTATTGGATTAGATTTTTAAAAATAAAGACCCAAGTATATCCCATCTACAAGAAATCCACTTTAAATATAAAGACACATATAAGTTAAAAGGATGAAAAAAGATATACCATACCAACACTAAGAGAAAGCTGGGATCACTATATTAGATCAGAAGTTAGGTGACAGAACAACGAATATTACCAGAGATAAAGAGGGTTATTTAATAATAATAAAGAGATTAATTCATTAAGAGGACATACAATCCTAAATTTTTATGCATCTGATAAAAGAGCTTCAAAGACATGATAGAACTGCAAAGAGAAATACAGAGGCTCTTTGACTTATGATGGGGGTATGTCCCAATAAACCTATAATAAGTTAAAAATTTCGTAAGTCAAAAATGCATCTACTACACCTAACCTGCTTAATGTCATAACTTAGCCCAGCCTACCTTAAATGTGCTTATGTCACTTAACATTATCCTACAGTTGGGCAAAATTATCTAACAAAAGCCTAATTTATAATAAAATGCTGAATATTTCATGTAATTTATTGAATACTGTACTGAAAGTGAAAAACAGAATGGTTGTATGAGTACTCAGTGTATGGTTTATACTAAATGCATATTGCTTTTGCACTATCATTAAGGTCAAAAAATAGTAAGTCAAACCATAAGTCGTGGACTGTGTACACAAATATGCAATTTTAGCAGCGATCTTAATACTATTCTGTCAATAATTAATAGAACAAGTAGAATGTAAAGCCTGAAATTAAAAAATTCTTGAAGAAAACATAGGAGAAAATCTTTGTGAGCTTGGATTAGGTACAGCACCAAAAGAGCCATTCATAAAATAGCAAATCGATAAACTGAACATCATCATTTAAAACTTCCGCTCTTCAAAGACATTGGTAAGAGAATGTAAAAATAAGGCACAGACTGGGAGAAAAATATTTGCAAATCACTTATCTGATAAAGGACTTATATCCAGAATATATAAAGCACTATCAAAACTCAGTAATAAGAAAGCTGAATAACAAAGTGGGCAAAAGAATTGAACAGATAAACAAAAAGATATATGGATAGCAAATTATCACATACATCGTTAGTCATGAAAATGCAAAGGCTAGAATTACAAATAGATAGTAGGAAAATTTGGAGGGTGATGGGTAGGTTCATTATCTTGATTGTGCTGATAGTTTCACAGATGTATTCAAGTGTCAAACTTTATCAAATTGTATACTTTAAGTCCTTATCTTTCAGAGATACATATTGAAATATTTGCAAATGCAATTATGGAATCTCCTGCATATGTTTCAGAACACTACAAGACAGAAAGAAGTGGAAGCTAGTATAGATGAAACTAGACTAGCCATGAGTTGAAATGGTTGAAGTGGAATGATGAGTGCATTGGGTTCATTATACTGTTATGTTTATTTTGATGTACGTTTGAAATTTTCTACCATAAAAAGATTTTAAGAAAAAGATACAGGTTAAATTTAACTTTTACAACATGCTCTGAAAACTTAATTACTTATTGTACTTATTATAATGTTTATATGGGGAAATATTTTCCAGATATATCTAACTTCTAATGAAATGTTGGAAGGCAGCCTATTTCTTAGTTGAAGACTGCCTCTTTTTTTTTTTTTTTTTAAAGCATAATACTCCTAGTTGTAGTCTTTTCTTGTACTAAATCTTGTACCAGTGTTTCTTTTGTACTTCCGATGTCCAATGTCCAAAGAAATGAAAAAGTGAGCACTGGGGATAGAAAGAAAAACAAAGAGCAGGATAATTATAAGTCTTTTGATTAATAAAGTCTGGTCTTATTTTTTATTCTGTTTTATATCATTTAAAATGATTGATAGCTCTCTCTCCTTACCATCCTTCTCTTCCCCTCTTACTTTCTCTGTGAATATAAATTTCTTTTATAAATATAGAAGAACAAAGGAAAATTGCCCATTATATCTTCATAAAAATTCAAATTAAGATGTAGAAATTTAAGGTGAACTGAAATAATGGATTTAATAAGAGCCATTTTTCTGAAGTACAGTTAATGTCAAAGAGTGTAATTCAAAGAATTAATTAGCCTTGCAAAATATAAAATAATCTAATATCCTGTTCTTATTGTTATTTAAAATCTGCGACATATTTGTTTTAGGTTTCCGATAAGAAATGATAGGATGATTTTGCAGAGTGACTCCCGTGACTTTCATCTTAGGAAATTCTACTACAGGTGATTTAAAATGCCTTTTTTTAATCTAATGTAGTCAAGTTTAGAAGATAAGAAATCCAAAATGAAACAGAGGTCTAAATATAAAAATACACATTGTAGGGTATCAGTTCATGAGATGAATTAGTAATTTGGATAAAGTCCAAGTTAAAGCAAAATTTATTGAAATTTTCCTGAAAGCGTAGATGGTTGATAAGACAAATGTGTTTGGTTACCCATGGCTCTTCAGCACTGACTATTAATTTTTAAATCAAAATTTTGATGATAGTTGTTATCTGTGGCCATACCACCCTGAATGTGCCCAGCCTCATCTGATCTTGGAAGCTAAGCAGGGTTGGGCCTGGTTAGTATTTGGATGGGAGACAGTGGTATACCAGTATCCACATTATAAAAAACCTTGAGAAATAAAGAAAAGAAAAAGATCAACATAATCCCACTATCTTGATACAATTGCTATTATAATTTTAATATTTTTACCTCATGTTTTGTTCATATGTGTATTTTTAAATACTCCTAAATTCTAGAGTTAAATGCAATATTAAAACTCTTTGGAGAAAAGTCAGCCCTCCATATCTGTGCAGTTCCACATCTATGGAGTCAATCAACAGTGAATCAGAAATATTTGAACAAAAGAAATGGATGATTGCATCTGTACTAAACATGTACAGACCTTTTTGTGTCATTATTCCCTAAACAATATAGTATAACAACTATTTACGTAGCATTTACATTGTATTAGGTATTATAAATAAACTTAAAGTATGATTTAAAGTATACAGGAGGATATATGTAGATTATATGCAAATACTATACCATTTTATATGAGGGACTTGAGCTTCTGTGGATTTTGGTATCCAAAATACCAAAATACCAAAATTTGGCAGGGGGAGGCCTGGAACCAATTCCCCAGGGCCAAGGGACAACTGGATATGATAGTCTTGTGGTTTCGGACAGGGCCTTGGAGTCCTATAATTTTTAGCTTCATTGAATTAGACATATCAAAAGACCAGAAAGATACATTGGATTTTCAATCTAAATGTGCATATTTAAGGCCGGGCGAGGTGGCTCACGCCTGTAATCCTAGCACTCTGGGAGGCCGAGGTGGGCGGATCATTTGAGCTCAGGAGTTCGAGACCAGCCTGAGCAAGAGCGAGACCCCATCTCTACTAAAAATAGAAAGAAATTATATGAACAGCTAAAAATATATATAGAAAAAAAATTAGCCGGGCATGGTGGTGCATGCCTGTAGTCCCAGCTACTCGGGAGGCTGAGACAGGAGGATCGCTTGAGCTCAGGAGTTTGAGGTTGCTGTGAGCTAGGCTAACGCCATGGCACTCACTCTAGCCTGGGCAACAGAGTGAGACTCTGTCTCAAAAAAAAAATAAATAAATAAATAAAATAAATAAATAAAAAAAAAATAAATGTGCATATTTTTCCTATGGATTCCTCCATTATGCTATGGCTGTTATCCAAGGAGTAATCCTGCTTTGCATTTTCCCACATGCTTTTAAGGCAAGAAAAGCTGAAATTTCAAACCACAGGCTAAGCTCATTCTCATGATCTATCTACCTTAGATTCTAGGTCTAAGCTATTGTCATTATAACAGCAGCATTTTCAGGATAGGACAGATTTAGGTAGAATAGATGGATATGAATGACAAATTTAAGGAAGAAGAACTGGCAGAATACATGGGTAAGGAAACTAGAACAGATTTAGAATTACGGCATTGACAAAGTGAGAAAGCACAGTACTGTTTCTATACCTAATAATGTTATGGACTGAATGTTTGTGTCCCACCAAACTTCATATGTTGAGCCCTAACCCCCAATGTAATGGTATTTGGAGGAGGAGAGTCTTTGGGAGATACTTTGATTTAGATTGAGATCACAAGAGTGGGGCCCCATGATGGGATTAGTGTCCTTATAAGAAGAAGTGACTGGAGCTCACTTGCTCTCCACCGTGTGGGAATACAACGAGAAGGTGGCCATTTGAAAGCCAGAAAGAGGGCACTCACCAAGAACCCAACCATGCTGACACTCTGATCTTGTACTTCTTTGATCTCCAGAACTGTTGGAAATAATTTCTATAGTTTAAGCCACCTACAATATGGTATTTTGTTATAATAGCCCAAGCTGAGTAAGACAGTAATTGGTACCAAGCAATGGGGGATTGCAGTAACAAATACCTAAAAATGGAAGTGACTTTGGAACTGGGTAATGGATAGGAGCTGCAGAAGTGTTGAGGTGCATGCTAGAAAAAGCCGAGATTGCTATGAAGGAACTGTGAAAGGCAGTTCTGGTGAGGGCTCATGAAAAAAAAGTTGGAGAGAAAGCCTCCATTTTCTTAGAGGACACGTAAATAGTCATGAACAGAATGTTGGTATAAACATGGGCAGTAAAGGCCATTCTGATGAGGTCTCAGATGGAAATAAAGAACATGTCATTGAACAGTGAAGAAAAGGTCATCCTTGTTATAAGTGCCAAAGAACTTGGCTGAACTGTGTTCATGTTTTAGTATTTTGTAGAAGGTAGAACTTGTGAACTATGAAATTGAATATTTTGCTAAGGAGATTTCTAAGCAAAGTGTTGAATGGGAGTGGCTTGGTTTCTCTTCACTGCTTATACAGTTGAGCATCCTTAATCTGAAATCAAAATCGAAAATGCTCCAAAATTTAAAACTTTTGAATACATACATGATACCACAAGTGGAAAATTCCAAATCTGACTTCATGTAATGGGTCACAGTTAAAACAGTCAAAACTTTGATGCACAAAATTATTTAAAATATTGTATACAATTACCTCAGGCTATAGGTGTAAAGTGTATATGAAACATAAATGAATTTTGTGTTTATACTTGAGTTCCATCCCCAAGATACTTCACTACATCTATGCAAATATTCTAAAATTCAAAACACTTCTGGTCCCAAGCATTTCTGGTAAGGGATCTCATCCTGTAGTAAAATGTGAGAAGAGAGAAATGAATTGAAGAAAGAATTATTGAACAAAAAGGAATCAGAATTTAAAGATTTGAAAAATTCTCAACTTGTTCATATTGCAAAAGTGAGAAAGGATGTTCGGAAGAGAACACAAGGGTGTGGACGACTGACCATTTGATAAAGAGATTAGTGTGAATGTGAACTATGGACCTAATCAGCCGTCTCAACAGAAGCCAGGGATAGAGAAAGAATTAATGCTAGCAGACATACTGCCAGCTGGTATTAAAAGAGAACATGGGGTGGAATGAAGAAAGGCTGTGCCTTATTCTTTAAGAAAAGGGAAGAAGGATTCCAAAAGCAATTCAGAGATCATCAGGGCTGCTATTCCCATTACAGCCCTAAAGTGACCGAGCCCAGGGAAGAAGGCTGCCTCCACCCTGGTTTTAAAAGGCCAGAAGGCCCCCCAGCAGGGAGCTACCTGGGCAGGCCTCCACCAAGCAGAAGAGATGGTCCACACCACTGACCCATGGGGTAATACTGCCATTCCAATGTTTCTGGAAGGTGGGACTGCTGCCCTTGTGGGTCTGGAAAGCAAAGCATTGAATCAAAAATGATTATTCTAGGGCCTTAAGATCTAATGGTATTTGCCTTGCATATTTGCCTTACTAGGTTTTGGAATTGCTGGGGACTTGTCACCCTTTTCTTAATTGTGACTTCTTCCTTTTGGAATGAAAATATCTACCCTATGCTTGTCCCACCATTGTATTAATATTTTGTAAGCACATAACTTATCTGGTTTCATAGGTTCAAAGCTGGAGAGGAATTTTGCCTCAGGATGAAACATACCTAAAGTTTCATCCATATCTGATTTAGATTATATTTAGCTGAGATTTTGGACTTTTAGAGTTGATGCTGGAATGAGTTAAGACTTTGGGGGCTGTTGGGGTGGAATGAAAAGGACATTAATTTTGGGAGGCCAGGGGTATAATGTTATGGACTAAATATTTGTGTCTCTCCAAAATTGATACATTGAAGCCCTAACCCTCAAAGTGACAGTATTAGGAGGTGAGGACTTTGGGAGATAATTATGGGAAATAAGTAGGCTTAGATGAGGTCATGAGGGTGAATATTCCATGATTAAGGATTTTATAAGATGAGCAAGAGATATCAGAGCATTCTCTCTCTGTCATGTGAGGATATAGTGAGAAGACAGCCATTTGAAAGACGAGAAGAGGGTCCTCACCAAGAACCAAATCTGTTACCACCTAGATCTTGTACTTCCCAGCCTCCAGAACTATTACAAATAAATATCTATTGTTTAAACCACCCAGTCAGTGTTTTTTTTTTTTATAGCAGCCCAAGCTAACACAGTTTGCAAATATTTTCTGCCACTCCATAGGTTGCTTTTTCACCCTGTTGAATTGTGTCCTCTGATTCTGTCCTAAAAATTTCTGAGTTTGATGAAGTCCCATTTGTCTATTTGTGTGTGTACTTTGCTGTCATATCCAAGAAATCATTGCCAAGTCTTATGACATGAAGCTTTTCCTTCATGTTTTTTTTTTTCTTTTTGTTTTTCTTCTGATACCTTTGGTACTAACCCCTATGCTTTCTTCTAGGAGTTGTATAATTTTAGTTTTTATGTTTGGATCTTTGTTAATTTTTATGTGCAGTGTAAGATGAATCCAACTTCATTCTTTTGCATGAGGATGCTGTTTTCCATTTCCATTTGTTGAAAAGACTGTCCCCATGGAGTGATCTTGTCACCCTTGTCAAAGATCATTTGGCAATATATGCCAAGGGTCTATTTCTGGACTCTCTATTCTGTTTCACTGGTCTATTTGTCTCTCTTTATGCAAGTACCACACTGTTTTGATTACTGTAGCTTTGTAATATGTTTTGAAATCAGGAAGTGTGAGTTCTCTGTTAAAATTGTTTTGGCTATTTGGGGGTCCCTTGAGATATCATATGAATTTTAGGATAAATTTTTCTATTTATGTAAAAAATGTTATTGGGATTTTAATAGGAGTTGTGTTGAACCTGTAGATTGCTTTGGGTAGTACAGACATCTTAACAATATATAGTCTTTCAATAAACCAACATGGGATGTCTCTGCATTTATTTGTGTCTTTAATTTCTTTCAGTAGTATTTTATAGTTTTCAATGTGCAAATCTTTCACCTCTTGATTAGGTTTATTCCTAAATATTCCTATTCTTTTTGATACTATTATAAATGGAATTGTTTTCTTAATTTCTTTTTCAGATTGTTTGATGTTAATGTATAGAAACCCAACTGATTTTTGTGTTTTGATTTTGTATACTGGAACTTTGCTGAATTTGTTTATTAGTTCTAACAGGTTTTTTTTGTTGTTGTTTTAAATCTTTAGAGTCTTCTGTGTATAAGATTATATCATTTATGAACAGAGATAATTTTACTTCTTTGTTTCTAATATAGATGATTTTTATTTCTTTTTCTTGCCCAATTGCTCTGACTAGAACTTCCAGTACTGTGTTGAATACAAGTGGCAAAAGTAGGCATCCTTGCCTTGTTCCTGATCTTAGAGAAAAAGCTTTCAGTCTTTCACTGTTGAGTGTGATCTTCCTGTGGGTTTTTCGTATATGGCCTTTATTATGTTGAGGTAGAATCCTTCCATTTCTAATTTATTGAGTGTTTTTATTTGAAGGGGTGTTGAATTTGTCAAATGTTTTTCTGCATCAGTCTAAATAATCATGATAATTTTAACTGTAAAAATAATTTTAGGCTGGGCATGGTAGCTCACATCTGTAGTCCCAGCACTTTAGGAGGAGGCTGAGACAGGAGGATCACTTGAGCCCAGGAGTTTTGAGACCAGCCTGGGAAACCTAACTAGACTCTATCTCTACAAAAAATAAAAAAAAATTTAGGCAGGAGGATCACTTGAGCCCAGGTGTTCAAGGTTACAGTGAGCTATGATTGTGCCACTGCACTCCACCGTAGGCGACAGAGTAAGAACCTGTCTTAAAAAAAAAAAAAATTATTGAAGTATCTTAAACACAGAGAGATGCATACATAATCGTTACACAGCTGTACAGCTCAATGAACAACTTAATGGTAGTCATCGTATAATAGTCTCTCTGGTCAAGACATAGAACAGTACCATCACCCCAGAAACTGCCTTCATGCCTCTCCCCATCCATTGCTTATTCCCAGAGGCAACCTTTGTTCTGACTTTTAATACTATAAGTTGGTTTTATGTTTTTGAACTTTCTATAAATAAAATTGTGCAGTATGTATTCTTCTGTTTGTTTTTCACTAACATTGTGAGATTTATTCATGGTCCCTGTATCACTACTTCATTAATTTTCATTGTTATATATAGTCCAATGAGTGAACCAGCCACAATTTATTTACAAGGGACATTTAGGTTGTTTACACTTTGGGGCAATTAACAAGTAATGCTGTTATGAACCTTCTTGTACTTGTCTTTTGGTCCATATGTGTATGTATTTCTTTTGGCATTAATATATTCTAAGAGTCTAATAGCTGGATCATAATTGGGTCATAGAATATGCCTATGTTCAACTTTGGTAGATAAAAATCAAACTTTTTCTAAGTGATTTTATGAGTTTGCATTCCCACTCCATGTATTTGCCAGTTACTCCGTAGCATCACTACCCACTACCACTTGATTTTGTCAGTCTTTTTCATTTTTATCATCCCAGTGGGTGTGTGGTGATATATCATTATGATTTTTAATTAGATTTTTCCTAGTGATTAATAAGTTTGAGAATCTTTTTATATGTTTATTGGCCTTTTGAATTGCTACTTCTGTGAAGAGTATATCCAAGTCCTTGTCATTTTTCTGTTTTTTTAAATCAATGTATAGGAGGCCTACATATATTCTAAATCTGTGTTCCTGTTAGTTACATATGTTGTAAATATCTTCTCTCAGTTTGTGACTTACCTTTTCATTATCTTAAGGATTTTTTAAATAAATTATAATTCTTAATTTTAATGAAGTCCAATATATCAGTTTTTTCTTTTATGGTTTAACAAATATATTTTATACCCTGTTTAAAAATTCTTTCTCTGTCTCAGGGTTATAAGGATATTCTTCAGTATTATCCTTTAGAAGTTTTTTTGTTTTACTTTTTCCATTCAGATCTTCAATCTATCTGGCATTTTTAAAAAATGTTGTTTAATTTGACAATCTTACAAATCTTAGTTTGTAAGATTTCAGACTTATAAAACAAAGTTGTAAAAATAAGACAAAGATATCCAGTTTTTTTCACCCAGATTCCCCAAATGTTTATATTACATAAATAGTTTAATGTTGATATATAGATATAGACAGTGATATGCTAGAAGCCATCTTGTATATAAAAGTTGGGTGTTCAAAATTCAGGAATTTGCAGGTCAATTTTTAAACCACTGGTAGCTTGAAATGGGCCATGGAGGGGGAAGAGGAGGTCTTTACTCCACCAACATTAGCAAATGCTACAGATCATTTCTACCCTCTTTTTCTGTATATATCAAATACTACATTATAAAAAACAAACAAAAATATATGCATAGCTAAAACCAAGAGGCTGTGGTCACAAGATAAGATGAGAATAGAAAGTAGAAAGTGAGTAGTAATAAAAAAGAAATTGATTGAAAGAAGAAGCTGGGTGGTATTCTCTACACAAGAAATAAAAGGAATTTCTAGGTTTTCAAGTGCAACATTTGAGTTGCAGGGCAGAACTTAGCAATTTGCAAGCTTAAATAAAAGCAGCAACTTTGCATGTAGTGTGATGAATGTGGCCATACAAGAAACCAATTCACAAATGAAACTTCGCTGTGTTGTATTTTTAAAAAGAATAAAATTAAAGTTAATGCTGTAAGTGGAATAGTAATATTAAAACATAGCATATGGCTCCACACCCAACCTCTATATTAATTTGAAATTTCAGAAGAAATCTGTATTTCTATTTGTAAAGATTTCAGTCCATCTCTTGAAATCAAACTGTGGTTATGTCCTCAGTGTTACATTCTAAAATTTAAGTAATGGTTGTCTACATTTTTAGCTAAACATCTTATATAAGATATTACAAATATAATACAATGATAAAATTGAAGTGGCTCAAAATTAAGAAAATTGACTGACATACAAGTCTCTTCTTATTAATCTCAAATTAGTTTCCTGGAAATGTTTCTTTTTGGACTAAAGTGACTTGCAAGAATGATAAATAATATATTGACCCTTTCCTTTCTTATTCTTTGTATATTCCACAGAACAACATTATTTGACACAATTTAAAGTACTCAGTGATTTTATTGGACTTTAAGGAATTTAGCAATCCAGATTATGCCAGAAGCTAGATTTGCCTTTCTATATTTTATATAAACATGATATTTAAATGGCATGCATTTTCATGAGACAGTTAAATAATATAGAATATTTCATATTGTGATCTTAAGTAGGAAATATTGAAGTAGATGCCTGTATTGAATATTTTAAAAATCTTATAGCAGTTTTTATATATCAAAATGAAAAATTATTTTGAGTCAGATCAACTGGTGAGTTTCTATGGATTCAAGATTTTCAAATAAATGAATTTAATCTCTTATAAAAGTTAGATATCTTGACACTACTGAATTGTAGAATGCTGTAAGCATCCAAAAATGTTTATTTTATTTTCAGTACAGATTCAGTAAAATTTATGATTGTGCCAGTTTGCTCATCTTGAAATGTAATTTGCTGATATTTTATTAATTGATGTTATATATGATACAAACTAATGTTGCCTATGACAGTTCTCATCTTTTTATGTAAATGTCTACAAAGACTTCTATATATATGGGATTTTATCACTGCAATGACTTGATTTATTGTAAAAGTGTAGGTATCACTTAGAAAAGAGTAATAAAAACAGAATAAACAAGTAAGATAAGAACTTAAAACTTGAAGGTTCTTATCCTAATTGTGAGTCAATTTTTTCACCATTGTGCTCTGTCTGAGTAATGTGGTTCCTAGAGACAGATTAGGGTGATGAGGGGGATTAGGTCTCAATAATTACGTTGGCTGCTCTTAGAAAAAAAAATCAATGATAGGGTTGCCTTGCTCAATCATTGTATTTCCTAGTGCCTATCCTAGTGTTTAGATTAAGTAGCAGTGGTTAAATAAATATTATATAGAGATGGAAGGGGTGGAGAGGCAGACAGACATGGAATTTAAATAGAGGCTGCCGATATATTAATATTAGCTTGAATATATCTTAATTTATTGACTACTTAGACAGTTGGTTAGGTTGTAAGAAATATATTTCCTTAAATGATCTGTTGACTGAAAAAAGTAGTCAACAGAATATTGCAGAATTTCTTTTGACAGGAATATCTCTTTAGGTTAAAGAATGAGTCAAATCTTAAATGTATTATATTTTAATATATTTTAGGCATGTATACACAAATGGGTATATATTCTTGTTTTTCAGAGTTGGAGCGTTATCCAGTATATTAATGTCTTATTGATAATGGCAGAACATCCACCGCTACTGGATACAACTCAGATTTTAAGTAGTGATATTTCTCTTCTGTCTGCCCCTATTGTAAGTGCAGATGGAACACAACAGGTAAGGAAAATGAAATCTTTATTTCCTTATGTCTGTTACACATATATTTCTTTCAGAAGAATGCAAAATTTAAAACAGAATTAAACTTCACAATAGTAGGTGTCTGTTAATTTGTGTTTTAAACTCCAGTTGAAAATGTTGTTTTGGTTTTGTAAGATGATAAAATAATGAGACTGTTTTTGAAGTTGCTTCTAAAATGTCTACCTAACTATGGTCAAATTTCTGTACATATTTAGTTGCCATTAAGTTGTTTTTGTTCTCTTTTAGACAAATAATGTGCTAGTCCCTGAGTGTTTTTTTAAACTAAGTTTAACCTTGTACTTTAAAGGTTAATATAAATCATTAGTTTAAATCTTTAAGAAATTGAGTTAATTATGCAATTAAATGACTGCCTACATTATCTAGTACTAAAACTTTATTTTCTTTTTCTTCCCACTCTCCTCTTCTCACAAGACTCTCACTTCCAAAAGCAAATGCACAATTCTTGAAAAGCTAATATATTTTTCCCCAACCCAGGGTTTTAAAAATGTTGTTCTGTGGTTGCGTTGACTCATCATTCCCCCAGTAATTCTAAAGGGATGGGAATAATGGGCTTTCATAAGTACCTATTATGTTCAAGGCAATGTGCTTAATTCTTACAACTGTCCTATACAGTAGGTATTTTAGTAAGGTAAGTGAGGAAACAAAGACTAAGGACATAATGAATGATAATGAGGAGGAGAAGGAACAGTTGGGGTGCTCAAAGTATAACAGACATTGTTATAAGAACTTTATGATCTCATTTAATTCTCCTAAAAATCCTGTGAGGTAGATATACCTGTCCTTATTTTGCAGATGAAACAAAATGAGTTTCAGAAAGGCTAAATAACATGTTCAAGATCACAAAAAACTTCTGCTCCTAAACATTACTCATACTGCCTCCTTTGGAAACTAAAAAAAAAAAAAAAATCACATTTTATTACTTTACAAACAATATCTATAGTGGATAATTATGATTTGCTTAGAAGATAAGGGGCTACTGCTATTGAAAAAATCAGTTGCAAATTGGCTTGGGTTCTAAATTTTTCTGTTTTATATAAACATGGCATAAAACATATTGTGTCCTGGTTTTAATTTTTATATGTGCTCAGATAGCTTCTAGCGCACCTTCATTTTACTAACTTGCTTTTCATCGTCAAATTTAAGTCTGTCAAGATTTTTTTTTACCCACAAAAATAATAGATGTGGCAGGTGTATATTTACCTTATGGGGCTCTCAGAGTGTCTTCAGTTATCATTTGTCGCCTCCAGCCAGTTACTAGTTTCATATAGTCTAATGTATAAAAGAATCTAGTACATTGATGTAGTTGTTACTGTTTGCACCATTGAATGTTTGCACCATTTGAATTTTAAGGGAATATTTATATACCTCCTGTATGAGCAAAATAAATTTTAAAAATGAATGGATAAATTTTTTGTTTTTGTTTTGATTTGTTTTGCTTTGTTTTTATGAGGGTCATGTGGAGAGTCATCTTCCTTATGAGGCACTTTTGACCAATAAGTGAAGGAAGAAATTAAGAATGAAATTTAAAGATTCCTTGAAACAAATGAAAATAGAAACACAATGTACCAGAACCTATGGGGTATAGCAAAAGCAGTATTAAGAGGCAAGTTAAAGCCTACATCAAAAACCTAGAAAAGGCCGGGCGTGGTGGCTCACGCCTGTAATCCTAGCACTCTGGGAGGCTGAGGTGGGTGGATCGTTTGAGCTCAGGAGTTCAAGACCAGCCTGAGCAAGAATGAGACCCCGTCTCTACTAAAAAAAGAGAGAAATGATCTGGATAACTAAAAATATGTATAGAAAAAAAAATAGCCAGGCATGGTGGCTCATGCCTGTAGTCGCAGCTGCTCGGGAGGCTGAGGCAGGAGGATCGATTGAGCCCAGGAGTTTGAGGTTGCTGTGAGCTAGGCTGACGCCACAGCACTCTAGCCCAGGCAACAGAGTGAGACTCTGTCAAAAAAAAACAAAACAAAACAAAACAAAAAAACCCTAGAAAGATTACAAATACACAACTTAACAATACATCTCAAGGAACTAGAAAAGCAAGAACAAAACAAACCCAAAATTTGTAGAGGGAAAGAAATCCTAAAGATCAGAGTAGAAATAAGCAAAATTGAAACTAAAAAAAATTCCAAAAGATCAATGAAACAAAAAATTGGTTTTCTGAAAACATAATTAGTAAACCATTAGCTAGACTACCTAAGGAAAAAAGAGAGAAGACCCAAATAAATAAAATCAGAAATGAAAAAGGACCATCACAACAGATACCACAGGAGTACAAAGGATCATTAGAGACTACTATGAGCAACTATACACCAATAAATTCAAAAACCTACAGGAAATAGGTAAATTCCTAGACCCATTCAATCTACCAAGATTGAACCAAAAAGAAATAGAATAGACCAATAACAAGATGCAATCAATAACAAAAAGTCTCCCAACAAAGAAAATTCTAGGACCAGATAGCTTCACTGCTGAATTCTACAGAACCTGTGAAGAAGAATTAATACCAATTCTTCTCAAATTATTCCAAAAAATTGAAGCATAGGGAGCTCTTCCTAATTCATTCCATGAGGCCAGCATAACCCTGATACCAAAGACAAGGACACAAGACAAGAAAACTACAGGCCAGTATCTCATATGAATGCAAACATCCTCAGCAAAATGCTAACAAATCCAGGCTGGATGTGGTGGCTCACACCTGTAATCCTAGCACTTTGTGAGGCCAAGTCACGAAGATTGCTTAAGGTCAGGAGTTTAAGACCAGCCTAAGCAACATAGTGAGACCCTGACTCTACAAAAAAATAGAAAAATTGGCAGGGCACAGTGATACTCACCTGTAGTCCCAGCTACTCATGCCCAGGCCACAGAGCAAGACCTTGTCTCAAAAAAAAAAAAAAAAAAAAGCAAATAAAATATAACAATACATCAAAAAGATAATATACCATGATCAATTGGGATTTATCCCAGGAATGCAAGGATGGTTTAACATATGCAAATCAATAAACATGATACATCACATTAATACAATGAAGGACAAAAAACATATGATCATCTAAACAGATACAGAAAAAGCACTTGATAAAATTTAATACCCCTTCATGATAAAAAACTCTAAATAAATTAGGTGTAGAAGGAAAGTACCTGAATACAATAAAGGCCATGTATGACAAACTCACAGCTAATTATACTAAACAGGGAAAAGCTAAAAGCTTTTTCTTTTAAGAACTAGAAAATAATTGGTTTTGATTAATCCAAAATTAGCCAACCTACTTATACTGTTGTTTTGGTTTTTAGTAATCATTATTTTTAAGTAATAGTAGTTCACATTTTCCCCATTTTCTCTCCACCTCTAGAAATAGAAAAAAATATGGCCACCGTTGATATTTTCTTCATTATTTTAAATTGTCTCCTAAATATCTTCCTTGTACCTGCTCCATATAGATAGGCAGGAATCATGACTATGTGACAAATTATAAATCACAAGATTTTAAATTGGTTAGATATGGTTAGTTCTCAAATAGTAGCTTTTTAGGAATTGAAATACAATTTCATTTCATAAGCATTTACTAAAGTAACCACTACTAGGTTAAGTTATAAAGAATACTAACTAGGTACAAAGTATAATTCCTGTCTCTAAAGCTTTACAGTTAAGTGTATGAGTGTGCCTAGGCACACTGGTTTATAATATGAATTAAGGACCAGTATGAATTAAGGACTAAAAGTGATTTGGAAGTCTTTTCTCATCACTATTGCCTTGGTAATACTAGAATATACTTGAAAAAAAAAGTATTTTTTTTTCCAAGATTTTAGCATGACTTTGAATTATCCAGTAGGCCTTCCTTTTGGGGAATGTCTGAATAAAATACCTATTTTTTAACTAATAATGAGCATTAATCCCAGTGTCTCATATCTATATATTAATAATATAGAAATTGACATGTTAAAGATAAAACAGCTGATAAAGTTAACTCACACATTAATGAGTGCTTACTGTATAAAGAAAGAATTTCACATTAGCCACAAACGTAGCCACAGAGTACCTTTATAGGAAATACCTTATCTTCTTGGGATGATTCATTGGACTTATTAAAGGTTTGGAGGAAGAAGGAGATTGGAGCTATGTTTTAAAAGAAAGAAATGCAAATTAAAACCTCATTAAGAATGTAAATTTTTAGAAACCTGACAATATAATAAGGCTTGTGGAACAGTGGAATTCTTCATACACTGCTGGCACAGCCATTTTGGAGAACGGTACGACAATATTTAATAAAGCCAGAAAAGTGCATACCCAAAATCTAACATATGCTTCTAGATATTTTCTTCTGTAGAAAAATCTTATACATAGATACAAGGCCATGTGTGAAAAACTGTTCATTGTATCATTTTGTAATAGTGAAAAAGCTGGAAACAATAATGTTCACCAGTAGGAAAATGGATAGATTTATAGAGAGTTCATATAATGGAATACTGTAATATTATATACTAGTATTCTGTTGTATGAATCTATACTATGGATAAGTCTCAAAGATACAAAATTGAGTAATATAGCAAGTTAGAAAGGGATATGTAAGATGTGATGCCACTGATATAAACTAATAAAAATGAACCAAAAAACTCGGAAAACACTGGTATATACTAATAATGGATGTATATAAGCATGCATATTAAGAATATTAAAACAAGGATGAGAAAGATACACTCCAGGTTTATAAAAAATGATCTATAAAGTTATATTTCTTTTTCAATAGAGCATCTGAGGAAAAATCATCAACATAATTCTGGTTGATTCTGGAAAGTAATAGATACAGTACTAATTTTGTGTATGTTTGAAATATTTTAATAATAATTAAAGACATGACATTAGACATTAAAAATAGGGTAGTTGATAAAAGGTTTTGAATGTTACATTGTATGTTTTAGATTTGAGATAATAAGATATGGTGGTCAATAAAATATCAGATGTAGATCAATGAAATGAGAGTAATCCTTGAGGGAGATTATTCGGTTAACTACATAGTTAAATGGAAGGAAGTGGGGAGACACCAAAAGAAGATAGTAAGTAATTTGTGACTTCTAAACTAACTCTCAAGACAATCCATAAAAAAGTAATTTTAGCTATTTTGAGTTCTCTGGAGTAGACCCCTCATCTATTTGGTTCATGACTAGGTATCCACAACCTAAACAGTACCTGGCATTTACATGATTGCCCCCAAATACTTGTTGAACAAATGTATAACAGACTTCACTTACTGCTGCTTATTGTGTATGTCACACCATGCTGTGTACTTTACATATATGTTATCTCTTAATCCTTCAACATCCCTGTGATATAATCATTATTGATCTCATTTTTCAGACTATGAAACAAAGAATAAATAACTTGTCCAAAGTTGCACATAGCTATTAAGTGGTGAAGCAGCTTGAAAACCTAGATCTGAGCTACTTCAAAGCTTATATTCTTAATAACTATATTTGCCCCTCCCCCAAAACTATTCAGATGAGACTAGCCCCATTTTGCATCTGTATATTCTTACGTGTTCATTCAAAAATCAGTCTCATTTTTTTTATTATCCCAGAGGTGACTTCATAAGCAAAAGAGTAGAGGCAGGAGCAAGGAATCTGGATGCCTGTTTGGCTGGACTAGATTAGCCTAGAATAGACATAATGAGATGGACAAAAAAAAGTCCCAAATTATAACCTGGAAAGCCAGAAGAAGGGTTGTATTATCCTGTTCATTGGCTATTCTCCTAAAAGTTCAGATGAGGAAAGAGCTAAAATTTTTACGTTAAAAAAATGAGCTTTTAGTTTATTTGTAGATTTTAATTATAATGTTTTCTTCATTCTTCAAGGATATGTAAGATGTGCCCATGTTTATATTCCTTTCTTTATATATTCCTGATTTGTCTATCAACTAATAACATTAGAGCATTATGTTTTTGCATTTCCTAATTCCCTCTCTAATTTCCCTCTTTATTCTTTTCTCTCTGAGCAGATTGCCAACATTCTGTCATGATAATTTCAGCATCATGTAGCTTTGTCAAAATGTTGTAGAATTTTTAGGAGTCTTTATATCCAGAGGGTAAAGTGGGAAGTAAAACAAAGATATTTAGATAATGTCGCCATAATTCACTTTATTGCTTTAGTCATTTCCTCTTGATTTCCTCTGTCCTAATTGTTCTTCATTTACATTGGGCCTTTGCCCGCATTAAGAATCTAATGAAAACAGTAAACTCAGAAATCTCAATATCTACAGAAAGTTTCAGAAGCCCTTTGAATCCCATTTATGGTCCCTAGGTTAAGAACTCTTGTGGTTTAACTCCATGCTGGCCTCAGGTCACATCCTTCAGTAATTCATCACCACTATCAAATTTAATCACTAATTAGAAAAGGAGAGGAGAAGACAGAATGGGTTAAAAAAATTTTTTTTAAGGAACCATAGATTTGTTAGAATCCTTAAAAATGCATTGCAAAGAAGAGAAAAATAAAAATTCTTAAGCCCACTATCAAAATTTTAAGTTCATTTAAAACAGTTTTTGGATCACAAAGATCAAGAACAAAATAGCAGAAAATCTAAAAAATAATAGTGAAAATACTCTGTATGTTTAAGCTGAGTTAAAACTCATAGTCTTAAATGCATATGTTACTAAAGAGAGAATGAAATGAAATATTCAACTGAAAAATTAGAAAAACAACATAGTAAGCCTAAGGAAAACAAAAGAAAGGAAGAAAAAAGTTAAAAGTAGAAATTAATGCTCTTATAGAAACCTATCTAGATGATGACTACAGTAGCCTCCTAACAGGCCTTCCTGCACCCAGTTGCTATGCTGCCCCAGGTTAATCCTCCATGGCAGTACGCTGCTTAAGTAAAACTCTTCATTGCCCTCAAAATGATTCACAAGATCCTTCAGAGATTGGTACCCATCTACCTCTCCCTGTATTTCTCAGCCTTCCCCTTTGTTCTCCATTCCTACTCCCACCCCTATGCTCCAACCATACAGAACTACAAAACTTCTTTCGGTTCATTGAGCACAGTAAACTATTCATGGCATTTCCATTCCTTGAGCTTTGCTTCTCTGGGCCTAAAAGCCTTTCCCATTCTTCTTTTCTCACTAATTCCTACTCGGTCTTCAGGACTCAGCTTTAATTTTACATATTCTGGAAAGCCATTAAACATACAAATGTACATACATATACACACAGACTAGACACTTAGTCTGTTATGCTTTGATAGCATTTCTCCTATTATAGTACCTCTCTCCTCAGTCAATATCAAAGAAATGTTTGAATAAGAAGGGTAATAACTGAGGTGCACCAACCCAAATCTAAAGTTAGACTGCCTAAAATTATTAAACTAAAACATATTTCCAAAGCACTTTTGCCAGAAAGTGGCAAAAGTGGTATGAGTGAGACAGGCAAGAAGAGTATATTGTGTGCTAAAGGAGGTATCTTAAATTTAGCAAATTGTAGTGGGTAGATCTCTGGGGAAAAAAACATTTTTGAATCTTCTCCAGATAAATTTTAGGTGCCTTAAGGACATAAATATAAGCAATTAAACTACTAATATATAAAAAACTAGAAGAAAATAGGTTTTATTTGATGATTCTAAAGGTACTTACAGAACCTCTAGATCAGTGTTATCCGATGGAAATAAAATGCAAGCCACAAAAGTAATTTTAAATTTTTAGTAGCTACATTAAAAAAGTAAAAACAGGAAAAATTAATTATAATGTTTTATTTAACCCAGTATGTCCAGAATAGTATTTTAACACGTAATCAGTATAAAAATTATTAATGAGGTATTTTACATTGTTGAAGTTTTTTGTACTAAGCCTTTTTAATGTTTTTTTAGTTGATACATCATAGTTATATATATTTTGGGAGTACATGTGATATTTTGATGTGTATATACAATGTGCAGTGATCAAATCAGGATAACTGGAATGTCTATCACTTCAAACATTTATTTTTTCTTTGTGTTGTAAACATTATAATTCTTCTAGCTATTTTGAAATATACAATAAATTATTAAGTATAATTTCCCTACTGTACTATCAAATACTAGAACTTATTCTTTCTATCCAACTGTATTTTTGTACCCATTTTAACCACCTTCTCTTCACATCCAACCTGTTCCCTTCCCAGCCTCTGGTAAACACAGCATTTAACAAAGTCTACTCTCTTCCTCCATGAGAGCCACTTTTTTAGCTCCCACATATGAATGGGAACATGAAGTATTTCTCTTTTTATGCTTCACTTATTTCACTTACCATAATGACCTCCAGTTCCATCCATGGTGCTGCAAATGACAGGATTTCATTTCTTTTTATGGCTTAGTAATATTCCATCATGTATATATACCACATTTTCTTTATCCATTCATTTGTTGATGGATATTTAGGTTGATTCCATGTCTTAGCTATTGTGAATAGTACTGCAGTAAAGATGGGAATACAGGTATCTCTTCAATATACTGATTTCCTTTCTTTTGAATATATACCCAGCAGTAAGAAAGTTTTTTTTGTTTAATTTTTTGTTTTCTATAATAGATATACTACTTTATATTCTCTCTAACAGTGTATGATCAGTCCCCTTTCTCCACATCTTTACCAGCAATTGTTATTTTTTGTCTTTTTGATAGTAGCCATTATAATTGGCGTAGGATGATATCTCGTTGTGGTTTTGATTTGCACTTCCCTGATGATTAGTGATGTTGAGCGTTTTTTCATATATCTGTTGGCCATTTGTATGTCTTTTGAGAAATGTCTGTTTAGGACTTTGGCCCATTTTTTAATCAGATTATTTATTTTTTTGCTATCAAGTTGTTTGAGTTCCTTATTTATTCTAGTTATCAATCCTATATTGGATGGATAGTTTGCAAATATTTTCTCCCATTCTGTAGGTTGTTTCTTCACTTTTGTTAATTGTTTTCTTTGCTGTGCAGAAACTTTTTAGCTTCATGTAATCCCATTTGTCTGTTTTTGCTTTTGTTGCCTATACTTTTAAAAGTCTTACATAAAAAAATCTTTACCCAGACTGTTGTCCCCAATGTTTTCTTCTATGAGTTTCAACAGTTTCAAGTCTTTCAAGTCTTACATATGCCTTTTTTTTTTTCTTTTTTTGGAGACAGGGTATTGCTTTGTCGCACAGACTAAAGTGTGGTGGTGTAGTCATCACTCACTACAACCTCCAACTCCTAGGCTCCAGTGATTCTCCTGCCTCAGCCTCCAGAGTAGCTAGGACTACAGGTGGATGCCACCATACCCAGCTAAATTTTTTTGTTTTTTGCTGTTTTGGTTACTATAGCTCAATAGTATACTTTTTTTTTTTTTTTTTTGAGACAGAGTCTCACTCTGTTGCCCAGGCTAGAGTGAGTGCCGTGGCGTCAGCCTAGCTCACAGCAACCTCAAACTCCTGAGCTCAAGCAATCCTCCTGTCTCAGCCTCCCGAGTAGCTGGGACTACAGACATGCACCACCATGCCCGGCTAATTTTTTCTATATATATTTTTAGCTGTCCATATAATTTCTTTCTATTTTTAGTAGAGATGGGGTCTCGCTCTTGCTCAGGCTGGAATAGTATACTTTTAAATCAGGTAGTAGGATGCCTTCAGCTTTGTTCTTTTTGCTCAGAATTGCTTTGGCTATTTGGGATCTTTTGTGATTCTATGTGAATTTTCTATCTCTGTGAAGAATGTCATTGCTATTTTGATAGAGATTATATGAATCTGTAGATCCCTTTGGTAATATAGACATTTTAATAATAATAATTCTTCCAATCCATGAGCATAGGATATCTTTCCATGTTTTTATGTGTATGTCCTCTTCGGTTTCTTTCATAAGTGTTTTATGGTTATCCTTATAGAGATCTTTTACTACTTTGGTTAAATTTATTCCTAGATATTTTTTTTTCCTGCAGCTATTATAAATCGAATTGCATTCTTGATCTCTTTTTCAGAATGATTGCTTTTTCAGATTGATTGCTGTTAGAAACAGTACTGATTTTTGTATGTTGATTTTTGTATCTGCAACTTTACTAAATTTGTTTTTTTGATGGAATCTTTAGCATTTTTAAGTATAAGATCATGTCATATGCAAATAAGGACAATTTGACTTCTTTTTTTTTCTTCTTTGGATGCCCTTTCTTTTTCTTGCCTCATTGGTCTGGCTAGGTATACTAAGCCTTTGAAATTGTGTGTGTTTCACACTTAACAGCACATCTCAATACAGACTAGCCACATTTCAAGTACTTTGATAGTCAAGTTGCTTTCATTGGACAGACAGCACAGCTCTAGATGAAATTAAATATAGAAGTAATAGAAGGTATCACAAAGGAAAAAATGGATAACGTTGGCTGTAGGAAAATAAAGACCTGTAGTAAAGAAAAAGGAAAAAACAAAATGAGAAAAAGATTTACAGCATAATATAGTGCAATATGATTATTCTTAATATGCAAAGAATCCATACAAATCATTAATAACACTTAGAAACCCAAAAGATAAATGAGTAAGATGACATAAACAAGCAGTTTATAAAAGGGCTAGTAACCAGCATAGAGATAATAATCAAAGAAATGCAAATTAAAACAACACTACAGATTGAGCATCCCTAATCCAAAATTCCCAAATCCCAAAATCCAAAATGCTCCAAAATCTGAAACTTTCTGAGCACCATCATGATGCCACAAGTAGAAAATTCCACACCTGACCTCATGAGACAGGGTCATATGATGGGTCACAGTCAAAACTTTGTTTCATGCATAAAATTATTTAAAATATTATATACATAAAATTACATTCAGGCTACATGTATAAGGTTTATGTGAAATATAAATGAATTTCATGTTTAGACTTGGGTACCAGCCCCAAGATACCGCATTTTATGTACACACATACAGATATTTCAAAATCCAAAATTCGAAACACTTCTGGTCCCAAGCATCTTGGATAAGGGATAGTCATCCTGTAATATCCTATTTTCATCTGTCAAGGCAACAAAGATTTTACAACTGTAATTTTCAGCGTTGCAGAGAATGTAGTAAAAGGGTATTCTAGACTATGAAAGGAAATATGAAGTAGTAAAACCCTTTTAAAAGGCAGTATAGCAGCAGGCACCAAAATTCTGTTTCTTGGAATCTATCATAATGAAATAATACTAGCTATAGAGAGGGGGAAACTACATACCAAAATGCTCACTTTGGCATTGTTAGTAATAATGGAAAAAATTGAAAATTACCTAAATTCCTTACATTAAGGGAATGGTTAAGTAGTTTATGGTATAATCATTTGATGAAATATTTTGAATAATAACATGGAAGTCTTTTTTTATATTAAACTTAAGAAAAGATACAGAATTGAATATCTTGTATCTAGGATTTAGGGGAGGAATCAACCCCATGAAGAACAAGACTAAGAAATTTATCAGAATGTTAACAGTGTTTATCTTAGGGTAGTAGGACTTATTTTTTTTCCCCAGTTTCCTATTTTTCTCTGTTTTCAAATGTCATAAAATTAGTATATATCACCTGTATAATAAGAAAGAAAACTTCTTAGAATGGTGTGTTTAGTTTAATACATTCTCAGATATGACTTATAAGATATAATACCAATTAAAGTATGCTCAGCTTATGCTCTACCTGTTAATTTATACTTTATCTTTAGAAAAACACAGTACTTTGCCGCTGATGAACTCACATGGATGATCCAAATATTCTGTGGTTTGACTCCATATTTGTTTCAGAGTGAAGTTTATTGACCTTTCTTTCCAATCAAAGTTTGCCACTTAGCAAAGAAAGTCTCTGTGGGGGAAAAAAAAAAAGTTTGCCACTATCTTCTTTTTCTATTCCCTTTACTTTTGGCTTAAGTCTGACCTCCAGAAAAGTGAAATAATACTTTTTGAAGAGACCCACATCGTAAATGTATAATCCCCATTTTCCTTCCGGTTTTATAAGGCTAAATAGTTCACATCTGCTCTGTTACTAGCAACGTTTAATATTTTTATATTCTGATTTACTCTTTTGTTATTTTGATTAATATTTCTTCCCCTCATTTTAAGGTTATTCTGGTACAAGTTAACCCGGGGGAAGCATTTACAATAAGAAGAGAAGATGGACAGTTTCAGTGCATTACAGGTAAGAGTGGTAATCAGTAATTATCATTAGAGACCAAATAGTGGTACATAATAGTGTATATGTTTATGATTTCTTCCTTTCTCACTACCACCACACAAAAGTATTGCAGTAGCATTCTGACTAGTCTCTTTTCCCTGGTTTTTTGATTAATCTTACTATAACATTATATTGTTCATGTCACTTCCCTGCTCAGAAATCTTCAATGATTCTAGTCCAGGTTCCTCAATATTTCAAAAAGATCATTTCAACTTTGTAGTTGTTCTCACTTCCCCTTCAATATTGTTTTCCTTTAGTCCTTCTCATTGGCTTATTCACTGTCTCTTTAACCTGTCTTGTGCTGTCTGTACTATTTCCCTCATCTAGAATTCACCTTTATTACTACCACCCCCAGCCTATCCAAATCCTACCTGTGCTTTAAGACTAAGCTCAGATCTTAACTTTAACAAGTTTTTTGTAAAGTCTTTCTTTAGTGAACATCTTAGCACCGTTGACTTTTGGGCCAGGTAATTTTTTGCTCTGGGAGACTGTTCTGTGAACTGTAGGATGTTTAGCAGAACCCCTGGTTTCCACCCCCTGGTAAGTCCCCCTCACCCACTTGTTTATGACAAAGAGAAATGTCCCCAGACATTATCAAATATCCTCTAGAGGGGCAAAATTGCCTCCAGTTGAGAACCACCTTTATATGTGAACATGGTAGCAATAAAAAGGTCCCTGGCTTTGGAATTAGAAAACCTGGGCTTAAATCCTAACTCTGCCACTTTTTAGCTATGTAGTCTTGCTTATTACTTATTAACCTCTATAATTACTTAACCTCTGTAAGTACATTTCTAATCCATAAAATTCCCATCTCCATCAATAATAGTATATCTTATAGGATAATTGTGAGTATTTGCTAATATGTGTGTAATGCACTCTAAACCAGACCTGGCAGATACAAGATACTCAATAAATGGTGAGTGCTGTGGTGTTATTGTTAATAGAAGGTGATTCCCATTTCCTGTGAAACCCTATAATACCAATTATTGTGCCATTCATTTACCAGATAACCATGTACCATCTTGTAATATTTCTTCTAGTTGTATTTTTAAAGTCATTTAAATTTTGCATTGTTTATCTTAAAATATTTATTCTGTCTCTCCGACTAAGGTTTAAGCACTTTGAGGACAGTTACCATTTCCTACATTCCTTAGTATCCCCTTCAGTTCCTGACCTTCTGTATATTGGGAACTTAATTGTTGTTTTAATGTTTAAAAAAGAGCATTAAACATAGGGTGGCCAGGTACTTTATCATCAACCAAACTGGAATACTTTTGAGAGTGAAAGGACCCCAGCAATGACTCCAGGACATCTGGTGTAAACCAAGACTATCCCGGGCAAACCAGGACTTATGATCCTCTTCTCTTCCCCCATTTTTTCTAGGCTGTCTCCTCTATTTAATCAAGGAAGAAGTCGACCTAACTCAATAAAAGAAGTAATTAGCTCAATAATTAAAATTAAATATTTTAGCCTGCCATTTAAACTTTATATATCTCAGAGTTTTAAAATTCTAATTTAAATCATTTGTGCGGTAGTTAAGGTAGCTTCACAAATAGGAAGAATCCACATATTACAGGATTAAAAGAAACCAGGCCTTAGAATTTATAAGCAATACGATAAACCTTACCTGTCTTCATTTGTCAATTAGATTTTTATGAAAATAATCTTGTTTTTATACTATATCCCTTAGAATGTAGGTTTCTAATAAAGCATACATCTTAGGTTTATATGTACATCTTTTTTCAAATGGTTTTCAGTATCTGTTATTTATAATGCAAACATTTTAACTAATATAGCATTGATCTTTTCAAACACATTTGTAGATGAAGATCCTCATTATAGTTTTAGTGTGACTTAAAATATAAAAACTGCTCATCTCAGTTGGATAACCAGACCCTGAATTATAAATAGCTTGTATTTCAGAAGTTAATTTGTAACTGTAATCTGTAAACCATACCCCTCATAAATCAATTGAATTTATTTTATATGTGGCAGTGACCCCTTTGGTAAGGACCAAAAAAAAAAACGTATCTAACTTATGATGTACTCGTGGTACTAACAGTAGTCTAACATCAGAAACTAACTACCATGTAAAGATATTTTTAGGTAGGGAAACATTTCTCTGCTTCAATGGAAAACAGAAACTCCTTTCTGTATATGACAGATTCTAAGATTAGAGACTTTGTTTTAAAATTAGTAGGCAGAGTTTTAAAAAACATAGGAAAGGATATAGGGAACTAGAAAGAAAATAAAAATACTCTCCCCTCTTTATGTTTTTGCCTGTCCAAAATTACATGGGATATAGGTGGAAGGAATAGTAGTGAACAAGGAACTGGGGTTGAAGTCTTTGTAAAGACCAATATGCCCCCACTCCAATCAAGAGAAGGCAGGAAGAGAAAACACTAGTGATTCCTGGAGTTTATCTCCTCCCTTTTCTTCCCCTTCACCATAACTACTTTCTATCATGTGTCAGTCCCCTTCCTAGAGTAGTTCTGGAGTTAGGTAAAAAAAAAAAAAAAAAAAAGAGTATGAATAGAAGTGGAAAGGGGGGGTGGGGAAAAAATATGAAACTATTGTTTTTTAAAAAAAAAAAAAAAAAAAAAATTAAAAAAAAAAAAAAAAGAATAGAAGTGGAGGCAACAGATAAAGAGGAAAAAGAGAAAGTCTCAAAGGAGGAAAATCATATGCTAGTGAAGCTGAGTGAAAAATAGATCGTTATGACCCTAAGGCAATCAAGTTAGCAAAGCTGTTCTCTGACAGCCACTATCCTAATAAAAGAAAATCTCTATAGTAAAACCTAAAGAATTGAGATAAATCCAGTATAAATTAATAAACATTTTAATTAAAGACTATTCTTTTTAAAATAGTTTTATTATTTGTTCATATTTTATAGAAACAAAAACTAAGTTAACAGAGAATCACAGAGAATTTTAGAGCTCTAAATAATCACCTTATTGGGGGTTCAGAATTTGTGAGTTACAGCTAGTTATGGGCAGAGCTCAGTATAGTACTTTTTCTGCTATGGCATACTTCCCAGAAAGACAAATTGCTAATCATTTTTTCTGTGAATTTCCTAAATATCTACTGAGGCAACTGTGCTAGCTGCTGAGCGTTTAAAGAAAACTAAGACTAAAACTAAGTTCCTGCCATTCAAGAACATAGTGTAGTAAAGAAAAAGGGAAAATTAACAAGTATATTGCAGGGTAAAAAGAGCCATTAGAGATATATATAGGATGTTATGAGAGCACAGAAGGAGGGGTTCTGTAACACAGAGTGATATGTAAGGAAAAAAATTCTTCCATGAGAAAGTGACACATGAGCTGTGTTTAAGAACCATAGCAGTTGGCCAGATGGATAAAGGATCTCAAGGCATTTTAGACAAAGGGGACAATGTTCGAAAGCAACAGAAGGAAAAAATGACCTGATTTATTTGAATAACCACAAAGAGACTGGAATAGCTAAAAAGTTATATAAAATATGATACCCAAAAGTCTTCCTGCTGTAAACATCCAGAAATGTTCAATAAAATATAACAATCTTTTAAATGCATTGCTGAGCTTCTCTTTATTCCCTCCTCCCCCCCCCCAAAAAAAAGGAAAAAGGAAAGAAAGGGGAAATAAGTCACTGTGGGACACAAACAAGGACTTTTCAATATTTGTTTTTAAAAATATTTTTTCATATTTATAATAAAAAAATTCAAAATATATACTTTGTTCATTTGATTCAATATTTTTTATTGTCCCATACCATTCTTTCTGAGTCCTCATCAGGATTTGATGTCTGTCTTCCCTTAGTTCTTTACCTTATTTCATGCCCTTTTGGACTATTCTCACTCTTAAATATCTAAAAATATAATCCCCTGTTTTACCACTTTTCCATTCTGCTCATTGATTAGGTTATTTATACTGCCTGATTTGGACCCATACCTAATTTTTTCCCATCTTAAGCCACTATTCATTAGCTTCAGCACAAATATTTAATACATCATTACTTTTGAAATGAGAATACTATCTTGAATCTCTGGTTTTTTTCCTATTAAGAAGTATTTTGAAACTGATGTAACAACTTGGTGTTTTTATGTTTTTGTAGTGAAGTGTTTTGATAGAATGTCAACAAATTGTGCACTGAAATACTGTGAAAATTAAATCATTTTTGCCTAGTAACTTGTACACAGGAATATAAAAACTTATTGAATGAGGAAATTTTTAGGTTTAATATTAATAGATATTTGAAACGCGTTACAGATTTCCCCTCTTAGTTTTATATTGTGGAGAGATATGCAGAATAAGGAATTAGGCAAGGTTTCTAAATTTGGGTTACTGGGAAGTTCATAGAAGCATATTTCATACAGAATATGTGGTAAACCTCTAAGATCCCTGTTGCAGAGCTGGCTCTCATGATGGTAAATTGGTACCCTCCTTTACATATCATCTGTTCTGCAAAGTCCTTTAATGTCTCTCTTCTCTTAGTCCTGGATACATATATAAAAATATTAATAATTGAAGGCAGATCTTAAGTTTTACTATGTTTATAATCCTGGTGTCTTGCATAGCATCCAGCACATAGAGAACTCTCAATGGATATTTAAGTTGAATGAGGAAGAGAAAAAACTAATATTTCTTAAGCATCTCTGTGTGTCAAGCAAATGGAGTTTATATAGACAAACAATTTTAGCTAAAAACCCTCCTTATTGAGAGGCAGGTATGCTTTCTTTTTCTCTTTTCTTCCATGACACCTCAAAATGAATAAATGAGACTAAAGAATAAGAATTTATTAATTAAATATCTAGTGGTTTTGCCTTGTTATGGCACTTCTACTCTGATGCGATTCCATGCCACCACATGCAAGAGAGAAAGTTATAAAAAGTAAAAAGAATATACAGAGCAACTGTGCCTGAAAAGTTTTTATATGCTTTAGCCCCTTCAAATTTTATATTTTAGGAATATAAGCAAAAATACTGAATAGAGAGTCCTCATGCAAGTGCAATGCCTCGTGATCTGCTCTGATATCCTGGAATCCCTGAGACACCTCAGCCCCCATGACTCTCATTAGATATGTCAGGGCTTTGATACTAAAAATGCCTCTGAAATTTATCAGAAATTAAGTGGTCACTACAGTGACTACAGTGACTTTGCTGCAATTACTATAACTAGAGCCATGAAATGTTATACATATAACTTTTCTTCCTAAATCCATAACAATAAAATTTTAAGGAAATAACAGAATTCATGACTGAATTAATGATGCATTGCTAAAGACATAGGTCTGGGAGTAAAACAATGGGTGGGAGTTATAGGAAAACAGATTTTAGCTTAGCATGAGGAAGAACTTTGTAATAAGCAATGAACTTTGTCAACGAGGGTTAGGAGTGATCAGTTTTCCATCCATCTTTGCAGGTGGTAATCCCTATTTATGCTGGCTTTTCACATGATGGTGCTGTTATTGAGGATGGTTAATTTCTTTTGAGGGGTTGGTTAGAGTTGATGCCTTTTAAGGTTCTTAGCAAGCCTAAAATGCTGTGATTCTATAGCCTTGGGTAGATTACTTAAATTCTGGCCATTAATTTGCACATACTGAAATGAGGATGGGCTAGTGCAAATTAGATTCTACAAGTTTCTACCAGTTTCCAATTTTTTGTGTATTCATAACTATGCTAATTATACTGTATCTTAAATTTATATTAATAATTGGAGATTGATATTCTAAGAATTTTTTAAAAAACCACTGATTATCTTTTGCCCACTGACTTTACATTACAATAAATCTGACTGAATTTAATTAAGTTCTTTAAGTCCTACTGAAATTGTAAGTGACTGAAGCCAAAACAACGTGTAGTGTATTCGCATTCCCATATGAGTAGGCCATATTTACTTTTTTCCATAATTAGCAGACTGAACCATGGAGAAGTCATGGCCTTTATACATTGCTTAGAAAGTCTTAACTGCCCTTAGAAAATGCTTTAAAGCCTAGGTGACTATTTTTCATACTGGTGGAAACCATATTATTGTAATAAAAAGTTTGCCCTTTATACTTCCCCTTCTAAGATAAAAACAGAGTTCCATTAGAGTGGCTAAAACCATGCTCATTTTGAAACATTAATGAGTCTTGTTTGTGAAAATGAATCATAACAGATCATCCATTCATAAATTCAGCCCATTTCAATTTAAGTGAATGACTGTGACTCATTCTGAGTACATTATCTAATAGTCCCAAGTTGTCCCTAAAAGCTATTAAATGTTACTTTTTAAGAGAAAGTATCTTATATAAGACTTAGTTAAGAGAAAATTATAATATTTATGTTAAAAAGGAAAATATAGGAAAATTCAGTTGTCATTAATTGTTCATATTCCTAATGAATAAAATAATCACTGTTAGTTATTTTCTTGGAAGTAGAAAATCTACACCCGTTTAGTAAGTGCTGTTAAAATAAGTGACAAAAGCTGGGCACAGTGGCTCACACCTGTAATTAGGAGGATTGCTTGAGGCCAGGAGTTCAAGATCAGCCTGGGTAACATAGTGAGACCCCCATCTCTACAAAAAATTTTAAAAGGCAGGTGCCTGTTGTAGTCGAAGCTACTCAGGAGGCTGAGGCGGGAGGATCACTTGAATCCAGGAGTTGCTACAATGAACTATGATCACACCACTGCATTCCAGCCTGGGCGACAGAGTAAGACCCTGTCTCTTAAAAAAAAGTGACAAAGATCTCCATTAAAAATTTTTTTAATGAATAATGGCAAAAGGAAATTAAGATCCAGAAAGATGAGTATGTGAAATAGCTTATATTAGCTTTTCGATAAATGTTTATAATCCTCTTGCATTCCAGCACTTTTTATATTAGTTAGTAACTAAAATGGACATATCACAATCTAAGCCTTCTTTAGAAATGGCCTCACAAAATACCATTTCATTAAGTAGGCAGAAGTATGAATATAATTACTTCTCGGCCTTTAGGCTAAGATCAAGTGTAGAAATATGAATATAAAATATAGGCCGGGCGCGGTGGCTCACGCCTGTAATCCTAGCACTCTGGGAGGCCGAGGCGGGTGGATCGCTCGAGGTCAGGAGTTCGAGACCAGCCTGAGCAAGAGTGAGACCCCGTCTCTACTAAAAATAGAAAGAAATTATATGGACAACTAAAATATATATATACAAAAAATTAGCCGGGCATGGTGGCGCATGCCTGTAGTCCCAGCTACTCGGGAGGCTGAGGCAGTAGGATCGCTTAAGCCCAGGAGTTTGAGGTTGCTGTGAGCTAGACTGACGCCACGGCACTCACTCTAGCCTGGGCAACAGAGCGAGACTCTGTCTCAAAAAAAAAAATAAAATAAAATAAAATATATATTTTGGGTGCAGTTCTCTCTCCCTTTCAAGTGACCCTGTTTTCCTTTTTAGGAAAGAAGCCACTTATTAAAGGTAGATATGAGCTGGGAAATGAGGATTATAGGAAAGCAGATTGTCTTAGAATAGAGAAAAATGGAAAGATAATTTTAAAGGCAAGAAAAATGTATGTTTTAAAAGAGTCAAAAATAAAAGGTAGAGTAGATCTTTATTTTAAGCAGATTTTAAGCTAGTAATTCTTAAGAGCTACATACATATCTAGGGCAGTTTCTGTTTGCTTTTAAAAGCTGCCTTTTAAACATATCATACTAAACAATTATAAACTAAGTATGTATAAGTAAAAGAAAATGGGGCCAGGCGTGGTGGCTCATGCCTGTAATCCCAGCATTTTGGAAGGAGGATCGCTTGAGGCTAAGAGTTTGAGACCTGCATAGGCAACATAGCAAGACCCGTGTTTCTACAAAAACTTTTTAAACATCATCTGGGTGTGTTCATGTGCACCTGTAGTCCCAGTTACTCAGGAGACACAGAAGGATCACTTGAGCCCAGGAGTTGGAGGCTGCAGTGAACTGTATGATTGGGCCACTGTACTCCAGCCAGGGTGAGAGAGTAAGGCCCTGTCTCTACAAAACAAACAAACAAAAAAAACGAAGAAAATGGTGATGTGCTTTTATGAGGGGGAAGTTGGTTGGTTTTTAAAATTAAATTACCATTCATGTGGTCAGCTATTTTTATGTAAAAGTACTTGTTACGTTCTAGGTAATGGTTAGAAATTTGGAAATTCTGTGTTTTCTGTGGAAGAAAGATTTTTCTAACTGCTCTTGATTTCTCAGACATTTGCTTTTCCTTAGATTGCTATGCTCAGATTTTTATTAGAATCAAATTTTCTGAAGGCTTTGATTGGAGTTAGCATCACTACTTGTTTGCTTAGGTTAAGATTAGCCCAATAGACGTACTATCTTCATGGACCATTGCAAATTTCTCTAATACCTTAACATTTTAAACCTTTTATATATGAACAATTGAGGAAATGTGCAGTTATAATGCAATCTGTTCTTGGCACTCCATAAATATCTGTTAATTGAAAAAATCTCAGCGTAGTTATGTACAACATATAGGTAATCTCTTATTTTTTTAATACCTATGTTTTTCCCTGTAATATTTCTTATGGCATCCCATTTCATCATAAAATGACTTGGAAACTGAGGCCAAAGAGATTGCATTTGGGCTTTATTGATTTTTATGCAGCTTTACATCACTCATCTTGACTCCAAAATTTTCAAACCGTGGGAAAATAATCCATTACAGTAATAAACATTATGATCATTTAATATTATTACTTCTAGAGAATGATTGTGTTATACTCTTATCAAGGTCCCCAGTAACCTCTATGTTGCCAAAATGAATGGTCAATTCTCCACTCTTAGCATACTTGACCCCAGTGTATTGTCTGTCCCAGCAGCATTTGACCCAATGTATTATTTCTTTTTTTTGGACACTCTTCTCTTGACCTTCCATCTGTAGTTTACGTATTCCCATGGTTTTTCCTCCTACCAAACTGCCAACTCCTTCTCAGTCTTTTTTGATGTATATTTACATTTAGGTTCTCAAACATATGTAGAATTAAGTGAAGTCAGTCAGTCACAAAATGACAAATATTTTATGATTCCATTTATAGGAGGTACCTAGAATAGTTAAATTCATAGAGACAGAAAGTAGAACAGTGGTTACTAGGGGCTGGAGTGGGGGAGAATGTGGATTTATTAATTTAATGGGAGCAGAGTTTTAGTTTTGAAAGATGAAAAAAGTTTTGGAGATGGATAGTGGTGATGGTTGCACAGCAATGTTAATGTACTTAATACTGAACTGTACACTTAAAATGGTTTAACTGGTAAATTTTGTTATGTATATTTTACCACCATTTAAAAAATAAATTTATTTTCATTTTTATCAAAAGAATTTTTAAATAGCAGAGACCTGAAGCCAGTTTAAATAATATGGTAGGCAGAATTCTAAGATGGCCCTCGAGATCATTGCCCCCTATTATCCACACCCTACATAATTTCCAGGACTATGAATATGATGGATTTTACTTCCATGATTGGGTTATATTACATGGTACAGTTGGCTTTTAAGAAAGATTGTCTGGGACAAACTTCACCTAATCAAGTAAGCTCTTAAAAGGGACAGGGCTCCTCTGGAAGAAAGAGATTTGCAGCATGAGAAGGAAGTCAGTATGTAGAAGAGTTTCCTTGCTGGCTTTGAAGATGGATTAAAATACGGCCTGGGGGTTGCTGTTTAAACCCATTCTTTTATTTAAATAAATTATTATTAACTTCATATGTGCATTCACTATTCCAAAAACAGTGGAAATTTAGTGATAAGCCACATAACTCTGTCCCTGCCCCTCATGAAGTTTACAGTCTCCTGGGAAAGACAGAAGATTAAGGAATTCAGTGAAGTGAGAGAAGTGCTGTGATTGAGAAACAACAGGAAGTGCACTGTGGAAACTCACAGCAGGAGCGTCCAAACCAGTCCAGGGCTTAGAAAATACTTCCAAGAGGACACTCTCAGGAAGAGTCCTGTTCTATCCTTTTTCTCTTAAAAATACAAGATTAAAAAGTTTTATTAATTAGAAATTTGATTTAATCAGGACCATTTATTTGATTATACGTTATCAAGGATATAAACAGAAGTAAGTGTTCTTTGATAAGAAAAAATATGATTTTTAATGAATACAGATACATAGAAAATAATTCGGGCACATTTCCTTTAAGTGTATGGTAGAATTACAGTTTTTTTCTTTCTTTATACTTTCTATATATGCTTTCTATATATAATTTTATAATTTTGACAAATATGAGTTGTGTAAATAATCATATGATGATGTTTTAACCCCTTTTAAATTATTTAGTTCAACTTTATTTTATAAAATGTATAATGTTTGTTTTGTTTTGTTTTTATTGAGACCCTGAACTCATTTCAGGAAAATAGTAGATCATACAGTATTTTGGGTGCAGAAAAGTGGATTTTTAAACTAGTAAAAACTAAAATACCTGACATACCAAAGTTATAAATATATAATAGTAGTCCGTCAATTTTCTGAAAATCAAGTGAGTGGAAGAAAAGAAATGTCTCAATTTAATATCATAACATAGAACTGGCTTAGAGAATTCTGACACTCAGAATTCTGACAGATAAGAAACCCAAGGTAGAGAATCTTCAGACATTGAGGATTTATTTTCTTAACCCTGTGAAAGAATGTCTAGAAAGATAATCTTCCTTATTAAAAATAAAAGCCATATTTCCCAAAGTTAGCTTCAATAGGATATCCTGATGAGAAGAGCAACTGAATCATAAATACAGAGATTTACCTTAGTTTAGCTTTGTATTTAATAGTAACTGCTACCACATTTTTGGACTCAGGGAAATACTAATTAAGCATTCTAGCCCAGGCATAAACCTTTCTCTTTTTTCCCAAAAGCATAGCTGAGATAAGTCTAGGGTGTTCAGAGAATATTTATATAAAGTTATAAAGAAACTACCATGAATATATATAACCTGAATTACATACCTTTGTACCATCTGCAGAGAATGTCCTAGGAAACAGAAAAGATCTTTCCTGGTTCTTTCTTTGTATGGTAACATGATGGATGTGATTTTTAGTACCCACCTAGATATGTAGAGATGGAAAAATCATTCTCCAACTTAATCTAGGATTCATACTCAAAGATATCATTGTCCACTACCATGGCAACAAACACGAGGCATAATTTCATTTCTTAGAAAGTTCCTTCCTGTATCTATATAAGTGTGACTTGTGTGTGGTTATGGTCTTGTATTAAATAACATCCAGACATGCCACCATTAACCATATGAGTCACAAAATAACAATGCTAACGAGGAGATTTCTTGCTGGCATGTATTCTTCTCTCTGTAGCTCCAGAGGTTAAGTAATTCTCTGCCAGAGTCATAATTTAACATTGGACTCTCTGATCTCAAAACCTGTGTGATAAAATATTTGAAGATTTTGAGTCAGTTTTAGAAAGTAAATTTTAATCAAATTTAGTTTCCATTCTTTATGGTTTAAGAAAGTTCTCTTGTCTTTGACATCCCCTTCTGCTTCATTATATAATCCTTCAACATTTTTGGAAAATCTCTTTATCATTACAGTGAAATACCATCATATTCCAATATTTTAACATTATTTTTAGTCTTAATGTGATGAAATTCCTCACCTCTTTGTACCCAGTCTCCCATGCTCAAGTGCTCAAGTGCTTGCCAAAACACAGAGCATATACTTTTTCCTGGAGAGAGAATTTGTTCTAAATTTCTTTTCTTGTCCTGAGGGACAACTAATTCTTGACAGTTATTTGAAAGACTTAGGCCTTGCCTCACAGCCTAGTGCAAGAGACAGGCAAGTAACCCACAGTTAGAACAGAGAGGGCAATGATAAGTGCTATGATTGAATTATGTATGTCCAGATATATGTTGGGAGGCCAGAGTTAGGAACACCTTAGCCAGCATGAAGAGTCCTTGAGTGTTGTGAGAAAAGCTGATGCTTAAAGAGGTAAAAGTTAGCTAGGAGGAAAAAGAAAAATATCTTAGAGGCAGAAGGAGTAGAATAGCATGTATAAAGGCTGAGCACACAGATTAGAGGAACTGAAAAGCTATGATTAGAGAGGTAGCTTGGAGACGAGAAGTGCATCGAGGAGTGTCTGAAAATGAGACTAAAAAGGGAAATATAGGTTGTATTACAAATGCTGTTATATGCTCATTTATTCTAAAAGGAGCAGGGCACCACTGAAGGATTATAATCAGGGAGATAACCAAAGCAGTTGTAATAAGGATGAGACCTGGGGGCTCAAGGTCAAGGGTGACAAAAAACTAGGATGATTTACAAATTTCACAGTCAAAAAGAACTGTGAGGACAACTGCCTCAGCAGTTTTTATCTTTGCAAATATTTCTCTTAGATGATTATCAGTTTTTTAAAAAAAAGACCCTTAGGATGAGGGAAAGCCTTTGCTTTTTTTAATAATGTTTTTTAAAATTTTTCATAAGATACAACACTAGTTGAAGAAATAACACTAAAGCAAGTACCTGAGGGTGTGGGAAAGAGTCCGGAGCATGTTTTCATGTTAGTCTATGTCAGATTAATAATGATAGGACAGAAGTTACCAGACACCTCCATCTCTGATCTCCCTTTGGCTTTCCAGTTCTCCTGGAAAATGGTAGTCTTTGAGGAGAACATAAACTAAATGGAAGGTTTCTTTGTGTTGGGTATTCATTTTTTTTTTTTTGCATGTTATAGATTGAAGTAATCTGGTTCCATTCTTCTGGCAAGATTCAAGATGTAAAGTCTGAACAAAAGATGTTGCAGCTTTTACAATTTCGAAAATGCTCACAAGACCCCACAACATAAATAAAACATTTTAAAATATTCCAACAATCTAGAATTACAAATGAGCCATGAGGGGGGAAATTCATATACAGATTCAAACTTGAACCTTTTTAAGGTTCTGTCTGGTATAAGTTAATTTTAAATGGAGCTTATTAAGTTTGTGCTTTTGTGTTTTTCGTTTATTTTTGGTGTGGGAGAAAATCGATATGCATATGTGTTTTGTGGTTTTTGATTTTTCATTTACATCTCCATAAATTGTCATAACTGCCTGTGGATTTGTGCCTAAGCCTTATATTAAAGGGAAAAACAAGTTTCAGGTTCACTAAAAAATAAAAAATAAAATAAATGGAAGGGTCATGCTTTAAGTATACAGGCCTACTTTTTTTTTCAGGAGAACCAACAGCAGGATGTGAATATTCTGTAGCAAGCCTCCAGGAGTAGGTTTTGATCTTGTTATAGGAAAGGAGATTTCCAATTCTGTGTGGGTACATTTAATTCAGGGAGAACGTTTTGAAGCCTTTTGTATACATGATTACTCATAATAATAGTAAATAATAATAAATACTCATCTTCTCCAATCCACCTGTAACATTAAAAATTATTTTGATGTCCAAAAATAATAACAAAATTTAAAAAACTAAAGGCCCAAAGAAGAAGGGAACAGTGGAAAGAAGACCCTGAAATTGCAGTGAATTGTAGACCCTGAAATTGCAGTGAATTGTGAGACCATGGTATAGTACTCCAAATCTGAATCTAAATGTTATTTGTCAAGCACAGCATGTTACATAAAATGCTTAATAAATGGTAACATATTCTGCAGAGTACTGTGTAAGAGGTCTGGCTACAGAGGCAGTTCTCCAGATAACTCAAGACATGGTTTTAAAGGTCCAGACCTTAAACCACAGAAGCTGTGAGGAAACTTAAATATAGAGTCTGTTACATGGGAAATCTATAATTAAAATTAAAAAGCTTAGCGATTGTGTAAAAAGAGAACCTAGCATAACCCTTTTGGCATTAGCAGTACTGACTTGATGCATTCTGATGGTGGATGACTGGTCTGCCCTGTAACTTGGGCACTTTTTTTTTCAATCTTTGTGGCCTTAATGTTTGATCATGACAGAATTTGCGTCACTGATGCATATCACTGCCTGTGTGATGTCAAAGTATGGGTGTTCAGTTATTGAGACTTAGTTAACCTAATGTGCTGCAGTAAATTCCAAGTACTATTTCCTACTAGAATAACAAAGAATGATTCATCATTGTTCACATTAGACTGATACTAAAAATAGTAGTGTTCGCAACCTCCTGCATCCATGCACGTTAATATCACAGCCTTTACAGTTTTCTAAACAAGAGCACTAAAAATAACTTCTTGTTTAGAAACAGGTGCTTGGTAAACACATCTCTTACTTCAGGTTTTCTTTATATACAGGTCAATTTAGTGGTAAAGGTAGATTCTAATCATAATATGATAGTCATTCTTCAAATTTATTCTCTTTAGTGTGTTTATCATTGATACATCTAAATGTATGGCAAATCTAATTATAGAAATTTTCAGTTACCTGCACACAGATAAATGAAATTATAATTCTGAATCATACTTAGGCCCCTGATTTAAGCATTCTACTTTATCCAAACTTTAAAAATAATAAATTCCCAAGGAAAAGGAAAGTCTCTAAATATCTAAGCATGAATAACGATCCTTTCTCTTTCTTCTGTAACTCCCTGCCTCATTCTTTTCCCAAATTATGATCACCAACTTGTTAAATTCCTAGACTCAAGGCCTGTGCTAATTGCCTGCTTCATGTAAATAACTGTTATACCAAGTGTTTTATAGCCTTAATAAATAAGCATTTCCTATTAATAGGGTGACCTTATGTCCCAATTTGTCTAGGACAGTCCTAGTTTATGCCTCTCATCTTAGTATCTAACTGGTTCAACATTTGTCTTGGATTTATCATTTCTTAACAGAGTATTATTAGTAATTCCATTAAAATAAATTGTGATGGATTTGGTTGACCACCATTTAGTATTTCCAGCCAGCTTCTGTCTTGATCTCTAGGAAGAAGTTCATTCATCTCTTGAGTTTTTACTTTAATTTGTGCTTAAATCTTAAAGGCAACCAAAATAAACAACTCTCTTTTCCTGACCCTTGCCAGAAGCAAATCAAGGACAGCAGTTATGATACTTAATAGTAAAACAAAGCATGCTTAGATATAAAGGGCCAGGGACTAACTCCTTTCAGTCAGGTGATAGTGACAGAAGTATTTGATGTGCTGCTCCTGCTGGCCACTTGGTGTCACCAGGCCACCAGTTGGAGGGACCAGTGGGAAGCATATGGGAATGTGGTATGTTTGCAGGAAGTAAAATCTAAATATTCCTGCCATAGGTTCTATTAAAAAAAATAGTCTGAATGTTTTTGTCATTTATTGTATAAATCTATAACTATTTATTACTTTGCAATGCTTTTTTGTTTTACAATAAGCCCTTTTAGCAATAATGAGCTCAAAAAAAAAGGTCTAAATATGGTAAAACACTCAAGAGAATAATAAATAGAGACAATTCAGTGAGATTTGCTTGTAAAAATGTTTGAGGTTATAGTACCTAATGTGAAAATGTGTGGACTGAAATATTTACACATTTCAATAAAAAAAAAGTAGAACTAAGAATATCCTCCACTTTGCAGAATTTGATCCCAGCTTACCAGATAGCACCTCAGAAACAGTTTATCTTAATATAAATATTATAGGAAAGAGTTACTTGAAGGTATCTATAGCCTCAAATTTATTAACCATAAAATACAATTGTGGGAAATTTTATTAAAAAGTAAAAATAAGACTACATTTGAAAGAACTTTTTTAGTTAAATATTAGTGATAAGGGGCTGGGCGCAGTGGCTCACGCCTGTAGTCCTAGCACTCTGGGAGGCCAAGGCAGGTGGATCGCTCAAGGTCAGGAGTTCAAGACTAGCCTGAGCAAGAGCGAGACCCCATCTCTACTAAAAATAGAAAGAAATTATTTGGCCAACTAAAGTATATATATAGAAAAAAATTAGCCGGGCATAGTGGCACATGCCTGTAGTCCCAGCTACTCGGGAGGCTGAGGCAGTAGGCTCGCTTAAGCCCAGGAGTTTGAGGTTGCTGTGAGCTAGACTGACGCCACGGCACTCACTCTAGCCCGGGCAACAGAGTGAGACCCTGTCTCAAAAAAAAAAAAAAAAAAAAAAAATTAGTTATAAGGAATTAAAGACAAATATAGCTAAGAAATTGATTAAAATACATGAATATGTACTAAGAATACTTATTCTGCTTATGTTACTCTTTAATATTCAGATACTCAATACAAAGAAAACCTTTAAATAAATGCATTTTAATGTACTTGCATATGGGGTTTTTAATAAAGCATTATATTTTTAAAAATATTTTTAGGCCAAGCACAGTGGCTCACACCTACAGTTCCAACAGTTTTGGAGGCCAAGGTAGGAGGATCACTTGAGGCCAGGAGTTTAAGACTAGCCTGGGCAATCTAGCAAGACCCTGTGTCACTACACAAAAAAATTTAAAAATTAACCAGGTGTGGTAGCACTCACCTGTGTAGTCCTAGCTACTCAGGATGATGAGGCAGAAGGATTGCTTGAGCCCAGGAGTTGGAGGCTACAGTGAGATATGATTGTGCCACTGTACTCTAACCTGGGCAACAGAGCAAGACCTTGTTTCAAAAAAAAAAAAATGTATTTTTAAATAAAACTTATTTTCGTGTCCCTCAATGTAACATATTAATCAATAAAGAAATTACTAAATTATATAATTTTAATGATTTTTAGCTCCCTCTTTTGCTTTCAAAAGCATCACTGATTGGATGATGATAATATGATTATCCTAACTCTGCTCTGTTTCCTCCCTCCTTCCACCACCAGAGCTCAGCCAAACTGGAGGATAAATCCCTATCTCTCTTTCCACGGGATTATTCCCAAATCCTAGTCCATAGATTGGGGAAATTTCATCAGTCTAAGAAATAGGACAAATAAGGATAATGTGGTGGTTTTTCATTAAGTTAAATTTATTCAACCTAAAAGACTTTTTTAAATTCTCAAGTTAAATCCCTCCTACTGTTTTGAAGTTATAATTTCCTCTCTTTTTGAAGTGATATGATAATATAAGATAGACTTCCTCCTGTCTGTCCTTAATTTCTACTTTCCTTTTAATATCTTTACTTGAACTAATAAAAAGCTGCTTAATGAGTCCCCAGAATTGGTTTTGAATTTTACTAGCACATAAATCCAAATTCTTGGGAAATACTACATTAAAACACAGATATCTGTCTGTATTGACCATTCTCTGGTTACTAGCTAGCCTCCTAACCTCATCCAGCCACCCTCACCCCCCAGTCAATCCAAAACATACCTGGCCTTAGATTGATCCTCACATTTGTTTCCTATTGTCATGCATCATATAAGGTAAACCTTCTGTTAAATTGATACCTTCATACAATATAAGTTAAGAGAAAAATTATAGAGAAAGAAAATGGTAACCATGTGGCCAGATCTGCAAGGTGACTAAGGCCACCGAAAGGTTAAAGAGGAAAAACATGGGCAAGCAAATGGGAAAGACTTAAGGTAAGAAATAAGGTTTGATTTGTGCCTAAGGACAAAATCATAGGTAGTGATTCTTCACCACCCTTTTATCTTCCTGAGATTATTTGCATATATCATTGTCTTGTCACTCACCAGCAATAGACTCCCTCCCATGGAGCACTTGGTTAGTTGCAGATTTCATTGATCTTTCCTTGGTCTCTTGACTCATGGACATGCATAGGTTATGCTCTAAGTTGTATGAGTTTTAACACATGTTATTTAGATGCTTATTCAAAACCTGCACCTTAATACTGCCACAAGAATCAGGGTCATGGTCAGAGTCAGTCTTTTGAAGAATCAGATAAAATTTTGTAGAGGAGTAGAAGAGAGATGCATTTCACATCTCTGCCCTTTTGTATCTGAATGATCTGAAATCACTCTTTGTTAAGCTGAATGAGTCTGCCTCTTAAATTTTTGACATGCAAGTGTCCCAGACTCATTACAGTCTGAGAACAGCCTTAATAAACAGCTTATCTGGTATACTTATTGCCAGAAAAAAAATCAAAGTCAACTCTTCCAACTTTTAATTTGCCTCATAGCTAACAGTCCCTTTCTGCAAGTCAGCTGATTTAGCTGTCTTAGCTGTTCATTTTGCAACTATTTTGGAGGGTACATTGCTTAAAGTTAGACATTTATTGACTCATTACTGAAATTTACATATGGTAGAAGTCATCACTGGACTGTACTTGTTTTAGTTTTTTTTCCCAAGCCAAATCACTGGGGTCTTGCTATACGGCAGTGTGAGCCATACTTGATCTGTGGACGATAAGAACTAGCTTCCCTAGCTTGACGGTGTGGTCCTTGGTGTCTAACTGTATCATGTTTCTGCTCACACAAACCAGAGTGCTTTTGTGGCTCATCTCTAGAAAAAGCATAAGAGCAGTGTCGCACCTTACTTATATTAATATTATTTTTTCTTTGTGAATTTTTCCTTTTCTTCAATTTGTCTTCAACTTGTCACCAATTACGTTGTGTGTTTTTGTTATTTTTTGGTCTCAATCCTGTGTGAATCTCTGAAACCACCTTAAATTATCTTTTGGGACCGGTTTGGCTATTAAGTAAATCACTGTTTTCCATATAATATCCCTTAGTTACTAGAAACTTTTTAGGATCTTTCTTCACAGCAGTTTCAGTGATATACATTTAGGTATGTTTTGCTTTGTTATATGTAATTAGCAGATTATTTGGGATATATTGTGGCAGATTTCCACCCAAATGTCTGTGCTTTTTGTGTGCTTTAGGACTTATTGACTCCTACCTTCAGTACCCTTCTAACAAAACTTAACTCCATACCCTTACTATTCTCACAGTTGCCACAGAGTTCTAATGCTCAGCATTAGTGACATTGGTCTCTATTTTCAAGGCCCTTTCAGTTAAAGTAAGGAAAATATAGGATTTTTTTATATTTCCTAAAGACCTTGTTAATTCAAGAGTGTGCATCAGTCTATTAATTTTCCTGTAGAAATAAATATAAAGTATACATTGTGAACATTATTGTTTATAGGAAAGCATTATGCATTGACAAGCATATTTTTCATTTTCCCATTCTTGTCTCATTATATGACAATTTTAGCAAACTTAAAAATGTGCTTGCTTATTTTTATAACATTGTCTCAAATATTTTGTAGAAAGCTCTCTTAAATTAATAGCATGGCATATCATAGCAATTGTTTGGACTTCATAATATTTTAACACATTAACTAGCATTCCTACACTAATGATTTTCAGGTAAGCTTGTCAATACAAGCACTAACACTGTGCTTGGGTGACATTGCTTATGTGCACTTTCTGTGTACCTATGAACTCATTTAATCTGCATAATATCCCTATGAAGTAGAATAATTATTATTTCCATTTTACATGTGAGGAAACTAACATACAAAGATATGCAAGGTCTCATGGCTAAGCTGTCATTAGAATTAGATGGGCTAGCTCAGAAGTCCATGCTCTTCACTACCTTATGCTGCCTCTCCTATTTAAGATACAACAAATATTACAAATTGTAATAAAATGAATGTTAAAATAGCACAGTAATACCACAATTCACTTGAAGATATTTTGATGCAAGTGAAATAAAAGGTGGTTCACACAGTATTGACAGGGATAGGCTAGTATTTTACCAGCTTAAGTGGCACCACCCAGTTCATGGGGAGCATGGTTAGGAACTTGGACTTCATCTCATAAATAATAAAGAATTGTTTATGGGTTTTAACCAGAGGAAGAAACAATTAGATTTCTTTTTTAGATCGTTTTAGCATTAGTATGAGAGATGTATTGATTGCTAGGGACTGGGGGCGGAGAGACCCATTAGAATACTGGAATAGTTCTAGAAACAGCTGAGTATTGCTAAGGCAGTAGCAATGGAGTGGAAGAGAACATGGATTTCAGAGATATTTGGGAGATAAAATTGTCAGAATTTCCAGAACTTCCCAACTGATGTGGGAAATGAGGGCGAAATAGAGTCTAGGATTTCTCTCAGGTTTCCATTTTCAGATAGTTATGGGAAATACAGAAGGTGAAGTGAATATTGATGGAAAAATAACTGGCTTCAAGTTTCACATTGATTATTATAGTCTAATAGAGCTCGAGAGTAAGGTCTGGATGAGATACAGAATTATAAGCTTTCATGAGAGTAAATAAGATCATTTTGTGTGAATAGATGTTCTGGGTATCATCCTTTTATAAAACAAGATCTTCCATAAGACAGTTGCATTGCCGTGCTCACAAGAAGTTAAGAGACATATCCTCGGGCATGGAGAGCAGGAAACAATTGCTGGGGCAATTGGTTATCCATTTGGATTAAAATGGAATCAGATCCTTTCCTCATACCTTACCCAAAAATAAATTATTAAAGATTTAAAGACTTAGGGCGGGCGCGGTGGCTCACGCCTGTAATCCTAGCACTCTGGGAGGCCGAGGCGGGTGGATCGCTCAAGGTCAGGAGTTTGAGACCAGCCTGAGCAAGAGCGAGACTCCGTCTCTACTAAAAATAGAAAGAAATTATCTGGCCAACTAAAATATATATAGAAAAAATTAGCCGGGCATGGTGGCGCATGCCTGTAGTCCCAGCTACTCGGGAGGCTGAGGCAGTAGGATCGCTTAAGCCCAGGAGTTTGAGGTTGCTGTGAGCTAGGCTGACGCCACAGCACTCACTCTAGCACGGGCAACAGAGTGAGACCCTGTCTCAAAAAACAAAAAAAAGGTTTAAAGATTTAAATGTGAAAGGATAAACTTAATAATAAAGGAGATTATGACTATGGAGTAGAGAAAGAATTCTTACGACACAAAATCTGCTATCAAAACATTAGTACATTTGACTTCATTATAATTGAGAACTAAACATCATTATAAAATATGGTAAAAACAAGTCATAAACTAGGAAAAGAATCTTTGCAACCAATTTAACCATAAGGAATTAGTACCCAGAATACACAAAAAGTCTTATAAGTTTATTTAAAAAAAAAAAAAAAACCAGTAGAAAAGTGGATGAAAAACATGGACTAGGTAATGCAAAATAAGACCAAAGTGATACTGGCAAAAATTTTAAATCTAAATACCAAGTAATGCTGAAAATGTGAATCAGTGGAAGCTCTTTATACATGACTGGCTGGTAGGAATGTAAATTAATATACTCAGGAAAACTATTAAATATTTGGCAGTATCCTATAAAAATTAACATTCACATAACCTAAAGACCTAACATTTCCTCTCCTCTCCTTGGTACATACCTTAAAGAAATTTTTCCACATGTGGGCCAAAAGATGTACAGAAATATTTTTATGGCAATGATATTCTGTTCCATGCTCCTATCTAAAGCATTAGATTTTCTTCTCTATCTACTTTCACTCCTTTGGTGATGTCATCTGACTCATGGATTTAAAGCCTATTTACCAAAAACTCTAGAATTTATATCTAGACTAGGTGTCTCCTTGAATTCTAGAATAGTAAAACCAACTGCCTGCTACATGAGGTCTCTATTCGGATGCCTAATAGACATTACAGATATATCCAAATCTGAACATTTGTCCCCAAATCTGCTTCATCCACTTTGGTGCTGTTATAATTGGTACTGCTATTAACATTCTAAATCATATTCTTTGGTTGGTGATATATGTAAGCATTTCCATTGCTCATATACTTAGAAATGGAATTACTGGATCAAAGGATGTACATATTTTCAACTTTAGTAGATATTACCAGTTTTGCAAAGTGGTTGTACCATATTCCTACCAACAATGTGTAGGAGTCAGATGAATTCTTTTAAAATACAATTAAGATCATGTTTTAAAATCCAGCAGTGGCTCCCCATTTCACTCAAAGTAAAAACCAAACAGTGACCTACGAGGCCCAACAGAAGCTAACTCATTCCCCTCTTAACCACTCTAATGTCACTCCTTTTCTCCTCTTCAGTCATGCTGCTCTTGTAACACTAGTGTCCTTGTTTTGTCTTTAACATACCAGTCATGCTTCCACGTTAGGGCCTTTGCACTGATTGCTCCCTCTGTGTAGAATGTTCTTCCTTCAGATAGCCGCATGGCTGACTCCCATACTTCTTTCAAGTCTTTGTTCAAAAGTCACCTCAATGAAACCTAAACTGATCTCTGTATTTTAATTGCAATCCTCAAATATCCTCACCACAACCAGCCTATCTCAGTACTCATAATCCTCTTTTTTCTCTTATTTTATAGCATTTATCACCTTCAAACATATTTTGTGATTTACTTGAATATGATGTACTTATTTATCATGTTATTATTTCTCCCCCCAGTGTAAACAAGAGCAGGAATATTTCTCCATTTTCACTTACTGATATATCCCAAGTGCCCAGAACAATATCTGGCACATTGTAGTCAATATGTCTGTTGAGTGAATGACAAATGAATGATAGCAAAAACACAAAGCAAAACAAAGCAAAACAACAATGACAACAGCAAAAAAACTGGAAAGAGCCCAATAATTAGTGACAGTATAACAAATTATAATTATTTACATGAAAGAATAAATGAAAATGAGGAAGCTATAGTTATATGAAACTATATGATAAATCTTAGAAATAATACTGCATAAAGCAAGTTACTGAAGAATATATATTATATAATTTTAATAAAATTTAAAAGCAAGCAAATAAACATTGTTTAGGAATATATGTGATTTTTTTTAGAAAACTATTTTTAAAATAAAATAACAATAAACTTGAAATTCAGGGTAGAGGAGATATGAGTGGTGCAGTCAAAGTGATGGATTGGGTGGGGAAGGAGCATATGGACCCAACAGTGTTGATGTGGTCTGTTTTTTGGCTTGGATGGTGAGTTTGAAGTAGTCACTTTAATGTGTTTAATGACCTGCATTATTTTCTTTTGTATGAATCAAATATTGCATAATGAAAATTTTATTAAAAACTTAAAAGTGAATGTAATCAGAAAATAGAGTCTGTTAATGTTAATTTTGAGAAGGTTGACTGAGAAAAGAGTGGAAGCTGGATGGTATCACAGGGCAGACAAAAAGTGTTATGTTTATGGGAGATGAGTGGTATGTGTGGTTTATGTTTGAAACCTTACCATGTTTATGGGTACAGAAGGAACAGTTCAGAGAGGCTGAACAGAAGGATAAGGTGAAAATGTGGGACAGGACAGAAACAACCAATGAAACAACACCTAGTGGAGCATCAGATCAAGAGTAGAAGAGGAAAGATACCTTTGATCTAGTGAAGTGGACAATGCTTCTTCTACAAATAGAAGAAAGAGGTGATAAAGTTTGTAAGTAACATTGAAAGAGCTGTTTCCTGTTGAGAGATAAGGTTGAAGTCAGGTTGGGTGGAGAGGGCTCTTAAAGAGTGAGGATCTCTAATAATCACTCTAGAAAACAGGGTAGGTTATTGACCAGGGATAGATTCATGAAAGGACTCCTGAGCAGTGCTGACAAGTGACTTAAGGTTGGAGATACTGAATTTATAAGCATGCCAGTCTGAGTACCTTTGATTTCTACAGTTCAGGTCTAAGAGAAGAGAAGACAATTATCTGATTGATTAAAATTGGATATTTTCAGAGGAAGAGAAGTAAAAGGAAGATATGGATGGGAAAGGAAATCAGTGAAGGCAGTGTTGGATCAAGAGAAAAGGGAGATCAGGATAAGGGACAGCAAATGTTGTAGAAGAAAGAGAACTGGAGAGATGAAAGGTAGATATTGTGGCCAGGGACTGAAACATCGAAATTTAAGATTTCAAAGATGAGATAGTGGAGTTCTAAGTAATAAGTTCTAGCATGTATCTTTGAACGTGGGTTAAAAGAGTTCAAGAAATTTTAAGCCTCGGTTCTGGACATTAAAGTCGTGCTGAGGGACAAGAGTGGAGTTATAGAAAAAAACTGAATGCAGTGCCAAAGTTCTCAATAAATAAGGACTGAGGGTGACAGCAGTGAGAAGGGTAGAGGGTGGGATGTACATATGCCATGACCCCAAAGAAAAAGAGAGTTTAGCATGAGTGGTAATGGGAAGAAGCCTTGGAGTATCCAGAGACTACCAAGACTGCTTCAGGAGAGAATAGAAAGCCTCTGCTCCCAGGGAACTGCTGGGAAAAGTGTGCTAGGGGATAGCCAGGTGTCGTTTAAAGGCAGCACAGGACAGGTGCTCAGTAAAGAGGTTGAGGCTATAGGGGAATGTATTTATAATGGGGGGGGGAGGTTCTAGTGAGCACAATGCAAATGATTGAGAAGAAGATCATCAGTTACAGTCAAGAAATGGAAACAGCTGTGTTGCAAATGTGAGCCAAAATAAGAAGGTGGGCTGCAGAAGCTTGCTTTTTGTTCAGAGGCACAGTTGGATTTACAGGGAGGCTGGGTCTAACATTTGTGAGCAAGTTCTGTTGAGACCAGGAGACTCTTTGCTCTTTAGTCTTGTTCTTCAGAGCAGCCCTGCCTTTTAATAGGAATTTAGAAATTAACAATTACCCTTCCCCACTTGTAAGAATAGTTTCTCGTTGTCTACTTTCTCTAGGGTGTATTTATTGAGACCAATTGCTCTAGGTTATTCCTTGCCATTAATAGTTCTTTTCCACCTTTTTGGGGTCTTTGAACTTTTTAAAAAATACAGCCTTATCATTAAATAATCCTGCTTTTGCTTCACTCTGTGCCGATTGGCAAGCACTCTCCTTAGTTTCCTTACCTGTAAATGATGCCTTCTTTAGTTGTGAGGATTGAGTTAACACAAGTAAAACACTGAATGGTGCCTGGCACATACTCTGCACTACATAATTTCTGAAAACATATGGTGATCATACTTTTACTTACAATAACATGCATTGAGTAGCATCAAACCTGTGTACTTGGTACTTCAAATTTATCTGATTTAAATTTATCTGAGGTTGATTAACCTTTTCACAGGGAAAAACTGAAACCAAAGAGCAGTAAATTGCCTTGCTAATAAATACTGAAGCTGTTATTAAAACATATCTTTTGATACCAAAATTTATTTTCTTCTACTGTGCAACTTGTTACAAATTACAATCACTACAATTACCTGTATATTTGTGTTAGCTGTTAATATATTTCCTCTGAAATTACATACCACCATAAAGTAATGAAAGATCTCCAAAAGTTCTTAACAGTCTTTTGCTGTAACTGGACATCTTTAGTCTCCTTTCTGGCCTCTACTTGTTTTTGGATAAAGAGCTCTGAACCCAAACCTGAGCCTGTCTTTACAGATTTATGAATATGAGTGAAAATGCCATCCACTAAGCACCTGCATTAATGTCCAGGTTAAATCTTTTTTAAAAAATCAGAAAAAAGAAAATAGCAACAATAAAAGTAGTAGCCTGTATTAACTTGAGAGGCAAATACCAGCCTGAAACATAAATCCCACCTTTAAGAAACATGCCTATCAAGACTGGGCATTCCTTAAGGATTGAGTATGGAGAATGGATTAAGTTATAAAATGACATACTGAACCGAATCGTTTAAAATAATAAATGTTATATTTATCCCACACTTTCTAAATGAAAATCAGCAGTGCGCTGGATGAATAAAATATTAAATTATTAGATAGTGTGTGGTGTTATTGGAGGAAAGTGAACACAAAGAGAATCGTTTTACATCAAATATATATTTCTGCAGGGTATACTTTTATAAGATTTGAGATTGGTTCATAAGTCTGAAAGATGGTCAAATTCAGGGCAGCAGTAGTAGAAATCATTTAATCGGTTTTTTCTGTATCAGAAACGCGGCAAGCAGGAACATTTCCTTCCCCCTCTTTCCTTTCCCTGTTCACTGCAGGTCACGTGACAATCACGTGACCCGGTCAAGGGATCTTTTCCTCTTACAGCTTTGCAAAAAAAAAAAGAAAGAAAGAAAGAAACCGTTCTCCAATTAAAGCTGTTAACGTGTACTACGCTGTTTCCTTGTTGGATTTTCTTGTTCTCTGCTGCTACTGTAAAAACAAAATGAGTGGTAAGATTCGCTGGTTGTTTTTTTACATTCTGCTTTTATTTTAAAACATAGAAAGCATTGTATTAGTCTAAAGTCATGCCGTGTGTCTTTTTAAATAGATACCAAATATAATCGCTATAAATATATTTTAAATTGTTGCCATGTAGTTATAAAAAGATTAGACTCCATGTAGAGTTAGGCTGATTTTGTATTCCACAGAATGTTCCATTTTAGGACCTTTATTTTACTAGGTTTTTCTTTAAAGCTAAAATCTGAAAATTGGCATCAGATTTTTGGAAGCCATTGTGAAAGCTTGCTTATTAAGAGAATGTGTAGCACGTCAGCAGCACGTTGCATTTTAAGAATTAAAACTCTTGGATAAATTTGTAGTTTTTTTTTTTAAAAAAAAGTCTTAAATATGATGTATATTAACAGGGAAAAATAAAGAAGAATTTAGCTTACACTAGATGAAATATCTAAGTCATTGATGGTGCTTTTTAAGGAACTGGGGTGGGGAGCTTCTCAAATTTCTTAAGACAGTTGGTTAGAATTATTTCTTCTTCTGCAGGTTTTTGGAATAGGAAATACGCCCTTAAAAAATAATGAATAGTGCTATGATTTGGGGTAGATTTTGCTCAAATCATGTAGATTATGAAGGAGCTACTATACTAAGTGTATCCACAGTTCAGATATTGCTATTCTTGTGCCAGGTATACATTTAATGGTACAACCTGTAGAAGATTTTCTTTGGGACAGAATCTCCCTCACTGCATACAAATTTAAGTCAGTTTGTAGTCAGTCTGTTAGTACTTCCTGAATTAAAAGGTATTGTTGGAACTCAGGAGGTAAACAGACATTTACATCATTAAGTAGGCAAGGCTTTAGGGTTTTGCTACTGTAGACACAGGAATAGCAACAGAAATGATTCTGTAAATGTTGTAGTTCTAAACATCAATACTTATATTTAATATGTTTATGCAATAGGAGTTTATGTCTTCAGTGTTGAATGTTACTTCACACCAATATGTTATGTATTAAATATGGTACCAATGAATTGTCTTTTTTAAAAAAAATAATCCAACAATGTACCATTTCCACCTCAGGATAAAAAAATTTACTTGCTAGAGTGAAATGATTTCTTCATAGGGAAATAAGTTACTAATGAGTATTATTCTTGGACTACAGCTAGGAATATATTTACTGCTGGTTTATTTTAGGTTACTTTTATTTTTTTCTGTTTTCAGTATCATACTTAAATAAAATTAAAGGATAAAGTAGAATTTTGTATTACTAAATTATAAACTATTTTAGCAGCTATCAAAGTATAGTATGATTTGAATTGTAACTACATAGTGTTTATAGTTTCATATTTCTAGTAAAAGGAGGGTAACCTAAAGCAGTTTTGTAGTTTTACAATTTTAAATGTAAACGTCAATAACTTAGTGCTCTGTTGGCAAAACAAAAACACCTGTTCTTATGACTTGATATAAGGATTAAATTTGACAACCTGTGAAAGGACCCGCAGTCCCCAAGACATATGGTGAAAGTGCAACGAATGTTAATTTCCTTTATTAAGATTACAAATATGATTTTCAGTGAATTCTCTGGTACTCAGCTAAATTTTGCATGTTATGAATAATACCTAAGCCGAGCTCTAAGTATTTAGAAGGCTAGTTTACTGTAGTTTATACAAATTGTCTAATGGAAGTAAACCAACATTACTTTAAAACTTTTCTCATTTCTCTTGAGTTGAGAATGTTGAAGTTAAAAGGTGAGTTTTGAATAAAGCCTTTGTGCCTAGAGTTATAAAGATGAGTTTTGAATAAAACTTTTCTGCCTAGTTTTGACTAAAGCTTTTCTGCAGCTCACCAGTTTTATTTAGTGAATTAATAGGTAATGTTTGCTTAAACTTAGGAAAATTTTGTTCTTGCTTTCTCTCATATTTTTCAGGGATATGAAGACAACAAAGCCGTTAATTTTCCTTAGAGGTATTAGAACATAGTTCTTAAGCCTCATATTACATCAGTTGCCAATAATGCATAGTATTTTAATATTCACTAAAAATGTAGGGATATACCCTTAGAAATGAAACTACCTGGTTTTGAATCCCAGTTCTACTACTTGGGCAAGCTTAACTTCTCTGTGCCTCCATTTCCACATCTAGAAAATGGGGATGTTGATGATGATATTTACCTGATGATTTACCTGAGCGATGATGAGGAGAAAATACATATAAAAGGCCTGGTACATAGCAAGTTAGTATTAGCTATGTGTAATTAAGATAATATTCTGAACAACTTCGTGTATTTGGTGGGCTTGTTTTGGATGGGAAGAGTATTTAGTTGAAAAGCTGTATTGCTAGCCAGATATTATATAGCGTAATTCTGTAGTCTACACACACACATTCACTCCTTACTTTCTCTCAACCCTACTCTCTTCTCTTCCCCACCTCTTGTCTTCCCTCTCCTTCTCCCCCTTCCTGTTATTCCTACCCCTTTCCTTTTCTCTCCCCCCTTACCTATTTTCTCTTCATCACCGTTCCCCTCTTCACTCACCTCCTGTCTCTTCCCTGATCCTCCTCCTTTCCCCCTTCCTCTCTCACCTGTCCCTGCCTTTTCTTAACACTAGTTAGTATTTCCCCTCCTGCAGCCCCATTCTCTTCCCTAGCTCTCTCATCCTTCCCCCACCCTCCCCCCATCACCACTGTGTGGTTCTGTTCCCACCCCTCACCTTCCCTAGAAAGGGCAGAGTGGCTGTAATTGGATTTGTTGTGACCTTCATGCTTTTCATTCTGGTTTTCTGAAGTATGCATAATGTTACCAGTGAAAGTTTTTTGTCTTCTGCCCTACAATTAAGCTTTTCCTTCTTCATTTCTTTTATAACTGAGAGCCATTATGTAATGGTAGATTGTAATTCTGCATATAAAAGAGATCCTTCCCAATTACATTCTTTGTCAGACTCCTGTACTTTATTTCCCTACAAATAAGTAATTTCTTAGAAAAGGTTTCATTTCAGCTTATTAAAAACTGGTGGGTGTGAGGCAACACTGCAGTCTGAAGTTACAGGAAGAAAGGATCTGAAGTAAGGAGTTACATAAAGCAAGTTAAGATTTTAGTTCCTAGAAAGAATAAAACACATCTTCTAAAAGTGCTTATTTTATTCACAGAAAGGTTAAAAGAGAAAGTAAACTAGAGATAATATTTTTACAAGTTATCTGGAAAGCATAGCACTATAAAAGTGAAAGGAAGTATAGAATTAGATAAGCTGAATTTTCTTTTTTAGAACTTTTCAGCATAAGAAACCAAAAAAATTTTCCTTGGGTAAATATACATGCGTGGCATTTCTTTTTGTTCTTAAGCCTCCACAGACATGACTCACACATCATTACACAAGAATCTTTTAACCCTAACAAAACAAGTTCGAAATTCTAACTATTCTTCCTCTTACTGCTTTTCCTTTCCTTTATTTCTTTCCCGTTACTTTTGAAAATTTTGCCTTTTGTAGTTTTCATTGATTTTGTATGCAAAGTTTAGTTTGATTTTCCTCTAGGTCAATGTTTCTACACTTGCACAATCATAAGAGTCACCTGGGATATTTGCAAAGTAAATATAATGAATGATTCAAGACCCCATTGTAAGCATACCAAATAAGAATCTCTCAGAGAGCTTTTAAAAAGCTCCGCCCTCCCCACGTGACTGTTATTGCTACCAGGAAAGTTTAAAAAACACCAGTATAGGTAATGTGTAATCAATACACTTTACAAGATAAACTTTTATAACAAGTGAATCATCTGAATTTCTTTTCATAGTAATATAATCACTGTTGGCTTGAGTGTTTACTATAGATGAAGTATTCAAAGTATAATTTAAATTGTTTCCAACTTTAGCTCAATAAGCAATCATGGATTAATACAACATTTCTGTGATCCATTCAGGTCCTGCTCAGGTTCCAATGATGTCCCCAAATGGTTCTGTGCCTCCTATTTATGTGCCTCCTGGATACGCCCCACAGGTATGTTTTTATGTTTTTTCTTTTCATATTTATATGATAGGTATAATGGTATTCTCTTTAACTTTGGTTCTGATGAAAAATACCATTTAAATTCTGAGGCTTACCCAGTATGGTATATCTTCGGTAAATCTATTTATTTCAAGTATCTTAGTACATTTGGAAAGGAGGAAAAAATTATATTGGCAGCACTCATTTGGCCTTGTCTTTGGGTATTGAATTAAAAAAGGATTCACTCTACAGTTTTATCTCCTTGAATATGTGACTAATGTAAACAATATTTTAAGTTGTAAAGGTGCCTACACTGACTTTTTTTAATTAATCATTTGCTTAAAAATAACCCAAGACAATTTCTCCAAGTTTATTTATACAGTGGCTCTCAGACCCTGATAATAATTGTATGGCATATTGTAGTAAAGAGAAGAGAATTTAGACCACAACCCTAAGAGCTGAGGGGATCAATGTCACTGTACACGTGTAACCCTTTCTGCACAGTGGTTGGGAAGCTCTGACTTAAAGAATAAGGTGTGGCTAACTTACGTACACAGGCAAATTGAATAAAACTGTAAGGTCTGCACGTGTTCAATATCTTCCACTACTGAAATAGTCTATGTATTCTGCACTCCCTGCCTCAGATCCCTTTAGGGTAATAATTCAGTTTCTCTTCCTAGCACTGAATTTACACTTGAAGTTTTCTTCAAGCCCACTCTTCATTCCTTTCTGTTTATATCAGAATATTGGTGGGATATTGTGGTGGATTCCCTGCCGACTTTATGAAGCATACTACCATATGAATGATAGCAAAGGAAGAACGTGCTGGGAGGGGAGCAGGGAATGAGATTTAGGATCAGAAAACCTGGATTCCTCTCTTATTTCAAACCCTTGCTGACTGATGGCCTTGGACAAATTAATTTCCTAAGTCTCAGTACCCTCATTTCACCTATATTTAAGACTTTTTTCCTACTTAACCAGCAACCTCAGTTGTTATATACCAGGTATGTTTGTACTTCAAAATAGAAAAAAAGCCTCAGAAAAGGCGAACTGTTTGAAAAAATGATACATGGTCCATACACCAAGATTACTTACTTTACTCATAGATAAGCTTTGTAGCCATTTCTGGGGCCTGGTCCTTATTTTAGAAAGGGAAGGTTTTGAGAGATTGACATACTGCATAGAGGCAGAAATAATATGCCAACTGAACTAAGATATCAAATGGAGAAACAAAACAAAAAACTGTGAAATTTAAACACAAAGCAAATGATGACAGGAGTAGAAGGAACTTAATTCACTGTCAAATAGTACTAATTTATAGTCCCGAGGAGCATTGCACTGCAGGACAGAATAACACTTGATATTTTAGTGATGAAGTTAATGACTTACCAAGAAGAGTTTATAAACTGCCTGAATGGGAGTCCTGAAAGAAAACATCAAAAGTTTTTCTGCCATCTGTCATGGCTCCCCTAACTGTTTTTTATGGAATGTGTGTTGTTATGGTGATGAGGGCGTACATAATGATTGTAAATCTCATAATGTGGGGAAAGGGCCTGTATCAACTTCAGGAAAAGTTTCAGTTTACTCCTTTGAGCTGTGCTTGCTATTTCACTTTGGCTGTTTATGTCAGCATGCAGCAGTGAAGTCAGTACATTTTACAAAGATTCTGCAAACCAGTTTGATCTATCTTCTGTCTCTCCTAGGGAGAATAGCCAAAGGGCATGGGCAAGGGAGTGTGGGAGACTGGAAAATAGGAGGACCTAGAGATTTAGATGAGGATGAAGAGGTATAGTGAGAGCTGGAGAGAAAGGAGACTGTGGTCACTTACTGACATGTGTGTATGTGTTTGTAGATACATGAGATAAATGTTTGTTGAATGAATGGTTAGAAACAGCCATATTATTGTTTAAGAGCTTAAAGTTGGAGTAGTTCTGGGTTCAGGGTGAGACCATAGCAGTAGGCTGCTAAAAGTGGAGGGGGAAGTAAAGGTTGTAGGAATTGAGGATATCGCAGAACCCTAATGGCTTGATGGTGTTAAGAGGGGAGAAGGAAGTGTAGCATTCTAGTAGAACTAATAGAATACATATATTTCTGATCATATTATTCATTCAGCAAGCACTTTTGGAAGATCTGCCTGTGTGCTAGGTACTATTCCAGGTCCTGGGAAAAAAACAGTAAGCAAATCAGATTTATTATGAAACTTACATTCTGGTGAGGAAGACACACATACAATATAAAATGTCAGATAGTCTATACAACCTCCTTTCTCTGCAGCCCTTCTCAATTATGTCTGTGTTCAATAAAGGAAAGAAAACAGGTCGCTGCCTAATTAGAAATTAGCTGGCATCTGTAGTTAAGTGGGCAGACTATGCTGATAACCCCATTTAATTATGTCTTATTCTCTTATCTATGTTTTAATTTTTATTAATGTAAACTAATTTGAATATTTTATCATTTTTTTTCGTTTTCACAACTTTTTGATTTTATTTTAATCATCACCATCAGTGTACCCTGTGAAATTTGACATCTATTGGTTGGCCGTTTCACAGCAGCTAGGTCTCTGGAGACTTACCAGATAGTTTTGAGGTCTTTGAGGTCTCTGGCCTCCCTCTGAAGTTATTGGCTGCTTAGAGCAGTGATCCCCAACCTTTTTGGCACCAGATACCAGTTTCATGGAAGACAGTTTTTCCACGGACAGGGGTGGAGGGTGGATGATTCAAGTGCATTACATTCATTGTGCAGTCAGACCTCTTGTATTTGCAGCCACTTCTCAGCACTCGCATCACCACTTCAGCTTCACCTCAGATCATCAGGCATTAGAGTCTCATAAGGAGCGCAACCTGATCCCTCGCATGTGCAGTATACAGTAGGGTTCATGCTCCTACGAGAATCTAATGCCGCTGCTGATCTGCCAGAAGGTGGAGCTCAGGCAGTGATGTGAGAGATGGCGAGTGGCTGTAAATACAGATGAAGCTACGCCCCCTTGACTGCTGCTCACCTCCTGCTGTCTGCTGTGCAGCCCGGTTCCTAACAGGCCACAGACCAGTACTGGTCCACAGTCCAGGGGTTGGGGACCACAGGCTTAGAGCATTACTTGAAGTGGTAGAGTTTTCCATGCCCTCTTGGTCCTGGTCTGGCTCTTTTTGCCGCCTCCATCTACATCTTGGGTTTTTTGTGGGGTTTTGTTGCTATTTTTTTTTTTTTTACAGTAAAATACACATAAAATTACCATCTTAACCATTTTTAAGTGTCCAGTTCAATGACATTAAGTACATTTACATTCTTGCATTACCATCACCTCCTTTCATCCATAGAACTCTTCATCTTGCTGAAAACTGAAGTTCTGAATCTATTACAAAAACTCCCTATTGTCCCCTCCCCCAAGCTTATCTTTATATTTTAAATGTTCTTTCTCACCAGAACAGTGGTTTTAATTTCATAAGTAATTTAGCCATTTCTTTTTTAACCAAATGAGGTCTTGTGTTGTGAAACAAAAAAAGACACTAAAAGACCTACGGATTCTATGCCCACAAAGTGAGTAAGAACATGGAATCTGAAGCCAAATTGCCTAAGTTCAAATATTAGCTCCTTCTCTTACTACCTGTGTGACCTTGGACAAGTTATTTAACATCCCTGTGCCTCAGTTTCCTCATCTGAAAAATGGAGCTAGTAATAGTACCTACTTAAAGCATTGTTATGAAGATTAAATAGTTATGTACATCTCTTGAGAAACTTACAGTTACATTATAGAGTAAGAGATATGCATCTAGAAAATAAACATTACAATGTTATAAATATCAAACAAGTAATATATTTAGTAGAATAAACATAATAGAAATTATAGGAGTGAGAGGTCACTGGGATTGCAGGGCCTAAGAATGGATTCATGGAGGAGCAATCGAAAGAAACCTTCCACAGACTCCTAGCCCCACATCTCTACCAGCATCTGCAGTTACATGCTCTGCCTTCTCTTCTATACTCACAAACTCTGCTTCCTCGTCTGTAATACAGACAAACTTTCCTGCTCCTGTCCAGACCCAGTGCCCCCACTGGAGTACAATAACCCATCTCCTTTTGCCTGTTCAAGGACATTACTCTAGCATTTTTCTTCTGTCTCTTCTACGTCGTTAGTTTCTTACTCTCTGCTGGATCATTCTCATTAGTACATCAGCATGTTGTAATTGCTCTCACTAAAAACAACAAAACACTAACACAAAGTTTCTTGACTTCACTACTGTTACCAGCCACAACTCTATTTCTATATTCCCTTTTACAGCAAAACTTTACAAAACTGTGCTATTAGCTCTATTTCTTCCTACTTTCTCTGTTAAAACCCACTACAATGAGGCTTTGACCCTATAATTACGCCGATACTACTCTTATCAAGGTCACAGTGATGTCTATATTTCTACATGTCTTAGTGTTCATCTTACTTGACCTGTCAGCAGCATTTGACACAATTGATCCTTCCTCCTTGATACAATTCACCAGACTTTCAGACTGCACGTCTTAGTTTTCCTTCTGCCTTACTTGGTATCCTTTCCCAATCTTTCTGAAACCACAGACTAGTATATATTAAGTCTACTTGACATTTCCACTTAGATGTCTCGTAAACTTACCAACTCACCAGTTCAAAACCTGAAATTCCAAATCTTTTCCCCTCCAAAAAAACTTGTTCTACCCCACAGCCTTCCTCATCACAGTTAATGGAACACCATCATCTTTCCATAACTTCTTTTACTTCCGACATGGAATCATTGGCTAATCTTGTTGTTCTACCTTTAAGTATACGCAGAATGTGAGTCACTTCTCACCACCTCTACTACTACCACCCTAGTCCAAGCCACCAACATCTCTTGCCTAGATTACTGCAATAGCTATCTGAATGGTTTCCCTACTTTTGCCCTTGCCTCCCTACAATCTAATCTTCTCAAACAGGTTATATCAGAATTTCTGAACCTTAGACATTGGGGCAGGATAATCTCTTATTGTACGAAGTTGTCTGTTGTGTTGTAAAATGTTTAGCAGCATCCTTGGCCTCTTTACCCACTAGATGCCAGTAACACCTTCTGATACGACAACCGAAAATGTCACCAGACACTACCTAATGTCCTCTAGGAGGCAAAATCACCCCTGTCTGTAAAACACTAGGTTATATCACTCTTCTGCCCAAAATTCTGTGATGGTTTCTCATTCCACTGAGAGTAAATGCAGAAGTCCAGGTCCTTAATAGTAGCCTATATGGTGCTACCAGACCTGGCCACCCCATGCCCTCTTCATTTCTTTGATTTCATCTGCTTCTACTGTTTCTCTTCCATTCCTTGGGTATAGTCTGCCCCACTTCTACCTTAGGGGCTTTGTTCTATTTCCACTGCTCAGAACAATCTTCCAGGTTTCTGCATGATTAATTCCTTCACTTCCTTCAAGTTTCTGCTCAGATTTCACTTTGCCAATAAGGCCTACCCTGCTCACTCTATTTTGTTCTACAACCTGTTCCCCTCCCACAATATTTCTGATCCTCCTTCCCTGCTCTGCTTTTTTCATGCTAAATAATTTACTTTTGTTGGGTTTGCCTGTCCCTGTTAGTGTGTGTTCACCCACAAATATATTGCTCTGAGATTCTTCCTCTCCATAAATTATCAATTTCTTTGTTTTGTTCAAAAACAAAAATTTTTTTTAATGGGTGGAGGACGTAAAGTTAGATCTAGATTTGGGAGGAGAGATAGGATTATAGATTAAGGGGAAGCAAAGTGAAGAAGAAAAATTGCATAAACAAAAGTACAAGATACTGAAATGTATAGGTCAATGTGAAGACAGGTTTTAGTATACCAGCCTGATTCCAGTTAAGGGTTCAGGATTTGGTACACAAGCACGATATAACTAAAAAGGTAGTTTGAAACCAGGTTGGATAAATATGAGATACAATTCTATCAGAAGCAGGGAATCTTTTAAGATTTGTGAATCAGAAAATGATAAACGTAAAAGTGGTATTGTGACAGATACTGTGGTTTGGCTCTCTCAGAATCCATTCCAAACTCCTCCTAATGTCCCTCCCTGTAGAGGAACATTAGAGGCTAAAAAACTATAAACCATTCCCAGATACCCTTCAACTAGGGTTCTAGATATGATTTAGTTTCCGTCACTCTCATGCACTTGCCTGAGACTTAAATTCAGAACTGAGTTAAATAGGGAGAAAAAAGACTGAGGCATCTGTTTGGCTAGAAGGAAGGCATTGTGGTTCTAGACCTAGCACCTAAAAAATAGTGAATTCATTTGGTCTTCTAGTCCTGTGTTAGACAAGTCATATCATATTCTAGTAGTGAGGATATTTTAACAGTCTATTTAATATTTGTAATTTAGGCTTATCTTTACCCAAATAAGTGTGTTTTCTAGTATACATATACTTATTAAGCACATATATATTTATATACAAAATTTTCTGTCCTTTAGCACTTGAAGTTGTAATCATTTTCTGTTTCCTAAGGAAAGATATTATAAGCCATTTATTTGTTATACTTTGATAGTTATCATTTAAGTCTAAAAAGGTAAGGGCCCTATTTTGGTGGAGGGATTCCTAATCTTGAGATAAAATCTTATAGTTTTTCAGAGTTTCTTGTGTGTCTTTGCAGCTCTAGTGAGGTTCAAAGGTAATAAATCTCAGCATTTTTAAAAATCTAGTCCCACAGTGTGATTCCTATTTTTAAAATGTGTAATTTCTAAGCCCCAAAGCCACAGATATTTTTCTTTTTTTTTTTTTTTTTTTTTTTTTTTTTTTTTTTTGAGACAGAGTCTCACTCTCTTGCCCAGGCTAGAGTGAGTGCCGTGGCGTCAGTCTAGCTCACAGCAACCTCAAACTCCTGGGCTTAAGCGATCCTACTGCCTCAGCCTCCCGAGTAGCTGGGACTACAGACATGCGCCACCATGCCTGGCTAATTTTTTGTGTATATATATTTTAGTTGTCCATATAATTTCTTTCTATTTTTAGTAGAGACGGGGTCTCACTCTTGCTCAGGCTGGTCTCGAACTCCTGACCTCGAGCGATCCACCCGCCTCGGCCTCCCAGAGTGCTAGGATTACAGGCGTGAGCCACCGCGCCCGGCCCACAGATATTTTTCTTAACTGGAAGTTAATATATTTGGCATTTTTCTCCCTTGAAATGATCAACTATTAAAATTTTCCTAGTCATGGTCATAAGAATTTTGTATCTAAATTCTAACAGGTGGTTGATCTTTAGGAGTCTGGATGCAGGGTTTTTTTGTTTGTTTTTGTTTTCCTATTTGGTCTTTCCACAACTTGTTTTCCTGTAACCCCAGTCATAATATAGAAAAGGAAATTAATTCCTGATCTTCTTATGTCTAAACCAAATTACTGCATCATTAAATGCACATAACACATAGGATAAATACCTAATATCAGAGCTTATTGTTTGAATTATTATTTAGTTTCCTTAGTGTTTTAAAATGTATATTGAATTGTATAGCAAAAACTACTTCATGTTATTTAATGCTAATTCATATGTACCTAATGTATTTAATAAATTCTTTTCATGTTAACCTCTAAAATTTTTTAATTAACTTCTAATGGTATAAAAATTCTTCCTCTAACATTTCAAAAGATTGCCTACATCCTATGGAAAAAACTTTTAATCTAATGTTCATTTTGTAGGTTATTGAAGACAATGGTGTTCGAAGAGTAGTTGTGGTTCCTCAGGCACCAGAGTTTCACCCTGGCGGTCACACAGTCATCCACCGTACTCCACACCCTCCCCTGCCTGGTTTCATTCCTGTCCCGACCATGATGCCCCCTCCCCCACGTCATATGTACTCACCAGTAACTGGAGCTGGAGATATGGCAACACAGTACATGCCACAGTATCAGTCTTCACAAGTATATGGAGATGTAGGTAAGACATCTAAAAATATTCCTATTTAATTGAGTTGGATATTCTTTGCTTGGAGATAATAGAGTCTGTCATCATATCACATAAAAGAAACAACAAACAGTAATGATATCACAGTCAGTTTTCTGCTACCCAAGCACTGCGTTAGATGCTTCATCCTCGTGATCACTCTTCAAAGTAGGTGAGTAAACAAAAAATCAAAGAGGGGAAGTAACTTATTTGGTGGGGCCACATTCAAACAAGAGCTTTTTTCTCTTTCCTGTAGCCTAGGCTCTGAGGAAATTTCCAGCCAGTAGTAACCATGCCATTGTTAAATCCTGAAGGTTATGATGCCACGACCCAAAGTTGCTATTAATAGGTTCTGTGAGGGATTGAATAAAAAAAAAACCAAAGAAACAAAAAACAGAAGAAGCCATAAGCTCTGCCCTCACAGAGTTAATAAATTTGAGGGAAGAATAGATTACCATACACACACAAAATAATCATCTTATTCTTTCCCATGGCTTTAAACACTTTAAACACTGCATACTGGCAGCCCTCAAATTTATATCTTTAGCCAGAACATCCCCTCTGAGCCCCAGGCTTGTTTCTAACTGCCTACTTGATAACTCCATGTGGATGTCTCGTCCATCTCAATTAGAACATTTCTAAAACAGAAATCTCAACTGTGGATTCCCAGAACCTGGCTTTTTCTCTGTCTTCTTCCTCTCAGTAGGTGGTGCCCTAGCCACTCAGTTTGCTCACATGAAAACCAGACAGTCAAATTTGATTCCTCCTCTTTCAACCCCCACATCAATCAGTATCGGTTTTATTTTTGGAAGTTTCCCGATTTTATCTACTACTCTCCACTGCTACTCAAATTCAGTCCACCGTCAGCTCTTGCCAGTACAACTTCAATAGCAGAACTTCCAGCTGTTTTTCTGCCTCCATTCTTGTCCCCAATAATCCATTCTCAGCCGCAGTAATCATTTCAAAATATTAATCAGACTGTTCTATTTAAAAGATTTCAGTGACTTCCCATTGCATTTAGAATAAAATCTTAAACCTTTCCCAGGGTTTCTTGAACATGTCACTGTTGACATTTTGGGACGGATAAGTCTTTATTGTGGAAGACAGAACTGTGCATTTAGAATGTTTAGCAGCATCCCTGGCCTCTACCCACTAGATGCCAGTAGCACACAACTCCAACTCCTAACACAACGTTTTAGATGTTGTGACGTCTAAAAATATCTCCAGATATTGCCAAGTGACCCCTAGGAGCCAAAATTAGCCCCTTGCAAACCATTGCCCTGGCAAGGCCCTGCCCCGGGGCCCCTGACTGCCTTGTCCCACTGCTTTCCCCTGTTCTTTCAGTTTTTTGAAACTCCTAAGCTCTTCCTTACCTCATGGTCTCTGCACATGGTATTCTCTCTGCCAGGAATGTTCTTCCCTCTTTTCCATAGAAGATTTCCTTTATTCTTTAGACTTCAGCTTTCAAAGAGACCTTCCCTGGCTTACTGTATCAATCTCTAGCACTGAACCATGTTTGTTTCTTTCACAGAACTTAACAGAATTTCTTTTTTGTTGTTATTTGTATTGTATTTCTATCTCCCTTATTAACTATAAACTCCCTAAGAACTGAATCTGTTTATTCTTCGTTGTTTTTCTGGCACTTAGCAATGCCTGTCAGTTATGCTTAGTAAATTTACAGAAGAAATAACCTGAAACACAAATTTAAATTATGTAGCATAGCCTGTAAATAGTGAATATATTATTTACATCATATATATTTTTAAACTAATTTCTATTATTCAAGTAATGCAGATTGGTTCAGTAGGTCTGGGTGTGGCTTAACAGTCTTTCTGACAAGCTCCTAGGTGATGTTCATGCAATGGCTCAGTACACACACTTTTGAGTAGCAGGAGTTTATACTGCAAATTAGTTTCATCCTATTTTGTTTACTGCTAATTGTGACTTAGTCTTTTAAAATGTGTTTGAGAAAACTAAGTAAAAACTAGATATTACAAATATTACTATTTTGTGTTGTTAAAACCCATTGTTCTTCAGCGGGAATATGCATTAGAATACATGGATGTGATTCACAATGATGTGAAGGGCACAAATGCACAAACTAGCTACCCAGTGGTGGAATGCAAGAATCATCCTGTATTTGAGGTTATAAGCCAGAGAGTCTACCACTGGATCCTGATACCTGACAATGCTGATCTTCTAACCAGTAGCTGCCTCTATGACCCCTTTGCCATGCACATTTTATATGGATTCCCAGAGTGGAACCTGATCCAACATTTTACTGTTAGCAATACCATTATTGAGCCTGAACCTTGCTAGACACTGTGTTCATATATGTATTATCTTACTTAATCCTCAATAAAATTATGCAAAATACAAATGAGGAAACTGAGACTCAGAAATGTTAAGTAATTTCTGCAAGGTCACATGGCTAGTTGCTAAGGATTTTAACCCTCTCAGTTCTGTTTGATAAATTTTCTGCTCTTTCTACTACAACATATTCTTTATTTTAAGTGCTAATTGATTATAGTTGCTATGGTTTGTATCTTTTTTGTGGGGATCTAATTCACATAACATTCATCATTTTAAACTGTACATTTTAGTGGTTTTTAATATAACCAAAGTGTACAATTTAATGGTTTTTAGTATATTCACTATATATTAAATACTGTATTCACTACCACTATCTAATTCTAGAACATTTCTGTCATCCCAAAAAAGAAACTCTATCCTATTAATAGTCATTCCTAATCCTCTCTTCCTCCCACCCCCATACCCTAATATACTTTCTGTCTCTATGGATTTGCCTATTCTGGACATTTCAGATAAATGTTCATAGAATGTATGGCCTTTTGTGTCTAGGTTTTTTTGTTTTGTTTTGTTTTGTTTTACTTAATGTAATATGTTCAGAGTTCATCTATGTTGTCACATGTAGCAGTTCTTCATTCCTTTTTGTGGCTGAATATTGTTGCATTCTGTGGATAATACCACATTTTGTTTATTTATTAGTTGAGGGACTTTTGGGTTGTTTTCACTTTTTGTCAATAAATAGTGCTGCTGTGAACATTTGTGTACAAGTTTTTAGTTAACATATGTTTTCACTTCTTCTGGGTATATATATATCTCCCTGTGGAATTCAGGGTCATATGTTGATTCTATGTTTAACTTACTAAGAAACTCCCAAACTGTTTTCCACAGTGACAGCACCATACATTTCCACCAGCAATGTGTGAGGGTTACAGTTTCTCCACATCTTTGCCAAAACTTCTCATTGCCTGTCTTTTGATGATAGCTATCCTGAATGAATTTTGGTCTCACTGTGGTTTTGATTTGCTTTTCCCTAATGACTACTGATGTTGAGCATCTTTCAATATGCTTGCTTATTTGGCCATTTGTATATTTTCTTGGAGAAGTGTCTCTTCACATGCTTCACCCATTTTTAATTGGGTTATTTGTCCCTTTTTTTGTTGAGTTCTGAGAGTGTTTTATGTATTCTGGATACAAGCCCCTTATCAGTTATATGATTCGCAGATATTTCTCCCATGTTATTTTTTCACTTTACTCATGGTATCCTTTGATGCAGGAAAGTTTTTAATTTTAATGAAGTCCAGTTTAGTTCTTAGTTGTTTTTTTTTTGTTTTTTTTTTTTTTTTTATTGCTTGTGCTTTGGGTATCATACCTAAGAAAGTATTGCCTATCTAAAGCCATGCAAACGTACATCTATATTTCCTTCTAAGAGTTTCATAGTTTTAGCTCTTACATTTGGGTCTTTGATTCATTTGAGTTAATTTCTGTATATGGTGCAGGGTAGAGGTCCACATTCTTTCCATTACATGTAGGTATCCAAGTGCCTATCTTTTTTACTTTAAGTTATTATACGTATCCTTATAATAATCACTTAAAGAATATTGTACTAGTTTTCTTAAAATACTGCTAAATTAAAACTATTTCCTTTACTGAGGCTTTTAAAAAATATTTTTCTCATTACAGATTTTAAATTTAAATAAAAATAAACTTTGGAGACAATTGAATTAATATTTATCGAGCACATTGACTTTATCATCTTGCTGTGCGACTTTTATGAGAATGAATATATTCTTCTAAATCACAATCTTGAGTTTACAGTATCTGCAGATGTAATACTTTATATGTAAATTCTGTTATTATTAAACAGTCCAACTCATTTCTTTTTGCTAAGTCCTAAAACTCTTTTTCAGTGATGATTTGCTTTTTTGAGTCATAAAGGAATTTAGGCAGGCAGTAGTTTTCTTTCTACCTATTTTATATATTTGAATTCAAAGAGATGTGAAAAGTAGTAGCTACAAAAGAATAAAAGAAAAAGAACTGTGGACAGTTCAGTTCAAGTCTCATTCCTCACCTTCAATAATCATCATATACCACCAAGTTGTTTCCACGGAGATTAGTAGTTGGGGAAAGAAGGAGGAAATAAATGTCTCTGTAAATTTATTTGATATGTATAATTATAGTTAAGTCACAAAGCTTGGTTCTGTCAGTGGAGACACAAAAATTACTTTGTTTTGCAAAAATCTTCAAAATGTTTTATAATTTTTATGTAACAGATTTATTTTCTGTTCTTTTTTCCTGCCATAAACTTAGTTGGAGAAAGTGATCTTTTTAACATTTGTTTTTTATTTCTTCCTAGATGCTCACTCTACACATGGAAGGTCCAACTTTAGAGATGAAAGATCTAGTAAAACGTATGAACGTTTGCAGAAAAAATTAAAGGATCGCCAAGGAACACAGAAAGATAAAATGGGCAGTCCGCCATCTTCGCCCCAGAAATGCCCTTCTCCCATAAATGAACATAATGGACTTATAAAAGGGCAGAATGCTAGTGGTATGAACACAGGATCAGCAAAAAACAAATCAGGGAAAGGGAAAGGTGGTGCACAAATTGATACAGAAATTGAAGGTAACTATCTAAAATAAAATGCTAAACTATTCTTACTGATACTTTTCATCATTATTTAATCTACTAAAAGTATATTCTAACCTTTCAGTCATTTTTGTCATGGTCCAAATGAACTGTAGATTCATAGCCTAACACTTTCTAAATGTGAAAAAAACATTTTATGCTTTCTGTGTTAGGGGTTAGTTGAAAAAATAGACAGAAGAAAAAAACATTTTAGAACCTAAATCGTTACCAGGCTCCTGCGTTTGACGATTTGGGAAACCTCAATTAGTAATTTCATCTATATCATAAATTTTACTGATAGAGAGGAATTTCTATTTGATAAGAAAACTCAAGATAACATTAATCCAGATTCCTTTTCTTATAGTTCTGAGCCTTTATGCTGTTTTTTATCAAAAGTCTTTATTTCTCCCAGCTTTTTTAGTAAATCCCTGATAGCAACTAGTAATGTCATTCACCAATCTCTGCATATACTCTATAATTAGGAGAAGGTATTCTCCATTCCTTTCTTCAAAAACTCTTTTCTCTTAAAATCCCTATTTCCCTTAGATCCTTCCCCTAACTTGTGACTTTCACCATGTGTACTCTGAACAGTACTATTTGTATGTCCTAGACTCAATCTCTGTAAGATAAATATAAGCTGGGTTTAACAGCCTGTCTTTCATGTCTACTGTGTGGAGTTAGTACCCAGGTACTTTTGACTATAATGCTAAACCTCTTACTACTGCTTATCTTTACTCCTGTAGTTTCTATATGTCTGTTCTTTTGGGTTTCTTGGATACTGACCCTGTCTATTTTAACTTCTCAAAGTAGACCAAATCAAATTTTAACATCAAAAATGACTATAAAGCATACTTAAAATGCAATTTCATAAACACCAATAACCACAACTCTCTCAGTCCTTGAATGTGCTTATATAAGTTGATACTCTTGATTCTTATTATATTGAATTATCTAATAATGCAGCTAATTAATATATGACTAGGAACTAAAATGCTTCCAGCTTTGAGGGAAATATAAAAATGCAGGCCCTGTTAATACTTCCCATCTTCCTTTTCCTTAAAATTTTCATTCCTCACCAACCAATTTCAAATAATGCTTCAATGGCTTCAAGACATTTATAGTAACAACATGCAAAACATGTTCTTCCATATACTTGAGACCTCCTGATTGTTTTTTTCAGCACTGATGTTCAGAAGAGTTAACCTAAAGTTTTATATATATCAGTGGTGGCTATAAATTATGATCAAGCCAATTATATTCCTATTGTGGAAACCATGATTAAGGCATGTCATGAAAAAATACTTCATTAATTTATTAAGAGGTATGAGATTGGCAGATAACTTTTCAAAGAGAGAACATTTTTACAACTATGAATAAAAATATACTTTCTATAAGAAAAACTTATTGATTAATTCATATATATATGGTAGCATTATAACTAGTAATCACAGTTAAAATGGAAATAAAAACTGAAACAGAAGAATGCTGAAGGACCACAAACTGCTGAGTAGGAACAAAGGAGTAATAATTGGAAAACAAAAGTCTCAAATACCAACCTGGTGTCAGAAGACATATATGGGGGGAAGAGGGGACTGCATTTAAGTTCATTTTTTAAATATTCAATTTTTTTTCATAAGAAAAAGATGAAGAAACTAAAGCATTTGAAGCACTTCTTTCCAACATTGTCAAACCAGTGGTAAGTATCTCATGTATTTATTTTCTTGACATTTATATTTAGTATATTCATATAGGATTCTGGTATATTTTTATTCTGGCTTTATTTAACACTTTACTATATTTTAGAAATGTGAAGTCAATGACACACCATTATGGATCTGACATTGAGAGAAATACGTTGAACAGTGAAACAGAATATTCAGGCAATCCATTTTTTAAATGAGAATATGATGTATAATGATGTTACCGATCATTGGAACAGGCAGAGATCTAATAGTGTGGCTATAAGTGATTATCAATTCTTTTTAAATCCATTTATGTTATTTCCACATAAAATATATCCAGTTAACTCAGAAGTAAAAAGAGTTAAAGGTCAAATGATAAAAAGATTAGAAGATTAGTATTTCCTAGTCCTTTATAATTATAGATATAAGAGAGTAAATCAGAAAACCAGAAAAGAGACGGCAGCACAATTAGCTATGTAAAATTTTCTGCATATTTTAAAAATAGCCTAAATAAAGGCTGTAAACTGCTAGGAAAAAATATTTACATCAGGTATGAAAAAGTTAATATTTAGTGTTCATACAAATTGAATTTTTTAAACCCAATAAGACCACAAAGGGTTCTTCACTGGTAACCAAAAGAAATATAAATTAAACTTCTCTGAAACTGTGAGGTCCCATTTCTTAATAAAAACTACACAAGCACAAATGTTTGTTGCAGCATTAATATTAACAAATAGTAAAACAGTTAAATGAATGTGTAGATAAATCTTCATATTTTTACTAGACAAAATAATATAACCAATAAAAAATGTGATTATGAAGAATGTAGAAATACTCAGATGCTTTTGACAGAAGTAGGGGGAAATGCTGAATACAAAACTATTTGAACAGCATAATTACAGCTTTGCATAGAAAAGACTTTAAGAAAAGACTAGAAGGAAAAACACCAAAATATCACAGTAACTCTTTCTATTAGCCTTTTTCTTTCTCTGCTTTTTATAAGAGCTGTAACTTCATTTTAAAAGCAAGCTAGCAAGCAAGCTAATTAAGATTGACTCTCTCATATACAATATCTACTATTAGTATGTGAACTCTTATAGTAAAAAGATGTCAGTAATACATAAATCTATAGAGTAGAAATAAATTTATTTTTACTTACTCCTCCTACTTCATGCTTAGCAGTTTGGGTTTTCATTCAGTCCTATTTCAGTTCATTTGTGTGTGTCCATCCATCAGAATGTAGACAAAAATTCCTTTTGTCTTTATATGAAAATGGGGTCATACTGTACTTATTCGTGGCAAGTTTTTCCAACTCACTATGCTATACCTTAGCAATCTCTCTATATCATTACATTAGTCTTTGAACTACGGCATAGTTCATTCACATTCAGAAAATATTTATTTGAGCCTTTACTATATGCCAATACATGAAAAACAAATGTATAAACAAAATCATGTGTGATAATGAAGAGTGCTATTATAGAAATAGTAATACCATGAGAGTTCCAGAGAAGTGGGAGTTATGTTAAAAGGAGAGATCAGGAAGGCCTTCCTTGAGCTTCTAAAGAGTGGAAAACAGTACAAAACTTGGAAAGAATGGGAGAGGGAGAGCAGGAAGAAGTAAACATGGAGAGTTGAACAGATAACAAGAACCATTATCACTGAAGTATAGTAAATAGGAGGAAGATGTAGTGGAAGAAGTAGGCTGTAGGGGTTTTTTAGCCAGAATAAGGCCATTTAACATTGATAAAAATATTTTTTGGTTTACAAAACAAACTCTCTTTCCCACCCTCAAAAAAAAATACTTTGTTCTATTTTTTGTAGGAAAACAGATTAGAAAAATTGTTATTCTTAACTCCTTCTCCAGAAAGCCTTATTTTTTAATTTTGCCACGTTTAGGAAATTTGAATAAGCCAGTCCCTCATCTGATAGACTAGTATGGTCCTACTTTCTCTGAAAACACAGAAATAATAGATTTGGTTGCTCTAGCTTTCTTCATTCTAATTTGTTTTGTCTTAAGAATGGAGCATATACATGTAAAAAAATGTAAATGTACACAGAATTATTACATAATAATATAATAGCTAACACAAGTTGATTAATGTCAGGCCCTGTTCAAAGTGCTTCAAATGCACATGTGCATTATTTTCTTGAATTCCTGTGACGACCCTGTAAGTACTATTTTCCCTATTTTACAGATGAGGAACCTGAAGCAAGAGTGAGGTTTAGGCCGGGCGCGGTGGCTCACGCCTGTAATCCTAGCACTCTGGGAGGCCGAGGTGGGCGGATCGTTTGAGCTCAGGAGTTCGAGACCAGCCTGAGCAAGAGCGAGACCCCATCTCTACTAAAAATAGAAAGAAATTATATGGACAGCTAAAAATATATATAGAAAAAATTAGCCGGGCATGGTGGCGCATGCCTGTAGTCCCAGCTACTCGGGAGGCTGAGACAGGAGGATCGCTTGAGCTCAGGAGTTTGAGGTTGCTGTGAGCTAGGCTGACGCCACGGCACTCACTCTAGCCTGGGCAACAGAGTAAGACTCTGTCTCAAAAAAAAAAAAAAAAAAAGAGTGAGGTTTAATAAATAGTAATGGGCCTAGGATTAAAATTCAGGTATTGTCCTTCCAAGAGCTCTTTATGTCCTAGTGTATACCACCATATTTTTACTAGAAAAAGAAATTAGTAGCTTTAGTAGGATTAATGTTTGAGTGACATAATGGTTAATGCTAGCAGCATTTACTTGTTATAGTATATATTAAAAGTATAATTTTGAGAAACAAAAAGTAAATCTTAAAACAATTCTTTTAAAGAATTTCTTGTCCACCATTATGAGGAGGATGTAATTTAGTAAGATAATAGGCCCTATGTCCTAAAACTCAAAGTAATGCTGATGGTTTCATTTTGCTTTGTTTTATTGTAGTTTGTGTTTACAGTTTGGGTGACTATGCCTCTTTGATTAAATTACTTGTGAGCTGCAAAGTACAGGTCAGGGTTTTTGTTTGCTTGTTTAGTGTGTTTGGTTGTTTTTGCATGCTCTAGTTAACTTAGAGCACTAAATTAAATGTATTTGTTTACTTTTTGATTCCATAAATATTTGAGCACTTAGAAAAATGCCAGATGCTGTGCTAAAAGCTGGAGATGGAAAGCAAAGAACAGACATGGGCCCTGCCCCAGAGCTTAGTTTAGTAGACTAAGCATCATGCAATAAGTGTAAAGTTATAACTGTGAAGTGCCAGAACAAAAAGAGTGAGAGTGTGTAATAAGGAGACTAAACCTTAACAGGAATATCAGGGAAATTCCCCTAAGGAAGGATGATTGAACTGAAATTTAGAGAAAAGTAGTAGTTGGGCATTGTGGACAGGGGAGGAGAATGTGGGGACAATATTACAAACATAATGATGAGCATTTGAAAAGCATTGAACATGGCGTGTTTGAGGAGCAGAAAGGAAAGGAAAGGAAAAGAGTTCACTGGTGACTACAGTGTAGTATGTAGGAGAGAACATGGTGCATGTGCTAGTCTCATAGTCTCACCTCTTCATTCAGGAGTTGAATGACTTGGGACAAGTCACTTAACTTTTCTGAATCTGTTTCTTCTTTCATAAAATGGAGAATGATGGCATTGTATACCCTTGCATGCATGAATTAATTAACTGTATTGAAAGTGTTTGTCTTGTCATTTGTGCTTCCTTTAAATTTTTCTAAGTCTCATTTCCATCAAAATCTGCTGACATCTTTATTTCAAGAATGCTTAAAATTAAATGTCTTTTTCCTCATTACCTTCTTATTTTCAGAATCATCACCCCTTTTCTTTCACTTTTTATAGTTACTAGAAGTACTATCTGATTCCAGGTATCCTTAGGCTCAACCTTTGAGTTATCTTCAGAATTATTTTCTTACTTCCTAACCCCCATGTTTAGACAAAGACGAAGCATTGTTATTTCTTCTATGTTAATATTTCTAGAAATCCAGAAATGAGATATTCTCATTTCTCACTTCTTTGATCGTTATCAAAATTCATACTATATATGAGGTTCTGAACTCTTTAAACAGCTTCCTAGCTATATACTTAATTTATCCAAATAGACAGCTTTCCTCAAGGGTGGTTTTGATCACTACCTGACGAAGATCACAATCTGCCTCAAAGATTAAAATATATTGTACATAATCCAGCCACTTCCTAAAACAGTTATTTTCATTTTTGCCTATTACCATCTAATATTTGTCAGTTCTAACACATATTTTTATGTTCATGTCTATTTTCAGCTACTACCTAGAAGTGGGTTCAGGATGAGAGCATTATGTAGTGGGAAAAGAACTGAATTATTCAGGTCTAGAAACTGGTTGAGTGACCTCAGACAAGTTACTTATCCTTTCTGAATATATATCTTCTGTAAAATGAAGATAGTCATTTCTTTTTTTTTTTTTTTTTTGAGACAGAGTCTCACTCTGTTGCTCGGGCTAGAGTGAGTGCCGTGGCGTCAGCCTAGCTCACAGCAACCTCAAACTCCTGGGCTTAGGTGATCCTACTGCCTCAGCCTCCCGAGTAGCTGGGACTACAGGCATGCACCACCATGCCCGGCTAATTTTTTTTGTATATATATATTTTAGTTGTCCATATAATTTCTTTCTATTTTTAGTAGAGACGGGGGTCTCGCTCTTGCTCAGGCTGGTCTCGAACTCCTGACCTCCAGCGATCCACCCGCCTCGGCCTCCCGGAGTGCTAGGATTACAGGCGTGAGCCACCGCGCCCGGCCAAGATAGTCATTTCTGTTTTGCCTACTTTAGGGGGTAGTTACAAGCATCAAGTGAGATGCATGTAAAAGCAAATTTTGCTTCCAAAGTTACCATACAAATAGAAGACATATATCAGATAATTTCCACATCTTTGTTTGTTTTTTTTTTTTTTTGAGACAGAGTCTCACTCTGTTGCCCAGGCTAGAGTGAGTGCCGTGGCGTCAGCCTAGCTCACAGCAACCTCAAACTCCTGAGCTCAAGCGATCCTACTGCCTCAGCCTCCCGAGTAGCTGGGACTACAGGCATGCACCACCATGCCCGGCTAATTTTTTTTTCTATATATATTTTTAGCTGTCCATATAATTTCTTTCTATTTTTAGTAGAGATGGGGTCTCGCTCTTGCTCAGGCTGGTCTCGAACTCCTGAGCTCAAACGATCCGCCCACCTCGGCCTCCCAGAGTGCTAGGATTACAGGCGTGAGCCACCGCGCCCGGCCCACATCTTTGTTTTTAACCCTTATTATTCACCTCTTCCTCCATAAGTTCATCTCTTGAGGCATTCTAAACAATAACCAAGTCCGGATGTTTTGCTAACAACTCTATAAAACCAAATTCTTTATCTTCTTTTCTAGATTATTTTATCTTCTTTGTTCCTCTAAAATGAAGAAGGACTTAGATTAGATCCCTTTTGTTTTCTGTTTCCTTTCGATATTTCCATCAATAAACACCCATCCGGGTATCCCTGGGTCACAGTATCATCTTATATTTCTTCTTTACCTTTAATCTCCCCATGCCAAATTGAGCTCCAACCTTTATTCATTCTTTCACTGTAAATTTCTAGGATCTACTCTGCCGCCTGCCCCTCTTTGCCGCTGCTGCCCCACCCCGCCAAGACAGACAGACAGACAGACACACACATGCACACACACACACACAGTTACTGCCTCAGTCTTCATAGAGGAATTTCACAGTATTTGTGTGGGAGTCCACCTCTCTTTCTTCTATACAACTCTTTTATAATCCGCGTGAAACCAGCAACAAAAAACATTTTAGGCATTAGACTGCATTCACTCTCTTTGACCTCCCTGCAGTATTTGATATTGTTGATCATTTATTATTTCAAAACACTATGACTCTTGTCTTTCAGAATATTATTGTTTTCTTCTTTCTCTTATGATCATTTTAATAGTCCTTTCTCTCTCCCTCCCCCCCCCCACCTTAATCTGTAGTTTGCATGGGAGTAAAATTACTAGGGACAGTTTTAAAATACACACTCATGCACATGCCTTGGACAAGCAACTTTCAAGTATAAGCTTGTGAATATAAATTACTCATTCCTATACTAGTCACCCACCTCTTTCTACCAAATTATATTTCATCCAAGCCCTTTAAAATTCTATTCAAAACTCACTTCTTATGAAGTTTTCCATAGCTAACCCTAGTGTAAGTAATTGCTCCCTTTGTGCTGTAACATTTATGTGCAAGTAATAAGATAGTTTTTTAATAGAATGAGTTGGGAACAAAAGTTTTTCTATAAAAAGAGATTAGAAACGTTGAAATTAGCATTTTTAAAAAATTTTTAACCATATTTGCTAAATTTAATCTAGTATCCTGGAAGTCTGTTTACTATTAATTACAACTATAGTTTAGTTAAAAGCTTAGTTAATATTTACCAATGTTAATTCCTTAGTTTTGACAAAAAGTACATGGTTATGTAAGATGTTAACATTAGAGGAACCTAGGTGAAAGATAGGCAGGAACTCTGTGTACTATTATATCTTTCCAGCTTTTTCAGAAATCTGAATTTATTCTAAAATAAAAAGACTTTTTAAAAATACTGTATTTGAGTAACTATGGTAAACAGTTCATCTTACTCAGCCATTCATTTTGCAGATGAGGCCTGGAACCCTAAGAGGTTGAGAGTTCAATATTGCCGAGCAGATTAGTGACAAGTCTTTTGTCTTCCTAATGTTTTCTCCACTGCCTGTACTTTTGATGCTGTAGTCAGTACCCACAGAGCCTGATAACATAAGCTTCATAAAGTAGATGCCAGTTAATGCTATTGACTGATCCTTCATAGTCCTATTCACGTTCTCACAGCTGTGATCATCCCATAAAATCAGGAGACACTTAAGAGTATACATACATGGGCCAGGTGTGGTGGCTCACACCTGTAATCCTAGCACTTTGGGAGGCCAAGGCAGGAGGATTGCTCGAGGTCAGGAATTTGAGACCAGCCTGAGACCCTGTCTCTACTAAAAATAGAAAGAAATGATCTGGACAACTAAAAATATATATAGAAAAAAAAATTAGCCAGGCATGGTGGCACATGCCTATAGTCCCAGCTACTCGGGAGGCTGAGGCAGAAGGACTGCTTAAGCCCAGGAGTTTGAGGTTGCTGTGAGCTTGATGCCATGGCACTCTAGACTGGGCAACAGAGCAAGACTCTGTCTCAAAAAAAAAAAAAAAGAATATACATACACGTATGGTAATAGTTTGTTTAAAAAAAAAAAAAGAAAACCTGTTCAGTTACAGGTTCATAGCCAGATGGACACTAGTTAATGCAAGGAATCATTTTTAAGTCCATTGTAAATGAAACGTAATACCAAGACTTCAAGACAGTATTATTGAAACTTTGAAAAGGAGAGAATGTTAGACTTGTGTAGAGGTTGTTTATTCTACCTAATTCAAAATAGGGGTAGTCCTAATCCTAGTGCTTACTGGTTTGGCTTTATGTTTAAAAACACTAAGATATTATTAGACATATATAATTTTAAAGCAAGCTTTTACATAAATTCCTCATATAATCTGATACGTTTCTTACCAATCTTTAAACCTTATCTAATTTCTTGATTTTTTTCTTTTTATTATAAAAGTAATACATACTCATAAAACTATTCCAGTAGTATAAAAATATATAAGACACACTCGAAACTACCTATTTTTTCCTCTCACAACTCTCCCTGCATCCCATCATACACATACACAAACTCCCCAAAGATAACAGTTAGTACATTTTTGTACAGTACATTCTCAGACATTTTTGTGCATTTTTTAAAAATTTAACGTAACTGCAATCATACCATATATACTGCTTTCCAGCTTTTTTCCCATTATATGGCACCAGTATATTGAAGAAATCTTTAAATGTCAGCACATATATGTCTGTCTCATTGTTTTTTGAACACCTGCATAATAATGTGTTAAGAGGCTGTATTGTTTACTGTTATGTACCTTTAGGTAGTCAATGCTCTATATTTCCATTTTTTTGCCATTAATAATGCCACAACGAACATTTGTAAGTGCATATATTTGTATACTTATGAAAGTTTATAGGATATTATCCTGAAAAAAAAAATACTTCTTCAAGTGGAATTCCTGAATCAAAAAGTAAACACAGCTGAAATTTTTATAATGGCTCCCAAGTTGCTCTACACAAGGATTGTACCAATAATGTCCTCACAGCTGCATTTAAGAGAGTGCTGTTTCTCTAAATCTTCAACACACTAGATATTGCTAGCTTTTTAATCTTCCTGTATCTGGTAGATAAAAAGTGGTATCTTGTTTTAATTTACATTTGTTTATTTATGAATGCAGTTACATATCATGCTATATGTTGTCCATTTATATTTATTAATATGTTTCTTTGGACTGTCAGTGTCCTTTGCTCATTTTTCTCTTGAGTTTTTTGTCATCTTCTATAACACTTTCCAAGATGAGGAAATGAACCCATTCATATGTTATAAGCAATTTTTTCCTCCCATTTTTTTCTTTTGACTATATATGGTGTCTACACTAATAGTCTTGAATGGCCCAAACTTGTCTTTAAACTTTTGTTGAACCCATCTGCCCTTTCACAACAAATTATATCTCGTCTACAAATGGGTAGATTTCTATTTGTGAGACACTTTATGTAAGTATATACAGATATATTTTATTTAATCTAGAAACTCTGTTAGATATCCCACTGTTTGTTGTGCACATTACAGTTGTTTCAAAGAGCTTTTAAATGTTATGTTTTTGCAGGCATCAGACATCCAGGCAAGAACAGTAGTACTTACCTGGTCCCCACCTTCCAGCTTCGTTAATGGTGTAACAGATGAGACTACCACACCAGAGCTCTACAGTTATGAAGTTCTGGTCTCAATTACTGGAAAAGACGGGAAGTACAAAAGTGTATATGTGTAGGTATTTGTTATGTTTTGCTCTCTTCCATTATGTAGGATAATGGTTTAGCATAAAGAGCTTGTTACTAATTTTGTTCTATTTTTCCTTCTTCATGCTTTTATTTTAAATCTGTAAGTTGGCCAGTGACAGTGATTTCAATATAAATAGTCCCAGTGCAGCCTGGTACACATTTCTGCCTATGTTCCATCAGAATAATCACTTTCTCTGGCCACATTCAGCTTTTTCTTCTCAGTAGCCTCCCTAGCTGATGTTTTAATATTCATGTATTCTCGATGCATTAGATATAAGTTACAGTATGTAGAACCCAGGACCAAAAATGGAGAACTCTTGATTTTGTACTAATGAAGTATGGCATTGCTCCTTTAAGGACTTGAATTTAGTTCTTTTGTGTACAAGCTCATGTCCTATTGTAAAATGAATTTAGTAGCAGAGTTCCTCATTTGTGTGTTGGTATGTTAATAATCATGTTTTAAAAACCTATCATAGTTTTTTTTTCCTTGGTAAAAATGTATATTGCACACCACAAAGCCTGACAGCGTTTGGAATAAGTTTATTTTTCTGTCCTTATTCATATGGAAGTTGATTGTTCTAATGAAAAAACAGAAGGTAATGCTGAATGTTAGTTATATGTATTTAAGCACAAAGAAGATTGTAAAGGAGGTGGTTAATCATTTGAATGAACATAATTATCACAGAACACCAACTACATCATCCTTCTTGGTATCTTTTTTCCAAAAAGCAGCTGGTAGGGAGAAGAAAGGAAAATGAAACTGCCCCTGTGACTCTCATCTAGTCACATAAGGTTATAAAAATTTCTTGCTTCCTCTCTATTGAGATTTCCTTGTGTTTATTCATTTTTCTTAAAAGGGACAAATAAACCTACCTACCTAAGACGTTAAAAGACCATCAACATAAAGGTTTATTTTTGTGTTAATGGCTATTTCTAGGTAGAAATGGCTGCCTGCTAAGAGAAACGATTTATTTCCATTTGCAGCCTGACCAGGGAGCGCAAGAGGGATATTAGTCACCTCCCGTCTTCTACAGCAATTAAGGTCTATGAGGATGCTTCTGCACCTGCCCAGTTCATTAAAGTGTACTTTCATCAATGAGACTTATTTATTTCTCACATTTACTGGCTTTGATTTGAGAAACAGAGTAGCTGAGAGGCAAGGATTGGGGAATGGGGAAAGAAATCCATACAGTGGAAAGGAGAGAGACTTGGTGGAAGAAATTGGAATAGGAAACAATGATTTAAAAGAAAAGAAAGAAAGTAGAGAATAGGCTGGTTTGTGGCCACAGGGCCAAATAATATTTGTGTCAGATGATTATTTTAAGATGTGTGCTGTTGTATTTGAAAACATGATAGTTGCCATGGGAAATGCTGTACTTTAAATTATGATTCACTTTTTTATCTAAACTGTAACCTTTTTTGATGCAAATATTGGTACATATTTGTGGGGTATGTGTGATATTTTGTTACTTGCATAGACTGTGTAATCATCAAGTCAGAGCATTTGGGGTGTCCATCACCTTGAATATTTATCAATTCTATGTGTTAGAAACATTTCAAGTCCTCTCTTCTAGCTATTCTGAAATACACAATACATTATTGTTAATTATAGTCACCCACTCTGCTATCAAACATTAGAACTTATTCCTTCTATCCAACTCTGTGTTTGTACCCATTAACCAACCTCTTTATCCTCCCATCCTTCCCAGCCTCTAGTATCTTTATTCTATTTTCTACACTTATGAGATCAACTTATTTAGCTTCCACAGATGAGTAATATCATGAAATATTTGTGTTTCTGTGCCTAGTTTATTTCACTTAATGACCTCCAGTTCCATCCATGTTGCTGCAAATGACATGATTTCATTCCTTTTTAGGACCTGGTATTATCCCATTGCGTGTATATACCACATTTTCTTACCCATTGGTCAGTTGATGGACACTTAAGTTGATTACATATCTTTGCTATTGTGAATAATACTTCAGTAAACACGACAGTGTAGGTATCCGTTTGATAGACTGATTTCCTTACATGTTTAGTAATGGGATTGCTCGTTTGTATGATAACTCTATTTTTAGTTTTTTGGGAAATCTCTATACAGTTTCTCATAGTAGCCATACAAATTTACATTCCCACAAACAGTGTATAAGAGTTCCCTTTTCTCCACATCCTTGCTAGCATCTGTTACTTTTTATCTTTTTAGTAGCCATTCTAACTGGGGTGAGATGATATCTCACTGTGATTTCAATTTGCATTTCCCTGATGATTAGCAGTGTTAAACATTTTTCACATAACTGTTGGCCATTTGTATGTCTTCTTTTGAGCAATGTCTACTCGTATCCTTTGCCCACTTTGTAATGAATTTTTTGCTTTATTTTTCCTTACTGTTGTTTGAGTTCCTTGTATGTTCTGGATATTAGTCCTTTGTTGGATGAGTAATTTGCAGATATTTTCTCCCATTCAACAGGTTGTCTCTTCACTCTGTTGATTGTTTCCTTTGCTGTGAAGAAGCATTTTAGTTTAATATAGTCCCATTTGTCTATTTTTGTTTTTGTTGTCTGTGCTTTTGAGGTCTTAGCCATAAAGTCTTTTCTTAGCCAGTGTCCTGAAGTGTTTCCCCTATGTTTTCCTCTAGTAATTTTATAGTTTCTATAGTTTCAGGTCTTACATTTAAGTCTTTAATCCATCTTGAGTTGATTTTTATATATAGTGAGAGATAGGGATCCAGTTTCATTTTTCTGCTATGAGTATCCGGGTTTCCCAGCACCATTTATTGAAGATGGTGTCTTTTCCCCAATATGCATTCTTGGTGCGTTTGTCGAATATCAGTTGGCTATAAATACATGGATTTATTTCTGGATTCTCTATTCTATTCCATTGGTCTAAATGTCTGTTTTTATACCAATACCATGCTTTTATGGTTACTATAGCCTTATAACTTCTTTTCTTTCTTTCTTTCCTTTTTTTTTTTTTTTTTTAAGACAGAGTCTCACTCTGTCACCGTAAGTAGCGTGCAGTGGCTTCATCATAGCTCACAGCAACCTCAAACTCCTGAGCTCAAGCGCTCCTCCTGCCTCAGCCTCCTGAGTAGCTGGGACTACAGGTGCCTGCCATCATGCCTGGCTGATTTTTCTACTTTTGGTAGAGAAGGGGTCTTGCTCTTGCTCAGGCTAGTCTCAAACTCCTGAGCTCAAGTGATCCTCCCACCTCAGCTTCCCAGAATGCTAGGATATATATTTTGAAGTCAGGCAGTGTGATGCCTCCAGCTACATTCTTTTTTTTTCAGGATTACTTTGGCTATATTCAGGCCCCTTGTGGTTCCATGTGAATTTTAAGATTGTTTTTTCTATTTCTGTGAAAAATGACATCAGTATTTTGATAGGGATTACATTGAATCTATAGATTGCTTTGGGTAGTATGGTAATTTTAATGATATTAAAATTTCTTTTCACCTATGGGCATGGGATGTCTTTCCATTTGTGTTTTCTTCAGTTATTTCATTAGTATTTTGTTGTTTTCCTTATAGAGATCTTTTACCTCTATGTTTAAATTTATTCCTAGGGTTTTGTGGTTGGTTGGTTGATTGGTTTGTTTGTTTGTTATTTTTATAGCTATTGTCAATGGGATTTTCTTCTTGATTTCTTTCCCAGCTAGTTCATTACTGGTGTATAGAAATGGCTACTGATTTTTATTTTTTGTTTTTGTGTCCTGTAACTTAACCGAATTTATTTATCAGATCTAATAGTCTTTTGGTGGAGTGTTTAGGTTTTTGTAGATATAAGATCATGTCATCTGCAGAGAGGGACAATTTGACTTCCTCTTTTCCAATTTGGATGCCATTTATTTCCTTCTCTTGCCTGATTGCTTTGGCTAGGACTTCCAGTACTGTGTTGAACAGAAGTGGTGAAAGTGGACATCCTTGCCTTGTTCTAGTTCTTAGAGGAAAGATTTTCAGCTTTTCCCCGTTCAATTTGATGTTAGCTGTGGGTTTGTCATTTATGGCCTTTATTATGTTTAGGTATGTTCCTTCAATGCCTGGTTTGTTGAGTTTTTATCATGAAGGGATGTTGATTTTTTTTTTTTTTTTGGTAAGAGACAGCATCTCGCTCTGTCACCCAGGCTGGAGTGGCAGACTCTTTGTAAAAATGTGATGGTTTTGATTTCAGTAGTACGTGTTTTACTCAGTATTTTTAACTATATGCAAAATGGATTTTTAAATAATTGAAAATGGTTTCATTTCTTCAGTAAGCTAAATATCTTCCCTATCTGCACTCCAATAAAAAAGTCTGGCTTACACACTTTATTTGCTTAGCACAGCTTTTTGTTTTAAAGTAGTATGCAGGTACATACTTAAGTTTGGCACAAACCTTAGTTGCATAAATACTATTAATTCATGGATGAATATGGGTATGATTGGTAACGAAAGAAATAGTATAATTTCAATAAAATATCCGAAACTATAGTGTATAATAATGCATATCCTTTAGAAATGCCTTATCAGACACTGAAATGTTAACGTTTTTTTCCTCCAGAGGAGAAGAAATAAGCGTCACTTTAAATGATCTCAAGCCAGCCACGGATTACCATGCAAAGTAAGGAACTCCTACAGGTTGCTTTTATATGATACAGCATAGGTTTAGGATTTTTTTTAGTAATTATTTCCTTAAAAATCTAGAATCTAATTTAAATATTAATTTTGGGTTAAAAACATGGACTTTGTAAACTTTGATTCTTTTATTGATACAATTAACATTTTCCAAAAAACCAAAAACATTTAACTCAAATGTTACAGTGAAGGGTTTAATCACCCTGTTTGTAGGACCCAAGGATTGGAATGAATCTGTAGAATATGTCTACAGTATCTAGTTTAGCACTAGAAACTTGTCCCAGCTTTGAAATTCTTATAAAATAATCATAAATAATATTTGGCTTATACTTATATATTTTTACTACATCTTATTTTGGAAAGAGTTTGGGATATTAAAACTCTCAAAATTTTAGAACACATAATAGGAATAATTTAGGTACTTACTATTTTATTCTCTATAGTTCTTCTAGTATAATTTACCAAAATTTTATAGACGCTAGGGCCTCCCCAGCTGGGGCCTAATATAACACATTTAGTTAATCACTTCCATTCTTAAAAAGAGCATTTGTGGTTGTGATTATTTCTGCTTAGCTATTAAGTCTTAAAGTGTACTTCTATGGATAAAGCCAAGTATTGTCCAACCTAATCTTTTTCAAACTGTGGATTACAATTATTATTGAATCATGAATTAATTAATTTTGTGGGTTATATTCAGCATTTTTTTAAAAAATGAAATAGAATCAAATGGAATAGAAAATATCAATTTATTACTCCTAGTTAAGAGTATTGTTTCAGGAAACTCATGTTGTATGTGTGTATAAATGCATATGTGCACAAACAGTTATGTCACAACTTAAAATGTATTTCTTACATTGGCTTCCAGTAAAAAAGAAAAAGAAAACCACCAGTCTTCTGTTTTTAAGGGTCACCTTTTACTTGTAATAGTCATCTTTTCTGGATAGAACTTTTAGAGGACACCTTACTGACTGCAAGGTGATGCCATTAAAAGGTAGGATACAGTGATTCTGCAGGGTAAAACTATTTATTTTATCACCACAGAGTCCAGGCAGAATACAATTCTATAAAGGGAACTCCTTCAGAAGCTGAAAGCTTTACTACCTTGAGCTGTGAACCTGATACACCTAATCCACCAAGGATAGCCAATCGGACCAAAAATTCACTCACTTTGCAGTGGAAGGTAAGAATATTGTGTAGCGTATTTCAAACTGGACGTTTCTTTATTTTCCCCCCATAATATTGTTTTAATTGTTTTTAAAGACCAAAAGAGCTTTAAACTAACTAATTTGCTCTTGCTCTTTATAAACATGAAACAAATGCCTATTTACTATATCTTAAAATAATTATTTTACTGGTTTTTCTTACTATCTGTACATATAACAAAAAAGGCTGACTTATAATTCATGTCCTCATTATATTGCACTTGTGATGACATTGAGATTTGCAACTGTGATTCTCAACCCATTGTTCCTTTTTGTAATATTTTGTGATGACACCTTTATGTCCTGAATTTTACCTTAAAATCAGATTTATAACTTACCTGGACTCATAGTTTTAAAAATATGCCACCTAAAAGGAGAAATAAAGTTATTAACAGACTGTGTATTTTAATGTATAAATGGTTGGGCCCAGCTACACCCTAAGATACAATGAAGTAGACAAACACCATACATAGAATTGGTAATTCAGATGCCACAGATGGTGATGTGATTTTCTGAAATGGTGTATAAGTCTTGGTAAGTTTCTGAGCAAATTAAATACAATCTTTCCCAAATTGCATAGTAGTTTCATTTTGGGAAAATTCAGGATCTGTTAAAACCATACAAAATATACCTTGTAAAGTGGGATTAGTTTCTAGGCTCTGATAATTATAAACAGATATTCCACCTACATGGATTTTCAGGAAAACATTCAAAAGTACTAAAAGAAGGGAACAACTGCTCATTGTACTGATTGTCCCACATTCTGCAGGGCTGTCAACACCCTTGACCTTAACCCCATGACCATCAGGCCCTCCGCGCCCTGCATTATTGTGACCAGGTCAGAAATACCCCCCACAGGATTTCAAAACATCCCTTAGAAGGGAGTACCATCCCTCTTAACATTGATTTGCAGCTATATAACTACTCATCTTGATTTAATTATCTTCTATATCAAGGACAAAAATCAGGGCTAGCTTTCCCTCTAAAAGCTTTTGAAAATGAAGGGCTTACTGCTTGCTTGGGAGCTTGTTTGTCCCCAGTTCTTCTGAGGATATTGGATGCCAAAGTATTATCAGCACATGTAAATCAAACAACTGTGTATATATACACATTTTCATGTGTGATAAAAAGTATGACTAATTTTATTTCATGTCACTTAGAGTAGCATTTTATTTATGAATTTACCCAGACCCTTTCCTTTGGTAGGGCAGGTGAAGTAGCAGCCCAGTGCCTTTTATGTAAGTTGGAATTTCTGCAGGTATCTGTTCTTTGTTCTGAAGATTATTAAAATTCAATTTTGAATTTCTGCCTTTAATAATATCGCAATAGCCCCATATAAGATATAGGCAGTGCTACCTCTTCAGGTTGCCCAGACTTGGACCCTTCTAGAAATGGCCCTGTTATACATACACAGTAATCAGCAGGGTTGCAGAAAGATCTCATTGTCACTGTTATTGGGGCAAGTGTTATATACCTAAGAGTTTTTGGGAGAATTAAACAGGTAATATCTGTATAGCCCGTGTCACAATGCCTGAAACATAACAAGCGCTATAATGATTGTTGTTATTTAGTTTTAAAGATGAAGAAAACTCAGAGTAGTTTAGTAACTTGAATATCCAGCCTTTTGACTCTGCTGCCTGACATAATCTAAAAGTATTCCTAATGGAGTCAACATAGGAGGTAGCAGTTGAGAGAAATATTTTATCAGCTAGCATTGTTTAGAATTGCCAGTGTATGGTAATGATAAAAAGCTGACTGAAACTGGGCTTCTCTCTTATTGCCAGTGCAACAAGAGACCTACTGCTCAAGCCCAGGAATACTGCTGGGTAGGAATACTGGTTTTGTGGTCAGATAGACCAAATGCAGTTCTCCACTCTTAATGACTAATAATCTAGGATAACTTTTTTTGGGTTCTTTGAAATCCCCATTTCCTCTTTTGTAAAGTTCAGACAATGGTACTTCATAGAGGTGACTTGAGGACTAAGTGAAATAAGGTAAAACACTTTACACATAGTAGTTTCCCCTCTAACTTGGAGAAAAGCCAGAGGTTATGTCTCAGGTTGTTAAGGTAGACAACAACCTCACCAAAAAAAATTAGCGAAGTAAATGTGAGACCTCAGCAACTAGACTAGAGCAATCTGGAATCATAAACTCTTGGGGAATATATTTCTATACCACACACTTTATGATAAGACTTGTGATCATCTCTCTTTGGATTCTCCTGCAGTATGAGAGTTGGAGTTTTCCAAGGATTCTTTCCCTACCCACTTCTCATTACATTCACTTTAACCTGCTGCCGCTATGCCAATCAGTGAGCTATTACTATGTTTTACAAACAAATTCTGACCATACTAACTAGTTAAAAATCACAATTTTTTAAAAAATTTTAAATATAATATCTGTATTAGTGTTCAGATAATTTAGGCCTCCATGTTCCTTTTTATTAAAAACTTAGTAAAAAAAAACTTAACGACCCCTCTTTCCATTTACATAGTTAGGAATGCTATATAAAAACTGGATAGGGGCCAGGCGTGGCAGCTCATGCCTATAATCCTAGCAGTCTGGGAGGCCAAGGCAGGAGGATTGCCTGAGCTCAGGGGTTTGAGACCAGCCTGAGCAAGAGTGTAAGACCCTGTCTCTACTAACAAATAGAAAGAAATTTGGCCAGGCAACTAAAAATATAAAAAATTAGCCGGGCATAGTGGCGCATGCCTGTAGTCCCAGCTACTCGGGAGGCTGAGGCAGGAGGATTGCTTGAGCCCAGGAGTTTGAGGTTGCTGTGAGCTAAGCTGACGCCACGGCACCTCTACCAGGCAACAGAGCAAGACCCTGTCTCAAAAAAAAACTGTATAGGGTCCAGAAAATCATTTCAAAGGTTAAAATTGTTTAATTTTGACAGGAAGAGTCCTAAAATCAATTATCTTCAAATATATGAAGTTAAAGTAAGGACGGGGTGATCATTTGTTCTGCAAAGAGGAAATGGGCTGAAATTGTAGGAAGAAAATTCAGTTAGAAATAGGCTGAAATTCTTGATTTCAAGAATGATTAAATACTGAAATAAAATGGCAAGGGAGACTGCATTTTTCATCCCTAAATATGAACAGATTAGAGTCAGCAGTCTTGGGTAATCAGCACATTGAGTCTAGAAGCAGGGATTCACACAGTGCCCTCTCAGTTTCTTTTAGCATTCTGAGTTCTTCATTCTTTAGTATTTCATACAATATTCCATTTACATTACAAGGTGAGTTTTAATAAAAATGACAGGATTGATTCTAGCAGCTTATAGCTGATAAAATCTTCTGAAAGAAAGGCAAAGTGATTTTTTTAAAAGAATTTTAAAAGTTAAGATCTTGCTAAAAGAGATTTTCAGTGTTCAGAAAAACTTGAGTAGCCTCTTGCTTTTTTTTTTTTCCCTTACATTTAAAGGGGTTGTGAGCTATATAACATATATAGTTCTGTATTTTCTGTGCATACTTTTCTAGGACCAAGTCACAGAGAACATCTGCAACATCAAATAGAGTCCTTAGATTAGATCATTGCAATATCATTCATGAAAGTACTAATTTGTATCCATTTTGTTTGTTTTTTGGTGTTTGTTTTAGGCACCTAGTGACAATGGTTCTAAAATCCAAAGCTTTATTTTAGAATGGGATGAGGTAAGTAAATTGAATTGTTTTATTTTTAGATGGTTAAAATAATATGCATATCTTCAGGCAGAAATAACTTCTTTGTTTTAATTTTTCTTCTTTCAAAAACGATATGAATGATTTTGTGTGGTACATGAGTAGATTGATGGTATTTTAGAAAACATGGCTGACTGAACTTCCCTATGTTCTGTTTTGGTTTTTTTCACCAACTGAACCACCATCAAAATTGTTACTTAGGAAGTTCAAGACCAGCCTGAGCAAGAATGAGACCCTGTCTCTTCTAAAAATAGAAAAATTAGCCTGGCGCAGTGGCATACTCCTATAGTCCCAGCTACTCGGGAGGCTGAGGCAGGAGGATTGCTTGAGCCCAGGACTTTGAGGTTGCAGTGAGCTGTGATGATGCCACTGCACTCTACCTAGGGTGATACAATGAGACTCTGTCAAAACAAAAAAAAAACAACTGTCACTAAGGTAATTACGTTAATGAAGAAACTTTTTTTTCGCATCAGCCTTAAAGGCAAGTGTTTTCATTTCCTATGGCTGCTGTAACAAATTACCCCAAACCTGATATTAAAACATCATCTATTCTCTTACGGTTCTGGAGGCCAGAAATCTGAAATGGGTTTCACTGGGCCAAAATCAAGGTGTCAGCATGGCCATGCTCCCTCTGGGGACTCTAGAGGAGGATTTGTTTCCCTCTTGACCAACTTTTGTGGGCTGTCCTTATCACTTGGTTCATAGCCACATCACATTGCCTTTTATCTCCTTGTTTCCATCGTCATACCTCCTTCCTCTTCTGTCTTCAAATCTCCCTGTCTCCGTTTTAAGGACACTTGATTCCATTTAGGGTCCACCCAGATAATTCAGGATAATCTTCTATCTCAAGATCCTTAACTTAGTTGCGTTGCATAGTCCCTCTTGTGATATAAGGTAACATTCACAGGTTCAGGGGATTAGGACCGGGATATATTTGGGGGCCATTATTCAGCCAGCCACAGCAAACATACTGGGCTTTATTGTTTAATATGTTGTTTTACTGTTAGTTATCATGGTCTTTCTTGCCCTGCTGCTTACGTAAAGCTAAGAGGAGGCACCAGAGGAGTAGAAGAAATTCCATTGATAATTTAGGAATTTAGTAGTATATTAAAAGAGCAATAAAGCACAGCCAGGTAGATTTTATTCCAGAAGTTCTAAGATAATTAAGAATTAGAATATCTATTAATGTATCACATAATATAGAAAAAAAGCCATATCATCTTGATAAATTAAGAGAAGGTGTTTGATAAAATTTGGCATCCATCCCAGTTAAAACTTAAAGCAGATGAGGAAGAGAAAGACAATTCCTTATTTGATAGTTATTTTGGGGCCTTAACTAAACAAATACAGACGTTTTTATGCAAAGCAGAAACAAGTCAAAGTTGCCAGTTTTCCTCGCCTTTATTTAACATTATTTAGGAAGTTAGTTAAGTCAGTATGACTTGAAACCAAAACAAGAAGTACAGTCATGGTGTCTAGGCTGTGGAGCAAAGTTGTCATTATTTAGAGATACTATGAGTTTGTATATAAATGACTGAAGTAGGATCAACTAAATAGCATTACAACTAACAAGAGAATTCAATAAAGTAGCCAGATACACACTGTTTTACTTTGAAGCAGAAGTCACCCTAACCACCCTTTACCTCTACTAACACAATAAAGAAAAATGGTAGAGAATGAGAAGCTTGTCCATTTTATTTAACACTCTAAATTTCTAAAACTCTTTTGTTCTCCCGAGCTGTCCTTACTTTACTCTCTCCCTTTAACTGTCTGTAATTGAGCTGTTCTCTCTACTTGAACTCTTTCAGTGTTAAATCTAAGGAGTAGCAGCTCCAAAATCTTTAAAGAAGCTTAGCGGCTATATAGATGGAGGTTTGGGCATGGATAGAAACGTTTTCCTAGGCCGGGCACGGTGGCTCACGCCTGTAATCCTAGCACTCTGGGAGGCCGAGGCAGGCGGATTGTTTGAGCTCAGGAATTGGAGACCAGCCTGAACAAGAGCGAGACCCTGTCTGTACTAAAAAAATAGAAAGAAATTAGCTGGGCAACTAAAACTATATAGAAAAATAATAATTAGCCAGGCATGGTGGCACATGCCTGTAGTCCCAGCTACTCAGGAGGCTGAGGCAGTAGGATTGCTTGAGCCCAGGAGTTTGAGGTTGCTGTGAGCTAGGTTGACGCCACGGCACTGACTCTAGCCCGGGCAACAGAGTGAGACTCTGTCTCAAAAAAAAAACTGTTTTCTTAGAACTTTCCATAGATTGAGGAAAACAGCCAGTTGTCCATATCAAAGATCCCCCTATTTCCACGACTAACAGTCCCCCATGGAAATTGTAGGGTCCATACCTGGAAAGAGTTTCTTTTATTAAAGCCAGAAATTTAGCATTGGCTAAAACACAGTACTTAGGTCAAGAAGCTGTACAAAGATACCTATTCTCTGATTTTTGAATTCTGCATTTGATGAACTATATCATATAAAAGATGTGTAGTATCTTAACCTTCTCTTGAGATCCATGACTTTTAATGTATGCTTGCTAATGTGTAACTATCAAAGAGGAGTTGATGTGGCTTTTATCTTTTTATAGTAATATACATGATATATAATAATCAGCCATTTCTTATAGGGAAAAGGAAATGGAGAATTTTATCAGTGTTACATGGGCTCACAGAAACAATTTAAAATTACAAAACTGTCACCAGCAATGGGTTGTAAATTTAGACTATCAGCCAAAAATGACTATGGTACAAGGTAAGAATGATTTTATAAAATAATGTAGATATTTCGGATTATCCAGTCAACTTCAATTGTATAATTATTCACAGTCCAAATTATTCACTAAAACTTCTGCTTAGTTTTTCCGTTTGTCAATGTGGTTAAGATATGTTACCACCCTAGCAAAAACTGTAAGAGAATATCTTAGTTACATAGGGACCACAGGAAAGATTAAAACTAATAGCTTTACCAAGATTTTCATGTATAAATTAAATCTTCATATGTGACCAAGATATTCCTCTATTAATCCTCAGCATATGTAATTTTATTATTTTGTTTAAAGTCTGGTGAATTTTAATAACATCTAAGATGCCTAATTTAAATAGAAAGGCCAAGTGCCTTTCAACAGTCATATTGAAATTATTTTTATTCTAGAGATACTTCTGCTCACCTTTATGGGGGCAGCCAGGCTTAATTACGTAACTGAGAACTGAATGCTTTCCAATTTATATAAATGGCATCATATGAAAGTGTGTTTAAAAGGTACATTTATACCAGTAAAAGAGTGTTATTGTTTCTAAAGGGTAATGTGTATATTCTTTTATTGACTGGATGAATTATATAAAGGCTTAAAAATCTGAACAAAACTGTATTTTTAAAAGATTACTAATTCAGTTTTTGGTATCTGACCTGGTTACCGTAAAGATACTGTCAAATACAAATATATTATTTGGATTATAATTTATCAAAAATTACATCATTTTTGAAAATAATGTTTGTCAAAACACTTATTCTTTAGCTGTGAAAATATGTTTTTCTCATTCCTTTTTAAAAACTATTTGTTTCAACAGTGGTTTTAGTGAAGAAGTCTTATATTACACCTCAGGTTGTGCCCCTTCTACACCTGCAAGTCCTGTATTAACTAGGGCTGGAGTTACTTGGTTATCCTTACAATGGAGTAAACCCTCAGGAACGCCATCAGATGAAGGAATTTCTTATATTTTAGAGATGGAAGAAGAAACTTCAGTAAGTGTGAATACATATTTTAAACAGGATATTTAAAACATTTTAGTGTGGCATTAATCCTAGTACAATAAATATTGCCAGAGTTAGCTCCTTTCCCAAATTCTCTGAAGCTTTAGTTTGTTATAGTTTGGGAGGAATTCGGAGTAACTTGAGAACTCAGTCTTTTGTTTTCTTGATGAGTAGAAAGGTGTTTTGTGTTTTGTGTGTGTTTTGTACGTCTGTGCCTGGGGAACAACAAAGATTGCACTTTATATCTGCTTTGGAGGAGATAGGGAGAGGAGAAGATCACCATAGCCTTCTAGAATAAGCAGCTCTAAAAGATGAGGAAATACTGTGTCTCCCTTCCCCAGCTATTAATATATTCATACACTGCTTCCTGAAGTGTCACAGATGATTTTTAGAGTCTCCCATGAAACTGTGTAGTGCAATCTGAATCTATTACCCATCACTTACCTCCCAGTCACAAAAGACCACATAGTATATGATTCTATTTTTATGGATGTAGACAAATCCATAGAGACTGGAAGTATGTTAGTAAATAGGAGGAGGGAAGAAGTGACTACTAACCAAAAAGTATAGGATTTATTCTGAAATTAGTAATTAGATGAGGGTTGCACAACCTTGAGAATATACCATAAGCCATTGAATTTTATACTTTAAAATAGTGAATTTTATGATATGTGAATTATATCCCAATTTTTAAAAGTCTTAGAAATAACATTGGGAAAGTAGTAAGTAAGCAGTAAATAGCAATCCCAAACCTAAGTGACATCCTCACCTGCCAGCACAACTAACCATTCGTTTATTCACTTAAACACAACTGTGTGTTCAGGTTAAGTTAAATATGCCAAATATTTACAGTTCTGTTTAGCTCTTGCAACATCTCTCTGGGAAATTCCTGTTAGTTCTTGGCATAGCTTACTCTTGAGGACATTACCACTGGCTCCAACTCTATCCTTTCTTCCCTCAAAGAGGGAAAGATCTCTTGGCTACTTTCTTAGTGAGAATTAGTGGTCTCCTTTATCTTCCTACAAATGTTCAGTAGCATTTCTGGGTCCATCCACTTAATGACAGAAGCATAAAGGTGAGGATTATATTAACAATATTAATCACATTGCACATAGTATTATAGAAGATGAAGAGGTACCAGGGTCTTTTCACGTATTCATTATTGCCCATATTTGTGCTGTTAGACATCTAATGAAGACTTTGTTTTGCAGGGATATGGTTTCAAGCCTAAATATGATGGAGAAGATCTTGCTTACACAGTGAAAAATCTCAGACGTAGTACTAAGTATAAATTTAAGGTAAGTTTTGAAAACTCTTAAAAAATTGTTTCTTGTTCCTATTCTTGTTTTAAAACCTCACTCCTTTGGTTTTAAATCTCAAATAATTTTAACCTAACAGTGCTTCTCAAACTTTATTTAAATTCAAAATCAGTTTAAATGTTTCCTGTGATTCTTATTTGCATAATGTGAACAAACATCTTCTAAAATATGACTGTTGTTAGAACATACTTAGAGTATGCTTCTTGGCAGGAATAACACAGAAAGTAATGCTGTATTTTTCTCAGTGTATCATATCAAGTGGTGCATAATTTCAATTTGTCCCATTACTGGTAGTCACTTTGATAAAGGTAATATCTACTATTCACTGTTATGCTTTTTTCCTTTATGATTAATAAGCATTTTGTAAATACTATGTACTATGTAAGCATCTTGTTCTTAATCAAACTTCCATCCATAATTTTAACAACCATTGATGATTCTTGCCTGAATCGGTTATTACTACAATTATTGGTGCCAAGTAGTGATTTTTTAATTTTATCATTTCTTCTACATTCATTAGTTGGCATTACACGTTAAAGATACTGAAAGAAAAGAGAAGTTTTAAAAAAAACTCATGGGTTTCTATTTATTCAGTGGATTATATTTTGTTACTGTGGTTATTGTGAGACTCAGATTGTCCCAGTTGTGGGACTGCCCTACAAAGTGGCTCCTGAATCCTTTTGACATGTCTCTCATCGTTCTTTGAGAACTTCCAAGATATTCTAGTCTTATCTTATACTTTCCCTTCAACTCTGGAATTGGCCATTTCTAAAAGCACCAGAGAGTCCTTTAATGGACGGTGGTATTTAGAAGTCAAGATCTGGGTACTAGGTATACCTAATTGCTATAGAGATTTTACTGTTCATAGAAAAAAAAAATGTGTGTGCGTGTGTGTGTGTGTGTGTGTATGTGTGTGTACTTTGCTTATATATAAATGTATACACAGTTTACATGTACAAACACATTTATATCTGTTTCTGTATTTTTTTAAATCATGAGTTCACACCAAATACCTTCATTTTTTTTTTTAATCCAACACCATAGGTTAATTATAGATTTCTCCTTTTCCTTCTTTCTAACTCCCTTCATCATCAGTGAGAATCTTTGACCCAGTTATGTTCAGTATATTTACTTATTGGATCAAACCCCTCCCTGTGCCCCCATACTCTTCCCTAAAGTCTATTCAGGGTTCTTAAGTTCATACAAGGCACATGCTGCTGCCTCCACCCAACCCACCCCCATCCCCCGATGCAAATGCTGGCCTTGCTCAGCCCATGAACTGGCCTTTGCACTGAATGATTCCAGGAGGATGGAGAGACTACAGGTCTTGCTCACTTGAGACAGGGAGACTCTACATATAATTTTTGCTTAATTGAGACAGTGGCAAACTTTGAAGTTTCCTACTCTGGAAACTCCTGAAATTCTGTGTCTTTCCTAGTATAGTCTCATTCTGGCATATGTTTTGGCTCTTTGATTTGGTCAGTATATACATTGCTATTTCTTGGAGGCAATGCTTGAATTACTTAATATACCAATTAATATAAGCATGCCTAAATATTTGGGTAAAAGTTTTCCCAAGAATATAGTAAGATGCTCATTAGTTGATAAATTCAACATTTCGATATTCCTACCAGTGCTTGTTTAATCAAATCATTTCAAATAAAGATAGAAGCCACTGTGAATTATTTTCGCTATTAAAAAACAAAGATAAATTTTATTCCTTCAGAACCTTTGAAGAAAATTTTAATAATGGCAAATTTAATTATATAGTGCATAATAATTATATTTGTTATGCTTTATTTTATACTATTAGCTTCATTTTGAAAATTTCTAATAACTCTAGGTCATTTTAATTTCCAAATATAGTTTTCATATTTATCAGATTTATAAAATACCCCAAAAGTATGCCTATTCATTCCAGTTTTCCTCTTATAATATTGGATTATATTTGTGCTCCAATAATGATTAGCATAGTAACAGGTATTCTAAAGAGGAAATTGTTAATATCTGTATAATTTGAATTTATGAAACTCCTTAGAATTCTACATGTAACACCATGGTGTTATTGCTATATAAGTACAAAATGCACACACATCACACACACAAATATGTGTTAAATTTCTTACTGATCTACTATAAGCAAATCAAATTTCCATTTAAAACTGTACTTCACTATGGCAGTCACTCAAATAACAGGGGGAGGGAGTTATACAATCAGAATCTACAACAAGACAGCAAGCTGTTCCAAAAAGCACTCCCAAATAACTGGGTTAGAGGTGGGGAAAACATGTCCGTAAGCCACTTCTTTACACATCATTGGATTGTAGGAAGTGGAGTTATATACCATCTGTACAATTTTCATTCTGTCTCCTTCAACATCTTGGCCAACAAACTTCAAGCCTTGCTCTTCCAAACAGTTTTTCAAGGATGGATTTACCTCAAATCTGTGGTGGTGCCTCTCTTCCAAGTAGTCTGGGTCTCCACAGAGTCTCCTCATGACCAAGTTCTTGGTCTGGAACAGGGTTCTCTTCTTGCCCAGCCTCATGGTTCTGGCCATTTGCCCAGGATTGTGTTCTGGCATGTCTATAACCGCAGGATGATTGGTCTTAGGGTCAAACTCTATGGAATTAGCACCTTGCCACCCTAGCACATTTCTTGAGAATTCAACCAGTGCCAACTGTATTCCTAGGCACACACCCAAAAAAGGCTTTTTCTGTTTCCAAACATAGGCGATTGCTTGGATTTTTCCTTCTGTTCCTTGAACACCAAATCCTCCTGGAACTAGCACTCCATAAGCACTACAGAGCTTCTGCCAAACTTCATGGTAGCGCACAGGCTCTTCTTGCAAGGTGCTTGGCTCCAAGTCCATTGAATCTATGTACTTGATTTCCAATTGTGGTTGATGGCCAGTGTAGAATGCTCCAGAGCTTTAATGACAGAGGCATAGGAGTCTTGAGAACTTGGTGTGTTTGCCCACAAGGGCAATAGAGCAGGTCTCTAGCAAGCGATTGTATCTGTCAGCCATCTCTTTCCACTTCGTCAGCATTTTTCATGGCTGCCTCTCAATAGGAAGGTCAAGTCTTCAAAGAAAATAATCTATTACCCCTTGCTCCTCTAACAACAAAGGCACTCAGTAGATGGATGAGACATCATGGATACAGATCACTTGCTCAGATTCAACATGACATAACGTCGATATTTTCTCTTTCACTGATGTGTCAAGAGGATTTGAGCACCTGCACACAACCAGGTCTGGAGAAAGCCCAAGCCCTCTAAGTTGTCAGATTCTATTCTGGGTGGGCTTAGTCTTCTGTTCCCCTGTTGAACTTGGCTGAGGAAGTAGACTGACGTGGATATTATAAAAGTTCTCCTTTACCTTGAATTGGAATTGATGGAAGGCCTTAATAAAGGGCAAGCTTCCTATATCTCCCACAGTGCCACGAAGCTCAGTAACACACACTTAAGGTTCTAGTCCATCTTCATCCACAGCTATCAATGCCTGTCTCATCACCCACTCCTGGATGACATCTGTGATATGAGGTACAACTTGGATGGTTTTCCCCAGGTAATCTCCTTTACATTCCTTGTTTCTGATGTACTGGTATAACTTTCCAGTGGTCAGATTATTGTCCTTGGTGAGGCGAATGTCAAGGAACCATCCATAGTTACCCAGGTCAAGGTGTACTTACCACCATCATCCAGCACAAAAACTTCACCATGCTCATAAGGAGAAAATGTTCCGCATCAATGTTAGTGTAGGGATCAATTTTAATTGATGTTAGATGTAAACCATGACTTCAGTATTGTGCCCACACTGCTTGCGAATGATTCCTTTTCCAATTCCTGATATAACACCACCAATGTACTTCATTTTACTTTTTGACCTGAAGCCAGCTTCAGATCCTCCCGTCAGCGACAGAGCTGAGTGGCGACGCACGCAGAGATCTTGGCAGCCAGCCAGTCAGTCTTCCTTTTATAACTTTACATTGCAGATTCTTCTTTCAAATAATCATATCAAAATAAAATCTTAATATTTTAAAGAAATCTTAGAACACTAAGCAAAAATAATAAAAATATTATAATCCAGGAATGATGACTAACATGTTATTATTCTTAAGAAACAATAAGGATATGATTAACATAAAATGAACTATAATATGGACCAAGTTTACCAAATGCTAGAGCTCTAGGTTCTACACTGAAAACAATTCTAGGATACTCAAAATAGTAAAAATTTAAAGGACAAAGAATGAAAATCACATTTTAAAACATAATAAAACAGTCAGAATTCTTAAAATTATTTAAAGAGTGGTAAACAAGCAAACAGTTCTCATTTTATGAGATGGTTCACTGGTGGCTGGGCTAGGACCTAGTGTCCAAATTTTTTAAGAAAGGATGAAAGGCTACAGAGGCTAGTGGCCAGTTCCTATAACTCTGGGCCCCTGGAGAGCTGATGCCTTGTTTCCTGAATTTCCTGAAAAATAGTTTTTCAATTAGCAAGACTTTTAAAGGTCAAGATCTGAGCACCTTGAACTAGGAACCTTTAGATATTTTGACTTCTGTTTACTCCTTGTTTTTGAGGCCTTTTCATAAATAGAGAGAAATAAGAACAGCTAGTATCTGGATTTGTCAACTATTTTGTTACATCCTTGAAATTTACTTATATGTCAGCATCTGTGACAGTACATAGTCATGTTCCTACTTATCATCTTGTCTACTGTCGTTTTATGATCTGTCTTCCTTTCTCCTCTGCCCTTACTTAAGTGTACCCTAGCTAGCTAAGTCCTTAACTCTTCTTGGTGTATCCCTCTCTCACTTGAACATATCATCTCTTTGCCTTATATCAGCTGTCATTTCTGTACTGAAGAATACTAAATCTCCAAACATGTTCTGTATGTAACTGCTTTCAGACTCTTTTCTCAGCTTCCAATCCAAGGTCTATTCTATACCTAAAAATCTTTCTGAAAAATAGTTTTCCCTCTAAGAAACAATTTCCTTAGTTTGATATATAGCTCTTTACATTCCCATTCAGTTTTTTAAACTTACTGCCTTTTACTCCATACTTGAACTGTCTATCTCACCAGAATGATTAACTATCCTTCCCTGAGCACAGCTGACTGTTTACTATTCACTTCTGCTCTTATGCTCAGGGCTTCCTGTTTTCTCTCTTACCGAGCTTCCCCTTTCATTGCTATTGCCCAAGGAGACCCCACATCACTTCCATTTGCCATTTCAAAGCCTTCCTGAACCATTTCAGGCCTTAGTAATCTCCTGCCCAATTCTTTTGATATGTTATATTGCCTGTCTTCTACATAAAGATTCTAAACTCCTTAAAGGTAAGAACTGCATTATACCTAGAGTTCCTAGCACTGTGCTCCCTGTGTGATAGGCACTGAATAAAGGTTTTTATTACTTATAAATTTGGGGAGGAAAAGATTATCTATATGGCTTTATACCTTTGATTACCTTTATGGCTAACTGAAGAAGGTACTCTACAGTAAAAAGAGACAGTGCTGAAGTATATAGCCTTAAAAACATAAGCGAATCTTTATGGGTTTTAGAGAGACTATTCTTCTAGTTACAAGGCTTAAGTAGATGCTATGCACAACATGGAGAAGTATTTTAAACCTTTTGTAGTCTCATTTGTAAAGAATCAGAGTGAGAAAAGATATCCTGAAAATCCATCTGAATATGTGAGAAGACTAAGGAAGCTTGAGCAAAATTGAACAATTGGACTATATTTTATGGAGTTCTCATGGGCTATATGAGTTATTTGGGGTGGTACATTTACTCAGATCCTCATCCTAGTGTCATGAAGTATCATAGTCTCTGTCTATGAGTCATTCATTCAACCAGTAATTGTTGAGCATCATCTACTCTGTGCTAAGCACTATTCTAAATGCTGAGAATACAACAGTGACCAAAACAGCTAATGGGGCAAAAGGACAATAAACAAACAAACAAATATCTGATAGTGCTAAGTTCAATGCAGGCAAATTAAAATAAGGTAAGGTGATAGAGAATGGGTAATCAAGGAAGTCTTCTTGGAAATCATGTTTAAACAGATCTGAATAACAAGGAAGTTGCATGTCAAGATCAGAAAGCAAAACATTCCAGGCAGAGGAAATAACTGCTAGCACAAAAACTCTAGAGTACAGTTTGAAGAGGTAATTAGGGGTGAAATCACACAGGGCCTTGTGGGCCAAGATACAGAATTTAGATTTTATTCTGAGTAAGAGAGGAAGCCATTTGCAATTTCTGAGCTGAGAAGTGGTAAAGTCCCTCTGCCTGCTGTTGAAATCAAGATGTCAGTTGGAGTTGCAGTCATCTGAAGGCTTGATGGAACTGGAGGGTCTGCTTCCAAGCTCACTCGCATGGTTGTTGCCAGGAGTCCTCAGTTCTGTACCAGGTGGGCTTCTCCTCTGTAGGGCAGGGAAGTTACACTCACTGTCATTTCTGCTACATTATATTTGTCAGAGTGAGTCATTAAGTGTAACTCACATGTAAAGGAAGGGGGGGTATTAAACTTTGCCTTTTGAAGAAAGGAGATTCAATGAGTGTATGAACATCTTTTTAAACCCCCAAAGAATATTAAAAGAATAAGTAAAGCAAGCCTAAAGCTCATCAGGAATCACCAGATTATAGCTTATTCCTTTAATGATTCTTGGTTAGTATCAGAATCTTAGACTTATGCTCGTATTCCCAGGACTGACTCTAAAAGCAGAGAACACTTGCATACTCTTCATATATGCCAAGTCCCTATGGAAGACAAGCAATTCTCAAAGAAACAAGCCATCACAGTCTGAAAACATATTTTATCATTAGATTGCACCTATTTATCTCTCACTGCTTTGTCATTAAGCCAATATCATTCGGTATCAAACATATTATTTTATTTCTTTGTGTTCTCATCACAGGTTATTGCTTATAATTCAGAAGGCAAAAGTAATCCAAGTGAAGTAGTAGAATTTACTACCTGCCCCGATAAACCAGGAGTACCTGTAAAGCCCTCAGTTAAAGGAAAGATACATTCACACAGTTTTAAAATAACTTGGGGTAAGATATTATGCATATTTATGTATTATGACTTTTGTATTTGATTAAAATAATTTGAATATGAGGATAATTTTTAACATATTTGAGTAAATTTGTTAACTTAAGTCAGTCCAATAAGAAATAGGAGAGTCATTCATTGGGATTCTTTTTTGTGGAAAGCTTTGTACTCAACACATACTAGGTTCAGATTTGATATATGAGGAACTTGGTATCCACTAAGATTATGAGCAGAGACAGCACTGTTTGAAATGTAAGACTACGAAACTTACAGCTGGGTCATCTGGCTTTCATGAGAAATGAAAATCAGTCATTCATTTATTGAATGCCTGTTTATATACTGGTTAATGAAAAAGATCATATAAATTTTATTCTTGCCTGAGGAATTCAGACCAATAAAAATACTTCAGTGATATTTATAAAATATCCAAAAGTTTCAAATAACCTTAAAGTCTAAAGTGAATGGAATATCATGCAGCCATTAAAAATTGTTATGGAGGCTAGGCGCACTGGCTCACACCTATAATCCCACTACTTTAGGAGGCTGAGATGGGAGGATTGCTTGAGGCCAGGAGATTGAGACCAGCCTGGACAGCATAGTGAGACCCCGTCTCTATAGAAACAGGAAAAATTAGCCTGGCTTGGTGGCGCATGCCTATAGTCCAGCTACTTAGGAGGCTGAGGTGGGAGGATCCTTTGAGCCCAGGAGTTCAAGGCTGCAGTGAGCTATGATTATACCACTGCACTCCAACCTGGGCTGCAGAGCAAGACTGCGTCGTTTAAAAAAAAAAAAAAATTGTTATAGACAGCCGTATTTACAAACATGTAAAAATATGGTAAATTAAGTGAAAAGCAGGTGACAACAGCGTAGAGTAATTAAGTACTGGTATTAATAAGAAAGAGTTGCTGGTGATTCCTTTTTCTTGTTAAACAATCCTAGTTTGGTATTCTGTTTATAGAATTTTATGTCACTTTTATGTTGTGTGTACTTTGCCTAATACCACTTTTGCTTCTTTGAATAGATCCACCAAAAGACAATGGAGGGGCAGCCATCAATAAATATGTAGTAGAGATGGCAGAAGGTTCTAATGGTAAAAATTAAATTTTTAAATTAAAAATTATTCCAGCCAGTCTGGTTCTACTTTTCATGTCTGTACATTTTACATTATATCTTTTCTTTCCTCTTTTCATATGCTACGATAAAAAGATGTTTACTTCACTTTTGGGCTGTCCTTGATTTTTTTTTTTTTCCTTTGTTTGTAGCAGTTAGGATTTTACCTGTTATGACCCACTTTAAATTATTTCCATAAATATAGCTAATCAAATGTAAAACTGCTGTACCACCTATATTATTACATTTACATGATTTTTTTCTCATTTGTTTACATTGCTCATTCCCTGTGTACCTAGACTAAGTCATTAGATACTATAAAGTCTTCTGAAGGTTGGTTTTTATTGTTAGAGTTATACCCAGATGTATCAGAGAGATACTATTTCTAAAATGTGACTCACATTTTACTAGTTTTTGTAATAAATTTATGACTAATGAATTTTATTCTTGAATCCCACATTTAATAGACTTTATTTCTATGAAATGACCTATTTACTGCAAAAAAATAAGGATGTCTTTTAATTAAAACTAAAACTTCCTATGGTATTAGGTCTTTCTACTCTTTCTGTATTATAATGTTATTACTGGACCAGTAAACACATTTAAAATGCTTAATTAAAAGCAAATTATCAATCTAGGCCAAAGTCTGTAAAGAGTTACAGAGATATTTCACTTCCATAAATCCACGCAGATTTGTCTAGAAAGCTGCCCAAATAAAGAAAATTAGATCATTTCCAGGAAACCAAAACAAGCTTAAATTGTTTCTGACAAATCACATAAACACTTATTTAGTGAAGCTAGGATACCTGACATGTCTGTGATACCAAAACGTTAAACATTACCTTGTAGATGATTGAACACAATTTCTAACCTTACAGGAAACAGATGGGATATGATATACAGTGGCACTACCAGGGAACATCTCTGTGATCGACTGAATCCGGGCTGTTTCTATCGTCTACGAGTTTACTGCATCAGTGATGGAGGACAGAGTGCGGTAATGCTTATATGTACATTCTCTTTTTTTTTTTTTTTTTTTAACTTGACCAAATGGGATGAGATCACCAGATGCCACTTCAAATATTGAAATGTACCCACAAATGTAGAAAAGTAATTTCTGTAACCTGGATGGTTAATTTTATAGTGACCAGAATATTCTAATATGATACTTAGCTCTTAGTAAGTGTTCAGTGAATATCTGTTGTCTGATTGGTATTTAGTTTTGGAAAAATAAATATATGAAAACTTTGAAGACTATATTATAAAGATTAATTTTAGGATGATGCTTAATAACCATACTAAGCAGAAATAGAAATGAAATAATTATAGATTGATTTACTATTCCATAAACTGTATGTCAGGATAAACTATGAAATACCATTTACTGTTTAAACCTAGTTTCTGATTTACTTAATTCAGAAAAGAGACCCAATAACCAAAATGGACTTAAAATATGCCATTTTTATATATGACATTTATAATGTTCTAGAGAGGTATGTTTTTTAATAGGAGTGACTTTTTTTTAAATAAGTTTAACCAAGATTGGTTTCTTGGAGCATTCATAATATTAGTTTTCAAAATGGAAATTAATGCCATGAAAGTATTCTTTTTTTTAAAAAATGAAATATAAGCAATTTGTTGAAAATGTGAGTATGGTGAAACTGAGTGTGAGTCTTGCTCAACTGGCTTGTGATCCAGTTGCTTCATTTTATCCAGTAAAAAAATCTGCCTAGATCTAAGAAAAGCAGCCATACACAAACACACACACACACAGAATCGTATTATTCTAATACAGCATTCCAGTGTATGATAACTTTCTGAATAAAATGATGGCCACATATTTTGTTGGTGTTTAAAAAGAATGTTAAGTGTAAACCTTAATACCATGCAGATAGGGAATATGGCACTGAGTTTGTGTCAGTGTTTTTAAGAGAATGTCTTTAAAATAAAACTAAAAGACTCGTTTTTTAAAATAATAGCACAGAAACTAAAAGCAATACCATATACCTAGAAAGATGCCAAATACCTGGAAAAGCTTATGTAGTTTTAGAATTATTTTTAGGTGGAAAAGAAGAAGAAAAGATCATTTTTAAGTAAATAAATTAGTCAGGCATGGTGATATGTGCCTAGCTATAGTCCCAGCCACTTGGGAAGCTGAGGCAAGAGGATCACTTGAGCCCAGGAGTTTGAGGCTATAGTGCACTTGATCGCACCTGTGAATAGCCACTGCACTTCAGCTTGGGCAACATAGTGAGACCTCATCTCTAAAAATAAATAAATAAATCAGTGTTTAAGTTAAAAATATAGTAAAATAGCCAAAAATACTCTAAACCTCCTGAAAATAAGGCAAACAACATTCAAAGAATGTTAAAACATCACTCCTTAGAAGAGATTTGTTGATCCCTTTGGACAGGATCAAAAGTATTGCCCATTAAGTTGTATTGGAAGTTGATTTTTTGTTTTTTAATTACGGAAAGAAAAGGAAGAGTCTGTTGGGGTTCCTTTTGCAGTAACTTGCTTTATATATAGTAGTTGCATAGTACATTATTTGTCTATGAAAATTTTGAGTTTTAATGATTTGATTGGGTTTTGATTTTATTCAGAACTTTTTTCCTTTTCAGTTGATAATCAAGTACAGTTTCAAATTAGTGGTGCAATGTTTGTGTTTTGTATTATTTTTCTTTACTAAAAGCAATCTGATTATTTGGTTTCGGGGCATTTTTGTTTTGCTTTTGCTTTTGTTTCGGCAGGTCTCTGAATCTTTGCTTGTGCAGACTCCAGCTGTGCCTCCTGGCCCATGCCTCCCTCCCAGATTACAGGGTAGACCCAAAGCAAAAGAAATACAGTTACGATGGGGTAATTTCCATTTTGGTAATGAATTATAATTAAATTAGAACTAAAAGTATTCATCTTATTAAATTGCATAAATCTTTCTACCTTTAGTACCCCCTCTGGTTGATGGTGGATCACCCATTTCCTGTTATGGTATGGAAATGTCTCCTGTCGAAAAAGATGAACCCAGAGACGTTTACCAAGGTACTGAAGTAGAATGTACAGTGAACAACCTTCTTCCTGGAAAGACGTACAGCTTCAGACTGCGTGCAGCTAACAAAATGGGGGTAAGAAGACCATGCAGATTGAATTATTATCACAATAGGTTTTCATTTTAAAATGTCGTCACACCCATTATGTAACTGTTTGGCTTTCAACATGTGACTCCAAATTTTATAATTTTTAATAAACCTACATTTATAAATAAGAGAGAAGCCAGTATATCCCATAACTTAACTGTTATGGAATCTCAGTATTTGCTAACTTCACTTAGAATTTGTGATACTTTGGACTTCATCTGGGCTAAAGTTTATCCTTTAGGCAGTGCTAATAGGGTCTACTTAGCCATTTTAAGAGTAGAAGCAAGATCATAAGTACTTGAGTTTTTTGAGGTTGAGTGTATGCTGTATTTACTTTCAGTTGGCAACTAATTATGATTCATTTTTTTCCCAAGGAGAAAAACTTATATTTCAAGCATTTCTGGTTTTGTATGGGTTTTTAAATAATATTATCTATGCTTCCATACAGCTCCATAAAATGGACAAAATAGATGATATCTGCGTTTTACAACTGAGGAAACTAGGGCTCAGAAAAGCTAAATATTAATATCTTGCCCTCAGTCACACAAACTAATAAGTGGTAGAGATAAGCCACAAGCCCAGGTGTTCCAGACTCCAGAGCGAAAGTTCTTTCCACTCAGCTATGACACCTCTCACCTCTCTGCATTAAAGCAGGTTCCCTAAGGACAGAGCAATAATTCCTTACCTCAACTGAGTAACATTGTTTCTTTGAACTCTTCTATAATTAAAATTTCACAAAATTAAACTGACATGTTTGTTCTCCACATTATTTCAGATGTCAGTGAACTGTACCATATTTCAAATCCTATTGTCCAACTGAGTTCTGTATTTATATCTGTAAACTTATTTTTAAATTCCTGATATGTCAGATTTATATACTTTGTTGGCAGTTCTCACACAAGTCATTCCTTTCTATGTGAAGTCATCTGGGATAGACTTTTTTTTTTTTTTTTTTTTGGGAGACAGGGTCTCTCTCTGCCCAGGCTGGAGTGCAGTGATGCAATCATAGCTGACTGCAACCTCCAACTCCTAGGCTTAAGTGATGGGATAGCATCTTTAGTTACTAATACCTTCATTTATATTTTCAGGTTTGTGATAATTTGTCAAAATCGCCTTAACTAAATATTTGCTTTCTATATTTCCAGATAATATACATTTTAGACCCTTCTAAAGCTATTCTATAATAGATTTTAAGATATAATTTATGCCTGCTAGAGATAATTACTATAAATACACCATTTGCAGTTTTATTTTAAATGGGAAGCCATCAAGCATACTAGAATTGTGAAGCTTTTCCTTATTTTTTTGTTGTTGCCATGAATTAACTTGGCCCCACAACAAAAGGGGGGGAAATGCCATGACATTTGTCATGTAAAACCTTTTTTTGCCCCTATGGAACTTGAGGAACAGAATCAATACTTCAGTTATTATAAATAGTTGAGCTATATCTCAAATTTCTATCACCTAGTTGCAAGTGTTTAAAATCTTCTTCTTTTTATTCACATTTCTATTATATTTCATGGACTCACAGTAACTATATCCAAGTAGAAGCAATGGAAGGAAAAAAAAAACAAAACTGTAGCTATAGGAAAGTGCTAGACGATCTACTTTAATTTCACACGAATACCCCCTAAAAATCCTGGATAGCAAATTTACAAAGCAGAGCAAAATGCTGATATAATGTGCCTACTTTGTGAAAAGTAATCTTGAGATAATGTTATAAATAACTGTTTCATGTAAAAAAAAAAAAAATCAATGAACTATGGCAGAGTTTCTAGTTTTAGTTCAAAAAGTTCTTAATTTAAAACAATAGAATAGTTTTAAAAACTTGATCACTTAGTTAAAAATTAAAATTCCAAATAAAAGTGTATCATTTAATAGTTTAGACTTACAGACTGACAGTGGCAGCAAATGATTTACAATAATAAATATATACAAAAAAGGTATCTACAAATACATGAACAATTAACCTGGTAAAACATATCAACCACACAGATAATTCTATTTAGTTCATAGAAAGGGCAACTAGATATAAAACTTGATACATTAAAATCCTTACCCTTTGGTAAGCCCACTGTTATTTATTAAAATAAAAGTTGTTTTTATGGGTGATTAATACATGTCTTCTTTTCTAAATTAACAATAATTTAAATAACTTCAACTAATTTTAATATTAAATTTTTGTTAACAACTGAATGTTCCCATACAGTTTTCTTAGAAGTCGACATAGCTCTTAAAGATGAGCATTTGACAAAACCGCCTGATATAGTGCAATAACGAGTAGGTTTGTTTCTGATAATTGTAGTGTTAAGCCACTGTTAGGTGAAAATACCAATGTATTGGAGTTTTTGTTTTGTTCACTAGCTTAAGCAAATTGACCACTAGACATTTCTGAAATTCTTCTATATCTCAGGGGAAAGAGTTTGACAACATTGAATGAAATGTTTTATAGTCCAGGTAATATATGCTAAAAGTAATTATGTGAGAGTAGGCTTTTTAGCATAAAACAGAAAAATCCAATTATGGTATAAAACAAACATAAATTTATAGAATAGCATATTGGTAAAATTTGATATGGAATGTAATGCCTAAGTATTAAGAAAGAATTATAAAATATAAAAAATGATAATTTATGCCTTTAATTGATATCCATTTCTTCACTCCTCACATTTCTTCTGACTTATTCCACCTACCTAATTCCCTGATTTCCTGCCCTTCTTACAAAAACCAGTTCATGAAGGAATAAGGGGCAGAAGAAACTATAGTAAATAAAACTTTAAAATTTCTCACACCTTCATTTCCATGATTATTAAATATTTTTACTTTCTATGAATGCTTATAGAATTATATTTTGACCAGATTAATCTTGAAGTACAGAGAAAATATACTTAATTATTAATGAATCTGTAAATATGAAGTTGTATGCAATCAGGGGGCATTTAAGGGTGAGAAATGAAAACACTGGTTATATTTCTTTTTCTAGTTTGGACCATTTTCAGAAAAATACGATGTTACTACAGCCCCTGGGCCACCAGATCCGTGCAAGCCCCCTCAAGTGACATGCAGATCTGCAACTTGTGCACAAGTGAATTGGGAGGTATTGTAATTTCCATTGACTTATATTTACTTCCTTAAGTGATTAGAATTGTTTACATAAAAGAATAAAGATACTGTTCATTTTTGCTTCCTAAATTATACAAAGAGTAAGTCCTAGTTAAATTCACGCGGTAAAAAGTGAATTCTTTTTTATCTTTGAAGCATTTGAGTAAAGTATATTTGCATTACAAGTATTTAGACTCATGTTCATGATGTGCTTTGTATTTTTATCAAAGGCTTTGTCTCAGTACTGAGATTTCAGCCACTGGTAAGCTTAATGTTCAGAACAAACATTCATGGGAATTAATATAATACTGTTTCTCTTATATTTATTATCTCCAGTGTACTTACTATGTATAATAATAATCAGTAATGATAATTACATTTTCAGTTTCCTTTGAAATTTAACAAAGAAAATGTCCTTGTGTGGTTTAACATTTTATATTACTTAATAGAATTATTTTGAAGTACATTTACCTTAAAATACAAAAAGTTATTCTTAGTCATATTTCTACCTCTAATTCAAAAGTTATATTTTTTGACCAATCTTAAATTCAGATAGTCTTAATGAATAAAAATGTAAGATTGAACCATTTTGATTGTGCTTAAATGTTTTAAAGACATTCAAAAGCAATCCTGTTTTTAATGTGCTCAGGTAAAGAACATTTTTGCCCAAAAGCCACTTGCTCAATGTCAAGACTAAGACCTTTATCCTTTTCTTAATTTAAAGGTTCCTTTGAGTAATGGAACAGACGTCACTGAGTATCGATTAGAGTGGGGAGGAGTTGAAGGAAGTATGCAGATATGCTACTGTGGGCCTGGTCTCAGTTATGAATTAAAAGGACTTTCACCAGCAACTACCTATTATTGCAGAGTCCAGGTAAAGGTGATCAGTGCCTTGTCACTTAAAATATCTAGAGTTTTATGTTTCGTTAGCATTTTCATGGTCATGTCTTTGTTAACTTGGAGGCTCTGTTAATTTATAGGCTCTGAGTGTTGTGGGTGCAGGCCCTTTCAGTGAAGTGGTAGCCTGTGTGACTCCACCATCAGTTCCTGCTATTGTGACTTGTCTTCAAGAAATAAGTGATGATGATATAGAAAATCCCTATTATTCACCTTCTACATGCCTTGCGATAAGCTGGGAAAAGCCTTGTGACCATGGCTCAGAAATCCTTGCCTACAGCATAGACTTTGGAGATAAACAGCCCTTGTCAGTGGGAAAGGTCACAAGCTATATTATAGACAATTTGCAACCAGATACAACATACAGGTATACTCTACTCTAAAAACTATGTTAATTTTTGCCTAGACCAGAGAGACACTTCAGTAAAATAGTAATCAACTAAACCTAAACCTTTTTTTTTTTGATGTGGCACTTAGAGTACGAATTCAAGCCTTGAATAGCCTTGGAGCTGGTCCTTTCAGCCATATGATAAAATTAAAAACTAAGCCTCTCCCTCCTGATCCACCTCGTCTGGAATGTGTTGCCTTTAGCCACCAGAACCTTAAGCTGAAATGGGGAGAAGGAACCCCAAAGACATTGTCAGCAGATTCTATTCAGTATCACCTTCAGATGGAAGATAAAAATGGAAGGTAGGTTTTTTTAAATTTTTTAATTGCTTCTTTATGTAGTTTCCTAGGTCTTAAGTATTATATATAAATTTTCTATAAACTATAGAAGTAAATAAGTTTTCAAAAACAGAGTTAAGGTTGTCATAAGAAATGACTTTTAAGAGCACTGTTTTTTAAACATCAGAAGACAATGTCAATCTGTTTATAGTTTGTGAAGTGCCAAGAGAAAAACTTAAATGGACTATACTTTGGTTCTCTTCTGTAACCCATCTCTTTATGATAGTAAAGGAGACCTACTCATGCCTAAAAATTAACTCTTAAATGTTTATCCCAGCTGGACAAAATTTTACAGCAAATAATTGTGACTGGGTTTAAGGCCTCTGAGATCCTTGAGGGCAGGGATTGTCTCAGTCTCCTCCACACCCCTGACACAGGACCTGCGCTCTCAGTGAATACAATTCAGTCCCTCACTTTCAGATCTCATTAGATTCTGATTAACTATGTAGTCCCTTTACTAATGTCCCTGTCATTCAAGTTCTTTTCTATGCCTCTTTCTTTAACATTTTCATACACGTGTACATTTCCTATATACCATGCCATATACTGCTCCACTAAATCATGCATTTGAATTATAGTGTTACTCAAAATATTTATTACATTAATTATTTAAATGCCAACCAGTGCTGTTTATTGACATTATGTCCCATATAAACAATACCTTCCATAACTGTTTTGTTTTTTTTTTTGTTTTTTTGGTTTTTTTTGAGACAGAGTCTCACTCTGTTGCCCGGACTAGATTGCCGTGGCATCAGCCTAGGTCACAGCAACCTCAAACTCCTGGGCCTAAGCAATCCTTCTGCCTCAGCATCCTGAGTAGCGGGGACTACAGGCATGTGCCACCATGCCCGGCTAATTTTTTTTTATATATATATATTTTTAGCTGTCCAGATCATTTCTTTCTATTTTTAGTAGAGACGGGGTCTCACTCTAGCTCAGGCTGGCCTTGAACTTCTGACCTCGAGCAATCCTCTCACCTTGGCCTCCCAGAGTGCTAGGATTACAGGCGTGAGCCACTGCTCCTGGCCCCTTCCATAGCTCTTAATCTTCGCATATTATGAGAATTTTGAATTTTAATTTTCTCCTTTTCCCTCAATTTATTAGAAACAATTTGCATATCTGATGGATTCAGAATACGAATAACAGTTTTTCCCAAGGTTTACTTTGTTTTTTGTGTTAGGTTTATATCTTAGCCCAGTATTCAGCAGTGGCATATTCATGATGCTTGTACATAAGTGCTCTATCAGAAGTACTTACACATTTAAAATGACATACAGAATAATTTTGCATTCTGTATCACCAGTAAGAACATTACACAGAACAAACAGTATTGATCATTTCCTGAAATCTGTGTGTCTGTGAATGTTAGCCTTTGTTCTTGGCAGAATTTTATGTACTCTTTGTAGCCTCATCTCTAGAAGGAGGTTCTTTGCCTTGCCATGGATTTTTGGTGTAGCCGTTTATCTTTAATATATGTTACTATTACTGGGTGACTTCTTTAAATCTTTTATTCCCTTTCTAGCATTTACATTTGGGGTAGTGCAAGAAAGCATACTGGAAAAAACAGGTCTAATTAGTGTTTGGTTGAAAGATAATAGAATAAAAATTCTATTAGATATAAATTCTATTATAGTCTATTATAGAACTTCAAACTTAATACTAGCATCTAGAGAATTATTGTAGGGTATGAGGAAGGCTTGTGGTCTTTGGCTGTGAAAATAAAGAAATTAAAACCTTTTATGATATTGCATATTTAATAAATTGAATCAAATTAATATCTTTGGTTACATTCCTTCCCTTTGATTTTTCACAACTATTTACACTTGCTGTGGGGTGTCAAAATGCTCTGTTAGCTGTTCCCTGACCGTAGATTTTTGTCATTGTTCCAGCTTTTTTCAACAGTGGTGTTAACACTGGTTTTTTCTTATCATTAAAAATATATATATTTCAGAGATTAAAAAGGTAAGACTTATCCAATTACTGCTTCTTGGAAATACTGTTACTTCAGGTCATTGAAACGGTCAATCAAAAATATTGGGAAGCATTCAACTTATGGATAACATATTAAGAGAAATGTATATGATGTTAAACTTCATTGACCAGTTCAGGTGAATAATTTATTAGAAATTATATATTCTCTCATAGTGTAAATCTCTAGGAAACATCACAAGTCAGCTAAAATTATGCCTGGGAATTAAGAATTCTCTTTTCCAGTTAAGACAAAATTAAAATGGAAACTTAATCTCTTAGCTCAGTCCATGCTATAGTTGGAAAATTATATGAATGTGACTTTTGTTAGGAATAATTCATAATGAAGATTGTGACATTCTGAATATCTTTAAAAATGTATACATTAAGCCAGGCGCAGTGGCTCACGCCTGTATTTCTAGCACTCTGGGAGGCTGAGGTGGGAGGATCACTTGAGCGCAGGAGTTTCAGAACAGCCTGAGGCAAGAGCGAGACCCTGTGTCTACAGAAAAATAGAGGCCTGGTGGCACCCGTCTATAGTCCCAGCTACTCTGGAGGCTGAGGCAGGAAGATAACACTTGAGCCCAGGATTTGGAGGTTGCAGTGACCTACGATGATACCACTCCACTCTAGCCAGGACAACAGAGTGAGACCCTGTCTCAAAAAAAAAAAAAAAAAAAAAGTATACATTAAAAGACAGCATTCAGGCCAGGCGCGGTGGCTCACGCCTGTAATCCTAGCACTCTGGGAGGCCGAGGTAGGCGGATCGTTTGAGCTCAGGAGTTCGAGACCAGCCTGAGCAACAGCGAGACCCCATCTCTACTAAAAATAGAAAGAAATTATATGGACAGCTAAAAATATATATAGAAAAAATTAGCCGGGCATGGTGGCACATGCCTGTAATCCCAGCTACTCGGGAGGCTGAGACAGGAGGATCCCTTGAGCTCAGGAGTTTGAGGTTGCTGTGAGCTAGGCTGACGCCATGGCACTCACTCTAGCCTGGGCAACAAAGTGAGACTCTGTCTCAAAAAAAAAAAAAAAGACAGCATTCAGAAACAAAGTAGTACCAGAAGCCTGAGAAGAAACAATTACGAGGGTTAGACACAAAATTTAGCAACAGTCTTTCAGGAAATCATGTCAATTTGGGAAATTTATCAAATCTGTGATTTTTCATCATCTGATGAAAAACATATTTATTTGAAGTAACAAATAGTTCTTGCATTAAATTTTGGGGGTGACTTATTACTCCCAAATAATGTCCCCAACTGCATTTTTTTAGTAGTTTCTTAAAACATTTCTCATAACATAGTCGAAGGTTTATTTACTAAAGAGTTATTTCCATTTTAGGTTTGTGACCTTATACAGAGGACCATGTCATACATACAAAGTACAAAGACTTAACGAGTCAACATCCTATAAATTCTGTATTCAAGCTTGTAATGAAGCCGGGGAGGGTCCCCTCTCCCAAGAATATATTTTCACTACTCCAAAATCTGTCCCAGCTGCCTTGAAAGGTAAGTTACATATCTTGAAATTATTTTTTTATAATAAAATATTTTTAAATGTATTTTCATAAATTTTTTGTTTACTGTTATTAAATTTTAGCATCCAATGTATGTCCAGCAGTTATATCATAAAAAATCATATAGGCAAGCCCACCTATTGAGAGTTTCACTCAGTAATAAAGGCTATATTTTATCTAGCATATTGATACTCAGACAAGTAATGGTTTTGTCACTTATCTTTTTAAAAATCTAACATAAGAATACTAAACAGAATAGGTAGGCTGATTTTCTAATAAATTAATTTGCTGTTTCTGCTATTTTTACTTAAAAAAAAATCACAAACTCTAATTATTTAAATATTTTGAGTTGTCACTATCTCATTCAAATTTCAAGGGGAGAGCCTAGTTGTTAAGTGAAACAAATTCTTAGTTACCTTGGATTTTTCAATCAAATTTACATACACGTACACGTATGTACACAGATTTGTGTATTTTTTTAATTATTTAATAACTTTAGAGGGATTCTTATTTAAAATGACCCTAGCAAGTATTATATATTTAGCCACAAAGACTGAAGTTCATTACACTCTGAGGACTAATCACAAAGACTTCTAGAACCGTATCCTGGATCGTATACTTGAATGTATCATTTGTTAAGCAGATCCATAGTTAGCCGAACTCTTCTTGAATGGTCTTTCTCATAATATTGATGAGTTTCACTGAGTTATTTTTCTGTTTCCTCATCCAGTTTAGTGTCTTTTGGCTTTAAGAAGAGTGCTGATTTTAACCTCTTTGTATGCAATTTCAAAAATTCACTGATATTTATATTAAGTTTATAACTGGATTTTAAAGGTTTATTGATTTTGATTTCTGTGTGATGTTTCTGTGTAATGTGCCAAACTAAAAATTAAGTGAGCAGATTTTATTTATGTTTGTTCCCTACAGCCCCCAAAATAGAGAAAGTAAGTGATCACATTTGTGAAATTACATGGGAGTGTTTACAGCCAATGAAAGGTGATCCAGTTATTTACAGTCTTCAAGTTATGGTGGGAAAAGATTCAGAATTCAAACAGGTATGTCCAAAGATATAATTTTGTGGTACCCTTGTTTATATATTTTACCTTTTTTAAATATGTATATATTTTCAATGCCATATGGTCAACATCTTTACCTTTCTAATTCAAAAACATTTGTTCAATATGTACTATGTTCCAGAAATCTCAGGCTTCAAAATCTTGTGGGTGTAAACTACACTTGAACTGGACTTACTCATTTATTTGACAAGTTTTCATTGAACTCTGGTAGGCACGCAGGACACAGCACTGAACAAAAAGTCCTTGCCTCCAGGGAGCTTACATTCTAGTGGAAAAAGAGACACTAAAAGCAAATAAACACATCAATATATTGTCAGATAGTTATAAATGTAATAGAGAAAAAATAAAACTGGGTAAAAGGAATAGGGAATACTAGCGGAGAAAGGCAACAAGTGTTATTTCAGTTAAGGCAGTCAGGTTGCATGTGAACAGAGACCTAAAGGAAGTGAATATGGGGAAAAGAGTGTTCCGAGAGACCTGAGGCAGGAGCATGCTTGTTAAATTTAATTAACATTAAGGAGGCCAGTGTGGCTGGGATGGAGGGAACAAGGGGAAGAGTTGATGGGGTCAGGTAGTTGATGGTGTAGGTGGTTTAACACCCTGGAGAATCATGTAGGGCAGTACAGGCCATACTGTGGCTTTTGCTCCATGTGGAATGAGAACCCAGTGGGGGATTTTGACCAGAGTAGTCATGTGATCAGACACAAGGTCATTTTGGCTACAATGTTGAAACTAGAGTGGGACAAGAGCAGAACCAGAAAGACCAATAAGGTAGCTTTTTCAATAATAATTATAGTCATAATTATAATACAGTGCTGTAAATATGGCAGTAGATACAGTTATCATGAAAATCTAGAAGTGTCACTTTCTTGGCTGAGAGATTTCAGAGATAGCTTCCTGGTAGAGGATGAATAACAGTCAAGTCAGAAGGACTGGGGAGTTAGTTGTTGGTTGGATATAACTTTTGTAAAGAATAAGCTTTTATATGACTCCAAAGCCTAATGTCTGTGCATTTCATCTGATTTTTCCCTTTTCATTATAACCTTGATTTTGAGAGCTTTTAAGCTGGGTTGTTCTCATCACATCTTATTTTAAATTTTCCTTTCCTACTAGAAAATCAGTCATTTATCTATTTTATTCCAGTATTGAGATGAATATTTTATAATATAATTTTTTCTTCCACATTTTAAGTATAGAAATGTAGTATCTTAACTGAAATTACAAAAGGTCCTGAGAGTCAGATTAAATTTGGTATGTGATTGTTTTTCTTTATTAAGCCATCTGCAAATGGACATGATAATTAGATTTGAAATGTAATTTACAGATAAGCAGGTTTCCTTCTCAGGAGGAAGCAAAATTAATATTAAAGAAAATGTAATTATATTACATATTTAAAGGAAATAGGGACCCCACATTTGAGTAGTATATGAATTTTAATAAGCTTATGTCACTACATGAAACAGCAATCCTAACTCTAACTTAAAAGCTAAATTAGCCCTGCCGTCACTTACATTTACTTAGATTGTAAGCATGCTGTAAAACTTAAAATACTGGTACCTTAGAACTTCATCCTACATATGCTCATCTAAATCTCTTAAAAATTCTACAACTTACTAGCAAGTTATATTCAAAAAGTTTGAAGGCCATTTAAGAATTCAATTTCATTCATGGAATTTGATATTTATTTGTAATTTATTGGCTATTCAGTAAACATGTATTTAATACTTTGTACAAAGAATAATTATGAGGGGGCTACATTATTAATAAGGCGCTATTCTAATTTCAAGAAAGTTGTTTAGAATCTAGTAAGCAAGCAGAAATTTTACAATCATGATGTTTTGTTTAGCCAAACAGAAGGTCATAATAAAGATAAAACCTACTTTATAAAACATGAATAATTCCAGCAGGACTTTGGGACATTTTCCAAAAAGAAGGAGTGTCATTTAAGTAAGTTTTTTTGGGAGCTGGGGAGCTTAAACCATGAACTCTCAAGTGTGACTTGAGTCAGGCTCAAGAATAGAGTATGGACAAGGCACAGTGGCTCAACACCTGTAATCCTAGCACTCTGGAAGGCCAAGGCGGGAGGATCACTTGAGCTCAGGAGTTCAAGACCAGCCTGAGCAAGAGCAAGACCCCTTCTCTACCAAAAGTAGAAAAAATCAGCCAGGCATGATGGCAGGCACCTGTAGTCCCAGCTACTCAGGAGACTGAGGCAGGAGGAGCGCTTGAGCTCAGGAGTTTGAGGTTGCTGTGAGCTATGATGACGCCACTGCACTCCACCCAGGGCAACAGAATGAGGACCTGTCTCAAAAAAAAAAAAAAAAAAAAAAAAAGAATGGAGTATGCAGTGGAAGAAGGAAGAAGCCCAGTCTTGGTGATGTTTATTCTATAACATTAGGAACTATTGATGTTTTTAAGAGGGGAATATTATGTAAAAACTGGTGGTTGAGTTTCTAGCTTATAAAAACCTATTTAATCTATAATATTGCTGGGATTGGGGACCTTGAAGCAAATTAGCCTGGCAGCAGCAAGTACCTATGACCCTGGGCCAAGCTTAGCAACAAATTGATTTCTTTACATTCTTCCCTGGCTTCATCCATATTTCATCAGTGGCTTTGCCCAGACCCTTAGTGTCTTCTTGCTGCCCTGTCCCTCATTCAGCAGCACCTCACCTAGAATTGCCTCCGTGCTTTACAGTTATTCCTCCCTTGTGACTCTCACCTTCCTCTCACACCCACATTCTAACTCCTACATACACCGTATAGCTGACTTACTAGGCATTAGGAGGAAGACTATTTGCTTGGGAAAATTCATACCAAAAGTCAAGTGTCTGCTGGCTTTTTAATTCTCTCAGGAGTGTATATGTTTTTTAAAAGCAAGTGCTTTTTAACCAAAAATAGCATTTCACGTGGTATCATAATGTGAAGTGAAAATATTGGGGGACAGCAGAGTCGCTCTCAAAGCAGATCAACCCCTCCTGGGAGTCTGTACTTAAGGCAGTTCTTGTGTCGGAATTTATTATGTCACAAGTACCAGGAAAACCAATTCCAACTGGCTTGTAAACAATTAAGTGTAAATTCTCTTAGAGAGAAACATGAAGGTAGGCAGACTTCAGGACTGGCTGATCCAGTAGCTCAGTGGAGTCATCAGGGACACGGTCTCTCTCACAATCTTCGATAGCTGCCCTTAGTAGTGGAGAATTTACTCACTCCCATTGAGGGAAAAGCAAGCACTTGGATTTCAAAGACATCACTGAAATCAGTGATTGTGCCAGGGCTCAAGCCCACCAGGGCCCACCTTTGGAGCTGAGAGATTCTCCTGGTACATGGGCTGCATAAGGAAGCGTTTAACACCCCATCCAAAATCAGAGTACTATTGGCAATGGCAGGTATATTAGTTAGGGTTCTCCACAGAAATAGAACCAGTAAGATATATAGATGTAATGTATAGAAAGATTTCTTATGACCAATTGGCTTATTCAGTTATGGAGGCTAAGAAGTCCCATGGTCTGCTGTCTGCAAGCTTGAGGCCAAGGAGAGCCAGTGGTGTAGTTCCAGTGCAAACACAAAGGGGAGGCCTGAGGACCGGGAGTGCCAGTGATGTAAGTCCCAGTCTGAGCCCAAAGGCCCGAGAACCAGGAGCTCCAGTGTCCAGGGGCAGGAGAAGAGCTGGGATATACCAGCTCAAACAGAGGACTTGCCCCTTCCTCTGCCTTTTTCTGTCTTGTCAGGCCCTCAGCAGACTGGACAGTGCCCACCTATACTGGTGAGGTTGATCTTTACTCAGTCTACTGATTCAAATGCCAGTCTTTTTTGGAAACACCCTCACAGACACACCCAGAAGTAATTTTTACCAGTTATCCCTTAGCCCAGTCAAGTTGACACATAATGAACACAGTGACTGCCACACTAGAAAAAAAATTTTTCCTTGGGGCCACAGTGTTTTATTACGAAAATAGAATTAAATCTTCGAAAACCAAATGATCCTTTCTAATTTAATGAAAATTTTGTTTTTTTTTATTTTCTGTGCATGGGTTATATGCAAATTGAAAAATACTTCTTGCAGCTCTCAAGGTAAAGAGACATGTGAGTTACATATGCTTTGCGAGTCCCTGGGTTCAAAACTAATGTGAGTTAAATGCAACTCACGTGGCAGTTAATGTGTTAACCATCACAGCAGGGAGTGGGTACTGGGACAGTGGCCCATTGGATTCTATACAACTTCTTCTTTTCTTAAACTTCTGAACTCATATTCTAAAGAGCAGTGTTCATGGAGTGGCCTGCAGACCTAATGACCAATTCCAGTATATATCTTCTTAATCACTAGCACATTCCCTTAAAAATCCATGTAATTCCATTCTTTTATTTCCCTTGTAAGGCATGGCAGAGGAGTCAGGGTTTAAGATCCTATTCTGTGATTCTAAGTAATCTCCACTCTCTGAAGTTAATGAAGCAATTTGCCGCAGACACCTATAGAAAGCTCTCCTTATTTACCACCTTTCATTCAACAGATATGTTTGAAACTATGGAAATTTGTCATACAAAAATTAGACACTGTCCTTGCTTTCATGGACTGATTTCATTAAAAAATTGACTTCTTACATTTGAGGAAAGCAAGGAAATGCCTGAGGGCTGATTGTGCTTGTTTTCTAGCTGCCTTGGGGCACATCTGCACTCCTTAACTTGTCTAGAAGTTCTCTGAGGGTGGATCTCACATCCTCACATTTCAAATGTCTCCTGCCCTTATGCCGCAGACGGAGTACTTTAATGAATAGGTATTGTTTAAATGTCATTTAAGAGGTAAAATAAATGGCATTAACTTTCACGTCAAAAATAGTTCTAAAACCAGCCAATTTTAACACATTTCCATCCAGCCTTCACACATAATTCTTCCTTCTGATATTTTATTAACAGATTTACAAAGGTCCCGACTCTTCATTCCGGTATTCCAGCCTTCAGCTGAACTGTGAATATCGCTTCCGTGTGTGTGCCATTCGCCAGTGCCAAGACCCTGTGGGGCACCAGGACCTCGTAGGGCCCTACAGCACCACAGTGCTTTTCATCTCTCAGAGGACTGAACCACCAGCCAGCGCCCACAGAGACACTGTGGAAAGCACGAGGACCCGGCGGGCACTTAGTGATGAGCAGTGTGCCGCCGTCATCCTTGCGCTGTTCGCTTTCTTTTCCATTTTGATTGCCTTTATCATTCAGTACTTCGTGATCAAGTGAAAATATAACTTTATTTTTTAATGCTGTATTACATTTTATTTTGTCATGTACTAAAATTATTTCTGTATTGCTTTTATAAAAACAGTGGCATTTAGCACCGGCATTGAGACTATAGCACATCATTTTTGCCATTTTCAGTGCTTATATCATTAGGTAGAGGCTGGCACTTTATTAGAAGGCAAGCCACAGAAGTATCAAATTTTGATTTTTCGTTTGGTTAGGGCTTTTTTTCTCTCCCCCCCCCCTTTTTTTTCCTTTTTCTTTTGGACATGCCTTCTTGTAGAACAGACTTTCTAAGAGGCAACAATTTATAATTGATATTTTGACCAGTCAGCATGAGTGTAACAGGAAAAACCTGATCTGTTTTAAAGATTATTAGCAAGTGAAAAATTCAGAATGACTAGAATTTACACTAACATCCTATATAAAAATGTTAAAGTCTGATGCTGTGAAAGCAATCTAGTGCTATATTTCTACCTCCTCATTTGTCTTAATTATTTGGTAAGCGGGATTATGATGAGTAACTGGAGGGGCTTAACAAACAAAAACTGGATGAAAGAATATGCATGGAAAAAGCTTCTTGTTTGATAAATGTGGAGTTCTTCATTACAAGGATATATTCATGACTTCACAGATGAGTCACTTAAAGAAAGCACAGGCAGTTTACTTGGCCTACAAATACTTTAACATTTACTCCAGAAGTTCCTCTTTAAGTCTTGAGAATATGGAAAAGAACAGAGGGCTTTTAGATAGTTACTTTTTAAAAAGTAATCATAAAAATCAACTGAATTTCAAGCCTATTTGGCCTGTTTTGTGAGTCTTTGAACTATATGTATGTGTACAAGGGCATACACGTACATATATGGCATATATATAAACTATACATACCAAGTGTAGAATTATATATCTCACACATACGCTCACCCCATCTATGTGATATAGGCTAATTCTGAAGAACTCCCACAAGTTTTTGCTGCTTCTCCCATAACTACTGCCATCACCATCCGAGTTCATAATCAAACCTAACCTTTTTGTTTGGGGCACCAAATCTGAAGACAAAATTAATTTGCACCAGTAAACTTCAAGCTGCTTTCTTTCTTGAAAAACTAATGTTTAATGTATAATGTCTGTTTGGATACTGTTCCAAATTGTTGATTGCATGTGGTTAATGTTGCATTAGAGCACTTTGCAGTTGCATAATCATTAATGTTTTGTGAGCTTGCATTTGTGAGTTATTGGATGATCAGACTGAATTTTGTCAACTATCACAATGTACATCTTGCTTAGATGTCGATGACTGCCAGTAATAATAGTTTGTAATGAAACTATCTAAAATTCTTGTTTTATCACATCTGTTATCTGTAAAACACCTGTAACTAGCTTTTTTAATTTATTATTTGAATTTTAGGATAGTGAATCACTAATTTTTAGTTGCTGAGGTTAGCGTTTTAGTGATTACTAAGCACTTCTGTCAATCTTTGAAAAAAGGAACGTATGTTTTGTGCTTTGAAGATCTCTGAAGAATTTCCCTTATAATAGAATGGGCATGTATTGTAGTTGTTTTATGTCAAATGATCTGTGCTATAGAAAAAACATTAACCTTTGTTCAAAAAAGAAATGGATAAACTTGGCCTTTCTGAGTGGTAAGAATGACCTGTCACTATAGTATACTGTATGTTTACATTTTATTTAAATCTGATCTCTTATGTATAGGGTAATGACCCTCCCCCAAAACAACAGTGATTGCGTTTGTTTTCTAGAAACTTCTTTAAAGTGCCACATTTGGCAGTACAAATGAGTTTGAGTGTAATAGCCCAGAGATTTCTATATAGTCAAATGTCTAAAATGGTAAAATGTGCCACTGTGTCAAGTTACAGTGGCTTATGTTTTTCATAGTAATTAAAATGAACCTCCTATTTTTGATAGTAAATGTCATTTAATAGTGTACTTGCCATTTGAGCCTCACTGCAAAATTAGTGCAGAGGAGAAAACAATTTTTAATGTAATCTTGATTTTACCTCATATACTGTACATTCCAAAAACTCTAAACTTTTTAAAGATTATAGATACACTACCAAACATATCACCTTGAAATTGTATAAGGTTGAACTTCATACAAATGAAAGAATATCTCATAGAATACATAAACTATGTAGCAAAAGTATCTTTAAAATCCATGGAAAATAAAAGTTGTATCATTTTTTTGAGATTGTTTATTGTATTCATATACATTCATTATTTGCTGCTTATTTGAGAAAATGAAATGTTAAGGTCTCCCTCTTGCAAGGGCTTAAGACAGTTTTCCAAATAGCATTCAAATCTTCAACATGAGAGGACCCATTTTCATTATATAATATAAAGTCCAGTAAACTAAAGAACGAAATTAGAAGTTTTATCCTAGTGACTTGATTTTGTGCAATTCATTAACTATCTCACTTCCTTATGTAGAGAATAAGATGAGTCTTGGGTCAATTTCCCAATGGGAAGACAATCCCTGACCTCTCCTCCCCTTTCATGCATTCCTCCTATTTCCTAGTACCTTTTTCCCACCTCCAGGGGCCCAGAACCTTCCTGTTATTGGTGCTACTGGGTCTGCCTTCCACCAGAAAATCCAACATTCTTTCTCACTCATCCCACATTAAAATTTCCATTTCACAAACCTCCTCCTGGGGATTCGTTACTTTTAAAATCCATGGGGATCTCTAATTGCCACAACTGCAGGTGCTATAATAAAAGTTTAAAATTTTAGTCTGGGGAAGGAGATAACATTTTGGATACAGGAGCGTCACTTCACTCCACAGAAGCAACTGAGTATGAGTCCAGCCTTGAGAAGGGTGATAATACTGATTGACGGTATTGCAGGTCATCTCTTTTTTTCTGTGAATTGGAAATAGGAATTTTATGCACCACATTTGAGCATTCCATGGGTTAGTTTCCAACACAAACACCATGTTTCTCACCATTATGAACAGATTCTCTTTCTGCAAGAGGATCCCATGTGTATGGTGGCTCAAGGAGACAGACTTCAAAAGAAAATGGTTCCCCCAAACTTAAGCAGTGATTCTGTAACCTAACCCCCTACCACCAAAAAAGATGATGTTGCCTCACATCTTTAGAGTTTTTTAAATATTATGTTTTCATATATATTTTTTAAGATAATGTGTATGTCCTTGAGAGTATCCCTTTTGTTTACTCATCATTTTCCCCCTAATGCTCTTAAGGGGGAGAAAAGACTCCGGGGGAAAAAAAAAGTTGACAAAAGAACCAATCGTCAGTGTTCAGAGTGGTACCTTCAAATGTTTAGATGCTGTAATGGCTAACTTTTGTCTCATGAAAAGGGTGACTTTTTGTCATTTCTACCTACCATGAGAAATTTGCCAAGAGAAAGGGCTTTGAAACTGCGTGGGTTAGGAAGCCATGTGACCCATTCAAATCATGATGGCTAGTATCAACTGACCACCCAATGTGCCCTGGGCATCGTGTTCAGTGTTTTATCTTGGATACCTCATATAATACTCTTAATTGCTCTATTAAATATAAACTAAAGCGCAGAGAAGTCAAGCTCTCTGCTGAAGTTCTCACAGCTAAGACATGATGAAGCCAGGATTTGAATCCAGGTGGTTGGTCTGGTGCCCTCACACTGAAGCACTCTCCTCTGTTGTCTCCCCAGAGTTCTAAGAAGGAAATCAGTATTAATTGACTTTAATAGTACATTTATGATAGCATTTATTTATTATCACCTGTTTGCCAGGCATTGTGCTAAGCACTTCCTCATATCCAAAACAAGCCACAACCCTCTAAGGATCAAACAGAAAGAAAGCAGACTAGGAGAATGTGCTATCAGACTAAATGAGAAACCTGAGAAACAGCCACAGTGTGGACGAGCCTTGAAAACATGCTAAGTGAGAGAAGCCAGACACAATAGTGTATGATTCCATGTATTTAATATATGAAATGCCCAAAATAGGTAAAGCCACAGAGACAAAAAGGAGATGAGTGGTTGCCACGGGCTGAGGGAGGAGGAAACGGAGTAATAGTGAGTGGGTGTTGGGGTGATGGAAATGTTCTGGAACTAGGTAGAGGTGGTAGTTGGACGACACGTGAGTGCACTGAACACCCATGAATTGTTCGCTTTAGAATGGTTGATTTTATGTGAATTTCACATCAATTGTTTTAAAAAGGGAATACAAGGCAGACCTAAACACTGATACACAGATAAGACCAGAGAATCCTGGGCATCATCGAGTCAATAAAATTGACCTGGTCATTAAGTTCATTTTGCCGAGGACATACGCCAACTTCTCACTTCCTTTTCAAACTCCCACACCTCCCTGGGTATGTTCCCACTCCTTCAGTCTGTGGCATGTGCCTAGTTTATAGCAGAATATTTCATGGATGTCCTTGATAGCTACTAAATAATTTGGCCTGCCCAGGCCTAAGTTACCATCTCTATCCCACTCTTAGTATGTCTAGGATGAGCCAGAGGTCTTAGAGAAGAAATTGCCTTTTACAGTTTCCTGGTTTACCAATGGCAGCTGCTGTGCAGTAAGGATGTTCGCATCAAGTAGTATAAGACCTATACCCTCCTCCCAGCCACCCTTGATCATCGTGGCCACGCTGAGCCTGTCTGTCTCCTCTCAGGAGAAGCCGGGACCAACAGAAAATTGCTAAAGCAACAGCCACAGAGTAGCAGGAATTTTTGCAGTCCACAGTCTTGCCTGAATTTGCCCTGCCATGTCCCTACTGGGCAAAGAAAAAACCTGGGAAAGCCCGAGCCCCCGGGCCACTGTGGTGGTCAGGTCCTGGGGGTGAGGCTGGGAAAGAGCTGGCCCTTGGTCTTCTCTATCAGGGGTTCCCTTCCATGGCCAGCTTTGCCATCTCTGCATTTTATTAAGTTAGATGCCATTTCCCGGCGCCTGCGCTCTAGAGGCAGCGAGTCAGGAGAATGAGGCAGGGGCTGGGTGTGAAGCCACAGCTGCCTCGTGGGCGGTGAGCGCTGTGCAGTGCGCGGAGGCTGAGCACCAGTCTCCAGGTGGCAGCCTTGGGGAATGTGGGCCTACAGATGCCACAGCTTCTCATTTTGTAAGACAGTGCTGAAAATCTGGAACTTCATGTGAAATTTCCCAGTTGTAAAAGGTTAGTTCCAAATGTTGTGAAATGTGTGTCAACTGCTGTGGGTGCTCACTTTTCAACCTCTGCCTCAGATGCCCTGCTCTTCCGTGGAGCAAAGAGCAGAAAACCTGTGGAGTGTTGTCAAGTTTTGACAGGTAAACTGCAAGTTATGAAAATAGCCTAATGCTCCTTAAGACTTTCCAGATATTTGCCCACAGAATCTTGTTTCTGCAGTACAAGCTGGAAGACACTTTGCTGGCAGAATCTGGATCATACGTAGCACTCCCCACAGCTGGTGCTATGCCCATAGATTCTGGGAGTGGACAGCACCCTCATCAGCTGCCCCAGTGACCAGGGGGTAATGTCTCTATGCTTTGGTCTTCTCATCTGTAACATGGAGCTACTAAAAGGAGTCCCCTTACGACGCTGTCGAGGATTAAATGAGTTACGATAGGCAAGTACGTGGAACAGCACCTTGCACACAGCAAGCGTTAGTTTTATATTTATCCAGGCCACGTCAGCCTGCTGAAGGCCAACCTGTGAGGCCTCCAGCCAGGGGCCAAAAGTCTACTGATGACACCAATCTCTTGCTTCTGGGGATGCACGGCCATAGCCAGGCCAGACCCAGACCCACTCTTACCCACACGAGTGTGGAGAGGGGTACTCGTAGGATAGAGGGGGGATGTCCTCACTCCTGGTCTACTGAGAGGTTCCTCTTCCTCCCACCAGATGAAACACGAAGTCAGGAAGCTGGGGAATGACTACAGAAACGCAAAGTAGGAAACAGATATGGTCAGTTCTCCAGATATGGAGTCCCATTTCTTCCTAAAATGCGAGTGCCAACCCAGTATAATAAGGGCTCAGATACACCCTAAAGGCCAAGTCGTGCTTGTACCTCAGCGTTGCAAGGTTATCAAAAAGCCCGCTGTGAATCCATCTCTCCCTATCATGTTCCATCTTTAAACTAGCTTATCCATGAATACTCACGGAGCACCCACTACAATCAGGCTACTGTTCTCAGCTGCTAGGAATTGTAAAGGAAATAATGGTACCTGGTTCTGCAGAAGCTTATCCATTCCCTGAGTTAACAAACATTTATTAAATTCTCACTTGTGCCAGGTACTGAGCCAAGCACTAGGGAAAGCAGTGAACACAATGGAGTAAAGCCTGCCTTCTGCTGCATAATGGTGAGAGAGAGATAATAAATAGCTAAGTAAATTAAATGGTGTCAATTGATAATAAGCTATAGAGAAAAGATACGACTGAGAATGGGAGTGTCTGAACAGAGGGTGAGTCACACAGAAGAGCCAGAGAGGGAGAAGGTCCGGTTGGCTGGGTGAGCCTTCGAGGTGTGGACGCCAGCTGGAGACACAGTGGGCCTGCCTCAGAGCCACCGTGGGGGCAGGGAGGAGGAGGGGAGCCTTCAGCAGAGTCTGGGTGGCCCACCAGGTCATGGAGCTGATTGGGGAAAATGAGAGCGATTCGAGGGTCCCCAGCCTGTGAGAGCCAAGGGGGATGTCAGGCGCTCCCGGGAGCATCAGCTGAGTCAGAAAGAAACCACAGTCACGCGCCACTGGCTTTTGCCTCCAAGGCCAGCAGAGCAGCTGGTGACCAGGCAGGAAGGGGACATGGAACTGGAGTCCAGCAAATGCCAGCCCAGGTACTCTAGGAACCAGCACGAAGCTAGGTGCCCCTCTCCGCTCTAGCTTCCTAAGGATCTCTAAGCCACTGCCACCCCCGACCCCATTCACCTAGGCCACCTTAGGGACAAACATGTCATCCAAGAGAACTGAACACTACCTAGAGGGTCTGTTCAACTGATCAAACTGGACCGTGCTTTACTCAGCCTACATCATTCACCTCCTCTTGCTGAGAGTTCAAAATCAGATCAATTGTAGGTAAAGAAATTATACGTTGTCTGCCTAGAAAGAGGAGGGAGAAGGCGAAAAAGTAGAGACAGTGAGTATAGAAACTCGAGAAGTTTTGCATGAAAACGATCCTGAAGAAAGAGAAAAATGGATGGTGTAGGAGAGAAAGGTGAGTGGGGAGGGAGAATGATGCAGTCGATGTCCCTGAGGAGGTGAGTGGAGTGCTTAAGGGGCAAGGCTGACTTCAGCTACAACTGCCACCAACTCACTGGGGGAGGAAGAGGGGAGGTGTCAGGGGGTAGTGGGAGTGTGTGAAGTTCTCTTCAGATTGCTTCTATTTTTCAGAGAAACAGGGCTCCAGGTCACCAGCTGAGAGTGAGGATCAGGGAGGAGGTGTTGGGGTTTGAGGAGGAGACTAGTCTGGAGGGTGAGACAGCGAACGGGGCAGGGTGAGTAGGGATGGCCCGAAACGAAGCACCCCACTAAAGGTCCTGCGTTTCCAGTGAAGCGACTCAGCAGCGATTTGGGAGCATGCAAGGCAGAGAACCCAGCTTAACCAGGGGCGTGGCTGTGCTCTGGTTGAGCAGACACAGTGGAGAATGGGACACAACACGGTGTGCCAATGGAGAGAAGAGCTGCGGGTAGGACTGAAGTCAGGTGAGGCGAGAACGTGAGGACAAGGGGCAGGCGAGGGGCAAGGCAAAGGGAGGAGGAGCAATGCATGGAGGTCCCAGGGGGTTGAAGGTTCTCCGGGGGAGGAGTCCTAGGGAGAGGGAGCTAGAAAGAGAGGGTGCAGGTCAGGAAGAGAGAAGACTAAAACAGATGGAGGGTTCCCAGCCCCTGGCAATGGTGAGGTGTCAGGTGCGTCCACAGGAGTGGCTGGGGTGGGGGAGGACACGGCCCTGGGTAGAAAGGAGGCCGAGGCACTGCAGGACTGAGCCTCAGTGTGAGCGCTGCCGGGTGCAGCGCTGGAAGCAGACGGGCAGGCTCTAGAGCCTGGCGGAGAGTGGGGGGGGGGGGGGGGCAGTGGGAGAGGGCGGGGTCTGGCGCAGTCACACTCGCAGCTGTTATAGGACGGACGGCTGAAAACAGCAGTGATGAGGGAGGCGACGGGCACCCTCCTGCAACCCCACAGCTCCTGCACCTGAGAGGAACTGCAGGGTGCTCATGTTCCGAGGGTGTCCAGGTGGCAGGTCCAGAAACGAGGGGGGGGGGGACTCGGGAGAAGAGGTTGAGGATTGAAGCCACAACAGGATGGGTGGGAAAACTGCCAGACCTGTGTTCACCCACGCAAAGAGACGTGGGACTCGGCAGAAAAGCTCAAGAGCACTGTGGGAAGCTCTGGGTGAGGACAGACCGAGGGGACAGTGCCTTAGGGGGTGGAGTGGGCAGCCTGCTGAGACCTCAGGCCTGCTGGCTCCAGGACTGGGCCCACACAGCGCACACCGGAGTCCCCCTTCCTGCCGGTTTCATCTCAGACCCGCTCGGTTCACCAGGAACAGGAGGTCGCGAGGACATGAAGACTAACTAGAAAGCACAGGGCCACATCGTCCTAAGCACTCAATGTCAGCTATCGTCATTAAGGCCACAATGAACTGACTCACCCGTCAGATTTTGTCCTTTTCCCCAATGTTCGTTCTTTCTGGTGTTGACAAGTAGTCTGGATTTTTAAGTTCATAAAACATTTCGTACATAAGAACAGCATATCGCATGCCAAAGTACTCTAGTGTCCACGAAATATTTGTCTTGTTCCTCACAATGAGTAAACATGCTCACAGTCCGCAGATTTCAGGGATCCTTGAAATGATGTGGTCAATTATGTGGTCAATTTTGTGGTCAATACCATCCACCGCCGCCGGCCAATTTACCTAAGAGGGGAGCGGGACTGGGCGAGCACAGGACCGGGCCACGATCACACAGCTACTCACTGGGCTGTGGGGCCGGGACTAGAACCCGAGGGGCGCTAGGCTCTGGTCTACACTCTCCTCCTAGTATTTAGCATTGCAGCTTCCTGGCGATCATTGTGAGCATTCTCCAACGCTCAGGACCAGCCGCCAGCCGAGACCGTCAGAAGGTCCCCTGGGTACCCGACAGACACAAGCGCCCGCATTGCGCTGGGTCCAGTACCCAACCTCTGTGGGGTTCAGAAATCTCTCCCCTGGACGGACCAGGCTCGTGCGCTGGGCCGCGGGGCATTCCAGGTGGAGGCGGGGGAAGCGCCCGGGAACACCAAGGGCCTGGGAGCCCGCACCCGAGCAGGGGACGGGCGGGGCGGGCCGCGGCCGGGGGCGGAGACTGAGCGCAGCCCGCTCGGGAGCGCCTCGGAGCGGTCCCCGCAGAGCTGGTTCCAGCGCCCGGCGCCACAGGGCTCCGCCGTCTGGCCAGGGGGAAAGGAAGCGCCCTCCACGCGGGGCCACGCGCCAGGCTCCCGGCCCACCCGGGGGCGCGGCGGCCGCGCGGAGCGCCCATGGGCAGCCCCTGGAACGGCAGCGATGCCCCCGAGGGCGCGCGGGAGTCGCCGTGGGCCGCACTGCCGCCGTGCGACGAGCGCCGCTGCTCGCCCTTTCCCTTGGGGGCGCTGGTGCCGGTGACCGCCGTGTGCCTGGGGCTGTTCGCCGTCGGGGTGAGCGGCAACGTGGTGACCGTGCTGCTGATCGGACGCTACCGGGACATGCGGACCACCACCAACTTGTACCTGGGCAGCATGGCCGTGTCCGACCTGCTCATCCTGCTCGGGCTCCCCTTCGACTTGTACCGCCTCTGGCGCTCGCGGCCCTGGGTGTTCGGGCAGCTGCTCTGCCGCCTGTCGCTCTACGTGGGCGAGGGCTGCACCTACGCCACGCTGCTGCACATGACGGCGCTCAGCGTCGAGCGCTACCTGGCCATCTGTCGCCCGCTCCGGGCCCGCGTCTTGGTCACCCGGCGCCGCGTCCGCGCGCTCATCGCGGTGCTCTGGGTCGTGGCGCTGCTCTCCGCCGGGCCCTTCTTCTTTCTTGTGGGCGTCGAGCAGGACCCCGGCAACTACGTGCTCTCCGACCTTAATGGCACCGCGCGGGTCATGCCCTCGGTTCCCGCCTCGCTGCCGCCCCTCTGGCCCTCGGGGGCGCCCTCGCTGTCTCCCTCGCTGTCCCCGCCGTCGGGGCCTGAGGCTGCGGCGGCCGAGGCGCTGTTCAGCCGCGAGTGCCGGCCGAGCAGCGCGCAGCTGGGTGCACTGCGCGTCATGCTGTGGGTCACCACCGCCTACTTCTTCCTGCCCTTCCTGTGCCTCAGCGTCCTCTATGGGCTCATCGGGCGCGAGCTGTGGAGGAGCCGCGGGCCGCTGCGAGGCCCGGCCGTCTCGGTGCGGGAGAGGGGCCACCGGCAGACCGTCCGCGTCCTGCGTAAGTGGCGCCACCTCTGTTCCAAACAGCAGCCCGCGGTCGGCACTGCCAGTGGCGCCGCGCAAACTCTGGGTCCCCTTCCCCTGCTCGCCCCGCTTCTAGCTAGGTTCGCTTTTGCATTTCTACTCCAGCTTCCATACACATGTACTTCCCATCTCCAAAGAAAACCATGTCCTGTCTCCCAGGAGTTCTGGGGACCCCAGGGCGCCCCTGCAGGTAGGATACCCGGATTCAATGAACAGCAATGCTTTTCCAAAGCCGCTGAGATCCAGGATGGGTCATTGGAGGCTCTTAATCCAACTGCCTGTCTCTGTTAGATGCCACAGATGTGATTACTCACAGTCCCCTTGAGAAGATGGGGTAGATTACGTTAAGCTAAAATTTTTATTTAATATTAAGTTATCCTGTAGGCTAAAGTGAGCCTTGCCCACATCAAAAAGTAAAAGATTGTGCAGACCTGTTACAGAATTCTTTTCAACAGAGAGCAGAGAACGTGTCTCAAGTGGCTTTGTGGAAGGAAGCCTGCCAAAACGGCTCGTTAGGAGAAATCGCTCCTCTGGTTTATGTCCAGTCTTGATTAACACATATATGAACTTAATATGCAGTTGCAAAGCAAATAGCGATGCAGTCTGCAGCCTGCTAGTTTTTCTGTGATGGAGATATGGCTAGATATAGTTATATCTATATAGATATAAATTAGATATAGATATCTAATTTATTTTGCTGTTACTAATTACTGCAGATGGTTTCATTTGATCCTCGATGCTTTTCTTTTTCTTAAATCTGGTGCCTGTGTCTTGTTTTGCAGTGGTGGTGGTTCTGGCATTCATAGTGTGCTGGTTGCCTTTCCACGTTGGCAGGATTATTTACATAAACACGGAAGATTCCCAAATGATGCACTTCTCTCAGTACTTTAACATCGTCGCCCTGCAACTGTTCTATCTGAGCGCATCCATCAATCCCATCCTCTACAACCTCATTTCGAAGAAGTATAGAGCAGCGGCCTGGAAACTGCTGCTGGCGAGACAGTCCAGGCCGGGAGGTTTGTGCAGAAGCAGGGACACTGCGGGGGACGCTGCAGGGCACGCTGTGGGGGACACAGGGGGAGACACAGCTGGCTACACCGAGACCAGCGCTAACGTAAAGACGATGGGGTAACCAGCATGGCCGAGCCAGTCACCTTCTCCCACAGTTCTGGGACTTCAGGGAAAACAGGTGTGTAGAGAAATAAAGATTGAAAGGGGGGAACAGATGCTGTTAAGAAGAATGGAAAGGGGGGTTGCAATTGTGCGAGCTGGTTAAGAAATTGTCAGTATGATTTGTTTTTGACCAAAGTATGAAATGTCACTGTACCAACCCTTTCCAGTTTCCTGATCATGTACCTCCTATGGGACGTTCATTTTAGCATGATGAGATCCCAAGTCACAAAATGTGCTCTGTAGAGGTTTGGGAAGTCTTTGTCGTCCTAAGTCTTCGGAAACACTATTGTTCTGACACACTACAGCTGACACAGAGAGATGCTGCCCCAAAACTGTGGTCTCGGAGATCAGGGCCGTGTTCGGTTTTATGTTTTGGGTGATGTACGTACACTGATGCATATACAAGGAGTCGACATAGTCAGAGATTTCATCCAAGAAATTATTTAATGCCCATCTATGGCTGCAAAAACTTTTAGAAGTAAGCAAAAGGAAATCCACGTAGGCACCAATGTTCAGGGGTCCCCACCTCTGTCCAGGATCAGAGGAAATGATAAAGTTTAGATGCAATACCCTCTTTCAGTTGTGCATGCACAGCTGTTGCAACTGCTTCTCCCTGAGAATGCCCAGGTGGCTGTCCTAGGGCTGTGGGCCACGAGGTAGCAACCCCTGGGCATTGAAGCGGGAGGGCACAGGGCAGCAGCAAGACTCAGCTTTGCCAGGTGACTACTAATGACATTTGTAAAGAGCTTTGCTGTGTTTTATCTTGCCTCAGCTCGGGATGAGTTTTGTCATCATCATTCCTGTTTTACTCGTGATGGAACTGTCTCACATTTCCCAAACGGGAACTGGTGGGCCTGAATCTGACTCCAGTGGTGGGATCCTCACTCACTCCCACGCTGAGATGTTGCTCTTGCTGAAAAACACAAGAGACGATGGATTTAGTCAGGGTGAAAGGGAACATTGGTCAACTACTCTGAAACTTTGTGTTGTCTTTTACAGTTTAGAACGTAAACATGTTTTCAGAGGGCTGCTCCAACAGCCTTCTGTGTGACTGGCGCCCCCTGGAGGTGGGCAGGGTACAACGTGCTCAGTCGGACAGGGGACCCTTACTGGGGTTTTCAGACTGACAAAGTTCAAACCTAAATTCCAGTAGATTCTTGATATTTATGAGGAATTCGTCATGAAATCTTCAAATACACAAATGCCAGAAAAGCGACAAATGTTACTTCGTCAGAGTTGCAATGACAAATAGAAGTAAGGTCACCATGAGACTTGGAAGCTGGAGTCAACCCAGTTTATTCAGTGAGCCTTGCAGCTCAGTTTGGGCGGCCTCGGTGAATATCCAAATGACTTCATGCCACAGACCACCGCCGTCTCTTTTGGCTAGTTAAATCTATAAGTGACAAATGCATAACAAGAAGGATCTGATCAACATGCTGACAAAATTCTATTGCTTTTTCATTTTATTAGCCAAAACCCTGGCTAACTCCCTGGCCCCGTCCTCAACCTATGTGAGAATGAAGGAGTCTCTCATCTGCCTTTTCTCCCAGCGAGTGGATGAAGCAGGTCGCAGTCACTTGGGGAAGCAGTCCCTCCACTGTGTTCTACACATTTTCAGGGATTATTTGAAAAAATGGTTCTGTGGTCAAATATGGTAGGGAAACAAAACATTGTGTAACCCCTTCCCTAGCCCCAGAGTCACAACACAACATGTCGGAGGCTCTGAGAAGGTGGCATTTCACCCAGCATTTCCTTATTTTATCACAGAACCAGCTCCCTGTCCTCCCTCCCCAAGAACGTTTATTAAAACGTCATGGAGGCCGGGTGTGGTGGCTCACGCCTATAATTCTAGCATTCTGGGAGCCCGAGGCAGGAGGATCGCTCGAGGTCGGAAGTTCGAGACCAGCCTGAGCAAGAGCGAGACCCCATTTTGACTAAAAATAGAAAGAAATTATCTGGCCAACTAAAAATATATATAGAAAAAATTAGCTGGACATGGTGGTGCATGCCTGTAGTCCCAGCTACTCGGGAGGCTGAGGCAGTAGGATCGCTTAAGCCCAGGAGTTTGAGGTTGCTGTGAGCTAGGCTGACGCCACGGCACTCTAGCCCAGGCAACAGAGCGAGACTCTGTCTAAAAATAAGAAAAAAAAAAAAGAAAAAAGAAAACCCTCATGGAGTAAGGAACACTTTGGGAACAGTGACGTAGGGACTCTGACAGTGGAGCTGCCAGCCTTGTGCCTCTGCACATCTCTGCTTGGTAGCACTAGGTCTAGCTGCTGCCACGGCCTTTCTGCTTACAGGAGTCCCTCTCTGGAGCAGTCAGAAGTGGCCACCTCTGCAGGGAAGGTCACAGTAAGGAAACTTACTGAAAAGTATATAACATTTTAGATATGGAAGCAAAGATCTCTCCTTTGAGCTTTTTTGTTCAGATTCTAGAAAACAGGGATTTACATCACACCTTCCTGGGACCTCCACATGTTTCCAGGTGTGGGCGTGGGGAGAGTCATCCTTCCCTTTGCCGCAGGGTCCTTGAGACGGAGGGTCTGAAGGCCACCCCTTCCTGTGGGATCTCAGCGCATTAGTGGACTGTGAAATCAGCATAGCGTGTCACGGTGTCACAGGTTTCTTTAATGGGACAGAGTGGACAAGAATAGAATAGAAACCATCAGTGCATCCATGTAGTAAGGTAACTACTGTGCTGTGAAACTTTTGTTTCCATTATGTTTTGGTTTGTGTCTTTCCTGGTTCACAAAATAAAATGTATTTTTGCTGTGAGTCATGGTCAAAAATATTTTTGAAAAGTTGTTCTAAGATCTAAAATTGTTCTCCACCCCAGCAGAGAATGGCCTGTTTTTGCACTGACAACTGGCTATGAAATGGCGGGTCCTGAGAAGACCTGGGGTGGCTGAGTCCAGATCACTGGAGAGGGACAGGCAGACTGTGGTTTTTGGTCCTGGGCCCCCCTCCACTGCCCAGGGGAGTATCCCGGAGGCCATAGCCTGGCCACGCCCTGCCCTCCACCCCGACCTAGACATGTGCTGGCATTCTAGCAACTTCTCTCTGAGCCCCCTCTCTCTTCTGCAGGCCACACTGCTTTTGTTAAGTGACCTACCAACTTTGGGGAAGAATTTGTATTTCATTCATTCACATGGCAAATATTTACCAAGCAACTAAGGGCCAGGGGTGTATAACAAAATACACTAGAAAAATTAGTCCATGTCATAGTGTCAAAATCAATCAACTTTTTCATGAGCATTTTTTTGTTTGAAATGTGTACACTCACACAGATTCAGCTCACAGGTTGACAAAAGCACTTAGATTAGAAGGTAGTGCAGAATCTCAGGTTCGTGCCACCTGTACGGACATTCCTCTCCTTTTTATAGGAGACATTTCCACTTCTGAAGGAAACATTCAAAGAGCTGTTGCACAATACCTGTGAGGATCCAAGAGTTCCCAGTGCCAGATTCTTAAGGAGACACATGAGCTCTGTGTTGATGGTGTTTAAAAGTTTGAACATGCCCTCTCCTGACTCTTTCTACTCGTGTCATAATAACATTTGCCAGTATATGAAAGCATTTTGTATTGAAGGTCTAGTGTTTTAAAAGTGGCTTTACGTAAACATAGATGTGATGCAATTTTTAATTGTGAGCCCACTTTATGAAGATCTCAAACTCTAAATGCTACAGAGCCCCTGCTTAGCTCTGAGCAGCCTTCAAAAATCAGCATTTCTTCTTCTCAGAGCAAAGCAACATTCATCCGTGGTGAGCAAGCTCAACCTCCATGGGAACGCGTTGTGGCCAATTGCTCAACATGTCCCTTGTTCTGTGTAAGCTACAGGAGGTGAGGGAGGCAAACTCTGCTCCTGCCTCCTTAGGAAAACAACACGCACTTTTTAAAGAATAGTGGACACCTGTGTAATGAGGGTTACATGGCATCAGCCAGACCGGAAGAATTGAGTATGAGTGGATAGTCGGGGGCGATGCTGTGTGTGACTCTTCCCTGGCACTTAACATGTCACACCTCAGGTGGCTGGTTCCACCAGATGTAACCTGCTCCCTGAGGACAGAGACCATATTTTATTCTGCTTTGTGTCTCTTGCCCAGGTAGACAATGAATGTTGAACTCAACTGGCTTTGAAGGAGGGAATGGGGGGTCCTTACCTCAGTGGATGGAAAGAAATAGAAGCTGAGTAAGCAGTTGGCGGGCACCTTTGCTCTGAGCCCCGAGACAGGACAAATGAAAGCATAAGGCAGGACTGAAACAGCACCCAGAGCCGGAGCTGGGTGCCGGAGATGAATGCAGAGGAAGGGCCAAGGAGGACGAGGAAGAGGAGGAGAAGAGAAGAGAGGGCACTGATGTAACCCAAAGCTGCAGCTTGTGAAACAGACATGGTGGCATGGGCAGAGGCTGGGACAGGGAGACCTATCATTTACCATAACCCAGGTCTAGGTCACCTGTGGGTTGGCGTGGTGATGCCAGAGCAGCGCCCATCACCAGGTTCGGCACTTTCCCTGGCCTCACTCTTTCCCCATCCCTGGTTCCCGTGCCAGCTGCCTGGGCACTTCCCACATCATCCTCCTGCCTCTGCGCCACCTGGGCACGCTCAGAGTGGGAAGGGCTATGGTTTTCCTCCTTTCTCTCAAATTTGTAGCAAGTGTGCAAGTCTTGAAAATGTTCTAAGCATTTCTACTAGCTGTGATGATAGGGGGATAAAACGATTTTTTTAAAAAAACAAAAACATGCAGGTTTCAAAGTTGTAACAAGTCTTAAAAATTTCAAGGTAATAGTTATACCTGTTCATAACCAGAACACAAATAGAGCTAAACCTGCTCTTTCTTTGTTCCTGTCTCACTCCCACAATAGTTCCTGACTTTGTCCTGATAGTGAAGACCAGGGTCCTGCCCTTGGGCTTCTCATTTCCCTGTGTCATTGCCCAGGTCAGTGGCTCTCAAACTCCAGCCTGCAGGAGAATCACCTGGAGGACGTGCCAAAACCCAGATTGCTGGGCTTCACCCCAGAGTTTCACATTTAGTAGCTCTGGGGTGGGGCTCAAGAATTTGTATTTCCATTGAGGTCTCAGGTGATGCTCTGATGGTCTGACAACCTGTACTCTAGAGCTGCGGTTCCCAACTCCTGGGCCGCAGACTGGTACCCATCCGTGGCCTATTAGGAACCAAGCCGCACAGCAGGAGGTGAGCCACAGTGAACAAGCAAAGCTTCATCTGTATTTACAGCTGCTCCCCATTGCTCGCATCACTACCTGAGCTCCGCCTCTTGTCAGATCAGCAGCAGCACTAGATTCTGATAACAGCCCAAACCCTACTGTAAACTGTGCATTCGAGGGATCTAGGTACTCCTTATGAGAATCTAATGCCTGATGAGGTGGAGCTGAGGCAGTGACGCCAGCACTGGGGAGTGACAGCAAATACAGATTATCATTAGCAGAGAGATTTGTATAATTATTTCATTATATATTACAATTAATAATAGAAGTAAAGTGCAAACCATCCCTCCACCCCTGTCCATGGAAAAATTGGCTTCCATGAAACTGGCCCCTGGTGCCAGAAAGGTTGGGGACCACTGCTCTAGAGCCTTGATACAGAAAATGCGGCCCACAGACCAGCAGCATTAACACCACCTGGGATCTTGTTACAATGCAGAGTTTCGGGGCCCACCCAAACCTACTGAATCAGAATTTGCATTTTAACAAGATCCCCAGGTGATTCTCATGCACATTAAAGTTTGGGAATCATTATTCTAGAGATTAATCAACCAGATCAACGGAGACTCCACCAATGGCATCAGAATCTTAGGCGGTTGGACCCAAACATAGTTTTTAAAGCTCCCCAGGTGACTCCAATGTGCAGACAAGATTATGAAACAGCCGTGCATGGTGCCACAGGCCTGTAATCTCAGCACTTTGGGAGGCTGAGGAGAGAAGATCACTTGAGGCCAGGAGTGTGAAACCAGCCTGGGCAGCAAAGCGAGATCCCATCTCTACAAAAAATAGAAAAATTAGCCAGGTATGGTGGCACGTGCCTGTAGTCCCAGCTACTCAGGAGGCTGAGGCAGGAGGATTGCTTAAGTTGGGGAGTTTGAGATTGCTGTGAGCTATGATGATGCAACTGCACTCCAGCCTGGTAAACAGAGTAAGACCCTATCCCTACCCCCTCCCCAAAAAAAGATTATGAACCATCACTGTAAGATCTCTCTTACAGACATATCTTCTATTTTCACTTTCCCTTCAGTTTGCATAGTGGGTTCATTTGAAAGTCATTTATATTCTAGCAGCAACTCAGGACCACAGTCTAGTAACAACTCCCTGGCCTCTCTGCTCTTCAGTCCCCTGAACCTCCACCTGCCGGCCCGGCCCACCCACCTCCAATGCTGAGGTGCTTCCTCCCATAGGCCGGGCGCAGACCCACGCCCTCTTTGACAGTGTTTGCTCATTTGGATAATCAGGCCTCCGCATGTCTTCTGGTCTTCAAAACATGTTTTATTTTTTTGGGGGGGGGGATTTTTTTTCCTTGTATCTCAATACCTGCATCTTCCCCTCAATATAAGCATCTTTGATTCCTTGCCCTGATCCTTGGTTCTTCTAGGATAAACCTATTCTGCTCTGCAGCCCCCTCATGGGGGCTTGAGTTCTGTCCCTGATTCCTTGACCTCATGTCACCTGGGACCAACTGCTGGGGAACCCTAGAGTTAACTACCTGCCCCCTGGGACTTCCGCCTTGTGCTAGTTGCTGAGATCAGCCAGGATTGCCTTTCGGATGGGTGGGGTGCTCTCCATGTCCCAGCGAAGGGGCTGCCTCCTGAGCCTTGACTCTGATAAGCCACAATAGTCTGCCTGAACCATGAAGTCATACAAGGTCTCCCTTTCAACACTATAGTGACTGAATTCCTAAAACTCAGAGGCTGATTGGACACCAAAAAAAAAAAAAAATGAAGTTATAACTCCAATATTTCAAGCCTATGAAATTAGGAGAACATTTGGTGCTATTTGAAAAGAATGGGCTATCAGAGGAAGAGGTGATTTAGCAGTGGAAGATAACGAATTCCACTGTGATTATGGCAGCCCCCCTTATCCTTGGGGGACACATTCCAAGACCCCCAGTGGATGCCTGAAACAGCAGACAGTATCAAACCCTATATATACTATGTTTTTTCCTATGCATACATACATAATTTATAAACCAGGTACAGTAAGAGATTAGCAATAACTAAAAATAAAATGGAACAATTATAACAATATGCCAGCATCACTAGTCTTGCACTTTGGAGCCATTTTTAAATAAAATAGGGGTTACTTGCACACAAGCACTGTGATACTGCAACAGTTCTGATCACCAAGAGGGCTACTTGCTACTCATGGGCAAGTAGCACCTATAGCATGGACACCTGGACAAAGGGACAATTCACATCCCAGACGGGACAGAGTGGGATGGCACGAGATTTCATCACGACACTCAAAACGTACTCAATTGAAAACTTGGGAATTTTTATTCTGAAATTTTCCATTTAATAATTTTGGACCACAGTTGACTGCAGGTAACTGAAACTTTGGAAAGTGAAACAGTGGATAAGGGGAGGGACTGCCGGATTTTCTGTTTCCCAAGAAGCCACCCAGCTGGAAAAGCTCTGTTGTTGCATGTTCTACAGGCTCTTGGAAATAGGTCTCAATACTCAAGTAATTTTAGGAAATGCTGCAATATTATATAAGCCCTTTTATACATACTAAAATAAATGGAACCAGGACCCTTAACGTCAAGATCCTGTGACTTGCTAGGGTGGGAAAAAACTTCCTGGAAAATCAGAGTTTGTCATGGGAGTGTCTGTTGCATTGGGAACAGCTGAGGAAAATTGCTCTTTTTTCCAACAGTCACCGAAACTGCCTTTTGGATTGGACAATCTGATGTCTGCCCTTTCTTCAGAGCAGTGAAGAAAGGCATGAAAATGAAATGGGCCTTCCTCAATAGATAGGTAGGCATGATGCTTTTGAAATTTAAGTGGAGCTCTTACAAGCATTTGTTTTTACAAATAGAGTAGAGAATGACACACCTGATGGATGGGATAGCTTTATAGCTGGTCAAGCATTTGTGCTCTGCAGTACGTTAACAGATTTCTATTTCAGTGTTTTCATTTGTTGTTCTTAAAAATCTCCTCCCTTAACAAGAGCCTTTGGGGTGAAAAAAAAATCCAGCAGCAAAATTCTGGCATCTTCTTGTGAGCCAGCAGCTGAATTATAGTGTCACATTCACAAATGAAGTGACGTAAAATAGTGAATTTTATTATAATTTTTGGTTTGAGGAAACCAAGAATTTGTCCACTAAACATGATATTCAAATGAAATTTTCTGGGAAGTTCTGCAGGGTTTACCAAGGTAACCTAGAATCTCAACTAGCCTTTGGCATTATTATAAACACTCAGTGTCCCAATGGTGGAAGACATTATTCGGTAACTTAAAGAGATATCGTTAAGTCAGGACCTCAAAGCTCTCTTACAGCTCTTACAGTATGAAGACATAGGACATCTTCAGGTCAATGTATCAGAGTGACACCATGCTGGCATGTACAGAGTGACTTACCAATGTAGACACACTCTCTATACACACTCTGTGGAGCTTCACTGTTGGAGGATTGAGTAGGAATACAGACAGAAAGGTAAAGAGCTTCTGTCCACAATTTATGATGCTCTATATCTGCCTGATATTTGTCTTTTTTCCTAATGTTTATGTATTGCTTCAGGTCCCTTGAATTTTTCCCAGGATGGAGACTGAGAATGAACATGGATAGAAGCAAGAACACAAAACATGCCCCACAAACACCGACCAGAGGTCAAGTCAGGTAGCTTTGTTAACATAACTCTTAATACAAAACATAATCTGTAGTTAATGATGGACACGTGTAGCAAACTATATACAAACAAGTCAGACCTTCCTAAAGTAGTTCAGAAATCATTGACAATATCTGAGATAATGTTTTAAGATGCTGTGTTAGTCTGTTTTGCATTGCTATGAAGGAAATACCTGAAGCTGGGTAATTTATAAAGTAAAGAGGTTTATTTGGTTCATGTTTCTGTAGGCTGTAAAAGAAGCATGTTGCTTAGGTTGGTCTTGAACTCCTGGCCTCAAGCAATCTTCCCACCTCAGCCTTCCAAAGTGCTGGGATTACAGGCCTGAGCCACTGCACCAGCACATTGTGCTCTAAGTGTACTATTAAAACTCTGTAATGGATACTTAAGGAAATTACCAGAAAGTGATAGAAACTGTGTGCTCACCTGAAGAGGATTTCAGCGTAGAGTTTGTCTTCATCAAGGAATGTAAGAAACAAGTAACAGTTAACGTTTGAATGGGAGAGTGGGCAGTTGTTGCCCCCCATGTGTTAGTGGGGCTTGCATCCCCTTGTTGTGGACACTCTGACAGGGCCATCAGCTTTTTAGAAGATACATGTGAACACTCTTTCATGAGCAAGACAGAACCTGAGTTCACAGACACTGATAACTGATTTCTCTCTCTTCGTACTTTCTTTGGGTTTTTTTTCATGACTGTGTATCTATTGCCTCATCTTGATGTGTATGCACCAGCAGAAAAATGTGCAAAAATTAGAGTTTTGTGATTTATCTAAGAATAATACAGAAAATATTGCCTTTTGTGAGGAAAAGCAATTCTGCGCCGTTTATTTCAATCTAATAAAATGTGAAATTTGTTTGACAAACAAAGTAAAGAGAATACTGCAGAGTCACTCTCTAGATTATTTAGGTCTCTCAGGTGAATTGTGTGTGATACATACATAAGCTAATAGTGTTCAGCTTTTGTTATAAGACTGATGATGTAGATGTGACTAAATTACATTGAAGTTTTGTACAAGACATCATATGTATTGTTTTCTGATATTAACGTCCTCTTCCACCTCAAGGCACTTAGAGCTATTTTAGACAACTTTTCCTCTCTGTGGGTATCTAAATCCCCATTCCTCAAATATACTCTGAACCAGGTCTCATTGCTGCCACTAAAGTTAGGTGTCAAACGAGGGGGAGTTAATTGAACTTTACTGGAAAACAGCCACACTGCTTTGTTTACACGTCACCTATGGCTGCTTTTACAGCAGCATGGAATAGTTGTGGCACAGACTGAATGGTCCAAAAAGCCTAAAATATTTACTATCTGGGTCTTTACAAAAAACAGTTTGCCAACCCCTGAGCTAAATAAAACTTTGACACTTTTTTGCATCTAGTATGAAAAATTTTGCTCTTAGCATCAGTTAATGTTGGTGGATGATATGATACCAAAAAGTACTTGGTGGAAGCAGTTCTACGGAGGGCCAAAATACTACTGCTAAAACCACTGATTTGGATCTCTAAGGTTGCAACACAGGAAGCTGGGTTTTAACATAGTGTCCGCGGACTCTTATGCATACTCAAGTTTGAGAACCACTGGAGCCCGCTGGTCTGGCCCAGCGGATCTTGTACAGATTCCGGCTCTGTTAGTCTGGAGTGGGCCCCAATGTTCTGCTTTTCTAACCAGCTCTCGAGTGATGCTGATGTTGCTGGTCCAAGGGCCTTAGTTTCCTCATCTGGAAAATGGAGAAGATAAAAATCTGTATCAGAGTTGTTGTAAGTATTAAACAAAGTAATAATACACATTTATATCCTGTTTCCATCACCCTTTTCAAGTATGTCTGTTTGAGCAAGTTACTTAATATCTTGCTTCCTGTAAGTGGGGCTAATAATGCCCACATCATAAGGCTGCTGGAAGGAGTAAATGTGATAACACAGATAAAGTACCTAGAACAGAGCCTGGAACATAGTGAATGCTCCATATGTCAGATGCTGTTACTATTACTATTGTCATTATTATTGACAGGGTGTCTGACACATGGCCGATACTCCATTAGTGGTAGTTCCCTCCCTGTTCTCTCTCCTATCCATCCTCTCCTCCCTCCCCCTCCCCCTGGTCCCTTCTGTTGATTTTGAACATGTCTAATTACAGAACCTCTTTACGGATGCTGATCCAGAAATACCTGAACGCAGGCGACCCTACCTGACAGTCCAGAGGGCACCACACAAATGGGGACCCAAAAGGAGCCTGGACATTGGCTGTGCTGCCCAGGCGCAGCAGCCCACGGGCCTCAGGCAGCCTGCAGCAGAGAGCCCAGGAGAGCCTGGGAAAGTGGGCTCGCCCGTCCTTCCCACCTCATGGAGCACAGACGTTTCCAGGGCTCCCTGGACATTCTTATTCTGCAGCACATTAATCTATGTGGCACCAAGTTTACTTTTCTGAGGACGCCATTTGGGACAATACACGGAAAACCTGAGAAGTCATTTCTCTTTGGCAGCACTGCCCTCCGTAACAAAGCAAATGTTCCTGAAAGGCATCTGGATTTTGTTTCAGGCTTCTCTTTGCTTCCTTGGGGTTTAAGTGCTGCCAGGAACTGCCTTCTGAGAACTGTTTAAGAAACCTTAATTTTTAGACTCAGGGTGGTGTTCATGGTCACATTCTTTGCCCAGAATGACCATATGAGGGCCAATCCTGTCCTCAAGGATGCACTGCCACTACAGTCCCTATCAGTGCTGCGGCCACCTGATCTCCAAGCACTGGTCATGGAGTGCCTTCCCACACACAAGAGCAAAACTCAGTGTGAGGTGCAGTTTCTTCTACAAGCTGGCTATTCAGTCTCCAGCAAGCACCACCAGTATCAGCAGAGCCAGCTGTAGATACAATGTCTTTATGATCAACTCCACAGACCTCCAGCTTGTTTTGTTGTGAGAGCATTCTGTCTAAACACATTGCTAGGACTAACATTCCCAACCAATAGGACCTAGAATTTTATCTCTAGATAAGAGAAGATTCAGGCTATATGTAGAAAATAAGCAAATGAAAGATGAAAGGGGGAAGGACAATAATGAATGGTATTGAGCATCCGTTCTTTGCTAGGCACTGCACTACTTGGGATCATTTAGTCTTCATGAAGATTTGTGATAAACATATTACCACCATCCTTTCCTTCCATCCTTCCCCTCCTATCTTCCTTCAACTCTTTCTCTCTTCCTCCCTCCCTGGATAATTCAGTCAAAAAGCCATTTGACGGCCCCTCCCCTTGGAGGAAGGGGATGTGGAGGCAGACAAAGGGGCTGGGAAGTCGAGGGGGCAACTAGGGTGTTAGGGAGACTGCTCACTTACAGGGGAATTGAGGGAAAATAAAAGAAAGGAAGGACAGAGGCTGCTCATTTAGCCCGGATCCCACAGCCAATCCACAGGAGCAGAGCTGCAAGCATGTAATGTGAGCCAGAAGTAAACCTTTGTTGGGGCAAGCCACTGGAGTTTGCTGGTCATTTGTTACCCAAAACAAACTGGGTCTAGGCTGACTGATACAGCTAACTGGTAAATAACTTGTATGGTTAGAGTGTGAATATAGGTTGTCGACCTATGCTCTTTCTACTTGATATAAAGAATGATTTATTGATTTTAAAACCATTTTATTGATTAAGCTGGTTAACATATTGGATACTGCAGATATATTAATAGAATAGTTCCTTCATTGAAAAAATTTCTACTTGACAGTGTTGATGGAGGCCATTAAAACAAGTCTTAACAAATTTCAAAGAACTGATATCATACAGATCATATTCTCTAGATATAAACTTTACACTAGAAATCAATAACAAAATAACTTTTAAAAAACTCAACTTACTACTATAACACCAGTTTTTGAAAAACAAACAAACAAACAAAAAACTCACATATGGATTTTTTTAAATCACATTTCCAAGTAATTCATAGGTCAAATTAAAAACTCACTGGGAACATTCAATATATTAATACAGACTGATAATGAATTTATGGGCTGCTAGTAAGCAGTACTTAGAAATTTTACCTTTAAATGCTTATGCAAAAAATAAGTCTAAAAACTAACAAGCTAAACAGTCAACTGAAGAAGTTATAAAATAATAATAAAAAATGCATAACAAAAGAAATAAAAAATAAAATTTATAATATAGAAAACAAAGCTATCATAGGTTCAGCAAAAAGATTATTATTATTATTATTTTTTTTTTTTTGAGACAGAGTCTCACTCTGTTGCCGGGGCTAGAGTGAGTGCCGTGGCGTCAGCCTAGCTCACAGCAACCTCAAACTCCTGGACTCAAGCAATTCCCCTGACTCAGCCTCCCGAGTAGCTGGATCCACAGGCATGCGCCACCGTGCCCGGCTAATTTTTTCTGTATATATTTTTAGTTGTCCATATAATTTGTTTCTATTTTTTTAGTAGAGACGGGGGTGTCACTTTTGCTCAGGCTGGTCTCGAATTCCTGAGCTCAAACGATCCACCGGCTTCGGCCTCCCAGAGTGTAGGATTACAGGCGTGAGCCACCGCGCCCGGCCAAAAAGATTATTTTATGAAAAGGAAGCTGGAGATGGCCACAATGTCCTATACGCGAATAAATTGTGGTGCATACCTACAATGAAATACTATACAGTAGTGAAAATGAACCCCAGCCATACCATCAACATTGAAGAAAGATTCTCACTTCAATACTTTACAAAATGATATGCTTTCATAACTTTTCGCTTTTGCTTTCATAGTCTGAGAGCAGTTTTTGTGTCTTGCTGTTTGTCAGTATTTCGGATTGTGATAACAGAACGAGTTGGTGATGGAAACTGGCCGCTCAGTCACTGGGGAGGGAGGGGCTTCATTTTGAGTCGTGCCTGGACACTTCAATAAAATAAATGCACTATCAGGCTACCTCTCAGATTTTTCAGGGGCCACTTGCTGCTCCTTCCTCCCCTCACCTTTTTCCCAATTACATTTTCACCTCTTAATTCTTCATGTTCTTGATAAGAAGCAGAACGTCCCTATTGTGTTCTATGGGACCAGGTTCCCCAGCACTGGCCAATTTGTGATGACAGCAGCATCCTAGACCTCCGAGCTCCCATCCCCTCATCCCCCCACCCTGGGTTCTCTAAAACCTTGACCATGACAGAATGAGGTAAGTTTCCATTTGGGCTTTCATTTGCTCTTTGACGAAAATTCTCAATTCTCTGCATCCATCACCTCATCAGAGTCTGCGCAAACTGGGACCTCGAGCCAAGAAATCCTCTAGTAACCTTCCCTCAAGACAAGACAAACAAGATAACCAAATACAGGCGCCAAGCTTTTTATAGCTCAGGGCTTCAGGTCTCCGCCCAAGGAGCAGCCTTACGCCGCCTCGTCCCCGGCTCGCTCTGACGTCATTCAAAGCGCCCGGAAGTGTTGCCCGGGCTTGAGGCGTCATCTGGCTGCGCCTAGTAGGTCGTTGCTGTACAGTTGCTGGGAGGAGGCGAGAGGGGGAGCTGCTGGGGCCAAGATCATGCCTGACAGGGAGAGGTTTCCTGGGCCGCAAAAGACGCTAGGCTTGGGATGAAAGAAGCAGGGCAGATGCAAAATCTGGAGGGCGCGGAGGCTAGGCAGTCAGTCAGCACCCAGACTGTCAGCATGACCGGTGAGTGCCCGAGACCTGCTCCTGCCACCCCACCTTTCGCTCTGCCCCGTGCGTGTCCCGCCTTAAACTCCGGATTCCTTGCCTGCCCCTCTTCGCCTGCCAAGCTGCTCCTGATAGCTCATCCCCGCCCTGGGTACGTCCCCGCCTTGTTCACCGGGACCGCTCGGCCCTGCCGCACGGGCTTTTGAAGTCTCACGCATTGCCCCCTTTACTATTTCTTGTAGGACCTAGAACCGGGATCTCAGGAGTTGAAGAGCTTGAAAATTTACCCAACCACACTTTTACCTTGATTTCCAAATTTACCGCATGTGACGCTTTCTTAAGTTTCGACTGCTTTACCTCCGAAGGTCACCGCATTTTTAGGGCCGTGTTCTAATCAGTGCCCTTGTAGCAATGCCCCATCACAGTCCAAAGAAAAGCTTGCTCCAGGACAACGTCAGATGCGAGGACGTCTCACAGCTAACTTTGGGTTATTCCCATAGCCACGTGCATTCGTTGTTCGTTGTACAGTTTTTTTCTGCCAGGTGAGGGCTGGAGAAGGAGGGCCCCAACTTTGGAAAGTGCCTCAGGAGGTTGCCGCAAGTGAGGGTCAAAGTGTCTCATGCTAAGAAAGCTGATTCTCTTGTTCTCTAATCCTTTTTCTCTGCTGCCTGATAAAGCAGCTGAGCCAAGGCTGTAGCACCCAAGTGGCGTTGAGCTTGGTTACTATTTTCATCATTAGTAAAATTTTAAAGTGTTTGCTTTCTCTTTTGTAGGTCAAATACCAAGACTTTCTAAAGTCAACCTTTTCACTCTGCTCAGTCTCTGGATGGAGCTCTTCCCAACGGAAGCCCAAAGGCAAAAGTCTCAGGTATAATTTATTTCTGTAATTTTTCCTCTTAGAAGAGCAATGGTCTAAAATTTGATTTTATTGCTCCAGTTTCTGTCACACTTAAAACCAAACTCAACAAGCATTAAGATTTGAAAAATATCTTTATGGTTTAGCTCGGTACTTGTAACTCATAGCTGTGGTAGCTCATCTTTCCAATCTAAAAATAGAATACTTTGTCAGTACTGTGCCATGTTTATCAGGTAATAATGGTATTTATATGTTGGTTTGGCTAATAAGAATATTGTCTATGCTACATAATTTATCACTCAATTTTATACTGTTGGTGTTTTAACTAGGTAGTTTTTCCCTCTCCACCGAATTGTAAATTGCTTGAAGATAGAGACTATGTCTTATTTTATCTGGTATATACCAGTTAGCATCCACCATTATAAGGGGTAATCTATGAATGCTCCTTGGTTTCTTGTTCAATGTAAGTAGTCTCTTTTTTGGATTTCGAAAGAGATGATCAAAACGGGTTAGGAATGTATAGTATGAATAATCATAAAAGCCAATAAATTGGAAGTATATACGCCCTGCATCTTTTTTTTCTCTTACCCTTGGGGCAGCAAGGTGCTATGTTCTCATCATTTTGCTCCATGTTTGGAATGGCATGATGCTGAGTTCTCACCATTTCAGTTCGGTAATTTTGGAAGTTTAGAGTGTTGCCATTAATTTTTACAGGGGGCTACAGTCATATTATGGAAAATAATGTTAGGTTAAGTGAGGCATTTAAGACATTTTTGAAAACAGAGGAAAAAGGAGGGAGGGGGATGTGGAAAATCCCCCATGGCTTTGCACCATTCTAACAAAATCACTGTTAACATTTTGATACTTTCCTTCCAATCTTTTTTTAAACATAAGGTTTTTTATTTCACTCTTACAAAATTGTAATTATATTCTGTATGTGCTCACTGAGTTTTCCAGCTTACCAATAATTCTGCTGAAAGGTTGCTTTAGATTTTCCAGAGAAAGACTTTTTAAATCCTTAAATTCCCACAATATTCTAGAAGGTCATTCATGACCACCTGCTTTTTTCTTATTCATTTTGGACATCTTTTTTTTTATTGTGGATGAAATTGTATGTTTGGTGCTGGAGACACAAAGAAGAAAACATGTGGTCCTTATTTTCTAATGGGGAAAAAACCTAGGCATCTAAACAATTAATTAAGATACAATTAGATGTTGCAGCTGAGTACAAAGTATAAGCAGAGATGCTACTAAGACTGAGGGCTAGGCTCTGTGGAAGGAAGGAGTCACGGCAGGGGGGGGGGGTGGTATTTGCACTGAGATATGAAGGATGAGTAGACATTTGCTCAAGCCAAGGAGCCCTACATGGAAAAGCTTAGAGGAATGAGGGAATTTGTGGTACTTATTCCAGAAGGTAAAATTGGGTGGAGGGAGGAGATTGGGAAGGAATCATATCATAAAAATCATTATATGTCTTGGAAAGGAGTTTAGATTTTTTTCTCCTATCAGTATTGGGATTCCATTGAGGAATTTTCACAGGAAATGAGGGAATTCACTATTTACAATAAAATGATACCTCTTGCAGTAGTTTTCTCCCCCAATTCCTATGTGAAATGTTTTATAATCAGTAAAACATTATTAAAAATGTTATGCATTGTTATTCCCTATTTCTCAACACTGCCAGCCCCCACCCTGGCTCCATATTTTATTAATGGCTTTGAGAAAGCTCTTCATTTCCTTCATGAATTTTTAAGTCCCTTTACTCTTTCTACTTGTTATAGCTTAGCATTATTTTATGAAAATAGAAGATTTCCAAGCTGTCAAGGATTTTTTGGGGTTTTTTTTTTTGCAGATAAAATATATTTTAAAGAGCCAAATTAAGAGCAAATGTTAGAAATTTAAGACCTTAGAAGTTATATTTAAGAAGCTGGGCATGTTAGAGATTGAATCCTAATTTTGAAGAAGCTTTTTTCTTTTTTCAAAAATTTTTTTCTGATATCCAAGAAGAATTTTTCTTTTTTTAATACCCAGATTTGATTTCACTTTAGTTGTATTTTATACACTCTCCCAATCCTGTGCTGAAATTAAGTTCTTTGTCAACAAACAGGCACAAGTTACATTTAATTAGTGGATAATGATATTTAAGTTTCTATTAGGAAGGAAGTGATGGGCCAACTAATTGCTGAAGTTCGTTTGCAAATAATACTCACCCTACTGTTTCATCATACTTTATAGAGATAAATACGTAGCCTGAGAAAATAACTGAGATGAAGCTTTCAGTTAGCATTTTGTTAAAAAAAATAGTGCCAAGTAAATTTCAGAGTTATAAAACCACATTAGTAACAAGATTTTATGCTTTATATCTTGTTTAACAAAAGATCAAGTTTATGACTCCGTGTTTTCCCCCGAGTCAACAACTCTCAATTTTCTTGGCATCTCGTTCCTTCATCTGGCAGGCTCCATGGAAGTTTTTAAAATGAAAGAAATCAGTCTTTTGTTTTAAATATTTTATTTGGAATCTTAGAAATCTGACTTGTACCCATATCTGGTTAAAGTTTTTAAATTGAAGTTAAAACAGACATAAAAATGAGTACAAAGGACATCAAAACAGAACAAAGAAAATCCTTGTCTTATGAATGCCAGCCAACTTGAAAATAAGATTGACTTGGACACATGAAAGGTTATCACTTTTAAATTTTGGTCCTGGAGCTTGCCCTGCTCCTGTACACTGCATTAATGTCTTTCCAGCTGTGCTCCCACACCTATATCTCATAGGACCACAGCTATCTAGCCACAGTGTTGGGTAGGCCTCCACTTCTGTTCCTTACCTGAATGTCTTGGGACCCAGATTCCCCACTTGGGCTGGGGGATCCTCAGGATTACTCTAGCAATGATCTTCTGAGTTAAATAGGCTTTTGCATATTAGCTTGGGAACTTGACTATCATTTTTAATATTGTTTATATGAGAACATGCGTTTTAAATTCCTAAACAGATTTATCAAATATTTAGAACGTAATTATTTGCAGGTTATCAGCTACTTGTGTATCTAATGTCAGTAAAGCAGAGGCATATAATAATTTCATTAGTTCTTCTGATGTTATGGCCATTGCAAAGAAGCCAGTGGTAACATAGGGGAAGAGTACAAAAATCCAAGGAGCATATTGCACCCTACATTTATTTATTATGCAAACATTATAGTTGAAACTGAAGATGTCATCTACAACTGCAACATGAAAAAAATCATACTATTTGTATATTTTTTTCTTCTCCTGGGCTTCCTTTCTGTACTAATTATACATATAATTTTGTAGATAATTGCAATCATAGCAGAAACAAAATTTTGTATTTGACGTTGTACTGCTATGGAGTTTATATATTAATAATTTTAAATTATACAATAGGAATACATCTAGATTTCATACTGTTAGTACATGTTGCCATTGTTTTTATATTTGTGAAAATATTAAATTCCTAAAAATGATACCCAATTTTTGTGTTCAATATTTCTTTAGCATTTGCTAGAATATAATTATCCAGTTAATTGCACATGGTGTTCAAAAGGTTAAGTAAGGTCTTTTTCCTATTAAGAGAAAAAACATGTTCTTTAAGCTAAAAGAATAAGATCACTTCACTTAAATTCTTTATTCTGCTTTTGTTATAGAAAGTAAGTCATAGAAAGTCCAAGATACAAATTGACATGTAATTGTGTTGGAAATATTGCGTTTGACACTTTACCAACCTTTTGTCTTTTTTAAAGTATTTTTATGAGTTCCCAAAGTAATGTTGTTCATTATTTATAAAATGGACGAAGAAAAAAATTCCTCATAATTCTACCACCCAGGGACTACTGACATTTTTGTATCATTTTCTCATCTTTTTTCTCAATTTCCTTTACTCATATGAGACCACTTAATTCTGAATCTGACCCTTTTCACTTAACATAAGAAAATACTTATGCTACAATGTTAAAACGTTGGAGCAACAACTTAGACTAGTGTTTTAAGAGTAGCCAGTGGTTTTGTGGCCAGCTTGCCTAGGTTCAAATCCTGGCCCCAGGTCTTCTTAATTGTGTAACTTTGGGTAAGTTACTTTACCTCTTGTGTCAGCTTCCTCATATGTCAAATGGAATGTTACTAGTACATAATAAATATAGGGGGCTTTTATAAGAAATTAATGAGTTAATATTTGCAAAGCTCTTTGATAAGTGCCTGGCTCATGCAATGTACTATGTTTTTTACTATCATTTTGTTAATAATTGCACAACAGTTTATTGATGAACCTATCTGCTCCCTCATTATTGAACATTTAAATTGTCTATAATTTTTACCAGCCTTAGTGTGTTAACTTACAACCACTTCCAAACATAACTGATGTGAGTTTTTTTATGTTGTCAAATACTGACACTGTATGGATACTCCTTAAGGATTATTCAGCAAGGTGTACATTGAGTATAAAAACTAAGAATTTTTAAGAGTCTAGTCCAAAACTAAATAAGTGAGTGGGAGAGAAAGTAGTTGTTTATGAGACTCTGGGTTGGGGGGAATCACAATTAATGAAAAGTTTTGGAGTAGAAATCAAGCACTATGAAAATGGCTGTCATTTAAAAATATTTCTCCTACCGTTGCATAGATACTCAGTTTAAGTTAGACTTATCTAAATTGCCTGAATATTACTTTAAGAATAAGAATTAGAATAATTGCATTGTTCCCTCGTTTTTTCTACACATCTTATATTGTCCCTCTCTCCTCTTTCTGTTATGTCTGCTGGTACCTTATCTTCATGCTGAAGGACCTCACTTTACAACGTAGCAGAATGGTTAAGACAATGGATTTGGGGCCAGATCTTGGCTTACCCATTTATTAGCTGTGTGACCATGGTGAAGTTACTTAATCTCTCTCAGCCACAATTTCTTCATTTGTAAAATGTGAATAATAGTAGCTACTTTATAAAGTTGTGAGGATTAAATGAGATAATTTAGGGCCTGGTACATGGTAAACACTCAGAAGATGTTAGCTACTGTTATGATTTTCACTCATATAATTACCACCACTGCTACCACACACACCCCTACCGTTTGACTACCAACACCATCTCTTCCTCTATTTCCTGTTATGCTTAAACAGAAACCTCATTACCAGGACATAGGAGGTTATTCTTTTTCTAATATCTAGCACTTGTTTCATAAAACTAAGAGGTCAACATTCACAGTTTCCCATTCCTACTTTAAAACTTTCTCCAATTTATTAACTATCCCACCCACATCGGGGCTCACAGAATTCTATATCACCTTGTATTAATCATCTATTCACTTTATAGTCGCTTTCTTGTGTTCATAAATCATAAGCTCTATGGGAGTTATATCCTGAGCTGCTAGGTCTATGGCCAGCATATAGCAAAGACTCAATAAGTATTTTTTGAACTAATAAATGAAGGACTTTGGCTCCTGCCTCAAAACTTTCTGCTTTCAGTTTCACTTTTAGAGATGACTTATGGACATCCCTGTATTCATTTTCTATTGCTGCTGTAACAAATTACCATGAAGTTGGTACCTTAAAACAACACAAATTTATTACTATATACTTCGGTAGGTCAAAGTCTGAAATGGGTTTTACTGGGCTAAAATCAAAGTGTCAGAAAGGCTTAGTTCCTTCTGGAGGCTCTAGGGGAGAATCTGTTTCTTTCCCTTTTCTGGCTTCCAGAGACTGCCTTCATTCCTTGGTTCGTGGGCCCCTTCCATCTTCAAAGCCAGCAATGGCCTTGAGCATTTCTCATGTTGCATCACTCACTCTGAATCTCCTGCCTCCCTCTTTCACTTATAATGAGCCTTGTGATAACATTGGGCCCACTAGGTAATCCAGGATTATCTCCCCATGTCAAGGTAGATGGTTAGCAGCCTCAGTTCCAACTGTAACCTTAATTCCTCGTTGTCATGTAACATAACACAGTCATAAGTCCCAAGGACTGGAACAGGGAGGTCTTTGGGAGGGGGCATTATTTTGCCTACGACAGTCCATATCTGATACCTTTGCTACATAGTTCCTTATCTTCTCAATTCCAGTTGATTTACTTCTATTCTACTTTAGTCATTCATGGCCGTGCTTTAGACTTTTCTATTGCTCAAAACTGCACCAATTCTGAAATCTTAAACTTCAGAATTTAATTTTCTATCACAATTCAAATTCTAATTTTCTATCACAATTTCTAACCACAATTTCTAATTTTGGAAAATTACACAGGGGCTAGATTATAAAGGCCTTATTTACTAGATGAAGTAATCTGAATTTGACCCTGAGCAAAGTGGGAAGTCAATGCAGACTTTCATGAAGGAAAAAAAAAAAAAAAGAATGGTCCAAAGCCAAGGAAACCAGCCTTTAAATATGGGAATATTGAATTAATCATATGTCTTATATACTAATCTTTTTTCCCTTTAATCTAATTTTTATTAGAAAAATGAAGAGGGAAAGCATGGATCCTTAGGAGATAATGAAGAGGTGGCCAGAGTATCTACTGACAAAAAACAGGTGAATTGTTATGATTTTTTAAAAAAAGATATATGTGCTCATAATAACAAAGCAAAAGGAATAGTATAAAGTAGAATAAAAGTCCCTCCTATATTCAAGATCCCCATTCTTATTTCCAAGGGAGTTTTTTAATATACTCTTCTGAAAATACTCAGTGCCTTCACAAGACTATATGTCTCTCCTTTTTAAAAAGAAAAGTACTGATGGGATTAGTCTATGATATGCTCCTATATCTTGCTTTTTTATTTTTAATTTTCAAATTAACTCTCGGCACCTTCTAATATTAGTTCATATAGATGTGTTGAGAAACACTCTTCCTTAGTTCTCTCACACTACCACACATCCTGCTGGTTATGCCAAGCATGCAAAGCCCTAACTGCTCTTTATTTGGGCCATTTCTCAGAGTTGTGTTTGCACTGAGCATCCTTGAGAGTTGAGGTAATGTCTTCCGCCAGGGCAAAGAGCAAATTGGCTTACTGTTTGCTATGAAATGGCAGGCTCCCCAAGCTCAGTGTTCCTCTCCTATAACACAACCCACTGTGTCCAGGCAGCCATCTGTGTCCATCTGGATTACCTCTCATGAGGCTTGAGGGCAAAACAGTTACACACATGATACTCATACTGCTTGCTGTGCTGTGAATAATAAAGTCCTTTGTTTCTGACCCAGGAGTTTCATGTCTTCTGCTAATGGCCACGAATCAGTAACAGGTGAACTAATTAGTTGGTAAGCTGGGTAAAATCAAAGCCCAGACCTGAAAGATGAATCTTGTTCTTTTTAGTATTGCATACTATTTCCTTGTTACTGTACTCTTTTGAATTTTCCAGAGATTCCAATTCACTGGGTGTGGAGTGGAGACTGAGCATGTATATTTTGAAAAGAATTACTTTGATGATTCTGATGTATATTCCTGGAGATTTCCTGATTAGTTCTGAGAGTGAGTCTCTAAAATGCCCAACAAGAATATAGAAATAATTGGTGTCAGATTATTTAGATGTTTCCATTATAAGAAAGGCAAAGGGAAAAAAATAGTTAATCCTCATTTAAGTAAATGTACTAGTTCATGTACAAAACAGACTGTCCTCTTTGCCCATGTTTTAATGTAAAACTTTGTGACTAGGATTACATAGACAACTTGCCAAGATGTTAGTGAAGTAAAGCAAAATCAAGATCCAGAACAGTGATTCACTGAAAAGATTCAGTCCTCTGGGAATTGCAGTAAGTGGAAGTGCCAGAATGGAATGCAATTCAGCCTTTTATTTGTTTTGTTTGGTTAAGTTTGGGTTGGAAAAGTCTTTGTCTCAAACTTGATATTTTGACCTTAGCTAGAAGTAAAATGAAAAGAAAATTTTTTTCCTGAGGTAAAAGGGACATTAGACCGAAAAAAAAAAAAAAAAAGGGATAAATAAATTTGGCCCATATGGTTGTTCTAATAAAAAATAAATTGATATATATGCTACTCATTCATTAGGAACAAAAAGTCTTTTGTGGACAAGCTTTCTGACTTTATTTCTGTCTGCTTAACCACTTAGTCTAATGCTAAAATCATTTGGTTGCTGCCACTTCCGCTGGTCACATTGGTTCAGCTTAACAGCGTGAGCTTTATTGTTAAGATTTTTTGATAAGGCATCATCAGTTCTTTTCCAAAGTCACCATTTAAAAAAATAAATAAAACTTGCTGGAAGTCTTCAAAAGTAGATAATAATATATGCTTTGTATTTGAGGAGTATAAATCTCTAAGAAATTTTAGGATGGGGAGGGGGAGGAGCTCACAAATTTAAGGCAAATTTAAAGCTTATTTTAAAAGCCATATTTTTCATATTTTAGATATATTCTTAGTATATATATTGTAAAGGAAAGATTTTTGTATTGCTTTTACTTTTATTTTTTGGACAGAGTCTTACTCTGTTGCTTGGGCTAGAGTGCAGTGGTATCCCCACAGCTCACTGCAAAATCAAACTTCTGAGCTCAGGGGATTCTTTTGCCTCAGTCTCCCAAGTAGCTGGGACTGCAGGCATGTGCCACCACACCCAGCTGATTTTTTTTTTTTTTTTTTTTTTTTTTTTTTTTTTGAGACAGAGTCTCACTCTCTTGCCCAGGCTAGAGTGAGTGCCGTGGCGTCAGCCTAGCTCACAGCAACCTCAAACTCCTGAGCTCAAGCGATCCTCCTGTCTCAGCCTCCCGAGTAGCTGGGACTACAGGCATGCGCCACCATGCCCGGCTAATTTTTTCTATATATATTTTTAGCTGTCCATATAATTTCTTTCTATTTTTAGTAGAGGCGGGGTCTCGCTCTTGCTCAGGCTGGTCTTGAACTCCTGAGCTCAAACGATCCGCCCACCTCGGCCTCCCAGAGTGCTAGGATTACAGGCGTGAGCCACCGCGCCCGGCCTTTTTTTTTAATTTTTTGTGGAGATGAAGTCTTGTCATGTTGTCCAGGATGGTCTTAAACTACTGGTTTCAAGTGAATCCTCCCACCTCGGCCTTTCGGAGTGCTGGTATTATAGGTGTGAGCCACTGCGCCCAGCCTGTATTCCTTTTAAATGTCCTTATAGTTTAGGAGATGGGTGGTTAACTCAGAAAGGGAATTCCATAAAATCATCTGTATTCTTTCTTTTTAGGCATTTTGCAAAATATCATTCTTCACAGTTTCAAACATTTATACTCATAACTGAACCTGAAATTTGACTGCTTTAGTTAATATAGCTTTGGTTTGATCCTTAAAATGATTTCAAATATGTTGTATTGGAGAGTAGTATAGGGTAAAATCCCTTTGGAAGGGGATGGGGGGCAGATAAGGGACACCCTATCCTCAGCCCAAGTTCCCCTCCTGTTGTGACATTCAGTCCCTTACAGGATCAGGTCTGCATTCTTACTTCAGAATCTTTTGCTGTGAGAACAGCATAGCCTATTTTGTGCCTTGTGTAGAACTGATTTTTTTTTTTTTACCTTAGTCTGTTGTATCTGATATTAATATTGTTACACAAGCTTTTTTGGCTAGTATTTGCATAAATTGGGACACTTTAGGTTCAAAGTAACAGAAAACCTTCACTCATAGAGATCCACTGGAACTCTTTAGAACCCAGCCAGTCCCCAGCCTACAAGGCTTAAATCAGGATAAGCCCAGTTCCCTCTCTGTGGAGTACTGCTAAGGTAGCTCAAGCTCACTGCTGCCATAGAGTTCTCTCTTCCCTTCTGACACCTGAGCATATATCTTCCCTTTTTTTGATGTTATAAATTATTTATATATGTAGTAGGTGGGGACCCAACTATGTTAGTCTAGACTGCCATAGTGCTGAAAATTGGTACAGCTAGTTTTTTAGAAGTTGAGAATTACCTTTATTTTAGTCAATATTTTAGAATTTAAGATGACTTCTGCTTTAGTTTTGTCTTTTGCCATTTGCCATCTATGGGTTTTTCAGAAAGTCATGTAAATTCTCTGGGCTTTACTTATCTGTGTATATAATCAGGGTTTTTGAAATTTTTCTTTATTACCGTCTAGAAGGCTTGAGGCTAAATAGTCCTAGAATAGCAGCTATAAGAAACAAATTGACCTGGTTCTTGCCCCTTACTCCGTTAAAATGTGTTCATCTTTCACTAGAACAAATTAATGATAAGTGCATGCTTAATTGTTTGGTTCATAGAGCCTAGGTCTACAGATTTCTGGCATAAAGTCAACACCAAACTTTCAGAAATTTTTTTGGATCTAATGAGAAATATGCTTTCATACAAACTCTTCCGATAAAGTACTAAACAAAACTTTCATTTTATTAATAAATCAAGTATAATCCATGATGTGATCACTAGATATTATAACTAATAAGGTATTATTTTGTATCTTAATGTAGGTGAAGAGAACTGGTCTTGTGGTGGTGAAAAACATGACAATTGTTGGTCTCCATTGCTCTAGTGAAGATTTACATGCTGGGCAAATTGCTCTTATTAAACATGGGTCAAAGTTGAAAAACTGTGATCTTTATTTTTCCAGAAAACCATGTTCTGCTTGTTTGAAAATGATTGTAAATGGTAAGTGCAGATAAGGCTTTGTTGGCAATTAAGAGCATTTATCTGAAAGCAATTAGTAGGAACAAATTTGCCAGAAACAGAGATAATTTAGAAATATAAATACATATCCAAGGTAGTTTGACATATTGTAAGAGGAAGAATCAGAAAGCATGGATTCTAGTCTCAACCCTAGGCACTCACCAGTTAAATGAGCCTCAGTGTATTAGTAGACTAATGCTAGCTGCTATAACAGTTAAGCCCCCAAATTTCAGTAGCTTAGGATACTAGATATTTATCATCCGTGGACTAGTCCAACACACGTGTTGCTGAACAGCAGGCAACTTTTCTCCATGTGGTTGATTCATGGGCCTAGGCCTTGTCTGTCTTACTGTATTATCATTTCTAGGGCCTTGATCCTCCGTGTCCAGAGGCAGACTGAGGGAGAATAGAGAGGACATACCTGCTTCTTAAAAACCCTGGCTAGAAGTCACGTACATCATTTCCTTTCACATCCATTGTGGGAACTGTAGTCCCTGGCTGGGCAGCTGTCCTCCAATGACTGCTTTATACTTTTGGAAGGCGGAGCACAAATGTTTAATGTTTAGCCATCCATCTCTGCCACATAGGCTACTCACTAAAATTGTTTGTACTTATGATTATATTTTGTACCTAGGTAAGTATGAAAACCATTCTTCCATTTAAAATAAAATATATGTATCTTGCACATAGGCACCAAGGCAGATCAAAAAAAAAATTATTATGGTTCCTAATCCTTTTCCTCAAGGTGGTATTTTGAGTCCAGAATAACAATTTAATGTAACACATCATCTAATACCAAATGAGTGATGCTCATTTCCCCTTTTCCCAATTAACCAGGCAGATTGGATATTCATTTTATCACTGTGCTTAACTGACTTAAAATTCCTTTTTATAGATAATGTGGAGCCATTGAAGATTTTTGAGAAGGATGTAACATGATTTAAATTTTGTTGTTACTGAATTGGAACAGGGAGAAATTAGAGATTGGGAGCTTTATTAGTAGACTGTTGCATTAGGCAGGGTATAAAATAGGGTTTAGATAGTGGCATTGATATATAAAGGAAAATATGTGAAAGAACCAAAACATTTATTGACTGATCTGTTCTAGAGTCAAGGGAGAGAATAAGTAAGATAGCTGTGTGTTGTGCCAAGCTGACTGTACTCAAAGCACTCTTAGTAGCCTCAGAGCCATGAATGAGAGAGAATAGGGGAATGCAGGGAATTCATCACTGCTTGATGTCTTTGAGTTAAGACATTTCATCCTGGCAAGACAGATAATGAAGTGTGGAAAATTGGGAAAGCCCTGCAATGGAAATGCTTTCATGTTGGTGTTAGGCCCTTGTCTAACCGTAAAACAAAATTGCTGTGTTAAGTGAGGCTCTTAAGCTAAATATTAAAGATATTTGCAAAAATTTAAAACAATGCCATTTTTCTCACTAATTTTTGTTGTTTTGGAAAATATAGGTTTTTTTCCATAAAGTGTTATTTATACTAATGTGTAATAGTTTATTGTTATTTTAATGGATTAATAAATACTTTAACATTTTGTTTTAATTTTCTAATGTAGTACATATCAATAGATATATTTTACATAAACTAAGCTCTTTTGGGTCCTGAATAATTTAAAAATTCTGAAGAGTATAATGGGATCCTGAGATCAAAAAATCTGAGAACCTCTGCTGGAGCATTTTGCCACCTGTACATGTTTGTCTAAAAAGTATTCATCCATCCTCTCTTCTTCTTGAATCGAAGATTATTTGGAACAACTAAGATACTTAGATGAAAGGTTCCCTGTCACTGCTGATTAGGAAATGGATTATGAGACCTAGAACAGAGGGAAGGTGAAATGCAACCAGAGGGACATGAGGGTTTCAAAATTGCTTTGCAGCACAAGCCACAGTGAGTCAGGAGTAGCGGGGAGTAGATACAAATGTTCACTTGTTTAACTTAGACTTTTTACTTCATCTATTATTTTGAAGGTTAGAACACCCTGCGGGCCATCTGTCTATTTGCTTCTGGGCACAGTCACAAAAAAAAAAAAAAAAAAAGTCTCTCCTAGTTTCCTAGTTGAAATTACGTGAATTACATGAGATGCTACCAAAGGGGTCTGTTTGTTGTAAACTATTCATTAATTGACTAACATTTGTATGCTTAACTATGTATAAGGCATCTCATCGTTCAATATCAAATACATATTAAAATTTTTTTTGATGTTTGTTATCCAGTTATGTTTTCTCTTTTGTAAATTGTTCATATCTTTTGTCTCTTTTGAGGCCTTATTGTTCTTGTCAATTCATATATGCTCTTAATGAATTAAAATCTTTTCTGTATATTAAAGATTACTAACTTTTCCTCTGTCACATTGATTGAAAAATGTTCCCTTTGTTGTTTTGTCTTTAATTTTGTGGACTTAAAAATAGTTAATATTGCCCCCCCCAGCACCACCCCAACATCACATAAGAATTTTTCCATGTTTTAAATTCTTTGTGGACATTGTTGATATCTTTTATTATGAGGAGGACCATAATTTATTTAACCATTCCTCTATTTTGGTCAGTTAGGGTTATTACTGTTTTAAAGAATGCTATACTAAACATGCATACATGATTTTTTTTTATTTAGAATATTTTCCTAGAATGGCTTCTCAGAAGAATTCTGAATCAGAGGACAGGAGCATTTGTAATGCATGAATGAATTGTTTATTCCAGATACAAAACTCTAGACAGTATCAGTTGTTGGCTATAATATTTTGAAAATTAACCATAGAGGACCCTGGTATATATTAGCACTGGCCTTTGGGATACACTTAGCAAAACCAGTGATTCCACAAATGCCTTCTCATGGGATCTGTTGGAGGTCAGCTAACCTTTTCTTGAAAAGGCCAGATAGTAAATATTTTAGGCTTTGCAAGCCATATAGTGTCTGTTGCAGCTGCTCAACTCTGCCATGCAGAAGCAACCAAAGATTATATAAATGGGTGTGTCTGTATGCCAATAAAACTTTATTTATAGACACCAAAAATTGAATTTCCTGTAATTTCATATGTCACAAAATATTCTTTTGATTTGTCCCTCTATTTAAAAATGAAAAACCCATTCTTAATCTGCAAGCTGTACAAAAATCAGCAATGGCCCGGATTTGGCCTATGAGTGGTAATTCGCCATCCCTTGGGCTATATAATAGGTGACATGATAATAGACATTTATTGTATTGGGGCCTTTAGATCTACTGCAATGATAGGGTGGATTTATCAAGAAAACCCTAAGTCTAGCATGTATCAGATAATTACCTTTTATATTTTGTATTTCAGCTGGAGTTAACCGAATTTCATATTGGCCTGCTGATCCAGAAATAAGTTTGCTTACTGAGGCTTCTAGTTCTGAAGATGCAAAGTTAGATGCCAAAGCAGTGGAAAGACTGAAGTCAAACAGTCGAGCCCGTGTGTGTGTCTTACTTCAGCCTGTGGTGTGTTATATGGTGCAGTTTGTAGAGGAAACCTCTTACAAATGTGACTTTATTCAAAAAATTGCAAAAATATTGCCGGATGCTAACATTGACTTTTATTCTGAATGTAAACAAGAAAGAATAAAAGAATATGAAATGTTATTTTTGGTTTCAAATGAAGAAATACATAAGCAAATACTGATGACTATAGGTTTGGAGAACCTGTGTGAAAATCCATACTTTAGCAATCTAAGGCAAAACATGAAAGACCTTATCCTACTTTTGGCCACAGTAGCTTCCAGTGTGCCCAACTTTAAACACTTCGGATTTTATTGTAGCAATCCAGGACAGATTAATGAAATTCACAATCAAAGTTTGCCACAAGAAATTGCAAGGCACTGCATGGTTCAGGCCAGGTTATTGGCATATCGAACTGGTGAGTTACATGCTTAGTTCATAAATTGGGGCTGATTGGTTGGGTTGGATTTGTCTCTGGAGTGTTCATCTCATCTATGATAGAGTTCATTTACTCTTAGATGCTAAATTTTGCTGTTCATACAATATAAAGAAGTTAGACCCTGCTTCCAGCAGTTTTAGGATTCCAGTGGCCTTATATTCAGTACCATATTTATAAATTAGGGCCTGAATATCTAGGACCTTTCTGCTCTTATGATTTCACTGTTCATTGAGTCCTTCACTAAAGATAGGACAGAAAGAGAAAAAGGACAAAAATCATTCATTCTTGTTAAATCTTCAATATTTTGTATGCAATATTTAATAAAAACTTTAAAGAATCTTTACAGTAAAAATATTGTTTAAGTAAATTCAGTAGAGTAGAGGTTCTCAACTGGCAGCATATCAGAATCATCACTGAAACGTCTATAAAAGGTTCAGATTCTACAAACTTTAACCCAGACCTATTAAACCAAGTCCCCAACCAGGTATGAAATGGGCCTTTGTTATTTTAAAAGTTCTGCAAGATATTCTGACATTCAGCAGGATTGATGATCCCTCAGTTCTCATTAAAGAATTTGATTCTATAGCCACAAACTATGACTGCAATAGTATTGTGTAAAAGACTGATTTAATGTATTGTGGGTTATATATTAGTCTCTTTGCCCATTCCAGCTTTGTAAAGAATTTTTACAGAAGCCATTCAAAAAGACAGAAAATAAATGGGAACAGCTATTATAGATATAATTCACTAATTCCCCTTCACTGATTAGAATTCAGCAGAACCCTATGTTCCAGAGTAAGATTGGAGATGTGAATCTGCTGTTCTTTTGCTTGATCTCAGTACTTCTTGCTTCTCATAGAACACCTCATCATACCACCTGTGATTCTAGTATTTAAAGATGCAGTATATATATCAGTGTGCAGATGGGGAGAGGGGTTAAGAAAAAAAAGGGATACCGAAGGTACAGATATAAATTTATATATATGTTCTTTGTTGGATACTCTATAGTTATATTCCAAATTATAAATTTATCCTATTACTGTGCACAGTTTTGTACCTAAAACCATGTTTATGTATTTGGTAGGCAGTTTAAAAGATTTTTCAGGGTTGTTTCTGGAGGATTTTTTACCTGAAACTCAAATCCTGAATAGGGTGCAACTCTGCTGTCGTGCACTCCACTCCACTGTGCGCTCGTTTAGGAAAGAGACCATGTTTTAATCATCGTTTTTTCCTTAGCACTAAACACAATGTGTGTTGAGTAGATAAAAGAAATCTTTTTGCCAGGCATGGTGGCTCACGCCTGTAATCCTAGCAGTCTGGGAAGCCAAGGTGGGAGGCTTGCTTGAGGTCAGGAGTTCGAGACCAGCCTGAGCAGAAGCGAGACCCCGTCTCTACCAAAAATAGAAAAAAATAGCCGGGCGTGCTGGCACTCGTCTGTAGTCCCAGCTACTCTGGAGGCTGAGGCAGGACAATCACTTGAGCCCGGGAGTTTGAGGTTGCAGTAAGCTATGATGACGCCACTGCACTCTAAAAAATCTTTTTATATCCAAAGATATTTATCCACAATAAGGTCCACAATCCCTTATCCAAAACTCTTGGGGCCAGATGAAAAGGAATTCAGAATTTTTCAGATTTTAAAAAGGTAATTTGATACATATGCTGTTATAGAGCACTCCCAGTGGGGTCTGGAACAGGACCCTATAATCAGACACATTAATACATATGGAGTAAAAAAAATATGAATATTTGCACTAAGCAATAATTAAGGGCTATAAATAACTCAATTTGGGTCAGGTTTGGCCATAAAAGTGCATCAAATTGTTCAAAAAAACCTGATAATAAGGGATTTCAGATAAGGAATTCTGGACCTGTAATTCTTCATTGATAATTAATAACAATGACAATTTATTGAACACCTACTATGTGTCAGGCAGTGAGCTATGTGATTTCTATACATATCTCACTTAACATTGAGGGCAATCCAGCAAGGTTTATATCCCCATGATATAGTGTGTTTCCAGTTACTCAAGTTTTTAATTTCACACTCTTCAGTTTGGTTTGATGACTTTGTTTCTTTCTAATTAATAGATGAAGATACCATTTCATCAGACCATGTCGTTTAAGAATATACATATGATTAAAATGAATTCTGAAACCTCTAAAAATAATTGAAAGTGGGTGCTTGGAATTGCTTTTCGAATGATGAATAAAGAGGATCTACAGAGGTGTCATTAAAAGTATGTTTCTAGAATACGTGACGTGGCCAAAAAAGTGTAAAATGTTTAGATTCTTGCGGGAGAAAAGAGTAGAAGAGCATCACAGCTACCTGTTTTAAGGATTGAGTTTTGACCTCCTTTGTGTCCTGTCTTCCCCACTAGATTAGGTGTTTTCCAAAGCTAAGGATTGTCTTCCTCCTGGACCACAGTATTGATGAAAGTAGGCTAGAGTAGCCAAGAAAGTGAACTGTTTTAAGTCATAACTTGAGTGAGTCCCAGATGTTAGTATGCCTATGGATCAAAGGGGGAGGACATGAGAAATGCAGATTCCTGAGCCCTGCCCACCTCCCTAGGAGAGGTCTATCTGGGGGATCTCCGTGGAAGCCAAGAGTTTACCTTTTTAACAAGCATCTAGCGATTTGATGCCAGTGGTCTATGGAGCAGGTTGACAAACACCCTCATGACCACAGGATCGGGAGCTAAAGTAACAACACGCCTATGTGTCTCTGACTTCAGTGATCAAAGAGCCCCAGCAATTTGGCTCAGTGATCGTAGTTGATCTTTCCTTCAGAGCTATACAGAGAAAACCCTGTGAATGACCAGATCATAGAGAGCAGTTTCTGTAAAAATTACAGACATAAAAAGATGTTTGAGAAATTACCTCAGTCTGTCACCAGTCTTAGGGCTGGATGAAATGGACTTCATTTGATATGCAAATTTATTCCTATTTGAAATGGTAACTGGTAGAGAATATTATCATGGCATAACTAACTTTAGCTAGGCAGTAGAGCTGCAAGCTGATGGAAAATTCACATTTTTTACCCTCCTGACAAGGTTTAGTCTGTCCCTAGACTGAAACCGAAATAGTGGCTCCTGAGAGTAAGAAAACATAACTTGAAAAATACTTAGTGTTGGTGATAGGAAGAGTGGGCTCTTAATACGAAGAATTTCTATTTTAGTTTTTCATTTGCCACCTCAGATTTATGCATGAATTAGGTAAAACTTCACTTGCAGTAAAAGTTTTGGTTTTGTAAGCAAATATAATCTATGTCTATAACTTCTGCCACTTGCCTTAGATATGCACATAAAGCAATTGATTTACATTCTTGCCCCCTCATGTTAAACTCTAAAGGTCTAGGAAGGAACAAAATTTTGTTTACACCAAAATCCCTTTTCCCTCCACTCTGTAGGAGTAAGTCATCCCGTGTACTCTACCCCTCAGCATCAAGTTCATTTCCTTCGGAGCGCAGCACATATGGATTGCTTGTTTCCTTGTCACTATGCTGCTCCCCCATCCAGCTGTAAGTTGCATGAGGATGGGGACTACTGTTTGCTTCACCACTGAATACTCAGCCTCTCGCACCCTTGGCACCTACGAGGCACTCAATGAGTGGACATCTTTGTTAAGGAATTCTTGATGTCAAAGGGTCGGGTGGAGGAAAGGCGAGTAGGTTGATCTGGAGGGCTAAGTTTTAATCACTTAATTTCTCTGCCTATTTTCTCATCTAGAAATGGAAATTTTATCTGCTTTGCCTGTAGGGTAAAATGAGATCATGGATAAAAAGTGCTTAACATAAATTATACCAATGCTTTGTGGTATAATTTTGAAAACCTAAGCTTACTTGAACTGGAAACGGGAAATTTTTTTTTAAGGTTAACTTATTTATAAGGCATCCTAGTTTTTAATGCAATAGTGGCACAGATTTTCTTTGTACTTTTCTCGAAAACTAGGTATTTAAATGTTATCATTGGAAGGATTAACTTTTAGGAAATTGTAGGGTGAAGCCCGGGTTCACTTAATCCTCCCCAATATGAAAATGCTGCAGGGTAAATTCACATTAGTCCCTTATTAAGATTTTGATAAATACTATGGTTTTCATAATTAGCGTATATTTGTCTTAGAAACTGGAAATTCAACCTGGTGTAGAAGGCAAAAGTAGATCCTTAATATGTAGCATTTCTATTTTTTTTATATTCTGTTTCAGATTAATGGTTTTAAGAAGTACAGCTTTACTTATTGCAAAGGTTTTGGTTCTGCAGGGAAATTATAATCTTATGTTTGTTTATAACTTCTGCCACTTGATTTAGAAATGAGCATGATAACTTGGCATTCTTTTCCCCCTCAGGGTAAACTGAAGGTCAGGAAAAGGACAACATTTTGTTTAAATCAAAAGTCCCTTCATGTACCTTCTAGTGATAGATAAATAGGTAGGTAGGTAGGTAGATAGATAGGAAAGTTCATAAAGATTTGTTTATGCAAAACAAAATGCCATCCCCATCAGATTGACAAAAATGCTTTTACCATTCTTTTTAGTGATGCTACCCAATGTTTAATTGGATATAAGAAAGTGAAAATCTTATATACTATTTTTATTTCAAATATAGATTGATCTAACCTTTCCGGATAGAAAATAATTTGTTAAAATCTATCCAGAGTTTTAAAAATGCTTATACACTTGGATTCTATATTTTCATCTCTAGGGAGTTATTCTAAGAAATTGAAAATTTTGAAATTTGGACAAGGAACTCATAGAAATTTTTCTGAGTCTTTAAATTATAATTTTAATAAAAGTTTTATATATTTAAGATGTACAATATAATGTTTTGATATATGTATACATAACGAAATGATTACTATGTCAAAAAAAAGAATTATTTATGTTTGTATTAGAAGTTTGAACTTTTTTTCTTAGCAAGAACATTTCCATAAAACGTCTTTTCCCTGATTAGAATGTAGAAAATGCTAGGAGAAGACAAATTTGGTTGTCGTGAACAGTTATTTATAAAAAAATCCATAAAGTTCAGAAACCTTTATTCAATTTCATCATCTATAGAAGTAGTCAGTTAGAAATTGACTTGCTAGTGGAGAATCAATGAAGTTTCCCTTAGTTCTGGTTACAGCTTCGAAGAGAACTGACTGTGGGCAGCGCCATCTCCACTACCCTCCATGCAGACATCATGTGTGAGCCTGTCCATTTATTTGGAACCTAGCTCCCATGCTCTATACTTCAAAATATTTATTTTAATACTTGTCTATAATTAGTGAAGATGTCAAGGATTGCTGCTACATTTATGAAATATGTTTCAGTAAATGTTTATTATTTTGGAAAAATGTATTTCTGAAACTAATAGATCATTGGTTTTTGCTGAATTAAATGCCATATATCTTTCAGAGGATCATAAAACAGGAGTTGGAGCAGTCATTTGGGCAGAAGGGAAATCTGTAAGTATGAAAATAATTCTTTAAATATTTAACCTGGATTTTGTGTATGACATCACATAGTTTATTGTTCAGTGCATGACATTTTACTGACCCACTGAGATTAATATTTTTGTAATAGTGCATGTACTCTGTAAACATTTGCTCATTCCCTCAACAATTTTCTAAATAGATGCAATCATTTAGCAAACCTTTATTAAATACCTTTACAAGTGAGGCACTGTGCCACTGTGCACATTGAGGATTTAAAGATCACATTTTCTGCCTTTCATGGCCTCATAGTCCAGTGATGAAGACAGAGAAGTTAAAAAGAGACTGCTCTATAAGTGTAATTATTATATAACCAATACTGTGAGAACATACAGGAAAAACCTCTACTCTGCTTGGAGAAATGAGTGAAATATTCTTGGCAAGAGTAAGAGATTAGTCTTGAAGAATGAGAGGAGTTCATCAGACAGAGCAAGTTAGTAGGGGCAGGAGGATAACATGCAGAGGTAGGGGTGAAAGAATGTGGGAAAATTCCAATGATTTGGCACGTTGGAGTCCACAGCCGTATGTACAGTAGGCAACGAATTGGACTGGGTCATGAAGAACTCTGTATCCCATGCAAAGACTTTGGACTTTAGACAGTGGCATGTCCTAGCACAGCATTAACCAGCGGAAATAAAGGGCAAGCCACATACAGAATTTAAAATTTTCTAGGAACTACGTGTAAAAAGCTTTTTAAAAGTCTAAAAATCTTATTTCAACATGTAATCAGTATATAAATTTTTTTTTTTTTTTTTTTTTTTAAAAATTGAGACAGAGTCTCACTTTGTTGCCTAGGCTAGAGTGAGTGCCGTGGCGTCAGCCTAGCTCACAGCAACCTCAAACTCCTGGGCTCAAGCGATCCTCCTGCCTCAGCCTCCCGAGTAGCTGGGACTACAGGCATGCGCCACCATGCCCGGCTAATTTTTTTTTCTATATATATATTTTTAGTTGTCCATATAATTTCTTTCCATTTTTAGTAGAGACGGGGTCTCGCTCTTGCTCAGGCTGGTCTCGAACTCCTGACCTTGAGCGATCCGCCCGCCTCGGCCTCCCAGAGTGCTAGGATTACAGGCGTGAGCCACCGCGCCCGGCCTAATATATAAATTTTTAATACAAATTTTTATTCTGTATTTTTTGGATTTCTGTATTTTTAGGGTATTAAGTCTTCAAAATCCTTTGTGTATTTTGTACTTTCGGCACCTCTCTAGACTAACTGCATGTGGATAGTGGTGACTATATTGGCCAATGCAGTCCAAATATTTTAAGTGGGAAAATGATTTGATTAGATTTGCATTATAAAAAGAATGAAGTGGGTAGACAGGAAATAGATGAATAGAAAAGAGATGATGAAGACTTGGAGTTATGGGGATGGGTTAGGAAGGCGTGGAATCAGGAGGTATTTAGTAACCATATAGCTGACTGAAATAGGAGCCAGAATGTTGCTTCAATGGACTTTATAGCAAATAATTTGACAATTTGCTTCCATGTTTCATAAGGCCCTCAAGTTTAACCCAGCCAATACATCCAGTGTCTTCCTTGGTATCCTGCTCTTTCGTCAGTGGTCAGCATCTCACTCCCTGTTACTCCACACAGGCAACCTCCCAACCCCCCCAACCCCCCACCTGCAGTGGATTCCACCTTCAGAATGCCTCTTGACTCTGCGTATCTCTACCCCAACTGTTAACTCCTGCTAGAATAGATTCCTCTGCCAGAAATCCCCATAGCATTCTGTGCAACTCATTTGTGACACTCACCACAGTTAAAGTTATGTGCCCTGTTTCTTACCCTCCCCAGATTATAAGGTTCATGAAGGCAGGGACTCCTCTCTTGTGCACAGCTGTTTCCCCAGTGCCTGCCACAGGCCTGGCCTATGATTAGGACTCTCGTTTGCATTAAAGTGAATGCTCAGCAGCCTTTTGGCTTAACATCTGGTTCTTAATTACTTTGTGGAGAATTTCAGTTTCCAGTTATCTCTAGTGTAGGCAGGCAGCGTGGTAAAGTGGAAAGACATAGGGTTGGAGTCAAGCAGCCTGGGCTTGAATTCTGGCTGTGTTACTTACTAGCTTTGTGACCCTAGACAAGTTATTTAACCTCTCTTGGCCTCAGTTTCCTTATTTGTAAAATGGGGATAATAATAGTACTACTCTCTAGGTTGTTTAGAGAACTGATCAAATGAAATAATGCATATAAAATGAAGCATGATGTTTGACATTTAGTAAATGCTCAAGAACATTTGTTAACTAGATAATATTTTATTTGCAAGCTTTTGTTGGCTCACTATAACATGATTTTTATTAAGCTGCTACAGTAATGGGTCTGTTGATACTATCACCTGAGTAATTGTAATACATTGAAATTTAATGAGGCTTATAGCATATTCCAAACTATTATAAACTTGTCATTGATGAAATATTTCATTATAATAATCGATAAAGCTTTCATATTAACAACTAATATACCATTGACCGAGAGAAATAAGAAACAGCCACTGAAGTAAGAAGTTCTGTGATAATATGTTACATATAATAGAGGCTAAATAAATACTGAATATTAAAGGGAAATGCATTTTTTATTTTTGAACTCAATTACAATAGCACATTTTTAGCCCAGCAACAGAAATTGTATATTCAAAGTATTTTTAAAATTTCTAACCTGTTAACCAGTAGCACAGCACAGAGCATATAAGAAATTAACAATCACTTACTGAGTACCTGCTACGTACATAACATTCTAACATGTATACTTTAAGGGATAGACAAGAAGTATAAGACATGATTTCTGCTCTCCAGGATCTTATAATCCATTTGTCTGAATCAAGTGAAACAATTTGTGAGTTCAATAACGTAGCACTTAATTTAATTGCTAAAACCAAGGACTGCTTTGAGATTTAGACTAGAGCAGGGATCAGCCTTCTTGGAATTTAGCTTTGATAAGACCTCACTGTAGTAAAAGGATCTGATATTGTAAATTTTTTTTGATGGCTCAGTTAGTCTTAGAAAATTGAATGAAAGGCTGGATGTGGTGGCTCAAGCCTATAATCCTAGCATTCTGGGAGGCCAAGGCTGGTGGATCGTTTGAGTTCAGGAGTTTGAGACCAGCCTGAGCAAGAGTGAGACCCTGTCTCTACTAAAAATAGAAAGAAATTATCTGGACAACTAAAAAGATATAGAAAAAAATTAGCCGGGTGTGGTGGTGCATGTCTGTTAGTCCCAGCTACTCAGGAGGCTGAGGCAGTAGGATTGCTTGAGCCCAGGAGTTTGAGGTTGCTGTGAGCTAGGCTGACACCACGGCACTCTAGCCCGGGCAACAAAGTGAGACTCTGTCTCAAAAAAAAAAAAAAGAAGAAGAAGAAGAAGAAAATTGAATGAATATTCATTACACAGAGTATGATAGTAACCTTTAAAAATACGTTGCAAAGTGCCTTTTCAGAATGTTGAAACTAACGGTTGTTGGTTTTCTCGCTTTCGTAGGGAAGTTGTGATGGAACAGGTGCTATGTACTTCATAGGATGTGGTTACAATGCTTTTCCTGTTGGATCTGAGTATGCTGACTTCCCACACATGGATGACAAGCAGAAAGACAGAGAAATAAGGAAATTCAGATACATTATACATGCAGAGCAGAATGCCTTGACGTTTAGGTATGACAGTCTTTTACGTGTACTTTTCTTTAAAGTGGTAGCAAGGGTTAGTTGAAATTCATTTTCTTTTAGTTGTAATTTATTTCCTTTTTCAAATTCTAAGAAATTTTCTTTTCAGAAGTATAACTTTGGTAAAGCTTCGTCCTCACTGCCAGACGTGAGGCCATTGCCATAGATTCTCCAGGCCTTCTAATTTATTAAATCTTTTTTTTTCTTCCCTCTCTTTCCAATACAAAAGTTTTGAAGCCTGAAGTTTGTCCTTTAGGGTCTTACTCAGCCTCTCCTATTTCTGGATGTTAAGATCTCCATTGATTTCTAAATCTGGAGCACATATATTTATGAATACAGTTATGTGCCACATAACGTTTTGGTCAAACACAGACCACATATAGGACAGTGGTCCCATAAGATTATAATGGAACTGAAAAATTCCTATCACCTAGTGGCATAGCCATTGTAATGTCATAGTGCAAAACAATACCTTTTCTATGTGTAGATACACAAATACCATTGTGTTATAATTGCCTGCAGTATTCAAAACAATAACATGCTGTACAGGTGTGCAGCCTAGAAGCGATAGGCTATACCATCTAGGTTTATAGAAATACACTCTATAATGTTCACACAACAACAAAATCGCCTAACAGCACATTTCTCAGAACGTGGTCCCATTGTTAAGTAATACATGATTGTACATAGACTTCATTATGAACCAAATTGCCTTAAAAGAGCTTTTGTTAGAGATTATAACATTACCGCCTTCTAATGTTAATTTAGATCATTTTCACAAACACTTCTCAGCCTTTACCATTAAAGGGAGGAGGTTAAAAAAACAGAATAAGATGTGGCTCCTGTCCTTGGAGAGCTTCTGATGCAGTAGGGGATAGAAGACTGCATCCACGTAATGGGGGGGAGAGGCCGACACAGTGCTGCGGACATTCAGGGGCTATTATAGACATTCAGGGGAGTGCAGAGGAAAGCTTTATAAAAGATCTGGCATTTGAGCTGAGCTTTAAAGAATTGCCAGGACTGTGGCAACTGGAGATGCTTCCTTGAAGGGAAGACCATTCTTGCTTCCAGCACAAGCAGTAGTCTCAAAGTAGGAAAATGCATCATGTGTTTAGGGACATGAATATGCCACTTAGGCTGGAATGTGGACACATGGGAAATGCAGCTCTTGATGATAGGCTGGGACTGGACAAGAGGAGATGCTGAGTTCAGGCTGTATTTGGTAGTAAGGTTACAGAATGGCTTTGACAGAGCCATGCACTATAGATCATGTGGGTAGCAGGCGTATTGTTTTAACAGACTAGATGCCTAGAACTCTGTGCCCTAGTCCAGGGGAACAGAAATGAGAGTCTCCTTTCTAGGAGGTAGATATGCAAGGCTGGCAGAGGGGGAATTGAAGACAGCTGGCAAGAGCAGTGTAAACCACAGAACCTGGAAGTTAATCCTCATGGCCTCAGATGAGAGCAGCCCTTAGTCCTGAACTATCCTCAGCATGCAAAATTTCACCAAAAATCTCCTGTTCTTTTCCTTGTCCTCTTCATTACAGATTTGCTTGCTTTATTTTATACAGAGGTGTAAATATGTCAGATCCAAACTTTTCTTAAATAAAATTATCCTATGACAGGGAAGAGGTAAGAGAACTATAACTCAAAACATAACTTTAATATTAATTTATTTAATTAGTAGACATTTATTAAATATCTATTAGATACCAGATAGAGCTAGGTCTCTTGGATACCATGAGTTAATGTCTGATCACACATGGTAGCTCTTAAGGAGGGTGTTAGCTTTAATCTCTAACTCCAGTATTATAAAGAGGTACGTACTTACTTAGAAAGCATTGTTTTCCTTTTTATGTCTCTCTCTCTCTCTCTCTCCATCTCTTTCTCTCTCCCTCTTTGGTGTCTGCCTCTTTCTGTTTTCACTTACTTTTAATCTGATACTGAGCATCTTAGAATCAGTAAATGATTTTTGGTTATAATAATTGTCATGTTCAGGTTGTACTGTAACATTTGATTAATTTACATATTTTGAACATTCACTAATTCAGCAAGAATAAGGTTTGATGATTGTTGTTCATAATGTAAATCTGTTTTTAAAAACAGCTCAGTTTCAGTGTTTAAATATTTCTCTAAAAAATAACTTACCCTTTCAGAAACTACCTTCCTAATATTTTATAAATATTTTTGTAGGTGTCAAGAAATAAAACCAGAAGAAAGAAGCATGATTTTTGTGACAAAGTGCCCATGTGATGAATGTGTACCTTTAATTAAAGGTGCAGGCATAAAACAAATCTATGCAGGTGACGTAGATGTTGGAAAAAAGAAAGCAGACATCTCTTACATGAAATTTGGGGAACTTGAAGGAGTGAGCAAATTTACAGTAAGTAGATACACATTTTTTTCCAAGGTGTGCTTTCTATGAATGTTTTAGGTACCCAGCTGCATATTGTAAATTAGCAATTCCTACCTTTTTAAAGGGTTTCGGCCGGGCGCGGTGGCTCACGCCTGTAATCCTAGCACTCTGGGAGGCCGAGGTGGGCGGATCATTTGAGCTCAGGAGTTCGAGACCAGCCTGAGCAAGAGCGAGACCCCATCTCTACTAAAAATAGAAAGAAATTATATGGACAGCTAAAAATATATATAGAAAAAATTAGCCGGGCATGGTGGTGCATGCCTGTAGTCCCAGCTACTCGGGAGGCTGAGACAGGAGGATCCCTTGAGCTCAGGAGTTTGAGGTTGCTGTGAGCTAGGCTGACGCCACGGCACTCACTCTAGCCTGGGCAAGAGAGTGAGACTCTGTCTCAAAAAAAAAAAAAATAAATAAATAAAGGGTTTCAACAAATTATTATCATTGGATTTATTTTTATGTGCAAGCACTTAACCTAACTACAAATGTTCAGCTAAAGATCCCTGCTTTATGAACTTAAAATCTCTGTAGAGAATTGTACCTTGACCTTGCATGTCTTGAGCAAATGGGCCCTGTGGTGCCATCTGGTGGCTGATAGAAGAAAATCTTTGACTCGCCTTTTCCCTTGTCCCTCCTTTCTGTCCTGGATTGCTGGATGGAAGGGAAAATAGTTTCAGATCACCCAACAGATGGGGAGATGCGCGCATACAGACAAACACACACTCATTTCTCATGAGAAAACTCAGGAAAAAAATAGAATTTCCTACTTGATGTTTTTAAAAAACCTCTTTATACTTCTTTACTATTTAGGTTTTTTAAAAACCTTTATTTTGAAGCAATCTTTATTAAGCATACAGAAAAGTTATAAAAACACTACAAAGAAGTTTTTTTCCAAGAAGTTGTTGACATGATACCAGATCACCCTTTATTTCCTAAAATGAAGAATAACCACATAACTACAATACAACCACAAAAATCAGAAAATTAACATTAATACATTACTGCCATTATGCCACAGATTCCAGCCAGGGGTCACCAGCTGCCCCAGCAATGTCCTATATAGCAACAGAATCATACATTGATTTTATGACATCCAATGATTTAATCTCGGCATTTAATGTAACATTTATATACTGGAATTTGCAGTGGGTAGAAAAAGAATATAAATAACTATTTATAAATTTCAGCTTTACATTCCTGTTATATGCATCAGTTTGAGTCCAGGGTGCCTGGAACATTTATACACACATACACACACACACACACATATATAATTTTAAATATAGGAATGTACTGTCCAGTTTCTGTGTGTATATGAAATATCATAAGTTTTAACCATTTTTAATGTTTTCAATTTTTTTTTATTTCTAATTGTTTTACAGTTTCTAATTAGTCAGAGAACTTCCTAGTTCTGTGTTTTTGTTTTCTGTCTCTTCATTCCTCCTGAAGAATGTAGAGAAATAGATTTTTCAAATTCTTTTCATAAAGATGAAGTGACCTAGCTCTTCAGGACGATAAGAAATGGGTCATTAAGAATTCTGAAATATCTTGATTACTGGTAGGTCTTAGTAGCTTTTCATTTGCAAAGAGAATGAAGAGATGAGAAGATCAGAAAATAGGGCAAGAGAAGCAGAAGGAGGCAGGAGGACAAAGGGAGGCCCCAGGGGCAGAGATGGGAAGCAGAAATGCCTCCTGGGGCCAGACCCTCCCAGGAGTTATAACCCCACTCAGGTACTTTTCCAGAGGAAAGATGTACTCATGGTTGTTCTCTGTTCTTCCCATGCAAACTAGCTGTCCATCCTCTCACCCTTGCCCTCTTCTGGCCTGGCTTGAAATATTATGTAGATGGTTAGCAAAAACACCTAGTTTTGTAAATTCCAGTGATTAATACATACTAGTATTTGTTCTAAATTTGAATTTCAATAATTATTATATTCTTACTTTTAGACTATTAAAAGTGTTATGAGCCAGGCACGGTGGCTCACGCCTGTAATCCTAGCACTTGGGAGGCCGAGGCGGGTGGATTATTTGAGTTCAGGAGTTCGAGACCAGCCTGAACAAGAGCAAAACCCCGTCTCTACTGAAAAAAATAGAAAGAAATTATCTGGGCAAGTAAAAATATATAGAAAAAATTATCCGGGCATGGTGGCGCATACCTGTAGTCCCAGCTACTCGGGAGGCTGAGGCAGAAGGATTGCTTAAGCCCAGGAGTTTGAGGTTCCTGTGAGCTGGGCTGATGCCATGGCACTCAAGCCAGGGCAAAAGAGCAAGACTCTGTCTCCAAAAAAAAAAAAAAGAAAAGAAAAAAAAGTGGTATGAGTGTCAGTAAATTGATATTTGTTTTTAAGATTTAAAGTAAATTAATTTTGTTTGAAAGATTTTTGATTTTCTTTTTGATTTGTTATCATAGACCTTGAGATAAGTGGTGTTGTAGCAAACTAGCCTGGGGGGGCGGGCAACACTATTTTCTTTTCTTTTTGAAATGGGATCTCACTATGTTGCCCAGGCTGGTCTTGAACTCCTAGGTTCAAGGAGTCCTCCAACTTCTGCCTCCCGAGTAGCTGGGACTACAGGCGTAAGCCTCAATGCCTGGCTTAATGCTATTTTCAAGAATAGATTTTATGGGTGTGTATATCCATGTTCACTTACTCAATTCAAGATTATTAGTTTTTAATTTTAATTCTCAAATTCTTTTTTTTCTGCTTAATATATTTGGATTTTTCTCTATTAGGTCATATTACTTTTGTTTATTATGAAAGTAATATATGCTCATTTTAGAAGACTAGGAAAATAAAAAAGAACGTATATTATCCCACAACTCATAGATACCACTGTTAACATGTTGCTCTATTTTCTTGTCATTCAAAATCCTTCAAAAATTATTATTTTTTTTTGGTGGTTTTTTTTTTTTTTTTTTTTGAGACAGAGTCTCGCTTTATTGCCCGGGCTAGAGTGAGTGCCGTGGCATCAGCCTAGCTCACAGCAACCTCAAACTCCTGGGCTCAAGCGATCCTACTGCCTCAGCCTCCCGAGTAGCTGGGACTACAGGCATGTGCCACCATGCCCGGCTAATTTTTTCTATATATATTTTAGTTGGCCAGATAATTTCTTTCTATTTTTTTAGTAGAGACGGGGTCTCGCTCTTGCTCAGGCTGGTCTCGAACTCCTGACTTTGAGCGATACACCCGCCTCGGCCTCCCAGAGTGCTGGGATTACAGGCGTGAGCCACCGCACCCAGCCTCAAAAATTATTTTTAATAATACACAATATTCTAACCTAACTTATTTAACCATTCCCCTGTTGCTGGACTAGATTGTTTCTACATTTTTACAGATATAAAAAGACTTTTTTATGAATATCCTTAAATGTAAATTCAAGATTATTGGTTTTTAATTGTAATTCTGCTGAAATTAAGATTTAGAGATTTTAGTGGTTAGGTGTATTTCTAAATATGCCCCCTTTTTTTATTTTTGGTAATTTCTTATGTAACTTCCTACCCTTTTAGGTACTCTTTTTTTCTTGATGCTAACTCTGGCCATCTCATTTCTATAAGTGTCCAACTGATTCTAGATGTTCCTCCTTTATAAGGACTTTTTATATGTGGTAAAATGTTTGTCTTGTATCTCATCCCCTCTCAAGGCTCAAGATGTTAACTGGTTAATCTGATGAACTAGTTGATGCTTATGGAAGAGGCTCCCAGATAATTGGTACTTAATCTTGTCTCCTGAGATAGTGGCCTTTTTGGTTAAGTCATTAGTGACTTGGATAGAGATTCTAGCCAGGTAAGAAAGGAAGGGCTGTGCTGTAAGATACTGATTACTCTCCATTTTTCTTTTCTGCTGCTTCAATCTTCTCTGTAATATCTTAGAATCTTCAGGCTTCCCTATTTCCTTCAGAATGGTTGAGATGGAAAACTGTATATAATCAGAGGAAATATGATATGTGATATTATATGATATAAAATGATATGATATAAATAATAGTTTATATGATATAACAACATTAAAAGGCAAGGTAATCTTGGTCATATTTTCATTCTTTAATACCTAGGCCTTCTCTACCTATTATAAGGATCTGTAGGACCTAGAGATAGAACATGATGTGGTGTTAATTCCATAGGGCTGGGCATGGGCAGGCCCGGGTTCTAATCTATCACTGCCTATAGTTATTGTGGAACTGGGGGCGAGTCACTCCAATCCTCTGGTCTTCCACTTCCTTACCTGTAAAATGAATGTAAAGGAACTTTAAGGTCCCTGCTTTCTCTAAGAGTATCAGCTCTGATCCCAAAAATCATATCATTTAGGGTTACTCAGGGTGGCATTATTGGGACTTTGTTGATATGGACATGCTAACTGCTTTTCCTTGTATTTTTTAAAAGCTGTTTTGATATTTAAAAGCAGGATGGTGAAATTCCATTTATTAAATCCTTTTAAACACATAAATAAAATGTCTGTGCCCTCTTACAGTGGCAGCTGAATCCATCAGGAGCTTATGGTCTTGAACAAAATGAGCCTGGAAAGAGAGAAAGTAAGTATTTACAAATCCCACGTTGACATTAACTTTGTTGCTGAGGAGAAAGGATACATGATGATTTTAATGATCTGGTGATGGAAATTGTGGTGTTAATAGATGGAGAATATTCTTTTTGCAGGTTAAATTTTTGCCATTCAATTTGTTCATAAACATCTACCATATGTTAAGTGCTATGAAAAGTGCTGATTACTAATTACTCCTGTAGAAACTACAGTTTAATACAAATAATTATGTACAAATTAAATGTATATGAAACAGTAGACAACAATGCTTTTCTATACCAAAACAAAAGCTTCTTGGGCAGTAAGAAAGGAAAAATATGTATAATTAGTATGGATGGATCTATGACCAAATGATGAATATAGATACATTCTTCTAGGGTAAAGCCACATTTGCCCAGATTGGTCAGAGAATGGAAACATCCTGGTTACTTAAATAATCTGGTTAAGAATCATCACGGCTACCATATATGAATTACTAGTTTTCAAAACTTTATTATCTGCATACTAACAGATATTTTGAATGCAATATAATCTTTGGGAAATTTTACAATTCCTTAGGCACATAATTTTGGACATTAGTGCTATAATAATATTTAAAAATAGTAGCTATGTTATCTGATTGTTTGGATTCTAGGTTAATGGAAGTTTACTATAAGTTTTCTTGATAATAACAATGTAATTTTTTTTTCTTTTTTTGAGACAGAGTCTCACTGTGTTGCCCAGGCTAGAGTGCCATGGCGTCAGCCTAGCTCACAGCAACCTCAAACTCCTGAGCTCAAGCGATCCTACTGCCTCAGCTTCCCTAGTAGCTGGGACTACAGGCATGCACCACCATGCCCAGCTAATTTTTTCTATATATTTTTAGTAGAGACAGGATCTCGCTCTTGCTCAGTCTGGTCTCGAACTTCTGAGCTCCAATGATCCTCCCGCCTCAGCCTCCCAGAGTGCTAGGGTTACAAGGCGTGAGCCACCACTCTCGGCCAAATTTACCCTTTTAAAGTATAGAATTCAGTGGCGTTTAGTGAGTGGTGCAACCCTCACCACAACCTAATTTCAGAACATTTTCATCATCTTAGAAAGGAACCTCATGCCCATTTGCAGTCACTGCCATTCTCCCCAACCCCCAGCCCTAGGCAACTACTCTTTAGGTTTTTATGGATTCTTCTGTTCTGGCCATTTCATACAAATGGAAGCATACAGCGTGTGGTTCCTTTCCAAGTTTTGATACAGTTGAGAAATAGAAACAGGACTCAACAGATGAATGTCGAAACACCAGCTTTGTTGCTAGACTGGGGCTTGACCTTTGGCCAAATTAGTCTGTCAACTCAGCGGGGACTTGCTGCTGGATACCCTCACAGTGTCAGAGGAAGGGACAGAAAACAGAAGGGAGACAGGCAGCGTGACTGACTACTTTCAAGTGCTCTTCCACCACATAGAACCAGAGCCCAAATAAGCCATAACAAGCATTCTTTGTACAGAGTCACAGGGCATTCAAGAAAATCAAGCAAATGCCCAGGAACCACCCATATTGCCCTCAAAAAAAAAAAAAAAAATTGAGATAAGAGGATGAAACATTTTGTAAGAATCTGAATAGGAACAGTAAGCAAACACAAAGCCAGAGTTGCCTTGGGGACAAATGTCTATATAATCTGGGCCCTGGAGAGTAAGGTCTGGAGTCTGCTGCAAGGTGGGTGATCGAAGCTAAGGCTCCTACATGAAGCTGGAGGTGCTCAAAGGAAGCTAAAATGCTCCCACTCAGGTGCACCTTCTGCCTCCTGGCAGAGGCAAGTGCAAATTCTCTCAGGCCCACAGGATATAATAAAACATGAGTTCATAATTGAAAAATCACCAAACACAGAAGAAAATATACCACTGTGAGTGAGAGTGAACAGAAACAACAAACAGCATATTTAGATTCCCAAGGACTTCATGTTTTGGAGTTATCAAATAGAGCCATGGTCCCCAACTGCTGGGCTGCGGACGGGTACCATTCTGCGGCCTGTTAGGAACTGGGCTGCACAGCAGGAGGTGAGCGGCAAGCAAGTGAGGGAAGCTTCATCTGTATTTACAGCCGCTCCCCATCACGGGCATTGGAGGCTGCATAGAAAAATTGTCCTCCATGAAACTGGTCCCTGGTGCCAAAAAGGTTGGGGATCACCAAAATGGTATAAAATGTTTAAGAAGTAAAAGATGCCATTGAAAAATTGAGCAAAGAACAAGCCATTATAAAAAATGACCAGGCAGCTAGGCACAATGGCTCATGCCTATAATCCTAGCACTCAAGGAGGGCTAGGCAGGAGGAATGCTTGAGCCCAGGAGTTCAAGACCAGCCTGAGCAACAGCAAGACCCCATTTCTACTACAAATAGAAAAAATTAGCTGGATATGGTGGTACGCACCTGTAGTCCCAGCTACTCAGGAGGCTGAGGCAGGAGGATCACTTAAGCCCAGAAGAGGGAGGTTGCAGTGAGCTAGATTCTGCCACTGCACTCTAGCCTCGGCAACAGAGCAGGACCCTGTCTCCGCCACCAAAAAAAAAAAAAAAAGACCAGGCAACTTTGAAAAGAATCAGGCAGAATCTAGAGAAATGAAAAAAATATGATGGCTAAAATAAAAAACTCAGTGATAGGTTCAGCCCCTGTTTATTAATGGGCATGCTTGGTAGTTTGAGTGGCACAGTCACTAATGTGGGGCACCGAGCATCCCTGACAGGGCCGCGCACTCACAGGGGCAGGAATAGACTGTTTAATATGTGGTGCTAGGAAATGGGTTATCAAAATGATATTGAAGGCTTACCTCACATAATATGTATAAATCAGTTCCATATGAATTAAACACAAGAGGAAAAGGTAAACTTTTTTAAGTGTTAGAAGAAAATATAAAGTATCTTTATGACCTGGAGTAGAAAGGATGACTTACACAGGACACAGTTAGTGCTGACTACAGAAGAAAAGATTGAGAAATTAGAATACATTCCAATTAAGGACTTCTCTTCTCCTAAAGACATTGTATAGGAAGTGAAGAGGCCAGCCATCCACTGGAAGAGTATGTTTTCCACACATGATAATGAACTGGTTTCCATAATATGTAAAGAAGTCCTACAGATTGATAAGAAAGGAGAATTTAGTAGAGAATGGGTAAATGTTGGTATTTCACAACAGAAGAAACACATGAAAAGATGATCAAATTCATTAGTAGCCAGAGAAATGCAAATTAAGATCGCATTGAAGCAATGATTTGCAGATTAAAGTTTGTCATTACCAAGTTCCAGTGAGGATATGGATCATTAGGAACTCTTGTATGTTGCCAGTTGGAAAATTTTACAACCACCTTGGAAAACAATTTAACAATATCTTTATAAAACTGAATGTGCACATACTCCATGCCCCAGCAGTATTTCTAAGGATGTGCCCTAGAGAAACTCTTGCATATTGTATAAGAGACAAAGAGACAAAGAATGTATTGCACAATGGACTGCCACATAGTAGTGAAAGTAAACGAACTACGGCTACAGTCAAAAAAAGCCAAATAGTATATTATTTAGTATAATGGTAAAATTATTTTTAAGGAGCAATGGAATGATAAACACAAAATTCAAGATAATAGTTACCTCTGAATGGGGATGGGATGAGAGAGAGAGCACATGGGAATTGGTGATGTTCTAGTTGTTAGTTTGGGCAGTGGGTTCATTATTCCACCCCGGCCCCCACCCCACCTTATGTTAACAGTTTTATTCAGTTAGTGCAAATTTTAGGAAGATATAATCCTTTTGGGGGTAGTAGGTTCTTGAGTGTTCATTTTATTGTTAGGCTTTAGAACGCCAATATGTATTACATACATGTGCGTGTGTGTGTGTATGTGTGTGTGTGTGTGTTTCAAATATTACATAATAGGATGAGAGAGAGAGAGAGAGGAAGAGGAGGCTTTCCAGATTGACCTCTGGCAGGTGAGCTTAGCCCTGACCCCCAGGTATCTTTAGGACAAGGAAACAGCAGAGAAGAACACACAGGCTTGGAGGGCGGGCAGAACTCTCAAAAGACAGGAGCGAGGGCCAGGAGGAGACTTTTGCAGGTGGTGCACACATTCATCATCTTGACTATGGTGATGGTTTTACGGATGTGTATTTATGTCAGAACTCATCAAATTCTAGACTTTAAATATGTGCAGTTTATTGTGTATTTTAGACTCGTTAGCTTTGTTGTACAAATAAAGCTGTTAAAAACAAAAGCCAAGAAGAGGTTGAAGCCAGACTTTTCCCAGCCTGCCCCATCAGTTAAGTCTGTCTTCCTGGCAACAGAGGAGTGTTTGCATGGTGGGGAGGTCCCCGCACCCTCCCTACCCACACACGGGTCCCTTTTCCCTTTGCAGGATAGGTAGGTGCATTTTGTTTTTTTCAGCCGAATAATGGGGACTTTTAAAAAAAAAGTTTTATGAATTATTTGCCATACCCTGTTGAGTAAATCCAGTTTTTAAAAGGTTAGATACTGTATTGCCTAAGAGTGAGTTATTTAGAATCAATTCTTCACAGTTAAGAATTTGAAGATCAAATAAAGTGAATATTTCTTTAACGTAAGCATTGTTTTGCTTTTACAATCTATGTGGCTGAAACAAGTACCCATGTGTTTGAAGTGAAGTTTTCCTGACATGAAGTTATTCTTGAATGCTAGACAGAGCGTTGAGTGCCATCCCTCTGAAGGAAGAACAGCACCAGAACAAGAAGCTGTGTCTCGGAAACCACTGAGAAGGCCCGTCTACATGGGAATGAAGGACTCAAGAATTTTTTATTGCACTTCTAAAATTCAGCCTTGTTAACTCAGAAAATAAGGGTGGATTTTGCAAATAATTGAAAAGTTTTTTTAAGGACACTAATTTATTTCTAGGATATGAATAATGTAAATGAAAATATTTTTAGATTTATGTGTGTGTTTTCAGAATATAGTGGTGTGTTCTTTGATTACACTAAATGAGGTAGCAATAATTTGAGACCAATGTAATCACTAACAGGGATTGATTTCTATTTATCTTGATTTTGTATTAAATTTGAAAGGGGCTGGTACACTGGAGGTCACCCTTCTGCAGGGAATCCACACCTTTTGAGAAATACTAATTCCTTTGGATTACGAGGGTGACAATTAGTAAACTGCTCCAGGGAAATAAATGTCATCTTCTGGGAGTCAGTGTATAGCTAACCAAAAGGTCACATTTATACCCAAAGCTTTCTAGTAGTCAGAATTTACTTAATTAGGATGACTCATAAAAATAAAGTTGGTGGACTTGGTCTCCATTTTAAAAGTATATATTTTTCAATGTCAGTTTCTCTTAAATCTTTTTCAATATGTAGAACCACAATGACTTGTTGGATGAGGGTCCAGTTATATCACTGATTTGGGGTGGCAATAGGAAGAGAATATTACCCTTGAGACAGTGTTGCTATTTGATATCACTGACTCTTGAAATCACTAACAATGAACCTCAAATTTGGTTCTGATGTTAACAAAGAAGAAATATTTGAGTCTGGAATGTTGAAACTAGCCTTTTTAGAATTCCATTTATAAATGCTGCGCTGCCCCCATATAATTTTCCCTTCCATATAATTAACACAGGTAGGTTATGGCTTGACCTTAAAAATGGAGGCCTTTTATTATAAAAACAATTGCCAATCTCAAGAATACTGAAAGTCTTTTTTTTTTTTTTTTTTTTTTTTTGAGACAGAGTCTCACTCTGTTGCCCAGGCTAGAGTGAGTGCCGTGGCATCAGCCTAGCTCACAGCAACCTCAAACTCCTGAGCTCAAGCGATCCTCCTGTCTCAGCCTCCCGAGTAGCTGGGACTACAGGCATGCACCACCATGCCCGGCTAATTTTTTTTATATATATTTTTAGCTGTCCATATCATTTCTTTCTATTTTTAGTAGAGATGGGGTCTCGCTCTTGCTCAGGCTGGTCTCGAACTCCTGAGCTCAAACGATCCGCCCACCTCGGCCTCCCAGAGTGCTAGGATTACAGGCGTGAGCCACCGCGCCCGGCCTGAAAGTCTTGAAAGTAAACATTATGGTCATTTCATTTACCTTCCCAATTGCTCTATGCGGTTTCTGTTATTTTTATTTGATGAGAAACTTTTAGAAAATTAGTCCAAAGCTGAAGGTTACACGTTTTGTGCTTCCGTGGGGTTAGGGAGGGAGATGCCAAGGCCCATGGCCCACAGGCCTGGGGCGTGTTTCATGAGAAGGCTCCCATGTGGAGGTAGTCACATTTGCCTCTGCGTTTGTTCTCTTCCTTCCACGACATCATGTGGCCTCCTACCAGTTTCTCAGAATTATACTCAGGACCATCTGAATGTTGACTGCATACTTTGGCTTGGAGAGCAGCCTGCTTAGCTCCAGTGGGAGTTCAAAGTCACTTCCCCGGGCAGCTGAGAATTGCCATAATACTTTACACAGGTGTAAAGCATGGAGTGGGGAGGGTGAGGAGGGGAGGTACCCTTAGAGGTAGCTGATGCTAATTTGAAGACCCCTAGTTAAGCTGTTTTTTACTATTTATCAATATAAAAATGCTGATATTGCCTGCCTCCCCAAATTGCTTTATTATATTAACTATACATGCTTAAGTTCTTGGATTTGCTGTTTTTTAAGTATGCCGCCTACCCCAAATATTTTATAAATCAGTCAGCAAATACTATGTAAGACGCACAAGCCGGGTATACTGCCAGGTTTATGCATTTATATGTTGGGCGTTGGGATGGGATGTCAGAAGGGAGAAGCATGCAAATTGGGAAAAAACTATGATTAGAAAGTGAAAAATTGGCATTTCCATAGTACTATTAAAATGGTCATGATAATGCCATTTTTTTTTCTTCCGTACAACTGGTCAGATCTCAACAGACAATTATCGAGGGTTTACTGTGTAGCACCAGAAGGTAAACTCTATGAGGACTGGGAGATATATAGACATTTAAATATATATATTTTTTAAACTGTTGAATCCCAGTGCCTAGAGCAGTTCCTGGCACACAGCAGGCATTCTGTAAAAATTTACTGATGGACTGAGTGACTGCTGGCTAGACCCTGGGGAAGAGATGTGTAAGAAATGCTCCCTGACCTCGAGAAGCTCACAGACTAGTGGGAGATGCAAGCACGGAATTGAGCAATTAAGGAAAGCGATGCCCAGAGCGTGGTCCCGGCCCGCAGCGTCAGCGGCACCTGGCGCTCGTTAGAAACGCCTGTTCTTAGGGCCCACCTCAGGCCTGCCGAATGGAGATCGGGGCTGGGCCCAGCAAGCGGCGTTTACTCAGACCCTTCACGTGATTCTGGTGACCTTTAAGGCCGAGAATCCCCGGCGTGCATGTAACTGTAGGGACAGCGGTGTCACAAGAGGACATGCAGACGCTCTGGGGAGTCCTGGAAAGGGCCTGACGGAAGCGGAGGTGCCGAGGTAGGTCCCTAAGGAGCCCACGGGTTTGCCGAGCAGACAGCGGGGACGGGGACGAGACAAATGTCTGAGGGAAATTGGTGGAGACAGATGGTTGCTCTGGGAGCGGGAGCAAGTGGCTGGGGACGCACAGAAGGACGGCGGGGCCGCGCCCAGAGCCCACTGGGCCTGGAGAAGCTCTGGGGGGCAGGGCCGCCCGGGTCTGCTAATCCACGGGCAGGAGGCTTCACGCCTCAGCCTGAGAAACCAGAATTTGCACTTAAAAAATATAATGTCTTTCTTAATTTAAAAGATTGGGAGGATAACGGTAAATTTGTAATTTGTAAAGAATAACTCTACTGTTTGTTTACTGCCTAAGTGACGGAATAGGCTGGTGTAAGTGGCGCTGAGCATTCGCCTGCTTTCCTTCCTGCCTGTCCTGCAGAGTAGACGCAGGTTTATGTAGTTTCGTTGTGTTATTGCCAAAGCTTTTTGTTTTCTGTGTGTTTCTTCCGCAACTTACTGAGTTTGAAAATACACCTTTTACTCGTATGGCTTCCTGACTTGATGCGGTAACAGCCCTGCCTTAGGGTCTGCGGCGCGGTCTGGTTCTGACGCGCTTTAGGGCAAGTGGTGTTGAGCAGCCCATTTTGAGGAATCCTCCTATTGCCGACAGTGGCCACCTGGCATGTAGCTGAGACGGTTATTATTGTTTTTTAGGACTAAACATCATTGAATACCTTCATTTCATGCCCTTTTTAGCTTAACATTTTTATTAATATATTTTAGTACAAATAGCCACCCCATGATATCAGTATGCGTCTCTTCCTTGGGGTAAGCCCCAAAGATATTGTGTCAGAAGCGTACACATTCTCCTGCCAAGGGCTATTAAGAATTTAGATGAAGAATGCCTGAAAAAATACAGATTTTCTCAAAAACAACCTTTGGAGATAAAGAGTTAAGTTGTTGGAGATCACTATCTCAGTTGGGTGTCTACCTGTTTGTTATTTCTGATTATGTGTTTTAAGAGGTTTTAAAAATGGAATCGATTTACCAGGCTTGCCGTGTATTTTGGTCCTAGAGTCTAACTCTGATCTCTACTGGAGTTGGCCCATTAGGTGGCTTCAGGCTCAATTTTCATTCAGACCCAGCTTATTAAACGTGGGCCAGCAGCACCTCCCAGCTCTTTACCTTAGGTCTTGCCCACTGGACTCCCCCTGAGTTAATTTATGAACATCTTTGACAGGAGCTCAAAATATGAAAAGGAAAATGTCATTGATGAGGGACTGCTACAGTATTTTTTTAATGTTGTGATAATTTGAGTATAGTTTCAATGTGCAACAATCAAATTCATGGACTTTGATTTGTAATGATTATGTAAATGAGAAAGTAGTGAAGAAATATTGTCTGTATCTCTTTTTACAATGGTACCATCAAATCTGTTTTCTATATAATGGTAGAAATAACTCTTTAGTAAAGACTGGTGAGTGTACATATCTACCAACATGTGGGAGATTTGTGATTTTAATTTACCACTTAGAGTTACAGCTTTCGTTTCAGTTTGGTCAGCTTTATTTCTGAATCAATGAATGGTCCCAACTCCCTTCTTTATAAACATGAACTCTATCTTTAGTGACACTCAGATATGTAGGTGAAACTTATTGCCCCTAGTCTTCCTGAATGTCCATTTCTAACCCTCCCTAATATCTGGGGAGGAAAAAGAAAGAAGTGAGCCCATCTTGGGACAGGAGCTCATTGGTGAGTGTAGCGCAAAGGGATTTGTGAGGGAAAGCACATGTCTGTCCAGAAGGACACAGGCCAGGACTTTGCTGGAACACCTCCCCCCACCCCCATGCTTCCATCCTCAGAAACTGGGGTCCAAGCAAAGGTGAACAGGGAGAAGCCATGGTTTGTCGCAATGCTGCACCCACACCAGAGAGGCTCCGGCCCGGTGTGTATCCCCAGGGCAAAAGGCGCAGGGAGGGGGCTGCTGTGCTGTGTGGAGCCCAGGCAGCAGACTGGCCCCACCTGATGAGTGTGTGCATCGGGGTCAGACAGCTTGCAGTACTGTGCAGTCTGACGTGCACATCCCCAGAGTTTAAAAAACAGAACAGGAAGAAGAGCTACGCCAGAAGATGCGCACGTGCTGCTGTGTGTGTGCTGTGAAGTGCCAAGAAAGGGAAACTAATGCGCCGTGAGGCTTCTGCATAGCAGATCCTAACTCTGGCCAACTTGGTTTCATCCACCATGATGACCAGCAGCGATGCGCTGGGGTCTGTATTTGCACTGCCACGACTCCTTAACAAACCGTGAGCCAGGCACTCTGAGGGGGGCGCTTCCAGTGGTGAGGGAACCCAGACACAAACCCTGCCCTGGTGGAGCTTAGAGTCTAGTTGGGGAGATGGACAGACATCAGATATTCATGAAAATGAAGAGAGAGAGCTACAGTGAAGAGAACTGGTCTCCCAACAAAAACAGGCACCTATCACTCCACTTCAAACAGATGTCCGCTACTGTTATAATCATGAGGTTACCACAGGCTGTACTCAGTGCATCCAGAAAGTTGTACTGGTTTAAGTTTTGTGGGAGTGTTTTGTTTTTTTGTTTTTGATGCAGAGTCTTGCTCTGTCTCCCAGGCTAGAGTGCAATGGCGTCATCATAGCTCACAGCAACCTCAAACACCTGGGCTCAAGTGGATCCTCTTGCCTCAGCCTCCCGAGTAGCTGGGACTACAGGTGTGCACCACCAATGCCCAGCTAATTTTTCTATTTTTAGTGGCGATGCGGTCTCACTCTTGCTCAGGCCTCAGCCTCCCAGAGTGCTAGGATGACTGGCATGAGCCACCATGCCTGGCCTAGTTTGGGTTTTTTAAAAAAAAATCCTACGTGCTTAAGCAGGAAATATTTTGGAAACCTCTGAAAGGAGAGAACAATGACATTAAAAATGCAAAGAGTTCTCTCAAACATGAGTTTCTGTTGACCAGGAATTTCACCATTCTTGGCTCCCTTGGATGCTGAAACGGCTTATGAACGGACACATTCTGCTGAGCTGAACAGGCTTTAGTGTAATCTGATGAAGCACCCATATGCTAGTGGGAGTACTGATGTAAAGAAGTGTTTATTTTACCAAAAAAGCATAAGTTTCCACGGAGGGGCAAAGGGGGGATGATTTCAGTTATCTATTGCTACATGACAAACTACCCCCAAAAATTTAGTGGCAAGACAGCAACTCTTTTATTTTCATGATTCTGTGGGCCAGGAGTTTGGATAGGACTCAGCTGGGCAGCTCAGCTCCCTGTGGTGCCGGCTGGGGCCACTCATGACTGTGTGCGCTGGGGGTTCAGCTGAGAGTGGAGTTCAGCTGTGCCCCACTGGGCACTGGGACACAGAGGCTGGACTGTCCAAGAGGCTTCACTCAGGTTTCTGGTGCTCAGCTTGGATGGCTGAAACAGACGGGGGCTGGCCGGGTCTTTCCAGCAGGGGGGTCAGACCTCTTAACTTGGCGGCTCAGGACTCTGGAAGTGAGTGCTCCCAGAGGACAAGCCCAGTGTCCACGGCCCCCGACCCTGTCCCCCTTGCATCACGCTGGCTAACGGCTCATTGGCCAATGGTAGCTGTAGGCCACACCCGGTGTCCATGTGGAGGGGCCTGCACAGGGCATGAAGCCGGGAGATGTAGTTCCCCGGGGACCATGACAGTAATAGCCCACCACAGGGATTGAGCAGACCACTGAGGTTAATGCCACTGAGAGTGGGGCCACTTGCCCTGGCCCCTGAGCAAAGTTCTAGCCCCAAGACCCCTACTTCCCAGCTAACATGGTGCCTCCAAAAGGGTAGATACCTCTTTTTACAATCTAGAATAGTCAATGGTTTATGTACCTGACAACCTTTTCATAGCCCATTACCCAATGATCATGTGTTTTTGTGACTTTCTGATAAAACTTTGAGTATGATTTTACTATTTAAATGGACCGTAATGTTTTGCTGTTGTCGCTTTTCTTGTTTAATCATATCTAAGATTTTTCTGAAGTCAAATACTTTTTCAGTAAGGGCAATGAGGTGTTGGCAAAAAAGGTGTGCGTGGGGGGTGGCAGGGTGCTGGTTATATTTGCTAAAACCTGGACATGCATTTCCCCAAAGATTAGAACTCTGAATCCACCTAGTGCAGTGTTTGTCCACAGGAGCACTGTTAGCATTTTGAGTGCGATCATTTTCCATTGTTTAGGGCTGGCCTGAGCGTTGCCAGAGGTGTAGCATCCCTGGCCCATGCCCACCAAAGGCCATTTGAGTCATCCAGAAATTTTGACAACAGAACTCACCCTGGGGGCTGGGATGAGGGGCTTTCCTTTGTTGAGCGCCACTGATCAACCCAACCACTGTGGGGGTTGCATCTCCTCTCTGACTCTCCTCCAAAGAGAACAGTCACCCAGGCTCTGCTCCAGCACCTGCAGCGACCAAGAAATCACCACCTCCTAAAGCCACATTTGGACGGTCCTCATTATTAAAATGTTATTTTTATGGAACAAACTCTTCCCCCACCACTGCCCGCATTTCTATCATGAGTCCTTGGTCTATAACACAGACCTCTTTGTGTCCGCCCTCTGCCTCATGAATGCCCTCCAGGACTTGAAAATAGCATTGTGTTCCCAAGGTCCCATGACGGCCTCCCACCTCTCCCGGAAACTTACTGTGTCGATATATATAGGTTTGCATTTTATAGTGAAGCGCTTTTTATGTTGCCACATTTAATTTTCACACCATGAAGTAGGATTACCATTTCCACTTTCCAGGTAATGAAACGGAGTCTCAGGTTAAACGATGTAGCCAAGGCTGCTCTGCTAGTAACTGGCAGCACCAGCACACAAACCTGCTCCTTGTGTTCCAAACACAATGCCTTTGCCCATTTTCCCAATATTCACACATTTTGTCCAGCCTCTCCCTCTCTGACGTCATCTTTCCATCTGTACCTCTGCTTGGCTCCCATGGTAGAAGGCACTAATGGCCCATTTTTCATCCTTTACCAAACGGCTCTGTGAGTCCCTCCCAGCAACAGGTGGAGTGGATTTCCCCACCCTCGACTGTGGCTTGGAAATGTCCTTGTGCCAGTTCTGACATTAGGCCTCGAGAAGCCTGAGTGCTTCCACTCACTCTTTTGTGATTCTGCCATCACCAGACACAGGGAGCAGAGCCACCCTGGCCAGCCCAGCCTGGATCAGGTGACCCCAAGCCAACCCGCAGACTTGTGAGAACAACCATTGGCTTTATTAAAGTTATTGCATTTCAGGGGACTTGTTATGCAGCGGTTGCTAAACGATGCATTTCCCAAACTTTGCAAAAACACAGACTTCCCTGCACCCTGGGATTCCTTTCCCCACGGTACCTGAAGCCTGTACTAGTTTTCTCAACATCCTCATCTGTCATTATTCCAGGAACCCCCGCTGTCTTCCCGCCCACCCTGCCAGGGAAAAGTGCATTCCACTCCTAGTGGCAAACCCTACTGTCCCTACTGCCATCTGTGGCTGGATCAGCCTGTCCTAAGACGCTCCTTTGGCTTTCATGACATCACCTTCTTGGGGATATCCTTGGCCCCAGCCTGTTTCTGGGCTTCTCCTCTCTCCCCTCCTCCCAGGATCTCTCTCGTGCCCTCCCTGCCTCCTACTTTGCTTCCTTCTCTCCGGGGACCCCATCCCCTCCCATGATCTCAAGCGCCACCAGAGTGCTGCCAACTGTCCCCAACCCATGACTCTTCCCAGTTGCAGTTGTGTCCCCTCGACAGCCCCCCCCCCACCCCGGGGGTGCTGCTGCTTTTCTGCAGGGAATGATGGAGTGGGGGAAAGACCGGTGTGGGGGACAGAGTGGCCAGGGCTCCAGACGGGAAGCTATTGCGAGCGCAGCTGGGGCGCCAGAAATCCTTGTCTGAGCACTCATGCTCGGGCAGAGGACTTCACACATGCCCTTGCTAAATCCAGCCCCGGTTAGATGCAGCCCAGCACCGCAGCCTGCCCCTCTCCTTGTTAGTTTTGTTCTATCCACCGGTCAGGCATCCCTGTCAGACTCAAGTCACTCAGTCACTTGATCAGTGGCGCTTCCGTCCCATCCAAGACACTGATGTTGAATTAGAAAGGGCCCGACAGGAAAAATACAATAAAGACGTTATTTGTTTTAGCCACCAGAGGGCTGCATGGCCCAGAAATTGATTCAGATGCTGCTTCGAAGTGAAATTAGAATTTGAGCATTGCTGGATTCGAGGGGCTTTGGAGTCAGGGGTGGGGTGGGGTGGAGGGGGCGCAGAAGGAAAGTAGGCACACTGGGGACAGCAGGCGGTTGTAGCATGGGCCGCAAGGAGAGAGAGAGTGAAACCACCAAGGGCCTTGGGAGCACTTCTGAGGAGCAATGGGGAGCTATAGGGGATTTTAAGAAAGAGGGTGGAGTCTCGGGAGACGATTGATTGGCAGGCGTGGGGGGCGCGGGAGGGAGGCCGCAGGGTGAAGCTGGGAGATGCGATGGAGAGAAAGACGCAAGAGAAATTGTCGTTCATAAAGAATGAGTCACGTGTTCACTCAAAAATACCAGTAGAGCATTTGTTCATGAAGAAAGACCCTGCCCTGCACCCCAGCGCACGGCGGCGGGCGTCGCGGGGGCGGCCCCTGCGCGGGGTCCGGGGAGCCCGGGAGGGGGGATTTTAGCTGACAGGAAGGACGAGAAGCAGCAGCAGCGGGTGCAGGACGCGGGGTAGACGGGTCCTTGGCGGGGCAGAGCCTTTCTGTGGGGACTGAGGCCCCAGTGGGCGCGGGACAGCGGAGCCACATGCTGCAGGCTTTGAGGACCGTGGTCGGGGCTTTGGATTCGGGTCTGAGTGTTGGGGAGGCCAGTGGAGGGTTTGGGGCGGGGGAGAACGGTGTCCGGGTCTGTCCCGTGAAAAGATCACTTGGGACTTGTGCGGAGACGGGTGCAGTCTGGTGCACACGCAGAGCTGCTCGCACGTGGCCTGTGTCGCAGAAGTGCCCATGGGTCGGCTGCAGGTGGGAGGCAAAGAGAAGACTTACACGCGACTTCTGTGTTTGCCGTCGCCGGCGGGGCGGGGCAGCGGGTGTCGCAAAGGCAGGGAGTCACGCGTCCCCTGCAGGGCACGCGACGAGCGGGCAAGGGCTCGAGTGGGCTCGGACACCCGACGTCCGCCTGGAGCCGCAGAGCTGGGCGCCACCCGCCCGCCACAGGGCACGGACAGGAAGCCCCGCAAGGAGCCGGGGATGTGCGGGGCAGCGTGCTGGGCTCCAGAAGGCCCAGGAGGCAGGACCCGGCGCAGTGAGGTTCCTGGGCTGCTGGGGGAGGAGCTCCTTTCCCAGGCCCTTGCTAGGGAGGGGACTGCAGCCAGGCTGAGGAGGAGTTGGGTCTGCAGGGACAGAGCCTGGCCCCAGTGCCACGAGAGGCCAGGGTCAGGTTCTGAGCCTCCCGTAACAGTGAAGTTGTGAGCGGATCTGTTGTGCTTTACATGCCCTGCATGTCTCATCCAGGTGCCTGCTCCCTGGCTTCAGGTAACGTGCTGTGCCTGGATTCAGACGGGCACAGTAAATAGACAACTGAACAAAGCCACTCTGCTTGGAAATGGTCCCTGGTCAAGGTGAAGGGCACGCCTGGTGCTGCCAGATGCCGCGGGGCAGCTGTGGGCACGCCCACCTCCTTCCTCCCACACCCTCAGCAGCACAGAGTCTCATTCATCCAGGCAGGGCAGGTCACAGCTATGTGAATGTCACGCTCAGTGCCTGGAGAAAGGGCAGAGGCCTTTTTCCCCACGGAAGGAGCAAGCCTGCAGTTAGGGCCTCGGCCCCCCCAGCCCCCCAGAGTCTTGGGATTATACAAGCATCGTCTGTCCCTGATGCTGGGGTACTGGCCAGGACCTCCTGGTGGGGTGACACAGCGATGCCCTGGCCTAGAGGTCAACCACTACTTTGTCCCAGTGGCACTTTTTTTTTTTTTTTTTTTTTTTGAGACAGAGTCTCGCTCTGTTGCCCAGGCTAGAGTGCCGTGGCGTCAGCCTAGCTCACAGCAACCTCAAACTCCTGGGCTCAAGGGATCCTTCTGCCTCAGCCTCCCGAGTAGCTGGGACTACAGGCATGTGCCACCATGCCTGGCTAATTTTTTCTATATATTAGTTGTCCAGATAATTTCTTTCTATTTTTAGGAAAGACGGGGGTTTCGCTCTTGCTCAGGCTGGTCTCGAACTCCTGAGCTCAAAGGATCCACCCACCTCGGCCTCCCAGAGTGCTAGGATTATAGGCGGGAGCCGCTGGGCCCAGCCAATGATAAAGTATTATGTATATCGCCACATGTTCTCTCGAAAGAGCCCTATGATCACAGTGTTTTATAGTAACATAGATGGTTCTCATTGAAGTGATTAAATCACATCTATATTACATTAATTTTTTTTTTTTTTTTTGAGACAGAGTCTCACTTTGTTGCCCAGGCTAGGGTGAGTGCCGTGGCATCAGCCTAGCTCACAGCAACCTCAAACTCCTGGGCTTAAGCGATCCTACTGCCTCAGCCTCCCCAGTAGCTGGGACTACAGGCATGCGCCACCATGCCCAGCTAATTTTTCTATACATATTTTTAGTTGGCCAGATAATTTCTTTCTATTTTAGTAGAGACGGGGTCTTGCTCTTGCTCAGGCTGGTCTTGAACTCCTGACCTGGAGCGATCCACCCGCCTCGGCCTCCCAGAGTGCTAGGATTACAGGTGTGAGCCACGGCGCCCGGCTTATATTACATTAATTGATGGCAAAGGGGTTGTGACTTTTCGTGTTTTGATGGTGGCTTTTAGGGTACTGTACCTGTACATCCTTCTCTCTGAGGGAGCGATGAGGGAGGAGGTGACCCCCGGCCAGTGTGGGATGTACACTCATCACAAATTCCAGTCTCTCAGCACCCCTGTGGCTCTGGGCCACTGGGGAATGGGGAAGTGAATGGCTGGGCAGCAACCGCTCCTATCAGGAAATCTAAGTTAATATTATGTCCAACTAAAAAAACCAAGCCAAGAAAACAAAGGCAGAGGAGGAGGTGCAGTCTGAAATCAATGCCTATGTCCAGTCAAGGGATTGCTTAAAATGATAAAGAAATTCAAGATCGAATGCCCCTACCCTACACAGGGGTCTAATTCGATCTTCCAAACTTCAGACAACCCAGACGAGTAAAGCGACCCCCCCCCTTGAATGAATCTAGCTTGTGAAATCTTTCGGCTGAGTCATCCTTTCAGCACTGGCATCCAGGGTTCCCTGTTGCAAGGGGGCCTGTGAGGAAATGAAGTGTCTGCCCTCAGGCTGGAGAGCTGAAGGGCAGGCCTGACCTCGCAGCCTGGTTTCCAAAGCCATGGACTTGGGGTCAGCACTGGCTCCGCAGCTGCTGGCTGTCTGATCCGGAGCACGTTTCTCACCCTTTCTGTGGCTCAGCGTCCCTCCGTCCCTCCGTCCTGCGGCTGCCTGAGTGAGATGCCCGGCTTGGTGCCCGCCAGGCTGAGCGCTCGGTTGTTTGCTCTGCTTTAGTTACGGCAGCTACATAGCAGCACTTCCCATGTTTCCAAAACAAAATCACAACCTTGTTCACATCCATCTTCAATCTTCTTAGGCAGACCAAGTCTAGCTTTTCAAGGTCACCTTTATAGTATGTTTCGGATCTTATCCCACCCGGTGCACCCTCACTAGAATACCCAAAACCTGGGAAGAACAATCCATGAAAAGGTGATCATTCATGCCATATGTAACAATATTCTTTTGGATAAAATGATAAACAAGTAAAAAACACAAAAATCTTAATTTCCTCTAATATAATAGACTAGGAAGATCTGTACATCTATTTCGAAACAACTATCTTTTCACATTAAAAACAATTCTAGGGGCCGGGCACGGTGGCTCATGCCTGTAATCCTAGCACTCTGGGAGGCCGAGGTGGGTGGATCATTTGAACTGAGGAGTTCGAACCAGCCTGAGCAAGAGCGAGACCCTGTCTCTACTGAAAAAATAGAAAGAAATTAGCTGGACAACTAAAAATATATTGAAAAAATTAGCTGGGCATGGTGGTACATGCCTGTAGTCCCAGCTACTCAGGAGGCTGAGGCAGAAGGATTGCTTGAGCCCAGGAGTTTGAGGCTGCTGTGAGCTAGGCTGATACCATGGCACTCTAGCTCGGGCAACAGAGTGAGACTCTGTCTCAAAAAAAAAAAAAAAAAAAAAAATTCTAGGGATTTCTAAATTTCATTTTCCTCCACCTTATTACAATCACTCTCAGTCCTGTGTAATTTCCAGAATGCACTATGGCTTGCAGCAGCTGCGTCTCAGGGGACATGCAGACAGACAAACCAATGCGGCTAGTGATGGGGCTGCAGAAAGCTCACAGCCCATCCCTGGGCATCCTGACTGGTGTCTCAGAGCCAGCCATGGATGGGAACCCATGAGGCTGGGAGTCCAGAACATTTACAAGGGGCGTGTGCTCCCGAGTCTTTCTCCAGGAGTAATCCTAACACTTAGCTAAGCAGACGCCTGGCTCCAGCCGGCAGCTCGGCCAAGAACATTATGATCTCTGTCCCAGCTGGCCTCACGCTAGGACCTTCACAAGCAGCAGTGGGGGGGAGTCCCACATGGTTTCCGACACCCTGGACCATCCCTAGCTCACAGCCTTGAGGATGAAGGAGGGAAAGAGAACAGGAATTTGGCCTCAGGCCACCATGGACTTGTGTCTAGGGTAGCCCATGCTAGGTCTGGGATTGTTAAACTGCTCAGCACTTCAATGTCCTCAAATATAAAACAGGAACGACTCCCATCTGTGGGGAGGTCACTAGTGGGATGTGTAGATGGAGTGCCCGGCAGGCAGTGGCAGTCAGCATGGTGGGACGTGGACAGGGTGGCTGGTCGGTGGAGCTCATGAGCAGTGCTGGGGCCTCGGTGCAGCTTTAGTGCCCTCCAGCCCAGGGCTGTCCCTGTCTGGAGCTGTGACAAGAACACAGCCACATGACATGCAGAGGAATGAAACCAACAAAGGAGTGTGTGGTTCCTTTCATTTAGTCAGTCTTTATTTGAACGTGTGCTTTTGAAATAGCTTATTAAATATGACCTTTTCAAAATTCAATTCTCACAATATTTACAGTGAACTCTGTGCAAACATATTTTGACTATGAACTTCCTGCTCCCTCTTTCGCATTAATAATTTACAAATTCGTATCACAACAAAACCCAAGACTCTAGTTTTCTGTTTGACAGGCACCGAGCTGGGATAATGGGTTGCTAGGAAAGAGATAATTCAAGCCCAAGGGAGATAAAATAGGTTTTCTTTATCAAAAAAGAATTGTAATAGGGCCTTGCTTTCCAATTGAAAACATATGTCCCATGATGTTGTAGAACAGGATTAAGCGACCAAATAAATTTCTAATGGTTATTTCACCTTCATTTTTTTATATTTACACTCATCTCTTTTAATCAAATAAGCAAAACCAGAAAAGTCAAATTCTAAGGGACTCTGGAATGTCAGAGAATGTGATTAATATAAAAATAATCTGACTTCAGTGACTAAGAGCAGTGCACAGGCCGGCAGGGGCTGCTGGCTGGTCCTTCCACGCTGGCGTTGGCCCGAGCTGCTACGAGGAGGTGTGGCAGGTCCCATGTCCCTTGTCTCAGGATTCCACGTTGCACACGGAAGAAACACACACCTGCACCCTGGCCAAGCAGGGCGATGCCCTGCTAGGTAATTCTTCTGGTACAAAATCTACAAAGAGCACAGATTCTGGACAACACATTTCTCCTCCCCTCTCTGGGCAGAGAAGTATGTGGCTAAAGAAAAAGAACGCAATACCTAAGTACTGTAAAAAGCAAAGGTTCCTCTGGAAGTCAACAACTTAAGATTTAGAAATGGAATTATAAAAAATACAGGTTAGCAATTGTACCTTTACTGTCTTGTAAAATATAGCTTTAAAATTCCATTTTATATGCATGATGTTTGAAAACCATAGCTTTTTAGAAGTTTTTTGGTTCCATGTCTTTTTTTAAGGAACACAAATTAACTCCTTAGGCATCCTAGTATGCAAGAGAACATCTGAGATCAACATTTTGCAGGTTTTCTACCTTTTCACTGAAGGCGTTGATGGGCAGTTACAGAATGACAGTAGAAAATAAACTGGAAAAAAAAAAAAGAATTTTTAGTGATATGAGAATTTTTTCATTCATTTAATCATTTCCCCTTGCAAGGGTGAGGTCCTCCTATTGATAAAGTTCTCCTACTAAGAGACCCTTTGGACCCATGGCTTTGTGCCCGCTGGCATCCCACTTAACGATTCCCACCCTAAAACATACATGTTCAGCATGGAGCATTCTTCCTGTGATGACAATTATGAATGAAATATTCAGACATTCACTGACCCTCTAGAAGTCAACACGGAACAGCAGTGACTCTATCTAGAACCATCTGTTAGCAGCTGTCCTGCACCCATGGGCAGGACACACCCATGGGTGCTCTATGCCCCGTGACCCTCGTTGATCATCCTGTGCCTCCTCAGTTGCTCCCATGCTAACCCGACCTCGGGGTGCGGGCTGAACAGCTCCGCTGGGACAGGCATGGGGCATGGGCGAGCAGAGGAGGCTGAGCTGGGTGGTGGCATTTCCTCCCCAGCAGGTACAGACCCACTAATAGTCCAGAGATAGCAGGAAGGGACAAAAGGATACTGAAAACAATAACCTTATTTTCGGGGATCTTTCAGTGCCTTAAGCAATCTGTCTACCTACAGACGGGCACAGCATTTTTGTACCCTGGCCCCTTCCCAGTTCTCCCCGGAGGACTCGGTGGTGCCCATCATCTGAGCTCCTCCTTGGTGGCTCATAGTGACCAAGGGCTTGCACTTGCAAGTTATAACTGCTTTTACCAACATCTAATACAAAGGCTCTGATTTCACATAAATAATCACAGACTTGATCAAAATGAATATATTATTCTAGGTTAATTTTTTTCCATTTGAATGTTTATATTCCATCTACCCTGAACAACTGATTGAGAAAAAATAGGGCCCTCCAAAACCTTCCCCAGAATGACGACTTTTTGAAATGACACTTATTGTACAACTGGACAAATAAGACAAATGACCGTGGCAGGAAACGGTGAGATCTTCAAGGGGCTGTTTTCTTCAAGTCTCTGATCTGTTTAATCAAGTAGTTCTTCTCATCAGTGAACTGCTCATCGTCTGTCCTTTCTTTTTGGAAGCTGCTCAGAAACTCAATCAGTTTGGGCTGATTTTTTAATAGAATCTCCACAATAGGCTGTGTCTTGTGAGGACTGGCCACAAACACCTGAAACAAAAAGAAACAAATACCTAGGACAGGAGCACAGACCAGGGACCCCACGATGCTGCTCATTTTGTGCGTGGCTTATGTATTAATATACAGACAGCCCCTGGAGCTACTGCTCACTGAGGATCAATGCAGGCACGTGCCACATAACACTTCAGTCAATGACAGACCACACATGAGACGGTGGTCCCATAAGATTATCATAGAGCTGAAAATTTTCCATTGACTAGTAATGTTGTGGCCGTTGTACCACTGCAGTGCGACACATCACGTGTTTGTGGCGACGCTGGTGTAAACCGACCCACTGCGCTGCCAGTCGTATGTACGTCCAGTCGTATCTAAGTCTAGCACAGGCAATTATGTGCAGCACATAATACTTGACGGTGGTAATAAACACTGTTACTGGTTTATGTATTTACTAGATTATAATTTTTATTGTTATTTTAGTGTACGCCTACTTATATAAAAAAGTTAACTATAAAACAGCCTCAGAAGAGTCCTTCAGGAGATATGAAGAAGGCCTCCTTATCACAGGAGACGACAGCTCTATGTGTGTTTTTGCCCCTGAAGACCTTCCAGTGGCACAAGATATGGAGGAGGAAGACAGTGATATTGATGATCCTGACCCTGTGTAGGCCTAGGCAGGCTAATGTGTGTTTGTTTGTGTCTTAGTTTATAACCAAAAAAGTTTAAAAAGTAAAACAAACAAACAAAAAAAAAACAACCCTGCTGATACCTTGATGTTGGACTTCTGGCCTCCAGAACTGAAAGAGAATAAATTTCTGTTGTTTTAAGCCACTCAGTCTTTGATACTTTGTTATGGCGGCCCTAGAAACCTAACACGAGTCTACCACACTAATCGAATGCAGGAAAACCACACAATCTTCTTAATTGATGCAGAAACAGGATTTGATAAAATTCAATACCATTTCATGATAAAAACGTTCAATATGGGACAAGTGGATATCCAGATGCAAAAGAATGAAGTTGAGTCCTTATACTGCAAATAAAAATTAACTCAAATTCAATCAAAGACATAAACATAAGGGCTAATAAAACTTTCAGAGGAAAATATGGGGTACATCTTCATGATCTTGGATTTGGCAATGGTTTCTTAGATATGACACCAAAAACACAAGCAACAAAAGAAAAACGGATACACTGAAGTTCATCAAAACTTAAAACTAGGCTGGGCACGGTGGTTCACGCCTGTAATCTTAGCACTCTGGGAGGCCGAGGCGGGAGGATCACTCCAGGTCAGGAGTTTGAGACCAGCCTGAGCAAGAGCGAGACCCTGTCTGTACTAAAAATAGAAAGAAATTATATGGACAGCTAAAAATATATATAGAAAAAAACATTAGCCGGGCATGGTGGCACATGCCTGTAGTCCCAGCTACTTGGGAGGCTGAGGCAGGAGGATCGCTTGAGCCCAGGAGTTTGAGGTTGCTGTGAGCTAGGCTGACGCCACAGCACTCTAGCCAGAGCAAAAGGGCGAGAACTCTGTCTCCAAAAAAAAAAGAGAAAGTGAAAAGAAAACACAGAATGGGAGAAAACATTTGCAAATCACATACCGAATCAGTGTCTTATACCTAGGATATGTAAAGAACTATTACAACTCAACATCAAAACACCAAACAAGGCCGGGCGCGGTGGCTCACGTCTGTAATCCTAGCACTCTGGGAGGCCGAGGTGGGCGGATCGTTTGAGCTCAGGAGTTCGAGACCAGCCTGAGCAAGAGCGAGACCCCATCTCTACTAAAAATAGAAAGAAATTATATGGACAGCTAAAAATATATATATAGAAAAAATTAGCCGGGCATGGTGGTGCATGCCTGTAGTCCCAGCTACTCGGGAGGCTGAGACAGGAGGATCCCTTGAGCTCAGGAGTTTGAGGTTGCTGTGAGCTAGGCAGACGCCACAGCACTCACTCTAGCCTGGGCAACAAAGTGAGACTCTGTCTCAAAAAAAAAAAAAAAAAAAAAACACCAAACAAACTCATTTTAAAAAGGGGCAAAGGACTTGAACAGACATTCCACCAAAGAAGTTATACAAATGGCCAATATGCACATGAAAAAATCCCCCAAATCATTAGTCATTAGGGAAATCCAAATCAAAACCACAATGAGATACCACTTCACACCCACTAGGATGGCTGAAGAAAAAAGAAACAAAACACTTGATAATGACAAGTGTTGCAAAGATGGGGAGAAATTGGAACCTTGCACATTGCTGGGGGGAATGTAAAATGGCTCAGCCTCTGTGGAAAACTGGCTGTTCCTCAATAAGTTAAACACTGAATTACCATATGACTGAGCAATTCCATTCCTAGAAATGTAAAACATTTGTTCAAACAAAAACTTATAAGCTAATATGCATAGCTGCACTACTCACAATAGCCATAACGTGGAAACAACCCAAATGTCCATCATCTGATGGCCAGATAAACAAACTGTGGTATATCCGTGCAATGGAATATTATTATTTGGACATCAAAGGAATGAAGTAGTGATGGATCATACCACAACATAGATGTACCTTGAAAATATTATACTAATAAAAGAAACCAGACACAGAAGGCCACACATTGTATGATTCCATTTATATGAAATACCCAGAATAGCCAGATCCGTAGAGACAGAAAGCAGATCAGTGGTTGCCAGGGGAGGGGTGCAAGGGAAAATGGGGAGTGCTTGCTTAATGAGCACAGGATTTCTTTTTGAGGTGATGAAAATGTTCTGGAACTAGATATTGGTGATGGTTGCACAACATGTAAATATACTAAATGGCACTTTAAAATGGTTACAATGCTGAATCTGATGTTATGTGAATTTTATAATAACCTAAAATTGTTGTTTGTATTAAAATAAAAAAGTATGCCAGGCTTGTTTACATTGTTACACAAAATGCCTGGTGTTCATATTAATACCTATTAGTATGTTAGGAAATCACATACTGGAGCCAAAATGTGGCTCCTCTGGTTACCATTTGTTTACAAGGGAGTTGCTGTGAAGTTTTAGCTAAAAATTATCTGGCATTTTGTGGTAACTACATAAATAACTCGTAAAAGGCTTTCTTTTTTTTTTAATATAACAATCTTGTAACAGTCTTTCTTAAAAAAAGATTAAATATAATAGACAAACTAAGCTTATGTTTCAATCTAAAATAGACGTGAAATATACTAGAATTTGGTTCAATTCCATCCATTGAATCCATACACTGTACCATAAATGTAAAAAAAAGTTGTTTGTTTTCAAGTTTTAAATTTTCCCTTATTTTATTAATATTATTGTTATTATTTTTTATGGCTCCTGAACTCTGCTGCCTCTACAGGTAGTTGCAACCACTAGTGCACGATTCCCGTGGGGCAGCCAGGACACTGCGGGGCCCTTGTCAAAGCTTGAGATGAACCACACTGGTCATAAGGAAAGCACCTCTAATTCAAGGTATCGGGAACCAAATCTTTTGAATATTATGCCCAGTATAGAGTTTTTCAGTTCCCTCTCTGCTGTCCTCATTTTTTTAAAAAAATGCAATTTTCAAACCACCCCAAAACAAATTCAACAAATGAAACTACCCATGACTTCTTTTTTTAGAATGCAGTCTTATTGCCTGTATCCCTTAGTTTACATAACATGTCTCAGAAATGTGATTTATGGAGTTCTCAGGCATGGTGAGAGGAAGGCAAATATCACAACCACAACTCAAATATTTTTAGTTTAGCAGACTAAAAATATTGTGCTCTCCATTTTAAACCTGAATGCTTTTTATGAAAAATTAAAAAAGCTATGTCTTATATACATATTCATTCATTTCATTCAAATTCTATTTTGCCGAGAGGGATCTGAGCCAGATAAGGTATTGAGAAGTTAGTCTTCTGCTTTGTTGGCCTTCCTGTCTGTGACGTGTGCTCTAAGCCTGGAGAGCTTTGTACACGCTCCTGTTACAGTGACGAGGAAGTCACTTCAAGCAAAATCCCATTCCATGGAAGTGTAAAATAAGGCAACCATATTCTTATTCAAGTGAATGCAATTCTGAGTAACAAAATATTTAGAATATTTTGACACAATATTGTTAGTACTGATCAGAGAGTTAACTTTTTTCCGTTTAAGAAAGAAGGAACCCAATCCCAGTTGATTCAAATGTTCTTTACTGTTCATCAATAGTAGGAAGCATGTGTTGAACTTACCAGCAAGCTAATGAAAATCAGCCATTAAAAATATGGTACAGACGTTTTCAGCACTGTCTCCCATATTCTCTGTACCTTCCAGAAGGTACTTTAGGGGGAAAACTAGCAATAAAGAAATGTGATAAAGTTCTCGGACTCAGCTGTTTCTTTTTTCTAAATAACAAATTATTTGTGGCAAGTAAACAATTTAGTTCATAATTAAATGGAAGGAACATAGCTGGGGTACAGGGTAGGCCAATTTACACACATACAAGTAAACAAGTGGTGAACTATTTTTAAATGTACCTCCTCTGTTCAGTGATTAGGTGATCCAAATCCTGATCTTCTCAGAGGACGGAAATAAGTTATTTTTATTTGGCTACCCACTGAATCCTTCCATAATACTGCATTTTTTAAACAAAATTATCTGAAGCTTATCCTCATCTAGGATAATATATTAAAGTTCTGTGGGAGCTGAATGACAGGGTACACAGCCTTCTGTACTTCCTCCAGTCCAAGGGTCTTGAGAAGCTCTATCATTTCGTAGCGTGTAGGCATTTTCTAGTCCTACAGCATTCTATTTGTGTTTCATTCAATTTGTTTACTTTTTATGAAATAATTCCAACACAGGGAAGAGTATGGACAATAACATATCAGACTTAATATTCCCACCATCAGCTCTGTCAAAAGCTAACATTTTTTGTCATACTTGCCTTCAGATGTTTTAATAAAACATTACTGATCTAATTTAAAGCTGTTGGACACTGTTCCATGATATTGTTCATTCTCTTCTCTCCTCTCCTGAGATGACTGCTATCTTGAATTTGGTGTTTGTCCTCCCCACACATGTTCTTAGACTATAACTGCATATGTTGTATCCACACATAGTATTGCTTTACATGTTTTCAAACTTTAAGTAAATTACATCTTTTTAATATTTGCTTATCTCGCTTAATAAAATGTTTCTGATCCATATAATTCTGTTTATTTTAACCCATTATTATATGCTACTGTAGGAATATAGCACAATTTATTTTCCCAGTCTCCCATTGATGCCCATTTTTTTTTTCTATTTTATACCATTTAAACAATGTTGCAATAGGCATCTTTGTACAGTAAGTCCTCACCTATCGTCAATAGGTTCTTGGAAACTGCAACTTTAAGCAAAATGATGTATAATGAAACCAATTTTTACCTTTATCAGCCTTATAACAAAATGGCACTATTCAAGGACTTACTGCTCATTGTTTCACTTAAAGCCAGTTTCTAAGAATGATGTTAAGTGAGGATTTACTAAACGTGATTCTTTATGCACGTGTCCAAGAATGGCTCTAGGAAATTGCCTAGAAATGGATCTCAGGGTTGAAGAGTATGCACACCTGCAATGCCCCAAGGTGGCCTGAAGACCTCGCAGCCTGCGGGTGAGGCAGGAGCCAGGGCGCAGGGCAACTCCAAGGGGGCCTCCCCCAAGCCCTGCACTGCCCCGGTGATGCCATGAAGCTGGAGAAGCTACAGCAAAACCCTGAGAAGTCTGGGAACATCAAAGCTCTGCAGAAAGAACTCTAGCAATTTGCCAAGCTCCTGAAGCAGAAGAGGATCACCCTGAGATACACCCAGGCCGATGTGGGGCTCACCATGGGGGTTCTCTTTGGGAGGGTGTTTGGCCAAATGACCACCTGCCATTCTGAGGCTCTGCAGCTCAGTTTCAAGAACACATGTAAGCTGCAGCCCCTGCTGCAGAAGTGGAGGAAGCTGACAACAATGAAAATCTTCAGGAGAAATGCAAAGCAGAGACCCTCCTGCAGCCCGAAAGAGAAAGAGACCGAGTACTGAGAACCTTGTTTCTGCAGATCAGCCACACTGCCCAGCAGCTTGGGCTTGAGACGGATGTGGTCTGGGTGTGGTTCTGCAGCCGTGCCAGGAGGCAAGTGATCAAGCAGTGGCTATTCACAGTGAGAGGGTTCTGAGGCTGCCGGGTCTCCTTTCTCAGGCCCCAGTGCCCCATATTGATACCCCAGGCTATGGGAGCCCTCACTTCACCAGCTGTACTCCTTGGTTTCCTTCCCGGAGGGGAAAGCCTTTCCCTCTGCCTGTCACCACTCTGGGCTCTCCCATGCATTCCAGCTGGGGTGCCTGCCCTTCTAGGAACAGAGCGGGATGGTGGGGAGGCAAGGGAAGAGGAGAAGCTATAGGGAAGGAAAGCCTGGAGTCTGTACTAGGGCTCTTGAAATTAAATTCTTCATGTACTAAGGAAGGAACTGAGAACATAAAAAGTGGGGCCAGGGAGTTCTGAGGGAACTGGTTGGAGGGGAAGGTGAAGTTCAATGATGCTCTTGATTTTAATCCCACATCACTCAACACTTTGTTCTTAAAGAAGCCTGGGACACAGTTTAAAAAAAAAAAAAAAAACTTTGAAATTTCATCTAAATCATGCAAAACAGAAAGACTGCCTAATTTCATTTTCTCTTAAGCATAAAAGAGTAAAAAGCAGGGAGTTCGCCATTTGAAACTGGAAAAAAAAATACCTACAATGTTATTTCCATAGCTTGTACTTTACCTTAAAAACATGAAAGGCTTCAAACTGGATGTTGGGACTTTTATCCCGCAGGAGGTTCATCATCAGTTTCAGGTTCTCTGGCTTGCTGATGTACTTTGTCATGATGGCAAAGTTGTGGCGGTCCAGGATCAGTTCACCTAGCAGCTGCAGGAAAACAGAATAAAGGCTATAATCTCACAGTCACCTTATTCAAAACATACCTCACTTCTTCTCACTGAAAAACGAAATATAGGCTAGGCGCGGTGGCTCACGCCTGTAATCCTAGCACTCTGGGAGGCCGAGGCAGGAGGATCGCTCAAGGTCAGGAGTTCGAGACCAGCCTGAGCAAGAGTGAGACCCCTGTCTCTACTGAAAATAGAAAGAAATGATCTGGACGCCTAAACATATATATAGAAAAAAAATTAGCTGGGCATGGTGGCACATGCCTGTCATCCCAGCTACTTGGGAGGCTGAGGCAGGAGGATCACTTGAGCCCAGGAGTCTGAGGTTGCTGTGAGCTGGGCTGATGCCACGGCACTCTAGCCCGGGCAACAGAGCGAGACTCTGTCTCAAAAAAAAAAAAAAAAAAGAAAAGAAAAGAAAAACAAAATATAAAAGTAAGAATAGTGTCATGAAAAAAAACTGGAAAGTCCTTAAGTGCATCCTAAAGCACAGGCATAAATCCAGTAGTTAAGAAATTATCTGAAGCTTTTCACACAGTTTTCACACAGTTTTGCTCATATCAGTGCTTTAATGTATTTTTTTAGCCAGTCATTGCTGCAGTTTACCTAAAGCTAGCCAGAAATAAATGTATTATTTTCGATGTTTACTTTCACTATCTTGCTTCCCACTGATGTGCTGTTCCATAGGTTCAGGTAGGAAAGGAATCACAAAGCTAACTCTACAGTTATACTTCCCTTACTTGAATGTGCTCTAGCAGATTACTGTAAAGATGGTTTCTGTTAAGTGACTCTTACCTTTCCTCTGCTTTTTATTTTAAAACCTGATGTAAAGCCAGAAAAAAATGACTGACCCTGAATCCATAAAGTTTAGTAAGTGCAGCAAGTTTTTATGAGAAAGTAAAGCAAAACATATTCTGGTGACAAACTAATAGTTCCCAAAAGGCAACATTACTCTAAAACAAAATAAATACCCAAAGTCAGAACAGTTGAAGAAAGACCCTCTAGCAACAAGGCTGAATGTATTGTGTTGCTCTGTCTCAGAAACTTTTGTTCTCACCGCCATGGCAGCAATTCTTAAAGCTTTAGCAACTAGGCGGCTGAAATGTACCCTAACAGGATTTTATACATTAAATAGGAGATACATTGAGTTTTCAATTGTCCTATTTACTGGACTTTTTCTGCAGGCTTCAGGATAGTAATGCATCGTTACCTGGTCACGGAAATCCTGATGGGAGGAGAAAGCCCATCAAACTGAGGGCTGCTGTCTACCACAACCACCTCAACTAAGATGCATCTTGTATCTATTCAACAAATAAGAAGTACACAACTCAAGGTTCCTTCCATTTTTACAGCCAGTATTCTCACTGAACCTCACCACCTTTCAGCGGGACTGCGGCGACAGCACGCAGAATGGTCTCTCCATTCTCCACCCAGCCCAACCCATTCTGTGCATTATGCCAAAGTCACCTTCCTGAGAATCTGCTGTATTTGTTACTAGTTCCACTTACAAAGTGAATGAATAAACAAACAAACAAATCCCTCGATTCCCATGGATTTAGGAAAAAGTAAATCATTTAAGATGGCATCCAGAGCCCTCTGTGATCCGGAGCCAATTCTGCACTTCCCATCCTCTGCGCTCTCCTGGGTCTTCCTTGTTCTTCTGCCTCTGCAGCTTCACTCTCCTTGCTCCAAATCTTTGAGAAATGCTTTCACCTCATCGCTGCCTGTCCAAATCTTACCCATCCTTTCAGGAGTAGCTCAGAGGTTGTGTTTAGGAAAGTTTTTCCTCTTTTCCCCAGTTGAATTTGCTTTGCTTTACGGTACAGAGTTATTCGTGAGCCCATTAGAGTGTAAGCTCCGTAAGGGCACATCTCAAATATCCTTCCAGCCTAACTGTGCTATGTGCACGGATGTTGTTGGGGAAATAAAAGTCCTACCAACACAGAGTGCTTTCCACAAGACGCAGAACAGAAAGCAAGCAGTTTTATTACTGGATGAGCATGTCCAGAGCACAATACGGCAGATAATCTATGAAAAAGAGGTTACAAAGACAGATAAAATTCTACCTTATTTATACAGCCAAGCAGCTATAATCTATTACATACATATGTCCTCAAGATGAAGAGTGACCTGTCCCCCGTGAGAGGACCTGACAGCACCATTTCTGTGCATCCTTTCGTAGTTCACCCTCGATTCACCTGGCCATAGAGGTAGCTATTTGTCTTAGCTAATTGCCTTTATCTCCCTAGTATAATAAAACTTCTCTTATCTCTGACAAGCAAATGGTTATAGCTTGGAGAAAGGCATCTAGGTTAAATTCTCCTGGTGACAGGAAATAGGAGTGTTATCTTCCTAAATGTATTTCAAAGGGATGGCTTCAGACCTTTAAAAAACCACTTTTGAGTTGTAAAGCTGACAAGTGGCTTCCTTAACTTCTAAAGATATATATATATATATAGAGAGAGAGAGAGAGAGAGAAAGAGTCAAATACCATATGTATACATGTATATTATATACACATATTAAAAGATTTCAGCAAAAGGGAAATTTCATTTAAAAAAATTTACCCTTAAAATTTACACACACACACTCTCTCAATAAACATTTGTTGAAGTTACATTTGTAAGTTAAGTTCAGATTAAGTCACTTCAATCTATTACCTGGTGATACCTACACATAAATTCTAACTAATCTATCCTCTGCTAATACAATATCACAACTTTTCTGAAACAATTAATTGTGTTAGATTACCCAACAACGCTGAATCTTTTAACCATTAAATGTTAGTCTGTTTTAATTAATATACATGACAAAATGCTGCATTCCATAATAATACAAAGCACTATAATGCAATACTGTACCAAGTAAGTGGAAAAAATCATTACTTTATTAAATTTTTCATTTTATATGCCTCATAGTACATAGTAAAATCATGCATCAGGTGGAAATACATTTTTTTAAATTCTTTTTAAGAGGACTATGATTTGAAAAGGAAATAAGTTTTTTAAAAAAACTTAGTGTTTTAATGAAATTGGCCAGCGCCAAAAAAAACCCCCAAAATTCCACCAAGCTTCTTTTGAATTATAATCTTTCTTGCTGGTAATTAAATGCTAGGCCTCTGGAAAAGATAAGAAATATATTCCTAAGCTCTGTCACATGAAGGAAAGGAATTTTTCTGTTAATTATTTTTTATTGACACCAGGAATTAAGCACCGCAAGATGGTTCAGAAAAATTTAGAATACGATTAATAAATGGCAGCAGGTAGCAACTACTTTGGAATCAGAAAATATGCTAGTACTTAAGACAGTTTATTACTTACAAAGTTGCTTACTACAATAACACTCTAACCTCTATTGTTTCCTACAATTATGAAACATCTGTGAACAAAATTACAGAATCCATATATATAAACATGGTTGTGTCAAAATAGAATACACACTGCTACCGCAGATCTAATTCCCAAAAGGAAAAACCAAAATTGGGTCAGCAGAGCTCCCCAGAACAACAGTTTTCTATCAAAAAAAAAAAAAAAAAAAAAAAAAAAGAGCAAACAAAATTTAATGAGCTCAATGTTTAAATATGAACCCATTTCACAGTCATCTACTATTTTGTTTGCTTGAACAGAATAATACAAGACCATTTTAGCACATCTCTGCCTATGATACAACATTTAAAAAAACCAACTCTTCCCTCAGGAACCATTTTGACACTTTCTGCATTCTTAGATATACTAATTTATCTGTCTTTTGTCAGGTGCTTTTTTTTTTTTTTTTCCACTGGTACAACCAGGACCATGTTGTAAATAAAATATTTGTGAGGCACCTAACTGTAAAGGATTTTAGGCAGCCAGTGTAGTATGTCTGGGCGGATTAATGAAGCGCAGGAAAGATGCCCTGGAGTAGGCTGGGGCGTTTCTAAGTAGGTGGGAGCGCAAAGGGTCTGAAAGGGGAGAGTTTAAAGGACAGTTTCCGTACCAGATACAAACGTGGTCTGCTCTTTGCCCACGTCACTGGGCAAAGCACCGAGGTCTATAGCTGGAGAACCATGTGCGAGGGGAAGGGAGGCTGAATGGTAGAGAGGAAGGAGTCCTCACTCCCCTTTGCTCCTTCTCAAATTTGTATTAGATATTGTACCCATCACACATTTACTGGATCGGCAGCCTTCTATTTTTAAATGCAAATGCATCCTGGTAGGAGTAAGTCCCACTCATACCCTAGTTCCAATTATTTGTTTAGAATCGATCAATCCCTTTCAGAGAGTGAATTCTAGAGATAATGACCACGAATATTTATAGAACTTAGTTTGATTTAGTTAACAAGTGTCAATAATTCTAACGACGAGGGAGGCTCTGCTAAAACTACTTCAGGACTGTTAGTGGGGGAACAGGACAAGGTGAGGCTGAAGACACCCTGAGAGGAGAACGGGCGCGATGGGTGTGTGGGTGGGAGGGGGATTGTGGGTTCGCAAGAGAGAGAAAGCAGGAAGAGGGCTGGAAGGGAGATGGTTGGGTAAAAAACACGCTGTCAGCTTTGAGACTTTGCCTAAGGTCCTGGAGACAGCTGATTACAAAAAAAATTCTGTCACAAGTTCTTGTCACCAGCCAAAGCTCTTCAGCTTTCTTCCTCCTAATTTGGTTTAGTCACCTAAGTTCATATGACCCTCTCTACTTTGGTCCAGTGTCTGACAGACTCTCCCTGAAAAGACAAAGGATTCGGAAAATTTATGAGCAATTTCCTATACGGTGACCCTTCAGAGTATTGTCACCTTCCTTCTAGGGCCACTATTTCTTGTAACATGGGCAAGTTCCCCTCATTTTGGCTGTCCTTGTGGAGCCCCTCGCAAATGAAGTATTCTAATCTTTAGGCACATGGCTATGGCAATAGGATACGTCCTTATCTGCCCCTGCGCTTAGCAAGCTTTCTGCACGTGGAAGGACAAAGCTCTGAGGTCCTCACTGCCTTTGCCAGGAGGTCAGTTCCGCACACAGCTTGGTCTCCTCACTACAAGCTCCAGCACCAAGAGCAGCACCCCATGGGCTTTTTCCTAAATGGATCTCCTTGTATGGGTTTCTACACCATGGAGAAACTCAATAAAGAGTGTTGAATGACGGACTGAAAACTGACCTCTCCAGTGACTGTGCAAACACAGGGGAAGGCAGGTCATGGCTAATGCAAGCTCATGAGCACTGTAAATTGACAAAAAAATGTGGTACAAAATGGATTTAATTTATTGCCTTAGCTTAAAATTGTATTTAATATTTAGAGGCAAAATGCATTGTTCTATGAATGCCATCATCCTGACACGCAAAGATAATACAAGCGAGATATTTAGCAAGCTGGACTATCGTACAGATTGCTTAACTAGAAACAGTCAATCTTATTAGCTGCCAAAAACATTCTTTTGAACATCTGAGCAGGATCTGAAGGGCAGAGATGCAGCTCTAGCCCACGTGCCCCCTCAGGAGCTCGCCCACCTTCCCTTGGACAAATGGCCTCTTCCAGGCACTCTGACCCTGGGGAGGGCAGGCCACTCCCAGATGCAAGTGGCCTACTCTGCTGGGTTTGCTGTTACTTCCACAGGCATTTTTCATAGGAGACATAATCTCAAACAGCAAATGTCATCTGGTTTTATATGCACACACATACTTACATACCCTTATCCAGAGTCATTTTAATTTTTCACAAATTTAGATCTTTGCTCAAAGATCAACTTATGGAATTCTTAAAAATGTCATTTGGTTTTATACACATGCACATACCCATCCTCCCAGTCATCACTTTCTGCTCCCTCACCCTGTTTAACTTTTACTTTTTAGTACTTAAAACCATATGAAAATTATGTATTTATTTGCCTATTTGTCTATTGTCTATTCTCCCTCAACAGAATGTGAGCTCTAGTTGTTCTTGGCTGTCACCATAAGTCTGGAATATGAACATGTATTTGTTGATTAAATGGAATGTTCTACTTATTACCTCCCTCAGACCTCCTTCCCCAAGAATTCATCCAACTAAGCTGTTTATGGGTAATTAAGAGTTGACTTCATTTTCTTTTCCAGCTAGTTACATCATCTTTTAACCTCTTTCCAGATTCTGTTTCAGTATAATCCTGGCAGTTTCTTAGAAAAGCAAAATTTTGTATATTCAATCATGTAGTCTTCTCACATGTCCATTTATTAGAGTTGATTTTTTAAAAAGTATTATTCTTTTAATTCTTAGGGAGTGACCATGTTTAATATTCAGAATCTTGATTGTAAATATAATTTGGACATGTCATGTTAAGTGGTAGAAGTCTTTAAAACAACCTACAGTGAAACACGGACTGACCAGAATGCTCAGGGAATGGGACCTGGCAATGAAATATGGTAAGAAAAAATTCTTTAGGAAAATATGTTACATATTTGGGAGATAAAGGCTTCCCATAAAAGAGAAGCCCCATAACATTTCAACTATATGAACACCATTTTATAGTAAAAAGTTGTTTTTATACGCAAAGATATTAAGAATTTATCAATTACTGTGCTTATGACTTACAGGGAAACTTTAACTTTTGTATTTCATGTGTCATATTTTGTCCCGCCCTTTTCCTCTCCTCTTCTCTGCAAAACGTGCCTCTACTCTAGTTTACAGAGAGATATGTAAGAAACATAAGATCATTTCTTTCTGCCTATTCTGTTTCAAGATAGACTGAAAAATAATTATAGGAGCCTCACTGATTCCTTCTTATAAACAGTAATTCTCATCCTCGTTTTACTCTTAAGTTCTTTTAATTTCCATAAAATATCCCCTAGGAGAGAATTGTGATTCGATTTAAGTTAGCTTAGGTTTGGTTTTCTTTCTCAGCAAAAATATTCTAAATTCTACTCTATCATATACTTATTATTCATATTGTTACTCCCAAAATTGAGGCAGGACACTTATGTTATTTTGCTATAAAGTACAGTCATAACATAAAAATTCTCAAGTTACCAAAAAAAAAAAAAAAGGATATTTTAATTTTTTTGTATTTACTCATCCACTAATAGACCCAATCATTTGCTAACAAGATACCAACTTATGGGGACTCTAATTTAAAGAAATTTGATATTTACCTTTAAAGATTGTCTCTTAGTCACATAATTCTCAGACTGAAGCAATTTCTCATAATCTTCAAAGATCTAATGAAAAGGAAAGAAAATATTAGCGAGTGAAAGCAGCAGTGCATTCTGTGAGCTGGGCTTGCTTGCTGTCCTCTTCAGGAGCAAATTCCCAGCCTCTGGCCCCGCGCAGCCTTGCCGCCATGCTTGTGTCTCTGCACTCAACTGCAGGCTGATCACCACGGTCCACAGGGAGGTGTCACCATTTCGCCACACTCCTTGCACGTGAACATACTGGGGACAGGGAGGTGAAGAGATACAAGAGACATCTTTCCTTACTTTATTTTAGTTCTGCAAATTAGAAACTGAGTAGAAAAATGGAGTAATTTTGAGTCCTCCCTATAAATCATTTTGAATAAAACATCTATTATAAGTTGCAAGTAACTCATTTTACGCCATTTTAAAGAATTCTGTTTATGTGGCCTTGCTGGTAGCTATGGGCCCGTGAACAATTTGGGAAATGATTAAATACACTTAGGGCTTCACTTGGCAACCTATAAAGAATCAGACTGTCAAATGCATCGAGTGAACAGGTGAGGATGAGGCAACCTTTGCCGCGTTGTAGCCATGCTAATCCACACTGGGCTGTGTGGAGCACTTCTACGCTCGCCGGAAGCTGGGGACATTGGTGCACAGGGTCTTCTTGTTTCCTAATGTGGTCATCTTTCATGGCCTGGGCCCTTTGGTTCAACACAGAGTGCCAACAGCCAGGGAAGCTCAGCATCCACCTCCCACCACGAGCGGGCAATGCTCAGAGACCATCAAAGAGAGAGGAGTGAGTACAGCCAGGACAGAAGGCAAGAGCCTTCCAGAAGTGAGGAGAGTGGAAAACAGTCCCAGCCCTCAGGGAGCTGAATATGAGGGGTGTGTGTGCAAGCGTGTGATAAGACCAAGCTGTGTGTGCTGACGATAATCACCAATAGAGAATTAAGAAAGTGAAAAGTAAAAATAAAAATATGTAGCTCACATTAAAGTCACAGTGATTATACTCTTTTATGTGAATGACTTAATTATTCTGTCCTGAAACACAAGGAGAATGTTGTGGATCATTAAATTTATCAGACAAACCTTGTGATCTATTTTAATTATAACTATGAAATGCAAATGCATGTACAAGGTATGACTCCCTAAGCTACCAGTTTCATCATTTTAGAGTCATATATCATATGCTCCAAGTTCATGGTCTACTGCTAAAGAAATATGAAACTAAAGAAGTATGAAATGTTTGAGAGGACATGAGTTCTCCAATCTAGTATTCAGGCCAATGCAGTAGGCTCAGAGTCTGTGAAACCACTAAGTTACACAAGAATAAAATTAGGTAAATAAGGAATCAAAGAGGATGAGTTTATTAGCTCTTAAATTGTTGTGTATTATCCCTGAATGAAAAGCATTATTGCATAACACATTCACCTCATTTATTCTACAGGAAAGATTAGTAGTTGATACCACAGATTTTGCTACATGTTATCTTACCCTTATTTTCCTTTATTATAATTGCAACACCTAATGAATCTTTCCTTAACATTCCATCTAGCATATATAGTTCCTGAACAACCAAACTGTATAATAATAGCTCATTTCCTAAATTCAAAATCATACCACTTTCTTTAGCCTTTAAACTTTTAGATGCCTCTGGTAATAAAAATTATTGATTATTCTCCCTGCAGTAGAATGATGATTACCAGAGGCTGGGAAGGGTAGTGAGAAAGGAGGATAAAGAGGTTGGTTAAAGGATACAGAGATACAAGGACGGGTATAGTTAACAATAATTTATTGTATATTTCAAAACAGCTAGAAGATCTGGAATGTTCCCAACATAAATAAATGAATGTTTGAAGTGATGGATATCGTAATTACCCTGATTTGATCATTATATACTATATGCATGTATAAAAATATAACATATCCTCCATAAAGATGTATAACTATTATGTATCAATAAAAAAATTATTCTCCCTTCACAGTTTACACTTACATCAAAGTACTCCAGTTGATTCCATGGATATTTTCTGGACAACTTTAGGATATAAAAATCACTTTTGATTTGATGATTATATTGCTAATTTTAAATTCAAGGACAACCACCAAAAATAAAATTTATTTTATTTATGAATAAAAGAGTTGTAGTTAAGTTTTCATGATTTGGATATGTGAAGTACACTACTGATAGGTAGGGTATTCCACATCTTCCCAGCATCTGGGAGTATATCGCAAGTTTTGTTAAGGGTATAAACGGTTCAGAGACTTCTTAGGGATTGTTCCTAGTATTTGTTGGCTATCACTGGCCATATGCCTATTATGTGTCTGTACTGCATACTGTTGGGAAGGCATAAAGTCATAAAGTTATTATCAAAAATACATTTCTTTTTGTAAATAGATATAACTTAATTCAATACCAAAGATTTCAATCAATAAAGCAGATATTCACCTTAATTTACTTATTACTACTGTAAAAATATATATACATGAAATTGTCTTTTGCTTTTAATGGACGAAGTAAAAAAAATCTGCTATCATACCATATATATAAACATTTAGAACTTCCTGGTTTGGGCATCAATATTCTAAATAATTAAGTGCTCCTTTAACATAGCAGATCACATTGCTCCTGTTATGTGTCAGGCACTAGGCTTGGGGCTAGGGATACAAAGTAGCAACATTAACTAGCGTATGTAAAATGCCAAAAATCCCAGCAAAAAATAACTTTGGCTGTTGCTGCTATCACCACTAGGGTGACGGTGAGGATAAGGATGAGACAGTGTTACTACTCAGGGTCCTAACCTAGACCTATGCTGTCCCACATGGGACCACACGTGGCTACTGAGCACTTGGAATGAAGCTCGTCCAAACTGAGATGTGCTGTAAGTGTAAACTACACAACAGATTTCGAAGACTCAGCATGAAAAAAGAATGTAAAATAGCACAATCATTTTTTACATTGATTGTACATTAAAACAACGTTTTTAAATTCTTGGTTAAATGGATGCATACTATTAAAATTAATTTCATCTGTTTCTTTTTAATTTTTTTGTATGGCTTACTAGAAAATTATAAGTTAAACAGTGGCTCTCATTTGTGGCTTGCATTATATTTCTACCAGACAGCACTAAAACAGAGCATCTGAACCAACACTAGAACAAATCTTACAAAGTTTTGCTTCTCAGTTTGTGCTATGTTCTACTTTAACCATACTGTTTCTGTTGCTTATATAGTCAGCAAAAGTATAGCTGCTCTTGGATGGATCTATTCATTAAACATTCATTGAACACCAATAAATGTATGGCACTGAATTGGGTATTACGAATACAAGCAATAATAATAAAACTACTGCTGAGTGCTTACTGTGCTAAAAACTTTTAAGTCTTCTCAAATTACTCTCAACAACCCTACGAGGCAGGTATTGTTACTACCTTCATCTTGCAGTAGGTGCAGTAACTTGCCCAGGGTCACACAATTGGGAAGGAAGCAGAGCCAGGTCTTGAAGCCAAGCAAGCAGGCAGACTCTGAAGTCTGCACTGTACTGTGAACCCTGTGTTCTACAGATAAGATTCCTGCCTCTCAGGGAGCTCAAGGGCCAGTCAGAAAGACAGATACACCATAATAATGCACTGTGAAAAGTGAGCAAGGAGGGAGGGAGGGAGGAAGGGAGAAAGAGAGATTGTGTGTGTTTGGGAAAGGGCGGGATTAGAGAAAGCTTCCTAGAAGAGTGACAGTTCAGCCAAATCTCAAAAGGATGAGTTGGATTCACTGTTTGGGAAGGGAGTTGAAAGACAGAAATATTTTTGGTGTTACCTCTAAAGGGCAACATGAATCCTCTTAACTCAAGATCAAAGCAAGCAGGTGATAGTTATTTCTTGGAGCTTCATAGCACAACAGGAAGAGATGGGAAACAGGTGAGGCCCTGCCCTCCTGTCATTCTCAGTTTTCCATAAAGTTTCCTAATGACCTGGTTTCCAGGTACATACAAATCAGGAGTATGGTTGAGTATGGTTGATTTCTCTTGTGGACAATAAAAAAGGGGCAATTGCTCGTAGATCTAAGAGAAGGAAAGGGAGGGAGAGAGAAAGAGGTAAAGTCTAAAAAATAATTTGTACTTACAGTGTCATAATTTTGTTCTAAGAAGTCTGCTACCAACACTTTATGTCTGGTTAGTAAATCCTAGAAAAAAGAACAACCAAGTGACAGAAAATTATTATAGCTACTAAATGTAAAAAAATCTATCTTTTCCTTCTAAGGATTTATAGACATATAAAAGTTGCAGGAGGACATTTTCATTTACACCACAAAATTATTTCCATTCCTACATTTAAGACGTAAAATACAAGTGTGTTTCATGTTATCAAAAAACAAAAACAAAAACAAAAACTAGTGTTAAACCTAGAGTTTTAAATTCATATCATTGTTACATTTATGATAGAAATAATTTAACTGGTGAAACAAATGGAACCTAAGATGATTTCATAGCATATTTCTTGAAGGCATAAACTCTACATTGTAATTATGATATACTAAATATTCAAATAAAGTTTGTGATGAGCTTTTTCAAATGTCATTAATAACTAATTATTTTTAAAAGAACTCTGAATGGCCTAAAACCATTATCTCACAAGTTAATTTAATAGCTTTTTCAATGATTTTAACCTTTTGTAAAAATGCAGGCGCTTCAGATATTGGGAGGCACAGGAATGACATTTAGCAGCGTCAAATCGGTGTGGTCCTGCTCTCGGGTTAGCGGGCTGGGAGGTGTCCTGCAAGTTACTGAGTTGCACAATGCATCTTTTCAAAGTTGAATACAAGTAACCCTATCTTATTGCAGATACAAACTTGCAGAAAACTTGAACAAAACCATGAAGGAACCTTTGACTGTCTTCAACTCACACCTAAATTATGTCCTTAATTCACCTTAATGGTGAAAGAAAACAAGCCTCACTTAATCCTTTTTATGTGCTTAGAGGCTAAATAGCCTGCCCAGGTACCATGCAGAATTTAATTAAAAACATAAGAAGAATTTCAAAGTTTTCCAAAATAAATTCTTACACTTTAATACACATTTAATTAAAATTTCCTAAAAGCATGACCTCACAGAGAAAAGGCAGGCAGCAACAATGGTAAAACCCACTTATTTCCATTTTAATTTTTTTAAAAAAGTAAAATATTTAAAGCGTTGCACAATATAATTTTCAAGTTCAACAACGAGACATGCTTGTTGGGATGGGGTGACAGACACGTTCAATCGCAGGGATAGGAGACAGTTGCCATTTACCAAGGGCTTCCTGTGTGCTGGGGGATGTGCTGAGCACTTTACAAATGTTATTTCTGATCTTCACAACTCTGCAAGGAAGGGATTATTTTCTTCATTTCACAGATGAAACTAAAACTCAAACTTAACTAACTTGCTCAAGGACATACAGCTAATCAGGTGGCAGAGAGAGATGGAATTTAAACCACTTCTATTATGAAGATTTTTAGAGGAAGGGATGAAAGAGATTATGGTTATAAGGAATGTTTTCTAGGAAAGAGCAGACAAATACCATGGCAAAAACATAAACTAACAATGTTAAAATGTTAATGATTAAACAAGGCAACAGTCACCTTGGAGCTCAAAACAAAAATGATGAGTCTAAGGTCAAAAAACCCAAAAAGCCAAAGCCAAAATATAGCCAAGCCAACCAACCAAACAAACTAAACCCTTTGAAAGAAGCTACTTAAAAACAAAACACAACACAACAAAAAACAGTGATTTACAGTCATTGTTACATTATATTAACCATAAGAATCTGAGTAAAATACAGAAAGTTGGTATTTCCAATACTGGTAGCATACTACAAAACTTTTTATGGTTACTTACATTTTTCAAGGATTCATTTAAATTCAATGGAAAATTGGCTGAAGTACAGATCAAAACATCATAATTTATTTTTATGATTCAATATTGTTGAAAATTAAATTGGGCTGAATATATGACAGCAAGAAATTATTATCCAGTCCATTTTATTCTATTACATGTTGAAAAACCTTTGGGGAAATTTTCAAAAATACATATTCATTAAGTATTTGCCCTTCCCCTCCATTAGAGTTTATTCTATTAATATGTTTGTAATTATGTGAAGTCTTACTATGGTTTTTTAAAATAGGAACTTGTTTCCATGACAGCAAAGAGCCATCTGATAGAAGAGGGGGAAAAATGGGACTACAGTCTCTATTATTAGAAAACACCTCCTTAGCTGTTGAAACATAGACACTTTGCAAGGAAGAAATGGGATCGTGTCTGTATTAAATGCCATTCTTCATATTTGATGCAACTGAGGCCTATCTCACCATGTGCTCTACATTTGCCCTTGTAGGGGTTCATCTGTAGCCACTGCTCAACTTCCGTTTTGCCAGGTGGGACTGCCCGGCTCTGGGATCTCGCAGCACCCTGAGCACAGAGCCATGTCTGCCGCCCTTGCTGCCCTCACTCTCCCTGCCGCCTCTCCTTAGAGTTTGTTCCCAAGCCTTTCCTCACTCTCTTTTCCTTCCTTTCCTCCCCCTGGTGTTCTCTCTAGATGTTTCCTCACTCTGCATCTCTGTCTTTTTCCTACTCCCCTGTCTTTAAATCCCCTCCTCCCTTCTCTTCTCTGTCCACCTCAGACTTCTCGTGTGGGCTCTTCCTCTCCTCCCTCTTTCCTCAGGGAGGATCTGGGCTGGCAGGCTGCATGGAGACACGTGGGACACCCGAGCAGGCTGTGACCGGCTCCCTCCAAACCCAGATGCTCCCCGTGCCCGTGTTTATTGCAGGCTTGGCTGCGGCTCTGGGGAAGTGATGGCACGCAGCTTCTGTCCTCTGTCGTCTCAGCAGCTCAGTGCTGGTCCCGAACCTGCACGCCCCAAAGTCTGTGACCACAAAAGTGCCACAATTAACCGGGCTCACCCTGTAACAACCGGCTGCTGTTGCTTAAGCGTGCCGTGGAATCTAGCCCCAGCCCACCCCAAGCGGCTTCCAAATATTCCCATTATCCTCAGCTAGTATTTTCCCTGCCAGGAGTTCTCACCCATTCCGTCTTCCTCGGCTTGTTTTATCTCCAGGGACACTTGCATCCTCTGCAACCAGCCTCTCTCAGGGCAGAGTCCACTTACCACGGTCCCATCTTCTCATAACGGCAAGTCCCTCTCACTGCCCAGCCTGCAGGCCCTGCCTCGGGGGGCCCTGCCCACCCCTTTCCCTCCGCTAGGCTTCCTTCCTCTCCTAAGGCCCCGCTTCCTTCTGCTCCGCTCACATCCCTGGCCCTTTCTCCACTCTCTCTGCTCCTGCCACCCTCTCACTCTTCCTGCCACCACGTGCTCTCATATGCCTTTCAACAGGTTTAAGGCACCTTCTCAGGCGGGCTGGGTAAATTCCTATCTGCAGATGGTCGGCACAGCAAACCACTGCTTTCCCCTTTCTCCACTTCTGGAGCGCTACTTAAAAAGAACTATTTATCATCCAAGTCATGAGCAACTTTCAAACTCTGCTCATAGAGTAATAAGATTAGAGCATATAGTCTATTAACATTAGTATAGGAACTATATCAATATTGTTGAAATGTATATTTAAGATAATAGAAAAAATAAAGTCATACATGGGTTGTAATTAAGCAAAAATTGTTTTTTATAAAAGGGTATATATTTATACCCTGAAAAAAGTAGAAGTAAATTTAGAATTATGTAAACGAAATAATTAAATTGCTAAAATACTCTTAAACAAATGACTCTGAATACATATATACATTTCAATGAGTCTTATCTACTTTATATTTGACCTGAAACCCTATTTTTCTCAATGATGCTGTCACATCATCAGCTTATAATATTTTTGGAATTCCTATTCTAAAATGGCCTTCAGAGCCAATCTGGTAGACACTGAAGAAAATCAGACTCTATTTTAGTCATCTTATAATTTACTTTTATTGGCCGGTTGTGGTGGCTCATGCCTGTAATCCTAGCACTCTGGGAGGCCGAGGTGGGCGGATCATTTGAGCTCAGGAGTTCGAGACCAGCCTGAGCAAGAGCAAGACCCCATCTCTACTAAAAATAGAAAGAAATTATATGGACAGCTAAAAACACATATAGAAAAAATTAGCCAGGCATGGTGGTGCATGCCTGTAGTCCCAGCTACTCGGGAGGCTGAGGCAGAAGGATCACTTGAGCCCAGGAGTTGGAGATTGCTGTGAGCTAGGCTAACACCACGGCACTCTAGCCAGGGCAACAGAGTGAGACTCTGTCTCAAAAAAAAAAAAAAAAAAAAAATTTACCTTTATCATTATAATTATTATTATATTATCCCCTCCCCAAGAAAACAATTCTAGCTAACTTGATCATACACTTTATACACTAACCTGAATTTAAATAACTTTTTGTTTTCAAAACTGTATCTGCCCTTGAAAGATAAAGATTCACCGTTATTGAAAAATGAACATGTAGGCTGGGCATGGTGGTGCATGCCATAATCCCAACACTTTGGGAGGCTGAGGAGGGAAGACTGCTTGAGGCCAGGAGTTCGAGACCAGCCTGGGCCACACAACAAGACCCTGACTCTACAGAAAATAAAAAAATTAGGCGGGCATGATGGTGCATGCCTGTAGTCCCAGCTATTTGGGCGGCTGAGGCAGGAGGATCACTTGAGCCCAGGAATTCGAGGTTGTAGTGAGCTATGATCATGTCACTGCACTCCAGCCTGGGTGAGATACTGTCTCACCAAAAAAAAAAAGAAAAGGAAAAAAGAAAAGTGAACACGTCACAGACATTGATACCAATTTCAAAATATACTAAATAATGGCAGAATCACATGTATAAGTAAATGGTTCTCTAAAATAGAAACCTCAAATGTAACATCACTCATTGGATGTATAAGTTCTGGTATTTTTGTTTGCAAATTAGCTACATTGTTTTCTGATATACTCTCTGAACATCTTTTTGATGATAAAACACATAGAAACAGAAAGTAGAATGGTTGCCAGAGGCTGGAGGAAGGGGGAAATGGGAAATTGTTTAATGGATATAGAGTTTGAGTTTTACCAGATAAAAAGTTCTGGTAATTGCTTACACAACAATGTGGACCCTACTATTTCCTACATAATGACAAAGTAGATAAAGTCATGATAAAATAGTAGATAATGATGAAAATATAGGTTAAGCATGAAAAAACTACAATATAATTTATTAGTATTTTTTTTCACCATGTGGAAACTTAAAAATCACACTGATAAAATAATGTGATGTACTTCATATTTTAAGATGTAATTCTCCATCTCCCTCACTACTCAATTCCTTTCCCTGGAAGTAACAACTATTGCTATTTCCTATATATCCCCGCGGAGGTATTCAGTGCATATGCACCTTAAGTGGAAACTTACATCCTTTAATCTATTTTTAACAAAAATGACAGCATGCTATACAGAGTACTATACGTTCCTTTTGTCGTTTAACTGTATAATTACATTTTATTCCATATGAGCTTGTGACAAGTATTTTGAGTTATTTTCCCACGAGGTGACAGATTGGCCTCATAGACTGCATTCTATTTACAGATCCCTTTTACGATTATACATCATACATGGTTGGCTATGCTCAGACCTAGGGAATAAAAGTTTTTGCTTTGTAAAATTAAATTGCCTTTCAGAAGCCAACTAACTTTAACTAAATGACCTAGCTGATTCACAAAAAAAAAAAAAAAAAATTACCTTAAAAGTAGCAAAGGCATCTGAAGCAATATCAAATGTTGACAACTCCACATACTTAAAGAAATCTCTGAATTGATTAGAAAAGAGGATGATTTTGGCAAGTGGTTCGTGTCGAATACATTCTCTTAACATAATCCCACAACGTAAGGCGATCTGTGGGGCTTCGTACCTAAAGCACAAACAAGAGAGAAATAGCGAACTCTGTTAGCCTATTAACAAAATAACATTAATGGTATCAAAAGAACTATTTCAATGCTGCTGTTAATAGAAACACAGATATCATTTTTTCCAGTTCATTCAAACATGATTCATTCAATACCCACTGAAGATCTACTATGTGCCTGGCACTATTCCAGATGCTGGGGTACATCAATAAACATGACAAGGTCACTGCTGTCATAGCCTTCATATCTTAGTGACAGTGGGTCTGGAGGGAGGAGGAGGCAGAATGTAAATGATGAAAATACATTAAGGTTATTAAGTATGAAATGTCTGATTTCCTTAAGTACTAAGTTTGACAGTTGCTATCTCTGATGTTTCACTTTGACACTTTGTCTAGAAGCTTGCCTTTCTTTGCTGTCATGACATAAAGGTAAACCATTTCTACACCGTATTGTAACATGATGAAAAATGGATGATTTTTGACAATCACAAGTGTTCAGCACAATGGTTGGATAAAGACGAAGTGTTGAAACACAGCCCAAAACTGAATATTCATCAAAAAAAGCTAATGGTGTCTGTTTCGTGGTCCAGCGCTGGTATTATCCACTGCAGCTTCATGAAACCTGGTCAGTCGATTACAGTAGATGTCTACTGCAACCAGCTGGACAAAATGATGAGGATGCTCATGATTAAGCAGCCAAGATTGGTCAATAGAGACAGGCCAATTCTCCTGCAAGACAACGCACGACCACATGTCACACAAACAACGCTGCTCAAACTACAGACGCTGGACTTGGAAACTTCTATCATCCTCTGTATTCACCAGACCTTGCCCCAACTGACCACCACTTCTTCCAGGCTTTGGACCACTTCTTGCCTTGCAAGGAAAAATATTCAATTCTCAACAAGCTGTGGAAAACGCCTTTCATGATTTCATCACCACTTGCTCTCCACAGCTCTTCTTTGCTGGTGGCATAAACAAGCTACCATTAAGATGTCAAAACTGTGTGGATAGTTTAGGCACACACTTTGATTAATTGTACTGCTTTTTGTTCAAGATAAAATAAAGTTTTGATTCAAAATCAGACATTTCATATTTAATGTCCTTAATAATTTCATACATGGAGAAGAGCTGCTGAAACTGAAGACAATAAAGCAGGCAATACTATAGAACATCACGACTTAATTTCACGTGCGCGAGCGATTACCTGCTTTCCTTCATGTTAGATCGAAGGGAAGGGGCAAAGCATTCTAGGCGAAGGCAACTAACTGTGCAAAGGCTCCGAGGCAAGAACAAGCTTGGTGAGGTGGAAGAGGAGGAGGTCAGTGTGATTGCCACGTAGGGGAAGAGTAGTGAGTGGTGTGAAATGGGGCAAGAGTGGAGAGCGGGCAGGGACCGGATCACACACAGCTTTGTAAGGCAAGGTGAGCAGTTTGGATTCATTTTAACTGTGATGGGAATAAAGCAAGAAATTAACACCGCCTAACGTACGCTTTAAAAAGATCACTCTGGCTACCTGTGGAGAATGTATTGTAAAACAACAAGGAATGCGCTGGGGAGCTGGAGTGGAAGCTGGAAGACCAGGTAGGAGGAAGAGCAGAAGCCCAGGAGAGGCGATGGTGGCACGGCCTGGGTGGCAGCAGCAGAACGGAGGACTGTGGGCAGATGGTGGAGACCGTGTGATGATGTGGTCGGGGTAGGGTGGGAAATAGATTTGGAAACTGAAGATGGAAGAGTGAGTCCTATGTTTTTGGCTTGAATAACTGGGTGGATGGTGGTGCCATTTATTAGGATGAATAAACCAGTGGAGGAACAGACCAGTGAAGAAATTAACAGTTTGTTGTTGTCCATGTAACTTTGAGATGGCTGATATCTAAGTAGAGATGTCTCCTTGGCAGTATAATATACACATCTGGAGTTCAGGGAAAAGGTAGCTATGGACTGACTGACTCATTGAAATCATAAAGTACAATTATGGCTCACAACAAAAACTAAACTAGAAAAACACAGTATCTACGTTGAGAAATAACTGAGGACTGGCATACTAGATCAGTTCCACTGGTAATTTAACAACAACCTCTCAATGTCAAATTCAACATCTAAATAAATCTAGGTCTGAGTTACACGCCAGTGTGTATTAAGATTTTAAGAAAATGAACAATACTTAGCCCAAGTAAGACAAACCCTGTATTGAAATGATACAGTCAACAACTGTGTGGCAAATATGGTAAGAGCAGAACAAAGAAAGTTATAGTTGTAAAACACTGGGAGGTGAGTATAGGGTAAAAAAATCTGACCAAATTTTTAGAGATATCATTTAGCATTTCAGTTGAATATAATACTAGTTTGCATGGTACTAGTACAAACAACTTTAAATATCTCAATTCTTGAAAAGTGCTTTCCTAAAATGTACTTTGAGAATAGAGGAAAAATGACACCCACAAAGGACCTATGTGATCTTCCAAATTTTCCATGAATTCTGAAAATAAGAAAAATTACAATAAAATTTTTTAAAACAAAAAGACCACACATAATATTAAAACAGATTAGAAAAATCTAACATCTGAAAACCAAAACCAAACCACTCTTATGTAAAACTTCAAGATACTTTATTATTCACCATTAGTAACATTTTGTTGAATAGCAAAAAATTAGGTACTATATTCTTTATAAGATTATAGAATTTTCATGAAATGCAGATTCAAGAATAAAATATCATTCTCACAATTTAGGAAAGAAGCTACTTTGCAATATCAAATTTACAAATATAGTAGGAAAAATAGCAAAGATACCAGGGTGTATTTATTCTGTCCTGTTTATGCTAAATGATATTTATAAATACTATTTGAGTATTCCCTGAATAACTCATAACATTAAATGCTAATATGTTCAGATAGACATGATTCTTTATAGAATACAAGGTATGCCAATTTATAGTGCTAGCAATTTCTTTTATCTGAAGAATTTGAAAATAGGCCTACTGGCACACAGAGAAGAGTCACAAAGTAGGGTATTGTGAAAGATGTTGTAAAGAGGAGTATATTTTATGATATGTGAAGGAGAAAAACACTGTCATTTATTGGTAGAGTACTCAAGAGAGTACAAAATAAAGGCTGTTGGCCTAGAGAAAAAAACCTAAGGGACAGACCATTAAAATCCATACTTACATAAGATACCTGTGGACTTTGATAATTTGGCCCCAAACCTACCTTTTCAGGTTCATCTCCCATCGCATTCTCCAAGTCCCTGGAGTCTACCATTCCCTCAACTGGAATGCCCTTTGCCTTAGGGTTCCACCACTAAGACGCTACCTCATCTTTCAAGGCTTAGTTCAAATGCCACCTACCCCCTCCTTGAAGTCTTTCCTAATCACCCACCATTCGGGATTATTTTCTCCTTCCTTCACACTCCCACTGTAGCGTTTTTCAAATACTATATTATTATATCACAGTAAGTTGTTATAAATCTGTCTTCTTCACCTCATTACAAACAACTTAATTGCTGGGGATATATGTTACTTATCCTGTTACCTTCTCCTCTCCTCCCCTACCCCCGCCTCCATTTGGTGTCTATGTCTTACTTATTGTTACTTTCTCCCATTCCCACCCTAACCTCCAAAGAATGCCTAGCATAATGTTTTTCACAAAGTAGGCACACAATGAATTTAATGAGCCTCAAACTCTGACTAAATTTCTTAGTACTAGAAGACTCTAATGAGAGTCAAACTCTGGCTTACAGAAAAGATGTAGGATCTCTAGCCAATGTTTTCTCATTTTTTAATTCAATTTCCAAACTAAGACCATCTATAAAAAATTTCTACTCTAACTTCTGGGTATAATTAGTTCTCTTTTTCATTTGGTGAAGTTTATTGAAACCATCTGTGATGCACTGACAATTTAATCTTGAGAACCAAGAGAACATTTTTAAAATACTCCTCTGGGTCAACACATTTGTCATTTCATCCCAGTCGTTTGACATTTGTCATTCTCTGAGATGACAATTTCTTAAAGTTAGAAATATACTGGGATATATAGGGAATCCTAATTTTCCTCAGTACTCTTTAAGGGATATACAATTCACATATATCACTTCAATCTGACTACCCTCTAGGATATTGACTTTTGACATGTCATTGCTTACTATTAATATATAAAGAAGTACTCAACATTCTTCATTATTTAGTAATAAGTGTTCCCAACAATGACCTATGGCCAATAAAGGTTAATCTGATGAATGCTGAATCATTATTTTATAGAACTGAATCCTATCTTCCCCCCTGATTTGTAGCTTGGATCATAGAGACTGGACCATAATTAACTTGTCAATATGGAGAAGGCATGCCACCATACATGCATGCTCATTCAAATAATGACAGCATACGGAAAGATCCTTTTCAAATTTAAAAATGAAAACCAAAATGTAAGAGCACTTGTCTCAGCTAGTAGTGGGCTACAGTAATCATACAGAAAATGGCTAGAAGAAAGATCTTGTGCAAGAAAATCTCACCTTAAGAACAAAGATTATGTTATTTAAGGGGAAAAATGACTTTTGTTATTATTGCTGGTAGTAAACACTGTCAAGAAGTACTTGGAAAACTTCTGTAAAATGTTATTCAAAAATACTTGGTCTCCTCAATATAGTCAAGAAAGTTTGTTTCTAATCCAGAAACATTTGCTTACTTTAAAAATAATGAGTTAATTTTGTCCATTCAATAGCCTAGAAACAATAATAATTAAATGTTAATGAGCACTCCTAGTATCCAGATTGTAGTCTCTAAGAACCACTCTTTTTTAAAAGGAAATTGGTAGAAATTCCAGGCCTGTGTCGGAACCTACAAGTTGGGCCTGGCATATCTTGTTGCACCAGAAAGCAGGGAAGTTATCACAAACTATTTTGGGTGTCTAAATGTAATTATTAATAAAATTTAAAATTATAATAAATGGGAGGATAAGGGGAAAGAAATGGAGTAATGGTGGCAGTAAAAAAACTAAATTATCATCTAGTTAATCTTGTCAAAGATATTGTTTAAAACTGATAAATGAAAAAATTAGTATAAGCCCATTATTTTTAACAGAGAGGTAAATGTATGATAAAAAAATAATGAACAGGCTGGGCACAGTGGCTCACACCTGTAATCCTAGCACTCTGGGAGGGCGAGGCAGGAGGATTGCTTGAGCTCAGGAGTTCGAGACCAGCCTGAGCAAGAGTGAGACCCTGTCTGTACCAAAAATAGGAAAATTAGCCAGGTGTCCTGGCACATGCCTATAGTTCCAGCTATTCGGGAGGAAGGCTGAAGCAGGAGGATGGCTTGAGCCCAGGAGTTTGAGGTTGCAGTGAGCTACGATGACGCCACGGCACTCTAGCCTGGGTGACAGAGTGAGACTCAGTCTCAAAAAAAAATAAAAATAAACAAATAATGACAAACAAATAAACAAATAAAAAAGATGAAAGTGGTTGTCTTTGGGCAATAGGATTAAAAAATGGAGAAGGAAGAGGCAAAGAGCTGCTGCTCGTTGATGTAGCTGATTTTTAAACTATGTGTTATGTATTATTTTGATACAATTGAATGTTTAAAAATGTATGAGAGAAACTGGATACAGGTGAGATGGACTAGGTATGGAAGAGAATTGAAAACAGGAATACAATAAAATAAAAAGAGTCATGCTGCTTTAAGATGGTGGAGGAGGAAGAAGATAGTCTGCTGTCCCCAAGCCTTGCTACACTCAGGGCTTCAGTCTTTAGGACTTAAAGTAGCCTCGAAATTCTCAAGAAACATTTGTAAATGAGTATACATGAAAAATAACAATCAGGGATTCTATTTTCTATTTTTGAATTCAGTTATATACCTTCTGTATAGCCCCATATACATTCAGTAATATTTAGTCTATTCCCATGTAGAAGCACGTCACCTTGGCAGATGCCAGCTACTGGAAAAATTCTTATAGCTAAATTTGGGTTCTCAGAACCAGAATATGTGCGTGTGTGTGTGTGTGTGTGTGTGTAGTGAGGGGATTCAGTCTTGTGCAAGCAGGAAAAGGGTGACTAGGACTAGGGCTGATTGGGAAGCACAAGCAATACTGTAATAGGAAGAGACAGAGACAGCAGAAAAGTGGAGGAAAGAGAGGCAGTAAATGGAAACATAATATTTAGAAACATTAAGGTGCAAAGAAAGGATTCTGCTGCAGCCTAAGTAATCACAGAGACAGAGCTTTGGAGGGCTAACCTCGAGCACCGCAAATATCTTTACTGCAATTCCAAAAGGGAACCGACCTTATCTCAAATGAGGCTAACACTATGTACTTTTAAGAACTATTCCAAATTCAGACATACATGAAAGGAAGCCATGCACCTACCCTTTGAGAAGCATAAACAGGATATGAGGATGAGCACTAATGTACTCCACAGTAGGACTCCGAGTGCCTATCTGTCTTCTCAGGATGTTGTTAAATATCTGGGTCACATCTTTTTTGCCCTGTTAAAGAAACAAACAACAATTAAATTGTACCCTCTAAATGGGTATGATTATATGTGTATGACATATATACATACAAACAGAAATAGCACTATTCTTTAAAATATGCAAAAACATTTACTCTTTTCCTATCTTTAACAAGCTGTGCTTTCAAACACAGAGTCTACAAAGTGAGTGCAGCTCCTTACCACAGGATGTGCACTGTGGGGATTTGACCAGCTGGAAGTCCATCTTCCACAGCAGCAAACACAAGGGCACAGAACGATATAAAATAGTGACTATGACAGAACTCAATTCTTTTTTTTTTTTTTCTTTTTTACTTTTTAGCCTATTCAAAAGGAAAATTATGACTAACATTTTTAAACCTTCATAAATAAGGGAAAATAGATGAAAATAAAGTTAAGATTTTAGTAAAATTTAGGTTAGAATAAAATTCCTTTTTCTTAGATCTACTGCCTAGTAATTTTTTCCCTTCACTTTATCACCTCATTCACTCTTCTTCCACTTTCTTCCACCTTCGTGCCTTAACTAAAAAGAAAAAAAAAAAGATCACGAGTTTCACATTAGGTGGATATGTTTTTCTTAGGTGGTCATAAGAAATCGTCTCTAGCCCAGAGGAATAGAAGGGATCATTGAATCACAGTCACCTGAGACAGAGGAACTACATAGCCACTCATGGATAGAGCTTCTTAAGAGTCCTCATGGACGAGACTTCCGTTCTCATACACCCTGCAACCTGAGTCTAGCCTTCTTCAGCAGAAGCCCTGGACTGGACCTGAGCTTATTGTATCGAAAATAAGTACAAGAATGACATTTCATTCTCAATCACTACAGCCCTGGATCTGGCCTTCATCCATCAACTGAACTATGAAAGAACTCCCTCCAGTTTCTCTTTCCACTTCAAAGCATTCTCACTCTACAGAGTGAGCTGGCTAGAAATGCAAATCTGACCATGCATACTCTTCCCTTAAACTCTTCAATGTCTTCCTTTTACTTAGAAAACTAAGTCCAATGCCTTCCATGACTTGGCCCTTGACTACCTCTCCAGCCTCATCTACTCCTATCACTTTCCAACTCCTACATCAAGTGCTATTATACCAGATTGCTGTACCACATACACACACAACCTTTTCTGCTTCTGTACCTTTGTTCATGTTCTTTCTTTTTCTAAGAAACTGTGTCATTCTTTAAGATTCAGTCCAGGAGTATTCTCCTCTGGGATAAGTGTCCTTCTCTGTACTACAGCAATGTCCTTTGCCTGCATTGATCAGTATCTCCTCTTCTCCCAACTACTTCCACCTCCACCTCTCCCACCACCACAGCAGCAAATATTTATTGAGTGCTTACTCTGTGCCAGGCACTTATGCCAAGAGCTTTATGTGTATTACCCAATCTTCATGACAAACTTATAATGTACAGATTAATAAGGAAATTAAGGCCTAGTGAGGTTGCCTTACCCAGATGGCAGGTGGGAGAGCCAGGACTCCAACCCAAGTGATGGAATCCAGAGTCTGGGTTCTTCACCATCATACTGAACTGACTCCCAACACTCAACACAGTACATTGAGATGAATGGTTTTGTCTCTAACTCCTCATTGCACTGTTAACTCTCAAGGAGACCGGTCATATGTCAATGCCCGTATTAGGACCCAGAATATAGTAGGCACTCAGTAAATAACTACTGAACTGATTCATTACCTTAGAGGCAGAGCCAGCCATATATCCTTTATCACAAACACGGGCCATTGATCACTCTAATCTATTAATTTGGCACTTTTAATACTAAAGGGACATTGAAAGAACTAAGACCACAAATGAGGACCAAGAAGATTATTCAATTAGTTACTCCATCTTAAAACTACTAGTTATATAAAAATGAACTAAGTATCTATTAAAAGTAGTAATATACAGGAAAAAATTTAGAAGAATATCATTCACCTTATAAAAAATTAGCTCAGAATGAATTACGGACTTGAAACATAAAACTATAAAACTTTTAGGAAAAAACAGGAGAAACTTTTCAGGATCTAGGGCAGGGCAAAAAGTTCTTAGACTTGACAGTAAAAGCACAATCCACAAAAAGAACAACTGATAAACTGGACTTCATAAAAATACAAAACTTTTATGCTTCAAAAGATCCTGTTAATAGGATGAAAAGGCAAGCTACAGGCTGGGAGACAATACTGCAAGCCACGTATGTGACAAAAGACTAATATCTAGAATATACATGGGGAAATAACCCTCAAAACTTAATAGTATAAAAAATAAACAATCCAATTAGGAAATGGGCAAAAGACATGAACAGACTTTTCACCAAAGAGGATACACAGATGGCAACTAGCACATAAAAGATGTTTAACATCATTAGCCATTAGGGATATGCAAATTGAAACCTCAATGAGATAGTACTACATACCTATCAGAATGGCTAAAATAAAAAATAGCAACAACATTAAATGCTGGCAAGAATGAAGAGAAATTGTACTCAGACATCATGGGAAAAATGTAAAACAGTATAGCTCATTGAGAAAACACTTTAGCAGTTTCTTAAAGAACTAAACATGCAGCTAATCATAACAGCAATTGCACTCTTGAGATCTATTGCAGAGAAATAAAAATATATGGTCATTCAAAAACCTGGCCATGAATGTTATAACAGCAAAAATCTGGGAATAACCCAGAAATCCTTCAACAGGCAAATGGTTAACAAACAAACTGGGTACATCCATACCAAGGACTCAGCAATAAAAAAGAACAAGCTATTGATACACACAACAAATTATAGGAATCTTGAGGAATTATGCTGAGTGAAAAAAGCCAGTTCCAAAGGTTACATACTGTATGGTTCCATTTATACAACATTCCTGAAATGACAAAAATATAAGAATGGAGAACAGACTAGTGCTTGCCAGAAGTCAGGGATGGAGTGGTGACAGGGGGTGAGAGAGGTAAGTGTGGCCATAAATGGGTAACAGGAGGTATCCCTCTGGTGATGGAAATTTTTTATATTCTGACCTTATCAATGTCAATATCCTGGTTGTGTTATTGTTGTATAGTTTTGCAAGATATTACCATTGGGGAAACTGGGTAAGGTGCTTGGGATCTCTCTGTAATACTTCTTATAAATAAATGCCAATCAACAGTTATTTCAAAATAAACAGGTTAATTTTTTACAATCAATAGGACTGGGCATGGTTAAATAAATTACATTGTATCTAATAGGTATAAATAAGAAATTGGAACATCAAAATGTTGGTGATGATTAAATTTAAGAAATATCTACAGCTATCCATGGTTTTCACTTTATTCCATGGAGGGAAATAAAGAGAAGGGTGGAAATAAGGGAGGAAGAGAGAAGAAAAGGAGAGGGCAGAGAAGAAAGAAAAGAGAGGGAATCAGGGAGGAAGAAAGGAGGATTTAGGGGCAGAGGAGACAGAGAAATAAACAACAGGTACATTGGAAAGAAAATCATATTTTCCTTTAAGAAAAAAACCACAAAAGAAATGTTAAATGCTTAAGGTGATGGATACCCAATCACCCTGATTTGATCATTATACATTTTATGCTGGTATCAAAATATCATATGTACCTTATAAATATGTATAACTACTATGTATCCATAATAATTAAAAATAAAAATCGAAAAAAAGAAAACACTATACCAAACTCCAAATTTTAATAAAAAATTAGGAGGCGAATCTTCAATTTAAAGGGATACTTCAAGAATCAGTTACTCTTATAATTTTAAAATACTAAAAATGTTCATACTGAATATATTTTATTTATACAGATGTTAAAGACTCTATGTATTGTATAAAAGAGTGTAATTATAAATAAAAATGAATTTTAAAATGAAAGAAATCATCTGTTTTGTTCAAACCTTTCTAGACTCTACAGTGTAACATTGCAGAATAAATTTCAACCCTCTTTGAAATGTCATAAGAGCGTGTTTTTCATACTTCCCAGTAAAATGCCACGAGGACATTTCTATACAGCATTCCAGTGAAGAGTGGAAATGAAGCTGCACAGAACTCTATCCAACTTTCACACAGAGGAAAACATTCTTCTGGTTCATTAGCAAATGTGTGCAAAAGCAAAGGAAGCCCCCCTGTGGATAAATAAAAACAAGTTCTGCTACCAGGGACTGCATCTCAAAGCAGAGGAAAGGATTAGAATGGAGAAGATTAGAGAAAACTGAAACAGGTACAAGATGGCGAATGATGATCTCTGTTATACGCAATCTTTGCAAGCTATCCCTTCGTCACACTAAATCCAACTGGAGAGAAACCTTAACTACTTCAAAATACCAGTCTTCTTCAACCCTCAGGCTTTCAGATCTCTGGACCTAGAAGTGGTCAGAAAAAAGAGGGGGAAAACCCCTCAAAACATTTTTGATAATAAAGAAGCAACATCCAGAAAGACCAAAAATTAGCTGGCAATTCTAAGATGACATATAATGTAACTGAACAGATCTCAAACCTGAAGAAGCACTTGGGTTTGCTGACAAATTCAAAAAAGGTCAGCTTTAACATGAGAGGCTCAACAACTATTTGCTAGATGGATGAATGAATGATATATTTGGAAGTGCCAACTAAAATCAAACAAGAAAAGAGAAAAGGAGGGAAGAAAGGGGTGGTGAACAACAGTCACAGCAATCAGAAGTAACTGTTGATGAAAAGCATCCCTTACTGATGGCACAGATGAGAAAAGGCAAATGAGAAAAAAGAGGGCAGAGATTAGAAAACACACACTTTAAACTAGAAACCATTGACTTGTATACAGAGTATATATAAAGAATTCTCAAAATTCAACAACCAAATAAAAAAGGGACAAAAGATCTCAATAGACACTTCATAAAAGAAGAGATATGGTGGCAAATAAGCATATAAAAAGATGTTCAACATCTTAATCACTAGGGAAATGCAAATTAAAACCACAATGAGGCCTGTGCAGTGACTCCCGCCTATAATCCTAGCACTCTGGGAGGCTGAGGCAGGATTGCTTGAGCTCAGGAGTTTGTTGAGCAAGAGTGAGACCTGGTCTCTACTAAAAATAAGAAAAATTAGCCAGGCATCATGGCGCATGCCTGTAGTCCCAGCTGCTTGGGAGGCTGAGACAGGAGGATCGCTTGAGCCCAGGAGTTTGAAGTTGCACTGAGCTACAACGACACCATGCACTCTATCCAGGGCAACAGAAGAAGATTCTGTCTCAAAAACAAAACAAAAAAAACCCACCACAATGAGATATCACTAACAGTTATTAGAATGGCTACAATAAGACAACAAAACCAAACAAAAAAGTCGACATCACCCAACAATCCTACTCTTAGTAGGTATTTATCCAAGTGAAATGAAAACTTGTATTTACACAAAAAACTACACACAAATGGTTGTAATGGCTTTATTTCCAATTGCTAAAAACTGGAAATAAGCCAAACACCCCTCTAGTGGGGAATGAATAAATGATCTGTGGTCTACTACTCAGCAATAAAAAGGAACAAACCCTGATACATGACAACAACATGGATGAATCTCAAATACATTATGCCAAGGGATAGAAGCCAGACTCAAAAGGTTACATGTACGAGTCTGCTCATCTGATCCTTTTTGCAAAGGCAAAAATACAGGGAAGGAAAACTGCTCAGTGGTTGCCAGAGGCTGGGAGTAGGAAAAAGAGCTGATTACAAAGGTATGGAAGAATTTTGGGGGGTGATGGAACTATCCTTATTACTGAACAATGCACTAAAAAGGGTGAATGTAAGTTACTGTTTGTAAATATAGTTTAATTTAAAAATGAAAATTGTAGCCACTGAAGTAATAGACCTCCCTATTCTTACGGTCGGGTGTGTGTGTGTGTCTGTGTGCGTACACATGTGCGTGCATGAGCACCAAGGAGGAAGTGGAGGTAGATGCAGACAAATGTTTGTGCTGAATTTCAGTAGCAGAATTAGATAGGCAGAGTAGTCTATTGCTGGAGACTAAAATTCAAATTAAACTAAAATATCAAATTTATAGATATTGGGAAAGATTTAGGGAACCCAAGCACAGGCTAGCTCAGAACTGGTTGCTCTTAAAAATGTTTAAGTATAATTAAATTTACATATTACATGAATTCCATCTGGGGGGGCTCGCTTCCCCTTCCCCCATATCTTTTTTATTCCTCTCTCTGTCTTTACTGCTTCTTCTGCTTCTTTAGTCCACGTGGCAGGAAACATGGCCACTGAAGGGAAAACTACACTTAACATTTTGGCTCCTGGCTAGACAGTGGGGCTGTGTCTCAGTTCTAGTTCCAGAATTCTTGCAGAAAGACTCTGGCCCTGCCTTAGTCCATGGGTAGGCAAATCAGCTCTGTGTTGCACAGGGTGCCATGTTGCCCAAAATGGTTGTTCCCACTGTAACCACGTGGATGGGGAAGGAGGGAGCATTCCCCAGAGAGCAAAGGGACTGGGCAGACAAAACATTTCATACATTCCACATGGCACGGGCAGTCTTTATCCTATGGCAGATTACATTCCTTAAAAAGTACAGTACAGTCAAACTAAAATGGTCATTGTCTTAATTTTATTGCAAATAATTAATAGGTTTCACTTCTGATTAAGAGCCTGATGTCAAATACCATTTTTAATCATCCATATATTATATACCTTTATAGGATAAAGGCTTCTAAAGCTTATATTCATTAATTTTAAGAGGGTAATAGGGTAACAATAACATAAAATTCCGTTTACTATGATACAGTATTTCATATCTGAGACTGTAAATTCTTTAATTTGTCTAATGATGGGCACAGAATATATAAACAACCAAATACAATCAAGACCAAATAGAATCAATGCCCTGCACACATAGTAAACATTTCAAATTGCTAAATACATGAAGTATAGTCAAAGCTTGTATTTTAAGGCTTTATGATTTCTTATTTTTATAGCAATAAAACCAAAGATAACGGATCACTTTAATCAGGGCCAGGGAACAGAAAAAGATTTTTAAAGGATTAATATTTTCAAAAACTTATGATAATAAAATGGCTTACTGAGAAGCTGATCCTGGAGTGTTTGTGTTTCTGATTTTTTTTTTAAAGTAGCAAGAAATAATCATCAGAGATTAAGTTATCACAGTAGAAAGTTTTCTGCTTCTTTGAGCTGTTCTGTTATTCAGCCTGAACAGCTGACTTTGCATCCGCCCTAGTTTTGCAAGGCACACCTGCCTTTAAAACAATGAACGCATCAACTCTTACATGCAATACATTTTTCATCCTTTGATCTCTTATCACATTGTGTTTCAAAACATCAAAGAGTCTAAAGCTGTGTCTTGAATAGTGGCCAGACCTCAAAAACCACAGCACTGAGTTTGATCCTGAGCCCACAGTCAGAAGCCTTGGAATCTCAGCCCCAAGTCATTTTTTTAAACCTCATAATAATATGCAGAAACGGTTCTTTTCTGTCAGCAATTTTAAGGCTTAAAGGATTAAATAAAAATTTATGGCTAAGTAATGCACTTTTTTTTAAATCCAAAGGTCTACCTCCTAACTAGCCATTACCCACATGATAGCCAGACCCTCCAGGATTCTTCCCACCCTAATGGGCCATTTCCTCTGGATTCCTGAAGGAGAAACAAGTTTGTCACACAGATTCCCAAGATAGTCCCTGCCACCCAGTGTAAATCATTGCCCTTGGCCACCAGCACGGCTGTCAGCTCTGGGTTCCGAATCCCTGCTCCCGGCTCCTTTCAACCCCTGTTCCTTTGTCTTGCCTCCTGCAACTTCTCAACATCCTGTTTACCCCAAGTGTAGAAAAGCACCCCTTCTCCTTCACTCAACATATATTATTAGCATGTAGCTCCTTTATCAAAGGTTTAAGGCTAAGAAGGGGTAATTATAGTACAGTGAAGAAACAACTTCAAATTGATATCTTAGTAAAGGTCCCTCAGTCTTCCTGGTCATCTTTCTTCATAAACACCTTACTTTTGTCATGGTTCTGGGGACCTCTCTTTCCCTCACTCCAAACCTTTCTCCTATCTTCCTTCTACGTCCTACTCGTATCAACCTTAGGCAAAGGGCATTTCATAAATGTCTGTTACTTTACTCTGGGAAGGGAATCGAAGCTCTTTTCTTTCAGTCTTTTCCTTCTAGACGCGGCCCAGAGACTGTAACCTTTCAGACTAACAAAAAAGCCTGTCAAAGTGTCTTCTAAACAAAAGTTTACTTTTTCTCTCTCTAAGGAATGTGCCATCCCCCTAGGTTATCTGGCAGTAGCTGCAGCCCTTCCCTAAAATAATAATTTTTCTTCCCTGTTATGAAAACATACCAGAAAGTTCACAGTCAAATGACTGTTGTGCTTTTCGAAGAAGCACCATGAGAGGCTACTCACTTGCTGAAATGATATGATCATCATTCAAAGTGGTTTTAATTATCTTCTAAACAATTTACTAATTCCTCAAGAAAAATGGCTTACTAATATGTCTCAGGACACTTTCTTTTGATCCAATTCCTTTATCTCTGCTTTGATCTCTCATTCTCATTCCAACAATTCATTCAACCAACCAACCAATTAACATGCCACTCGTTGTGGTAAACACAGTCCTAGTACCCAAGGTAATACTAAAAGGGCTGTCCCCGTGCTACCTACAAACCAAGAGACAAGGGGGTGGGGGTTCTGTGTGCTTAGAGTAAGTTTTGAAGTCAGGAGGAATTTTATCAAGCTGTCACTAGTTTATATGGATACTTTAGGCTTGAGAAGGAGAGTTGCTGTCTGCAGGCTGATCATTCACGCCTCCTGTTCTCAGAGATACACCGTACATTTCTGTAAGTAGGATACTCATGCCAGTAACGCTGCCTCCTTCCTGAAAATACTATATGTACCTGATGGAGTGTTTGAAAGTGAACTGTCCTAAATTTTAAGTGCTTTTTATTCATATATTAATTCATTCATTCAACCGAGAAGTATTTATTTACTATGAACTCGAGGAGGACAACTGCATCTACTATCACATTCATTTATAATTACATTCTAGGCATCGTGTTTTATCAACTGAATAAAAAAAGTTAAGAACTACCTGCTGTTTTATTATTACAATAACACAGATCTTCATAATGATAGTTTTGAGTCATCCATAAAAACTTATTATATCTCTTATATTATTCTGGAGGGGAGACAAGTATATAATACATTTTATTTTAAAAAGTAAAGTAATCCACAAAAATAATCAATTTAACTCTCTGCATTTGAAGACTTAATCTTCAGCTATATGGAAAATTCAGATACTCAGAAAGATACTTCTTACTTCTTTTCCCAAATGATTCTAGAGAATAGAAGTTTACTTGATAAGGCACAAGCCAATTTTTTGGCAATCCAATGTCTTAATTCTAAAATAATTTTTAAATGAACTCCCTCTTTGAATTTTTAATTTATGTTCAGTATATCACATAAAAGAAGGGAAACTTGCATAACTGTTTCTTACTGTTCCGTTTCTATAATCTGAGCCAATGCTAATTAAAGTTGTGAGGTACTGACAGTTTTCCTTTGCTGTACTCCTCCCTCTCTCCTCAATTCTTGGAGAGCACTGTGAACTCATGACGTTCTGTATATAGCACGTTCTGTGCTCATGAGGTTCTGTGGTTGGTTAAGGTTTCTCCAGGTTATTGTACTGGACAACATTCATCCCTGACTCATTCTTCAAATCATAACCATCCTCAGTCATGTTCCTTTCAGAATTCAACTGCAAACTGCGCTAATCTCATAAACTAACTCAAGTGAATTTATGAATTAATGATGACAATAGTTTAAAATGCTGCTGTTCTCAGAGAAATGAGCAAAACCATAGTAAACTAGTATTATACAAATATAATATCTTCATCTGAGAGTAGGAAATCATTTTCCTATTTATGATCACTGACCAACTATATCTAAAACTTTAAAAAAAAATCAAGGGTTATAAGGAAAACAAACCAGTATGCATTTAACTTTAGTTCTTTAGAGAGGAAAAGAAAATACTACTACCTGACATTTGTATATAGTTTGCATTTGTATTTAGTGTTCTTATATAACATAACATATATATGTATATGTTTTTTATTTTGTCTGATATTTAAAACAATGCTGTAGGTTCATATTATTCCTATTTTATAGATGAGGAAAAAGGTTCAAAGAGGTAAGTTATTGACTACCAAATAGCAGAGCTGGAACTCTAAACAACTCAAATTCCAAGTCAAGGGTTTCTCTACTCTGCCATAGCTTCTACAAATGTTCATAATGTCTCATTTTAAACTAAATTTTAAAAAAAGTAAAAAACACTGTAAGATGATATTTTAATTCCACATAGAGCCTAAGTTTAAAAAGGAGATGGGATCTAGGATGGGGAGGGAGAATGAACAAGCCAAGCAAGAGGAAAAAGAAAAAAGAGATTATAGGTCAGAAAATGTCAAAGGCAGACAGAGAGACTGAATAAGGGGGAGGGACAAAGAAAAAGCCAGACAGGTGTATCTGAGAGGAAGGACTCGTTGAAGTCTGGGCCCTGCGGGGTCCTCACTCAGTCTTGCTTCTAGCCAACACACCTGACTGCGGATCTGCTGAGCAGCCTGGCTCTGCATTCCTCCTCCTCAGCTCCGCTTGCCAAAAATCTTCCCTCATTCAATCTGCCCAGAGAGCTGTGGGCTAGTATTTCCACAGATCCCCAAAGCTCTGACCTTATCTTGGCCTAATCACTGTAATTAGTTTTCTTTCCACTTGTTCAGTGAACAAAACTAAAAGCTATTCACTTCAGAAATCGGCATATCTCCTCTATCTCTGAGAATTAATGCAGACTCAAGCACTTACGCGATCCTTCCAAAAGTACTATGGTAGGAACAAAGCAACAAAGCAAAACCAGGACTTTCAGCACCTCAACAGTCAATGCCCAAACTTGCCTTATGTACATATTGTTCATTGAGAAAAATCACTATTCTAAGTTAGATACACAATAGAGAATAAAATACCTACACATATTTCTAAGTTTTTGTTTTATTTAGTCAATTTGTTATTTAGATAAATTAGGTATAATTGCTTCCAAACTTAAAGATATTACATTACCAGCATTTAACAAACTTCCTAAATCATTGGTATAATATTTTAATTAAAAGAACTGGCTTGGTAAATACTGCCTGAATTTGAATCTCAGGTTAAGCTCTTAGTAACTGAGTGGCCGTGGGCAAATTACTTAGTATCTTTGAACCTTAAGTTCTTCATCTATAACATGAGGCTAATAATACAGTATTAGCCAGAACGGTAGCTTTAAAAGGTAAATGAACTGAGAGTTTGAAACTGTATCTGGTATACAGCAAGCATGTAATAAACGTTATCTATTATTATTATGTTTGTTAGCCATTAACCTTGCCCCTTAGCTGCACAAAACTTAACTATAGTATACCTTTTTGCTTTTTTTAAAAAAAGTTAAAGTGATTATAGAAGTTTTAGAAAAAATGTCTTCAAATAATCTATGGACAATAATAATAAAAAAATAAAGTCAAATGTTGACAGTCATTATATTAAAATTAAAAAGCAGAACTGTGATCCTTTTACAATAGTTTACCTCAAAGTCTATCAGCTGTAGGTCAGCTATCAGCGTCGCCAGCAGCCCACTACTGTAGAGCTCTTGTGCTAGCTGAGCCACTGCTTCTGTCGGGGGTTCCTTGTCATTTGTCCCACACAGAATTTCTTTCATTGCTTGCAGTGATTTCGACACTTCTTCTGATGCCTAGTGACCAAAAGGAATGCTAATAGTTAAAACGAATAAAAATTTTCAGGCCACAAACAAACAAACAAACAAAACCACTTCTTGGACCCTTTCATTTATAGTCAAAGATCATTGTACAGTTATCAAACAAACAATTATATCCTAGGCACTGCTTTTTTTATTTTGGAAAATGTTACTAAAACTTATGTATATACAAAAGATGTCTAGTATTTCTACTTAGTCAACATAATTGAAATAATCTTCCTTTAAACCATACTCATAGTCTAATTTTGCTAGTAACTAAATACAAATTTTACTCTTGAAAATTAAATTGACTCCGGTTTGAAGATTTATCAGTAGCTACTAATCTTTATTTAAAGCACTGTGTTACAGTTTTTCAACAAATCCTTACTCTTCTGATTTTTTTTAACAGACCAGATATAAAATCATAAGTTGTCAAAACTCACAAGCTTTGTCAATCCACTTATTCTTCATCCATAATCATTGCTATCTATGAAACTTTAAAAAATTCACTATATTTTAAAGAATGATAGGCAATCTATAGAGGCAGAAAGTAGCTTCGCAGGTGTTAGGCCCTGGGGGAGGGAGAAATGAGGAATGATTGCTAACAGCTACAGGGTTTCTTCTCGGGGTGATGAAAATATTCTAGAATTAGATATTGGTAATGGTTGCACAATCTTGTGAATATACTAAAAACCACTGAATTGTATACTTTAAGTAGTAAATTATAATCTGAATTACATCTCAATTAAAAAATTTTAAACTAATGCAGGTGGGAAAGGAGAGCAGTTTAATTTTCTGTTTTAAAAGAAATGTAGTTTCATTACTTTCAAGTATAGTACTGAAATTATTACAGATGAAGAAGAAAATGAGTAGAATAAGTCAAATTACATAAAAATAACTCATAGTGGCATGATGCTACTTTTAAAAAGTAGTTTTCCAGATATTTTTATGGTCTGTCTGAATTGATTAATACTTAATTTATTAAAGACTGGCAGGCCGGGCGCGGTGGCTCACGCCTGTAATCCTAGCACTCTGGGAGGCCGAGGCGGGTGGATCGCTCAAGGTCAGGAGTTCGAGACTAGCCTGAGCTATGAGCGAGACCTCGTCTCTACTAAAAATAGAAAGAAATTATCTGGCCAACTAAAATATATATAGAAAAAAAAATTAGCCGGGCATGGTGGCGCATGCCTGTAGTCCCAGCTACTCGGGAGGCTGAGGCAGCAGGATTGCTTAAGCGCAGGCGTTTGAGGTTGCTGTGAGCTAGGCTGACGCCACAGCACTCACTCTAGCCTGGGCAACAAAGCAACACTGTGTCTCAAAAAAAAAAAAAAAAAAAAAAGACTGGCAGCTTGTTAAACTGTGAGATATATCCACAGAAGAGTGCTTTAAACATACATACAGAGCAAACACTTTTGTGACCATCACCCAGGTCAAAAAGCAGAACATTTTCAGTACCCCAGAAATCACCTGGATTCCACTTTTCCATATACTTTTTATGACTTGTATGACAATCATTTCTTTACTTTTTAGTTTTCTTACCTATGCACGCATCCCAAAACAATATAGCTTAATTCCACTGATTTTGAACTTTATGGACTAGTACATGTACCCTTTCATGATTTGCTTCTTTCATTCAACATTATATTTGTGAGATTTCTCTATGCTGCTGCATGCAGCAGTCATTTAATTTTCATCGCTCTATAGTATTCTATACTATATGGCTGTACCACAACTTCTTTATCGGTTCTACTGTTCACAGACAGGTTGTTTCCATTGAAGAGTTTTTGTGAACAACAATGCTATGAACATTCTTGTACATTTTTCCTGGTGCACATGTGCAAGAAAATCCTCAGAGTTTACACCTAAGAACTGATACTGCAGGATATTAGCACATGCATATCTTTATATTGCACAGATAATACTAAACTGGTTTCCAAAGCAATTACATGAATGTATACTTTATCACTCACAGTGAAAGTTCTCATTGCTTTACATCCTTGTCAACACTTATTATGATCAGACCTTCTCATTTTTGCCATAACAGTAGGTGTGCAATGTAAATTTACTGTGGTTTTGATTGGCCTTTTCCTAATTACTAATGAAAATGAATCCGTGTTTTTCCTTTTCTCTCTTTCACCATTTAGATTTACTCTTTTGTGAAGACCATTTTTTCTTTCGTTTTAGGCCAATATTTGGCTCAATATTACAAAGTACGCTACAATTAAAATAAGATATTTCTCCATCCTTTATAGACTCCAAGACTGTATCATATACTGGGACAGAAAGATGCTATGAATTCAAGGGTATTTATTTTATGGATATCTTGAATTTTGCCATGAACTAGTCACTTTAGAAAGAAAATGAATATGTAGGATTCAACATCCCTTCAAAGGAATAACCAAAATACTAAAAAGTTCTACCTATGAGGAAGTCTAACTTACTGCACCTTAAAACAATGTGAAAATAATGTTGCACTATAGTAGAAACTATCAGTCAATCTTTAAATAAAAGGTTTTTTTTTTTTTTTTTTTTTACCTTTCATGTCAGTGTAACATTATACACCAGTCTATATCCACTTAAATCTTTAAGCTCTGTAGTCTATGGGGATTCATAGTTGGTCAGAGGCTCTAGATAGTGAATCATGAGTTCAAGACTACAGACTACATAATTATAGTTGCAAAAAAACCTCAAATCAATCTAATTGCATTTACGGGGACCCTATGAGCATATCACAGACTCTATGTGGAATTCTGCATTAAGCTTCATTAAGCTTTTCATTAGGTTTTGGTCTTGGAATACATGTACTTTAAAAATAATGTTATTGTTTTAGCTCATACCTTGTCTGTTTTTTTGTCTTGCTTTTCCAAAATGGCCAGGTTGTCTTTCAGAATTTTCACAATTTCTGCTGGATTTTTGTGTGATTTACTAAACAAAGGCATTTTTTTCATGTAGAGAAAGGTCTTCTTCCAATATGGAATGCTAAAAGCAAACAAATAAGCCAATAAAAACCACAACTTTAACTCTTAGCATGCTTAAATTGTTACAACAAAATGTCTTATAAGTTTTCAATAACATCAATTCAGTAATTTGAAACATTAAAAGTGATAAAACTAAAATGAGTTTCAAGTTTTATGCCAAATTTATTTAAGTTTATATACAAACAAAATTTATTTTAATTTCAAAATTTCTTTGTTTTTTTTACAGCCAGAGTCTTACTCTTGTCACCCAGGATGGAGTGTGGCGGTGCAATCACAGCTTACTGTAACCTTTAACTCCTGGGATCAAGCAACCCTCCTGCCTCAGACCCTTGAGTAGCTGGGACTACAGGTAGGTACATGCCACCATGCCTAATTTTTTTTTTTTTAATTTTTTGTAGAGACAGAATCTCACTATGTTATCTATGCATTACAGGCATGAGCTACCATGCCCAGCCACATATAAAAGCTTTACCTGAAAGTCTGTACTCAAAGTTTAAAATTTTTCCTGCAATAGAAATACAAGGGTTATGCAAGAATGGGAAAAGAAATACTTTTAGAGAATAAACTAATATTTGAAAGTAGATATTTTGACCAAAGAGAGTGCTGATGACAATAATAAATGATAAACTAAAACATGTTAAAACAAAAGTGAGATCAGGATTCATATACTGTTGGAAAGCAATATTTAAAAGCATACCACTAACTACTCAATGGCAATCACAAATGACAATATAAAATAATTTAGAATCAGTTCTTTGCTCTTTAAATATTTAGTTGGCCACATTCACTGATGAAAAATCCTCTCGTATCCTCACTGCCATGGTGGAGGGTGAGGAAAGTAGAGAAAAGGATTATCAATTCTAGTTGTTGAGAACATCTATTTATAAGGAGCAGAGAAAGCCAAAGATGCCTGCCATTGCCCTAATGTAAGTATTAGGGGGGAAAAATCCTGTAATCGAAGACTTCAGTTAATAAAGACAATCATTATTTTACATTAACAAAAATATTTCAAACATCACAGAAATATGATGTAAAAAATCAAAAACTCCCATGACTCAAGCACCAGAGATGAGAACTATTATCAGTTTAGTATATATTCCCTTTGAATTTTTTTCTATACATATAATAAACACATTCTAAAAACAGAATACTACTAAAGATAGTAATTTTAACTTACTTCTACTTTTCATATCTTGACTATCATTACATGAGTGTATGTTTAGATCTACTATAATACTTTTATAACAATACTGTATCCCATTATATAAATACATCATAATTTATTTTACCAACATCCTATTGATGAATATTTGGGTTACTTTCATTTTCTTAACATTTTTCTTCTTAACAATGATGCAATTAGTCAATGAAAAAAGACTACTATACATAAACATATATACCAGTTAACAGCAGCATCCTAAGCAGCCATAACCTTGGCTATGGTTCCAAATCCCTCATCTCCCTAGATTCTTGTCTATTTTCCCAACTCTGGTACCATGAGATTTCTGCGAGATCTGTGAGCTACCTTAGACCCGTCCAATAAATTCCTTCTGAATAACAAAATCTATATTTATTGTTTGTGATCAAGAATTCCAATGGGAGATATATATAGATAGATAGATAGATATGTGTGTGTTACAAAGTAGAAACCAAAACTACTGGTGTGAATTTTGATAATAAAACAGAAAATTCTGAAAATATTTTGTTTTTAATAAGGATCCTGGGGTATACCCCAACTCCTCAATGTGGGAGGGGTATATGTGAGAGGAACTTATTCCCAGTCCAGTGAAAAGCACATTATAGCATCTCAAACAGCCTCTATATCTGACACTGAAAGTTGACAGAGCATTCAAAGATAAAATACATGATGATCATACTGTGATTCTCAGTGGGTGGTGTAGGGTGCAAAAAAGAGAAACAGCTTTGGAAGAACATTATGTCTCATCTCTTTATAAAGCTTAAGAATAAAATTATAAAGATGTCCTAGGTTTTTCTTTAATAATCTTTTCTCTAATAAGCAGACCTAAATATAAATAAAGGTAGAATGTACTTAAAAGTTTATGTAGTGTGAGGGTGGGGTGGGTGCTGAAACAGTCATTAGACAGTTGGGCAGATCTAGCAATCTGTGCTTAATACCTGGTGATCCTGGACACATGTGACCTCTCTATGACTCTACATTCTCATCTGTAAACAGGGATGATAACATCTCCCTCTTAGGGTTGTTGCAAGGATGAAAGGTATGTAGAGCACCTTGCACAGGGCCTTGTACAAGTGTACTTTACCTTTTGTGATAATAATATTATCACAAAAGGTTCCGTGACATAGTTAATGAATCATTTCACTAAAGGCATAGTAGTTGAGATAGGATTCCATCTTAAATATCCCAGACATTTGTGACTCCTTGAGTCAATTATACATTTTTTCATTATTTTTAAAAATATAAATATACTATCTGAATGCTTAGTACTCAATGTTCAAATATTTAGCATTAAAACAGAATTTACATAAGCAGCCAAATGCATTTGTGCACAGGTATATCTAGGAGATATTGTGGGATCAGTTCTAGATCATTGCGATAAAGCAAATATCGCAATAAAGCAAGTCACACAAATTTTTTGGTTTCCCAGTGCATGAAAGATTTATGTTTATACTATAATCTATTAAGTGTGCAATAGTATTATGTCTTTTAAAAAAGAAACAATGTATGTGGCCGGGTGGGGTAGCTTCACCTGTCATTGTAGCATTCTGGGAGGCAGGAGGATCACTTGATCTCAGGAGTTTAAGGTTACAGTGAGCTATGATGACACCACTGCACTCTACCTAGGGTCACAAGAGTGAGACTCTATCTCAAAAAAAAAAAAAAAAAAAAAACTTTATTGCTAAAAAAATTGGAGTGATCATCTGAGCCTTTGGCAAGTAATAATCTTTTTACTGGTCAAGGGTCTTGCCTCAATGCTGATGGCTGCTAACTGATCAGGGTGATGGGTGCTGAAGATTGGGTGGGTATGGCAATTTCTTAAAGTAAGACAACAATGGAGTTTGCCAAATTGATTGATTCTTCCTTTCACAAAAGATTTCTCTGTAGCATGTCTGATAGCATTTTACCCACAATAGAACTTCTTTCAAAATTAGAGCCAATACACTCAAACTCTGTTGCTGCTTTATTAACTAAGTTTATGTATTCTACATCTTTTGTTGTCATTTCAACAATGTTCACAGCATCTTTACCAGGAATAGACTCCAACTCAAGAAACCACTTTCTTTGCACATCCATAAGAAGCAACTCATCCATTCAAATTTTGTCATGAGATTGCAGCAATTCCGTCACATCTTCAGATTCCACTTCTAATTCTAGTTCTCTTGCTATTCCCACCACATCTACAGTTACTTCCTCCACTGAAGTCTTGAACCCCTCAAAGTCACTCATGAGGGTTGGAATCTACTTCTTACAAACAATGTTGGTATTTTGACTTCCTCCCATGAATCATGAATATTCTTAATGGTGAATCCTTCCAGAAGGTTTTCAATTTACTTTGCCCAGATCCATCACAGGAATTACTGTCTATGGCAGCTACAGACTTATGAAATTTATTTCTTAAATAACAAGATTTGAAAATTGAGATTACTCCTTGATACATGGGCTACAACATGGATGTTGTGTTAGCAGACATGAAAGCAACATTAATCGCCTTGTACATCTCCATTGTCAATGAGCTATAATATTTTGAAAGGAATCTTTTTTTTTCTGAGCAGTAGGTCTCAACAGTGGGCTTAAAATATTCAGTAAACCATTCTGTAAATGGATGTTCTCCCACCCAAACATTCTTGTTCCATTTATAGAGCACAGGCAGAGTGAGATTTAGCATAATTCCTTCAGGACCCTAGGATTTTCAGAATTGTAAGTGAGCACTGGCTTCAACTTCAAGTCAACAGCTGCATCAGCCCCTAACAAAAGAGTCAGCCTTTCCTTTGAAGTTTGAAGCCAGGCATTGACTTCTCTCTAGCTATGAAAGTCCTAGATGGCATCTTCTTCCAACAGAAAGCATTTCATCTACATTAAAACTCTGTTGTTTAGTGTAGCCGCCTTCATCAGTGATCTTAGCTAGATCTTCTGGATAACTTGCAGCAGATTCTCCTGTAGCACTTGCTGTTCTGGAGAACACTTAGCACTATTATGTTCTGGAGACAGCTTCTTTCCTTCAAACTCATGAAACAACCTCTGCTAACTTTGAACTTCTCTTCTGCACCCTCATCACCTCCGTCAGTCCTCACAAAATTGAAGAGTTAGGGCCTTGGATTAGGCTTTGATTTAAGGCAATGTTGTGGATGGTTTGGCTTTCTATCTAGACCATTCAAACTTTCTCCATATCAGCAGTAAGTCTCACTTTCTTACCATTCATGTGTTCTCTGGAGTAGCACTTTTGATTTCCTTCATGAACTTTTCCTTTGCATTTACAACTTGGCTAACCATTTGGTGTAAGAGTCCTATCTTGGCTTTCAACATGCTGCCCACACTACACTTAATCATTTCTAGCTTTTGATTTAAAGTGAGAGACATGTAATTCTTTCTTTCACTTGAAAACTTAGAAGCCATTTTAGAGTTATTAACTGGCCTAATTTCAATATTGTTGTGTCTGCTACACGAACATAAGGAGGCCCAAACAGAGGGAGACAGCCAGTCAGTGGAGCAGCCAGAATACACGTTTATTGATTAAGTTCTCAGTCTTATATGGCATGGTTTGTGGTGCCCCCAAGTAATTACAATAGTAACAACAATCACCGATCACAGAGCACCATAACTGATATAATTATAATACAGGTTGCAATATTGCGAGAATTACCAAAATGGGGGACACACAGACTAAGTGAGCACATATTGCTGGAAAAATGGCGTCGACAGACTTGCTTAACGCAGGGTTGCCACAAACCTTCAGTTTGTAAAAAACACACAATATCTGCAACACACAGTAAAGCAAAGTACAATAAAACAAGGTATGCCTATACTTATTCTCTTTCTCCATGTAGTTCTATCACACTAAGGGACAGATATATATATAACTAAGAATTTCAACTAAATACTCCCTGACATCAAAACAGAGTACAAATTGTGATATGGCATCTGTCCATTACCTGTTGCTCTGCTTGATTCTCACTTTATCAAGCTAATTCTAATGCTAATTTACAAACGTTTTCAGGACTTGCCAGCACTTTCTGATTCACTGTCTCCCAACTTTTCACCTGCCTATTTTGTTCATGTATTCATCGAATAAATAATCTGCGTAAGTACTAAGCACAGGCACCTTGCTAAGTACTAGGGGTAGAGCCACAAATAAGAAAAACACAATCCCTATTCTTTGGGGCTTATTATTAAGAGGAAAAAGCAAACATTTGAGGGGCAATGGGATTATATAACAAGGGGAAATAACACACAGTACAGTGCCTCTTAATATCCTTTAAAAATTTATTTCATATTTTGAATGTATCTATTTACTGTAATAAGTTTAATAATGTTCTAAAATTTCATAGGGTCATTTTTTAATAGTGAGACCTAGATTTTGAGGGGAATCAAACCCCACGCTCTCAAATTATGTAGTTTCAGTCCCCCTGTCCCCTGCAAATTAAGGTAGAACTCTCCTGCTTGCCCCAGTTCTCCTCAGACCCCCGCCAGCCCCACTCCGCTCCCAGACCGAACACCTCCCCCATCTCCCGCAATCTTGGGACTGCCTTTCTCACTCTCTGGGTGACCGTGCTGGTCACTGCATATGCACCCAGCCCAATCACATTATTTACCCCACTGGTCAATTAAGAAATGAGCCAACTGGCACTCAAACCCATTTGTTAGACAAACTCAAGACACTTAAACCCCTAGTCTTGATCGACAACTAATCCACTGTATGATTCAGAAGTTATCGCCCCTGTCTAGATGCCATTTGTCCTATCTGTAAAATGAAGAAGTAAAATAGAGCACCATATACTGAAATTAGACAAGCCATATATTATGGGCTCTATGCTGTTCATCACTGTTTTATATCCATTCTGAGTCCTTAACTCCTAGTATCCATCGTGGCCAAAGATAAAGTGCTTAAGGAACAAAGTAATGGCAAGTCCTGAAAATGGTGCTTTCTGGGGAAAAGGTGGTGGTAGTTATTTTTCCATAAAGTCTACCTTAGAGTTTTAAGAACATACATCATATTTCAGCAAAGCAAGCACTGGGGACAGGAGAACATGCCAAGTTAGTCCAATAGATTGTCACTAGATGAATGCCTCCTAGGCACTGAAAACTGCGTTGAGGCCACATACATCACATACACATCAACCTGTCCTCAGCGTTAATCCTGACAACAGGCCACGCTGCACACAAATGTTAATGGACTGACAGGGGCTCTGTTATACTTTTCCACTTTCAAGAGTGAGTAAACAGAATAAACAAATAGCAGGATCTTTTGTTTGGTTTTGTTTTTAGTAGAACAAGAAAAGGAGAGATATGTCCTGCAGACTTGGACAAGAAAGGTTGCTTCTGAAATCAATCTCTATAAAGCTAGAACAGGCAATTGAAAAACAGAAAAAAGCAGTTGGACAAAAAGAGAGCTGGCCAGGATAATAGACCAAAAAGAGACACATACATACACATACACACATGCCCCAAATGCAGACTGATAATCCAAATCTGCATAGAGCAGAAATGACACCAAAGATACTTGATTTGGGGCAACATCAAGGTATAAAGTTAGTTAGTCTATATTTATTCATTCAAAAAATATTTATCGAACACCTATAATGTGCCAGACACTGAACTAAGAAATACAAAATAAATAAAACTCAACGGGTTCACAATGTAGTGAGAGATACAGACACACCAAGAGTTTTTCCAGAAGGCTGGAAAAGGAAAAAAAAAAAAAAACTAAAATGACAGGAAAAATACAGAATGTGTATAGATATACATCTTCATATCTACATAGGTATTTTACAGTGATATGAAGAAGATAGAGTGTCTTCCCGTAAGAAACAGGTTTTACAACAATGGGGCGGGGAGTGAAGGAAGCCAGCAACAACAAAAGGAACTAAAAATGGAGCAGAAGCAACAACCAAAGATAAAACAGCTTAAGCAGAAAAAAGATCTAAACCTGATCATTTAAAAGATTTTACTAAGCAAGATTAATGATCAGACCCAAAATTCAGTGTGTCCTGCGGCTTTTAAAAGAAACAAATATTCCTCTCTCAAAGCACATTCCGACAAAGTGACCTTAAACAAACAAAGCAAGCATAAAAATCAGGTTTTCTTTGGGCTTCCCTAAAACTAAATGCCATAAGACCACAGAGAAAATCTACCAAGTTCTGAGAAGAAAACTCTATAAGCTCATAATTAAATCTCTAGCCCACATATCATTTATGTGTGAACAGATTGTGTACACTTACTAAACATTTAACAAAAAGATGAGATGGAATCAAGCCCACAAAGAATTCAACAAAATTAATGCTAACAAAACCCAGAAATAGTTCTTGAAAAGAAGCCTTTATATTGTTGGCAGGACATGTGAGAGGGTAAGAATCTACAATTATAATTCATTCATATGGGAATAAAATAAATAAGAACTCAACTAAAGAAGTTAAAAAGGGAACCACCCCAAAAATCTCTAAGAGATGGGTGGAAATAATAATGACAGAAGTAGAAATAACTGAATCAGAGAAGTAAAAGAAAAAAGACGACAATCTCTGGTAGCTATTTGGTCCCTGTTTCTGCTGGTGACGTATCTATTTGTCCTACTTTCCAAAGGGAAAAACATGAACCAGGTGAGGCCAGAATATTCGACTGCCCTGGCTACAACAATTGGCTCATCAATGGATTGTGACCCAAGCTAATCAAAATAAAAAAGATGAAAGATGAGTGTTGGTGAGGATGTGGAGAAAAGGAAACTGTTGTACATGGTTGGTGGGAAGGTAAATTAGTATAGCCACTACGGAAAATGGTACGGAGATTCTGCAAAAAACTAAAACTAGAATTACCACATGATCCAGTAATCTCACTTATTGGTATATTTTTTTTAAAAAAAACAAACCTGAAATCAGTATGTCAGAGGGATATCTGTATTCCTATGTTCACTGTAGCACCATTTCCATAGCCAAGATATGGGCAACCTAAGTGCCCATCAACAGGTGAATGGATAAAAATTGTGGTACATATACACAATGGAATACTATTCAGCCCTAAAAGGGGGAATCCAGGTATGTGTGACAACATGGATGAATCTGGAGCACATTATTCTTAGTGACATAAGCTGGCACAGAAAGACGAATACCACATGATCTCACTTATATGTGGAATATAAAACGGTTTGAACTCAGAAGTAGAGAGGAGAATGATGGTTACCAGAGGTTGGGTGGATGGGGAGGGAGGGAATGGAGAGTTGTTGATCAAAGGGTACAAAGTTTCAGACAGACAGGAGGAATAGGTCTTGAGATCTATTACACAGCAGGGTGATTATAGTCAATAATAATGTACTAAATATTTCAAAATAACTGAGTAAATTTCAAATGTCTTACCATAAAAAATGATAGTTAAGCAAGGTGCCAGATATGTTAATTAGCTTGCTTTAGTCATTCCACATTGTACACATATATCAAGACATCCCATTATATCCCATAAATGTATACAATTATGATTTATTAAAAAATAATAATAAAAAATTCCTTCAACAGGATTTCCCCCCTTGGTATTTTAACTTAAATAAGAAATTTCATTTATACAATAAAAAATTATTTAAATATTTAAGTAATAATTTAAATAAAATATTTAAAGAAGAAATAGAGAACATCGTAACAAGTTCTGGTACATTTACCACCCAGCTTAAAAAATATAAAACAGGCCGGGTATTGTGGCTCACACCTTTAATCCCAGCAGCTTGGAAGGCCGAGGTGGGAGGATGGCTTGAGGCCAGGAGTCAGAAACCAGCATGGGCAACATGGCAAGACCTGTTTCTACAAAAAGTTAAAAAATTAGGCCGGGCGCGGTGGCTCACGCCTGTAATCCTAGCACTCTGGGAGGCCGAGGTGGGCGGATCGTTTGAGCTCAGGAGTTCGAGACCAGCCTGAGCAAGAGCGAGACCCCATCTCTACTAAAAATAGAAAGAAATGATATGGACAGCTAAAAATATATATAGAAAAAATTAGCCAGGCATGGTGGCGCATGCCTGTAGTCCCAGCTACTCGGGAGGCTGAGACAGGAGGATCGCTTGAGCTCAGGAGTTTGAGGTTGCTGTGAGCTAGGCTGACGCCACGGCACTCACTCTAGCCTGGGCAACAGAGTGAGACTCTGTCTCAAAAAAAAAAATAAATAAAATAAAATAAAAAAATAATAAATAAATAAATAAATAAATAAACAAAAAGTTAAAAAATTAGCCAGGCATGATGGCAGACGCCTATAGTCCCAGCTACTTGGGAGGCTGAGGCAGGAGGATCACATAATCCCAGGAGTTTGAGGTTGCAGTGAGCTGTGATTGGACCACTGCATTCCAGCCTGAGCAACAGAGCAAGACCCTATCTCAGAATTAAAAAAAAGAAGAAAGAAGGAAAAGAAAAACTAAAATAAAACACTGAAACAGCCTCCTTGGTACATCTCCCTGATCCCACTCCCCTCTCTCATAGTGTCAGTGCTCTTTTTTAACCTCAACTTATGAGATTTATTTCTTTTGATACACATTTCTCTAGTTTATTCATCTTACCTGCTGCATAGCATCCCACTGTATGACTATTCCACAATTTATTTACCAATTCCCCAAGTTATAATTGTTTCCAGTTGTTTACTATTACAAATATTATTGTAACAGATTCTTTCGCATGTCTACTTCTACATTTGTATGAGAGTTTCTCTAGGGTGGTGGTTTCAGTTTTCTTTTTATAGTGACTTGTAGTAAGAAATGCATTTTATAGTGTGACCCAGTACAAAGGAATGTATAAATGATTGCATAATTGTTTCATGAAATAATACCGCCCCTCTGGGTAGTTTCCATTCTATTCTATCTGTTCTACCCTATAGATTTTTTAAAAAGTGTGCTCATTCTCCCCTTAAACTGATTTCACTATCTGCTAATGTGTTACAACCTCAAGTTTAAAAAAAATACTACTTTTCTTTAAAATAAATCAAAATTACTTTCCCAACTTATTATACCAATTTATACTTTCACTGCAGTAGAGTTTGAATCTTCTATTCTTCCCAACAGTTGGACTTGTCAGTATTTAAATATTTTGTCAATATAACATCTGTAAAAGGTTCTCCCATTATTGTTTCAATTTGTATTTTTCAAATTACTAACAAGAATGTGCACTGTCTCATACAGACTTACTGGCCTTTTACTTTCTTTTTCTATAAATTTCCTATTTCTATACTTTGCCTATTACTTTTAGGTGGCTGAAGAAAGCCATACTACCTGCCAATACCAACTAATATAATCCGTTGCTTATAAATATAAATCACAATCAAGCATCACTAGGCATTTGTGGCAAATCAAGAAAATGAAATAATATACAAATAAACAAATAGAGTAAACTGGGGGTGGGGTATAAAATTATATTTATATCCCCAAAAGATATGCTATGTTATCACATCCATAAAATAAGAACAGGCTGCTATAAAAAAAAGAAGTAAATAGTGAATGAGAAAACATTCTTGGAAGTAAAAGCATGCATGACTAAATAAAAAATGCAATAGCATAGCTGACCAGTAGAAGGGTATAGAATTGAAAAACAAATTAGCAATGTGAAGACCAAGCCACTGAAATCTGGAATGAAGAGCAAAATACAAACAAAAGCATAGAAGAACTAACTTGAGAAAAGTTGGAAATATCCAGCATAGAGCTAGAGAGCCAATATCAATTGAATAGAAATTCTTTTTTTTTTTTTCTGGAGGCAGGGTCTTGCTCTGTTGTCCAGGCACAGAATCCAGTGGCACAATTATAGCTCATCACAGCCTTGAACTCCTGGGCTCAAGTAATCCTCCCTCCTCAGCCTCTGAGTAGTTGGGACTATAGGCACGTGCCACCATGCCCAGCTAATTAAAAATTTTTTTTTTGTAAAGGCGAGGTCTTGCTATGTTGCCCTGGCTGGTCTTGACCTCCTGGGCTCAGGCGATCCTCCCCTCTTAGCCTCTCAAAGGGCTGGGATTACAGGCGTGATCCACCATGTCTGGCCTGAATAGGAATTCTTAATAAAAGAAAATTTCCTTGAGCTGAACATGTCTTCAGAGTTAAGTAAACTAATGGTTATCATACATAGGGAATGCAAAAAAGCTCACTCCAAGATACATTCTGAAATTTCTGAACTCTAATACATACTAAGGAGAAATCCTTCAAACTACCATAGAGGGGAGAAATCTAGAGTAGCACCTAAGAACCAAACTGTAAGAGTGGAAAGAGGATTTACAACTTGACACCAAATGCCAGAAGACAGTGAAACAATGTTTACGTAGTTTCCAGGGAAAAAGATTAACTTTGAATTTGACAGTCAAACAATTATGCAGGTGTGAGGGCAAAGTAAAATTACCTAAAAATGGACATGGAGGAGCAGGAGGAGAGAAAGGAAGAGGGAGGATAAACAGGAAAATGAGAAGAGTTGAAAAAGATAAGGAGTTAAGCAAAGAAACCAACAAAATTTATAGTTAAGTCTAAATAAAGGCTGATAATGTGTCTGTGAAAAATTGCTTAAAAGTATTCCTGAGGTATTTTGATAGAGGCAAAATGTTACAAAAATAATAACCTGGAAAAATATAACTAAAATTCTTTTATAGACTTTGTTCAGGGAAAAAGGATAGAGATAATGATTAAATCATAGTAAAATTTAAATATATTTGTCATGCATTTAATCAAACTATTTTAAATCTCTGCATTTTCTAAAATCACATCATCCACATATTAAGATAATTCTGTCTCTTGTACTGTTTGCTAAACATTTAATGGTGAATACTAAAATAACAAAGTAGGATGCAGAACTTTAAATCATCAGAAGAAGGTAAAAAAAGGAAGAAAAGTTATTTGATGGAATCAGCAAGAATCAGGAATGGAAAAGGAAAGAATAAACAAAGAGTAAACATCAATATTTATAATACATACAAACATGTTAAATTCTACTACTAAAAAATCAAGACTCTCAAATTGTGCTAACACACAAAGAATTCAGCTATAAATTCTACAAGGGACATGACTTAAACAAATGATAGGCCAGGCGCAGTGGCTCACGCCTGTAATCCTAGCACTCTGGGAGGCCGAGGTGGGCGGATCGTTTGAGCTCAGGAGTTCTAGACCAGCCTGAGCGAGACCCCGTCTCTACTAAAAATAGAAAGACATTATATGGACAGCTAAAAATATATATAGAAAAATTAGCCGGGCATGGTGGTGCATGCCTGTAGTCCCAGCTACTCGGGAAGCTGAGACAGGAGGATCGCTTGAGCTCAGGAGTTTGAGGTTGCTGTGAGCTAGGCTAACGCCACGGCACTCACTCTAGCCTGGGCAACAGAGTGAGACTCTGTCTCAAAAACAAACAAACAAACAAACAAAAAAAAAAACAAATGATACAAAAATGTTGAGAATAAAGGGATGTATAAATATATACCAAACAATATTACAACATGTATATAAGACAAAGCAGAATTCAAGACAAATTTTATATACACACATATATAGTATAATGTATTTAGTTTTCATTGTGAATGGGATATATATATTCTTATAATATATGTAGTACATATAATATATGTAATAAATATTTTTAAGAGTAAATAAAATTTTACTCAATAAAATAAAAGCTATGTTTACAAAATAGTATACAAAATCAGATTATTTAATAGGAAATTGATGAATATAATTATATCAATAAGTCAAATAAAAATTATTTCAGTTGATGATAGAGGAATCCTATAAATTCAAAACCAAGAGAGATATATTAATATAAATCTCAGCTTAGAAGACAAAATAATTGTTAATGGAGGTATTCTTACTAAAAAGAAGCATAAAACAGAGATCACCACTATTACACTATCATTATTATATGTTCTAGTCAATGCATTAAAATATAAAATAGAAATTAACAGTATAAAATTTGTGAAGGACTGACAAAATTGCAATTCACAGACGATACGATTATACATAAATAATTTCAGTTGTTCATCTTAGATTTTTATGTATATCCCATTCACACTGACAACTAAATATGTATCAGATCTATATTTGAAAAAACTAGAGAACCTTAATTTCACAAATAAGGATAACTGCTGTTCCTGAAGTAGAAAACTAACAATGAAACAGAAGCAGAAGAGGAACTTAAAGATGCATAAGATGAGGCCGGGCGCGGTGGCTCACGCCTGTAATCCTAGCACTCTGGGAGGCCGAGGCGGGTGGATCGCTCAAAGTCAGGAGTTTGAGACCAGCCTGAGCAAGAGTGAGACCCCGTCTCTACTAAAAATAGAAAGAAATTATATGGACAACTAAAATATATATATACAAAAAATTAGCCGGGCATGGTGGCGCATGTCTGTAGTCCCAGCTACTCGGGAGGCTGAGGCAGTAGGATCGCTTAAGCCCAGGAGTTTGAGGTTGCTGTGAGATAGACTGACGCCACGGCACTCACTCTAGCCCGGGCAACAGAGTGAGATTCTGTCTCAAAAAAAAAAAAAAAAAAAAAAAGATGCATAAGATGTATCATACTTGTCTGTTCATCCCTTCAGTCAACCATCCTTCTAACTGTACATATTCACAGAATGATGCTGGAATGTGGCTCAGATAATCTTAATGGTATTATCTGAATTATGAGATTTGCAATAGTTTAAATGTTTTCATCGAGATATTTTCTGCATTATTTACAATGAGAATAATTCTTTTTTTCTGAAACAATAAAGAGACTTGGGGAGAAATTCTACATAAATAAGACAGAATAGGTCTGAGTAAAAAAGACCTATTTTGTTCTTGAATAAAAAAAACTAAATGTTATTCAAGTCAATTATTCCTAAAGTCCATGGTTTGATTTCCAATCACAAGTCCAAAAAAATTTTTTTTGGTAACTAAATTTAGTCAAGAATACCAAATAAGCAAGGACAACAAATTTTAAAAAGGCAGATACTTGGAAGGAATGGAAATGAAAAGTGCTATGAAGCACTATAAAACAGTGCACAAGAAAACAGATCAACGGAACAGAACAGCCCAGATACAAATGTTAATATAAGTGACTTTCAAATTTCTGGATTTAAAATAAGTTCTCCAATTTTAGAAGTGATGAAACAAATCTCAAAGAAAAAGAACAGAAATTAATATAAATTTGCCACAAATATAAAAATTTGAATTTCTACAGATAAAATAATAAATAAAAATTACACGCAAACAACATAATTCTGTGATATGAATATGAAAGACAAAGGGCTAATATTATTATTAAAAAATTTCTCTTTAAGAGATGAATAAGAAAACCGTTAAGGAAATGATATATAGATAACGGAATATCATAAAGGACAAAATATGGTTAAATAAACACATAGTAAATGTTTCACCATTCTCTATAACAAAAAAAAAAAAAATGCAAACTCAAAGTGAGACTATTTTTCCCATTATACAACAAAGTTTCTTGTTGTAATTTTGACAAAACTCAATTCTATTGATGGTGTGGCACAACAGGCTCTTATTTCTTACTGGTGGGAATATAAATGGGATGGTAATTTGGCAATATGTATCTAGAACTTAGAATGTTCACAAACTCTGACTTAGTAGTAGTAATAATTCCACTTCTGGTAATCTGTCCTAAGAAAAGGACTCCTAACTAAAGTAAGGAGTTATATTTACATGCAAAAATGTTTACCAAAGTGTTTATTATTATAGTGAAAAACTGAGAACAATCTAGATGTCTGACAGGGGAATAATTAGCCAAATTGTGATAAACTAGTTGATAGAATATTAGTGTATATCATAGATTGTTTTATACTTTATTTAAAAAATTAAAAAATTTTTTTTATATTTTATCATCTCTGGAATTTAGGTGTCTCACAATTGATGGTAACTTACACAAAATGATGGGCTTTTTTTCCTTTCTTTCTTAGTAGTACATAAAATAACCATATGCCTTACAACCAATGGCTTCCTAGATTTGATGAAATATGGTATGTAGCTATGAAAATGTGAAATAGAATGGAAACTTTAACGTTAAAAGCAGCATCCCGTATTATAGAACATAACTACAACTATGTAAAGCAAACAAAACACAAGTACACAAACCTATGCATAGAAAAGATATTTTTTAAAAGTCATTAGTCATTGTCTCCATGTAGTAATAGTTTGTTTATGGATGCTTAATTTTCTTCTTCCTTCAAATGTTCTGTTTTTTGCAAAGTTTGTATAATAGAACCTATGCAAATGCTTTTATAATGGAAATAACTTCTCTTAAATGATATTTTTAATGAATAAACAAATAACCCTTTTTTAAAAGTTCAAACTGTGGAATATCTGATCCTCATGTCTTTTCAAAGCATTAGTCAAGTATGATTTCTTTGGCTATGAAGTTTCATAAAAAGCAGTACTTGGCTCAGATTCTGAACAGAAAGCCAAAAAAGATCGTTCAACTCTGCTCCCAGGGAACTCAGGCCCTGTAGAGTTTTATAGTAGATTTTGGCAGCATTCCCTTTCCTAATTTACACAGTAAAACATTTCATATTCTTAACTTTTGTCTAAGCGCCATTGAGGATGACCCAAAGTCAATCACCCAAGTGAGTCATCTGAGTATGTTCATTCAATGACATCAATGGAAAGGAGTGTTGGGGGGGACATGGGAGACGAGGCCATTTGGGGCATTAAATGCCCTTGTTGTTACCCCACTTAAAATATTTCAAAGGAATAAATGTCTGTCTGTAGGTGGCTAATGAATATTTTCAGGCCTTTATGTCTAACATCTAACTGTGCTATTCAATGATAGTTCTAATTTCAAAAGCTTCCCAAGAAAATTTAAGGGAGTGGGAAATTTCAAGATTTCCATAAAAATCCAAAGATTTTTATAAACCATAAAAAGTATAACCAAACTGTTAACTCACTGTAAGAAAGTCAACTCAAAAATGAACATTTCCAAAATTCTTTTTTAGAAGTTAATTTAAACTTAAGGCATAGGCACCTTCTCTTAATCTAAAAAAAAAAAAAATTAAAATAAACCTACCACCACATTAAAATTTTTCAGAAAAGTTCAGGGATTACCATTCTTTTATTTGTATTCCAAATAAGCTGCACATATAGAAATAAATGCAGTCAAAAGTGCATCCATGGCAAATAACTGAGCCTATAAAATTCATGGAGGTTACATGAGTATATACATCTGTCAACACTAATTGAACTGTTCTTCCAAATGGGTGCATTTGATTATATATAAATTTTAAAATCAACAATAAACCTGAAACTTGTACAACTGTACTTGCTGTATCCAAGTATCTTCCCCTCGGCAAAATCATAATTTAGAATTATCTTCACAGAGATAATAAATTTAAAAACATATAATTATAGTTATGTATAAATATATTATATATCAAAGTATTTCCAATCAAAATCTATTCTTCCTTTTTTCCACTTTTAAGTATATATCCTCAGTGTAATCAGAATGCAAAACTGAATTTATACATGAAAACCTATAGACATGAGTGAAGATCAGCAGACAATAAAGTATAAATAATGATTTTCACTGATAATCCTTTTTCTCAGTTCAACATGACTAAGAATGACTGTTTTTATAAGTTTTATTTTATTAACAGAGTTTGAGGGAGACACATTTTCTAAAAATGGACAATTTACACAGAAATGGAAAATTTTTGAGAAGCTTTTTATGAGTCTTCATTCATCTGGAAGCCTCAGTCAGACTTACATCAGAATAAAAATTCTTAGAAGAGAAACTCACATCCCTTGGAGTTGGCTCCTTAATTCTAATGCACTATAACAGTGAAATAAATTTTAAAATAGCATTAATACATGAAGTTATGAAGACATACAGCTACTAATACGTTTACTGCTATCTAAGGATCCTACTGGACTACTGTTCTAGAAAAAACAACTAGTAACTTCATTCATTAGGTTCGTAGTAATGTTTCTGTCGACAGCTTCAGTCATTTGCCAGAGCTAAAATTTTCTACATTCATTAGCTATTAATAACTGTCAAAGAATGATAATTTTATATTAGAATTTCACAATCTCAATTTATAGCAGATATCTGAACCTAGGTCAGTATTCTCAAAAACTGGTGACTATAATCTAAGCATCAGATCTCACTGAAATTCACAAATGGTTATTCTTTACAACAGAACTATTAAGGGAAACTCATAATTGATTTTTTTCAATCTTTCTTGTAAGCACATACATACTACACATAACATCAAATTTTAGTTAGATACTGTTATTGGCATTAAGACAAGGTTCATAGGTAGAGTGTGAAATATATTTCATAGTTTCAGTAAGCCCTGTGCCTGTCTATGAATTGTCAACCTATAAGAACATTAACATGGCAGAATAGAGATCAAAGTGATGCAGCTAAAGTTATCTCTTATCCTATAGATATCCAGGGTTGATTCAGCTTTTTTGGCAGGGTAATTTAATAATCTTTCTTCCTTCCAAAGTTAGAAGAGATTAGATGAGTTTCTGCTAGAAATTTAGAATATTTAGAATATAAGTCACAAAACTGGAAAGTACATCATCTCATTTATAAGCAGTAAAGATTTCTGTTTAAACCAAGTACTTTAATTATCAGGGGGAATATTGAGTATGACTACAATTAATAGGCATGCTAATACAGCTTTAATAGATTTTTTTTCTCTGTTAAGGAGATACAAGCTAAATATTATCTTTAAGCAACATTATAAATACACACATATATATGTACACACAGACATACATATCTCAGAAATGGAAAACTGCCCAAATCCACCTTAATGTGTTCAATAAATCCTTATTAACAACCTATCATCATATGTCATTTAGGACTACTAAAAATCATTACTTTTTCTATATGCTTTGAAATAGAATGAAGAAAGTTATTTCTTGATCAAATGGAAAAGTTTTTCTTCCACTAAAAATCATCCAAGATAAGTGCAACCTGTGCCTATTGTATTGTTTATTTCATTACTGTGTTCACTACATTACTAATTTTAAAATTTTATGTATTGGCCCTTTAGAGAAACTTTCAGGGAAAGTATAACTAAACTTAGTTTGGATAGACCTAAGCTAAATTTTTCCAATAGGCTACATTTCTTCATGAGTCCTAGTAAACATTTGCAAATGTATAATCCTCCAAGTTAAAGTTGACACCTAACTTCAGAATGTCCCATGTACTCAAGACACCAAACTTGTAACTGCCTTTCCTCACCATCCCTACTCATTCAGAGTATTCACCAAGTTCCACGGTCTTCTTTTTCTCTTAAGTGTTAGACCTAATCTATCCCACTTTTGCTTTGTTCACATCTCTCAATTCATGTCAGGCCATCTCTTTCTCATAATGAAAAATGTGTACCCCCAAACCCCTTTCCCTTTTTGGATACCCTGGGAAAATTACTCAGTTCCATTTTTGTGAACCAAAGAAACAGTTTAGTCTCATGTAATAACTATTTACCTACTATGTGCCACACACTGGGCTAGACCTCAGGAATGGCTGATAACTACAAAAGCCACGGCCAGAAATATTCCTGTAGCAAGAATGAAAGAAATCACCGATTCCAACATCAGATTAGATCTCATAAACAGTGCAAGCCGCCTTGAAAACCCACGAAAGTACCTAGAACCTATTTGTGAGCATTCTCCCAGATACCTATCCACCTCTTATTAAACCTGCTTTTCTTCAAGCATTAATATCTAGGATAAATAAAAGTAATATTTTATTCAACATAATTGTTTTATATTTAGTTTCATCACTGGAATTGATTTTCTAATATTTTCAAGGTGGCAATGGTTTTTCTATAGTATGAGTAAAATATATTCTTAGGCTACAATATAAGCCCAACAGCCACTTGATAAATTGTTTGCCAGTGAAGATGGGTTCCAAATTACCAACACCCCACTCACAAGTAAACTTCTGAAATACAAAGCACTTATAAATCGAGGGTGACTCATTCTTTATTTCTATATTTACATTCTTATAGGCTTAAGAAACAGTGCCATCACTAAGGTAACACCAGTGAGTGACTAGTTTAAAATAAAAAATTGTTCTGAAGATTGTGAAGCTATATGAAAATTTTCTATCAATCTATTAACAAGAAGGACTAAGAGTGGGAAATTCTGTAAAGAAGAAAAGGTTGGTTTGTAACATCATCTCTATGATGTTTACTTTTGACCTTAAGTGCAAGATAGTCATCCAGAAAAGGTTTCCACAGAACAGATGAATTGCTTCTTATACATAAGTCAACAGGCTAAAAAAAAAAATAAATAAATAAAAACCCACAAAACTCCACAAAACAAAACCTGTTCTACAGGCTTCTGTACACATGGAGGAAATATTAGAGAAAGTACAGCCATTTTATGTCTACAGAACAAACCCTTTTAATGTGTTTACTGACACTCTGCAGAAGTTTTCATTTCAGTTAAGTTGTTCTGCCTTAAAGGATTCACTTAAATCAATAACTAAGGACATATAGATTTTTTGAGGTTAGAAGGCAGATAAGAAACTTTGCTTAGAGTGGTGCATCTCTACACAATGATTCAATTTAGCAGCTAACAATATATACTTCTTCCTCCTACACAAGAATCATCACATGCCTTCCATCCATGACTTTAAAAAGTTATAATTAGCATACAATTCCTATTTTAGACATATACAAATGAAGATTTTATTGGAATGTGAATAGATATTTTAAAAGTTTATTTTTATTTCTCTGCTGTATTGCTTATATACATACACATATACATCTGGTTATAATAGTTCTCCAACAGAGTAAGATTTAACGAGAGCTTGCTATCAGCTATAAGAACAAAATAACTGCTCTATTCCTTAACTTAGAAATCCATGTGCATTCATTTTATATCAAATGGCAAATTTGATAGGTAAATTGTCTAATTTTTCTATCCATTACAGAACTTTGGAAAAATTAGGTGTCACTTATTGGCTCTAACAGAAGCATTCAATATTTAAACTACATATCCTTTTAATTAGTGGTACCAATGTTTTTATTTGAATTATGAGGGAATGCTGTAATTTATAATAATTTATAATACCAAACATCACAATGATAATTTTAAATTTACCAACAATATACAGAAAGTGATAACTTTTGAATTTTCATGCAGTTGAAAGAGAAACATGAAAAATGATATACTGCCACTATTTTATTTTTGGAAACTCTTTGTAAATAAAAACCCATTTCCAAAATAAGATATTCCATGGACACAGAATAGCTGGTAATGGTTCAAGTGCCTTAGGCAACAGAGAAGTATTGTTTTGTAGTTGTTGTTTTTTTAAACATCTCCTAGTAACAGCAGCTCATCACGCACAGAGAAACAAGGTAACAGCATGGTTTAAAGTGAGTATATAAGCAGTAACTGTAGAACCTCAATTAAAACTAAAGTTTGCCATATTAATTCCATTTCTACAAACTAGTATAGGTAAGCCTTCTTGATACTTACCAAATGTTATAGAAATGCCCAGGCTTGTCTAAGCAACAAAAAGTAGACACATGGTGAGGTGCTGAAGACAGCTCTTTCCTGAGCTCAAAGCACTTTAGATAAAGTAGCCTTTATCTTCCATTTAATGGAGGTTGCCTCCTATTACCAAAGCGTGGCAGAGAAAAGAGTTTCCACAATTAGGTCTTGACTTTCTGTCCCTCTCTTTGAAGAGTTACAGTTACCACCGGAAAACCTTAGCAGAAAATGATCACTTGAACACTCACATAGAGCAGCTGTAAATTTCCACTCTCTTTGCTTGCTCTCAAATTCCAAGCCTTGCTTGTCTCTTAATCTGTCACAGGCAGTTCTGTTTCTGGTCAAACCAGCTTGCTTCAGCCTCCTCCTCTCCCTCTCTAACACTCGCTTTTAGATGCGTACCACAGTCAGCTCTGTCTTTTTCTTCCTCCCTCCCCAGTCGTGTAACGTCACAAGAATGCGTGTAAAGCTGAGGCAAAATTAATTCTTGGGCCAAAAAAAAAAAAAAAAAAAAAAAAATCTATGAATAAACAAAATGTTTTCTCATGACTTTTTTCTCCCTTAAATCTTATACTTGGTTCATGCATGGAATTTTGTCAACTGAACTGGCTTGACTACCTTGTCTAAAAATGTAAATAAAGGTTCCTAACAAAGGCATGTTGATAGTAATAGTAACAAATTCATCTGCTAATATATTAGCTCCTTAGGAGGGATGCTATTCCCAATCATAATAAAAAAGTAGAGCAAGTTAATACACAACTACTTGCATTATGAATTTAATCTTGAGATTTAAAAAGCAAGGAAGATTTTAGGGTATTCATAATTTAACAGCATAATTTTAAGACAATTTTATCTATTTCTTAATATGGTATATTTTGAGACTCAGACCAACATTTGCAGTTATAAAAGAGAAAATTATAAAAAATACAGAAAAATATCGACCCCCAAAATATTAAACAGAGCAATTTAATCACCTATGTGCAAATCAAATGTAATTATTTCATTTGGAAAGAAGATTTTTTTTCTCCCTCCTGAGCACTATTGGTCAGGATGCATAATATCTCTTCAATGAAAATTACAAAGGATAAAGGCTACAAAAAACATTTTTAAAATTATCATACACATATAATTATACAGTAAATATCTTAAAAGTATACAATTCTCTGTGAGGTTTGAAGATGAGGAATTAGGTGGAAAGCTGAGTGGGATGGTAGCTGACAGGCTTAGATGGCATTTGTAGGATTCTTTGGAATTAGGAGGCAATGTACACAGCTCTGAATATATGCTGGCTCTGTATGAATGTTACTCAAGCCTCCTTTGGAACTATGTTCCAGTTCCTTCACCCTATTAAGTTCTCCATCTCCTACTATCTGTTTCCAAGAAAAGGTCTTGGACCCTTCTACTGACAGATCTCCCAGTTACAGAGATTTCAAAAGTAGTTATTAGACCTATTATTAAATAACACATTAATCCTATTCTCTGCAGAACTAAAATATCTCTAAGAATACAAGCTTAAATAAAGTTAAAAGTAAATATCTGTAACTGATTACTTACATACCTTAAGAAAAATAAGTTAAGCAAATAAAACTTGGCCTTAAACTATGGATTTCTTAATCTGGTTCATTTAAAGTAGACTTTTCAAATTTAAATAAATGGCAATTTAGCTATTTCTTAACATCTATGAAACAAGTATATCAAAGAAGACTAGAGATTAGTCTGCCAATTATTCCTTTGATTAGTAGTTTTATAAAATTTTTAGGGTTTTATTTCCTATTTTTAAAGAGATATTAAATGGAAACTATCCTAAATCACTAAGGGTATTAAGTGCCTAGTATCTTGGATTATACTCCAAGAATTGTAGTGTAATTGAAGAAATTCAGAATTTGTAAGGGTGGTTCTTAGGATAACAGCAAGGTTAATGTTTTTAAACTTACTTTAAAATTGGGAGACTTTATATCAATCTACAATGGACTCAAAGGCACAAAATAAAGTCAAGAAATTTAAAATATATAATTAATTAATAACATTATTAATAACAAAAATATATAAATAATTAATAACATTATTTATGATTGTGTGTATACTCGATTGCTACTAAACACAATTTTTTAACGATATACACAAAGAATTCACAAAACATGACCTTATTAGGCCACAAAGAAATCAATAAATTTCAAAAGAAAAAATGGTACAAGTTTTATTCGCTGACCACAACACAATAAAACTAGAAGTTACTTTTAAAATTTTCAACAGATGACCAAAGGTCTTTTTAAAAGCTCCATTAATACTTGAAAATTAAACAAAAAAAGAACATTCTTCCAAAAATTATCTGGACAGAAAAATTAAAAGTACAATTACAGGGACTTCTGCTTCAGGGTATGAGGGAGTACGGATTTACCCTTCCATCTTTTTTTTTTTTTTTTTTGAGACAGAGTCTCACTTTGTTGCCCAGGCTAGAGTGCTGGGGCGTCAGCCTAGCTCACAGCAACCTCAAACTCCTGGGCTCAAGCGATCTTCCTGCCTCAGCCTCCCAAGTAGCTGGGACTACAGGCACGCGCCACCATGCCTGGCTAATTTTTCTATATATTTTTAGTTGTCCAGCTAATTTCTTTCTATTTTTAGTAGAGACGGGGTCTCGGTCTTGCTCAGGCTGGTCTCAAACTTCTGAGCTCAAATGATCCGCCCGCCTCGGCCTCCCAGAGTGCTAGGATTACAGGCGTGAGCCACTGCACCCAGCCTCTTCCATCTTACATAACTAAAAAAACTGGACAAAAAGGCCGGGCGTGGCGGCTCACGCCTGTAATCCTAGCACTCTGGGAGGCCGAGGCGGGCGGATCGTTTGAGCTCAGGAGTTCGAGACCAGCCTGAGCAAGAGCGAGACCCCCGTCTCTACTAAAAATAGAAAGAAATTATATGGACAGCTAAAAATATATATAGAAAAAATTAGCCGGGCATGGTGGCACATGCCTGTAGTCCCAGCTACTCGGGAGGCTGAGGCAGGAGGATTGCTTGAGCTCAGGAGTTTGAGGTTGCTGTGAGCTAGGCTGACGCCACGGCACTCACTCTAGCCTGGGCAACAGAGTGAGACTCTGTCTCAAAAAAAAAAAAAAAAAAAAAAAAACTGGACAAAACATATAAAACAATGGTTTTCAGACACTGGACATGAGGCAGCTCAGTTCGGTAATCCCTTAAAGAAAGGAAACAGACAAAGTAAGCCTTAACAACTATCCCAGGCTACAGAGCACGAAGGGGAACCCAAACACAATATAGCGGTCTCCCTGAGTTAAAGAGAAACAACTAAGAATTTAGGTAGGCTAATGGGACTAGAATTCACAGAATGAGCATCAGAGAAGAGAGATCTGCAAAGAAAGTCCTGGAGATCTGCACAGGGTTCCCCTCAAATCTTCAGCAAAGAGATGATCAGCACATCTCTGTGAGAAAACCAAGGCCAAAAAGTGAACTACTGGCAAGGAACCGGTAAAAAAAAATTACCAGTATTCACACAGGGCTGGGAATAGTTCATGTTTCCAATAGCAGGAGTAAAGACATCTCATAATATACACGAAATTGGGTTGGGTACTCAGAAGGATATTGCCTTAGTAGTGGGACCAAATTAGTCCTAGATTAAAGGTTGTTCTGATCCTTCCTAATAGAGCTTACAAGAAAGCCTTCGAAGGAATGAATTCTTTCCAAATAACTTAACTGCAACCTAGAGTGGAATTGAAAAATATTTATACAAATTTTTTAAAATTTTGCACACAACATAAAATTCACAATGTCTGGCATCCAGTCAAAAATTATCAGGCATCTGCTCAAGTAGGGAGTAAACAATTAAAAAAAAAAAAACAAACTACCAGGCATGCAAAGAAGCAAGAAAATACAATTCATAATAAGGAGAAAAATCAATCATTAGAAACAGACACAGAAATGGCAAGAATAATGGAATTAGTACACAAAGACATTAAAACAACTACTATAAATATACTCCATCAGTTCCAGAAGGTGTAAGAAAGATAAATATGTTAAGAAGAGACACAGAAGATACAAAAAAGATTCAAATCAAATTTCTAGAGATTAAAACTATAATTTCTGAATGACCACTAATTCTATTTTATAGAGTGACGTGTTGCCCAATTCTGAATGGCAAATAAGGTCAATTAAAATCTTTTTTTGAAAAAAAAAAACCCTACAATTACTGAAATGAAAATTATACCAAATGGGATGAACAGATTGCACACTGCAGAAGCAATGATTAGTGAACCTGGAAGCATAGAGACAGAACTTATCAAAATAAAACATTGAAAGAAAAAAAATTTTTTTAATGAACAAAGCATCCTTGAGCTATGGGACAACTTCAGACGGCTTAATATATATTATCGGAATCCCAAAAAGAAGAGAGAGAAAGGGAAACAGAAAATCATGTTTGAAGAAATAATGGCTGAAAATTTCCCAAATTTAATGAAAATTATAAACCTACAGATCTAAGATCAACAAACTCCAAACACAAGAAACAAAGAAAACAGTACCAAGGCACATAATAATCAATGCTTAAAAATAGTGGCAAGAGGGTATCTTAAAAACTGTTTAAGGAAAAAAAGACTCATTACATATCAAGAAAGAAAGAAAGAAATGAGAGTAGATATCAAAAACAATGCAAGTCAGAAGAACAACATCTTCAAAGTACTGAAAGAAAATAACTGTCAATATCTTTCAGAAATGAAGACACAGAAAGCTGAATTAATCACCAACAGATGAGAACCACAAAAAATGTTAAAGAAGGACCTTTCTTCAGGCAGAAAAAAAAATTATATTAAATGGAAATTTTCAAAAAGGAACGAACAGCACCAGAAATAATAAACATATAGGAAAATATAAATTTTTCTTATTTTAAAAATCCCTGTGAAAGAAAATTTATTTTAAAGCAATAATAATAATGTGTTTCGGGATTTGTGACATATGTAGAAGCAAGATTATTATGACAACAGCACAAAGACCAGCAGAGAGAAAACGGAAGTATATTCTTGGAGGTAGACTATGATAAGTTAAACATGCATACCAACAGACAAACAAAAAACCCCAAAGAGATATGGTTAATATGCCAATAAATAAGATAAAATGAAATAATAAAAAATACTAGTACTAATTAATCCAAAAGATGGTAGCAAAAAGAAGAAAAGGGGAAGAAAGTACAGAAGGGATGAAAAGAAAACAAAGAGTAAGATGGTAGATTTAATTTCTCTACAATTGGATTTTCACTCCTCTTTACTTCCGGGTTGCACACCTGTGGATCTGGGCACTCAGCGGGACCCACAGCAGTGCCAAGAGGGAAGCCCTGGGGCAGGAAGCAAGGGTCTTGCAGAATGGCAGGAGATGAGGCTGTATAAAGTTATGCTTGCATGAGACCTTGCACAGCACTGAAATGAGACGAGTCCCATAAGAGGTATCTAAAATAATTGCTCAAATTTTCCTAAATTGGCCTGTGCGAATCCTTTCAAGATGGCTCCTGCCTCCTTTTGATATATGCCATTAATCTTTGAACTTTCCTTGCTTTCTAGTTCAACAAAATGTTCCTGGCTCACCTTGTATTTATCCCATCCCAGATCTGGAATGAGCCCTTTCTCCAGGGAGCCTTAGTTCTTTTTAGTGAGGAACAGTATTTAGAAAAAATCTCGGCACCAGGATTACTCATTGTTATTGGGATGTCACTGCTTCTAGACCTTTCAGTGGTCAAAGTTAGGAAATATATTTTAAAAAATCATTAGTTTGTATTGATAATTTCAAATTCTAATCCATCATTATAGCATTTTAACTCTACTTCTTTGATATTATATTCACCTTCTTATACTAAAAATCTTTGTTCTAATGATACATTAACGTAATGATGTATTTGTTCTACCTTTCAATATATCTAATATAGATTCACAATAACAATAGCAAAATTACTAACAATAAAACTACTGAATGAAATCTAAAGAATTCTTTGCAGTTAACTACTATTTAATAATTTAACTTTTAGGCCGGGCGCGGTGGCTCATGCCTGTAATCCTAGCACTCTGGGAGGCCGAGGTGGGCAGATCGTTTGAGCTCAGGAGTTCGAGACCAGCCTGAGCAAGAGCGAGACCCCATCTCTACTAAAAATAGAAAGAAATTATATGGACAGCTAAAAATATATATAGAAAAAATTAGCCGGGCATAGTGGTGCATGCCTGTAGTCCCAGCTACTCGGGAGGCTGAGACAGGAGGATCCCCTGAACTCAGGAGTTTGAGGTTGCTGTGAGCTAGGCTGACGCCACGGCACTCACTCTAGCCTGGGCAACAGAGTGAGACTCTGTCTCAAAAAAAAAAAAAAAAAAAAAAAAAAGAATGAAAAAAAAACTCTTTGGATTGCAAGTGACAGACCCAATGTGAATAAATTTAGCAAAAAGGGAATTTAAGATCATATAACCAAAAAGGCTAGGACTAGAGCAGTGGTTTTCAGCAGGTAGAGATTTTGGCACCCACTCCATGCAGGGGATATTTGTTAGTATCTGGAGACCTTTCTTTGGTTGCCACGATTGGGAATCTAGTACTGGCATCTAGTTGGTAGAGGCCAAGAATGCTGCTAAACATCCTAAAACCAGAGAACATACAACCCCAAGAAAGAATCATCCAGCTGAAAATGTCAACAGTGCGAGGGTTGAGAAACCCTGGATTAAAGCTAACTTCAGCCTGAGATTAAACAATGTCATTGGAGACATTTCTCTTTCTACACTGTTTTTTCCTGTGTTGTCTTCACTCACAGTTGAGCTCTCTCCACATGGTGGCAAAGAAGGTCCCTGACAGATTACATGACCTTGGTCTTCATGATATCAAAAGGAGAGAAGTTCTTGGGCCTCTCTCTTCCTTTTTTTAATTTTTATTATTCTTTTATTTATTTATTTATTTTTTGAGACAGAGTCTCACTCTGTTGCGCGGGCTACAGTGCTGTGGTGTCAGCCTAGCTCACAGCAACCTCAAACTCCTGGGCTCAAGCGATCCTTCCACCTCAGCCTCCCGAGTAGCTGGGACTACAGGCATGTGCCACCATGCTGGCTAATTTTTCCATACATATTTTTAGCTGTCCATATGATTTCTTTCTATTTTTAGTAGAGACGGGGGTCTCGCTCTTGCTCAGGCTGGTCTCGAACTCCTGAGCTCAAACAATCCGCCCACCTCAGCCTCCCAGAGTGCTAGGATTACAGGCGTGAGCTACTGCACCCGGCCCCTCTCTCTTAATAGCCATATCAATCTCTGAAAAATGACTCTGGTCCTGCTCAGGCAGCCAACCGTTGGCTAATAGAAACCATAAGAAAGGGATGCTCTTATTGGCCAGCTTCACTGCTGAGTGTGTATGAGTGCTAAGTGACTGAAGTCCTATGAGGGAGGAGAAAGGCACAGTGAAGTTCGCATTATGTGCCCCTAGGGACTATGGAAAGAGTAACTTTAAGTCTTCTATGAAGCTTACTTTGAGGCATTAAGTGAAATGCTGGGTGAGATTATCTGTACTATAATTTAACTGCAAAGAGTGTCCAGTTGGATTCACTCAGTTACATCTGTGTATTATATAATACCATTCCACAACCCAACCTGGTTGCTCAGCATCCACACCCACCATTTCCCCATATCCATATTTGCAAGAATAGTCCTGCCTAGCATTAGGTAATTTTTCCAAATGAGACTAACAGTGTGCTCACCCTTGCTCAAACTTGTTTACCTATGCATCCCGCTCTAAGATCTCCATTGGCTATATGCTCTTAATCAAGCTTGAAGTATTAATAGCTTCTTAAGGCCGGGCGCGGTGGCTCACGCCTGTAATCCTAGCACTCTGGGAGGCCGAGGCGGGTGGATCGCTCGAGGTCAGGAGTTCGAGACCAGCCTGAGCAAGAGTGAGACCCCGTCTCTACTAAAAATAGAAAGAAATTATATGGACAACTAAAATATATATATACAAAAAATTAGCCGGGCATGGTGGTGCATGCCTGTAGTCCCAGCTACTCGGGAGGCTGAGGCAGTAGGATCGCTTAAGCCCAGGAGTTTGAGGTTGCTGTGAGCTAGGCTGACGCCACGGCACTCACTCTAGCCCGGGCAACAGAGCAAGACTCTGTCTCAAAAAAAAAAAAAAAAAAATTAATAGCTTCTTAAGATCCAACATCCTATAGCTCAATTATAAATTTAACCCACCCCCAACACACGCACATCTAACAAAGAATGCAAAGGGAAAGCAGGACACCAGCAATAAATACCTCTACATGAAAAAGGAGAGATGAAGAAACACCAATACATATGATATTTTGCTGGACAGGAAGGGCAAGCTTCCCTGCCTGGGAAGGGAAATGAGATGAGTTCCTTAGTTACCAAACTAGTTGCCTCTGGTTCTGATCTCTGGGAGACTCTCCCCTATCAATTGTCCTCCAAAGTCACATTTGAGAGGGCACCATGGATGGTTCCTGGGTGGGAGCTTTCCTGCTGAAACAGTCCATTGTTTGGGGGTCAGTTTTAGGGGCCTAGAAGTTACCAAGAGATAGGACATCAGATGCCTTTATTTCTCAGGCTTGAATTTCTTTGAAAATACAACTGTTGTAGATTCTTGACTGGCTTTTAATCTCTTTACCTTTTGTCTTCTACTAATCAAAGCAAGAAATTGTTGAATCTGGACCTGTTGCTATGACTTTTGTCTCTAACAGGTCTCATTGCACTGTTTATTAGTTAAGCTTAACTGCTTCCATCTTGGCCTCTTCTTCCAAACAAATAGGGAAAACATGCCCCTTACACGCAGCCTGCATCACAACAGATTGCTGTTTATTCCAGGGTTGACTGTTATCTTTGACAGGGAAGAAGTGGCAAGTGCTTGGGTGTTCAGGCTTCTCCTAACTTCTAAGCATATCTTTCTTACACTTTCTGTCCCCCTGCTTTTGCTCATACTAATTTAGCTCTAGGCTGTGAGCATATCAGAGAGACAAATAGGCAGAAACGATGTTTAGGAAGTTCTTAAGCTCTCAGATTTAGTAAGCTAATTCTTTGCCTTCTACTCAAAATCCTTTAACTCAAATTCTATCCAAGTGTGGCTCTGCAAAACCACATATTGCCATACTTCTGATTATGACTCACTTCATTTACCAGTAACGTTGCTAATTTACAATATCATTATCTTGAGGAAGGTGGCTTTAAAATCTGGCAACCCAGCCAGGCCTGGTAGCTCACACCTGTAATCCTAGCACTTTGGGAGGCTGAAGTGGGAGAATTGTTTGAGGCCAGGAGTTTGAGACCAGCATGGGCAACACAATGAGACCCCCATCTCTACAAAAAAATAAAATTAGCTAGGTGCGGTGGCATGCACCTATAGTCCCAGCTACTCAGGCAGCTGAGACAGGAAGATCGCTTGAGCCCAGGAGATTGAGGCTATAGTAAGCTATTATCCCACCACTGCACTCCAGCCTGGGTGACAGAGCAAGACCCTGTCTCAAAAAAATGAAAATATAAAATAAATAAATAAAATCTGGCAACTGGAGGTGATATCTGGAGAGTCTTGAATAAGACTTCCATTCCCCTTAATTGGACTTTACTCATATTCCTGAATCACTCAGCATTTTTTATTGCATGAAGGCAGAAATTTTACAGCCTGTCCTCCTTACCTTGCATGCATCTCTTATAAAACCTCTAGCCAAATATATTCATTTACTTATTACTTAAAATAATAAACTCCACTTGTCAATTCTACACTTCCCATTGTACATATCTCTCTGTATGAAAAGGGGTCAGTTTCCATACTTTCCCCACATTCTTTTCTCCTGATCAATAACTGTAGTTACCTAAACAAATAAAGTTTGTTTTTGTGTTTTTTTAAATTATACTTCTAAGGTTGGTGAAGGTGCAATAAAACAAGAACTTGGTTAGAGTGTAAATTTGTGTAATTTTTCTTCAGGGATAGTGTCAATAAGTTGCAAAAGCCTTAAAATATACCTCTTTACTCAGTAATTCAATGTCTAGAAATTTATGCTAAGAAAGTAATAATAAGTATTCCAGAAAGCATATACAGGGATGTTCATCACACCACTACTTATAGAAAATAAAAGAAACAATTTAAAAGTCCCAAACTAGGGGATCGATTATATTTAACAAAGGTGCACGTGGGGTACCCGTGGCATGGGCACTGACCAATCAAAGCGGATGTCCAACAACCAGCATTCTCACAGGCCATTCAACACACCTGCTGAACACTGGGTGGAGTTCATACATCCACACAGAATATCAAGGCCATCTTCTTTGAGAATATTTAAAGACATGGGGATATACATTTTAAAAACCCAAGATGCTAAACTTAATAGAGTATAACCCCCAAATTTTATCCCATTTTTTACATAAACATTTCCTTTCATATAGACATGAAAAGATTACCAAAATGTTAACACTGGTTAGATCACTGTTGATTATTTTCTTTCTATATTCTTGCATGTTTTCTAACTTTTTTTCTTCTTCTTTTTTTTTTTTTTAAAGACAGGGTCTCACTCTGTTGCCCAGGCTGGAGTGCAGTGCTGTGTTCACAACTCACTGTAACCTCAAATTCCTGGGTTCAAGCGACCTTCCTGCCTCAGCCGATTGAGTAGCTGGGACTATAGGCACATGTCGCCACACCGGGCTAATTTTATTTTTTTTGTGGAGATGGGGTCTCATTATGTTGCCCAGGCTGGTCTTGAACTGCTGGGCTCAAGAGATCCTCCTGCCTTGTCCTCTCATAGTGCTGGGATTACAGGCATGAGCCACTGTGCCTGGCCTACATTTTCTATAATGAACATGCACAGTCTGTTCCTAAAAATCACCATGTGACACAAAATCATACACTAAAAAACACAGGGATTATGGGAAAAATGGGGTTGGGGGACAATAATCAAAAACTTTTTCATGGACACATTTTTTTTAAAAAGGTAAGAACCTGAAAGAAAACAGTAACACAGTTTTCTACATGTTAAATGGTTAATAAATGCTACAATAAATATGGTACTTTACCTAGAAAAGACCTGACATTTGCTTGTGGAGGTAGGGGGTTAGAAAGGCTGTAACTTGTAAGTTATTAGAAATAGGGTTATATGAAATCAGCTGGAAAGTTGTAGCACCAAACATGGAAGAATATGACTCATGAAACACATGGTACAATGTGGTAGATGTGTGAGTGTGTACATGTGTGCATTTGTGTATTTCTATATGGCTTGGTTCAACTGGGTGGTTTTCTGCACTCATGGTGTTTCTCACAAATGAAACTGCACAGAAACACATGGTCAAATTGTTGCCTAATATATGAATCATGTTGGACAAATTTGTTTTCAAAACAAGTGTTGCAGCAGAAATGACTATGATTTTTGCCATAACATATATGTATATGTATCTGTTAAGAGTACGGTAAAAAATATTGTGAACCTATCATTATAATTTTGCTAATATAGGCAACCATAGATTTTTTTAAGCAGTATTATATTTACCTCTTATTCCCACTGTCTTGTTTTTTTTTAATTTCTCATTCATGTTTTTTTTTTCTCTATTTTTCTCTATTCATAAGACCACAGTATAGATAGAAAATACCATAGCTATACCTTTAGGTAGCCCAAAAATAGCATTTGGTTTATTCTTCAACAGCCTTATTCCACGAAGGAAGTCCCAAAGCAAAGAACCTGTTTCCCATCTTTTCTCCTAGAAGCTTTTCATACTGTGTTCCTTCTTATTTTCATTTCAAACAGAATTAACCATGGGCCCTAAAAGTTGCTTAAGATATTCAAATTGTTTTTATAAAAACAGAATATAGAAGAAATGCTATAGGAGAAATGCTTTAGAAGTGTCCAAGGTGCACAGAAATGAAAGTTAATTGATAGAATGAAATCCACATTTATAACTGCCTATTGTTAATCCTAGACCAAATTTAGAACCTTAAAAGGCCTTCAAATTAACCTCAACAAGATAACAAAGCTTAATTTTCTGGTTTCTGTCTTCGACTACACTGCTCCCCATCTCCTCCTTTTTTTTTTTTTTTTTTTTTTTCCGGAAAGGAAGAAGCACAATAACAAAAATTAGATGACACCCCTACTCCCACTGGCTGTATGTATCTCCAAAATGCCATAGCAGTCTTTGAAAGCTGAGAAGTCATTCTTTTTCTCACTTTCCAGCAGTCCTCCGGCCCCCTGCTGGTACTGGACTGCAGTGGCAGCTGGTATACTTAGCTCCCAGGGAGGAGATCCATGCCAGTCCAAAGTCAGACTTCATTCACTACCTTGTTTCCCTAATGCCAAGATAGTATATATCCATATGTATTTAATGATAAATATAGACATAGTATAGTCTCTGAAGGCCTTTATGTGATAAGTTAGCATAAACATTCTTCACAATATCAAGTGGCTACTATTCCAGGCCAGAGTCTTTGGAGTCAGTCAGACGCGGATTTAAATGAAAACTTATTGCGAATAAGCAACAGATCTTTAAATTGGAGATAATAATATGCATTTTCAGGACTAATTGTGACGATCAAGAGAAATAACACACCTGCTGCCTGGCATTCAGTAAGTGCTAAATGTTATTCATTGCCCCACTCATAAAATAAAAAACCAACTCTGGCATATATTAAAAATACATAAGTCCACTTGGGGTTTGTCACTACTCTGGAACGAAGCAGATCCACTAGAGGAGTCATAAGCAGTGTGTGTATCTGCTTCATTTATTAAACACTTAAGCAGAAACCAAGTGCTATACTAGGTGCTCCAGAAAGACACACTTCCATGTACCAACAAACCATTAATTATGCGTTTAGGGACTTTTGAATTTGCACTATATACCAACCAGACCAAAGCAATTCCATTAAAAGAAGTGTTACTTACCACAGATGCAGCAATAAAAAAACAAACCAAAAAAGCATAGGACAGAAACCCTGGATTTTAGTCTAGCTTCACCATTTGTTTGCCATGTCCCCTCAGAGAAGTCAGTTAAGCTCTCTGAGCTTTGGACTCTATACATTTAGGGAGAAATACTTCATCTATCCCTCACAGGATTATGGAAATTTTATATATATACATACAAATAACCAGACACATTAGTAAACTAGAAAACTAGTAAAATAAGGTTAGAGAATAAATATATAATTTTTTTCTGACCTAACCCTCAAATCAAACTGAAAAAACTTCCAGAAAGCAGTACCCTTAGATCTACCATAATAGAGCTGAAGGAACAAAGTAGAAAATATGGGCCAGGTACAGTAGCTCACACCTGTAGTCCCAGCACTTTGGGGGGTCAAGAAAGGAGGATGGCTTGAAGCCAGGAGTTTGAGACCAGCCTGAGCAATGTAGCAAGACCCTGTCTCTATAAAAAGTAAGAAAAAGTAGCTGGTTATGATGTCACATGCCTGTAGTACTAGCTACTTGGGGGGCTGAGGCAGAAGCATTGCTTGAAGAGTTCGAGGCTGCAGTGAGCTATGATCATACCACTGCACTCCAGCCTGGGCAGCAGAATGAGACCCTGTCTCTTAAAATAAAATTTAAAACTTAAAACTAAAAAATATATATTTTCCTCATATCAGATTATATCCTGACCAAAAGGTTGAGTTGAGGTGGGAGCAAGGGAATTGGGAGTATTAGCCATTGAATCTAAGTCAAAAATTATAAGCAATCTCAAAGGTTCCAGAAGTGGCCCTGGTGTTCCATAATATTTATGCATTTGAAATTAAGAGTAAATTATCAAGGAAATATTCTATAATAATGCTGTATTTATTTATTTATTTATTTTTTGAGACAGAGTCTCGCTCTGTTGCCCGGGCTGGAGTGAGTGCCGTGGCATCAGCCTAGCTCACAGCAACCTCAAACTCCTGGGCTTAAGCAATCCTACTGCCTCAGCCTCCCGGGTAGCTGGGACTACAGGCATGCGCCACCATGCCCGGCTAATTTTTTCTATATATATTTTAGTTGGCCAGATAATTTCTTTCTTTTTTTTAGTAGAGACGGGGTCTCGCTCTTGCTCAGGCTGGTCTGGAACTCCTGATCTCGAGCTATCCATCCGCCTCGGCCTCCCAGAGTGCTAGGATTACAGGCATGAGCCACTGTGCCTGGCCAATAATGCTTTATTTTATACTCAACTAGTTATATCTTTCCTTCCAACAAAAATTGGTCTATAGTTTCTATGTGACACAAAGTAGCATTCATAATGAATTTCAATTAATACTGTCAATACTTTCAGGGCTGTTACTAGCTTACATGGTGTTTTGGTAAGTTGGAAGAAGGGACAGGTACAGTCTAGAAGATGCACAGATTAACTAGGAAATAATGCATTCAGGCAAAGAAAAGGTACCCCTTCCTCCACACAGATGCAGCCCTATGCCAGCCTGGCACATGGTTTGGTGGGAGATGGGGTATGAACTGGATTTCAGCCCCCCCCCACTCCCTTGGCCGGGAGCCTTTGTGCAGCGCACAGACCATACACAGCTAAATGCAGTGGCCCTGAATACTGTACAATGGCAAAGCCCTATTACAACTTTATCACCGCTTCAATATATAGAATTCATTCATCCAACCATCTGAGGGCAATCTGCTCTTTGGGGAGACAGAGTGGAATAAGAAATTTATATTCTAATAGGAGATACAAGACATGTACCAAAATAACTAAGTGCAAGGCAAAAAGTTATGAATCACAAAGAAAGGACCAATGAAATACTATAAAAATTCAGAAGAGCCAAAAAGCACTTCTGCCTTAAGGAATCAGGGAATGTTTCATAGAGAAGGGGAGCATCAGAACTCAGTTTTGAATGATGGGGATGGTTTGGTCACATGAAGAGAGGAACAAAGAAGATTGAGAAGTGCCAAATATAAATAAATAATAATTTAGTTTGTCAGAAGCAAATGCTACGTGAATGATAGTAAAAAAAAAAAAAATTGCAAAAGCAAGTTGGGGTCAGAGTACGAAGAGCCTTACCACTAGACTAGTGAGTTAATGAATTTGTGGGCAAAAGGGAGCCATGAGGTGATCAGAACTTTCTTTAATGAATATGAATTGGGCAGTGTATTAAGAAGAACCAAAAGAGCAGAGAAAGACATGATTAAATGACAGGCAATTGCAGTTGTCAGGATGGCAGTGCAGGTAACTAACTGGGCAGCGGGACTGAGAGGACTACACGAGTATCTGAGAGAACAGGTGTGGCAAATGAATAAATGTGGATGGTAACCGAGAGAAAAGTTAATTGACAATGCGTTTCCACATCTGTGGGAAAGAGCAGGCGGGGGGTAATATCTTTAAAACAAATAAGGACCACAGGAAAACAAGCAAATTTTACAAAATAACCAGCTGCTTGATATGTAACAACTCTGAGGTGTCACAAAACTTCTGGATATAGACACCTACAGACAGGTGAACATATAGAACTAGAACTTGGAGAGAAACAGCTGGAGCAATATATCCCAGGTCGCCCATTGAGCTAGTGGAATATGAGAGAGATCAAAAAAGAGAGCCAAGGACAAAACTTTAGAGAGCACCTACAGGTAACAGTAGAAAAAATGGTTACTGAAGACACCATGGTTAGACAGGGAAAGGAAAAATAGCAAAGTATACTATTCCTATGACCAAAAAAAGAGATCTTTCAAGAACAAGAAGCACCCAATGATACTGATTGCTACAGAGCAGTGACAAGCACCCTGCCTAACCCTGTAGTCTAATTTCTAAGTCTCCCTTTCAATACTTGCAAAGCAACGGTATCAGAGAAAAAGGGGCCTTCAGAGAACCACCCAGGGCAAGGAAAGGGATCTTTAAGAATTCATATTCCCTAAATTCCTAAAGACATAGGCTGGTAGTCAGAGAAACCAAAACCAGGCTGGGACCACCAGAGCATACTACAATATAGCAAAGCATGAAGCAGGCCGGCACTTCTGGGAAACTGGTAATATTAGTTCTGATCCAGCTGGCATAGCTCATTTGTACTTGCTATGGTTTTCCACTAACTTTCCAATTTAAGGAATAGCAAAGGATGAGGTTAAGAAACAGGTCTTAGAGTCCTGAGATACAATATATAACTAGCGTCATAACCAACAAAATGGGCTCAGAGCTATAATCAAGGGCAGACAGTAATATTAATAATTCTCATATTTCCCTGCCCTTCTTTGCTGGATCGATGTTGTTTTCTCCACAGCTGGTACTTTTATGAAAAGTTCTCGACTGAATCAGTTAAGAACACAAGATATCTCTTCATAAAAGAACAATGCCCACCCTGCTGAGAACTGACGCACATTCTTGTTTTATAAGGTTTCTCATGCTCCAATTTTCCAAGTTTTTATAAACTTTTACTTTTCTACAAATTATTGAAATCAGAACTACACAAAAATTTTATGCTGGAAAATTATATTACCATTAAAAATCTTTAAAAGTACAACTTGTGAGCTGGTGCTCTGGAGCCAAGAAGAAAAATAGGATCTAAAAAGAACATTGAAAGAAAGGACAAAGAAAGAAGGAGGCTGAGTGACGGGACAGAAAACCTTGAGTTATAAATAACTTGCTTTAAAATGTCAAGGAAAGTAAGTCTCAAAATATCGCCTTCTATGTGGTTATAAGGCTTGTTAATAATCGAAGAACTTCAGATGACATTTAATTTTCAGATTCAAACAAAGCCATTTATGGCAAACAAATACATAGCATTTATAATAAAACATATTCAGGTAATTTATTGAATGGAAAAATCTCTATGGAATTAGTCCAGTAATTATAGTGGATTCCATTATCTCTATAAAACACATTTTACTGCAACTCTGAAGACTTATAAAACATGATCTAGAAGGAGAAATGATTATATTATTTTAATAACTATTAATTACAGAATACCTCTAATAAATGTAAACACAGAATGGCATCTTGTTTTATACATAAAATACAAATTACCATACTTTTCTGGTCATACTGATTCTAAAAATGCCTTTTCACCTTTTAATTTTAAATTGAATGCCCATAAAAAAACATTATCTTATGTGCACCTCTATTGTTGAAAACCCCATTCCTTCCTCTTCTCTACTTCCATTCCCCAAAGTTAACCACTGGTAACAGTTTACTGTTAACTGTTGTTCCAGACCTTTTTTTCCAGGCATACACAGATGTAAGTGTTGGAATACCCACTGAGACAATTTTAAAAATGAGATCATACTATACATACCGTTTTATAACTTATTTTTGTTTCTTTATAATAAATCCTGAATTTCTACATGTCAGATTTGGTAGATTATTTCATTCTTTTTAAAGAGCTGCATGGTGTTCCTTATACTATTGTTATAACACAGTTTATTTAATCACTTTATATGTAGACATTTAGATGGCTTTTTTTTTGCTATTTTATAACTATTCTTAATTTATTCACTGATAACATGAATATAAATTAGGACTAAAAATCGTGATGCTAGTTCTCCTTTGAAAGAAGCTATAAAATGATCACCTGATAGTAACAAACATTCCTTTTCATTTTAAATAAAGATTTTGACTTCTCACAGCTGATAAACACATGCAAAAGTTGTCACTGTTTTCAATACAGTGTTATCAATAATTCTGAAAACTTATACATACAACTGATTTTCAGATTAACTACATATTATGGCTTGAGATCTGTTTTGGGTAGGCCAGTGTGATTTAAGGGCTAAATCTCAGTTTCTCCACTATTGTTCATTTACATTTAACAACTCTTTATTGGTGTTTTTACAAGCCTACTGTGGTTCCAGGTTCTCTAAGGAATTCAAAAGAAGTCTGTGACAAAGGATCTGTCTTTGAGGAACTTATACAACTTTTGGGGGAAAAAACCTATAGCTATCTATATGAAATAACTATACCTGAATGTAAAGCTTGAAGAAAGTGTAAAAGGAAGAAGAAATAATGAAGGGATCAAGTACCATAAGGTGAGAGATAGAGATTACCTAAGTGAGGAGAGAAAAGGTAAGAAATGAGTGAAAGAAATGAGAATTTAGATGCACTTTGAAAAAGGACCAGGATTTGGATACAGTGAGAAAGAAAACAGGATGATTATTCCCAGCATGAGAAAATCTTTTAGCAAAAGCTGGAACACTAGAATGAAAAAAGAAAGGGGAAATAGGAGAAAAGGGACAAGGAAGAGAGCTAGGGAAACGGGAGAAAAGAAAATCACGATTAAAAGGGAAAGATGGGCCAGGCATCGTGGCTCACACCTGTAATCCCAGCACTTTGGGAGGCCAAGGCAGGAGGATCACTTGAGGCCAGAAGTTCGAGATCGGCCTAGGCAACATAGTGAGACCCCCATCTCTTCACAACATTTTAAAAATTAGCTAGGCTAATTTAAAAAACTAGTGGTGGCACACACATATAGTCTCAGCTACTGGATAGGCTGAGGCAGGAGGATTGCTTGAGCCAGGAACTGGAGGTTGCAGTGAGCTGTGAACTCCAGCCTAGGCAACAGAGTGAGACCCTGTCTCCAAAAGAAAAAAAGAAAAGAGAAGAAAAAAAAAAAAAAAAGGAAAGATGTTACATTTGTTATCAAAGGAAGAGGCCTATGGAGAGGTAAAAAGCTGTTCCCTGTACACCTGGTTAAACATGTTTTGGTCCCATTTTAACCAACACTTAGCACTCAGCCACTTTACTGGCTTCTACAAAAAAATCCACGTACACCAAGTATTTCCTTTCATAAGTTTTTATATGTGGGGTCATGGGGAAGATTCTCATTACACAAGACTTAGCACTTCTCCAGAGTTCCTATTCCTTTCCTGCTGGATCATCCCTGTGTCTTTCAAATTTGTCTTCCCTGTTTTAAACAGAAAAATTGAGCTCTATGTCAGCTTCTACTTCCAAATCTGTATTACTAACTCATCTTGAAACCTCAATAAAACAGAGACTCTTCCAATTTTAAGGAAGGCATACCTCCTTAAAAGGCAATTTAAGAGCCATCTTCTGATACTTGACGAAGCCCCTCATGTTCTCAACATTCATCACAAATAAATTATCTATGTATTTCTTCCAAATTCAGCATGTTCTATACAAACAATTCATATGCCAACTACTAAAAGTTTGAAATTTCTTCATTTCAATACCAAGTCAAAAATGTAGGTAAAAGGTTTTGTCTTAGTAAAAAGAAGCATAACTGTTATAAGAAACAGAATCATTCTTCCCAAGAAATAGAGGTAGAAAGACTTTTTAAAAAAAAACAAAAGTTGGAAGAATGTGGTGAGAAAGAATTTCATATACAGCTGAGTATAACAAAATCCCTAAGAACTTTTCTAGTAAACAATTCACCAAAATATTCATGCTCTTTAACATACTAATTCTACTAACAGACAGCTATTCTGAGAAAACAATCAGAGACGGCCAGGTATTCGATGATGTTATTGCAATGTTATTTACAATAGGAAAGCCACAAGTATCTACAAAAGGGACATGGTTGAAAAAACTATGTGTATTACCATCTTATAACAGTATACTATAGAGTTATCAAGATAATATTTTCAAATGCCATATATTCATATAAGAAAATATGTTAATGAAAAATTAATAGAATAGATTTCATATTCATTTTTAAATCATAAATATATGCACACAACCATATGTGTAGACAAGACATACATAATTTTATGCAGATAAAAGACTACAAGGAAATATAATAAAATTTTAACAGTAATTTTCTTTGGGTGATAAGATTATAGATTACTTTTTTTCTTCTTTATACTCTTCTGTAATAATCAAGTTTTCTACCACAGCATTATAAGCAGAAAAATTGTTTTTAAAAAAAAGCAGCAGCTATGTTTCTCCATAAATAGCCATTTTTTTAAATGTGGGCTCTGATACATCTACAATCTACACACTCTACACTATTGTATAGTATGTATTTGGTGAAGCCTTTAGACTTGTGAGTTTCCACTATAACCCCATGTGGAGGAAAAGTTACAAGCGCACAGGAAGGGTTGTGACTTGAACCTCATATTGGACAATTTTAATGACACTAACAAGCTTTGTGAGGGCAGGTCTTGGTGTGCTTTGTTCACTGCCTCATCCTCAGCACCTAGAATAATGCCTGGCATACAGTAGGCACTCAACAAATATTTATTAATATGTCTCCAGCTCTTTTTTTTTTTTTTTTTTTGAGACAGAGTCTCGCTTTGTTGCCCAGGCTAGAGTGAGTGCCGTGGCGTCAGCCTAGCTCACAGCAACCTCAAACTCCTGGGCTTAAATGATCCTACTGCCTCAGCCTCCCGAGTAGCTGGGACTACAGGCATGCGCCACCATGTCTGGCTAATTTTTTCTATATATATTTTAGTTGGCCAGATAATTTCTTTCTATTTTTAGTAGAGACGGGGTCTTGCTCTTGCTCAGGCTGGTCTCGAACTCCTGAGCTCAAATGATCCGCCCACCTCGGCCTCCCAGAGTGCTAGGATTACAGGCATGAGCCACTGCGCCCAGCTCATTTTTTTTTTTTTTTTTTTGTTAAATTATAAATCACTTTCCTATTTTCTATTCTATTCTTCGTTTCTAATCAAAAGGAAAGACAGAGAGGAAATGCTGACTTTTAGGTGCTGAGTGCGGAAGCTCATAAAAGCAGAACTAGAGTTTTTGGGGGTTATTTTTTTTCCCATCCCTACAAAGGGAATAGTGCTCTCTCTCTCAAGAGAGCTCACCTGACACTTACTCTGAGGTGTTTAACTTTAGTACTGACTTTCCTCATAATCAAAGAACATCTGTGCTGAACCATATATTGAGATTAGAGGATGACAACCTTAAATAAGCAAGTTGTAGCTATCCATTTAGATATCTGTGAAAGAATTATTTTAATATATTCTTTAATATACAAGATTTTATTAATATTTCTACAGCATTATCAAGAAGAAAAGGCCTCAATGAACTGACAAGTATGCTAGTACATAAAGTATCCTGCCATATTTCTCTGTGTAGATTAATAAAGTAGGTTCTGAAAAACAATGCATGAATATACTTTTTTTTTTTGAGACAGAGTCTCACTCTCTTGACTGGGCTAGAGTGCTGTGGCATCAGCCTAGCTCACAGCAACCTCAAACTCCTGGGCTCAAGTGATTCTCCTGCCTCAGCCTCCTAGGTAGCTGGGACTACAGGCACGCGCCACCATGCCCAGCTAATTTTTTCTATTTTTAGCAGTTTGGCTAATTTTTTTCTATTTTTAGTAGAGACAGGGTCTCGCTCTTGCTCAGGCTGGTCTCCAACTCCTGAGCTCAAGCAATGCTCCCGCCTTGGCCTCCCACAGAGCTAGGATTACAGGCGTGAGCCACCACACCCGGCCCATGAATATACTTTAATGATATTAATCCATTTATCTTCACTTTGTTGACTTTCTCATCTTAAGCTTCCCAAATCAACTCCTCTACTGGTTTATTAACATTTTGCAGCTTTATTTATACATTTATGATTGTGTTAGATATGGCTAATTGCCTGCCAATATCCATTCTCTACTTCTTCCTTAGTAACAAAATGCTGTTTATTTCAGCATGTTGCCAAACAGTATAAAAACTCCATTTTCCAGGCTCTTTTGCAGCTAGAGATTCAGTGTGATTAAGTCCTGGCCAATAAAATGCAAGTAGAGGCTTCTGGGAAGATGAAGTAGACATATTTTTCTTTATTCCTCGAAACAAAACTAAAAACCCTACGTATAATATTTAAAACAAAAAGACTCTGAAAGGTGGAGAGAAGGCAAACTGGGTAGGGACCTCAGGATCCAAGGAGCTACATGGCAATGAGTTCCCGGGGATGTCTTCTTTTTGCCTCCTGTATCCCACCCTGGACACTGGTGTGGGGAGTGGGCTCTGTGGCCAGCGAGTGCACCGGAGCAGGCTTCCGGGAGTTGGAAGAAGAGGCGAGTGGCAGCGGGCAGACGCGACATATTCTTTACTATGGGTGGGGGAGGTGATGGGGGAGGCGATGCAGCCGCGATGAGAGCACGGCCGGGAACATGGTGAGGGTGAGCACTTATATATGGCTCAGAACAATAGTGGCAACATGCCATGGGAAAGCGTGATCCCATGGATTCACATAGGAGATTACACCTTGTTTACATAACTGTGCTGACTCATGCCTCCCCGGAACGCCAGCGGAAGACATGCCGGCCATTACTTTAGTTTGGCCTAAGAAACCTAGTGCCTATACAACTGAATTTCCCTTACAACTGGTGAAGCCAGTAACCACAAACACCAAGTACAAACCAAAAAGAGCCACACCCCCAAAAGACTGGGGGTCTCTCTAGCCAAAAGACCATGGAAGGAGCAGCAAGACAGAAGAATTTTAGACAATAAATAACACCAAACACCACAGAAAAAAGTGAGACTCCACCTCACCCCATCAGCAAAGACCAAGTGGAAACTCTAGACTTCCATCCCCACCTGGCTATAAGGAGGCACCCCACCCCCTCCCCCTAAACCAGGAACAAGTGAGGAGTTAAGACATTCAACCCCTCAAGCATGAACCAATACCCGCCTACCCTCTGTGTCAGTGGAGACCACTTTAGGAGCCTGGACTTCCATCCCATGCTTCAGATCAACATCCCACTGACATTTTGCACATACACAGCAAATGCCTCCTGCTCCCTGAATAGTGCCAGAGAGGACTTGCAGAGTCAGGACTTTCACGACCACTCAGCAGTACCAGGGCAACCGCCGACATGGTGTCAACGTGGGGAGCAGTAATGAGGCGCTCCTCTATCTCCCAACCAGGAAGCCTGGAGAAGAGCCTGAACTTCCTCCCCTGCCCGGTAGTAATAGCAAAACCCCCTCCTCCAGGTAGTCAATTGAGGACAAGCAAAGAACCTGGACTTCAATCCCATCTGGTGGTAATGAGGCAATAACGCTGTTGACCCCCAGCAGCAGTGTTGGAGGGGGGCCTGCTAGAACACAGATTTAAATAAGATCCACAGTTTTGTAATATTAATATAATACAAAACTGTTTAAGGTTTAGTCAAAAATCACTCATTGAATCATGGAGAGATTTACCATTTGTCTGATATATTAGGGGGGAATCACTCATTATACCAAGAACCAATAAGATTTCAAATTGAATGATTAAAGACAATGAATAGATGCCAACACTGAGATGACACAGATTAATTGACTGTAAAACAATTTTCTTTTCCTCTCAAGATTTTCTGGCCCTTCAGATCAACATCCCACTGACATTTTGCACATACACAGCAAATGCCTTTACTGATTTTCAAGATAATACGTGGAATTATAAACTTAGTGATATAGAGTTAAGCATCTCCTAGGAATACTAGCCCAGGGAAAATTTGGCATTTAAAAATATATTTCTCCCCTGCTTTTTTATTTCTTAAACTTATTATTAGACTAGAAGCAACTACAATGAATTCTTTGCAGTTCTCAGATTTATTCTCTAATGTCAATTAGTGTGCAATTCTTAGAATAAGACCAAGAGCATTCAACAGTGAGGATAAAGATTTTAAAAGTCAATTTTTGAGTATTAAAAAATACACTGGAAAAAAACACAATCAAAAGTAATTTACAGGCCGGGCGCGGTGGCTCACGCCTGTAATCCTAGCACTCTGGGAGGCCGAGGCGGGTGGATCGCTCAAGGTCAGGAGTTCGAGACCAGCCTGAGCAAGAGCGAGACCCCGTCTCTACTAAAAATAGAAAGAAATTATACGGACAACTAAATATATATATAGAAAAATTAGCCGGGGATAGTGGCACATGCCTGTAGTCCCAGCTACTTGGGAGGCTGAGGCAGTAGGATCGCTTGAGCCCAGGAGCCTGAGGTTGCTGTGAGCTAAGCTGACGCCACGGCACTCACTCTAGCCTGGGCAACAAAGTGAGACTCTGTCTCAAAAAAAAAAAAAAAAAGTAATTTACAAATGAAATGATACTAAGTCATTTTTATGAATACTAGAAAATGTTATTCTTATATTCTCAATACACAGTATTTTTTCCAAGTTGCATGTAAAAACTAGGAAAAAACAAAATCCACAAACCTAAGTGCAAAAAAGTGGTAAAGCCTGGGTGAGGACAAAAAGAGGAAGAAAGAGATGTGCTACTAGTGAAGGACTATCCCATAGACCAGTGATACTCAATTATTAGCATCATCAGGATCACCTGAAGGATGGGTAAAACTGATTACTGGACCATGCCCCCAGAGTTTCTGATTAAATCGATCCAGGGGAGGTGAAAACTTTCATATATAACAAGCCCTCAGGTGATGATGATGTTGGCCCAGGGACTACACTCTGAGAATCACTACCATAAAGAGATAATGCTCATAAGCTGTTTGCTTCCGGTGAATGGAAGTGTAGGACAGAGAAACACCTTTATAAGCCAGCTTTGATAATATGTTATTAGAACAGGTTTCTTTCTCCATTGGGCCCTATTAGGACAAGTTGAGAAATACAGCAATAAGAGACTAAAAGTAAAAAAAGAGAGAGAGAGAGAGAGAGAGATGATTACGCTGATCACAAAATATAACAGTAAAGGTTAGCTGTTGGAAGTCTACTTTAGTGAAGCAAACAGAACAGCTGCTTGCTGCTTCAGAACACTGATTCTTACTCTTAATTCAGAATTAAGAGACAGAAATGGAAGTGAGAACCCTAAGTTATTGTAAAGTTATAAATTCATAAGAACCAGGAAATAAAAACAAATAAGCAACTCCCTCCCCCCTACACACAGAAAAGCCTTATTGATGCATTTATTTAAAATTTATTAAACAAGAACTATGTGCTGGATACAATCCCACATATTGAGAACACAAACATAAATAAGTCTTAACTGCTCACAATCTAAAAGGTGAAACAGAACAAAAAAGTAAAGCAATACTGTTACCTGTAGTTATGTAGAAACTAGAAAATGTGCATAATGAACTGGGTGACGTAGCTAAGGAGATTTCCAACCAGAGAGTTGAAGAGGCTACTTGGTTTATTCTTGCTGCTTATAGTAAAATGAGAGAGGAGCAAGTATGCTAAAGAAAGAACTAACAAACATGAAGGACCTGGGACTTGATTGTCGTTAGAGTGTGAGTTTCGCGCCGAAAAATCATTAATCTGCCATTCTGCTTCTGTAAACCTGCTTGCTCCTGCTTACTCAAGATAGTACCCCCAGCACAAAAATTCCTAAGTGGCTACAACACCCACGTTCTGCATAAAATGATTACAACCCCCACGTTTTGTGTAAACAAAATATGGCCCAGAGCCCAAACTGCCCAGATCCTGTTACACCAAAGATAAGAAAATGATATAATGCATACTCAAGGCTTTTTGTACACATGCTTGCTCAACCTTAGTAATTTTCCACCCACAAACTTACAATATAAAAACTTTCTGTTTCAAAGGCTCACTGCTGCTCTCTGTGCCGCAGCCTTTGGAGGTGCAGAGGGTAGTGGCTGGCCAGCTAATAAAGACTCCTGATTTGGCTCAATTCTGTCTTTAGGTGGTCATTTCTTGCGTCTCAGACCATAACAATTGTGACCATTTTTAGCCTCTCCAGACAGGAAATAATGCTAAAGTTAAGAAATGGCTTCTTCTCAGTGAAGGGGAGAAATAATTTTCCTCAACTCTGATCAGTCGTAGTTGGGACAGACTCCTACAACAAAAACCAGATGAACAAGAGGAAAACCATCAAGTATATTAATGCATGCAGTGCATATCACACAAAAGTAACTCAAGGCAGTGGCTTAGAGTCCCAACTTATATAAAATCTTCAATAAAGAGCAATACATTTTAGAGAAGTGACAGGACAAAGGAAAGCAGTTTAAGGCTTCCAAAGGCAGGAGAATGTGGGAAGGTAAATTTATGGGAAAATTAACAGAATAAATTCTGCTCAGATTTCTGGCTCCATCTCTAAGCTGATGAAGGTCATAAAGGAGAATTTACATCTTGTCTTCAGGCAGGAAAATGTGGAGGTAGGGGGAATGCAGGGAGGTTAGAGAGATCATTTGTCTTTGTAATTCTCCATCCTGCTCTTAGGCAAAAAAGAGAAGACTGAGAGCTCCCCTGCATCAAAAAAATATTTATGTTAAGGAAGCATATTTTGGGGTGAAATATACTGTTTTCCTTCATGAGCAAAGATCAGATCCAGGCCATTGCCAGGAAAATGCTCTAAGGACAAAGTTGAGGGTGTGGATGTAAAATTCTTTAATACTTTAGAGATCTAAGTTTCTGCCTCATAGTACTTTTCAGTCAAATAAAAGGGCCTTTAAAGACTAATGGTGTGACAGATCCCTTCAATGAAACAGTAGGGCTTCTAAGAAACTTAAAGATATGATCCTTATTCTGCAGCCATTTTGGCAAAATCTCAAGGTAGAGATGGGCTTATTTGAAAGATTTGTACATGTGGCTTTTGTTGAATGAAAAGAACCCCAGCGAGATTCCTAGGAGACCCACAAAACTTTAAGAGAATTGTATTTTAAGGATCACCACCAGCTTGGATTAAAGGGGACAAAGTACAAAAGGAAAAGGGGCCTTTGCACCCTCACACTTCTATCATACTAGCAGGAGGCAGGCTGAGAAAACTACCGGGCTGAAAGCATGTGCTACATCGTGAAAAAGAAAGAGTGACTCAGAGGGCTGAACCTAGAGGATGGAGCTTAGAGCCACAGAGAATCATTCCTGTTAGAAGTAGAAACTGAGTCTTAATCAAGGAACGTCCAGCATTTGCCTGGCTGGATTTCAGTGACCTGGTCCTATGTACTTCCCATTTTGCCTCTTTTTTGAACAGGATTGTTTATAATGGTTATCTCTACCTGATCAAAAATTGCGTAAGTCAGTTAACTTGCCTTTCTAGCTCAAGGGTTGGCAAACCTTTTCTGTACAAGTCCAAATAGTAAATATTGGAGGCTTTGTGTCTGTGTTTTCATAGTTTACCAAATAATTTTGCTAAAACAGCTGTGCATTTTTCTATATCTTGATTCACTTATTATATTCCTACTTGGAAATTATTCCCTTGACAATGCACAAGTGAACTTTTACACTCATCTCTGTATGTGTGTATATACATATGTATTTTGCTATATATGCATATATTTTTGTACATGGATAATTTGGGTAGTAGACTTTGTAATGGTTTCTAGTCTATTACATTTATTCTTATACACATTTTGAAGATACGTGTTATTCTTACACATCTTATACACATTTTGAATACATATTCCTAAATCCTAGAAATTAAATGGTTTACCTCAAAGATGTTTGAAAAGTTTTTAAGTTGATCCAAATGTAAACAAAAAATACAAAATTAATATTCATCACTATTACATAGCATTTTATAATATCTAAAGACTGTTCATATATTTATTCTTTATAATAGCCTTGAAAGGAACATAAAGCAAATATTAGAGTAGCCCCACTTTACAGATAAGAACCATGAATCAAATATGATTACAATAGCCCAATTTACCAATAAGAAATATGAAGCAAATATTATAAAAGTCTCTGATAAGAAAATTGAACTTCAGAGAAGATAAATAGCTTAACTCAGATGCCACAACTTGTGAGTGGTATCACCAAGATTCAAATCCAATGGCATTTCTACTAATACCTGCTATCTGGTTTTGCATAGCATTATATTTGGAATAACATTTGGTTAGTTATAATTTCAAAATTACTATAATTTTGATTTTTTATATTTAAAAATTTCTCCTCACTAGAAGAGATTTTGCAAAGATATGTGTACCATAAAAGAAATTTCCTGAATAAATGGGTTTATGAATAGTTTTAATTCATTTTTGGTCAACTCCCACAATGAAAAAATATCAAGAATTCTGGCATAAAATGTTGCTTTAAAGATATTTTTAGTAACTATTTCTCTGATTACAAAAGGAAATTCCTTGCCTTCCACAAATAAAAATAAGCCCTTTATTTAGACTTTTTATTTTCATTGTTATTCATTAAATTCTATGTTCATATCTGATTCTGAACATTGTTAACTGTACCCTCTTATAAAATGACATCCTCACAATTCTTCATATTTCAGCTATATTTACTTTTTTCCTGGGGCTTGAAACAGGATGGACATATTTTCTTTTATTCTTTAAAATTTCTTATATTTCTTGGTTAACGAACTAGATGTAAATGGCATAGGTTGAGTATCCCTTATCCAAAACACTGGGGACTACAAGTGTTTTGGATTTCAGATTTTGAAATATGTGCAGAATACATACCAGTTGAGCATCCTTAATTTGAATGTCTGAAATCTGAAATGCTCTACTGAGCATTTCATTTGAGCACAGCGTGTTCACTCAAAAAAGTTTTGGATCTTGGAGCATTTCGGATTTCCTATTTTCAGATTAGGGATGCTTAACATGTATTTTTATAAAATAGCATCTTTGGGCCGGGCGCGGTGGCTCACGCCTGTAATCCTAGCACTCTGGGAGGCCGAGGTGGGCGGATCGTTTGAGCTCAGGAGTTCGAGACCAGCCTGAGCAAGAGCGAGACCCCACCTCTACTAAAAATAGAAAGAAATTAAATGGACAGCTAAAAATATATATAGAAAAAATTAGCCGGGCATGGTGGTGCATGCCTGTAGTCCCAGCTACTCGGGAGGCTGAGACAGGAGGATCGCTTGAGCTCAGGAGTTTGAGGTTGCTGTGAGCTAGGCTGACGCCACGGCACTCACTCTAGCCTGGGCAACAGAGTGAGACTCTGTCTCAAAAAAAAAAAAATAAAAAAAAAAAAATAAAATAAAATAGCATCTTTGGCTCAATTAAAAAGAGGGGAAAAGAGCCTTGGACATTTCATTGGAAAAAATCATTTTTCACAAATTTTTCCTCCCCAAATTATTTGTCCTATGATAAATATAGGGATAAAAATAATACCTTAAAATGTTCCTTGTAACTTTTTACATATACGAGCGAGTGATAATACTAAATAAACTATCAATTACGATTGTCGACTACACATAAAGAGTTTTAAAATACACTCAATACTTTCAGCAATATTTGTTGATATTTATGTTATGAAATACACACCAATATCATGTATATACAGTTTATACAACCAGGAAAAGATTTTGCAAATTTTTTCTTAAACTAAGAAATATATACATTATGTCAATATTTGGATATACTAGCATCTTTACACAGCATCAAGGATAATGTGTATAATTTAATGTTCAATTCTCTTCCTTCTTCCCTTCTATTGCCTCTGTCCCACCTCCCCTCTACCCTTTTGCCCCTCCAGCTTCCTAAAGTACAAAAGCCTCTATTTATCTGGAGTAGCCAGGGCTACTTGAGCCTTCCCACTGTTTTAGCCCAGGATTGAGGTCACCTGGGCATCCCGCCATTCTCTAAGTCTTTTCTTTTTTCCATGTCCCTTGAGATAACCTTGACAACAAATCCAGCTCTTGAGTTCTTATCCCACATTCAAAAGTAATTACATTTCCAAGGGTCTTCTATGTGCCAGGTACCATGCTAAGTGCTTTCACCCAAGTTATTAATTCTGAATGCTGCAAGACACAATTCTACTATCCAGAGATAGCCCATGATGATTAAATCTTCCCGTTACTCTATTCTGCCTTTTAATATTAAGTTCCATCATAATGGATACATACTATTCCACTGGAGAAAGGTACCATAATTTATAGGTGGTTTAAGTTGTTTACTTTTTTCTTATAAATAATGCCACACATGTCCTCTAAAAAAGTCTTTCTGCACATTTCTGATAATTTTCTTAATATAGATCACATGCATGAATTTGGCCTGAAAGATCATTCTTCTGCCCTGCTATTCACTCTCTTCCTTCCATGTCTCTAATGTGCGGTATTCCTGGCCCATTCTCACTGTGAAACATCATTCTCCACCCTCCTTTGTTCTGGGCATCAGTTTCCAGCTCAGTTTCCAATACTTCTCTTCTACGCTGCAGTGTCTTGCTATCATTCCCTTGGCTTCTGCCTTAGAGTCTCTCCAATCTTAAGCCCTTTGACCTTCTGAATACCTAGAAAGGCAGTATGGTATAAATTAAGTATAGGATTAACACCAACTTAATTAAGATTTCCTGCAATTTCAGCAGCCAACAGAAAGCCAATTTCAAGTTAAGAATGTGACATTCAACTATAGTTCTAAATTACTTAACAGAGGGAAAAAAAGGAAATTATGAAAAAAATAGTTATATGTAATTACAACTACACTCCATAACACCTTCTAATTTTCAATTTCAAAAGCATAATTCAATCCTGAGAAAGAACGAGACCCCATCTCTACAAAAAATAGAAAAATTAGCCAGGCATGGTAGTGTACACCTATAGTCCCAGCTACTCAGGAGCCTGAGGCAGTTTGAGGTTGCAGGGAGCTATGATGATGCCACTGCACTCTAGCCCAGGCAACAAAGTGAGACTCTGTCTCAAAAAAAAAAAGAAAAGAAAAAAAAAGCATAATTCAGAAGTTTGCAATATATTTTAATTGCAAAATAGAGTGCTGGTATATTAAGGGAAAAATAAAAAATAAAGCATTAATTCCTGGTCATTTAGAGTATTTAATTCCTTTATTAAATTTTAATTGTTCTTCAAGAGGTATGTTTCTTTCTATACCTGATAAAAAGAAGTTCTATTTTTTCCTCCTAATGTTCTAAGTCCCTTCTTAGATATACTTTTTAGAATTCAAGCCCTAAAGATAGTTTATCAAACCTCTCTTTAAAGAAAAAAGATACAATAGGCTATAGAAGATAAAACTCCCATGGAATTCCTTCATGCCTCTCTATAATCACCTGCTCTCCATGGGTTTCTCTCCACAGCCTTTATTATCACTGTCTAGTGAAATAAGAATAAGAAAAAAAATTTTTTTGAGGCAGGGTCTCGCACTGTTGCCCAGACTGGAGTGCAGTGGTGCAATCATGGCTCACTGCTGCCTCAAACTCCTGGGCTCAGGTAATTCTCCCACCTCAGCCTCCCGAGTAGACGAGACTACAGGCTTGTGCCACCACGCCCAGCTATAGTCTCTTACTCGTTATTTACATTTTAGAATCCCTTTTATTTATTAAAATGTATTGAATATTTCTAATAACTAAAATCTCTGCAGATCATTTCAGTTGTCTGTTGTTTCTACTGACTCTTCTTCTTAGTGTTCTGATTTTTTTTCCCTCGCTATGTTTTGTGATTTTTAAAAATATGTATGAGCTTATTTGTTATAATTTTAACTATAATCATTTACTAACTACCTTGAAAGTGCATTCTTCTATGGAGGATTTGTGATTGTTTCTACAAGGTACCTAAGAGTATAACAGGCCAAGGTCCGTTTTAAATTAAAATCCTCCATTTGTGGAGTTTTAGGAACCATGAAAATAGTGTAAAGTAAGACCCCAAACTCAGATAAATGTGAGCTGGTAACGAGGAATTATTAGGGTAGATTTTAACTCCACCGAGAGCTGAATGCCTTTGCAAGATGGTCTCCCGATCAGGCCTCCTACCCTTTTGTGGGGCCCAAAGATTTTTTTCTCCGGTTTCCATCCCTCTTCGTGCACAATACTTCCATGCCAACAGAAATCCATGGATGCCCCCAAAGTATTCAGTGACTTTAGCACCTGCTTACCTCACAGGATTTCCGTGTTTTGTTTCCGGCCTCAGAAAGCTCCCCTTATTCTCTTATGGGTTTATCCATTCATTTTAAACGATTTTTTTTTTATACTGAATCTAGTATTTTACATGTTTGGTGAACTAAGGGATTCAAGATCTCTTGTCTAGCATATTGCTACAACTGGAAGTCTATTTATTACTTCTGCAATTGCTTTGTAAAATTTAAATTGGGATATTTATTCCTGATAAATTTTATTTTAGAGTGTTAAGCATAGTCAACAAGTGTGTCTAGAGCCCTTACAATCTTGATTGAATCTTCACATTAGCTTACCTCAGAAGTTGTATATCATTTGCAAATTTGTTTCAACGTTCTTAGCCTTCACCAAAGTCACTGATCAACACAGCTCCTGACAAAAAGAAAAGCTTCAAAATTAAGTTTGAAAAATCTTTATAGCAAATCCAAAATATTTTCTTATTGTTATCATATATATAGAACCACAAATTGAATTTCCATAATTAAATGCAGATAAGTCAAATTAAAATAGGTAAATCTCTATACCTCAATTACTTCAAATGACAGACCTTTCAGAAAGTAGTATTGATTGAACTGAATGAAATATATATTTGTCATCAAGGGAAACCAGCAGAAGTATAATAAAGGCTTGGCTTGGATAAAGGGGGCTCTAGCACCTCGGAAATCTCCAACAGCCTCCATCTCCAAAAGGAAAAAAACACAAATTATTTAAACTATAATCTTTAAGACCAGTGTATACAAAAAGGCTGTGCAAAGCTTTTCGTTTGTTTTTTTGGAGACAGAGTCTTGCTCTGTTGCCTGGGCTAGAGTACCATGGCATCAGCCTAGCTCACAGCAACCTCAAACTCCTGGGCTTAAGCGATCCTCCTGCCTCAGCCTCCCAAGTAGCTGGGACTACAGGCATGCACCACCATGCCTGGCTAATTTTTTCTATATATATTTTTAGTTGTCCAGTTAACTTCTTTCTATTTTTAGTAGAGACGGGGGTCTTGCTCTTGCTCAGGCTGGTCTCGAACTCCTGACCTCGACCGATCCTCCCGCCTCAGCCTCCCAGAGTGCTAGGATTACAGGCATGAGCCACTGCACTCAGCCAGCTTTTCCTGATTTAAGCATTTAAGGATGCTTTCTTCCTGTTAGATGTTCAGTAAAACATTAGCTCTTTCATCTCTCTATTGTTTCATAGCACAAAATGTAGAAGTGTTTTGAAGGGTCACAAAGTGAAGATGTCAAAGGCTTTTTTGCTTTTAACAGCACCATGAAAACCCATGCCTGCTAGGTTTTTTTCTTTTTTGCTTTGCCACCTTTAGTTCACACCTTTCACTAATTTCAGTCATCAATGGCAACTTTTATAAAATTTATTCCTAACGTTAACATAAGAATGTGCTTGTGTTTTCCCATCAGAAATAATAGAAAACTTACCCTTCTCTCCTTTAGTACACTGCTCTTGCATGAAGAACACATAAACCAGGCCGGGCGCGGTGGCTCACGCCTGTAATCCTAGCACTCTGGGAGGCCGAGGTGGGCGGATCGTTTGAGCTCAGGAGTTCGAGACCAGCCTGAGCAAGAGTGAGACCCCATCTCTACTAAAAATAGAAAGAAATTATATGGACAACTAAAATATATATATACAAAAAATTAGCCGGGCATGGTGGTGCATGCCTGTAGTCCCAGCTACTCGGGAGGCTGAGACAGGAGGATCGCTTGAGCTCAGGAGTTTGAGGTTGCTGTGAGCTAGGCTGACGCCACGGCACTCACTCTAGCCTGGGCAACAGAGTGAAACTCTGTCTCAAAAAAAAAAAAAAAAAAAAAAAAAAAAACACATAAACCACTGATTTTGGGTCTGCATCTTTATTTTCTGAGTCACAACTACAAGTTTAAATAGAACATTTAGCTCCTGGTGTTCTTTCTTCTCAATATTTGATGCACACCCTGCAATAATGTAGTACAAAAAGCACAGGCTTTGGAGTCACATAGATCTGGGTTTAAATCTCAGTCTTCCTTTTGTCTGAAAACTTGGAATATACGGAAGAGAAAAAAAAAAAAAGGAGAGAATAGAGCAAAAAAAAAAAAAAAAAAATCTCAATCTTCCACTTAGCAACTGGCTAATCTGAAGCAAATTTTTAGCCTCTCTGAAACTATCAGGAAAATAATATTACAGGTTTCAACATGTACCTCTAAGAACCAAATGATATAGCACACAGATAGCGTCAGTACAGTGCCTGCCATATTACATGTCCTTTTACTATGTTGGCTCTCCTTCTGAGTAATTCATTTTCTCTCTATCCAACCTGTCAAAGGACTTTCCAGACTAAATTTTCCTAAGTCATAGCCTTGATAAAATTTTGTGGTTTTGTCCAACAGTTATCAACATTTTACAACACTTATTTCACCCTACACATAAAATACTTTCAAAAAAGTAGTACAGCAACAATGATACTACTGAATATATCTTCCTAAGAAGGTACACTTCAAAATTTACATTCTAAAGTCACTAGAAATTGTTCCTTTTGTGTGGTTATGTCAGGAAAGTGCTACGCAGTTATATAAACTTGTTTCAGTTCCTTTTCACATTTTTTTCATTCCACCTTTTTATTTGACTTTATTTTTGAGTATATATAAATATACATGATTCTAGGGTCAAACTATTAACATATTAGCAAGTTATAATTAAAGAAATCTCTCTTCCATTCTTGGCACCTTTCCCCAGTTCTTTCCTTCTGCCTATAGATTATATACTTACTATTCCGTTCCCTGCCTTTGGTTTTTTTTCCCACTTTACAATATATTCCTCAGATCATTCTGTATTGATACAGAGAGACTTTCTACATTCTCTTTTATGACCTCCAAGAAAGAGGGTTACTTGGAAAGGGCATCATCTACCTGGAGATTGTTTGGATGTACCTTAGTTTATCCAATCAGTCCCCTATTAATGGGCATTTTGGGTGTTTCTAATCTTTTGCTAATTACAAGGAATGCTAATGTAACTAACCTTATACAATGCCAGTTTATATTTTATTTCAGCACTCTTTAGGACAAATTCTTAAAAGCTAAATGCCTGTGTCTAAGGACTAATGCGTACATAATTTGGCTGGATTTGTCAAATTCCATCCTATGCAGTTTGTCCTTTTGTCTCCCTACAGCAATGTATAAAAGTGCCTGTTTCCCCACAGTCTACAGAGTATATTCTACAACTTTGGAATTTTGGTGAGAAATGCTTTAGAATAGCTGTAATTTGTATTTCTTTTTGTATGACTAATGTTGGAACATCTTTTATCTGTCTGTCATGTGCATTTCTTTTTCTGTGAACTCTCTTCTCATATCTTTGGCCCAATTTTCTATTGGGTTGATGGTTTTGTTTGCCTGGATTTTTAGGAAGTTGTTTTCATTAAGGAGACTAGCTCTTTGTGATGCATGTCCAAATATTTTTTCCCCACTTTGTTGTTTGTCTTTTGACTTTGCTCGTGGCATTTTTCACCACTTAAATACTTTTTCTTTTAATATAGTGAAATTTATCATGGTTTTTATTTTTTTCTGAGAGTGAGTCATAATTATAAAATCCTTGGTTTTTACTTTCATAGACTTTAAATGTGTTGTTCATGGCTGTTTTGCTTTCTATGTTGCTAACCTCTTGTTTTCTACCTGGAAGCCCAGAGGAATTTTTCTTCATTATTTTAAAAGTCTAATAGTTTTTTAGGCTGTGACTTGGACCTGACCCTTCTGGGTCAATTTTCCCAGTACACAATGAGCCTTTTCAGTATGCTGAATTGAATCTTCTCTTATTTCCAGAATGTTTTCACGGATTGAAATTTAAATATTAGCTCTGCTACTGTCTTTTCTTCTTAGGAACTTGAATTTTACATATCTTTTACATTAATCACTTTCTATTTTTTTACATGTCTTCATTTTCATTCTCTTGGCTGTCTCCATGGCTTTTTCAATGCCCCTTATATTCAGTCAAATCTTTTCTCCCTTAGGTACCTTAGAATTTATTTTAAAAGATTTTTCTTTCTTTTTCCATTTTATTTTCTGAGTTTAGTAAATTCACTTTTCACAACTTCCTCTTTTTGTCCATTTGTTTTAGGTTTATGAATTTTGGATTGGAGACTTGTTATCTGTACAAATGCTAGTTTAAGGATATTTAATTCAGATAGGGGTATTGTGCTGTCGTTTTCTTTAGCTCTACAGTTGAATGTTTTGGGGAGATTTTTCATCAGCTAAAATGTTTTTACCCTCATTTTGTTTTCTAGTTAAAGTAACTGTATAATGGGTGCTGTCTGCCATCTTCTGTTCAAAATGAAGTATTTCATTTTTCCTAAACTGGGTAAGGGTCGTGTATAGACAAGAGTGAGGGATTTGGATGATTTACCGGATTTCTTACTTCAACAGTACCTAAGAAAGTATTTTCTTTCTTTCTTTCTCTCTTTCTTTCTTTCTTTTCTTTTTTTTTTTTTGAGACAGAGTCTCACTCTGTTGCCCGGACTAGGGGTGCCATGGCATCAGCCTAGCTCACAGCAACCTCAAACTCCTGGGCTCAAGCAATCCTCCTGCCTCAGCCTCCCAAGTAGCTGGGACGACGGGCATGTGCCACCATGCCCGGCTAATTTTTTTTCTATATATAGGTTTAGCTGTCCAGATCATTTCTTTCTATTTTCAGTAGAGACGGGGTCTCGCTCTTGCTCAGGCTGGTCTCAAACTCCTGACCTCGGGCCATCTACCCGCCTCGGCCTCCCAGAGTGCTAGGATTACAGGCGTGAGCCACCGCACCCGGCCTCTTTTTTAATCAATGACTCCTATTTGGGTGGAAGAAAGGATGTTTTAACTTCTATTCTGTTTCTTCAAGATCCTTAATTTCTACTACTATTCTTTCTCTTTACCATCAAGCCTCCAGGTGCACGGTGCCCCTGCCAAGTCACCCTCTTTCCCCAGAAGCAATACTTTCCTGATACTGCCTCTTTGGTCCCACTTTCTTTCAAGTCCCTACTCTTTGTCTAACAGGTCTCACACCTCTTCCCCATATTTCCCTATTCAGGGTGGGCAGTCCCTTTCTGGGAATTATTTTATCCGTGTTCTGCTGCCCCTGGGGCCTGCTTCCCTCTCCTCTTTTCTATACGGCCTCCGCTTGCCACTTATGCATGGGTTCCGGTGTTCTGCTGGATTTTGGTGTTGATTTCCCTACGTGCCCATAATTTAACATTATGCTATTTAGGCAAAGATGATAGTGGTTTAATTTGCTCTCCTTATAGATCTGAATGCTTTTTTTGGAGGACATATTGAAACCGCCCCTACAAATTAATAAAAAGGGGTGCAAGGCGAGAACTCTGTTAAGGGCCTAACTAAAAATAAGGCACAGGCCCAGCTAAAAATAATGATAATCATTAGCCACTGTCCCCCTGTTTACTTCTCTATAATTGCCACTCTGGAGCCACATAGCTGGTGGTCATAAAGATTCTTAGCTTTCTCCATAGATAATATCACCTTTTTGCAACCTAGGGGTAGTTTCTGAGATATCTTCCAGGTCCTGCCTTCCAGTGGAACAGTTGACCTCCCCAGACCAGCAACCCATACGGAAGAACTGACTCAACTGGTCTTATGACCCTCACCCAAGAACCTGGTCAGCAAAGAAGACAATTTCTGCAACCCTATGGTTCCGCCCCAAACCCAGCCAATTAGCAGATTCAATTGCCTACACCAAACTGTCTTTTAAAAACCCTGTCTCCCAAATTCTCAGGGAGGCGGATTCAAGAAATTTCTCCCATCTCCCCACTTAACGCTATGCAGAATAAACTCTTTCTCTGCTGTAAACCCTGCTGTTTCAGCATATTGGCTTCCTGTTAGATAGCAGGCAAATGAACCTGGTTGGGCAGCAACAATATGGAGAGATGTGCACCGGACAGTTGCTGTCATCCTAGCAAAACTTGGAGTCAGCCATTTTAAAAAATAATTTTCTAGTTTTATTGCCTGTGGTCAGAATTTTATTTGACTTTTTTTTTTTTTTAGCAGGTTTTCTTTGTGGTCCAATAGATAAAAGATGTTTATAAATGTTCCATGTGCACTTAAAAAGAGGTATTCCCTATTAGTGGATTCAGAGTCTAATGTAAATCTGTAAGATCAGCCCTACTGATAATATGACTTTTTGTCCACTTATTTTGACAGGTGTGTTAAAGTCCCTATCAATAACTCATTTCTAGATCCTTTTGTAGTTCATAAGCGTGATGATTGGGCTTTCACGTGCATGCGTGAGATGTGCCTCCCTCTAAACCTTGTTGCGACGTTGGCACATTACCCGTCTGACATGAAAAAAAAAATAAATAAAAACTCATTTCTATCTGTCCTTACATCTCTTGTAGTTTATTGTGAATTGTAGCCTTTAGCTTATAAAATGTCCTTCACCTTCAAGCTTTTACTTTTCTCCCTGGACTTGAACTCCTAGGCTTAGTGGATACTCCCGCCTCAGCCTCCTAAGTAGTTGGGTTTACAGGCATGTGCCACTGTGCTGGGCTTCCCAGCTTATCTTAATGCTTTCTGGCCTAAATTCTGTGTTGTATGATACCAAGATGACAAACCCTGCCTTTTTAAAATTAGCATTTACCTGGTATTATCTTTGTCCTTGGCTTTATTGTTACTAAAAACAGTTTTTAATTATTCTTCGTTTATCCTTAATTCCCTTTATTATTCATACTTTTTATTACAGCTGTACCTTTTTTTTTTTTTTTTTTTTTTTTTTTTTGAGGCAGAGTCTCACTCTGTTGCCTGGGCTAGAGTGCCATGGTGTCAGCCTAGCTCACAGCAACCTCAAACTCCTGGCTTAAGCAATCTTTCTGTTTCAGCCTCCTGAGTAGCTGGGACTACAGGCATGCGCCATCATGCCCGGCTAATTTTTTCTATATAATTTTAGTTGTACAGCTAACTTCTTTCTATTTTCATTAGAGACGGGGTCTCGCTCTTGGTTAGGCTGGTCTTGAACTCGTGAGCTCAAACAATCCGCTCACCTCAGTCTCCCAGAGTGCTGGGATTACAGGCATGAGCCACCGTGCCTGGCCCAGCTATACCTTTTGTATACAGCAATCTGAAAATCTTTTTTCCATGAAGTTAAGTCCATTTATATTTATCGATACACCTGTAAAGAGAAAACAAACTCTTTTCTCTATATACTCACACACACATCTGACACCAAATAGGTGAATTTTCCCCTCACATCAAGCAATCTTCCTCTGGACATCAACTGGGTGTCCTACAATTCAATTATGACACTAACTAGAGTCAGTGCACACCCCACAAGTTAAGGGCTCAATCTCAACATGACTGTCTCCCACTTCAGACACCAGTTGCAAGTCCTAGGTTGTGACCGGTACGTCCGACAACTGGCTATAAATTGGAGGTTCCCATTACCCCCTCCTTAGGTTCATTAATTTGTTAGAACAGCTCAAAAAAGCTCAGGAAAGTGCTTCACTTACTAGTTGATTATAAAGGACACAACTCAGGAATGGGTAAACAGAAGAGATACACAGAGCTCCTATGCCCTTGCATGCCACCCTCCCAGCAAGTCAATGTGTTCACCAACTGAGAAGCTCTCTGAAATCTGTCATTTAGGGTTTTTATGGAGGCCCCATCATGCAGGCAAGATTGATTAAGTCACTGGCCTTTGGTAATTGAACTCAATCTCCAGACCTTCTCCCCTCCCTGGGGGAGAAAGGGTGGGGCTCAAAGTTCCAATCCTGTCACCACATGGTTGGTTCTTTTGTAAATTAGTCCCCATCCTCCAAGTTACCTCATTAGCATACTCAGATAAGTTTGAGAGGGGCTATTATGAATAACAAAAGACAATCCTCTCACCCCTATCATTCAGGAAATTCCAAGAACTTTAGGAGCTCTATGACCGAACCAAGGACAAAGACCAAATATACATTTTCTTATTATATTACAGTATCACAACCTGTTATTTTTGGTGTTGTGATAATTTTCTATGTTCTATGCATTGTATAGTGTGTGTACACAAATATTAATACATATGGAGAATGTAGCACTATGTGGTCTGTTCTTTGCTCTTTCTTTGAGTGGTATATTTCTTTTAGTATTTAGGAAATTTTTGTGTATTTTGTTGTGGTTAACTCTGTAGTATTATTTTTATATAACATTTTTCATTCCCTACCCCTTTTAAGATACTATTAGGTCCCTGCTATAAGCAACAGAATTAGGTAGTAACTTTCTCTTCCCTCCCTTCTTTCTTACCATCTAGCTTTGATCTTTTGGGAGGTTCAGAAGAAAATACCCCAAAGTATGGCACTTTGGCATATGAAGCACTTTGAATTTAAAGAAATTGGAAGGCCTTGGAAGCTGCCTTAGAATCAAGGTTTCTCTGACTTTCCCTTGTTACTCCTCCCCAAAGGCAGGAACAGTATTTCTCTGAAGTTCTCTTATCTACTAAGGGAAGATTTCCAAAAAGAAATGCAATTGCCTTCAATTCTCTCTGAAAATTCATTAAGCAGGGAAGATTAATTACCAGAAAAAACTTGATGTCATCATGATGCTCACCTGGACAGACTTACCATCTATTCTTTTGAGAGCTATTACCTGAGAGACTTTAACTGCCTAATAAGATAACCAACCATTGTTCACAGTGCAGTTCCACCCCTTACCTTCCCATAACTTGTCACCACCTCCCCCAGAGCCCATAGGAACTTTTCACAAGCCCATTCATCTACCCTAAAAATCATTTACTCTTGCTCTAAAATTGCCTACATCTCCCACTTCCTTCTCCTCTAGGAAGATGGTATTTTACCTTCAACCATTTGGCTGTTCTTTGAGTTTCATGTTTTGTGTGACTCCCATGCACTTGCATGTTAATAAATTTCATGTCTTTCCCTCTGTTCATCTGTCTTTTGTCAGTGTATTTCAGCAGACTCAATTATCAAACCATCAGAGAGAAAGTTTAAATTTCTGCCCTACGGATCACGGTATTATTTTTATTAGCGTTTTATCTTATACATCTGTGTATGCTTAAGTTTCCATCAGTCGCCTTCAAATGCTATCATTTTCCTCTTAGCTAATCCCTGAGCAGCAAACAACCATATTCTACTTCTCATTCACTCTCCCCTTTTCCTATTTTTATGGGTTATATTATTTATACAATGTTAGACTATACAACACTTACATACTAATCTATCACCATTATCCCCATCTTTTAATCATGGTGCAACACACAAAATACATTAAATTATCTCCACCTAACCTTATGCTGAAGATTTTCCAATCATTTCATGATTGTCTGAAATTTGTTCTCTAGTATATTCTTCAGGAAGGATTCATGAGAACAATATTCCTTGAATTATTTCATTTTTATAAACATTTTTCAATGCCCTAAATTCTTGAAGGATAGTTTGGTGACATATGAACTATATATTTCTTTGAATACTTTTAAAAATATTGCTTTGTTATTATCTAGCATAAAATGTTGCTGCCCAAAAATCTAATCCAATCTGATTTTCTTTCCAAGTGACTTGGTCTTTTTTTCCATGGATGCAAAAAGGTTTTATTCTTAAAATCCAACAATTTTACAAGACCACATCTCAGTGTTAACTGTTGTGGGTCGATTTCTCCAGATTTATAGTGTGCCTTTCAACATACATAGATTTAAACCTTTTTTAATGTTAAGTGTTCTTGAATTATAGTTCTAATAGTTTTTTCTGGTTCATTGTGTTGGTTTACATTTTTTATTGTGGTATAATAAACAGCATAAAATTTATCATTTTAACCCTTTTTAAGTATACAATCCAGTGGCATTAAATATACTCACAATGTTATATAACCATCACCATTATGCTTTCGTTTACATTTGGGGAACTCCATTTATATACATTTTGGCCTCTGCCTGTCTTGTCACCTCTTGACTCCTTTCTAAAAATCTCTTTGATTTTCTTCACTTTTCTCCTTTCCATCCTTTATTTCTGCTTTCTGTGAGGCACATTTACTCTTGCTTTCTAATTTAATCATTTTTAAATGTCTCCTTTTTCCTGAGCTATGTCAGCTCTCATTTTACATCCCTCTATGGTCTAGCCAGCTCATTCCTGAGTTCCTTTTATTTCTGATTTATGTGGTTCTTTCAAAGTCTTCATCTTTTCCTTCATTTCTCTTAGCTTATTCTGAAATACTTAGATTACCAACCATATTCCCTTTTCCCATCAAAACTTCATGAAATCATAACAGCAGTGATGAAATTGTTTCTTAAAGGTTTTTTCGGGTTTTTTTTTGGTGACAATGTAAAAAGGACTTCAAAAAATTACGGTAAGGAATGAAATCCTACTCCTACTACCACTTGCAAATGTGTCCTCTACTACAGTGCATTTTACCCTTCCATTTAACCATGTGGTATGTAACAGCAGGATGTGAAGCAGCCATCCTGGTCCACAAGATGAAGCTGCATCATAAGGACGGCAGAGCAATAGGCTAGAAGGAGCATGGGCCCCGACAACTGTGTGTAGCAAAGCTACCTGATCAGCTAGCTCATGCTTTTCCACTGGAAAGAAATAAATTTCATTTTTAAGGCTATAATTATATTTAATTTCTCCATCACAGTAGCCCAATCTATATCTTAACTAATAGAAATACCAAAAAAGAAGAGTTGGGCTTTGTCAATAATATAACGACATATAAAATTTTTTTTTAAAAAGAATAAGAGCAGCTAAATTAGGGCATGGCGGTAAGAATCGAAAGATGAAGAGGAAAGCCATTTTGGAGACTGAAGCTATAGAATATCCAGTTGGACAAAAGAGAGAGGTAAGTATTTGAAGTTTTAAATCTGAGCCACATAGAAGATACCTATACCATTACTCCCTAAAAAACATAAAAGAAAAAAAGAATTGTATACAAACTGAGTAGATTTAACTGTCCAAAAGGCTATGAGAAATGTGTATTAAGTGCTCAGAGCAGAATTTGAGATAGATTTAGGGTCATTTGCATTAAAATGATCGTTTAAGGAGCAGGAACAAAGGGAAAAATCACAGGTTTACCTAGGATTCTTCTATCCTCTAATAAAAGCAAAATATATAATACTTCACATTTTCTTCTTTAAATGAAACAATCTATATGTTGTACATGTTTATCTAACACACATTGTCAGTTAATGGAAATCCTCATGATTCAGGCATTCAATTAGTTATCATTGATTAGCTCAACACCACAAACTGCAGTGGTCATTTTGACCTTTACACAGTTTTAAGGCAATTTTTATTTTTAGTCACATTGTTTAATTTATCCCCATAATGGACCATATTGGTTAAATACCAGAAAGGTGATGGTGAAATGCCCAAAATTAATGAGGAATATAGAAACATTTCTGCAAAATCATTCATTTCAAAATATTGCCCCAAAGAGACATTTTATATGATAATTATTTCAAAGGACAGCAAGGTATTTTTACTACCTCAAAAATAATCTTAAAAAGAGGAAATGATTATTATATGCAATTTGGTTTTTCAGTTACTGAAAACACCTAACACATTCTAAATGTGGTTTTTAGAGAGAAGTGCCTACAATCACCCTAAAATCTTCATTCATCATTTAGATTTTTAGGCCGGGCGCGGTGGCTCACGCCTGTAATCCTAGCACTTTGGCAGGCTAAGGCGGGCGGATCTTTTGAGCTCAGGAGTTTGAGACCAGCTGGAGCAAGAGCGAGACCCCTTCTCTACGAAAAAAAAAAATAGAAAGAAATTAGCTGGACAACTAAAAACATATAGAAAAAATTAGCCGGGCATGGTGGCACATGCCTGTAGTCCCAGCTACTCGGGAGGCTGAGGCAGGAGGATCGCTTGAGCCCAGGAGTTTGAGGTTGCTGTGAGCTAGGCTGATGCCACAGCACTCTAGCCCAGGCAACAGAGTGAGACTCGTCCCCCAAAAAAAAAAAAAAAAAAAAAAAAAAAAAAAATTTAGATTTTTAAAGTAGCAAATGCAAGAATTCCAAACAGATCCTGAAAGCAGTTTTTATTGATTTTTATGCTGTTATATAAATAGATTTTAAGCTATATTCTGTCACAAAACACTACATTCATTTAAAAGATGTTAGCAAATTTTTTTCTTTTACAATTAAACAGAGTACATCACTTGAAAATGGGACAAATTTAAACTTGTATATACTATGATATTTCACTGGAAAATAATCTTCAACATACCAATCTGGTATGTCATTTTTAGTCATTTAACATAGTTCATACAAAAATGACATTTTAAAAAATTTCTAAAGACCTTCAGATTATGTATTATGAAATCTAGAGGACTATATTCTTCAAAGAAAGACCTAAAGATATTTACCTATTTTTAAATTGCTTATCTATTTCAAAGTACAGAACATATTCGTGCAACATAGTATATTTAAAGTATTTTAGGCCAGGCACAGTGGCTCACACCTGTAGTTCTAGCACTCTGGAAGCCGAGGCAGGACTGCGTGAGCTCAGGAGTTTAAGACCAGCCTGAGCAAGAGTGGTGGCATGTGCCTGCCATCCCAGCTACTCATGAGGCTGAGTGAGGCAGGAGGATAGGTAGTTTGAGCCCAGGAGTATGAGTATGCTGTGAGCTAAGATGACACCACTGCACTCTACCAGGGTGACAGAGTAAGACCCTGTCTCCAAGCGAAAAAAAAGTGCAGTATTTTGACTTTAAGTCATGTTTAAAAAAAGAAACTAGAAAAATAATAAATTTTCTTCAGCAGAAGAGCTTTAAGGCACTGAGGTTAAGTTTGGTATTCATCTCCTGGAATTTTATATGCTTTCAAGAAAACAATGGCAAATAGAGCATTATTGCTTGAGGGCTCATCTAAATTATTTAAATTTTCCTATAGTAAGATCTCCTAACAGATTTCTAACAAAAGATGATTATGAATCAATCCTTGATATTATTTGCATGCACAAACTGGAGGCAAGAAATAAATTTAATCCAAACTGAAAGTCAAGTTTTCCAGAAAACAGGTTAAAAAATTACTTTTCAGTTAAGCTAAAAAAAAGTACCCTCCATACCTCCCAATTACTGCATTCTTTTATTCATTCATTCAACAATTATGTTGTCTAATATATGCCCAGCACTTTTGTAGGTGAATGAGATACAAATGTTTTAGCAAACATTTACTGAGCTCCTCCCATGTCATTGTTTCTTACCTATGATCTCTTCCCGATGCTGATAAGATGGCTTGTATTAACACTTACTTTAGCCATCAACTCACCACTAAATTATCGATATTTGAACTTTTGCAACTTAGGTTTTATAAGGCCCTTGGATTAAAAAGTAAATTAAAAAACAAAATTAATTTTAAGTTATTTTGCTTTGTTTTTGTTTTGTTTTTTAATATTCCTGTCACAAAATGTCTACATCATGTACTGTTGACTCGGCTAGGTCATCAATTGACCCTGAATCACTGAAAACTAAATTCTAGGCAATAAAATACGTATATTTGCTTGCTTCTCATGCCTGTCAAAAGTGCTAAACCTAATTACAGAATATTAGCCTTTCATGGGCTTGGCTTTCAGATCCGATAAATTTTCCCCTCAAAAGAGAGACGATGGGTACCTTCCACTTTAATTTAAAAAGAGGACAAGGAAGTTTAATCCTTTTTCCTCCCGCCCCCAAAAAAGTTCATTAAGGTGCTTTCCCCTCACAAAAACCTCCTCCTGCTCCGTGACGAAGTAACTAACCACGTGTCATGGTAGACCCAGATAAGATTTATAAATCTTCAACACATTGAAATCTGGGAAATCAAGATTTGACAAAATGCTTCCTTCACTTCCTGTTTCTGCAAAGACCACCACTTTCTAGCTTTTAAAAAAAGACTGCTGGTGGAATGCTTGCCCGCACGCTAATGAACACCACAGCCAAAGTGCAGAACTTGATGCCCACTTGACTTTAAATGGTAATTCTTGAGAAAAGCAAACAGTTAAGCAGCTGCTGTCTCACAAACGACAGAAGATGAAGCGATCTCTTTTGAACCTGAGGATAGCGGTGAGGCACTCCCCTTCCATAACCAGCTTTGTTCCTTTCTGAACCAGGCAGTCCATGAGCTAGCCTCCTTTGTCTATACAAAGGGGGTTGAAGGTCAGAATCTTTCCAAGACAGATTGCTCAAAGAGCTCCCCGAATCCAGGGAATCAATGTTAAGGCATCAAAGCCCCCGCCTAGTCCCCAAAATGACCAACAAACCAAAGCCTGGAATCCCCACCACCCCCACCATTCCTCGCTCTCCCTAGCCAAAGATGAAACTCAGGCCGAGAAAACCCATCTTTTCAGGCAAGTAAGAAGGCATCCAACCTCTTCCCTTACGTCCCTCCTCCCCACTACTCTTCCCCCGGACCCCTCTACAACTATGAGTCGCTACGTAGGTTTCTAACCCCCAAGAAGCCCAGTCTCAGCCACACACAAGATGGCAGCCCCACACCTACCGGAGGAAACAGCTGCGCCACCACTCCAGCAATGCCGGACTCTCCACTGCGGGTAACCCCATTGGCCCAGCCAGCGAGCGCGAGACAAGCCGAGAGCGCTGGCAGCCAATCAGAAGGCGGCGCGCTAGGGCGGCGCTGCTGTTCAGACGGGACGCGAGTCGAGCTTGTGAGGTGTGACTCGGCCGGGTGGGTGACCAATGGGCTCCTGGCCAGTGCCTTTGGTGTCGGACTCCTCCCATTTAGTGATCGGGTTAGGTGGGCCTGAACATTAGAGGTGGCGCACTACCTCCTACCCCGCTGAAGCGAGGAGGCACAGTGGTTGCAGACGAGAGGGCTAAGGAAGGAAGTACTTCCCGGCCAGAGGGCACCTGGGGCCGTAGGGTCTCGGCGGCGTGCAGTCGGAAAAGAGTCCAAGCGGCGGAGGAATCTAGCTTTGCCAACAGGAGCGGGCAGAGTGCGCGGGGTGCAGCCTTCAGGTGCGGTGTGAAAAACGGAGCGGAGCCAGTGTAGCCTAGGCACGGCCTTCGGTGGCCCCCCCCGACGGTTCCTTTGGCCAGGCTGTCAGAGGACCTGGAAACGCCGCGGAGCCCTCGCGCTTGCATCCTGCCTTCTCCTTGCACCCAAGTGCAGTCCCGGGCTGGAGAAGGGACCGGGGCACACTGAGTTCTCAACCCCCATTTCCATCTCTGTCTCTTGGTGCACACCTTAAAGAAAGTTGATTCCTAAGCAGCTGGGAACCCGAGGCTGTAAAAGGGGCTGGAGGAAATGGATAGCAGTATAAAATCCAGAAGCAGAACTTCGAGGTTTAACCACTGACCCATTTCACAGGTAAGATTACACAAGCCCTAAATACAGCAAGTGAAATCATTTATCCAAGATCATGGAGTTGAGATTAGAAACTAAGACCTCCTGACTCTCATCAACCACAACCCAATAAGTAATTAAATAAAATGAAGAAAAGTATGTAATTAATTGTGTTCTTCGGCATTGGGAAATCTGCAATAAGTTCTGTAAATAATGCATAAAGCCAAGGAGAATAGGTAACTTTGAGGCGATAGAGTGTAGTAATCAAAACATGGGCTCTGCAACCAGGCTGCCTGGTTCCTTACTTTGCTTCTGCCACCTAAAGCATGATACGCCTCATCAGAAAAGCTGGCATGCTACTTTATCCTACATGATTGCTATGAGGCTTAAATAGGTACACATGAAGTCTTCAGAAGCGTGACTGACACGTGGTTTTATATTCAGTAAACGTTCATTACTGTCATAATTAAAACAAGGAGCCGAGAAGAAATGGTCACGGCATCTTAAGAGCCTATTTTTAAAAACAAGGGAATCATATACTGAAATGAAGCAGACAATTTGCCAAAATGAAAAAGAAGGGGGAAAAACGAACACATTTTAAAATCTCAGTTACTCTGAAATATTAACACTGGCTGTCTCTGGAAGATGAGAGTGTGATTTAAATTTTCTCCTTCATGGTTTATTGTATTTTGCAAATTTTCTTAAATATGTTGTCTTTTGTAAGTTCACTTATTTCAAATTTTCAGAAGGTGTGAACAACACTGGTGAGAGCTTTTTTTAAATAAAGCTATTACTCAGTGTGCTTAGGTGAGAAATATAAGTTGGTAGAACCTTTCTGAAAGGCGGTTTGACAATATGTTATAGAAGGCTTTAAAATGGACAATTCGTTTTTGAAAACCTACATATACTTAATTTTTAAAATTAAGTACGTTTTTACATTCTCTTTTTACAAAATTAGAACCTTAGAGACAAAGAACACTATCCAGAATCCCTGAATGTCTCCCCACTCCTCCTCCTCCTCCCCTCAACCCCACTGAAGACTTTGGTACAGAGCCTTCAAGTCCTCTTTTATACTTTTTAACATTTTTATATATTCTGTATATGTGCATATATGCATTTGTAATTTTTGGGGGGGGGTAGAAACGGCAGGTGAGAATGGGGGGGGTGTGGGAATCTCGCTCTTGCTCAGGCTGATTTCGAACTCCTGAGTTCAAGCAGCCCTCCCGCCTTGGCCTCCCAGAGTGCTAGGATTACAGGCGTTAGCCACCGCGCCCAGCCAACGTTTGTAATTTTTTAATGGAAATAGTGTACTGTATCATTCTATGGCTTTATTTCCTGAGTGTTTTTGCAGTGTATACAGGTTATTTATAGCTCATTATAATATTTATGGACCATTTCTTTTACCTGCTGCATAGTGTTCCATTGTATGACTGAATTGTTCTGTTAATGTAATATATTTCTCTTTGTCGCTTTTATTGGTTTTCATATTAAATCCTATTCTGTTTGATATGTGTTTTATATATAGAAAGAGAGCACATTTTGCTCTTCTCTTGATGGACATTAGATTGTTTCCAGTTTTTCACCTTACAAACAGTGCTGCAAGGAAAATTATTGTGTTTTCTTTGCACATGTGCTATTTCTCAAGAATATATACCTAAAAGTGGAATTGCTTGGTTTTTAAGTTACGGACATTTTTTAGTTTTAATAGGTCATCCTAAATTTGCCTCCAAAACACCTCTACTAATTTACACATCCCACGAGTAGTTGGAGTTTAATTTCCCTACAATTTAGACCAACACAAGATCTTATCTTTCCCTACAGTTTAGACAAACACAAGATATTATCTTTATTTTTGTCCATTTGATGGCTGAAAATGATACTGATTTTTAATTTAATTTTCATTCTATGATTTAAGGTTGGATTATGTATTCATAAGTTTGTTAACCTATAACTTATATAAATTTCCATAATTTCTTTAAAAAGCCTGTGTTTCTGTTGGGTCGTCTTCTTAATGATTTAGAGAATTCTTTATGTGTCTTAATTACTGTGTATCCTGTATCATTTTTAAAATCTCATATCTATGGTTAATTATGACTCCTTTTTGTAGCTTTTTTAAAAATATGTCACAAACATTTTCTCTCAACTCCTTGCTTGGCTTTTGACTTTACTTTTTGTTAGTTTTATTTATTTGTTCTACAGATAGATTTTTCTCTACTTCTAATCTTTAGGTCTCTTTTTATCTTACTGCACTTGTCTAAGATTTCAGTACAATATTGAATAAGAGTAGTGATAGCAAGTGTCTTCATCCTGGTCCTGACTGATGAAAATGCTTCTAATGTTCCATCATTGACTATGATGTTTGCTGCTAGGTTTTGGTAGTCTCTATAAGATTAAGGAAGTTCTCTTTTATTCCTAGTTTGCTAAGGGTACCCCCCCTCCATAGAATAGTTAACTTTAACTGTTTTTTTTTTCTGCATCTGAGATGATAGTTTTCCTCCCTTCATCGTTAATACAGGAATTCACATTGATAAACTTTTCAAGTTAAACTTTTTGAGTATTCCTGGGATAAACCCTACTTGGTAGTACACAGTATCTACTGCTAGATACCTTTATTTAATATTTTTATATCTACACCCAAAAGTGATTTTGGCCTTGAATTTTTTTCCTTGTGTGTCAGGGTTATACTAATCTGAGTTGAGTAGCTTCCCATATTTTTCCTGCTCTGTTTATATGTGATAGAAATGATCCATTCCTTGAAAGCTTTGTACAATTCATCTATAAAACTATGGACCTGGTATACTGAGAGTGAGGGGCGAGGATGTGTGGCATGAAGGTCTGGTAAGATTTTTATTGTCTTAATTTTTTATACTTATTCATCTACGTGGGATTTTCACTTTTTGAGCCTGTTTGGTAATTTATATTTTCCTGGAAAATTGTTCAGTTCATCTGTGCTTTCAAATTCATCAGTATAAAATTGTTTGAACCTTAAAATATTTAAAAATCTCTCCAGTAGCTTTAGCTATATTTTCCTTTTGTTGTTATTTATTTTGCTGATCTTTTCCCAGCTTCTTTAATTGAATATTTAATTCAATAATTTCAATTTTCTCTTTTCTGATGATTAAAATTCATGTAAGACTTAAATAGCTCTCTGCATGCTGCTTTGGCAGAATCCTTCAGGTTTTTTTTTCTTTTTTTTCTTTTTTTTATATTCTTTCTATTTTCAGTTTCTTTATATTTATCTCGAGCACTCACACAGTATCCTTCAGGTTTTGATACATATTATTTCAACTGATAGCCATTTCTAAATATATTTCAATTTCTACTTTGATTTCCTCAGTAAGCCATAAATTATTTGGAAATTTGTTTTTTAAATTTCCAGAGGTAATGTGGGGGGGGGGGTAACATTAATGTTACTCATTTTGATTTTTACTACATTCAGTGACTACTTGTGTAATATTCCTTTGGAACTTGTTGAATTTCTTTTGATCTAGTACACAGTCAATTTTTGTAGATTTCATTCTTGTTCCCCAACAAAATGTATTTTCTATTGGGTGCAGAGTTCTATACATTTATTAGATTAAGCTTGTTAATTTATCTGTCATTTAAATCCTTTGTATCCTGATTTTTTGCCCAGTTTATCTGTCTGTTACTGAGAAAGATTTGTTACACTCCCACCACATTTTGGATTTGTACATTTTCCTTGTGTTTTTTTGTTTTGCTTTATATATTTCAGTGATATTAATTGGTTTTCATATTAAACTCTTATTTGATATGAATGTTTCTTATATTTGCTGGTGTGTCTTTTTTCACATCGATTCATTTTCAACCTTTCTTTGACATTTTGTGTAATTTAAGTGGGTCTGTTATTTTAAAATATCATAGCCAGGCCAGATGTGGTGACTCATGCCTATAATCCCAGCACTTGGGCAGGCTGAGGTGGGAAGATTGCTTGAGGCCTGGAGTTTTGAGGCCAGCCTGGGCAAGATAATGAGACCTTGTCTCTACAGAAAAAAAAAAAAAAATTAGCCAGTCGTGGTGGCACATGCCTGTAGTCCCAGCTACTTGGGAGACTGAGGCAGAAGGATCACTTGAGGCCAGGAGTTCGAGGCTGTGGTGAGCCATGATCTCGTCACTGCACTCCAGCCTGGGCAACAGAGTGAGAACCTGTGTCAAAAAAAAAAAATAATCATAGCTAGGTATGATTCAATCTGAGAGTCTGTCCTTTAATAGGTAAGGTTAACATATTTGCCTTTATTGTGATTATTTACATATTTGGCCTTATTATCTTATTTACTGTGCTTCCCTTTGTATCTTTTATCTTTTTCCATTTTTTAAAATTTCAGCCTAGCCCCAAGTTTTCTTTGTTCTGTTTTCTTTTAGTAGATTCACTTTACATTTCAACACAGTTCTTAAATTTATATTTTCCCAACAAAGTGTAATGAATGTTGATTTCCTCTCTATAAAGAAGAATTTAGCATGCTTCTACTTTCTCTGATCTATTTCATTTGCTATTAAAATCCATTTTAATCCATATTTACTTAACATTAATGTGTTTTACTCATTTATTTGCTATTGCTTCTTGTACCTCAGTACTTTCTTCAAGCTTCATTTTTCTTCATAGGGTACTTCCTTATTTCTTTTAGAGAGTCTCTGAGTGGCTTTTTACATGTCTATAAAAGTCTCTTTTTTTTCCACCCTTAGTATTGAAAAATAGCTTGGCAAGACATAGAATTGTAGAGCGGTGGGTGGGGGGAGGAAAAAAAAAAAAAGACATAGAATTGTAGGTACATACTTAATTTCCTTTAGTATTTTGCATCTGCCATTTCTGGTGAGAAGTCCCATTACTGGTCTGATACACTTTGCTTTTAGATAATCTAAATTTTCTGGAAGCTTCTAAGACTTCGTATTTTTGATATTCTGAAGTTTGTCACAGTACATCTAGTGATTTGAATTAAGAATTTTATCCTCCTTGGACTCAGTGGACTTATGTGCTTTCCAGTTCTGAGAAATTCTTGGTCATTATTGCCTTATTTCCATTCTGTCTTATGCTTCCTTTTGTTTCTTTGCTCTGTGTTCTCAGTGAATTACTCAATTCAAACATCCGGTTTACTAATTGGTTATCTGTAAGTCTGTTCTATTTTTCAGTCATGTATTGAGTTTATTTCAACAGCTGTTTTTGTACCCAAGATATCTAATAGGTTATTTTTCAAATTATGTATTTCATGGATGAGTTTCCTTCTTTAGCTCTTTGAGCATATTAAATACAAACATTTTTGTTTTAAAATTATTTTCAGGATGCTCTATTAATTCTCTCCTTGAACATAAGTCCATTGATTTGGTGGGCTTGTTAAGTCTCTTTCATGATGTAGCTGCCTTCAGATGTTTACAGACTCTCAGTTGTGCATTCCTGTCCTCTGAGGGGATTTCTGCTCATCCATCCTTTTGCTGTTGTGATTGTGATTTGTATCATCTCTGCAGCTTCCCATCTGTTTCCTTTCCCCAGAGAGGCCTCACAAATTTGGTCCATAGAGAGTTCCCTTTTTGTTTTCAATGTGACTTTATATTTTTTAAAAATTTCCTAACACTTCCATGAGTTTGATGTGAAAGTGGAAGAAGAATTTACCATATATTGACCAACATCTTAGGAATGAAAATTGTTGATCTTTTTTTGACCTATTAGTTCCATCTAGGTATATATCCTAGGGAAATAATCAGACATATGCATAAAGTATGTTTATTCTATCATTGTTTATTATACTGAAAAATAACCACAATCTAAAAAATAAAAACAACCTAATGTCCAATATAGAATTTTATGCTAATTAATAATTTATTAAAATTTAATTACTAAAATCTTTACTATAATGTATGGATTATTGACCAAAGTACATTATATGCCCACTTAGTTGTATTATACAAAAATATTAATGACAGAGGAAAGTGCAAGATATGTTATTAAGGAAACATTATTAAAAAATTATTACACTAAATCCAAATTTTGTTTTAAAATTATATTCTGAAAAAATAATAATTGCTAGCATTTTTTGAAGTTTTCATATGTCAGGCATTATTCTAAGTAATCAAGTCTTATCATCACAACAGTCTAAGACGTAGTTGGCATTATTTTCCCCATAGAAAATGTTTTTATAAAGTATAAAATGAAATAGCTTAATTGTTAACTAACAATATAACAACAATATAATGTAAATGTTAATGAACAAATATGTTAAATATAGGTGATAAGATTATAGGTGATTCTTCTCTGTGATATTCCTAATTTTGATATTTTACACATTTTTCCCAGTTAATATGTATTTTTGTAATGGCTTATGCCATCTTAAAAGATAGAGCTGTTGTTATAACAATATATTTTTTCCTTATATATCTTGTTCTTTACAGATATACACTATTCTTTATTGTTTTTCTTACAGAATGTTTCATGCGTTTATGGACCAAAGATGGAGTTGGTTTTTATTTTTAAAAAAGGTATTGTCAGTGATCTGATACGACTGTAAATATTCTCTTGAAGATGCATGGACTTGTCTTTGGGTTGGACTGTTGGTCATTTCTGAAAGTTTCTTCAATCACAGTTTCTATTTGAAAATTCAAGTATCAAAGGATATCAGGTTTAAAATGGTATAATGATGTATTTTGTTTGAGGACTGCAAATTTCACAGAGACCACAATTGGATTCCAGTTATATTCTCCAATCAAAGTGATTCATATCATTCAATCCTTTGATAAACCTAATGTTGAAGACTCTTATATTTATTAGCAACACCAAAAGATGGGAGAAAAAAATGGTAGGTTGAAGAATATATTGTTAAACTTTGTTTAAAAGTATATAGACAACTTAAGCTGAATTGTGGAATTTTCAAGGTTTTTCATTGCAAGTAACTTTTCTGAATTAGAGGGAATTAAGGGTTTATTCTCATGTATCTACCAGTTTTGACTGTTTTATAATTAATTGTGTATTGGTAATCCTATGTTAGTACTTTAATGTACTTTCTTAAAAATAGACTTTTTTAAAGAAAACTTTTAGTGTTAAAGAAAAATTGAGAGGATAGTGCAGAGAGTTCAAATACACATAGTACCTAGTTTCACCTATGATTAACATTTTACATTTGGAAGTTACAATTAATGAACCGGTATTTACACATTATTATTAACTGAAGTCCATAGTTTATTCAAATTTACTTAGTTTTTACCTGTTGTCTTTTTCCATTCTAAGATCCCATCCAGGATTCCACATTACATTTGCTTATCATGTCTCCTTGACTGTGATAGCTTCTCAGACTTTTCTTGTTTTTGATTTTTTGGAATTTCGTATGCAAGTATTTTGTAGGATGCCTCTCCATTGGAATTATTTTGTGATGTTTTTCTCATGATTTAACTGGCGTTTTGGGGGAATAAGATGATAGAGGTAAAGTGCCATTTTCATAACATCCTGTCAAGGGTACATGTCATCAGCATGATTTCTCACTGTTAATAATCTGCTTAATCACTTGTCCAGCGTAGGTAGTGTTACCAGGTTTCTCCATTGTAAAGTTAACTCCTTTTTCCCACATTCCCTGCTGTACTCTTTGAAATCACTATGTGCAGCCCACATTTAAGGAGTAGCAATTTATGCTTTCCCTCCTTGAGAGCTGAGTATCTACATGAATTATGTGGAATTTTCCTGCAAGGGAGATTTAGCTCTTCTTTCCCATGTATTTATTCAATCAATCATTTATCTATCTCAGTGTAAACTCATGGATATTTATTTTATACTTTGGGTTATAATTCAGTACTTCTTTATTTTGTTAAAATTGTCCCAGGTTTGGCTGTTGGGAGCTCTTTCAGTTAGCTCATATTCCTTTGACATACCCTCATCAATATAGGTGTTTGCTTTATGGTACATCCTTATATTTATATTTTTTTAGCCTTAGAACATGCTCCAGGTTCATTTTGTGTATTTCTTGCCCCAGGCATTTCTTAAATTAACTCTGGTTTCTTCTTTTGGAAGATGGTATTAGAAACCAAGATCTAGGTAATAGGTTTGCTTGTTACTGGTATGTCCTTACTTTTAGGCCCTCAGCTGACAGAGCAAGAAAATACATGTATATACTAACATTTCTATATGTAATCATCTGTATCTGTATTAAGCTAAACATGAATTTATACTAATGTTTCCAACTCCAATCCATCATCACATGAATCATTCTACTCTTCTTTCCTTGCTCATCTATAAACTCACACCCCAGTAGTGAGAAACTTGGTTCCTACCACCCGTCATCCATATACTTAATTATTTAATTATTTAATTCCAGTATAGTGTAGCAGTGTCAGAATTGTAAACTCCATTCCCAGGTGGGAAAATGCCTTATCAATTAGATTACAGTACTTATGTGCAGTCCTTTTGCCTTTACCTTACAGATTTCATTCATTTCAAGAGTTACTTAGATCAGCACCTTTTCTACCTAGCCCTTTAGCAAGGTTGTTTATACATTTGTATAATAATACAGTTAGATTCTCTTCGCAGTCTGCATTAATTCTGTGAATTTTGACAACTATATAATGTCATGTATCTATAATTGCAGTATCATACAGAATAGTTTCACTACCTTTAACATACTTGTAATGTATGGATTGTTATAAAGATCATAGTTCTGATTTCACCAGACTATGATCTAAGCCAGTGGTTCTCAAACTTTTTTTTGGTCTCAGGATTATTTTATACTCTTTAAAGAGTATATGTGGGTAATATGTATTGATATTTACTGTATTAGAAACTGAAACTGAGAAGTTTCAAAAAATATTAATTGGCTCATTTTTAAGAAAATAATAGATCCAACATGTTAAAAATATAAAAAACAACTATTTCCTAAAGCAAAAATATTAGTGAAAAAGATAACATTGTTTTACATTGTTACAAATATCTTTAATGCCTGGCTTAATAGAAGAGATTCTCACTTCTGCTTCTGCATTCAGTCTGCTATCATATGTTGCTTTGGTTGACTGTATTTTTTTTTTTTTTTTTTTTTTTTTTTTTTGAGACAGAGTCTCACTCTGTTGCCCAGGCTAAAGTGAGTGCCGTGGCGTTAGCCTAGCTCACAGCAACCTCAAACTCCTGAGCTCAAGCGATCCTCCTGTCTCAGCCTCCCGAGTAGCTGGGACTACAGGCATGCACCACCATGCCCGGCTAATTTTTTTTTCTGTATATATTTTTAGCTGTCCATATAATTTCTTTCTATTTTTAGTAGAGATGGGGTCTTGCTCTTGCTCAGGCTGGTCTCGAACTTCTGAGCTCAAACGATCCGCCCACCTCGGCCTCCCAGAGTGCTAGGATTACAGGCGTGAGCCACCGCGCCCGGCCGGTTGACTGTATTAAGACAGTGAAGCTTCACACAGATGAGAAGTTGGAAAAAGGAAGAGTATTTTAATAGCCTTTCATGTCATTGTGAATATTTTTCTTTGTTATGACTCCAAAACTCAACAAGTAGTCATTCCTTAAAGGTTAGTTGCAGTGTGGAATCTGACATGTCGTTGAGGTTTTTTTTACACTCTGTTCCATTAAAATCCATTGGTCTATCTTGCACTTTGCATGAGTCTTTTACCCGTGTATGATTTTACAATATTATGTAGTGCCCACTTGTGCAATATTGGTTCAGTGAATTATGCAGATCTTCCAAATGTTGATAAATCATATAATTAAATTTAATTATATAATACAGAAAAATCACATTTGTTAATATTGTTACTGACCTTATTAAAAAGGTGGTTAATTATTGAGAAACTTTCAGGCTGGTAGATGCAAAGTTTCCAAAATTCTGATTTTCACTTGGTAGGCTGAATTTCGTCATTAGCAGCAAATATTGTCAGTTTTGTCCTTTAAGAGATAGGCTTACTTTGTTCATTGTCAAGAAAATATATGTCCGATACCCAAGTCTGAAAACCCATAGTTTTATCAGTGATTCTTTTGAGTAAAAACAGTCTTCTATTTAAAAAAAAAAAAAAAAAAAATCAGCTAGTTTAGCTGGCAAATCAAACAATACCACTAGTGCTTTTCCTTGTACTGTAAAGGCTGTACAAATGATTATACTCATTTATTTTTCTTTATCAAAAATATTCTTAAGTGAAATTGGTGGTAAAAGTCACAATGACTTACTAGTAGTTTGGTGCCACTACCTTGATTTATCCTAAGACACTAGCAGTTTTACTCACCAATGCCTGTTTGTACTATCAGTTAATGTCAATACAATGAAAAAGGCAAATATATTAGTACTGTCTCTAAAGTAGTTTGGCCTCATGAATTTGGGGATCCCCAGGAGTTCACAGACCACATTTTGCTGATCACAGGCCCAAAGATGCCTTAAAGATCCTCTATACCAATGCCCTGAAGCAGCTCAGTATATATGTTTCTGTGTACTGAGGTCATTATCAATGTATTTGGTAAGTATTCCATAAAATATTCACCTAGCAAATGAACTCAGATCAATATGATTCATGAGCATTGACTATTTACAAAGACTATCTTAAGTGAGACTGGGAGACATACAATTTAATTGGCTTCATTCTTTACAAAGCTGCTATACTTCTTGCTTCATGGTTATAGTCTTGCAATAAATCGTCATATCTAGCTAAGTAAAAGCAAATTTAAACAGATATTAGAGTTATCAGATGGTATTCTTCATTTGTGGAGGCAAGTAGCAATGTTAATAGTATACTGAATTGATCTTCAATGCACATGCTTTCTCTTGTATTCCTTGTAAATATCTTCTAGTGAAATACACTGAAATATCTACAGCTTTAGGTTGTAACTCTTAGGATGTGTACAATGTACAAATAAAGAGCAGAAGCAAGAAGCTAAAACTGTTTGCATTGAGGTAACCATCTATATACAGTCTGCTGTTGAAATGAAAGTCATCCAAATGTTTCTTCTTGTGATACTCATTTAGTCTCTTTGTGCATAGTTGTTAACTGGATCTATTAGTTTCATTTATCAGAAAGTTTGGTTACCTTTTCCTTAATATTACTGTGGCTAAAGGTTTCTATAGCAAGAAGACAAGGAAAAATGATCTAGGGAAGATGTGAGGAACAAGTGCAATTTTAATGAGCATTAAACTTTATTATGGATAAGAAGGATGTCATAAGGAACAATATATTTAAAACCCAGAACAAATAAATATGAATTGCTTAGTTACATACATTTATTATAGAACCAGGTAGTTTCACTATTTTCTTTGATTGCCTTTGCTTTTTTATATTTTATTGCCAGTGTTCTCTTTATTAATTAGTTCCAAGACTAAGCATTTACTATTTACTTTTTGAATAATTCATTTTCAGTATTTCCTATCAGAATAATTTAGTAGCATATATTGGCATTTCTAAGATAATTTTAAATGATAGTCACTGAAAAATAAAAATATAGTGAGTCCCAATTGCTGTCCTTCAGGATCACTGCCAAAAGCTATTTTTAAATGCTTTGAAAATCTTTCCCATCTAGATTTCCACCTCTAACAAAGATTAATCCCTAGTATGTGGTATTGAGTCATGTGCGTGAAAAGAAATGTGGTAACAATAATTCATTCAGTGCTTTGAAAATAATTTTCCCTAAAAGCAGTGATTTTTGTTGAACTTAATGATTTTAGGGACCCTGGGAAATCCCTGCCTCATAAAATATTTTCCTCTCTAAGAAGAATGATCTCTAAAATTCCTCAATGAAAGAGTAATTCCTTTTGCTTAAGACTCTTCCATATTAAGTAATATACAGTAATTCCTTGCTAACTGCTACATGCTTGTCTGCACATCAGCTCTATTAGGTAGATACTACTGTTACTCCTCTATTTTATAGATATGGTCACATATCTAATAAGTAGCAGTACTGGGATTCAGACCCAAATACATCTGAACTCCAAACCCTAGATTGTTAATCACCCCTCCTGTTTTTTCCTTGACCCCTGAGGTACTACTCTGCTGGGTTTCCTTTCTACCTTCCAGGTGTCTGTGATTCCTTTTCCTTGTATTCATCCCTTACATGTTGGTATTCTACGGAAGACCCTTTCTTTTTATTCTATACATTCTCCCTAAGGGGTCACATCTATGCTGTGGTGCTTCAGCAAGCATTTGTATGCTAAATGACTACAAAATTTCTGAAAATTTCTGAACCAACTCTTGCTCTGGAGCCTGTGTATCCAATTTGCTCAATGAGCCTCTCCCTACTTGAATCTCCCACCTGTCCATCTTTATCTCCTACCTAAATGAATAGCATTGTTATCCATGTGGTGGCCCAGTGGAGAAAAATGGCAGTCATTTTTGACTCCTCCCACTGCCACCTGCGTGATCTTTCTGAGAAACATATCTAATGGCATAAGATGCTTACATCTCTTGAGTAGCTTTCCACATAAGAGTAAAATTGACATGGCACACAAGACCCTCCATGTCATGGCCCCTACCTGCCTCATAAGCACTAATTCTCATTCATTTTGTCCTCTCACATTGCATTTGTTTCAAATCTTGAACCTTGTCTGAGCTATGCTATGGGGAATTAAAAATAGACTTAGTCTTATGTAGTACGCATCAAACCACAGTGTTAACAGGGAAACAGCATCCCTCCTGAGGCTACTGTTTTGGTAGCAGCCCTAATTATCCAGAGTTCTCCTTTGGGTAAGGTGACTTTCCCCGTGGTAGTTGGAACTCTGGTGTCTACATCTTTTTCCTTATGAAGATTCTCCCTCCATTGCCAAACTTGGAGATTCTGGGTTTAATTTTTATTAAGGAAAATGTATTTTTTGTATACTCTCTGGACCCTCTCTGCTCATTAATCCTCCCAATGCCTACTCAAGCAATCTTTCTAAAATGTGTTATATCCCTCCTTTACTTAAGGCCCTATTAATTAATTTTAAATAATTTTATACATTTTAATATTTTATAAATTATGCTTAACATTTTAAGTGTTTTTGTTACTTTTAAACATGGTGTTAAGTGTGAGATTTGGCTTTTGCCAATTTATTTTAATTGCCTTTCATATTTCTGTTTTCAATTTTGAAAGAATTATTTCTCTAGGAAAATGTTGATTAAGGTGTTAGCTTGCTGGCCATCGGAAATGTTGGCTCATACATATAACTTTACCTGTAAATTAAAGTTAATACTAAACAGTTTTTAAAAAGCAATATTGTTGGACATTTAGTTATTTCAGTAATTATTGAGATGTTTTATTCTGAAAGCATACCCAATGGAGATTATATCCCTGAAACTTTAAAAAATGCATGTGTATCTATACGTATACCCCTCTACCACTCTAGGGGGAAGTCATTTTTCTGTTTTCCAGTCAAAAAACAATGTCACTAAAGTTTTCAGTATGTATTTTAAAAATTAGCAGAAATATGTGCATACTTAGATCATATTCTTTGTGTCTAGTTCTTTGTAAGGAAAAAGTGATAGACCAGTTGAATCTTGATTTTATTTAAAAACCAAATAAGTTTTTCTGAAACATGTGCCTTAAGGAAATTACAGTATATATTTTTTAAACTCTTAGGCTAGTTACTTATTTTTATTACAGATGATGCAAAAACTTTCTGGATGGAGCTAGAAGATGATGGAAAAGTAGACTTCATATTTGAACAAGTGCAAAATGTGCTGCAGTCACTGAAACAAAAGATCAAAGATGGGTCTGCAACAAATAAAGGTATGAAGCAATAAAAACTTTAAATATGGGCCGGGCGCGGTGGCTCACGCCTGTAATCCTAGCACTCTGGGAGGCCGAGGTGGGCGGATCGTTTGAGCTCAGGAGTTCGAGACCAGCCTGAGCAAGAGCGAGACCCCATCTCTACTAAAATTAGAAAGAAATTATATGGACAGCTAAAAATATATATAGAAAAAGTTAGCCGGGCATGGTGGTGCATGCCTGTAGTCCCAGCTACTCGGGAGGCTGAGACAGGAGGATCGCTTGAGCCCAGGAGTTTGAGGTTGCTGTGAGCTAGGCTGACGCCACGGCACTCACTCTAGCCTGGGCAACAGAGTGAGACTCTGTCTCAAAAAAAAAAAAAAACTTTAAATATGTTTAATACTAAATATTGCCTTCTGAGAGCACAGTATAATTCTATTTCCAATATTGTTTGTAAAATTAGGTGAATATACATATTTGTGAATAATGGCTACTATATTTATTTTTATCTCAGGCTTCTTTTTTACCTTTGTGTCTTTTAGGGGAGAATATTACAAAAGTAATATCTGCTCACTATATGACATTTGGCACTTAAAATATATAACAAAGAAAAATTATCCATTACTCCATCACTCAGAGATTAGTTTTTCTTATATGTATTAAAGTACATATAACTATATTTTGCCTACTTGAAACAGAACTTGCTCCACTAGTCTTTTGAAAGGAGAATTTGTGTTCTACACAGGCAGTCAGTTCAGTCATCCAAGTTTTTATTTTTTCTCTTTGTCTTCAACCTTGGTTGGTTGTAGAACATAAGACTTTAATGTGGAATCCTCCTTGACTACATCAGGACATATGGGGTTTTTTTTTTGTTTTTTGTTTTTTGTTTTTGAGCCAGAGTCTCGCTCTGTTGCCCGGGCTAGAGTGCCGTGGCATCAGCCTGGCTCACAGCAACCTCAAACTCCTGGGCTCAAGCAATTCTCCTGCCTCAGCCTCCCAAGTAGCTGGGACTACAGGCATGCGCCACCATGCCCGGCTAATTTTTCTACATATATTTTTTTTTTTTCGCTGTCCATATAATTTCTTTCTATTTTTAGTAGAGACAGGGTCTCGCTCTTGCTTAGGCTGGTCTCGAACTCCTGAGCTCAAACAATCCGCCGGCCTCGGCCTCCCAGAGTGCTAGGATTACAGGCGTGAGCCACCACACCTGGCCAGGACATACGGTTTTAAAGCAAATTTTCCCCCAGACTATTCTTAGTACTTTCTGGATGGTCTTATGACAATATATTATGTGCTTGTCAAAAATGTTGCTACTATTTTTTGTTTTAATGTTCCTTCTCAATCCTGCGTGAGTCAAATATATGTAGGTTTGAATCCAGTTCTGTTGCTTCCTAACTGAATGACCTGGAATAAGTAGTTTAACCTCTGAGCCTCAGTTTCTTTATCTCTGATACAGATAGTCATAATAACCTTGGACGGAAGTAGTGAAGATTAAATGAGATAAATTATGTAAATTGTTTGGCACAATAGCTGGCATCATGAATAAAGGTGTTGGTGATGCTGTTTTTATTCCTTTTCTTCTTTCCTTGACAGAATACATCCAAGCAATGATTCTAGTGAATGAAGCAACTATAAGTAAAAATTCAGCTTTAATAAAGGGTATGTACACCTCGAATCCCAATCTAGAGTATTCTCTGATATTTTCTTGCCATGAAGCAGGCCAGCCTTAATATGTCAGGTTAATTAAAGATACTTTAAAATAAAATGTAGGATCCATATTTCTAAGTTGTTATATCAGGCACAGTTTTCTCTGTTAAATGAAAAGTCCTACCTATCCAGAGATAGGAAATGCTCACCCATCTAAGCATCCTAGGAAAAGAATGAACAAATGTGCCATCTTCAAAAAAACTTCTCATATAAAGAGAGCAAATAGAACTCTTAAGACTTTTAACCACTATAAACTCTTTCTGTGAGGAACACTATTAGAAAGGCATATTCTGATACAAATAAGTTGGTGGGTAATTTCTAGATTGTTTTTAGACTGTCAATCTTCCAGACTCTAAACAAATTAAATTTAGAAGAATCAATGATAACATATTAAAGTAAAACTGTTTCTCTTATATTTATTTCACAGACGAAATATATATTTATGATGTTACATGTACTAAGACTAGAAAAAGAAAAATTGAAGTTATTTTATCGCAATCACCATTCCATAGATCTTATTATATCACAAATTTGCTAAAGTATTGAGGAAGTAAAATCTTTATAAGATTTTAATTAATGCCGTTAGATATTGTCAATGAATTTCAATTATTTTGTTTTACTGTCATAATTTGGAGCCTTAAGGCTTTTAAATCTCTGAAAATGTAGTCTAGCATCACCAGTCTGTTTTAAAGAAACCTTTTGTTATTGAAAAGTGTTCTCAATTTTAGTAGCTAAAGTATAGTTTTAGAAGAATAGCTTCTTCAATAATACTAGCAATTGTAGAGGAGGAAAAACTTTTTGTCTATCTCAGTGGCTGGGGGTTGGGACTGTGAATTAAACTGACAAAAGATAGATTAATGGGAGAAAAGGCATACAAATGTGTTAACTTTTAATTTTACATGCACAGGAACATCACAGAAAGAAGTGAGTACCCAAAGCAGTGGTGAGATTTGAGAGCATATTATATACTGCCTTAATCCATGAAAGGGAGGGGAAAGAGGGGCCTTCTGAAAGAACAAATGACTTTTTAGAAGAGACGGGAGAAAGAGAGAGGACACTTAAGGAAGCACAAATGACTGTTGAAAGATAAATGGACCCTGAGGAGAAGAGTTGGGAGTTACAATAGTTTGTAACAGTGCCTGTCTGAATGTGGCCAACTCCTCTGTTCTCCTGTGATGAGAGTCAGTCTCTCCTGGTGGATGAAACTTCCATGGGAGGGGATTTATGACAAATAAGTTCTTTTTTTTGGAGGATCTGTTTTTTAGACAGAAAGGGGGAAGTTCAGAGAAAACGTCTTCCTGCATTGTTAATTCTCTTATGTCTTTAGTTCAAAATAATCCTTATGCCGCTGTAGCACTAGAGAATCCTCAAGGGATTACATTAGTTTTTCAAGAGAGAGGCTTTTAACCTCACTTGTTACCAGGAGAGGTGGTAACACGTGACCAATTCTAAACAACATTTTTTTTCTTTTTGAAACAATTTATTTTCCACTAAAAGTAAATTGATTTTTGTTTTGGGTCTTTGAGGTAATTTCATCAAAAGAAAGGCTTATATTATAATTTCATATTTTTATATTATTTGTTCATCTGAAATGTAACAAATTTATCAAAATAAAAGTATATTTGCCAGTGGTAGAGAAATGTTTTTAATTACTTGGGGAGAGTTGTGTAATTGACATTGTTGGCAAATACAAGGATTAAAAACCTTCTAGTAATAAAGTTTCTTGCATTTATTTTAAAAAGAATTTTGAAACTGAGTGAAACAAAAGGACCTAGTGTTCAAGTCAAAACAAGCCATCCTGGATCCAACCTAAACTACCCAAGCTGTGATCAAATCACTAATTAACCTTTTTTTCTCACTTTGTTAGGCCGGAAAGGCTACTTAGGTGCTTACAGTGCAGGTGGAGAAAGATTTCTCAGAGATTAAGATACGTCAAAGTAAAATTTATTTTATCTTCTGGGGGGGGAGGGAGAAAGAAGGGAGACAGTGTGGCATCCCAAAGAAAGAGAAGGGGGTATCAGCAGCAAGGCCAAGTGGCTTGCCAATTTTAAGGGGGACAAACAGAAAAAAAAAATAGTGATGGCTGTCAGTTTATAACAAAAGCGGTAGCAGGATGTCAAAGTCCAAGACTTGGTTTCCTGCCTTTCCGTGGAGAAGGGGTTACCACAGGAGATGTGACTCTGCCTTCAAGATGTGGAGCTCATTCTCCTCCTGTTTACTCAGGAACTCTGTAAAAGCAGATTCTCAAAAAAACAGTTTTGAAAGAGGGGGATTTACATCTTTTCCATCCATTCAGCTCTTTTCAGAAGTTGTGCAAAACAGAACTCTTGCAGGGTGCCTATTAGTGAGAGAACTCATAGGATTGATCTTAAACTGTTACTAGGGAAATTGTGGGATTAGATATTTTCCCGTAATTTTTGCAAGGTTGCCCCTTTCAGCTTATGTATAACTTTGTCAGTATTTGCTGTGTCCCCATATAAAGGATTGGATACTGTTTTCTTGAGAGGAATTGTGTCCCCTTCCCCCTTTATCCAATGACTAATTTTGAATCTCCATGTTTTTTAGTAAATCTTATTTCTAACTATGCTTATATATATTTGTTTTGTTCATATTTGTTAATATAGATTTATATGACTCATGCAATGAAATTAGCTGGGAAAAAATCAGAAATTCCTAATTTGTAAAACTTATTTAATTTCTATTTAGTTGCCATAAAATCAGGTATACAAAAAAATTTTCTAATTAGGTATTATAACTCTCTCCAACTATCAGATTTTAAACTTTCTTTCTTTACCGGGTAATTAAAGAGAGATATCTGTTTTCCAATTATCCAAGGAGCCAGCCACCTTGATTTATTTATTTATTTTTTTAGAGACAGAGTCTCACTCTGCTCCTCAAGCCTTGGTTCATAACTTAAAATATTCTTTTATTTGTTTATTATTATTATTTTTAGTAAAACTGTGCTAAAGGACCACTGTGATGACAAAGATTCTTGACCAAAGTTTTGTCAGCCTCCTGAACTTCCTCCTTGGCCTGTCTGAGTACAATAGTATTCCTTTACCCACCATTTCACTTCTCAAGGTTTCAGTTACCCAAGGTCAACCATGATCTCAAAATATTAAATAGAAAATTCCAAAAATAAACATTCACAAGTTTTAACTTGTGTGCCACTCTGAGTAGCGTGATGAAATCTCACGCTGTCCTGCTTTGTCTGCCTGAATCATAAGTCATCATCTCTTTTGTGCAGTATCCATGCTGTGTGTGCTACCCACTTATTAGTCGCTGTCTCAGTTAGCAGATCATTGTATTACAAGAAGAAGGGTGAACGTAGAACAGTAAGACATTTTGAGAAAGAGACCACATTCACATAATTTTTATTATAGTATATTGCTATAATTGTTCTATTTTGTTATTGTTAATCTCTGATTTATAAATTAAACTTTATTATAGGTATGTATGTGTAGGAAAAAAACATAATGTAAAAAATATATATATATAGAGAGAGAGAGAGAGAGAGAGTTCAGTACTATCTGAGGTTTCAGGCATCTACTGGGGGGTCTTAGAACATATCCCCTGAGTAAAAGAGGAGACTACTATACTGCCTGGTAAAATCCAATTTTAGCAGGAATCCTGCTAAGTCATTTTGGTAAGAAATCCCTATCGTTGATATTTGATCACCCTCAGTGTGTGATCAGATTCTTCCTCCTCCACCATCCCCAGGTGATGTCTGATCAACATGGTCTGACTTCAGCAAGAATCTTGTTTACCCAGAATCTCCAGAATCCCTCTTTCCCCTGATATTTCCACTTAATAATTTTTCCATCCACCTCCCAAACCCATCCCACTTGGCTAAAATTCCCAGTTCCCAATGCTGTATTCAGAATTAAGCCCAATCTTCTTCCCTCACTGCAAAATCCCATTGTAGTAGTCCCATACCTATCGCAATAGTCCTAAATAAAGTCTGCCTTACTGTGCCGTTTTTTTGCTTGTTTGTTTTTTGTTTTCTTTGAGACAGAGTTGCACTCTATTGCCCAGGCTGGAGTGCAGTGGCATGATCATAGCTCACTGCAGCCTTTCGAACTCTTGGCCTCAAGTGATCCTCCAGCCTCACTCAGCCTCCTGAGCAGTGAGGACCACAGGCACGTGCCACCATGCTCAGCTAATTTTAATTTTAATTTTTTTTGTAGAGACAGGGTCTCTCTGTGTTTCCCAGGTTGGTCTCAAACTCCTGGCCTCAAGAGATCCTTCCGCCTTGACCTCCCAAATTGCTGGGATTATAGGTGTGAGCACGGTGCCTGGCCCTTACTGTGCTTTAACAAATATTATTGAATAATGTTTCTAACAAGATAATAATCTAAGACAAGATAAGAATCACTTTTTGCCTAAGGCCTATCAGTTTATAAGAAAAAGTATGTAAGAAAAGTTTTAAGTCAAACATAGACTATTCCACATATGTACTTTCCAAAATAAGAACAGGAAATCTCTAACCTTGTTCATTAAATACACAGCTTTATTTTTGTATCATAGTCATGTGAGAGGGTAAAAACAGATGAAATATAAAAAGAAGAGACAAATGAGGTAAAATTAAGTGTAAAAAAAAAATGTGAAGAAATATGAAAAGACAAATAGAAAGATGAAAAGCAGTACCCAAATACCTTCCCTTCCCTTCCAAGACAGTTGTAGAACAATGGGAAAACAAAAGATACATAAACTTTCTATTTTCTGACCTTTTATAGAGCCTTAAAATGCAGATCAAATTCAAGCCAAACTAGAGTTTCTCCAGCAGAATTCTCTTCTAAGTGATTTATTTTATCCTATCATATTTTCTTAATGTTTTTGAAAATATTTACAGGAAATCTTTTGACTCAATTTTGAAATGTTAATGTTTGCTAATTTTAGAGCTCCATATGGGCAGAATCTCTAGTTAATGAAGATATTATTTGCATAGTAAAGTGAATGATTTTTAAGTTGGTATACTTGTTATTCACATTTGTATTTTTTGTGTAGATCATATGCCCGTGACTCAGAATGAACAGGAAAACAAATCAAATACATCTCCCTCTACATCATATGAAAACTTTCCAGAAGACTGTACATTTCTGTATGTATATAAATTACTTACGTTGTTTCTGCTTTTGCTCCTAGAAAGAGATTTACACTTGCTAAATCATTTGACATTAGACTAGATAAAATATGTAATAAAGATTTTTCTCCATTAAAGCTTCAAAAGTTGTAAATTTTAGTATTTCATGTAGGATGAAGTTAATCTTGAGTTGCTTGATAGGTTATTTGTTTGTTAATATCCCTAGGTAGTCTTCTTATAAAATTTAGTGTAAGATATCTTTGCATATTTCATTAATACACCAAAATCTATCAAGTTGCTTTCATTTCCTGAATTATTTGGAGTAATAAAAAGGGTCAAAGTTTCTTTCAGTATCAGTTCAGTTTTTAGAATACATGATAGCTCTAAAGTAGTGCCAAAAAATTTTGAGGAGTAGACTAAATTTTTTTGACCTTCCTTTTCTCCTTTTACCATTACTTTCACTAAAAATTCTTCAGCATAAAGGAGAATTGTACAAGGCAGAATCTGACACTCTTTCACCTAGTCTTTATTTCAATATATTAATAGGTAATACCTGCACCAAAACCTTCAAGTATTAATTAAAGGGAATTTTCTGAAAGTATTTTGTGCTGGAGCAGAAAACATAGTTTCAAAAAAAACAGTTTCAAAAAAGTGACTGAGCAAGGAGGCTCACGCCTATAATCCTAGCACTCTGGGAGGATCACTTGAGCTCAGGAGTTGGAGACCAGCCTGAGCAAGAGCGAGACTCCGTCTCCACAGAAAATAGAAAAATTAGCTAGCCGTGGTGGTGTGTTCCTGTAGTCTCAGCTACTTGGGACGTTGAGGCAGGAGAATCACTTGGGCCCAAGAATTTGAGATTGTAGTAAGCTACCTCTGCACTCTAGCCAGGGTGACAGAGCGAAACTCTGTCTCTCAAAAAATAAAAATAAAAATTAAAAAAGTGTCTTTAGAAAATTCTTAAATAGGTGCCCCAATTTCATCTGTCCTTTCAGCTAAATATTAAATTAACAAAAAAGATTCTCAGTGTAGAATTTTTTCATTTTAGTGTCTGTGAGAGTTGTAGATAGACACTATTTCATATTATTTCTATTTAAAAATACTAGAGATGTCATTACAGTTTTAGTGAGTCTAAAAGACCCCTAAAACTTATTTTTACATGCTCTCAGAGAAAGCTAAGTTTATACTTTTTATGACTCCTTAACTTGCCATTTCAGTTAAGCTCACAAAAAACAAATTTTTGTTGACATTCTGACCTTTTAATATATAGCCTAAAATTTCATTAGTTTTTAAAAGCATATTCAATCACTCTAAATCACTAAAATATAAGGATCTTTTTCATATAAATCACCACCAAACAAGCTCTTTCACCAAATAATTGTTTATATATTTATTTAGACAATTGTATTTTAAATCTAAGTGGAGGAAGAGTTAGCTTACTCCTGTTAAGTATCACTTTTTAGTTTAAGTTTGTTATGCCAACTTATCAGAATCGTTTTGAACTTTGGATCAGATCTTATCTAATATTTTCTTTACTTTCTAACTTGTACAAATAAAAAAGCTTTCTAGTGTTTATTATGGTCCCTGAAAACAATAATGAGTAGGACATAACCAAAGGCAAAACCTTGTAGCTACCAGAGACCTCTTTTGTTCTTCAGAAAGAACTATTCAACCAACTGTGAATTTACTAAGCTCTACTAATGCCCCACCTACGTTTCTCTCTTACAAGGCTGTCATGGAAAGTCAAAGTTTACTGCTAGAGCATTCTATAGCATTACCAAATTTTATCAAAATTTACCAAAAACCTTATCATAAAGGAAAATTCCCTTAATTTGGACTTTTTCTCATCTAGTTGTTGATTCAGCACCTAGTGTTAGCTTTTTAAAATCCTAAATACTTAGAGTTCACACACTTGATACCCTCTTCTAGAAATTTTTAAGAGATCAATGTTAAGGTTGTCATTCTATATTTTCGGAATCTACCTTTTTTAAAAAAAATCAGTGCAGCATTTAAAAATTCTTTTTCCTCTGTGTTTGAAGTTTTTTCAAGACCTTGAGATTTAATTTGTTTAGGTGTACAGTCTTAATTAAATATGTTTAAATAAACTCAGTTCTACCACCCTCTTTTTAACTATCACAGACTTCCACTTCTTTTCATTTTTGTCTGTTGTTTCCCCCTTGAGGGCCACACTTACAGATGAAAATGACAAAGGCAAATTTTTTAAGAAACTCTTGCTTCTCTCTGTTATCCGTTAACCTTAATCTTTCCCCTAATAGATTATTTTCTTGTCCAAGCATAGCTTTAAAAATTTTTGTTGTTTCAATAGCATTTTTGGAAACCTCAGTTTTTACTGTGCTTGTGCCTTTGTGACACTTTTCTTAAAGGTTCACACCAATATTTTGTATCCATAGTCATCTTTTCTTTTGTACATACATATTCTTTTAAAAATCTGAGCTTCCCAGATAACTTGGTTCTCTAACTACTTTCCCATCTCATTAGAAATATTTGTGATTATATTATCAGAAGTTTATTTCCTGAAGAATTTCCCATCCTTCATGTGCTGTATTCCCACTCAGAGACTTGGTCCATGTGATCATACCTAACGTTGAGTTGAACTCTCAGATCTTTTCAGATGAAGGGATATGTCTTATTAGGCTCAGGATTTTCTTCTTTGCCGTTAAGAATTCTAAGGCAACATTTCATTCTTAACCAGAATCATGTTGAAATAATTCCTTTTATATTTCCTCTGCAGGTCACAAGTTTGTTACTTATTTTACTTTCAGTAGCTAAACCCCTTAGCAGGCCAGTGGTCATAGGCTGACTGGCAAACTAAATGGTCAGTAGCTTAAGCCAGGGCTTCTTAACCCCGGCTCAATTGCTCAAGTTATACAATTTGTCAGTGGTGAATTGACAGGGATGGAAATCTTAGGTCTAATAGGAAAAAGGCTTTCAGTGTTTTATTTTTAAGTTGAATTGAATTTCCACTTCATGTAAATGAGCTATGAAATAGGTAAATGTAAAAATGAAAATTTTATTTAAGTGATAAGTCTTTTAAGATATCTACTTTTGTGATTTTAGGAAACCTGACTTAATTCTTTTTTTTTAATCAAATACATTGGTTTGTCAGGAACACATACCTAGTCAAGCTAGCTTAAGTAGTGGATTTAGTTAGAGATATAGCAGATATGCAGCTTTGGCTAACATACAAGGTGAAAGTGGCCATGCCCCACTGCTAAAAGACACAGGTGTAAATTTAAGCCATTTGGCTGTCACATGACTTACACACAAGCCCAAAAGATTATTTTTTAAAAATATATATGTACATGTACCTATATATACATACACACATATATATAAATAAAATGGGTGTTGAAGAACAAAAAATGTAATGCAGCAGGCCACATGGGCACTAGAATTGGGTTGGAAAGTCAGTACCTAAGCTGGGCATGGTGGCCAACACCTATAATCCTAGCACTTTGGGAGGCCGAGGCAGGAGGATTGCTTGAGGTCAGAAGTGTGAGACCAGTCTGAGTAAGAGTGAGACCTCGTCTCTACAGAAAAATAGAAAAATTAGCCAGGCGTGGTGATGTGAGCCTGTAGTCCCATCTACTCTGGAAGCTGGGACAGGAGAATTGCTTGAGCCCAGGAGTTTGAGGTTGCAGTGAGCTATGATGATGCCACTACACTCTAGCCTGGGTGACAGAGTGAGTCCCTGTCTCAAAAAAGAAAAAAAAAAGTACCTAAAGTCAACGTTTATACTGTCTCAGCTCTACTTTTCTCCATCTGCATGTCATTTCTCATTAAATGGAACCATGGTTCCTTGGAGAAATGTCTGATTCCAGACCTGGGACATCTTGTAAGAGAAAACAAACAAAAAAAACCAATCAAAGGCTATTGGTTATGTTAGAATGTTACAGGAACAAACTTGAAGAAGCTCCCACTGGCCAAAAAATGACACAATTTGAACATCAAAAAGAATAATCACTGTGATTATTTTAAGTACCTTAAATATGTAAAAATCCACAAGTTCATAATAACATTTTAAAAATCAGTCACTTTGGCAGTTGCTTGGATATACTTATTATTCTGAATACCGGTAAATAAAGAGAATCAAGCGATTATCCTGTCTTTGCTATACTGATCACATAGCAAAATAACCCAAGAGTTGGCAAGGAAAATCTCCCTTTAAAAAAGAATGCCAGCCAGAAAATTCAGTGGGAATGGTATTATAGAATTAGAAGGTTGTTATTTTTTGCAACTTCATCCCCTTGATCCCCACCCTTGTCCCCAAAACAGTGGCCTTTAGGCCAGTGCTCCAAACTAACTGTGGTGAGAGCAGGTGTTTTCTTTTGTTTTAAACATCCAGTTTATTGAGGGGTGATATGCTTGTAAAATGCAGTAAGATGGTGCTGCAATGTTAAATTGCTGTAAAAGTTTCTAAACCTTTTCAATTTTTCAGTTATCACAAATTGGTAGCAAATCACTGGGGCCTGGCACCACCACACCTTGAGTAGCGCTGGCCTAAACAGTGGTCTTAAGTGAATGCCAAAACCAGTAAATGAAAGATTAAATGGATTTGGCTGAAAACACCCAAACCCTCTTATCACTAAAAGTGAGATAGCCAAACATTCTGTGCCTCCTGACATGACGCAACAGGAAATTCACAGCACCCCCCATGAACTGTTCTTGCCATCCTTCTCTCCCCAAAAATTTGAACCTGAATCTAATCAAGCCTCTAGAATTGACTACCAGTTTACCAGGAATGCAAGGGATAGAGGAGTGAGTTAAATGACACACCATAAGCAAAGCATCAGCCAAATTCCAGAATGTGGGAAATGCTACAGGACGAATGATATGATTTATACAACTTGAACAAGTGTCATACAATGTAATGGGAGGGTTCCTTGCTATAAGGGTAAAGAGATATAAAAGGACATCTGAATCAGATACAACTTGTGGGAATGTGAAAATGGACCACTGAACTTATATATACATGTTTTTTAAGCTTTATCTGTTAGAAATACTGAATTATTTCAGGTAAAAAGATGTGATGTCATCTGGGATTGGTTTTAACATACTGCAGAAAAAGTGGGTGTGTGTTTCAGAGAAGGATAAGAAGGAGGGAAAGTAGATGAAATAAGCAAAAATGTTGATAATTACTGAAACTTGGTACCAAGTGTCAAAGATAAACAAAGTTGGACATTGGTTAAAGTCGTGAAAACAGATTTTACTCAGTAACTACTGGCAGAAGGGGAAAGAGCTGAGCTCCAGTCTCATTTGTGCAGAGATGACAGTATCTTAAAGGAATAGTGAGAGAGTAGGGTAGGGAGTAGTCAGGGGCTCAAGTGAAAAATTACAAACGGTGGGTCAGTGTAAATGTGATTAGGCCAGCTGTGTCTGCTAGCTGGCAATTATCAAAGTTAGGATCCCATCCTCCCACAGAAACAGAGGCCCCATCCTTCCTGATAATTACATTTCAAGGGAATGGCTTTCGTGTCTTTGAGAAAGACACTCCTGAGTTGCAGGAGATAGGTACATATAAATCTCAAAGGGACAGAGGAAAGATTCATAAATGTTAGCCCTTTTTAGTAAATGCTCTGAGAAAAGGGAGATCAGAGGCCTGTTGGCGTAAGCCCATCATCAGATGTTGGCTAGAACAGTTGTCCTGGCAGTGATAAACTTTCTCAGGCAGGCATTTTAAGAGAGGGCTGGAGTCATCCTAGGGACATGGCCATATGCTGTAAACCATGCCAAAGTTTGGTCATCTATTAGTGCAGAGGTCTTAGACTTGTGTGCTGAGAGTTCCGCAGTTCTGACAGCTACATAGGGGTCCAGTATAGTCTCTTTTTTTTTTTTTTGAGACAGAGTCTCACTTTGTTGCCCAGGCTAGAGTGAGTGCCATGGCATCAGCCTAGCTCACAGCAACCTCAAACTCCTGGGCTCAAGCGATCCTCCTGCCTCAGCCTCCCAAGTAGCTGGGACTACAGGCATGCGCCACTATGCCCGGCTAATTTTTCTATATATATATTTTTAGTTGTCCATATAATTTCTTTCTATTTTTAGTAGAGATGGGGTCTCGCTTTTGCTCAGGCTGGTCTTGAACTCTTGACCTTGAGCGATCCACCCGCCTCTGCCTCCCAGAGTGCTAGGATTACAGGCATGAGCCACCGCGCCCGGCCCAGTATAGTCTCTTTTTATGAGAAAAATGCACTCTTAAGAGTTTTATTGGCCAGGCATGGTGGCTCACGCCTGTAATCCTAGCACTCTGGGAAGCCAAGGTGGGCGGATCGTTTGAGCTCAGGAGTTCAAGACCAGCCTGAGCAAAAACGAGACCCTGTCTCTACCAAAAAAAATAGAAAGAAATTAGCTGGACAACTAAAAACATATAGAAAAAAATTAGCCAGGCATGATGGCGCATGCCTATAGTCTCAGCTACTCGGGAGATTGAGGCAGAAGGATCGCTTGAGCCCAGGAGTTTCAGGTTACTGTGAGCTAGGCTGACGCCACGGCACTCTAGCCTAGGCAATAGAGTGAGACTCTGTCTCAACAAAAATAAAAAAAAAAGAGTTTTATTAATAAAAAGGTTTTTTTTAGTGTGTATTCCTGTTGACCTAGTAATTCCCCTTAAAGGAATGTACCCTAAGATGGTAATCAGAAATTTGGTCAAGGATTTACATATAAGGATGTTCATCAAAGTAGTAACAAAGAGACAAATTAGAAACATACAGGCTGGGCATGGTCGCTCACACCTGTAATCCTAGCACTTTGGGAGGCCTAGACAGGAGGACACTTGGGGCCAGGAGTTGGAGACCAACCTGAGCAACACGGCAAGACCCTGTCTCTGCAAAAAAAAAAAAAAAAAAAAAAATAGAATAATTAGCCAGGCCTGGTGGTACATGCCTGTGGTCCCAGCTACAGGGGAGGCCGAGCCAGGGAGATCACTTGAGCCCAGGAGTTTGAGGCTACAGTGAGCTATGGTGACGCCACTGTGCCACTGCTTAGGCAACATGGCAAGACTCTGTCTAAGAAAAAGAAACAAACATTTCCAACATAAAAAGATTTACAAATAAATTACAGTACATCCTTTTACCTATTAGATTCTCTGAAATCCAAAAGCATCAAGACCTACTTGATTGATGAAGCTCTGTGAAAACAGGCATTGATATATTGCTAAAGGAGTTGACCCCATGGAGAGCAATTTGGCAATATTAACAAAACTGCTAATCCATTTACCCTGTGACCTAGCACTCCCAATTCTGGAAGTGTGTTCTGCAGCAATATCTTTACATGCATGAAATTGTTATATATATTATCATTCTATCATGATTTGTGATAGCAAAGATTATTATAATAAGATTAGTTATTGTAAGATTACTGTGTAAGTTCCATAATTTACACAGCTAGTCCACTGTTTTGATCTAATATATGCTACATGTTATGGGAAAAAGCCCACGTTTATAGACTAGTTTATGCACTTATGCAGAGGATTACTATACAGCTGCAGAAAGGATGAGGCTGTTCCATATCTGCACACCTAATATGGCAGCCACTAACTACATGTGGCTATTTAAATTTTAATTAATTAAAATTAGATAGGCCGGGTGCGGTGGCTCACACCTGTAATCCTAGCACTCTGGGAGGCCGAGGCGGGAGGATCGCTCCAAGTCAGGAGTTCAAGACCAGCCTGAACAAGAGCGAGACCCAGTCTCTACTAAAAAAAAAATAGAAAGAAAGTATCTGGACAACTAAAAATATATATAGAAAAAAAGTAGCTGGGCATGGTGGCACATGCCTGTAGTCCCAGCCACTCGGGAGGCTGAGGCAGGAGGATCACTTGAGCCTGGGAGTTTGAGGTTGCTGTGAGCTAAGCTGACGCCACGGCACTCACTCTAGCCCGGGCAACAGAGTCAGACTCTGTCTCGAAAAAAAAAAAAAAAAAAAAAAAAAAAAACTTTAAAATTAGATAAAACTTAAAAATTCAGTTCTTTGGTCATTACCCACATTTAAAAGTGCTCAACATGTGCCTAGTGGCTACCATATTGGACAGCACAGGTATAGACCATTTCTATCAATGGAGAAAGTTATATTGGACAGCTCTGCTTTATGTTTTAAAAATTTTTAATATATAAATATAAAATATAAATACTTTTTAAATCTCTAAAATACCCATATTATTGCATAACAGATACTTAAAGATAGGTAGAAAATATATAAAACAAAACCCAGATTCTTTGTGAAAATTTAAAACCTGATTTCCAAACACATAGAATCTTTTCACAGATTTTTTTTCTTAAAATCAATAACTATCCTGTTTTCTCCTGTCTGTTTGCCATCATTTTCAGATGTGGCAGCATAAGTGCAAGGTGGATTACATATTATGGAAAAAATTGAGTTGGTACAATTGTTGAAGGCAAATAATATAAAGGATTGTTGACAAATTAATTTTTCTTTTTTTTTTTTTTTTTTTTTTTGAGACAGAGTCTCACTCTGTTGCCCAGGCTAGAGTGAGTGCCATGGCGTCAGCCTAGCTCACAGCAACCTCAAACTCCTGGGCTCAAGGGATCCTCCTGTCTCAGCCTCCCGAGTAGCTGGGACTACAGACATGCACCACCATGCCCGGCTAATTTTTTCTATATATATTTTTAGCTGTCCATATAATTTCTTTCTATTTTTTTAGTAGAGATGGGGTCTCGCTCTTGCTCAGGCTGGTCTGGAACTCCTGAGCTCAAACGATCCGCCCACCTCGGCCTCCCAGAGAGCTAGGATTACAGGCGTGAGCCACCGCGCCCGGCCTGACAAATTAATTTTTCAGTTAGCCTTTACTGTTTTCTGCAGACAAAAAGCTTGAACCAAGCATGCCTGAAGAAGTAACCTTCCTCAGCTCTTTACTGAGTACATATTCTAAATGAACTCTAAATTTAATAGGTGCTGTAAAGTACCTAGCAGAAAGTTACGTCTGTCATCACAGCTTCTTGGAGTATTCTGAAATTAGATATAAGGCAGGCATGGTGGCATGCACCTATAGTCCAAGCTACTGGGCAGATTGAGGTAGGAGGATTGCACGAGGCCAGGAGTTCAAGACTGCAGTGTGCTATGATAGTGGCTGTGAATACCCACTGCGCTTAAGCCTGGATAACATAGCTAGACTCCGTCTCTTAAAAAAATTCTTTTTAATTAGGTATAATCTTTATATGGATGCAGGCAATCTTAAAATGTTTATTTAGAGTCTGGCTTATTTTTAATGTTGTCTAAGATGAAGATAATAGGAACTAATTACCACCTAGGGTTGGGTTGGGTTGGGTTTGGTTTGGTTTGTTTTGGTTTGTTTTTTTTTTTTTCTGAGACAGAGTCTCACTCTGTTGCCCAGGCTAGAGTGCCATGGCTTCAGCCTACCTCACGGCAACCTCAAACTCCTGGGCTCAAGCGATCCTCCTGCCTCAGCCTCCCAAGTAGCTGGGACTACAGTCGTGCACCACCACACCTGGCTAATTTTTTCTATTTTTGGTTGCCCAGCTGATTTCTTTGTATTTTTAGTAGAGATGGGATCTCGATCTTGCTGAAACTGGTCTCGAACTCCTGACCTCAAGTAATCCTCCCACCTCAGCCACCCAGAGTGCTAGGATCACAGGAGTGAGCCACTGTGCCCAGCCACTGTGCATTGTTTTTTAAAAGTGGACGATTGAACTATACATTTGTGATACTAATAAATAATTTATTTTAATAGATCTACAGAAAATGAGGAAATTCTCTCTCTGGAAAATAAAGTTGTAGACTTTAGAGAAAAAGAATCACCTTTGAATTTATCTTACCAAAGTCATGACTGCTCTGGTGCCTGTCTGATGAAAATGCCACCAACCTTCAAGGTAGAAAACCCTCTGCAGCTACCAATTAAATGTCACTTCCAAAGACGACATGCGAAGACAAACTCTCGTTCTTCAGCACTCCATGTGAGTTATAAAACCCCTTGTGGAAGAAGTCTACGAAACGTGGAGGAAGTTTTTCGTTACCTGCTTGAGACAGAGTGTAACTTTTTATTTACAGATAACTTTTCTTTCAATACATATGTTCAGTTGACTCGGAACTCCCCAAAGCAAGAAGAAATTGTTTCTGATGTGGATATTAGCAATGGAGTGGAATCAGTACCCATTTCTTTCTGTAACGAAATTGATAGTAGAAAGCTTCCGCAGTTTAAGTACAGAAAGACTTTGTGGCCACGAACATACTATCTAAACAGTTTTTCCAGCATGTTTACTGATTCATGTGACTGTTCTGAGGGCTGCATAGACATGTGAGTAGAAAAACAGCATTTCAAAAAATCTTCTGAATGTAGCAATACTTGTTAAAAAGTCCTGCTATCTATCAATTTGTCTGTCTTTCTATCCAAAACCTGTTAACCAAAAGTCTAAAATGGAGAGATGCATTCTCACTAGCAATAGAAAACTGTCAAATACAGTAACTTGAAAATTAGTCTTCCAGGGATGAATATTTCCTTTAAGCTCATACCATAATCATAAAATAACAATTATAGCAAATGCCACAGTGACAAGCACTTTACAGACATGTTTTTAATCCTCACAAAAACCCCTGAGGTAGGTAATATTATCTCCATGTTACAAATGAGGAGGTTGAATCCAGTTTAGAGAGGTCACAGGACAAATTGTAGAGCCAAGATTTGAACTCATGTTCTTAACCATTGTGTTGTATGTTGTATTTTACGTTTAAAAATCATTTCCTGACTAATTTTTTAAGAAAGGTAATGGTGCTTATAACTAGTATTCTCTCTTGATCATGGTATAGTATTGACGTTCCTTAAAAAAAGAAAATGTTCTAACATATGACGACTTTGAATAACATTCTGTTTTAAGGGTTTGTAGTATACATTTGTAGGTATACAGATGTCCAGTGGCATTGAATCATATATACATTTAATTTAATGCAAATGTAGTGACCCTTACTAGGGAAAAGAACCATCCTCTCAGTTGGAGTATGAAGTGAGAGATATGAATCTACTGTTAGCTAAGTTTGGCTCAGTTCTTCAGGCCTTTCATAGAGAAAACCTCTCACTGTGCTAAGTTTAAAAATAAGTATTTATTTTATAAACATTGCCTCTAAATGTAGCCCAGCTGCTTCATGTGGGCTCTCCAGAGGGATAGAAACAGGTACTGGCACAAGACTGGGAACTAGGCTGATGTCTCATTAGCCTTAGAATTAATGAACACCTGGTTTACAACTGTGAAACCGATATGGTCAGAACCAAAATAATGGAGAAAGCACCCAAGATAGAGGAGCAGCACCCAGGAGTAAACCCCACATAAAGTATAATTTCAAACATTGAAAGCACACAAAGATGTTTAAGACCATGAAAGCAGCATGAGTCCCAACAGGTAGGGAGAATTCACACCTAAGGAATCAGAGACAAATGTAGACTCTGATTGAAAGGGACTTTGAACATTTTGAACATACCTATTTTAAAGAGATAAAATATTTACATCCACAAAATAAGAAAAGAAGATTATAAAAGGAAAATGAGGCCAAATGTGGTGGCTCATGCCTGTAATCCCAGAACTTTAGGAGGCTGAGGCAGGAGGATTGTTTGAGGCCAGGAGTTCAAGATCAGTCTGGACAACATAGCGAGACCCCATCTCTATAAAAAAAAAAAATAGAAAAATTAGCTGAATGTGATGGTGCATGCCTGTAATCCCAGCTACTCAGGAAGCTGAGGCAGGAGGATAACTTGATCCCTGTGAGTTTGAGGTTGCAGTAAGCAATGATGATGCCACTGCACTCTAGCCTGGACAGCAGAGTGAGACCCTATCTTTTAAGGGAAAAAAAGGGAAGGAAAATGATATATATGAAAAGAAAAAGAACCATTTGGATATATGGAAAACAAAACATATAGTCATTGAAATAAAAACTAAGTAGATGAACTAAATGGTAGGGTTGGTATGTTGAAGAAAGAATTAGTGAATTGCAAGGCAAAACTAAAGAGGTCTCCCAAAATGCAGAGATAAAGATATGGGGAAAATAACTTTACAGGATAAAAAATATGGAGCATAAAATGAGAAATTTCATCATATACCTGCGCATAAGAGAAAATGGGCAAGATAACATTCAAAGAGATAATCACTGAGAATTTTTCAGAATTGAAAAAAGATAGGAGTCCTCAGATTCAAAAAACCTACTCTGTACAAAGAAGGGAAGATGAGACAGACGGTTCATCTAAATATATCGTGGTACAACTTTAAAAATATCTGGGGTAAAGAGTAAATCCCAAAAGCTGTCAGATAGAAAAGACAGATTTCCTACAAAGGAAAAACAGATTGACAACAAACACATTTTTCATCAGAAATAATAGAAGACAAAAAAATGGTCTATTAGCTTAAAGTGCTGAAGGAAAATAAATGTAAAACTACAATTCTATACTCAGCTAATCATTGAAGGGGGAAGGGTGATTTTTTTCAATTATACAGCAATTAATGAGATGTATACCTACTTTTCCCAGCAACAGTACATTTAGGTACATCTAGAGCATCATTTTTCAAACTACAAGTTTAGTGGGATGTGAAATCATTTAATGAGCTATAATTAGCATTTTTAAAATTAAATAGTACAGAAAATACCCAAGTACCTCACACATAAGCATAAAGTTTCATGCCACTGTTGTTTCAGTTTATACACATACACATGTATATAAACATATGTGCCTATACAAGATCATGAAGAAAATGTATTTCTGTGACTCATAGTCAAAATATTTGAAAGCCATTACCTTAGAGATGTTTACACATCTTCATAAGGATGTTCATTGTAATGTTTGTTATATTGAAAAACTGTAAGCAACGTTATTGTTTATCAAATGGGCAATAGCTAAATGCTGTAGAAAAGTTAAAAGGAGTTAACCAGATTTGTATATAACACATGGTTCTCAAAACATTGAACAAAAAAAGCAAGTTGTAGAATAATACCTATATAAATTTTTTAAATGAGAGACTATACAATATGTCGTTTGTAGATATATGTGTATATAAAAGTATAAAGGACACCATACCAAATCTCTTCAGAGTTTAGTTTTACCTATAATATTTTATTAATTTTTTAAGAAGACCGTATATATATGAGATATATATATGAGATATATATATGTGATATATGTCTTTTAAATTATATACATAGGAAAAACCAGGACTAGACAAAATGCTGACAACTAATTCTGGGTAGTGGAAATATGAGTGTTTATTATATTATTATTTGTATTTTTCTGTACCTTTTAAACTTTGCAAACCAAATCACGTGGAAAAAAGCAACTATAGGTTTTTACATCTGTAAACAGAATCCAAATTAATGAATTTGTTGATTTTTTTTCCCCCCCTTGGAAGCAGCAGCCACCAATCTGATGTGTATTATGAATAAACAGAAAATACAGGAGAGAATCGTAGAAGAAAAGACCTTAAAGTTACTTGTTCAACAAAGGAGATTAAGATTCAGCAATTTTCACCAGCTTACCAGTAGTCACATAAGCAGTTTACAGCTGATTCCAAGTTCCTTACTCTCTATTGAATTATGAGTCCCTGTCAAGTTGGATAATCATTTAAGTAGTTAGACTGAAAAATACATGCATTAAAATTTATGGCTGCAAGTTTCCTGCCTGGCAACAATGTGAAAAAATTCTAGTAGCCAGGTACCCAGCATCAGTCTCTCTCATCTGTTTTTGTTTTGCTGGAGTGGTAAAGAACTTAAGACGCCTGCAAAACTACATACGCTTGTGGATTTTACACACTCAAGTTTGTCCGTTGTAGAACAGAACTAGCAGAATTTTTACAAACTAACACTGAATAGGAAGTAAGAGGAATTCATTTTGAAAAACTAAAGAAAACTCATAGAGTTAAGTATTTATTTACTTCAGGAGCAAATAGCGGTGCAGTGCAGTATATAATTACTTAAAAACTTATAGTAGGTATTGCCTTTCAAAGAGGTCTGTTCTATTTAGGGAAGAAGTCTATACTGTCCATGAACCAAACAACTATTCTGAATGCTATTACATCCTTTACTACATCATTTACACCTTTATCAAGACTGTCTCTTGGTGCTTTTTTATTCTGACTTCTCCATCTATTGCCTTTTAGAACAAAATGTGCATGTCTTCAACTGACAGCAAGGAATGCCAAAACTTGTCCCTTGTCAAGTAATAAAATAACCACTGGATATAAATATAAAAAACTACAGAGACAAATACCTACTGGGTAAGATACCTTCAGAATTTGTTACAGGGTATTTGTATCTTTGAAGGTGGGTACTTTTCTATTGTGGTCTACAATCTTACAAATGTTGCTAAATCTCAGTTTCTACTACCAAAAATTAAATTACTAAGGAATAAGAAATCTGTATATTATTCTTGGAAATGGAAGTTAGAGACCACACATAATATCATGCAGAGTGTACTCTAACACTCATCTGCTTTGATTCTGGCTCTTAGGCCTTTAGGGTCAGCCTATGTTGGATAGCCATTTCCCCATTAAGAAATATACTGTGCAGAGCTCATCTAAGCATTGGGAATTTTCAACCTTTCGTGGTTGATATTAACAAATGATAACAACTTTGGAAACAGAATTTTTCTTCCTACATATTTCCTTTTGAGACATTTGCTTCCTAGATAGTTTTAAAGAGCTAACATTTACTATGCATGAGGCATTGTCTCAAGCACCTTATAAATATTGATTCACTTAATTTTCACAAAACAGTCCTGTGAGGTAGGTACTATCACATCATCCCCACTTTTAATTGGAAAATTAAAGCACAGAGAAGTTAAATAACTCATCCAAGGTTACACAGCTAGTAAATGTGGAAGCTATGTTGGAAACCCAGTCAGTCTAGCTCTAAGAGCTTTCACATTTAGTCTGCTTCCCTCAGTAGTTATCATTGCCAGGGAAGTGGTAATAGGAACTGCTTTTTGCTTTTGGGGGAATGTCTGATTTTTCTCTTTTGCATATTTTACTGACAGCATTTATGAATGCAGCCTGTTGTGCAAATGTAATCGACAATTGTGTCAAAACCGAGTTGTCCAACATGGTCCCCAAGTAAGGCTACAGGTGTTCAAAACTGAGAAGAAGGGATGGGGGGTACGCTGCCTGGATGACATTGACAGAGGGACGTTTGTTTGTATCTATTCAGGTAAAGCAAAGGTTTATTTTCAAATTATTCTGTAATAGGATCTACTTTTCTGAATATCCATTTTCCTAGTCAGGGCTGTTGAGATCTTATAAACGGAAGAGCAGCAGTATCTAAGAGGAGCATCAGAGGAAAGCAAGTGACTGGGAACTTGAGCACTGAAGGGATGACATGGCTTAGGAGGTACCACGTGTTCCAGAAAAGAAAGTCTCAGAATTAAAACTTGGCGTTAAGGACAGTGGCTCACCTTGTAATCCCAGCACTTTGGGAGGCCAAAGTTAAGCCCAGGAGTTGAAGGTTGCAGTGAGCTATGATGGCACCACTACACTCTAGCCTGGGTGACAGAGAGAGACCCTGTCTCTTAAAAAAAAAAAAAAAAAAAGGCAAAACTTGGGTTATTGCATGAGGGCCTGTTATGTACAAGGCACACTTTTTTGGTCTGTGTGGCTACACATGCTTCGGAGGAAGGGAAGAAAACTTTTTTAAATAAAAAAACTATATGACTGACTTGCTCTGAGGTAAAGATTATCAATCAGCTATCTTGTTTCATGCTTTGAGCTATTATTAAAATTTAACAAGTTAATTTTGTAATATCTGAATGTGATGATTCAGGCAGTAACTTTAGGCAACTCACTCCATTTCAGGGACTCTAGAGAGTTGCCTATGCTCCAGAGCAAAACTTCTCAAGCAGTGTGTAACAGTTGTGCAGTTACTGATTCTGTGGGGCCACAGCATCCAGGGCCAAATACATCAGTCTCCAGTAGTCTTGGCCATTTACCCCCAGCGTGTCCGGCAGAAATTATTTTCTGTGTGCGCCAGTATGTGAGAAAGTTTGGGAAACAGGTTTTAGAGCCAATCTGAAGGAAATGTGCTGGACCAAGTTTTGGCAGCTAGGCAGCAGGGACCAGGGCAGCGCCCCTCATCTGAAATTTCAGGTTTACTTCAGGGAGGGCAAGCAGAAGCTTACGGTTATCTGAATTCAGAATAGACACACTTATGGATCCCTGCCACGCCCCAATTACAGACATACGTAGTACACAGCCTGCCTAGAAGTTGGTCTCTCATATTTCTCAAAATAACACTGGGATGAAAGCTGCCTATAAAATGCCACGTAGTGTCGAGGAAGCATCATTAATTTTTTTGCATTGCTAGAAAATGCACCTTGCGCAGGGGTGGGGAACCTGCAGCATTCTGATTTCAAGATTGGTCTTTTTTAATCACCAAAGAGGAAAGAAAAGCTTCATCTTTCTCTGCTACACTCCTTTAAATAAAAGGATTTGTTGTGTAAAATTTGGATTCAGTCAAAAGGCTACACTCAAGGATCCAGAAGACCACATGTGGGTGGGTAGTAATATCCTGCTGCTGATTTTGGCTTAGTAACTATAATTTTGAGTCCCTTAAAAGAAAATGCATTAACTTTAGTAAGAGTTTAATGTTATACAAGACTTAATATTATGTGAAAGCTATAGGTACATATCATCACAGATTTAAGTAGGTCATTTTATTAAAAAGACTGTAGGTTTCAAATGATAAAGCCTTTTAAAGCCTTATTAACTAGACACAAAAGGTACAATTTTAGGACTAGAGATCACCTCTCTAATTTTCTAAAACACTTTCGGATGGATAGTTTTGTTTTATATAATTATAGCAAAATCTCTTTCATATTATACTAAAACGGACAAATGATTCATTTAGATACCCTGTATTTTTTTAATATACTGGAAAATAAGAAATCCCTCTCACTGGTCTTTTGTCTATTTTGCAACAGTGTTTTTAGGATGAGTTAATGTGTTTAATCTTCATTTTAGAAATGAAGTACATAGTACAGGGTTCTTTAATCATGGAGCAGAAATAGGTATGTCTAAAAGGACAGCATTGCTAATAAACTAACAGGAAAAAACTATCAAACAGAAAGTAAAAAAAAGGAGAGAAAGATCACAGCACACAACTGCCCCTTTGTTTGATTCACCACCTGTGGCTTAACTTCTTGTCTTTAAGAGTTTGTTTTAGAAGCACTTGAAAAGAACCAAGCAGAGAGCAGGGGTTTGAGCATCCACCAGAACACGTTCCAAGGAAACTGATAAAGACAGCCTGGCAGAGAAGAGAAACAAATACAACTGCCTTCTGTTTACGTTTTTGCAGCAATAATTTTTTTTTCCTTTCTCTTTATCCCAATAAAACCACAAACCCCTTATCCTCAGGCTGGCACCACTACTTCTTTCTTTCATGCCATGCCCTTTCCTCTCTTGGAAAGTAAAATAAATTTTCTGTTTAAAACCTATCCTGATCTTTGTGTCGAGAATTCTCTCTCATCCTGCATTAAGAGTTCCCACCCTGATCATGTCCATTTGTTGTTGGCAATTATATTGTCTCATGCAAACTTTTTTTACTTTTTTCTTTTAGGAAGATTACTAAGCAGAGCTAACACTGAGAAATCTAATGCTATTGATGAAAATGGGAAAGAAAAGAATACTGTGAAAAATATACTTTCAAAAAAGAGGAAAATAGAAGTTGCATGTTCAGATTGTGAGGTTGAAGTTATCCCGTTAGAACTGGAAACAGATCTTAAAAGTACTGAAGCTGAGGAATGTCCACCAAAGTTCAGTAATAATTCCAAAGAGCTTATCACGTAAGTAAGAGCTGAGGATCCCAGAGTAAATATAAGTTATTATTGATCAAGAGTGGTTCTTTCTCCTTCCTGTCTTTCTTGGTGCCCCCAACCCCTACTTCTGTATATCTTCTTGCTTCACAGATGTAAGTTCAACACATCCTCATTCTATCTGAAAAGCTTTCATAGGTTTTCTTCATTTTTTTTTTAACATACTTCAAAAATTACTGACTTATAAGTATGATTATATTTCTTTTCTCGTGAGGAACAGGCATAGATGTTCTTAGATTAATTTCTAATAATAGATATTTATGTAATAGTGACATTATATTTCAAGGTCCAGTAAAGATAATTTTTAGTGATATACAGAATAACTTTTTTTTCCTTTTCAGGGAAATGAAGTATAACAATATTTCGAGAATTCAGTATCATTCAGTTATTAGAAGTCCTGAATCCAAGACAGCAACTTTTCAACACAATGGGAAAAAGATGGTAAAAGCTACAAAATGTAAATGGGGTCCTTCTGTAAACATGAGCTATTAGGTTGGTACAAAAGTAATTGAGGTTTTGGACCATGAATTTTAAATAATTATAACTAGGTTCAGACACACCTTTATTAATCAAAATAGGAACCATTACAATCAACACATTTTTGCCAATGAAAAATAAGTTTGTTTATTCCTAGGGCCTAAAAATCCACGCTTTGGGATTCGACAAACTCTTGGAAAGCATTTTCCCTGCAAAAAGTTGTTGATATGTTTGAAGAAGTGGTAGTTGTTTGATGAGAGGTCAGGTGAATATGGCGGTTGAGGCAAAACTTTGTAGCCCAATTTGGTAAACTTTCGAAGCGTTGGTTGTGCGACGTTCGGTCAGGCATTGTTGTGCAGAAGAATTGGGCCCTTTCTGTTGACCAAGGCTGGCTGTCAGCGTTGCAGTTTTTGGTGCATCTCATCTGTTTGCTGAGCATATGCTCAGATGTGATGGTTTCACTGGGATTCAAAAAGCTGTAGTGAATCAGACCGGCAGCAGACCACCAAACAGTGACTGTTACCTTTTTTTGGTGCAAGTTTGGCTTTGGGATGTGCTTTGGAGCTTCTTCATGGTCCAACCACTGAGCTGGTCATCTCAAATCATATAAAATCCACTTTTCATTGCACGTCACAATCCGATGGAGAAATGGTTCATTGTTGTGTAGAGTAAGTGAAGATGACACTTCAAAACAACAATTTTTTTTTTGATTTTTGGTCAGCTCATGAGGCACCCAATTATTGAGCTTTTTCATCTTTCCAATGTGCTTCAAAAGCCAAAGGAACATGGTATGGCTGATGTTGAGTTCTTCGACAACTTCTTGTGTCGTTTTAAGAGGATCAGCTTCGATGATTGGTTTCAACTGGTCATTGTCAACTTCCGATGGCTGGCCACTGCTCTCCTCATCTTCAAGGCTCTTGTCTCCTTTGCAAAACTTCTTGAACCACCACTGCACTGTACATTCATTAGCATTGAATGAGGCCAGATGCATTGTTGATGTTGTGAGTTGTCTCTGCTGCTTTATGACCCATTTTGAACTTGCATAAAAAAAAAAATCACTGGAATTTGCTTTTTATCTAACATCATTTCCATAGTCTAAAATAAATATAAAATAAACATCAAGTAATATATCATTAACAAAAAAACAGAAAGTGAGAAATGCACATTAAAATGACATATAACATAACCACATTTACTTAAGAATGTATTCCAATATCTAAAACGGCAAATTTCAACAATGCTAAAACCGCAATTACTTTTGCACCAACCTAATACTATCTCACTTTTCCATCCTTAGTTCAAAATGTTTATGTTACTGAATAGTGTGTAGAAGTTCTTGTATTGTTTTGGAATGGGTGGGCTGTTGAAGTGTTAGAACCATGTTTTATTTGCTTAGTATCCTCTGTGGCAGTTGGCATGTTTCCAGCTTATATACATGGGGAGAGTGTTAGTCATGATCTCACAGTGTGCTCTACTGAGACTGAGAGCTATCCCATTCTGAGAATTTGTGGGAGAAGCTAAAGTGTTCAACAGTTAATAGTGATACATAATAAGAAAAGGAACAGAGTAATTTAGGTTAAATAGAAGAAGGTTTTAAGATGTAGGAAAAAGAAGAGATGCAACTTTACAAAAGAATCATATCACATAATTATGAAAAGATTGGGCCATGGGGGTCACATAGGCCTGAGTTTAACCTCTAGTTCTGCTGCTTACTAGTTGAGTGACATCTCCATACATATATTTCTTTTATCTGTAAAGGGATAGTAGTATGTATCTCAGAGTTATGAGGATTAAATGAAATAAACCTCAGAAACTTGCTTAGCAGAATGCTTGGCACCCAACTAAGTCTTCAGTGTTGACCATTAAAATACTGAGAACTTGAACCATAATATTAATGATCCACATTTATTGAACACTTAATTGGGTGTTTCTGCTAAGCATATACCCCTCTTTTAAAGTTAATGTTACTAAAGTGACTGCGTTGTCTTTAATGGGTAGACAGGCAAATTCTTTAACCTTTTTTTGAAGTAGAACCTAGCCAATGAGTGTTTTTATCTTTGCACAATTTATGTAATAGCTGAAGCGAAATTCATAATGTAACAATATTTTCTCAGTATTTAGGATGATCATTTTTGAGGGATACAGACAGATGTATTTGGATTTTAATGCTCAAAGTATGTCTTGATAGTCTTTTATAGCTGTGGCTTAATAAAGCACCTAGAGGTAGAAGCCAGTCAGAAGGGATGACACATGTTGGCTCCATTAGTCTAAAGACTTCTTATGATATCAGCCTTGAGGCTTTTCAAAACTAATCCAGTACATACAGCCTGTGAAGATAGACACTTGATGAAAGAGGCCGAACTGCTAAATACTTTTTCCTGACCTAGAAAATAAAGACACCTTCCTTGTTTTGTTTTATTTTTTATTTTTTTTAGGAATTTGTTTCCTTGGAGTCTGTCACCTCAGAAGATAATGATGGATTTAAACCAACCCCGGAACATCTGAACTCTAAAGCCAAGGAAGCACAAAGTAGGCTTTATTTCATTCTGTGATTCCTTCCCCTTCTGCCTGTTCATCTCTCTCTTACTCAATATCTGTGGCTCATTTTTCTCAGATTCCATAACAAACATGCTGCACTTGTGTCAAAAGTTGTAACTCGTCAGCAAACTATGGGCCTACCACCTGTTGAGTATGGCATGTGAGCTAAGAGTGATTTTTACATTTTTAAAATAGTTGAAAAAAAATCAAAGGTGAATCATATTTTGTAACACTTGAAAATTAGATAAAATTACAATTTTAGTGTTCATAAATAACATTTTATTGGAACACAGCCAACTTAAATTACATATTGTCTACTTTCACACTACAGCAGCAGAGTTGAATAGTCACTACAGAGGCCACATGGCAGGCAAAGCCTAAAATATTTGCTGCTTAGTCCTGTACAGAAGAGTTTACTGATCTCTGGTCTAGTTGCTAACAGTGACTTGATATACAACAGGAGGGGTGCAGTGGACAACTCTGACTCTGTTAATACAATGGCCTTCAGGTATTGAAGGCCATTCTATGGCTTTGGAAGTATTGTCCAAGGCAGCCACTTTCTTTTTTTTTTTTTTTTTTTTTTTTTGAGACAAAATCTCACTCTGTTTCCCCGGGCTAGAGTGACGTGGCGTTAGCCTAGCTCACAGCAACCTCAAACTCTTGGGCTCAAGCGATCCTCCTGCCTCCCTGCTGAGTAGCTGGGACTACAGGCATGCACCACCATGCCCGGCTAATTTTTTTCTATATATTTTTAGTTGTCCAGTTAATTTCTTTCTATTTTTTAGTAGAGACGGGGTCTCGCTCTTGCTCAGGCTGCTCTCGAACTCCTGACTTCGAGCAATCCTCCCGCCTCGGCCTCCCAGGGTGGTGGGATTATAGGCATGAGCCACCACACCCGGCCTCAAGCCAGCCACTTTCTACTTCTTTGTTTTGGACTCCTTTAAAAATACAGACACCTTATTGTCCTGCAGTAGTCTAGCCAGCAGAGGATACTCAGCATGACTGTAGCCAAAGGGTAAATGTCACTACCCTGAGTACTTGTCTTTCAGAGTTACCAGTCCCTGCCATAGTTAATATTACAATTGGACAAACCTTGTTTTGAGCACTTTTTTTAAGAGACAGGGGTGCTCTGTCACCCAGGCTGGAATGCAGTGGTGTGATCATAGCTCACTGCAGCCTTGAATTCCTGGGCTCAAACAATCCTCCCACCTCAGCATCCTGAGTAGCTGGGACCACAGGCATGGGCCACAATTAAAAAAAAAAAAGAAAGAAAGAAAGAAAAAAAATTTTTTTTTTTTTTTTTTAATATTTTGTAGAGATGGATCTCACTATGTTGTCCAAGCTGGTCTTGAACTCCTGACCTTTTGCATTTTTATGTGTTTGTCAGTGTGGAAACATTGTTGAGAAATGTCCTTTTGTGAAGAACCAACTAGCCTTTGCTGCCTCTTCCCCCTTGCACCCTCCTTGCCTCTGCAGCCCGAACTCCCCACCTAGTATTAAAAGATAGATATTGGAAGAAGCAGGGCAGTTCCTTGATAGAAAAGGCCTATCAAGAAAGAGCATTTTATGTATTTAATTTCACATTTAATGCACATGAGCCACAATACATACTATTGCTTTTGGTTCTTTTGCCATGCCATTTTCTTTTCTTTTCTTTTCTTTTTTTTTTTTTTTTTTTGAGGAGAAGGAACGAGGAGTTTAATTCATTTGCCAGCAAATGAGGAAGATGGAGACTGTTGTCTAAAATGCCATTGTCCTAATAATAAGCAGAAATATAGAGCTTTTAAAGGGAGGCCATTCAGCTTCATTGCCATCTTCTTTGACTGCTACCATGTGTATAGCAGGCACTCTAAAAATCATAAGTTATACACTTTTGGGATCAAAAATCCAAAGACATATACTAGAGGGCTTATAGGTAAGCAGTGATTAAAATGAGTACATTTAGGAACAGCAGCCAGCAACAGTAATGATTAAATCAATAGTGGAGTATAATTTCTTTGTGCCACTGAATTAGGTAGCACAAGTGGCTTTTTAAAAATAAATGATTTTACTTATTCTATTTGACATGTATTCATACTTTTGAATACTCTGAAAAAATTATCTTATTGGATAAGAAAAATGATTAAGCAGTACATCCACTTTTAAAGTATTATTTATAAAAGTGTAATTATTGAGTGGTCATCTAGCAAAACACCAAATACTAATGTGTACAAAACCCCTAGCAGTACACTTGTCACTGTTGGGACTTGTGGAGGGTGACTCTGACACGGTTTTCTCTGGCCTTTCATCGGCATCATAAAGGACTACAGTGTCTCCAAAACACCCCTCTGTAACGTCTGTTTAGAAAATACTTAAATGCAAATTCCAGAGTTAAAGAGAAGAAAGCCAGTTTAAGAGTAAAGATTGAAGCCAGTCACGGTGGCTCATGCCTATAATCCTTGCACTTTGGGAGGCCAAGGCAGGAGGATTGCTTGAGGCCAGGAGTAGGAGACCAGCCTGAGCAAGAGAGAGACCCTGTCTCTACAAAAAAAAAAAAAAAAAGTAAAAATTAGTCATTTTGGTGACTGTAGTCCCAGCTACTCGGGAGGGAGGCTGAGGCAGGAGGGTCACATGAGCCCAGGAGTTTGAGGCTGCAGTGAGCTGTGATGAGGCCACTGCACTCCAGCCTGAGTGAGAGAGTGAACTCTGTCTCAAAAAAAAGAGAGAAAAAAAAAAAGAGAGAGTAAAGATTAAATATAGTAGTGAGAAAATAACATGTAGATTGTAAAAAGGCATTGTTCTGTAGTAGAAAGCAGTCAGACTTTGGGAGCCAAACATTTCTGCGTTTCTTCCCCCAGTCCTTATTATTATTTTGGGCCAGGTCAATCTCTTAACCTCTGAAGAGACTCAAAAGTTTTCATTTGAAAAATGAAAGTAATACTACTTACCTAATACATTGTAAGGATTAATGATAAAGCAACTGACATCTAATTAGTGTTGTTAATTTCAGCACTATTGCTCAGCCAAGTATATTTCCTGACATTTCCTTCCAAAATATCTATTAGAGGACTCAAGTTCAAACCAAGTTGAAGATTCTGAAGACAACCTGCTGATTGCATCAGATGTGATAGATGTAACTAGATGTAGAGAAGAAACTCCACCAGGGGGCAGATGTAACCAAGCAACCATATTGGATTATCAGAATATTAAAAAGGAGTTTCAGGTTCAAACACAAAAGCCTCAAGAGGAACAATCTTCAGCATGTCAAAAACAGCAGATCTTTTGTGATGAAGAGTTGCCGAATGAAACCAAGAATACTTCATCTGATTCTCTAAGGAAGTTCAGTAAAGGGAATCTGTTTTTATTGGATGCCACAAAAGAAGGAAATGTGGGCCGCTTCCTTAATGTGAGTATAGAGACTGAGATTCATATTTCTAAGCAACTGTTTTTCTGTGTTTCTTAACAAAATCACGAGGAAAATATGATATGCAGACTCTGAAGCAGACTACCTGTGTTAGAGTTATAGTCCTCCATGTGTGTGACTGTGGGCATGTTACTTAACCTCTGATGCCTCATTTTCTACCTCTGTAATACAGGGATAATAATAATAACTGTCTCAGGATGTTGTGAGGATCGAATTAATTAATATAAGGTGTTTAAATCAGGCTTAGGACATAGTAAGCATTTGCTTTAAAAAGCTGTAAGAAATCGTGTGTAAGGAAAGTATTTAAATATACTGAAAGGTTTTCAAGCTCACCTGCCCAAGTTTAAAAAAATGTTTGGGCCGGGCGCGGTGGCTCACGCCTGTAATCCTAGCACTCTGGGAGGCCGAGGTGGGCGGATCGTTTGAGCTCAGAAGTTCGAGACCAGCCTGAGCAAGAGCGAGACCCCATCTCTACTAAAAATAGAAAGAAATTATATGGACAGCTAAAAATATATATAGAAAAAAAATTAGCCGGGCATGGTGGTGCATGCCTGTAGTCCCAGCTACTCGGGAGGCTGAGACAGGAGGATCGCTTGAGCTCAGGAGTTTGAGGTTGCTGTGAGCTAGGCTAACGCCACGGCACTCACTCTAGCCTGGGCAACAGAGTGAGACTCTGTCTCAAAAAAAAAAAAAAAATGTTTGGATGAGAAGTTATCATTGAAATTAAATGGTGGCAGACATGCCCAAGGAATATTGTGGAGTTCTGATCCCTTTATGAATCTTGCAATAGGTGAATGTGTGGAGGTGACAGCTAGTAGGCAATGGAACAATATTGGAATGGTGGTAATATGAAGAAATAGTATTATATTGTTAGAAGCCTTGGAATGAAGATACATAATGGCTCTGTTCAGCAAGGAAATCAGTTGCTTACATACGTCTCTCCAAAGGGCCTGTTTTTTACTATGATGTAAAACTTGGGTTGTATACATTCTTCATACTAAACTTTTTTGTGAAAACTGTTTTATTAAAAAAAAAAAAGCCATACCTTGAGAAGCACTATGCCCATATTTCATTTTCCCTGGCCTCACTCCACTCTCTATCTATAATCATTTTTTTATTACTTTCTTGTATATTCTTCTAGTGTTTGTTTCTGCAAATACAAGTAAATATAAACATCTGTTCTTATTTCTCCCCTTTTTTCGCATAAAAGAAAACATGTATTCACTGTCCTACACTTTGCTTTTTAAATTATCAATACATTCTGGACATCTTTCCATATCAGTACACAGAGCTCCTCATTCTTTTTGTGTGTTTTTGTTTATAGCTGCATAAAATTTCATTATGTGGCTATACCAAAGTTTGTTTAACCATTTCTCTTTAAGCAAACATTTGTGTTATTTCCAAACTTTTACCGTTAAAAACAATGCTCAATGAATAATTTTACACCTAGACACATATGCAGAGGAATTTGTAGAATACATTCCTAGATGTGGGATTGCTGAATCAAAAGAAAAATGCATTTTATAATAATGATAAATATTAACAAATTATCTTTTATAGGGATTTATACCATTTTTGCATTTCTACCAGCAAGATATGACTGTCAGGGCTTTTTTGAATGGGTTCCTGCTATTAATATAATTAATATAACTGTCCTGAGCTATGATACTTTATATATTACCAAAAAAAAGAGAGAGAGAGAGAGAAAATCAGTAAGATGTGTTGGAAACAATGAATGGTATTCTAATGCTTTAAAATACTTTATGCCATATCTAACCGCTGTTTAATTTTTTTAACAGCATAGTTGTTGCCCAAATCTCTTGGTACAGAATGTTTTTGTAGAAACACACGACAGGAATTTTCCATTGGCGGCATTCTTCACCAACAGGTTTGAAATTGATTTTGCTTGGGTGATTTAATTCTGAAATTGTGACTTAAAAATATAAAAAGATGATACATACTGTAGCCCCAAATATCTGGTACCCTAGTATACTCAATTGTCCTAAACTGTTCCTACTCAATAATATTGGAACACCTGAAATTTCACTTCTTATTCCCACTTAGAATTAATGCCCCAAAGGGGGCTGAGGATGTCAGTTCTCACCCAGTTCAATTCAGGGGATAAATGACTCACTGCTACATCATCTTTAAATCAGAGCTGTCCCCCAACTGCTTCCACACTGCAGGCCTCACCATATCACTGGGTACCACTGTTTGCAAAATATGCTTGCTTCCTCGTGGATATTGACAGGTTCCTTCTTACTTAGGATTTTAGTAGATTTGAAATAAAACTCAATGATTATTCTTAATAAAAGATCATTCCTAATTGGTGGATGTCAGGTGACAGTACAGATCATATTTTTGAAGATGGTTCATGATGTTAATGTGAAATTTGATACAATCAAGTGTGGTTCATTTGGTAGTTATTTTGGGTAATTTATGATTCTTTTTTAATTTATACTTTCTAGGTATGTGAAAGCAAGAACAGAACTAACATGGGATTATGGTTATGAAGCCGGGACTACGCCTGAGAAGGAAATCCTCTGCCAATGTGGGGTTAATAAGTGTAGAAAAAAAATATTATGAATATGTAGCTAATGCCTGTTCATGAAGTTACTTTATAGGATGAAATTAGAGCCATGTAAAACAATCCTCAGTAATGGAATTAATTTAGGTTTAGGTGCATCCAGGTAATTCCTCTCAGTTTTCCCTTGTTAGGGGGTTCATATTTTATTTCTAATTTTATATGTGTGACTTAGAAATTCCAGGAACAAAATAAGGACATTTTCACATGCATAGGGTATCTCTTGTTCTTACTGCTGTTCAACTTTACATGAGTAGGATAAAAGTGTATATTTTATAAAAAACACCACTGTACAATTTATAACTTATTTATAAATTAAATATTGAGAGACAAAAAATGTCATAGCAGAACTTAGCTGTTTCTAATTGCTTTTGTGATTATCATCTTTTAGTTCATGCCCCAAAGAGCCAAATTTCTTATCTTTACCTACAAAATTAATGTTTAATTCCTGGCAAATCATTTGCCATTGTGAGATACAAGGTGGGTAACAGAGCACGAGCAACATGTAAGAATTTATTTTATGCATATTACTCCCAAATATTTTAACACTTGTTGGAGAAGCTCTACATCTGGCTCCATGAAGCACAATCCATCAACCATTTGAGTGGGGCCGGGGGGCAGGGGGGGGGGGGCGCGCGGGGAGAAGCTCTTGTATAAGTAAGGTTCTGACAAACTCTTTGAGATGAATCTTTTTTCCACAGATTTTCTCCACTCTTTCAATACAAACAGGAAATGAGGGAATAGAAACCTGGAGGAATATGAATATTTTTGTTCCAGATAGAGTATAGAGCTATAAAAAAAAGGAAATCTAGAAACTAGTCAAATTTGGCTTATTTAGGGCAGAAGGAATTGTGCTGGGCAAGAATGTCACTTAAAAAACACAAGAAAACAAAACAATTCTCAGCTGCAAAATCCAAAACAGCCTCTTGGTATCTCCTGGGCATGATTTGCAAATTGTTTTTCTGGAGAAAAAGGGTAAGAGTTACTTTACTATTGGTTACCCAGCCCAGATCACCTGGTGCAAAAGGGGACTGGGAAGACCCTAGAGTCAAAACTAATTTTATCCCTAAGAAACATACACATTTGGCTACCAGGAACTTTCCCCCAGAACCACAACAGGAAAACTAGTTTGAAAAGAAGTAATTAAAAGTAAATCTGGTTTTTGAGGGATTATGTATTTTTTTTTTCCCTGTTTTGGACTTGATTCTGGGTTTAGTTTGGTTACCTTTCAAACGAAAATCTATTCTAAATTTGGACCGAGTTTAATTTCTTAAAAATATTGAACTAGGGGGGTGGGAGCGAAAAAAACATATATTGAACTAGATAAAAATTGAACTTGAAATTGTTCGACTTCACTGCTGGTTCCAATCACACGGTGCTCGTGTGCACTCGGCATGGGTCTGTTGGGCAGGTGTCCTGGAGTGGTGAGGATGGAAGACAGAGTGTTACTTGCTATTGTTGTAGGCACAGGTTATTAAAATGCTAAATATTGCAAATTAAAAAAAAATAGGAACCTATTTATAGAATGGGAAACCAAAGAACTAGGAAAAAGAGCAAAAAATTAAAGCGCAACAGCCTATAGACAGATGAGGAAAGTTGAGAAATCCATTTATTCACAGTAAAGGTAGAGGAATTTTAGGCAATACACAAAAATAAAGAAACTTGATCAATGTGGGAAATATTTTTGTGCAGAAGGGACTATCATGGATCTGCCAGTATTTCATTGAGATTACCTCTGGAGTGTCCATTTGACATTCAGAAACATGAGGTATTCTATCAGTTACCTTCTTGGAGAAATTTTTCCTGAAATCTTGATTTGCCTCAGTTTTATATCAGATCTTTGTCCTTATAGACCCCATTATTTTCCTTCTCTCTGTTTATTCACACATATTGGTAAAACACATCCTTCAAGGAAAAATGAGAAGTATATGTTTTTGTGTCTCTGCATGTTTGGAAATATCTTTATTTTACCCTTACACTTGATTGCTAGTTTGGTGGGGTATAGAATTGTTGAGCAGTCTCTATGCCCAATTTTGAAGGCATCTGCTAGCTCTCAGTGTTGTTCCTGTGAAGTCCGAAAATGTTCTGTCTTCTGGCTTCCAGGCTGACTGTTGGAAGTTGGATGCCATTATCTTTTGTATAGATAACTCATTTTTATCTCTCTTGAAGCTTATAGGATTATCTTTCTCCCCATGTTCCATGTCTGATAAGGGTCCATTTTCATCCTTTGTACTGGGTGCCTGGTAGGATCATTCAATCTGAAAATGAATGATTTCTTGTCTCTTCTCTCTCTTTTTGGAATTCCTGTTATCCAGATGTTAGACCTCCAGGATTGGTTCTCTAATTTTCTTCTCTTTTTTCTTCATTTCCAGCTCTGTCTTCTTGCTCTACTTTCCTAGGACCTTTCCTCAATTTAATCTTCCAATTCATCTCTTACTGTGTTTTTCTGGTCTCATTCTCTTAATTTCTAAATGCAGTCTTCTTTGAATATTCTTTTCTTTACGGGCATCTGATTTTTGGCTCATAGTTGCAATATTTTATCTCTGAAAATATTTGTGTGTATATATACACAAACACATACATACGTGCATTTATGTCATTTTCTTCTTACTACATCTTCTGTGTCCTCCAAGGTTTGTTTTTGTTTTCCCTGGATGTTTGCTTGGTCTTGATCTTTCATGCTATAGGCTTTCCTCAGAGTTAGTGATCTTGGTAGTCTACTCATATTTAAGAGTAGAACACTGAAAAGCTTATTAAAAGAGTATAGAAAAAGGCTCTTAGCTTTACCATGACCTACCTAAGCTGTACTCCCATCCTCCTTTCCCAAGGGCAAAACAACTTGGCTGCTAGGGTCTGCTCATTTCCCTCTTTCCCTCTTTTGCAGCCCCCACACTCTTGCTTCTATAATCCATTTCATATTTGTCAAGACTAAGTTATCCTTTTTAATGTTGTTTCTCCCTCCTTTCACCAATTTGCATTTCCCTGTTTAGAACCTGCTGAAAGTGCAAGACCTCCAAAGTGCCCCTTTATTTCCTCAGCAAACCACCAACTATTATATGCTTCTTTTCGAGAATAACTTATGTCTTAACTATAATTTAATTATATGCATTTATGTTTTCTACATGTATATTTATTATATGCACTGAAAATCTCATCTTGTATGGTGCTTTGTACCCCATGGGTGCTAAATAAAGGCTTGCTACTGGTAACTGGATTTAGGATTGGTTAATTCAGTGTCGGTTTAAAATATGGTTATGTAGGCCAAACTCGGCGTGATAAAATTTTTAGAGCTAACCCTCAGAAGAGGGATCCTTTCTCCAGCTGAGCTGTGGGGGCGTTGTAGGGGCGCCGGGCGCTTTGTTTTTTTAAACCTAAGACCCCGGTCTGGAAAAGGGTGCTTGAGCTCGAGCACCCTTGTCTGCCCACCCATCTAGCTCACGCTCCGGACTTGCCCGGGCAAGCTGATGACTCGCAATGACAGTTCTTTTTCTTAAATACACGGATTTAAGAAACGAAACCCGACGCAGCCGAGCCACTTCCGGGAACGCAGGCAGAGCGCGCAGCCGTCGGGCCGCCGCCGCCCCCAGCGACAGCGAAGCTATGGCCCAAGCGTCGCCGCGCCGTACGGAGTGTGTGCGCCTCGCCGGCGGCCCTGAGGCCCAGCTCGCGCAGGACGGGCTCCCTTGCCCCACCGGTGAGTACCGCGCGAGGGGCGGGCCGGGCCGGGCAGCGACTGGCCCTGGCCAGAGGCCTGCTTTCCAGCCACGGCCCCGTGGGGGGGTCTGACCTGCCGCTGCTCCGGGCCGGCCCCCGATCGACGGGCAGCCCTGGACCAACTCGGCTCCGCACTCGCGTGCCCTGAGGGCGTGCCCCGAAGAACGGAGCGCGACCCCGGGCCAGTCCGCGGCGGGAGAGGCGGGCATGGCTTCGGTTTATCTCCCGCTGGTGACAGCCCAGGGGCCCTGGCCCACCCCCTTGGAACTGCCGGCATCCAGCAAACCCATGTAAACCCTCCTGCCGCGACTCCACCCGCCCGTAAACCAGTACCGCGGGAGGGGTGCCCTGCTAGGGGGAGGCAGGAGGAGGCCCCTAGGGAGGAGTCTGAGGAAGAAGCTGGGAAAGCTTTCACAGAAGATGTGACTGGAACCCATCACCTCTCCATCCAGAGGTCCCAGTTCTCCTCAGCTATCTGCTTCAGTGGTTCTATTGGTGGGGACCTTCCCTTCGTTTGAACGTGTATGAACGCCTACTATGAGCCAGGCTGTGGGGATACCAAGATGAGTTTAGGCAGACTCTGCCTTCAGAGAATCGAATACGATTCGGTCAGAACTAGAGGCACAAATGAGGGACCCTTAACTCTGTCTGTTCAGGGAAAGCTTTTAGGAGAGGATGTCTGATCTTAGTCTTTTTTTTTTTTTTTTTTTTTTTTGAGACAGAGTCTTGCTCTGTCGCCTGGGCTAGAGTGCAGTGGCATCATCATAGCTCACTGCAACCTCAAACTCCTGAGCTTAAGGGATCCCCCTGCGTCCCCAGTAGCTAGGACTACAGGCCCGCACCCCCCCCCCCCCCCCGCGCCTGGCTAATTTTTTCTATTTTTAGTAGACAGGGTCTTGCTCTTGCTCAGGTTGGTCTCCAGCTCCTCAGACCAAGTGATCCTCCCTGCCCCCCCTCCGCCCCGCCCCTACCTCCCAGAGTGCTAGGATTACAGGTGCGAGCCACCGTGATCTTGGTTTTAAAGGGCAAATCAGCAAAGGTAGAAAGGTTGATAGGATGTTCCAGGAAGAGGATGGGGTGGGACTCACAGGCTCTCCCTAGTGGCTTCTTCCTTCTACATACCCCAGTATCATAGTGTCCTAAAAGATCTTGGTTCTTCTAGCTCATTTATTATTCTAGACTGGAGGAAGCACATGACTGTGTAGTTGGGAGAGTGACACTGGGGACTTTTACATAGATAGGCATATCTTACTACCTGAACTCTTGCTAAGCCTCATTTGAAACTCATTTGGGCAACCTGTTATCCTTTGCCATCTAAACTCAGGAACCAAATGGATTCAGATGGGAGGGATACTACAGGTGTGTCTTATATTTTAGGGAGAAGCCCATCGGTTTCCATCCGTAGCTGAGACCCAAGAACAATGACCATCAGCAGTGCTCCCCAGGGGACCTCCAGGTTTAGCAAGCCTGAGGACTCACAGAAACTGACCTGATAACACTACAGGATTTTATTTTTTATATTTTTACCTACAGGATTGTAGAATTCTCAAAAACGAAATTGATAGCCAAGAAAGAATAAAGCTGCAGAAAGTTACAAACCTGAAACATGAGAACTATGGCTCATTCAAACAACACAGCGATTCTGTCTCTTTGGCAATCTCCAGGCCCACCTCCACCAGGGAATGGATTGCTAAGGCTATAGACTCTATAAGGGTTTCCTTCCCAAAACTTCTCTACCTAGAGATGGTCTTAAAGCCCACCAGACAAGGGCAGTCCACCCAGGAGACAGAATCTGGGGTAGCCAGAAAGGATGGCCAAGGAACACATTCTGCCACTAAAGAAATGAGTGAAACTGAAACTATGAATTTGAAATTAAAAAAAGAAAAAGAAATGAGTGAAACTGAAACTATGAATTTGAAATTAAAAGAAAAAGAAATGAGTAAGACTGATGAATAAGATTCACTAATCCTGTAATTTCATTTACCACATTCCAGTAGGATATGGTTATGTTCTGGACTGGTAAACCGGTGCTGGTTTGGAGATTTAGAGATTTCCTCTAAATCATGTTCATTTTTAATAATTTTTATCTTTTTTGTTTGTTTGTTTTTTTGAGACAGAGTCTTGTTCTGTTGCCCAGGCAAGAGTGCCCATGGCATCAGCCTAGCACACAGCAACCTCAAACTCCTGGGCTCAAGTGATCCTCCTGCCTCAGCCTTCCTAGTAGCTGGGACTCCAGGCACTCGCCACTGCGCCCAGCTAATTTTTTTTTTTTTCTATATTTAGTAGAGAGTGTGTGTGTATCCTTTCCAGTGAGGAAAACAAGAGTTTTCTCTGGGACATATTCAGTTTGAGAAAATCCCAGACATGGAAGAAGTTGGTTATAGCAGTCTGGAGTTTGGGGAGGAGGTCAGGATGGAACTTCATCTCTTGTGCCTCCTCATCTTACAGCCCATCTATGTTCTAATTGAATGAAATATTCATTTCATATGCTTGCCACATAGGATGTTTTATGGCTTGATGCCTTAGTTCATGTCATCCTCTTCCTGGAAAGGAGTTTTCTGGGGTTTGGGGGGGATTTTTTTTGTTCTTTTTGAGACAAGGTCTCTCTCTGTCACCCAGGCTGGAGCGCAGTGGTGCAATCATAGCTCACTGCAACCTTGAACTCCTGGACTCAAGGGATCCTCCTGCCTCAGCCTCTCGAGTAGCTGGGACAATAGGCGTGCGCCACCATATCCGGCTAATTTTCTACTTTTGTAGAGAGAGGTTCTCACTATGTTGCTCAGGCTGGTCTCAAACTCCTGGCCTCAAGCAATCCTCCTGCCTTGGCCTCCCAGAGTGCTAGGATTATAGGTGTGAGCCACTATGCCCAGCCTGAAAAGGAGATTTTAAACAAGTAGCTAACCATTACAAAATAAGTTAGATCCCATCTCATACTTTATAATAAAATAAATTCCATATTAATTAATATTTCCATTTTTAAATAAATTAAAATTGTAGAAGAAAATAGAGGTAAATGTTTTCTAAGTGTGTCCCTCCTCACCCAGGAATAGAAACCATAAAATAAAAGATGGTTGTAATTTCATCAAATAAAACATTTAAACATCTCTATATCAAAGAACATTATAAACAAAGTTAAATGACCACATATAGGACCAACAAAGGGTTAATACGCTGACTACATAACAAGCTCTTATAAACGAATAAGAAAACAGTGGGTAACTCAATAGAAAAATGGGCTAAGAACATCAGTGCCTTAGAGAAAAGAAATGCAAATGCCACTTTATTTCATATTAAATTCACATCTACATTATGATCCACTTCTCTCTGCACTTTCCTTTGGCTTCATCATCTAACCTAGCCTAGCTGTCCCTTTATGTTTTTAAATCCAGTGGGCTCCCTGGCAGCCTTTCACCTTTGTTTCTCAAATCCTTCTCTAGGTTCTTATGCACAGCCTCTCCTTTCCAGCCTGGCTGGTTTACCATCTCTGCTTAGACCTCAGGGCCTTTTCCCACGTGGCAGGCCCATCTGCAACATCCCTCGCATTCATCTGCGAGTTGTACCAGGTCAAGGCCCATGCCCTTGACAACACTCCTTGCCACAAGGAGCACTTCCTTCTCTACCTCCCTAATAACATTAATTGGATTTCCCACTCACTTGGTAGTTGTATTACTTTGTGGCATTTATTCTGCTATTTTATTTTCCTAATTGCTATTTGGTCTCCTTGTTTATTTTGTAAGCTGCTTGCAGGCTCCAGTTCTCTCATATTTCTTTTTTTTTTTTGAGACAGAGTCTCACTCTGTTGCCCGAGCTAGAGTGCTGTGGCGTCAGCCTAGCTCACAGCAACCTCAAACTCCTGGGCTCAAGCGATCCTCCTGCCTCAGCCTCCCGAGTAGCTGGGACTACGGGCATGCGCCACCATGCCTGGCTAATTTTTTCTACATATATTTTTAGTTGTCCAGCTAATTTCTTTCTATTTTTAGTAAAGATGGGGTCTTGCTCTTGCTCAGGCTGGTCTCAAACTCCTGACCTCAAGCCATCCTCCCGCCTCAGCCTCCCAGAGTGCTGGGATTACAGGCGTGAGCCACTGCTCCCGGCCTCACATTTCTTCATATCCTCTGCTTTGCTGTTCAGTACAGTAGCCACTCACCACATGTGCCTGTAGAGCACTTAAAATGTGGCTTTTCCAGTGGAGACCCCGCTATAAGCACAAGACACACTGGAGTTCAAAGACTCAGTACAAAAGAATAAGTTATAATTTTTACATTGACTAAATGCTGAAAGGATATAGTGTTCTTGGATATATTTGCTTATATAAAGCGAGTATTAAAATTGGTTTCACCTGTTTCTTTTTTTTGCTTTTTTTTTTAAATTTTTTATTTATCTTTTTTTTGAGACAGGGTCACCCAGGTGAGAGAACAATTGATATGGAGGCGGGATATTAGGCAAGGGAACACAGGTGGCACTGAAAGAGCTCAGGTGTCGGAAACATTAGGAACAAAATTAGGGTTATAGATCAATGAAGACAAAAGCTGTGGGCGAGCTGCAGCACCCATTGTAGATAGACCTTGCCGGCTCCGGCTTGGGGGAAGTCCCATGGGCCCCGCGTGCGCCGCGTGCGCCGATGGAGGGTAAGAGTGTCCGCAAATGAGCCTGACTCCATTATAGCATCATTACCATAGATTAGCCTTGCAGCTTCCCGGTCCTCCTTTCCCCGCCCATGGGCTTTGAAAGCCACTACACATCCGGGCCTGAACTAATAAAGTAAAACACTCCCCCGCCCAACTGATGGGAGGAGATAACTTTCCCATTGGCCAGGGGACTGCAATCCAAGAATGAGGAAGTCAGGAGAAAGAAAAGGAGACCCCAGGGCCACTGTCTGCTGGGACTTGTTCCTGTTCCTGTCCGCTTTTGGAGTGTATCATCTCTTGCTAATCTTTCTTGACACGCCCCCCGCCACCATGTCTGGAGGTATACTTGCTTGATAAATTTCTTTCACTGCGCTTTACTGCTTTGGTGTTCGGTTGCAATTCTTTGTGTTCTAGCACAAGGACGGGGGACAGTCACTCTCCAGTAACAATGTGATCATAACTCACTGTAGCCTGTAACTCCTGGGCTCAAGCCATCCTCCCGCCTCAGCCTCCCAAAGCACTGGGATTACAGGCGTGAGCCACCGTGCCTGGCCTCTTTTTTTGCTTTTTAAATGAGGCTTCTAAAAAATTTTCAGTGACACCTGTAGCTCACATTTGTGGCTCGCTTTATGTTTCTGTTGGACAGCGCTGGTCTAGAGCACCCAACAGTGACTCGCACGCAAGAAGTGCTCCCAAATCCTGGGTGGTTTGAGATGAATGAAAAAACAAAAAAAGCCCATTTCATCTGAGCAGTTTTCACTCTATCTCACTCCTTTTTCTTGGTTGGTGGGGAGCAAGGTGCTACTAATTTGTATCCTCACTAGGCGGGACCCAAATCCAAGAAACAAATTAATTAAAGAAACTCATATGAATGTGAAATAAATGCTAGCTCCAATGCAGTCTTCTAACTTTGTAAAATGAAAGACCTGATTTAGAAAGAGGAAAACTGAAAGAGAGAGGGAGAGAAAGAACAAGAGATCTGAATAACAAACGGGACTTTTAGGAACCTATTAAGTAGTTAACCTCATCTAGATTTAAAACTTTTGCCATTAAAGCCTGGGTAGGGTAGTGTAGCATTTTGGGAGGCCAAAGGAAGAGGATAGCTTAAGCCCAGGAATTAGAGACCAGCCTGAGCAATACTGCAAGTCAAAATACAATAGAAAAGTAGAAAAATTAGCTGGGTGAGGTGGCTCGCACCTGTAGTCCTAACTGCTGGGGAGCAAGGCTAAGGCAGAGGATCCCTTGAGCACAGGAGTTCAAGGTTGCAGTGAGCTATGATGATGCTGCTGCACCCTAGCTCGGGCAACACAGAGACCCTGCCTCAAAAAATAATAATAAATAAAAAATAAAACTTTCTTCATTAAATGGTAAAATAAATCTGTTTCAAAACTAAAATTTGAAGATGAAAATAAAAGCTGTTTTCTACTACAGAAAACCAAAGGAATTAAGAAGACAAGCATTTCAGTGGGCAAAAAAAATCTTAAATGGATTGTTTTTTGTTTTTTTTTTGAGACAGAGTCTCACTATCTTGCCTGGGCTAGAGTGTCGTGGCATCAGCCTAGCTCACAGCAACCTCAAACTCCTGGGCTCAAGCGATCCTACTGCCTCAGCCTCCCGAGTAGCTGGGACTACAGGCATGTGCCACCATGCCTGGCTAATTTTTTCTATTTTTAGTTGTTTGGCTAATTTCTTTCTATTTTTAGTAGAGACGGGGGTCTTGCTCTTGCTCAGGCTGGTCTCAAACTCCTGAGCTCAAGCAGTCCTGCCTCAGCCTCCCAGAGTGCTAGGATTACAGGTGTGAGCCACCACGCCCGGCCTTAAATGGATTCTTTTGGCCAAATTAATAGCAAATGAGTTTGAGCAGCTCACCTCTTACTGACACACCGGTGGAGATCTTCCTAACTGCTGGCTTTTTTCTCCCTCTCTCTGCCTCCTTCCTTTTCTTCTTAGTTCTTACCTTGGGTTTCTTTCCTTTCTTCCATTCCTCTCCTTTAAAAAAAAAAAAAAAAAAAACCTATTTCCTACCTTTGTTAGAGTAGGTAGTCAGCGAAGTATGAGCAGGGGAGGAGGGTGGGGCACTTGCTCCTTTCGAGTTTCTCTCTTTCTTGGGCGTGTACTCTCGCATCTGCACGAGCCTTTCCTAAGCCTGTCCCCTTTCATTCAGTAAACTCGCCACTATCACTGGGTTGTGTGCACATCCTGAAATTCCTTTCTGTGACATTAGCAAGAACCTTTACACTGGTGACGCCTTCATATATCTTTCTCACCTAACTAATCAAGACGTTGAATTACATTACTCATGTACTTCTTTAATTCTCCTAGAATTTATTTTTAATATAATATGGCATAGGAATCTAACTTTTTTTTTTTTTTACAAAGAGTTAACAAGAACACTATTTCTTGAATACACCATTGTTTTCTTCTTGATTTGTATTGACAGTAACGATGATTATTATTGAGGACTGGCTATGGGCAAGGCAATGTTTTGAGAGCTTTGCCTATATTTAAATTCCTGGTTATTATTAACAGAAGAAAACAAACTCTGTGAAGTAATTTAAAGAGGTTTATTCTGAGCCAATATGAATGACCATGGGAGGGGTGGGGAGGCATACAAACCCAAGAAGCCTCGAGTGAGTGGTCCCAAGGTGGTCAGATGACAGTTTGGTTTCATACATTTCAGGGAGGCAGAAGTTACAGGCAAAGACATACATCAGTACCTCGAGGGTATCCGAGGGTATACATTCGTTCGGCCCCAAAGGGCGGGTTACCTTGAAGTGAGGGGTGGGGAGGTGCTTACAAGCCTTAGGTGGATTTAGAGATTCTTTAATTTGCAACTGGTTAAAGGAATAAAGCTTTGTGTAAAAACTTGGAGTTAGCAGAAGAGATGACTGGGTCAAAATGACCTGTTTAGCAAGGTAGATGGCCTACAGGTTTGACCCTTAACTGGCATTGCTTTAGGCCTTGTTTATAATTTGGTCTCTTATTGCCACAAAGAGTCTGTTTTGTCAGTCCTATGATCTCTATTTGAACATTAATGCTGGTCAGATGTGTCTCAACTCCAAAAGGGAGGGGTTGTGAGGCCTGTCCGACCTCCCTTCCTTCCAGTTGTGGCCAGGAACTCAATTTTAAGGTTTTTTTGGGGTCTCCTTGGCCAAGAGGGGGTCCATTCAGTCACTGAGGAGCTTAGGATTTTATTTTTAGTTTACATTGTGTTTCTTGAATACAGGTTTTCCTCACTTTTAGGCATTTTTATGATTCATTAATTTTTTTATTAGCCCATTAGAAAACAGAAAGTTGATTTTCTACTTGTATCCTTGATTTTTTTGTCTCCCTGGAAATTGAGAATTTTCTACTATAAGACTGGAGGAGGAGTTAGTGAGACCAAGAAATTCCACTTTTCCGTCTCTCACCAGGGATGTCACTTATAGGTGTCTTTCAGGTTGCAGAAAAGATGGAAAAAAGGACGTGTGCACTCTGCCCCAAAGGTGTCGAGTATAGTGTCCTGTACTTTGCTCAAGCAGAGAATATAGCTGCTCATGAAAATTGTTTGGTAAGTTACTTGAAAACTTACTTGAATGTACATAAGTACTTCTAGGGTAGAACATACCAGAATAGATAAATGGTGCTTTGAATACAAAGAATAACAAGTTAACCATGGTTTGAGCTTTTAAGTGAGGATTTGGGGAGCTTATTTTTCTAACTTTGAACTGTTTCAGACCTTATCATTTTAGGATTACTTTTAATTTTATTTATAACTGGTCAAACACACAAAGAAAAAGAACTATGGTGAAGAACCTTCTTTAAAAGTATTTTAATGAAATATTTCATATATTGCAGACAGCCATAGACCTTCTAGCCAGATATAATTTCTATCAAACTCTACAGATTTTTGAGATTTATCAATGTTGGTGAACATAGCTCTAAGTTTTTCATTTTAAATATATTATAGTGTTTCATTTCATGACTATAACACCATTTAAATATTCTTCTGTGAGTAGACATTTTTTCCAGTATTTTCTTTTCTATGACTAACACGTTGTCATGAACATTCCTGTCTAGGTATCCTTATATATGTGAGAACTTCTCTGGTCTAGGGTATAGCTAAGAGCAGAATTGCTGGGGCCAAGGGGGGAGCATTTTGCACTTCACTAAATTTGCCAAATTGTTCTCCAAAGAGATTATGCCAACTTTGACTTCCACTAAACTTGTTTCAGAGTATGTTTCTCTTCATCTTTGCCAACATTTGATATTATGAGATTTTAATTTTTTCCTCTCTCATAGGTGTGAAACCGTATCTTATTTTCATTTGCATTTCCCTGGTTCCTGGTGGGGTTGCATATCATTTGATGCGCTTATGCACCATTTGGTTTCTGCTTCTGAGAATGGTGTGTTCATAGGCTTTACTTTATCTTTGAGACTTTTTTTTTTTGCTTATATGTATTTATTTATATAGAAATAGATCCTATTGCTTTATTACGTATGTTGGCTTTTAATTATACTTACCGTGTTTTCTGTCAGACAGACGTTTAAAATACTGTAGTTAAATTCATTATTATTTTCCTTTATCATTTGGGGTTTTTTCCCCCTAAGAAATTCTTTTCTGTACTAAGATTCTACCTTTTTCCCCCCAAGTTTTAAAATTTTGCTTTTCTCATTTAGTTTCTTAATCCAACTGGAATTTTACTATTGTAAAGTAGAAATCTAATTTTATTTTACCACATGGTTAACAACTTTCCCCAGCTCTATTTATTGAATAATCTATCCTTTCCTTTGGATTTGTAGTTATAATTACTAAGAATTTTTAATAATAATAATGATAGCTATTATTATTATTTGGTGTTCACTGTGTGCAAGGTAATGTTCTGGGAGCCTTACCTACATTAAACTATTAATCCTCACAGCAACCCTAACAGGTAGGTACTGTTACTATTCTCAAACTAAAGATAAAACCACTGAGGCATGGAGAGACCTTTCCCAAGGTCCCATGGCTAGTAAGTGACTGAGCAAGGATCCTCACCCAGGTAGTCTAGTTCTAGAACCCTCAAGCTTTAGACCTAAAGTGCTGATAATATCATCTGTCATGTGCATGTGGATCTGTTTCTGGTTTCCTGTCCCTGTGCTGGTATAACAAACACTGTCTTAATTACAGTCAGCCCTCCACATCTGCTGATTCAGCCAACCGCAGATCGAAAATATTTGGGGGAAAAACACACTAAAAAATAACAACACAACAATTTTTAAATCACAAATTTTTTAAAAACATAACAACAATTTACATAGCATTTACATTGCATTAGATAAGTAATCTAGAGATGATTTAATGTACAGATCCTCCTCGACTTAGGATGAAGTTATGTCCCCATAAACCCATTGTAAGTTGAAAATACCATAAATTGAAAATGCGGCCGGGCGCGGTGGCTCACGCCTGTAATCCTAGCACTCTGGGAGGCCGAGGTGGGCGGATCGTTTGAGCTCAGGAGTTCGAGACCAGCCTGAGCAAGAGCGAGACCCCACCTCTACTAAAAATAGAAAGAAATTATATGGACAGCTAAAAATATATATAGAAAAAAAAAAAAAATTAGCCGGGCATGGTGGCGCATGCCTGTAGTCCCAGCTACTCGGGAGGCTGAGACAGGAGGATCGCTTGAGCTCAGGAGTTTGAGGTTGCTGTGAGCTAGGCTGACGCCACGGCACTCACTCTAGCCTGGGCAACAGAGTGAGACTCTGTCTCAAAAAAAAAAAAGAAAATGCATCTAATACACCTAACTTACCAAACATCATAGCTTTGCCTCACCTACCTTAAACATGCCCAAAACATTAGGTAAAATCATCTAACACAAAGCCTATTTTATAATAAAATGTTGAATATCTCATGTAATTTATTGAATACTGTCCTGAGTGAAAAACAGAATGGTTGTATGAGTGCGTGAAGTACAGTTTCTGCAGATTTTTCTACCACCGTAAAGTCAAAAAAATCCTAAGTTGAACCATTGTATATTGGGGACCGTCTGTGTACAGGGGGAGGTGTGTAGGTTATATGCAAATACTATGCTATTTCATATGTAAGGGACTCTGAGCATTGGATTTTGGCAGGGGTTCCTGGATCCAGTTCCACAAAGATACTGAAGGACAACTACGCTATGGCTTTAGAATAAGCCTTGGTTATTGTTTTGGTGCTTTGAATTTTGGGATCAGTTTTTCAGACTTCACAAAAATTCAATTTAATTTGTAGATGAATTGGAAAAAATAGACACCCTCATGATATGTGAGTCAATAATTTTTTTTTTCTCTGTAGTGGTCTAGAACTTTGGATTAGGCCTGCTGGGTTTGTTTTTTGTTCTGTTCTATTACTTTTTTCTAATACCTTTTTAAATGAGCTATTATCTAGGTATTTAAACTCTGTTGATTTTTATTTACCTCATCCAGCAATCTTCCCTTAGTTCTAAAAGTCTCTAGATGTATCTGGATATTGTATCTGGACAATTCTCATCTGTGAATAAAGGCAATTTTATTTATTTACCTTTAATTTGGGGGCCTCTTAATTTCTTTTCCTTGTTTTATTGCATTTCTAAAACATTCTATCATAGTGGTGATTAGAAGCAGTTAAAGTAGGGAGCCCTGTCTTGTTTCAGATATCAATGGGATGCTTCTAAGGTCTTACCAATAAATTTCTGTATGCTTTAGGTTTTTAATGATTTCATTTTATTAAAATAAGGAAGTTACCTTTTATCTCTAGTTTGCTAAAAATTAGAGTATTGAATATTATGAAATGCTTGTTCTGCATCTATTGAAATGATCTTCTGGGTTCTTTCTCTGTCTTTCTGTGGCTGCAAACAGGGCTGGATACTTTATTTCATTTTACTTTTTATGTACATAATTTGATAGTTTTTTAAAATCTCAAACTTACAGAAAAGTTGCACATATAGTGCAAAGAACTTTCTTTTTTTCTGACCAGAACCATTTTAAATTAAATGATTTGTCATCTCTCCTGAATACTTTGTGTGTATTTTATACATACAAAGACATGCTCTTACATAATCACAAAATAACCATCACAATTAGGAAATTAATGTTATTACATTATTACCACCTAATCTTCAAACTACTCCAGTTTCACCTGTTGTGCTAATAACATCCTTTATAACAAACGATTCCAGTTCATGGGTTGCATTTAGTTTTCATATCTCAGGTTTTTCCCTTTTTAATGTTAGTAATGTGTGAGATACTTATATTTTTTTCTGCTGTTAAACCATTCTGAAATTAACACTATTTGATCATGATATTTTATTCCAGTGTACTTCTGATGTTGATTTGCTACTATTTGTAGCTAATTTTATTGGTATAATTTGCATAAAACAAAATACACCCATTTTAAGTGTCCAGTTTGAAAAGTTTTGAGACATGTACACACCCATGTAACCACGACTGCGATCAAGCTATAGAACATTGCCATTACCTCGGAAGATTCCCTCATGCCTTTTGCCATTAATCCTTCCTACCCCAAGTCCCTATAGATTGGCCTTATCAGGCTGGGTGTGGTAGCACATACCTGTAGTTCCAGCTACTCGAGAGGCTGAGGCAGGAGGATCGCTTGAGCCCGGGAGTTTGAGACTGCAGTGAGTTATAATGATGCCACTGCACTCCAGCTTGAGCAACAGAGTGAGACTCTGTCTCAAAAAAAAAAAAAAAATTAGTCTATCTTTTCTCAAATTTCATATGAAAGGAATCCTGCAATATGTACTCGTTTCTGTCTGGCTTTGTTTCTCAGCACAGTGTTTTGGAGATTCGTCCATGATGTTGTCTGTGTGTGTGTATTTCGTTCCGTTTATTTCTTCATGGTATTCAATTGAATGGATATATCACAATTTGTTTTTCTATTCACCTTTGATAGACATATGTGTTATTTCCAGTTTAGGGCCATTATGATAAAATCTGCTATGAATATATGTTTTTGAGTTTTTGTGTGGACATAGGCTTTTATTTCTCTTGGGTGAATACCTAGAAGTACAATTGCTAGGTCATGAAGTAAGTATATAGTAACTTTAAAATTGATTGTGTCATTTTACACTTCTGCCAAAAATATGGCAGAGTTTCATTTGCTCCACATCCTCAACAACACTTGGTATTTTCAGTCTTTTTATTTTGGGCCAGTCTAGTGTATATATTGGTATCTCGTGTCTTAGTTTGCCTGAGGGTTGATGATATTGAGCGTCTTGTTGTGTATTTATTTGCCATTCATAAACCTTCTGTTATGAAGTGTCCGTTCAAATTTTTTGCCCACTTTTAATTGAATTGCTTGTCTTATTATTGAGCTGTAAGTTTTTTCTATATTCTGATAGAAGTCTTTTGTCAGATATATGTATTGTGAATATTTTCTCCCAATCTCTGGCTTGCCTTTCTTTCTTAGCGATGGCTTTCAAAGAGCAAACAATTTTTATAGTGAAGTCCAACTTATTAGCTTTTTCTTTATGGTTTCTGCTTTCATAAGAAATTTTTGCCTGTACCAATGTCACAAAAATTTTCTCTTTCACGCCCTTTGTTATCTGAATTATGTGTAACATTGATCTTTAATTCAGAAGGGAGGTTGGATTCTTTTGGTTTCAAGTAGCACATAGAAACTTGAGCAGGCCTAGATATAAAAGGAGGTTTGGAATAAGGTTGTGGGGCATTTCCTGGCTCCTAAAGGCAGGCATGTAGGTGGGTCTAGGAAACAGGAGCTGGAAAGCCATCAGGAACCCAGAATGGCCTCTCTCTAGCCCTTGTTTTTGCTTTTCTTTCTTTGCAGATTGACTTACTCTGACCATGTGGCTTTGGCTGTTGCTCAGAGCCAACTCCACATTTTCAGGACAGAGAATCAGATTGGCCCAATGTGGCATCAGAGTCCCACCCAGGTCCAGTTAGCCACTGGGGGTCAGGATTACAGAGTATGAAACATGCCTGGGGAGTAGGGTCACTCCCAAAGAAGTGGGGTGGCTTGTGGTCTGCTCATCCACCCCAAAAGGTGGTCACTGTTCTACCCTCAATCCATCTTCCACCCCTGGTGAGAACTTTTTGGTATGATTTTCTGACTTGTGGCTTTCAGTATTACTTTAGTGCATACTTTGGGTTTTTTCCCCAATCTGCAGCTGTATTCTTCAGCACTAGTGGAAAGTGAGGATCATGATGCACGGAATCTTGACAGAAACTTTGATGTGAATTCAGTAAAGAAAGAAATCTACAGAGGAAGGAGGCTGGTGAGTGTCAATGATTTTATTACTCCTACAGGATGAACAGACCCCCCAGGGATGCATTCGAAAGAAAGTCTATTTGATTGATAAACCAGTCATAGAGAAGCGTCTTGGAGAGCTGAAAGAAGTAGGACCCATATTGGAAACTTAGATTCAACTGAAAATTTAATATTTTAAAATAAACTACTATACTCTTCATCAGTAAAGTAGTTAAGAGTTAGGATGCTTTTGGCTGTAAGTAGAGAAAAGCCCAACTCAAACTGGCTTTAACAAAGAGGATGCTTATTTTCTCACTTACTGAGGGAAAACATCCACTTCAAAGTTGCTTGCTTCAGTGGCTCCATGATGTCATCAGGGGCCCAGGTTCTCCCTCTGTGCCCTCCTGTCCCCAGCATGAGCTGGTCCCCTGTGGTCACAGGGCAGCTGCAGGCAGAACCTAGAGCACCAGGCTTTCTTGTTCACATGTAGTGGAACATAAAGGTCACCCCCATGCGTGGAGCCAGAGCCCTTCGGAAAGTTTAATCAGGTTGCACCCCTCTTTCTGCGCCAGTTGGTGGGGGTGGCCGTAACTAATCAGAATCTGCCCTTGGAACCGGGTCAGCACCCCCTGGGTCATGAGGGGGATATCCGGGAAGGAAGGAGTGCTGAGGAGCTATCCTGCTGGGTCCATTGCCATCCACTTCCTCTGGGAAAGGCCCTTCTCAGCTCAGCAAACAGGACAGCAAGTGTGAGCACCTCACACTGTGACCACAACCACAGTGAGGTTAATGACTAGGGACAAACATTCATTTAGTCCTTGCAAGGTGGCAGTGTCCTGTGGTAGGTGTTACACACATCGCTCTACGTGAACTTCCTGCTGTGGGTGTAATGATTCATTTTATGAATAGAAGAAATAGTCCAGAGTGAAAGGGAACAGTCCAGATGGAATGCTGCAATTAGGCTCTCTCAGGCAGTGGACACAATACTGCAGGAAGAAAGTCATAAAAATGGAGTCTGTGGCCCCTGCCCCAGACGTCTGCACTGTCCTAGGAATTGGCAAGACTGGCCACCGCCATCACTAGTACTGACAGGGCAGCAGCCCCAGGACTTGGGTGTGGTAAGATGGGTGAGCGGGGAGCCCCTCTGATTAGAAAGCATCAGACAGGCCTCAACTGAAAGATGACTTTGGTTGCTCTTTGTTAAGTGGATCTGAGTGAGGACACGTAGAGCTCAGGAAAGCCCCATTCGATTCCAGTAGTTGTTCACACAGGAAGAGGTGCAGGCTGAGGAATGAGCGGGGTTGACCGACAGGAGGCATAATATTCAGAAAGAAGCAGGTGCCCCGGAGAGTTTGCGCCGACTTTGGGATGCAGATTTCCCTACTGGGAAGACTGGGGTGGGTTGGCAGTGGAGGAGAGAGGAGGAAAAAGTCACCTGAAGTGATAGTCCCCCACTCACTAACAAGGACCCCTGGGAATATGCGGGCAGGCACACCGAGCCCACCCATGCGGGAGGCAGGCCGGTGCGGGGAGGGGTTCACTTCAGCGGGGCACGAGCTCAGAGGGGCACAAGGCCGCAGGCTCCTCCCGCAGCCGCAGCCGGGGCTCAGGAAGCCTTCCTAGTGGGGTGGGAGGTGACAGGAAGATGGCGAAGGGGGATTCCAGAGAGGGAACGGGAGGTGCAGCAGTGTGGAAGGCCAGAATGATCAGGGCACGTTCCCATGCTGTGAGCGCACGACCCCACGGGACGCGCGTACTGGCTGCCCGGGCTTCCCCAGGGAGCGCCAGAAGCCACGAAGCCGCTCCCTTAGATGATGAGTCGACTCCGGGTTTTCCCTAGCACAAGTGATGCTGCCAGAACGCCTTTGTGCTTATATCCTGTGTCCTTGTTTGAGGCTGGCAGAGAAGTTTTACCTTGCATTTCGCTGGTCGCTGAAGAGGCTGGACATTATTTCTCTTCAGGCGGCTCCCATGGTCCCAGCTCCAGCAGTTCTTCAGAGATCCCGGTACCCAGGGGTCCCACCACACGGCTGCTGCCCCCCACTGCAAAGCCCCCGGCCTCCCCTCCCCCCACCCACACGCACCGTCTCCTGGCACCTGGCACAGCCCCGCCCGGGAGTTGAACCCTCCGGTCTGCGGTGGGCACTGGCACTGGAGCAGGTGCACAATTGGGAAAAACCCACAGCTGTGCTGCCCCATCTTAGATTGGTGGCCACAAACCTCAGAAGGGCCTTCAGCACTTCCCTTGTACGTTTGCTTCACCTCCACCCTCGCGTTTGCTATTTCACATCCTCTTCTCTCTCTTTAGAACCTCTCCCAACCCCAAGTTGACTGTGCCTGATTGTCACTGAGAAAATGGAAACAATTAGACAGGAACTGCCCTCACCCCATGCTTCTGCCCACCCAGCTCTGTCCCCTGACTCTCTGACCTCCCTCAACCCTCCCCGTGGGCTGTGGAGCCCTCCCCTGAAGGAACAGGCCCTTGCATTTCCCTCCACCCCCTTCACACCAGTGTCTCCCTTTCTATGGGCGTGTCCCCCTCAGCATATAAACATGATCCATGGTCCTGTCATCTTAAAAAAGAAATCCTTATACACAAGAAACTGGTCAAACACACTGTCACTTCTCTGTCCTTATTTAACCCTTCAGCAGTGCTCATCATACAGTTGTCCATGCCCTGCACCTTGAAGCACTTTCTTCTTTTGGCTTCCTTGACACACACTCCCAGCGTCCCCTACCTTTCTGGCCGTTTCTTACCAGGTGCCTGGCTGCTTTCTCCTCTGCTCAATCTCTAAAATTTGGAGTGCCCCAAGGCTCTGTCCTGGGCTCCTTCCTGGATCTGAATATCCTTCCTAGGTGGCTCACCCAGTTCCCATGGCTTAAAACTATACACATGCCAAGGCCTCTCAAATCTGTCTCTATCTCCAGCCCTGTCCCCTCCCTAGAATCCCAGACTACCAACCTGATCCATCCACCTGAATATCTGATAGCATCCCTGGCCAAAAAAGAACACAATTCCACCCCCTGTGCACACACATGCACACACACACACACACACACACACACTCCAGCCAAACCTGCTCATCCTTCTTCCCAATAAATGGCACCATTATTATCTATTTGCCCAAGCCAGAAGCCTAAGGATTATCTCTTCCTCGTTGACCTCCCAGCCCAACTCAAGCCCATCAGTGTCCATCTTGCATCCATCCGCCCACTTCCTTCAGTGCCACTACACCAGTACGGTGAAGCCACCAACCCCCCTCTCTCAGTGGTTGCTGAAGAGTACTGACACTCGCCCTGCTGCTCTCCTGCCATCCCTATCCCAGCCCCTTCTCTACCCAGCAGCCCAGCAGCCAGAATGATCTCTTAAAAACATTAATCAGTTTTTGTTTCCCTTGCCCCAAGATAAAATCCCAACTCCTTACCCTGGCTCTAAGCCCTACGTGAGCCAGCCCTTTCTTACTCCTTTGATCTTACCTGAAACTCCCCCTTGCCCACTTCACTGTGCCAGCAACACTGGCTGTCCCTCCTGGTCCTTCTAGTCAGCTGGCCAAGGCTCATTCTTGCCACAAGGACTTAAGGCCCTCAGCCTAGCATGTCTTTCCCCTGCATTTTCACATGCTAGGAGGCCTCGTTGTCATTATTTAGATCTTGGCTTCTGTGTCACCTCCTCAAAGGTGATAACTTACTGACCACCCAGTCTGAGGTAGGGACGCAATGACGCTGTCACTTGGCTTTGTTTTAAATTCTATACAATGCATATATCACTTCGTGAGATGCTTTAAAATGGGCTTTATTTGACCATAGTACATTCTCTCCGCTAGAACGTACACGTCATGCAGGCACGTACCTTCTCTGCTTTGCCCACTTCTGTTTCCCTCATCCTAAGGCCGGGCCTGCCACCTCACAGCTACCACACACTGAATAAATGCCACATTCTTCTACAGTCTTTAAATGAATGAATGTTTATTGGCCACTTGTATTTCTTTTTCTGTGCTTTGCCTGTTACTATTTTTCTGTGGGTTATCAGAATCTGAACACTTTAATAGGCTGCAAACATCTTCTTTCAGTCTTTTCCTTGTCTTTTCATATTTTTTAAATGGTATCTGTCACTATACTAATGGAAGATTAAAATATTTATACAGTCAGATCTGTCGGTCTTTTTCTTTGTGGCTTCTGGGTTTCCTGTCTTCCTCAGAAAGCCTTCTTCACCCTGATACCACGTCTCTTTCTCCTGCATTTCCTAATTTTTTTGAAGAGTTTTTTGTTGTTGTTGTTCTCGTTTTGCTTCATGTAGTTTGAGATTTTAAATAGTAGAATTTATTTGAGAGCGTACTATGAGGTGGGGATCTAATTTTCTTTTTTTCCTAGATGCCCAGCCAGCTGCCCCACCACCACCAAAATTAAATGGCCATTGTTGTATGCACTGATGTGAAATTCCACCTTTGTCATAATCTTTTTTTTTTTTTTTTTTTGAGACAGAGTCTCACTCTGTTGCCCAGGCTAGAGTGAGTGCCGTGGTGTCTGCCTAGCTCACAGCAACCTCAAACTCCTGAGCTCAAGCGATCCTCCTGCCTCAGCCTCCCGAGTAGCTGGGACTACAGGCATGCACCACCATGCCCGGCTAATTTTTTTTATATATATTTTTAGCTGTCCATATAATTTCTTTCTATTTTTAGTAGAGATGGGGTCTCGCTCTTGCTCAGGCTGGTCTCGAACTCCTGAGCTCAAACGATCCGCCCACCTCGGCCTCCCAGAGTGCTAGGATTACAGGCGTGAGCCACCACGCCCGGCCCACCTTTGTCATAATCTTATTTGTCACCTATGTTTGAATTTTCTTTAACTATTTCTATGCTGGCTTGTGCTGCTACTAGGATGTCATGTGAGCATCTCCTGTTGGCAAGGTGACTCCATTGTGCCTCTGGGTCACTCAGCTAGAGTATGATGCCAGCAGCCTCCGCCCTGGCTGTGTGCCCCGTAACCAGTGAGGCTGCCTCGGGCACACACGGTCTGCCCAAGCATCCCCACACCACTGTCGTCTGTAAAATACCAAAAGACCGGGTAGATAGATAAAAGCAAGGGATCAAATAAATTGAACTAAGAAAAAAAAGGTTGTTACTCAAGAGGGTTTTTGTTTGTTTGGTTGGTTGGGTTTTTTTTTTTTGGTTTTTGCCTTACTGCATAGATTCCAAAGAGGCTTCCCTGACTTTAGCTCACGTAACTCTGTAAGAAAGGTGCTGTTGCCCTAGGGAGGAATCAGTCTGAGCAAGGAGGAGTCACTGTCTCCAGGTCACACAGCTCTTACTGTCCTAGCCAGCAGCTGCTCCTTGCCCCAGTCTTAGTGTCCCCAACAGTCCCTTTGCCTAGAGCTGGGTAAGTGTGTAGCTCTGCTTTTTAGAAATCTCTTTTTAAAAGAAAGAAAGAGGTTGTTTTTGAAACAAAAAGCATTCTTTGCTTTTAATCAGATCATTAATCAGATCTGTGCCAAGCATTCTAGTTAGCTGAGGTTTGGCTGAAATCTCCACGTGAACGGACAAACGTAAGAACTATACCTGATGTTTATAGCTGAGGATGGAATTTTGCTAATGACACCCAGGCTGAAAATATAGGGCTGCTGACTTAAATAATAATGACACTTTTAAATTTTAACAAAAATTATGGAAAACAGGTGCTTACTTAGTAAAATCTATTTTTCTGTAGAAATGCTCATATTGTGGTCAAAAAGGAGCCACCGTGGGATGCGACGTAAAAGCTTGTAACAAGTCATACCACTTTTTCTGTGCCAAGGAGGACTACGCAGTTCCACTAAGTGATAAAGCTCAAGGAACTTATAAGTATTGAATAAAACATTTTTAAAACCATATTTGGGGGAGCTGGGGTAAAGAATGGTTACATTATGACAAGGAGGCTTTCGGAACTAATTTCACGTAAATGGTTTTCAAATGAGAACATGGTTTGGGGGACCCCCCAGGTGGGAACCTGACTTCACAAGATCTTCTCTAAATATCATAGGGAGAAAATGATGCAGGGTTTTATTGTTTTTGTTTTTGTGAGATACTGTCACCTCATCGCCCTGGGTAGAGTGCAGTGTCATCATAGCTCACTGCAACCTCCAACTCCTGGGCTCAAGCAACCCTCCTGCCTCAGCCTCCTGAGTAGCTGGGGCTGCAGGCTCAGGCCACTATGCCCAGCTAATTTTTCTATTTTTAGTAGAGAAGGGGTTTCAAACTCCAAACCTCAAGCAGTCCTCCACCTCTGCCTCTCAGAGTGTTAGGATTACAGGCATGAGCCACCACCCCAGCCTGTTTTTGTTTTTGTTTTTTAAAAAATTTCCCTGCATCCTTTTCTTCCTGGTAGAAAGCATGGCTTGTCACAGTGGCAGAGATGGCCTAAAGGGGGAGAGACAAACAGGAAAAGGTCCGTCCTTCTAAAGCCATGGGGTCATCAGCTTCTCCCTCCATTTTGTGTGTGAATAAACAGGATTTCCCACCACCACATGTCACCACCACCATCTTGCCTACAGATAGCTCCTAAATACAACAAAGAAACTATGCAGCAAATACAGCCATTCATCACTCAGGCGTTGAAGAAATGTATTCTGTTTGTATTGCCTTTGGGTTTTAAGTTTTTCCTAATTTCTTTCAATAATTCTTTAGTGTTAATTTGGACCCGATAAGGCAGATTTCAAGTCCAAGAATTATATTTGTTTTATCCAGGGAGAACCCTCGTCTTCTGACAAAAGATTTCAGTGCAGTTAAATGATAGTACAGTTTGTTTGGTCAGAAGATATCAGTAAGCCAGTTAACTGAATTGATTCAGATATCATGTTCAATTGAACAACCCTTTTTGGTGTGTAGATGCAGCCCATGACGTGTCACACAAAGATGAAGGAAAAGGGCCGGGCGCAGTGGCTCACGCCTGTAATCCTAGCACTCTGGGAGGCCAAGGCAGGAGGATCTCCTGAGCTGAGGAGTTATAGACCATCCTGAGCCAGAGCGAGACCCCGTGTCTACTAAAAATAGAAAAATTAGCCGGGCGTCATGGCTTTTGCCTATAGTCCCAGCTACTTGGGAGGCTGAGGCAGGAGGATCCCAGGAGCTTAAGGTTGTAGTGAGCTATGATGCCACCACTGCACTCTAGCCAAGGTGACAGAGTGAGATGGTATCTCAAAAAAAATAAAAATAAAAAAAAATAAAAGATGAAGGAACAAACTGTCTTAGAAACAGTTTTGACCCTCTTAAATTTATGACATGGAATAAAAAGGAGACTGATGATCTGAAGTTGAAGAGCCAGGTTGACACCTCCCATTTTTTGGGGACATGTGCATAGATTCTGCTTGAACGTTTTAAATTTCAGTGAAATATATTTATGTTTTTCAGTCACAATATTCTGGTTTTTTTTTTTGTTTTTTGTTTTTTTTTTTTTTTGAGACAGAGTCTCACTCTGTTGCCCGGGCTAGAGTGAGTGCTGTGGCATCAGCCTAGCTCACAGCAACCTCAAACTCCTGGGCTTAAGCGATCCTACTGTCTCAGCCTCCCGAGTAGCTGGGACTACAGGCATGCGCCACCATGCCCGGCTAATTTTTTGTATATATATATATTTTAGTTGTCCATATAATTTCTTTCTATTTTTAGTAGAGATGGGGTCTCACTCTTGCTCAGGCTGATCTCGAACTCCTGACCTCGAGCGATCCACCCGCCTCGGCCTCCCAGAGTGCTAGGATTACAGGCGTGAGCCACCGCGCCCGGCCGAGTCACAATATTCTGAATAATAAGATTAGTGTGCGGAGAGCATTATTTTTATCAGCACCACGCTCTAACCAACTGAGCTAACCGGCCACCCTAGAGCATTATTTTTAAAAATATTATTTTGGTAAGATTTGTTAAATTCTTAAAATGATTTTTTAAAATTCCATTCAGAGGCTGAATTTTTTTCCCCCTGTTGGGCATATATCCCCAATTTTACCTCAGTGTTCCTGGCACTGTTTTATTTTATTTGTTCATTTATAACCATTTACTTTATGCCAGGCATAGTTCTAAGTGCTTTATAAATTTTTTTTTTTTTGAGACGGAGTCTCGCTCTGTCACCCGAGATACAGTGCAGTGGTGTTGTGATAGCTCACTGCAACCTCAAACTCCTGGGCTCAAGTGATCCTCCTGCCTCAGCCTCCCAGAGTGCTAGGATTACAGGCATGAGCCACTGTGCCTGGCCTGCTTTATAAATGTTAACTCATCTTAATCCTCATAACAGTCCAGTGAGTTAGACACTATTATCTCCATTTTACAGATGAGGGAACTGAGGCCCTGAGACACTTAGTAAGTTGTCCCCTGATCACATAGCTAGTAAGTGGCAGAACTTCAGGGCTCCTAGGTCCTTGCCTTTTGCCACCAATTCATCTTTAGGCCTAGAGGCCATATATTCTGGAATAATATGGGCAAGCCTACTATTAAAAGAAGTTTGCTAAATAGTTTAAAATATGATTTTGAGCAAATTTGATAGGTATTTTGTTGCTTGAGACATTAGAAAGGAAATGTGTAAATACATTAATTTTGCACTACTTTTTATATTTGACTTGCTAAGAAACTCATGGGTTGTTAGAGTCTTGGAATTTCACTTTTATTATTTACCTTCCCGAAGGCTTGTTTTATTTTGACTTTTACAATGACCGTAAACACAATATCAAACAAAAAGGAGTAAATTTCTTGCTACATGTTAAAGTTTGAAAAAAAAAAACATACTGATCACACATTACTAGAACTAATGAATAAGGACTTGATAAAAGTCTTTTTTATCATTGTTTTATCAAGGAACAGGTGAACTTTTATGCATTTTTTAATTGAATTTAAACATTCCGAGTGCCTATCATACACAGACACCCTGAGATACGAAGAGGAGGCCGAGTGTGGTGGCTCACACCTGTAAGCCCTGCACTTTGGGAGGCTGAGGCAGGAGGATCGCTTGAGGCCAGAAGTTGGAGACCAGCCTGGGAAACATAGTGAGCCTTCATCTCCACCAAAAAAAAAAAAAAAAAATTAGGCTGGCTTGGTGGTGCACAACTATAGTCCCAGCTACTCAGGAGGGTGAGGTGGGAGCATCACTTGAGCCCAGGAGTTTGAGGTTGCAGTGAGCTATGATCACACCACTGCACTCCAGCCTGGGTGGCAGAGCTAAAAACAAAAAGGGCGGAGGAGGATAAGATACAGACAGAACCTCAGAGAGGTTATCTCCTGGTGGGAAAACAAGAAAGGTCAGTGCTAGCTAGAAGTACAGGCCATGGCAGGAGCAGGAGGGGGGTTGCATGAAAGGAGCTTGGCCTTGAGAGTTGTCGACACTGGGGAATGGTGGGGACATGGGGATTCATCCTCATATTTTCTACACTGTCAATATGGTTGAAAAATTTAAGTACTTGGCAAATGAAAGTGCTCAGAGATACAAAATCCAAAGGGGGAGAATAATTTTGAATGGGTGTTGCTGGGAAGGCGGCATGGAGGTGGGAAGAAACCACACCTTCCGCTAGGCAAGGCGGGGTCTGTGTCAGGGAGTCAGCACTATGCAGAAAGGAAGGGAGGTGAGCTCGGGCTGGGGAGGAAGAAAGGCTGGAAAGAAAATGGGACTTGAGTAGTTTCTTAAAATTCACTCCATTTCTTCTTCATCATAGCCTGCTATACTAACTTTTTTCTCTTGGAGGACACTAATCAATTCTAGTTTCCTTGTAGGTCAAATCTAAGACCTGGAGGAGACACTTGTTGATTCTGAGAACTACTTGTCCCCAAATTAATGCATGCAATTTTGTGGTGCTGATTTGAAAATCAGTAGAAATTTGTGTAGTCAGGTGGAAATTTGCCTGCCTTAGAAGATGCTGGATCTTTAGGTATCTCTATACAGTAAAATCCCACTGACTACTGTATATGAACTAGTATTGCTCAAGACAATTTAATCAGCACTCACTCCGTCAGAGAATGTCAGGATCTCCTTGAGGCTCAGAGGGCAGAGAACCATCCATCTGCACTTGATGTGGGTCACTAATTTTATACAGGCTGCTTAAACAGCACTTTTTAAATACATAAATAAATAAGGTGAAGCCATCATGAAAAATAGGTTAGCACCTTTTAAAATCACAATAGACATAATTGGAAAACTATAAATAAAAATATTTTACAGTTCTTTGAAATTGTGTATTTTCAGATTGTTATGCCAAAGACATGCTCCTCCATTACCGGACATCACTTCAAGAGGTAAGTTTCTAAAATTCAGCACTGTGGGTTTAAAGAAAGGTACATTTAGGCATAATGAGGAATAGTCTGATTTAGTAGTCTCATTGAATTAAAAGACAAATTTTTGAGTTAAAATTTTACATACCTATAAAACTGTCAGTTTCTTTGTTTACCATGTAATTGGCTGATTTTTCTTCTTGGTCAAGGAAACCTATTCTCTCTAGGCCATTCTCTGGTATCTTTCATCCTCGCTGCACTCACAGGACCAAACTAAGACACTGTAAAAAGCATTGACTTTTGTGACTGCTTCTCTTCTAGAAGAATATTAGAATTTTTAGTAGATAAAATTAACGAAGTGCTGCACATTCCCTGAATGAAAATTTCCTAAGAATGCATGGTTAGCATTTTAGCTCTAATTAAGGCAAATTGGGCCTGGCTAACTAGAGTTATGGGATGTACATTCATTCATGAGTGGGACAGCAGTGTCTTAGCAGCACTGAATCTGGAATGTTCACCGTGAACTGGAGTCAGGACCTCTTTGGAAAAGACTTAGTTCTGTGTCCTGCCAACTGCACTTTATGGCGGTAAACACCACTCCCTAAACAGCACCTCTACCCTCATTTTTCAGTCACTACCCTTTTAACTCATTAGGAAATTCTATGAAAAATACTGCTTTCCATCAGTATTTATTAACAGGGAAAGAAGACAATCACGTTATTAGGTTAAAAAAGATTATAACACTGTCTAAAATGAATCGTCTCCCGCAAGCAAACTGTTATTTCTTTTGAATGATTCCAAAAATTTTCTGTGTATGTGATCACACCTATTATGCTTTGCTTTTTTCACGTGCTATAGCTTAGAGATACTTCCACATCAGCACAAATGGAATCTACCTCATTTTTAAAAGTCTACATAATATTCCATTGTATAGCTGTGACACAATTGGACTATTCTCTGCTTGATGAACATTTAGGTTATTTCCACCTTTTGCTATTACATTTCATACTATAGTTAACATTGTTCTCTATACATCTTTGTGTCTTTATGTAACATATTAGGAAAACTTCCTATAAATTGGTGGGTCAAAGAATATAAACAATGAAACTCTGGACCAAACTATTGGCTAGTTATCTTCCAAAGAGGCTGTACCAGCAGTACACATTTACCCACATTCTTGCAAACATATATATTAAACAACTTCATCTTTATCAATCTGATAGGTGAAAAATGTTTTATGTTGCATATCTTTATTTATGGGTCAAATTAAGTGCATTCCGTATCTTTTCACCAATTATTTTCTTATGACCCAATTTGTTCATTTTTCTATTCTATGAACCTTCTCCTTAGGGCTCCCCATTTGCCCATTTTTCTATTCGATTATTTATCTTTTTTGCATTAACTTTTAAGATCTTTTTATATTTTAAAAATTAACCCTTTATCATATGTGGTACAAATGCTCAGTCTTAAGTTTGCCATATCTTTTGACTTTATATTAATAATAATTTTTGGCATATAAGAGTTTTATATTTGGCCAGGTGTGCTGGCTCATGCCTGTAATCCTAGCACTTTGGGAGGCTGAGGCGGGAGGATCAGTTGAGGTCAGGAGTTTAAGACCAAACTGAGCAAGAGTGAGATGCCAGCACTATAAAAAATGGAAAAATTAACCGGGAATGGTAGTGTGCACCTGTAGTCCCAGCTACTCAGGAGACTGAGGCAGGAGAATCACTTGAGCCCAGGAGTTTGAGGTTGCACTGAGCTATGATGATGCCACTGCACTCTAGTCCAAGCAACAGAGTGAGACCCTGTCTCAAAAAAAAAAAAAAACCCACAAAAAAGAAAAAAGAATTCTATATTTTATGTAGTTGAACAGTAATCTTTTCCTTTATGGCTTCTAATTTTTACATGATTTATATTTTTAGCTGAGTTCCCAGAAGTGAAAAGGAAAAGAGGAAGGAAGAAATGTCTCCCGACAGACATTCAAATACAGGTAATTTGACTTAATTTTTATAGCTTTAAATTTCTTCATATGGTTCTTATTTAAACCATTCTGAATTTCCAGTGAAATGTACTTTCAAATCATTTGAATGAACAGCATTTGTATAATACACATCTTCATTTGTGTTCTCAGCCCAGATGGAGCTGAGACTGCCCCTGAAGGTGTTTCAGGAAGAATCCCATATTCAGGAAAGTCTTACATAACTTCTAGATGATAGAACCATAATGAGATGAGTATTCATGAGCAGCTGGAAGTTCCAAGCACATAACCTTCAGAAAGTTACATACCCACAGCTCCCATAAAGCATCCTCTGGCATCAAATTAGTGAGAGCATCTGACCCCACAGGGCGCTCAAGGTCTTCCAGTGGGTGGAGGGTACAGTCAGTCATCCTTACAGAGCCAAGCATGTCCCAGCTGCATGGTCCACACCTGATGTAATTTGTAACTCGTATCAATTTCTGGATTATTATATGTAAAGTATATGAAAATATTTTGGGGATTTGAAACAGTTTTTACACATCAGCTCATATAAGCTAAATTCATATGAGCCAGCAACCTTCACCTCTTCCTGTTTACATAAGTGCTCATCAAATGCCTCTTGATGTTTTATTACACAAAACAAAAATACATCTGATGTTTACATCCACGTAAGAATATGGGGCATGATTCTGACCACAGGCATATCATTTAATTATACACAGCAAAAGCCTGGTTGTCATTTCATGCAATATTAAATGCCAATAGTGAAATCAATGTAAAGTAATATTGATTTTCTCTCCTTCTAGGCACTCGAAACAATGGAATTAAATAGATCCATGAGACAAATGAAGGAAGAGCCTGGCAGACACACAGGTTTGCTATAAGTGGTATCTGTACCAAATATGTGCTACATAAAGTACTTACAAACATGTCAACCCATGCCTTTCAAAGGTGCTATCCCACTTTAATCTTTATTCTTCTAGACTTATAGTAACTAAGAAAAGTATAAATCTTTATCATAACTATGCACTGTCATAACCCCAGCATAGCAAAATAATTTGAGTTGGAATCTTTTCTTCAGTATTAAGAAAAAAATACACTCCTTAATAAAGAAGCTGCCAGGCTTGCCTGCGCTCAGAATCCAATGATGTGCCACCCCTCACACTGTGATGCCAGTGACTGCAGTTGTCTGTTCTTTAAGGAAATAGACATTCCACTAACAACGCATAGTAACGGTGACAGGAAAATGGCAGGGGCTGTCATCTCAAAGATTTGAAGCTAAATTTTTAAAAATCCTCTTCATTCATATAGTTATTGTAAAGCAGAGATGTTTTTATTTTCACTTTTCGTAACATTTCATTCATTGTTTCAGCTGGCAAAAAAATGAGGTATGATGCAATTACAGCCAACAGAAAAAGTAAAGGTGCCGTTTTATTTTACTAATTATGCTCCTCCACTGCGGGGGAAGGCCTGAGGAAGGAAGCACGGAGTCATTTATCATCAGCTGCCCTGAGACAGACCATTTCCTCCTAAAAAGTGTTTTTCTTATTCTTAGATGCAATCATGAAAGTTCCTTTCCTTAAGAAATGTAAGGAAGCAGGACTTCTCAATGACTTATTTGAAGAAATATTAGACAAACTTCATTTGATTCAAGAAAGACTCATGGATGAGAAGACTTCAGAAGCAGGTACTGAAATACCAGTATTTCTAAGTATAGAGACTTCTTGTAGACCTAGGTGTGACACAAAACCAAACCAAGAAAAAAAAAAAGACCCATTTCTTTTTTCCTTTCCTTCATCTCATTCTTTAATAAAAATAATTGTACCACATCTACTGTCTTTTATAAATCAACAGGATGTGGGTAATGCAAACCAAGTAATTTTGTCAGAAGTATGCTGATACCCTGAGTCGTGACGTGTTTCCTGAAGCGCAGGCAGGTCGGCCAGTGAGAGCTGAGATTCAGCCGCGCATGTGCCCCCGCCGTCCTGCATGTGTGTCATTAGGATCTGAGAATGGTGTTAACAGCTTTTACTGGACTCAAATTCTATTGCTTGATAAACCAAGTGTCCTTTTTTAATAATGTTAAAGTGTAGAAGAAGGAATTTTAATGTTCTGATTGACGTTTAGTTAAATATGAACTTTTAAAAAAAGTTTTTCTTAAAGAGCTCTTTGGGAAGCTGAAGTTCCATTTATACGTGCAGGTATATAGCTACTTAGCCTTCTTATAACCTACATCATGAGCTTGAAAACTTTATTATAAATAGTCATTTTACCAGGAAAAGCTGAATAGTCTATATTGTAGGTAATGATGTAAAATATGTGCTTATTTGAAAGGGATTATTTTCTATAGGACAAAGCTGAAAAGTAAAATTCAGAGTAAACATTTCCAAAAGCTTTCATTACATTCTTTTATTCGTTTATTATTTTCTCTAGACCAAGCACTTCTCAAACTTGGGTGTGCCCAAGGATCACCGGGAGGGCTTGCGAAAACACAGATAACTGGGCCCCGTCCCACCCCGCCAGGCCCTGACGCCGTAGAAATGCTGGGAATTGACATTTCCCTGGGCGGCGGCGGCTGCGGGCTAGCACTGAAGGGCCACAGTGGACGACTGCTCTCTTTACTGTTCCCTGTTTGGGGTTATTTTCTACCCAAATTACTTAAATTAATACTGAAAATGTTTTTCTCCCTCCAGAGTATGAAGAAATTGGGACTTCACTTTTTGACTGTAGATTGTTTGAAGACACATTTGTACATTTTGAAGCAGGTACGTGAGTTATATAATAACCAAACAGCACAGTTTAGAAATATTTATCATAGATATTGAAATAACATCACAGTATATAGGTGATAAAAATCATTTTGTAAGAATGTTCATTGTCTTATTAAATGAAAGCCCGTTACAAAAGCAGCATGGCCTCGCCACACACAGGAGGAGGCGGTGTACCTCCGCGCACATGCGCACTCAACAGCTGCACCGACGGCGCCGAGACCGTGGGTAGTTGTAGGCGGCCGGATTACAGTGATTTCTTGTGTCTGTTCTTTCAGTGCTGTATTGTAGTTTCCAGATTTTCTACATATACACAAATACTTTTGTAATCAGAAAAAACTCATTAGAAGAGTTAGTAGAAACGAAAAAGCGATTCCAGAATCGGAAAGCGTTCTGGCACGCGCGGGCACAGGCAGGTGGCGCAGCTGCGATAAGCCAGCCCGCCGCTCGCCTCCCTCACGTGGTAAGACATGGAACAATTTCCATCGTCCCAACATTAATCTTCACATCTAATCGCTTATCAGCGGGAGGAGGGTTGTGACAGATTCTAAAAGTTCATCGAAAAAAAAAAAAAGCAAAAAATAGCCAAGGAATTTTTGTAGAAGAAAAAACTGGTCTGAGTTGGGGGAGGGAGACTTCACTTTTATAAAACGTCAACCATTTATTGAGTCTTCCTTTCGGCATTAAGATGTTTTCAAGACAGGCCGAATTGCCCCTTATTTGTGAGTCTGTTCTGACTTCCCTCAAGGCGGCCACAGATCGCCGGGCAGGCTGTGCACAGCCCCACGGAAGCCGGGGGGAGCGGCTCCCCGAAGTTGCACACACAGCGCCCTACACTCTGTTCTTCCCATGGAGATGATCGTCTCTCCAGCAAGCGGTGTTGACACAATAGGTTTTCCCTGTGGAGAAAACATTAGTTCATATCCCTGTACCAACATATACTATCTTTCTCATTTTGGCTTTCTATATTATACACATTTCTGTTTGAATTTTGTATTTTATATATATATATAATCAGCCAAAAAAATTTTTTTTAATCTACTAAACATAGTATCTCTTGTAACGGTCTCTTGAGGGTATCTGCTAATGGAAGTATCTGGGGTTTTTTTGTTTTGTTTTGTTTTGGTTTTAAAGAAGCAGCCTTTAAAATCTTTTTTTCTAAAAAGCTTTAGTTTGTAGGGGACTTTGTGTTTTTCTTTCATGTGAAAGTTACACGTTGGGAACATGTCACGCATCATTACTTGGACGGGCTGGCTGGGAGCATGTACAGTACGATGCAGTGTTTGGGGGACAGCAGGACTCCAGGGGACACTACTTACAAATGCACAAGGACCAACCTAAAAGGCTTAACTTTTGACACCCTAAGTGATAAAGACCTGCTTAATCTAGCCTTAGTAATGTTCCAAGTTAACTACCGGCAGCATTTATTCTGAAGAAAGATTATGTATCTGTGTATTTTAAAACTATTCAATTTTGAGGCTTTTAAAAATTATGCTGCCACTGAGTACTAGTTATTTATAAGGCCTAACTAAAGTAACTTCTTCCTAAGTTTCTACACTAAAAGTCTTCCAATTTCTAAATAAAACCAAAAGCTTTCATGTAACACTAAAAATCGGATGCCCTGTATGGAAGACTTGCCCTTACCCTTGCTAGTCTAGCCCCCTTCTCTCTCCAGCTACCATGTCTCAGCACATGGATGTAGTGCAGCATGAAGGTGATAGTCACTGGTTTTCGTGTTTTTTGCTATTCATTACAGACATTTTGTGCACTGTTTTTAAGTTCTTAAAGATATATATAAGAGACTTGTTCTGCTATAAATGTATACCAAAATCTTAAAGATTTACAGGCCGGGCGCGGTGGCTCACGCCTGTAATCCTAGCACTCTGGGAGGCCGAGGCGGGTGGATCGCTCAAGGTCAGGAGTTCAAGACCAGCTCTGAGCAAGAGCGAGACCCCGTCTCTACTAAAAATAGAAAAAAATTATATGGACAATTAAAAAATATATATATATAGAAAAATTAGCCGGGCATAGTGGCACATGCCTGTAGTCCCAGCTACTCGGGAGGCTGAGGCAGGAGGATCGCTTGAGCCCAGGAGTTTGAGGTTGCTGTGAGCTAGGCTGACGCCACGGCATTCACTCTAGCCTGGGCAACAAAGTGAGACTCTGTCTCAAAAAAAAAAAAAAAAAAAAAAATTTACTGACCAGCTTTATGTGTGATAAATGCTAGAATTCTATCCTGAATTAGAAAAAAGAGGAAGCAAAGGTATAAAAGAACCAGTTTTTGCTCACAAGACTCTAGATTCGGCCGGGCGTGGTGGCTCACGCCTGGAATCCTAGCAGTCTGGGAGGCCGAGGCAGTGGATCGTTTGAGCTCAGGAGTTCAAGACCAGCCTGAGCAAGAGCGAGACCCCATCTCTACTAAAAATAGAAAGAAATTAGCTGGACAACTAAAAACATATATAGAAAAAATTAGCCAGGCATGGTGGTGCATGCCTGTAGTCCCAACTACTTGGGAGGCTGAGGCAGGAGGATCTCTTGAGCCCAGGAGTTTGAGGTTGCTGTGAGCTAGGCTGACGCCACGGCACTCTAGCCTGGGCAACAGAGTGAGACTCTGTCTCAAAAAAAAAAAAAAAAAAAAAAAAAAAAAAAGGTATTGTGTACTCTGTACTTGCAGGTGAAAGCAGCTAGAAATAGTACATTATTTCTAACAAAACTACTGAATAATCTGAAATCACTTTTTCTTTTCATAGAAATAGAGAATAAAATTCGTGAATCTCAAGAAAGGGTGCAGAAGCTAAAGGAAGAAATTGAGCTACTTCAGGACCTAAAACAAACCTTGGGCTCTTTTCAAGAAAATAGAGACCTTGGGTCAAGTTCCACATCCATATCATCCATGTCTTCCTAAGGATTACCATTTCCTAAACCAGACGCCAGGCAAAATGGTGATCAAACTCATAATGAGAGATCTGTGAAAAACCGCATTTTCAGGACTAGGCCTCTTACCTCACCCTGGGCCTGAAATGCAATTCCCACCAGCTCTTACCTCTTCTTGCCAATGGGGTGTTTATTGCCTCCCTCTGTCGTCATCTCACTTCTGCCTGCCCCCTCCATTAAAATGTTTCTCAGATTCTGCTTAAGTTCATTGATCCTGCCTCCTGTCTCTCCCACCCTATGCACTTAAAATCCTGTGGGTGGCCTCTTCCTGGAGCATTCCCTCCCCCCATGGTGATCTAAGTGGATTCCAGTAACATATCAGGTGCTACTGACCCAGGGCCTTTGCAAACATCTTTGCCTACCTGCTTCTCCTGCAGACTTCATTATAAATCTTCTTTTATTCCCTCTGAGAGAACTTTTCCTTCACATCATTTCTCAGTGTAACTGTCTTACATCACACCAATAGAGTACAAGCTCTCTGAGGGCAGAAACTCACCATTCCTGTGTTTTGCTCACTCTCACATTTCCAGCACCTACCATGCTCAATAAACATTTGTGGACAAATGCATGAAATGTTCTTAACTTTTCAGACTAGTTCCACAACAAGACTGTAATGACTGCTAGATATAATAAATTTGAATGTACTACTTTACTTGTTACAAATTTACCTGTCTTCATGTCACAAAGTCTACTTTTTAAAAAATTTCTTTTTCTTACCGCTCAGTTTAAGCAAAAAAATAAAAATTTTTTTAAAAAAAAATTTCTTTTCAGCCTCAGTTATCACATGAGCATTTGTCATCTTCAAAACAAACACCTCAATTTTAAACTGGACTCTCTGAATAAGAACATTGGTGGGAATATCCAAGAAGAAAAAAAAAATTAATAGGTTTTTCTCAACTGAATATACAATTCACATTTTTATGCCCACATTAGCATGCCTGACTCCTGAAAACTTCACATTCACAGTTCTAATTTTTTACCACGGTCCTCTGATTTGCAATAACGCTATATTTCAAAATGGGTTGGAACTGAGTCCCACCATGGTGCCTGGCCTGTCACAGCACCTAAAAACTATTTGTTGAAGGAAAAATATGACAGAGATGAAAAGGAACATTCCATTCCTGCTGTAATGGCAGTCCTGGCCCAAGTCCTTACTACCTAAAGGACAAAATCTAAATCGGTGGTTTTCAAATTTGGCTGCACGTCAGAATCATCTGGGACACTTCAAAAACTACAGAGGCCAAGACTCCATGGAGCCCTCTGAATGAAGATTTCCCCTAGTGTTACTGTCCAACCAGGTTCATTTGCCTGCTGTCCAAGAGGAAGCCAATACACCCAGACAGCAGGGGTTACAGCCGAGAAAGAGTTTAATTCCACACAGTGCTAAACGGGGAGACAGGAGGAGTTTCTCAAATCAGCCGCCCCAGGCATTTGGGAGACAGGGTTTTTAAGGATAGTTTGGTGGGCAAAGGATTAGGCAATTAGGTTTGCTAATTGGTTGAGTACCTGGGTGGGTCAGCCAATCTGCTGGAATGCAGGTTCTTGGGTGGGAGTCACAAGACCAGTTGAGTCAGCTCGTTGGTATGGGCCACCAGCCCGCCTGGGTCAGCCAATCCACTGGAATGCAGGACCTGGAAGATAGCTCAGAAACTACCCTTAGGTTTTGAAAGGGTAATCTTATCTACAGAGAAAGCTAAGAATATTTACCACCACCAGGTATGTGACGCCAGAGTAGCAGACAAGGGGACAATGGCTAATTATCATTATTTCAGCTGGGCCTGTGCCTTATTTTTAGCTAGGCCCTTACCACAGTTCTCACCTTGCAGCCCTTTATTAATTCGTAGGGGTGGTTTCCCTAGTCTCAGTGATCACTGCAGCTTCTGCTCCCTATCCCGATATAACACATCTTACAGCAAAGCTCATCTACTCGTCTTGATGTCATGATCGTCATTCAAAAATCTTTGTCCCCACTTTACTGTCAAATTGAATCTGTTATTCGCAGCAGGTAATTTGGCACAAGGGAGTACTATTCATGCTCCACGTTCAGAAGAGGGACATCAAAGCAGGAAACAAAATTCACTAAGGGAGCTCACACAAATGCGAATGAGTTCACAGACCAGAGAGCAAAACAAAGCTTTGTTCTTAAAATGAGCTCACTGGACACACATGAGAAAACTCAAAGTGGACCACTCTTACATGCCAAAGTCACGTTTCATAACCAGCTGTCCTTTAATAGGATCTTTTCAGGAACAGCGTAATTTTGGGGTCATAAGGTAGGCAAATATTGGCTAACTGCTAAAACAGACTTGAGTCTGTATTTCAGCTATCCCTCTACTGAAGAACTTTAATCAAATTCTTTAATCTATCTGGGAATAATTCTATGGGATAGGGCAAAATATAGACACTAAATAAGAAAATGTATGTGAAGCACAGGGTGCAATGCCTGGCACAATGTGGGAAATAAATGTTATCTCTCACACAATCCCCTTGCCAACATTTCCTGGCTTATTTTCTCCATTCTAACCAAACAAACTTGCTTATGGTAAGTTCTGGAAGGCTCATCAGCCCCCACCTCTAAGCCTTTGCTTGTGCCCATTGTTTTGGAGATGAGCTAAGAGAACACTTTGTGTTTCCCCCTGTACTGCACAAGCATAATCTTCAAACCAACTGCTTGTCATGATAACCCTATTTGATTTTCTCTCACTGACTATTATGAAAAGCTATTTATAAATATCTGAGTGTGTTGTTAATTCCTAAACCTCTCTCTCCTCTCTCCTAATAATTTATATATTACTTGAGGACAGGGACTGTCTTTCCCTTCATTTATAAGTACCCTCAAAGGATTCAGATACATTTTTCTGCAGTGACAGTTCAACTGTATTATCTTTCAGCAGGAATAAATCCAAGGATTTCTGTGATGTGTGTTTGTGTATAGTTGAAAATCAAGCAGATGACATGTTCATAGTGGTACTTATTTTTAGCCTGATACTTGCTACGAGTAAACTACTGATTTTTTTAGAAAATTGTGGCATAATATACGTAACATAAAATTTACCATCTCAACCCTTTTTAAGTGTACAGTTTAGTGGCACTAAATACATTCACACTATTCTGTAACCAACACCACCATCCACCCAAAGAACTCTTCATACGGCAAAACTGAAACTGTCCCCATCAAACAACGGCTCCCCGTTCCCCCCTTTCTCCACCCCCGGAAACCACCATTCTACTTTATGTATCTGAGTACTCTAGGTACCTCACACAAGGGGAATTCACACAGTATTTGTCTTTTTGTGACTAGCTTATTTCACTTAGCATAATGTCCCCAAGGTTCAACCATATGCACCAGGTGTCAGAATTTCCTTCCTTTTAAAAGCTGCATACTAATGATTTTAAGGGGAAAAACAACTCTACAAGCCTGTTTAAACGGGTTACTTTATTAACATGTCATTTTAAACATAAGTACAGCCTATATACTACAATATCAAACATTGTTCCAGTAAGAAGTTCAAGAGTACATTTAGGGCTATTTTAAGAGATGTAAATACTTTGGCTTCTGTTATTACATCAGACGAAAAAAAAAAATCAAAGAACAGTTTCATCTCCTGCTATGATTAACAACAAAACCAAGTAGAAAAATAAGAGGGTGTATTAAAGAAAAAAAAAAAACCTCAAGTACTTTTTCAAGGACACATTCTCTTTACTACCATACATATTCATACAAGCTACTCAGTAATCTAATGTGAGAAGTGGTTGTTTACCTATATTAGGAACTCAGTAAATATTTGTTCAATGTACTATCTATGGATATGGATCTACTACTTTAATTTGTGCTTTTCTTAAGAAGTTTCCTTTTCAAGTAAAAGAGCAATAGTAAACATACTGAAGTTCTCATTTTGTTCAGATCATAAGCCTACAGAACAGCGATTGTTACAAACACTACCCATCATAGTTAATAATAAAATTAATACGCTTTTATCAAACTAGTAAGAAAAATTCCATGATGTTTCAGAACTAATTCTAACCTACTAATTTACTGGGCTTCAATCACTTGTGACATGCTCAAGAAAAGGGGCTGGGACTGCCAGGTTTGAATTTGTTTCACCTACTGATGAATTCCTATCTTTGGGGTCTCACTCTCCCTGACATTCCAATATACACACGTTGAAAAACATGGCTAAAAATAGTAGCTGCAGCATGTCTTTGCCCTTCTGTTAGTTTGGCTCTGAAAACTATTCATGCTCCACGTTCAGAAGAGGGACATCAGAGCAGGAAACAAAATTCACTAAGGGAGCTCACACAGATGCAAATGAGTTCACAGACCAGAGAACAAAACAAAGCTTTGTTCTTAAAGTGAGCTCACTGGACACACACGAGAAAACTCAAAGTTGACCACTCTTACATGCCAAAGTCACATTTCATAACCAACTGTCCTTTAATAGGATCTTTTCAGGAAGAGCATAATTGTGACCTTTTTCAAGATTAAATTATGCTAAATATTATACGTAACAGTTAAAAGCAGAGGAACATCAAAAGTGAAAGAAAGGTGGTAAAGTTTCAAATGAGCAAATCTGTGATGGTATTCGGCCTAAAGTAGATAAAGCAAATTCCAGTAAGCCCTGTAAGAAAGCGGATTTTAAGAAACACTTCTTCAAGTCATATGTAGCAGATATGATGATTTGGCAGTCATAATTTAGGAAGGCAACAGTATACTGCACGTCATTATTTTCCTCTTAGGAGTTAACATTTACAGAAAGGGGGGCAATTTAAACTTGAGTTCTCAAATTCTATCTTATCCAAATAAGTAGTAGAGATTCTAATTTATATAACATTCACTTTTGCCCAAAGGAAGTTTCTTTTGTTATCAACGTTTCATGGATAGTTCTAAATTACTATTCTTTATGCACTTAAATCTTAAGAGAAATCCTTGCTAACTCAGAAATGTATCTTTACATAATTATCGTTTCAATAGGTTTAACTCATGTTAAACTGAATATTACTTTGATACACCTTGAAATTAAAAGAAGTCATCAATAGCACAAGCACACGAACAAAAGCCTCAAATCATCTTTACTATTCCTTCACAGTAAGGATCCTGAACTAGCAACTAACACGGCACTTCAACAAGCCCCAGGTCAGCACCCTTAATTCAGGGTGGGGCCTCTACGTTCATCTCGCAATTCACAAACTATCACAACTCCCAGTATCAAAAGGCTGTTGATATGTAACCCAGGAGAGTTGTCCCCAACTTCTACTTTTCAAGTTCAGAAGTTCCTCTAATGAAAAAATTAAAACAAACCCAAGAACAGCTAAACTCTCATCCTTTTACAATGTTCCAGCCCAAATGTAAGAAAGGCCACATTTAAAATACACATATCTGGAAACAAGAGTTATTTAAAATGGGCTCAAGAAAAGCCTTTCATCTTTCATATATTCCTACGCAGAGAACTGTGTCTCAGATGTGGAAAAAACAACCTGATGCATTTTTTACCTGCAGAATCACATTACCCGCAGAGCACAAGCTGGACAACAGTGTCTGAGAGCACTCACACAAGACCCAGCGCCCTTGTGCTTCAGTTCTTAAAGGCTCCACATTTACTGGCTTTAGCAATGAATTCCTTTAGCAGAGGGCCATCCATTTGCCAAAATGCTGCGGTCTGTGTAACTTCTGTCAAATGATTGATGCAAAACTTAAAGCAGAATTCTTCTAAATCCTGGACACACACAACAAAAATAAAAACAAAAACAAGCCTTTTAAAATTAACTTTGATTGACTTATTTCTCTCCAAGACCCTCACCCCAAATCTGTAACCCTCCCCCAAAAAAGGTATTTGAGGCCAGATACCTAAAACTAAGCAAACAAGTGACCACAGGAAGGCATCAGAAAAACACATGCCATTTACTCATAACACAGTAAAAGCAATGGTTCCCTAACTCGAGTGTGACCCTTCAAAATATAGACACACACACATACACACACACACACACACACACACACAGGATCACATGAACAAGTTTCCTGCATGGTTATTACATAGTCTAGTTATACTCAAAGACATTGTTGTAAAAGGCAGAATGCCACTTTAGTTCGTATAATGTGTTTTGTCATATTCAAGAAATCAGAGAAAAGAATTAAGAAGTGGGTTAGTTTAAGAAAGAGAAGACTTTAAAAAATAGAAAAGTGAAGAAGAGATGCGGTCAACTTAAAGTGACACATTAAAAAGAAAATTCCCCCAAACCTTAAATTCATTTTCATGCTCTCCTAATAAAAATGACTTTGTTTTTAAAGCCACAAAGAATAATATACTACAACTTCCACCACACTAATTTCTCACATAGTCAACCCCAGAGAAGTATATTCACACGACTGGATTTTTCAATTAGATAAATGGAAGTCACCAACTACTAACATTCGGAAGAAAGTAACATATACAAGTGGTCAACCAGAACAATTTAAAAATCAATTTCTGCCTATGCTAATACATCCCCTTTCATCTCTGGCAAAACTCTAATATTGTCTGTTCTTTCAAATGTTGGAACATATTTATTTATTTACTCAATTAGGTACCTGGAATAAACACAAAGACTAAATATATAAAAGCAAATCACACTAAAAGCTCTTATCATAAATAGCTTGATTTTTATAACTTGGCCAGCTGATAAGTTCTACATTGACGGTCAATACTCAAGGTTCTGACACCTAAACTGCAACATTAAAAGTTCACATTTCCTGTCACCATGATGTGGGAATTTTAGACAGAGTGGGGAAGGGCCCACACAAACATGTAGAAAGGCCCTTGTTCTGCTTTCTCAGGGCAAACCTCTGCAAATGATGATCTCCTTGTTCTAAGGGTCCTTCTCCCTGGCTGAAAGATGCTCTAGAGTAAACTCAGGAAACCCACAGAGTCATGTAACCGTTAAGTGAGAAAACCACACCTAATGTGTACCAGCCAGCTGCTGCTAGAGTTTTTTTTCTAGGTAATTCAAAATGCATTTAAAATGTTAGCACGTGTCTGGATGCATGTCTTTTAATCAGAGATTCTCTATGGGCTAAATGTACAGCTGAATGCTCTGTTATAAATTAAAATGTTGAACTATATAAAGCATTCCCTCTCAGATTATCATTCAAGAAAAAGCACTATTCCTGGTATTATAACCCAATGATTAATAAATAGCTCTTAGGACTAAATTATATTCCACAAGAACACAAAAGTCATATTTTAATCTTACTTAGTTATCAGAAATGGAAAACTATTTACATATAACTTAGATCCTACATTTCATCTTAGCCAAAAGGCTGAGAAGCGGTATTTACACATAACTTAGGAAATAGCCAGTCATAAGCACAGAAAGTTCTTCAAACTGTGTAATGTATAAGGATACTTAAATTTTAATTATATAATTTCAAATTCACAGGAAAAGAATACACTAAATTCTGGATCGTAAAACCTTATCACTTTGGTGTCTAGTAATTTGGAATTCAAGATCTTTTTAGGGTATATGAAAAAGTGAGTTCATTCAGCTAACTGTGCAGAAATTACCTTGACTATAAACTTGAAGAACTTTTTATACAGTAGAGGTATGCAAATGATGCTAATTACAATCTTTATACATTTATGAAAATAGTTCTATCAAACTGCCTTTCCTTTTCCTCCAATTAGTTTGAATTAGTGAGATAACCTGGTATTCAATAAATGTTCAACAGTTTCAAACACTGAAAGTCAAAACTAGAGAATACTGAAAAGAATATAAATCTGGGTTGTTTAAACAACTAATTGAACCTTGGTTAAGGTGGATCTATGTAAAAGGAAGCACTTAATGCATCTGGAGAGAAAGATTTGAATTTACAAGTTCTTTCACATGAACCAGAGAATGGCATCATCAAGCAGAACCACTTAGCAAGCAAGGCCGTGAGTTAGTCTGCCTTTGATAGGTGAATTAATAAACACCCTTCTGGTGAGATCCCTCTTTAATATCACAAAAGCCTACATGAGCTGTTCATCTCATGCTGCAAATGATCAGATCTTCAGTTACCTAGACAAGACAATGCAACTCTTGCCCAACTAATAAGTCCACTGTAACACGATTGCTGGGCTTTAAATAAAACAAATCCAAGAAGGACGAGAAGGATCATTTGACCAGTAGATGAAAAAAAGTTCATGATAGAATGAGTCTTCTTACAGCCCATGGAATAGGGAAGTGGACAGGGTATAAAATCATAAGGTCTACTGCAGTCTTCTTTGTATCAGAAACTAAACTGTATGTTTATGACATTCTGTGGTGAAATTATTATGGTGGTTCTGAGTGAGGCAAATGAGATAAAATACCCCATTTATTGTTATTGGCAAAGATGATAAAAATTAAAAATTGCTATTCTGAAGTAATTTATAGATTCACTCTAAATCTTTAAACATTTAAACTATTCCAATCACTATACATACTCTGAAAATAAGTTGTTTTTCCTTTCCACAGATTTTCTTTAGTAACAAACATAGACAGTTGATAGTCTTAACATCCTCATTTAAAAAAATGCTAATGCAGCCTTCAACAGACTTCTTATCCAGTCCTAAAATTCCAAAGCTAACACTTCTTGGAAAGACGACTTGGCCGGGATGAGACAGGTACCTCTACATCACAAGCCAGCTTGACAGACATCCAGATGGCAAAAGATCACGACCCACACCTGACTCTGTCTAAACGTGTTAAGGAAATTACAAAACAGAACTCCAAAACCATTAAGTCTATAATTAATTTTATAGTATATCAAGTACAAAATATTCCAGATCAAAGTGGTTTTTGGTTTTGTTTTTCAGAACGCATTTAAACGTCTGACCATATGGGAAAAAATAAAGTTCCTTTCAACAGACAAAAAACATTTTACAGCCTACTGCTCACGAACACTGTTAGTCTGGCCCTCTGAAAGAAGAAAAACGTGCTGGTCATCTCGCCTTAGCACCAAGCTTCCCAATACTCATATCCCAAACCAACTTTCCTGTCAGATTCCTAGGCCATATTTACTGCTGCCCACCAAAGCCAAGATCGTAAGATATAAGATGCTCAGCACCAGGATTTTCTGGAAAGTTCTCTACTCTGGTTAAGCAAATAATACTTCCTAACTGTTTCTCCTAACGTTCAAATATACATAAAAACCAAAAATTTGCTGAAAAGCATCAGTATAAATAGAGAAGCATTCCAAAATGTTTGCGATGTGATACTGAACTACCTTGAGACAATGTTTTATCCACATGTTTTCCCTTGATACCAATAGTTATTCAGGTTTGTCCAGAGGAATATTCAAGTGTCCCTTCTTCAAGTCCTTCTTTATAAAATTTGTAGACCATTCAATAATGAATTTATAATGCGAGGGCTCCTCAACAATCAGCTCACTTTTAAAAATCCTCGTAACTACTCAGTCTATACACTTTTGTTGCTTTTATGTATGTCTACTTGCTTCAAAATCATCTTGTCAAAAAGGGGGAAGGAGGAACCGCAATAACTTTTACAGAAAAGAGGAGAAATACTTGAAGCAGGCAGTCTCCATCTTCCTAGCAGTCTCACCCACGGCATGAAGGCAAAGTCATCTAGTGTCCCCAGATCGGGCTTCTGAGAATCATAGTTTTTGTAGTTAATCTCCAATCGGACTTATCAGTAACTTCCAATCAACTGGAAGATACAGTAAGTGGGTTTTATTTTTGTACTCGAAATACTTCATTTATTTACTTATTACCTTTTACAGTTATCAAGGAAATAAAATGTAAAAGCACATTAGTCAATTGCATAGCTCCTATCAGAACCTAAAAAATGCACCCTAAAAACAAAGAAGCAATTCTTCTTTTTTGTCTTCTCTCTATTCTCTAATTTTTCTACATTGAATGTGTAATATTTGTGGGATTTCAAGTTTGTTTTAATTTTTTTTTTTTTTTTTTTGAGACAGAGTCTCACTCTATTGCCCAGGCTAGAGTGAGTGCCGTGGTGTCAGCCTAGCTCACAGCAACCTCAAACTCCTGGGCTCAAGGGATCCTCCTGTCTCAGCCTCCCGAGTAGCTGGGACTACAGGCATGCACCACCATGCCCGGCTAATTTTTTCTATATATATTTTTAGCTGTCCATATAATTTCTTTCTATTTTTTTAGTAGAGATGGGGTCTCGCTCTTGCTCAGGCTGGTCTCGAACTCCTGAGCTCAAACGATCCGCCCACCTCGGCCTCCCAGAGTGCTAGGATTACAGGCGTGAGCCACCGCGCCCGGCCTTTTAATTTTTTTTTTAAAGCATACCTTCATGGTGAGGGGTTTCAAATATATTCATTCACTCACTTAATTAGACATATATTTTTGAGTGCCAACCCACTGTGACAGACTCCAGGGAATCGTGTACAGCTGCAGCCTCTCTAAAAGAACAGTTTTTAATGTGCTTATATTTCATAGGAGAAAAATGGAAACTAGTAAAGGAAACAACCAGCTGGCACAGGCAGAAGTGGCAAAAGGTTTTTCTGTAAACTTCCTGGGACAGATCTTAGCTGAGTGAGGAAGAACCCTCCAGCAGCTACGCTGTCTGCTTCTGCCCGGGCCGCTCTTGCCCATGTGGGCTACCCAGAGCAGGGAACTCACTAAGACGGAGGGGGAGTGTGGGGAGGCACAGAGGAGATTCTAAAATCAATCACCAAGTGGAAGTGAAAGGTATTGACCCAGCTGAAAATTATATCACTGGGAGGAAACAAAATCTAAAGAAATAACATTTCTAATAAAGAGGTTCACGGTGTCACAGGAAGGGTAGGGAAAAAAAAAATCATACCTCCATTTTCTATTAGAAATGATTTCCTTTGATCATCATTCCATCTCTTGTCAGGCTGCAGATAAAGTCAGATATAACTGACCTTATCAAATATTTATAATCATAATATAACCTCAAACAAAAATAGGATACAATTTGAAAATGCAAGATATAATGGTCAACTTCGATCCCTAATTGTGATAAATATGAAGTTTGTCCTCTGTTACATCCCAAAGGCCACAACTGCAGTTCTTTGCAGGTGTTTAATAAATTCCTTGATACCACATATTCTGCCTTGTCAAATGATGACAAAATACCTATAAGAACAGGCTAATTGTGTCACTTGACATGCATACCTTTGCTAGATAGACATCTTGAACCTCCAAGACTATTGCTCTCTACCTTGCTCATGGAATCTACCTTTTATTCTCTATAATTTTGTAAAGCCAACCATACCAGCTTTTAGCTCACTGATTATCGTTAATGCTTCCTTTAGGTGGTACTGGTCCATTGAGTTCAACATACATTTATCATCAATTAGCTAATATGTGCCAGGCACTACAGAGCACGCAAACGAGTAAAACACAATCCCTGCTCTTGAGGAGCTCACAATCTGATGCTCTGGTTCTTAACTTCAAGAAAATGCACATGAACACCAAACTGCAGACTCTCCAAAGCTCATTAATTCACAGACTCTTTAGAGATCTGTGAACCCCAGATTAAGAACTCAGTCTAGTGCAAAAAACCAAAAAGGAGTCCACAGCAAGTTCTTAACCTATGAATAACTGAGTTATAATTAGACAATGATAGAATTTCAGAGCAAAGACTGATATATAAATCATATGGCATCATCAGAGATGACAGTGTGCTTAAGTCAATCAATCAATCATCAATCATACGGCATTCCTGGCTTATGACAGAGTAGAGCTAGAGAGATAGCAAAGTGGGTCTTAAAAAAAACATATATGCTGACATTGACAAAGATTTGAAATTAAAATATGCTGTTTGCTAGTCCAATTAGGTGTGGCACTTTATGTTCCAACCTGCAGTACAGCTGCTGGGACCTCAGTTTCTTATCTTAGTTAAAAATGTAAGCAGAGGAAAAACCACTTTGATACAATGAACAGAGACTAAATAAGCAGGACCAGATTTCAGTTCTTAAGGATCAGTTGGCTGATTCCTTAAACAGAAGTGAAGCCACTCATCACTTTCCTTGGCCTACACGAGGAGCAGGGGGAGACAGGCACACGGGGAGGTGAGGGTGGCTTGGGTTTTCTGTTTGCTGTTTTATGTTACCTCTGCATCATATCTGACTGCAGCAGAGAATAATGAGAAGGCATTCTCCACAGTGATTCCTCGCTTGATAATGTGCTGGCAAAGTTTTTTCAGTCTGTTTTCACAGTAAGATGTTGCCAAATCCAAAAGACCTAAAAGTAAGAAGTGGGAAAGTCTTAATCGAGTTTACAATAATTTCCCATATTTATAAACATCTGCATTTCATCTTGGTGAACAGAGGTATGTAGGTAAATCAGCTGAAGTTTCTTAGTGAATAATATTCTTAATTTAGGTAAATAAATTATTTTACTCCCTACCTTCTCCCCACCTCCAAAAACATACCCCTCTCCTATACTCACTTGTTATACAATTTCTTCTACAGTACAAAGGAATGGCAAAAAATGGAATTTCCCCCTCATTTGGTTTCCAAAATTCCATTAGCCGTTTATAACTCAATATTAAAATAAGTCCACAGTGATAAATAAACTGTGTCCATAATTATGATATTAACCACGATAACTACACGATACAATTTTTAAGGACATTTACTTGAATTTTTTTTTTAAAAAAACCAAGTAAAAGCCAATGAATCTGAAACTTCTTCCATTTCAGTACTCTAAGAACAAGAGGAGATAAATTCTCAACCACAAGGCTCGGCCATCCCACCGCAGCCACGGTACCTATAGCGTCCTCCGGCGGCAGGTCCACCGTGTCTGTGTAGAGGTACTGCAGAAAGGCACGATACACGGGGTAAGAGAACTGGTCGATTTCTATCACTTCCTTCATGTCCTCATTCCAATATGACTGGAACATGGAACGAAAGTGCTCACACCTAAAACAGAAAAGCAAAAGCTACCTAATTAAGTTGATGAAATCAGATAAACAGAGACTAGAGATATCCTTAGCTTCTAAATCTGGGCCCACACACACAAGGATCATGAATCTTTACTTAGTACTGTAAAAACATTTCATGTGCAAGGGGTTTTATATACACTCATTTCACTTTTATATCTCCTATTAAATATTATGAATTATATGTGGCACCTAGAAGTACCTAGCACTTCAACAGTACCACTGTTTCTATTTGATGGTCACCAAGTTTTTCTGCTCACTTGTTTTGTTTTCTAAAGAGGTACAGAAATGTATTTTAAACAATGAAATGAAAGAAATTCACAAATGAGAGTTCAGAACTTTTGACTATCTATTAACATCATTTAAATAACTCATTTGTTTTTATTTTATGTGATAAGTATATTCTTAAAACTGCTTTAAATGTTAACTGGATTATTTTTTTTCCCCATCCCCTCCCCCCCCACTCCCCACCTCAGTCTGATATCTGATTGGTATTGTTCCCAGATGTGAATTTAGGTGATGATCAGGGAAACCAATTTTCTGGTGAGTACATGTGATGCTTGTTTTTCCATTCTTGGGATACTTCACTTAATATAATGGGTTCCAACTCTCTCCAGGAGAACCATAGAGATGTCGTGTCTCTGTTATTTCTTACAGCTGAGTAATATTCCACGGTATACATGTACCACCGTTTACTTATCCATTCATGTATTGATGGGCATTTGGGTTGTTTCCACATCTTTGCAATTGTGAACTGTGCTGCTTCGGGTACATGTGTCTTTGTTACAGAATGACCTTTTTTCCTTTGGGTATATGCCCAATAATGGGATTGCTGGATCAAATGGCAGGTCTGCTTGAATCTGTTTAAGATATCTCCATAATGCTTTCCACAGGGGTTGCACTAGTTTGCAGTCTCGTCAGCAGTGTATGAGTGTTCCTGTCTCTCCACATCCACGCCAACATGTGTTGTTTTGGGAGTTTTTGATAAAGGCCATTCTCACTGGAGTTAAGTGATATCTCATTGTGGTTTTGATTTGCATTTCCCTAATGATTAGGGATGTTGAGCATTTTTTCATGTTTGTTAGCCATTCTTATATCTTCTTTTGAGAAATTTCTATTCATGTCATTTGCTCACTCTTTGATAGGGTTGTTTGATTTTTTCTTGCTGATTTTCCTGAGTTCTAAATAGATTCTTGTTATCAGTCCTTTATCTGATGTGTAGTATGCAAAAATTTTTTCCCATTCTGTAGGTGGTCTGTTTATTATCGTGACTGTTTCTTTGGCTGTGCAGAAGCTTTTTAATTTAATCAGGTCCCATTCATTTATTTTTGTTGCTGCTGTGATTGCCTTAGGGGTCTTCTTCATAAATTCTTTGCCTAGGCCAATGTCTGTGAGAGTCTTTCCTACATTTTCTTCTAGAATTCTAATCGTTTCACACCTAAGGTTTAAGTCTGTTATCCACTGTGATTTGATTTTTGTGAGAGGTGAAAGCTGTGGGTCCTGTTTCAGTCTTCTACATGTGGCTATCTAATTTTCCCAGCACCATTTCTTGAATAGGGATTCTTGTCCCCAGAGTATGTTCTTGCCTGCTTTGTCAAAGATTAGGTGTCTATATAAGGATGGTTTTATATTTGGATTTTCTGTTGTGTTCCACTGGTCTGTGTCCCTGCACTTGTGCCAGTACCAGGCTGTTTTAAGAACCACAGCCTTGTAGTATAGTTTGAAGTCTGGCAAATTAATACCTCCCATTTTGTTTTTATTGCTTAAAATTGCTTTTGCAGGCCGGGCGCGGTGGCTCACGCCTGTAATCCTAGCACTCTGGGAGGCCGAGGCGGGTGGATTGCTCAAGGTCAGGAGTTCGAGACCAGCCTGATCGAGACCCCGTCTCTACTAAAAATAGAAAGACATTATATGGACACCTAAAAATCTATATAGAAAAAATTAGCCGGGCATAGTGGCGCATGCCTGTAGTCCCAGCTACTCGGGAGGCTGAGGCAGTAGGATCGCTTGAGCCCAGGAGTTTGAGGTTGCTGTGAGCTAAGCTGACGCCACGGCACTCACTCTAGCCTGGGCAACAAAGTGAGACTCTGTCTCAACCAAAAAAAAAAAAAAAAAAAAAAAAAATTGCTTTTGCTATACGGGGTCTTCTCTGATTCCATTCAAAGTGTATAATTATTTTCTCTACGTCTGTGACAAATGATGTTGGTAGTTTAATAGGGATTGCATTGAATCTGTAGATCACTTTGGGTAGTATAGACATTTTAACAATGTTGATTCTTCCGATCCACAAGCATGGTATAGTTTTCCACTTGTTTGCAAGTTCTGCTATTTCTTTTCTCAGTGTTTCATAGTTTTCCTTTATAGAGGTCCTTTATCTCTTTTAACTGGATTATATTAAGCTGATTATTTGTTCCATTATCTGACAGGATGATGTTTCTTCTTTTCTGCCTTGTCTTCAAAACAGCCATCACCCACATTTTGTTTTTCTGCATTGCCTGCTCTCTTCCCTCTCTCCCCAAGTCTGTTACCACTTATTTATAGACTCACATTCCCTAGGACAGTCACATATTTCAAGAAAACCTAAGTGGGTCTTTTTGCATTGTATTTACATGTACAAATCCACTTGTAAGAGGAACTAATTTCTGAATTCTGGATTTTCTTAAAGTATAATATATATATTTTTAAATATCATCTTTTCAAATTCTTTTAAAGTGAGATATGGTACAAAGAGAAAAAATATTTTCAAAATCCATTCAGAATACTAAAAGCACAGCTCCACTTACTTAAGAAAAGAAATAGTTGTCTAAAGCAAGGAATAATGGATGTAACGGTCAGAGAACTGTGCATGAAAGGAACAGACTGAATGCAGCTGCACAGAGAGAAACACTCCCAGCGCATCTTTTCAACTAATACTGTGCTTCAGATATTTATTTCCTTAGGTAATAAATGACATAGGCTTTTCCAGTCCCTTAAAATGTATCATTTTGCAAATACGGTTTTAACTAAATTTCCAAAAAGACTTGTAAATGGCCAATTTAATGGTCTTATTTCACGTGCCTTTCTAACAGCCCAAACAGTTATTACTAATGCACGGTTCCCTCCCATTTCTACAGGGAACTCCTGCCATTTATGGTACCTAAAGAACTTTTCTTTAATTGGTAATCAGAAGTAACGGTAACAGTAGCCCAGTAGTCCTGACTACGGGAGTTTTCTGCTTGGGGAAAATGAATCTTTAATCAAGAGTAAAAGGGAACACTTTTCAATGACAACCTTTGTGTTTTTTTTAACCATTTAAATAAATTTTACAATAGAAATGAGTATTCACAAGACCCTTAATTTAAAAATAATATAGACAAATACACTGCCACACAGTACATGCAAAACTCTTCAACAATAAATGGACCGATGCTACCTGCAAAAATACTAAGTTGTGACATTTCCCTCTATTACTGAGGTTACTTCTTATCCGTATCCATTTTGTGAAATACGAAATAAACAGAAATGGCAAAAAGAAAGCAAGGTTATTGGTGTCTCTAAGCTCATACAAACATACCTGATTTTCAAAACAGCTTTATGGACATGAATATATTTCCCATCAATTTGAAATTTCAGATCGGCAGTTTCTGGACTATCAAATTCTTTCTTCAGTGACTCTGCAACTGTTAAAAAGTCTTCATGCTCTGAAGGCAATGAACACACTATTAATACAGAGAGTTCAGGGAACAGATTCAAGATTTGAAAGACTTCAATTAGCACAGTGGATAATTTCATCTGTGTTTTTTCAAGAGTTCATACCTTATTTAACAATCAATTTTATAGTATTAAAATAAATATCCTGCATCTATAAAGTACCAAAAAAATACAAATATTTAGAAAGGCCAAATATCAGTATTACATGCTTAGACGTAAGAAATGTGTGTTTTTTTAAAAAAAGTTATAGGTCGTCCATGATGATATAACCACTCTCTCAAAACATGAGCAGTTCTCTTCTAAAACAAAAAATTTATCGATCTTCCTTGACTGAAACCCTAAGAATATCTATTCTCTGCTTTGGGAGAGTTTCAGGTGGTCAACACACCCAACTTAAGGAGGCCCAAAAAACAAACTTACCACTTAAGTGGTAATGCTACGCAGTCATGTGCTTAAGCAGAGAAACTTTTTCCTAGGTATCTGGAATCTAAATATCCCCCTTAACCCTAAAAAGCAATGTACAAACAATAATCCTTACACACTCTCTAAAAACAGAGAAAATTTACTTGGCAACAACATATATGCAAAGGGAACAATTTTACAAGAGCATATGATCACCTGACCTAATAAAAAGAATTAGGTTATGATTATACGTAAATAAAACTGTGTTGTTATGAAGAAAAGTAAAGGCACTTGTATAATTCCTGCAACACTTTCTTGTGCTTTATACATATAAAAGCAGGAAAAAAAAAATAGAAGGCAGCTAAGAGGGAAATCAAAAAATCACAGAGACACTCACTGGGCACTGAACCAAGCTGCTATAGACACAGGAGACAGGTTTCAACTATCCACAGCTGAGAACGGTGACTTAATCAAAGAGCTCAGCTTCCAAGCCTTGGAAGAATCTGTGATGCTCAGTAGCCTGGTGTGACCAGGATACTCCTAGAGGAGGGGCAATAACTAAAACCTAGCCTGAAATTTAAGAAATAAGCTTATCCACAGCTTTATTATCAGAGTCTCCCAAGGAAATATCACCTGCCCAAGCCTTGTGACCTTAACCTATAGCCCTCCCTCAATCCCAACAAAGCATAGTTCTCGTAGCTATGGAGGAAAAGGGGAAAAATCTCTTTAAAAATCAGGGTTTTGGCTGGGACCAGTGGCTTGCGCCTACAATCCCAGCACTTTGGGAGGCCGAAGTGAGAGGATCACTTGAGCCAGGGGTTCGAGATCAGCCTGGGCAACACAGCAAGATCCCATCTCGACAAAAAATTAAAAAATTAGCCAGGCGTGGTGGTGCACCCCTGCAGTCCCAGCTACTTGGGAGGCTGAGGCAGGAGGATCATTTGAAGCCAGGCTGCAGTGAGCTATGATTGCCCACTGCACTCCAGCCTGGGGCCGGGGTTGGGAGGGTTTCCTTGACCCTGCAACTCCGAACACTGGTGGATAAAAGAAAGGAAATGACGAAGATGGGCACAGAGTCTGGGCACCTAGATTGCTACCCAAACCATCCAAAAAACACCAACTTCCCGTTACCGCTTTAACTTCTGCATCTAATCTTAGGGTTGAAATGAGATGACCCTTTTCCCCTGTTTCTGGCAAGAGCGTAATACTCCTTTCAGACAAGAAATATTCCTCAGAGATGTGAATTCACCATCTGACTTTCTTCCTAACATTCAGCCTTGATCATAAACTGAGAGGAAAAAAACACTTCTGACATTTAGTGTGTGAATGGGAAAGAAGTTATCTAGGAGATATATTCAATGGCCATAGTTTTTCCAAACTTAACATAAAAAATGTTAGGACATTTGTTCTGAAAGGATGCCTGTGCCATTTTAAGATGCAATACCCTGGAAAACCTTTTATAAACAGATCCAGGTTAAGTAGCATATATAAATCTGAAGATGTGTACAGAATGCTTTGGCTGTGCATATTATACATATGTGCAATTATGGCCAAATGGTCCCATTCAGTAAACTAAATTTTTCTAAACATAGTATTCACTGCAAAAAAAAAAAAAAAAAAAAAAAGCCATTGTATTATAGCTAAAGAATTTGGCAAAATGAATTTAAAAGAAATGTTCAGGCCGGGCGCGGTGGCTCATGCCTGTAATCCTAGCACTCTGGGAGGCCGAGGTGGGCGGATCGTTTGAGCTCAGGAGTTCGAGACCAGCCTGAGCAAGAGCGAGACCCCATCTCTACTAAAAATAGAAAGAAATTATATGGACAGCTAAAAATATATATAGAAAAAATTAGCCGGGCATGGTGGTGCATGCCTATAGTCCCAGCTACTCGGGAGGCTGAGACAGGAGGATCACTTGAGCTCAGGAGTTTGAGGTTGCTGTGAGCTAGGTTAACGCCACGGCACTCACGCTAGCCTGGGCAACAGAGTGAGACTCTGTCTCAAAAAAAAAAAAAAAATAAAAAATAAAAAAAGAAGACAATATTCAGAAAAAGTATCAATTATATAACTGAGAATCACCCTGAATTCCACTACCATTTATAATATCTCTGTTTTGATGTCCTTCCAAAATAAAAGAATTTGAAATCAGTTAAAAGACAAAGACAGATAGAAAGAAGGTGGGGTCAACTTGTCACCTTAAAAACCACAAGTTCTTCACTTCTTTTCAAGTTCACTCTTTTTTTTTTTTTTTTTTTTTTTTTGAGACAGAGTCTCACTCTGTTGCCCGGGCTAGAGTGAGTGCCGTGGCGTCAGCCTAGCTCACAGCAACCTCAAACTCCTGGGCTTAAGTGATCCTACTGCCTCAGCCTCCCGAGCAGCTGGGACTACAGGCATGCGCCACCATGCCCGGCTAATTTTTTTGTATATACATATTTTAGTTGTCCATATAATTTCTTTCTATTTTTAGTAGACACGGGGTCTCACTCTTGCTCAGGCTGGTCTCGAACTCCTGACCTCGAGCGATCCACCCGCCTCGGCCTCCCAGAGTGCTAGGATTACAGGCGTGAGCCACCGCGCCCGGCCTCAAGTTCACTCTTGATGAGTACTATATTGAACTATGTAACAAATCTAGTATAACAAAAGCGCTTAAGAAAGGTTACACAAATACCTATACACAAATATTCATAACAGCATTATTCATAATATTCAACAGGTGGAAACAACTCAAGTGCTCACAAACAGATAAATGAACAAACAAAATGGGGTGTGTATACACACATACACACACACACACACACACACACACCCGCAAACTGGAATATTATTCAGTCCTAAAAGGGAATAAAGCACTGACGCTACAACACGGATGGGCCTCAGAAACATGAAGTAAAAGCAGCCAGACACCATAGGTCACACATTGTAGGCTTCCACTTGTATGAAATATCCAGCACAGGTAAATCCACAGGGAAAAAAAGCAGACCGGTTGTTAAGGGCTAGGGGGAGGGGAGAAAGAGAGGACATCTTTCTGAATACGGGGTTTTCTTTTGGGGTGATGAAAACATTTGGAACTCGATAAATGGTGGATGCACAGTATTGTAAGTATACTAATCCCACTAAATTATATACTTTAAAATGGGTAATTTTATGTTATGTGAACCTGATATCAATTAAAATGAAATCACTTAAGGAGAGAAAATAAGTCCATGGGAATATTTAATAAATCTGATTATGAAAATCTAATTTGGAGAAAAGTATTAATATGAAAGCTAATAGAGAATAAAACATTCTAGAACCTTAAAAAGCCCACAACCAGCAAATATGCAGGAAGAATGGTCAGCTGATGGTACCATTCTTCCTGGGTGCTTTCTTACCCACAGACAGGAGGCGCCACGTGACGGCGGGAGTGGCAAAGCAGGCGAACACGTCGTCGGTGCAGGAGAAGTGGGTGAGGTGGGGGAGGACCACCGACTGGCCCCGGCACTGGCCCCACATGTACACGTGCCCTCCCTGGGTCTTGGCGGCAGACGTGTGGGCAGAGTGACAGGCTGCGATCTCCACTACCCTGAAAAGTTTTAAGAACAATGTATGTCACTGCATTATCACAGAAGCCCAAAGCACACTACACAAGGCAATGAAAAAGTTCATGCTTGTTACACCTCAGAAAACAGCCCAAGATCCTGGAACATTAGCTGCCAAGGCACATCGACAAAACCAAAGATCAGGGCAAGAGCACTGTTATTTCTACCTAGCTGCCCACTTTGCATCCTAAGCTCACACTGAGTTGGGATAAACAATACATACTGTTGAGGAAAACTTGGAAAATGGACTAGAAATCAAAGTAAATGAGGAAAGCAGACAATTAAAAAATGTGCTGACAGTTCTGGGGGCTTATACAGTAGCAAAAATGCTGTCTTCAAGATACTATTTCCTCACAGAGACAACTTTTTCTGTCATCCCCTGAAGAGCTCAGAACACGCATCAGGCTGGTAAGCACTAGTGGAGGTCACGGACTCTGTCCCCAATACAAAGGGACAGCAGGGCAAACTTCCTACACTTCTCAGGAGTTTGCTTCTGGGGCAGAGTCCCAGGGCTGGAAGTCAATATCCTAAGACTTAGTGGGTAAGACCTCACAATTTGGCTGAGCAAACAGTAAGCATCTATTCCAGTAATACACATTACATCAAATCAATATTTAAACAGATAATGTCCGTTCAAGGGCATATTTACTGAAAAGTTATTTTACATGGCTCCAAGGAAAAATTCAGACTACATCTTGGATATCAACATAGTCACAGACCCTCTCTCTGTCTTCCCCACTAAATGGGCAACAACAAGCCTGTAGGAATTACACCAAGATGCGTTCATGTCTGTCAATCACAGGAGATTATTTCAGAAAGCTGCTTAAGAATTGTATCAACTTTATGTTCATTCTGGCTGGTACTCAACATTCTTTTGTTCGGAACAAGAATATTAATAAACAGAAGAGTCACAAAGCCAAACACCACAGCTCTGCCACACACAGTCCCAAGGGCACAATGCACACACAGACCCAAGACATGGCACAGCAAGTTACCTTTCTTTCTCCACCATGATGTGTGCTGGGCTTAGCAGGTTATTTTTATTGCCAGTTCCCAGCTGCCCATATGTGTTAGCTCCCCAGGCATAGAGCAAGCCCTCATCTGTTAGTGCTAGAGTATGTGCATAGCCGCAGACAATCTGCAAGTAAATTTCAATGGTTACCATTAACAGGAAAACAGGAAGGGCAGGGAAAACATCTACTTAAAGGCTACAGCCAGCTTGTGCAGAATGCCAATTCATCATCAGGTGTGGACTGACATTCGCTAGAACATTAAAAAAGCATTAGAAAAGCCTAAACCTTAGACTATTGAGTTTTTCCATTAGTTTTTTTCTTTCTTTTTTTTTTTTATTTAACTTGTCAAGACTAATGTGCCTGCACCACCATCTTCCTTCTCCTAGTAGGAATTTAGGGAAGATCTAACATTAAATGTGGAAGATAAAGGCACAGGGTATTGCCAGAAAAAACTGATGGAAGAGTAAACCTCCAATATCTCTCCAAGTTGGAGCAGGAGAAGGGGACGGGCTAGCTGAGAGGTCACCACACATACCTGGTTCACACAAACATGGTGCAAGGCTGCCACTCTCACGGGGGTCAGCTGATTGCCATTGTTTCCCAAGCCCAGCTGACCATTGCCATTGTAACCCCAGCCATACACCTTAGAGAGGAGAGAAAAGGAAAGAACAGGCTTTTAAAACTGCTAGTAGAAAGGAAGAGATAAAAATCCAGTCCACCCCCAAAAATCAGATACTTCCAACACCATATTCTACTCCACGGGATCCTACAACTGATCTCCAAATAGAAGGTATTTTGGGGGTGGGTATGACAGTTTGGCATCAGTTCCTGTTCCATAACTTACTAGATAGCCTGGGGCACACCACTCTTTCCTGTTTTATACATGAGAAAGCTGAGGCTCACTAACAATTATTAAGCACCTACTGGGTGTCAGGATGCTGTGAAAGGTAACAGGAATAAGTTTTTGGTTACAGTTTAAAGGGGAGATCAACACATGCAAATTTTTTGCAGACAGGTAGCAAATGCTACCATATAGACACAATCAAGGTACAATCAAGGCACGACAGGAACAGCAAGGAAGGCTTTAGCTCTAGGAAGAAAGTTTAGGGAAGACTTTTCAGAAAGTGGAGATCTGAGCAGGTTGGAGGATGAATGAGGGCAAAGGCATTCCAGGCAGAAGTCGCTGAATGTGTTGGAGGCCAGCTCAGAAGACAAGTAGGTGGGCCTGGCTGGACACATCTTGGGTAGATGTAAGAGAAAAGACTTAGAAGGAACGCAAGGGCCAGGAGACAAAGTGACCAACACACACCAGGGAAAGGGAAATGCGACTAAATTTTCCACTGAAATACGTCAAAATAGATGAATTAAATTTGCATTTTGAAAGATCCCTTTGGCCACAGCATGAGGGGTGACAGGAGCATGTAAGACTAGAGGCAGGAAGACCATTTTGGAGGTAATTTGGTCTCTCATCACAATGAGCTCTGGAGTGACCACAGGGCCAACAGAGGGGATGGAGAAGGGGATGAGCAGGGACTTCCCAGCATGTGCTGAGCCCTAAATGTCTGGAGCAGGAGGGTCCATCTGCTGAGAGTAACAGAGCTGGGTGCAAGTTTGACAGGACTGTTAAAGGTTTACAACAGCCTGTAGAAACAGGAAAAAAGTATTGACCAGGAACAAATAAAGGTCTAGCTCAAATTAGAAACCCAAGATTTGTGCAGCACCAAGCCCCACAGCAACACAGGGCCACAGATGTACACTGGGGGCTTTTCAGGGCAATGCCATGGAGGGGAAGGGGGCGTGGACTTGAGGGTCCTAGTGAGAGATGGTTTAAGGCATTTTCATCCAATGCCAGAAGTGGAACAGGTGTGCAATTTCTGGAGGGAAATCTGGCAATAGCTATCAACATTATAAATTGACCAAGAAATTCTATTTCCAGGAATTTATTCTATAGAAATAATTGCCTAAGTGTACAAAGATACACACACACACACAGTAACACAGAAAATCAGTGTAACATCGCTCATAACAGCAAAAAACTAGAAACAACTGAAATGTCCATCAGCAGAGCTCTGGATGTGGGTCATCCATAGAGACGAAACTAAGCAGCCACTGGGATGAAAAGATCTGTACAAATGGTCTGAAAACAGACACAGATAAATACATGCTGTCAAATGGGGCAGGGGGAAGCAAGCTGAGGAACAGCAGAGAAAAGCAGCAGAAAAAATCATGCCATTTAAAAAAAAAATTATAAACATCCATATATAATTGTCTACAGGAAAAAAGTCCAAAAGGATATGCATGAAACTATTAACAAGATATAGAAAAAGGTATTCACTTTTTACTTTATGTTTCACCTGTTGTCTTCCTTTGTTAAAAGAACCACATACTAATAATTTAAAAATTAAACTTATTTTTAAAAATAAAGGAGAAATGAAGAATACTGGAATGGAGGATATCTGATGGCTATCTCAAGGAATTCTAAAGTCATCCAGTATGATATCAGAATTGATAAAAAATAAGTTAACATAGGCGAGCATTCAGTAAACTCTAAGGTACCCTAGGACCTCAATGCATGATGTCATAATGTCTATGTCCAAAATTTGTATAATTTTCACACACTTAAACATGCACAGGAAGTAACTGGCCCATTTAAGTAGAAGTTGCAACCAGAGATAATTTCATAGAAATAACTATCAGCTCAAAGGTGATCACAGTAGGGGGTAACTGAAAGGTAAGTTTTAAAAAGTAGCTAACAACAATCAGGACAAAAAAAATCTGCTTTTGCAAATTGCTTCCTCCTGTAAACAAACATTCAAGATGCAGATGGATAGTTCTACAAAGACTTTATCAGCTAACTTTAAAAAATTTGCACAGCTGACATTTTCTTTTAAAGAGAGGTAGTATCAAATTATTTAATCCATTACATTAAACACCACAAATACCTATAAGCATTAGGCTATTTGGATCTTGGCCAAAAATAAAATTTAGACACACTAGAATCTTTACTTGCAGACAAATCTTGGAATTTAAAAAGGTCATCCTGAGGCACAAACATCCTCTGGTTACTCCTCAGTCAACTCTCAATGGAGCTACCAAAACAAAGCACTCTTCCTTCCGTGATCTGATACACGCATCTCATGAAGAAACTGACATTTATTTGAAAAACGAGGTAGAGGGGGAGCGGGAATGGAGAGAGAGCTCACCTCACCATTGTCTAGAACAGCCATGGATGATGTCTGACCACAGGCAATGCCAACCACCCTCTTAATATTTAAGCAGGTTGTAACTTTTCGAGGAGTTGGTTGATTTGCTGTAGAACCTGATCCCACCTGACCACAGTTGTTATACCCCCAAGCAAACACCTACAAAGGAAGGGAAAAAGAAAAAGAAATAGGGTGAAAATTCGACCTCTAACACAATCATAAAATAAAAGTAAACCCACTTAATGAGTATTTACTATGTGCTAAAGGTTCTAAATGCTTTACACACATTAACCTATTTAATCCTCTTAGTAATCCTGCAAAGTGACCCTGGCCTAGGTAACATTATAATCCCCATTTTATATATGGCAACTGAAACACAGAGAAACCTCTGTGACTTGATAGCAGTTCCTCAGCTAGTAAGTAGTGCAAGTGGAATTCAGGCTCAAGCAGTCTCCCTATGCTCTTAACCACTATGCTACGCTTCCTCTATAATTATTGTAACTATACAGATGCATATATATAATTGGGGCAGAGGGGTCTCACTATGCTGCCCAGGCTGGTCTCAAACTCCTGGGCTCAAGCAATCCTCTGGGCTCAGCCTCCTGGATAGCTGGGACTGCAGGTACATGCCACCATAGGTACACGCCACTGTGCCAGCCTTCTATATATTTTTCAATGTGGCATCAATAGGAAATGAGGTATATGCCACATAACTATCAATAATGTAAAAAATTTGGTCAACTCTTTGGGCACAAATATTTATTGTTTTTCATGGAAACCTTTCTAAACAGGAATGTAAACAGAGAGAAGAATTAGGGAAGGGGTGTTGGCAGTAGAGGAAATAACTTCCTCTAACACCAGGAGAATTTCTAAGACCCCAACCCCCACCACCCTTCACCTGCCTGCCGGAAGTGATCCACGCACATCCTGAGTCTGGCCTCCACCATTCTTTCTCTCCTCTGTCAGCACTTTCTAAGTTCACATGTTGGACATTGCCCAAGGCAACAACAGCAAAACCCACTGCTGATGTCTTAAAGAATATGTGCTATGCAGGTTGATTTCACAGATACAAAGAAATAACCTGCAATACTTCCTCAAAATATATTCACAGGAACATCTAGTACAATAATGCAAATATTTAGCACAATTATCCAAAGTAGCATATGCTTATGGTTAAAATAAAGCAGGAATACAGCCTGTACAAATTAGCAAATTTTGTCTAATTTCAACAGTCATTCTTCTGGCACTTCTCAAATATAGCAACTTCCTTTGCAATGCTGCTGCCTTTCATTTAAAAATTGGAACTGTAGTTCCACTAACCAAGAGATGCAGCAGGAACAGTGGATTCTAGGCATAAAGCCTGCGTGCTACTCCTGGCTCCAGCACATCCCGGGCCATGAAACCTGGAGCTTTTTGGTTTCTTCATCTATAATTTGTCCTACTTCGTAAAATCACTATTACACCACTGAAGAACTTTAAACAGGGGAACAATATGATCTAATCTGTGTTTTAGAAGTCACAGGGGATAGAGATGTGAGATTGGACAGGTAGATCAGTTATAAAGTTATGAACAGAAGAGACTGTGGCAGTAGTCCAAGTAGAAGACAGCAAGACCTGACCAAAGGCGATGGAGATGGAGAGGACAAAAGATATAAAAGATTAGAAAGGAGAATCAGCAGTACGAGTAACCTGTAAGGTGAGTACAGAACTTGGGGGCTGAACATGTGGTACATTTTCTCCAACATCATTACGTATTCTCCAACATCATTACATATACTGAAAAAAAAAATAGACCTTAAGGGATGGGGGTCATTAAAAAAAATACGTACAGAAAACTGTTCCACAAATCTGATTTGCAGTCTTAGCAGAGCATGAGACTCGGCTGCCTTAAGATCGAATTCTGTCAGCAAGAGTGGTACTGTTTACATAATACAGATTTTGTTAGAGAAAGAGTGTGTTCCCACAATGTTTTTAGCTACACGCACAGGGCTACTATGTTCATATCATACCAAATACAAAAATGGTCATTATTTCATTTTTTTTTTAAAAAGCAAGGAACTTTCATGATAGCCAAAAGTAGATGCAACCCAAGTGTCCATCAGTGGATGAACAGATAAACAAAACGTGGTATACAGCAAGTCCTCAAATAACGTTGTTGTAACATTAATGAGAAAAATAAATTGATTCCTGGCCAGGGCCACTGTCTGTGTAGAGTTTGCACGTCCTCCCCACAACTGTGTGGGTTTTCCCTGGGTTCTCTGGTTTCCTCCCACATGCCACAGCTGTGTACGATAGGCTGTGTCTAAGCTGTGCATATGTTTTAACAGTCCCATGGATGCACCCTGCGACAGGATGGCGTCCTGTCCAGGGCTTGTCCCCACCTTATACCCTGAGCTTCGGACCACTCATGACTCTGAACTGAGTAAATGAGTTGGAAAATGAATAAATGAAAATACAAATTATTGTAAAATAAAAATTCACAGAGTAGATGATAATCATACAAATGCATGACAATAAATGCAGTTCAAAAGTGCTCAGCAAGCTGTCATGTTTGTGATTGTTCTTGAACTGCGTGGTGGCAGGATGTACTACTCACAGTTTTTGATTTGCAAACATTTATTCCTTGATTTAACCCCACCTCCACTATGACCACCATCACTCACTGATTCACCAAAAACTGGGTAAATCAATTATTATTTTTAATTAATAATTAAATATATCATTTAATATATTTATTAATATATTAATATATTATATAATATATAATATATAATATATATTAATTATATAATCTTTTTATTAATACTTCTTTAATACATGTATAGCTCACATTTATTTCAATTTTTAATATGAGATGTGGTTTGGGTCTTTATTTAGAAGTTTGGTGATGTTTTTGTGAATAGAAATATTTCCCAAAAACTTAACTATTGCTTATATCAATTAGCCCATGACAAAACTGGTTTCATTACATGCAGTTTCACTTAAAGTCACAGTTTCCAAGAACCTGTCCATGACGGTAAGTGAGGACTTACTATATGCATACAATGGAATATTATTCGGCCTTAAAAGGAAGTAAATCCTGTCACATGCTCAACATGGGAAGAACCTTGAGGACATCGTGCTAAGTGAAATAAGTCAGTCACAAAGAACAAATACTGTATGATTCCACTTATATGAGGTACCTAGAGTAGTCAAACTCATAGCAACAAAGTAGAAAGGTGGTTGCCAGGAGTTAAAGGGAGGAGAGAATGGGGAGTTTAATAGGTACAGAATTTCAGTTTTGCAAGATGAAAAAAGTTCTGTGGGCGGGTAGAGGTGACGGTTGCACAAAAATGTGAACATACTTAATGCCAATGAACCATACACTTAAAAATAGTTAAGGTGGTAAATTTTATGTGTATTTTACCACAATTTTAAAAATACAGAATAAAGAATAAAAGCAGTGTACTTACCTCTCCATCAGCTGCCAGAGCCATTGAATGATGTGAGCCACAAGCTACTTCAACCACTTGCTTGATCAAGAGATTGGTACAGACTTGGACGGGAGTGATGCCTTGGTTGGTTGTCCCATTCCCAAGCTGGCTATATCCATTGTGGCCCCAGGCATAAACCACCCCATCTATACACAAAGCACACAAAGAATCAGCTCCAAGAAATGGTGACCCCTGTACTTTGTTCAATTCATTCTCCAACCTTCATTTCTCTCACATTGCCCCCTTATCTTTATTACGAAACCACTGATGGGGTAGGGGAGAGAGGAATGGATGAGAGAACAAGATAGACGGATATAAAATCCTTAAAGAAAGGACTCAATACTAACATAGATGGAAGATCAGCTTCATGGTTGAAAGTCAAAATTTATATATATATAAAAATTAGACTTTCTAAACACTTTGGTTCATCTCAGCAGTTTCTGTGTCAGGTACCAAGCAAAAGAAAGAAGACGCAGAAAAGCTCAACACTAATGTTTACCATCACTTTACCAAATACCAAGTCTCAGGGAACCCCTGGGAGGTGTATGTGTCACTCACTCACAAAGTACAGAGGAAAGTTGTATATTGTTTGCAAGGGAAGCAAAAATCACAGAGCCTCTCTCAAGCAGACTATTTTAGTGGCATGAAATCTGGGTTAATTTTTTTTTTTTTTTTTTTTTTTTACATAAAGCAACTATTTTATTATTCTGTATATCAGGAATCTGGACAGAGGACAATGGAGATGGCTTGTCTTTGCTTCATGATATGTGTGATCTCAGGAAGATTCAAAGACTGAGGCTGACTCAATGGCTGGGGGCTGGCATCATCTGGAGGCATCTTCACTCCCATTGTGTGGCTATCTTTCGAAAGTATACACAGTTTCCTATAAAGGACACAACTCAGAAACAGCCAAATGGAGGAGAGGCATACAGCAAGGTAAGGGGTGGGCTGCACAGAGCTTCCATGCTCTCCCTGGCCACAGCACCTTGACATGTTCACCAACCTGGAAGTTCCTCTGTCTGCATTTTTAAGAAACAGGGTCTCTCTGTCACCCAGGCTGGAGTGCAGTTGGCGCAGTCATAGTTCACTGCAGCCTTGAACTCCTGGGCTCAGGCAATCCTCCTCCCTCAGCCTCCCGAATAGTTGGGACTACAGGCACGGGCCACCACACTGACTAATTTTTCTTTCTTTCGTTCTTTCTTTTTTTTTTCTATGTAGAGACAGGGTCTCACTGTGTTGCCTAGGCTGGTCTCAAACTCCTGGGTTCAAACGATCCTCCCCTGCCCCCGCCTAAGCCTCCCAAAGTGCTGGGATTACAGGCGTAAGCCACCACGCCCAGCTTCGTCTGAATTATTTTAAAATGACTTGGGTTGAAATAAATAACTAGACAGTCTTATTGAAAAATTAGATTAATTCCTCATACCATACACCATGGTAACTTGTCAATAAATCAGAAATGTAAAAGTAAAAAAATAAAACTGTGTAGGATCTAGAAGGAAAAAATTAGTGAATTCATTCATAAGCTGGGAATAGAGAAAACTTTCCTGACTCAAAAATCCAGAAACAAATGGATTAGCAAAATGTGGTATATGTATACCACGGAATATTACTCAGCTATTAGAAATAATGGTGATATGGCATCTCTTTGGTTCTCCTGGAGAGAGTTGGAACCCATTCTATTAAGTGAAGTATCCCAAGAATGGAAAAATAAGCACCACATGTACTCACCAGCAAACTGGTTTCTCTGAGTGCACATTTGGGAATAACACCAATTGGGTATCGGACAGCAGTGGGGGCTGGGGGGAAGGGATGGGTATATACCTACTTGATGAGTGCGATGCTCACTGCCTGGGGAATGGACACGCTTGAAGTTCTGGCTGGGGGGGATAGGGTGGGGGGAGGGGATGGGTGCATACCTACATGATGAGTGCGATGTGCACTGTCTAGGGAATGGACACACCTGAAGCTCAGACTCGGGGAATGGGGAGGCATGGACAATATATATAACCTGAACGGTTGTACCCCCATAATGAGCTGAAATAAAATAAATAAATAAAAATAAAAATCCAGAAACAATAAGAAAAAAGACTAAGTCCAGTTACATTAAAAAAAATTTTTTTACATGGAAAAAAACACCATGAGCAAAGAAAAAATTAAATACTGAGAAAAAATATTTTTATATCACTAAAAGATAATATCCTAAATATAAAAAGAGCTCCTAAAAACACAAAAGAAAAAGACCAAATGGTGCTTAACCATACAAAAAGATGCTCAACCTCACTCCTAAGAAGAAAAATGCAAGGGACATCTTAACACAACAGGAGACCAGGCTCCTACTTATCAAGGCTGATCTAGCTACTACCATTGCCGAACGCCCACTAAGCCAGTAGCAGAGACCAGTGCAGAGCCCCCAACATGGCACCATGCCTCAGGGAGATCAATCAGCCATTTGGTGACAAGTTGATCACAATGGACCTATTGGATCCTAGAAGGAACAGACATTTGTATTGACAGAAATCACCATATAATCCAGGTATGAGTTTCCTGCCCACAGGGCCTTAGCCAGCACCACTATCTGAGGGTTTACAGAACATTTAATCCACTGACACAGGATCCCACAAAACATCTCATCAGACCAAGGGATCAACTTTACAGCAAAAGAGGTGCGGCAGTGTGTGCACATGACCATGGGGTTCACAGGTCCTATGACATACTACAATACACAAAAGCTGCTGGCCAGAGAATGTGACGGATGAGCTGGCCAAAGGCACTGCTAAGGCACCAGCCTGGAGATGATGCCATGTGCGGATGGGATGCCATCCACCAAGAGAAGTGTATTCTTTAATCAGTGGCCACTATATGGTGCTGTAGTCTCGTAACAGGTAGAATACATGGGTCTAGGAACCAACAGTGGATATATAAGAGGCCCTGCTGACCAGGACTCCCAGTGACTGACTTGGGGAATCTGGGCTTCCCGTCCCTGCAATTCTAGTTTCCCCAAGTTTATAAGTCCTGGTTCCCAAAGGGAGAACACTTCCACTAAGGAACACAATGAGAGTCCTGCTGAACTTGAAGCTATGGCTGGCACAGGAACTCTGATCCTCTAGCCAAAGTCCAACAGGAAAGAAGAGTCTCCCTCTTGCCAGGGGCAAATGACCCCACTGACAGAAGAGGTAGGACTGTTTTTATGTAACAGGGGCAGAGAGGAACATGTTTGGCATCCAGGTGACACTTGGGAGTCTCTTTGTGCACATCCGCCCAATAATTATGGTAAACAGAAATGCATAGCAGCCATGCCCTCAGTACAGCATGGTGACAGCTCTTACTCCTCATGGACGAGAGTCTGGGCCACCCAGTCAAGTACACCACCCAAGCCAGGTGCCAGCCACTACTTGTAAGATGGTTTACATACACCTCTCTTTCCTTTTTCCTTGATGAAGCTCCGGAAGGGTGAACTCCATCACAAGATGACTCTTAGTCCCAAATCCTGGTGAAGCCCTCAAAGCAACACAACCCCCTGGACATCAGCACCCACTTCCCCAGCCCTGCTCTGGCCACACAGTCTCGAGCAGACCAACGACGAATCTTTAGGACCACGTGAGGCTTAACGAGATGAGCAAAATTACCCAAGGATGTGAGAGTGAAACAAGCTCAAAGAGAAAATAATCGAGAGGGCCCCTGAAGGCAGCAATGAGGCACTGTAGTGAGAAAAGGAGAATTACAAGTCCACATACTGAATACTGAGATCCTACACTTCCCTTGCTCAGCTCCCAGAAAGCTGGCAAAAAAGCTTTATATCCCCAGGTCAGGAAACTGGCAGATTCTACTTTATAGAAATTCACGGTTATTACCTCCCTCAGTACTCGACGAGCCACACCCATGAACACAGAACTCCCAATATGTGTAAAGTGCCCTGCTCTTACCTGTGAAGCGACAGCCAAGGATCGCCACACTTTAGAAGAAAGCCTCTAACATGAAAGTCAGAGACCAAAACAAAGAGAAACAAGAAATTTGGGAGGAGAAAAAGAAACAATGTAGAGAACAGAAGATAACTTAAAAATAACCTATAATTATAAATAGCTTCAAAGAGAAGATATTGATTGAATCCATGAAACAATAGCAGGAAGCTCTAGAAAGGAACATTTAAAGAACAAGAAAGAGCACTTGGAAATGTAACAGCAGAAATGTTAAAATCTGACATAAGGCTTGTAAGATAAAGTTGAAGAAATTTTCCAGAACATAGATGGGAGAGAAAATAAAAGAAAATAAGGAAGATCAGTACAGAATCTCTAACTTCCTTCTAAGAAAAATTCCAAAAAGGAGGGAACAGAGAAAACAGAGAGGGGAAATTGTCATGAAATATTACAAGAAAGTTTTCTAGAAATGAAAGAATTTTCAGATTAAAAGGCCTGTAAGAATGACCAATGCAATTAAAAATTACATCAGAGTACAGAGTCATAATTATTTCAGAACACTTGGAATAAAAAGAAAACGCCCTCAAAGCTTCCAAAGAGGAAAAAAAAAATCATATACAAAATAGCAAAAGTCAGAAAGTCACCAGACTCTCAACAGCAATGCTGAAACTTGAAAAGCACAAAGACTTCACCATTCTGAGGAAATATGATTTCCAACCTAGAATTCTAAGCCCAGCCAAACCACTGACAGACAATTAGTAAGGGTAAAGACATTTTAGGACAGGATCTCAAAGATTTCTCTCATACTCTCCTTCCTGGAAAGCTTCTAGAGAATGTGTTTCACCCAAATGAGGGTATAACCCAAAGAAGACAACATAAGACACAAAAAATAGGGGGTCCAGAAAGGACAAAGTGAAGGGACTTCTGAGGACGAAGGTGAAGTGAATAGCTGTGTATAGGTTTAGAGAGTGACCAGTCCAGACTGGAGCAAGGGACAGAGGACTCCAGAGATTCCCTGATATGCTTAGAAGTGCTGTGAAACGATGTGCTGCTCTGCAGAAGAGTTTGGGCATACGTTAACGATGGCTGTATAGAAAAGTAAGTAAACGAAAAAAACGTGAGGCAATTATCAACTCCAGGAAAACAAACAGTTGTACAAGGAAGGAGGCGGCTCAGTTATAAATAATACCCATATGGTCCTAATAATATAAACACTGAATACTGATTTAACTAAAATGATACCACTATATTGAAAGGATCAGGAGACAGAAGGTAGGGGGAAAAGCTAAATTCTATCTGCCATTACAGAAAGTTAAAGGATAATATTTAAAATTGAAAATTCAGAAATAGGAGAATAAGCATGTTATTTTAAAAATATGAGATTAAATACCAGAAGAAGCATATGAAAGAGTTAAAAGTGGTTCCCTCTAAAGAGCAGTTACTAAGAGTGAAGACAGATAAGGCAGAGGCACTCCTAATTTTCACCAAAAATCTGATACTATTTGATGGTTTTATGAGTAAAGTTGTTTTAAAACCATTTGATTGTTTTTAATACGTATATAACACATATGCAACATGCATAATGACACGTAACGTAAAGCATGATGTATACTGTATAAAATGTGTTATAAAAATCAAAACTGAATTAACCGCAAAAAGAAAGATATCCCCACAAAAAAATAGTTATTTATTTGTTTATATCTGAAATGTACCGCTCAATATATTTAAAACTGTATGATCCGGACTCAGAAAATAATTCCAAAAGAAGAGTCATAGTTTCCTAAGGTCACCACTTTGAAGAAAACCAAGAAACTGAATGTATATGTTTTAGTATGTTTGCTCTAAAAAAAACCTGCCTCAGTATTTTATGGTCAGAAATCAGGGACCAATTACATTTGATATGTGCTAGGAAGAAATTAAATCCTTAGGTCACAATGGCTGACAAGCTGAACCAGTCACTTAGGCAGTAACTGTTTGAAAGAACCAGCGTGATGCCAAGAGGCATGATTACACAAAGCAGAAGTGAGATAATCACCTCATTATGCACAACTCCAGTTGGACTTGTACTAGCCGATCACGCTCAGCTCTGGACCTCACAGTTTGTGAAAGATGCAGAGAACTTGGAGTGGATTCAGAGATGAGCTACAGGCAATTAAAACGCTGGATACTCGGCCTATGGCAGCATCTAAGGAAGCTGTGATTCCTCAGTCTAGACACAGAAAGGCAGGGATGCAAACCGTTTCCCAGATGCCACCCTAGACTATTATTCAATAAAAAGCTGAGGACCTCCGCAAAAGAGAAAGCAAAAGCTGATGTGCCTAAAATATAAGGGGAAGCATTTAAAGTTGTATGTAACAAACTTTCAGAGAGTGCTGGTTACCCACAGTGCTGATAAATCACCAAAGAAAAATGTCTCCTCCCTTTAGTGATCTTGAAGAGAGAGAAAAAAACGACAACAATCTATCAATCCACATTCCCAACTCTTTCAATATGACCCACATGAATGCCAGGGAATAAACTAAGATTTCTCCATTCAAATGATTCAGGAACTATACAAAGAAGGAAAACCAGTAGGATCTGTGTTTATAAAAACATACCCAGGAGACCCTGAAAGTTGCCTTGCAACCACAAATCCACTGGAAAATTAGGCTGGAAGGACCACTGCATTTGCTATACCTAGTCATCTACAGCTTTACATAAGTAGTCTAAAACCTCAGAAGTCTGCCCAGTTTGCAAGACTTCCTCTATGGCTGTTCCTGAGTTAGCCTGAAGTGTTTAACTTTAACCTGCTTTGTGTACTTCCCCTCAGAAATTAAGAAACAAACAGTCCAAAATTAATTATTTGATACAGCTCTGCCTCCTCTTAGTTTAAAGTTAACTGCTCAACTATCCCAAAACTGAAAAGCTAGATTTGTTTCTCTTTACCTTCAGTGCTGAGAAGAACGTGTGGTCCACTCCCGTAACTGAGGCTTTTAATCTTCTTTCCACATAAGGCTTCTAGCTTTTTGGGTACAAGCGTACTCTGGTTATCTCCAGTTCCTAGACAGTTACTATAGTTCAGTCCAAATACAAAGACCTAGAAAATAAATAGTTTTGTTGGAGTCATTTGTCATAATGCTATAGTAAAAGCTCCCTTCTCTGCTCTGAAGATAAGACACTTCAAATTCAATTAGATAACTTAGTAGGTAAGAAGGGACTTTTAAGGTTAAGAAACACTCAACCTCTGCTGACATTACTAAAGTTTTAGAATATTTGTCTATAACATGAAACTCAAAGAGCAGTATGGAGTAGAGGGGTATAAATCACGACACTGAAAGAAGAGAAGAAACTGTATCAAAGGCATAGTCTTCCTGAACTTCAGGTTCTCTTTATCCCCCACCTTTTCTCTGTCTTCGAATGGCACACGTTGAAGCCTAGCCCCAAAGTAAGCCCTGAAACTAAACTCTAGGTTTTAAGAGAGGCTTACCTCATCATTGTCAGTAACGTAGAGTGCTTCACTGGCCGAGGTGCCAAAGACACATGCTTTCCGAATAGATGCAATTTCTTGAGGTGACAGCAGAGTGAAGATTGGCCACTTCCCTACATCCACCATGACTCTGGCTTCGAGCAACTCCTATAAATAAGCCGACATCTCTGCTGGAACAAACAAAAAGGATTCCAAGAAGAAATTAAATAACCATTTAGCTAACTTTAAAAATAAAAGGCCTGTTAACAAAAGCCAACTCCAGAATAAATGAACTAGTTAAATGGATCACTCACTTTCCCCAGCAACGTGTGCAATCCTTCTTCTACCTTCAAATCTGGGCCTGTTTCTGTAATGATAGGACAACCTGCTAGAACCAGTTGTTTGTCTTGCCCACTTATTATCAGTGCTTATCTGTTCTACAAGTGCTTCCTACTCACCCTCTTCCTAGACCTCTAAAATAGCCAAGAGAGGGCGGCTCCAGACCAAGTTCCTTCCGGCTCCAGCACCTCCAATAGCACCACACACAGAGGGAGGCTCAGGACTTGAGCATACTTAGCCAAGGCCTCAGTTCCCCGCATCCAGAGAGACTTTTCCCAGCAGCACCAACTTGGATGACAAAGACCTGGTGCCTCCTCTCAGCCCCAAGTATCACACCACATATTCAGTAAGGATTAAACACTATCCCATCAGGCTATTCCCTGTCACTGCATAGCCAGACAACTCGAGTAGCATCTGAATGTTCTGACAAGTGCGTGTGTGTGTGTGTGTGTGTGTGTGTGTGTGTGTGTATGTTGGTGGGGACAGGGAAAGGATTTGAGGGAGTAATACATGAACATGATAAAAAAAATTTCGTTCCAAATAATATGAAAGGGTAGAAGAAAGTAACTCTCCTTACCATCCCTCCCTGACCCTCATCTCAAAGGCAACCACTGTTACCAGTTGTTTGTAATTCCTTCCAGAGACAGTGTATACTCAAAAGCACAACATGTATGCATGTATGTGTAGCCTGAAAAACAAAAACACAAATAGAAGCTTTTCCCCCCACTTAACAGTGTATCATAGAAATCATTCTGTATTAGCACATGCAGACCTACTTCATTTCTTTTCAATGGTACTGTAGCATTCCATTACATGGATTTAACAATTTACCCGTTTCCTACTGAGAGACATTTCTAGTCTTTTGCTGGAATACCACCGCAATTACTGCTTGTATATATTTTTGTATATATGTGTCTTGTTTTACACATAAATTTCTAAGATAAATCCCTAAAAATGGAATTGCTAGGTCAAAGTCTATTAAGCTATTTTACCTCTAATAGCAACTTCCAACTGTCCTCTAACGTTGTAGTACCAATACGTGAAATCACCATCAATGCAAGATAGAGCCTGTTTACCCACACCCTTCCCACACAGCCTATTACCATGGCATCTCGGTTTTGTTTAAACTGGCACTTCTACGTTAAGTGAGACCAGGCATCATTTAAAAAAATAATCAGAATATAGCAACAATAACAACTAACTTATTGAGCACCAAGGGCCAAGCACCGTTCTAAGTGCTTTGACATTTATTAATTTATTTAATCCTCACTTTACCAATAAGGAAATAGAGTCAAAGAGATTTTAAGAATTTGCTTAAGCTGGGCGTGGTGGCTCACGCCTGTAATCCTAACACTCTGGGAGGCCGAGGCGAGCGGATGGCTCAAGGTCAGGAGTTCAAGACCAGCCTGAGCAAGAGCGAGACCCCGTCTCTACTAAAAATAGAAAGAAATTATCTGGCCAACTAAAATATATATAGAAAAAATTAGCCTGGCATGGTGGTGCATGCCTGTAGTCCCAGCTACCCTGGAGGCTGAGGCAGTAGGATCGCTTAAGCCCAGGAGTTTGAGGTTGCTGTGAGCTAGGCTGATGCCACGGCACTCACTCTAGCCCGGGCAACAGAGTGAGACTCTGTCTCAAAAAAAAAAAAAAAAAAAGGAAAGAAAAGAAAGAAAAAGAATTTGCTTGAGCTCGTAAGTGGCAGCGTCAGGATCGGAGTCCAGGCGGTCTGGAGCTGGAGCCTGCTCTTTTCACCTGCTGCCAACATATGTTTGAGAGCCACATGTCAGCCTTCTGTGTCATGTGCCTAGCTTTTCTACTTGATCATTGTTCTTTTACTTGTTCTTGATTTATAAGTATTCTTTGTATGGTAAGATTATCTCCAATGCTTTTAAAAGAAGAAAACAAAATCAGGTGGCTTTCAAATGACCCGCCTGGTGCCTCTTACAAAACAGATGGGGAAAGGAGTCACAAGAAGTCAAGCAATATAAACCCCTATAAGCAGGTAGATAAATTTCAAGGAAATCCAGATGCATATTTTCCCATAATATGAACCATAACAAGTTAGTCTTCAAAATTTTAAATTTTACATGATAGAAAATTAGCCAAAAATACAGAGTCACTGCCTTTGAAATCATAACACAAAGGGCTCTTACCTTTCAAAACCATACAATTTCCTGACAGCAGTACAATTATTCTGAAATCATTAATCAGATGCAAGCAGCTCTGCCCTAAGGGTTTGGTGACCTACTGCAAGATCAGGCTAACCTTCATAATGACAGTGTATTATATGAATTGACTTTACTCACTGCTAAATTACCTCAAACTTTATTTTACAAGGTATTTCTCCAAAGACTTGTAATTTAAGAGTCAATTTAAAAAACAGTTCATATGTCTTATATGTCCATACCCTTCATAAAAGAAAAAAGCATCCCCAACAGTCTTGGTATGGTGGAAACCGGAGTCCTGCCTGAGGCCTGTGCTTTGGTCCCAGGTCTACTTTGAATAAGTAAGTATGACATGCCATTTGCCTTTTTGAGCCTGGGTTTCCCACAAATCTGTCCCAGCTCTAAAAATTTTTGATTTTATGTTTAAGATGCAATGAAGAAGCTATGGGGGATTACTTGAATGCATGAGAACAACAGGGGTAGTAATGTTGACCAAGCAAGTAATTATTCCTAGCAACACAATCAGGCAAAGTAAGTAAGAGCAGGGAGGAAGAAACTAACAATTACCAAGAACCTGCCTTATCACAGACACTGTGTTCGGTAGCCACCCACACTCTTTCATTTAATCTTCACAATAATCTTGTAAGGAGGAGACTATAACCCATTCTTGACAGATGGAGAATGAGCTCAGAGATGAAATGTCTTGCCAAGGTCACAAGGCAGTAAGTGGCACAGTCAGGATTCAACCCCCACCATTCTGATTCTTCTCATGGAGAACGTTGGTCCTGGCCCTTCAATGGCTAAACTCCAAACTCCACCATTACTTCCTTTTGACTTTGTCTTGCCTTGTCTCATAAATGTACACCATCAACTGTTTTTAAAGTATTCTAAATATAAAAAGTACTCCCCCGCCCCCCCAAAAAAAAGCATTGTCCAAAATGCCTCTGCCTAGATTTGCCTGGTTAAACCTCATGAATGTCTGTTTCCTTCACTCTTCCAACAACCTTTGGGAGGCCCTGGAGACCAAATGTGACCTCTCCCCTCAGGGAGCTCTCAACAGTACAAGGTACATCTTTGGGCTATAGATTGCTAAGGTACAAAGTATGTCTTTATTAGACCATGCTCAACCAGGGCATGTGATGACCTGAATAGGTATCCTAAGAATTCAGACAAGCTTCTCTGAGAGGTTTTGTGGAGCTATCAAAAAACCCAGGATATGCTACACATCATACAGAACAACAAAACAGAGTCCTTAACTTGGGCATGTGGCATTTTCTTCCTAAGGCAGCAGAATATAAATGTAAATACCACCAAATTTTCTAATTAACTCAAAATTACCACCATCACCATTACAAGCTGATTATTGTGGTGAGATGTTTAATTACCCCACTTTCCTTAAGGCAGTGGCGCCTTTTGCTATTATTAAGAAAACCATACTAAGCATAATTATTCAATCAACTTCAAGAATTAATGTTTGACCTTCCATCATAAAATTATGAAGTGTATATACTAACAACCCAATAAACTAAAGCAGGTGGGATAATTAAAAATTAACTAGTATTTAATCCGTTATAAAATCTACATCAGACTTAAGAACCCTGTGGCTATCAATGACTCAAAAATACAAGAAGAGCAATATTAGGACAGCTCAGATGTCATGACATCTACTAAATTTGCCTAAATATGAAATAGAGGTATTAAAAGATTTGTATGGATTTCATTTTAAAGGAATATATAGTTCAACTAAATTTCAATTAAATCACCATTCCAGAGGTTCCAGAGTAATTCAGATGCTTCAAACAGTAAGATTTGAAGTGATTCTATCATGTACTGAGGAGGCACTGCTAATAGGGAAGAACCTCACCTGGCCTACTCAACCCAAGCCTTCCCTGATAGGCATGTACCTTGGTTAAGGACCTAACAGTGCCTAACTAAGTGCCCTAAAAAAAGGAGCCCAACTCTTTTCCTTCCCATGGCACTACACATCCTCCAAACCATGACCACTCCCAAAGAAAGATGCCAACAAAAAGTATAATACAACTAAATTATGAGCGTATCCCCAAATACAAAACAAAAAAAACATAAAAGTAAATGTACCCTGTAAGACATAGCTATGTTAGCTATGTTATAAACCAATATGTATTGTATGATTATAATTTAAGTATAATATACACAAAAATGTATATACCAAAATGTATCTCTCTGGAGAGATTACAGGTGACATTTTCTGTTTTTCATACATATTCCCAAATTTCTATAACAAATATTTTGTGACAAATAAAAATAAGCCAATAGTTTAAACGAAAATAAAGGTTTAATTATTTGAATTACCTTTTACACACTAAACTGTTACAAGTTTTAAGATGCATTCTTGCCTTATATTTATAACCTAGAATGGCGGAATGTTTCAGGCAAAATCTATAAAATGAATTATTAATGTAAAATAAGCTAGAAACAAAAGGACAAATATCGTACGATGCCACTTATATGAGGTACCTAGAATAGTCAGATTCACAGACAGAAAGTAGAATGTTGGTTGCCAAGACATGGAAGGAGGGTGAGGATGAGGAATTATTGTTCAATGGGTACACAGTTTCACCTTGAAATGAGGAAAAAGTTCTAAAGATGGATGGTGGTGATGGTTACACAACAATGTGAATGTACTTAGTGTCATTAAAATGTATACTTAAGAATGGTTAAAATGGTAAATTTTATGTTATGTATCTTTTACTGATAATTTAAAAAAAATCAAACAATGATCCCATGAGCTCATATCAAGCCTGCATTAATAAACTCAAAGATTTTTTTTTTTTTTTTTTGAGACAGGGTTTCTCACTCTGTCACCCAGCTGGAATGCAGTGGCCTCATCACAGTTCACTGCAACCTCAAACTCCTGGGCTCAAGGGGTCCTCCTGCCTCAGCCTCCTGAGTAGGTGAGACTACAGGTACATGCCACCATGCCTGACTAATTTTTCTATTTTTTTTTTTTTTTTTAATAGAGACAGGGTCTCACTCTTGCTCAGGCTTGTTTCAAACTCCTGGCCGCAAGCAATCCTCCTGCCTTGGCGTCCCAAAGTGCTAGGATTACAGGCATGAGCCACTGCACACGGCCTCAAAGACACATTTTTAAAATTAAATGTAGAAAGGTTTCAGTCCTAAAAAATACTTTTGGGAAAGTATAATCATACTTCATTAATTCTGTCTTGGGAACACAAGTTCAGATTAGAGAAATGCTCCACTGAACATTTCCAAAAAAAAAAAAATACAGCCTCCTTAGAACTTTCCAGCACATACAGCAATTCAAACTAGACCAAATCACTTACTAAGATCCTTCCAGGGCTTGACTGATAATCATAAAAATAATGAGTTGTAATCAGCATGTCAGTCATATTAAATAGTTACTTCTGAAGTACCTCATTAAGATGACAATTTTTTGCAACCTTTTTTATCTATTATTTTACCTAGGAAATACTTTCTCATACATAGCACTGATATGTTCAGCCTGAATTACCACTCACTGTGCATTATTAATAAGTGAATCAATGATTTTTTTTTTACTGTATGGAGATAAAGAAGGGTAGAACAGAAAAGAGAAATGCAAGCAGAGCTAGGAAAAGAATTTAACAACCTCAAAAAGGATAATACGCCAACCCACTTTGATCTCCGTATTTTCTTTGGCCCTTAAAAATATATCCTGCATTGTTAGTACTATAGATCAATATCCATTCCCTGGGATGACTTTTCCTAGCAACTGGCACTGTCCCTCAGAGAACTGTGGCCTGGGGAAGAAAAAAGGTTTATACACTGAAAGTAAATTCAGTCAGGAGGACAAACACAGACTATCCAATTTTAGAAATCTACATTTAGAACTGGAGGACTGGAGAAGTAATGCAGCAACCAATCTTTTGATTCTTCTAAGCACATTTATGTTACTTTCCCCTAGGAACCAAGTATTAAGGAAAGATGGGGGAGGATTCTATTAATATTTTACTGATCTAGCAAAAATATATTTGAATATGTTTACAGAGTTTGAAAAACAGGAAATGGGGAAAAATAGTACAGGAAAACTTTGATTTTAATGAAATAATGGTCTCGAAATTAAAAAATACTAGGAATTTATGGTTGACCTATAAGCGTGTAGCTTCCACACAAGACTTCAACTTCCCCCTATTCTAACCAGAATGTATCTGTCACATGAGACTGATACCTCCAACAGAACTTTTTACCTCAGACCTGTGTTCTGCTGACCTAAAAGATTTCTAAGGAAAAGAGGTCAGAATAATGTGAGCAACCCTTCAGAATTGGATAGCAGCAAGATTCTGACTCTTCCAGTGTCATTTTTGGAGCATGAAATGAATTTGTGTCTTTCTTTATCATGAAAGCCGATTCTCAGAGGGAACTGGAAAAAGGACTCTGAATGCTGGAACAATCCACTTAAAATGGCCTAAACATTCTTCACATGCAAGCTATAGCCAGGTTCAGACTACTCGAAATAGCAATGTCAAACATGCAAAATGACTTTTCTAATTGCAAAAATCTTTTAAAGCACTTACACTGAAAATTCCTAATAGAGGTTTCTCTGTTTTCAAAAACTGAAGGGGTGGTTTTTGTTATCAATTTAAGTTACTAAGCTGCCTTACAATAGAAATTTATTTATAGTCAATGAGCTATTGATAAAGTTTAAGATGCCTCACAAAAAAAGCACTACTGTATAATAATGTGAAAAAAAATACAGTCTTCCCTTAGTGTCCTTGGGGGATTGGTGCCAGGAACCTGGAGGATACCAAAATCTGCGGATGCTCAAGTCCCTGATATAAAATGGCATAGTATTTACATATAACCTACGCACATCCTCCCATATACTTTAAATCATCTCTAATTACTTATAACACCTAATACAACGTAAAGGCTTGTAAATAGCTGTTATACCGTATTGCTTAGGAATAATGACAAGAAAAAAAGTCTGTACATGTTCAATACAGATGCAATTTTTTTTCTGGATATTTTTAATCCTCAGTTAGTTGAATCCACAGATGTGCAACCCATGGATACAGAAGGCCAACTTTAATAGCATAAATTAATTCTTCTGCTGTGATCCCAGATACCAAGAATGCTATGGACATCATAAAGAATAATACAATCATGGTCCCTGCCTCTGAGGAGCTGAAGGTCTAACAGAAAGTCAGATCCTAAGTAGGAACTTAGAATGCAAATGCAACTGGAATAATTAAGCAAATGATGAGATGCCACATGCAAGTACATAGTACATGTGATACACGTTAATGTGTTAAAAGTGAAAAAATTATGTATCCCAGAAAACTGTTACATGAAATCTCAGAAACCAAACTCTCAATATTCTAGCACATGATAAAATATAAGTATTTCCTCAGCAAAGATCATTCAGTTTCCTGAAAAAACAAGTGTTCTTCATAGCCATCTTCCTTTTCTTTCTTTCTTTTTTGAGACAGGGTCTCCCTTTGTCACCCAGACTAGAGTGCAGTGGTACAATCATAGCTTACTGCAACCTCCAATTCTCGGGCTCAAGGGATCCTCCTGGCTCAGACTCCCGAGTAGCTGGGACTAGAGATGTACACCACCATGACCGGCTAATTTTTTTTTTTTTTTTTTTTTTGTAGCAGTCTCACTATATTGCCCAGGCTGCTCTAGGAACTCCTGGGCTCAAGTGATTCTCCCACTTCAGCCTCCCAAAGTGTTGAGATTACAGGCATAAGCCACCACACCCAGCTGCCATCTTCCTTTTTTACCTGATACAAGTTCCCATTTAAGCACAAAAGATTTAAGGATGTAACCATCTTTTCACTATTTTTGAGTAATTTTAGGAAAACGTACACCGAGAGTTCTGGGGTTTTAGGTAAGCTTTTTGATATACAACATTATAACTTATGTCTTTCACCTACACTACAACAAAAGCAATTCAAAACCCTCTGAAGGTACAGAAGAGCCAAATGTCACTCTTACCAATTTCTTCCATACTTATTTTGATGGGCTTTTTGAGACTGAGTAGATGCTGAATGTATTTCCCAGGTCCAGGTAAGCCTCTAAGAAAGAATCAGCCTCAAACAAAAATACAACTTTAAACCATTTCCCCCATACGATAGTACAAGAGAGAAAAGTGTCAGAGATTTGCTGAGACATCACCCTTCATAAAGATGCAATGGAAGCCACCTGTACAGGCAGCTGAAGGTAATCCTCCCACCTTCATTTAAAGAACAGCATTACTGCTGTTTTTGAATTTCCTAACACTGATTGTGACTACCTTTTGCCTTATCCATTTTACTCAAATTCATCACTCATTTAAGAGGAAAAGGTAAGGTCTTAGAACTGTCATTTCCCAATTGCTAGTTAAATTATATGACTTAAAGCACGATTGCAATAATGGCCTCTGGAAGCATTTCTTTAGCCCCATCATCCATGGGGCTGCTTTGATTCCATTGCACTGAAGCTTTAGGCAATTCTAGAACACAGGGAACATAACTGCTCATTGTAAATAAATGAATAATTTTACTGAAGCCATGTGCTCAGGTTAGAAAAATCAAACAACCCAAGGGGCAACAGTATTAGCAGTAAAAAAAACAAAAACCAAAAAAGGAAAAAAGAAAAAATATCCAGGGTTGTGAAGCTGACTGTGATCTTATAAAAGTACTGCTTTTATGGGATATTATTATTTTCAAAAGAAAACCAGAAAAGAAATCTCAATGTTTAGAAATAATGTTTTTCTACAGTTTTGTTCTCTGCTGCACCAAACATACAGATATCACAAAATAGACCAGATAAAAATAGATAGGTCAAAGATTAAAGAAATGGATAAAAACACAATAATGGTCAAAGGTTAATGAGTAAAACACAATAATACAAGTTCAAGGCTGGAACAGAAGGGTCAAGTTCAAATCTATTTATGGTTTCACAAACCTTTTGTATGTGAATATCCCAAAAGTGATTTCAAATACTACTCTCCGGCTATATGAAAAGTATGAACTGTACTTTGCAATGACCTACAGCCAAACTAAAATTGCAGCAATGGAAAGGCAGAACCTATAAACAAAACCTGAAAACAGGCAGGACAGTAAAACAAAAAATACTTACAAAATATCTTTAGGTAAATAGGACACAGAGACAACACCATGACCCCCAGCTCCCAGCAGAACTTACATGGGGTCGGGGGCAGAATCTAGACACACAAACTGATGCTCACAACAGTGTGGTCAGTGCTCTGATGGGAAGGCTCAGATGCTGTGGAAGCACCAGAAGTGGAAAGTGTGCTTCAAGTTCCTGAAGAGGTAGCACCTGTAACAGTGAGCACATAGCCAGGTAAAGGCCTGGAGAAGGAACTGAAAGACAGTCAGCGTGGCTGTAGCCAACAGCTCAGGCTTTATCCTAAGAGCACCATGTATTCCCTGAAAGGTCTTAGGCAGGGAAGTGGCAGGACCAGATGCAGGTCTGGGAAAGATGACTATAGCTGAATGTAGAGACTAGATGGGGGCAAGAAACCAGTGCTTAGAGGGAGCCCAAGGAGGCTATGGTAAGGCAGGAAAGAAAGATGCAAGCCCACATCAGGGAAATGGAGAAAACCAGACAGGAGGGAAACTCCAGAGGATTCTGTGACCAACTGAATGGGACGAAGGGAGCCGGATAAGGAGAAAGGCAGAGCCAAGGATTACACCAGATGCTCAGTGCAGTGAGTGAGTGAACTGGACTGCCACTCACTACAGCAGAGAACACAGCAGGTTTCAGGAGCAACAAGTTCTACTCTGGACATTTTAAAATTCAGGTATCTGTGGGATATTAAAGCAGACATGTCCCAACAGATAGATTTATAAATCTGAAGCTCAAGAAAGAGGTCTGGATTGGAGACTTGAGAATTTGGCATGAGACCACCCAAGGGAATGTGTGTGGTGTAAGAACAACAGAGGATCCTGAACAGAACTCTAAGAACTCCAATAGTAAAGGGACAAGGAGTACCTCACAGAGCAGACCGTGAAGGAACAGGTAGAGTAGGAGGAAATCCAGAAGACAGTGTCATGGAAGTCCAGGGACGTGAGCATCACAAGGAGGTATGTTAGTGTCGAATACTGCTGAAGACACCAACAAGGTAAGGGCTCAGGAATGTTCATTGGATTTAACAGGGAGAGTCATTGGTGACCTTAACAAGAGTCTCGCTGAGGTTATGGGAGGAAAAAGCCAGAATGCAGCAGGTCGAGAAGTATGTGAAAGATGAAGAAAAGGAAGCAATGAGTATAAACAACTTGTTCAAGAAAATTGCCAAGGAAAAAATAGAAATAGGGTAGTAATCATAGAATGAGATGGAATTGAGGGACATTTTTTGTTAATCTTTTTATTTTAAACATGCTAGAGACTTGAATATGTTTAAATGCTAATGAGAAGGAGCCAGTAGAAAGATCAAAGACAGAGGAGAGGATACAAGAATTAAATAAGGTTTTTGAGAAAGTAGCAGGGAGGGGAATCTGACGCAGAGGTGTAAGAGAAGCTGTGGAAAGGGGGAAAGTCTTCCATTATAAAACAAGAGGAGGAGAAAAGGATGGATATGAATGAGTGTGAATTTAAGGTTGGGTTGGGGAGCCAGATGTTGGAGATATTCATTCTCGCCTTCTCATTCTCTCTCATTTTCTCTCATACTCTCTCCCCCCTAAGTGAGTCTGCATTTTACATGCCCATCAGCAATGTATGAGGGTTCCAATTTCTCCATATCCTCACCAACAGTGATGGCCTGTCTTTTTCATTATAGCCAACATAGTAGGTGTTGGGTGGCATCTCATTGTGGCTTTGATTTGCATTTGGGAACATTCTCTTCTGAGGTCACCTATTTTTCCCTGTGAAGAAAGAGATAAAGCTTTTTGTTGAGAGTAAGAGGGAGGTAGCAATAAAAGGTGGAGTGGAGCAATTGCAAAAAAGAGTGGAGAAGCCTGAAGCAGCCACCTGGGAAGATGGGAAAGAGCACCAACCAGGGAACCCTAGCAAGATGGTAACACATAGCTCAGCAGAAGATAGAAACCATAAGTCTCTAAAGGTACCCATCTGATCTGCTGTGAGATTTTCCTCTCCAGGAAAGAGACATCTAAAAACAAAAAAAAACACTGTTCTCATCAGAACTGGAATAGAAAGTTGTTCAGAGTATTTTCTGAGCAATGACAGAAGTGCTCCTGAAAAATCCATCATTTTGTTTAAGTCCTGTAACATACACATTAGAAATAATGGTTTGCTTAAGATTCACTCTCCTTGATCTTTGAAAACAAAGCATGTCTTATTCATGTGTTCACTGCAGATCTTACATTTTCCCTGTAAGGATTCATAACTACAAGCATGGTGCTAACGTCATCAAATGGCAAACTGCAAGAGAAACATCACACATCCATCATTTCAATAATAGGTAATTCCTTTAAAACACATCAACTAACCATATCATGAAGTGTTTAATTAAAACTGATAATAAGGCTAGGCATGGTGGTTCACGCCTGTAATCCCAGTGTTTTGGGAGGCCAAGGCAGTAAGATCCTTGAGGCCAGGATTTCGAGATGAGCCTAGGCAACATAGCAAGACACAGTCTTTACAAAAAAAATAAAAATAAATAATTAAAATTTGAAAAATAAAAAAAAATAGCCAGGCATGGTGACATGTGCCTGCAGTCCCAGCTACTGGGTAGGCTGAGGCAGAAGGATAGTTAGAGCCCAGGAGTTTGAGGTTGCTGTGAGCTATGACTGTACCACTACATTCCAGCCTGGGTGACAGAGTGGGACCCTATCTCTATAAAAAAAAAAAAAAAAAAAAAAAAAAAAACCCACAAAAAACTAACAATCACATATACAAATAATAGCCAATTATACAAACATGATTTTTTTTTTATTTAACCAGTTACCTTGTAGAGTATGAGATAGCCACAGTCTTCAGTTTAACTAATTCAATAAGTGCATTCTCATATGATATGAAGATTTAATTAAAGATTTATCACTAAAGCATGCTACTTCATAGGTTGACAACAATTTTGTGCTCAGGATTACTGAGCACAACTTATATGTCACTAATTTATATGTGACCAAGATTTACACCAAGAGTTTTATATGTATAAGAGGCTGTGGTGTTGCTTTAGTTATCTATTGCTGAGTAACATACCATCCCAAAACTCAGTGGCTTAAAACAGTTAACAATTTATTATTTCTTTCCAGTCTGTGTTTTGAGTGCACCCAACTGGGGTTACTAATGAGGTTGCAGGCACTGGGAGCTCGACTAGGGCTAAAACAAGCTTCCCTCACATGCCTGGGACACTCCTGAGGGCTCTTTCCATCTACTCTAGCCCAAGTTTCTACACATGCTGATTGGCTTCCAAGACAGTGAAAGCTAAAGTTGCTGTACACCTTAAGGACTATGCCCAGGATTGGCACAGAATCACCCTCCATTGATCAAAACAAGTCACAGGGCCATCCTAGATCCAAATGGAGCAGAAATAGACTCTATCTCTTGATGGGAGGAGCTGGCAGTCAAGTACAGAGTTGGGAAGAACTGCTGGCAGTCATCTTTGGAAACAATCTACCACAGTTATAAACAATACTACTAGATGTTCCTACTATACCACTTGAGTTCAGGATTGAAGCATTTTAGAGGGGATAGACCATGTCTATTTCTAAAACTAGAATTTTTTCTGAAGCATCAGAAAGAATATCATGGCAAAGAGCTTACCCTGTGGAATGTTAATCTCAGAAAAGCCATGGAATCTTCTTTTCTGGGGTTGTGGGAAAGATAGACACCATTCTTTAGGAATGGTCCGAGCATAGTATTCCCTGGATAAGATTCATCACTTCCTCAAGTCATTTCACACCTTACAATTTGTTACTGCATAAGCATGAACATTTCATTTTTTAAAGTGTATCTAAAGCACCACATGTACTCACCATCAAATTGGTTTCACTGATCATCGCCTAAGAGCACATTTAGGAATAACATTAATCGGGTGTCGGGCAGATGTGGGGGGGAGGATGGGTGTATACATACATAATGAGTGCAATGCGCACCTTCTAGGGGATGGACACGCTTGAAGCTCTGATTTGCGGAGGAGAGGGGGTAAGGGCAATACACATAACCTAAACTTTTGTACCCCCATAATATGCTGAAATTTAAAAAAAGTGTATCTAATACTAAAAAATATAGAGGTATCCCTAGCTATTTGAATTCTTGCTATCCAAATTATCTAAACTCAAGAATCAAATACATCTGTGTAAGTTCTTCATTACCAAAACTTGCTACCGGCCCTCCTAAATTCAGGAATGAGCTAGATTTGGATATCACAGTATCCCTTACAATCTGAGATCTTGCTATCTGAACAAAGGAACCCAATAAATGTGTATAGCAAAGAGTACTTATAATCCAAAATATTAACTCTTATCTTTAGATAGTATAATTATACGTTCTATGCATTCATCTTTCTACTTGTCTGTATTTTCTAAATTTTCTTCCATTCTTTGCTTGCAAAGTTAAAGAAAAAACAAGACTATATTGTGGGTCAAATGCATAATCGATTTAGATAATTTTTTTTTTTTTTTTTTTTTTTTTTTTTTTGAGACAGAGTCTCGCTTTGTTGCCCGGGCTAGAGTGAGTGCCGTGGCATCAGCCTAGCTCACAGCAACCTCAAACTCCTGGGCTTAAGCGATCCTACCGCCTCAGCCTCCCGAGTAGCTGGGACTACAGGCATGCGCCACCATGCCCGGCTAATTTTTTTCTATATATATTTTAGTTGGCCAGATAATTTCCTTCTATTTTTAGTAGAGACGAGGTCTCGCTCTTGCTCAGGCTGGTCTCGAACTCCTGACCTTGAGCGATCCACCCGCCTCGGCCTCCCAGAGTGCTAGGATTACAGGCGTGAGCCACCGCGCCCGGCCTAGATAATTATTTTATTAACTGATCTCCTCTAGTAAGTCTATCCTAGTTAAATTCACCCAACACTCATCACACCCCTCTTTTGCATTCCTCAACATGTACGCAGTATGTGACACTTTCAGATTTTTTAAAAAACATACAATAATTTTTTTAAAATGTGTCCTAATGCCTTGCCTGGACTCTAGATTCCTTGAGAGTCCAAATCTTGTTTCCTATGCATGATGTTTAATGTAGTACACACAGAAGGAATATCATCATCATAATAAAGGTCTTTCACTTTCCTTCACAGTTTCCTTTTCCCCACAATGATTCTCAGGAAAAGGAGGACACTGTCTCTGTTTATTAAGATGGGGACAACCTCTTGCTGGAACATACCAGCACTTTTTTTTTTTTTTTTTTTTTTTTTGAGACAGAGTCTCACTCTGTTGCCTGGGATAGAGTGCAGTGCTGTTATCACAGCTCACAGCAACCTCAAACTCCTGGGCTCAAGTGACTCTCCTGCCTCAGCCTCCCAGAGTGCTAGGATCACAGGCATGAGTCACCACTATGGGCCAATACCAGCACTTTTTTTGTTTTTTGTTTTTTTTTGAGGCAGAATCTTGCTCTGTTGCCTGGTAGAGTGCCTTGGCGTCAGCTTAGCTCACAGCAATCTCGAACTCCTGGGCTCAAGTGATCCTCCTGCCTCAGCCTCTCAAGTAGCTAGGAATACAGGTGTGGGCCACTAAGCCCGGCTAATTTTTTAAATATATTTTTAGTTGCCCAGCCAAATTTCTTTCTATTTTTTAGTAGAGATAGGGTCTCACTCTTGCTCAGGCTGGTCTCAAACTCCTTAGCTCAAGCAATCCTCCCACCTCGGCCTCCCAGAGTGCTAGGAGTCCAGGTGTGAGCCTCCACGCCTGGCCAGCACTCTTTAATTTTAAAAATTTCCAAAGATTTTTCTTATAGCTACAAATTCACAGCTTTGAATTTTATGGCTATTTGTTTTCTGAAGTTCCCAGAACTTGATCGTTTGGATCACACAAACAAAAATCACTTGCAAAGAAATCTCTTTAAAGATTAACATGCTTCCTCTTCAAGAGAAACAGACTAGAGGGTAGAAGAAAAAGGATCTGTCTAGAAATATTAATAGACTGGTCTTCACACAATGGATTAAATGGATTAGAATCCATCCCACAGATGAACTGCTATACTAATAGAATCTAAATATACAGTTAGGCACTGAACCCTGAAAGCAGTTCAAAGGGGTAAAATTCAGCCAGTGCTCACCTGAAATGGATACTCTCTAAAATTTAAAGCATACTATAAACTGCCGTCAAGGCTCAATCATTTTTCCATTTCTGCCAACATCACACACACCAGTTTCAGAAAGTTAGCTTTTGCCCTCTAAGGACTTTAATCCTTCCCAAAAAAAAGAGTAGGGCAAAGGCAAAAAAGACCATAAATCTGGTTTTTAAAAAGCATTAGTAAAAGATTGCTTTATAAAATTGTAATTCCTAGCTGCAAAGAGTTCTGTAGATGGCTTTGAAATGTCTCACGTGCAAATAAATAAAAATAAAAAGCCACTTACGAGAGCAGAACAGAGCGTACTCGATGGTCATCTCAAATAAAATCAGAGGCAGGACAAGGGAAATGTCATTCACTCAGTTCACCGCGCTCCTGGATAAAGGTCTCCGCTAAGGGAGTCCCCCCTTTGTGGACTGCGTGTCGTAGGGGAAAGGGAAACAGTCAAGAATATGGTTTGTGACAGCACTACCTTCGGGAGGCAAAGGAGAAATGCTAAACTCTTGGGAAAGGCCGAGTAAGGATGGGGAGAGTCAGAGGGGAGGTCTCCTCTCAGCAAAACGGCGCCCAGAGCAGTGACAAACTTCAGCTACGAGCAAAACCGAGTACATTCAGCTCAAAACAGAGACGGAGCAGGGAAAACTTTCCCTCGCCTCTGCCCACCCTTCCCTCCTCCTCCTCCTAGCAGGAGGACACGTTAGCTGAGGTGCGAGCGCCGCCAGGCCGATGGCCCCACCACTCGCCCAGGGCACAGCACCCCGCGGGGCCGGACCTGGAGCCGGAGGGAGGGAGGCAGGAGGTGCAGGAGTAACGGGGCACACCCGGCCCGGCGGGCAGGGAAGGGAAGCAGGGGAAGGGCAGGAGGGAAGCGGCCTCCGCGAGCTCAACCCGGCGCGCCCACCAGCTACCTGCGAGGCCAGCTGCTGCCGTACCGCCAGAGCGCCCCGGGGACCTCCGAAGCTCCGCCGGCCTTAAAAATGGGAGCGAGGGGAGGAGCCGGAGACCGAGCGCCAGGGTGCCGGGCCCGCCGTGTCACGTGGCCCAGGCCGCCTCACGTGACCCCGTGCCGCGCGCGCCCGGGACGCTCTGGAGCCCAGCGCCCCGCCCTGCGCGGCCGGGCGGCCGGAAGGAGTCCTGCTCTTTGCTCCCTCGACCCCGAGACTTCTGTAGGAGCCTACTGGCCATCCGAGGCCAGCCCCAAGGCCCTGCCACCGGAGAGTCGCGGCGAAGCCTCGTGGCTTTTGTCTCTGGGGAAAGCAGGGAGGAGCGAGGGGCGGGCTCCTGCTCCCCTCCCGGAGATGGCTTGGCTGTGGAGAGAGCCAGCCTCCCACCCCAAGGGACCTAGGGCGGAAAAGCGACGGGGAAACCCGGCTCACTGCCCACTCTAGGGCGCGTCTGGCCCTGAGGGACCACCCAGGTGGTGCTGCCTGGGACGAAGGGCCGCGGAGGGGAGACCCATTTGTTTTATCTGGACATATGTCTCTCCCTGCGCCCCGCCTCCGGATTGAAAGCACGTGAGGACTGCTGGGGGCTAGGGAAGGTGGCAAATGGACCACGATAAGGAAGGAGGAGGTGAGGCGCAGGCGCCAGGTAATGGACGGAAGGCAGCGGTACCTTGGAAGCAGGCCTAAGAGGGCATCTGACCTAACCCATATCTTTGAGTAAACCGAAGCCGGGAGAGGGACAGCTTCGTGCCGCTGCAGCTTGTCACCTGTTGAGACTACAGCCGTCTTTATAAAATACTGTACAGCTCTCTTAACAACTCCAGTTGGCTCTACGGCATCAAGTCCGTACTTCTTGCCATCGCATTCCAAGCAAGCTTGTTCAAATTTACCTTCCCCATTTGAGCTCCCATGAATAAACAAAAACATTTCGTTTTCTAAATACCACCAAACAACTCCCTGAATTACTAAAAACCTACTTTTCTTCATCTCCTGCCACTTCCCCAACACTACTCTAGGCTCTGGCTACAGAGAATTCCTGTTTTCCTTGGCTGCCTAACTTCCTTTGAATCATTTCTTCCCCCCCTCCCCCCAAGTTACTTTACTCCCCTTTGCTTCGTTCATTCTTTTGCCTCTATCTGAAATGTCCTGAATCACTACCTCCCACCCTTAAAGAAAAGCAGAGCCGGGCCCTAGTTGAAGCAGTAAAAACATTTTATTCAGAAACTTTGAGCTCAGTTCTGTATCTATTCTGAGGTCTCTTTTCCCCTATTGCAACAGTCCCTGAATAAAATGTTTTTACCGCTGTAACTGCAGTCTGGTTCTACACTTTCTTTAACAGTCTCCAAAGTACACACCAGTCTCCTACTCATCTTTCATAATCCAGGTCAAATACCACCTACTTATTCTTAATTGTCTGCCTTCCCTGCATCCTCCTCCCTGATTCAACAGCTTGAGCAATTGAAGTTCATTCAGACAGTGTCAGGTGCAACTTCTTCCCTGATTTCTAAAACACTGTACGTATTCTGATCCGTAAATCTCATATTGCCTGGAAATGTGCATTTCCTGTAAGAGGTATTGTCTATTGCTATCTTCTCCCGTACATTATAAACTCTTTGAAGAGGACTCTCTGGGCTTATTATAGTCCCTGGCATGTGATAGACCCTCAGTATCCACTGAATAAAGTGGCTTTCCCAAAGTAGAAGTTCAGCTAATTTACTAAAAGAGACCTTTTTTACTCAAAGAAACTGAAATCAGTTTCTTTTGCCTGCAGCCTGCTCAAAAGAACTTCTGTAAAACATGTCTGAGGAAAACAACAGGGACTTGGTGTGTGACTCATCCAATATTTCCTGAGTGCTCATTGCTTTTTCTGTGTCAGATGCCACACTTGGTGCACCTTGGAGGATGAAAAACTGAATGAGACAGGGCTGCTGACAAGGAATGTGTACTCTGGTTCATTATTCCAGTACCAGGTGAAAAATATCATGATGCAAGGAGCTAAGAGAACACAAATAAGGGACCACAAATCAGGGAGTCAGGAAAAAATTTCCTGGGAAGGTGAATTTGGAGGACAGGCAGTGAAGAACAGGAATTGATAGTAGGAAAATGTGTGCTGTCTTTGATTCTAACTGATGCTATTCGCTTCTGTGACTGTGCTTGCTTTTAGTTGTTTGATAAATATAGTTAATCAGAATGAAAAACAGGTATAAGAGCAAGGGTAGCTCCATGATAGGCTAGGCTTCCTGGATGTGAGAAGCTAACAGCCTAGTTCTGCTTCTGTATATATGGCTTGCTGGCTTGGTGCTTAGCGTAAGTGGAGCCATGGCAGGCTTCACTAAAGTTAAGGAAAACAAGGCCCCGGGGAGGTAACCGCATACTTCCTGATAAAGGGCTGGAGAGTCCAGGGGCCCTCCAACCAACTAAGTAGATAAGAAGGGCAAGACATGATCAGCGCATGAACGGCTTGTGCAGGGCGTGTGTTCCCAGTATCGCTTGTAACCAAAAACTAGAAGGTATGCAACAACAGCCCCCCCTCCCCCGTCGGAGACCCTCCTCTTCCCCTAAATGACATTAACTACAACTGGCGCTAGCACGAAAAGCCCGAAGCGTATAGTCAACCAATCAGGAGCCAATATGATCAGCCACTTCTAAAAGAACAAATAAACTAAAGAGGGATGGAGTGCAGACCAGTATGTCGTGTGTAGACTAGTGTGTCGTGTGCAGACGAGTATGTCGTGTGCAGACTAACGTGTCATGTGAAAACTAGCATACAGAAAAGTATAAAAGCTTAACCTTTACCCCAGGGCAGGGTCCTGGTTCGTGGAGAGGCCACTGCGTTGGCGCTCTGGGACTTGGACCCTGGCTCGAGCTAGCCAATAAACTCCTTTGCCTTTTGTAGCCTCGGTGACTCTGCCTCTCTGTTCCTGGGGCCGAGAGGAATCGGTTCTAACAGCAGTAGATGAAGGCAAGGAAAGACATTCCAGGAGAGAGGCAGTATGTTCAAAGGTAGTAAGGCATGAAACAGTAGAAATGGTTTAGGGAAATGCAAGTAACCCTGTATCACTGTCCTTGATGACTTCATTTACCTCTAGGATGAAGAAAACTTAATTAGGTTAATTTTTGATGAAAGAATGACGTTTATTTGTATTAGTATTACTTATGGGATTGAGTAACTTTCCATCAAACACACACATCATGGACTCTTCATCTAAAATTGGGTTAAACTAGTGCTGGGTGATTTTTTACATTTTTTTAAAAATCTAAAAGTTTTCTATGATTATCATCTAAAAGTAGCAAAATCACCTGTTCCAGAGAAGATGATTGTAGAGCCCTCTAAATTTTTTCTACAGGGCAAAAGAACTCAATTTAGTAAATTAAGGAAGAAACTGGGCTCTACCTCCAGCAGGTGGGGGGGGTGGAGGGGAACCACTCCTCTTAAAATGCTAATTCATGATTATGCTGATTAAAAAGTATCTGTCAAAAACCTAATAAAATAATGTAAGGTTTAAGATGGAATAGAACATAGAACAATTCTAATCACTTTTGGGGGCTTCAAACTCTCATTTCAAAAGTTAATCTCTCAATAAATGGAAAATTAGAAACTCCTCTTTTGTTCACTCTCTTTTGTTCCACCGTGCTTCTCTTTTGTGAATGTCAGTTTGGGCAGGTGTGGGTCAGGCAATCAGTCCCAACTCCTTCAGCTGAACCATCTTTGCCAATAAAATCTGATCCTTAGGAGTACATTTGTTTTTCATAGGCCGATGGAAAGTTCTTTCTATTGGGCAAGCAAAATTAAAAGGGATTTCAGTTACTTCCTCAAAGAACTGTTCTGAGAGAATGAAAACAGCTAGAAACACCCATGTTATCTCCCTTTTCTTCTCTGCTTCTTCTCTCCTCTTGGAGGTGGCCAAGATTCAGAGAAACAAGCCAGAGGACCGACTCTTGTAATGGCTACATAGGCCAGGCAATGTTTAGGTCACCATGTAAGATTGCTTCCTTCTCATCTAATACAGTCAGGAAATCTGTTCTGACAGCCTCAATAACAATATGATTAATTTTGAGAATTGAGGATGACATAACTGTTTTAGGATTTTACAAATATAATAAAATACAGAATGTATCTCTAAAAAACGATTCCACCTTGATTTTCAATTAGCTTAACCAAACAGGGTAAAGCTAATTGAAAATCAAGGTGGAATCGTTTTAAGTTTACAATGAGTTTTACAGCCTTAAACATCTATCAAACTACTGTGGTGATAACTTCTGTTTTTATAGGTGGGATAGATAAACATTGCATAGAACAGGGGGAAAACATTGAGAGAAGAGGTGATAGAGAATTGGAATGAAATTATTCTAATTCCCTTTTTCCATCACCCCAAGAACCAGATGAAAACTTTCTATTCACCAGACAAACATATTAAATAAACAAATAAGTGGTTTAGCCCTGGCTACAGTAGACTACTCTGCTGACTCATATCTTCACCTGCACTGAGGCAGATCCTGTACTGAACAGGTGGTATGAGATAAACCCACATTGCTCCCTAGACTAGGCACAAAACCCTTCCAAACATAGCACCTTTTGTGACTGTCAATATCACTCCACATAAAATCTCCTTTAGGCATAAAATGGACTCAAAACCCTCTGTTTAGAATTGCTTTCCTGTCCTTTGTCCTGTGAAATAGCTTCTTAAATATGGAATTCCTGCACTGTCCATGTCAGCTGACAGTGACATATTTGTTGATTTATTTTTTTAATATATCAGCCATCATCCTTGTTCTACCTGCATTTAGCTGTGGTAGCACCATGGCTCATTAGGAGGCCACCAGCTTCTGGTAGGAGATACAAGGTCACTTGTCTTCTGAGAAGATTGCAGTTGACTGTGAAACAGGACTGCTCCTCTCTGGATGTTAATATGCACTTTGAAGACTTCTTGGAGAGACCCCAGGGTAGTGATGGAGATAGTAAGAATAGTCTCAGATTGGGCTTGACTCATTGGTTTGGAATATTAAAGGTGAAGTTACCTGGAACAAATTAAATGACACTATGAAGAAAAAGACAAATACAGAATGATGGACAAGAACACTCCTAGCCTTGGTTTCTTCAAAAAGTTAAGTTTATAGAAAAAAAAGACAGGACTGTTCTAAGTTAAAAGAGACTAAAGAAACATGATATTCAAATGCAATGCATGAACCTTGGATAGAATCCTGGTTCTATACATTTTTTTAAAAAGCTATAAATAATATTTTATGGAGAATTATAGAAATTTAATATGGACTGGATATTAGATGATGTTAGGGGACTTACTGTTAGTTTTTTAGATGTGATAATAGTATCATTGAGGATGTCATTTTCAGGAGATGCATACCAGAATATTTAAGAACAGAGTGTAAGGAGGTCTGCAAATAGTTCAGCAAAAAACAATAGTATACATATCCATATCCATAAAGAGAGGGAAAATATGGCAAAGTGTTAATAATTGTTAAATCTGGGAGGTGTTCTCTATATACTCCTATTTAAACTTTGAAATTTTCACAGTGAAATGTTGGAAAGTGGGATAAGATGTGACCTTAATCACGCCTGTAATCCTAGCACTTTGGGAGGCCGAGGCAGGAGGATCACCTGAGGCCAGGAGTTCGAGACCAGCCTGAGCAAGAGCAAGACTCCATCTCTACAAAAAATAGAAAAATTAGCTGGGTGTGGTGGCGAATGCCTGTAGTCCTAGCTACTTGGGAGGCAGGAGAATTGCTTAAGCCCTGGAGATCAAGGTTGCCGTGAGCTATGATCACATCACTTCACTCTAGCCCAGGTGACAGAGCAAGACTCTGTCTCAGAAAACAAACAAACCAATAAAAACTCCAAAAGATGTGACCTTTATATTTCAAACTAAGGAAAGCAGGATATTTCAGTAATTTATTTATTCAGAAAGATCTTTCGAATGCCTGCCATGTCTAGGCACTGTATTAAGCTCTGGGTATACACTGGTGAATACAATAGTAATGGTTTCTTTCATGGGTACTGTGCTGCTTTACCCAGTCTCTCCTTTAAGACGGAAGGATTTATTCCCCCAGCTTCTGGAAAGCTCATACACTGATAGTCCTCTTGGGATTGCTTCAGCTGAAGAGAGCTGCCTTACTCACAGGCCTATTCCAGGCAGCTGGGGTTCACTGCCTGACTGATGCCCAATCCTACTTCCTTGTGTTCCATAGGTGTTGATTCGAGCACGCCCTGGTAAACTTCCTACGTGCTAATCTCCATCTCAGAGTCGGCTTCCCAGGACATCTTATCTGTGACAGTCTCTCTGTAGATTACACTTTGGAGGAAATGGCAGCAAACAAGTAAAATAAATTTGTGACCTGTACTCTGAAGGAAATGAACAAGATGCAGTGACAGCAGATAACAGGGAAGTTGTACTTGGGGAGGAGGTGACACTGAAGCCAAGAATTACAGAACATGCAGACGTTAGCCACATGAAGAAAAGGAAAGAGAGTGTGTTCCAGAAAGAAACATCTTGGATAAAAGCTGTTCCCAAAGAGCCCGGCATGTTTTAGTGCCACCCAGAGCTCTGTAGTCTTTCTAAAGGATTTTTATTTCAAATGCAATGAGAAGCCTTTAAAGAGTTTTAAAGCAAGAGAGTAAAATGTTGTGATTTATATTTTTTAAAAATTCTCTTGGATACAGTGTGGGGAACAGATCGGATGGGGAGGAACCACGAAGGAGGTTATTGTAGTGTCAAGGAAAGATGACTTCCCAAAGATTGCCCCTTCCCTCCAAACCATGTTCCAAATGCCCAAGACCCTGGAGCTCCTGCCCAGACAGCTCCACCCCACTTCCAGGACTTGTGTGAACCTCTTCCCTAGGTCCTTCCCTCCAAGGACAGACTGCACACCTCTAGAGCCAGGGAGGTGGCTGTTTGTGGGGAATGTGGACAGAGCTTGGAAGCGGAGTGTCCACAGGCATGTGTGTGACGCCTGCCACAGTGCCACATGGAGCCAGGATTGCAAAAGGAGGGGGATGAGCTGAGGGGTGGGGGCCAGCGTGGCAATCACTCCCTACCCTGCCAAGTTCCAGTATGAAACCCTTAGGATTCCAGGAATCAAAAGTCGAAGCTTAGACATCCAGGTCATGAAAAAGCTGTATCTGTCAAGATAGGAGGATAGAACATACTTTATGTAACATGTTGTTTGCTTGATTTTTTTTTTTTTTTTTTTTTTGAGACAGAGTCTCACTTTGTTGCCCAGGCTAGAGTGAGTGCCGTGGCATCAGCCTAGCTCACAGCAACCTCAAACTCCTGGGCTTTAAGCAATCCTACTGCCTCAGCCTCCCGAGTAGCTGGGACTACAGGCATGCACCACCATGCCCGGCTAATTTTTTCTATATATATTTTTAGTTGGCCAGATCATTTCTTTCTATTTTTAGTAGAGACGGGGTCTTGCTCTTGCTCAGGCTGGTCTCGAACTCCTGACCTTGAGCGATCCACCCGCCTCGGCCTCCCAGAGTGCTAGGATTACAGGCGTGAGCCACCGCACCCGGCCTTGATTTTTAATTTACAAATTTTTAGATATATGCCACGTAGGCCTCCATTTGTAGTTTTGCAATGGGCTCTGTAAATGTTAAGGGTGGGCCCGGAAGTCACATTACTTGTAAAGAAACAATATGTTAGACTGAATGCTGGCTTCTTATTTCCAACAGTAGATGTCAGAGGATAATAGAATATCTTCAAATTGATGAGGGATTAAATATCTGTTAATCTAGAATTCTCTAGTTAAATTAGCATTCAAAGGTGGGGATAAAATAAAGACATTTTCAAGCCAAGACTAAGAGAATTTCCCAATCACAGACCCTTACTGAAGGAAGTTCTGAAGGATGTAGTTTAGAAAGAGGAAAAATAAACCCAACAGAAAAGATTAGGATGCAAGAGTCAACGATGAGCAAAGAAATGGCTAATTTTAAGAGGCTAAGCACAGAGTCGAACTAGAACATTACAGAGCAATCAAATTAAAGATGAAAGGCAAGACATTCTGAGGTCCCAATGATGGTGAAGTATACGATGTTCAAATTTTTAGCTATAACTAAATATTTTTAAAGAAAACATCTTAAATATTAAAAAAAAGTGAATAGTTAAGATGAAAGACAAAAGCAAAGTAAGTTTAATTGGCAGTACCTATAAAATAGTCCTCATTTCAATGTGGAAAAACAGGCACTAATTTATTCTTTGTAAAATTCCTCTAACCAAAACCACTGACTATAAAATACCACCCCTGCTGCTATTGTTCTGCAATTATATTAATAAATTATTATTCATTCATGAAGGAATATTAATGAGGGCTCTTGCTCTTCATTCTTATAAAACTCCATGAAAGATAGATATTAAAATGTTAGGGGAAATCTCATATACTTGGCTTTTAGCTGAATGAGTTAATCATCAATAGCTGTTTGCACAGAACTTTTACTATTTTATGCAAAGAAAAAAGTACAGTCCCTCCCATGAGGGAGTTTATGATCTGATTAGGGAGAAGCAAGCTATATAAACTCACCTGGAAATAAAGCTAGGATAGAAAACAGCAAACGGTAAGAGCCTGAGATGGGTCTAAGCATTGCAGTTCAGGGGATGTGGGATCCCTTCCCATTGGGATATCTCGGAAGGCTTTGACCAAATATTAATACATGAAATTTGATCTGGGCTTTAAGAGAGGTAGAATTTCGTTAATCAGAGAAGACTGGAGATTGGTATGAGCAGAAGCACTAAAACAGCAAAAGGGGTTGTAGCCCAGAAAGAAGACATTTTCAACAAAGAAAGGTAAGCACTGTGAGAAATAGAGAAACCATTGAATGAATCATAACATGGGCCAAAGTAATCACAAGGAAGAAGTAATTTTAAATATTATTTTCAAGATGATACCAACTTCAATTTTTTATTTGATTTCCTTCTTTTATATTCCATTAAATTTTTCAAAAAATATGGCAAATATTAATATAAATACAAGATATTGACTTTCTGCAAGTTACATATGCAAATAGCTCAGTTTTATTTTATTTTATAATTTGAGACAGGGTCTCACCCTATGACCCGGGCTAGAGTGCAGGGCATCATCATAGCTCACTGCAACCTCAAACTCCTGGGCTCCAGTGATCCTTCGGCCTCAGCCTCCCAAGGTGCTAGGGTTACAGGCGTGAGCCACTGTGCCCAGCCTGAATAGCTCAGATTTTTACTGCTTCCGCATACAACTTTATTTACTAGATTTCTCTAGCTTTCAGGAAAAAAAGTTCAACAGCCCTGTAAGAGAGCTGGGGGAAAAAAAGAAAAAGGCCACATCTATACTGCAGACAGGATCACTACTCTACTTGCTTGTGTCTTTTAACACTTTTTTTTTTTTTTTTGAGACAAAGTCTCATTCTGTTGCCTGGGCTAGAGTGCCATGGTGTCAGTCAGCCTAGCTCACAGCAACCTCAAACTCCTGGGCTCAAGCAATCCTCCTTCCTCAGCCTCCCGAGTGGCTGGGACAACAGGCGTGCACCACCACGCCCGGCTAATTTTTCCTGTTTTTAGTTCCCCAGCTATTTCTGTCTGTTTTAACTAGAGACGGGGTCTCGCTCTTGCTGAGGCTGGTCTCAAACTCCTGATCTCAAGCAATCCTCGCCCCTCAGCCTCCCAGAGTGCTAGGATTACAGACTTGAGCCACCATGCCCAGACTATTGCTTGTGTCTTAAGTTCAGGGTTTTAGGCTTTTGGTTTGCAATATTGAGTGATGACATTAACAGTGTTCCTAATAGGCATCAAACTCTCCTCCAAGCTGTGATTCAGGGACCAAGGTTCCTTTCATTTTGCAGTCCCACCATCTTTAACAAGTGGTTTCCAGGGTCTCTGCAGAAGAGGAAGTACAAGGAGGATCACATGGGAGATTTTTGTGAGCTAAGCCTAGAAATAGCACACCTCTCTTCCTCTCACATCCCACTATCCAGAATTTAGTGATACGGCCACAATTAGCTGCAAGTGAAGATGGAATATGGGTTAGTTGTTTGCCCAGGAAGACAAAGAAGTAGTTTGGTGAACAGTTAGCCAGTCTCTGCCACACATGGATTTTTTTTTCATTTAATCCTAACAACCCCATAAAATATACACTATAATTTATACCACTTTACAGATGAGGAGACTGAAATTTTGATAGGCAGAGTACTGTACCTAATATTTCCCATTTAATAAATGACAGAACTCAAACTCAAACCTAGGCAGTCTAACTTCAGGAACCACATTCCTTATAAAGCTGTCATAACTGCAACATGACTGATATCCCTTTTACTGGAAAAGACTATGAAGGCTTTTTTTTTTTTTGCAGTTGTAAGAGAGGTATAATGATTTTGGAACTGTAAGTAATCCAAACCCATCATTTTATTTATTTATTTATTTATTATTTTTTGAGACAGAGTCTCACTCTGTTGCCCAGGCTAGAGTGCCGTGGCGTCAGCCTAGCTCACAGCAGCCTCAAACTCCTGGGCTCAAGCGATCCTCCTGCCTCAGCCTCCCGAGTAGCTGGGACTACAGGCATGTGCCACCATGCCCAGCTAATTGTATATATATTTTTGTATATATATTTTTAGTTGTCCATATAGTTTCTTTCTATTTTTTTTAGTAGAGATGGGGTCTCACTCTTGCTCAGGCTGGTCTCGAACTCCTGAGCTAGAACCATCCACCCGCCTTGGCCTCCCAGAGTGCTACGATTACAGGCGTGAGCCACCGCGCCCGGCCTAATCCCATCATTTTAGAGATGAAGAAACTGAGATCTAGAGGTAGAACGTCCTAGTGAAGGTCAAAGTCATTACTGCTCAAGTACCATACAATGTAAAGTAACATCTTTTGAAAGAAAATACAATCTTGACAAAATAACTTTTGGCATCCTTTCTAAAAGTTAGTTTCCTAAATGATGTGGTTTCATGTATTTAAATCCAAGCGTTAAGATTTGTTTCTCAACGAAGTTTGTTTTCCCGGGTTTCCCAGGGGCCTGCGGAGGAAGAACTATACAGGGTAAGCCTGCCACCTTGTGGTGGGGCCAAACCTCGCATCTGCTAAATGAATTCCCATTTAGTTGGTTGCCTATGTGTATTTACTTACCAACCTAGATTTGATACTGTCTAACAGGAAATTTATACCCAAGTACATTCTATAGGCCTAAGTGATTTTTAATTTCAAGATACGTTTCTTCAGCCAATTCTGAAATTGTTGCAGTATTTCCAAAGCGGCTACAGGAGTGCCCACGTTGAAGATGTGACCCTGGCAGGAGGATCACTTGAGGCCAGGAGTTCAAGACCAGCCTGGGGAACGTATCGAGACCCCCCCCGCCCCCGCGCCCCTCAAAAAAATTAAAAATCAGCCAGGTGTGGCGGCATGCCCCTGTAGTCCCAGCTACTCAAGAGGCTGAGGCAGGAGGATCTCTTGAGCCCAGGAGTTGGAGATGGCAGTGAGCTAGGCCACTGCCCTCCAGCCCAGGGAACAGTATGAAACCCTCAAAAAAAAAAAAAAAGAAGTCTGACTGTCTGACTATCCTGAAGCCGCCATGTTGTGAAGCGGCCAATGAATATGGAGAAGCCATAGGTAGTAGGCACTCCAGGTGGATAGCCTAGCTGAGCTCCCCGCTGATAAGCAGCGTCAACCGTCACCCACATGAATGAGCCATCTTGGCCATCCAGCCTCGGTGAGTCCGAGGTGAAGGCCATCCAGCCTTCAGGCGACTCCATCCCCAGCTGACATCCGACTGCAGCTGTTTGAGAAATCCTGAGTGAGAACTGTCTGATTAAGCTCTTCTTGAAATCCTGACCCTCAAAATCATAATAGTTGTTTTAAGCCACTAAGTTTTGAGGACATTTGCTTCACAGTAATAGTAACCAAAACAGATGAGAAGTGGAAAAGGATGCCCTCTGTCACTGCTATTATTTAATATTCAACTAGAGCTTATAGACAAAGCAATAAGTCAAATCAATGAAATATGAGGCCTGATGTTGGAAGGGATAACATGTCTGTCATCTGCAGACAATGTGACCATTGCCACAGACAATTCAAGACAATCAACTGAAAAGCAATTAGAACAAAAGAGTTCAGCATAAGTATAATTTAAGTATAAGAGAGACATACAAAATTAATAACTAATTAGAAAATGTATTTAGACAAAAATGCCATTACCAATAGTAGTAAAAACCTCAAAATACTTAGTAATAATGTTTAAATATGTAAAGCCTATATGGAGAAAATTTTTAAAGTTCACTAAAGAGCAGAATTTCCAGGAATAATACCATTAAAGATGTTGGGCAAGTTCTTCCATAGATAACAATTATAAAAATCAGTCAATAGTAACAGAATCAGAGTGAGACCAAATGGTGGGTTCAACAGACAAACACATCAAAGCAGCTGTTGTAAATATGTTCAAGAGTTGGCAAAGCATATGTTTAAAGAACTTAATGAAAGAATGGCATTACTGAATGAACAGGTAAAAACTCTCAACAGAGCAATGAAAATTATAAAAAAGAAACAAATACAAATTCTGGAGCTGAAAAGTACAATACCTAAAAGTTCACTGATGAATACAGAGGAAGACTTACATAAATAGAGAGGCAACGCACATTTCTATAGAAGTCTCAGTAGTGCAATGATGTCAGTTCCCCACAAATTAATCTATTAAAAGCCACCCACGCCAGGTGTGGTGGCTCACACCTGTAATCCTAGCACTTTGGGAAGCTGAGGCAGGAGGATGGCTTGAGCCCAGGAGTTTGAGGTTACAGTGAGCTATGATTGCTCCACTGCACTCCACTCTGGACAACAGAGAGAGACCTCCTCTCTAAAAATAAAAAAATAAATAAAATAAAAAAGAATAAGAACATTCTGGTTGTCACCATGTATGTTTTCTGATTCAGGGTCTCCTATTGCCATTCTACTGGGTTCCTTGGATCCTCAGAGAGATGCTATCTTTTAAAATCCAGAGAACAAAAACAAGCCCTTGGAAATTAAAAATGTAATAGCAGAAATTAGCATTTTGATGGAAGGATTGGAAGATAGTGTTGAAGAAATCTTCCAGAAAGTAGAGTGAAAAGGCAAAGTTATAAGAAAGGAAAGAAAATATTTTTTAAATTAGAGAATAAGTCAGAGTATAGCAACCAAATAATAGGAGTTCCATGAAAAATGGAAAGGAGAATTCAAGAGAACGTTCCAGAATTAAAAGTAACTTGCCCCTTATAGTAAGTGGCAGAGTAAAGGGTCCACCAGGTTTCCAATACAATGGGTGAATAGAGACGCATACTGAGACACAGGATTATGAAATTTCAGAATTCCTGGAACAAAGAAAAGAGTTTATAAATTACCGGAGAGAAAACAGTCACAATCAATGAATCAAGAGGCAGTCTGGCTTTAGATTCTCAACAATGGTGGAACCCAGAACACAGTGGAGCAGTGCCTTCCATGTTCTGAAAGGAAATGACTCCCATGCTAGAATTTCATACCCAACCAAGCTATCGACCTATGGTAAGGGTAAAATAAAGACATTTTCTAAGATTCAAGGTCTCAGAAAACTTTCTTCCCATGCATCCTAGAACCTACTTGAAGATGTGCTTCACCAAAATGTCAGAGTGAACCAGGAAAGAGGAAAACCTGGGATATAGAAGCAGAAGATCTAACATAGGAGAGAGGCCTAGGGAATCTCAAAGAGGATGTGCAGATGACGTGGAGAGCAACTAATTGAAATTGAACCAGTAGTCTTAAGAGACAGACACAGCCAGGACTGTCATCACCAAGATGGTCTGCAGTTACACTCTCCTGACCTTGAGGACAAAAATCCCAGGTAAATCCCACTAGGATTCTTATCTGTGTTTGGCCTGTCTTGATCATGTGCTAACGAAGTTTCTCGTCCTTGTCATGCCCTGTAACCTGGGCCAGCTGGGGATATTCCCTTTGCCCCAAGTATTCTGATTGGCTCACTCCTGAGACTGGGGCAAACCGTGCGGTGGAAGATGCAGAGCAGTCCATGCCCGCAACCACATTCCTGCTGGGCCACGCCACGGGACTCCCCAGAAGGGGCGCTTGTGAAACTCCCAAGGGAGCTAAATTTAGACTCTCTTCAACTCATCTTTTCCTGGGAGCCTTCATCCAACAGTGGCAATGCCATTCCTTCCTTCTGAGAGACTTGTGCTTGCTTTTTTCTCAGTTTTTGTACTGATCACCTTTCACATATATTTATATAAAAATAGTTGTTGACAAAATGATGTAATATCTGAGAAGAAAAAAACTAGGCTAGGGCAAGTTACTTAATCTCTTTTAGCCTCAGTTTCCACATCTATAAATGGAGACAAAAAAATTTTACCTCTCCGAGCTGTTGGGAGGAGGAAATGAACTATTTATAATGTATGATACAGATTTGGGGCATAATCATGATAGATATTTTTTTTAAATCTCAATTTAATAAGATAATTCTTTTAATGTGTGAGAGTGTGTGTGTGTGTGTGTGTGTGTGCTGTGTTTGTTTGGGGGTATATCTACAAAGTGCAGTGAGAGTAAAGCAGTAAAGCCAGCCTACATCTGCTGACATCCCTAAAGGTTTCCAGGAAACATGACTTTTGAGTTCTTGCAGAAGAAATGTGGAATGTGGACACACCTAGGAACCCCGGGGACCTGTGAGCTATGAGAGAATGACAGATTTGGTGAACTGGAATAGTTTATGCCACTCATATATGTTTTTGTATTTTACGAGGGAAAATTTCAAACGTATGCAAAACTAAGAGACTAATACAGTACACTTCCATCTACCCAGCTTCAACAATTATTGATTTATGGCCAATCTTGTTATATTTATATCCCAAGTGACTTCTTGTGCATTACCAGATACGTTATAAGCAAATGTCAGAATCTTATAATTTTACCTGTAAATATTTTAGTACTATACGTCTTGTATTTTCTCGTGGCCTTCTCAATATTTAATAAACTCTTTTTACTAATAACAAAAAAATAACGAAGTGAACCTATATATGCTAAAGTGAAGAAGATCCTATCAACATGTTACTAAATGAAGTTAGTTACAGACATCACAATTACATTTAAAAAGACTCCACCAAACAAAAACAAATAATAAAACATATGCATGTGCTCCAAAATATGTACGTATATTATAGAAAGGTAACTTTTAAAACGTACCTCCAACTACTGATTCTGATTACCTCGAAGTAGTGCTTTAGAGGGAGAACTTAGGAATTTTGCCCTGCAGTTTTCCATATTGTTTGACTCTTGTAAGAAAAATATATTTATCATTACTTATGTGATTTTTTTCAAGCAAAAGAAGAGAATTGAAGTAAACACTTTGCTCATTGCTAACAGTAACTCGTCTGGGAAATATAGCAAAGTCTCAAGCACTGATGTGAGTTTCTAACTACTAAGTGACCTTCCAACTTCCTTCCTAATCAAGTTGGGTTTTTTTGGTTTGTTTTTCTTTTTCCTGCCAACTAAAAATACACTATACAGTTCAAGAAATGTGACTGATTGAATAGCAGCTGCTGCTGAAGACCTGCTTTGCATATTGAAACAACCGTGGAAGAAGAATACGGAAAACTCACTATCATCAGCTCCTGTTGTGAGTCAGGCCTGGAGCTTGTCACACATGCTGTCCCGCCTGCATATTTTTAGGAGAAAGTCTCTGGCCACGGATTCTTTTCCCCGTTAGTGTCAGGAAACTTCCTGCAAATACTGGAAAAACAGAAGTTGAAGCTGCTGCTTCGGTGCAAAGCTAACATTCTCCAGATGTTTTTCACACTGTTCCAGAAAGTAGATCATCCACTGCTATTTCCTTTTCCTGTTTCTTTCTTTCTTCTTCTTTTTTTTTTAAGACTGTTTTTTCACAATCTTTCTACTTTTTTTAGAGACAAAGAGATCCACTGCCAAGATACTATTTCTGTTTAGAGTAGGAAAGAGAGCAAAAAGAGACAGGCACAAAAAATTTCCCTATCCTTGTCACTCAGTTCTTCACTCAGTTATAAAGAAATGACATTGCTAATAAAATAGGAAATGGAAATAGTAGGAAAGTTCTGGAATATGAGCTGTGCTATACATGTAAAACATTCACAAGCCAATTAATGTATAATCAAAGTACAAGTTGCAATACAAAATAAAGACATTTTAAAGAGTCTATAATCTGCTTATGTTCTACATCTAATTGTTCCATGATGTCTTATTCTTCATATACCAGAAAAATGTTGACCTCCTTCGTTCATTTGGAATGCCAATGCATTTGAGCAGGTTTTGTTTTTTAAATAATGTGATAGACTGTACAGAACATTGCTCATAGCTGCTCAATAAAAATTGTATTATACCTATAGAATATCAGAGCTTTAGACATTACCTCCTCCACACTTCTTGCTTTGCAGATTAGAAAATTGAGGCTCAGAAAGATTAAATAATTTACCCCAGGCAACACAGATAGAAAGTAGCAAACCTGGGACTAGAATCCAGATCTAATTCTTCAATCTGTGTTCTTCCTAATTTATCATGGTGCCTCACTGGTACAGCCACACTGTCCTGCTCTGTCTCATTTGTAAGAATTATCACAGCATTCCTTCTGATTTCTAATTTGATGAACTTGCTACATCAGTAACAAAATTACGAGCACCTGTGCATACACACACATGCACACATACCTGTTAACACCTCTTAGGAGACAAAGGTCTTGGAGGACTGCATTGTCTTGTGAGAAGAAAATCTGCCACGGAACGTCAGGAAAGAAAGTGTGGCAGACATTGTTTCCACCCAACACCATTCCCACTTTCTTCTTGCTAAGAGTAGCATAATTTTATTCAGATACTGCAAGGTGGGGGGCAATGTGCTCAGAGAAGGTGGACCCAGCCTGGCCACCCCAAGTAATCTTATTCTTCTGGCCAGTGAGATACAAGAGGAAATTGCCTGGGAGGCGTTGGGAAGTATTTCCTTCTTGATTAAATAAATACGCACACATGCACACAAACACACAAGAAGACTTTTCCCTTCTTCCTGCCTTTAAATTCAGTTGTGTGAGGATAAGATGCTGATGTTGCTACACCAAAGAGTTGATGGTGCCAAAGCAGACACTGGCTCCTAGATGACTCCTGAGCTGCCAAGCCAACCTGGAACGACCCCTCTCCAGATGTACTGTCATGTGAGATAAGAAAATCCTGTTGTTTCAGCCACCTGCAGTTGGGTGTTTTGTAACTTGTAGCTGAAAGCATAGTTACTTCACCTCTCTGAGCCTCTGTTTTTTCCTTTATAAAATGGTGATCACAATACCTACCTGCAAGGTGGTCGTGAGGAGGAAATGAAACCATACAATGCCAAACATAGAGAAACTCAGTAAGTGGTAGCTGCCAATATCATAATCATGATAACCATTATATCAAAATCCGCAACAGCGGGAGTGTTTTCTCTACTCCACCCATGTCACGGCACCTGGTCCCTTCTCCCTACAGGACGCCCAGCTGTTACCTCTTCTCCCAGTGCTCAGGAGCTCAGGCTTGGCAGCTTTGGGCCTGGGAGGTTGGGGGTCCAGCCTACAGGGGAAAACAATAAAAATAAAAAGCAAGCACGTAAAGTGAAAGCATTTGTAGCGCAACATGATGATGTACTGAATGATCTCAGCAAGCCATAAAGTGTTCATTTCTTCTGTCCCAGAAGTCCCAACTCTGTCAATCTAGCCAGCAAAAATAATCCAAATGAAGAGAAAAATTTTGCTCACCAAAACTTTAACTCAGCATGATTTTTTGTAGTCTTTAGATACAAGTAAATAATAATATTTCCCCATGATATAATATAATTATGAACCCAACACTATAATTTTTATTAGAGACTATGTAGCAATAAGGCAATGTAATTTTTGATATAAACTTAAGCAAAAAAAAATCAGAGTATAAAAGTGTATGTATTATACACTCTGATAACAACCATGTGGAACACGGCTATAACTAGGCTGGGCTATACTTGGCAACCCGATTGTTAAATAAGCGCACCGAACACAGGAAGGAAAGGCGCTGTGGATTGTTGAAGAAACGCTGCCAGAAAAGGGGAGAAAAACCCAGAGAAGGCGTCCAAGGCAGGAGCTCCACCTTCAGGACGCAGCACGGGCAGTGGGGACAGGACCAGGAAGACGTCTGGCTCTCCAGACACCGCAAGGGAGATGAGCAGTGGACACAATCCGGGACTTAGGAACACAGAGAAGCAGCTTCCACGTGCCATTTGCTGGATAAATATTTCTTGTAGGATGTTTCCTATCGAGTCACCCTCTTATTTTGACAGTCTCGTTTGTGGTCAGCAAACTAGGACAGCAGAGGCAGACAGACTTCGGTCCTTCTCGGGAGTTTTGTGGAGGGCGATAGATCAGCAGTATTCCGTGAAGCCAATGACCTAGGAAAAGCATACAGAAATCACAAATATATATTTTAACAAAGCACATGAACAATAAAATAAATAATAAATATAAATCTATTTATATATTATAAATATAAATAAAATATCTTTGCAATCAACATCTACTGTATCCTATGACTAATTTAGATCTTCATCCATGAAAATCCCAACCCGTGGTGAACGTGGAGATCTTTCTGACGGAAGACTCGCACGCTTTCCTGCCAGCTCCTTCGTCTGCCCCCTGTGCGACTGTTGGCCACGTTGGCAAGGCGGTGTTGTGCTGCAGGGTAGCCCGTGGCTCGCAGGTAGAAGCAGCCTGCGTGTGGGAATGAGACCACGTGCCACCCTGGAGGAAGAGAGCTCACTGATTCAGAGGGCACAACGATGGCCCCTCTGGCTGTCACCAAGGATAACTTCCAATTCGGGGTCGCCCCTTGTCATCCCACCAGGCACCATCACTTCTGGTCCCTTACTTGTCAGTTTCCTTTACCCAACTTTGTCCTCCTCTACTACGGGGCCCTAACACAGAGCAGGTCAGCTCTTTTTTTATATAATGAATATTTTACAACATCTGTTTTAAAAATCTAGAAATGAAAATAATAAATAATAGAATCTATCTCCCCACATAATCTTGAAAGAAAATCAGTGTAATGCTGTAACTGCAATATAAGACATAAATAAAAGAAGGTAATTTATAATAAAATAATATACATTCTCAGACATAAGTGCTTAGGCACAAGCACATTAATGACGCGGTCAAACTCTTGCATCCCTACATAGAATCCAGGTGAGGGCAACGGCATCTACCAGTGTCATGGTGCATCTTACCCGCAATGTCAGTGCCGCCCTGCTGTCAGCGATTTTCTGAAATGATGAACAGCTCATGGTAAAGCTTCAAACAAAACAAAGCACAGGCTTTCCTCAATTCACATAGCAGTTATGTTTCTAGAAAGTATAGTGTTCATGAAAGCCATGCAAAAAATAGTCTGCATTTATATATAAAACAAAATTAGGTTCTAGGATCAGATAATTTTTAAATAGTGGCTTTTTAGGAGTTCTGGAGCAGCCTGAGGAAGAGTGAGACCCCATCTCTACAAAAATACAAAAATTACCCCGGTGTGGTGACACCTGTACTCCCCGCTACTCGGGAGGCTGAGGCAGGAAGATCACTTGAGCCCACAAGTTCGAGGCTGCAGTGACCTACGATGATGTCACTACTACAGTCCAGCCTGGGCAACAGAGCAAGACTTTTTAGAGACTCCATCTCTAAGAAAAAGAAAGAAAGAAAGAAAAGAAAGAGAGAGAGAGAAAGAAAGGAAGAAAACAAAAGAAAGAGAAAGAAAGAAAGAAAAAATTGAGCAATAACTTTAATGGTTCATAGTTCCACCATGGGTGGAAGTTTTGTTAAGTTCCACATTAACACAACTTTTAAATTTTTGTGGTTGACCTTCAACATATATACCTATTTTTAAAGTATTTTAATCATGCACAGGCAGTTAAAAAAAAAAAAAATGTGGTTCCAAGCAAAGAAAAGATCTCCACGCACAAGAAAAACATCGAGGCATGTGCTGAAAGGAAGGGTCCTTTTCTTGGAGTTCCCCCGGACAAGGTGAGGGGATTGTGAGGGGAAGAGCAGGAGGAGGCAGCTGGCCCTGGCACCGCTCTGAGCCCGTACAAGTCTGAGTTGCTAAGGAACGGGTGGGTGCCGGCCTCGCTCTGCCCAGAGCTGACGAGCTGGGCACATCTTTATGGCAGGTCCTTATGAGGATGACTGCTGGGGTACCCTTGGCCAGGAAGGGGGCTGTGAAGTCCGCCCCGCCCCCCAACCACCTGGGAAAAGGAAGCAGAAAAAGGAGAAGCAGCAACTGCCACTTCACTTCCTTTGCATCTCTCGCTCTTGGGACACGCCAGACAGCAGAAAGCAGCTCTGCGAGAGAACAGAGCCACAAGCTAATAATAACACAGAGGTAATTTTAATATTTACTCTTCTACCCTGGGGAGGAGGGATGAACGCAGGCTGTCTTGTTTTCCTCCAGGGGCAGCTGAGATATACAGCCCTGGAGGTGAGCTGTCCCTTTTTCTGTCCCACCCAGGCATCTGCTGAGTTGGGAACAGGTATTATGTCTTAAAATTTGGGGTTCTTTAAAAACACATGGAGTGTTCTAGAGGTCATTTACCTTAGTAAGATAGTGGAAGAAACCACTTTGCTCTGACTCATAAATTTGCCCACAGTCAGCAGTATTTATAAATGACCACGACAGTCATGAGCTGCATAATGACATTTTGGTCAACAATAGACCACATATATGACAGTGGTCCCATAAGACTATAAAGGAGCTGAAAAATTCCTATTTCTTAGTGACATCATACCCTTCTTAACATCCTGGTGCATTGAATTACCTTTTCTATGTTTAGATATTTTGAAACACACAGATACTTACAAAAACGGTTACAATTGCCTGCAGTATCCAGTACCGTAACAGGCTGTACAGGTGTGTGACCTAAGAGCAAGAGGCTACACCGTACAGCCCAGGCATGCGGTGGGCTCTGCCACCTAGGTTTGTGTAAGCGCACACTATGGTGTTCGCACAAGGAAATTACCTAACAACGCATTTCTCAGCATGTACCCTCATCATTAAGTGACGCCTGACCGTATTTACGGGACATAGTGCTGGTCCTGTGGGCAGTTCCAAAGGTAGCAGAAGTTTCCATGAGCCGAACCATCCTCCTCACTCTGTGCATGGAACCCAGCTTAGCTTCTATTTCAGGGTTTAAGCTTATAGGAGGAAAGCAGAGGTTAGAAGCCACAGACTAGCAGGAATTGAACACACCTTTCTACAATTTCTATTAAACTAGGTCTGTCTGAGTGGAACTTCACTTTGCCTCTTGGCTTTAAGCTACTAAGGAATGTGAGCCCACGTGCTGTGTCCCCCCCGGGGGGCCCCACGCTCTTCTCTGAGGCAGGCCCCAGACATGGGTCAGTTGATGGTGACTCAGATACTCTCACTTCCTGGCCCTTTCAAAGCCCAGGCCTGTGTTTGAACCCTGCCCTGTGAAGACTTCTCCTATTTTGAAGTAGAGGTTCTTCCATGTGTCTGCACGGATTTGTGTCCCTTCAGGAAAAAACAGCTGATGCGCGCCTCCGGCCTTTCTCCCCTAGGGTTCAGCAGCGGCCATCATGGGTTCTGTGCATTCCAGGGGTCCCAGGGCGGAAGCCCAGGTGGTGATGTTGGGCCTCGACGCCGCCGGCAAGACCATGCTCCTGTACAAACTGAAGGGCCACCCGCTCGTGGAGACCCTGCCCACTGTTGGTTTCAATGTGGAGCCTCTGGAAGCTCCTGGGCACGTGTTGCTGACTTTCTGGGATGTTGGGGGGCAGACCCAGCTCAGGGGCAGCTGGAAGGACCATCTGGAAGGCACAGACGTCCTCGTGTATGTGCTGGACAGCACAGATGAAGCCCGCTTGCCCGAGGCGGCGGCTGAGCTCACGGAAGTCCTGGGCGACCCCAACATGGCTGGCGTCCCCTTCTTGGTGCTGGCCAACAAGCAGGAGGTGCCTGACGCTCTTTCGCCGCTTGAAATCGGAAACAGGCTGGGCCTAGAGCGGTTCCAGGACCGCAGCTGGGAGCTCCGCGCCTGCAGCGCCCTCACTGGCGAGGGGCTGCCCGAGGCCCTGCAGAGCCTGCGGCGCCTCCTGAAATCCCGCAGCCACCGGTGTCTGCAGGTGAGAGCTGGTGGGGAGTGTCGCGCCAGCCACAAATCTTGACCAGGACAGAGCAGCTTACCTTTGCTCCTCCGAGCCGAACCGGAAGAACCAGCAGATCCCTGAGAAACTTAAGCTCGGATTATCAAACAAGCACTCCTTCTGTTCTTGGACAGGATATTTTCTTCTAGGGATTTATCCTCCGCGGTGTTTATGTTGCAAATCAACTATCCTTTGAATAATGATACTCTAAGAAAAAAACCCCACCATGACACGATTTAAGTGCTCATTACCAGTGGGACTGGAGCGACTGTCATAATAGGGCAGTGAGTGGTTACATAATAATTGAGACCTAAATTCACAGAGGGCAAGAGGTTTTAAAATCAAATCAGAATTTCATCTTGAACATGGGCTTGATTAGCCCTTCTCCACCCTTTGGGATCCTGTGTTGGTCTTTTTCAAAATCCCTTCATTTTCTTTTTTTCCTTGTCTTTTCTCCTCATAGCACATCTCTTTCCTTAAAGATCAGGTCAATCAATTATTTCATTTATTCATTCATTTAACCAACGAATATGCAGAGTGTTTAATTTGCGGTAAAGGCGCTGAACTTCCAGGTAGGACGGACGGAGGTGCTTCAGATGGGGGCGATGAATTCTGAAGACGCAGACGACAGCAATCAGTGCCTCCTCTCTCATGACTGACAGGCAAAAGGGAAGTTGAATGTAGCTTCCAGGAAGGGCTTTCAGGAGATTGTTACCTAGGATCCATGAAGCTCCTGAAGTTATTTGCAAAATGTTATGTTTGGGGCCATTTTTCTAGGGATCAGAAGATACAGGACTTTCATCAGACTTTCAAAGGTATCTGTGACTCCCAAAAGTTAAGAATTACTGATCTGGTTTTAACCCTCATCCAACCCTGAATGCTTACTGCAACCTGAGTTTTGTGTTGTTTTGTTTGCAATGGGGTCTCGGTATGTTGCACAGGCTGGCCTCAAACTCCTGGGCTCAAGAGATCCTCCCACCTCAGCCTCCCGAGTACCTGGCACTACAGGCACGTGACTCCGCACACACCTGTAATCTGAGTTTTTTGTTTTTGTTTGGTTTTCTTCATTGTTCATTTGTTTGTTTGAGACAGGGTCTCCCTATGTTGCCAGGCAATCCTCCCGCCTCAGCCCCCTGAGCAGCTGGGGCTATAGGCACACACCACTGTAACCAGCTGTAATCGAGTTTATTTAATGGCAAGCAGCTTACATTTGGCGCCTATTCTCATGTTAAAGCGCTCTAAATGTTGGATATTCCTTCCTATGCTGAATTAAAATCAGCCTCCTTATAGCTCCTGGCGGTGTTCTGCCCTCTCTGGAGTGATATAATGTAAATTGGCCTTCGAGACCCTTCTAGTAGCTGAGATCTGCCAGGTGCCTCTACCCAAAGCCTCGCCTGCAAACACCAGGTGAGGCACGCCTAGTTCTCTCCACTCCTTGTCAATTGACGTGTTTCCAGACTTGTTGTGTTAGACACTAAGCATGCAAAGCTGGATAAGGCCTCAGGCCTCATGGAACTCTGGCTGGGGAGATAGTAGGGACATAATTACTGTAAAAGCGTGAGGGTAGAAGCTCAATTCAGCAGTTGTTTATTGAGCACTTACTTGGGCCAGGCTCTGTGCTCGGTGTTTACATAGATTATCTCGAATTTTCACAACTCTGCAAAATAGATATTATTCCTCTTTTATATAATTAGAAACTGAGGCTGGGGGAGGTTGCGACCTCTTGTTGCTTGAGGCACAGAGGTGGGTGAGGGTGATGCTATAATAGGAAATAAAACTGGAAAGGAAGTTTAGGTCCCAGTTGGGCCAGGCTGTTTGAATTTTAATAATCAGGAGTTTGGCTCACGGAAGCGAAACCATGGGACTTGCCATTTATGAGGGTAAATGCTTCCTCTCAGAGGAAGAGAGATGACTGAGAGCTATTTTAAGGGAAATAGTTGAGAGGGGAAGCATTTGAAGATGGCTCAGGATCTCGAGTCTGCATGACAGGAGGGACTGCAACACCATACAAGTGAGAAGGTGGGACGGGGCTGGGGCCACTGGGTTCTGCTTTCAAAACGCTGGGTCTGATGTTGGTTGTAGCTGCTTCCAGATTGCTCCCTGCAGTTCTGGAGATGGCGAGCACCTGCTGGATACATTTGCTGGTTCCCACCCACAGGGGCACTCTCTCTGATGCTCTTACATTTCTGCTGAGCTCAGGTCAACATTTTCTCTCCTCCAAGCAAGCCGAAGGCCACGTGTGCTGTTCCCACACAGGTGTCATGCCTCTGCTTACCCAGCATTTCTATGATTTCATAATGGGAAAGCCATCTGCCACTCGGCTGGATGTCCTGAACTTGTTTTGCTATGTGGCCATGAGCCCCCCTGAGGTGCCGGCAGGAGGGTCATCTGACAAGATCTATGCTTGGGAAGATAACACGGGCAGCAGTGTTTGGGTGGGGGAGGATCCTGAAGGCAGGGGACAGGTTAGAGGAAGGCCAGAGGTGTATTTTGACACATATGACTGACACCACTGGTCTGCAGGGACTGTCACCACAGCCACTTCATCATGTTATAGACATATTTTTACCGTTCTTTTGACAATCCCTCTGCTTCAGCCAGGCCGGTCTCCTCGCTGACACCAGGATGCACCATGCTTTGCCCAGCTCCAAGTGTGTGCTCCTGTTGGACAGAGTGGGCGAGAGGGCCCGCAGGCAGCTCCGAGTTTCTACCCCAAACCCATCATCCTTGAAGGCAGACACACCTGGTCTCAACAGGCCGTAAGAAGTCCCCTTTCATCATCTCCCTCAGATAAGACTTCAGAAAATGGACAAGAACAAACCATAATAACGTGCCTAGCGAGTGTTAGTGCTGGTCTGCCTCCTGCTTGGACAGACATGAATGTCAAATCGCTCACGTAGCATCGCCCAGCAGGTGAGTTCTAGGATGCTACCTGCACGATTCTCTCTGGACGGAGGTGGCTTTGACAATCTCGGAGTCCAGGTGGTTCTGGCAGCCTTCCGCTCGCTGGCTGCTGGATGTTGCCTGAAGTGAGCAGGGGATCCCACAAGGTATGAGGCCCCGTGCACCCTCCTGGGATTGCCAGTGTCCCCTGTGCGTGTCCCCTGTCATGCTTCCATGCCATGCAGGCAGTCCTTGTAGTTGCAGTAGTGACCACAGCGGTGGCAGCCTTTCTTCAGGGTCACATAACTTAGGGAAGCCCCCAAACACCCCTGCTCTTCCTTAGGCTCAGGGGGCTTTCCTGTCTGTACCTCCTGTTTCAATCCTGCCCATGATGTAAGGACCCCCAGACTCCACCTCTCTGGGAAGCTTTGCCTGCACACCCAACCCACCCTGCCCCTGAGCTCCGTGTCACTGATGGTCCCGCTCTGCTTCTTGGTGCCTGGCGTCATTCTGCCCTAACTGGGGCTGTTCCACATGTCGATACGTGGCCTCCCTGAGTGTGGTGTAAATTCCTAGAGACGAGGGCCAAGCCTTCCGTCCTCCCGACCCTCTTCAAAGCCTGGAACAATATTAGACACTGAGCGTTGCTAAGTACCTGGGGAATAATGAATGACTGACTAAAGCCAGGGAACTGGGTGTCATGTTTGGGAGTCCCCAGGTGCTCTGAACTGTCCATAATAAAATCCAAAAATAAGAACACCAAGAGGCTCATTGTCTTGAGCGCCAAGATGGCAGCACAAAACTATACCTTAGACACCTTTTGTGATAAAAGCAACAACAAAACGTCATACGTGCTCTTTCTAGAACACCACACATTAAGAATGACCTGACTTTTAGCTTGCATACCAGAGGGGGTGGAAAGTGGGAGCCGTAACCAGACCGGAAGTTGAACAGGAATGACAGAATGTTCAGCTTGCACCTCCTGCCGCAGCCTGTCGAGACGGCGTGTCCTGAGTGGGAGGTGGAGATGTGACCTGTGCTGCCACCTCTTGGGCCTATAAGAGCAAATACAAATTAAAAATAAGCACTTGTTCCATAGATCAGTAGGGTGACTATAGTTAACAGTGGCCTGTTGTACATTTCAAAATTGCTAGAAGAGAATAAGTTGAATGTTCCAAAGCATAAAGAAAAGACAAATATTTAAGGTGATGAATCTCCCAATTACCCTGATTTAATTATGTGAATGTATCAAATTTTATTAATAACATGTATCCTGAAAATGTGTACATCTATTAAGTATCAATTAAAAGAATAAGAAGCTTAATTCTCCTTGTTGGAAATAAGGGAAGAGACTTCACCTCCCTTCCTTTTCTTCTTAGAGCATTTACTTTAGGAAACTTGGAATCTTAAGTTCTTTCCTCCATTTTTTGAGATGTATGTAAATCTTTTTAAAAGCTAATTTAGCCTCTTGGCAGCTTTAGGACTTGGGAATGTCTTTTCCAAGGACCAAGGAGCCATTCCTTTGAAATGTCATCATCAAAGGAGACAGTCTCCCAGGAGTCTCAGGAGCCTAACCTGGCAGATGCTTGGCTCTGAGTTGCAAAACTACCTCCTGTCTTAAAGCTATGAGAAGTTTGGTTTTCCTCTGGAGAAAGCCAATTAGCTAACACAGATGGTGACCCCAATTACCAGTTGAATCTAGGGTACGCTCCGTGGGACAAATGGGCTGTCAAGTGCTCTTGCTGGAGGACTGACTCGCTCTTTATTGTTTGCCCTGGGAACACGTCAGGGTGGGTTTCCTCTGCTCCGCTCAGTAAGAGGGTGAGGTTTCTTTCTGTCATTGCTGTCTCTTAGGGGATTGCCCGTGATGCGAGTCACATTCTGGTTGAATGTTTATTTAACAATAAAACACTTTTCTTTCTCTACTACCTTTGTGGAGAGATTTTCTGGGCTGGCAGGAGATTTGTTTTTAACAATAGTTCCCCTGCAGGCCCCATCTGCCTGGCTCTGTGAACTTTTATTTGCACCCACGACCAGTCAGAGGGCTGCTCTACCCAAAGGCATCTTAGTCAACAAAGGAAAACTCAAGGTGGCTTTTGGAGGGCACTTAATTAGTAATAATGAACACAAGTTCAGCAAGACCTGTGACCCTCCCCACAGGCAAGATGATGAACACCTGTGACTGTCCCTGAACTCACTGAAGGAAGTATTTCGCAGTGTGTGAGGGGTGACCCCAAATTCCCTCCCACATGGCCCGAAGAAGCAACAAAACAATTTTAGAAAGGAAGAAAAGTCTTTTATATTCACCACGTTGTCTTGATTTCCACTCCTCTGACACGTTCACCCCCCAGGAAAACTTGGCTATGTAGCTACAGATGCGTATTTTCAAAGTCTCCCTCAGAAACGGCATTGCTCTACTGCAGATCTCAAGCTAAAACCTGATCCTGAGTCCTCCTGCCCGCCCCCAGCCTGGGGCACATGGGTATCTTTGCAGGTTACCTCAAGCATGAAATTGCAAACCTAAACAAACTGATTTCCATGAAAGCACTTCCAATTCCTCAAATAAAAGGAGGCATCAGGATTATAAATAATCTCTGCATTATGAACACGACACCATAACATTTTGCAATTTTTACTCCACCTCTTCTCTGAATTCCACAACCTTCAATTTCATGTGACGTTAAGTGTTAGCTTAACCCAGAGGCGAATTATTTAATATAAAGGATACAAAGAAATGTATGTAAAGATTTCTCAGGATTATGAAAATTATTCCATGAGAGAATCATTACCAAGAGGGAGATGCAACCTCACCCTGTGCTCAAATATCTAAATGCTATGGACCGTGTTGGCTTAGAGTTTGGGCTTGAAGTCGGGCAGAACCGACCAGAACACCAGCCCTAGGTCTCACCAAGGGTGTACCCTTGGGCGAATTATTTAACTCATCTCAGCCCCAGCTGCCTCATCTGCAGAATGGGTGTGATAATAGGAGGCACCTGACAAGGCTCACGTGAGAATTAAGCGATATGATACATGGATGAAGGAGATACAAACCCAGTCCCTGCCCTCAAACGTATAGCCTAACTTTCAATAAGGGACAGCTATTAATATTAAGTCCCACTAAAGCATGTTAAAAATGCAAACGAAGCATAGAATTCTGGGGCCCAGGCTTTTCTTGCAGATCCCTTCCCCCACCCTTGGAACTCTCCAGAACCAGACTTGTTTTGGAGGAAAGAGGGTCCTGTGCTTGATGAAAGGGGTGGAAGTGTGGGCGTGCAGGGCCCAAAACTATTCTTAAGCATTCTGGTACCTGCTGAACACTTAGCCTCCCTTCTCTTGGCCACAATTAACATCTCTAGCCCAGGACTTCTCTCCCTCTTCCTAGGCCAAAGCCCTTGCAATTTGAGCACCCAAAAGCCCTGCATGAATTTCTCCTCCACGCACTTTAAATGCACCCTCCTCTCGAGTAGGCCAGTAGGTTGGAAAGATGGGAAAGATTTCAGAAGATTGGGAATTGAATCCCACACTCAGCTCCTCTCTGAAACTGGACAGTTCCAGATCCATTCCTTGGACTTCAGTTTTTAAAAGCTAATATCCCTAGAAGGATGAGAGCAGGGATGGTTTGTCATTTACACATTAATGTGAATGAGTTCTCAAGCTCTGTTCGGGAGAGGTTTTAGTAAGGCAGCCAAGCTAAAAGCTGAGAAGAGCTGAAAGAAGCAGGGACAGATACCGCCAAAAAGAGAAAGGGTGGCAGCCTCACAACGTTGCCTAAGGCCATGGTGAATGTGGCCCAAACCGGTGTCACGGTCCACACAGCCAGGACCTCCAGGGTATGGGGCTCCCATGTTTCCCAGGCACTTGGGAAGGGTGGCCTCCAGGTGCAGAGCCACAGAACTAAATCCCTGGCCCAGGGGTGCCCCTTTAGGCCAGGGAGTGGGTGGGAAAGGAATAATCCTTCTTCTCCTGCCTCCCACCCTCTGGTTTCAGCCAAATGTCTCCATTAGAGATCAGCGGCTCAGGGCATGAAGCAGGTAGACAAGTGTGGAGAATGGATCCAGGGTGGGGTGGGGAAGAGCGAATGGACAGTAAGAAGCCCAAACTCATCATTGCAGTTCAATAGAGAGGGCTGATATCTAAGGGACAACCAGCTGGAAGGCAGCTAAAGCCTTTCACTGGAAAAGCCAAGTTGTCCTCAGTTGTATGCCGCACTTCGAGTGGGGCTTCTCCAAGTGCAGAAGGACAGCCTTGTGACTGAAGCGGGCAGTCTTGCTGAAATAACAGGAAAATATCTAATCCCACAATTTCCTAGTAACAGCTAAAGTCAATCACGAGCTCCCTCCCTGCTCTCTGCTCTTGCTCTCCCTAGCAGACTAGCTGACAGGCACCCTGCAGAGACTCCGTTTTCACAACACCTGAAAAGAGCCTCAACAGACAGAAAGGAAATGTAAATCTTTTTCTTTAAACCTGAACCGCTTTTGAGAATCTGTTTTACAGCCTTAGGGAGCTCCTGCAGGGACAAGCGCAGGGTGCCAGCGACAGGCCTCAGTCTCTGCCGCTTCTGTTACCAGCTGCTGCTAAGAAGAGGAGCGAATGCAGGATGCGGCCTTCACAGTACCCTGTTAATTTGGCTACAACCATAAATCATCTTCACCTGCCTTTTACAATTCCTAAGTAAAAAGCCTGAATACCTGATTCTCTGCTAACACGCTTTTCCTCTTCCTCTCTTTCACCGTGTTGGCCCTTTTCTGCTTGGGAAAAGTAAAATAAACTTCTTTCTATCCTAAACTTTGGAGAAATCTTTCTCAAAACCCGAATGCACTAGCTCTGCACCAGCACTCCACTCTAACAATGACCCAGGCAGAAAAAAAAAACACCTGTGATCACAAAATTCTATGGGCCTAATCCTCGAGGGGGAGGGAATCCATTCTTACACCAGCACTCCAAACTCTTCCAGCACGTCATTTGTATTGTTCCCCTTCTACCATTCTAAAGATGGGATCATGTTGTCTTGGACAATCAGATGAGCCCGAGGAACCAAGAGCCCTGGGCAGCGGGGGCAGAAGCCGGTGGGTTATTTCGTTCTGCCACAGCTGTGGGTCACAAGGCTTTTATACAAGCTTTGGGATGGCCCCACCACAGGCCCTTCCTTCCCCTCAGTCGGTGATGACTCAGGAGGTTTTCGAAAGGAGCCCAGGGGACATTCAACCAGCAGGTTCATCTTGGGGAACTTCTCAGGCATTTTCTAGAAAACATTAGGAGCTAGTTCCAGACCTGACTCAGAAGTGGGAACATTCAGACCCTAGACTGTGTCTACAATACTCAGTGAGTTCAGGCTAGACTATGATGAATGTACTACCTAAAGAGTGTCTCTAGGAGGGACAAAGAAAGAAAGAAAGAGAGAAAAACATTGTGACTTGTGGTTTAATATTCTGAAATGCCTATGTACATTTAACTATAGTATCTCCTCAAAACTCACCAGAGAGAAGATAGAAGAATTAAAAAAAAAAAAAAAAAAGACAAAACCCACGAGGACAAAGAAAGCAGAAAAGGAGAGTAGCAGGCTTGAGATAGCAAGAAAATTTTGGAAGATGGGACGTGACCTCACAGACCAGAAAAAGCAGAAACCCAAGTCTGCTGCTGTTGGGGGTGGGGCTGGGGGGTGTGGAGCTCAAAGGACTCACCCTGTGCCAGGCACTGATCTAAGGGTTAAAGATGTATCAACTTGTGCAATCTCCCAAAACGCTAGAAGGATTTGTACCCTAATTTTGGAGAAGAGGCACAGAAGTTAAGTAACTTCTCACTGGTGTGGGTGAAATGCAGGAGTTGACAACTCACAACCACAGCCCGTCCCACTCGCTGCAGGGGGCTCTGTCATTTCATTCCCCCAACTTCTCCAGGTCTCTAGTCGGGGTTCCCTGGTGCGGACCCATTTCACCCAGGTGCTGACAAAACCCCTTCTTCCCTGAAGCACCGGAAGAATGTTTCCTTTGAAGGGAAACAAACGGATGCCAAGGCCAAGGTGTCACAAAAGCATTGACAGTAATCCCAGTGTGAAAGTAACTCAAACCCAGTCTCAGCTTGTCCGATTGACAAAGCTTGTAGGCACACAGGCTTTTCAATTTTTACATCTTATTCTCTCTGATGTGCCTTGCTCAGAGCCCCAGGTTTCGGCCAGCTGTTCTGCTCGAACCTTGAGCACCCTGTCATGTTTTACAATTGCTTCTGAGACTGTCATCTGTTCGAGGCCTGTACCAGGGACTGACTCAAAGCCAAATAAAGGTGAGAGCTGTACGGGACGAGAACAGATTACTGAGTGTTTGACACGTGCTCATCCGCACAACGTGTGTGTTGAGCGCCAGGAGTCAGAGTCTCTGGATGCGGAGGCCGGGGCTTGGGGAAGTCACACATCTTACCAGTCCCCCAACCCTCGAGGGGCCAAAGTGGTGCTAACTCAGCCCTGCCTGGTGGCACAGCCTGGGCGCTGGGCCCCGCCTGCCCCTCGCAGGCAGCCTGGTTTCAGGTTCTGCCACTTGTGCCCACGGCACGGGGCAGATGGCTCCTTTCATTGCCAGGTCCTTCTTCTGTAGAAGGAAGATAATCCCTGTCCATGGTGTTCATGGGATCACGGTGAGGATCAGACAATACAATGAACAGAAAAGTGCTCGGAAGCGGAGTGGATCTGCACGTGGGGCACTAAGAACATCCCGTCCTTTTCCCAGATGCCCAACAATGTGGCATCCTGAAGCGATCACTTTCTCTAGCTTGTGTTTACAAGCTGCCTGGGAAAAGGGAAAAGGCAGGCAGATGCGAGAAGACACGCATGTGATCTTTACAAGCGGGCACCCCGTGCCAAGAGCCAGGAAGCCCAAAGGAGGCTGGGGACGAGACCCACCTTCTGGAGGCTTTGGAGAGCAGACTTCCTCAGACCTCACCACGAGCCTCTTCTGAAGGCTCCACACACCAAAAATACCCCGGCCACCTGCTGCCCGGGGAGGCAGTAAATCACTGGCCTCCCGGCACCAGAATCTGGGTCAGGCCTGGCCTAACGGGGCAGTAGACACCTACCCACGAGTTCAGTCCACCTCTCACCCAGGCAGCTCACAACGGGTTGCCTCTGGGGCCTCTGGGGCCTCTGGGGCCTCTGGGCCCGGAGAGGGTGCCTGGAGGAAGCAGGCTCACCGTGCAGGCTCTGGGGCCAAAAGTGTTACCTGTGGAATGCGTTACTGGAGGGGGACTCCAGGAAAGGGCAGTGGCTCCTGAGGTGATGACAGCAAGAACTGCTTTATTATTAATATATATTAATAGAATAAGGTCATCCCATCAAAATCCACGTATCAGCCACCCAACTGCTGTCCTATTACCTCAGGGCCACCAGATGTCACTATTACAGGGAACACACCTATTTGTAGTCAGTTGTCAGGACAGGGACTGAATTTATGGAGAGATCAGTTCAAAACATGGGTGCTCAAAGGCTGTCCCATGAAATCCATTTCCTGCTTCCAGTTCTCACTGGAAAGATGCCACCTGCAGTAGCTGAAATCAGTCTGACTCTGAAAACACAACAAAAAATGCTAAAAAAATCAGCTCACTTTCACTCTCAACACAATACCATGAATCAGAAATGAGAGGCAAAGACAGAATTTTATTTATTTATTTATTTTTATTTCAGCATATTGTGGGGGTACAAAAGTTTAGGTTACATAAATTGCCCCCCCCGCCGAGTCAGAGCTTCAAACATGTCCATCCCCGTGTCCATCCCCTAGATGGTGCGCATGGCACTCATTATGTATGTGTACACCCATCCCCTCCCCCCCACATCTGCCCGACACCCGATTAACGTTATTCCTAAATGTGCTCTTAGGTGTTGATCAGTGAAACCAATTTGATGGTGAGTACATGTGGTGCTTATTTTTCCATTCTTGGGATACTTCACTTAGTAGAATGGGTTCCAGCTCTATCCAGGAAAACATAAGAGGTGCTATATCACCATTGTTTCTTATAGCTGAATAGTACTCCATGGTATACATATACCACATTTTATTAATCCACTCATGTATTGATGGGCACTTGGCTTGTTTCCACATCTTTGCAATTGTGAATTGTGTTGCTATAAACATTCGAGTGTAGATGCAAAGACAGAATTTTTAATTGACGTTTCGTTGGAATGCATCATCCACACACCGTCGTGGAGAACATGAAGCACTGTGTAGTAGTGTTGCTTAAATTTGCAAAAGCAGGACCCCTGAGAGCACGTCCTCCATTTGCCACCTCTGCCCCTGGAAAAACCACTGCATTACAGGTAACCGCTGTCACTTTGCCACTTGATCCAACCCAGCAAAAAATACAAACAGGGCCATTCATAGATACAAAATCAAACAATGAAATCGAGTCGCTACACAAGTATAATGAATAGACTCAGATAGTCAGACATGTGCTTAGGTTGATTTTTTTAGAGTGTGAAAAAAAATCCCCCAAATTGAATAATTTTCACAATCTCTAGGCTCCTGGGAACATGTCTAATACTCAGTTTGAGACTCACTGTTGGAATGGAAAGACCCAGTTTTAAGTGGACTGGGTCCCAGCTCACTGATCTGACCCCTGTGTGCCTCAGTGTCCTTGTGTATAAACAGAACCTCTCCAAGATGCCTTTAAGCAATGCAAGTTTCCAGGATTCTACATGTGGCTGAGAGAGGCTCCTGTGCAGCTGGGAACGCGGAACGTACCAATATTACAATGCAGTGCCACCCAGGGCCACTTTAGTGACACAGACAAGGCCTTTGAGAATTCAGAGTTCCTTCCTCCTGACTTTTAGGAGACTGAGGGAAGGCTTCTGGATGAGAAGGTATTCAACACCCAGGACTGAATGCTACATCATGATCAACATACCTGATCTGCCCTTTAAGAGCTGGGAGGTGGCTGATCAAATATTTTAAGATGTCAACTTGGCTTGTACCAATATAGTCATTTAAGGAAACTGGTTTCCAAAAACAAATGGTAACTGCTACCTACTCACCTCTTTAAGCACGTGAATTTTTCAAGAATAGGGGAATTTTCTGTAATACTGTCCACAGTCTGTTTGGGGGTACATGTAGAACTACTACTTCCTGGATGATAAGTTTAGGGCAAGAAAGAGAGTGTTAAAGTCTTTCTTCAGGAATCTCCCCCAAATGTTAATACACACATGGTGTAACCTGCAGTTTGAAAAATAGAAACTAAATCTGTAATAGTGGTTCCTTCTAATGATTCTAGTGGTAACTATTATTACTATTATTTGCTCATCTGAATTTTTCATTTTTCAGCCATAAACATGTCAATAGTGTAATAAATTTTTTAATGCAAATACATTCAGGAAGGGCAATACCTCAAATCATTATCAGTTGTTAGTGATTAATTAATGGATGTGATTTGTTTTCTACAGTGAAGTGGTGGTAAGAAATGTATTTTGTTAGGTCTGGGGTCTGCGGATGTCCAGGCAGTGCTTGAGGCAGAGGAAAGGGGAAAGAGAAGGTGTAGAGCCTCCACAAGGGAAGTGGTAGAGGAGGTTGGCTCACATTACCTTAGGCCTGCCAGGTGCAACCTATTACTCTGAGGGCATTTATTATTATTATTGTATTATTATTGTTTTAGAAATGGGGTCTCACTATGTTGCCAAGGCTGGTCTCAAACTTGTGGGCTCAATCAATCCTCCCACCTTAGCCTCCCAAGTAATTAGGACTATAGCTGTACGTATCACTGTGCCCAGCTTCAATTAAAATTAAGGATAGGAACAGTTAGCGTCTTTGACGAAAGGCTTTGCCCAATTATTCTCTTCATAAATAACTTCTCATTAGAGTCAAACTCCAGCCTTCATAACAAACAAAAACAGGGCATATGGATTTTAATAGTAATTTAAAATAAAGAAAAAAAAAGGGATTCTTCTCTAAACTTTTTCATTTTGGTTCCCATCAAGTCGTTCTTTGACAAAGTTTTCTTTTACTATTTTCATATTGCAATCCACAGACTTTTCTTGGAGCCCCAGTACTATTATAGTAAGTACTTCAGGAGTTGTGGAGCTGACATAATTAAATACAAGGAACCTTCATCGTTTAGACTCTTTTAAATGGGTTATGCTGATATTTGCCTCAACATCATCTGGAAAGGAAGTTTTGAGATGCAAAGAAAATTTACAGTATAAATAATACTGGGGCGGTATCTTAGTCTGTTTTGTGCTGCTACAACAGAATACCGGTGACTGAGTAATTTATAAGCAGCAGAAATTTATTTGGCTCACGGTTCTGGAGGCTGGGAAGTCCAAGCATGAGGGGCTGCATCTGCCGAGGGCCTTCTTGCGATGCCATCCCATGGCAGAAGGGTGGAAGGGCAAAAGAGCACATGCAAGAGACACACAGAGAGAGGGAGAGGGAGCCAAACTCATCCTTTTATCAGGAACTCACTCCACTGAGATAACTCACTCAGGGATAATGGCATTAATCCACTCATGAGGGCAGAGCCCTCATGACCTAATCACCTCTTAAAAGGTCCCACCTCTCAACACAATTGCATTGGGAAAGTTTCCACTGTATGCCTTTTAGGGGACACATTCAAACCACAGCAGGAGAGATGGATAGTTTGCAGAAATCTCACTCTTTACAATATAAGCCATGCATGACCCATTGCAAATCATTCTATATTTTCATTACAGGGTGCTTTCTACGGCTGGCTCCCCTGGACAACAAATGTGACAGAGAGGGGATAGAAGGCACTAGGGTAATTGGTCTCCAAGATCCCAAGCAAAATTTAGAATTCAAAAATAAATTCCAATTATCTATCACCTCCAAGTAGTTAGAGCTATTGAAGATTAATGAGGGGAACAACCTTGAAGGTAGTGCCTTATTTCATGGAATCTAAAATGCCATCAAGCATAAGATGTACTATATTTCTGAAAGAAAAAATCACTGCCAACTAAATTATGACACATCAACTGTAATCCTAATTTTTAAAATATTAAAAAGGGGAGGCATCTTAGAATCAATGAAATATGACATTCCCTATGTCAGCTTGGTCCTATTCACAGTGATCTGTGACTCCTTTACTGCCACAAGGGGACATCAACCCTCCTTCCAATTCACTTAATCGAGAAAACATTTAGCTCTGTCCTCACTTGGCAGTTGAGCGCATCAGTACTCCAAGTCCCTGTCAGAGTCTATAATCCCCATTTCTGTCCCGTCTAATACTCAGCAAAAACTCAGTGGAGAGAAATTGTGTTTCCAGGGCTGCCGGCAGGATCTGCAGCCCGTCCATTTTGCTCTACTCTGTTTCCCCTCGGATGGAGCCAGATCAGCAGAGAGCAGAGCACTGGAAACACACGGGGTAATCCCCCGGCACAGGCTTGCACACTCTCCCGCCAGCACCCACCCAGTGGTACTGAACCTGTTGTCAGGGACACGGAATGGGTCTTTATGAGGACCCACTGCAGACATTTCTCAGGCTTTCATACCCAAAACAAATTATTTTAAAATAAACTTTTAAAATTCAACTATAACATATATACCAAAAATTACCCAACTCGCAAGTGTACAGCCAAATGTATTATCACAAATTACAACTAGCACCCAATGAGAGGTCAGAGCATTAGCGGCATCTCTGAAGCCCCTTGATGAGTTCTCCCCGCCACTACACCCACCTTCTTCCCCCAACGCAACCTCTATCCTGATTTCTAACACTATCGGTTACTTTTGTCTGTTTTTGAACTTTACATAAATAGAATCATAGAATATGTATTCTTTTGGTCAGACTTTTTTCATTTATCATTACACTTGTGAAATTCATCTGGGCCGTTATCAGTAGCAGAGTTTGTTAAGTTTCCGGTAGAGTGGTCCACTGCATGTATATACCACAATTTATTCATTTAGATTGTTTCCAGTTTGGGGTTATTATGAATAATGCTGCCACTTTGGGCCGGGCACGGTGGCTCACGCCTGTAATCCTAGCACTCTGAGAGGCCGAGGAGGGAAGATCGCTTGAGGTCAGGAGTTCGAGACCAGCCTGAGCAAGAGCGAGATCCCATCTCTACTAAAAATAGAAAAATTAGCCAGGCGTGGTGGCACGTGCCTATAGTTCCAGCTACTCGGGAGGCTGAGGCAGGAGAATTGCTTGAGCCCAGGAGTTTGAGGTTGCTGTGAGCTATGATGATGCCACAGCACTCTAGCCCAAGTGACGGAGCGAAACTCCAACTCACCAAAAAAAAAAAAAAAAAAAAAAAACGCAGCCACTTTTGTGCACCTATTAAGCATTTCTGTGAGGTACACACATAGGAGTCAGCTGGGTTATAGGGTATTGCTGAGTTTTAGGGTACAGGTGCTAGACTAAGCTTCAAGGGATGATTCCCAGATGACCAGAGAGTGGGCCCTCCCCAGAGAGGCATGACCAATGAGGCCCACAGACCTCTATCCATGATGTCTCTCAATACTAAGGAAGTTGAACACTCGGTATACTAATGCTAAAACCCTCATATTTTCACGGCCTTACTTGTTAGCACAAAACAGAAAAAAGAAAGAGAGGGAAAAAAAACCACTCAAAAATGGCCTCTTTGCTTTCAGCCTCTAAATCTCTCAAATACCTCTGAAGAGTGAAATCAATTTGGCAACTGGGACCAGAGTCTAAACCCTCTGCAGGGTAAGGAGGCAACTAGGAGAGTGGGACACACGGCTATCTGAGCCACAACATCCATCACAACATACCTAGAGCCTGGTCTAGGTGCCAGGCACTGTTCCAGGCGGAGATGACATGTGTAAGTTGAGGGCCTATTAAGAAAGGCAAGCGCTGAACAAATGAATGTGAGTACCCGCTTCCCGCCCATGACAGAACTCTCTCATCATCTCCCAGAACTAGTGTTTTCTGAAACACAATGTGGCCATGTCTCCCTCTTGGTACTGAGGGTAAGTGTCAAATTGTTTCACTTCTCTCGATTTTGTAGAATGCTAGGGCGTGCATTTTGCGTAGTGACTTTACATTCATCTTATTATTTCTCATCCTTATTTTTCCCTGCGTTCCTGTTTCCTGATTTACCTTTTATCATAATGTACTATGTGTTTCTGTAAGGCATCTCAAATCTTCCCCCCTTAAAAAAGGACAAACATAAATCAATCATCTATCCATGTGGGGACCCCAACATTTACCCGAAAGGAGTTAGCCCACTCACAAGTTCCTAATACTATTATTTTTTGCTGGGTTCACAAAGTTGAAAAACTACAAAGATGAAATAGAAGCATTCATTTCATTTCCGTTTTCACATTGGTAACTAAAAAAGACTAGTGAGAAGATTATAAGAGGAACCAACACCATGTTCTTTAGGATAAAAAAATTAATATAATACTCTGTACAGTATTGTATGGTAATTGGCTTTACTAATAATGTAGAACAATTACTGCCAGCCATAAAAACATTTAACTAAATGTGTTATTTTTATAAGGTAAAATCTGTTCTCTTCCCTATATTGCCATTTGCTTAGAAAAAACAACAACAAAAACAAACAATGAAAACTTGCCACCTTATAACCAACTTGAAACAGGTTGTTCAGGAACAATATAAAAGGAATGTGTAGACTGGAATGTATTGCATTTTGGCGAAACAAAAAGTTTGATCCATTTTGGCTCATAAAGCAAGATAACAGTGTTTATGATTTTGAAAATTCACTGAAACTTTTTCCCTGAACTGGTTCCTTTCTGATGTATTTTCTTGAGTTCCACCCATGACTGCCACAGTAACAGTCCTGGGATCAGAACCCACACGCCATTGAAAAATACCAGGTAGACCCAACAGTAGAGCCAGTTGTCGGTGTTGAGGTTGGGGCTTCCAACAAGCCACTCTGGGCAGAAGGTCATCCAGTCGCCATACAGCTCGCACACGCACAGGGTGATCTGCAGGAAATGCCTGTTAGAGAGAAGGAAGCCAGGGATGAAACTGTGAGTGTGGCACAGCCTGGCACCCTGGATCATGACATCTTTTCTTTAGAGGAAGCATCAACACAGTCTTCACTACAGAAAACCTCTCTGAAGCTGGACCTCAGGTGTCGTGTACTGCTCCTTCCAAGGGGCTAGTCATGAAGACTCAGTCTTTCCTCGGAGAAGCAACATTGTCCTTTCTAGAAGAGTGTTCTTAGAGTTAAATAAGGACTCTCAGGTATCCCGGCCTATTCTTCAGAAGATTTAGTAAGGTTACACCTGAACCAGCAAAGAGAGACCTGAATGTAAATCTCGCCAAGAGCTACAATTTCACCCATCATAAAAGAGGATAATAATAGCACCTTCCTCGAAGAATTTTGTGGAGATTAAATGAGATATGTAGGTAAAGGACCAAGCACTGTGCCTGGCACACAGGAAGTGCTCAACAATCAAATATTATAAATGTTTGCAATAATAAACACACAGGTGCATGTAGTAAATCTACATCCGTGGTCATGGAGCCAAAAATATGTCAAGGCACCAAAGAGAAATTTAATTTTCAAGGCCTCTTATCTCTATAAAATTGAGTGGGGAAAAGTGGGTTAAATGACCTTTGAGACTTCTTTCAAATTTGAGAGGTTTTTTTTTTTTATATATATAGATGAGGTCTTGCTGCGTTGCCCAGGCTGGAGTGCAGTGGCTGGTCACAGGCATTGTGCTAGTGCACTATACAGCCTTGAACTCCTGGGCTCAAGCAACTCTCCTGCCTCAGCCTCCTGAGTAACTGGGATTACAGATGGGTACCACCACACTCTGCTCAAATGTGGGGTTTTAGGATGAAGCTTTAAAAAGGACTTCTTCAATACAATATAGTGAAAATTGAATGCAGTTGAGCCTACTAGACGTCGCTTTAGGGAATCACCCCAGGATAGCAACCTATTTACCCCACGTCACTTTGTCCCTAAAAAGGAGAGAAAAGAAAAGGGAGGCAGGAGAGTTCAGAGTCTCTCAGAGTCTGACTGATAGGATGGCTACTTTTTCATCTTTCTCCTTCTCCCCATCCTCTGCATGCCCTATACCCTCCACAGTCTGCTTCTGAAAAGATTTCTTATTTATCTTGCATGTCTAGCTCAGAATTATACAAGTGAATTTACTTTGTATCACATGGCATAGGAGTTTTCTAGAGCAATTTTGGGGGAAAAAAAAGATAGAAATATTACCCTTTTATTCTCCAAAATGTTGGTGGCAAATCATCCAATGGTGTTAACACAATGACTAGGCTGTTACTAAAATCATATTTCTCATAATTTTGATTCTGAAAAGTCTGAAATTATCCTGGTGTCACTATGCTCCTTATCTAAATCAAACAATTTTCATTTCTATTCTACCTTTTATTTAACAAGTAAAGGACCTACTCCAAATGTCACTTTGGTGTTGGGACACCTAATGTTTCCCCTCTTTCCAGCAGGATAGAAGTGCACTTACCGATAATGTTTCTCTTTGACTATGGCATAAATGAGGGACAATGCCAGAAATCCATCCAGGACGGCGGTCAGAATTTCCACAGACACAATGGTTGGATCAAAATGAAGCCACCTTGCATCGGCTTTGCCATATTCTTTCCCTAAAGACAAAATCCATGTAGTTACTTAAATGGCAACCATTTTTGTGACAGTCAATGGAAATGACCTTTTTTCCTTTAAGGAGGAGATAGGATCATCTCTCCACCACTGTCTCTCCATTCTTCCCGATACCTTAGTGGAAGGTAAGGAAAAGTCTTGGAACTAAAATGCATTCACCACCTGACACAGTAGTAAGAATAATATCAGGTTTTATTTGTACAATAATTTATAGTTTCCAAAGTGATTTCACATATACACCCTCCCTTGTTCATTATAATAGTAAAATTCTCAGTTAATTCAACATAGTCAGATTTTGCAAAGATAATCTTTAGTAATGATTTTGGTTGTGCCACTGCACTCCAGCTAGGGGGACAGAGATCCCATCTCTAAAATAAAAAAAAAAACACCTGATGATCTTGGTAAATGCATTATAATTCCTTCAAAATTTCATTATAGTCTGTAAGTGCAATTTAGATGTGGGAAAAATTGTTATTAAGGAAACGTTTATTAAAAACATGTTTATCCTTCCCTTCCTTTTTCCCTTCCCTTCCCTTCCCTTCCCTCTTCCCTTCCCTTCCCCCTTCCCTTCCCTTCCTTTTTCCCTTCCTTTCCTGCCTGTTTTCTATTCCCCCTTTCTAACAAAAACCCAAATGCCATTTTGAGGAATTATCTCTCCACTATGATGTGGCCCTTGAAGGTTAGTAATCCACAAGTCCTGCCCTCCTACTTGGGAAACTGAAAGAGTCCTGGAAATTGCTGCTGCAGATGCTCTCCATCAACATCCTGGAATAGAGCAGGGGCAGGCATGTCACCTAGGATATGGAATTCTGAGCAAAGGGACATAGTCACAAGATTCTATAGCTCCCTCCCCTCCCCTCCCTTCCCTTCCTTTTTTCTTTTCTTTTCCTTTCCTTTCTTTTCTTTTCACCTGTTTTCTATTCCTCCTTTCTAACAAAAACCCAAAGGCCTTGTGGAGGAATTCTCTCTCCACTATGATGTGGCCCTTGTAGGTTAGTAATCCACAAGTCCTGGGGAAAAAAAAAAAAAAAGAAAAGAAACATGTTTATTTTATTTATTTATATTTTTAGAGATGAGGTCTCGTTCTGTTGCCCAGGTTAGAGTGCTGTGGCGTCATCATAGCTCACAGCAACCTCAAACTCCTAGGCTCAGGCAATCCTTCTGCCTCAGCCTCCCAAGCTGCTGGGACTATAGACGCGTGCCACCACACTGGCTAATTTTTCTATTTTTCTTAGAGATGAAGTTTCACTATGTTGCCCAGGCTGGTCTCAAACTTCTGGCCTCAAGCGATCCTCCCACCTTGGCCTCCCCAAATGCTGGGATTACAGGTGTGAGCCACTGTGCCGAGCCAAAAAAACATATTTATTAATAACTGAAGAGAAATTCAGTGTTGAAGGGACAATAGGGAGAGGAGGGGCAGGAGAGAGTCTGGACTACAGACTCCCTAGACCACTGGCTAGGACCTGAGGCATCAAAAATGATACTTGTTTTGTTTCAAGAAGCGCTGACTGAAGCTGATTCAATCCTCTAGAAGTTTCCTAATACTAGTGGTGAACAGGAGTCCCCACACAGATCCCAGCTGGAGGAGATGAGATTTTAGAGTCATGAAAGAAATGAGATAAACAATGCAAAATTTCAGAAGCAAAATCTGAAAGCAGTTATCCTGAGCAAGGCAGTTTTATAAAAGTGGCAAATGGCCAAGAACTTGTGGCTCATGCCTGTAATCCCAGCACTTTGGGAGGCTAAGGTAAGAGGATTGCTTGAGGTCAGGAGTTCGAGACCAGCTGGGAAACATAGTGAGACCCCATCTCTACTAAAAAAAAAAAAAAAGCAGCAAAGGACACTACTGCATGGCTCATTTATTTGTCACTATTGACACAGTCCATGGTAGGTAGTTGATACTAATTGTTTGAATGTTGATTGATTAGTAATGAGCATGAGCCAGCCGTGGTGGCTCACGCCTGTAATCCTAGCACTCTGGGAGGCCAAAGCGGGAGAACAACTAAAAATAGAAAAAAAATTAGCCAGGCATGATGGCACAAGCCTATAGTCCGAGCTACTCGGGAGGCTGAGGCAGGAGGATCACTTGAGCCCAGGAATTTGAAGTTGCTGTGAGCTAGGTTGACGCCACAACACTCACTCTAGCCCAGGCAGCAGAGCAAGACTCTGTCTTTAAAAAAAAAATGAGCATGAAGAAGACAGGGAAAACTTAACTAGATCTAGATATTAACTATATCTCTGCAGAGCAGGAAACATTTTAGAAATTATCTACAAGACTGCAGACATATATGTAAAATAAAAAGAAAGTTGATATTAAAAAGTATGAAAAAATACCCAGTTTAAATGCTGCAAGGTCTTCAATCTGCACTTACTACATTTTTTAATATTACATATAGCTTTACTGAGATGAAATTCACATGCCACACAACGCACCTGTTTAAAGAATGGGTTTTAGTATATTCAAAGATTTGAACCACAATGATCTAACTTAAGAACATTCTATTATGCCCCCCAAAAGAAACCTGTATCCATGAGCAGCCATTCCTCTTTTCTCCCCAATACCCCTACCCCACACCCAGCCCTAGGCAACCACTAAGCTATTATGTCTCTACAGATTTACCTACTCTGGACATTTCATATAAATGAAGTCATACAACATGTGATACAGGCATTCATTTAATTGGCAGCCACACTTGCAATTAATCTCAAACATTTCAAATGCAAATGTTTTTAATTACTTACATAGAGAAGCAATCAAGCCATCAGAATTTGCAATGTTTCCTGCTAAAGACAAGTAGACAAAAGGGCCTTCCTGGAGAAGAAAATCAAGACATGTTCTAATTTAGCATCACAACCACAGGATGGCACTGCAGACACATGGCATTGCATGGCAGCACCCCCTGCCCCCCACTCCCCGATGTCCACGTGGGGTCAGCAGCCTGGGAGTACCACACCTGCACACCCTTGTAGGGTGTGACCCTGGAGCTTGGCTACCTGGACCTTGGAGATGGATATGTCCAATGCTAATGTAGTAATCAATGTTATTTTTAATGATAGGTGTTATAAAATCAGAGGCATGTTCTTATGTGAAAAAAATAAGTAAAAATTTTGCACAAGAAAAGAGTTTAACTGTTGTATTAAATAAAGTTCTAGATTATTCCAGGGATCTTAAATCTTTGAGAAGAACCTCACAGCAGTTCATTTCTTTTTAACCTGAAAAAAAAAAAATTCCAAGGTGTCTCTTAAAAATGGCAATTGATTGTCTATATCAGAGTTGAGTTACCCCCTCCTCCATGAGGGCAAATTAAGGAACATTTAAAATGGTTACAGGCTACATTTTAGCATTTAGGTAATAAAATATCTGCAATTACATGTAATATTTTCCCTTCACTGAAGTGTTTCTTTACCTAAGATGTCAAAAACTAGACAACTAGAAACCACTGGGATGTCTGATTGTCATGTTGCTCCTTTGAATACATTTTGCTCTTGGTCAATACAGCTTTTTCCCTCTTCTCTTTTCTTTTCTTTCTTCCTTTTTTTTTTTTTTTTTTTTTTGAGACAGGGTCTTGTTCTGTTGCCCAGGCAGGAGTACATTGGCAAGATCATAGCTCACTGCAGCCTTGAACTCCTGGGCTCAAGTGATCCTCCTGCCTCAGCCTCCCATGTATGTCACCGGGAGGACAGGTGTGTGCCACTGCCCAGCTTTTTTTTTTAGCAAAGTAATCTCCTATATGCTATTAAAACTATGTCTCCACCTCCCCTCTGCTCACTTCTGGTACCACCTCCTAGAGGTTACTACTCTTAACCACGTTGTCTGTAATTCTGGCGATTACATTCTTAACTTATACTGCTATTTCTTTAGGACTGCTTAGCATAAACAATTATTTAATTAATATCATTTCCCTTCCCCTGTCCAGTCCTTCCAGGTTTTTTGATAGCTACATTATTCTTCTATTAGTTATCCAAATTTGTAACTTAAGTAAGAAACTGAAAACCTCAGCTCACTCGCTCGCCCATATTGTGCATCTGGACATCCTACCACAAAAGAGCACGAGACCCCTCCATGCTCCTCCCTCCCCACTTCCAACTCGCAACTGTCCACTTTGCTCGCTGAGATTCATCACATTTCCATTCCTCTTCAGAAAACATATTTGTCTTCCCTGTTTTATCTGTAAGTGGATTCTACAAACTGATAAGCCAATTAACAGTATTTACAATTTTGTGACTGTGGAAATATCATTCACTTCAATGGGCCACAATGTCTTACTCTACGGATCCAGTATCTTGACTCCCATGTCACTTCAGGAGCGTGTTGCAAATGGAATATCCTTTTTTACTTCATGAATTTCTCAAAATCATGCTAGATTTTAGTTTGCTTCGTATTTGAGCCATGACTTTCTTATAAGATATTTTTGTTTATCCTACAGTTTATAATCACCTTTCTTTTTCTTTCTGATTGAGAGAAGAAACCTCACTTTCTTTCCATCTCATGAGTATCTTTCAGCTTCTCATCCATTTTAATCGCTGTTGGCTTTAAAACTGGTTTATTTTGTCTTTTCTTGACGCTCTTTGCAAGTAACTTAGCTGGTAAATGTGGTTTAGCTCAGCATATGTAAAAATTATATTCTTTAAAGGAGATGTTTCAAAAATGACATATGAGATGAACAGCGATGTTTTTTTAAACAAATAAGCACTCCCCAGTCCACTTACTTTCAACACTTTATTTTCACCAGCCAATATTTTATTTTTAGCACAGCCATAGGGGGAAATCCACACCACTTCCTTGGCTTGGCGTAGGAACTTTCTAGACAAAGCATGTCCACTGGCTCAGAGAGTAGGGGCAGTGGGGCTCGGCTGAATTTGACCTTCTCTAGGCTTCAGGCCATCTATCTGTAAGATGAAGGACTTCCTAAAATTAGATTGTGGATCTCACCCTAAACCTAGATGTGACTTCCATTTGCAATGTCTTCAACTGGACCCATTAGCAAAACACGGATTCCGACACTAGGTGGAGGACCTTTCCTCGGAGGCAACTCTGTAAGGGCAAGATGGGGACCTGGGTGTCAGTGACATGCAGGGACCTATGAGTATGGAACAAACTTGTTCCCTTTTATAGCTACTTGTTGATGCTCTACTCATTTTTCAAACCCCAGCTCAAATCTCCCTTCTTTGAAGAAACCTTCCCATACCTCCTAGGGAGGATTAATGTCTCACTTTCCTATAACTCTCACGCTATTAAATTTGTGTTTCTGTAATCACCAGCTGTCTGCTGGTTGTGGATCTCCAGCTCCTGTGAGATCATACATCTCTGGGGCCTGGAATATTGTCATCTTTATCTTAGAATCCTCAAGAATCTAGTATGATATTTTGTGTTCAGTGTTTGCTAATCTTGAATTAATTGCAAGTTCACATAATAGATTACTTAAAAAGGATACCCTGATAAGGCTTTTGGAATGCACTATATATTTATTTTCTTTTCTTCTTTTTCTTCTCTTCTCTTCTTCCTTCCTTCTTTTCTTTCATCTTTCTCTTGCTCTATCATCCTGGCTAGAGTGCAGTGGTGTCATCATAGCTCACTGCAACCTCAAACTTCTGCGCTCAAGTGATCCTCCTGCCTCAGCCTCCCGAGTAGCTGGGACTGCAGGCGAGAGCCACCATGCCAGGCTAATTTTTTCTATTTTTGGTCTCGCTCCTGCTCAGCTGGTCCTGAACTCTTGGTCTCCAGCAATCCTCCCACCTCAGCCTCCCAAATGCTAGGATTACAGGTGTGAGCCACTGCATCTGGCCTGAGTTATTTTTTTGATATGAATGTAAAATTTTTTTTGAGACAGTCTCACTCTGTTGCCCAGACTAGAGTGCCATGGCATCAGCCTAGCTCACAGCAACCTCAAACTCCTGACCTCAAGTGATCCTCCTGCCTCAGCCTCCTGAGTAGCTGGGACTACAGGCATGTGCCACCATGCCTGGCTAACTTTTTCTATATATTTTTAGTTGCCTGGCTAATTTCTTTCTATGTTTAGTAGAGAAGGGGTCTCGCTCTTGCTCAGGCTGGTCTCAAACTCCTGACCTCAAGCGATCCTCCCGCCTCTCGAGTGCTAGGATTACAGGCGAGAGCCCCCACGCCCGGCCTGTAAAAGTTTTAAAGTGGCACTATCACCACTTGGTACTTGAAAGCAGTGGGCTAGTCTGCCCCACAGGCAAGATTAACCAACAATTCTGCTAAAGTCAGAGCATTTGGTGAAGCAGAACAGAGGCCACTGTCATAAGAACTGGAGAACACGATCTGTCAATCCGTCATGGGAACAAGGGGTCTGCGGTGACTCTTAAATGCCTACTCCGTTGTTGCCTGGAAAGCTCCTCTTCGGCCTTTAAAACCCCAGTGAATCCTTCCCTCCTTGGTGCCACCTCTAGACCTGGACAGAGTTCTATTACTCGCCAGACCACTCGACGGTGATTTGTTTCCCTGTCCATTTCTTCTACTAAGGGCAGGCCCGTGTGTTGATTACATGCAGTAAACACCAAACACATGTATGGTGAACTTCCATAGACAGCCCTAGGCAGATTCTCCAGACTTTGGACAGCTACCCCTGAATTGTGTAGTACTAGCTGGGTCACTTAATTTCCTAATCCTCAGGCTTTGGGTTTTTCTGTTTTTGTTTTTTTGCTATAGCAGAGATGAATGGGTACAGAGGTGTGAATTACAAAGGTGCTTGGCTGAAACATTCACTACATGGAGAAAATGCTCTCATGAGATAAAAGAAATAGGACCGCTGCAGACATAGGGGCAGGTACAGTGGGTCAGTGTAGATCAGCACTGTCTAAATGGCAGGTCATGTTTTTCCCAAAAGGTGCAATAGTTCTACGCAGGGACACTGCCCTTGTGTTTTATATAAAAAGGGAGCAGATCCACATTTGGCTTTTCTGCATAAAGCAGACTGTGCACCATTAGCAACTATTTGATTCTTCCCTCAAACAACTCTATAGGCCGGGCGTGGTGGCTCACGCCTGTAATCCTAGCACTCTGGGAGGCCGAGGCGGGAGGATCGTTTGAGCTCAGGAGTTCGAGACCAGCCTGAGCAAGAGCGAGAACCCCCATCTCTACTAAAAATAGGAAGAAATTATATGGACAGCTAAAAATATATATAGAAAAATTAGCCAGGCATGATGGTGCATGCCTGTAGTCCCAGCTACTCGGGAGGCTAAAGCAGAAGGATTGCTTGAGCCGGGGACTTTGAGGTTGCTGTGAGCTAGGCTGACGCCATGGCACTCTAGCCCAGGCAACAGAGTGAGACTTTGTAAAAAAAAAAAAAAAAAAACCAACCCTAAGAGCCTGTAACCCTTCCCTACACCATCAAACTTGTCCACCCCACCGTGGCTCACATCGAGTCCTGATGCATCCCACCACAGGATGGATGTTGAGATGAAAGTCAGGAAAAGCACACAGTGAAAAGCAGTGAGCGAGTCAATATCACAGTTCTAGGTGAGATCTCTGGAAGGTTCTGTGATTCTGAGATTGGCATGTTCATACTCTAAAGGAACTCACCAGGAGAAATGTAAATCAATAAACTTAGGCCAGGCATGGTGGCTCACACCTGTGATTCCAGCACTTTGGGAGGCTGAGGTAGGAGTATGGCTTGAGGTCAGGAGTTTGAGACCAGCCTGGGCAACATAGCAAGACCCTATCTTTACAAACAAAAAACAACAAACACATCCCCATCACTGTAGGCTGCACCATCTACAGCTGGAACTCCATCAGTAATAGACTCGATATAAAACTGAACAAATCAGGTGTGGGGGCAGAGGCTCCAGTTTCACAATGAGAGCAGCTATTATGGTTTTAAAGATTCTTTGGGGGCTTTTGAACCAAATCTGCTCTAACCACACAAAGACTTATAATCAAAGCCACTGAAAACACTAGTTACTATTTGTCAAGGGCCAAAATTTTCTGTAGAATTGTACAGAATGTAGACAGACAGTTCCTTCCATGAATTCACACTTTATAGTAAATGAACCATATTAAATTAAATAACCTATGTTAAGTGAACTATATAAAGTGCTTTTTTTTTTTCCTCTTGAAATTATTTCCAGCCTCTGGGGCATGAAGTCTATATTAAATTGCAGAATAAACGTGGGAGGTTATTGGCTCCGAAAGTCTTTAAACACAGTGTATGGCCAAGATCCAGGCACATGGAACTACAAGTCAGTTTTGAGCTCAACAAGCACCCTGAGGATCTAAGGATCAGGTGAAAGGTGCTTGTACACAGCAAAGGGCCACGTGTAGGGTGTTGTTATAACTGGGAAGGCAGGGCTTGCACAGGTGTAGGTGTGATATGGTTAAGCTTGAGCAAAAACAAGTACAACAGATTCTATTTCTTACATTCACTGCTACTCTCACTTCTCTGGGTTTCAGTTTCCTAATCGATAATAAAAAGTAGAGTTAAGCTCTTAATAAAGGTCTCGTGAATGAATAACTGAATGAATGAGTAATAAGCACAGTTAGACTGGATCTGCAAGTCCACCTTTGCTGGTCTCTCTTACTGATTTACAGCCTTGAGCAAAGCACTCAGAAGACTTATTATCACTTATTTAAAGGATGGTGAGGACTTGGGGCAGAAACCCAGGCAGTGTGTCAGCAGAGGGCCAGGTGTCATGAGCCGTGGGGACAGGGCCTGCTTAAGTCCCAGCACTTCCAGTGGGCATGGGCCATGCATTCTACACCTGCCAGTGCCTATAAGTCAAGCTCACGGAGAGGACCAGGGTAGACTCCTTGACTGGCTGGGACATGAATGACATTTTCAGGTACCCTGTCATTCCTATAGTAACCCGAGAGGCAGACACCTATCCCTGAAGAAGCACGACCTGACTTTTTAGAGACAGACTTACTCAGTATGTAGGGGTAAAGTGACATGAGGCCCAGATCGCTTCCAAATTACTTCAGCAATAACAAACTAAAAAGGAAGGGGGTGGGGGGAGAAACCGAGGAAGAAAGGGAGAAAAAGGAGAGAGAGAGAAAAGAAAAAAAGTGACAGATGAAGCAAGTGCAGCAAAATTTGAAAATGCCGAATCTGTTCACATATACTGTACCAGTCTCTCTACATTTGTGAATGTCTGAAATGGTTCACTGTAAAACCTAATTTTTAAAAAGATAGATAGCAACTTGTCAAGTTAGAATGTGGCACCACTAGAGAGACCCAGGCACAGAGCTTGGCATTCCACCTGTGAGAGGTCAGAGAAGGTGCTCCTCGTGTTTTTGGACTCCAGACACAGGATCCTGTGGTCCCAGAGGCCCTCTGCCTTCACGTTTGTAACAGGCAAGCAGGAGGCCCAGACCACAGTGGATGATGGAAGGAACAGAGCACCTGAGGTTCCGGACAGCCTGGAGCTTAGCTCCTTCAAGGACCCAAAGCAGCCGGGTGCCTGGCTCTGGATCAGCCTAAATGAACACAGGCAAAAATCAGCAGAGATCTGCAGCACATGGCAGGCAGAGCACACCACAAAAGCAAGTCATTTATTACTCTCCTGCCCTTCAGATGCACTTTTATTAATATATCAAACAAACCGGTGTTTCTGTAGTCAGCATTACTGTGAGTCTGGTGATTACTTGAGCCTCAATAAACTACAGGGCAAACCTGCTTATCTTCTTCTCTCTCCTGCCTTCTGCTTTCCTGCCAGGCAGAAGATGATTCTTGAGTAACACACCAAGGTGCCCAGCCACAGGAGGCTCAGCATGCCCACCCCTACCCCCCCCCCCCACAGTAAGCCAGGGATGCTGGCTTCCACCTGGTGTGTGGGGGTGCCAACACCCCTCAACTGTCAAACCACCTGCTCACGGAAACCAAAGGGAATTTTCATATTTGAGTTTGGTGGCAGGTTAAGGGTTAAAAGTACGGAGAGCCCGTGATCATGACCAAAAGAGAAAGGAAAAAACTTGTTATTCATATTCCCTCTTTAATATCTGCACCCTCTCGGTAAATGACCAGGTATTAAAATGCCAGCCCTGAGTCCTCCTGGCTCTGGGACACGCTGAGCAGTTCTCCCTTGCTGCCCACGGGGGTCTGCAGAGGAGCTGCCCGGAGCTACCGCCCACCCGTGAAGGGACCTTTCCTGCCCTCCTGGCCGAAGTCTGTGGTCCCCACAACACCTGCTGCACGCTGATATTTCAGCGCATTTTTCCTTGCTCTTCTGACATTTCTTCTGGTAGTGCACCTTGCAAATTTAAACTTTTCGAAAATATTATAAAAGTGACACATGCTGAAAGTTTTCAAAAGAAACTCTACAAAAACGTCCAAAGGGAGGGATAAAAGCCCCCCTCCCTCCTGACTCCCAGTCTCATTGCCCAGAGACAACCACTGTTAAGTTCCACGGTAGCCCTCAAGACGTTTTTCACGTTTATATTAGTATGTGGTTATAGATATTTAAAATACTTTCTCCTTGCTATTAGTTTTTCTACTATTTACTCGGAGAGTGAGGAGGAAAATTCCACCGTGCGTATCTATTCAGAACGTTTTTAGCTGCTGGGGACCGCGGCGGCCACGGGAAGGGCTCGGGAGCTGCTTCCGCCGCCACCTGCAGGGGGCGCCGCGCCCGCGCGCGGGGAAGGGCCCAGGCGGCGCCGGGGAGCGGGCGGGACGCGGAACACCGGCCCGGGAAAGCCCATCCTCCCGCGGCCTGTGGAGGACCTGGAGTCCGGGGTGCCCTGGTCTCAGTGAGCGCCTCTGGGTCGGAATCGACTCCTTCCTTGGGACTAGCCGTGTTCGCATCCCCTGAAAACCAGGAAAGGGAGAAATTGCTGAGAGAAGGAAAAGGCGAAAAGATCCAGACCGAGGCGTGCGAGGCGACAGTGAAATTTCCGAGGAGCTGTCACCTCGAGGTGGAGATGAAGAACAGTGTCAAATGGGAGCTGAACCCTGAAACGGCTGCCCGCCACTTGCTCAGGAACCCGGAGGCCGCGGTCGCCCCGCGGGCACGAGAGTTACCACAGAGCCCGTCACACGGAGCGAGGCGGCGGACGTGGGCCTGGCGCTGTGCGGGTGCCTGTGTCTGCGGGGACCTCTGACAGGCCCAGGACCGGAGGATACAAGTCACGGTTAGCCCAGCCGCCTTCCAGACGAGCTAAACCTACTGTCCCTCCAAGACAGCAAAGCAGAATCAGAGAAGCACCGCATCAAAAATGGGCCAGCACCCTGATCTCAGCCCAGTGCTCACCAAAGATGGAATCCTACTGGACATACGGGGACATCAGACTGAACTGCACATACATGCTGAATTCTCCGTATCTGCCATCTTCAACTGTCAACACATCCGGCCTTATGGGGCAGTCCTGCTCAAGAAGTCCCAGGCTGGAGATTTGATAGCTGGATTATCAGCGGACTGAAACAGTCCAGATCCCATGTGGCCTCTTCCTCCATTGGAGTTCGTTGGAAAAAACAGAAAAGCTAGCGTTGTCTCTAGTACTTGGCTTATTCTCATCAATCAAACCGAACATTTGTATCTCAAGCAGAAAAAAAGAGATGTTGTGTTCTTTAAAATCAGGCATAAAAAAATATTTAAAAGTTCTGTAAATCAGGAATTTGGTTTAAAAAAGGAAAATTCCTATTGGATGCTCTAAAAGATATCGGATTGAACTATATTTCATTGAGCTGCTAACAAAATCAGCTTAAAAACCAAAATGTATCATGGCAAATAAAATTAAGTAACAAAGGCTACTCTTATTTTTCTCTTAAGATGCTCCAGACATCTTAAGCTATTTTATAGACTTGAAGACAGCTATAAGTCAAAGCTCAGACAAAACAAATGATTAAGCTGTGCTAGCTATTGCTACCTATAATTTATTAAATGTCCGATTTATAGACAATGCTCAACTTATTCATTTTGATCCTTTAAGAAAAATTTAGCAGAACAAAGCCCTTATAGAAATAAAAAGAACACAAATTGAAGCTGAATTTGTATCTGAATGTATTTGTGAGGTGTTTTTTTTTTTAGTGTGTTTGAATGAAGATCCAGAGAAAATAGCGCAACATTCATTGTCAAGAGTGGGAGAATGAAGTGTGGTAAGAATAGAATCAGTACGTAAATCCTGTCAACATTTATTAGCATTTTCAAATCTGACTCACAAAACCTCAGCCTAATCAGAGTGGATTTTTCCATTTCATGGCAACGGCATACATCATTGCTTCCGGAGGGATCAGCTGCTGCAGCCTCCTACGGCCCCTCGAGCACAAGGCTTTAGTGGCTTCATAAATGTATGCTGCCCAGCTGTCATCTGCTTAATGAGACCACGACTTCCATTTGATGGAACCTGCACCAGCAGCCGGTTGTCACCTAATGTTCACAGTAGACCATGCTGATCTCTCTCAGAACTGCGGGGATCAAACAGTCACAGGAGTTCTATCGTTCCTACAACATGGCAGCTTAGTGTTTGATTCAGGACTTGAAAAACATTTCTCCCTTTTTAAGAATATACCCTGCTGAGAAGGTTTGTTACTTCTCAGATTAAGGATATGAAAGGAAATCTTCCAAGGCTCATCTTAATTGGACACATACATCATCACTTAGTACACAGGGATGGGATGAAAAGCTAATCCAAGTACGGAATGTGAAAAGGAGGAATGACCAAGCGGACGGAAGAGAGGATTATATTTAACTGAACTCTGCTAAATGCCAGGCACCCTACATCCTTGCTGCCCAAACACGGTCCATGAACCACAGCCTGGACATCACCTGGGAGCTGGTTCCCAGTGCAGAATCTTGGCTGATCCCTGGTGATTTGTGTGTATGTTCAAGTTTGAGAAGCACTGTCCTAAGTTTTACAGCTTTATTTAATCCTTATAACTCTTTGAAGAAAACATTATTTCCATATTTTATGATGAGGAAACCAAGACAGAAACAGTTTCCTTCCTTCCCCTCCTCATTACAAAAAAGATTTGCAGGGGGAAAAGGGTCACTTTCCAGCTGACAAACAGCAGAGCCAGCATTCGAGGTGCATCTGCTGCACCCCAAAGCCCATATTCTTTCCACTTTCTCACCCTGCCCCAGGCTTCTTGGATGATGGTGAGAACCCCTCTAAAACAGCATTTAGTAACTGGCACTGCATTTAAAAATGCAACCTGTGGCATGTATGAGGGTGAGTGACAAGTTTTAGTCATATACATCTATCAGGATGATTTAAAAAAAAAAGACAAACAACAAAATGCAACGATACTAAGTGCTGGTGAGGACCTGGGGCAACAGTAACTCTCCTACCCTGCTAGTAGGAATGCACAATGGCACAGCCACTTGGGAAAACAGTTTGGCAGTTTCTACTAAAGTTAAAGAATCCCACTCCTAATCCTTTAGCCAGGAGAAATAAAAACATGCCCAAGGACCTGTAAGCAGATATTCATAGCATCACTATTAATAAGAGTCAAAAGCTAGAAACAATCCAAATGCCTATTAACTGGCAAATGGACAAATTGAGATAATCCACAGAATAGAATACTACTCAGCAATTTATGTTAAACAAAAAATTATATACTATATGATTGGATTTTACATAAAATCCAAGGAACAGCAAAACTTTAAAGACAGAAAACAGGTTGGTGTTTGCTGGGACTGGCAGTCAAGATTGGGATTATCCACAAAGGGGCATAAGAAAACTTTAAAAAGCCAATGGCAGGGTTCTATCTTGTGATTCTGATGTTTACGCTCTGCACAATCACCAAAATTCATCAAACTGCACACAAAATGGGTGAGTTTTACTTTATGTAAATTATAACTCAAGAAAGCAGGGGGGAGGGAATTTAGAAAAGTGGCTGGTTAGTATAGAATATCTCAATAGCTTTCACTATAGTAACAATAACCAGTTAAAATACAAGGGAGAAATACAAAATATAAAATATTTAGAAATAAACTTTAAGAGACTGTAACAGAAGATTTAAACAAAATGAGATCCATCTAGTTCGAAGGGAAGATTCTATATTATAAAGATATATTTTATTTATTTATTTATTGAGGCAGAGTCTCACTTTGTTGCCCAGGTGAGTGCTGTGGCATCAGCCTAGCTCACAGCAACCTCAAACTCCTGGGCTCAAGCAATCCTCCTGCCTCAGCCTCCAGAGTAGCTGGGACTACAAGCATGTGCCACCATGCTTGGCTCATTTTTTCTATATCTTTTTAGTTGTCCAGCTAATTCTTTTCTATTTTTAGTAGAGACAGGGTCTCACTCTTGCTCAGGCTGGTCTCAAACTCCTGAGCTCAAGCAAGACACCAGCCTTGGCCTCCCAAAGTGCTAGGATTACAGGCATGAGCCACCGTGCCCGGCAAGACAGATATCATTTAATACATTGAAGAAAATAATAAATCAAAATACCCAGTGTTAAAACTGGGCAAAGTGAATCTAAAAGTACATCTGGAAAGATATATAATAAATATCTTTTCTTTTTTGTCTCCCACACCTTCCCTCCAATATATAATAAACTTAAAAGTGCTTGGAAAAGAATAGTAGGGAGAAGTTTGCTTTATCAGATATTAAAAAACATTATAATGCTAAAATAATAAAAAGTGTGGACAAAACTGAAACCAAAAGATTCATAAAACAGAACTTCAAAAATCCCCAAACATATCTATGCATATATTAATAAAATACATTGATTTTATAGCATATGATAAAGGTAGAACTTCAAATAAGTGGAGAAAGAATGGATTAGTCAATAGGCAAGATTGAGACAACACTTTCTTGCTCTCCTCCAAAAAAGCAAAATAAAGTGTGGGTGAAATTATTTGTACTAACATAGGAACACCTCCTATAGATCAATAAGGAAAAGATGAACTGCCCCATAGATAAACAGGCAGACCCCAGGATCTAAGTGTCCGATTCCTGTCCTAATGCCTGGCTGAAAACAGCAGAGCAGTCCTCCTTCAAGAAAACCAAAGGCTTAGTCAATGAGGATATCAGCTGTGATCAAGATGGACCAAAGACTAGATACCCTGCCCCCTTTTCCTGGGAATCATTTAAGTCTCCTATATTCTCATGAGACCCTACAAAACAGAGAAGAACTCTAATAACTAAGGCTGAATTTCCTAGGCAGGATAGGAGTTTGCCAATTCAATTTATTTTGATTTGAATAAAAGAAAGAAAAGGACCATTTCTCATGCAACACATTTTGTGGTATAAATCTTCCATCTCCTTAGATATACTTTTTGACCCAGAATCTCAATTTTGAAATTTGTCTTACAGAGGTAAAGATATCTGTTTAATGATGTTTATTGTAGTTTTTTGTTTATTTTTAGTGACAAAAACCTGGAAATAACCTGAAACTTGCACGGTTGGTTCATGGTATATCCATGCTATGAGAAAGTATACAACTATTAAAAAGAAGGACATCTTGGCCTGGGTTCCCTAGAAAACATAATACCATATGTTCCTACTTTTATGGGGATTGCTATCTCAAGGAAGCAGGAATGAGGAGAATGAAAAATGAGATAGGAGGATGAATCAAATATGAGGCTGCATTACTGAACTTAGTAACTTAGATAATACCACTTAGTAACAAGCTAACTAATGTTTCAATCTTGAATTTTTCAAGAAACTATAGGAATGACTGCATCTCTGGGGAGTCCATCTTGGGAGAAGAAGAAAGAAAAATCTGTCCAGTGGCTCCCAAATCCCACCATCAAAAGTTAATGTGTGAGGGCCCTGAGCAGGGCCCGAGAGTCTCATGCCCCAGTGGCACCAAGAAAGCCTTGGTGAGGTGAGAGCAGGTGCTGGCTGGCTGGATCCAAACAGAGTCAGAGTTGGTCACTGATGTGGTAGCTGGAACAGATCATATCGTCAAGCGTTAGATGAGGCCAAGAAGACCCCAGGTGGTACCAAGGAGGTATCTGATACAATAATGATACCTACAGCTGGCCTGGGAGTGAGAAAGCAGCTGATGAGAATATAAATGGCTACCACCTTTCTGGAGTCTTTAAAAACTGACTTCCCTTAGACCCAGCAATTCTACCATCAGGATTTATCCTGAGTAAATAATTAGACAACGGCATAAAAATACACAGAGAACATTCTATATAATTGCCAGCAACAGGAAAGAACCTGTAAGTCTAACAATTAGAGATTGATTTAAAATTATGAGATAGTTCAATAGATACTGATAGGAATGGTCACAGAACATAGCTAAATGGTAAAAATAATAATGAATGAACAGTGTGATTCCATTTTTGTAAAAAGTAAAATGACAAATACTTATCTGGATATACATTTTCATGCAAATTCTAGAAGCCTATTTGCCAAAATACTAACAATAATTATTTCCAGGTAATTGTATCTTTTCTTCCTTTTTCATATATGTTATACCTTTTTACACTGATCATGAAAATATGCGATTTAAACAAATTTTGTTTTAAAAGACCATGACTAAGATAGAAAAAGAACTTTGACACCTTAGATATCTGAACAATTTGAGACTTAAAAATATAAATGACTGATAACTATCATAAAAGGAATCATTCTTCCATTCATTCAATAGTAATAAATACACAAATAGCTCCTAAAAACCAGGTGCCAAGAAAAATAAAATAAAATAGTTAGAAATTGTGTTTAGTATTATGAAGAAAAAAACAAGGGACTGAGATAGTTCCTCTGGCTTCCTACTACAGAATAACATTCAAATTCTTACCTGTCACCTTTCCAGCTGGTCTTCCCACTTCTTCCTCATGTAAACCCTGTGCTCCAGTCAATCTGGACTTCAGGATGTTTCCCAGGCATAGACAGACATATCCTGCCTCCTACTTCTGGCCATGCCTAGAATGCTATGCTTAGATTGCAGAAGGGAGAAAAACCCATGAAGCACCAGTGCCTGGCACACTCATAGTGACCTGTGAGCATGGTGAGTCACGATTTATTTCTTCAGGTACGCTGCCACAGCTCCTTCCAGGTGCACTGGAGGGAAGTCAATCTGCCCTCCCCTCTAGCCACATGCATCTTAGACTTGGAGAACTGAGGTATGGTGTATTCACATGGTGGAACACTTGGCAGTGGGGGACAGGTAAATGGCACAATATAGGGCCGTGTGGGGGACATTTCCTTCAGAAACAGGTGGTGGGGGGCTGGGGAGCAGAGCAGTGACTCCACATACCAAACCACACCTCGTAGTGCCACAAATGAGGCTGTGTGTCCTGTTCCTTGTAACAATCTGTGCTTGAAAAGTAGACAATCTTAAAGTAGATGGTTGAACATACAGGCATGTATTTCAGTATTTTCACAGCTTTTTTGTATGTCTAAAATATGTTATAATAAATTTTTCTTTAAGTGGGCCTAGCAACCTGTTTACCTCCCCTGTTCTTTGGGAGACCTTGTGTTCAAGTGATAGCTTAAAGATCAATTCTATAAATAAAGGAGTTGAGAGTGTCCCTTATCTCCATATATTGATTATTAGAAAAGAAGGAATTTCATCATTCCAGCAACACCAGGCACCTGCAGACCCAGATGATTACCAGAAACTTTGCTTGCTTGCTTTCTCAATACTAGACTTTGGCTTCACATTAGCCACATGTTTGTTTAGATTTAAGATTTAAGAAAGGTCAAGTTTGTAAAAAAAGATTTGTTTTCATACTTTCTAAAAAACTAAAAAGAAGTGTGTATGTGTGTGTGTGTGGGGGGGTACTTCAGTAGAATTAATTCCCTTAAGTGCAGCTCTCCTGGCTATTTTATAAAGTGGGTTGAATTTTTAAGGCTACATGTTTCCTAAAGCCCAGAGTGATAAAGAGTACAAACTTTGGAGCCAGACTAAACTAACTCAGAATCAAGCCAGCTTTGTGGCACTGGAAAGTCACCTAATGTTTTTCAAGATTAGAAATTTTAGACTTAGTAATTAATATGCATAACACTTTAATGTGTAGGTTCGGGATTTTTTGTTTGTTTTTCTTGGTCCAGGCCTCGGACTTTGAACAGTAGCCTATCACCTTTCCTTACTCCCTTTGGGACATTCAAAAACGATCTTCACTCTCCATTTTCAGTTCAACATTTATGTGCTCGTTACAAAGACGACGAAGCCAAGGTCCTCTTCAGTATCTCGCAAACTACCATTACCCGTACGGAATTTATTTCAAGTTTGGTGGCGGAATCGGCAGCGCCAGGCAAGCGGCGCTCTGCGCACAGACTTGGGAATCAGAACTCGGAGCACGGGGACATCTGGCCCAAGACCACGAGCGCCGCGGCCTCCAGGCACCTCCCGGGTCCGGGCAGACTTCCCGCCTCAGGGGAGTCTGGACCCACCCCCGTCCTCTCCCCCCTCACTTCCCACTGGGAGGCAGAGGCCGCCCGCGTTCTCGCTGCCCAAGGCGGCGGCACTTACCAGCACGAAGTGCACCAGGGCGTCGTAGCAGAGCCAGGCGAGCGCCCCGCGGTCCGCCGCCCCCCGCCCGCGGCCCAGGCGCAGGCCCAGGGCGCAGCCCGCCGCCAGCAGCGCGGCGCACAGCAGCAGCGAGCCGCCCGGCGCGGCCTCCAGCTCCCACGCGGAGCCCATGCTCGCCGCTGCGGACGCCGGGCCCGCGACCGCTAGGGAGCCGAGGAGCGCGGGGACAGACGAGACGGACCCGGGCGGGGCCGCGGGTGCGGGGCGGGGCTCTCCGGGGAGGGGCGGGGCTCCAGGCCCGGGCGGGCAACAGGGAGGGTTCCCTTACCGCCTTGCGGGCCTGCGGAGTCCCAAAGGTTTTGCCGGGTCTCGGGGGTGGAGGTTAGAGACGAGGAACGTGCTCGCAAACTCGCTCAACCGCCTCGACCAAACCTAGTCCCAAACCAAGCCCATAGGACTGGTAATAGGACCACACTTTTTGATGCAGTTTGAATTTCAGCAAGGCTCAAAACTTGAAGCCACAAATTGAAGCCCAGATGGTGGAAATTTGGCCAATAGACGGGGGAGAATTTTAGGGACAAAAGGTTTTAATTAGGCCCTTGCAAGTCTTGCCAGAGAGGTGCGAACCAAGAGTGTTTCCAGCCACCAGTAGGCTTTTTAAAGCCCTTGTGACCGACTCTGACAATATTTCCATTTCTTAAAAATCCAGAAAAGCAGCACAAGTATGGGGAGATGAGCAATAAGTCATATCGGCTTGGTGCTAGATGCTTTTAACTTTTTTTTTTTTTTTTTAGACAGTCTCGCTCTGTCGCCTGGGCTAGAGTGCAGTGGCATCATCATAGCTCACTGCAACCTCAAACTCCTAGGCTCAAGGGACCCTCCTCCTGCCCCAGCCTCCCGAGTAGCTGAGACTACAGGCGCCTGCCAACACGCCTGGCTAATTTTTTCTATTTTTGGTATAGATGGGATCTCGCTCTTGCTCAGGCTGGTCTCGAACTCCTTAACTGAAGGGATCCTCCCAGATCCTCTCAACTCGGCCTCCTAGAGTTGCTAGGATTACAGGCGTGAGCCACCGCACCCAGCCTAACCTACCTTATTTTAACTTACAACTCCATGAGGTAGGTGAAATAAACCAGCCACAAAAAGACAAATACTTTATGGTTCCACTTATATGAAGTACTCAAAATAATCAAATTCACAGAAACAAAGTAGAATGGTGGTTACCAGGGGCTGGAGGGAGGGGGAAAGGGGAGTGTTGTTTAATGGGTATAGAGTTTCAGTTTTGCCAGATGAAAAAGTTCTGGAGATTGGTTGCCCAACAATGTTAATGTATTTAACACTACTGAACTGTACATTTAAAAATGGTTAAGATGGTAAAACATGTGTATTTTACCACAATAAAAAAAAAATGTTGGCGTGAGCACAATTCAAAAAGTTTCTCCCCTATTCACTCCCTATACCATTTTTTGTATAGCAGTTAACAACAAATGAAATTATCTTTTTGTTTGCACATTTATTGCTAGTCTCTTGCCCTTAGAATGCAAGCTCTTAAAGGCCAGGGATTGTGACTAGCTTGTTTTACTGCTGTATTTGTGGCATCTATTACAGTATTTGGCATGTACTAGCTGCTCAATTAAACAACTGCTGACTGAAGGAGTATGGCCAATCCTGCCACCTATGCTCTGAGGTGGCCCGTCACCTCCACATCACTGAACCCAAACGACAGTTTCTGTCCTTACCTTACTGGACCTCTCTCAGCAGCAGCATTGGGAACTGCAATCTTTTTCCTTAGGTTTTCTGAGAACACACAGAGTCTTCCTCCTACCCCCATAGTCATTCCCTCTGTTTCCCTTGCAAGCTCACCTTCCACTATGTGCCACCTGAATGCTGCAGCTCCACGGCACCGTCTTAGGCCATTCTCACTCCAGGCCCTCCAGGCAGCCTCATCCTCACCCATTGCTTTAATAACCAGCAAAATAGGAAGAGAACTCAAATCTTTAGCCCGGTCCTCTCTTCTGGACTCCAGATTAGTATTTCCCACTGCCTTACTTGACAGTCATTTAGAAGCTGCAAAAAAAAACTCATCATCTGAGCTCATCACCTTCCATACTTTATGTCTGACTCTCCCTATTTCATACTTCCATTCATCAGTTTCTACAATTCAGAAACCGAGAAATCATTCTTGATATTTCTTTCTCCCCAAACTCTGTATCTAAGTCATCGCCAACTCCTGTCTATTTTAGCAGCCAAGCATCTCTTGATCCCATGCACTTCATGGACCAAACTGTTCACCATCTCGTCTCAGTGCTTCACACTCACTAATGTGACCAGTGACCTCTACATCACTAAACCCAAAGGCCATTTCCTGGCCTCAGCCTTACCAACTAGTGATCCTTCTTAAGCATAAATCTTCTATCATGCATCTTGCTTAATGATGACTTTACATTACTCTTAGAATACCAAAATTCTATAATCTACCAGGCTGTGGGGGCCGGCCCCTATCTTTTTAGCCTCTCCCCAGCCCCTATTAATCCTTTTCCCCACTATAATCTTTGACCCAGCGCTACCAGCTTTCTTTCACCCCCTTTGAATGCCCCATGGTGCTTCCCACAAGGCATTGTGCATATACTCTTCCCACTGTAGAAAGCTTTTCCAGTCAATATCTGCCCAATTAACTCCTGCTTTTTCACCAGTCAGCTGTGTAGTTTTGGGAAAATTTAACTTCTCTCTGCCTGATGATAGAAACTTCTTCAGAGGTGAGGGAACTGCAAGTACTTGTAAAGTGCTCCTCACAGTGGCTGGCACTTAGTAAGGGCTCACTATCAGCCTGATTATCACCTTAAGTAGCCAATTCCTTCTACTATATATATACCATTGTATATGTCTTTTTTCCTAGCATGTCATAACTTTTTACCTGTTATTCCTGTGACTTTTTAAAAAGTATCCTGTGCCCTAGCACAGTGCCTGGCATGGGATAGGGTACTCAATAAGTATTCAAAATCTTATAAAAAAGACTGAAGACATTGAAAGGCTACATATAGATAACAGAATCTGAGGAAAACTGGGATGAAATAAATATGGAATTTATTTTTATATTTAGGTTTGAAAAGGGTGGATGGCTAAGTACTGGGTCAATGAGAGCCGAGTCTGTGACTTGATCATAAATCTAATTATGATGAAGCTGGTAAAATAACTGACATAATCTCTCTCACATTAATAGAATTAAGGGTCCAGATAATGGAATGTTCCCATTCCCAAGTATGCAGAAACTAGTCACACCACACTCTTTATTGTTGGGGTTCTTGGAGTGCATCAAGCTGATAGGAACCAGGTCCAGCAACAACTTTATAATCAGGATGGATGAATAGCACGGGGTATTCAGATGGAGGAGGGGAGCAGTTAACAAGGGATCAGTCTCTTCTATCTGGAAATAATAGTCTACTCCCAATCAAAACCAGTTAATTTATAATGATGGACATTTAACAGAGGTGACTTTTGTTTAATAATGAGAGGACTTTATAGCAACTAAAAGTAGCCAACAAAGAAAAACAAGTTCCCTGGGAATGAGCACCTCATTTGCTTTTCTTTTTTTCTTTTTTTTTTTTTTTTTTTGAGACAGAGTCTCACTTTGTTGCCCAGGCTAGAGTGAGTGCCGTGGCGTCAGCCTAGCTCACAGCAACCTCAAACTCCTGGGCTCAAGCGATCCTCCTGCCTCAGCCTCCCGAGTAGCTGGGACTACAGGCATGCACCACTATGCCTGGCTAATTTTTCTATATATATATTTTTAGTTGTCCATATAATTTTTTTCTATTTTTAGTAGAGACGGGGTCTCGCTCTTGCTCAGGCTGGTCTCGAACTCCTGACCTTGAGCGATCCACCCGCCTCTGCCTCCCAGAGTGCTAGGATTACAGGCGTGAGCCACCGCGCCCGGCCTCATTTGCTTTTCAAACTTTTCTGACTCCTAGTGCTGCAGGAATGTTTCCATAAAATGGCCTACCACAAAGCTGTTTTACTTACCGCCTAGTAAAATGGCTGTCCCATGATGTCCTTTGCTTTATCACGTCACACATTACTTGGCACAAGGCCAGGTATCTTTGGGTACCAGTTTGAGAAAAGAGAATTACTCAAGAAGGTACACAGCAATTTGTTAGGATAGGGAGGGGGATGCTGTAGAAGAAATCCCTTGCAGGGAACAATTCCTTTATAGCATGGTTCAACCATAGTTCTTCTGCTTTTAATCATTTAATAACCTTGTAAGTTTTCTGATGGGGCCAATCTCTCACAGTGCTTCAAGAAGTGATTTTGAAACTATGCTATGATTTCCTAGTCCAACTCTGGCTTTCTCCAGAGAACTTAAAAGTCTTCCACTATAAATGTTTGAAAAACACTGCTACAGGGCAGAGTTGAGATTTGGGCAGCCAACATATTTGGCTGTTTCACACAACCCTGTTTTTTAGCCACAGGATAAATTTAAGAAGATAACTAGTTGTTCCATATTCCCATTTCTATCCTAAGTCTTTTGCAATAGATGGGGCTCAGTACTACCTAGAGTTCCCCACAAATGGGTAATTTGGGAAATGAGTTTAGGTCTGCCTGATTTTTCCTAAAACTCAGAATGAAGAAAAGGCACATTTTTTGTCTTCTCATTCATCTGAAGAAAGTCTAGGACTGTTCACACAACAAAAAAGTTATGATAGCGGCTGCTGCCTTGTTTGAGTGGAGTTTTCTACAGGAATTGATTTAGGCCAGTGGTTCACAACCAGGGTGGTTTTGGCAACAGGGACATTTGGCAATGTCTGGAGACATTTTTGGTTGTCTTGACTGGTGCAGGGGGGAGAGGTGCTATTGACATCTACTAAGTAGAGCCCAGGGATGCTGCTAAACATCCTACAATGCACAGGACAGACCCCATGCCACAAAGAATTACCCAGCCTAAAATGTCAGTAGTGCAGGTTTTGAGAAACCCTGACTTAGACCAAAGTTAGTTCAGGGATTTCATGGGCAAATAAATAGTGGGATTAGGTTGCATTCCCACATCCCTTTTCCCATACACTGTTTTTTTTTTTTTTTTTGAGACAGAGTCTCACTCTGTTGCTTGGGCTAGAGTGCCGTAGCGTCAGCCTAGCTCACAGCAACCTCAAACCCCTGGGCTCAAGCAATCCTCCTGCCTCAGCCTCCTGAGTAGCTGGGACTACAAGCATGCGCCCATGCCCAGCTAATTTTTTCTATATATAATTTTAGTTGTCCATATAATTTCTTTGTATTTTTAGTAGAGACAGGGTCTCGCTCTTGCTCAGGCTGGTCTCGAACTCCTGAGCTCAAATGATCCACCCACCTTGGCCTCCCAGAGTGCTAGGATTACAGGCGTGAGCCACCGCGCCCGGCCTATTTCTTGATATGATATATATAGTAGTTGAGAATCATTCTATCAGTTTTTCAGCTGTCTAATCAAGTACATTTATATGAAGAGTTCCCTTTAAACTTTGGACAAATGAGTGGTGGGTTGCATAGAGCACTCTTTGGGTTATATGTCTTAAGACTCGCAGCTCAACATACAGAAATTACACTCCCTTTCCCCAAACAGATTTGATTAAAATTCCCCAGCTAAACTATGGTTAAAAAAATTAACCATCAAGGTAAGACAACTGACATTCATAAATGTCAGTTGCTCTTGTTTACCTACAATTATTAAATAACTAATCCACTGAAAAGGATGACTCTTCTGAAGGAAATGATAGCAAGATTATATGAGTACTATCACATTTATTTACGTATATACCAACTTCTTTCAAAAATAATTTGAAGTGGCATTATACAAAAGTAAAAATATTTATATACTCAAAAGTTTGGCTGCTCCTTTGTTCTTTTAATAAATCCAAGATTTTGTTTAGAGCCATAACCTCTATCTAACAGGTTAAAACTTTCAGGTTTACTTCAACTGCTATACTTACATATTTTCAAGGGTTAGGCAGGTCCTAAATAAAGTTTGAGTTTGTGTTTCTTTCATGAAAGTCAGAATCACATCATCTCAAATAAACGGCCTTTGTCTGAGTTATATTACTGAAATCTGAGACACAGAGGGAGATGCCATGTGACGATGGAGGCAGAGTCTGGAGTGATGCAGCTGCAAGCCGAGGAACGCCAAGGACTGCCAGTAACCACCAGAAGCTAGAAAGAGGCAAGGAAGTATCCTCCCCACGAAAGCCTTCAGGAGAGTCTGGCCCAGCCATCACCTTGATTTCAGAATTCTGGCCTCCAGAACTGCATGAAAATAAATTGCTATTGTCTGAAACCACCTGGTTTGTGGTACTTTGTTACAGCAGCTTAGGAAATTCATAGATTTTGATACTTCTTATTTGCCACAAAATACTTTCAAATCTAGCAGTTACTGGTCATCCTGATTTGTTTTAGTGGGAAAGAGATATTAAAATACAGTAAAAGAGTAATTCATGATTCACTTCCATTGTGGTTGATTTTTGAAAAATAATTCCAAATTTAACCAAAACAAAGCTGAGTAATTAAGTTATTTTCAGAAATAAGTCTTTCAATGTTTTACCATATTTGATAGCAGCTTTTTTTATTGGTTACAAAACCTAAGCCCATATACAAAATTAGGAACACATTTAGATGCCTCTTTTGAAAGAACGTTTTAGTCTTTTTTAACTGAGTTTAAAAAAAATAAAAACAATGCGATTTTTAAACACTGTTTTGAAAACTTAAAAGTGCAGCAATATACTTAGTTTCCTTTGTTGATGAAATGGTGCAATTCCAATTCAAAACTGGTAAGGTCACAACAAATTGAATCAAGCAAATGCATACATGTGTCTGCACTACTTGATGCTAATGTTCACTTATATGTTAGTTTGCACTTTAAAACACAAGAGGAAATAGGAATCGTCACAGTAGAGGCCCAATTTTAATCTTAATGTGTGGAAATTTTAAAAGGTAACTGTCAGTTAACTATGGAGAATCCAGAAGAAACTAAACTAGAAGGGGTACAATTCACAATATCAAGAAGATTTGGACTTTAAGGGTTTCATCGAAGTTTGTGACCTTAATTAGCTTTGACTTTGTTATTCCTACTTTTAGTGAACACCACACAGTTTCAAAAATTTAGACTACATTGTCTGAACAGGATGCAGTTACCGTATGAAGCTTGAACTCAAAATTTGGATAAAGAAAAAAAGGCACAATGAACTTCAACTCAATTTTATGTGCACAAGAGTTGAAAAATCTGAGCCACCTTAAAGAGAAATTGATTCTAAAATTTATAAAACCTATAAATAATCAGAGGCCAAACTGCTATATTAAAACAGATTCTCTAGCAAGTAAAAATCTTGCAGTTTAAACATACGCTTGTATCTATTTTAGATACAAGACAAAACTCACTCTTTAAAGTGGCTCCACCTTGGCAGATACAAATATTTGTAATGAATGTACACCTGCTATGTGTTGTTTATCAGTGAAAACACCCCAGCTGATTCACAAAGGTCTGATGGCATCTGTCTCATCTTCATCACAGTAAATACACCCCTCATCGGATAACTAAGTTAGTTTAGATTTTCTACCCCTTCACATCAATGCATTGGGAAATTACACCCAGTAAACAAGAGCAACAAAACCATTTCTGTGACGGCACAAATTATTTAGTTTAAAAATTTTCAAATCCATATTCTTTCAATAGTAACTGGGTCAGACAATTTACCAAAAGCAATGACTTTACACAGTAAGACCAGATTTTGCAGAATTAATTAAATATCACTGCAAATCAGGTTTATGTTAAATAACTGCAGATAACTTCTCTACACAGATCCCTGTCTGAATCTTTTAATATGTAAAGATGCTGTTAGAGTAGGATCTGAATTAACTTTCCCAATACTCAAAGAATGAAGTCTTATGACACTTCTAAATAGTTGCTGGTTTGTTGCCAACCACATTATCAAAAGCACTGGTTACTAAGTAAAAAATATTTTAAGACTAAATTACAGTAAACATGAAAGCTCCACAGTTTAAACCCAATATAAATCAACCATATCCAATTATCAAATTAAAACAAAAAAAATTAACTCCTGAAAGCTGAAAGCAAGATTTTTTTTTTTTTTTTTAAACATCACCAATGGGTATTTTAGACCTTTGCAGGTTTTTTTGGCTTTTTTTTTTTTTTTTTTGCTTTTTTTCCTTTATAGTCAGGGACTCTTGCTTTCAACTTAAACAGAAGTTCAAGTCCGTAACAGGTTGCAGCTCAGGTAAAATACCATGCACAGCATTTGATTACTTCAAAACAGCAGGAACACACAGGCTGAAGTGAGTGGTCAAATAGGACTTGCTGTTCTCAAAAATTAAGTATAATGGCAAAAGCATTACCATCCATCCATATCTAAAGTTCTCCCTCCAACCCTGGCTTCTGAGGCAGATAATAAACACATCAATTACTGGTAGATGAAGTACAGTTTTTTAAAACTTATCTGTTTAATCAATAACCAAGTTTCTTAAGTTATGTTTTTTGTGTCAGTTCCACCAATGAAAATCATTTGGCTTGTACTTTAAAATCTATTCTTCCACATATAGAATATGAAAATATGTTTGTGGAGGACAATGATGGAGGCTCAGATCACACTGCACCTCTTTAGTCTTCCAATGTGTATATGCATCACACCAAAGTGTCTTGATCCACAGCGCACCATTTTCCAAAGGAGTATCAGTGGGCAGCTGGCATGCCACCACTATGGAATATTCTAAACTGGAGACTGCAGTTGTCAGCCTGTGGCACCAGGGAACAGGGAAAAATAGGGTAGTTGAGATTGTTAAGGAGAATTCTAAAACAGTTTAGGAAATCATGCATATGCATTTACAGTCCATGTGATAGTGACTTTTGGCAACTGCAAAGTGACTGAGACATGGCTTGCTTTAGAAGCATCAAAACGAAGAGGCATGTGTGTTTTGGAGCCTTTTGTTGCTGTTGTTCTTATCATTTGGTAGCCATCTGGTGGTGCTTCATATTGATGTGGGAAAGATGCTGCACTCAACTGAACTTAAAAATTAAATTCTTTTGTTTGAAGGTTGGCTGTTGGGTCAAAATTGTAAGTACCTCCTTGTGTTGCTTCAGGAATGAGGCTGGGATCTTCATCGATCTATAAAAAGAAAAAAACCGCTATTATGTTATGATACTATACATTATGGCATAAGCTGAATTGATCTTTTACCTCATAGAAGAGAATTCTGTATGAATGTTTTAATAACCCAAAAATAATTGGGTCAATCAGTAATAATTTTATTAAGAAATTTAACAATTTAAAATTGAACACACGTTTAAAAACTGCCCCTTTCTTGTTTGTATCTGTAGATTTATTTAACCTAGCTGAACATGTATCATTTATATAATTACTATTTCTCCCCAGTTAATAGATTACAAATCAAACAAGAAGTGTTTCACAATTTTACCTTATAATGAAGTGTCAAAGTATTTAAGAGAAGTGACTGATGGAGTATCTAATAGAAATATGATACAAACTTAATTCACATTAATAAAAGGAAAACTCTCAATTAATTTACATTATGTATAGGTTTTAATTTACATGTAGACACACCATATTTTTATACTTACATCATCACCAGAGAAATACTGATCTATGATTTCAAATGCTAATTTATATATGTCTTCATTTTCATGTTGCTGCAAAACTTCAATTTTCTCCAAACCTGATAAAAATAAAGTAATCAAAATAACTAAATAATTCATAAGGAGATACCAGTGAAAACTGCTCATTTTAATCATGGAGAAATCCTAAGGAAGTCAGGACACCTTGCTCCCTCACCTAAAATGATAATGGAACCAGAATCCCACTAATTTTTTCCTCCTTAGATGCCCTTGAGGAGTCCTGGTCTCTGACGCAGGCAGTCTTAAAAAAACACCTAAACACTCCACTTGACAGACGAGGAAGCTGTGGCACAGACATGTAAAGGGTTTTATTTCAAGTTACAGGACAAATTAGTGACAGTACTGAACTGGAATCTCCCCAGATTGTTTTAATAGAATCATGCTGTCTAATATAGTGATTTTTATCTTTCTCTGTTTTCCAAATGTCATTACTTTTATATAATTGCAAAACTAAGTTTTTAGAAACTTAATGACTAACTGGTATTAACAGAAGATAAAGCTTTAAATTTTGAACAACTTTCTTTAAAAAAAGTAAATAGGGGTCTATCGCCTACAGCCACAATGAACTTGGGGAAATAATTTTTCAGAACAGTAATCACAGAATGCCTTCATTTACATTTCCAATATATTTACTCCATGCATCATATGCATGTTTATAAATTTCAAACCTTAACAATATTCTTCCTTGAAATGTCTTTTTGACATTATTTTGAAAGAGTTGCCTTTTTCCTTTATATAGTAATGAACAAACCAGAAAAATGGGAAAATAGGTGTCAAAGATATGCATGTAAAGTGCCTTATAAAATTACAAAATACTAAGTAAATATGTACCCTAATTATTACTTCCATAGACAGAAGCAACTATATTAATAAATAGCTGAAGAGTAACAGTTCTCTAAGTTGCTCAAACTAACAGGGCTAAGTTACAAACCTAACTATAATGCTAAAATTTAATTATCTTAAAAAGTAAAACATTGTAAAACCAGAATTAGCAAAGAATTAACAGTAAGAATATACGGATTTTAATTTTGCTTCTATCACTACCTACTTCTGTGACCTTGGACAAGAATCCTTAAAATCTTTGGGATAATTTCTTCTTGTTATTAAGAAATCCTTCTAGTATGAGTATGCTACAATGCTATCACATTTGTTTTCTCTTAAAAAAAAAATAAACCAAGTAGAATATTCATACAAAGTAGTCAATAAAATATAAAAAATAAAACATGATATTATGGCAAACTAATTTAAAGTTTGGACATGTTAATACAAATTGAATAGGTGCCTTTTAAAATAGAATTTTAGGCTGAGTGTGGTGGCTTAGGCCTGTAATCCTAGCACTTTGGGAGGCCTAGGCAGGCAGATCACTCAAGCCCAGGAGTTTGAGACAAGTCTGGGCAACATAATGAGATCTCTCTCTCTATAAAAAATTAAAGAAGAAAAGAATTTAAAAATTAGCTGGGCATGGGTGTCACCTGCCTATAGTCGAGAGGCTGAGGCAGGAGGATGGCTTGAGCCCAGAAGTTCAAGGTTGCAGTGGGCTATGATCATGCCACTGCACACCAGCCTGGGCAATAGGGCAAGACCCTGTCTCAAAAAATAAACAAATAAAAAATAAAAAAATAGAATTAAAAAATATATGTTTCATATGTAATTACCAGAGAAATGACGATACAGTATTTCAAATCACAGTTCTTTCTCATTAAAATTTCAAAGCAGCTTCTGTATTAACTTCAGCATACAGTTGTGGCAGTCATAAGAACCATTACAACTGATAGGACTGAAACAAAATTATCAAGATGACTCAGAAATCATTAACCTTTTCCAACAATCTGAAATAGTATTTCCCAAAGTGGGGTCTACAGAATCAAATAACAGGTACAACCTTAAAAAAAGGGTTTCACTGTCAAGGAGTCTGAGAAATGCTGGATTAAACAAAGATTTTAAATTTTAAATGTATCTATGGTAGTGGTTCTATAGGCTTTTAATTTGCTCTCATGCATCATGACTTCAAGAGAGGTATTAGGTTAGCAATATCAATCTCTAGGAAGGCTACAGAGTAACTTTCACAATCAGTTTTTGCCAAGTATGGACTGTCTTCTGGAAAATCCTCTTAGAATACGCATGTAGCAAAAAAAGAATAGCAACATATTGTAATCATTTTAACAACATATCCTAATAATTTTCTTTCTAATAATTGACTTTAAAGAACTAATGTTTCAGAATTCCAGGGGCTCAACCACTTTTCTCCAATCAATCCATTCTTACCTCCACATTCCTCTATTATTTCAGCTATTGTGCTTGCTTCCTCACCAGCCATTATCAGAATGTTTTTTAGGCCATCTAGAACCACCTGAACCACTTGAGAATCTTTTACTGACAGTAAATTACAGAACGGTGGTATTACATTCTGTTGTACCAGGTACTCAACCTAGAAAACAAAAGAGAAGAAATATTTTTATTTATATAATTATCTTTTCCCTAGCTGGGCACAGTGGCTCATGCCTATAGTCCCAGCTACTCAGGAAGCCTGAGACAGGAGGATTGCCTGAGCCCAGGAGTTCGTTCCAGGCTGTAGCACATTATGACTGTGCCTGTGAATAGCCACTGCACTTCAGCCGAGACAACAGAGTGAAACCTTGTCTCTTTAAAAAAAAACAAACAAATAAACAGAATAATAATCTTTTCCCCAAAAAGAACACAGTACAGAGCTTAAAAACAATCAGCAATTACTAAACATGAGAATAATGTACTTTCCAATAATAACAATCATGACAGTTAACAGTTTTTTCAAACTCACCTGATCTTTTCTGCCACTTATTGTTAAGTTGCTGATTGCCCAAGCAGCTTCTTTTTGTGTTCCAAAGTCTCCCTGAAGGTTAAAAATGAAATCATAAAATAAATTCTCTATCCAAAAAGTCTTGGTTATAACAGATTAATAGACATAATGAATTTATAACATGACTGACCTTAGCAAGTTGATGAATAATCATAGGGATTAATCCAGCATCTATTACAGCTTGAACTTGTTGCTGGTTGCCTGCTGTTATGTTGGAAAGGAACCACACTGCTTCCTATAATTAAACAAAATACAAGGCATCTTTATTTGAAAAATTATGTCTTTAATGCTTTTATATTGGCCGGGCGCGGTGGCTCATGCCTGTAATCCTAGCACTCTGGGAGGCTGAGGTGGGCAGATCATTTGAGTTCAGCAGTTCGAGACCAGCCTGAGCAAGAGCGAGACCCCGTCTCTACTAAAAAAGAAATTAGCTGGACAACTAAAAACATATAGAAAAAATTAGCTGGGCATGGTGGCGCATGCCTGTAGTCCCAGCTACTCGGGAGCCTGAGGCAGAAGGATTGCCTGAGCTTAGGAATTTGAAGTTGCTGTGAGCTAGGCTGATGCCACAGCACTCTAGCCCAGGCAACAGACCGAGACCCTGTCTCAAAAAAAAAAAAAAGCTTTTATATTTTATTTTTAACATATTTTATATATACAATAAAATCACTTGAGTTGTGTTTAAGAGATTGCATCTAATGTGTGATTAGGTTATATAAAATCTCCCATTTAAACAAGTTATAAGGAAACTTCCATTCATAATATTTGGGCCCGATTAACCTGGCACTTATCCATTCAAAAATATATTAATATAAGCCTACTATAAACTAGGATTTATTCTAGGCAATAGCGATACAGAAGTGAACAAAACAGACAAAAATCTTTATTCATGGAACTTATATTTCTGTATATTAGCTCTCTCTAAAAGTCAGGTAGAAATAAATATATGACTGAATCCTCTAACCTTAAAGGATTTATAAGCCAGAAACAAGTTTAGTGACCTGTTTACAAATTAATGTCAAATGTGTACCTTCCTCCTTCATAACTGAAAGAGTTACATACTGTAAATTTATTTTGCCATTCAACTGTGGTAACATTAATAAATGGTGAATCTTTGTTTATAGTATATGGGTGTCCATTATACTGTTCCTGCAAAATTTTTGCAGGTTTAAAATTTTTCAAAAATGTTGAGGGAAAAAAACCAAGTTGGTCACTTCTATTTCCAGAGTTCCATGATGAGTCTCAAACTGCAAATAATAAATTCACAAAGCAAAAAACTTTTGCAGCAACTAACTATTTGGTGAAGCTGAGAAGGTATCTATAATATATCAACTTTTCCTCTCCCCATGAAACCTTCACTTAAGAGCATAGTGCATCACAGGCCGGAGCCTCTCTCTCCACACTTCTGGCCAGCTGCCTTACTTCTCAGCTGTTTCCAATTATGGAACTCATTCAGCTACAAAAATCACCTATATTACTCAAATTTCTACAGTAAAAGTAACTGGCCCAGAGTCTGAAAGTCTCTGGCTTTTTTCTCTTCAATGGAACAAATGTGCCCATAAAATGTGATTTTTGACAACATACTTTTCTATAATAACCCAATAGTCAAATTATACTCAAGCAACCACATAAATAAAGTTATGACATAGAAGAAGAAATGATCAATTCTGCTGGATTTAGGGGATGATAGCATTTTAGGCAGATAAAACTGCATTAACTGCCGAGCAAGGTGGCTCATGCCTATAATCCCAGAACTTTGGGAGGCAGAGGCAGGAGCATCCCTTGAGCTCAGGAGTTGGAGACTAGCAAGAGAGACACTCCGTCTCTACTAAAAATAGAAAAAATCAGCCAGGTGTGGTGGTGCATGCCTGTAGTCCCAGCTACTTGGGAGGCTGAGACAGGAGGATCCCTTGAGCCCAGGAGTTTGAGGATGCAGTGAACTATGATGATGCCACTGCACTCTAACCAGGGCAACAAAGCAAGACTGCCTCCAAAACAAAACAAAAACAAAACAACAACAAAAACCCCACATTAAACTAAATGCAAATTAAAACCACAATGAGATACCACTTCACATCTACTAGCAGGTTTACAATAATAATTTTTTAAAAATGGAAAATAAGTGTTAGCAAGGATGTGGAGAAATCAGGATCTTCATACATTCATTGCTGGTGGGAATGTAAAATAGTACAACTGCTATGGAAAACAGTTTGGTGGTTCTTCAAAAAGCTAAATACAGAAGACCATACAACCCATCAATGCTACTTCCACTTGTACACCCAAAGAAATTGAAAGCAGGAACTCAAACAGATATTTGTATGCCAATGTTCATTGCATCATTATCCATAATAACCAAAAGGTAAAAACAACCCAAGTGTCCATCAACAGGTGAGTGGATAAACAAACTGTGGTATATACATACAATGGAATATTTATTCAGCCATAAAAAGAATGAAGTTCTGATACATGCCTCAAAATGGATGAACCTTGAAAATATGCTATGTGAAATAAGCCAGAAATAAAAAGACAAGTACTTAAGTACATCTTACACAATTAATAAGTTTGCCTATCAAGTTTAAAATCTTTAAAAGAGCAATTTTTTTTTTTTTTTTTGAGACAGAGTCTCGCTCTGTTGCCCAGGCTAGAGTGAGTGCCGTGGCGTCAGCCTAGCTCACAGCAACCTCAAACTCCTGGGCTCAAGCAATTCTTCTGCCTCAGCCTCCCAAGTAGCTGGGACTACAGGCATGTGCCACCATGCCCGGCTAATTTTTTCTATATATATTTTTAGTTGGCCAGATAATTTCTTTCTATTTTTAGTAGAGACGGGATCTTGCTCTTGCTCAGGCTGGTCTCGAACTCCTGACCTCAAGCGATCCACCCGCCTCGGCCTCCCAGAGTGCTAGGATTACAGGCGTGAGCCACCGCGCCCAGACTTTTAGAGCAATTTTTTATGATCATTGAATTTAGCCACCACTTCATCTTTAGGTCCAATCTAATTTTGTAGGGAGATTAAAGTAAATTATAACCTGTTTGTTTAAAAAAGATACCAGCCATGCAAGTGGCAGATTTTGTATGCACCTTCTCCTAGTGGCTATGAATTTAATGGCTGTTGTTACAGCTCAGTCTATTCAAATAAAAACATATGTAGTCTAAAAATATTCTGTGATGTTCAGGATGGCACTTAAAGGAAGCAATTAAAAGTTGACACAAAACAATCATAGGGGTGATTTAAAATATTCCTCATCCTCACTGCAGTGGTGTGGAAGAAAATCACAAATAAGCAGGAATAGAAACAAGGGGACAGTTAAAATTGAAGTAAAGAAAGAGAAAGAACAAACTATGATTAGGACATTATTTGTCTTACCTTATTTATCTTCTCTTTTGGGTGTGATAAGAGATTTGGGAAGTGTGACAGGACATCACAATTGAGAACAACCTGGGTCTGCTCATCGGTGCCAGTTACTATGTTGCCAACTGCTCTGAGTGCTGCTGTCTAGGGCGGGTAATAAAATGTTTTCTATTAGGTTTATTTGCTTATATCAAACTGATTCTATATTTTTCATAATCCTGAGAAAATATAAAAATGCAAGGAGTGAATCATTAACACTTATTTTATCCTTACACAAAGCATTAAGCAGACAGAAAGCAATTCTCAATTTTAAACAATAGACTCTTGTGAAAAATTGGAACTTTATGGAAAAATTGTTGGAAAAAAGATTCAAAAAATAAGAGGAAATTAAAAAACATAAAGTCCCATTTTTTAACAACTATTTTAATCCATTACTAAATTGGCACCATAGAAATATTTTAATAAAGGCCTGGAATAGGCGTGCATTTCCATCTAGCAAGTCACCTTGGCAGAAGCAGGATGAACAGCTCTATTGACTACCTACACCTAATTAGAGTGGGGGAAGACAAAGCAAGAGTACAGTCAGAAGAGGCTAACTGTAATTATCTGGGGGAAAGAAAATGAGTCTTAAACTAAATCAGTGGCCCTAGATAGATAAGGAGAGATGGATTTGAAAGCTATATAAGAATAATTGAAAAGATTTTGTAATGAAATAGCAACTGAAAGGAGGAATCAAGGTTTCTGGCTTCAACCACATTGCCCACTGCAAAGGGATAAGGAAGAAAAGCAGGTTTGTGGGAGAAGATTGTTTCTTTTTTTTCTGGTTGAAATGACAATGGAATGCCTGAAGGAGTTCTTAGAAGGTATGTCTAAAGGGTCAAGAACATCTATCTACATGGGTCTGACACTCAGCAAAGAATCTGGGTGAGATAAAGATTTGGAAATCAATAAAATTAGGCTCAGGAGACTAGCAGGAGAAATATGGAGAATAAGCACTTATAGACAGAATTGAAGCCTGGTTGTACAAGTTAACTTGTTATAGCAAACACAATTCTATACAAATAAGAAAAATTTAAAAATACTTACTTGAACTTTTACTTCCTGGTGGCTCAGAAGGGGCACAAGAAATGGCACAACCCCTGAATCAATAACCATCTGTATCTGCTCGTTACCTCCATCTGTCAAGTAGGACAGAGCCCAAACAGTATCTACAAGAATCTACAGGAAATAAAAAATAACCAGTGTACATATTTGTTTGAATGCTTACCTCAGGAGTGGTGACAGAAAAAGTACCAAAGTTTACGTTTGAGCTTAGTGGCAAAGACATCTGCTTACCTGATTAATCTATTAACTAGCAGGTACCTTATCTTTCTCTCAATGCCTATCTCAGATCACTCTTCACAAAAACGAGACACTGAAGTCTGGAACAACTTCTATCCAGATTTTTACATTTATGTATCAGATAGATAATTTTAAAACAGGCAAAAAAGTAATTCTCCCTGTCCTCACAAATTAGGTACCTAAAAATCACATGGAAACACTATTTACAGAATGAGGCCAATATACCATGTTGCTTCAAGTCTAAAAGAGACCAAAAAGATCATCGGTCTACTCTACTGGTTTTCAAAAATACTTAGTAACACAATTTTTCAGACTACTAAAGTAAGCAGATAAAAGAAATGATTTGGCACTTTAACTTAATTTGAGGAAAAAAATTATTTGCAAATCCCTTGAAATATGTTCCCAACTGAAAAGCATGGAGTATAAACCATGCCCTGTGCCATACTAATTTTGCAAATACATAAAAGAAAACAGGCTCAGAGACTTGGTGATTCATTCAAGGTCAAAGAGCTTATATGTGGCTTTCCTTGTGTTACCACAGAGGAAATTTCATGTGATATCCAGAGATGTGTCCTATTAGATTATCCAAATTATAGAGATATCTTGTTGCCCTATAACAATAGCAGGCACCTGAATTCACACATCCTTCAAAAAAGCATATAGATGAATAAGAAGAGCAGATAAAATGACGTATTAACCCACACCTTCAGCATTACTAGGAGTCAGAGAACACTAAAAGCGTCCAATTACCTGTAAGAAGAGAAAAAATTCAATTACAGCTTCTGTCTGGATCTCTTGCCCCAAGACCGTGTGAAAGAGACTTCAGAGAAGAGAAGAGGGGTGTCTACTTTGGTGGGACAGAGACCACATGGCCAAAAAGCCTAAAATATTAACTCTTTGAACCTTTACAGAAAAGTTTACTGATCCCTTAACTAGAGCATGTAATTTATTCATTGAACAGATGACTGAGAAAACCTGGGCAAAAGGAGTAATAATGAGCATTTGATATATTTCATTGTAGGTAAAGAACTAGGACAAATGTGGGGATAAAGAGAAGAGTAACTTGTAAATGTCACATGTTCTGGGAAAATAGAAATATTCCAACTTCAAAAATTAGAGGACAGAAGCTGTGCCTGAGAGCTGAGCCCATCTACCACCCACCAAGGCAGTGAAGAGGCCTCCCTGCTGGAGGTGTCTAGAGATGCCATGTGTGGAAACAAAGCCTGGCTACCACCCAGTATGGTAGTATGAGGTAACAAGATTTACACAGAAACCAGTCTCACAGCATAACACCCCAAATGTGCAGGCTACAACTGAAAATAACTCATCATACCAAGAACCAGGAAAATCTCAACTCAAAAAAGAGAAAAGATAGTGAACAGATGCCAACACTGAGATGACACAGATACTGGAATTATCTGACAAGGACTTGACAAAGATTTTAAAGTAACTATCATACAAATGTATAAGTGAACAATTGTGAACACATTTGAAACAAATTAAAAATATATAGGAAGTTTCAGCAGGAAAAAAAGACACGCAGTAGGGGGGAAAAAATCAATGAACCCAAAGAAAGATCAATAGAAATCATCCAATCTGAATAACAGAAAAAAAAAGATTAGAATATTGGAATGAACAGAGAGCCTCAGGAACTTGTAGCCCAATTGCAATACATCTAACATATGTGTCATCAGAATCCCTACAAGGAGAGGTGGAGCTGAAAAAAACATTTGAAGAAATAATGGTGGAAAACGTCCTAAATTTGGCAAAAGACATAAGCCTATAGACTCAAAAATGGGAGGATAAGGCGAGAGAAAAGAAAATAGAATAAGCTCACGCATCACTGTACAAGTAATAGAGTCAAAAAATACTATTTAAAACTGTCAAAACAGACAGTAAAAAAGAAAAGGGCATTTAAAAGGTATTGAAATAATAGGTATAAAGGTAACCACTAGAACAAAAATACAAACCTTCCCAAATGCCAAAAGAAATTTTAAAAAGAGAAAAGCATACTAAGCAGAGAATAAAAACACACAGAAATTATTACACAAAATAACATTAGAGAGTTGAAACCAAATAAATCATTCATATCAATCTATGTGAATAGGCTTAACTCACCTATAATAAGTAAAAGATTTTGAAATTGGCTCTGAAAACAAAACCCAACTTTATGCTTATATACAAGAGACAGACCTAAAGTAATCTGGAAAGGCTAAAAATAAAGGGATGAGCAAAGGTATCTTAAATTAATAATAAAAAGAAAGTAGGGGCTGCAATCCTGCTAACAGACCAATAGGCTAAAAAGCATTATAAAAAAGAAATAAAGATACTTTATGAAGTTAAATCCCATAATGTATAATAAAGATACAATAGCTATAATCATCTATTCACCAAATAATCCTGTAATCAGTGTTATAAAGCAGATAATAAGACACAAGAAAAATATATAAAAACATGCTAAAAATGAGAGGTTTTAACACACTACTGTCAGTATAAGGGAGATCAAGTAGACAAAAAATAAAGATATAAATCTTGTATTGAACTTTATACCCTGATAATGAATAATATAACTTGCATATGAAGCACAAAAATCATATTAGGCCCAAAGAAAACATTAGTAAATTATATAAATCAGAAGTATTACAAACCTATCACAAGACAATAAAAGTAGATATTAATAAAATAAAAACCAAAAAGGACTTTTTATATAGAGATTTAATAACTTATATTAAACAGCTCTTAGGGAAAATAATTCCAAAAAAATTATACAATTTCTAAAAAATTATAACAAAAACACCACCTATTAGAATCTATAAGATTTATCTAAAACAGTGATCAAAGGAAAATTAAAAGCCTTAAAAATTTAAACAAATTTGCCCAAATCCACAGAATGCCCAATATCAAGACTGACTGAACCATAATGTAAACTATGGATTTGGGGTGATTATGATGTGTCAATGAAAAATACAAAGTAATGAGCTAAAGAACAGAAAAACCATCCATCTAACTAATAAACTGAAACCCTGGTTCTCTGAAAAAATTAAAAAAGAAAAAGTCCTAGCTAACTTAGAAAAAAGGGGAAGGAAGCACAAATATACAAAATGAGAAATGATAAAGAAAATAACCCTTGAAACAATAAATTAAAATAAAAAAAACTATATAGAGACTATTCTGTATACTTACATGCAAGTTGAAAATCTAGATGCAATGAATAATTTCCTAGGACAATAGTTTACAAAAATTGGCCTCGGTAGAGACAGCTTAAACAAGCCAACTTCCATGGTGAAAATAGAGAAAATTATCAAGAAACTAGCCCCACAAAAAAAGTACCAAGACTCAAAAGGACTAAAGAGGGAAACTGCCATATCTTCAGAGATCAGACAGACTCAATGCTATAAAAATTGTTCCAGAGCATACAGAAAAGGAAGGAAGCATAACATTAATATCTAAACTTTAATAAAGCAATAAAAGCATAAAAAAATAAAGCATAACTACATAACTTATTATTTATAAATGATTAGTAGCATTATCAACTAATTGTATCAATACAAATAGATATATTAATATTTGCAATATAAATAATACCTAATAGCACAAAAGTTAAACTGTAGATCAGTATCACTTATGTGAGTACTGATGTAAAGCTCTGAAATAAAATATTATTAAATAGAATCACATACCACATTGAGAAAATAACATACAATGATCAAGTAGAATTATTCAAGGAATACAAGGATGGTTCAATTTTAGGAATATCATTAGCATAAGATTTGTTAATAGATTTATGGACAAAAATTAAAGATTATCTCCACAGACACCGAAAAATTCACCCACTCTTGATATAAAACACAAAAATAGGAATTTATAGATACTCCTTTAACATAAAATATCTATAACTCAGAATCTATGTACAACAAAAAAAAAGATTGACAAATTTGATTTTTAAAAAGTTCACATGGCACAACATATCACGAAGACAAAAGACAAACTAGGAAAGTATTTGAAATATGTATCAGAAAGAGCTCATATTCTCAATATATAAAGAACACTTAAAAGCTAAGAAAAAGCAAAATTTGATAGAAAAATGGACAATATGAAGTCTATTTGCAAAGATACAAATAAAAATGGCCCTTAAATGAAATAATGTTCAACTTCACTCATAATAAATGAAATGCAAATTAAAACTGAGATACAGTTTCTCACCTATCAGACAAGCAAAAATTTAAAATGTGACAACACACTCTCTTGGCAAGGATATAAAGAAAGTCACTTTTGTTGCTGCTGTTGGGAAGGCAAAATGACACAACCCCTAAAGCAAAGAATTTGGCACTATGTAACAAAATTACAAATGCATTCACTTTAACCCAGCAATCCCACTTCTAGGAATATACCCTGAAGATATGCTTCCAATAATATGAAAATGCACAAGAATATTCACTGGTATATTATTTGTATTTGCAAAATTCAGGAAATAGCTTAAATGCCTATAGTATGTTTAAATAAACTGTGTCCACAAAACAGGACCCTGTGCAGAATGACATGTTGTCTTGCCCTGTGATGTTTTGGGAGGCTACTTTGTTTTCATTACATGGCCCCTGCTATTAGCAGAAAACCATTTTTTTCTAACTGATATACAGAGGTCTAAAATAATAAAATGTTTAAGGATTCTAGACTAAGATCGGTTATGGTTTTCAGTGAGGTTTCCCATGACAATATCTCAAAGGCTGACGGGGGAAAGTAAACTAGAGCTAGATCTTATTCCCCCTGAAACTGCAGACTCTTGTAGTCTCTAATTTCTGTTTCTAGAGATGGGGTCTCTAAACGTTGCCCAGGCTGGAATCAAACTCCTGGGCTCAAGCAATCTTCCTGCCTCAAGCCTCCCAAGTAGCTGGGACTACAGGCGTGCGCCACCATGCCCAGCTTAATTGTTTTGTTTTGTTTTTCTTAATATGCTGGACCTTCATGGAAATCTTCATTTAAAAAAACTCTTGGCTGGGCATGGTGGCACACCCCTGTAGTCCTAGCTACTTGGGAGGCTGAGGCAGGAGGATCACTTGAGCCCAGGAGATGGAGGCTACAGTGAGCTACGATGGCACCGCTGCACTCAAGCCTGGGTGACACAGTGAGACCCTGTCTGAGAAAAACAAAATAAAACAAAACAAACACCCCTTATAATTCTTTTTTTTTTTTTTTTTTTTTTTTTTTGAGACAGGGTCTCTCTCTGTTGCCCAGGCTAGAGTGAGTGCCGTGGCGTCAGCCTAGCTCACAGCAACCTCAAACTCCTGAGCTCAAGCAATCCTCCTGTCTCAGCCTCCCGAGTAGCTGGGACTACAGGCATGCGCCACTATGCCCGGCTAATTTTTTCTATATATATTTTTAGCTGTCCATATAATTTCTTTCTATTTTTAGTAGAGATGGGGTCTCGCTCTTGCTCAGGCTGGTCTCGAACTCCTGAGCTCAAACGATCCGGCCACCTCGGCCTCCCAGAGTGCTAGGATTACAGGCGTGAGCCACCGCGCCCGGCCAACACCCCTTATAATTCTGAAATTCACAGCACAGGATTATTGGGCCATTCCAGTTACTTCTAACTTTGCTTTCCTTATTTCTTATTATGTGGTTAACAGCTGCCCAATGTCTTTGCTGCTACAAGCAGTGACATTTTACCTGTCACTGTCTTTTCCCATCTGAACTCTTCTACTATTTTAAAATTTCCCTGTCTACTATTCTTTTTTTCTTGGTTTTCCCTTCTTTTTGATTTCTATGCTAAACTACCTGGCTTCTATGGCCACTAATAGTCAATGAGTATATTCTTTTCCTTCTAGTTAATAATCTGATTAATCATGTACCAACAAGGTCTTCAGCAATCCTGGTCTAGTTTAAATATTTTTCACTATTGTGTCTGCTTTTCACTGCTGGAAAACTTTTAAACTTGTTACTTTAGTAATATTTCAGATACTTGAAGACTTCTAGAAAGCTGATCTCTAGACACACAACAAGGGAGAGATACACCCACACATATAGGTATGCATGAGTTTGACAACTCTATAGGGTCAATGTTTTGAACTCACAATTTTCTTGAAATCTTGTGTTATGTGAACCAAAGGAAAATCTCCAGCATTCGAAAGTGTTAAAATAAGGATATGCTCAACTACAAGAGCTTCACTGATTTCTGTCATCTCCAGTAAATATACTAACAAATAATGTTCTGTTAGGCAACATTACTGAAAACTGCTATATATAAGTACAGCATTTTCTAAAAGATTAGATGTCTACAGAATGTCCATGGAACGTTAACATTACACAGGCTTCACAGCCAACTAGAATTAAAGCAAGTTACAATTATGTATTTATACTTAATCCTTATATGCAGTAAAGGGTAACTCAGTGGGCTTTGAGTGCTCAAATCCTGCACATTCCAAAGAAAGGACTGGTCCTTGATCAGGTTCTGTGAGATAATGTCTGAGCTCTCAGAATATCCTGCCTGATAATAATGTCTTTGTATACCTGACAGCTTGGGCTATGCTAGATAGTTTATGCTAATAATGTGATTTATGGCAAACATCTCTTTGTTTTCCCATAGCCTTGGGCCATGCTTTATCAATTTGACCTCTGGGAAGAGCTGGAGACTGAGTAATTAAGGTCAACCGCATGGGCAGTTACTGCCATGTGACTGACCTCTCAATAAAACCCCTGGACACCAAGGTTCAACAGCTCACCTGGCGGACAAACATGTTGTCACACATCATTGTTGGGAGAATTAAGTGCTGTCCATACAACTCCACCGGGAGAGAACAACTGAAAGCTTGTATCTGGTTTCTCCTGAACCCCACCCTTTTTGCCTTTTGTCTTTGTTGATTTTAATCTGTATCCTTTTGCTGTAATAAATTATAAGCATGAGTATAACAGCTTTTGAGTTCTGTGAGTGCCTCTAGCCAATCATCAAACCTTTGGGTGGTCTTAGGGATCCCTGACACACTTATTACTGCCTGTCACCCACAATCAAGCATTAGCAAATAACTAGTCTGCTACAATTGATTTATTTCACTTGTTCCAGCAGTAAAATAAACTAGATTGGTAACAGCTTGATTATCAAAATTGTCTAGGCATCTCAAGCCATGGATAAACAACTATTAAAAAAGGCAAGAAAATCAAATGCTACAGAATGACGGTAGTTGCAAATTAATTTTAAGCAGCAGAGTAACTAGAAAGAAAATGAACACACACTGATTTAATCAGTCCAAATTTTTTCCTCTAGTCCTCAGGGTCAATACTTAGTTTGCTTCTGATACCACACTGGCATATTAAAATCTAAAACCCAGCTAATTGTCTCCCGCATTCTTCTCCAATATTCCAACCCAACTTCTTCTCCAGCATCCTCACTAGTCATCAGCTCACAAATTCTTAACTCATTCCTGTTGCTTTATACCTCTCCCTGCTGGTCTTTTTCCTTTCTGTTGAGACCTACCCTAAAATCAAAGTTAGAAAGCTGGGTATTACTCTTGACTCTTCTTTTTCCTTACCACCCACAGCAAATCCAGCAAATTTATTATCTAAATATGTCTCAAGCCTACCCAAGCCTTTTCATTCCTAATGCTTCAGTCCTAATTTTCTCTCGTCTTTACCACAAAACCACCACCAATATGCCTTCCCAACTTATCTCCACTAAAATCTACACTCCATACACTCATGTAGAATGAGCTATCAATCCAAAATAAGAATTTCACCATTTATTCTTTGGCTCCTTACTGGCTAAATGAAAAGGATATGTGACTCTTAATGTGATATCCAAGACCCTGTATGATCTAGAACCTGCTAAAACTCTGCCTTATATTTCCCCCACTCTGTTTCAGTTCATGCTTCCCAAAACAGCTTTGTTGGTTCTTCTTCCCTTGCTGCCATTGTTCAAATGCGGGGAATTCCTTAGAGTTAAATTTTTAGCCCTCTTTCTGAAACACAGCCTCCCCCCAGGCCATCTTACTTCATAACCATATTTTCATCAACCCTTTAAATAACTGATTAATCCCAAATCTGTATTGTCTTTTGCTTCTTGGAAATACTGTCACCGAGAAACAGGGTCTAAATTCTATTCACTTTCTCTCTTAACACTTCAAATTTTTCTTCCCTTAACCATTCCTATACTTACTGGTACTAGTTCATACTTTCATCAACTTCCTTAAACCTATTATGATAGCCAAACAGGTCTACTTACATTCAAACTTTCCCCACTCCAAACCCTCTATGCCTTTTTAAGTTATCTGTCTGTTACACATAACTTTATCAGTGTATAACAGGTATGTCACTTCTCTATGTAAAAATCTTCAATGACTCTGCAGTCATTATGAGATAAAGTCAAGACTCTTTAACACAGAATTTAAAACTCTGCAAATTAACTCCTTGGCAATGTATTGGATTATCATCTACCTGTATTCTCTAAAACCACCTGCTATTCTCTTGAGTACTTAGTATCATTCCTCGTGTTCCTGAAATGACTCTCTCAACTTAACAAAATCCTACTCATCCCAGTTGTATGACTTCAGACAAATTATTTAACTACCTCCACCTCTTTTACCACATTTGTAGATAATGGAGATAGAGATAATGATACTATCAATGTCACAGGATTTTTGTAAGGATTAAATGGGTTAAACATATGAAAAGTGCTTAAAACAGTGCCTGGCACATTTTAAACTCTCAATAAATGCTTAACTTTGAACATTATCATCTTGACATCTCTGTCACTACTTCCTTCTCCTTATCATGCTCATCTCAAATGTTACTTCTTCGCTAAAGCTTTCTGCTTCGCCAGACAAAATTATCTGTGCTTCCATAATCTAGCACTTCAGTCATTCCTCTATTGCACTTTTTAATTCTTATTTGCTTTCATACCATTTTGTGTGTTTATGTGATCACTGTATGAAAAAGCATAGGTCTTGGACCTGGCTTCAATTCTCAGCTATGGTTCTCACTCATTGTATGACCTTAATAAGATTACTGAGTTTCAATTTCCTTATATGTAAAATCAGAGAATAATATTTTTATATAAGAGTACTGGTATGATAAAAGGAGACAAGAGAAAGAGATCCAGTATATCAAGCTCTTGACAGAAGTTTATTCCTTTTACTCTTTTTACCTGTTGAGGCCTTTCAATGTTGAGGCCTTAAAGGGTAGGGTCTCTCTATGTCTTCTTTATCTTTGAGCTCACAATTCATGGCACAATTCTGGCTTTAAGCGGAACAATCTGTGAGTGTTTGCTAAACTTAACAAATATATCTGTAACTACAGTTTCCTGCCATTAAATACCTATAGTTTTCACATAAACCTGACCAACAGATGATGAAAGCTTTTATTTGCCTGTAATTAATCCCATGATGTTATGGGGGGAAAGTCCTGATGCAAATAGCAGATATTTTGCTTATTCTCCTTTTTTTTTTTTTTTTTTTTGAGACAGAGTCTTGCTTTGCTGCCCAGGCTAGAGTGAGTGCCGTGGCGTCAGCCTAGCTCACAGCAACCTCAAACTCCTGGGCTCAAGCGATCCTACTGCCTCAGCCTCCCAAGTAGCTGGGACTACAGGCATGTGCCACCATGCCCGGCTAATTTTTTCTATATATATTTTTAGTTGGCCAGATCATTTCTTTCTATTTTTAGTAGAGACGGGGTCTTGCTCTTGCTCAGGCTGGTCTCGAACTCCTGACCTCGAGCGATACACCCACCTCAGCCTCCCAGAGTGCTAGGATTACAGGTGTGAGCCACCGCGCGCCCCGCCTTATTCTCCTTTTAATCTTAGGTGTCAGAAAGCTAAGAACTAAACTTTGCATTCATTAGCAACAACTGAACTTTTTATAATTTTACTTCTTTCTTTTAAGATATTATCTTATATCTTTTAAGTCACTTTATATCCATTTTGAAAATAGGACAGTATATAAATAAATGTCTTACTTAATGTTAGTGACATTTCAAGCTAATATGCCACAAACAAAAAGTGACTTTAGTTACCTTTAAAAGATTTCATCCTAAGAGCTTAAAGTCCTAAAATAAGCTAGAGAAATGTGATTCAGTTTTTACATATGAACTATATTGACTTGGAAGAATGGAAGCAAAGATGCATTTTCTTCATCCCAATGATAAATTACACACCACTTTGGCATACACACACATACACACACGTATGTTCACACCTTCACTAACTTTCTTAAACCTATTAGATAAAGCTTCTGCTTTACTTACGTTTATGTCTGTATGGTATATGAGGACACATAAAGCTGGCAAAATCTGAGGAAAGAAGATGAACAATAAGTAACACTACAGTTGACGGATGTCTTTGTAAAAATTAACAACTTTGACACAAAAAGCAGTAAATACTGTTTGTAGGGCAAGAAAGACAATGTTAAATTTGTTTTAATATCTACTAGGAAAATGAAAATCTGATAAATTCAATCTGAAAAACCAAAAGCATATTTCATATGCCCAACTAAAACATCCAGATAAATCTGGCAGAGATTAATGTACCTTAAAATAAAAACATTTGTTTTCAATAACCTTCTTTATGACATATAATGTCAAGTGGAAAAAATGGAGATGCAATTATATAAACAGCTATTTAAGAAAAGCTACTCATAAAACTTCTATCATTGTCTCACTTACCTGCTTAAAGTAAAAGTAAGATTTTAATAAACTACTTAAATCAAATTAACATTTCTGACCTCAGCTTAAGTTAATAAAATTCTATCCAACATGAAGTATAAAGATTCATTTGTTGAATTCAGGCCCCAGAGATCTCTTTAAAATCTACAAGGGAGGGAGAAGGGGGTGGTGGGAATCACACTAAATACCTCTCAATAACAAAAGCTATCAGGTGTTAGAGAAATATATCCATTATAAAAGATACAGAGGCAACAGTTCTTACACAGTTAAGTGAATAAAGTTTATGTAGGACTTTTTAAAACTCAAAAAACTCAGAACCATTTACATATTAAATGTAAACAGAAAGGTTTTTACTTTGTTTTAATTAGTAGGTTTAACACAACGTATAGCACATTTTTTTTTTCGTATAGCACATTTTTAAGAACACTAGTTTTGTCAGAAATCAACTGGACTTAAATGCAAACTCACTCAAGTACATCTGCACGTAAGTACACTGTTTCATCTGTAGCAACTCCTTATTTTAGCATTAAACCAATAATGCAATGAGTAATAAAACTTTGAGGTTTTTTTCTCCTTTTGTATTTTTCTGTTTGAATTTTTTAATAAATGGAAAGTCACTAAAAAATAAGCATTAGGATGGACTGACATTCTTTCAGGTACCGTAAGACATTCAAATTTTATTTCACAGGAGTCAGTAATTAAATATACTATGTTACTTTAAAAATCTCATACCTGCAATGAAATCAGTATACGTGTTATTTTAATCCCTTGTATATGAATACCTAAAGTATAAACATAGGGAAAATATACCATCTGGCCTTTACAATTCTTCATTTACCTCCTGAACTGTCTCCATAGGCGGTGGGGGATCCTTATTCCTGCAGAGATTGACAATGACCCATGTGACGTTCCGAAGGAAGGTGATGGGAATGGAGGGATTGATGAAGGACAGAAGAGGTTTGACAACTCCCAGTGATATGACATAATCTCTACATTGAGGACCATCACCTACAGAAATGAAAATTGTATTTAACAAAAAATTACATTCAGGATGAGAAAGTCTGAAATGTATGCAATGGCTTATGTGGGGACACTGATGTTCTATGTTTCCTCACCATTAGTCAAAGGCATCAAGTGTTCTTGTTTCTCCAAATTTTGATTTGGGGAACACAAATTTAACCTACCAATGTTGATAGAAAATTGCATATCCTTTTCAAAGAGGTATCGTTTAAGTTAGCATTTAAGAGGCAAGAAGACAGTCAACCTACACATTAAGTTCAGAGGAAACATAGTGCGTAATGGCTATGCCAATGTAGGAAAAAAGTTAATTTAGATTCTTAATTGGCATCTTTTCAAACCTAAATGCAACTTACCTATAATGTTTCCCAAAGCCCATACTGCCTGTTCACAAACATTTTGATGTGGTGAATGAAGAAGTCTCAGAAAAAGAGGTACTGCATCTGTAATAAAGAAAAATTAACATTTATACTGGCCAAATGTTGAAGTTAATAGATTTCAGCCTAAATAAGCTGATAAAATACACAGAGCCTGGCATATTGCAGCTGCCCAATTATAGTTCACTAGAAATGTGAACAAATATAGCATTTGTTCCCAAGCTCCCCCAGCCCTAGGCAACCATTAAATATCTGCTTTCTCTCTTTACAGATTTGCCTATTTTGGACATCTAATACCAATGAAGTAATATTGTATGTATTTTTTTGTGTCTGGCTACTTTCACTTAACATGTTTTTGAGGTTCATCCATGTTGTAACAGGTATCAGTACTTCATTCTTTTTATTACTGTATAGTATTCCACTGCATACCACATTTTGTTTAGCCACTTATCAGTTAACGGACTTTGGGGTTATGTATGAAGAACGCTGTTGTGAACATCTGTGAGGAGTAGAACTCCTGGGTCATATGATAACTCTATGTTTAACCTTTTGAGAAACTGTTTTCCAAAGTGGTGGTACCATTTTATAGTCCCGCCAGCAACATATGATGGCTTCAACAGACTCATATTTTGACTCATATTTTTAACTGATTTTGGCACTCTTGTAAATAGAAGACCAGGATCACTTACCACAAACAAAAGATAACCAAGAAATAAACAATGAAAATAAAAAATTTTTATTCAATTGTACTCCCTAGTTTCTACTGAAAGCCCCAGTCTAAAACCTGTTTCCTTTTTGTTACAACTAACACCTAATTGGAAACTTTCTCCTTGACATTTCTTATTGAAATATCTGGAAAAGAACTGACAGAGAATAGTATTCTTACCACATGATTCAAGGTAACTTACTGCTATATCATATACAACTTAAAATCATCTTCATTACCACCTAAAGTCAGCTAAGTGTCCCACATTGGAAGAAACAATGTACTTGCGATATCTAGTATTTTCTCAAACAGCTTATGTCAGTTTCAGTCAACATACCAATAGTATTAACCCATCTTGAGGTAAGTAAAATTTAAAAAATATATATAAGCTAAAAGGCAGAAGTGACTTAGCATCTTTAAGATATTAGAAAGAGAAATTTAAATTCCTGTTACTAGAGGATGGTCTCTACCCCAAAAGGTAAAACCCTACTCTCCTTTTATTTATTAATTTTTTTTGAGACAGAGTCTCACTCTGTTGCTTGGGCTAGAGTGCCGTAGCGTCAGCCTAGCTCACAGCAACCTCAAACCCCTGGGCTCAAGCAATCCTCCTGCCTCAGCCTCCTGAGTAGCTGGGACTACAAGCATGCGCCCATGCCCAGCTAATTTTTTCTATATATAATTTTAGTTGTCCATATAATTTCTTTGTATTTTTAGTAGAGACAGGGTCTCGCTCTTGCTCAGGCTGGTCTCAAACTCCTGACCTCAAGCGATCCTCCTGCCTCGACCTCCCAGAGTGCTAGGATTACAGGCATGAGCCACCACCATGCCCAGCCCCTGCTCTCCTTTTAGTAACCACAGTTAAAATTATTTAATGATAGCTACAGAAAATACATCAATCATTCAAAGCAACTTATAAAATTTACCATTTAAAAAGTGTTACAAGATAAAATTCAGTCTTTACTACAAAACTCTACTTCCTTGTCATCATTTAAAAGAATAGTTCAAAGGGTAAGGAATTAATTTACTTACTAGACTGTACAACAGCTTGAGTCTGTGCAGATGTTCCTGATGCTATATTAGTTAACGCCCAAGCAGCTTCAAACTGTAATGAAGGACTGTAAAAAAACAATTAAAAAAATCTTTTTAGACAAGTAACTACCACTTAAACTTATGAATTATGGACCTATATGACTATTCCTTACTTTGTCCTTGGATTTCACTGTGTTATACCCAACTGCCTGCTGGCTATCTCTACCTGAAAATCTCACAGGCTCCCAAAGCCAATCACTATAAACCTGCTGCTTTATGTCCACTGGCATTGCAACATTTAGCCAGTCATTATTTCCCTTGACACCACATCTAATCACTAAGTAATGTCAATTTTACCTTTTAAATATTTCTTACATTTACGGAATCACCCTTAATACCATTGTGTGAGCTGAGGCCCTCATCATTTCACCTGAAATCACTGCCACAGCCTCTAAGCTGGTCTTACAGCTGGGATCCCATCTGACTCCACGGTACCATCTTCTTTACATAATGGAGATATTACAAGGCTATGTAATTTTGCTGAAAAGATCAGATCATTATATTTTGGAATAGTGATGGAAGACCTCCCAAAGAAAGTGAAAACTGAACTACCTTTCCAAAGATAGATTTAAAAAAAAAAAAAAAAGGCACTGACAGCTGGAAATAAAAAGGTATCAAAGGTGGAATGATCATGACGTGTATGGATGACGAGGAATAGATCAAAAGAGCTAAAGCTAAGAAGATATGTAAAGGTATAATGGGGGGGAGGGAGTGTGTGCGTGTGTGTTGGGAGGCGAGAGTATGGAGTGTGTCTCAAATTTTAGGCTCCAGAACTTGGAATTTATTCTACAGACATACTAAGTATAGGGGACTATTGAAAGAGAAAGTAAAAAAAAAAAAAAAAATAATGTTGGAGTCAAAAGTAAGCAGAATGGATAAAAAAAGGCTGAAGGCTGATGTAGGAGAGACCTGTTAAAAGGGAATTATCAAAATTAAGTTAGGATACATAGTTGAAAGAAAAAAAATTCCCTTAAGTAGAATATCAAAGTAGGAGAGGTGTAGTCAGAAAAAACTAAAATTAGCCAAATCTTAGGGAATTAAAAGAAAAGTCTATAAACATTGGAGGAAAAAAACTGAGGTTGTTAGTATCAAAAGGTTAGACAGATCCAAGAAGGAAAAGGTTTTAAGGAGAATAAATTCAGAGATACAGCAAACACTGAGGATGGAAATATGCTCTACAGGTTAAAAAGATAGAACAGATGAGAAAATGGAAGAGCAGATAAGAACTACAAGGAGAGACTTATTTTCACGGAAAATGTATATTATGAAAAAGTATGCATGGATTTCAATTTGTTTGCACCAAAATAAACTCCTATTAATTTGTTGTAACATGGCTGAACAGGATCTAGTTTAAAGCCCTAAGAAAGATATGACAACTGTGTGAAAAGAGCCCCTAAGGAGCAACATGAATTCTGCTAAAATTGAAGCAAGAACAAACATCAAATTTATGGTGAAGCTTGGGTAGAATAATGAAATCACTGGTGCTTTATGAAAAGTTTATAGGAACACTGTCCTAAGAAATCAATAGTTTACAAATGGATAACTCATTTTAAGAAGGGACAGGACAATGTTGAAGATGAAGCCTGCAGAGGCAGACCATCCATACCAATTTACAAGGAAAAATTAGTCTTGTTCATGCTCTAATTGAAGACAAACAATTAACAGCATAAACAACAGCCAACACTACAGACATCCCAACTGGTTCAGCTTATGCAATTCTGACTGAAAAATTAAAGTTGAGCAAACTTTATGCTTGATGGGTGCCAAAACTGTTGCACCCAGATCAGCTACACACAAGAGTATATAGCTTTCAATAGAAATTTTAAACAAGAGGATGAAGACCCTGAAGCATTTCTTTGAAGAATTTTAACAGGAGATAAAACATGGCTTTCCCACTATGACCTTGAAGACAACGCACAACCAAGGCAATGGCTACCAAGAGGTGGACATGGTCCAGTCAAAGCAAAAGCAGACTGGTCAAGAGCAAAGGTCATGGTAACAGTTTTTTTGGACGCTCAAAGTATTTTGCTTGTTGACTTTCTGGAAGGCCAAAGAATGATAACATCTGATTATGAGAGTATTTTGAGAAAGTTAGTCAGAGCTTTAGTAGAAAAATGCCTGGAAAAGCTTCACCAAAGAGTCATTCGCCACCACAACAATGCTCCTCTTCATTCCTCTCATCAAAGAAGGGCAATTTTGTGAAAGTTTTGATGGGAAATCATTAGGCATCCATCTTACAGTCCTGATTTGGCTCCTACTAACTTCTTTTTGTTTCCTGATCTTTAAAAAATATGTAAAGAGCATTCATTTTTCTTTAGTTAATAATGTAAAGATGACTGCATTGACATGGAAAAATTCGCAGGACCCTCAGTACTTTAGGGGTGGACTAAATGGCTGCTTATCATTACTTACAAAAGTGTCTGGACCTTAATGGAGCATATGTTAAGAAATAAAATTTGTATTTTTTATTTTTATCTTTTAATTCCATTTTTCCATGAACTCTTTGAAGTCTCCTTGTATGTGATGAATTCTGGCAGAAGGAAATAAGAAGGTGGCAGAAGGAAATAAGAAGGTATCAGAAGCAGAGGAGAAGTAAAAGGACAATAAGATCAAAGATTATAGATGTTATATGTTGTCCCAGATACGAAAGACAAAGAGTTATTAAGCTGGTTAACTGGTCTGGCAAAATACTGGCAATGGAGGCCTTAATTAAGAAAATGGGTATATGTAAAAAATAAAATTACAAAGCCAGGGAAAGTTTTCTAAGATGTCATGTGAAAAAAAGAGAATAACAGAAGATACAGAAAAAATAAATGAGTGCAGTAAGTAAATAATAAATGAACATTTATTTTAAGCATGGTATTGTATATAATGTTTTGTATACCTTATTTCCATTCCTTACCACCTCCTAATTTTTTTTTTTAAGAGACAGGTCCTCACTCTGTCACCCAGGGTGTGGTGCAGTAGTGCAATCCCAGCTCACTGAAACCTTGAGCTCCTGGGCTCAAGCAATCCACCCACCTCAGCCTCCCAAATAGCTGGGACTACAGGCATGCATCACCAAACATGGCTAATCTTTTAATTTTTTGTAGAGATGGGGTCCTTGGTATTTGCTCAGACTGGTCTTGAACTCCTGGCCGCAAGTGATTCTCCCACCTCAGCCTCTCAAAGTCTGGGATCACAGGCATTAGTCACCGTGCCTGTCCCACCACCTAATTTTACAGATGAGGTATCTGAGGTTCAAAAGCCACTTGGGTTTTCATCAGCAGCAAATCCTGGATTTAAACCAGGGTCTGTCTGGCTCCAAAGTCTATGATCTTTAACACTATAACACAACTTCCCATGACAAATCCATATAATTAGATCCAAATCACTGACAATTTTCTATTTTTGCTTTGAGTGGTGGTTACAGAGGTCTGTGTTTTATAATTATTCATTAAGCTGTATATATTTTAGTATATTTTTCTGTATATATGCTATGTTTCAGAGACACACCCACACAAATGAGTCTGTGCCAAAGGGTGGAAAGAAAAGGAAAAAAAAGAAGAAGGAGAAGAAAAAAAAGAAGCAGACCAAGAACAAAATGGGGTCCCTAAAAGTGGAGGTAGATAGAATTTATTTTTTAAACAACTAAAATAAAACTTACTTTCACTTAAATAAATGTTGTTATAGAAAATACACATGATAGTATTTTAAAAAGTGTTAAAAGCCTGCAGGGGGGTGGGAAGGAGTGTTGTGGCACACAATGAAAGCAGAAGGTATTTTTAAATACTAAAAACCTTAGTGGCAACATTTATATACCACTATTCTTATCTAGTCAACTGAAAATTCCTTGGACAACATTTAGCAAAATATCCAAGTTTCAGTCTAAATGGTCTTAAGTGCAAAAATAGCATTTGTTTTAAAGTATTTTGGAATTCAAACTTAATATTCTCTCCAGTTAATTCAAATTGATGAAGGTAAGACATGGCACTGAGATACCTCTAAACACAAATGGAAACAGGGCCAGTTCCTCAGAAGATACCACCCAGCAATGTCTTCCCCCTTTTATTCTAGATAAGTATGACTTGTCCCCTTATTCTTAATTTACCACAAATAAAAACCGTATGTTGGACATCTAATCATAGCTGGAGTTCTTTTAAAGATTATACAGAGGATCAGTGATCAGCTGGAATATTCCCAGGGAAAGAAAGAGCCACTTAGTGCTGGAAACCATTCATGTTGACTCAGTCATGAGGTTAATCTATATATAGACTCATAAGTAAAGAGTGACTCAAATACTATTTGGGTTGTTTTAAAATATTACTAATAAAAAATCCTAATAAAGACTCAATATTTAAGATAAGTTAGAATAGGCAATAAACAAGAACTGAATATTTCCTAGAAAATATATACATACTTCAGAAACTAAAAAGAGAAGCACTTTGGGACTGCTGAATTTGATCACAGAATAAGAAAATTACATAAAAATGTAAGACAATTGAAAAACACCATACGTGCAAAACCAAACTGAACCTACTGGTTAAATAACAATCCTAAAGTTTAAGTTAACTGACAAAAAGTAAACAGGAGTCAAATTCATACTTACTTATCATCCCTTTCTAGACATTTGACTAGAATTGGTAAAATCCCAGATTTTATTAGGTCATCAATTGGTGGGTTTCTGTCGCTGGATAATAGTTTTCTAGAAAAAGGAATATAAGAAATTAATTGCTATAATTTTCAAACTATCAACAGAAATAACAATGAACTGCTTCTAGACTATCAGCTAATACATGTGAGGTATGACACAATGCTCTCTCTGGACAACCTAGTATTTACCTTGCTGCCTGAACAGCACTCAACTGGACCACTGGGTTATCACTTGTGGCATTCTGTAATACCAAATGTAAATTTCAGAAATTAAAAAAAAATCAATTTCAAAACACTTCAAAATGAGAATATTAAATTAATAACATACCTGTAATATAGCTTCTAGTGTTACATTTTGCTTAAAAAGAAAAAAAGGTAATTCAGCAGAGTTTATTAGCAAAACTACATTAAACAGTGTATCTGCTAAAGTTAAAATACCGTAATTATCATTATAAAATCAGTCATATTAAAAATGAAGTTCTCCCAGTTATTATAAAAATCATTTTAAAGAGACTTTATAAAAACAAGGTAACTTACTGCTTTAAAATCAGCATCAACATCTGAGTCTTCTAAACTTTCTTCTTGGGGAACATTTCTCTTTTTCAGTAAGTGCTCATCTCTTTTGTTCTGAAAGGCAATCAATAAATGCTTAAGAAGTCACAAAGGCTGCTGTTAATGAAAAACCCATTAAAATTATTTCAAATTTATTAGGCAATTGTGAAATAATACATAAAAATAATATGAATTAAATGTGCATATTGCAAACCAATGACAAGGCTACACTCTGGCTTTGATAATAAAATTAACTGGCTTACGGTTCAGCTTTCTCTCTCTCTCTCTCTCTCTCACACACACACACACACACACACACACACACGCTATTCATTAAGCACCAACTGTTTTGACCAACACTGTGACTCCTGGTCTTTAGTAAAGATTTAAATTTGGAGATACAATATTAATTTAAAGATCTAACAAATATATTTCAACTAGTACGCTACCTTTCATGTACTTAATTGCTAATGGTTACCTGAAGCAATTTATTAAGAAGCCAGATTAATGGGAAGAGCTCAATGCTCAAATGTGAAGGTTTGTACATGCTTGCTACGGGTGTGGGGAGTGGGTTATCATTAACATAAATGCCACCTACTTGCCATATTCTCAGATTTAAACTCTTGCTATTTGGCTTTTACAAACAAGAATTCTCTACTAACAAATATATTTCTACATTTTATGGGACTTCAATTGTTTGTAATGGTAACCCATGACATTTCACATAATATGTAAATAACCAATTTTCTCTAGATTTTTAATTTGTCTATAGAATTAATCAAAACAAATTATATCAAAAGATGTAATGATTTCTAATATCCTTTTCAATTTAAAATTTCAAAGGGTATACTTCTAGTGTTCAATATAATATTTACGAAAGTGATTATAACAGAAAGTTACTGAAGAGGCATTAATATTGATGTTAAAATTCAGATTAAATAAGATTCAGATATATAGAGAGAAATATGCTTTTCTGCATGACACCAGTTTTTGTGCTGTGTATAAAAGCAAACATGTTTAAACAAACTGATGTGTATACATACACTAATCATTAGTAGTTTACTAACTTCCATTTACAGCACACTTCTTTAGTAACTACTTAACCAATTCTATATTATTTTTAAATTAAAGCATCTTACAAATATTCAAACCCATGAACTGATATTTTATATAGTCTCAAGTGGCTTCCCACAAATACTTATTAATTTAACAGTCAGAAAACTTAGCAGACAACATTCTTGACCGAGTAACAAAAGGTATCACCACCAATAAAGGACAAACCAACACTGTGTCCTTCCTGGTCTGGGGCACTGATGAAACAATATCACTTCTGGGGTATTCCAAACTTAAATAAATGAATAACCTGAGAAAAGTCAAACCCAAATCTGTCAATCTAGAAAAATCAGGCCTATACTCTTGAAAAATGTAGTCATGGAAGATAAAGACTGAGGAACAGTTCTAGACTGAAGGTGACTGAAGAAACAAGACAAATAAAATGTCTGATCTTGGATTTACAAAGGACATTACTGGGAGGAATGTGCAAAATCTGAGTTGGGTCTATGGATTAAATGGTAGAATTTTACCTAATTTGATAAATGCACTGTAGTTACATGGAAAAGTGTTTTTATGAAATATGAACTGATGTATTAAGGGTAATGGTGTATGATGCTTGCAGCTTAACTGGTTCAAGAAATATATATATTTATATATAGATATAAATTAAAGAGAAGAAGGCAAATATGGAAAAATACTAACTATCAAGGAACCTGGGTGCTGACTGAAGAGTATATGATATGTTTTATACTATTTGTACAACTTTATATTTCAAACTACAAATTTAAAATTGTTTCAAATAATTTAAAATCTATGTATTATACTCTGTGGTTTGTAATATAGTTTTAGAATCTATTATATAATATGGTAATCTTTAACATTTCTTGGATTTAATCCACTTAAAAAGTTTTAAGAAAGTTTACTGACAGATTAGCTCCACTTGCCCAAATGATTCTGACCCTGATTCCATTCTATTTTCATTCTGTTTCCTTTACCTTTTCCAGAGCCTGAACAATCAAGCTTCCAAAGGCCTTTTAGGAATCTTACTCCTCCCCCAGGTATTTATAGGCACAGAAGTAATATAAAGCATAAATACAACTAAAGCTGCCTATATACACAGACCTCTATTTTGTCATTATATAAATGTGTGCTCTCTTTTTTTGGTAAAGGTATCCTTTATCTGGTAAGGTAACTCCTTTCTATTACTAATTTGCTATTTTTTTTTCTTCTTAAGTCATAGTACTTAATTTTACCAAATTGTGCTTCTTTGCATCTACAGAAATGAACATATAATTTTCCCCTTTCATCTTTAAATATGGTAAATTGATTTTCTAACATTAAACTATCCTTGCAAGTCCTGGGATAAATCTTTCTTGGAATTTGTTTTTAAAGTATTCACTGCTGAACTTGATTTGCTTATTTTTTATTTAGGATTTTTCTTCCCCTATACCCTAAGTGAAACTTGCTGGTAAGCATCTTTTCTCAGACTGTCTTGGTCTGGTTCTTGGGGTCATGCTATTGCTGGCTTCATAAAATGAGCTGAGAAGCATTCCCTCTACCTTCCCGGAAATAATTTAATAAAGCTGAAATTATCTGTTTCTTCAATGTCTGCTGGAATTCCACCTGTAAGGCTACCTTTTCTTTTGTAGGAGGGGTGAGAAAGGTTAAATTTTTACCTACTGATATTAATTGTTTTTAGAGCTATTCAGGTTTTTCATATCTCCTTGTGTCAGCTGGATAATATTTTTTCCACTAGGAAACTGCCCACTTCACCTAAGTCTTCAAATATATTGGATACAGTTGCTCATATTCAAATCATAGTAGACTGTTTATAAAAATGGCAGTAATTCCCCTTCCCAATTCCATGTCTCTGTGTAGTAGCCCAGTCCTGTACTGATTGTAGGCACGGCTGTGCCATGTGTCACTTGCTCTGGCAACCGGACATTAAGCAACTTGAAAAGTGCTTACACATCAGGGCAGGTCCTCTCTTGCTGCTCTTTTTCTGAAACCATCATGTGAACAACACTGAGCCAGTGGGGGGTGAGGCTATGTGGAACACAACCAAGGTCCCCAGCCAACAGCCAGACATTTACATGAAACCATCCTAGAATATCTGGTCATGAATCAACCCACCAGCTGACCAGAGACAATAAGGGAGCCCAGCAGAAAGCAGCTGAACTGGCCTAGGCCAGGAAAACTATTCTGCCAACCCACAGAATTGTTAGTGGAATAAAATGGATATTGTTTTAAGCTACTTAGTTTTGGAGTAATTTATTATGCAGCAAAAACTAGCTATATGTTTTAAAATTTATGCTATACTTATATTAATATACCTTTTAAAATTCCTAGTATTATTTCTTTCTTTCTTCTCTCACCTTGCTATAAATTTCTCCAGGAAGTAACACTTTAACTGCATTCTACAGGTTCTGATATATAACATTTTTCCTACCATTCATTTTAGGTATTCCTACTTTCCATTAGGATTTCTTTGATGCTCGCTGTATTTGAAAATACTTTACAACTTTTATAATCTCAACTACTATGAGGTTTTTGTAACTGTCTTATTCACTGGTTTCTAATTTAATTACATTGTGGTTAGAGAACATAGTCTGTACAACATGCTGAAATTAGCTGACATTTGCTTTATACCAGAGGTCCCCAAACTTTCTCATTCTATAGTGTAGGCCAAAGGAAATATCTAAGTTTCTTTTATCAAGTAGGTAGGTCTAAACAACTTAACAGTCATTTGGAAAAAAGAAAAGAAAAACATAAACATTGAAAGAAAAATTATTTCACTCAAATAAAAACTGATTAAAAGGAATACAGTGTGATTTAATGTTCAAACTGTGAACTGCCTCTTAATCTAATAGTTCTGTGGTATCTGAAAGATGTCACCGTATTTCTCTCAAAATTTAGAATATCCCTTTGAGTTCACTGTGGAGCCCGATGGTGCCTCAGAGTACAGTCTGGAAACTATAGCTTATACTATCACAAAACCAGTTTCCAAATATGTATATGGTTTTACATGTTTATCAGTTAAAGTTATTACATTTCTGTCTCCTATTAATTATTGTGTTTAATCTATTCATTACTAAGAAAGTCTCCCATAATGATTATGTCTTTGACAAATTTCTACTTCTAATTTTGCCAATTTTTACATTATATATTTGGACATATGTTATTAGGCATATACTAGTTTGGAGCTATTATAGCTTCTTTCTTAGTAAACTGTTTCTTTTAACAAACATTATGTAACAAGCCCTGTATTTAAATGAAAAAGATCCTAACACAGACCAAAACATCTAGGGCACAAGAACCCTACTTCACTCTTAACAAAAATATGTAGAAGCCAAGGAAAGATAATCCCTGGGCAGGTTTCCGGTGATTTGACTAATCATTAAAGGAGGCCTCATCAAAACCACTAACTTAAACTATCTCTTCACTTGATGCCCTGGAGACTTTTACCTTCCTGAAGGCTGCATTACAATAAATTCAGCACCCACAAAAGTGTACCTTCCTTTTCTTAAATGGGAGGGAAGCTCAGGGCTTATGGGGAACTAGTCTAGTTTTAAGACTTACCAATCCTTAAACATACATACAGATTAGACACTTTTAAGTTCCTTTAAAAATCATTATTAATCTAGTATCCCTGTATATATGTGTTTATCTAATCCTTTTTTAGATCTTCTGTTTTCTATTAGGTTGAACCACATACAATTGCCACTTTGTAGATCAAAAAGGTTAACTATGAGAGATTTCTTATGACCCAATCTACTATTATTAGAGTTTCTATATGTCATTAATTTCTACATAAAGTACTTCTTTTCCATTCCCAATTTCCTCTTTCCATCTTGAAAAAATGGCTTCCAATTCTAAACTTAAGTTTGTGCAACAAGTCAGCAGTCACTTCTTATAAATATTATGAAAAGGATAATTACATTATTTATTGGCGCCCCCATCTCAAACCTGAAGTAAGTAATACAATCTGTTTTTATCCAACAATACCTTCATTGTCTTAAATCCTCATCTAGTTTTAGTTCTTGTGAAATAAAAATCTTTACTTTCCTGAAGAGTAAACAGGGACACAGAGAACTCTGGCTAAATTAAATTGTGTAATTAGGAAATATTAGAATTAATATTTGAACCCAAGTAGTGGCTACAGAAACTATTTTCTTAAATATATTCTACTGCTTGTTTTTTTTTAGAAGTAGCCCAACTCTGGTTGTATCTAAATGCTTCTAAAGAGGTAGGAAAAAAATGCTCAAAAGATAGATCTTCCCCTCAATATTAATATTTATGAAATGACATTACTGCTGGGTAGTTACATGGATATTCACTCGCAAGTTTTGTATATTTGTATTTTAGGCACTCTCCTCAGAGTGGTTTTAAAAAGTTTATTTTTCTAAAATAACACTACTGGTTCATCAATCAGGTAAGAATTGACAACCTAACAATTTTTTTTTCCTACAGGATCATTAATTGATCTTATCAAATGGCTGTGTTTTTTTTTTTTTTGATACTAATTTAGGCTTTAATTCTTTGTAACTTATAAATTTTTATTGAGATAATTGGAGATCCACATGCAGTTGTACAAAATAATAGAGAGATTCCTTGTACCCCTTGCCTGGGTTCCTCCAATGGTAACACTTTGCAAAACTATAGTATAATACCGCAATTGGGACACTGACATTGATACAATCCACTATTCTTATTCAGATTTCCCATTTTACAAGTGTGTGTATTAACTTCTATACAATTTTATCACCTATATAGATTCATATATCCAACACCATCATCAAGATGCTGAACAGTTCCAAAGACACAAGATGCTCTCTCCTGCTGCACTTTATAAGCAAAATTGCCTCCTTTTCACCTCCCTGTCCCTATATCTAAGCCCCTGGCAACCACTAATCTGTCTTCCATTTTTAAAATTTTATCATTTCAAAAATGTTATATAAATGGAATCATACACTATTTAACTTTTTTGTGATAGGATTTTTTGGCTGAGCATAATTTCCTGGACATTCATACAAACTGCTGTTTTTATCAATATTTTGTTCCTTTTTACTGATGAGTAATATTTCATCGTACATACTATAGACATACCAGTTTGTCAATTTACCCATTAAAGGATATCTGGGTTGTTTCTAGGTTTTGGCTATTACAAATAAAGTTCCTATATCAACAAGCATGTACAGGTTTTATACGAGTTTTCATTCCTTCGAGATAAAGGCCCAGGAGTGTAAATGCTGGGTCACACAGAGGTTGGTTGAGACAAGAAACTGTCAAACTGTTTTCCAGACTGATTGTACCATTTTACACTTCTACCAGCAACATATGAGTGGTCCAGTTTCTCCACATCCTTAGCAGTATTTGGTGTTGCCACTATTATCTATCTCAGCTGTTCTGATAGATGTGTAGTGGGTTTTAATCTCTATTTCCCTGATGACTAATGACGTTGAACATCTTTTTGTATGCTACCTATATATCCCCTTCAATGAAAAGATTCTTCATACCTTTTGCCCTTTTCTAAATGGATTTTTTTTTTTTTACCATTGAGTTTTTTTGTTTTTTTTTTTAAAGAGTTAAGAATCTTGCTATGCTGCCTTAGCTGGAGTGCAGGGGCTACTCACAGGCACAATCATTGCACACTACAGCCTCCAACTCCTAGGTTAAGTGATCTTCCTGCCTCAGCCTCCTGAATAGCTGTGACTAAAGGCAGGTACCACCACACCCAGCTCTTACTCTTAAATTTGGGGAGTTCATTATATACGCTGGATACTAGTACTTCATTGGATATGTGGTTTACAAATATGTTCTTCCAGTATCTAGCTTGTCTTTTCATCCTCTTCACATGGGCTTTCACAGACCAAAATCTTTTAATCCAATTTATCAGTTTGTCCTTTTATGGATTAGACTTTGGTGGTCAAGTCTAAGAACTCTTTGTTTTGTGTGTGTGTGTGTGTGTGTGTGTGTGTTTTTTTTTTGAGACAAGAGTTTCACTCTGTTGCCCAGGCTAGAGTGCCGTGGAGTCAGCCTTGCTCACAGCAACCTCAAACTCCTGGGCTCAAGTGATCCTCCTGCTTCAGCCTCCCAAGTAGCTGGGACTACAGGCATGAGCCACCAGGCCCAGCTAATTTTTCTATATATATTTTTGGCTGTCCATATAATTTCTTTCTGTTTTTAGTAGAGATGGGGTTTTGCTCTTGCTCAGGCTGGTCTCGAACTCCTGAGTTCAAACAATCCGCCCGCCTCGGCCTCCCAGAGTGCTAGGATTACAGGCGTGAGCCACCGTGCCTGGCCAATCTAAGAACTCTTTGCTTGGTCCGAGATCCTAAAGAGTTTTTCCCAAGTTTTTTCCTAAAAGTTTTATAGTTTTGTGCTTTACATTTAAGTCTATGATACATTTTGTATTTTTGCATAAGGTGTGAGCTTTAGGTTGAGGTTCTATTTTTGTCTATGAATGTCCAATTGCTCTAGCAACATTTGTTGAAAAAGCTATCCTTCCTCCATTGAATTGATTTTGGACCTTTACCAAAAATTAGTTGGGTGAATCTGTGGGTCTATTTCTGGATTCTATCTTCTGTTCCATTGATCCTCCATGCATCTTTCCTTCTGCCAATACCACACAGTAATGATTACTATAGCTATATACTATAAGCTTTCATAGTGGATGAAATAATTCCTTCTATCTTATTCTTCCTTGTCAAGACTGCTTTCACTATTCTAGATGCCTGCGCCTTTCCATATACATTTTAAAGTAAGTTTGTCTATATCTACAAAAAACCTTGGTGGGATTTCAATAGGAAATGCATTAAACCAATAATCAATTTAGGGAGAACTGACATATTTATTATGTCAAGGCTTCTACCAGCCTGAGCAAGAGCGAGACCCCGGCTCTACTAAAAATAGAAAGAAATTATATGGACAACTAAAAATATACATAGAAAACTTTAGCTGGGCATGGTGGCACATGCCTGTAGTCCCAGCTACTCTGGAGGCTGAGGCAGAAGGATTGCTTGAGCACAGGAGTTTGAGGTTGCTGTGAGCAAGGCTGATGCCACGGTATTCTAGCCTGGGCAACAGAGCAAGACTCTGTCTCAAAAATAAATAAATAAATAAAAATTTAAAGAAGGCTTCCAATCCATGACCACAGTGCACGTCTCTCCATTTACTAAAGTCTTGTTTGATATCTTTCATCAGTATTTTGTAATATTTAGTACACAAATCCTGTACATGTTTTGTTAATGCATACTGAAGTATTTTATTTTCTTTGGAGGGACTAAAAATGGCATTGTCTTTTAAATTTTGGTTTCTGCATATTCATTGTTAGTATACACAAATGTGATAGATTTTTGCGTTTCTTTATTCTGTGACCTTGTTGAACTCACTTGTTAGTTCTACAAGCGTTTTTATAGATTCCTTGGGATGTTCTACATAGACACTCATGTTATCTGCAAATGAGGACAGTGTATTTCTTCCATTTCAAACTATATACGTTTTATTTCTTTTTTTTTTGACTTATGGCACTGGCTAGAACTTCCAGCACTGTAATGAACATGAACAGTGAAAATGGACATCGCTGCTTTGCTCCCAAATCTGAGGGGGAAAGCACTCAGTCTTTCACCATTATGTACAATGTTAGCTGTGGGGTTTTTGCAGTACTCTTTATCAAGATGAGGTAATTCCCCTCTATTCCTAACTTGTTGATAGTATTTATCAGAAATGAGTGTTAGATTTCATCAAATGCTTTTCTTACACCAATTGATATGATCATATGAGTTTTTTTCTTCTTGGCTTGTTAATATGGGGGAATTTAGAATATTTTTAAAAAGAAATATTTTATTTTTTTTGAGACAGAGTCTTGCTCTTTTGCCCTGGCTAGAGAGCCATGGTGTCAGCCTAGCACACAGCAATGTCAAACTCCTGGGCTTAAGCAATCCTTCTGCCTCAGCCTCCCAAGTAGCTGGGACTACAGGCATGTGCCACCATGCCCGGCCAATTTTGTTCTGTACATATCTTTAGCTGTCCAAATCATTTCTTTCTATTTTTAGTAGAGATGGGGTCTCCCTCTTGCTCAGGCTGGTCTTGAACTCCTGACCTCGAGCAATCCTCCCGCCTCGGGCTTTCAGAGTGCTAGGATTACAGGCGTGAGCCACCTCGCCTGGCCTAAAAAAGAGAAATATTTTAAACAATTAACTAAAACAAGTACTGAATCTGATCAGCCAAGTGCGGCAGTATGGTGGGTTTTTTTTTATGTAAGAACTTAAACATGCTTCACCTCCAGATATAATGACAATAAAAGCCTTATGGCCTATCTGACTGATCAATCATCAAGAGATATTTATATCCAGTTTAATATAATGTGCCAAAGTTGAAAATATCAGTAACAGGTTTTGGACTGATTCTCAACTTATGAAGCACTACTCACTCAACAAATATTTATTTAGAGAAACATTATAGCATAATGGTTAAGAGCTCTGCCATTTATTAGCTTGTGACTTTAGATGAGTTACCTAATTCCTATGTAACTCTGTCTATAATGTAATATAAAACACAAGTATAGGTGTCTATGAAAGTGTCAATGCATAAAGGCCTAACTAAATAGGAAAGGAAGAGAGCAAGGAGGTAAAATAAGAGTTCACACAAAAGGAGTCACAGGCCAGGTAAACAGTACATATTAATAACTAGATCTCATCCTCAATTTTGATGGATTGGTATCAGTGTTATTCAAAGTATGATCCTAAAACTACGTCGTTACAGGTCTGCTATAAGACAAGGAGCTTGTGCCAGAATGTAAATCAACTGTGAAACTAAGCACAACGTTTAATTCAAATATTTATTTCTGCAGAAAGACTTACTTTAAAAAAAAATTTAAGTTGACATAAAAATTGTATTACTTCATTGTGTAAAACATGTTTTGAAATATGTATACATTGTAGAATGGTTACAAGCTAATTAACATATAAATTACCCCCGTATCATTTTTTTGTGATGAAAACACTTAAAATCTACTCTTAGCAATTTTCAGGGATACAATATATTTTTATTAACTATAGTTAATAACCATGTGCAACAGATCTCTTGAACTTATTCCTCCTATATAAATGAAATTCTGCATACTTTCATCAACATCTCCGCAACTCTCTCCTGCCCCCAGCCCCTGGTAACCACCGTCCTACTCTCTACTTCTATGAGCTCAATTTTTTAGATTCCACATCTAAGTGAGATCCTATGGTATTTGTCTTCTTTGCCTGGCTTATTTCAGTTAACATAATGTCCTTTGGGTTCATCCAGGTTGTCATAAAAGACAGGATATCCCTCTTTTTCAAGGCTGAATAGTATTCCTTGTGCATATATGCCACATTTTCTTTATCCCTTCATCTGTTGGTGAATATCTGGGTTGATACCACATCTTGGCTATTATGAATAACGCTGCAATGTACATGGGAGTGCAAATATCTCTTCAATAGACTGATTTAATCGCCTTTGGATATATACACAGTAGTAGAATTGCTGGATCATAATGGCTCTACTTTAAATTTTTTGAGAACCCTCCATCCTGTTTTCCATAATGGCTGTACTAAGTTACATTTCCAACAATAGTGTACAAGGATTTCCTTTTCTCCACATCCTCACCAATACTTACCTTTCATCATTTTGACAAGAGCCATTCTAACAGGTGTGAGATATTGATTTCCCTGATGATTTATGATATTGAATATTTTTTCATATACCTGTTGGTCATTTGTATGTTTTCTTCTGAGGATGTTTATTCAGGTCCTTTGCCCATTTTTAAATCCAGTTGTTTTCTTGCTATTGAGTTGTTTAAATTCCTTACTTAATAATAACCCCTTATCAGATGCAAGGTTTGCAAGTATCTTCTGTAGGTGGTCTCTTCATCTTCACCATGTTTTTTCCTTTGCTGTACCGAAGCTTTTAAATTGATGTAATCTCACTTGTCTATTTTTGGTTTTGTTGCCTGTGCTTTTGAGAAAATCACTGGCCAGACCAATGTCATGGAGTGTGCCCCCATCTGTGTTTTCTTTTCTTTTCTTTTTTTTTTTTTTTTTCCAGAGACAGGGTCTCATTGTGTTGTCCAGGCTGGACTCGAACTCCTGGCCTCAAGTAATCCTCCTGCCTCAGCCTCCCGAGTTACTGGGATTACATAAAGGCATGCCACTGCACCTGGCTCCCTATGTTTTCCTCTAACTGTCTTACAATTTCAGGTCTTATGTTTAAGTCTTTAATCTATTTTGAGTTGATTTTTGTATATCGTATGAGACAAGAATTTAGTCTCATTCTTCTTTCTACATGTGGATAGCCAGTTTTCCCAACACTGTTGAAAGGAGTGTCCTTTCCCTCATTGTGTGTTCTTGGGACCCTTGTCAAAAATCAACTGACCATAAATGTGTGGATTTATTTCTAGGCTTTCTATTCTATTCCATTGGTCTATGTGTCTGTTTTTATGTCAGTACCATGCTGTTTTGATTACTGCAGCTTTGCACATGATTTTCAAATGAGGTAGTGTGATACCTCTGTCTTTGTTCTTTTGCTTAAGATTGCTTTGGCTATTTGGGGTCTTTTGTGGTTCCATACAAATTTTAGGATGTTTTTTCTAAATGTCATTGGAAGTTTAATAGGGATTACACTGAATCTATACATCACACTGGGCAGTATGAACATTTTAACAATATTAATTCTTCCAATCCATGAACATAGGATATCTTTCCATTTGTTTGTGTCAGAAAGACTTTCTTGATAAAGGAAGCAGTGCCTCGTTTTATATTTGTGCACAAGCTTCCTAACTTGTCACAGACCAGGACTTTTGAGTAGCACTGGCTATATCTAAAGTATTTTTCTTAAAACTTCAATTACTGATTTAAATATAAATTTTAAGAGATTCTAATTTTTAATTCTTGAATAATAGCATTTAATGAATACCAACTACATACCCAGAATTCAGTTAGGTATTTTGAGATGGATTGGGGGAGACACTTGGGAATTAATTGTTGGGAGGGGGTGGATGGTGGATATGGTTATTACTTTCACTTTAGAAGCTCACATTCTAATAGAAAATGAAATAGTCAAAGCAACTTCCATGGGGTGGAGTAAGTTACCAATCAGTGGATGACATCCACTAGTTCAATTTCTCAAACAGTAGAGCTCATCAATGAACTCCGGTGACTAACTCCCTCTTCTTGTATTTCCAAGAATCTCAATGTCAGTAAGTAACAATACCCTGATTCTTCCCTCAATGGAGCAATAGAGATAGCAAGGCTGGAATCAGAGACAGGCACTCTGACCATAAAAACTGGAAGAATCTTCTCTTGAGGAGCTCTATATATCTCTGTAGAATCACATCAAAATCAACTAAGCTTTACCTGAACTTTAGTCCTTTTTTCAGGAAGGGTTTCATTTTCCACTGCTTACTTGGGGGATTCTTAAATGTGAAATAAGAAATTGCTTGAGATTTCTTTAATTAATTTTATTTTCAGTCCTACTATAAGGATTTTCAGGAATCTAATCACAGTAATTGGAAAGGGAATAATATTATCCAGAAAAAAGACAGAAAAGAAGTCTCTAAGGTAACAAAGGTAGATATTTAAAAAGATGTGCTCTGACAAGCAACAATTTTTAGTTCTATAAATTAAGTCAGAAGGGAACACAACAGAAGGAGGATCAAACAACCAAATACAAATATAAATTAATAGCTTAGATTTATCAGCAAATTAGAAGGTCTAAAACAGCAGTCCCCAACCTTTTTGGCACCAGGGACCAGTTTCATGGAAGACAGTTTTTCCACGGACCAGGTGGGGGATGATTTTGGCATGATTCAAGAGCATTACATTTATCGTGCAGTCAAACCTCTCTGCTAATGATAATCTGTATTTGCAGCCACTCCCCAGTGCTAACATCACCACCTCAGCTCCACCTCAGATCGTCAGGCATTGGATTCTCATAAGGAGCACACAACCCAGATCCCTTGCATATGCAGTTTACAGCAGGGTTTGTGCTCCTATGAGAATCTAATGCTGCTGCTGATCTGACAGGAGGCAGAGCTTATACAGTGATGTGAGCTATAGGGAGCAGCTGTAAATACAGATGAAGCTTCACTCACTCGCTGCTCACCTCCTGCTGTGCAGCCTGGTTCCTAACAGGGGAGTTGGGGACCACAAGTCTCAAAAGCTTAAAACAGGGGAGGATTCTGAATAATACCAAAATTAAAACAAAAGTTTCAAAGCTGAATTGCAAACATGAAAACTAAACAAAAAGTAAAGGCTCATGACTGGGGACAGATGATATAATGTTAACAGATGACAATAAATGAGTAATTACTTAATTCCAATTTTATTCCTATTGCCTCTATTAAAGAGAATAATCTCTACTTGATGAATGAAAAACCAGACAAAAAAGGTGACATACTGTTCTATCTATCTATATAAAGTCCAAATATGCGAAATAATCTACGATGTTAGAAATCAGGATAATGGTTACCTTTGGAGCAAGGCAATGCCTAAGAAGGGGGCCTGGGGTACGGGTATTCTCTTTATAAAAATTCATCAAGCTGTACACTTAAAATGTGTGGACTTTTTTGTATGTGTATGTCAATAAAACGTTAAAACAGAAAAAGAAGTTAAGTCTAAAGTGTTAAGACTGGCAAGGAGTTCTCTTTACTTTATTAAGCTAAGGCTTAGTTCATTCTTTGGTCCAAATGACCCAAGGATCTGAAAGAACTTGCAAATATGATTATCAAAATACTATTGTGTCCATAAAGGAGTTAAAGAGTTGATAGGACACTTAAATTAGCAAGTATTTTTAAAATTAGTAAAAAATGGGGGGGAAGGGGTACAGGAGAATGGATTTCAGGAACTAAATAATACTACTACACCAATGAACATGACATTAATGGGTAAAAATTCAAAACCTGATTACACAAACATTTAGGAAAAATAAGTTAATTCCAATTTATCTTTCAAGTTTCAGCTTAAATGTTGTTTCTTTAGACAAATCACCTTTGAACATCTTGTTAAAAAAAAAAAAACTCACTTGGTTCATTTTTATGGCTATTTTCCCTCCATAACATTATTCACAACTTGTAAAGATATATTTAGTTATGTGGTTATTTATATAATGTTCAACTCCATGAAACAGTAGCTCAAATAGTGATGCTTGGTTGAATACTAAGTGAATTTCTGATGAAGATCTTGTGAACACAGTTAAATATGAGCTTCTGGCAAACAATATTAGTACTTTGTAAAAATAGAGATTTGAAGAGCTACCTAGCCAGTATATGATACAAAGTGCATATTAAATAATTATTAAATTAAAAACTAAATGCACAGGTTTATTTAGTTCTAGTGACTATAAGAGAGGGTATACTTTCAGAATCAAGACCTTCCTTCTCTCTAAAACTGGAAAGTTTCAAGATATAATCTGACATAAGAAGGATATTTAGGAGTAAATTAGGTCAGGAAAAGGATCTAAGATAAACACTACAATTTGAAATAAACTTCAAATCTATTTTTTTAGATGTACATATATAGAAAGAGAATTCATTATGTGCATTTTCTTGATTGGCAATTTAAATATTCATTTCAAATAAAAACACAATCTGATGAAGGTAACTCCAAAAATAATGGAAGAAAATATAATAAATTTTAACAGCAGTTACACTCAATTGGCAAGATACAAGGTTTTTCTACTTTCATTTATTTTTCTAAAATACCTTTAACAGGTACGTAACTTTTACATGGGGAAAGGGAGAGGAATTCTGTTCTGTACACAGCCCACAGAAAGAAGATATTAAGGAAAAAGTATCTAACCTTCATCAGATGTTACAAGAATTTCAATGATGATAACGTACTTCACATAGTGTCTAGAACCTCAACAAATGAAAGTTACTATGAATATAGACCATTATAAACTATTTAATAATGTGTGGTTTTAGGGATGACCACTAATTTGGCACGGTATTTTCATTATTCAAGTTATATAGCATTTTAACATCACAAAAGTCTTCTAATTACTTTTCTCTGAATGCAAATCACTCTTACCTTCCGTAGTTCAACTGTCACTTCATTTCTGTGTCTTCGCATTGTCTACAAAGAAAAATAAAGATTACATAAGTATCAAAGTACTGATATTACTAGTATATATTAATAAATTAAGGGTCTATTTAATTGGAAATCTGTTGGTTAATTTTACAGAAGATGGAAGCCGCCTACGGGCTTGGCTGCCTAGGATCCACTCACCTGCCCAAATTGTACCCAGTTTTCTTTGAGGAATTATATCCTCCCCACTGCGTACAGTTTTGATGAAATCTAAAGTGTCTCACTCTTTCCTAGCTCAGGTAGGGCATGAGACCTAACTATACCAACAGACTTCTCTCCCCTATAACTCTGAATCTTAAGCAAAGTAGAAAGAGGAAATAAAAAAGGCATATTAAATTCTAAAGGAAGAATTTAGATAAGGTAGCAATGCCTACATCCTTGACTTGCTCTATTCCCAGTTCTTCCGTGTCCCAGTCATTCTATGAGCTACCTCATATTCTTCCAACAAATTATGGTTTTCCTTAAGTCAGCCAGAGATGTTTTTTGATGCTTGCAACCAACAAATTCTGTCTCTAATGATTCATGTTTTAAAAAAGCAATGTTAGGCCAGGCACGGTGGCTCACGCCTGTAATCCTAGCACTCTGGGAGGCCAAGGCAGGCGGATTGTTTTAGCTCAGGAGTTCGAGACCAGCCTGAGCAAGAGCGAGACCCCGTCTCTACTAAAAATAGAAAGAAATTATATGGACAGCTAAAAAATATACATAGAGAGAGAAAAATTAGCCAGGCATGGTGGCGCATGCCTGTAGTCCCAGCTACTCGGGAGGCTGAGGCAGGAGGATCGCTTGAGCCCAGGAGTTTGAGGTTGCCGTGAGCTAGGTTGACGCAATGGCACTATACCCAAGGCAACAGTGAGATTCTGTCTCAAAAAAAAAAAAAAAAAAATCTCTATAATAAAAAAACAAATTAATAATTTCAGAAAATGACAGGAGGAAGCCTTTTGGGGTAATGGAACTGTTCTAAATCTGGACTGTAGTGTAGCGTTATACACTACATAAATTTACTAAAAACCAAACTGTATACTACCAATGAATGAATTGTATGATATATCACCTATACCTCAATAAACCTGTAAAAGAGAAAACCTTCTGCAATACAGATACTTATACACTTGTTCTTTGGGTTACTGATTGTTTTCCTGAGCATAGTAACTGAATCAAGTGTATAAATTTTATGTGGGGAAAGGAAACAAAGGAGACGAAACAATTTCTGGGATTCATTTGGCTTCTAAGACCGTGTAAGGATACAAAGTCGCCTCTCAAGTGGTGACACAGCTGGAAAACCATAGCTCTGGAATAAAAAGTCTAAAGGATATTGTACTGATATCCTGCCATCACTTGGGTATCCATGTTTCAGGGTATTCATGACAAAACTGACTTCTGAAAATAGTCTGGGTGTTCCTCAAAAGTTCAACATTGAGTTACCATATAATCCAGCAATTCTAGTCCAAGGTATAAATACAAAAACGTGTTTGCACAAAAACTTATACCTACAGCCAAAGAGTGAAAACTACCCAAATGCCCATAAATTGATAAATGGATAAGTACAATGTGGTATATCCATACAGTGGAATATCATTCAGCACAAAAGGAATGAAGTATTGATGTATACTAATAACATATAAGAACCTTGAAAACATGCTAAGTGAAAGAAGCAGGTCACAAAAGACCACATATTCTATGATTCCATCCCTATGCATGTCCAGAACAGGAAAATCTATCGAGACAAAAAGTAGACTAGCAGTTGCTTTGGTCTGGGGAAGGGGGAGGATGTGGAGAGCATGGAGAAATTGGGGTGGGGGGGACTGCTAAAGGGTTTAAGACTTACATATAAAACAACATCATGGCATATAATCAGCAAAATCTTTTAAAGATATATAATAAAAATATACAGATTAAAGTCGATAATAAATTCACCAATGGAAGAAAATCCCAAATAAACCCAGACATATATGAACATTTGATGTGACAAAGATGGCACTGCAGGCCACTGAGAAAAAGATAGACCATTCAGTAAATAGTGCTGGGCCAACTAATTATCCATGAGGGGGAAAAAAATAAAACTGATACCTACTATATTACCATACAGAAAAATCAATTCCAGATGGAATGAAGATTTGCAAAAGCAACATTTCTTTTAAATTTTTAAAAGAAAATATCTTTCTGATCCCTGAATGGAGAAAGATTTCTTAAGCAGGACACAAAAAGTGCTAAAAACAAAAGAATAACTCCATTAAAACTAAGAACTTCTGGCTGGGCATGGTGGCTCATGCCTATAACCCCAGCACTTTGGGAGGCTGAGGCAGGAGGATCGCTTGAGCCCAGGAGTGTGAGGTTGCAGTGAGCTATACCTGGGTGACAGAGCGAGACCCTGCCTTCAAAAAAAAAAAAAAAAGAACTTTTGTTCTTTAAAAGATTCCACACAGAAAGTGAAAAGCCAAGCCAAACCAGAACTATATTTGAAGCTTAAATAGTGAATAATGACTATCTGAAATATATAAAGTACTCCTACACATCAGTAAGGAAAAGGTAATAGAAAATTATGTAGAAAGACAGAAACAGGCATTTCATAAAACATAAAACATAACAGCCAACATGGAAAGGTGGTCAATGTCACTTATCAGGAAACAAATTGGCAAAATCTAGTAAAGGTGAAAAATACCCAAAGACACCACAATTTCACTCCAAGGTATAAACCCTACAGAAACTCTTACATGCATATGCATTAAAAAAAAAATATATATATATATATATATGTATCATGACAAATATACAGGTGGTTTCTTCATATCCCTGGTTTGTAATAGCAAAAAATAAAAACAAAAATATTGAAAGCAACCCAAGAGAAAAAAAATTATTCAACCTCCATTATGGGTATTACAAATTCTAGGTCTCTCGCCTCAATTAAGCTTTCAATGCTTACTGTTTGGAAATCTTTCCAGGCTTCCCTAGTTAAATTTTGCACAAAAAGCTACTGCTCTTAAGCCCCCTTCTCCATATCCTCCTTCCTCTCGGCAGACGAGGCCTCCTACGTATTACAAAAATGGAAACCATCAAATAGCAGTAACCCCTCAACTTCCTATCATGAACATCCAAATCTCCTCCCCAATCCTATCCCCAATAACCAGTATCCTCCAACATCCTTATCTCCTTTCATCCAATCACAATGACAGTATAAGTGGCTGTCTGTGCACTGAATCTAATATCCTCTCATCACTTGTCCCCTTCATTTATCAATTATCCCCTCTCGGTCTTATACAACCATTACTCTACCTTTGTCTCTACAGATTTGTCAATGTGTACAAAAAAATTTCAGACGTCAGACTTGAATCACCCCTTCAACTATAGCTCCCTTTGGCCAGTTTATTTAACTGCTGTATTTGTAAGTAAACAGATTTTGGTGTATTCTGCAAGTCCAACAACCTTAGGAATTTAAGCAGCTTAAAACTTTAAGCCCAGATATCTCTCCAGAGCTTGTGTCTCCTGGATTATTCCCCAGAAAACTCTACAAGTTGAGATATTCAAAACTGAGCTCGTTTTCCTCACTGATCTCGCCTCATCTACTGTTCTTACCCTTATCTGTAGATAACAGCAGGTTAAGAACATCCTTGAAGTGGATTATTAAACTGCCTCAAAAAGTGGTTCTGAGAATCAAGTGAGAGAAACATTAATAAACGAACCTGGCACAGTTGGTGTCACAAAGCAGGCAGTCATCAATGTTTATTTCCCTTTTCTGTCTATAGGTGGTAATCTCAATTTCTAACTTTAAATGCCATTACTTCTCCTGTCCATTGAGGTTTTAACATCAATGATTTTACTTTCATTTTTAGCAGAATATCCTGATCTATTTTGGTAGTATCTTTTTTACTTTCTAGTGTTTTTTATTTCTGCTTAAAATAATTCAATCATCTTGAAAATACTTATTTTATGGCCTTTCTCTGGTTATCTGTACCGCCAAAATCCTTAGGAGACTTAAGACCAATGTTTGCAGTGTCTGTACATTATCTATGGTAGATTTATTTCCTTGTGTGTTTTATAATTTTGGATTATGAGCTTAGGGTAGGCTTCTCTGTCCTCTCCCTGTGCTAGTGAGACTGCCCAAAATTTGAAACATTTAGTTTTTCTACAATAGTAATTAAAAAGCAAATGAATTAGAATTTAAATACCAGAAATTATATTAAATTTGCTATTTGAATTGTATCATATCTAAAAGACAAGCATTATTTTAATCTAAAATGTCTTGTCTAGTATGAGAAATTAAGAATAGGCCGGGCGCGGTGGCTCACGCCTGTAATCCTACCACTCTGGGAGGCCGAGGCAGGTGGATCGCTCGAGGTCAGGAGTTCGAGACCAGCCTGAGCAAGAGCGAGACCCCGTCTCTACTAAAAATAGAAAGAAATTATCTGGCCAACTAAAATATATATAGAAAAAATTAGCCGGGCATGGTGGCACATGCCTGTAGTCCCAGCTACTCGGGAGGCTGAGGCAGTAGGATCGCTTAAGCCCAGGAGTTTGAGGTTGCTGTGAGCTAGGCTGACGCCACGGCACTCACTCTAGCCAGGGCAACAAAGCGACACTCTGTCTCCAAAAAAAAAAAAAAAAAAAAAGAATAAATAGGAAACTTCTAACCTCCTTCTCTACCAAGTCCCAATGGTCTGCTAGTTACAGTTTAAAAAATACAGCCAGGGGTGGAGAAGTTTAGTGGTAAACCTAATATCAAAAAATTAAGACTTGTTTCAATTCCCCAAAAAAGCCTATTCCAACTTCATTAGACTGAAAATTCCATTACATCCATATTCCTAGACATCAACTGGAATTTTAAAAATTAAGGAGGAAGTGAGATTTTTCACTTCACAAATAACTCTGAAATGGGATTCCTTTTAAAAATAAATTCTGACCGGCACAAGAGGGCGGGAAGGATAGGACTAAAACACAGGACTTTGTGTTCCCAGAGTTTAAAATTTTAGAGCAATACCATGAAGTAATTTAATACAAAAAGAATCCCAATCAAATTAGAGATAGGCATGTTCTACAGATGTTTGTTATGTAGCCAAAACAATCTTGAAAAGGAGGACCGTTATCAAGAAATGTTTGCTATAATAATAATAAAAAAAAGAAATAGAAGTTGGGCATGGTGGCTCATGCTTGCAGCCCTAACACTTCGGGAGGCTGAAGTGAGAGGATTACTTGAGGCCAGGACTTTGAGACCACCCTGAGCAAAAGCGAGACCCTAACTCTACAAAAAATAGAAAAATTTACCAGGTGTGGTGGCACACACACCTGTAGTTCCAGCTACTCGGGAGGCTGAGGCAGGAGAGTTGCTTGAGCCCAGGAGTTTGAGGTTGCAGTGAGCTATGATGAGGGCACTGAACTTCACCCCAGGCAACAGAGTGAGACCCTGTCGGAAAGGAAATGAAAGGAAACAAAAGGGAATGAAAGGGGTGGGGGGTGGAAAAGGAAAAAGGAAAGGAGAGGAGAGGAGAGGAGAGGAGAGGAGAGGAGAGGAGAGGAGAGGAGAGGAGAAGGGGAAGTAAAGGAGAAAGGGGGGGGGGAAGGAAAGAGAAACGGGAAGGGAAAAAAAAGAAAAGAAGGAACAAAGTTGGAGGATTTACATAAGCTGATTTTAAGACTTACTATAAGGTAATGTCATAAAGATAGACATATAGATTAATAAAACCAAGAAGAGTTCAGAAACAGACCTACCCATACATGATCAATTGATTTTCAAGAAAAGTGCCAAGGTAATTCAAAGGGTGCTGGAAGAACGTCAACCCCTTATCTCATAGTGTACACAAATATTAACTGAAAATGAATCATAGGGGGATGGACATGTTTGAAGCTCTCACTTGGGTAGGACAAGGGCAATATACATAACCTAAACATTTGTACCCCTATAATATGCTGAAATAAAAGAAAAAAGAAAAAAGAATCATAGACCTAAAGGTAAAAGCTGAAACTAACAAATTCCAGAAGGAAATACAGGAGAAAAATCTTTGTGTAAGAGAAACTTGTGGGGTAATTAGTATTTCTTTTTTTTTTTTTTTTTTTTTTGAGACAGAGTCTCACTCTGTTGCCCAGGCTAGAGTGAGTGCCGTGGCGTCAGCCTAGCTCACAGCAACCTCAAACTCCTGAGCTCAAGTGATCCTACTGCCTCAGCCTCCCGAGTAGCTGGGACTACAGGCATGCACCACCATGTCCGGCTATTTTTTTCTATATATATTTTTAGCTGTCCATATAATTTCTTTCTATTTTTAGTAGAGATGGGGTCTCGCTCTTGCTCAGGCTGGTCTCGAACTCCTGAGCTCAAACGATCCGCCCACCTCGGCCTCCCAGAGTGCTAGGATTACAGGCGTGAGCCACCGCGCCCGGCCTAGTATTTCTTAATAAAACACAAAAGAGCCATAAAAGAGAAATTTATAAATTGGACTTCAAAAGCGAAAAAATTTTGCTCTCAAAGGACACCGTTAAGAAAATGAAAAGGCAAACAGTAGCCTGAGAGACAATATGCATAATACATGAATATGACAAAGAACTTATATCTATTTTTTTAAAACTCTTACAACTTAATTAAAAGAAAACAACCTAATTTTTTAAATGGGCCAAATATTAAAACAAACACTATACAAATAAGGCATGACTGGCCTATAATGAGCACATTTTAAAAATGCCAGACATCATTAGAAGAGTACAAAATAAAACCATAAAAAGATATCACTACATGCTTACTAAAATGGCAAAAATTAAAGACTGCCAATACAAAGCATTCGTGAAGATGTAGAGTAAATAGAACTCATACACTATTGGTGAGAATGTAAAATAGTACAACTTTGGAAAAGAATTTCAAAGTTTCTTATAAAGTTAAATACATATTTACCAGATGACCTAGCCGTTCTATTCCCGGATATTTATCCACTGGAAAATAAAACAAAACACACGACGACTTGTAAACAGGCCAGGTGCAGTGGCTCATGCCTGTAGTCCCAGTGCTTTGGGAGTCTGAGGTGGGACGATTGCTTGAGGCCAGAAGTTCGAGACCAACCTTGGCAACATGGGGAGACGCCCAACTCTACCAAAAAATTTTAAAAATTAGCCGGTGTGGTGGCAGGCATGAGAGGGTTGCTTAAACCCAGGAGTTTGAGGTTACAGTGAGCTATGATCACACCACTGCGCTTCAGCCTGGGTGACAGAGATCCTGACTTGTAAACAAATATTCATGGCAGTTTTACTTATATCTACCAAAAACTGGAAACAAATGTCCAACAATAGGTAAATGGATAAACAAATTGTGAGATATGAGTAAGCAACTAAAAAGAATGAATTCTTTGTGATATGGTTTGGATGTCTGGCCCCTTCAAATCTCATGTTGAAATCTGATCCCCAGTGTTGGAGGTGGGGCCAAGTGGGAGGTGTCTGGGTCTTGGGGGCAGATTTCTCAAGAATGGCTTTGTGCCCATCCCATGATAATGAATAAGTTCTCACGAGAGCTGGTTATTTAAAAGAGCCTGGAATCTCCTCTTCTCTCTCTTGCTCTCCTCTCAACATGTGACACTCCTGCTCTCCTTTCAACTTTTGCTTTGATTGGAAGCTCCTGGAAGTCCTCACCAGAAGCAGACACTGACACCACACTCCTTGTACAGTCTGCAGAACCATAAGCCAAAAAACCCTCTTTTCTTTATAAATTACCCAGTCTCAGGTATTCCTATACAGCAACACAAAATGAACACATCTAGGTACACAAAATATTAATATTAAGCAAAAAAAGCCAGACACAAAAGAAAATGCATTGTGGTCACATTTAGATGAAATTCCAGAAAGGGAAAACTAATCTGTAATGACAGAAAGCAGATTAATATTTGCCTAGGGCTAAGGGAAGAGAAGGAGTTACTGAAAATGGGCATGAGACAACTTTTCGGAAGACAGAAATATTCTACATCTTCACCGTAATGGTGGCAACAGGGGGATAATCATTTGCTAAAACTCATCAAGTGTGGCCAACCATGGCTCACACCTATAATCCTAGCACTTTGGGAGGCCCAGGCAGGAGGATGAATTGAGACCAGCCTGAGCAAGAGCAAGATCCCATCTCTACAAAAAATAGAAAAATGAGCCAGGCATGGTGGCACGTGCCTGTAGTCCCAGCTACTCAGAAGGCTGAGATAGGAGGACTGCATGAGCCCAGGAGTTTGAGGTTCACAGTGAGCTATGATCACACCACTGCACTCTAGTGTGGGAGACAGAGCAAGACCCTATCTCAAAAAAAAAAAAAAAAAACAACTCATCAAGCTAAACACGTGGATTGCCTCTGTAAATTTCAAACCTTCCATTATTCTGAGAAGTACGCAAATTATTTTAAATCCTTCCTAAATTAATTTGACACAAATATTAATTTTTCTATAATATATAATTACCAATACCATCCTAATTTTTTTTCTCCTGTTAATATTATATTATACACTTGCATCTGTGTTGCCTATCAACACTTGTGGCAGTTGATAAATATTCTCTATAATTTTAGAAATTTATAAGCAGTCAATAACAAACCTTCAAGAACGGTATAAATAAAACTTACAATAATGTTTACGTGACACCTATTCTGATGCTGTATTTGTTCATTTTATGTTTCAATGATAATCAGGACTAGTGAGTTCATGTAAAGTGACTTTATTACAGTAATGTTATAAAGCCAAACTAACATTACTAAAGTCTACTAGGCAGATGAACCCAACAAGAATAGGAAGGTGCTGAATCTTTCAGAAGATCCCTAAAGCACCCTCAGGCACCAGCTATCTCCCACCTTACCAAAAAAAAAAAAAAAAGAGAGAGAGAGAGAGAGAGAGAGAAAGAAGGAAAAAAAGAACTAACCACATTCTGAAAGTGTCTAGCACTGTAACTACCCCTTTCATAGAATCATCTTGGTCCCTTTTCCTGAGACAAGACAGCTGAACCTACGATTTCTCCTCTTCACTACAATCAATGGGGGGAAAAAAAAAACGATTATTTAAAGCCACATCAGCCCCAGCCCCAAGAATCTACACAGTTATATCCTGAATTCAATACTTGGCAGCAGTCACAACTAGGGGGCTCCCATAACACCTAGGTCTGGGTGTCTAGCTGCCCGGCTTCCTCTGGGTTGTAAATTCAGAACTTTAAGCAAGTTTCTCTTTTGCTCCTTCTTCTCCCTTTTCTGCCTCTTGGGTAAGGGAGCTCTGAACCTCCTCTCAGCTTGTCCTTACCATACACAAATTTGCCCAACCATCCTCTTTCCCAAATACTTGCACTGCTGTGAATAGTATACATAGTTCTCAGAAATAGGTTCACTGGTAACTATCAATAATACAACTAATTCAGAATGTGTTCTTATTATGAAAGTATTCTAGCTATTTTTGATAGAAGCTAAACAATATACTAAAGCAGCGGTCTCCAACCTTTTTGGCACTGGGGACCAGTTTCATGGGAGATAATTTTTCCATGGACCAGGTGTGGAGGGTGGGGGGCAGGAGGCAGAGTTCAGGTGGTGATGTGAGGGGAATGGCTGTAAATACAGACGCTTAGGCTGCTCACCTCCTGCTGTGCCCTCCCCCTAAGTTTTTCCAGCAGAGTTCTGTGGCCTGGTTCCTACCAGGTCACAGACCAGGAGTTGGGGACCGCAGTACTGAAGAACTTACTACCACAAAACAAATATTAAGTAAGCTAAAATAGTGCTCCCCGGCCGGGAGCGGTGGCTCATGCCTGTAATCCTAGCACTCTGGGAGGCTGAGGCGGGAGGATCGCTTGAGGTCAGGAGTTCAAGATCAGCCTGAGCAAGAACGAGACCCCGTCTCTACTAAAAATAGAAAGAAATCTGGACAACTAAAAATATATAGGAAAAAATTAGCTGGGCATGGTGGTGCATGCCTGTAGTCCCATCTACTCAGGAGGCTGAGGCAGTAGGATTGCCTGAGCCCAGGAGTTTGAGGTTGCTGTGAGCTAGGCTGATGCCACGGCACTCTAGCCCAGGCAACAGAGTGAGACTCTGTCTCAAAAAAAAAAAAAAAAAAAAAAAATTAATAGTGCTTCCCAATCTCTTTCACATCGTGGTATACACAGAAAATATTTATATAGCATATTGAGATAAAGGGACAAGGCTGCACCCAATTCCCCAATTGGCCCCTAGGGCAGCAAACCAGATGGGAAACACTGATCTAACAGACTCTCATGCTAATACCCTGGGTCTCCGGGAGTTCATCCATATGGCTATACACTGGCACAAATAAGCCAGCTTAAGAAAAAATTTATTTCTGCTATTCTAACCCACACATCTTAGTCAAATCATGAAACATTCAAGGCCCAGTTGATGTTATCTCCACTATGAAGCCTTCCCAAATCTCTAAGGCTGTAATTCACATCTGTCCTTTCTCTCTGTTTCCAGATCACATTTACTTTTATTAAACTACCGCATTCTGTCTTATAGTTATTGGTAGCTGCATTATTTACACTACTAAATTAAATGCCCCTTGAATGCAGGGATCTCGCTTCATTTATTTTTATTTCCCTCTGTTCTACAATATTGAAAAAACGCAGTTTACACAACAAATGTCTGTCCAAACTGAATTTGGGGTGAGTCATATTCAGTGACAATGCTTTTTGTACTAAACCCTAATCACAGCCTATAGCCCATGTACTTTGTCCATCTGTATTTCAAAACTGGATTTAGTTCTAAGTCTCAAATATCCCACTTTTCCAAAGTTCCAAAAGCTCAACAGTATACATAAAAATGTTTGTTTGCATTAGCCCCACACCCATAAAATTTAGAAGACAAAAGCAAATGTCTAGCCATGATAGAATTTTAACAACCAAGTACTAATTCCTTTATTCCAAGCAAAAACTGTGTTCCCAGAACTCAAGAAATAACTGAAAACCACACTGTTGTTACCAGCCATAGTCCCTGACAGTAACTTTAAATTGCCCTAGGGGAGGCAGAAAGCGTTTTTAAATAATTTTCACTACTACTGAAGAATTTCAGCCAATGAGAATTCTCATTATACAGGAAGAGTACTATAACCCTAATTGGGAATTGCCAGTTTATAAGCTTTCTCCTTAAAATTTGTGACTATATCTGAATGCTGAGATTTCCTTATTTATAGTCATAATTTATATTTTCATCTTCTCCTTGCCTTTAAAAGATACTTAACTTTTAACTACTAGTAAGGAGAATAAATAAAAATATAATAGGTGAATAGATACTTAACTACTAATTTGGATTAGTACACAAGTTATATAAGCATCATTCCCAAAATATTCATTGAAAATATGCTTCTATGCATTTCCTATGTTTTTCTGACCCTTGTGCTAAAGTTAAATATTTTTGCAAAATCTAAAAAGTCTGAATAAACATTCCCAATTATGTAATATTCCAAAACCAAGATACATATGTATGATATTCATGGAAGTAGTTTCAAGTATAAAAAATCAGTTCAAATTTATAAAAGATACTAACTGTACAGTCTGCAGTTCTCTGCTAGCTGAGATTAATATCGTAATGTCTAGTTTTTTTCTATCATCCATGTAGCATCTCTACAATCTGTAGCCCAATACTCAGCTAACATGATCATCCTCCTCCTCAGCCTACTTAATTCCTTTTTTCTTGCAGATTGATACGTTGAGAGGAATGTGTATGTACTATCCAATCCCTCTATTTCAAAGCCTGCCCAGCTACTTTCCTCCATGCACTAATCAACTTTCTACCTCTCAAATTCTCTATTATTATCTTAAATACAGAAAAATGACAGCCAGGTGCAGTGGCTCACGCCTGTAATCCTAGCACTCTAGGAGGCCAAGGCGAGAGGATCTCTTGAGGCCAGGAGTTTGAGACCAGCCTGAGCAAAAGCAAGACCCCAGTCTCTATAAAAAATAGAAAAATTATCCGGGTGTGGTGGCATGCCTGTAGTCCCAGCTACTTAGGAGGCTGAAGCAGGAAGATCGCTCAAGCCCAGGAGTTTGAGGGTGCAGGGAGTTAATGATGACACCACTGCATTTTAGTACTCTAGCCTTGGTGACAGAGCCAGACCCTGTCTCAAAAAAAAAAAAAAAAAAAAAAGACAAAAAAGGAAAATAACAACAGTGTCAATCTTAACACCCTTTGTAAATATCACAAAGATATTCAGAAGAGTTGGATCTTTACCTTTTGTGATTCTGAAATAGGGAATGCAAAGAAAGTACACAGGTCCTAGGAGTTTCCCTTACCAAAATCTGTGGATGCTCAAGTCCCTTATATAAAATGGCACAGTATTTGCATATAACCTATGCACATTCTCCATATACTTTAAATCATCTCTAGATAATTTACAATACTCAATACAATGTGAATACTATGTAAACAGTTGTTATATTGTCTTTTTAAATTTGTATTATTTTTTAATCCCCCCACTAATATTTTCTATTCATAGTTGGTTGAATCCACCAAATCGGAACTCACAGATATGGAGGGCCAACTGTACATTGTTTCAACATTGGAAGGGTCAGGAGCACAAATTCACTGCTATCCCATTTTGTCCCTCTATCATTCCGATGATTCTACCTTTGATAAGAAAACTTTGTGGTATAAGCTTGCCTACAAGTCAACTGAAATACATCAGGCTATTCTGGAGACAGATAAAGTGTTTAACATTTTTCTGATAATGTACAACATTCATTAGTCATTTTCATTTTTAAAATGAAAGTTAAATCACTATCAAAATGTAGCAAATATTGGCCAGGAACAGTGGCTCATTCCTGTAATCCCAGCACTTTGGGAGGCTGAGGCAGGAGGATCACTTGAGGCCAGAAGTTGGAGACCAGTCTGAGCAATATAGCAAGACCCCGTCTCCACAAAAAACAAAAAAATTAGCCAATTGTTTTGGCAAATGGCTGTAGTCCCAGCTACTCAGGAGGCTGAGGTCAGAGGATCGCTTAAGCCCAGGAGTTTGAGGTCGCAGTGAACTATGATGAGGCCACTGTACTCCAGCTTGGGTGACAGGGCAAGAGCCAGTCTCAAAAAAAAAAAAAAAAAAAAAAACAAACCCTGCAAATATCAAGAAGCCTTTATTTCCATATAGTCCATTTATTCTGTAATAATTTCTATTACATCTTTGGAAGTTAAAAATATACTACAGGTTATCATCAACCTGTTTTGGGGAAGATAAAATTATCCTTTCTCTTGGTTGGAAAGCTGAGGGGAACAAATATTTAAAATATTATTTGTCAATATCTTATGTCACATCTCAACCCCAAACAACTGGCCAAAAGGTTCTTTTTGGTCTAAAAGTGTATGGTAGGCATAGTGAGTATTTTTATTTTGAAATTTCAGATCAAAAGTATGCTTTTAAATGGATATTTAATGGTACGACAATTATTGTTTTGGGTTTCTTTTCTTTTAAAACATACTGCAGGTTATGTTTTTAAAAGGAAAGAAAACGCTGAAAATACCATGTATCTTACCTTTTAGGCATACATGTTACAATATTGGCAGATGAAACATTATATTGACAGATTATGCTTCAAAATAATCCAGGAAGGACAGAAGATGGCAGGGATATAAATCAAACTGAACTGACCACAAATTCTAATTGTTTTTAAATGGTACATAGGAGTTCAATAAGGTAAGTGTACAACATTATTTCTCTATGCCCGAACTTTTCCACATCGGTGAAAAAAATGGAGTTGGACTCATTAAATTCCCATGTTTTGCTAGTTCAATTCGTTTTTTACAATTCAATTGACTATGATATCTACACTTCAAATTTGTTTAAAAATTCTAACTATAATCTAGAGCGCACTGATAGGTAAATCTGATACAATTAACTGAAAATTGTTGGTAAATCTGATACAATTAACTGACAATTGTTCATAACTGTTAACAAAATATAATACGTACAATACTCACCTCAGCTGGGCCCTCCTTCCTACATAAGTTCTATTTTGCATTCCCCCAAACACCTTTCCTCAAGCATTACCTTTCTTAGACCCTTCATTCTCTACAGATAACTTTGTCAAAGAAAATAGAGGCCACGAGGCTTAATTTCCTTTAGTTTACCTACCCTATTACAGCTGGTCCTCACTTCTGTTTGTGCTTTTCTGAGTCCTTTCCACCTGAGTCCCCTTCAAGATCTGACCACAACTTACATCTCTTACTTCACCTCCCTAACAACTCATCATACTGCTCCTCTACGTAGCATTTGATATTACAACTATTGCCCCTCCTTCAGGAAACCCTCCTCCCTTAAAGTTCTGATACACCACTTTCCTGCTAAGCTTCCTATTGACTCATACTTCAGCGGCATTTTCACCTAGTCCCCTGAAATGATGTGGTTCATCAGGATTCTTTCCTCCCTGGTCTTTTTTCCTTCTTATCCCTATATAAACCGTCATCTACATTATCATCTCATTCTAATCACTGATTGAACTATTTTTCAGATCTTCACCACTGGCCACATTAGCCTAGAAGGATCTGTGAGCCAAAACAAGCCCACCCTCTGATTTTGTAAATAACACTTTATTGGAACACTGGCACACCCATTTGTTTGTCTATAGCTGCTTTTGTGCCAGAGTTGGAACAGTTGCAAATATTTAGGCTTTTTAAAAATATTATCACCCTTTACAGAAAAAGTTTGCCAACCACTGTTCTATAAGGTAAAATACACCAAATAAATGGTCCTAATAACTTTTCTTGATGCCAGCACTATGGTCAGGCCACCCATCTCTGAGATTCCTGAGGGTTTCCTGTTACTCCCAAACTCTCTTCTCACCCTCATCAATCCATCTCCTATGGTGCAACCTATTGTGCATTTCTAAATGCACAAATACACTTCCCTATTTAAAATTTTCCCCAGAGAAGAGGTATTTCACAATCTGGATCCTGCCCATCCTATCCAACTTTCTAATCTACTCCACCTGTAAGAAATATCAAATTACTTTAGTTCCCCTAGAACATACCATGCTGTCTCTTACTTCCAGGCCTACACAAGCAAGATTTACCACCAAAGAAATACCTACACACTTTTCTACTTTCAGCTTAAGCACAATCACCTCCATGAAACCTTCCCTGATCCACCCAGGCCAACCTGGGTGATTCTTTCCCTATAGTATGTCCACTGCACTCAGTACACACTTCCATTACCATAAGTATTTCTTTGCTTTTACATCATCTCCATACTAGTCTACACATTTTTTGAGCAGGAACCCCAAGGGACAGTAGGAAAAAGATTAAGGGCATGGGGTTTTAAAGTCGGGAATCTGGGAACGAATGCCAGTTCTGTCCCTTCCCAGTTGTATGCTCTTAAGCAAATTACTGAACTTATTATCTTCATCTGTATAATGGAAATTTTGTAAGGATTATTTAAGATTATCCTTATAAGCAAAGTGCCTTGCACATAGTTAAGTGCTCAACAATTATTGGGTATCATTATTTTCACTGTTTTAATTCCTCATACTTGGTTCAGAATTTCAATAGCTGCTGAGTGAAATAACTGGAGCAAGCTTGTTCTGCATACTTTGTTTTCAGCTGCATACTGAATATTTTCATCTGAACAACATTTGGATTCCAAAACTCATTATGTTTATCCCCCAAAATGTTTCAACTAGACCAACTCATTCAAGTATGCCCAGGTCTTTCTTGGTTTGAGCACTGCAAGTCCTGTGTCTGGGAATTCCCTCAGTTCCAGGCAAACCAAAACAGCACCTTAAAGTTATGTTGCAAACAACAGAAATTAACTTGGGTTAATTCAAGAGAAAAAAAGGGGGACAGGAGAATTTATTGGAAACATAGAGGGCAATTCACAGAACCAATGGAAGAGCTGCAGAATCAGACCCATGAAAATACAGCGATGCAAGCAACTCCCACAGATCTGGTAGCCAGAATTAATGGATGGTTACCATCATAGTTCTTCTGTCAGGATAAACCAGTTAGGACCCAGTATCAGCTCACTTAAGATTCAAATGCCAGGAACAGAATTTGATTGGACTAATTTGTGTTAGCTAGAAAAAGGTGAGGTACCTTAATTAACCAGAGGAGGAAGGAGCACCTAGATTAAAAATCCCACCACAAGATATCCAATGGCAGAAAAGTAGTTTCCAAAGGCCAAATCAGAATGCTGTTTCCAAAAGAAGGGGGAATGGATATAATGCTCTCATATCAACCGTGGCTTGAACATGCCAGGCTTTTAAGACCCCGTGGCATAGTCACTATTACTCATGCTATCTTTTTTTCTGACTGGGAAACTCATCCTTCAACACCTAGCTCAAGTATGACCTGTGTAACCTTACTCCATTTCCCCAAGTATAGTCAGTCAATCATTCCCTTTCTCTATACTCTCATAGTGCTTTGCAAATTATGTACCTGTATCATAGAACTTATCACATTGTACACTAAGCATATGCTTAGGTATCATTCTTGTCCACTAAAATGATCTTCCCTAGATCAGAGACAATATTTTCACATTTATAATCTTTGGTGCTTAACAATTGCCGCCTGGAACATAGAAAATGCTAAATAAATGTTTAATAAATCTGTTTTCCAAGTCACTAGGACATATGAAGAATCAAATACAAAGGAAAGATAGGAGCTACCACAGGTAAACATGTTAAGAAGGAAGGGAAATGTATAGGACATTTTCAGAAACACTGAAAAGATTTCAGTGTTTGTAAAAAATTTCAAAATAAAATTTGGTATGTAAACAAACTCCATAACCCAGAAAACATAACTGTTCAGAATGCTTAATTCCAAGTAAATACAGTCATGATTTATTTTACCATATTTAACTGGTGTTGGCTAAGCTGTGACAAAATTTTTCTTAATAGCAGAACTGCAAGAAAGGATAGCTATATCCTCCTTATACTTTTAATATTCCTTTACCTCCAGGATAAAGGAATAGAGACCTTGAAGTAAGAATACAGTCGTTCCTCAGTATCCATGGGGGGCTGGCTCCAGGAATCCCCTCGGACACCAAACTCTGTGGATGGTCAAGTCCTTCTGTAAAACGGCATAGCACAGTTAGCATTTCGAATCCACAGGTTCTGCATCCAAACCCTCAGATACCGGGGGACAACGGTATAGCCAAACCTTATGCTAACAAAACGAAAAATCAATTTAGGAGTGTTGTTATAAAGTGACTCCCAACGACTTTGAAGTTAGATTTTCTAGAAATACATTTTGTAATTCCTTTACTGGATACCAAAAAGTCAGGTTGTGAAGTATACGCTATCACTAATTAAAAAAAAAAAAATTTAAAAATGTTTAACCTGAAGCTAATAAAGCCTTTAAATCAAACTTCCAGTTTACAGAAAATCTGAAGGGTGGTGAGAAACAGGAGGAACAAATTAAGCAATACCACAAGGAAACACACAAATGCAGGAATTAGGACATTCTATTAGGCTGAACCATATAAAATCCCGATACTTTGCTGTTTTGAACCTCAAAAATGGCAATTTCATACAGTGTAATTTAATATAAGAAAATGACCTGATTTCTTCAACAAATTAATGGCATTTAAAACATGGGGAGGGGACAATAGCCAAAAGTTGGAAGCAACACAAGTATCCATCTATGGATGACTGGATAAACAAAATGTGGTACATACATACAATGGAATGTTATTCAGCCATACAAACTAGCCTTAATTACTAATACACTACTGCATGTGACTTATTCTCCCAACACTTTAACTGTCATAATAAAAAGTTTGGACTCAATTTGGAAAGTAGTAGAAAAGGCACTAAAAGATTAAAAGTTTCGGTTCAAAAATATACTTTAGTAAAATTACAGTGTCCGTGGTGGCTAGTATGAATATATCTATTCAAAGAATATTTTCATTCTTACTTTTTCCCGGCCATTGTACTAAGTAGCAACAGACAAAACATAATTAAATTATCATAATTACAATGAGAAAGATATACTCAGAGTTCTTCCAGGATCAAAGAATGGTACCTAACCCAGAGCTGAGTATTTAAAAGGGGAAGGAATTAGCCAGGCAACAGGAGGCAGGGAAGGATATTCCAGTCAGCAAGATTGCCCTGAGAATAGAAATAGCACTGGCGAGGAGGGGCGGGCAAGATTCCAGATTATGTATAAGCATATAAGAAGTTCAGTGTTTCTAGAGCTTAAGGGGGTGGGGGGTGGGGAGGGAAGATTGAATCTGGAGAAATAACCAGGCATCAGGCTCACTGAAAAAAAATCTCATCAATTGAAGGAAGACCACCACTTTGGAGACAATTTTTAAACTGCAAGGTGATAGGTAACAAAGTCTAAAGCAGGCTGGAGGCAGTGGAATAGAGAGGCAGGGCCACAATCCAGAGACAGCACAGAGATTCAAGCAACATGACTGGCATCTGACTGAATGTGGAAGATGAGAAAGGAGTCCAAGAAGCCTCTCAAGTTTCAAATTCAGGTCACAGTGAGGGTGATGATGCCATAAGCAGAAAAAAGAAAAAACAAAGGCAGAACATGGCTTTAAACACTTTGAGCTTGAGAAGCTAAAGAGATGCTCATGTGAATAATTTCCAGCAGATGATTAAAAGAGATTTAAGTCCCCCCACACTGAAATGATGATTAAAGCCAAGGGAGCTGCTGATGTGAGCAAAAAAAAGTCTACAGAGAAGACTGTCACAGACAGAATCCCAAATCATGCCTACACGCAATGGGTAGGAAGAAGAGTTGGAAAAGCTGACTAAAAAAGAGTAATCCAAGAGATAGAAGGACCAGCAGAGAATATATTACTTGTTAAAGTGAATTCAAGAAAAGAACATTACAGTGTATCTGCTGTATAACACAGAGATTCCCAAACTGAGGAAGAAAGAGAAATGCACCAGGATGGTCATAAGCACCTTTAAGACAAAGCATGTGGTTAAATAGAGCCCAGAGGCAGAATATGGGTGAATGGGCAATGTGTATACTTGCTCCGTTCGACTGTGTTTCTGTGTGTTCATTTACTGTTATTCGGGAGTGCTAATAAATATTAACGTGCTGGTAAAAATCAGTGTGAACCAATATAAGCTTTGCATTAACTAACATCATTCCACTAGTTACCATTCAAGTATGAGTTCATGTTACAGAAATATATTATAGCAGAACAGACTGTCAAAGGAAGGCTAGGCAACAGTATTGATGCCATGGAGTCAGCGCCAAAAGAAATGATTAATATCTTAGAATAATATTGTACCTTTCACTCCCAAATGTAGAGTTTTTTCAAGTACATCACCTAGTCTCTCTTCTCAAAAAGAATTTATTAAATTGTACGTACTGTTCACTAAATGACTAGCCCAAGACCCTTACCCTCGCTGGGTTTCTTGGCAGAGCCCACACTTTTAATAGCTATACACACACAGAATCTGTCGTATATTACAGCAATTTATCCCAAATAGGTGAAAGAAAATTCACTTAGGAAAGCATTAGAGAGGAGGAAAAGAACAGGGACTGACAGTGCCAAACTAGTCAGTCAAGAAAGGCCTTATGGAGAACTTCTGAAGGGTTTTTTTTCTGAACTAGAATGACATGGTGTGACAGAACTGTAATCTTGGTATTCCAGAGACACATGGAGTCTGAGTGAAGACAGAGTTTTTCAGAGCCCCACTCAACAGACAGCCAAAGAAGGCCACAGAGTAGAATACCATGGACAAAGGCAAGGAGAGGAAACTGTATGGTTACTCAACCATCTCAAGTACTTTACTGGCACAAAGGAGACATGAGGAAAAATGGTAGGTGAGGCAGCAAAGGTAGGGCCTTAGGTGGAATTATGTGTGGTGGCATGCCAAGCACTTTTATCCTGAAGGCAGGATAAAAGGAAAGGAAAGTAACACATGGAAAGAATTTAAGAAAGATCAATCCACAATATACACTGGGGAAAGAAGATGCTGAAGACAGGAAAACTAGGTACCTGTACGCTTGCGCAGGTGAGAGTAGTAAGGGTCTAAACTAGAGGCAGCAAGGTTGGTAACAAAGGTACAAATATGGGGGCTCTTCAGATGACTAATACAAAGGGTGAAAGAAGGGAAGAAAAAGGAGTCAAAGATAAAGCATTAAACTTGACAGTTAGTACCATTTACCAACAGAGGTTCCAGAAAGAACCAAATTTGGGAGGGCTAGTTGAATATGCAGGATAATTTATCCCTACCATTATAAACTAAAGCACAAAGTTCAAGTGTTAGGGCCAAGGATATGGGTTATCATTTTTCAGTAAACCTAACTAACTCGCTCTTGCTAGTAAGAAGGAAAACTTTGCAATAATAAAAAGGAAAAAAGGCAAATAAATGATAAACAGTATGTCAAAAAAATTTTATTAGCAAGGTTTTAAAATACAAAAACAGGGGTTTCTGTGATATAGTTAACATTTCTTCAATATTTTCCTCATTACCCAACTTTCAGACATGCTTCATACATGTGAAGTCTTAATATTCTCCTTAATGGAGTATAGCACAGCGAAAAAGCATTCTGGCTTTAGTGTCACAGCTCCGATACAAGGCCAGGCTCTGCCACTTCCTATTGGATGACTTAGGGCTAGTTAAGAGCTGTAGGCCTCAAGTTTCCTCAGCAGTAAATGGGGATAATAACAGTAGCTACTTGATAGGACTGTTGTGAAGACTATATAAATAAATCACGTAAAGTATTTAGCACTGGTACACTGTAAACAATGAATGTTAAGATTTTTAAAACAATTATTATTAGCTACTTTTACTCACATCTTTGAGATACAAAGGAGCAAGAAAAAGAAAAGTTGACCTGGCTGGAAGTTCCTGAGTGTGTGACGTCCAAGGATTCATTAAACAGAACATTTCTGTTTTGTGCACTTTTCTGTGAGTTTATTTGAAAAGTTTTAAATATTTTTTTAAAAAAAGAAAAAAAAAAACCATAATGCCTTACATGGAAGGGTCTGGTATTATTTTATTATTTTTTATTTCAAAATATTAAGGGGGTACAAATGTTTTTGTCACACGGACAGCTTTATAATGCTTTAGTCAGGGCTGTAAGTGTGCCTATCACCTGAATATTCTTCATTGTATCTGTTAGGCAGGTGTTTACCCCTCCCCTCCACCTCCCTCCCTGCTTCCTTATTTCCAATTTTTACTTCTTTGGGTCTCAGACCAAATAAAAATAATTAAGAGTTTCCTTTTTACCATGTACTTCTTAATTTTAGCTACAAAATCCATTCCCATACCCAGCCTCCAAATTGCTGTCAGGATAATTACTCCCTCCTCTACCTCCATCTATAAACCTCAGGATAACCTATATATCCCCTCTCTCTTCAGTGAGCTTTAGACAGAGAAGAGGAGGATCATCAAATCCTCATTCCAGGTTGTAGCCATCGCTAGTCTCAATTTTTTGTTAAAAAAATTCCTCCTTGCAGACCAGATAACAGCACTATTTCTCCACAACCAATGCTAAATATTACTGCCCTATCACCCTTTTCCATTGCTCTAATCATGTTACACCTTCTCCTTGCTTGGGAATAAATTCCTTCAGATCTCCCTATCAAGAAAAAGCTTTCAAGCAACTCTGCGCCACAAGACATTCTCAGACAAACAAGGGCCATCTGGAAGTCTCATCTTTTCACTTCCTAATCTAATCACTGCTCCCATCTTTATTCACTAATTCATGTGCCCCTTTCAAGTTTGGTACATACTTTCTGTAAGATTCACCAACCTCATTTTTTTCCTCTTCTAAAACCTCTTGAAATGTCTCTTCTAAGAGGTCACTCTTGACTGACATGCAATAATTTTCTTCCTTGACCCTCTCCATAATCACAATTCCCTGACACATAACTCTACACTTTTATTTTCTTTACAAAATATGTATTTTATTCTTGCACCTAGCATCTCATTTGGATATTAGCTGGTTATATAATTATAACATATTTTATCTTTTGTCTATCCTGTATGTGAAAAGATAGGAATCATACCTTATCAAAGTTCATCTCACTGTTTTGGAACAGCCTGACAATTACAACTACTTAGTTACAGAGCTAAGTTGTGCTGCATTTCTAATGTAATAACAGAGTCTAACGGAAAAGACTAAATTAGACATGTCATCTAGCCTTAGTTATGCCTAAATCCACAAAAAAGGCCCTTGATCAGATCTGACCCCAGCTTACCCTTCAGTCACATCTCTAGCACTCCCTTTCTCTCTGGCAGCCTCAGCAATCCTAAGACATTCTCTCAGGACTCTTCAATTATGGTTCCCTCCAGTCTGGAATACCCCTTCCTTCCCCACACACTTCTCCTGCCCTTTGCCTGGCCAACTTTCTTTCATCCTTCAGAATCTGCTCACTCCTATTCATCCATTAAGAATCAACCAGAACATCTCCCCTGTCCAGCTCCAAGTATGGTGGTTTCATGCATTTTCAGAATACCTATACCATAGCACTTATTGATGTACTGTACTGTAAAAGTACTCCCATTGTAAACCCCTTGAGGTACAGACTGCATATTATTGTGCAGTCTGTATCTCCCAAACCTAACATTGTTAGACACTCAATAGACACTCAGTGAAAATGCTCATACCTACCTTGTGACTTGTGCAGGCTACATAAGCACTCTGAGGTTCCACATCTAAAGTACTTTCCTCATGTGAAATGGGGATAATGCCATACCTAGCTCATAAAGTTGTTATATAGATTAAATGAGGTATCATGAAACTCTTAGTATGGTGTCTGCCACATAGAAGGACCATTTGAATGACTGCTATTTCATGCCTTAGTTACCTTTATGTATACTGGGAAACGTAACACTGTGACCAATATCAGGATGAATGCTTTAGCAACCATGCTGTCTTTCTCAGGCATATCTGCAAGGCACTGGTTACATTCTGATGATCATCAGCAAATATCTGTTGTGTACCTATTATGTGCAGAGGTCCTTACTAAGGGCTGTGATAACTGAGCTTCCAGAATACAATAATAGAAGCAAACAATGAGACAAAAACCTGTGCCAATATCTAAGAATAGTATTAGTTTTTCTGCATAAACAGTATTTTGCAAACTACAATAAGTTTTTACTTATAACAGTAACTTTTCAAGAAAAAGTTCAAAATAGAAAAAGTTCAAAATAAATTCTTGTCATCAAGTAGACCGGTAACAGGAGGCAGTTCCAAAATTTCTTGTTCCTATTCTCAAGTTTCACTTTTGCTTAGAAGTACTTCTCACAAAGGGTATTTAACCATGATCAGGAAAGAGACAGATGACCTTTATTTGTCTCATGGCAATTCCCTAGGTTTTTTCCAATTAGTATTTAATTTTGTAGCTCTGACAAACAGCCTGTGTTTGTTTCTCTATAAAATAGAAGGCTGAATGGTATATTTACCCTACAATCTTCCCTAAGACAGGATAAATTACACATTTCTTAATCACAGTGGCTCCTTAGCAAAAATTACAGAACTGCAAGTCATGTCACCTAGTATTAGAAAAGAAAGCTGTGGCCTTAAAACCATTTTCTCCCTAACAAATCCAAAGGTCACAGTCCCAGTGAAGTTTGTGCATTATACTTCATTGCTTTTAGTAGCTGCAGAGAGACCTCTAGCGCTGCCTCAATAAGCCGAGTTTGCAAATAGTACCTGCTAATGTCACCTTAATAAGACAATGGCAACACGCTGAGTAGCAACGAACTGAGTGACCACGATGAATGTTTACAGTTTTGCAACCACTTGGAAATCCTACCAGCTTGGAGCAAGAGGATATACGAGGACGTATGAACCTATGCATGCAATTTATTTCAGTAAAACATGTCAAAGAAATTATCATCCTGTGCACACCCCCACTCCAAGAAAGGCTAAGAAAACAGGTCCTATCCGCGGGGATCGCAACAACCTCTTTTCCGAAGCCTCTACACAATAGATGGCAAACTATTGTCCACCTTCGGCTCGCTCCAAATGCCAGCAGTAGCAATAGTATGAGCTGGAAGAGCTCAGCGCGACTAGTCCAAAGGACAGCACTGGAATATAAGAAAATGGTCCTGGCGCATCCTACCCTCCCCCATCCATCACCCTCAAACAAGTCAGTTACCCGGCTGGTCCCCACCCCCCTCTGCGGGCCGCCACCGCCCGCCTGGGCCCGGCTCGAAGAAGGTAGGAGCTGGGACCCGCAGAGCCGAGGCTCCATGTGCGGCAGCGCGGGAGGCACTGAGGGGGCTGCCCCGGGCGGAAGGGTGCACCGGCAGCGGGCGCAAGCCGCCACCGCCCCCTCGGAAGGGCGGTCGGCGGGCCGGGGCGGCAGCATCCCCGCTCGTCCGCGCGGCCCCGGCCCGCGGACCCCGCCTCAGCTCCACATCCCTTCCTCGCCGACACCAGGCCGCGCCCGCGTGACGGGGCCGAAACCCCGGCATTTCCAGGTCCCGGCGCCGGCAGCTCCGAAGGGTGGCTGCAGCCCAGCCCGCGACCCGCTGCCCGCTGCCCGCTCCGCCCAACCCGGGCCCACGGTGACGGGAGGCGGCGGCCAACTCCGACCGACCACAAGCCGGCGAGAACAAGCCCAGCGCCGGCCCCCCGCCCCTCCCTGCCGCTGCCCGGCCGGCGCGGCCGGGCGGGCCCAGACCGCGGAAGCGCACTCACTTCCACATCGCGGCCCTTGTTCTTGAAGCTCTTGATACGGTGGTTCTCCAAGCTGGGGTTCTCGGCCATGGCTGCGCGCGGCTCCGGCGGCGGCTACTCCTGCGGCTGCGGCGGCGGCGAGTCTTGGCGCGGGAGGGGGAGGGGGAGAGCGGCAAGAGAAGGGAGGCGGGGGGAGGAGAGCACGTTCCGTGACGCCTCCGAGCGCGAGGTGGCAGCAGCGCCGGGGGAGGCGCGGGCCGACGGCTGGGACGGGCGGGGCGGGAACGGTGCTGAGGAGCGGCGCGCGCCCGCGGAGGCTGAGGACACGTGACCGGGGGCGGTGGCCGGCTTGGGCGCTCGCCGGGCGGGACGTGCCGGGTTGTTTCTCGGGATGACGCTGCCCTGCTCCTCACAAGGCTTCTCCACAACCTTTCGGTATTGCAAGTCTGGCGCCAGAAAGGGAGCCGGAATTTGTGGCTTTTACTGCCTCCCAGGCGCGGGGCAGCGGTCCGCAACTACAGTTCCCAGAATGCTAGGCTCCGGCCGGAGTAAGTCTCCATGCTGAGAGAGAGCGAGGAGAACGCCGGGATCCCTGAGCGCGCGCGGCTCTCTGCGCGGCGTGCTTTGAGCTCCGGCTCGAAGCCCCGCCCCCAAGGCCGCCTCTGGGCGGGGAAAGGGAGGAGCTTCCCTAGAGATGGCATCTTGCGCCCTATCAGGAGGGAGAGGGCGGGGCTTCCTGGGAGCGCACTTTGCTCCCTGTAGCTAGAAAATTGAAAAAAGAGCCACCGCGCGTGCTTTGCTCTCTTATTTCATGTCTCCTATAGCAGCCACCCTCATTTGTTGTTCCCTCGTTCTGCTTTAGTTTTATAAATAGCACTTATTTCCACCTGACTTGTACATAAGTATGTATGTGATATGCGTGTTTATGTGTGTGTTACCTAGCTTCCCACACTGGAATTAAGCTCAATGAAAGAAGAAACTTTGGTTGGTTTACCGCTGAATCTCTCGTGTCAAACAGTGCCTGGCACATCGTAGGTACTCAATAAATACTTGTTGAACAAATAAGCACTCTAGCGTCGCCCGGTTTCGTCATGATCCTTCCAAGCCCCGTTCTGCAACCTTAACTCTGGTAGCTCCTGTATTTCTGTGCCTCCAACACCTCTTGTTCCACCATCACGCATAATCTTAGCAGGCATCAGTCAAGTCCGGTCCGCAGACTCTCCAACCTAGCATCTCCCCTCAAGCTCATGGAAGGAATGACAGAGGGAAATTTGGATGGATTGCACTAACAGAGCGCTGCTTTCTGTAGCAGGTGGGCTTCATTTGATTATATGGGAAATAATTCATTTTCAGAATCGATGGTACATATGAGCAAATATGTAATGTTATAGTACATATAATTCAAATGAACTGAGGTCAAGGGTTGGTAAAATATACCACGGAGAGATCTGTTAAAGAAGACAACATTGTGGGACCTGGTGGCTCACGCCTATAATCCCAGCACTTCGGAAGGCCAAAGAAAGAGGACTACTTGAGGCTAGGAGTTAAAGACCAGCCTGGGCAACATAGTGAGATCCCGTCTCTACAAAAAAATAAGAAAAATTAGCTGGACATGGAGGCACATGCCTGTAGTCCCAGCTACTTGAGAAGCTGAGACAGGAAGATTGCTTGAGCCTAGGCATTTCAAGGCTGCTGTCAGCTATCATTATGCCACTGCACTCAGCTGGGGCCATGGAGCAAGACCCTGTGTCTAAAAAAAAATAATAATAAAATCTTCAAGGCAAAAGGGCCTTAAAGAGCCCAAGGCCCAGGAGTCAGGAATTCAGAGCCTGTGGTGGCCAGGCTATGTCCAAGGGTGTTCATCTTGTGAGTGGTAGGATATGGCCTGTTAATAAACACAGGCTTCAGACCATTGTGTAGTATTGGACTGTGGCCGGTGTTGCCAGAAGACCCAATTATTCAAGGACAAACAAAAAGCTGGATTCTTTTTATTTTTAAATGTTAATTCACATTTTTTAATGGACTCCAGTGGTTCCGTCACTTCAGAACATCAGGCCCTCAGTTTGCAACTGCTGGTCTTAGTCTAATCACTCATGTGAAGGGAAAAAAACACATACACACATCACCTATGACTTAGGATGACTACATTGGCTCAACTCTGGTTCTTAAAGAGATGGAAGTTGTGTTTGCTACTCTCCTTGATTGACTGGGAGAGAAATTTTCAGACTGTTGATCAGTCTCTATCATAATTTTGCAAGTATTCTCTTTTCAGGTTACTTTATTCCCATATACCACCTCCCTTCACCCTGCTTGCTATCATCAAACGTATAAGTATTTCATCACTTGTTTTAGGGTTTTAGACATTTTTTGCGTGCACTTACTATGTGTCATTCATTGCACTAACACTAGGATACATTTGTAAACAGCCTGGGTCCTACCTCCACACAGCTTCGTGTCTATCAGAGAAGACAGACAATAAAACAAGTAATCACACAAAAAGTCTAGTGAGTGTTAATTTAAAAAGGTGAAAAGGTGAAAGAAGCCCATGGCTCACAAGAGGGAGGCCTTTATAACCTGCTGATTCCTAAGACTCCTGACATTTGAGGGGCTCTAGGCAAGACTGCAAATGGAGGTCTACATATCATATGTCTAAATATTTAAAAGTTATAAATCAACCTTATAAACATAAATAAAATATATTCCAACATTGACAAATGCACCTCTTTAACAACCTGGAAGTCTGGGCTCGAATTTAAATGTCCTGACTTCTTGGAGTTCAGATCCAGAATGTGACAGCACAAGCAGGGCTGGATGTCAGCCCACAGCCCACTGTTTGGTCCCCTTCTCTTACATGTCCCGGCTCCATCCCACAATGAAACATCCCTTAAGAACACATGTGCATACTCTTACCCACAATGTTTAAGTCTTGCCCACTCACTCTTAAAGTGTTAGCTACATTCCCCTACCCACCTCAAGAGGTGCCCCCTGGCCATCACTCAGGCTTAGGGATGTGCAAAGCAGTGGCATGATGTGCTCCTGGGAGGCTAGACCCAGGCAAGAGGCCTGGCAGAAGACCCTGGGAGCAGGCGTGGCCATTTGAGCAGTGAATCCCAGGGCCCTGATACTCAGAAATTGGTCTAGAGCCACGGGTTCCAGTGTCGAGACCACTTGGCCCCATGGGGAGGGATGCTGCAAAAGAGAACTAGAATGAGTTCTTCTAAGGGAGCTAAAGAACTGGGTCCAGAGCAGGCCCTCTCTTGCCTGGGTCTAACTTAGTCATTTTTACTCTTTGCCATTATCCCTGGTAACTTCAGCATCCACACATCTGGCAGCCTGACTCTAGAGTCTCTCCACATCTTTAACTTTACCAGGTTTCTACCACTTATAACCCCCACCAGGCCGTGGAGTCTTTAATCTCTGGGAAATGACCATCTCTTCAGACTCAAATTTTGTACTTCTCATTGTTAGCAACTATCTCCTCTTTTGCCTCACTCTAATCGTCACCCTTGCCCTGAAGCTTCTCTCTGCACAACTCTTCTTTTAAAGGGATTTATTTTCCAAATATATTCTGCATGTTCACCACACACCAGGCACCTGTATGAAAGGGCAGGGGGTTTGGGGAAAGGAGAGGAGCCAGACAGAAACAGGAAGGAAAGACCCTCAAATCTTTCTTCGTCCCCGGACTTGCTGTCCACCTTCCCAAGGCGTCAGGAGTCGCGCCAGCAGTCAAGCAGCAAGATGCAGCAGGCAACGCAAACACAACAGATCTGAAAGGACCTCATTACTTCCCCCTGCGTCACCTCCTCTCTGCAAACCCCCGACTCTGTTAGTGGCATAACCATTCTTCTAGAGACACCACTCAGAGCTAAGAGCCATCTTTACTTCCTGTCTCTGCCTCAACGCCCTCGCCCAGTCACCATGTTAATTCACCACTCATTGTTTCTGGAATCTGTCTCTTCTTCCCATGCCACCAACAAGACCACCTTCATACCTCCTAAGTGATCCCCTTGCCTCTTCCAGCCTCTCCATCACCATCTGACTCACTTCTCCAGATTTTCCTGACTTTACCTCTGCTCCCAATCAGTACCCTCTCCCTCTCTGCCATTGTCTGTCAAATCATTGCCAAACTCAGGCTGGTAGCTAAGATCACCTGTGATATAGCCACAGTGCAGTATACTTTTCTTATTTCTCGCTCCCCTGCGCATAGCTCATGCTTCAGCTAACATGTTCTGCTCACCCCTTTTCCAAATATGTCTTAACCTTTCCAGTTTTCATATCTTTGCTATTTGATTTAACTAGAAGCCCCTTCCCCTATCTCTGCCTCTCAACATCAGTCCCACTTTTAGTACTTAGCCTACCTATTACTCCATGGTCATGGCGTGGTCATCTTCTCCATGAAGCTTTCCCAGCATGGTACTGTGAAGGGAACTCTAGAATTTGAAAACTCAGGCTCCAGGGCTAGCTTCCTATCAGAGCAAGCCCAGGCAAATCACTCATCTTCCCTGAATCCTCTTCTCCTCTGTAAATGAGGTATCTGAATCACTGGGATTTTGTGAGACTCGCATTCTAAAATGCACGTGGAAGTGCTTTGACATTGCTGTATTATTATTAGTTGTTACTATCCTTCCAGTCAGAAATGGTATCTTTATTTCTGAACCTCAGAAGAACTTTGCTTACAATGTGGTATAGCTACAATTTATGTAGAATCTTTTTTCCCTCTCACTCACCTGTTGCTATGGTCTGAAATTATGTGTCCCTCCGAAATTCATATGCTGGAACCTAATACCCAATGTGATAGTATTAAGAGGTAGAGCCTTTGGGGAAGTAATTAAATCATGAGGCTCTGCCCTCATGAATGGATTAGTGTTCTTATGAAAGAAGTTGGGGCCGGGCGCGGTGGCTCACGCCTGTAATCCTAGCACTCTGGGAGGCCGAGGCGGGTGGATCGCTCGAGGTCAGGAGTTCGAGACCAGCCTGAGCAAGAGCGAGACCCCCGTCTCTACTAAAAATAGAAAGAAATTATATGGACAACTAAAATATATATAGAAAAAATTAGCCGGGCATGGTGGCACATGCTTGTAGTCCCAGCTACTCGGGAGGCTGAGGCAGTAGGATTGCTTAAGCCCAGGAGTCTGAGGTTGCTGTGAGCTAGGCTGACGCCACGGCACTCACTTTAGCCCGGGCAACAAAGCGACACTCTGTCTCAAAAAAAAAAAAAAAAAAAAAAAAAGAAGTTGGAATGGACCTGCAACTATAGTCCCAGCTACTCAGAAAGCGGAGATGGGAAGATCTCTTAGCCCAGAAGTTCAAGGCTCTAGTATGCTCTGATCACACCTATAAACAACTACTGCACTCCAGCCCGGGCAACATAGTGAGACCCGAAAATAAGAAGTTGAAGGGAGTGCCCTAGTGTCTATTGCCCTTCCATCTCTTCTGTCATGTGAGGACACAGCAACAAGGTGCCATCTTGGAAGCAGAAAGCAGCCCTCACCAGACACTGAATCCACTGGTGCCTTGATCTTGGACTTCCCAGCCTCCAGAACTATAAAAAATAAGTTTCTGTTGTTTATAAATTATCCAGTCTCAGGTATTTTGTTCTAGCAGCACTGACAAACTAAGACAGCTTTAAAGCCTTAAAATGCCGTGTATACATGTTTGTGTTCCCCAGCCTAAAACAACTGGGTCCCAATGCATGCTTGCCAAATGAACAAATGAATTAATGAGTGAATGAATAAACTCCTTCCTTCCCTCATGTTCACCCTAAGACTATTTCACTATCCTCTAAGAGTATCTGAAGCAAGAAGCAAATACAGAAAATCAAAGAAGATGACATTCAGACACTCAAACGCATCAACCCAACTACCTAGCAGTGGTCTTACTTCAGTGACAAAGAAATCTAAAAAAATAACAGCTTCCATTTACTGAATACCTACTATGTGTCAGGCATTTATATGCATCATCTTTACTCTCCTGGGAGCTCTGCATGGTTGGACTTGTCATCTCCCTCTCTCTGTGGGACAGGTGGTACTCAGGGCCTTGGTTCTGAGGCCTGGTGAGGGTATATAGTGCCAGCAGGAAAAATAGAAGCAACAAGAGCACAGAAAGACAAATGGTTTCTGGTGTAGCCAATGTCTGAGACAGTGGTGATGAAGACCTCCATCCTCTCCCAAAACCAAATATAGTCCCTGGACTCTAGGGAAGCACAGTCTCCTCTCCAATGCAAGTCCCTCTCCAGGGAGCATCAGTCATGGAAATGGCTCTCGCAAAATAATTGAGATAATAAATAATTATCTCAGATAAGAAATAATTCACATTAAGGCATGAATGACCTCATTAAACCAAGTGAACTCCAGTGGATGGAATGTCTAGAGTATCTAACCTATTGTTAACATCCATCATCCCCTCCCCACACCAGAAAAAAAAAGCAGCCCCTTGGCATCCAAAAGCCAATCTCTCCTGGGAGTTATTTTGGTAAAACTATACTTAAAGGAAAGTGACCTCTTCCATAAAATGTTTGTTATAATAAAAATGAGGAGCACATTTCTTTCTTGCGTAAAAAAGTCATTATGGTAAAGATGGGGATTATGGTTATAAAATCATTATCATTATCATCGTTGACAACTATTGAGTGTGCACATGTGCCAAGAACTATGCTAAGCCTTTACTTGGATTACTTTATTTAATTCTCACAATGATATTATCAGATAGAAACTTTTTTGGTTTTTTTTTTCAGATGGGGACTCACTCTGTCGCCCAGGCTGGAGTTCAGTGGCGTCATCATAGATCACTACAACCTCAAATCCTGGGTTCCAGTGATCCTCCTGCCTCAGCCTCCTGAGTAGCTGGGACTACAGGCATGCACCACCATGCCTGACTAAGTTTTGTACCTTTTGTAGAGATGGGGATCTTGCTTTGTTGCTCAGACTGGTCTTGAACTTCTGACCTTAAGTGATCCTCCTGCTTCAGTGTCTGAAGGGGCTAGGATTATAGGCATGAGCCACTGTGCCTATCGAAACTGTTTTTATCCCCATTTTATAGAGAAAGAAACTGAGGCCCAAAAGTGCTAAGTAACTCTTGCATGGTCAGGAGAAGATAGTGGCCAGGTAACTTGATCGTAGGGCCCACATTTGTCATTTGTTTTCCTAAAGGTAGCACACAGAGAGATGAAGCCAGGAAAACTTCTAGAACCTGGTTGTAGGAGACATACTCTGTTTATCAATATGGAGCATTAAAGACTTCAGTTTGCAAATGTTTAGCTCTAAAGTCCTTCCTAGAAAATAAGGTAATGGGAGGCAGGAGACACTACCTGAAAGTAGAAATCATAAAGGTTGATGAATTAGTTTGATTGTAAACATAGTCCTCTGTCCCTACTATTTGGGGAATTTATGATTCCCTAGATTGGAAAATGCCTACAGAACTGAGACATCTTGCAGTAACAATACAGTTCTGGGCACATTTTTTTTCCCTTTTTTCAAATTGCTTTGGCCCTTATAATCAACATTGCCAATATATTAATACTAAGTACTCCCTAAGTAAGATGGCCAATAGAAGTTTTGGCCATCAAAAGAAGTTTTTCCTACCTAAAATTTATAAGTCTTTTAACTTTGAGGTCTATTTCCCTTGAAATACTGAATTTTAAGTGACCACACAGCATGATGTCCTGTAGTTGTGCTGTTCAATACAGCAGCCACAAGCCACATATGAGTATTTAAATTTTAATTTCAACAAATTAAATAAAAATAAAAATTGAGTTTTTCAGTCACACTTGTTTCATTTCAAGCGCTCAGTAGCCACCATATTGTGGTTACCATATTGGCAGCAGAGATATAGAACATTATCACAAAAGTTCTATGCTGCCCCAGGAAGAACACAGGTTCAATAACAGACCTTCACCTTTCCAATTCCCACCTTCATCTTTTACTAGACTTGTGACCGTGGGAAGTTTCTTAAACTTTTGAAGTTTCAGTTATTTAAACTGTAAAATAGAAATACAAACACCCACACCGGTAAGGAAGTCAATATAATGTCCAATACACTTTAAATTTTTAATAAAACTATGATTATTAATACTTGAAGATCAAAAATTCCCTTTTTGATCCAAAAAAGCTTTTGAGATTCAAATTAGATATCAATATCTTCTCCATACCCTGAGTACCCAATCAACTTTTCTGGCTATCAAAAAAATTAAATTAAAAAGTCATAGAATACTTACATATGTTTGTTCCTTCATTTATGACATCGAACTTCTACAGGAGAAAAACAACTTGAATTGCCCCAGAGAAACCTTTGACTCAGGTAGCTGTTTAAACCCATAAAATTGTCCCAGAAGATTTCTAATTCCCAAACCGTCCCTGACATTTAATTCAGGAACATATTCAGCAAATGTTTGTGTTTGTACGAGAAGAGTCTTTGCTATCTAAGCTTTTTGCAGGCAAAATTCACATCCCAGTCACCCCTCCACTTTAGCTTGAAAATAGAACCCGCAAAAGTTACACATCCCAGCACTTTCAAAAGTATCTCAACTTATCTAAGCGTCTCTCCAGCCCCACCCGCTTGCCCCCCATTCAGATCACCGTAGCTTGTGCAATAGCCTCCAAAGCCGGGAGATAGAGCTGTGGATAATGTGCTCACTGCGCTTAATCCCTGCCGCCCTCACAGAGGGGCACATTACGGTTAGGAATGTGCGTAACCAGAGCCAAGATAAGTCCAGACTCATTGAACAATTGTTTTATCAGCCACAACTACACAAAACAACTAAAATAAAAATAACCAGGACAAGCTATGAGTAACGTACAATGCATAAGGATATGAAGTTCAAATAATTGCTAATGTCACACTTGGACAGTCCAGTTTTTTCAAGTTTCTCAAAAAAGAAAACAGAAGCAAGATTATGCAATGAGATGATACAAAAAGAGGACAATACTCCATCCTTACCGTTCACTGCCAGACTGCAAAATATACTAATTAAAGAAATCTTTAGTTTGTCCCCTCCCTAAACCTTAAGTTGAGCTTTATGTAGGTTTTCTTTCATACAAAAAGGCCGAGCACGGTGGCTCATGCCTGTAATCCTAGCACTCTGGGGGGCCAAGGCAGGAGGATCACTTGAGGTCAGGAGTTCAAGACCAGCTTGAGCAAGAGCAAGTCCCTGTCTCTACAAAAAATACAAAAGTTAGCCAGGTGTCATGCTGGGCGCCTATAGTCCCAGCTACTTGGGAAGCTGAGGCAGGAAGATTGCTTGAGCCCAGGAGTTTGAAGTTACAGTGAGCTACGATGACGCCACTGCACTCTACCTAGGGCAGCAGAGCAAGACTCTGTCTCAACGAGAAAAAAAAAGGTACAAACATAGGGAGTTATTGCTCTTGGAAGGCTACAGCTCAGTAGCTGACGGAAACACACTGGGGCAGGTGAAAACACGTAAGTAGAATGACAGAAGAGTTCTTCTGATGCACAACATGAGCAAATACAGTTCTAGTCACTCTTTCACTGTCAAGCGAAAAATCTGAACCAAGCCAACCCCTGCCATTTAAATGGCCATATTGTGGGAAAAAAGTCTTTATTAGTGATCATTTGTTTACCGTAGAAATGATAATAATAGCTAACATTAACTGAGCATTAATATGTTCTAAGCAATTCACATGTATTAACAACAACCCTATGTGGCAGGTGGAGAATGTCATCTGCCATTTTACAGATGAGTCAATTAAGGCACAGAGAGGTTAAACAATTTGTCCAAGGTCACACAGCTAATAAATGTGAGAGCCAGAATCTAAACCTAGCAATCTGGCTCCATTTTATACTCTTATCTCTGTTAGCAGTTGCAACAAAGATGGACTTACGTGAACACTGATTCCTTACTACCCACAAACCTGTGACTATAGACCAAGACCAACATCTTATCGCTTACAGTTGTTTGTAGAAACCAGTTAAATGAGGAATCCTAAACATTTGATTGGAGCCTGTTACTGTCATCAAACCTATCTCCTTGGTTTTCAAAATTCCCAGTGGGGAGAGTATCTCAGCTATCAGTAATTTTGAAAAGTCAAGAGGTGAATCCTGGTGACATTATTTTAGCTCTGAATCATACCATACTTGAAGTTGGAACCATCATGAACTTTTCTCTCTCTTTTTAAGTTATGTGAATGAAAAATTTCCCTTTGAAAACACATGTGAATGAATAAGTTCCCCTATTAAAACCCCCATTTGAGTTTCAACAGAAAGACTCACCACAGATACACCCTCTTCTCCAGCCACTGCCATCTCCGCCTGCCACAGTGATTGTCGCCAGGGTGGGGACCATGACCTTAGCCAGTCTGTTCAGAGTGAATCTCAGGGCTGTAGTAGGTGTTGCCAGAAAAGCAGCTCTCTTTCTGTTGGATTTGCACCTGGGAATACAGGAGTCTGGAGATACTGTATCTAAGCCTGCTGGAACCCACTGCACAGAGCCGGGTGACAACCCAACCAAGGGAAAGGCAAACCAGGGAAGGGAAATTGAACCCTGGGACATCACTTGAGTCCTGAACCTTTGCAGTGCCTCAAGTCAATAAATCTCACTTTTTGCTTTAAAACATCAGTGTCCTTAGTGATTTATTAGTGAAAAAGTTCAAATACATCTCTTTGATATTTCTCAAGTTCATCTTCTCTCTTCCACCATGCCTTGGTTCAAGCTGATATCCCTTCTTTACAGGATGCTCCAGGTATTCATTCCTGCCTTACAATGACCCTATATGTAGTGGGGTAAAACAACAATTTATTCTTTCTCCCAGGTTGGCAATCTGGGTGATTGTCCAGATTTATTAGCCAGCTTTACCACAGTAACAAATGACTTCCTAAATCCCAGGGGCTTGTAGCAACCAATGCTGCTCACTCTGCCATCACATGTCCGCTGTCACATCAGTGAAGGCTCTGCTTCTGCTCCACGTATTTTCACATCTGGGACCAAGGCTGCAGGAGGAGCCTCTATTCCAGCAAGATGTGTCATCCCTATGGCAGGATGAAAAGAGCAAGAAAGCAGGTGGAAACATCCACAACGGACCTTTAAAGCCTCAGTTCAAATATGGCGTATTACGTCCTTTGACATCCCATTGACCAAAGCAAATCCCTGGCCTGGAGGGCTCCCCATAGTGGTCAGGATCGATTAGGCTGGCACCCAAGGCCCTTTACCAGAGGTTAAGTAAGATAAGGAGATATGCACACAAACACACAGAGACAGGGAGGGACAGAGAAGGAGAATTTATATTTATAGACACACACACACTGACGGTGTGTGTATATCACTCTTGAAGCAACTTCACTTCTATGTGGAAGGTTGAGGGTCAGTCCCAACCTGAGATGTGGAACCAGGCCTTTTGTAATCAGAGATAATTCAGGAAGCCACACTCCAGGCAATGAAGTCAGACTTCTGTTGAGCCTATTCTGATTATAGGCCTTAGTTCAACTGTGATCCAGCCATTGGCCCCATCCGTAGAGTCACAGTAGCTCTGCTGGGCTTCCTCGGCACCAACTGCCCACCTGCTAGGGTTGCTGCCAATCGGTGGTTGGCCCCTTGCTGTCTTCATACAGCCTTGGTCACACAGGCTTCTTCTCAAGGCCAACTCCTGGGTTTGCCCCAAGTACAGCCCCACCCATGAGCATCTCCACATACACAGCAATTCTGCAGGCTGAGAATTACCCCATTTTGCAGATGTGCAAACTGAGCAGCAAAGAATTTAAGTGACTTGCTCAGAGTCAGACAATCAATTGTAGATCCGTGTCTGAACCCAGGGCTGTCTGGCTCCAATGTCCTTGCTGTCAACGAGAGCAGAACAAAAACCCAAAACAAAGAACCAAAGAAGATAGAATGGGCTTAAAATTTACCAGATGGGTAAATAACTTCTTGGCCGTGTAGTAATTGAAAACCATTACAAGGTTCCAAGGAGAAATGTAATTTCTGTCCTTGGCTATCTTGAAAAGATAAAATAAAGCAGTTCTTTCAGCACTTGGCTGAGGATGTGGGGGCATTTTTAAGTGTCTCAATGAATGAACACAAGCTATGCTGCTGAGTTCTGGATGCCCAACCCTTTAAATGGAGCCTGAGGAGATCTTCATTCAACAGCACACATTTGCTGAGGACCTGGACCCTGCCCCGAGAAAGGGGGTCCCCGGCCAAGAAGTTGGATAAACAGATATTTTTGCCACAGTGTGGTAAGTGCTATTATGGAACTATGAACACAGGGCCGTGGAAGCGCTGGTGGGGGAGAGGGGCAGGCGGAGTAGATAGTAGAAAAACCCCTGACTGAGGTCATCTCTGTGTTCCAGGACAGTGCAGTCACTCATGTTCAAAACGAGGACCCTGAGTCATGAGCAAAGAGCTGAAGTGTGTTCAGTATGCACCATTTAACCAGGCAGGGGGTGGGGGATGTTTTGGAAATATTTCCTTCCAAAATGGTTTACAGGCAAACACTTTAGCAATTCTGAATGTAAATTTCAGGGTTTCATATGTTTATTTTTAAGTTTGGTGTATGGAGCACTTCACATGGCTTAATGTAGGTTACTTCTTCACGTAACATAGTAATTAAGTAATTTGCATACTTTATCTCATTAAAGCTTACAATAATCCCTGTGAGGTAGAAAGTTTCATTTTCCCACTTAAAAAATTTTTAGCCCCCTTCCTCCTGGTCACCGCCCCCAACACACACACACACACACACACACACACACACACTTTAGGTGCAGAAATTGATCAGAGAGGTTAAACAATTTGTCCAGAGTCTCCCAGTTCTTAATTGGCATAGTTGGAATCAGACCCTCCCTGCCATGAGGCCAAGGTGCCTTCTGGGAAAGTCACTCCCAGCAAACACATTACTTCCAGGGAGAGGTGGTTATCGCTTACTATCCTGGATCCAAAAGAGAATAGGTGTCCCTGTGTTTACAGCTGAGCATTGACAGTGGTAATGAGGGTTGAATGATCATCAGTAGAAAAGAGAACCTTATTTTTTAAAAAAAGGGATAATGTAAAATGCTCTATATCCTCTTACATATTTCTGTAACAAAGTACTTGTTAAGGGATTCAGTTTTAAGGAGAAGAGTTTTGCCACTCTGATCATCCGTTTGGACTGTATTTTCTATAGCTTGGGCAGATTTACAGATGTGCTGCAAAGTGGAAATAGCTGAACAACGTTGAATCCAGACCCTTGCCACTCAGAGAGTTACCCATCCTCTGGGTGCTTGTTCGAAATGCAGATTCTTCAGCCCCTCCCCAAGAATCAGAATCAGAATCTTCATTTTAACAGCATCCCTGGGTGAGTTGTATGCACATTAAATCTGAGAAGCTTGCTGCTCTATATAGACACCTTTCCCCGGCATTGTCCCTCCCAGTTATGAGTCTTCGAAAATCAGACACGTAAGCCGGTCATGTTGTGGGCTGCAAAAGACAAATTTTATATCAAAGCAACATTTGCAGTCTTTTAAACTGGGTTTGTTTTAACTTTAACTTAATCTAACAGCTCCTCTTGAATAGATTTTTAAGGGGGATCTGTGGTCATACAAGAGGAGGGGGAAATAATGAGGAAAAAGAAGTCAGCAGGAAGGAAAAGAAGGGTGTTTTCCCTAATGGCACAGAGCAATCATGTGACACCCTTCATGTGTTATCGAATTTCTGCTGGGGTCAGATGTGAAGCCCATTACCTGACGTGCCCGCTGGGTGGTCTGGATTTTGAACAATGGCTCCTCCCATCTGGAACCCTTTGCTATTTTGCAAACGTTTCAATGGCTCTGCTGAAAGCAAGGAAACAACAGCTGGTGAATAATCTCATTTTATATTAATAGAGCAGCTCTGACCCATCCAGGTCTCTCAATACTTTACAAAACAGAACATCCTTTCATTCCCGGGGCGAGGAAGGAAAGTCTTGGCCGTACCGCATTACAACACAAGTAGGGACACTGCAGAATAAAATGGGCAGAAAAAGTTTTTTTCTTGCAGACAGACCTCAGTGGACTCTTTCACATGAAAATTAAGTTAGGCTAAAGGAGGATGGGAGAGAATATCTACATTAAATCCCTGGACCTTACCTATGAAGAAATAACCGGAAAATAAGAAGATTCTTATTTATCTGTTTTCTGTATATGCAGCTCTCTCTGTGAAAGCGAGGTGGAGATGTCAAAGTTAGGTGACAACCCCGAAAGATAAATGTGGGCTATTTTTAATACCAGGGCTAGCTGGTGGTTTAATGTTAGTCGAGTCAAATAAAACAGAATGTGACAACACCGCCAGTTAACGAGTGCCCGTGCCTGTGCCAGTAGCATTTTCAACACTGTAGAGAACTGCAAAGGAATAAGGTATAATCTGTGATGTCAAGGAACTTCATTTTGCCAGAGGATTTCTTTAAGACAGATGACTAGAAGCAGGGGTGTAAAATGTAAACATGAAAGACATATACCCTAGCCAATTATACTGTCATTGACATATACAAGGAAGGAAAGTTAAAATGTTTTGATTCAGCAATATTTCTGGAGATTTTGTCACAACTTTTAAAAAATTTCATGGGGAAAAGTAATGCTTTCTTTAACATTTAATAAGCTGAATTGAGAATTCCTGCTCCACTTCTCTCAGGATGGAATGGATGGAAGTTGCTAGAAGGGAATGGTTACATGCCCCCAGAGTAAGTAAGCTAGTCTAGGACCAGACACAGAGCCTGGGGTGAGCAATGCAGACCCACTAGGGAGAAGCGGGGAGGATGGAGGAAATTTCTTATATTTAATAACAAAAGTTCGTAACCTCTCCCTGTTGTTTGGGTCAGGGCCCTGTGAGGGTTAATTTTATGTCTCAACTTGACTGAGCCACAGTGCCCAGATATATGGTCAAACACCATTCTGGATGTTTCTGTGAGAGTGTTTTCAGACTAACATTTAAATCAGTGAATTTTGTGCAAAGCAGATCGCCCTCCCTAATGTGGGCGGGCCTCTTGTAATCAGTTAAAGGCCTGAATAGAGCAACAGGCTGACTTCCCCCAGCAATAGGGAATTCTCCAGCCTGACAGCCTGCAGGGTTGAACTTGGCATTGACTCTTTCTAGGTCTCTAGCCTGCCAGCCCACTCTGCAGATTTTGGGCTTGCCAACCATCATAATCGTGTGAGCCAATTCCTTAAAATAAATCTTTCTCTCTCTGTACACATCCCATTGGTTCTGTGTCTCTGGAGAACTCTGACTAATACAGACCCTTTTGTGAGGTTTTAGAAGGAATAGTTATTGAATGCCTTCTATGTGCCAAACTAGGGACCCTCTTCCTAGAAAACTGCACACAAACACAACATTTTACATATGGTTTCCAGGGAACCACCAAAGATATCTGTGGGCTTCCTTCCTCCAGTTAAAACCCCTGGGCCTCCAGCTAGCAAAGGGGATATAGCTGAATACCTCCCTGGCCACATGTGCCTGCTCTGAAAGCAGTTACCCTGATGGGTGAGGTAAAGAGTTACCCGCACAGTTATAGAAGTGTCAGCAAGGCACAAATCTCCCTCTCCCTCACCCCTCTAAGGGACCAGGAATTTCTACCATTAGCGTTAGTGCTCTGAGTGGAGGCCTGTTCATTTAACTGGCAAGGCATTGTTTCCGCACATGGTGTGGCCGAGATAAACACCAGGCTGCCTTCCTTGGCACTCTGCTCATTTCCTCTTCCTCGATGATGGACAGTGAGTGAAGCTGATGTGTGTCACCTTCAGGCAGAGGCCACTCAGATGGGGATGCCTGTTCAGGCTGTTTCTTTCTTCACAGCAGACCAGTAAGGGACTTCTCAGAGGTGATGACAGAGGCCCTAGATGGAGTTTTCTGGGGTTGTGCAGTGCACAGCCTGACCATCTGTACAAAGGAGCCCAGCTCAAGAAGTGGCAAAGCAATACAGAAGAGGTGGGAGGAATTGAGAGAGAGAGGATGGTGACACAGAAGCACTCTATGCCTCTCTCACGGTTTCATTCCCTGGGCAAGCACTGGCCCTGATCATTGCTGAAATACCTGAAAAGTCTACCCGCATCTCAACAAACCAGATTCCAGGACAAACCCTGACTTTTCACTCTTTTGTCCATGAAGAAAAGCATATCTTACCTAAAATAGTTCTTATAGTGTTTACTTTAAATTATTGGTTATTAAAGGAAAAATAGTGCTAAAGGGTGACCTATCTGTTGGCCTTGCAGTTAGAAAATGAGCATTATTACTCCCGTTTGTCATAGAAAACCTTTCTTTATGACTCCTGTGTATGTGATGGGCTTCCCCCCACCCACTTTTTTTTAAAAACTTTGTATTATAGAACATTCCAAACATACACAAAACAGAGAAAATAATGTAATGAACCATCATCATGCTTCAACAATTAACATGTGCAAATACCATTTCCCCTGTTCCCCCAACCCTATTCCTCTCTCCCTTTTCCTACCATTTCAGTGGATTATTTTGAGATATATCCCAGATTTCATATCATTTCATTCATATATATTTTAGTATCTATCTCTAAAAAATAAAAACACGGGGTGTTTTTTGTTTTTGTTTTTGTTTTTTTGAGAGAGAGAGAGAGAGCTCTGTCTCCCAGGCTAGAATGCAGTGACAACATCAAAGCTCACAGCAACCTCAAACTTCTGGACTCAAGTGATTCTCCTGCCTCAGCCTCCTGAGTAGCTGGGACTCCAGGCTCACACCACCATGCCCAGCTAATTTTTTTCTATTTTTTGTAGAGATAGGGTCTCGCTGTTGCTCACGCTGGTCTCGAACTCCTGACCTCAAAATCCTCCCGCCTCAGCCTCCCAAAGTACTAGGATTATGGGCATGAACTACTTTGCCCAGTCAAGAACACTTTTTTAAAGAAACATAACAATAATGTCATTATCACACATAAAAAAAATTCCTTAATATTAACAAACATTTGATCAGTGTTCAAACTTCCCCAATTTTCTCATAATTTTTCTTTTTAGTTTGTTTAAATTAGTATTATCCAAACATGGTCCACACGCTGCAGTTGGCTAATATGTCTCCTGGTTCTCTTTTAATTTACAAGCTCCCCTGCCTTCTTTTCTTTTTTCCTTCTAATTTATTTGTTGGAGAAACTGGGTCATTTGTCCTGTTGAGTTTGCCACACTCTGAAGTTTGCTGATTGCATCCCTGTGGTGTCATTCACATGTTTCCCTAAGCCCTGTATTTCCTGAAAAGTGTCCTGTAGATCTAGAGCCTTGATAAGTTCGGGTTTCATTCTTTTTTGACAAAGTTATTTCATAGGTAGTGTCATGACCTTCTTATTGCACCGCATCAGGAGAACATGGTGTCTGCTTGTCTCCCCTTTCTGCGATGTAAGATTAGTTAGTGGGTTCTGGGGTTGCCAGCTTGATCCATCATTATAGAGATCCCCATCAGCATTTCCATTAATAGCTTTAACAGCCATCGATGATCATTGCTTGGATTTCTTATATGCTACCATTCCTCCTGCATCTATTAGCTAGAATGCTTCTAAAAGAAGACCTTTCCTTCAACAACAATTTAGCTACTCTGAAATACAGTTCATATACAAAAGACAAATGCTGATTCTTTCCCTTTTTAAACCAGTTTTCAGAGTAACGAGTTGGTTCCCTAGCAACCTGTAAAGGTGACCTATGAGAGTTTTTTTTCCTGGTATAATTATAAACTCATGGGTTTTAACATAGTTGATGCATTTCAATCTATTGCAGATGCTCAAATTATTCCATCTTTGGATACTGGGAGTCTCTTTATATTGGATCCTAACCTATGTCTTTGGACATAACCCAGTCGTCTTTGAAACTTCCTTGCTTTCTAGTGTAATGAAATGTCCATTTCTTGCCCCGGCTCTGGAACCAGTGATTATCCAAGAAAGCCCTGGCTCCCTTTAGTGACAATTTAGAGACCACAGTCACAGTAGGAAGATCCTGAAGCCTTTCTGTCCTCTCCCTCACGTCTTTGATCCCACTTTTCCCCAACCCTTGACTATCCCAGGCTGTGCACAAGGGAACAGAAGGTTAATAGCTAAAGGAAATTCATGATACAGTCATGTCTCGCTTGACTGTATCAGGGAGGGGGGACCTTCTGAGAAATTCGCCATTTGGCAGCTTCCTCTTCGTGGGAACCCCAGAGTGTACTGACACAGACCTAGATGGTACGGCCCACTACACACCTAGGCTGTATGGTGTGGCCTATTGCTCCTAGGCTACACACCTGTACAGCACGTTACTGTCCTGAATACTGTAGGCAATTGTAACACAGTGGTAAATGTTTGTATATCTAAACATATCTAAACATAGAAAAGGTACAGTAAAAATACAGCATTATAATCTTATGGGACCACTGTCGTATATGCAGTCTGTCATTGAAACATCATTATGTGGTGCATGACTGTAATTGAAAACACTTATCAACTTGATGCAGGTGAAGATTGAGACAAATCTCTCCTTTAGTGGAACATGTCTATTTTCTCACATGAATAGCCGGCCCGTTTCCCTTGGGCATAAGGGCTCCAAAACTGTAGGTTCCAAAACTGAGAAGGTCAGGGTTGGAGCCTAGTGAAGTTCCCTATAAAATGTAAGGAGAGCGTATTCTTTCTCTAAGGCTATCTCTTTGAGCGCTTATAATCAAACAATTGTTTGATCATATGGCTTCTAATCAAAACATTTTTGCCCTTCAGGTTTGCCCATAAATCTAGTGCAAGACAGTGGGATATATTATCTGAAGTCATTGTTTGGGAAGAGTCCCTGACCGTAAACCCAACTGATCATCACAAAATACAATGCTCTGTAGTCACAAAAACCCTTAGATCTACCTGAATGGAAGCGGACTCATCTCCTAGATATATTAGGCGAAAAACAGCATTTACCATGGTACCATTTGTGTAAAAGGAAAAAAGAAAGCTTGAATATGCACACAGAACATATCTGAATCTATAACAAATTGGCATAGAGATAAAAGGGCACTCACATCACTACACACCTGTTTGTTGTTGTTTGGGCATTTTTATAATGTAAATAAATTATCTATTCAAAAAATTAATTTAAAAAAATAAAAGAAAGCACTTAGTAGAGAATCAATAATGTCCAATTGACTGATTAGTCTCAACTTTCCAAGGAAGATTGTAGAGGGGAATTGAAGAAGGGTATGGTTTTAGAGGGATACATTTATTTTCTAGGGACAGTTTTTTTTAAATTTCAGCATATTATGGGGGTACAAATGTTTAGGTTACATATATTGCCCGCGTCCCTGAGTCAGAGCTTCAAGTGTGTCCATCCCCCAGACGGTGCACATCACACTCATTATATGTGTACACACCCATCCCCTCCACCCCCCTCCCATCTGCCCGACACCCGATTAATGTTATTCCTGTATATGCACTTAGGTGTTGATAAGTGAAACCAATTTGATGGTGAGTATATGTGGTGCTTATTTTTCCATTCTTGGGATACTTCACTTAGTAGAATGGGCCTAGGGACAGTTTTAAAAGCCAGAGGGGTTAGGGATAAGGAGAGTGAAAATGGTGTCAATAGACACCCAGAGAAAATTGCATGTGAAAGAAATTCTGAAGTGCTGAAGTTCTCTGAGACTTAGAAAATTATACCCTAGCTGTGATGCCTTTAGGAGAGGTGAGAACCCTCCTGTTTAGAAAGCCTGGGGCAGTTGACTTCATGTTCTGGAGGCCTGCCAAGGAGTCTCCTCCTCAGTCTCGAAGGGTTGTGTCAATTCCCTGTACAACCTCAACAACTTGACTTTTCTTCTCTAATAGAGGGTGAGAATAAGGGGCAAAGATTCAGAGCCCAGTCAAAGGTGGGCGGGGGCCAGGAGGGTTTTGGATTCTGACACTTTTTCGCTGGTATTTACCATCTTGGTAGGGTGTGGGGAACAGAGAGGAGCTTGGTTTATTCTCAACTCTGAACACAGCAAGGATAAACGGGGATTTATAGCCAAGGAGCAGGGTGAGGGGGCCAGTGGATGGAAAATTACCAGGAGGAGACAGCAAGAGTAGAGGGATTCTTGCTAAAGTGACCTAACAGGATTCTTACTAAAGGCAAGCCAAGGACTTGGACATCAAAGATAGGGATGGGGAACCTGCTCAGATATCAACAACGATGGGACCTCCAGGGTGAGGGGATCCTGGCCAAATTGACATAGCAGGCTTCTTGCCAAGACTGGGCTAGGCAAGACAGGGCAGGTGACAAGTGGAGGCCTAGCGGAGAGAGGGCTTAGAGGAGCAGGACTCAAGCTTGGTCAAGGAGAGAGTCTTTGTCAGAGAGGGGAAGGAAATGGTTTAGAAGGGGAATTTTAGGTGGCTCAGCAAGGAAGCAGTGTCACAAGTGCCAATAGTGGAGAAGCTGGGGCTGGAGAAGTCCTTGGTCACACCTTTGCTCCTCTCTTTCCCCTTCCCTCTCTTTCTTCCCATAGGAGCAGTTGACTGGCTGCCTCTCTTCCTGTGGTTCCTGTGAAAGGCAGCTTTGGTTTGGGCCTTCAACAGGGGAAGGGGCTCTGTTCAGAAGAGAGGCTTGCAAATATGCATGAAGTGAGGTAACACAAGCAAAGATTTTTGGTATACAGTCAGTGTCCAATGCCTGTGGGTCCTCTTCTCTCTCCCCCAGTGTTGTCTTTTCAATGATTAGGCCAGAGAGCTACAATTCTATCCCCTGTACATATGCTCATCTCTCATGTGAGGAACAGCAATTCCGCAAAGTCTTTTTAAAAAGCAGTTAAAGTCTAGCAATAATTTAGCAACTGGCAATGAACTATTTCTGTCAATTTAAATTGTTTGTAAATGCAGGAGGATCAGGTCCTGCTGTAGGCCCTGAGATTGCACACCTCCAATGAAGGCTGCTGGGCAGAAGCATCACAACCCACACCCTCAAATCTTCCTTCTCTCAAGCTCCAGAATCCTTTTTTTTGGGACAGAGTCTTACTCTGTTGCCCAGGCTAGAGTGCTGTGCCTTCAGCCTCACTCACAGCAACCTCAAACTCCTGGGCTAAAGTGATCCTTCTGTCTCGGCCTCCCAAGTAGCTGGGACTACAGGCATGCGCCACCATGCCCAGCTAATTTTTTCCATATATTTTTAGTTGTCCAGCTAATTGCTTTCTATTTTTTTAGTAGAGACGGGGTCTTGCTCTTGCTCAGGCTGGTCTTGAACTCGTGAGCTCAAATGCTCCGCTTGCCTCGGCCTCCCAGAGTGCTAGGATTACAGGTGTGAGCCACCGCGCCCAGCCTCCAGAATCGTTTTGAACCACTTATTTAGAACTTCCACTTCTTCCCCAAATTGGCACCCTCTCATGACTTTTGTAGCTTTTGCATTTTGTACCAAGTACACATATTAACTACAAAAAAAAATTATGTTTTAAAAAAAGATTATCTCTGTTACAGCAGCTAAAGCGGATTTCCCCCACCCCAGTAACTCTCCACCACATTACTCTATTTTATCTTCTTTGTAGCACTTCTTGGTGTTTTGTTTTTATGCTCTGGTCAGTCTCCCTCCATTAGACCACAGTCCCTACAGAGCTAGTACTCTGCCTTGTTCCCCGTGAGATCTCCAGTATCTAGGGTTCTCCTCGTCCTTCCTAGTCTCTTCTTTCCTTTTTTTCTGTTAGTATCTTAATTAGATTTTAATATTAAGATGCCTTCATGAAATGGCTTAGGTACTTTTAAGTTTTTTTTTTTCCTATTTTTTTTCCTGAAATAGTTTAAATAACATAGAAAGAGAAATTATCCATTCATAGAACAATGCTACTCAAAATGTGATCTGCAGGCACTAAAGTATGAATGAATTTCATCATTAACCATACTCTTTAGTTCAGTTGATTTTTTTGTTGTTGTTGCAAGATTTTGTTGACAAAGGAAGAAATACGTTGATTTATGGTCCTAGCTTGAGCTCCCTAACTTGTTGCAGGCCAGTAGCAAACGGTTCTGTAACCAGCTACTTGGACTGGCACTGCACTAAAGGGTGGGCAGAAGACAGATGCAAAGCCACCTGCGCATGGTGCTTTTTCATACGTTAGATTTAAATTACCTTTCTAATCTCTTCCATGAATATCAATGTGTTTAGATTTTCTTCCTTTTCTTGGATTAATTTTGCTAAGTTATATTTTATTAGGAAGCCATCAATTTCCTTTATATTTTCAGATACATTGCTAGACTGTTGCACAGAATATTTTCTTTTAATTCTCTATATCTGTTCCATATTTGCTTTGATTCCTAATGAGCAGATGGAAGCAGATGCAGTAAAAGAGACTGAGAAAAAAAGAGTCAAAAAGGTTAGAGTTGAACCAGGAGAGCTGAGTACTATGTTAGTTACTGCAGATGGAGAGATGTGCAAATCCTCAAAGGTCTTCAAATTTTGTCTCTTTTAATTATCCTGAATTAGTTTCATTATTAATTGCTTTTTGAAGAAGTAGATACCGCTTATGAAATAGTCTAGAAGATAAAAGCTGGCCAAAGGGTTTCACGTGTTCTTTTTTGTTATTGTTTTGCTTTAAATATTTGTTTTATTTAAAAAAAATTTTTAGGAAGGACACAAACAAGGATGTTCCCTTTGTAGTCAAAGGTTGACCTTAAGATTTATGTAGTAAAATCAGTACTTACATTAATATGTTACTAACTAGTGTTAATAATGTTTAAATTTACTTTTAGACTTAAAGAACAATTCATCAATTAGTTAATAAAGTTACTATGATCACTTATAAGATATAGTTGGTGCAATTTTTATTTGTAAACATCTCATCAATCTTTAAGAGACATTTCAAATCCCACTGTCTCCATAAAGCGTTCCTTGGCAGATCTAGCCTAAAGTAATCTCTCTCCCTCCATGGAACTGGCAGAATAATTATTCTCTCTATAATTAATTTGTCAATTAATTGTATTCTGCACTAGGACATCTAGTATTCTTCTAAAATTTGTTTTATTTTGTTTTTCTTCTAATTAAACTTAAAAAAAAAAACCTTTATTTTCAAGTAGGTTTAGATTTACAGAAAAACTACTAACATAGTACCGAGTTCCCATATTCCTCCCATATGGCTTGTCCTATGATTAACATCTCACATTACTATGGTACATTTTTTACATTTAATAAACTAATATTGATACATTATTATGAAACGAAGTTCATACTTCATTCAAATTTCCTTAGTTTTATTTAACATGGTGTCCTTTTTCTGTTCCAGAATGCCACATTACATTTAGTCATCATGTCTCCTTGGTTTCTCTTGGCTGTGACGGTTTCTCAGACTTTCCCTGTTTTGGATGACCTTGAAGGTTTGTTTTTTTTGTTTTTTTGTTTTTTTGAGACAGAGTCTCACTCTGTTGCCCAGGCTAGAGTGAGTGCCGTGGCGTCAGCCTTGCTCACAGCAACCTCAAACTCCTGGGCTCAAGCGATCCTCCTGTCTCAGCCTCCCGAGTAGCTGGGACTACAGGCATGCACCACCATGCCCGGCTAATTTTTTCTATATATATTTTTAGCTGTCCATATAATTTCTTTCTATTTTTAGTAGAGATGGGGTCTCGCTCTTGCTCAGGCTGGTCTCGAACTCCTGAACTCAAACGATCCACCCACCTCGGCCTCCCAGAGTGCTAGGATTACAGGCGTGAGCCACCGTGCCCGGCCACCTTGAAGGTTTTAAGAGGTACTTATCAGGTGTTTTGTAGAATGGCCCTCCGTTGGGATTTTTTTTTTTGATACTTTTCCCATGATTAGACTCGGGTTATGGGTTTTTGGGAAGATCACAGACGCAGAATGCCATTTTCATCCACCATATCAAGTGTACATACCATTGGCATGATTTATCAATCTTGTTGTTGACCTTGGTCATCTGGCTGAGGTAATGTTTGCCAAGTGTCTCCACAGTAAAGTTACTCACCCCCTTCCCGTACTGTGCTCTCTGGAAGGAAGTCACTATGCACAGTCCACCCTTAGGGAGTGGGAAGTTATTTCCACATCCTTAAGGGTGGAGTATCTACATCAATTATTTAGAATTCTGCATGGGAGATTTATCTCTACTCCCCCATTTATTTATGCAAACACATGTCCTTTTAATCATTATCAAATAACATGAAAATATTATCCAAATATTGGCCACATGCTTCCAGTCCTCTGTTTGAAGGTAGGCATCTTCAGTGGACTGCATGGTCCTGATCCCTGGAGCCAGCCCTGTGGTTGGAGACTAAGGATGCAGAGGTTTTACTTGTAGTAAGTTGACTCTAAGACAAATTTCAGCAAAGGGAATCCCCTCCCAAAAAGGACACCTTTCAAAGTAAAGTGAGTTTCTAGTATCTAAACTAGAAACCAATGATGACAGAAATTAGAATGGAGATTTGAATGTACACAATGCAATAAAATAGTACTATCATCATCATCATCACCATCATCATCGTCATCCTTATTTTAAGTTGATAATCAGGAGAATATGTCCTTTAACTTCCTGGGGCCTCTAACTCTAAATCCTGTCCTCCTTTGCAATCTGTCCTGGATTATATCCACTAGTCTTGAAGATTTTTCTCCTCGGCAAGTCTTAGCAGAGCCGAGATCCGTGTTGCTTCTGCTTTTGGCTGGTCACGCCTCCTCATGCCACCTGCCACTCCCTCTGTACTGTGTGAGGTTCCTCATGCTTGGGGCTTCCACATGTGACACTCCTTCTCCTTTTTCCTGGGTATCTGCAACATCTACAGGAGTTGCACTGCAATAGAAAATTTTGCTATTGTCGCTAGGAAAAAATTTTGAAAAGTAACATTAAATTTCAGACCCTTGGCTTGCTCCGTCTTCACTTTTTTACTAATTGATGGTACCGCCTACTCCTTCCTCAAACTCTGTCTCTCAGGACTTTGGAGGCTTTTCATCTTTCCTAAGGCGTCCCCAATGGGACCATTATTATATGACATATTCACCAAAGTGTAACCAGGCACTTGTACTAATTTGTTTATTCAGTAGTATTTATTCCATAGAGCTTTCTGTGTACAAACAGTTGTGTTCGATGAGCTGTTAGATAAAAACCTCCAAGTATTACCCTTCCCTGGAGGACTTGCATAAACAGGAGTCAAAGCCTTTTGGGAAAAAACCGTTCTGAAAGTCAAATTTTAGGCAGCAAACAATGGATGAGAAAAGACTCCAAAGGACATTAACAACCTTCCCAGTGTCCTTGAAATTGTACTGATCTCCTGAGCTTGCCTGGAAGGAGGGCCCTGGATGCCACAGCTCAATGTGTCTACTGTATGCTCCACAGGACAGCTGCCCAAGGTCAAGACTTCCTCATTAATATAAAATCAATTCTTTTGTTTATGAACATTAATAATCATGGTGTTGTTGTTCATTGTTATATGTTATATATTCATTATGTTATTCATTGTGTATTATGTTTATAGTGTGTAATGTTCATAAGTATTATGTTCTTGAGTTCACCCAAGTATGAGAAATGCATCATTTTGGGTTCTCATCCTATTTCTGCCACTGGCCACCATGTGATCCTGGGCAAGTTACTCAGGCTCTTTGAACCTCAAAAGCCACAGCTGTTGGGCGGGGTGTGGTGGCTCACACCTGTAATCCTAGCGCTCTGGGAGGCCGAAGCGGGTAGATCGTTTGAGCTCAGGAGTTCGAGACCAGCCTGAGCAAGAGCGAGACCCTGTCTTTACTAAAAATAAAAAGAAATTAGCCAAACAACAAAAAATAGAAAAAAATTAGTCAGACGTGGTGGCTCACGCCTATAGTCACAGCTACTCAGGAGGGTGAGGCAGGAGGATTGCTTGCACCCAGGAATTTGAGGTTGCTGTGAACTTTGATGATGCCACGACACTCTAGCCCAGGCAACAGAGCAAGACTTTGTCTCAAAAAAAAAAAAAAAAAGGCCGGGCGCGGTGGCTCACGCCTGTAATCCTAGCACTCTGGGAGGCCGAGGTGGGCGGATCGTTTGAGCTCAGGAGTTCGAGACCAGCCTGAGCAAGAGCGAGACCCCATCTCTACTAAAAATAGAAAGAAATTATATGGACAGCTAAAAATATATATAGAAAAAATTAGCCGGGCATGGTGGTGCATGCCTGTAGTCCCAGCTACTCGGGAGGCTGAGACAGGAGGATCGCTTGAGCTCAGGAGTTTGAGGTTGCTGTGAGCTAGGCTGACGCCACGGCACTCACTCTAGCCTGGGCAACAGAGTGAGACTCTGTCTCAAAAAAAAAAAAAAAAAAAAAAAAAGCCACAGATGCAAAATTGAGGGGTTGTTCTGGACAGCAATAGTTAAAATTTATCAGTTGCTTACTATACGCTAAATAATGACCTAAGTGCTTTACGTGAATTATTTCACTCAGTCCCTAAGAGATAAGTACTCTTATTTCTTCCATTTCACAGATGCAGAAACTGAGGCCCAGATAACTTGCATAAGTTTCCTGAAAACACAGAATTGAAGTCAATGGTGCAATTCCAGAGTGGCGGGAGACAAGGGGAGACAAGGCAGGGAAGGTTGGGAAGCAAACGCAAGGTGACATGTTCCCATGCTGCTACCACTTCACTATGAGCCACGAAGCAACACAACTGGTCTTGCAGCAGGAGCAGCTGCTGGGCCTTAGGGGACATCTCCACATTGGCTGCCTGGAGAAGCCACATCTCAGAACAATTCATCGGAGAGAAAAGGGGAGGGGGAGTTTGCTGCCATCTCTCCCTGTCTCTTGTCACCTACTGATCCGAGTTTGTTCACAGGGAGTCAAGCCCCGCCTCTTCCATGGTCATGTCACGTGCCCTCTTTAGCAGGTGCCAGGGAAGCTAGATCCCACGCGCTGTGGGCTGGCTCTTCATTGGAGTCTGGGAATGGTCGTAGGAGCCATAACGCTGGATAGGTAGCAGGTGTGTGGGTCACACACAGTAGCAGAGGCAAAACAGGTGGCTGAGAGATGAGTCTGATTCACGTGGACAGCACGTGGTAGAGTGTGATCAAAATGCACATGGCTTAACTCTAGGACTGGACCACTAGAGATCAATATGCGACAGATCTCTGAGAGGACTTAGCATAGAAAAAATGGTATGGTCAGGTATACATAGGCCCAATCCTTGTCCTCTTGGTGTTGAAGTCTTCGATGACAATGTCCCCTCTGTTATCTTCCCAGTGAAAGCCTATCAGTTTCTCAAATCCTATTTGGATAACAGTTTATCTCCAAGCCCTTTGGGGCTCCTTCTGACTCAGTTGTTCCATCCTCTAAATTGTTTTTGTGCCTTGTGCATATTTCTATTTTTGCATATATGGTATTTATTGTGGCCTGCGTTATAGCAGGCTGTATGTTTACAGAGGGCAGGGACCCTGTTGTGTCTTCAGATCCTGTAGCCCATGTCTGCCTAGAGCTGAATCATATACAATTTTACACTTGCATAGGTTTTTGCAAAAATGTTTAAATTTTAGAACAGTTTTAGATTTACAGAAAATTTGCAAAGACAGTACAAAGAGTTCCTATATGCTCTGTACCCCATTTCCCCTATTATTGATATCTAACATTAGTGTGGTCCATTTGGCACCATTAATGAGCTAATATTTATGCATTATTGTTAACTAAAGGCCACACTATATTCAGTTTTTCTTGTGTTTTACCTTATGTCTTTTTTTCTATTCCAGGATCCCCCATTACATTTAGTTAGGAGGCTAAGGAGCTCCTCAGGCTCCTCTCGGCTATGAGAATTTCTTAGACTCTCCTTGTATTTAGTGACCTTGACAGTTCGAGTAGTGCTGGTTAGGTATTTTATAGAATTTCCTTCAATTGTGATTTGTCTGATTTTTTTTTTTTCTCATTTGACTGGGACTTAATTTGGGGAGGAAGACCACAGATGTAAAGTGTCATTATGACCACTTCATGTCAAGGGTACGTCCTGTCAACATGACTTATCGCTGTTGACGTTGACCTTGATCACCTGGCTGAGGCGGTGTCTGTCAGGTTTCTCCACTGTAAAGTTGCTCATTTCCTCCCCTTCGTAGGAGAGCAGTCTTTGGAAGAGAGTCACTATGTGCAGCCCACATGTAAGGAGCTGGGATTCACATTCCATTTCCTGGAGGGAATATCTACATAAATCATTTGGAATTCTTCTGCACGGGGCACCTGTCTATCCTCTGCCATTTATTTGTCTATTCAATCATTTATTTATCTCAGTATGGACTCATGGGCATTCAATGTACACTTTGGGTTATAATTTAGTACTGCTTACATTTTGTTGCTCACATTTTTCCAGCTTTGGCCATTGGGAACTCTTTGAGTTGGCTCTTATGTCCCCAATCATTGTGGAGGTTTTTTTGTTTTTTGTTTTGGTTTTAGCCCTTCCTTACTTTCTCACACTACAAGATGCTCCCGGTTCATCTTGTTTATTCCCTACCCCAGTCCTAGACTCCACCACCTCTCTAAGAAGGCCTAGTTCCTTTTATGGAAGAACAGTATTGGAAACCAAGATCTGAGTGCTAAGTTTACCCTGTACCATGGAGTGTCATTGATTTCTGGCCTCATCGGACAGAGCAAGGAAATACATGCATGTATAATAATTAAGAAGGTTCTTTTAATCTCACAAAGCACATCTTTAAAAATTGGCTCTTTTGTTTTCTCCTTCCCTCTGCCTGCCCCTTTGTGCCAGTCTGGACCAGTTTGTCCTGGTCTCCTTTCCCTGCCCCTCCCCTGCTCCAGCCCGATTGCAGGGTGTTGGTCATTGCAGGCCACCTCCCCTCCCTGTAGGGGAGCTCAGACAGCTGAGGGACCAGCCAGAGGTGGGGACAGCACCTCCAGACACAGAGGCATCTCCTCCATGGCTGCAGGGGCTGCTGATCAGGCCCACTGTGATTCTACCATGTAACTGGTCTTCTAGGCTCTGGTGACATCACCTGTCCTTTGTCCCTCCCACCAAGAGGTGTCAGTGCCTTTTGACTGTGGTCCCCTGGCCTTCAGTGGGCTTCTCGGCTTCTTCTACCACATATGTAACCATTTCTCCAAATAAATTCCCTCTGTTTAAAATACTCAGTGGTACCTACTTCCCCGGGGGACCCTAAGACAGGACCGTGGTAGGCAGCTTATGTAGGAAGTGACTCAGGAATGGGAGCAGGGTCTGGGTAAAAGTGGGAAGGAGGGAGAGTGCGTCCGAGGCTGTATTCTCAAGCCAGTCACTGCTGTGGCAACTGGGACTCCATCCCGCTGGGGACTCTGAGTTGCTGGGGAGAAAGGACCTCAGAATTGTCAACTATGCCCAAAGGTGGGTAACACTCTAGTACCTCCAGGTTTTCATGTGCATCCAAATGGCTGAATGGGTCCCCACGGGCACAGACATCCCCCTCAACAGAAGCTACAGATTCAACAGGCAGCTGAGGGAAGGGGATGATGGGACATCAGATTAACTAGTTGCCACAGCAATAACTAGAGTTTAGAAAAACAAGAAAACGTAAAAAGGATGGGCTGGGGAGGGGGGTGGGTGAGGCAGGCCCAGAGGTGTCAGCTGCACGGACCCTTCCTCGGCTGGAGCTGGTCCCTGGCTCTCCCATGCTCTCTTTCCCTCTCAATTCTCTCTTCCTGAGCAATCTGTGAAGGGTTCAACAACTACCTGCACGGATATGAAAGGATCAGAATTTGCTTTGTGCTTTAAAAATAATCTATTAGAGGCTGGGTGTGGTGGCTCATGCCTGTAATCCTAGCACTGTGGGAGGCCAAGGTGAGAGGATCGCCTGAGACCAGGAGTTCAAGACCAGCCTGAGAAAGAGCGAGACCCCATCTCTACTTAAAATAGAAAAATTAGCCAGGCATGGTGGTGCATATCTGTAGTCCCAGCCACTTGGGAGGCTGAGGCAGGAGGATTGCTGGAGCTCAGGAGTTTGAGGTTGCTGTGAGCTACGATGACAACACTGCACTCTACCCAGGGTGACAGAGTGAGACCCTGTCTCAAAAAAAAAAGAAAAGAAAAGAAAAGAAATCTATTAGAGCCACTGACTTATTTTACTTGCAACAATTCCCTTTGCAGGGAAGAGAGGCTTTCAGATACTTCCCTTGACTAAGAATATGGACAGTTTACACACTGGCTGAGTTAGATCAGTGAGGTCATTCATACTCAGGAGGTATTTATGACAAGGCTGGTGAGCAAATGCAACCTTCGAGAAAAACCACAGTGGTGACCATTTTAAGTGAACAAACGCATTCTTTACCACAAATATTTTTTTTTATTTCATCTTATTATTATGGGGGATACAGAATTTCAGGTTACATACGTTGCCCATGTACCGCTTTCCCCCCCAAGTCAAAGCTCCAGGCATCTTTACCACAAATATTTTAACAAAAGCAGTTTTCTCTAATAAATATGAATGGTTTTGCAGTTATAAGTCAACAGTCCTTGGAAGAGAACTATTGAAATCAAACTCTATAACAAGAAAGCTCTTTGGCCTTCTAAGTAATCAGAAACCCAACTACATGATGTCCAACTACAGAATAAACATAGATTTAACTTAAATATTTTGGTAAGTAGGACGTAAGTAGTCACTAAACTTCTCCCTTATCTCTCTACACGGAGTCATTGCTTTGTGTTCTCAAAGCAATTGTGTTTTGTTTTCTCTCTCGAAGTTTCTCATTAAGTGTCATTGAACCTTGTAGTATAAGATTCAACAATGGTATTAACCCAAATTGAATGAAAGCATTTGCAGAGGGCTGTTTCGGCCTTTTAAAGAGTCCAAACCCAGCCGTGTCTCCCCATCCCGAATGGAAGCTGCTGACTCTGGGTGCTGAGGAGGGAAAAGGGTGGCGCCCATCAGAGCGGCACGAGCGCTCAGGCCCAGGGTGGCAGCCGGCAGCTCCGGGGCCGCCGGACGGGGCAGACATGCTGTTGGTTTATTTGTTTTTTTTTTTCCTATCATCAGTTCTGGCGTAGGTTTATTTATTTGTAATTGCAATTAGCGGCCTGCATTTAAAAGGCAGGTGATTCACAAATAAAATTCTGGTTTCTCTTGAAAAATGGGTAGCTCTTTCAATCCTGTGACTATAATCTCACACGACAATGGCAGTGGCTGGGCAGTGGTGGCCCCTCAGACCGGGCATATGCTCTTTCTCCTCCTAGACACAGTTCCTGCCTTGCGGTTATTTCACCCACTCATGTTCTGGGCTGGTTCCTGTAGGCAGTGATGGTAGACAGATTTGAGGACGTGGCCAAACCCCTGGGTGGCCCTAAGAACAGATCAAAGGGTACACACACACACACACACACACACACGCTTTGCATTCTAAGCTCCAGCCATGAAGAAATTCTCTCGGTTCCTCTCTGTCTCCTCTCAGCCTTTGCTCAAGTTGATTTTTCAGCTGGAAACACTCTCTCCCCTCCCCCACCCCGGTGGCCCCCTCCCACTCACCCTTCACGATGTCACCTCTGTAGGAAGCCTCCTGGCCTCCAGTGAAGGTTCACATGGATGTCACAGAGACCCGAAGTAACAGTGGTTTAAAAAAAAAGCAGACCTTGACTCTCCTCCAAGGGAGAGTGCTGTCTGGGGAAGCACTTCCCAGCGCCCTGGCTGCTCTAATTGCCGACCTATCCATTAGGCACAGCAGGTGCAGTGCCTGGGGCCTGGGATGATTTTAAGGGCCTATGAAAATGTTTTAATTCCATTTAGAATCAGAAGTTAAAAGAATGAATATAATAACGAATCTAGCCTGGATTATTTTTGCCATTCTACCAATGCAATTGTAAAATATAATTTTTAATATTTTTTTTTAGGACCAGGCAAAATGGCTCACACCTGTAATCCTAGCACTCCGGGAGGATTCAGGGTTGCAGGAGAGAGAAAGTGAAATCCAGAGGCTAATGAGAGAAAATGGTCTCTGGCCAGAGCTGGGACCCTCCTCCCGCTGTAACAGCAGGGAAGGCAGAATGCAGATGAGGACTGAGGACGGAAGTAAGTAGGTTGAAGACACGGTGGTGGGAAGACAAGACATTCAGTGCAACTGCTTCTGGATTCTCAATGGAGTGCAAGGACCAGAGTGATGACCACAGGGTTCAGAAGGTTTGAAGAGAAAGAAAAAGATGAGAATGAATGACTTTTCTGGTGATCCGGGAAGTAAACCGCTAGGGCAGTGCTTCTGGACTTGAATGTGGAAATTAATCACCTAGGCACCGGGGGACCTTGTTTCAAAGCACATTCAGACTCAGTAGGTCTGGGTGGGACCTGGGCTTCTGCATGTGTAACAAACTCCCCAGTGATGCCTGTGCTGTTGGTCCAGCACCACCTTTTGAGTCGGAAGGGAAGTGCTATGGTTTGAATGCCTGTGTCCTCTCCAAAATTCACATTGAAGCTTAATCCCCAATGCAACAGTATTAAGAGGCGGGGCCTTTAGGAGCTGATTAAGTCATGAGGCTGCTGTCCTCACAGGTGGGATTTGTAACCTTATAAAAGGGCTCAAGGGAACTAGCCAGGTCCTTTTGCTCTTCTGCCTTCCTGCATGTGAGGACACAGTGTTCATCCCCTCTGAAGGACGCAGCAACAAGGCGTCATCTTGGAAGCAGAGAGCAGCCCTCACCAGACACTGACCCTACTGGCGCCTTGCTCTTGGACTCCCCGGTCTTTAGAACTGTAAAATAAATTTTTATAACTTATAAATTACCTAGTCTGTGGTATCTTGTTACAGCAACACACACAAAGATAGGAGATGTGTAGAATTTGTGGGCACGGACCTATGAGGTTTGTGGCCGTCGATTTAAAGTGAGGACATTGACCCCAGCAGGTGTTTTCCTCTTGCTACTTGGGTCTAGGGTGGAGTGAGGAGACAGTTGGGTTTAATCAAGGCTGAAGAGGGAGCCATGGAGTTGGTGGTGTTTCAAAGGAAGTGTTTTTAGTGATGTATCACTTAATCTGAGCTGGTAGGGAGGAAAGTGAAACACTCAGAGATGACCGATGGTGACAAAGTGATTGGGCCAATGAATCATGAGCCTTCATGAGGTCAAAGAATCGCTGGCACAGGAGCATTCGAGCCACTAAGCTGGAAGAGGAAGAGGTGGTCAGGAAGTCAGGGGCTTCAAAGTGAGATTAGGAAGCGATGTGGTTGTTGGTGATGACACGGCCAAGCATGTGACCTCCAGACTGAGAGGACAAAGATCACTTCGGGTGAGGAGGTCAAAGAACTGAGAAGCTGGGTGTTAAACCGGTCATTCCCCAAATAGTGCCACAAGTGTTTGGTGAAAATGAAGATAGTGAGCCCAACACTCAAGCCCTTGAGTTACAAGGAAGAGTGACCAGGGCAGTAGCAGCTGACAGCAGCCAGGAGGGGTGGCAGGTTTTCAGTCTGATGGCATGAACCTCAAAGGAGCTTCGTGCGGCATCTGCTAGATGCTGGGGGTAGGCGACAGACACAGTCTCACTCCAAAGAGCAATGGGGAGCCATGAAGGGTTGTAGGCAGGGCAGTTACGTATCCAGTCTAGACTACGAAAAGATCCCCTGGACTGCTGTGGGGAGGATGGACTGGCATCAGGGGGCTGTTACAGTGATTCAGACCCGAGCTTGTCAAAGGGTGGACCCCAGACCAGCAGCATCAGCATCACTGAGAACCTGTTCAAAACGCACATTGTGGGGCCCCACCCCAGATCTACTGAATCAGACACTCCGGGGCTGGGGCTCTGCCATCTGAGTTGTAACAAGCTCTCCTGGTGGTTCTGATGCAAGCTGAAGTCAGACAAAGGAAAATGTCACCGGGTTAGGCAGCGGAGAGGGAGTGGAGGAGTGGCAGCTTGGTGGGGGAAGGATGGGGACAGGGTGGTGGGTGTGGGGTGAGGGAGTGGCAGGAGTCAGCTGTCCAGGAGGAGGAAGTGGACAGACGGGAGTAACCAAGTGTCCTGAACCGCAGTGGAAGGGGGGAGGCTGGGGAGAGGCTGAGGGGCAGGGCAAGAGTGAGAGTTCAGATCTGTCCCCGGCACAGGGCACAAGTGCACTAGAGAAGAGGGCTGGAAAGTGAACCTGTGGGTGAGAACAACATGCCGCCCCAGCTCCCAGCAGGAAATTCGAAACATGCTCTGCAGGGAAGCTGCGCCGCCTGCTGTGGGACATGGTATGACAATGACATGCCGTGGCTCTGCATTCCTGTTAAGCTTGTCGATATCTCACACTCGCAGTTAGGGGCATGGTGGAAAGAGCACTGAGCTTGGAATCCAGAGGATTCAGCCCCTGGGGCAGAAAGTCACTTCTTAGGAAGTTATTGCACCTCTGTGAGCTCGTTTCTGTGTCTTAGACCTGGATTCTGACATCTGCCCTAACTGCCCAAAGAGACCACTCTTCAAGTGAAATGAGCCATTTATAAAAGAATTATAAATTCTAAATTTACACAAATATAAGTCGGTCTTCCAAATATTCTCACAATTATTCTAATATTCTAGTGTCAAAACTTCTTTTCTTGCTGGTGGCTGCCCACTGCTGTGATACGATGGCAGTGGAAAGAGGACCGATCCTTCAGAACACAGTTTCCTTCCTGGTGACAGCCTGCAAGTCACTGTGCGAAGTCTTTCCTTTGACTGGGCCTTTTGCCTATAAACATTCAAGTACACCTGGGGAGGGAACACTCTTTACCAAAAATATTTACCGCCGACCGCGTGCTAGCATTTCACATCCATTTCATGTGCCTCGAAGGAGTCCTGTGCACTGGATTTTGCTATCCTCACTTTACAGATGGGGACACTGGGCTCAGAGACCCTGGGACCAGCCCGCATTCACAGAGCTCATGGAGAGCAGTGCCAGCCCTGACTCTTGCCACTGCACTCTCCCTGCTCCTGCAGGCAGCTGGGGCACGGAGCGGGGCGGGGGTGTGTGTGGACACTGGCACCAGGCTTGAGAAACAGAGCTGAGCCCGCAATGAGGACAAGGAAAGGGTGCCAGAGGCCGGCGCCTGAGGATTAGATTCAGCTGACCCCGCCCACGGTACAGGAATTGTTCTGTAGACTTTCTGCTCTTCTATTATGACTTTTCAGGTGCCTCAGCCCTCCATGGCACCCAATAACATTTGCTTGGATGTTGGTGATGACATCTTTCAACAAAGATGACAGAAGGGCAAAGGGCTCAGGGTGGGCCCTAGGGGTAGGTAGGTGGGCTCCCCGGGGGAGGAAGGGGAATTGCCACGGCCATGGGGTCTCTTTTGCGGGGGTCCCAATGCAGTTCATTTTGCACAGGGATAGCGTTATGACATGTGAATTTTGGTGTGGGCCAGATATTAGAGGAATTTCAAAGCTACAATAGTTGAGGACACCAGCATGTGACATAAGAGACTGGCAGAGCCAGAAAGGAGCCTGTGTTCCTTGTTTTACACACACAGAAGCCAAGGCCTTACCCACAGGCTCAGGGCTGGTTGGCGCAACAGAATCTCAGCATCCCAGCGTGTTCCTCCAATCACTTTAATCCTTTTAAAAAGAATTGTCACAAAACCAAACACCACCAAGTCCAGGAAGAACTGGCATCTTCTGTATGAGCACGGCCTTCATTAAAGAGTGTTTTCTGACTATGCTCTTGGTCCCAGTTCTCCTGCAAGCAAGTGCCACTCTGCTGGATGACAAATGCCCTGTGGGCAGACACGGGGACAGGGCCACCTCTCCACAGCCACAGCACAGAGCCTTGTATGTTGTGGACTCTGAAATGTTGGCATGGTGGATGGATGGATGGATGGTGATTGCAGGAAGGAGTTGGAGAATAACCCCTGGACAGCCGCCAAGTACACCTTCAGTGACTATTTTAATGGGTCCTGGCTCCTTCAAGGGCAAGGCAGCGAACAATTAAACAGCTGCTCCTAAACCATCCTAAGTACTCCTCTGGAGTGGCTGCAAAAATCAACTGTCCTGAGGGATAGAAAAGGGGAGAAAAGAAAGAAAAAAAAAAAAAAAAGGAATTAATCTGTAACGTCTTCATGTGCAGACTAAGTCAGGACAGTAAAAAAAAAATTGCCAGTGGATGCGAAGAATGGCAGGGCCGTTCAGGCTGCAGCGGCAGCAGCGGGGTTCAGGGGAGAGAAAGGAAGGTAATACAGGCTGTGCAGGCTCTCCTTGCCTCTGGGGTCTTTTGCTGGGCCTCTGAGTAGGTCTGCAAGTCACTTGGCCCCCCTCTGGAGAGCTGGACACTTGGGGCTCCTTCTGGCCATGAAAGTGTTTTGCTGGTTTTGGAGTCAGGCAGATCTGGATTCAATTCTCATAGCTGTGTGACCCTCGGCCAGTTGCTTAACATCTCTGAGCGTTCATTTACTCATTTGGGAGGAAGAATAGGACTGTCCAGAGTAAGCGATGTAGCACACCGGGCGACAGGGCGCTGCCGGCACGTAGGGGACGTCGCCCACCCCGGGGTTCCTGCCTGGAAGGGGCCGGTGGAGGGTGGAGGCGGCGGCGGCGGCCCTCACGGTCCCAGAGCCGCTCTGTGCCGGCCTGGGCCCCCAGCGCAGCCGCGGGCTGCAGTGACAGCGCGCCCCCTAGAGGCCGAGCTCGAACAAGAGTTGCTTCCCAGACGAGGCTGCATATAAAGCTCTGGGGCGCGCTAAGCCAGTGCGCAGCGTGGAGAGGGGGCTCCCCAGAGCGCGCAAAGTCTGTGTCTTCGATGTCGGGAGGCCGAGAGCGGATCTGCGGCGACTAGCCTGCATCCCCAGGCTGCTGAGCTGACCACCGTCGCTGCGCTGAAAAAGCGTCTTGGTTTGTTAATGCAGGAAGGACTCAGCGTCCATTAACATTTAGTGAGCACCTACTACGTTCCTATCTCTGTGTCGGGTACTTTCACTTACATTATCTCATTTAAACCTCTCAGTTTCTCCGTAAGGGTTTGTATGTTGTTTTTCTGATAGGGTCAGTGAAGCACTCCCAGGGGAAGTTGCTTGTTCACAGCTGAAACTTGGCTCCATCAGATCTGTATTAGTTTACTAGAGCTGCTGTAACAAAGCGCCGAAAACCGGGTGGCGTAAACAACAGAGATGTACTGTCTCCCGGTTCTGGAAGCCACGAGTCTGAAATCAAGGTCTCGACAGGGTTGGTTCCTCCTGAGGGCTGTGAGGGAAGGCTGGCTCAGGCCTCGCCCCTTGGCTTGCGGATGGCTGTCTTCATGTTCACGGGGTGTCCTCCCCGTCCACCCGCCTGCCTCCAAAGCTCCCCTTTTTATAAGGACTCCAGTCATACTGTGTTAGGGCCCACCCTAATGACCTCATTTTAATGTTATTACCTCTGTGAAGATTCTATCTCCAAATAAGGTCGCATTCTGAGGTACTGAGGATTAGAACCTCAACATATGAATTTTGGAGGAACAAAGTTGAACCGATAACAGGATTTAACCCAGAAATCCCGATTCTGAGCCTGATGTTTGACTATACATTCAAGAAGTGGTTCTCAAAGTTGGACGTACATTGGATTTACCTGGAGAATTTGTAAAAATATATTGGTGGTTGGGTTACACGCCTAGTGATTATGATTTAATTGGCAAAGGGTGTGTCTGGACACTGGGATTTGGAAAAGCTCCCCAGGTGGTTCTAAGGAGGAGTTGAGAGTAGAACCCTATGCTTGGAACACCTTGCCATCACCGCAGGCTAGGCTGCACCTGGGAGGAAGGCTATGGTCTCTCCTTGCTTGGCTGCCAGGAAAAGGAGGCCAAATTTGTTTTTAGTGCCGCAACCTCGGCTCCACTTCCGTTCCCCTTTTTCTTACTCTTGAAGCACGTCTGCTGTTCGCACCTGTCAGACTCAGGACCTAACACAGTGCCTGATGCACAGGAGGCCTCAATTCATGTCTGTAGAAGAAAAGGAAGGAGAAGAATCACAGCAGAAGAAATGCAAAGGGATGGGATCTGCAATAGGGGAATTCTTGCAAAGGAGATGTTTCTGGACGAAGGGGATTTCCTGGCACCACTGGGGGAGAATGTTAGCACAAACAGTGCCCAGTGATGGATAATCTGCCAGTTTTTGCCTCCCAATGATACCATATAGGGCATCAAATCAGAGTCACAACCTTTGTTTCAATAGTTGTGCTTGAGATGAGGACTAATGACCTCATATTATCACTTCCCCTTTCCACCAAACTCCCAGGGCTGGCAAATGACAGTCCCACAGTGTGTCCTCCTAGTACTGAGTACCCTGGAAGACAAAGAGTGAAGCTCTGACTCCATGGTTCTTTGAGGTAGGAGGTGAATGATAGTGGTTTTCTTGTGCCCTGGCTTTTTTCTCCACCTTGGGTTCATCCATTCCCACCCTCAGAACTAGCTGAGGCTGACTGGGAATGAGCTAATTAGATCTGGCCCTTCCCCTGTATGCCTTACCGAGCAGAGGAGCATATACCTCCAGGGAAAATGAATCCACAGGTCAAAGTAACAAGGAGTTTGAGAACCACAACCATCTGAAATGAAAACTAACAAATGAGATCACAGAATCTAAGCATACATATAGAAACAGTTGAGTCAATAATTTAATATTGGCCTAATAAGTATAAAGAGATAAAAGAAGACAATGACAATATAAACAAGAACAAGAAAATGTAAAAAAGAAGAAAATACTAGATATGAAAAATGTAGTAGTTGAAATGAACTACCCATCAACTGGATAAATAGCAAAATGGATAGAACTGCAGAACAAATTGGCAACTTAGTAGACCAGGTGGAGGCAATCTTTCAGGAAGAAGGAAGAAAGAACAAACACATATAAAATATAAAGAAAAAATAGGTTGTGTGGAAGATAGAAGTAGAAGTACTAACATCCAGGTAATAAGAGTTTTAGAAAGAGGAAAAATAAAAATGGAGAGGAAGAAATGTTTGAAGAAAATTTGAAACAATTTTCTGTAATTATAAAAAGATGAAAGATCAAAAGGTTATAGAAGAAAGATAAGAAAAATTCACACCAGGATGTTTTATAGTAAAATTAAGAATTTCAAAGAAGCAGAGAAAACTCTAAAAGATTATAAAGAGAAAAAGAAGATTGCAAAAAGAGGGAAGAAGTCAGGTTGACATTAGCAACAATTGATGTAAGAAAACAGTAGAATAGTATTTTCAAAATATTGAAGGAAAAGAAACCAGGCTCTATCCTTATATCTAGTCACCATTCAAAAACAAGGGCATGACAAAAAATATTCTCAAGCATAAAAGTCCTCAGATGATTTACCACACACAGACTATGCTGAAAACTGTTTTAGATGAAACAGGGAAGAGGCTTAAATAAGGGGAGAGTGAATCTAGTAGATACTACCAGAGATGTGTGAAATAAAAATGGTAAACTTTGTTTGACCTAACAATAGCTAAGACTAAAGAAGAAGAGGACATATATCCACAATAATTTGGCATTAAAGTGTAGACGATAACATCATGTGGATTGGGGGAGGGGAGGTGAAGAGATATGAGTGTATAATAAGGTTTTGTTCTTATTAGGGGGAAGATACAGCTATCAATTTAAAGAAAGGATTAATAATAAATAGAAAAAGTGGGTCAGACTGAAAAAAAAAAAGATGGCAGAAACAGGTCCAAATATATAAGTAATTACAATAAATACAAATGAACTAAATTCATCAGTTAAAGACAAACAAATTGGATTTTTTAAAAATTCAGATATGTGCTGTTAACAAGATGTAAAGCTAAAGTATAAGGAAATGCAAATGTTCTAAGTAAATGAATAGAAATGGTGTTTCAGTAAAATACTAATCAAAATAAAGCTGGTTTACCTGCAACAATATTAAATAAGATAGGCTTAAAGACAAAAAGCAAAAAGAGACATAGCATGTACTTATTTAATAAAGAAAAAGGCTGCACCATTTACGAAGCAAAGATGATGGAATGACAGACAAAAATGAATAAATCCATCATCATAATGGGAGATTTTTAACATTCTTCTCTAGATTATTGATAGGTTGAGCAGACACCTCCTCCCACAAATATATTTAAAACTCATTGTAGAAAATAGAGGTAGATACAGTTTAGACCTTGGGGTAGGGAAAGATATTTTAAAAAAGACACAAAAGTATTGACTATAAAAGAAAAAGTTGATAAATATTGCAATACATTATTAAGAACTTTTGTTATCAAAAGGTACCTTAGAGGAAAAAAAGGTTTCATAGAAGAGGAAACATGGTCAATAAATATATGAAGAGATGTTTAATATAATTATTAATTGGGAAGTATAAACCAAGACTACAATGACACACAATTTTATACTCATTCAGCTGTTAAAAATTTCAGCAGTCTGATAATAACCAAGTCGTGTGTGTGTGTGTTTCCTTATGATAATACCAAGTCTTATTCAACTCTGGTGGGAGTATAAATTTTGTAACTAATTAGGAAAAGTTTGACATTTTCTCCTAAATTTGTACATTTACATATTGTTACAGCTTGAATTTTCTCCCCCAAAAAGAAATGTTAAGCCTCTAACTTCAACGAATTTTCAAATGTCATCAGCCGGGCATGGTGGCGCATGCCTGTAGTCCCAGCTACTTGGAAGGCTGAGGCAGGAGGATAACTTGAGCCCAGGAGTTTGAGGTTGCTGTGAGCTAGGCTGATGCCAGGGCAATCTAGCCAGGGCAACAGAATGAGACTCTGTCTCAAAAAAAAAAAAAAAAAAGAAATCCAGAGACTGAAAGTTTATTGAGTTCAAGTAGAATCAGATTAGGGGGTGGAAAAAAGAAAAAAAAAAATCAGTTCCTATAAAAAAGAAGAGCATAAATTGATGGAATGCGTTTAGGGATGTGCAGACAGCAAGTAGTTTTGGCAGGAAGTGGTAGCCAAAAAACATGAAACCACAACCCTGAAAAAATAAGTATTAATCAGGGATTACAGCAGGATAAATACAAATCAAACCAACCAACCAACCAAACCAGAAAGCCCCCACAACAACAACAACAAAAACCAGGTGAAAGAGACAGGCAATCTAATCTTCATTGCCCAGGGGTCAAAATATGATGTTTTGGCTATGTTTTTCTTGGTAAACATTTCTCTTATCTACTTTTTGAAATGATGGAGTTGCTTTTGAGTTTTAAAAATAATATATTTCAGGCATCTCAAGTACCTGACATTCTGTAGACAAAAGTCAAGACAGATTTGACAGAATACAGATCTGTTTCACTTGACTATATTAAAGAGGTTGAAATTCTTTCAAGACCTTACTAGTGAGTTGTTCAGAAACAGTCTGAGCACGACACAGGGATCTGGGATTCTTGAGAGATGCTCACGCCCAGAGAGAAAGGTTCACCAATCTAGGAGCACTGAATTGGCATGATATGAATTTGCAGAACTTGACAGCTTCAGTGATATGTTATTGGTTTTGAATTCCAGGGCATAGCACGTTATTTTACGATAAGAAAAAGGATATGAAAAAGGAGAAGGTATTATAAGTGTGGTTCTCATATTTCTTCCCTCTTCTACTCTGTAAATAAAAGGGCAACGATATTATTAAGCAAACGTTCTTTAGAAAAATTTGATTCCTTCTCATGCTTAGAAATTTTGCTGTAGGGATAGTCATTGCTACTGTTTACAGTAGACATTCCTACCCTGAATACTAAGCTCTGAAGTGTTTACTATGCTTAGATAAATCACATATTTTTCCTTGTGAGTACAGCTTGTTCAGGTTTATACATACCATTGTGTAATTCCCTAAGAACTCTTTCCAGTTTAAAAGCATGTCGTTGGATGCATTTGTGAAAGTTGATATGAAAGATTTTTGCTCTTTAAAATACTTGCTAAATAGCCCAGTTGAAAGTATGCTTTGTTACTGACTTTGGCTTTGGCTCCAAGAATATTGATAAAATAGGAGAAAAAGAAATCAGGCTCTTTTTATAAAATTTGAATGGAGAGACCTGAGACTAAGAAAGGGAAATTTGTCATAATGATAGCAGAATCATAAAAAGAAGTTACAGAAATAAATGCATCTGAGGAATCTGGAGGCTTCCTTGGTTTCTGCCCCTCCCAAAGCTTCAATTCATGAAGTACCCTAATATCTTTCTATAATTTTCTGTTATGCTCTAAAATGTCTAAAGTATCTAAGCAGTCCATATTATTAGTAAAAATTACTCAATCATGAACAGAGCCCAGCAGATGGTATCAAACATTACCGTTCTCTTCATGCCATTTTTAAGTACTACCCCCCCCAACTATGTCCCATGAAAAAACTCAGAAGACGCTTCCATCATTGAAGCGTGGAGAAGTACATTAATGAGTGGAACACCTGTGAGCTCTCTCAAATGAGAACACTGTGGTTTCTCCCCGCTGTGGGCCAGGTCAAAAATACCACCATTGACGTTTGAAATTGGCCTCGCCAATTTCAGTGGGCTTGATATGATCTCAGAATGGCAGAGGTAGTAGCAGCCCTCAATCACCAAAGACAAAGTGGATGCATCTACTCTAAAGGGTAACCAGAAGGCCTTGGCCTGCAGAGATCTCTGATGGTGGTTAAGTTATCATGGTGTTCCTAGGAATGAAATAGGCAGTTTAACTAGAGTATTGCTTGATCTATAAAAGAGGAGAAAGCTCTCTGTCTGGTAGCCAAAAGCCTGACTTGAGGTATGGCATCCTCTTGTGCATGGCTTGCCCTGGCATCCCAGATGGCCACTTTCCAGCAAGTCCTACTGGCACAGCACCAAGCAAACTTCTCTGGTATTCAGGCAGCCATGGTTTACACCTGGCCAGGATCTCTGACCTGGAGGAGGAGTTTCTTCTTCGGTGCCCCATCTGAGCCCTAGGGTTAGCTGGTCTCTATATCTGCTATTCCTATAGTCTTTCGAGGTTCTTTATACTTCTAACAAGCCAGTCCTCTATTCCTCCAATCTCCTGTTGTAGTTCATAATTATTCATATTAAAATTTCCCTGTTAAAGTTATTGTGTGGTTTCTGTCTACTGATTGGATCTTGACTGATGCATAGAAAAATTTAAAAATGAACATTGGCCCTCTTATGGGTTGAACTGTGTCCCCCAAAAGGGTATGTTGTAGTCCTAACCCCCAGTACCTCCGAACGTGATCTTATTTGGAAATAGGGTCATCGCAGGTGTCATCACACTGGTGTAGGGTGGGCTCCTAATCCAACATGACTGGTGTCCTTACAAGAAGACAGCTATGTGGAGACATAGGCAGAATGTCATGTGATGATGGAGGTAGGGATCGGAGCGATACGTGTATTAGTACAAGCCTAGGAATGCCAAGCATTGCTGGGAACCACTAGAAGCTGGGAGAGGCAAGGAAAGATTCTTCCTTAGAGCCTTTGGAGAAAGCACGACCCTGCCAACAATTTGGTCTTGGACCTCTAACCTCCAGGACTGCAGGATAATAAATTTCTGTTGTTTTAAGCCACCCAGTTTGGTACTTTGTTATGGCAGCCCTAGCAAACTACCAATAGTAAAGATACTTACCTCACACCATACACAAAAATTAACTTACAATGGATCATAGGTCTAAATATAAAGTCTAAAGTTATAAATCTTCTAGGAAAAAATTTAGGAGAAAAATCTCTGTGACCCTGGGGTAGGCAAAGTTTTCTTAGAACACAAAAGAAGCCATAAAAGAAATAGTTGATAAGTTGGACTTCATCAAAATTTAAAACACTTGCTCTTTGAAAGGTACAGTTAAGAAGATGAAAAGGCAAACCACAGACTGGGGAAAAATATTCACAACAGATCTATCAGATGAAGGACTTATATCCAGAATAAATAAAGTACTCATATAAATCAATAATAAGAACAGTTTAAAAATGGGCAAAATATTTGAACAGAGACTTTACAAAAAAAAAATACTTGAAAGAATGTTCATCAGCTTTAGTCATTAGGAAAATGCAAATTAAAATCACACTGAATACTACTACATACCCGTTAACATGGCTGCAATTAAAAAGACTTACTATAACAATTACTGAGGAGGAGATGAAACAGTTAGAACTCTCTTACACTGCCAGTGAGAATGTGAAATGGTAATTTTAGAGAACAGTTTGGCAATTTCTTTTTTCTTTTTGTTTTTAGAGAGAGGGTCTCCCTTTGCCACCCAGGCTGGACTGCAGTAACGTGATTACAGCTCACGGCAGACTTGAACTCCTGGGCTCAGGCGATCTTCCTGCCTCAGTCTCCTGAGTAGCTGGGACTACAGGCACACCCACCACTCCTGACTCCTTTTTCTAGTTTTTGTAGAGACGGGGTCTCGCTCTTGCTTGGGCTGGTCCTGAACTCCTAACCTCAAGTGATCCTCCCCCCACCTCAGCCTTCCAGAGTGCTAGGATTACAGGCGTGAGCCACTGCGTTGAGCAAAGTTCTCTCTCTTAGTGACAGCTTTAGTAGCATTGGCCTGTGTCATTTACTGTAGACATCACCTCAGACGGGATGATGTGGAGGCTGAGAGGACCAATGTCCTGACTATTGGCTCCTACCCTCAGGCCACAGCCCACGCAAGGCTATCTCAAGTTGGGCGCGGGGCTGTTACTTAAACAGGGGGTAGGGTTCAATGCACAGGGAAGCAGGGTGCCCAGGCTTCCCAGTCCCAGGCTCCTCCTGGGGAGTCTCTTCCCTCATCAGTACATTACCTAAGGGCTAGTGCAGACGATCATTTTTAAATAAGCATGTTTAAGATGCTCAAAGAGAAAAATAAAAACATACTAGTTTTTAGAAAGGAATAAGAGATTATGGAAGAAAAGCAGGCAGAAATTAAACAAGTGTGAATGATAGTGAAGGGGAGATAAAGGGTAGAGTCAGGGTGTATAGACAGCTTTGTGAAGAGTTTTTACTGGGAAGGGCAACAGAGGAATGGAGAAGTTGCTGGAGAGAAATGTGAATATCTTAAAAGATGAGACGTGCTGGAGTCTTTCCGTTGATAGAAACGCACGCCCTGTGATTCAGCAGCCCTATTCCTGGGTATAACAAAATCAGCAGAAGGGATTGCACACACGCACAGAAAGGCACAGACAAGAGTGTCCGTTGCAGCTTTGTTTGTAACAGCTCGAACTGGAAACAATCCAAACGCCCATCAGTGGTAGAAAGGTTAAATAAAGTGTGAGAGAGGAAAAACAAAAAAAAGGAATCTGCACGACCTTGAAAATGAATGAATTACAATTGTACACCTAACATGGATGAATTTCATGAACGTAGCATTGGGCAAAGGAAGCCAGATGCAAAATAGTGGCTGCCTTTGGGGAAGGACAGAGGGTAGTCACTGGAAGTGGGCGTCAAGGGGCTTTCTGGGGTGCTGAAAACGTTCTATTTTCTGAACTCTGTGGTGGTTACATATGTGTATTCATTTGGTGGTCATTAATCAAACCATTTACTCTTTTTTAAAAAATTGAGGTAAAATTCCATAACAAATAATTGACCATGAGCCATTTTAAAGGGGACAAATCAGAGCCATTTAATACATGCACAGTGTTGTACAACCATCACCTCTATCTAGTTCTAAGATATTTAATCACCCCAAAAGGGAACCCCATAACCACTGATCAATTGCTCTCCCCTTTTCTGAGCCATTTATTTTCCTGTACTTTTCTGCAAGCATGTTTTACTTCAATTTAAACATTTTTTCAAAAAGCGCATCCAGGTGGGTCCACATGTGGTTTTTCCCCCCTGCAAAATTTAGCTGCTTAGGTTCAGGCATGAACGAGCTACTCCAAGGTTGGGGCTCAGGCCAAGGGAGTGAAAGGCGTTCGCAGGAGGCAGCTGTAATGGCGGCCCAGGAACTCTAGGCCAGACGCGGAGCAGAATGCAGTCATGAGGGAGCTGAGGGATGCCAAGCCATGGTGGGGCCGGTGGGTGGGGGATTGTGATAAGGCTGGAGGAGTACGGCAGTGGATGCGCTTGAGCAAGCGACCTGGAGGGAAAGAGGTGGTGGTCAGGGGATAGATTGCTTAAATAAGGATGGCACGAGTGGGACAGCCATTTTTGGTGGTCTCAAGGAAGTGACCATGTGAGTGGGTGGCTAGGCTGGAATGGAAAAAAAGGACCTAAGAGGCCAGAGTATTGAATGGTTCAGCTACATGGGGTTAGATATCTCCAACTAATCAATGTTGCAGTCACCCCGAATGGTGGCAATGACACGACAGCAGCTGGTGGGGGAGAGGAAAGCAGGAAGCTGGTGCTGGTCTCCCCTGCATGGAGGGACACAAGCAAGAGGTAGCTCACAGCTTCCAAGAGGAAGAGGAGGAGCGATTAGAGGACCTAATCTTCAGAAGGGCGAGGGTTTTGGAAGAGGGAAGAGGAATTGGAAATTGCAACTGCAAGCGGCAGGACACTGCCAGAGTGCCACAGTGTCCTTAGGGACAGCCGGCTTTCAGGTAAGGCAGGAAAGAGGTGGACGATTATGGGAGGGTTTAAGACTGCAGAGAGGAGATCCTGAGAGCACAGGGAGGTATGGGGACAGGCGGAGCTTGTACCAGATTGGAGGACAGATACAGCAACACAATGGCAGGTGGGTTTGGAGTGACTAGAAAACAGGATGGAAGCAGATGGGATTCAGCCTGAAGATGCTTTTGGGGTGAAGGTGGCAATTGGACCTGATGGTATGGATCCTGGCAATCTGTCTCCAGGAAACCATTAATGACCAAGTGGTGTTTTGGGTACTTAAGGGCTGGAGCACCTTCCTAATATGTACTGTTAATAGCCTATAAATGTCTAAGTGTGACCTTTCTTCATTCTGATAAACCCTTGTCCTTAACTGCTATGTTGGATTACCTCCTGCTATGGTTTGAGTGTTTGTCCCCTCCACAACTATGTTAAAATTTAATTGCCATTGTAACAATATTAAGAGGTGGAATCTTTAAGAAGTGGTTAGGCCATAAGGGCTCCAGCCTCCTGGGTGGGATTGGTGCTATTACAAAAGGATGAGTTTGGCCCCCTCTTGTCCTCTCTCACCTTTTGCCATGTGATAATGCAGCAAAAAGGTCCTTGCCAGATGCTGGTGCCTTGGTATTGGACTACTCAGCTTCCAGAACTGTGAGCCTATACATTTCTGTTCATTATGAACAGTCTTGCTCTGTCGCCCCGGCTAGAGTGCAGTGGCTCAATCATAGCTCACCGCAGCCTCAAACTCCTGGGCTCAAGTGATCCTTCCACCTCAGCCTCCTGAGTAGCTGGGACTACAGGTGCGTACCACCATACCCAGCTAATTGTTTTATTTTTGTAGAGATGGATTCTCACTATGTGGCCCAGGCTGGTCTGGAATTCCTGACTTCAAGCGATCCTCCCACCTGGCCTCAAAGCCTTAGGATTACAGGCGTGAGCCACTGTGCCTGGACCACAATTCATTTTTAAAACTATGTTTTCCTATCCCACATCTGGGTGAAGCAATCCCTATTTCTTATATAGCATGAAAATAACATAAAGCTTTTTGCCTCTACATATTTGTTTTGTAAGTTTCAAGGGTTGCTGCCTTAATTCTTGGTGTTTAGGAATTTGATAAGCAAGTCCAAGTTCACCCTACCCATCAACACTCACCACGATTTTATAGGTTTGGGTAATAGTCTTTCTGAGTCTTGACTTCCAGAGGGAGAGGCCTACATTTCTAGTGGTCTGCCCTTCTCTTCATCACACTGGCTACTTCCCTGCCTTTCTTTCTTCAAGTCACCTTTTCACCTAAGTGCAATAGGCAAACAAAGACACATCTTGTGTTTTGTTTCTTGTAATGGTTGATAAAATTTTTTACTTAATTTCTAAAATCTGTTCCTAATAATAGCTACTTTTGATGGTGACCCCACACTGGACCGGAAGCTTCAGAGATCTCTTTCTGAACTTAAACAGTACCGAGGAGACCAACCGATACTCAGAGTTTTAAGGAGCACTGCCAAGCGTTTTGTATTATAGGATGCCCCACTCCTGGAATTTGTCTGTTGTTTCTCATGATCAGACTAAAGTTATGGGTTTTAGATGGAGGACCAGCTCAATGTAATTTTCCTAAGAGGAATTTGATACCTATGGATTTAAAACACATCTAGACTTCACAAAACTGTTGCCGTGGACATAAACTTTATGTATCACTTTTAGTACCATGCTTCTTCTGTATGACTAGAGGCAGAAAAGAATGATGATTTAAAAAAAGGTTGGCTTTAAAAAAAACCCCTAAGAGGTAGATAACATTATAAAGACAGCAAATAGCAGTCATTTTGCTTTCCCGAGTAAGCATGTTCTTTATGAATTAAAATTTACTATGACAGAGAGACAAAAATGCATAAGTAATACATAGCTAGTTCAATTCCTTATATCTTTAGAGGTCAATTTCTAGGATTTATGTCAATAAATGTTACTTGATTATATTTATGTTTTCAGAGCACATTGTCACATTTTTGTCTGTCAAATAAACAACAAATAAAGCATTGAGTAGGATTCTCTAGCCTATGAGTCAAAAATAGCCTGTCTTAAATCTTTAGAAAATTTATAGTAGGCAAAGAATTCTCTCCTGAGCAGTGGTTCTCAAACTTTAGGGTGTATCAGATTCACCTGAAGGGACTGTTCAAATGCAGATTCCTAGACACTGTCCCCAGCAGTTCTGATTTGGTGGGTCTGGGGTGGGGCTTGAGAGTGTCCATTTCTACAAGCTCCCAGGTGACGCTGAAGCTGCTGGTCAGAGCCGCGCTATGAAAACTACTGCTTTAGAGTCAACCAGGAAAATACGCTTATTAAGCGCCTATGATAACTAAGGTGTTTGATATCCATTACCTTATTAAGTAGTTAAGAAGCTTATCAAATCAGTATTACTAGGGCTCAGAGAGACTGGGGAACTCACCTGAGGAGATAATGGGATTAGGCAGCAAAACTACAATTCAGATCTCCTTCCAATTCTAACACCCATGTTTTTCTAGCACAACATACTGCTTCCTGTTGATACCTAAAGATGTATAGGGAGATTGGTGTAAGTCAGCAGGGTGCCAACGAAAGGACAAGGATTCTTACTGAAATGTGGGCAAAGGTTCAGGGTCATGGAGAGGATTCACTTATTTCTGAACTTCTGAAATAATCAAGGGTGAAGTGAATTTACTGTATAACAAAACAGGAAGAATGTGTTTCATATAGTACTGAATATTCCTTAATTACTATTATTTTATTATTCTTTACAGAAAATACACATTTAAGTAAGAGTCCTTAAAAGAATAATCTCATTTAAATTTAAGTTTAAAGCATCACACTATTCTAAATGTCTGCCGGTGTACTCTATATTACTAATCAACCACTTATTCTGAAATTGAAGTAACAGGATGGTTTTCAACAAAATGCTCTGACAATTACTAAAATGTTTATCTCCTTTCACAAAGCAAATCAAAAGCAATGACAATACACAACAAAATAAGCAATTTAAGTTTTAAGAAAAGTGGTACATTATACAGTAAATAGACTGCCAAAAATGAAGTTGCCAATAGTATAAATTTCTGTCACTTTGTTACATTGTATATAAAAAAGGACACTGAGACACAAAATCGCTGGACTGCAGACTTAAAATAGTTAATGAGGTCTAAACTTCAGAATCACAAAAAACCCCCACTCAATTCTACATCTCTATCAAAACAAATATTTTATGTATGAAAGATTCCTCTTTTAAATATCTATCTATACATACATATTGCCAGGTAGTACTGTTAATTAAACCCATAGTTATATTTATTTAAATAAGAATTAAATAAACTGCCCCAAACTGCTGATTTTCATATCACAAAACACAAGTATTTTAAATCACAACTTCAGGGTGGTATATTGAACACATTGGTTTCTTAGGCAACATTAACAAGCATATTTTTAAGAATATATTTTCATCTATAGGTCATGTAAAGCTTTATTAAATGGTAAACACTTTTAACAGTGCAGAAATACAAGATTCAAAAACAAATATATTCAGAAGATCTGTTGTTCAAATAATATTTTTTCAAAACCAGGTGGAGGAGTATGATAAAATTCACTGAACTGGCAATCCAAAATTGCACTATCATCAACTAGAGGATAGAAAAACAAAGAAAATAAATTAGAAGCAAATATCTTAATATGAATGAATACATAATTATCAAATAAGCTGTTTCCATAACACCATAATATTAATAGGCAAGAAGAATAAATACATCTGCTGTCCATGTTACAACACATGATCCTACTGGGTAAAAATAGCCACAATGAAAAACAAAATCTATTTGTCAAAAACATGAAATGATGTACATCAAAATATTAATAATCATCGCTAGATGGTGTGAATATGGGCACTTTTAATTTTTTATTTGTGTACCTGTATTTTCTCAATTTTATACAATTAAGATTTATTACTTTAGAAAATGTTTTATTTTGAAAAAAAGTATAGATTCACAGGAAGTTGCAAAAATACTAGAGAGAGTCCTGCATACCCTTCATCAGCTTGTCCCAGGGGTAACATCTTACGTAACTACAGTTCAACATCCAAACCGGGAAACTGACATTGGTATACTACTGTGAACTAGACAGCAGGCCCTATTCAGTTTCTACATGTTTTTACCGGTATTTACTCAAGACAAATGAATGTGCATATCCATACCGATACTTGTCACAAATGTTCATAGCAGCTTTATCTGTAATGGCCCCAAACTGGAAACAAGCCTAATATCCATCAACTGGTGAAGGGATAAGCAAATTGTGATATATCTACACGATGAACTATACTACTCAGCAATAAAATGAATGAATTATTGATATATGCTACAACATGGATGAATCTTAAAATAATTAAGCTGAGTGAAAGAAGCCAGACCTTCCCCCGCCCCTAAAAAATGAGTCCAAACTGTATGATTCTGTTTATACAATACTCTAGAAAATACAAGCTAATCTGTAGTGACAGAAAGCAGATCAGTGGTTGCTTGGTTGGGGCTGGGGTGGGGAGAGGTGAGTAGGAAGGATACAGGAGGCAGAAGGAAACTTTTGGGGCGATGAATATGTTCATTACCTTGACCTTGGTGATGACAAAACAAAACACCACCACAAAGCAAAACAAGTAAATAATTAACACTACTGTCAAGTAGTGATTACTCCCTGGGCGAGGAATGCAACTGTGGTGGGGGCTGCATCTGGGCTGCTAAAAATGTTCCATTTCTTCACCTAAGTGGTAATGATGTGGGTGTTCACTTTATAGCTATTTGTTAAACTTCACATGTACGTTTAATGTACATTTCTTTTCTTTTTTTTTTTTTTTTTTGGAGACAGAGTCTCGCTCTGTTGCCCAGGCTAGAGTGAGTGCCGTGGCGTCAGCCTAGCTCACAGCAACCTCAAACTCCTGGGCTCAAGCGATCCTCCTGCCTCAGCCTCCCAAGTAGCTGGGACTGCAGGCATGCGCCACCACGCCCAGCTAATTTTTTCTATATATTTTTAGTTATCCAGCTAATTTATTTCTATTTTTACTAGAGACAGGGTCTTGCTCTTGCTCAGACTGGTCTTGAACTCCTGACCTGGAGCGATCCTCCTGCCTCGGCCTCCCAGAGGATTACAGGCGTGAGCCACCGGGCCCGGCCTAACGCACATTTCTATATGTTTTATATTTCATAATAAATGAAGAAAAAAAATTAAATACTGGATTTGACATTCATGCCAGTGATTTTAACAGGGTGGTTTCGCTGAAGTGGTAGTAACAGCAGCCAGATTGGCTTGCAGAACAAAGAAATAATAACCATAAAGGTGGAAGGTGTAGGTCATTCCGCGAGAAATGTGGCCATACAGAGAAGGGTAAACACAGGACTAGGGAGGGATAGAGTCCAAGGAAGGGCTTTTGGGGATGGGAAAGACTCAGAATGTTTATAAGCACTGGAGAGAGAAGTTGATGACATAAGATACAGATGAAATAACTGACAAAGTGTGTTCCAGAGTTGGGGAGTTTGGAACCCAGACTACAGACAGAGTGTTTTGAACGTGAAGAGCACCATTTCTTCTGAGATGGGATGGAAAGAAGGCAAGATTAGAGTTAACGGGAAGCTGGAGTTCACTAGTGATGGTCTATTTCCTGATAAAATTGAAGGCAAGGGCATCTGCGGAGAATGAGCACGGAATTCAAGCAGCACAGAACGTGCAGAGATGTAAAAGAATTGTCAAAAATTATTGAGAGCTTATATTAGGCTGCAGGGCATAACTTGTTAATCACATTTCTTTGGTGTGATGCAGTTTTTTGTCTCTGTAGGTTGAGTGTAATAATAGACAAAATGAATGACTAGATTGATCTGGGATCAGGGATGGAAGACAGAGTAAGGTAATTTAAGTTTTATTTTTATCTTTGATAGTATTAGGCTATTAAAAGATTTGGTTTAATTGGACTGATTTATCACTCGATTTATGAAATATACTTTATATTTCATAAATATGAAATTTTTTATGTGAATAAAATAATTATATGAATTAAAATTATATATGAATAAATCATGAATTATATATGAGTAAAACAATAATTATATGAAATTATACTTTATATAATTTACTAACTTTACTGCATTAAAAACAATGCTGAATAAAATAATTTAGAATAATAATCTTACTTGCTACATGTACTTGCATAACTCAGTCATTCTGCTGATATTTATTTCACTTGTCAGGGTAAATTATTTCAAATATCAAGCTAAATTTCCATTTATTTAAGTAAATAAAAGAATTGCTTTTAGGCTTACCTAATATACAAGAACAATAACTTCAATTGAGTTTAAAAACATACTTTTACATGCAAAGACACAGAAGGTAAAATCACTAAAAAGTATTAATAATTATAGGAGAAAAGAACACTAATGAAAACCTTAACTAAAAGTAAATCACAAGTTTTGGTTATCATATTATTAAATATTATAATATTTATATTTACTATATACTTTTATATTTGCTATTGTATACTTCTCTGACATCCCAGTCTGTCATCACTAATATTGTTACATTTATAGTAAGTTACTACAAAAAAAAGAAGTTAATAATTAGTTTTCATTATGACCCAAACTTAAGAAGTTAATGTAATTAAATAAGAAAATATTTTTAGACTTACTAAAATCATAGGCAGAAAAATCATACACCTGTTGATTTAAAGTTAATAACTTAAAAAATAAGGCAGAATAGAGTGACAGAGGCACTGTGGTTATGTTTTTTTTTTTAAAAAAAGAGAAAGGCCTTACTACTTTGTAGAGATACACAGAAAATATTTATGAATAAAATGATAAAATGTCTGGCATTTGCTTCAAAATAATCCAAGGGGGTGGAGATGACAGGAGCACGTGGGAGGTAAACCAAACCCAACTGGCTATAATTTGATAATTGAAGCTGGGTGATGGGTACACGAAGGCCCATTATACTATTCTCTTTACTTCTGTACAAGTTTGAAATTTTCAATAATAAAAATTCAAGTAATTAAGTGGTATACAGTCATCTCTTAAGTAATTCAATTTTCAGAAGGACACACTTGTACAGAATCTATAGCATTTATATGTACATGCTATTAAAAGCAAAACAATCGATATGAAACTATTCTAAGTCACAATTTCTCTTAGAAGAGCTTTAACATTGAGGGAATTATATAAAGGTAAATTAATATCTAAGCTACATAAGATTACCATCCTTAGTTCTAAAATATTCTTTATAATTACATTTCCTGGTCATCTAATCCTTCCCAATAACTGGCAGAAAAAGTTTTATAAATTCACTAAAGCTTTTTGAAACTTTCTAGAATAGATTACATGATGGGCCGGTTGCCCATCTTAAAACAAAAACAAAACCAAAAACAAAACCAAAAACAAAACAAGCCAGGCACAGTGGCTCACGCCTGTAATCCTAGCACTCTGGGAGGCCAAGGCAAGCGGAGCATTTGAACTCAGGAGTTCGAGACCAACTTGAGCAAGAACGAAACCCTGTCTCTACTAAAAAAAATAGAAAGAAATTAGCTGGACAACTAAAAATATACATAGAAAAAATTAGCTGGGCCTGGTGGCACATGCCTGTAGTCCCAGCTACTCAGGAGGCTGTGGCAGAAGGATCGCTTGGGCCCAGGAGTTTGAGGTTGCTGTGAGCTAGGCTGACGCCACGGCACTGTAGCCCGGGCAACAGAGTGAGACTCTGTGTCAAAAAAATAAATAAATAAAAGACTGCATGATGAAAAAGGGAGTATGGTTATTGCATATTTAAGTATTATCATTGTATTTAGCAAGTTTTTAAAAAAATATGTGAGTAATAAAGGCTACCCTTAATCCTGCAAAGTGGGATTGTAATATCCTACCAAGCACATTCCATATAAAAAGGTCCTTATTAACAACTTGTCCAGACTTTTGAATGATAGCTATAAAATTAACATAAATGCCAAACAAAAGTTAACAGATATCTAACATTATATTAGAAATATTTTAGCTTACCATAAACAACTGGATACACTGTCCCTCGTATACCTGATGCTGGACAATGCATGTTTTTTCCATTCAAATATACATTTAATTCTACATGGTCATATGTAATACCCTATGAAGGAAAACATAAATGTTCCATAAAAAGAATAGTCAGAAATCACTGATTTGGAAGTATGGAAACACAAAAACTAAGCATATTGTCATAATAGTTTTCATTAAGGTTTTACAAATTGGTAGAATTCTACTTGAACTAACCTAAAAAAAATTAGTAGTGATTATTAGGGGGAAAAAAATCAGGTGAAATCCTAAGAGTCCACATTAGAGGTAAAACAAAGCCAACAGTTTAAACCCTCGTATTATATTTGGATAATCTGGATTTTATATTTTAAGTATTAAGATGATATAAGTACTGCATGATATGAACGGAGAGACCTTCTAAACTCACGCAGAAAACACTGCTCTGTTTATATAGATTTTGCTTGTAAGGGGGTAAAACACTGAGGTTTTCACCATTAGGGCTTACTACTTGTCACTGCTTTCAAATTCTGAAGAAATGTCTTTATACAATTTATTTCCAAGAAGAAATCATACATTTCTCTATCTCTTTACCCTGGTTTCAAATATGTCACGTATATTACCAAGGTAAAGCTGGTGTTTACATCTGAATATAATTGGTAGTATCAAGTTAAAAAACAGAAAAGCAATAGGTCAAAAGATTAAAAAAGCAATGGGGCCAGGGGCAATGGCTCACGCCTGTAATCCTAGCACTCTGGGAGGCTGAGGCGGGAGGATTGCTTGAGCTCAGGAGTTTGAGACCAGCTTGAGAAAGAGTGAGACCCTGTCTCTACTAAAAAGAAAAAAATTAGCTGGGCATGGTGGTGTGAGCCTATAGTCCCAGCTACTCAGGAGGTTGAGGCAGTAGGATCGCTTGAGCTCAGGAATTTGAGGTTGCTGTGAGCTAGGCTGATGCCATGACACTCTAGCCCTGGCAACAGAGCAAGACTCAAAAAATAAAAAATAAAAACAAAAATAAAGCAGTAGAATAAAATTACTTTGTACACTATTGATGGTAAAAAAAAATCACAATTAGTAATAATTATTTTAAAAATGCTAAAAGACACTTAGCCCATATTATGTACTCTAGACACTTCATATTCACTCATTTAATCCTCACAACAGATAGTAATATTATCCCCATTTTACAGATGATGTAGCTAAAGTACAGAAAGGTAAGTAATTTACCTAAAGGTGTACAGCTAGGAAGTGGAAAATCTGAGATTTAAACCCATGCAGTATGGCTTCAGAATACTTGCTCTTAATCGCCATGCCATATTCCCTCTCTTTAAAACTTTATATAATAGTTACTAACTGACCACAAAAAGAGATCTTTCCCTTGAAGAATTAAGAATAGACACAGAGGGCTAGGCGCAGTGGTTCCTGCCTGTAATTCTAGCACTTTGGGAGGCTGAGGTGAGAGTTTGAGACCAGCCTGAGCAAGTGCGAGATCCCATCTCTACAAAAAAGAAAAAAATTAGCTGGGCGTGGTGGCACATGCCTGTAGTCCCAGCTACATGGGAGCCTGAGGCGGGAGGATTGCCTGAGCCCAGGGGTTTGAGGTTACAGTGAGCTCGGATGATGCCACTGTACTACAGCTTAGGTGACAGAGTGAGACCCTATCTTAAAAAAAAATAATAAAATAAAATAAAAATAAAGCAGAAATCACTCAACAGAGAAGTCACTACAGACCAAAAAGCAAACCAAATTCAAGGATTTATGGCTGTAGATAAATTCTATCAACTTAAAAGCTTTTTAGAGGTAGAAAATGATCTTATGGATCATCTAGTCTTCATTCCCTGTTCTTTCCAGGTAGGAGAGCAAAGGCCCAGAGAAGCCAATGTGGTAAGTGCTATAAAAGATTCTCCTCAATTCTTAGCTAAGTCAGGGATAAATTAAACAATTATTTATTAATAATTAAAGAATACTGAGAAAGATAAGCAGTACATAGATTGCCTTTGTTTCATTTTAGTTTCTGTATTTAAATATAATAATAAAGTTAACTGATGGCTGGAATTCACTTTTTTTTTTTTGGAGACAGGGTCTTGCTCTTTTGCCAGGGCTAGAGTGCAGTGGTGTCATCACAGTTCACTGTGTCCTCCAACTTCTGGGCTCAGGCGATCCTCCTGCCCCAATCTCCTGAGTACAGGCACTAGCCACCACACCTGGTTAATTTTGTAGAGATATATAGGGTCTCCCTCTTTCTCTGGCTGGTCTCAAACCCCTGGCTTCAGATGATCTTCCTGTCTTGGCCTCCCAGAGTGCTAGGATTACAGGCGTGAGCCACCGCCCCTGCTTGCCCTGCAACCCACCGCCTCCCAAGATTGATTTTTTTAATGAAAAGGTCTGTTTTCACTTAAAAAACAAAAACGTAATTGCATAAAAAATAAAGTATGTTACTCTCTTCATGGGACTGGCAGAAACCTAGCAGTTCAGATCAGTAGGTTGTAATCCAGGCATTCTTCATCACCTGCAGGCAGCACAACCCATTGCAACCAAGCCAGTTTTAAACCCAAGCCTGGAGCAAAATGGCAAAATCGCACTACCACGGAAAGCACGTGAGAATCCCCACCCCTCAGGAGAATTTAGTTCAAGTATTTTCTAACCTAATCCAGTCTATGATCAAGAAACTGGGTTTGGCTGGGTGTGGTGGCTCATGCCTGTAATCCTAGTACTCTGGGAGGCAGAGGCAGGGGCGGGGGATGTGGAATCATTTTGAGGTCAGGAGTTCAAGACCAGCCTGAGCAAGAGCAAGACCCCTCAAAAATTAGCCAGTGTGGTGGCATGTGTCTGTAGTTCTAGCCACTAAGGAGACTGAGGAAGGAGGATCACTTGAGCCCAGGAGTTTGAGGTTGCAGTGGGCTAGGATGACGTCACTGCACCCTAGCCCAGGAGACAAAGTAAGGACCTGTCTTAAAAAAAAAAAAAAAAAAAGAAATTGGGTTTGAGTCTGTCATAATGATACCCCAAAATCCTATATGTTCCATGAATTTATCTATAATTGTGTGCAGGTTCAGTGAACAGATTCTGAAATTAGACTGCCTGAACTATAATCTTATAATCTCCCCATATAAGAAGTTACCTAAATTCTCCTAATCTGTAAAATAGGGATAATAATACTACTATTTCATAGGATCCTTATGAGCACCAAACAATTTAATCCCTTCCAGGCACTTAGAACAGTGTCTGGCCCGTGATAAATGCCATAGAAGTGTTTGCTATTATTATTATTAAACATAATGTTTATAAAACTTCTCTAAAATTAAACTGAAAAATGCATTTTTCAGAAAGGAATTTGTACTTTTCAAAACTGTACATAAAAGGAAAAAATAAGCATAAACTATTTCATGTATGCCTTCCTAGTTCTGTAGTAGACCATGCTGGTACTATATGATTACTGTATGAATATAATCATGTAATCATTTAGTTAGATGTTAAGAGACTATTTTTCTTGATTTCTCCTCAGAGAATGGTACATGACTGAAATTCTAAACACATGAGAATGTTTTTCCTGTCTTACAATCCATTCTATTTTTCCTATGTCACTGTCAGCCATTTGGTAAAATTTGTTCTCAAGTGTTTGAGCTATGAAGATAAAAATTTATATGGCAGAGTAACATTTTACTTTTATTGACTCTGTATATATTTCATATTTTTAGCTCTTCTTTTATCAGAATGAGCATGAAAACTCAAAGTATAATTTAATAATGGTGACAGACTAAAAATAGCATCCTTAAATCTGTCAAATTGTGATATCTGTCATTGCAACGAATGAGTAAGGAAGGCAAGAATAACCCCTGGTAGAAGTTCAGTACATCAACAAAGAAAAACATTTGTTATTGATTATTCTTTCTTGTGTTTGAATTTCATCTTTTAGTGCAAACAGGTTGATAGCATCAACTTGACTTGCAGATTCTTTTTCAAGAAATAACCACTTGGGCCGGGCGCGGTGGCTCACGCCTGTAATCCTAGCACTCTGGGAGGCCGAGGTGGGCGGATCGTTTGAGCTCAGGAGTTCGAGACCAGCCTGAGCAACAGCGAGACCCCATCTCTACTAAATACAGAAAGAAATTATATGGACAGCTAAAAATATACATAGAAAAAATTAGCCGGGCATGGTGGCACATGCCTGTAGTCCCAGCTACTTGGGAGGCTGAGACAGGAGGATCGCTTGAGCCCAGGAGTTTGAGGTTGCTGTGAGCTAGGCTGACGCCACGGCACTCACTCTAGCCTGGGCAACAGAGTGAGACTCTGTCTCAAAAAAAAAAAAAAAAAAAAAGAAATAACCACTTGAATGGGATGTTCCATATTATGGACATCTGGCAATGAACTACAAATGCAGAACCAACTATTCAAAAAGAAGAACGGGGAAAGCAGATTTTAAAAATGGTTTATGCCTTTTACCTATTTTTTTTTTTCTTTAGTCGATCTGGGAAAAAAACATTCTAACAATTAAAAACATGCTGTTTTTCATATTTTTTAAATTGCAGAAAAGATCAGACCATAAGTAAAAATCTTAATTTCCACACCTTTCTTCATTCTTTCTAAAATACTGTACCTTTCTTTAATTCATTAACCTGGATTTATCTTGTCTGCGTCATCTTATTATTAGAAACTTTCCTTCATCATTCACAGGTTCCTTTCAACTTGATACCAGAGCCAGGAACCCGAGGTTCTGTGTACAAGGGCACCTGGCTCCAATAGACTCTAGGACTCTGTTCTCAATCAATAGCTAATAGCATTAACTCAGTGGATAGGAGATTGGGATAACACAGCATGAAAGGAAGTATCTGGAAAGGCAGATAGGATCTTTGGATTACGTTTTCAACATGGTGGCTTTGATAAAGAGTTAAATACAGCCGATTGGGAGTAAAAACAGAAAAGTCTTAATAACATGTAACTTTTAACATGTTAACTCTTAACTACCCTCTGCTTTCTAAAAAAACTTTTCTATAATCCAGCTTTAGGATTTTGAGTCCTGTTCTTTGAAGAGTTCTGAAAATAAAAGAAGTTTGATTAGATTAAGTTTAATGAACACAAAGACTTCTGATAAAATGCTATAATTCTCTGACAGAAGTTCATAACAAATTAAGTAATAAATGTGAAAATTTTCTCTGAAGAGATATCTAGCTTCAAGAATACCTAACATTTTCTATTATTAAGGTCAGCAAACTTCCAAAATTGTGGGCCAAAGTGTCTCTAATGTGAGAGAAGCAAGCAATTCTAAAAAGGAGAGGGCACTTAAGTAAGGCTGCAACATCTAGTCTGTCTGGAACACACAACCACTTCTTTAGACACATCCCAGTGCTTTGGAATTCAAACCACAAACTCCTAAGCAAAACCATATATGTTAAAAGCTGTTCACGTTTAATAGTTTACGGTGGAAAGCAACTCCACCAGGAAACTCACCACCACATCTCCCTCCTGTGGAAGGCTGTTTGCTGGCAGCCTGTTTTTCTCTTCATTGTTGTGGTACAGGGCTCCGTCATTTCTCATCACCAGACTGTGCACATCTCGGCCAAGAGGGATCTGATTCAAGTTAACTTTCTGAGTTGCAACACCAATACCCCAGATTCCTAAAAATATAATAGTTTAAATGCCCCCAAAATCTGAAGAATGCAACTTTAAATAGAGTTATTTTAAAAGGGGGTGTAAACTTTTTAAAAAGAGTATTATCACTAAACTGTTTTCTATTAATCTTCTTTTAAAAGTAGTTTGCAAACTATACTATGTTCTCCATAGATGTAGTACAGTCTAGTTGATAAGAGAGTGGGCCCTGGAATTGTGTTGTCAAGGATTAAATCCTGACTTAGCTATGTCATTTTGGGCAAATTACTTAACCCCTCTCTGTTCCTTCATCTGTGAACTGAGATTCTAACAGTACTCACCCTCACAGGGTGATGAAAACGTATGATGAGACAATCCAAGTAAAGCATTTGGAACAGTGTGAGTGTTCCAAAAAATGGGTAAGCAAAGCATACAGTAAGTATTGAAAAAATGCTAGCTATCATCATCAATACTCTCTAAAAAAGACCTTTTAAAAAGCTACATATTGAATTTAAATGGCCCAGAGTTCTATTTCAAGCTCTACCTCTGAGAAGTGGGAAAATACTGTCTTCAGTTTTTGCATCTATAACAAATAGCAAATATATGCCATGAACAGTATCATGGAGAAGAGAAAATTAATGATAAAGTATAAATCAAAATAATTTTCTAACCCAATGCCTAAATTGGTGAGTTTAAAACTTTTTGGTCTAAGCCGACTTATGCAGCAAGTAGCTTTCCTCTTAACCAAACAGAATACCTAAAGCTCTGGATTTTGTCTCAAACTGCTTCCTTTGCACTTTTTATCAAAATCAGGAGAAACTCTATAAATGGAAGGTTTGAAGACCATGTTGTCAATCAATTTTTCTAGATTGAGTGAGACCATTAGAAAGTTGTGTGTCTGGATTCCACTGTCTTGGCTTCCTAAATAATTTGGCCATGTACTTTTACCCTCCAAAGTGGGAAAACTGTGAGAGTGATAGAAGGAGAGTGATGGGGGTGAATTGAGATACTAATTTCACAGGACAACACTTGCAAACAGGGTTCTACAGTCTCCTTACTCCTAAAGAATTGTGCACGAATGATTGCCTCAAACTTTCATTGCAGGATCAATGCTACAAACTCCAACAATCCATTTATTCTAGGGATATCACTGAGGACAGTATTCTTCACAGAAAACTCCCATAAAAATTTGTATTAGATTTAAGACTAAAGAAAATATTTGCTTCTTTTGAGAGAAAAGTATGTTATACTTAAGTACTGATCATAGTAACCAGGGACATTTTGCAGCCAGTGGGCTAATTTATAATGGAATGGAGGACAGATTCAGATTTCTTCCACACACTTAAAAAAAAAAAAATCAGTGCTTAACACTAATTTAGAAAATAAGCCTCAGAGGGATATTTTATATCATTCAAGGCAGTTGAGTAATAGGATTCATTTACTCTATTTTTCTTTTCTATACCCATATCACTCATGTATTTTACTGTAAGTTTCTTTATAACACAGCTTTTATTGAAAACATTTCCCCATATACAACACTGCCACAAGTTAACTAACCTATTATAATAATCATGTAGAATTGCTATACAATTCAAGAAACTCCATAAATTTGTAAAATAGAAATACAGACTTTAGACTTCTATCTGAACTCTGAATCTGAGGATTGCTTCAAGACACTGAATTAGGGTATCTTAACAAGAGCTGAGAGAAAAACTGAGGATCAAAAGATTGATTTTATCCTAAGATCAACAGCCAGAGTATATGCTATTTATATGCTTGACCTTATACGCTTGACTAAGAAAGATAGTGCATCTAGAATCCATTAAGAATGCTAGTGCCTTACATTTATCCAGCATGTCTTTGCACATGTAGCTCCTGTAAGGTATAAAGGGCAACTCTTGTATTGCTCATCTTATAAATGAGAAAACTGAACCTAAGTTAACTAAATTAACTGATTTAATCAGAATTGCACAATAAGAGGTGGAAGACCTAGGACTTATGTCTTCTATGTAAGAGTTTGGTGCTTTTTTATTCCCCTCCTGAATCATTTTTATATATTAAAATTACTCTTAATATTTAGAACAATCAGGACTTTTAATAGTAAAGTACCATTATACCAACCTGTGGACTGGATTTTGAATTCAAAGTAGCTTTTGTTTTGATGTAAAGGTGCACTGGCTAAACAACCTCCTGTTCCACATATTCTTCTTCCGTTTTTTACAATGACAACATCTGTTCCTAAATAAAAAATGCAAACACTATGTAAAGTTTTGTATTTTCATATACAACAATCGGGGTTAATTTGTTCACTTCTAACTCTTAGTCCATAAAAAATAGGGATTCTATATTTTGAGATATTATTTGTTCTGCACAGTGGCTCACACCTATTATCACAGCACTTTGGGAGGCCCAGGTAGGAGGATCACTTAAGGCCAGAAGTTTGAGACCAGCCTGGGGAACACAGTGAGACCCCTATCTACAAAAAACAGAAAAATTAGCTGGGCATGGTGGTGTGTGCCTCTAGTCCCAGCTACTTGGAGGCTAAGGCAGGAGGATCCCTTGAGTTCAGGAGTTTGAGGCTGCAATGAGCTATGATTACACCACTGCACTCCAGCCTGGGCTACAGAGCAAGATCCTGACTCAATAAATAAATAAATAAATAATTTAATTCACTATTTTTTCCTGAGAGAACATTTATATATAATACTCATTTGTAGCTATAAGTCTTGTTTAATGAAGCAGTTTCAAATAAACTGTGCATAGGTGAATTATACTGAACATTTAAAACATTTTTTTTTTTTTTTTTTTTTTTTGAGACAGAGTCTCACTCTGTTGCCCAGGCTAGAGTGAGTGCCGTGGCGTCAGCCTAGCTCACAGCAACCTCAAACTCCTGGGCTCAAGCAATCCTCCTGTCTCAGCCTCCCGAGTAGCTGGGACTACAGGCATGCACCACCATGCCCGGCTAATTTTTTTCTATATATATTTTTAGCTGTCCATATAATTTCTTTCTATTTTTAGTAGAGATGGGATCTCGCTCTTGCTCAGGCTGGTCTCGAACTCCTGAGCTCAAACGATCCGCCCACCTCGGCCTCCCAGAGTGCTAGGATTACAGGCGTGAGCCACCGCGCCCGGCCTTAAAACATTTTTAAAGTAGAAACAGACTAACTCTTTAAGTTTTAGCCAATAAACCAATTTGATGATTTCATAAATTTCTTAATTTAAATCCAAACTATAAACATTTGAAAGAAACTTTAATAAATTAGTACAATTTTCAATTCTATATAAATGAATTAAAACGGTCTACTAAAAACCAGCTGAACATCTACTAAGTACAAGGTACTATACTAGTGCATTAGTCGAGTAAGAACTGAAGAGTACTCAGAATTTCTATAGAAAGGAATATACATCCATGTTGAAAGATCTGACACTGAAAAATGCTAATTTAAGGATCTTAAAATATTTATTAAGCTACTTCAATCACATTGCAAATATGCAAACAAGGTTTTAACATCCTCAAAGGTACTTTATTCTCAGAAAATTTCAGTTTTAGCTCAGACAATATAGATGAGAGCGAGAAAAACACTGTCTCTTAATATATGACCCCAGTACCAATTTGTTTCTAAATATTGATTTAGGAAAGCATGTATATCAGAGAATACGAAGAACATAATTCTAATATGTAAGAAATAGCCCATAACACTGAGGCATGTGACTCCCAAGACCTGTGGCCAATATTACCACTTCACTCATAATAAGTGTACAAGCAAAGCAGATCTGAATATTAGAACTATATGGGACTCCTCCAGAGGGCCTTTAATAAAATGAGGACATAGTAAGAAAAGGATGAATTCATATTTAAACAAAAAATTATTTAGAACAAATACAAATACATAAGAGGAATGTAAAATTTTCAGGTCCTATCACAATTCTAAATTGGTTGATTTAAGAGAAATGCTCTCTTTTAAATAAGGTAAAACTAAGATCCTATTGTACGATTATTAAAAATTCATTAGCTCCCATTTTTTCCTAAATACAAATGTGAAACCTCAAATTCTGGGAAAGTACCTTTAACACATAATTTTCATCTGGCTGCCCTGTGGTCCTCTAGTAGTTTCAACTGGAGAGCACCCTCCTTGATGGCAAAGACCATGCAGTGTTTGGCATCTAGCAGATGCTCATCAAATAACTGATAAAGAAATGAATGAGTGATTATGTTGTGCTAAGCACTTTGTAGTGGAAATGTAGTATCTGTTTGCCCTTTTGTAACAGACTTCCCTCTGGAGATCAAAACAGTTCCAAGGAACCTGACTCCACTTCTCTCATTAGGGGTACAGCATTTGATCTAGGTTAAGTCAATCAGTATACTCCCCATTTCTTGGCCACAGTGATTGAGTCAAGAATGGTTACGTGACCCAACCAACTACAACAGAGCTTCTCAGGACTTTTGCAGAGAACAATGGGATAAAGACACTCTCTCATTCTTGCTATACCTGCATGAGGAAGCCTACAGCCCAGTAAGCTGCAGCAAGTGACCACGGAAGCCAACCTTTAGGAATAAGTAACAGAAAGCAAAGGAAATAAATGAAAAGAAACCAAGTTCTTGGCAGCACTGAGTCTTTCCTGAAGGCACTGCTGCCTGTGCACTTTTCCTTCATTGCTTAAACAATTATGAGTTGTAGCTTTTACTACTTATAACTGAAAGCATCCTAAGTGAAACATATTTCCAGGAATTATGCAAATAAATGGTATTTTTTTTTAATTGGCAATGCTCTGTGGTCCCCCATACATACTAAAAACTGTAATAACAACCTTCTGTAGTAGATAACTTATATCTTGGATATCACCCTAAGGTGCTAAGTTAATGGAAATAGCAGAAGAATCTAAATACAATAGTCTGCTGTATAAGCTGGAACCACAGAAACAACTCTACATCATTTCTAATCTCCAAAGCATTCTGTTATGTACTGAGTTTTATATAGAAAAATGAATGTATTCAGAGAACATTCTGGGGTATTTGTGAATCATTAGGGAATCACTTTAAGCTTTTTCTTTATTAAGTACAAGGAGATCTGTATTTGGATTTCTGTGATTTGTGTTGTTTTATTTCTCATTGGTATTGCTTAGAAAGTGAAGGCAAATTTGAGTACAGCCAGAACACCTTATAAACATAGTCACAGAGTATGTTTTAAGAAACATTAGAAATTTCCAAATGAGTGGCATCCCTTTCAAAGTAGCTACCTTGGAAGTCGTTTGTATCTAAAAAGTCAATTCATGATTAAAAGCAGAGGATAGGGCATCATTGAAGATATTTACAAAAACTATGTGGCAGAAAATTCCAAAAGAGGAATTTCAAAATGGTTTTAAGTAATGCAACATCACCAGAATAAGTGACAATCTTGAAGGAGATATGATTTGGATATGAAATATATAATTTTCTTTTTTAAAAAAATCAAATTTTTTAGGTTATCTAATATAACCTTTCACATATCCAAATACATATGCTTCTCATACATTCAAGTTAAGATCAATTCATGCTTGAAACATGCTCTCCTAGCTCAATAACCTTTTCCTCTCATTTTATTCAGGTGTTATCTTCAGGTTCCCCTGTGATTGAAGAATTTAAATTTACTAGAAACAGGTTAAGAATAAAAATTCCATCCAGGTAAAAAATTTGAAGACATTAATCTGCTTCATCCAGTTAGTAGCTGAAAGTTACTGGCCAGCTTTGGAAAAAGAAAAATATAGTGGAATGAGTACAACTGACCATTCTTCCTAGAGAAAACAGGACAGAGAAAAGGAATGCTCTAAAAAGCAGACTGCAGTAATTCAAGAATCTGGCAGCAGAGATAGGAAGAAGAGCTAAAGCTGATCATATGCTCCAGGAGCTAGGGATCATTGTCCTGAGTGTATTCCCTGACCTTTGAACAATGCTTGCCACCTGCTACTAATAGCTGCTTAATATCAATTCAGTGAATGAATAAATGAAATGGAAACATTTTCTGAGGGAAATTCCAGGATTTGAACATCCACTGTCTATAAGTGATGATGGATAAGAAATAATTTAAATATATGTATTTATTTATTTATTAAGGTTCTGTACTACACTTGGGAGATCCAGGAATTAAAAATAAATACCCACGTACAAGGTGGTAAATAATTATCACATTTAGTATGTGCTATAGAAATAGAGGAATATAATATAATGGGCAGAGTGTTTCCAGAATTATAAAGAATCTGGGTGGGAGAGGGTTTTGCTATAAATATTAAGAATTGCCTTTGTTATTTCAACACACGGTCTTTTTTTTTTTTTTTTTTTTTTTTTTTTTTTTTTTTGAGACAGAGTCTCACTCTGTTGCCCAGGCTAGAGTGAGTGCCGTGGCGTCAGCCTAGCTCACAGCAACCTCAAACTCCTGAGCTCAAGCGATCCTCCTGTCTCAGCCTCCCGAGTAGCTGGGACTACAGGCATGAGCCACCATGCCCGGCTAATTTTTTCTATATATATTTTTAGCTGTCCATATAATTTCTTTCTATTTTTAGTAGAGATGGGGTCTCGCTCTTGCTCAGGCTGGTCTCGAACTCCTGAGCTCAAACGATCCGCCCACCTCGGCCTCCCAGAGTGCTAGGATTACAGGCGTGAGCCACCACGCCCGGCCAACACACGGTCTTTTAGACAATGAAAGATGTGGGAAACATCAAAAGTGCAGAGAAGTACAGTTAGAATAAAATAATCCACAAAAGACAGTACTCTAGCTGAAATAATTATATTAGGAAATCTCTCCTTCTAGAACCATATTCCAGAAGAATGGAACTATACAGGAGAAATATAACAGAAACAAGATGGTGAAAGAGGATATGGAGAAAGAGGAAAAATGTTAAATAAGTTATGTGGCCACTTGGAATTGGAAGGAAAAAGCATAGATGCAGAGGAGCAAAGTGCTATTTTATTTTGCAATAGCCTGAGTATTGGGAAGAGGCCAGTCAGATGAAATTACAGCACAATGACTAAGGAAGAGTCGGGCAATGGGAGGTTTTAGTTGAAATGGCATGTTCTGACCTGAGGTTCGACTTCAGGCTTTTGCAATCTGACTTGTTTTGGTTTTAGGAGGTGAGAGGAAAATTACCTCCAATAAAACAAGCTTCAACCTATAAATGACGGGACTAAAGAGGAACAACCGACTGTCAGCGCAGAAGGGGCAAGACCGGAAAATGTGTAGGTTTTGATTGGAGCGCGACAGGAGGGCACTGTTGGAGGGTCACTAGAGCACTCCCCGTTCCCCTCGCCTGAGGACATTTAACATCTCAGGAGGAGGCAGCGCGGAGATTCCAGTGAGAAGGAGGTCAACACACCCACTTCCGATGACAAGCAGACAAGGCTGCGCAGCCTTGAACGCAGAACCCAACTCAGGTGGAGTTGGCCGGCGTCGGGAGCGATCCGCGAGACCAAATGGTGTCAAGGGCACCGTCGCCGGCAGGGGTGGGGCCAGAGAGCCTGGCGGCGTGTGGTCCTTCCAACCCCCGCAGGGTCCTCAGCCCGCCGCGCTCAGCCCGGGTGGGCCGTTGGGTCTGGGGAAGGGAAGGCCCTTACCCATGTGCTGCGTGTCCAGCTGCACGGCCGGCATCTCCTTCAGAGGGATGTGGCCGGTCCCGCCGTCTCTGCAGCACCGCAGGCAGCACAACACCGAGGCGGCCATCGCGCAGAGACCACTGACTCCGCTGCCGCCACAGCCGCCTTCCCTAGACCGCGGCGACACCGCCCCCCACCGCTCGCTCCGCCTCCCGCCCCCGCCCGAACGCTGGAGGTGTCAGTGTGGAGCTCGGAGGCCAGTACAGCGACGTCCCAGGCCCGGAGGGCGTAGCGCAGGCTGAGGCTAGGCCCGCTTGGGAGGAAGATGCGGAGGCTCGGCGGGCAGGGCGGGGCCGGAGGGGGGGGGTGGGACTAGTGGCGTGATGGGGGCGTGGCAGAGGGCGTGGTGGGGGTCGGCGTGCGCCTGCGCGCCAGGTCGTTTGCCTCGCGCCGCCTCGCGCTCGCTGCCAACGCCGACAGGTGAGTGCGACTGTCTGTCCCTGCGCACTCTTGGAGGTTCTCAAAAGCTGTTTTTAAAACTGCCTGCTCGACATTATTTTTAGAGACAGATTGACAGGAGATCAGTGTGGGGGAAGGGAAACATAAAAATGACACCAGAGGTTTCCCTCTGCACGCCCAGGCTGAGCGAGCTTTGCCTCCAGAGAGAGCCTGCGTCGTCCTACTGTGGCTGGTTTCGGGAGATTTTCCTCACATCCTTAATAGACGCAACATGGGCCCCGAGAGTAATGCCTGTTAGTGATTGCACTGGGGTTGTGCACCTGGGACTCACGTGGACCCTGCTGCACCTCAGGTGCAGAGACGCGCATTACCTGGCCCATGGTGCTTCGCGGTACGGGGTGGGCAGGGGCCACCCTGGGAGGGGACCGAGGAGGCGGGGCGGGAGGGCGATTCTTGCTTGACTGGCCTCTTTCAGGCTCAGTCTGTCGGGTGCACTGAGGGTTCTGAGGAGTGTGAAGGGAACTCCGGAGGCTGCAGGAAGGCTGCTGGGTCCCCAAGGGAAACCCTAGGTTCCTACCTTCCACTCCTTCCTGGTGCCATGTAGGAGCCCACGCAGGAGGTGGTCACCTGCCATCTCCTTCCCCGCTTAGATCATACTTTCGTGGAAGATTTCACATTTTCACATGTAAGTGAAAGATACCACTTGGTGTGCGGAGATGGTCTGGGACGACCTGTAGAATTAACCCGGCACGGCCGGGCGTGGTGGCTCACGCCTGTAATCCTAGCACTCTGGGAGGCCGAGGCGGGCGGATCGCTGGAGCTCAGGAGTTCGAGACCAGCCTGAGCAAGAGCGAGACCCCGTCTCTACTAAAAATAGAAAGAAATTAGCCAGACAACTAAAAATATATATAGAAAAAAATTAGTCGGGCATGATGGCGCATGCCTGTAGTCCCAGCTACTCGGGAGGCTGAGGCAGTAGGATTGCTTAAGCCCAGGAGTTTGAGGTTGCTGTGAGCTAGGCTGACGCCACGGCACTCACTCTAGCCTGGGCAACAGAGCGAGACTCTGTCAAAAAAAAAAAAAAAGAATTAACCCGGCTCAAAACTCTTCCCAGATCAGTTACCATCCTGACAGCTTCTCCCGGGTTCATCAAGTCCTGAGAAACCGGACATAAAATGCCCACTGCTTAAGTAATGAGTTCCCATACATAACTTTCTAGTGACCTGAGTACAAATATCCTTGATTCCTATCTGTAGAATGAGGGAAAATTTTCAGGTTCCTGAGTCTCTTTGCTGTCCATACAAATGATGTTTTCATTGCAATACTAAGGAAAATCTATCTCCCCATTTTATACTTCAAGATTTAGTTACCACAGAGTTAATAACCAAGGAGATTATTAAACTGATTGAGTGTTGACTCCCCTCTGCCACTGCCTATAAAGTACTTTCTTGGTAATCATTTTACACATGAAATATTCTTTTACTGAAAACTTTGACCATTATTCTGGAAATTTAGTGTTCTGGTAATTCCCACTCCCCTCCATGGGAGGGGGAGTAGTTGAATAGAATGCTGGAGAGACAAAGTTTTTCTCCCTTTCACATACATATCTAATTGAATTCTTGCAAGGTTTCAAGGTCAATATTGTGCCCATTTTACAGATGAAGAAATAGGCTTAGTGAGATTAAATAACTAGTGCATTTTCAAATGAGTAGGAAATAAACAAGGTAGGATTCAAATCTTACCAGTCTGACTCCTAAACCTGTATTTGCTCCACCAAATCATGCTGCCTCTCAAATTCAGAAGTTCTAACTCTTGTAATTAATGCTATAACCCTCTTAAACGTGCTCTTAGTTCAAAATGCAGATTTGTGCTTTATTTTTGTATCAATCTTCACATTGGCTGTAAGCTGCCATAACTCATGTATAGATAATGAACTAAAATTGATTGTTATAAGGTAAAATTTTTGTTCAGAAATATTATTAAAACAAGTGCATGTGTCAGGTTTCAGTGTGAAAATGTCAGTTCTTGGCATGTGCATGGCCAAAGAGTGACCACACGCACCAAAGTTAGGCAAGCACGAAAACGAGGTTTATTGAGGAAAGTGATAGGATTACAGGGCAAGAGCAAGATATAGGTTTACAGAGCATGATACATATGCCACAGATGATGACCAGACCCATTTTTGCAGCAAAGGAAGAACAAAAGGAAGGGCGCAAAAAGAGCCTGGTTATGGTCTGCATCTTGTCTTATAGTGCCCAGATTGGGACCTCTCTGTGGCTCAGACATCACTGTGGAACTACTTTGATTGAACAGTTGGGAGTTGCATTACTACAGATGTAAGTTGTTCTAGGTTAATTTCTGGACACTGATACCAATGCTGCTTGGCCCTTGGGCTAGAGAGTCCTCTGCATTCTTTTGCAGCTGGCACACTAGGTTATGATTGGCAGATTTGTAGGGTATTCCCTCCTCCCCAGGTATGGCAGTTGCTTGGGAGATTAGGGAGGGGCAGGACCAAGATGGGGGCCACAGCACCCACTTTCATTCCTAGGAGACCCAGAATTCCTCGCTATCTACCTAACACATGAATTAAATATGTAATAAACATTTAGGCCATTCAAGTCAGTCACATCTTCAATGAAAAGCCAGACTCTTAGATGGCTGTGAATTGGCCATTACTGTAGAGAGGAAAAAGGGCCATGGTCTTTCCTGGCTGGAAAAGTAATTGCTGGGGCACTGCCCAATGTGTTTTGCCCTCATTGTAGCAACTTGAGTGTGCTCAGCAGAATGAAGCAAGCAAAACCTGTTAGCCCCTGAAACAGACTGCCCTGTCTTGGCAGATGAATGCCATCCATGAGCTCACAGACTTTTCTTTCTGATATCTGGGATTCTATTATCCACTCATTACTTTCAAAGGAATTATCCTTTCTTTCTGAAAAGCACAATGTTAAAGATATTTTGACAGTCTTTCACAGCTATCACTTTAAATAACAATCACAAAGCCTACAAAAAGTTTCTCAAGGTAGCTTATCTAAGTCAAAAGCAATAACAAAGAATGACTACTTGAAAAAAACCAAGTCTGTCTGCTTCCCTGACATGCCAGGAACTTGAGAACTGATAGGACAATAATGTAAAGCTTGTGTTTCAGAGTTGAGTTTAACACTACCCTTAGCATTCCTTTAATGGTTTTTATACCAGCCAGACATCTCCTTTTAGTGAATTTCCCACTCTATACTGGGTCTTACAAAATGATTTCTTTCTTAAATATTCATTAGTCAGTTATTAAGCCAGACATTTTTTTGGACGAATCCAAACCACATCTTCAATCTTTTAAAAATCAGAAACATTACAAAAAATCCGTACTTCTCAAAACTGACATATTTCTGAAGTCTTGATCTATTCATTGTTATAATTTTGAGTGATAGCAATTGACATTTATGTAGTGCTTACTATTTCCAGGCACTGTTCTAAGTGTTTGTTTTTGAGACAGGGTCTCACTCTGTCCCCCGGGCTAGAGTGCCGTGGCGCCAGCCTAGCTCACAGCAACCTCCAACTCTGGGCTGAAGCGATCCTCCTGCCTTGGCCTCCCAAGAAGCTGGGACTACAGGCACGCACTACCACTCCTGGCTAATTTTTTCTGTTTTAGTAGAGACGGGCTCTCCCTATTGTTCAGGCTGGTTTCTAAGCCCTGAGCTCAGGCGATCCTTCCGCCTTGCCTCCCAGAGTGCTAAGATTACAAGGCATGAGCCACCGTGCGCAGCCCTAAGTGTTTTTTTTATAAACTAATTTAATCCTTATAACAACCATATGAGAGAAAAATTATCTTCCACTTTACAGATGAGGAAGCTGAAACAAAAGAAAGATAAGAAATGTACTCAAAGCTGCAGTCATTGAGGGATGAAGCTCAATTCAAACTCAGACATTCTGGCTCTAGGGTCTGTGTTCTTAACTACTCTGCAAACTGCCTCCTTACAGTGATACATTTAAGAACACATTCCTAATTTTTATTTGTTTTCTTTACCTTCTTTCCAAGGAAGTAGTTATGAACATTTTCACTGGATCTGAAAACTTTTGTAAGTAGACTGATTAAATTGTTCTGTGGACTCAAAGTTTCTGTTTTGTTTTTTCAATATTTTGTTTTAATGACTCCAGCAAAGTTGGCTAACATGATCCACGTTCATTTCAGATGTATAAATTGCCCAATTTGGTATTTTAAGTTCATAAAAATCTTTAAATTTATCATGCCTTTTAAAAATAATGTCTAAGTGAGAGAAATACATTTCCAAATCAGTATCATTAAGCATATTTCTATCTATTTATTGCAAGGATGGAGATGGGAAAATCTTGAAGCAAAAGATTATTTTAAAATAATGTAAGTTTGCTAATTAATTCTATGATAATATCCTTCACTTTAATGAGAGTGTTCTCATTTCCTGGCAGCTTAAAAAAGGAGCCATTTAACTTTTCAAATATATTGAAAAGATATGTCATGTAATTTTGCAATATTTTAACTTCAATGTTTAATTTTTCATTGAATTTTTCATTGTAGAATTTTCATGAAAATTCTATAATAGTATCAAGCAGTGAAGAAAGTGTTTCTTTGGCAAGCTTGGAGAAGGCATTCAAATTTCAAATTCTTTTTCATTATCATTGCACAGTTTGTGAAACAATCTATCATCTATCAATCATGGAATTATTTTTCTTTTTTCTTATTTAAAAGTTGAGGTAAAAGTGCCATTATTCATACCTATTAGGTATGAATAATGGCTCCCACAAATGTCCACGTCTCAGACCTCAGAACCGGTGAATACATGGCAAAAGGGACCTTGCAGATATGATTAAGTTAAGGATCTTGAGATAGAGAGATTACCCTAGATCATTCCAGATGTGCCCAATGTAATCACCTCCTTGTAAGGGGGAGGCAAGAGGGTCAGAGTCTGAGAAGATGTGATGATGGAAGCAGATGGCGCAAGGAATACAGCCAGCTTATAGAAGCTAGAAAATGCAAGGGAAAGAATTCTCCCCTAGAACCTCCAGAGGGAATACAGCCTCCCAGACCCATTTTAGACTTCGAACTCTTAGAATCATAAGATAATAAATTGTTGTTTATTATAAATTGTTGTTTTAAGTAACTAAGTTTGTGGTTATTTGTGACAACAACAGTAGGAAACTAATAATACAGTAAAGCACATGAAGTGCACTAATATGAAGCATACAGCTTGATGAGTTTTTGTAGACATATAGGTCACATTACCATCATCCACATCGATAAATAGTACGTTTCCAGCATCCCAGAAGGTTTCCTTTATCCCAGCCCAGGCAACCCCACACATACCAGAGGAACTACTATATATCTGTAAAATGTGCACTTAATCTTGATGGTTTCATCGCTTCACTAGGAAACATATTGGCGGAATGAGTACTTTATTTGTGAGCAAAGTGATGAAACACAATTTCAAATATTGAACTAAATATTATCATCTCCTTTTTATATTGGACATTTTTGAAATAAGAGCTAAATAAGAATATTCATATATGTATATACTATATGTTTACCTTATATCTATACTAAATATATCTATAGATTATCTATCTACTTACCTATCTATTCACCATGAATGTGATAGCACAAATGTAAACTGATAGTGGTGATTTAATCATACATTGGTAATACAGATATCATGAACAGCTTTTTAATTAGAGAAGTGATTTTCCAAAATAGTGGGCAATTACTTTCCGTTGATTTATATGGTTGTTGCTTTCTTGAAAAATTCCATGTATATTTTTTATTTTGTATTTATATGTAAAAAGGGTTGGCTTCTAGGCTCAGATTATGATAAAGAGGGTTTTCACCTTCGTGAATTTCCAGTGTGACATTTCCAACACAACGTAGGAAAATGCTTCACTGGGCAGGATAGTCCCACATGGCCCCCATCCATTTAATGCCAGTATTGCACCCTACTGCCCAAATCATTGAGACAACCAAAATGTCCCTGGGAGTGCTACCATTCCAGTTAAAAACTACTCTCCTAATTCTTGAATCAGCAACCTGCTTTTCGACTACTGTATTTATCTTTCTACATAAATTTTATATTTTCCCAGTCACTTCCCTCCATACAACCACTGTCTTCCCTTATAGAAAGGAAGACCAGGTGTTTACTCTGTGTCCTATTATTACAGTTCTCTACCCGGTATGATCTACATGGCCCGATACTGGGAAAGGAGAGAGTAGGACCAAAGCTGAAAGAAAGTTTGCAGTTTTTTTTTTTTTTGAGACAGAGTCTCACTTTGTTGCCCAGGCTAGAGTGAGTGCCGTGGCGTCAGCCTAGCTCACAGCAACCTCAAACTCCTGGGCTCAAGCGATCCTCCTGCCTCAGCCTCCCGAGTAGCTGGGACTACAGGCATGCGCCACTATGCCCGGCTAATTTTTCTATATATATATTTTTAGTTGTCCATATAATTTTTTTCTATTTTTTTTTTTTTTAGTAGAGACGGGGTCTCGCTCTTGCTCAGGCTGGTCTCGAACTCCTGATCTTGAGCGATCCACCCGCCTCGGCCTCCCAGAGTGCTAGGATTACAGGCGTGAGCCACCGCGCCCGGCCGAAAGTTTGCAGTTTTGATTGCCCTCAATTGAGTGGGAGCAAAGTCATTTGGCATTAATATCAGGAATGTGATAATTTTCATGATTTCAAATTATGAAAATTAAAATTTTAATCTGATGGGGGCAAAAATCCCAAATCATTATCTCTTCACTTATAGTACTAAGAGGAGGTTTCAAATTCACAATTTTAACACTATAGCTTGAATTTGGTTACTTTAGTAAGGAGAGGAAGTGGTGCAATCATAGCTCACTATAACCTTGAATTCTTGGGCTCAAGCAATTCTCCTGCCTCAGCCTCACACATAGCTAGGACTACAGGCACACCACCACACTGGGCTAATTTTTTTAAAAAAAATTTTTGTAGAGATGAGGTCTCATCATATTGTCCAGGCTGGTCTCAAACTCCTGACCTCAAGCGATCCTCCTGCCTTGCCCTCCCAAAGCACTGGGATTATAGGTGTGAGCCACAGCACTCAGCCCTCAGAAAGTTTTTTGAATGGCTAATTCTTGTCATTGCACATATATGAAATGATGCACGAGGTTATTCATTGTGGCATAGTTTGTAATAGCAAAATACAAGGTGGGCCTGGGAACTCTCATTTTTCATCATTAGTCAAGTTCAGATGAACCCTGTTCTGTGCATACCTACTGTATCAGAAATCACTACTATAAAGCAGCATTAAGTTGGGGGCGGTGTGTACACGCGTGCTCATCAGGAGGTGGTATTGGTGAAGGAAAGGTCAGATTCGTGAGGTATTTAAAATGTAAATTCCCCATATTCAAGGGATATTTAGAAGGTAAAATCCATGGAACTAGGTGCTGACTTGAATATGAGGAGTAAGGGAGAGAAGGGTATGGATCCTGGCTAATACGATTGGATGGGTGCCAGTGCTGATCAGTCAGGGCAAGGTTTATCATGTGTTACCTTATCAGAGCTTCACAACAACACTGTAGAGATTATGATCCTCATTTAAAAGATGTGGACACTGAGATTCAGAAAGGTCAAGTAATTTAACCAAAGGCACACAACTAATAATTGCTGGAACAACCAGAAATGAGGACTGATTTTAAAGCAGGCAATCTTTCAATGTTGGAAGGTGTATAGAGTAGGGATTAGATTAGGTTAGATTATTCAGAGTAAGGCCATGACGACACATGATTTTTTTTTCTTTTAAAAATTCTAGCTTCTTCATTCAAAAGGCTTATAATGAATGACAGTTCAATTGCAAAGAGTGTGCCCAGCACTCAGATTTTGGTTTCTGATATAATTTCCTGCTTAAAGGAACCATCCAACCTTGAAGAAATGACTAGTTCCAGGTATAGGGCAGGAAAGATACAAGATGAATCTGGAATTGGGCTAAAAGCAAGGAAGCTATCAAAGACTAATAGGAACATTTCAAAAGAACACAGGTTCCCACTGACCTATGATGGAACTATTTGAACATCAAAAGGAATTGATGGAAACATCATATTTTTAAAAATCCTACAGATAATTACTGAATTTATAATGATACTGAGAAAGAAATTTATTGGTTACCAAAGGAAATTGCTAGAGCATCAACTCATTACTCTGTAAAAAGGTATTTCTCATGCCTTTCTATAAACTGTATTTCAGGCAGGGCTGGCCCTAGGGTATGTATGGGCTTGGTAAATATTTTTTATGGGGCCACTGTCTATATAAAAATTAATTTAGAAAATGTATTACAAAATTCATGGGCCTATATGAAGTATAGTAATTTATTGATGAAGATTTAGAGTAGTTGGTAGATAAGAGGTAGTTACATATTTGTTTATTGTCCAATCAGTGCATTTAAAGATTCCTTGTAATGTCCAGAAACCATCTCTTCATGTTCTTTGTTGTCAGTGCACCATTCCTGGTTAATTTCATATCTCTCACTGTGAGAAACAAGTAGCACTTCTGTTGTTACTCGCAATGCCATGGTTCTTCATAATGTTTTTGTATTGAAACAATATAGATCTTCTTGCCCTATATTTATTTAATGCTGATTACATCACAACTCATGGGGCTGCATCCTTCATCATGCTGCCCAAGAATGCTGGCTTCCAGTGACTCTATCACAGGTTGGTAGTGTGTTTCATTGATCATGACCACAAACACAAGTTTTACTCAGATTATGTAGAAAAATATGAACAGTCTTTGTTTTCTTATCGTGCTAAATTTGGAATTTTTTTAGCATAATGTAGAGCATCTCATTTTTTAACTATGTCTTCTCTTGAACTCTTTAGACTGTAATCTTTATATTCCTAGAACATTTCTATGTTGACTGCATTCCTGCCTTTCATACACTACCACAAGAAGGGAGGATAGGTGAGAGGCCCTTGGGCCAAGTGAGGAGCGCCGTCTTATTTACATGAGGAATGTCCAGCAGAGCTTCAGGGAGAGCATGATGTCACCATGTTAATAGGAAGCAGGACAAGATATTAATTAGAAGTGCCCACTGACATTGCAGGGGTAAGGTCTCAAAAGCTCTCAAGGGAGATAGGCTCTGCCACTCCTGCAGGACTGCCTGACATGTGCTGCAGTGCCCTGTGTGCCAGAGACATGAGGTTCACGGGGTGCTGTAGGACACACAGGTCCACATGCATGGCTCAAGCCCAAGGATTGATAGTAGACGACAGGTAACCCAGAGCCAAGAGTTACTCAAAATCAACTCGCCAGCACCATCTGACAACCCAATCTTGCATAATCTCTGGGAAGAAATACTGTGCCAACAGGGGCAATTTGCTTGCCAGGTCACCTTTTCGGACCCTATGGCTCTGATTCTTGACTCTTCTCAGGGCATCTGGTTCACCCCAAGTGTGAGGTAGAGGATTGTGGAATACCCTGAAGGGGAGAAACAGAAACTGGGACATACCCAGGTCCCAGCCTGGGCTTGGGACACATCACCTGGATAGTCCTGGTAGCCCTAGTCAGTCCTAGGCACCAGAGCGAGACTCAGACATTCTGAGGAAGGCACTCCAAAATGCAGGGCCCCTAAAGCAAGGAGCCCAGGAGAGAGGTCCCTGCTGCCTAGATTGAAGAGCTACAGTCATTTTAGGGCAACCAAGTAGTTGGTGGTAGAAAGTTCTCCTTTACTGAAGAATTCAAGTGGATAAATGTGATAACAAATCATTAATGAGTGCTACAGCTATAACCTGAATAAGCTTAGTATCACTATAAGTGGCAAACCTGACATTATGTCTCCTTAACTCTCATTCATTATTGGTAGGAATGCAAAATGATACAGGCCACTTTGGAAGACAGTTGAGCAGTTTGTTATGAAACTAAATATACTCTTCCTGTACAATCCAGAAATCCACTCCTTGATATTTATCCAAATGAATTGAAAATTTGTGATTACATGAAAACGTGCACATGGATATTCATAGCAGCTTTATTCATAATTGCCAAAAGTTGGGAGCAATCAAGATGTCCTTCTGCAAGTGAATGATAAATAACTGTGGTACATCTAGACAATGGAATATTATTTAGTGTGAATGGATAAACTGTGGTAATCTCTACAATGGAATACCAGTCAGCAATAAAAAGGAACAGATTATTGATTCATATAACACCATAGGTGAATCTTAAATGCGTTTTACTAAGAAGAACATTGTTGGGACTGGGTAATGGGTACATGGGGATTCTGTATTGTTCTATTTTAGTGTATGATTGAAAATTTCTATAATAAAAGTTTTAAAAGGGCATTTTAATACTGTATTTTAATGACATCACAATGTCCAGGTACTGCACAGATGAGACTGGAGTTCCATGTTCTAAAGTAAGAAGCTGCATCTAAGTGAAGATCAAATCTGGTAATGTAAATTATTTTAGTATCTTAATATATTAATAAGTAATTAGAAAGCATTTTGAATTGTTTCTAATACAATTTGAGGGCCACAAAGACTTACTGGCGTATTGGTTTTAAGAATTTGTCTAGGTAGTAGAGGGAGCACACTTTCTCCTGTGTGTCTTGTCACTGGATATGTGAAAGAAGAGAGAGGTTTGCCAAAGCTGCCTGTGTTTGTCTTTTCTTTAACTTGAGGCTGTCTGAAGTTTGAGAACAGCAAATTATCATTCTATCTCATGACTTGAGATCATTTCTTAAGATGAATGCTCACGAAGTTCTGTTTACCCCCAATATAACACCACCTGTACGTTTTCCCCAGCTATTTTAAGCTTTAATCATAATATACTGAAGAATATAGTGAATAACAGAATATACTGAAGATTCAACACTTCTATTATCCTCCCCAACAACAACAACCAAAAAACACTCTTAAAAAATTGAAGGAAGTTTCTGAATTGATGGTAATGTTCTACATATTGATAGAGATTTGGGATACACAGGTGTAGGCATATATTAAAACTTGGAAATTTACACTTAAGATTTGTGTATTTCCTTGTAAACAAATTTTACTTCAAAAGAAAAAAATGTCAACAAATATTTAGCTCTAGTTAATGATATATATGCTGAGTTATTTGGGGGAAAGTCTACTGATGTCTACAATCTACTTTTAAATACATCCAGGATAGTAACATGGATTGATGAATGTATAGAGAAATGCACAGACATTTGATCAGCCAAGTATAGTAAAATGTTAATGGTAGAGTCTAGATGGTAGGTATATGGTGTTCACTATAAAATTCTTTCAACTTTGCTATATGTTTTTAAATTTTCATAGTAAAATGTTGAAAAAAATGCCACCCTAGGTCAGTAGGAAATGCAAAAGAAGCCACTGCTATGAATAGACCTGTATTCCGATTACCAGATGGTACATTTTATACTTAATCTAATTTCCTGAATTCTGGTCTCTTGGGGTTTTGTTTACTTAAATCTATTTACCTTATCCCCCTTCTACTTTGTCTTTCTGGTTTATCTATTAATTTCTTCATTCATTTTTAAATATGTACATCTGTCTACTATGAACCAGGCCTTACCCTGGGGCTGCAGTTTTGTTCCTGCTCCTATGGAGCTTCCATCCATGACTTATTCCCAGTAACTAAAACGTCCAACTCCCGTAATTCTATCAGGAATGCTGGTTCCTACATCTTTGTCTGAGCCTGTGACAGGGACATTTTATCCATGCCAAGGGCCTAGGAGCTTTTTGGGATTCTATGAAAGATGTTTTATACTTGAAAAAAATCTTCAATTTACAAAAAGAAAATTGCAAAATCGTATATGTTCCCTAGGCTATAGAAACTGAACTCTTAGTCTCTTTGATTCTCCTTTTCCATAGCTCTGAAGACTGTAGGACTAGGACTGCCAGCATTTCTGGTCCCAGAGGCAAATCTATCCCTACTGTAGATGCTGCAGGGGAGTTAGATACTCCAGCAGTCAGAGGGATGCCTATGCTATCATGGCCTAAGGCCATTGCAACTTTACTCTGAACTTCCTGTCCTGATTTCTTGTTCACCAGGCCACCTTCTGATTCCCATGAAGGTCTGCAGAGGATACAGTATTCCTTTGAGTATTTCTGGTCTCTGTAACAGTGGTTTCTCAGGCAAACCAATAAAATAGCTTGTGATTAAGAGCTGTCACACAACATGTCTAGAATTTGAGAAGAAAATAGGCCAATAATGTCAACTATTATTATTATTTTGGTTCCTAGTGGCCATAAATTTCCCAGTGTATATTAAATTGTTAATTTAGGAAGGATGAGGAATATTCTGACACATCTTGTCATCCATAGCCTTAGTTCTAAACTTAGTTCTAGTCCTTTCAGCCCTCATGATGCCTTGTTTTATCTTATTCTCAACTTCTAGGTTTTAACATTACCGTTCTCCCATTGTAAACCTTCTCTTGCCAGGGCCATCTTACCAGCTGAGACCTTGGTTTCTGTTTCTCCATCTTTAGCTGTGTTGTTTTGGGGCCTCTTAGGGTAAGGCCAAGTCAACCCAGTCCCCAGGTCCCTTGGGCCACTATGAAGCCCCTGAAGTTTGTGCTCCATGGATACCCCAGAGCTGGGACCTAGACAGCTTTTTTTTTTTTTTTTTTGAGACAGAGTCTCGCTTTGTTGCCCGGGCTAGAGTGAGTGCCGTGGCGTCAGCCTAGCTCACAGCAACCTCAAACTCCTGGGTTTAAGCAATCCTACTGCCTCAGCCTCCCGAGTAGCTGGGACTACAGGCATGCGCCACCATGCCCGGCTAATTTTTTGTATATATATATTTTTAGTTGTCCATATAATTTCTTTCTATTTTTAGTAGAGACGGGGTTTCACTCTTGCTCAGGCTGGTCTCGAACTCCTGACCTCGAGCGATCCACCTGCCTCGGCCTCCCAGAGTGCTAGGATTACAGGCGTGAGCCACCGCGCCCGGCCCTAGACAGCTTTTTACACATAAAATTCCTTTATTACAAAGGTTTCCATTTAGATAACAGATATGGGATATTGATTCTAAAGACTTTGTTTTAAACAAACAACAGAATAATCCCTTATAAACCAATATTTAATGAAAACTGAGAACATTATGGAATATTGTATTTTTATTGGCTAGTAATTATGCCTAGATGGCTCATAAAATTACTATAACATTCTTGATTTTATTGTTTCCCCAGGAAATCCTTCTCTATTTTAAATAAAGTGTATTTTATCTGTTGAGTGTATTGGTATCTCCACTGTTATACTGTTATAACACTGTAAACATAAAGAGCTATGTAGTTTGACTATTTTAACTACAGACGACTAGTTCCCTAGGAAGAACAGTGTTTGTATCCCTTTCCCTTCAGAGTCAAAAGGAGTCTGATGACAGCTCTTTAAAGGACTATGTTGACATGACTGAATCTTCCTGAACCAAGTCTTCACATCTCTATTTTGTTGTATTAATTTGAATAACTGTGAAAAGATTGAAATCTATTTCTCTGATAGGAATTGCAAAGAGCTCTCTACATAGGACCTGCTCCAGCTTGCCTTTGTATATTTTGCATTTTTCTTCTGTTGCTAGTCAGAAAAGCTAGACAGTAAAAATAAATAAATGTGTGTGTGTATACACACTTATATATATCTGCATTCAAAAGCTATAGCACATGTATGCATGTATATGTATGTATGTGTGTGTATATATATAACATATATACATACATATACATATGTACACACACAAAGCTATATAAAAATATACATCTTATGACTGAAATTCTCCAAACTATCAGTAACTCCAAAAATTCTATTCTGGAAAACAATGGCTAACATTTAGTTCATTATCTTCGAATGATTACAAAAGGAATATAAAAATGTTTCTACTGCAAATTGGTAAGACCAAAATTGTGAGAAACCTGTATCAGTTACCATGAGTTTTGTGTACTTAGTACCATTGAAATATATTCATCTAACATTATGACTCCTCTCACTGGTGCGTATTCTATACAGATATATAAAGCCTATCAGAATGCTGGGGAGCACCTCTGATGTGAAAGGCACTGGGTGATCTTAAGTGTCTTGCAGAACAAAGTAGAGTATAAACCAAACGCCTCACGAACTATATACAAAGATACAATATGGGTGATACAAAGAGGACTGAACTAGTCCTTAACCTCACTAGAATCTAGTAGATAATCGGATTAAAGGCCAAACTCATACTTTAATAATTAATAAAGAATTATTATATAAAGGAGTATTAATGAAGTAATACATTAAAGCTCTTTTTGTAATTGTATGAAGAAAGAATTTTGTTTCCCATAAATATTAATTATTAATTATTATTTTTATTATATAAATATTCATTATATAAATATTACATAGACATTATATTTATTAGAGACATACATTTATTAATTCATATTATATAAATACATTATTACATAAATATTATTACACCAATACTATTTATTATTACTTATATAATAGACAAGGCATTACATGTTAACCGTGCTTCAGGTTTAACTATTTTATGTTAAAGCTGTATCAGAAAATACTGTTTAAACCTCTCTACAAGATGTATGAAATTGTATCCATGGAAATGCAACATGGTTTAATTTACCATGAGGTACAAGAGTCTACCACCCGCTCCTCTCCATCCTCATCCTCACTCCCACCCCCTACCCTCATGAATTAGGACAGATAAGAGAAGTATAAAGAAGATACAACTAAGAGAACATTGGGTCAGTCTTTACTGCTACATCCCAGCTGACCTTGGTTGTTAAAGTGACGTCTGTATATTAGTTTCACATACTTTTACTAAGTTTACTTCACAAAGCTTAATGTGCCTTGTTCAGAATTGCTACAGGTACCTTGGTAACATTTTAGGCATGCATAAAAATATAGATTTTGTTTTTGTTTTTGCCAATTGAGTAAAATAGGAAGGTGGGTTTTACTTTTTTTATTTTTATTTTTTGGCAATAGGTCTTACATTTGCTGAGAAATAGGTGAGGATTTTCAGGGGCAGGAAGCCTGTGTAAGAGTTTTCAACCCCAAGAGTCCAGGCTGGTCTCAGGTGCTCACAGCCTCCCGCCTCCAGCTTCACCCTAACCTCTTCCACCTCTGTAGTGGGGATGTGTTGTGTGTGGGTTTTAAAAATGTTTTTCCATGTTTTACCTTGTGCACTTCTGAATTGCCTGCGTTCTTCAAAGACATATATTTCTTAAATTTTAATGGTAAATTTAAGATGTTCATAGATATCCTCCAAACTGCTGTTCTTAACCTCTGCCATTTGCCTGTTAAATCCTGACCGTTTTCTGCAGCTCCTCGTGTCTGCCCTGGAGAGCTGGCTGTCAGGACTGCTCCCAGGGTGCCATTAGCCATGTTGCTTCTGTGCAGGTCATGTGTTTCTGTGCACAGAGAAAATGCTAGGGTGAATCACCAGTCCTCCTTTCCTAACAAAAGAGCGTTGTACTGTGCTGTTTGATTTGGGCTCTTATGTGTAACTTGTGGTTGCAAACTAATAGGGACATGAGGCACAGCTCCAGTGACACACCTCTCAAGTTGCATTATAACGATCTGATGTGGGTGTGTCCCGTCAGACTGTGAGATCCTTTAAAGCTGGGATGCTTTTATTTATCTTTGTATCCCCAGCCCTAAGTACACTGTACCTAGCTCCGGGTCAGTGATAAATGTCGCTTGATTGGAATGCCACGGAAGAAAGGGAGTGGCGCAAGTGTGTGCTGTACACCAAGAGCTGAAGAGCTACCCTGAGACAGGCTCACATTCCTGTGGCCGGAAGAGGGCGCTCCTGCATCAGTAGCTGCGCTGCGTTTCCTTTGCCATCGCTTGTTTACTCGCGTTACCTTTTCGGTAAACCGGCAGGCCTGAGACCGTCTAGAAATTTAAACTTAAACCTGCATAAACGCATTAGGATATCATCGGTTGCACAGAAAAAAAATCCTTATTAAGATTAGTCCAAAAGGCACAAGAACGGTCCAGAGTTAGTTTAAATTAGAATACTAAGCCATGACATCTCACAAAGTCAAACCTAAAAAAGAAAAGCTGCCTGGTCAGTCTTCTGGGAATTTTAATAATTTTTAAATTGCAAGGCCCCTTAACACTCAACTTGATGGGCTAGTTCATCTAATCCAACTACTTCATTGCTCACGCAAGGAAACTGAGATTTATAAAACTGTCCTTTAGACTCAAGAGAAATTACACTTCTCTTAAAATTGGGCTTTAGGCGTGTGTTGAAAACATGTGGAGAGATGTCCATTTGGAAAAATGCACCGAGATCCTTCTCATTCTCTCTTTTTGTCTGTCTCTCTCCATATATATGTATATATGTGTGTATGTGTGTGTATATATACACATATACATTTAGGTAGAAATATTAAAAAATTTTTAAATATATTTATAATAAAAAAATAAAGATATTTTTATATATAATAAATATACATATTTTTTTCAGACCCTTTAGAGAGGCAGCATAGTCTATGGTTCAGTAGTTCAGTGTGAACCACATAGTCCGTGGTTCAGTATATGGCTGTGACCCATCCATACTATCTGGGCTTGAATTCTGGTCATTACTTACTAGCTGTGTGACCTTGTGGAAGTTACTTAAGCTCTCTATGCTTTCATTTCCTCATCTATAAATGAGGTTAATAACAGTACCTGTTTCACTGGATTATTTTGAGGATTAAATGAGTTAATCTTTGTAAAGCTCATAGGAGAGTCCTTGGTATGTGAAAAGTACATAATAACTGTCTGCTAAATAAAATACATAGCACTTTGTAAAGACACTATTTTAATATTGAATATGGACAACATTCCAAGGGTACTTTTTAGAAGGTTGGAAGTAGGCTTTTTTTTTTTTTTGAGACGAAAGTCTCACTCTGTTGCCCGGGCTAGAGTGCTGTAGCGTCAGCCTAGCTCACAGCAACCTCAAACTCCTGGGCTCAAGCGATCCTCCTGCCTCAGCCCCCCGAGTAGTTGGGACTACAGGCATGAGCCACCATGCCGGCTAATTTTTTCTATATATTTTTAGTTGTCCAGCTAATTTCTTTCCATTTTTAGTAGAGATAGGGTCTCTCTCTTGCTCAGGCTGGTCTCGAACTCTTGAGCTCAAACAATCCACCCGCCTTGGCCTCCCAGAGCACTAGGATTATAGGTGTGAGCCACCACACCCGGCCAGTAGGCTTTTAATAGATCTTTTTCTGGGGAGAAATCAATTGTGTAATAAACGATAAAGGAGTAAGAAGAAATGTTGGTTAATGAATCTGACCACCAGACTGAGAGCCCAAAAGCCTTATGTTATGACTCCAGATGAAGACTGTGATTTCCACAGTTCAGAAAAGCTATCTGACATCTTTCTCACTTTGGAAAGCTTAAAAAAAAAACAACCCCAAACACAAATCCGCAAACCCTTGAAAAATCAAATATTTAAAGCATTTCCAATGTATCTCCCCCATCAATCCTCACCTCCTTCTTGTTTCAGGGAAACCACGACCTTCTTCAAGGCTGGGTCTTAATGGGCACCCACTCCCTTTCCCTGGGAGCCTCCCATTTGAAGGCAGCCGTTCTTGGGCTGTATTCTGGTTGTCTGTTGGGGTGGGCAGGAAAGATGAACAAGGACAGCATGTTCATGTGGTGTGGGAAGTCTCGACTTCAGGGGCAGCCGTGGGAAGGGGAGTCCCGTGGCCCAGTGAGAGGCCCACTCAGACCTTGGCCGAGGACCAGGGTTGGAGGCTATCACTGGACATGCTAGAGCAGCTCGGAGAGGTGCTGGCGAGGTAGCACTTTGACTAATATCAGAGGCCCTTCTCCTGGCAGAGAAGCAAGGCAGAAAAGCATCTCTTAAAGAAATGCCTAGGACATGGCCCCAACAGAGGGGACTCAGCCTGAGAGGAGGAGTTAGGGGGTGGTCTTGCAGAAAGGAAGGGTCCCAGAAAGGGGGCCCCGGCTTTAAGGGGGCAGGACAGAGACGGTGTTGGAAGGAAGCTCTCAGGATGTTTTGGAAAGTGAGGGCAATGAAGTGATGTTAAAGATTGAGGGCCCTTAAACAGGACAAGTTACAAGAATTCTCCCCAGCCAATGGGAAGAGAAGGGCCTGAGCACTTTTCTGGCTTCTCAAACTTTCAGATGTCTGTGAATCACCTGGGGATCTTGTTAAAATGCAGAATCTGATTCAATAGGTCCACAATACTGCTTCAGATTCTGTGTTTCTAGCAAGCTCCCCTGGTGAGGCTGCTGGTTCTTAGACCCCAGGTTCAGAGGCAAGGGTGTCTTCCAGACTTGAGAATAGAAAAAGCCGAACAGTAGAGGTGTTGTACCAGAGACTCACCCATGGGGCAAATTCTTTGGGAGGAAGTCCTTCCGGCTCCAGCTGAAATTGAAGGTTGCCTTTGCAGGTTCCTAGGTAGTAAAAGTATTTAAGGAGTTCAATTATGGGGCGAGGAGGGAAAGGGATCCCAGATTTAGGGACTTCTCCTCAACCTCCCTGGGGGCTAGAAAGAAGAATGGGTTGTTTTCAGTTAGGTAGGGGGCCCCACCAATAATCAGGGAGATCTGGTGAGGCAGAACAAGATGCTAGTAAGAAAGTCGCTGGAGGGCCTGAAGCAGCTGCTAAATTCCCCACAGGCAGCTTTTCATGTGCTGCCTGCAGGTAACCATTGGAGGTTTTGAAAGAAGGTACTGGGTTACTCTACACAAGCACTTGCCAAACTAGATGACCTATTGAGAGAAGCTGCTAATTGTAATAGAGGCAGAATGTTATCTGTACTAAGTTTAAAAGTTTTCCAGGGGGAAATGAGGACAGGCCAGTGTAGCCAAAAAGGGCCGGGTGTTGGCTTTGCAGAAAGCTGAGCTACACTTACAAGTAGGGTTGCCAGGTGTCCTGTATTGAACTGGACAGTGTGGTATTTTAACTTCTGTTGTGTTAAAATGCCTTTGTTGTTTTTTTAAATCATTATTATTTCAGATGTGCCTTATCTGACGTTTTGATTGATTTTTAATCAGCAGAGGTTTGTAATTTCAGCTTTTAGTTACTCCTCCTAAGTATTGAATGGACAGCACTACTTAAAAGAGCCTTATACTTCTTTTGAAATGTGAGGAATCCTTTTTATTTATCCATATAAAGTAAAATGTTCCAACATGACCGTTAAATGTTCTGTTCAATAAAGCAAAAGTCTATCCCTGAGGAGGGGAGGGTACACTCTACAAAAAGTTTTTTACCCCCAGTCTCAGTGGGGTGGATATTTTTATAATTTTGTTTATAAAAACCCTGTTATCTTTGAGGCAGTGATAAGAGCTAACCTGTACTGTTTGCCACGTGCTGACACAGTGCGAGCTTCCTCTGGCCACTTTCTCACAACAGTCGCACGAGGGTGGTGCTCTAATTATCCCCATTTTACAGAAGAGGAGACAGACTCAGAAAGACTAAGTATTGGGGCCCCAAACCTGGATGTTATCCTCAATTCCTCTTAGACCCCTCGTGCAATTTAGTAACAAGCTGTCAGCTATAACTCCACTCTTGCTCAGGCTGGTCTCGAACTCTCCTGAGCTCAAGTGATCCTCCCGCCTTGTCCTCCCAGAGTGCTAGGATTACAGGTGTGAATCACTGCGCCTGGCCCAAAATATATTTTTTAATATGACCTTTTTCTTCCACCCTACCTGAAGTCCTTATTCTCTCTCTTGCTTAGATGTTGCATTAGCTTCCAAACTGCCCCCAGAGCCACTCTTACCCTTAGTACAGTTTTCCCTCCACACAGTAGCCAGAGTGAGTAATCTTTTTAAACTGTGCATCAGATTATGTACTTTCCAATGGCTTCCCTTCACGTTTAAAACAAAACCCAAAGTCCTTTCCAGAACTTACAAGGCCTTAAGTGATCTGGCTCCTGCTTGCCGTGTGTGGACGCTTCACCCATTCGCTCAGCCAGTGTTTATGGAGGGCCAGCTGTGTGCCAGGCATGCTGCTAGATGTTGGCGTATTGCTCTTGTGCAGAGCTCACATTCTCGTGGGAGGAGACAGTAATCAGAGAAACACGTAGCATGTCAGGTGGTGACAAATGGTGTGGAGAAGAGATGAAGCTGGGAGGGAGACTAGGGAGCATCACGTGGCAGTGAGGGGCCACTGTTTGTGATAGGATGGCCAGGAAGGCCTTCCTGGGAAGGTGACATTTGAGCAGAAAGCGGAAGGAGAGGAAGGAGTGAGCCAAGTAGGTTCTGGAGCAAGAACATTCCAGGCAGAGGGAACAGCAAATGCAAAGGCCCTGAGGAAGAGGCGAGCTTGGCATGTTTGAGGCGCATGAAGAGGCTGATGGGGCCAGGGCGGAGAGAGTACACAGAAGTCAGAGAGGCCATGGGCACGGGTTGGGGAGAGGGCAGACTGCCTTGGAACGTGTAGGCTCCCAGCCCAGAGCCTTGGACTCTGAGAGTGGGAGGGAAGCTGGTGGAGGGATGTGAGCAGAGCAGTGACGTGACGGTGTGGAAGGACTGGTGTGGCTGCGAACGGGCTCCTCGTCAAAGACCGGAGCAGTAAATCATGGTGGCACAGGCCAGGATGGGGGCTGTGGAGGAAGAGGGAAGTACTCAAATGTTGCCACATGAATAGTGAATGAACAAACTCACCCAAGGTCACTCTGCTAACAAGTGGTGGAGCCCAGATTCACATGCAGCATTCTGACTCCAGAGGCCTGCGCTTGACCACTCTGCTGGGTGAACAAAGAGCTGGAAGGAGAGAGGGGCTGCTGCCGGCCCCTTGGAGCTCTGGGGTTTTAGCAGCTTCCTTATGATGCAGTATGCAGAGAGGAATGAAATACTCCCATAATGGAAGCTTTATAGGTAGAAAGAAGAGAAGGTAGAAGGTAGCAAAATGATTCCCTGGATAGAAAAACATCTGGAAGGGCAAAACCAAACAAACCAACCAGTGACAGTGCATAGGTCTGAGATTGGGGTATTGAGCAGTGGCCACTTAGGCCTATGTGTGAATTTTGGTTTTTTCAAAAAGAAGGCATTTAGAAGAGTACTTTTGGAATTAACAATCAAAATTTTAAAAATTACCCTTTTTTTTAAAAAAAGGAAAAATCTGTAACACTACAGACAATATGGTGATGAAAGCAAAGACTATGACTTTAAGTCACCTTTTGTGGAGAGCAACTGGCTTGGAAGGTGAAGCTATGCAAATATAAAGCAGAGATTCTGGACCATCCCTTCTCTGGGTTACACTTTAGCTTCTGTAGGGATGGCTTGGAGCTGCTATGCTTGTGATGCAAAACTTGTTCCTCAGTGTTATTTTCCATTTGCTAATCTGTTGGATCCATTTGAATCAAACTGTGCCTTTGTAGACTTGGTTGCTTCTTTTGGAAGTGTTGCTTCTTTCAAACTAGGTTACAGAAACAAGAGCTGAATCAGAGACACAGCTGCAGAAAGAAGACTTCTACTTTCAAATTTGAGATGAAAAATGTGAAGATTGAGAGTATTCCTTTTGTGTTAAAAACAACCAACTTTCTTGGTAAAGTTCTATTTCTTAGCACAGTCAGAAGTGGTTGGGTGGGGGGACCACATGCCCAGGAGACAGTGGGGGTCACGCAGATGGACTCTGGAACCGAGCTCTGCTCCTCACAGTGGATGACCCTGGTTAATTCGCTTCACCCTGTTTTACGTTCCTCATCTGCAGAATTCACGTTTCCAAGACTCCCTCGTGAGGGTGCCATGAGGATTAGTTGAAATGATATGTGTGGTGTCACAGAGTGATTTGCCTGATAAATGGAAGTTAAAATTGCTGGCAGTCTACTTCTTGCTTTTGTGGAGTTGTGTTTTTGTTCTGGCTCTGTTGTTCACAGACAGGGCGACTATATAATTTATCATCCAAACTGGGAATGAATGAATGAGAATGAAAGACACTGAACCAGAGGGGAGCCTGGACTCGAAGGAGTAGGCCGGGACTCTACCCAGGCAAACCTGGACATACGATCACCCTCTCTAAGACTAATGTGTGGTTAGACTGAGCAGCCTGTCGGAGAAAGCTAGCTGCCATCATACTGCCACCTACTGCTGGAGGGACAACAAAGAAGTGGACTGGTAGGCAAAGCTGGTCCTTGTCTGTGTTGTAGATGGTTTACATGGTGTGCTGGTTAAGAACTAACAGCCTAGCTGGGCACTGTGCTGGTGCCAGTAATCCTAGCACTTTGGGAGGCCAAAGCAGGAGGATCGCTTAAGGCCAGGAGTTTGAGTCCAACCTGAGCAATATAGCGTGACCCTGTCTCTACAAAAAATTAAAAAATTAGCTGGGTATGGTGTTGCAAACCTGTAGTCACAGCTGCTCAGGAGGCTGAGACAGGAGGATCATTTGAGCCCAGAAATTCAAAGTTGCAGTGATCTTTGATGATGCCACTACAGTGTACCCTGGACAACAGAGAGAGAGAGCGAGATCCTGTCTCACAAAAAAAAAAAAAAAAAAAAAAAAAAAAAAAAAACCAAAAGAAAAGAATAAAAAGAACTAATAACCTAGTCTTTGAAAAATATTAAGAATGGAAGAAGCCTTCTAGCCACCTTCCCTTCCTCCTTCAGTATCTTATAATTTGGCAAAAGGCCTCCTTCTCTTGGGCCCAGACTTTTTCTAGGAGATAAAAATAGCCAGCATGTGCCACCATAGCACTAAACACACAGAGGTAGGGTAAGGACCACAGCATGGGCTTAAAAGTGGCCTTTCCTTGTGAGCCAGGCTACATGGATTTATGCTACTGTGTTTATTTCTCTTTGTTACTTGCCAACACAGTGATACTAGAATTTGCAGGAATTTAAGGATAACTGGCATTACTTTAAAATACCTATTCCCAGGCCCCCTGCACACCTCCTGAATCCAAGTTCCCTGAGATTCTGTGTATTTAAACTGGTGTCCAGGGCTATGACCTCAGAACGTTGGGAAATATCATCTTTGCCTTTAGAAAAGTCGTTTAAACTTTCCAGCTTTGACTTGGTTGTGCCATGGATGTTGAGAAATGCCTCTTGTCATCTCATGGTTGTGCCTCGGAGATGAAAGGCAGAAATGACCCAAGGAGGCTCTGATGGAGCCAAAATCATCAGTGAGTGATTCTCAAGGGAAAGATGACGCTCTGGGCCAGGGACCAGGGGTTTTGTGGTCTCTCTGCTTCTGGACCCTGCAGTCACATGGGGAATCTTTTTCAGTGTGAACCTTGGAGGAGCTGAGCCTTAGTTTGACTATAAAAGCAGTGATGTCCCTATACTTTATCTATTGCTCTTTCTCTCTCTTCTTTCCCCATCATGCTTCCAGAAAGAATGGTTCATACTCCCTGTCTCTGCTTCCTTAATCCTCCTTCACTCCTGACTGCAGTAGGTGTGACCGTGGGCAGGTTAATGAACTACTCCAAGCCTCAGTTTCCCTGCTGTGACTTCTAAAATAAGATAAAGCAAGAAAAGAACCTAACACAGTCCCTGGAACATAGTAAACACTTGATCTTAACCCTTTTACTGCCCCTACCTTACTCTGGCCCCAATACAGAGATGAACTTTCTTTTCCTAAAATCATTAGTAACCTATTTGGAAGATTCTATTGTAATTTTTCAGGGTTCAATTTATTTATTTATTTATTTTTGGTCAACATTTAATACTATACTCAGTTCTTGAAATTCTTATTCTTTTTCTATATTTATGCTACTTTTTCTATTTCTATCCCCCCTTCCCCCTGCCACACTCCCCAGTTTAAAAAACATTACCTCTAGCATACCTGGTATTAGCGGTACTGCCTGCCCAGGAACACATGGTTAACAGCCATGGTATCCTGACCGTGCAAAGGTAGCACAATCATTTGTTCCCCAAATAGGGACTTGTATGAAGAGCCACCTGAGGATTTAGCTTTTTCCTTACATACTCCTTACATTTAGGTGTGTTAACTGAATTATGAAGCCATTACAAAGTATTATTCTGAAGACTATGGAAAGATGCAGAAATGATTGCTTCAACATCTTAAGTAGATAGATAGAGTGTAGTGTAAAATTCTACATGTTAAAAATCAGGGTGAGGTGCTATTGGTCTTAAGAAGGCATTATAGCCACATGATGCAAAGCTGACAGAATCTTACCCTAGACTGTAGCCACAGCCATACCCAGATTCGCTGAGGGAAATAGACACATAGGGACCCTAGCAAATGGGAATGAAAGTACCACTTTGCTATGAGTACTCTGGTAAGTTGGGCCTGAATACTGCTTTGGGCTTCAGAACTGTAGGTTTCCTCTCTCTCCTAGACATAAATAGACTCTTACCTCAGCAAGAGCACATCAAACAGGGATGCCTGGTGCTCTGCCTGAGAGAGAACAGATCCTTGTTTCAGCAGTGAACAAAGAGGCAGCAAAAAAGGAGGAGAGACTCTCTTGGGTATGCTGGAGCTGGCTCACATTGGCTCAGGAGAGCTGCTTCACAGCTCTGCATTCACTGAAGTCAAGTTGGTACCTTAAAATCAGCCATGGTGGGAGTATTTACACCATGGAAATTGGCAAACATCACAACGTAGAGCTCCCCACCCTCTCCCCTGTTCAAAGCTGATTGTTAACTGTAATGTTTATGAGCACACCCCTGAGAGAGCACCAGAAAACATGCTAGCTTCCCCAACCTTGAGTTAGCCCTGGCTATGTGCAACACTCTGTTTCATTGTAGGAAGACAGAGCAATGTCTGGATTCACAATAATAAAGACATTGAGCACTTCCTACTTCACTGGACCAAGTGCGTCAAACACATTCTCTTAATATATACACAAACCACTTTGTGAAATAGGGATTGCCACTATCTCTATTTTACATATGACAAAACTCATGAGGATCAGAGCACTTAAGTAATTTGTCCAATGTTACACTGCTGGTGAATAGAATATGCTGGATTTTAACCCAGGCAAGCCCACTCTAGAGTCTCAGCTCTGACCTCCATGGCAATCCCTTCCTGCAGAAGGTTAGCAGAGAGGGTGGCAAAGTTTATTCCTCAACTAGCAATTGACAGCATGAGTACTATGATAGAAACATTTATATATAAAAATGTGCATCCTTGTGTATTGTGATGCAATTTTTACATAAGGCTTTCAAACCTGCAAACAATACTACATATTTTTATGGGTATTAACGTAAGCGGTAAAGTGTTAAAACATACATGGAGGTAATGCAGATACATAGTGATTTTGTATATTATCAATTGTTCTATACTTAAACTATTTTATAATAAAATTGTAATATATTTCTATGTAAGGTAACATCAAAATCAGACTAGTTTTATAAGTGAAATTGTGGGTAGTTCTAATCATTTATTTAAAACTTTTTACTTTGTTGTTATACTGTCTTTTCAATACAAAAATACAAAACAGCTGGGTGTGGTGGTGCACATCTGTAGTCCCAGCTACTTGGGAGGCTGAGGCAGGAGGATCCTTTGAGCCCAGGAGTTTGAGGCTGCAGTGAGCTATGATGGCAACACTGCACTCTAGTTTGGGTGAAATAGTGAGACCCTGTATCTTAAAACAAAAACAAAACCAAAGACAAAACAGGTCAGGCACGTTGACTCATGCCTGTAATCCTAGCACTCTGGGAGGCCAAGGCAGGAGGACTGCCTGAGGCCAGGAGTTCAAGGCCAGCCTTAGCAAGAGCAAGACCCCATCTCTAAAAGAAAATAGAAAAAATTAGCTGGCTGTGGTGGCACACACTTGTAGTCCCAGCTATTCAGGGGGCTGAGGCAGGAGGATCACTTGAGCCCAGGAGTTGGAGGTTGCAGTGAGCTATGATGACACCACTGCACTCTAACGAGGGGGACAGAGCAAAACCATGTCTCCAAAAAAAAAAAAAAAAAGACTGTATGTATGTAAAAACACATGAAACCAGAATAAGATCCATAGTCTAGTTAGTTGTATTGTGCCCATATCAATTTCCTGGTTTTGATAATGTACTATAGTAATATGGGATGTCATCACTGACAGACTTGAGTAATGAAATGAATTATTATTGTTAAATGAATTAATAAATAAAGGTTATTTTTATTTGTTATTCTCAACAAATTTGAGAATCTCTTTGTTTTAGGAGCCTTTTTCTCACCCCTAGGCACTGTTAGATGTTTTTCCTTTGTGCTCCCATCACAGCACTATCATGTTGTAGGTTTTGTTTATAAAGTTCCATATTCTTTAAAAATGTTGTTCTTTTCCTGGAAACTTTAATAGGCCATCAATCTTTTTCCACTTTTAAAAATTGAGATCTAGTTCACATACCATAAAATTCATCCTTTCGAAGAGTATAATTCAATGATTTTCTGTATAGTCAACAGGTTGTATAGCTATCACCATTATCTCAATCTAGAACTTTTTCATCACCCCACAACAATCCATGTACCCATTGGCAATAACGCATCATTTCTCCCTCTCCCCAGTCCTCAGCAACCACTAATCAACTTTCTACCTATATGGTTTTTCTGATTCTGGACATTTCCTATGAATAGAATCATACAATGCGGACTTTTTGTTAGGCTTCTTTCACTTAGCATAATGTTTTCAAGGTTCATCCATGTTGTGGCATGAATCGGTATTTCATTCCTTTTTATGGCTGAATAAGATTCTATTGTATAGATATGTAGATACACCCCCCCCCCCATTTTGTTTATTCATCAGTTGATGGACATTTGGGTTATTTCCATTTTTTGGCTATTCTGAATAATGCTGCCATGAACATTTGTGTACAAGTTATTGTGTGACTACATGCTGTTGATTCTCTTGGGTACATATCTAGGAATAGATTTATTGGATCATTTGGTAACTCTGTGTTTAAGATTTTTCTTTTTCTTTTTGAGACAGGGTTGTTGCCTAGGCTGGTCTCCAACTCCTGGGCTCAATCAGTACCCCTGCTTTAGCTTCCCAAGTAGCTGAATTACAGGCACGCTCCACCCCTGTGTTTTTAAGTTTTTGAGGAATTGCCAAATTCTTTTTACAAGAATAGGTCAACTTTTATTAATAAAAGAACTTTTTTTATCATCATAAAAGTAATACGTTATAAAAACCTTGGAAAATTCAGAAAATTATAGAAATTTTGAAAAATTCAGAAAAGAATCAGGACAATAAAAATCATTCTCACTTTTTACTATTATGGATAACCATTTTTAACGTTGTGATCAGTCTTTTTAATATGTGTACATGCACACATACACCCACACCCACAAATACAGATGGCCTCCAACTTACGTTGGATTTACGATTTTTCAACTTTACCATTGGTTTATGGGGGTTTTGAATGCATTTTCGACTGATGGTGTTTTCAACTTATAGGTTTATCAGAACTTAACCCCATGGTAAATAGAGGAACACCTGTAATTGGCATCATACTGTATATACTGAATTTGGTTTTTTTTTTCCACTTAATAACAGAGTAAGAACCATGGGACAGGAAGGAGAAGGAGCATGCCTCTCCTAAAGTATTGAAATTCAAACAGTTTTCATCATTTAAAAATAGTGTGACTATAGGTGAACAATTTGTGATCCCTGCTTTACAGTCATTACATGATCACTGAAGTCCTGGGGGTGTCCTAAAATTTAGTGTTTGAGGAATTCCACAATTTAAATGCTGGGTAGAAGAGGATGACCCAGCAAGTATTCCTGAGTCCTAAGAAGAAAAGCCAGGAGTGGGTTTTGGGTTACTAATGGTGGGAAAAAGAGGAAGAGGGCCCTTTCAGAGGGAGGCAGTGGTACTCAGAGTAAAATGCTGCTAAGAGAGCAAGGAAAATGCGAACTGAAAAAATGACCATTGGATTTTGTAACACAGAGGTCAACGATCTTCACAAAATGCCCAAAATGTGCTGATATATACTAGTATAATCAGTCTCAAGCATCTTCTGAATTGTCTGTGTCTTGCCTGACTGGGAGGGGTGTGGGCTGCTTTAGATCAAATCCAAGCTTCTGGAGATCTGGCTGCATTCTAGCAACAACCCGTGGGGTATTATAAATAAGACCATTATAAGATAAACACATTTTGACAGTCATTTATTACCTACTGCTTTGATACCAGAGAGAACCCACTGGGCTCATGTTAAAAATATATTAAGCATGTATATCTTGTGCAATGTTGTATAGATAGGTATTTGATAAATGTAGATCCTCAGAAGCAAAGTTCTATGAGATGTATTATTGCCTTTATTTATGAAAAAAAGACTGTCCTTAAGGTACACATATCTGCTAGCTACTGAAAACTGCAGAACCCGTACCCATACTATTACCCTTAGTTGCAGAAGAAATACTCTAAAAATGCCCACAGAACAGGATGAAAGCAGTTTTCTAATACTGATAAGACTTTATCATCATAATGGACACTTTTCCAGATAAAAACTGAGCACAATGATTAGTGAACTCAATAGAAAGCTCCAAAATAAATAATTTATACAAATCAAGCTCTCCTGAACAATTGCAAATTACCGTATCTATTAGTCTTTACTTCAATTAATTATTTCTTAAGGCCCTCATAAAATTACTGTTCATCAAAAATAAAATTCTACATATAAGGAAATTAAATTTAGGAAAACATTTAATTGTCATAATTGAGTGTAGTCATTGTTAAAATATCAAAGCAGTAATACATTTCAGAGAATATATATGTAATAATTTTTAAAGCTCTAGTGAAACATACTCAAAAACATAGCTAAACAACACGTTAACATTGCTTATTTACACAATATAGTTAAGATCATTCTAGTATAAAATTATGCATATGGTATATAAATATACACACACACACATATAACTTCCTTTTGGAGGATTTTAGGAGAACATTTGCCACAATTCTTTCTATATTACATCTTTTTTACAATTGAGAACTTCAATAGACAATATATTAAATGGTTCAATAGGACTGAACCATATATGCTATACTTTTACATATATTATTGAATTTGTAAAAATCTATAATTTTCAGTAATAAACCTTAAAAGTATTAAAATAAAGGAAATTTCTTTTCCATTAGATCTTGGACCTTATTATCAGATTAATTTTCCTAAAATTCTGCTTTTGTCTGGTTAGTGCAACATGTACATTATTTCCTACAAAATAAAATTCAATTCTTTATTCTGACATTCAAAACATTCCACAATTTGGCCTCAAACTTTATTTCCAAAGTAGGCCATGCTTTTCATTTATCAGTAAAGCTCATTTCCACCCTGAGCTTGTGCTGTGTTCCTCATCTTGAATACTCTTTCTCTTTCTCTTCTTTGAATCCTATGATGTTTAAAGATGCAGTTCAACTCCTATCTCCCTGGTGAAAATCTCCCCAATTGTTTCTGGTGCCTTCCTCTGGCCTTGTCTTCACCATATCACCTTAATTACCTTTGACTTATTTCACTTTATTCTTACAATTTTTCCTTCATCTACAGAAGCAGCATAACTAAAGCCCAGGTTTACTGTTGCTTAAGTGTCTCTCATTCTCTTCCAAAGCTAACTGATCTTACTATTGGCTTCATTTAATGCATGATCTTCACCATGCAACTGAACGAGTCTGGAATTTTCTTCAAACCAGGGACTAATTCCCTTTAATCTCATCAAGTCTTAGGTAAATTTCTTTTATGATGTGTGTTTTTACAGGTAGAAATAAAAAAATGTATTTTTACATGTCTTTTAATGGAATATTTTGATTGTTCAATTTCTCTGAAAATATAGAGCTTTAAAAAAAAACCAGTAAAGTCTTCTTTTTGTTGAGTTTGATGTTTTTCCTTTTTCTCTTCTTTCCCCAACCACAGGGGAAGAGGTATAGAAGTGGAAGAATATATGCTTTTAAAAGGTCGCCCTGGACTAGATGGAGAAAAGCAGAAATTATGGTGCTAGCTTCCTCTACTTCATAGGCAGTTTAGCTCTGAGACTACTGTGCCTGAGCTCCCACTTTACAAATCTAGGGCAAATGTAATCCAAACGAGCATGGTTTTCTTCTTGTATATAACAGCAGCAGCCATTTATTAAACTCCTACTATAGGTCAGATACAGTGTTGGTTGCTTTATATATTACCTACTTATCATAATCAAATGTATCATGTTTCCCATTTTACAGAGGAGAAAACTGAGGCTTAGAGATGCTAAGTAACTTGAATAACTAGTAAGTGGCAGAGCTAGAGTTTAGATGCAAAACTGATTCCAAAGCTTATGCTCTTTTTGATACACCACCTTGCAATGCCAGCGCTTTTTATTGGCAGGAATTCTCATTGGGGAATTCATAACTCTGGCAGTTATAGGGAAGGATAGAATAATAATAAAATGTTCCAGTGTATCTGGGGAGGCCCCCCCTTTCCTACACACAGTTGCCCCAGGCCTAGTTATTGGACATTCCTTACTCTGACAATTTACATTTCAATGTACACTAAATTTGGCATTGTCCTTTTTGTATTGGAACATCTGATCACTTATGTCTTGGTAGATGGGGGAGAAGAGCCGAGAAATTTTTACTTTTTCAAGGGCCAAGACAAAAACAACATCATGAAATAAATCAATACAGTAAGAATATATATTAATATATTCTTTTATATATGTGTTTGTTATATATTTACATATATATACTAGAAATTCTACCTTGTAAAAATATATTTATCACAAAAGACAGAAACTTACATAAGATTACCTATATCTATTGTCTCATTGCTGTGCTGATATATGGATTCCAAGCTTCAGCTGTTAGTTTACTTATTTGAAGAATAGTAAATAGAAGGAAATTCCAGTGCAAGGAGAATGTGGATAATCCCCATGTTATCTCTACCAGGATCTAGTTGCACTGTGCTCCTCCAGGAAGGATGTAGCTGTGTATGCAGGTTTTTATTGGGCAGTTACTCTCTTTTTCTAGTCATATTGCATGTGGCAGTTCCCTGGCTGCTGTTTTGTGTATTAGGACCATGGGAGGAGAGATGTTATTCTTCCTTCCCCATTTTTCCACACTTAAGAGAGTTTAATATACCAAGTACTTTAGTCATTTTGTTTAACAATCTAGGGATTGCTATGCAGATTTAATGAGTGTTTTTCATTCAATTGGGCAGTTTATTAATTAGTATCTTCCACCAACCAGATCTAACTACATTATGTATGTATTATATAATTATAATTATATGAGGGATAATTTGTGGTTTTTGAGTTAACCTTTCACTTTTGTATCATTTTAATATTAGGCTATTTGAAATGTTTTTATAAATCACTTTATTTTTTAGAAACACTAGTTTAGTAGGGAACTTGGGTGCAGTTTTCACTGTCACTGACATTGACAGCTGTAGAAAGAAACCTGTACCTGCTATCTGACCTTAGCCTCAGCTCTGCCTCTTCTTTTTTACCTTAAAGAAGTCATGTCACCTGTGAGGATCATAATTTCCATTCCACAGTGTTCTTGTGAAGACTAAATGACAGAAATGATAGGAACTGTTGTTCTACAAAGGCAAAGTTAGGTTTATTACCTTGCTGTAGCAAGGGAGATGCATACGAAGAAGTGGGCTTCTCAGTAGAAGGGTGTGGCCAAGTGCTTTTTATGGGATTTAGGCTTTTAGTTAAGGGCCCCAAATACTGTGTATGGTAGGTCTTGACTGCCCTTTCTCCAAAGTAACCTCCTACCTCCTCCCAAAGCCCAGACTTTCCCAACTCAGAGCAACTCCCTCGAGCATATTCTGTGATTTTGTACTTGTCTCACTTCCCCCAAGATTGTAAGTTTTGAAGAGGTGCCATTCCTTCATCATTCATCTTTGTATCCTTCCCAGACTGCTCATTGGTAAGTGCTTAATGCGACTGCTGTTGGACAAAGTCCCCCATACAGGGGTGGACATCAGAACCGAAAGTCAGGTTAGCGACTGAATAACTGTTAGGGGCCGATAATTTAAAGCCAATTTTAAAGTTCTTTCTTCCCTTAAAAGGAAAACGCAGTGGTATTCTCGTTCTTGAAACAGAATTTTAAAAAGAATCGGATCGCTGGTGTTCTGCCTAAAGCCTGCAAATAAATAGGTGCACAGTTAGGGGTGTGGCCTGGGGGACGACAGTTAACCTCGCTTTTGCTGGAGCCCCTGGCTACAGCCTCGGCGTTGTCCCACCGCAAGTAGGCGACTCCGCGGGGCGCGCGGCGCAGATGTGCCCGTCCCGCCCTCCCCGGTTGTGGGATGCGGGGCAGTTGTTTCCGTTCCCCAAGCCGCTGTGGCCGGTTTCTGGTCCTGAGAGATGCAAATGAAGTGGTGTGAAGGGTTGGGCTTTTTTTTTTGTTCCTAAAAATGCAACGAACAAAAAAAAAAGTACAACAATCCAAACCCAACCATCTTATTGCGCGTCGGCTTAACTGGGAGACTTTCTTCCCGGGTGGCTCCACCGGGGACCGCGCCGCGTCCTGTCGCCTGCGCTCCCTCCAGGGCGACCGCCTCGTCTGGGAGAATGGCGTCCGCTTCCCAGAGCCGCGGGCAGCCCCCTGGAAGGGAGAAAAGCGAGCAGCCCGGGACCCTTCCCAATTTCAGGCAGCCCTTGGGGGTGAGGCGGCTGGGAGTGGCGGCTAGAGACACCGGAAGGACCGCCGCCTCACCACCTCTGGGGAAAGGCGCGACAGGGGGGCGGGACAAAGGCGAAGCGGGCCGGGGAGGCGGAGCCTGAGGTGCAGGCGGAGGAGGGCGATGGGCGATGGGCGATGGGCGATGGGCGGGGCACGCTTGGCGCCGCGAGTCCATTTTGCAGCTGTGCCCGGCGCGTACCGTTCGGTCCCCGCGACTGGAGGACCGGCGGCTACGCGGCTTCAAGCGGGGGTTCCTCCCGCGTCACCAGAGGTCGGAGATAAGTACCCGCCGCCCGGCTCTCTTGGGGAAGGGGGGCGATCCTCGAGCCTGCTGCGAGGGTGGGGACTTGCCCAGGCCGGCAGGGACCTGCGTGGGTGGGGGGGCTGGCGAAAGCTCAGCCTGCGCTTCAGTCCCGGCGGCACAACGGAAGCTCGCGGGGCACTGTGACAGGGCGTGGGGAGGAGCGGCGTGCGGGTTGGTGCTGGCGGGCCAGGGCTGTGTATCTGGGGCAGAAAACCTGTTCTGTCCGGAGCATGCCCAGCCGCACCACCTGCGTCTTGGTGTCCCCTAGAAAAGAAAAGGCGAGTGTGATGAACCAGAGGTTAGAGCACGCCGCCACGGTCTGGCACTGAACCTGGAGAGATTGCATGGCGTCTAGCGGGGGCGCCCTAACCGAGAAGCTTCTTAGTACAAAGAGCTCTAGGCTCTCCCAGGCTCCTGCCTCTTTATCAGGACCTAACAGGCTGGCTTTATTTGTGGGGGCCGATTGATGAAATTGGGGGTCAAGACTGCGAATCCTGTGCAAATAAATGCATAACGCCGTTCTCTTCCTTTTTGCAGTAGCCTCTAGTTTGTCAGTCAAAACGTGAAAAAAAAAAAAAAAAAAAAACCCAAAACCCTGATTCTTTGCCCTGGGGATAGTAACCCCACCGAATACACCTGCTTGTAGGGGACAGAGGTAAACTATAATACTTTTCCCTATGTTATCCCCGCATTTTAAAAAAAAGCATCCAATTTCAGTAGGCCCAGGGGGACCTTTCGAAATTGAACTATATGTAGAATATAGATGTTCCCATGCACTTCTTTTCATTGGTGGTCTTTTTCTTTTCATATTTTGTCAAAACTCAGAAAAATAGAATCCATACTTGGCAATTATTTATGTAGTAATTATTTTAAATGTATTCAAGGATTTATACTGCAAAGAAGGCTTCAGCAGCACTTTTTTTTTTTTAGATTATTTTTTTTCTTCTCCTGTGCCTAGTGAATTGTCAGTCTGCTAGGGCTTGTACAACAGAGCTTGAGTTTTCTATGACTCTGGAGACTTATATAATAGACATTTTAAAAGCAGAATTTCATTTACATAGGCACTCCCTCTAGTAGAACTTGATGTAGCTGTTGATTAACTGGTTATACTTCTTTCTTAAACAGTGGGAAGATACATTTCTTCAGGCTTTCCTATCCTTCCCTAAAAATATCATTTTTTTTTTTTTGTAGCAGCTGACTTAACAGACCACCCTGGTAAGTTCTTCCATAACACCAGGCTGTTCTTTTCATTCTATACATTTATGATAAGTTATCTGGCCGTACTTCTGCCACAGCTTTTGTTCAGATGTGCCCATTTTCATGAAAGTGCGTTGTACCTGCTATCCTATGTAATATTTGTTTTGCCTTCCCTTGAAATCACAGTTCAAGAGAGTCCAACTCTCTTTGGGATCTTTCTTGGTTAATACGCATGCTCTACTGTAACAGTTTAAATGTATATTTACAGTTTTCACAGTATTTGCACACACATGTAATTAAAACACCTTTCATTTATGTAGTTTAGCAGTTTACAAAATTCTCACATATTACTTAATCTTTCCAGCAACATTATGGGGTAGGTACTTAAAAAAAATCTTTATTTTATGAACGGTAAAATTGGTGCTTGAACCTAGATATTCAGAAGCAGGTTCTGTGTTTTCCCCTTTGCTGGAGAGCCTCTTACAACCTAATTTGTAAAAATTGCAGAATTTTAGAAGGGATTTAGAGATTAAAAATCTGTAAATGATTAAACATAATGATTAATGTCTTCATTTATGAATAAGGACATTGAATTCTTGAGTCACCTTCTGCATAGTCTAAGAATTAGAAAACTCAGACTCTATCTTGCTGTGTACAAATACGTCTCCATTTGAAGTGAGGGGCATCTGTTTTTTCACTCACAAAATTGGGTGTTTGGCTAGATGGTTTCTAAGATGCTTCTAAGCCCAGTATGTTTATTTTATTTCTACCCCATAAATTTTATTACCATTTATTCCCAAAATATGTATTGGTAATGTACAGATGCATACTATTAACTGCCTTAAGCTTTTATATTTTAAACTCAGGTAGGTATGGTAACAAGTGTGTCTTGTTCTTGTTTTTTTGACTAAGCTTTATAAAAATGTGATTCTCTCGTAAGGTCAGGAACTGCATGGAGAGGTGGGCTAAAGTCAGGAACTGCATGGAGAGGTGGGCACTCTCACGCATCATTGGTTAGAGTTCATAAAGTGGAATATACCCTTTCAAGAGGGAAACTTGTCAATCTTTTCAAGAGCCTTAAGAATATCCTTACTTTTTGACCCATCAGTACACTGAGAAGGAATTGTCTAAGGAAATAATCAGAGCTGTGGACCAGGACTTTTCCGTACAAGGTGTTCATTTAAATGTTACAATATTTAAAAAAAGAAACCAAAATAAGCAATAGGAAAGCATATCCATAAGATGGACTATCATGTTTTTGAAAAACATATAATAGGGGAAATGCATGTATTAAAATAGTGAAAAAAGTAGACACAAAATTGTATTATGCTACCCCTTTTGTTAAAATATGTGTGTATGCACACACAGACATGGGATTGGAATATACCAAAATAATAGTAGTGGTTATTCCTTGCTGATGTGATTATGGGTGGCTTTTCCCCTATATTTTCTGAACGTCCCATGATAAGTACAAATTACTTTTATAATTTAGGAAAACACAAAAGCTAACTGCATGGATAACCTCTATAATTTCAGTATAGTGTCAACTTTTTTTAATGTCTTTTATTTTTTTATTGTGGTTAAGAATCTTTTCTTTAGTGTAGTAAGGACATTTAACATGAGAGTTCCCTTAAATTTTTAAGTGTACAGTACAATATTGTTAACTATAGATAGTATTGTACAGCAGATCTCTAGAACTTATTTTTATGTCCTTTTTTTAATGAGGCATTTATCATACTTTTTAGAATAACAGTATCTTTGTAAATGGTCTACATTTCTGAATTTAGGTCAGGAATTGCCTTTTGGCTTATATTTCATCTTCTTTAAATATCTTTAGATAATTGGATTATCCATTTTGTTACTCATGAATGATACTACCGTTGTCATTACCTTGACCTGGTACTCTAGCTACTAGAATTGTAGTAAAAGAGTAGAGTGCTATGCCCAACTCCAATAACAAACAGTTGACCAAATATATTAATAGGTGTCCTTTGGTATACAGAATAGTTACATTTCAGTCAAGCCTCCTATAAAGGAAGTTCCCATAATGTGAACTCTACTTTTACTTCATTTCTATTATTGATGTAGATAACCTTTCTAAGGAAAAGTTGAATTGAAAAGTTTTGCTGACAGTTTATTATGTCTCCTTGTGGTATAAGCCCCACAACTACATCCCATTTGGCAACAGCCTAGCTCCCATTTTATTATTTTATTTGTTATTTATTTTATTTTTTATTTTTTTTGAGACAGAGTCTTACTCTGTTGCCCAGGCTAGAGTGCCGTGGCCTCAGCCTAGCTCACAGCAACCTCAAAGTCCTGGGATCAACTGATCCTCCTGCCTCAGCTTCCTGAGTAGATGGGACTACAGGTACTCATCACCATGCCCAGCTAATTTTTTCTATTTTAGTAGAGAGAGATTTCACTCTTGCTCAGGCTGGTCTCTAACTCCTGACCTTAAGCGATCCTCCCATCTCGGACTCCCAGAGTGCTAGGATTACAGATGTGAGCCACAGCGCCCAGCCTAGCTCCCAATTTAAACTCTCAGAGGAACTTTTCCTTTTATCCCCTTCATATCTGCAATATTGAAATGAGCCAAGCAGTGCCAACATAGCATATATAATATAGCCAACCTAAAAACTTCTTAAGATCAAGCATAATTAACTTGCTACTTGATACATTCTGTAGGTCAGTTTTAGTTAGAATAAGATATGTGTATAATTCTACAGTGAGCGAAAAGAACTTTGTTCATACCAATTACATTTCTTTTTTTCTTTTCTTTTCTTTTTTTGAGACAGAGTCTCGCTCTGTTGCCCTGGCTAGAGTGTCGTGCCATCAGCCTAGCTCACAGCAACCTCAAACTCCTGGGCTTAGGCAATCCTGCCTCAGGCTCCTGAGTAGTTGGGACTACAGGCATGCACCACCATGCCCAGCTAATTTTTTCTATATATATTTTTAGTTGTCCAGCTAATTTCTTTCTATTTTTAGTAGAGACGAGGTCTCGCTCTTGCTCAGGCTGATCTCGAACTCCTGACCTTGAGCAATCCACCCGCCTCGTCCTCCCAGAGTGCTAGGATTACAGGCGTGAGCCACTGCGCCCGACTTCCTTTTTCTTTTCTTTTTCTGTTTAAAATAGAGATGGGGTCTTGCTCTGTTTTCCAGGCTGGTCTTGAACTTCTGGGCTGATTGTCCCATCTCAGCCTCTGGAGTAGCTGGGTCTAAAGGCATGTGCCACCACAGTTGGCTTCAATTACTTTTTTTTTTAGACAGAGTCTCACTCTGTTGTACAGGCTAGAGTACAGAGACATCATTATAGCTGACTGCAACCTCAAACTCCTGGGCTCAAGCGATCCTCCTGCCTCAGCCTCCTGAATAGCTGGAACTATAGGTGGGTGCCACATGCTCAGCTAATTTTTCTATTTTTTATAGAGACAGGGTCTTGCTCTGTTGTTCAGGCTGGTCTTGAACTCCTGGTCTTTAGCAATCCTCCCACCTCAGCCTCCCAAAGTGTTAGGATTACAGGTGGGAACCATTTACTGTGCCCGGCCTCTAATTACATTTCTAATAAATATCTCATAATGCCTATTTGCCCTTGACACATTATTAGATACTGTGTAAATAATCTCACTTATCTAGATACTATGTAAATAATCTCACTTATCTAGATAAACCTATCTACTGAATGTGAAGCTTTGACAGTACTTTCTGAAAGCAGAAAATTAACTTAAAATACAAAGTTAGATGATAAAAGCTTTTTAATAGCTACCAACCCATTGGAGACAATAACTGAATAGGTAAATGTTTGCCAAGTAAATGGTTGTAAAAGAAGACATTTTGTTTTAGGGATAAAAATTTTTCACCTTCATTTAAACCCATTTACATTTACTTGAGAGAACCAGACATTTTTGGTTCATAAAACCTTTTCAAAAGTCAGTGATTCCAACTTATTTAACTCTTAACAGTTAATTCTTACTCTTAACTCAAATTCTTAACAGGTTAAGATAAATATCTGTGTCTGGTTGGTACCAGACTAGAAATAAGTTAGTATGTATGTATGTTTACCTCAAATTCAAACACTCATTTTATTCAAATTGATTTCATCTGGGTGGGAGAGACTGGGATTCAATACTACTTGGGGCCTACCTAGATTTCTCAGTAGTCATGTAAATGGGATAGGGATATCTGATCTAGCTAATATCCTAAAACCCTACTGATTTAATCATGAATTACAGAATAATATCTTGGGTGATTATCAAGTGACACAGGAAAAAGAAAAAAGGGAAAGTAAAGTAAAGAGAAGGGTGGGGGGATAAGGACACAATGAGAGGAAATCAAGAGTGTACTCATTGAAACAGTATAGGGAAGACGAGTTAAAAGAAAAACAGGAATGAGTCAAGGCTAAGTAGTGGTACAGAGAAGAGAGGGAAGGAAAGGAAATAAAATAGTTTTTCTGAGTGGTCTGAACTATAAGGTAATGACCTGGTTTTTATATTTTTGAGAATGTCATCTTAGTCCAACAAGCCTTTGTGAACATTCTGAATAAGTGAGCTTTCCAAGTTGGTGGACTTTCTGTCTTAGCTCTATTTTGCCCTACCTATCAGGAACCCTGCAAGAAATTTCTTGGAGAGAGTTTTAACTCATTCTAAGTTAGTGCCAGAAAAGGTTTAGTTACTTATTATCTTTTTTTTTTTTTTGAGACAGAGTCTCACTCTGTTGCCCAGGCTAGAGTGAGTGCCGTGGCATCAGCCTAGCTCACAGCAACCTCAAACTCCTGGGCTTAAGCGATCCTACTGCCTCAGCCTCCCGAGTAGCTGGGACTACAGGCATGTGCCACCATGCCCGGCTAATTTTTTCTATATATATATATACATATATATATACATATATATATATATTTTAGTTGGCCAGATAATTTCTTTCTATTTTTAGTAGAGACGGGGTCTCGCTCTTGCTCAGGCTGTTCTCGAACTCCTGACCTTGAGAGATCCACCTGCCTCGGCCTCCCAGAGTGCTAGGATTACAGGTGTGAGCCACCGCGCCCGGCCTACTTATTGTCTTACATGGACACATAGATAACTTTTATATTGTTTGCAAGAGCCACATAACAATTTGGTATTTTAGATACTATAAGCAATATATTTAATACTCCATTTTTGAGATTATATCTGGGATCTTGTCCCCTCTTTTTCCTGTTTTGATTATTTAAGTCACGGAATAGTCTCTAAAAGCCATAATAACATATTGATAGAGTATTTAAAATAAGAACTTTATAAGTAATCTTCATATATTATACCTTTCAAAAACAGTTGTACAAATGAGGAGAGAAACTATAATACTTATAAGTGATTTGTCAAAGGTCATAGACTGAGAGCCAGACAGGTATGTCAGTCTTCTCACAGGCCTGGATCCAGAGACTTCCAGTAATACATTTTTTAATTTTATAAAAGATAAACAGAACCATAGCAGATTAAGCTTCTTGTGGAGCTTATACTTAGCAGATGTTTGTAAGGTTTTATCTTTTTTTTGAGACAGGGTCTTGCTCTGTCACCCTGGGTGGAGTACAGGGGCATCATTAGCTCACTGCAACCTCAAACTCCTGGGCTTAGGCAGTCTTCCTGCCTCAGTCTCCTGAGTAGCTGGGACTGCAGGCACATGCCACCATGCCTAGCCAATTTTTTTTTTTTGAGACAGAATCTCACTCTGTTGCCCGGGCTAGAGTGCTGTGGTGTCAGCCTAGCTCACAGCAACCTCAAACTCCTGGGCTCAAGTGATCCTTCTGCCTCAGCCTCCCTAGTAGCTGGGACTACAGGCATTCGCTACCATGCCTGGCTCATTTTTCTATATATATTTTTAGCTGTCCATATAATTTCTTTCTATTTTTAGTAGAGAACTCCTGAGCTCAAACCATCCACCCGCCTTGGCCTCCCAGAGTGCTAGGATTACAGGTGTGAGCCACCGTGCCCAGCCCCAATTTTTAAAAATTTTTTGTAGAGACGGAGGTCTCGCCATTGCCCAGGCTGGTCTCAACTCCTGGCTTTAAGCGATCTTCCCGCCTTGGCCTTCCAAAGTGCTGTAATTACAGATGTGAGCCACCATGCCTGGCCCTGAGGTTTTACTTTTTAGACTCAATATAGTTTTCTTATAATTGGGCTGTTTCTTTTGTTTTTTTCCCTTTTTATTGTGAAAAATTTTAAACATAAAAGAAAATTCAGAAGAATATTATAATAAATATCCTTACATCCTCTACCTAGATTTGGTAGTCGTTAACTAGATCCTTAGTTTCAAGAAAGCATTTATTAGTTAATCTTATACTAAAATTCCTGGAATATAGTACACTATTTGAAAATAAGATTAACTAGCATGCTGAGAGGAATTTTTTTTTTTAAAAAAATGAGCTATTATAGGCATTGTTTCAAGGGAAGATTGGTGGCTTTCAGTTTACTATAAGTTTAGCATAATTTAGTGTATCTGTGAAGTGACAAATGCACAGTTGCACACCACCACCGATTTGTTTTTCAAGAAATTGTCACGCTATCTACAAACAAGAAAGACTACAAAAAGTGCTTTATCAGTCCTACCCTTGAATGGGTATACAGCAACAACAGCTTCTACAAAGAGAAATATAACACAACCACTAAATAATAAAAATGGAAAAGCCAGTATGTACAAAGGAAAGGAGTCATAAAATAGGAAAAAAAAATTTATTTTGTATGTATTAGATTTCTCCCTCTTAGAATTCCTTTATTTTTAAAAGATCATTCCAAAATGATTATACGGCAAAAGGTGCTTACTCAATTAATTCTTCTTTTTTTTTTTTGAGACAGAGTCTCACGCTATTGCCCGGGCTAGAGTGCTGTGGTGTCAACCTAGCTCACAGCAACCTCAAACTCCTGGGCTCAAGTGATCCTTCTGCCTTAGCCTCCCGAGTAGCTGGGACTACAGGCATGCACCACCATGCCCGGCTAATTTTTTCTATATATTTTTAGTTACGCAGCTAATTTCCTTCTATTTTTAGTAGAGATGGGGTCTCGCTCTTGCTCAGGCTGGTCTCAAACTCCCGACCTCAAACAATCCACCTGCCTTGGTCTCCCAGAGTGTTAGGTCAATTCATTCTTAAACAAAAATTAATTCTCTCCTTGTAAAATCTATTAGTTAAAAGAAACTTTTCTATTAAGTCTAAATTCCATTGGCCCTTAGCAACATACAGTTGTCTGAAATGTCACTCATGATTTTTTTTTTCACTTCCCATTAGGGAACAAAAAGAAAAGCCAATATGTTAATGCTCTGTATCTTAAAGATTTGACCCAAATTTCTATGCTGCTTTGAGGCATCTTTGAATTCAGGAATTTAAAGACAGTACCTAAATACAGGTAACTCGATAGCAAAAGTAGAACTATACACCAAAAAGGAAATTTTATCATATGCAAACTTAAAAGTGTATTAAAAATGTAAATATAGTAGGAGAACAAAGTTGACTTTTTTTCAGAGAAGTGGTAGACAACTGATGTATATTTAGCTATTTTAATTGTTGGTATAAAACACTTGAGAAATTTTTAATTGGTGGGAAAATAGATTTTTGTGCTTCAAAATGTAGATTTTTTTGCTATTCACAAACATTCAAAGGAAATGAATCTTGGAAAACTTGTATGCCTTTATATACTTAATTTTACACTGGTTAAGTTGGAATTTAAACCGTGAGCAATAACTTTGTTTACATGAAGTTTTTTGGCTTGTATATTGGGGGGAAAAACTAGCCCAAAAAAGAGGTGGAGGGGATGTGTACTTTAGTTTATGTCAAAGGAGTAAGCTCTGTTGATTTCTTCAGATTTTATGTGTTAGCCACACTTTAAGAAAAGATTCTATAAGTTCCTTTACTGTAAAAAGCACCCTTTATTTATGAGACTAAAAATCTTAGTTATTATATATTTTCCATTAAAACTTTTGAGGCAACATAGAAGCCTGCCGTGGTTTCTTGGATCAGGTACATCAGTAGAGTCAGCTGTGGAAGTGGTCACAGTTTTGTCCTAGAGAAAGTTTTGAGTATAAAGAGAAGGCGTAAAGTTAAGGGAGGAAAAGAAAATAGTATTTAGCTTTTAAAGTGAATGAAAATACAGACTCCTTAAATTATAAACCAAAATTGGTAAGCTTTATCAGTAAAAATGGAACAAGAAGAGGATCTATTGGAATTTTGATGCAAATTTTTTGAAAAAGAAACTTTCCAAGTATTTTGTTTTCCTCTGGTTCATTGTAAGAGCTGTAAGTTGATCATGGCCTTGGAATGACTGTTTATTATTTCTAAATTTTCCTGTGTGTGACATTTTCTTTTCACTTTTGATCATACTTGATTGCCTTAAAATTCTTCTTGGCCCCTATTGCAGTATCCTTCTCAATTTTCCTCAAAGTTTCTCTTTGCCTTGGGTGCCCTTTTCCTCATCATCTCAACCACTTGGTGTATCTTTTGTTTTCCTCTTATGTACTTGGTATGCTTGGATAGGATTCTCTGGAAATAGTAACCTTATAAGGATAAGTAAATTAGGTTTATTTTATTGACTGCTGCCCTCACCACTTTCCTGTTTCTATTGCCTACTCAAAAATCTGGCCTTTGTGTACAATTCTTAGGTGAAAGATGAGAGAGTAATGGAGGTGATAAAATGTGGAACAGGAGGAGGGTTGGAGGATCATCAAAAGTTTATCTCTTTTGTTCTAAAGGGTCAGAATGTTTTATAGCTGTGTGGCAACCTCTCCGCACACTAACCTTAGTCTTTGTGGCCATTCTCTTCCCCATGCTTTTCAAAGGTTATATGATTTCTCATATCAAAAAGATGTTTCAGAAAAATTAGCTAATTATACATTTTTCATTATGACACTAGAGACCGAATAAGCTATACTTTAATTCTACATATATATTATTATAAATATATATTATCTTACAACCTCATATAAAACCATGAACTAATTAGCCCTGCAAGCTCAGCTTAGCTTATCTTTCATTTTATTTATTTATTTTTTAGACACAGAATCTTGCTCTGATGCCCAGGCTCTTGGGCTCAAGCAGTCTTCCCACCTCAGCCTCCCGAGTAGCTGGGATTATAGGCATGAACTACTGCGCCTGGTTCTCAGCTTATTCTTTAAATGCTTTTTACCTTGTAGATGTAGCTCCAATTATGTATGACTGTTGAAATTACTGTTAAAAAATTACTTATTTTTTATTATAAGATGATCTACAAATTATTAGGTCCTATTTTATTTATTACTTTGGTGGTAATGTGATATATATGTGTATTTGTGTGCGTATGTATCCCTGAGTAAACGAAATGTAGAAATATGTAGCACTGTTTTTGGTTTTAGAACTTTAGGGATAAACGTACATTTTAAAATAATATACTTGCATTGAGAAATGGTATTCTCTAGATAAGGGATCTCAAATATTTTGGTCTTAGGACACGTTTATACTCTTAAAAATTGAGGAACCCCAGAGCAGTTATGTGTGTACTGTCTATAGATATTTACTGATTAGAAAACTGAGAATTTTAAAGGTATATTAATTCATTTAAAATAACAATGATAAACCTGTTACATGTTAACAAATAATTTAGGAAAAAGAAGTTTTTTAAAACAAAATTATGAGAAGTGTGGCATTGCTTTATCTATTTATAGATCTCTTTAATGAATGGTTAATCGATAGAAGACAGCTGGAGTCTTTTGTCTGCTTCTGCATTTGACCTGTTGCAATAATTATTTTGATTGAAATATACAAAGTAGGCCGGGAGCAGTGGCTCACACCTGTAGTCTCAGCATTTTGGAAAGTTGAGGTGGGAGGATTGCTCAAGGCCAGGAGTTTGAGACCAGCCTGGGCAATGTAGTGAGACCCCATCTCTACAAAAAGTAAGAAAAATTACCCTGGTGTGGTGGTTCATGCCTGTAGTCCTAGCTACTTGGGAAGCTGAGGCAGGAGGAGCACTTGAGCCCAGGAATTTGAGGCTGCATTGAGCTATGATCACGCCACTGCACTCCAGTCAGGGCAACAGAGCAAGACCCTGTCTCTTAAAAAAAAAGAAATACACACAAACACACATGGAAAAACCTAGCTTTCCATAGATGCGTAGTTGGTAAAAGGAGGACTATTTTAATAGCCTTTTCAGATAATCGTGGATCTTCTTTGATACTATCTCAAAACTCAGCAAGTATTATGTTTCTTTGTTGGAGTATGGAATCTGAAATCAAATTTATGAACCTATTGGTCTTTTTAGACTTCAAATGATCTTTTGCCCCTGCATGATTTATAACATTGTGCATTGGTGACTTGAAAAAATATTAGTTCATTGTGTTATGCAGATCTCCCAATATTGACATATTTCATTATATAATACTCTTTCCCCTCAGGAAAACCCCATATTCATTAATATCATCACCTATCTCATCAGAAAAGCCTTTAATTAATTAATGGGAAGCTGTCAGTCTCAGAAATGGCAAATATGTTGTCCAAAATTCTAATTTTCACTTAAAACCTAACTTTTTGTTGGAAAGAAATACTATCATTTGTTTTCCTTGAAGTAACAAGCTCATTTTGTTCATTTTTAAGAAAGTGTCTGTCAGATACCTAAGTCTGAAAAGCCATAGTTTGTCACTGGTTCTTTCAAGTAAATATGATATTCCATGAAAAAAGCAGCTGGTTCAGCTTGCAACTCAATCACATAAGTGCTTTTTCTCCAGACAACATCTGCTGGTATATAGCAGAAGTGCTTTGTGTGTACTTCCTATTTTGTCACACAAAATATTAAAAAGATGTATACTCAAGGATCAAGATTTAATAAAATGAATAACTTTACTGCTTCACCAAGAACATCCTTAAATGGAACTCCCCCCGCTCATCCTTACCCCACTTAGAATGTGTGGTGGTAAAAACACAGTGACTAGTGGTACGATTTAGTGCGCCTTACTGCCTTGCTTGATTCCTGCTAAGGCTCTAGAAGCATCTACCCACCTTCACTTTTACACCATTGGCACAAATGTCAACATGGTGCAAAAATTAAACATCTTGAAACTATGAAAATAGTTTTGACCTCTCAGATGCCCTGAAAGAAGGACATCCAGGTTTCTGCCCATCATATTATGAGAATTGATGGTCAAGATGATTCTGATTGTTGTTCTCATGGTTTAAAAACGAAAAAACTCATTTAATTCTCTAAGAAAGTGAATTGCAGCTCTCTCATCTTGTGCTTTCACTTATGATTTAAAAAATTATAATCTTGCTTTTGAAATAGAAAACATGCCAATTCCTAATAAAAGTCTGCATGAGAGTACATGCTTAGATTTATATTTCTGTGCTTCTTTCTTTTAAATAGCATACCATTTTAGATTTGTGGGCCCAAAGTAAAGAGCTCATTCTATTACAGACACTGAATAGCTTTGTTTCTGACAGCTAGTAGTCAGCTCTCTGTGTTAAAACAATCAGTTGGGCCCTGCTGGCTCAACTTGCAGTTGTCCTAGTCCTAACCCTGTCTCAGCCAAAGACTGTTGTTGGAAAGCCCACACAAAGGCCTTGTGTACAGGGTGCCCTACTATTAAGGAGTGTGTTCTAGTCCCAGTGGATTAAATCTGCTTTGGTGTACATTCTCTTCCCAAATTTTTCACTTATTTCCTTTGTTTTGCTGGTTATTTCAGTGAAAGATCATTTTAATGTGAGGATAGTTTCTTTTTTTTGAGACAGAGTCTCACTCTGTCACCCTGGCTAGAGTGGTGCAGTAGTGTCATTATAGTTCACTGCAACCTCAAACTCCTGGGCTCAAGTGATCCTCTTGCCTCAGCTTCCCAAGTAGCTGGGACTACAGGCAGGCGCCACGATGCCTAACTTTTCTACTTTTAGTAGAGATGGGTCTTGCTCTTGCTCAGACTGGTCTCAAACTCCTGAGCTCAGGCAAGCTCAAGCAGTCCTCCTGCCTTGGCCTCCCAGAGTGCTAGGATTACAGGCATGAGCCAACTTGCCTGGCCAACATAGTTTCTTCTAATTATTATATAGTCCTAGTGGAGGGGATTATTTGAGTAAAATAAAATGTTTTTTTTTTTTTCCCCCTCTATGGTAGGATGTGATGGAGCTGCTTGAAGAAGATCTCACTTGTCCTATTTGTTGCAGTCTGTTTGATGATCCTCGAGTTTTGCCTTGCTCACACAACTTCTGCAAAAAATGCTTAGAAGGTATATTAGAGGGGAATGTGCGGAATTCATTGTGGAGACCATCTCCATTCAAGTGCCCCACATGCCGTAAGGAAACTTCAGCTGCTGGAGTTAACAGCCTGCAGGTTAATTACTCCCTGAAGGGTATTGTGGAAAAGTATAACAAGATCAAGATCTCTCCCAAAATGCCAGTATGCAAAGGACACTTGGGGCAGCCTCTCAACATTTTCTGCTTGACTGATATGCAGCTGATTTGTGGGATCTGTGCTACTTGTGGTGACCACACCAAGCATGTCTTCTGTTCTATTGAAGAGGCCTATGCTCAGGAAAGGGATGCCTTTGAGTCCCTCTTCCAGAGCTTTGAGACCTGGCGTCGAGGAGATGCTCTTTCTCGCTTGGATACCTTGGAAACTAGCAAGAGGAAATCCCTACAGTTACTGACTAAAGATTCAGATAAAGTGAAGGAGTTTTTTGAGAAGTTACAACATACCCTGGATCAAAAGAAGAATGAAATCCTCTCTGACTTTGAGACCATGAAACTTGCAGTTATGCAGGCATATGACCCAGAGATCAACAAACTCAACACCATCTTACAGGAGCAACGAATGGCCTTTAACATTGCTGAGGCTTTCAAAGATGTGTCAGAACCCATCATATTTCTGCAACAGATGCAGGAATTCAGGGAGAAAATCAAAGTAATCAAGGAAACTCCTTTACCTCCCTCTAATTTGCCCACAAGCCCTTTAATGAAGAACTTTGATACCAGTCAGTGGGAGGACATAAAACTAGTAGATGTGGATAAACTTTCTTTGCCGCAAGACACTGGCACATTCATTAGCAAGATGCCCTGGAGCTTTTACCAGTCATTTTTGGTAGTCCTTCTGCTGGGCTTTGTCATTTTCTTTGGTCCTACCATATTCCTAGAATGGTCTTTCTTTGATGAATTGGCAACTTGGAAAGACTATCTTTCAAACTTCGGTTCCTATCTGACGAAATCAGCTGATTTTGTAGAACAATCAGTCCTTTACTGGGAACAGGTGACAGATGGGTTTTTCATTTTCAGTGAAAGATTCAAGAATTTTACTTTGGTGGTGCTGAATAATGTGGCAGAATTTGTGTGCAAATATAAACTATTATAAAATCTCTTTCAAGTATGCAGTTCTCTGTCTTTTGTTAGAGATTGTTAGAGAACAGAGTAGTAAATCAGATTTGGTCAAGACTCCAGTCATATATTTTCCTCCAAAAGTATTCCTTTCAAAAGTAATGTCCTATTTGGTGTTCAAATTAGGTAGTTTATAAAGATAAAAATGAAATTTAGTAGTGTATTCCTGAACCCTCTTTCTTTTTTAAAGAATGCTTTTTGAAATAAGCATCCTTCTCCTGGTATTGCTTGTGTTTATGCTGAAAAAAATGGAGGCGAGAGATCATATGATCTAATAACTGTATTGATGAGGTGTAGAGTGGTGGTAATCAAGCATGCAGTAAAGACTACTCTTGTAAAGGAACTTTTTTTGACAGTGAATATTCTTTTGAAGAAGGAAAGATGGTTTGAAGATATGGGTGGATTTCCAAATTTTTCTATAAACAGTTGATTCCTTTATCACTAAAATGTAAATCTTATGTAAATAAAAATTGGCAGTTCTCTTGTGGTAAGTTTATATTTTTAAGAGGGTGGCAATTTCAGCCTGGCCCTTTTCTCCTTTGTTGTTTGAAATTTTTCATCAAAGGTGTTAATTACAGATATGTTAGGTGGCTGAGCAAGCAAAGGCATAGGTTAAAAAAGAAATCTAGGCCTGGCGCGGTGGCTCACGCCTGTAATCCTGGCACTCTGGGAGGCCGAGGTGGGCGGATCGTTTGAGCTCAGGAGTTTGAGACCAGCCTGAGCAAGAGTGAGACCCCATCTCTACTAAAAATAGAAAGAAATTATACGGACACCTAAAAATATATATAGAAAAAATGAGCCGGGCATGGTGGCGCGTGCCTGTAGTCCCAGCTACTTGGGAGGCTGAGACAGGAGGATCCCTTGAGCTCAGGAGTTTGAGGTTGCTGTGAGCTAGGCTGACGCCACGGCACTCACTCTAGCCTGGGCAACAGAGTGAGACTCTGTCTCAAAAAATTAAAAAAAAAAAAAAAAAAAGAAATCTAACACATGGCAAGAGCAGGAAATGGGAAAGCCACCTTTTTTCTGGCAGCTGAGTGTTGTGTTGTTCCAAAGTATCATAGCAACTGTACAACCAAACCAGTCTACTTGCTTACAGAATTTTAAGTGTAGTAAGACTAATTTGACAATAGATGAAACAATCTGTCAGCTACTATAAAGTACAGAGTAATCAGTTGAACACTATTGCTGTCCTATCTGCTCATGTGAGATAAAGACACCCTATCACAGAATAAAAATACTTAATTTTCCCACCTTGTTTAGAATTCCGATGAAAACCTTATCTTACAGTTGCTCTCTACTCTGCCTTATTTGTATCAGGGAATCGGACATTCCTTTGAAAGTCCATTAAGTGAAGTAGACTTTCAGAGAATAGTGTTTTTGTTCCAGTCCTTCAGTTTGGTTGAGAAGAGGTAATCAAAGTGGGGACAGGAAAAAAGGTGGCAACTAAATTTACAGAAGAAATCATTACCTTCTAGCTATGAGAACAGTCAAATAAAATAAGGCTTGCTAGGTGAGGTAATGGCTGCCTCATTTTTAACACATAATTCATGATTTGGCCACTGACTTGCTAAGAGGATCATAAGAAATTAAGACAATGTATATCTGTATATCTTACTTCTGCCATGACAGCTCGTGGTAGATAAGAAGTCTGGGGAGGGGGAGTGCTTTTCTGCTCCCAGTAATTTTTTTTTTTTTAAATATAGATTTACATCAGGTTTTCATGGAGAAATTTTTTTATGGAATACAGAAAAGGGATCTATTTGCTGTCTATCCTCAGATATACTGGCAGTTTTCCTTTATTCAGTTCCTCATCTGTTGCTTTTACATTTTGTATACTGCAGGTTCCCAAGCAACTCAAATTTGCAAACACAGCTATGGATACACTATTTGCTTTATAGTCACTGGGAATCTAAGTCTCTGGTTTTTGTTATTCTTCCCTCCTCTACATTGTTTGATCATATATAACTAGCAACATTTATGGTTATAGGTTGATTTACAAGTTCTTTGTAAGTTTGTGGGTGATAGTTTGAAGCTAGGGAAGAATGAGTGGTGAAGAACTGATCACTTTGAACGTGGGAGGGAAGATATTTACAACAAGGTTTTCTACCATGAAGCAGTTTCCTGCCTCTCGGTTGGCACGAATGTTAGATGGCAGAGACCAAGAATTCAAGATGGTTGGTGGCCATATTTTTGTGGACAGAGATGGTGTTTTATTTAGTTTCATCTTAGATTTTTTGAGAACTCACCAGCTTTTATTACCCACTAACTTTTCAGACTATCTGAGGCTTCAGAGAGAAGCTCTTTTTTATGAACTTGATTCTCTGGTTGATCTCTTAAACCAACACCTGCTACAGCCAAGACCTGCTCTTGTGGAGGTACATTTCCTAAGCCGGAACACTCAAGCTTTTTTCAGGGTGTTTGGCTCTTGCAGCAAAACAATTGAGATGCTAACTGGGAGGATTACAGTGTTTGTAGAGCAACCTTCAGCACCAACCTGGAGTAGTAACTCTTTCCCTCCTCAGATGACTTTACTTCCACTGCCTCCACAAAGACCTTCTTACCATGACCTGGTTTTCCAGTGCGGCTCTGATAGGACTACTGATAATCAAACTGCAGTCAGGTATTTTGTACTTTGAAGTATCTCTCTTCTATGCCAGTTCCTGAAGTTTTCCCTCAAAATTGAAAGTTCCTCATGCCTAAAACTTTTCTTGGAAAAAATGATTACTCAAAATTATGTTTTGGGGTAACCAGTGGAGTTGGGTAGAATGACCAAATATTTTCCAAACTGAGATACCTTTCAGAGTGAAGGAGGATATTGTTATTATGTGGACCAATAGGAATAAACCAAGAATGTCTAGGGAAAACTAGGACAATGGTTGTTCAAATTATAGGAAGAAATAATTTTATAGATTACATTCCTTTGCTAATAAATTTGACTTAGAAAAGAATTGCATTATTTTTTCAAGAAATTCTTTTAGTGACTTGAATATAGTAAAGGCTTGCTCAGTAGTTTCTCCTGATTTCCTTACACATTATGTGTATTTGTTCTTTCAGTCCTTATGATTTGACTACTGATTTTTCTTCATCCGACTTTATTTTTAAACACTTTTAAAGGCAGATATACCTCATGGCAAATTTGGTACATCCTTGGCTCTTACACAATTCAAAATATTGGAGTAGGCTGTCAGAATGTTAAGGACAGTTGCTCCTGAATCAATTATTCACTTTCTCCCTCTATTGTTCTTGGCTGGACCCTAAGGCTGATTTCCACTCTGCTGTCACAGACATTTTTTTCCCCTTTAGAAATGTCTTAATGCTGTCCTACCATTATTTTACCAACTGTGAAAGCTGGCTTTAATTTTTAGGAAGGAAAAAAAAAGCCTGCATGTGTTCTTTATTGATAGCATTTAAAATAAAATATACTTTTTGGTTAGGGTAGACAAACTTTAGGATACTTCAACTTAAGCAGTAACCATCAGGAAGGATACCAGCATCTGCTGCTCTCACAACACTCCCCTTGGTCTTGCTTACCAACTGGAGATCACTGGGCAGTATAACTGAGTATGACAATTCTTAACTTTTTATACTTTATAATTTCCTGTGCTTCCAAAGAGGTTGAAATGTCATTTTGGGAAAAGAGCCAAATTAATAGGGTGATTATGAAGAAAACCTAAGACCTTATTTTTATCTCAAACTGTTTTAAGATACCTCAGGGCACAACTTTATTTTTATTGGTGGAATGCTTAAATAGAAGGAAATGATCAATTTTTTTGTTTTTAAAATTTGATTAATTATGACCTCTTTGGGGATCACTTTTCAAAAAGTTAGAAACTCAAGGAAAAATGGTGTTGATTTTAAGAAGAAACATACTTGTTACAAAGATGTCCTGGAAATACTATTTTTTTTTTTTTTTGAAACGGAGTCTCAGTCTGTCACTGTGGCATCATCATAGCTCACTGTCACCTCAAACTCCTGGGCTCAAGGGATCCTCTTTCCTCAGCCTCCTTAGTAGCTGGGACTACAGGCATGCGCTACAACACCCGGCTAATTTTTCCATTTGTAATAGAGACAGGGTCTTGCTGTTGCTCGGATGGTCTCAAACTCCTGAGCTCAAGCAATCCTCATGCCTTGGCCTTCCAGATGCTAGGATTACAGGAAAAAGCCACCATGCCTGACCTACTTAATACTTCTTAAAAACCATGCAGTTGGAGAAAGTAATTGTAATTTTGAAAAAAAGGATTAGAAACTAAAATTGGTATATTCCTCTGTATATATAGCTCCAAATGGTTTCCCCCTTTTTAAATTAAGTATCTGTGTTTTAAACAGCACAAAAATCTTCTTTCATCTTAATGTGAGGAAAGTATTATATTTAAACTTCCACAATAGATAATTCCAAAATCAGAACTATTTTTAAAAATTGTTTTTTGCGTCACCAAATGGTATTCTTTTCAGTTGTTTGAAGTTCAGAATTTTTTCCATCCCATAAATGTGATTTTTTATATAGTGCCAATTTCAAAGTAGAGATAGATAATCTGAATAAAGTGACATTATGGGGATCTCTGGTGACTGGGATGAAAACTGCGGCCTTAAGTGGCCCACCTTGAGTATATAACTGCCCAGTTAGCAATCATTTTTATTTTTTGCACGCTCCCTGATCTGAATCTGTTTATTCAGATGTTTTTGGAAGGTGGAAAGTGGAGAAGTAAGCCTGAATGACTCCTAATAGTCTGGTGTATCATTCAGCTTATTCAGTATATTCCATCAGTATGTTTTACCACTCTAAAATTTTGTTAACCTAGCAGGTTGCTCAGATGTTATCTCTCATAATACTAGAAATACTTGGCTTGCATCCTTCAGATGGCCATTCATGTGATACCACGTTATCAAGCTCAAGTTATGGTCACAGAATTTTAGAATCTCTTTGTTATTCTATCTGACTTCTTTTTAAACTGGCTCAAATGGAAAAGTGTAGCTGCCTTTAAATTTTTTAAATGAGTTTAGATTTTCTGTTTCCCATTGGTTTCTTTTATTCCATCTGTTTCTTGTGCCTTGAAATCTTTTATTTTTCAATTTAGCCTCATGGAAGCAAGTACTTTAATTAGCTCAGTGATTTCTTGTAAGTGCATTCTACTTTGTTACCATGTACTACCTGTACATATGTACAATTTGTATCTTAATTCTTTTATGAAATGTGTAATTTTTTTTCTCTTTGACAAATGTTTCTAGGCTATACAATCAAGATCTGGGATTTGGGGGCAAATGGAATGATTTACTAATGTTAAAAATCTGCTGTAACGTAATAAACGTTTTTTTAGATGTGCTTTGTAGTTTGATACTTCTTAGATTTTACTATTCAATAGTTTTCTTTGCCTGGAGTGAGTTTCTAAATGTGAGCAACAATAACCACTCTATTTCAGTCATGATCATTAAAAGGAGGTTAGGGTTGTCTCCAAGCATCTTTTTATCCCATAAAACTACAGACAGTTTAGGTTTCTGACTGGAACTAATCTAAGTTAGCCTTTTCTTCACATCTTATAAATGGTGGGAGGACATGAGGAGCTAAAAACATCCTTGATGGCAAATAAGGAAGGAGTAATATAGTTATATCTATGCAGACATGTTATGTTGAAATTATTAAAACCAACATGTAGCCAATCTGAAAAGTTCAGATATATTTTTCTTGAATTATGTGTATATATAGTGCCAAATGGTTTCCCCTTTTTTAAATTAAGTATTTGTGTTTTAAACAGCACAAAAATTTTTCATCTTAATGTGAGGAAAGTATTATATTTAAACTTCCACAATAGACAACTCTGTAGAGTTGCCCAGGGAATAGAAGATAATTGCTTTTTCCATTCCAGAGGCTTTTTGACCAAGTTTTACTCTTCTGAAAATGGACAGGTATAGAGTAAAAGATGACAATAAAATCTTGACATTTTATGTCTTTAAAATTTCACCTAAAAAATGTATTTGATAGGAATAAGTCACAAAAGAAAATTCATAATGTCAGTTGCTAATAGTTGGTAAAATTAGATTGGGGGAAAATTCTAAATGTATAGTGTTCATGAAAACAATTCATTAAATGAATTAATCAATTGAGTAAAAGTAGTAAATTCAAAACAAATAAATTATACTATATGAAAATTAAGACAATTTAATTTTGATCAAATTGTTTGCTCCAGAAAATAATTTCTCAATGAAATTCATCAACGTTGGATATATTTCTAAATGTAGAATCAAAATGACTTTGGAAATCACAGCAAGGTCTCTATTTTCAGTATCCAAAATTACTGATTTGGATTTATAAATGAAGTTTCAAAAAAAAAAATCCTGAAAATGGTATGATGCCTTTGAGGTTATAAGTCAAATTTATGTGTGTAGTTTTGCCAGCTATTAATGGGATGCTTTATAATTAAACTTCTTTTTGTGTGTCTCAGGTATGTTTCTATAAAACCTGATAACCGAAAATTGGCTAATGGAACAAATGTCCTCGGCTTACTGATTGACACTTTATTAAAAGAAGGCTTTCATCTGGTCAGCACCAGAACAGTATCCTCTGAAGAAAAAACTGAATGCTATAGCTTTGAAAGGATAAAAAGCCCTGAAGCACTCACCATGAACAAAACACTGCAACCAGAGACTACCATCCTGCCAGAGCAATCTCAGAAAATGAAATGAAGTTGTCTGTTCTCTTTCAGGGAAATTGCCATTTTCTTGTTTGGAAATTCCATACTTAGGGCATACATGTTAGTTAGCCTAACTTTATGATTTTATCTCCTACCATGTCACCTCTGGGCAACAACAGTGCTTAACACATTGACTGCCATGTGAGCTGTATTTAACTCAGGCTAGTTTTGAGCCTGGGGCCTTGTGAAATAAAACCCTGCAGTTGGTTCATGAAAATCTTACTTGTTGATGTTCTTATTGTTACAATTAATATTGATAATTTAATTCTTTTTTTTTTTTTTTTTTTGAGACAGAGTCTCACTCTGTTGCCCAGGCTAGAGTGAGTGCCGTGGCGTCAGCCTAGCTCACAGCAACCTCAAACTCCTGAGCTCAAGGGATCCTCCTGTCTCAGCCTCCCGAGTAGCTGGGACTACAGGCATGCGCCACCATGCCCGGCTAATTTTTTCTATATATATTTTTAGCTGTCCATATAATTTCTTTCTATTTTTAGTAGAGGTGGGGTCTCGCTCTTGCTCAGGCTGGTCTCGAACTCCTGAGCTCAAAGGATCCGCCCACCTCGGCCTCCCAGAGTGCTAGGATTACAGGCGTGAGCCACCGCGCCCGGCCCTGATAATTTAATTCTAAAACGTGGATTAGGTTGCATATAACTCATGCACAGAAAACAATAAAAAATAACAAATAAAAAAGGATCATTTTGTTTTAATAAAACACCGTGGCCCCAGGGAAAAATTTTTTTTTCTAGTGTGGCAGTCAATGTGTTAAGCCACACTAAACTTTAAACAATTAAATTAAACTTTAAACAATTCTGTGCACTTGGTTTGCACCTGTTCCTTCTACCTTCAATACATCTTTCCCTTTCTTTTTTCATGAACACTTATGCAGCTTCCAAAAATGGGCTCTATAATCAGACTGCTTATTTCTAATCCCAGCTAAGTCATGTATTAGCTATATGACTTGGGCAAGTCATTTAACCTCTCTGTGCTTCAACTTCTTCATCTAACAAATGGTGGTAATAAAGATACCTTTTCATAGGATATGTGAGGATTAAAGGAGATAAAGTAGTCCATGCATTGCCTGGCACATGGTAGGCACTCAGTAACTGTTAGTGATGATGATGGTGATACTGATGATGAAAATGATGGATAGCCCACTTTTAAATGCTCCTATTCTGTAAGGCACTGCTTTCTTCCTTTCCTAGACATATTAATTCCTAGGCATTTTTCCTATATAGATTTATATACCATCATAAGACTTTTTTTTCTCAATTGAATGTTAACTCCTTGATCTTACTCAATAGTTTTTAATGCTATTATGTATAAAGTACTGTCCTAAACACTTGGTGAGAGCAATAGTACCTCTGTTACTAATCGGTACCTAAATCTGGTGAAAAGCTTTGGAATAACCTCTGCCAACATTTAAACTACATACATACCTTGACCTAGTGGTTCCTCTTGTAGGTGTTATATATCTGTCATTTTACACAGTAGGACAAACACCTAGATGAGCAATCACTAAGTCAAAGAGCATCAAGATTTTGCACATAGTAGGGTTAAAAGTTGTTGAGTAGAAGCAGTTGAGCACCATTTTTTAAAGTACAATTAATTCAATAAAACACATCTGTTAAACATCTGTTGGACAGTATACTAAAGTTTCAGGATTAAAGAATGAGTAAGACAAAAATATTTATTCTCAAGGAGCTTATGTTCAAGTGAGAAAATGCATCATCATAACAGCAAAAGATTAGAAATAAACTCAAAGTTCAATACTGAACAGGTAACTTGAAGGATTGTCAAGATATGTTACAAGGGGGAGGGAGTAAAACGTACAGAACAATGTATAAAGTGGAAAATATATATACAATTTCCATTTATGGAAAAATATATATGCACATTTTCTTATAAATGCATAGAATTTTCAGCAAAGATACAGGTTACCTGTGGAGAGGGAACTGGGTAAGGGGTTTAGGTGTGGTAGGAAGACTTACTTTTCATCAGACCATGTGGATGTATTATCTAATTAAAAAAAAAAAAAGGAAGAAGCCATATATGAAAGATTGCATGTGTGTGTATGTGTGTTGGGGACACTATTATGGCATAGTGTGGCTTATTTTCTCTCATATTTTCTCTGACACAAATTTTACTCTACCACCCTTCCTACCACTTTCACAGGAAGTAAAGAAGTTGAAATTTCTAGTAGTTACTTATAAATTTGTGTACTAGCTTGTGGGTAAGATTAAAACATTGTTTTCTAAGAATACCTCAAAAGGTTATATATAACTGAAAAGTGCAGAATACTTCAAGATCAGTAATGTTAAGGTTAGCAACTGAAAATCATGGTCCAAGTAAGAAAAAATGCTGTAGGTTTTTTGTTTTGTTTTTGGCACCACTCATCCTCTATTTTCTGCAGAAAAGCCAACATAGGGTTTTTTGTTTGTTTGTTTGTTTGTTTTGTTTGTTTTTAAACAGAGTCTCACTCTGTTGTCCTGGATAAAGTACAGTGGCGTCACTATAGCTCATTGCAATCTCAAAGTCCTGAGCTCAAGTCATCCTCCTGCCTCAGCCTCCCCAGTAGCTGGGACTACAGGTGCATGCCACTGAGCCCAGCTAATTTTTCTGTTTTTAGTAGACATGGGGTCTTGCTCATGGTCAGGCTGGTCTTGAACTCCTGACCTCAAGTGATCCTCCCACGTTGGCCTCCCAGAGTGCTAGGATTACAAGCATGAGCCACCTCTCCCAGCCAACAACATAGTTATTTTAGCGTAAAGGTTTTGTGATGATGTGTCTGGTCTGGTTTCCTTGCTAGCAGTATACTCTAGAGCATAGTATTTCTATTTTAAATTTTTGGCATGTATATGATTTAACTGTTTGGGTATAATTGGCATGGTGTACATGTAACACTGCTTAATTCTGTATAGTGCTTTGCTAATTAAAATTGATAACTTTAAAAAACACTGAAGCAAAAAATATTGTAATTACAGTTTGGGGAAGAATAAGACAGGAAATGTTTAAACTGCTATTAATGTGTTCTCAGTCATTCACATTTGTAGGAAATAATTTTGAGATTAGAAATAAGATGTTCTTTGTAATGAACTAATAGAAATATATTACCTATGGGAACATAGTACACATAACATACATTCATTCAACAAATATTTTGACATCTATGTGCCAAATTTTAGTCTTAATACTGGAGATTCTTAGAACAAAGAATAAAAAAATTCCTGCCCTTTTAGAGCTTACCACAAATACATTTCATAACATAAATTAAAATAACTTAAGCCTTCAAATAGTTTCTCAAAAGTCATGAGTTCACAATATGTAGGTTTTTAGGGGATAGATTACTACAACTTAAGAAAATATATTATTCTTTAGGGAAAGGTTACTTTCAGAGTGGGTTGAGTTTCTTATTTTAGTAAATATTTCAGCGATTATCTCATCTGGAGACATATCTGTCAGTATCATCTCAGTAAACCTCTTGTGTTCACTCCAAAATAGAGTAGGACACTGTAACTGGGATATTAAAACATGCGAAAAGAATTAAGTGTTGTTTTAGAAAAGGAGGCAGGCAAATGTAGTCTGAAGTAAATGGGGGTAGGTTAGATGCATCATAGGCAAATTAAAATCTCTTGCCAGCTTTAGGAGAAAACAAAAAGACTTCAACATTTTCATAAGGGCACAACTTAACTCTTTACCTTCTTGACTAAATTAATTTGTCAATATTATTTTAAATTATAAGAAAATAATGGCAGAAGCTTGTCTTGGCCAACCACACTGAAAATCTTGTTCTAATAAATTATATATACCTATATCAATCTATTGAATATACACAGCTATGAATCATCACAGTGGCACGTTAAGGCTTGTCAGCCTAATGGTACCATCAATAGTTGACTGAGGTGATGGATATCCTAAATACCCTGACTTGATCATTATGTACTCTATATGTATGTAAAAAAAATCACATGTACCCCATTAATATGTAGAAATATTATATATCAATAATAAACAATTGGGCCTCCCCTATTCTCCCACTTCTGTTATGGTTGTTTCAGTTTCTATCCATCATTCACAGTTTCATTTCTGATAAGGCACCAAAGATTTTAGCTTATGATTTTTTTTTTTTAGTATTTTTTTTTTTTTTTGAGACAGAGTCTTACTCTGTTGCCCAGGCTAGAGTGCCATGGTGTCAGCCTAGCTCACAGCAACCTCAAACTCCTGGGCTTAAGCCATCCTACTGCTCCAGCCTCCCGAGTAGCTGGGACTACAGGCATGTGCAACCATGCCCGGCTAATTTTTTCTATATATATTTTTAGTTGTCCTTATAATTTCTTTCTATTTTTAGTAGAGATGGGGTCTCGCTCTTGCTCAGGCTGGTCTCCAACTCCTGACCTTGAGCGATCCTCCTGCCTCGGCCTCCCAGAGTGCTAGGATTACAGGCGTGAGCCACTGTGCCTGGCCTAGCTTATGATTCTTGCATCTCATAATTTACCTTACAAATAACTGGAAGTTTTCCCTACAAAGATTTTCTAAAAAGAACTCTAGTGTTCAATTTTACTCTTGGATTTAATATATAAATAATAATTACAAAGAGTTCTAAGGTTATGGTAGAGTCAATTAATTTGGGCTACTTTTAAAATGTATTTGAAATCAGGAGCCTGAAGTAGTATAAAATGACATGAGAAAGCAGTTTGAGAAATATATGGTTTAGGGAACCATAATCTGTTTCAAATTTGTCTTGTATACCATTTACAACTGACAAACTTGAGCTTTGCTTTATAAGCTTTTGTACTTATGATACTCTATCAAATAATAGGAATGGTCATATCACTATCCTATCACTAGAGTGATATATCACCAGACATGTGCTGGGGTTTTGCTCTTATCAAAAAAAGATTTGCTAAGAGCACTCTAAACCTCCTATATTCTATTGCTATTTTTCATCTGTGCTAGGGAAGTTGACTCTAAAGCGGAAAGTTTAGCAATGTCAAAGCCACTAAGAAGAAATTTTCAAAAAGAAATTTAGGAAATTTTATTACCTTCCTGCAGCCAAAGAACCCATAGGGGAGAGCAATGTTAAAAAACTTACTCTTTTGAACAAGATGTTCAAGAAATAAAGAGAAGAGATGAAAATATATTACTAAAAATACTTAAAATTCTGGAATATCAACAACCTAATAAAAAACACAAATACCCACCAGAACTACACTTCAAGAATTATTAGGCCTTTTATTGGGCCTATTAGAGATGAAAAGTTATGTACAAACTTCATCAAAAAACTCATCATCTAAAATGCCTTAATATTTATCTAAACTATGAGATAGATCCAACCACAAAAGTGTTTTCATGGATAAAAAGCTAAAATCCTACATGGGTGAAAATAGGAAATGAAAATTAAGCATAGCACAGAATAAAAAAGGAACTAAACATGCAGCAAAATAAATAGGACCTTGCTCCCCAAACTAAAACGTGCCCAAGACTTATCTAACCATACAGGGCTTTTAGGCAGGCAGTCTTCTGCACCTTCAGATTTCACACCAACACCTCAAATTCAGAAATCACTAAAACTAAAGTCATTTGTTTTAATGACTTTTTACCATATTAATTGGGCAAAACATACCAAATACCAACTGTTTCTATTTCATGTAATTTTCATCATTTTACAACACTTCTGGAAAAAAATGTGAATTTCTTTCATTTCCCAAATAGACAAATAGGAGAGGTTTGTCCTACCCTTTTTGTACCACAATGTCTGAGGTTCCATGAATTGTTTTAAGATGAGGACTGGTATTGTGCTGTATAGTGTTCTTTATATTCCCCCATAGTGCTGGGCATCTGACAGGCTCAAGTGAACTGAAACATTAGGAAAGCTATAGTCTCAGTGAATGGAGACACTTGGAAAAACAAGATTTATAGTCGATTCAAAGATGAATGAGGGTACTCTTATATAATCCAGTCTGAAAGAGTTAATTTAAGTTATAGACTACAGAAAATACCGCTATTTTCTGTTAGAAGTTTATTTGGGTAATGCTACACTACAAGTAAGATGAAAATGTAGATGGATATAGGAATATAAACTCATTGCAAATTACACAAAATTATACGTTTAAGCACAGTAAAAATAGCCCAGCCAAAATTGGAATATACATAATTTGCTAATAAAAATGTACTGCTACAAGAGAGCTTGGCAGTTAAGAAAACATTGAGAATACAAGTTCCGAATGAATGTCAGATGACTATAATTCATATTAAATCTTCACTTACCTCTATATTTTAGAAGTCATGAAAAAAGCAGAAGTTAGCAGACCAGGCACGTAAGTCAGATGTAACTACGATTGAAATATTGATAGAAATGTTCCCAGTTCTGGATAACCCAACTTGAAGTTCACTGAACTTGGATTAATCAAGTGGTTTAAGAAAATGGTCCAAAAGATTCTGATATATCCAGAAGACATATTACTGAGGTTTTTAAAGGCTATTTTGAAAGTGCAGATTAACATTTTAGCTTCCCTTACATATCATCAAAATAAAACATATTAAAAATCCAAGATGCAGGATAGTATGATATTTCTGTCTAATGATGGGAGGCTATTTTTCATGGCAAGTAATAACTGAGTAAAGTGCAAAATATTTTGACTTTATAAATAGGAATCCTACAAAACAAGGTTTTGCTCCTAGAAAACCAAAATATTTGCTTGTAATTAATTTTTAAAAAATCGTTGCCTTGGTCACTTTTAAATTTCTACAATTTAAGCAGTGCTAAATTCCTTTTTTTTTTTGGCTAATAGTTTTCTTTAGAAGCAAACCCAATTTAGGGTGAGAAAAAGTTTCAGACTTTAGACAGAACCTTCATTTCCTCTTAAGTGTGTTTCTCTATCAAAACCAAGTATTCAAATAAGGAATCTCAATTATCTAAACCTATTTTTGGCCATCTTCCGGAATTTCTTGTTAAATCTCCTTTGAAATGCCACAGTTGCACTCTTGGAAAACTTGTCTTCCTGGTTTTCAAATTTCTGTTTATTATTTCAGCTCTTTAGCCAGAATGCCAGCTCTTTGTGCTGCACTGTTTCTTGAAACTGGAGACCAGCACACTTCCCCCAATTCAATTACTTGCCTTTCCATTTGAGAAACTAAAGCCTTGTCAATTTTATAAAGTTTTAATTGATTTTATTTGGGCTTTAAGTTCTCAATTTCATTCCCTTAGTTTAATACTAGGAAAGCGCTTTGTTTTATTAAAAGGAAAGCTAAGGGTCAAGAGTATTAACACATTTTAGTCACTGACCCTAATAACTGATAAAAGTGTAGGGATTTTCTTACAGACACAAGCTTGAGATACTACACTAGGGAAAAAAGGGAGAGTTTTAATTCAATTTTGGAAATGTTTAAGATTATATACCTAATGAAATAGCTTATTTACATAAATGTACATGTGTTTATATATACATTTTTAAAAAGTGATCCACTGTCCTTCATAAAGAGCTTCAGTCAGCTTTTCTACCCTTATCTGCTTTATGTAAATAACTGCCCAATTTCCCTCTCCAGCCTGACTTTTACATAGAATTCCAGTTCTGTATATCCAGTGCCCTTAAATCAAGGCATTTCAAACTGAATGCCTAAATATCACCTTAAATGCAATATTACAAAAATGAGATGCAACATCTTCCTCTTTTAAACTGGCTTCTTAATTGTCTTTCTTTTAGTGATAACACCATTGCCTTCCAGTATAGAAAATGTGTAAATTTTTACACTTCCCTTCTATCCAACCCATGATGGTATTCTACATATTTTTCCTTTGAAATATCTTATTCTTTCACTTCCATTCTCATGCCACTATTCTGTTCAGGTTCTCTTCACCCCTAGATCAATTATTACAGTAGTCACATGCCCAGTTTCCTTGCCACCAGACTATTTCTTAGAAATTTCTGTATATAGCATTGCCACATTTAACTTCCAGAAAGTCAACTTCTATTATTTTGTTTCAAGAGGCTATAATGTCTCCCTATTCCTTGCTTTATCAAGACTAAAGTCCTCTAATTGGTTTCCTAGGCATAGGCAAAATAACTTTGTTCTAACTAGTTATCCAAATTCATGTAACCCTTGCCTCAGGTCATACGGCACAGATCTCAGGTTACTTTTTGGGGAACGTTGCATTCAGTTTTAGCTTAAATTCTTACCTACAAACCAAGAAAGTCCACTACTGGACAACTCAGTGCATCTTAATTTACAAGCATGCAGGCCACAAATTATAAAATGAAGACATTTTTATTGAGTCAGCAGAAACAACTGTCCAATTCCCCTGGTAAGACTCCAAAGTTACTTACAGTTTTGTGCTGAGGAGATCATCTCATGGGGCATTTATTGCCCTCTACTAAAATGAGCTGTTGTCAGGCACTCTGCTTTGTAGAGGCATCATCTATTTTCTGCTTCCAGTCTCAGTCCCTTCTCCACATGGTCTAAGAACTTGTGGTTTAATCAGTTCTCATCTTTTAGGGGGAGGGCAGTGGTGGTGACAAAATTCATACCTGGAAAACAGATCATAAAGCAAATAAATATAGAAGGGAAAGTGCTTCTCTATAGGAAGCATTATTTAATTGCTAGTTGAATTCCTGACTTTTGGCTACATGGTAAATATAACGAATATGTCAACCACCCTCAAAGCCAATACAAAACCAACAGCAACAACAGACTTTTCAAAAAATATAATTTATACATCAAGTTCTAGAAAACAGATATAAATGTTGTATAGATTGTATATAAATGCTCTATGGGTACATAAAAATAAATCTTTATCCCATTATAAATATGACTTAAAACAAATGTCTTAGCAGTGAACAAATGCTACATATTTGATGCACAATTGTCGTTGCCCTCTTAGATTTCTGAAAGTTTTGATGTGACTTGGTCTCTCATAAAATTGTTCAAGAAAGTTTATGAGAAAGCCTATTTCACTCAGTAAGGTGGCTCCAGTAAAGCTCAGACATTCAAAAGCATTAATTTTAGAGTTAAAGAATTATAGATGCTTAGTACTTGTTTTTGTGATTATGGTAATGGAGTTTCTTGAAAAGTATTTTTTAATGTAAGGACTTTACATTCCACTACCATCTCCGACCTCCTCAGAGATACACAAACAAAGGCCAAAAAATAATGTTCATAGTATTTCACACTTCACTGGAAAGCTTACAAATGAGCAATTAGATCACTAATGGCTCTGAAAAAGATATCAAAATTTCACAAGCCTGACTATTCATACGCATCAACCACAGGTTTCTGGCTTTGATTAAAAAAAAAAAAGACATTTTAAGGTACTTAAGACTTGAAGCATAGACTGAGGGGAGCTCTGATAGGTAGTAAAAGGTGGAGAACTTCTAAATTACCATGAAAAAAGCTGTGTATTTTTATATTTATCTAGCTGGTATTCAGCCTTTCCAGAATATACTATTTTATTATAAAGGTATTACTGCTAATTTTCAGCAATCAATGGTCATTTATCAAGCACCCACTATATTTAAGACACTATGCTAGGCTTGCAAAATATATAATAAAGAATAAGATAGCTCCTTCCCATAAGGCAGAATGTATTAATTGTTCTAAGTCAGGTACGGAAGCACAAAAGAGAGAAATAGTATTTTTGGCTAAGAAGGAAGAGTGAACTGGAAAAATTTCCTTGTAGTGGGTAGAGATCATAAGATTGAGTTGAAGAAGAGAGAAAGGACATTCTAGGGATAAATAACTTGGGCTAAGGCTTGGATGAAAATCAGAGGTTTGGAGAAGGATTATTTCTCTTTGGTTTAACAGCAGTATCATGGTGTTAATCCACAATCATTCCCATAGTAGTAAAGACAACCTTATCTAGGGTATATCTGACAGAGTACAAAATTTTGGCTATGCAACCATTTCCTCTCAAGATTGCTCACCTAATTTGCTGAGTTAAAAGCCACAAATCCCCTAATTGTTTAGAGTGAACTTGTGTTATTTAAAGCCAAGATTTCCTTCCAATATTTCTTATAAGTTTTCTTTCTTTTTTTCCCCAAAGCATCACACCTTGCCTCTTGAAGGACTGAAGGCAATCTGAGTACTCTTGTTTTGATTGTGAGGGTAATTTATGCAAAGGAAGGAAAATAATCTCAAACAGGATTATACTCATTTTCCTCCCTATTCCCTAATATCTACTCTCTGCCTTCTACTGTATTTACTTTACTCATTCCTAGTTGATTATGACTTAGTTTATGTTGTTTTCTGCACTTGAAAGTTATCATTCTTTCATTTCACCTAATCAATCTTATCCATTTTTAAGCCCAGCTCATCTTCCACTTCCTCTTAGAGGTCTTTGATGAGTTTAAGTCCACCTATCCTTTGAGCTTCTACCATACTTTAGCAAGACAGAGTTTACATTTCATTATTCTCTAGTTTTTCTTGTATGTTTGTATAATATTCCTATCTAGGCTAAAAGTTCTTTGCTGGCAGGGACTATCTTTTATAGACTATAGTGAAGTACTGGGCTTAGAGTAGGCCCTTAATAATAAAGATTATCTAACTTGAAAAATGCAAACAGAAAACTCTCAAGGCATTTAAAGTTGTATCTTAAGGACTATTTTTGATGAAACAAAACTATACTCATTGTCATTTACAGAATTTGAAACCTCAAATTATCACAACCCCAGATGATCACACTATTAAAAATTAGATTTTCATATGAATAAAACTGTCATACTCTATCACTTATTAATAACATAGCCACAATCAAAAGCAATCCAATCCCCTCTGAAACAGAAAATTTTTGGCAATAGGAGAGATTTATATAAGTATATGGCCTTGCTTATAACCAATAGATCACTACTGAAAAGGTTTGTAATTTGAATCCTTTAGCTGTGGTCCCCAACCCCCAGGCGTGGCCTGTTAGGAAATGGGCCTCCTGACCTCCACATCCCCCCTCACGACCCCCTCCCAATCCTCCCCAGTCTGTGGAAAAATTGTCTTCCATGAAACTGGCCTCTGGTGCCAAAAAGTTTGGGGACCATGGCTTTAGAGTATACATCTTTCAAATGTGTAGTGAAATTATGAATAATAATATAATTCTGTTCACTTTGGAATAAAGTAAAATTTTGCTTAAAGGAAACCAGAATTCTTCTAGTTGAATCTTTAATTAACCTGAATTAGTTACTTGCACTCTACTTTAAAAAAAAAAGGCATTCTTAAGAAAAATTGTAATCACTCTCCAGGTCATACAGCTTAAAACAGAACAATTCTTAAAAATTCTATATTATATTACATTACATAGTAGTCCCCCCTTATCCATATGGGATACATTCCAAGACTGCTAGTGAATGCCTAAAACCATAGATAGTACCAAGTTTTATATCTGTTTTTTCTTATATATATATGCCTATCATAAAGCTTAATTGAGAAATTTGGCAGAGTGAGACATTAACAATAATAAAAGAGAACAATTGTAACAACATGATGGCATCACTACTCCAGGCTTTGGGGCTACTATGAAGTAAAATAAGGGTTACTTGAACAAAAGCACTGTGGTCCTACAGCTGGGCATCTTATTTGATAACCACAATGGCTACTAAGTAACAGGCGGGTAACATCTACAGATAGATACACTAGACAAAGGGAAGATTCATGTCCTGGGCAGGATGGTGCAAGGGTTTGTCACACTACTCTGCCTCACAATTTAAAACTTAAGAATCACGTATTTCAAAAAGCATTTGACAAAATTCAGCACCCTTTTATGATAAGAATGCTTAACAAAATAGGCCTAGATGGGACTTACCTGAAAATGATAAAAGCCATATATGACAAACCCACAGCCAACATCATACTGAATGGGGAACAACTGAAAGCATTCATGCTTAGAACTGGAACTCACTTCTATTCAATATAGTGCTGGAAGTCCTAGCCAGAGCAATCAGACGAGAAGGAAATCAAGGGCATCCAAATGGGGGCAGAACAGGTCAAACTATCGCTCTTTGCTGACATATGATCTTACGTCGAGAAAGCCCCAAAGATTCTGCCATCAGACTACTGGAATTGATAAACAAATTCAGCAAAGTTTCAGTTATAAAATTAATGTACACAAATCAGTAGCATTCCTATATGCCAAAACAAACCGAGAACCAAATCAAAGACTCAATACCCTTCACAATAGCAACAAAGAAAATAAAATACCTATGAATATATTTAACTACGGAGGTGAAAGACCTCTACAGGGAGAATTATGAAACACTGAGGAAGGAAACAGCAGAGGATGTAAACAGGCAGAAAACCATACCATGCTCGTGGGTCAGCAGAATCAATACTGTTAAAATGTCTATACTACCCAAAGTGATCTACAGATGCAATGCAATCCCTGTTAAAATACCAACCTCATTTTTTTGCAAATCTAGAAAAAATAATTCTACGCTTTGTATGGAATCAGAGAAGACCCTGTATAGCAAAAGCAATCTTCAGCAAAAAGAACAAATTGGGAGGCATCAGTTTACCAGACTTTAAGCTACACTACGAGGCTACATTAACTAAAACAGTATAGTACTGGCACAAGAATAGGGACATAGAGCAGTGGAACAGAACTGAGAACCCAGATATAAAACCATCCTCATAATAGCCATCTAATCTTTGACAAAGCAGACAAAAACATACACTGGGGAAAATAATCCTTATTTAATAAATGGTGCTGAGAAAATTGGATAGCCACATGTAGAAGACTAAAATAGGATCTGCACCTCTCACCTCTCACAAAAATCAACTTGTAGTGGGTAACAGACTTAAACCTAAGGCATAAAACTGTTAAGAATTCTAGAAGAACATATTGGAAAAACTCTTATAGATACTTATAGGGAAAGAATTTATGAGGAAGACACCAAAGGCAATCACAGCAACAACAAAAATAAATAAATGGGACCTGATCAAATTAAAAAGCTTCTGCACAGTCAAGGAAACTGTCCTTAGAGCAAATAGACAACCTATAGAAAGGGAGAAAATATTTGCATGCTACACATCTGATAAAGCGCTGATAACTAGAATCTATATAGAACTCAGGAAAATCTGCAAGAAAAAGCCAACCCCATTAAAAAGTGGACAGAGGACATGAACAGAAACTCTTATTTTTTTTAATTTAAGCCTCTTTACAAAAGAAAGAAACTTTTCAAAAGAAGATAGACTAATGGCTAACAAACATATGAAAAAATGCTCAACATCTCTAATCAGGGATATGCAAATAAAAACAACAATGAGATATCACTTAACTCCAGAGAGAATGGCTTTTATCAAAAAGTCCCAAAACAATAAATGTTGGTGTGGATGCAGAGAGATAGGAACACTCATACACTGCTGGTGGGACTGCAAACTAGTACAACCTCTGTGGAAAGTAATATGGAGATACCTCAAAGAACTAAAAGTAGAACTGCCAGTTGATCCAGCAACCCCATTACTGGGCATCTACCCAAAGGAAAAAAAGACATTCTGTAAAAAAGACATTTGCACTAGAATGTTTATAGCAGCACAGTTCACAATTACAAGGATGTGGAAACAACCCAAGTGCCCATCAATACATGAGTGGATTAATAAAACGCGGCATATGTATAGCATGGAGTATTACTCAGCCACAAAAAACAACGGTGATCTAGTACCTCTTGTATTATCCTGGATAGAGCTGGAGCCCATTCTCCTAAGCGAAGTATCACAATGGAAAAACAAGCACCACATGTACTCACCATCAAATTGGTATTAATCGATCAACACTTATGTGCACATATAGAGGTAACATTCATCGGATGTCAGGCACGTGGCAGGGGGAAGAGGGCATGGGTATATTCACACCTAATGGGTGTGGTGCACACTGTCTGGGGGATGGACATGCTTGAAGCTCTGACTCGGATGGAGCAAAGGCAATATATGTAACCTAAACATTTGTACCCCCATAATATGCTGGAAAACAAAAACAAAAACAACCAATCACTTATTTCTAGAATTTTCCACTTTGTATTTTTGGATCACAGTTGACTGCATGTAACTGAAAACGTGGGAAGGCAAAATTGCAGATAAGAGGGGACACTATATAAGACTTAAAAATAAGATCTTTATTCATAAAATTTAACGATATCCTGCATACTCTTTATTAAGGCAAGAAAATATATTGAAATATTGCAATTTTTATTAAAAATGTTTTAGGAAATATTTAAACAAGGTTTAAAATGATTGTAAACTTTAGTTAACAAAATCATTCAGTCTTCCACATTGCTCTATTGATTCAATTAAATGTTTTGTCTAATAAAACTTTTAAAATTTTCTTATTTTCTTCATTTATGGTGCCTTTGCTTTTCCACGTTCCAGTGGGGGTAGTTTTCCTTTTTGTTAACCATGTCTCATACAGTCAAGGTGTTGATCTGGCAAAGGGTAAGAGAAACAAAGCTCAGATTTTTTCTATAATGGCAAAATTAAACATATAATTTCCAGAAGTATAAGGTGATATTAAATTTTCTAGTTAACAAGATTATTTTTTCCCCTCTGCTTTTGTAAGTAGCATGCCAGTGTACCAAATATTCATAAAATGGCTTTTTGGAGGCTGACTCTTTGAGCATGTTAATAATTTGAGACAAGACAAAGTCAAGTTCAATGTCTTAATTAAAATTTAAAGGCTTGGAAAGAGACAGCAACTTGCTTGCTTAAGGCCTTACATCTAACCTATAGCAGAGCCAACCTGCAAGTATTTGAATATGACCACACTTAAATTCTCTGAGATAGGAAGTTTAAGGTTCTGTTTACATTGTCATTCCTCTGGCAAATTTACCAAGCTACCTAAATACTTCTTTAGCATAATATTCACAAATATGAATTTTATGCCATATAATCTTTTATTCTGTTTTATTTCATGGCCTTCTAAAGCTGTGGAAAAGCTGTAGCTTTTCATACATGCTCAATTATTAGTAAAATGTATCCTGATAACACTGAAGAGACTAGCAACAGAGGAAAGTGCCCCTGAAGAAAGTGACTTATTGAATGAATAGCGGTACACACATTACTAAATGAGAATTAAGAAATGGAGGTTTGGTTTCAATGTCTGAGATTTTAAAAATGAGGACAAAGCAGCAGAAAATACAGATTCTCATGTGTAGAATGACCAAATTAACCCAATGAACACTTTAACTTCTAATTTATATTATTTACTTCATTTTGCATGTTATTTTTTAATTATTGTATGAATTTTTCAATGAATTCTAAGTTTTCTTTAGACATTCCTATATTACAGCATTTTTCCCCCATAGGAGCAAGAAACAGAATCAAAATAGTATAAAAAAATTATTTAATCTAAAAAATTTATTTCTATGAGAACTTTTATCTTTTGAAATGAGAGTAATTAAATATGAAAATATTGAATATTAAAAGCAAACACTGAAAACAGAAGGCTCTAAATTATAAAGTTGTTTATTGATAAAAGAATTTTAGGTCAGGCGCAGTGGCTCACACCTGTATTCCTAGCTCTCTGGGAGGCCGAGGCGGTTGGATTGTTTGAGCTCAGGAGTTCGAGATCAGCTTGAGCAAGAGCGAGACACCGTCTCTACTAAAAAAATAGAAAGAAATTATATGGAAACTAAATATATATATAGAAAAAATTAGCCAGGCATGGTGGCGCATGCCTGTAGTCCCAGCTGCTCAGGAGGCTGAGGCAGGAGGATTGCTTGAGCCCAGGAGTTTGAGGTTGCTGTGAGCTAGGCTGACGCCATGGTACTCTAGCCTCGGCAACAGAGTGAGACTCTGTCTCAAAAAAAAAAAAAAAAGAAAAGAATTTTAAAAATTCTGACTTACCTTTTAAAATCACCACGTTAATTAAATCATATTTATTAAATCATTTAATATTAATTCTAATAGATATTGGACATCTACTATGTATCAGGTATGTTTTCAGTTTAATGTTTTCCTTATATATGCAAGGAAATTATGTTAAATATATTAGATATCATAAATTATAAAATTATAAATTCTTAATTAAAATTATGAAAATTTTAGCAGCACAATTTTATATAAAAAGATTATAATACTGAGAGGAAATAAAACAAGATGAAAAGTAAACTTAGCTAAAAAAAAAAAAAAAAAAAAAGATTCTCAACTTTAGACCTCTCCATGGAAGGTCTAATTTGGAAATATATTTAAGTACCCAAACAAATGTAGAGTCCAGATGATTTCCCAATGCAGGGCAAAGCATCTGAATGCTATGGATTTAGGCAGGCAGGATCTAGAGGACTTAGTACCATCGGTGTGCGTGGGCAGGTAGAGCTGAGTCTGGGAAATCATCAAGAACACAAATGCAGTACTAGGAAGAGAGGTCATACCCTATGAACTCGATGGGAGAGATACAAGTGAAAACAGTTTTTTCATGAGGTAGAAACAGACAGCAAGTTGTAAGCTGCTGTTCTAGCTGGATTTTAACATACAAGCCAATATAAATTCATCAGGCAAAGCAAGGTTGCCTTGGATTTTGAAGTTGTCTTAATCAACTGTAGAGAAACCATAAGCTCAGTCAGACGAATGACAAAATGGAAAAAGTAGCCATTAAATACTTTTAACACTTTTTAAAGAACTTAATATTTTTAAAAACTCTAATCCTTGAGCTAGTAGCAAAACTAACTGTAATTCCTGACCTCCATGGTGCGTTCTTGTAAATTCTCAGAAAGAACATGTGGGAATGAAGTTTTAGTATGCTCAAGAGACTTTTAAGATTAACATCAGATACACTGTCAATGTTTCTCTTGTCCTTATTACCTAGGAGGTGAAATTTATTCCTCACCTAGTAAGTCATTTCAATGAGAAGTAAAGAGCCCTTACAAAGACTTCACACATGAAACTATATTCTGTGCTTAGCCAAGTACTGTTTTCATGCTTCTCATTTCTTTCCTTCTTTCTGATCCTTCGATGACATTGTGCTGATGATGATCTATAAATAAATTTGACCTGAGCCCAGGAGAATCCCACTGAAAACACAGAATTTCTGGTTCTGACCAATGAGTTGCTTTTAATTGAGGAGCCATACTAATATTGATATCAATGTATTTTATTTAATAAGGGAATTAACATATTACTGAGTGGCATGTGAGGTTACCAGGTCTATTTACCATACTAGTCAACAAATCAGCGGAGTTCACTAAGACAGTCTCTGGGCTCAAGCCTTTTAGGCTTATAGGCTAATAGGAGAGAGATACAGAAGCACATAATCACAGTATGATGTAACATAAGCAGTAATAATACCGAAAAGGGAGTTATTAATTTTTCACGTATGTGTGTATAAAGGGGAGGGTGTTGCCCTTCTGAGGTGATACATAAGAAAATTTCTGATGGCTGAATAGGAATTTCCTCTGCTACTTACAATTGCTCTATGATAGGCAAAATGAAATTAGTGATTATTAAACCTTGCTAGAAGTCCAAATCTTTAAACTGACATAAAATCTAATGGTATGTCTAAAATAAGTTTACAATTTGGATGTATTATTAATTTGGTTGGTCTACCTTTAGCTGTAAAGGGTATATTTTCTCTCCTAGATTTTGATGAGCATCTAGAGGGACAGTATCCTTATGCCAGATGACATTGATAGTTGGTGCTTTAATTTCTTACAAAGAACCAAGTATGATCTGTATATTGACTTTGAACAGTTGGGCAAAAGTAGTTTTCTTAAGGGGAGTATTATGCTATTATGTTAAAGGCTCTGATCAAATTCATTTATTTGCATGTATATCCATGGACCACAATACATGTAGGACCCCACCTCCACTGTTACTGAAACATACTTCTAAGTGCATACCTCCTTGGCAGTGAGACAGCAGTACCATCATGAATTATTTGAGAAGATAGTTTGTGCTTAGTGTAGTGTTTCTGCATACAAACTTATCTTGAAGACATTAAAAAAAATAAGTTCTAGAAAGCCAATCTCACCATGTCCCTGATTTTTATTGCAATGGAAATAGTACAGTATGAAAAGATCTAGGCTATCATGGTTATGAGCATTAAACAAGACAATGATGTAAGACTAAAAGTGCTACCTAAAAGGAAAATATCACTATCATTTCAAGCATTTTATGGCTTAATATTTATGTAGTTTTGTCTCTCTAGCCTCCTGTTGGCTATAGGAAGAGGCATTAGATATGTCTAAGACCATGAACTTTGCAATGAAACCATCTGAACTTGAATCCTGACTCCCCCACTTGCTAGTTACGTGACGGTAGGCATACTATTTCTTTGTAACTCGGTTTCCTTACCTGTAACTTGGAGATAATGATGTACCTCTCTCATAGGGTGGTTGCAAGGATTAAATGAGTTTATAAATGTAAAAATGTTTTAGCAGTTATTATTTCTACTGCTAATAATAGCACCTAAAGCTTGAGTGGTTTCCATATATACTTTAGAAAAATCAACAGCTCTATACAGGTAGGTATTAAAATGTTTTGATTTGATTGATTTCGGTCATTTTTCACTAAAATAACCACCCAAAATGAAGAATAAAAATTTACTGACCTATTTCCCAGAGGGCCAAATATTAACAAATATGCCAGGGCTCATGTTCATTATTGTATTTACAATTTTCTCTCATATCAAGAATGTCATACATAATTTGGAAGAGAGCCAGGGAACTTTAAAAAGTACATGAACTATAAAAACTAAGGAGTCTACATTAAAAGATGTCATGAAAATAATCTCAACTAAGCTAGAATAGTTTAATGAAGTCTCAACAATGATGTAGGCTCAAAAGACTGGCAAAGATAATACAGAATTGAGTATTTCCTGCATATTTGATACCAGAATCAAGTAGACCGATTGGCAACTTCAGAGTGAGATTGACCTTTCTGGGAAGACTCCATTTAACAAATAACTGAGCACCTATTATGTATGTAGTTTGGTGAGAAAAGCTCCAATTGAAGCTAAATTCCTCTATATTTAACTATAGAAAGAGAATTCCAAGAGTGGTAATTCTAAACCCACACTATGGCTCTGTAGTCTTGATAATGTCCAAGCATCCTAGAATACAATCAAAGAATGCCCTGTGGACACTGCAACTCAGTTCTCCCCAAATCAAAACTGTATGATTAAACATTTTTGTGGAAGTGATTCCTTCTCGTTAGCTTATCCAAATTCTTTACCTTTATTCTCCTTTGAAGTCTTAAGAGGGAAATGACTACTTAATGATCCAGCTCTATATTGGATTTCCAACCAACTTCAAGAAATTCTTCAAGACAAATGCTAACTTATAAAAGCTTTTAGAAATATTTAAAAGTTATGTTCTCAGCTCTAATATTTTCATTAACATTTTTATTTCATAGGTCTCAGGCAAATGACATGCTTCTATTAATAGGAACCTTGATTTTTGAGCTTCTCAGAGTACCTTTCCTGGGTAAATGTCAGTTCTGTTAAAACTATGCTCCTTTCTAGTAAAAACTGTTCTGAAATAAAAAATCCAGAAATTTCCCTAATTTTCTCTAGCCAAATGTCATTGCGCTAACAAGCACAAATGCCTTATATTTTTTAAAGCAAGGATTTGTTCAAGCTGATGTGCTGATTTTCATTTCAAAAGATGTTTTTTAAATCTTAAGTGTTTTTACTATTTCACCAATTTTAAGGTCCTTTTAAGGCAGTCATTTCTATAATGCACACATCCATAATTAGTATAAAGCTCTTGTTTTAGACTTTATATTTGCCTCCCTGAAACTCGATCCCCCCAGTTTTGCCCTGCAGTGTAATAAATAATAAACAAATCTCAAGATTTTTTTTTTAAGCAAGCTTCTCAGTACCTCCAGTCACTCCTCATGACATTGAAACAACTCATATTTTTTCCATTCTCTGAAGGCACTCTAGTTGGGTCACAGCTATACATGTGGCCTTACATGAGCCATGTACTAAGTTTAATTAGCAAATAGCAACAGTTTAGCCAAATGCAGTGGTACACATTTATAATCCCAGCTAGCCAGGAGGCTGAGGGAGGTAGGATTGCTTGAGCCCAGGAGTTGGAGACCAGCCTGGGTAACATAGCGAGCTCTGGTTTCAAAAAACAAAAGAAAACAAAAAAAATAGCAACAGTTTAATTTAACATAAACAGATGAAGAACTTGCATGCTAGCTTTGAAATTTGTTGAACCCTTACCTATAGATTTCAAATTAAACAGAAACCAAGACCATCTGGTATTGTTGGAAATAAAGACTACACTGAAGAAATTTAGTTTTTTAATGAACAGAACATAGGAAGTATTTTAAAATCATTACAAATTTTTCCTGAAGTCATACCTAGGTAGAACTTTCTAAAAAGAACAAGTTATCAATTCTTAAAGCTCCAAATTCCTTGGGCTTTGGCAGTATCTAAACACACCTAAGACTCATTAATTCAAAAATGGAATGATGGTATAACTATTAGGACCTGAAGCTTTAGTTTTAAGTCTATTTCCTATTTTAACTTTTCAAAGGATGCAATACCCACTAAAATGCTAACAAAAGTGGCATAACAGAGGGTTTGACTAGAAATCTGTACTATAGACCTGTTTTGGTGATAAACACCTTTCCCCAAAATAGATTTTTAGACCTCTAAAATATAGTTTCTTTATTCTATTTTAGCCCAGTTGTTTCTCAGGCTCCAAACCTACCTTTCTAAATTAAATTACTATTGCTCCTTAAAAGCTTAGCTAGATTTAAAAATGTGTGAGAAAAATGAGTTGAGACATACCATTTTTATTTACATTCTGAATGGATCAAATTCTGAAAACAAAAACAGTAATTGTAAGAGATAGGCCAAACACTGAGTTCATTTATTAGTGTCATGTTCACATTTATAACCATAAATATGTTTAAATGGAAATAAAATTATTAGCTGTCATTAATGGTAAGAAATGTTTTTTGAATATCAAGTGTGAATTCCACAATTTAGAACAGCACAGCTTTTTGATAAATTTAATGTAATTATTGAGGTACAAAGAAGAAGTAAACTCACAATTTAATACACTGGTCTTATATTTCTCTTTGAGCATATATTGAGCAGCACACATATTTCTATAGTTATTTTTCTTACTTTCCTGCTCTAAACACTTACAATGACCTCCCCTGCCTCAAAATGCTTTCCTCACTATGGAAAGGTACCCTTGGGGATGGCATGCAGTGACAGTAGAAGCAGCAGCCCAGGGTAAATAAGATGCACCTTCTTGTATCCTCAATCTTGAGAACAAAAAATTTCTAATTTTATACATTTTTAAAGTATAGTATTATGAAATAGATTATAAAGTTAAGTGGTATTTTTAGGATAAAACTCAAATTAAAAAAAAATTTCCGAGCTATCACCGTATCTCTTCTTTAGAAGTAGGTGCTCTTTCTAGTCCCTGGAACAGTAATGAATTGGATTAAGAAATAGTTCACTACTCCAAAAATGCAACTGGAAGGGAATATGAGGCTAATAATAGTAAGTTGCCTTTGGATGAAAAATATGTGACTGTCAAATAGAATCTTTTGCCTTTTCTGAGGTTTCTATACCTACATATTATTTTTATGATGACACATAAAACAAACCTCTTTTTAAGATAGAAAAATTATTCATTTTTAGGTCTGAAAGTTAGTTTTGTTGCATTGCCAAATATTTATAATTATTAAATATACCAAATTTGCACTACTTAATTAATATAGTTTCAAAATTAAAATAGATTTACCTACCCCTTTTCTTATATTTACTTTCTGATGTTTTTGGGGCTTCAAGAGTTGGGAAATGACAGTGAAACCTCTCAACCAAGAATTCTAGAAGTGATTCTTGAATTCCGTTTCAATATTGCTTTGAGAACTTAGAGTAAATTGTTTCTCTGAAGCTGTTTTTAAAATTATCTGATTTTGAGATTTGAGAACCAAACTATATGTTTAGTTCTTTCCATGATAGTTAATTCTTCTTTATCATTTCTAAAGTTCTTGAACACAGTAAGATTCCCATCAGATTTCCAAAGAGGATGATTAGGTGGTAAGGTTGCTTAAAATAATCATTTTTATTTTTCAAGGATTTCTTTCACCTTTTCTAAAAACAAAGTTTTCCCTATCACAAAAGTCATACATGGTTATTGATAATCAAGAAAATAAGATCCCTCCCATCTTAGCAAGATTTATCTCTTACCCAAAGTAAACCAGTGATAACAGTTTTGTACATGTATTATTCTAGTGAATCTGTTCATACTATTTGATAACCTTTTATTCATTTAATCATGAACATTTTAGCTCATTAAATGTTCACCTGCATTATTTTAAATAGTTGCATATTATTCTACTGAGCATGTTATTTAATCAGCCTTTCAGTATTGGACACTTAAAAAATTCTTCTAATCTTTTAAATATTATAAACAATACTGTAATAAACACATGGATTACTTCTTAAAAGAGTATATTTGTTAACTGATTTTAAAATATTGGAAAACTGTAATAACTATTCTTCTAATGTGCTTAAATCTTAGAAATATACTATAGCTGGTTTACACATAACTATTTGAGAAATAAAAAAACCCAACTATATAACTCGTTGGCATCAAATTAATATTTGAACTTTGGGACCTGATGTTTAGGCTGCTGTTTTGAAGTTCTGGATGTTTTAGTCTACCTGCTTTTCTTCATTTTGTTTCTTAAATTTTTAATTTTTATTCATATTGCAATACATTTAAAATATTAATATGGATGGATAAATGAGGCATAATTAATGACAGAAGTGTTACATACCGCAGGTGTATCAAGGTAGAGAAAAAGGTTAAGAATTACAGAAGTAGTATCTTCTTACCATGGGAAGAATGGTTAATGCCAGACTATTAAAGTCAAGAAACACTTAACACATATGAGAGATTTGGCCTAATTTTAAAAAATGTACAGGAATTAGCTGAGGGAGAACTAGGGTGAAGAAATGGCATAAAGACAGAGAGTAGAAAAATGCATGGATTAGGACTAGTTCATGTCAAGAAAAATTGAATAATTTAGAAAAGGTTGGGGCACAATCATGACGTACCAATGTAAGGAGTTTGTATTTTGTACTATAGGAAAAAGCAGCGTTTTAGGAAGATTAACTTCATGGCATATAGATGATGAAATTATTAGTCTAAAACAATTACAGGCAAAGAGCTCCTTAGCCTAAGATGCTGCTGAAAAGGAATACGTAAGAAAAAACGAAGTACTTAATTATAGCTGCAATGTCAAGATGGAAGAATCAAAGATGATGTTGGTTCATCTGCGTAAATGACAAATATGAACAAATTCAAAGTGTCTCTTAGAGCTAATATTTTTGACTCCAGCTAAATTGATCAAGTGGAAAACAATTTCAGAGGCATCAAAGCACAATTCATAAAAACCTGATCATCACAAACATATCTATTAACCACCCATTTAAACATTTTATTTTTATTCTAAATGGTCTCAGATGGAGGTTCTAACCTTGAATCAGATTCATAAAAATATTCTGTCCTATCTGCAAAGGTCAAGTAGGTGGATGCATACATAATTGTCAAGGTTGTTTTAAAAGGTATGGAAAACTGAATCTATAGATTAAACTAAAAGCTTCAACAGCTACAAGATCCGGTCCCTATAAATTCTGATCCTATTAGCTACTATTCTTCCTCTTGTACATTTGATCACAGCCACACACACTTCCTTGCTGTTCCTTGTACACACAAAAAATGCTTCAGTCTCCTGGGCTTTGTATTTGCCATCATCCACTTGAGAGGATCTTCTCCCAGATACCTACATGGTTTGCTCCTTAATGTTTTTAGGTCTTTGTTCAAATGTCATCTCTGTGATCCATTTCTTGACCATACTATTTAAAAATATATCTCTTCTGCCTTCCAAACACCTTTATTGCAGCACTCCCATCTTCCCTACTTTATTTTCTCCATAGAACTTACGACTATCTAACATACTCCATATAGTACCTATCAGTTTTTTGTCCACTCCTTACTCATTCCCCGACCCCAGATTGTAAGCTCCATGAGGCCTAAGATTTATCTGTTTTATTCAGTGATGATCTTCAGCACCTAAACAGAATAAATTTGTACCTCTTCTCTATATAAATGTTTGAAATCTGTTTTTAATGCTGCTTGTCAAATATTTACATTTTCACACCATCAGAAAAGAAAATAATGAAAATATAAACAAATTGATATCCAAATCTGTGTAGACTAATCTGGAATTTACAATTTCTTTTAATAAAACATGTATTTAAACTTTCTCAACTTGGAACAACAAATACTAGACTTCATCGTTTCATACCAATATGGTATTTTTAACAAACCACATGAAAACTTTAAAAAATTACCCTATAGTCATCATAGGTATTAAGTCAAAAGAGAAAAAAAGGCTTATGGTACTATAAGAACTTGTATTTCTGAAAATGTTAGATCCATAAGTATAAGCATTCCCCCAAATTATAAAATGTGGAAACAAGAAAACTATGGGGCAATTTAAAAGTTTCTACCACTTCCTAAAGACATTCTTTAATAGAATCATCCATGCTACTAAGTAGATAAAAGAAAGTTAAAGCGGTAAAAAAAAGATATATAAAATACATTCAATAATAAATTAATTATACAGAGGAACAGTAGTGTAAAAACAGCTTAAAGTTTTCTTTTGTCAGAATTTCTCAAACAAAAAGCTAACCCCATAGCATATGATAAATATAAATAATAACAAGATTTTTCAGGCAGTTACACTTCTTCAAAACACAAAGATCCAATCACAAGAAAAATATCAGGTTATTCCAAGTCCTACAGAATGAAGGTAGGGTCTGTACTCATCAATATGGGAATCTAAGTCATTATTAATATAGTTTTTACACAAATTCCACATATTAAAAATCAAGAGATAAATGCAAAAAGAAATTATAAATGTTGAATTTAATTTCAGTATAATAAAGACAAAAACCAGCAACTAATTTGTCATCTTACACAGTAAGTTTAACATAAAAGTTTTAAACGTTTATTTTGCTAATGTATTTTTCATTGCATGTAGTTTTTAAAAAGGACTTTAGAAATACCTTGGATGTATTTTATAAATAAACAAGGTATGAACAAAAACTCTTGAAATTCTGGTGACAGAGTTAGTTCTGCATTAAATGGTCTCAAGCTATTAGTAATAAAACAAGTTATAAGTAATTTCTTGACAAGAGTAAGAAAATAAAATTTTGTAGTAAATGGGAATGTACTGATGATGGTCTCTTATTTCTCCTCTCAGATATGCAAGTGATATATCTTAATACTTACTAGAGACAAATCTATCTCAAAAGTTTAGAACATTAATTTTTCTCCTTTTTGATAATATTCAATGAAAAATAACATTTAGAAAAAACTTTTTCCATGAGGAAGGAATAGTAATATCCACCTGAAAAAGGAAAAAAATACAATTTGATTTAGAATGTTCACTTCTAAATAAATAAATATACTAACTTAGAGAGAGATCATAGTTTATAAAAGCATAATTTTGCTAATTCAAATGTGGCTAACCTGTGCATGTATTAGTAATGACATTTCCTATAACTATAATAACCAAAAGAATATGTAAATGATGAAGAATATCTTTAATGTTAAATAATGGAATTTAGCCTATGGCTAAGTTTTCAAATCTACTATCACATATTAATCTGTATGATCTTGAGAGTTTGTATTTGAATATAAGATGCACACTGAATTATTGAAATACTCTTCTCACTACTTCCTGAATACTCTTCTGAAGTCCTGAGTTGGCTCCAAACTCAATCCATACTCTAAGTAACAGATTTAAGATGCTCAATATTGGAATTATTTGGCATCAATTTAAAATGAAACCTAAATGAAAAAGTTTAGGAATTTTTTTTCCCCGAAGATGGAAAAAACAAGTACTTAAAATACACCCATATATAACTATGTATTTTTTTTTTTCCCACAATAAAATGCCAAATTAAGGTTAACATTGGCCAGGTGCAGTGGCTCACGCCTGTAATCCTAGCACTCTGGGAGGCCGAGACAGGTGGATCGTTTGAGCTTGGGAGTTCGAGACCAGCCTGAGCAAGAGCGAGACCCCCGTTTCTACTAAAAATAGAAGGAAATTATATGGGCTACTAAAAATATATATAGAAAAAATTAGCCAGGCATGGTGGCGCATGCCTGTAGTCCCAGCTACTCAAGAGGCTGAGGCAGAAGGGTTGGTTGAGCCCAGGAGTTTGAGGTTGCTGTGAGCTAGGCTGACACCATGGCACTCATTCTAGCCCGGGCAACAGAGCGAGACTCTGTCTCAAAAAAAAAAAAAAAAGAATTGGAGATCAGCCTGAGCAAGAGAGAGACCTCTGTCTCTACAAAAAAATAGAAAAATTAGCCAGGCATGTAGCTGCACCTGTAGTTCCAGCTACCAAGGAGGCTGAGGTAAGAGGATTGCTTGAGCCTAGGAGTTTGAGGTTGCAGTGTGCTATGATGATGCCACTGCACTCTACCTGGGGCAACAGAGTGAGACTCCCCACCCCCCCCCCCAAAAAGATTAACAGTAAAAGATATGATTTTACTATTGGTTCTTCACAGGTTTCAAAATTACTTACAAAGATGTAAGTTTTTTAACTCTACAAATAAAATATCCAGTCCTGTTAAAAGTTTCCTAAATGTATGTTTCATTAGATATTATTTTCTCTTCTCTAAGAAGAGACTAGAAAAAAATTGCATACTATTATAAATTTTAACACAACATTTTTTCTATATTTCCTTACTCCTCAAATATTTAAAATTTTCTTTAATCTACTGTCAGGATTAAAAACAAGAAAAATTTTCATTTAGCTATAATAGCTCCAAATGATCCTTCTTTACATCTGGAGCACTTAGTGATAAAGATTTACCTGATAAATGTAAAATATAGGTTTTTTTTCCTTGTCATTTAGAAGACAGATTAAATATAACTTTCTAAAACCTGGCCAGATACATTAAGGACACAAGAACAACAACAAAACAACCTAACTCCTCAGATGTCCTGAAAAATACTGGATAGTATATTGAACAAATAGGTTTGGGCACAGTAGCTCACACCTATAATCCTAGCACTCTGGGAGGCTGAAGCGGGAGGATGGCTCGAGGTCAGGAGTTCGAGACCAGCCTCAGCAAGAGTGAGATCCTGTCTCTACTAAAAATAAATAAATAAATAAATAGTATATTGAACAAACTTTGTAATTCACTCAATAAATATTTCTAAGCATCTGTGTGTTAGGCTCTGGAATGTTTTTTTAGTGGAACCAAAAATTTTATGTTTGTCAGTCTTTCATGCAATGGCTGAAATAAAATACAGGGAACAAGAACTTGATAAATGATTTTTAAAAGCACAAAGGCAACATTATTTCCATGTAAAAGCTGACATTTAATTCTAGCCACCATATAGATAACAGATTGCTTTTTTATTTTGGGGAAAAACTTCTGCAGGGAAAAAACTGAGATTGTTATTAAAAATGAGAGCTTTGTTTTCTATAATATTTTGCCTTGAATTAGAATTTAAACAGAAGGTCCTTTACCCCTTGAAAACAATTTCTTAAATTACATCTGAAATACTTTTGGGGTTTCCAAAATAGATTGTTATGACTGGGAAGGACTCATTAAGAACTGCTTTTATTTTGTAGATTTTCCACTTGGTTACAATTGAAAAGGATAAGATACTCCTTGTACAAAATAACACCAGAGTTATGGTACAATAAACAAACATACTCATCCTGAACATCATTTTTTAATTTAATGAGTTAAAATACCACAAATAAAGAAAATAAAGAAAGCATTTTCCTTCAAATTTTAATTAAATTAAAATACTTTGACTATATTATATGTATAAAATGAATAACTATAATCGTAATTCGGTCTTTTTCTAAAGTTAAATATTAGAAATAAAAAGGTAAACCAGATCTTTATATTTTTGGCTCGTCAAACAAAAATCTTTGGTTAAGGATTTAAGAAAACATTTCAATAAAAACAAGAAAAAAACAGTATATTATAAAGTTAGAAGACATAAAATTAAGACCCTAATCTTTTATCTGTAGTAAACTATTTGAGTTTCTGTTTCCTCAGCTCCCAATATAGGTTGGTTATCTGTAAGGTTTTTCTTACCTATAAAATTATGATTAAGTGCATTTTGAGTCCCAGTGTATTTTGATGCTTTCCCCCCTCCACTTATAAAGAAATATTTAGAAACATTACTAAAAATTATCTTCTAAGTTCTCTTCAAAATGTGTATTCTTAATCTTATACTTTATCTGAGATATGTAAAGTTTTAAAAGTAATTTCAAAACAGAGAGAAAATCAGAATTTGTTTTATCTTAAAAATCTGAACTAATATTTATACTTAATATAAATGTACATTAAAATAAATTCCTCTGATGTTGCATAAGCTCTTTCAAGAAACTTGACGGCATTTAACACAAGTATTATTAAATTGCAATTATACTAATTTAAGAGACACATACATCTGAACAGTTAGTATTAACTTATTTCTACAGGATCATACTAAACATAAGATTATCAATGATATACTGAAAACACATTATTAATACAACTGAAGACACATCAGTAACATTGCTATACATTAAAATACAACTGTAGAGTATGGCCAACCTTACTTCAGCAGCACAGTTAATACTGGAGATAATTTTAGAATCTTAACACCAATATTTACGTGCTGCTAAGGCACTGCTGACATTGCTATCATAAGAGCTATGAATAAAAAGAAATATATTTTCTTCAGAAGATCAGATCCTTGTATTTTTGAGGCAGCACAATATGGCCTGCACCTTTACAAAATCCACAAACCATTATGTGCTGCTACTTTACTCCAAGGTTTTGTTTTTTTTAAACACACATTAGCACCTAAAGAATACAAAAAATATTTTCTTTTAGATAAAAAGGAATGCATGTAAAACAGAATCTGTGTTTTAAGATCATAACATTGATATAATATGCATAATTAGTTATTTTTTAAAATACTTTAGGTAGCATAATAAAATTTGTTTTTATATCAAAAACTTAATGGAAGTCTACTGTGTGTCCAGCATCATGCTAGAAAACATAAAGAATATGAGGAAAAGGTAAGCATTTTTTTCCTGTGCCAACTTGATATGGCAAAACAGTTAAATATTTAAACTTTTGAATATATTCAATATATAGTTATTTTTCCCTGTACAAGCAAAAAAAGTGAATTCATAAAATTTAGTGTTTACCTTGGTAAAAGCAGAATTTACAAACATTTTGTTCCTGGCAGTATGCCTTTCAAAAGACATCTTCATCAAGTAGGTCAGACTTCATGTCAAGGGAAAAACATGAAATGACATAGAAGAGCTCAGTTTCAATAAACTTAAGCTATCAAAATACAGATATACTTTTAAAGAGAAAGATTAGAAGTCATAGGAAATATTTTAATTTTAAATATAGTAAAAATATACAAAGCTCTAAACAAACCAATTCTCCCTTAGGTAATTTGTTACAAGAAATCCAAATATTATTTTGCTTTCAACATTTATCTCTATATCAGAGTGGTTATTGTCTTGGAGTATGATAACATTTGATATAATAGGTGATTCTAAAATATGGAGCCTTGGAACATGAGTTAATTTGGTACCTTGAGACGAGAAATAAAACAGGAATCCCGTAGCTCTTCATCTTCCTATGCCCTACCTATCTCCACTCCATTCATCAGGCAAGAAAGTATACTCCTAAATAGTTTACACTTACTCAGATACAGGAATGAAATTACTCTCTCTCTCTAAAAGATACCAGGAAACTGCCATTCTAGCTCAAGCCTTGACAACCTATTTTGCTCCAGTTTTCTCATCATTAAAATGACTGGGCTAAAGCTATAATACTTCTAATACAGAATAAGGTGATGTACACAACCTAAACAATGAAATTTGCCTCTCCATTGTAATATCTAATTATTTATATGAAGCACACTGTCATGTATTCCACATTAATTATTTCTGAGTATTTTCCCCATGATTAAAAAATATATGTAGCTAATGCCGTAAGCAACCTCTATTTCACATATTACTAGTGTCTCAAGTTTCTGCACAATTTGTAACATGTAACCAAGATAAATTTGCAGTAACTTGAGAAATACATATTTGTATTTATCAATTACATTAAGGAACTGTCCTTTAGGCTCCCTTACTCCCACTTTCCAGATAAAAATTTAAATATATTTCCAAATATAAAAGGCTACATAAATTTTTTCATTTAACAAATATTTTATTGAACACTTACTATGTGCCAGGTACTGTCCTAGTTACTACACCAGTTGGTACACTAGTATACCAAATATCAGTCCCTTCTCAGAAAGAATTTAAAATCATTTAAATATAAGACATAAAATCACAAAATAAATAATGGTTCAAGACTACATATTGTTCTTTGTTCCCGCACAATAGACATGAACATCAAATGATTGTTCCAAACATTAAATGATTAAAGAAGGAAACAATTGAGTTATTTCATTTCCAATTCTTCTGTTTTCTTTTTTTGTGCAAAGTCCGTATATTTTCAACTAGGCTAAGAGTGTCAATCTTGTATATGAATATTCACATTTACATCAATGTTTTATAAATCTTAAAAACATTTTTTGTAGCAAGAATGTTCTCATTTATTATTACAGTTGACCTTTGAACAACAAGGGTTGGAAATGCACAGGCCCATTTAAATGCTGATTTTTTTCAATAAATACATTGGAACTTATTTTGGAGATTTGGGACAATTTGAAAAAACTCACAAACTATGTAGCTTAGAAATATCTAAAAAATTAAGAAAAAGGTATGTCACGAATGCTTGTGCCATGCATGCAGATACTAGACTATTTTATCATTTACTACCATAAACTATATGCACATTACAAAAAGTTAAAATTTATCAAAATTACACACACGTAGTTATAATTCACATTAGAGAGAAATGTAAAGAAATGTGAAGACATAATATTAAATCATAACTGCACGAAATTAAATGTAGTGCACACTGTACTAATAAAATAATTTTGTAGTTACCTCCTGTTGCTATTGCAGTAAGCTCAAGAGTTATGAGTATCCACTTAAAACGCTGTGAAGCTAGCTAATAATCTCCATGTGAGCAGCTAGTCTCTTCAGTAAATTGTGTATCACAATAAAAAGTGATCTCTCATGGTTCTCCCACATATTTCCATTGTGTTTAGTGCAATACTGTAAACTCTGAATAACACGATACCCATATGAAGTGCCACTGGTGATGTGAGAAGTGTTCCTAAGAAGCAGAGAAAAGTCCTGACATTACAGGAAACAGCTGAATTACCTGACTTGTGTTGTAGAGAGGTCTGTGGTTGTGGTTGTCCTCCATTTCAAGATTAATAAATCCAATGTAAGGATTATTATTTAAAAAAAAAAAAAAGAAATTCATGAAGCTGTTGATGTAGCTACAACTGCTGGCATGAAAATCTTGTACTTCTTGGGAAATACTTTTTCATCTCAATGAAAATGCAGCTCTTATGTGGGTACAGGATTGCTGTAAGAAAGGAATACCTGTAGACTCTAATATGATTCAAGAAAAAGCCAAGTCATTATAAGACATCTTAAAGAAAAATGAAGATTACAGATCATAAGCTAAAGAATTTGATGCCAGCAAAGGATGGTTTGATGATTTTAGAAAGAAGTTAGGCTTAAAAAATTACCAAGATAACAAAAGCAGCAGCTTTTGCCAACCCAAGAGGCAGCAGACAAGTTCCCAGATGCCGTTGAGAAAATCACTGAGGAAAAAGAATATCCGCCTAAATAGGTTTTTTTGAGACAGTCTTGCTCTGTTGCCCGGGCTAGAGTGCTCACAAAATAAGTTTTTTTTTTTTTTGAGACAGAGTCTCGCTCTGTTGCCCGGGCTAGAATGAGTGCCATGGCGTCAGCCTAGCTCACAGCAACCTCAAACTCCTGGGCTCAAGCGATCCTACTGCCTCAGCCTCCCGAGTAGCTGGGACTACAGGCATGCACCACCATGCCCAGCTAATTTTTTCTATATATATTTTTAGTTGGCCAGATAATTTCTTTCTATTTTTAGTAGAGACGAGGTCTCGCTCTTGCTCAGGCTGGTCTCGAACTCCTGAGCTCAAGCGATCCGCCCGCCTCGGCCTCCCAGAGTACTAGGATTACAGGCGTGAGCCACCGTGCCCGGCCCAAAATAAGTTTTTAATGTAGACAAAAGTGCCCTATTTTGGAGAAAAAAATGCCATAAAGGACAATTATTAGGAAGAGAAGGGAGCACCAGGATATAAGGCAGGAAGGGGCAAGCTAATGCGACTGTTTTGTGCAAATGCAATCATGTTTATGATCAGTATTGCCCTTATCTATAAAGCTGCTAATCACCAAACTTCGAAGGGAAAAGTAAACATCAGCTGCCAGTCTTTTGCTTGTATAACAAGGCCTAGATAACAGCCTTTTTTCTGAATTGGTTCCATTGATGCTTTGTCCCTGAAGTCAGGAAATACTTTGCCAGTAAGGGATTGCCTCTTAAAATTCTTCTGATACTGGACAATGCCCTTGGCTACCAAGAACCCCGTAAGTTCTATACCACAAACATCGAAGTTCGTCCCCAAACACAATGTTTCTAATGGGTCATAAGGACCTTTAAGGCTCATTATGCATGGTACTCTATGGAAAGGATTGTCAATGCTGTGGGAGAGAACCCCCATAGAGAGAACATCATGAAAATGTGGAAGGATCATACCATTGAAGATGCCATCATTATTATAAAAAAGCCATAAAAGCCAGCAAGCTAGAACCAATAAATTCCTGCTGGAGACAACAGTGTCCGGATGTTGTGCATGACTTCACAGGATTTACAACAAAGCGAATCAAGGAAATCATAAAACAATTGTGAATATGGCAAAAAAGGTTGGAGGTGAAGGGTTTTAAGATATGGATCTTGGAGAAATTCAAGACACCACACCAGAAGAATTAATAGAAGATGACTTGATGGGGATGAGTGCTTCCAAAGCAGTGCCAGAAAACAAATTGACATTAGACAATCTGGCAAAAGAGTTCTGATTATTCAAGTCTACTTTTGAGTTCTTTTAAGACATGGACCCTTCTGTAATACTGGCACTGAAACTAAAGCAAACAGTGGAAGAAGGATTGTAATATATAGAAACATTTTTAGAGACATGAGAAAGCAAAACAGTCAAACAGAAATTACAATGCATTTCCATAAAGTTATACCAATGTATTATACCTGCCTCTCCTGTCTTCTCTTCCATCTCTTCTGCCTCTGTCACCCTTGAAATAGCAGGATCAACCATTCTTTTTCCTCCTCTTCCTCAGCCTACTCAACATGAGGATGACAAGGATAAAGACCTCAAAGGAAGATTTTTTCCCTTATCTATTTTTTTTTTTTTTTTTTTTTGAGACAGAGTCTCACTTTGTTGCCCAGGCTAGAGTGAGTGCCGTGGCGTCAGCCTAGCTCACAGCAACCTCAAACTCCTGAGCTCAAGGGATCCTCCTGTCTCAGCCTCCCGAGTAGTTGGGACTACAGGCATGCACCACCATGCCCGGCTAATTTTTTTTTTTTTTTGATATATATATTTTTAGCTGTCCATATGATTTCTTTCTATTTTTAGTAGAGATGGGGTCTCGCTCTTGCTCAGGCTGGTCTCGAACTCCTGAGCTCAAACGATCCGCCCACCTCGGCCTCCCAGAGTGCTAGGATTACAGGCGTGAGCCACCGCGCCCGGCCCCTTATCTATTTTTATTTCTATTTTTAACTATATTAGTTAAAAGAACTGATTTCTATTTGAAAGCCTGATAAATTTAAACTATTAGATACAATTTATTCCCATACTTCAGAAAAACATGGAAATTCTTGATTTAAACATATTAACAAATTGAAAGATTCAGTGGAGCAATTCCAGGCACACAGAAAAGGTATATCTCTTTTTCACTCATGTTCAATAGCAACAATAATATCCTCCTGGTGTGGTAAGGTTTGTTCTTTCCTTTCCACTTATCTTCTACTTTGGAGCTACCAAAGTAGGTTTTATATTTTGCCTTCAAGAATGAGCTATTTTTTTTTTTTTTTTGGAGACAGTCTCACTCTCTTGCCCTGGATAGAGTGCCATGGCGTCAGCCTAGCTTACAGCAACCTCAAACTCCTGGGCTTAAGTAATCCTCCTGCCGTAGCCTCCCAAGTAGCTGGGACTACAGGCATGCGCCACCATGCCCGGCTAATTTTTCTTTTTTTTTTTTTGAGACAGAGTCTCACTCTGTTGCCCGGGCTAGAGTGAGTGCCGTGGCGTCAGTCTAGCTCACAGCAACCTCAAACTCCTGGGCTTAAGCGATCCTACTGCCTCAGCCTCCCGAGTAGCTGGGACTACAGGCATGCGCCACCATGCCCGGCTCATTTTTTGTATATATATATTTTAGTTGTCCATATAATTTCTTTCTATTTTTAGTAGAGACGGGGTCTCACTCTTGCTCAGGCTGGTCTCGAACTCCTGAGCTCGAGCGATCCACCCGCCTCGGCCTCCCAGAGTGCTAGGATTACAGGCGTGAGCCACCGCGCCCGGCCTAATTTTTCTATATATATTTTTAGCTGCCCATATAATTTCTTTCTATTTTTTGTAGAGATGCGGGTCTCGCTCTTGCTCATGCTGGTCTCGAACTCCTGCTCAAATAATCCGCCTGCCTCAGCCTCCCAGAGTGCCAGGATTACAGGCGTGAGCCACCGCGCCTGGCCAAGAATGAGCTATTTTAAACTGAAAATTCCCTTGAATATGTATGTTTAGATTGTTTCCACTCACATGATTCAGATGCTATTGCACGACATGAAAATGTTTCTGCTTGTTTGTTGTTTAGACATATCCTTACATGTCACTACATTACTTTAGGTTTCTCAAACACTTAATTTTACTTTTAATCCAGCATCAATATAATTCATAACAGTAATTACTTTCTTCAAACATCCTTCAAATTCTGCACCTGAAGCTCTAAGGAACTGGCTACATATAACAACTGGGCCACAGAATGACTATCCTTGCTAAAGCACAATGGAATAATGCACAAGTGGAATGATATGTCAACATTACATCTGGAGGAAAATTTAAAAATAGCTATTCTTTAATATCTTTAAGCAAAGGCCCACATTATGGGGACTAAACTGCATGACAGTTTCATCAATCATGGCAATTTTTTCATTACTGTATTATGAAGTTGAAAGTTTTATAAAATTTCCAAATTTGGCCGGGCGTGGTGGCTCACGCCTGTAATCCTAGCACTCTGGGAGGCCGAGGCGGGTGGATCGCTCGAGGTCAGGAGTTCGAGACCAGCCTGAGCAAGAGTGAGACCCCGTCTCTACTAAAAATAGAAAGAAATTATATGGACAACTAAAATATATATATACAAAAAAAAAAATTAGCCGGGCATGGTGGCTCATGCCTGTAGTCCCAGCTACTCGGGAGGCTGAGGCAGTAGGATCGCTTAAGCCCAGGAGTTTGAGGTTGCTGTGAGCTAGGCTGACGCCACGGCACTCACTCTAGCCTGGGCAACAGAGTGAGACTCTGTCTCCAAAAAAAAAAAAAATTTCCAAATTTATAAAATTTACAGGAAAACAGATTAAAATTTGTTTTTGCTTGACTCTTGTTTCTTGGATATAAATGCATAAAAACAAAAAGGATACATTAACTAGAGAAGATTCTTTTAAAATTCAGTATTGAGAACAGGCATACAATGAAATATTATTGAAATATAATCCAAAACAACTGTTTTATAATACAAAAAACCTAGCTTGAGTTTAAGTGAATATAAAGTTTTATTGTGTCTATACTCCTTTGATTTCCTCTTACAGAGGAATGAATGAATGAATGATTGCTTAAAAACTATGTATGAAGTAGATTTCAATCTGGACAATTTATTCCAGAAAGTCCGTCTATACACATTAGTCCCTCAAATATCATTACCAATAGCAGATTCCCTTACAATAGTGTCCTCATATGCTAAGTTGAACTTTTTAGAAGCCATTCATATATATTTTTTATTTTTGATGATGTTACTTCCTAGATAAGACTGAATTATTAATATACCATGTTAGCCAACCAATGCAATATAAAATTTTTATAACACAAATAAATTTGCTATTTATCATAATATTTTTCTTCTTAGATATATTCTTTTGCTCCCTTTTAATTATGTATACTTGCCCATTGTTATTCTTTCTCAACACTCAATTTTTATCCTTTGTCAATCAGCCCTGTGCATTCAGTCCAAAAAACTCCAACTGATTCTTTAAGACCTCAGTTCATCAACTGCTTTGCCATTATTAATTTGATACCTTAAATCTATGTCTAGCTGGATTTTCTATCTTTAGTCAATTAGTAAAACTTCCTAAACCTCATATATTCAAAAATATATCTAGTTTCCTAAATAGTCTGTACTTTTCTGCCCAAGTATCAAGGTTAATATAATCAAAATCTATCCAATATTCCTATTTCTCTCTAATGAAAACATTTCCATTGCATTTAAAAGGTCTCTTTTAAGAGACATGACAACCAAATGCAGTACATAGACCTTTTTGCAATAATAAGGAATTTTAATAGGTACTAGATATTATTATAGTAGGGGATTATTAATCTAATAGGAGCTAGATATTATTATACTAGGGGATTATTAACGATTTTGTTAGTGTGTTATAAGTATGGTAGTTATATATTTAGGAGGAAAAAACAGGTCCCCATATTAGAGAAGCATAATGATGTAGTTAGGAGTGGACAGAAGACTGGCCAAGCATGATGCTCCTGTGGCCATCAGGCCACTGTGGCCACATGGCAAGTGGAACAAATAAACTTACTCATTTGAATACAATGATTATCCTCTCTCACACTGATTGATTCTTTGAGGCCCCCTGAAGAAGTGAGAGGCTTATAACAAATTCTTTTCCAGTTCTTTCCTCCCCTAAGCTGTATATTTCTATGTGATCTTTGAATCTTCATGAAAGCTACTGCTGGAGGCTAAAATATTTACTAATTCCCTTTCCATTTATCCCTACTTTGAAGGACAACTTAAGTCTGTCTTCTCCAGTGGATTCTCACTTTAACCCTTGTAGCTGATACTGAATTGTCCATTCACTAAGAACTTTTGAATACAGACAATTATTCTCACTATTGAGTACTGTGCTAAGCAGATAACTGGTTTCCCTATTTCATAACTATCCTTCCATTCAAACTGGACTAGCTATGTGACAATCTTTCCTGGTATTTCCCATGCCATTTCTCTATTCCTCTATCTTAGTGCACTGGAAATATTACTGTGCCTGCATCCCTTAAATCTCTGCTTTTGAGTTTGCTGGCTAAAAGAAAAGCACTTTCTCTAACTAGATATGGAAAAAACCCTAATGGCTAGACGTAGAACCAAAGGAAACTGCCACTAAGAGAAAAAAAAAAAGAAAAGAAAAGAAAATTCAGACAACAAAACCAATCAGTTCTTGTTTTTTATTGTTATACAACACTCATAATTCCAACTCTAGTCGTTTATATTCTAGGCTATGAGTCTTTAATTATCTCCATAATTTTTCACTCTTGTAACCTTCTAAAACAAAAAAGCAGTCATTTTCAAAGGTGAGACAAAAATAAGTAAATTAAATATCTTATTTAAGAAGTCAACTTGAATATAACTCTGAGTAAATGGGAACCTTTAAATATCTTAAGTTAGTTTTCTTTCTATATTAGATCACAGATTTTAAAAAATCATAAAAGATATAGTAAAAAGACAAATTGTACATAAACCAATGGTTTTCTCCCCTTTCTTTAGAAGTTTGGTGATGTTTTTTGTGACCAGAAATATGCTGTAGGAACTTAACTCTTGTTTGTATCAATTAGCCTATGGTAAAACTGGTTTCATTATAGGTCATTTTGCTTAAAGTCAGTTCCAAGACCCTACTAACAACACTGAGTGAGGACTTAACTGTACTAAGCTGAAACTTGCTCTTATGAGAATTTTATTTTGTATCAATTATTACTGACATAAATGCACTTTATAACATTAGGGAAAAAGTTTATTTACTATGGTTTTAATTCTAATATTCTAAGGCTAAAAATAAAATGAATAAAGATCAATTTAAAATAAAATTGACTTAGACAAATTCTGTGTACTTTATCAAGTCATCTCGTCAAGGATTTGGAGGACCAACTGCCAATTTTAAGTTCTGACTATAGGGAACCAAATAACAGGGGCATAATGAAACAACTTGAATAGCTAAACTAAGGATATAAAAACTAAAAAATTTGAATGGATTAAAATTCAGATAGCCTTTGATATTATTTTCCTAAACATTTTAAACTAAGGTTCTGAAATTTGATCACTGGTAGAGTACTTGAAAGTGATGGCATTCTTTGTAGTACATACTATTAAATATATCAAAACTTCATTTTCATAAACTTTAAATAGTTTTTACTATAAGAAAATGAGATATTTTAAAGGAATTTCTTTTAATAATATAAAAATAAGCATAAATTTATTTACTGGATATAACAGGAAGAATGAAACTAGTCTAGGCAAAAAGTCATATGGCATCACCGACAACTAAACATACATTTCAATTCTATATTCAATTTATTCCTGTCTTTACATGGATATTAAGTTTAAAAACTTAAGTTGCAGACTAATAGAAGATAAGAGCAAGATTACACAGAATAGTCTGGGTATGCTACCTACAGCATTTGTGCTTGGAACTTAAATCCCTACCAGAGTTCATTATATTTGTACGTTTATTTTCTATTTAAATCAGGCCCCATGCTGTTAAATTTTGTCTTTTGTTTTTCTTAAGAAAACAATCAAGTAACTTCATAAATAAGAAATTCTCTATTCTTCTCTTAATCATCCATCTTGAAGCTGAGAAGCTGTTCAGTGTGGGAAAACGAGTCCAACCCCTTTCTATAATTTTGGCACTGAAATTCAAATTTTATGGCTGCAATTTTGTTGAGAGCAGAAACAGCCATGGCTTAAACACAAACGGTTCAGAGTTAATTCTATCACTCTGTTAAAACATATATATGACAAATATATAAGACTGAGGACAAGGAACACCTGGCATTTTGATTAAATGTTCTCTAATTCTCAGAAATAGCAGTTATTTGAGCAATGACTATAAAAAACAGCTGTAGCATATTGTGAACTCTCCTTATGTTCATAAATGATAGAATACACAACTTTAAGAGCCTAGATCTGATATATTTACTACATTAATGGCAAGTCATCATGTTAGTAGGTTTGTAAGACATTCTCTTTACCACCAAATGCTGACAGTAGCTGGTACCCTTATGAATTTTTCTGCTTTGGATCATAACATCCTTCACCACTAATCCAACTGCCAAAAAAGCAATTTATTTTTTCTATTTTGGCACACTCCTGTCTCCCAGAAACATTCCTATTTAAAAATTTATTCACGATAATTAGAATTTCCTCCTGAATGGCACAGGTAGATAGCAATTTGCACAAGAGTAAATTTCCATCACAAATAAATTAAAAATAAGACAATTATCAGCCATGTTTAGGGCATGATATAATTACATCATTACAGTTTTACTGAAAGCACAATAGATTTTATATTATTTGCCATACTATTGATTAACTTACTGCTCCACTGATTAAAACATTCTGATTATTTTTGCAGTACTTTCAGTCAGTATTTCATTTACATTATTTATAATTCAACAACTGACAATATTTTCTAGGCTGGTATGATACATGCTTTTGTTATTTTATTGCTAACTTGGTAACATTTCTAAAAACTTATCGTGAAAACTCATCTTATGTGAGCAATAGTTCTTGTAATTTCTTTTTTCTAGCCTAGCTCTTGATAGCAGGCAAATTTAATACTCTGAATTAGGAAGTAATTTGTCTTCATCACTTTTTTTCACAGGACTAACACTGACAGCACTGAAGAGTAAATTTTCTGCTTCATCTTCTGTTTCCCTATTTATCAAGTCAATGTCTTAAGATTTTTGTTGTTGTAGATTATTAAAAAGATAGATGTAATGCTCTAACTGCTTACAATGCACCTAAAGATGTTTTTAAGCACCAAATATTTTAAATTCACATAACAGAAATATATAATTTAAGCATATGTATCAAAAAATGTAAGTGAAAAATCAAAACAGTTCAAAAAAGAAAATGAGGGGAAAAAAGGAAAGAACTATGATTATTTCTGAATTTTCTGTCAGGCAACAGAGTTTAAGATTTTTAAACTGAAGAAAAAAAAAAACTTGAAAAGTACTCCATCTCTTTACTCAATTTGTAAAAATGAACCCCAAACACTGCAATTATTTACTTTTGACAGCATTGAATATAGGAAGACCACTATTCCACAACTTCTGGAACATCCACATTCCACAAATGAATAGCTTAAAAATAAATCCTCATCTTAAACCAACAATGGCATTAAACAAACATAAAAAAAAATGAAAGAATGGAAGACATGTACATAATCACAAAGGATCACTAACTACTGTCACTATGTTCCTATTGTTCTGGGCATTGTTTAATTAGAAACATTATCATTTTAGTACCTAAGATTAAAGGTAACTCCAGGCATACTACCTAAACAGATAACAGAGAGCATTCCAACTATGAAATATGGCAAATGGCCTATGTTTAAGAGATGCTGGTAAGTATCCAAGAAAGACTGTTTGCTTAGAAATTTATAAAGGAGATGAAATGAATTCAAGAACGTGATGTTATCTGTGCTTATAAATCTTTTAGAAATTAAATGATATCTATTTTTTCTTTTAAAAATTCGACTACTCTCCAGTCTATAGTAGGAGTATAATATCAATTGAAAAGATTTCTTTTTCTAAGAGTTAAGTTGAAGAAAGGCTGAACTGGCTTCCAAGGGACCAATTATAGAACCCAAGCCTGGACTATATAGGATTCTTTAGGGATTTAAAAATGTTTCCATTCTAATTTTCCAGAAACAAAAATAGGAAAAAAATTAGAAAAAGAAAGTGACCTGTGGCATTTGGCTACTACTTTGCAAACTGGCTTATTAACAGTTTTTAATATTTAATTGATTCTCCCCCTCCCTAAAAATTCTCACTACTTACTGAGTTCAATGGCTGATCATCTATGATCATAAGGTCATCCCTCAACACATATACATTATTTGAGTCATTGTGAGATAATGTAAGGGAAGTATTTGAAGCACTAGTTTCATTTCAACAGAGCAATGCCTCAACATCATTAAGAACAGAAACAGTCTTGCACTTGAGTTTCTTTACTTCAGAGATACAGAATTAGCTGAAGGAATAGATGAACACAAAGCTTTTTGGTAACTGATTTTAGGGTCTCAAAAACTTTTAGGGAAGTATTTTGGGCATTTCACATGACCTGGATTTGTGAGGTTTTTCTAGGGGTATGATATTCATTTTAGCTAACCTGTTAGAATTACTCATTTAGAATTTACAAATTTCTCAAAAGTTAAATGCATCAGGGGAAAAATGCTTCTTATTCTAAAAAAGAGGTGTGCATGTGTATATATAAAAGGAAGGAAAAGGGATTGCCTTCCTGTTTTCTCCACCTCCTGAAGTTTTAACAGCTAAATGTTAAGCTCCTCACAAAGTCTCAAGTGTAATCTAATAAAATGTAAAAACAAACTATTTTTTAAGAGAAGAGGATACTCTCAATTTATAAAACCGTAAGATCAATAAACCTGAATAATTATGGTAATAAAAAAGACCATTACTTACTTGTAAATTCCTCCGAAGGAAAGGGATCAAAATTGTGATTCTCAGACTTAGAGATGATAGGTCCTGGCTATAAAATATTTCCCCAAATAGAAAATGTACCCAAGGCAATGGCATTATTTTTACACTAAACTACATTAACTAAATATCAAACCTCAATGTGTAGTGGGGTAAGAGCAAGTTAGAAAGTTACCATACTAAGATGGGTAGAAAAAATAATTCAGAAGTAAACCAAAACATTGACACCAATTAGTAACTTTTTATAGCAATGGTAGGGAGACTGAGAGTTAATACTTACAAGGTAAGAACTGCTGGGCTAAGTAGGGGGCTGTTTTATCATGGTCTTCATTTTATCATTATGAAACCTGGGAAAAAGATAAAAAAGAAGACTTTAAAAATTTCCTCACATTATATAAGTTAGAACATTTTCAACTGAAGTTGACAATAATTGTTTTCTGATCCTTACATAACATAGAACAATCACAAATTGTAAACACTCAGCAGTAGCATTTATAAATTTCAGTCCAATGCATCATTAGTTTTTAAAATTTGCTGTTCTATTACTATTACCTTTTTGATGTTTAAGAGAAATATGTTAAGTGTAACAAAAACTCATACTTCAATGTCGAAATTGGAGCATACTAAGTTTCTGGAGGACTTCATGTAACTGCAGATATTTTAAGATAAATTTAAGATTTTATGTCAAGCTTGACCAATCAGTCTCTCTCTCTCTCTTGCCACCCACACATACAGACTTGCAAAATCTAAAATCCATATATTCCCCAATCTCAAGAATTGCATAGTAAAACAGTATCAACAGAATATATAAATACAAAGCTTAAGTTGGAGCTTAAAATACATAAAAGAATCTCTGGAAATAGTACAACATGATGCTATGGCCAAAATAAAATACTGTTGCCTGAATCAAAAAGTAAGTGAAAGAGTAGTGACAAGAAAAGAAAAATTGTTTCCACAGTTGTCCTTTATTTATAAACAAGAGTAGGAAGGATTAAAAGCCAGTATACAAAAGCAGGAAACATATTTACAGCTCATCTTTACAAATAAAATAATTTTTAGAGATGTCCTAGAGTAACTTGAGTTGGTTAGAATGTTTGATTTCTGTGGGCCATGATTATAATAAGTTGCACCAACTAACGGTTAAGCACTTACTAGAGGATACAGAATAGAAAGAATACAACAAACCCATCTATGCTCTCTAATGGAGCACTCCAAGTGTACATTTTGTTGTAGAATATCTTTATCACAAAAAAGAACAGTACATTTTTTAAATTTCAAAATCATTCGTTTCAAAATCCATAGAAAAATCAAGAGACCACCAAAATCAATCTCCACATCCTATCCCTGCACCCTCAATCCAGCTCTTCTGAATTCTAATATTCTGCCATGCTTGTTTTCCTTTATTTATTTTAAAGAAAAACAATTACACATATAGTTTAAAGTCCCTTGTGTGCCATACCCTGATTCTATTCCACTCGCCTAAAATGCAATCACAATTTTGAATTTGACATTTATTTCCTATTCATTTTTTACTACAAATTCAAGACATTAATACGTCATTGCTTTCAAACTTTATATAAATAGTTTCATACCATATGTATCTTTTATATAAATGTTATATTGATTATAACCTGTCTGCAACTTGTTTTTGTTTGCTGAAGTAGAATATTTACCCATGATGATACACTCAGCTCTCATTATAATAGCTATAGTTCATCATATAACTATGTCACAATTTGTCATTATTCCGTTGCTTAACATTTACAATGCTTTCAATTTTTTCCGATTAAAAATAAATGACTTTTTTACACATCTAAGTTTATCTAGAGCATCTACAAATGAAATTGTTGGGTTCAAGCCTGTTGTATCTTCAGTTTTACTAGGATATTGCTAAATGCTCCCACAAGCAGCATATGAAAATTTCCCCTTTTTATATTTTCTCCAACATTTGGAAGTATATTTAAGAAAAACATCCACTGTCTAGACGAAAATTTAAAAAATTCGTAGGTGATTAATCTCTTCTGTTTTCATTAAGTGTAGGTCTAACATATGCATACTAAATGTCCAAACAAATAGAATAGACTAAAATTTGCCTCAAGGCACTTGCACAAAATTATAGCTCCTCATACGATTGAGGAAATACCAAGATTTAATCTAGAACTGTTGTCACAGAAATGATAAGATTCCTAATTAAATAGTAAGCTTAGATCCAAGATGCTCAAAGAGGAAAAAAATGCAGGAAAGGTAAACGGTTTATTGGTATGAACATCCTCCCTCCCCAATTTCATTTTGGGCAGTGCTTCTCACATGTAGTGCTCCTAAAAACAATCTTTTAGAGCTTGTAAAAAACGCCTATTCCTGAGTCTTAGCTCCAAAGATTCTGATTTAGCATGTCTGAAAAAATGTTTTATTCTAGGTTATTCTAACACAGGTGGTCCACAGACACTAAGCAGTAATTAATGGTAAAAAACAAGGTGTTTTTAACAGAAAGGATTATGTAACTCACTTTTTATAACAGTAATTAATGTTATTTGTTAAGTTACATCAACATATTAAAAAACACTCTAGTATTAGCCAACAACAACAAAAAAGTTATCTCAATTTATGGTTGAATATGCTTGACTTCACAATGCCAGAACAGGTTATGGGCTCCTTTATTATTTCAGATAACTAAGCACATACTATGACAAAGGTTTTTTGTTTTTTTTTAAGTAATATTACTAGGGAACTAATATTCTGAGTTTATTGTGATTGGTGAAGGAAAACATTAAGAGTGGGAATGATCAGGAGTGATTTTAATGAAGATGACAAGAAACTATGGTTACCTTTTAAAATAGTATTTGAATGCTATTGCAAATATTAGACTTCAATGGGACTTTAGGCTTATACAATAAAACAAAATGTCATTTGTAGTTTCCCACCAAGAATTCTACAAATGAAATCAGAACTTTAACAGAAATCCAAAATTTACTTCCCTGTAACTATAACCTATTGCAATTATTTAAATATAAAAGAGAAGAAAATTATATCAATTATTTAGGTTATACAAATCTGTGCAAATTCAAATAGTAAAAATAAAGAACATTTTTCTATATTATTTCAAATTACAAAGCCCTATTTCCAAAAAAATTTAGAATAATTTGAACTTCTTATATAGTAAATCATAGAAATAATAAATAGTGAGAAAAAATAGATACAAATTTTAATATGTGATCTGCTTTGTTTTTAGTTATTTACAACACTAAATAATATAGAACATTGCTTTCTTTTGTTTTTTGTTATAGTGAAATAAGTAAGAATTTGGCCTTGTTTAGACAGGGAAATAAAACAAAGACAATATGGGCTCAGAACATGGCCCAAAAGTGAAAGAAACACTCCTGTGTGGCCATAGCCAACTTTTCTTTTCTTTCCTCAATATATTACCTAACTTGTGGTATCAGCAACTAATTATTAATAATTTCTTCCAGTCTACCAGCTTAAAAATGAAAAACACAAAACACACCACACATACTTCCGGAAGCAAGACAGTTTTCTATTCTAACAGATGGAATTAACTGAATAAAATTTAAATAAACTAAAACCAGAGTAAATAGTAAAAAATAATAGAGTCTAAGAGCTACAAGCATCTACTGTTCTCTTTATGTTGCACTGGGAAGAAAATATCTTTCTATCAAAGAACATATTTTCCGTACTGTATATATACTACACTGATACTTGGGCCTTTCCCACCTGGTCTGTAAAAACTCATGGGTGCAGGCTCCTTTGGCCACCATTATTGTATATTGATGTTCTGTACAACAGCTGACAAGCAGCAGCGATCTCCCAGCCTCTGCTCCCAGCTGTAAGGGATAAGAACAAGGACTGTGGTGATAACTTGTTTATTCACTGCTGCTGCTGCTTCTTAAACAGCAAGCTGAGAAAAGCATATGCAACTAACACACAGAGGAAAAATGTTCAGCCCAACCTACCTACCAGGTCTGCCTATATCACTGTATGACAAAATTATTTAGGAAGGAATTTTTCTTTAAAAAGTGGGGTAGGGAGAGAAGACAAAATTGGCATTTTGATTAGAAAGAGAGCCTATAATGTATCTAAGGAAAATAATTAATGACACGTAGTAATCTTTAGGTTATTAGATTGAACTGCTCAATTATCAAAATTCTCTGAAGAGTTTTAACCAGTGTTAGGATGAATTCATAATGAGAGTATCTTCCCTACTTATCCTCCTGGAAAATAAGAAAGTGTCAAACTCCAGTCAAGAAATGACACTTTATTTTGCTTACAAAAGGCCCCTGGCCCCCAGGTACCCCATATCTAATCACTACATGTTTGACTTCAGGCACTATTAGCAAAGAAATTATTGTAGTTTGTAACATTTTTGCAAAAATCTCAGCTATTAAAAATATTTCTATGTGCAATTTACCTACTTTAAATGTGCAATACAAAGCTAAAAACCTAGTAAGCAAATAATATCAATTGATGAGTAGCAGAAATAGAAATATTTATTATTAAATTACCTTTAAATGTAATGTGATGCTATTTATAGACTTACAACTTTAAATGCAACTCATCTTTCAGCACCTAAGCAATTTTTGATTCAAAAAGATATAAAAAGTCAGAAAAATTTGGACATCTATAAATTATTAAAAAGAAAAACCCATACACAGAATAGAATTGGCTAAGTTTAATAATATTTAGTAAAGAAGGCTAGGTTTGAGATTTTTTAAATAAAACTATGAAATAGTAGCAATATTTTAAACTCAGATATTTTATCAAAAAAAAAGAAAACCCCAATTTCTTATTTTAATCAAAATTGAAAAAGTAATTTTTGTACTTAGTTCAATGAGGAACAAATGTTAATAATAAAAATAAATAATTCTGAAGATAACAGATAACAAGATAACTTTAAATATATTTATCATGAAAGCTATACAATAAAAAAGACTAACAGCAAATACTAAAAGATTTTTAAAAATTAAGACATTTAGAAATAGTAATGGATTAATAAACTATTAACCAATGGGATTAATCAGTCTCACCACATTTGAAACAGGCTGCATGTTTTTCCTCCAAGTGACTCTAACCATGAAAATAGCAAAGTAAAACCAGATAATATATGTTAATGGAATATCAAAAGTGTAGTTTGTGGTGCTACGGAAAGAAATTCCACCTCAAAATTTATTTAATAAAAATTAAAAATGCTCACATTTATTAAATATAGCCCTTTGAAAAATGCTTGCCAGAAAATTTAATTCTGCTACATTAGAGAAACAATATAAATAGATTAAGGATGTTATTTGCTATTTCAAATAAAAACAAAACACACATATGCACAAAATTTCTTCAATAAACATTTAAAAATTTTATTAAGTTAATTGTATCTTATTTAACAAACCCTCAGCAATACTATAAAACCTCTATTAAATTGTCATAGCTGACAAACTGCTTAAAATATACGTAGTTCTTATAAACTAGCATTATACACCACTGACACATAATGAATAATTTTAAGTTCCTTCATATGTAGATATGTTAAGGTACCTCTATTCTAGTTTAATCACACATTCTTTCTACCCTAAAAACAACCATTTCAGTTAGACAGGAACAGTGACAGTACAACTGTATTTTAGGGATAATTAAGAATTTTTCCTGAAAGTGAATGTTATTTAACTTTGATAATGCATTTACACAAATAAGATACAAATCACTGAAAAAAGATAAAAATTAAAATAAATCTCTCCCTGCAACTTCTGCACAATGATCTACCTATCAAGGGTGTTAGATATAAATATCTAAATATTTAAATTTGTAAAATATTGTAAATTTAAAATAGTCAAAATCTTTACAGAATGCCTTTTAAGAGGTAGTTAAAAGACAGCCAATCATACATAGCAGTAGAAGCCGTTATTAATCTGCCTCCTAAAATAATACATAGTACTAATTAGCTTAAAGGTTTTCACCCTGTAATAATTGACCAAATACTAGAAAACTATTAATATACGTACTGATTTTTAAGATATTTACTAAGCTAAATTTTTAGACGTTTATAATCTAGTATATAACTATAGAGGGGACAATTACATGATGTTACATATTTGTGTCCAACCAGTAAGTTTTAACACCTTTGAAAATCACAGATCATAAACTTTCTAAATTAGGAACAACTTTGTAGATTTACATCTTTATTTACAATATAAACTCAAATGCTGTCTCTTTTCCCCCATTTAACTCATTAAGGCTGTGTCTACAGATAGCTGGATTGAAAGTGATAAACTGAACCTGGATTTTTTTCCCCCCAGACACTCAGGTAAACCACGTTTTTCATTTTTCATCTTACTGTTTTCTAACCTGAAAAATCCTGGTTAAATCAGTAGGGGAAAAAGTGTTATGCATTTTCATCCTATTCAAATTAAGCTGCTTTTCCATTACATTCTCAAATCAAAGTTAGAAAGACATTCTATACCTTGTATTTATCTCAAACAAGCACCAATGACACCAATATAAAACTACCTGAACTTCCTCCCATATTAAACTCTGATTCCCATTAAATTTTAACATTTTATATAATTTCAACTGTTGTTAGATTCACATTCTTCGATTACCTATTTAATATCCCATAATACAGAAATACCAAATTTCAGTTTAAAATATTTTAAAATATATATATACACATATATATCTTAACATTCAAAATTATTAAAAACATCTGAGAATTTAAGAGATTTTACATTGTTTAAAGTAAAAGCAGTTCTATGATCATGATGATAATTACACTTCACTCTTAAGACTAAATTACACTTTTCTCATGAAAACAGACCTTTAGGATTTCCTATATCTTAAATATATAAAGTAAACATTTTTAGGTGAAAAAAATTTTTTCAATTGTAGTAAATTTTGTAAACCTCACTTTATCAAATAGATTTAAAAAAATATATTATGGTTAATACTTTACCATGAGATTAATACTTTACTATAAAAGAATTAGTCAAGTAAAATTTAGTAATACTCTTCAATAAATTCATTTTTACAATACCAGATCAACATTTAGAAAACAAAAATTGCGTTGTTAAATACTATGTGAAATTTCCAACTAAAACTATAAAAATCAAAGAAGATAAATATGCCAGAAAAGTGGCTCTGTGATAAAGTATTTTGGAGGTTAAAGACAGCAAAAGTCACTGAAGTTTAGGCATTCTATAATTTTATTTTTAGAATTTGCAACTTTTGATATTAACAACTTAAATATTTTACTCATAATACCCATGAGTAAGATACTAGTAGTTTCTGTTTAAGAAAGTGGGTTTTTCAGTTTCAACCACATTGCCACTTTTGGTTAGGATAGTACTTGGAATACTTTAAATTGTCTTAAAATAGTTTCATTAATCTTATCGAATTTTGCAGGCTCTACCTACTACTCTCGCTGTCAAATAGCCAAATACCAAATTCCATTTGATTTAAAACCTCCATTTTATAAGATGAAAAGTCTACTATTTAATTCTTTTACTTAGTACACTGTTATAACAACCTTAAGGAAATAAAAAAAAAATACTATATATACTTATTTTTGGAATAAATAAATTCAGTTGGAGTTGGACCTAATACTAGATAATGACAACATTAACTGTATAAAATAAAATCTGGAGTTTTAATAAGCAATACAACTCAGCTTTGGCCACTTGACAGGATGATTTCTGTTAATTATTTATTGATTTTAGTTTGTCTGAAAGTTTCAGCTTTACCAATTGTCCAGTCCAATTATATTGCAAAGATATAAAATTATATGCTTTTAAAATTCATTAGTATACCTTAATCTCCTATCATGTTCCAGCATATTATGTGAGTATTCAATCAAAGAAGTTAGGTTGTTCTCCAGAATTGGCTTTCTCCTAAAGGTCAAAACCTGCAATAAAAATGTCATGTATTATAGCAAGAAGACACTCAACAGATTTTCATCTCTTGTAGTTTCATAGATGATCCCTGAACATAGAAGGTCTTCAAAATGACCCCAATCTCGCCAGTGTTCAAAGAAGCCCTAACTTAAAAATGTTTTAAAAAGAGAAATAACTTGATTAGAAACACCTGTGATATGCTTTATCATCTGAAGTCTCTTCAAACAAATCATATTAATATGTTTCTGCTTTCATTTCTCTCGAGGGCATTCATTTTCAAAGGACTATGGATGAGTACACGTGTATGTAGGTAGCTAGCTGTTAGAGGACTGGTAGAAGGGGATTTCATAAGGAAAATATCAGAAATATAGTTGTGCTTCTAAAATTCATAAAATACACACAGTTTAAGATTACTGGGGACAACATTTAACTTTCTCCTCAAGATATCAAACATTTTAATGATGACAGAAATTACTATTATTTTCACCTTTAGTCTTTTTGCCAAGCCTGAGTGAATAATATCAACATTTCCAAATATTTTAATACATTACAGTTCTAACAGATCAAAATGTGGAACTTATTTTTTGAATAAATTAAAATGCTTACAAGTAATAAATGGACCACTATTGGACCAAATAATTTTTTCATGTTTCCAAGTAGAGGTAGGATATAACTGAATGTATTAAAGTGGCTTTTTCATTTGTTTCACCTTTCTGAATCTTAATGATTTAATGTACGAATCAACTATATAAAAATATTAAATTATCAAAGGTTTATAATGTACTACATATGAATCATAATGATCTGAATGAGCTGCCCACTTTTATTTAAGAATGGCTTAGGAAAATTAAAGATGAAAACAAACAAAAAAACCTTTATTCTTCTGCCACCAAATATTTGATTGTTTAATAACAAAAACCACACAATCACACATAACTCATAAATACCAATCCAAATATCACAACGTTTTAAAACAGTAAAATAATTTCTATATAGTCTTCCTCAAAAGATATAGTTTTCTACATTTGAGCACTCTGAAAGTTAAGGTATCTTAAGTTTAGAAATCAGAGAAGGAAAATAGTAAAACACTTAACATGCCAAATGTTAAGTTTTTAAATAGTAGGGAGACAAAAAATACTAGATTATAAGAAGTAAAAGAGGTTTGGACATAAATACAGTAAATATTAAACCAATATGCATGATAAAAAATGACGTTATTAAAAAACTTTCAAATAGTAAAACTCAAATCTAAAATCTAGCTTATTATTTATACTTAGAAACCACCATAAGTCTTTCAGTGCAAATATTATTTGGTGAAATAAGGCAGGATTAAACAAAAGTATATTAAACTTCCTATAATTTTAAATAAATATTAAGAATAAAATTCAAGTATATATATTTAATATCAATTCCAGTATTTGAAACTTGTCTTTCTAAAAGGAAGAGCCTTTAAAGCATCTGTAATACAGACCAAAATAACCACCAAAAAACCCCAAAACTCCAGGCCAAAAAAAAAAAAAAAAAAAAAAATAGTTCCCTAACTAGAAAACAATATTTATATGAAGGATCTACAGTCATTTGTACATGCAAATAATCAGATAAATATATAAACACATATTAGTAATGTGATGTTCTAAAATTGATATTGTTACTCTTATTAAGACAATCAATTTAAAGTTCTAATACTGTCACTTCTAAAATTTAAATGCTTAATCTCATTTTCAACGCTTATTTGAAATAAAGTGGTACTTTATTACTGATTTCCTTTGGTCTTACAAGATTTGGAGATACAAAATTTTAGCAAGTCATACTTTGAGTTCTAATTATGTGCCAGAATTAGTTGCCTGGCACACAATTTTCTAAGTTTGCTGAATTGAAAAAAAAACCAAAACCCCCACAAAACTACATGTACACTCTAATAGGACGATTCTTTCTAAGATGTGTTTTCTAGTTATAATCAGACCAATATCTGTTTCTTCTAAAAAGGGGTTAAAAAGAAATCAATGGGATTATTAAGTTTCATTAGGCAAAAGAAAAAAAAAGAGAAGAGGCAATTTTAGGTAAGTAATATTTTAAAGAGAGACAAATTTTTATAGGATAATTTTAAAAAACTGTATAAATTTATAATCTACTTGATTTTTTAGTTGAAGAATGCTAACGTATCAGGTAGAAAAAATATCTAATATAGTCTCTAGGATTTTTTTTCATTTTGTAAGCCAGATCAACTGACCAATATTTCTGGACTGAAGTATTCCCTGACATTCTGAATAGTTACTACATACTAATAAATAAACAAACAAAAATATACACGTCTCCACAAAACAAAAATGTAGTACACGAATCATGATGAAACAAGGGATCCAGAATATGGAAGCTACTTTGAAATTTTCATCCTTAGCTGTAGTTCTTGATAAACATTAAAACTGGTATTAAATCTGATTAGAAAAAAAATGCACTGTTATATACAAACACCTGAGGCTACATTTTGTAAATGTACAACTAACACAAGTAAACAGCATTAAAAAAAAAGTCTGTTATTGCACTTTCACTTGGCTTTTTAAAAATAGTATGAAGGGCAAACAAAATGAAAATCAATGCTACCAGGAAGACTGATACCTTACCTTCTTTCATTCTTTCTCCCCACAGTATGTAAATATAGCTTCAAAAAGAGGTGAGCTACCGTAGCCACACTATACCCCACCATTGTTTTCCTGTGATAATAAATGACTTTTCTAGTCTTTACAATATAAAATAAATTACAACTGTCAATTTCTACAGAAAAATATGGATACGTGCATATAAACATTAAAAAATATACATCCGTTGGAACTTATATGCTGACAAAACCAAAATCTTCCTCTTATGTAGCATCACACAAAAGGGAAAATATTTTTAATGCTGTGGATTTTATTTAGGCGCTAGTGTGTTCTCAAGCTTTAAGTAAAATATTTTAAATAAAGAAATCTTTCTTTTAAAAATGGCTTATTAAACAAAAACAATCCTTTACTCACATTCCCAAAACACACAAAAAAATTCTATAAACCAAAGTGCTAAAAAAGTATGGTGAAACTTAACCAGACTGGTAGAATTTAAAGCCTGCCCCCACTGCCCCCAAAATTCTCCGAGTCACATAATTTGAATGAAAATTAAAATACAAAACCAAAAACAAAAATCAACAGTAAAAAGCAAAACCCACTAGTTCTGGTACTTTAGGTATAGTTACATTTAAAATAGAAATGAGATCTACAATTTCATTAGATCAAATTTTATAAAGAGGATAACTACACCTTTTATGAAATTTTCATGAGCTGGTCCAAAATACACAGATTTGAAAAAAGGAAATGAACATGGGTTTGTGTGATCACAATTCATGTTATGAAAGCAATACAAAATAGTATGAATTATAAACTCAGCTATTCCACTATTTAAAATAAATTATATTTACAGCCCTACAGAGACCTGTAAAAAGTCATTAAGATTTTTCATTTGAAAATTTTCTAACAATGCATTTTGGACTTAATGTAAAAATACAAACTATAAGTTTCAAAATTTCAACTACATTGAAAAAGCAATATAAACTTCTATTAAATGAAACTATTCTTCTTAAAGCATATAAAGCTATCTGTTTATCAGTGAGTTTATGGCTTTTCTTTGAAAACCACACCCGCCTTTTATCAAGATGCAATTAATGGAGTGACAAGCTTGGTAATAAATAGAAATATATTGACGGCCGTCTTAAGCAACATTAAACAAAACCACCTAAAAACCAAATAAAACACAACGCACCCACACTGTTGTATATGACATATTTCTTCATAATAAATTTATCAAAGGAATGAAACCATATATACGCACCTGCGCTTACTTACCTATTGTACTGTCTAAATTAAGAAATTAAATGTCTTGTATAATAAAGTTTTAAGTTCACTGCAATGACTGAATCAGCAAAATCTATATATTTTAAATTAGGTGTTAAAAGTTTAAAAAATACATTAAATTTTTATGGAAAATATGGGAAAGATCATTTGTTAACATTAAGAAAATTAATGTTTCTTTTTATCAAAATAAAAGAAACAATTCTCCCGTAATCTGCATCCAACAAATAAATGTAGTTTGAGATAAAAAAAATTCCTATCAAAAGAAAAAAACTTCAATCAGTTTTTGACCAATACAGAACAGGGTCAAATATATAAAAGTCTTGTAATTACAGCCAGCTGAAATAGAATTTTGCAAAAACAACCTCTTCAGTTTTGCTTTTAATATACATTTCAGACCCACCTGAAAGTCCTTTATGGGAGGAAAAAAACTATTAAACACCAACTTTTTTTTTTAAACTCCCGTCTTAACGTTTCATAACTATTTCCGTGGTTCTCTGACTAAAAGTATAATTTTTCGGAAAGTCGAGAATTATAATCTAGCGTTCAACATTCAAACCCCCCAGTCCCGCTTCCTTCCAGCCAATCAGGGGGTAACAAGTCCAGTGTTTTGGAAGCTCCGTTAGACACAATTTGAAAAACATCACATTGCGCTCGCCTATTCTCCTCCCAGAAAGATTCTAAGTGAGGGCGGGTCCCCCAGATCTTCATAGAAATATAAGAAATCAATCAATCCTTATATCAATTGTAGGCGGAAAAACAATGCAGGCAGGCAGTCCTTAAAACGGGTGTCACTGCGATTCCCAGGAAGCGATATTCCTCTTTGCGAACAATTGAACAGCTGCTGCAAAAAGCATCTCCAGAATATCTGCAACTCGGAGCCGTGCGCTCCACACGCAAAACATCACACCAGCAAAGAGTTAATCTAGTGGTGCCTTCAGCGCGGAAAAGGACTTAAGATCTAGTGTGCCTTTAATGCGGATTTTTTACAAAGGCCACAAAGTATTACCTAAAGTTAAAGCAGTTACTGGCTCACATCACTGAAGAGCTGTCGAGTGAGAACTGATAGAACTACTAGTTAAGAAAAAAAAATCACTAAAGGGAAAGACAATTAATGCATCCTCTCCCCTCTGCCTCAGCGTCGAGAGTTCCCAAAAAAAGGTGACTGCAAATTACCGTTACTTTGTTTGGGTATAGACTTTTCGGGAGGAAACGTCAACAGTTTCACAGATTGCTTTTTTCCTTGAGAGATGTTTCAAAGACTGGAGAAGGAAAAAGTCTCCTAAGAAAAGTGCGACTCGGAGGAAATAGCCAGGAGAAGGAAATCGCTAGCTCGAAGCCCCATCTTTCATCTCACTCAAGAACACCCCTCCCCCTTGAGAAAGGGCAACGCTGCAAGAGCAAATGACAAAAATCCCCAGTAAGAAGTGAAAGTCCAGCATCTTTCCTCAGAGCCCGTTACAACCTCAAAAGCCTGCCCCTGCCCCATCTTGGAAGCGTCAGACGCGGTCAATACGACCCTACCTAAAAAGACCTCACTGGGACCGAGGCGCGCAGTGGGGAGGGCGGCGAGGGTTTGGGAACCTCTCATTCCTAGGACACCTCACGCTTTAGTGTCAAAAGACGACAATATAGATGGCTGGGTGCCGGGCGAGGGGTACACTGTCCGCCACAACCGACCGGAGGGACCCATAACTCCAGGTCCTGAATTTCCCGTCGACCTTAAGTTTCTTGTCATGTGAAGACGGCCATCAGCCAACAGGGAAAACTGCGAAGAAAGGCAGCTCGGCTCGGATATGGGAGAAGAGCGCGCGCCCCCTCCTCCTGTCAAGATTCGCGGCCTGCGGAGACCCGGCTGCGCGCTGTCCCCGGCCCCGGGCGGGGGGTCTTGCTGACAGATCCGCTGGGCGGCGGCTGCTCCGCCGGAGCCGGTCCGCGTCCCGCTCAAACTACAGCTCCCCTCCCCCCACAGCCCTGTCTCTCAGCGCTCCCGCCACATTCCGCCCACCGCTGCCCACTCGCAGACGCCCAAGTTACCCCTACCCCTATTTCCTGGGATTTTTCGCGATTAAAGTGAGGGCAGACCCAGAGCCGACTCCCTGCACCTCCACCGCCTGCGGGTCCCACCACTGCCATCTCCCGAGTCCCGCTCTGCTACTTCTTCAGGGTCTTACCGACTGCGCCAACCTTGGCGAAGCACCGCCGACTGCCCTTTGGTCCAAGCGATTTTTGGCGAATTTTTTAGTGATTTTTTCTGGCGGAGTCCTAGTGGCACTGTACTCTCGGACAGGTTATCCCGTCTCTCCCGCTAGATTGATGAGATCAGGCATCACTCGAAAATGGCGCCGAAAGCGCTGAGGCTCCTCATTCAAATTCGTTAGAGCCAACCCCGCCGCCCCAGGGCATGCCGGGAACGCGGGCTGCCGCCGCAGCTGTCAATACCGCCTCTTAACCTCCCTTCTCCTGCTTTCCTGACACTTTTGCGCAGGCGCAAACTCCAATTCCTCCCCCACCCCTCGGCCCATGCCTTGCACATGCGCAGAATCATCGCTGTTCGCGGCTCTCCCTTCACCTCTTCGGTCTCAGTCCGCTTGCCTTTTTTCTTGCGCGTGCGTGTAGCGCCTTTGCATAGCCGCGGAGGTGGAGTGACCGTACACGCTGTGGGCCCGAGAGTGCACAGATACCTAACAGTCGCTAGGCATTTAGTATACTTTTGGAGGTGAACAAATAAGGGCCCCGCCGCGGCGAAAAGGAAAACGTCTTACAGCCAGTGTCTTAAGTTTCCAACGACGGAATGTGTCTGTGAGACACGTGTACTTAAAACAGCCCCACCAGCGCGTAAAACTCTTGCGGTTCGCCAACGCTTTACGGGAGCTTTCGCTCTTAAGCCCGAGAACAACTTTACGAGGTAGGAACGACTATTATTCTCAGTTTGAAGACCAGGAAACCAAGTCTCAGAGACGTTAAGTAATTTGCCTAAGGCAGTACAGGTAGCAAGGCAATGGACTAGTCCACATCTGTCAGATTCTGCAGCCTGGGCCATTTTCTTCCACGCTCTACGATCCAACCTGAGCACACACAGGAGGCGTGGTTTCTTTTCCTGCTTTCTCGTCAGATATTCGTGCGTGTGAGTGTGTGCGCGCCTGCCTAGAGTTAATGATTACTTAAGTTTGCTGGAGCATTTCTTCCCTGTCCTAGGCTGCCTGTTGCGAAGGCGCTTTCATCAAATCTAGTTTCTCTTACCGTCTTATCTTTAAACTTTCTGCTCGGTTTTGGAGATAGGAATGGGCAGTCTTTGGGTGTCACGTACGGTGGGTTTTTTTTTTTTTTAAATGGTGTGGTAAGTGAACTAAATCCAGCAAAGACGGGTTTCCCTTGTGCGACACATTGATAAACTATTAATAATAACAAACAACGGCTACCTCGTATTGACTGTACTGTGTTCCGGGCACTGTGCTAAATAAATGCTTCATGGACTAATCGTGTTTATTGCCTACAACAACCCTATGAAGTAGGTATTATCTTCATTTTACAGATGAGGACACCTGAGGCTCAGATTAAGAAACCTGTCTTAAAGTTCTTATACTGGTAAGTGGAAGCACAAGTTCTAGGCAAACCTGTGTCTAGGCAAAAACTGGGTGCTGTGATAGGACAATAAATGATAAAGTTGTATTTTAACACCTTCCTTGTGAAGGTTAAATAAGACAATGGATATGAAAGTGCCTGAAGTATTAATAAGTAAGGAAATGGTGGCTGTACTGAGGGATGAAGAAGCAAAAAGAAAAGAAAAAAATAGTAAGGAAATGGGAGAAGGGTAGCATGGTTTGCATTGTTGAGGTACACTGGAAAAGAAATGGATTTTAGCAACTTGAGATCAAGACATAACATGGCACAGCAGTGTATTTGTCTTAAGTCTCTGTGGTACTTTTGTGCACTGCTTAAGTGGGTGGACTCTGGAACCAAACTGCCTGGGTTTGAATCCCAGCTCTGCTACTTACTTGCTGTGTGATCTTGGGTGAGTTACTTTATCTGTCAGACCTTTATTAAAACAACTAACATTAGTACCTCATTGGGTTGTTGTAAGGATGTAAATGAGCCTATGTATTAAAGGCATTTCAACAATGTTTGCTATTGTGAGTCAGTCATTAACATACCTTTGAATGGCTTCTTTAATGGGTGTTTAAAAAAATCTTACTAGAGTTAGTGCCATTAGGGGTTAGCATTCTTATTCAAGGGCCCCTTAAAATAATAAATCAGCCTGACAAATGATTTTAGCCAAATATGAGTAATGATTCCTGTTAGGTGAATAAGGATGTTAATTTATTTTACCATTTCATTTAATACATGGAAATGGAATAGTTTTATTGCTCTTTCTGATTATTATAGTTCAAAAAAGACCCCAGGGCAATCTAAAATATATAAAGAAAGTAAGAACCATCCAAATTTCTACCTTCCAGAGATAATCACAAATCCTTGTACTTTAAAAATATAATGTACTCAGCTAGGCAAAGTCTGGATAAGTGGTATATTTGGGGAACTTATTTGCAAGATTGTAGTAGAACTTCATGCATAGGTAAATAACGCAACCTGATTTCCTCACTGTAGAATTTTTGATCTAGTGTCCTTTTAGATATACTCTGTCAAAAGAATTCTAAGTGATGATGTTGATAAAGAATAACATTTATTGAAGACCTACTATGTTAGGCATTGTGCTAAGCATGTAAATGCATTTTCCCATTGAATCCTCATATAACTCATGAAGTGGGTGTGATTATCATCTCCATTTTGCACAGGCTAAAGTTTATGTAGAGGTCACTTTTAGAAGATTTAAGTCCCATTTTATTTAAAAAGCCTAAAATCCTTTGTGCAAATTTCTTGATTTGCTAAAACAGAAGAAAACAAAATAAAGTAATGTACAGTAGTTCCTATGCCTGTACAAAAAACCCAATTGGAAAAAAATGGTCTTTTGAAAACTAAGAATTTTATATTTGACCACAAGGGGGTGCAAATTCCTGACTTAAATTTGAAAGAAAAAGAAAAAGCGCTTTTACTTCAGACTATCCCATTCATGGGTGAAAAACTAGTAAGAATTCCTGCCCAGAACTTTAATATTCCACAGAGTGATGTACTTTATAAGAAGAAAGAACTCAATTAATTAGGTACTCAATTAGGGCAGAAGTTTTCAGCTTTCTTTCTTCTATACGGTAAAAAGTTCATCATCCCTCCTCTACCCCTTTCTACCGAGCCAGTTTCTGTCTCTGTACACTCCTCTTTACTTCTCATGAGAGTAGAACTGAAGTCATAATTTAAAATCTGGGATTTTGCTTTTGGAAACTGGAATGCAATCACTAGCAAATGCATGGTAAATATGGGCAGTATGGAGAACCAAGGTTTTGTAATTTCAATGCTTTTTCCCCCTCCTGCTGTTGCTAATGAGTAAGCTACAACTGATGGAATGCTGGCTTCAACAGATTAACTTATTTAGATAAAACTGTGAAAGCTATAGGTCTGTTCATCTTTCAAAAAAGAATGCAGACTTTTAAAGAAGAAAACATTTTGGATAGTAACCTGGAAACAGTATATACTAGTGAATGTTTTAAAAACAATTTACTTAGTAGGGTTTTCAAGTTCCTTTTATTTTTCTGTTGGTCTTGTTTCTCTGAAGTGGACTTAAAGCTTTTTTTAAAAACCTTTTTATTTGGAAACTATTTCATATGTACAAAAAGTTACAAAAATAAAAATGGTTCAAGGAACCATCCATATCATTTGCTTGCTCTTGTGCATGGGTAGGTTCGCTCTCTTCCCCTCCCTGCCTCCCTCTCCATATATATATACAGTCCTTATAAAAACACACAGGAAAAACACTATAAGAAAAAATTTCAATTCATATCAAGGTTTTATGATTATAGTTAAACATATACATGATAAAGCTATTCTGAAATTCTACATTGTTGACACTGCCAAACTATGCTTCTAAGGTGACACTGGTATTCTTCAGACCATCATTGTTGGATCTAGTCCAATGATTTCTAAACCTTTGTAAATCTGTTGAAAACTACAGACCCTCCTTCTAGAATAATGCATACATGCAAATAGTTCGCATAAAATTTCAGAGATGGATGATAGTCCACGGAGTTCCTGAAGAAAACTAAAGGAAAAATTATTCATACATATGGTAGGCAGAATAATGGCCTATCAAAGATGTCCATGTCCTATCTCTCTGGAATCTATGAATATGTTATGTTACATGGTGAGAGGGAATTCAAGTTGCACATAGAAATTAAGGTTGCTACTCCGATGACCTAAGAATAGCTTATTCTGGATTGATTATTTGAGGATGCTCAATGTAATTATAGAGTCTTTTTTAAGTGTGGAAAGGGGAAGCAGAAGAGTCAGTGACGAGATGTGAGACTCAACCACCCATTGCTGACTTTTAAGATAAAAGTTTGAGCCCATGAGCCAAAGGTTCACGAGGTTCACGAGCTTTAGAAGCTGAAAAAGGCAAGAAAACAGACTCTCCTAGAGCCTCCAGAAAGGAACACAGTTCTGCCTACACCTTTTTTTTAAATTTATTTTTTAGAGAAGCGGTCTTGCTGTGTCACCCAGGTTATATAGTGCAGTGGTGTGATCATAGCTCACTGCAGCTCAGAACTCCTGGGCTCAAAGAATGTTCTTGCCTCAGCCTCTCGGACCAAGTAGCTAGGACTATAGACATGTGCTACCACACCCACCTGCCTACATCTTGATTTTAGGCCACTGAGCCCATTTTGGACTTTTGACCTCCAGAACTGTAAGAGAATAAATTTCTGTTGTTTTAAGCCACTAGGTTTATGGTAATTTGTTTATGGTGATTTTTTTAAGTGGTGATTTTTATAGCGTTAGGAAACTAATATAATATGTAAACAGTCATTTCATGTGTGTTGATGATGTATGGCTATGGTAGTAATAAGTGTATGTTTTATATTTTTAATACCACCTAGGTATTTTTCTGTACTTTTTTTGTTTAACAAATCCATAAAAAGTACTTTTTTCTTTTTTTAAAGGTCTATGAAGTGTCAGACCTCAAGATGTACAACTGTTTAATTAGATATAGCATCTTGTCTACTGCTGAAATTATATACCTATACAAGATTTACTGAAATTTGTTGGTGGAAATGTGACGAGCTTTTCCCACAAATTTACTCATCTACATTCCTTTTTTAAAATGCAACATTTCGACTTATTTCATATATTGATAATATCATTTTTCTGTCAATTGTCTTAGATAATTTCTCTTTCCTGTAGCTAATTGACACATTAAAAAACAATTAGAAAATCCTCCTCAGAGGTTACTTAAATAACTATATGCTATAATTAATCAGGTATCAGCTTAAGAGAACATATTGTTTAGAAACCTAGATTTACTTTGCAGTTGGGTAGATTCTTATATGAAAGATAAGGAAAGATCAACACAAGTACTTTATTATCTGTAAATGTTTTATGAACAAGAAACTTTTGTCTTTGTGATTTTTAGAGGATATCAATATTAGTTCCATGGGGGAAAATTTATACATGCATTAGGAAATGTACTTCCATTTTGGGAAATTTACTTTGCATAGTTTAGAGCTCTGATTTCTAGAAGTGGTTAAAGCTGATTCATATATATAGTAGCATTTTCAACTGTTTGATTCTCTTATGATTACAGAGTTTTTTTCCTGTATGAGGAGTTATTTTGCTTCCATATTGTTGGCCACAAATCACAAGACTGAACTAAAATCCATTTACACCATTACACATTAATAATGGTTAAGGTTTATTGAGGAAGTATGAACTTTTTTTCGTCTACCCATAATGATTCCTGGAAAGGGATAAACCTGTTTGTTTTTCACACTAAGATCAGTGTGAAAATGCTGGCCTAAGATAAAATATTAAGTATAGTGTTTTGAAGCATTGTTTTTAAAATAATACAAGCTTTATAAGAGCTTAATAAAGGAAATTTAGTCTATTCAGGTTTGAGATCAGAATCTTAATAGTTAAAACAGGCCTGTTTCCTAGTGCCACCCATTACCTAAGTGCCCCCTGAAGCTTCTGAGAATAAATGTATTCCCACCTACTTGTCATAACCCTTTAAATAAGACCACTGTTATTTTCACTCATGATAACAACTGAATCCCCAACCCCAAATGTCCTTTAATGGTTTCTTTAATGGTTTTATTATTTTAAACCGTTCACCATTCTGGCTTCCTTCTTCTGGTTAGTTTCCACTTTAACAGGGTCCTTCTCAAAGAGTGACACCTAGAATGGTATATCATATACTATATATAATCTGAAATATACCAAGGGTTGATATTAACTTTTTGTCTTGTCCATTAAAATTCTTGTATTTGAGAACAATTTTAGATAATAAGACTGATAAATAATAGAAATGGATCTATTCTTGATAATTTATCAAAAGAAAATTGAAGAACTTTAATAAAATAAACTACACTGAGTAAAAAAGTTAAAAAAAATTACAACTCATGACTTTCTCAGAAGCTTTATTGACTTGAGATGAAACTTGTCCTGGAAGTTGTGGAAGATAGGGAACCAGGAATCTATTAACATTCGTTTCTTATTTATTTTAATAAACAGAAGTAAAATTGAGACCCTCTGGTCTCTAGGAGATATGACTGAGGATGTATGATCAGTTCTTTAGGACAGTTGAGCCTCATGCTACATCTCTGTTCTTAATATATATAATTTATTTCTTATAGAACAAATCTATGGGGAAATAGAATAAAATACATCACATTCCCTTTTGACTAAGAAATGCTTACATGTTTAAAACAAATTAACCTTTCAAGGCAGCTCTGAAGAAGTAATTTATTTTAAATAGGTGAGCAGTTTATAGTTCTTATGGGAATAGTTTTTCCTTACTTTTTTTCATCATAGGATTAGGCCCTATGTTTTTAATTTAAGACCTTTAATTTTTGCTGTTAACATTTAACTTACTTAATGACCTATACTGTTAACTTTTGACCCAGTGAACTCATGACAGTATATATAGACTGTATACCTAATTTTAAAGAAACTCTTAGAAAAAAAAAAGATAGGTTTGATGTAAACCAGAAGATTAAATTCATTTCAACTGTCCATGTAGAAAAATATCATACATATTTAATCAAAGAACTTTCCCCCCTTATTGGCAGATGTATTTTTATAAGCATAGAGGTTTTTTTTTTTTAAAGCAATTAGATGTTTATGCCATTGGCAAAACAACCCAAAACTGACATGACCTAACTGTAATTCTTTTAATAAACTGCAAGACTGCTAATACAGTAAGAGATATAAAACCTCTTCCTGACAAGAAATTTTTATAGCATTGTTATTGTTAGACTAAATCTAACAATTCCCCTTCTACCTTTATGCTCAGATTTACCTTCCTTTTACATAAAATTGAAATTCCTAAAGTTTAAAGTTTTAGATGTAAAAAATGTTAGTACATACAGTTGTTAAAGTTCAAGGTTTCTTCTAAACAACTTAATGTAAAAATACTTTGTACTTAGCTTTTATTTGCCCTTAAAACTAGACCTGGGGACTTGATTCTGAACATTTTCCCCCTACTTACAAAATACATGTGCATTAAAGAAAACTGAGAAAAAAATCAGGATTGACTGGAAGGCATTGCTTCTGAAGGCCCCTTAACAATATACCTCTCTCCTCATCTCCTTTCCCAGTTGACCAAGGAAGGCCCCATATTAGTCTTTTGTTTATTAGCATTATTGAATTTCATCTATTTAGCATTACTGAATACTGTACTTTGTTACTGTTCTTCAGGAAAACTGCAGTGTGGTATCTTGTGGAATAGAAGGTTTACCTTTCAGGCACCAGATAGCAAAGTCCCTCTGACCTAAGGATACACTATTCTTATTCTAAGGGTGGCCATGAGGGTGCATTTACTTTAATCATTTTGGGAGTGAGGAATGGTTAGAAACTTAAGGGAACACAGGATAGGCTAACATTTTCCATGACAGGAGGAAGAGAGTGAAAAGGAAACTCAAGTTTATAGGGAATCTAATTCCCAATGTGTGTGTATATGTGTAGGTTATGTGGGTGGTATGTGTGTTTTTTTTTTTTTTTTTTTGAGACAGAGTCTCACTCTGTTGCCCGGGCTAGAGTGCCGTGATATCAGGCCAGCTCACAGCAACCTCAAACTCCTGGGCTCAAGCTATCCTCCTGCCTCAGCCTTCCGCGTGGCTGGGATTACAGGCATGCGCCACCATGCCCAGCTAATTTTTTCTACACATATTTTTAGATGTCCATATGATTTCTTTCTATTTTTAGTAGAGACGGGGTCTCGCTCTTGCTCAGGCTGGTCTCAAACCCCTGAGCTCAAACCATCCGCCCGCCTCGGCCTCCCAGAGTGCTAGGATTACAGGCGTGAGCCACCGCGCCCCGGCCTGTGTTTTAAATAAATTGATGAAATAACGAGGTGTGAAAATTGTATTTTGTTATAAATCTTATTTTTTATTGAACTGTTTAATATTCAGTTTAATAATTATGGATATTTTTAAGTATGCCACATTCACTTTATTCAAATATGAACAGATAGTTAAGCAACAATTGCTATAAGCCGAACACTATTAGGTACTGGGTATAAACAAGGTTTCTGAACTCTGAGAATAGTGGAAATTATATATGTTTTTGTATAACCTTCATGGTTTGCTAATAAGGTAATGTGTTGTTTCATAATTTAAATACTAGGGGAAATGTGAAAGTGCTCTTTATTATTTTTTAAATAAATGGATGTATTTTTGTGTGGTATTACAGTCATTTTGGACTAGGGCAGTAATGGTTGGGATAAGATGAGGGAAAAGTCTAGAATGATTCCTTGGCCCTTGGCCTGGTTGTAGAGTAGAGTGGTGGTATTATTAATCAGGATAGGGACAAGTGGAGGATCAGGGCTTTTGAGAGTGTGAGAGTGTGTGTGTGTGTGTGTGTGTCTAAGGGTGTGGCATGGAGGACTGGGAAAAGGGAGGGAGATGAGAAGCTCAGGGAGGACATATTAAATATGGAAGATTAAATGCCAATGTGGGGCCAGGCATGGTGGCTCATGCCTTTAATCCTAGCACTTTGGGAGGTACAGGCAGGAGGATTGTTTAAGGTCAGGAGTTCAAGAATAGCTGAACCAACACAGTGAGACCCCATCTCTACAAAAAGTAGAAAAAAAGAAAAAAAACTAGCTGGGCATGGTGGCATATGCCTCTATTCCTAGCTACTTGGGAGCCTGAGGTGGGAGGATCATTTGAGCCCAGGAGTTTGAGGTTGCAGTGAGCTATGATTATGCCACTGTCCTCATGTCGGGGCAACAAAGCAAGACCCTGTCAAAAAAAAAAAAAAAAAAAAAAAAAAATGCCAACAGGAATCTAAGTAGCAAAGTTCAGTAGGGAGCTCAATATATGCTACTGAGGCTTAGGAGAAAGACCTAGGCTGGAAATAGCTATTACAAAATAGGTGGTAGTTGAGATTATAGGGGAAATGGGTGCCATGGCTCATAGAGACTAAATATAGTGAGAGGAAATGAGAACCAAAATTAGTAAACAGGCAAAGTAAGAGGAAGCAACAAAAGAGCTGAGAAGGAATGACAGAGGGAAGGAAGAACACCACCAGAGCTCAGTGTTCCAGGAGCCAGTAGAAGAGAGGTTTCAAAAGGAAAGAAGTTACCAGTGTCAGAAGGTGAAGACAGGTTAAGTAAGCTGAAAAAGATCATGGGATTGGCGGTTGTGTCATTAGTAAAGGTTTGCAAGAACATTTTCAATGGATTAATGGTGGCAGAATTTTGTTTGTGTTGAAGAGTGTATTAAAATAGAGAAAGGTTACAATAAAGGTATATTATTTCAAGGCTATTCATTTCTTCTTCAAGACAGAAATAAAGGATGATAATTGTAGGGAGGGGGTTGCAGAATAGAGAAGACCTTACATAGAAGAGAGTTTGATTTTTATAAACTTTTAATTTTAATTTGTAAAATGTGGGGACAAAGTTAGCAGAAAGGAGAGATTAAAAAGAAAAGAAATAAAGGTAAAGCAAGATTCTATAGGGATGAAGGAGTACGGGATCAAGGGTGCAGGTAAAGGAATTAACCTGGAAAGAGAGAAAGGACACTTCTGAGACTGGAAGGAAAGAGGTGAGGATAGTAATATGTATAACTTATAAACATAGAGCAGGAAGTTGAGGGAGTTCATAGCTGATCGTTTTGATTTTTTTTTCTGATAAAGGAAGCATAAAAGAAATAAGGGCTGAGGTGAAGTAGCAAGTTTGAGTTGAAGTAAAATGGTATAAAATATATGCGCTAGGTAATAGGAGAGGGAGAAAGGTTACTAGCAGAAGAAGCTTATATACCTGAGAATCTAAGCTGCATAGGAAAAGATACTAAGCTATGTGGGAGATTGTAGTTTGAAAGAAGGGGTTGAGGAATGGAAGTAAAAATTAGGTAAGAAAGCAAGATCTTTAGGGAATGAAAAACCGGAAGGATGAGTGGTTGTAGTGAAGGATCAATATATTGGACTCTAAGGCTGTGGAGTAATTTTTTGGTGATCAGAAGTAGAGGGTGTGGATTTTGGTATGGATTGCTGAGTAAAGTGGCTGTAAAAGCTAGTGGAGTCAGACAGAGTTCATGGTTATGGACACTGAAATGGCAGATGATGATGGCAGAAAATACAGGGAAGGCAGAAACTGTAAGTAGAGGGCCAAAGTACTTGATGAAGAAGGAAGGGAATGACTGGACAATTAAGTAATGATAATAAAAGAGAGGAATTCCAAGATTGTTTGATCATGTCGTTTTTTCCCCCTCATAAATTAAGAGCCATGAGGGCAAGGACTAGGTTTTAATCAATTCAACAAATGAAACTATTTCTTGGATTAATGAATAAGCAAATGATAACCACATATTGAATAAGTATTTCTGAAAACTTTAGGCTTTTTCTTATGATGAGCAATTGATATTAAAGAAAATACAAATGAACAGGATGTAGAAAAAAAATAATGATCCCATCACCCAGAAATAGTTACTGTCAACCCCTTGTATTAAACTTCCATACCTGTTTGTTATTCATATACACATATATATTTTTTTCCTAGCAATACATATACAGTTATATATTTTATTTTTATTTTATATAGAGATGGGGTCTTGCTATGTTGCCCAGGCTGGTCTTGAACTCCTGGGCTCAAGCAATCCTCCCACCTTAGCCTGCTGAGTGGCTGGGACTACAGGCTTGTGGCATCATACCCGGCTGAGTTATATGCTTTAATGGCTGAATGAGTATCCTATTAGAGAATGTAAGGCTGTACCATAATTGAAGCAATTATTTATTTGGGGGCATTTATATTGATTCCAACCAAATTTTTTCTACTGGTAAAAGGAAAAATCTAATAGATTTTTGCCTTATTTCGTTAGGATGCAGTCTTAGAAGTACATTTTCTGGTAAGGTCTTCATAGACAGCCTATTTTTCTTTATTTTAGGACTATTTCTAACGTCCTTGTTTATGTACATTCTTATTCCATCCTGGATTGGAATCAGGAACTTGGACAGTGTTGCAGGTACAATGATAGCCATAAAAGTGAGAACTGGTAAGTAAAGGTCCTTTTTCACAAGAAGAATGATGGGTGTTTTTAAAACTTGAATCAAGTATACTTTTCATGAGCACAGTAAAAGATGATTCATGAGCTGAACAATAGGCTACAGTGGTCAATTCAGAAATGCATATTCAAATTAAATAAAAACCTCTTGGAATAATATACATTTGTTGGTAACATTCAACTTTATGATAGAGTTTTTTTCCCCCAATATCTTAAAATTGTGGTAAAACACTCATAAAATTTATCAACTTAACCATTTTTAAGTGTACAGTGCAGTGGTACTAAATACATTCATAATGTAACCGTCACCACCATCCATCTCCGTAACTATTAAAAGTTTTAATATACCAATCTTGAATAATTGTCAATGTCACTGTACCTCAAAATTTTCCATAAAAGTATGGTTAACAGCAGAGAAGAGTGAACAAGTATGTTAAGAGGCTGATCCCAAGCTAGAGTTTTCTTTAGTTTCATGTTTTGTCTTAAATTTAATATATGTTACATTATAAACCATAATATTCCTATATTAAGTATAAATATTCTATAATGATTATACATTTTTTCAAAATCTCTGAGTAAAGCTTATACCTACAAAGATGTCCCAGGTTTATTCAGTTGTTTTTAACCCCCTGGCACACCAAAAGTCCCTCTTGCCCAAGCTGGACTTTCAGAGGGAAGGTTCTAGGCTATTTTATGGTTGCAGAACGTTTCTTTTAAGTTTTCTTTTACAGTTTAGTCAAGGCTATTTATAGTAGTATATGGCAGAGAGTAGACTAATTGATGTTCACCTCCTTTGAACATGAGAGTATCACAGAAACTGTGAAAATTCCCAGAATGAAAATTCAGAAGAATTCTTTTATATTAATTTGCCCTAATAGTCATAGTTCATCATTATTAATGCCATGAGACAGTCTTATTGTGTAAATAAAGTGAGTGATTTAATGTTCCAGCTAGGGCCATAGCCCACCTTTCCAAACAGGGCCAACTTCTCAACTATTTATGCATTCTGACTACTGAGAATTGGAAGTCTTTCAGGTGTAATATTCTTCATGTCTGGCTCCAGTTTCAGGAGACTGGACACCACATTGGAGAACACTGGCAAAATTGGAACTAAAATTTTGGTTTCTTAACTCTCATCTAAGGGTCTGTCAAATTTAACCAGAAGGAAAAAAGTTACATATGACAAGAGCAGTGCTTGCTTCTTCCTGGCTTAAAAAAACCACTTTAAGCCATCCTTAAAGAATAATTTTTCTCTCCTTTCCTCTCTCCTCTCTTTTAGCTTTCCTTTCTTCTTCCTTCTTACTTCCTTTTTTGGGTAACTCATAAGCACCCTAGTTCTCAGAATTAACAGGTTAAAACAAATTAGACTATTCGAATTTTCCTGTTTCTCAAAACAGGAATGCCTTGGCACACAAGGCACAGAGCTCAGAGCAGTATAATTGTAGAAAGGAATATATAGGATACATGTAAGAGGCTGCTAGAACATGAAAAGGCTGGAATAAAAATAAGCAAATCAGTACTTACTAAATGAAACCTTTATTGGTAGAAGCCTTTCATTGATAGAAGAAAGGTCACAAAATGAATTAGCAGAAGTTCTTGACTTCTGATTCTTGAGGATTCCTTTCTAATGGTATTCTAAAATATTTACTGAATTAGGAGTTTTATTATTTTTTTAAAATCTAAAAATAAGTTAAAGGGCTGGGTGTAGAGTGACCCTATTTTATTCAGTTCCTGTTATTAGGCAAAACAAACATTGCTAATCTGTAATAATGTTAAAACAGTGTTTGGTAGAATAAAACAAAAGAGATTCATGAACTTTTGTATTGTCTTCTTAAAAAGGACATATTTGGCTGTAAAAGCTAATACATACTTTAGGGATAGAAAAGATCTGACCTTATCTTGTCTAGTGAGATTTGCTCAAGAATAACAGACTTATGTTGTCAGCTATAGGTTCAAGCATTAATTCACTTTGGATTGCTTCTGTTCAACAGTCTTGTGTCTGTACATAAAGGAGTTACATGGAATTTAATTTTAGCTTGGAATCTATTTGAGATAGCACTATTTTTCATATTCAGTTGAAAAATATTGAGCTCTAGAATTAAGTGTTAATAAGCTGATATAGGCAGAATAATGGCTATATTACAAGGAACCAGCAAGGATCATAAGTAAGTGTGTAGGGTTTGAATTATACAATCCCAGTAGGGATGTATTTTTTAAAATTGTGAATGTTTCAGTTGATTCATTTAAAACCATTTGAAAATTGTGAGTCATACAGGAAAGGGGGAAATATCCAGTTTAGATATATAACTCACTTGGTTGCCAGGGAATGTTACAATTACTTTTAATAGTTTTCTCTCTTCTAGATAACTTTGTAAATGAATCTGGAATTTCACAGGTGAGAAAATTGAGGCTCAGATGGGTTGAGTTATAATGAGTGAAGTAGTCTGATGTGTATCCAACTCTGTCTTTCCCTAATGTCTATGTATTTAACCACTATCCTCAGAATGAAACACATTCATATATTATAGACCAATTCTTAAACATAAATCACCTTCACTCACAAAAAGAATATGTGGAATGCCCATTGTCCTCAATTTCTCTCCTCACTCTCTTTTTCTTTCAGAGCGCTTTGTAGTTTTTAATGAAAGTGAATATTTTTTTCTGAAATTATTACCTTCATGGTTTTTTTTTTTCACTAGAAAGAGGATTAAATATGTTGCTAAAGTCATTTAGGAAGTCTTTTGCAAAACTAAATCCTAAACTTAAAAGATTGCCTTGCAGCGTATTATTCAGTATTACATTATTGTGTCTTGAATAATGAACTATAGACTGAGCACTCCTTAATAATATTAGGATCAAACTTTTTCCCAGTAACTTAATTCCATCCCAGAACAAAAGTCAGGAATGTTTGTAGGAATAGAAGAATACTCAGCAACCAAAAAGATAAAATTCACAATGCCTTGTATCCAATCAAAGATTATCAAGCACATAAAAAAGCTGGAAAAATGGCCCAGAATGTGTTCAAAAAGTAGAGACATGAAAGACATTTTTAAAAATCCAAGTTGCAGTTCTAGGGGTGAAAACTATAATATCTGAGATGAAATATCTACTAAATTGGATTCATGGCAGATTAGACATGGCACTAGAAAAGAATAGTGAACTTGAATACATAGCCAAATAAACTGTTCAATACGAAAGAGAGAAAAAAGAATGTTTTGAAATGACAAGAGCATTAGTGAGCTGTGGGAAAACTCTACAGAGGCCTTATATGCATGTTATTGGAGGGACCAAAGGAGAGGAGAGAGAGAGATACAAGAGGGATGAAAAAATAATGGCCAAAATTTTTAAGTTGGGTGAAAACTACTAACCTACAGATACAAGAAGCTCAACAAGAAGAAAACCACAGCAAGGCATATCATAATCACATTGCTTAAAACCAGTGGTAAAGAAAAAATCTGGAAAGCAGCCAGAGAAAATATACGTGTTATAGAGGAACAAAGATAAGGATGTCAGATTTCTCATCAGAAACATTGCAAGTGAAGAGACACTGGAACGTATTTAAAGTACTGATAGAAAAAAACCTGTTAACCTAGGATGCTATACCTAGAAAAAAAAAATCATTCAAAAAATAAAGGGAAAATAAAGATGTTTTCAGATATATAAAAATGGAAATAACTTTTCACCATCAGAGCATACTACAAGAAATGTTAAAGAAAACCCTTTAGGCAGAAAGAAAATGGTATCAGATAGAACTATACAGCTCCACACAAAGAATTAAAGAGCACTGGAAATGGTAACTGCATGAGTAAATACATAAGATTTTTTTTCTTGCTATTTAGTTTTCCTTTAAGGTTTTAATAATTAACTAAACAAAAACAATAACAGTGTATTGTAGGGTTTATAACATGCATAAGTAAAATATATGACAACAATAGCATAAAAGCCCGGAAGTGAGAAATAGAAGTATGATATTGTAAGATTCTTTTGTTACATGTGAAGTGGTCTAATATCACTTGAAGGTAGACTGTAATAAGTTGAAGAACTATACTATAAACCATAAAGCAATCAATAGAATAACAAAACAGTTATAGCCAATAAGCCAACAAAGAAGATAAAATAGAATCATAAAAAATATGCAACCCAAAAGAAAGCAGAAAAAGAGAGGAAAAGGAACAAATAACTGGTCCAACAAATAGAAAAATCTAAAGATGACAGACTTTAATCATATTAATAATCACATTAAATGTAAATTATCTAAACATGCCAGTTAAAAGGCAAAGATTGTCAGATTGGATAAAAAGCAAGGCCCAACTACATGCAGTCAATAAGAAATACACCACATACAAAGACACAAAAACATTGAGAGTAAAACAATGGAAAAAGATGGTGGCAGAAGTCAAAAGAAAACTAATGTGGCTATATTAACATGAAATAAGATTTCAGAGCAAAGAGTATTCTCAGGGATAAAGAAGGTCAGTTTTTCATTATTAAGTAGCCAGTTAATCAGAAGGATATAATAATCTTAAATGTTTCTGGCCCAAATAATAGAGCTTCAAAATATGTGAGGCAAAAACTGACAGAACTACAGGAGAAACAAACAGATCTACAGTTATAGTCAGATTTCAGTATTCCTCTTTCAGTAATTGCTAAAACAAGTAGAACCTTAACAAGGATATAGTAAACTCAACACTGTAACCAATATTATGTATTTGACTTTTCTATAATACTCCACTAATAACGCAGGTTGAGCATCCCTAATCCAAAAATCTGAAATGTTCCAAAATCCAAAACTTTTTGCGCACAGACATAATGCTACAGGTGGAAAATTCCACACTTAAGTATTTAACACAAACTTTGTTTCATGCAGAAAATTATTAAAAATATGTATAAAATTATCTTCGGGTTATGTGTATAAGGTGTATATAAAGCAAATGAATTTCATGTTTAGGCTTAAGTCCAATCCTCAAGATATCTCATGTATATGCAGATACTCTACAATGCAAAAAAATCTGAAACCTGAAACACTTCTGGTTCCGTGCATTTCAGATAAAGGGATATTCAACCTGTAGTAGAATACACATTCTCTTTAAAGTGTACATAAAACTCTACCCAGACAGACCATATTCTAGGCTAGTGGTTAACAAACTATGGCCCTGGGGGCCAAATCTATTCTGTTTTATATAGCCTATAAGCTAAGAATGGTTTTCACATTTTGAAAGATTTCTTAAAAAAAGAAAGAAAATATGTGACAGAGACTGTCTGTTGCCCACAAAACTTAAATATTTACTATTTGGCTCTTTATGTAGAAGTTTGCCAACCCCTGTCCTAGGCCATAAAACATGTTTCAATAAATTTTAAAGGATTCAAGTCATGCAAAGTATGTTCTCTGACCGCAATGGAATTAAATTAGAAATCAATAATAGAAAGCTGTCTGGAAAATCCCAAATATTTGGAAACAAAATAACATGCTTCTAAATAACTCACTGATTAAAGAAGGAACACATGGTAAAATTAGAAAGTATTTTGAACTGAATGAAAACAAAAACAAAACATATAAAATTTTATGGCATGCTACTAAAGCAATATGTAGGGAAAAATTTATAAACAAAATGTCTATATTAGAATAAAAGGTCTCAAATCAATGACTTCAGCTTCTACTTTAAGAAACTAGAAGAGCAAATTAAACACAAAGAAGCAAAAGAAAGGAAATAATAAAGATCAAAGTAGAAATCAATGAAATGGAAAACAGAAAATCAATTGACACTATCAGTGAAACCAAAATTTGGATCTTTGAGATCAATAAAATTGATAAACCTTTAGCCAGACTGATCAGGAAAAAATGTGAGAGAGAAAGAGCACATTATCACAAATGAGAGAGATGATATAATGCAAATCCCACAGATTTTTAAAGGATAATAAGGAAATATTATCAAAAACTGTAAGCAAATAAATTCATCAACTTAGATAAAATGGTCAAATTCCTTGAAAAACATGAACTACCAAAGCTTACTCAAGAAGAAATAACCTGAATAGCTATATATCTATTTTTTAAAAACTGAATTATTAATGGTAGTTAAAAACATTACCACAAAGGAAATACTGGCAGATTCTTCCAAGTATTTAGGAAAAAAATATACCAATTGTATACAAACTCTTCCAGAAAACTGAATAAGAAGGAATATTTCCCCATTTATTCTTTTAGGCCAGCATTACCCTGATACCCAGACTACACGAAGACATTACAAGAAAAGAAAGCTACTGGCCAGTTTCCCTCATGAAACTGAAATTATTATAGATGTAATAATTCTAAACAAGATTTTAACAAATCCAACAGACTATAAGGAGGATAATATTACTGGATGAGGTTTATCCCAAGAACACCTGGTTGGTTTAACATTCAAAAATTAATTGAGCCAGGTGTGGTATAATCCCAACTCAGGAGGCTGAGGCAGGAGGATCACTTGAGCTCAGGAGTTTGAGGCTGCAGTGAGCTATAAGCGCACCACTGCACTCCAGCCTGGGTGACAGAGCAAAACCCTGCCTTTAAAAAAAAGAAGTTAGTCACAATATTAAAAAGAAAATCTGATCATCTCAACTGATGCACACACACACAAATGACAAAATCCTATATTCATTACTGATTAAAAAAAAAAAACAAACTCTTAGCAGACTAGGAATAGAATCTACAAAAACCTACAGATCACGTTATGCCTAATGGTGAAAGACTGCATGCTTTCCTCATAAGATTAGGAAAAATACAAGGCTGTCTGCTCACTTTTATTCAACATCAGAGGATCTGACCAGTGCAATCAGGGAAAAAAAAGGAAATAAAATAACATTCGGATTGGAAAAGAAGAAATACAGCTGATGATATCCATCATCCCTAGAGTTTCCCCTGCCTCTTTATAATCCCTCACTCCTCTAACCTCTCTCCCCAGGCAACCACTGGTCTGGTTTCTGTCCCTATAGGTTAGTTTGCATTTTACGTATGTTTAATCATACCGTGTGTATTCTATGTTTTATCTGAAATTGATACCATATCTTGCAATCAAAGTTCACACATAGTCATTTGATCTTTGTTCCATTCCCTCATTAGCCCATAAAGTTTCAATCAAATTCTGTATGATGATGACTTTCACATGTACATAACAGGCCTGATAGCCTATCTAGAAAGTTTGTCTTCTCCTAATGTCCCACCTAGATCTGACATTAAGTTCATTTTTTTTTCTTCAAATAATTCTTCCAGATTTCTTAGCTATTACTGGTGACAAAACAAGTTTTTGGACCTTTAAGCTGACAATCTTAGGTTCATTTTCTTATTTTATTTTTCCTTTAGATAAATGATTGCTAAACTTGCTACTTCTTATAGTTACTTCTTTATAATGTACTTCAGATATGTCCCTTTTCATTTTAAAACTCCCCATTTAATACGAGCTCTTAAATGTCAAGCTTCTATTACATAGCCGTTTGATATTCTCCCTAGTCCCCCATCCCGCCATACTCCCATCCCCACTAGGGTATATGGAACTTAAAATACTTTTCATCAAACTCTCTGTAGAGCAGTATTGCTGGGTAAATAAGAAAAACCTGATTGACTAGAAAAAACAAATTTAAGTGTAATCTCCTTTCTTTTCCGCGATACCAGAAAGGAAAGAAGAGCAGAACCTTCAGGAATTGAATCACAATGTAGACAAACACTGAATGGGAGATTTTTGTAAGGACAAAACTGATGATAATATTTGCTAGACATTGGGAAGATAAAAGGAGACCAAAGATTTGCTAGCCATTCTTTCCCTTTTTTCTCTCCACATACCTCATCTGGGAACCTTTATATATGCAGTATTTATATCATGTTACATTGGTAATTATAAAGTGACCTAGGATGCTAGGAGAGCTGACCAACAGAAAAGGGAAAGCATTCTGTTCTGACCATAGTGACATAAGGAATTCAGTTCACACCAAACATCATTCCAGCATGTCTCTCCCATTTAGTAACATCCTAGCACTTAAAGCCTCTTAACATAAGCCCAGTACTAGCTCTTTCTCTTTGTATTTCATCTCTCTCTACTATCTTGTGTTCTATGTTCCTATCAAAGTATTGTACCTGGGAGATGACTTGCTTGTTCCTGTTCTACAACAGTTTTGTTCACTGTTGTGTCTCTAGAACGGTGCCTGGCACATAGTAATCACTCAGTAAACCTTTGATGAATAAATGAACGGTTATCTTTTCTTTTTGGCAATCCAAATCTACCACTACTTAAAAAAAAAAAAATTCCATGTAAGATTTGCCTATTCCAGTAAACTTCTATCCATAATCAATCTAGTTTTTTTTTTTTTTTTTTTTTTTTTTTTTTTAAAGGAGACAGGGTCTCTCTTTGTTGCCTAGGCTGGGGTGTAGTGGTGCAATCATAGTTCACTGTACCTCAAACTCCTGGGCTCAACCAATCCTCCCACCTCATCCTCTCATAGCGCTGTAATTACAGGTGTGAGCCACCGCACCCAGCCTATCAATCTAGTTTCAAATCATTTCATTTTCCACGTCTCCTTAGCAATTATTTATACTTTGTACTTTATTAATGTACCCTTATTTATGTTACTTTTCACATACCCCCATATCTTTTCTATATATGTTATATTTTCAACTGAAAGGTAATGACTCAAGTATTATACATAGTATGTGCCACCCGACAGTGTGTCATATGCTGCAGAAAAATAGACACTCAACAGACAGGCAGGCAACTGACTGCCTTGTCTTTTAAGACATATTCTCTGGGTCAGTGTGGTCTTTAAGGGAGTTTAGATACAGAGGCTCTATTTTTTTGTTACTTTACTTCTATAGTGTGTGACTTTTAGTAAATTATCCCTTCAATCTTCAGTTTAAGATCAAACTAAGAAGAGAACAGTTTCCTAAAGAAAAACATTTTAAAGTTACAGAAGCATCTATAGGTTGGTAACATTTCTCCAGAAATATTTAAAGTAGTATCAAAGTTCTGGAGTGGTCAGTCTGAATCTTGGTATTTCCAAGGAAATTTCTATGGGTGGAATTTATAGAAATTAATTTACTATTAGAAGATCCCTGTTTTCTTCTTCACAGAAGAAGCAGAGATAATGTCCTGGATTTTGCAGTACTTAGTTGTCTCATGAAAGAATTAATGTAGTGGAACACATTCAAGGAATTGCTGAGGTATTAGAATAAGACTGTACAAAGTGTAACTGTTTTCTGTAGTAGATTTTCAAATAGTTAAATTAAGAGTCACTCACTCTCTGGCCTCTTTATCCATCCGTACTCTCTTCTGGCAACAATAAATTTGGGCAACCTGTACAAAAAAGCATTCCTAATGATGCCAAATTAACAGCAGTTTCTTGGTCTTTTCCTTTCCCTCCTCCATGGAAGTGTACAATATTAGGTTGTTTCAGAGGTTTCCCTCATGCCCTGAAGTGTTAAGTTGCCAAAGAAAACTTATCAGGTAATATTACTATTTGCCTTCATGCAGTCATTTTAAGTACACATAAAATCACACATTAACATGAAAATATAGAGGGAAGAAAAACATAAAACCATAGAATTGAGTTTTAGTTTTACTGACATTTATATAGCATACTTCCTGTTTATGATTTCAGAAGTGCAACCATGCAGTGCTTCTATTAAAAACTGAATAATGGAGAAGAGTTTGAAGATTATGAAAACTTACCCAAAGGAAACAAATACATTCAACTTACTGCTGTCTTCATTTGTGGAACTGCTATCTTTGTTACATAAAATGTTGAATATTTTTCAAATATCATTTACTAATAGGGTAGCCCCTAAAACAAGCAAGAAAATGTAAGTCTGAGTTCTCAATTTGACTAGTTAATGGGATAAGAAAAACAAGCCAAACTCCATCTATTATATATATATATATACACACACACATATATGTGTAAAGGTAATGCTTATAAAAATTTGCAGTTTTCCTCATTTTGAGATTTCAGTTGCTAGTTGACTGTTGATTGGTATGCATTAATCAACAATTCTATGTAAAGGAGGGAAGGGGCAGAGATGAATGCAATTCTTAAAGTCCCTTTCTTTCACTTTTATTTTATCTGAAGCATAATTGTGTGAGTTATTTTATTTTTCAGTAACCACTTAAGAATTTGTGGGTGGGGTGGAGGAGCACCCAAGTGAGCAGTGACTGCTAGCTAGACATCAAAATCCACGTTTTCAAAAAAAAAAAAACCAAAACCAAAATCCATGTTCTCATGCCTTCTTGACCATACAGAGAACTTCATTTCCTATCCTCCCTTACAAGTAGGTGTGGGCATGTGACTAAACTCTAGCAATGAAATGAGAATGGAAGTGATATTCACTACTTTTAGCCCCCTCCCCTAAAAAACTCCAACAGACTGAAATAGAGCAGACCCCTCCAAGGAAACCTTGGAAGTTAGGTACTAAAAGCTTAGGAACAAAAAGACCTTGGAAACTAGGTGTTGAACTACTTGTTTACTTTAGCAAAAACCAAATTTGAGCCAGTCTACATTTTGAGGTTGATCTATTATGGCAATTAGCCTACCCTAATTAATATGTAAAATATAGATGCAATGTCCCTATGATACACAACTCAAGTGGGCACCAATTGCATTATAGTGTATGCAAATGGATTTCCTCGAGCACAATTGAGTGGCTACAGGTATGCATACATATGGATATATGTAAATGTTCCTCCCAGGAGTAGTGCAATGCTGTGGTTCTGCCAGACTAACTCCAACTTCTCTCATGGGTTTTATTGCAGATGAGCATCAATTTGTATAAAGGCACTGCCCTTTGTGTGTGTGGTAATAGAGAAAGGTAGAATGGATCATCCAACACAAATCTTAAGGGGAAATCGTATACTAGGATCCAAATCAGATCTCTTGGATTTGTTGAACAGTGATGGCTAAATATTCTTCCTGTAACCTATTACCCACTGGCATGCATGACTAGGCCATAATAGAGTGTTAGGAGCCCCCTTTCTCTCTCCCAAAACAAAACAAAACAAAACAAAAGCTTACTGTGCTGAGTAATAAAGATATTTTACTAAACATATCTGGGCTTCACTTTCTTCAGTGATAAAATGAGAATTGGATTATATGACCTCAAAAGTTTCCTTTCTTCACTAAAATTCTACCATCTATGACCACAATGTCCAGAGGTACTTGTAGAAATAATTCTTAACATGAGTGTTCCTTCAGATTCCAAATAGGGTTTATACAGGTGCTTAACAGTAAATTGAAGTTTTAAAAAATACATTTTTAACTCTCACTAATTCACAAGCAGTCACAAGAGGTAATACTCTTCTCACAAACAAAAGCTATTAAATTGAAAAGATTTTTAACTCACTGAAGATTTTTTTTCGAGTAATTTTAGAGCAGTGTGTCACCTCTCTGATTTCTATACTTAGTTGGTAGAGAAGTATCAAAGCTAATACAGAATGTGATAGCTATTGAAATAATATATAAGTAAAAAACCAGAGAGAAGATTGTGTAGTTTTTCACTGAATTTACCAGTTAAAACCTTAAATTTTACTTTTCCTAACTGTATACTTACACTCTAATGTTTCAATGTAGTAACAACTCATAGCAAGTTCAGGATCATGGCAAAATCACCTAAGTCATAGTTAACACAGTCTCTCCCTATATATAGATATGTAGTGCTAAATCACATTTTTGGTATAGCTAACAGAAATTATTCTTTGCCTGTTTGTCTGCTGGTGGGGTTTTAATACGGATTTCAACTTTGGTTAGCTAAAATATATATTACTCAGACTTTATGCAGGCATGGAATTGGCTTTAATTCACATTCTTTTGCTGCAGGAGAGCTGCAGAAATATGGATCTCACTCAGGGATGATACTGTTTTAGAGAGGAGAAAGGACAGGTTCTACAACATTGTCTAGAGTAGAGTTTCTATGTTGAGAGGAAGCCATATATAGGCTGGAGTAGATGAGAAGGAGGAATTACAACAACTTTTTTTTTTTTCCACAAAAGGAATAAGACAGAAGAAAGAGCCAACAATAGAATTTGACTACTAGTATACGACAAGTATAGATTTTAAAATATCTTCATATAATTGCAGAAATTGGGGAACAATCTAAATGTTTAGAATGAGGAGATGGATAAATTTTGGTATATCCATATGTTGGAATGCTATGCAGATCTTAAAAACAAGTTTTCAAAAATATTTGGTAACATGGGAAAATGATCATTATAAACTACTCAGTGACAAAAATAGGATATAAAGATATATATACTATTTTGTGTCTATGTATTTTACATGTAGAAAGAGAACATATGAGTGTTAACACTGGTTTTTCTCAGGCTAGTGGGATTCCAGGTGACAATAACTTTTCTGTGGTTTACAACATTTCTCTAGTTAACACATTCTGTTTACAATTTTAAAACATTACTTTGAAAGAAAATAGTGTCCATACATATAAATGTGGGTATATAAAATCTGTATACGTACATATGTTATTTCTGTATATCAAAACCAGACTAAAAATATTGAGTTTGGCAGTTTTCATAATGGCACCGTAACAGAATACCTTCTTTGACCCTCACTTTTTATTGAGGTCTAAATTTAAATACTAATCTCAATTTTCAAAGGTAGTCCACATAAATTTTTCTCCTTACGTCTATTTTCAATGTAAAAGTATACACAGAATTAAAAGAGAAATTTATTTTTTTACAGCAAAATTTTTTACCGAAGAAGCTTAAAAATGTTGACCTCTTAGGCCATTTCTAGGAATTTATCCCAATTTAGGAAAACAGATTTATGCATTAAAAAGCTCATAGCAACATTCTAAGAAAGTAAGGAAAATAAATAACCACTTAGGGAAATGGTACTTCATACGAGGAACATTATGCAGCCATTGAAAATGTTTTCAAAGAGTTTAACTTGAACCATTTATGATATATTGTTATGTAAAAAGGCAATGTACACAAGCAAACAGTTTAAACTTTATCAGCCTAAATATTAATAACTGCATGGAAATATGTGAACTGTCAATAGTCAGTTGCCTCTAAATAAAGGAATTATTTGTTATTTTTTCTTGCTGTTCTTTTCAAAGTATTTTTTTCTTTATTTTTATTTTAACATATTTTCAACATTTTCTTGACTTACTATGTACTACTTTTATAATCAGATATGTGTTTATGTCCCAATGATATGTTTTTAGTATCATCACCTGAGTATAAATGTGTATCTATATACATTTATATGTGTACATTGTTGACCAAGAGAAAAGTTTGATATTATTTAAATCCAAAAACACATACTTAACCAATAACTTGTAAAATTATAATGGTTTAATATAATTTGCTAAGTATTTTGACACAGCAGGCTTTCAGTATGTTAGCTGATGATGGAGATGGTTAAAGGGATATCTGAATCAGTTTACTAAGTTCCTTGAGTCTGTCAGTTAGCAACTCTCCCACCAAGAGTTTAATGATACATTATTATGGTATCAAAAGTTGTCTCCCTAGTTCATGTGGTACACTTCTGAAAACTATTTTCAAGAACAGTCTCTTAAATGCTAATTTTGACAAATACAAAAGAGAAAAATTTGTTCTTACCTTGTTTAGTTTGGCCAGCTATGAGCTTCAGGTAAGATTCTGTGATCTGACATCACCAGTAAAAAAGGTTTCTTGTGGAAGTAACTGGTAATTTACCTTGTAGAGTTGTTAGAAGTTTCAGAGATCGTGTATGTAAAGTGCCTAACATAGTACTTGGCTTTTAGGCATTTATTAAATGGTGGCTATTATAAAAATATATACTACTGCTATGACTCCTATCTGTTATATTTCTATACATAGAGTGATCTGAAAAAATATGAAGTATAGTCCACTTAAAAACATTATTCTAGACTTCCAGATAAAAATGGGAGTGAAAGAAGACCACAGAATCCCCTCAGATACTTTACAAAATGGGAAAAACAAACAACAGTAAAAAATCCTTTAAAAACATTACTAGAAACGGCCAGAAAAAGAAAATGTTCACAACCTAAGGCAACAGAGGCCAAAATGGTACTATTATTTCAAAATAAATTTAGGACTGCAAGACACAAAATAGACATAGCTGGGAATCAAATTCTCACCAAGAGGACTGGCAATCCCAGAACATTCCCCTACTCAATTCATTCTTCTCTTCTCCAAAATGATTACATCTCATCTCTTCTCTCCTAAATCTCCCACATCTCTCTGCTCCTCACTTCAAACTCTGGTTTCATTGATAAATAGAAGTTGTCGGCCGGGCGCGGTGGCTCACGCCTGTAATCCTAGCACTCTGGGAGGCCGAGGTGGGCGGATCGTTTGAGCTCAGGAGTTCGAGACCAGCCTGAGCAAGAGCGAGACCCCATCTCTACTAAAAATAGAAAGAAATTACATGGACAGCTAAAAATATATATAGAAAAAATTAGCCGGGCATGGTGGCGCATGCCTGTAGTCCCAGCTACTCGGGAGGCTGAGACAGGAGGATCGCTTGAGCTCAGGAGTTTGAGGTTGCTGTGAGCTAGGCTGACGCCACGGCACTCACTCTAGCCTGGGCAACAGAGTGAGACTCTGTCTCAAAAAAAAAAAAAAAAAGAAGTTGTCACAAGAGGAATTCTTCCCACATCAGATCTACCAACCTGCCTTCATCTGTACTCATACATACTCTTTTGTCCTGTTATAAAGGATCAGCTATCCTTGCTCTTATCTAAGACAAGCCTCTCTACTTGTGCCCTAGATCCCGTCTTTTCTTGCATAATCAAAGATTTTTGTTCCCGTAATTATTCCCTCCTTTTCCTGCATCCTCAATTTTTCCCTCTTCATCAGCCTAGACTCCATATTCCCCTCTGCTTACAAGGGGAATAGGAGCCCCTTTATACCAAAGCTCTTCAAAGACTGTCTAAACTTGCAGTCTCCACTTCCTTACCTTATGTTATTCTTGAATCCATTCCAATTAAGAATATCATCACCCTGCCACCTAAACTGCTCCTGAGATCACCAACTACCTTCTTGCCAGAACATTTTCCTCTTCCCAAATGTTTGAGAAGCCCCAGGCATATTCCTTGCCCTTACCATCAACATTCATTTTCTCTGAGGTTATTTCTTCCATTCTCTTGGTGTTAAATATTGCCTACGATTTTAGGACTCCTAAAATTTGTATTCCATCCCTGGTACCTCTGTTGAGCTCTGGACTCATGTCCAGCAACTTCACTTGGATGTCTAACAAGGACCTCAGAGTTAGCACATTTAAAACAAATCTCTTAATTTTCTTCTCCCCCACAATTTACTTCTCCCTGAGTCTTCCCCCATGTCAATAAATGGCATAATCTTAATCTAGTTGCTAAGGGCAAAAACCTAGAAATCATCCTTAATTCCTCTTTGTCCCAGTTATTAAGCTGTTATCTCTCAGCAATAAACCTCAGCTTTGTGATGCTGGGACTGGGACTCCGCCAACTGTATTTCTACTGCCAGCTGAATTCCTGCTATGTTCCATCAAAAAGAGATGTTAGGGGAAAGACTAAAAGTCAAGAAGAGCAGAAAAGAACTTGCTCCTTCTTGTTGGCCTTCTGTACCTGTCCGTGTTGCCCCAGTTATGGATGTTCATCTTGACAGTGATAGGTCCAAATTGCAACTATTTTCCCTTCTCCTATAACCAGTCCCAACATACCCTCTCAGGGTACCAGCAACAAATGGGCAGCACCTCCTCCTCTGAGTTCAGGTTCCAGCTCTGCCAAGTCTCTCCTCCTAGCTTCTGATGTTTTAATAACTTTGGGTATTCTTCCATGTTTACCCAGTACCAGGAATAGTAGCTGCTTCCTGAAGTTACTCTGTTATCAATCTCATACTCAATGATTGCTCTTGAAATACTCAGCAGCAGCCAGAGTGAGTCCTCTAAAGCATAAACTATCTGCCTGCTCCTCATCACACTTAGAACAAAATTCAAACTCTTCACCAGGGCCTACAAGTCCTTTTGTGATCTGGCCTATCCTTTCTTTAGTCTTACCTCACACCCCTTTCCTGTTACTCATCTGGCTCTAATCATTCTATCTTGAACATACTGCTTTGCAACCTCAGAGCCTTTGTACACACTCTTCTTTCTATCTGGATTGCCCAGGTCTTTGCCTAGCTTATTGCTGTACTTCACTCAGATCTCTTCTCAAATGTCCTCTTAGAGAGGCCTGCTCTAACCACTCAATCTAAAACACACAATCTCTCCCTCTTTCCTCCCTCCTCCAATTCCTTACCTGAGTTTCTTATTTTTATTACTACTTGACATTATGTTTTCAGTTTAATTCTCCCTCTCTCATTCCTAAACTAAAATGTAAGCTTCATAAAGGCAGGGATGTGATCATATTTACGACTGGTAAATACTACGACCTAGCATATGTAGTAAGTGCTCAATAAAATCTAGATAACAAAGGAATTGAATAAATTTCAGAAATTAATAAATTACAGTGAATGCAGAAGAAAAGTAGAGCAGAGTAATTGCAAAGATGATAATATGGAAGTGAGAAAGAGATGACATAGTATAGGCTGATTCATCTCCATAAGTATGTAATGCAACAAATGTATCAGAAAAAGCACTTAAAGATGTAATAGAATTTTCACAAAATAATGAACTGAATCTGCAGAATAAAATGTTCAAAAAATGTGGACATAAAATATTCAGTACTGAGGCATATCCTGGTTAAGCTATTGACCATAAAGAATGAAGGGGCTGCTTGCAGTGGCTCAATCCCAGCGCGTTGGGAGGCTGAGGCAGGAGGATCACTTGAGCCCCAGTTTGAGGTCACAGTGAGCTATGATTGTGCGAGTGGACTCCAGCCTGGGGACAGAGCAAGACCCTGTCTCTCAAAAAAAAAGAATCAAGGAAAAAGTTTTCAAACTTCTAGGCAGAAAACTAAATCACTTACAAAAGGGAGGAAATCATGCTGGCCTTACATTTTCTCTAAGCAATATTCAAAGCCAGAAAACAAAGGAAAAATATCTGCACAATTTTAAGGCAAAGCCAACATAATACAAAACTATTATATCTAAATAAGTGCCATTCAAGAATTAACCAAAAAAAAAAAAAAGGGAAATATAGCATCTGTGAATCCATGTAGGAAAAAAAAAACCCAACTTCTTAGTGAAGAGCGGATGACTAAGTGACGAATCAAAATTAGTAAGTAGGATATGGAGAACCAAGGCATGAGGTGAGCACTGCATTTTAAATACAGATCAAGACCAAATAACCAAAGAAATGGAGGTTACAAAACAGAAATAAACATTAAAACTTGACTTTGTAAAAATAATAACATAACCAATAAAAATATATTTTTTCATAGCAGAAAGTCTGTTGGCATTTCTGAATTTAAAACATATAGATAAAAAAGTCTCCAAAGTCTTAATTTTTTAAACCTGGGGTATTTTAGGAACTAAGCTATCTTGTGGCAAAGAAACGTTTTCCTAAAAGTTTAGCAATTCCTTCAGTTTCTCTTACTGCTACCAAATTCAAATAATTCTATTTTATTTATTTATTTATTTATTTTGAGACAGGATCTTGTTCTGTTTCCCAGGCTAGAATGCAGTCACTGCAAACTCAAACTCTTGGGCTGAAGTAATCCTCCCGCCTCAGTCTCCGGAGTAGCTGGCACTACAGGTGCACACCACCACACCTGGCTAATTTTTCTATTTTTTGTAGAGACAGGGTCTCACTCTTGCTCAGGCTGGTCTCAAACTCCTGGCCTCAAGTGACCATCCTGCATTAGCCTCCCAAAGTGCTAGGATTACAGGCGTAAGCCACTGCGCATGGCCTCAAATAATTTTAAATTCAATACTTTTCTTTAAAAGTAATATGATGTTCTCATCTTAAATAAGATTATCTTAGTTGTATAAATGCATTGAAATATGCCTAAAAGTATATTCATTTAATATTGAAAGTACAATCTGGGATCTGCGATTTTAAAACTTTCCTTTAACTTCCTATATTGTTTGAATTATTTATAAATGAGTATGTATTATTTTTATAAAACCAATAAAGACATTATCCAAAAAATATTATACACAACAATGTGAATATACTTAACACTATTGAACTGTACACTTTTCATGGTAAATTTTATGTTATGTGTTTTTGATATAATTAAAAATAAAAAAATTTAAAATACTATTATAAAACTTACAAAATAGATCCAGCCACGTATAATACCTTTACAGACGGATTTACAGATGACTCTACAATCAACTTTCCCACCAAAATTTAAACCCTCAAATTATATCCTTCACATAATACTCTGTACTTGTCTATACATTATCTAATTTAATTTTAGTAAGCACATTATTCACTGGCAGATACTATAATTATGCAAAAGGAAAAGTTACTTATGAAAAGTAAAAGTAACTAATGTTACTTTATTAAATATCCTTGTGCTGTGAGGTTTTAAATATATGATGATTTAAATATTTGGAAGGAAATCTTTTAATTTTATTGATTTTTTTTGTTGTTAAAATAACGTGTTCATTTTAGAAGATACAAGAAGGTTAAAAACGACCACATAAAACATGACCTATATAAAAATGACCATATAAAACATTTTGGAGTATTTCTTAAATTTCTTTGCACCCTTTTCCTATGCATATAAATACACACATTTTTAAATAAATGAGGAGAAATAGTTTTATAACCTAAAAATTTTGTGTACATTAAATATTAGTATTTCTCTGTGGTATTAAAATTTTTAATGGTTGCATAATATTCTGTTAGATTGATACACCATGGTGTATTTGCTCACTTCCCTATTGTTAAATATTCAGTTTCCTCTGTAGATACTCTAGTGAACATACATAAATCTTTATCTTCATATCTAGTTATTTCCTTTGGACTGGTTCCTGTTAGTGGAACTATTGTTTCAAAAATTTTGACATTTTTAAGACTCCAGAAAGGTAATACAGTGATAGATAAGACTGTAAGTTTTACTGCATTCTTAGTAACACTGGTTATTACCACTTATTTTCAATCTCTGTCAATCTGATGAGGGGGCTCTCTTTCTTTAATTCTTTCTTTAATCTTTAATCTCTTTCTTTAATTTCATAAAGTTGAGTTTTTGGTCATATATTCATATTAATAACTTTACTACCTCAAGAACCTATAATTCTTTGCCTTGTCCATGATTCTTAACATGGGGCCTTGCTCAGATGTTGAAGAAATATATTTTTGGCAGTATTTCTTTAAAAATAAATTGAATTTGGACATACAACACACAGAAAGGTGAAGAAAACTAACATAAAGAAGGATCCAAATTATTTTACTTAATAAAAAGATTATATTTAGTTCTTAATGGATTAGTTGACAAAGCACTATTACCATTAGCTAGCAATATCATATTTTCTTTATTGAATTTATTTCACAAGCTACCAGTTTCAGTACAGTACTTTCCAAAATGCTACTAAATGCTTAGTTTATAAGTTCATAAAAACCACTCACTAGATAATTACTTCAAATAATTTCCTTTATCCTTCCTTCATTTGATATGTGTAGAGACAGACTGGCCTACTTCCAATTTACTTCCATGTTATTATTTTGAAGTCATTCTATAGATAGGGTAGCATTCTGGCATACAGAAAAATAGCATCTGTAAAACTATATGGCATGGTTTGGTTGAGGCTGTTCCTCCTTCAGAGCTGCATTAGGTAATCTAAAAGTGTTTACTTTCGCTCCTTTGGGCTGCCTCCATGGTAGCTATGAAGTCACAGAGAAGTAAGAACAGTTTGGGGCCTGATAACAAAGTCTATTAGTTTAGGCCGGGCGCGGTGGCTCACCCCTGTAATCCTAGCACTCTGGGAGGCCGAGGCGGGTGGATTGCTCAAGGTCAGGAGTTCGAGACCAGCCTGAGCGAGACCCCGTCTCTACTAAAAATAGAAAGACATTATATGGACACCTAAAAATCTATATAGAAAAAATTAGCCGGGCATAGTGGCGCATGCCTGTAGTCCCAGCTACTCGGGAGGCTGAGGCAGTAGGATCGCTTAAGCCCAGGAGTTTGAGGTTGCTGTGAGCTAAGCTGACGCCACGGCACTCACTCTAGCCTGGGCAACAAAGTGAGACTCTGTCTCAACAAAAAAAAACAAAAACAAAAACAAAAACAAAAACAAAAAAAAAAAAACAAAGTCTATTAGTTTAACCTGAATGCTGTGTCAATTTTTTTTTTATCATTGCTGTGTAAGAAACATTAAAAATAAAGGTATGCTTTCTTCATTTTATTAAAAGAAGCATGCTACTTCAAATATCATTAATAAATGAAAAAAAGGGTTCATAAATGTATTTGCTCATTATTTGGATGTACTTATTTTAAAACCTGTATCCTGTATTAGGAATTTATAATGTGGTTTTAACTCAAATAATTATGTAAAATTACCAAAATGAGGTATTAGCCAGCCTTTAGAGAATATGAATTATTAAAATGGCCTAAGCACTACTACTCAGTCATCAAGGAAGCACATTTAGTCTTTTTGAGAGAACATCAAAGATATATAAATTAATATTAGCTTAGGGAGAATTTAAATAGATACTAGGTTATAAGACAAGATTATTTAACCTTGATTACTCAAAGAAAAGTAGTATTTTCAATTCCTTAGAGGGATAGCTCTTGAGCCCTTTCACCAACCAAATAACTGTGTGCTGATCTGAAGGAAAAATAATGCAGTATGCATTGTAAAAGTGGGAGAGGTATCATTTAATTTTTGTATTGTAATAATCAAGTGTTATATCACCTTCAAACAAAACATGCATGCAAATTCTTATAAAATACCTAAAATCTCAAATGTTCCTTTAGAATTACTGAATTTGATGAATCAATAAGCCTAGATAAAGTGAGTATCCTAACATCTAAAAGCATATAGTCCTTTTTAAAGAAATGTCCTTTTGTTTTAATTAGTATTATAAAATTACTTATTATAATAATCTTGATAGCATTTTGCTCTTTAAGTTTGAAAAGTAAGGACTTTATGCTGAATTGCCGGTGACCTAGGGAGGTTCAAAGTCAGGACAATTCAAGAAGAGAAAAGAGAAAAGTTTTAGGACCTGATCATCCCCCTACAGGTAGAGGCACTGTGGAGATACCACCTAGCTTGGGAGAGAGAGGTGTATGTGTACAAGAGGCCTGACCTGGAGGGAATGAGTGGATGAATGGTCACGAGACAAACTGCCTACCCAGACTGGCTCATTAGCTTTGCAGGAACATTTAAACGTTTGAGTTTTTATATTTCATTGCAATATTAAAAAGAAGATTATTTGGTTTATGTTTAAACACATTTTTATGTACAATATATTGTGTATAAATCTATTTATCTGAAATTATGTGTGGTGATTTTAAACATGCTGCAAATTTTTTGACACTTTTCCAATCCTAGAATATGTATGGCCTTAGGAATTTGCTTGAAACAAATAGAATATGATGGATATGATGCTGCATGTGTTCTAAGAGTAGGACTTTTTTTTATAAAGTGATACAGCTTCCACCTGGCTTTCAGTCTTGGGACCCATGGAACTCAGCCACCCTCCTGTGAGGAAGCCAGACCACAGAGAGAGGCCATGTGTAGGTGTTCTGGCTGATAGCCTGAACTAAGGTCCCAGCCATCAGTCGATATTAATCACTAGACAAGCAAGTGGACAAGCCTTCAGATGTCAGCCCCCAGCCTTTGAGCTGCCCCAGCTGTCACCAAGAGGATTAGAGTTGTCCCTGCTGAACCCTGTCCACATTGCATATTCATGAGCAAAGTAATGTTGTTTTTTTAAGCCACTAAATTTTGGAGTGGTGTGTTATGTACTTGAGTCCCTGCTGACAATACATTTCTAGCTTAAGTTAGCTGTAACAAGTAGGAAAGAGATGGAGGAAGCAAAAGAAAACCCTTTCCCACCACTTTTCCTTGTTTCCTTAGCCAGACTGTGATTTTAACACTTCTTAGTACTAACTGCTGGAGATTAAATGTGGTTTTGAAGTACCATAGGAACAAAAAAACCAGCATCATGTGGATCCAGGCTATCCTAACTCCTTTCCTTGAAGGCTTAGAGGCAGAGCAGGGGAAAGAGAAAGTTTGATCCCTTCCATTTCTTCTTTTTTTCCTCTAGATATCCCTACTTTCAAAAAGAAGAGAAAAGCAAGATTTAATCCTGTCCTATCTTCATTACTACTCTGAATTGAAACCTTTGTAAAGACAATTATAACTTCTTTTTCATTGAAAGAGTACACAACTTTTTCAGTCTTATAAAGGGACGAAAGTAACAACATATTTCTATTATCAAGGAAGCAGGATTTACTGGTAAGAGTTATATGCTAAGGACACCACTCTATGTTTAGTCTATGCATCACTGCTGCTCTTCCTCTTCCCCTAAATTTGGTTGTTCCCAGGGTTCCCTTCTCAGACCTTGTCTCACTTTCCTAGTCCATGTTAGCCACTGCCATGGTGTTAGCTGCCACCTACATGTTAATGACTCCAGAGAGCCAGACTACTTCCAATCCTTCTGGGATAGTTCTCTAATACTTACAATTCTACAGAGATAAAACAGTGTTCCTCCTCCTGGACCTGAGGTCCACTCCTCCTTAGTCCACACCCTAGACCAGAAACCTAGGTATCTATTCCTTGCCCTTGCCCCACACAGCCAATCAGTTTCCCCATGCCACTGACTCTTTAGTTACTCTTCCCGAATTTCTCTTCTCTCTATCCCCCACTGTCCCTAGGTACACAGCAGTGGTCCTAGCTGATTCTTACTTAGATCACACGCTGGTTTATATTCCACCTTCAAGTCTCCAGCACCCCAACCAATGTACTCTCTTCCATTATGTACACCTGACCATGTAATTGCCACTAAAAAAAAAAAAAAAAAAAATCCTTTCGTGGCTCTCCATTTCCTGTGGGTTTTAATGCCAAAGCACAATAGGGATTTACTCACCAAGCAGAGTACAGGTCTGTGGGTACATTTTTTTCTGGAGAAAAAAACCCATTGCTTTTTTTTTCTCAAAAGGGTATGAGTCCCTCAAAAGCTAAAAACTTCCCGGTCTCAGCCTAAAATCCAAATTCTTCAGTATGGTATAGGAAGCCCTGAACAACCTGGCCATCTATCCAGCTTCCTTTCTCACTCGCCTCACACCTTCCACCCAGACTTACCTAATACAGTTTTTGACTACAGACCCAGGTACATGCTGCTTTGGTTGCTCAACTTCTGATGCCCTTTCCTTTCTTCTTAACTGGCGTAACTGCTGCCATCCAAGAAATCACCTTTCTTTCTTTCAAGAAACACCTCAGGTCACACTACCTACAGAAAGCTGTGCCGGCTAAGCAAGTTGTGTGTGAACTCTTTCCTCCCTGCAGCAAGCCTCAACATTGCTCTCTTTTGCATCTACCTCCTGGATTTACAAACTGGGGTGGGAGTACGAAGAATTAAAATTTTAATAAAACCATAAAGTAAAGCCCAAACAATGACTAATAAGTATTTGTGCAGGATTTGCACAGTTGAAGAATGGCAGGCTTTTTTTTTTTTTTTTGGAGTGCTTTCTTGGGAAGGAGAAGTTGGGTGGTAAACATGTAATTTATAATCCCAGCAGATTTTTGATTCTATATAAATGCCACACACACCTTCCTATTAAAGAATATTGTATAGGAACTTTCAACAGCATTCAGTTTTATTTTACAGCTAGCCACCACATGATGTTATGTATTTAACAAATCCAGTAACTAATACACAACGCAGTTCTTGATATTTTACGATCTACTAGGAAGACTGCTAGGTCTTTCACCTGAATCACTGCTCCTGGTTCACGCACCACCACCCAAAAAAAGACAGTCGATGGATTACGGTGTGTCCCTAAAATTCTCTATCTACTCTGGAAAACGTTCCACTTTTTGAGATAAACAGTGTTCTAATTAGTCTGCTAGTGAGACCTGGTATGTCTTACAGCACAAGCTCTAACAATTTTTTTTCTTTTAAAAGTGGTCTTAATTGTTGCCTCCTAACGGAGCTCTTTGCTGTCCTTGGGCAGACGGATCCAAGCGAAGCGTATTTCCCTGCTCTTAACGCATCTACCTATAAATAGCGCTCACGGCGCTGAGTCACCAAAACCCCGAGTTTCCCCAAATAGCTCTGAACCACTGCTGGAGTCGGGTCCCTCGGAGCTGTGACTGGCTGCAACCACACACCGGCCAGGCTGGACCCTGGGCCCATACGGATGAACAGGTTCCCAACCACCCGGCGCCCCAGGGACGCAGGCGAGGCCGCCGCTTCCCCGCCTGGAGGCGAGCGCGTCGGCCCTCAAGCCCACGGACCCCGCTCTCGGGACGAAGGATCTGGCATGCTGCTGGACTTGGCCTTGATTGCTCAGGGTCTGCCCCCGCCCCCTCGCGAGCGGGGAGCTGCGGGGGGCCGGCACCAGCCTACGCCCTGCGCCGCCGGCTCACACAATGGGGGGTGTGGGGGGGCGGCCACAGCTCCCGTTCAGTTCCCTGGTCCGGGACTCCGGGCAGCTGGAGAAGCAGCCAAGAGCTGGGGCCAAAAGGAAAACGCCTCACCACCCTCTCCTCGCTTCCACACAGCGAAAGGGTGGCAGCAGCCGATACGAGGGGCTGAGGGAGCAGCAATGGGGGAGGGAGCGGAAGTGCCACCCCCTGCAGTCGGGGTGGTGACGTCACCCCTACCATCAGCCTGTAGCGGGGGCGTCTGTCCGTCACGTGACCCCAGCCCCCCCTCCCCGCCGAATCCCGCGCGCGCGCTCCCTCCTCCAGCCCCAACTCCCACCTCTCCCCCACCCCCCTCTCCCCAACTTTCGCCTCCCTGCTCCAGTGCCGCTGTCAACAGCGCCAGCTCCGCCCCCTCCCCCGCACCCTGAGTAACCGCCGTGGCGGCGCGGCGGGCGCTCACGCTCAGGTCCGGGGCTCCTGGAGGCAAGCGTGCCCCTGGTCCCACCCTGCCCCCAACTCTCGGCGCGCTGGGTGCGTGGGCACCAGAGCATTGCAAGGGGGCGCGGCGGCGTGCGGCGACAGCGCTTCTCTGCTCAATCCTCCCACAGCAGCCAGAGGACGAGGCAGAGAAGCCAGGTCTGAGCTCTGAGAGCGAGGCGGGCGCAGCGGCCTCCGAGCCCTGACACGTAGCCGCCGGGGGTCGGATCCCGGGAGGGAGAGGCAGCCGGGAGCCCGCCCTCGACCCCTGCCCCGCAGTCTGCGTCTCCGCTGTCCCTGCCGCCTCGGCAGCGCTGGCCAGTCCTGCCTGGCTTCGTCTCCGGCCGCGGCGCGGGCACCAGCCGTACGACGAGGGTCCAGGCGCGGACCGCCTCCTTGAGTACCCCCGGTCGCTCCCCACCCCCGTGGAGTGCTGGGGTTGCAGATTCGGTGGCTGTTGCTGGTGCGCCTCGTTCTATTTTTTTTTCCCTCCGTTCCCTTATCAAAGTGGAGGCTTGGGGGTAGGGAAAAGAAAACCCACAGTGTTGAAAGGGGCGGTACGAACTGACCTGTCAACGGCGGAGGAGGAAGACCCCCGGTCGGGGCGAGCTCCCGAGCCCGCGCAGGGATCGGAGCCCTGAGCTCGCAGGAGAGGCGCGGCGGCAGCTGTGCCACAGCCAGGTGTCCCCCCTCGGCGCGGCCCGCGCCGCCGGCGCCCGCCCCCTCCCCCGGCGCCGCGCTCTCCGCCCCATCGCTGGGGACCAGGGAACCCCCCAGCTTGATTTTTTTGTGCAGTTTCAGCAAAGCTCCGAGGAAGTTGGTCCTTTTGTTCCACTATTTATAGATTGCGTCAACATTGCGAAAAGGAGAAGGCGGAGCGGTGGCCCCTCCCCCACCCCTCCCCCCGCCGGCTCCTGGGAGAGAAAAGCCCCAGCACACGACCTAAGTACACAGCCCGGCAGCCTCCCGCCCTCGGCCTCCTGCTCGCCGCTACCCCTCCTCCCAGCCCTGGCCAGAACGCTGCCAACCCGGTCACGTGCCCGCCCGGGAAAACCAGCTCCCCAGGGCTCCGCGCCGCCTGCCAGGCTCCGTGGCGGCGGCGGCCTTGCCCAGCTGCGCGCCCAGCTCATGGGTTCGCGCCGCACCCAAGTCGTGGCGCACAGAGTGGGCACCCCCGCCCTCGCCACCCCGCGGGGATCCTAGGATGCGCGGCTCGTGGGAATGCCGCGGAGTGTCCCGCGCTTCCGCCCGTCCCCCCATCCCGCTCGGCGAATGCCACCGCCCTGCTTGCGGAGTGTGCGCGCATTCTGGCCTCGCCTCCGAGCCAGGGACCTGACATGTCTCTATGCCCCTCGCGCGGCCGCTCTCCCAGGCGTTGCGGTGGTAGCCCTTCTTCCCCGCGCGATTGGGGAGGGCTGAGGTGTGAGGGATGCGGGGGTGGCTCGCAGCCGCTCACGGGCAGGAAGGCGGAGCGCGGGAAGCGCGGTGCTGGCGTTCCAAGGCGCGCGGAGACGCACTCCCTCCTCCGCAGGTGCAGCGAGGCGTTGTGCAAGCTCTCGTCCCCTTCCCGTACAGCTAGGGACCGAGGAGTTTGAAGATCCTAGCCGCGGTGTGAGGAATATAATTTTTGAGGAGTTCCTGGAAGTTAGGTGAATGACAAAAACACGCGCACTTTCCTTCAAATCCTGACGACAAAATGATAGGCCCCGCCAAACCCCAAAATGAAACTGAGCTCCCTGCCGGCCTAGAGCCGCTGTTTCTGAGCTCGATGTAAACAAGGAGGGCGGTAAACACGAGAGGAAGGCCTTCCAACAAAACCAAGTGCAAGTAGCTAGTTTGAGTGTAATTTACCTTCTCAGCTTCCGGTCCTTTCCCTAAGTGATTTATTTAGATTGCAGTTTAACTTTCCAGGGTCGGAATGAAATAATTTAGCTTACCAGATCACTGGTGGAGGAAAACCGGGGCTGAGCTGGGACGAGGGCAGGAAACGCGTCGGACCTTTCCCGGCAGCTGGACAGTGTGGTAAACAGTCTGGAAGGGTTATGTTATTTTTGAAAGGGTTTGGGAAAACTATCCCTGCGCACTCACCCTCGTTCGGGCCAAATGCAGGCCATGGGGACTCTGCAGGGGTCCGCGCACCCCAAGCCGGGCTTTCTGGCTGGACACTGGGCTCGTCCAAACCTGGGAGCGTTTTTTGCACAGGGCAGACAGGGCAGCAATAAGTTTGTCTTTATTGGTAAAATCTTCCCAGGCTTCACCCCCCCCTTCTTTTTTAAGGGATAGATCTTAGGCGATGGGTTCAAGCTAGCAATGTGTGGCTCGCTATAAAGGAGGCGAGATGAAGTAAAGCGAACCTGTGCAGTGATTGCTGGGTTCCCAAAGCGAGGAGCTGATTCGACCCCGCAGCTAGCCGGACCGCGCTTTGGTCCTCTCACACCTGACGGAGCTCAGAGCCTGGTGCGGCAGCCGCCTCTCTCTCCTGCTTTTTTACCAATTTAGCGGAAGGCCCCGGCCGCCCCTCTTCCCGCTTCTATTCTGCCCTACCATCTATATTTGAAAAACACAAACCTCTTAAGAAGGCAAATTCGTTTCCGCGCCAATTTTGTTGCATCAATATCTACAAACCACTTTTCTTTGAGTGAAGAAAACAAGCCAGGGCCTTCTGGTCCTTCCCGCCCCTGCAAGTGGCAGAGATACCCAGGCCTGGGCCTCAGCCTTCGTTCCCCCATCCTAGCTTCGGGCCAACCCGCGGTGTCCCCGCTACTTTGTCAGGACACGCGCTTTTCGCCCCCACTTTGCTCTTCCTCCGTCTTCCCAGCTGCAGAGGGGAGGGAGCGAAAGCAAAACGAAAGCACCCAGGGCGCATCAGTCGCAGCAGCTTCCCTGAGCGCGGCCGTGGGAGGCCAAGGTCTGGGGTCGGAAGGCGAGGGTGGGAGCCGGAGCTTTGCAGCAGCCTGGGTGGGGGCCGTCCCTGGAGGGCGCCCGGGAGCTGCCAGAAGTTGCCCGAAGCCTCGTCGCTCCGCCTCCCCCTGGGAAGATCGGACAAGGATGATAATATACCAACCCCGCAGGGAATGTTTAGCCTGGGTGTTTAGTTGCTGGACTGATTGGCACGCGGAGGAAAAGGAGTGTGGCGCGAGGGCGAGCGTTGGCCCCGGCAGCAGATCCCCGGGAAAGGCCTGGGCGAGCAGGAGCGCGGCGAAGGCGCGCAGAGGCCTCCGGGGATTCGAGGCCCACAGAATTGTTGCTACAGCGAAGTTAGATAAGTACTCCGCCTCCTCGCAAAAGCTAGAGTTCCTTGTTATATAAACACTTCAGGAAACTCTGGTGACATCCTCTGCGCCCGCTCTCCTCCCTCCAGGGAGTCACTGCAGGGACAAAGGCGGCCCCTCGCAGATTTGGAAGAGGCGAGGCCCGCATGGGTGGCTTTACTGGCCTTAGAGTTTTCAGTTAAGGGAAGGCATCTTAACGAGGTGAAGATACCTCCCTCCCCCCCCAAAAAAACCCTCAGGCATGGCAGCCAGCCCTAGGCTGGTCAGCTAAAATGTATTCTCGCTTTCCCCTCTCCTCTTCCCAGCGAACTATTACTGGCAGATTGGCCTTTGAGCTGCTCGCTCTGTCACTCTCGTGGATTTATGAAGCCAAATGCCCGAAAAGCCCCATCTTTGAGCCGTACAAACGCTTTATTCCATTTAATAACACCTTTGCTGTAGCAATATTTGTGGGTTTTGGCAAATGTTAAAATCTGTTGATCCTAAATGAGTCGAATGTGGAAACACAGTTTTCTCTGTGTTTTCTCTGAGCAGTCTCGGGTCTGTGCACCTGACGCATGGCGCAGCGGAGGACTGTTACACCTTCAATTGCTCAGACGCGCTTTCGCATTGCGCCCTTTCGCTGTTTAAAGCAGGGAGACTTGGAATTGTGTACTTGTTTTCATTGTTTAGCCTTTTCATCGCAGAGGATTATTCATTTCACCAGCAGGTCCCCAAAGTAACCGAAATTTTAAAAGATGCGGAATAGAGTTCGCGTAGGCAAACCTTGGGAAGCAGTCTTGGTTTCCTGATGATGTTTTGCTGGTAACAGGCAATAGTCAATCCCAAACTAGCTTTGTTGGTTTTTATTCCTCCCCTCTTTACCACAACGGCAAATACCAGAAAGTAATAACTGTAAAAAGGACGGCCCACTCCACCCAAGTTTCTTTATACAATGATGAGAGGCGGGCCATAGATGAAATAGACTCGAGGCTCTTCCTTTTAGAAAAAGCCTCTAGTTCTTTTTAAAAAATACTCAGCAAAAGCTGTTTTTGACTATAAAAATGCCTGCTTTCACCATGCTCGCCTTTTGGTTTCATATGTGGCCACTTTTCTCACTTTCTTGCAAGTTTTTTCCCCCTTGTAACATATTTTTGTGAAACAGTTTCCATCAGGTTATCTTGCTAAACTGGGCATCTATAATTATGAAGTTGGTCTTTTCTCCTGTCCGCTACTTAAAAAGTACACACACGGCTATGAAAGCCCGTGGTTGTCTTTATTCTGCACCCTACTTTTTTTTTCTTTTCCGCATTCATAAACGATGCTTTGCCTGGGCTAGGTTCAGACTTCAGTGCCTAAAACGTTACCCGCCTGGGCAGTCCCGGAGGGCCATCGAAAGCCCCAGCCTTGCTCACGCTACTGGAACCTGCACCAGAAACCTCGATTTGGAGTCCAGTTTGGAAACAAATCTGTGCCTTTCGCGGTGAAATGGGAACTTGCCCAAGCGATGCATCTGGCTTTAGATTTTATGGGGAATATGATCTGGAAAAGGGAACGCCTGTTTCAGCCGGGGCAACACGCCCCGCGCAGGTCCCCTGGGGCTCCGTCCTCCAAACAGCACGCGGGATCTCGACCCTCAAGGCCTCAGCCGACCTCTGGGCTCCAGGCTTGGGGTTAACCCCACACCGGCGCGCTCCCTTCTCGGCCCCGTCTGGGGTCGCACGCAGCGGCTGCGGAAGCTTTTCGACCAGAGGAGAAAGTTTGAGGCTGCAGATCAGATGTCCTTAAAGGGGCTGGGGAAAGGGAGAGGCTCTTTGCAGTCACAGCCAAGAAACTCGAACACCGTGCGCTCGCCTCGAGGCAAAGGGAACTATCCTGGGGGAGCACAAGTGTTCCCGAGACTTTGCCAAAGTTTCCAGAGTCCGGAGGTAGCATGCCTCCCACCCCCGCCCGCCTCCGGGTAATTTCATAATCCCCTCCAGGCTGCCTTAGGCGAGGACCCGGGCGGGGGGCGGGGGGCGGGAGAGTGGTGGGGAAGATAGACCTTTTCTGTTTCCCGCTCATTCTACAGCGGGAGCCTCAAAGGGGTTAAAATGGCGCGGTGGGGTGGGCGTGAGGAGTAGTGCCAGTGCTCGGCCCCGATGGGCGGGAGAAGCGGGGTGGGGGTGTGGGATCCCGGAAAGGGCCGTGAAAGCGGGGAGCAGGGGAGGTGTGAGGCAGAGTTTCTGCTATTGCAGGCTGTTCCAAGTAAGACGCTGGCGGGAATGGGGATGGGGCCGGCTGCAGGGGAGCCTAACAGTGGTTATTGCACGTCTCGCCGCCCCCGCCGCCCCCCCCGCCCCCGACAGGGTTATGTCAGGAGAGCGCCCTGGCACCGAGCTCTGGCCCGCGTAGAAGATACTCCCCTTTGGGCTCTCTCCGCTAGCGGGGCTGGGCGGGCGCGGAGGAGCGGGCGGTGCGCGGCGCAGAGCTCTGGGCGCTGAGGTCGGCAAGTCGCCTTCGGAACGGGCGGCGGCGCTTCTCCAGACGACGTGGAAAAAAATCATACAAAATAGCACCCCTCAGCCAGCAGCCCTTTAGCACTGGTAAAGTAGATAGAAAGGAACTCCGGGAACGCGAGAGAAGATCAGTTTAGAATGTCCCAGATTTTCCAAGTTTGTCAAGCGACTGAGAATCCTGATAGCCGCATGGAGAGCTGCGCCCATTTCCCCTTCCAGGACAAAACTGAAGGCGAGCTCCTTCAAAGGTTGAAGTCCGGCCACGCGTGGAACCCGAGCAGTCCCCGCCATCGGATTTCGGGCTCGCCTCTCCCAGGACCGCGGGGAGCATCCTTTCTGAGTAGCCCTGGGCGTAGCGCGCGACTCCAGGCTCGCTCCGCGCTGGGCCCCGCTGCGGCCCGGGCGTTACAGCAGGAAACGCTTGGTCCGGTTTTCGGTCGGTCTCCCAGTCAAAACATTTGGCTGAATCTCGAAATAACTTTTTTGATAGTCCGGAAAAGAAACACGACAAAAGAGCCTCACGATCAGGCTTGCGTCAGAGAACCATTTCCCCTGGACTATAGTGAGATTGTTTTTTTCATTAGTTGCAGGAACTGAATTTTTGATGATTTACCTGCCTGCTGCAGCTCCTGGCTGTATTCTTCTCCCCTCCTTTCCCCACACCATCTGACTTTCAACTCCTTTCTCCCCCCCCCCCTTTTTTTTTTAAAGCTTAAGGTACTCGATTCCATCGTATCCACTGTTAAATATAAAACCCGATGGTCTAACCTAGCCTTTATTAATGGTCACTATAAGCCACGGTGTTTGCATAGTCCTCACAAAACGGGTCATATTTTCGGTTTCTTTGATCCACAGCGACGGGGATTTTTTTTTCTTTACATGTTCTCATTTTTGCACATCGAGTTCAGTGACGGCGCTCTCCTCCTACTTACAGGTTCCCTCTCCTCCCAACAGGTCTAGGGATTTATTTTTACAGGGACCCAAAGAGTTAGGAGAAATTCAGTATGTGTTAAGACTAACCTTCACTTTTTTTTCCCAGACAATGATTAACACCAAACGATGTAATCAGTTAAACAAAACAGACTTTAATATCATTAAACATGGATCTCCCCATTAACCTTGGCAAGTTATATCACTTTGAAGAAGGAAGTAATAAAAACAAAATTCTTGCAAATTAAGTAAAATTATGGAAGCTGTCCATTTGAGGTCTGGATGCAAACGGAGGTTTTGATCTTTTTAAAAAAAGCTCTTATTGATGGACAATTATTAATATGAAATAAAATGTGTAAATCTAGCCCTATCAGGGTGCCTGCACATAGTAGGTGTTCAATGAATATTTAGTATCATTCTCTCCCTTTTCTTCTCCCCATCCTTGGAAATTTTAGCAGGAAATAGACTTCCCAGTGGCCAGGGAAACTATACTAAAGACTTCACTTCTGGTTCTTGTAATCTCCACTCACTTAAAAAAAACCTCACAAAATGTATCCAGGGAACTTTAATAGCTTATTAAGCCAATGGAAATAGCTAAACAAAATAAAAAAGTATGGTGATTACAGACATCTAAATCCTAAACGCATTAAATTAATTCGAATTTTTCAGTGGCTTTAATAGGCAACTATTACCATTTGATTTCGTTTACTGATTTCTACAGTAAAAACGAAAATTGTGGGCTCTTGTTCACTTCTAGCCCTTCTGCTAGAGCAGCCTTCACCGCAGACTCATCTATCTCGACCTCGTATCTTTCATAGCGCAAATTTTATCTTGAATCTGTTCAGCTATCCATTTTTGAGAGAAACTTGTGCGCATTTTTTTCTTTTAAAAAATAAAATGAAAAAATGGAGAAAAACTTTGTAGCACCGACGGGTGGAGAAAACCCACCTGCTCGCTCGTACTGCCCTGGGTGCGGAGTCGCTGGAGAGAACACCCTGCTGGAGCGGCTTCACAGATCCCGCGCAGTCACCTGGTCGTGGCTTATTTTCTTTGGGACCAATTCTCGGGGAGTAAACAGACACGTAGTGAGTTTCCCTGCAACTTTACACTGCTCTTTAAATAGAGAATTCTTGTAGTTTGCTTCCACTTACAGGCTTTCCTGCCTCATACTGTTTAAAAATAAAAAGTGTTCCCCTCAGTCTTTTTGCCCTGTCTCCTACCAAATGAGGAGGCCAGCACAGCAGGTGACCTCAGTGTATGCGGCACGCACGTGTCAGCCTCTAAGAGCCCAGCTGCCCTGTCGGGTGGGTGGGAGAACAGGCGCACCTAATTAGTACGTGGCTTCCGTGGAGGTGAGTGCGTGTGCCCAGTGCGTGAATCTTGTACGCTACACCCAAGTTAAACGCGTGAGGAAAACTAGGGGTACCGATATCTTCTCTTCACACAAGCGCCCTTGGGGAATCTGTGGACAGACCGAGGGGCGCAGTCGTGGCTTCGGGACCAGGACTTCCCTCTTTTGAGATCTGTTTAGTTCGTTCTAGAAAAGTACACCATACATGAACATACACAGACATCTCCCCGTCCTCCATTCCAGTGGTCTGCAAGCCGCGGGTGCGAGTGTGAATTCTGAGTCCCGCGCTAGGTTCCGGCTTGCGCTGAGGCGAGAGCGCTGCGCGGAGGTCACATTGAGTTCAGAGCCGCGCATCCCAGTCAGAACTGAAAAAGAAAAAAAAAAAAAAAAAAAAAATATCTAAGTCCGGCCCGGAGCTGCCGTCTAGGGCTCAGTCCAGCGCCCCCTTAAAGTCCTTGTCAGTGCGCAAAAGTCCCGGATTACTGTGCTTTGCGTAAGCTGGCCGGCACGACTGAAGGGCCCGCGGAAGCATACCTTGCGTTTTGTGGGGTCCCGGCATCAGCGTGACCAAGACATATTATTTTTGCAAACAGACTTGAAGTGGGCCCTCAGCTTCCACCCCACCCCTGCGGCCCGGGAATAACTCCACGGGCTCGCTCCCATCTGGAGTAGGGGTCCGCGCTGTCGCGGCTCCCGAGACCCCTTGTGCCCCGGCCTGGCCTCGCACAGAGGGGCGCTTGGCAGTGGGGCAGAGGACGGCATCGCGGCCAGGGGCACTGAGGAGCAGCGGCCGAGCGAAGCCCACGCGGGCTCCGGCGCAGCAGCAAAGCTGGAGGCTTTTTGCGGCTCTACCCGGAGCGAGGGACGCGCAGGGAAAACTGCTTCTAGCGCAGGCAAGTCTGGCGGGGAAAGGGAATCGGGGGCGGGAGGGAACTCTCTGTTCTGGTTATGGATCTTGAGAATCTCGGCCAGTCAGCAGAAGCACTCGGGGTGAGGGTCCCAGAAGCTGTAGCTCGCTCCAAGCCCCAAAACCGTGCCTGACCCCGCACTCCCAGCCAAGGCGGCTCAGCGGCCTCTGCCTTCTGGGTGCCAGATACAGTCTGGAGCAAGGTCGCTCAGTCGGGGCCGGCCTACCCCTCAGAGAGAGCCTCTGCGGATGGCCAGATGGCGGGAAACCTCAGGCACCGGCCTAGACGCGAAGTATTCACAAGGGTAAATCCGGGCCTCAGTGGCCTCTGAGCAGGGGTTAGCTCAGACTCAGGTTTTTTCTGCGACCGAAAAGGATTACACAAGTTTTCCAAATCTGCAATCAGTGAACTCAGTGCCTTCTTAGGATCCTGTAAGTGTTTTTGCCTGTAGAAGTGAATTTAGACTTTCTTCTTCTCTTCCTCACACAGCTGGTTACACAGACAAAAGGTGGGTTACAGGCCCGGGAAGGATCTGTCCCCTGTTCGCGTATGTGCCTCTTTCTGTTCTTCACCCTCCTGGGCCTGCCAGGAGAGGTCCTGTGCTGTGCTGGGAAGGTGGACTTCCCTGCAGGAAAAATGTGAGTGGGAGGGAGAGGCCTAGCTGGCTGGCTTGGTCCCACGCGGCCTGCAGAAAGGCATGAAAGTGACCTGGAGCCAGGACATGGGCCTGTGTATGTGGCAGTGGTGGGGGTGGTCAGGAAAGCTATCTCCCAGGGAAAAAGAGGCCTGAGGAGTTTTGCTGCCTAGACTAAGAGGACAGGATGGACATACCATGTCTCAAGATGGGACAAGGCCAGAGCTCCCTGAGACCAAGCTAGGATCGGGAATCTGTATTTTCCTGGCTGAATTTCTTGTATTTTTAAACTTCTTTCCCATTTGTTTTCTGTTTATTCTTTAGATAAGTGTTTTTGAAAGTCTTGCCAAAAGGAAGTCATTGAGAGACTACTGTATGTCAGGCACAGGAATGGGGTAGTGAAACACCCAGTTCTTGTCCTCACAGCTTACAGTCCAATTTTTTTCTTAAGAGAAAAAAACGGCCGGGCGCGGTGGCTCACGCCTGTAATCCTAGCACTCTGGGAGGCCGAGGCGGGTGGATTGCTCAAGGTCAGGAGTTCGAGACCAGCCTGAGCGAGACCCCGTCTCTACTAAAAATAGAAACACATTATGTGGACACCTAAAAATCTATATAGAAAAAATTAGCCGGGCATAGTGGCGCATGCCTGTAGTCCCAGCTACTCGGGAGGCTGAGGCAGTAGGATCGCTTGAGTCCAGGAGTTTGAGGTTGCTGTGAGCTAAGCTGACGCCACGGCACTCACTCTAGCCTGGGCAACAAAGTGAGACTCTGTCTCAACAAAAAAAAAAAAAAAAAAAAAAAAAAAAAAAAGATGCTATGAAAAGGGACACCTGGGTACATCCAGGGTGAGGCAGGCATGGCTAATTGGGGCTATTTACAAGAAGTTCAATATCCCTGGAACTTAGAGGGCAGAGGGCCTCCTGGGGGAGTGCGCAGACAGCCTGGGAGATTAGCCTGGGCCTGAGAGAGGAAGGGCACTTCATCGGGGTGGGTGGGGAGGGGGGCTTCCTGGGTTGACACAAGAGGAAGGCAAGCGGCTGTGCACCTGCATTAGAGCAGGTGCCCCCAGGTTTCCGTCCTGGTGTGAAGATTTGACGGCTTTGAAGGAGCTGGTGTTTTCTTCTCAGGACCCACATCTATCCCAGGTCTACCTACGTGATTAATACTTCATACTTTAGAAAACAACACACAGGTAAAAACTAATTTCAAGAGAACTAATCTAGCATGAAATTTTGTGAGAATATTCCAGTTAAAGAATTGGTATTTGCGATTAAATCCTAAATAGTGAACAAGACACTGTCCTGTCCTCATAGTTTACCACCCAGTGGAAGATTCAGAGAAATTAATCCTAGACATTCAATATCCTTGGAACATGGAAGGCAGCAGACAGCAGTCAGCACAGGCTTTAAACTCTCAGAAAGCCCGGTCATGGGGTGGGACATTTAGCTTAAAGTAGTTTGGAGAAGTCCCATTTAGAAATCTGGGAGAACATTCATAGGAAAGAGAGGCCTTTCGTGGATTCACAGAGCCCATAACGATAAAGTATTCAAAATCCTCTCTGGTAACTTTCAAGCCTTCACAATCTTTTTGGGGCTCAGGACTATCATAAACTAATAACTGTGCTAGAGAGACAAAAGAAAGGTCTTGCAAATAACTAGACAAAAAAAGTGTAAGTTTGCTGTCACAATGATTAATTATGAAAATATTTAGACATGGCACCTTTAATTGGAGCTACCGAATCCCCTTGTAGCATTATTGATAGGGGCAGGAGGGAACAACAATTCATTCAGTGCCAGCTGTTTCATGGGTACTTCATGTATATTGTCTCTTTGATCCTTCATGACAACTCGATGAAGTAGGTATTTTTATTTTCATTTTATAGATTAGGAAACTGAGGCTCAGTGAGGTTATGTAAGGTCACTTGGGAAGTAAGAGACAGACCTATCTGACTTCAAGTCTGTCTTCTCTTCATTTTTCTCATGGAGTCCCTTCCCAACCTAGATGGTATTGATGCTAAAAAAGTAAAATTATATTGACAGAATTCACATATGAGGAATTTAAATGCTTACTAAAAAACAGATTTGGATGAATTTATAGTATCCTTGTAAATTATATTTTAGGATTACCAATATAAAAACTTAAAGAGATCAAAATAAGGAGAATACCAGGAGTGTTTTATACAAATTGAATTGACATAATATAATTAATATCATTTTACCATTGCTTATTAGAAAATTTTCAGAATAAAGAGATGCCTATCCATTGGTTTCTCTTTACTATACAGAGAAACACATGTATGTCTCGTCTTAGATGGCAATTCCCTTTTGATTTTCTAACTTGATAAAATTGATAGGTAAAAGGAAAAGGTTTTTGTTTAAAAGCAAAATACTAGAATTACGTTAATCAATCAATTAAAAAATATCTCTTGAGCATTTACGACCTGCCAGGGACTATGCTGTGTGCTGAGGATATAACATTGATCAAGACAAACTGAGCTCTTGCTACTGGGGAGAGCATATCAGGAAGGAAGGAAAACAAGGCTTGCTCAGCTCCTGCCATGTGCTACTCTCCTAGACTCATTTAATCCTTCAGACAAGCCTGTCGTCTGTCCCTGTATATCCCTGTAGAGCATACACAAAAAAGTGAACCTCAGAAAAATTAAATAGCTTGTTCAAGATCACACAGCTAGTACATGGCAGAGCTCCAATTCAAACCCAGCAATAAAGACTGAGTTCTTTTCACTCTGCTACACTACATCCTTGACTATGAAAATACTAAAAAATTGTGAGTACTTGTTAGTCATTTTATCCTTCTTTGGCCTGTTTCCTCAACTGAAACAGCTGGATAACTATTCTTACCCTGTTCACCTCATGGAGCACTCTTAAAACCCAGAAGCACTGTAAAAAAAATTTTAAAAGTGGTTTTTAATTGTTCAGCTTAATTTAATCTTACAGGAGAAAAAAACATATGAACCCTAATAACAAGTTTATTATAATAACCTATTGGTGGGGGAAAAACCCTCCTAATCCAATGGAATCAGATTTTGATAAATTGTTATTGTTCCCCTTTGTTTTATTAATTTAACACTAAACATTTATTGGACAGAGCCTGTGTATACAGAGATTAGGGCAAGTTCCTTATCCATAAAGGAGCTCCAAGTCTAGTGGGTGAAAGAGACATATAAATAGGTAAACTATAAAAATGTGCTGTAACAGATGCCTAAGGTCTCTTCAGATCTAATGGTATTCAGAGCTGCTTTTGCCCAGGCTAGAAGTTTTGTCTCCTAACAGTGTTTCTCAGTCTTGGAAGGCAGTGGATGGGCAGCTTGTTAAAAACACATTCCTGTAGAGTCAGATTTTCTGGGGGTGAGGCCTGGACTCTCCATTTTAAAGAAGTTCCCCAGTAGTTCTTATGAAGCCTGCCTATACCAGCATTTGGGAAAAAGAGTTAAACCATTTGATTAGAGTCAGGTGGCCTAAAGAAAAACAGCTTTGGTGCCCCTGACAATGATGATAAGAATATGGGTATACTTTACCAGCAGAAATTACAGATCCAAACACACTTAGGGGATTCCGTGTGCCATGGGTGGGAAAGGTTGATGGAAAATCTTCAGAGTGGATATGTGTGCCGTAAATTATAACACATTACATTGAGAAGGGCATTTTGGCTAATAGTTTTACCCATGAATTCATTTAAAACTGTTGGTGAATGCCATTCATGTCTGGGGCATTTAGTTGATCCACTAAGAGAACAGCAGAGAGCTCTAAAATTTTTTTTAAGCCAAGGAATATTTTATTCAAATGAAACTTTAACAAAAATCCAGTATATAAAGAAGAACTGCTGTGGCTGAAGAAGAGGATGAGGAAGTGTAGGGTTTGGTGCCCTGGAAACCACCAGGACAGCTGTGCATCCAGCAGACTGTGAGGGGCTTGATGCCAAGGACTAGGCTTGCCTTATTTGTATTCCAGGCCTGGCACCAGGTAGCCACATAAGAGGTGCACAGTAAATATTTTATGACTGAATGAATAAATGAATTGCATGCCATCATTTCTGCTTCGAAATGTAATTGAAGATCTCAAAAGCTTGCTAAGGTTTTCATCAGTAAAAACCAAGGTACATAATCCACTTAATGGCTCATTTTCACTACCAAATTCTTTTGGCCACTCATGGTCCTGCTTGCCTTCTTTGAACATGAACTTATGAGGCATTTGGCTCTTATAGTCCAATTCCCTCTGGGACTGTTTACACTTTACTTAATCAGGAGAAGAGATCAGAAGAAGTCAGGAAACTTGGTGAAATCCAGGCTGCATTTGTGGGGGGTGAATGGTAAGATAGGACAAAAAGGGAGAAATAAAACAATTTCCTTATAAGAATCACACGTGTCTAATTTTAAAAATAAAATTTATTGTTCACCTGGTTATAAAAATAATATATTTCCATCGTAGAACAGAAAGTCACAAAGAAGGAAATAAAATTTACTTTTCCTGCTATCACCCAGAGATAATGCTGTTTTTGGTGTCTGTCATTCCATTCATATCTTTATAAAGTAGAATAAATATATATGTAACATATTAATATGTTTTAATTTGCTTTTATCACTAAATAATATATGTGAATATTTCCTATGTTATTAAATATTGTTCTACAAAATTATTTTTAAATTTCTGCATCACAACCTGTGGAAAAATGTACACACTTTGCTTAACAAATTTCATATTGTGGAATGTTTGAGTTATTTTCCTTTTTTCTCTTATGAGCCATACTACATTGAGTATCCCGTAGTCTTTGGGTGTGTGTCTGTGTCTGAGTATTCATGGCACGTGTACTTTTTAAGGCATTTGATAACTCATGGTCAAATTGCTCTCTGGAATGGTTGTACTGAAGTAGACTCCTGCAGACAATGTATTTGAGTTCTTGTTCTTTATACTAGAGCTTCACTTTTTATCTGCAGTGACATTGTGTCTATTTATGATTGACATTGTGTCTATTTATGATCAACATTGGTTATTTGACACTGAGCACACCACTTTCCTAACTTGGGGAAGAAAGAGAAATACTAATGGTCTATCTTTAGCTACTTTCCAGAATTTAGAATTAAAAATCTATCTCAATATTTTGCTTTTCTTAAAAAGCAGTAAAGTCAGAGAGACTGATTAGCTAGCTCAGTGGCTGCTGTTCCTCATGCCTGCCGGGCATTCTGAGTATTTCCTTCTTCATTTCCAGCCTCATCCTTGCATGTAAATGAGACGTTATTCTAGAACTTCTACAACCGTGACCACCAAATGTATGTCAATTTGCTTTGGGGATCTTTTCTAGAAGTTAAATTTATTTTTGTGGAGGCTGAAACTTGATCACATTTGCGATGAGTTACATTAGAATAAAGGTCTAGAAGGGTGGTATGTTTTTCCTACCTAAATTGCACAATAGTAAAAAGTGTGATGTGAATGGCTGTGTATATTAGCATTTACAGCTACAAGCAATATTTCTGCTAGTCCCTCTCAGTTCAATCTGGATTTGAGATTTTCTTTTCAAAACCTGACACCAAATATATATATGTGTGTGTGTGTGTGTGTGTGTGTGTTTTATTTTGGAAATTTTGAATAAGAGTCCCATATGATGTTGAGCTAATCATATGTAAATGCATACACATACACACACACACACACACACACACACACTTTACCCATTTAGGTATGCTGATTTCTTTTCTTTCTTTGCTCAGAAAACTGAGAAATTGGCAGGATCTTTAACTTGTAACTTGGCAGTATTGCAATTTATAGGCAAGTAAGGCAAGCCAAATTGGGTGAAAATTGTTTGAGTTTTTTTTTTTTTTTTCAGTTTTAGACAGTGAAAATCATGTAGCTGAGCATGGATGTTCGGCCTTTTTCTGCTTGATTTTTGAACACGTTCATTGGCACTGCCAGAGGTAGTTGAGGCTTCCTGGTGAAGGCGTGCGGTGGCCAGGGGAAGATGTGGGGATTCATGGCCATTCTCTCTATGCTGTTAATGTTAAAATGATGTTTTAATTGTTTTGAAATATTGATTGGAGAAATATGAAATGTGATATTATCTGAGCTTCATAAATCCATCTTAATCATGAATATATAAACATAGACTCAGGAATTGGGAGATACAAATCAGACGTGTTTACAGGCCTGAGCTTTCTTGGCAAGTTCCTGGAACATGCGTGGTGCCTGAGACACAGTCGGAACCAGAAAGCTCTTAGAGTGAGTTTTCTCTTTTAAATCCTGGAGGCTTTGAATTCTTCTTCACAATGAGGGAGGATTCATGAAGTAATGAAAAGCTGTTTCCTTTTTAAAACATTCGGTTTGCAGCACAAACATCTGAGAATTTATTTAAATATTCTGGTTCCCTGAATTACCCACTTCCTTAACATATATTTTACTTATTTTTCCAAGGGAGATAAATTTCCACTTCATGTTTTTTCGAGTTCAACTGTGTTAGGCTCCTCATTTTAGCATACAGGTTGCTTGGTATTTAAGGACACAGGTTAAGGATGTATCATGAAAGCTATTGAGTGGGGCAGATATTGTAAAGTGTGAGGGGCAAAGTAATTTTTGTATGTGGAACAAGTTTCATTTACATTATGGCCTAATACTTTGAAATTAAAAAAAGAAAAAAGTGGCTAAAAATAGCCACTAAAAATAATTAAGCAATAATATTTACTCAATACTTGAATTAAGCAAAACTGTCATACTCTTTCTCCTTTTTAGAACTTAATTCCTCTTTTCAGCTTCAGAAGTCATTAGACTTCCCTTTCTCCTTTCTTTCCCTTACTCTGCAGTGTCTTAAAGGGTGAGAATCTCTGTGTGTGATAGAGGGAGGTGGTGGTAGGGCAGTGGTCAGAACATTCCAGAAGCCAGGATAAGAGAAAGCAGCTTGATTTCTGCATTTGTTTATTTAGGGATGGGATGTGAGATCTGGATTGATGTGAAAATTTGGACATACTTAAATAATTCAGTATGTAATATCAGATGACGACACCATGCAGCATTTATAGCTTCCTGAATTGTCCATGTGGCTCCATCTCTTTTTCTGCTTTACTTGTTATATTTGTAGTAAGTAAAACAGATGTGGTTTTAAATGTTCAGTATTGGACTATTTTTGACTAATTAGACTATTTTATTTAATATATGTGACTCGCCAGTTTATAATAAATTAAAATCTAAGAAAAAATATGAGGTATTTTGATTGGTATGACTATACTAGATAGAATTTAATCTAGTTGATTTATTTAGTAGGCATTTTTTAATTTTTTTAAGTATAATTTTTGTTTTATTATTATTATTTTTTAATGTCAGCATATTACAGGGGTATAAATGTTTAGATTACATATATTGCCTTTGCCATTTTAGGATATCACAGTTACTACTGTGAACTTTAGTGGGTTATGAATAATGATTGTTACTATGCAGCACTGGGCATGTAAAAAGTATAGGATTGGGCTCAATAGAAATTTAGTGGTATAACCTGGTAGTTGCCTGTTTGAATATAATTCTGCTGTCATGTTGAATGCTATTCATGTGCCCTCATTTCATGAAAATAGGTTCCAATACATATTTTAAAAATTCTGGCTGTATGAACTGGCTAGTGTATTGTTTATTTTCAAAGTTAAGCAGTCGTTAATTATGATTTGTAGGTCACTTCTTTTTCCCCAGTGATTTAATGTATGCTTTCTTAAATAAATGAAAGTACTGTATGTTCTGGATTTTGCTTCCTCTACCTCAAATTTAGGAATACTGTTAAGTGAGACTATGACTTTTGACTGTAGAAAGGTATATATTTGTGTACTATTACCTGGGTTTTCTGCTTAGTGTCTCTTTCCAGTTCAGATGGAATTATCAATTATATCTAGGTCTGATAAAATAGAAACTGAGGGAGAGGGGCCTCTAGGGCCCCATGTTTTGAAACGTCATATTGCCTGACGTGAGTGAATATCATTCTTTCAGTGATACCCCGTGTCTGTCAGTCATTTGTATGCACAGTACCCAGCCAGGATGGGATACCCTGTGAAAAAAAGATAGGCATTAAACCCCTTTAAGAATGAAGATTGCTTGCAATAAGTCCTAGAAGTAGCTCATTGCTGAGATCCAGAATCACATGTTTGGCTTTGTGATACACAGAGCCAAAGCAAGGTTTTCATTAGCAAGGGTGAAAGTGCTTAATACCCTGTTGTATCAAACTTACTTGATTAATGAGAGGAATGAAGGTTATGGATGTTTGGTTGGTTTGGGGTGTGTGTGTTTGTGTGTGTGAGTGTGTGCATGAGAGATATGTTTAGTGAGAGCCAGGCAGAGTGAGAACAGTTTTGGGGGTCTGATCCCATTAAGAATAACCCCAGGGTTCTTATCTGACTCTGGTAATCTTTGAATATCATTTAACATGGTACCTGGCTCCTAATAAATAGGTCTGCTTCACAGCTGCAGTAGAAATTGACCCCTTTGACGTGTGGTCCTCTCCTTCCCTCCATTTAGCCTTTCATGCTTGAGTTTGGATCACAACCTTTGGAGAAGGGTGGAAAAACAGCAGAATTGGCAATTATCTCAGTGATCTGGATTCTAATTAATTAAGGCCTACTTTTTCCTACTTTTTTCAGGAATTGTGCCTGAAGGCATTTTGTGGGAAGGATGCATTTCTTAATGAATAATTATACCTCAAGCTTTTTTTGGACCCAGGAGGGGATATAAAAAATAATTAGTTACAAGGCCACGGTTGAAAGTATAAGATTTACACTCAAGCCAAGAACTTTATTTGCATATCAAATAAATGACAGAGTCATGCTTGATGTCTCAGAATCTCTAGCTGTCCTAATAAGGAAAGAAAATGAAACCAAATGTTTTCATTTAAGCTTTGAATTATGTTACTATTAAAATAAAAATTAAATTTCTTTAAGTATCCTTTTAGGTCCAATCTAATCATTTCTCAGATAGAAATCTCACAGAAGCCAATGGCATTTTAAGAGTGGAACCTGGTATTTTGCTGGATTTCATAGTTCTCCGTGAACCTACATATTAATACAAATTTTATCCATTTGCCATTATACTGTACATTTATTAAAGTGCTATTTTTGTTGTGGTTTCAGCAATTCTCATCCAAAACATAGCTGCGGCATGTCATGGAAAAACACTGGACTGGGAGTTAGAATCAGTTCTCATCTCAGCTCTTCCATTAAATGAAAAGATTTGTGCTTTTGGAAAAATTACTTTAACTCTTTGGATCTCAGTTTTGTCAGCTGTGTTGGTCTGCTACATAAGGTCCCTATCTTCATCAAACATTTTAAATCTTAATTAGAACATACACATCATAGTGAGCTAAATGCATACTCATTTTTAGAAATTTGACACCTCAAGCTTCAAGGTAACACTGCTTAGCATTTAAAAGTGAATGTTAGTGGCAGAAGGTTTAAGTTTTAACAGCATTAGAAAAGCAAATACCATTAATTTATTGAACGTATAATTTTTAAAAGTTTAAGTATATTAATAATATTTAATGTTTTTACCTGTCATACTAGTAATCCATGTTCATTGCAGAAAGTTTATGAAATTAAAAAAAATGGCCTTAATCTCACCACTCAAAACTAACTAGTAATATTTTGATGTATTTCCATTCCTTTAGGTTCTCTATTTCTCTTACATTCTGTGCCATCTGTGATTTATTTTTACAAAGTTAGAATCATATTGTTTGTACTATTTTGTACTGCTTTTTTTTTTCACTTGGGGAAACATGGTGAATTGCTTCTCATGTCCTTATTCCGGAAGATGGTTTTTTAAAGCTTTTTATTTTTGTTTTTGAATTATAAAATAAATACTTGCTGGATATAAAGATTTATGCAATAACTAGTTTTATAAAGCAGAAAATTAAACTTTCTCCCTATACCCTGCCAACTCATTCTCTCTTTCTTAGTCACATTTCTTGTAGGGAACCGCATTTATAGCTTGGAATATGAGAGTTTTTTACTTAAATAAGGTCATTCCATTCACAGTACTCCTCACTCTGTGATCTTTCTTGCCACATTATGGGGCAGGGGGTGGAGGGGGATATTTTCTAGTCACTGTATGTAGCCCCAGCTTCTTCACTGCAGTGGCTGCATAGTGAGTCAAGCTATGGGTGCTCGTTTTTATTTAATCAGTCTCCTATTGCTGGACATCATAATTGGTTGAAATTATTTTGTTTTGTTTTAAAAAGCATTGCATAAATATCTTGTATCCAGATCTTTGGGTGCATCTTTGATTATTTCCCTAGGATAAAGTCCTGAGTCAAATGTCATATATGTGTGGCTTTTGGTACATGTTGCTAGTTTCCCTACCATTTAAAGGTCATCTTCTTTTACATTCCTGCCAACCATGTAAGAGAGGCCCTTTCTTGTCTTTTTCCAAGTTTGAACTGGTCAAAATTTAAGGCAAATTTTTCATCATTACTGTACCAATTTTTACGTCAATTTTAGTCCAGGACATTCCTTTCTGAGTATAGGGGGGAAAAGTAATTCAGATTCTCTGATGCTTTGATCATCTTTGTTTCCTCTGGTGAGACTTTGTAAAGAACTCTGAGGAATTATAATTTAAACTATACTATAAGTTATCTATTCCTTCTTTTAAGTTTAGAAACTTGCTTAGAATGGCTATTATTAAAAAGGCAAAAAAATAACAGATGCTGGCAAGGATGTGGAGAAAAGGGAGCTCTTACACACTGTTTGTGGGAATGGAAATTAGTACAACCACTATGGAAAACAGTATGGAGATTTCTCAACAAATGAAAAATAGAACTACCATATGATCCAGCAATCCCACTAGTGGGTATGTATCTAAAAGAAAAAAAAAAATCAATATATCCAAGGGATACCTGCACCTTTATGTTTATCACAGCACTATGCACAATAGCAAAGATATAGAGTCAACCTAAGTGCCTGTCCACCAGTGGACAAATGGATAAAGAAAATGTGGTATATATTTCAACACATGAACTTTGGAGGAAAATATAAAAAAGAAAATGTGGTATATATGTAATATTATTCAGCCATAAAAAAGAATGAAATCATGTTACTTGCAGCAATGTGGATGGAACTCTGGAGGTCATTGTGTTGAATGAAATAACCCAGGCACAGAAAGACAACTTCTTCGTGTTCTCATTTGTATGTGGGAGCTAAAAAACTTGACAGCAAGGAGATAGAAAATAGAATGAAAAATACTGGAGGCTGGGAAGGGTGTGAGGGTGGGAGGGGAAAATGAAGAGAGGTTTGTGAATGGGTACAAAATTAGATAGAAGAAATTAGCTCTAATGTGCAAGAGCAAACTGGGGTGACTATAATTAGCAACAATATATTGTATATATTAAAGAAGCTAGCTGGACACGGTGGCACAGGCCTGTAGCACCAGACACGTGGGAGGCTGAGGCAGGAGGATCGCTTGAGCCCAGGAGTTTGAGGGTGCAGTGAGCTATGATCTCACTCCAGCCTGGGTAACAGAGTGAGCCTGTCTCTAAAAACAAAAACAAAAACAAAAACAAGAACAAACAAAAACAAGTATCTAGAAGAAAGGCCTTGAACATTACCAACACATAGAAGTAATAAATACTTGAGGTGATGGACACCCCAAATACCCTAACTTGGTCATTACATGTTCTATTCATGTAACATGCACTTACATGTGCCCCATAAATATATAAAATATTATGTATCAATAAAGGAAAAAATAAATTTAGAAACTGGCTGACTTAGATTTCTTCTACTAAAATATAAAGTTCTTTGGGAATGAGGGATAATAACATACTAAAGGATCTTGTTATTTATATTTCAGTAACTAGCTTCTGAAAATCCTTGTCAGTGAGGGAGGGGAAGAGTGCCAAAGATCAGTCAGTTAGGTACCTTATCCACAAGGAAAGGATCATTGTTGGTTAACCACCATTAGTAACAAATCATTCATTCAATCCATGAAGAAAAACCATGTGTTACATTTTAGTTGAATGTTTTCTTGATCTTTAGATTTTGTGTCTATGGATATATACTGTAGTTATTGCTATGCTGTTATCCAAGGAAAGAAAGTTTATGAATAGGGATGTTTTGAAATACAGCCAACACCATTTTAATATATTACTCCACTGTGGGTGTTCACTTTATGGACAATGGAATGCAGCAATAACTAGTCACAAAAGAAGTGCGATCGTGGTATAATGTGGAACAGGTACAACCATAATCCAGGATGTTTGTGTTTGATTCTTGGCCTGGTACTAATTAATATACTGAATGACTCTGGTCAGGTAATGTAGGTCATGACAATATATACATCTAATAAATAGCACTGTAACCAAGCAGTTCGGTGTAGGGTCCTAACACTCCATGACATTTTCATTAAATCAGAGGATCACAGTACAACTGGATGAGAAGAACACCTGATTACCGTGTTCAGTTTATGTTGCATAGACGGGCCTTTTATTCCTCTTCATCTTAATTTTTCAAACTATAGAAAAATGTTGATTCCAATGTGACATGTGATCTAGAATCTATGACTTTTTGTCTTCATTCTTTTATTTAGCAAATATTTATCTGAACATGACTATGTGCCAGGTCCTGTGCTACCTGCTTAAGTTTACAGTGGTAGGAGTCAGGGGAGTGAGGCCAGGAGACTCATGAAAGGAGCCCACTCTCCATCTGGCATTCCTGAATTCTACATTGCAATGCAAATGCTCCTGTCAGAACCTTCACCTTGGCTCCACAGCAGGAGGTAAGGGCCTATCTGTGCAGTCATTGCTGCCCCAAACTTCTCTCAGTACTTGGAGATTGGAAAGGGGAATAAAGCAAAATTTGGATATCAAAAATATCCCTCTCCTCATCGATCTTGATTCCTGACTTTTATTATGGTGCTAATAACTTTAGTCATTTATTTTACAGATGGCAGCAATTTGTTTTTGATAGTGACTCAATACCTTTTCAATCAGTGCTAAGACCAACTTCTCCACACGATAGGATAGTAAATGAAAGACACATTCCAAAAACACACACAACTCACAAATGTATGCAGGGACACGTATACAACTGTTAAGGCACCCAGCCTTGGTCCTTAAGAATAGAATTTGATTTACAGTTGAGAAATACAAACTGAACCACATATACTTGGGGGAAAAACTATTTCCTAAGAAAAAAAGGACTGGGACAGCAATATGATATTTGAGAAATAAGAACACCCTACTTTGTCAAAATGGGCATAATAGAAGTGGTATCTTGCCAAGGTGTATCTAATTAGTATTTAACCCTATTGAGGCCTCAAAGTAGGAAAGGTTTCATCGTTAATTTTGCACAAACCATTTTTCTTTCTTTCTTTGCTTCCCTCCCTCCCTCTCTTCTTTCTTCCCCCTTCCTTCCTCCCTTCCTCCCTCCCTCCCTCCCTTCCTCCCTTCCTTCCTACCTTCCTTCCTTCTTCTTTTTTTGGTATTTAACAACTTTATTAAAGTATAATTGTCATACAATAAACTGCACATACTCAAAGTATGTAGTTTTATGTTTGATGTTATACATACCTGTGAAACTATTACTATGACCAAGATAATGCACATATCCATCGCCCCTAAGAGCTTCCTCATACCCCTTGTGCTCTCTCTCTCCAGCTCCCTGCAATCTCTCTGTCCCTCATCCCAGGAATTCACTGACCTGCTTTCTATCACTGGATCAATTTGCATTTTCTAGAATTTTATAAATGAAATCATATGGTATGTGTTCTTTTTTGGTCTGGTTTCTTTCTCTCTCTCTCTCTCTCTCTTTCTTTCTTTCTTTCTTGATTTAATTTACAAAATAGAATAAGAGAAAGATCCAAAAGGAACTATATGAGTAGAGTAGAAAAACTTTAGGACAGGAAGAGGAGGGAGTAATCAGAAATGAAGCTAGAGAAGTAAGCAGTGGCCAGACTGAGGGAATCTATTACAAACATGGTTAAGAGGAAATTTTGCCCTAGGAGCAGTAGGCAGATATTGAAGAATTATAACCAAGGGAGCAACTTAATCATATCTTTGTGTTTAAACTGATGGCTCTGGCTACAGAGCAGAGAACAGACAGGAATGGGACAAGTCTGGAGCCAGGCAGGCCCATTAGGATGTAAGAGATGACAGTAGTTCTGAGTTGGAAAACAGTGGGAATGAAGTTTCAGATTTGCATACATTTAGAAAGCAGGACCTTTAAGATGTGATGGCAGATTGGATGCAGAGGGCCAGGAACAGGAACTGTTACTCCTGAATCAGAAGACTGGAACTGTGGTACTGGTCTCTTCATATCTGTGCAAATTCAAACAAGAAATATAAATCTTCTACGCTTGTTTCTTCAGCTTTCTGGAGAAGTGGTCCAGTCAGCAGTTAAGGATATAGATTCTGGAGTCAGAATGACAGAGTCCGAATTCCAGATCAGCCACTTACCAGCCTTCTAACACTGAACTAGTCATTTAACCTCTTTGGTCCTCTGTGGCAAAATGGGAATAAATATAATAGTTATTACAAAGGATTAAATAATTTAATGCATGTTGTGGTTAAACAGAGCTTGGCACATAGTAAGTGCTCAGTAAATGCTGGCTCTTGATATTAACTCTTCAAGGTTAGAATCTGATATTGCCTGATGATGATTGGCAGTGTTTCGCATGTACTCATAGATTGAATGTGACGGACCTATTATGACTCATCTTCATTAAGCTGACAAATAAATATAAGGAGTTTGTTATAATCCAGTAGATTCACTGATCATGTCACTTCAAACGCTTTAAAAGCATCTCACTACTCCTAGGAAACAGTCCGAGCTCCTTTAGATGTTTAACAAAACCTCTCATAATCAGGATCCTTACCTGTCCTTCATCTTTTCTCTCTCTTCCTTTATATTTCTTCACTCCAGTACTATTGGATTTACTTTAGTTCCTCAGAAACATCAGATGGTCTTGCCTAGGGGGTTTCCAGTATCCTATTCCCTCCACCTGAAATCTCTCCCTTGACTGTCTTCTCCAGCCCTTTTTTCTCCACTTCCCCAATCCATGGCAATGAATATTTTGAAGCTCAGAGAGGTTATAATATTTGCCTTTCCAGAAAGTAAAACATGTCAATAGCTGTACTTCATGGGGCACCTCACTGTGGGGCAGGTATCCTTAACCTCTGAGAATCTGACCAACACTGTGGAGCTTCTTCCCCAGAAAACACGTAGGCAAATTTTTGAGTAAACATTCAGGGCATTTAAAATACCCCTGGTACCCAGACTTGAACACTGGATTATAAGGAAAGACTATTAGCCTGGGATTCAGATGATGTGGTTTTACCACCACGGCCCGTTTCTTTTTTTCTTAAGTATCCTGTTATAATCAACAGTAAAAAGTTTAACTTTATACATCTGAATGCATTTATTCTTGAATTCTTATTTAATAAAAATAGAAAAAAAAACACTCGTAAAGAAAACTTTTGGTGAGTTATGTATGGTACATTTCTTTGAGGTACAGAAACCCAGGGTGCTCTTAAACACTTTGACTTTCTGCCACCTGGGTTTGAGATCAAAACTGCAATGTGTGGCAGACCAACTCAGGACAAGGAATGTTTGTCTCAGGCATTATTGTGCCCTATCTGTTGATGAAAGATTGGGATAGAGTCAAACCATGTGTCTTGGTATGTGACTTTGATATTTGTATTCAGTGTTTATTAGCTGATAAGATGAGTTATTGGAGATTAGCATTCTTCTGAGTGAGCCAATATTACCTGTTTTATTGCAGTCTATAGTTGTACTGAAGGGTGCCTTGGAGAGCATGTTTTCCAAATGTTGGGCAAGACTGACATTCACAAAACTTACAGCTGAATGTAATGTTATCCAATGACAGCCTTGAAAATACAATGACTGCAAGAAATGGTGGAAAATTCAGAATGGCTATAAAGCTTCCATTCCCAAGACTATCTTGATTGTGTGAATTAAGTTCCAGTGTATGTTTTTCCTGTTTTTTCTCTCTCACCCCATCTTGCCTTCCTTAGCCCTTGCTTCATAATCCTCAGACCCCCTCCTCAACACTTTAATGCCTTTACAGCTCAGATTTCACTTTCAATAGTCTGGGACTATCACACAATTTAGAGCAAGAAGAGAAAACAAAAGGGAGAACAAAATTGATCAGAAAGTTGAAAAATAGGACTCACGAAGAAAAGTTGAAGAAGCTAGGATTATTCATTTTGGAAAAGAGAAATTGATGAGTGGCTTAATAAAAGTTTTCAAGTATATTAAGAGTTATTGTATGGAAACTGGTGACCAGCTGTTCTCCTTACTGCTGAGATGAGAACAAAAGGAAATGATCTTTAACTTCAGCAGTGGGGAGCTAGGTTAGACATAAAGTAGAATTTCCCAGTGGTGAGGTTTGTTACACATTAGAATGGATTACTGTGGAATCTCTTTTTCTGGAGATCTTTGGAAATAAGGTGGCAACTGATATGGGAGGAATGGTTTAGATAGGTAGGGTCTTGCCTGAGGTGCTGGAGAATCAACCAGACGACCTGTGGAAACACTTTGCAGGTCCTCTGAGTCTACACCAAGCCAGCTGGACCTCAGCCAGACAAGGTATGGAGAAGTGCCAGGCTAGTTCATGCCTTTGTTTCAGCAGAGGCTGAGTCAGTGTTCACCTTGTCACAGGCTCAATTTTCTTGGTATCTAATTGTTATTTGGTGGTAAGTAGTGATTTGGGCAGGAGTGAGGTGGAGATTAAAAAATACCTGTCACAAGCTAAAACATACATAGGCCCTCCTTCAAATAATTCTAAGTGAATAAGGGTGAATTCTGTGAAGTGTGAAGAGCCATTGTAATTTTTTTCTTACTTTTTCTTTAAGGCCTCAAACATTTTTTCTCTCAACAGTATAGCTTCTGTGTGTTCATGAAAACTTCTCCTTCCTTTAAGCTTTTGAGATATAGAAGTATGTGTGTATCTCTAAAAAATGGAAGAAGTGTTCCGTTTAGTTCTTATTCATAAACTAATAAGAATTGTGGGATTTTAGACTTGGATGGAATCTTGCAGAGATCATTTAGTTTAACACAGTGGATGAGTTTTTCCAGCCTTATTAATTATCCCAAATTTATATTGCCATGACAGTAATAAATGTATTATTATAAATACTACCACAAGAATTTAAGTATAATCACATTAACAAAAATAACTCAGTGCAGTATTTTTGTCAAACAATATGTTAATCTCATGTTTTTTATTGAATTGAACTTTTCTGTTTTTTTAAATTTAGTTTATCATTTAGATATAATCTAACCAATTTTGACAATATTTTCAGTTTTTTTTAGATTGTAGGAGTTTTAAAAATTGTAAAAAACCACAATATTAAATTTATTATCTTAACCATTTTTTTTTTAATTTATTTTTTTTGTTGTTGTTGTTGTTGTTGTTGAGACAGAGTCTCACTTTGTTGCCCAGGCTAGAGTGAGTGCCGTGGCGTCAGCTTAGCTCACAGCAACCTCAGACTCCTCGGCTTGAGCGATCCTACTGCCTCAGCCTCCCGAGTAGCTGGGACTACAGGCATGCGCCACTATGCCCGGCTAATTTTTTCTATATAGATTTTTAGTTGTCCATATAATGTCTTTCTATTTTTTTAGTAGAGACGGGGTCTCGCTCAGGCTGGTCTCGAACTCCTGACCTTGAGCGATCCACCCGCCTCGGCCTCCCAGAGTGCTAGGATTACAGGCGTGAGCCACCGCGCCCGGCCTCTTAACCATTTTTAAATGTACAATTGAGTAGTGTATATTCATATTGTGCAGCAGATCTCTAGAACTTTTTCATTATACAAAACTATACCCATTAAACACTAATTCCCTCTCTCTTCTCCCCCTGGCCCTTAGCAGCTCCTTTTCTGTTAAATACTTTATATTTCTATGATTTTTGACTACTTTACATACTTCATTTGAGTGGAATAATACAATATTTGTCCTTTTATGACTGGTTTATTTTGCTTTGCATAATATCCTTGAGGTTCATCCATGTTGTAGCATGTGACAGGATTTTCTTCCTTTTTATGGCTGCATACTATTCCATTGTATGTATATACCACATTTGCTTTATCTTTTCATCTGTGAAATGGATAGCATTTGAGTTGCTTCCACCTCTTGGCTATTGTGAATAGTGTTGCAGTGAACATGGGAGCACACGTATCTCTTTGACATACTGATTTCATTTCCTTTGGATATATGTGCAGTAGTAGGATTGCTGGATCATATGGAAGTTCTATTTTTAATTTTTTGAGGCACCTCCATACAGTTTTCCATAATGACTGAACTATTTTACATTTCTACTAATAGTGCATAAGGCTTCTAATTTCTCCTCATCCTTTCTACCATTTGTTATTTCTTGTTCTTATGTTAGTGACCATTCTAATGGGTGTGTAGTGATATCTCATTGTGGTTTTGATTTGCATGTCTCATGATTAGTGATATTGAGTATCTTTTTTTGTGCTTTCTGGCCATTTTTTTTGAGAAATGTCTATTCAAGTCCTTGGTCCATTTTTAAATCAGGTTATCTGTTTTTTTTTGTTGTTGAGTTGTAGAAGTTCCTTATATATTCTGGATATTAACCCCTTATCAGGTACATGATTTGCAAATTCTCCCATTCTGTAGGTTGCCTTTTCACTTTTTTGATTATTTCTTTTGATGCACAGAAGTTTTAAATTATGTACTCAGTTTTAAGTACTAAAAACTTAAGTAGGGGTTAATAAAATATTCTTGGTTACTTCAAATATGATTATTGCAGTAAAACCACAAAAAAGGATTGATTCATTACTAATCATTGAATCACATGCACACTAAACCAAACACATGCACACTAGACCAAATTTAAATGCTTTGTTCCTGAGCAGTTAAGATGAAAGATTATACTACTGCAGTTTATAGGCTAGAGATTTTTCTATTTTAACAATTTTAAGAAAGTTTGAGATTAAAAGCATTTTTTAAATTTTACTTCTGGTATTATTCTACAAAAATGTTATTAAAGAAAATGAAAGTAACTTTTTGCTATGTAGCATCAGAATAATGAACACGATGTATTCTTTCTCTTTTAATCGTTTCCTTTAATACTTCATTCACAAAGATTCTGAAGGAAACTACTACAGTGAGGACGTGCTTTGGCAGGCAAGGAGAGGACTTGTGCTCAGTCCTCCCCCCAATTGTCTAACTTTGCACTATTAATCTAAAGCCCAGAAACCCGAACTGTTACCATTTCCCTTCCCAATAGAGGTAACCAAACCTATTCATACTATCTTGGTGAATGTCCAAAAAATTCATGGATCAGTCTGACGTTTTTAGGGCTTCATAAATTTTCTTTGTTCTTGTGAGATATTCCAATCTATACAACCTGATTTATCCTTAGGAATGCCAGCAGAGTACTTGAAGTTGGATTTTTCATCTGAAGGATGTAACAAATGGCAAAGTAAGGTTGAGAAACCGGGAGAGCTTGGTGCTTGTGGGACAGGTAACACAGTTAACTCAGATCAGCAAATCTTTTGGCTTCACTAACAATGGTAGCATGAAGCTTGGTTTGGTCAACAGTCTGTATGTGCCCTTTCTCTAATCAGAAAGGTCATATGCCACAGTATATTTTTATCAGCTCTTAAAAATCCACTTCTAGGTTATCCTGATTCCTTAAAACAATTTTTGAAAGTAACAAAGCTAGAATGTTTGATGCATTTTATAGGTCGATGGTAGAGTTAGATGCATGTGCACATGAACACTTGTTCTTAAGACTTCTGTGTAGTCAAGAGAGCTTGAGTGTTCAGAACTCAAAGTTGGCCTCATAAAAGACATCAGACTACAGTACTTGCTTTGTTTGTTCTGTTTGACTGAACCAAATGTCTTCAAGTTTCATTTTCAATTTTTATTGTAAAAACTGTGAAAGCAAGGTGTTTGCTTACTGCTGGGATTTGATTCCATCTTAAAGACCTGGAACAGAAGTTTATATGGGTTTCAGAAAGCTGCTGTTGTATATGCATACATAGTACAAGGTAGAAAAATGTAAAGTAACCCAGTAAGAGCAAACAACAGCATAACAAAAACTAAAAAAATTTAAAATTGAATACTCAGTACACCTTTCACAATAGAAACCCTGACTTGTAAGTAATTGCTTCAAGCATTTAACATGAGAAATCTGTGAATGTTCATTCTTGGCAGATAAAAGATCTGATGTGGTTGTACATTTCTGTACCATTATTCATGTTGAGCCAGCTATTCACATACTCAGATTCATCAGATTCATGGGAGAATTTCTAGCATGAGTTCTGGCATATCACTCTGTGTTATGGTTTCTCTGTCTTTATGATGCACATCCTGTTGATTTTACTTATGGCAGAATAAGGAAATATATGTACATTACAATCTTGTTATGGATATGCACTTGATACTTTGGCTAAGATAATCATAAATCAAGTAAAGCCAAGTGTATTTTAACTTTTAAACCAAGATATTCATTCGCCACCTGCTCAGACTGAAAACCATCTTATAGGATTAAGAGGACGGGGAGGGTGCATGGAAAATTATTTTTAAAGGAAAAGGAATAATATATAGAGTTAGAAAGGAACATTATAAACTGTTAAAGGACCAACATTTCAATGCAAAATAACATCCAAGTTATATAAAAGCCCTGTGTATGATATGTTTATTGTTATTAGTTTTTAGCCTTTTCAGTCTTTGGGGACTTTGCTGGCCTGGATTTCTGGTTTAGTAGAGTACATTCAGCTGCATTGTGCACTTGAGTTCTATGGATCTGTTGTGCTTCATCCCTATTTACCTCATCCTGTGGGCAAGCATCTGCTTTTGTGTCTTCTTAGAACTGCAGCTGGATTTCTGGAATTCTGTGGCTGTCTGGTATTTTTTCTGCATATTAATATGATTAAATTGTATCAAGGGTTCTCTTTTTGTCTTTCAAAATAAATGCATCCTTAATATTTTTAGATTAGAAAAATTATATAAGTTTATTATAAAAATATTCAAACAGTACAGAAAAGTGCAAAGTAAAGATTAGCAACAATAACAGCAATCCCAGAGATAACTGCTGGTAATATGATAACATATCAATGATCATCCTTACAGATGACTCTCAATGCATATAAATTCATGTATAAATATATGTAAATAAATATATGCACTTTTACATAAATGAGATAAGGCAAACCATTTTGTTAGCTTTTTCCACATTATAATAACTGTAGATCTACATCATTATTTAAATGGATGTATTATTTATATTATATGTAGAATATTGCCTGGCACTCAGCATGTCCTCAACCAATACTTGTTAAATGAATAAGCAATAATTTGTGTAATCAGTCATCTATTAGTGGACATGGTTTATTTCCTATTTTTTGCTATTATAAATCACAATGCAGTGAATATTCTTTTGCATCTTCTTTGTTTGCACGTACAATAATGTGTTCAAGGAAAACTTCTTAGAAGTTGGATCAAAAGGTAGAAACATTTAACAGTTTGATAGTGATAAACTTGCCAAGTTGCTAAATTTATGCCCAAGGCTTACAAATTTACACTATCATCAACAATACACAAAGTATCTGTTTCCACACATTCTCCCTCATGCCCACAATGTTGTCAATCTTTTAGAATTTGCCGTTCTGATAGAAATATTGCTGTACTGCTTTTACTTGTATTGTTTACATTACAAGCAAGGCTGAGCATCTCTTCGTATATTTCTTTTATGCATTGCCTGTGCTTTGTCCAATGATTTTCTCTTGAAAGACCAGAGACCTATTTTATCTTAATGAAGTAATTTAATTTTATAATGCTAAAGTCTGCCCCCAAACCGGGAACAAAGTACTTCTTTTAGTTCGGTATACTGATAAGTGAACATGTGGACCCATAGTTCTCATTTGACACAGAAGCCACAAAATCTCTCTGCTGGAAGCCAGTTCACTTTATTATAACCAAGAAACTAAAGTTCATTTTCTGGCATTTTGGCCTGGGCATTAAAATTTTAAACTAACACCACTGGACACAACCTACTCTTTAAAATAAGCACTGTATTATCACTTTGTGATAAGCAAAGTGCTATCTATCACTTTGAGAGAGCAAAGAAGAGAATTTGGAGATTTTACTTCTCTTAGTTCAGTGTCTTTGTGTCTGAGGACCACTACTAAAGTTTTAAGAGATTTCTTAAAAAGGCAGTAATCATTTGGAAGCAAAGATTAGATTGTTCAACATCTGTATTTCAAAAAGTGGGAATAAATCAGTTATTCATTAAAATACATTAAAATGGCATACTTCATTTCCAGCTACTAAGTATGAAGTCCACCCTTCTTGTTTGTTTTAGCTTCATCATGCTACTGAAATGTGTGTGAATTTAACCAGAGAGAAAGTCACTACTACCCTCCTATTTAGTGGTAGGACCATCCGTTATTTAGTGAGGCCATTTTTCTTTTCAGACCTGAGTTGCAGCCCATGTTGCTGCTGAATTCTCGATATGAATAAGTCATATTCATATGATTAACTAAAACAGGGGTTTTAGTACCCTTCCACAAAGTGATAATAAAGTGCTTATTTTAAAAACAGTAGGTTGTGCCCAATGGTGTTAGTTTAAAATTTTAATGCCCAGGCCAAAATGCCAGAAAATGAACCTCAGTTTCTTGGTTATAATAAAGTGAATTGGGTTCCAGCGGAGAGATTTTGTGGCTTCTGTGTCATGCCACTGTGCTTCTCCCTTCTCCAGCCCCCTTTTCCACTTGGCAGTGCAAATCACCTTGGTCAGCCCTTTGGCCTTGCCTGGAAAAAAGTCCTCATCAGTGAGTATTTGTGGGGTTAGGCTGATAAAAATTGTAAAGGAATACCTTCTTTCAATTCAAATAGTTGGATTAGTCACAGGGATACTTAATCCACACATATTAGAATCCTCCAGCAACCTTCTTTGTTTTCATCATAGCATTTTGTACCCATTTATAGGAAAAAAAAATGAACAAGTGAAAGCAAACCATGCAGGAATTGTCCAACTAACAAAGTTCTAATTTTTTCAATTCTAAATAGGATAAGCTTTTGGAGACTTAAAAAAAAAACTTACTTTTTTGATCTTTTTAAAATTGTGGTAAAATATGCATAACATAAAATTTACCACTGTAGCTATTTTTAAATGTACAGTTCAGTCGCATGAAGTACATTCACATTGTTGTGCAACCATCACCTCCATCCATCTGCAGAACTCTTTTCATCTTGCAAAACTGAAACTGTGTACCCATTAAACACTAACTCACCATACCCCTTCCCCCAGCTCCTGACAACCACTATTTTACTTTCTGTGGAGACTTTTGAGTGATAGTATATTATATCTCTTTCTATTAAAGATTGGCTAGATATCCATCTATCAAGAATAGTTTTAGGTACATTCCTGCCTGGACACACAGTTTGAGAGGTTTATGATTATACATCTTCATAAAATGCATTTTGAGTCATTTCTACACAGAACTTTAAAAAATACTTCATATGAGTACTGGAAGTTCTTGCTTCTCTTATCCTACTAACTTTTTAAACCCATAAGAATATCTTACTAAGGATTATGCAAAATAACCTCCTACAAATCCTGATATTATTACACTGCCCAGAAAACTTCAAAGCATCAGGAAAGATTTTTTTTTTTTTTTTTAACTAAACCAGATTCAGCTGGCTACCCCACTTGGCTACAGAGTACTAAAGAAGAGACTGAACTTGATCCTGCTGCCCTCGCATACACAACACTCCCATTGACTCTAGTGAAGACTTAAGTGCATGAAAGGATTCCAGGATCAAAAGGTTAGCTCTACGGGGAGCTGTGTCTGGCTCAAGCAATCCATTTTTTTTTCTATTGACAGTGAAAACGTTTTATAGTTCTTTTTCAAAGTTTTTCCAAACTTTTACAAAAACAGGCTACTTGTGAAAAAATGAGAAGGCATCTAATTGAACTATATCCAGAGGAGATCATGGCAGAGACTAACAGGAAGGAAAACATTTCCAAACCACAGTGATATTGGTCAAATCAATTGCATTTGAAAAATAGAATATTTGAGGCACCAGCTGAGGGAAATTTTTATTATGAAATTTGGTTGGGCTATGAAGCAGAATGTGGGATAAAGTAAAACACAAAGCTCATGAGTTTTTTATCTTTGTCTGCTAATGACTTACACTGGCAAGATTATATAGTTTTATGAAATTTATGAACTAGAAAAAAATACATGCTATATCTAAATGGAATAGATGTTCATATGCTTAACTAACATTTAATTCATTGCTGGGGAAACAAATGCCTTAAAACATTTCAAAAAGTGAAATTGTCTTGAGAGTAATTAACAAGCAGGGTAGTAATAGCATTTTTGAGGAAAGTGAGATATGGTTCTACATGTGAATTTTCTGCATTTATGGGAGATACTTAGTATATCCAAGAATTCACTTGCTCATTCATTCATCAAACATTTCCTTGTGCTTATGTTTGCCCAATGTTAATCTAATAGTTTTGCGAAGCCTCAGTTGAACAAGTGTCTAAGGGAGTGAATTGCATCTAAAGCAAGACTCACTAACTGGGGATGAAGTGGTGTGTGTAGACTATTTTGCATTCTCAAATCACTCTTCAGGAGTAAATCTCCATCAAGAATTTTGTCAAGCTTCACCTGGAATGTACAAATTTTGATTGGCAAGTGGCGTCCACGATCTGCTTCTTGGGAATAACTATTGTGATGTTATCCTAGTATATGGACTAGGACAGAGAATACTATGTTACACTAACTTGAAAAGCATGTTTTGTAATCATAAAACTGATTCAGTGTTATTAGAGTTTTGATCTTAAGCCTCCTCTATTGTATGAGCAATGGAAAGGATTGGTAAGGATCTTGTCTAAATAGTTCTCTTGCATTTTCACATAATTGGGCTTGACAGTTTTCTGCCATTGTACAGGATAGCTGCAGCCGATGGTGTTCATGTTTTTACTTAAGGGTCATTGAATTGTATTAGAAATTTTATACTACACTCTTGTAATCCTATAAGTCATTTTTGGGTTGCGTTATTGAAAGTGAATAATGATGTACCACAAAACAAAAATTACTCATGCAGTTAAAGCTTTTTTGGTATGTAGTTTTAGAAACAAACAGTCCACAGAGAATAGAGTTCATGAAAGAAACGAAAATACACACTCATTTCCACCCACTCCTTGTTGTCTGGGCCTATTGAGATCTGGGGAAAACATTAAGCCACTTACCCTTAGTGGTATTGGATAGCTAATTTATTCAGCTTCTGGAAGGTACCAGGTTAATGCTTGCAGAGGCAGGATCTTTTGGTGGGGGGTGTGGAGGAGAGGAGGAAGCAAGCTTTTCCACTTAGTATGTGACCATAGAAATCAAGTATTTCTTTTTTCAACTACCTTAGCTCTTCTTGGGAATTTTTAGTGCTTTATGGGTTTGTTCTTATGTGGTAGTTAAGCTGGGTTGCTGGAATGGACCTAGAAAAGACCCAGGGCAGTGACTGGTTGAAAAAGAGTTGCTGAGAAAAAATCAAAGAGCTATGACTGAGAGCAGATTCTCCCTCAGGTTCCCAAATCTGTCTTTTAGCCAATTCACGTTAAGGTCTGAAATTTCCTCCATCTGTGGGAGGCAGGCCGGGGGTAGACACACAGCATGAAACTTTGGCAGTTTGGCTAAACATAGATATCCTAGAATGATGGTTTTTCTGGGATGGGGATGATAGAAACTATGGGAATAACTCCTATAAAGAGGGCTTAGGGGTCACTTAAGGCAAATGTAGCCTGTTTCACAGCTGATTTGGAATTTCGTGTTCACAGTAGCTCTTCATGGGAGATCAGAGGCCTTAGCCCAGGTATGGAGAAAAGCCTTCATCTCAGGGCTTCATTTTGCTTGATGGAGGCTGCTTGGGGGTGTTTGGGTGGGGGGGGGGGGTTGGTTAAGAGAAGTTCTGAGGCCAAGTTCAGGCTCAGGGGAAAGAATTCCCTCATTTAATGATTTCTGCCATGAGTCCAAGAAGCAGGAGTGGTCATCGCAGCCTTAGACTCTGCTGCATTTTTGAGGCTTTAGTGAGTCAGCATTGGCAGCGACAGCTCAGTCCAGTCCTCACAGCGTGAGAAGAGCTTGGGACATCCAGCTAATGAATCTGCAAGAGTTCCAGGCAACCTTAATGAGCTTCAGGACTCCTCCCTGCATATTTGCATTAACCTGGAAAATTGTTTCTTGAAGAGAAAAGGAAGTGATATTTTTAGAATTGGATCAGTATTTCCAGGACATCTATTGATGGGCTAGCTCCTCAGTGTTTACATGGCAACGGAATGAACTATTATTAGTCCTGCTCACATCATGGGATATCATGATTTTTAGTATGGTAGTCCAGCTATCCAGATCAGAAATAGAGTGCACTGATTTATGAAATTACTTTTGACATTTTAACTGTGATTCTTTCTCAGTTTCTTGATAATGTCAGGCTATAAATTCTCATTTCCTTGAGAGAGGTTTTTGGGAGGGGCAATAAAGATAGATTTAAAAATGAAAAGAAATAAATTGGCAGTCCAATAAAGCACTGGATCATGTTTAAAGCAGTGAGTTTTTCTTGAATGCACTGTGGGAGATACAAATGAAAGAGGGAAGACATGGTTTCTACCCTCAGGGAACTTATAATTTATTAAGAGAGACAAGGCACTTGAACCAAGAGTTAAATAATAAGAAAAGAATATGTAATACATACAATGCTTTAGTAGTTTAGAAAAGGGAAGGAACAGTGACCGGGGTTATTTAAAGAGCTAGAATACCTACAGTCTGCTGCTCTTACTTCAGTGGTGGATGACTCTGAAACCCTGTAAGAAAGGGGACAAGGGAGAATGGAACAAAGCTTACTAATCTCTTACTTCCTCACTTAGGAGATGTTGCTCTTGTACAGTCAGTGTCTATGGAAATTTGGAGACTGATGGAAAAATTATTTTCAGAAATGGAGGTGAAGGGAAGAAGTAATGGTGGAATATTATTCAACATAACTCTTGGCTTCTGTTCATCCATCCACCCAGAGAGCCTAGTGTACGTATATACTCTTCTAGCTACTAAAGTCCATTCCTAGATGGTCATAGGTCTGTCCAAGGCCCAAAGGCTCACCGTGATTTCTGGTTTTTTGGATGAGTCCCAATCAAATGGCTGTCACAAGAGGGGAGTGACAGAGAGCCATGTATGGATTCCTCCTTTCCTCGTCATTGCTTTTCCTCTTCTCTGACTTCCCTGCCCCATTCCTTATCTTTTTACTGATTTTTCTCTCTCTCTTCCTTCTAGCAGTACATCTGCTTTCCCCCTACCATTCCTAGTTTCTTCTTCACAGCTGTTTATAGCTATCTGCACACCCACTGTCTCTGTTTAAGTCTGAAGAAGTGAGAAGAGAATGAAACAAGTGCTGCCAAGCAAGACCCTTCTCTACCTTTCATGTCTGGAAAACAACCTCCTGCAATATAGCTCTTGAAATGCAGAGTTGGAATTATCTGTGTGTTTTGTACACAGCCCAGTGTACTCAAGGCATTACCAAAAGGTTAATGAAATAGTAGCAGTCACCTCTCTTATGAAAGACATTCTGGGCTTCATTCAAGATAGGTGGTACATTGCTATGTCTCTCTCATTCATTCATTTGTTTATTTATTCACTGAATAAAGAGGTAAGCAAAGGCCAGATCCAATTGAGACCTTCTAGACCATAGTGAAGAATTTGGTTTGTATTCTAAGAACTATGGGAGGCCAGGGGCATGGTCTGATTTGTGTTAAAAGCTCTCTCTGGCTGCAGTGTGGGAATGGATGAAAGGGATCAAGGGCATGATCTCAGAAGCTAACTAGAGAAGCTATTGCAGGATTCCAGGCTAGAGATAATGATGGCTTAGACTAGGATGGTTGAAGTGGAAATGGAGAGAATTGTATCAATTCTTGCCAAATGTAGGCTGACTCCTATTCCTCATATTAATGTTGCTTTCATTTGAGGCTGGGGGCTGGCTTCAGCATTTATATGCTTGGGTGAGTGTCCTAGCAGCTGGTCTGAAACCCTAAAAGACAGGCCTCATTGGACCACCTTATTTGGTCAGATATAATCCTGGCCTACTAGCCATTCTAGAGACATGATAATGCTCAGCATGTTTGTTTGATATTTTGATTATTGTTTCACTTGCATTCTACTGGCTTAGTTTTTTTTTTTTTTTAATAAAAAAAGAGATGCTGGAACTGATGGTTTAATAAATTTTAAAATACCTTTCCCACCCATTTCCTACTTTATTTGCATTGTCCTGTGGGATATTTCATCCAATCTGTTGAAATGAGAAGTTTAGTATCATGGGCATAAAGATGCCAGTGTTGCTTTGAAAATACCATGTCAGCTGTCACCAAAAAGCACTGGAGGCTCAGTGAGGTGGCTCATGCCTGTAATTCTAACACTTCGTGAGTCTGAGGTGGGGGGATTGTTTAAGGCCAGGAGTTCGAGACTAGCCTGGGCAACATAGTGAGACCTCATCTCTACAAAAAATAGAAAAATTAGCCAGGCTTGGTGGTATATACCAGTAGTCCCAGCTACTTGGGAGGCTGATGCAGGAGGATTCCTGAGCCCAGGAGTTTGCGGTTGCAGAGAGCTTTGATGAGGCCACTGCAGTCCAGCCTGGGTGACAGAGTGAGACACTGTCTCAAAAAACCAACCCACCAAACAAACAAAAAAGCATAAACAAAACCAAAAAGCACTGGACTTGGTAGAGTTCATTTCCATAGATACTTACTAAGGGCTAGGTGTGTGCAAGATAAGAAAAAAAGATGGGGCCTCTGTCACTGAGGAGCTTGAGAGGAAGGGAAAGTAATGAAAATTCTTGAGCATCTTTTAAGTGCTAGCTTTTTACATTCAATCTTTGTAGTACCTCTGAGGTATGTGTTACTCTTACCCATATTTTATGATGAAGAAAGGGGCACAGCCATCTGTCTCAGTCAGAAATATTCATTAATTTCAGCACATATTGGGCACATATGCTTATAATGGGCCATTTTCTAGAAATGCTGTTGTGTGTAGAACAAGAAGCTAAACCCAAAGCCCATGGCTTCCCCACTTTATGCTATAGGTACCTCTTCACAAACTGGCACATGATAGCCAGGAACTAAATTTTGTTAGTTTCCTTTCTTTTGTGAACCAGAATTATGGCAAGAGAATTTATGATGTGATTTTGGTTTAGCGTCCTAAGCAAGCATGGCAAGGAGGTTTTTTTGTTTGTTTGTTTTTAACCTCACACTGTTAGAAAAGCCTGTGTTATGCATTTAGATTTGGCACCAAGAGAGGGGTTCTTTCTTGGGCTGCAAGATTGTGAGATTTGTTTGCAGAGTATCTGTGGGGTGAAGGAGAGGCATTCTCAAGCTCCCTGGCCCATCCTACCCAATTCAGGTAGCAACAGGAGGGGAAAGAGGCAGTTGTTTATATAAGGCATATAAATGAAGGCCTAAAGTCCTGCGGGTCAATTTTGTGTGTCCTCTGGAGCTGAAATTAATAGATATTTCCCTTTGAAGGATCAACTCTACAGGTAATATCCAATAGAATAAAGGGACCTCACACTGTCTTTTTGTGAGGGATCATATTTATTTTTTCAGTCCTTGATGAAAACCAATTTGCTTTCTCTGAAACTAGACATTTAAGCTTTGATGAGCTGACAAAGGGTGGAGGGGGAGACAACAATAACCTTCTAGTCTACATTGGGCTCTTAAAAATAATGAGTGGGACAATGATACAGATAATTTTTCTACAAAATGTTCCATGATAAGCATGTGTGCAAGATGTAAAACTACTAACCTGAAGAGAAAAAAAAAGGACAAAAGGCTGATCTCAGTCATTGAACTGTACTGTGTTGGTCTGTGAAGTTCTTTTAGAGTAGATTGTGGAGGCGACTTTTGTAGGAGATTCTCAGCCAAATTGGTTGACTGTGGTTCATAAAAATCATTGACATATAGATGGTTGCCAGATCTTTACTCTTCTTTCCTTACGCAGTGTCTGTTTTTATCCAAGTTTTGTCTAATAACTAGGGGCACTCCGAGACCTTATTAAACCCATCAAATGTTCTCTTGGCCCTTGGATTGTTTCTCTTCCAACTCTGTTTTCCTATAATCTGTTCTATTCCACTCCAGTGGCCAGTCTCAGGCAATGTAACAGAGGCTCTGCAAGAGACGCTAGCAGTATGTTCATGTGGTCACGTGTGTTTCTAAGTTTTGAAAAAGCAAGATGTTTTAAATGCAGATCACTTTTCTTTTCCACTCTGACTTCCTCGCCGTCACAGTTCGCCTCGTGTTTGCGGGCATCTGAGTGGTGGGCATGTTTTGGATCTGGCTAGAGGAAGTTGAATTGGGGATAAACTATATGGATAGTTTAGTGGGATATTTTAATGTAGTTCGCCGTCCCTTTCATAGCCATGTGGGTGAGGAATGGCGTCTAGGAATATTCCTACCACTGACTGGATGACTCACCCAGCACAGATGGAGAGCAAAGGTGAGGGCCAGAGTCCTAAAAACAGGATCCAGTCCTATGGCACTCATCATTGGCAATATAGGGGTAGTGCAGAAAAACGAGATTGGAAACAAGGCTTGAGAAGCTCAAATGTAGAAAATTCTAACCTTCAGCAGACATAAAATTGTGAGCAGAGGAATTGATGCCTCGCCAAATATATTCTCTCCTGTCTGCAAAAATGCTCAATAATGCTGAGTATACAATTATAAACTCACTATATATATATATATATATATATACACACACACACACACACACACATACATATATTGTTCCTTGAGAATGGTGTGGAATAGATTTTTTCAAAATTCCTGTGTTTGTAGGGCACAAAGTTGAAGGTATACAGCAAGAATAGTCTGTGTGAGAAGGCACATGTTTTCTGCATCCTATTCTGCATCTCATCTTACTGTACATGTTGCATCTTGTCCTGATGAAGCCTTGTGGTTTCAGAGGAAAGGACATGCAAAATTGCCACCAAAGCAAGAGAAACTCTCTAAGAAACAAATGTTCCACAAGAAACTCTTACATGTATTCATCAGTAAGTCACAGTATACAGTATAAGAGGAATTCAATGATCCAATTCCGTAGTTTGGTACAATGTAGGAATATTTAAATTGTTCTCTTGTATGTCTTAATTTGGGTTATTTTCATATTTATTTTTCAGAATTATTGTTCATATCAAAATTCAGATATGACAGGAGGGACATATACCTACTGAAAGCCAAAAGTGTAAATTGAAAGAAGATATTTATTTGTCAGCTTTAAAAATGTTGTAATTTAGGCCGGGCACGGTGACTCACACCTGTAATCCTAGCACTTTGGGAGGCCAAGGTGGAAGGATTGCTTGAGGCCAGAAGATCGACCTCCTGTCTCTACAAAAAAGTAGAACAATTAGCCAAGGGTGGTAGTGCACACCTGAGTAGTACCAGCTACTGGGGAGGCTGAGGCTGAAGGATTGCTTGAGCCCAGGATTTGGAGGTTGCAGTGAGCTATGATGATGCCACTGCACTCTAGCCCAGGCAGCAGAGTGAGACCCTGCCTCAAAAAAAAAATGTAATTTCTGTACTCATTCTTGATATTCATTTTTTGTATCTCATTTTGTATTTTTTTTCCTTAAAGAGGGACACAAAATTTGTATAATCTTTTGGTTCCATAAAACCTGGACCTTCCCTGTCCCACACTTGCAGTCTCATGTGGGCATATTCACAGCAGTCCATGGTACATGTGCAGTGAGGAAGTGGCATGCTGTAATGGAGGGAGAAGCCTTGATTTTGCCACTTAACAAGCTGTGTGGCTTCAGCAAGTTTCTTAGCCTCTCTGAACTTTAGTTTCCTCAGCTGTAAAGTTTGGATGATAATCCTTCACAGAATTGTTGTGAGACTCGAAGGAGCACTTAGCATAGTGCTTGGCATGTGATAAGCAATCAATAAATATTATTTCCTTTTTTTCCTTTACCTCTCTCTGATGGTTTACAGGTTTATCTTAGGTTAGGGACCCAGGTGAGGAAACATGTCCTTTCAAAATGAATTTTGATATAAGGATATTAGGAAAAGAGTTGGGGTTTCCCCTGTGATTCTTGTCTTTAATAAGCCCCGGACAAAATGAATCACAATGTTTTTTTCTCTAGGTGTGAAGTAAAGAATGAAGTGTTTTCATCAGCTGTGTAGAGTATTAGGCTGAAAATATTCCAATTAAGTATGTCTACCGCCAACACACACACAGACACTTGATATGGCCCAAGGATTACATTATTCTTAATCATTGTAATTTTTCTATACAGCTTCAGTTTTAATATTGATGATCAAAGTCCTGGATTCCCTTGAAATGTGGAAATCTGGGAACTAGGGTTTGCCATGCACGAGGTGTCCTAATAAGCCACAGTCCCCTGGAACAGCACATTCTTTCTGATACATGTGCCTCAGCCACATGCACACAGAGATAGCTTCTGTTAGGTGGGAATGGGAGCTGAGAACACCAAGTTAGCTAAATACTAAATGATTTAGTCCTCATAGCAGATTAGGCTAATGCCTATGATACCGGACTATGAAATCTTTTCTTTGAGGGTAAGACCCAAGACTACTTTTTTTCAGTGCCTTCCAGGGCTAGTACATAGTAGGTGTTTGTAGTATTTGTTGAGTTGATTTGTAATCTACATTCAGGAGGAGTGAAAAGAAAGCCTTTTAAAGTGCCCAAAGCGTTTTCCTTTGTGAAAGCAAATTGCAGCTTTTGATTAATAGCATGATAATTGTGTCCCTTGCCCTACTGTTTTGGAGGAAGGGGAGTATTTTTGAAATGAGGAATCAGAAACAGTCTACTTCACACATTTTGCTTAGAAGCTATTCCTTCTCTGAGTGAAAGAAATCAAACTGAAACAAGTCTAGAGAAATCTGAGAAATTAGCATACTTGTAAAGACAAAAACAGTCAAAAGTCAGTTGTCAGCTGACAGAAGATCAGTGTGAGTTCTAACCTTTAGGCAGTAAGAAAGAAAAATTGTTCTGAGACCCTTGTTGCTAGTACACGACTGATTTCTCATGAAGAGGGATTGTCAGTTAAATAAGAAAAAGTCTGTGTAATGTGTGTCATAGTGAATTATACATTTAACTATTAACTGTATAAGAAACCTGTGCATGTACCTTATCCATATATTATTTGGGGCTTTTTTGTTTAATGTTTCTGCTCTCTAAACTATTGAGTCAAATAAACTCACTCAGGTGTTGTCAAAGAGAACCCACCTAATTTGATTAATATCTTGGTGTCTGGACAAGATCTACACAGGTCAAGTCTATTTGGCCAACCCCTCCCCACGTTTGTTTAAAAATATCCATCAATGCCTACTGTGTGCTAGGTAGTAGTATGCTGAGTGCTGAGGATATAAAGTAGGCATGATCCTGTCCTTAAAGCTTGCAGTGTAGGACAGATGAACCCAGCAGCCACATCTCTTTTTTTTTTTTTTTTTTTTTTTGAGACAGAGTCTCACTCTGTTGCCCAGGTTAGAGTGAGTGCCGTGGCGTCAGCCTAGCTCACAGCAACCTCAAACTCCTGAGCTCAAGGGATCCTCCTGTCTCAGCCTCCCGAGTAGCTGGGACTACAGGCATGCGCCACCATGCCCGGCTAATTTTTTGTATATATATTTTTAGCTGTCCATATAATTTCTTTCTATTTTTAGTAGAGATGGGGTCTCGCTCTTGCTCAGGCTGGTCTCGAACTCCTGAGCTCAAAGGATCCGCCCACCTCGGCCTCCCAGAGTGCTAGGATTACAGGCGTGAGCCACCGCGCCCGGCCCCAGCAGCCACATCTCTTATATGCATCTTACAGAAGACCTAGGGCTCTTATGCAGCTTGTAGCAGGTTTCCAGAGTGGCCGGACTTGATGCTTCCAGTGACTTGCTCTCCAAGGGCAAGATAATGTGTAGGTTACCACTGAGACAAGCACCCCATGCATTGTTTTCTGGGCCACTTAAACCTTGATTCAGTAATTAATTATATAAAAGAACAGAAAAAGTTTCAGAGAATTATAATCTCTTTTTAAAATTAAAAAAAGGATTATATAATAGTCATACATATTTTTAGGGTATATGTGATATTTTGACAACTGTATACAATGTGTGATGATCAAATCAGGGTAATTGGGTATCTATCATCTCAAACATTTTTCTTTTCTTTGTGTTGGGAACATTACAATTCTTCTCTTCTAGTTATTTATACTTATTGTATACAATAAATTACTGTTGACTATAATTTCTCTACTGTACAATCAAATACTAGAACTTATTCCTTCTAATGATAATCTCTTAAATAGCCATATTTTAAATGACAATTTATAAATGGAGTAAAATATTTAACAGGATTGAATTGATAATTTTGAGGCCCTTATTTGCAGCAATTTTTCTTTGGACAGAGATTATAGGGACAAATTTTAAATATGGATGGAAAATAGTATTGAAATAGCACTTATCTTATTCTGTCAAATTTTTAGTACTTGAGTATTTGAAGTCATTGAGATTTACTCTTTGTATATTCAGGAACGTTAGTTGTTTCAGACTGGACTATGGCTGGCTATAGCAAGTTGAATAAAATTCCTGCAGTTCATCCATTCTTCTCCTACCAGCAGGTGTCATTATGGAAATATGAAAATACTGTAAATTCCAAAGTCATAGGAACTGGCTGTGAGAAAGAGAAGTAACACTTTGGATATTAAAAAACAACAAAAAGTGAAGAAATCATTTGGCACTAGCCAAGGATGGCATGTTTAATTACCAATTTGATAATGTTTTACAATACAATGTAACTGACACAGGATTTCAAAGCACATACTTAATTAATTTTAATTAGATTAAGCAAATATTTACTAAGACCCACTCTAGGCTCGTAGGAGTCTCAAAAGAAAAGTAAGATGTGATTCTTCTCCTTGAGGAGCTGACATGATTTCTGGGAGAAAAGGATGCATTCATGAAATAATTAGTTCACAGAATGAATCAATCTTTCTTTTTCACATGCTGGATTGAAAAGCTTAGATAGTAATAGTTGCAGAAGTTCCAGCTGGAGGGGCTGGGTGGTATTATCTGTTATGAGTTAATCAAAGAATGATTTTTGCATATTCAAGTAGAGAGGAGCTTCAAAATAATTTGGTAATTTTTGACAATTCATTCTTTCCCTTCTTCCTAGTTGCTATCACATCTCTCTCCATACATCTAAAGTAATAATTATATTTAATAGTAATTACATATGTATCCAAGGATGTAACAGTTGGATATAATAGTTTCCTTTAATCAACTAATATGATCAAGTCATTCTAAAAACTAAAGAAAACACTACAAGTGGGCATTTGTACTAGGAGATTTACACCAGGAACCAGGATCAGAGTATTAGCGTGCTAGGTCAGAATCAATGCTTCATCCACCCTCTAGTACCACTTTTTTCTAGAGTAAGAGGTATTTATAAGGCCTGGGATATGTGGCAGTCCTCTTTGCATTCCTGGCGCTCTAATTCTCCATCTGGATGTGCAGCGAGCTCTCGGTACATGTTTGTTGAATGACAATATCACCAAAGGATAGGGAATTTGCAATCTTTCATACACTGTGTTGTTAGATGGAACGCATGTTGATATTAGACTAAGCAAGCTCAGGATGAATTATTCAGAAAATTGGGTTGAGAAATCTGGTTTGAAAAGTTGATAGCATAGATCCTAAGGATCTTTTGATTCCACTTGTCCATCCAAGAAAATATGTCTCACATTATTTCAGTAAGCTGTGTAGTTCTAGGACCATTGTCCATGAGATATGAAGGACAGTATGCTTCATCTAATTAGAATTGTGCCTAATTTTAGATAGAAGGATATGTATAGTGTTGTTTTATTTCTTTTTCAAAAACTTGTTTCTGTGTTAGTAATCAATCATTTTCAATGAAGACAATTTGTTTACTGCACTCATAAGAATTTTTTTATTTGAAGGCTATTCTTTTTTTTCTTTTTTATTTCAGCATGTTATGGGGGTACAAATGTTTGGGTTACGTATATTGCCCTTGCCTCCCTCCCCAGTCAGAGCTTCAAGCGTTTCCATCCCCCAGACGGTGCGCATCGCACTCATTATGTATGTATATACCCATCCCCTCCCCCGCATCTGCCCGACACCCGATGAATAGTATTCCTATATGTGCACATAGGTGTTGATCAGTTAAAACCAATTTTATGGTGAGTAAATGTGGTACTTATTTTTCTATTCTTAGGATACTTCACTTGGTAGAATGGGTTCCAGTTCTATCCATGATAATACAAGAGGTGCTATATCACCATTGTTTTTTGTGGCTGAATAGTACTCCGTGGTATACATATACTACATTTTATTAATCCACTCATGCCCTGATGGGCACTTGGGTTGTTTCCACATCTTTGCAATTGTGAACTGTGCTGCTATAAACATTCGAGTGCAGATGTTTTTTTTTATAGAATGTCTTTTGTTCTTTTGGGTAGATGCCCAGTAATGGGATTGCTGGATCAAATGGTAGATCTACTTGTATCTCTTTGAGGTATCTCCATATTGCTTTCCACAGAGGTTGTACTAGTTTGCAGTCCCACCAGCAGTGTATGAGTGTTCCTATCTCTCTGCATCCACGTTATTCTTAATTTACCAGCTGCTCCACAGTGAGGCTGATGTCCTCAGCTTACCTCTGGTAGTTTGAGCTAGCTACACTTTGTTTATCACTCTCTTACATCTTTAAATGCTTACTGGACTTTCCTATTTTGATTTTCTGTTGTCACCTCCACCTTAACATGTCAAATAGGGAAATCATAATTTTTACCTGTAAACCACCTCTTCATTTTGGCTGTACCTTTCTGTTATATACCATCATTTTCCAGTTCCCCAGGCTAAAAACTTTGATGATTCCTTTTTCTTAACCCCTTTACCCCATCTAATCAATCAAAAAATTATTTCTATATTTCCTTTGTGATGCCTATGATATCCATTCTTTTCTTCCTTTCTATTCCCATTACTAAGACCCTGGGTTAGCCATGCATGGATCAAATAGCCTCTTGAATCATCTTGTTATCAGTTCCTCCTCTTTTTTCCCTCCACTAATGAGTATGAACATTTTAGTTAGAATCACTGAAATGTCAGTACCAAGTCCAAACTTCTAACCAGAATTGCTAGGACCATTTGTGACATGCTATCTGATTACCACTCTAACTCAATTCTTGGACACTTCAAACTCTGTTCCAGTTGTATGGAAAAATGCAATTTCCCAATCTAGCCATGTTCTCTTTGACTTCCAGATTTCTTTTATTGTGGTAAAATACACATAACATAAAGTCACAATTTTAAGTATACAGTTCAGTGGCATTAACTATATTCACATTACTCTGCAACCATCACCATCATTTATCTCCAGAACTTTTTCATCTTCCCAAATTGAAACTCTATGTCTGTTAAACAGTAACTCCCCATTGCCCTTCCTCCCAGCCCCTGGCAAACACCATTCTACTTTCTGTCTCTATGAATTTAACTATTCTAGGTACCTCATATATGTGGAAGTATATAGCTAGCATATGTCCTTTTGTGACTGGCTTATTTCACTTAACATAATGTCTTCGTGGTTCATCCATGTAGGATGTGTCAGAATTTCCTTCCTTTTTCAGGCTGGATAATATTCCATTGTATGTATATACCACATTTTGTTTATTCATTTATCAATTGAAGGACATTTGGGTTGTAGTTTCTCCTCTTTTAATATATCCTACTAATTGCAAACAGATTAATCTTCCTTCATCTTACTTCAGTCATATTACTCTGATGCTCAGAAGTCTTTAATGAGTTCCTTCTACAGATAGAATCAGTTGCAGCACCTATAGTCTAAGGCCCAAGGCTCTCACCCTTTTGGGCCCTGACCTTTGTGGAGAATCCTATTATTCATTATCAATCTTCAACATTAATTCATGAAACACATTTTTTGAGTGGCTGGTATGTGTTGGGCCCTGGGTTAAGTGCTGAGGAAAGGGCAGAAAACCAGATGGACATGGTCTCTTACCTCATGGAACTGATTTTGGAGTTAAGTGTTCCTTTGCTCAAGCCAGAGTGCTCTTATTTTCACCTTGGAAACTGGCTGTTTCACCCAACATGAATATGCCAAAAATCATTTGGTGGATGACCAGCTCACCAAAGCTAATCCTTCAATAATCATTTGACCAAATAATGAGTTAGCTGAAAAATTGAGGGTTTTATTTTTTATTTTTGTCCTGTTGTCACTACAGTTCTTCCCCTGGGCATGCAATGGTCAAATGCTGTTTAATATGAACTTTGCCTGTGTTTTACATTCTAGGCCATGAGAATTTCAAGAATATTCAACATTTTCTTGTTTGTTTGTTTTTGTCTTTTTAAGCACTCATTGTTGTCTTCATTACTTTTGCCCCTGCCTGTGCCCTGGTGCAATGCCTATGAAAAATTGCTGTAGATATTGTGTAAAGTATTTGTCAGATGAATTAGTCATTAGGGACCTGATCATTTGGCAAATTAGTGTCCAAAATTTTTAAATGTCTTCTCTCCCTTGTAGTAAATCAAAGGGAAGGATTTTCTTCTATTTTTCAGGTCTGTTCTCTCTATTTGAACCATAAATCTTTTATGAGCTTTGTTGATTTATCCTTTGCAGTAGCCTTCTTATATCTTGTGCTCAGAACCACGAGTGGCTTGGTTAATCAGAAGCTGGTTAAGGTGGGGAATCATAAAAAATGACATAGAAAACGATGTATATCTTTTAAAATAAAATATACCAATGGCTAGCATTCTACTAGCCAATCTTTTAGTGTAGGGTCAAGGCTCTTGTTTTGAAAATGGCCTACGAATTATTCATATCGTCTCTCTTTGACAAACTGTACTCATAATGCATTACTTATGATTTCCAGTTTCAGTTTCTTTAAATAGGAGCAAGATCTTAAAGACACTTCTGATGCAATGAGTACAGAATCCTTGTGTATTTATTATTTTTCCCTGTCATTAACAGTTGTCACACTCCACCAAATTTAAGAGCAGATTTTCATAGCAACGCATGTTTATTGATTCTTTAAAAGAATTAAGCCTACTTTTTTAAGAAAAATATAACTTTTTTTGTTGTGTTTCATCGGATATCATATTTAATTGAAGTTTGTGGTTATAATAATAAATGCAAGTGGCACAACTTTACTACCAGTTGACTGCTGGTAAGCCTGCCATGCAATCGGTGGGAGTAGGAGCCTGCAGATTTATGAGAGAGGGGGCTGCTAACCAAAAGCACTGAGTATGCCTGGTATCAACCAGTATGTTTTCCTGAGTACATAGGGAGCACTGGTTAGATGTGTAGTCATTTAGTGCAGATTGGCTAGATGGGCTTTTACTGTATTTATTCATCTTTATAAATAAAGCTGTGTTATTGCTTACTATCTTATAATGAAGTAGGAGTTGAGATAAGATCTATCAGTAATTGATATGGGGAACTGCACAAATCCATCAGGTTCAAATGACAGAATGGAACATTTACATCTGATGTAAATATGCATTGTTGCATCAGAGATCCAGCACCTGTGGGAGTGGGAATGGAGAGAGTGATGAAGAAGCAGGTCTTAGACTGTCATAATTGGCAACGTTATGTCAGGGCAGATGGACCATCTCTGCCATGAACTCCACTCCTCTGCTGGTATGGGCATGTACCCCCTCCGAGGGAAGAACCTAGGTGTGCTTGTGTGACTGCCCACTCTGTGGTGTGCCCTCCCCTTCATGTAAGGGAGTGCTAGTGGCATTCTTTCAGGGTCTCCTCCACTTACTTTTGTATGTATGTGTAGGAAGGAATTGTGTGTATGGGGATGTGGGAGTAGGAGGTGGGGGTCAGGCCTTGATGCCTGTGTAGTGCATCCAGAAATCCCTCAACATTTTTGGCAGTTGGATGCTCCTTCTCTAATTTCCAGTATCAATGTAGGCTTTTCCCTGTTCTTATATTCCATTTGTCATTTCACCAGATATCCACATATAAAGGGTTGGAAACCTGTACTTTTTTTATCCCAAGGGTTCGTCTTCCTCTTCTCAAACTATTCACTTCAGATTCTGTACTTTAGGCTTTTAGACTGTTCTATACACATTTTTTCCCCCTGCCATAAGTAGATGACTGATAAACTGTGGGTTAGAATTAGGCAATTGGCAGTTCTATATTTCTCAGTGTTTGCACCATTAAAAGTTATTTTTTCCTAATCAGACTCAAGGCAATGGAATAATAATAATGATAAGTTATTTTGCTCTATGATTTATGGTTTTACCATGGTTTATTGCTTTGTTTAAAGAGATAAATAAATAACTAGGCTGCTTGAATGGGATGTTTTTGGAACAAAACATTAACTGAGATGGGAGAGGAGTTATTTTCAGCCTGCAGCAAGACTCCCTGCTTGGAGTCCTGGTCTGGGTACTTTTTAATTATCTACTTGCTCTCAGCGTTGCTTCATGTAGGCACAGTTACATCAGGACATTAGCTTTTTGGTGCTCACTGTTAATTTTTTTTAAAAAACAGATACAGTTTTTGATAGAAAGGAAAAATAGATCAATAAAACATGTCAAGGAGAGCCGAGGCAGACCCTAGTCTCAGTCTCGAGGAGAGCTTTCGGAAAATAGACTTTGTCCTTGTCTATGATCTTGTTTTCTAACTGCCTAAATCTGCACTGTCACAGATGGGCACATTTTTGCTTGATCAAGGCAAAGATGTATTTTATAGCTTTGGAACAATGTTTTCTTCATTTGCTTAACCACTGGCAGAAAAAGGTTTTTTTGAAAAATGGAAACCGGACAGCAGGCATCTTTCTTCCATGAGAAGATGAAATGGAGCCTCCGTCAGTCTCAGCACATACCACCTTTGCTGTGTGTCAGCTCATGCTGAAATCTTAGAGACTCTGTCCTCGATCTCTGAACTCAAAAATCTCTTGTAATGTTAAAAATTACTCTCCTTGGCTTCCTTTTTTAGCTCTAGTGAATAATCCAAGTGTTCTCAAATTTCTGTTCTAACAATGTCCCTCCTGGGATCCTCAGAGAAAGTGCAGCATTGTTTTACCACTAACACCACGTGAACTCTGTCCTTGCTTTGATTTTGGAAGCCAACCATATCTGAGGCAATTCTCCTGGCCTACAGCTGTGGCTGAATGTATTCTTTGCATTGTCTCCAGGGCCAGGAGCCTCTGGCTGCATGAAGGTGGGATACGTAGTGTGACCCTCCACAGGAAAGAACCCAGATGAGCCTCAATAAACAAGATGCTGGAAACAATCCCCTTTTAAGACAGTGTAACAAGAAATGGTCAATAGAATACTGTGCACATATTAGACACTCGGCTAATTTGTTGAAGGAATACACAAATGCATCAGGGGGTGACAGTCCTGCTGGTCCACTCTGTCTCTTTGTGCAGCCTCCATTTCCGTTTTCCTCCTCAAACCTTAATTCTTAATCCTTTGCCCTCTCATTGTCACTGTTCCATCATTGCTCTACCTTTTCTTCTCTAACCCAAGGCTGTGCTGGCCTGATGGCAACTGGAGGACTAAGAAAGAGGATTTGTGGAGGATGCTTCCAGCCAGATCCCTATCCAGCTTCTTGTAAATGCAGACTTAGCCAACTGCCTCTGTCTCTGCCTATCCTGATGCTAGGATAGAGGTGATGGTCATAAGTGGCCAAAGGGCTTTCGTAGAAGAGTGGCTACTCAGTGCCCCTGTTGGGTTTCTAATGCTTCATAAGCCAAGTGTTTAAAGTTAGCTGTGTTCACACCACATCTCCTTACAGATGGATTGCATACTCTTGACTCTGGAACTGGGAAATGCTGTCTTCTAACTTCTCTGATTTTTTAAAACATGGTTTGTGTCTGTCACTATTGTCATTTCTGGCCTTCATATGACCACAACTATCTGTTAAGTCAGTGGAAAACAGACTGTGGCTTTTCTTAAATATTTTCTTAAATTAACCTCCTCTGGGACAATGTCTACTCTGGAGGCAGTTTTTCTTTCTCTACCTTTAGTATAATTCTGAGTCTCTCAGGAAAAAATGGTTTCTTTGGCATTTCAGCCAAGTGTGTTTGTTGGTGGGGCTAAACATCCAAACAGATTTAGGATGAATGACACTGGGCGTTTAGTTCCAGAGTCAAGTTTACCACATTGATGTGCCTTCTTTTCCATGTTTTTTTCCTTCAGAATAGAGTCAAGTCTCATAAAATGTATGTTTAGCTTAAGCAAATACAATCATACCGAGATAATTTTGCTTTCCACTCCAACCAATGAGTGTTTGCCCTGGAGCATGCAGGAGATGATAGACAAGAACCTGCTGTTACCTTGATCGTCTTTTTTCCCATGTACTGCTCAGAGTGTGAAGTTTTCATTGTGCCAAGTATGATTCTAATATTTATTCATTCTCCTTGTTGTTGTTACCACATTCTCTACACTTGATCTTAGGCAAAAGGGCTAGAAGCTAATACCTCATAGTCTCTAAACGGAAGCTAGGACTCTGGTCTCAACCAAAGCCATAGTCATCTGTTCCAACTTTGGAGAGAAATCTGGATGTGTTGGCTCTAACTGAGAGATGGCATGTCTCCAACATGGTGCATTCTTTAGGGATTTTCAGAGGTAATTTTGAAGATGTATAATTTTAGTCCTAAGTGCTGACTTTAGTATTTAACTGTGACCTAAGATATTATACTACAGTAGTGTCTGATTCCTCTTTATGGTGCCTTTTGTGATAGGTAATTCATAGACTGGTTACATTCTGCATTCCTTTTATTTTTTAATCTAGTATGTTTTCTAGTCTTCTTAGGTGATGAGAATATAGTTTAAGCTGCTGTTTGTTACATTCTCTACATTTGCCATATAGGCTCTATGTAATCTTTCTATTGATATGGGATATTATGGAGGAAACTTACAGCCATACCTGGAGCCAAAATTTTGGATACACCCCAATTTACATTTTTTAGAGTTAATTGATGGATGCTGTATGTCACAAGATACTAAAAGTCATAAAAATAAGGTAAGATTCCTGAAGATAAATGCCAGTAAACCCCAAAGCTCAATCCTTCCACTGTTCTTGATAATGACCTCACTGTTTTTTGTGAATCCTAGGTTGTTATAGTAATAGGAAAGGTCTGTGCTGACTGGGCATTGGGAAAGATGTTGCAATCTGGAGGTAGATAGGTTTTGTCTAATGAAACATAACCCACATAAAGCCAGGTCTCTTGGTATGGGTTCAGTCTCTTTGTAGTGTAACATTCAAAGAAACAACAATCCAACTTGAGAAACCTCGAAGAATAATGTAAATATTTGCTCTAAGTTTTATTTTTAAGGGATTTTACATAGTGAAACCATACAGAAAGCTTCCTAAAAATTTCTTTGATACTTCTTTCCTTCTTGCCAGTTTTCCACTCATGACAACTGTGAAAATCTCTGTCTTGCTCTGCCTGGAATGCCCTCACTCTTGGGTGGCTCTCCCATCCTGTGTCCTTGCATACCACACACTAACCTTCCCTGGTGTATGCAATCCCCTTGAACATGTTCTATCTAGCTCTGGTGGTATTTTTTGTGAGAATACCACCATGGCTCCAGAATATTGGTTAATAAAATTTTCATATCAGTTTCAATGTTTTACTCTTATTTATTCTTTGATATTGGCTTCTGACATATTGCTTGCTCTCACTTTGATTTGATGTTCAGTCAAGTCATCCAAGACCCTGCAAACCAGACCCATCTGCCTAAATGCTTTCATTAAATCACTGAGGTCACTGTGAGGGGAGGTAAATGGTTACTATTAGAGTATACAACAGTATATACCAAACAGTGGGCCCAGAGTCACACTTCTCACTTCTCGTCTTGGTCTTTCCTTAGAAGTGAAGTTTAAAACCACCTGCTTCTAGAAGGCCATATGAAGGTAGTGGATTTAGGTGTAAATGGCCCTGACTGAATGTGCCAGCTCTGAACATGGTGGGGCTGGGGGAGCTGGTTCCTTTCTAGTCTGGGTATGACTTCTACCCCAACTCATTCTTTAAGTTACTGCTAGTAGTGTGAGAATAGGACAAAGGGCTATGGGTCTGGGGGAGAGAAGAAAACTTGATATATCTTTATCCTTTATAGAACTTTGCTACAAAATCTAAAGAAGCATCTGTATTAGTCAGGATTCTCCAGAGAAACAGAATCAATAGGATATATATATATATACATGATATATACCCTATATATATTTTGTGTATTTTTATATATCATTCATATATATCCTATTTCATTCCTATATATTCTATTTCATTTATATATATCTATTCATATATATGTGTACATATATGAGATTTATTTTAAAAAATTGGTTCATGTGATTGTGGAGCCTGGCAAGTCCCAGGGTGAGTTGTCAAGCTGTGGCCTCGGGAGAGCCTATGGTGTAAGTTTTAGTCTGAAAGCCAGTAGCTCGAGACCCAGGAAGAGCTGATGTTTCAGTTCAAGTCCAAAGGCTTTAAAAGAGGGCTGGAGCTGTAGCTCCTAATTTTCTTAATCCATTTAACTGGGAAATAAAACACACTTGATGTCACAGCTCAAAGGTAGCCCCACGGGAAGGATTTTCTCTTACTCAGCCTTTTTATTCTATTCAGGTTTTCAACTGATTGGATGAGACCCCCCCCCCCATTAGGGAGGACAATCTGCTTTATTCAGTCTACTGATTCAAATGTTAATCTTATTCAGAGACAACCTTACAGGCACACCCAGAGTAATATTTGACCAAATATCTGGTTACCCCATGGTCTAATCAGGTTGACACATAAAATTAATCATTGCAGCATCCGTGGGGAGAAACAATTTCCATGCATATACAAGGGTATTACTTGATGAATACAGTCATGCTTCTAGAGCTCAGTGAAAGATAAGGCATGAAAAAATTGTAATAAAATTATTTATTTTGGATATTTTTCTCAAATAATTATATTAATCTCTAAATCTTTTTTCCTCTTCCTCATTTAACTCCTAGGAGGTACACTTTATATTGCCGTCTGTGGCATCAGCAATGATGTGATAGCTTGTTGTTCTATGAAAAGCTAATGTCCTTTTTTTCCTATAGAAGGTGCTTATATTGACTCAATAAAATCTTCAACAGGTGTACCAACTTCAAAAGGAAAAGTTAGGCCAGAGTTTCTGTTTGAATGATAGCTTAATGAATTTCTGTGTTTTTTTTCCATTAGCTCCATCTAACCTAGGCTGTCTCAGAGAAGCCTGCTGGAGCTGATTACACCTCAACATGATGCCTTTTGGGTTTTCTTTTATCATCTTTCTTCATCTGGGAATCTGAGAGAGAAAGCTGTCAACAAGTTATAGCATGGTCTAGTTGGTGGGATTATTTTGCCACAACACAGGGAAAGGGCTGTGTTTTGGGCAGAAAGGGCTTTCTGGGTGTGGGGCTCTTTTTTTGGAGGTGGCTTATACAAGAGGGGTGAAGATGTAGCTTCTGATTTTCTTAGTCCAATTAACTGGGAGAAAACATGCTATAATGGTGGTACTTCTGTGGCAAACATTTGCAGAGATCTTCAGGTTGGTAACTGGGTCAAAAGGAAGACTTGAGAGAAAGACTGGCTGTACTTGAAGTAGATGATAATTCTTATTGCTGTTTCTGTTGCCTTCAGTTCCGACTCCCTGCTTGGCCACGGTTCTTCTCCTACCCATTCCGGCTCCTGTGAGGCTGGTGACTGGCACGATTCTGTCCTAGTTGTTCCAGACCCTATCCTGGACTGTTCTGTGCTCCTATCTATCCAGCTTCTCAAAGTCGAGCTTTGTTTTTCCTTTCCAGCCTTGTACTCACTGCTTTGGGCTGATGAGATTCTCAGCTTTTTCCAATCCCTGACTCTCTTCTTTGGCTCTTCTAGTTTCTAGATCCTTCAGGTAAACATCCCTTCCAAACTTAATCCAATTTTTAAAAACTGCCACTTAACACTGCTAATTTTAGAAGCAGCAAGATCATTTTATAGCAATGTAGATTAAAAATATAAAATTATTTCATTCCCACATTTTTTTTCCTTCCAGACTTCTTGTTCAGTTCCGAATTTTGTTCCTCTAGGTCTAGGCTATTCATAGTAAATCTCTAAGGAAAATGTAAAACCTGCCACTAATAAAAACAGCCTCTAACATAGATGGGGTAAAGGGCCAAACCAAAGGGGAAAAAAATATGGGAAACTTAAGAAATAAGAGAAACACCTATTTTGGAATGGATACTTTCAAAATTATCAACGTAAAGCTGAGCTCTCACCATTTAGAAGGCAAATAGGAGTTAGTTGACAAAAGGGTGAGGTGGTTAAAACATAGGAGGCCAAGCCTAATGGTTAGCGGTGTAGGTGTGAGAGGATCACTTTGGTCAGGGACTCAGCAGAATGTCTCTCTCTTTAAAGCTTTTATAAATGATAAAACATCGTGGTAATTGAGTGAAATTTTTCTACTGCAAGAAAACTCTTCATCAGAAGGAATTAAAAATTACTTATTCTTATATAATTGAACTGGGTTTTTCTTGCTAACAATAAAAAATGGTTGCTGCTTGCATTGTTTTTACCCTGGAGTTAATACAATGCAGTCATTATTGGTCATAAAGCTCTCTAAAAACAAATTAATTTGTAAAGCTTATTTTGACAAGAAGTAAATATAAAGGTAAAGCATAGTTTGTGTAGTGCTGCTATCATGGCACTCTTGGGCATAATTTATGAATAAAGAAAATAAAAGAGCAAGTATAACTTTTAAGCTGATTGCTTGTAAAGGACTTAATTGAAAACAGTTTTCTGCTTTTAAAAAGTGATTTATTTTAAATGTGCTTTTAAAAACAAAGGTCTTATTGATAACCATTTTAAGTATATTATCTCAATGTGGGATTTAAGTAAAAGGTCAAATCTTGTAGAAGTATTTTCGGTATGACTCAATTCTGATCACAGATAAACTTTATCAAGAAAATGAAATTAGTTAAACATTTTCAAGTCTGAGTACTTGTTTAAAGAGATAGAATTTTTTTCTTTCTTTCTTTTCTTTTCCTTTTTTTTTTTTTTCAAATAAAGACTTCAAGGAGAGAACTTTGGTTAGGAAACATGGAAAATGAAAAATTCAAGATGTTATTTTGTAAATGTTCTTTAAACAAGTTAATACTGTATGAGGGGGAAAACACTGGATATGTTTCACTAAAAGAATAAACAATTCATGTGAGTAATTTTTGCAGTGTGGATGGTTGAATCTCAGATCTTCTTTGCGTGATATTATTTGTATTTATTTGGCTTATTCTTAAAAAATTAAAGGACTTAAATTTTATTTCAAAAAGCTAATGTGGAACTTTTTTTTTTTTTTTGAGGCAGGGTCTTGCTCTGTTGCCCTAGCTAGAGTGCAGTGGTGTCATGATAGCTCACTGCAACCTCAAACTTCTGGGCTCAAGTGATCCTCCTGCCTCAGCCTCCTGAATAGCTGGGACTACAGGTGCGCGCTGCCATGCCTGGCTGATTTTTCTATCTTTTGGTAGAGACAGCGTCTTGCTCTTGCCCAAGCTGGTCTTGAACTTGTGGCCTCAAGCAATCTTCCCACCTCAGCCTCCCAAAGTGCTGGGATTACAGGAGTGAGCCACCGTGCCCAGCCAAATGTGGAATTTTTAATTTGACATTTAATTTCTGTCTAGTACTTCATTCTCACTCCCCTATCCCCTGTTTACCTCCTGAGACTTGCTTTTTTCCTAGATCTAGTATGACTCCTACAATTATTTCATTAGCCAAATGATTGTCATGTGCCTGTCACAGCATGGCAGGCTCCATTTGCTGATTGGCTGTGCCACTCAGTGCCTACAAAGGTTTAGTTATTCAGCTCCTTTCCCAAGGAACAAGTCCCTATCAGGCAAGTAATTAACCTTTGCCAGTCCAGAGATTCATCAGAGGCAGGGAAGGAAGAACCTTCTTCTCACTTGCCTACTCAGTCCTGCTGCTCACCCCAGCTTTATGAATGACATCTGAAGTGTGTCCTACAGGGAGAGCCGTTGAGCCTCAGGTCCTCAGAAAGCACCCCTTAGTAAAAGCTCTGAGCAACCTTAAATACTGTGCAGTAAGAGTCTATTGTTTCCTAATTTTCCTGACAGGAAAACCTCTTTAATGTTGGACTTCATTGTTTTTACCCCATTTCCTGCTCTTAAGTGGCTGTTCAGTCAGCATGGTGGCCAGTGGGACCTAAAGGTCCAGCAGCAGCTGAGACCTCCAGGCCTTGCTTTTGTTTGCACCCCTAGTAGCATTCTGCTTTAGATAGGGGAGATACTGCCTGCTCTTCCTGCATTTCCATCTTATGCCCTGGTAAACAAATGCCAATCTTGCTCCTTTCCATTTGAAGTAGTCCTTCCACTTTGTCTGCTGTCAATTGGGATTAGAAATATTGACTTAAGCGGCTCCAGCCTCTGCTGCCAGCTTTCCCATTCTCCATCCATTACGCACATCTTTCTCACTAACAGAACTCAGATTTTGTTCATATATTGGCAGCAATGTGCCCAGCCCGGGCAGTGTATCCTGACCAGTCTAAGGCAATTAAAATATCTTTTATCAAAGCTCTCTTGTAGCTAGAGGTGGCTTAATAACCTAGTTCTGACAGGTAAAGACTTAAGCAGCAGAAATCCACTAGGAAAATGAGAGTGGGGAAGTGTAAGAGAAGGGAGACTCCTGGGAAAGCTTTTGAGCTCCTGATAAAAGGACACAGAAACTGCTATGCTTCTTGCTGCCTCATCTTGGCTTGAATGCAAATGTATAGCCTGGAGCTGGGGCAGCCATTTTGTGATCACGAAGTAACAAACTCTAAGGCTTGGCATGTGACTGCAATAAGCCCCCACCCACATAAGCTACTGCCATTGAAGGATTCCATTATAGAATTTCTAATTGACACACACCAAAATTCAGATGTGCAAGGAAAATATAGTTTCTTTAATTTTTTTGTAACTGATTTCATCTTCTTCCTGAACCTTTAAGGTTGGAAATTGTAGTGGTAGAGGTGGTAGTAGACACTTACATTTATCAATAAATGATAATTTATATTGGGGAAATGATCTAGTTGTTTAATTTTCCTTCTCCTTCCCCTGTGCCTCTCCAAGATATTAATATTTGGGGAAAATGAGTGGGGTTTCCTAAGCATTTGCATGATCCAACTGGCTCACACTGGTTTACCAGAGCTACTTGTTAAATTTTGGGGAATTTTGCAAGTCAGTTGTTAAACACAACCATTATTAAAAATTAAGATATATAAACTTACAATATTAAAAAGAAGTGTAATACTCAAAACTCATCACTTCCTAATTATTTGACTACATTTTACTATTATCCATGCAATTGAAGTTATGTCTATAGTTTCTGTAAGTGGAAATACTATATAATGTCACAATGAACATGGGAGTACAGACATCTCTTTGACATACTGATTTCATTTCCCCTGGATATATACCCAGTAGCAGGATTGCTGTATCATGTGGTGGTTCTATTTTTAAGTTTTTGAGGAACCTCCATACTGTTTTCAAAATGGCTGTACTAATTTGCATTCCCACCAACAGTATACAAGGGTTCCTTTTTTAGACATCCTCATTGACACTTATCTTCTTTTTCTGATAATAGCCATCCTAACAGGTATGAGGTGATATCTATACATTGTGGTTTTGATTTGCATTTCTTTTATGATTAGTAATTTTGAACATTTTTTCATCTACCTGTTGGCCATTTGTTCGTCTTCTTTTGAGAAATGCCTATTCAGATCTTCTGCCCATTTTTAAAATTGAAAGCCCTTCTACTTTTGACATTTCCCTCAATCCTTACCTAACAACTTCTCACTTTGAGATTTAGAACCTTGCTTATATCTCCATCTTTTTAACTTCATCTCACCTGTCACCATGAACTGGGAAGCTTTCCTTTTATTTCTCCTTTTGTTTGGAAGTAAATCAATCAACCTTCCTTTGTTTGTTTGTTTGTTTGTTTGTTTCTTTCTTTCTTTGAGGGTCTTTCTCTGTCACCTAGGCTAGAGTGCAGTGGTGCAATCGTAGCTCACTATGGCCTTGAACTCCTGGGCTCGAGCAATCCTCGTGCCTCAGCTTCCTGAGTAGGTCTACAGGTGTGTACTACCACACCTGGTTAATTTAAAAAAAAAAAATTTTGTAGAGATGGGGATCTTGCTATGTTGCCCAGGCTGATCTTGAACTCCTGACCTCAAGTGATCCTCCTGCCTCAGCCTCCCAAAGGGTTGGGATCACAGACATGAGCAATATTGCCAGGATGGGTAGGAAATATTTCTAAGTTATATCCTTTTCCTTCCTGAGGGAGGATTTGCTTTTCCCCTTTCTCTGAGGCCATATTGGTGGAAAGGCTACAGAGAACCTGATTCATGGGGGAGAATGAATTAAAAATACATTTTAATGTATATAAAAAACTATCCCCATTGTGCTTGTCCATATGAGTCATCTTGCCCAGCCTTCCACTCCTTTCTTCAGTTAGGAAATTTTTGTCTTTTGCCAGGGTAGCTTCAATATAGGAGTAGAATTGGGAGCTAAATTGTGAACAATTGAAGAATGAATGGGAGATGAGTCAGTGGAGGTCCTGAGTACCAAAAATAGTCTTGGTGGTGAATGGAAGAGCGGCCCTTGGGTGATAGTTTGAGGGGTAGGTGGAATTGAGGGAAGGCTTGCTTCAGTGAGTGAGTGTTTGGATGGAGACAACTGGAATCGATGAAACATCCTAGAAGAGGAAGGCCAGGATGGGATCAAAATGCATATGGAGTGACTAGCCCTGGATAGAAGTAGGATATTTTTCTTCCTGGACAAGAATGGGGGAGATGAATGGAAACAAAGCCTGAAAGATAGAAGGGATGGAAGTTGTGAATGACTGCTTTTTTTCCTTTTTTTTAAGTTAGGAAACTGTGTTGTCTTATGAGGGTCAAGGGGCTAATGCTAGGGTAGGAGATTGAAGAACATGGAACAAATTTGGAAATGCTTCTATAGGGAAACGCAGAGGAGGAATATGTAGGGCAGAGCTGAGGTCTGAGCTCTTCAATTTGTAATTTAGGTAATCAGCATGGTTTTGTGATTTTTTTCTAACAGTGCCAGAATGTTCAGAATTGGGGGAAACAGAGTTCCGGGTTGCTGCAGATTGTCAGGAAGAGTGGGCAGAAGGACTGGGCAAGAGGGTGTGAGAATGGAGATGTTGATGAAAGTGTAGTTGAAGTCATTGACCAGGTTAGACTCTCTATTATTGATGACCAAGGGTCCAGAACTTGTTACTTACAAGTCTATCTCATATTCTTTTGCATTTTTGTTTTGCCTAATGACAAAGAACACACATATATACATGTGCTTTCACATGAAACTACAAAAGTCCACTTTATTTCACTCCCCAACTGCCCCTGCAAACCTTGGTCTTGGAGAAGAGGGAGGGGAGGTCCCTACCGAAGGGCACATTTTACTGTTCCACTCACTCCATGGCAGTGGGTGCATGTTGGTGGAAGGTAAAGGGAGTGAGAACTTTTTCCAGCCACCCGTGGAACCCCTAGAGTGCTGAGTCACTATCTTCAAGGTGGAGGGAGACAGCATGTCTTTCAGTGGATGCCAGCAGTGACATCACGGTCAGAGCGTGCTTCTGCTGAATCAACAGCCCTAAGAGGAAGCACAGGGCCTTGCTTTTATGAGACTAACAGGGAGTAGCCATGGTTCTTATCAGGTGCCACCTGCCATCAGCTGTTTTCTCTCCACTCGGTTCCAACCAATCTATCACACTTATTAAAAGTTCAAACCAGCACTTACATCACCATTATAACATTGCTTACAGTTCTAGGCCTAGAGGATTTCATTAATTTAATCAGTAGTCTGGTGATCAAAGAGAGGGAGTTTGTTGCATGGGCATTGAGCCAAAGAAACTGTCTCATGAGGGATTTTCTTGGCATTTCCTCTGGCCACAGGTATGGGAAGAAGAAGTGTCAGAAAGGGTTGATAAAGCAGGAATAAAGGCAGGGATTGAGAGTCTGGACATTTGATGAGGCTGAGGAAGAGGTTTGGTGAGAGAAGTAGCAAGGTAAGAGTGTATGGTCAGAGAGCAGGAGTTTCAGGTTTACATTTTAGATGCATTCTGGAGCCATGTTGTAAACAGAGGAGAGCATGAACTTGGGAGTGTGATCAGCATGGTTTAGAATCCCAGCCCTTGCTATCCCATCATCTGTGTGGAGTTGGGCGGTCTCTACATAGGAGTGCTATAACCTAACTTTACATCATCGGCGAGGGTTACAGAAAATGATGCAAAGTTACCGGTGTGGTGCCCGCCACTTCGTGAGTACTGATATATGGTCATGACTGTTGTTATTATGCAGAGTGTGGCCTCAGGAATGGATTGCCAAAGATGATGGGGGTTGCCAAAGATGCTGGCTATTTGGAACAGAGGAATTCAGATTGGCTAAGTCACGAACAGGAATGTTGAAATTACCCTGTTAGCTGGCAGGAGTCCAGGAGAGAGAAAACCATGTGTCAAGGCTCCCAGGCACACTGAGGGAAAGGATGGGAAAAGGATGGCATCATAGGATAGCCCGTGGTTCAAAAGAGGACACTCCCCAGGAGGGCTAGTATGGCAGTATTTTGGAAATGACAAGAGTGAGGGGATGGCCTTGAGATGGGGCGGGCCTGAGGGAATGCGCTGCCTCCCTGTCTCCACAGCACTCATAGATCCACCTACGGCCACACCCCAGGGCCAGCTCAGATGCTCCACCTACCTCTCAGATGTTTTGTTTTTGTTTTTCTTCCCTGCTGAAGGCTCCTGCAATAAAGTCTACTTTTCTTTGCTTTTAACAGTTGCCAACACCCCTTCTTTCCTTTAGGTTTCTGGTCTCTTCGAAATCAGCTGTAGCATGGGGCACATTCACTGGGTCACCCTTCCCTTTTCTTTATTGACCTTGAAGATTAGCAAATATCATTAAAAATTTTTTTTTAATTGTGGTAAAATACAACATAAAATTTACCGTCTTGACCCTTTTTAAACATACCATTCAGTGGCATTAAGTACATTCACGTTGTTGTGCGACCATCACCGCTATCCATCTCTACTACTCTTTTCATCTGGTATAACTGAGACTCTGTACCCATTAAACAGTGTCTCCCCATTCTGACCCCCCTTCCCCTGGTGCCCCTGGCAACCACCATTCTGCTTTCTGTCTCTATGAGTCTTTATGATTTCTGTCTCCACCTTATTTTCTTTTAAGGACTTTAGAGCTATTCATTACAAAGGAGCAAACCGAGAGGAGAGCAAAAAGAACAAGTGCAGAAGTCAGCAATGTGAGCCCCGTGCTGCAAGAACCCCTCCTCTCCTGTCTTCCCAGGATGTTTATTGTCCATCCACTGATGGAGAATTTTGGGAAATGCAGTCTTGCTATCTCGTATTCCAGGCCCAGTGAGGGAATGTCTTGGCTGCTGCAGGACTACGGTGCCTCCCCACCCACCACAACTCTTGCAGCTAGTGATACCTGGGTCTCTAGTTCGAATCCCACTATGAGGCTAGTTTTTGCCAGGGATAGAGGACCATGGATGATGACATGATGACTCTGCCTCTTTCTCAAGGGCCTCCTGCCTTGCTGGTCTTCCTTAGGCAAACACCCCACAGGATTAGGATGGATTTGGGGAGTAAATGTAACTGCTTGGCTAAGAAGAAACAAAGGTTGTGACTTGATTCAACCTGCTCATTACTTCATTCTCCACAGATATATTTCTCTGGGAGAAGATGTGCTTTCCCTCTTGGCTGGAGCAGCATTCCCTCATCCCCACCTCCATTTCTTGCTCCAACTCAATCCCTTTCCCCTCCTTCCCTCACCCCTTCTTTCAAGCTCTTTGTCCCCGTGGCCTACACCTCTTGGGAAGTGCTGCCCCATCCTCTGCAGGGGAACATCCTGGGCTTGTTGGCAGCTAGTAGAGTACCCTTCCTTGGGGGACGGGTGGGCTCCAGGTCCCACAAGGCCTGTGGACATGGGGCCTCAGTAATTCCTTCTCTATTGTGGCCTGGGTGGGCCTGACGGGGCACTCAAGGCAGCTCTCAGGCTCTCTGAAAGGCTGAGCTGGCCCTGTCTTGGCAGAGACCTTCACTTCTTAGTTCTCCATTTTGTCTTTTATCTCTAGGATCACTCTGTAAGAGAGGTATGTGTGAGAGAAATTCTTAGAGCTATCCTATTTGTTGAGGAATAGAACTGAAAACCATCACAGCTCAGCTCTATTCTGAAATCCCAGCCAGTGTGATAGAGCCATCGTTAGGTTGAGACACTGCTTTTTCATAGTCAGACACTGACATATTTTACTTCTCTCTTACTGAAGTGAAAAGGCACAGGCCGATTAAGAATTTATGGTTTAAAAAACAAAACAAAACAAACCATTGGCAACATTATACTGCCTAAAATTTCACACGTTCAATTTTGTTATTTTTACTTTCTTGTATCAGGCCTTTCAAATCCTGGAAGGAGAGCAGACATTGGAGATTTTTTTTTTTTCCTCCTGTTCTGTTTAGAATTCAATTCCCTTCATGTGACAGCTCAGACAGGCTGTTTGAACGGCTTCCATGGAAGGCTCCAGAGGTGGGCGGGGAGGAGACCTCCTAATTCCGTGACTCACACATGGCTGTATCAGGAGCTTAACTTAGCCATCCCTAGTGAAATACAGTGAAAATGGACAGTTGGGATTGGACCCACAAGAAATAGCCTGAGTTCTCCAAACCAAAGTTATGTTTTTATGTTTGCTTAATAGTTTAAACCAATTTCTATAGGCAGGGCAATGGTAATCATTTCTTGGTATCGTTCTAATGGAACTTAAGTACCTGGGCCCCAAAGGTGGGGCTGGGGGTTCTGGAAGGCTGGCTGGTCACAGCTACTGATGTTTGCTGTGAGCATCTGAGCGGAAACATTTCCCGTATCTCACATGAATGGCAGATACTTCAATTTACTACTCTTTGTTTTTGCTGAAATAATTATACCTGATGTCACATATGCTTCCCTGCATAGTACAAAGGTTAGATAGAGCAGGAGCCTGTGGAGTTGCCTGCCTGGGTTTGGACACTGGCTTCACTCCCTACTGGGCAAATTACTTAGCCCTTTGGTGACTCTATTTTTCCATGTATAAAAGGGGGACAACAGCACCAACTTTTTAGGGTTGTTGTGAAAGTGAAATGAGTTAATACTTAAAAAGTGCTGAGATATTGCAAATGCGCAGTAAAGCTGCTATTTCCATGACACCTAAAAGCACTTGAGGGACAAAGCTCTTGCTAAGGTTTTTATTTCTGTGCTAGGCATGATGCTGGGACAGGCTAAGTATGATTTTGAGTTCTTTTAGATGTGCTATCTTGGGGCCCTCTTCTCTCCAACCTGGGTAGTGACACTCTTCCTCCTCCCAGTGGCTCTCAGATGGCCAGCTGCCCTCAGATGGCCAGCTGCCCTGAGCTGCAGATTTCCCAGGGACATATGCATTTTAACAAAGGACAAAAGGATGAATGAAATTGAGGAAAGCATATGGGGCTTGGCTAATGACTTCGTAGATCCCTGGCCATGATTTAGATCCCAGACTGTGGGGGAAGAATGGGGAAAGTCACCCAGAGCCATCAAGTAGCACCAAAAATGCACCTTTTGGAATTTGTTTGTCCTATAAATTCTGCCAAATAGAGATTCTTTGGTTTATAAACTCCTCAGGCATTTGTATATCTTAAATATACTTTTGTATAAATTACTTTAGATATTCAGGTTGCTTTCTAGCAGATCTAGCAGAGATCCTATTCTGAAGGCCCAAGAGGTTTTTTTTGTGGAGCAAGGGGGCACGGAGGGGCTGGAGGGTGCATTTTGGAAGGTGTGGTTATCTGGGGGAAGCTGGCATGCATAGGGTGCTGGAGTGGGGGCCATGGCTGAGGGCAGTGTGGGGGCCTTGGGTGTCTGAGGGCAGAAGAGAGGTCAAGGGCAATGGGGCTAAGGTGGAGAGGGAGGTGAAGGCCTACCAGAGACGCACACAGGAGAGTGACCATCTCTGAACAGGGCCGGGTCAAACCTCAGCTCTTTCACCCAGTGGCTCTGTGAACAAATTATTTTACTCTCCAATGACAGAGATTTTTCTCTTCTGGACCCTAAACAAATATCTGATGCTATGACTTGATTTCTGTGGTTTAATATTTTCTATCTCCAAAGAGACCAGGATCTTGGAAAGTGAATTCCTTTATTATTATTTTTTAATGTTTTATACCTTTCTTTTTTCTGGTATTAAAGGGAGCTAGAGAAGTTCATTTGTTTGCTATGGCTGCCACAGAGTAACAAACTGGGTGATTTAGAACAACAGACATTTGTTGTTTCATAGTTCTGGAGGGTAGAAGTCTGAAAATCAGAGTGGCTGAAGGATTGGTTCTTTCTGAGGACTGTGAGGGAGAAATTTGTTCCATGCTTCTGTCTTAGTTTCTGGGGGTTGTCTTCTCCCTGAATCTCTTTACATCGCCTTCCTTCTATGCATGTCTGTCTCTGTGTCCAAATTCCCCCTTTGTATAAGGTGGGCCCTACTCCAGTATGATAGCATCCTGTTGCCGAATGAGATCACATTCTGATCGGAGGTTAGGACTTCAACATATGGAGTTTTGGGGGGCACAGTTCAAATCACAACAGGGGATTTGAAAGAAGTCATGGAAATTTGCCATTTTTTCCTTAGTCAGAAATGGGAGGGTCTCTACATCTGGAATTCTACAGCAAGAACCAGTTTTCTCCAGATTCTCTTTCTTAGTTGGAGACAAAATCAACATGTTCTATGTTTCCATCCTTCCCTCTAAGGTGTCCATTGCATATCTAGTTACCATTTGATAATCTTTTCATTTGGATGTATTTTGAGTATGCAGTGGCTGTGATAATTCTCTGCATGCTAAGGTCTTATCTATGAAGAGTACAAGAATTATCTCCCCATTCCTCTTGAGGCAGTTGCATAATTACTTGCCCAATTAATTTACAAATATAATTTAATATTGCAAAGTGTCAGATGATAGGATAAATTTTGAGATGTCTTTACTAGCATCTCCATCATACGGACCCATGTTGTGGACTGTTACGAGTGAGACTAACACCCTGATGCTCCAAAAGCAGCCATTTCTTCTCATTTAGACACTTGACATAGTGGCTCCTGGGCCCATTCACACATATATATGTACGTTTGAAAGTAGGACATTAAGCAGATTGTAGTGAAAGGAAGGGCTTTTCAGCTTGCCCAGTGCTTTCCAGCTGTCTGAAAGTCTGGGCTGCTCTCAGGAAGAGGGCATTTTATTTGAGTAAACCTGGGCCTGGTCATCAGACTTCTGATTTGAAGAAGATGCCTGAGGTCCACAAGAAACCCAGGAACACCAGAAAACATTGCTAAGTTTAAGGAGTCATGCTGCAGAAAAGAACATGGAAGAACCATTTAGAAATTTATCTAATTTAATCTTACTATAAACTTCTTATCACTGCAAAATTCCTTCTAAGTGAGTGGAACACTGCAAATTTTAAAAAACTTTAAAAATTCCTCTGACTGAAGAGCTGTACTGGAATTTATCCCAAGGAGATGATTGGACAAGTAAATATAGATTTATGTATAAGAGTGTTCATTTCAGTGTTTTTCATAATAGCCAAAAACCAGAAATCATTTAAACACCCACTAGTAGGGAACCAATAAAATAAATTATAATGGCATGACCATATACTGGAATGTTATGTAATTATTACAGTGATGATGTATTGACATTGATGATCTATTCATATTGACATATATTTATAATATTTTGTTAAGGTTACAAAATAGTATTTATAAATGAAACACCTTTTTTTTTTTTTTTTTAGAAAAGATTGTTTTCATAAGTCTAGAAAAAAATCTAGAAGGATATACCACAAAATATTGACAGTGACTATCCTAAGAGATTGGGTTATTGATTACCTCATATTAAAAACTATTTTGTCATACTTTCTGCATTTATTTTTGCAATAGTTATTTTTATAATAAAAGTAACAATGAATCAGTGTGAAAATTGCCTTTGGAATCTATGGATCATTAACATCTGGAAGATTTATTTTCCCAACTCTGTAGTTTGTGAGCACTTGGGCCCATTTAAACTCTGACATAATGAACCTCCACACTTTTGATCAAGAGGTTCAAGGATGACCTTTTGCTACCAAAACAGTTTAAAGCCCATTCTACCTGGTTAGCTCTGGATTACTGACCTTGATTAAACCTCATGGGTCTGAGCCCATCCGGATGAGTCCAGAGTAGCCTACCCAGTTTTCAAAAAAGATCAATACCTTACCATCTGCTTGTGAGGCTTTTGCAGTATATGGATCAGCTCAGAGCACCAGCATTCCAGGCTCTGCAAGAGCAAGCTGTCTCAAATTGTCTGCTCTTCATCACTTTATATAACCCATACATAACCTGAATTATATATGGGTGTATGTATGCCATATATACAAATAGGTGGTATAATATGTATATACCATATAGATATGAGATATAACACCTGTCTTCATAAGGTTATACTTAAATATGAAATCTCGTACCCAGTGACAATTCTTAAGTGCTTTTTACCAATATTTTATTATAAAATTTTCAAACTTATAGAAAAGTAGAAAGAATTTTACATTGAACAACCCATTTGGACCACCATTTAGATTCCATAATTAACATTTTAATACACTTGCTTTATCACATATAGATATCCATCTATAGTATCCCTCTGTCCATTCATCAACACATCTTGTTTTTGGGATGCATTTTGAAGTAAGTTGCAGACATCAAAACACTTCATCTGTAGATACTTCAGCATGCATGTCTTTAACTAGAGTTAAATATTTTCCATGATTTTTTCCCCTTTGAGGCAAAACCTACATACAATGAAATGCACAAATCTTAAGTGTACCACTGTAAGAGTTTTGATAAATGCATACAGCTGTGTAACCCAAACCACTATTAAGATAGAGCATTACCATCAATCCAGAAAGTTCTCTTCATTCTCCTTTCCAGTCAGCTCCCACCCCCACACCTCCAAGACAACTGTTGTTCTGATTTTTTGCTAGCATATATTGCCTGTTCTAGAACTTACAATTAGAATCATACAACTGCTTTTGAGAATAAAAAAGTTTTTCTTTTATTGTTAACACTTTAAATTTTGGGGATGATGAAATGTGGCTCTCATGATACATAGAATTATAGATTATTATCAGTGGTGTATTATCCGGGGCAGAGCAGTAGCTTCCCCTTCGGTCTGGTTGACGAGAGAGAGAGCTTGAAGTATGTTCTTAGGCAAGTCACTTCCCTGAAATGTTCTCCTTTGTGGGGTGAAAAAGTGAAAAGCTTTCAGATGAGAATCTAGTGAGCAATCCAAGGAGTCAGGCCAAAGATTTTTAGTCAGCTGAAAGCAGGGAGATACTGCCTGGCTGTCTGTCTGGGTGCCTCCAGGGACAGGGACACATCTATGCAGATCTGGGGAAGGCAGGGAAGAAAACAGCCCAAGGAAAGGGTGGGCAATCTGCTTTTGACCATTTCACTGTATGCACTTTTTTCTTTGTTGTTTTTCTCCCTCTGCTTTTTCTGTCCTCTTGGCCTTCAATTTCCTTTCTTTTCTGTCTTCCCTTGTGGCATCTGTAAACATTTGGATCCCTTGTGCCTGAGGTTCTGCTTGTAGCTCCTGCAGCGCCAGACTCTAGGATCTAGGCTTAGGGGTGTTTCTTCCCACAGTCCTCTGGAGATTGTACCGGCAATTTTTCCACACTCCCTGGGTTTGCTCTGCTTTGCAGGGCTGGGGAAGTGAGAGTTGCTAACCGGCTGGGGCTGTGAGTCAGCATTTCTCCCCACGGACTCAGGCCTGGGGAGAGACCCTGGGAGAGGATGTGGAGGAGGCACTTTCCTTTCCCAGACTGGAGATCAGACATCCCCAGGGGCAGAGGGTGGAGGGTGGAAGGTGGGGGAGTAAGGAGTTGGGGGAGTGAGCGGTCGCTGGAACATAACTGCTGTGTATATTCATGCTCATGTACACATCACTGGATTTGTTTGTGGTGACTAGTGTCACAATTCTAAAATGTGTTCTTAAAAAGTCTTAGGCTCTTAAAAAAGTCACTTGAAAGTGATTTTTATATAGGTCTCAGAAGTTTGAGGAAATATACCTACCAATTATGAGAAGGAACAAATACACACAAACCAGTTACATTACATTATCATGCTAAAATGTATAACATGATTTTTAAAACATACTGAGTAGTTAAAAAGTCTTCAAGAAAGTTTTTTTCTTAACTTTTTTCTTATATTTAAATTTTCAGTTTGATGCTTAGAAAAAACTTTACACATAATAGGCACATAATATTTATTCAGTATTAAGTGATTACAGGATGTGCAATAAATTAAAGAGATCATAAGAGATTATTCTGTATTTGTGGGATTGAGATTTTCTACTATTTTTAGTCAAAGAACAATATGCCCCTTTGAATTAAATGATTTCTTATTACTGATTGGGAGTTTGACTGTTTTGCAGAAACTGTGGTTGCCACATAATGTTAGATGATGATGAAATATCTAAGTTTAGGCTTGACATATAGTGAATTATGTGGCTTTTCCCCAACTTTGAATAAACACACTTAAGAAAAACCCCTCTGGTTTATTTATCTGCATGTAGCTTGCTTGCCTCACAAAGTTTATTTCAGTACTCACTTAAAACCAAATTCCTGCATTCTAACATTATATAGAAGTATCCCAGGAACAATTTTTTGGGTTAAACAAGACTTTTATATCAGTTCCCAGGCATAGTAATATTTTCTTAAAATATATTACTTCAACTTACTTTGAAGTTGAAGTAATATTTTCTTGAAGGCATAACAATATATTCTTGAATATATTTTTGAAATTCAACTTTAAGAATATGTGAGAATATATTAAATGGTGGTAATACCATCACCATTTCTGGATATGGCAATATTAGTTTTAATTAGTCACAGCCTCTGGTGAGGACAGTTGACTAATTTAAAAAAGGCTTGGCAAAAACACATGAGCATTATATCCTGCTAACAGTCTTCCCAGATTATTCCTTTTGTCTAACCTAGATTTCTTTTGATGAAGTTGAGACTCATTTCCTCTTGTTCTGCCCTTAGTGGTGACTAAGATCAGCTGGGCTCCAACCTCTAAACACTGCCGGAACTCTGAGGCAGGAGCTCTTCCAAAGGGACCTAGCTTACCGTGGAGAATCAGCCTAGCCCTTGTGTCCTTGTCTCCTCTAGGGAGAACATGGAGTTGCTTTTCCTTGGAGTTGGTTGTAGCTTCAGCCATACTGCCTCTCTCAGTGGTGTGATATGTGATTCATTAAGCCTCAGATGAGAAAGGTGGGTTTCTTTCAGGAATGAGTAGCAAATGTTTTGGCCCCTCCCTTGGCACCATGATGTAAGGGAGTACTTTACACGCCCCCTAAAGATATACAGGTGCTCTAGATAGAGCCAAGTTTCAGTCCTGGGATCCTCCATTAGTGCCATATTAAGAGAATGTTTGTGGAAATGGCTTCTTCACTTCATATCAGGATTTTCTCAGTTTAACATGAATGTATGTGTTAAAAGGCCAGAGTATAAAAAGTGGCTTAAGACTAGAGAGTCTATTCAAGTAAGTAAGAGATTTTACACCTAATGGATGAGCTGTGTCCTAGTCCATAAATCCAGGTATCTTTGTTCTAAAATGAAATGTGATGAAGACATGAGAAATGACAAAAAGAACACTTCATTTTGGAACAATATAATACTGGGAAGATTCTTTTGCTGCAAATCACCTTGGAGATCAGAATGGGGTCTGCTTCATTGAACACAGAGTGTTGCCCAGACACTTTCTTGGAGAGTAAAGTAGCATTTTAGTATGGCACACCGTACAGTGATCTTCAAAGTGTTCTGCAGAATACTGGTGTTCCTCTGGCAGGACCAAGTTGCTTTGCCACTAAAATATTGGAAACTTGAAATGAATGTCTTTTCTTGATTTTAAGAAAAATTATTTTCCAAGCATTATATATATATTTTTGTCCCAGTACTTTCTAAAGCCTTGATACCTGTTTCTGTACTAAAATCTATAAAAGTATCTGACTAACCATGACACATTAACTTTAAAAAAGTTAATTTTCATAATGTTTTGCAAAAATGTCATTACTTTCATGACACCCACCACCTGAATAACTGTGAGAACCTTTAGTAAAGAACACTGAACTAAGTGTCAGGAGGACCAAGTTCTGATTCTGGCACTGCTATTAATTGGCTGGGTGTCCTTGGGTAAGTCTAGAGAAGCTTTATGAAGGAAGAAGGATTTGAATTAGATCCTGAAAGAAAGTCAGATTTCGGATAGACAAAGAGGGGTAGGGAAAGTTACTCCTAACAAGAGAGGAGAAGGGTAAGGGACTGAGAAGTACAAGGTATATGTGGATAATAGAGAGTACATCTGCTTCCCATGAATTTGTCTTGAGTTTGTTTTGGCTCAAATACAGGACTGGTGTCTCTGTTCTCTGCTGTGATCTCACCTGGGAATGTCTGTCAGTTTATTATGCCATGCTGGATTAAAAGAAAACCACAGAGACGGGAGGTTAGAGACTTGTGAATCACACAATACATTGTAATTATTATTTCTTTAAATAATCGATTATCTTTTAGTGAATTAATACATTTGCATTATTCACATATCTATCTTTCACCTGAAGTCTGTTGGCAATAAATTCTCTCAGCTTTAGTTTGTCTGAATTTGCCTTTATTTCATTTTTATTTTTGAAGGATTTTTTTTTATTGGGTATAGAATTCTAGGTTATAGCTTTTCCTCTCAGTGCTTTAAAGATGACACTCCACTGTCTTTGGTTTTGCATTGTTTCTGGTGAGAAATCAGTGTGGTATTTTTAATTATTGCTCTCCTACCTGTAATGTATCTCTTTTCTCTGGGTGCTTTAAAGATTTTGCCTTTATCATTGATTTTCAGCAACTTATTATGATGTGCCTTGGTGCTTGTGTGTGTACTTATTTTACTTATAGTTCATTGAGCTTCTTGGAGCTAAGGGCTTGCAGCAATCCAGGGATCCATTTTTATTCAAGAAAAATGGCTGAATTTTGGTAAAAACACAGTGCTTTGTGGGTTTTAACTTGTCCTATTCCAATCCCCTTCTCCAGCTCCATGATATCCTTGAAAATCAACAGCCCATAAATCACAGTGAAAATCAGCAGACTGGTAGCCACTTGAGAGGGCAGAATGGGGTTGGAGTTCTGTCAAATCCTCATTCCCAGAGACTTTTCATTATTTGACTTGTCTGCTTGTTTCCTGGAAGGCCCCACTTGCAGGGCTGTCTTTATTTGACCTGACTCAGAGGTCACCTAATGTGAACATACTTTTCCTTGGGAGTGTTCATCAAAAACAATGAGAAGCAAATGTTGAAATTTCAACTGCCTGAAGCAGTGAATAACAGTTGTGGCAAATAATAGGCTAACAAAAAGGCTTAAAAGGAAAAGCTGGGGAATAATATGCTCACGAGGGGCTTTGAAAGGCTCCAGCATATTCCTGAGAATCTAAAAGGTCACTTGCATATGTGGGGTTGTGTGCGTGCCTACAAGCATATTCTCGGGAAAGACCTCTGAGCTCCCACATCTGGCTCTAAGCTCTTCTGGCTAATCATGAGGCTCTGCACAAGTAGGAAGTGAAGGCTAAGGTGGAGTTGTAAGCTGCCTGGGTTGAGAATTGAAAGCATGCCCAAACAGACACACAGTTCTTCAGCAAAGACTAGAAAACTTACTGATTCCAGACACCTAAGGAAATCTTTGTCTAATCTGTAGCTGACCACTAAGCTAACTGAGCAGAGATTTCAGTGGCAATACATAGCAAAGACCATAGACTCTACAGAATTAGTCCAAAAAAGTCACTAAACCACCACCCACAGCACCACCAACAAACAGCTACAACCATAAACCATAGGGAAGAGGGAGAATATTTATTCCAGGGTTTTCTCATTATATTAAACTGTCTAGCTTTAAACATGAAATTATGAGACATGCAAAGAAACAAGAAAGTATATCCCATATACAGGAAACAAGTAGATAATAGAAACTATCCCCAAAGAATCCCTGATTTTGGACTTTCTAGAAAAAGAATGTAAATCAGATATTTTAAATATATTCAGTTACCTAAAGGAACATAAGAGAACATTGCCTCACCAACTATAGAATATTTAAAAAAAAAGAGATTTAAAAAAGGAAAATTGAAATTATTGAGTTGAAAAGTATAATAACAAAAACAAAAAAATCACTAGAGAGGCTTGGCAGCAAATTTGAGTAAGCAGAAGGCAGAATGAACAAACTTGAAGATAGGTCAATTGATATCATTCAGTTTGAGGAACAGAAAGACAAAAAAATGATGAAAAATGAACAGAGACTCAGAGACTTATGGGGCACCATCAAGAGTGCCAACATATATGTATATCATGGAGTACTACTCAGCCATAAAAAATGATGAAATGATACCTCTTATATTAACCTGGATGGAACTGGAGACCATTCTTCTAAGTGAAGTATCACAAGAATGGAAGAACACCACATGTACTCACCATTAAATTGGAACTAATATATCAACACTTACGTGCACATATGGAAATAACATTCATCGGAAATCCAGCAGGTGTGAGGGGGGAGGAGGAGATGGGTAAATTCACCCTAATGGGTACAGTGCACACTATCTGGATGATGGACACACTTATAACTTTGACTCATGGTTCAAAAGCAATCTATGTAACCAAAATGTTTGTACACCATAATATTCTGAAATAAAAAAATAATGAACAAAAAAGTACCAACATACACATAATGGGAGCCTCAGAAGTTCATGAGTAAGAGAGGGGAAGAAAGATTATTTTAAGAAATAATGACCCCAAACTTCCCAAATTTGAGGAAAAATATTAATCTACATATCCAAAAAGCTCCAAGTAAGATAAATATCTAAAAAAATTCAGACCTTTACAGATCATAATCATACTATTAAAAACTGTAGACAAAGAGAATCTGAAAAGCAACAAGAGAGAAGTGACTCATCACCTACAAGGGACTTTCAATAAAATCAATAGCTAATTTCTCATTGCAAAGCATGGATCCCAGAAGGCAGTGGGATGATATATTTAAATTGCTGAAAGAAAGACTGTCAAACAAGAATTCTGTATCCAGCAAAATTAACCTTCAAAAATGGAGGTGAAATTAAGACATTCCCAGGTAAAGAAAAACTGAGAGACTTTGTTGCTAGCAGAACTTCTCTATAAGAAAGGCTACAGAGAGTCCTATAGACTGAAATGAAAAGGCATTAGAAAGAAACTAAAATTCATATGAAGAAACAAAGAACACCAGGAAAGGTAACAATATAGATAAATATAAATATATAAATGTAGTTTTTGTTTATAACTTTTTTCTTTTTTCTTTTTTATAACTTTTTTCTAACAAATTTAAAAGACAGTTGCATAAAGCAGTAATATATGCCTGTGTTGATGGGTGTAAAATGTATAACGATATAATTTGCATGACAATAGCACAAATGGAGGGAAATAAGAGTTATATAAGAGCAAAATTTTCATATGCTATTCAAATTAAGTTGATGCTAACATAAACTATATTGTTATAAATTAAGGTATTGTAATCTGTAGGACTAAGAAAATAAAATAGTAAGAGAAAAATAGTAAAAAAATAAATAAAAAATAGTAAAAGACAGAAGTGGGAATTAAAATGCTGCATTAGAAAATATCTATTTAGCAACGAAAGGCAGTAACGGAGGAATAGAGGAGTAAAAAGATATATATATATATATATATAGAGAGAGAGAAAACAAATGATTACATTTTACCTTATCTGTAAGTACATTAAATATAAGTGGATTAAATACTCAAAGACAGACATTGGCAGACAAATAAAAAAATCATGATTAAATTATATGGCATCTATAAGTGACACACTTCAGATTCAAAGACACAAATAGATTCAAAGTAAAAGAATAGAAAAGGCATACCACACAAATAGGAAACAAAAGAGCTGGAGTGGCTCTACTAATATCAGACAAAATAGACTTTAGAACAAAAATTGCTACAGATACAAAGAAGTACATTTTTGAATGATAAAAAGATCACTCTATCAAGAAGATATAAGAATTATAAACATGTATGCATCTAACAACAAAGCCCCAAAATACATGAAGCAAAACCTGACAAAATTGAAGGGAGAATTAGAAAAACTCAACAATATAGTCAGAGACTTCAATACTCTACTATCAATAATGGCTAGAGTAACTAGACATGAGATCAACAAAGACTGATTTGAACAACACTATAACAGACATCTATAGAATATTCCACCCCAAAATAACATAATATACATTCTTCTCAAGTGCACATGGAACATTCTCCAAGATATAGCATATGTCAAGGCCTAAAATAAGTTGCAATAAACTTAAAAGGGTTGAAATCAGTATGTTCTCTCACCACAATGGAATGCAATTATAAATCAATAACTAAAAAATATTCGTGAAACTCACAAATATGTGGAATTAAACAACATACTGCTAAATATCCAAAGGATAAAAGAAGATATCACAAAGAAAGTTAGAAAATGCTTTGAGATGAATGAAAATGAAGACACAACATACCAAAACTTAGGGACTGCAGCTAAAGCAGTCATGAGGGAGTAGTTTATAACTGTAAAGACTCAGAGTACTACGATCGGGAATGAAAGAGAGGACATTGTTACTAACCTTACAGAAATAAAAAGGAACATACATGAACAGTGTGAACAATTGTATATCAACAAGTTAGATAACCTAGATAAATTAGACAAATTCATAGACACAATTTACTGAAATGGACTCAAGCAATAGAAAATATGAATAGGTCTATAACAGAGTATGAGTTAGTAATTGAAAAACTCTCCACAAAGAAAAGCCTAGGTCCACTTGGCTTCACCAGTAAATTTTACCACATTTTTAAAGAACACCAACCTTTCACAAACACTGCTCCCGCCCAACCCTCTCCCCGCCAAAAAGAGGAGGAAACACTTCTCTGCTCATTCTGATACCAAAACTGGGCAAAAACATCATATGAAAAGAAAACTATAGACCAATATTGCTTATGAGTATAAATGCAAGCATCCTCAACAATATACAAACAAACAAAATCTCTTAGGTTGGTGCTAAAGTAATTGAAGTTTTGGACTGTGAATTTTAAATCATTATAACTAGGCTCAAACACATCTTTATTAATCAAAGTAGGAACCATTACAATCAACACATTTTTGCCAACTGGAAATCAACGTGCAAAAGAATGAAGTTAGATCCTTGCACTATATACAAAAAATAACTATGTAACAAAAACCTAAATATGAGAGCTAAAAGTATAGTACTCTCAGAAAAAAATAGATATAAATCTTTGTGATCTTGGATTAAGTAATGATTTCTTAAGTATAGCACCCAAAGTATAAGCAAACCTAGAACACGGTATTAATAAATTGAAGTTAATCAAAGTTAAAAACTTTTGAGCTTCAAAGGACACTATCAAGAAAGTGAAAGCAAACTCATATGGTGGGAAAAAATAGTTGCAAATATTTTCACATCTGATAAAAATGTAGCCAGAATATATAAAGAACTGTTCAGACTCAACAATAAAAAGACAAATGACTCAATTAGAAAATGAACATTACACTTGAATAGACATTCTCCAAAGAAGTATACAAAAGACCAATAAGCACATGAAAAGATGCTGAGCATCATTAGACATTAAGAAAATGCAAATCAAAACTATGATATGATACTACCTAATACCCTCTAGAATGGTTCAAATAAGAAAAACAGACATAACAAGTTTTGGTGAGGATGTATAAAAGTTGGAACTGTCATACATTGCTGGTGGAATGTAAATGTTGCAGCCACTTTGGACTGGTAGTTCTTCAAAAATTTAAACATAGAGTCTCTGTACAACACAATAATTATACTCCTATATGTATACCTAAGGGAATTAAAAATTTATGTCCACACAAAAACCTGTAGACAAATGTTTATAGTGGTGTTATTCATTATAGCCAAAAAGTAGGAACAACCCAAATGTCTATCAACTGATGAATAAACAAAATGTTATGTTTTTATATGATGGAACATTATGCAGCCATGAAAAGGAATTAAGTACTGATATAAGCTACAACATGTGTGAATCTTGAATATATTATGCTAAGTGAAAAAAGCCAGACACAAAAGGCAGTATATTATATGATTTCATTTATCTGAAATGTTTAGAATGTATAGAGACAGAAAGATTACTTGTTGATAGGGAAATAAGGAGTGACTGCTAATTGGTACTGGGTTTCTTTTTGGGGTGATAAAAGTATTTTGGAATTAGTGGTGACAGTTGCATAGTTATGTAAATATACTAAAACTCACTGAATTGAATATTTTAAAGGGTCAGATTTATTGAACGTGAATTATATCTCAATTATTAAACAACCAGTTGAGGTACAGTATACAAAATACCTGATCAGTAATCCTCCATACTGTCGAAGTCATCAAAAAACAAGGGAAGTCAGAGAAACTGTCACCAACACCAGCCTAAGAAAATGTAGTACAAAGTGAAATGTAGTATCTTGGATGGGACCCTGGGTTTTAAAAAAAGGACATTAGTGAAAAACTGAGGAAATTTGAGTTAAGTACATACTTTTAGTTAATAATAATGTATCAATATTGGCTCATTAATGGTGACAAACCATATTGATATAGGATGTTAATAACAGGGGAACTTGGGTGTGGTATACCCAAGTTTGTGCTACCATGAAAATAATCTAAAAGTGTTTTAAAATAAAAAAAGCAAAAGACGGAAAAATTAGAGCCTACTGGATTATTAGATACTAACTTTGGAAATCTGTGATTTCTTGCACGTTTTGGCCAGTTGAATTTTGCACTGTAAGTTTCACCAGTCAGCTTCTCAGCCAGGCCTGGGTTAATTGTTTGTGGACTCTGGTGTGGCAGGAAGCACTGAGGGAAGAGCATTATCATCAATGGAAAGCCCCCCTCTCAGAACCTGCTCCCCCAACCTGACATGTGTCATCAGTTGTCCTTTTGAACTTATATCATGTAAAGGTGATGCATTCCACATATGGCATGTGTTTGCTGAATGCCTGTTACGTCAGCTGTCAGGGAGAGACCAAGATGAACCCAGGCAAAAAACCACGCATTCAACAGTGAATTGCACATAATTGATTACAATTATGATAATGAGTATGAAGAAGAACAAGGTACTTTGAGAACATATAACTGGATCTCACCTGGGTTGGCAGTTGGGGAAGGTTTCTGAGGAAGTGCAGTTTAAGCTAAGAGGAAAGACAAGTAGGAGAACTTCTGGTAAAGGGGAGGAAAGGGCATTTATGGCAGAGAGAATGGCATTGAGATGGTCTTATGTCTGAAGGTGGCAAGGATTTGGGGGGAACTGAAGAAAAACCACTGAGGACCTGAAGTGTGAGGCCAGGTGCTGAGGTGGGTAGTTGGAGGAGGAAGATGGGTGAGATTAAGCTGGGAAGTAGGAAGGCAGCACTAGGAAGGCTCAAATTGAAAGCTTTCAAGCATGGAGGTGTCTCAATCAGTTATGTATTAAAAACAATTCTGGCAAGGTGCGATGGCTCATGCCTGTAATCCCTAGCATTCTGGGAGGCTGAGGTGGAGGATTGCTTGAGACCAGGAGATCGAGACCAGCCTGGGCAACATAGCAAGCCCTCATCTCTACAAAAATAGAAAAAATTAACCAGGTGTGATGACATGCACCTGTAGTCCCAGCTACTCAGGAGGCTGAGGCAGGAGGATTGGAAGATTGGTTGAGACCAGGAGTTTGAGGCTGCAGTGAGCTATGATGATGCCACTGCACTGCAGCCTGGGGTGACAGGGTGAGACCCTGTCTCAAAAAAAAAAAAAAAACCAAAAAAAAAAAACCAAACAATTCTCTGAGTACAGCATATAGAATGGATTGGGAGAGCAGCAGTGGAGAGGGAGACCAATTTGGAGGCTAAAGAAAGGCAAAGGGTGATGGGAACTGAGTGGTGGCAGTGATGAAAAGTCAGTTGAGCTGAGAAAAAAATTCGGGAGGTAGAATCAACAAAAAAACTTATGGAGGATAAAGAACATAATTTATAGATAAAGATAACATAAATACACAGGTAACTGTGCTAAAAAAAATCAACACAAAGTATTTGTTAAAAAACAAAAGGCAAAAACAATCAACCAGCCTACCAACCAACCAATCAACCAACCCCAGGTTAAATTAAAACCAAAACCCAGTTCTGAAAAACAAAAAAGGCCAGATATAACAATGAAATACCTGGTATTTTTAAAAGCACAATTATTCCTTCAAAATAGCCACTATGGTGTTTTTCAAAAAGTTGCCTTGTTCTTTATCAAATTATGTAAGATGTGTCCCATGAGATTTGTGTCAATGCTCCACTTTGCCAATGGTTGGAGGTGGTGCTGCGTCTTACACTGAAGAGAGCGTCGATTTGAAAGGAACTCTCCGAGGCAGGCTGAGTTGTCAGTGCCCAGCGAGATGGATTCAGGACGCTGTTGCAGTGAGGGTGCTCAGGGGGCCAAAGGCAGGGTCAGCTGTGACTCCAATGTGGCAGACAGACTCATGGCCACAGTGTCTACAATACACACAGCTGCCGCCTGGCTGCATGACAAAGGTGTCTCAGCAGAAGCATTTTGGCTGTCTGAAATACAGCCTTCACACGGTCCTGAGACTATATTTTACAAGTTCATTTTCTAACACCCAGGCACACTTTTATGGCATCTGGAGCATTTTGCTGAATGACTTGGTAGTGCACTGCTGACCAGACAGCACATTTCCAGATTTAGATTATAAGAGAAAAACAGCAAGTGGTAAGTTCAGCTGCAGGTCAATGGATACTTATACTACAGTTCTCTCACTGAGCACTGGGCTACTTTATCCCATGGGGACCAATCCTGTAAAGCATATTCAACAGAGATGGCCCTAGGTGTTTGCTTTTATGGCTGTTAGCCACATTCACACTGGGAATGTGCTGTTATCACATTGTAAACATTATTCTTAATATCAGAAAGAAAATTGGGGGGAGTGTCAAGAATTGGCATGCAAAAACTGTGATAGAATTGCCAATGGACGTTCTTATTATTTTCTGAGCATTTACGAGCTGCAGGAGGTAGGTGCAGCTTGTAAAACAAAGGTGGTGAAAGACATTAACCAAAGCTTATTGATTTTATTTCAAACCTTGTGCATCTTACGTGTTTTAGGTTCTTGGTGATGTTGGGGTAATTTGGAGGAGACATAACGATGTTCACTGAGAAATAGCTTTCTGAAAGAGTCAGGAGTTCATACCTTATTCCCCATGGATCAAAGACTTCCAGATCTTTTAAAATTATTGTCCGATTTCCCCCTTGAAGTTTTTGTCCAGTTTGTCCAATTTTACTTTTAAGAATGAGGGAGGACTAAAAAATGTAGTAGTTTTAGATATATGAAATCTTAATTTTAAATGGTACCTGTCAACAAATGTGACCTCAGTGAGAACAAAAATTTTTAAACGTTTGTACTAGAGATGCCAGGCATTGCTTGACCACCTATAGTCCCTTTTGCCCTTAATATTATAATTATATTTTGTATGATACAATCCCATCCTGTCTGTCCTTTCAACCTACCCTTCTTCCATATGTTCTCCAGCTACTAGACCTGGGTTGAATTCACATCCAGGGATGTCTCCAACCTAGATTGACCAGTCACTAGTACCCGTGTGCATTGGCCCACAAGGATATTGTGGGCCCTTCAGAATCAGAATATGGGAAACTGAAGCCTGGGCCAGCCATATAAAAAAATCAAGGGTAAACTGAGAGCCAATGCAGCCATTTTGGTCAGGTGCAAGCTTACATTACACAGAGGCCAGTTGATAAAGGGAAAAGAATGAAACTCACATGAGGAGAGAGATATGATTAGTGAGAGAAAGAAGAGAGTTACTGCTTGGGATCCTGACAGTTTCTGAGCCAGGCCTAGCCCATTTATCTTTAAAATAAATCTAATATTTCCTTTATATAATCAGAATGAGGCTCAATCTTTACAGCCAAAAAGAAACTATTCTTATCAGTGACATCTGTGCCTCTGGCAGAAGGGACAAATTCGATGGTGAATCAAGTTTAGCTATGAAATTAGGTTTCAAATCTTGAAGAATTTTTAAGATTTCAGATGCTACTTCCTTGTTCAGTCTTGGCCATTGTGGGACAATCAACATTTCTTCCATTTATCCAAGGCACAGCTGTCTGTATACAAGTTTTGTCTTACCTTGGGTGAGATTTCCTTAAAATACTATCACTGTGATGGTTTGTGCTTTGACTTTCATAAAACAAAACAACCACTATGCAAAACCTACTTGTGTCCTCTGTGGTTGGACTGAAGCAAAGGAGGAGGTTGTGAAATTAAGCCAAGGATGTGACCGTGTGTCTGATGACTAAGATGGAACCCATGTAGGAGTTGAGTCAGTAATAACATGCCTCTTGGTGCCGCTCAAGTTGCCTGCAAACCCCCACGCTTTTTAGCAAATACTATTTTGAATGTCAGAGTGCACAGAGCTGTTCTCTAGAGTTGGGCTAAATTTGACTCTGTGGGAGAATAAACCTAGAATTCCAAATGTGGTGATCCCAACAGAGTGTGTGATGCAAGACCAATTTCCCACTTGTGCCGGGTGGGTTTGTTCAAATCTCACACAGAAATGAGAGATGCCAGACGGGGTGTTGACTTGCCCCAAACATAAGGTAGTAATTTAGGTTTTATTTTAAATAGGTATTAGAGTCTAGGTAATCCAAAATTTTAATTTAGGAAGGAGCCTGGGAGAATGGCAGAATATAGGCAGCCATCTGAGGAAGGGTCTGGAGTAAGGGATGAGGCCTCATGTACTTCAGTCCAGTTCTTTCTTACGTTGTAGTGAACTAAAGGCAACTGTAAATCTGTGTCTCAACATGGTTCTGTAGAAACTCCTAAAGGAGATTCTGGGTGCTGGGATTTGAAGTAGTAGTTTCTTTAACGTGCAGACAATAGAGTAAACTTTAATGATTAAAGCATTATAAGCTGACTGCAGTGTTTAAACACTGACCCAGTTTCAGCAGTGACCTAATCAGGGTGGCCTGGGAGAAGGGGGGCTTGGGGAGCAGCGTGGAAGAAATAGGTCAGAAGGATTTCTCCCAGCTCTTCTCAGGCAGACACAATGAGACTTGGCATTCTTTATGCAAAGCCCAGTGTCTGTATGAAGAGTTTTCTCCTGACATGCTCCTCTGTGCAACTTACTCTTGGTTCAAGCTGGTGCTTGTGATGCTGAGTCATTCCCTGGGTTTGAGGAGAATGTACAGTGTATTCATTCAACAAGTATTTATTGAGCACCTACTATATTCCAGGTGCCATGTAGATGGCTGAGAATACAGCAATGAATAAAACAAAGTCTCTGTCCTAATAGAACTTATTTTCCAGTAGAGAAAAGCCTGAGTTCAAATCCTGACTCCATCAGTTATCAGCTTGGTGAGTTACTTAACTTGGGTAAATTAACCTCTCTGTGCCTCTGTAGAACAGGATGACAAAATTGTACTTACCCCAGAAGGTTGTCAGGAGGGTTAGATTGAGGCAAGGCATGGAAAGAGCTTACAGCAGTGAATGTGAGGATAAATATGAACGATTTCATATCAAAGCAAGTGAATGAGCTTTTGTTGTTGTCTGAGGACAGGGAGGAACCATGGAAAAATTCATGCAGAATTCTGGTTAGTCTTGAGCATGTAAGCAAGCAAGACTTTCTACTGAATGTGGCTGTTGGGTGTGGGGTTCAAATCTTGGGAAAAGCCAAGAGATCCAGAAACTCTCAGTTAAGCACACATTAGCCTTTGAAATAGAAGCCTAAGTGGAAATGTAGTATAAAAATTGATTAACCAATCTTTCCACGGGGCTTTAGCTATCACAGTTATATTCTGAAACCAAGAGAGGTCCTGTGTGGAATTAGAAAGTAGTATTAAAACTTCAGTTCCTTTTAGGGAAGGAAATGTTACCCTTGCTCCAGTGGAATACTTGCTATGTGACTTTGCTGGTGGGCTCACTGGGATTCTTAGACATTGACACCACACTTTGCTTTGTGTGGGGTAGAGTGATTTGGTAAGTCAGTTTTTATATGCAATCTTGAGAATTCTGGGATTTCTAATCCTGGTGTTAATGTAAATCAGGCTGTTTGAGCTGACCTGTCACCCAGCTGCCTCCCAGATCAATTTTTTTATGTATAAAACTAAGGAAGCTGAAAGAACAACCTTTGGTTAAAGCAGTTGGACCCTAGGAACCAGTCCTCCATAAACTTGTGCCCACGTGGCTACGATACTTGCAATATTACAGATATCAAAGCACATGTATCTTGCTTCAACGTGACACTTACTCATAGCTGGAGTAGATGCTGATGGGCAATGTTGGTTCTATGTCTGTAGACATGACACTCTTTAAATAGGAAGCCATTTGTTCATCCCACATGCTTCTAGTTTTTATGGTCTCTCCTCCTTTGAAATTTCCAAATACGGTTCTGGAGAAAATGGGTACATATTCTTTCTTTTTGGAGCAAAGGCTTTTTGGAACAAGGGCTGTGATGAAAATGTTATATTGGGTCTCATGGTAATTCCTTTATGGCTTTCTTGACCCGGTGTCATCCAGGGAGTGTCAAAAACCACATGGTGCTTCTGAGACCTACAATTCTTGCATTTAGGTCTCTGATTTAGCTGACAGATGTTAAAACACAGACATAGCCAGATAACTCCCCAGTGACAACACAGATGCAAAAAGTGAAAAGTGCAGTTATTCCAGCTTGGGGAGGGATTATATTGATGCTCAAAATTTTCACTACTGATAGCCCTTAAAATATCTTTTTGTTTTTTGGTAGCCTAATATGGCTTAGGTTAGAGGAAACTGAGTCTCTTTCCTTCTGGTTGATTCAATCTCCCATCCATACCCCTAAGAAAATGTGCAAATCTGGAGCTCAGGAGACCATGGGAATATTAGCAATAAAAACGGGCTCAAGTCTTTTTTTATGGCTAACAGGGCTCTGACAGAGCAACTTTTGGCCCTGAAGAGGAAAAAAAACCAAAAAAGTTCTGAGATCTGGAGGGAAATGTTGTTGGTGCTTACCCAGTCATTTACGGATCAAGAAATATGAGGCCCAAAGTGACGTTCTCTCACAGAAGTGAGCAGCAGAACCAGGAGTAGGATGAGGTCTCCTAATTCTCAGTTGAGTCTTTCCCGCTTGGGTCCTGCCCCCACGTGCACTCCTTGCACGTCTCTGAGGTTTGCCCTTGAGATTGGTGCTGGGGGTGGGGGAGGCTGTGGTCAGGGCTCTGATCCTCTTTTTGTCTTGGATGTGCCTTACCTCAGCCCATTTCCTTTTGGCAAATGCTTGCCACAAACATGGTTAGATTCTTGCACCATCAGAGAAAGTTCAGGTCTGTGAGTAGATAAGTGAAGAAACGGAGGTTCCAAGAGGGTGCCTGACTTGCTCAGGTCTCCACAGCTAGTCAGGAGATCAACTAACAAATATTTATGGAGCACTTAGGATGCACCAGGCCTGTGAAACCTGCTGGGGGATTTGACCAGGAATAAGACAGATGGAGTTTGTACCAGAAACAAGACAGAAAACAAACAAGTGTGGAGTCCTCTTGGAGAACTTGACCTGGTCTGACAGAATCAGGAGCAGATGTGAATCTTCTGTCCCCTCTGTCACGATGCTTTTTCTTTTTAGGCCTTGCTTACCCGAACATGGGTGGAGAAGCTAGGGAAGGATATCTTTGAGGAGATCTTCCTTCTTACCCTACTTAGATAATTTGGGTTAATTTTTAAAAAATTTCTCCTTCATATAAGGTAGTTCTGGTGTTTTTCAGACCCTTTCTGTCAGTACCCTCTTATTCACTACACTGAAAAATCTGTTTAAATTTTGGCCTCACCATAGGCCTCTCTCAAAGCAACTGAGGTAGGGGTGTGCTGGTTCTTAGTTCTCCTGGGGCACCTGTGACCCAGTATACCCCTGAGGGAAAGCTGCTGTCTCCATGGCTTCTAGTTGCCTCTAGAAAGAAATCTAAACTCCCACTCGTGAATTTGTGGCATTTTCTAATTGCCTGACTTTGCCCAGCTGCCATCATGAGTCCTGGTAAGCTGCTCCCTTCCTGACGTGCAGATCTCTTTTCTCATGTTGTGTTTCTCAAACTTTGGAACTTTTCTAGATGAAGCTATTTTTGTTGCTGGAAGGGAGTGTAGCATGTCTTTCTCTGAGCCATGTCCCTCCATTCCTTGTGCTCAAAGCCCACCTCTTCCCCACCAACCCCGCCTGCTCCCCCTGCAGCCCCCACTACCCTTGCCATCTGCAACTGGTTTTGTGTATGGTTATGTATTCAAAACAAGTTGTGTTCCTGTCTCTTTTCATTATGTGCATCCTCTCTTCTCCTCTGGATTTCAAGTGTCCTCAGAAGGGGGTTGAGGCTCTCATTTCCTGTAGGACTAAGATCACCCAGAGCATAGTTGGCTGATGGCTGGGCAGACTGAACCCTGCTGTTCAAAGGCAGATGGGAGAGCTGGGGTGGGGGGACCTGAGCCACGAGCCCAGGGGTCCACAGCAGTTGTCTGAGGCAGGACTCTGGGCTGCAACACTGATCTGCTGTGTGACTTTAGCCTGGGTTTCAGTTTCCTTGTCTGTCATTGTGTGTGAAAGCACAGTGCCTCCTCATTTCAGGATCTTGTGGTGTGATGTCTGGGAGGGTGCCCTGGGGAATCTAACGTATGAAAACTACGTCATCATGTCCTGCTCTCAGACCCTGATGAGGATGTGTAGGGCCAGGAAATATCCTTCAGGATTTTTATGAGTTGGGTCTGGATCCTGAACCACTAGGTTCCAATCCTGGTCCTTGCCAGACGGATGGACGATGCTGGGTGACCCAAGGGACAGAGTCAACATGGCTGTGGGCACTGGAAAGATAGGAGGCTCTCAGGTAAGGAAACAATGTCTTGAAAAAGTTTTACATTTGGTAATATATTTTATATATATATATATAAAATAAAATAGTTGATGCACATATATGCATGTGTGCTCTTACATGTGTACGTATATGTGTGTATACACATAAGTATGAAAGCATCAATGTTGATATATATCATAGGGAAAACAAAAACTTGGTGGGATTTCATTTTACTTATTATAGACTCTATACCCTAAAATTATTTGCAATTTTAACTACAAATGGGCAGTGGGCATAATACTCTCTCCAGTGCTCAGGGCCTCTGAAGCCCTGAAATCATTGATGTGGGAACCCTTCCTCCAACTCAGAGTGCCAGGGTTTTGCTTGCCATCCTTTCTGATCTATCCCCACCTTCTCGTTTTTCATGTTGGTGAAGATGCATAAATGTCTTAGGTCAAGCCCAGCCTCCGTGGCACTGGGACAGAATGCAGCTGTGCACATTGTACGTACTCAGGAAAGGGTGATGCTAGAAGCCTTGGGAAAGGAATACTTGTCCCCTCCATATGACTGAAGTCCTGAGGTGCAGCCAGGAAGGTTGTCTTCAAGTCATTCCTGTTATATTCTTTGTCCACAGCAGAATAAATTACCGCTTCCTTTTATGAGCATTTCAAAGGCCAAAGGCAGTGATCCACTCTGTATATATATACCTCAAAGAATTGAATGCAGGGTCTTGAGGAGATATTTGTACCCCTATGTTCATAGCAGCATTATTCACAAATGCCAAGAATTGGAAGAAACCCAAAGTATCCATTGATTGATGAATGGATAAACAAAATATGGTATATACATATGATGGAATATCATTCAGCCTTAAAAAGGAAGGACATTCTGCCACATGCTGCAACATGGATGAACCTGGAGGGCATTAGGCTAAGTGAATAAGCCAGACATAAAAAAATAAATACTGTAATGTTTCCACTTATCTGAGATACCTAGGTAGCCAAATTCATAGAAACAGAAAGCAGAATGGTGATTGCCTGGGGTCTGAGGGAGGAGGGAATGGGGAGTCATTGCTTAATGGGTGTGGAGTTTCAGCTTTGCAAGATAAAAAGAGTTCTGGAGATTGGTTTCACAATAGTGTGAATGTACTTAACCCTACTAAACTGTACACTTAAAAATGGTTAAGATGGTAAATTTTATTTTATATGCATCTTGCCACAATTAAAAACAAATAAACAAATCCTAATACCTAGACTGCACCACAGACCAATTAAATCAGAATCTTTGTGGGTGAACTGCAGATATCCATATTTTTTCAATTTCCTCAGGTAAAGCCAGGGTGGAGAACCACTGGACCGGAGGCAGGTAATCCAATCTTGAGGTGGCTGCTATAATCCAGGAGGTGAAATGACAAGAGTGGAGTCACAGGGAATAAAACAAATCAGATGGTTTGAAGGGAGAACAGTCAGTGTTCAGTGACAGATTAGATATGGGGAAGAAGACAAAGAATGGATCAAAGAGGTGCCCAAGGTCCTAGACTAAATTGTGGGTTTGTGGCAAAACTGAATGTTTATGAGGATGTGTTTGGGGAGGTGTTTGGGAGTGATGGTTTATTTGACTTGGTGGTAATGCACTCAGGTAGAAATTTCTTAGAGGCAGCTGGAAATTTTCATACTCAAAATTATTCGTCCATTTCCTCCCTAGAAGCCAAAGTTCCATTTTATATTAGAAATGAACTTATTTTATTTTACATTTGTTCATTTATTTGTTTATTTTATCTTTCAATATTTAATTGACAAAGATTGAATATATTCATGGCATACAATGTGAGGATTTTATGTATGTATACTATGTGTAATGATTACCTCAATCAAATTAATTAGCACATCCATCACCACCATACTGTATATTAAATCCCCAGAACTTGTTTATCTTATAACTGAAAGTTTGTACTCTTTGATCAACATCCCGCATCCCCACCCCATTCCCCACCCCCTGGCAACCACTGTTCTCTGTTTCTATGATTTTGACTTTCTTAGAGTCCACATATAAGTGAGATCATATAATATTTGTCTTTCTGTGTCTGGCTTATTTCACTTAGCATAATGTCCTTCACATTCATCCATGTTGTAGCAAATGATAGGATTTCCTTCTTTTTTATGGCTGAATAATATTTCATTGTGTATATGTACACACCACCTTTTCTTTGCCCATTCATCTGTTGATGGCCACTTAGGTTGATTCCATATCTTGGCTATTGTGAATAGTTCTGCAATAACATGAGTAACTCTTTGAGTTACTGATTTCAAAGGCCAAAGGAAGAAAAATGGCCCAGTGGGCATTATATCTTCAGGAGCCAAGAAAATACCTAGTTTCAGCACTCCTTTTGACAAAAATGTGAAGTTGGAGAGCTTTATCTGTGGCGGTCCTTCTCTTGCTGTCTCCTTCCTGCCTCTAAATGTTCTCTAGGCCTCCTCTTCCTCGGGACCCTACTTAAGTCAGGTTGCCCGTTTCTTCCTCTCTTTCTAGAAAGCCCAAAGTAAACAAATTCACACTAAGGTGATAGAAACTCCCCACACTGTTTCTTCTTAACAGCATTCACATTTTTAAAACAAACTGAATGAAGAGATCAATATTTAATATAAAAGAATAAAACCCAAATGATGATATTTCAGGAAGGAGAAATTTTGGATAAGATTGCTATTCTCTGGTCTCTGGAGAGCACCTCTGTTTAGACCCGGGTGGGAGATTCAGTAATTCGCATGGACCCAGGGAAGCAAATGGGCATTGGTAGGAGGTTACTGAGTCACATACGTGGTTTAGCCATGTAGATGATGGGGAAAAAAAAATCAGTGTGACATTAAACATATCACCTTCCTGTATCACTGAATCATGTTTTCTGAGGAGAGCAGAGTCATGGCCTTGTACTTTACCCTACAGTATTTAGTAGACCAAGGATTTAAGGAAGGTCTCAGAAGCTTCCCCCACCCCCCAATGAACTTTCAGATGCCTTCATCACAGTGCCCAAAATTGCATGCTGTGACTTGAAGCCATTGTCACGTTTATTTTGGACAATTTAAGCAGGAAAGCCCAGGCTACTCCTGGAAATGAGGATAATAAGAGTCAAGCAAAGCTCCTGAAAAATTACATAGAGTGTTGAGCTTTTACGTATCTTTCCAGTTCAGTGTGTGGCACGAGTAGGTACTTTATAGACACTTGTTGAATGAATGGAGGCATAGTAGAAATAGCTTCTGTGTGGTAAATTTTATGGTTGTAGTTTTGTTGTGCTGTGCGTGGGTGGTGCATTGAAGGAAAACCCAGAAGACCTGGATTCCAGTCCCAGTTTTGTCACTCCCTAGTTCTGTGACATTGGCCCCAACACTATGACTTCTCAGGAGCTCACTTCCCACTTGTAAAATGGGGATAGTAAAACTGTCCTCCTGCACATGCTCGTTGTTTGCATTAAATGAGATAAGGGGCATGAAAGAAGTTGAAAACTCTAAGATGTGCTGCATATTTAGAGTACAATCATTTTGAAAGCTCTTGGCTTTGTAGAGGATTGTGTGAATTAATGTATATTGATCAAGACATTTGTCTTGCTAGGTAAAAACTGAAAGTAAAACTCACACACTTAAGATGTGAAAATAAACTCAACAACTTGAATAACACTAATTTCAAGAAGTAGTATATTAATTTCAAGTAGGAAATTTAAAAAATAATAAAACTGAGGTGTGAAAATTATCCAACACTGTTGCCTCTGACCTACTTCTGATGTCCAGTGTTTTTACAATTCTCCGTAAGAAATTTATATCAGGGTTAAAAATCCATCAGTATCTGTGAACAAATACAGAGTTCCTGCCATGGGCCAGACACTGTTAGGTTTCAGGGATCAGGGATATGTTTCCACTGCTGTTCTTAGCTTAAACTGTTGGTTTATTTGGCCAGTGGCTGCTAGCATTCCCTGGGGTGTGTGTATGTGTGTACGTGCATGTGTGTGACTTATCACAATTTTCATTAGCTTGGCAAAGAGCCGTATGCACTTATTTTCATGATAAATACTTTTTTTGATGTATTAACAACCTTACTGGGTACAAAATCTTCAGGAACTGTGTACATATTTTTCCACCTCAAATCCTAGTCTTAAGTATGTTTCTCAATAGCCATTGGACATAAGTTTAATATTAGCTGGATGAATAAAGTATTGGTTACTGTATTCTCTTCAAAATAAACATAACCTTGTTATAACACAGAAAACTAAACTGCCCTCTTATTTGAATGGCTAAAATGAATTATGAATAAACATTTTATAGTAGTTTATATAGTTTGGCTTCTCTATGGTATATTAAAGGATTTGTTTAAATGTTGACTATAAGTTTGGTAAAAGTGACAAAGCACCTTGCACTTTTCGACTATATTCATTTTCCCCCCAAATACGGCTAAAGCTTTATCCATCATAATCAGAGTTAGAAAAGGCAAATGGCTACCTCTTTTTTTTAAATCAGTATGTCCTTGTGCAGTAATTTTCTATATTACAATTTGCGAGTGCTATAGTCTTGGCAAAGATAAAGATAAAAGTTAGGTACATTTCAAGAAAGAATGAGAAAACATACTATGACAGTATTTGTATATTATATACATCTGCTGCTTATGTACTTAAAACAACTAAATAGGAAAATCTTACTCATCTAGGTAGAAAAACAGGGTAGAGATTACAACTTGGGGACTTCGTGATATTTTGTCTGTGTGCAGTTTGTCAAAAGGCAATTTATCTAAAGCTGGAAAAGGATATGGTTTGGCTGACTAAACTGTGGAGTGATACCAGTGATATGTAACGATAAAAATGCTTAGGGGAATTTTCGGGGCGCTCAAGTCAAGTGTACAGTACTGTGTGGGTGTAAAAAGCAAAGTTCTTTTTCTTTGCCTCTATTTTTTTGCACAGTTTTCAAAACTGTGAAAGTTGCTGACATTTTATACCACATGCTGGATCATTAAATCACAATTTACATGGTCACTTGTAAAGACACCTGGTGGTGGAGTGCAAAGTTGTTTGTGTACACTTTGACATGCTTCTCTGTCGGATGCCTCTCCTCTTTTAAAATTGCACTGGATACTTTTGTTTTGGAATCCATGGCTCTCTAATCTGAGAGCAATTTGGATGAGACTCTGGAACTGATTTATTTTCATAGGTGCTCCCTGAGGGGAGGTTTGAAGGATAATTCAGAAAAGCGAGTCTCCCAATCCTCAACGAAAGTTCTCTTTCTAACAGACTTGCTACAGTGCCTGAAATTCTGACATGAAGGAATTTTTTCCTTCTCACTACCGGAATTTGGAAGTCTCTATGATATTTTAGTGGGGCAAGTTATTTAAATTCACTTTCAGTCTCCTTTTTGGTAAAATGAGGCTACTGATACTTACGAAAGAGGGTTTTTGTGGAGATCAAATGAGATGATGTCTGCTTGATATATGATGATGTATGCTAAGTAGTAATAGTTGTTGCAGTCTTTCTTTTTGTTAGGAGGAAGAGAAGGAGGAATAGTTCATTAACATGGTGGGGAATTTGTTTCCCTTCTCAACTATACCCTGGAAGATTACAGAACTGTTGCTAGATGGGAAGGCTTTGTCTTTCATCACCTTAGAGGGTTTCTTAGAGGGGCTCAGCAGGAGAAACGAGATGTAGAAAGGGGTTGGGGAAGGACTACTGTGTAATGTGTTTCATTTGCAAGGTGCTTTAGTTTTTCCTAAGCACCAACTCATATGCTCACTTGTTTTCACAATATATGGGTAAAGTTGGCAGGGTAGGTATGCCTTTCTACAGGTGAGGAAGCTGGAGTGCAAACAGGTAAAGGAACTCACCACAAGTCAGTGGTACAATTGGGATTAGGACCCACATCTCAGATTTGGAGCACACCACCCTTTAGGCCCTGGGTCCCTATTGTTCAGCCTGCTATTGGCATCCTACAAAATAGCAGGGATGAGAAATGTTGTAGACTCAGAGTTCCAAGGACCACTTTAAGCTGGAGATGGTTGGAGTTACAGCACCTAAATCAGGTAAGTTTTCACTTCATGGTCATAGATGGAGGTTTCTTCCTGGGCCTGGACTAGGAAGAATCACTGACCAGGAAGGTCAGACTCCAGCCCAGAGTCTTTGCTAACACCATCTCTGCGCTACATTTTCAGGCCCAGTGACTGCACTGAAAGGAATGAAAAGGATTTGCCAATTATGTTGAGAAATACCAGGAAAATGTGATGCCTTTCTCCTGTTTTCGTTCTTCCCTCCCTCCTTTTTTCATTTTATTGATACAGAATAATTCCAGAAGATCAGAGAAGGGTTTTATAGATGTTAAACCTTTGTGTTATGATTTTAACTAGAAAGCCCTGGGGGCATTAGATTTCCTAGTGTTTTGGGGTAGCTGCAAAATTTAATTTTAGGTAGAAAAGGGTTAACTCGGGGCTATGTAATTCCCAGATCATCAGTGGCAAATCATCTAACCATATGGGAAAAATCCAATAATGTTAAAGGTAACTCTCTGGGAAAGTAAAAATAATACACAGGATTTTGGTCAGAAGTAAGGATTTGGAACATTTCTTTATGCATAGAGAATTCTCTAGTGGGCCAACTGCATTCATGTCAGTCATTACAGATCCACATGGGGTGTTTATGGTTTATTTATTAATTTAGCTCTACATTTTTCTATAAAGAAGAAGTTAAGGTGGTTTAGGTAAGAACAAAGATACACTAAGACCAAAACAGATGAACTTAAGACAAAAACTAGAAAGAAGAAAAGAAGGAGGGGTTGAGAGTACAGCAGTGAGAACTCCTGGCTGAGAAAAGCCTGAGCCAGCAAATATAAGTGCTTGAGCTTCCTTGTGGCCTGAGGGAAGATGGTGCCAGAACGACTTGGGTAGCTGTCGTCGTCCTGTTTGGTAGTAGAATGCCGTTGTCATTTGTTCATTTATTCACTCATTTATTTATTATTAAATTCAATGAAACTTATTTGATCTTTCTTGTTTAGCCATGGCACTATGCTAACCACTGGAAATACAGCAGTGAACATAATCTAGAAATCCTAGAAATTCATGGTGCTTATAGTTTTCTTGGGAAGACGTGGACAAATTATTATAATATGCTGAATTCTACAAGATGTTCAGAGAGGTATGGGAGCATCTGAAAGGTGTACCTAACCCAGACTGAAAGTTAGGATGGTTTCTATTACCCAGTGAAATATTTTAAACAACCCCATCTTCCTAGTAACATAAATACATCATTATAGGATTTCAAGATTACTTTTCAAAAGGAGAATCTAATTTATTGGCACATAACTTTAATTAATTACACCAAAGTCAGCAAGTACATTCTGAGTGCCAAGTACTCTACTAGTCCTTATTTGATCATTTATGGACAGAAATAGGATCTATGTTATTGGCTATTTTCCTTAGTATTTTATTTCCGTGCTGGTTCTGGGTTCTTTTCCTGTCTCTTCAAATACCTTTAGTATGAGAGGTTGGCCTAGTCACACATGAGGTTTATTTACCCTATCCTGGAATGATAAAATAGGATCAGATAATTAACCAGAATATTAATGCTCCAGTGCTCTTTGGAGAACTAACTCAAGTTTTTAATGAAATTTGAAATGTAGAATGTGATGATAACACAACTGGAAAACTTTGTTTTGAAAAACATTATTATGTGCTACATATAAAATATTTCTGCTGAACCATCAAAAGAGTTCTGGATTTTATCACACAGAGAATTCATCTAAGTTGGAGGCAGGGTTAGAGTGGCTAAGAGTGTGACTAAGGTCAAGTTCTGGTGCTGCCACTTACTAACCACGTGAACTTGGGTAGCCTGTGTAACAGCTTGTGCCTTAATTTCACCATCTGTCACACAAGGATAGTAATAGTTATCTTATAGAGTTGTTATAAGGTCTATCTGAATGCACCTAAAGTACTCAGCCCAGTACCTGGCACATTGCAAGAGCTCAATAAATGTTAGCTGTTCTTAATATTAGGGGGGGAAATGTAGGATTTTGATAGTTGAGAAAAAGTATCTTAATTCACCATAATATTTGAATTGAAATCTATAAAAAGACATGCCTTTTAAGAGGAAGTAGGACCAACAAGGACAATTGGCTGCAGTCTTTTAATCTAAAGATTCCATGGAGTCAGTGTGAATGGAGAAAAAAGGTTGTGTAGCTAACATCTACCCAATTCCTGTAATTTTCATTATGTCCAAGAAGTCAGAGAAGCCCCGGATTCTGCAGAGAGGCGATTTTTGGAAGAGGAAGGACTTGCTGAAGTGTTGGGAGGCAGTACACATGGAGGTTAAGAGCAGAGATTCCAGAGCCAGCCTGAACCCCATCTACAAAGCTTGATAGCTGTGTGACCCTGGGCAAGTTGCCTAATCTCTCTGTACTACAATTTCCCCATCCATAAAAAGAGGATAATAAGAGCATTTACTTCATTGGGTGGTTGTGAGGATTAAATGAAGTAATTTAAGTAAAGTGCCCAGAACAGTGATGGCTCATGGTTCTCAGTAAAATTAGCTACTATTTATTTTACTAGCATGTAAGCTCCTGAAGAGTCCGTATTTTTCACTTATTTTCTTTTTTTCACACATGCATCTCCAGCACTTGACAAGTGCCTCACCTGGTAGTTGCTTAATAAATAATCTGTTGAATGAAAAAAATACATCAAAGCTCTCTTAGGCAAATATGGAGTTTAAAAAGCTGGACTAAAATGTTGAAAATTATTGAAGCTGTGTGATGGTGCATGGGAGTCTGTTAGACTATTCTCTCTACTTTTGTGTATGATTGAGAAGTTTTATGATAAATGCTTAAAAAAGGGCAAAAACACTAGACAGTAATCATTGTAAATGACCACGTATTTAAAAAAATTTTTTTGTTCCTCTTTTTGTTACAGCTTAAAAAAGTAAGAAGACTTTTTTTATTACTAAACACTCCCACAAAAACTGTGGTCCCCAAAAGTCATTTGTTTTTCTCTGAGGGACTCTGATGGCAAGAATTTCAAAATAAACACAAACAAGCTGAACTAATCTGTAGCATTCTTCCTTATTGTCATCCTATTGTCACGCACTGGTAGGCATCTTGGAGAGGAATGTGTCCACCTCCCTCGGAGGAGGAACCGTCATCATCCCCCCTCCCTGGCAGCAGTTGGCTGTCCCCTTCTCCTCCTTCAGGCCAGAGGCAATGATCCCTGCAGAGAAGTGGATACTTCTCTGCAGATTTCTGAATTCTGACTCAGTCATACTTCTCAATCCTGCTTTCTTGTCTTCCTTTGAACTTCACTTTCTGACCCTCTTGGCTTCTCCTCTTGACTCTCCCTTCCTGCCCTATTCAGGTGTGAAAATTGGTCTCAGTCCTGATGTGGCTCTGGAGGAAGCAGCCTGTCTGAGCTGTCCTTGACTCCTCCTGTGACAGCTCTGACAAGAGGGCTTTGCTGTATAGGGAGTCCTGTCTAGTCTCCTGGGGTTGCCGGTCACTGCTTTACTCCTGGCCCCTGCCCTTTGGGGTGCATGATCTAATAAACAGTTTAAGGAAACCCACATCAATACTGCTCAGTTAGGCTCTGTGGAAAGAGGCCTCCACAGTCATGGGCATTGCACTTTCGGGGTGGGAAGTGTGGAAACCCTGGAGAGCATTTGTGTTCACATGGGCATTTTAAAATGTCATACAGTTGATTTTGCTTATTCACAGTAGTTATGCTCTATAAGTCACCATGAATGCTGAATTAGTGAATCCTGAACCTTGCTCCTAGAGTAAATAACAGGCTTAGATTCCTGCCAGTTTCTCATCAACAGTTCCTCCACTGATGAATACATAATCTTGTTTTATGTGTGTTTCTATTTAAAGACACCTTAGTAAATTACATATTGTTGATTCATTAACATCGAACTCATGACCAGCAGCACTACAACTCATGCCTGAATAAAGCTTATCTAACACACATATTTTCTCTGTAAGGCACGTCTCAGCCTTCTTGTACTTAGGAACACTAGTCAGCACTTCAGCACTATGCTTAGGGGCCATTTTAAACAGTGAAATCAGCAACAAAAAGCACAAAAATGCAAAAAACGTAGCATGGCAAAAAGGACACTTGTTTATACTATGAGAGCTAAAACAAGAAGGCAGTGTGTTGCCTTGTTCGAGCTCAGCTGGGAATGTGTGCATCGGGTGACTCAAAATTTTTGCTGCTCTGCACATGTCTGCAAATGACCACAAAAGTGCTGTATTGATTTGGGGATTACAAATAAATTTGAGTGAGCAGGGGAATACAGAATCCACGAATAGTGAGGATTGACTATTATATCTCTCCATTAAGCTTGCATGGTATGTTACTATGTTTAATAAAACAAAAACATGCAATTTTCAACATGTGTGTTACAAAATATTGTATATCCTGATGTAAAATCATGGTTCTTAATTCCACATCTTTGATCTAGGAGATCTAAGATGATAAAACTAGATTTTAAGATGAGCTACAACAATTTAAAATACATGATCTCTTAAGTTTTAAACCTTTAAGCTATAGATGTTTATCTGTGTCTATATACTTTATATACATCATATCATATTTTATCATATGTATAAGCATATCATCTTAAAGCTTCCTTTATTGCAGTGGAAAAAAGTTAGACTGAGACAATTTTCAGTGATTATCTGAAATACCATGTTTATATCTAAAGCATATATTAAAATCTAAACACTATAAATCTGACCTAAAATATTTTTTATTTCCTCCTTCATATTGGTGAAGAATTATGAGGAGATAACTATTGTTATTAACACATCATAAAAATTATTTCCAAATTTATGTCTCAATTCTTTTCAAAGGGCAAAAAACTTTCATGTTTAAAATATTATCAATTATAACTATTATAAATATTCTTCACTTAGCTTTAAGTGAAGAATTAACCATTCCGAGGGTAGTGATCATACAGATAGATTGTTAGGAGCTTTCTCTGAGAAGCAAAGGAGAATTTTGTCTTTTTGGATTAGCAAAACCAGAGATAGGGAAATGGAACTTTCAGAATAGGAAGGCACCCTTAACTCTTTGCAGCCCTAGTTTACCCAGATGTGTTTCTGTTTCCCCAGTCTTGGGAGTCAGCCTTTTGTGACTTATTGTTATGGGCTGATTATATCATTGTCATTTCATCTTCATGAGTGCAGCAGGATGGTGGAATTTGGGGGATGATTGGATGTTTTCAATGCATGTTGGTCACAAGAAGAGCACTTTTTTTTTAGGATCCACTGGTGCTTGATGCACTGGTAGAAAAAGCTATCCAGGAAGATGAACTTGAGTAGTACATAATCCTTTCTCACCAGTGATCCAAAATTTTCTTAAATTTGCTGACCAGGCAAATAAAACATTAAATGTCTATCGGGTGCTAAGGAAGAATAGGGAGAGGTGTTATAAAACACAAAACAAGCACAGTCATTTGCTGCATAATGTTTCAGTGAAGGATGGACTACATATACGAGGGTGATCCCATAAGATAATAATGGAGCTGAAAAATTCCTATTGCCTAGTGTTGTAACTGTCATCGTGTTGTAGCACAATGCATTACTCACATGTTTGTGGTGATGCTGGTGTAAACAAGCCTACTTTGCTGCCATTCATATAAAAGTACAGCACATGTAATTATGTACAATACATATTTGATAATGATAACGAATGACTGTGTTACTGATTTTCGTATTTACTATTCTGTTCTTTTTATTGTTATTTTAGAGCATACTCCTTCTAATTATAAAAAGAAAGTTAACTGTAAAACAGCCTCAGGCAGGTCCTTCAGTAGGTGTCCCAGACAAAGACATTGTTATCATAGGAGATGACAACTCCGTGGGTGTTACTGCCCCTAAAGACCTTCTAGTGGGACAAGATGTGGAGGTGGAAGACAATGATACTGATGATCCTGACCCTGTGTAGGCCTAGTCTAATGCATGTGTTTTTGTCTTAGTTTTTAACAGAAAAGTTTAAAAAGTAAAAAAATTTAAAAATAGGAAAAAACCTTATAGAATAAGGATATAAAGAAAGAAATTTTTTTACAGCTTTACAGTGTGTTTGTGTTTTAAGCTGTTATTATAACAGAATCAAAAAGTTAAAAAATTAAAAAGTATATAAAGCAAAAATGTCATAGTAAGCTAAGGTTAATTTATTATTGAAGAAAAATATTTTTAAAATTAATGTAACCTAACTGTGCAATTGTTTATAAAGTCTATAGTAGTATACAGTAAGGCCTATAAAGTCTACAGTAGTGTACAGTAATGTCCTAGGCTTTCCCAGTCACTCACCACTCACTCACTGACTCATCCAGAGCAACTTCCAGTCCTGCAATCTCCATTCATGGTAAGTACCCTATACAGGTGTGCCATTTTTATCTTTATAATGTATTTTTACTGTACCTTTTCTATGTTTAGATATATTTGGATACACAAATACTTACCATTGTGCTACAACCGAATATAGTGACATACTATACAGGCTCATAGCCTAGGAGCAAAGAGTGAAGAACCTGTGGCCTTGGGGCCACTTGTGGCCTTCTGGATCCTTGAGTGCAGCCTTTTGACTGAATCCAAATTTTATAGAACAATAAAGGGATTTGTTCTGTGAAGTTTGGATTTGGTCGAGGGGCCACATTTGGAGATCTGGAGGGGCCACATGTGGCCTTGAGGCCACAGGTTCCCCACTGGCACATAACAATGAAATTGCCTACTGATGCATTTCTCAGAGTGTATCGCAGTTATCAAGCAACATGTGACTGCAGCCCAACATACAGTAGATAGACCTGCTTCAGACATGGATGCCTTTTGCCCGTTTTCTTTGACCTGGCATGACTGTGTTCAAAGAAGTATTTTTTAGGGATAAAATTGGGAACTCTCTCACTGGAGTATGGCGTTCCATGTGAACAGGGATTTACTAATGGTGAATGAGAAAGTGATTTGTGGAACCTTAAACTCAAGGTGTGTGGTTCTCAAAGCTTACACAGTCACCATGGACTGAAGAAACACAGGGAATGCTGGCGCAAGGCAAGGAAGAATAAAAACAAGATCAAGATTAGATTGGAGAGTCCAATTTGCTCCCAACAGAGTCATTTGGCCTGTTGCAGATGTTAATCAGAGCACACGATTTCTCAGTTGGGTGCTAGGCATGTAACTGCTGGGAGCTGGACCATAATCCCTGAGAGATACATCTTCTCTCAGCCCCCACTGTGTGGTCAGGCTCACTGCTCACAGATTCCACTGAAAATAGCCTTTCTTTTGCACACTTAAAAATTCTTTTCAAACAAGTGTTTCCTTTTAACATTCCCAAAGCAGATTGACTTTTTGAGTTTCATGTTGCTTCCAACTCTGTCAATGTCAGAGGCCTCAAATTAATTCCAACATCCCCCTTGCTGTTTTTGCTTAAGCAGTCCTGATGGTGTTGCACTCACTTTGGGTTCAATCTGTTTATGCTTATTGGAAGGCCCATTAAACCAGCATTTCTATAACTCGGTCCCATTTGTCATGATCCAGGAAATGCTTGTGATTAGCATGGGGGTCTTGATAGTGGTCTTTACCACCTTTGCTCCATACAACTGTTATGAAAAGTTGTATCCAGTTAAAATAAGAAAGGAGTCACATGAGAGAAGGGGGCAATTGAATATTATTAGAGCCTTGAGGAAGGAAGGAAGGCCACAGGGTGAAAACCATTGCATATTAAGTAGCTTAGCTTAATAGAAGCCAAAGGAAACAGCAGCAACTGTTACAGAAAATTCTTTCAGCCGGCCTTCCACCCACTCTCTCCTGCTGCTGTTAGTGACATGTGGACAGATATTCCCCTGCACACAAGTGCACACATGCCTGCCCTGACTTCTGAGTTGGCTTCTCCCCTTGGACATCAGGTTCTAGGTCATCTTTGTGATTTCTCGGGTGAATGCTCACTCCTGATGCCTGATTGCATGCCCTCCTTATTAGCCTGTGGAAGAAGACCTGGGGGAGGCCCCCTCTGACCACCCAAGCTGAGGCAGTACCCACCCTCTCACCTTCCCTCTTGTCACACTCTATTACATCATCTCATTTTATTTCTCTGCCTAGCACTTACTAATCTCTTGTGTATTCATTAGTTGACTTGTTTATCATCTGTCTTCCCCAACCAGAATGTAAGTCTATGAAAGAGGCTCTGTCTTGTTTAGTGTGAGCTCCAGGGCCTAGAACTGTTCTTGGCATGGAGTAGCCCCCCAGGAAATATTTGTTTACTGACTGACTATGAAATGGTGGAAGAACTTTGCACCATGTGTTGTGAGTGTATGCACAGCACCCAGCAAAATGACTGGTGTGTAGCAGGTGTTCAGAGTGACCCTCCCTCTCTCATGCTCACTATAAAAAGCATCCTCAGTTATAGGACCAGGGGTAATGGGATCACTGTATTGTTGATTCAACTTTTCACTGGCTTCTTATCTCTGTTTCTAACTTAGTTTTGGGCTTTGGGACAGGCCAGAAAGGTGCAGTGAAAACAAACACACCAGACTACTGGAAGCTGGGATCTTGGGTTGCAGCCTTGGTTTCAGCTCTGACTCACTGTGTGAGCTGTGGGCGACTCATTTAACCTCTCTGATTCTGTTTCTTCATCCATCAACTAAAGACGTTGGTTAAATGATGCTTAAGATCACTTGTAGTTCTTGGATTTTGTAATGTCACCTCTTTACTTTTCTTTAAATGTAAGCACAGACCACTCTCTTCATGTGAGAATAAACATACTTACAAAGTGTCCTGCAACCCTTAGAGAAATGCTGCTGCAACCTTTCAAAGTACAGTATGGCTATGCATATGCATCATTCTCCTTTTTGTTTCATTGAAGATCTCAGAACACTTGCTTCTTTGCCATGTACTTCAGGAGACTTTGTACTTGAAGTGGATTTAATAACCATCCTTTATATTTACATAGAATTTTTCATATGAGGATATCAAAATTTATTTGCAACCTGTCATTAAGTACTATTGTTTTTTTAAAAAAAGAAAAGATGACTTGCTGGAAATTAAAAGAATCATTCTGTTGATGCTACACATTGGAAGTCCAGAGTCACAAAATACTTATTTTTTATCAATACATGCACAACAGAATCCCATTATAAGCACCTGGTTATTACATGACTGAAGATATCACTTGCCAAAATCTCTGGATCCCAGAAATGACTGGATCTGTTGAGTATCCTTCCTCAGGCTTACATTTGCTCTTTAACCGACTACAATTTGAATCTTCTTCCTTAGTTGGCTGAATGTGCTTTTGCTTTACAGTGGGTGTTGTCATCTAAAATTGAAACCAATGATCACTTGTTAATCTTTGTTTGATTTGATAGATCCATGGTAGGTTTTTCTGTGCCCTCTTACTGCGTCCCACTTGGCACTTGGGCTGGGTCACACGCGCTTTTCTCTTTACCTGGAATGTCGTTCCCAACTGCATCCGACTGGCAAATTCATGCTCCTTTTTGAAGAAGTGGCCCAACATCTCACCCTCTTTGAAGCCTTTCTGACCCACTCTCCCTATGCTGAAAACAAATAGCTTCTCTTCTTTGTGCAAACATTATGACAGTATGTACCAGACTAAGAGTATATATTCCATATGAGAATTTGATGTGGATAATGACTTTGTTTTTTTAATTTTTATATTCTTAGGCATAGCCTAGTGTTCTCAATAAATGTTTGTTGAATGAATAAATGAAAATGCAGTGATTTAATTTCTGTGCCCAACACCTAAGTTCTAAAAAAGTTTTGATCTGTGCATATGAATGCTCTTTGAAAGGGCTTTCTGGGTAGTAGTAGGAGTGAAAGGTGATTTAGAAGATGCCATGTATCTTGTGGCAATGTTTGTAGTTAAACATAGTATGAATCAGGTTGCATTTTAATTTAAATTAACTCATCCAATTAAGAGATGTTGATTGGATTAACCTGTCAGCAAGTGATTAGAACTGGTATTATGATGTCTGATTTCTTCTCTATCATAATGAATGTGAAATTTCACTAAATTAAGTGAAATTTGTGCAGCCTCCCCTGAATTAATTGAATTGGCGAAACTTCAAATAAATTTTTAAAAATATGTTTCTCATCATTTTTTACTAATTTATAATTTTTAATTAAAAAATGATTTATTATAGTATTAAAGAAGACAATAAAGAATAAATTTACTGATAAATCTATCATCCTAAATAACAGATATTTTTGAGTTAAATATAACTTTCACATGCATACGTATTTTTATATAGTTGTAATCTTGGTATGTTTTTTATTTTTCTATAGGCTTTTTTTTTTTTTTTTTTTGAGACAAGGTCTCACTCTGTAGCCTAGGCTGGAGTGCAGTGGCATCATCATAGCTCACTGCAGCCTCAAACTCCTGGGCTCAAGCCATCCTCCTGCCTTAGCCTTCCAGTAGCTGGGATTACAGGTGGGCACCACCATGTCCAGCTAATTTTTCTATTTTTTGTAGAGACAGATCTCACTCTTGCTCAGGCTGGTCTTGAACTCCTGGCCTCAAGCAATTCTCCTGCCTTGGCCTCCCAAGGATTACAGGAGTGAGCCATTGTGCCCAGCCTCTGTAGGCTTTTGCTGTAATGATCATTTAAAATTCATTACAGCAATATTTACCAAAAGATATTTTATGGAATGCCATTTTCTTGGGATTTTAATTGACATTATTGGGGAAAAGAAAACATCTCTTGGAAAATTATAAGTTTGGAAAATTGTAAAAGTAAACATTTCTTTACTGTAGGATTTCTCAAAGCCTGTAATATTATTAATATGCTTTTAAGAAAGATGAGGATATGACATATTTTCTCCAAATTAATTTTTACATGAAACTTTTTTTTTTTTAACACAATAAAAACTGTTCCACTGACAAGTATTTAGAACATACTTTGGGAATCAGTGATGAGTAGAATTCTGTGGTGTTGCTATAAACTAATTTACTAACTCATTCTTCTACTTGGACAAGGATGTTCAGTCACACTTAGGTTAAAGCCGAGATCCTTAACATGGCCTACAGATCACTGTATGGTCTGGTGGTTCCTCGTGGCCTTATCTCCCATCACTCCTCCCCCTCGCTCACTATGCTCTTAACACTCTGGTTTCCTCCAGGTTCTAGAACTCACTAAGCTCTCCCCCTGAAATTTCAGGCAGGGCTTTTGCACATGCTACTTTTTGCCTGTTATAGATAACAGTACATTTATCATATTTTCTTTCATTGACTTATTTCCTAATTTACTACCCATTTTCATGAGACATAATTAGTAACATAGAGAGATATAGTACTCTTGGTTTCATCATTGGCCAGCACTATGCTGCATGGTATTTCCCTGTCTTTCCAGCAATAGCCACTCGTGGTTCACTAGTATGGATGTTACCCTAAACAAAACCGAAAGAGAAAGGCACATAATAGGTCACAGTGCCAAATGTCAGTGACTTTCAGACCAGTTATTCTAGTCTCTCTGGATAAGATTGATTGAGGGTCAGCCAGCTTTCTTCTTTCAGGCATTTTCAGGATATAGGCTTCATGTTGTTACACATTGTTGCTCACGAGGATTTTGCTCAGTGTCACAAGGAAGTGGCAATTTGCTTGCTCTCTTCCACACTCTTGAAGGCCTATGGTGCTCTAAAGGAAGTGAGGATGACTGTTGACCTAGTTAAAGTAGTTTCCCAAGAACACAAAATAAGACCGGGGGTACACACATCCTCCTCTGTATTTTTGCACTTAGTCATTAATTTTATCAGTAAATAGAATGAAAGTATAGAAGGCATATTTATCAAAAATTTAAGTTATCCCAAATCATAGAATAAGGTTTTGGTCTAACCCATTGATTTTACTGATGAAAAATGGCAGATCCAGGGCTGGGGCCACTGCACAACTTCAGAAGGAGGCATTCATGCAGACTGTGGTACGCATAGGGCTCCCTGGAGTTGTGCAATGTGGCAGCCCTGTTCAGATACATTAAGAGACTTGCCCAAGGTCATTTTTGTAGGCTTGGACTGCCACTCTTACAGGTTTGATGATAGAATCAAGAATTAAAATTTTGGAGAGGCTAGAGAGAGATGATCTGGTATCAGTGTAAAGCCAAAAGTGTAAACTCAATTTAGGTTTTGAAATACATTGCCTCAATCCAGGTTGGGGAAGAACTGGCTTGAAGAGTTAGTTGGACACAGCACTGTTCGTGTTAGGAAACCTGAAGTCTGTGGCTGTGAAATGGTCTGTTGGAATCCTAGGCTAATGTAATAGAAATAGAGAATCCCAAATCCCTGTTTGGTCAGAACACAACTGAAATATTGCATTCAGTTCTAGGAATCGTATTTTTAAAATGGACATCAACAAATCTTTGATCCCCAGGGTCATGTGCATGACACTTAGTAGTAACTCAAGGAATATTTATTCAGTTAGCTTGTTGTTGAACTACATACGCTGCATGTAAAGCACCTGGCACATAGTAGGTACTCAGAAATGTTAGTTTTTATTCTCTTTTCACAAGGAGAGTAGTCAGATTGCTATAGGTTCTTGCCAACATACTGACTAAAGAACCTGTGAAGATAATGGGAATTACTCGAACCTTTGAGTCTTGTGACACTGAGAGCCTGATTTTCTGCTTTTACTGTGTTTGTTGTGATTCCCTATAGACATATAGTATTTGTTATTATTAAGACATATGGTAATAACATTCACCAGGTGTTGGGCAGATAGGAGGGGGTGGGTATATTCATACCTAATTGGGTGCAGTGCGGGGTAGGGGGATGGATAGACTTGAAGCTCTGACTTGAGTGGGGCAAAGACAATATATGTAACCTAAACATTTGTACCCCCGTAATATGCTGAAAAAAAAAATAAAAAAAAAAGACCTTATTGGAATTATAGAAATGTCAAATAGTGAGTCCTTTCTTCCTTCCTTTCTTCCTCATTATTGAGGGTCCTGGCAATATGCTAGATTCTAGGAATGCAAAAATTAGTAATTTACGATTACTCTTAAGGGATTTACTGTTAAAGGAAGCAGATAAATACATTACGATATAGTGTGATGGTTGCAACAATAGAAGCATGTGGACTGCACAGATATAGCAATTTGATTCAACAAATACTGGCTTTGAGACATTCTATGTACCAGGCACTGTGCTCAGCTCTGGGGATACAGCTGAACACAAGACAGACATTTCTCTTGGGAGATAGACATTAAACAAATAATTACATATATGTTAAGTATTCCATGAGAGAGTTGGAAGTAGAGAAAGGCTTCCCTGAAGACGTAATGTTTGAGCTGAGGCTGAATACAGGATAGAAGTTGGCCAAGCATGAAGAGAGGGGAAGAAAATCCCAGGCATATGTCACTTGATGATCTGAGTGTTGTCAGGGTTTCCCTGAAATCTAAGTGTTCTTTTGCAAAGGTTGTGTGACAGGATCACTTCAAATTGCTCTCATATATGCTGGAAAGAGAAATAACATACAGTTAGCATGTACAGTTAGTAAACTCGGAAAGGTATGTTTGTTTGGCAGTGTTGGCACACCTTACAGGCAGAAGAGAAGGTCTTAGTTTTTGTGAATTAAAAGGGTTTGGGGCAAATCTTCCACTCTTACATGAAGGTAGCAATTTCTCTCAAGGGTGTTAGGGTATAAAACTTAGTAGGTGCTCCCAGCGCAGGGGAGAAAGATTTCTCACACTGATATTAGGAGATATATATACATATGTAAAAAAGTCTATTTTATCATCTTAGGAGAGAGAGAATGAGAGAGTGAGAGAGAGAGGAAAGAGAGAGAGAGAGCAGGGAGATGGCTGGCCTCCCAAAGAAAGAGAAGGGAGGGGGGTGCCAGCCCTGAGGCCAAGTGGCTTGCTGATTTTAAGGGGGATAAAGAGGAAAAAAATAGTGATTCTGTCAGTTGATAACAAAAGCAGCAGCAGGATGTCAAAGTCCAAGAGTTGGTTTCCCCACCTTTCCATGGAGATGGGATTATTGCAGGAGATGGGACTCTGTCCTCGAGATATGGTTGAGGCTGTAGCTCATTCTCCTGCTGTTTTATTCAGGAACTCTGTAAAAGTAGATTCTCAAAAAACAATTTTAAAAAGAAAGATTTACATCTCTTTTCCATCCGTTCAGCTCTTTTCAGAAGTTGTGCCAAACAGAACAACTGCAGGGTGCCTGTTAGTGAGAGAACTCGTAGGATTGATCTTTAACTGTTACTAGGAAATTGCGGGATTAGATATTTTCCTGTTAATTTTGTAAGGCTGCTCCTTTCAAAGGGCCTTTTATAAAATTCACCTATTCTAAGAAGATATGACTTATAACACCTTAGCAAGAGTGAGTGTAACAGATTACTTTTTGAAGATAGAGAAAGGAGAGACAGGGCAAAGGCCTTGCTGGGGGCGGGGAGTGAACAGGAACCAAAGGAGAATGAAGGGGAGGCCATAGGAGAAGACAGCAAATTTCTCCTGACCCAAACTATCTCGGGCTGGCCTTGAGGAATGGGTTTAAAGAAAATATCGCACACGTAAACGATTTGTGTGAATGCTCTGAATGTAGGAATAGTCTTCAAGGAAGTAAGAGTGAAAACTCTGCCTTGCAGAACCCACTCAGTGAGACTTCTTTGGTGACCCCCACTTGGATGGGGTAAATCACCTTTTCTTCTGTGCTATCTCACTTCTTTGCATTCATCTCAACTTTTGCAGATACTACACACTGTGTTATGTGTTTGTTTGCATGTCCTTGTCTCATATTCTTCTCTGAACCACTTGAGATTGGACTTACTGTCTGAGGATTCTCAGAACTGAGCTCAGTACCTGGGATTTGGTACTTTTCTGGGTGAATTAACAAACACTTTTGAGGGAATGGAAGAGAGAAGAATGATTTAGATAGAGTTGGACAGAAGATGAAAATGCTGTAGAGAACAGATAGGGAAAGAAGTGTCAAGTAAAAAGAGCTATGATAGCACTGAAAGGGGGCCTGACCACGCACTTTGGGCCATCAGAGGAGGTCCCTGAGGGAGTGCTATTGAGGCAAGATCTGAAGGATGAACAGGCATGAACTAAATCGGGAGGGGGAACCCAAGGAAGCAACCCAGGCAGGCTCCTGGATAATGATGGGAGTGATTTAAAAAATAGCTAAAAGGTAAAATCAATAGGACTTTATTCCTTCAACAAATGGCATATTCCATACATCTCTCTAGCTTTGGAGACACAGTGGTGAATGAGAGATTCCAGCATTCAAAGGATTTACATTTTATTGGAGGGAGACAGATAACAAACAAATAAGCAAACAGATCACTTGTTGATGATGCCAGAGGGAATTGAAAAGGATGTCTTCCAGATTTCTAGATTGGATGGCTGTAGTGTCATTCATGAAGGGGGGAAATGCTGATGTCCAGGCAGAGCATCGGTTCAGTTTTAGACATGCTATTTGAATTGTCTTTGAGAAGAACACGGGGATCCCAAGTAGTCAGTTGTATATGTGGGCTTGAGTTTCAGAGTTGTCTGGGCCTGAGATACACATCTGGGAGTTGGTAATATTAATATATAGGTGATAATTAAAGCCACAGGAGTGGGTAGAGCTACTCTTATGACCACACAAGCCATGAACTGTACAACTCAGGGGGAGTCATTTACATAGATTGTGGTCTGAATAGTGTCTCCTGGAGTTATGCAGATTGGTGGCCATGGACGTGGACAAGATGATCTAGGGAAGGAATAATAGAGTGAGAAGAAAAGAGAGATTTTAGGGCCAAATCTTCAATAACTTCAACATTTAATGGCCAGGCTAAGAGGAAAGAGTTATTAAGGGAGAGTGACGAGGAGTAGCAGATAGTTGGGAGAAAAACCAGGAGTGTAATATCAGTGAAGCCAAAGGAAGAGAGAGCTTCAAGCGGGGAGCAATTAACAGGGTCAGCTGCTGCTGAGAAATCTAGCAAGATGGAGACTGGACACATGCCATCTCGGCTCATTGGTGGCCTCAGTAGGAGCTGTTTTGCAGGAATAATAAGGGTGGGGTACTATGGCCAGATTGGAATGGGTTGAGGAATGAGTGGGAGGTGGAGAAATGTAAATAACTGATGCGTCCTATAACATGACATTAAAAAATGTCCTTATCCAGCCAGGCAGGATGAGCCCCAAGTTGAGGTGATTCAGCTCAGGAGGAAGTGGTAACTTTGCAAGAACCCTAATTTGGAGTTGTTGGGCTTTGAAGTGATTAGGGTTCTGAAGAATAGGTTTTTCTTCTTGCTCTTCCTCTGCCATTTTATTCTCTGGAATATGACATTGATTAGAATGTCAGTGTTTGAGGTGATGACAGAGTGTTTTGGAAAAGGGGCTGGAATTTCCAGCACACACATTGAGTTGATTCTACTGTTATATTTGAATAGCACTAATAAATTAGGAAAACATGGTGCAGACCACACACAACTTTTGGAAAGTCCTTCACTGATGTAAGGGTTATATTCTTCAAATGCTTTTGTTTAAATATACCCTATTATCCTTGCCCAGCCTATCCATTGCCCTTTAAGGGGTACCAATCTTGTGATTGCTCCCAGGTTATGATGTTTCTCAGCCTCTTCAGTGTAAACACTTATGGGAACTAATGTTCCTTAGGTGAGAGGATTAGTTTGTGGGAAGAGTCTAGAGAGCTCAGTGGCTTTGGGACACACTTGGGACTGGAGGTTCCCCACTTGCCCTTGTCCTTATGAAGTCTGTAGATTGTCTCCATTCCTCAGTATGGGATTGCCATCCAGGGACCTGTTCTCAGAATCAATAGCATGGAGCCATCCTCCAGAATGCTCTTTAGAAAGATCTCCAAGAATTGGAATTTATGCAAGTTTTAGAAAAGGGTCTTTCAAGTCTATTTTCAGATTATTTCCCAAGAAATTAGAAAGTCTCTTATAGAAAAAAATTGTTTTGCCCTTCCTATTTGTGATATCCCATTGTGAAAATTCAATGCATGTCACAATGTAATTCACTAGAGGAAAATATGCTATCAATAGCATTTCCAAGTGAAGAGCCTGGCACTAATTATTGCCCTCTCCTTAATACCTTTGTCTGCCAGCTAACATGTTTTAACCATGTGCAGCATAGTGACACTGAACCGTAACCTCTCATTCACACAAAACTTGTGTGTACTCAGGAATTCACCGCTAAACACATCTAAACAATGTTAAAAGAGTGGGCATATATTCACTCTTCTAATAGAACTCTGCACACACAGAGTTGATGACTTGAAAAAATGAAGAATATATAATATACATGGTAATGCGAAACAAAAAAGTCAACTGAAGGGCAATATTGTACTGTTCAAAAGGAGAGTTAGAGTCAATAGAATCTTTAGTTTCTCGCACAGGTTCACTGGGGGCAGTTTTACCTAGGTAATAATCCCTCAGTTTGGAATGAATTAGTGTTTGGAAAAGCCATGCAGGGGGACCCCTTCTTATTCTGTGGGAGAAACTGGGAAGCTGAAGAGAAAGAGATAGGTCTTGTTTCGAAAGAATCTTATTAACAATATGCCTAATAGAATGAAGGTAGTGAAAAAATATGTATTTATTTTTCAGTCTCTGAACATTTCCATCTATTTTAGACTGTGTGTTCCTATCTGTGTTCTCTATTGGAAGATGGAAATCTCTCAAGAATAAGTATCATTCTTTCAAGGAAAGTAGCACAGCAACCAGCATGAGGGACTCTAGTTCTTGTTCTCACTGTTACTTTCACCATGTACTCCTCTTCCATTCTCTCTTTGAATGGTCAGATGTCAAGAATTGCAGGAGTTTCCAGGGAGGAAACCTTGGCTTGCTAAGTCTGTGAACTATTGCAGGTTGCAGTAGTTGCTGTAATATTTTGGGGATGACATCCTAATCTGTGACTCCATTTGAACTCCCAGGCACTGCAAGGAATTCACTGACCTGCACAGTTAGAACTATCAAGAGATTTTTTTTTTTTTAGCAGTGTTGCATGCATAGAGTTGAGAAGTTGAAGAGACAAAGAGGGAAGGCTTATTCAACATTTTAAAAATTTATTATTATTTTTTCTGACTTTAAAAGTGATACTTGCTGATTACAGACAACTTGGAAAAGACCCATTTAATATTAAAAGAAAAATGTTCCATTTATGGAGGCTGTGTTGTTGATGATGTGCATGTGTTCTTGGGGACTTGACTTCATGTCAGGAGAGGACAACAGCGCCTCACAGCACCACTGCCCTCTTAGCTTTGCACCTCTGCTCCAGTTTTCTTTCCTTTCACAACATGATAAACAAAACCACATGTTATTTGTGTGGTCAAGTTAAAGGAAAGAATATCTCACCAAAATAGAAGAACTACAAGTGAATTATAATAAACCCAGCCTTATGGTTTTTCTTTGCTCACTGTGAAGTTTCTTGTAGCAAGCTTGAAGTAGCAACTGTGAGCCGGTGGTCATAGCCTGCGCTGTTTTCTCTGTGGGCTGCCCCCAAGGCTGGCTTTCAACCCACTGGAGAAAATTTATCCCAAACAACAGGAGTTTTGATTTTCCAAGCTCCTTTTCAACCCCAGCTTGGCTTTATTGATGTTGAGTATATTTATTCATTTTGTTTGCACTGGTCTTGGAGCTGTCTGTGTGAATAGACCTGACTATGTTTTGAATTCTACATTATTCATTCTCCACGATTTCTCTTGACAGCCATTTTCCCTTCCAAAATCTAGTTTATAGAATGCAGGTGTACTTACCAACATCACCTGTCTTCAGCTATGTTGAACTCGCTTGTTTTACACACACACACACACACACACACACCTTTGCTCTAATCAAGGATTTCAATTTAAAATTCAAATGTCGCCTTGAGAAGGTGGCTTTTTAAGTAAGTTAGGGGTTTTCTAATAAGTGTCTAAAAGAAAGACACTCTTGGAATGGTGCAGAGGATACATCTTTGAGATTGGGGTCCGGAAAATCAGTACTGAGGCAGAGGAGATAGAAAAGGGAAGTAGTAGCATGCGAAAGGCCAACCTCCATTCATTTAGACCAGTGCTCAGATCAAGAAACAGATCATCACCAGCACCCCGGGAAGCACCCCTGCATGCCTCCTTCTTATCAGTAACTCATCAGAAGTAACCATTATCCTGATTTCTAATATCATAGGTTGGTTTCAAGGCTAGACAGGGTTTTGCTGTGATATTAGTAACAAAGAACCCCAGTTTTCAGTGATTTATACTCATTCTGTTTCCGATGCTGGGATTAGGACTATGCACGCTGTATTTCTGCTTTCCTTGTGGGGTCTATGTCAGGCTCTGTCTATAGGGGGCACTGGAGGGAGCCTACAGGCTGGAGAAGAAGAAGGGACTTGCTTCCTCCTATCTGCTTCCTGTTCCTGTGAGCATTATCCCAGTAATGCTGCTTTATTATGGCCCTGGTAGTTACTTGCTACTGCAGCAACTGAAACCAGTTTGCGGTTTTTCCCGAACTTGCAGGACCAGCCTCACTGTGTCCTCGCAGAAACGTCAGCACTAGCTGAGCAGCACCACTTCCTTAGAGGTCTGGGTGTCAGCCTCATGGGGCCTTTCTTCAAACTTGGTGGTACCAGCCCCAAATGGTCAATGTTCCCTCTTCTGAAGTCTGACTTTTAGCCCACAGGGCTCCTCCAAACGCTTCCTTGAGTCACTCAGACTTACCTCCTTGATACCTAAAAGTTATCTTTTTACCCTAATTTATAAACTCAGCTTTGTGCCTAGTTAACACATTTTTTTTATGTGAAATGACCTCTATTCAAATAGCTTGTAAGATGTCTTCCTTCTAAGTGATACAAAGGTTTAGATTTCTTTTACTTTTTCTGCCTTCACTATGCATATACACACTTCTCATACCCCATAATCCTAATATAGTTAAACTGTATATTTATTCAGCTAAAATATTGAGCACTAACTATGGACTAGACCCAGTTCTAAGCACTTGGGATATATCAGTGAACAAAAAACCAAAGATACATGCACATGTGGAGTTTACATTCTAGATTTTTTTAAGATCAATAGTCCACATAAATGCTATTTACAACTGAATAGCACAATGATTATATTTCTTCTCTGGAATTACTTTGTGTTCTCTGGAGTTAATTGTCTTGCCTTGTTTTATTTGTTTGTTTGCTTGTTCTCTATGTACTGATAACTAAATCATCTCCCAAGAATACTCCCAGTTGTATAAATCTTGTCTCCTTATGCTGACAAACATAAGAATTCTCTCTCTCAATTTTATTTTCTTGAAGAAGTTTCTTCTGGAACTTATGACCTGCTCTGGTCTGGGAAGGGTCTGTTTCATAGTTGCCTTGTAAATCTTCATTCACCATCATTTTGGAGATTTCCTTTTAACCTCTCTTGTATTGTGTAACTTGTTTTCTAGAGCTCATGTTTTTCTCTTTCTTGGTTTATTCCCTCATTTTGATGGAGCACATTCTTTGATAGCTTTCTAAGAAAGAATGCATGGGAGAAAAAATTTTTGAGATATTTTAACTTAAATGTTTCAAAGTATAAATTTTGTTTTGTTTTGTTTTGTTTTTAGAGACAGGGTCTTGCTCTGTCACCCAGGCTAGAGTCCAGTGGCATGATCATAACTCACTGCAATGTCAAACTCCTGGGCTCAAGTGATCCTCCCTCCTCAGCCTCACAAAGCACTGGGTTAACAGGCCTGAGCCACTGTGCCCAATCTCAAATAAAATTTAAGGCTTTTATTTTCCATCAGTTACCAAGTCAATGCTCCATTGTTTTCTTGCCTGAAGTTTCTTTATTGAGAAGTTTGGTGCCCTTTTGGCTCGTTCCTTTTTATGAAAAATTTTTTTCTTTCTATACATTTTCAGGATCTTCTCTTTGTCTTCAATGTTCTAAATATTGTCACAATTATATGCTTTGGTGTGAGTATTCTTTCATCCATTGTTTTGGATACTCAGTGTGCTCTTTCAATCAGAAAACTCATGTCCTTCATTTCTAGGAAATTTTCTTGAATTATGTTGCTGATGATTTCTCTTGTTTTTCTCTGTTTTATTTTCCTTGATTTTGTGTATATTGGGCTTCCTAGATTGCTTTCCAACTTTCTTATGTTTTCTTTCTTATTTTCCACCTGGTTTTATTTATTTATTTATTTATTTATATTTTGGAGACAAGAGTTTCACTCTGTCACCCTGGGTAGAATGCAGTGGCATCATTGTAGCTCACTGCAACCTCAAACTTCTGGGCTCAAGCAATCCTCCTGCCTCAGCCTCCCGAGTAGCTGGGACTATAGGCACACACCATGACGCCCAGCTAATTTTTCTATTTTTAGTAGAGACAGAGGTCTCACTCTTGCTTAGCTGGTCTTGAACTCCTGAGCTCAAGCAGTACTCCTGCCTTGGCCTTCCAGAGTGGTAGGATTACAGGCATAAGCTGCCTCGCCTGGCTCCACCTGGTTCTTCTTTTTTCCTTGTAAGTGCAATATTCTCCCTTATCTCTCTAAGGTTATTGCTGATAGTTTTTTAAAGCTTTCTTTTTCTTGCATAGTCTGTTTCCTCCAAGGTGCTTGTCTTTTTTTGTTTACTTATCTTTCATGAAAGAAGTTCTCCTTAAACACCTTGTATCTTTAGTTGCTTGTTAACATGGAAAAATGGGACATAAAAAGCATTGGAAATCCTCGTGTGTGTGTATGTGGGTACAAATTGAGGGTGATTCAGCTGGACTGTTCTGTTAGGTAAATTTCTGATGCTGTTTACTTTGGTTTTTTCTCTTAGGCTGGTTGGTTTCCTAGAGAGGGCTCTTCCAACCTACTGCCAGAGGGTGTAAGCCTGACAGTTATGGCAGCTGAGTAAGAGATGAAGCCTGGGACTTTCAACATCTTGTATTTTGCTTCATCTCCCTGTTTTCTACATGGTTCACCCACATGCAATGGTTCCTCGTGTCTCATTATCTAGAGGCCTTCTTTTTCCCCTCTCTAGTGAATAAAACCTTTGTCATGTATGGGGGAGGGTGGCAATCTGAAGACTTTTAAGCAAACCTATTTTAGTCTAGCATTCTTTCCTATTTCCTGAGATACCTGAGGTTCTGAGGAATAAATCCGGTTGCTTCTGAGCTTTTCCCAGATGCCAGATAAGGATTCAGCTTTGTTCTGTGATGTCAGTTACCACTTTTTCATCAGCTTTCTAGCTTCCCTTTTTTTTTTTTTTCCGCTATTGTCACCTCTCCCATCTTCACATTTGTCCTTATGGGCTTACACGTTTAAGAAAATCTCTGTATTGTTATTTCAGTAGGGTTTGGGGAGGGAGAAGAATCTGAAGTGTGAGTCTAGTTCATCAGTTTTAACAGAAAGACTTTTACAGAGGTTTTATTTATATTCCCTTTGTTTGCTAGGCTGACACTACGCTGTGCCCTCTAACACTGGGGCATTGATGTTGGACCAAACTCATGCAAATGTTTTCACCTTAGGATGAATTACTTTCAACTGGTTTCTCACTTCAGTCCTTCAAACCCACGTGTACTAGTTGAATCACTGCACTTATCTTTCAGACATACCCCTACAAGTCTGAATTCTAACCGTGGACACAGCTCAGGCTTAAACGGGAACCCCTTTCCCTCATCATAGCTTTCTCTTTCACTATAGGAGTCAGAGGTGGGCTGTTCAAATTGGTCCTGGTGTTACACTGTTGGTTGATTAATAGAAGTATGTTTTCCCTAGTGCAAGCATTAAAATCCTAGTTATAGAGCACTGTACAGATGTGGCATATTTTGGGGATCACTAATAGAAACCTGGCTGGAGATAGTCTGATTTTCTAGAATATTTGTTTCAAAAGATACCTTGTTATGATAGAAGCATAGAGGCATCGCACTCAATACCGAGTTATATACTACAGCTTTAAATATAGTTATTTTTCTGAATTGTATTTTTAAAGGAATGTACTTGTTGATGGGAACATTTTTACCTTGGATGGCTAGTCATACAAAGCAGTATTAAGAAAACAAATAAAATAACATCTAGAGAGCTCTGTATAAAAATTATCATCATCAGGTCCAGTATTTACAGCCTGCAGAACTTTTGGTCCATTGTATGACATTAAGTTGCTAAAAAGATATTCAGAGAGGTTTCATCTTAATGTTTTCATATGTACATCAAAAGAACATGAATACATCCAAGATGTTAGTCTGTTTTGTTGAATTTCACAGCTTCGCATCCCAAGTCACGAAGCTGTCACGGAGTTGTGCTGGTGCACCAGTGCCGAATGCCAGCATATGCATATGCCAGCACATATGCTAAACCGGGAGTCAAGACTCCAGCACTCAGATGCATGCGTCCTAGACTTTTCTTATCTAAATTCAGAGCCAAGCAGGCCTTTGCAGGCAGACTTTCCCTAAACTTCCCTTCTGTCTGTGACTTGAGAGTAATCGTTTTAATCACAGGTTAACAGCGGTGTCTATGTAATTAAGACTCAAGACTTGATAGATTTTCATAGCCTAAGGCTACAGTCTCTATTGCCAGAGTGATAAATCATGGGCATAGTCATTGTGGTGGGCAAGATTTTTGTCTGCCTGACATCTCTGTGGATACCATTCTTTCCTAATTCTTGGGCATGGGGGTTCTGATGGGGCTGACTGCAACCTTTGGATCAGAGGCAGGCCCATGACCCAAGCCTGGACCATCAAACTACCCATGAACTTGACTGCAGTGATGGGTCAGGAGTAGACACCTGACTTGGCTGGCTTGTCTGAGTCTGCCCTGGAGCTCTTGCTGGAGGTTTTTTTTCTTTTTGCTGCGCCTATTAGCTGTAAGGACAGTATGTCTAAAGCTGCCAGTGGCCATCTTTGGTACTGTGGGGAGAGACCGTCTGAGAAAGAAGGTGGAAGCAGAACCAAGGGATGGAGGAAAAGAGGCAGATTCCTGATGATATTATTTGTTCCCCAGGAATATCTCAAACCAGGACTGCTCCTGGACTTTCTCATTATGAGATTCCAATAAATCTTCCTTTTGAAAAGGCTGGTTTAATTGGATTCTATACCTGTAATTGAAAGAGTATTGACTACTATGGTTATATTGGTCATCATCAGCTGTAATTTTTCTGTGAGCTGTGTACACTGGTCAGATTTAAGATGGCAATCAAGTTGAATTATCCAACTGGGCTATCTGTATTGATGAGCTTAACTAGATACATGCTAAGCCTCCATTTGTACAGTGTGGACTCCTGTGAATCAGCAATAAGGAACTAGCATTCTAGCTGCAAATGGTCCAGTTTGACAAATTGTCTACCTCTTAGGGCCTAGAGTCCTTACCCTGTAAAATGATTATGGATTTACTAATTTCATAGAGACACACAATAAGTATTTCATATAAGTCCTTTAGGACTCTTGAGTATATGTAATTGTAGCAGCAAAAGTGATTTTGCTGCCATTATAAGATGCCTGTTAACCTCTCCATTGATCAGAATGTAGCAAGAATTTTCTCAAACTTTATATAACTAAACAAATTGGTGTATATTTATTTTTTTTTCTTTTTTACTCATGAACAGCTAGAAGAGAAGATCTAAATAGATTTTTTTTCAGCTTAAAGTCTGAGAAATATTCAGATTGGTTTATTCTTTTGTGTGCTTGGGTTATAAATATGGCTTATTTATAGAATGTTGAATAAACTAGAGTTTTAGTGTGGCAATTCTGAAAATAGTTAAGGAAAATAGTTTTAAAAATAATACCAATAATTAGTGATGTAACATAACCCATTGTTAATGAGAGTTGTTGGGATCTCTCAAGAGTATGCATATGAACAAAACAAATAAATTATTTTGGATATTAACTGACTTGCCAAATTATCTTCCAATCTCTTATTCTGTGTAATACATACTAGAGATCTTCACTGTCTACCTTAAATTGGTCCTCTCTTCTTTCACCTTATTTTTCTTTTTTAAAATGGCTTTATTGAGATAGAATTTGTGTCATAAAATTCACCCACTTATAGTATACAATTCAATGGTTTTCACTCCTTTTTTTTTTATGCAGAAAACAAACTGTACTGTTTATTTCCTTCCCTGCACTTATCAAAATATATAATTACCTATTTACTTATTTATTGTTTATGCAACATGATCCCAATTTTGTGAGAAAAAAATAATGTGTGCATTGGAAAGACAAAGACTAAAAGAAATATAGGATTATGGTGAGTTTTATTTTCTTTCCTGAATTTTTTCATGTCTTCTAAAATTTCTCTGGTGAGCATAATTTTTTAATCAGAAAATGTATGTTACCTTAAAAATAGTCTTTAAGTGCAGAAATATGGGAAATTCTTAGAAATATAATAGTAAGCAAAAAAAAAAAAGAAAAAAAGAAAAAGATTTCAAAAGAGCACAAACAACATGACATACTTTTATAGTATCAAAACCAACCAGAATGAAAATATAACTTTTGTGAATGAATATAAATGCAATAAAACTATACAAAAAAAAAAAAAAAAGAAACTGCTGAACATGGGATTTAGAATTAGCTATTTCACGTGCATGGAGCTAGGGGATGGGATGGACCCTTCCCAGTTGTTCAGAGTTTTCAACATTTTCCCTGGTGTGGGCAAAGCTACCCAAGCTCATTTATTGACAGGCCAATCAACCACATCCACAGTCAACTTGTACTAAGGGTGATAATTACAAAGAGGGAGAGAAAAGGAGATAATTGTAGGTTCATAGAGAAGTACCTTTTCTTGTGGTCAGTTAGATCTGTGTGTGAAGTGAAGAATTTTAAGTCAGAAAGTGGCTCCACATTTCTTGGGGCTCCTGATGTCTGCTCAGCTCTATTTGCACAGTATTTCATGATGCGAGATGTGTCATCACATCTTGTCTCTGCTGCTCATTTGAGACACATACTTTAGATGAAAAGATTTGTGAAGAAATGTAGAAAGACAACAAGCACCCTTTAATAAGTCCTTCCAAATATAGAACCAGGTGTCTGGAATGGTCCTCAGAAAACTCCCCACTCAGCCTCGCTCACTATAGAGACATAAGACATGGCCCTGAGTGAATGTCTCACAGGCCACCCAGAGCTCTGTCAGGACCTAGGTCTGCTGGCTCCCTTCCCAGCCTGTTTTCCACTACGCCACAGTTTGTGATATGTTCTACATGTAGGGAAATACACTTTATAAACCTCCTAGTTATCATTTATTTCATGACTTTTACACTGCCTAATTAAAAAAATTAAAATAATTTACCAAATTATAAAACCCTGAAATACAGAAAAAAGATAAAGAGGTCAGAGGCCACCTGGAGGTAAGAACCTGGAATGAACTGGTTCCTGTGACGGAGCATACATGTATCCCACTCTCCAAGGCAAAGTACATGTAATAGTTTGGGAGTATCTTCACATGTGTGTCAAAAAATAGTGAAAGCACACAGAAACACAAACATTGTAAAGGCTCACTTCATTTAACAGAAATATTACTGAAAAGTTGTCTAGATGTCAAAACAAATCCTGTGTTGTATTAGATATATTATCTAGGGTCTGCCGACCTTGAGAAGAGAAGTCATGTTTAATTTCCTGAAAACTTTGCAGTTTGAGGACCCAGGGTGCTGGGGGCATCTGACAGGGAAGTCCTTGTCATGCATGAGGGAGGCTGCAAGGAGAAGGAAGAAATGCTAAGAGCGAAGCCCCCTCCCTTTTATAGGCTAGTGCTAGTGGAACTGGCTCCATAGCTTGCCCCCGTGTTACCAAGACTCAACTGCAAACCCGGAAAAGAAAGACGTAAAGGGAGAAAACACGTAGTTGGAGTTACTAGGTAAAACTATGAGATGTACTGGTAAGTGGTGAAAACTGTGGTGTTTCGTTATAAAGAGTTGTATTGAAGTTATATCTGCTGTCATTGTTAGCCTTTGCCTGTTTCCTGTTTTCTCTAGTGAGCCACACTAGTATAAGGACAACAGGGCAGTGCTAGAACTGGTTTGCTCTCTGATAGCAGTGGTCTCAATCCTGTGAATCACCGGGCCTCTTCCCTGCTTAATAACACGAACCATTCTAATAAAACTTTTTGACTTGGTGATGTTCATAGATGGTATTAACTTCTTTGTTTAATTATCAAGATAAACTTTACATCTTAATAGGGTTCTTTGAGGGTCTTATTCCAAAGGGGAATGTGATATGGAAATTTCAGGCTGTTTTAGAATAATAGGGGAAGTAGTTTGTGGGGAAGGGACTTTCAAACCACAACAAGTAGTTCTCAGCTTTCTTCTCCTTTGCAGAAAGCATTCTTGGGGAGGGGTGTTGATGGTGCATGTTCTTGCATAAAGTGGTCTTTATTACTCAGAACACAGGAATTCTCTTTACTTCTAGGTCTGTGCTCTTTGCTAACCATAACTTTGGGTGAAAGAAACCTTTTTTGTACATTTTCAGAAATCTCCAAGTTTTGGATTATGCCAAGGTGTCAGCATTTTTTTTTTTTTTTTTTTTACAGGCTGAAGCTGAGCTGAGATTGGAAAGTAGCCCTGAAATAATATCATTATCTCTGTTAACACCAGGCCATCAGTCCTGGACCCACTGGTCACAGCTGCGTAGATCCTGGAGAAGATCCACCTCTTAGAATGGTTTGGTTGCCCTGCTTGGGCATTCCCTGAGTCCTACCCAGTGGTTCTTCAGTGCATCTGAGGTGTGCTCCCATAAGAGGCCCTGGACGGCAGAAATTATATTTGCAGCCAGAGAGTTTATAATTTGCTACATATGGCCAGTCTTTTTTTAGCAGCTCTCCTTCTTCCTTTTGCGTTTTGCTACACCCACTCCTACTTACTGTTGGCTGCCCTCCCAGTACCTTCCCAAACGAGTGACTGACATGAGTAGGCAGATTTCTGTAGGCTCTGACAGAGAAAGAGAGCCCCCAATTGCATTACTTGCCTCCTGTTTTAATTATTATTATTATTTTTTATATTACTGTTCCCTTGACACTTAGGGATTAAACATTAAATAGAAGTCAAGGATACAGTCATGGGGCCAGGGAGAGGAATCTGCATTCCTTGATGGCTATAGGGTGGGGCATGGGAGAGGGCTGCCGTGGTTCCACAGAGGGAGGCTAGAATGCTGACTCAGCCACTGACTGGTTATGTGGTCTTGGGCAAGTTACCTGGCATCTCCAAGCTTCAGTTATCTTTACCTTGTCTGTTAAGTGGACTTGCAAGGTTGTTACGATAATCAAATGGGATAATGGATATGAAAGTACTTATTGTCACATATAAGGCACATCATAAATATTATTTTCTCTTTCCTTTCATTATGAGGGAATGAGGGGGAAAAAAAGCCAAAGACCTGAAAATCTTTATGTTCTATTAATAACAGCTTCCATTTTTCTTTCCAATAATATTTTTATAATGCTTTAAACTATGTGGGTAATTGTTTCAACATTTAATTTTTCCACTGAATTATTTAATTACATTTATGACAGCCACATTATTATTTTGAATGTGTCAGTGGAACTATTAATTTATTCTAATGGATTTACAACATAGCCAAATTTTTTTTTCCATCATTACCTTTGTGGTAATAGGAAACTATGCTGCCTGCCATAGATTTATCTTGCCTTAATCATATTTTAACCAAAATGAATCCTTTAAAAGTCTGGATAAGGGTCTCCGTAGAGCAGCGGTCCTCAGCCTTTTTGGCACCAGGGACCAGTTTCATGGAAGACAATTTTTCCACAGACCAGGGGTTGGAAGTGGCGAGCGATGGGGAGTGGCGAGCGATGGGGAGCGGCTGTAAACACAGATGAAGCTTCACTGGCTTGCCTGCCACTCACCTGTTGGTGGGCCCAGTCCCTAAAAGGTCACAGGCTGGTACTGGTCCACAGCCCAGGGGTTGGGGACCACAGCCTTAGAGGAAAGGAGTAAGAAGATTTTCTCTGAAAAATATATTCAAGCCTGATAGTTTATCAGTCCTGATGAATTCCACTTCTCTCAAGTATTAGCAGAGAAATCTTGGTGAGCATTTTTTGGGGGGTGAGGGTAGGGTGGGGAGGAATGCATAGTGGTGGAGGAGAATTAATGAGGTTAGAGATTTTTCTTTTCTCAAAGAAAACAGTTCTCCTGCACATCTGGAGAGTGGTACAATCATTTATTTGGTTCCCAGATGCATTTTCAGCTGACAGTTCTATGAAGACCCTCTGCCTGCCGAGTCTTCATTGCCTTCAAAGGGATTTCTTTCTCAGAGAGGTAATAATGTTCACTGCCACAGCCTCTCCTGATTAATGCTTCAAGATCAGTCAGCCAGTCCTGACTGGCAGACAGGCGATGAATTCCCCATTTAGTATTCTCAGGTTTTAAACATTCAAAATGGCAGTAAATAAAACACATGCCTTTCAACATCCTTATTTTACCATCAGCTTATAGCTTGGGAATTTAGGTTGACCTTTCAGTTATAACCAGAGTTTGAAATAAACAGTGAAAGCTTCCTAACAGTTATTGCTGTGATTTGGCTATTATTAAATTAAAAATTTTTCATTTATTTATTGTGGAGGAGGGTTGGGGCTTGATCATGAACACTGGTTGCAAAAGAGAATTTTAAGCACAGGTAGTGGTAAATTAAAAATACTTTAGCAATTAGTGTTTTCCACTTAATGGGTTAAAACTGAAGAAAAATTATTGCCAACTGCTGCGTATATTATAGAATAAGAACAGACTGATAGATCTTGCACGAACAGTATCTGACTGTGGGACAATCTTCACCTTTCTCATTCTTAGTAATAATAAGACAAGGCAATAACCTTTTAAATTTGTATGTAATCATATAAATCACTCCATGAAAAATTTACAAAAGCTACTAAGTAAACACATGAAGAGCTATAAGAACCCTAACCTGTGCTTTTAAACACATAATTTAAATCTACCTATTCTATAAATTCAACATTCCCAGAAGAAACAGCTGTAGCTATGTTTGGAGCTTTGTATAGGACCATTTATGTCAGGATGAGATAAAGACTGACATTCAAAGATTGTTAACCAACAATTTGTCTCCCTTTCCACGGACCTTACCGAATAAGAATGTTTTTAAAAAAAAATTAAAAAATTTTTTGAGACAGGTTCTCCGGCTGTTGCCCGCTCTAGAGTACAGTGGTGTTCTCATGGCTCACTGCAACCTCAAACTCCAGGGCTCAAGCGATCCTCCTGCCTCAGCCTCCCAAGTAGCTGGGACTACAGGCATGTGCCACCATGCCTGGTTTGTTTTTCTATATTTTGTAGAGACAGGGTCTTGCTCTTTCTTGCTCAGGCTCGTCTCAAACTCGACCTCTTAAAGTGTTAGGATTACAGGTGTGAGCTACCACATGGCCAAAAAAATTAATATTAATTTTAATTGACAAATCATGATTGTATAAATTTATAGGGTATATTGTGATGTTTTGATATATGCGTATAATGTGGAATAACTAAATCAAGCTAATTAACATATCTATCACTTCACTTATTTTTTGTGTGAGACATTTGAAATTTACTCTTTTTGTGATTTTGAGATATATTATTACTATTGAGTCACCCAACTGAGTGATAGATTTCAAAACTGATTCTTCCTGTCTAAGTCAAACTTTGTACCCTTCGACTAACAACTCCTGGTCACCACTTCCCCTCCAGGCCCAGGCCCTAATCTCTGGTAACAATCATCTAATAAGAATGATTTGACACTTAAAATTTGAAGAGATAATTTGAATGACATAAACTCTAGATAATTATTGTTTTCTCACAAATGTATCATTGCTTTACATATATGATTTAAAATGCTTTGTCATATTCTTTAGTTATATGCACACACAGATATTTATGTAATGGGACTGTAACTTAATGAAAATTAAGGGCAAATATGATTTTATTTATAGAAATTTGCTTTCCCCTAGTAACATTGAATTATATCTCTACATATTTCATTCCCTCCCAACTAGAATGGGACCATGAAGAAAAAAAAAACCCCAAAACTCTGGCCTTCTAAGGTCTTGAAGATCAAAGTTGCCATCTTGTAGGAGGGTCTCCTCCCCACTCATTCAGGAGGGAATCTTCCAGCTAAGGCCCAGGATGCCCTTATCTTTAGAATACCCTTCTTTGGTTCTGCCCTGAGGCCACATCTGGGGCACCCTGGAGTATGTCCTGGTCAGACTCCTGACTTCCTCAAGCCTGCCGGGCAAACTCCCAGGGAATCCATGGTGAAACCACAGCCTGGGAGCTGAGACTGCACCCAAAATGCAAAATAGTCTTCTCAGATCATGTTATGTCTGCACACCTGTGAACTTAGGGACAGAACAAAATAAAAAGCAAGCTCGAAGGCAGTTTTCATCAAACTAAAGCTTCCAGAATGTATTGTATGTCAGTCTGAGCTATCAAAGTGATTGGAGCCGCTAAAACAATTTATGTCTTCATAGGAGTGTTTTTGAGGCACAGAAATTCCAAAGGCATGGCCGAAGGCAGTCTAGTGAGTCTAATGAATCTCTTGACAAATTGTAAAACACTGCAGGCAGTCAGTGCAAGTGTATAAAACACAGCTCCTTTTTTGAGTTATATCTGGCTCTTTTAAAAAACACGATTTTGGGGGGCAAGGGGGAGAGAGGATCAAAATGTTTTCCCACCGTGTTTCTTTGAGAGAGCAGAGAAGAAATGTCAGCCAAGATGCCTTTGGATGGAAGAAAAGGGGGATGTGCAGTTAAGAACATAGGGGAGCAACTGGCTGGAGGGAAGGAAATTTAGTCAGGGATGGAAAAATTAAGCCTTGGTCCTCTGTGGGGAATTTATTTTGTTTTTTTAATCTTTGTATGACTTTCTCCTATATACCTACCCATTTCCAAAAATGATTTGAGAAGAGTTGTTCTCATCCAGGCCAGTCTTGGAGTAGGGGTGCCTAGCAGGGTCGCAGAGTCTAGGCCCTCTCAACTGCCCTGAGGCCGTATAAACTGGGGTGAGTGATGGGTCCAGGCCTGAGGCGGGGGCTGGGAGGGGGAGAAGGATGGCGCCACCTGCTGGGGCTAAAGGCACCCACCTGCTGGCCCCATAGAGGTGTGTGTGTGTGTGTGTATGTGTGTGTGTGTGTATGTGTGTGTATGTATGTTTGTTTGTTGGGCCGCACAAGATAGGGTGGTTGGTGGGAACCAACTCCTTCATCCTCTTCCACCACACATCCTCTTGGTGCTGTAGGCTGCCATTTGACAATGCCTCACTTTTGTTTGTTCTTCCGCCCTGTGGAACACCTCCACCTTCTGCTTATAGTGCTATTCTCTCTGTTTACAAATTTGGTTCCATTGAATAAGATTGGCTTTAATGTTCATTTACATGAGATTGTGCCTGTATGTGTGTATATGTATGTGGTGAGCCTGCATGTGTGTATGTGTGTGGTGAGGACAAACGTATATGTTTGCATTTGTGTTGAGGGAGAGGCACCTAGTGATTCCCTCTGTGTTCTATACCCCTGAGGGAAGATCCTGACTGTTTCCTAGCTTAAATTTAGCAGGGGGATAATACGGGCCCTCTGTGCATTTAGATAGGGTCAAACAGGTGTTGTTTTCCCTTTTATTAATATAACTTGCCACTAACCTTTCATCGGGGGTAAAATAAAGTCAGGAGACTATATTCATTCCTTACATTACTCAGAAGAGGAAACGTAAAAAATCACTATCAGTAATTTATATACCACCTTGCACTCAATAGAGAGCTTTGAAGATCTCGAAGCTTGAAGGAATAACTCTCATGGTGGAAAAGTTAGGCTAGGTGGAGAGTGTTTAGCATCCTTCAATCATATATAGTAGTTATCACCTCCTGATCCCAAGAAACTGGTATGGCTTTTTGAAATAATGATTATCATGTTGAATTTGAATTGCCTATAGCTATTCAGATGAATATGTGGATAGATAGTTAGAAGTACAGTTGTGGAACTTAGGAGTTAGGCGAGGGCCAGAGATGTGAAATTGGGGGATCATTGGTCTATGGGTGATAGTGAAGTAGTGAACATATGTAAGTTCACAGAAGGAGAAATGAGAAGAGAAGCTGCCCAGGATGAACCGGGACAGAAGTGTGAGCTGCACTGATGCAAGTACTATGCTCCTGGTGACCTGTGATCTTGTGAGACTGATAGCACATGTACAAGGACTAATTGCATAACACTGCAAGAGAAAGGGCCAAGTTTCGTGGAGGGTTTGATAGTATGTATAAGCGTTAACTGAAAATAAATTTACCAGACTCTTGCTTTTGTGAAAACATGAAAGTTCATAGAATTCAACCCAGAAGAGATTTACTAACTGTCAAGTGCTGTGTTCCGTGCCAACAGAGAAAAATCACAGATGCATTAGATCAGTTCTTACTCCCAAGAAGTGAGAGAGACAGATCTGCAGGCACCTAACTGTAATATGATGCTGAATGAAATAGGGTGATAACAGCTGGAGGCAGTGGGAACTTAACAGAATGAACAATCCATTTCAAAGTGGGGCTTTGAATTGGAAGCCTTCTAAAAATGGAAGGCTAATTGAGACCCCAGTAGGCAAAGAAGTGAGGGGGGACAATCTGAGAGTGAGGACCCGTCTCATGCCCACGCAGGAGGCACCACAGACTTGCTGGTCTAACAGTGAGTGTTACAGAGATACCTGGTTATTCTTCCTGTGCAATCTCTGTACAGCCCAGACCCTACATGAGAAAACAAAAGCCTCCAAAATACAACTCTCTCTCTCCAACCAGCGTTGATGGTGCCTTCCCACAAGAACCTTCCCATGATACTTTCAAGCAATAAAAATGGTACCTTACAGTTCCTTAAGCATGTCAGAGAGAACCACCAGGACATAGAAAGCAACACACAAACAATTCCTATTGAAATATAGTGGGAATTACTTTAATAGCACTGAGAAAATTCCAGCAAGATGAAGTCTACTTAAAAGATAAAAATTATTGCTTTAGTAGCTGAAAAAGCACAAAGCAATAACTGACTGAAGCTGACCAGTTTGGTAGGAGTTTATTCTGGAGCCCACACCCATCTGTTCTTGAAGGAAAGAACAAAAATGAAAAATGAGGGCACTGCTTTCCTCACACTTGTGTCTTTTCCCGGCATGCACAGTGTCATCAGTGCATTTGTTGAGGTCTTCATGTTTGTTTGTTTGTTTTTTTTTTTTTTTTTTTTTTGAGACAGAGTCTCACTCTGTTGCCCAGGCTAGAGTGAGTGCCGTGGCGTCAGCCTAGCTCACAGCAATCTCAAACTCCTGAGCTCAAGCGATCCTCCTGTCTCAGCCTCCCGAGTAGCTGGGACTACAGGCATGCGCCACCATGCCTGGCTAATTTTTTCATATATATTTTTAGCTGTCCATATAATAATTTCTTTCTATTTTTAGTAGAGATGGGGTCTCGCTCTTGCTCAGGCTGGTCTCGAACTCCTGAGCTCAAACGATCCGCCCACCTCGGCCTCCCAGAGTGCTAGGATTACAGGCGTGAGCCACCACGCCCGGCCGAGGTCTTCATGTTTGAAAGGTGGATGCTGAAGTTTAGCCCTCACATCATACTGTTATTATATGAGATTTGTTTTAAAAGAGTCTCTCAAGCTTTCACATGGTTCTCCCCTCTTTGTGTCACATTTTAATTAGTACACTGGCTAAATTAGAAGTCAGCCTGGTCAAGATCTTGTTTCTCTTGCATGCTGTCTCCCCAAAAGTTAAGTGCTAATCCATTTGCTGACATACAAAAGAAGCAATCAGAATATGATATGTAGAGTATATTTTCCTTTCTGAAGCCTTCCTTGGCTATCTTAGACTTAATAGTTACCTTCTTTTTGCTACTTTTGTACTTTCTAATTATAGCTGTTATATATCATGTTGGATAATATGAATTCAATTATTGATGTCTTTGTGAGTGAGCTGAGGGTAGGGGCTGTTTTGTTCAGTAGTTCCAGCACCCAGCATGATGATAGGTACATAGTATAAGCTCCGTGATTACTCGTGGGAATGTGGGAGTATCATATTATAGAAATCATAGCATCCTATTTGGATTCTCTAAAGCCATTCTTCTCTATTTTCATCAAATTGCTGGAGAAAATTTGTGAATACAGATTATGTTCCTGAACACATCCTATTTCAGATAAGAGAATGCCATATATGGCTTGGAGGAACCATCATATAGTGGTGAAAATTAATGTTCTAGATACTACTGGGTCCTATCCCTGGGTTTGTATTACAAACTTCATAGCTGAGGGCAGTTTGTTTACCTCTCTAGGTGCTGTGTTGCCATCTTTAAAATTATACCAGTGGACCAAATCAGTATTGCAACCTGCTTGGGGTACAATCAATGAAGACAAAGTGGGATTATTATTTTCTGTGATTTGGGCTTTTGTAAGTTATTCATTAATGCAGTCTAACCACCACATCCCTCTTTTTTTTTTTTTTTTTAAAGGAAGAATGCCATATTACTGTATTTTAGTAAGCTTCTGATTAATTAGAATTTATAGATTATTCAAATTGAACTCTATTCATATTCTACAACTTTGCAACTTCCTTTTGAGACCTAATAGGTCTTTGAAATAACCCAGTTAAATTTAATTCTGTTATTAATAGTTTTAGCTTAGCATTTCACTAATAAGTTGTAGTATATTTGAATCTTGATTCTATATTCTATGATATTAGTTATCCAGTTCACTTTGAAGTAATCCATAGATCTGATAAATGTTCCTTCTATATTTTCATCTAAATCACTAACTTGAAATATTACCTAGAAAAGATTAAAGGATAGACCTCTGTAGTACTTTGTCAGAGACTTTCCTCTGGGTTGATAAGTGATTAATTAACAGCCTGGTTATGCTTGTTTATAACTGTAGTCATATGTTGTCTAATGATGGGGATCTGTTCTGAGAAATGCGTCATTAAGTGATTTTGTTACTGTGCGAACATTATAGAGCATACTTAACACAAACCTAGACGGTATCGCCTACTATACACCTAGGCTATATGGTATAGCTTATTGTATAGCATGTTTCTGTACTGAATACTGTAGGCAATTGTAACATAATGATAAGTATTTGTCTATTTCAATATGTCTAAACATAGAAAAGGTACAGTAAAAATATGGTATAAAAGCTATAAAATGGTACACCTGTTTAGGGCACTTACCATGAAAGGAGCTTGCAGGATTGGAAATTGCTCTGGGTGAGTCAGTGAGTGAGTGGAGAGTGAATGTGAAGGCCTAGGACACTACTGTACACTACTGTAGACTTTATAAACACTGTATGTACACAGCCTATACTAAATTTATGATATTTTTTCTTCAATAATAAATTAACCTTAGCTTACTGTAACATTTTTACTTTATAAACTTTTAATTTGGCCGGGCACAGTGGCTCATGCCTGTAATCCTAGCGCTCTGGGAGGCTGAAGAGGGCAGATTGCTTGAACTCAGGAGTTGGAGACCAGCCTGAGCAAGAGCAAGACTCTGTCTCTACTAAAAATATAAAAATTATCTGGGCATCTTGGTGCATATGTGTAGTCCCAGCTGTTCAGGAGGCTGAGGCAGGAGGATCGCTGGAGCCCCGGAGTTTGATGTAGCAGTGAGCTATGTTGACGCCACTGCACTCTACCTGGGGTGACAGAGCAAGGCTCTGTTTCAAAAAGAAAAAAAAAACCTTTTAATTTTTTTTCCACTTTTGACTCTTTTGTAATAACATTTAGCTTAAAACACAAACACATTGTACAGCTCAATGAAAATATTTTCTTTCTTTATATCTTTATAAGTTTTTTCCTATTTAAAAAATTTTAAATTCACCTTTTCAACTTTTTTGTTAAAAACTAAGACACAAACACACACATTAACCTAGGCCTATATAGGGTCAGGATCATCAATATCACTGTCTTCCACCTCCACATCTTGTCCCACTGGAAGGTCTTCAGGGGCAGTAACACCCATGGAGCTGTCATCTCCTATGACAACAATGCTTTCCTCTGGATACCTCCTGAATGACCTGCCTGAGGCTCTTCTTGTTAGGACATTAGTTAAGACAGCTAAGATGTCACTAGGCAAGAGAAATTTTTCATCTCCGTTATAATCTTATGGGACCTCTGTATGTGCCGTCTGTCATTGACTAAAATGTTGTTATATGCACATGACTGTACTTATAAATTGATTCTGCTGAACTAGCTATCATTCAGTCATATGCTTTACAAAGATTCCAATTCTACCTGGCCCAAGAATTTCAGGGGACTCACTGGATTGGATTGATTATACTTTGTAATACCTGAAAATCCAAAATAAATCTCAATGTGGACTTGCTCTACAGGAGTAATCAAGACACCTGAGAGGGCTCTGGAACCCCTCCCATCCCCAGTAGAGGGTCTGCAAGTTTGAAGCCACCTGGGTAAGACATAGTTCTTAAAATTGGTGTGTGTAGGGCCTTGAAAAGCTCAGCAGTCCGGTTCTGTCCTGTAATCTTAGAACAAAACTGGCTTTAGGGAAAATTAGAAAGTAGACCCAAATTACTTCATTCCAGTTTTGGGCAGCTTTCCCTTCTCCTGTGACATGTCTTCTTGCTATTGGAAGTGGCTTTGGTCTTCCTGGTTTTTCCCAGCTTCCCCTCCTCTGTCCCTCTGTAGCTAGGTAACACCCTCTTCATGGAACTTCGCCCTTCTCATCAAGAGTTTGTGTCTGGTTTTTCACTCCTTGGTGACCATTGCATGCTGCTAGGTAATGGGATGGAGGTGTCTGCTTGTATGAGTGCGTGCATGCACACACACACAGACACAGTCACAGACACAGACACATACATACAGACAGACAGGCAGACACACACGCTGAGTCACTGATAAGCTGGGGAACATCTGGTGCCCTAGTTCCACACAACTCCCAGGAGGTTACCTTTCTGGCCAGTGCCTGCACCACCCTCCTTGGCCCGTCTTTCTGATGTGGATGAAGAAAGAGCAGGCTGGCCTGGTAGTGTGTGACTGTGCAGTCACATAAGGCCCTGTGGTCAGAAGGGCTTGCATTGTTTTAATGCTCTGCTGCCATTGTCTTGAAATCCCTAATTCCTTTTGAACAAGGGACCCTACATTTTAATTTTGCACTGGACACCACACATTATGTAAAGGGTTCTGAGGAAGGGTTATATATGCTCCATGATGAACCCGTGCCCATATCTGGGGAATCTGTTCTGCATGCTAGCAACTGCTCGAAGAATCTATTTCACATTCATTTTATAGTTGCTCGTTTTCCAACAAACTATCTTTTAAAGCTATTAACAAGTGTTTTCTAAGAAAGCCGTTTCACTTGAGTATTCATCCTAATGGGACTATTTGTTTTACTATTCTGAGGTCACAGTAGTCTCCAATCCTAATTTTATTTAATTTTAATGTCCATGTGTTCTCTAATTTTTAAAAGCTCCAACCAGAGGAAGTCTCTGCATCAGATGAGAAAAGATGCAAAAAATATTTGAGAGTCAACCAATATTTAATCAATATCTACTGTGTGCTGAACCCTGTTGTTCTAGGGGCCTGGGATAGAACAGAGGATATGATAGCATCCCTAACCTTGTACAGCCTGCATTCTAGTGGGTAGAGACAAGCAGTAAGCCTGCTGGCTTCTCGAAGTAATATACCAGGAAGCACATAAGGGAATAAGAGAATTTCAGGTACAGGTAAGGGCTGAGCAGAAGGTTAAATGTGGTCATGGGGTGGAGAGTTACTGGCGGTAGCATTAGCTTGATGGTCTCAACAGGTCTCTCTGAGGAGGTGACTTCTGAGTTGAGACCTAAATGATTTTCTAGGTAAATGTAAAGTTTTGGTAGGGCTTTAAAATATTAGCCGTAGCTCACACATTGTTCTCTGTTTCAGTGAACCATGACATGTGTTTAAAAGATGATCAAAGAGAAATGGGAAGATGTCCCAATTTAAACGAACCTCCCGAACTTAGTGGGTGGAGTCTCAGGCTGGTTTCACGCCAGGGCATTTCCCTGTCTGTGGCAGGTTGCACCTTTCATTCACTTTGTCGTCAAGACAACAGGCTTTGTTTATGTGCCTGTAGGGGTGGAGCACTTTACTGAGAGTTGTTTGTAGTTTTAGAGAAAGTAGAAGCTACAGAACCTACCCTTCCAATCTGCTGAAGGAGGCAGGACAGAACCAAGGAAAGGCAGATAAAACCACAAACCACAGAAACACATGCATCACCAACTACAGCTGTACGTGCCCCGGGGCCAAAAGGGATGTTAGTGCCACTGTGACCAGATGTGATCAATGTCCTCAGGCGCTGATTTTTCCTACACTGCTTCAAGCTAACCTTCATCACACTGTCTTCATTTCAAAACCCCATTCCTTTCCTCTCTTTTGGTTCATTTTTGAGAAGACAACGTCAGAAAACAATTATATATTCCTACCAAAGGATTGAGGGCTTGGTGAGCATTGGCTATAACACTTAATTGATACCACTTAATTGATAATTATTCATAGACTCCTGTAATTATTTAATTGTATCCCCAACTGAGTGCATCATTTTAGCTCAATGCCCCTCCTCATCATCTCTATTCCTCCTCTTCGCAAATCCTGTTGGTCACTCATTTGTGGTTTCTACATATTTAAAGCAACTTTTATTAATACTTCCCCCATTTTTGACCTTCTCCCCTATCCTTGGAACTAAGTCTTGTATTATATTCCATCTGTTTGAAGTATGTGGTGTGATTTCTGTTTTCTTTACTGTGTGATGAATGTCAACAACCTTCCTTCCTTTTCTTTCTTTCTCTCTTTCTGTCTCTCTTTCTTTCTCTCTCTTTCTCTCTCTCTCTCTCTTCTTTCTTTCTTTCCTTTCTCTGTTGTGATAAATGGTTACAAATCATACTTCTAGGTTTATATAGCACTAAAATTAAACACATTGTAAAGATTCTTAAAGGCTTATAACACCCTGCATTCTCTAGCCTTTATCATCCAGACTGGATCTTATCTTTTTCCTTTCTAGTTTTCCCTTTTTCCCCCATGAAGATTGTGTATGTATAAGGTATACACGTTGTTTTGATATACATATGCACAGTGAAATTATTACTATAGTCAAGCAAATTAGCGTATCCCTCTCTTCACATAGTTACCTTCCCCTCGCCCCCTTTTTTTTGGTTGTAAGGGCACCTGAATCTACTGTCTTAGCAAATTTCCAGTATACAGTACAGTATTACTAACTATAGTCACCATGCTGTACATTAGATCTCTCATGCATTAGATCTTCTCATATGATGTTGTAGGATATTTCTGCTTTCTCTGGTAATATCCTACCTGATTGCATACACTTCTACTGGTGGATTATCTTCTTTTGATTTTTTTTTTTTTTTTTTTGAGACAGAGTCTTGCTTTGTCTCCCAGGGTAGAGTGCCATGGTGGCATCATAGCTCACTGCAACCTCAAACTTCTGGGCTCGAGTGATTCTCCTGCCTCAGCCTCCCAAGTGGCTGGGACTACAGGCATGAACCAACCGTGCCTGGTTAATTTTGCTATTTTTTGTGGGGACAGAGTCTCACTCTTGCTCAGGCTGGTCTTGAACTCCTGGCCTCCCATCTCAGCCTCCCAAAGTGCTAGGATTACAGGCATGAACCTTGTGTCTGGCCTTGACTATTTTTTTTAGTGCCTTTTTTGTTTTCCTCCGTTTTTCCTTTAACTTAAACCAGGCCTTCTCAGGTGAGAACACTTGCCGTTGCCCTAATGGGATTCTAGGCCTGGACATAGTGTTGGAGATGGCTTGGTCCAAACTTCCCCTGTACAGATGAATGCATGAGGACTCAGAAGACTGAGTTGTTCCTGTTCCCAGAGCTAAGCTCGCGACAGGACCAGGGCTGGGGTCCAGCTCTCTTGTGTATCTTCTCTGTGCTTCTTCCCTACATTGCATATTTCTTCTTGTGCCTGGTAGAGCTCGTATGAAATTTTGTCATCTTAAGTGGAAGACCTTTTTATGATGAAAAATGCCCTTTAGCATAGGTGATTCCAGTAGGCAGGTACTTGGACAATGCTGAGTAGATGTAAAAGCAAAATTATAGGTCTTCCTATAAGCTCCAAATTATTAAACTTTTGTGTGGAGATAATAGAGTTTGAGGATTAGAGATAAAAAAGAAGGGGGAAGAATCTGCCTTTATTGGGCAACCATGTTGCCATAATAGTTTTCTCCTTGTTTAACCTGATTCAATAAGCTTTGGTGAGACGTACGAACCATTTGCAAATGGTTGCAGAACTCCAGCTCTCCAAGCTGTGGATTATTTTTTTTTTTCTGTGTAGTTTTTTGCAACTTTGTGACAGAAGTATAAGGAAGTAGAAGTTAGTTTTTGTTTCTGGAAAAAAACAGTAGTTTTATTCATATGTGCACCCATTTAAGAAACATCATGTGGAGAAGCTGAGACACTTGGCACCAAACTGCTAAGAATGTTAACTGAATTAAATGAGTGGATGCATCCGTTTTATAGTAGGTGCTGGAAAATGGACTCTGTCAACAATACTGTATATTCAAGGATGGAAACAGGAGTATAAACGAGTTGCAGTGTGTAATCCTGAACAAATGAAGATTTTCATTCTGAAGAAATAGGATAGAGCAAAACAGGAGTTTTATTTATGTTGTCCTTGATGGAGGACCGTGACTAGTAGAGCCAGCTATGTGTCAGTGACTTATAGAATTGATCTTTAAGTTGCACAACACCATCATTATCTTGCTCTGGCCTCAAAAAAATTATCAGCAGTGAGACAGTTATCTCTGATAGTAAGTAGGACTTCAGGTTTCTCCTTCCCCACCAGCCCATGGTGATAGAAACATTTTGAAAAGAAAAAAAACAAAACAAAAAAACTAGAGGTAGCTTTTTGTCAGTAAAAAAAAAAAAAAAAAAAAATAGATCCCCCCTCACCTTTATTTCTTCAAGGACAGGTTTCCACTTCTTTTTGTTTCCTAGAATAAGGATGATGCATGGTACTTCACAGATGTGTTTCTGCAAAAGGTGAATAAGAAAGAGCTGTTCTTGATTCAACCTTCTAATTCCTGGGAACAGGTGATTAAGTTAGATGTGGATTAAAGGAAGACCCACACAAGGAGTTGCTTTTCTGGTCCTTGTGTTGCATGTATCTGTGCTTGTTAATGTGTTTCATTGGATGTACATGTGATTAACATAGGATTTAATTTGTGTGGAATTCCAAACTTAAACCTTGAATGTTACATGTGAATAAACCTTCATCCTTCAAATCATACCAAATAGGTTTACTTTCTTTGGCATTATAGCTGGATTATTCTCCCTGAAATGCAGATCTGACTTTGCTTCCTTGCTGATTATGGTTCTGTTGAGGCTGGTCACAAGCTCCCAAGCATTAGTGTCTGATCCGTTGGTGCATTGCCTTCTCTCTGTGTCCCAGCCTTGCTTCCTGCCCTCCCTGCTTGGCACTTGATGTTGTCTACTCTAGTGATCCCTTCATATTCTGTGCTGCTCTGCATTTCACAGGAGTCCCTTCTCTCTGGAATATCATTTCTGTTTTTCTCTATTTGGCTTAATCTTACTGGATAAGCCATCATTCTCTCCAGAAAGTCTTCCCTTAAACTAGGTGAGACTAAGGGCCCCTTCTCTAGACTGTGGCCTCTGGCTTGCTGCTGATTATATTACACTTCTATTTAGGTGTAAGTTGACCTTTTAGACTATCAGCATCTTCTAGAAGGAGACTATGCCTTATTCATCTTTGCATGTGTTGTGTGCAGTGCCAAACACTTACTATGTGCATAATAAGTGTTTGCCAGTAACTTTTAAATGTTAGGCATTCAACTCAACTAATATTTCAGTTACTTCCTATTTAGTAGTAAGGCTGAACTGAAAAACCACAAGAAAGTTTCATAATGATAGGTGGTAAATAGCAGTTAGGAAGTAAGAAACAGATTATTATTTTTCTCCTACTGGTAGGGTCACACTATTTTTAATGAGATTAGATAAACCCACCGCTTGTGTAAAGTCTACATATCCATATAGCATTTGCATCAAGGATTACAGATAACACTGAGAATCAAGGGCTACAAGAATGGGAAAAGACCCTTAGATGCCTTCCAAGCCTATGTGATACAAGAATCCTTTCCACAATAGTTCTGATAAATAGTCATGTGATTTCTAGCTAAATACCTCCTATAACTGTCCCTCTTTATCTCACCAAGAAGCTCATTCCATTTTGGAGCCACTTTAATTTTCAGAAAGCTTTTTATGCTGATTAAAATCTATTTCCTAAAGCATTTATCCATTGGTCCTTATTCTTCCTCTTGAAGAGGAGGAGGGCACAAAAAATCTAATTTCTCTTCCTTCTTAAACCTTGCAGATATTGGTACATCAAGTGTCCCATAAGACTTTTTCCAGGTGCAGTTTTCTTAAATCCTGTAATTGTTCTTCAAAGTTATGGGTTCTGTCCCGCTCACTATCTCAGTCACTCTGCTCTGCTGAGCTTCAGTTTGTCAAGAACTGAGCATGAGGGGCCAGGTTTCCTCCTCAGTGCAGACTTGAGCAGGACTCTCGCAGATGTTACACTGAACACGGTACTTGGGTTCCTGAAGCCTGAGATTGAACTAACTTTTTTTGGTAACTATGAAACTTTGCTGACCCACGTGGGACTTTCAATCAATAGGAACCTCTAGGATTGTCACTTTCATCCTGCTACTAAGCCTTTCTGGGATCTGGTTATATTTCTTATGCCTTCTGAATGATGCTACACAAAAACTTTCAGTAAACATCAACCAACTATGGATAATACATGTAATCCCAACCCAGAATGCAATAGTGCCCAAGCCTGAAGGACTAGGAAGTACTTTCTGAAAGTTCTTATTTTATTTATTAATATTTATTTTTCTTTGGGCATGAAGACAATGAGATTATAGTCATCAAACCATTTAAAGACTTAATATTTCCAAAATTTGTCTATTTATATCAGTATTGTTCTTTAAAACAGAGACCTTGCAAGATTGTATGCCTAGTCCAACAATGCTGCCTTTTTTGAGTGCTTGGAAAATAAACATTTTTGTGTATCTACTATGAGCTTAGTGCTCAAATCGTTTTGTAAACTACTTTTGAATTGTGTTTAGCGCAGAAACACTATTCTCACTATTTTCAATCACGTTTTTTTCTTTTTTTGGGTCTGAGGTTCTAGTTTAGCAGACTTGGCTTCATATGAACCTTAACCATCTCCCAAAATCAAATATATCCTCAGGGATAGCTATTCCTCTCCCCTGTTGAGTATATTAATAAGTGTCCCTGTGCAGGTCCCTTGAACAATCTGACCACTGGGGTAGCCTAACAGCTTTACCAGTGTGTTGCTTGCACCCTCCCTCTATTTAAAAACATGACTCCGGCTGGGCGCGGTGGCTCATGCCTGTAATCCTAGCGCTCTGGGAGACTGAGGTAGGAGGATTGCTCCTGGTCTCAGGAGTTTGAGACCAGCCTGAGCAAGAGCAAGACCCCATCTCTACTAAAAATAGAAAAAATTAGCTGGGCATGATGGTGCATGCCTGTAGTCCCAGGTACTCGAGAGGCTGAGGCACTCAAGCTTAGGAGTTTGAGGTTGCAGTGAGCTATGATGACAACACTGCACTCTACCCAGGTGACCGAGGGAGACTCTGTCTCCAAAAAAAAAAAAAAAAAAAAAAATTTAAAAAATTAAATTAAATTAAAAATAAATAAAATAAAATAAAAACAAGACTCCTAGAAATTCTGTCTGGAGGCCCCAGCTCCTGCCAAAAAAAGATTTGTTTCCTCCTCATTCCTAGACCAATTACCAAATAAAGCACTCTATAGAGAATCCAGATGAAATATTTCTCTACCCAGTTGGTAAGAAAAGTAATTAAACCAACCTGCTGTGCTGAGCAGGCCCGCAGCGATGTAACACTTAGTTACGGCAACTGCAATAGACACAGATTCAGCCGAAAGCCCCTGTCATTCAGATCTGTGCATTTCACAACCTGTGTCCCTAGCAACGCTAGCAAAGGGCCCCGCCTTAGATTCAGAAAGGAAGCTCACAGCCCTTGTGGGTATGGTTTGAGGAAAAATTAAAAAAAATTTAAAAAGGCACACATTCAGTGTGCCTGTTACTATGGCTGTAGGTACAAGGTTGTTTGCAGAGTTTAGGTAAATAAGATTAAGGGCCTACCTAACTCCATCTAGGGTTTGCTTGCTCTCAGAAGTTGCCGGATGTGAGCAGCACTTTTGTTTGACCAGGGGTTACCTTTGCTCTTATCAGCCATCTCCTTCCCACCTTTGTTAGCACCATCAAGTTTAGGAAGTATGTGATTTCTAATAAAAATCACTAGGCGTTTTGTAACCTGCAGTCCTCATTCAGGGCAACCCAAATCACTATATTTTACTTCTATTTGTCAGTTTTGCTGAAATTCTGGAAACTCAAAGAATGTTTTTTTTGTCTTTGAAAAATAAAGCGACACATATTTTATTTCAAATGGCAGACTGAACAAATTAGGTATATATAACTCATTGTCCTATGTAATTGCATAAAATATAGTTTAAAAAATCTGCTTAATTCTTCTCAGATTATTTGGAAACAAACAAGGAAGAAGAAATGTTAAGCTCTCTGGCTGAAACAAGGAATGTATTGCATTTAGTCAATAATAATAATAATTGTGGGGCTGGTGACAGTAACGATACCATAGATTTCTTTAGCTGGGAAAATTGGCACAGTTCCATAGAGCAGCAGTACTTAAGAAGTTAGTTTGTGTAACATAATTTAAAAAAATAGCAAAGGAAGAGTTTTAATGATTTTAAATAGGGCAATACTCATGCCATGTATGCACATAGCACTGTGAAATTTATAACGCATTTTCACATTTCAAAAAGAGATTTCACAGAGGAAGAAGCAGGGTTCAGATGGTTTTAAGTGGCAGGACCTGGATTTGCTGTTCTGTGTGCCATCAATTTTCAATTCAACAAAACTCGTTCGGTTAATCCAAGTCTTCCTGATTTGATAGATTTAGAAAGCCTGTGTATTGAGTTCATTTATGGCATGTTGACTCTTGAACCTCATGATGACAAAAATATTTGCAATGGAGATGATATATTAAAATTTTTTTCAGATGTATTTTCATTTATTGTAGATTTTGGTATCTTGGGGCTTCTCACTTATTGAAACAATGGGCGCCGTAGACCAATGAAAGAGGCTTTTCTGAATCTCCATAGCCTATCAAACATCTGGTGTGGAGGACTCAGATCATATAGTTTTTTCCAGAAATGTTCAGAAGATTTCTGTCTGCCTCTGTAGGCTGAGCCAAGGGTCTTGCTGGATGGAAGGAAGACATGATGTTGAGTGAAATAAACAAAGTTTCTCCTTCTATTCTGGGAGGATTATGGGAATAAGAAGAAGGTCAGGTGTCAGGGTCCTTGTTTTTCTTCTCTTAGGGCTCAATTTAGGATAGAGAAAGGGTGTGGGTTTAGAAAGTAGTGTCTGTACTGGTATGGGGGACCTGAAAAAACCTTTGCTCCTTTGGGCTACTGTAGTGAAGACTGAGCCCTCAAGGAAAATCACAGCTGTAGGCTTGGTGCCATGGCCAGCATGGCGTGTGTGCAAATGCAGGTGCTGGCGAGAGCCTAGGTCTGCAATTCTGGGCCCCTGAAGCCTATGCATGGTACATGAAGGACTATGCTACTTCATGCCCCAAGGAGGAGATCCTAAGGGTCCTGGTGAACCAGCAGAAGCCTTCATACATGACAGAGTTCATTTTGGGTGAGGACTAAAAGATGAGAATGAATAGCTTGGGTCATGGGTTTGGTAGGTGCCAGCATATGACTTCAGATGGCCAGGCAGGTTTATTTTTACCTCTGTGGTCAGTGGTTCAGGGAGAGGCTCAGTCTGGCCCCTCTGCAGCAGAGACCTAGTGAGAGTCCAGATGATCTCATGTGGCTCTGAGGACCTCCTTTCTTCCTCTATCACACTGTCACCAATGAGCATCCCTGCCCCCTCCAACCAGCCACCATCTTGGATTAGAGGATGGAGAGGGACTTTATCCAACTAGATCAGGCACCTAACTAAAAGTACTGCTGTAATTGTTGCATTAGATCAAGGTTGCTGGAGTGTAAAGGCATTTCATTTTTTCCACATTTGCTCTAGAGAATGGGGGTTTGTGAGGGTGACCAGATGGATTACAGAGAGAAAGTAGGAATTTCTATATTTTATCAAAACTAAGATGCAATTGATTGTCAGAACCAATATTTATCAATTACTGAGAAAGAAAAAGCCAGGGTTCACCTAAAGAAACAGAACTAGTAGGAGCAATATAAAAGATTTATTGCAAGAAGTTGGCTTATGCGATTGTGGGGGCTGGTTAGGCAAGTCCAAAATCCACTGGGCAGGCTGTTAGGGAGGGCAGCTTGGAACTCCTGGGCATGAGTCCATAGGAAAAATTCCTTCTTCATTAGGAAGTCTCAGCTCTGCTCTTAGGGGCTTTCAACAGATCAAATCAGGCCCACCTAAATTATTAAATATCTAGAATAATCTCCCTTACTTTAAGTCAAGTGATGGCTGGGCTCAGGGTCTCACACCTGTAATCCTAGCACTCTGGGAGGCCAAGGCGGCAGGATTGCTTGAGCTCAGGAGTTCAAGACCAGCCTGAGCAAGAGCAAGACCCCGTCTCTACCAAAAATAGAAAAAATTAGCCAGGCATGGTGGTGCGCACCTGTAGTCCCAGCTACTCAGGAGGCTGAGGCAGGAGGATCTCTTAAGCCCAGGAGTTTCAGGTTGCTGTGAGCTAGGCTGACGCCACGGCACTCTAGCCCAGGCAACAGAGCGAGACTCTGTCTAAAAAAAAAAAAAAAAGGCAACTGATTATGGACTTTAATCACATCTACATATACCCTTAAGGCAACACTTAGATTAGTGTTTGATTGAATAGCTGTAGACTGTAGCCTACCCAAGTTGACACATAAAACTGACCATCACAGCTACCAGTTAAACTATGACAAGTGATGGTAGGACATATCTCAATTTTAAAGGTGTTAAAATGTAAAATAAAAAAGTACATTTTAGAGTTTATGAAATATGGTACATTTTCTGGGTGTAGTGTGAGTAAATTTGGAGCTCTGTTACTTAATTCTATTTAGTAATTCTGGAGATTTGTAGTGATTTTGTAATCTTGTTATGATTGTAATTCTAGAGTTTAGTAGTAATTTCTACTACCCATTTGCAGAGAGAGAGCTAGAGATACAAAGAAAGGGAAGTCATTTCTTGAGGGTTACTTCAGCCAAGGCTATTAATAGAATTAGGGTCCAGTTTTCCCTTTCACTGTTCTTCAGTCCAGATCCCTTTATTTTATTAGAACCACGGGCAAAGAAGATGGTGAAATGTGAATTGTGTTTCCCAAGCTGGTGTCCCTGATCACCTGGGGGTTACAAAGGATATAAAAAATGATTTCAAGGAGCCTAATGGAAAGTATGCATTTCATCTGAGGCAAAGCTTTTCGGGCTACATAAAATATAAATCTGTTTTGCTTTTGGCTGGAGTTCTATGCAGTTTTTTTGGTCACTTTGTTGTCATATGCTCATCAGCAGCTCTGATCATCAGTTACACAGGTTGTGTGGGTCATTTCCCTGCTTGCTCTCCTGTCTATTCTCCACCTCCCGTCACTCTGCTCTGTATCAAAGGAAACTGCATTTCCCAGGGTTACTGCCAACGACTTAGAGTAGGATCAGCTAAGGGGAGGCGCCAGAGGAAGCCTAGAGGGGGAGAAGCCAGAGAAATGCTCCCTTCTTACACTGCCCTGGGCTGGGTCTCCTTCAGTGGCTGTGTTTCTGCAGTGGCTCTAACTTATCCTGGACAGTCCCTACCTCTGTGTTCTCATCCCACCAGGGGGCCTCCAGTGTGGTTCTGGTTCCCACTGATGGTCCCAGCTTTTGGGCTGTAATAACAATACCTCCTCTCATTATTTCTCCAGTCATAGGAACGGCAGTGGCTTTCTGCTGTTGCCTCACTGATCCCTGGGAGCTCTTTCAACGCTCCTATCACCTGCACAATGAATTCCTCATATCAAATCTTCTCTGTTTGGAATAGCTAGAGTGGTTCCTGTGTTCCTAACTGATACATAGAATTTTAAAATATTAATTACTATGTGTTCCAAGAGGAAACATATGACAAAGTAGGAAAGGGTCCTTGAAAGGAGAAGGGTTGGGAAACCCTGAGCAGTAGAGGCACATGTGGTATGTTGAAGGGAACCTTAGCAGCTACCAGAGAAACAGGGCAACTTGCCCATGGTCACTCAGCAGTTAGTAAATGAGTAACCAGGACCAGAATGCAGTTGCTTTTGCTTCCTGCCACATAGCATGTAGAAGAATTGGAAGGACATTTGGAATCAGAGAGATCCAGTTTAAAATTTCAACTCCACTGCTCATTTGCTCTGTGACTTCAGGGAAGCCACTTAATATCTCTGAACCTCAATTTTCTGATCTTTAAAATGGAGACAAACTTCACCGGGTTTGTGAAACTATAAGGAGTCACTTGTAAATGTACTTGGTGGACTACTTGCCCAGAGTAGTCACTAAACATATTGCATTATTACATTTCCTTCCTCCCATTCAGGATCTTTCTATAACACTATCCAGGAGCAATTAAAATTTCCAGGATGATAGTTTTTTTAAAACAAAACTTTCTTAAAATTTCTATCTTTCCTTTTTGCTGATTTGCAAAAAAACAAAGTAAAGGAGTTAACAAAATGCTTTGATAATATAATTCAATGCTTTATACAAAAATTTTACAATTCCTTAAAAAAGAATAGAATTGATTGCCATTTGAGAGCATGTGAATGTTTGAAGGGAGGGCTAGAATTTGCTGTTCAATGTATAGCACATCCCGGGAGCCCAATAAATGCTGATCCAATCAATCCAAGTCTTCCAGACTTATAAGTCATTGATGAGTTAAAAGAAGTCTCCTCTGACGTGCTCAGAACACCCTTCTCCACACTATCTTTAGTTGCCATTTTCCCCCTTAAGCATTAGAGTGAGAATTACACTTGGATGGAGTTACATATGCCATGGGCGTGCTCTGTGACAGTTGACGATCAGCAGTCATTCAGGCCTGCTTCCCTTCATTTTCCTTATTGCTTCCAGAACAAAAATGGATCCTGTTACCTTTCAGGGGGCTGCTCCTGGGAGCCCATGCCCTGGGAGCCCCAAGCCTTCTGGCCCAATTGAAAACCTGAGCTGCGTGAGAAGATGCCAGCCTCGTGGTGACCAGTGCTCCAGCCCCTGTGCAGTTACATCCTGTTGTAGGGGTCTGAAGAAGCAGTCATTTACCCTCCTAAATGCAGTTCTTCTCTTTTGAGATCCCATTGGATTGGAGAATGCCCGAATGAGCAGGGTTCCTTTTGTTTTCATGTGGGCAATACCTGGGGAATAGGGAGCTACCTCTCCTTCCACCTCTCCCCAAATCCCATGCTTTGGAGATTGTGTTGTACTAATGTTTTATTAACTGTCATTGAATATTGGGTGTCCTCATCCATTGCACCTTGGTATTCTTGGCTATATATGGAGAGCTTCCTCACTTTTAAGGGAGATTGGATTTATAACATTATTGTTTTTCTTGCAGTTTTGTTTCAGGCAGTTCCATTGTGTGCAACAATGATAAAAAGCAGACAGAGAGCTGACCTGAGGCTTTCGAGTGGGGCAGAGCTATGGAAACAGATTTTTCCCTGGTTAATGCTATGGTTTAATTTTGTTTAATAAATGAATGGAATAAGCTGAGAAGGGTAGGTTTTGGAGTCTATACTTGTCTAGCCAGGGTGACCAGAAAAGGTAGTAGATATGAGATATGGTCATTATTAGACTACTAATTAGAGGGGTTTAAATTCTTCTGTGCATATTGCTTTAACTCTCTATTTTAAAGTGGTTTTGTTTTGTTTTTTTTTTTTTTTTTTTTTTTTTTGCTAGCAAGAGTACCAGAAACAAGGGCTTTAGGAATGCAGTTATAAGCATGACCTGGGGTGATGGGACACCTCTATTTATGGCAAATGGCTTTGACTTCTGTGGGATTGGGTCATATTGTTACAGCTGCAAGACTAAGGAGGATTTGAATGATTATATTTTGACTAGAATTCTTCCTACACTTTTAAGAAACAAGGAAGCTTTAGTTACTCTTTCCCAGTCTCTCTTCTTGCTGTCTCTCATTCTATCTCTCTTCTGCTTGCCCCTAGTTCCCCTCTTGGAGACTGTGGTGCACTAATCTTTTATTAAAAGTTGTTGAATATTGTGTGCCATTTATATATAGCACACTGGTATTCTTGGCTGCATAAGGAGAACTTCCTCACTTTGAGGTGAGTTTGGATTTAGAAGTATTTTTTTCTGTGGTTTTCTTTCAGGCAATTCCATTGTATGTGAAAATAGTGCAAAGAAAGTTGACTGAAGGTTTTAGGATAGGGCTTAGCTATGGAACCAGATTCTTCTTTGGTTAATGCTGTAGGTGTGCCTGACTTCAGTGTTGTCCCAGTAACACAGACGGTGGCTATCAACAGAGAAACAATAAACAAGAGAGAATGAAGGCGTGGTATGTGATTAAGAACAAGAAGAGAAACACTTGGTGTTCATAATAATTAGATGCCAAGAATATGTTTAAGCACCTCAACTTTCTATCATAGTTATTTTGGCTTTAAAAAATGGATATTGCAGTGCAGTGTACTTTATACTTAGTAGTGGGAATGGAAACTAATATTTACCAATGTTTGCAATTTACAAGACACTGTACTGGCCACTTTATTTCCATTATCTTATTTCTTTGTTTGTTTGTATGTTTGGAGACAGAGTCTTGCTCTGTTGCCTGTGATAGAATGTGGTGGCGTCGTGATAGCTCACTGCAACCTCAAACTCCTGGATTCAAGTGACACTCCTGCCTCAGCTTCCCAAGTAGCTGGGACTACAGATGTGCACCACCACGCCTGGCTAATTTTTCTATTTGTTGTAGAGATAGGGCCTTGCTTTAGCTCAGGCTGGCCATTGTCTTACTTAAGCAACGCAACATCACTTTGAGATAAAAATTTATACTAGCCTCTGGGACACAGATTAAATGCTTAGCGTACACCACACACACACACACACACACACACACTCACACACACATATATATACATACATACACAGACAAATACACATCCCCACACCCCTCTTGGAATTTTTCAACTTAAATAACTGGGATGGCAGTGAAATATCCCAATTCTCGGCTTATAAAGGTGTTCAGGATTTTGGCCTGGCATGGCAAAATAAGCCCAGTATGGCCCATCTTTCCCACTGATTACAACTATAACTCTGGACAAAATACAAACAAAACAAAAGAAAACACGATCTTGAGACTTCAAAAAGTAAAAAGAAAGCAGGCAGATTGTTGAAGAGGGCTAAAACTTGGACAAGTAATCAATAGTGGTGAGTTTCTCATTTTTTCTTCTTCTTTCTTACAACTTTACCCTAAGGGTCTCCATTATGGAACAGTGAGGGAGATGGCAGTGTGGGCAGATAAAAATCTTAATAGAAACCCAGTCCTTCTGGCTAGAGCAACTAAAAAAGGGAGAACTTGGGGGCTGGAGAGTGAGGGGAAAATACTGGGGTGGGAGAACTGGAGAAAGGAATCCTCAGTTCTGTGTAGAATCTGCACAAGTCTCAGGCTCATTCTTAAAGTAAAATGAGAGTAATAGACTCAACTAGCATAGCACAGGCTTTGACAACTAAACTGAGGTTTGAACCACTGCCCACAGATTGCAAGATAGAGCTTGCAGTCTGAGCCCAAACAGTTGATTGCTGCAAAAACAAGAACATCAACATTCTCCAGAGGATTATAATAGGACTCGATGCCCATAGAACATAATTCACAGTGCCTGGATATAATTCAAAAGTTATATGACATATTAAAAAAACCCAGAAAAATGTGTTTACATGTTTACCCCAGTGGAAAAGATAATGAAGATATGCCAAAATCAAGGTGACCTAGATGTTGGTGGAATCATGATACACAGACTTTAAAGCAGCTACTATAACTATGCACCCTGAAGTAAGGAAAACTCCCTTGAGATGTATGAGAAGGAAGAAGCTCTCATCAGAGAAACAGAGAGCCAAATGGATACTTTAGAACTGAAAAAGAATAAAAATGAAAGATTTAGAATTAAAAAACACAGTATCTGATAACTGGATGGGCTAAATAGCAAAATAGAAATGATAGAAGAGCCAGTGAACTTAAGAATAGATCAATAGAGGCTATCCAATCTGAAGAACAGAGAAAACATATTGAAGAATATGAATAGAACCTCAGGGACCTGTGGCCTAATATCAGTAAGTGTCATTGGAATCCCAGAAGGAAAGTAGAAAGAGAGTAGGATAGAAAAAAAGATATTTGAAGAAATCATGGCCAGCATATTTCTCACATTTGGTGGAAGACATAATTTACATATCCAAGAAGCTCAATGAACCCCAAACAGGATAAAATCAAAGAATACTGTTCCTGGTACTCATGAAAATAAAACTTGTAAAAACTAATGATAAATTTAAAAATCTTGAAAGAAGTTGGAGCAAAAAGGTACATTACATACAGGGGAACAACACCTCAAATGACTGTCGATTTCTCGTCAGAAGCCGTGAAAGGCCAGAAGACAGTAGGACATCTTAAAAGTGCTGAAAGAAGAGAACTGTTAACTCAGAATTCCACATCCCATGAATATATCTATCCTTCAGGAATGAAAGCAAAATAGACATTCTCCAAAAGGAAAATTTAGGAGAATTTGTTGCCAGGAGATCCGTATTACAAGAAATGCTAAAGTAAGTTCTTTAAGCTGAAGGGAAATGATAGCAGAGGAAGCCTGGATCTTCAGGAATGAAGGAAGAGCAACAGGAATGGTAAATATTTTTTCCTCTAGTTATGTATGACCACTGAAAACAAAAATTACGTTTCTGAAGGGATTTTCAATATATATAGATACGATGCATATAACAACTATACCATAAAGGTCATTTGAGGAGGTAAAAGTTCATATGTGGTTGTAAAACTTCCACATTTTACGTAAAGTGGTAGCATAGTAGTTCTGTGTAGAATATGAAGCTCAGGTATATCTGTGTTGTAATCACTACATAAATCACTAGCAACAGCAACAACAAACACAATAAAAAACTCTAAAACAGACAAAGAAAACAAAACAAAAAGATATAGCTAAAAAGCCAAAGATAAATTAAAATGGAATACTAAATCATAAAGAAGGCAAAAAATTAAAAAGGGAGTAGAGATAAGAGAAGTACAACAACAGCAACATCAAAAACAAAAATAGAAGAGACAAACAGAAAACAATAGAAAAAGATCTAAAGATCTAGAAGATCTAAATTCAACCATAGCAGTAGTTACATTAAATGTAAATGGTCTTAGCACTCCATTAAAAGGCAAAGCTTGACAGAGTGCATAAAAAAAGCAAGACCCTACTATTAATATATGTTGCCTCTAAGAAATACACTTTAAATATAAATACACAAAAAGGACAAAAGTAAATAAATGGAAAAAGATATACCATACAAATAGTAAGAATAAGAAGGTTGGATTGGCTATTTTAATATCAGATAAAATGGACTTCAAGATAAAGAGTATTTCTAGAGACAAAGGAGGCACTTCATAATGATAAAAGAGTCATTTCATTAGGAAGACATTTCAATTATATGTGTATATACATCTAAGAAGAGAGACTCAAAATACATGCAGTAAAGATTACCGAAATTATAGAGAGAAACAGAAATTCCACAATTGTGATATAAGATTTTAATTTCGTTTCTCAGCATCTGATAGAACAATGAGACAAAAAAATCAGTAGAGATACAATTTTAACAACACTATCAACATCCTTGATTTAATTGACATTTTTGGAACACTACATCCAACAACTGCATAATACATATTTCTTTCAAGTGCACACAACATTCACCAAGATGAAGCAATAATGGTCAAAACAACAGGTGCACTGAGCCATAAAACAAATTTCAAAACTTAAAAGGAGCAAAATCACACAAAGTATATTCTCTGACCACACTAGAAGTAAATTAGAAATCAAGAACAAGATATCTAGGAAAACCTCAAGTATCATGAATTCAATAGTATATTTCTTTTCTTTTATTTCAGTAGATTAAGGGGGTACAAGTGGTTTTTTGTTACATGGATGACTTGTATAGTGGCAAAATGAGGGCTTTTAGTGCACCTCTCACCCGAATAGTATACATTGTACCTGATAGGTAATTTTTGATCCCTCACCCTCCTCCCAACCTCCCCCCTTCTGAGTCTCCAGAGTACCTTATACCACTCTGTATGACCATGTATACCTATCATTCTGCTCCCACTTATAAATGAGTACATGCAGTGTTTGTTTTTCCATTCCTGAGGCACTTTACTTAGGATAATGGCTCCAGTTCCATCCAAGTTGCTGTGAAAGACATTATTTCTTTCTTTTTTATGGCTGATTAGTGCTCCATGGGGTGTGTGTGTATGTGTGTGTGTGTGTGTGTGTGTGTATCTAAGTTGCTGTGAAAGACATTATTTCATTCTTTTTTATGGCTGATTAGTACTCCATGCTGTGTGTGTGTGTGTGTGTGTGTGTCTCACATTTTTTTTATCCACTCATCAGTTGACAGGTACTTAGGTTGATTCCATATCTTTGCAGTTGTGAATTGTGCTGTGATAAACATATAAGTACATGTATCTTTTTGATATAATGACTTCTTTTGCTTTGAGTAGCTACCAAGTAGTATGATTGCTAGACTCAATGGTAGGTCTACTTTTAGTTCTTTGAGGAACCCATACTGTTGTTCATAGGGGTTGTACTAATTTATATTCCCACCTACAGTGTATAAGTGTTCCCTTTTCACCACATCCATGCCAACATCTATTATTTTTTGACTTTTTATAATGGCCATTCTGATAGGGGAAAGGTGGTATCTAACAGTGGTTTTAATTTTAATTTCCCTGACAATTAGTGATATTGAGCATTTTTTCATATGTTTTTTGGCCATTTGTATATTTTCTTTTGAAAAACGTCTGTTCATGTCTTTTGCCCACTTTTTAATGGGGTTATTTGTTTTATCTTGCTAATTTGAGTTCCTGAATAGTGTATTTTTAAATATTTCATAAGTCAAAGATGAAATGACAAGAGAAATTAGAAAATATTTTAACTGAATGATAATGCAAATACACAAATTTTGTGAGAAAGCTAATACAGTACTTAGGGCTATGGCTTTCAATGTTTATGTTAGAAAGAAGAAATATTTAAAATCAATGACCTAAGGTTCCCACTTTAAGAAACTAAAAAAAGAAGAACAGAGTAACCCTAAAGTAGTAAAAGGAAATCAATAATAAAGATCAGAAATAAAAGATATGGAGCAAGTGGAGCTCCCATAATTTGCTAATGGTACAACTGTTTTTGTTGTGCCCTTTGTAAAATAGTTTGGCAGTTTCTGAAAAAGTTAAACACACACCTACCATATGATCCAGCCATTCCACTCCTAGGTATTTATCCCCCCAAAAGAAAGCATATGTTCCTACAAAAACCTGTACATGAATGTTCATAGTAGCTTTATTTTTAACAGTACCAATTTAGAAACAACTCAAATGTCCATGAACAGATGAGGAGATAAACTGTGATTCCTATAATGGAATACTACTCAGCGATACAAAGAAATGAACTGTAGATGCACATAACAACATGGATTAATCTCAAAATCATTTTGGTGAATGAAAGAAGCCAGGCACAAAAGAATACATACTGTATGATTCCATTTATATAAAATTGTAGAAAATGTAAACTAATCTGTAAAATGTAAACAGTGACAGAGAGTTGATCAATGGTTGCCTGGAAATGGGGGTAGAGGGGAGGATGGATTACAAATGGACATAAGAAATTTTGGGGGTGATGAAGTATTTGTTATCTCTTGTGATTTCTCAAGTATGTGTACTTGCCTAATCTGAATAAATTGTACACTTTAAATGTGTGCAGTGTACTGTAATGCAATCATACCTCAATAAAGCTTAGAAAAAGCTATTGGGGAGATATTTAGCAAAATATAAGCAGAAATAACCTTGCTATCCTAGATCCTTTATTCTTTGAACACTTGAATTTTAATTCCTTCTATATCTTCCATGTTAAGTTTAAGCTCTTTAAAACAACTACATGCAGATGTTGAGATAGAGAGGTCATCTAGGCCAGAGATATAGTATTGGCAGTCAGGTAGGAAATAGTCTTTAAAATCTCAAGAGTGATATATTTAGCTAAGGAGAGTGTGGAGAAGAAGAAAGTTTAGCACTGAGCTCTGAGGAACAGAAGCAATTCAAGGTGGGAAAATGAGGGAGAGCCAGCACAGGAAGCTGAGAAGGAACAACTGATGGGGTTGAAGGAAATCCCTCACATGGTATGATCAGGGAAGTCAAGAGAGAAAAGTGCTTCAAAAAGGGAGGAATGGTCAATGATGCCCAACCCTACCCAAAGCTGAGTTAAGTAGAGGATACCATAGTGCCCAAGAACTATAGGAGTTTGAATTTGGAATCAGAAAAAGAAAATAATAATAGTAACACAAGTAGAGCTGTGCAAAAACTTGCTAATATATATAACAAATTTTGCCTGACTTGTTCCTAAGTTAATAGGTTTCTCACTTCAAGGAGTACCCAATTAAAAACAACCAATAAAAATGAACAATAAGTTAAGAAATATATAAAAGGCTAGTATACTGTAGACTTTTTTAAATTTTTTATTTTTTGAGGCAAGGTCTCTCTGTTGCCCAGGCTGGAATGCAGTGGTGTCATTGTAGCTCACAGCAATTTCCAACTCCTGGGCTCAAGCGATCCTCCTGCCTCACCTTCCTGAGTAGCTGGAACTACAGGTGCTTGCCACCACACCCAGCTAATTTTTCTGTTTTTTTTTTAGAGATGGGGGTCTTGCTATGTTGCTCAGGCTGGTCTCAAACTCCTGGCCTCAAGTGATCCTCCTGCCATGGCCTCCCAAAGTGCTAGGATTACAGGTGTGAGCCACCATTGTGACCATTTTGATATATCGCTGGGTCTAGAGGTTATTAAATTATATTCTTAACTTTTAACTTTTGATAGTCACCATCTTTACTGCTCTTGAAATTTTAATTGTAAGCCATTATTCATCTCATTACTACAATTTTTAACATCCTGGCCAAAGGATTTCTGAAATTTGAAACCAACCCATATGATAAAACTGTGCAACAATCTTATATCACCAAAGTGGAAAAACCATGGCAAACTCTTGCAACAGTCAAGTAAATGAATTGGTTGGAAATGACTTACAGTGTTGGGTTTTCACCTGGAGTATCTACCATCAGCCGTTCATGGGAAACATTTTAATCTAATGTTTCAGGTTAATGTTGAAATTAAAATAGTGGTGTGATTCCTTTCGATTTGTATAGAAAAGAGTTTAAATAATAATTCAGTGTAAACAACTCTGACAGAGATCTTGATTTATCAGTTCTTGAGGGATTCAATGAGGGGTTTAGGGCATGAAAAGCATGAAGAAAACTTGGCAAGAACCAGAGCTGAGAAAGGCAAGACACTAGCCTGCCAGGAGGGTGTTTTTCCCCCGTTCCCTCACAGAAGGAGGACATGCATGTGAGGGAAATAATCATGAAAGCAGAAGTTGCCAAAGAAAGTTGCTAAAGGAAAAATGACCAAGGAATTTGAAGCAATGACAGTTAATCATCTAGACAGATGGACTCTAACTAGATGAATATACAAAGCTATCCTGTCTGAGAAGCAGGATGTATCTGCTGAGGGACAGCTGGGAATGAACTAAACTTCGGCCTACAGTCTTTTTGCTGACATTTGCCATCATATTTTCAGTGATGCATAAGAAATGCTCTCCTGTAATCATACGGTCTCACAGCCGTGGTCTCCATCCAAAGCATGGCAGTGCTCTATCCTCTCCTCTAAGATTGTAACCTCCTGAGCATACAGGACCATTTTGGCCATCATGGAGGGAAAGCTGGCTGTACAGTCGTTCCTAAGGTGCAGCACCATCTGAGATGCGAGCCCACAGAGTAACAAACGTCAGCGGAAGTTAGGGTGAGGAGGTGGCACTGCCAGCAAGTGTTGCAAGGGTCTGGCGGACCTGCGTAGAAACCCCTCACCTTTCACCATCTTAAGGCAAAGGGAGACTGCCATGTCCTCCCTCATGTGTAGAGTCTGCTTGTCCTTTGTGGTTTCCTTTTCTCTGTGCAGTTGCCTTCAATCATGTTTATTTTAACTAGTTTCACACCCTTTGAACAAAGGAAAATGCAAAGTGGTAGTAGAGTGGAGAAAGGGGAAACTGAGGTGAAGGAAGGGAATTATTTTCTTCATCGTGCCCTGGATCCAGACTCCTCTTAGCAGGATCCCTTCTGGACAGTTCTGGACACCTTGAAGTCCATCCACTTTAGGCCACAATAAGTGGGTGAAAGACTTCAGCCACTAGAGACTCAAAGGTAATGGCCACTCTTTACGCTGCCACCTTTTACTTTTTAGTTGGGAACCTGGGAGACATGGACAACTAACTTCATGTAGGTAAGAGCCTGTGAGGGTGAGAAAGAACAATGGGCTGTGTGTGAGTCAGGAACTTTGAGCTCACTGTTTACTAACAGAATGATTCTGGGCTGGTTACTTAAGTCTCTGTGTCAGCTTCTCATGTTTAAAATGGGAAAAATAGTACTCACCCTGTCTCTTTAAAGGATCATCCTAAGGACCTAAAGATGATGTACATGCAAGTCCCTGTGGGACTATAAAAGTTTATTAAAAAGTTAAGTATAAAGGCTCATAAGGAGTTGCATTTAATTCAGAATAGTTTAAATTAAAGATCTGAAACTGTTTAGGGGAGTTTCACCTTGAAATCCCATGGTGACTCTTACGTAGTATGAAGAAGGAGAGTCTGTGGGTGTCCCCTCCAAAGAGAACTCAGTGTCATGGAGGCATCCAGGCAATGGAAGGTTAAGGGATGATGCCAAACACGTAAAGAGAGAAAGATTGTTTTGACTGCAGAAACTAGAATGTGTGTAGTGAAGGAAAAAACCAGAGACTGAACCTTGGAAAGAGGTCCATAAAGGTTTGTGATCCTCATCTAGGGCAGAACTTCTCAATGGGTAGGCCATGAATGTATTACAGGCATGAAATTTTGGTCTGAATTAGTAACTTTGTTGAAGAGCACAGCTCCAGCTGGGTACCCCAAATCTCTGCCTTCAAGTATTGACAAGTCTGTTCCTGGGGTATTGATATACCATTGGAGTGGCAGCCATGCTATCTTCAGGAGCACTGCACTAACAACTGGTGTGCCCTCTGCAAATCAGATTTTCAATATTATTTTGAAATTCTTTACATGAAAAAATGTTGTTGGTTTTGAAACACCAGCAACATCTATGTTATCAGCTAACAATTTCAATTTAAAAGAAGGGTTTAGATTCTTTAAATACAGCTTTAATAGTTGTGAATTTTTTGACTGCTTACAAAAATGTTTAGGAAATTTTAATCACTTGCCTGTGCAATGTTTCTTTTTAGTAGTGACTAAGAATTTTAAAGCTGCTGGGCAGGGTGGCTCATGCCTGTAATCCTAGCACTTTGGGAAGCTGAGGCAAGAGGATCACTTGAGGCCAGGAGTTTGAGACAAGCCTGGTCAACAGTGAGACCCTGTCTCAATAAAAAAATTTAAAAAATTAGCCAGGTGTGGTGGCCTGCATATGTAGTCCCAGCTACTTAGGAAGCTGAGGCAGGAGGATTGCTTGAGCCCAGGAGTTGGAGGTTGCAGTGAGCTGTAATGATGCCACTGCACTCTAGCCTGGACAACATAGGAAGACCCTGTTTTAAAAACAAAAAATTTAAAGAGCATGATTAAAAAAGTGTGAGTCTGAAAGTATACATATAAGATTTTAAGCGTAAAATAAAACCTTATATGAAAAAAGTTAGTTTCAAAGGAGTAAGCTGAAATTTTTCATTAAAAATCTGAAAAGATCTTATTTGGACGTTTTAAATAATTCAATTCAATACATAATAGCTTCTTCAGTACTTTTACTTTATTTTTTTCAATCATAAATATATAATATAAGAAAACCCTAATGATTCCCCCTGTTCTGTTCCTATTTACTCCATCATGCCATGCAAGTAGGATCATTTTTTCTGAGTGCCATGGCATGACAACATTGGAAAGCAGTAATCTAAAGAAGGGCCTATTGCTTAGTCACTGGCTACCTACTTGTCATTGAGTTGCTGGGAAGCTGTCTAGTGCCTTGTCTTCATCAGCTTAATCCATTGCCAAGAGTTCTTTATGCCTCTTCTTTGTATTAAGAGCAAATTTTGCTCTAATGCTCCTAAGTACTTATAAATCAAGGCAGGTGTTAAGGCACCTGGATACTGAGATTATGGATATAGCAAATGTGAATTTCTTAATTCACTCCAGCCTCAACTCTACCCCTGGGAAAACAGCCCAAGCACATGGGCCTTAGAGGTAAAATTTCTCTGTTGATCAAAGACAGAATGTTGCTTCCACTAACTGGTTTCTTAGAGGCTTCTCTTGATTTGGTAGGAAATGAGGCTGGCTGCCTTGCATCCAGTATTCCTGGCCCTAAAAGTGATGGCAACGGGCTAGTGGAAACACACTTTCCAAAGCCTATTGGGGTGTGGAGCTCCTGCAGTGAAGAAACCCTCTTGCTGTCCTTGGGGCTGGAGAAGGTGGATAGTGGGAATTCTAGGTATCTTTATGCTAGAAGTAAATTGCTTCATGTTTGACTTCAAGTTCTTAGGTCCAATTTTTTAGATTTTAAAATCGTTGAGGGTAAATTTAGTAACTTACTGTTTTTTTTTTTTTTTTTTTTTACAAACATTAAACACTCAACTTTGGATCGCACAGTTTGGGCTTTTTATGATGGCTTTGGCAATTTATGGCAGTATAGTATAGCAAAAAAGGACATAGCCTTTGGGATTAGGCCTAAGTTCAAGTTTTAACTCTCACCCTTAGTAGCTGGCCTTAACCTCTCTGAGTAGTCTGTTTCCACACCTGCGTAATGGAAAAAATACTGTCTAACTCATGGATTGCGATGAGAATTAAAATGGGAAGACAATGTGGCAAGCACCCACGTTAATGCTTGGCATGTAGTTAGTATCCAGAGTGATGAGTATTACTTTATTATTACTGTTCTTCTTGTTAGCCCATAATTATATTCAAAAGGACATATATCAGATAAATATTACTAACAGCTTGAGCAAGGGATAGCTCATTTGTAACTTTACTTGTGTGCTCATTTCAGACTCAAAAATTAATTACTTTATCTCAAAACCAAGTCAGAACTACTTTCTTTCCCCTCTTGCCCTGGGCTGGGAGTGGATGGGGAGGTGGGGGTGCTTCACTAACCTTCTGTTAGTTAAAGACTAAATGAAGAGTTCTTAAAAACCAAAATGCTAACAGTGATTCCCTGTGGTAGTGGGATTTTAGGTGCTTTTCCCTTTCCTCTTTTCACTTTTTTTGTATTATTCTGAAATCTAAAATATCAAACTATTTTCATTTTGTAAACATAAGCCAGAACAACCCGAGACAATGGATTTTACAATGGTAAGATGGCTTTTATTTCTTTGAAAACATACGCCAGCAGCTGGGCACATTCCCCGCCATGCCCGTCCCCCTCCCCCCACCCACCTGCCCAGTGTCCTAAGTCAGCATGGTCAGTCATCATGTGGGTCCCCGGCTCCTACCAGGTGGCATCATGGTGCTGGCAAGGCTTTCTAGTTCTCCTCCAGGCAGGAGGGAACATGATCTGCAGGCAACCACTGAAAAGCAGCAGCAAAGTAATACGATTAATGTTGAAAAATAAAACAAAAAACCTAAGTGCAAGCTTAAGAATCTGGGAAGCCAGCTAGGGAAGAGAGGGAGGGAAGTGGGGGAAGCAGGACGGATAAAAATACAATTACAATAAGAAGGAAATGGAAAATAAATAAAGGAAATTCCTTTACCCCAACTAAGCCCCTTGAGGGAGGTTGGTTGGAGTGGGGGGTGGCGCGCAGCGGGAAGGATAAAATTCATATAGTACTGTATAATTTGCAGGGGATTCCTCTAAAATCAATTCAAGAAGGACAGCCTAGCAGAATTCTTATAGGACTCATTTGAATTTATTACCCTGCCTTGCAGTCTATACTTTCTGAATGTGTGGATTTATGAGTTGTAGATCATTCGTTTCCAGTCGCACTAAGGTAAATAGCTCAGTGCAGTTGGTGCATTTATGATTATTGTGCAGAGGAGCGCAGCTGATGAATGACTTCCTTTCATTTGTCTTTTGACCAGAAAATGTATGGTTTCCTAGCAATTTGACTTTTAATCTGTAACATTTTTCTTCTCAGTTTTGTTGCAGGTGCAGTACAGCTGGTTCTAATCCGGGGAGGTTCTAATATGGTAGCCACTGGCTGTTGAGCACTTGAAACATGGCTAGTCTGAATTGACATGCGCTAAAAGGGCTTATTGGATTTTAAAGATTTAGTATGAAAAAAATGATATAAACTATCTCATTAATAATTTTTATATTGACTTTCATGCTAAAATTATATTTTGGTTATGGTGGGATAAATAAAATATATCATTAAAATTAATTTCATCTGTTTCTTCTTACTTTTTTAATGTGGCTACAAGAATATTTAAAATTACATATGTGGCTCGCATTTGTGGTTGGCATTATATTTCTATTGGACGATGTTGAATTAAGAATAAGAGTTTAGAAAGTTCAAGTCCTGACTCTTGCCATTTCCTGCATTATGACCTTGGATAAATCATTAAGACTCTCTAAGCTTCAATTTTCAACTAGTTAAATGGGGGTAATAATATCTACCTCACAGGGTTGTTATGATTAATTATGTTATTATTTATGTTATTACTTGAATTAAGTCCTGTGATACTTGGCACTTGGCAAATAGTTCTCTTCCTTGTGAATTTTATTTACCGCTTGTAAATGTAGCCATTTTGTTTATAATGAATTGTTTGGGATCTGGGTAAAGCAGCCTGTGATTGTGTGGTACCTTTTGTCTAAAAGGTTAAAGTCCTTGACAAATAGGCAGTCACACGAGGTCTGAAAGAGGAAGACGACCATTTTTAGCTGGATGGAGAATGAGTCTGTGGCTGAGCATTGAGCCTGTTGCCTCCACTGTACCATTCGGGCCAGCCACTGTGATTGTTAGACACACTTGGAGGCACTGGTTAAAGTTATGTTAAGCTTCTGAAGTGTCTGAAGTTGTCTTTTAAAGCCCTCAAATAAGTTTCTGATCTTGCTGAAAGGGTAACACTGTCAGTTCCAAGTGTTAACAAGTAGATTATTCCTGGAGATATTTTAAAGCAGATAATTAAAAAGCGGGGTCAATGTCATCACAACCCCTACTTCTCCTCCTATTCATTATTCATGTTCGGCCTCTGGGAACTAAAACTATGTACTTTGGAGTTGATTTGCCTTTTCAAGCACCAAGGTACTATAACCCTTGGTTATAGGTTATCTTCAGGTGGCAGTTTATCTTCAGGGATGGCACTCTGTTGTGAATGGAACCTCCACCAAGCACCAGTTCACTCTCTGTACTTCTCACCTGCCTTCTCTGCTTGCAAGGTCTCTTATCCCAAAATGTTACAACCATGAAATGTGAGTTTTTGGTGGTCACAAAGGTGGTTTTTTGCCCATACAAGAGAATTGAAGGGATTTGTTTTGGTTTTAAAATTAATATTTACTTTTTAAAATTACAAATTTGGAAACCTAGTTCTTCTTTTAGTTTTTAAATTCAGCTTACAGCTCTTATTTTTCTATTTATGTCAACAAATTTAACAATCACTCTTAAGACGGCCTTTGGATAATGTTTTAATTTACAAACTAAATCATACTCCTCCCTATGTTTAACTCTTCTGAAAATTAAATATTTTGATTTTTAAAACACTTCAGTCGTCTGATTTAACAAAACTTTTCTGAAGATTTAAATTTTGCTTATAAGTCTATAAAATAAATGTACAAATATGCTGATTCTTAAGTTCTTAAATATTCTAATACTGTACAGAATTATAGTAAGATATTTAAAATCACAAGTCTACATCAGTTACTCAATAAACAATTTCAAACGGGAATTACAAGGATGATTTATTGATCTTTTAGTCAAAATTGCTTAAATACTACATGCTCAGATTCCTTTTAATCCTATTGGGGAAATAACTTTGGAAGTTGGAACAAGACAGACAAATAAGTGAGATATATCCAGAATTCAAAGGGTGTATCATTTAAATACCCATTCAAATTTTATGGCCCTAAGACATAGGAAACATGGAAACATATGAAAAAATACAGGAGTCCTTTGAGATTCTTTAAATGGAAAATATATTTGTATATTTTATGGGGCAACTTCATGGATATTAAAAGGATAATAAAGGAATACTGTGAACAACTCTATGTGACAAAATTTAGAGGAAATGAAATTGAAAAACACAAACTGTCCAAACTCACAAAAGGGGCAATAGATAGCCTAACTATTCCTATGTCTATTGAAGACATTGAATCAATAATGCATAGCCTCTCAAAAAAGAAAACATCAGGCCCACCTAGTAAATTCTACCAAACACTAAAGGGAGAAATTACACCAATTTTCCATATTCTCTTCCAGAAAAATAGAAGCATAGGGAACATTTCCTAACTCATTCTATGAAACTATCATTGTCCTAATACCAAAACCAGATAATGACATTACAAGAAAGGAAGACGACAGACCGATATCCCTAATGAACAGATGCAAAGATCCTCAACAAAATATTAGCAAATTGAATCCAACAATGTATAAACAAATTATACACCACAATAAATTGGGATTTATTCCAGATATGCAAGGCTGGTTCACCATATGAAGATCATTCAATATAATCCACTATATCAGCAGGCTAACCAAAGAAGAAGAATCATACAATTGTATCATTAGATGCAGAAAAGTCATTTGACAGAATCTAACACCCATTAATGGCAAAAATTCAGCAAAATAGGAATATAGGGGAACTTCTTCAGCATGCTAAAGAACATCTACAAAAGTCCTAAAACTAAGTAACTTAAAAGGTGAGAGACTGGATGCTGTCCCCTTAAGACTGGAAACAAGACAAGCACGTCCTCTCTTACCACTCCCATTTAACATTGTACTGAAGTCCTAGCTAGTGCAATAACTAGCTAGTATAATAACTTAACGAGATAAGAAAGTAAAAGGTATACAGATTAGAAAGGAAGAAATAAAAGTGTATTTATTTACAGATGACATGATTGTCTATGTAGAAAATCCCAAAGAATCAACACAAAACTAAAAGGAACTAAAAGGCAAGTGTAGCAAGGTTGCAAGATACAAGGTTAATAAACAAAAGTCAACTGCTTTTCTGTATACCCAGAATAAACAATTGGACTTTGAAATTAAGAAAGAAACCAAAAATCTTGTATAATAGCATCCTCCAAATGAATACTTAGATAAAAATCTAGCAAAGTACGCATAAGATTTATTCATGGAAAACCACAAAACAATGATGAAGGAAATCAAAGAAGATCTAAATAAATGGCTGAATTGTTAAAATGTCAATTCTTCCCAACTTAATCTATAGTTTCAGTGCAATCCCAATTAAATCCTAGCAAGTTATTTGTCACTATCAACACATTGATTCTAAAGTTTATATAGAGAAGTAAAATAACTAGAATAGCAAACATACTACTGAAGAATAACAAAGTTGGAGAACTCAAAGTGCCCAATTTCAAGGCCTACGATGCAGCTACAATAATCAATACATCATTGTATTTGAGAAAGAATAGATATGGAGCAGAACAGAGAACCCAGAAATAGACATGCACAAATATAGTTAACTGATCTTTGACAAAGGGTTAAAGGCAATTCAATGGAGAAAGAATAGTTTTTGTCTTTTTAACAAATGGTACTAGAACAATTGGAAGTCCATAGGTAAAAAAATGAACTGAGATACGTATCTTAACATTTTTCAATAGGTGAATTTGAATTTGAAATTTTAATTAGTTTATATATGGTATTGGAACATGTAAGGGAACTTAAAATTCCACCATATTTATAAAGTTAATTTATCAGATATATAAGAATTGCTTAAAGTTCATAGGAAAATTTGTTGGTTAAATAAAATTGAAGTACTTAAAAATATATTGAATATGTTAAATTTATAAATTTAGTGTTAAATATTTGAACATTAGAGTCAATATTATCCAAAAAGCTCTTAAAAGTGATGCTAAAATTTGCTAGAGTTACAAAATAGAATAATATTTGTCAGCTGAACTTAAAAATTTAAGGAAAATGAAGTTTCTGTATTCTTTTTTAAATGTATGACGGGTGCACAGAGGATCAGTCAGAATCCTTGGTTCATGACACATTCTCATCATTGGTCTTTGCCTGTTGTTTATTTGGTTGGTAACTTTAATAAATTTAACTCACGTAATATTAATTTGTAAAACCAAAGTAAACTCTGAATAGTCTTTTCTTAATTCCCAAACTAACTGTGAGCCCATAAAAAACTCACATATTCATAGGATGGGGGTGGGATGTGTAAAGGGTCTAAAATATGTTTTTGAGTATAAAAAATGACTGTACAGAAATAGTAGCACTTAGCTTATTTATTAAAGGCAGGACACTTGAGCAATAAAAAAAAGTTGAAATGGAAAAACACTCTCCAGATAAGGCTTCTATCATGAAAGGCCAAGGATAGGAAATTTATAATAAAGAATCCAATACTTGGAGTTAAATAGATAAATTTAATGGGGAGGTTGGTGACACATAGGAATACTCAAAATGTTACTGCTAAAGGTTATGGTGAGTTAGAACAGTGAGGGATGAGTTTGGGCCATCCAGGTGAAAATATCTGGTAGGCAATTGTAGATATAATACTAGCACTCCTGGAGAAGTTAGGGTTGAGAATGCAATGTGGGAACTACCAGTTTAGAGTCAAGAGCTGAAGCTCTGAGGATGGTGGAGGCTTCCCTGGGGGATATGGGGAGGGGTGAGTGCAGACAAAAGAAAAGTTTGTTTTCTTCTGGGATATTATGATAATAGATATATGTTTTCATCCACAGTTCCTGGCTCATAACTCCCATAGCCCTTGTTACGAAGTCTTTTGTTATAATGTTGGGGTAGTTTAGGCCTTAGGAGCAGGCCTCAGGAAACAGAATCTCTCTCTCTTTGACCTCCTGTCCTCCTTTTACCTGCCCAAGGCAGGACTCTAATCCAACTTTGAGTCAAAAGACCCTCATTCCAGATAGGGTCCTGTCCCATAGCCTGGAGGAAGGAATGCTGCACATAGAGGCCAGGAAGACTCTGAACAGACAGGCCTTGCTGGGTTTAGACCATGTGCTTTTTGTTCAGTCACATTTCTGCACAGTGGTCAATCATGCCTATGTAAGGAAGCCGCCGTAAATACCCAAGAGGATTGGGTTCCAAGAGCTTCGCCTGGAGGTTCCTGGAGGGTGGCGAGCCCAGGGAGAGCATGGAAGCACCGTGCTCCTTCCGTATACCTCGCCCTACACATCTCTTCATCTGTATCCTTTGTAACATCCCTTATAATAAACTGGTAAACGTGTTTCCCTGAGTTTTGTGAGCAGCTCCAGCAAATTAATTCAACCCAAAGAGGGGGTCGTTTGAACCCCAGCTTGAAGCCAATAGGTCAGAAGTTCCAGAGGCCCAGATTTGCGATTGTGTCCTGGGGGTGGAGGGCAGTCTTGGCAACGGAGCCCTCAACTTGTGGGATTTGACGCTACCTCTGGGTAGGTGGTGTCGGAATTGAATTGGAGGAGATCCAGCTGTGGAGGATATCCAGCTGGCGTCCGCTGCAGAATTGCTTACTTGCTTGCTGGTGGGGAGAAATCCCCACATGTATTGGGGTCATAGAAGTCTTCCGTGATGATTGTTGTGGTATGTGAACAGAGAGAAAAACACAGTTGAGTGTGTTCCACAAACATCTTCTAAATCTTCTACCCTTTGCATTACCTTGCTGCTTCTTTCCTCCTCCCTTTGGGATGGGGTGGAGATGTGGCCTCTTGGCTTATAAAATCATCTAGAGACCAACAGCCACCTTGTAGAGGACACAGAGAAGTTCCCTTGAGAACCCCAAAGCTGTTGCAGACACACCCACAAGACAGCACACCTGTGTAACTATATATATCCAAGGGAAATTACTACAAGATCAGTTTATAGGACACCAAGTTTCATCTCTGAGTGGATGCACAGTCCAGACTAGGAAGAAAAAAAGAGGGAGAGAGAAAGCGAGAACCTTCAGGCAGGGAAGAGAAGTCAAAGGGGGATGCCCAGGATCAAGCATGGGGCATTCCGAGACTGCTGGTACCTCTGAGTCACTGTTCCTTCTGTGCAAACTTTCCTATGTTGACAAATTGTGTGGTGTGATAACTTCACTCTTGTGTATAAAACTCTGCCTGAAAGATTTACAGGGAAAAATTGGCCATTACTCAAGAAACGGCTGTGTTGTAGTGACATTCATTCTCAGGGCATTTCTGGAAACACATTTCCTCCACATTTTTCAGCTTCCAAATTGTATAACTTTCCTCTTCTGATTCAGAAAAACCTCCTCAAACTAGACATGTCAGTTTATCAGTTAAAAATGGCGTCTTAGTTTGTAAGAGTTGCCATAAGAAAATGCCGCAGGTGGGGTGACTTAAAGCACAGAAATTTATTTTCTCACAGTTCTGGGGGCTGGAAGTCCAAGATTGAGGTGTCTGTAGGTTTGGTTTCTCCTGAGGCCTCTCCTTGGCATGCTGATGGCCACCTTCTTGCTCTGTTCTCACGTGACCTTTTTCTCTGTGCATGCACATATCTGGTATCTCTCCTTCTTCTTGTAAGGACACCAGTCTCCTTGTATTAGGGTCCCACCTTTATGGCCTCATTTAATCTTATTTAGCCCTTTCAGGGTCCATCTCCAAATATAGTTACATTGGAGATTTGAGCTTCAGTGTATACACTTTGAGGGGGAAGCAATTCAGTGCATAACAAATGGTAAGCTGAGATTTGTTTACTTTGGGCTCCCTGTCCCACAGTAAGTATTTAACAAATATCTGTAAAATGAATGAGGCTATAACTAGGTAACTCACTTATCACTGTGCCACCATATTTTGTTAATTCTCATAAACCTCAGTGAATCAAATGAATTTCCATTTTTCCAAGAGTTTGTAATGGTGTCTAAGTAACTTAATAAATGGGTTAAAATAAATAAAGCTGTCTTTGACATGGACCCTGGAGGGTCAGATCAAGCCACAGTGCAAGATCTTAGTAGATTTCCTTTCCTTTACCTAAGTGTTATACCTGAACTGCAGTGAAGGTTTAAGGCTCAGTATTGAAGATTAGGTGGTTGTATAAACTTTCTTCAGGATGAGAAGTGCTAAGGGGTAAAGAGATGGAAGCAGTTAAGTAACTTGCCCAAAGTCTCATCGCAAGTGAGTGCCAGAACTGGGATGAGAACTCAGTCCTGTGGGACTCCAGAGTGCTGTTTTTTTTTTTTTTTTTTTTTTTTTTGATGTACTTCTTGTTTAGCACATGTAGCTAGTGAATGTGAAGATTCAAGGAGAAAAGGCTTTTGGTTCTGATATTTAAGCGATCGAATTCTCTCTTGAGGAAATCTATTCAGGTGCATTGGATAATTGATTATGGATAGAGTCCAATAGTAGCATTGGAATTGTTTATATTTGTGAAATCTACCATATGTACCAGTTTTTAGTTTACAGATTAAATAAGCATATCGTTTACATGCAAAATACAATCTTTGCCAGTGAACAAGCATAGTCACCCAAAAACTTTGAACTACACATACTCTGAACTAATACTACAAATCAAGTAACTTGCCCAAATTTAAAGCATTTAGGGATAAATTTATCCAGTGGTGACATGCTCAGATCCAAGGACCTGAAATAACCACCATATTTTATAACTAAAAATAAAGCAGTTTGTATAACACTTGGCACTTCCAGTTGACCTGGTCAATACTAGTTAATAATTTTCATAATTCTTTAGGGAGGTGAGTGTTAACTTCATCTTACAGATATGACTGGAATCCTGAAAGGTTAATAGATTCTATCTTTTACCTATCTATGTACTATAGTAGGTAAGGTAGTATTGATGGTATTTTACTGAATCTACAAATATTTTTTTCTTAAACAGGACATAATTTGTTTTTTTTTAACAGCTTTATTGAGGTATAATTAACATACAATAATTACCTATAGTATACAATTTGATAAGTTTTGACACATGTTTATACTTATTAAAACTATCACCACAATCAAGATCAATCTTCTATTCCCCAAACTTTTCTTGGGCCCTTTTGTAATTCCTCCTTCCCAGGTAACTACCGATCTTTTTCTACATACTAACTTGTGTTTTCTAGAATTTTATATGAATTGGAACATGCAGTATGTATACTTCTTAAAAAACTTGTTTTCTTTTGCTCAGAATAATTATTTTGAGATTCATTGATACTGTTTAATGTATAAATAGTTCATTTCTTTTTATTGCCGAGTAGTATTCTAATGTATGGTTATACCATAATTTGTTTATCCATTCATTTGATGATGGACATTTGGGTTATTTCCAGTTTTTTGCTATTACACAAAAAGCAGCTATGAACATTTGTATCCAAGACTTTGTAGGGACATATGATTTTTTTTCCCTCGTAGGTAAAAACCCAGGAGTGGAATGGCCAGATTATACAGTAGGTGTATGTGTAACATTTTAGAAATTGTCAAACTGTTTTCTAAAGTGATTGTACCATTTTACATTCACACCAAGAGTGTATGAGAGTCCTGATGCTCCACTTCCTTGCCATCAACGATCTTTTATATTTTAGCCATTCTAATAGGTGTGACATAGTACTTCACTGTGATTTAATTTGCATTTTGCCAGAGACTAATTATATCGAGCATCTTTACAGGTGCTTATTTACCAACTCTCTGTCTTTGGTGAGGTGTCTATTCAAATCTTTTGTTTATTTTTATTTATTTATTTATTTTGAGATAGGGTCTTGCTCTGTTGGCCGGGCTAGAGTGCAGTGGCATCATGATAGGTCACTGCAACCTTGAACTCCTGGGCTCACGTGATCCTCCTGCCTCAGCCTGCTGAGTGGCTGGGACTACAGGCTGGGACTACGGTGGCATATGCTGCCATGAGGTTTAATTTTTTTTTTTCTTTCCTTCTTCTTCTCATTGAGTTCTTTATGTTCTTTATCAGACATGTGATTCACAAATATTTTCTCCCAGTTTGTGGCTTTTTATTCTCTTATTAAAATGTAAAAATTCTGCTCTTCCAAAGTCTATTGAGTTCAAAATTATCAATATTTTTTCTTTCGTGGGTTGTGCCTTTGGTGTTGTATCTAAGAAATCTTTGCCTAACTTAGCACCACAAAGATTCTCTAATAAAAGTTTTATAATTTTAGGTGTTGCATTTAGATATATGTTTCATTTTGAGTTAGTTTTTATATATGATTCAAAGTATGGGTCAAAGTTTGTATTTTTGCATGTGGACATACAACTGTTGCAGTACTATTTGTGGAAAAGTCTGTCTTTGTGCCCCAACTTACTTTTGTGCTTTTGTCAAAAATCAATGATTCATATATATATGGATCTATTTATATGCTATTTTGTTCCAGTGATTCATTTGTCTATCTTTATGCCAGTACCATAGTGTATTGATGACTGTAGCTTTATAATAAGTCTTAAAATCAAGGAGTGTAAGTCCTCCAATGTTGTTCTTTATTCCAAGTATTTTGCATTTCCATATGAATTTTGGAATTAGATTCTCAATTTCTATAGGAAAGTTTGCTTTTGGCTATTGTAAAAAATTGGACTTTGATTGGGATTGCATTGAATTAGTTTGGAGAGAATTGATACCTTAACAAAATTCAGTCTTCTGAGGTTGCTCACAAATCTACCTTATTAGACACGATGAGAGAGAACACCACTGCCAAAGCCTCTGTGCTGTGGAACTCCCACTATGCCCTCAGTGGGTCACATGTAGCATCTGATGTTCAGACTGAGCATGATGTCAGTGTCAAGTCATATAATAAATTCAACACAAACTTAATTCCTTGCCTTCTAAAAAATGAAAATAAATAAATAAGTTCTAGTATTTTCTTCCTATACCCCAATGGATCATTTGTTCCCTACTTAGGAGACCACTGATAAAATGTCTTTCTATCTCGAAGATGCTATACTGGACATAAAAATATCATTTCCTGCTCATGATCAAAATTATATTGCATTCTGTGATTACTGCTTTTGGTTTCCAGGGTGGCAGCCCCTGTGTCTCACCTCATACCTTCCATGACTTGGGGGAGAGAAGAAATCATAGACAACATCCAGCTGCCTAGCAAGTAGAGCTTGACAGTGTTAGAAACAAGACACAGCTATTATTTTAGCCATACTGCTCTGATTATTTCTTGTTGGTGAAAGCTGTGGGAAGACATGGCAATGCATATAAACAGGAGAAATTTAGTCATAATTTATGCTTCTTTAGAAAATGCCAGCAGCAAAAATCATTTCCAAAGCACTCAGACCACCTATGACTAATCACAGGATGATCACGTTTACCCTTGTGAAGAGGTAATCAAGCATGGTAAAGACATTCTCCCTTAATTTTAAGCATTTTAAAGCAATATGACGCCATGAGTCAGATTTTCCTAGTGCAGGTGGCCACAGTGTTTCCAAATTTATGATATTTTGAGCCTACACATATCTCCCAATGGGCGTTGATGGCCCACACGAAGTGGAATTAGCAAAGCAAGGCCTTGGGCTGCTAGGCAGTTCTTATGCTCATCCCTGGCTGGATCCCTTTCTGGATTGCCATGGCAACTGTTCCAAACCTTTACATTCATCAACATCCAATAAATATTGACTGCAGCCTTCTCTGTAGAAGAAACTGTCCTCCTACCTTCTAGCCTTGCTTTCTTCATTTTTAGCAGATAAATTTTCAACTAAACTTCCTCCCTTTACTTCCAAAAGCGTTCATTTCCTCACTTCTTTTTTTTTTTTTCTTTCTGTTCTTCCTATCTCTCGGGAAGATGCATCCTTTCCAAACTTATCCTCACTCGCTATTCTCATTCCTGCTGATCTTCCTGTGTCACGAGGAAGTTTGTTCCGATATTCAGCTTCCTTTTATTTTCATCTCTTTAACTGGACCCATCTTTCCTGAAGGCAAGTCTGCCAATATCTTCCTGCCACCTCCCCATTCCTACACACTTAAACCCTTCAGTGGTCATCATACTCTTAGGATGTCCTAAGAAAAAACTCTTCCATGTGGCCTCCAAAGCCCTACATGGTCTGGCTTCTGCCTGCCCCTCCATTCTTCCCTTGTACTCACTCGTCCTCGCTTTGCTCTAGACATACTGGATTTTCAGTCCCTCAAGCACATCTTGGGCTTTCTCCTACCATAGGGCCTTGCACAACTCTCTTTTCCTTACTTAAGTCCCACTCATTTTTGCCATCTTAGCTCAAGCATCATTTCCATAAGGAAACCTTCCCTGACAAGGTCCAGTTCTTCTATTATAGACTCCCATGGCTTGGCATGTGTCTTAGACATTGTCATAATTGCCATTTTGCTTCTTGTTTGTGTGATTATTTAATTAATGTCTGACTCCCTTACTAAGCTATAAACTCCATGCAGGCAGGGGCTTGTCATGTTGTGGTGATCATTTAATACCAGAGGCTGGTCTAATGTCTGGTACTTCAGGGATGCTCAGAAAATAATTGTAGGATAAAGAGAAGCTGTAGGTCCTATCTCAGAGCTTACCAATGACTTTCAAATTGTCACTTTTAACACCTTCTCTTTCCCTAATTTTATCCTGTTTGAACTGTGCCATATTCGACACTGCTAACATACTGTCCTTGAAAGTCCTTCTTCTTTTATTTGTACCTGAACTCACCTTTTTCTCTTATTACTCTTCTCTATTCCTTCTTTGTCTCTTTTACTATTTTTCTTTCTCTCTTTTTATCTCTTTGTTGTAGATAATAAGTAAATATTCGTCAGATGAATGAATGAAATACTGGTTTTCCTGAGGGTTCTGTCACTGACCGTTTTTCTCTTTTTCATCTGCCCTCCTTTCTAGGTGATCTTATCCAATACTATGGCTTCACCATCATCCATATACTGCTGTTCCAGACCTGTATTTTCAATTGATTATCTTCATGGAGTTTTCCTCTAGTAACTTCAATTCAACCCAACTCAAACCAGAATGGTTACCTTCCTTAAATGTTTTCCTTCTCCTTTATCTTACTCTTAGTAAGTTTTCCTGCACCACTACCCAATTTGGATGGTCCAAGCCCAAGAACTAAGTATCACCTTTCTTTCTTTTCCACTAATACCAAAATCTGTTGATACAAGTGAAATATCCCTTTCCAAAATCTTCACTTATATGTCCCTAACCACTATTGCTTAGTTCTGTAGTTCTTAAACTCTTTTTTAGAAGGAGAACCCTTTTAAAAGATGAACTCCTATACAGAGAATTATTACAGAAGGTGGATGAAAGGGAGCTGCTCTAGTGGAAGGTGGAGGAGGGGATCTGAACGCACCCCCTTGCTCAGTGAGGTGACCCCAGAAGATGCTGTGGTTTGAAAACCAGCCTATGTGACTACAACAATCTTTAAAAAAAATGCTTCTAATTTTTTTCCCATAGGTAAAACACAGAAGTAATACTTACCCAACAGAGTTATTGTGAAAATTAAATTAAATAGAAGGCCCTTGGCATGTGATACACACTCAGCAAGTGACACTTACGATCATTACAATGTCTTAAAATCTTTCTTCAAATCAGCCTCCTATTTAGACTTTGCTATTTCTGTTATGCATATCCAGTTAATCACCCAGTCTGGACATTTCTTAGTATTGACTCTTTTCAATTCCACCCTCACCTTCTTAGCCCAGACTCTCATGGCCTCATTGCCTGATGACCAAACCATTTCCTAATCGGCCCTCATTTCTCCCACTAATTCCCCTATCATTCCACAGGGTATATTTGACTCCAGAGTCTAGGCTCTCCACTGACCGCAGGACAAAGCTCAAATGCCTTAGCTTAGTGACTTCCATGCTCTGTAACTGGCCTCTTCTTTTATTCCAGCAAGTTCTTCTTTTGCTCCCTCATACAGGCCCTCTGCTAAAGTCAAACCAGGCTTGTCATTGCTCCCTGAACACACCAGACACATTCCGGCTGCCACTCTGGGTGTTTTCCTCATTGACAGTGGGAGAAGCACTCTGCGTCTCTAAGTCCTAGGCATCACTTAAGGCCTATTACCAAGTTCAGTATGTCCCACTGGCTCCTGGAAGCCTCTGACTGGGTTCACTTTAGTCTGTTTGGAGCTTTCTTAGCTGCACCATGAACTTCAAGCAGTCAGGAACAAATTTATTCATTCATTCCTTCACTTAATAGATATTTATGAAACACTTACTATGGGCTAGACATTGTATAGGTGCTGGGAATATAACAGTGATTGGGATAAATATGGCCTCTGTTCTCAAGGATGCTATTTGTATGTAACAGTGATGGCAAATCAAAAAAAGCAATTTTAACACAGTGAAGTATGTGGTATAGTGGGGAGCAAGGAGCTGTGGGCTATGTAGGAGAAGACCTAATATAATGCAGACCAGCCTGGGGGTACACCAAGGATGGCTTCCAACAGCAAGAGATGGTTAGGCTGGGCCCTAAAGGATGAGTTGGAGGTAAGCAGGTGAAGAAAAGGAAAGACTGTTCCAGGTAGAGGAAACGTCACTGTTGGTTGTCCCAAGGCAGGTCAGCTTCTGGAAAACAGGGGAGCAGGAAGGTGGAGTGATATTCATGCCAGATTCATCTTTAGCTTAAAAAGAACCGGGAAACTGGAGAATCTAGTTCAGGATATAATGCTTTCTCCATCCCTTTCTTGCCCCTTCCTGCCTCATACTTGTTCCTCTCTTGGCTTTGGTCTTCTTTGGGATTCATTCCCCACTTCTAAGCCTGAAGCCAATAATTTGATTTGAAGCAGATGACTTTCAGCAAACCACTGGGAGCCTGCCCCTTCCCCATCTCCGTGTGACAATCCCAAATAATGCAGAGCCACGCAAACCTCGAAAACACCTAAGCCCCACCCAGAGAACTCACAACTTAAAAAAAAAAATCCTCCTCAAACAGAGGAATTTTGTGGGTTTGTTTGATCTTTTATGTTGCTATTTTCAGGATATAACTTTTCTCTTTTCCTCTCAAGCCCGGGCTCTAGGCAGTTATCCAAGAGAGGAGAGGTCTGGAGACCTCGGCCTGTCCCAGGGCACACATCAAGGCAGAGATGAAAATATAGGTGAATGGCCTGGGATGTCTTTATGAACACCACTCAGATGACTTGGCTAGCATCTTTCTCTTACATCAGAACTCAATGGTTTTAACAACGCAGTTTGATAAAAACATTTTCTTTCGCAGTCATGTTACAGTTATTAAGATGTAACCTTGGGAACTCTGTACATGATTTAATTCCTCTTTGAACTAATTTCTCCTGGTTTTATAGACATATTCTGGGTTTCTTTCCAGGCACAAAAGGAGTTTTAAGAATAATAGTCATATGGATTCTCTGCTTAGCAGAATTCTCTACTTTTTAAGTATCCTTACCTAGAGGTTAATATTAGACACAAAGTAAAGTAAAAATTAATTTGAGACTGAGTCACTTTCTAGTTTTAAAATGAAGATAATCATACAGGTTTGCAAGTTCTTGTCTGAAACTTTTGTGGCCAGATAGGGTTAAGGATTCAAAATGTTTGTGATACTTGAGAGATAATATAGTGCCTATATTACATGATATTACAGGCAGGGTGTGGGACATAATCAAGCATAGCAGTTCTGATGTGGACCGTCTGAATATCCACACTACATGGGATAACCTCACATTAGTTCACCAAATGAATTTTGGTGCCAAAAAACTTAAGGAAAAATCTTGGTTTTCAAAGTGTTTTGGAATTTGGAATTGCTGACAAGTAATTGTGCACCTGTCCTGGTCTTGCTTCATGGAAAGAGTTGCTGTATCAAATGTGGTTAATCAGAAAAATGTTATTTCATCATAAAATGTTATTTTATAGCCTAGCCCAACAAGATTGGAAAATCTTTGTCCACCCTTCCTTTTTGGACACATATCAGTTTACTGATATGTGTCCAAAAGATTTTGCGTGCAAAATCTTTTTTGGTTATAAATAAAGTAATTTCTGTGTTGGAAGTTCAATATGCTACTCTTTCAAATCTATATTTCCTTTGCTACAAATTGCAGGAGTTTCTCTTTCCAAATGACCTATGGAACACAGTCCTTTGTGTCTCTTTTACCTCCTTTGAAAACCTTCTCTAAAATTAGTTGTTTAGTTGACTGTGTTGGTCTGGTGGGCATCTCAGATGTATTTGTCTAGAAACCATGCTACTTGGAGGCATGGGAAGAGTAAAGTACTTGAATATCCGGAACTCCTGGATTTGCATTTCATGTCTGCTTCTTTCTTGTCAAGGTGATGATGGTGCATAATTCATTGACCTTGTCTGAGCCTTAATTTCTCAACTTCAAAATGGAGATTAATAATAATTGCCTTCGCTACTTCTCAGACATGGTGTAAAGTAAAATGAGAAGAGGTTGGTGCATACAAGAAGATACACTGGAAATAACATTCCAGGAAAGGGAACTGTCTAAATTCAAGGTCTATGCGCACTTAAGGGAGTATCTATTGATAGATATTGGGTTCCATGGCTTTATTCCTGCTCAGATCTGAATAGGGACCATTTATTGTCTGCTGCATCAGAAACCACAGGAGGCATCATTGTTCAATCTCAGCAACACTCCTTTTTTGAGGTGGCTGCCATCATTCTCCATTTGAGAGATGATAAAGTCTTGGCCAAGGTCACACTACTACTTAGTGCCTGAGTCAGATTGAAAACCAGATTTGTTTGATAATAAAGTCAGCACTACTAATTGCAAAGACTATTTTGCAATAGTGAATGTTTTGTGGTTGTTATTTTGTGTTTTGCTAATTGAAAACAAGATGGAATTCATAGAAAACTAGATAGTTCATTTCTCCTGAATGTAAATTCCAGATGGTATCAATAAATCACATACTTTGGACGCTCAGGGGAAATTAGTTATTATTTAATGCTTTGGAAATCTTTATTCATCCCCTTTTGTGGTAGAATTTATTCTCACCATACAATCTTTATAAACAAACAAAATGTTTTACCAGTTTAAGAAACAGCTACCAATCCATTCTTCCCTCATAAGGCTCACCGACAGTAAAACAACATCATTTTTCTTTACTGTTGTCTTGGCCTAATTGTTTGCTTGCCCTGAATAAGCTGTTGAATTGAGAAACCCAGGCAAGCTTCTCATGGCAGTCTCCTTTCTTGTGTCCAGTAAGTGGTCCAGTCCAGCAGCTCCTTTAGCCGTCAGTGATTGGTAGGACTGAGACTCTGGGTGTCCTCACCGAGGGTTGAAGAAGCCTGGGGGAGAGGATGGATTGTACATGGGAGATTGACTAGTAAGCATGGTGGAGTTTATTTGAGTCTCTATCAGTGTCTGTCTGAATCTCTTGCTCATGTAAGATCAGAGCAGGACCTGCTGGCTGGGAGAAACACAGCTCAAGGGGTATTAGAAGGCCTGGGCCATGAAGACCTTCCCTGACCCCTCATTTTGCTAACTGGGGTTTCATTCTGGAGAGTAAGAGTGTCTTTATGGGTTCAGGCACCTCCAGGCTGCATCTAGCCAATTGTTAATTTGTCTGAGTGTCAGTGACTTTAATTAGGTAACATATCTAGGAAGAATTAGTTTCATTGAAAAAGACTTTAAGTGAGACTGGCTTTGAGGACAAGAAAAGAGAAGTTGGAATCTAGTTTTTATTTGGTTTCCTTCTGGGTGCCAGCTGTGGGGGATGGAGAGGTAGTATGTAAGACAGTAAGAGCTCCCCATGACCTTAGATCTTCTTAATATCTTTTTTCCTTTATATTTAACTTAAAAAAATTATTGAATATCTTGTGTGTACCCAGGAATACTATGCCCTGGATCATACTCTAGTGATCAAACAGGTACATAGTCCTTGCTCTCATGGAACTCATAGTCTAGTGGGGGAGATGGATGATAATCAAATAACTACACAAAACATTATAAAATTGTAACTGAAGGAGAGGTTTATGGTGCTATGAGAGTTGAGGCTGTTAGAAAAGACTTTTTTTGTGTGATAGCTTCATCAGTTGTGAGGTTGTTATATTCCATTTTCTTGTGACTACCAGGAGCCTTAGTTACTTTTATTAGGTATTAAAAGGAATATCCTAGTAAGAAAAAGATTAATCATGTAGGTTGTATATAAATTTCTGGATTACATTGATTTTTAAACAAATATGTGTTATGTATACCACACATATATAAATACATATACATCTATATGTGTCTGTATACATATGTGTGTGATTATAAAAGCAATGTAAAGTGATTGTGAAGAATTTGAAAAATCATAAAAAGTACAAAGAAATAAACTAAAATTCCCTAGAAATAATTAATTTTAATGTTTCGATATATATCCAGTCTTTTTTTCAGACATACATATATTTAAAAATATAATTTGGATCTTATTGCAAAGATAATTTTTCATTTTGTTGAAAATTTTTTCATTGAATTATAAGCATTTGTATTGTCATAAAATAATCTTTAAAAGGAATTTTTTAAACTGTATTATATTCTATATTTATATCATAATTTAATTATTCCTTTATTGCACACCAGTGATTTGTCCCACTTTGCTACCATAAATAATACTGTGAGGTACAAGTTTCTATAATTTATGACAATTTTCTCAGGCTAGATTTTGAGAAGGAAAATGACAGGGTCAAAAGGAATGAAATTTTAAGGCTTGTGATAAGTACTGCAAAATTGCTTTCCAGATAATATAAGTCTACTCCCATTAGCAAAATATGAGAGTGATTATCTTATTGGGGACTCTGTCATCACTGAATATGATCATTGTTAATTAGATAGTTGAAAAATATTATCTTCTTTTAATTTGCTATTCTGGTTTTCTAATGGAATTAAATTCCTTTTGTTAGGTTTATTAGCCATTTCTTTCATGAATTTCAGTTCATGTTCTTTGCTCATTTCTTTATTGTGGTTTTTAGTACTTATTACTTGGTAAAAGCTTTTTATTTATTAAGGACACCATTTGTTTGTCATATGCAAAATTTTCCAAATCTTTTTGTCTAACAGAAGTTTCTAAATGTATGTAGTCAGATCTGCTTATCTTTTTTCTTGATTTCTATTGCTTTTATGCACTCAGAAAGCCTTTCCCTTTCCTATTAATCAGATAACATTTTGTCTATGCATTTTAAAGCTAGATGGATTTTTAATATGGTGCTCATAAGATACTTCAGAAAACTGGTCCAGTGCCTAATGTGGACCTTCTGAACATGATGTGTGGTCACTACATGTTTGCTTAACTGTTTGATCTCAGTAGACATAGGTCTAGACATTGGGGTAAGTATTCTTGAAGCCATGTTTTGAAAGAAGAATATTACCCAGTCAAACAAAAGGGAGAAAACTCTTCCAGATAAGGGATCCAGCACATGAAAAAGTACAGAGGATAAGAAACAAAAACCATGATGTGCAAGGAATGCCTACAGCTGGAGCTCAGTAGCATGTTGGAGAGGGTGGAGAGTTAGGTATGGTCATATTATAAAGGGCCTTTCAGAGGCTGAGAAATTTAACTTTACATCATAAAAGATGAGAAATCATTACAAGGATTTAAGCAGGAAAGTGACATGAATCAAATTGACATCGGGAAATTTAGATAATTTCCTCTAAAGAGCAGAGAAGAGGATTGGAATAGATGAGATTTGAGTCCTAGAAATCGATTAGGAAAGAGAGTAAGTTACACTTAGCAATACTTAAGAAATGTAGAAGGGAGTATCATTTGGGCTAGAGAAAAAATAGACTCAGGAGATATTTAGATGGTAGAATTTGTCCATACTACCTCTGACCTTTTTATTGACTTTAAATATAAACAAAGGAGGCAACACTGCACAGAGGAAAAAAGCTCTGGATTAGAAATCAGGGGTCTGGCTCTACCACCGGCATCATGGTCTTTTCTAGTTACTTCCCCTCTGGAGGGCCTCTGCTTCCTCATCTGCATAAGGATGTTCTGGGTTGCATGATCTTTTAAGTCTCTTCACAGCTTTAACAATTCTGTGTTCTTGCAGTTTTAGGCACTAGGGTAGTATTGTGAAACTGCAAAATGGCCTGAGAAATCTTGTGAAAATAGGAACTTGTACTTCTAGGGTTTTTACTTCCTGTTTTGATAAAATTTGAGCTAGTGAGGACTCCAAGAGATGTCAGGATGAGCCCTTGTGGCCACTTGGCAAGTGTCACAGAGGGGGCTTTTGGTGCCCAGAGGGGAGGTGGTTTGAGTAAGGGCAGCTGACAGCAAGCACTCAGCCTGCGTGCAGCCCTCTCACCTCTCCAGCGTGGCTCAGTGGCATCACCATTATCTCCTGTCTTGTGTCACCCTCCTGTCTTGTGACCAAGAGCTGAAGTACAGACACCTTCAGAAATGATGGCCATGTAGTGAACTAAGTACAACTACTGGAAACTCAAACCCGTGGTTCAAATTCATTGGCAATATAGGTAAACTCCAGGGTTTGGGTCATTCGATCTGATAACACTTACCCAACTGTGTGGCTGACAACTTTCCAAAACAGCTTAGCTTGCTCTCATTTTTATCTTCCGTGGAGGCAGAAAAACTGAAGGATGTAAAAAGAGAAACGCCTCACATTTCAAGAGTTCCTTGCTCTTTGGTATTTAGTTTGCTATTTTCTGTCATTTTTGTCTTGAGGCATTAGAATGGGGTCTCCATTCTGCTGTCTGCTTTGCAATCTTATCTAAGGAATCTATAAGCAGCTTAACCCTGTCAAGGGAAGATTGTACTAAAAAAGCCTCTTCAGGAAGCTCCGGAATTCGACCCGTCAAGCCATTAGCTGTGTCTTGCTTACATGAAGCTTATCACGCTACCCTCAGAAAATTTCCATCTTATCGTGGGCGGCATTATAAATAATGGAAAAAACTGTCTGAAACTGTTTGAGTGTTTTCTTAGATTATTTGGAAATTTCCAGCTTCGTGTACTAGACAGAAGACCTTTGACCTCTGGGATGACTGCATCAGGGCGAGGTATGGCTTCTCCTAGTCAGCCAAGGAGGGCCTGCAGTGACTGTGCAGATGCTTTGTATTATTTTTGTCGTGAAATCTCTGAGTATAGTCACCAAACGCATGGGAAACACACTCTCCTTAGGAAAAAAAGCTTAGCAAGGAGAATTCATTCCTCAAGTGTAAGACTTTTAAAATTCTTTTGTCTGTCTATAATCTTGACAATAGTTTTTAATTAAATTTTGTCATTGAAAATTTCTTATTTCTTTAAAAAGTAATCTTACAGAAGGCTTAGGTTAATATGTAATCCTTTATATACTTAAAATTCTTCTAGGTACATTTAAAGATGAAATTGTGTATCAGTTATTACAAGATGCCAAAGTCTTAAAAATGCGATTTTCTTAGTCTGTCTAATTTTTTTGTTTCTAAAGCTCTTTGAATGTATTAACAATCTTTACATATGAAGTCACTGTCTCCACCTTTGCATTGTGGGTTAAAATGGAAACAAAGGTTTGGTAAACTCAGAGCCAGGCACCTTAGTTTTGTTCATTCTGTTATTTAACATGAAATGTCCTTTCCCCTCAATTTCTGCCTGTGAAAATTATATTTGTCTTTTAAGATTCAGATCAAGTGTTACCTTCCCCTGTCTCCTACAGACTTCTCTGAAGGAATGTCTTCCTCAGAACAAGAAAGACATAAAGAGTGACTACAGAGGTCACTGCCTCAGTATGTGCCTACTCTTATACAAGGTGTCAAGGATCCCTGCCTAATGAGTAAGACCAATGTTACCTTCCCTCTTTTACCTAGAACTGTGGAACAGGAAAAAACTCTGTAAGGAACCTTACTGGCCTAATTTTTCATATCTCTGATGAGGACAGTGAAGCCCAGTGAAATTGGGCAACTTGCTCAAGGACACCCAGAAGTGGAGCCTCCTGAGATCCAGACAGGGGCCCTTCTACTGCACAGGGCAGTGCTTGTGTCTCTACTTCAGTTCCTAAATGACCAGTCCACTTTGTATTTGGTCCCAGATTAAAGCCAGTGCAGTTTCTTTTTGTGATCCCTTTCTTATCTCCTTTTCCTATTGTTGCTAAAACCTCGAAAAGAAAATCCACAAAAGAAAAGAATTGACCAAGAATGTAAAGCACGATTCCACCTGGATTAATTACATTTCATCAGCCAGCAAGCCAATCAAAAAGAATCCCAGGGCCAGGTGTGGTGACTCACACCTGTAGTCCTAGCTACTTCGTAGGCTCAGGCGGGAGAATCACTTGAGCCCAGAAGTTTGAGGCTACAGTGAGCTGTGATCACACCACTGCACTTCAACCTGGGTGACAGAGAGCAGATGCTTTTTCCAAAACTAATCTTCAAAGAGATTAAAAGGCATGTTAACACTGTAAACTCAGCCTGTTTGCTATATAGATAAAGAAAACATGAAAACATGTTGCCATCAAACCAGATCAAATTAGTTGCACTTTCCTATGAACAAATGAAGTAGAAAGAGGTTATGAATCATCTAAGTAAATCAAAAGCAGAGACAAGCATAGCCTCAGACAGAAATTAAAAGTTTTAGCTACTCTGTCCTGTGTTCAGGTCACAATGACCTGTTTGGTTTTGTGAACATGCTCCTAAATACTAAAATGGTTCCTCCTAAAAAAAAAAAAAAAAAAATAGTCTGTGAACATTTGGGAGAGGAAGCAGTGGTCCCAGGAAGCTGCGTGGATTGTTGACAAAGAAGTCATTCCCCACTAACCTCATCTCTTTGTTGGCATTATGACTCGTCTGATAAATAAAGGAAATGCAACAGACATGGTCTCTTTGGATTTTAGTAAGTCTTTGACAGCCTTGTGGTCTATATGATAGTACAATTAGGGGGGTTAATAACCGGCTAAATGACCGAAGCCAAAAATGACTGATTAATGGCTCTTGGTCTATGAAATACTTCCTGCAAAATGCTGCCAGGTGTTTTCCTTGGCCCTGTCTTAGAGAAAAAAAATTATTAATGATGAATCAGTCAATCGGTCAGAATGGATTCAGATCATGTTGTAGTAACAAAGAACTCCTCTACCCCTGCCAAGTTAGTGGTATAAAACAATAAAGGTTGATTTTCCTCATACCGCAGGTTTATCCTGAGAGGATGGGGGCATGGGTGAGGGTCTTTGCGCCGGGTCATTATCACACTCATTATCTGAAACGTTGGCTGCCGAAGCAGTGGGAAAAAAAGAGGGTGGGGAAGCCCATATGGATGCACAAACCACAGCAAATCTCAAGCGGGTGGGTGTGCAGAGTGGCCTTGCACCTGCCAGGAGAGAACCTCCATGTTTGTGAACAGCCTTAATGGATACCACAGGACAGGACAGGAACAAGGGACAGGAACAAGGTATCAGGGGATGACACAGAATTAGGGGCTATAGTGAATAGGATTTCCCATCAGATGACCCGGTAGAAAGTTCTCAACTCTTTTACTTATTATTTGTATGACTCTGGGAAAATCACTTACCTTTCCAGAGTCTCAATTTCCCTGTCTATAAAGTAAGATTGATATCAATGTGTCAGGGTTATTGTGAGGTGCTGCCGGGCTGATATTGGTGTCTCTGAGCTTGGAGTCAGCTTTCTACATTGGTACTTTATCCTTAGAGGTATAAGTTTTTATTATGGATAGTACTATTTATCAATTTTAAAAAATTGCCTTCTTTTTAAGTTTAATGTAATTTGTTTTGAATTGTATATTGCATTTGTCTGATATATCCTTGCCAACTTAAAAAACAATATACCATATCCCTTATAGAAAACTCCTTGTTATTTATTCAGTCTGAAAGGCATTATTTTTTTAGTATAGGCATTTGACCCATTTGTTTATTCCCGTAACTTAATTAATTTTGTATTTTGGGCATCTTGATATATACTTTCTGCTTCTGTATTTCTCTTTTATTCTGGTATGTGCTACATATTAATATATTATTTACTTTGCACTTTCCTCTTTGTAAATATCCTGTTTTTCATTCTACTAATATATGCCTTAAAGAAATAAAAACCCTACCTCATAAAGCCCATCATTTTTGAAATATCAAAATTAAGAAGAAAATAAGCATTTATGACCCTGAATTTTGAACACTGAACTATTTCAGACTTTAAAAGTTTAATGTGTGATTATAAACACCACAGTGCAATTTTAAAAGGTAGAATATGTTTCTCTTTATAAAATATTTTTCTCCTTTTTCTATTAAAATTTGCAGGATTGACAGTGATTATTTAGATCTTTAGATTATTAACAGGTTTAAATGCTTCCTCATAATCCTTTGTGGCTACAGCTTCTTACTTCTGGATTCTTAATTGCATTGCATTTCTGTGCACTGGGGGCCTGCTGCAGGAACTTTATTCATAAAGATATTAGGAGATCCAGAAATCTTCTGTATCTGAGGATTCTGTATCTGAGGATGCCATGTGTTGTCTTCTACAAAAAGGTAGATGTGTATGAATTTTTGGGTTAGACTGTTTTCTTTCTACATCCATTGCCTTAGTATCTAATGCCTGATATGACATTGGCATGTTTTGCCAAGCTTATTTAAAATCAGAGTTACAGGGAGAATAAGTCTGAAGTTGACTTTTGATTGTTTGAAGGAGAAGCAATTACCTTCAATTCTCTCAGCCTTGCTAGTTTTTGGGCCCTGGGCACTTGTCCTGCCCCAGGTGCTGTTGATAATAGGCTTTGTGTGGGCTCCAGCCGACTTCACGTGGACACAGCCAACAGTGCCTTGCCCTGTGTGGAGCCACAGATATCTCAGCTTTTGACCTGGGGCTTCCCTGCTGCTACTAAGGCATTAGACGTCCCAGGACTTGCTCAGTATTAGGTATGTGCAACACAGAACTGCGTGAAAGTTTATGTCACCAGGGGCATGTCTTACACCAATGAGAGTTGGGAGGTAGTAGGTAAAATCTTTCCCCTTCCTCCTCAGGACAGACTGTCCTGAGCTGTGATAGTTCAGCAGGCCTCCTGGAAGATGGTCCTGTGAAACTTTGAGACATCAGCTATGCTTGATACCAAGGATACGTTATATATTTGCTCTTTCTTGGTCTCTTCCTCTTCTCAACTTCTGCTTCGCTGGGGTTGCACACACCACCAAAATAGCAGCACCTAAATCTTTGCCTCAGGCTTTGTCTTCGGGGAAACCCAAACTCAAACAATAGGTAACTTGCAGTTTTTGTTTGAATACTTGTAGAATTCTTTCTTTGTTTTTAGAATTTAGAAAATTTACTAAAACAAGGTAGGTATAGACTTCTTTTCAAAACTGCTCTATGAATCATTGTGAAAACTCTCTACTTTCACATTTGAGTTAAAAAAATTAGAATAGTTTCTTCTAGTATTATATCTGCTTCTACAGCTTTACTGTCTATTTCAGCATGCTTATTAATTTTTGGTTAAATCCTATTCTGTCATCCACATCTGCTATCTTATCCTTCCTTTCTTTGTATGTAGAGATTGTAGTATAAGTTTTTTTCTTTACTTCATTAATTAGGTTTTATCCACCGCTGATCTGCTACTTTTTGCCTAAAAAGTAGTTCTTATTTAGACTTTACTTGTCCCATGCATTGTATATTTTTTGAATAGTTCTCTTTTTACTGTGGCTTCCTCTTTTCTTCATAGAGGTTATGTAGAAGCACCTGTTATGATCTTTTCTTCTTCTTTCCTGTGAAATGTGTGCTTTAGGGGGCAGTGAGTCTCTCAGAGTCCCCTGGCCTTTCTTCTCATCTCTGTTCGTGCTTTGGAATATTTTCATATGTCCTATTTCCCTTTACTTCTCTATCTGAAGAGAGGGCTGTGAAGGCCCAATTTTGAAGAATAGACAGGACGTAGGAATCGCCCAGTGGGGCACAACGTCACCTGGGTAAGATACAAAGGGTGCTATCCAAGGCTTGATTAAAGGACTGGAAAGGACACATGGCAGATGCTGAGCTGGCAACATGGATGTGGTGGCAGTGCTGTAAGAAGTGGCTGGGGCTGTGGGACTTCATTTCATGGAAACTGCTGCCAAGTCTCAGTGGCACAGATACCAACACGGTCCTGGGAGAAAAGGCTTACTGTTAAGCCCTTGATCAACAAATAGTAGTTTCCTGAGCAAACTGAGTCCATGAGCAAACCGCACCAGCTGGGAGCGGGCAGAGACAAATGCATGGGTAGAGGGAAGTCAGTATAAATGCAGTTTCCTGCGGAAACAGAACTGTCTCAGGGCAGTGCAGGATGTAAGACATACTCCAGAGCCTGATGCACCAAAATGGAACAAACACAGATGCTGGCTGCCTGCCATGGATCCAGGGGGATTATTTAATTTTGTATTGGAATCCAGAGTGCTGTAATTTCTAAGGCTTTATGTTATTGCATGAAAAATTTTTCTTGTTTTATGGTATTTTCTTTGTTCATGTAGGTGATTTTGGTGGGGAGGTTTAAAAAACATTTCATATATAGTCAATCTGAAATATAATTAATGCACCTTAATTAAGTTTCCACCAATGTACGTAGAAATATGATTTACCAATAACCAAACAGTATCATTTCATTATCACAGACAAATGACACTGTTAAAAGATAAAGATAACCCTTCAAGAATTTTAGTTTGCAAATTAAAAATATTTCCCAAGAGCTAAAGGGACAGTTTTTATTCACAATTAGTAGAGTAACCAGCCATAAAACCATTATTTACTTTCAACCTAATAACTGATTGACATCGGTGGGGGGGCTTTTAGAATGTTCTTGGTTCTTAGATAGAAGCCAAAAGGGCATTTCTTTGTCCCCAGGACAGTGCTCCCACTCAAAGGATTTGCATTTAGGAATTTCAGGCAGGGGAATCTGTCAATTCTTCTGCTTGAATGCAGGATGAATCTGAAAAGCCATTTTAGAGTACACCCTTAGGAAAGACCTCTGGGTGAGTTTCTGAGAAATGATTGCAGGGGACCAACTCAGTCTCTGCAGCCGTGTAAAACATTGGCAAGATTCAAATGCTCTAATGAAACACAAATACACTTTATGGGGCAAACAAAATTGGGATAGGTTATGTGCAGCTAAGGCATTAAAAAACAGCCCATGATTCTAATAGCTAGGCACAAACAGCATCAGGATCTGCAAGTAGCAGCTGTAGCGTTTAAATAAACACCAGCCTCTGCACGTGTGTGCGTGGCGGGGCTGTCAGTGTGTTTTCAGCCACACCTGCTTGCCCAGATGGTGGGCTCTGCAGCGGACCCAGCTCCGCAAGGAATGACAGTCCTGGATTGTTTCACAGAGGTTTACTGAGGGGAAAATAACTATCCATCACCTCGGGGGAACATTCTCATGCGTTTCCTTTAGCTTGTGTTAGAAAAGTTCTCACTTTTTCTTTTTTCTTTTTGTTAGACCCAAAGACACCAGCTCTGAGAACCTTAAGTCTTTTGCAATAAGCCGGGAACACAAGTCCATTCATTGGTACCAAAGTGGATTTGCACAGTCTCTGTGAAATCTGCCAGGGGCTAGGGGGACCCTGACAACCCAGGCAGGGCCACTGAACCAGAGCTGCTCCTGAGGTTTGAAACAACGGTTGCTCCCCATGCTGCTTGGGCTAAATCTAAAAGGGAAGCTCAGCTGCCTGTGCTCCTTGACTTTGGGAAACTCCCTTCCCTTGTGGCTTTCTCACTACAGCCCCACCGGTTGGCCTCCTCTCTCCATCCTTACTGTCTCTTTCATGCATTCTCTTCTCTGGAATGTTTCTGTCTTCAGAGCCAAGAACTTGGCCCTCACCCCTCCTGTTCAGCTCACTGTCTGTGGGTCATCCGGATCCCTGACCTCAGCCCCACACCCATGCTCCTGCCTCCCTTCAGGACATCTCCTGGGTGTATGGGCACCTCAGTCTTCCTCCGTCCTCCGTTCTCTGTCTCAGTTGCTAAGTTCCACTTCGACTTAGTCAACAGGTCAATAGTCAGCCTGATGCCCGTCCCCTCCTGGAATTACCTGTCTTTCCTCCTATCAGTCTTATCCCCTCTCTCTTTGGCTGCTCTCTGTTTGCAACACTTTTCTGCTTTTTCATCTGGAAAAATCCTCATTTACAAAAAGTCCTGCTAGGACTTTGTGGAACTGCACCCAACCCCTGCTTTTCACTGGAATTAATTGCTGCCTTTGTTAGTAAGATAAACATAACCTAGAACCTGCTGGGTGCCAAGGCACTAGAGACCCCCAGAGTCTGGCAGTAGAGCTCAGACTGTAGTTAGTTAGCATTTGAAGTGGTATAATAAAGATGTGCCCCAAATGCTATGGGTGCACAAAGGAAGGATTCCCTAATGCTCCATTTTAGGATATCCCCAAGAAGCAGAGAGCCCTAGGGGACACCTGTGATGCACTCTTAGGCAGCCTGTTTCACCTGCAGATCTGCACCTGCAGGGCTTTCCTCTTGTTTGCCTCACCTGGCCTCCCAGTCCTGCCTTACTTCTTCCAAACTTACCTACCATCCGCTACTCCCATGGTGGAGCTTCACAGAACAAAGACAGTTTCATTTCTCCTTTTTTTCCTCTTTCCAGGTCTCAGAGTGAACTCACGACTATCATGTCTTTAACTCCTTTAACTTGACATGATGATGTCAGCAAAAAGTGTACCTGGCAAAATGAAAACAGATCTTAAATGATGCCCACTTATAATGAAGCTCTGGGTTCTGTACCCTTTAAAAACCTTCTCATCAGAGATCAGTCCCCCTGCCCCGGTGTCCTTGCATCCCTTCCCTGTGGGCTTTGTTGTTTACCTCCTGCTGTTCTGCTCATGCTGTCTTCCTACTTTCTGGTGAAGATGATCCTGGGGGTGCTGTGAGTGTAGCACATATCACGACATCATGCTTTGCAGTTTAACAAGTCAAATCAAACTGATATTCCAGAGCTGAGTGGAGAGACCAGGCCCACCTGGGGGCGAGGAGAGCAAGGGGAAAAAAGCATCTGGTCACTGCCTCATCCCATGGAATCTGGCAGGGCTTAGGAGCTCACTTGTAGGATGAACTCATGGATGATAAATCTGAGGGATAGAAGGGAGTTTAGCAATCATCTGATCTAACACTCTTATTTTATAGACTACAAACTGGAAGCCCAGAGAAGAAAAATGATGTGTTCATGATTAACAGAGAATTAGTGGCAAGCCAGTCTGGAAGCCAGTGTGCCTGACGCCCTCCTTGTTCAATATGTCCTTTCCACTACACTGTCATCCCTGGAACTCTGCTTGTCATTGCTTGTAGCTGTAAGTTTAGTCGTTATTATAGCCGTATGAGGTCAATATATCCTAATTTACGGATGAAGAAACTGAGGCACATAGAAAAATAAATTGTTGAAGATCACACTGAACCTTTCTAAATCCAGACATTCTCATCTGCAAAACAGCAACAAAAACACTCATTGAAAAAATGAAAAAAAATTAGGGATGTAAGATTTGTGAGATAGGATATCATGAGGTATTAATTTATATAAACCCTTTCAACTTGTGACTTTCTTTTATTTAGACAGCTAGATTAAGAGGGAATCCAAGAGAATTAAGCCCAAGACCAAAGAAATCAGATTCTTAACTCTTAGTTTTAAAAAATCTCAGTCCTTGCTGTGGATATTGATCTCTTTTCATCCACGAAGAGTTCTGTGGTCCTTCCTATTTTAGGAGCTCCCTCCATGGCGGGAGTCTTGGTGGGAGGCAAGCAGGCTCCTGCCACCTACTGTGGAAGCACCTGGGGGCTGCATGCTCCATCTTTCTGCAGAACAAATTTTCTATAACAGAGAAATGACAAAGCCCTCTGGGCCGAGGAAGGTGGAGGGTTGGAGAGGGAGGTGACAGGATCTCAGAGAAGGGGCTGTGTGTCTCGCCCCTCTCTGTCACTCAGCAGAGTCATGTGCAAAGGTGAACGGTAACTGAACATATAGAAAAGTCCAGGATGGAGGGCGTGCATACCCCCTTCTCCACTGGAGCCCTAGGAGGAGGCTTCCTCCTCCATGCAGGCCCCCATGTACCCAGGAGTGCTTAGGAACACTGCTATCTCGGTGGCATTTCATTACTAAATGTTAATTTAATGTATATATTCTTTGCTGACCATGATAATTCTTAAGATAACTGTGTGGCTGGTTTAATATAATGGAAAGAGAGTCAGCCTTCTGTTGGGCCTTTTTTGGGTATACTGAGGCTGGGTAAGCGTGAAGCCAAAAAGTCACATGCAAAGAATGAAGTTGGTCATCCAGATTCTGGCTTCTTGATATCATGTAGGGAAATTGCCCAGATGGCCAACTTATGTCTTTTTCAGCATGTGTTTGGGGATGTGTCTGTGTAGACATGTGTGTTATGTCTCTGTCAAGTGTGAGTTGCTCAGTTATAGATCTTGGAGATGTGTTCAGGCTCAAAGCTCAACTTGGTGGCAAATTCTGGCTTCTTAGCTGTTGCCTTCCAGGTACTGATTTCTGGTTTTCATTTCTTCCTTGGATGCCCCATGCCTTTCTGTCCTTGTGTCTCTCACTGTGTGGCTAGAGACTGATGGGCTGACGTGGCTCATCCCACAGACCCCTGGGCACCAGCCCTGCTTCAGCAGCACCTGCTATTCCTTTATTTCTTGTTCCTCCCAGCCTCAGATCTTGCCCTTTACTCATCTGCCATCTGGCAGCCATTGTGCATTCCATTCCATCACCACAGGGATAAGGCTGGGCCAACCAGAAACAGCAGTCATCCTGGTTGGCAGACCAACCTCCAGGGGGCTGCAGCCCAGAAACTCAGGTGATGGTGCAGCCTAGGAGAGCAAGTCAGGAATGCAGGAAGGCGTTTTCTCCTGTGTCCACCATTTGCCTTGATTACTAAGGATGTACAGCTTAAAAAAAAATTGTGGTAAAATACACATAACAAAACTTATCATTTCAATCATTTTCAAGTGTACAGTTTGATGGTATTAAGTATGTTCACACTGTCACACAACCATCACCACCATCTGTTCACAGAACTCTTTTCATCTTGTGAAACTGAAACTCTATACCCATTAAACACGGACTCCCCATTCTCCTCTCCTCCCAGCCCCTGGCAACCACCATTCTACTTTCTGTCTCTGATTTTGACTACTCCAAGCACCTCACATAAATGAATCATGCAGCATTTGTCTTTTTGTGACCGGCTTATTTCACTTAGCATAGTGTCCTCAAGGTTCATCCACACTGTAGCATGCGGCAGCATTTCCTTCCTTTGTAAGGCTCAGTGATAGTCCCCTATGTGTAGGTACCACATTTTGTTTATCCATTTATCCACCGGTGGACATTTTGGGTTGAGGACTACAACTTTAATGTGAGTGCAGTATCTGGGGAGCCAGTGTGTGTGTGAGGTAAAAATACCATGAACTTTAAGGTCAGACAGACAAGGGTTCCAGTCTTGGCTCTGTTACTTATTAGTATGACCTTGAAAAAGCTGCTTAGCCTCTCTCTAAAAAAAGCACTTTAAAAATTTAAAATATATCTTGAATACAAAAGAGAGTATAAACTTACATGTCTGGTTTGGAGAGTCATAATAGAACAAAAATAGAAAAAGCAGCCTTTTACCGACCACCCAGACTAAGAAATTGAGCATTACTCACACCCTTGAAGTTCTTCAGTGCTCCTCCTGGTCGACTCTTCCCACCTCTATCCTGAACTACTATCCTAAAGTCTGTGCAAATTATTCCTATGTTTTTCTTTGTAGTTTTACCATATATGTAGATCTCTGAACAATGTATTATTTGGTTTTGGTGTGGTTTTGAACTTCATATAAATGAAATTCTACTGTTTCTTTTTTCGTCAAGCTTTAATTTCTGAGATTCATCCATGTTGAAATGTATAGCTGTAGTTGATTCATTTTCATGATCGTGAAATATTCTACTTCCATTTGAAGTAGGTTTCCTTCCTTCCTTCCTTCCTCCCTTCCTCCCTTCCTTCCCTCTCCCTCCCTTCCTTATTTCCTTTTTTTAAAAATGCTACTACGAACTGTGCTGTTATGCACTCTCTTTTGCATATTTCCTGCTATACACATGAGAGTTTCTCTAGAGTATCTACATAGTACTGGAATTACTTGGGCTTAGCGTATTTGCATGTTCAACTTGACCAGATAATGCTCTACTGTTTTCTAAAGTGGTTAATCCCAAATTGTTCTTCCATCAGTTTATGAAAATTCCTATTGTGGCACATCTTTGCCAACATCTGGCAATGCCATTAAAATTTTTTCAATCTAGTGGGCATGAAATGATCTTACCCTCTCTTTTTAAATATTTAATCTCAGATGTTCTTATTGAACACTTCTGTGGTGATAAGTGCAATGTATGTGGTGCACAAGCAAGAATTATTTTAAAACAAGATTATCCTTCCATGAGTGTGAACCTGGTAGAGCATCACAGATTCTAACTCTGTAGAGATTACCTATTATTGATCAGAATCAATACTAATATAAATGTTGGTTAATCCCTGAGATGACTTTTTTCCTTCATTCAAGTAGGAATGGAGACTTTTTCCTGGCCCCCAGCTCCAAACCATGGTGTCAGTCTTTCAGAAGTATCAGTCAGGCTTCTACTGGGGACATAACAAAGGATGTAGAAAATACAAGTCTTAATAGTAAAGGGGAAGAGAAACATGAGGTTCTGCCGAGTTCCAGGCAGGGGGATAGGTACTTTCCCTTTATGTTAATCCTTTCTATATAGTCTTGAAGATAGGTGGGTAACATTCTTACAAATGGGGAACCAGACCCAGAGAAGTTGAGTCAGTCATCTAAAAACATATTTTGATTCTGACTGTGTTCCAAATACTGTCCTTGAGTACAAAATGAGTATACAAGGTTCTTGCCCTTAAGAGTATTATACCCAGTCTTGCAGGGAAAACAGATGTGAATACATCTGTAATTGCATTTTCATGTGTTAAGGAGGATGTATGATAGAGGTATATTCTAGATACAGGGAAGGCTTCTCAGGGAAAGAGATACTTGAACTGAGTCTTGAAGGGTTAATAAAAGCTTGTCAGGTAGTAAGAAGGGACATTCCAAGTAGAGATGACAGCATGAGCAAAGTAATGGATCTGTGAGATAGCATTTCCTTTTTCAGCGAAGTGAAAGGAATTCAGTAGCTGGTGTAAGGAAATTGTAAGGGGAGGGAGCTGGGACTATAAAGGGGATTCTGGGGGTCACAGGCAGGGGTTAGATCTTATGGGCCTTGTTGGCATCCAGTGAAAGGAGTCTGTACTTCATGGGAACATTTGATAAAGCAGGAGGACAACATGGTTGGATTTTGATTCTGGAAAACCGCTCTGATAGCTGTGTAGTTTGGAGGGCCAAGGCTGGGGGCAGGGAGGTTAAGATGTGGCAGTGATAGTTCAAGCAAGAGATGAGGATGCCCTGAATTGAGGCAAAGCCATGACATCACATTTCCTTTTTGCTCAGGTTTTCATGACCCGTGAACATGGTGGATGAAAGAGTGGTCAGCATTCAGGATGCCTCCTGGGGTTTTGTTTCAGTTATAGACTGGAGGATGGTGCCATCACTGAGACAGTGAGTAAATGAAGATGAGTGGATTTGGGATGAGACATGACAATGACTTCAGGGACGGACATGCTGACTTTGTGGTGTCTGTAGGACATTCAAGTGGAAATGTCCACTAGGTGCTTAGAGTTTCTAGGATGACCAACTCATTCTGGTTTGCCTGAGACTTTCTAAGTTTTAAAACTGAAAGTGCTGCATCCCAAGAAATCCTTCAGTCCCAAGAAAACTGAGATGGTCTAGAACTCAGTAGAGTCTAGACTTGAGAGACTGATTTGGAATTTATGGAAGCCATAGGCATGGATAAACATCTTAGGGGAACATGCAGAGTGAGAAGAGAAGGTGGCCAAGGACGGCTCCTGAGCAAACCAACCTTTGATGGGTAGCAAAGGAAGAGGCATTCATGAAGGAACCTTGGATGGAAAGCCCAGAGAGGTGGGGGTGGGGGGGATCTGAGAAGGTGAGGTTGTGAAAGCCAAGGGAGAAAGCTTTATAAACGAAGGAATGGTTCTGAGACTGCAGAAAATGAACTATCAGATAGGCTTTTAGAAGTGGTCAGGACTTTTTGTAAGAGCAGATTCATTTTATAACAGGAAGGAAATCAGATGGCAGAGGGGTGATCTGCAGGTGAGGAAGGGGACATGCACTTTTAAGAAGCTATATGGTCAAGTGACAGAGAAGAGATAGCTAGTATGGGAAAGAGGGATGAGAGAGAGTTTTGAAAAAATTAGGGAAATGTGAGCTGGTTTGTATGAGAGAAAGAAGTTAGTGGAGAAAGATTAAAGGCATAAGAGAAGGACAACTATTAGAGCCATTGGGAGAGATAGGGTCAAGAGATGGGGTGAACCAGAGCAGACCCCTCTTTTGAGACCAAAGATATCAGTGGGGAGGGGTGTAGCAAGGGCGCATAGCCACTTAGCTGTACAGTTGGGATTTGAATCAATGTCTGCCAGACTTCAAAAGTTTTATTTCCACCTCATCATAGAAAAATACATATAAACTCGGTAAAAAATGTATATACATATGCATAATCACTTAGTGCTACACACAGACATATGTGCTATGGGTGAAATTGGGGAAGTGATTAGAGCAATTGGAGCCAGGTGTAGTTCATCCAGGGAGCTTAACAGGAAAGGTGAACTTTAAACAGAATTCTCAGAGAATAAAAGAACGTGATGAGACAAGAGTTCATTTAAACTTAAAAAAAAAAAATTTAAGTCATTCTCCAAATTGTTCTTCCTTTAAGAAAATTATTTCGATGAAATAAGAATTTTGCTTCTTGTTCTTACTAGTAGGTAGGGTCTTGATAGATGAAATGGATGTAGAAGTATATTATCCTATGTAGCATCAGGTTGCTAATCCCCACCTCTCCCGTATCTATTTTTCCTCTTCTTTCATAGTAACAGGATTTTTAGGTGAGATTATGACCACTTAGCTGACAACTACATTTCCTAGCTTTCCTTGCTAATGTTCTTGACCGAGGTCTGGCTAACTGGATGTGCTCAGAAATGATAGTGCCATTGGTGGTTATCCCTTTAAAGGGAGAGAGGTGCCTTCCTTGCCCTCCCTCTCTACCCTGCTGCCTGGAATGTAGAGTAGTAATGGTGAGCTGTCTTTGACCGTGATGATAAGGGCAATATCCTTATCATTGTGGGATGTTGGAGCAACAGTATAATTGGAGCTTGGGTCCCTAACCTGAGGGCTACCATACATAGCCATTGCTAATTTGGGTTCATGGTCCAGCAGTTAAACCCTATACTCATTGCTAGTGATGAAACTAACATAAAATTACTTATTTTCTTTGTAGGATTCATATGCTTTTCCAGTATTATACTGATATCTGAATTCTTTGCCTGTTTCAGTCTATATTAAAGGCCTTCAGAGAGTGTGTCCCTGGGAATTTGAATTCCTTTGCCTGAAACCTAGCTCAGAATTACATTTAGGTACAAAAATACCAATCGGGAAGGGTAGAGCAGGTTCACCTTTGGTCCAGATCATCCCTGTCTATCATCTTTATTCTTGGTCATCATGTGCAATATCTTTATCTACCTCATTTTTTAGGAAGCTGCTGATGAATTAGTTTATTAATTAGCATTGCTTCTAGCTGTGAATAACAGAAAACCTGACTAGATAGTAGCTTAAACAAGTTAGGAACAAGAAGTCTGGAGGTAGGTGGTTCAGAGCTTTGCAGTACACTCAATGACCCCCAGTCTACCTGTTTTTCTGCCCAGCAACCTTTAGCATGTGATTTTTGTTCTCATGCCTCTCACCTCATGGTTCTACATTAGGCATCACATCTATGTTCCAGGCAGGAAAAGGGGGAAATGTAAAGGAAATAGTGCAAGCCAACTGAGTTGGCTTTCTCATTTTCATAAAAATGTTATAGTGATATATAACATATATACAGGACAGTTCACAAATCACAAATATACAATACAGCTTGATGAATTTTTACAAAGTGAACACACCAAGGTAACTGGCACCCAGAACAAACACCAGAACATTTCCAGCACCCCAGAATCCTCCTTATTCCCCCAGAAGTACCTTTTATATACCCAAAGAAACAGCATAGATTAATTTTTACTGATTTTGAACTTTATAGAATCATACAGTAAGTACTCCTTTGTGTTAGGCTTCTTATGCCTAACGTAATGTTTGTGAGATTCACCCATATTATTGCATATAATTGTAGAACATTTATCTCACTACTGTATTATTCCAGTGTAAGCATATAATTTTTAAAAAATCCATTCCAGTATTTTTGGGCATCCAGGTACTTGCTGGTTTTAGTTATTATAAATAGTGCTGCAATGAATATTCCAGTACACATCTTTTGGTGAACATACGTCTGCATTCCTGTGGATATATCCCTATATAAAGAATCTCTGAGCTATAGATTGTGCTTATGTTTAGCTATGATACTACAAAACAATTTCCCAAGTGTTTGTACCAATTTACCATTACATCAGCAGTGTACAAAAGTTTCAGTTGTTGCATATCCTTGTCAACAACATTTGGTATTATCTGTCCCTTCAATTTTAGACATTCTAATGACTGTGTCGTAGTTTCATATTATGTTTTTAATTTTTATTTCCCTGAAAACTAATGAATCGACTAAAGTTTAGCAACTTTTTATATGTTTGTTGGTTATTTCAATGTCCTCCTTTGTGAAGTACTTTTCATATTTTTTTGTATAGTTCTTATTGTGTTATCTGTCTTTTTAATATTGTTTTTATAAAGCTCTTTATATCTTCTGGGTGTAAGTCTTGTATATGTTTGCTAAGGCTGGCATAGACTGGGTGGCTTAAACAAAGAAATTTCTTTTCTCATGGTTCTGGAGTCTAGAAGTCCAAGATCAAGATGTCAGAGGGTTTGGTTTCTCCTGGGGCCTCTTTCCTTGGCTTGTAGATGGTGACCCTCTTGCTGTCTCTTCACAGGGTCATGCCCCTATGCACACGCTCCCCTCCTGTCTCGCTGTGTATCCCAATGTCCCCTTCTATAAAGGACACCAGTCAGATTGGATTAGGGCCCACCATAATGGCCTCATTTTAACTTAATTACTTCTTTAAATGCCCTATCTCCAAATACCATCACATTCTGAGAGGCACAGGGGATAAGGGTTTCAACATGTGAATTTTTTGGAGACATAATTCAGTCCATAATAAGTCCTTTGTTGGATGTCCATATTGTAAACATTTTCTCCATTTTGTTAGTTGCCTTTTCATTCTCTTAATGGTGTTCTTTAGTGAACAGAAGTTCTTAACCACAATGTTGTTTACTTTATCAAATTTTTCCTCATGGTTAGCACTTTTGGGGGTCTGTTTAAAACTCTTTGTGCACACTAAAGTAATGAAGATAGTTTTTCTATTGTTTTATTCTAAAAGTGTAATTGTTTTGCTTTTTACACTTGGATATACAATATATCTAGAACTGACTTTTGTGTATGGTGTGAGGAAGGGGTCAGGATACTTTTTTCCCCATGTGGACCCAACACAGTTTATTGAAGAGACCATCCTTTCCCTATAGTGTTGCAGTGTTACCTTTGCTGTAAATCAGGCATCCATATTTATGTAGATCTATTTTTAGACTCCATTCTGTTCCATTAGTCTGTTTGTATATCCTCAAGTAAATACCACACTGTCTTACTTAATCAAATAGGTCTTGATAGCTAGTGATTAAAGCCCCCTAGTTTTCTGCTCTTCTCCAAAATTGCCTTGGCTATATATACTTGGCCCTTTGTATCACCATATGCATTTTACAATCAGTTTATCATTTTCCACATGACAAAACCCCTGTGTTTGATATTGAAGAGTTTTCCTGTAAGCTTCAACCAATGACTTCTCATTACATCTCATTGGCTAGAACCAAGTCACAAGACCACTAGCTTCAGGAGTGACTGAAAAATGTATTTTTAGGTGGACATATTGTCACCCTGAATAAAACTGAAATTTTCTTAGTGAGAAAAATGGGGAGAATGGGCATTGGGTAGACAACTAGCAGGGTCTGGCTCAGTTCCTCATTCTTCCAAAACTAGGAATGGGGATGAAGGAAGAAGAGAGGAAGTGGTACCCTCCCTTCTTATCAGAGGAGCAGGGTTCCAGAGCTTGGGCTGTTCTAGCTGGATTCACACTGGTGCAGCTCAGGAAATCAGTGGCTCCTGTATTCCTAGCCTGCTAGGATGGAGCTGAGCAGGAACAGAGGCCCCAGCAACCCTTCTCATAAGCCTGTGGGATGGCAATGCTGGTTCCTGTTGGAAGTGGATAGGTCAGAGAAAATTCCCTCCCCATCACCCCCTCCCCCGGCTTGATTTATGCTTTGATGGATCTGGGAGTCCGAGAAAAGCATTCCATGACATTTCAACCCAATGCATTGTCTGGTAAGAAAAAATTCTCATGTTAGTTTTGGAACAAAACATTGTAATAATACTTCAAGAAATAAGCCCTGGTTTACATTGTCACATATAACTACATACAATGCCTTGGGGCATTGAACTATCTGACATGTATTTTCAGTAGAATGATTTTTAGTATCTGTCATCAACCCTTCTTCTTCTTCACAAACAGCCATAAGGCTATTTGAAATTTGTGAACCTGGAAGCAAGGACTAATACATAATCTGTGCCTTGTGAAAAAGAAGATAGGGGGCCGGGCGCGGTGGCTCACGCCTGTAATCCTAGCACTCTGGGAGGCCGAGGCGGGTGGATCGCTCAAGGTCAGGAGTTCGAGACCAGCCTAAGCAAGAGCGAGACCCCGTCTCTACTAAAAATAGAAAAAAATTATATGGACAACTAAAAATATATATAGAAAAAAATTAGCCGGGCATAGTGGCGCATGCCTGTAGTCCCAGCTACTCGGGAGGCTGAGGCAGGAGGATCGCTTGAGCCCAGGAGTTTGAGGTTGCTGTGAGCTAGGCTGACGCCATGGCACTCACTCTAGCCTGGGCAACAAAGTGAGACTCTGTCTCAAAAAAAAAAAAAAAAAAAAAAAAAAAAAAAAAAAAAAAAAGAAAAAGAAGATAGGGCATCATCTGTTCTCTACTATACTGGTTTCAATCTGTTTCCTCTAAATTGTGGCCCAATCTAGCAGAAAGGACCCTGTATCTGTATACTAAGACTTCTGCTCTTTCATATTTATTGAAAAAGGACAAAGAATGAAAAAGTAAACTGTATTAGTCTCGATTCTCTGAGAGGTAGACACCAGGGTGGGATTAAATGTGCAAGGGTTTTGTTTGTGGGAGTGCCTGTGTGAGAGAAAATGGGCAGAGAGCTGGGAGAGCCATTAGACTAGGAAGCAAGTCTAACCAAGTGAAAGAGGAGGGAGGGTTGGGTTGTAATGTTCTAGACCATTGCAGCCTAAGGAAGGTTTCGAAAGGTTGTTAGGGAGTCCTCAAGCCAAAATTAGCCATCAGAGTAGTCCCCATGTCCCAGGAACACGCCTGCCTACCCCACCTAGTCATTGGCTAAGAGTAGCCTATGCCAAGTGTGGACTTGTACAGATGTGATGTTGGATATCAGAGTGCAGTAGCTGGAGCCCTTGGTCAATTATGTTCCCTGTAGTTGTAGATCTTCAAGGCACAGTTTCATGGAAGCCCCCAAACCTTAGTTAGCTTTTGCTAGAAATTAAAGAGAGTGCTGGGATGGCTCTTACTTTTGTGAAATATAAGAATCCAACTTGGTTGACATCAGTTGATGTGAATGACTTTAGGATGGGAATGAAATACAGTGAATCAGAAGAGAAGGGATAAAGTACATTGTATAATGTTAGAACTGAGTGCATTATGAACTGTTTTCTTTTTAAGTTTTATTGGCTCACTCTGATTAGATGCCATGAATAGTTTTCTTAAAAGTTTAAACAAAAACTTTTCAAATAGGTTGACTTTTCAGGTCTGAAAACATCTTCATCAAACATTTGGTGTGTAGTGGCATAGCCAGACAAATGTAGGTCAGGATCTCTGACCTATGACTTGTCAACAGATTCACAGGCGAGTGTGCTCATGTTTTAAAAACAAGCAACCTAGGCATGTAAGGCTAGATATCAGATATCTGAGAATCAGCTTTTCAGTACTATTTTTATTTTTATATTTCATGCTGTCAAGTCCTAGAATGGGCAAACACAAGAAGGCACCAAAACTAAGTTCTGAATTTGGCCCAGGGACAAACATCCATGTAACATCCGTAGAAGTAGGTCTACACACCTGATTTATTCATCTGACATATCTATAAATCACAATTTATGCTGATAAGGTGACCTGACTTGTTTAAAAGTTAAATGGAGGAACCCAATGAAAACTGAGTGTCTCCCAGGTTTGTGTGCTGAACACCTCATTAGCAGAGGGCCATGGGCAAAAGGGCTGGGAGAAATACGGCCAGAAACAGGTGTTTGCTCTGAAAAAGATTAAGAGATGAGAAATCTCATGAGATAATCTCACTGATCTCCCTATTTCACTGCCTAAAAGGCTTAGGAGATGAGAGTCGTATTCTAAGTAATCTATTTTCTGATTCTTTCTCCCTTCATTTCCTCATTATAAATGATTTTAGCTGATGACTTCCTTACCATTTCCGCTTTCCCTCAGGGAGATGGTCCTCCAAAACAAACAAACAAAAAACAACAACAACAAAAAACAAAACCAGGAGTCATCAGTATCAGGAAGTGTTGTCCGATGATTTTCATTTTTTTGGAAGATTTTATTGCATTAATCTTCCTTGAACATCCCTGAAATTCTTTTCCTCCTTGGGTTCCACTACTGAGATACCTGAGTTGTTATTCCTCATTTTAGCCTCCAATTACCTGGCTAGGGCTCCTCTTTCTTTTCTGACACGTGGGCAGGTCGGTCCTTCATGAGGATTTGCCATACACACAATTTCATCAATGCCTGTTAGTCTCCTCTGTTTTTCACTTAGCTCTTGAAGGGTCCTACAGCCTGTGACCACAGGACACATTTTAGTGATCTCTTCCCAAGGGAACTTTTTCAAAAGCAACAGAATTTCCTTGCATATTTGAATCTGTTCCTGCAGCAAATTGAAGCCGTGAGCCTTAGCTCTGTGAGATGGAAGGTTAGACATCACCACAGCCTCCAAGGCTCAGAAATATTGCAGGACATTTGGTAAACAGGAAAGCAGCCTTGGGAAGCATACGGGGGAAGTTCGAATGCATTTCACAAAGGGGAAAAGTAATGCAAGGAAAGGGTAATTTCAGTCTTCTGTGTTGATTACCCTTCTCCCTGCCCTCCCCATGAGGGGTTAGCAAGGGCAGCTGGTGGCAAGGCTGCAGCTGTTCTTAATTGTTGATTTTAGCTTTGCAGTGGTCCCTTGTGGGAGAAAATGCCATCTCTGCGCCCTGGAATGGACTTACAGGTGTTTGAGAAATGTTTTCTTTCCTATGGGTTACATGACACTCTGTAACAGACAAGCCATTATGACATACCAGGCTGATGTTGGGAGACATGGATTTAAATAGCCCCCTTCCTCCTCACTTCCCCATTCCTCTCACATATAGACCTGTTGAAGAAGACCTGCTTTCTGCTTAAGCCAAGAAAGTGTGTGTTTCCCATTCTCTCTCTCTGCTTCCTGCATATGGGCAGGATACATCAATAGCAAAAGAAAACATCACATTCAACTACTTTATGAATCTGATCAAAGTAGGCCCAGATTAAAATGGGTCCCAAATTGAAATGCCATGTTAAAAAAATGAATGTGTGAAAAATATTGGCTTTTTTTAAAAAAAAAATTAAAAGGCCACTTGAGTAAAAACAATGAAATCTAGCTTTATTTTTTGTTTTGCTCTCTAAAAATTAAAATGCTAGAACTTGAGTTTTAGCTTAGGGTTGGGCATGCATTCACATTTGTTCTGTTGATGTAGTGATGAGTTTCATTAGCTGGGTGTGGATGTCACATGCACAGATACATACATACAGTAGCACATTGAGTGCATTAATTTGAGTGTATTAATACTAGCACAGTACTCGCTCCTCCTACCTTCCTTTTACTTTAGGCAACTGAGGCTGCTTCCCTGGACTCCACACTCACTCTGGCCCACCTCTGACCATTCCCTGTGCCTACCCTGACAATCCCCCGCAAGACTATGCTCTGAGACCAGCACCTAGACTTCCCTGGCCCTGTGTCTACACTGGTGTGCACACACCTAGGTCTGAGGAGGGTAGGATGGACAAGGAGACAGAGCCTGTATATACTGGCTGAAGTGCCCACATGCATGTATGTAATCAGTGCTGCTCAAGGTGCAGGTCAGAGCTGGATGAGAAAAGAACGAGGTGCCCCAGGCCTGGTCTCCACATGTGTTCTTGCCTGGATCTTAACAAATAATTGGGTATGGACTTGCACTAGCATACTATCTCTTCTACTTACTGGTGCAATACTTCAACAAAGGCAAATGGACATGAGTTTTAATTAAAAATATAAATTTCTCACTCATTCTAGATCCTAAAGGCAGGTGAACAGGAAATTAGTTTCAATGGAAACAGAAAGTGAAACTGACCACTTTGGTTTCCCCTTTTTAAGTTAAGTGAATTGTCTCCCTCAGCAGAGAATGCATTTATTCCAATGTTAATTTGAACATTTAAAAGTTACTGATATTTTAGTAAAGTATATCCAAAAGATCAACAATGACCAATGTTGAACAATATTTTAAAAACCCACAAAATGTGCCAGGCTCTTGAAGGATGTTCAGGTTGAGGGTGATGGTATTAAGCATCACCTTAACTCTGAATTCTAGTAGCTCAAACACCTGGACCATTCACTCAAGCAACAGGCTCGACAAATTTATTATAGTGCACAGCTTAGTAAGGGCTCAGTAAATATTTACTATATTTTAAAAATCAACCCAATGTCTGGATGGGTTTGTTCACAGTAGTTCATCTAGTAGCCCAAGGGAGAGTCAGCCTAAATCTCTTGGTACTTCAATGGCACTGAAAGCCAACCCTTGCTTTCAAAGCCCACAGCTTTGAGGAGATGTCATAGATACTTTCCAGTGTGATAAAATGGAGCTAGTTTTCCCGTTTAATGTGTAATTAGATGCAAGAGTATACTCACATCAATGTGATTTGACTCAAATCCTGAAAACTGGCCCATTTCAGTCTCAGGATTGATAATGATTTCAGTCTGTTCATTGGTCATTGCCCCTCTTATTTTTGGTTCTCTGGCCTCGGCTGAAGAATGCACCATGATTTCCATTAGGTTCTGTCCTGGAGGAATATTGTCTGTCTGTGATTGGGAATGAGTTTGGGAATGGGTGACTGACGAGGGGAGGAGTTATGTGGTCAGAACACTGATGAACCTGAACGGTCTCCAGCCGCAGCACAAGGTCACTCATGAAGTGGAGGAAGTGGATCTTTGCTCCCTCCAGCCTCCCATTTCCTTGTCTTAAATCCTTGTGGAGTTCTCCCACTTAGAACCCTATTCCTTACTGTGAAAAACCTAATTTACATATTTTTTCTGCTCAATCACTAAATGGATTTAATTCTCAGTGTTTTTCAAATTGTGACTCTTGACCCATTAGTGGTTGTTAAATTAAATTAATGAGTCAAACCAGTGGTAAAAAATGAAATTGCATGACAGAGTAGAAAGTATCAGAGCACATCTTAGACAGTAGGGAAAGTATTGCTTTTGCAAAACTTTAGTTTCAGTTATGTGTATATGGGAGTGTATTGGATCATGCTATCAAATGTGTTCTTTACATGGGTTTCAATGAAAACAATTTGAAAAGCACTGACCTCAGGTAAGTTGTTTGAGATGAATTTTTAGGTATATGACAGGCATTGGGAGAGAGATTTAGGGGCATGAGACCTTCCCGGCATACCTTCCACCACCCTGTGTGGGCAGCCAGCTTCTCACTTTGTCTGCTGATTAAGGTCATACCAATTTGATTGTTGCATCTTTATCCTTGTTTGGTGGAGGACCATCATGAAATCAAAATATTCTTTAGTGAATCTTACTTTCCAGCTTATAAGGTTCTTTTATACACATTATCCCACTTGATTATGGATTCTAGACACCAGATGCTAAATTCATCCCAGAGGGGAGGCCGGGTCCAACTCCCTGCCCCTAAGAATACCTCCAGTATGGTCTTATCTAGCCTGTTTTTATGAGTCAGTGTTAATATGGCCACTGCCTATAAGGGGATGCATGTGTTTGAAAGTATTTCCTATGCAAATTAACTTAACTTTTAAAGTTATGTTGCGATTACTTGCCTAAGGAAGATGTGAGTGACCGTATGGTATCTACAGTGGCCAAAGGTTGATATTAGAGCGGGTGAAACAAGCAAATGGCAATGGCTCTCAAGCATTATGGTAACAAGTAGAAGAAGATGCCTCCTCACTGCTCCACGGAGGGAGGGAAAGCCAGCATCTTACTGCTTCCTGGCACACGGAATACTCCACTGAGAGTCCCAGGCAGACTCAGGCAACCAGCTGCTTTGGAAAAGGGCCATTTTTAAAAATCTTACTCCACTACCATTCTGTGGGCCCACCTATTGCCATTCGAGGATCTGCTGTTGCTCATTTAATTCTATTCACTTCAATTCAATTGATATTTATTAAAAGCCTACTAGAACTATTCCCCTGAGAATCTATAGAGACAGGGTAGAACTCTTGGATGAAAAGATGAGGGCTTACCTCTGGGCATTTGGTTGGTGGAACCTACTTATTTTGGGGCCTCTTCTATTAAGTAACATCAGCTGATGCCAAGGAGAGTGGAAGTCATATTGGCTTTGTTGTCTCCCATTGAAAGTTCCTCACATTCAACAACAACAAAAAGGCCTTGGAGAACTCTTAAACCCAGAAGGAGTTAAGCTGTGTGTCTGCACAGTGTGGCTTTGTTCTGGCAAGGTCCCATCAGTTTAGGTCATTTCTGATGACTTCACTCTCCTGGTGACATCAGCCTCTAATCTCCTGAAGGTGAATTCATGTGCAATTGCTTCAAAATACTCACTCCCTGAGTTCCAAGCCATTCCCGTTGATATATAGACAGAGCTCGTCTTTCCCAGGCCACAGTCTGGTTTGTGCACTGCATTTGTGCTTACCGTATCATATTACCATGTGGACATTATGTCACTAACTGGCACGGCCGGCTCGAAAATGAAATGTGCTTGCTGCAAGCAAAAAACCAAAAGCTAACATCAACTCTCCCCACCCCCTACCCCAGGTACAAAGTAAAAGGATTAGGGGGGTGGCTCGACTGTTTTTGGTTTAATGTGTTTCTAACCGTTCTCTCCCTCCTCTCCCTTTCTGAGGCCTGAATGTCGATAGTATCTTTATCATCATTTTCAGTCCATTATATCCACTAATTCTTGAAAATGTTTGGTTATTGATGGCACAAATTAAATCTAAGACCTTGGAATAATTTAGTTTAGCCTTGTTCTAAAATATCAGGTCCATGAACTAAAGTAACCTGTTTACCTTCTCAGACTATTTCCTTTCCTAAGCCTTTCAAATGTCATAAAAGAATAAGTAGTGGACATGAAAGCAGCCCGGGCTCATTGGGTGGGTTCCAGGAGTCAGCTTTGACAAAGACGCATTGCCATGTGCTTGCCTGGAGGTCTCCAGAAATTGTGGGATAGGAACTGGAAGGGTCCCCAGAGTTTGTCCAGTCTCAGGCCAATGTAAGTACATGTTATACCCCTTACTGTATCCACAAACCGTGGTGACACCCAGTTATGTCACCGGGGATTCAGAATGCCACAGTGCCTCCTTGACCCTGGTTGTCCTTCTGAAGCCCCACTCCTGGGGGTGGGGTGTCCTGTGTCCTCAGCTGGGACCAGGGCCAAGATGGGGCAGAGCAGGGCAGCCTGTCTGCAGAGCAGAGTCCTCACTCCACTTCCAGGATCCTGCGCACCGCACCCATTTCTGCTGATTAATGGCTCTTGGCAGCCGACAGTAGCTTCTGGAGAACTGGCCGGGTATACACTAAGGTTTAAAATCATGTCAGGAAAATTTCATACTAACACAGGATTGTTAAGAGGAGAAACTAGTGTTTAAAGAAGCCAATAAAATACTACTCTCACTGTTTATCTTCATTTCATATTGAGGGAAAGAAAGAAATGAATAGAGCCATTCACCTTACAAGTGGACCAGCCCTGTTATCAAATAGCCATGACCACGTAGACTTAGTTGTGGGGTCAGCCCGCAGACTACGGGGGGCACTCAAAAGATACTCTTTTCTCTGCCTCTTTGCAAAATAAATGTTGAGGCTTTCATTTCTTTGAGGAAGGAAATAGAGTCTCTGGATGACTTGCAAATATATTTTTAAATGCAGAGATGGTTGGGCTTTCTGGGTTTCAGATCTGTTTTGGCTGGGGTGGGGGTCGGGGGTTGCCTACATCAGAGGAAACGGGTGGAATCTTAGTCCAGGGTGCTGCCACTATTACCATTTGCATCTGCTCAGGACATACAAAGATATCAGACTTCTAAAAAAAGTCTTCTGTGAAGCAAACCAATTTGCTTTCTCCTCCTGCTGCACATCCAAGGAGGTAGAAATATTAGAGAAGCCTCTTTACAAACACTTCCTCAATGCCATTCTCTTTCTTGGTTCATGTAGAGAAAAATATAGAAGAAAGAATAAAGAAAAAAAAAACCCTGAAAACCTAAAGTAGACGAAATTTAAAAAATATTCTTTTTTTGTGCCCAAATCTTACATCTTCTCTTCTAACAGCATGGCTATTGTGCATGCCCATGCTCACTCCCCTTCCCCAGTGAAAAAACAGCACTTCCTCACTCCTGAGGGATTAGAATTTCCCACTTCCCTGCCTCCTACAACGTTGAGAACCACAAAGGCAGAGCCTTCTATTTGGCTGGGAAGACTGAAAGAACTCCACCTTCCTAGCAGAGACATGCCTCAGGTGGACAGTGGGCTGCAGTGGTATGTGGCGATGGAAGCAATGATCGATGTCTGCCTTTTGGGGAGACCAGATGAGCCCTGTGTCTTTCCCACATGCCCTATTGGGGTGATCCCTGGAGAGGGAATGCTTCTTTTCCATTTCTGGAGGTGGAGTGCTATTTGCTGTTGCAGTTGGAGGGGAGAGGCTGGCAGTGTCTGCAGCAAGCTAGGTAGTTTGGGCATAACATCATTACTTTGATGATGGCAGAAATCACTTTGTTTACATTGATTCCTGTTTTCTGCACACTAGTGGGTTCTTTGATTAGCATGCCTTGCTTTCAGTTTGCTGAGTACTTTTCCTCAAGGTGGGATGGCTAAACCACAAACAAGGCACACTCTCCCCAGCCCCCTACCTCCAATTTAGGATCAGAGGTTGACATCATAGTATCCATTGTCTCACCAGCTCTCTCCACCTGCCAGCTCAGCCCCAAGGGCAGCACAGCCTTGAAAGCATCATACAGGAAAAGCATCCCACGCCCTCCCTCCTTTCAGGTGTCTCTTGCTTAGATTAGGCTCATGCCAAGTTCAGAACCAGCATCATCATCACACCTGACACAGCCTTGGGAAGTGGCTAAAGGTGTAGGGAGAGGGAGGCTTCCCCCCAAAGGCTGATGTGCATGTGTACACCCACCAAAGGATGTGATGGGAGCGCTCCCATCTACTGCTGTATGACCCTGAGCAGGGAGACCCTAACCCCACACAAGATGTTTATCGTTTGTCCTGAGATACCAGCTCTGAAGGGAAAGAGTTCCTGCTGGGGCCATCAGCCCCTGTAGCCACTGGGATGATAAACACTGATGTCGTGGGTGCTCAATTAATGAACAAAACAACCAGTATGTCCAACAAGTGTTTTTAATTCAATTTTCTCCAAAATGGGGGAATCTTAATATAGCATCATGTGGTCTGCTGTTTAATCTCTCTGTTAAGCAATTCAAGGAGTTACCTTTCCTAGAGCTGATTATTTTTTCCTATAATACCCTCTTCCAGCTGCTTCTTGACAAATAAACAGTAGCACTTGCTCATTTACTCCACATATTTTTTAATATTAAGTTTACTTGTTTGTTTATTCTCTCTCTCTCTCTCTTTCTCGCCCCACTCACCCAGGCCCCACCACCTCACACAGCACTGGGCTCCATGAGGGCAGCTGATCATGCCTGACTTGTTCACCATTGAAACCTCTCCTCCTTGCCTAATGCCCGGAGCACAGAAGATGCTTAATATTTGTGCTTTTAATGAATGAATTGCTAGGAACCAATGATGACTAGTGAAAACACAGGGGTCCCTGTCCTGGCTTAATTTATTGCACTGGATCCTGACAGCCATCAGCACATGTGAAAAAACAATTTAAGTTCAATTCTCTGGTGAATGTAGTTTTGGCAATGGGTGATTGGTGTTTGGCCAGTAGTCTCTCCTTGAAGGCATTACTCACACATAAGGCAGAGAAGCCTGGCCAGAAAGGTCTTTTCTTTCTTTCCTTTTTTTTAAAATTTAGTATTGTAAAAAATTTTTTTATTGTGGTGAAATACACATGACATAAGATTTACAACCTTAACCCTTTTTAAGTGTATGGTTCAGTGACGTTAAATACAGTCACATCATTGTGCAACTATCACTAGCATTCATCTCCAGAACTCTTTCATATTCCTGAACAAAAACTCCGTACCTGTTAAACAATAACTCCCCACACCCCCAGCCCCTGGCAACCACCATTCTACTTTCTGTCTCCATGAATTTGACTGCTCTAAGCACCTCACATGAGTGGAATCACACAGTATTTATCCCTTTATCACTGGCTTATTTCACTTACCATACTGTTCTCAAGTTTCATCCATGTTGCAGCATGTGTCAGAATTTCCTTCTTTTATAAGGCAGAATAATATTCCATTATATACATACCATATTTTGCTTATCTGTTCATCTGTTGATGGACACTTTGGTTGCTTCCATTTTTTGGCTATTGTGAAGAGTGCTGCTATGAACATGGGTGGACACATACCTCTTCAAGACCCTGCTTTCAAATCTTTTGAGCATATACCCAGAAGTGGAGTTGCTGGATCATATGGTAATTCTATTTTTAATTTTTTAAGGAACCTCTATACTGTTACACATGTGACTGCCCACCAACAATGCACAAGGATTCCAATTTCTCCACCAACATTTTTTATTTTCTGTTTTATTTTTATTTTTTATTTTTTAAACAGAGTTTCTCTCAGTCACCCTGGCAGAGTACAGTGGTGTCATCATAGCTCACTGCAACCTTAGACTCCTGGGCTCAAGCAACTCTCCTGCCTCAGCCTCCTGAGGAGCTGGGACTACAGGGGTACCACCACACCTGGCTAATTTTTTCTATTTTTTGTAGAGATGGGGTATCCCTCTTGCTCAGGCTGGTGTTGAACTCCTGGCCTCCAGTGATCCTTCTGCCTCAGCCTCCCGGAGTGCTAGGATTACAGGTGTGAGCCACCTTGCCTGGCATGTTTTTTTTTTTTTTTTTTTTTTTTTATAGTAGCCTTCATAATGGGTATGAGGTGGTATCTAATATCATTGTAGTTTTTGTTTTCTTTTGGGTTTTTTTGTTTTATTTTAAATGGGGGTCTCACTGTATTGCCTAGTCTGATCTCAAACTCCTCCTCCTGTGTCAGCCTCCCCAGTAGCTGGGACTATGGGTATGCATAGAGCTCACATCACTGTGTCCAGCTTCATTGTAGTTTTGATTTGTATTTCCCTAATGATTAGTGATGTTGAACATCCTTTCATGTGCCTACTGGCCATTTATATATCTTCTTTGGAAAAATGTCTATTCAGGTCCTTTGCTCATTTTTAAATCTGGTTTTTTGTTGTTGAGTTTTAGGAGTTTTCTATATATTTGGAGTATTAATCCCTTATCAGATATATTATTTACAAATATTTTTTCCTATTCTGAAGGTTGCCTTTTACTTTGCTAATGGTATCTTTTGATGCACAAAATTTTCATGAAGTTCAATTTGTCAGTTTTTTCTTTTGTTGACTGTGCTTTTGTTGTCATATCCATGAAATCATTGCCAAATCCAATGTCCTGGATATTTTGCCATGTTTTCTTCTAAGAGGTCTATAGTTTCAGGTCTTACATTTAGGTCATGGATTCATTTTCAGTTAACATTTGTATACGGTGTTAGATAAGGGTCCAACTTATTCTTTTGTATGTGGATGTCCACTTTCCCCAGAACTGTTTGTTGAAAAGACAATCTTTTCCCCATTGAATGGCCTTGGCACCATTGTTAAAAATCATTTGACCATATATTCAAGAGTGTATTTCTGGAGTCTCTATTCTATCTCATTCATATATATATCTGTTTTTATGCCAGCACCACACTGTTTTGATTACTGTAGCTTTGTAGTAAGTTTTGAAATCAGGAAGTGTGAATTTTTCAGCTTTGTTCTTTTTTACAATTATTTTGGCTACTTAGCGTCCTTTGAGATTTCATATGAATTTTAGGATGATTTCTCTATTTCTACTAAGATTTAGTTTTGCTTATTTTTTGAAATTATCATTATATTAATGGAATCATGCACTGTGTACATTTTTTGTGTCTGCATTTTGTGGCTCACCATTATTTTTTGAGAGTCATTCATGTTGTGTGTAGCTATAGCTTATTTTTTATTGCTGCATAGTAAGTTCTTCATCATATAAATATACCACAATTTATTTATCTGTTCTACTGTTGGACTTTTCCTGTTTTAGACTATACAAATAATATTTCTATAACATTCTTATAGGTATCTCTTGGTGGGCATATCAATGAATTTCTGTTAGATGTATATTTAGGAAAGTAATTCTTAGGCCATAGGACATGAGTATCTTCAATTTTAATAGATAATGCCAGTCTGTTTTCTGAAATATTTGTACTAATATTTTCTCCCACCAGCCATATAGAAAGTGCCCATTTTCTCACATCTTTACCAATATTGATATTGTCAATATTTTCAAGTTTGATCTTTCTGGTGGATATTTTACTGTGTTTTTAATTTGCATGACCTGATTACCTATGCAGGGGAATATCTTTCCCACCTAAGTCAGTCATGTGGATAATAACTTTGGGAGGTGCATTTTCAAGTTTCTTTCTCATTTTTTTCTATTGGGTTGTCTTTTTCTTCTTGATTTATTGGAGCTGTTTATTATCCTAGATATGAGCTCTTTGTTAGGGATATATACAAATATCTTCTACTTTGCTACTTCTTCATGATATGTTTTAACGAACAAAGTTATTAATTTTAATGGAATCAATTTGATTTATGTTTTCCTTTACAGTTAATGATTTTTGCATTCTGTTTAAAAAGTCTATCTCTACCCAGAGATTATGAGTGTATTTCTCAATATTATTTTCTAACAGGTTATTGTTTTGTCTTTTATGTTGATTTATCATCCACCTAGAAATGATTTTTATGTATGGTGTGAGAAACAGAGTTGAATTTTAACTTTTTTTCCATATGGACATTCTATCACATCAACTTTGCCATAAATCTATCTATCCTTCTGGGATTTCTATTTATTTCACTAGTCTATTTGTCTATTCTTGGGCTGATATTACACTATCTTATTTAGTGAAACTTTTTTAGTTTGTCTGGATATTCAGTAGATGGAGTCTTCCAAACTTTTTATTTTTTAAAAATATTTTTACTATTTGCGGTCTTTTGGATATATATATAAATATTAGAATCAGATTATCTCTCCCTTTTCTCCAAGGTTGAGATATTGGAGGTGATTTCATAGAATCTATAGATCAGTTTACATGGAATTATATCTTTACTATATTAAGTAAAATCTGGTAAAAAGTCTTCAAGTCTAGTAACAAGTTGCCTCTATTTTTTTTAGATTTTTAAAAAATGTTTGCATTTTCTAGGTTAATTTTTATATATGCTGCAAGTTATGTGTAGAAGTTCCAATTTTGCATGTAGATATCCAATTGTTCCTGCCCCATTTGTTAAAAAGATTATTGTTTCTCCATTGAATTGACCTTGCACCTTTGTTGAAAACCAGTTGTCCACATATGTTTGTGTCTAATTCTGTACTTTCTGTACTATTCCAATGATCTATTTGTTTATCTTTATGCCTTTACCACCCTGTACTGGTTACTGTAATTTTAAGCCTTGAAATCATGCATAGTAAATTTTCCAACTTTGTTCTTTTTTTATAGCTGTTGACTATGTCAGATCCTTTGCATTTCCATGTAAATTTCATCAATTTCTACAAAAAAGCCTGTGGACATTTTGATTTGGGATTATGTATTGCATCTGTACATCAATTTAGCAAAAACTGACACCTTAAAAATATTGGGTACTCTAATACATGAGCAAGGTTTATTTGCCCATTTACTAAGATTATCTTAAATTTTTTCAGCAATGATTTGTTATTTTCAGTGTACAGGTCTTTTATATGTTAGGTTTATTCCTACGAATTCTATATCCTTTGACATTATTGTAAATGCTATCATTTTTAAAATTTCATGCCTGATTGTTCATTGCTTATATATCAAAATACAATTAAGTTTTGTATACTGGTATCATTATACCACGACCTTACTGTATTAGTTAGGACACATCAGTTCTAGTAGCTTCTTTGTACGTTCCATCAGATTTTCCACAGAGATGATCTTGTCATCTTCTTTTTACTTCTCCCTTTCAATCTTTATGCCTTTAATTTGTATTTCATTACCTTTCTGTACTGGTTGGAACCTTCAGTATAATGTTGAATAAAAGTAGTGAGAATAGACATCATTGTCTTGTTCCTGAGCTTCGGGGGAGGGAATTGAGTCTCTTACCATTAAGTGTGATGTCATGTGTAGGTTTTTTGTAGATGCCCTTTGTTCATTTGAGGAACTTCCCTTCTGTTTCTAGTTTGCTAAGAGTTTTTATTAGAATGGAGGTTGAATTTTGTCAAGTGCTTTTTATATATGTATTGAAATGATATGTGGGTTTTCTTTTTTAGTTTGTTAATATGGTGAATTACATTGGTTGACTTTGAAATGTTAAATCAGCCTTGCATTCCTGGGACAAACCCCACTTGGTCATAAGGTGTTATACTTTTTATATATTGTTGAATCTGATTTGTTAAAATTATGTTTAAAATTTTTGCATCTATTTTATGAGGAATATTGGGCAGGAGTTTTCTTTTCTTGCGGTGTTTTTGCTTGGTATTTTTAGTGAAATGCTGGCCTTGCAGAATCAGTTGGGAAATGTCCCCTCTTCTTTAATTTCTGGAAGAGTTTGTATAAAAATGGTATTATTTTTTCCTTAAGTATTTAGTTGAATTTACCAGTGAAGCCATCTGGGCTTGGAGTTTTCTTTGTAGAAAGAGTTTCAATTATAAATTTAATTTCTTTAGAAAATATAGGACTATTAACCTATTTATTTTTGTGTGAGTTTTGATAATTTGTGTCTTTTAAAGAATTTTTCCATTTCATGTAAGTTGTTAAATTTACTGTCATGAGGTTTTTACAATATTCCTTTCTTTTCCTTTTAATATCTGTATAATCTGTAATGATATTACCTTATTGACAATTTGTGTCTTTTCTCATTATTTCCTCATTAGTCTGAGTAGAAGTTTATCAATTTTATTGAACTTCTCAAAGAGTCATCTTTTGGTTTCATTATTTTTTTCTATTTATTTATTTTTACTGTTTCGTTGATTTCTGGTCTGATATTTTTCACTTGCTTACTTTGGTAGTTTCTTAAGTTGGAAGCTTATGTTATTCATTTGATTGCGTCTTTTCTTATGTAGGTATTAGGGGTATGGATTTCCCTTGAAAATACTGGTTTAGTAGCATACCACACATCAATTCAGTTGATTGTGTTTTTCAAATCTTCTAAATTATTACCGATTTTCTCTGTACTTAACCAATTATTGAGAGAGAGATACTGAAATCTCTGACTATAATTATGGATTTTTCTTTCTCCCCCTTTCAATTTTTTCTTTATGCATTTTAAGCTCTGTTACTGAGTGTATAAATGTGTAAGATTGCTGTGTATTCCTGATAAATTGTCTTCTTTATCATATTTATCCCCAGAAATATTCTTTTGTCTAAAATTTACTTTGTCAGATAATAACATAGCCACTCCTGGTTTTTCAAATTTTGTGTTAGCTTCTTAAATATTTTTTTTAGCCTTTTACTTTCAATTTATTTGTGACTTTATGTATAACATGTGTTTCTTGTTAGCAGCATATAGTTGGATCTTACTTTTTTTTACTTTTTAACAAAGCCTGAAAATCTGTGGCTTTTAATTAGAATGTTTAGACCATTTATATTGTGACTATTGTTATGGTGTGGTTTGAATCTATCACTTTGTTATTTCTCTTCTATTTGTTTCATCTCTTTGTTCTCTCCCCCCCACCCCTTTTTTTTTGTTTGTTTTTTTTTTTGAGATGAAGTCTAGCTGTTGCCCATGCTGGAGTGCAGTGGCAAAATCATAGCTCACTGTAACCTCAAACTCCTGGGCTTAAGTGATTCTCCTGCCTCAGCCTCTTGAGTAGCTGAGACTATAGGTACATGCCACCATGCCTGGCTAATTTTTAATTTTTTTGTAGAGGTGGAGTCTTGCTATATTGCCCAAGCTTGTCTTAAATTCCTAGGCTCAAGGGATCCTCCTGCCTTAGCCTCCCTAAGTGCTGGCATTACAAGCCTGAGCTACTGTGCCTGGCCTGCTTTTTTAATGAGTATTTTGTACGCTTCCATTTTATTTTTTTGTGTTATAGTATTAGCTACAACTCTTAGTATTGTTATTTTCATGGTTTCTTTAGGCTTTTGGCATACATACTTAACTTATCACTGCTTTTGAGTGGTATTATACCACTTCACATATTTTTCTTCCATTTCTCCATTCCTGGCCTTCATGCTATTGTTAGCACACATTTTGCTTAATCATATATGATAAACACACAATATCTTATATTTGTTTAAGCCATGAATTATGCTTTACGGAGATTTAAATACTGTAAGAAACATCTTGTATTTAACATATAGTTACCATTTGTGATGCTTTTCATTCCTTTGTATAGATTCATATTTCCCTCTGCCTCAAAAACTTCCTTTACCATTTCTGTAGTGAGAGTTTGTTGGTGATGAAATCATTCAGCCTTATGTGTCTGAAAATATCTTTATTCTACCTTTGTTTTTGAAAGATATTTTCATTGGGTATAGAATTCTAGGTTGACAGTGTTTTATTTTATCGATTTTTAAAGACAATAATCCACTGTCTTCTTGTTTGCATTGTTTCTAGTGAAAAATTTTGTGTCAATCTTATCTTTGTTCCTCTGTACATAACGTGTCTTTTTCCATGGTTGCTTTTAAAAAAATCTTTTTAAACCTGTTACTTGTTTGGAGTGATTTGATTATTGAGTTTTGCTGTAGTTTTCTTTTTTTATTATCCTTGGAATTTGTTGAGGTTGTTGGATATGTGGATTTATGGTTTTTATCAAACTTAGAAAACTTGACCATTATTTCTTTGGCGTTATTTCAGCACAACTTTTCCTGCCCCTGCCTCATCCTTCTGTCTTTCTTTTGAGACTGTAATTATCTGCATATTAAACTGCTTGAAGTTGTTCCATGGCTCATTAACACTCTATTAATTGTTTTTTTAATTTTCTTTCTTTCTGGGTTTTATTTCAGTGATATTCTCTTCTTTGATGTCTTATCTGCTGTTAATCCTTTCTAGTGTAGTTTTCATCTCTAGGAGTGTGTTAAGGCCTTTAAATATCTCTTTCTTGCCTCTATTAAGCTTTGCAAATATATGGAATACAGTTTTAATATCTTTTTATATTCCTTTATCTGTTAAATTTAACAGCTGTGTCAGTTTTGGCTTGATTTTGATTGATTTTTCTCCTAAATATTTTCCCATTTCTTTACATGTCCCCAATTTTTAATTGAATAGCAGACATTGCGATGGTTACTTTTTTATTCCTATAAATTTCTTGAGCTTTGTTTTGAGATGTAGTTAAGTTACTTAAAACTGTTTTATCTTTTAAGACTTACTTTTAAAATTTGGTAGGCAGAACTGGAATATCATTTGGGTCAGGGCTAATTATTTCCCACTACTGAGGTAAGAACTTTCTGGATACTCTACTCAATTCCATATAAAATTATGAGGCTCTCTAATCTGTTTAGTGGGAATAGACACTTCTCCTGTTCTTGTGTGAGTTTCAGGTGCTGTTTTTTATAATTCTTTTAGATGGCTCTTCCCCGGTCTCTGCTAGTTTCCTTACCTGTCTGCACTGGTTAGTACTCTGTTGAATACTCCAACAGACCCTCTATGGATGTCCAATTCTCCTTCTCTCTGTCTTGCCAACTATAGTCACGTTGGTCTTTCCAAACCCTTAGCTCCATCTCTTCATCTTAGGGAATCTGCTGGGCTGCATCAGAGTTTCTCCTTCCTGTGGCATGGCTTGGCAACTGTTTCATGACAGTAATCTGGGGTTATCGTAGGGCTCTTCTTATTTTTTTATTCTGTACTATATCTTCTCTTGGGTTCTGTTCTGATATTATTCATATCATGTTAACTTTCTTGTACCATCAAGCATATTTCTCATATTTTATCCAGTTCTTGTTTTCTTTTATAGAAGGTTTGGGAGTAATTACCTAGTCTGTAATTATTGGAATAAGAAGCCCCAAACCTTTTCATTTCAACTATTTTTTTTTCAGAGAAGTGAGCAATTGTTTCAGGTCTGGTGGGGTCCTCAGGTAGAATCTAAGTGAGATTCAGAACTAGCCATCTGGCATGTCTAAAAGTTCCGGTGGAAGAGTCTGCTGATGAGGACTGAGGAGCTGCATGAGTGAGAGGGTGCTTGTCCTTGGGGCCAGACATGATGAGCTTGATGGAGAACTGAATCATGGTTGTTAGAGAGGAGGAGAAAGAATGAGAATGATGCCAGGGACTCATATTTCTTCCCTGTTAAGCTCCCGTTAGATTTGCAGAGTGACATCAAGAGAGAGTTCACTGTTTGTTAAAACTGAAAGGACACTTTTACTAAAAATTCTGCAAAATATAGAGGCACGGCCCCTCCATCAGCAGGTGGGAGCAAGAGGCAGTGAAATTTGAGTTATTACTGTTAATGTGACTGTTTAAGCACACCCAGGCTGGTGAGGCCTGGGGAAAATCAGGTTACACAGGGGCCAAGTTAGCCCGCATCCAGCTCAATCTTCACAGAGCTTCATTATTACAAGGGATCCGTGGTACAAACCCACTGCCCGTCAGAAACTGGCCTGAGGCCAGAAACTCATTTACCTTGACCCCAGAATGTCCATCAGATGATGAAGTTCTTGCCAGGGACTGATATTTTTCTGAGCTGGTATTCAGAGAGATTGACTTAAGGGTCCTTAAAATTTTGCAATGAGTCACACATAGGGTCAGGTTTGCTGAAACTGAATGTGTTAGAACTGCCTGGGGGCAATTTGTCAGTAACCTGTAGGCATTTGAGAAGCTATAAAAAGGATTAATATAATGCATAAAATGAAAGACAAGTAGTGGGGGTAGGGAGTGGGAAAACTATTCCCAGTGAACATAGCTCTAGTTCAGAAGATGAAATCTATATTTCACTCAGCAGAGAGTACAAATCTGTATTGCATTAACTCGGCAATTCTAACCAAAACAAAGACAGGATGGCAAATATTTAAACAGTGATTAAAACATTGCCCAGGCAATAGGAAATTTCTGTCCTTGCCAACTGTTTGCTTGGACGAAATAAAATAAATGAGGGGCACACAAACCATATCTTCCTGGTTGTTCTCAGGGACCCTTCTCTGGCAGAGGGGCAGCTCCCTCAGTTGTGAACTTGAGTTCTGTGGGTCCCACTGGAAATAACCTAATGAGAAAGGACTCTGAAACTGTTACTGGCAAAAAGAGTATGGAATATATACTTTTCTTTTAACATGTTTTACATATATAAATGGCAGGGTGCAATCAGAGCAGATTTCCCTACCCAAAGGTTGAATGCTTAATTCAAAACAAACCCTTATTTAATTTGGTCATGTACCTCTCCCCTCTGCCCTAATTTGGCTGTCTTCCAACTGTTAGTCTAATTGCTGGGGTGGCAGCCTGAGATTCTGCAGCCCTCTAGGGCAATTTGAAGGACATATTGTCATTACTAATTATAATGATGCTATGATTAAATGTATCACTGTCCGTTGAAAGACTTAAAATGATATGACAGCACAAAAGCACCTGAGTATGCCCCATAAACCTCTATCTACTCGGTATGAAGTTATATGTTGCCATTGTATCGTAAGTGACACTGAACTGTTATCATTCCAGCTTTCAGTCGGAATAACCACAACTTTGATTGGACCCCGCTCAGCCTTTTCTCCAGTCATCTTGATAGTAAAACTGTTTGGTGTGTTGGTGCAAGGTAATAATAGTGTTACTATGTTCTTTTGCAGACAGGCTGGGTGACTTAAGTCATATCAGTAAATGGCATTTAGTGTCACATTCATAGCACTGCGCTAAATACTGCAGGTGAGAGAAGAGGTAATGTTAGAGGTTGAATTGCATCCTCCCCAAAAGGGATATGCCGAAGTCCTAAGCATCTCCCCAGTTTCTTAGAATGTAACCTTATTTGGAAATAGGGAGGAGTGTAGGCCCCAAACCAAAATGACTGGTGCCTTTATAGAAAGGGGAATCTTGGACACACGAAAAATGCCATGTGAACATGAAAGCAGAAGTAGGGTTATGCATTTACAATCCAGGGGACACCAAAGATTGCCAGCAAATTCCCAGAAGCTAAGAGAGAGAGAGGCATGGAACAGAGTCTTCCTCACGGTAGGGTATGTTTGTGTCTTAGTCTTGGGCTGCTATAACCAAATGCCATAAACTTGGTGGCTTATAAACAATAGAAATTTATTTCTTACAGTTCTGGAGGGTGGGAAGTCCAAGATCAAGGTGCCAGCAGATTTGGTGTCTGGTGAGAGCCCATTTCCTTGTTCACTGATGGTGCATTATTGCTGTGCCCTCACATGGCAGAAGTGGTGAGCTATTGTATGGGGCCTCTGTCATAAGGGCACTAATCCCATTGAAGAGGGCTCCTCCTCATGACCTCCCCAAAGTTCCCACCTTCCAGTACCATCACCTTGGAGGTTAGGATTTCAACATAAAAACTTTGGGGAATACAAACATTTAGACCCATAGCAGCCCTTAATCCAGTATGACTAGTATCTCTATGAAAAGGTGGTCACATGAAAATAGAGACACACAAGGAGAGTGTCATGTGACAACGAAGGTAGAGATTGGCGTTAAGGCAGTTACAAGCCAAAGAATGCCAAAGATCGCCAGCACGGCACCCCTAGCTAGGAGAGGTGCAAGGAAGGGTACTCACCTATGGGCACAGACAGCTGTGCCCTGCTGACAATTCGGTTTTGCACTTCTAGTTTCCAGAACTCCGAAAGAATAAATGTCTGTTTTAAGCCAATCAATGAGTGGCAGTTTGTTATTAAAGCCCTAGGAAACTAATACAGTCAGGAATGCCTCTTGTTTAAGCAACATGGGATCTAGCGATGGGTATGTCACACACAGTGTGTAGGGAGGATGGAATGTGGGATGCAGGGGAGGACCAGTGGAGACAACGTTGCTAGAGGAGGTAGATTTTAAGCTGGTTTCAAAGTGTCCCGATGGGAGTCCTCAAAGACATTTGAAAGTGGATTTGTCCCCCTCTGTGAAGTCTAGACGCAAGAGAGGGGGATCTTTAATCTGGCCTGTGTGGCCAAATCTTTCTCCTCCCACCACATGGAATATACTCATTCAAATAATATGAACTAGCCCAGCTTAATAGATACCCTCTTTATTACTAGTGGGTTAACACAAGTATAGGCTAGGTTAGCTACGTAGATAAAAAGGAATTTGTAATGTGGAGTGTTAAATCCAAGGGTCCAGTGGCTATTTATTCCACATTCACTATAACTTTCCTAACCCAAGTAGCTGTTCTAAAACTCAAATGACTAGAACCCTGATAAAACTTTCTTTAAAGAACATGAACAGAAACTCAGGTTCTCTGACTTTGCAGATTTGAATCTAGCACCCAGCAGCTAGTCTAGCAGCCCAGTGCAGCCCCCATGGTGTGAACATGCAGTGCTTGGTCCCATGGCTGTGGTGGGTGCTCTCCAGGAAGCTCTGGGATTTCCAGCTGGCTTCCAGCCATTCCAGAGCCATATCAATTCTGTAAAATGAGCATGTCACCGTGTCACTCCTTGTGTACAACCTTTTGGTGGCTCTGACTTCTATAGCATCAAATCTAAACATGATGCTTTAACAAGCGTCTGTGTTCCCTCTCCCTCTGGGCTCCTTCCCTACTGCACTCTCCTTTTAGTTTTCTGTCTAGTGACACAAAATTACTTGTTGTTTCCGTCATACATCCTTATATGTCTTGTTCTGTGACTTTAACTTAGTATCACTTAAATTTACAATGCCCTTTCCTTCTTTTTCTACTGGGAAAACTCTAATTAATCTTCCAAACATGGTAAGGGGCACTTACTTGACCAAAGCCTCCAGATAGACTTAATAACTTTTCTCTTTGTATTATTTTTTACATACTTCTTTATTGTGCATCTCACACTACATTTAATGATTTGTTTATAAATCATCATCTCCTGATTAAATTGTGAGCTCCTTGAGAGAAGGAACAATGTTTTATTTCTATCAGATGCCCATTAGTAAGCACAGTGCGTATGCCAGGTGATTAGTAACTGTTGAAATGAATTTTTTACTCAACAAATCTTTCTTGAGGCTTTTTATGTGCCAGCATTGTTCTGGGCCTTGTAGACATAGCAGTAGTCAAGACAGATAGGGACCTTGCTTACGTGGAGCTTGTGTTCTGGTGGAGAAGATGGGTAAATAAAAAAATAGATATGGTATATTCTTTCAGGTAATGATATGTACTGTGAAGAAGAACAAAGCAATTTAAGAGGTTGTGGGTTGGGGGACATTCTCTTAGATTCACAAGTCAAGAGGTGGTCAAGTGAAATGGATATGGAGCAGGGACCCCTCTCAGGGGCCTGGCAGGGGCAGCATGGAAATGAAGGGGAATCTTGAATCCCTTCAGGAGAAGTTCTGGGCACCTGGCTAGCCTTGACAAGTGAATCGGAAACCTAATGAGATCAATGGCCCTCCAAGTGAGCCAGAGTCCTGAGGTGTTTTGGTTTCCTATGGAAACTAAAAAGATGGCATCTTCACATATGTTGTTTTTCAGAAACCCCCACGCAATGAAAAATGCATGTAAGGGGGAACTGAGGAATTGAATTCTGCCTGCCATTCTTTGTTTTAAATTTCTGTTTGAGGGGCCTGTCACATCCATCCCAACATTCTTTCTGTTAATCTAAGAATCTCTGAATCCACCTATAACCTGTAAGCCCCTGCTTTGAGATGTCCTGCCTTTTGGGGCCAGGCCAATGTATGACCTCCATGTATTGATTTACAATTTTGCCTGCCTGAAATGTACCCCTGCCTTTAAAAACCCTGGCTTGTAATTCACTGAGGAGCCTGGGTCTGAAGCATTAGCTGCTCTTTCTCCTTGCATGGTGCCCTGCAATAAAGCCTCTTTCTCCTGCTGAAACTTGGCTTCAGTGTCTGGCTCTACTGTGCCAGGTGAATAGACCCCAGTTTGGTTCTTTGGTTCAGTAAGAAAACTTACCAAAAAAGGCAGAGGCTTCTCTATAATCAACCTTGACTACTGATAGCCTTCTTATCCACGTGAGCTTAATGTATTGTTTGAGAGAGTCAGGGCCAGGAGCTTTATGTATATCATCTTATTGGACTTGTACAATGCCCCTCGAGACAGGTGTGATTACAGATGAATGACAACTTGAACTGTAGGGAGGCTAAATAAGGTGTCCATGTGTAGTGTCTGAGTGTGTGAGCCACAAGCCAAACCCAGGTGGTCCTGGGTCACCAGTTCTGCAGTTGAATTCAATAAATACTTATCAAGTGCTGACTTTGTGCCATGCCCTGTTCTACATGCTCGCATATGCCAGTGAACAGAATAGACAAAAATCCCTGCCCTTTCAGAAAATAACCAGTTTTGACAAGGATGTGGAGAAACTGGAACCCTTGTGCACTGTTGGTGGGAATGTAATATGGTGCAGCCACTGTGGAAAACAGTATGGCAGTTCCTCAAAAAATTAAAAATGCAATTATCAAATGATTCAGCAATTCCATTTCTAGGTATATGCAAAAGAATTTAAAGCAGAGCCTTAAAGAGATATTTTTACACCCATGTTCATAGCAGCATTAGTCAAAAAGTAGGAACAATGCAAGTATCCATCAGAAGGTGGATGGATAGATAAAATGTGGTATGCATGTATTTACCACATGTGAAATAGTATTCAGTCATAAAAAGGAAGGAAATTATGCCATATGCTATAACACAGATGAAACTTGAAGACATTATACTAAACGAAATAAAGCAGTCACAAAAGGACAACTTACTGTATGATTCCATTTATATGAGATACCTAGAGTATTCGAATTCATAGAGACAGAAAGTAGAATAGTGGTTGTCAGGGGCTGAGGGGAGGGTGAAAGGGGAGTTATTGTTTAATGGGTATAGAGTTTGAGTTTAGGAAGATGAAAAGAGTTCTGGAGACAGATAGTGGTGATGGTTACACAACAATGTGAATGTACTTAATGCCACTGAACTGTACACTTAAAAAGGGTTTAAAAAAAGTACATCTTATGTTATGTATATTTTACCATAATTAAGAACAACCCCTGCCCTTGTGGAGCTCCCGTTCTGATGAGGGAGACAGACAAGGAACGATAAACAGATTAAATATGTAAATTATAAACTGTTATTGGGAGATGAGTGGTGCAGAAACAAACAGAACAGGTAAAGAAGATTGGGAGGGGCTGGTGGTGGCGGGTGGGAGTGTGTATTTTTAGTTTTAAACTGGGTGGTTAGTTCCATGGTCTTTTTCAGCTGATGTCAAATATGTTGTGAATAAAGCATGTCAGCCATGAAACTGGGGTATCTTCCTTAGCATCCATGCTTTGCCTAGAAATCTCTGGCTTATTGGAATCTTGAGTGGGAATTTAAAGTCTCTCAGAAATGACTTTCAAGTATCAGTGTAGGAAGTCCTGAACAGTAGGCTGGGAGGAGGGAATGTCACCTGGCAGCATTGGGGGGGGGGGGGCTTCTTTTTAAGTATGCGAGGCAGAAGCCAGGAAGGGTGTACACATTAGGGACTTATGAGCAGGATGAGGGAGAGGTCAGAACAGAGGTGAAGCAACTTGCAGAGGTGCTCTAAGTCAAGGCAGGGGGTTCTAGTATTGATGGGCTAGACAATGGAGAGTAAGCATGGGGTTTTCATTTTTATTGTAAATTATTTAGTTACTCCATCCTGTGGCCCCCAACCTCCTGGTTGAGGCCCAGTACCTGTCCGTGGCCTATGAGGGACTGGGCCATGCATCATTGCCTGAGCTCTGCCTCTGTCCTCCACTCCCCACCCCATCCTGTCTGTGGAAAAATTTTCTCCATGAAGGAACCTGGCTGCACAGCAGGAGGTGAGGAGGTGAGCTGTGGGCCAGTGAGCAAAGCTTCATCTGTATTTACCCTCCCCATCACTCATATCACCGCCTGAGCTCTGCCTCCCCAGCCCCACACCCAACATCCATGGAAAATTGTTTTCCACGAAACCAGCCCCTGGTGCCAAAAAGGTTGGAGACTGCTGATTCCATCCTTTGATTCCTGCAGCCAACCTTGGAGGAGCCAGTTCTGCAGGTGCCTCTGGGCTAGTTCCTGGGGATTGGGATAGAAGAGTGGCTCCCTTAGGGAATGAATCATAATGTAGAAGGAAAGTCAAAACATGTGCACATGGGTAACATTTAAATAGCAAGACCGTGTAGTTTCTACCTGGATGAGTGATCCAGACAAAAGATGGTGATAGACAAATCTGACAGTCAAAATATCTAACAACTCATACTGCATAGGCATCATTCTGGATTTCAATGGATGCCCATCGCAGCAGAACACACCCCCAAACCAGGAATATCAGCTCTGGTTATGGCAGCTTTGGGGAGCACAGGTCCCTGGGACTGGGGCCACCGTGGGACAGTTGAGGGAGGAGATGGAACTCAGACTGAGGCTGAAGAGGTGGGGAAGGAAAGAGGGGTGGGCGAAATTAAAGTAGTTCATGATGTAAGTGGGATTCTTGGAAGATTATTCTGATAGCTGTGTGTGGCCTGGAATAGAGTGGGAGGAAGGAAGGAAGAAAATTGGTGAGAAGGCTGTTCTAGGAACTGAGGTGTGAGGTGAGAAGAGTGGAGGACTTGATACTGGAGAGAAAGGCTGACCCACAAGCCAGGAGAGCTGAGAGCAAGAGTAACTCCATGTCATTCCTCCAAGGGCCAAAGGATTTCTTTCTCACCACAAAGTGCTGGGATGTGACTATGAAGAACAGTAAAAGTATAATAAAGTGTGAACTTAAGCATCTGACACTCCTTCCTTTCCGTTCCCTGAAATTCCTCTCTTAAGACCCATCAAGGGAGTTGGAAAATAATACTGTGAAGACGTCTTGCAGAATAGAGCTGGATCCTTCACAGGAGTAGCCTTGCTAGTGGGAATTGCTCCAGAGTCTGAGGTATTCCAGAGCACAGAGGTGGGCAGATCAATCTCAGCCTCTGCCTTGGGTTTGGGAGAAAATTATAGATTCTCTGAAGCCCTTAGCCCCATTCCTGGGAAGTCCCACTTTAGGAGTTATGTCATGGGAAGATTCCTGACCTGCTGTCCCGGCAAAGCCCAAACTTACCTTCTTGTTAAAACAGGACCTTGGGCACTTTACTCTTCAGCTCTCCACCCACGCAAGTTTTGTGTACAGTTCAGGAGGCTCTGAGAATTGTAGGGCTTCTTTTCTGCAGTTTTAATTTGAATGCTAATGAAAAATTCTTCAGGCAAGTCATAATGTTTGTACAGATCTCTTAGAAAAGAGCAAGAGGAAGATAAATGACTGAATGCATTTCAGCTTCCACAAGAGCTACTTGGAGAGGATAAAGATGAAGGGTAAAAGGATGTGGGGTGGTGGCTAGCTGGGAGTAGTTCATTCTACAGGTAACGATGAGATAATTGGGTAGCCATTTGTGAGCACGCACACACACATAAAATTATACCCTTCACTTTGTGCATCAAATGCATCAAAGAATTACATATTTTCATTACTTTTTCATAATATGAAAATATGTAAATATTTCAATTATATTTTTAGTATACAACAACTGAAACCATAACAGTACTATAGGAAAACATGGTAGAGTTTTTTTTTTTAATAAATAGCAAGGTGTTTCTAAACCTGGCATAAAACTCTGAAACTGTTAAAAAGAAGATTAACAAAATGAACAAATAAGAATTTTTTTATTAAAAATTCTATAAACAAAGTCAAAAGACAAACAACAAACTGAAGGTAATATTTGCAATATATGACTCAGACAAACCACTACTATGTGGTTTGTTTTTTTTACATTATGAATATTTTATCCCATTCTGTAGGTTGTCTATTCACTCTGTTGATTGTTTCCTTGGCTGTCCAGAAGCTTTTTAATTTGATCAGGTCCCATTTATTTATTTTGTTGTTGCTATGATCACCTTGGAGTCTTCATAAATTCTTTGCCTAGGCTGATATCTCTAAGAGTTTGCCCAATGTTTTCTTCTAGAATTCTTATAGTTTCATGCCTTAGGTTTAAGTCTGTTATCCATTGTGAATTAATTTTGGTTAGTGGTCAGAGGTGCAGATCTTGTTTCAGTCTTCTACATGAGGCTATCCAATTTTCCCAGCACCATTTATTGAATAGGGATTCTTTTCCCCAGTGTATGTTTGTGTCTGCTTTGTCAAAGATCAGATGGCAATATGAGGATGGTTTTATATCTGGGTTCTCTATTCTGATTCATAGATCTATGTCTCTGTTCTTGTGCCAGTACCATGCTGTTTTGGTTACTATAGCCTTGTAGTATAGCTTGAAGTCTAGTAAAGTGATGTCTCCTGATTTGTTCTTTTTGCTTGCTTTGGTTATTTGGTGTCTTTTCTGGTTCCATACAAAGTGTAGAATTATTTTTTCTAGATCTGCAAAACATGACATTGGTAGCTCCCTGTGATGCACACCTGAGCTGCAACTGCACTCTGCTCTTTTCAGTCCAATATTCTACCTTCCAGCTGGGATGATCCTTCAAGCAATGTCTCTAGTTGGCCATCTTGGCTCTGCTGCTGTGGTGTGTGTTTAGTCCTGTAGGATACTAGCACGACCACAGTCAAGATACGGAGTAGTTCCATCATGTGGCCCTTTCAGAATCACACCTACCTCCATCCTGCCCCACGTCCCCCATCTCTGACCCCCGGAGATCACTGTCTTCCATTTCTGTAATTTTGTCCTTTTAAGAATGCTATGTACATGAAATCATATAGACGTAACTTTTTGGGATTGGCTTTTCTTTCTCTCTATAATTTTCTGGATATTCAGTCAGGTTGTGTGTATTAGTAGTTTGCTCCTTTTATTGCAGAGCAGAAGTCCTTGGTCCATACCATGGACCATTTCCCCCCCCCCCTTTTTAAACATTCACTCATTGAAGGATATCTAGGTTGTGTTCAGTTTTTGTCTATTACAAATGAAGCTGCTATGAACATTCATGTGTAGATTTTTTTGTGAATATAAGTTAATTTATCTGGGATAAATGACCAGGTGTAGTGCAGCTGCTTCTGGGTCATATGGTAATTGCATCAGGGGTTAGAATTTCAACATATGAATTTTTTTTTGGGGGGAGGCACATAGATATTCAGTCCACCATATACATATATACATAATTTTCTACAAATCAATAATAAAGAAGATTAACAGCCCAATAGAATTAGCGAAGGACATGAATACACATTTCACAGAGAAATAGGTACAAATGGTTCTTTTTTTGTTTGTTTATTTGTTTATTTTTACAAATGGTTCTTTAACATGAAAATATGGTAAACTTTGCTGTTCATATGAAATACACAAAATAAAATTATGGTAGACACCATTTTTTCACTTATCAGACTGTCAAAGAATAAGAAGTTTGAAAACACATTCAGTGAGTGTTTGGGGAAATAGACAATCTTTTGTGGGTGGGGTTATGAGTTAGTAAATCTGGATGAAGGACAATTTAATATTTATAAAGAAGTTTTAATGACATTACCCTTTGGCTTGGCAATTCCACTTCTAGGAATTATCCAGTAGATGCACTCATATATGTATGAAATTTATTAATTCATTCAACAATATTTATGTGCCGGTCCCTGATCTAGATGCTTGGGATACATCAGTGAATAAAACAGACAAGCTCCCTGCCCTTGTGAAGTTGTATGTTATAGGTTAGTGAGAGGAGACAGACAATAAATAATAAACATAATAAATAAGTGATAAAATATATTACCAGATTTTAAGTGTGCTGGAAAAGAACGGAATGGGCAAAGGGAAATTGGATGTGTTGGGGAGTGAGTGTAGGTTGAAATTTTAAAAGGATGGTTGGGGTTGGCTTCATTGAGATGACATTTGAACAATAACTTGAAGGAGATCCAGCAAGGATGTTTAGTGCTTACCAAATACAGACATGAGCCACATAACATTTTGGTCAACGATGGATCACATGTACAACAGTGGTCCCATAAGATTATAATAGAATATATATAGAAACATTATATATGCCACTTGATATTGACACTGCAGATCAAATAGGGGAAATGACTGATATTCAGTAATGGTGCTGGGATATTTGGCTTTCTATATAAAATATGTATAAATAAAATATATCCCATCTAAGTTTGTGTAAGTACACTTTACGATGTTTGCACAATACTGGGAATGTATTGCCATCATTAAGGAAAGCATAATGGTACCATGTTCATCTATATTTTGCAGATCCCTTGTCGTTAGGCAGGACCTGTGACTCCTTTTGATCAATATCTTGTGAGTGGAAATGACTTTGGCTGAAGTTCTTGAGAGTTGGTACATGACCCCAGCTGTCTTCCCTGCCATGGCAATGGTGGAAGCCTCATGTAATGATGGTGGATTGCAAAAAATGCAATCAGCCTCAACTATTTGGCGATCACTTGAAAGGAAGCTATCCTTATGAACCACCTGCATAGGACTTCTATGTTTTAAACCACTGAGCTTTTGAGGTTTTTAACTTTAGCCAAGCCTTGTGAATTCAGGAAGTGAGAGAGTTAGCCATGTGGACATCTAGGGAAGAGTATTTGAGGTAGAGGAAACAGCCAGGGCTAAGGTCCCAAGACAAATGTATGCCTTGGATGCTCCAGAGATTCACGTACAAGGTTATACATGAAACACTCTTTTAGTGGCAGAAGATTAGATGCAAACTGAATATTCTTTGATAGGGGACATTTTATATAATTATAGTGTATCCATTCAAGGAAATACCGTGTAGTCATTACAAATCATAAGGCAAGTCTTTATGAAATGAATTCAGTGATCTCCAAGGCATATGATTAAGTAAAGCATAGCATACAAGAATAGTGTCACTAGCAGATATGGTTGTAAATAAATGCTCCATTCATTAAAAATAAGGGAATATACATATTTATATGCTTAAGAACAAAGTTATGAATGTTAGAAAGTCACCTCCATGAAACTATTAATGTGCATCATGTGGAAGAGCATCATTGGGAGTGATTTTTCTTTCCTGGGGGACTTTGGCAATATCTGGACGTATTTTTTGTTGTCGTGACTGGTGAGGAGGATGCTAGTGGCATCTAGTGGGTAGCGGCCAGGAATACTGCTAAACATCTGACAGTTCACAGGACAGCCCCCCACAACAAAGAATCATCTGCCCCAAAAGTTAATAGTGCTGAAGTTGAGAAATCCTGTTTTAGCGGGGTCTTGATTAAGAGGGATTTGTTTGTTTGTTTGTTTTTTGAGATAGAGTCTCACTCTGTCACCCAGGCTAGAGTACCATGGCATCAATCTAGCTCACAGCAACCTCAAACTCCTGGGCTCGAGTGATCCTCCTGCCTCAGCCTCCCAAGTAGCTGGGACTATAGGCACATGCTACCATAACACCCAGCTAATTTTTCTATTTTTAGTAGAGACGGGGGTCTCACTCTTGCTCAGGCTGGTCTTGAACTCCTGACCTCAAGCGATCCTCCCACCTTGGCCTCCCAGAGTGCTAGGATTACAGGCCTGAGCCACTGTGCCTGGCCTGATTGAAAGGTTTTAACTGGGCTACTCTGAAATGGTGAGATGTGCTAGGATATTTTGCATCATAGCATCAACTTTATTCTTATCCATAGCATGTGAGTTATAATGTCACAGAAGCCAGCTCCTGGGGAAAGTCAGATCAAAGAAGAAATTCTCATTAGCTCCCTCTGGCCAAATCTTTCTTTTTGCTGGTTAAAAATTATTGGCTTTGCTTTCTATCTTTTAGCAAAAGTCCCATCTGTATTCCAATATATGTTTTGGTTATAGTAAATAATGTGCTCCAACAAATGGAAAAAAGTCTCCTAAATGGCACCAGATGTAGTTTAGTGCTGACTTTAGAGGGTGGCAAGGCCTCCTATAGGACAGTCAAGGCTACATACTTTCCACTCAGAGCCATCAGACAAAACGTTTACAAATTACAAAGTAATGGCTGTTGCTTTACTTGTTAGGATAAACCAGAAAAACAGGCTTCAGCTTATTGAATCTATTATTGAACTCTAATTAGCTGTGGCGTTTGGACATTCTGAGGCCTGTGGTAAGATAAATAATATTTATGGTTTCTTCAATGTATCAAATCATTGTTTACGAAATGCAGCGTAGTATGGAATGCTCTCCTCTCTCAGAGTTTAGACCACAGAGTGACCAGGCGCTCATTCTGGGGTTGTGATTGAGGCGCTGGAGCCCAGCATGGGTAATCTTCACGCAGACTCTCTCACCGCAGATATCAAAGCACTTAGCAACGTCTCAGGCCCACGCAGGCTCCTTGCTGGGTTCTTAACCAATGCCCTTAATATTGCCATGTGGCTCTGGGTGGAATGGAGGAAGGGTAGCATTAAAGACACTGAGTAATCTGAAAATGAAGGGTAGGAGAATTAAAAACCAGTTCACTTGGGTTCAAGGAAAATTTCTCAGGATGTCAGCATTTTCCATTTGGGGGAAAAAGATGTCTTTTAAAATTTTCCCTAAGAGAACTTGCTAAAATCTCGTTAGTGGATAAGTGAACTGAAATAGTCAGAGAAAAAATTTTAAACCATCACCCAAAAAGTAAAGTCCCAAAGACACAAACTAAAATAGCAGGGTAATATAACAATGAAGACCTGACACCACGGCACTCTAGCCTGGGCAACAGAGTGACACTCTGTCTCAGAAAAAACAAAAACAAAAACCAAAAAAAAAAAAAAAAAACTAAAAAACAATGAAGACCGACACACCTGAGTTTTCTTATTTGTAAAATAGTGGGCAATCCCTTCTCCTAAACTCTTTAAGCCAAATGAGTTTCAGAATTCAGAATTTTTAGTGCTTTAGAAAGGTAATAAAGTGCATATTGTTATTTATGATATGGAACCCTAAGAGATGTTTGAGGGCAGTATCCCCTAATGAAACACATTGATATTTCTATGGTACACCAAATGGATTAAATAAAGACCATCAGTAGCTTCATGTTAGGTTGTCAGGTTTTATTGTCCAGTGAGTTTTTGCTTTAGACTTATGGAAAAACTTTCAGTTTTCAGAGCTTTAGAATTTCTGAACTGCAAATGAGGGATGGTGTACCTGTATCTATCTCAAAGAGGTATACTAAGAATTAATGGTATCATGGATAAACTGTGCATAGTGCTGGCATATATAATAGCAGGCATGCAGTAACAGTGGCTATTGTTGTTATTAGGTTTTTGCTTTCGTAGGTAAAAATAATCAGATATTATAATTATGTTATCATCAGTATTTAAAATTCTTTTGGATTGATGTATATTTTGGCCCCTGTTCCATTTCTTTTTTTTTTTTCTTCCCTGTTTTTCCCCTTCTTTTCCCCTTTCCTTTCTCCTTCTCTTTCTCTCCCTCCTCCCTCTTCCTTCTTTTCTTTTATCCTTCGTCCTTCTTTCCTCCCTCCCTTAAACAGGGCTTTGACCTTAAAATCCTTGGCACATAAAAAGTGATGCGAGTGGCCATCTTTAACCTGGTTTAAATACTCAACAGGCTCTTTAAGCTTCACATACTGATAGAAGGCCTTTTCTAAAGAGATAAAGAGTAAAACCAAAACAAAAATAGTAAAACAAGCAGCAAGCATCTTACTTGTCTTAGATTTCTGTGTCCTTCTTTCTCAGCAAGGCCTAAGTGTTCTAACCACAATGATTCTGATGACCAGGAATTCCCCAGCTGGCAGTCTGGGCTGAGTCAGAGGTATTTGAGTTGGATCAGCACAGAGTCCAGGCCAAAGTCATGGTGAACTGGCATGAAAAACACACATACACACACACACACACATACACACACGCACACATACATGCACACAAAACACAAAGCAGCTACTAACCACCTTAGAATTGTACCTAAAGGATTTTTTCTTGTTTTTGTCTCTCCGTTTTTTGTTTTTTTAAAGCTCCAACTACCCACCTGTCTCCTCTTAAATTATGTCATGAACCATGTACAGGGGAAGAAAAGCCAACAGACTCATGAACTACATTCTGTTTACAAGTCCATTTCTCAGTCTGATTATTTATTTCTTTAATTAAGAAGTTCTATATCCCCAAGAGGACCTTAGTAATTGAGAGCTACTTTTATTTTACTAATATATTTAATAACTCCTCATTTTTATAGTAAGAATGAATGTAGGCTAGTTAGATATTTTCATGGTAGAATAATTTCATTCTTATGATGAAATAGAAGATCTTAATTAACCAAAAGACGTATGCTGAGAATACAGGTATAGCAAAATGGCACAGATATCATTGTTAATTTCCTTTTCTTCTGTGATGGCAGTTTATTCTGTAGCCAACAATTCCTAAACTGGTTAACTGGTGTTAATACAGTAGGTATTTTGGAAAAAGGGAAAAGATTCTGTGCTCAAATAACTTTGTGAAATTTTGCCTTGAACAAATCAAGCAGGTTTCATCAATGTAGAACCCCTCAGAGCTTTTAATATATTAAATTGCATTATGAATCTCCAAGTGAGGACAGAGTTCATAGGAACTCTCAAGGTTATCTGAACATGGAAACCTTCTTTTTGCCAACAAATTTAGTATCTAATGGGATACCAGTGTTCCAGGCATACAGTGCCTGAAATTTGGCCCTGGCCTACCTGGCAGGTCAGTAGTGATGTCTTGACACCCACAGTTATCTTTTTTTTTTTTTTTTTTGGGACAGTCTTGCTCTGTTGCCCGGGCTAGAGTGCCGTGACGTCAACCTAGCTCACAGCAACCTCAAACTCCTGGGCTCAGGAGATCCTCCTACCTCAGCCTCCTTAGGAACTGGGACTCCAGGCGTGTGCCATGACGCCTGGCTAATTGTTTCTATTTTTAGTAGAGACAGGGTCTCACTCTCGCTTAGCCTGGTCTCAAACTCCTGACCTCAAGCAATCCTCCTGCCTCTGCCTCCCGGAGTGCTAGGACTATAGGCGTGAGCCAATGCACCTGCCCAACATCTACAGTTTTCCACCAAAGAAAGCTACTCAGCTAATAAGCTGTTGCTCATAGGCAGCCATAATTGGACTTTTCTTCTTCTCACAGCTGTTTGGAGCAGAAGTGGGCACCGGATCCCAGGGTGGCCAGACCATGGACTGGCCACAACTGAGAAGCTTGGATGGGACCAATCAATTGGTAGACATGCCAAGAGGCCACTGGAAGGCAGCAGGGTCCCTGTGGGTCCTGGAGTAAATCAATCAGGTGTAGGCAGAAGTCTTGAGAAGGAAGGAGGAAAGACAAGCAGAATGGAGGGCAAGGTAGCTGATATGCTGTGTCAAAAACTGTGGACACGAGATTGGAAATGCAAGTCACAGAGGGGAGGTAGACTGACTACCTGCTCCAGAGGGGCAGAGGTAACCCCATCCCTAGATCAACTGTGGGACCTTCCAATTGGCTTTTGCCAGGCTGGGCTGTGTAACTTCCTGGGTGCCCCAGCATTCCTGTTCTTATTTCCAGTGACTTCTCAGTATAAACTTGCTCATCACCCAGCGTATTCTCATAATAAATTCCATCATCACTTGAGGGAACCTGACAACTTTGCACCTTGCAGCCAAAAAAGTCTAACTAACAGATGCTTCTGGTTTGTTCTGAAGGCTATTTTTTTCCTTTTAAAAAATAACTTTTTTTCTTCCTGAAAAATTAATGCATAGAAAAATAATTAAAAGCCCAATGAAGTACAAGGCAGATAATAAATATACTGGTAATTAGCCCCACTCAGATAATCATTGTTAAATTTTGGTATATGTCTGTGTAAGGCTCACTCTCTCTCTTTCTAATTACAAAAATGGGAGCACACCATATATGCTGGTTTGCATTTTTTTTTTACTCAACTATTATAAATATCTTTTCCTTTTTATCACAACATATTTAATGATTACCTCATTTTTTTCCTTGTGTGTCCAAAGTTCAGTTAATTCCCAATGTTGGACATTTTGGTTGTTTATTTTTATTTTTTGCTACTATAATCAGTTCTGTGATAAATAATAACCTTGCAAGTAAATGTTTGCATACATCTGTGATTATCTGTTAGGATAAAGTCCTAGGAGGGGAATTATTGGATCATAGCATGTGCACAGTTTTAAGGATTTTATGGAAATTGCCCTTCAGAAAGTCTGTGCTAATCTCCACACCAATCCAGCAGTCTCTCATAGGCAAAGTTTCTTTTTTTATGGCTTCTCTCCAGGGGTTTTCCCCTCTCCCTGTGGAACTTTCTTGACATTTACTGTTGACTGTCCTACCCTTTCGGTTTCAGAGCATTAGCCCTCTCTCTACACTTGTTACTGCTTCTGCAACAAGATGACGGACTAGTCCTCTCCTTTTCAGTGCTGGCTCTGGCTGCATTTTCTCAGAATACCACTGCAATTGTCTCACTCTTTTTCTGCCACTGGATCTTCTTCTGTTGAACTATCTACTGAGCAGTAGAGGCAGAGAAAAGTGAACCCGGTTTTATTTGCATCGCATCCAGCTTGGGGCAGTCAGCTGTAGCAGCAAATTAAACTCAAGTCTAGGAAGATTTGCTTCCTTTGGGAAATGAAAGGCCTGTGAAGTCCAGGGAGCCCATTCGTGGCAAGTAAATTAAGAGCATAAACCCCAAGAATGTCTGCAGCTTGCAGCTTGGCATTACACAGTTGCTTATGATTCATATCATCTCTCATTTCTCAAATGTGTTTAAAGACAACTCAGATTACATTCCTGATATACTAGTGAGGGCCAACCACCTGTGGCCCTAGTCAACAATCAGAGATAGTTGTCACAAATGCTACATGAGGCCATAATGGCTTGGAGTGGAATAAATACCTCAGTGGTGCTTTTATTTTGTGACTTTCCATCTTACGTGTTTAGGAGAACAGGGCATGAGAATCCTATTTATGGGCGGTAAGACTCTTTTGCCGTTGGTGTCAAAAGGGTGTTCGGGGAATTTTGCTGTTAGTTGGCAGTTCCAGTGCACCAAGCAAAGGCAGGCTGAGGAAATGAAACCTGAGCTAGTTATTTTTACTGCCTGTTTGCCTCTCTGGTAAGAACTTCTGGGAGAAGTTTGAAACTATCAATTAAAATATATATGTTGGGCTTTGTGGTACTATTTTAGTTATTCACATTCTCCCTAATAGAATAGGTGCACCATTGAGAATAAACTGTATTTATTCATACATTTTTTTATTCATTCACTTTCTCCTTGTTCAAAGACATTGAATATCTATTATGCTCCATGCTCTGTGTATATTTTAAAAAATACTTATGTGTATTTTAAGTAAGAATCAGAAGCAAAGATTTTAGATTTTTATATCTTATTATGCCCAGTTGTATTATAACCTAATGTATCTTCTATCAAGTCCTCCAGTCTTATGGGGGTAGCAGGGAGAGGTTGGGGGATTGGTGTTTAATTAAATAAAAAGCATGAGTGGAACTGTCATGCATGACAAAAAGATGATGGCCTCACCCAGTATTTCTAAGAAGTTTATTTTGTGGGGATGCAGGCTTGGGGACGCGTGCTGCACTCTGGCCCTTTGCTGTCACGTGGCTACTTCCTGAGGCAGCATTTCCTTTTTGGTACTGTCTTCTGCTGTGCCGGATGTCCCCTCTGTTCCTTTACTCCCCCAAAGTACTACTGGTATAAGATTGTTGTGAGAAGCTGACTTTTCTGAGGGTTTTGGGGTAAAGCAGGGTAATTACAGTGGAGTTTGCCAAAGTGCAAGTTCACAGAGGGAGCAGTCCCCACAAGATTGCCCTCACTCTGACATCAACTACAAGTTCAGGGGGTTCCCCAAACCACCTTCCAGTTTGATAATTTGCTAGTAAGAGTCACAGAACTCACTGAAAGCTATACTCAGGGTTTATTACAGGAGCAGGGTGAAGCTTAACATCATCCCAGGAAGAGGCGATTAGGACAGAATGCAGGAGGGGTCCAAATGCAGAGCTCCCACTCGTTCTTTCCCTGTGGAGTGGCAGAGGGTGTTACTGCCTCTCAGCCACAGTGTGTGATGGTATGCAGAGTATTGCGGACCAGGCAAGCTCACTGAGCCTTTGGAGTCCAGAGTTTTTACTGGGGTTTCATCACATACCACCTGCATGGCTGACCATTAGTCTCCAGACCCTCCTGGAGGTTCAGGCTAATATCCTTCATCTCTAGTTCCTCTGCAAGTGGGAACTGAGACAAGGCCCAAAGCTTCCATCCTAAATCACATCGTAGTTACACTTTAGGTTGGCCAAAGCCCCAAGGCAAACAAAGGTGCTCCCCTCAGGCAGGACTCTCCAGGGCCTAGACATCACCTCCTAGTAGCTAAAGGCAGTAAGCCAAACCTCTCTTTGGGTAAAGTTAATTCTTCACTACATAATTATATTAACAAGAATTTTCTAAAATCTTGTAGGTCATTCTTAACCTCACTGACTGGCTCTCTCCCTCACCCTCTGGTTTCCATCATGGTTTTGAGGTTCTTTCTTTATCTAGACCTTCTTAATGTCTCCCTTTTACCTCATTCATGGATGCATATTGGGTCTTTTTCAGGCTGCTCTTAGAAATGCAGTATTCCCTCACTTTACTATGTAGAGCAATCCATGTCTCTCGGATTTGCCCTAGTACAGTTAGGAGCCCAGGAGTGCCCCACCTGCTTCTTGTCCTACAAGGACCATCAATAACTATGAAGGTATTTTCCCCAACAAAAGAGACATCTATTCCTGATTTATACCTTTCCATTAGAAGACAAATACTGTACAAAAGTAACCATCAACCATATATTTCTATACCCAGTGAAACTACACAAATGAAAGTAAAATAAAGCTAATTTCAAACACACGAAAGCTGAGAGATTTTACTATCAAAAGTCCCTTACAGAAGGAACTTCCAAAGGATGTATTTCAGGAAAAAGGGAAATGGTCCCAGAAGGAACATCTGAGATATAGGAGGAAAGGTGAACACACAAACAAATAACAAAAAGAAAGTAAACGTGTGGCTAAATATTTTTTCTAAAAATGTAGCTGCAATTAGTTTTTGTTTAAAATAAGAATACTGTATTTTCCCCCTGCCAAGTACATGTTACTGTTAGGATTCTATTACCTGCAAATCTCAATTTAAGTACCACTGGTTACATTATTGCCTCACAGAGTGTGCTCCTGTTCCTTTAGAAACATTTTCAAAGAATCCAATGCATTTATTTTAATCATCATATCAGGTGTTCCTTATTTTTCAACTGCGTGAGAAGAGTATCAGTTCATTTATTGATTATTAAGGTAAGGATCATTTGGTAGCAAGGATAAAATAGTGCAAATCACAGGTTATTTGTGTTAAACAGAAATGCTTTACTAAATCTCTGTCTTACTGTGGAATTCTGTTAAATATTTCTAATCAATGGATTCCTACTGTGACTGCTTAAACGTTAAGTTCAAGAGAACTAGCATGGATAGTAAAATAAGCTGTGCCAGGCCAGCGTAGTTTAGTAAATGAATAAGAGATTCGGGTTCTGTTTGGAACCTAGTGTTTTGGAGCTGGAAAGACCCTCCAAGCTTTTCAATCCCAGGTAGGAAAATGGAGACTGAGGCAAGCAGGAAAGAGCAGTTGTGATATGAGATAAGAGAGATGAGGCTATTCAAGAACTCTGACCAGACCCTCTGGCAGGCAGAGAACCAAAGCCCTTCAAACTGGCAAAGCTGACCTGTGCTTCTCCCAACTTCTGTGAAGTCCTCTTTCCTTTCAATGTGCATTTTTATTGCTGCCAGCAACAGCCATGTGGCTGTTATTATTCCAGCTAGAATGCTTTCTTCCTCCAGAAAGTTTTGTGATCCGTTAACTAACAATCGTGTCTGAACAAAAGCATTTGGGAAAACTTGAGGACAAATTTCTCTAAGAATGATGTTGTTTTTAAACAAGTGGCCCGCCTTTCAAGTTTACAGATTGGTTCTCACATCTTGTGCTCTGTGATTGCTGCTTCTCAACAGGTTAGCAATGTGGAGGAAGGGAAACAAAGGCCACAGTCTAGGGACAAGAGCTATGCAGGTGTGGAGAGGTGGGGAGGGCTGTGTGTGTGTGTGTGTGTGTGTGTGTTTGTGTGTGTGGTGGGGTCGGTGGGTGTTTTTGGAAAGAGATGATCAGGTGTAGGTGAGAAGGGAATAAACTGCTGCACTTTTATTTTTGGAAGCAATTGCAAAATCTTTATGTGGAGATTTTCTTTTTCTATACATGGACATCCCTGGGAAAAGCCTCAAAAAGTTGAATGCCTTAGACTCCAAATTTTAGTTTTTCCCCCCAAGAGAATGCTTATTTGGTTACGGTAAGCAGCCTAGAGGTGTGCAGGTGAGCAGGTTTACGTCTTCCTCCTCTTCTAGTGGCTGGAATTCACCCTGAGCCTGGCATGGTGCTAATGTGAGTAAGTGGTCAGTTCGTGTGGGCGTGGGAGGCCCTCACGAGTGACCCCAGCTCTGTCATTTCCCACATGTTCACATGGCTGTGTGTCCTATGCTCTAAAACAGTTGCTGTAGTTTGTGATTGATAGACAGTAGTGTATCTCCACAGGTACAGATTCCCAGACCCACACCTCTTACCACCTGCCTGATAGGCTTTTTCAGGGCACTTGTCCCTTTTCCCTCTAGGGAAATGTTAGGGACAATGTTGTGAACTGTGTGAGGGTTCAATGGAGGTGTTTTACTGACTCAGGGGGCTTTTTATTCTTGCCCATTATAATATTAATATTATCTTCTGTTTTTTTCCTCATGAATTCTTTAGTCTTCCTATTTTAACTTTTATTTTTCAATATCCATTTAATGTGGTAATGGTGATGGGAAACAATTACACAACCATCACTGTGTACCAGGCACTGTTCTAAGCACTCACATATATTGACACATGTAGACCTCTTATTATCCCCTTTTTATAAATATACATGTACTCAAAGCTTTTCTTTTTATTAAATTAAATTTTAATTCTGATTTTACCCAGTTTTACACCCAAAGCTTCAGTTCCTTTAAATTTATCATTCTGAAACTTTTATTGCTAAAATTTCTTTCCGTGTTAAACTCTATTGTCCCATATTTTCAATTCTTTGTCTTATTTTTGTATTTTACTTGCTTAATTACATTTAATACTTATTTCCTTTTATCTAGCCTTAAAGTTAATGTTTGTGTATATTTTTAATACATCTTTTAAAATTCTTTTATCCATTCAGAGGGCAGAAAAAGAGTTAAACAATAGCATGAGGATACATTCAGACAAGTCCAGAAAGAGCCAATGTTATGAGAAGAAAGATGGGGTGAGACTGCCCCAGATTAAAAGAGACCAAAGAGAAATAACTACCAACAACTTTTGAACCTTGACCAGATGTTGGTTCTAAAACACAGTAAGCAAAGATGTTCTTAGGACAATTATGAAAATTTGAACATGGACTGGAATAATTGTTCATTTTCTTAGCTGTGGTGATGAGATGAGGGTTATGAAGGGGAATATCCTTACCCTTAGGCTGTGCGTGAGGGAGGTGGACAAAGTAGACATGGCAAAGCGTCGATAATTACTGAATCTAAATGAAAGATACATAGGCATTGACTTTACTATTCAGCTTTTCTGTAGGTTTGAAAATTTTCATAATAAAAGTTAGAAAATACAAACAAAATCAAATGCAAATAACAAAAAATCTACCTTTATTATTTGATTTTTAATTTCTGGTCATAACTTGAGCATTATTATTTTTATTGTCTGTTTTTCTGTATTTTTTAACATCGTTTTTAGTTCTTATCTCATTTTATGTTTTTATTATTTATTGCTTCATAAAATTTATTTATTTACTTTTTATAAAATCAAGCAAGGACTTTGGTCCTGGTTGTTGGTTTGGGGAAAGAAACAGCATGCATATATTGACCAAGATAATCAGATCAAGGTTGAAGGTGATGTGCTCTCTCTGGTCATCTGCCTAGCTTCCTTGTCAGATCACCCACCCCTTCACTGTTGGTTCTCAAAAAAAACAAAACAAAACAAAAAAAAACCCCTCATATGTCACTAGGGGAACCACAGGTTAACACTCCCCTCACAAATTACCCAATGGCCTAAATGGAGAGATTTGCCCTTCCCCATCTTGTCATTGAAATGCTCATGAAAACAACAATGATAACAGAAATGCAAAGTGCAACGGCAGGACATCTGCAGGAGGAATTTCTAATAGCCCAGGAAGAGGTTTGGCTCTGAGGCAGGAAGACATCAGGAGATCCCCTCCTACCACCCCTGCTGTACAGAGGGGAACCAGGCTCAATGCCTGCCCATAGGCCTATATGTGGTTTGTCAAAGAGAACGCAAAGAATATAATGCAATTTCCTAAGGTGTGAGAAGATTTGAGGGAAGTTACTTTTATATTAAAATAAACATGGGTATGTTTTGGAATAGTATGCAAAATGGAGACTGCAAAGGAATTTTATGCTTATGGAAGGCTATTTTGAGATACTCTCTAAGACTCCTAGGAATATAAGTGGAGGAGTTTTTGAAGTTCCGTATTATGATTTGTTGTGGGTAGGTTTGGCTAAAGAAGGTTTTATGGGGGAAAGTTTTTGTGGGATAATATTGAAAATATATACCAATATACACATATAATATAGACACCCTTTCTTCTTTGGATAGTAACCTAATGACTATTTATTATGGACTAAATTGTGTCCCTCGTCCCCCCACTCCATTCATATGTTGAAGTTCTAACCCCCAATACCTCAGAATGTGACTGTATTTAGAGACATGGCCTTTAAAAAGGTAATTAAGGTAAAATGAGGGTGGGCTCTAATCCAGCATGACTGATGTCCTTATAAGAAGAGGAGATTGGGACACAGATGTGCACACATAAGTGAAGACCATGTGAAGACATGGGGAGAAGACAGCCATCTGCAAGCCAAGGTAAGGGGCCTCAGGGGACACCAACCCTCCTGACACCTTCATCTTGGATTTCCAGCCTCCAGAATTGTGAGAAAATACATTTCTGTGTTTAAGCCATCCAATTGGTGATACTTTGTTATGGCAGCCCCAACAAACTACTGCACCACTGGAATGCTCCTTATCAATTGCATTAGTCTGTTGATTTGTTTCACTTATTTCCATCAGTGTTTTCTCCATTCTCACTCACAGACATCATTTTAACTTTGGATTTCCTGATCAGAAACTGAAAGGATAGGATTGAATAGCAGGTGTTGGAAACTCAAATGACTTAGGGACCAGGGCCATGGATGTGTGAATCGGGTGGAAGATAATGGGGTGTGGTGGTTACTATGACAATGGAAAGGTGCATTCCCACTGAAAGGCATTCAGACTCAAACACTTTAAAGACCTGTGCCTGGCCAAGCGAACAGGTCCTTGTCTGGACATCTGGCAGTTGCAGTCCCTGCTCCAGCACAACCTGGGCCTCATCCCCCTATTCCATTGATTTATTGCAAGAGGTCCACAAACTCACATGCCAGCCTTGTCTGCAGACTCCATAATACCACTCATATATTCACCTCCTAATAAAGTGCAAACTCGTTTGGTAAATTCCGAATTCATTTGAGAACCTTATTCATCATTTGTTTTCTTCATTATGATGATATATGGGGCTTCTCCAGATATTTCGAAAACATGTTTACTTTTTGAATCCTAAAAGTAATGCGTTAGGATATGTTTATTGTAAACATATTGCATTTTTTTTCTCTTGTAACTCCTGCATTTGGAATTCCAGTTCTAACTCCACTTCTTGCGTGAGCCCCTTGAATATGCATTCGTGCCCTCATCCTTCTAGGTCCCTCAAGGCAGCTCTATTACCTCCAGCTTAAAAGGATTCAAAGGGAAGATGGGACCCCATTGCAGATTATTTGAAGTGGTTACTCACCAGCCCTGTATATACATATTAAAGTTCCCTGAGTTGTTATAGCAGCTGTTGCAACTGAAAATAATTCAGCAAACAGGATCATTTTCTGTGTAGTTTATGGGCTCGGGAACAGTCCAGAAGCATTGGAATTTGCGTTACCTTTAGTCCGCTGCTCAGCCAATCTCCACATGTCACAGGCTGGTAATTTGATCTACAGCTCCCTTGAAGTGAGTTTGCACTGAACACAGAAAGCTCTTTTTATCTCCCTTTTTGCCAAACACTAAATGGACTTTTATGTGTGTCTTTTTTCCACTTACAAAATCACTATTTGATTCAACAAAAATATTACACACCTTCTTCCTGAGGGTTTCGTATCCTTTTCTTGGACTCGCAGCCACACATTTTAGGCAGCAAATTCCCTTGTCCCCTCGGCAGCTGCCTGCCCTTGGTTCTCCGGAGAGCATAAGATGGGGAGAAACAGCCTTGAATTTCACTGGGCCTAAGGAAACACAGGCAGGGCAGTGAGAAAAAGATCTTCCAGTGCCCTTTCCTTTCCAGCCTCAGGCAATCTGCTTCTTCTCAGTGTTCTTATCATTGCTGTGAAGTTTTGATTTTTCCCGTCTCCTGTGGTGGTTTAAAAGGCATATTAGGGCAGAATCTGAAAGGGCCTCCTGCAATCAGAGAGCAGGGGCTCCACCTGCTCTGGCTGGGACACCTCCCAGTGGCTGGGGCTGGGGGGGTGTGTCTGATGATGGAGACAGTTGGAGCCACTTCAGCGCTGGAAGCTGGCGCCGAGTTTATTCCATCTGCTGATATTCAGATTGCAGTGGGCAGGTCTGAATGCCTGATCATGCCGTCAGCTCACCACCAGGCAACAGGTAGCCTGCTTTCCAGCTACTTTGCATGCTATCCAGACTTCCTGGCATCAAGACTTGGCGGTTCACAGAGCCTGAGGCAGTACCACTCGGTTGCTTCCATCTTTTTAATGATACCCTAACCCATGGTGGAAATACCTAAGATAATAGTGGCCACAGTGATGTGCTATTTTGGGTTACTGAAAACTGAAATCTGTTTTTTTGCTGAAGACAGTTTGTCAGCTTAGTACCCTTTTATATCAGTAATACCAGGAGTCCTGTCAGTCTTATCAGCCAGTGGTACTACTAAAGAAAGATTAAATTATCTGTTTTCAGAGTCACTGAAGTTGTTGTAGCATTTTAAAGGAAAATCTGATCCTTTCTTCTCCAAAGACTTCTAAACTATTTGATCCAAGTCTTGGGAGGCCTAAAGTTATTGTGGTTTAGACTACACCTGTTTATGAATGATAAAAATTGCCACAAGTATATAGAATCTTATGTGTTGGGATCTTGCAGTCCATCTGGGAGACCATCTGCTGAAAATCCCAACTGCTGCAGCTCACTCTTAGTTTTCAGAACAGAGAGATTATGAAGGAGGCACAAAACAAACAAACAACATACAAACATAACCAAATATTTGATTATAGCACTAATTTTATGGTCGTTTCTGTGGGAGTGTGTGAGCCATTAACTGAGTTCTGATTCTTAGAACAGATAAGATTGTGCCCTTGCACCCAGATCTGCAGAGAATATCCCCAGGAGGCCGTACGTGTGCCTTGACACCAGTGCCTGAGAAGTGGGCTGCTCTGAAGCTTCCCATGGGCCAGTCTTGGAGGGCAGACTCAGTTATCCTGGCCTTGAGTGTGCCCTTACTGAAAGGAGGAGGACAGATTGAAGGTTCCCTCAAAGACTTAATGGAATTTGGGGATCAAATATTTAAAAGGTTAAAAAGCCTTTAAAAGGGAAAACTCTGGTCTCTTGGTGGAAGATGACCAAACATGATTGAAATATTCCCATTTCTGGTAAATCAGTCAATCCCCAGATATTTATTGAATGCCTTGTATGGTCAAAATCTGGATCCAGATTTTCTAATGAGCAACCTGCAGAAAGAACTCACCTACATCAAATGGCGAGGTCAGAAGCACGTGCAAGAGCAAACTGCACAGCCCCAGCTTCGCAACACGTCTGCTTGTAGCTCACTGGGGGATGAAGGGGATGAAATGCCCTCCAATCCAGACTCTATACTAAGACATTAGGTAATTCAATGACAATAATCATTTTAGCTGCAGTTTAAGGGACATTTACAGCTTTAAAACAGGAAATGGAAAACAATAAGTAAGAAACTATAAAATAAATTGAGCACACAGCTTTCGTTAACATTTTATACCCAGTGGTACATAGAGTTTACTTTAGGAAATGACAAGGCTTATTCAGAGGGCCAGCAACGTTTGGAGTCTTTCTCTTTTTTGTCGAAATGGAAATGGGGCTCAGTTTTTTATTTCTCTGTGAATTTCCAATTGGGAAGCTTTAATTTGTGTCTAAAAGGATTTTTTAAACATTTTCTTTTACTCTTTACTATTTACGTGCCATCTTACAGCAAGATGAGCCTTTGCTGTGAATTTGAATCTGAGTATTAATGTTAGCCACATTTTATTGAGTGATTATTGTAAGCCAGGCTCTGTATTAAACACTTAAAATGCATTAACTTTATTTAACATTATGATATAAGTGTTATCCCCATTTTACAGACAAGGAAAACTGAGGACCAGAAAAATCATGCAGCTGCCTAGTATACAGCTACTAGGAACTCAGATGTGCCCCCATCCTCAGAGCCTGAGATCCTAATCTGCTCTGTCGACTTTCATTCTGTATTCCAAGTTTCATAAACTGAAGTTTGGGAACTTCCGGGGAGCCATGGGGTGATGTTTAAGGAATACTTAAGTGAGCTGTACACACTACAACTCCCATATTGTAGTTTCTTTAAAATAAATGCCAAAAAGGTCTTTGAACAAAACACTCAGGTCTCCAAACTGGCTGAATTTACCATGTGCTATTTTTCTAGCATTTGGAGTTTGACAGAGAACAAAGCTAGAATGACCACTCTCTTCCCTGGGCTTCAAAGACTTTATAAGTGTCCTAGCTATCTCCAAAGTTTGAGAGCTCTGCATTTCAGCATTGGTGTGTGTTGTCTGAATGGAGTGGATCAGGGTGTAGTGGGAAAGTCAGAGAATTTATACCGTAGAGAGGATCAGGGAATCCCAGTGGCCCACCTGCCTTAGAGTCTTAGTTTTCTCAACTTTATGATGGAAATGATATCAGTGCCTACTCTATCAGACAGCTGTCAGCATTAAGTTAGATAATACATGTGAATGAAATTTATGAGCTATTATTTTTGGAGGTATTTAATGTCTTCTCCACTGCTTGATAATGGGCTGATATTTTACCATCCTCTGTTTCTGAAGACCTGTGAAAGTTATTTTTCTGAGCATGCTCCGTCCATCAGGATCCTGGCAGGAAACAGATGGTGCACTCATGCTGGGAAGAGTTTAATAAAGGAACTGTTTACAAAGGTGTGTGCAGGATTTAGCAAAAGCGACAAGGGATGTTGCAGAACCCCAGTGGAGGGCCATTACCAGTGCTAAGCCAGATGAGTGAAGGGAAGGGAGTGTTTCCTAGAACCTAGAGTTTTGGGGGAGGGCCGCCTGTGGCCTTTGGTGGAGGAATGCAATCAGCCCACAGAAACCTACCAGGGGTGATCTTGGGGAAAAATAAAATATCTTGACTTCACTTTTCTCTTTCCCTTTAATCTCCTGCAGGTATTCACTGCTGGTTAAATCCAAATGGAAGCCCAAGGAAAAGGGAGCTCTTGATGCAGTTCATGCAGGTAGGCCTTGGGCAGAGAGCATGTGAGGCATGGAGGGGGGTAGGGGGCAAACAGAAGGTACTAAGCTCGGCCATGCGGCTCTCCACACGTATTTACCAGTAATTTTTGTCACTTTGGTCAGCTTTGGCTCAGAGACAACCCAATGCAAAATTATGTTGTCTTTGGTGGCTCTACCTCCCCTTCCGTATTTTCTCCATGTCCAGAAATTTTTACTCTCCACTTTCAAGCTGTCTTTTGTTCTTTTGCTCCTCTAAGTCTTCTTGTTGTGAAAAAGTTAACACAAAAAATTAATTCACACACTTAAATGTCTTATGCCTAATTGCTATTTTAAAATATGCATGCCTAATGTACTCCTGAGGTCACTAAGTTGCTACCAGTGTGACCACAGATGAACAACACAAAGATGAACTCCCTGAAGACATCAGAAAGTGAAAAAATGCAAATAGGTTAGGGAGGTGAGTTAGCACATGGGTGAAAGGACAAGATAAGGTGTGTTTCCCCTTATTTATGGTTTTTACCTTAAGAGAAGGCCATAGGCAATGCCCATAGTTTTTTAGCCTGAAGAACTAAAGGAAAGAGTTGAGAGCAACCACAGCCAGAGGAAAGCAAGGGGAACCCTCTGAAAGAAGAGAGCTAGAGAGGGACCCCCAAATCCTGTGCATCAAGTGCCCACATTTCTGGCCAACCCCTGAGCTATGTATGCATGTAGAAGACTGTAAGCAGCGCAATAAAGGGTAAACGAACTGAACTTTGATATGAGCTATTGCCCAAGAAACAGCTTATTTCATCAAAGTAAAAGCATCATACTCTTTGGGAGAAGTATTGTATAATGTAAATCCTGAGTTTTCACAACAAAACATTCCCAATGCCCAGGGTACCATCCAGAATGACATACAAAGAGAAAGAAGCAGATTCTTGACCTATCTTTAAGAGAAAATATAATCAATGTAGGTCAATCCTGAAATGATAGAATTTGCAGACATAGATTTTAAGGCAACTATTAGTATTTAGGGGAAAATTTATATCTTTAAGTACTTGTATTAGAAAAGAAGAAAAGTCTAAATCGATGACCTAAGGTGCTACTTTAGAAAGCTAAAACGGTTAGAGCAAATTAAAATATAATTCGTTAAAAGGATGGAACTAATTAAGATAAGAACAGAAATCAACAAAATAAAAAACAGCATTAGAGAATCTATGCTGGTTACAAGAGATGCACTTGAAGTATAAAGACACATGTAAAATTGATTCTTGATGTAAAATTGATTCTTGTAAAATTGATCAAGAAAATTGATAGATCTAGACTGATCAAGAAGAAAACAACACAAATTACCAACATCAGAAATGAAAAAGGATATAACCACAGATCGCATAGACATATCATAAGATAATAACAACATGTTGACTACTCTTTTTGCCTACTGATTCCTGGGTACCAGGAGTCCAATGTGCCTTGTCAACAGTCATAACTCACAGTTCAATGAGACCCTTACTGTGTCCCCTGGTAAAAATGTGCCTTTCTAGGACCAAAGACTTCAACTTTGAAGAGCCCAGAATTGTGGGACCAGGAAGGAGAAAATTCCCCAGTGGGTCACTGGGAGTGATGATAAACGAGATCCTTCCTGTTTCCACCCTTTGGTTGCACAGTCAGTACATATTCAGAGATCTTTTGTTACGAATATTTGGGTACAGGAATACTGTCATTAAAAACATGCCTCAAAAATTCCTTCCATAAATACTGAGCAGTCTCCCTCATCACCATGGCCTGATTTCTATCTTTTTTTCATCCTTATCCATGCAACACAACTCCAAGCAGACCTTTTATTTAAACAATTTATCTGCTTGCTCCCCTACCACCTCTGGAGGGGTGAACAGAAACAAAGTGAGAGAATGAACTAGATTTGTCTGCAGAAGAGAAAAATAATGCTCGCTGCATGCTTCCCCCATATTTCAAGTCTCCCTTGCGATTAGTGTGGAACTATGTGATTAGTTCTGGCCGATGGGCTGTGAGTAGATCTTCTGAGTTGAGGCAGTTAAGAGCCAGCATGTTTCCTCTGTGGCTCTCTTTCCCCCGTACAACCTTGGAGGCCATGTATTCCAGGTGGTGTGGATGTGAGTTGCAGGAGCACTGTTCAACACATAGCAACTTTATGTTGTGTCAAATTATAATATTTTTTGTGCTAAGTGTCTAAGATTTCTGGTTGTGGTAGCAAGTGCTAATTAGCTTTATTAATACTCAAGGTAATAATAATTATTGCTATCAATAATAAATAGATTAACAAATCTATTTTTTACAGGTCCACCAAGCAATAAAAGATATTTTAGGATACTGATGAAAAATGTTTCACACTTGGACAAAGATTGGTCAACTAAGAATTTATTGTGGGTTGCTGTGCACTTAGCATTATGCGTAGTGTTTTGTTTTTGAGTCTACTCGGGGTAGGGGTGTGGAGCCCCCTTTCCTAGTGGTTGTGGACTCCCTTGCATCACCAGATGAATGGAGATAAGCTACTGTAGGAGCATGCCAGCTCAGCTTTATTTAGTTCTTACCTGGACATGGACACAGTTCCAGGCTACCCAGTTATGCAGTGAGTGTCCAGTGCTACATATTCAAGCTTCTTTCCTGGCTGACTTTCCAAATCTTGGTTTGTCCCATTTTTATAACTGGAACATCACCTGTTCGTTTCCTAACGTACGTGCACACTGCAGATTCTTACTGTGTGCTCTCTGTCTAGCCAGGAGTATTAATGCTGCGGCCACTCTAGCACCTCGTTTAGTTGTCTGAGTCTTGGGGTTAATTTCTGAGCAGTTCTTGCTGCTGTGGTCATTGTTTTTTTTCTTTAGTCTCTGTCTCATCAGTTCAGATGATTTTTGCTTTGAACCCACACTTTTTTGCCTCATCCTTACAACTTCTCTGTTTTCCTCTTCGTCCTTTTATTAAATAAAACTTATTAACCCTATAATCAGACCAGAAGCATTGTGCAGTAGGTATAAATGTTAGATGCTTTACATGTGCAGTTTTGTGTCTGACTCTGGAAGGTGGCTGTTTTTAATTCCACAGATTAGGAAACAGAAGCCCAGTGAAGACAACACAGAAATGTTAGTGACCTGATTCTCTTAGATATAATCTAGATAGAGAAATAATATGGATATGAAAGACATTATTAAAAATAATGTCAATATTGGTATACTGTAAACTACTAAACATTGTGAAGAGAAATTAAAGAAGACTCAAATAAATGAAGAGATACTCTGAGTTCTTGGAATGGACGAATCAGTATTGTTAAGATGTTAATTCTTCCCAAATTGATGTATGGATTCAAAGCATTCCTAATCAAAATCCCAGCAAGCTTCAATTTTTTTTTCTTGGTAGAAATTGAGAAGCTGATTTTAAAATTCACATGGAAATGTGAAGGACTTAGACTAGCCAAACAACTCTGAGAAAGAACAAAATTGGAGGATTCGTATTAGCTAATTTCAATAGTTATAAAACTACAGTAATCAAGATAGTGTGGTAATGGTGTCAAGATGGACAAATATATCAATAGATACAATGGAAAAATAAATCTCATATATGGTTAATTGATTTTTGATAAAGGCTTAAAGGCAGTTCAATGGAGAAAGGATAGTCTTTTTAACAGCTAATACTGGAACAACTGGACATTCATATGAAAAAAAGAAAGTCCTTTTGATCAAACCTTGCAACATATATAAACCCCCAATGAATCATAGACCTAACTGTAAAACCTAAAAATATCAAATATCTAGAAAGAAGCATAAGAGAAAATCTTGTAACATTGAATTAGGCAAGAATTTTATAAATTACATACCAAAAGCATAAACCATAAAAGAAAAATGATTCATTGGACTTTACACAAATTAAGAACCTCTACTCTTTGCAAGAGACTGTTAAGAAAATGAAAAGATGAGCTACATATTATAGGAAAATATTTTCAAATCTCATATCTGGTAAGAGACTTGCATACAGAATATATAAAGAACTCCCATAACTCAGTAGTAACAGAACAAACAGCCCAATAAAAAAAACAGGCAAAAGATTTGAAAAGGCAATTTACTAGAAAAGACATATGGATGGCAAATAAATGCATTAAAAATTCTCAATTTCAGTATTCATAGGGACAGATTAAAACCATGAGATACCACTACACATCTGTCAGAATAAAGACTGACCATCGCAAGTCAAGGATGGGGAGTTAACCAGAACCCTCACACGCTGCCAGTGGATGTGTAAAATGGTGCCACCATTTTAGAAAATAGTTTGGCAGTTTCTTAAAAACCTAAATATATCACTGCCAAATAACCCAGTCATTTTACTCATGGGTATGTACTAAAGAGCAATCAAAGTTTATGTCTGTACAAAGACTTGAACCTGATTATTCATAGAAGCTTTATTGTAATAGTGAAAAACTGGAAACAACCCCGATGTTCCATCAATAGATGAATGGAAAAACAAATTGTGTATATCTATACGATGGAATACTTGATGCAAAGGAATGAACTATTGGTACATGCAACATGAGTGAAATTCAATATAATTACACTGATAGAAGCAGATACAAAATGAGCATACACTGTATGATTCTATTTATATACACATCTAGAAAATCAGACTAATCCATGGTGACAGAAAGCAGATAAGTAGCTGCCTGAGGACTGGGGGAGTAGGGATTGGTGGGAGGAAAGGATTTCAAAGGGACTTAAGGAATCTCTTGGGGTGATGGATATGTTCACAATCTTGATTGTGGTGACAGTTTCGCAAGTGTGTGTGTACATATATATGATTGTACATTTTAAATATGTACAGATTATTATATGTCAATTATACCTCCATAAAGGTGCTAGATAGCAATAACAATAGGGAATATTTACTAAGAGGTAGGCGATTGTAGTGTAAAGAGATTTAGTTCTGAAGCCAGGAGGCCTGGGGTACAAGTTCTTGTCTTCTACTCACTGGTTGTATGACTTTGGATGAACTGATTAATTCTTCTGACCCTGTGTTTCTATGTATAAAATAGAGAAAACAGTTCCTATGTTGGTGGGTTGTCATAAGCATGAAATTAATTTATTAACATAAAGCCCTTACAGTACTCTCTGGTATATAGGAAGCATTTAACAAACATTAAGAAATTATTCTTCACTGGGCACTAGGCTCAGTGTTTTAAAAGAATTATCTCATTTAAATTCCATAGGCCTGTGAAACAAGCACCAACATCTTGTTTTACAAATGAGAAAACTAAGATGCAAGGAGAATTTCTAACTTATCGTAAGTTGGCTGCATAAGAGGCAAGAGGCAAAACCTGGATTTGAACAAAGGCAATCCAACCCCAAAACCCACGCTTTGAATCCTATGAATAAGTGCTAACAGGTGGGGCATTGACTCAAGTGCTAATGAGAAAGTTGTCTAGACAGTGCCCATGTTTTCTGAGCATTTCATTCTCTGAGCCATCTGAAAGTTTTGAAGACCGACGTGTTTGGGCAGCCTTCTGTGAGGCACTCTTGTAATTACTCCTGGCAATCATCTCAGTGCTCACCAAACCTATCTCTTCTCCCTGGACACAGAGTCAACAGATTTCCCAGCCCTGTTGGATCTAGTGATCATGTGACTAGTTGTGGCCAATGGAATGTGAGCAAAAACTGTGTGATTTCTAGGCAGGGAAGAGTGGGTGGGCTTTCTGCTTTCTCTATCCTCTCAAACCCGGCAACTGGTTTGTGTTTAAGGTGGAGGAGCCACAACATGGGAGAAGCCTAGTTCCTGAAAGACCTGGAGCAGAGCCCCAGTTGCAGGCCTACATTGAACCATACCTAATGTGTCCTCACTGAGATTTTGAGATCGAGGTTGTTTACTTTAGCAATTGGCACACTGTGACTAATATATGACTGTTGTGGACTGTTACCTTTGCTGACACATCCCGTCTGTAGGAATTTCTGAAATAAGGGTCAAATACATAGACCAACTGTCTTGCTAGGAGATGGAACACAGAGTTATTGGAGTAGAGGTTTAATTAATAGGAAATAATAAATAATTAATAGGAGATAATACCATGAACAGCACATGGAACTTAAGTGTTTCAATATTTAAGTTCCTTCCAAATTCCAATATTTAAATGTCTGTCTTGTCACTCATGGAAGCTGAGTGGTGGTATGCGTTCTTCTTTCTGATTCCATATTGGCTTTTGCTGTGTGTTCTTCCTGTTTCTTAGGGCTTCCTTGAGGGCATCAGCTCTAGGCTTTCCAAGACCCACGAGAAACAGATTCATCTCTGGCCCTCTCAGCTGTATAATTGTCTCACTAGGTTGTTTTGAAACCTACCACTCACATCTCAGAAACCTATTCAATGGGACAGATTGCTACCGTCAGATTTTCAACTGCCATTTTTTTTTTCTTTCTTGCTCTTTGGAAAGTTCACCTTCTAATCATCTTACCAACTTCCCCATCTGTGGTGTGTCTTCTTTCATACTATGCACTGTTTGTCCTATGACAATTCATGGTCTGCAGACAGCCCTCTGTTTCCCAGCCCACAGTTGGGCTGTAATTCCATCAAGCCCTTGGCACAAGGGGCTTCTCCTGGTTTCTTAGAGTTCCAAATGAGAAAGAGCAAAGGAACACTCACCACTCCGGCTTGAGGACCATCTGTGACAGCCTAAACACATAGCATTCCTTTTATGTTTTGTTTCTCTTTTTTCTAGGTCTGTATTGGGGGAAAAAAAAGCCCAGAGACAGTACCCTTTGTATTGCTTGAGTTCAGGAGGTTTGTGGGGAGAACAGCTATTGACAATGCTGAATGGTGAGACCTTGTGTCATTGTTATGGAGAAAGGGCTTGTGTGGGCCTCTGGTTCCCAGTACATGCTGTTTTGGCAAAAGATGATCACTTATCATAGCCTTCCAGAGGCTACCTCCTAAGGAATATGGGGAATCTGATACTCTAGCCCCATACTGTTATTTCACTGATGAGGAAACTGAGTCCTAGAGTCGAATTGAGAGCTCCTCAAAGTGTCATTGTCAGACTGATGCCAGCCTGAGAACCACTTACTACTGGTTGGTGGCAACAGAGGTATCAAAAATAAGAGTAAGTATTTAGAAATTTTTATAGCAATTTTGGCAGAGAAATTTTAAGTCAATTGGCACTAATGATAAACAAATCCAGATTTATTTGGATTTATTGTTCCTTTGAAAGTTCATATATGTTGTAATTTATTTTATTTTTTATAAGCTTTATTTTTGGAACAGTTTTAGATTTATAGAAACATGGAGAAGATAGTACAGAGTTGCCACATAGCCTGCACCAAGTTTCCACTGTTATTAATATATTACATTAGTAGGGTACATTTGTTACAATTAGTGAACTAATATTGATACATTGTTATTAACTTAAGTCTATACTTTATTCAGATATTTCAGATATCCTTAGTTTTTAACCTAATGTCCTTTTTCTCTTCCGGAATCCCCTCCAGGGATACCACATTACCTTTAATGGTCATGTCTCCTCTTGGTTGTGACAATTTCTCAGACTTTTCTTGGTTTTGATGACTTTGACAGGTTTGAGGATTATTGGGCAGGTGTTTTGTAGGATGTCCTTCAATTGGGATTTGTCTTTCTCATGATTAAACCGGGCTTATGGGTTTTGGGGAATAAGATCAGAGAGGCAAAGTGCTATTTTCATCACATCGTATCAGGGCTACATACTCCCCACGTGACTTACTACTGTGGGTGTTGACCTTGGTCATCTGTCTGAGGTGGTGTCTGCCAGTTTTCTCTATGGTAAAGTGATCTTCCCTTGTCCCTGCTTCCATACTATCACTTTTGAAAGAAGTTACTATGTGCTGCCCATACTTACGGAATTGGGAGCTGTAATTTAATTTACTGTACTTTATGAAAATATTGGTTTGTGATATAGTGAAAAGAAAAAAAGAAAAAGGTCCTCTAACACTGATCATCTGAGAAGCACTGTTCTAAAGAACCTGCGTAAGGGCACACAGAAGAAACACAGGGACCGAGCCCAAGGCATCCTGGCTTCAGTCCAGCTCTTTTCAGTCCCCAGAGTCTAACTGAGCATCCATGTAACTGTGGCTGCTCCATCACACCACGACTACCAATGACTTTTCATGGATCTTAAGGAGTGCTTCAAGTCCTGGTGGACATTTCTGGAATATGAGTCTCCTTGAGCCTTGAAATACTCTTCATAGTTTGTCTGAGTTACTGTTTTAAGTTATATTCAATGCCAAACAGGTTCTGAGTTGGAGATTTGCACACAGATATTTTTGGGTGGAAGTGATGGGAGAGGGATTAGGCAGAAGGAGAAGTCAAACTTTGTGACAGTCTAGACAAAGGCCTCTGCCAACCCTATGGGGAGCGCTGGACCCCTGGGATGGGCATTCAGCATTGTGCTTAATTTAGGAAGAGAGATCAGGTTTCAAAATCCCCCTCAGCGCATACACACACACACACACACACACACACACAAGGTATTGGATTGAATACTGCCTCTTTGGGAAGGAGTTATAACCTCGGGAAAGGTGGCTCCCTTAGCCCATGGCATCACTTTGAAGGGGACTCGGCTGATTCATCATTAGTCAACACTCCTGGTGGCTGAGGGGATGAATACTTGGGATCTAATGAGAGCTGGGTGATACCTGCAGCACTTGGCACAGAGACTGTTAATATTACTGTTTTTAATTCTTTTGCTTTTGTGTTGCATCTAGATTCTAGGAATCAGGAGATGGTTTGCAATATTCTTCCTTCCACTGTTAGCTGTCTCTAGTGCCTGAATGCACTGATTGTCCTTTGGGTAAAAACGAGGTAATCAAGGAGAGGGATGCTGGGAAGAGAGGCCACATGAGAAGGTTAGTGTGGGCGTAAGACACAATGCAGAGAATTTGTATTTGTGTCATCTGCCTGCTTCTGTGATTCATCTGGGTCTGTGCACCCTCACAGGCAGCAGGCTCCAGCAAACTACGTGTTGCTTGCTAAAGAAAAATGAAAGCTGGAGCTTCGGCAAGGAGGAAAGCATATGCCCAACAGTGAGGAGTGCAAACACACAGCATCAGGGAAGCCACACAGAATGAAGCTGTGGAAACACTGTTTTTCATAAGAAAGGGGTGTAAGTGATGGAATTATTTTAATTGGTCAAGAATTTGTCTCTCTTGTCATTGGTCTCTTATTGCTCTGTCTCACCTATTTTGATTGGGAGTGAGGACAGGGGAATTGTAATTAAAGAGCAAAAGATGGAATTTGAGAGCTGAGCAAATTTGGCAAAAGAAAATTTTTATACTAGAAACATGCTTTCTGTACTTGGCACCTTGTTTTCCTGATGCTGCCTGATGTCCAGGTCTTTTTGATCATTGCAGATTGAATTCAGACATGTGTCTTTCCTTTCAGCTTCACCTTGTACAAGAGGATACTTGGCATGAATGAGCTCACTCTGGTTTAATAGGAGAATCTTACACTTAGACAAAGAAACTCAAAAGAAACGAAGCCCTTTCCTCTCCATGAGTCTGTTCCCCCAACTGCCTCAGGACTTGGTGCCCACCATTTGGATCCTATGTAGCTGTGGGGCAGGCAAGGGTTAAAAGATTTAGAAAGCATTGAAATGGATTGTTTTCCTATTAAGATAGCAGAAGTTTGCATAGGAACCACTATTTTTGCATAATAATCACAGCCATATAATAATAGCTAACATTATTGAGCTCTTTGTAAGCGCTGGGCACTGTGCTAAGCACTTTATGGGCATTACCTCATTTTATGTTTATAATGTTTATAATGACTCAACAGTGTAGATATTATGACAAACCTCTTAAGACAGATGATGAAACTAAGACTTGGAGATGTTAGGTAAATTGCCTGAGTGTGGAGATGGGATTCAAATCCATGTGCCAATGCCTTTACCCTGCCTATACTGCTTCAGTAGTTTGGGATTGGGAAGAGGGAGTGGTTTGAATAGGAAAACAGGACATGTCCTCAAACTGGCTTCCTAGGGAAAAGGCCTTCTGAGGAGTATCCAACTGTAGGTTCTGTAGGGGTGAGGGGAAACTTCCCCTTTCCCCTGAAAGTTCACTGAAAGATCAACTCACAATTAAGGCAGATTAGTAAGACAAAGGTTTACTTACCTTGCGCATGGGGAGAATCACAGAGTGATTACTCAATATCCCAATGAAGTTCAGATGTTTTTATACCTCTTCTTTTGGAGAGGAGGGGGAGATGAGGGGTACAGATAATTCTATTTAGGGGGAACAAATGGTGCTAGGGAGGATAAATGGATGGGGGAAACAGATTGACTTGTAAATGATTCTCTTTGCAAATTAAATTAGCCTGAGCAAATTAAATTAACCTGAGAGACAGGTATTATATTTAAATGATTTGGGCTAGGTCTGGTTGCATTCTTGATCCTCCTTCCTGCAATATATCGAGATAACAGGGAGAGGAAGGGAAGTTAATTGCCCCTTTAATCTGTTGATCGGTGGGGTTTATGCAGATAGAAGGAAAGCCCTTTCCAATATTTTTTGATCTTGAATGGCCTTTAATTCAAAATATTCTTTATACCAAGGAGTCACATTTTGGGGTGAAATTTCCTGAGATCCTTCAGTTCCTTCTTGCAACTTAGATCACTTTTTTTTAGTCCTAAAAGGAGAGACCAAAGGGACAGTTGAGATGAGGACCCCAAGTCAGAACTTTAAGACTGAATTTGGGAACTCTGACATTGATTTGGGAGTTTGTGGCTGAGGTCATAGATGTGGATAAGATTGTTCAAGGAGAAAAGATGCAAAGAAGAGGTCAAAGAGCTCAGGATGGATTCTGGGAAGCCAACATTTAAAGGGAGTGTAGAGGAAGACAAGCCAGTAGGAAGGCCCAAGAGGAAGAGTCAGTCTTTCTGTGGTCATCCAGGAGAGGGTGGTGTGTGGTCATTCAGTGTGGAATGATGCATACCTGTCAGGTTAGGTGACATCTTGTCCTCAATGAGAGGGGAGGTGGAAGGAAAAATGGGGCAAAAGGTAGATGCATTAGAAAGTAGAGAGGAGGCAGAGTGAAGGAAGGCCACGGCAGGGCCTGCATGTTCTTAAGGGAGTAGAATGTTCTTTGAGTTTTCTCGCTCAACTCCTTCCTTCCCAAAGTAACCTGTTAATAGCCTCTCTCAGGAGGTGATCAAGCAGGAGCACCTCAACCAAGAGTAACCCAGCTGCAGACCCTGCCAAAATCATGATGGCTTGACAGAGAGAGGCATGTCTGTGCCTCTGCTGCGCCACTGGTATTAGAGACCCTGGATGCACCACTGCCAGCTCTCACACAGCCCTGTTGACTGGGTTTTCACCCCCTAATGACCTTCTCCAAATGTCTTGGAAAACCAACTGGGCAGTTTCACCTTTTGTCTATTGCCTTGGATAGAACCCATTTCTACCCAAGTTTGAAATCAAGTATTTTCTGGCTGCCTCCTGCCTGTGGAGCAGGCAGAGACAGGTGGCATGGAAACACTCTTCTCACTCCTCTTTCTACTGGGAACTTTGGGGTGAGACCAACTCTCATGAGTGCTAAAGTGCTTGAGGGCTGGGAAATTCAGGGTAACCACTGTCTGAAATCAGACTCCTGTGAGATATTCTAGATCCACATTCCCTGGGAGCTTGCTTCCGAGGGTCTTCCTTCTCTTCAGTGCTCTGGTACCTGCCTCATTTATGTGACTGTTAGTTGAATATTCTATACTTTGAAAATGTGGAACCAGTAAGTCAATGTAGTAGGACTTTAGCACCCTAAATCCCTCATTTCATGGACAAAGAGACTGAGGTTCAAACAGAACTGGCTTGTCCAGAATCACATGGCTGGGGTTTAAATCCAGGTTCTTCTGGTTTCTAGTCCATTGGTCTTTGTATGCTGCATCTTCGTCATGCAATATAAGGTAGCTCATTACAGAAATGGAAGGGGAAAAAATGGCAGCATCTCTCCTTTCTCATGATTCTTATCAGTTTTGTATCTCTTCCTCCCAGTTAGTCAGGATATAACTGGCTTTGTCTCTTCATGGAAAAGTACCTACAGCTCACTCCATGGCTAAAACCAATTCAATCCTCTGAATCTTTCCTATTTACAGTCTTCTTCCTGGATTTTTAAAATTAGTGAACAAATCTCTTCTTTCCACAGCTAGAAATATACCCTTAGGACAACAATCCTGGAGAAATTTGACTTAACTTTGCATGATATTACACAATATTGGTATAAGATGTTTTCTTGGGAGCAGGCATGAGTGGAGGTGGGAAAAGATTATCATAGCAACTCAGCAATGAGTGTTTTGCATAAATATCTAAGTTTATAACAACACTGGGCGTTGTTCCATTTTACTGCACAGGAAACTAGGTCACAAAGAAGTAATTAACCCAGGTCCCTTAGGGTTAATTATGTTAATTAAGTGTCAGTGCTGGATGTCATGTCTTGGTTTATCTGGCACCAATGCCTGATGCCCGTGCTGTTTCAACTACCCACTGGTTATCTAACTTGACATAAAATTTCCTGAGAAGATTGTTTAAGAAGCATGTTCCACTTAATCCAGGGATTCTGATTTAGCAGGACTGAGGTGGGATGAAGATTCTATATTTTTAAAAAGTGCCCTTAGTGATTATGGTGTATGATGTTTTGGGAACCTCTGGAGGGGAAAAACAAAAAAGGGGCAGGGGGCAATGTTTGAAAATGGTAGATTCCCCCTTTAACACTTTGGGGCAGGGCTGGCCATCTTCCATGGCCTCAGAGTCACTTTAGACCTGGCTGGGTGTCCTCTGACTCCAAAGAGGGGTTTCTCCACAAGCTGTGCTGGAGGAGCTAGCACTAAGGCAAAGCTCCCCAGCATGGAAATCTCAAGTTCACCCAGCAGTTTAAAAATTAGGAATGCAGTTCCCTGTTGTTTTCCTCCAAGAGAGGAAGCATCTCCAACCATACTCTAAGCCCAGGGATGGGCTCTTCCCGGTCTCTGTATTCCCAGTGTGCAATCAAAAGTGGCTGGCTCACGGTGGGTGCTGAGTGTTCACTGGGTCATGAAGGGTAGTGGGCATGGCAGGGTGTTCAGTCCTGGTGGGTTAAGTTTTAGGGATTACCTTTTTCAGTATCTACTATTTAGGGGTTACACTCTGTTTGTGGGACTACCCCTTTGGCATATAGCTCTGAGGAATGAATAGCTGAGAGTTTCTAAGGTGCAAATGATGAGTGTTTGTGATGGTTTTTTTCTCTATAATATTGTACAAATTGAATCTCATTTAGTTGTGGGAAAATACCATAGAGATTATATTTCTAATCTAGGCAGCCTGTGATTATTTCTTGTCTTCAACCCATCACTGATATTTCAAGTGGCTCCCTCCCAACCCAGGGTCAGCGGTGAGTATCATTAACTTGCCTTCTAGAATTTCTCCCAGATCATTAGCATGAGGTGAACAATCAGGAGAGTCCAAGGGCCTGAGGCCTAATCAAAGAATCTGATCTTTTGGTTCAGAGGTATCGTCAGTGTTCCAGGGCTCTGATTTCCCGTGCCCACAGAACTCAAAAGCTCAAGTGAAGGCCTCTGATGACTTTCAGTGATGTGATTCCATGTTTAGCAGAATTCCCTGCCTGTCCCCCTACCTCCAACTGTACACTGCATTTGAGTAAGCCACACATGCAGACATGGAGACACAAGATAACTCACCAACCTGATGTTCAAAACTTTATCATTTGCATGAGTTTCAGGTCCTCCTCCTGGCCCATGTTGTCCACAAAACTGACAACTGTGCAGGCACAAATTAGGGAAAGAGGTGGATGCAAGGATACACCATGAGGAAGTCATGGTGGCTATGTGACCTGGCATGTTCTCCCCAAGGGAGGCAGCTTCTATTCAGACACATCCAGTTTACACCAGGTGATAACATTGGCAAAAGGCTGACAAATGTTCTCATTCTTCAGGAGAATCTCCAAATATGAAAGAACTTTCCAGATTTTTAAAATGTTGGAGTTAGGGATTGATTGTTCACGTACCTCTGAAAATTCATATGTCCAGGTCTTACCCAACCCCTCACCATGATGGTATTTGGAGATGAGAACTTTGGGAGGTCATTCAGGTTAGATTAGATCATGAGGGTGTGGGCCTCATGGTGGGATTAGTGGCCTTATAAAGAAGAAGAGAGAGAGGTATCTTTTGCTCTCCTTATGCCCATTCACTGAGGACAGGCCATGTGAGGACATAGTGAGAAGTGGGCCATCAGCAACCCAAAGAGTGAGTCCTCATCAGGAACTGAATAAGCTGGCACCTTGACCTTGGATTTCTCAGCCTCCAGAAGTGTGAAAAAATAAATTTTTGTTGTTTAAGTCGTCCAATCTGCCGTATTTTGTTATGACAGCCTGAGCAGACTAAGACAGTTGGCCACAAGTGTTAGACAACAAATCATATCCACAGATCAGATGATTGCTGATGGTTTGCCGGCTTTGTTGTAAAGGGAGCATTGAAAAGATGAAATTAAGGATGGATGAGTGGGTGCAGAAAGAACTAGCACAGTTTTGAGGGTACCCGGTGGTAGGTAAGGTTGGTTGGCTACTTTCTGAATAGCTGTGTTGGTGGTAGTAATATTTTGGCAAGATGGGGGCTCCAAGGAGGCTCAATTTATTCCTTCTTTCTTTCTTTACTCCCTCCCTCTCTCCTCCTCCTTTCCTTCATCCCACAAATACTTATGAAGCCCCACCGACTGCACCAAGGCCTCTGAGAATACAAAGAAGCACATTGTTTAGTCTTTGCCTTTTGGGAGCTTGAGGCTCACTAGAGCTCACAAGTTGCCCAAGTGGAGCTGTGAATGGAAGGCAAGTTTTCTGGGCCATCATTTCTGCATCCTTGACCCCTGGGAGTTTACCTTTCATCTGCATGGGCAGCTGCTCTGAAGCAGAATCAAGTGAGGGAAGGTACTTGAGTGCTGCTCCCCTTATCAGTGTGCCTGCTCCTTCCATTCCGTCCTTCCATCCAAGCTTTTCCTAATTTAGATAAGAATCAAGTCTTTGGTTTATGGGAACATGGCAGAGAGGAGCTAGTTCAAAGAGGTTTCATTTCAGAGTCACTTTTCTTTGAGCATGTTAACTGTGATTGCTGTGCAGTGAAAACAACTGCAACCCTGAGTAGTCATGGATTTGAGGATGTGTAGTCATTGCTTCTAGAATTTGGCTACTGCTGGTGGCTGGTGGTGATGAGGACAGAGAGAAGAGACCCTCATGTTAGAGAAATGGAGTGTTTATAATAAAAGAAATCTTACAGAATTTCTAAAAATATCCAGGCAAGGAAAATATTCAGTCACCCATCTGCTAGCTTGGTCCACCCAATGCCCAATTCATTTTCTCATTCCCCTGTCCATTATGGTGGGCACTGGGTTAGGAGCGGGGGGCATTGGTGATTAAGCTACAGGTCTTGCTCAATCTGGAGATTGAAAAACTAAATGTTTCTAAACACTAGATCTGAATGTCTTGGCCTCATGAAGATAAGGACTTGTGGCTAGCTGCATAGGTACTGGGGGTAGAGGGCTCCTGGCATTTAATCTATGTTAAAAATAGTTTCCAAAACCATTTTACCAGCATCTCAGAGCTATAAAATATGTTATGAATTAAATGAGAGAGACAAATCAAAGAAGTAACCATTAAAATGTAGAGTATTTTAGTTGAAAAACTGGGACATGAAAAATAAATTTTCAACATGGGGACTACTTTATCTCAAAGGAGGCTAAAAAAAAAAAAAACCTTAAATAACAAGAGCTTCAAAGCAAGTGTCTTTATCACTGACAAAGCAGGTGGTCCCACATTTATTGCATGCAGGGATCAGGGAAGCTTGAACTTATAATGTTTAGTCATTTTTTAAAAGTTCAGCTAAAAGATGTTATTTGGGAATAGGAAAAAAAGTCTATTTATTTAACTGGGTACTCCAAAGCAGGGTATGGATTCTGCTTTCATCTTACAGTGTGAGTGCGTTTCCATTGGGTTGAGACCTAGCATGGACAATTTCAGACTGAAATGATTGCTTTCTGGAAATTTTCAGTGAGTGGAAACAGTCATGTAGGGCTGTGGATCTTGCTACCTGGATCAATAACTTTTGCTAGTTAAGATTCCTGCCAAGGAAAGGCAAGGAAGATCAAATTTCATAGACCTGACGAACCCCTGGAAACTGCTTATACCCATGTGTGTGTAAGGATCACTTTTTATGATTTATAGAAACCAAAGCGCTCATTGGAATAAGAATAATAGCTAACATTTATTTATCATTTATTGTGCTGGCCACTGTGCCAAGTACTTTATATGTATTGACTCATTTAATCCTTACAAACCCATGGGCAGGTACCTTTATTTTCCCTGCTTTATAGATGGGAACGTTACGGCACAAAAAAGCTAAATGGCAGAGTAGGATCAATGTGTCATTCACTTAAAAAAATGAGTCAAGTTCCATATGTGTGAATAAATGTGAACATTCCTGAGATAGGGAAATGGCAGGCCGTGCTCAGTAAAGAGTCATAAGACCTGAACTGAGGTCTCTGATAAAATAAGAGATGGCAGAGAAACTGGCCAAAACTAGCTAGAACCCAGATGGCCATGAAAAATGACCTCAGGTTACCCCCACTGGTCATTATACCCTGCTTATAATGTGTTAGCATACTAAAAGAAACTCCCACCAGTGCCGTGACAGTTTACAAATGCCATGGCAGCACCCAGAAGTTACCCTATATGGTTTAGAAAGGGGAGGGACCCTTGGTTCTGAGAACTCCCCACCCCCTTCCCAGAAATCTTACCAATAATCCTCCCTCCACTTAACAAAAAATCACATAGAAGGTATAAATAAGACCCCGGAAACTCAACAAAGTGCTACTCTCTGTTGCTCTGAGAGATAGCTGCTGCTCTGCCTAACGAGCAAGCTTTCCCTTCTGTTTATCTGTTACTTTAATAAACTTGCTTTTGCTTTACTCTGTTGGCTCGCTCTTGAATTCTTTCCTGTGTGAAGCCAAGAACTCACTTGGCCTCCAGGCCAGACCCCACTTTTGGGGTCCACTTTCCTGTATCATTCCCACTTCCTTATTGTTTGATTTCTTTCTCAAGTTTGATATGTTTTTTCTGCATTCACAGGATATTGTTAACTTTTTAGTTCTTAGAAGAAAAACCAAATTTTGAATGCAGAAGAGTTTTGAAACCCACAACATGAATTCAAGAAGCTAAAAGAAAATCTAATTTCACAAACAGGGTGCTAATATAATATCTTGGAAAAATCGATTGCTTTTGCAGGGTTTGTTTTTGGGAGAAACTTGTCTTTCTCTCCATGTATCCTTGACATTTCCTCCTCAGATAAAAGTTAATAAGATACAACTATCTGCCTCCTCTTCTAAGTGAATGACACATTCATCCTACTCTCTAAGTATAAACTTTTATCAATTCCCTAATGCTTAGGACACATGAAATGTAATTTTCTCTTCCTAAAATGTGTGGCCCACTACTCATTCCTGACAATGCTCTGGTACCACCATCTAATGTTGAGGAAGGTTTCTGGGTTGTTCTCTGAACACAGTGTTCAATCTATCCTCAACCGATGACTCTGCTATGGCAGTTTACCTTTGTTTCCTTGAGTCCAGCTCAAGGGCCACTCTCCTGAACGATGGCAGAATTGCGCTGTTTATCACAATACTTTGTGGTTGAATCAATCTGGCCACAGGTGTTCCAGTCAGATTGTTTTCAGAGCCTGGACCTGCAGGAATGGTGTCTATGTAGCTTCCAGCCCTGGCCCAGAGACACAGAATCTTGATGAATCACACAGCTTCTCTGAGCCTCAGCGAAGAACTTTGTAAATTGTAAAGCATTAATTGAAGAGCAGGAGAGAGCCAAGGACCCCATCCTACATTTATGAGTGGCTGTCTTATTTAGATGTGACTGCAGACCCCCAGGTAGCCTTCATCCCCAGCAACGTGCCTGCCCTGCATGCCCCTTCATGGGCTTGGGCCTGTGTAATGTGCAGAAGCCGGAGTTGAACAGTATCAGCTGCATGAACACATTTCAGTGGCTGAGGCTGTTGTAGAAACTACTGCTACGTTACGTTTCACGTTGAACTCCTCACCTTTAAGTGAAGCAAAGTCAGGGAAGAGAATTGAATGGATTTGCCTTTGGCCACAGTATCAAGGTAACGGAAAGAGAATGTGGTACGTGTTAAATAAAGGCTGTCAGTATTTGCCAGACCATGGTCTTTTAAAATATATATACATACGTTACACAAAGAGTTTGGCATTATAAAAAGGATCTTTTAAGTACCAGGGTCTTTTATCCAGAACATTATTAAGAATGTTTTATTAAAAATTAAGATGCCTTAGAAACCACATAAAATTTTAAAAGGTTCTACCTTTCTACCTCGCCTTTTCCAGGGCACCCCAGGAGAGACGGCGGAATTCTCAAACAGTTGGAGAGCTCTGTGAGGAACACTCTGCCTTGCCAATTTGTCCCGGTATTGGCCCAGGGCAGCCATTTACCACCTTGTTTTTGGTTATTTCAGCTGCTGTCAGGCATTCTCCCTCAAACACACCTGTACCGCCGGGCGGGCACAACGCGCTGTTTCTCCGAGCTGCGGCTCGTGTGTGCCTGTCTGAACTCCCCGAGCCATTCTGAAGTTTTCTGTTTTGCTTCCCACTTCTCTTCTGGACTGTGAACTTAAGTAGAGCATCAGCCTCGTATTTATTCATCAGTGCATGGGGTCCCTTCTTTTCATGGGCCTCAAGCCCTTCTTTGCTGTTCTTCCTTTTTTTTTTTTAAATTAAATCTGCGAACATGGGGAGAGTCTTTTAAAATTCTTCCTGAATGTACTTCTCTTTATATTCAAGGGACCCTTCACCATTCTAGGGTGCTGTAATTTGGCTAAGAAATCCTCATCCCACTCACCCCCTCGCTGGCTTCCTCACTGTAATCCTGTCCCTTCTCTTAGTTCTGCCTTTTCAGAGTGGGGAGCACTTGTCCTTAGTCTGCTCGTCACTGCAGTTCCCTAAATCCCCTGCTCCTGGGTGCTGTCTGTTATAGTCCTCTAATTCTTACAGCAAGACTTAGGCCCAGGTTGCAAAAGCATACGCTTTCCTTCTTCTTTTCCACACAGGCAGTTGGACTTCCTTACTATCAACTCTTGTTGGTTGAAAGGCCTCAAAACCCTGAACTGGCCATTTCCTGAGATTCTCTTTGTTCCTTGTGGAGAACAAATGAAGCTCTTTGCCAGTCTGGACACAGCGAGGGATTCTCTGGTTTGCTTGGATTGTTCTTTCATTCTGTGAACATTTTCTGAGTCCTGAAGGTATCTCAGGGGATAGGAGAAGGACAATAGGAGAGATAGTAGAAGAACGTGACGCAGGCCCTGCCCAGAAGGGGCTTTCAGGCTGGTGTAGGAGACACAAGGACACCTGTCATACTCTCTTGGATACCAGTGTAATAGGTTGGGGTTGGAGCAGGGGAGTATGGGGTGCTCCGTCCCATGCCAGAGAATGGATAGCCTCATTCAGCAAGGGGACTAGTGTCAGGGAAAGCTGTCCCCAGAAAGTCCTAGTTGAAGTGAGTTGTGAGGCATGATGAGTCATTCACTAGGCAGACTTCGCCAGGGAATTCGTGGTGGAGGCAGCAATATGGGCAAAGGCTCAGCAGGGTGCAGGAGGGTTGGCCATGTCCCTTCTGTGTAGGAACCGTGTCACAAAGTGAGGAATCTTGCCCCAGTGCATTTCTTGTTAGCTCTGCAAGCAGAACATGTTTTGAGTGAGTTATCAGGAAAGGTTCATGCCTGTACGGCTAGTGTGAGGGGCTGCAGGGCTGAGGCAGGGAAGGGAGAGGGAAGGGTGAGTCACTTGAAAGTTTTGTGTGCTGAGACATGGCTCTCAAAGGAGTCCTGGGGTTTTTGCAGAGGAGAAAGTGCTTAAAAGCAGATTATGCAGCCAACAGCGAGGCAGTAAATGGTTTCACTGGGGCCAATATTGGGACATTTTGGCAGCCCTCTTTATTGAGCTTGGGGTTCTCTGGCTATCAGATACCTTTCTGACTCTCCTTGCAAATGCCCATGAGGGCTTAGGGTGAAAATGTGGAGCTTTTAAGCATTTTAATATGATTTCAATTGCATTTTAATTTTTAATAAAACTTTTAATAAAGTTCTGCTTGAAGAGCCACAGGGATCAAAAGATTCCGTTTAACAGGGCGTCCATATTTTAGTACTGGGAGATAGATGGGTTTAACAAGACTGTGGTACCTCTCTTTCAAGTGCATAACAGTTCTGTTGGAATGGGAAAAGAGGGAAGGTGCACACATACATGTATGTATCTTTTGATTTTTCTGTGTAGCTAGTAATTCCACTCTTTGGAAGTAATCACTGAGCTTCTGGCACCTTTGACTAGTACCCTTCTCATATGATAGTTACACTGCTCCAAAGACAGTACGGACATCTGAGCCAAACATTTTTCTGTTTCGTTTGCAAGAAATTGAACTGACAGATATACCTGTTTATTTTGTTTCCAAGAAAATGTCTTGTTAGAAATGTGTGAAAATATATTATATGACAGTTGCTGAAAATGTTTCAGATGCGGCAATAAATTGATTGTGGTTTTTGGACCAGATGTGCACCATGTTTAGAATTTATTGTACTTCTCTGTATTCTAGCTCAGTGCTTAAGTAAATAGAGAGAAGTGCTTTGCTTTTCAATGAAACCTCTATGGTAATGAATGACATTTTCTTCCATTTAGTGATAGAATATTATAAAAATCATGCAAATTGCAAATATTCATTCACCTTGCACCCATTGCATAGCTGGTAAGACTGAAGCTAAGGGCCTGTTGTTTTTATTCTGACTGCTGAGTTTAAGGGGAAGACTTAGCCTGCAAACGCCCATAGCTTGACTGTGCAGCATTTTCTGTACACACACACACACACACACACACACACTAAAGAAATGCACTTCATATTTGATCGTAGTATTGAAATCCCTGCCTTTTTATCTGATGTATTGTAGAAGTTAGTCAGTACTCAGTTAGTTAAAAAGGCTAAAGGAGACATCTTTTTATTGCATATCCCTATGAAACTTTACTAAAGGTGTGAGACATTTGTTTTTCTGTGTGTTTTCTAAGTGTAGAAATGATCTGTGTGTCGTGACTGATCTACTTTTTTATGCCATCTCACTTTTCGTTTCAAGTCTAGAGGCACATTGGTCTTGAATGGTTAAAGATCTGTCTCATTTCCTTGCCAAGTGGGATTATGTTTCTAGCTTTTTGTTAATTCTGAGCATTTCAACAACTGCTGTTGAGCCCATCCTGCATTACTGTGCTAGGCATTCTGCGAACCTGGGAGCCGGTACAGGACATGGTCCTGCCCTCATCAAGGACATGATGGCCAGGTGCTTCACACAGTAGACCTTGTATAGGGCTAACAGAAACCCTAAACTTTGCAGGAGTGTGAGGTGTTAATTTTTTTATTTTGCAAAAATGAAACTGGGCCACAAGTAGCTCAGAAATTAGGATCCAAAACCAACAGCCGCTTGACTCCAGAGCCCACAACCTCCCTGTAGCTCACTGCTTGGCTGGTTGGATAGTCAAGACATAATAATGAATGTGGCTAGAAACATTTGGAATAAAGGCTAACATAGGTGCTAGAGTGCTAAAATTCCTCGTGGGTTAGAGAAAGATCTCTATGTACCTGTAGTCAGCGAAGGAGGGCTTCATGGAACAGCACCTCGGCTGTGTTTGCAAGTGTGAAGATGAGGGCAGAAATCACAGGCACAAAGGCTTTGAGGAGGATAAGCTTGCAGCATTGACAAGCTATACCAGAGTGCCAGGGGCAGGGTAGGAGAGCAGCGGTGTGGGGTGGGGGGGAGAGGAAAGTGTAGGACAGGGTGTTTAGAGTGTTGTGAGAAACTGCATGCATGTGCATGTGTGTGTCAGAGAAAGTTTAGAATACGGAAGAAATGTACCTTTTAACTAAAAACTGCAACATTTGAGGGCTGCTGAATATTCCCTATGTAGCCAGAGCAAGTGGTGTTTTCATAATGAGGAGAATGTCATGTTTCTTTTTCCATCAGGGAATAAAGTAAGTCAAGCTCTTTGCTGAGTTAAAAGTGGCTGAGAGTTGTTGGCAAAGTGAACAAATTCCGTTTGAGTCTCCGTGAGAGAAGGAGGCAACAGGGGAGGGTGCGATGGGGAGAGCGAGACCACTGCAGTCCCACCGCTTCTCTGATTTTCTGGAGATGCCTGGGCACTAGAAGGCAGGTGAAAATGTAAACAGAAGAAAATCCAGAGGAAAATCCTGATGAGTCCAGGGAGCACAGCAGGTCGGCTCTTTAGATCTGGGGTAAGAACTGGGATTTGGGATGGGTTTATCATTTCCATCCAGAGTATACCTTTTTAAACATTTCCAACAAATACTTGTTCTTCCAGGCACTGTAGCATAAAGCATGAAGACATCAAGTCTAATTTTCTCCCTTTTTTCCTTTTTGTTTATAGGCAGATGCCTAGCAACATTTCATGTGATTTAAAAAGCACTTATAGAAATTAATGGACGTGCGATTTTGTAATTGGGCAGAAGGAAAAAAAATCTAAGATGTAATGGATTACTTAGGAATTCTTATGTAGTAATCTCAGATGTAGTAATCTCAGATGCCTGTCTATTGATAAGAAACCTGCTTCAAACATGGGATTTAAATTTAAGAGAAAGGTACACTTGCATTGTTCTAGTGGCTTGAAAGGAAGTAAGGGAGTTTTTTCTAATGTGTGAAAAATTGATACACAATTTTCAGGTGTGCACAATCATTTTTGTGTCAGACAATGCACTGGATTCTGGGGCTACAAGGAGAAAGTCCAGGGAGCTTTCAGTTTATTGAGGGAGGCAGAGAAATGTGTAATACAAAGTGATTGGTGCTACAATATACAAAGAGTGGTGGGAATGTAAGGGGTGAGTCACAAGGGGTGAGGCACAAAGGACAGGAAAGATCAGGGAAGACATTATGGAGAAGGTGACATTGAAATGGGTTTTGCAGTATGGATAAGAGTTCAGATAGAAGAGAGAGAGGTGGAATAAAGGAGAATGGTGAAGGACATTATAAGTGGAGAAACATACAAGTAAAAACTCAGGCATGTTAAAGTGTACCCTCTACTTGGGGAACTAACCATAGGCCCTCTTTTCAGATACCCTGAAATTAGTATTCCCATAACCTAGACTGGGAAATGCCACTATGGCCACCAAGTTTTCTAGTGGGAGGGGGATTTAATCTGGACTGAATTGGAGGAAAGAAACTGGTACCAGCATGGGAGCTGGAAGGACAGTGGAGCTGGCACTATGACAGAACATAGAAAACTGAACCTAATGCTAGTAAGTTCTTTGTTATCGAACTTTGTGCTATAATCTTTGTCTCCTTCACTGGCCTGAAATTCAAGTTCCTTGTCTTACTCATCTCGTATCTCTGTGCCCAACACAGTAGGTTCTTAATAAATCTATGTTTACTGAATCAAGGGAAGAATGAGCTATTGTAGTTGTTTGGTTAAGAGGTCCTGACAAAGGTATGAGTCTCTGTGGGAAGCCTGGAAAAGACAAGATTCTTTGGTACTAGAAAATAAGAAAAAGCACATGTCTCAATCAGGTTTAGACATAGCTCTCATTTTTGAAATTGACTCTGATAAAGAAATGTGACTAATATTTCTTTGTTAAAGTGGTATTTCATGTGGATATATTTTTTATGAATCACCAATAAATTCTTTTGTCCACATTGAAATCTATTTGTTGCTTTTAAGAGATAATAAAACATATAAGGAAAAATACTATTTAAAAAGACGGAGAAGTATGTTAGGGATGATAAATTATGAGCCTTTTGGTGTGGACTGACAGTTATTTTAGCATATAGAGGAAAATATTTTCTTAATGTTTATTACAGCTTTCATAGCTGTGAGACAGGGAAAAAGGACAAATCTCCATTTACAACTTTACTTTTCTCCCAGATTTTACAATGCAAGCCTTGCTATAAAGGAGTATCTTAAAGAAATTGAGATAAATGATTCAGCCTACAGCATCACCATCATCCCATTTAAAATGGCAGAATCATGGAGCTGTCAGCTTAGCTTTTGAAAAGATAGAGGTGCCCCATTTCAGCTTGGCCACCATCACCGAGATGGAATGGAGAGTAAAATCAAAGCCTAGGGCCAGAACCAAGCTTTGGAAGGCTGAAGGGTCCCAGAGCACTGGCACTGTGGTGGGGCAATATTTTGAAATACCAACTGAGAGTTTTTCAGTGTTTCTTTGGGTCTCTTGTTTCTTCTTCCATCCAGTAAACTAGGGAGCTGTTGCACACAGGGTAGTGCCCAAAGGAGAAATGGCTGCATGGGGACGAAGGGCCTTCCATAGCATCGGTTTCCTGTGGCTCAGGGCGGCGGGAAGAATGATTTCTGAGCCAAGTGGATGGGTTTTTGAATGCCCCACATTTTCTCACAGCTCAGCATGGCACAGGGCAGAGAGTGAATTGCTGGGCACCGGAGAGGAGGGTAGAGAGAAACAAGGGCAGGGGCAAAGATGGGAATGTGGGCCGGGCTGCAGTGAGCTTGCTGGGTGACAGCCAGGACCAGGGGGCATCTCAGCAATGCCACTGTGGGTGGCCAACGATGCTTCAATGTCCACCACCCCATCCCTTCGTGCTCGGTACTGCTCAACCCCTGAATTCCCGAAACAGCTGAGATTAAGCTTCTGCCACCTCGTCGGCACAGGCTCTCAAAGTAGCAATTTGGTTGTGGCATAGAAAAATAAAGTCACATTTCTTGCACACATGAGTGTGGGGACTGAGATCCAAGCCTGCTTTTTGTATAACATAGAAAAATTCCTTTTGATGAAGTCTGGTCAAGAATGGGTACTTCTCTGTCCTGCAAAGATTGGAATGCCCTTAATCTCAGGCAAATACAAAGAGGGGTTTGTTGAAAAGATACACAAAAATCTCTTAGAAACCAAGCAGAAAAGTATAGCTGGGTCTGAGGGGATTTTGGAAAGTTGAAAATCAAACTTTCTTCACTGTCTCCAAGGGGCTATGTGAGTTCTTTAATCTCTCCCTGTGTCCTTTCCCCTGGCCCTGTCATTTCTAGCTGCTTCTGCCACTCCAGCCTGACAGGGTCTGTGACAGCCCTGCCCCACACCCCTGCTTGTTCAGTTCCAGCAGTGGTCCCCCTGGGGGAGGAGGCTCCTTTGTGTCTGTCAGTTGGATGTCCACACAGCAAGAATCTGATTGGCTCCCTTTGGTCATGTGTCTACTCCTGGTGCAATCACTGGCTGGCATGGTGGTGCCCAGTCACAAACCACATTCAGAGCAGCAAGGGCAGAGATGCTGTGTTGCACATCTGCAGGGGTCAAAGAGTACTCTGTGAATGGCAGCCCTGGATTTGTGTGGAGTGCACCCTGCATTGCCAGATGCAGTGGTCCTCGCCAAAAGTCCTGCTATCCTGCTTAACACACGTAATAAAGTGGTAGAACTTAGTGTTGTTGCTGTTTGACTTGACCGAAAGTTTTCCTAACATATGCTGAGTGGCCATGTGAATGCATGGAACAGGGCTAGGACAGCTGACGTCAGCATAGTGAATGTTCATGGGGAAGCAGATGAGGACACCTTGCCTACTTGGGTGTTTCCCTGTTTAGCACTGTGGTTTAGAAAATGGGCTTTGATATTCAACAGACCTGGTTCCAATCCCATCTCTGTTTATAAAATGTGACATTGCTCAAGCTACTGATTTCTCTAAGTCTGGGTGTCTTTATCAAAAAAGTGGAAATGAAAATTTCTATAGGGATTCTTCTAAGGTTTAAAAGGATTCAATGCCTTTAAGGAATTTAGGCCAGTGGCTGATGCTTCATGAGTGTCTGATAAGTGTCAGATACCATAAATTCTAGTATTGGTGAGAATAAACCATATACATTGTACAGTCTTGAAATGTTAATGACCCATTATATGAAAAGCATTTACCCTGCATTCAGGGTACCGTGCATCTGAGTCCTTGTAGTTAAAATTAAAATCAGAATCAGTGTTATACCAACAGTGACATAAGTAATAATTAGCAACAATTACAGTGATGATGATGAAGAAAACCTGGATAAAATTTTGTCTTAGGCTTAGTGTGGTGTGAGTATGTATTATATCTGATTTGGATTGTATTTAAAAATCTTTGTACAAATGACTTTTTTTCCTCTAGCATCTTGACCCTATTGTGACATCTAACAAGATGTAATTTTTTTTCAAGCTACATGTTTCACAAACAAAATATATGTTTATAGCTGACTGTACCCAAGCTGCTAATTATGGACATCTCTTTCTATAGCTCACTATTAATCACTCATGTCTTTGGGGTTATATAAAAAACAATTTATGTTACAAAATCAAATCCTCCCTTAAAAACATTTGCCCTGGGAGTGAAGAGGGAGGAAATCACAAACTGTTATTATTTTCCCTTAGATGAATCTAAATATTAACATTCCTTTAGCTTTAAAGATTATTTTTATGCCGCTCCTTTATAAACAATTTAAGTACAGTAACTCTTCTGTTGTCTCGGGTTCTGTCTACAGCTTACCCAAACAACTCAGCTGAAAAAATGAACAAAATCCCTTCAACAGGTTATTTGGCATCACATGTAGAAAATAAAAATGTTTGAATAGCTTAAAACATTTTTAAAAGCATAGCGTATAGTAAATTAATTTGAATGTTTAAACACAGCCTAAGGATCTCTCTCATACAGGAGGGAGTTGCTGTTTCTAGATCTCATTGTAACTGTATTAACTACCCAACTCTGAGGACAAAAATAGCAGTGGCAGCAGCAGCAGTAATAGTAGTAGTTATAGCAGGAAGAGGAGGAGGGAGAATAAGCTAGTATGACAATAACAACGGTATTCATAGTTGTAATCATAATGGTTAACACCACATGCAGACATTTAAGCATTGCATGTACAGTAACTCATTTAACCCTTATAGCAACCTTAAGAGATAGTACTATTATTTCCCCATTTTACAGAATCAGAAACTGAGATTCTGAGAGGTAAAGTCACTAGGGTAGAAACCAGGATTTGGAGAACAATACTAATGGTTGATGTTGTTCAAATGTTTGTGCTTCTCAGCTCTCAACACAATTAACCCCATTGAATCCCCACTGCAAGCCAGGGAGGTGGGGTCCTTATTATCCTCAGTTAACACAGGAGGGACCTGAAGCTTGCAGCCTCGCTGATGAAATGGCAGACAAGGGTCTGAGACCAAGGGGTCCAAAGCCAGAACTCCAATCTTGCCTTTCAGTGTGGGGTTCAGGAGTGGTTTCTTGTAGGTCCTGCTTAGACTGATTTGCCCAGGGAGGGGAGGTTCTCTAAGCAGAAGCTGCTGCCTCGAGGTGGGATCTCTGACAGTGGCACTCTTTCAGCAGCATCCTCCTCCTGCCTGTCCTGGAAAGTGGGTGCCCTTCTTTCTGAAGGACCCTGATGGACCCCCAGAGTTGGAGGTGAGGCTGTGGGGTGCGGTGAATGAAGCACTTGCCTTGGGCACAAAATATCAGGGGACACCAAAAATGTAACCCAGGATGAAGATAATATTGTAATGCAACATTTAAAAATATGTAAATATTAAACATTTAAAATAAAAAATATTTTTTATAAAATGAAAATGAACATGAAAAATTCCAAACCTGAACAAGATATTAACATTTAACATAAAGGCAGGATCAGTATGGTCCTGGGTCACTTGGGACTCCTGGGTGGAGACCAGGCAGGTGGGGGAGCCGTGGGCTCTCCTCAACCCCACTGGGCCTTCTTGAGCCCTGAGCAATATTCTGCCCCCCTATCTGGCTGTCCACACCGCTGTACACTCTGGTCTCCCTCGCAGGGTCACCATGAAGGGATAAGAGTCTGCGTGGTAGTGCCTTGGCAGACATCGCGTCACCAGAACAATATTCCTTTATTCGGTGCTATTTTAAAAACGGAGGATGGCAGTTTCCAGTGATATGTTAAAAAAGTTAAACCTCTTCCCCCTCTACCTTTTCTCTCCAGAGCGCAACCAAAGAAGTTATTTTAGGAAAAGATAGTCAATGCCTTTCCAATTTTAGATCTTCATTTTGGGTCACTGTTGGTTTCTCTTTTCTTATTTATTACTTGGGGTGGCAACTTAAGAAAACCCTGGCTCTCCTACAGGCACGTCAGCTGGGACACGTGTCCTGCCGATCTCTTCCAAAGGCACTGCGGAATTGTCCGGTCCCAGTGGCCTTGGGCTTTCAGGACGCAGCCCAGCAGTCGTGGTGCTGAATATGAATATAGCGGCTTCCCAGCCCAGAAGACATTTCATTTATTATTTTAAAAATATTTTCTTTGGGCTCCTTTAATCCTCTGGGACATTTGCTTGATGAATAGCAAATAAGTTCCCTAACCAGACTGTTGTTATAAATATCCATGGTATTAATTCAAACCATTTGCATCGGAAACTTTTTTTTTTTTTTTTTTGGAGGAAAAGAGGTGGCTGATTTAACCTCAACATTTGGGACATGATTTTCCTTAAAATAACTACAACATCCATCATTTTTTTTTCCTGCTGGTGTGTCAATTTTTTTAATGAGAGGCTGGGTCCCTTCAGTACCTTTGGTCTCCATGGTAACAATTTCATGTGTTTATTCTGGCTTACTGAAATAAAACACTGAGGAAAAGGTCAGTGACTCATTTTTGATTGGGGGTTACTGTAATTAGAGGATGATTATTTAAAATTTGATCACTAACACAAAGATACTATGTGCATAAAAACAAGTTCCATGGCAAGCATTTTACATAACAAATTATAAAACATTTAGACAGTGAGATGTTTCCAAACAATGGTTCTTTCTTCACAGGTGCAGGTGTTTTCAAGATTATTATTGTTTCATCCATGTATAACCGACCTTGACTTCTTGCCATTCCCTCCCTGGTACCAGGATCTGAGTAATGCATTAAGTAATGGATTAAAGTGTCTGGAATGACTAATGCAGTTATAGGAGTCTATTTGGACCTATGGTATATGCATCTGAGATGAGCTGAATCAATACAATAAAGTCTTTCTCACGTGGCCACTGGGTGGCCAGGAGAGGCAGAAACATTGCCTGGGTACCCGTCTTTCCATCTCTTCTGTGACTGCACATTGCATTTTGGACCTGTGGGAAGGCAAAAGGGGGCTTGCGGTGCCTTATGATTGTTGCCTTGTCTTGCCACTGTTTGCTGTAATAAGTATCATATCTCTCTTTCTTCATCTGCAAAAATGGCAACAATAGCAGCATCTGCATCATAGGGTGTTTGAGGGGATTAAATGGAGGAATGATGTGTATTGCTTAACAAAAAACAGACTCTTAGTAAGCATCACGTAAGTGGTGCTATTATAATTACTCTCTTTACCTTCATTATTTGATCACCACCTTGGCCTTTGGACTGAGTTTCTTTGCTCTTATGGGAATTGTTCAAAACTAAGGTAAGATTCTGAGTGGCAAGTGAAATCCCCACTTTAGAAGGTGAGACATCAGTTCAGGCAGGTGTGGATATGGCATTCTGTGAGGAACATTCTGTGAGGAGCACCGTCGTCCCTTAGGGCTCTGTGAGGCTCTGCTCTCTCATGTCTGAGAGCCACAGGCTGCTTGGTCCTCTTGAGTTCAGGCTCTCATGGGACTGGCTCCGAGGACCGAGGGCAGAGCTCAGGTGGGGGCCCTCATGCCCCATCTGGTTGAATCTTGTTTAACCAGATTTTTTAAAAACATAAAGCGATGTTGGCAGAATTGGCTGGCAGAATTGGAAGTCAGCTGCACCCCTGTGACCCCATATTGTGGCCTGACTTGGTATGATTATGTTGCTGCCCAACCAGGTTCATTTGCCCACTGCCCAAGAGGAAGCCAATACACTGAGTCAGCAGGGTTTGTGGCAGAGAAAGAGTTAATTCTGCATAGCACTAAGCAGGGAGTTGGGAGAAATTTCTCAAATCCATCCCCCGGAGAATTTGGGAGACAGGGTTTTTAAAGACAGCGTGGTGTAGGCAATTGAATCTGCTAATTGGCTGGGTTTGAGATGGAACCATAGGGTTGTAGAAATTGTTTTCTTTGCTGACCAGGCTCTTGGGTGGGGGTCCCAAGACCAGTTGAGTCAGTTCCTTGGTGTGGGTCGCTGGTCTGGATGGGTCAGCCGTTCCACTGGAATGCAGGACCTGGAAGATATCTCAGAAACTACCCCTAGGTTGCAAAAAGGTGATATTATCTGTAGAGAAAGCTAAGAATCTTTATGACCACCAGCTGTGTGGCTCCCCAGTGGCAATTATAGAGAAGTAAACAGGGGGACAGTGGCTAATTATTATCATTATTTTTAGCTGCGCCCTTATCACAGTTCTCACCTCATGCCCCTTTTTATTAATTGGTAAGGGCAGTTTCAGTTACATTGGACACAGTGAGATGAAGCTGACCTTGTGAATACAAGTTGGGTGGGCTTGAGAGAAACTGCAGAGAAAAGCTGGGAAGTTTAGATATAATTCTGGGGATTTGCATGAGGCATTTTTCTAGTTATTCTTGAAAATCCTTCTCTTTTATGGCTCTTAGAACCTAGACTTTAATCAAGGAACTTCACTCATTCACTTAATTAACTATTTATATGTCAAGTACACTGCTGAGTCAGCTGGGAACATGAATGCCACAATTCTCCTCTCTTGTAGCATACATTCTAGGTTGGAGAGAGACAGCAAATTAGTGGAAAAAAGGGAGAAAATTATTGTAAAATATTAAATGCTATGAAGGAAGGAATTGTATGCTAGAAGGCATTTATTGGAGAGTCTTGACCTTTCTGTATTGCTCCAAGGGAAGATTGTGCCTTTTGCAGATAATAAGGATGAGATGCTGACCCAGTTACTTCCTCTGTGCTAGACTACAGAGCGATTCCTCTTTAAGTGTCGATACTAGCTCGGGTCTTTCCTCTTAGGTTGTTCAATTAGACTAGCAAAGTGATATCTATTGCTGTTCTTATTTTAGTTATGAATCATGATGTTGCTAGGGCCTGAGTCTCTGATAAATATTACAATTACTATTTTTATCTTTATTGTCAGAAAACACAACTTTGCAAACAAATTTGCTCACAGACTGCTTCCCCTGCCTCCCCACCTCCCAAACTCCCAGCACCTCATGGATCTGGTGTTTCCCAGAACACATTTTGGGAAACAGTGTTTTAGAAAATGCAATTTGGATGGTCCTGTGTTATGAATTTCTGAGTTAAGTATGTTGTTGAAGAGAAATAGTTCAGATGAAATACCCACACTTGTTGGCTATCCTAGGTTTCTGAATACCTGGTTCATGTCACCTATTTGTGGCTCATCCTCTAGGTCTCAGGCATCTGCCTATGATTCCTTGAGACTTGGAACCTACCTCCATCTTCATTAGTCAGTGTTGTTGCAGAGAAAACCAAAAATACCACCCCCACCCCAAACAAAACAAAACCAACAGGTATTTGATGGCAAACTTGTAAGTAAATTCCATTGTAAAGATTAGTGCAAAATAAATAGATACAATGATGTAGCTTTGTTTCTCAAGTTTACAAAAGGATAAGATGATATAGGAATTCCTTGGGGGAAATATTGTACATGTCAAAAAATGTGCTCTTTCTCTTTTCCATCCTTAGACTATTGTAGTTCTTAAAAGATTTTTTAAAAAAATTTAAAACAAGAATGCAATTTTTCTTTGCTTGACATATTTAAACATATTATAGCTGTAAAAAGAATTGACTGACATATCCATCCTGCTTCGTGTCCATCAGTAGAGAACACAGTGGCCTGAGTCCACTTCATTGCTCTGGGGGCCTAGTTTTGTCCACTGTGTCCTGACCATCTCCACCTATGGCCTATGGGACATCTTGGCACTAATCTGCTGATCTCAAGTTTGTCATAGAACCCTGGGAGTACGTCTGAAGAAAAATTGTGATGCTCTAGAAACTGATTTTCAGTAAGATTTTTTTTTTGTCCCTGAGAAACATTGAGAATTATGTTCAACGACAGTGTGCATAGACATGAGGAAGGATGATGAATGGTTATATCAGGGGAAACCTCTCCTACCTCCTGCTTCTCTATGGTCAGATAACACCATACCTCATAGCTAACTGATTAAAAGCAAGAGATGCCCAGCTACTGTGTGGAGGTTAGAAGGTGTCTGGGCTTCAGAACAGCGAATTTTGCCTCATGAATTTCAAATACATTCTGGAAGAAGATGTTTCCTTACAACTCAGGCACCAAGCAATAATACAAAAAGAAATGACTGGGGTTGTGGGCCCCATTGTTAAGTTAACTCCTCATCTAGTTCTTTTCATACCTTCCCCACATGTGTTGGTTCTCTAATTTGGGGGCTCATCCTTCAACTGTGGAAATAGTTTTTAAACGTTAGCGGGTGTTAGAATCAGTGGCAGAGCTTGTTAAAAAGGCAAATATTGCTATCTGTGGGGTAATAAAAGAATATATAACTAAAACAACAGAGCTGCTATTCAGCACTTAGTAATACTAGTACTTGTGTAAAACTTGATTTTGATCATTGATAGAGCATATGAGGTGACTTCTGTTTTGATCTTGCTGCATTTGCATACATAGCATACAGAACATCCATCCTCCTTGACTGGAGATAAAAAATGATAAGGCCTCTGAGAAGAGCAAGTTTATGGTGGATTTTAAGTGATTTGGGCAGTTTTGTCAAAGTTTAAAGAAGTGCGCATAAATCACTAGGGTCTTAGTAAGCAGATTCTGATGCTGTGGCTCTAGGGTGGGCCTGAGAAACTGTATTTCTAACAAGCTCCTGGACCACGCTTTGAGCGCGAAGGATGTAATGTGCCTGGAAACCAGTTGTACCCTGACATGGCCTGGGATGTGGGGGTGCTGTCAGAGGCTGACTGCTGTGGTCCCAGGGTAAACTGGATGTTGATTTAGGGGACTTGGACTTGAAGCCAACTCTACCACTTTCTACAATAGCTTTCATCAAGCCGCTTAAACTTTCTGAGCCCTTTTCTTTCCTCTAGAGTGAGGACAATAGCGCCCGTGTTACTGGGATGTTGAGAAGATTAAAAAGAGACAATGTTATGGGAAAGCACTTTGCAAACTATCAATGCGAGATTGTAATGTGGCTTAGTCTGTGCACTCGGCTGTCACTGCATGATATTGGGAGAAGGCTGTTATTGGACCTGGGCTGGCCACTTAATTTCCTAAATTTGAGAATGGGGGATGAAGGGTCCCTGAAATATGGTAGGAGAAGGAAAGGGGGATTGGACCTGAGTGAGCGTTAGTGTGGAAGGAGAAGCGGATATTCGCAAGAAGTATGGTGAGTCAGAGAACCTGGGGACAGAGCAGAATATGCACTCACTGGACATATTTTTCAAGCATGTATTGAAGTAGGGTGACATTAAGAGAGAACTGTTAGGGCAAGTGCCTGGAGTATAATTCCATTATCTCTGGAAAATATATTAAAAAGAAATGTAGTTGCATTTCCAGTAGTACAGACAATCCAGACAACCTGAAACCCTCCTGCTAAAAAACACTTGGAAATGCTGGGTAGATGGTAATGAACATTCTTTTAAATGTGTATTTGAGCTCTTGAGAAAGTAAGGGAAATATTCAGGGATACAAAATAAATAGGAACCAAAAAATTAAAGTAGTGACAGGTAGCTGTTTTTTGTGTTGCCTTTTCTTTTTTAAACTTGTTTTAGTAACTGGGGAGTTTGGGTTTAATAGCCTTGCTGGGTTTTAGACAAAGCATGAGGCTATCAAGAGGTGAGTTGTGGGAACTGACGTCCCTCCCCACCCGTGCCTAAAGCTGACACCTTCCAATTCCTGTTCCCAACTCCTGATTGCTTTCACCCTCTCCTTTCACCCATTCTGCAATTTATTCAACACATATTCATCTGGTATCCTTCTCTGTGGCTTGTGGCACCCTAGGTTCTGTGAAGAGGGGATTCTGATCATCTTCCCTCACTCTGTATGATTTGATGTAGTAACACACAACAAAGTATTTTGAACACTGACTTTCTGCACAAGCACGTTGTTATGATCCCGTAAGAGCTGCCTGGATAAAGTGCTGATCTCAGCCCTGCTGTCCCTTGGGGAGGCCCTGGGCCACGTCCTTGACCTCTCCAGCAGGAGCCTCCTCACTCCTAGGAAATAGTTGTTTTAAATCCCCCTGGATCTCAGCAGGTACCTTCTCATTCCTGAGGGTAGCAGCCTCTACAAGGCAATGTGCAAAGCCTTGAAGAGCCTCCCCAAGAGGGTCTCTTTCGGCAGAGGTTGGCTCCTGGGCTCCCAGTCACCCCATGTCCTCATTCCCTCAGGAACTGCCCCCTCCATCTGCTCTGAGGTCTGATGATGTCATGGAGAGCCTCCAGAGATGTGAGGTAGTTTTTCAGACCCATGAACAGTACCATGGGTAAAATTAGAGACAGACGGAAGCCCAGAGATGACTGAAAGCAGGCAAATGAACTTCACATGTGATGTTCAAGGTGGGGGCAGGGAGAACTCTATGAGCCAAAGTGCTGGCACTGCCGTCCACATGCAAGGGTTGATAATCACCAGCTTAATACTTTTCAAGGGAAAGGCATGATACCATGGAGCCCTCCGCCTCTCACTGCTGGAAGTCTAGCAATGTCAGTTACAACCTGCTCTTCCAAGTTTGGGTGCTGTGGTCTGCTGGCTGGGATCCCAAGTGCCTGCTTTGAAACAGAGCAGAGAAACAGGAACTTCGGGGAGCTGCTCCCTCAACTCCCCATGGGGGATGGAGTTTCTTCCATAGAAGACTTGCTGGTGGATTCTCAGGCCTGTAAACAGAAATTTTAGTTTTTGAGTAATTTAAGTGGTAACTGTAAGTTCACTGAGAGTTGCACTGAAGGCCAGCTTTTTCCTCTAGTGTAATTATTCAAGAGCAACCATTTGTCAGCAAAGAAAAGTATAAAGGGCAGACCTTGCCTCTTATTCCTGGCAGAGAGAGAAGCCCCGGGCTGCAGTGGTTGGAGCCCATCCGTCTACAGCTTGTTTTCAAAGCTTGGGAAAACTGAACTGGTGGATAGGCTTAGTTGGAGTTCAGGTCATTGGGGAGCCATTGTTGACAACTATGTACTACCCAGTCAAGAATATGTTTTCAGGTCATTTGTTCAGCTTTGTGGTTCCCCTTTGGGGCAGGGGCTATTTTAAAAGTTTATAGGAAAATCCATTTCCCTTTAAAGACTAGCATCCTTATTTTTTTTTAGGAGGTGGCATAAGTTTTGGTGCTAGACAGGTATGGATCTCTAAGTTTGGACATTGTCATCTACTAGTTATGTGAACTCAGTCATGTCCCTTAAACTCTAATGTCCTTACTCTTAAGATGGGAATATGTGTCTTGCTCTAACAGAAATTAGACGTGTTGGGATTTTGGTGACTTCTGTTTTTGTATGTCTGTGCTTCTCAAGACATTTTTAGAAAAAGCACAAAATCAAGTTTACTGTTAGTCCCTTGTTCATCTCTTCTTACCTGCAAACAGAGAGGCGAAGTTCAGGGATAGGCGTGCATAGCAGGTAGACAAGGACCTGTAAGCCTGGCCATGGGACTGGAGGAAGTTGTCATCCAATGAGTCTTAACTGTTGGAAATCCACTCTCAGGACTTGTTTTAGAGGTGCTTTCCATAGATAATGCTGCTGACACTTAGAAACTAGCAAAGCAATCAGAAGTAAAATACAAATTTGGTTTGACAATGTTAAAGTAGTGCTTGTCACCATCAGTTCTACACATCACTCGCTCAAGTCATGACCAATACAAGTTTGGAGTGGACGAGTACTTGCCACACAGAGCCAAAGATTCTTTCATTCATTCACTGATCAGATATTCCCTGGGCCCCTGCCAGGTGTCAGCCAGGCATGGCTCTCAATGCAGGGTTTGTTAATGAAGGCACAACATGCTGCCCTCACTCAGCGCAGTTCCAGCCAGGGAGACAGATAAATTAAGAAATAAAAATGTGACATAATAAGTAGTGACATGATATTTGAAAGAAAGTGAAGCAGGGAAAGGGATTAGAGAGTCTTTTTTCAACAGAGAGGTCAAAAATGAGGAGATGATGTTTGATCAGAGACCTGGATTGATTAAAGGAAAGACTGACTCTCAGGGGATTTCAGGAGGAAACACCCTCAATAGCTATAAACCAGGAGTGTCCCACGAACACTCATTTCTGTGGTTACCCTACAGACCAAGGTGAGGACTTTGGATTTTATTCTAAGAGTGAGGAGAAGCCTTTAGGGACAGACATGATCTGATTTGTGTTTTTAAAAGATCTCTCTGGACGGTAGACCATAGGAAGGCAAGAGTAGACAGAGAGGCCAGTAGGAGGCCATTGCAAGAGACCGGGTGGGAGCTCATCTTTAAACAGGGTTTTCTTACCTCATTTTTATTTGACTCCACACTGAACTCATCCTGAGTGCACAGTCCTCTCATTCATTCCCAAAGCATAATTGTTTCCTCTCAATATTAAAGACACTCCAAGGATCATTGATTCCAAAGATGCTGCAGGACTGGTGGATACTGTGGATACACCCTGCAGCATCTCCCTACCCTATCTGCTGTGCTCTCCCCAAGGAGAGTGGAGGTATAAACCCCTCTTCGTGTTCTGCATTGTTACTGGAGTCTTTTGATTCCAGAACTGAATGTTCTCTCCTCCTTTTCTCTTTCCACCTGTGGATCAAAAATACCCATTTGTCTTTCAAAGTGATTTTGAGCATGCAGCAATTTTGAAAACAGCCCCCTCAGGGACATTCTGTATTTTGTTGGAGTTGGTTCAAAGGTCATGATAGATGAATGTGAAATTTTAGTAGTCCTCAGGAAAATTTTATTAGGTACATGGTGGACTTGGGGAAACTTGTTGGGACTTGTAGGTTATGTAAATCTTTTAGCTTCATTACTAGAATGTTTGGGCCTCCTATTCATGACTTCATTGCTCTTGAATGTGGGTTTCATGCATCTGGTTGTTTGGCTGTTTTCAGAAAGTAGGGGTAATAATCCCATTGATGTATCATCTTTTCCATGATTAGAAAAGAAACTTGAGTGCTCCCTTCAAGCTGGTAGAGCAGAGGACTGTAGACTGGATAGAAAAGAAATCTGAGAATGCTTTCCTAGCAAATATGTAGACACAGTTTCCTCTAACACCTGTTCTTTCAAGTCATGAGATGTTTGAAAATAACCATACAAGTTCCTGTGTCTGATCCAGTCTTTTGAATACCTTCTAGAGCAATATAAAAATTTTGCTGGTCTGAGCTATTGTCAGCATGTACCCTCCTCCCTATTCTGCCTGTGGATTCAAGTATAGTAAATGCCTGTTGATTTGGAATGTAGAAGAGATGGGTTATTTTGGTTCTGTAGAATTAATCAACAGATGAGAAAACATATTTTAATAGTAAAATGCCTAATATCACATTGCTACTGAGTTAAGGAGCTGGAATTCTGACTTTGTATTCCAAACACTCATCCACCCTGCTGTGCTTTGGAAAGTTTAAAAACTATGCAATAATGCATTCTCATTGTGGAAAATTTAGAAACACAGATGGATTTAAAGAAGAAATGACCCTCCACCCCTGCCCCCCATCATTCAGAGATAACCGCTGTTGACATTTTGGTGCACTTTTTTCCAGATTTTTGTCCTACACAAATATAATTGCAAACATTTTCAAAGATGGATACTGCTTTACAACTTCCTTTTTCCTTTTAATAATATCTTGTGTTTTATTAATGTCTTTCTAAGTCATGGATATAATTCTATGTTATCATTTTTAAAATTTGTGTTGATTTCCATTCCTGGATGCTAATATCATTTATTAAATACTTCATCATTGTTTTTCTCCTACTGAGCTGGACTGCCAACTGATTAGCCAATCCTTTGGTTTTAGGACATTTATTGAATTCTAAACTAATAATATTCCAAGCTTGCGCTAAGCACTTTACATATGTTATTTCATTTATTTAACTTGCTTACAAGTTCTTGATACTACTGACAATGCTTATTCTTTATATATATTTCCGTATGATTGCACAGTAGTTATTTAAAGGCTTTTCATAAATACTGCTAAAATATCCTCCAGAAAGGTTGTAAAAAATAATGCTTACAAAACACCAAGTGTGTTTAATTTTCCACATCCACACAGCCAGTGGGTGTTATCAACTTTTTTAATCTTTTCTAATAGTCTAAGGAAAAATGATATCTCATGCTTTTGGCTTGAATTTCTCTGATTACTAGAGAAGCAGAATTTTTTCCATTGGTGTATTCATCTTTTTCCTTAAAATATTTTTAATCCAAAAATGTAAAATATTTTAAAATAATATACATTTTAGTTATATATACACACATATACATAATTTTGTCAGTGCATACTTTTAAAATCATGAAGTGCTCTTTTTACTGCAAGTTTTTCTTTTCTTTTTTGTTTGGTTAACCCTCCTCTTCTCCTCTTCCTTCCTTTCACATCATCCTCTCTGTCCCCCAAGTAGCCTTTAGAACAACATTGAATGCATCTTTTCATATTTTTATCTGTCCTCATATAGACTTCATATAATGTATAATACACATGCATACACATATGCTATGTATTTATATGTATAGATACAAAATTTGTTTTATGTTTTTTTTAATGAAAGGAAGATCATATATTACATGCTTTTCTTTCTTTCTTTCTTTCTTTTTTTTCCCCATGCTTTTCTACATCTTGCTTTTCTCATTCAACAATATCTCATTTGAAAATCTTCCAAGTCATCTGGTAGAGCTCCAATTTATTATTTTCAATGACTGGAATTTTTTAAAGCCATTTTCCTATTGATAGCCATTGCTTGTGTTTCTGGTGTTTCTTTTTCTTCTCTTACCACTAACAATGCTGCAATTAAAATCTTTTTACATATGTCCTTACTAAGAAGTATTTTTATTTCTATGGAATACCCAGGAATGTTACTGTGAAGTGGGTCTAAGTGTGAGTATGTGTTTTAATGATAAGAAATGATGCCAGATTGCTTTCCCCAAGGGTCCAAGCTCTTCCCTTTCCTACCAGCAATATCAGACAGTTCCCTTTTCATTGTATCCAGCCAGCAATAGATATTATGGCATTTTAAAATTTTTGTCAGTCCGATGGGTATGAAGTGATGATCACACTGTTACATACTTTGCATATTCATGGTTCTTATTTGTAAATTTGTACATCTTTTAATTTGTTTGCCACTGATTTACCCATCTGTGAATTGTCTTTGCCTGTTATTTATTTATTTTTTAGATAATTTTTTATTACACTGAGCTGTACACCTGCCTTAGTTTTAGTTCAAGTTTCTGTTATTAGATTTCTTTTATTTTTTATTTTTTATTTTTTATTTCAGCTTATTATGGGGGGTACAAAAGTTCAGGTTACATACGTTGCCCATGTACCGCCTATCCCCCCAAGTCAGAGCTCCAGGCGTGTCCATTCCCCAGACAGTGCGCATTGCACTCATCATGTAGGTATACACCCATCCCCTCCTTGCATCCCCCCCTCCCCGAGTCAGCACCTTCAAGCGTGACCATTCCCCAGACGGTGTGCAACGCACTCATCACGTATTTGCCCGTTATTTTATTGTGTTACTTGTCTCCTGTCTATTTGAAAGAGATTTTGCACATTTTAAATTAAACTTTTATTTATCATCTGTGCTACAAATATTTTTTGCACATCTATTATTTGTCCATTATCTTTGTTTATGAGGTCTATTGTGATACAAAAACTTTTAATTTTTATTTAGTCAAATGCATCTATCCTCAGCTTTTAAGGTTCTAGTTATAGTTAAAAAGCAGCCATGGTTTCCAGATGCAGCTAGGTTGTGAGAGCTCTAAGATTTTTTTTCACATGTTCTTAATTTTGTTATTTAAGACTTTAATCTATCTGAAACTTATTTTTGTATCTGTTATAAGAAACAATTCATTTTTATTTTTTTCCAGTTGAATATCTGGGATATTAGTTCCAAATGTTAGATAATCCATCATTTTTAACTATTGAATATATGCCACTTTTATAATATATTAAATTCTCATTTGCACTGGGGTTTATTTTTGGAGTATCTGTTCTGTTTCATTCCTCCATTTACTTGTTTCTATTTGATCAGATGGCTTTATAACAGTCTGATATTTGGTAAGGCAAATCTTTCCATACCATTTTTTTTCATACTTTTTTGGGGTATCTTTTCTTTCACATTTTAAAATAATTTAACCAGCTGAAAAATTTACTGGGATACCAACTGAAATTGCATTTAATTTGTACATTAATTTTTGGAAAATTGACATTTACATTTATTCTTCCCTTCTAAGAACATGAAATGCATTTTCAATTTTTCCAGATCCTGCATTATATATTTTAAAAAGATTCTATACATACTATGCCTTTCTTATTCATTTACTTTAAAAACATCTTATAGTTTTTGTCACTATTGGAAATAAATTTGCTTGTTCATTTCTCTGTGAAGATTGCCAGAAGAAAAGCCGTTGATTTTTAAAAATATTTATCTTCAATTCAGAAATTAGAACAATTTCTTTTATTAATTGTCCTTTTTTCCATGCATACAAGTCCACAATCATGTAACCATCAGAAAGTGATAGTTTTTTTTTCTCATTTTTTCCAGTACTTTTTCCAGTTATTTGTTTCATGTTCCAGTGTGAAATAGGTCATCTTTTTCTGGTTCTGATTTTAAAATTTGCTGCTAGCTTTTGGCACATTGTCTTTGCTCAATTTAAGTAGTGTATTTCTAGCCCTATTTTAGTTAGGAATGGCTACTGAATTTTTTCCAATGCCTTTTAAGTATCTATTGATAAGATGTAGTTTTATCTTTTACTTTTTTGCTCTACTGGACTAAGTGGGTGTATTCATTTCCTGATATTAACCAACTTATTATTCCTGAAGTAAACTCTAGTCTTTTGAAATTTTGAGATTCCTTTGGCTAATATTTATCTAGAATTTTTGCTTTTATAAGTCAGATTGATTTCTAGTTTTCAATTTTACTTCTTTCTTTCTGATTTGAATGTTTTAAAATTTCTTTTTCTTGCCTAGTTGTTCTGACTAGGATTTCTAGTACTATGTTAAATAGAAGTGGCAAGAGTGGGCATCCTTACCTTGTACTCAATCTTAGAGGAAAAGCTTTCGGTTTTCTCTCATTCATTGTGATATTAGCTTTGGGCTTTTTAGATATGGCTTTTATTGTATGAGGTAAGTTCCTTCTATACCTATTCTGTTGAGAGTTTTTATCATGAATGTATGTTGAATTTTGTCAAATGTTTCTTCTTCATCTGTTAAAATGATCATGTGGCTTTTATCTTTCATTCCATTAATGTGATGTTTCACATTGATTTGCATAGATTAAACCAGCCTTGCATGCCAGCAATAAATCCCAGTTGTTCATGATGCATAATTTTTTTTGATGTGTTGTTGAAAACAGCTTGCTAATATTTTATTAACAATTTTTGCATCAATGTTCATCAGAGATATTGGTCTGTAGTTTTCTTGTGTGTCTTTGAGTGGCTTTGGTATTAAGGTTATGGTGCCCTTGTAAAATATGTTTGAAAGTATTCTATCCAGTTTATATTTTTTGGAAGAGTTTAAGGATTAGTATTAATTCTTCTTTGAATATTTGGTAGGATTCAGCTGTGAGGCCATCTGGTCCTGGGTTTTTCTTTGTTCGGAGGTTTTAAATTACTACTTCAATCTCTTTATTTGTTATTGATTTGTTCAGGTTTCCTATTTCTTTCTTCCTAATTCAGTCTTTACAGATTGTATTTTTCTAGGAATTCATCCATTTCCTTTAGGTTACCCAATTTGTTGGTATATAATCGTTCATAGTAGTCCCTTAGGATCATTTTTATTTCTGAGGCATCTATTGTAATGTCTCCACTTTAATTTCTGATTTTATTTATTTGGATCTTCTTTTTTTTCACAGTTTGGCTAAGGATTTGTCAATTTTGTTTTTCTTTTCAAGAAACACAACTCTCTTATTTTCTCTATAATTTTTGTATTCTCTATTTGATGTATTTCTGACCTAATTATTATTATTTCCTCCCTTCTGCTATCATTGACAGCATCATTATATATCAATTTGGGGAAAATTGACATCTTAACAATATTGAGTTTTCCAAACTATGGTCATGGTATGCATCTCTAATTGTGTAGGTACTGTTTAATTTTCTCAGCAATCTTTTATGTTTTTCTGTTTATAGATCTTGCAATCTTTTGTTAGATTTGTCCCTAAGCATTTTGTATTTTTGATGCCATTATAAATATTTTAACATTTCAATTTCCAACTGTTCATTGCTAGTATATAAAAATAAAAATTGATTTTTTGTATATTGATTTTGTATCCTGCAAAACTTTCTAAATTTACTAATTAGTTCTAGGAGCTTTTCTATAGATTCCATTGGATTTTGTACATAGATGATCATGTCATCTGTGAATAACAATATGTTTACTACTTCCTTTCCAATCTGGATGTCTTTTTGGAAAGAGTTAGTGTAGAATTGATTTTATTTATCTCAGATGTTGGTAGAATTAATCAGTAAAAGCATCTGGTCTAGGAGTTTTCCTTGTGGGAACGTTTTTATCTAGAAAAAAATAGATAAAAAAATAAATAGATAAATAGAGCTTTAGTAATTTGTATGTTTCAAGGAATTTGCCAGTTTTCTCTTATGGGTTGTTGAATTTATTGGCATAAAATTGCTCATAATATTCTCTTACTGTCATTTTGATATCTGCCAAATATATAGTGATGTTACTTTTCTTGTTCCTGATATTATTAATTTGTTAAAGTGTGATTCCTGTAAGCGGCAAGTAGTTGAATTATGTTCTTTTATTCTACCTGAGAATCTGTGCTTTTAATTAGGGAGTTTAGACTATTTACCTTTAATATGATTATTGATATGATTAGATTTATTATCTATCATGTTTCTGTTTTCTGTTTGCCCATCAGTTTTTTTCCCCCTTTTTCTTCATTTTGATTGTTAAGATATTTTCAGTCATTAAAAGTCCTATCTATGTAAAATCAGATCTTCAAATTTTATATTGAATCCAAACCTTCTCCCCTTACCCTGCCCACATCTGATCTGTGGCTCAAGGACCTTTTCCCTCTTCTCCTAGCTCTTTTTTTTCTCTTGCCTCACTCTTTCTGATGCTCCTGGCTTCTCCAAGGCTAGGTTTTTGAGAAGCTTGTTTAGAGTAAAAAGGGCCGTGACTCTTTTTATGTAAAAATAGCAACAGCAACCAAAATCTTTGTTTTTACCTATTTATGGAAGTCTCAAGTGTAAAGCCCATTGAAAGCTTTAACTATTGAAAAGCATACTCTGGTATTAGTCTATTTACAACGGTTGCAACCCTGTTGAATTTGAATGCTAAAAGACAATGGATGTTAGAGCTCGGTGCACAGTTCCTTACCTTAAATGGATTAGACATTAGTAATTTAACTCTTCATTAAGTTTTACGATTCTGAACTAAGATACAATGCTGTTAAGGTAATGAGAGCTATGATAACAATAACAAAAAAATTAATAAAGTTTTATTTTAACATCTATGTGATGTTGAAAATTGGTTTCCTTCCAACAGACAACTCTCTTCTAAGTAGTGATTCATGGCTGTTTCTTGGGCTTCTTCCTGGGCCCCTTCCATTTATGGCTTCTAAGGTTGCCACATGCATCTACATAAGCTGACATTGCTCCGGAGGTTTTTTGTAGGCTAAGACCTGGGGATGGTATTCACCCCCTCTGTTCACATTTCACTGGCTGGTCACAGTTATGGCTAACTTCAAGAAAGGCTGGGAAATCTAGTATAGTTATGTGACCAAGGAGGAAAGAAAAGGTTTGGCAAAGAGCTAGCTAGTTTCTGTGTAAAGAGTTACAAGTGTTCCATATATTTAAATTTGAAATTAAAGATCCATGAACATGGCTTCTCATCCCTGTCTTCTGGGCTAGTGTGTTGACATTGTATGGCCAGGTCACTCACCCTGCTAAGAAACTCAGTCTCAACGAGGACATTTCATGAGAGGAGGTTGGGGGGGTGGGAAGTAACACCAAGCTCTCAGAAGCTGCTAAGCTTTTTTTGAGAAAATGTTTTAAGGGGACTAAGCCTTTATAATGAACATTTTAAATAGAAATAGAAAAGTTCAGATTTAATAGAACTCTTATTAAAGCCAAGCAGTGATGTCTTCCTACTTCATGCTAAGAGTTTTTTCTTTTTCTTTTAAAATTAACTCTTGAATGTCTTTTTAATGATTTTTTAAATTTAAATGTAGGAACTTAAAAGTTCTATTTTCTAGAGTTTTGATTTGAGACGAAAAGGTATTTGCGTAAAGAGTCTTTCAGAGTGTTTATACATGTCTCTGTGTTTAGTATTTTTCTTACAAATTTCAATCCCCTGGAGTCATGGGGCACTCAGGGCCAAGGGACTCAAGTTTACCATTAGTTTAATGGTTTTGACCCCTGCACTGAAGTGGATTTGTACAGAAAGTCATGCCATGCATGTCCTGGAGTCATTGGTTTGGCATGAAATGTTCTGCTACTTGTGTTGTAGTATAATTATTTCTGAGTTGGGCTTCTGTAAAATGACCATGTCCTCTTGAAGACCTGAAGAATTTAAGAAGAAACTCTTTGTGGGATGATAGCATTTGAGGGCTGGTAACTGCATGATCTTATGTGTTGAGCAGGATCTAACTCTCTCTACCCATTTACTTACCCAGAGTACTGATTCACTTAATGATTTCAGAGGCGTCTCTTTTCAAGAATGGTATTTCCCAACATGGCTGTGGGCTGGTTGTTTGTATGTTGGCCAAACAACCAGTTCTGAGCAATCTCTTGGTAACTTAATATACATACTTTATTATTGAATATTTTGTTCCTTAATTTGGGGTCCTATATATGTCTCAGGTTTTTAATATCATGCCCTTGATAGTGATCTCTGTTTTAATGCATATGCTAGAAGCCAAGGCCACTAGTTTCATTACTTTGATGATTTGATAAATGCTACTGCATGCTAGGTGTCTCGAATGAAAGATATCCCTCAAATGACTTTTGAATGACAAAACAACCATATTCTGGCCAAAATGGAGATTTAAAACAGAATAAGTAAATTTTGTAGTATGTTAGAAGATGTTAAGTGCCACAGAGAATAATACATAGGGGTGGGAAGTTTAAGGGTGGCAGATATTGCAAATTTAAATAGGGCGGTCAGGGAGGGTATCATTTGAACATACATAACATTTGAACAAACACTTAAAGGAGCTGAGGGAAGAACATTCCAGGTAGAGGTAAGAGCAAGGGTAAGGTCTTTTAAGCTGATATATTTGAGGAACAGCAAAGAGGCCAACCTGCGTGGCTAGCCAGAGAGAATGAGGGGAGCATGAAAGGAGATGAGCTTTGAGAAGCTGAGTTCAGGAGTGGGGACAAGTGAGCAGAGCAGAGGAGAATAAGTACTGACCAGAAGCAAAACCCAAATTTCATGGCATCCCTGGGAAACAGTGTATCGAGGAGGGAGTGATGGATTGTGCCAAAAGATGCTGATGGGTCAGGCAAGATGCAATCTGAGTGCTGACCGTTGGATTTAGTTTTGCTTTAAGTAGTTGTAGTGGGATCGAGAGTGAATGGGAGGAGAGGAGGTAGGGATGGGGTGGTAAAAATAAGAAATGGAGTTAAGAAAGTTCTTTTATTTTTAAAAATAAAGTGCATCCACCAGTGCATCCATGGGGAAGGCAGGATAAATGGGCACAGGTGCTTGTAGGTGGGTAAATATAGAGGTGGGAGCATGTGGACTTTCTTCTAATGGCTGTTGCTTTCTTAGTACAACAAGAAGCAAGGTCATCCCCTGCGAGTGGGAATGAGAGAGGACTTTTGAGAATGTTTGAAGTGATTGCGAGAGGAGAATGAACGGGGCGAGGAAAGTTAGTGTGATTGCTGAGCAGCGTTTTGGTGGTCACGTCTACAAAGGAGGTAAGAACTGAGGTCTGGGAGAGAACTAGTGGTCACATCTAGAAGAGCCTTGCAGGCTGCAGTAGTGACTTCAGATTTCATTCCAGGTGAGATGGGCAGCAGTGGAGGATTTGAGCAGTGGAGTGACACTGTCTGACTTAGGTTTTAGAAGGATCACTTTGACCACTCTGTGCAGAATATTCTACAGGAGCAGCAGCAGGACCAAAGCTATTTCAGTAGCTTATATGAACGATGGTGGTGAGATTGGTGAAGGTGGAGAAAAGGGGTTGGATTTTAGACAAACTTTGAAGGTAGAGCTGACAGGAATTGCCAGTTTAAAATGGAGAGTAAGAAAGAGGCATCAGGGATGAATTTAAGGATTAATCCTGAGCTAGTGCTAATTAGATATCAGGTTTTTCAGCCTGAAATACACATATAAGATCAACACCAACTAAGCTGACATCCTCAGCCATGTAGCAAAATGATCTCCATGTAGACAGAGGCAGTAGACTCTCTAGGTTAAGGTTGCTAATAGTCTCATTTTCAGACACAAAGGAAGCAGATTTTGGCATGAACACACCACACAGGAGGTCTAAGATGTGTAGTTTTTCTAAGTACAGGGTGTCCTAAAAGTCTCCATACAACGGAAAATTTTTGTAAAATTTTGTAATGACTATTTTGTAAATAAAAGTACATTTAGCTACAATTTCCCATTTTCCCTATGTATGGCGACTTTTGGGACACCCTGTATTTTAGTATATTTTCTTTCAATTTTATAATTCCAAGATAAATGAAGTAGATACCAATTTAACCTACCTTCTAGAAATGTGCTGGACATTTCTTCTTTCAAAAAAAATGACAGAATTCAGTTAATAGTCTGGAGCTCCTTAGAGTTTTCCCAACAGTAAGACAAAGTATATTTATTTTAATGGGAAGCTCTGCTCTGTCCATTCAGTATTGTACTGTTGTTACTTTTTCTTTCTTTCAGACTTAAGTAAAAGTATAAAACTCTGAAAAATGAGTATGCCATCAATTTTAAGAAGAAAGATGACACTTTGCTCCTCCCATCTCAAAGAACAGCTTGTCTCAATTTCCCCAGTCTCTATTTTCTTGAAATTTTACTAGCTTTCTGACTGGGCCAATCTGGCTACATACCCTCTTGCTATTTCATTCTTTTTTATCAGCAGACTTTCAGGATTACTAAACAATAGTTTAGTTTTAGTCTTAAACTATTACTAGTCCTAAACTATTCACTTCTGTCCCATTTAAACTTAGAGACTTCAAGAGATTCCGTAACAGCTCACTAAACAGAGAAAACCAAACAAAAGGATGCTAAAACATGTTCCCCCAAAATGCAGTTTAGTCATTTTCTTTATTGTGTTTGCAAATGCTGCCACTGGGACTGAGGGAGGAAATGAAGGTATTGTGTAGCAATCTTTGTTTTGTGGTTTGGGGAGATCAAGAAGAAAAATACTACCTGGATCTTTTATTAATGTCTTAAATTTGTTTCTTCTGGTCTTCTTTCCTCTCAGCAGACTGAATGGTTAATTTCAGGTGAAGCGAAGCAAGTTTTTTATTTCCTTTCCCCTTAATCTGGCTCTCAGCATGAACTTGATGGCCCAATTCTTGGTGCTTTAAATTGTAAACAGCTGTCAGGTTTGTGGGTTAGTGCTGGGTCAGGAAAAGCCACTTGTTATTTCAGAGGTAAAGGCAACGCAGTGCAAAAGTTGAGAGCCTGGGATCTGGAGTGCAGCAGATTCTAGTGTCACCCCTCTCTAGCTCACTTGGTCACTTAAGCTCTCTGGGGCTCAACTTACCTATCTGGAAATTGAGATCATAATGCTTACTTCATAGGGTTGTTGTGAAGATTAAAACCAGTAACATATCTTATGCAATTACCATGGTGTCCTATACACAATAAACACTAAACAGTTGGTAGCTATTATGATTTTTAATTTTTTTGAATTTGTATAACAATGTAAGAGGTGTAATAAGAGTATTATAAATGTATCATTACACATCTTATCTATAAGGCATGTATCTTTTTTTTTTTCAAGAGAATTAAATCGTTTATTGATTACACATGATAATGGTTGATACACAAGCTTCATTCCCATCTATCATTTTATCTGGTACCATCATTCAATTTAGGTATATTGCATAGGATATGCCAACAATCATCTTTATAACCAATAATTCCATGATTTTCCTTGGATGACCCCTTTTAATGGTGAACTTTAGGTCACAACAGTAACCATCAGTTCAACCACACCAAGCTTTCTGAAGACAATGGCTTCTCCACCCAAGCAGGTTAAGGCATGTATCTTATATCTTATTATCGTAAATATATTTTATATTTACTTATTATATATATGAATAAGGTAAGATCCAGATTGAAGAAAATAGTGTTTTACTTTCTCCAAACATCCATGAAGGACTAGACCAATGGTTCTCAAAATGTAGTCTCTAGGCCAGTGGCATCAGCATCATCTGGAAACTTATTAGAAATTCAGCTTTTTAAGCCCCACTGCAGACCTAGTGAATTAGAAACTTTCGGGCTGGGGCTCAGCAATCTGTGTTTAAGGAGTCTTCCTAGTATTCCTGATGCACTGTGAAGCTTGAGGCCCACTAGAATAGAACATGTTCCTGTTCCAGGATAATGACTTCTTCTAATCTAAAACAACCTTGGTTTAGTTGGTGCTTGTTTCATGTAACTTCTAAACAACTTGTCAATGCTAAACTAAAATCAAATGGTAATATTAAAAACACAAACTCTTTATTCAGTAAATGTCCATTGAGTGCTTACTAGGTGCAAGGCATTGTGCTAACATGCATTAATGCACACTTAGTGTTATTGTGTTTGGCACAGTGGCAAATGGATAAGTAAGACACAATATGTAGTCATCCCTTGGTATACGTTGGGGATTCATTCCAGGACCCCCATGTATACCCAAATCCACACATACTCAAGTCTGCTGTCAGCCCTGTGGAACCCACGTATATGAAAAGTTGGCCCTTGGTATACGTGGGTTTCACATCTCACCAATACTATATTTTTAGTCTGTGTTTGGTTGAAAGGAATCTGTACATAAGTGGATCCATACAGTTTACACCCATGTTGTTCAAGGGTCAACTGTACTTCTTTCCTTGTTGTTTGAAGGGTGGCATGGTAAGACTTTTCCTCTCCCATGTCAAGAGTCTAATTGAGGGTATTTAGTGTCAGTGCTGTTTTCCTAATATGGAAGGAGTGGAACAGAAAATGATGATGATGTCAATCCTGTTGAACATTTACAGGTTGGACAGCAAGGGACCCAGTATAGGAGTAGGGGCATCCATGCCCGACAGTTTTCCAGCCTGCTGGTGGCATCCTGTATGACCTCACCAGTTCGCAGAAAGACCTCCTCGCCACAAGAAGCCTTTATTCAGAGAAATGTTATAAAACTTTTATGACCTCCTGAGAAGAGTAGTTCTGTATCCTTGTTTCTAGTATGATTAAAACTACTCATGTTCACCTTGTGACATCTGTCAGATTAAACAATGACTGTATATATGTGAAGAGAATAGTCAGAATAAATGAAAAGCATAGGGAATAACAACAAACTCCTGTAGAGTCACTATTTAGATTAAACAAATATTAATGTTTTGCCATTGTGTTAGTCCACTCAGGCTGCTATCATGGAATACTCTAGCCTAGGGGGCGTAAACAACAAAAGATTATTTCTCACAGGCTGGAGGCTGGAAAGTCCAAGATCAAGGTGTTGGCCACTTGGGTTCCTGTTGAGGGCTCTCTTCCTGGCTTGTAGATGGCCACCTTCTTGCTATGTCTTCACAGGGCCTTTTCTTGGAGTGTGTGCAAAGAGAGAGGAAGAGAGAGTGAGCTCTCTTGTGTCTCTTCTTATAGGGACACATAATCCTATTGGATCAGGGCTCCACTCTCATAACCTCATTTAACCTTGATTACCCTCTTAGGGGCCCCATCTCTAAATATAGCCACAGTGGAGGCTAAAGCTTTAACATGTGAGTTTTTTGGGAGGACACAATTCAGTCCATAGCAGCTAGGTATCTGATTTTACCTGCCCTGACACATTCCCTTCCCTTTCTCTCCAGAGGTAAACTTTTTTGAAGATGGAGTGTGTTTTTTCCTTCCTTATACTTTTGTTATCTATACACACTCACATGTTTATGTCTATAAAGACTGTATTACATCATGTAGTGTGCTTCACATTTAACATGATGGTACTTACTTTTTTCCTCTTGCCATTTTGTTTCTGACATTTATCCGTGTTGATACTTGTGGATCTGGTTAATTCGTTTTAACTGCTGATGGATGCTCTATTTCAGAAGTCCCCAACCTTTTTGGCACCAGGGACCAGTTTCATGGAAGACAATTTTTCCACGAGTGGCGGGAGAGGGGAGGTGGTGCCCAGGTGATGATGAAAGCAATGGGGAGTGGCTGTAAATACAGATGAAGCTTCTCTCAGTTTGCCTACTGCTCATCTCTTGCTGTGTGGCCCCCTACCCACTTCCTAAGTTTCATGGAAGACAATTTTTCCATGGCCCAGTGGATGGGTGGGGGTGGCGATGGAGCTCTGCTGCCCCGTCCCTAACAGGCCATGAACTGGTACTGGACCACGGCCTGGGGGTTTGGGGACTACGACTCTATTGAATGGATCTACCATAGTTTATTCATACATTCTATTAGTAATAGGCATTAAAAAGTAGTTTTCATGTTTTTCACTATCGCCAATGGTGCTACAGTAAGCATCCTTATACATAATTCCGAGTGGATATATGCTAGAGTTTCTTTATGGTATATGCCTAGGCTTGGAATTCCTGGGTAGTCAGGTATATTCATCATCAGTTTTATTAGATAATGCCAATTTGCTCTGTTTAAAAGTTTACACAATTTTAACTTCTGCCAGTAGAGATTTCATTTTTACATATCCTTCATAATTCTTGTCAGGCTTAATTTTTGCTTATCTCATTAGCATGAAATGCTATTTTATTGATGTTTTAATCTACATTTCCCTGATTAATTATGAGGTCAGGCATCTTTCATATGTGCATTGGTCAGTCAAATAGCTCCTTTGTGAGCATGTGAACACTCATGTCATTTGTCCACTTTTGTATTAGGTTGGTTGTCATTTTCTTTATATAAAAGCTTTTTATATGTTTTTGTTACTGACAATTTGTTTATAGCGACTGCAAATATCTTCTAGTTTGTAGCTAGTTTTTTACTTCTAAAAATAATGTTCTAATTATATACAGTGTTTATTTTTAATGTAGTTAAATTTATCAATTTTTTCCCTTTAGGGTTTGAGCTTGTCATATCTTATTGAATAAACTATTTCCTACCAAAGGTCATAAAGATATTTTCTCTGACTAGTTTTAATTTCCAAGCTCTCTATTCTTTCCTGCTGGCCTGTCAATCTTTTTGCACACTGTTTTAATCACTACAGCTTTACAGTAGCTTTGATATCTGATAAAGCAAGTTCCTTTTCTTTAATCTCCTTGGCCATTTTTGACCCTTTAGTCATTCAAATAAAATTCAGGATAAGCCTGTCAATTTTCATGACAAGCTACAGTATGCACAGGGATTGCCTTGAATTTGTAGATTAATCTAGGGGAGAACTGATATCTTCATGCTATTGAGAGTCTCCTGTGGAATGGCTATGACATATCTTTCCATTTGCTTGAGTGTGCCTTTATATTCTTCATTAAAGTTCTATAATTCCATCCTTTCAGGCAATATACTACTTTAGTTAGATTTATAGTCAAGAACTTTGCAGATTAAAAAAAAATTTCCACTTATGATGGAATGGGTATTTTAATTTGTCATTCATTTTCTAGTTGTTTGTTTCTTGTTGATGGAAATGCCATTGATCTATTTTTATTAATTGACCTTGTATTCTGCAATTTTACTGAATTCTGTTGTTAGTTCTAATAGTTTGTGAATATTTTTGGATCTTCTGTGGAAAATAATATGTCCTACAATTAGTGACAATTTTGAACCCCTCTCCATTTTTCTCTTACTTCGATTTCTTATCTTACTGAACTGGGAAAAACCTCCAGTTGCATGTTGAACAGTTTTGTTAATAACAAGCATCTTTGTTGTGTTACTGACTTTATGGCAGATGCATCTATCATTGATAGCAATGTAGGAGGTTTGTTTTTTATTATATAGATACATTTTTTAGATGAAAGAAGTTTTTTCCTCTTCCGAGTTTACTAAAACTCTGTATTATAAAAGGACATTGACCTTCTCATCATGTAATATTTTATATTTGTTGAGATTTTTTTCTTTAATCCTATTTATACAGTATTTACATTAATATATTTTACACCTATTAAATCATCCTTACATTCCTTTTTAAAACTGGTTTGCTAACATTATATGTAGGATTTTCTCATCTAGGCTCATAAAAGTAATTTAGCTTGTAATTTCACTTTCTTGTATTGTTTTTGTTCAGTTTTGATATTAAGGATTTCCTAGCCTCATAAAAGGAACTGAAGAGCTTTCCTATCTTTTGGTCTCTGAAGAGTATGAATAAGAAAGAGGTTATATAATTCTTAGAGGTCTGGTAAAAGATGCCTATAAACCTGTCTCATCCTGGTGCTTTGGTACTTCTTTATGGGATAGGTTTTGTGCCTTTTTAAACCATTGATTTACTTTCCCTTTAGGTTTTCTGCTTCATTTTGAATTTGGTTTTGGAAATTGCAATATTTTTCCAGGAAATTTGTCACGATGTTTAAGTCTTTTATATTTATTGACAAATTTGTTAAGAGTATTTTCTTATAATTTTACTAATCTTTACTGCTATGAACTGAATGCTTGTGTCCCCCAAACTTCATATGTTGAAACTGAATCTTCAATGTGGTAGAATTAAGAGGTGGGGACTTTAGGAGGTGATTAGGTCATGAGGGCAGAGCTCTTCTGAATGGAATTAATGCCCTTATAAAGGAGACTCAAGAGAGCTTGTTTGTCCTTTCTGCCATGTGACGACATAGCAAGAAGGTGCCTTCTCTAAAGCAGAAAGCAGCCCTCACCAGACACTCAATCTGCTGGTACTTTGATCTTGGATTACCCAATCTCTAGAACTGTGAGCAACACATTTTTCTTGTTTGTAAATTACCCAGGTTATGGTATTTTGTTACAGCAGCCTGAACATAGTAAGACTGTATTTACCGTATGTATGCATTGTCTCTCTTCATTTTTAATATTGTTCATTCTGTGCGCGCACACACACACTTTCTCTCTCTCTCTTTCTTCTACTTTCTCTTGCCAAAGATTCATCTAGTCAAAGAAAGAGTGGTTTGATTTTGTTGATGCTGTCTTTTCTTTTTCTTCTTTTTAATTAAGTTTTTTCTCTGACCATATTTTCTTACTTTTTCCTTCCTTTGGGTTTACTTTGTAGTTTTTAAAACAATGTTTTCAGTTGATTGTATTAATTATTAGTTTACAACTTTTCTGTTCAATTTTAAGTCTATACATTTTCCTATAGGTGCCATTTTAGCTACATACTGCAAATGCTTCCATTGTTTAATTATAAATATTTCATAATTTTCATTACAATTATTCTTTGACCCTTGAATTATTTAGAAGTATATTTTTAGTTTTAAAATATATGAATTTCTTTTAATAATATATTATTAATAATAATCTTTTAGGAACATTAAAATTTTCACTATGGTTATAATTTGTCAGATTCTCTTTATAACTCACCAATTTATGATTTATATATTTTGAAGTTATTTTGTTAACAGAATATAGCCAAATGTCTATAGGGATGGGTATAGAAGTAGATCATAAGGATTTGGGGGGAGGGAAGTCAAATACTAAAGATAAAAATCAGAGAAGAGTTGGAGAAGAAAGGCTTTTTTTCAAACTCTAAGCCAAGGGTTCAGACAAAAGAAGTGCCAGGTATGTCTGCCAAGTTCATGGGAGACAGACTCATGCCAGGGGCTGGGGCTGTGAGCTGGGTAAGGATTGAATGCATCAGGTGGGTGTCCAAGATGGAGTCAGCTGGATGTAACTCACAGCCGACTGCTTTTAACTGCTACCATACCTGTGCATTTGTTTGAAAGTGGCTAGACTTGAAGTTGCTACCTGACACTGAGTCCTGGCAGGAAGGTATTCTTTCTTGCGGACTAAAACATATCAGAGCAGCTTCTAACATTTAATTAATTCCCACCCACGCTTTGATTTTGTAAGGATATTCCTGACTTTTGTATACTTCTTTTTTCAATCTTATTATCACATTTCATATATTGTATTTTATGATCCAGGAAGATGAATTATTCCAACTGTCTTACTTAACTGGCTTTTATTATCTGGAGGAAACTTTGTGAGTTCAATTTACCTGGTAGCCTTTCCCTTTGAGATTTTGTTACTGGTAGACTTCACCATTGAGCAGAAATACTCTTATTACAGCACTCAGTTTATCTGTAGATGAAAACCTTTGCATCTTAAATAAAACACTCAGCTAGTGGGCTCAGGTTTGGCTCTGTTTCTCTTCATCGGCGCTTCTAAATCCATTTGCCAAGTCTGAGGTCCCGGACTCAGACATCTTGGAAGAACACTAAGGGTAAAGGTGCTTTTCACTGAATGTGAAAAATAGCATTTTGCTGAAGGCTATTTTGCTCAATTACTCCAAAGTAATTTACCTTGGGGAGCAGAGACCAAGTCTGAGACATTCAAGACCAAAAGGAAATTAGGGTTGTTTTTTTTTTTTTAAAGAACATATATTTATAAGCAATCAACAAAAGGGAGTTTATGATGAAAATTATTCTTTAACCCGGACAGTGACATTCTCTGCGGTAAAAGACATAGCTGTCTCATAAACATAAAAAATACATAAACCCTCTACTCTCATTCTTTTATTACTTTCAAGTCTCTTGATTTTGAGTGAGGAAAGCAAGCAAAGTTTATAGTGAGGTTTATTTTGTTAAAATAGACCATTACCCAGATGATGTAAGATTCTGCCCTTCCTCAACTCCATGCAAACATTTATCTCTTTTATTTAGTTTACACAAATGACAGAGACTCCTGGGGGTGTGTGCTGAATACTCTGTATAATTGCACTGTTTTAAATTTCAGTTTCCTAGTACAGACCTGGTATCTAAGATGGTGTGACATTTTTACTCTATGAAAACCTTATGACAAGCTTTACAGATTTTGCAGTTGAGTCTCAGTGTTTTCTTCTTTGGTTATCTCACGCTGTTAAATTATATTGCTCCAGATTTGACATGGCAGTCTGGCACCAAATATCATCCATGAATAGCCACTCCTTTTTCAAATTCAAAAATATAAATCAAAATAGCTACATTAAACAGCAGATAATCTGCAAATTTCTCAGGGAAGGAAAGAACAAGAGTCCACTTAGCATTCATTTTTCCCCATTTTTAAAAAGAAAAACACTTTATTGAGGTATGATTGACATGTAAAAAGCTGTCCATATTAATGTATATGACTTGATGAGTTTGGGGATAAATATATGCCTGTGAAACCAGCACCACCATCAAGGCCATAGACATGTTCATCACCTCCCAAAGTTTCTTCGTGTCCCTTCTATTATTACTATAATTATCTTCTGGTAAGAACTCATAAGATCTACCCTCTTAGAAAATTTTAAGTATATGATACAGTATTATTAGCTATATGCACTATGCTATATAGTTGGTCTCTAGAACTTATATTGCATAACTGAATCTTTGTACCCTTTGGCCATCACTTCCCCATTTCCCCCTCTCCAGCCCCTGGTAAGTACCACTCTCTTCTCTGCTTCTGTAAATTTGACTATCTTAGATTCTACATATGAGTGAGATCATGCAGTAACTGTGTTTGGCTTATGTCACTTAGCATAGTGTCCTCCAAGTCTATCCATGTCATCCCAAATGGCAGGATTACCTTTCTTTGGTTAAGGCTGAATAATATTTTACTCTGTGTGTGTGTGTGTGTGTGTGTGTGTGTGTGTATGTGTGTGTGTTTGTGTATATATCACATTTTCTTTATCCATTCATCTGCCAATGGATATTTAGGCTATTTCTATATCTTGGCTATTATGAATAATGCTCAGTGATCATGGGAACACAGGTCTCTTCAAGATCCTGACTTCAGTTCCTTTGGATAAATATCCAGAAGTGGGATCGCTGAATCATATAGTAGTTCTATTTTTAATTTTTTGAGGAACCTCCATACTGTTTTCCCTAATGGCTGTGCAAATTTACATTCCTACTAACAGCGTACCAGGGGTTCCTTTCTCTATATCCTTGTCAACACTTACCTCTTTCTCTCTTTAAAAAAAAATAATAGGCATCCTAATAGGTGTAGAACATAGGATTTCATGGTGGTTTTGATTTGCATTTTTCCTTGAGTATCTTTCCATCTACCTACTGGACATTTGTATGCCTTCTTCTGAGAAATGTCTATTCAAGTCCTTTGCTTATTTTGCTTTTTTGTTTTGTTTTGTTTTGCTATTTATTTGTATGAATTCTTTATATACTTTGGATATTAACCCCTTATCAGATATAGGGTTTGCAAATATTTTGTTCCATTCCATAGGTTACTTTTTCATTTTGTTGATTGGTTCCTTTGCTGTGCAGAAGCTTTTTAGTTTGAAGCAATTTCACTTGTCTATTTTTGCTTTTGTTGCCTGTGTTTTTGGTGTCATATCCAAAAAATCATTGCCAAGGCCAATATCAAGGAGGCCTAACTAAAGCTTATGCAGTTTGGGCGGCTGTCTTGCTATGGTTTGAATGTGTTTCCTCTAAAATTCAGGTGTTGCCAATGTGACAGTTTTCAGAGGCGGGGCCTTTATGAGGTGAATGGGCCACGAGGGCTACTTCCTCAGTAATGGGATTAAGCCTCTTTTAAAAGAGGCTTCACATAGCAGCAGTGTTCAGCTAGTTGCCCTTTCACTATTCTGCCAGGTAAGGACACAGTGTTCCTCCCCTCTGGAGGATGCAGCCCTTACCAGACAACCAGACCTGCTGGTTCCTTGATCTTGGACTTTTGGGCCTCTAAAACTGTGAGAAAATAAATTTCTGTTCTTTCTAAATTACCCAGTTTCAGTATTCTGTTATAGCAACACAAATGGACTGAGACATCTCTTTAGGAAAAATAAAACAAATTTGAAAGTGAAAATTGGTGTGGTCCTTCCCAGGCCTTAGGAGGGGCCTTGTAAATGAGGAGCTCTGAGCCCAGCTTCACGCTAAAGCAGCCTCTGGGTAAAAATTACTACAGTTCTTGTAGCAGAATAATTTACCCCTGTCATTATTTTTAGATGCATCTGCTTGCTCCAAAGTGTGAGGTTTTGAGACAGTTGACTCAAGTAGATAAATAAAACAGTATAGCCCATTAACAGAAACTGCCTATTTGTAGAAAGGCCCCATGGGCCAGGTGCAAAAAAAAAAAATATTTATTTCATCCTTAAAAATTTTAAGTTAATAATTTTTAATACCCAAGCCATTTCTGACGTTTAAGATCATTTACACTATTGAAAATGTAAAATAGGGATTGGTTGTGCCGATCTTTGGGTCAGGCTGCCTGAGTTCAAAGCCTATGTCATCTGTTTAACTATAAAAAGTGCTTAGAACAGTGCCTAGCCCATAATAAGTGCTCGATAGATATTAGGTATTATCTTCATCAATGGGGAGTTTAAAAATAAAATTAATGAATATATGTCCAAAGAAGGTGAATGTTAATTTCTTTTAAACAGATCAGTTGAGTATGAGGATTGTTTTTGTTGTCACCTATATTTCTGTAAATTGAGTCTAAAAGAATTTTTTTTATTTTTTTTGACTTTCAGTTCAGGTGGTTCTTAGCTAGCTGTACAGTGAATCACCTGATGGGGCTTGTAAGTCCTACCTTTGCCAGAACTTTACCCAGACCAATTCGATCAAAACCTCTGTGATGGGTCCAGGGCATGAGAATGTCTTATAGGCTCCCTGATGACTGTATTAGACAGCCGGAGTCGGAGTCGGAAGTCAGAGTGTGTGGTCTCCCAGTCGCTTGTGATGACTTCACTCTCACTCAGTCCCAGAGCAACCTGACTTCAGCCACAGGTGAGATTCTCTGAGAAAGATTAGAATTTTCTTTCTTCTATTTTATTATTCTATCAAAATAAACCATACCTCATTGCTAAATAGATAAATGTTGAACAATGAAGATAATCCCAAGAGTAAATTTAAAAAATTTTTTTCACATTCATTCATAACTAATATTAACTTATTCTAGACCCTAATCTCTTCACAGATCTCCATTAAAATGGTCCAGGTTACCCATTACTGTTCTTTAACAAGCCTTTCCTGGAGCATTCATAGAACCTGAAAACAATGGCCCTTACGTCACCAATTGCATACGGAATACTTCCTAGGCATTGGGCACTGTGTTGGCTTCTGTATGTGCATTCTCTGTCTTACAGCTGCCATATGAGTAGGTATATCATCCTCGTTCTATGAATAGAAAATGACTTTCCTTGGTCATACACCTGCTACAAGGCACAGTCAAGGGGCATGTGTCCTAGAAAGGAAACAGAACAGAATGGTGGCTGAGACCTCCCATGTTGGGATCAGACAGATCCAGCAACTTGTCAACCTTTCTACGCTTTGTTTTCCTCATTTGTAAAGTGGATAGAAACACCCACCTCATAGGCTTGCTGTGGTTATTATGATGATAATAACTATAGAAGTGGAGAGTGGTAGGTGGCAGCTATTAATGAATTAATGAGTCAGTTATGTTGCTATGAGAGGGTTCTGTTTTTTTTAATATACTACAGGCTTTCCATAAATTAAAACTTTTATTGCTAATTATTCCATGACAATAAAAAATTTAGGAACTCAAAAAATAAAACCACTTTTAATCCTACAACTGAGGGAGAACTTACTGAGATTTTGTCTATCTATCCTCTCTGTGTTTTTTTGTATGTTTACACACATTCTATTTAAAATAGGATGCTGTACATTGTTGTTCTTTAAATGCCTTTTCATTTCATAAGGTTTATATTTTTTACTTTGCTATAGTGTTGCCATTATGCTTGTAGACATTTAATACTATTAAAGATAAACCAAGTCCTTGCCACAGGTTTGTATATGATTCAAGAACTTGCTGTTTTAGATAAGATAATTTGCTTGTTCTTTTGTGTGTGTGGGCAAGGCTTATTCTCCTGACCTTACACAGAATGGAGTTAGGGCAATGAGGCAGGAAGAGCCATGCCTGGAGGGAGGCAGTCAGACACACTCTCTGGGAATGTGCATGAAACTCAGCAATTGAGCATCTCAGGAGACACCAACGGGTTCAGGTGGGAAGCTCTGGGGACCTTTGCATTGCAAGGGGGAGCTCATGTCAGGTGGAGTCCTAGGCCCAGGGCAGAATTGAACCCTAGACTTGTGAGAGACTGAATATGCAAATGGACAATGGCTGTACCACATCTAAAAACAAAACTCTGACCCAAAACCTGCAGCAACCTGCCTAGGAAACTAATCCCCTTATCTACAATAAATAGCCTGGGTAGCCAGCCAGACTTGCAGGAAGCTAGATTGTTATCTTTAGTAATAATCCAAGAAGCTAAACAATAACTTCTACAACAGTCAGCCCCCAGTGGCCAGGACTTGATTAATAACTGACAGCTTCCCTAATTTTTGCCCCCACTTCCAACTTAGGACCAACCACAGAAAGCCAAAGATGCCCTCTAACCGACCCCACAGGATGCCTGGCTTCTAGCTAGGCCACCTCCAGCCTCTATGGCAGCAGCCTCCAACCAGGGCACACCTGAGCCATCCCTTTTTTCCACTCTAAAGCTGTCCCACTCCTCTGCCTGCCTTTGGGTCTCTGCCGAAAATCAAATGATGGTGGCCAACTCCCTTGCTATAGCAAGCTCTGAATATTAATAAACAGACTTTGCTTTTCTCATCTGCTTGGTCTTCATTTATTCCCACACGTGCTTGAAGTCCACATCAAGCTGCTCATGTGTGGCAACCACTTTCAGATAGGGCCCTTTGTCTTTCATGGGACTTCACTTGGTCTCTTCTTGTGAGCGGGGGCTATTTTTCTGGAAGGCTAGAATCGTAACTTACTCATCTCAGTATTCACAGTGCCCAGCTCTGGGCTTGCTCATAATAAAAATTGTTGCAAAGAGAGGGAAAGAGGTCTCACTCACAAGGGTTAGGCCCTTCCTTTTCTGATATGGAACCACGAAAGCCCAACATGACTGGTCTGTCTTGTTTTGATAAAATGAAATGTCACCCTAAATTCCAACTGAAATGTAAAGCAAACTGGAATTGACCCTGGGGTGGAAGGAGTATAGAAGTCTGATAGATTTCACAACATCTCCAGAGAACCAGTTTTAAATCTTTTTGGCAAAACTTTCCCTTTTTTTGTGTAACATCTCCCCCTAATGTAAACCCATGTGAATTTTGAGGGAAATTTAATTAAAAATAACTTTTTCCCCTTGCTAAATGGAAGCAGGTACTATTCAGACAGTAAAGAAAATCATGGCGAGGTTAGTTGTGCTAAGTTATCCCTGTTTCTCAGGAAGATAACAGAAATGACATGTGGTCAGTTACTTGTCATTGAGATGGAGTTTCCGTGAGGCCTCTGCGCTGATACGGCCACACCAGAACCTTCACCAGAAGCCCCACACCTCAGTTATGGGCCCAATCGGTTCCAGATCCCTCCTCCCAGAACAGAAACATCTGCGTAGCATTAGTGTCAGGGCCTGGCATACTATGCCTGGTCTATATATTGCCCTAACCTGGTGTGTGTTTTCAGAGGACTCTCCAAAGTCAAACACTGAAACAATTTCATTTTGTAGCTTAATTTGTGGGAGCCAAGTCCAAATGGAGGAATTCATTCTCCGATGTCCTACATGGATCTCAGGGCTATAATGATACTGCTTATTGCACTAAGCATCTTTTTAGAACCTGTCACTGAACCGTAAGCTCTACAAGGGCAGGGACCGTATCTTTCTTATTTATTTCTGTGTCTTTCTGTACCTGGCATAGAATAGCACTTAATAGAATTTTGTTCAGTGCGTGAGGGGACCTTGGAATTCAGAGTCACTTGACAAAAAGTGCTAAAGTACAGCAGACACAGCCTTAACACGGCGAGACCGACAGCTGAGACCCTACTGTGAATTACATACAAGCATCAACACTGCAGTAAGTCTCCTTGCAGGACGAAGGCTATTTTGACTAGGTATTAATTAACAAATAGACAATTTCTGCCTCCCTCTCTTAGTAGAACCCTTGGTGAGCCAGGAAGTTCTGCCTAATAGGGTGAAGTGAATCCAGGATAAGTAATCTGATTGCCACATTCAGGAAGAGAAATTACCCTCTATTGGCTTGTGTGTAGGGCATTTGATAGAGGTATCATGATGAGCTCAGACCCCCCACGCCCACCCCGTGGGAGGAAAACAGTTCCCTGAGGGTCCTAAGGAGAACAACAATGTTTTTTCCTGACTTTTGCTGTCTGATTACTATATAGGGAAAGTTTCCTAGACTTGGTTATAACCTCTTCTCCTAAGCAGCCTAATGTAAACAACTCTGCCAACTCTGTGTCATTTATGTGTACAACCAAACTCTTGCTACATGAATCACCAGGTTTTCTCATACCCCTCCCAGCTGTCTTGGTGGGGAGGAGAAGGGATTGTGAAGATGATTGTTTTGGCATTGACTTATGTCATGGGCATGAGGGCTTGTCGTCGGACATCCACTTCAAGCCTCTTTGTGCTTTTCTATAGTGCAGAGGCTGAAAGGCTAAAAACTACATTTTCCAGATGCCCTGCAATCAGAGTTATGGACCTGATTTAGATGTACTTTTACTTGGAAGGCAAAGGGAGGCAGAGGCATTGCTTTTCTGGCCAGGTCAGAGAGGCATGTGGTTTCTCTGGCCACTAGCCGTGGGTGTGGACTAGGCTTGGGTGTGGACAGGGAAGGCTCAGGGCACTCATATTGCTGGCACAGATCATCTCAGGCCTGCAGCAACGGCGGAGGGGGCTTGCCCAAGTCTCTATATATCGTGGCAGTGGGGTGTTTGTAGCTCAGCCCCTCTATTAGCAGACAGTAGCTTCAGCAGCCTGGTTCTGCTGTGTGGCTTAGGAGTTGTTTCTAGAAGAACCTAGAGTTTGTTTCTTTAGCCCTCCCAACGTTCTGTAAGCCATTTAGTACAGTGTAATAAACCCCTTTCTGCTTAAATTAGCCAGACTGAATTCTTTTCTTTGCAGTGGAATCCTGACCACTACAGCTCACCACCATGAGGGGCTGAATCAAACTTTCTGAGTTAGATATTACCAAAGGTTGCCTTCCGAAGTTACTATTGCCTTGGTTTTAGACAATTATTTGCAAAACTGCTGATGTGTTACTTTTGATTCCTGAATTCCAAGCTATTGTGTATTTGTCCACTATATTCTAGTACGTGGTGAGCAATTAGAAACCCAGGGTTATGGGTTTGATTATGTTTAGTAAAATGTTGAATCTGTTACACATTAAATTCTATGTTCAGAAAAGTGTTGAGCCTACTAATTTATTCATCCAGGGCCTGGGCTTGTGGTTGTCTTGTCTATTGTTAATGAGCCTTTGCTCCTGGGTGTCTCAGAAAACTCCAGATGATGTATAATATAAAATAGATAGCAATAACCATTATAATAAAGCATTATATTTGTGCCCTCTTTTGCAGTTTTTGAAAACATGATCTCTTACGTTGGAGGGAAGGGAAGGTGTCACCACAAAGAAGAAAACTGAAACTCAGAGAGGTATGATAATTTGTTGAAAGTCATGAGGTTAGTTAATAAATAGCAGAACCACGTCAGAGAAACTTATCTTTGACAAGGAGAAAAGCGACTGCCTGATGCACCGGGTTTCCTCCACTAACCAGCCGAGACTAGGCTGCGACATCGAATGCAGCTAGCTCCCCCTTTTTGAAAATTTAACTGAAAAATGTTCATTGGATGGGGCAAAAAAGTGGCCAATGCCTTTAGAGTTAGGAATTTCTTTGCACAGGCCGGTGGTGTTGACAGGGTAAGAGTTGCAGTGTGAAGGGAGGCGAGAGAGGATTCAAACCGAAGCGATTCCTTGCAACATCTGTTAGTGCTGAGGCAAGCTTGGGTTACTGCTTTCTTCCATAAAATGAGGATGTGGAAAGCAGCCATAGGAAAAGACATTAAGGGTGGGCCGAGGCTGTGGAGGAGGGTGGCGCAGGCTTACTTGTGGGGAGGCAGAGCAGGTGACCTGCTGAGCCGAGTACCTCAGTTAACACTTTTTTTTATTGTACTTCTTGCTCTTCATTCCTATTATTAAAGATTCCTTCAACAGAATGGTTATGGGTCTGAAACAGAATGAGAATGAAGCATTCTTTTCCACCAGATATCTCTTTCGGCTCTTTTGGCTAAGACTTTCCTGGACTTAGTTTTAGCTTTTCTGGTACATGAGGAGGTTTCCCCTTTGCTGTGGAAGGATTTACATGTAGCCAAATGTTTCACAGCCCTATCGGTAATGTGCTTTAAAGCCTTTTCTGAAAGTGTAATTTATTTAAAGGAAAAGCTGTTTCCTACTAGTTGGAGCAACATCTAGAAGTGTGATTCATGCAGCTAGTCCCAAGAGCCTGGATAGTAGACCTTGCCACAGAGCAAGCCTGAAGACGTTAACCTTTTATAATGCCACAGTTGGTCTTTGGTGGCCCTGCCACTAAGAACCTGAATATTTCCAATGCCTTCTGTTGTTTTGCTTCCATTGGGAGGACAGAGCAACTGATTGATAGTAGTAACTAAAGCCTTTGGAGTGTTGCAAACTATCATTATAGGAGGGAAATTGATGGCTAGCAGGGTGAAGAGGAGGTTAAGGCTCCCTGTTCCAGGAACTGGCCTCAGAAACCATGCCTGGTCGGTGTATGGAATCAGGTCTGGAAAAGAGCCGTGGCCATATCCTCACATCATGAAAATTAGATGGGCTTTGCACGCAGACAGACCTGGGCTTGAGTCACTTCACTAGCTGTTTGATATTGGGTGAATTATTTACTCTTTTGCTCAGCCTGGGTTTTCTCATTTGTAATATAAAGATGATACCCTTAAAGATCTATTATGGACGCTAAAAATAAATGGTTTTAAGACACAAACCACAGTGTGTGGCACATGATCGGTATTCAGCAAATGGCAAATGACCATTCTGATTATGCTCGTGGTTACTTGCTGGTTATTTTCTTAACCAGTGCTAAGTTTCTCTCCAGGAGCCCCTTCTACTAAAATCTATTCTTACCTAGTTCTCTATTTCTGTTATGAACACGAGGTTTATATGCAGTGTTTCTGTATCTCAAAACTTCTGTGTTTTTTAAAAAATTATCCTTATAATAGTTTTGTAAAGCTGGCAGCCAGCAGGGTTAGAGTCCTTATTTCAAAAGAGGGAATAATGAGATTAAAAGAAAAAAAGAAGTAGAGAAAGACTAGGAGTCCTAAACTGGGGTTTATGGGCTTTAAATCCCTGAAAATTAATACAAAAAAAATTGTGTTGCATTTCAATTGCAAGAAATCTATAGCTTTCATCAGATTCTCAGAGGGGTCTGAGATCCCCTCAAAAAGGCTAAGAAGCATTGTGGGTAAAGACCTCCTAGACGGGAGAACTGTTGGGAGGCAGTTCATGGTTTCTGCATCCATGGAGGCAGAATAGCAGCGTGCTTGGCTGCTGTACCTCTTCCATCACAACCCTCGGAGCTGCTTTGAAAATGTAGATCCTTAAGCTCCAGCTCAAACCTACAGAGTCAGAGTGTCAAGAACTGAAGCCGAAGAATCTGGCATTTGAACAACTTCTCCAGGTGATTTTTTACGGCTACTCAAGTTTGACAATCCACTGGTGTGGTAGTAAAACCTGCCTTTGGAATCAGATCACCACGCTGGGACCCACCACTTACAGCTACGGGAACCTGGGGCCGTTTCTTCAGTTTCCACACCTGCCAAGTGGGGCGAATAATCATGCCCCCCTCATAAAACATTCGTGAACATTAAATGAGATCTTGTCTGGACAGCATTTAACTAAAGGCTTAATGTGGTAAATACTGAACGGATAATAATTATTATGAGTCTTATTACTATCAGCTATGATTAGGGAGATTGGAGCAAACTGAAGGCTTTGACTTTCTGTGGGAAATTAATGGATTATTGAGTCAATTGAGCATTTACTTCATCTGCTTTTGAGTGTCTGGTTCACCTGCAGTATCTGTCAGTCTCTGTCCTACACTGTGAAGACTGATGAACAAACCAGTCATGTTACAAATGATGGGAAATTTCATTTTCTTTTTTCCCTTTAGTTCCTAATTTTTCTACATGAGCATATATAACTTAAAAAAAACCTTTATTTTTTTCAAAGAGGAGTCTTTTACTGTATGATTTACTGAAATAATTCAGAGATTATTACCTGTTACATTATGATAAATTCTGTAGTTAATTGATCAGGAATTTCACTCCCTATATTATGTTGTTTGAAAAAATTAGATTAGATTATACTTACATTGCTTTGGCTTAAAGGGCCTTTTTCAGGAAATGAAACACACACTCAGGAGAAATCCTGTCTGGGGAGGCATCACATTATTGTCGCAGAAGTTAGAATTCTAGAGGATGTTGCCTAATGTTGGAATAGTTGCATATCTTCATGAAAAACCGAAAAAAATTCATTTGACAGTATCGTTCTGCAAGAGCTTCCAAAGTGACTGAGACAGTCTTACAAAATATGTAAGATATGTTTAAAAGCACATCTTCAGAAGGGTAGACTGTACTTTTCAGATATGTTAGGTCTATTTGAAAAAAAAAGTTTAAAACAAGAGAACTGGCATATATAACACATCACTGTTTAGAATAATTTTACACACACACATATACATACTTGGCATAAGTACAAATAGTTTCAACCATAAGAGTGATGAATTATGGATTTGAAATCACACAGTTCAGCTCAAGAACAGGAGCCAGGCCAAATGAAAAACAACAGAGTATTAAATATGCAGCAAAGTATTAATAATGCAATAATGCCGAGTTGATCCTTGGGATTAGTACTGGCTGCTAAATGTTTTAATGAGTTGCCAGTGAGAGGGATGAGTGGCAAAGTCCCCTGGTGACTCAGGAAACTACTCAAGAAAGAAAGACGTGCAGCAAAGGACAGCAAAACTCAAGAACATAAGCTAGCTAGGAGGAGTAACACAAAAATTCAGTTTCAAAGCAAATTCACAAGTCTCGGAAGAAATATTTTAAGGAAACATGACTGTGAGGTTGAATTAAAAGTCCATGGTCACTTGTGAGGAAAAATAAAATATAGTGCATTGTAACAGAAAAGAATCTGCTTAGAAAAGGTTCAGTTTCTTTTTTTTCTCTTTCATCTTCTCTTAGATAATTCATTGTCTTCCTTTTACCCTCAGCCTCCTTGTCAACTTTTGCTCTTGGCTGTATGATCTTGGCTAGAGATCATTGCTCATTCCCCAAATCATACTCTGGCACCATGAGGCTGTGTGTGGTCTCCACACACTGTTAGGGCCCCATTCCATTCCTGGGACAACTCAGCAGTGTAATTGGGTAGGTGGCAAGGAGGTGTTTGGGTGGCCTGGGCACATGGGCTGGTGGGTCATTGCAGGACAACTGCACAAGTCTCCCTCAATCACTTCCTCATGGACAGTCGGGAGTTAAGACCATGATAGGATTTTTAAATGAGCAGAAAAACACCTGTGCTAAACCTGCACTCAGGCCATGTTGGTCCATAGTCAACTGAGAAGGAAATGGCCTAATTGGATGCCCAGAGTATCTGAGTTCTTCAAAGCTCATGTCAATTACCAGAATGTCCACTATGTCTTGACCTGAGGGCATTTTCTCTGCTCTATGTATGTCCAAAGTCCTTTAAAAACTCTCCTCCCAATCTCAAATGCTACAGCCAATCTTAATGCAGTGGTTCAGTCTCTACTCTTGGTTTCCAGCCCTGTTCTCATTTCTAGCTCCTACTCTCACGGAGTAGTACTGGACAGTGGCTTCATTGGTATAATCAGGTATATCTGGAGGAAGAGAGTAGCATCTGCAAGTTAGCCTCACTCTCTTATGATGTCTCCATTTCTGCATTTCTGTCTCTGAATCTGTCTCCCTCTCTCACACATACACATTTATGATTTCTGTGTTACACATTTTATCTGTTTGCTTTCTCATTACTCTTATAGTCTTCCTTCTATATTTTGCACATAATGTTCCCAACTGTCATTATTTCCCTGGTAGTGATAGTAACTTTAATTGTGGGTCCTATTCCCATGATCACCTTCTTTCATTGCCTCAATCCTTTTTTGACTTCGCTGATATCTGTTGATAATAACTCCTCCCACCTCAGGATACTAGTTCCCCCTTTCTCTGTATATGAAGAGGAGAAATCAAAATGGAAGAACACCTTTCCTTCAGAACCTGGTGCCTGTGGGTGCCTTTGCCTTTTCTCAACTCTCTTGCTATAGAATGACATTTTACTGCCCTGTGCAGATGGCAGGTAACATAGTACCACTCGTCTGAAGATTGGACTTAGCTGATTGGTACACTTTGTGGCTACCTTATTAACCTTTACAAACTTTATTGAAAAAAAATTGAAGTTGTATAAGGAATATTTCCAGGCATGCATTTTCAGTCAGAGCATTCTCTTTTGTCAGAGACAACTTGATAGTCTCCTTGGGACATGATGAGCCGGGCTGGCACCAAAGGAAAGGATGGCCAAGAGCTCCCTGTCTCAGGGCTCCTGCCTCACACAGCTCTGGCCGCTAAGCTGGCTTTCCAGGCACGGAAACAGGCACATGAGTTTTGCACTGAGCCTGAATAAATCCAGTGAGGAAATATGGGAAGATGTTGGTTTCCAGCACTTAATTTTTCCTGTGTCTGGGCTAACAGGCAAAGGCAGGTACTGTTTTAAACTGGAGTTTCTGCAGCACAGAAGGGTTGCATGAATAAAAGTAAGAGTTAAAAGTTGGCAACTTAATTCAGGTGCAATCAATCTAACATCTCAAGGGATTGGTTTGGTGAAGTGGAACCAAAAGTAGGAATGAGGTTCATGGGTTAAGAGTTTGGTCTTGTTCCAGATGTGCTATTAACGCACCATGTGACTGGGTCCATGCCTCAGTCCTATTTTCCTGGCTCTATGGAAGATACCACAACATCAGCTGAGCTGCTATAAGAATTTATTAACATATGTGAGGTGATTTATAACCCTCACATTAATAAGTAGTAGCATGTGATCATCTCATATTGTTGTTACTGTCTAATAGTTATTGACAAAATGTGATTGTATTTATTCTATGTGTATAACTCTTGTTGACAATATCTGTATTTCCTTGTGCTATTTTAACCCATATATTTTCTTTGAAGTACTTCTCCAACTTAATTATTTGTATGAGGCATTTCTCTTCGAGTATGTCTATGGTTTTTCCTCTTCTTTCCAAGTGTTCTTCTCTTTCTTAAATGTTCTTTCTCTGACTTTACCATCCTAGAATTTTATTTTAGTCTTAGGATTTATTGAGCCTCTTCTCCAATGTTTCATTAGCATTTCATCCATGGTTTCTCAGGATTCCTTCACATGGTTCAGCCATTTTTATACTTCTTAAAACTTTTAAACCTTTGATTAAATAAATACATGCTCCAAAACACATAAAAATTCTTTGACTGGGATAAAAAGAACTTTTCAGAAATGAATACAATTCTTATAAACATGTTTATGTGCCATATTAAGTTCAAAATAGATGGTGTGTTCCTACACATAGTTTAATTTTTTAAAGGTTGAGTAAATACACATTCAGAAATGCCTACAATTTTTTTTTTTTGCCTACAATTCTTATAAACAGTTCCTAACTCTCTGTCAACTGTCAGTGTCAACATTTTTAAGTTAACAGAAGACATGCTTTGATATAATCACTAAATCCTTGTCTGTTTATTTCTGGAGTGATCATGTGAACCTCATGTCCAGCTGAACCTTGGAAAAATATACAGATTTTACGTAGAATGAACAAATAGAAAATAAAAGTTTTCAACAGTGGATCTGTCTAGACGTCTTAGGGCTTTACCCATGTGCAAGTAGGCCAGTTCTCACCTCTTATGGCCAGTCCTATGCTTTAGAGATGGTGGTGCTAAATAAAGCATTTGGTTGCCCCACAATATTTTTACCAAATGCCACCTATGAGTCAACTGAGACCCTGTGTCCACCAATAATAATGATAATAATAATAGTAATAAGAAATGCCACTATTAAAAAAGTAGCACAGCCATTTGCCAAGTGACAGTGGATGATGCACCCTACTCCCTTGAGGGTGGAGGGTAGTGACATCATTTCACACTGGCTCAGGAGGTCATGGATTCCCCCATGTTACCATAGGGACAAATATTTTCCATTGGTTCTGTGCTGTTGTCTTCCTTCATCACACATTTCTGCTGTGGGTAAATCTTATTCTGGTAGATTATTTGCATCAATGGCTCCAAAGAATGGCCTCCCGCTATTCTTACCTTTGCAGTGTGATTTTGTCACCTCTCCAGTTGAGAATCTGTTTCCCCACTTCTTGCATCTGGCTTGCTTGTGACTTGCTGTGACCAGTAGAATGCAATGGAAGTGATGGTGGGCCAGTTCTAAGCCTAGGCCTGAAGGGGCCTTGTGTATATTCACCTTGTCTCTTGGACCCTTACCTCTACCATGAGAACAAGCCTGGGCTAGCCTGCTGGAGGATGAAAGACCACACAGAACAGAGGCAGGGAGTCTCAGCTGAGGCCAACATAGATCAGCCAGCTTCTGGCCATCCTGCCAGCTTACTGCAGGCACATGAGTAAGACTAGGCAAGATCAGCTGAGCTCAGCCAAGACCAGAAGAACTGCCCAGTGAGCTAAATATTTTATGTGATTTTATGCCATTGTGTTTTGCATTTGTTTGTCACATAGCATTGTTATGGTAATAGATGTTAATACACTGACATATTTCTTCAGATTAAAAATAGCTTTGGTGTTTAGTCTGGTTATAAAGTTAAACATAGTTAATATAAAAAATTAAATAATACAGGAAAGTACAAAGGAGAAAGTAAAAATTACTACAAATTTCACTGTACAGAAATAGCCACCTAAATTAAGATTTTGATGAATGTGTTTTAAGTCATTTCTCTGCATATATATACACACACATACATATGTACACACACACAATTTTTACATAAATTAAATCATACTATGCATGCTTCTCTGCATTCTTCTTTTTCAGTCATGCGTCATGAACATTTTCCATGTTAATGAATATTAATCTTTTAAATTTAATGGCTGTATAATATTCCATTGTACAGGAATATTGAAATGTATTTAGTCATTTCTTTATTGATATGTTGTTTTTTATTTTTAAAATTTACAAGTAGTGCTACTATGAACATCCTTGTGACAGTATCTCTTCAATTATTTTCTTAGGATAAATTCTTAGAAATAGATTGGGTGAATTGGAAGGTCACTATTAATATATTTAAATCTTTAGTAGTGCTAAACTGCCTCCAGAAAGGCTATTTTTTCTTACCTGAGTTAGTTATAGTATACCTGAAAACACTAGTGATGGTGGAGACAGGACTTTTGTTACTGACGACAGGATGAAGAGAAAAAACTGCGGGAAAGAAAAGGTAACAGTGGACATTATGAGTACAACTGTCACACATGTTGATTTTCTGAAAGAAAGCAGAGTGGGGTGGGATTGGGGAGAGTAGAGGGTGGAATGTGGGTCAGGGAGACATCATATCAACAACAATGATAACAAGGACCACCACCAAAACCACCACTCCAACAATCAGCAACTACTAAGCTATATATTTGCACTATCCTATAACCTAGTTATGCACTTAGGCCATGGCTTTGATTCTTACACTTTTATAACCTGGGAGGCAGTGAGTAGAGGATGGCTTTATTTGGAAAGATGGTAAGTTGAGGACATTTTTATTTGGGAAGATGATGAGTAAAAGGCACCTTTATTTAAGGGTGATGGTGAGAGGAGAGCTGCATCATTTGATGGGTTGTTGAATAGAAGACCCCTTTATCTGAGGGGAGCAAGGAATGGAGGCACCCAGTTTTAGGGATTGGAAAAGAAAGAGCTGAAAATGAAGGCTCTTAGGTGGCAGTGAAGTCACTTTTGAACAATTGGCCATTTACTCCAGATCAATCAAGAAGACAGTAAAGACTGCCTGAGCTTGGGATGCTGCTTGGACAAAACATGGCTGATGGGACCAATCTTGAAGAGGGGTTTAAAGAGAACATTAAAAAGGAGCAATCGTTTCAGCTGATGAGTGTGTGCTAGATTCATAGCAGGACCAGAAATTGTGATCAGACAGGAAATTTGTGCCTTGCAAGGTTATTTGTTCTCCTCTATTCTTGGTGTCCCTTTTATATTCTGTTAAAGAAATAGTTTTATTCCATTATTCTATTATACGTCTTTCTCCCCATCAAACTGTGAGTTATTTGAAGGACTGGGTTATGTCTTTAATTTTTAAATCTCTTGTGCCTGGCATTCAAAAGGTACTTCATCAATTTTTATTGAATGAAAGGAAGGATACATTTCAGTTTTAAAAGTTAACTACCTCCATACAGGATATGGGAGACTGAAATGACAACATTTTATTGGGGAAAGGGTCTTGGGGTAGAGGAGTAAAAATGGGGGTGAGAGGATGTGGTGGAAGGTTTACTTGGGCAGTAATCTCAGTGGAAACAGGCGATGTTAGTACGAAGAAGAAAATGAAAGGACATTCTTATTACATAGATTCAAAAATTACAAAATTAGAAAATTGAATTCAACAACATATTTTAAAAATACATCACAATTAAGTATGATTTGGCCCAGAAATGTAAGGCTGATTGGGTGTCAAAAAAATTAATCAATGCCATCAGTGTAGTTCAAAATATTAACAAAGTAAAGAAAATAAAATATCTCTCATTGGATATACTAAAAAAGAAGAGTAAAAATTCAATGCATTCATGATTTTTAAAAAATGGTCTTAAAAATTGTATTAGTTTCCTATGGCTGCTATAACAAATTCCTCAGTGGCCTCAAACAACACAACTTTATTCTCTTATACTTCTGGAGGTCAGAAATACCAAAGTAGTTTTAAGGGACTAAAGACATGGTGTTAGCAGGTCCCATTCCTTCTGGAGACTCTAGTGAAGAAGCTGTTTGGTTGCCTTTTCTAGCTAATGCAGAAAGCCACCTGCATTCCTGGGTTTGTGACCTCTTCCTCATATCGCTGTTTCTTCCCCTGCTTCCGTGATCATATTGCTTTTTCTTTCTTTCTTCTGTAGTCACAAATCCCTCTGCCTCCCTGTACCCTAATCACTTCTGTAGAGACCCTTTTGCCTTAGAGGGTATCATTTTCAGGTTTCAGGATTAGGACCTGGATGTCTTTGGGAACCATTATTCAGCTATCCATAGAAAGAATAAAAATATAAATTGGCCAGCTACCTTGTAGGTCAGTTTTGTAGTATCTTATAACACTAAAAATGTGCATATCCTATGAGCTGGATTTTCACTTCTGGCACATGTACAAAGGAGACATGGCCAAAGATGTTCATTGCAGCATTGTTTATATTAGGAAACGATTGACCTAGCTCATAGTGGGGCATAAAATTAAATGCTTAGGGAACTGAAGAAAAAGTCCTTTTATACTGTGTTGCTCCAGAAGGCAGACCCAGGACCTGGGTGGATGTTAGAGACTGACATATTTTGAGTAAATATAAGACAGAGGCTTCTAACAATTAGAGCTCTTTAATGATAGAGCAGGCAGCCAAGCGAAAATAAGAGAACTCCCTGTCTCTGGAAGTTTTCAAACAGTCTGGAAGACCATCTGGTAGAGATATTGCCAAGGAGATTCCTGTTTGAGTGGGAGTTGGAAGAAATAAATTCTAAGGTCTTTTCCAGATCTAATAATATAATTATATTTTATTTATTTAAAATATTTAATTGGATTTTTCTTTCAAACTAGCATTTTTGTAACAAGCCAAACCACAAGGCAACCAAACGACAGGGTCGGATGGGGTGAGAGGGCCTATCTCCACCCCTCCTAATCTTATCCTTCTGGAGTAACCCATGTTGACAGCTCGGTTTGTGTTCTCCTTCTGGACTTTTCTTCATACTCATAAAAATTTATGCAAACACACGCACTCACGCCACTGCCCTCCTCCCACCACAGTGTCTTCTGTTTCTTTGTGACCGTGAGATCAAACTGTATATGCTCTTCAGTAACTTGACATTTTCACTTACTGTATCATGGATTGAACTGATTTTAAAGTTCATATAGAAGAATCAGTGTGTTTGACAGACTGAGACCATTTTGAAAATTGCCTTCTTAAAACTTATTTTAAAAGCTACATAATCAAAATAGTGTGGTATCAGCACAAAAAATAAATAAATCATAATAGAGAGTTCAGGAATAATTCCAAATTTTCATGGGAGTTTGTCATTTTAAATTGGTAAGGAAATAATCCCCTCCCTTTCCTTCTATGTAGATGCTTGCTGTATACCATAAAGACTATTATATAAGAATAAAATTTAAGTAATTAAAAATATTAGAAGACAACCTATGATGCTCTTTGTATAACCTTGAGGTGAACTTTTAATAAGAAAACTAGAAGCCAAAAAGATTGACCAATTTGTCTATATTAAAAAATAAAGACTTTTGCTTGGAAAAAGACACAGTAAACAAAGTTGAAAACCAGTCGTGTAAGGAGAAAATATTTGTAATACATGTAACAGTCAAGGGCTTAATGTTCTTATATTTTATAAAAATAAATTGATAAGGAAAAATTAAATAACCCAGTTTTAAATTGGACAAAGGGTATCAACAGGTAATCAAAGAAGAAATCAGATGCTCAATAAACACAGGAAAAGATGCAGATATCACCAGCTATGAAGGAAATGTAAATCAAAGCAATAACAAGGTGTCATTTTCAAGCATGCCCAAAATGTAAAAAATTACAACATTTAGAAGTAAAAAGAGTGTAGGGAAATAGCCCTCCTAAATTGCTCTTGGGAATGTGAAATGTCCCCTTCTGGGAAAGTTATCTGGCAGATTAAAATAAAAATTAATCATGTTCTTTGATCCATTTTGCCTTTAAGATTCTCTCCTACATGAAACCATCAGGATGTAAGAATATATATTCAAAGATGATATTATTGCATTGTTGAAGTAGCAAAAAGCTGAAAAAATCATCAATGTTTATAATTAGGGCATAGGTTGAATAAATAATGACACATTCATACTGTAGAATATTATGGGGCTACTTTTTAAAGAAGAGATATTGACTTGGTGGGACAATCATAATTTAATTGGTTAAAAAACATTTTTAAACTTACAAGTAGCACTTAAAAATACAGAAAATAAGCATTAAAAAATAGACTTTAAATTTATGATTCTCAAAATTAGCCCAGTTTTCCAGTTCTGAGTGTGTACATATGTGTGTTCATGCCCATGTGTACATATATATGCAATAGATATATTTATATAGTTATATTTATTCATACTTACGTTGGAATTTTCAAAGCTAGCATTAAATGACAAGTATTTTCTTCCAGTTAAAATGTATTAAAATACTAATTTAAATAGTTAAATCATAGTCTGTGGCAAGGCTGTAGCATAATTTGTTTTTGTCACTAGAAATTAAGGTTGTTTACTGTTTTCAGTGTTTAAAATAATGCAGTGGATCACTCGTGCATTGCTGGTGGGACTGTAAAATGACTCTGGAAAATATTTGGAAGCTTCTTAAAAAAAACTAATTATGCAACTACCCTGCAACCCAGCAATTGAGATCTTGGGCATTCCTCTCAGAGAAAGAAAAACTTATATTCACACAAAAACCTATACCTGAATGTTCACAGCAGCTTAATTCACAATAACCCCAAACTGGAAGCAACCCAGGTGTCCTTCAATGGGTGAATGGTTAAACCATGGTACATTGATTGAGGTGACATTTCTGCTGAAAATTGCACTAGGCACTTTTAAGAACTTTGAAAACACATTGTCAAAGTGCTTTTCAGGAAGATTTGTACAGCTTGGATATTTTCAGATAATGTAGGCAGTTGCGGTGGTTTTTCTAGAATAGCCAACATTATCGAGTTTGCCTTTGGAGGAATACTTCAAAGCACTTCATCTCTCATTGAAACCCCTCTGAAGGCTCACAGGGTAGGCTGCTCTTACTTTGTGGGTGAGCGAATTGATACTAAGAGAAGCTGAGGAACCCGCCCAAGGTGACATGCTAGTAAACACATGGTTGCAACTCATACTGGGTTTGTTTAATGCCAACCCGATGTGCTCACCACTGTGCTACCTTATGCTCTTCAGTATTAGACTACCTGTTACTTGCCAAGCATACAATCTAGGGATTAAGAGAATATTATATAGAGATAGGAAAAAGAATTACTGTTTGAATAATGCTGGAATCTTAGAAGACCTAGGGTCTTGGTTTGACACCTCTGGAAACATAATTATCGCAAATCAGTCTTTCCCGAAGTCCTCTGGCTCTTCAGAGTTCTGCAGAACTACAAGGTGAGTCTAAATCTCCATACTCTTTTCTTCCCAGGGAAGTTTTCAGCTTGCTTTGAAAGGGTAGTGGTGCGGATATTTGCTGCTGGTGCATTTCTATCAAAAACTTAGTCCTAATTTTTTAATCTTTGTATCTGTAACACATGTAGTTATGTTCTCAACTCATTTATAGGCCAAATGGAATGTAAAAACAGGGAAGGACACATTATCCACTGTGCGGCATGCACTCCGTTTATGTGCGGCTGCTCGTCATTACTCTCATAAATGCGCCAAAGCTTTCATCCTTCAGTTGTTCCAAGTGGGGAGTTAATCATCTTTATTAAGTGTTTCCCAGAGAGTCTTGTTTTAACAAAGCTTCTTTTCTGTTGTATGAATTTCAGATTTCATTTTATGTACTGAGTCGAGTCCTCCAGGAAAATGACATTTTCATGGTGGTCCTTTGTTTATATAGGACTGTATTTCACTCGAAACTACTTAATTTGATGTATTTGCATAAGTTCTTAAAGTATGACTGATAACACTTAAATTAGAGGTTGGTAGTTGTTCTAGTGCAGAAAAAGTCTGGCAGCCATTTGTTTTGCTAGTCTTTTAGGACCTTGAGTTTTATATCATTTTATATCAAAAATCATTGTCTTGAATTCAATTAAATAAATGCTCTAGTAATCTGGGTCAGTTAATAAAATGAAGGTTAAAATTTCTGAATTATTGTTATAATTGTGGCTAAGTAGGTTTTGATTGAGTGAATTGGTTAATTTGTATAACATGCCAAACATTCATTCATTTGTTTAATTCATTTTCTTATACTTTTATGCACATCATTCTATTCTCTAATTACTCCTAATTATTGTCCCCATTTTCCTAAAACAAAGTCCTAAGCTTTCTAATCTCTCTGTATGTAAAAATCTGCCCCCTGTCTTGCTTCCTTTTTACTGCTCTCTTGTGGAATTTTTTCCCGCTTGGGAGAGCATGTGCCCCTCAATGAAAAAGATTAGGAATGAATGATTGATGAGACAGAATAATAATATATCCCATATTTTTCCAACTCCCTCTAACTTCTATTGCCTTTTTCTTTTTGGACTACCACTGCATATTGAGCATACATCTTCATCGAGCTGTCCAGAAAGACACCTAGTTCTTTTTACAGGTCTGGAAGCTCTCCATGTGCTCCTCAGGGCCAATGTTAAGAAGTATTGTAAATTGCCAAGAAGGAAAAAATAAAAATTCAGATGTAATGAACATCTTATGACAGAGGTGGTTGAGTTCTTGGAAGTGAAAAGTAATTGGATCTAATTGTGAAGCCCGATTGTTTATAGCAAGAACATGTGTAGAATTTATGAGTTTGGATGGTCTCCTCCACACTGAATCTAAGTAGAGTGAGCCCCAGCTGGCCATGTGCATAAAGTGTGTTACTTCAAAGCATGCTTCTTATTGGGCAAAGCAGATGACAGTAGTACTGTTCCAGTGATGCTGTAGGCTCTTCCATCAGATGTTGGTCTGGAGCAGCAGACCCTGACACGGTGGTTCTCAGCATGTTTTTTGACTTTGTACCAATCACATGTGTGATGTGTGCCTCTCAGTAGTGGCTCTCATTTCACTTCAGTGATTCTCAATAACAGAAGAAGTGAATGGTGGGTGGGAGTAGAGGGTTCTGGGAATGTTAGCAGAATGTTGGTGTTTGTGCTCTAAAAAATGGCCCCAGGGAATTATGATCCGCCATTTCTCTCAGTACCACCTGCCCCACTCTTGTTGAGAATAACTCTTAGGAGAACACAGTGAAGGACATAAAGAAATACTACATTCAACTCTATGCCAATAAAATGGAGGTTTCCAAATAAATGAACCTTTTGCTTAGAAAATTATGAATTATCAAGATGGACTCTAAAAGTAAAACAATATTATATGGGCAAATATAATAATAAAAAAAGTAATGTCAAAGATTTATATCCAAAAAAGTCTTTCAAACCATATAGGTCTATGGGTAAGTTCTTTTAAACTTTTAAGGAACAAATTAATTCCAATGATATAACTAAGCTATTCCTGTATGACCCTGGATGATCTCAGTATTTTTTTCAACAAAACGCATGTGCGGGCTATTATCTGTAGGAAACAAAAACCCATTTGAAACAAATACCTCAAAATATTAAAGGCATTTATATCTGCTTGGTGGGATTGGGAGTTTTATATTTTCCTTTACACTTTGTTTTCTAAATTCTCTATATGGAGGAATAAGTATTTTTATAATTTTATAATATAAAATCAATGCATCATTTTTCTTGAAGGAAAGAAAGTAGCTGTGAATACAGGGAGTGACAGACCGCCTGAGCACAGTGTGCCATTCTGTGACAAACATCCACCTTGCATTGGAGAGGTCTCTTTTTGTGGAATACCTGTTGTCACTGTTGTTAGTAGAACTTGTATGTTTCCCTAGGCCAGTGGTCCTCCACCCTGGCTGCATGTTAGAATCACCTGGGAAGATTTAAAAATGATCTCCTAGGCACTAGTATATATTTTTAAAGCTCCTCAGGCGACTGTGACATGCAACCAGCTCCAGAACCATTGCTAGATGTTCACCACGTACATGTTAGAGCTGACATTTTGGCTGATTTCAGCAGCTAAGGAAGTGAAAGCCAGGGGTCTCTTTGGCAGGATAAGCTGGGGCAAGTGAGAGCCCATCCCCACCTTCAGTCTGTTTTTTTGGTGCTAAGAGTGTAGGGGCAGAGCCTGCATGTCACTGTTATGTTTGCCAGGTGTCCAGTAGGAATGTCTGTCCTTCACTGAGATGCAATTGGGATAATAGCTCTCTAGTGAAAATTACTCAGTATGAGGCTGTTGTTTACATGAACTCCTCAGTTCAACTCTTCCTAGGGAATGAGAGGTTTAGTTTGGTTCCTAGTGATGTGCAATTCCAAGAATTTCCATTACACCTGGCCTGGATGTCAATTCTATTTCTTATCACTCAATAAAACAATTTATTAGGAAAATAAGGTTTAAAAGTGCCAGATGACATATAATAGGGCCCTTGCAAATCATAAATGTCCTAAATCTTGTTGGACGGCAGGAGAGCTAACTCAGAAACATCTTTCCTTAGGGCTCCTGGCTGGGAGCTGGGTCCTGGGGGCTGTACAGGGCTGGAGAGTGAGACTTAGCAGATAGTTGGAAGCAACGCGGGGCAGGCCTGGACAAAGGCTGCTGGCTCCAGTCTGCAGGCTGACTGTGTACTCTGGGCTTGTCAGCTTAGGGTCCACTTGGTTATTATCACAAATAGGAAGCCCAGTTTCTTGGCAGTAGCCAAGGATGAGGAGCCAGGTGGGCTTAAGGAATGTGACACAAAATGTTGCTTTATTATGCAGTTCTTGATTTTTCCATGGAACTTTGAAGGTAGGGGTAGTTAGAATAAATTATCAGGGAAAGTTTGGGAGCTGAAAGTTTTCTGCCTTTCCCAAACATCCCCTGTGTCCTGTTATGTCCCCATCCTTTTCAGATGATTTATCTTTTAAAAACCTACAGCCCTCTGGTGCAGTAGGAAAATCATTACTGTACCCATCTAGCTGCAGGAATATAAAAGCTTTCTTTTATAAAGCCCAAACTTTCTTCCTTTCTGCTCTCATCATCTAGTGAACCACAAAGATTTTGTAGATACAAGTATTTTCCATCAAGCTTATGAATAACACCACTTGGCAGAAGACCCTGAACAAAGAACCAGACTGCACTGTTTTGTCGTGACTTTACATACAATGTGCCTTAATTACTGGCAAGCCTGTCAAGAGCTTACTCCCACATGTGTCAACACTTTCTTAATACACTGTCATTCATCATGTTAGCATGGCAGAAACAAGGTACTCTGCGTCCTTACACTCATCCTTCTCCAAGTGCTGGTCTTAAACTGTGTATCCCACTCGAGCATCTTCGTCTGGTGAACGAAGAACAGACAGTCCCATTGAAATGGTGAGGTCCCTGGAGCCCATCAAAGTCGTCCATCACTGAGCACTTTAGCCTGCACTCCAGAGCATTCTGTATCCAAGAAGTACTGCTTTATTGTCAAAAGGACGTTCACTTAATAATGGCAGTAAATCCTGAAAGGCAGTCTAATTTTAGACAGAAAACTTGGCTAAGAGGGAGTCCTATCATTTACCCCTTGTGACAATTTTATTCATTGAGTTCATTTTCATGCAAGTTGCATGATTAAATTAAGATAGAAATTTATTTCTTTTTAATAAAAAAAGAGAATGCTTTTGGGGTTGGGGGAAGGTGGGCAGGAAGGCAAAAGGGAAGTCTAAATAATAAACACTGCGTTTCAATTGGAAATAGAGTAATTTGACATGCTGCGTTATGCTTTCTGGATCATCTCTTAACCCTTTGGCTCTTTTGAGTGAATTCAGACATGGGCTCTGAGCCTGATTTCAGATGATTTGGGAAAGAAGTGGTGAATCTGAGCCCTGTCTCAGAGGAAAATTGGCATTGGATCCCAAAGCAACTTTGCTTATAATAGCTATTCAGGTTGCTTATTTCACTTTTGCATTTCAGTTTTATAGCTGAGGAGAGAGAAGATAAATTTATCTCCCCAAAGTTTCAGATTGCATGAGATATGCTTCATATGATCTCTTGGGTAATGCAAGCATTTTAGAAAGTTCAGAAAGAAGGGACCACAGATCTGGGTATGGGAAGCAGAGAAACTTTCTTCCTGGTACTGCTGAAACTTTGAGGAAAGTTCTTCTGTCTATGTGTCCATCTTGCAATCTGTAAAACCTAGTCTTCCATGGCCATTTCTCACTCTCAATTGTTGAAATACATAAGTGGGGTTGATGGTGGCATCTTGGTCACCAAGGGAGAGACCACTTGTTTCATATGAGTCTTTTACTTTACTTCTTATGGCATTTTTCAATAATTGGAGCAAATTACATGTGGTAGAACTATATTAACAGTGCTTAAACATTAATATTGTCGAATATTGAGTATTTTAACAAGCATGAGGATGCCATCGTACAAACATATGAAAAACCACCAACCCCTCCTCATCACAGCAACCGTTTCTCTCTCTATATATGCACAGCGTGTAAGGGAGCGTATGTCTTTGTCTTCTAGACACTTGCAATCCAATGGAGTGGTGTGTGCATGGTTAAGAGCCAGCAGGTGGGGCCCTGACAGTAAGTACCAGGGAGGGATGGGCCGTGGGCTGGTTAGAGTGGCCCCATGGAGGAGTTACCACTGTAGTTAAACCCTTTCTGATAAGAGAGCTTATCAGAGCAGAAGATAAAGAGAATTCCAGGAAGAGAGAAAAATCAACATACAACCACATTTCTAAGAACACAACCCAGACCTCTCTAAAGGAAACTTGCTAACTTTCTAGTGAGACATGGGATTAAATACACATCAAATGACTTGATAAAGCTAAACACATTGTTTTTTCCTTCCCAGCTTGCTTCGTTTCTTGTGTTCCTTTGTGTATTCATGGAACCAACACCCTGTTCATCTTTCAGGTTTTAAATTTCACAGGGAAATCCCTTTGCTTCCTCTCTTTCACTCTGTCACCTGTGTCTGAATGTACACCAAAGGACTGTTGAATTTTTATTCTGTAATATCTCTCCAAGCCCTTTCCTTCTCTCCCTACTCTCCTGATCTCAGACTATCAATCATTTCTCACTGGGCTCTCCCTGCCTGATTCATTTTATGCTTAGCTTTCAAATTCAGGCTTTTTTGGAAACACAACTCTTATGCTCTTCTGCTCTTCTGCTCAAAAAACTTCAGTGGTCCTCGCGGTTTATAGAAAAAGTTCCACATTTGGAACCAAAAAGGAGCCTGAATAGCCAAAGCAGTCTTAAGCCAATAGAATAAATCTGGAGGCATCAACTTATCAGACTTTAAATTATACTACAAGGCTATAGTAACCAAAACAGCATGGTACTGGTATAAAAGTAGAGACATAGAGCAATAGAACAGAATAGAGAACCCAGGTATAAAACCATATACCTATAACCAACTGATCTTTGACAAAGCAGACAACAGCATACACTGGGGAAAGGAAGCCCTATTCAATAAATAGTGCTGGCGCGGTGGCTCATGCCTGTGATCCTAGCACTCTGGGAGGTCAAGGCAGGGCGGATCATTTGAGCTCAGGAGTTTGAGACCAGCCTGAGCAAGAGCGAGACCCTGTCTCTACTAAAAATAGAAAGAAATTAGCTGGACAACTAAAAATATATAGAAAAAAATAGCTGGGCATGGTGGTGCATGCCTGTAGTCCCAGCTACTCAGGAGGCTGAGGCAGGAGGATTGCTTGAGTCCAGGAGTTTGAGGTTGCTGTGAGCTAGGCTGATGCCACGGCATTCTAGCCCAGGCAACAGAGTATCTCAAAAAAAGAAAAAATAAATAAATAGTGCTGGGAAAACTGGATAGCCACATGCAGAAGAATGAAACAGGTCCCCTATCTCTTGCCATGTACAAAACTTAATTCAAGATGGATAAAAGAAAAAGGTCTAAATTCCCTATCCTACATGCAATCCCTTCTCCATTTGGCTCTATAGTACCTTTTGTACTTTATAACTCAGTTAAGCAACACTCTACCCCATGCTTTTCTCTTTCCTTGGCTATTTCTGCTTTGAACTCATTGCCTATGGTCAGTGCTTAAACCATGACTGTTAATAAATATATTGAAGTTTTGAACATGAAATATTAATTTATTGGAGGTTTTTATGAGTTGGTTAATAAAATAGTATTAGCAAGAATCAGGAATTTGTTATCCATAGAAGTGTTACTATCCATGTATAAGAACAACATTTAAAAAAAATTTCTTCCATCTCCATTAAATCAATGATCCTGTTGATTACTAGTACAATTAGAAATCCTTTCAATCATTTCCTCCCTAATAAAATTAGATTCTGATAACCAAAAGTCCAGATATAAGCCAGCAGAGAAATAGAAAGTAGATCAATGTATTAGAGTAATATTACGATACTATGTTATGCTGCACTAATAAGATAAATGTCCACATCCCACAGTTTAATGTGAGTACAATAAAGGCTGATTTCTTGCCACATGAAGTCCAGTACGGGTTAGGCAATCTTCTAGAGCAATTCTCCTCCAGACAGAGGTTCTGCGGTCCAGGCTGCCTCCATCATATAATGTCACCATGTCAACACGTGGATGCTCAGGCACAACCGTGCTTATTTTCACACATCACTTTCACTCATATTCTATTGGCTGGAAATAGTCACATGGCCATGCCTACCTGCAAGGGACCTGGGAAGTATGGAGGAGCATATAGAACACTGGGTGATTACTACTATCTCTGCCTCAGAAAATGGAGTTAGTGAGGTTAGTGAGAAGTATGATGGTGGAGCCCCAAGTATTAATGCTCTACCTCCTACTAGCTGAGTGACTTTGGTCAGGTTGTTTACCCTTTTTCTATGCCTTATTTTTCATATGTATAAAATGTATACTATTATAATACTAGTATCTATCTCATAGGTAAAGTTAAATGTCCCCATAAAGCTGTTGGAAGAGTACTAGGAATATTGTAAATTTGAGTTGATGCTAGTTATTATTATTATTACTAATATGCAAAGCTTGGAATGAGAAGCAAAGGAAACCATGACTTGGAATAAAGTTTTTAAAAATAAGGCTTAATGTGAAAACTAAAGGTCTATTTTAGCCATGATAGGCTTTGGTAAAACAGTCACAGTGACCAAGTGGTCTATCAGGTCATTTTCTTGAGGACTTGGGACAAAAACAAAATATAGTTGTTTGTTATTATTATTCGTGTAAGGGAGTCTTTCTGAAAATTATACTCAGAAGACCAGATATTAAACTCATGACACGGATACGGAGTATTCAGTTGACAAGACCAGTCTTTTGATTATTAGACAGTAGAATGAACTGGGGGTGATCTTCAGCCTCCCTGCAAGAGAAGATGGTAAAGAAATTCACTTATGGAGAAAACTACACCTTTGGTTGTCCCAATGAGCAAAATTGACGAGAGAGCCTGTGGGAACAGTCCAGGGGAGTGGTCACAGCCCACTCTCTGGAGCTGGGCAGTAGCATCTCAAGTCTTGACTCCTTTTCTTATCAGTCTTACCAGCCGTACTGTTTCAATCTTCCTATGCCTCAACTTCACTATCTATAAAATGGGCATACTAATTGGACTCATCCACTTAATAGGGCTGTTGTGAAGATTAAAGGCAGTAATAGATATAAAACACTTTGAAAATGCTAGCTCCATAGGAAATGCTCATTGTTAGCTGTTGTTATTATCTACCTGAGGACAATGAAAATGTAAAAGTGGTTGGGAGAGTAGGACAAAAAGTCATGATGAGAAATGGAGAAAAACGTCAACAGTTTGCAGGAAATACTGATAGCGAAGTATATTAAGTTGTGGAACAGAGTCCCCAAGGACAAGATGGAATCGCTGGTGTTTGAGTCATGTCAGCTCAGACAAAATACCAGGGAGTATGCGACAGGAAATGTTCTTGTTCATGTAAGGTTAGGGACAAGATGACCTAATAACGTATTTTTCACCTTGAATTTCTCTGGTGGCTGGGTTAGAAAGCTGGAGAGACTGACAGATTATTGTTTTTAGGGAGGGAACTCTGCCAGGCAAGTCTGTGCTGATTTTGTCAGAAATGTGGTTCTGAGCTCGGTGTCAACATGCATCATCACTTAAAGAGGTAGGGGCTCTTTGGGTTCCAAAGTCAGGTGCAGAATGGAGGCAACCAGCTGGCTAATTTGGGCCAAAATGCCACGCAAAATGAGGGGAAGGAAGCTTTTGAATTTAAATTATCTAGAAAATTACTTTAATTTCCAACATTAGTTTGCATGTTATAAACATTTTGAACTCTAGATATTTTGGAAAGGAAGTTTGTGAATTAAGCATTTTTTTTTATGTGCCTTAATAGGGAAGGTTTGCAGTTTTGTTTTTTTCTTGTTGCTGGAGACAAATATCTTTATTAAAGACAATACCAAAATTTTGGCAAACATTTCAAAACAGATTTGTAAACATAATGCTTCCCTTTTCAACTGGCAGCACTTTGAAAAGACAATACAATAAGACAACACAACTTGAATCAACATTAGTTCAAAATCCTTATTTTTTTGACCACACAACTTATGTTCCCACATGATAAAACAAGTGATAGTTTCAATCAACGTCAACAGATAAACTCCATGAAATGGAAGTTTGTACTGTTTGATGGATCAGAGTATGTTATGATTAAATATATCCACTCTTCTTTATGGCACCCAGGATGAAAAAAAAAAAATCTTTAAATATAGATCTCATGTAGGTAATAGCTTCTTTGCATATCTCTCTTCAAAAAATACTTTATAGCAGTATATAAATAGATTACCTACACATTTAATTTCATAATTTTGCCCTAAAACTATAGATCTGTTTCATTTTCATAGCATATCAATTTTGCCCAACATTAATAAAGGTGAGAAACTGTTGAAATGGAAATGGTTTTGTCTTCCACAAAAGAAGTAGCAATTTGACAGAAACAAAACAAAACACTGCAGTAACACTCTTCAGTTGTTTAACCTGAGCATTTGGCCTACTGAGAGTAGCAGCTTTTTTTCCTTCATGCACGCTCACATCCACACCACCTTTGCACACATACAGGTGGAGCACACACTTGCAGATGCTGGGAGGCCACAATATGCTTCCCGTTGCTCTAATCAAGTGGGATGCAGTGTAGCTAATGACTAACCACACTATGTGCACAACTAGCAAACACCTTAAGGCAATCATTGCAATGAGGAGTTACCTTGCAGGGTGGGTTTAATGTTCTAGATCGAGTCAGTCTGTAAATACATATGTGTATGTAAATCTATCCACATATACATCCTCATACATCTTTCTGTTTTTTAACCCTCCAAGAGAATGTTTTAATTTTTTTGTATTTTGTGCAAATTTCTAAATATTCTACCATTTAAGGCAAAGAGTTCGCATTAAGAAAGGTCAGCAAATAGGCTTATGTTTATCCAAAAGCATTTCACCTTACACAGTACTGTTTTTTTTAAACACACACAACTTTTAAGTGTGAACATTGGATCCCCAATATCTAAAAAATCATTTCTAATGACAAACATAAGTTTTTGAGGGGAAAAAAACTGATTTGAAGTATAGACACTGGATCCCCAATACCTCAGTAAATTATTCCTGTTAACAAACACAAGTCTTAAGGGAGAGAAAAAGGACCAGAAAAAGCAGCTTCAAAATGCAGTATTTTGATATTTCTTGGCATTACTTTTAATGTGTCAGACTAAACATAGATGCCAGCTACATTTTCAGATAAGTGGCCTCTACTTTCAATTTTATCTTTCCTTAGCCAGAAGGAGGAACCTTAGATTCCTAAGCAGAGGTAACGAAGGGGAAGTTTAGCATTCACCACAAAGTCATAACAGCATATGGGGATTTGGGGCCCACTGTGTCTTTAGAAAAACATTTTAAATATTATATTATTTATATTTAAAAGTAAATGACAACTTACATTTTCTTAATATAAGCTACTTAAAGTAAATAGTGTCAAAATATTGGCTGGCTTCCAGGAGATGCAATGATTCTTAATGGTTTTGTGGAGGCAAATATCATAATATATTAAAGGTAGAGGGGTGTATGTGTGTGCATAAGACATACACATACACTCATTCATCTTTTAATGAACTAGGTTCAGCATCTCAACAGAGAGACCACTTTTTGCCTGGGATAAGCTGAGTTTATGCAAATAGAAGGAAAAGCAGGACAGTTAGTGGAAAAGTTCCAGGGGCAGAAATTCAAAATGCTGGGTCCCTGTTGCACTGGGGTTCCAATTCTGAAACCCTGAGTAAGTGACTTAACCTCACTGAGCATGTCTCCTCATCTGTAAAATGGGAATAATAATAATATCCTTTTATGATCCAAAGGGCTGAAATGTGTATATAATAAATGTCAGAATGTTTTTCCAATTGTAAGGTGCTAACAAATAAAGACACTATTAGTATTATAATACCATAACTGCCATACCTGAACTTCTCCTACAACAGACAGCAAAGGCCCACTTAATGCCAATACATGCATACACACACACACACACACACACACACACACTCACACTCTGAGTATTGTTCAAATACACCATAGTTTTTGCATTTTTGGCTAGGGTGTTCAGTTTTTTTTTACAAATATTTGTTCTATCCCCACTTTATAAGAGAAGCTGACAAGAAGAACTTAAAACAATAGGTGAAGGAACACGCAATAGCTATATCTTCTATCCTAGCTTTGTCCAGACACCCCTGCTTGATAGCGAAGGATCTGTGCATGAGTACACTTTTGAGACATAAAGAATTGTTTTAACTTTACTTTAGCCTCTTCTCCAGAGGAATGGGAACATGTAACGTTCAGGTCTGCAATAATCATTTCTCCAAACAGAACATTCTTCTGCTTATTCAGACTTCCTTCCATTACTTCTGGTGTCTTTTTGGCATGAAACAAACATCTGGAAAACTCCAAACCTTCTGGGATCTTGCTTTCTCCCTGGGGAGTTCATGATTAAACTTTTGACATTTGACCTCCCCATACTGCTCTCATGGAAAGCCCTCATCCAACAGTCTTGGTGCAAGAAGGAAGAGATATTTATAGAACATCCAGTTATTGTACAGGCTTGTGTCTCTATGGTTAAATACTGGGTTTCTGCCTCCAAATTAGTAGTTTACTGTTTTCTTAAGTGCTGGAAATTTATAGAGTTATCATCGTTGAATCTTTATTCTTAAAACAAAAACAAAAGAAAATACCGCTTGCTAATTTCTTTCTATTTTTATGTCTTTGGATGGTTTATATTGCATTGCAGTAGCAAGTAAAAGTGTTACAGAATTGTTTTCCCCAGAATCTGATTGTTTTTCTTGGGGGGGAGCACTCCATGCATATCGTTTAGTAATAATGTTGTCCTCAAACTCAGGAAATTGCTAATAGAGAGTGATTGTACAGTGTACATTATGTTTTACATTATGTTAAAGTATTAGCCATTTCTTTGACCTTGTAATATTTTGTCTGACAGTCAAGGTATTTGGTGAAATATGAAATCTAAGTCTGAGCTTATAATTAGGAAAATTAGAAAATATTGCAAATCACTTAAAAACAAAAAGAATGTCTATGGAGGTGATGAGATTCCTAAGGCTAATTCACAGGATCATAAAAGGTCTAGTTAAAATGCATTTTGGCTCCATAGAGAATAATTCCAAGTAATTTATATAGATACTCCCCTTCCACAAGAAGGGGGGTATAATTCCCATTCCTTAGGTATGAGCTGAAGGTAGTGACTTTCTTCCAAAACACACAGTATGTAAATGGGGGAGAAAGAGGAGGAGGAATAATTTTTACAGCAAAGAAACCTGACAAACAGTACATCAGCTAATCAAGGCCAATGTTGACAATTGTAAGTCATGTTGACAGTATGTACCCTTGACATAATAGGATGAAAATGGCACTTTACTTCTAGGGTCTTCTTCCCAATAATCCATAACCCTAGTCTGATCTTGAAAAAAACAAAACACATGTTCTAGTAGTGGTGTATCCTACAGAATACCTGAACAATACTCCTCAAAACAGTCAAGGTCATCAAAAACAAGCAAAGAGGAACCTAAAAAGACAAGACAACTAAATATAATGTGGCTTTCTGTTTGGGATCCTAGAGCTGATGAAGGGCATTGGGTAAAAACTAAGGAAATCTAAATAAACCATGGGCTTTGGTCAATAATAATGTATTAATGCTCGTTCATTAATTGTAATAAATGTATCACATTGATGTAAGATGTTAACAACAGGGGACACTGAGTGCCATGGTTTGAATGTGTCCCCCAAAATGCATGTGTTAGAAACTTAGTCCCCAATGCAACACTGTTGGGAGATAGGGCCTAATGAGAGGTGATTAGGCCATTAATGCTGTCATCAAGGGAGTGGGTTTGCTATAAAAGGGCCAGTTTGCTCTCTCTTTCTCCCCCTCTTTCCCTCTCTCGTCCTCTCACCTTTTGCTATGTGATGATGCAGCAAGAAGATCCTTGCCAGATGTTCTTTATAAATTACCTAGTGTCAGGTATTCTGTTGTAGCAGCACAAAACGGACTAAGACACTGGGTATGGGGTATATGGGAACTCTCCGTACTATCTGTCAGTTATTCTGTAAATCTAAAACTACTGTCTGTATATAATGTCTGTTTTATACAAGTGAGGTACTTTGGCAACTGAGCAGCTGATGTCCTTCTAGTGATCAAAACACTGTCAAGATTCAGTGTCTTCTTGAATTCCTTGGATGACAGGAAATTCACCATTTTGAAAAGTGATACTTTCATTAATGCACAGTTCCTAGTGTTGCATCTTGTTTGTTTATTTGTTCTTTGGTAGGTAGCAGTAGCTACCAAAGAAATTTGAGGGGGATGGGATAAGCTATTCCCACACAAAGTTTCTACAAGGCTGTAAAAAAAAATACATCTCAGAAGAGATTCTGCCTGCATACATTTATTGTACTATGATTCATTAGCAGGCAAACACAAAATAGTTCATACAATCTGTTCTGTAAGTTTGATAAAGCCTAGACTCTCTTTCCTTTTTGACACTTTTGGCCACTGATATGGCCAATTTCCATATCTTGATACTGGTAATTTTACTAGTGAGAGACCCAGGTTTAATATTCATCATGCTAGTCACTAATTTAATGAATAAAACCCACCTTTGACATGCAGGAGGCTAACTGGCAGAGTAGCTTGTTGACTGAGGTACTGCTAGCTGAAGGACTGGTGATAGATACTCTGGAGCATGGCCCTTTCCGATGTCGTGTAGGTAACCACCCATTAGCTTGCATTCTGCATATCATGGCAGCCAATTGTCCTTAGAATTAGAGCTTTAACTGGTCAAACATTATATTACATTGATTGTATAGATGTCTTAAAGTAAATTACAGACATTGGTATAAATGGAATTTCATTTTATTAAACAACTCAACGCAGAAATCTGCTTCTGTGTCCCTTCTCTCCATAGTTTCCTTTGAGGCAAAGAGAAGTGTGTGTAAGTTTGCATCTGAGGTGAATACTATGTTTGGGTATGGTATCTCTAGGAGTAAACTCCAACTGTTCATAATGCTTGGGGCAGCATGGTAGGGGAGGAAGAGAAAGGAAGAGTGGGATGAACATAGTGGCAGAAAAGTGCTTTGGATTCACCGTTACATAAATATAATGGGCTGGGGAAATCTTATCTTCTTTTAATCTAGAGTTTTTCAAATTTTTTGACAATAGAACATATTTGGAACACAATGCATCTTAACATTCCACAGAAATAATATCCTGTGTAACACGTAGTCTACTCCCTTATCCAACACTATAGCAAAAGGTCAAGTGGGGAAGGGTTAGAATATGTATTCCCTTGATAAAAACAATACAGATGATAAACATCTTTACAGCAATAGTCACTAACATTCATGTAGTATTTACCAGGTGGAAAGTATAACTTCTATAAGCTTAGCTATCCTATAAATGTATGGATAAGATATAAACTGTATAGAAGGAAAATGAAAATAATTTCAAATTTTGCTCCATAAGAAATTAGGGAAGTAAAAATTATGGGGAGATGGCAGAAATAGCAATATAGTTTATGACTGTCCCTGAATCCTCCAATACACAGAGGCCAAGTAGCAAAACCAAAACCGCAAAGATGAAATCTACAATACACATACCGTAATGCATGTGCATGTGGGTGCAAAACTGATAGCAAAAGGCTTCTATGGTATCACTAAAACTGTGCAAGAAGCAGGGGGAAGGAATTGAGACTTACGGACTCAGGTGGTGAAGAACACCCAAATCACCAGTGATACTCAGTGGAAAGCTCAGTGGTCTCCCCTGAGAAGAGCAACTGATTCTTGGAGGGGGCTTTACAGGACCCAATTCACAGGTGAGTGCAAGGAGACCATATATTAAAATAAAAAAATGAGATTGTATAACAAAGCAAAATCTAATACTCTATTGTATATAAGATATATAACAACAACAACAACAACAAAAGGATATTCAGAAGGTGAACAAAGATATAAGAAAAAAAAGTAGAGCTTACTACTTAATATTTGACAAGGCAGAGGTCAGGCCTAAAAGCACTGAAGGAGAAAAAAAATGTTTTGTGATACTAAAGGTTGCAATCCACAATGAGGATATGTTATTAATGTTTATATTTGCAATAACACAGTAACAAAGAAACATATAAAAAGTATGTCAATATAGTTTTAACAACTCTTCTCTCAATCTAAGATAGGTCAAGTGTGGAAAAAATATTAATATGGATATGGAAGATCTAAAAGACAAAATGATTAAGATACATTTTATAGATAATTATTCAAATTTTAACATAAATAATAGAGAATACTTTTTGTTTTCAATTGCATGCAGAACATTTACAAAAATTTACCACATCTACACAACAAAGAAAATCTCAATCAATTCCAAAGAATGGAAAAATTACAAATAACATTCTCTGATCACAGTGCAATAAAATAGAAATTAGCAAAACAACCATAGTTAATGCTATTAGCTTTCATACCAAAGGAATTGTCAAAGGAAATTTTATAACTTTCAAAATGCCTATAATGAGAAAAAATTGAAAAATAGAAAATAAAAATGAAAAACCCATCTTAAAACACCACCACTACCAACAACATAAAGAAGAAGGAGAAGATTAATAAAAGATGCAAGTAGAAATTAATGCGATGGAAACCACAAAATTGTAGAATAGCTCAATAAACAAAAAAACTTGTCTGTTAAATAAAAAACCAACAAAATAGATAAACCACTAGCTAATGTAATCAAAGAAATGGAAAAGACACAAATACACAAAATTACAAATGACAAAGTGGGGAAAACTATCAAAATAGAAAAAAATAAAATAATCAAAGGAGACTATTTTGTAGAGTGTATGTGCATAAATTTGAAAACCTAAATGAAATGTATAATGTTTAAGAAAAATATGACATAGCAGAATTGACGTAGTAGAGACAGATAGAATAAACTAATCAATTATTCTAGAAGGAATAAAAAAAGTAGATAAAGAGCTTTCCTGTAAAAAGCACCGGGCCTTGAAAGGTTCACAGGAAAATTCTACAAAAACCTTCAAAGATAGGATAATCCCAATTCTAATAAAACTACACCAGGGCGCAGGAAAAGAAGGATGAATTTAAATTTTGTTTTATGAAATGAGATAACATTCATCTTTAAACCTGACTAAGATTGCACCAAAAAAGAAAATTGCAGGATAGTATCACATACAAATGCTGGTAAAGTATTCTTAAATAAAATACTACCAAATAGTATTTAATGGTGTATTTTAAAAATATGTCATTACCATGTGGGGTTTACTACAGAAATACAAAGTTCATTCAATATTAGGAAATCCAAAGAAGTAAGGAAAAAAATCATAGTTATCTCTGTGGAAGTGGAAAAGACATTTGACAAAATTCAGCATCCTTTCACGTTATAAAACACTCAACAAAACCAGGAATTGATGGGTACTTTTAAAACATGATAATAATCCTCAGAGTTAAAACCTCTTAATGGAGAAATTCTAGTGTTTTTCCTGCTCAGATCAGAATCAAGAACAAGACAAGGAGGCCCCCAAGGAAAATTATTGTCATTTTCCTTCTGTATAGATTATATCTTATCCATACATCTATAGGACAGCTGAGGAATAGTAAAAGCTTAGAAAATAATAAAAATTCAAATAAAAGATGGTTTTCATCAGTACCTTCAAGGACTGTGAGTTAATTTTCTAAATGTAATTTTTAATATTGTAGGTACTGAGGCATTCATCCACTATCTCCACTACCACTTGACATTGTGTTGGAGGTATTAGTTAGTGAAATTAGATAAAAAAAAAAAAGCACTTTAATTAGCAGTAAAGAATTGGAAAGGAAGAAGCAAAATGATCTTTTAGATTATATTGAATGAATGTCTGGAAATCTCAAAGACATCAGTTGAAAAACTACAATAAGTAATAAAAGAATGTCATGGGATGTCAGATGATAAAATCAGCATACAAAAAACAAGTTTTATACATAAAACAAAAACTATTTCATAGATACATGAAAAAGAAGATTATGCTTATAATTGCCATAAAATAAAACGATGAGATGAAACAGAATGGAATGAAATGAAGTAAAAGAAAATACCTAGATGTGTATTTAACTAGATATATAATAAAAAACTATAAAAGTAAAATTATAAACATTCCCCCCAAAATGCAAAAGTAAACTTGAACAGATGAAAAGGCATACTATGTTCTTGGATAGGAAAATTCAACATCATAAAGTTGTCAATCCTCTTTAAGTTAGTTTATAAATGTAATGTAATCCAAATAAAATGTCATCGCGTTTTTAAATTTTTTATAATTAACCAGACAAGTTGACTAAAAATTTCATTTGGAATAACAAACAAGAATATCCAGGTAAAGATGAAAAATAGAGAATGGACTAGAGCAGGCTGATAATAAAAACCATATAAAGCCTTTGTAATTAAAAGAGGGTGGTTTGTGTACATGAATAAACAGAGCAACAGATCAGAATAGAAAATCCAGAAATAGATTCAATTACATATGCAAATCAGTGGGGAAGAGATGGACTTTTAAAAATTATTGCTGGGAAAATGGGCCTTATGCAAAGATATAATTAGATCCATTCCTCCCACTGCACATAAAAATAAACTTTAACTGTATTAAAAATTTAAATGTTAAAAAATGACACCCTAAATGTACCATGGAGCAAGCTTTGAAAACTATAACTCAGAACTCAGAAGCAATCATGGAAAAGATTGATATGCTTGATAACATAAATGCAAACAAATTTTACATAACAGAAAAAAATCTACCATAAGAAAAGCAAAAAACAAAAGACAAATATGGAAAAAATATTTGCAATTTATATAATGAACAAAGTGTTTATCCCTTATATAAAATGAACTTCTAAAAACAGAGCAGTAAAAGATCAGTAACCCTATAGAAAAATCAGCTAGAGATAGACATGATTCACAAAAAATGAGATGCAGATACCTTTGGCCATATGAACAGATACACAATCTTGTTTGTAGTAAGAGAAATGCAAGTAAAAATTATACTGAGCTAGCACTTAACTATTGGATTGATAACAATCCAAGTCTAACAATATATTCTGAGTGTCAATAAGAGCTGGAGTTTTTGGCATGTGAAAAAGGAAATACAAATGTTTGATGAAGAAGGATAAGTAAAAATGCTGTCGTGTAAATTGAAATTTATTTTTTCTCAAAAAAATATCCAACATACTCAAAAAGTGCCACCATCTTTTCAATGCAAAGAAATAAAACCAATCACTAGTCCAATGATAATTAGTAGCTGTAGGATTCAGATTGTGCTATTTAAATCCCATTTTCCAGTATAAGGAACCAGGTTCCTGGAGAAATGGATGATTCTAGGTCTGGCACAGAAAATTTACAGAGTTAGTCTGGAATATCTTGTCATACTAGAAAGCAAGGAAGCTCAAGGAAGTTATAAGACTATGTATCAGGGTCTACTAAAAAGGAAACATTTTGAAGTTGCTCCCACTGGCTAAATTTTGAGCAATGATAAGGACAAAATGTCAGTGAATTGTGACACATCAAATATATTTAAATCCCTGACTTTTAAATGGTACTAAAAACATCACATTGGTCACCTTTGGAAGACTTAGGGAACCCATTCATTATTTTGAAGAATGAAGTAGAAAAGAAATAGCAACATTTACCCTGCCTTTCCTGTACTAAAAGTTCTTCAGGGTAAACAAACAATTGATGAAGGGAAATTTCTCTTAGAGACAAATTCTGGGTAATATATGGAAAAGAAATAAGAGAAATAAAATATCATCATTTTGCAACCCTTAATGAATTAATGGAACCAGGCAATTATCATTAATGGTTGCCAACATCACCCAAAGAGAGACAGACATTATATGTCTTCTTTATTGAATTTCACATTACCACTATGAACCATTCTTGCCAAAAAATTGAACCTGAGTCTGATCAAATCTCTACATCTAATTACCATTTTGCAAGATCACAAGGAGCAGCAGAACATGTTAAATGACACCATGGGGATGCAGCTAGCAAAACCTGGACTGAAGAAAACTCTGTAGGACAAACAATTGTTATTTTCAACAGCAATAGCAACAATAAAAAATGTCAAGGGAAAAACAGAGAGAAAGGGAGGACTTATACATTAAAGAAATATGTCAACCAATAACAATGTCTATTGGAATCTCAATTAAACAAAATAAAACAAAATCATCCAAACTCTAATAGCATATTTGATACTATTAACTGTTAAAAAGTTTTAAGCATAATAATGGTATTGTGGGTTTGTTTTCAAGAATAATATTTTTCTTTTATCTTAGAATCTTTAGAAATATTTATGAGTTAAATATATTTTCTTGGATGTGTTTCAAATAATCAGTGGGGAGTGGCTTAGGGCACAGATGAAACAAAATTGGCTGTGAGTTGATAGTTGTTGAAACTGAGAATTGGATACATAGGGGTTTATTACACTCTTCTGAATTTGAATGAAAAATGAGGGAATGTCTCTTTTCTTAAAACACTAGTCAGACTTTAGGAGCAGAAGGCATTAACCAAGCATAGGAGATCTTCCAAATGCTTTTTGGAATTGCTAATGTCCTAAACATGCTGTGCCAAACGCTTTTCCACTTATTTAACAAATCATGTGTATTTTAAAGTAATAAATTAAGATTTAGATTCTACTAAGTTCATTCAAATATTCTAGTATGAAAACTGTTTGATGTTTAATTTCTACTCATTTATTAAAAATCCAAAACCTAAACAAATGCTTATCTGTTAAGTTGTATTCTAGTTAAAATCTGGAGCTGTCATTTTAACAAATAGACAAAAACTGCTGCTTGAATTGCATGGAAATTTGCATGGGAAACCACCTGAAAACTTATTGGCTTAAAACAATCATTTGACCATATCTCACAGTTCCTCTCCTAGGTGGTTCTTCAATTCTTTTTTTTTTTTTTTTTTTTTTTTTGAGACAGAGTCTCACTCTGTTGCCCAGGCTAGAATGAGTGCCGTGGCGTCAGCCTAGCTCACAGCAACCTCAAACTCCTGAGCTCAAGGGATCCTCCTGTCTCAGCCTCCCGAGTAGCTGGGACTACAGGCATGCACCACCATGCCCGGCTAATTTTTTCTATATATATTTTTAGCTGTCCATATAATTTCTTTCTATTTTTAGTAGAGATGGGGTCTCGCTCTTGCTCAGGCTGGTCTCGAACTCCTGAGCTCAAACGATCTGCCCACCTCGGCCTCCCAGAGTGCTAGGATTACAGGCGTGAGCCACCACGCCCGGCCGGTTCTTCAATTCTTGCTTGACATTTCTCACGCAGTTCAGAAGATGGCAGGAGCTGCAGCTGTGGTCGGTACTGGATGTCTCAGCCCTCAGAGCTCCTCATGGTGCCTCTCTCTCCATGTGGTGTCTCTGCTTTCAGAGCCTAACCCCATGACCTCTCTCTCCAGCAGGGTGTCCTGGGATTCTTACATGGCAACTCGAGGCTTATGGAAGGAAGCAGAAGCCGCCAGGCATTCTTATTGCTTGGGCTTGGAAATCCCGAACATTCTTCCACATTGCATTGGTCAAAGCAGTCACAGGGCCAGCCAAGATTCAAGGGGAGGGAAATACACTCCCTCTCTTGATGAAAGCAGCAGCATGGGCATACAGGGTGGGGTAGAATGGTTTGGGGCTATCTTGGGAGACTAGCTACCACAATCAGTTTGTGTGCAAAGTAGAACATGCCTGCTTGTCAAAGCCTACCTCCCCACACCTGGGATTTTATACATATGTGTGTGGGTGTGTTTGTGTGTGTGTGTCTCTCTCTCTAATACTATATACAATATATACTTAACCTAATTTTATCTATCTATCTATCTTACAAAAGAATTATGCTTTGATACCAGCTCAGCCAGGTGGGCATACAAATTAATAATTAACTTATAGCTCCATTTTGGGGGATTTGAAAGGAAAAATTACATACACTATAGGAAGAGTGTGGAAGCAGCTGACTGGGGCTAAGCGAGCATACAAGCTATATTTTATAACTATCCAGTCTCCTACTTACCTCACAGATATGAGTGCAGTTTCTAAACCAACCACCATCTGATGGCTGACTGTATACACGGCTTTTCCTGGGGGAAAATACTTTATCTTTGTTTTTGGCATTCCTTCCCTGATTCCCCTTTTCAGTTGTTTGGGGACTATGTTTTTTTTTTTTTTTTTTTTGAGACAGAGTCTCACTCTGTTGCCCAGGCTAGAGTGAGTGCCGTGGCGTCAGCCTAGCTCACAGCAACCTCAAACTCCTGAGCTCAAGCGATCCTACTGTCTCAGCCTCCCGAGTAGCTGGGACTACAGGCATGCACCACCATGCCCGGCTAATTTTTTCTATATATATATATTTTTTAGCTGTCCATATAATTTCTTTCTATTTTTAGTAGAGATGGGGTCTCGCTCTTGCTCAGGCTGGTCTCGAACTCCTGAGCTCAAACGATCCGCCCACCTTGGCCTCCCAGAGTGCTAGGATTACAGGCGTGAGCCACCGCGCCCGGCCGGGACTATGTTTTTAAACCCACTAAATGTAGGGAACAATGGACTCCTTTCTTAGCTCCTTGTAAAAGGTCATATGGAAAACGAGCATGAGCAGAGTGGTTCAGACTAGACGGGGAGCACATGCAGAAATGGATGCATTTAGCACGTTGTTTGTCAGCGTTAACCCTTTGCTCACACAGAAAAAGGGAGACAGTGTTCTTATCGTTGGGATAGTTTTGAATTGAATTTGTGTGAAGCAGAAAACAAGAATGAATCACTGAAACGTTTACTTGCTCTGTTAGGGCTGGGAGCTCTGGGAAGAACCGATATGGAGGTGGCTTGTGAGTCCAGGAAGAGCCAAGATGCTCAGGAGACAGGTCGGGGATTTTCCTCTCAGGTGTCAGGACAAGAAGCAGACCAGAGCTGCAGGAAGACCTTTCAAGGTGGCTAGCATGATAAAGACTATGCCCATCCAACACTGGTCAAAAGAAAAATAATAATAAACTACAAATAAACATAGATAAGTATCAGTAAGTATAAGATAGCAGAAAACATCTTGAATTTTATTCTGACTTTTTCCATGTGATTAACAGGTTTTGTGAAAAATTAAATATCGAATTTTTATGAAGATTTTTTTTCTTCATAATTTGGTGTTCTTGCTTTGTTGGGGGCCTAAACACAAGTGTTACTTTTGGATAATATAGGACTGGCTCAAATCCAACTTCTCAGGAAGTCCAAGAAATGACTTGTCAGGAAACCTGGTAGGATGGTTTGGCCACAAATATAGTTTATTGACTGATACTTTTACACTGATCTAAGAGTACTGTTTACTTTTGGTTGGAATATGGCTGCTTTTGGGAGAAACTGGTGAAGTTAGGTCATCCTAAGTTTTCTGGAAAATACTTTATTATAATAGACCTTGCTGTACAGGAGAGGAGTATAATACCTCATGGATCATCTGGTGGAAAACCTGGTCTTCAATGCCACTATTTCCAGCAGCAATCATAAAAATACTTTAATCCATGCCCCACATGTAGGTTTCTAAATTTGTAAAATTCTGCTTTAGGATTGCCATGTATAATCAAGAAGGGACTTGAACATATGTGAGCTATAAGAAACTGTTTTGTAAAGCAGTGCAACTAATGGGTTTAAACAGATACTTTTGGCAGCTTTGTCAAGCATACATGCAAAAAGTGGGTTTGCTTCACTAGTAAGGGATACAGAAAAATCCAAGCCCTCTGACCTACGCATGAGACACACACATGAGAATAAATCATCATCATCATCATAATAAGTTTTTACAAATCCAGCATGTCTTTCTACCAGGATGGAGCAAGAGATTAAATACACATTGTACATAATAATGTCTGAAAGGCTGAGAACTTGTGCAGTTTGAATTAAATTTTATGAAACTAATGCATGGAATCGATGCTTTCATTTTAAATGCACGAGTCTTTTTCTGCTTATATTCTTTTTCTCCTCTCTTTTTTCCTCCCCTCCCTCCTTGTCTTAGCACCCCTCCTCCCTACTTCTAGAAGAAGAGAACACTGTTCTCAGAACTCTCTCAGGCTTTCTTAATTGAAAGCAATGATTCTGAGTCACTCCTTTATATTAAGTGAAACACTCTTGCGTGAATCTCCAGGGATGAAGTAATTAGCCCAGCAAGAAGCCAGCGGACTCCAGTTGTCCCTGCAAGTGGTGGAAAGAATTAAATACAATTTTGCAAAGATAACACTGAAAGAATGGTATTTTCTTTCAAAACATGTCCCTCTCCGAAACATCAGTGCAGACATATGTCAAGATAGAAACTGGATCATATTTCTAACAGTTGAGGACTCAAATTTCATCAAACAAGACTGTTTGTTCTCATGCCCAAACTGTATCCTACACTGTCCCGTTGTCTGGACTATAATGGAATACAACATTAACTTCGGACAGTGGAGGCTGAGTTGGTGCCAACCTTGCTAATGAACATATGGTTTCAATAATAATGTGGCTACTTGCACATTAGGTGGCAAGGTGCCAGATATGTACTTAATATCGAGGGGACAACTGATGTAAAAAGGACCATCTCCTGATTTGATTGCATTTCCAAAAATGCTCTGCATCCAGATTCAGACTGCAAAACTGAAGAGTGTCACTCTGCATCAGGGAGTTTAAAGCACTGCCAGATGAGGAGGAGCCCCGCGGAGTCCACGCACACACTCTGCCAGCCTGAAGCATCGCAGGGCCTAGATGATAATGAAATGGCTAACCCTGCAGTGTGGAAAAACTCCGCCTGGCCCAGGAGGGTGGAGGGAGGGGGAAGGATTAGGATCACACCCTGCTTCAAGTTCCTGGTGTTCTGGACTCTGGGACTTGAGGGTCTGAAAGCTAGAAGACAGTGAAATGAATTACAGTTTAACGATATTCCCACTACACTGACAAAATGGATTCAATTACATAATGGTAGCATTAAATGTTATTAAGAAGAGATCCAAAGTCTTGAGGCCAGACTTTCACAAAATCATGATAAGCTGCTAAAAACAGCTGAAATAGCACATTTATAGGCTTTCCAGCCCTGGGTTTGTTGAAGGGGAAAGAGTTGTTACATTTGCTCAAATATTCTGCGGTGCTGGCCTATAATCAGGGGCTTAGTGTATGGATGGGGGTGTCAGGACATATCTGATTGGATTATTATATCTTAAAGTGCAATTTTGTGTTTCAGAAAGCTTTTGTAAAGTACAGAGCTAAATGGCTTGCCTGAGGTCTTGGCCTGGGGATGGCTTGGTAGGGTGTGATTTTTCTTGGTGACAGAACTCCTGTAGGGTGACCAGGTGTACAGAGCATGGACTCTTTTTCTTCAAGTCTATCTTTTCTTTTGTATAAGTGACCTTTTATTTTTGTTTTATTTTTAAATTTGCATACCATAAAATTCACTCATCGTGGTCTACAGTTTTGACAAATCTATCCACAACCACAATCAATATACACACGGTTCCGTCACTTCCAAAAAATGCTTCAGGCTGCCTGTTTGTAGTCAGTCTCCTCCCCTTCTCCACCCCCTGCCCACTGCCCATCTGTTCTCCATTCCTGTAGTTTTGCCTCTTCCTGAATATCGTATAGGTCTATAGTATGTAGTCTTTTGGGTCAGGCTTTTTTTAGTTAGCAAAGCGCATTTGAGATTCTTCCGTGTTGTTTCACAAATCGATAATTTATTCCTTTTTATTGCTGAGTGGTATTTCATTGTATGCATGTACCAGTTTGTTTATCCATTCTCTCACGGAAGGACATTTGCGCTATTTCAGTTTTTGGTGATTACGTATTAAGCAGCTATAAATATTTGCATACAGGTTTTTGTGTGAACATAGGTTTTAACTTCTCTTGGGTAGCATCCTGGGAGATTGCTGGGGCATGTGGTAAGTATGGGTTTAACTTTATAAGAAATGGCTACATTGTTTTTAAAATATATTTTTATATATTGCTACCTTAAATTTGCTATTATTTGTTCAGGATTTTTGTGACTATGTTCATATAAAAATTCACTGTTGATTTTCTCTAAGCAATGCTTTAGGTGTACCCCACAAATCTTGATATGCTGTATTTTCATCTTCATTCAGTTAAAAATATTTTTAAGTTTCTCTTGAGACTTCCTCTTTGACCCGTTTATTAGGTAGAAGTGACTTGTTTAATTTGAGGGATTTACAGATATCTTTTTTATTAATTTCAACAGTTAGAGAACATTCTTAGTGTGATTTCTTTTAAATTTGGTAAAGTTTAGTCTTATGAATCAGAATATGATCTATCTTGTTGAATGTTATAAGTATACTTGAATGTGTATTCTTCTGCTGTTGGGTGTAAGGTTCTATAAATGTCAGTTAGGTCAGGTGGATTAATAGTAATGATCAGGATTTCAGCTCATTTGTTTTATCAATTACAGAGAAAGGAGTGTTGAAATCTCTACTGTTGTAGATTTGTGTATTTCTCGTTTAAGTTCCATCAATTTTTGCATTAAGAATTTTGGGCCGGGCGCGGTGGCTCACGCCTGTAATCCTAGCACTCTGGGAGGCCAAGGCGGGTGGATCGCTCAAGGTCAGGAGTTCGAGACCAGCCTGAGCAAGAGCGAGACCCCGTCTCTACTAAAAATAGAAAGAAATTATATGGACAACTAAAATATATATATAGAAAAAATTAGCCGGGCATGGTGGCGTGTGCCTGTAGTCCCAGCTACTCGGGAGGCTGAGGCAGTAGGATCGCTTGAACCCAGGAGTTTGAGGTTGCTGTGAGCTAGGCTGACGCCATGGCACTCACTCTAGCCCGGGCAACAAAGTGAGACTCTGTCTCAAAAAAAAAAAAAAAAAAGAATTTTGAAGCTCTGTTATTTATTAAGTGAATACAATTTATGTTGTTATGTTTTCTTGGAGAATTTACCACTTTGTCAACGTTATGTCTCTCCCTGGTAATACTACTTTTGAAATGTACTTCATTTTATATCAATATAATGATGCCAGCTTTATTCTGATTATTATTTATATGATATACTTTTCTATCCTTTTACTTTAAACTTATTTATATCTTTATATTCAAAGTGAATTTCTGATAGACAGAATATATTTGGGTTTTGCTTTTTTATCCAACCTGACAATCTCTGTCTTTTAATTGTTGTGTTGAGACTGTTTATATTTAATGTTATTATTGATATGGTTGGATTGAAATCTGCCAATTCACTTGCTGTTTTCTATTTGTTCTATCTGTTCTTTATTTATTTTTGCCCTTTTCAACATTTTGGGGCATAATTGAAAATTTTTTGTTATTTCATTTTATCTTCAATATTGGCTTTTTGTTATCATTTTAAACTTCTTTATTGAGGTATGATTGACATACAAAAACTGTCTATATTTCATGTATACAACTTGATGAGTTTGGAGATAAGTATACACTTGTGAAACCATCACCACAATCTATGTTATAAACCTATCGCCTCCAAAAGTTTCTTCCTGACCTCTTTATTTATTATATTAGTGATAAGAACACTTAACATAAGGTCTACTTTTTGAGCAAATTTTTAAGTATACAATACATTATTGTTAACTATAGGCCCTGTGCTTTACAGTAGAACTCTATGGCTTATTAATGTTATATAATAAAACTTTGTACCCTTTGACTAATATCTCCAATTTCACCCTTTTCCCAAACTCTGACAACCACCATTTCACTTTCTGCTTCTATGAGTTTGACTATATTAGATTCATCATATAAGTAATATCATGCAGAATATGTCCCTGTATGGTTTATTTCACTTTTAGCATAATGTCTTCCAGGTTCATCCATGTTGTTTCAAGTGGCAGGATTTCCTTAATTTTTAATGCTGAACAATTTCCATTGTATGTGTATGCCACATTTTCTTTATCCATTCATCTGTCAATGGACATTTAGGTTGCTTTTGTTCCTTGGCTATTGTTAAATAACACCACAATGAACATGGGAGTGCAGATATCTCCTCAAGATAACATTGGCTTGTTATTTATACCTCTTTTCTATTTTTACTTTTAGTGATTGCCCTAGAGTTACAATATGCATCTTTAATTAATCTGAGTTTACTGTCAAATAGTATTACATCACTTATGTACTGTATAGACCTTATAACAGCCTATACCCAATTTTTTCATCCCATGCTTCATGCTATGCATTTTAATTTTATGTGGGCTGCAAGCACATAGTACATTGCTATTGCTGTTGTTTTGTACAATCAGTTATCTTTTAGAGCACCTAGGGGTAAGAAAATGTATTTTTTAAACCTTTATTCATTTCTTTTCCAGCAAATCTTCATTTGTTTGTGTAGATACAAGTTTCTATTTGGTGTTACATTTCTTCTACCTAGATAACTTCCTTGAACATTTCTGATGGTGCAGGTCTGCTGGCAATTGATTCTCTCAGTTTTTTTTTTTTTTTGGTATGTTTGTTTTTTTGTTTTTTTGTTTTGTTTTTTTTTTTTTTTTTTTTAGAAAATCTTTATTTCTCTTTCATTTTAAAAAGATGTTTTGCTAAATACAGAACTCTGGCTGACAGTTAAAAAATATCTTTGATGATATCACTTCATTTTCTTCTGGCTTGTATAATTTCTAATAAGAAGTTTGTTCTTATCTTTATTCCTCCGTATGTAATGTGTCTTTATGTTTGTTTTATTTTTAAAAAACTTATTTTTAGAACAGTTTTAGTTTACGGGAAAATTGCAAAGATAGTACAGAGAGTTCCAACATACTCCAAATCCAGTTTCCCCATTATCAATATCTTATATTAGTATGGTACATATGTTACAGTCACTGAACCAATATTTATAAATTATTATTAACTAAAGTCCATAATTTATTTATATTTCCTTAGTTTTTACCTAATGTCATTTTTGTGCTATAGGATCCTATCTAGAATATCACATTATGTTAAGTCATAATGTCTCCTTAGGCTTCTCTTGGCTGTGATAGATTTTCAGACTTATTTTGTTATTAATGACCTTGATAGTATTGAGGAATACTGGTCAAGTGTTTTGTAGAATGTTCCTCAACCTGGATTTGTTTGATGTTTTTCTCATGGTTGGACTGGGTTATGGGTTTTGCAAGGAAGACCAGAGAGGCCCAATACCATTTTCATAATATCATATTAAGCAGATATACTATCAACACAACTTTTCAAACTTGATGTTGACCTTGATCACCTGGCTAAGGTAGTGTTTGCCTGGTTTCTCCACTGTAAAGGTACTCTTCTCCCCTTCCCTTTTAAAATCTTTGGAAGGAAGTCAGTATACACAGCTCATACTTAAGGAGTATGGAGTTATGTTCCTTCTTCTTAAGGGTAGAGTAACTACATAAATTATTTGGAATTCTATGGCAAGTGAGATTTGTCTCTTCTTCCCTACTCCCAGTTATTTATTTATTTGTTTAGTCATTTATTTATATTAGTATTAATATGTCTTTTGTTTTTGCTTAACTTCAAAAGTGTTTCTTTCTCCAAGCAGTTTGAATAAGAAAGGTCTAAGGTTTGATTTTTGCTTTTGCGTTTTTTTTTTTTTTTTTTTTTTTTGGTATTGTATGTATCTTCCTTGGTGTTCTTTGTGTTTCTTGGATTTCTATGGTTTGGTGTCTAGTTTATTCTGGAAAATTCTTGGCCATTATATCTTTATTTATTTATTTTTTTGAGACAGAGTCTCGCTTTGTTGCCCAGGCTAGAATGAGTGCCGTGGCGTCAGCCTAGCTCACAGAAACCTCAAACTCCTTACGCGATCCTACCGCCTCAGCCTCCCGAGTAGCTGGGACTACAGGCATGCGCCACCATGCCCCGCTAATTTTTTTCTACATATATTTTAGTTGGCCAGATAATTTCTTTCTATTTTTCTTAGTAGAGACGGGGTCTCGCTCTTGTTCAGGCTGGTCTCGAACTCCTGACCTTGAGCGATCCACCCACCTGGGCCTCCCAGAGTGCTAGGATTACAGGCGTGAGCCACCGTGCCCGGCCCATTATATCTTTAAATGTTTCTTCTGCCCTGTTCCCTCTCTCGTAGAATTCCAATTAAACATATCTTAGATATGTGTCATTGTCCTACATTGCTAAAATATTCCGTTTTGCTTTTTTTCACTCTTTTTTTTTTCCTTTTGTGTTTCAATTTGGGCAATTTATATTTAGATTTGACTATGTCAAATCTACTGATTATCCTCTCAAAGTCATTCTTCACCTCTGCTACTATGCTTTTTATGTCTACTTGAATCTCCTTTGTAGTTTCTCTCTGCTATTACTCATCTGATCCCACGTGTTGTCTCCCTTTCCCATTAGAGCTTTTAACATACTAATATAGTTATTTTAAATTTTCTGTTTAGTTTCACCACCTGTATCACACCTGAGCCTGGTTTTGTTGATTTACAATGTGTTGTTTTCTTGCTTTATTTTTGTATGCTTTGTGGTTTTTTGGTTGAAAGCTGAATACCTTCTGTAGGACAGTGGATATTAAGGTAAGTGGTTTTTATGCCTAGAAATGAGCACAATTCCTTCTGCTAGGACTTTAATGTGGATTATTGAGCCAATTTAGTTGGAATTGGGGACTGTGGTTACTCTGTTTGCCTACAATGCACCACAGACTTCGAATTCCTTTAGTGATACTTTGTGTTTGGGGAGGGACTGGTTTGCCAGAAGGCTTTTTCTTAATATACATCCTCAGTTTTTGGTCTTTCTTTTACAATGTGCCTCAGAGAAGATCTTTTTCTATGCTCATTTAATTCTTCCGGCACTACAACATTGTCACTTGTTACTTGATACTTGAGACTTGTTAGATTGGTGGGGTAGGGTCAGGAGTCAATTCTTTGTTCTTCTCATCAGGCTTGTTTTGGGTAGGCACTGTGTCCTGGGAGACCTTGTTCTATACTTTTTAACTTTTTATTTTTTACTTTTAAAAGTATGGAGTCCATACTTAAGGATCTGGAGGAGCAGGAAAGAGGTATCTTGATGTACTTTAATCCAAAAATCATATTTGAGCACCTACTATGTGCCAAACCCAATGCCAGATGCTCAAGACGCAAATGTGACTAAGATTTGGCTCATCCCATTCTGATGCTTTGTAGCAGAGAACCACAAAATGGTATACGTGACAACCTAGTGTGTGTCATGATAGGAGTAGACCGTCGGTGCCTTGAAACCCAGTAGAGGGCCTTTTTGCTCAGTGTGGATGGGAGTGATGGTCAAGGAATTCTCCCTAGATGAAACCCATCCAGACAGCCATCTCCAGGACATCTTACTTTGTGCTCCATTAGACAAGAGACAGTGGTTTGAGATGAGTGAGGGAAAGGCCTGAAGATCTGAAGTAAGGGTACAGGAGGTAGACGAGGAAACTATGGAGAAACACAGTGCCTTCTGGAAGTTATAGTCTCCACATTACTTCAGGTATGTTCATGGTCTTCTCTCTAGAAAAATCAAGAGTTTTTGATTCAGATAAATCTGGTATCCGACATTTGAAATCCGACTTTTTTATTTATAAGCTGAGGAACCTTGAGGAAATTTCCTTTCCAAGGTTCCATTTCTTACATATAAAATGTCGAAGATGCTTCCTATCTGATAGGGTTGCTTGGAACATTATGTGAAGCACCAGGCACATAGAAGATCCATAATGAGACGTTATTATTGTTGTTGTTGTTGTTCACACCCACTAAATTGAATTTTTTAAAATTCTTTATGTACTCTGATGTTAAGCTCACTCCCAAGGCCTTCTGAGGAGTTACTTGGAAAAGAGAAGCATCTGCCTTTCCTTTAGAAGTTCTTCCCAGAGTGGCTGATTCTGTGCTAATGGTGAGGAAGCAGCTTCCAAGTCAGACCCCAAAACTATATTTAAAAACTCAATTCCTGTGGTTATCTCTTCCAAGTGCTTAAATCTCAGAGATTTCTCCAGTAAGCACATAGTCCCCATCAAGTTTATCAGCTTGTGATGTCTTGGTCTTGTGTACCCACGTGGTACACTAAACCACCAAACTGGAATATGATACTGTATTTCCTGGGCAGGATTTAGAGTGAGCTCTCAGGCTCAGATGGCTCCTGCAATCAGGGGCAAGAAGACTGTAATTGAAATGTCACTCAACAATCATGCCAAGAATAATGGAAAATGAGATGACTACCATGCCTTGTGGTGAGTGTCCTCCTTTGGGGATTAGCAAGATGGTCAGAGGATGAGCAGAAGGCAGCACTGGCAGCCCTTCCTTCCTTCAGCACATAATCCCATTTGTTTTAGAAATGGATCACTGGTGATATGGCCATGCCTACTTCTTCCTTAGAAAACAAGAATTTGTCTTCTTCACAAATAGAGACTTTAGTTAAGATTACAGGAGCTGGGTGGATGAGGGGTACTTCTGTGCCAGTCTTCATTCATTCATTTGTTCATTCATTCATCCATTCATCTGAAATGTATTCAGTACTTTGCCTGCTATTAGCTGGGCTTCAGGGAAATAATTTTGGCATTTTTTTGTTCCCTAGTGGAGCTTATGGTCTAGTGGAGGGGCATAGATTGTAATCAAATAATCACAAAGATAAATGTATTTCAGAGGTAATTACTCTGAAGGAAAATTATCTGATTTGGTGATTCTGGGAAATCATCCCTAAATTAGATAATTTTTGAACCAGGTGAGCTGGTCAGGAATGGGTCGAGGTATATGGGTAACTTGAGCAGCATGTGCAAGGGTCCTGGGTCCAACACATAGATGGATGAGATCATCAAGAAGTCAGAGCATCCAGAAAAGTAAGGCGGATGAAGGAATCAGCCCTGGGACTTTCCACTGGGGCATTATTCAGAGGGTAAAGAGATGAAAATAAACCAGCAAAGGAAACCGAGGAGCAGCAACCAGTGAACTAAGAGGAAAGGCAGGACAGTGTGGTATCCACTGAAGAGTGTGGTATCCCCTTAGCACAGTGAAGAAAGTTGATCAAGCAGGAAAGAGTGATCAGCTGGGTTAAATGGTGCTGATAGGTCAAGCAAGTATATAGGCTGAGAATTGACCTCTAGATTGAGCAAAATTATTGGAGACTTTGCCAAGACCAGTGTCAGTAGAGTGGTGGAGGCAAAAGCCTGAAAGGAACATGTTCAAGAGAGGATGGGAGGAGGAGAAATTGGGATAGTACAGAACTTCACTATCTAAAACGGGATCCACTAGACACATGTGGCTATTGAGTACTTGGAATGGGCTACTCTGAATTGAAATGTGCTGTGAGGGTAACATACACACCAGATTAATATTGAAAAGGAATGTAATATATCTCAATAATTTTTTAGAACAATTACATGTTGAAATGATTTTTTGATATATTGGGTTAAATAGAATATATTATTAATATCAATTTGACTTGTTTCTTTTTTCCTTTTTTATTGTGGCTACTAGCAAAATTAAAATGACATATGTGGCTCACATTATATTTCTACTGAACAGCACTGGCATAAGTAATGCTTTCACCAGTTCTGTTGTAAGAGGGAACAGAAAATGGGATGATAGCTGGTGGTGAAGTGGGGGAAAGAGTTTTTTTTTCTTTTTCTTTTTCTGGAAACGAGAGAATTGCAGCATGCCTGTATATAGGAATAATATAATAGAAAGTAAAAGTTGATAATGCAGAAGGAAGAACCAGTGCCAAATGATGTGCTTGAGCAGGTGAAAGTGTCTGGGTTCTAGAGCACATGTGGAAAGCTGGCCACGAGCCATGGGCTATTCGACAGAGTAGCAGGGGAGGGGCACAGTGCTTGGTCTGCAAGCAGAGAGGTGAGTATTCATGGAAGTGGGAGTGCATGGAGGTTCCTCTTCTGTAATCTTAGTGACAGAGGAAGCCAGTCTTCAGCTGAACAAGAGGATGGGGGAGGAGATCCTCTCTGATACACACTATAGACCACAAAGTTCAATCAAAGCTGCTTGCTTGTAGGTGCTTAGAAGATAAGGAGGGACCCTATAGGGTACTTTGGATTCACTGGAAGTTCATTACCAAAGACAAAAAATGAAATAACCCACTGGAGAACTCTTCCCACTCGGTCATCTTTCCACTGGTATTTCTTGGATCTCAATTTCTTTTTATCAAAGCGGAAAATAAAAAGATCCACCTTCTCCCTCCTCAATTTGCTCAGTGTTCAATATAGTTCCTCCTGCTGCAGGTAGCCTGGTTTTTTAAAAATTTAATTGTCACAAAGATGTTTGCATCCAGTACCCTAAAATTTCTAACTCACTCTTTTGTTTTTCTTGTTTTCCTCTTTTTTTTTTTTTTTTTCCTGCCTCTTAAGAAAGAATCGAGAGGGCGACTGGCCTGTCTCAGCTGCTCTGGAGGAGGCCCGTAGGCCAGGGAGGCAGCGTCTCGCCTGCAATTTGGCCGCTCCTACACTTGTAGCAGCCAGGCTTCAAAGAGAAACCACGGCTTCCTCCCCCAGCCCAACGCCAGCCTCAGAGGAGCTGGGCCTATTGAAACATTTAACTTTCACTTCGGGCTACTTTAAACATTTGCTGTATTCCAAAACAGCTAAACTGGGAGTTATTTCCAGATATAGGCCATTTTTATGCCCCAGTATATTGTGTGGTTTTGAAACCTTTTTTCATATCATGAGTTGCAACCTCCAAAGGTTAAAAATAATGTTTAAGTAAAATCTTTACACGGATCCCTGTGTGCCCCAAAGGGGACAGTGGGCAGAGTCAAGACTGCCAGACAAGCCAAGCTGTGTCAACCGTGACGTCTCACCTTTCAGCTCTTAGAGTTGTCTGAACGACTATACTCAGGTGGGGAAGAATGTGAACGTGGGCACTGAGGAGACCAGTCTAGAACACAGATTTGGCTGGGGGTTTGGTTAAGGTCAAAATGTTAAAGTAGTCCTTGTGCTGAATTCTTTTTTTATTCCTTTGCTGTCTTAGAGCAATGATCACATAAACATACTCTGACTTTATTTTCTGCAAAATAGTTGCCGTTCACCTTTGAGCTGATGAGGATCTGCACCTAAAAGACCATAAAAATGGAAGAGTTTACATGAGACTGTGAGTTGGCACAAGCCAGCAGGGGAGGAGAAAGCACTTAGGACAAGTAAAGATTTTACAGCACCTAGATTTTCAGACAGTCGTTGCTTCCAGGGCTAGCCTCCTCCTCTCCTCTGGCTCTCTGTTCTTCTCCCTTCCCTTTCCTGTGACTTGCTTTCTGCCTGCCTTCCTTTCTCCTTTTTTTTTTTTTTAATCTCAGAGTTAATATTTCCACTTAATTCTACCTGCTTCCTCCAGTAGTTAACTTGTTAGTTAGCTATTTAAACATTTTACGGATTTCTCTGAGCTTGTCATAATTATTTTCTTGGCTGACCCTCCTGGAGTCATTCCATGTCAGAAGACAGTCTGAATTGTAAAGATTGAAACTTTAGGATTGGTTGAGTTGGGTTACACCTGCTGCTAAAAAATCCAGGATTGATGAAAACAGAAGCAAAACCAAGCAAAGCAAAACAAAACAAAAGAGCAAGCAGCCAGCGTTAGTGAATTGCATGCCTCTTTCTCTGACTGTTGTCATTTGTGTGTGTAAAATTTGTCTGGGTTTTAGGAGGGATACATCAACTCACAACCCCTGTAATCCTCACGTAATTAGGGTATGATGAAGCAAATCATACTGAGGCTCCTAAGTCAGAGAGAATGATTTCTTTTGGCTCTAAAGAGTGTTTGAATTTTGACAGCAGCTTGTTCCAAGCAAATGCTCGTCTTAACAATGGAAGCTATGATGGAACAAAACATGTTTCTAGGCATTGTTGGTTTTTGTTTTTAGTGTAGGGTTGAGCATTAGGGTTAAATGTTTTTGCAAATGAATACATTTTCTTAAATTCAGAAAAATTAATGCCCAGATGATAAAATACTCTGATTGTGGGTAGAAACCAAGGCATTAAAGGACACTGCCTGAAGGAGGTGGGCATAGTTTTCCTTGACTCCATAAAGGATTTAAATTTTAAAATTCAGTTGGGCTTAATGTTCCATCTTAATCAGCATTCCATGGTGTCTTGTCAACCCACCATAAAAATTAGAAAAAGTTTCTATTGATCAGGAGAAAAAGAAAGAAAGACAGAGGGAGGAAGGCAGGCAGGCATAATTGCTCTATTGCAAAGATTAATCAAGTTTCTAGGGAAATAAAAATATTTTGTACATACGTGGCAAAGATTCTTATGTGAGTGCTTTCACTTTCTGCTGGAGTGTGCGGACCATTTATGATAAAATTACATCAGAGGAGAATAAAGACTTTGCCCTTGAACAACAAGAAGAATTTTCTTTGTACTTTTTTCAAGAGGCCCCGTTTTTCTAGAGCCTGAAACAAAAGTCTGGAGCTAATCAGAAAAGATGCAAATATGGTCATCAGAAAGCTGGTTCCCAAAGTTTAGTGAATGTCAGGTTGAACTTTCTCATCATTCAACTCATGAACAGGGGCAAGGAAAGTTAAGGGTGTTGCGGGGAGCTCCCTGGGTTCTGATGCAAAGGCCAGATAGCACTTCTGCAGGTGTGGGGCTGCATCCTGGGCTCTGGCCAATGCACCTCATCCCCAGCTCCTGCTGGCTTTTAACAGGCACCACAGGGGCCTCCGCTGCTCAGGCAGCCAACTCTGCTCAATTGCTTCATCATTTCCGCGATGTGGGCCCAAGTCCGCCATAGCTAGGTTGGCATCTTTGCACTCATTTCCTTTATGTCACATTGCTAAGTCACAACCTAGCACTTCAGATGGTTCCTTGGGATACATGTTTTGATCTCACTCTGGTGGGTAGCATTCCCTCGCCTCGTAAGAGGCATCTGGATTGGTGATACCAACTCAGTCATTTTTTAAAATTATTTTTTATTGTGGTAAAAAGTGCATAACATAAAATTTACCATCTTAACCACTTGTAAGTATACAGTTTAATTAAGTACACTGACATTGTGCAACCACTCTCCAGAACTTTTTCACCTTGCAAATCTGAAACTCTGTACCTATTAAACTACAACTCTCCATTCTCCCCTTCCCCCAGTCCCTGGCAACTACCTTTCTACTTTCTGTTTCTATGAATTTGATTATTCTAGATAATGCATATAGGTGGAATTATATGGTAGTTGTTTTTTTGTGGCTGACTTACTTCACTTTGCGTAATGTTATCAAGATTCATTCATGCTGTAGCATGTGTCAGAATTTCCTTCCTTTCTAAGGCTGAATAATATTTCATAGGATGTATATACCACATTTTGTTCATTCATTTCTTGAGGAACACTTAGGTTGCTTCTATCTCAAACTCCATATTTTTTACTATTCAAATTGTTCTGAGTGGTGTTGTTCTATTAATATTTCTGTAATTATTTGTCCCAATTATGACCTTAATTGTCTTGTTATATGAGGCAACTTTTCCCCCTAGAAGCACTTTACTGATGTTAAGACACAGTATCAAATTTGAAATAAGGCAAAAGCTGTATGTTTTTTTCTGCCTTACAGAAGCATCTTCTAAAAGGCCTACCCCCAAATTACCTGATTCTCTAGGGAAAGGCACCTTATTTGAGAAAACTTATTTGTTACTGATTAAGGCTCAGACTCTATGAAATGACATGTTAGTTTGTAGGTTTTTGTTCAGTAGCGATGCAAATGATTTTGCTCTGATAGAAAAGATGACTTTAAAAGTTATATTTTATTGCCCTGTGTGGCATTAACCAGTGTTCTGTCTAATCCAGCAATCTTATTCCAGCATTGTTCTCTAGCGCCTATATATATTCAGTTCCCCGAATGCTCCTTGCACTGTTTTTATCCTTTTGCCCCTTCTCTCATTAATGAATTAAATAAATATCTGCCACGTGTTCATGTTTATATGTGAGCCATACTTAGAACTTAAAAACATCATGTATTGAATTTCTTTCCAGCAAGTGTAAATGACCACATTTCTTCATTTCAGTGAGGCTTGTGTCGCTAAGCCATAGAGGGGCCTGGTAGTGACAGAAGGGGTAGGCATGACACATACACTAGGAAAAAGTAGAAAATGGCTTTCTGCTAATGATAGAACCAATTTTCGTTCTTTCTTTTCTTTTCTTTTTTTAAAAAGACTGATCAACACAACCAAAAATTTAGCCTATAAATGTGTCTAAGCATTTTAATCTAATACAAGGGCAAAGTAAACCCACATGTTGACGCTTGGGCCGAGAATTACCAGGCTCCTCAATTCAACTATGCAAACGTCAGGCCAGGAGGCTGAAGAGACATCCAGGTGTGTTTCCCAAAAGGCATAGTAGGAAGGCTGGCTAAGCTCACACAGGTCTGCAGTTTCAACAGAGGATATAAAAAATAAATAAATAAAAGGCTAAGTTTCCATAAACTCTGCATTCTCATATCCACCTGCAGCCAAACCTCCTTAATGTGGAGACGTGCCCGTTTACTCTTACGCTTCTGCTCTGCACTGGGAAAGTGCATACGACGGAGGAAAGCCAGCCAAAGAAACAGTCCCTGCTGCTCCCTTTTTCTTTCCACCGAGGGGTGTGCACGTGTGCATGCGTGGGTGTGTGTTACTGCACCACACAGACACACTTAGTGAAGAGAAGTAACTCATTTAAAAGACTTATCCCAAAAGATTAGGGACTTATTCTTCAGGATGAAGGTAATATCTTGGTTGCCTTTTTTAATACCCAGTATACCTTATGAATTAATCAGTGCCTTGCTGAAATCTGCAATTTTTTTTTTTGTTTTGCCCCATATGAGAGACAATACTAAGCTAAATGGTTATTTATACACTAAAATTAAAGGAAGATGAGAAAAGCAAATGGTGTATTTCAGTGAGTTAGCACAAGGCCAGAGGGAACTCTGTTAAAAGCCTCCCCTACAGCTTAATCATTGTCACATTGCAAACTCTGCCTTGATAAAAAGAAAAATTTTAAACTATGGCCTCCCTTAATTTTCTCCAACTATGTGTGGGAGCTCTCCTCTGTGAGATCATCTGTTTGAATTTGACTCTAAATGATTCAATCAGCCGATATTCCATTATAATTTGGTAGCCCTTTGGCTAAACGCAAAGGGTTGGTGGTCTCACTCTGGAAATAAACAGACATCTCCCTGGCATCGTTACGTTACCCTGTGAAGCCAATGGAATGACAGATGAAGAAATTTCTCTGCTGAAGTTGGTGAGGCCCCTTCCATTTCTTGGAAATCTTTCTTAATTCTGGTCTTGTAATTTTTTGAATCTCTGCTCTTCATGCAGTACTTGTATTTAGGGTCATTCCAGTCTTTTAAACAAAATTGGTATACAGCTCTTTTGGGGGGTGGTGTTTTGAATTTTCCCATTGATGCTGTACTGTTTCAGGAATAACCACAAGTGGTTAATTCTGTAATTCTTCCAGACGTTTTATTTTAAACCTGAGGAAACCATGGTCAGTATCAATAAATGTTTATTGAGTGTCGGCTGGGTATGAGCCCTGTCCCTGGCACTTTAACAAGTCTGCTCTCAGTGGTCTGGGTTTCCAAGATGTTCCATTACCTGGTTTGGGAGTCAGATATTTCCCCCAAAGAGGTATTCATTGTTTCTTAACTTTTAAATTTAAGTTTCTGGTTTTTAAAGATGTTGTCTGTAAGACAAGAATGTCTAGTAGTTTTCATTTCTTAGAAGCTTACAGTGAGCTAGAAACTGTAATCAAGTGTTGTACATGCATCTCCTAATTTTAATCCCCACACCAGTCTAGTGAGTTGGGGAATGTGCTTACGACACCCATTTTAGAGATGAGAACACTGAGGCTCAGTGAGAACAGGTCCTTTGCAGGTTACACAGCAAGTGTGGAATCCAATTTGAGTGTGGATGTGTCTGATTTCACATCCTCTCTGTATCATGCATGTCCAATTTACTTTTGGTAGCCTTTTGTAAATGCTCACCTGGTGCCATGATATTTCAGAAGTTATATGTCATTTAGTTATACATTTTAAACTTTAGGAAACCAAGTCTGCATAACATTCACCAAGTGTTGGCTGGCTCTGTACTTAACATTTTTACATGTCTGTTTTGCATGGTCAGGATTGGGACTATAATAATGAAAATTATTTTAAATTTCCAATTATTCAGGCTATTTTGTTTAAAGATGAGAACAGCTGGCAGTTTTAATTCCCTAAGTGTTGAAAAACTGTGGACAAGAGAAAGCCCAAACCAGCTTGTTAACAAACGGCTTAGTGAATGAATCAGCAGGATTGCGCGCTCTGGTTCTCTCTGGATGTTTTCCTTGCGTCTCCACGATCTGGGTGCAGTGTGATGCGTTGTTCCGCTGAGAAGCCAGAGTTGAGAGCATAAACAGGGTTGATAGAATAAACAGAGTAAACCCCCGAGTGTGGGGGAGGCTTGCAAGGCAGGCTCCCTTGCAGCCCGGCCTTCTGGGAATGGGCTCAGGGGTTGCTCTCTGTGAACTGGTGCAAACAGCTTCCTGCAGCGGGTTTGTTTGATTTCTTGTCCACCAGTCCTGGGTCCTGAACGGGCACCAGCAGATTGGGGCTACCTTTGAGGGAGCGTAGCAAACTGGGCACTGGGCAGCGAACAAACACATGCACGAATGTGCTAAGGAGAAGAGAGGGGTGCTACACAGCGCGCGTGAGCACACACACACACACACACACAGTGAGAGGGAGAAGGAGAAGGAGGATTACCTAATGGAAAAGAAATGAATTCATTTTTGTTGATCATTATGGTTTACAAATTAAATGACACATTTTCCTGAAAAGATTGCCATTTTATATTTGTCAAGTGCTGTCCTCAGAGGAGATTTAGCATGGTTAAATGAGTACGTTGGGTTGAGGATGGGCAAGAAAGGGAAATTGAAGAGGGAGCTGGTGAGAGTTGTGGAAGGAAAATGGCAGAATAAGCCTTGTGTGCCCTGGTGGGGCCACCCAGCAGCGGGACTAGCCAAGGGAGGGACGGATTCCACAGCAGAGCACCTTTGTCAGTAGTGCAGCTGGGCACCAGGTGGAACCTGGGCAGATTTCCTTGCTCAGAAGAGCTGTCATCTGGGAGCCAGTTCTTAAGCCTTAAAGTCCTTGTTGGTGGAGCCCTGTGCTTTGAGCACTTTTCAGATAGTTCAAGAACCTTGTCAAACCTGCTCATAATCTGTGTCGCTAAACAGCTGCATTTCGGAGTCTAGGTGATGATAGCACAGGTTGGACATGAGGAAGAGTGGAGAGCTGGTGGTCGGTGACAGGGTCGTGTGTGTCTCCTGGACTGCTTTGAAGATCTCAGGACTGATCCACGGTGACACCCGTCCCCAACCACGGGCCACCAGCACTTGTAACCTGAGCTCAGACAGGTGTGTCGACCCCCAGGACAGCTGCAGCCTGAATTAATGACAGATAATTCAGCCCCTCGCTGAGGCCTTCCTAGAAATGCAGCCATGGACTTGATGGGAACTCAGTCCGGGAGCTCCCTTCCTATGGGAGAGAACACAAATGCGTCTTTTGGTATTTGTTTGCTTGCAGCAGCCGGAGGAACCACAGTCCCCGCTGTCTCTGGTTTCCTTCCTTGTGCCCCACCCCCGCCGTACTGCTCCTGACTGCCATCTGCGAGACACCATAGGGATATCCCCCCCACACTCGGGTTTCTCAGCAGTAGGATTTTCCCTAGTGGCATATGGAAGAGAATCCTGGTTTCTATTCACTGGGAAACAGAGGTACAGCTGAGAGACAATGAAACTCAAGGTCGAATTTTAGGGGAAAGGGAAAGAATAGTGAGTTCAGCCCTGGCTAACCCAGAGCTTGCTTTCTCTTCTTTAGGTGTACACATTTATTTTTTTTTTTTATCACATCTCCTGAAAAAGCATAAGACTTTCGTGTTGACATTTGTCTTCTTGGCCCTGAAACCCAGAATATCGAAGATGAGGCTATTAACCTCAGCCTCTTGAACTGCAGAGTATGAGCGTGTGGAGGCAGAGAGGGGCTGGTCACCGCATCCTTTGAAGGTTGTCTCAGTTTCCCCCTGTGTTCTTATTCCCTGACAATGTGCTTTGCTCGTCTTCGCATCGGAGCCTCCCCCTGTACCATTTGAAATCGGTACTTCCTCCTGCCTTTTCAAGGGCCCCTGAGAAGTTCTTCTGCCGGATCTGGACAGGTCTGGCATAGTGAAAGGAGCCCCAGAACACCGTGGCATGGCCGTGGCTCTGTTTGTGTACTTTTCGAGCTGGTGGCAGCTGAGGAGTAAGGTTGAAAACACGCAAAGTCGTGTATGAATTATAATGTGATATGTTCAGCTTTCAGCCCTCCACTGGGCAGGGCTTCAAAGTGTGTTTTGAATGGGTTTTCTTCAGGGGGCCATGCTGCCATCCTTCAGATGGGCGGTTGGGGATGCTCCGCATCTTCCCTCACTCACACATCACTGCCACAGCAACAAGAAACACAAACTTAACACTTGACAGGTCACCCCCTTTGATGTAAGGTAGGGTGGGGACACAAAGCCCAGGCCTCTGAGTAGAATGTGGCTGGGCTGGCACAGAAAACGCACTCTTTCTTCTTTCCTTGAGAAGCAGCAAACTGCACTAGCAAATTAAAAATATTAGCAAGCCTTTACTCAGACAAATTTAGCTTGATTTGGGTCAAGGTGGGGGAGGGGAAGAGTAAAGAATCCAAATAGCCTGTGCCAAAGATTTGCTAAACATGTTTTAAAAAAAAAAAAAAAACGCTGACGGGCATTAAATTAAGTAACAACTGCAGATTACACAAGGGTAAACACTGCTGCTAATGTTTGACTAAAAGCTAACTGAGGGCTCTAAGTGACTCCGGTTAATTTACAGATCAGGCCAGTAACAGCCCCAGGGGACTGTCAGCGCTGCTGAGAGTGGGGGTGGGGTGGGGTTGGGTGGCGGGAGACCTTTTATAGCCAGAAGCCACATTTTTAAGTTAGGAAAAGAAAACTAAAGCTGTAGAAACTGATGTAGAAGCTTCAGGGAAAGAGAGAGAAAGAATGAAAGAGAGAGGTGGGGATGAATTGTATGTCTATGGGCTTGAAGTAGAAAAGTGGTTAAAAAAAACAAACGTCTAACTTTTAAATAACTCTTCTAGAAGGAGAGAGTGTGCTAGGATCAAGAGTTAACTGTTCCTGTGGGGTAGGAGTCTTAAATTCAAGACTGTGCCAAGGGCTCCATCAACCCCAAATGAAAGAGTGTAAACTGCCCTGTGTTATCAAATAAAATCGATTTAACTTTGCAACCTTTAGCTTCAAGTTAAAATGTAAGTGTATAGTTGTACAGTAAATTATTTTAAAATTATAGTCCCTCTTCAACATAAACAATTTTGGTACAGTTTTAAATGCTTTTAAAATGGAATGTGTAGTTTATTTAGTAACATAGCAGTTGATACCGTTAGATTGGGTTTTCATCATGTACTTTAATTTACTAAGGCTGCGATGACCATAATTGCTGAACAATTCAATGTAACGGAATGGGCTCATTCAGCGCTTTTTACTACATTTTTCCACGCATCTAAAATCTTCCCCCATCCCCCAAGGTACTATTTTATGAAAGCAAGGCATTTAACCCTTGCATTTCCTGAACTTGAATAATTTTCTTAATAAGGTATAAAATGCTTGCAAATTTGCATCACTGATATTCACACATCATTATGAAGTAGATACCACTGGCCAGCATGTTAGGGACAGGGTCCTGTCTGTTTTGTGCTCAGCAGATCCTCATGGAAGCCCAGTAACTCTGTCTTCTCAAGTTTTTGTCTCCTCTTAGGCAAAGGCAAACATATCTGTTGTGCTAGGCCAGCCTTTAGTTTAATCTAGGAGTCTCAAAAACAAACAGTGGTACTGTCTGGGTAACATGGTTACACATTTCTGCGTTGGCCCAGATGAAACTTTAAAAATGCTAAAAGCCACCAAAATCTCTGCTCTTTCCCTTAATTGCCCTGGCTGATTAGGCAGGAGAAATGGAATGGGCGGGTATGTTCTGATGCTATTAAATCTTGTGCTGACTTCACTGATACCGGCCCTTGGACTCTGGCAGCCTATTCTGATTTTCAGCATTCTCCAGGGACCCTCCCAGTGTGTCAGAAACCAAACACCCTGCCTGCCGAGACCGCCCAAACACCCGAACTTTTGCTTTGCTAAAGAAGCCAGAGTAGCAAAATAACGCTGTGACATTCCCTCTGCACTCAGGTGACTAATTTTGTGATTTTTAGTGCCAGATCCCAAACTTGATAGCTGACCCAGCTAAGGTCACCAGCCCCACAGGACTATTTTAAAAATTGGACAGTAACATGGCACTTACGAGTTTGCTCCAATGTTTTGATGAGCGATTCTCAAAGATATACCACCTCTGAATATGAAGATGTGCCACACTGTAGCAAAACTGAAAGAGAGTAGCCCTCCAGAGCCACCTGAATTAGCAGACACTGGCCTGATGCCCTTATCCTCCACTCCTGATGTTAAGAACAAAGACTAGGACCACCCTTGTCTACTCAGTCACTTGTTTGGTTTTCATTTTTTTAATTGAGGGATGTCTAAAGAAGATTGAACTTTCGCGTATGGAAACGTTTTGTAATTCAAACAACTCCCTGTAATTAAAAAAAAATGTGACATGAATTGAAGATTGTAGATATTGTCACGCTGTGTGACCAAACAGCTTGACTACGGTGATGTGGCATTTCCTTTCTTTGTCTTTAACAAAAGATATGGCTTTAGGTCACATTTATCTGGCTGTTTAGATCTTCTACTTTAACTTCAAAAATGAAATTCATGTAATTTCTCAAAATTCCAAATCACCAGGTTGGGTAATGGCAAATGGTATCCTATTCATAACAATAATAGCTGAAATTTATTGTAGTATCTGCTCTGTGACTGCTCTAAGCAACAATCCTGCGGGACAGGTACTATTGTTAGCCCATTGCAAAGTGTAGGAAGCCAGGCACAGAGAGCAAAGTCGTGTCTACAGTCACACAGCAGTCGAAGCAGGAGCCCACATTCAGCCACACCACTTGTTTTTATCTAGTCTTGGGCTCCACTAGCAAGAGGAAATGTCATCACTCTGTATTTTCAGGTATCAAATTGCATCTGCTCACCATTTTGGCTCTACTGGACCCTGTGATCTCACTTATTTTGGCACCCTGGAGTGAAGGAGGAGAGGTTGAATTTCTTGAAGCCAAATCAAGCTCTATTCCTCATTATGCCCAAAGAATCCATCTCCTCCCAAAACTTAGAACACACATTTTGTTTTTTATCAGTGTGTTATACGTTTTATTTTATCGAAAAAGAATAATAGCTACACTTAGCTTACTACATTAAGTGTAAGCAATAGTATCCAAAGTATGTTACATTTCTTATTCATTGATTCATTCATTTATTCATATTATGAGGTTGATAGTGTTATCATCTTCGTTTTACAGGTGGGTAAACTGAAACACAGAAGGGTCATGTCATTTGCTTCAGTCAACTAGTTAGGGGGACACAGAGATGGACTCACACCCAGGCAGCCTGGTCCCATGGTCCACCCTGTTAAACACTGTATTGTCTTTCCAAGGAGCTGGGGACTATTCAGGTGACTTGAGGGCTAGCAATGAAATGACTTCAGGCACATAATTTGGGCTGAGTTCTATCACGGCTGACTGCAGAATTACTGGCCATTTCATCACCAGCGAAGCAGTGCTGTCCTCGTTCCTGCTGCTGTCATGGCAGAATACTCCAGAAGAAAGGTCCTGGGAGGATCTCCAGAGGCCTGCATTACTCCCTGGCATCTCAGACCGAGTGATTTCTAACACTTACTTCTTTTTTCTATATCTTGGTTCTTTTGCCTCAGAATATAAGCCTAACAACAATGCCTCTTTTTATTTGTGGTGTTTTCCAGTTTACAGAGCAATTTCTCACACACTTTCTTGTGTGATGTGAACCTCACCATGGTTCTATAGGCTGCAATTAGGATCTTCATTGTATAAATGAGGAAGGTATAGCTCAGAGACACCCAAGGCCACAAAACTGGTTCAAAAATCTAGACATAAAACTTGGCTTTCCGATTCCCTGTCCCTTGTCCCGAGCCCCAGTCCCTCCTGCAGTTAGAAATAACCTCTTGCAGCAGCAGTTTCAGTGGGAGACCTCAAAGCACTTCACAAAGCCCTCTCCTTCTTCCTTAGAACAAGTCTCTGTGAAGTGGTCCAGGCAGCCACCCGAAGTGGCTGGAGACCACCCAACACTCTGCCCATGCTGTATTTTGTGCTCGAATCTACTTGCCATGTTGACAATTTACTGTAGTAGATGAGGATATCGGAACGTCTTAGGTGGAAGAACACAGGTGGGGCCTGAGCCCATGGTAAGCTTCTCTTAAACTGTGTAGGTTCATGTCACAAACAGGGCGGCAAAGACCACCACCACGCACCCCTCACAATGGAAGAGAAGTGTTGCTTCTTCTTAAAGAAAATGAGCAAGATCTACTGGTAGTGAGCAAGGTCAAGTCCCCATACTCCCCTTCCTCTGCCATGCCCTTTGAGGTGGGATGCTGGCACAGGGAGGATTAGGTGGCTGCCGAATTATTCATTCCAATTCATAGCCCTCAAGGATAGAGCTTAGCTGGAGGCTGGATTCTGGAACCCCAGCTGAGAATTTCAGAACAGCCTGGGCAGTTTCCATAGATCTGAATCTGTGGCCTGGGGAGCAGGCTCTTAGAGCAACATATTCACATTTTCAGATAATGTGACTGGTGTCCCTAAGAGAAGCCAACGTCCCCCACTATAACCAGACAGAGGGAACCAGACAAGAGAAGAACCTGGAGAAAAAAATGCACAAAAGGTGTGTAAAAGGAAGACTCACAAAGCCCTTTTCTGAGGAGGCTTTAAGCTGGAGTTTGCCAGCAAGGCACTAGCAGATACATGCAGCAGGTTGATGACCCTAAAATAAAGCAGGAGCCAGTAGTCACAGTGTAAGACAACAGAGAGTCACAGCTGGTGAGGAAACCTGTGCAGTCCCACACCATCAGATACAGCAGTTACTCTAGATGTGGGGCGTGGTCCACAGCTCTGGGCACACACACTTGGGCTGGAGAAACAGGCTTTGCCTTGAGAAAGCGTTCTCCACCCTCCGGTACAGATCCCTGGAGCGTTAGGAAGGCTTTGCAGTAAAATTAAGCATGTCTCTTCTGAGTTCTGGAGGCCAGGTTAGAAGCTGATGCCTGATTGCTGTGTGCAGCTGGAATGGCCTCGGTGCAGGCAGGGGCCTGGGCTGAGGAGGAAGAGCTGTGTGTGCCTGTGTGTGTTTGGGGTGGGGTGTACATGTGTGTGTATCTGTGCACACTGTAGCAAAGGCTGCAACTTTGCGAGGTGCATGGCAGTTTGGTCTCCAACCGAGAGGCTGTAAATACAGATGAAGCTTCCTAAGTTTCATGGAAGACAGTTTTTCCATGCATGGGGTGCGGTGGGGGTGGCAGAGCTCTGCCGCCTGGTCCCTAACAGATCTTGGACCCATACCAGTCCATGGCCCAGGGGTTGGGGACCGCAGAGATAGGGCGCTTGCTGCTGTGACTGGCCTCAACTTGCAGATCTGTTTGTCATCACTTACCATCCTTTGGTGGTTTGGGTATGCACTTCTTTGGGGGAACAAACGAAATTTTAAAAGTTTCTGAGCTTGGCTACAGCAGCCAATCACTGCCTGCCTATTGCCCTCTTCTCTTTTTTCTAAGGCAGTCCAGTGCCAGCTTCCATTGCACTAGTTTGTATTTCTGTGAAAGTCATTTCAGAACCACTTTCCTCATCATTCTCACTAAAAACCAACCCTCCCTCCCCTTCTGCGCAGGAAGGGCTGATCCACGTTCACCCCGATGCCTTCCCTCCTCAGCTGCTGGAGCACCAGGCGGTTGCTGCCATGAGGTGATGCTCTGCTCTGGCGACCACGTGTTTTCAAATGACTTTGCAGTACTTGTGCTTACAAAAACAAATGCGCCTAGACGAGGTTCCCGGGGGCCCATGGGGATATGCTCAGGTTCTCTGTATGCTGAGCTGGGCTTTTGCTTCAAGCCTTTTCCCAGGCACACTTCCATACCCCTTCATTCATGTGCCTATTTTAGTCATTGCAAAATACTTTATGAAACGTGCACAGAAGGACTCTCTAGTTTGCACAGGTGTTGGGGTCAAAACTTCAGCTTGAATTTTGATGTAGTGACTTAATGCATATGTGTCCATATAGGTAAGTCCTTTTAACCTCTGTGCTACAGTTTTCCCATGTACAAAATGAGGTGGCAGCAGCAACACCTGTCTGTATAGCGCTCTTGTCAGAATCGAATGAGATAACAAATGGGAAGGACTTAGCACAGCGCCTGGCACATGGACAAATGTTGGTTCAATGAAAGTTTATCTGCTATGATCATTTCCTTGTTTTCTCCAGAAAGTAGCTGATTTTAACACACATCTGTCTATACAAGGAGGTCTGATGGCTTGGAGGACTGGGAGAGGGAAGCCACGATGAAGCAAAAGTCACATTTAACTCTTTCCTCACCATTCCTCAGTCGGGCCTGTGCTAACCTGGAAGCTGGGGCAGGATAGAGGGCTGGATGCTGCAGAAGTGCGCTGGGAGGGCGCCTGGTGTTCACCGCATGTGTGCACTGCTGCATGAGCAGGGTGGCACTTTGCACGTGGCACACGGTCAGGGAATGGTGGGGGATGCCCAAGAGGCATCACTGGGATCTCAGGGCACCACAGACCGCAGCCCTCCCCTGTCTTCCTTTCCCATGGATGAAGTTTGAATATTGGGGCTCAGTAAAATACCCGAAGGAAGCTGGTGACGAAAATGTCCAAGTCTGCCTCCCACGGGCCGTGCAGTCGATTCATGTGTGTCAGCGCTGCCGCCGGTAGACCCTGTGAGTCAGCAAAGCTACAGAGCAGAAAGGCAGAACTGGGGACAGATGTGGTAAAGTGCCATTTCGATCAGTGATTCACAAACCAGGAGCTGTCGTGGCACCGACCCTGAGTGAGCTGGAGCGAGGAAAGTGGCAGGGGCCTTCCCTAAAAAAGGACCAAGTGAGCGGGCAGAAGTTGTTCCATGGTAACTTTTTCTGACTCCATTGTTTCAAACATCTAGTGCCTTTTTCTGTATGTAAGAAACAGCTAAGAAAATTCCACGTCTATAAACAATTAACCAGGGCATACTAAGAGAGAGAGAAAAAAAAGGTAAATAAGGCAACTCCTTTGCGTGGCATACAATTCAGATATTTTGTGCTTGAGGTAAAGTAGCCCTGAGTGCTCAGCTGCAGACTTGGGTGGACATGGAGTTCGTGTGCCTGTTGTTTGAAGTTAAGCCTACGCAAATGTGCCCTCCTCGAACCTTTTTTGTACCTTGCTTGTCTCGAGGTAAGAATGAACATAAGCTACAAATATTCTTCAGTACCAGTTATTAACCAGTGAATGTCAAGAGGCCTTGACAAATACAAAAATGTTATATTTAGGTCCAACAGTAGATCAGAGAGTTACGTATCTTCATCAAGCAAGACTCAGAGTTTTCCTTAAATACTGCAGTCTCTTTGTATTTGCAATCATTTCAGGGCAGACCAAAGTTCCTTGGTGTATCTTGTTAATGTGGCAGGCCTGGAGGGTGGATTGAGTTAGGCAATTTATCCCCTTTTATGCCCTGTATTCACAGACAACACTCCAATGGGGTAACATAAAACCACAGATAGGCTTCTTTACAGCGGCATTTAAGGCAACTAGGAAAGCAGCCCAAGCCATGTGTAGAGAGCTGGGGAAAGAGGTATCAGAGGAGAAAGCAGACCTTAGCAGAAATGACAAAAGTGAAAAACCTTCTTAACTGTTCCAGACGTTATGCTTAAAGGCGTGTTTCTTTGGCAACCTACCATTTTCTGAAATTCATTCTTGGGCCACAGGTCTTCCTCAAGGTGTTTATGTTGTATTTTGACTTGGTAGGAGCAATTGCGTCCCAGACCTTCCGGCTCTCACCAGCACAACGCAGGCTCATGCCCTGCGGCAATCAGATGACAGGAGGAGGAAAGGTTCAAAGAAGACTACTGTATTTCTCAGAACTTGCTGGCTCATCTACCCTCCAGTATGTTACTCACACTATAGATGTATAAAACATGTAAAAATAATATATTGAGACTCTGCGATGCAGGCACACACACCCACACCCACCCACCTATACCTTCGAACTAGGAAAGAGGACTGAGCTAGAAAGGGGACAGTGTGCAACTGGTATTCTATGCCATGAGGACCCCCCCTTCCTGCTGGCACAGCCACCGCAGCAGGCTTGTCTGGGCATGTCTGCCCAACTGACGCCAGGCCAAGTTTCAGGGGAAGAATGTGCTGTGTCTGGAGCTGGAGTTCAGGTTTGCTGACATGGAGACTGATCTGTTGGTTGTCAGTAAAAGGAAAGGTGGCTTTCAAATGAGCAGCAGAGGACCTTGTGCTAGTGGCTAATCACCAGCTTTGGCTCCAGTTGGAAGCTAGAGAAATAAAAATGTTATGCTTAGAATATCCAGGGACAGAAACAGATCAGAGATTGCCAGCAGTTGAGGGTGAGGGGAAGGAGATTGACTTCAAAGTGACACAGAGAATGTCTCAGGGTGTTTGAGGTAGTCTATGTCTTGATTGTGGTGGAGGTCATTTGATTCCGTATGCTTGTCAAAATTCATAGAACTGTGTGCACCTGAAAAGGGTGAATTCTACTGTACATAAATGATAACAAATTTGATTTTAAAAAATACTATAGTTTTGAAAGCCATTTAAAACCAAAAAGCATTTTGAGTCACTAATGCCTCTTTAAAAAAATATTTTGGATTTAGGTTTTCATTAGATTAAAAAAATTCTTCATGGTAAGACTTAATTCTTTAAGGCCAAGTGGAGGAATAGAATCTGTATGTTCTAGAGGTTTTTGCACTTTTCATTTGGCCATTTGAATTTTTAATTTTTTTTAAAAAAGAAGTCAAGCTTATGAAGCATGAAAACTATAATTCCAAAAGTTGAATTGGTTTTGAGATCCCAAAGACATGAGTGTGGAGAGAAGTTAGAATCTCTTAAAGGATAACCTATTTAGAAAAACCTAAGAAATCAACTGTTAGAATTAATAGTCACTATGATGCCTGGATATAAAATAAAAAATATCCATAACCAGATGAGAATTGTAAAGAGGGCAAAAAGCTCTTTTACCACAGGGGAAAAGTGAAACAAAGCAAATAAGAACAAGAACAATAATAACAACAACAACAAACCTGGAAACAAGTTTGAAAACCAATGCATAGGGCTTCTATGAATTTAGCTATAAAACTTTAGTTAATCATACAAACGCAGACTTGGATAAATTGAGACATATTTCATATTATTGGATGATGTCACTTTTTCTCACATTGATTGTTAGGCTCAATATGGTTCTAATCAAAATCCCAATTTGAAATATTTTTGAATGAAAATCTGACGTAGGGTTAATTTAGAAGAATATGTGGATAAAAATAGCCAAGTAAGATTTATAAAGAAATGAAGAAAACGGTACTCCAGATTTTAAAAACCTATTATAAAGCTTTAATAGTATGATACTGGTGTAAGAGTAGACAGAGAGAAGAGAATAAAGAGTCCCCAAACACACTCAAATATATATAACAATTTAGTATTTGGTGAAGTCATTGTAATTTAGGGAAGAAAATGAAACTTATTCCAATGAATAGTACTGGAGCAATTAGTTCACTTTTTTAGAGAAAGAGGGGACCCAAACCATACCCCTAAATAAATTATAGGTGAATTAAATAATTAAATTTTAAAATATGAAAACAAAAGAGTAGAAATAATTATAGTAATTTTCCATCAACTGCCAGTGTGTGGAAACACTATTTAGGCAAAAAGGTAGAGAGGAAAAATCTATTTAAAAAAATCAATTTAAAAAAACGACTTTTCTTTTAAACAGAAAAATTAGAAACTTGTATAAATCAAAACTTATGAGAAAAAAGCATTAGGCAAAGAATAACCTGAAAGAAAAAAGACAAAATAGAAGACAAAGATCAACATGGTCAGTGCATGAAGAGCTTCCAGAAATCAATGATTAAAAAGTATCCTTAGCAGAAAAAGTATCAATCTTCATGAAAAGGCAATCTGTAAAAGAAGAAAAAAAATAGACAATAAATTATGAAAAAAATATCAGGCTCACTCTTCTTTGAAATTTAAAATAATTGAAAGAAGACACCAATTTCTGTCTACCAAATTAGCAAATATTTTAAATTTTAAAACAACCTGATAATTACGTAGTTGGGTAAACTCTGTAATTATATAGTTCAAGATAAAGGAAAATCTTATCTACTGCTGGTGGAAATATAAAGATCTTTCAAATTTTCTGATTCAAAATGTGGCAATACATATTCAAAAACTTAAAGCTGTTAATCACATTTGACCCAATAATTCCCCTTAAGGAATCTATCCTTAGGACGTATTTTTAGGAAATATAAAGATTTAGGTACAAAGATGTTTATTGCAGTGATCCTTTTAATTGAAACATTCTGAAAATAGGTTTAATTAATTATGGTACGTATGTAGGCATGGAAAATTATATCCTCAAGAATATTTAAGGCTTTGGAAAAATGTAAAAACTAATGTGAAGTGAAAAAACAAATAAGAGGCAAAGCTGGGTGTCCAACAGAGTTGTGGGCAGGTTTGGCTGTATGTGGATGTACACCTATGTGTGTACACTTAGCAGAAATACTGGAAGGATTTGCACAAATGAAATGTGAAGAGTGGTTCTCAGGATGGTGGGATTATTAATGGGTTTTTATTACCTTTATTTGGTATTTTTTCAGATTTTCTGTAAAAAGAATATATTAACTTTATGATCAGAAGTATAAATATTATTTTTGTAATTTTCTTTGCTATCAAGGGCTCCCCCTGCTGCTCACCTCAAAAATTAGGAAAGGTTGGCCTCCTACTTATTTCTGATTTCCCTCATCTTCTGAAAGCCTCCATTCTTGATCTTGATGACACTCTCCACTTTTTATTTACCTCAGATGCAAACTCTCCTAACTGGAGTATTTGGAAGGATATGTCAAATTCTAGACTTTCATTTTTTAATTGAGATATAATGCACCTACACTAGTCATCCAATTAAAGGGCACAGTTTAGTGTCTTTTAAGTATATGCACACAGTTGTGCAACTGTTACCACTAATTCCAGAACATTTTCATAACCCCCTAAAGAAAACTTGTGCCTGTTAGTGGTCACTCCCCATTACTCATTCCCTGCATCCCTGGTAACCACTAAGCTACTTTCAGTGTTTATGGTGTTAAGGCTCAGCAAATGATACTGCAAAGTATGATGCCTTGGTGTGCTGAGAACTTTGAATGTAAGGAAATTAGAAGGCCTTAGAAGTTGCCTCAAAACCAAAAACTTGGTAACTTTCTCTCAACCTCTCCCCATCCTCACCCCAACGCAAGCTCAAACAGAGACTCTGGAATTTCTTTATCTGACTAAGGAAATTTCTTTCCAAAAGAAATGCAATTGTCTTAAGACTCCCTCTCTAGGAATCTCATCAGATAACCAAGATTAACCACCAGAGAAAAGAAGAGACTAAAAGTTGTCACCATGCACAGATAGACTTTTCATCTTTTCTTCTGAGGGCAGGTTGGAGAGATTACCTGGATGACTTTATCCACATAATAAGACAACCTTTGCTCACAGGGCAATTCCACCCCTCACCTTCCCTAACTCTCCAGTCCCATTCAGTTTCCTAAGAGAATTATTTACAAGATAATGTCTGCCTCCCAGATCCATTCATTTCTCTTAAAAATCATTTGCTATTCCCTATAAAATTGCCTACATCCCCCACAGAAATTCCCTCTCCCCTGTGAAGAAGGTATTTAAGTCTCAACCAGCTGGCCCTTCTTTGAGTCTTATATTTTGTATGGCTCCCAAGTTTATGCACGTTAATATAATCATAGGCTTTTTCTCCTATTAATCTCTATATTGTCAGTTCATTCCAGCAAACCTTCAGAAAGGGCAGAAGGGTAGCTTTCTCTCTGCCCCTACAATGGCTTGGTCTATTTTAAACACTTTGTGATAAATGGAATCATAACAAAATATGTATAAAAAATAAATAAATAAATGGTATCATACCATATGTGGTCTTTTGTGCCTGGCGTCTTTCACTTAGAATAATGTTTTTAAGGTTCATCTATGTCATAGCACGTATCAGAATTTAACTTCTTTTATGACTGAATAATATTTCATTGTTTAAATATACTGTATTTTATTTACCTATTCATTAATCAATGGACATTTGGATTATTTTCACTTTTTGGCTATCATAATTAATGCTGCTATGAATAGTCACATGTAAGTTTTTGTCATGTTTTTATTAATAATTCTCTAGGGTATGTACTTAAGGAAATTGCTAAGTCAAATTGTAACTCTATGTTTAACTTTTTGAGGAACTACCCAACTGTTTTCCAAAGTGACTGTATCATTTTAAATTCCCACTGGTGTTGTATGAAGGTTCCAATTTTTTCTTATATACACCAAAACTTATTTATTACCTTTTAAATTATAGCCATATTAGTGGATATAAAGTGTTATCACATTATGGTTTTGATTTCTCTAACAATTAATGATGTTGAGCATTTTTCAGCTGGTTGTTGGCTATTTGTATATCTTCTATGGGGAAATGTCTATTCAAATCTTCTGCCTGTTATTTAATTGGGTAATTTGTCTTTTTATTGTTGAGTTGCAATAATTTTTAAAATATATTCTAGATATTAGACCCTTAACAGGTATATGACTTGCAAATATTTTCTCCCATTCTGTGGGTTGGCTTTTTGCTTTCTTGGTAATGTCCACTGAAGCACAAAAGATTTTTATTTTTATGGATTCCAATTTATCTATTTTTTCTTTTGTTGCTTGTCTTTTGGTGTCTTATGGAAGAAACCGTTGCCTAAATCCAAGGTCACAAATTTTATAGCCACGGTTTCTTCTGTGAGTTTTACAGTTTTAGTTTTTACATTTAGGTCTTTTATATATTTTGTGTTAATTTTTTGTATGTAGTGTGAGGTAAGGATCCAACTTCATTCTTCTGCATGTGGATATCCAGTTGTTTCAGCACCATTTATTTAAAAGACTGTTTCCTCCATTGAATTACTTTGCCATCTTTGTCAAAAATCAATTCACCATAAATGTATGGGTTATTTCTGAACTCTCAATCCTATTCTGCTGATCTATATGACTATCCTATGCCACTACCATACAGTCTTGATTGCTGTAGCTTTCGAAATTGGGAAGGGTTAGTCTTCCAACATTTTTTTTTCAGATGGTTTTTGTTATTCCAGTTCCCTTTGATTTCCATATAAACTATAGAATTAACCAGTAAATTTTTTCAAAAAAGCAATTGGAATTTTGATAGACACAGTGTGGAATCTATAGACAATTAAAAGAGTTTGTTATCTTAACAATATTAAGTGTTCCAATCCAGGAACACAGTATGTATTTCCAGTTATGTAGGTCTTCTTTAGTTTTTGTTAATAATATTATATTTTATAATTTTTAGTGTATAAGTCTTACAATTATTTTGTTAAATTTATTCCTGAATATTTTATTCTTTTTAATGGTCTTGTAAATGAAATTTTCCTAATTTTATTTTCTGATTGCTTATTGCTAGTATATAGAAATACAATTGCGTTTTCTATATTCTTCTTGCACCCTGTAGCCTTGCCAAACTGGTTTATTAGACCTAACAGATTTTTGTGACTTCCTTAGAATTTCCTGTGTATGAGATAATGTCATCAGCAAATAGAGACAGATTTACTTCTTCCTTTCCAATCTAGATGCTTTTTATTTATTTTTCTTCACTAATTGGTCTGGCTAGAACCTGCAATACAATGTTGAATAGAAGTGGCTAGATAACATCCTCTTTCTGGTCTTAGTGGAAAAACTTTCAGGCCTTCAGCATTAAGCATGATATTAGCTGTGTATTCTCCTCTGATGCTGTTTACCAGGTTGAGAAAGTTCCCCTCTATCTTAATTTGTTGAATATTTTAACATGAAATAATTTTTATGGTGGATTTGGTCAAATATTTTTTCAGTCTATTGAGATGATCCTGTAATTTTTGTTCTTTTTTTCTATTAATATGACATATGATATTGATTAATTTTGGTATGTTGAACCAGCCTTGCATTCCAGGGATAAATTCCAGTTAGTCATTTGATATAGTTCTTTTTTTAATGTTGCACACTGAATTAAGTATGCTAACATTTTGTTGAGGATTTTTGCATCTGTATTTTAGTTTTCTTTTCTTGGGATGTCTTTGTCTGTTTTTGATGTCAGGGTAACACTTATAGAATGAGTTGGGAAATATTGCCTCTTATGTTTTTTGGAAGAGTTTGTGAAGGATTGGTCTTAATTGTTCTTTAAACAATTGGTGGAATTTGCCAATGAGACCATCTGGTCCTGGGCTTTCCTGTGTGGGAATTTTTTGATTACTGATTTAATCTCTTTACTTGTTATAGGTTTATTTAGATTGCCTATTTTTTCCTGAGTCAGTTTCAGTAGTTTATGTCTTTCTAAAAACTTTTCCATTGCATCTAGGTTATATAATTTGTTGGCCTACAATTGTTCAGAATACTCCATTGTAATCCTTTTTTATTTTCTATTAATATATAAGTAAATATTCTTTATTTCTGTAAGGTTATTTATTTTTGACTTTAGTAACTGATTTTAGTATTTGAAATTTCTATTTTTTGTAATGATTATTCTACCTAAAGATTTGTTAACTTTATTGATATTTTCAAAGAACCCCTTTTAACACATTAGCTGCCATATGAGTTGTATTTAACTCACACTAGTTTTGAGCCAGGGGCCTTGTGAAGCATATGAAGATTCAATTCTCTGAAACGAATTCAATAACTATGTCATGAGTTACATACAATTCAATTGGTGTGCAGTGTAAAAATTGATTCTAGTGCCGGGTGATTTGTATATAACTTATGCACAGAAAACAATAAAAAATAACAAATTTTTCATTAAATTAGAAAGGATAGCTCTGTTTTCAAAGGTTTTATTCTATTTTCATAATAAAATACCGTGGCCCCAGAGGAAAAAAGTTTTTTTCTAGTGTGGCAGTGTGTTAACTTTTTGTTTAATTTATTTTCTCTATTATTTTTCTTTTTGTATTTTATTTATTTCCACTTTATCATTTACTTCCTTCTGATTTTGTAGGGTTTAGTTTGCTTTTATTTTTTCTAGTTGGTGTAAGCTGGTTTATTGATTTGAGATCTTTCTTCATTTTCAAAATAGATATTTATAGTTATAAATTTTACTCTTAGTGCTACTTTAGTTGCATCCCTAAGATTTTTGATATGTTTTCCTTTTATTTTCATTCATCTCAAAGTATTTCCTAATTTCCCTGTGATTTCTTCTTTGACTCATTTATTAAGTGTATGTTGCTTTATTTACATATATTTGTGAATTTCCCAAATTTCCTCCTGTTATTGATTTCTAATTTTGTTTTATTGTGGTTGGAGAACATACGTGGTATGATTTCAATATTTGTGAATTTATTGAGATTTGTTCTATGACCTAACATATGGTGGATCCTGGAGAAAATTCATGTGCACGTGAGAAAAATATATATTCTGTGGTTGTTGTGTGGCATGTTTCATAGATGTCTGTTGGGTTTAGCTGGTTTATAGTGTTGTTCAACTTCCTATTTACTTGTTTATCTCCTATCTAGTTGTTCTATCCATTATTGAAAGTGGGATATTGAAACCATCAACTATTATTCTTAAATTGTCTATTTCTTTCTTCAATTCTGTTTTTGATATTTGCATTTCTGACTCTATTTTTAGGTGCATATATGCTTGTATGTATTATACTTGGTTTATGGATTGGTCTTTTACATGTCTTTTCTTGGTCTCTGGGAAACATTTTTGTGTCAAAGTCTATTTTGTATACTATTTGTATAGATGATGCAGTTCTCTTTTTCTTACTGTTTGCATGATATATCTTTTTTTATGCTTTTTCTTTCAACCTTTTGTGTCTTTGAATCTAAAGGGTGTCTCTTATAAACAGTTTATAATTAGATCATATTTATTGTTTATTCTGCCAGGATCTGCCTTTTAATTAGAATGTTTGCTCATTTATATATTGTTGGTGCAAAAGTCATTGTGGTTTTAGACTGTGAATTTTAAATCATTATAAGTAGGCTCAAACACATCTTTATTCATCAAAATAGGAACCGATACAATCAACACATTTTTGCCAATGAGAAATAAATTTGTTTATTCCTGTAGTGTAAAAATCCATGCTTCAGGATTCAACAAACTCTTGGAAAGCATTTTCTGAATCCTGCTGGTTGTGGAAGCGTTTTCCCTGCAAAAATTTGTCAAGATGCTTGCAAAAGTGGTAGTAGGTTGGTGAGAGGTCAGGTGAATATGGCAGATGAGGCAAAACTTCATAACCTAATTCGTTCAATTGGTTGTGCAACATGCAGTCAGGGCATTGTTGTAGAGAGGAATTGGGCCCTTTCTGTTGACCAGTGCCAGCTCCAGGTATTGCAGTTTTCAGTGCATCTCATTGATTTGTTGAACATATGCTCAGATGTAATGGTTTTGCCAGGATTCAGAAAGTTGTAGTAGATCAGATTGGCAGCAGACCACCAAACAGTGACCATGACCTTTTTTTGGTGCAAATTTGGCTTTGGGAAGTGCTTTGGAGCTGCTTCTCAGTCTGATTATTGAGCTGGTAGCCGCTGGCTGTCATATAAAATCCACTTTTCATTGCACATCACAATCCAATCAAGAAATAGTTCATTGTTGTTGCATGCAATAAGAGAAGATGATACTTCAAAATGACGATTTTTTTATTTGTGGTCAGCTCATGAGGTACCCACTCATCGAGCTTTTTTACTTTTCCAATTTGCTTCAAATGCCAAATGACCATAGAATGGTTGACCTTGAGTTCTTCAGCAATTTCTTGTGTAGTTGTAAGAGGATCGGCTTCGATGATTGCTCTCAGTTGGTCATTGTCAACTTCCAATGGCCAGCCACTGCGCTTCTCATCTTCAAGGCTCTTGTCATCACCACTGCACTATACATTCATTAGCAGTTCCTGGACCAGATGTGCTGTGGATGTTGTGAGTTGTCTCTGCTGCTTTACGACCCATTTTGAACTCAAATAAGAAAATCACTTGAATTTGCTTAACATTATTTTCCATAGTCTAAAATAAATATAAAATAAACATCAAGTAATAAGTCATTAGCAAAAAAATATAAAGCGAGAAATGCACATTAAAATGATGTATAACATAACCACATTCATTTAAGAATGTATTCCAATGCCAAATGGCAAATTTCAACAATGCTAAAACCGCAATTACTTTTGCACCAATCTAATAGTTAATATGATTACTGATACAGTAGGATTTACATCTGTCATCTTGCTGTTTGTTTTCCGTGTCCTTTTTTCCTTTATTCTTCCATCAGTTCTTGCGCTAGCATGACCAGGTATTGACTTCTACTTAGAAATTTTGGCTGTATGGGTGATACCTTGTACTAAGTAGATTATTAATGCTTACATTTTGTTCCTTGGGGAGCACTTTGAGAATGTGTCATTTCTGGGCCTTCAATTTTGGATCCTTGGAACCATAAAATTTTAGAGATGGAAAGATCTTTAGGTATCATCTGGTCTTTCACATCCAATAGGGTGTTCTAGAGGTGTTAATAGGTGGAAAAGGGCAATTCTATGAACAAATACCTTCAGGGGTGGGGAACCTGTGGCCTCAAGGCCACATGTGGCCCTGCAGATCCCCAAGTGTGGCCCCTCGACTGAATCCAAACTTCACAGAACAAATCCCTTTATTAAAGAGACCCTTTATTAAAAAAAAAAATTTGTTGTAAAATTTGGATTCAGTCAAAAGGCCGCGCTCAAGGATCCAGAAGGCCACATGATTTAAGCACCCGTGGCTGGTTAAACAAGGTTAAACGGGTCTATTTACTGCTTGGGTTTTCATCACATCAATATGTTACTACTGTGTGCTGTAAATTTCTAGAAGGGCGATACAACCTGCTACATTTCCCAAAGTAATTGGAGAATGGACCCTTTTTATTAAAACATCTCTCTTAGAAAGTGTTCTGCAGGGTTAGGGAATCACTGGCCTAATCTAATGTCATTATTTTATCTATGAAGAGATAGAGACTCAGAGGAGTTAAATCAGGGTTTCCAGATTTAACAAATTAAAATAAAGCAGGCCACCCAGTTACATCTGAATTTCATGTAAATAATGAATAGCTTATCGTTTACATGAGACATGCTCTACTAAAAATTGTTTGTTAATCTGAAATTGACATTTAGCTCAGCATCCTATACTTTTGCCTGGCAATGCTGGTAATTGGCTTATCCAAAATGGCACAAAAAGATCATAGAAGAACTGGGGCTAAAATTAAAGTTTTTATACTTGAGTTCAGTAGTTTTATTCTTTAAGGCACATGAGCATGGTTGGGGGCTTAATGGCATTCTAGTGTGGAAACACTGTGATAGATGTAGAACCACTTCACTCTTCTGAGAGACTCCTGCGAGAGTGTTCCCGACATACTAGCTGGAGAATACTAATACCAATGTTAATGTAATTAAAAAATAATAAAGATAATGACGGCTAACCTTTTATTGGATGCTTCCTATGTGCCAGGCACTATTCCAAGCAACTTCCGTCTCTTATCATTTAAGCCTCACAGCAGCCCTATGAGCCAAGGGCCATGATTATCCCATGTTATAGATACAGAAACTGAAGTGTAAGAGGTTAATTAAGCAACTTGTCCCAGATCTCTCACAGCAGGTAAGTGACAGAGCCAAGAAAGAAAAGAACTTCTAGAAAAGGAAAATTGTATTATATTTCAAAAAATGATCCCTTTAAAAATATATAACAGAATTGAGAAGGAGTTAAAGTTAACTTTCCCTTTAACCAGATCTCTGGAGGCTTGTGTGAAGTCACTTTTAAGATATAAAACCTTCACCTGATAGGAGAATATCTTTATTGCAAAGGAAGTTCACATAATACAGCTCCTTCTAAGCAAAGGAAAGCATAAAACAGAGATCTGTGTTGGGTTGGGATGTCTCTTTTTCTATTAATAGGCAATGGTTAGAGGCAGAACCACAGGTCTAAGACTTGGAGCTGCAAATAGCAACAGATGGTGCAAATAGTACCCACATTTGTAAGTGGAAGACAAAAACCATGTCTTCTTATTCCTCTTTTCTCAATAGAATGTGGCGTAGTACCTGGCACGTAGAAAGAGCTCAATAAACATTTGTTGAGTCGAATGGGAATGAAAGGGAGTGTGTTTATGGGTACACATAGGGGTAAAAGACACGCACTGATCCTTTGACTAGGGCCATACACTCATAGCGCCCACCACCAAAGCCTTCTTCTCCCAAATGAAAGACAGCATTGTGTCCTTCTTTGACACTGGAACTTGGCATTCTTGTGGATTAAAGCTCTAACTAGCTTTCAGATTTCTTGACTGCAAAGCTACCTTGGAGAGTTAAGAAAATTGAGGTTTCCAGAAAATTGGGGTGAAGGGCATAAGCTTTTCAAAGCTGTCATATTAAAAGCATTGTTTGGACCTTCATTTTCTGGAGACTTGGTCAATAGGAAAGGAGAAGGTAGACGGGACACAGTGGAATGTGATTTGATCTCAGTGATCAGTCTGAGTCTATGTCTGTGCATTTCGCCATTTGTGCGGCTTCCCTCGCTGATACTCAGCCCCTATTTACCAAGTCTCTTTGCCCTTAGAAAACGTGCCTGACCAGCTGCAGTGGTGGGTTATTGGAATATAATGTTTGTTGAATGGATCTTTAGCTTCTCTTCCTCCCTTCTCCTCGGGCTTTTCTCAAAATCACTTCAATTATTATACATTTATGGCTCAAAAAAAATCTGAGAAATTCTAAATTGGTAGCTGAAAACATCAACTGAATCCTCTATATTCTATTTTTATGATTACAAGGAATATGAATAACAACTGTCATTTACTGAGGGCCTATTTTGTTCCATATACTCTACTAAGCACTTTATGTATATTACCTCATTAATCAAATGGGTGCTATTATGTCCCTAGAGGAATAAATTGAGGCTCAGAAAGGGTAAGTAACTTTCTTAAGGTCCTGCAGTGAGTTAATGGTTTGGGAATAAATGTGCACTAAAAGATTGCAGTGAAAATTTTACTATTTTAGACTAATGGTAGCGAGACAACCTAAATTTGTGAGACACACGCTTTAATAAACTATGTTTAAAGCTAAAGAGTTTACCGCCTTCTCACACACTGAGTAACTTGAACTATGTATGCAAAGAGAGCAGTTACCTCACAGGGGGTCTTGGAAGACCTGTAGATAAACATTATTTATAATTAGCATGTCACTCTTAAAGCATTATTTATAATTAGCATGTCAGTTATTTATAGTTGAAGAAAAACTTCTAAATTATTTTTTAAAAACTTTAAGAAACCATTTGTCTTAAGCTATTTAAATTACAATTCTTTTCATCCTTTGTTTACCAAACTTCGGGCCAGTCCTGTCACTGACTCAAAATTAAGGGACCTGTGAACCAATGCAGCTTAACATAGAGGAGTTGTAGTCATCCTTGCTTGGCTTTCTTATTTGAAATACATCTCTTCTTGACTGGCAATGGCTGTTTGGGTATCTGTAAGATTCACCCTTTGCCATGACAATAGAATCAAAGCCTCTAAGGAATTGCATTTAGTTCTAAGAACCTGGAATTTTCCTTTGAAGTGAGCCTTTAAAAATATTAGCAAGTACCTGCCTTAATATCCAGCTTGTATGCCTCACTGAGTTTGCAGGAGATTAGCAGCCATTATTAGTTCTTCATCTGGAAGTTGAAATGAAAAGCAAAAAGTTGCAGTGGGCTGAGAGAACTTCCCTTGCTTCATGTCCCCGTGCCTGTTTTGGTCTAAATGACTCAGATACAGTACTACAGCTGTTTCAGCATTCTTGGGTTTTATTTGCCAACTCTCTTGGAGACTAAAGCTTATATAAGTAATATAAAACCTCAGCATTTACAACATAAAGGCACCACAAGAACTCTCAGACATTAAGCTTCGGTAGGATTTTATTTGGAGGAATTTTATTTTAAAATGTAATATCCTTTTCCTTTCTTTGGCTAAATAGAATCCGGAGGACTTGGATGAAACTCTACTGCTTATGAAAAGTCTCACCCTGTTCATATAAGCAAGTCTGTCACCCTTGATTGGAAAGTAATAATTCATAAAATGTTAATGTTATTATCGTCCCTCTGCCTGGAGTGATAGATATTCTTGAGGCTTTTTAAATAAAAAGTTTAAAATTGAATTTGCAACTCAAAAGATTGGTGGGTTCAAATGTTAGTTTCCTGCTGAGTAACTGCGAAAACAATTCCAGAGTAGCCAGTAGTGTGTTAGGAATGGCAGTTTTATTAAATGACTTGATGAAGTGCAATGAAAACACACTTTCGGTGTCTTTCTGCAGCCTTTCCCTCTACAAGAATAATAGTTTTCTTATAGACATTCATGTTTGCCTTCATTCTACTTATTTGGTTATTCTCCCAGTTTAGGTTTTATGCAAAGTTGTTCAATGAGAAGGTGAGATTTGGTTTTATTAATAGTAGACCAATAAGGTTCTTATGTATGCACTGATTGTCTGACACGGCCTGGAGATCATTGATTTGCATTTCATCATGTAATTTTGTAGTGTAAAAAGACTTGAACCATGATGAAAAATCTATTTGGTCTAAAATAGTGCCACGGAGTATTGCCTTCTCGTGGCAACGTGCCTTCTATTGTCGCAGACCTTCAATGAAGTCCTGGAGAGAACTGGGTCTTGCTGGAGGGAAGAGAACGGCCCAGATGTGGGAAGGCTGCTCTAGCCCAATAGAAAACTAGCAAGTTCATTTAAAAAGGTATCTTTCAATTATGAAAACTGGCAGGCATCAAAGGACACTTGGCAGTTGAACTTTGCAAAAACATTTGCACTGGCGGCTGAAGAGGACCTTCTCTTTTGCTGGTTTCATGAAAAAATGAAACATTTTGCAGTTTCACCTCAATTTCCTCTCTCTTTTTTCCACAAAAACAAAAGGTGATTTTTCAAGGTCCCTATATCAGCATTATTAGACATCATCACATAGGCTTGACCAAATCCCTCAGGATGAAAATTGAAAATACGTTGTGACTTCCACCCCTCACCTCCATTCCTGTCTTCAAGTCAATGGCAAATTGTCTCTTTTCCCTATTTCTTTATTTTTTCCCCCTATGGGCAAAACACTGCTGCTATAAAAATAAAAACAGTGAAATTCCAGTCTTGACTAAATTTGGGAATTCTTACACACATGAAAAAAATCTTTGTTTCTCCTTGTGGAAATTGGCAAAATGAAAATTGACAGCTTAGCCCTTCTCACATTGGCACTTAGATTTACTACAGAAATTGAAGTTTTAAAACATAATTATGGAGGGGGAGAACCTACCACATATAAATGTGGCTTATGTTTATCTCCACACCAAAAGTCCTGTTTGGAGATCTTTGTAACCAAGCCGGAGGACCCCTCCTTTTCTGGGCAAGGATGTAGCTTTGTGAGACTGGAGGTCTCTCTTCCCTGAGAACAGTGTTCCCGGTATCAAGACACTGTCTATTCCTGCCTTAGATCATCAGGGATGGTGAAGGGTGAGGACACTTCAGTCTGCCAAATGGCTGGATAATTAAGTGCATCCTTGAATTTCTGGTCAGACATTGACAAAACCCTCCACACCAGCAGACTTTGGGTGCTCTGTGCCTTACATTTGTCTATGATATAAAATAACTCTGGATAATTTTATCCGTCCCATTCAACACACTTAGTGGTTCAAGTCCCACTGTATAATTTGTGTGTGCATGTGTATGTGCTTTCTTCTTCTGTGTTTATCCTTAACAGAATAAAATAGTTGTTCTAAATCTTCAACATGTATGCATAAATGTAGGGATAACAACTAGTGAAGAGAAGCAGCGCGACCCGCTCACATTTTAAACCCCTCCATTTAACTCTTTTCTTTCCTACATGTCTATTTTGTGATTTTGTTTCTATAACACAAATTAGAAAGTTTAGCTGTCTGGGAGAGTTTGGGTGAAGATTTTGGCGGCCCCACCTTTAAGGTTTGGGGGGAATGATTAGCATCTGCACTTAAATGTGCCTGTGAGGAGCATCATCTCTGTCATACAGGGAGGGTACTAGCTGGTGGAGCTCTCCAGGAGAAAGCTGGTCTATTGCTGTTGAAGAGATTTTGATTTACCAATCCATTTCCCACCTCCAGCCTCTCCCCTCCACTGGTAGGCTGAGTAATGCCCCCCGAAAGATGTCCAGGTTCTAATTCCTGTGAATATGTTACCCTATAAAGTAAAAGGGATCAAGCTAAGGATCTTGAGATGGGACCATCATCCTAGATTATCCAGGTGGGCCCAATGTAACCACAAAGGTATTTATAGGAGGACTGCAACAAAGTCAGACGGGGGGAAGGCAGTGTGACAACAGAAGCAGAGATTGGAGTGATGCGGACATGGGCACTTCACCGATACCACTCCTTTAGAAGAAGATCAGCTTTGGAAATGTCAAAGTAATGATGAAAAGAGAGCAGAAAGAATCAAGGATTTAGGGATTTATTGCATAAGTCATGTTAAGTGCAAGATTCTCAAAATCTTTCACAATAGACTATTATTAGGACCCCTGATACTTTATACTCATTCTCTAACTTCCACAGTCTAGGAGAAACTATTCTTCCTGCCTTAGGCAATTCTGGATGATGCCTGCAGGAGTGGGAGCTGGTCTGATATCCCTCTTTCTCCCTTCCTGTTTTTCTATGTTCATTACTTGTAAGAGGGCATTCCCCACATGTGGGCCTTTGAGGGACTTCAAGTATGAAAACCAGGAAAGTCCTAGGCAAACTGGGACAAGTTGGTCACCCTGTTTAGAAGGGAGATTGTGAACAATGTGAGGAGTGGAGAAGAATGGTTTGAAATGGGGATTCCAGATCTTCCCATATGTACTATAATTTCAGGAGAAAATGACAATTCTAAGTCCTTTATGCAGTAACTTAGGATTTTTCTTCTCTTCTTAATATTGTTCTATGTTTTTCCTTCTTTACCTCCATGCCCAGCCTAGAGAAATGTCAGATGTGTACAACAATGAGAGGGAACTCCAGGTCAGAGAGACAGCGAGCTCTTGACTAATGGAAGCCATGTGTCCCTGGCAGGAGAGGCACTTCCAGGGGCTCCATTAGGTGGTCACTGCCTGCCCACAGCAGCCAGCCCCTCCGTGACTGTACGCCCTCAAGAGCTTTCCAAAAACAACACCACAAAGTGCATCCCTCTTCTTCTCTTTGTGATGGTCCGTGGAGTGGCCAAGGGTAGACTTGGGTAGCAAGAGTATAATCACTTTTTATTTTTGGAAGCAAAAAGCATGTCTACTCATTGGCAGCTAAAATGCTGGCATGGGCCAGAGGGAAAAGTTTAGATTACACAGCTTCCCAGTGCCCCTGTTTATGTAAACCAACCCTTGGGGCAATGGCTTTGGCAAATCTCTCAGTAGTTGCCTTTGAGGAAATCTACCAGAAGTCTTATGCTTTTGTTTTGAAATGTGGATATCAGTTGTAGAAAATGAAACAAAACACAATAAAACAAAGCAATCCTTTCAGTGACCCTGTGCTTCCCTCTGGCCCCCTCCACCCTGTCTCTGCACCCTCGATGCCGGGGCTCTGGGGTGGCCCCTCAATGCCCTGGACCTCTGTGCCAGCCTCTCCCAGCCAGGCCTGATCCAGCTGGACCCACAACCAGTTAGGAAGTCTTTCTGTCTGGAGTTGGGTTTCTGTAAGGAGTAGCCAGCTAGCACCACGGTGACGTGGAGAAATCAGCCTGGCTTCAGCTGTGCGATAAAGGAATTGACATAGTTAAGCCCTATTTTGCCAAAAAGAATCATAAAAATCTGAATTAGAGATTATGTAGCAGAAATGCAGTCAAATTCACATAATAAAAAGTGATAGCTCCTGGAATGAGCAGAAAGGTCGCTGAGAATCAAAGGACTTGGGTTCCAGTCCTGACTCTGCCACGACCCAACCCTGTGAGCAGGGCTAGTCCATCAGTCAGCTCTCTGGGCTTCAGTTTTCCTGCCTGGTAAATAAGGAGGGCAGATGGTGTGATCATCCTGAAAGGTAGTTTGTTTGGAGTATTGTACTCATGAACTCATCTAATTATTCAGCGTTTATTGGTGCCTCCCAAGTATAAGTTCATATACTTTACTGAGGATTCAATTACTTAATTCAACATTAATCAGCATTTATTACGCTCCAGGCACTAAAAGCTGGGGGTACAAAGATACTGCCTGAACCCTTAATGAGGAAACTGTTTAGTACAGCAAACAGACAAATTCGTCACTGATGGTATTATCCCTCGCTGTTACCTGTTAAATATTACCACTGTTTCTAGATGCATATTAGATGTCATGTTCTTCATATATTTCCATTTCCTTTTATGCCACCTCAGACCTTTTTATGTGTATGTCATGGTATTTTTCATATTCTGCCTTGAATTATTAATTATTTGTATTTCTAGCTAATCTGCTTTCTCCAAGCCCATTCATCTTGAAGACAGATGCTGCATTGGGTCTTATTGTTTTCTATCTCCACAGTGACTGACACAACAGGTCTTATATCCATGTCCAGTTGTCCTCTGTCAATGCTGCACTCTTTGTGTATTAATGGCAAAACTCCCAGACTCCTTCAAGGCTGGGGAAGCCAGAGAGCAATCTTCCAGAGGAATGGAGGATTGTTTTTTCCTTGAAGACAGGGAAACTCACATTACCAACCTCAGGCTTCTTTTGTTAACATGAGCATTCTGGATTATGGCACAGGTGTTGTGACACCCCTTCCAGATGGACACCAGAAGTATTCATTGCCAACATCTGGAGGTTTAGACTTCCTTTGAGCCAGCTGTAAGTCTAGGTGGAGGTGAGAATTTGCTAAGGGTCACAGGATACCTTCTGAATCCTATAGCCAAGAGGTCAAAGGGAAGAATTCTTAGTACCTTCTAGGGCAATTCAGGAAACAGATATGATCTGAGATGATGGTGTTGCACTTAGTTGCAATAACTTGATACAGACTATTTTTAATGGGTTCACTTTAAGAAGTGGCAACAACTGTATCCTGTTAGTGTCACTTGTTGTATGAAAACCTGCAAAATAGAAGTAGCTACCGTTTATGGAATGCCTCCAATATGCTAGATTCTCATCACATACTATTCTATGGAATCCTCACAACCATAGTGTTGGAATGGAACACTGTGGGGAGGAGGCAACCAGTGTCTTACTCATTAGTACGGGGTGACTGAAATATGACTAGTTGGTGTAATCAGATAGTGCTCTCAAACAAAAATGCATGTGTGCAATAGTTATTGTCCCCGAGATTGTCATCCAGATGATCCAGAATATCCATCCTTAAAGTAGTTTTCAGAAGATTTTGATAGAAGTAACCCCCTCTTCAAAAAAATTAAATCCTGATAGGTGTCTGGGAATATGCATATGAATTGTCATGGTTCAATAGATCCCAGCTTGAAAAACTGTCTTAGTGATGCTTGGATATCAACTAGAGCAAGATTATCTTTCACAGTAAACATTACCAGCCTCAGAAGCTCAGGCCTCCGGGTCTTTACTTCTCTCCTCCCAGCGTCTTGCTGTGGAAATCTACCTGGGCTTAGAGGCAGGTTTTCAGCAAAGCCACCGAGGAAGGAAAGAACAGAAGGGATGGCTTGGCACGAATCATCCCTCTCCAAAAGGATGGCTTTGGATTTGCTCTGAAATCAGACCTTTAACCCAAATGTGCCACTGCAGTTGGTTTACTCTTGACCAAGCAAGACATCCTATTTGTCAGAAAACAGATTTAAAGAGGCTTAGACAAGAGACTCAAGAGCTTTCTTGCACACCAATCAGTTCTTGCAAAATAGCATTTTAATTATTTAAGTGCAAGTGAATCAGAAACATCTGAATTAAATTTTCTTGGAAAAAAAGATACAAATGGCTTTTGAAAGCAAAGAGAGAAAGTGCTTGGTTGGCTAAACACAATTTAGATTTTGTGGTAACCCCAAAGTGTTTGAAAAACAATTTACATATTTGATGAGCTCAAAATGTCTCCAGATTAGGCCTTGTTCCCAGAATAAAAAAGACAATAAATATAGACACTTAAAACAGGGTCATATTGGGTTCCATTTCATGGGGTCTCAGATTTGGTAATGAAAAGTTGAAAAGACCTTCCCTTATTTTTTACACGGTACACTTTCAAAACCATTAACAAGTTTTTAAAAAATTATTCAAATAATGAAAATGTCTTATGAATTAGGCATTTCATGGTGTCAAAGTAGAATAACTGGTGAAACAATTTAATAACTTTTTTTGTAGTTGCTTTTAACTGAGCCTATCTTGTACAAAGAGCACATTATTTCAGAAGTCTAAGAGTGTTTATGTCCTCAGAGAGAGCTCTGGGACTACAACACATTTTCCCATAAAATGAGTCACTGAGATACTTTGTAGAACTTAGACTTGGTTATATTCATGGCAGATTCACACCAACTTGGGTTGATTAGTGCTTGTTAATCATTTTGTTCAGTCCTTGTGCTTTCTTAGAAAGCTCCTATTTAACCACAAGTGTTTTTTGGATGATGGGCGTGAATCCAGCCACCAGAGTGAGTGGTGAAATTTAGGTGGAGACTCACACCAGGTATTGTCCATTGAAAGACATTCACTAATCTATACGAACCTATTGATTGAAATTTGCCATGAGCTGGCAATGTGGTCAGTAAGTAACTTAATGGTGAGTAATTTAAGGGACTTAAAGCCAGGAGATTTGGTTTTCTCTCTAAATATGTTGGTAACAGGCAAATTATTTAGTCCCTTTCCCTGGTCTCTGGAAGCTCTGTTTGATCTAAGGAACCAGAGAGAAGAGGTAACTGACCCTGGATTCTCAGAGACAAAGGTGAGGATGCTGACAATGTAGAATTCTTCCTGGAATTTATATGGCAGTTGGATTCCTTAACATTACCTTGGCTTGATCAGATTTCTGCCACTTCTTTGAAATCTGTATGAGCTATAGACCATGTCTTTTGTTTGAAGCCTAATGTTATTTCCTTACAAGGTCTTAAAAATAGATGATACAGTTGACTCTTGAACAATATGGATTTGAACTGTGGGGGCCACTTATACACCAATTTTTTTCAATAAATATAATGGGAAATTTTTTGGAGCTTTTTGATAATTTGAAAAAAGTCCCAGACAAACTGTGTAGCCTAGAAATATCAAAAAGATTAAGAAAAAAGTATGTCATGAATGGATAAAATATATGTGGATACTAGTCTATTTTATTATTTACTACCATAAAGTATACACAAATATATTATAAAAAGTTAAAATTTATAAAAATTTATGCACACACAGACCATACAAGGCACCATTCACAATGGAGAGCAATGTAAACAAATATAAAGTTCAGTATTAAGTCGTAACTGCATAAAATTAACTGTAGCACATACTGTATTACTGTAATAATTTTGTAGCCAGCTCTGGTTGCTATTGCAGTGAGTTCAAGTGTTGTGGAGTATCTGTTGTGTGACTCTAATCATGTCTGCATGAATAGTTTGTCTTTCCAGTAAATTCTTGCATACTTTTCATTGTGTTTAGTGCAATACTGTAAACCTTGAATAACACCATGGGACCCATAGGAAGTGCTACTAGTGATGCTGGAAGTGATCTCAAGAAGGAGACAAAAGTCATGACATTAAAAAAAAAAGTTGAATTGCCTGATATGTACTGTAGTTTTATCTCTGCAGCTATTGCTTCTGCCATTTCAAGATAAATGAATCCAGCATAAGGACTGTTATAAAAAAAAAAAAAAGAAAAGAAAAGGAAATTCATGAAGTCATCACTGCACTTACACCACCAGGCATGAAAACCTTGGACTTTTTGCAAAATACCTTTTTATCTTGTATTGAAAATGCAGATTGTATATGGGTGCAGTATTGCTACAAGAAAGGCATACCTATAGACTCTAATATGATTTGAGAAAAAGTAAAATCATTATATGTCAACTTAAAGCAAAAGGGAGGTTAAAGATATAAAGCTGGAGAATATAATGCCAGCAAAGGATGGTTTGATAATTTCAGAAAGAGGTTTGGCTTAAAAAATGTCAAGATAAGAAGAGAAGCAGCTTTTGCCAACCAAGAGTCAGCAAACAAGTTTTCAGATGCCATTAAGAAAATAATTGACAGGAAAGAATTGCTGTCTGTACAGGTTTTTAATGCAGATGAAAGTGTCCTATTCTGGAAAAAAAAAAAGCCACAAAGGGCATTTATTAGTAAGGAAGAGAAGTGAGCACCAGGATTTAAGGCAGGAAGGGATAGGCTAACTATACTGTTTTGTGCAAGTGCAGTTGGGTTTATGATGAGGACTGCTCCTTGTCTATAAAGCTGCTAACCACCAAGCCTTGAAGGGAAAAGATAAACACCAGCTGTCAGTCTTGTGATTATACAAGAGAGCCTGGACAATGAGAACTTCTTTTTCTGGATTTGTTCCATTGATGCTTCGTCTCTGAAGTCAGGAAATTCCTTGTCAGTAAGGAACTGCTTTTTAAAGTTCTTTTGATACTGGACAATGTCCCTGGCCACTCAGAACCCCAAGAGTTCAACACCAAATGTTTTGGAGTGGTCTACTTTCTCCCAACTGCAATGTCTCTAATTCATCCTCTAGATCAGAGGGTCATAAGGACTTTTAAGGCACATTGCTGTACTCTAAGGAAAGGATTGTCAACGTTATGGAAGAGACTCCTGAAAGAAAGAAATTCATGAAAGTCTGGAAGGGTTGGGAACCTGTGGCCTTAGGGCCACATGTGGCTTTCTGGATCCTTGAGTGTGGCCTTTTGATTGAATCCAAATTTTACAGAACAAATCCTTTTGATAAAGGGATTTATTCTGTGAAGTTTGAGTTCAGTCGAGGGACCACATGTGGGGATCTAGAGGGCCATATGTGGCCTTGAGGCCGCAGGTTCCCATTGAAGATGCTGTTGTTGTAGAAAAAGCTGTGGAAGCCATCAAGCTCAAACCAATACCTTCCTGTTGGAGAAACTGTGTCTAGATGTCTTGCATGACATTACAGGATTTATGACAGAGCCAATCAAGGAAATCATGAATGAGATTGTGAATATGGCAAAAAAGGTGGGGAGGGAGTGAAGGGTTTCAAGATATGGAGCTTGAAAAAATCCAAGAGATAATAGACACCACAGCAGAGGACTTAACACAGATAGCTTGACAGAGATGAGTACTTCCAAACCAGTGCCAGATGACGGGGAAGGAGACGTAGAAGAAGCAGTGACAGAAAACAAAATTGACATTAGACAACTGGAGAAGGGCTCTGATTATTCAAAACTGCTTTTGATTTCTTTTACAACATGGACTCTTCTATTTTATGGGCCCTGAAACTAAAGCAAACAGTGAAAGAAGAGTTGGTGCCATACAGAAACATTTTTAGAGAAATGAAAAAAAGTCGGATAGAATTACAATGCATTTCTGTAAAGTTGCACCAAACGTGCCTGCCCGTCTTTCCTTCTCTTCCACCTTCTCCACCTTTTCCACCTCTGCCACCTCTGAGAAAGCAAGACCAACCCCTCCTCTTCCTCCTTCTCCCCAGCCTACTCAATGGGAAGATAATGAGGATGAAGACCTTTATGATGATCTACTTCCCCCTGATGCGTAGTGAATATGTTTTTTCTTTCTTATGATTTTCTTAATAACATTTTCTTTTCTCTAGCTTACTTTCTTATAAGAATACAGTATGTAATACATATAAGATACAAAATATGTGTTTATTGTGTTATTGGTAAGGCTTCCAGGCAATAGTAAGCTATTAGTAAGTAATTAAGCTTTTCGAGAGTCAAAAGTTATATACAGATTTTTGACTGTGTGTGTTGAGGTTGGCACTCTTTGTGTTTTATTTTAGATAAATTCTATTATTATGTCTTTAAGTTTACTGACCTTTTCTTATACAGTATCTAATCTGATGTTCATCTCACTTCAGTAAAATTATTTCAAATATTGTATGTTTTTTGTCTCTAGACATTCTATTTGTTTCATCTAAATATATTCCATTTAGCTCTTTATTATGCTTATGTTTTCTTATAAATATTTGTTACGTAGTTAATAGTTGCTTTAGCATCCTTGTTTACTATCTCCAACGTCTCCATTATTCTTGGGTTGGTTTAGATTCACAAAATTTTTTTTTTTCTCTCATGATTGTCACGTTTTCTGTTTTTTGGGATGTCTAGTAAATTTTTATTGAATGTTGGACGTTGTGATGTTATTTTACTGAGTGTCTGGATTTTGTTGTCTTCCTTTACAGAGTGTTAGGCTTTTTAAACTTCACTTAGGCAGGTGTAGTTCACCTCTGTCACTAAAGCATAGTTTCTCTGGTATTTCTTCTAAATGTCCTTGGACCTTTTTTATATCAAAATATGAGCTGTTTACTGTTCTGTGAGCCCTATCAGTTTAAAGATGTGTTTTGTTTTAGCTCTGTGAAATTGTCTTTTATTATTTTTAAATTAATTTTGATCTTCCAACCTTCCCCCTATTTTGTCTGTTCTCTCTTTCTTAAATTATTGTTAGATAAATGTTGAAACTTTGGAACTTTACTCTATGCTCTAAACTTTTATTTCATATTTTCTATCATGTTTCTGTTTACATTGTGTTCTGGGAAAATTCCTTAGTTTCATCTTTGATGTTGCTAATTTGTTCTTCTTCAGTATTTATTCTACTGTATAGCTGGTCTGTTGAATTTGTTTCAAAAGATTACATTTTTTCATTTTTAAGATTTCTAACTGGCTATTTTACATAATAGCTTTCTCTTATTTCACAGACATAATATGCTCACTTATCCCTTTGAGAATATTAATTATCCTTTTACAAAAGTTTTTAGTTTGTTTTTTCTATTAATTGTATTCACAAGTGTTAGCTCTCTTATTTTCTGAGTTTGATACTTTTATCAGGGTTTTCATTGATTGTGGTATTACTCTTCTTTTACATTTGCTTCTTATTTTTATATGGATGTTGTTGTTTACTCTGATTATTTCCAGATATTGTAGGGGAGAGTTATATTTTTCAGCTGAGCAGCAAATACCAGTAGCCTATCTTCTGGATGAGAGGAATTAGCTTTTATCCCAGGATATAACTAGATTTCCAAGGGACTTCCTTGTCTTTTGGACTTCAACACTCATATTTCTTACTCCCACATAAGAAGCAGAAGTCTGCTGCTTATATCTTCAAGTTAAGGATGAGTGGGTGGGTAGATAGGAAAATCCACCCTTATGGATGCACTGAGCGCAGTGATCAAGTAACTTACCTCGCGACCCTGTTTTTCATGTACCTTGTTTCTGCCTTTGGAGTCTCCCAGACCTACTTCCAACTTATGCAAAAGTCTTCTCATGTATAGTTAGAGTTCTGCTTACTTCCATTAATTGATCTTTTCTGCTTTCTATCTTTAAAAGATTTCTGAACAAATTCTACTGATTTATTTTGTTTTATGGAGTGATTATTAAAATTTTCTTATTTTTTCTGTAATTTCATGATCAATATTTGAATCTATTCTGTATTTTTTTTTTTTTTTTTTTTTTTTTTTTTGAGACAGAGTCTCACTCTGTTGCCCAGGCTAGAGTGAGTGCCGTGGCGTCAGCCTAGCTCACAGCAACCTCAAACTCCTGGGCTCAAGCGATCCTCCTGTCTCAGCCTCCCGAGTAGCTGGGACTACAGACATGCACCACCATGCCCGGCTAATTTTTTTTTTCTATATATATTTTTAGCTGTCCATATAATTTCTTTCTATTTTTAGTAGAGATGGGGTCTCGCTCTTGCTCAGGCTGGTCTCGAACTCCTGAGCTCAAACGATCCGCCCACCTCGGCCTCCCAGAGAGCTAGGATTACAGGCGTGAGCCACCGCGCCCGGCCCTATTCTGTATTTTTATCTTTCCTTCAGATTTATTTGGTTACTTCTCTGTTTACTTCGAAAAATTTACCAGAATTTTATGTTCCACATTGTTAATTTTAAATAACCAACTTCTATAGTTGTTAAAAATTATTGATTTCCTGATTATCTTGATTTTCTTAAATTTGTTTTCTTATTGTTTACTTCATTTTTTCATTCTATTTTATTGAATAATAACAATATTGTCTCAGTTTGTTTGTCCTGCTATAGCAAAATACCACAGACTGGGTAGTTCATAAAGAACAGAAATATATTTTCTCACAGTTCTGGAGACTGGGAAGTCCAAGGTCAAGGAACTGGCAGGTTCAGCTATCTGGTGAGGGCTGCTCTCTGCTTCGAAGATGTCACCTTGATGCTGCATCATCTGGAGGGTAGGACCACTGTGTCCTTACATGGTACAATGTGGATGGGCAAGTGGGATGAACACTCTCTGTTAAGCCGCTTACAAGGGCATCTAATCCCATTCATGAGGGAAGAGCCTCTGTGGCCTAATCACCTCTTAAAAGCCTCTCCTTTTAATACGATCACATTGGCAACACCTGAATTTTGGAGAGACTACATTCAAACCATAGCAAATACTACAATTATTAATTTGCCTTATATTTTGGTTTTAGCTATATCTCATGTGTTTTTATTTCTAAGATTATTTCTTTAGTTATTTTCTAAATTATTTGTAATGTTAAGTTAGCTATTAAAGAGGAAATGAGAGGGCTTTGTAATTCCTAATTAGTAAGATTTTTAAAAAGCTTTTACTCTTCTTCCTGGAAGTCTCAGCAAATATCTCATCATATCTTACTGATTCTGATTAAGTTTGTGCTCATCTATAATATGAACTCATCTCTGTGCCAATTATTCTTGTCAGGGTGATGAGAAATAAGACAGTCTGTCTGGCTCAACATAAAACATATAACTGATAATGGTGGTTGTGTAGTTTCCCAAAGACTGTTTACAGTGCTATTTGAATGGGGAAAGAGAAGAATGGATTCTGAATGTCAACCAGAAATATCCACTGGAGTAAACACTCATTTTTCTTCCTTATTTTATTAAGAATGTCATAATGAAAAGTTAATGGTTGCTACATTATCTTAGCAAACACTATTAACGACACAGAAGTTAATAACAAAAATAATACTCCTATATTTTCCTTTTCTATTTTAAAGCTCTTTTCTCATTTGATTCTCATACCATCCCTATGAAATAATTAGGATTTATAGTATTGTTCTTATCTTACAGATATGGAAATTGAGGCTCTTAGAAATGAAATAACTTCTCCAACGTTCTACATTTAGTATGTTTGGGAACTATGTCTAGTGCTAGCCAAGACAGTACACTTTCCAACTACAAATTCAACTATATATCATTTATCTTCTTTACCTATACTCCAACAAGTTTTTCTCATTTTAAAACTGCCATATAATTTTTGGTGCCAATTACCCTATTTTGAATCACCACCAAGAAAACCTATTATTTCCACCATATGCTTACTTTTTCTTAGGGGTAAATTATATATAACTCTAACCTCATAATTCTGGTTAGGCTGATGTGGGTAGATAATATGATGCTCTTTTCAATATCATGTTTGAAAATGCTGTCACATTGTTTATAATTTTTCTTTTGTGTTATTCTTTATTTTCTAGGTTTAATAGTTTAAAATTTTGTTATCGTATTCACCAATTCATATAGATTCCACTCAGATTAGCTAATAGTGTTTTCTATAATCTCACAATTTGAGAACAATTATTGATTGTTCGAAATTATATCTCCTTAGATTTCTACCTTTGATAGGAACAAGAATATTTTGGCTGAAAATTTCAAGCAAGAGACACATTTGTTTTTTAATATATATATATTTTTAGACAGAGTCTCACTCTGTCACCCAGGCTAGAGTGCAGTGGCAGCGTAATAGCTCACTGCGCCTCAAACTCCTGGGCTCAAGCAATCCTCCTGCCTCAGCCTCCTGAGTAGCTGGGACTACAGGCACATGTCATCATGCCCAGCTAATTTTTCTGTTTTTAGTAGAAACGGGGTCTCACTCTTGCTCAGGCTGCTCTTGAACTCTGACCTCAAGCGATCCTCCTGCCTCAGCCTCCCAGAGTGCTAGGATTACAGGTGTGAGCCACCGCACCCAGCCTGTTTTTCAATACTTTGATGTAACAGTGATAGGGAAATTTTCACTTAGGAATAAATGTGTTCTTTAGGCCTTAATTTCATTTCTTGCACTTAAGTACATTATGATATATAGTACTTGGATTTCCAGTAGCTTGAGAAACTATGTTTTGGAGTTGGCATAAAGCTACAAATCATTCATAACAAAGATTCATGATTTGTTACTCATGTTTTAGCTTAACACTATAACCAGAATTATTTTGTTTTCTAGGGAATGGATTTTAGCCAAACTCAAAATAGCAATGACTAAATTAATGGCTCAGAAATAGTTCTCCCCTACTTTATCATACAAACCCTGATCATCTTTTCCTTCTCTGGGAAATATTAGAATGTATTTCATTTTATGTGACTCAGAAAATTGATATTTGGAGTGTCACAAATTTTAAAATTTAAAAATCCCTAATAATATGGGAGGAGTCAGGAATATGGGGCTAAGCTTTAAGCCTAAAAAACAGCTCATATTTAGTTGGGTTTTTTTTATTAGAAGAGATGTCTATTTCTTAAGCTTTATGTTTGTAAAGAGGGCAACATGACACACTAGGAAGATCACTGGCTTTGGGTTTGGATGGTCTGGCTCTGGCATAGGCTAGATGCGAGATATTGAGCTGGTTCCGTGGCTTCTCTGAGCTTATTTTCTCAACTTGTTTATGACTCAAAAAGTACTTGGAGAATCAAATGAGATAATATATAAAGAAGATACTTTGGGAACTGCCAAACGCAAAGTGATGTGGTAGCTTGTAGTAGCTTTGTGTTTACCACCTCTCCCCTCTCACCCTCCCCCCTGCTTGATTTCCATTGAGTTTTACTTCCCTTTATGCACATATGTGCTCATTGGTTAGTTCCAATTTAATAGTGAATACATGTGGTGGTTGCTTTTCCATTCTTTATATACTTTACTTAGGATCGTAGTCTTCAGTTCCATTCAAATTGTTGCAGAAGGCATTAAGTCATCTTTCTTTGTGGCTGAGTAGTATTCCATGGCATATGTATGCGACATTTTGTTAATCTACTCATGAATTGATGGGCACTTGGGTTGATTCCACCTCTTTGTGAGTTGTGCTGCAATAAACATTCAAGTACAGGTGTCTTTTTGATAAAATGACTTTTTTTCCTTTGGGTAAATACCCAGTATTGGGATTGCTGGATCAAATGGTAGGTCTACTTTTGGTCTTTGAGGTGTCTCCACACTATTTCCCATAGAGGTTGTACTAATTTGCAGTCCCACCAACAGTGTGTAAGTGTTCCTTTCTCTCTGTATCCATGCCAACATCTGTTTTTTTTTTTTTTTTACTTTTGAATAAAAGCCATTTAACGGGGGTAATGTGATATCTCATTGTGGTTTTAATTTGCATTTCCCTGATGATTAGTGACATTGAGCATTTTGTCATATGTTTGTTGGCCATTAGTCTATCTTCTTTTGAAAAGGTTTTGTTCATATGTTTTGCCCACTTTTTTATGGGGTGGTTTGATTTTTTCCTTGCTGATTTGCTTGAGCTCTTTGTAGATTCTGGTTATTTGCCCTTTATCGGATGTATAGCTTGCAAATATTTTCTCCCATCCTGTAGGTTGTCTATTTGCCCTGTTGATTATTTCCTCAGGTGTGCAGAAGCTTTTTAATTTAATCAAGTCCCATTTATTTGTTTTTGTCATTGCTGTGATTGCCCCTAGGGTCTTCCTCATAAATTCTTTTCCTAGGCCGATATCTATAAGAGTTTTGCCAACATTTTCTTCTAGTGTTATTATGGTTTCATGCCTTACATTTAAGTCTTTTATTCTTCTTGAATTAATTTTTATGAGTGGTGAGAGATATGGATCCTGTTTCATTCTTCTGCATGTGGCTATCCAATTTTCCCAGCACCATTTATTGAATAGGGATTCTTTTCCCCAGTGTATGTTGTTGTCTGCTTTGTCAAAGATCAGTTAGTTGTAGGTAGATGGTTTTACATCTGAGTTCTCTGTTCTGTTCCATTGGTCCATGTCTCTATTTTTGTACCAATACCATGCTGCTTTTTTTACTATAGCCTTGTAGTGTAGTTTGAAGTCGGATAATGTGATGCCTCTAGGTTTGTTTCTTTTACTTAAGATTGCTTTGGCTATTTGGGCTCTTTTCTGGTTCCAAAGAAAGCATAGAATTATTTTCTCTGGAGGTATGAAGTATGACTTTGGTAATTTGATGGGGATTGCATTGAATTTGTAAATCACTTTGGGAAATATGGACATTTTAATAGTGTTGATTCTTCCTATCCATGAACATACTATGCTTTTCCATTTGTTTGTATCCTACGGTTTCTTTTCTCAGAGTTTCGTGGTTCTCTGAGTAAATCTTTCACCTCCTTGGTTAAGTATATTCGTATGTATTTTATTTTCTTTGTAGCTATTATAAATGGTATTTGATTTCACTCTTGGCTTGACTGTTATTAGTATATGGGAATGCAACGGATTTATGTACATTGATCTTGTATTCTGAGACTTTGCTGAATATATTTATGAATTCCAGGAGACTGTTGGTGGAATCTTTGGAGTTTTCTAGTTACAAGCTCATATTGTCAACAAAGAGCAATAGTTTGACCTCCTCTTTCCTGATTTGGATTACTTGATAGTCTTCTCTTGCCTGATTGCTCTGGCTAGGACTTTCATCAGTATGTTGAATAGAAGTGGTGACAGTGGGCATCCTTGTGTTGTTCCAGTTCACAGGGGGAATGCTTTTAACTTTTCCTCATTCAGTATTATGTTGACTGTGTGTTTGACATATATGGATTTTATAATTCTGAGATATGTTCCTTGTATGCTTAGTTTGTTGAGGGTTTTTGTTACAGAAGGGTGCTGGATTTTGTCAAATGCTTTTTCCGCATCTATTTAGATGATCATATGGTCTTTGTTTTTGCTTTTGTTTATGTGGTAAATCACATTTATTGATTTACTTGTGTTGAACCATCCTTGCATCCCTGGTATGAAGCCCACTTGGTCCTGGTGGATTATTTTTTTATGTGCTGTTGAATTGTGTTTGCTAGTATTTTATTGAGAATTTTTGCATCTACATTCAGGAGGGATATTGGTCTATAGTGTTCTTTTTTTGTTGTGTCCTTCCCTGGCTTTGGTATCAAGGTGATACTAGCTTCGTAAAATGAATTGGAGAGGATACCCTCCTTCTCAATATTCTGAATAATTTCTGTATTATGGGTACCAAGTCTTCTTTGTAGGTCTGATAAAATTTGGCTGTGAATTCATCTGGTCCAGAGTTTTTTTTGTTGGGAGGTGTTTTTTTTATTATAGTTTCGATCTCATTGCTTATTATTGGTCTGTTTAGGAATTTTACTTCTTCCTGGTTGAGTCTTGGGAGGTTGTGTGTTTCCAGGAACTTGTCCATTTCCTTTACATTTTCTAGTTTATGCGTGTAGAGATTTATGTGATATTCATGGATGGTGTTTTGTATTTCTGTGGTATCAGTTGTAATGTCAATTTTTTTCTATTTATTTAGAGAAGAGTTCATAAACTGGTGGCTGTGGGATAGATTTGGCATGCATATGTGTTTGTTTTGGCTCACAGAATATTAAAAAAAAAAATGAGCCAAGGTGAAAACATTAGGAGATTTTTATACAGAAGTCCAAATTTCCCAGTTTCTCTTGAAAATTTTTAAAGATTTAGCAAACATTCATCCTGCTTCTGTAAAGGACAACAGTCACCTGTAGATAAGTAGAAACTGCCTGAAACAGGCCAACTTCTCTCAAGTTAATCACCAGCTGCACTGCTTCACACACTGGTCTGCTTGCTATGCCTGAAATACCCAGGCAGGCTCCACCTCAGGGCCTTTGCACTGGCAGATCTCTAGCCTGGACCCTTCCTTTCCCAAGTATCTGTATGGCTTAATCCCTCACTTCATTCAGGTCTCCGGTTAGAGGTCACTTCCTTATGAAGGCTTTCCTTGACCTCTCTCTAAAAGGATATACTCACCTCATCACTATCCCTTTACCCTATTCTACTGTTCTTCCAGGCACTTACCATGTGGCATATTATATATTTTTTATGCATTTACTTGCTTATTAAATATGCCCCTCTGATGGAATACATGGTTCATGAGAGTAGGCTCTTTGTTTTGTTTACTGTGGTATCCCTACTACCTATTATTATAACAGTGCTTAGCACAGAACGAGCACTCAATAAATGTGTCAAATGAACATTGCTCCTGCAGTTTTGCTCAATTCCTGAGCATGCTGGGGATGGAGATCAGAGTAAATGGGCCTGTTTTCCCTGGCTCCTATATCTAAGACTAAATGGCAATACAGTTTGAATCATTAAAAATCTACCTATAACTTTGTATATGTATGTATCATGTATCACCCCTAAAAAACATATTAAACATTTAAAACTTTGCATAACATATGATAATGGTCATGAAAAGTTGTTCTCAGAGTCTATATTACCTGAATAGTGAATAAAGAACTCTATTTGACCATGAGTGCTATGAATTCACAAGGTTGTGACTTGCATGTGACTTGGAATATTCAAATCCCTTGAACCAAGCCAACCTTCTGAGCATTTTGTGGGGTTTTTTTACATAACGTTTGACAATGACAATGTTCTTACCAGTGTATTGTGCAGTTTTTGTTCATGTCATATTTAAACCACAATGTTATGAGAGAGGGAGGTGGGGAAGAGGAGGTAGAAAATAACACATCTCATTGCTTTTTGTTTCTGAATTCTCGTATTTCCTCTAGAACTCTGAATTGGAAGTAAAAAATTGTCAGGAATATCCGGCAAAAGAATTTAAGAAACTTTTGACAGGAAAGATGAGAAGGAAATGGGGGAGGGAACATTTTGAGCCCAGATCAGTTTTACCACAATGTAAAAATAAGCTCCTATAATCCGCTTGTCCTCACTGTGCCCTCAGCAAGTGACACAAACATGGAAAGATTTATGTAATTCAGTGGGTCTCATACTCTTTGGAAGAAATACTAGAGGGGTGAGTGTCCCTGGGAAACCCTAACTGTGAACTTGCCTGTCACCAGCCTGACCTGTGTGGTACATGTGTACACATGGGTACGTGTGTATATGTACGTATGCATTTATGTGTGAGTATGCATGTACATGTGTGCACTTACATGTGTGTACATGCATGTGTGTGTATTCCCCCACCAATTAAGAGATATTTCATTTTGTTGCTTGGCAGATCTGCCTGATTCCTATTTATTCCCACTTACTTCTCTTTACTCACTGAGTAGAGGGTTATGATCAACCCAAATCTATGCTTTCTTCCCCATCTATGGCTTAAGGGCTCCACAATTGTGCTTTTCTCTCTGTTTTACAAGAAATAATTTTAAGGCATTCTCATTTATCCAGAAAATGTTTATTGAGTACCTACTAGTTTTAGACACAAGGGATACACAATGGAACAACAGATAAAGCTTTTGGAACATGTTCTATGAGTTGAGTAAGCTCCAAGGAGATTTTTTACAGGCACTAGTTGAAAAGCCATCAAAGAAATATGTTGAGAAAAAGTAAACAAATGATGTTCTTTTCCTACAGAAGATAGACACTTAATCCTGGCGTTTCTGTGGAAATTTTACTGTAAAATACATATGGAAGTATGTATGCCAATGGTTGTCTATCAAAATAACTACCAATTCTAACATAAGAGAAGAATGTCTCAGAAGAAGCCAGGACCAGATGTTTCATGACAGGAACATGCTAATGGATTTTATTAGCCTTTCTTCCTCAGGCTGGGAAGCCTAACCCTGAGATATAGGAAAGGTTATGCCAACATTGTATAGAAAATTCTCAGCCTCTTTTGATGCCTAAAGATGGAAATATAAACACTATTTCAGAGACGAGCTGAGTAGGTGGCCCCCTGAGTATGAAGGGTGTCTTTTTTTAGAGAAGTTTTAATCAGCGAATTATTGGGATGACCTCATGTATTGTTTTTAGCTAAATTCTGTGGCAGAAAGTGAGTAGGAAGAAGCCACAGCACCATGGAAATTTACTATTATTTCAATATTTCCCAGATTCTTTGAACTCAAGAGTAGGAGAGCAGTTCTTGTTACAGGAAGACTTGTTTTTTGCAAGATATTTCTTTGTTCTTCCATTGGCACCATAAGTAGACCTTGTTGCTATGTTCTGTTAGGGCTTTGAATGTGGAAAGGGAGGTTCTAAGCCATTTGATACTCTGATCAGCTCTGTTATTAAGAAAACTTTTACTTGTTTCCATGCAAGGAGTTGAAAATATTTCCAAATAGTCTCCTTACCTTTACTGGTAAATGCTGTTTAGAAACTTTAATGGAGTCTCTGCTGAAAGTTGAGGATCATGCACCATTGGATGTTGTATCGTCCCTATAATGCAGCGGTGCCCAACCTTTTGGGCATCAGGGACTGTTGTCATGGAACCCAATTTTTCCATGGACCAGAGAGTTAGGGGTGATGGTTTTGGGGTCATTCAAGCACATTACCTTGATTGTGTACTTTATTTCTATTATGATTACATTGTAATATATAGTGAAATAATTATATAACTCAACATAGGTCAGGGACCCCTGCTATAATGTATACAATGGAGATCATAAAAATGTGGTCTAAATGGATATCACAGGACATTAGTGATATGGATTTCGGACTAAGTTCCTTATAAAGACTTGTTTGCTGCCCTTAGGGAAGCTAATACTTAATATTTTGACTAACTGTGTACCTATTCTACAAAGAACTCCTTCGGAAGAAAGAAACTCTCAGACAAGTTACTTGCAAAGTTACCTAATTAGTAAGTTACCTGGGAATGGTTCAAGCTCAGTGCTGTAAAGATTAACAACTTAAAATAATCCCACCTTATAAATGAATAAAGTGAGACCTGGAGAAGTGAGGTGACTTGTCCAAGGCAATGGAATAGTCTAGAAACAGAGATAAGCCTGGTCTCTGTCTCCCGGCCCAGTGTCTTTTTACTCCACCATATGTCTGTCTGTCTGTGCTGCCTTTTAGGGTCTCAAGAGCAGATTTGGGACAAAAGTAAGCCCCACCATGTCAGCTGCAGCAGGAGCAGGACCTGGTCACTCCTTTGGGGAAGGCTATGTGGTCTTAGCTATCATTTATGTGACCCCTACTGTGGCCAGACTCTGTATAAGGTTCTTTGCTTCTGGGATCTCTAACCCTCACAACAGCCCTATGAGGTAGTATTATCACTACGTTCACTTCACAAATGGGTAAACTGAGTACCAGTGCCATTCAGGAACTTGCTCGAGGTCACACAGCTAGAAAGAGACTGAGCTGGGATCCAAACCTTGGTCAGCGGGGCTCGAACCGATCTCTTTCCACAACACACAGCGGCCTTCACAGTTGCTCCTGGCAGGGGTGCTGGTACCCTGTGCAAACCTCTCCTGTAGCCCCACCCTAGAGATCACTGCCATGTTTGGCCAGGTGCCTGGCACCTGTGAGCATGGAGCCAGCTGCTGCTAGACTCTGCAGGCATCAGAGGGCCAGGCTGGGTGGGCACATCACTCCCAACTGTGTGAATGAATGTTTGATTTGCCTTAGCTCACCACTGGGTGGAGTTCACTTTGGGCAGAACACTTAGTGGCTGAATAAACACTCGGAGCATCTTGGAAAGGCTGCACAGGCTGGTGGTTTGACACTGAGTTTGGCTGTTTGGAGAGGCGCCATTGAAAGCCAGCCTTGACCACTGGTGTGCTATTGAGAGACCTTGCCTTCTTAGCCTCATTCTGTCCTAGTTTCCTTGGAGGTCAACTGAGGACAAACAAACCGTGTTATTTCTACTGAGTTTCTCTTCTCCAGGCTGAAGACAGAGGCAGGAGACGCCCCTGAAATGCTGGACAAAATAAACTGAATGCAGCCAAAATGAAAGAGGCTGCTTCAGAACCTCACACCTGGGAGGGTGATAGAGACGCACAGCCCTGGGCAGAGATGGAGGAAACTCTTTCTCCTTTCTATTCTTGGAGGCCCTGGGAGCTGGCTCGTTACCAGAGCTGTTTCCTTTTATCAACTTGAGGACTGGGATAGAGGCTTTGGGGAGCCAAGACTGAGAGATCATGCTGAGGGGTCCCTTCCCTGCCTAGGACCTGACTTGGGATCTCAGAACGGCTTGACAGCTGTGACCCTTAGCCCATGAAATGTGGAGGAGTGGGAGTCAGCATGCGACTGTGAATGGTGCCATGCCTACGCTGTAGACGCATGGACAGGAAGAGCACGCCCAGTGGGCAAAACAGCCCATGCCTTGGAGGAAGTTGAGGATGCTCTCCTGTAAATTACTCAAATTTAAAGCTAGAGTGTGACCATCTAGGACTAATTCATAGTATTTCTTCATTTGTCCTTGTAAAGATCTAATCTATGCACACATGAAAACTTGCAGGAGATCCCCAAACTGACCTAGAAAAATGTCTTTGGTATGTGAGTAGTAAATGTTCTTTGAGTGTATAAGATTCGTTTTCTCTGATCGAATGAGGCATTTGGAGATTCAAAATGGGTGGTGGGATATTCTGGTGCCATGGGGTCTTCATAGAAATAATGAGCAAGGGACAGCAAGGGTAAGACCATCTGTGATGGGCATGCAGGAATCCATTTCTCCTGATAATATCCCACAGGAGAAGCATCTCTGGAGCTCAAAACCTGCATTGATTTTTAAAATAGTCTCTTCTATTCCCTGTTAATCTCTACCCAAAGAAAATAATCACACTGGAGTAAATTATTTCTCACACTGTGTCTCACGAAGAACACTGCGTTTACTGTGGAGCTGAAAAATTACTGACAGATGGAAGGGACGTGTTGCTCTAAGCAGCCTGGAAAGGTGTCTAAACAGTTCGGCAACTGAGTGTGATTAATGAGCAACGTGGGAGCTGACAGGGGAGAGGAAGCTCTGAGTTCAATTTCTTTTCCTTAGTGCTGGCAAGCAAGGAATGGGGACTAGCTTAGATTTAGGAAGTAGCATTAGGGCCTGGATAATTTATCATTCGTCGTAATTAATCATGATAATGCAGCCCTACATAAGAGTTGTACCCCCTTCTTCAACTATGTGCCAACTTAGGTGTTTTTTATTTAGTGACTATTTGGTGGAGATAAGGGAAAATAGCACTAAAATAAATGTTGAAGGCTTCTGGGAAAATAAAAATCAGTTATTTAAGGGGACTACAACTATTTCTGTCTCATTCTTTAAGAGTTCAGCTTAAATAACTATAAATAACCAATCCCCCTGCCAGGAGGCCTTTCTTGACCTCTCAAAAATGTTAGTCTATCCTCTTATAATTTCATAGCCTCTAGGAATATTCTTTTCAATATTAATCACAGTTGAAATTCCACAGTCACTTGTGTAATTATCTGTTTGATATCTCTCTCTCATGAACACAAGGACCACATCTGTTGTCTTCACCTCTATATTTGCAGCTCTTAGTACCATGTCTGACACATAATAGGTATTAAATTTTGTTGTGATAACCCCATTACTTACATATTATGAGTGTTTAGAGAGAGAGAGAGATTGTTCTGATCAGTTTAATATCTTTCAAAAGCTATACATTTCTCTAGATGAATTGTTGAAACTAAGGATACCCTTTTTTATCTGGAAAGAGTTCTGGATTTTTAGATGATAATGCCTAATTACAGATGTTTTATAGCATCAAGCGACTCAGTTGAATTCATATTTTGGGAGGGGAATTATATCAAAATTAGATTCCTCTTCTCTCATTTGTCAACAAGCCTCTGTATTTCCTCATAATGAAGACTTGTAAAAGTAACCAGATCTATACAGTGAAATGATTTACTGGAATCTTTAAATCCTTTTTGTCTGCTAATTTAAGGAAAAATTTCCAGAATAAATGTCAAAGAAACATACGTCAATGAAGAAGAATATCGTAAAATTGACAAACTGAAGAAAAATGTGATTTCCCTTCCTGCTCTCTCCCAGGATATTGAAAACAAGGTTTCAAAGGCAAGTTGTTGAAATTAGGTGAGAGCACAAATTTTGACCTTCCACATGTGATTTGAATTTCACTTGGTGTTTTTGCAAAAAGCATTTCTAACTCCACAGAGCCAATCTTCAGCCATTAATATCTCTCACTTTGTAAATATCCATTTTGCTGTTTGCGATTGCATTTGTTTAAAAATCCCCAAGACTGTGTTTCTGAAGATTCAGAACTTGGTAGATTTGCTTGGCAGATGTGCAATTTAAAGAAAGGGCAAGAGAGCTTAACTCTACCAAAGTGGATGTGTGCTGATCCCTTCTTTCATACAGCAAGTACGGAAGGATGCTTTATAGGGAGGTAAGAGGGCCATCCTTGTCCCCAATTCAGTACCACCCTCAGACTTGAGCAAGGCCTGTGCCTGTCTAGTCCAAGGGATTTTAAGACTATCACTCCTCACTGACAAGTGGCCTTATGAATCAATGCCTTCTCTTGTGGTGTCCACTCGATATAGTGACGTCGTGCTCTCTTAGGTCAGTTTTAAGCTGTCCAAGGTGAGGGAAGGACATTCCTTGCATGAATGGGACCACTGTAATCACTCTGCCCATAGGCCCCTCTTAGCTTTCCTGTTGTTGGTAGTGCGTGGAGGGCAGTGATGATAGCCAATAATGAAAGAGATCAACATTGCAGGAATGCAGACATTGCAGCCTAAAGAATGCAGGAGAAGATGTGGTTGGAAGACATGTTCTACATTTATTCTATAAAATTTTGAACGGTAAATTTAAAAAGATCAGAAAACAAATTATTGTCCACATTTGTGTACATACACTGGGTAAGACTTGGCTTTATGGTCATCATCCATGAACCAAGCACAGCAATGACTTGGAAAGAGACATCAGCAGCTAATATTCACATGGATGATGCAGCCTCATGGCTATGATGTAATCAGCATCAAATAAATGCAGGGGCAAGAAGGTCTGTGTTTCAATACCCGTAGGCTCTGAAGAGCTATGGCCTTGTGAGTAATAACAATGTGGCTACTTTTTTCTCATGTTAGAAGACATGAAATTAGCCAGTATGGGCATAATCGAAATAAAGAACCTGAAGAGAGAGTTCCTGGTCTTGAACGGGAAGGGATGGTGCCTGGATACCGGGTCCACTAGACAATAAATGAATACATGGGTAACTCTGTTATACCCATTACTCTAAATCTTTACTGATAAATTACTATACTTATGTGGACCCATGATTTTGTAATAAATTTTTAAATTGAGATTAAATTCACATACCATAAAATTAATCATTTTAAAGTGTACAATTCAGTGGCATTTAGCATATTTACAATGTTGTGCAACCATCACCTCTATCTAGTTCCAAAACGTTTTTGTCATTCCAAGAGAAAATCCTATACCCACTAAGCAGTCACTCCCCATTCCCTCCCCTCAGCCCCTGGCAAACACTATTCTGCTTTCTGTCTCTATGGATTTACCTATTTTGGTTATTTCATCTAAATGGAATCATACAATATTGTGGTCTTTTGCATCTGGTTTCCTTCACTTTAGCATAATGTTTTCAAGGGTCATCTATGTTGTAGCAGGTATGAGTGCTCCATTCCTTTTTATAGTTGAGTAATATTTCATTGTACGAATATACTACATTTTATTTATTTATTCAGCAGTTGATGGGCATTTGGTTGTTTCCACTTTTTGGCTATGGGAACAGTGCTACTATAAACATTCCTGTACAAGTTTTTGTTTGAATATTTGTTTTCAGTTCTTTTGGGTATATACTTAGGAGTGGAATTATGAGATCATATGTTAACTCTATGTTGAATTGTTTAAGCCAGGAACGGCCAGACTGTTGTCCAAAGCAGCTGCACAATTTTGCATTCCTACTAGCAATGTATGAAGGTTTCAATTGCTTTACATCCTCACCAACACTTGTTATTTTCCATTATTTTTTATTATGGTCATCCTAGCAGGTTTGAAGTGGTAGCTCATTGTGGTTTTGATTTGCTGTAATACATTTTTAATCAAATCATTTATTTACACATGGCCCTATAAAAATATATTTGCCCAAAGTTCCACATACCCTAGAAATAGTTAAAAAAAAATTCTTTGGAGAACCAGTTAGAAGATAGGCTCCCCCTTCTTTATGTCTTGAAATTTTTAGCTTGAGAGTAATTTGTATGTTAGATAATATAGAAAGGAGTATTAGACATATATGGTCATATTTTGAAAGCATATTTTGGGAGCTTCAGACCTCAGAAGCAGAAATTGAATTTGAATAAGATCCCCAGGTGATTCCTAAGGACATTTAAGGTTTCCCCTGGTATTGTGAAGGAAAAGAGAGTAAATTCATGCCAGAAAACCCTTTACAGGTGCAACGGGTAGTGTTCAACCTTAATAAGATACAGGTGAGGGTGCAGTGCTGGCACCACGGTTCTCCAATGTGGCTGACCCTGAGAATCTTGGAGAGCTAAGGGGTTCCACTCCCTAGAGATTGTGGTTTAATTGGTCCTGGGTGGAGCCTAGTTGCAGGACTTTTAAAAACTCCCCAGGTGATTCTAATATACAGTTAAGTTTGAGAATTGTGTGAATTGCATTAGCTGAGCTCATCAAAAAAGAATTCATAGAGACGGTGATATTTAAAATAGGAAAGAGCAAATGGAAAATGAAAAGGAGTGAGATTTTGCCATGAGGGCAGAGAGAAGAGAAGAGTTACCAGTGTTGCTATTAATAGAATAGTGCAGAGAGTAGAATCTAGGGTTTATAATGAGAAGAATTCATTGGTGGAGAACCTCGAAGGCTTTACCTAGAGTCTTAATATTGTGCAAAAGGCAACTGGGAGCTTTTGTAGGATTATTAGAAAGAGGACAGGTGATTTTCATTGCTGTATGGAGGAGGGGATGTGAAGACAGGGGAGCTGTTACAACACAGGGTATAACCTAGGTCTTTGCCAATAAGAGTGAAAAGGAGGCAGAATACATGTATAAATAAGACTCCCTCAAGATTTAGGTATGTGGTTATAACTCATTAGTAGTTCTCTACCTAACTTAAAGTTTTTTCTAATTCAAGAACAGATTGAATATTCTAAGAATCCATAAAAAAGCATTCTGAGTTGCCTCAGGAATTTTTCTATACCTATAAGTTACCATTTACTGATAGTTAATTACTATTTAGAGTCTTTACTATTGAAGAATTCATGTGTGCACTTTCCTTCAGTCAACAAATATTAAGCATGTGCTTAGGATGTTACAGAGGAGATTCAAGAACCAGAGGTGCCTTAGACTAGCTTGGTGGTTCTCAACAGGGAAAGTACCCTCTGTGTTGAGTTTTGGAAAGTTTGTGGGTGTTTTTGGTTGTTGCTGTGATTAGGATGAACTAGAGGCTCATGGTGAAGGCCAGGGATGTTACATGACCTGCTATTCCCAGGACAGTCCTGCACAGTGAATGATTTCATACCCCACACAATTTCTCAATGCCTTGGACATTCATGTAGGTGGAATAAGGAATGCAGGAGAGGCAAGGTGGGAAGGCAAGCAGAGTCCTTGGTGTGCCTTTATACATATTAACTCAAAAAAGCTAGTGTCAGTTTGTGGATTTTGTAATGGTAATAGTTTATGATTAAATGTCTAATTTTTCTTTGGGTTTCATTATATATACTAGGTGTGTTCTAAATCTAGGAAAATACCAGTTCTAATAGTTTTTTTGTGGAGTCTTTGTGTTTTTCTGGATACAAGACCATATCATCTGCAAACAAGGATAATTTGACTTCTTCCTTTTCAATTTGGATGCCCTTTATTTCATTCTCTTGTCTAATTGTTCTAGCTAGAACTTCCAGTATTATGCTAAAGAACAGTAGTGAAAGTGGCCATCCTTGTCTTGTTCCAGATCTTAGAGAAAAGTCTTTCAGTTTTTCCTCAGTCAATATGATACTAACTGTGGGTCTGTCATATATGGCTTTTATTGTATTGAGGTAAGTTCCTTCTTTACCCAGTTTTTTGAGAGTTTTTATTATGAAGGGATGCTGAATTTTATTGAATGCTTTTTCAGTATCAATTGAAATGATCATATGGTGATGAATAAATTGAGTAAAGTTGCAGGATACAAAATCAGCATACAAAAATCAGTAGCATTTCTATATGCCAACAGTGAACAATCTAAAAGAAAACAAGAAAGTAATCTGATTTACAATAGCTACAAATAAAATAAAATAAAATATCTAGGAATAAACTTAACCAAAGAAGTGAAAGATCTCTATAATGAAAACAATAAAATATTGACGAAAGAAATGGAAGAAGACACAAAAAAGGGAAAGGTATTCCATGCTCATGGATTGAAGAATCAGTATTGTCAAAATGTCTAAACTACCCAAAGCAATCTACAGAGTCAATGCAGTCCCAATCAAAATACCCATGACATTCTTCACAGAAATAGAAAAAAATAATCGTAAAATTTATATGGTTCCACAAAAGACCCAGAATAGCCAAAGCCATCCTGAGCAAAAAGAACAAAACTGGAGGAATCCATTACCTGACTTCAAATTATAGAATACTATAGAGCTGTAAAAACCATGGTACTAGTGTAAAAATAGACACATAGACCAATGGAACAGAATAGAGAACCTAGAAATAGATCCACACATCTATAGTGAACTGATCTTCAACAAAGGTGCCAACAACCTACAGTGGGAAAGGACAATCTCTTCGATAAATGGTGCTGAGAAAACAGGATATCCATATGCAGAAGAATGAAACTAGACCCTTATCTCTTGCCTTATACAAAAATCAAATCAAAATGGATTAAGGACTTAAATCTAAGACCTGAAACTTTGAAACTATTATACTAAAAGAAAACATTAGAGAAATGCTTCAGTATCTTGGTCTGGGCAAGGACTTCTTGAGTAATATTCCCAAAGCACAGGCACCAAAGCAAAATTGGGCAAATGGGATCACATCAAGCTAAAAACTTTTTTCACAGCAGAGGAAATAATCAACAGAGTGAAAAAACAACCCATAGAATGGGAGAAAACATTTGCTAACTATATATCTGACAAGGGATTAGTAACTAGAATATATAAGGAGCTCCAACAGGTCAACAGGAAAAAATCAAATAATCCAATTAAAAATGGGCAAAAAATCTAAAGAGACATTTCTCAAAAGAAGACATACAAATGACCAACAGGTTTATGAAAAAATGCTCAGCATCATTAGTCATCAGAGAAATGCAAATAAAAACTACGATCAGATATCATCTCACTCCAGTTAAAATACCTTTTATCAAAAAGAAAAGCAATAACAAGTGCCGGTGAACATGTAGAGAAAGGGAAGCCCTCGTACACTGTTGGCAGGAACATAAATTAATGCAAACACTATGGAGAAGAGTATGGAGGTTCCTTAAAAAGCTAAAAATAGAACTACCATATGAACCTAACAATCCCACTGCTGGGAATATATCCAAAGCAGGGGAATTCAGTATATCAGAAAAGATATTGCACTTTCACGTTTATTACAGCACTATTCACAATAGCCAAGATTTGGAATCAACCTAAGTGTCCATAAATGGATAGATGGATAAAGAAATTTTGATAGATATACACAATGGAGTATTATGTAGCTGCAAAAAAGAATGAAATCCTGCCATTTGCAACAACATGGATGGAAGTGGAAAACATTATGTTAAATGAAATAAGCTAAGCACAGAAAGACAAATCTCTCATGTTCTTACTCATATGTGGGAGCCTAATATTAAAAACAATTGATCTCATGGAGACAGAGAGTAGAATGATGGTTACCAGAGGCTGGAAGGGTAGTGGGGAGGGGGGATAAAGTGGGCATGATTAATGGGTGCAAAAACATAGATAAATAGAATGAACAGTATTTGATAGCACAACAGAGTAACTATAATCAACAATAAGTTAGGGTATATTTTAAAATAACTAAAAGAATTGAAATGTTCCTAACACAAAGAAATGATAAATGCCTGAGGTGATGGATACCCCAATTACCCTGATTTGATTAATTCACATGGTATGCCTGTATGAAAACATCACATGTAGCCTATAAAGATATACAGCTATTATGTACCCACAAAAAATTCTAGGAAAATAAATAATTTCTCCTTGAGTACACATCAGCAGAGCCTGATGAGATTTTTCTTCCACACAGTGTGACTATTCCTTAGTGGAGGATTTGTTTCTACTTTTAGCCACAGAGCACTTCATCCCCCAGATGTCTTGAGTATGCATCAGCTGTGTCAGCAAAGATCCCTAAGACAGAATTGCTCCCCCGGGATGCCGAAAAGGGATTTTCTTCTTTAAACCACCCTTTTATTTAAGTGCTGGCAAAAGGGTTATAACAAGGAACATATTTCAAAACCGTTTTCTCTGTCCCTATCTTTTTCTGCAATCTTTATTTCAGTAAATAAATCCCAGGGTCCAAGTCCTGTTTTCCCCAGGAGAATTTTGCCTCTCGCACAATAGCGTGTTTCTGAAATGCTAAATCGAGGGCCTGCTGGGGTACTCGGAGCACAGAGTAGCTGGAGTGTGAAGCAAACATTTTCTTTACAGGGCCTTTCATCTGTGTCCTTCCACAGACAGACCAGAGGAAAAGTCCAGAATGCTGCGTTTTTCTTCGCACAGACCTCAGGCTTTCTGACATCTGGAAAAAGTGGTTTGCTATTTGGACCTTCCAGCAAAATTCTCATTCAATTGGATTCACATAAGACTATACTGTTCGCTTATAGTTTGGACGATAGCAACACCTCTCCTTTTACTTGGCAAAGCTAAGAGCTATTTGGAGAAAAATGAAAGCCCTTGAAAAAGCATTAGAGAAATTGTCACACTCCTGCTGGAAGGGTGTGAGAGATCATCGCTCAGTCTCTTGCCCCGAGCTGAAAAAGCTTCTTAGCTCACCTGGATCATCGCAGCCTGTTGTACTGGGATCTGAACTCCTGATTTTAAGAGTTGGCATCTTAAAGGTCTAGTCCCTGGGTACCAAGCAGGGGAGATGCAGGCCCCCCGTGAGCACAGGGAAGCCAGGCCTGCCAAGGAAGATAACGCAGGGCAAAAACCCCTTTTGTTTAAGGGACTGAGTGATACAGACCAATTATCCACCCCACTCACAATTGCAGGTCATCGGTCAGCACTTCCCTGCCCTGCACCTAGGGAGAAATTTCCGTGAAAGAGAATTTTGTTGTTCTGAGGGGTGTTTGGCATGAGAATGTAAAGAGAATGGGAGGAAACAGGAGAGAAAAATCATCAAGATGAAAAACGAACAAGATTTATGAAGGCAGCCCATCCCTCCCCCGCCGCAACAGCACGGCTCCCCGAGATGTATTTTCCAGCCCCTCATACAGACCGACCTTAAATGAAGCAAGCTAGCGGGCTGCCATCACTTGCTTTGAAAGACTGTCAGCAGATTAATAGATCTTCCCAATATAGTAATTCTCCTCAAATAGAGCCTATATTTTCCATCACATCACTGAATTTATGCTTCCCTTGGAGTAGCCTAAGCCTTTGTTTATGCCCTTCGAATGCTTGTTTCACATCTACCGCTATCGTGTTTCCTTTTAGCAGTGTGGTTGCTTGGCCAGCTTATATAGATTTAAGCCTTTGCAGTAAGTTTCCTTCCAATCTATAATTATTTTCATGCTTTTCTTTAAATGTCCTCTGTGTATTGTCATCTTCTGTGCTTTTGTCTTCTACCCTGTGCGGGGGAGAAGGGTAATCGGGCTTTGCTTGGACCCTGGCGCAGGGAGCAGGGTTTGGCAGCTGGGGGCCTGCAGTCTTTTTCCGGCTTCCACTCTTGCTTTATGACAAGTTATTAAACCTCTTGGAATTCAAAATTTCTCACTTCTGACAAGAGTGATTTTTGTCTCTTCTCTCAGTTCACTTATATTCTGTTAATCTCTATGCCCAATCTGGCTGCTGTATTTATCTCATTCTCATAGTAATCTGTCCCCACCATGTCTTATGACCCTATTGGATATGGAGACAAGATCCAGGGCACAGACAAGAGAGAGGACAGGTCTTTGTGATCCTCCCAACAGGGGAAGGGGGGTGAAGAAATACAGGTTGCCTTATAGAATATGGACAAAATCGAATGTAGAGTGAGAAGTTGAACTTGGAACAAAGGTGTTAAATACATAGAGTATTTGCATCATACTTCTCAAGAGGTTGACACTGAGGTCACCTATCTCCCTGCATCATGTTCAGCCAGTTCCTTACTTGTCTCAAAAACATGCAAGGACTTCTCTTCTGCTACTTTGTTCTTGATTTCTTTCCTTCACTGAATCTCAGGCTTTTTGTGTTTCCTCCCATATGTGCTTAGATTTTTAAAATAAAGTCATCTGTGTCTTTTGGTTTTATAGAAAGGTCTTCAGAAAACCTGAAAACCATTAGGACTTCGAAAGGCTGCTTGATTAAGATGCCACCCCCAGCCCCCTTCATTTAAAAGGAAAAGCTCTTCAAAGTCCTACAGCTATGAAGAACATATTTTTAGGTTCCTTGTGGTTACTTTAATGTCTGACCTTTCTTTGACATCGCGTTTGAGAAAGGCAGGGGATATCTCCAGAGATAAAAATTTGATCCTCCATTTTCAGCCCATGCCAAGTCCCAAATAGTCAACCCTGATTCATCTTGTTAAAGTTAAATGCTTGTCTTCTTTCACTTGCACCCCTTGAGCGGAGCATCGTGCAGACCTTCTGGTGCCCCCTTCCCACTCTCCCCACCCCCTCCCAGTGCACACAAGCAGAAATTGCCCCTGCATCCAGGAACTCAGCAGTCCTGTCCAGGTATCACCTTTTCCTCGCCTTTGCTGCTTCTTTGCCCTCTCTCTGTGCTTGGGTGCTAAGGGCTAGGGCATGAAGCTCAGCCTGGGCCCTGTTTGTTAGAGGGATCTGCTTGGCTGCCCTCGGCCTGTGCCCTCTGCCACACGGCACAGCCGTCACGGCCACTCGGAGCCTGCACTCTCCTCCCAGACTGCCCCCAGATGGCTTCCCAAACAGCCAAGGCCCGCATGCAGTCTGGCGTGTGGCAAAGAGAAGTGGCCGATCCGGGCCATGCTGGCCATGTGGGTGGAGCGTGCAGGCAAGTGAGGGCTGATGTTGGACAGAGCCAGGGAAGTAAGGGTGGGAAGACAGGTCACAGGCTGGGGACTGGGTGACAGAGTCTAGTTTTCCTGAAGCCCCCATATTCTGCTGTAGAACTGGAGTCTGAATTCTAAAGGGGTACTCGGCCTTCCGGGGATATTTATCGATATAGTGGCGTGAACACATTGAACGGGTTGTTAGCGTCTAAGTAACATTTACACATCCAGACCAGTCCTATGTGGGCCTCCATGTACACTGTCCTAGGCCTGCTGGAAGGTGTCAGGAGCAGGCCTGCTCACGACTGCAGCTGACAGTCGGGTGAAAACTATCAGAGAGATGTGTTTTCTGCTGAATGAAAGGGGAGGCTGGAGGCTGAGTCCCCCAGCCCAGCCTCCCAGTGGAACCTAGAGCTTTTCCATCAAGTATTTGCTCCCTGAAGAGAATGTGGCTCTCTGGGGAATGAGCCGTGATGGTTCTGGGACCTGCCAGCCTCGGGGAGCCAGCACTGGCCTGTGCTCTCCTAGTGGAACAGCAGTGGTTTTGCAAGCTGGCTGGGCATGGCGGCTGCTCTAATTTATTACATCACTCAAACCAAACCCAGCACAGCACCCTACACATGTGCAGGTCTTTCTCTGTTTTGGCTCAGCCATTCATACCCTGTGATTCCCAAAGCACTGCTCATCTCAAGTCCAAGTCGTTTGCACCCCTTGAGGAAAGGGTTAACTATCATTGTGTCTTTTCCCCAAGTAAGTAAAAGAGAAACATCTTCAACATGGTAATTTAAAAAGAAAAACCCTCCAAATAATATTATTAAACATTTTCATGCTTGATGAAATAAACTTTTCAAAGTAATATGGAAAAAATGATTTCATTTAGACACCTTTTAGCCAAAAAAACATATGCTGCTTGTTATGCAGTGCAGGAAGAGAGACTTTCACAAGGCTTGCCTGCACATCTTGAGGTCTGTGGTTCAGCCGCCAGCCTCACCATGGACTCGGCACTCGGCTGAGGTGGAACCCAGCAGGTAGATGGGCCTGTGTGTCCTGGGGGTGTCCCTAGAACACAGGCAAGTTTGCACAGGCAGGCAAGGAAGTGGCCGAGGGTGAGCACGTGAATGACTGTGTGAGCCTCTGCAGAAGCAGCCTGAAAGCCGAGCTGCGAGATCTCAAGGCTTCAGGTGTCCAGAACGCTGATCAATGTATGACGAAGGTGTGCAGTTCTGTGTTCGGGCGACCCACAGATTCAGGGCCGTAAATAACGGCCGAAGAAGAGGAGCCTTCTCTCTCATCTGCTGTTGCTTCATTTTACAATGTCAGGAAATCTCATCATAGGTAAGAAGTGTACCTCGAAACCTTAGCATCAGTGACACCCCTTTGCAGATAAATAACAAAAAGCAAAGCTACAAACTCCTTCCAGCAACCCTGGATAGGGCTGTGTGAGAAAAACTTATGCACTCATTTAACACATTGACTGCCACACTAGAAAAAAAAACTTTTTGGAGGGGGGCCACAGTGTTTTATTATGAAAATAGAATAAAAACTTTGAAAACAAAATGATCCTTTCTAATTTAATGAAAAATTTGTTATTTTTTATTGTTTTCTGTGCATGAGTCATATGCAATTAAATTGTCAGTATTTATTGTAACAATAAGAACATCAACAAGTAAGATTTTCAGGAGCCAACTGCAGAGTTTTGCCCAGGGGGCCATCCATCACGTAACATGTATGCTACAGTATGGCAGCACGAGTTGCCTGTGCACCACGTGGTTCCCACAGTAAAGAGACATGTGGGTTATGGATGCTTCACAAGGCCCCGGGCTCAAAACTAATGTGAGTTAAATACAACTCACATGGCAGTTAATGTGTTAATAAATATGTATTGTGTGCTGATCAGTCAGGGCAAGAGGTGTGAACGAGCCAGGGTCAGAAGTTTGGCCCAGCTACAGAAGGCAGGGTGGGCTGAGCTGGGGCAGAAGGAACGCTGGCCTCCAGCCCTGGTTTTGTAGCATATTGAGTCACTGAGTAAGTTTTATGTCTCAATCAACACAGTCATGCAGTTTAAGAGTGCTCAATGCCTTGCTGTACAGACTGGTTGTAAATAATGACAATAAGGCTCAACAAAGTTTAACATAATTTATTTTAGCAAACACTTACAGAGCTCTTCCCAAGCACTATCCTAAGCACTTTGCAAATATTCATTAATCTTCATAAAAACCCTGTGAGACAGGTACTATTTTTCTTCCCATCTTATTCCTAGAGAAATGGAGACACAGTAGTTAAGTAACTTGTTCAGGGTCACATAGCTAATAAGTGGTGGCACTAGGATTGAAACCCAGGCAGGGAGATCAGCCATCCTGATTTGTTCAGCATTGCTTTGTTTCCCAGGTTATGGGAATTTCAGTGCTAAAACCGAGACATTCCCAGGACAAATGGAGACGGCTGGTCACCCTGGAAGTCTAGCTTCGAAGTCTATGTCTGTTGTCAGAACTCACTTCTTCTTGGATTCTTCTGGGGTCATCGGCTAAAGGTCATCTTAACTTAAGAACTCCCATCTGGTGCCTGTTCCTGGTGGGTGGGGACAGAGAATGACTGAGAGGTGTGTGGCCTCTTGGGGTTCTGGGAAGGGAGAGACCCTATATGTTTTGGAGCAGACACTGTCTCCATCAGTCTTTCCCACACGAATGCGCCCAGACCTCTACTGTGTACTTGATCCTAAGAAGAGTGGCTGAACCGTACTATTTGCTTTTCTCCATTTTGAACAAAGGGAATAAAGACTAAAAAGACAAATTGAATTGGTATTCTGCAGTTTTGATGAATTTCAAATAAGCAGTACTTGAGACCAGAAGGGGAGTCTTTCTGCAGCTAGAGTTCCTGCAAGACAGAACCCCATTTGTACCCCGCCCTTTCCTCCCCAGCCAGTACTTGTGAACAATCTGGAGAGGAGGACAGTGCATTGTCCAATGAGACTGCTTGTCCATGGTGGGCAGAAGTGCCCACACGGAACCCTTCTGGGCCTCAGCTCTTTGCCATGAAGGAGTTCCCTCCTCAGCCCTCCCCTGGGGCACAGAGCCCTTGCTCTGTGGGCCTCCCTGATGCCATGGCATGAGCCATAACCAGAAGAGTCAGAGGAGAGCAGAAGCTCAAACATGCCAAGAATTGTGTTCAAGAAAAGACTCCTCATCTGGTCCTAACTTTCACACGTGTTCTCCATAGATAAACACCTACTTCTCTTTTTTAAAATGTTCTTTTGTGCCATAGAACTCAGGCTGAGGCAGACTTGTATGTATATACCAGCTCCACTACTTACTGCTATGTGGTTCTTTCTGAACCTTGGTTTCCTCCTCTCTAAAATGGGCATACTAATGCCTACCTTGCATGACTAGCTATAATCTGGACAGTGCACCTAGCCTGGTGCCTAGCCCATGGTTGATACTTGATACATGATGCCGTGAGGGTTCTCAGAACATTCCTATGAGTGTAAAGCCTAATCATCCATTGGTAATTCACACACATACTTCATTTAGCAACTAAGTAGGTTACCACCTCTCCCCTCCTCCCTCCCCCCTGCTTGATTTCCATTGAGTTTTACTTCCCTCTGTGCACATATGTGCTCATTGGTTAGTTCCAATTTAATAGTGAATACATGTAATATTTGTTTTTCCATTCTTTAGGTACTTTGCTTAGGATCATAGTCTTCAGTTCCATTCAAATTGTTGCAGAAGGCATTAAGTCGTCCTTCTTCATGGATGAGTAGTATTCCATGGCAATGTATGCAACATTTTGTTAATCTATTCATGAATTGATGGGCACTTGGGTTGATTCCACCTCTTTGTGAGTTGTGCTGCAATAAACATTCAAGTACAGGTGTCTTTTTGACAAAATGACTCTTTTTCCTTTGGGTAAATACCCAGTATTGGGATTGCTGGATCAAATGGTAGGTCTACTTTTGGTCTTTGAGGTGTCTCCATACTATTTCCCATAGAAGTTGTACTAATTTGCAGTCCCACCAACAATGTATAAATGTTCCTTTCTCTCTGTATCCATGCCAGCATCTGTTATTTTTGGAGTTTTGAATAAAAGTCATTTAACAGGGTAACGTGTTATCTCATTGTGGTTTTAATTTGCATTTCCCTGATGATTAGTGACATTGAGCATTTTGTCACATGTTTCTTGGCCATTAGTCTATCTTCTTTTGAAAAGCTTTTGTTAATATCTTTTGCCCACTTTTTTATGGGGTGGTTTTATTTTTTTCCTTGCTGATTTGCTTGAGCTCTTTGTAGATTCTGGTTATTAGCCCTTTATTGGATGTATAGCTTGCAAATATTTTCTCCCATTCTGTAGGTTATCTATTGCCCTGTTGATTATTTCCTCAGGTGTTCAGAAGCTTTTTAATTTAATCAAGTCCCATTTATTTATTTTTGTTGTTGCTGTGATTGCCACTGGGGTCTTCTTCATAAATTCTTTGCCTACGCCAATATCTATAAGAGTTTTGCCAACATATTCTTCTAGTGTTACTATGGTTTCATGTCTTACATTTAAGTCTTTTATTCTTCTTGAATTAATTTTTGTGAGTGGTGAGAGATATGGATCCTGTTTCATTCTTCTGAATGTTACTATCTAATTTTCCCAGCACCATTTATTGAATTATTGAATTCCCCAGTGTATATTGTTATCTGATTTGTAAAAGATCAGTTAATCTTGTAACTGTAAAAGATACAGTTAATCTGTATGTGGATGGTTTTATATCTGAGTTTTCTGTTCTGTTCCATTGGTCTATATCTCTATTTTTGTGTTAATATCATCCTGTTTTGGTTACTATAGCCTTGTAGTATAGTTTGAAGTCCAGTAACATGATACTGCCAGATTTTTTCCTTTTGCTTAAGATTGCTTTGGCTATTCAGGCTCTTTCAGGTTCCAAACGAAGTGTAGAATTATTTTTTCTAGATCTGTGAAATATAATATTGGTATTTTCATAGAGATTGCATTGAATATGTAAGTAACTTTGGGTAGTATGGACATTTTAACAATGTAGATTCTACCAATCCATGAACAAGATGTGTATTTCCATTTGTTTATATCATCTGTGATTTCTTTCCTCAATGTTTCGTAGTTCTCTTTGTCGAGATCTTTCACCTCCTTGGTTTAGTATATTCCTAGGTATTTTATTTCTTTGTAGCTATTGTGAATACTATTGAGTCTTTGATTTGACTCTCAGATTGACCATTATTGGTGTATAGAAATGCCACTGATTCGTGTACATTGATTTTGTACCCTGAGACTTTGCTGAATTTACTTATCAATTCCAGGAATCCCTTGGTAGAATCTTTGGGGTTTTCTAGATTTTCTAGATAAAAGATCATATTGTCAGCAAAAAGTGATGGTTTGATCTCCTCTTATATTTTGAGCTCCATTATAATCTTATGGGACCACCATCATATATGCAATTGGTTCATCATTGACCAAAATGTCATTATGTGGCACATGACTATATATCTACCCTGATTTTTTTAAAGGAAGGGAAAGGAGAAAAGGATGCAGGATAAATAGTTATCCATATGACTCAAATCTTAACAGAATCAGGAAATTGATAGGAAACACTGAACATTTTAAATTCAGCACTTCAACTAAGGGTTTTGTTTTAAAGTTTTGTATATATACAACAATAGCAACTTTCATCAGTGCAATGGAATATATTATTGTTACTTTTGGAACAAGTATTTTTTGTCTCAGTCAAAAAGCACAACTATGTGAAGATTCACCTAACCATGTCTATTATCTGGCCCCTGATAGACTCTCTCAAAGCACGTTTTGCTTTGTGTGTGTGAATGTGTGCATGTGTTTTGTTTTCTAAAAATGTGGCTCATATGCCTTGTGCAAAAGTCATTAAAGAGAAAACCTGATTGATTACCCACGTGTATTATAAGTATATTAGGCATTGAAGACGATTTCTTACATTTCCAAAGAAAAGATAGATATTGAAATGTTAATAAATACTTTAAGGTAAGACTTCTGTTGAAATCACTGAATTAACTTTAAACTATTCAAATCAGAACATAAAAATGAAAGTGTGGTTAACCATCTGACATTTTAGCAATATTGGTACATATACTATAGTAAGGACACAAAACTGAAATAGAGTTTTATGAGAGTGGATAGATGCTCAGATCAGTGTGCAGAGGTATCTGCTTTGTTATGGGTATTTGTTGTCTACTCATCATGTAATTCCACTTGCCTACATTGGAGCTAAGGTGGCTCTCATCTCTTTCACTTTAGCCTGTGGTTAATTTTCCAGTAAGAGGGCCCGAGGGGGTGAGGCCAGAGCAGAAGGCTGGGGGGAGGTCAGGCTGGACCCCTGCAGATGGCAGCCTCTGTTTATTCTCAGTGCAGGTGCAGGCTGTGGCGGGAAGACGTTGTCCCTGGGGCTGTTCCCAATCAATCACCCCACCTGGGCCACTGGGCGTCCCTGTGGGCCTGCCTCACACAAAGTGCAGCCTTTCTCTGTGACATCCCGAACAGGCCGAGAGAGGCCAGAGTTCACAGAGAGCAGGGCTTTTACCACTGGGCTGTTTTTAAAATTTAGTCCAGAAGTTAAATTGGGGGTAGAGTCCCACGTGGTAACAATCTAAATAGCCTCTCTTTCCACTCCACTCTCCCCACTCCCGAGAGCTGCTCTGACCTTACCTCTGATTTCCTGTCTTGAGCCTCCCCTCACCATTGGAGGAGGTCACTGTTGTTTTTTCCCTCCTGTGAAACTCTTGCTTAGCTTCCAGCCTTTGGAGGAAGCGCTTAATATTTTCAGCAGCGAAGCTTTTCTTTGCAGGCTTCAGAAATGCAACTTTCTTCAGGAAGAAAGGGTGGGACCACAGCCTGTGCAGAAGCTGACAGCCTCTAGCTGGGTAGATGTTGGAGGAGGAAGAGGGGAAGAATGTTACAGTATGCTTTGGGAAATTTATTCATTTGAAAAATTATTAATTATACTCTTCTTAAAGGCAAAACATTGTTGTGATGGGACAGAGAGGGAAAGAAGTAGAGACATAGTTCCTACAATTCAGCTCACAATCTAGTTGAAAAGGGAAAATATTGACACATCAAAAATGGAAACAGTAAATTAGTTAGCTTTGGTTTTAAATCCTAGTACTGTTAGTTAATAGCGGTGTGACCTTGGCAAATTGTTTAAACTCTCTGAGCTCCTATTTTCTCATCAGTAAAGTGAGGATAATGAGAACGTATGCCTCACAGCATTGCCCTGAGGATGAAATGGGACAATGTATTAATATGTAAAATGCATATCACTGGACTTGGCCTTCAGGAAGCCTTGGTGAAAGTGAGTGTTCATTGGTACAAACTCAGTATGTGTCAAAAGAGTGAACAATAGGAGTTCTAGAAATTCAGGAAAGGGCAGGGCCTCCGTGGCTGGGATGATCAGAGAGAAGTGAGGGAGGGGAGGAAGGGTTTGGCCTAGTCCTTGAAAAAAATGATACGTGGAGTATTTTAGCTTTGTGAGGGGGGCAAGTGGGTGGAATTGGGTCTTCTCATTGCTTTTTTTTTTTTTTTTTTTTTTTTTAGAGACAGGGTCTTGCTTGTTGCCCAGGCTGGAGTGCAGTGGCATGATTAATCCTAGTTCACTACAGCCTCGAACTCCTGGGCTCAAGAAATCCTCCTGGCTCAGCCTCCCAAAGTAGCTGGGGCTACGGGCATGCACCACTGTACCCTGCTAATTTTTAAAATTTTTTTGTAGAGATGGAGTCTCCCTATGTTGCCCAGGCTGGTCTTGAACTCCTGGCCTGAAGCAATCCTCCTGCCTCAGCCTCCCAAAGTGCTGGGATTTCAAGTGTGAGTCACCATGTCTGGCCTCTACATGCTCCCCATTTTAGGTGAACAAGAAGAGCTCCACTATTATCATTTTATATATGGGGGGGGCAAGGATCTTCCAAATAAGACTTGACTTAAAGGAAGCATTCTGTTCAGTAAGAATAAATTGAAAACCAAAGAATTAATGGCAATTGGTTGGTGAGACAAGAACAGTGTCTGAATAGATGGTTCATATTCCCTCATATTTATTTGTTTGGGGAGTCATTTGATAAACTTTCTGAGCACTTGCTATGTGCTAAGTAAGGCAGTGTGAGGGACACAAGATAACTGATATACTTGTGGCTCCTGCTCCCAGTTTCTGCTCCCAGGGCAGTCAGCCACCTAAGTGGGCATGCCATGAGCTAAGGGTGCCAGGGGCCATTGCATTTGCCTGGAGTACAGGCACCCCAGGAAAAGGTCCTCACTGAAGGGTCTAGAAGGACTTCATAGCTAGGAGAAGTGACACGAGAGCTACGTGGCTGAGTGATGCACACTGCTTGTTTATGTTTTGGGATATCAAGGGGTGCCTTGTCCCCTCCAAAGATGCACTGGAGGTGCTCCCTTCTGTAGGACAGGCCATGTGCAGGAAAAAGAAGGAAAAGCTGAACTCAAGCAGAGGACTCCAAGTGTGTGCAGAGGAGCAGCAGCTGTACCCTGGGCAGAGCCTTGCACAGAGCCCACGCCTGCAGAGGGGAACGTGTATTTGGATCCTGGCTAAGCTGGGCATGGGAAAGCAGGTCTGGCCCCTTTGGGAAGATTCGCGTTAGTGACTGTTTTCTAGGGTTGCTTGACTTAGCCTTTTCTGCTTGTACCTCCCTCCTCATGCTTTAACAACCGTTTCTTTAAGACAATCCTCTGTGGCCATGGAAACATCTTAGTGTACAGGGTCTGGGGGGGGGGTCTACTGTTCAGGTGAAAGGACTCAACAATATAAAGGAAATTAGGCTCAGTTAGTTCCTTTTTGGGATCCCTAATTTTCATTTTCATGTAGCGACAGAAGGGCATGTCTAGCATATCTTTGGGGCCCAGGGTGCCTTTTGGAGAATGGATGCAGAATAAACATTTGGACCATGGAGTGAAATAAGCCAAATGGGGCATAGCTTCATAATGAACTTCACAGATGAAACCTTCTAGAGATAGGATCTGGGAACACCAGTGACAATCGAGAAACTGCCCCAGAGGGATAGAGGGGAAAGGGACTAGCTGTATGGGCAGGAAATAACAACTTGAGGTTGACCCTGAACAATGGAAGGGTAATTCACCTGGGCTGACATAATTGAAAACACAGATATATGGCCCAGAAAAGGCACACTGAAATGTAAAACGTTGATAAGGGCTTGGGGAGACTAAGTAGCAAATTGGATTGCAGATTAAATCAGGGCAAGGCTGCAAACACTGAACACCAGTGAGGGGTCTGCTTGTAGCTCGTAGCTCCACTGTGAGCTGGTGCAGGCAGGGGACAGACTGCGAGTGCATAAGATACAAACCCAGGAGGCCCCTAAAATAGGTGTCACCCTTCGCCAATGTACAGAGGCACGTAGGCAAGAGCGAATATCTGGGAGGCTATTGGTTGGTGCAGGCCTAGGGGTGGTAGAGATGATGTCTCTCGTGGCAAAGTGGGGAACGGCACTTTGTCTTATGTGAAAGATCCTTTGGGATGAGGCAGGATATGAAGGCTTCAGGGAAGAGGCTGGGGAGCTGATGGGAGCGAAGAGGAAATTGGTCAGAACAGGCTCCCTTTTGCATTTAGCGCAGAACATAGCACGTGGTGGCGCTTAATCAGAATTATGGAATGAATTTGTGTTATCTGCAACCACCCTCCCCTCCCCTGGACATGAATAATACTGGCTTTCTCCAGTTGGGTGGGGGCCCACTGGTGATCCTGGGGTTCTCCAGGTGATTCCATGCTGCCATATTGTATATATTTTTAATGGTTTCACAGCGTCTAGGTTTTTTCTGCTTTTGCCATGAGTTATTTTTAGAGTTTTATGTCTTTTCATTAAGTCTCATAAAAGTAGCCTCATTCTTTATTTTTTGCAGTAAGCAAGAATATGGAGATTAAATAGGGTCTTTGGGCCCATTTAAATTGCCCACAGGTCAGAACAGTCTGAGAAGCAGTACTTTAGAAAGTGCCAATTTAGAGGCTCATTTAGCATTTGTTACCTGCCCTGTTATACAGGCAGAAAGAGATCATTAGATTTCTGTCCCCTCTCTTTGCACCTCATGTTGGCTGTTAGTCCAGTGCATTCTACTTCCTTTGATACCTTCACAGCTGTCCCCTTCTCTCAAGTCCCACCAACACCCGCCAGCTTCACGTGAGGAGACGCAGTGCCTTCAGCCCTGCTCTCCCCAGCGCCGCCTTCCGTCTACCCACCGCCATTCTGAATCTGGGCTTTGGGTTGCTCACCTTCTCCAAAACCTTCAATGACTTCTCATTGTTTTTTATGTGTTCTCAAATCCTGCTCTGCTGTTCCAGGCTCCATCACTTGCCCCTCTTACCTCTGCAGTTTCTACATCATTCTGCCTCCTGGGCCCCAAGGTAACCCCTCCCTGACCAGGTCCTGGGCTTTCCCCATGGGTGTCTTTTCTCCATGCTTCTTCTTCCTACCAGATCTGCCCATCCCAACCCTTCCCTCTCGCTCATCTCTCAGATCTAAAGCCTGTTAGTCTTTCAAGACTCAGCTCGGAAGCACAGAGCCTTCCCTTCTTCCTCCAGCTTGAGGAGTTCTCTCTCCTTCCTCTGAGCTCCCATGATACTGGCACCTGTCCCAACCATCTCATTGGGAACAAATGGGTCAGAATCACTATGTTGGTGTGTTAAAAGCACATGTGTTAGAGTCCAAAACCTGGCTCTGTAGCTTTCCATGTGACCTTGAGCAAGTAGCTTAACCTCTCCAAGCTTGAGCTTCCCTGTCTATGAGATGTGGGTGACATGCTTGCCAGGGTGTCTAGGATGAGGGGCAGTAATGCTTTTGAGCTACATGGCACAGGGGGCAAACCAATAAATGATAGCCATTATTATTTCATACTAATGAGTCTAAAATATCATATTTTAGATTATATACTTATTTATTTTAAGGCTTACATTGGGAGTTCTTTTGAGGCTGAGCTCTCGGATAACTCATTCTGCAGCACCTAGTACACTGCCTCCCATCAAGTAGGTCCTAAGGGTGATTGTTGATGGCATCAACGACCAAATAAACAGGAAACTAATCAATGGCACCATGTGGAATGCTCTCTCGGGGCAATGATCTTGTTATTTGACTCAGCCCGCCCTTTGCAGTTCTGCTACAGTGACTGCATGTTTCAGGGATTCACAGGAAGGCTGGTGGCAGCACAAAGCATGCTGGTGGCAGGTGGCAACCTCATGGGTTTGCCTGGTTGGGTTGTACAGTGGCCTGATTCACTTCCATGCTTTATTTCCTCCCTTTATTTGTCTAATCTGAATCCACCCAGCAGCCAACACATGTAACAGAGCCTTGGAAACGGAGGCAGGTTTCCTTCTTTGGATCCCCTGGGAGCTCCAAGACCACAACCATTATTAACTGGCTGGAAACAATTTAGCATCTGGCTCCCAAGAGGTAGAAATGTATAGAATAGGGAAAGGGGTAAAAGTACATCCCATCCTGTCATTTAAACAATATTCTGGCTCAAAAAGTAAAGACTCTAAACACATTTTTCCAAGAAAATGTGAATGTAGTAGTTTTTCTTGAAAGAACTCAACATTTCCAGACCTTTGATAAACATACACTGCGTCTAAAGGGGAGAGGTCATTTAAGAGAACAGGGGCTGTCTGGCAGCATGTTGAGGGAGGCTTTCTTTCCAAGGTGGTCTCCCTCTGCCCTCCCTCATACACACTCATGCCCTTCTAGTATAACCCTCAGAACATAGCTCTTGATTTGCACCCTGGGCCGTGTATATCCCTGGATGCCCTGTCTGGTCCCCTTCTCCTAAGGCTTGGTCCTGTACTCTGACACTTTCCACCTCTCCTCTGTGTTCATTTTCACCTTCATTTATTCCCAAACTAGTCCCAGGTGCTCACCTGTTACCTGTTCCATATAGCACATGTGCTTTTTAACGAGGCTTCTGGCGAAATGGTGTTGTAATTCCTAAGAGTGCTTCTAGTGGTGGCAAGAGTTTGGCCCCATCTGGTCTACCTATGTCCAGTGCCCACCCTGGAAACTAGATATGTTCTTAAATATTCATCATTTTCTTTCAAGTAATCTTTTCCCAACCTGCTAGGAAAGAGTGAACATAAGAGCTAACCTGAGTAATCATACCTGAAAATTCATATTGGGGCACTTTCATAAAAGTGGCACCATGCTCAAATATCACTACTGGAGAAAAATGATATGCCTTCAGGTAAAATCATTTCCTACTGGTTTGTAGGTATAATTGGAAGATTTTAAATCTTGGAAGAAAAAGTTAAGGCCCAAATTCACTTCTTCCATTCCCAGGGGAACATTTTTGAACTGAAGCATTTCCCAAAGTTCCGCACAAAATCAGAAAAGGCCTAGAAGGAGGAAAAAGAGGTTGCTCAGAAGTTTTACTTAAGTTTTAAACAGAGCAAAGGGCTAGTGAGGGGAAAATGTTTTAATTGTCAGGATTCTGAAGCCTTTTCAGAATGGGAGGAAAAGGCAAAACAAGGTTGGGGTGGGAGATAGTTTAAATAAAGAGGTTACAACTAAGTAAACAGAGTTGGACATCAGGAATAAAATTAAAATAAGGAGAATGAGGACAAGCAGTAGGAGGACTTGCTGAAGTAAGGCAAACAACAACAAACAGCTGGCAACATGGAAATGATCCTTCTAGAGGAAAACTCCTATTCAAAGAAAAGCCAAGCTCTGCTACACTCTCCTGATTGTCCTTAGATTAAAAAAAAAAATGAAATTGACACTCCAGGAAGATGCACTACATGGCATCTGAAATGGCAGGAGTTAGAGTCTCCCTGGGAACGGTAGTTCACTTGTCTCCTTTTCTTTACTCACTGAGACACAACTTTGCCAGTCTTGGGTTTCTTATGTCACCTGGGTTCATCTCTACAGTAGGCCCATGATCTTGGCTTTTGGAATTGTGGTTAAGAAGGACCTTGGTGCTCATGGCTGGGGTCCTTGTAGCAGAATCCAGGGAGGGAGGATGTCTCTCCAAATTTTCATTTTCTATTTTTAAAGAATCACATTGGGACCCTGCAGATCGACATTGTATATTCTCTATATTATTGATAAAGGACCTGAGAACTGGGGAGATTATGCTGTTTTCAAGGTCTTATTTGAACACCCCTCTGCATATACTAATGCAATTGCCACAATAGGTCTAACTATTGGTCTAGAGCAATCAAGAACATTGTGTCAATGAATGTCCACAAATCTATGGGTGATAACATGTTAAGTGAAAAAAGTAAGCTGCATATAAAATCAATTCCAACTAAGTTAAATGTATATTGTATGCAGAGAAAAAAGACTGAAAGGAAATACACCAAAATGTTAATGGTTGGTAATCTCTGAGAGCAGGATTTTGCAAAATTATTATTTGTCTTTGTTCTCTTCTCTGTTTTCCAAATTTTCTACAGTGAATATATATTACTTTTTTAATCAGAGAAATAAACATTATCAACTTGGAAAAATGTATTTTCTAAAGGATCAAAATTGTACACGAATATTATTGACCCAAGATGGTGAGAAACAACCAAAGGAGGTGTGGAATCAGCAAAAGGCAATGCCTCTCACAGGAATAGACACAGACTTTTTCAAGTATCTGTCTGAAGGTGTCTAGGTCCACTAGGAGAGGGTATCAATCAGGAGGTCAAGCTACTAACTTATTCTGCAAAGACAGAGACTTTAAGACCCAAAGTATGAAAGGCCAGGGAGATCAGAGGATGATGTTGTAAGATACCTCCATGTGCAGTTAAGAGCTGCAGGACTTCCCTCCACAAGGAGCTGATCATAATCCCAAAGACACAGGCCCCAATGCCACAATCTCAAATGTGGAAATCCTGAAAGATCAAAATCCTAAAAATATAATTCTGGAAAAAATAATTTTAAAAATTCTGTAAAACTGCAGTCCTCAAACCCGGGGCCACAGGTGGCTATCAGTCTGTGGTCTGTTAGGAACCAGGCTGAGCAGTAGGAAGTGAGCTGTGGGTGAGCAAATGAAACTTCATCTGTATTTACAGCTGCTCTCCATTGCTCCCATCACCGCATAAGCTCCGCCTCCTGTCAGATCAGTGATGGCATTAGATTCTCATAGGAACACAAACTCTACTATAAACTGTGCATGTGAGGGATCTAGGTAGCCCACTCCTTATGAGAATCTAATGCCTGATGATCTGAGGTGGAGCTGAGGCAGTGATGCTAGCACTGGGGAGCAGCTGCAAACACAGATTATCATTAGCAGAGAGGTTTGACTACACAATAAATGTAATGCTTGAATCATCCTGAAACCATCACCCTCCTGCCCTAGTCTGTGGAAAAATTGTCTTCCAGGAAACTGATCCCTGGTGCCAAACATGTTGGGGACCATTGCTCCAGAATATACTTATTTACATTTTAAAAAGTGGATTTATTTGAAAAATATAAAAACACTACAGACACTTCATAGGCCACTTTGCACAATAAAATAGGCAATGATGACACATATTTTTACAAGAGTAAACACAGGTATACTAACAATAATCCAAATAAGCATAACAGTTTATCAGCAGATGAACCATATTTATAAAAAAGTAGGTCAAAAACAAAATGTATAAATGAATATCACTGTGGTTGGTAATTGTGTGCACCCAGCTTTATAACTGCAGTTATCTGTAATACGGTGACAAATGACCCAAGTCTTTTGAAGAGATTGATCAAAAACTCAGACAGGTCACCACTACATATGCAGTCATACAATAAGAGCTGAGATCTCGAGAAATTTTATCTTTCACAAATGCAGTTGTACAAAAAGGACATCTCTTCGTTTATTGAGGAAGCTTCAATGTTTTTATGCACACACATAATCCTTATACATAAAGTCAATGTTGTGATAATGCACTTTTGTGGAGTCAAATTTGAAAAGTGTGCATAAAATGAATTAAAACTCTAAAAGTCTCAACATAATTTATACTTCCAGTATTGGAAATGATATGAAGATGAAACATATATCACAGCGAATTGTGAAGAATAACACTGACAATTTAAAATAGTGAAAAAAAACTTTAAAAAAAAGAAAAAACCAAAAAAAGACATAAAAAGAAAATTCAACATATGAAAAAGTGTATTACAGGAATAGATTATGGGCAATTGCACACGGGTCGTCCATAAGAGCTGGCCGACTTTCATGATCATTAACTATATTTCGAAGTCTTACATCACAGTGAGTAGCTGCTTTTTTTTCATTCTGGGACCTTGCTCTCCTTGGAGAATACATTCCCATTCATTTTCTATGTGGCACTGCTGTTTTTGAAATTCCTCTATGATTCACGATACACTGACATGAGCATCCCTCTTCTGTTTAGGGATTGTGATATTTTGGGATTTCAACATTCAGGATTATGGCGTTTGGGATTGTGTTTTTCAGGATTATGATCCAAACCCCCTCCCCCTTTTCAGACACAGGGTTGGCCCCATCCACGCTTATCTAGTCGAGTATGAGTTAAAGAGTAAGGGGATAAAGTCCCTGTTCTGTGCTAGTTGTAATTTGCATTGGTTCTCCCTTTTCCACCCTGAGGCAATTATATCTGGGTTTCCTGCCTAAAGTCATAGATTGGAAACTAGTCAAGTTGGGGCCTGAACGAAGTCTCCCAACTCTTAGTTCTCCACTTCTTTCCGTCATTGCATGCTCCTCCTCTTTTAAAACATTTAATTTACTTAATAACAAAACAAAAACCTGTACCATTTTTAAAAGGGGGTCTAAACACTTATTGTTTGATGTCACCAGACATGGGCTTCAGTTCATTGTAGTGTGGCAGGTATTATTTGTGAGTATTCCTCCTCTGATGGTGTTTTTCCGACAATCCCGAGTAAAGAAAAAGTCCAGCTTGCGTTGTCAGTTTTCTAAAACTTGAAAGTCTAAACTTGGTATACATTTTAAAATTCATCAAACAGTGATGGAACATTATGCCATTAACATTTTACATTTTCTCAGGTGCTCATTGTAGAAATTTTGATAATTACAAAAATTCTTATTTTTTAGTATAGCTATGTTGAATATGTATACCTCAAATTTGGACCATGATTATTTGAAGTTTTATATCTAAATGTTTTATGAAATACCATATAATGAGCATTTCTCTCTTTTGGTAAATATTCATCTAAGCATGCATTTTATGGCTGTGCAATATTTTATTGTATAGCTACAGAATAATGTATTCAATCATTTATTTAATCCAATCCCCACTGGATTGTCTCTATTTTCTAACTATTATAAATAAAGCTATAATGACTATCTCTGTGTATATTTCTTTGTCTGTGGTTCAAAAGAATAATTTTTTTTTTTTTAAATTTTGAAACCATACCTTTCACTAGGCATCAGACACAAACAGATTTTCCAGTGGTATTTGCCAGCTGCCATCTTCTTTGAAATCCTTATTCTTATATATTTCTAGGATGTTCACTGCTGCCAGCACACTCCACCATTATTCTCTCCGGACATCTCAGTGAATCAGGACTGGAGGCCAGCCATGGTGGTGCCGGGGGCCCTCCAGAGAATGGAAGGGAAAGAAGACAGAAGGGGGTGAGCTACCATTTGTATTTTTAATAGCAGCAACAGCTATTTCAACTTCTTCCTAAAACTGAGACACTTATCTTACCCTATCAAAGGGTTGAGCCATCCATAAATGAGACAGTGCGTTGAAAAAGGCTGATGTGAATGAAATGCAAGGCATTTTAATTATAAGCATTCATACATTAAAATGCCTGTGTTCTTTATTTCTCTTCCCTTCTTATCAAGTCTCTATGGTTTCACACTGGTCCCAAATGGTATCTCCAAGTTTCTGGCATTTTGAGTTTCATGGGTGAAATGGAAATGCAGATGATATCAGCAATGATGAAATGGAATGAACTTTTCATCCAGCTGAAAAATCACCCTGAGCTACTGAAATATAGCGGCATATATCATAGTCAAGTTGTCAAAGGGGGATATTTCACAGCTATGACCTCACAGCCATAAAATATAAGCCATGTAACCTGCAAGGAAACCCAAGACAACTTTTCCAGATTTTTTTTTTTATTAGTAAGATTACCATATGGAAAATAGCTTTAACTAGTTATAATAATCTAATTAAAAGAAGACTTGGAAATTATATAGACTTTTCCATTTTTAAGGGCTTAGATTTCTTATTTATTCCTTATGGCAGCACAGATAATAATCTGTTATCTCCACATCTCATGCTCAGCCCCAGTGTCCAGGTAAGGGACCTGAGGCTTTTCGCACCATTGATGTTTGAGGCTCTATGCAGCCTGCCTTATTCCCTGTTGCTAAATGGGCCACAGCAGCAGGTGGGCGCTGGTGTGTTAACTCCCAGCTGACATCGGAGTTTTGCCAGCAGCTGTCAGAGTCAGTCTGGGACAGGCTCTAACAAAAACTATCCTTTTGACCTTTCCCCACACAGAACTCACATCTAACATGAATAATTCATCAAGGACTTTTGATGGCAGCTCTTCAAGTTCCTTAAGTTGCTTTAAAAAATCTCGTTCTCTTTTATATAATTGTCTTTGCTTTTCTTCGGGTGTGATGAGGCTTTTTTTTTTTCTTCTTTGCATCTTGGTTTTTATTATTTATGATTAAGAAGCTGTATGCAAGTATCTGTAGTGGTATCATTTACTAATTTATTGAAATACTCTCTCCTATTATTATTCCCACTACTCCTGGATGGACACCCGCCTTAGGTTTTCTTCCCTATTTGGAAAAGCACACGCTGACTTGGGTGCCCACTAGGGGAGAGGGAGAAAGATAAACATTACCTAGAAATTGTTATACAAGAAATGTCAAAGCTTCAGAAACATTTTTAACAGGCAGGTTGTTTCCACCTAAGATGTTGCAAAGTAGACATTTGCTGGTGACATGCTGTTCTTAGGAGTAGATAGTCCCCACTCTAAAGCTTGTGAAGTCTGACATCCACATCACGATTTCTACAAATGTCTGAGGTTCCTGCATCGTCACATGTGACTCCAACATCCAGGCTCCATCGTGCCTCCTCTATTCTGTCTCATGGCCACTGCTTAGTCTTTGCTTGTGCCATTGGCTCTATCATGGAATGTAGCCCTTTTTCATGATTTCTTAAAAAAAGAAAAAAACCACAAAAGAGCTTATTTATGTCAGACTTTGCTGAAGGTTTGGGGAACTGGAGGAGGTTTGTATCACGACAGTGACTGGCATTCGTGGTGTTTAAAGCACTCTGGTTCCTTTGTCTCTCTTGTCAATTTTCCTCTTTGCTCCCTCGCTCTCTCTCTCAGGAATATTCTCCTACTGCTGCTCTGCTCATCAGCTTCTCCCATGTTCTCATGCAGAGCAACTGGCTTCCCTCCAATTCTTCTCTGAGCAGTCCTGGGCCAGGGGCATTTCTCTGCCCATTCAAGGATTTCAGTAAAGCATTGACATTTCTTGTACAACAACTTCTAGATAATGCTCATCTTTGCCCCCATGTTCTTGCTGGAGGAGGGAGGGAGTGTTAATTAAAGGACAGAAGCTCTACTCTCACTTAATCAGGAATGTGAATCTTATATTTCATGAGAGTCAACACTGAAGACCTAATAGATACTCTGTCCACAAATTTAGTTTTGCTTTTAAGAATTCTTGTCTCTGTCCCCCTCCTCACCTTGTTCTTCCATTAGCTTAGTCCCTCATAGATAATAATTCCTTAAAAAATGGAGCCAAACTCCCTTTCCAGATTAGTAAACGTGCGTATCCTCAGTAGATGCATTGGGGACTGGGCTGGATCCACTGGTGCAGAGTAAGTCACCACTCAGCCCCTCAGTCGAGGATCTCATCAGCTCAGTGGCAAAGTGACTGAAGGAGCGGACAGGAAACATGCATTTCTGTGTCCAGCAAAATAATACATGAATATACACCACTTTTTCATGGATGCAGGGGAGGTGAATAATTCAACCTGGTTAACCTATGAAAACTGCAAACTCTTACACATAATCATGAAGTTATTGCTTTGAAAATGATCTACTGGCCTGTTATTATCATCAAAATGAAAACGAACGAAAACAAACTCTGTAAACTGCTCCTAAAGTTTGGGAGGAGAGGGAAAGAGGAGGAAACTGGAATGAGGAGAGAAGTCTTAACCTACAGAAAAAGCTCAGCAGTGATGTTTAGTGTCCCTGTGACCTTTGCTAACATCTACCAAGCATTTACTGTGTGCTGCACACATGTACTATCTCATTTAATCACAAATCAGCCCACAAAGGGGCTCTATATTTATCGATCACCAAGGCACAGAGAGGTTAGGTAACTTGCCCGAGTTAAGGGCACTCAGTAAGGCAGAGTCTGACTCCAGAGCTTGTGTTCTTGACCTTCGTGTTATATTGCTTCCCAGGAAGGTCCAAGAGTGGATTTTCTTTCCCTACGTAAATTCAGTCCAGCGGCTATTAACATTAGGATACTTTTTGTGGATTGCCAATCATCATCTTGTCTACAGAGGGTATATGTAGACATGCTGTGAAAAGAGTGAAGAGTTAGATAACTATCATTGCTCTTAGTATTATTACTGCTACTCATGTCTTTTTAGTGCTGAGAAAGCTAATTTTCTTTATCTTGAAACTTGCTGCATTCCTGTTAGGTAGACAAGGAAGGTATCATTCAATCCATTTTACAGATGATGAAAGTGAATCTTCTGGAAGCTTTTGCATTATCAAAAGAAAGGAGCTTTGGAGTAATTCAGACCTTTATTCACACACTGGCTCCACCATTTCCTGGGTGTGGTAACTTGGGCAAGTTGTGTACTCTCACAGGGCTATTTTATCATACGTAAAAGGGGGAATTTTAATACCTCCCTATATGTCTTTTGTGAACGTTGGAGATAACGAATGTAAAGCACCTGTACCAGTGTTGGGCACACAGTGGTCTCATTCTTTGTCCCCAAAAGGTACAGTGTTAGCTTCTTTTGGGGTCAGAGGGAAAGCAGGGTCCCTAGTTTCCTAATCCAACCCCTTGAACATAACCCTGATCCTTAGGCATGTGACTGTGGGGCAGCATGCTAGAGAGAGTGGCACCTCCAAGATAACCACTAAAAATAAGTTTCTAAGGAAATCCACATCAAATGGAAGCCTGAAAGTCATCCCATGTCCTATGGCAGTCTCAGACCCTGGGGTACCAGCAACAACACCCTCTTGCCTTCATGGGGTATGTTCTCCTTCGCAAAGCATTTCCAAACTCACTTCATGGTCAAAACAAACCTGTGCAGTATGTCAGGCAGGTGACAGGATGCCCACCTGACAAAGACAAAACAGGGATAAGGATGAATGGAATAACATCCACAAATGCCGAATTCCTCGGTAAATACTGCTAAGTCATCCAGTAAGTTGAAAATCAGCACAGCCATCATAAAGTAGCTCAGAGTTGGAAACAAGACTTGCAAGCTAAGATGTTCAGTTCAGCAGATAAACCACCGAATGGATGATTTAAGTACAAACACGAATTTATCAAGAGTGCATGTTGACTATTCCAATGAATTCAGTACTCAATGAATGGTTCTAAATTTCTGAAGTCAATTCAAAAAATATTTATTGGATATCCCGTTTGTGCAAGACACTTCCAGTGCCTGGGACGCACCACCATCAGTGAGCTCTCTGTTACGTGAGGACCGTGCACAGGATGGTCAAGGCTGTACTATCATTATCACCAGGGAGGGAGTGGCCAGAGCTGCCTGAGGGGTTCTGGGAAAGCCTCCCTGGGGACCTCAAAGGAAAAGAGAGGACTAAGAGACTGGCTCCTGCGCTTCCAGTCTCAACTATGCCTGACCAGCGTGCAGACACATTCTAATAGCCATCGACTCAACGAAAAGTGGGGCTCACCATCACCTGTCCCCATGTGCCCCAAACCAGAGAAAGAACCATTAGCTCTCTATCATCATGTACTAATGTGTAGGGTACCCCTCATACCTCTGGGCCTTGTGTCATGCTCCTTCTTCTGCCAGAATATTCTTTCCTACCCCTATCCATTCTTTTGAATGAACTTTGACCTCCCACTTCTTACAAAACAAGCTGAAAGGTGAGCAGTGAGGTGGCTTCTTTGGTGACTTCTTTGTGTACCAATCATCCAGAGTAGCTTTGCTGTTCCCTCTTCTCCTCACATGGTGGTGGTGGGCTCTAGACCACTAGAGTTACCGCACTCCTCACTCGTCTCCTCCTGCCAAATCCTCCACCTCCTTGAGGTCAGGATTTTACTCATGCCTATTTCCCCAGAGCCTAGGACTGTGCCTGGCACAGAGCAAGTACCCACAGATGCCAGTGGAAAGAATGAATTAATGCAGATATTGAGATTTTCTGCTTGCTCCAAATACAGGCAGCTTCAGCATACTGATTGGGAGACAATTTTCATTGGCTTAGGGGCCTGTTGCCACATTTGGGCCCCTGAACAGATTTAAAAGCTAGGATAATTTGCTTAAAGTGTTTGCCCATGACCTTTTTTATCCGCCTTTTTTGACTTTCTAGAAGAATCTATGTTTCAAAGATGTGGTTTGACTTGGCCAATGTCGCTTTGCTGTGCCAAGTGCTTGGGACACTCACCAATTTTTAGAGAGTTGTAGCAGAGTGAGCATTAGTCTCCCAGTCCCCCAACCGGCCACCAGTTCCCACCTGACCCTACCTGCCTCGGTGTTCTTCCTTCCCAGAGCTTGCTGCACCCTATTGTCAAGTGTGGGTGCACGTTTCCTAACTGCAATGCCCAGCGCTTGAAATGTGTGAAGTCTGAATCAAGATGAACTGCAAGTATAAAATACACACCACATTTTGAAGACTAAGTATGTAAAATGAGTGTAAAACAGCTCTTCAGTATTTTTGTATTCTTTATATATTGAAATGACAGTATTTTGGACATACTGGGTTAAATAAAATACATTATTAAAGCTCACATCACCTTTTCTTTTTTTTTTTTTTTCGCTTTTCTCCCTAGTATTCATGATGTGAATGCTACAAAATTTAATGTGGCATATCTGACTCACATCATATTTTATTGGGACAATGCCCCTTTGTAGTATCCAACATAAGTAGATTTATTCTTACTTACAGAAACAATAAAAGCATTCTCCAAGATGTGATCGTATGTCATTTTAGAGTAAGAGAAAGGCTGTGAGTCAGAAAATAACTTAAGGATGATATTAATAATAATAACAGTCAGTGCTTACTGAGAGCTTCTTGGTGCCTCTCATTCTACCAAACACTATGTGTATTAACAAGTTTGAAATTCATGATAACCTGTGGAATGAGTACTATAGTTATCCCCAATATACAGACAAAGAAACTGAGGTATGGGCAGAAATGATAAGTTCCTGCTTTTGGTGCGGTGGAACTGGGATTCAAACTCGTGCCATTTGGCTCCAGAGTCCAAGTCCTTAATTTCCCTGATGTTGCCCTGACTGGGACCCACCCTTTAGAATCAAGTGCCTCGTGTGACTCCAGAAACACGGCGGTGACAGAGACTCTCACTTTGAAGGAGTATTTGTCCTGTGTGACATCATTCTGGCTGGCCCACGAAGCTTTTTTGGCTCACAGATGAGAAAAGTCAATGTTCGCTGTTAATACGGCATTGACACCATGGCCAACCGTGATGGCTTCCAACAGGTCAGACTGGGAGCCAGACAGTCTCCTGGGTCCAGTTACTACCCATCACTCAGGAAAGAGGGGAGGAGAGAAAATGGAAAGGAGAAAGGGAATATTTCTCCAGCCAGGTTGTTGGAAAAACTTAGATAATGCATATGAAGGAAGGCCTGAGCACAGAACCTGAAATAAATTAAGTGCTTAATAAATATCTGTTCCTTTCCTTCCTGTTTTTCTCATTAAAAGCTAAAGTTTAGGATCAGCTATTAACTTTATTAAACATTGCATGACTTAAATGCATCCATTCTCAAATGCAAACAGACCATTCAGGCATATGTTAAGAGTTTAGCCAAATGTCTACAAAATCAGGTAAGGAGCCATGCACTCTGACTTTCTAAGAATTTCCATGCCTTTTCTCAAATACATTGTTGTGAGAAGTGCCGTCATCATCACAGTTTCCCACATTATGTTTTTCTCTCTCAATTCCTATCCACTGTTTTTTTCTGGAGTAATATAAAGCAAACCTCAGACACACATAAATTTCACTTATAAATAGTTCACGTGTATTGTTAACAGATACTGAGAATCAAATCAAAGACACAACACCTTTCATAATAGCATCAAAGAAAATTAAATATTTAGAAATATTTAACTAAGGAGGTGAGAGACCTATATAGGGAGAACTACAAAACACTGAGAAAAGAAATTGCAGAGGATGTAAACAGATGGAAAGCCCTACCATGCTCATGGATCGACAGAATCAATATTGTTAAAATGTCTATACTACCTAAAGTGATCTATAGAATCAATGCAATCCCTATCAAAATATCAACATCATTTTTTGCAGATCTAGAAAAAATAATTCTATGCAGCATGTGGAACCAGAGAAGACTCTGTATAGCAAAAGCAATCTTAAGCAAAAAGAACAAATTGGGAGGTATCTGTTTACCAGACTTCAAGGCTACAAGGCTATAGTAACCAAAACAGCATGGTACTGGCACAAGAACAGAGATATAGACCTTTGGAACAGGACTGAGAACCCAGATATGAAACCATCCTCATATTGTCATCTAATGTTTGACAAAGCAGACAAAAATATACATTAGGGAAAAGAATCTCTATTCAATAAATGGTGCTGGGAAAATTGGATATCCACATGCAGAAGATTGAAACTAGATCCGCACCTCTCACCAAAATTCAACTCATGATGGATAACAGACTTAAACCCTAGACATGAAACTAAAAATTCTGGAAGAAAATGTTGGGAAAACTCTTTTAGACATTGGCCTAGGCAAAGAATTTATGAGGAAGACCTCCAAAGCAATCACAGCAGCAACAAAAATAAATAAATGGGACCTGATCAAATTAAAAGGCTTCTGCACAGCCAAGGAAACTATCATTAAAACATATATGCAACCTACAGAATGGGAGAAAGTATTCACATGCTACACATCCAATAAAGGACAGATAACTAGAATCTATATAGAACTTAGGAAAATCAACAAGAAAAAATCAAACAACCTCATTAAAAAGTGGGCAAAGGACATGAACAGAAACTTTTCAAAAAATAATAATGCCAATAAACATATAAAAAATTGCTCAACATCTCTAATCATCAGGGAAATGCAAATCAAAACCACAATGAGATATCACCTAACTCCAGTGAGAATGGCTTTTATCAAAAAGTCCCAAAACAACAAATGCTGGTATGGGTGTGGAGAGATAGGAACACTGATACACTGCTGGTGGAACCACAGACTAGTAAAACCTCTATGGAAAGTAATGTGGAGATACTTCCAAGAACTTAAAATAGGACTGCCATTTGATCAGCAATCCCACTACTGGATATCTACCCAAAGGAAATAAAGACATTCTATAATAAAGACATCTGTACTTGAATGGTTATAGCAGCACAATTCACAATTGCAAAGATGTGGAAACATCCTAAGTGCCCATCAATACATGAGTGGATTAATAAAATATGATATATGTATACCATGGAATACTACTCAGCCATAAAAAATGGTGAACTAGCACCTCTTGCATTATCCTGGATGGAGCTAGAGCCCATTCTTCTAAGTGAAGTATCACAACAATGGAAAAATAAGCACCACATGTACTCACCATCAAATTGATAATTGATCAATACTTATGTGCACACATGGAAGTAACATTCATCGGGTGTCAGGCAGGTGCGAGGGGAACAGAGGGGATGGGAATATTCACACCTAATGCATGCAGTGTACACTGTCTGGGGGATGGGCATGCTTGTAGCTCTGACTCGGGCAGTGCAAAGGCAATATATATAACCAAAATGTTCACACCCCCATAATATTCTGAAATAAAAAAAAAAAATTTAAAAAGAAGTTTAAAAAAATCCACGATAGCATTATCCCACCTACAAAATTAATAATAATTCCTTACTATAATCTAATACCCATTTTCCAGTTTCCCCAATTGTCTTAAAAATGTCTTCTTAGGGTTGGTTTGCTTGGATTGTTTCTTGCTTTTAGATTCCCTTTCTCTTGTTCTCTCTCTTTTTCTTCCCTATTCTAGAAAATATTTAAAGGATCTTTCAAAGATACATATGGGATGGTGAAACAAATTAATTTCAAAGTAAATTAGAAAATATGGCAGAGGGTGAATATAAGAAAAGATAGATGCAGCCAAGATTGTGGTGAGGACCCAAAGGTGAGCTAGGAAATTGCATGTGCCTTTTTGCCAAGAGCCATGCATTTCCTTCTGAACTTCCTAGTAGACACTACAAAGAGGGCACATGTACACTGTGGGACTGAGTTGTTAACATGCAATGCAACTGCTCAGGAGCAGCACAACTAGAGAGATATTTCCCCACAGATCCTGACAAAGGGAACACTGAGTAATCTGTAAAACCACATTCTCCATGGCAGCCTTCAAGTCTAAGAGTGATGAGTTTCATAAGGATTTTTTAAAATCACATCTTGAGTATTCTAATACTCCTTCTGTCAATCCAGTCACTTACAGCATGAACATTTCTTGGAGTTCAGTCATGAACGCATGTATGCCCAGGTCCCTGTAGCAGTTGCTGGCTGATCTTACCTAGAGCAGCTCCCTACCTCACCCAGCCCAGCTTGCTGTGCCTCAGTTTCTTGAATGGCCATGCCATGCTGATCTTCCTAAGGGACCACTTTCAGCCTATTGCTCTCCTTGCTTGAGAATCTCCAATAGCCACGGAAAATTCAAGTTCAAATTTCTCTGCTGCAGTGATCCATCTTACCTCATTCTACCAGTATCATGCTGAAGAAGTAAGGTTTGCTCGAGAGTTGCAAAGCTTCAGAGAGACAGAGGAAATGGGATCTCAGAAAGGCTTGTGGATTCAGTGACTAGGAGATCATGAAGTTATCTTCCAGAGAAAAATATCTAAAAAATGGCTGGGGGATAAAACTAGACTGAAATTTAGGGCCATATTGTTTAGCATTTCAATGTTCTTTTCTTGTTTCACGTTACTTTAGCTTTGTGATTCCACTGCCTGGTGTCAGTCTTGGACACATCACTTACTACTTTGGACAAGTTACCTAAGCTTCCTGTGCCTCAGTTTCCTCATCTGTAAAATGGGCATAATGTAAAAGTATGACCCCAGGAGGGGGAGTACTTAGCTGGGGAGACTGAATGAGCTGCACAGAGGAAGGGCTCTATAAGGGTTAGCTGTCCATCCTCCTGGAGTGAGGGCAATGCCTCTTTGTACCAAGCACAATTCTTCATGTTTACTAAAGACTACATCTCTTTTATTTTCCAAATATTTTCTCCCATCACTTTTCAATAAATCTCTGAAAAGGATATTTTAAAGGAGTAAAGCAAGAGCAACAATTGCTAAGTTTGTTTTTTTCAACCTAAAAACTACAGGAAATATAAGTTTTTTTTTTTTTTTTTTTTTTTTTTTTTTTTTGTTGAGACAGAGTCTCACTTTGTTGCCCAGGCTAGAGTGAGTGCCGTGGCGTCAGCCTAGCTCACAGCAACCTCAGACTCCTCGGCTTAAGCGATCCTACTGCCTCAGCCTCCCAAGTAGCTGGGACTACAGGCATGCGCCACTATGCCCGGCTAATTTTTTCTATATAGATTTTTAGTTGTCCATATAATGTCTTTCTATTTTTAGTAGAGACGGGGTCTCGCTCAGGCTGGTCTCGAACTCCTGACCTTGAGCAATCCACCCGCCTCGGCCTCCCAGAGTGCTAGGATTACAGGCGTGAGCCACCGCGCCCGGCCAAGGAAATATAAGTTAAGTTGAGAATTAGAATTCAATTTAATAGAAATCCTAAAAAATAGGTACACATAATTATAAACCTTAAAGGGTTTAGTGGCTCATTGATTCTTCTGAGGCATCATTTGTTCAGTGATATTCAACAATGAGGAACTTCTTCTGAAGTAGTCACCTGTCTTGTGGTAAAGACCCCAGCCCACACTGGCAGGTGGCTGCTCTCACATCAGGGACCTCTGGTGCTGCATAGGTGTGGACACAGCACTTTTTGAATCACACCAAAGATTTCCAAACTTTATTGTTTGAAACCCTGTTTGCATTCAGCCATGGCCCATGTTTCCATTAGATCATCCTTCATCAGGTCACGTTATTTATAAAATCAACTTTTGGAAGAATGGATCCAGAATCATTCCTTGGCCACATCAAGGTCTTCCATGGAAAGGCAGATTCAAGGCATCTGGCCTTACTCTTCTTTCTGAAACCCACTGAAAACGACTTAAATAGCTTTTGAAAATTAGAAAAGAAAATATACATAAAACTTGAAAGCAGCCCAACTCCTGATAAGTGCAGTTGGGCTGGACTTGGGCGGAGGCTGGAAGCAGAGGCACGCTTCCATAGAGCTCCATCAACACTCCTCATTCTGACGAGCCATTGGCCTTAGGGAACAGCCAGGTCTGAGTGGGAAGGTGAACTTCAGGGCATCCCTGAGCCTTGTGAGATGACACAGAGCTGAATAAGGAAGGAAAAAGGCATGTCATTTTTGCTAAAAGGCAGCATGCATGGGCAGGGAGCTGAAGGGAGGTAAAGGCCGGATCCCTCTGTGTTGATTGTCATGCCTGGCCAAGCCTAATTCCTGCAGAGATTGGGGCAAACATCTCAAGACAGAGAGAAAGCCAAGCTGATGGTTGACCCGTCTCACTTCCCTAGATTCTCTGCTATATCATAGTTTAAAAAAATAGTTCACCCATAAGGAACAGTCCACATAAAACAAGGCATAATCTCATAAAAAGATGAGTAATAGTTCAAAAGGATGGAACATACAGCAAATATATTGCAAGAAAAATAAATGAGAGGAATATGACAAAAGGCAGACTAACATTCCAAAAAATTGTGCCATAATATAGATAAAAATTGTAGAGAAACATTTTTCCATTTAAAAGGTATAAAAATGGCTTTTCTGAAGCAATAATTCAAAGAGCTATGCTGGCTTAAGCAGAGATAATTAAACAACTAAAAGCGATTTAAAAAAAAAGAACTTGGAGAGCTCTAGAAAGAAAGAAAGAAAAATAATTACAGAAATGAAAATTAACATTAGAAGAAGCAGAAAAAGAGACACTGCCTTAAATAGGAAAGAGATAAAGAGAATAGATTTGAAAACGAAAAAAAAAAAAAAAAAGGAAAATAAATAGAAAAGAACCAAATACTTAAGATGATTAGTAAGAAAGGATAGATACGGAAGACAGGAAAAGGAATTTAAACTTTCTTATGAATAATGTCCCTAGTAGAGGAAACAGAAAAAATATTCAGACATAATAAATAAATATTTCCTCAAATAAATAAGACCTAAATCCATAGTTTGATGGATTTTCCAGCTCTTTCAAGGAAAAAACAATAAGCAAAATCAACATGGTTTAATAAAGTTACTACTGGACTTCAAAGATGGAGTAAGAATCTGGGCCTAAAAACATTATCAAACAGTCATAAGAAGAAAAATTTGCTTGGTTTCAGACTTTTTAGCAATATTAATTGCTAGGAGATGGCGAAAAATGTTGTCAAGTCCTTAGAAAATGTGTGGCCCAAGAATTTTCTACATAGCCAAATTGGTTTTTTTGATATTTCCATGAGTGCAAGAACTACAAGGAAAAAGAACTTAGGCATTCTTTCTTTAAAAAAAATAAATAAAACTTGAAGATGCCAATTAAGAGACGAAGAGAGCAGTTGTGGTATAATGAGTGTCAGCACTGAATTTGTCAAATAAAGGAAGAAGGTGAAGCAACTGGAGGAATTATGATTACAGAATAGAGTATAACATAGAAATAACCATAGTAAAAAAACCAAAACATGGGAGGTAGAGAGAAGGAAAGAAGGCAGTGTGAGCACAAGTTCCTCATCTTCTGTAAAAATGTCTTACTCTAATGTCTTAGATTTCCAAGCCTACTGTTTAAATGATGAACCAAGCAATAGAGGTATTAGGGTACTATTCAAAAGTATAGAGGTAATAGCTAACAGCATTAATGATTATATAATAAGTCAAAATTGGGCAGTGTAGGATAGGCACGATAGAATAAGTGTAGTAATTTTCTCATCTTTCACTGTAATGAGTCATCAGATATTATATAAGAATTTAAAATATAAAAAATTAAAATAAGATTTTAAAAGATAATAAAATTAAAAAAGATAAAATTACAAAGGTAATAAAAGATCCTAGGATAGACTATAAACCTTAAGAACTATGAGAATGAAAATACACAATAAAGAAACCAACCAAAAATCATATAGGAAAGCAATTATGTGTGTGTTTGTATGTTTATATCTTTAATTTGTTTATGTGTGTCTTTAATTTGTGTGTGTATAGCATTATAAAGGAAAAATGTAACTAAGGATGATCCAGCTGTGACAAAATATTTCTCTTATATCAAGAAATGTAAATCTATTGAAAGAAAAAGCACAAGTCAAATATATGCTATAGACAGACACATTCCAGGCAAATGCAGCAAAAAGAAGTAGGTCTCCTGATATTAATATTACTTGCTTATGGTCTGAATGTTTGTGTCCCCATAAAATCCATGTTTAAACCTACCTTCCCAGGTGATATTAAGAGGTGAAACCTTTAGGTGGTGATTAGGTCAGCATGGCTCTGCCCTCAGAAATGGGATTAGTGCCCTTATAAAAGTAACTTGAGGAAGTCCTTTTGTATTTCTACCATGTGAGGACACATAGAAGGTGCTATGTATGAAGAATAGGCCCCCAACAGACGCTGGATCTGCTGGTACCTTGATCTTGAATTTCCCAGGCTCCAGAAATGTGAGCAACAAATTTCTATTGCTTATAAATTGCTCAGTCTAAGGAATTTTGTTATAGCAGCCTGAACAAACTAAGACATTAGTTCAGGGTGAATTAAAGACAAAAATATTAAAGATAAAGGAGAACATTTTATAATTAAAAGGATATAATATACAATGAAGCTCTAATTTTTACAAATCTTTATGCATCAAATATCAAAACATCAAAATTCATAAAGCAAAAGCTACTGGAAATATCAAGAGAACTAAGGAGGAACTTGCTGGTAGAAGAATCTTTAAATCACATCCCTCATCCCATGATAGTAAAAAAAAGAAAAAAGAACCAGTAAGAATAAACCAGGCCCAAATAGCATAATTAATAAAATAGATCTGCCCAGTAGATACGCACACGCTTCTGTTTTTCTAAATGTGTCATCAAAATGAAGACTGCATCATCTTTTTGAACTATGCGACATTTAAAAACAAATCTGCAACAAAGGAATCCTCAATAGATCTCACAAGTTAAAAAGGCGCTAAACATATTCTCTGAGCTTAATGGAAAAAAAAAATCCTATAAGTTAATGCCAAAAATAGACAACAAAAAGCTGTACCATCTAGAAATTTAAAAGCCAAACACAAAGAGTGGACCCTCCCATGGAAAAAGCATGGAAGGAAGCCATTACTCATCTCATGCCAGCGATCTGTCACGTCATTTGCTGGGCTGATTAGTTGACTTTATAAGCTTCCCCCCACAAAAGGAGAGAAATGAAATTCATTTCATCAACATTCCCTATCTAAACTGGGAATTTCCTAATAAACATGCACAACTGCTCTACTATGTCCCAATTCCTTATGTAGATGTGTTAAATTTATATAGGATTTAATTGCATTTGCCATGTATTCATAAGAGAATAAACTATTTTAAAATTCTTTATTTGAATTTCTGCCTCGGTTTCAAACAAACAGACCTATTTCCTCATGTATTCATATACTACAAGTAGCCGATTGTAGCAGTCTGACTTGAGAGGCGGACAAGGCAAGGCTGTTTTCACCAAGGAGGCACTGCCATTGTACTGTCTTTGGAACCTGAGGCCAGAGCCCCTGGGCGAGCCTGCCAACACTCTTATTTGTACTTGGCCTGCCTTCCCCGTGTGCTGATGGAATTTCTGCTCTCCCCTCCAAGCCCTTCAGCTGCAAGGACAAGCTTTTCACCTCTAAGGTGCACTTTGCTTTGCCCACTCCTGAGATCTGGGGGCCTTGGGGACTTAGAAAATATACAATAGCCATCTCCCGTTTGGGGGCTGGATAACTAGCACCTGGCCCACACTACAGGCCCCTGGGTGACCCAGCTGTTGTCGGGCTGTGCTTTCCTGATTCACTCAAGGCCTTGCCTACTCACTTCCCTGAAAGGGAATCTTAAATACTGTGGGCTGTGACCCAGATTCGTTGCTCAGATAATCTTTGCCAGGGACCTTCATCTACTGTTTAATAATTATCCTGTCTTCCTGCAGCCCGGTCTGTGCACATGCTACTCAGTTTTTACATTAATTATCTTTCACTTTCATTTATAGGTAAATAGTTGTTAAGGAAATCATGTTTGAGGACAAAAACCAAGTCAGCACATGGCCACTGAAAACCCACCTCATTTCTGCATAACAGGCTGGATCGCAATTCCTTTGTCAGAAAACTAGAGTCGGGGAGGGGACAGCCTCTGATACAACTTACTGTGTTCCCCACAATATTAGAAATGGTCTTCAATATTTTGGGAAAGTCCTGGTGTAATATTATGCGTGATAATGATAAAAGGGTCTACTTTCTTGTAAGGCAATGAATCTTGAATTTTTCTTAGAATATTGGGGCAGCATCAGTGCAAATTGATTCACAGATGTCAAGCATTAACCTATGTTTTCCAAAAGCAGTCACCACAGGATTGAGCTCATCAATGCCTTTGTATTGTAGTTGTTTGCAGTGGCTCACAGAACAAGAAGTTTTTGGTTATCTGTTGCTCCTTTATTCACATCACAAACAGCTCACTACAGCTGTCAACTTCAGATGATTCAACTGAATACCGTGTTGAGAGGGCTCATGTGGATCATGTCATTTTCTCAGGTTCTTTACAAATCTGCTTCCAGTTCTATTTTTTGAGAATCCCTTTCAATGCATGAGTTTTCACTAAGTTTTCAACTACTACATGAGACTTCTTTCCCTTGCCACAGAAATAAGCAATAGGACAAGAAACTTACAATAAACATGGGCTTCTCAGGTGTCAAACCAAACATTTCAAGGTATTTCTAAAAACAGTCTCATGTCCAGTTCCATAGCCATACTTTAGTTGAAAGTTTGGACAAATTTGATGGTTTGAATTTGAAGTTTGAAAATGATGAATGACAAAGAACAGACTGCAGTCTATAGCCATTATATAGCAAACCTCTAAAGAATATGTTTCTGCTCCCACTTATGTTGCTTTAGCATGGCTTACTCCCAAATATGTGGCTATTTCCCTGAGAAGATGTGGAGTTCTGTGGCGTGAATAAACCCTGGCACTGCCCATATTGCTTGTGCAAGTTTTGTCATAGCAGCTAACCTTTAGCCAGCAGTTTCTATATTCTAGGCCAGGTGCTAAATGTTTTGCAAGTGTTATTGCATATAATCCTCACACAACCCAATGTGGGTAAGGATTATTATTACCGTGCTTTTACAGAAGCAGAAATTGATGCTTAAAAAAGGTTAGAAGATTGGGTTCTTCAAATTCCATTTCCCACTAAAAGGAACCAGGTATTCTTAGAGAAATGGCTAATTCCAAGTCTGGAATAGGAAGTGTACACAATGAGCCCAGCATGCCTGGTCTACCAGTTGGCAGTGAAGCTGGCAGACTAGGTTAGCAAAGGCTAGAGTGAACAACTCCTCCCTGTTTGCCTAGAACTTTCCTTGTTTCAAAATAGAAAGTTCCACGTCACAGGAACCCCCTTCATTCCCAGGCAAACTAGGACTGTGGTCACGTCAAATAATAATAAGATCATATCAAAAAAACACAGGAGCCAACTTCCCATGGGAGAAAGACAGGACACTTTCAATGTAAATAAAGAAATATAATGAATTAAAATACATCAAATATGTATAGATCCATGAGTTCATAATGATTATTAATAGATAAAACAAAAGCACAACTAATTGGTCACTATTGGAGGGAACCAACTCTATTTTAAAAATCAATCATTTGTCTAGCCTTTCTTAAATAAGCAATGCTATTGGGTATCCGGCTTGTAGATGAAAGGAAATTTCTTTTTATGGAAGTATTCCAGCCAATATATGAAGAAGGAAGATAAAATTAGAATATCACCATTTTTCAACCCCTGATGAAGGTAGGCATTGAACATAAACAGCTGCTAACTTCACCAAAAGAAAGACAACCAAATATGTATTACCTGTCTGAAGAACTAACACCACTTAATTGGGAAGAATTCTTGTCCATAAAAAGAACCTCCAAAAAATAAAAAAGCACCCTGAATCTGCATCTGATCAAGCCTCTAGATCCAAATACAGGAAACCCAAAGGACAGAGGAACATGTTAAATACCCAGGGATGTGATCACCAAAATACAGACTGTGGGAAGCTATACACGGCACACCAGCAGTTTCCTTCAGCCGATAATTGCATGGAAAAAAGATGAAAATGGAATGCTTAGATTAAAAAAAAAACCTACCAGATATCAACCATTTTTTTTTAAATTTCATCTTATTGTTATGGGGGATACAGAATTGCAGGTTACATACGTTGCCCATGTACTGCCTTTCCTCCCAAGTCAGAGGTCCAGGCGTGTCTGTTCCCCAGGTAGTGCGTGTTGCACCCATCATGTAGGTATATATCCCTCCCTTCCCCACCCCCCCTTCCCGAGTCAGCACCTTCAAGCGTTACCATTCCCCAAACGGTGCGCAATGCATTCATTGTGTAGGCATATCAACCAATTTTAAGGTGTGAACATTATTTGGAAAATGATTCAATAAAACTGTAAAAAATTAGAATATTTGAGATTATTGTAAATTTAAATACTGCATATTTGATAAAGAATTATTTCAATTTTCTTAGTGTGATAATGGTATTGCAATTTGCTTTGTTTTAAAAGAATCTTTATGTTTTAAAGGTACACTGAAATGTTATGAATAAAATGATTTTATCTGGGAAATAGGGTGGGTGTGGGAGTAGATTATAATATAAGTAAAACAAAATTGGCTGAGTTAATAATTGGTGAAGTTGGATGATAGGTACATGGAGATCTTGTACTACTGTGACTGTTGATGTACATTTTAGAAATTCTTCATAATACAAGGGGGGGAGATAATTAGAGAATTAGACTAAGTTTTTAATGTCACATGGCTAGAAAACAGATAAGCCAGGATTTAAACAAAGACAATTTTAGTCTAGAATTGACTTTCTTAAGTACTATACTACCTCGAAAAAATCTTGAAATGTGGGTATTAAACAATTACAAAAGAACTGAACAAAAGCAGCTTACCACTTCTCATGTCCCAGTGCTAATCATTTCAGAGTCAAAGATGGCAGATGGACATTATGAATTGAATTTTAGAAGACTGAGCTTTCTCTGCATATTCTGGTTCAACTGCAGTAATGCCCCTTCGTTTATTTTTCTGCCATCTCTCTCTCCAAGGAAAAGCATCTCACTTCTCTACAGGGTGCATACATCCCTGGTTTAAAAAAAAAATCTCTCCAAAGACTTCATACTTAAGTGTTTTCAATGGAAAGTCTGCATCAAGCCTTTACTTTGCCTAGAAGATGAAACTTAATCTCAGTCATTTCTTGGCTATTGGCTTAAATGAAATGTTTCACTTGAAGATTTCCTAAGTTAACTCAGAGTCGACTTGTTGACATCTGTCCTGTTTCTTAGTGGGATTATATCAGAATTCTGGGTGCCTCAAGCCATCAGGGAATGGGGAAGGGTGAAGAAAGGTGTTTAGTCTGTGCTTGCCATCTATACACGAGGCATCTGCCACTGTCCACTTGGTTATATGTCTGGTGACCAGATATACAATTAAGTGTGACAGATATCAGACATGTAAGAGCTCTATTTCCCCATCTGGTCTCTGATTGGAAGTTCAGTGGGATCATTCTCCATCCTCTTGGCCCCATGGTGAGGATCCTTCAGGTCCACTGCCTTCTGAGAGAGCACGGCTCTCTTTGATGTTCTTCTTCATTACTGAAGCTGTCTCAGGCTCAGGTGCCCAGACCCACTGGGCTGCCCAGTCTAGTCTAGGGATGTTCTTTCCACCTAAGCTGGGGAAGAGATCTGCCCCCTTAATGCTTTCCAGGCTCCACCCAGGAAGCAAGACACTGGTCTCCTCCATTCCCACCAAACTTGTTGTTCTTCCCCTTGTGCACTTTGACCCCAGGAGAAGGGAGAGTGCAGTACTCCTTCTCAGACTCCTTTAGTGTTATGCTTCTAATACCCTCTCTTAAGGAATGTTTATCTAGTAACTAGTGGGCAGAAGACCCACTCTGTCTTATCACATAATCTTCTAAGTCTTTTGTCTCACATCTGGACTGCAGATTTTGAAGCTCAAAAACCAAGAATTAATGTTTCATTTTCATCTTCTACAGCCAGTGAGCTCCCTGTAGGCAGTAGGTTCTTCATATCTACCTTGCTAAATAGAGGGGGATCAAGGAGTAACTGGGAATACACATAAAAGGCTATAGCTGAGGATACATGAAAACACTGTCATGCCACCAGAGGATAGTAATTGTACCGAGGGACTGCAGCAGGTAATGAGTGTGCAAGGTTGGAAAGGGGCCTCTACTTAGGCCCGTGTGCAGTGAGGCTCTGGTTTGCTTAAACTCACTGAGTATTCAGCAAATGATGCTATGTTTTCAGAGATTTTTGTTTAAAAAATAGATCCACTTCTAAGGACAATGGGGAGGGATGTCCTTAGAAACTATCCATGTTTCCACATTCTATGGATTTCTTGCAGAGAGGCAGCTATCACAGAAAATACTCAAAGGACCTGCATCATACTATGGTCAGTAAATATATGATAATGATTTTGTCTTTTAAATTTTGTGGTCTTCTTGAAGTAGTTTTACAGTATACTTATATTAAGATACTTAACAAAAGATACTTCAGAAAGAACACTGCTGCCTTCTGAGATCTTTGAATCCGTTACTGAGATCAGCAGTGCACAGAAGGGAATCTCACGGGGCTGGTACTGTGCAGGGTGCAGCAGATCTGCACCACCTGCAAGGGCCGTGGGAAGGAAAAGAACCACAGGGGAACGGGCCTCCCACACATTGCTGGTGGGAGGGTACATTTTTACAGCCCCCATGGAGGTCAATCTGACAATGTACATCAAAGTTACGACATGTTTATACTCTTTGACCCAGAAATTCCACTTGTAGAAATTGATCTTAAAAAATGCATTTTTACACATGTGAAATGCTGCAAGTACAAGTTATTCAATTCAACACTATTTATAGTGGCAAAAGACAGGAAGGAGTCTAAATGTTCATCAATGGAGGAATGATGGAAAAATTATGACATATTGTCATGATACAAAATTATATAGCTGTAAAGAAGTATGGAGCTGTCCACACAGAAAAGTGCACGCAATGTTCATAGCAGTTTTATTCATAATTGCCAAAAGTTTGGAAGGATGTCCTTCACTATGTAAATAGATAAATAAACTATTTATCCATCTCTAGATGTGTCTCTAGTGGTACATTGAGATTATTCAGTGCTGAAAAGAAATGAATTATCAAGATATGGAGGAAACTTAAAAGCACCTACTAAGTGAAAGAAGCCAGTCTGAAAAGGTTACATACTATATGAGTCAAACTATATGACATTCTGGAAAAGGCAACACGATGGAGACAGTAAAAGATCAGTGGTTTCCAGGGAGTAAGGGGAAGGAAGGGATGAACAGATGGAGCACAGGGAATTTTTAGGACAGTGAAACTGTTCTGTGTGATATAACAATGGTGGGCACATGCCCATCATATGTTAGTCTAAGCCCATGGAACAACGTACAACACCAAGAAAGAACCCTAATGTACACTAGGAACTGTAGGTTACAATGTCTATGTAGGTTCACTGATTGTAACACATGTACCACTGTGGTGGAGGTTTCTGATGGTGGGGAAGGTTGTTCCTGTGGGGGAGGGACAGGCAGGAGCTGTATGGAAATTTTCCGTATTTTCTGCTCAATTTTCTTGTGAACCAAAAACTGGTCTAAAAAATAGTCTACTAAAAAAAAAAAAGGTATGAGGAAGCTCTTTGTGCAGTAACATGGAACATCTCCAAGACAGGCTGTTAAGTAACAAAAGCAAGGTCTTTCTTGTGAGATTATTCAGTGGAAAGAGAATTTTGAAAAGCAGTGTCTTAAAGTAGCTCAGCAGTATGAGGAGGAGTTTGTATAACTTGTCACTTGGACTAATTTCCCTTTTGTAATACACCAACATACTTAAGGGAAAGACTGCACTCATAGTGTAACTGGTATAACTGGTCTTATTTTTGAAATATTGTCTGGCTCCCGGGAGTATCAGTGGCACCGCCTGGTGAGGAATGCAGATGTCACCTCTGCAGAGGGCTTCCGTGGGTTGCACAGCATCAGGTTGCAGACCCACAGTACATCCAAACTGGCCAGTTTATCTTGACTCGAAAGCAAACAGTTCATTAATCATAGTGTAACCCGCTCTCACCCTGTCTCTGTATTGCCTGCCTGTAAGGAAAGCTCTGTATTTATTTATTGAACAAAACAAAACTCTTACTTCCAACTAGGGGGAGAAAAGGTCAAATTGCCAAGCCATGATGTAATCAAAGGGCTAGTGGTAAATAACTCTGAGGTCACATCTATGGTATAGCACGACTTGGAAGAACAGTGAAGCGTTAAGCAGCTAGAAGGCCTTTGATGACATTGACATGGAAAGAATGTGAGCGTATTGGCAAAGTGCACAGTATAGGGACTGCTTTTGGCCATCACCTCAGAGGGTCCAAGCAGGCCTTATGTTGGTGGGAACTCAGATCTGGTGCCCTTTTGAAAAAAAAAAGAGAGAAAGAAGAAAGAGGGGGACGTAGAAGAATGGATCTGTTGTTTCTAGAAAACATGGGCAGAAATTGTCAAATTCTGATTTTCTGGACAGAAATTATAAGAAGCTGAAGTGACCTAACCCAGGAGGCGCTGGCTCTGATGCCCCTAAAAGTTCTTTCCAGATGCCTGCCTTCATGGAGGTGGGGAGAGGTGCCGAAGATGAAAGTAGGAGGCAGGTGTAGGTAGTGAACAGCAACAGGAAGTCCCGGGGGTAGCACTTTAGATTTCCTCTAAAGAAATCATGTTACTTCAGTCCTCACAGAAATTTTATTAATTTTTTTCTGAAACAGTATATACAACTTTTAATGATACGTAGTTCCACATCGGCTTCCAGTCTTAGCAGAGTAGTGAAGGCAATTCATTCACTCTTTACTGAGTGCCCTGTGTCAGGTGCTGAGGTGCAAAGATGCAAGTGACAAACCCAGGCAGAGGACTTAGCAGTGAGTCCCCTGTAAAATATGATTTCCCTGAGCTTTAGGCCAGGGGTGGGCCTGCCAGGGCTTCAACTGTTCAAGGCCAGGGCCAGCCACTTGGGATATAGCGAGTGGAGGTACTGGGGCCAGCCGGGGGCCAGAGCAGCCAGGTGTCTGGCCTTGAACCAGACAGTCTGGTATTTCAGCTTATTTTCCCTGGAAGAAAAAGAAGAAAATACTGGTCATGTTAATGTTGAGTATTTTAAAATGTCAGCTTTATTTTTATCATGTTATGAAATGCTTGTCCCCAAGAATTCTCCTTCATTCTTTAGGTGCGTGGTGTGTGCTGCTGCACCTATTTTATGCCCTCTTGCCAAGAGGCCGGTGTGCTGACTTTCATGGACCTTAGGCACTTTAACTTTTGTAGGCCCCTTCAAAAAAATTTTTTAAATTATATTTAAAGAATATTTTCAAAGTGTAAAAAAATTATATATTATGACTATATTGGAATAAAGATGAATGTATTAATATTATGTATAAAATCTTTTCTTTGACCTAACGCTTTAGTTTCTCCTGATTTTGAAAGAAATTAGGACATTTTTGTGGGTCCCTAAAGTATTGTGGCCCTAGCACTGTGCTTGCCTAACGGATGAGTTGGTCCCAGATGCCAGCCTGAGCCTCACTGTCAAATAGAGAAGTCAGTAGACGGGCAGAGTTCTAAATTCACTGTGGCATCATAGGCCAAGCAGCTGGCAAGAAATATCACATTATTTCTTCTTTGTAGGCATGTATTCATGTGTTTCTCATTTCTTGTAGCAGCTCAGGGCATGCCAACCGCACTGGTTGCTTAGTGTTCCACAGCGGTATTCAAAGAGGTGAAAATAAGAAGGATAGAATGAGAAATACAACAGAATAACTCACGCAATGGAGAGATTCTGAAACACGAGGAGGGAGGAATTGCTTGTACTTCTTTTGTGGGTTATGTGAGAATCAAATGCAAAGGGTCAGTGATTTCTTCAATTCATAATTAATATTGTTGACGAAAAGAATCAACAAAGAAGAAAATTGACAAAAGCTAATATAACTGCAACATGTGAGATTTGTTTGTGCCAAATATGAATAGGAAAAACTAAAATCTTGAGGAATTTTAGATCTGTAAAATTAGGCACAGGAAGTTGTAAAAGTAAAAGTAAAATAAAATAAAAGATACAGAACAAAGTCCACACTGGTAAAACTCTGTGAAATATGATAAATCAAAAGTAATCGATGAACAAAATCTTGAAAAGATGAAATGGAAGAAATCATCCTAATTCAAATAACTTTGCTAACACAAATGCAAAATACAAAAATATAACCACATTATGTAGAAAATTGATAACATAATTAAAGTATGGACAATAGAATTCCTTTTGAAAATTAATCAATGTGCATAAAATCCTAATTAAGGTGTTGGTAGTCATGACCACATACTTAATACATACTTATAATTAAAATGATAGAGTTAATAAAAATTCAGAGTTAAAATTGCATAAAGAGATATAGGGTGTCCTGAAAGTCTTAGCACAGTGACAAGTTATTAAAGTAATTTATTTGTAAAGTCTAGTTTTCTGCAATAAATTTTTAAAATTTTAATTTAGGTATCCATTTACCATTGTAACTGCATAGAAATGTTCTCAAAGGATAGCCCCAAACAGACACCAAGAGTTACCTCTGGGGAGGGATGTGGGCCCACCTGAGATAAAGTTTGTGAAGAGAAACTTTTTGCTTTTTCCTCTATATACGGTTGCATTTGTCCCACCAGCCAGCTAGGACCAAAAAGAGGCAGATTCTGTCTTTTTAATAAATCTCTTGTTTCTGTGCACATTGTCGGTCCTGCCTTCCCACCACGGCAATGTCTCGTGTCCTCATCACTTCACAGCAAAGCTTCAACAATCTCCTTCCTTGTCTGAAGTTGCAGCACCTTCTTTCCTCCCCCTCATGCGGGAGCGTCCACCTTAATTTATAGCCAGAAAAATTTAAACATCTCTGTGTAGTAAATAGGACAGGTATTATCCCAATTTACAGATGGGCAAATGGAGGAAGAGTTGAAAACACTTCTCTCAAGGTTACCCAAATAGGTTTACAGCCCACGTTTCCAGATCAGAGGTCTCTCTATTACCAAATTGCATTTCTGAGCCTTTAACCTCATAGGTGTAGCATAATACGTGTGCTGCTCAAAGGAAAATAGACACCCAGTCCTCTTCCTAGTTCAGACACCTACAATGAGTCCTCATTGCCTAACTAAAACAGTCCAACTGTAGATATGCTGGGAAAATAAGAGCTTAGAATCAGAAGAATCAAAAGAATTTAGAGAAAATTATTCATGTTGCAAAAATAAGCATTTTCCAAAGAATTCTCTTACGTCTTCAACTCTCTGTTGGGGCTATGTGATTATTTATGGCTCACTAATTGTAAAGGTATACTGTAGTTACAGATGACAAGGAGAGAGTAAGGAGAACAAATCCCTTTCCCATTTCTGAAGACGATATGGAGACTGTAAGGAAACAGTCTCTTAATAAAATGAAACACCAGTTCGGTTAGACTTAAGCCGCCAAGGAGGTCTCGCAGTTCTGCCGTCTGGGGAGGAAAGCTGGTCGGGCACCCACTCTGCCTCCTGCTGGGCTTTTTCTCCATTCTCAGGCCACTTCCGTGTAACCTCCTTAAGTATGCTGGTAGGGCCCCAGAGTGGGTGACATGGCGCTGGGTGAGTCTGTGCCTAAATTCAGGTTTGGCTGGTGAAGCTGCCAGATGCTTCTCAGTCTAGGAAAAGTCCAAAGGCTCTTTTGGGTTAGATATCTTCATTCTTCATGGGGTCCCAGGGCCAGAGCCTCTAGGTTAGCAGCAGGTACAAGGTGAGCACACTCCTTCCTCTTTCCCAGCACCTTAGCCTTCCATTCATATGCAGAGTCTAGGAAGCGGTGGCTGGCGCAGTCTGCAGAGTCCTGAAGTCTTTTGAGGGCAAAGATGCTGCTAGATCCCCCCTAGCACTTCTCTAAAATTGAAGTCTGAGAAGCCTGTCTGAGTAGAGCAGAGTTGCCACATCTGAGATTTTTGTACTTTCGAGAGAAAAAGAGTTTCTACAAGGTGTAGACTACACTCCAAGGTGAACGTGGAGGCTGATCATTGCACTTGGGGATGCTGGGGGGTGGGGACCCTTTTTATTGACTCAAAGAATAAAATTGTATATCCCCGTTAATCTGGGTAGAAATAATGTTATTGTCTCCCTTTAGCGCAGCTGTGATGGGCTGAGAGCACTCTCAGAACTTCAGTAATTTCCAGGGAAAACCGATGGGGGAGAACGCAGAGATAGAAGATAGGGTCCAATTTCCAAAAATTACTTTCCAATCCTATCACACCAAGTGCGTCCAGGGGTTAAAGGCCTTATCATCTGTTAAATGTTACATTGTCTTGAAACACCTGTATCCTAGCCAGTGGCTACAACTTTGCAACACCTCCTCTTGTGATTCCACTTCCTAGTTCTGGACATGCCTGGGATCGGAGAGGGTTGGGTTATCACCAACCCTTTAGGATTTATCTCAGAATCAACTGGAAGCTTCTGAAATCAGGGGAAAGAAATTCCAATTCTCCTTTGTCCTCTACCTAGAGCTCTTTTCCTGAGTTCAGCATTTCGTAAGAAAGACTCTTTTCTAGGTGTCTTTGCATACAGTACAATAACCATCATATTCATATAACAAGACTTCTGCCCTGAAAAGTTCCTTACAGCCTATCAATTCTACCTTGTTCTCTTTACAGAAGAAGAAATGTTCTGATATATAGAGTTAAGAGAAAATGAGGTGAAGAACCCTTTTGTATCTCAAGGGCAAGGCATTAGAGAAAACATAGGGAAATGAATACAAAATTATAGACCCTTTGGTGATGTCTTGTTCTAGAAGGAAAATTCCATGAGCTGTCTGGCCTGCTCAAGGCTGTATCTCTGTCTCCTCTCCCATGCTAGAAACTCAAAACATTTTGTGGTATAAATAAATGGCAAAGTTTGTTTAAGTAAATTACCTGCATAGATGGGCATGGAAATGACCGTGGCCTGACAGCTCTCTCTGGGTTGCCTGGCAACAAGTAGCAGAGGCTGAGAGACCCGCCTCTCCTAGAAGGAGGAGCTACAAATTCACATAGGACCAGAGACATCCCTTTCCCCAGTGGGAGGAGCTGTCCTAAACTCGACTTCCCCCAGACTCCCAAGGCCTCCAGGTACTGGGCCTCTGGAATTCCCAGCAATCCCCTTAGACAGCTAGAACCTAAGCTCAGCAACTTGGCAGCTGAGCCCAAAATATTGATTTCCCCAGAGCAAGAGTGCTGTCACATTGAGGGGTCCAGAGAGAGGCCCCATTCCCATATAAAGAGAGAACAACTGGAAGTGGGATGTCTCCCTTGGATCACTGCCCCTCAGTGTGTCCATCTCTGCTCTGGCCGTCGTCTGCCTCTCTGGGTGGGGGTGCCAAGACAGGAAAGGACACATCATCTGCAGACCCGTCTGTGAGCTTCAGCCCCCAGCCCCAATTTGCACCACCACCAGTTAGAGTGAAATCATAGACATGTTCAGAAACAGAAGCTCTTCTCATCTTAACAATGTGGAACTGAGGTCCAAATATATTGCATGCCAGTCATAAGTCACATAGTGAGTAATGACAGAGTCAGCACAGCCCAAGCCTCCTGAGTGCTTCATCAAATCAGCTATGTGGTCACTTAGGGTGACTGATGTATGGCTTAGGGCTCATGGGATGGAAGGACCTTAACATAAGCTTTTGGAACTGCAGTATCCCTCCCACAGACCATGGGAAGTCCAATGCCCTCCCAAAGATTTCTTCAAATTCCTTATGGGATTATATCCTCAAAGTCATCTTCAGCACTCATTTCTGCTAATTAGTTTCTGCTGACTAGAGAACTCGGTCTTCAAATTTCCAGTGGTCTCACAAATATAAGTTTTTAAGTCAGAGCCCTCATGACCCAATCATCTCTTAAAAATCCTTACCTCTCACCACTGCCACGTTGGGGTTTAAGTTTCAACTTGAATTTCAAACCATAGCATCTGCTCAAACCCAAACTCTCAATTCCCTCCCCCAAAACCTGCTCCTTTCTCAATTACTGAATTGTACCCAATTGCTCTGGCTGAAAGCCTAGAATTCATCCTTGTTCCTCTCTCTCTCTCTCTTTATTTTGTCATATCCCAAATCCAATTCACTAGCCATATTATGTCAGTTCCATTTTCAAAATACATCCTGTGAGCCAAAATGGTGCTCCACAGCTTGACAGTTAATTTATTCAACAAATATTTACTGAACACCTACTATGTGCCAGACACTATTCTGGGCACTGGAGTAAACAAATAGCAATGAGTAAAAGAGCCCAGTGGACCATACATTCTAGTGGAGAGTGTCAGATTGTGAACCAAATAAATGAGTAAATATATGTCAGAAAGTGATGATGTAGAGGGGAAAAATAAACCAGGGTAATGGGAGGGGAGAGTGTGGAGGCAGGGGACAAAGAAAAATGCATGCCCTGAATCTGACAATTTCTCACCATCTTCCTCATCTTCCTTATCTTCATTATGATGCCTGAATCTGAGCCACCATTGTTTCTTGCCTTCTCACCACTCTGTCTGCTTTCATCTTTATTCCTCTACAGTTCATCCTTCACACTGCAAACAGAGTAAGCTTTTTAAAAACGTAAGTCACATCAAGTGGCTATTCTGCCACAGCCCTCCAGCATAAAATCTATAATACCTTCCTCCCAGTGGCCCACAGCTAATCTCCTACAGCTCCTCCTTGCTCTGCCCACTTCAACCACACCAGCCTTCCTGCTGTCCTTCCCACGCAGCAGTTGGGTCCTGCCCCGGCTGTCCCCCAAATCTTCACAGGACTTGTTTTCTCATTGCATTCATGCCTCTGCTCCATGTCACCTCTCCAGAGGATACCTCCCAGCCACCTTATTTATTAAAGTAACAGCTGTCCACCACAATTCCTTTAGCCTGACCTGTGCCTTCACAACATCTATTCCTGCCTGTCATTATATTATTTATTTGCTTATTCGTATTACGAGCTACAATGGGCATACCTTGAAGGCGGGACTTTTTCTGTGACCCTCACTGAATCTCTGCCCACACGACACTGCCCACACAACGCTTGGTGCTTCATAATATTTGTAAAAGAATGAATGAACCTTGCCTTCAGCATTCTAATTTTTATGCATTTTCGTTCTCAGAAAACCTGAAGGTGACCTTGATGCATCCCTTAAGAAGGCAAGACTGTCCCTCCTCAGCTGCATATTTGTCGCAAGTGTCAGACTTTGTTCTCTGATGATCTTCCAAGTCACTGTTTGGGGAGAATCTCAGGGAGCCTGGACTGAAACCCTCCACACAGGATCGCTCTGTCCAGTCCTTGACTTAAGACAGATGCACTATTGAGTTGCCATCCCTAACGTCCAGTGGGGTTCTCATTTGATTCTACCCAAATTAATCTTCTTTCTGATAGAATCTTGTTAATGCCCCATCACCTCCATGTTGTCCTTTCTTCTTCCGCTGTTTTCCCTCAGTGGGGATCTGACCCACCAGCAGGTGGGGATTTAGAGCTATTCACCTGTGACAATGAACACCTTCTTGACTTCTGAATAAGTGTCTGTATCCCCCAAATTAGATTACTGTTCTTCTGAAGAGGCGGTTAAAATGCTTTGATTTTTCACCAATAGTTGATTTTTGCCCAACTTTTTGCAACTCAAGGGAGAGTAAATTGCCTGAGGGGAAGCCAGTCCAGTTCTTGCCTTAAGAAAAAGCGAATGACCTCCCTTGGGCCCCCCTCCATCTCAGTACTCCTATCAAAACCCATGTGACCAGTTGTCGTGTGTCCCTTACGACTTTCTCCATGCTCATAAAAATATATTCAAATATTGGGTTGTTCAATTAATTTTTATAAAGCTTGGTATCATCCTATATACATGACTCAACTTGGTTTTTTTGCTTCATGTCACCTTATGGACAACTCTCTAGGGAAAATATGTAAGAGCGCCCTCGCTGTTTTTAAAAGCAGCAAGAGATTCTGTGGTACAAATATTGCCACAGTTTATTCACTCATTTTTCTACTGAAAGACAGCATTTTGCCCTCTATTCACTGTCGGTTGACAAGCCTCACTCCATGACTACATACCTATTGAAAATTTTAGCTAACTTGATTTCCTGCTGAGTGTTTCTGCAGAAACTCCGACTCACATCAGAAAATGGAGATTTGCTGGAATAGATTTTATGTGTTTTTCCCTAATGCCCTCGGCCTCCATCCTCTCCTTGCCTTTGGTATCATGAAATAATGTGGTTAGGCAGTGTGAGGTGGTGTGTGGTGTGTTTAATGGGAAAAAGACTTTCCATGTGTTGTGAGCAGAAAATAGGCACACAGAAAAAGCCCTGCATCCAGTGGTTGAGAGCTGAATTCTGGTTTTGTTTCCAATTAACTGTGTGGTCTTGGTCAAGTCACTTGCTCTTTTAGGGCCTAAGTTCTTTCAGATTCAATTAGGGTGTTGGGTAAGATAAAGCTTCTCAGTCTAGGGAACCTGTGCTCGGGGGTATGCAACAGCTAAGTGTTCTCCAGGCTGCAAGAAACAGCATATTTCTAAGATATATGATTGTAAACAAAGCACTGAGCAGAAATATCCTACCAGGTCCCTCCAGCTCCAGTAACAAACGGTGAGGCCAGGATGGTGTTCATTCCTAGCGCACCTGCCTCTCAGTGGAGCAGTAGCTACGTTTCTCAAAAGGAATGAGAAATTGAAAATATGCAAGCCAATGAGGATATTTTAGTGCGTCAGACCCCAACAGTCAAGCTCTTTTGTCCCCATATTGTATTAATTAGAATAATTCATTCATTTAACAGCTATTTGTGGAGTGTCAGCTCAAGGACTATAGAAGCAGGAGGAGAGGCATGGGAGAGAGCAGAGTGAGGCCTGGGGAGGACGAGAGGAGGCCAGTGCCCTGCAGTGAGAGGGAAGGGCAGTGGGAGACATTGGGGCAGAGGGACCAGAGCCTGCCTGGGCCCACCCTGACCAACCCAAACCTAACTGGTGGGATTGGCATATGTATTATTGAAAGCATATGTATTACTGAAAGCTCCCCAGATGACTTTGATGTCCAGTGGGAGCTGAGTATCACTGATGTGGGCCCTTGTTGGCGTTTATTCTGAGTGAGGTGGAAAGTCATGAGTGAGTTTTTGAACAGAGCTCCTCCATGGCCATGGGTCACTCTGGAGCCAAGGTCGAGAACTGACCCCAGGAAGGCAAAGGTGGGGGCAGGGAAAGCAGGTAGGAGGCTACTCTGATAATCCAGGTAAGATGTGATGATGCTTCACCAACATGGGTTGTAGTAGTGATAAATACTGGAATCTGGGTATAGTTTTGAAGGTAGAGCCACCAGGATTTGCTTCAGAATGAGAGACAAAAGTGTATGAAAAAAACAAATACAGAAAATGTTTACTTTTGAAATGAACAAAGAGTCTCTGAAATGTCCCAAGAAACCACAAAGAACATTAGCTTTTGCCCATTAGCTCTGATGTTCCCTGCTCCTTATGGTGAGAATTCTCACCACCATTCCTGGCCATGGCCACTGGTATTGTAGCTGCAGCCCTTTCCCTCTGAGCTGCACGGGCATGACCTGGTCTCACCAATGGCTGAGCCTTGGATTACCTTTCTCAATGGGTCTGAAAACTTCCATTTGGCTCTGAAGAAGAAAGTCATCTGCTGCTTCTCCACTAAAGGCCTCTCTGAAAGGTTAGAGGCATTTTGTAGCAGTGGCTTTCTTTGTACACACATGACACCACTCAGAAGAGTAAGTACTGTCCTTTGGTAGCTCTTCTGAACTACTCTGCTAGCATCAGACCCTCCAACATTTTAGCAAGTGTTTCAGCGTTTTAAATTGTGTTATTCTGAAATGCGTATGTCTTTCCAAAAAGGATTTGGCCTGCACCCTTCAAGACGGTGACAGTGAAAGCATGGCCCATCTGCTTTTCCCATCTCTGATCTCGGTACCAGGGCTTTGTTTAGGGGTTATCCTTGAAAACCAGGAAATAGCCTTGAAGTCCTCCAAATCAATGAGAAGCATTGGGGACCAGGAAACCCTTGCATGTGACAGACATTTTAGGGGCTGTGTTAATAGTTATAATTAATCTTGCTTTCAGACTCCTGAAAGTGAAGCTTGGTAAACAACGTGAATCACAGAACCCTCTCATCGGTCAGCCCCCTTTCAAGGGTGTTAAATGTCTGGCTTGGCACTTTGTTTTATTTAACTAACTTTTCAGCCTGTTTTAACACGTGGTCCCTCCTGAAACATGAGCCAGAGAGCCTACGGATCTCGCTCCATTTCGTTCTGCTCTGTCACTTTGGCGTTAGCATTTTCCTCACTCTTGTTTCCAGTTTGAGTTATGAAACCATTTCAGTTCAGTTTTAATAACCTCCCTGGCGTGGCTAACTGAATGTGTTGACTCCCTGTGACGAGGGCAGCAGCTCTGGCCTGGGGACAGGGAGGTAGATTTTTCTGTAAACGCATCCGTTTTCCATTACAGACCTTTCTGATTTGGTAGCAGACTGCCAGGTGCAGCTGGTTTCCTCTTCTACACGCAATCGCTTTTGACTTCGGTTTCCGAGTTTCCTTGTCTCCTGACTCACCCGTGATTCTCTGACTAAATAAACGACCTCGTGATCCATCTTCCTGCCTGAGAAGGGCATACTGGGGCTCAGCAGTCTGCAGAGGACTTAGCTGCACCCCACACAGGACAAAACTCTAGCCGGTGACTTCCACATGCTAGTGGAGGCTCCCGTGACCATCGTAGAGAAACAGCTGCTCCGGTGCAGAGAAAGCCGTCTTTGAGAAGTTAAAGCAGGATCCTTTTCTGAAAATAAATTTACATCTGAGCTGCAGGCATGCTGCTGATAAAAGCTCTCTGAATCTACACCAGTGAGAACTTCCCCCCAAGTCACTCCGACACCATAGAACAAAGGGCAGGGCAGGAGTCCCGGTTTCTATTGTTCAGCCTTATCCTTTTCTCGGAATCTGTGTTTATATAAGACACTGACACACTCATCTCATTGAATAAAGGACACGAAAAATTTCCTTTCCTATGAAATGTTCAACAGACCATAGATTTCTTGGGCTGGTTTACAATATAGAGACACCCGCTTTAAGCCAATAAAACACACGAAATTCCAAATTTATGAACGAATAGAAAAGTTAGGGCAGTAAATGATTACTTTACAAAAAGAGTGACCATAAGCAACTTTAAATATTTGTGCTCTAGTAGAGCAATAATATACTACAATTGTTTTATTCAAACAAGTTGAGCTATTCCTACAATAGAAATAGTTAGTAGAAAAATAGGTCAGGAACAGAGCCAAAGGGCTGCCCAAAACAGGTGTATAAATTCTCATTTGGGAATGTGGCCACCTCTAATTTCCTTTGGAACCTCAGCTTAATCTTATTAAATTTCCACTAAAATTCTCCAGGGGAATTGAATGATGGGGTTGGGTGGTAAAGTTTCCTTGGGTTTTAGCTGCTTCTTAGCGAACATGTGTTTGTGGCCTCTGGAAGGAGAGGGAGCAGAAACCTCAGAGAGTGCAAGCTCCGTGTGCAGAGAGAGGGCAGCCATGTGCTATCTCATCACCTCGCAGTTCTCAGCCTTATGTGGTAGGCGATGCCGCCTGGGTGACTTATTCCCGTGGGCATAGACTGCAGGCCACTGTATTGATAAAATAGACCATGCGTGAGGTACGATTCTGCAGCTGCTGGCTGAAAGCCCACTACTTTCTCCTCCGCTCAGGAAAGTGCATTCAAACGTGAGTGCACAAAAGAGGTGTTATGCTATTATAGGGACATACTCGTATTACAATATACACTTATAGCTTTTAAGTTTACCTAAAAACTTTGGTATCCTCTAACTCTTTTTGGTAACAACTTGTTATAAAACTTGCCCCTGATAGCTGCTGGTGCAATCTGCCATTGTAGGGGCATGGGGTGGGGGTCAGGCAGGCATTTCCCTGACCTCTAACCAGAGTGAAGTAGGCAGGGGGAGCCTTCCCTCTGGGCAGTTCCAGGTCCCTGCAGGGTTCCAGAGGTGATGCAGCTGCTGGAGGGAGTATGAGGAGAAGACTGTTGCACGATCTTGAAAACTTCTCTCAGCTTTCGTGTTTTTTAAGCTAGATCTTCTTGCCCCAGGCTGCCCCTGTATAGATAGATGCCCATCACCCTGACACTACTAGGTTTTGCTTTTGTCTGTCTGTCTTCTGCCTATTCGGTTGCCTGTGGTCTTCAAAACACAGCATTTTTCATATTTCTGAAATATCATGGAACGTTGTAATTAGCAATCTCTGGCCATGAGGAGTTGCACACTATTCTGTGTGTCCCCAGATAGCTAGACTTTTGCAAGTTTTTAAAACCCAAAGTTTGTGGACATATTCATAATTTATTTGTACCAAGTCACAATGAGCACAAATTCTTTTGTAATACTGAAAATTATTTTTCAAGTTACCAAAACTATTGACTGAACTATTTTCTTTTTTTCCTTAAGAGGAAAAGGTAACATTGTAGCAACAAAAAAGGGTCTTAAAAAATAAAAAAAATCTCTTGATGTTCTAACTTTTCTACCCTCCTTTCCCCTGACTCTTGAGGTCACCTAGAGAATTACAGTTCCTTGGACTGAGCTATTCTGGAACCCAGAGACGCGGTAGGAGTGGAGCCTGACTTGATACAGCAAGGCTATGTGTCGGTTTGAACAAAAGGAAAAGGAGAATGACCTCATTATCCGGGAAGTGTCCTCAAGAAAGAAGAATGATAGGGAGGTCTGGCACAGGAGCTTACCAACCCGGCTTTGCAGAGCCCCTTTGGGGGCAAGAAATGGGGAGGGGGAAGAGAAGAGAAAGTAGGGTAGAGAAAAGGTTAACTGGGGCAACTTCAGGGCCCTCTCCAACCAGAGAAGCTCTACTTTCAGGAAAAGAGGAATCATCTCTTATTCAAACAACTATGTGTATATGTGTAGAGACATTCTCTAGGCTTACTATTTGATATCAATGCTCTAAGCATTGTCATTTAATACCAAATGCAATTTAAAATTTGGAGGAAAAAATGATTACATTTCAAAGAAATTGGCAGAAGGACCATTCTCCTGTCTCCTAATATTACTGTTACTGCAGAGAAGGGAATAAAGACTGGATTTTAAAAGGATTACAAGTAATAAATTTTTTTTTCTAAATGTGGGTAAGTGCACTTGCTATTGAGAGATCAAATGATATGCACCTCAGGAACTCTTCCAGCAAGAGCTACTCAGTGAGATGAAATTCATCATTAGCACACTCAGAAATTACAGCTCTGGGATGTGTTTTGGATAACCAGATGCAAAGGATCATCCATTGTCATGAAAACTCAAGAACAGAGAAATCAATGAGTGTATTTAGAAATGTGTGTTCTTCTCCTGCCAAAGAACCTCCCTGCAAATGAATGGAAGCTGCTGCATCCTTGATTTGAGCAACTCCTTTGCCTAATCAAACAAAACTCAGGCTAACAGACCCATACGTCTTATCAGTACAGACTGTCTTGTAATAGAAGGGGAAGAAGTGTTTTTGAAAGCTTGGTTGTTAGTGATGCCCATTAGTATCTTTCAAGCAGGTACATGGTATAGCATGTAATCATATACAAATTACAATGGTATGCAGTTTTGTCCTTTAGAAAAAGAGAGAATTAAACCAAGGAGCTCCCTTCGCTATGCTCGATACTGTTTAAAGCAAAGGCTACCATGGTCTGAGTTCCTCAAAATACATCTAGTCTACTGAGGAGATCTGACTTTGATAATTTAAAGAAAAAGGTACCTTATGATGTAAAACCTGTGCTCAATAGCCCCTTGTTTCTGGATGTTATAAGAGACACCAGTAGTGAGAGGCTCAGAGACAGAGTGGTGGAGGGAATGTGGGCTTTGGAATTTGACTAGCCCAGGTTCAAATCCCAACTCTTAAGTCATCTGAGCAAGTTATGAAGCAATAGTTTCATGAGTCTTGTTTTACTTGTTTGTGAAATGAGAACACAACTCGCCATCTCACAAAGTCAAATGAAATATGGAAATCATCAAGTATAAAAATGCTTTGCCCACAGCAGATCCACAAATAGATGAGGTTTCTTCTTCCCTTTGCTTCTTACAGGTGCATTAAGAAAGGATGTATTAGCTTATCATATGATAAGCTTATCAGATGATTAAAGACAGGAATCTTGAGGGATTTGGCTAGGTCTCTTTTTTGATATTTTTCTGCATGGTCCCTGAATGCAAGGCCAGTATTACCTGGAGAGTGCATGGGCATGTCCAGGTAGAATATTGAAGATAGGGGTTGCATGGCAGTTGCTCCAAATAGCTCCTATTCACTAACAACAATTAGGCTTCCCAACTTGGCTCTGCTGAAGTGTGTGAGTTCCCTGGGTGTCAACCCGCCTGGGCAATAGTGCTGCCCATCGGCAGTGATGGAGCCTTTAGTAGGAAAGGCTTTTAGAAAGGCCTTTGAGTTCCATTTCTTTTAGAGATAAGGTAGGGAAAAATTAGTTTTCTTGGAAACTCTTGATGCTTGGCAAGTATTTTGAAAATTGATGGAAGCATTGAAATTGGCTTGGAATTTGGCAGCTCCAGTGTGTTTTAAATATTAGGCTTCCTCATGCAATTTCATTGAAAGAAAGATTTCTGTGGCTCCAAAGAATTTATAAACTATTGGCCTAGTACGAGATAGCTGTTTGTAGTCAGAGAGCAAAGAGCCCCAGTGTAGCCTGAGTTCTGCCTTTAATTTGTTGTGGGACACTCTACTGCCCTGTGCCAAACATCAGAACAGGGAAAAGAAGGCATTTTAAATGCCTAACGCAGCGTGTACACCATAGAGATCATCTAAACACCCCAAGTTCATTTTGTCCTCAACAGAAGGGCTTTTGTTGCAGTTGTTATTTAAATTATTTCAGTATCATAATTGCCTTGATGGCCTATGTCTAAATACAGCTGAAATTAATCAGTGCAGAGTGGAAGAAGCAGAACATCTTTTTATTTTCATTTTTTTTAAACATTAGGCATTTAGAATACTCCTACTTCTTTCAGTTAAAGAAAGGACATCTATTTATACATAAATTTGTTTTCTCATGAACTCCAAAAAATATTTTCATGGACCAAATCCCAAAAATAAATTTTTTTTTCCAGTTCCAACTGTTTCTTGTGAATTTGTCAATCCAGTTCAATTGAAGGTGAAAGCTGCCTCTGTTCAATTAGAGGACTTGAGACACTCTCTACTCACCTGTGTTCTTCTGGTAAACATGACGTGCAAACATTAGACAAGACAGGCATTGCAAACTTACACTGTGAAAACATGTATCTAAATATTCTCACAAGAAAGATTTGCCATACCAGATGCTTGTGAACATTCATAACAGTATCATGCAATAGACATAAATATTTGATTACTTAATAAATGTAAAGGTAACATGTAAGTAACAAACACTGATGTAAAAGTTGGCATTAATTGCCAACATTTAATGAAACTTAATCAGGAGCTATTAATTACTACAACATCTGGGAGTCCAGATTAAAATTCCAAGTGGTCCGAAGAATCGTAACTTATTACTTTCAATTTGATCATTTTGAATTTTAAGCTTTTATCTTGCTCAGTATGCACAGCTCTTCCCAGACATATTCATAGCATGAGGAAGCTTTCCTGTTTTCATAAAATGGCAGGTAGGTTTTTACAGAAGCCAGATTTGGAGCTAAAGGGACTATGGTAAATTCTGGTTATATGTTTTTTATAAAGATACAATTTGTGACATTTATATTTTACTGAAATGGGGATTTGGTTCAGGAAAAAGTTTTAACCTCCTTGGCGGAAGAGTTCAGTCATAGGAGACTGTAAGATGGGTTCGAGCCTTTGTTGGGAAGAGAAGATGAGGAAAGTCACTTTCCTCTGTCCTTCATGCCCCCCACCTCCCTTCTCCTGCCCATAAAGGGCCTCTCCCCAATTGGGGACTCCCTTTATCCTCTCTAAGACAGATGGAGGCACCAATCTGGTTGGTCAGAATTTGAAATTTATCAGACTACATTTGCAGGGAGCAGGGTTTCTGCAGATGGGCCACCCTCCTGCCCTTCTACCTATGTCCAGGTAACCCTGCAGGTGCAGACGTAGTTTCTCTCTCTCTCTCTCTCTCTCTGTCTCTCCTTGTAGGATGCCTCCCCATACAGAAGCCAAGATTCAGATTCCAGGTTGGAAGCCTCACATTTGCCTGTGTTCTAAATCACATTCTCCAACCCAGTTTACATGAAATCTTTCCTGTTCTAGTTTTCAGCTACTTACCTAGATTAGTAAGTTGATATTTCATTTTTCATCAATCTAGTTATCGTGATTTGCTCTGACAGAACCTAAGTGGGCCAGGGATAGCCAGGGAGGATTTGGGAGTGGGGAAAAAGGACGTAGGGGTACTTAAAGGAGGTCTTTCATTCTCAGAGCAAAGAAGACATATGGAGAGCAAGGCCGGAGTGTGCCAAGGAGGCAGGTCCTGGAAGGGTCTTTTCTCCTCCTTCCTCCCATCTCTCCTGCTGTGGCCATCTCTGCTATCTGCAGGAAGACTCTTTCTGGAGGTGACAATTGACAAAGAATCAGAGCTGCATCTACCCGAACCATTATATTTTGCTTAGAGATAAAAACAAGTGACCAAGGAATGAGTATCTGGAAAAAAAATAAATTGAATTCAACTTTTTGTTTTTCAGAATAACATTTTTTTCCTGATTTGATGAGTACATATATACTCTTGGGAAATGTAGAAAATAGAGAGCAGCACAAAAAGGCAAACAAATGTCATTTGCATCCTACCAACCAGGAAGAGTGATTTCTCTTTCTGTTTCTGAGCTCCCTCCGGCCACCTCAAAGCTGTTGGCATGCTCCACCTGGTTCTGCTTAGACTCAGCTGCTGGTTGGAGTACAGGTGTTAAAGACCTCATTAGCACGGTTTTGCTACTCACTTGGAGAACTAAATACCCTCAAGTGACTCTTAAGTTCTCCCAGCACAATCCCTTTCTCCAGCTGGTGAATTCAGAGTTTTAGAAGTTCGTGAGTTCCTGCTGCCTTCCTCTTGAGTTGTTCTGATTTGCCCTTCCAAAGGGACATCTGTAACTGCCCTGTGTTAGGCCCAGCTGTTCCTAAGTTCCTTGCATGGGCTGACTTCCACACAGAGTATTACCTGGGTCATTTATTTGTGGGGCAGGGAGGTGCCATCACCCTTCTTCCTTTCCCACAACTGAATATAAAAACAAAACATGTATAAAGCAATGAGTTTAACCCATTTCTTCACAACTCCATCCTAAATTGTCCCAGGAAATTAGGTCATCCCATGACAGAGAGTTCTGTAACTTATGTCATATTGCTCTCTGCAGTGCTAGTAGGGAACACCACCTTTCTAGCTGTGGAATGTTAGAATGCAGAAAAGCCAGACTCCTAGGCATGGTGCTGGCCCAGTCTGCTCCGACATGCACGTGCCTACAGAGGTGGCCACCATGTTTTCTCATAAAAAATTAGGTTGAAGTGTGAATTACACAGTTCAAATCATAGAGAATAAAGTTATTTTCCACAAATATATTTTCCCCCAACACTAGAAACAGTAGATCACACATAGGGATATAGATTCTCTCTGACCTTTCCTCTTCAGTTTAATTCCCAGCATCCTCTTTCTCCTCCTACCCTCAGGATTGATATTTCCAGACGTCTATCCTTGCTCTTTTGTCTTTCTTTTTAAAAAATTCCCTCTCAGAGATGTCCTATCTCACCTTGGCTTCAGTTACCACGGCTCTGCTAAAGATTCCCAGACCCTCTCTGAACTTTCCTGAAAGGCAGTCTAGCAAAGCTATGTACTGTGTGCATTTTCAAGCCCAGAGCTACACCTCATTGCTGTGTGTCCTTGGGAGAGTTTTTCAGGCTCTGGGCCTCAATTTCCTCATCCATAGATTAGCGAGCAATGCATGATATAGTCACTGAAAGCATTTAAATATTAGCAAAGATGTGCTGGTCATCAATTATCTCAGGAGCTTTTCTGTTTGTTTAAAAATGTCTTTATTTTTTCTTGATTAAATTTATGTTTCCTTTATCTTTTGAATAAGTAATATATGCACATGTAAAATTTCAAAATTTACAACAAGAGGCTGGGCACAGTGGTTCATGCCTGTAATTCTAACACTTTGGGAGGCCAAGATGGGAGGATTGCTTGAGGTCAGGAGTTCAAGACCAGCCTGAGCAACATAGCAAGATCCTATCTTTAAAAAAAAAAAATAGAAAAATTAGCCAGACATGGTGGCATGTGCTTGTAGTCCCAGCTACTCAGGAGGCTGAGGCAGGAAGATCACTTGAGTCTGGGAGTTTGAGGTTGCAGTGAGCTATGATCATGTCACTGCCTTCATGCCCAGGCAACAAGCAAGACACTGTCTCAAAAAAAAAAAAAAAAAAAAAAGTACAACAGGATAGGTGTGAAAAGTTAAGTCTCTCTTAATCTTTATCCGTCAGCTAACCTTCCAGAGGCAACCACTTTTTCGTTCACTCTTTCTAATTGCTAAGTGATAAGGTAAGTCCTCCCTTAACATCATGGATAGGTTCTTGGAAACTGCGACTTTAAGCAAAACCATGTATAACGAAACCAATTTTTTTTTGTCATCTAAGTTATAATGAAACAACATTGAATGAAATGATGTTATTCAATGACTTGTTACATGTTGTTTTCCTTAAAGTTGTGGTTTCCAAGAACCTACCCACAAGATTAAGTTAGGACTTACTGTATTCTATTGTATGTATATACAATAATTTATTCATTCTCCTATTTGTAAATTTCAGGTTACTTCCTATTTTATTATTAAAATCGATAATGGACATGTTTGACTATAACTGAGGATAGACTTCTAGAATTAATGTGTGTCAAGGATTGGTGTGTCAAAGGATACATGTGTATTTTGTGGTTAGTTTTTTTGAGCTATAATGTACATACAGTGAAATTCACCCTTTTCAGTGTATAGATCTGTAGGTTTTGAAAGATGCATACAGTTAAATAACACTACTGCAATCAAGATATGGAACACTACTATCACTTCAAAAACTTCTTCATGTCTAGCGATGTATTGTAGCCAGCAAGTACTAGCTTGTGAGAGTTGATTGTTAAACTTTCAGGAATTTTCCTAGCCTGTTGTTAAAAACTTAATTTAATTTAAAATTGAATTATATAGACTTACAGATGAATATTTATATTAAAAACAAAAGTAATAAGTACTAAAAACCCATTACCTCATAATTATTTTATGCTTTACTATTATCTATGAAGCTATTATATCTATTGGATATGTGTGGTGGAAATGCTATGTAATACTGTGCATCTCTTTCCGGCTCCATGTTCAGTGCTGTCACATTAGTTAGTAGCTTGAAGTTGGCCATGGTGGGAATATTTACACTATGGTAATTGGCAATGCTACAAACAAGGTTTTGATTTGGAGAACTTGTTAAACATTTACCAGCATACCACTGTTCATACCTCTTTAGAGTCAACCCTTTCCCCTACTCCCTGCCCCTGGCAATGACTGATCTGTTTTCTGCCTCTGTAGTATCGCCTTTACCTGAATAAATGAAATCATACAGAATGTAGCCCTTTGAATCTGCTTCTTTCACTTAATATAATGCATTTGAGAGTCATTAAATGCAGTATCTACTGATACGTGAGGATCTGTAGTTGTTCCTTCTTATTGCTAAGCAATATTCTATTGTATGAATATACCACAGTTTGTTTATCTATTCACCTGTTGAGTGGCACTTGGGTTGTTTTCAGTTCTTGGTGATTATGAATAAAGCTATTATAAATACTAACATACAAGTTTTTATGCAAATATTAGTTTTTATTTGCTTCAGTAAATATCTAGGGTAAGATTGTTGGGTTGTATGATAAGTGTACATCTAACCTTATAAGAAACTGTCAGAGAGTTTTCCAAAGTGGCTGTATCATTTTCCATTCTGACAAGTAATGTGTAAGAGTGCGAGTTGCTCTGCATCCTTGCTAGCATTTAATTTTTGGTCAGGTTTTAAATTTTAGACATTCTAATGGGTGGTATCTCATTGTTGCAGCAGGAGCATTGGTCTGCCATAATCTGTTACAAGCTTCTTGAAAGTGGAATCCTTTCTCTTTGTTCCTGAAGAATATTTTCATAAAATACACAATTTATAGGTTGGCTGTTAATTTTCTTCAAGTATTTTGAAGATATTATTATTCCATTAGTTTTTGGCTTTTAATTTTTTTCTGTCAAAAAGTCAACTATCATTCTTATTATTGCTCTTTTGAGGGTAATTATGTACCTAAGGTTTCTGTATCTAAGATTTTTTGTGTGTATCTTAAGTTTTTAGAAGTTTTGCTGTTATGTGTTTAAGTGTGATATTCTGTGTATTTATTCTGTTTGAGTTTCACTGAATTTCTTGTATCAATGGCTTGATGTCTTTACTGTTTTTTTGGTTTTTTTTTTGTTTGTTTTTTTGAAAATTCACAGCCATCATCTCTTTAAATAATACTTCTTCACAGGTTCTTTCTTCTCCACTTTTGGGACTCCAATTAGATAAGTTTTTGGCCTATTAATCTTTTCTACTAGGTTCTTTTTTTATTTTTAACTAGTTTTGTACCTCTATACCTCCCTCTAGATATTTTCCTCTATTTTCCAGTTCACTGAGTTTTGACTCTGCTGTTTAACATGTCCATCAGCTTCTTAATTACAGTTATTCAATTTTTCATTCTATTATTTCCATTTGCTTATTTGTTATAATTTCCATTCTTTCTGAAATTCTCCCTCTGGTCATTTAATTCCTCAAGCATATTAGCACAGTTATTAAAAGTCTATGTCTGATAATTCCAGACAGACTGTATGATAACAATTCTATGGGTCTATTTAAGTTGTCTGTTTTTTTCCCTGGTTTTCAATCAAGATTTATAGTTTTTGTATGTCTTGTTAATTTTGATTGAGTGCTGGTCATTGTGTATGGAACATTGTAGAGAAAATTTAAATCTCTAGCTGATGTTATAATGTTATATTTCACCAGAGAGAATTTACTTTTGCTTCAGAAAGGCAGCTAAACTAGAATAAGACCACCCTAATCCAACAAGAGAATGAAATTATCAGATTTAAGTTTTAGTTCTTATGAGGTCTGATTTGTCTCCAGGACATCCTTACTCCTAGTTTGTAAATCTTTAGGCTCCCAAATGAAATCCAGGGGGTGCTATACCAGGTCCACTCTACCTTGGTGGGCTTTCAACTCCAATTGTCACCACTTACTTATACCCACTCCTATGAAACTTCTGAAAACTCTTGCCCTTTCTCAATCTCTCAGGTGCTGATTTTGAAACTGGCGGTCAATCCTCTTGAGTGAAAAAGTTTCTCCACATGTCAGCTCATTACTCTTTGCTTTCTCCCTCTTTTGAGTCTTGGCCTTCCAAAGTCTCACTCTCTTGGTAATTCTCAGATGCCTTCAAAAAGATTTTTAAAATATAGTTTGACCAATTTTCTATTTCCTTAATAGAAGGGTGTGCGAAAAAACAGTCTAGATAGTTGTTTTGGGATGCAATATTCCATCAGTATTTCTAAAAAGGCTTCCCAGGTGATTCTAATGGACAGTTGAAATAACAAACCATGGACACATAGCATAAACAGCATGCAAGATTCTTTGTGACTTGGCCCTTTCAAACCTATGTAGCCTGATGGTTTACTACAGCCCTTTCTTCACCCATTGCTCCCAAAGCCCATATGCTCTTCCGACCTGTGGAACTACTTCCCATTTCTAATGTTCCAGACACAGGCCCTTTGCATCTACCATACTTCTCAACCTGGTCCACTCTTATCCTTTATATTTCATTTTAAGTGTCACCTCTTCACTTACTATATTGAACTGTTATATGTCTTTTCCATTAGTTCGTGAGGCAGGGTTCCTAGCTTCCCAGGAGCTGTTTGCTGCTTTAAAGGAAAGATGAAGTCCTCTCGATGTTATTTTGGTCTGAAATGCTATTTAATGTCCTTCAAGATGTTTCCCATTTCTTCCTCTTCTGTCCCCTGCCACCACTCTATACCCAACCATTAAGGCTCTAAGCTCCTTGAGAGAAGGAAGTGACACAGGTGCTTAAAGAACAATTAATGAGTTGAATTAAACAGAGCATATTTTTCAAAAATAATAAAATTTGATAAAAGTAAGACTGTTCTAGAAATGTGCAGTCTGTATTTAACCAAAGTTTTGGTTAAATTCAATCCATATCTACCTGAACTAGCACAGGGAAAAACATCTTTCTTACTATGTATAAAAATGATGCTAAATTCTTAGTCTATTGATTAATTATTTACTCTGTGCTGACTTTCCAGGAGATGTAATAATATTAGCCAACTACTTAGTGCTCATTGTGTTCCAGGTATTATGTAAGGCACTTCCCATGTATTTTCCCATTTAATAGTCACAACAATCCTACATAGTAGATGCTATTATTATTCAGGCTAAGAGATATTAGGTTGCTTTATAAAGATCGTGTATCTAGTGAATGCCTCATGCAGGACACAAGCCAAGGCATATCTGACTCTAAAACCATGCTTGTTTAGCATGATACTAAACACTGGTAAGAAAATGGCTCTAGGATCGGAGATACCCGAGTTCAGATCTCAGTTCCATCACTAGTTAACAGTAGGTTAACAGTAGGTCATAGGATAAGCTACTGAACCTTTCGGATCTTCAGTTTCCTCATCTATAATAGCTGAATTCAATATCTCCCTGAAATGTTCTGAGGAAAGAGTGTCAGGTGTGTTAAAGGTGCTTGATAACACACATACACTTTGTCTGTATTTCAATTATTCTTGCCTTTTACACACCATGTGTTATTTGACTCTATCTACTTTATTTATTTATACATTCTTTTTTCTATACTCTAGGCAGTGCTGGTATGGTTTTAATTAACTTCATGTGAATTAATTACTTACCAGTAGTGACATATTTATTATCAATTGCACAATTGCTTTATATAGTTCTAGTAAAACATTACTTCAAGTGTAAAATATGTCTAGTTAAGAACAAATCACCCATGCTAATAAACAAATTTGACACAAGCCATTATTTACTGGGTTTAAAGCTGGTATTTGTTGAAAAGCCTCAAGTCATTTTATTTTTGCTGAAGACTCATATTTAAGTAATTGTGTAACATGGTCATTCATTGCTGTCAAGCCATGCTTCTCTCTGCCTTTAAGACAAAAAAACACAAAACAGCTCAGCGTTTAATGCATGTTCCACAGAATTATTTCTCATTGGGGATAAAGAGCCAGATAGATTTGATTTCTAAGAATTCTGGACTGAAGAAAAAAGTAATGCATTAGTACTGCTCAGTATATTATATCTGGCCAGTTTTGGCCTGAAAAGTGATCATATTTTAGCATACTCGCTTTTAATCTGTCCATGTAGCTTTATCTTATCACCCTGACATAAAGATCTTGCTGATACCAGTTTCCTTGGTTAGCTTGAATCTTGAGGTCTGGTTAACAACCACTTTTTGTTCATCCGATTGGTTCACCCAGGCAGGGGGTCCATCTCTGCCACTGGGCTATGAGGGTGTGGGAAATGTAGCATATAGCCTTGCAAACTCTGAGTGACTGCAAAGCATGCCAGAGTGGGGACAGACTGTGTGCAGAGGGAGTGAAGCAGACAACCCACCAAGCCAGTCCTTACAGATACAGCTGAGAAGCCCATCCAAGGTGCTGACAGGCCTTTCAGTAGGAAATGCTGGCTCTTAATTACTGCCTCTTGGAGTGGGGGGAATGCTGGCTTCTACTGCAGTGTCTTTGTTCTCCTAATTGCCAGCACAGAGTGATGACCCCTTCGGAGTTGGCTCATCATGGCCAGTAGGCCAAGTAGCACGTTGTTCAAATGTGCACCTCCAGTGATTCTCATCCTTGGGCACTTGAGGGCTTTGTGAAGGATGTTCATATTGAAGACTTTCTCAATGCCAGGCATGATGTGATTTCCTGATGAATTCTCATAGTGACTCTATGTTTTGGGTATTACCATCTAGAAAAATGGAAACAGAGGCTCAGTAGTTACTTAGTAGTTAAGTCTTTTTTTTTTTTTTTAATCAGAGTGGCATTTGAATTTACCTCTGACTCTTAAGCCAATTCTCTTACCACAATACTGTGATGTCCCTTGAAAAGTAGAGCAGGTCTTCCTTTTCCATCAGAGTCTAGTTGAGCTGAAAGCTCTGTGGAGCTGGTGAAACAAAGGGTCTTGGTTTTGTACTCCCCCAAAGATGCTTCTGCCATGTGTGATCTCACTGCCATGGAGCACAACGAGGGCCGCCGTCCATCCCATGTGCCACTGCACACGTTGGGACTCAGTTCAGACAGACTTGGAGGGGCTGGACACAGCACCAAAACCATTCCTGCGAAAACAGCTTGGAGGTCAAGGCCTGCTGAGAGTAGGGCAGGAAGAGTGCTTCTGTGTCTTAAAAGCAGTTTACGGCCTTTCCAGTGTTCTACGGAGATGGAAAGTCCAAACCAACCTGTGCAGCTGCAACATCTTAAACAACTTCATCCTACCAGAGGACAAGAGGTTGAAATCTATGTTGGCAAATTAGAAGGCAATTTGAACCTTGCCAATTTACCTGAACATATGGAAAGAATTTTTCCCATCTCTGTTTAACCTGGTCTGTGAATTGCATTTATGGGACAGGAAGTCACATTTACTGAATGCCTACTGCACACCAGGCACTGAGCAAGGCAACTCTACAAATGAATTCTCTCCAGCACACTGTGAATTGGACATTGTTAGCCGGTATTTATGGATAAGGAAATCAGGACTTGGGGGAATTTGGTAAATCGCCCAACATCCCCACACTAAGGAATACCAAGCTAAATTTCAAATCCAGTCCGCCTGGTCTGAAGCCCACACATTGTCTCACACACAATTTAGGGAGAAGAGCAAGACAAGGTGAGTACTGCTGACCTAGTGTCATCTGTGGATCTTATATTTGCTCAGAACTCCTTTGCTGAAATGCACTCGCTTTGTCTATCGTGGGAATCAAAGGTGCCTTGCAGAGCCTCCATGGAAGGGGTACACTCACAGATGGTGCATAGATTTCTCAGCCAAGGGCTCTTAACTATGCTGTGAATGTATTCTCCCGAGGAATTCACGGAGCACACAGGGGTCTTCGTGCTGCAGACGACGCAGACACCTGCACACACAAAGCTCACGTTCTGCCCTGCACGTTCTCACGCACAGATGCAGATTTTCCTCCATTCTCTCTCTGGAGCTTTCTCTCTCACAACACACCTGTTGCTGCCTCTCAACAAAGGCAAGCTTGTACTGTAAAAGCACCAATTCAGAAGGAAAACATAAACCATATGGTGGGAATGGCAGAGGGAAGTTCTTAAGTAAGTAAATAACATAACGCGTCTCATGACTTTTCCCTTCTTCCCTGGGGGTGAAGATGAAGTAGAGGAAGGTGGTGCCCACCTGTCCTAGTGTTCGTGCCAATTGCACTTTGTTTCCAGTTTTAACGGAGAAAAGTGGCCCTTTCCTCAGACTGTCCGGTCAGTGACAGAGGGAGGCAGCGCCTGGAAATATCGGTTACTAGAAAGACTGAATATGATGCAGCAGATTCCAAAATATTGAGGGAAATTGTGATGTTCCTTTGCTGGGATTGTCTCTAAATCCCAGATAATCAGAAAAAGATGTGAATTTGGTACCAATTCTTATAATTTTCCAGTTGTAATCCTAGCTAAACTATATGTATCTGTAAATGTACAAATTGGCAGTTTAATAAAATATTTTTTGAAAATTATCCCACTGAATGGAAAACACCATGGCTGGTTTGGCTCCTCCAAACCTCATGTTGAAATTTGATCCTCAGTGTTGGAGGTGGGGCCTGGTGGGAGGTGTCTGGGTCATGGGGGCAGATCCCTGAGGATGGCATGTGCCATCCTCCCGGTAAAGACCGAGTTCTCACTCTGTTAGTTCCTGTGAGAGCCGGTTGTTAAAAGGAGCCGGGCACCTCCTCCTCTTGCCTCTTGCCACGAGTGGAGGTAGTCCAAGTGCCTGAGAGAAGCCAAGCAGATGCTGGCACCATGTTTCTTATACAGCCTGCAGGACCATGAGCCAAATAAACCTCTCTTCTCTATAAATTCCCCAGCCTCAGGCATTCCTTTATAGGAAAACAAACAGACTAAGACAACCACGATGACATCCTGTGTTTTCTAGTTGTTCTTAATAAAAATGTTCTGAAAAATCCAAGTGCCTGGTGTGAGACACTCAGTTCGAAACTGAATAGTTACAGGATTTTACTCCCATTTTCTTTCATCTAGCCTTTTCATGGAGAAGAGAGAGAAATCTTAGCAAGATAAATAAAAGCAAATACAGTGGCCAACGAAGAAGTGAGAGTCCTGGAGTCCTTGGAGATGAATTTTATTGGTCATTTTCCAGTTCCCTCATTTTGCAAATAAAGACACAAGAGGCCCAAGAAGGTTCCAGGATCAACAGCTGGTAGGGGAGGGGCAGAGCAGGGTCTCCAAACTACGTCTTCAGACCCCACATCCAGCATGTATTCTACTACATCACGCTGCCCAGAGGGAAAAGGTTAGGACAAAAAGGAAGCCTGGAACTTTTCCTACAAGAGTAACATTCATAACGATGGTTATACTGACACCTTCTTCCAAATGATCCTTGTTGCCTGGGGTTCATGTTGTTGTGACTATTTTAGAGTAGATTTGCAGAAATATTAATTCGCTCCCTCCAGTGCTCTGAAATGGATTGGATGGTGGAATATTTTGCATTGCATAGCTCTTAATCTAACCTAATTCCAGGGAGTGTCTTGGGCACCCAGAGGGATGGAAGCCAACATTTAGTATTTCTGTCTCAAATTGCATTTGCAGGGTCCATGAACATCTTATTTTCTAATTCCATTTCTCACAGAACAAGCCAACATCTGCCTTTTGTTATCTCTAACCCTCATTGTTTTTTAAATATTCGTAGTACATTTTGAGTAAACTCCCTTCACAAAGCCTGCCTGGCAGAACCTGGGCGCAGCTGCACCCTTGCTGAAAGGCTCACACCCTCTCCTTCCCAATCGCTGCCAATTCACCCAGGGGTTTATAAGCATCCACAGGATAGGCTGCTTCCTGAGGCTACATGCAGGGTTTGCCCAAAAGGTGGGACTTCAAGATCTCAGGGAATGAGGAAAAAGAAAGAGTGAACCAGGCAATTTGTAATATTAAGGTATTTTGAGCCAGGGTCAACATGGACGAGTAAAACTCAAGTCCTTCAAAGATGATCTAGAGTAAGTTTTCCCACATCCTACTGCTGCAAAGAGGACAGAAGGAGGGAAGGAGAAAGAAGGGGGGAAAGGAGGATTTGTTCTGTGTTGCTCAAGAGATGAGGAGGGCTGCAAGCCATGATTCCTCACGGAGAGTCTGGTGAATCCTCCTAATACAGAGCACAGTGGCCCCTTTATGAAGGAAATGTGGTAGGTCACATTTTTCATCTATCTTTTATTCAAAATCTCAAATTAATCCACATTCCTTTGAAACAAGTGAGTCATAGTTGCTGGCCAGGGTCACAGGGAAACTGAGGCCTTGGGGTACAACTGACATAAGCAAAGGCACCTCCCGCCCCCCCCACACACACACAAGGAGTTGCATAAATTTCCTTCTTAAAAGTGTCATTGCTACTTCACAAATCCAGCCTAATCCAGGTCACATGGGGATAAAGGGTAGTGCATATAATAGAAAATGACTCCAAATCAAATTTTGAGTCTGTCTATTAGAATTAAAATTCTGCCTCGGTTGACTTCTAACTGGACCACCTTTGAGTGGCCTAACCATTCTGAGCCTCGATTCCTCATCATAAGTGAGAGAAAATTTGTGGGTTTAGTTGAAAATCAAATAGTGACAAATGAAAGCACCGCGAGGATGCTTACTAACTGTGAAGGGCGGTGCACACGAGAGGAGGCGCCAGCAGGGCCCGGCTTGTGGCTGGCCATTGCTGGTTTCTCCCATGAATCACCAGGGAGCCCTTGTACTAATTTTTTAAACTATGAAATATGACCTCATTGTGAAATCTTGAACAAACAGAAGCTTTTCCAGTCTTTTAATTGAAAACATTGCTAAAATGTTCATTTGGCCCGTTTTTCTCGCCTTATTAAGTCAAACATAAAGGACAGAACAGCATCTTGACTTCAGCACTTTCAGGAGTCCCAGCATCCCTGATCGGCACCAGAGACACGAACAGGGAAGAGGAGGCTCCACTGGAAAGAGGCAGAGGAGAAACTTGGGTCCGGGTAGATCAAGGCACATCCTCCGGCCAGCGGGTGTGTCCACACCCCGCTGGGACGGTGCTGGGTGTCCGACCCTTCCAAGCCTGCTCCTCTTGCCGTCCCCTCCCATCCAGTGAATGGCAGCTTGTTCTCTTACTATCTCCAGTGAACGCCTCTGGGGTCCTCCACGGCTCCTCTCCCGTCCCTCACACTCACTCCGTCAGCGAATCCTCGGGCTTTGCAGTGAGAGTCCTGCTGCAGTGAGAGTCACGCTGAGAGTCCTGCTACCCTTCCCACCTCACTGCCCCACCCCACCCCATCTGCCATCGTTGCTCCATGGATTGTTTCTGGAGCCTCAGATGGGCCTCCTTGCTCTGCCCTACCCACCTTCAGTTTATTCCCAACACGGCAGCCAGAGCAATCTGTTAAAATAGAAGCTGGCTCACATCCCTCCTCTGTTCAAGCCCTCCAATTAATGGGGCTCCCCTACTCTACCCAGGATGAAGCCAAAATCCTTACAATCATCTACAACATCTTTCATATTGTGATTCCCCCCCCCCTTTTTTTTTTTTACTCTTCCCTGCCCTCTTCACTGTTCCTTAAACACATCAGATAATCAGTAAACTCTTGCCTCAGGGCCTTTGCACTTACTATTCTCTTTCCTGGAATGTTCTTCCCCCAGACACTTGCGAGGCTGGCTCCCTCATCTCCTTCGGTCTATATTCAAATGTCACTTTCTCAAGGAGGCCTTCCCTGACCACCCTGTCAAAGGTAGTAACGTCCTCTCCACCCCTATCCTTCCACATACACTTTCTATCACTATTTTCTGTTTTATCAGCATTTGTGATTATCTGATACCTTAGACATTTGACTTATTGTTTCATTTTTCTTAACTACGAGAATGTAAGCTCTATGAGAGCAGGGAGATTACATTTTGTCCAGAGCAGTGCCTACCTACCATTTGAATGGATAAATGACCAAAGTGACAAAAATAAACAAATTAAAAAACAAAACCAAACCCTGACCACAGTAGTTTAAACAAAGAGTAGAAATCCAACACAATTAGAAGTTCTAGATCAGGCAGTCTAGAGCTCTACACCAATGCCATCAGCTACCCGGTTTCTTTTCATTTTTTTCATTTCAGCGTCCTTAAGCAAGCTTTCTGCCTCAAGATTGCAAAATGGCTGCTGCACCATCAGACAACACATTATCTTTTCAAAACATGAAATATAGGAAATGGCAGCATCTGTATTAGGAAAGCAAAAACATTCCCAGAAACCCGCAGCTTGTTATATCATTAACCAGAATCTTGTGACAGGGCCACCCCTCACTGCAACACCAAACAAAAACTGGGATTTTGTTAGTGAGGAAGAAAGGGGAATGGACTCAGGGCAGGTGGCTTACAGTATTTGCAACAGAGCATAAATCTCTTGTCACCTTTCTACTCCAGCTCGTGCTTCTCTGCTTAGGATGGAGAGGAGCTAATGAGAGCTCAAGGCAGGCTGGGAACATGGCTGCCAACGTGTTTTAAGTGTCTGATTCCATGTTCCCCGCTTGAGGATGGAGCTAATCAAGAGGATGATGGAAATGTACAGAAAGAAAGAGGCACATGTGATCCAGGGAGATAGTCCCAGTAGCCTTCACGTCTTTGCTTCCAGGTGTTATGGAGGCCACACTGCAAGGTTTTCAACTCGTGGTGACAATGATGCTTTTATTGCGTGCCTGGATATACATGAGAGACGCCTGAATTTAGACTTGGCTCACTGTACCATCTAAACCAGTGGTTCTCAACAAGGAAGAGTCAGCTGCAAGACTTGGCAACTTCCACCGGCCCTCCCCCAACCCCGTTACAATAACACATAGAGAACAAGGAATCTCCAGTGTGAACCTTTCCCCCAAGACAGGAGTATTTTTATACATCTCCCCAGGAGATTCTACTACCCAACCCTCTGGACAGGGGGCCTCTCTGTTCTGAACTAAAGGCAGACGTTTCGGTATAGAGGAGCAAGGTGATACCTGGGAACAGTCGAGTGGGGCCACCACCCCTGGGTGACGTGATGCAGAAAACAGATGCTTTCTCTGCCCTTGCATTCAAATCCTCTCGGCTCTGTGCGGTGACAGGGGAGTGAGGAAGGGAGGGAGAAAGGGGGCTGCCCTGTTTCTTTTTCTTTTCCTTTTTATGCTGATACATAATGTTTTTCATATTTATGGGGTACGTGTGATATTTTGTTACATGCATAGACTGTGTCATGATCAAGTCACGGTATTTAGGATATCCATCACCTTAAGCGTTTATTATTTCAGTGTGTTGAGAACATTTCAAGTCCTCATTTCTTGCTATTTTGAAATCTGTAATATGTCGTTGTTAGCTGTAGTCAGACAACTCTGCTATTGGACATGAGGACTTATTCCTTCTGTCTTCCTGTGTGTTAGTGCCCATTAACCCACCTCTCTTCATTCCTCCCCGCGCCCACATCCTTCCCAGCCCCTGGTAACTGTAAGTGTGGGGAACACGGGCGTGGCTCATTTAGGATTTGCCTCTTCCCTGAACCTCGCTCCTGTCACCTTGTCCTATACCTGTGTCCTGCTTGCAAGCCTCAGGGGCCACCTGGAATGGGCCGGGTGCAAACTCAGAGCTTTGCTAGCCTGAGATGCTAATGCTTGCTGCTGAGCCTGGGGTAGGGAAGCAGTCGCTAGAATTATTTATTCAGTTCCTTTTTCTTTCCTGAGTGGCCAGAATCTAGGACCCACTCTGGTGAGAAAGGAGCCTTTCTTCAGAGAAGGGGAGACCCATGCCCTGCATCTGCTGTAATGACTAGGACAGGAAGCCGAGAACCCCAGCCTCCTTCCCCAAAGTGTTCCCACGATGCTGAGGATAGAAGGTGGGACCCCAATTTCCTCACCTCCTCAGAGGTCACTGCCCGGGCTGCCCTGGGAGACGTCCTTGTCTTTGCAACCATGAGCCCATTATGGGCAGGAGAAGCCCTGTGTGTGTGTTGGCTTGGTGGGAGGAGGAGAGGGTAGAGACTTAGGTGCTGTGATTATAACATCTAGAAACCTTGAGAAACGTCTCAAAACCTGTCATAGAAGAGTTGGTGGAAAGGCCTGGAACCTTAACTTGAGAGAAAAGATTTGAAACATCTAATATGGAACTTCAAATATTTGAAGGAAAAATTAGGCATGTTCTCTAAAGTATCAGCAGGAAGAGCAAGGGAGAAGTTACAAAAAGTTACACAAGTGTTTTCCTTCTTTTTTCTTTTTGTCAGCAAGAGCTGTAAGATAATGGAACAAGCTTCTTGCAGAGGTAGTGAGCCCCCTGACCCTGGATGCATTCTAGCAAAGCCTGAAGGGCCATTGAGCAGGCATGCTGTGGAGTGGGCTTCTCGCTGGGTGGAGGCAAAGACTGGATGGCCTCTTCCAGCTTCGGGGTTCTTTAAAGCTATGATAGGCCCTTCCCTGGTGTGACTCAGGGCCTGAATGCCTACCACTGCAGATGGCAGGTCTCACTCTCTTTCCCAGATTGCTCTGGAGGGAGCAAACACCGTTCTCACCAGAATGGTAATGCCTCAAAGGATTTCTTCTTCGACAGTGGCATTGACACGGGGAACTTGGCTGGGCTTCAGCTCACTCCCCTCTCAGCCAACTCTTACAGATTAGTGGACAGTCTCAGCGAAGACTGTGTGGCCACTCAGCAGACCAGCTTCAAGATGAGTTCGTACCTTTCACAAGACAGAGTCTCACGGCTGCTGATGCTGACTCAGCAGGTCGGGGGTGGGGGTGAATCTGATAGTCAGATATGGGAGCACTTCCCTAAGCTTTGCCTCAACCAAATCCCTAAGGATCCACTGGAAAGCATTATTTTGACCTTAATCTATCAAACTTGTAGACTACTCAACAGACACTACGTCCCCACAAAGATGGCCAAATTTTTTCAATTCTTTATAATGTTCACCTGGGATTTGAATGGGATGTACCTGTTTTACCGGATAGTCATTGCTTGTTTGTTTGTGCATCCTCCCTCCCCCAGCCCCAGCACTTAAAATGCTCTAGCTCCTCAAGGGCCAGAATTTTGTCTTTCTTTTCAGGATTTCCTGCATCTTGCACAAAACTAGGCACAAACCACATGTTCCATAACTGGGGAAGGAAGGAAAGAGGGAGGGTGGGAAGGCAGGATATGCTTGTCCAAAGGATTATGTCGGTTTCAACACAGATTGCTTGAGTCTCATGCAAAAACGCAAGCCCCAAACAGGGCTGGGAGTGGGGCTGAACTTGTGCATGTGAAGGGGGCAGCGAGTGGGGACTCGGAGTGTTGCTAATTTTTTTTCTACATCTCATGAAAGTCATAAGGCCTCGTGCTAGAGTGCGATTCACCACTCTTGCCCGTCCTCAGCCCCTCCAGCAGGTTTTCTAGTTTTTATACTACTCCTCACCAAGATAGCCACTATCCTGATTGCAGATTTTTCTAAAGTCATTCATTTACACATTTTTTTTTTTTTTTTTTTTTTTAGTGAAAACCATGAGTACCCTGAAACGAATACATTATGGAGACAACTGTCATCACGACCACATGTGGTATTATTTACTCACGTCAGTTTGAATGATTAATGTGGAAGAATGGCTGGGCAGCTAACATGATTGAGGGCTGGATAGGACAATTTCTATGTGATTTCAAACAATGCCCACACTGTGAGTGGCAAGTTGCAGAAACATGAATAGCTGGCACTGCCGCCTCCTCTCTGCTGACTCCCTTTCTCGGCTGCGTCCTCCCCCACACTCCCCACCCCCAAAGACTCCAGATTTTCCATCTGCAGCCAAGGAAGAGAAAGCGAGGACCCTTTACATTTTAGCAGCCTGGGGGTTGTGAGCGGTGGCAGCCATCTGGCTGATGTCATTGGTGACTCCTCGGCCAGCCAGAGGGCAGAGGAGACTCTGGGGGCCTTGCGAGAGAATCCGGGATTGTTGGCTGGTCTTCACCCCCTTTAAGGAGTGGCTGCGTAAGCAATGTTATAAAGCAGATGATAGTTTATTCTTCAGGGAAACATCACTGAAATGGAAAAGTCTGGACAAGAGTAAGGTGCTACAAATCAATCAGATTATTCTGTAGGCTTGTCAAGTCTATAAATACCCAGAATCTTGCTCACCAAGTATGGGTTTGATGTGCCTCTCCAGGTCATGAGAATTTTCTGTGTTCTTTTATTTGTGGAAAGCCTGAGAGACACATGATCAAACCGTTATCAGCCTGGGTCGTCACTACTCCTCCTAAGATTACTGTCCTTGACTCCATTTAACTGAGACCTTAGTGTTTAGAGCTTGCTAGGACCAAGCTAAATGCCGTGAATGCCTTGCCTCATTTCAACATCAAAGTCGATGAGGACCCCGAGGCTCAGAGAGTTGAAACCAGCTGCTGGATTTCGCCCAGTGGTGAGTGAGCCACGGGAACTGGAATCCAGAGCTGTCTGGCCCCAGAACCTGGGCCGGTCACACATGCACCGCGTGCGTCATCTGTTATCCTGCCATTCCTTTGGTTTTGTGGTGTGTGGGGGAGGATGGGCTTTGCGTTGAGAGAGGAAAGCAGAGGAAATGAGAGTCCAGCCCACTTCAGTCTGCGCACTTCGGGGTGCTGAGCGGGCCCCTGTGTGGGGTGTGGGGGTGGGAGGTGCAGGGACGGATGGGGGCGGGCAGGCTTCCAAACAAAGGAGACAATGAGAAGAGACTGTGGCTTTTTCCTTCGGGATTGCAAATCATGGCGCCAGTCTCAGCAATTTTGGTTGAGGAGTGTTCTTTTCCATGATGTCACTTCAGCTTTGGGGCAAGAGTTGTCTAGTGCATAAGATACAATGGGAGATTCAGCAAGAACTGAAAACTGTGAATGTCTCCTAGAAATGTTGCTGCTTGGATCCTTGTTGAGAAGTTTCCCAACACTTTAAAAGGGACCTCATGTTAACGTTAGGCACTTGGTGTGTACACTTGTGCCCTGGGAGTCCTTGGTCCCTCTACAGTACAGATGGCTGCCCAGCTTCTCGTCACTCCTACAGGATAATCCTGTGCCTGACGCTCGGGGACACGATGAGAAGTCCTCTGTGGAGTGCTGACACCACCAGCCCCCTTTGTGTGTGGCCTGAGACACTGTGTCAGACAAATCTGAAATCAGATTCAATAGCTTATTTTCCTATAATCAATAAAAGCTCTGTCTTGCCAGCAGACAGCAAGACACACAAAAGGCCATGATTCTGCATGAGAAGTTTGTAAAAATGTTCAAGCAGAGGTCCAAAGGAAAACCAGAATGGAATGACAATGTTAAATCTAAACATTTGATCCCTTTATTACTTATGATACTAATTTTTATTGTTCATTCCTATTGTTTTGGAGTTGCTCGTTTTTTTTTTTATTCCTGTTTCCTTCCTGCTTTGACTTTTGATCCAGCATTAGTCACATTTGACCCAAAATAATCTCACACCATGTTGCAGCTGCATTTTCTTATCTTCATCCTGCTTTGGGGTTAGGAGTAGGAATGCATAGATACCTTACAAAAAGAAAAATGACTTTTTAATTATTTCTTTTTGCTAAAATGTTTTGGCTAGAACTACCTGATTTCATTTACCTTCTTTTTGATGTCATCTGACTTGAAAACACCCCCAGTGACTGGGGCTAGACGGTAAGGAATAGAGGCATAGCATCCACTGGAACCTCCAGAGTACCAGTCACAGCTTCGACTGAGCCAGCTTCCCAGGCTCTTTACTCTTGGCAAAATTTCTGATAAAATTTTAATTAGTAATGTGACCACATCTATTAATGCCAGTGATCATTTGATTGATAGTAGAGCTCCTTTCAAACTACTTATGCCACAGCATCTCATACCTGTGATTCAGATGTAGGTGACTGTTGGGCATACTGAAGTTAAAAAACCACTGGTTTAGACTTAAGGTGACTTGAGTAACACTTTTGTAATTCTGCATGGCCAATATTAGTGATTAGGGAAGGTATAGATGTCCCTAGCACTGGCACTCATCTGCTCATTCATTCAGCAAGTCTTTACTGAATACCCTCTGATATTCAGCCCCGGACTGAGAAGTCAAGTATGAGCCTAGGATAGTGGTTCTCAACCTCATGTAAATCAACATCATGAGGAGCTTGATAAGAACAAAAAATCTCACCCTACATACAACACACACACACATACACACACTGTCTTTCTCTCTCTCTCTCTCTCTCTCTCTCTCTGTGCCTTTGCATGTCTAGGATGAGTATTGGGCCCACTAAATACTTGAATTGGTGATTCTGATACCCAGCCAGCATTAAGAAAACACTTTATTAGAGAAACTCTTTGTGCACCAAAGTACCAAATGGACATATTTTTATAAGGAAAGACTTTCTTAGCATTGCGGCAAAAACTTGTAACTTCATCTTGAGTAAAATCAATCGTAGGTTCTTGCAGATAATATTAATCTTAAACAAAACCAAGTAGGGATGGTGATGGAGAGAAGGTGGGTGAGTAACTTCAAGAGGGGCCACAATGAGCTGCATCCCCCCAAATGGCCTGTCAAGGCATGTTTGAAAGGTAGTAGGGATACCTATTCTGTTGGATGCAAGAGATATAGATTGTCATGTTTTGGTTAGTATAAAAATACTACCATACTCATGATTTAATTGAATATCCATTGTACCTCTGTCTCTACACTTGGTACGCTCCATGTTCACAAAATGGAAATAATTGCAACAGATACAGTGGCAGTAAATTTTAATCAGACTTCTGAATAGAATTAATGATTCTGTGAAATATAAACGTTTCAAGCTTTTTTTCCTGGAAACTTTGGAAAACATAGGGGAAAAAAAAATCACACTATCTGACCTTCCAGAAATGATCATAATTAGCATTTTCATAGATAACCACTTTTTCTCAATTGATGTTATACTGTGATCATTTTTCATTTTATTAAAAATGATGCTTGAAATTCAGCAGAGAGACAAAGACAGAGACACATAGAGACAGAGAGTAAGATAAAGCAACTTTGAAATATTTTTAACAATTGTAATGACTGATGAATTAGGTGAAGCATATGCATTATATTATTCTTTCAAGTTCTCCATAGGTTTGAAATTTTTCAAAATAAAGAAGGGGAGAAAATGTCAGTGCAAGAACTGGGAGGCAACAAGGTGGATTATTCTAAACATCATGTGATTAAGGTCTGGTACTAAAGATATTTTTAAATACTTAGAAAACTAGCAAATCAATAAGCTTTTAGGACTTAGTGGGAAAAATTAACTATAGGAATTACAATTCTACGTTTTCATTGGTATTAGTGTAATAGCCCTGGAGAGTCTACTTATTTATGTCTATCATCTTACTGACATTTACAATGAATTAAAAGAGAGCCATGGTTTCAAATGTGTGTCATTAAATAATGATGCCTAGCTGAGATCAAAACATCAAAGGCCAAAATACCTTTAACTGAAAGGGTCGTCTGGGTGAAGACTAAATAAAGACAGCTGCTTGCATGCATGTACAGATATGCACGCGCACACACGCACATATTCTACAGAAACATGATTTTTTCCCCCAATGATCACACTTGAAGTACTTTCTGGAATAAGATAAAATGTAATTAGAAAGCCCATGTTACAATCAATCATCTCACTATTGATCAAGTTCAATTTTTAGTTTCATAAAGAATACCACGAATTTTTTTAGCATTTCCTTAGGACAGACATCTAGAAATGATGTTACCACTCCATGTGGTAACTTCTCTGAAAGTTGGCTCAGTTCCATTTTCCCCACTCTCTATGCCAAAGAGAAAGAGTGAGCCTACATCACTGGGAAAGTGTGTATGAGCCTTCTGGCCAAACTCTGACCCCAAACCATGGGATAGGTAGTCTGGGTAGAAGTCAGGTGCTATAACAAAGAGACCCTGTGGTACAGTGGCTTAAATTAGATGGAAACATCTTTCTTTCTCACTTTGCCACTCAAATGTGAGTGGTTCAGTGCTGATGGGGAGGCACGACTGATGTTTTTGACACATGGCTTCCATTTCTGGGTCCACAGGGACAACTCCTGTTCTTATTGTTTTATAGGCACTGGGAAGGGGGAAATGATCTGAGGCGTGTACACACAATTGTTTGCAGGACAAGATCCAAAAGTGACACGTGTCATTTTGGGTCACATCTTATTGATCAGAATTGAGTTACTGGTTTCACCTATCTGCAAAAGAGGATAGAAAATGAAGTTGTTACCTGGACAGCCACATGCTCAGCTAAAACTGGGAGAAGAGATCTGGGGTCACGGTTGGCGCAACCTGCTGCAGCTTCCAACCGAGGTCTGGGAATCAAGAAAGTGAGCAACTTTATTTCATGATCTCTGCCTCCCTCAACTTTGAGCCTCTGAGATGTAAGCATTCTTTACAGTCAAATAGTGAAAAGTTTGCTAATCTGACAAGGAATCAAGGTTCATTAAACTCTTCAATGTGGCATTTTTATAGGGTATGGCCAAACTAGAGTTGGCTAAGTGTAGATGTCATTAGCTACAGGGTCATTTTAACTCCACAGTGCATTTTTCCTCCCTCTCTCTCTCCTCCTATCTCTGTCCTTCTCTCCCTATCTCTCTCTCCCTGTGTCTCTCTATCCCTCTCTCTCCCTATATCTCTCTGTCTCTCTCCCTCTCTCTCTCTCTCTCCCTCTCTCACTCTCTCCCTCATTCTCTATATTTTCTTTCTGTCTTTGGAACTCTCCTTCTTGCTATTGATAGGTATACAAAGAAAAACTTCAGTGTTTCAGTGGAAAAAAACAAGTTTTAAAGTAGCATTTCCAACGAGACGCCTAATGAATAATGGTCTATTCGCACAGCTGAAAGCTCTGCTCACAAATCCCTTTCCCTTTTAGATTTGTGGGGAACAAGGGATTGTATTCTCGGCGTGGGATTTTGCTTCTGGGCTAGGGCTGACTGCAAGTTTGCTGGACTGAGCCCCACGTTCTGCCTGTTTTCGCCGTAAGGGACTTCTGCAAAGAGCTCTGGTGCTCATCATGCACTGTGAGAAAAGTGGAGAGAGTTTGCAGAATCGTTCTTTCCCTTTGTTCAAAATTAGGTTCAAGCTGAGAACCACTGATGATATTTCAGATCCTATTTCGGATGAAATAAGCAGACGTATCTGAATTAATTAACTTCGTAAGGCAACTCAGTGCTGAGATTGGGTTAGTGCCTGATGGAGGGACCATGAGTCAGGAGGCACAAAGCTCCTGTCCTAGCCTTGACCTTGACACAAGTTCTTGATAGGACTAGGAGCAAATAGCCCACATTTTTGTGCTGTGGTCTCCCCCGTTACACAAATTCAGAGGTACTTACAGTTCTGGAAGAATGAGTCTGTAGATACTGCAGTCTGCCTTCATTGTGATAACACAGGAAGACTTAGGTGCCAGCAGCCTTTGCTGACATCCTCCCTCCACAAATCAGGTAGAACAAACCATTCACTTCTTGGCGACCCCTGGAGCCTGCACCCTAGCACCCTATACTATAGATCCTACAATATTTGGTGGCTTAGATTTTATCTGTGAGTCTGCTTCCCCATGAGCTTCTTAAAAGTAGAGTCCATGTCTTATCTATCTATGTTGTTCCTGCAGTGCCCAGTGCTATGCTTGGCCATAGTAGGTACTTGGACAGCAGATAAATAAATGAAATGAAAGCGCACCCAACGTCAGATGACTGGTTAGTGGCAGGGCTAGCTGAAGAATCCAGGTCTTATCACTCCCAGATCAGTCCTTCTCATGTTTGACCTCTCTCTCCCCTCAGGAGTAAGGGTGAAGTGTGATATGAGATGTGAGAAGTGCTTGAGGCCTAGAGATGCTGGTGCAGAAGGAGATGAGTAGCTTCATCATCCCCCTCATCCCTTGCTCAGGATTGTTCTGCTTTGTGAGACTCTTGGTCCTTAACGATGATTTATTCTCACATTTCTCTTTGTTCTCCCTCAAGAACCTCTGCTTGGTGTGATCCAGGGAGGAATATATTGCACTGGGTCCCAGAGCATTTCATAGGCGCTCTGATGCCAATATCTGAAGCCTACGATATCACTCTCTTAAATGAAGGCTGACATGTGCTTTCTAAGATGAGACACTCATGCACTGTCCTAAGGAAGACAGAGCACCTTATGCCTCTGAATTAGGCACAAGAGACCAAGAGGCCCGTGCCTGGGGCTTTCGCCCAGGTTGTCTCTGCCTCATACAGCTCGGCTGGCTCACGAATGAGACCCACGCTGGAGAAGTCGAAATAACCACACAGGGCAAGGGAAAGACACAGGCCAGAGTCTCAGGGCGTTCTGAAAGGGGCTGCTTTTAGCACAGAGAGCGGAATGAGACAACTGCAACCACGGCAGTGCAACCAGGAGGAAGGAAGGCCGCTGTGGGGTCACCAAGAGAAGCACTTCCTGCCATTGTCTGGCCATCCAGGCTCAGTTGGAAATAAAAATAGGTGGAAATCAAAGACATGCATGTGTACATCTCGAGCCAGACCCACAGACAGAATCCTCTGGGGCTGTATTTTGGGGCCACGGAGAAATGACTCAGGGCATTTTGGCCCAGTGACATGGAACTCCAGAGGCTGTGTTCAAGTCAAAGACCCGGGAGAGAGGCTGATTAAACCCCAGCCACGCTCTAAGGCATCCGGAGAAGAGTTTCTCAGCCTGTGGACCCAACTCAGCAATTTTTGACAGAGCAGAGAACCCTACAATACAAAACACTATAGTATGATAGAAGACACTGGGCAAAGCATGGGGCACTATCAAGTACTTTTTCATAAATGCTGAAAAAAATTTGAAAGCCATGGTTCTAAAGGTTTATTCTATTTCCCTAAGATTTACTCTGAAACTCATACTCTATTTCCCTAAGATTTGTTGGTAGTCTTGTATTCTTCTCAGGCACGTTTTTCCCCTCAGTTTAAAAAAAAAACAATACCAAAATCTCCTATTATGGAGAATGTCAGCTATGTATACAGAAATAAACACAGTAATCTAATGAACCCCTGGGCACCCACCAACCGCTTTCAGCAATTATCAACCCACAGCCAATCTTGTTTCATCTGTTCCCACGTCTACTTTCTCACTCCCATATTATTTGGAAACAAATAACAGACATTATATAATTTTATCTAAAATAGTTCGTGTTGTATTTCTAAAACATAAGGACTCTTTGGAAAAATATAAACTATTCCATCCTGGTGCCTACAAAATTAGAATTCTGTGATGTTATCAAATATCCAATAAGTGTTTAAATTTCTAAACTTTTACATTGAATCATGTCTTCCTGGTGGCTCCCCTCAAATCGACTCTACCCCAATCCAGAGAGAAAAGCAAAGCAGAGTCACCAGGCAAGGAAAGCTTACTACCCCGGCCCTTCGGTTTCCACGCTATAGTGATATAACAAACACATGGTATGCCAGGAACAGAGGGGTTGACCCCCAAATTGGAGGCAAGCACACTGGCAACATAAAGAGAAAGTAACTGACAAATCCCTAATTCTGGAAGATGCCCAGAGCAGCTGGGCCTGGAGCCAGGAGCTTAACAAGTTTCCATTGTTATTGGCAGCCGACAAATTTAGAAGCAGACAGGTCCCCTTCTTATCATGGGGAATTTTGCTAGCTGAGGCTATATACATTTAAAAAGCACAATCAACCTGTAGTGAGCTAAGGGATTAAACATGATTTTTCTCAACTTGAATGACCCCTCTCCCTAAATTAAGCTGCCTATTTAGCGCCCTTAATAAATACATAGATAATTTAAACCATGTGGCCGCAAATTGAAAACATGGGCTTTTTGAACTATGTATTTTCTTTCTCATGTTGGAACACTTCCCTCGAGAAAATCTCAGGTCTCGTGATTATGGAAAAGAAAGATCTGTATATCTTTCTGATTAAGTGTCTCATGATACACATACACAATGATCAGGTTTTTTTTTTCCCCCCCTCTATTTTTGAGACAGAATCTCACTCTGTTGCCCTGGGTAGGGTGCAGTGGTGTGATCATAGCTCACAGCAACCTCAAACTGGGCTTCAGTGATCCTCCTGCCTCAGCCTTCTGAGTAGCTGGGACTACAGCACACTCCACCATGCCCTGCTAATTTTTCTATTTTTTTTTTTTTTTTTTTTTTTTTTTTGGTAGAGATGAGGTCTCGCTCTTGCTCAGGCTGGTCTCAAACTCCTGAGCTCAAGCGAACTTCCTGCTTTGGCCTCTCCAAGTGCTAGGATTACAGGCGTGAGCCACCGAGCCGGGCCAATTTTTTCTTCTTTCTTGGCTAAAGTGAAGCATACGTTTCTGAGAAAAGCGTCCCATCAACACGTCTTTGCAGGCTGCCTGGTCTATTTGTCAACAAAACAAAATGTGAAAGGATTATATTTCTATAAAAGTAATTACATTGCAAAGCAGCATGTCATTATATACCATGTGGCGTTACATTGAACCAAGATACAATTTTCTGCCTGATTGTGAGAAGTTAACAGTCTGTATTCACAAGTCAGTAAAATACGCAAATATATATCTTCCCTGTTGCTTGATTGGGAAAAATAATACTCCCAGCTTGAATACCTTGAGGTTTGGACTGAGTGATTTGACATGCCAGTTTTCAGATATCTGTATTCATCTACTGATTTAAAATACACCCCCCGACACACACACACACAGAAAATCACTATTTACTTTAATATTAGAGATCTTGATTTTGATCAAAAAATGTTCACAATGTGACAAAGTTTTTTTCTTTTTTTATAATTTCTGCATGATCCTGTATTTTCTTTTCTTTGAATTAAGTCACATCAAAGAATGTCTCAACCTTTAGAAGCTTTGTTAAAATTTGCTTTGGCTTCTTTCATGTGTGTCCAAAAAAGGTCCCTAAAGCAGCTTTCTGTGTTCATGGGCTCATGAGACTCATCCAGTGTCGTCATTTTCTCTGTGGTCAGAGAACTTTCTGAGACAGTTTTCACCACAAATTCCCTAGAGAGAAAGTCCTCGGCTTCTTTTCTGATTCCCAGCATTCAGCTCTCCCCATTATTAAGCAAAGAGTCTTAGACAAATTTAGGTAATAGGACAGATCTTGAAATTCCCATTTCAAACTACACTGACTTTCTCCTGCTACAAACATGGCAAAGTGAGCATCTTATGGGTAGAGTGTTCCTGCCTTGTGCTAAAGGACACCCAAGATATTTTAAGAAGAGACTATTTGGCCACCCGAAAGGGGGAGAAATATTCACATAGGCGAATTTTGTCTGGTTAAAACTTTTTGTTTTGTCTTGGGAGATGGACATTGGAAAAACAAATCTTCAAGGCCAGACTTTACCAGGCTGAGAAAGCCTAATTGTCTGAGATAAGAACATTGGCCTTTTGAGCCCATTAAGTAGTAGCATGCCATGGAGCAAGCAGGCCCCTTTGAATTAGTTCTCTGAACATCCACTGCCTGACTTCTCCATGATAGATTGTCTGATGTTGGGAATCAATGGTGTGTTTGAAGGAGCCTGTCTTTTAGACAGAAGCATGTGAGCTTCTTAGGAAGCCTTTATACTGTATTAGTTTGTAAATCTGAATATTGCATGCAGCTCTTGGTTCAGCAATGTGCCTCTTTTTCTAATAATTTGCTGAAACTAATTGAATGCAGAACACAGCTCACTGGTAGGCAAGTTGAAATGTTTCAGTTAGCTTCTGAGGCAACATATGGCTGAAGAAAGCAAAACTGCCTGGCCCGTGTTCTTAATGATGCGATTAGCTTAGTGTCTGTCTCTGCAAAGAGTTATTTCACTGCAAAGGAGGCAAAAGATTGGCCTTTATAAATTACTTAGAGGTTATTATTTGGAAATAAATAATCAGTAAAGTATTCATTTTATGGATCATCTGAATAGTTAAAAAATAAAAAAGATGCAGAAGGGTTATCTATGGCTACTATACATTTCCATGTTTTTATTTCTTTCCCAGGATTACAGAAATCATCGACTTAGTAGAAGCAAAATAACTATTTATGATGACTTGACTTTTATGTTGAATTGAATGTTACTCATATAATCACAAATGCAGACGGTTTTTCTCTTCACTTTCTTAGATTGAATTCCTGGTATTTATAAAACCTATATAAAGCAATGCTGTAGCAAGGGGTACATCTTGGTAGTTTTGGCATGCTGAAATCCTAACAGAGGATGGTACAGCAAGCCCCGTTAATGGAGTATATCTAGAATAGCTCTCTAAAATTGTGCTATCCAATATGGCAGCCATGAGCTACCTGTGACCATCTAAATTTAAATTAAAGTTGAAAACTTAGTTTTTCAGTTATATGAGCCACATTACAAGTGCTTAAAGTTATCATATTAGACATTTCCGTCATTGCAAAAAGTTCTATTAGAAAATGCTTCTCGAAAGAATCCTGAATTCTCTGCCATTACCCTAGCTGTCCACACTTGATCTCTCTGTGTTTTCTCACCTAGGAAAGAAAAAGGTGAGACCACATAGTCTCTAGGGTCCGTGCACTTCTGAGATTCTTATTCCAAGCACTTTCCTAGTACCCAGGGCCACGCCTGCAAGAGAACTCTCAGAAAGGCCACATAGTGAGAAAGGCAGTGGCGTTGTGGAGAAAACATCTTGGAACTTAAAGGACTTAAATGTAGTCCTGGCCCATCAGTGAAGCTACGTGAAAAGTCGCTCAATTACTTTGAGTTTCATTGCTCATTTTTCAAATGAAGGAAATTTGTTGAATGATCTCCAAGGCCTGCTTTGCTCTGAAAGTCTGAAATGTTACTGATGTTTTGAAATACCCCTTGCTGATGAGGTTGAATCACCCAGATTTGGGTATTGTGTAGTCTGTGCTGTTTTCTTTGAAAACATTCTGAATTCTCACATCACCCATTGAAGGAAGGGGAAACTTATTACCGCTTTCCTTTTGCTGCAGTGGAGCCCTCCCTGCACCCAACATTGGAAGACGTGTGAAAAATTGCCAGTCAGGCAGCTGTTTTCAATATAAAGATTCTTGGCATGTGTGCAGGGTATCAGAATGATCAAAGTTTTCACTTTTCTTACAAAAGTTTGGGTGTCTTGAAGACTTACCCTGTGAAAGACACTTAGTTTAGTATTTGAGTTTAATCTTTAGTTCAGAAACTATAAACTTTACTCTTCAATATTATGAGCAATGTACAAAATTTTTGTTTTTAGTCATTTGATTTGAAAGTTTTGGCATAAATGTCTTTACCAGTATGGTCTTTGTTTAGCTGACATTAAATAATTATTGAATACTTTCATTTGGGGAGTTTATCTAGAACATTGGAAAACCAGGGCTAAAATTAAGGAGAAGAGTCTACATATTCATTCAAGTAATTTTACATGACTACCTTCTATAGTCAGGTACTATTCTAGAAGGTGAACACTCAGCAAAAGAAACAAAAAACTCCATTCCAGAGGAGCTTCTATTCTAGAGAGAGTCTCTGACAGAGTTTCCAAAGTACGTTCCAGGGAACTAGAGTTTCTTGAGACGTAAAAAGAGATTACACAGGCAAACAGAAACTGCGTTCACATAAGATAAGGAAACTGTGTGCTAAGCGAAATTAAAGTTTCGTTTGTTTATTGTTATGGGTTTTCCAGAGTGTTTAAAATGCCAAGTGTATTGTGAATTTCCAAGACCAGAATATAGTCGGCAGTGGGAAACAAACCATTTTGGTTACTGAACACTTTTTTACTCTCATAGAATACTTTCTGAAAATGACTAAAGCTCTGTTGAAAAAAAAATAGCTTGATAGCGAACCTTTATAGCTGGATGATGGGCTAAGTCAGTATGACTGAGACCTATTACATTCCTTAGATAGAGCCCATCTGATACTTTTAATTCACTACTGGTCTCCCGAGGGTGGGGGTTGGCCCTGGATGCGGTTCCAGGCATATTAAATAGCTGGGCAGCCCACCAAACGCACAGCTGGTGCTCAGTCATCCTCAGCAACAAAAAGACGCCCGAGAAGGATCATAGGGGCTGATGGGGATTTTGCTTTGTTAAATCAGACCTGTAGCAACTTCGGGCTGACAGTGTGGGGTGCCCAGAGTTCTGGGATTTTAGACCAGAAGGCCTGGGTTAAAATCCAAACTCTACCCCTTATTTGCTGAGCATCCTCAGATGATTTGCTTACTTCTCTCAGCCAATAGCCTTGCCTGTAAGCGAGAGATTATAGTTGTTGCACAGGTTCATTAAGATGAGATCTTATGTGTGAGGTGCTTGCTAATGTTGCCTCTGACGACAGAGCAGGCCACACTGGCATGGGGCACGTGGTCATGCCCCTCATCCAAACGGATGTTTTGGAAAGGAGGGAGCTGGGAGCCACACTGTCTTATTAGACCTAAATGACAGAAGATGGCCCTTCCCCAACTTATAAAGGACTCTTACTCCAGCCAAAACACTAGAACACAGCACTAAGGATTCAATAATAGATACAAATAACATTCAAATTTGTATAATTTGAGTACAAAAAGAATACTTATATTTCCAGTACAATGTAAAATATGGCATGCTTCTATGTCTCTTTTTTAAAAAAGGACTTTGATTGTTTCTGTAGTAATTAGGCTACCAAATGGATCAGTGCATTGCAGAAAAGATCACAGAAATATTTTTATCATTCAGTTGTTAGAAAAACTGGACTTTCCTTGGATTATTCTGTGGCATTTGCCATCTTCTAACCTCTATTGCAATGCTTTGGTCAGTGGCCTGTCTCCCCAGCAGAGAGGCAAAACAAAACAAAACAAAACTGTTAAGTAAAATGCCTTTATCAGCCCTGAGTGGTTAAAGCTGCCGCGGAGGGTCCTCTGTGTAAAGAAATAGTTCTCCCCCATCAACAGTTTTGAAAAGTAAGAGAACAAAAGCATGCACTCTCCAAAAAAGGCATTAGTGACGGTTAGAAGGCTGAAGGGGAGAGATCTGCTGACTTGACAAACCATGATTACTTTTTACAGCTCATGAAACTGTCTTTTTAAGAGCCATGCTCTATGACCTTAAGTTTATTGCACTCACGACTTTAGAAATGTCATCTTTTGGAAAGATGAGAAGCCTCAATGAGAAAAGATGAGATTAGTAGCGTAGCTTTGCCCAGTGCTAAGCATCTTAGCATTTGTTGCCAAACAGAGAAGGGAATGGAGAACAAGTCTTCGGAGGCCCAGGGGCTTGGGGGCTGCAGCACCCGTCAACATAGATAACCCCCCAACCCCACTTCGTTCCTTAATAACGAGGCCTGCTGGTCTGCTCTGTTTTATAAACTGATACTTAACGGCCTGGATTGAATCCTGGCTTTACTCCTTCCTAGAAGGTGACCTGGAACACATCACTTATTAACCTCTGCGAGTCCTGATTCCTTTTTGTGTAAAAAGGGAGTAGTAACAGTCTTCTCTTTGAGAGTCGCGATCATCAGCAGCTAAGGGGACTCTGTTAATATTTAAGTCACATAATGCCACTCCTGTACTCAAAATCTCCAATGGCTGCCCATGTCATTCTGAGCAAAAGCCAAAATCCTGGCAGTGGCCCACAAGAAAGACCCCACAGGATCTAGTGCCCCATCCTCCTCTCTCATTGCTCAGACAGGACAGGCTCATGCCTCTGCCTCAGGGCCTTGACACTTGCTGTTCCTTCTGCCTGGAGCTTCCCTCCCCCAAACGTCTGCACAGCTTAGATCCTTAGCTCTGATGGCCTCTACGCCAGCATCTTCTCAGGGATCCTATTTACAATTGCACACTCTTCCCCCAACACATTTCCTCCTTTCCTACTTTATTTTTTCCAGGGCACTTATCACCAGTTAACACATATATTTCACTCATTTATTATGTTTATTATCTGCCTTTGTCCTCTTGAATGAACCCTTATGAGGACCGGAATATTTTTCTGTTCACTGCTGTGTCCCAAGCACCTCAAACAGTGTCAGACACATAGTAGACACTAAATAAATGTTTGTTATAAAAACGTACATTAAATTATAGCATGATTAAAGCACTAGCACTGTGCCTTTGGTTAAAAAAAGAATGGTGGGAGGAAGTAGTAGGAGAGACAGTGTCTTGAGCGCATAACATGTTCAACATTTTATTCCGCTGACTTGTGACCAGTGTTAAAGAACCAACCCAGATTACCTGCTGGCCACAAACGTAACACATGTTAAAGAAAAAAAATTTTTTAAAAGGAATGCCATCTAATAAGTGTGGAAAGAATGATAGGATTAAAGGATCACCATTTTCTAATCCCTAATGAAATAATGGATGCCTGCACCGGGCGACAATAGATGTTAAAACTGTACGATGAGAGACAGATGGGGAAGTGGTTGACTGAGTTGGGCAGACTTATTGCTAGTCCCACAGGTAAAAACATGTAACAAACAGGCATCTTACTGCCTTCCTCTAGCATCAGGAGCCTCAGAAGACAAGAGGGGTGCAAGGAGGAGGAACTCCTGCTTAACTACCCATGCCACAGCTACAAACCCAGGCCCCAGAGCTTCACCAGGGCAGGGCTCCCGACACACGCCATGCACCCCGGAGTGTCCTCCCGTAGGGGTGAGCAGCAGCCTGCAATCTTTTTTTTTTTTTTTTTTTTTGAGACAGAGTCTCACTCTGTTGCCCAGGCTACAGTGCCGTGGCATCAGCCTAGCTCACAGCAACCTCAAACTCCTGGGCTCAAGCAATCCTTCTGCCTCGCCTGCAATCTTTACACTTACCAATGGAGCTTATAAATGAATGTATTAGCTAACGAAAGCAGCTTTGTACTGAGCTATGTTTCCACCCTTACCCTATTTTTGCTTCTACTTCTCCTTTCACTCCTAGACAATTTGATTCAAATTCTATTTAAGTGAAAAAAAAGAAGAAAGCATCCAATTACCAATTTCCACGTTCTCATCTAGCCCCCACTGTTACTGGTCATTTTCATCCTAGGATGGATCTGTACTATAGCCCTGGCTCTGCAGAAGCCACTGCTGGGGAGAGAGCTTTGCAAGCCTGATCGGTCTACTGACTCATCCTCTCTAGACCGTCGGGGCATGCCTGGAACAGGCATTAATATCACAGGTAATTGTACAATCATTGAGTGCTTAGATTTTTGCACAGAGAAAGAAGATAGAATTTAGTTGCAAAGTGACTGCTGAGGAAACCAGGAATTCAGAGCTGCTAGCGGAGTCATCTGGCCCCAGGCATCCTGATGATTAAGTACTCTGTGAGGAGGTCCCTCTAAGCCCAGCCTTTTTTTTTTTTTCTTCTTCTCCTATGTTCTGTTTATTCCTTTTGACAGGAAAAGCAAAAATACTGTTCTGTACCCAATGGAAAGCTTATCGTGGGGAATAAGATGTCAACAAGTCTTGAGAGTAGCTGGGACCTAGACTGCATGGGGACGGGTTTGTAAGTGATAGCATTTTAAAAACCCATATGAAACTTTGCAGGAAAGCAATATAACATCCCCCAGCACAGTGGAGCGAGGACCACTAGGCCCCAGGACAGAGGGGCCTCACTAACCACATTCCTTCTTCCTTAGCCCAGCCTTGGGAATCCCTCCTCCTGGGTTTGGCAGGCTGGCTTTACACTAGGAAATTTATATAGAACTTAAAATAAAAAATACAATTGCTTTATGGATTTGAGTTTGCTGGTGTTAGAGAAAATGGACTGTGAGAAACCAGAATACCCCACCCCAAAATATGAAGGATTGCTGAGCCTATAGCAATTAAGAAAGAGCAGATGCAGGAAAGTTCTCTGCCCTCAGGACATACATTTGCAAAGACAAAAAGGTGCTTCCCCACCTCCTTCTCCCAGGGAGAACAAAGGTTAACCAGCGAAGACAACTTGAGACCCTTATAGCTTGGAGATGATACCCAAGGAATCTACATGAACAAGCTTTACTAACTTTTATCTGCCATTTATTTGCCTTCCTCCAAGTTGCTGCCAACCCATAGAGACCTTCCTTTTTCTCTGTCTTGTCATTTGTCTAAAAACGTGCTATTCTTTGTTGAAGAATGCTATATAAACTGTAGTTCCAAGTTACCTCTTTGAGAAGTATTCATTCCCTGGGTGTCTCCCACGTATTTATGAAATTTGCATGTTAATGCATTTCTGTTTGTTTTTCTCTTGTTAATCTGTCTTTTGCAACAGGGGATGTTTCTTACTAAGAACTTGTGGGGTTGTTATTTTTCAGCTGCAGGACTAAGGGTGGACTTAATATTTCTGACTCTGTCATGGCCAGAAGGCAACTCTGGGGGCCTCTGGCTCATTGTCTTTACCTCCTTGAGAGTGGGACTCCCAGTTTTCATCTCCATGGACTCCATACTTACAAAGTTGATTTTTAAGCATGCACCACATCTTAATAGCCCAGGTGGCCTTCTGGTTTTCATTTAACTTTATATAAAATAGCCTTGTCTGGTATTCCAGCAGGATGCATGCACTGGGAAGCCTGGTTGGTGAGGCCCTAAAGGGCTATTCTGAGCACAGTTAGAGGTGGGGTGGAAGGATCTACCAGAAGTCGTTTCCTAGTAAGTTCCATTAGCAGAACTGAGGTCCAGGATCAGGAGATGCCCAAGAGGATCAGCTCAGAATGAGGAGCCATGAGGTGAATGGCCATGAGGTCAAACTAAGACCTGGAGAGACTCCCTAGACTGTGGTGTGTCCTTGCAGAGGCCTTTTACATGGTACCCACTGCCTTGAGCCTTAATGAGTGAATTGATTAAAAAGATCTAAGGAAAATCAACATCTCCAGGCATCCAATACCAATTTTGAAGACCTGCCCCAGCCCAGGGAATATGCAAATGGACAATGGCCAACTCAGTACCCACAGGGCTCTGACCCACAGCCTCTGCAGCAATTGGCTCAGAACCATCAGCATTTGGTCAACGACTATCAACTTCACTATTTTTTCCCTCTGCTTGCAACTCAGGACCACTCAGAGAAGGTCAAATATAGTCCCCAAACCAATCACAGAAGCTGCACCTCTTCTGGTTAGCCCACCTCTGTGTGCCACATGCTAACAGCCTCCAATCAGGGCACACCTGAAGCTTCTTTTTTTTTTTTCCCCCCACTGTGGAGCTTGCCCATTTCTCTACCTGTCTGTGAGTATCTGCCAAATGCAAGTGATGGGGGCAGACTCCTTTGTACAACAAAGTAAATAAATAGTCTATTCTTATTTGAATAGTTTTTATTTCTACAAAATCTAGATCTATAATAGACATATGAAGAGTCATTATTTAAACAAATATCTCAAGACCTACACGTCTAAATAATACTATCCTATTCAAGTAGTCTCTTTGGAGAATTAAAATATATTCCAATGATACCATAATTTCTCAAAATATTTTTGGCATTTTCATTTTTAGCATTGAATTTAGAGCCAATATAGTGTTGTGTAGTGGGCTCCCTCTCTCCATCTCATGCTGTCGCATTCTCTCTCTCTCACACACACAAACACCCACACACACGCGCACACACGCATGTGCCTCCCAGTACATCTCATTTCTGGCCTAGAATATGCCCTCTGCCAGTAGTATTAATTTTATTCACCAGGCTTGTCTCCAAAATGACTTTTAATTACTTCCCTAATCAACTCAGTCCCCTAGAAGAGTTTGTTATTTACCAAAATGATATTCCAAAGAGCGACTCAAGATTTTGCCCTCTACTTGAGAGAAGATTTGTCACAGACTCTGTCTTTGCACTTTGCAGTTCCAGGGGACACAGGCAAATGTTTATTAAACTTTGCTTTGTGCCAAATACTCCCTAAGTCCATTCTCCACCATGTCCTTCCTCAGATGGGCAACCCCTCTGGTGTGCAGGCCAGCGTGTGGAGGGTAGACCCTCTGTCGCTGGCAAAGCAGATGGTATATCCTCGTTCCCGAGACTCGTGCATGAGGCAGTCTCTTTTGTATTTGTTCTCCTCTTGCCCTGCAAACAGTACAGCAGCATCTGTAGCAGAGATTAGTTTTGGGGAATTATAAAGTATACGGACAAAGTGGGTTGCAGACAATCATTTGGCTTTCTTCCTCAGTGTGAATTCCTGTGATTAAATGGTACTTATTCCTGTGCATCACTGTTTTTGTTCATGAGGTTCAAACATCAGAATTCTGCCAAGTGGCTCTTTCAGTTTGGGTGAGCTTATAATGATTCTGGCTCTTATAAAGGAACTGAACAAAGCAGCTCTGGGTAGCAATGCTCATTTCACTGAAGCCTGGAGTTGCACAGATACAGACGTTAGGGCCATGCTGGAGTGTTTACTGTGTACTCAGGCTGCAGAGCTAAGAGCCCACTGCAGGACAATTGCTGGAAATGGTCTATAAACAATTCATAATAAGTATATTCAAAATGAGCACTTTGCTTTGAAATGATAAAATCATTGAATTGTTTGGAATGCGCACATCGATCCTTTGAAATTCTTCAGACATTCTTCTGGTGTAGCACACTATGAGGTCGGAGATGACTGGCAGGATGTTTGAGCAGTTTCGTTCTAATTTTTCACCCTATACGAGCTGTCGGGGGTCGGTGGGGGAGGGAGGAAGTCTTCCCAGTCCTTCTCCTTTCATTCTTGTAGCTCAAGAAATTTCCTGTCCTTGTCAGTCCTTCTAAAACATTAATTACTACTCAAAGGCACATACATTGGCACACCCTTCCTGTCTGTACAAATGACCTTGAAGGTTGGCAGGAAAATGAAGGGGACCTAGAGTTGGGCGGGTGCCAATTTGTACATTATCTCCTCCCTGGGATACCACAAGGTAATGAGGAAATACACATATGTGCACATACCCACACACGTACATGCATTATATATGTTTGAATGGCATGGTTTTAGTCCTCTGGGAATTACTGGTAGAAGTGAGAAATAAATCTGTGTGAAATAAATCACAGTGAAAAATTTATCATGAGATTACATGATCATTTTCCAATTGGCTTCTTGTGAGACTCACAGCACTGTGCTGTAAAATCACTTTAAAAACCTACCATTTTTTTAGCCACAGATAATATATTATGAGTATAATAATTGATAGATTGAAATATATAGTCAATATCATGACATTTCACTCATAAATACTTCAGCACACATTTCCTAATAAGGACATCTACTACATAACATTTTCATTATTATAGCCAAGAAAAATTAATATATATATCATCTAATATACAGGCCATATTTAAATTTTCCAGTTTTCCCAAAACTGACTTTCATTTTTTTTTCTCTGACCCAGGATCCAGTCAAGATTCACACGTTGTATTTGGTTGCTATATCGCTTTGATCTTTTTTACTGTAATACAGTTCTCAGTTTTCCTGCCTTTGTACTTAAAAAAAATGACATTTATTTTTTCTGATGAGTTCAAGGAAATTGTCTTCCAGAATGTCTCAGTGTCTGGTTTTATATGATTGTTTCCTCATGATTGGATTCAGGTTAAACAACTTGGGAAGATATTGTGCATAATTTTCATTTCTTTTTAATTATTTTAATCATAAATATAGTATAACACTATAGCAGAAATTAGAAAATAGAAAAGAAAGGGAAGCCACCAATAATCTCACTGTCCTCACATAATAACATTTTGATATATTTCCATCCTTTTCCCTGTTACTCTTTTCAACATAGTGTTAATTATGCTGCAGATTCAACTTGGTATTCTGGCTGTTTTTGATGTACTATCACATCATTAGCATTTTCACTATAGACAACATCATCAATACTAACAATATTAACTACCAGCTGTTGAGCACTTAACTAGTCACAGGCGGCATCCATCACACCATACATATTATTTCTTTTAAAGTTCATGATGACCTTTAGAAGTAAGGTCTATTATCATCTCCATTTTCGAGTTGAGGACGCTGAGACTCTAGTCCCGCAGCTGGTAAGGGGTAAAGAAGGGATTTGAATCCAAGTGAATGTGATTCCATCCCACTCTCTGTCTCCTATCATTTTTATTGAATATGCTTTGAGTTATTCATTTCATGTAAACACACTGGTAAATGGTATCAGCTTGGGCCTGCTGTGCTTTTTTAGAATGTTTCACAAACCCTGACTTTTTCTTTTGATTGCTCTCTTGGAATTATGAAGATAGCTCTGGACTGGCTTCAGAGACTGGTACTCTCTATTTTTTCCCTAAGAACTTAAATCTAAACCAAATTTGGTTTACCCAGTCTATTTTCACTTATCAAGGAGGCATTTATAAATAAATGACAAAGTCATCAAGGAGGCTGGATAGTGGTGAGTGAAACCGAATTAGACAACCGCCAGGGCCAAAGTCTCGAGGATTCCAAGCCACTTTGGGTGGTGGCAGCAGGGTTCTGTCCTTGGGCTCTGGAGGCCCGTCTTCAAGGAGGTATTGCCCTGGATGGCAGCACAGCTGTGGGATGGGTGTCTGTCTTCTCTTTGGCTCTGAGAGAAGACCCTGGAATTTAAGCTGTGCAAAATCATCCCGTTGTTAAGGGCCTCTGATCTAAGCACACCCCGGTGATTTAAAATGTGTCAGATGTCAAAGCCCTGAGAAACACAAATTGGAATACTTCTAAATGCACTTTAATGTGGGTTACACACCTGCATTGGTCTCATTGGCCATGGTGCCAGCCAGGGAAGAGGCAGCAGTAGCAGCCACCTTGGCCAGCCCAGCCTTTGGGAGGGCTCCGAGCACAGCAGGAAGGAGCCGAATGCATTTCAGCTGCAGCCAAGTTAGCGGTTTAGACTTCATAAATATGTCTCAAATGTTATGACTCTTATCTTTAAGCCATGGCATTCCTACCCCAAAGAATAGCTATTTTAAAAAATTTTTTAAAATAATAAAAACCCCCAATTCAGCAAATAGTTCTAAGAACTTTGATGGGAAGAAAAAAAGTTGATTAATCATTTCTTGTTGCTTGTCTTTCTTTTGACCTTTTCTTGTAGATCCATCACCATTACACAGCTGGGATGCTCAATCATTTACCAAAAGGGTTAAGACAATATAACCTTCTTGTGAATATGAATAAAAATTAAGTGGAATGAAGATGTTCTTCATAGTTTTACAGTTTTACTTGATTCAGGGGTTGGAGGTAGTGATCAGGGGATAGAAAGGTTTCTCTTATGATAATTTTCTTTCTTTAATATTTGGCATTGAGAATGATGGGAAAAAATCAAGAGACATTAACCCACAAAATGAGCCATATTTGATTAGAGACAGCCTCACCTTGGTAAGATATTTTACAATGCTCTTTGTAAGGAATTTAAAGAGCCTATTATCCCCCAGAGGTGTCAGTCATCTATTGCCACAATGATGCTGCGTAACAAACACAAACTTACAATGGCATGCATTGACAAGGATTTACAGCTCTGGCATTTGGAGTGGTTGGCTGGGCAGCATACTGAACTTGGCTGTGCATGTTTGTATATTGGGGGAGCAATTGGCTGTCAACTGATCAAGACCACCCTTGGCTGGGATGACTGGGGCAACTTGGCTCTGCGGCACATGTCACCCATTCTCCAGCAGGCATATTCTTAGGCACTGGCAGAAGTACAAGAAAGCAAGCCCCAGTGTACAAAACCGTTTAAAGTCTTTGTGTCACATCTGCTAAATTCCATGGGACAAATCTAGTGTGACACGGTCGAGGCCAGTTTCAAGTGGTAGAGCAGGTCCCCTACCCACAGTGGGAGGGCATTAATGGCAAAGTTACGTGGCAAACACATGTTAAAACAATGGTAAAAACTTAGGCCCACAAGTTCAATATACTGCAGCGGGTGACGATACTATGCCCTGTAGGGCTGAAGTCAGTATGAGTTGCTTACCAATAGCTAATATCCAGTGCAGACTCTATCATGAGGCCAAGCTGTGCAAGAAAAACAGTCACCTGAGTGGCTGGTTTTGTAATCCAAGGTAGAAGAAATGATTTGGTATCAAAAGGTGGCCAGGAAGTCTCACTACTGTTAACATGTCAGTCCTTCCCAAATTGACCTATAGACTCAGTGCAGCACCAGTCAGAATCCTAGTAACCCGTTTTGTAGAAATCAACAAGCTAATTCTAAAATTTAAACATGGAAAAGCAAAGGAAACCTTCGTGAAAACAATTTGAAAAAGAAGAACAAAGTTGATTTAAAGACTTAACTATAAAGTTACAGTAATCAAGAGCATACATACTGGTGAAAGGATAGATACATATATCAATGGGATAGAACTGAAACCACAAATTTGATTTGATCCATAATAATTGATTTTTAACTAAGGAACCAAGGTAATTCAATGAAGGAAGACAGTTTTTTCAGCAGATGGTGTTGAAACAGTTAGACATCCATATGCAAAAACACGGTCCTCAATCCACCCTTTGCCTCATACACAAAATCAATTCAAAATGGAACATAGACCACCTGCATGTAAAACTTAGCAATAAGAAATTTCTAGAGGGAAAGATAGCAAAAAAAAAGAAAATCTTTGCAATAATGGATAATTCCTGGTTTTAATGATATGGATAAACTCAAATGCATTATGCTAAGTGGAAAAAACCAGACTTAAAAGACTAACCTGCTCTGTTCTTTCATTTTAAAAGCATGCTGGAGGCCGGGTGCGGTGGCTCACACCTGTAATCCTAACACTCTGGGAGGCCGAGGCAGGAGGATTGTTTGAGCTCAGGAGTTCGAGACCAGCCTGAGCAAAAGTGAGACCCCCATCTCTACTAAAAAAAAAAAAAATAGAAATAAATTAGCTGGACAACTAAAAATATGTAGAAAAAATTATCCAGGCATGGTGGTGCATGCCTGTAGTCCCAGCTACTTAGGAGGCTGAGGCAGAAGGATTGCTTGAGCCCAAGAGTTTGAGGTTGCTGTGAGCCAGGCTGACACCACGGCACTGTAGCCCAGGCAACAGAGTGAGACACTGTCTCAAAAAAAAAATAAAATAAAATAACATGCTGGAAAAGACAAACTATAGGGACAGTGCTTGCTTGGAGCTGGGGCTAGAGATAGGATTGATCACAAAGGTGCATGAAAGAACTTTTTGAGTGATGAAAATGTTCTAGGTCTTGACTGTGGCAGTGCTTACACAACTGTATATGTTTTTCAGAATTTAGAGAACTGCATACCTAAAAAGGGTGAATTTTACTGTATATAAATTATACCTCAAAAAACCTGACTTTAAAAAAAGCAGAGGCTGGGCATGGTGGCTCACACCTGTAATCCCAGCACTTTGGGAGGCCAAGGTGGGAGGACTAAGTCCAGGAGTTCATGACCAGCTTGGGCAACATAGTGAGACCCCATCTCTACAAAAATTTAAAAATTAGCCAGAGGTAGTGGTATATGTCTGTAGTCCTAGCTACTCTGGAGCCTGAGGTAGGAGCATCGCATGAGCCCAGAAGTTACAACTTGGGTAACAGAGCAAGACTCGTCTCTTAAAAAAAAAATATGTGGAGCCAAGGAAGCAAAAGGCAGAGCCAGGTACATCATACATCAGATAGGCTAAAGCCTCTAGCTACTGAGCATGTGGCGAACCACATGTTCACCTCCTCTTTGTCTTTCCAGTCAACAACTATTGTTAGATAAGACATCTTAAACAAAAAGCTTTAAAAATTTTGGTATTCCTTTACCCAGATTCCATTTCTAGGAATTTATCCTAAGGGACAAATTTTAAATGATTTAACTAAAAGGAAATTATTGGCCACAAATTCAAAATTCTAAAATATTGAAAATAACCTTAACATCCACCAATACCACTGGCAGATTGAGGGTGGAAATATTAAATAAGCTTTGGTGCATCCATGCAATGGAAAACCATCCAGCTATATAATAATATTTAATGGTATGAAAATATGATTATGATATAGTAAGTAAAAAAATCAGGTTACAAACGAGTGTTTGTGGTGTGATCCCTTTTCTGAATTCTGTGCTGAGAGAGAGAGATACAAACATTGGAAGGGTCAATATGCCAAAATGTTAGTGATAATTATCTCTTGGTAATGGGATTGCATATAATTTTTTGGTTTTGTTTCCTACATTTCTTAAATCTCCTATCATAAATATGTATTTCTTTGATACTAAGAAAAAAAATAACGCAACAAGTTATTTTTTAAAAGGTGTCCATAGATTTTCTTTAAGCCAATGAGTCAGTTCTATTATACTTGATCCTCATGGGTGTCCTAAAACTTGTGTCGCCTTCATTGAGTCCAGTCAAAAAGCTGAACCTTAAGGGCCAGCTGAGCTCCTCAGAGGAATCCTTTAAGAATCATTGACCCCTGCCATGTATCTGCCCTTGTTCATGGAGACTGTGGAGTCCTACTGAAAAAAATAGGCGCAAAGAGATGGATTTATGAACCAAGAAAGACTTCTGTCATGGTAGACCACTAACAAACTCGCTTGTTAAAAGCTGGTATTGAGTTGATACGGAAGTGAGTTGTTACAGAAATGTTATGTTAGTGAGCATTAAATAAGGTATCAAGAGACCCAAGACCTGTGTGCCCACAGGCAAGATTCTTACCTCTCTGGGTTTTATCTGAAAGATGAAAGAGTTAAACCAGGAAGTCTCTAAGAACCCAGCCTTGCCCAATTTTGTGGGATTTTTAGGGGTGTCTGGTTGAACCCAGACCAGGGTGAATTTCACTGTTCCTTATATAGAGGGAACCTTGTCCATTGGCATCAGCTGATGGCCACCTAAACCAAGAAACTGAGAGTGGAAAAAAGAGCATGTTTTCCATTTCCCAATGGCATCCCTTACGTTCATTAGTGACTCTGTTGAAGAAGAGGTAAGACCAGAAAATGACTGAGCTTGTCTCCTGCGAGACTTTGAGATCCTCTGTCATTTGTGCACAGGCAGAGACACTGTGGGACCCAAGGGACAAAGAGCAATATTGTGCAGAGAGACACTTCCCCACTCTTCATGGAGCCCAGCACTCCTCTGACTCCTTGGGGACCCGTGGCTCTGGATCCGTGGAGAGATAGCAGGGGTGTGAACATTAGTACTTCTTGATAGTCCCGTCAATGTAGCCAACATTTCATTGTGTCAGAGGCTGTATAAGCTGCAGACTTTAGCCAAGAGCTCCTGGACAGAAAGAGGGAGATAAGAGGTGGAAGATAGGTGGTAAATGGAGTTGGCCAGGTTGTGAGAACATGTAAAGCACCCTTTGAAGAATTCTAGAAACAGAGACTGTTTTGATTTTCCATAAATGTTAAGCATTGATCATGCCTCGTGTGAAGTGCTCTAAAGCAATAGATATAAGAAATGTTCTCTTTGAGCTTCCAGATCATGTCTCTAGCCTTCTCCTCCATTTCTCATTAGGAAGGATATTTGCATGGAGCAGGTTGGTCTGCACAATCTGAGCATTCCACAGCCCCCACTCAGAGTCAGAATATCTGGGTTGATAGAAGTCATTACTGAGGAAATGGTAGCAAGATGTTTATATCAGATTAGACAGACTGCCTTGGTCTGTGTCACAGGCTATATTTCAGGCTGCATCCACAGGAGGCCCACAGCAGGTTAGAAGGCTGCCTTTTGGAAACTGTTGGTGAAATCAAGTCACATCCTAAAGAGAGGAAAGTGGTCAAGTTCTAGAAATTACTGAAACAAATACTTCTATTGATAAAAGCCACCCTGTATGGTTGCTAACTCACCATATCAGAACAGTCTGGAAGACATCGGGACCCCACATAGATTCCCATGGAGAGAGGTCAGGATGTCTAGTCTATCTAACTCTCCTACCCACTTTAACCACCAAAAAATTTATCCTCTGTCAAAATCTGGCTTTATGGCATCTAATTGGTCATCATTCTGGGGGTGGGGACAGAGTATTGCCTCACTTCCCAAACTTCCAGTCCCATTGGAAGGTGAAACAGCTGTAGTTTTGCCCTTCACGATGGCCCCCTCACCATCAGGGCTTGTAACATTTGTTTTTGGAGGATACCTTAGATGTTTGGGAAGTCACAGAACCATGCACTGTTATGGGAAGAAAGAAAATGAGGTGATTGGTCCAACTTCCTCTTTCATAGATGAGGAAATGAGCCCTCAAAACCCAACTGTAAAGCCATTTGGTAGCAAGTGGTGCCACATATTAAGCCTCTGGATACCCAGTTATGTGCCTAATCCGCTAGCTTCAGACCAAACTGGTCTTCTGCTTAGGAATTTGCCTAAGAAATACAGATACCACACACACACATACATGCACACACACACATGCACAAACATGCACACACACACAGGACAGAAAGAAAAATACCACCACTGTACATTACGTACACATTCCAATATTAAGCAATCCAAATCAATCCTCCTTCTATTGGGGTTGTTCTTAGAAGTAAATAGTAGAAAAGAAGAAAGTCTTAAGAACCCAGGATCTGAAGTGAGACTATTGGGATGTAATCTAAAGCTCTCTTCGCCTCAGTTTCTTCATGTATTCAATATGGACAATAATAATACGTATATCATTAGGTTGTTACAGATATTTAACTGGTTATTACATGTGAAACACTTAGCATAAAGCCTAGCACATAGTTAGCAATCTGTAGAAATTCACTGTTAACTCTCCCTATTGGCCTGAAGTTGGCAGCTTTATAATTGCAGCTGTTCCCACATCACAGTCCCCCACAGTGTGCAGATACTTTCTTTGTGGCCCTGTCTCTTTAGATCAAGGTAGTATCAGATAGTGCGATAGAAGGTGGTGGTTATGTTGGAAGAAAATGATCCTTTACCTCAAATAGCTTCATTGTTGTTCTGCACAAGATTGGTGCTGTAATTGTTCAAAATATCTGAAAATTGCATTCAGAATAATCATATTTAATTTTTCTGACATAAATGTGGTAGTTGTCCTGGAATGAGATTCAGTCCAGGTCCTTGGGCATGGTTCACAGCTTCTGAACTGCTGTCTTCAAACATGCAAGAGTCTACCCTGCCTAGATTGACTCTCCCAGATGTGGCTCTGGGGTATTTGGAGCCATGTTACCTCAGGGTATTTGCCTTTAATCAAAGACATTCAACTTCCTGCTTTCCTCTCCAAGAGTGCCGAGGGCTAGCTTCGGGTTGTTGCTGGAAATATTAGGGCAATCAGAAGATTGGATCATTCCTGTAGCAGTACTGGCAGAGTGACTTTGGAGAAGCCACTTCTGACCACTTCCTGGGTTTACATTTGGCTCTATGGGCTTCACTCAAGTTGTTGGCCTGGTCTCAGTGGTAAGCATTTGTGTTTATGACCTCTAGATGGTTTTTAACTACAGCAGCCAGAGCTCAGGCTGAGAAAAAGGGAAAGCTATTATCTGTTTATGGTTTCTCTCTGGAAGTGCCTTAGGACTGGAGAGTGGTAAGTTCTGGAAGGTGCCAAAGTTGGGCCAGTAGGGGCTGTGGAAACACGGAGGAGGCACTGCTGCAGTCCAGCATGGCTCCATTCAAATCCACCTACATCCCACTTAAGTTTAATCTGTCTTGTCACTGATTCGTAAGGAGGGTGGCTGCTGACAATTTTAAAAGGGAAAGTAGTATGGCGACATCTCAAAGAACTAAAAGTAGAGCTACCATATAATCCAGCAATCCCACTACTGGGTATTTACCCAAAGGAAAAAAAGACATTCTATAAAAAAGACACCTGCACTCGAATGTTTATAGCAGCACAATTCACAATTGCAAAGATGTGGAAACAGCCCAAGTGCCCATCAATTCATGAGTGGATTAACTAAATGTGGTATATGTATACCATGGGGGTACTACTCAGCCATAAAAAATGAATAAATTGTATGAATTAATACCTCTTGTATTAACCTGGATGGAACTGGAGACCACACCCTTGTAAGTGAAGTATCACAAGAATGGAAAAACAAGCACCTCATGTACTCACCATTAAATTGGAACTAATCGATCAACACGTATGTGCACATATGGAAATAACATTCATCAGAAATCAAGGTGGGCGGATGGAGAGCCTTAGTCCAAAATAAGCACACATTTTTTTAATAACACTATTCAAAGGCAGAATGGCCTGCTGCAGAGGTGTGAGTTGCTCATTTCTGGAGGCGTGCAAGTGTCAACTGGATGATCTCTTTGCCAGAACCATGTAAAGGAAGACCAGGCATCAGATGGGTGGGACGTTAGGCCTTGTGCCTCTCAGTCTGAGCCTCCTTGAATCAAAACCACTATTTCCTTCATTAAGGTTTCAATTCAAGCTGGATTAGGCATTTAGAGTGAGCCTTTTGGTTTCACTTACTGTGCCATACATAGAACACATGTGTGTCTCTTCTGGTCTGTTAATGTAGGATGTGATTGGGATGTCTTTTCCAAGGAAAAATGTTTCTAAGACTGTTTATTACTATTTTATACTTCCTATCTCTTGGGTTTGCCTTGCCCTGAGTTGGCCTATGTTTCTTCAAATCCACCCAGCAAGGTTCAACTTGGCTTGGCTGTGTCTCTGCTGCTATTATTTTCTATGGAAATAAACGCACACAGACTCTGATCATTGACATATGCTCAGAAGTAACCATAAGAAGAAACCAACATTTTACCATTAATATATATTTAAAACTTGCCATAAATCTGGGATCTGGAAATGTACAGTTTCTCTCCCTCCGAACACATATATTTGCTACTATTGGTATTTTCTGTACCCTTGAGAACATTGACTATACTAATATAACACTGAAACATGAACATTTAGGCAAAAAAAAAAAAAAAAATTTTGGCCAATTGAACCAGATACATCAATTAATTCAATGACAAAAAAAGGTCAAACACTTAGCTTTGGCTTCACATGGAGGCATTCAAGACAGCAGCGTCTGTTTTATTTTTGACAGCAGCGTCTGGTCCTCATATATCCATTTAACACTTTCAGGAGATCTTGACTTTAGTATGAAACTCGCCCAGATCTTCAGATCTACAAAGGACAGATTTTAATCATTATTCTGAAAATGTTTTCCCTTCCATAAGACAATGAAGAAGAAAAAAGACTGCTTTACATTAAAATGCTTATTTTAGCCATGAAGATAAGGCCCAGCCATTCTCAGATGCTGAAATATTCTGGTTTGGAAGATCTTTATAGCTTGGTTCTTGGCTGGGAGACTCATCACACTAAAGAATTGACTCGAATGTTCTGTTTTTCAGTCATTTGTTTTCAAAGTCTAATCTGGAAGGGGAACTAAATTATTGTTAAGGACTTTTTATGTGCAAGAGTTGTGCCAGGCATTTAACATCTATTGTCTCAATTAACCTTCACAACACCCCAGTGGATGGGCCTTATTACCTGCATGAGAAAGAAGCCCCAGGTGGAGATCAGAACTCAGGTCAGCCAGCTCCAAGCTTCATACATTTTTTTTTTTTTTTTTGTCATAAGGAAAATGATGGGGGGGAGGAGATGAGAAATCCATTATAAACGTGGGTAATCCAAAGTTCAATTTCAGAAAACCATTTACGAAACTATCTTTTTAAATTATAATTCCAGTTAAACATTAAAGTGTAAAAAGACCTGAGTACAAACATTTGTTGATTAGCCTCGAAGTAAACATGTGAGATAAAATGTCACTAAATCCTATTACAGATTGTACTAGCTACTGGCTTTGGCTTTCAGCTGATAGATTGATCATTAGCAAGTAACTTCTGGGCCATGTGCTCCCATCAGCTTTGAGTGAACGCTGGGATTTTTCTTTTCCTTGCTTTGCACAATCTGTGTGTCCCTTCTCTGGTTTACCCAGATGAGTACTCAAAGTAGGACATTGAGTCCATATCCCAAGGCCCATATCACAATTCTGCATTTATTTTTTCCTTAATATATAAACATTCCTTCGAGATCCTTTTTAGTGTTTTTTACCCAGTTCTTAGTGGGAGCTGCATTTAGTTCAATTTTCTTCCTCTGTGTCTTTCCCTACCCTGGTTTAGTGTGTTGAAAAATCCTTTCGCATCAGCATTTATGCAGCATATAATTTTTTTTTTTCACTCTCATCCAACAGGCACATTTGGATTTACTATTTCACTTGAACAGTTGGTGTTTACTGGCAGCAACAAGAACAAAATTTATAGCAGCAAATGGAAGCTGAACTCGCATGCTGGCTTTGCACTGAAGAACTTTGTGTTTGCCATTTCCTAATTGTGAAAACAATATGTCCAAGATTTTGCAGTCATCAGCATTCTGATGTAACGACTTCCATCTGGTCAAAGGAAGAAATCCAGAACCTCTATCTCCTTGAATTTAATTCTACCCCAATGCAAAGGTAACTGGCTTAGGAGAAGGTTGAAAGACTGGAGAAATTGAGACTAAATACATTCTGAAAAGTGCTTGTAACATCCACTTTTCCAGAGGATAATTTTCCTGAAGAGCACACAGAGGTAGGAAGAGAATTTGCCATGATCTTCTTATTGGAAGTGGCTCTAACTGGAGCAAGATGACAGGATTACTTGGAGGTGAGAGAGGATAAAGAAAGCAGGATGATTTGCGGGGCGTTCCAATTGGAGGTAATAAGAAGTCAGAGATCCACGGAGACCAAGCAATTGGAGAATAATACCGAGGCGATGGGGCCAACAACGTGGTAATAAGAAGCAGTTTAACATCCCATCTCGTCCCATCTGGCATTAAGAATTTGGCACTGGCTGTTGAAATATGAAGCTCTGATGGCCCTCACACTCTTACAGTGACCTTCCTCACTTATTAGCCAGGAGTTGAAGCCGAAAGAAATGCAGCATAATATTTCAAATGCTTGGTTTGCATTTTTCCATATTCATTGACTCAACAAATATTTACCAAGCACTATATTACATATTAGGAATGACACTAGGTGCTGGGGATATGGGCTCACATGCATTTCTTGGTTATCCATTATAGATAATCAAATGAGAAAGATAAAATATGCATAGATGGCCCTAATTTTCAGGGGTTTCAGCTTAAACAACCAGGAAGAAGACTTTTCTATGTCAAGATATCTTTCGGCTTTATGTTAATCTTTTTCTTTATACTTTATATTCATCCTTTTCTTCCTGAAATGAGTAGAGAAAGAAAACAGGATTCTTGAACTAACCCTATAGCTGCCCTTCACTCTGTGGAATAAGTGAGCTCTTGGCAGGAGGGGATTCTAACCATGATCTCACAATTCCTAAATAGCAACGGCATCAGGAACACATTAGCTCCTAGAGTGACAGCCATAGGCCTGCACATAGTAGGCACTCAATTAATAGGTATCCACTGACTAAACAAAGGAAGCTGAAAGAGATTATAAAACAAATCATGCCTCCAAAATGCCCTTTAAGGACAGCAACATGGGACACAAACTGTTGAGGGAGTTGCCTCCCACCTGCTGCCCTCCTCAGATACACATCATGCTGCAGATGTGAAAATGATCCAGATTTTGCCCCACATGAGGCCTCCAGGACTGGGCCCTGCTGGCCTACCCCTACCCTCACATAGACCTGGGACTCTGTCACAGAACTGCTGTTCCGTCCCCCGCTGCCCTCAATCCTGTGCTTTCTTGGAAATTCAAGCTATGAAACCACAAAATCCAGAGAGGAAGGAGCTCATTGCAGGGAGACATAAAAATCCTGCTTCCCTGTGAGGTGTTCCTCACTCAGAATCACCAAACACAAATTCCCTTCTCCTCACACTGCCACCTCGACTTTGGGTCCCGCCATGCCCAAAGTCTAGGGCTAGAAGTGTTATTTCATCCACGTTAACTCGGGCAGCTTTACTTTCTTAGGACCTCTCTGGCTACCCTGGTGGTGAATTCGCTTTTTGCAACCTGAACTCCCTCTCCTGTCACCCAGCTTTTTCAGAGTAGCCCCAGTCTATCCAGCACGCCTGGAGAATGTTCAACCTAGAAGGGAAAGCCACTCTATTGGCACGCATAGGGAACATGATATTAAAATGACATTTTGCCTGTTGTCTCAGTGCTAGCTGAGGTCCTAGAGCTGAGAACAAATTTTATTAAATGCCCATATAGTCTAAAGAGATGTCACTTGCTATGGGGTGACCAAAATATGAGCCTCTTATTCAATCTCAGGTATATAAGAGGAGACCTGTGAATTGATGAGCGTGAGGATTTTATCAGAGAGGACAGTTAGGCTGCTGAAAGGCTCCCTCTTCCTATGTTTGTATTTTCCCCTCATCTTAACCAAATGAGAGGCGGGGCTGCAGAGAGTCACTTGAAGAGGTGACCTATGACCCCTGGGCTTTGGGGAACATATGGTGTATTAGTTTCTATTGTTGCTGAAACAAATTTCACATCTTAAAAATAGCAAAATTACCATGTCACAGTTCTATGGGTCAGAAGTCCAGCAGGCTCAGCCAGTTTCTTTGCTTCAACCTCATGAGGCTGGAATCAAGGTGTTGGCAGGGCTGTATTCCCTTCTATAGGCTCCGGGGGAGAATCCGTTTCCAGGCTAATGCATGTTGTTGGCAGAATTCAGTTCCATTTGCCTGTTGGACTGAGGTCCCTGTTTCCTCCCAGGTTGTCGGCTGGAGACCGCCATTGGCTCCTCGCGGCCTCTCTCCGGTTCTTGCACAAGGGCCCCTTCCTCTCAGAGCCGGCAAGAGTGCGTGGAATCCTTCTGAAGGGGCCGCACCTCTCTGACTTCAGCTGGGAAATGTTCTCTGTTTTTAAGGGCTCGTGTAATTATATTGGGCCCACCTGATAATCCAGGATAATCCCCTCATCTCAAAATCTGTTACCTTACCCACATCTGCGAAGTCCGCTTGCCATGTACTGTAAACTAGTCACAGGTCCTGGGGATTAGAGAGAGGACATCTTGGGGCAGGGGGCTTACTCAGCCTACTACATCGAGATTAGTACCTGGGAAAGTCAGAAGGTGAGAAGCTAGACACGGCAGCCCCTGGCGCGGAAGGAGAACTGGGGGTGAGAGCTGGAACGAGTCGCACTTCCACCGATGGCGCAGCCAAAGGCTTTTGCCTGGGAGGACCGTGGGGAAAGGAGCTGGACTCAGCCCGGACCGGGGCTCCGCTCAAGAGGGCCCGCAGGAGGCGCAGGGAACGCCAGCGGGAGGAGGTTAGAGGTGCTCTGCCTGAAGCCAGGGGTGGAAGGGAAGTCACAGCAGCCAGTGGAGGAGACACCTGTGTCAGGCAACTGCAATGCGAGCTCCGCAGCGCACGTGTTCTGGAGGAGCTCTGAAGATGCCCTTTGACAACAGCGGCCTTCAGACAACGTCCACTCCAGATGAAACCGTCAAATTACAACCTCGCCTTTCCTGCCTGTTGCTGTTCCAATGCTGGAGGACCCAAAGGCAGCAGAAGAGTAGCAGAAAAGCAAGGTAGGGAGTTACATGCCCTGCCGCGCCCAGCGGAGGCAGGACTGGTCTGGGACACGGGGAGCTTTGAATTCAGTGAGCATTCGAAGCTTTGATATTAGACCACACTGGGCCTTTAAGATCTCAAAACACAAAGTACTTGTTAGCAACTAACAGTGGGGTTGCTGGGTTATGGGTCTGCCTAGGATTTTATCCCCAAATAGGAAAACAAGTTCATTAGGCAGTTCTAAGAAAGAAAAGTGTCGCTTTCTTGCTTGCTTTTTTTCATTTCATAGACCAGATACATAAATTACCCAACCCTTCTCTAGCAACATCTAGGTTCTGATTGCCAAGGGCTGTCTCAGGAGAAGGGCCACACATTTCCATTAACAGGAACTCAGACCCTTGTTTATTAAAATATTTGGTTACAGCTTAATGATTACAATTGCGAAGAATATTGAGTTTTTATGTGATACGCTATTTACGTGCAATAAAGCTACCATGCCGAACTCAGTGAATTCCCCAATAACGGACACAATGTAGAAAGAATATTTTGACTGTTTGAGGAGGGCTAATGATTTTTGATCTCTGATCCTTGGGCTGTCTTTTCTGTGATGTCATGGAAAGAGCATTGGTCTTAGTCAGTGTTCTAGAACTGAGTCTCCCACTAACTATATACACATGGGAAAATCATTTTACCTTTTTGAGTTTCATTGTGTGTCAAGTGGTAACAGGAATATCTGTCCTACCTAGTTCATAGTATTGTAGGAAGAATCAAATGACATAATGGTCGTGAAAATCTATTTCTAAGTTGTAATCTATATATATAATAAGTATTATTAGTAATTGAGCATTCATATATATTCTATAACAGGTTACAAATTTTAAAGAAATCTAGTACACTGTGCTTAACTTCTGGAAGGACCCATAAAAAAATGTTGACAATAGTTGCCTTCAGGTAGAGGCTTGATGAGAGTGATGGGAAGGAGGGATCTTTATCTTTCACTCTATTTTTTTTTTGGTATCTCTTGAATTAATACCTTATAAACATTATGCATTCTAACCAAAACAATTTAATGATCATTTGAGAAGTTGTCGAAAGAAGATACATTTATTCTCAATAAGTTAAACATAATCTAATCTTTCTGTAAAAGGGTTTTTAATGCTTCAGGATTAAATGAGATGATTTAGTTGATGTAACAAGCACAGAACTTGGCACATAGTAGGTATTCAAAAACCTCTTTGGCTTGAGGCTATCATATAACTATCAACTCCCAGTGAATTAGCTATATATAAGGATATAGTTAATGGGATGCTGGATATTAGGAAGTTTATTGGATTTTACCAGGATGTTGGACACAGATGGTAAGTGGAAAATGCCAGAAAGTTGATGAATCATCTGGTAAACTAGTGGAAAAGGTAAGTGGAGCCAGAAACAGGCCAGAGAGGGCAGGGAAACAGAACAGGTCTGGAGAAAGGCAACTGCACTCATTATATCATGTAACCCACTTTTCAGTTGCCCATGTTTCCAGAATGTTAAATGGATTTTGCAAGTTGTAGTTATTCTGATCTTCATGCTATTAAATGCTTATTAATTAACAAATAGTTTGAAATCCCATTAGCTAGACCGTGGAATTTTTTTTTCAAGTTTATGATTTCTCCTCATTTTATGGTAAGGAGCAGTGAGTCCATAAATCAGAACACTTTATGGAAAGCTCTAACACCCAGCCCTAATGCCAAGACTGAGAATCTGATAGCATAGCTATTAAAAATTAAGACCCCTGAAAGACTTCAATTTCTGCTAACAGGAATGCCCAAGGCAGCCAGACACTATGTCTCTCTTTTTATTTTAATGTAGTTGCATCAGTTCTGCTATCCTGTTAAAAATGAAGCAGGCACCTAGAATGACATTTACAAAGCAGGCAAAATGAAAACTAGAACTATCCCACACAGAAATCACCAGCAATGCTAAGGTACCATCAGTAATGTTGAAATGGCTATGGGACAATGTAAAATCGTGCTGCTCAAAATGTGGTCCTTAAACACCCTCGTCAGTATCGCATGGGAGCTTGTTCCCAATGCAGAATCTCAGGCCCTCCCCCAACACCTATGGAATCAGAATCTCTAGTTTTACAAGATCCCCAGGTGATTTCTAGGAACAATGAAATTTGAGAAGTACTGACTTAAATGTATCAATGTGCTTTAGGGAAAAAAGATGCTGTTGAACAGGCAGCATTCACCTTATCTCAGAAGTGAGAAATGGTCAACTTTGCATTGTTCCTTGAGAATACATAACTAACAAATAAATTCAGCCAAAAAGAAAATAACAAGGGCTTTGGGACAGTGGAACCATTTGGGGGCAATGAAAGTTTAAAGAAGGAAAGGGAAGAAGAAGAAGCTCAAAGATGGCAGCTCTAAGTCTTGGCAACCGATTGAATGCAAAATCCAGTGAAGACTGAAGACCCCCCATTCTGGTGACTAGGAGAATGAGGGGCTACTGCCTGAAGAAGGGAATCTACTAACTAGTGAGGTACCAATGAAATGGAGCTCCATTTACAACTTAGAACATTTAAAACCTAGGATTTTTCTTCATGGAATTGTCTGTTTTCTGAGTCAGTGATTCTGTTTGACACCAAGAGCTTTTATTGCTTCCCCGCCCCCCCCCCCCCCCCCCCGCCATGGGCTCTTAATTTAAAAGACTTCATCTATCAAGCACTCTCCATTTGTTGAGTAAGAATATTTCCCTCATTTTTATTCATTAAAGTGTTTCTGATCAGCATGAGATAATGTGTATGACCATTAGACTTGCTTCAATTCCAGCTAAAAGCAAAGAAACTTGGTAATTTATTTGGTGCATGAAGTTTCCCATATATGATGTCAGTTAGAAAATAACTCAAGGACTTACCCTAAATGTGAACGGGAACAAGAATCCCCTGCTAACCAGGGTGAAATTTCCCAGGGTTCTAGGGAAGAAGAAAAACTAAGGACAACAATGGGGGAGAAATAAGAAGAGTTTTCCTAATGTTTCTACCCTGAGCGCTCCCCATTAATGAATTCAGTTAAAGTCACTAGGAGTGAACATACACACCTGGGAATGTGCAGACCTGTCCCACGGGAAACAAAATGGAGAAACAGTAGACATCAGCAATCAGCTGGTGACTTTTCATTTTGAATTTGGTAATAATAAAATAATGAAAAAAAATTCTGAACTGTCACTTCCAATGTGGAAGGCCCTCATCATTCTAATTGTAGGGCTCCAGGTTATAATCCATCACAATGAATAATTTCTCTTGGAAGGTGCCTATATAATAAACCAGACTTTCAGGACTCTAGCCAGCTTTATGTTACATTTTTGGTGATTTAAGGATTTCTGTTACAACAGATGACATTTCTGAGAGTGGAACCAAAGTCTTAACTCCTTGAGTCATTTTTGGTTGGCAAAGATGCAGATTCTTCTCAAGCATTTAGCTATGGAGATTTTTAGTAAGGATTTCAATGAACAAAAAATTAAGAAACTCTTTCTTAATGGAATAACGTTTATAGGTGTGCAAACTAAATAAAAGATTGAGTTCTGTGTTGGCAAGTTAGAGAATGATGTGGCAGCTGCTATATGCAAATGATTATTTGTATCCCAACTTGAATAGCAGAAAACAACTCTTTTAAATCTCTTTTCTATGTGCAGATCTAGGTGCAGTCATTTTGAATTTGAGTCATGCCTGTGGATTGTCATGTCTTACAACTGGATGAATATGCAACTGTGGTTCAGTGTTAACAGGAATAAATATGCAGTTTAGTTAGCAAGTTAGAACTGTTTCACATTAGACACAACTTTACGACAGACAGTTTTACAAGAAAAGTGGAATGAATTGAATATAGTCACTTGAATTAAAATATCTTTTATAGTCTCCTTGTTCCCTTGGAGCTGATGACAAACCTAGAGAAGCATGCTAAAACAAGCAGACCAGAAAATCACATTCTTCTAGTGCTCACTTTGTGCATGCAGTAGGCACAATTCAAATAATGTAGTAGAGTATTTATTGACATGGGAATTTTTTTAAAAAGTTGAAAAATAAGCAGATTTTAAATGATATAATGTGATAGATAACATTTTTATGGCTATCTCAATGTTCTCATTGGTTCCTCCTCCTGGGATAGCAGGTAAGCCCTGGCATGTTCTCCTACTGATGGTAGAAGCACAAGAGCTCAAGCCTACATCTAGGCTTGGAACTGGCACACCATCCCTTCCACCTTATTCTTTGGGCTAAAGCGTGTCATGTCTCCACCCATGTTGGGAGGACACTGCAAAGTTACATGGCAAAGAGCATAGACATAGCCTCAAATATCTTCCTGTGTGTTTCCTTTTTTCCTGTCTTCCCTTTCTTCTTCATACATCAGCCAAACTTGGTAAAATCACTAAAAATGGACTCTTGCAAACCTAATGACTAGATCAGGGCATGATTGGGCTGGAAAGATCCTTTGAGTGAATCAGGTCTAGTGCTTTGCCTCCTGCATCTTTGGAATGTAATGATGTACATGAGAGCACCATTGAGCTGCAACATGCAATTTGTGTGAAAGATACACAACATTATTTTTATGAATATGGCACTAAACCATCCCAGACTATTAGACAGTTGTGTTGCTGTTGTTTTATTCTCATAGAAAGGAGCTTGTTTACTTAGCAGTTTAACAAATTCTCAAACTAAATTCTATTCTAACGTCCACCCTAAATTCATCCTGTAAATATGTTGGACCATTTTCTCATTTATTTCTTAACAGAGAGGGAAAAGAACTAGTCACAATCCTCTCTATACAGTGGAACCTACTTAATTTGACATAAGAAAATTTTTTAAATGAAGAAAAGTAACTCCCTAAAATTACTAGAAAAAGTGAACAAATAATTGTATGACCCAGGGAAGCCCTTTCTAAGTAACATAATGTCAAAGGCAGGAACCCTAAAAAAATAAATTCACAGGTTTGGCTATATGTAAATTTAAAATATTTGTTTATTAAAGCCTACCATAGAAAAAACAAATGCAAGTGATAAACTGGGAAATAATATTTATTACCTATATGATAGATAAAAATGTGTGTTATTTATTTATATTCATGTTACTATCAAAATGCCAATAAAATGAGGTGAAAGGAATCAAAATAATACTAAATTATAAAGAGACATTGAACAAGGAAAATCAAATTTTTGCAAGATGGAGAGCAGATGTAAAAGAAGTTACCTATTTTTAATACTTTTGTTTAATTCTTAACAAATAAGGGAAACCTAGCAGGAAAAACCTTATTTGATAATTAGGCTATAATAATTCTTCCTGATATACATTAATATGCTCCAGTTTAAAAACAAACAAACAAATATTCTTGACTTCTTTATCTGTTAGCTACCATTGCATAATATACCATTCTTCAGTGGTTTTAAACAATAATCATACACACACATACACATATTAGTCTTTCAGGCTGCCACAAAAAAATGCCATAGATTGGGTGGCTTAAACAACAGAAATGTATTTTTCACCATTCTGGAGGTTGGAAGTCTAAGATCAAGGTGTCATCACGGTCAGGTTCTGGTGGGGACGTCTTCCTAGTTTGTAGACAGTCACCTTCTCACTGTGTCCTCACATGGGCGAAGGTAGAGGTGTCTGGTAGCTCTCTGGTGTCTCTTCTTAAAAGAGTACTAATCACATCAGGAAGGCCCCACCCTCAAGACTTCATCTGAACCTACTTATCTCCAAAGGCACCATCTCCAAATACCATCACATTGTAGGTTAGGGCTTCAACATATGAATCTTTTGGGGGATGGGTATAGTTCAATCTACAGCAATATGTATATAATTTATATTCACATAATTACATATTTGAAAGTCTCTAAAGTCATGAATAAATGTTGAATGGTTATTTCTCAGTGACAGAATGATAGAAAATTCTAGAACTTTTTTCTTTGTGTTTCTCTGTGTTTTCCAAGTTTCATTCACTCAGCATGTACTAGACTTGTGTTTATAAAATATTACACTTTTAAAAGAAAAGGATGTTTTAAATTACAAAGTACAGATGCTCAATATGTTTAATAACAAAAGTAGAGGTGACACATAGCCCATCACTAATTAAAAAAACAGTTTTAAATTACACATTTCTTTAAACAAATTCATATGAAACTAATGAAATTCCACCATCCATGATGATCGTTGCTATCACTCTCCTACTTTTTTTCAAAATAATTATCAAAACCTTAATCTCTTTTCCACCAGTGTCCTATTTATTAATTTATATTGTAAAATTTTTTTTCTCTTTTTTGAATGCACACTACACTTCATGTTTTATCTCTGGGGTTCCAAGGTGACATCAGAATGAGATCTTTTTATTGGTCTCCATTATTATTAAGAAGCAGGAGGGGGAGGGGTGATGGGAGCACACAGTATCACAGCTCCTCCTCCTCTTCTCCTGCTGGTGAGGTCTGGCAGGAAAAAAAAAAAAACTATGCAAGAACAAAAACTTAAAGGAACCGTGACAGGGTCAGCGTACACTGGAGGGAAAGTGGGCATAGTGTAAGGGAAGAGAGGTGCAGAGGAGCAGTCAATTGCTCTGGAAATGATAGTGGAGGTTCTCTGGAAAGGACATGTTGAGTGTCGCTGCAGTAGGAAATACCCTCCAAATGCTAGCGGCGCATGCCTCACTCACTCATGCTGTACGCCCGTGATATCAGTACACACTCTGCTCACCATCGTCACCCAGGAGCCCAAACTGCTGAAGCCATCATTTACTTCAAACATTGCCATTGCCACGCTAGAAGGGAAAAGAGAGAAACTCTGTAGGTCCCATACCAGCGATTAAATGCTCTGGTAAAGAAGTGGCATACATCATTTCTACTTGTAATCCATATTGCCTAGAACTATTGCCATGACCACCCACCCTACTTCACAAAAAAGGGGCAGCTGGCCATCCTACCACAGGCCTGGAAAGGAAAAGACCTAGAAATATTTTTCAAACAGCACTAATATCCACAACTGGCGTGGTCTGGGCTGACTGGATGTATGTAAGCCCAAGTCAGTGGAACACAACACCCAGCTCCCCCATTGGTAACATCCTGAGTCTTTGCCTGGTGCCAGCAGTGGTCTACCTTGCCTCTACTGGCCACAAGCATGAAGTGTTTGCAAAAGGAAGCCCACTTACCCAGGGAGAAGGGGATCTGGGTCCCAACCTCAGCCAACCAGCTACATGGTCATGGGCTGTGATTTCCTTATTGACAAAATAAAATTCCTGACATCTCTTCCTGCTCTAACCTGCTTTGATCCTTAGGGATGTGCACTAAGTTTGCAGATTCTAGGGAGGGAGAGAGGCTGTGCACTGCTTGAGATCTGAAGTTTGGTCTTTCCTCCTTTAGCCAAGGTGGGCTCCAGGTGCGCAGAACTCCTGCCTGCTGCCCTGCCCCAACCCAGGCAGCAACCGCTCCACCCCCAGGGCTTATAAGTACAAAGGAATGAGCCATCCGTGAGATTCAGAGTGAAAAGTCAGCACATATAGCATGATTTCGTATTTTTGTCAAAAGCTAGTAGATCTTAAAAACCAGTAAAGATAAGGCAGGAAACCAAGCAGTGGTCAGAGGAGGAGAAGGAAGGGGAAGGAGACACTTTGTCCACCCAGAGCCGTCATGCGGGACAACTGAATTGAGCAGAGTTTGACAAAGGTTTTATATTTTCTATTTTGTTTCTGTACTACATTGACCAGTGGATTTTCTTTATTTCACCAAATAAAACTATTATTTTACCAGTTTGGAATGTGGCCCATAAATATTACCAAGTAACCCTAATCATTAAGGTCTTGGTCTAGTCTTGGTTAGCTTTTGGTAGTTTGGGTTGGAAATGCCTACTTTTTCTCATTTATTTATTATATATTCTTAAAGCATTTCCCAGCATCTACTATGGGCTAAGCATTATGTCAAGACCTAAGGATACAAAGATCAATACAGTGTGATTCCTGCTTTCAAGGGACCCATCCTTGTCTTGGAGAAGTAAGCAGGGAAAAGAATAGTCAACAAACTACACAACCACTTTCCCCACTCCTGTCCTGTGGCTTTAGAATGAAATTAGGTGACATGGCCCTGCCAACCTCTGGGTGCTGTTAGACTTGTGAGGTCCCCAGCCCAGCCCAGCACAGCCTCCTCTCTGCCCAGCACTCCTTGTATTTGCTTCCTTTAACCATCCCCCAGGGCAGCATGCCCATTCCTTTTTCTGTCCTTCAAGTACCCGCATCCCAGCCCTCCGCAGCTGACAACCCTCTTGTCCAACTTTTCCAACAGCTTTTACCCAAATCCTTTAGGGACTCAGCCAGCAACAGCCTCAAGACTTGTCCCCCTCCTTCTTTGTAGGGAGCACAGTCTTCCATTTAACCAGAAAGACATGTTTTTTAACTTAAATCCCCCTTGAAAATACACAAGGGTTTAAATTAAGGGTAAAAATTGCATTGCCAATATTCAAAATGTTGGAAAAGAATAGGTCAAGAGGCTTTCTTTAAGCATCAGGTTTTCCCATCTGCAGTTAGATTTGTGCATCACATGTGTGGCCTTTGCACGTGTGGATGTCATCATTCCAAGAGCCCACCCTGGCGTGGGTAGTGCGCCATGGGGGTGGGTTGAGGACCTGTGAGTCTAGGCAGCAGTTCCTAATTAGGGATGTGACCTTGACCATATTCCCTAACTCCCTAGGTCTCAGCAGAGGAAGATGGCGCCAGCTTCACCCACAACTGAGCCCAGAGACTTCATGTTTCTAGGCTTACTGAGATTCTTGGGTAACACATTCCTGTCCAATTAATCTTTTCATCATTAGTAGAGGGGGAGGGGAGCAGAGATGGGAAAAGTGGAATTATCTCTATCTTTAATTTTATAGACAAATTGGACACTGAACTGTTTTTCAAGGCAATGTTTTGAATGTGCATCTGTACATGTGCTGTAGGAGCCCAGCCAGGTGAGGCAACATTCACAGCAGGCATGGAATTATTAATAATAGCTGCCTCCTCTGAGCTATAGAATGAAGGGCTCTATCCTCCGAGGGTAGGGGATTGGAATTGTCGCTGTGCCAAAGGCTATAACCCTATGAGTTCTGTGATATATTATTTTTGTCGTTAATATGTTAATATGTGCTAAGTACCACCCAAAGAGGATCAAGTTTTAAGTGCGCATGCACGCATGGGTGCACGTGTGTGAGTTTGTGTGCGAGCAGGAGGTTTCTGAATGTATGAAGATGGAAAGATTGAGAAATCATTTTGTGATATTCATGAGTGTGAGGTCTAGGTATTTTTTCTCTTTCTCTTTTTTTAGTAAGTATGTGTGTATGCATATGTGGACGAGGGCTGAAGAATTAACAAAAGCTTCATCTAAATGCCAATTTGTGTAGTCAACTTGAAGGCAATTCAGGATGGGGGCCAATTTCACATCTGCTTGGGGTCACAGCATTTTCTTTCCACTGAGTTGTTTATCTGGGAGGTGGGGTCATTGACACCCAGCTGTTTGGGGGCTCCACACCTGCCAAGGGTGGCTTCCATCACTCTTGCCTGACTCTCACAAGAAGCTACATCCCCTGAGGCCAGAGTTCCTGTGTCTGTTGGTCTCAATTCCCTGGGCCAGTCCTCTTTCACTTTCCTGAAGAGATTCAAAGTTCTCCTTCTGGCTTTTCTCTGACTCCACCTCAGCCTCCCCACACTCTCAACATGCACAGAGCTGCAACTGCCCTGGGTTCTGTCATTCTGTGTGGACACTCAGTCTCAAAGCCAGGCGAGGCTCCCCCGGCCCACCCCAGCCCCAGTCCTCTTCCAGAATGAGATACCTTCTCCCTGCTTCTCCCTTCTGGGCTCTGGTTCACTACACATGAATCACCTGAGAATCTTGTTGAAATGAAGATTCTCCTTTGGTAGGTCTGGGGGTGGGGGGCAGCGTCTAAGAGTCTACAATTCCAACAAGCTGCCAGGTGAGGCAGGGGCAGTCCAGACTGAGCCCACACCTGGAGAGCAAGGCTTTGAAGTGCACCTGAGGCCACAGCTGTTTGTACCTGGCAGGGTCATCTTGTTGGCCTTTAGGTCCAGCCCTGGCCACAGGAGCACCTCTCAGGAGACGGGAAGAAGCTAGTCCTGAGATTGAAAAGGAATCATATTAGCCTGGGCTTGGGGGTGGGAGGGGAACTGCAGCTTTTTCTGATTACAGATAAGAAACTCGTTATTTTAAAGACAAATAAAAAATGTAATAGACTAAAATTGCAGTTCCCTGGGTAGATTCTGGGAAATATTGGTCCTGTGGGATGTTAATAGGAGTTATATGCAAAAGGGATTTACGTGTTCAAATGAGTTCTAGAATCTAGAATCCAAACACCGGGTTAAACAAAGTTTAATAGGTTTTTTTTTTTACTACAGAAGTTTTCAAGGCTTTAATAATCTTTAATGTGTATTATAGATATATAAGAAGGACATAAAGCATGCAACATTCCCCAAAAGTATTTTCCAAGGAAATCCCTGTTTTTTGTTGTTTTTTTTTTTCAGGGAGGCTAATAGGACCAAACCCCACAGAATGCTCTTTGGGGAAGGGTGGTTAAGTACACCCAGAGTCAACTTCACTGGCCTTTCTCACCTCTCCCTTTGCCTGTCCCGAAGATTACAAAATGGAAGAGTGTTTGTTTTCTCAGATTCATTTGTGATAACTTAGTCATATTTTTAGGATGTTCATGAGTCCATCAACATCTGGCCATTGATAGTTCATTTTGTTTTTACAAACATCACACATTTCTTTCAAATGCTAAGCCTCAAATATAAAAATCATGTTACTAAATACCATGTCATCTGTTTGTCTTCACATCATATTCGAGACTGAAAGGTGTCCCTTCACCACTGTCCCCTCACCACTGTCCCCTCTCTTCACTATGCACTTGACCCTTTGAACATTGACAGAGGGAGGAGTGTCGACCCCCCCACACCCACAGTTGAAAATCTTCGTATAATTTTTGACTCCTCAAAAACTTAACTACTAATAACTTCCTGTTGACCAAAAGCTTTACCAATAACATAAACCACTGATTAATGCATATTTTGTATGTTATATGTATTATACATACTGTATTCTCACAAGAGAGTAAGCTAGGGGAAAGAAAATGTTATTAAGAAAATCCTAAGGAAGAGAAAATATGTTTACTATTCATTATATGGAAGTGGATAATCATAAAGGTCTTCACCCTCGTCATCTTCGCGTTGAGTAGGCTGAGGAGGAGCTGGGGTTGCTGTCTCCACGGTGGCAAGGGTAGGGAAAAAATCCACATATGAGTGTACCCGCGAGGTTCAAACCGTGTTGTTCAAGGGTCAGCTGCATAAGGAGAAGGGCTGGGGTGGAACAGAGGAAAGGTAGGGGAGAGTATTTAAAATGATGAAAGGAATACATTTCTCTCATCAAGTATCACCCCCCTATAATTAGAAAAGCCTAGCAGATTGATTCGGTTAAACATGTTTGAGTAAGCTTAAGAATTTCTCTTTGAGATTCAAGAGTTTGTCTGGGCAGAGAGTAGAAAAAATACAGGCTAAAGAAACTCAAAGAGCAAGGCTTCCTCCCGATGCTGCCAAGGGGTCTGCATCCCAGTGAGGATTTCCTTGCACATAAAAGTCAAAATACTCTCTGGGGAGTCTCCTCTTTTTTTAAAATGCAGAGTGAGGCATACAACTGGAATTTCTGTGGCTGTGTTGCGAACAGTCAGAAGAGGCATTTTTCATAGTTACAACCTCAAACCAGTAGGCAGAGTGGAAGTTTCCAGTTCACTCAATGGCTGCATCCTCTGAACCCAAACTCTTTTGTTAATCTGTGGGAGAATTAGATCAAAGAGATGGAGCAAATGAAGGTGTATGTGTGTGTGTGTGTGCATGTGTGTGTGTGTGTGCATGCACGCGTGCGTGTTTCTGAGGTGGCAGTCAGCTGAGATTGACAGGAGGTGAATTTATGAATTGAATAACAATAAATAGCATACTTAAAAATATTAAAAGTTGGAAATCATCCCTTACTGTGATAAATATTTCTCCCACTGAGAATTTGTTGGACAGATCAGAGCTGGCAGGGGAGGCCTGTGTTGTTGAGGTTGCCATGGCTACTGCAATCTGTGAGCTTTCTTCCAAAGACCTCACTGGCCCAAGGACAAGCCCAGGCAAGCCTACAATGCAGTGGCTTATGGACATTCTCTTATTCTAAAATATTGCAGTGATAATCGCTAAGAAATATAAGTCAAGGAAAGGGAGGCTAGTTGTGTTTGTCTTTTCTTCCTACTTAGTTTCTTTCCTTACATTTTCCCTAATTATCTACACACCTGAATACAAGGCCTTCCCAATTACAAAGCCAAGGCCCATTTTCTAAAAACAGAAAATTGAAAAAAAATTTTTGCGAACTTGAACATAGAAACTTTTAGGCTTCTAAGTGAAATAGTTAAAAATCTACTTATAAGATTCAATTTATTAATTTACATACATGTATATTAATTGCATAAAACTAAAGAAAATTGTATACATTCATAATTTGGGAATATTGCTTTATTTTACGCTGACATTTCATGAAACAATCTGATTCATACGTGTCAAGTACATCTTGGCCATTGACAAATTTGCCATCACTGTAAATTCTTTTTGATTTTTTTTAACAGTTTTCCAAAACACTCTATCTTCTCTGCCACCCAAGTTTCTACAACACAGCAATTTTTAAATCCAGATGTAGTACTATCATAGGAAATTTTATCCCCGACCACCAGTACCAATTTCCTCAATATTAGGACTAGTTTTCTTTTTATAATTCATCATTCATGTTTTAGTGATCTCTACCAGATCTCACTTACTGTGTTGCTTTTTAAAAAAAGTTTGTTCACAATGACATACAAGACTTGAAAGGGTGAGTTAAACCCCCAAACAAAAGATGATCACACTATGTTAAATTTCTTTGATTCCCTTTGCTTAATTCAAAGTTTCAACAACTAACGCTTCCTGAGCCTTAATCATGTGCCAAACACTGTTTAAACACATTATGCATAATAATTTCTGGAAGGGTCTCTTTTCTCAAGAGTGCTTCCAGAGTGTGGCAGAGGAAGCTACCTGAGCAGGCACAACTGTGGACCAGACAAAAGCATCACTCGCTGTGGTGTGCTGAGGGCATGGGATGGTTTTCACTTGTGTGCCCTACTGCTGATTAATCACCTGGTTACCAAATATGTGCACACACAGAGAGAGAAATGGCCATCCTTTCTTCAGAGGGCCATAAGATCTCAACAACATGCCATTGTTTAGATTGGTGGTTCTCAGCCCTTGTCTGCACATTAGAATCATCTCGGAAGCTTTTTAAAAACACCAGTGATACCCAGGCCTCAACCCAGAACAAGTAAATTAGAATTTATTTCTGGTGGAGCCAGCATGTCACTATTTTTGACAGCTCCCCTAGGTGATTCTAATTTATAGCAAGATATGTTTTAGATTCTTAAACATAAACCAAATGTCCTCATATCTCTACCTAGATCAATCCAATGTCCTGATATCTCTAGTGCAGAAGTTAGGAAATACTAACTGTGCTCTTTCGGTTTTCAGCATATTTTCAAAAGTTCTGTTTAGACGAATGCCTGGTGGCACACTGGTTTGTCCCTCTGTGCTCCCTCCTTCCTTTGCCCCACCCTTTAAAACATTGACCTTACTCGTACACTTAGAATGTGTCCAAGTTCCCCTGGACAAATGCACTACCCAGAGACTGGGGCAGGAAATCATCTCCCACCAGCTCCTTCCCACTCACTAAGCGGTGCACCCCCACTCCCAACTCTTCCCCTGCCTGCCCACACTCACGCACACCTTTTCTACCTCCTACCTCCAATCTTTAGTTGATAATACTAGAGACATTCTCTTTCTGATGTCACTGCTTGCCTTCCACATTTTTTCTTCTAATAAAGCCCACATAACAAAATAAGAATAATGACTTCCTTTTTGACCATGTTAGGTATGGTGCATTGCACTAGGCACTTTATATAACTAGCATTTAAGCCTCACAATAAACCTAGGAGAGACTCACTTTGCAGATAAGGACACCAAAGGTTGGAGAGGAATAATAACCTCCACAAGATCACCCAGGTAGCAAGTAGCAGGTCTGGGATTCAAGTTCTCATACATCTGACTGGAAGCTCTGAACTCTTCCATTACCACACACTCAGGCTTTATTGATGTGCAACTTGTACAGTCACACAGGGCCCGGTGCTTAGAGGGTGTCACACTTTGTTTAATGCTCTCGGTCACTCTCTTGAAATTCTTAATAATTTTTGAACCAGGAGTCCCACATTTTTATTTTGCACTGGGCCCCGCAAATTAGGTAGGCAGTCCTGCTCCTCCGCTCCTGCCAGAAATAAATGCAGGCCAGTCACCCTATCTTTGGATAACCAAAAATGTACTCAAATCAGGACCATTTAGAATAAAAGAAGTATTTAATGAAAAAAAAAGGGTTTTAATGTGAAATTAGATCTGATAGAAAACTAGTGCTAGTAACTTCTGAAGTTCCAGAAAACATTCAAAAATCTTCACTAAGGCTCACTTCCACTTTGTCACCCTTTAAATAACCTGATTTTACTCATGTTGGCCTGCAAAATGAATTTTTAAAAAACTTAATGATCTAGTTTTTTGATATTTCCATTCTAATTCCATCTCCAACCACCACCCCTCCCACCAAAAAAATAAAGGCCAGTCATTCCGTTTCCTTTGGGAACCAAAATATACTCAAATTGTGATCAGTGAGGAAAAAAAAGGAGTATTAACATTTAAAAAATGTGAGCCTTAAAGATATATTAAAATGACCCAGTTTGAAGAACAGAGATTTAAAAAAAAAAAAAAAAAAGACAAAAGAAGAGGAAGAGGATGAAGAAGAAAAAGAAGAACAACAAAGTCTCAGGAACTGGTGCTCAATATTGACAGGTCTGACATGCATATTACTGGAATCTTAGAAAGAAAAGAATAGGGTAGAAAAAATGTTTGAAGAAATAATGTGCAACAATGCCTAAAATTTGGTGAAAGGCATATTTTTGCAAATTAAAGAAGTTCAAATAAACTCCAAGCAGAATAAACATAAAGAATGCCATACTTCTATCTATAAGAGATAAACTTTAAAATAAAGAGGCAGATAGGTTGAAAGTAAGTGGATAGAAAAATATATACCATGCAAACAGGAAACTTTTAGAAAGCTGTAGTGACTATATTAACATCAGATAAAGTAGATTTCAAGCTAAAAAATGTTGCCAAAGTAAAAAGGAACATTTCATAATGATAAAATACCCAATTCACCAGGAAAATTTTTAGTTATAAATGTGTATGTGTCTGATAACAACTGTTCCAGTGAAAGGAAGAGTCCCATGTCTCTCTAAATCAAACCTAGAAATGACTAAGCTTAGTGAGGATGTTGTAAACTGAGACTGGCTGAAAGCTAGGCCTCTTGCACCAGATAGTTAATGAACCAAGTTGTGAATGCAAAGGAAAAGTTCTTGAGCAATTTAAAAGGGCTACTCCAGTGAATGAACACACAAATGGTAAGAAGGTGAAATAGCCTTATTGCTGATATGGAGAAAGTTTGAGTGGTCTGGATAGAAGATCAAACCAGCCATACTATTCCTTTAAGCCAAAACCTAATCCAGAGCAAGGTCCTAACTCTCTTTGATTCTGTAAAGGCTGAGAGAGGCGGGAAATCTGCAGAAGAAAAGCTTGAAGCTAGCAGAGGTTGGTTCATGAGGTTAAAGTAAAGAAACCATCTCCATAAGATAAAAGTACAAGGTAAAGCAGCAAGTGCTGACGTAGAAGTTGCAGCAGGTTATCCAGAAGATGTAGCCAAGATAATTGATGAAGGTGGCTACATTAAACAACAGATTTTAAAGTAAATGAAACAGCCTTATGTTGGAAGAAGATGCCATCTAGGACTTTTGTAGTTAGAGTGAAGTCAATGCCTGGCTTCAAAGCTTCAAAGGACAGGCTGACTCTCTTGTTAGAAACTAAGGCAGACGGTGACTTTCTAATGTTAGCTGGTGACTTTAAGTTGAAGCTAATGTTCATTGACCATTCTGAAAATCCTAGGACCCTTCAGAATTATGCTAAATCTACTTTGCCTGAACTGTGTACATGGAACAAATCCTGGCTGACAGCACACTTATTTACAACATGGTTTACTGAACATTTTAAGCCCACCATTGAGACCTATAGCTCAGAAAAAAAAATTCCTTTTAAAATATTGCTACTCATTGACCATGTACCTAGTCACCCAAGAGCTCTGATGGAGATGTACAAGGAGATTAATATTATTATAGGTATTGAATGCCTATAAACACATGATAACTACAGGCAATGATGAATACTGAAATATTTAGAGAGCAACGTAGTCAGGAATACATCTTATTTCAAAGTGCATCCCCCAAATTGATAAGTAGATGGATAGATGTAGATTTAGATGAAGTAATATGACATGTTAATGGTAGCATCTAGATGGTGGGTTTTCAATGTAAATTGACTTCAACTTTTCTATGTGTCTAAAATTTTTCATCATAAAATGTTGAAAAAAAACTTCAACAGTAACCACTGCAATTGTTTAGAACCTAGACTCACAAAAGATTCTTTGGGGGAGAAGTGTTTTATCACTGACATTATTTAGAATCACTAGCACACGGTGATAATAAAAAGCAGATTGGCTTTCAGTCAAGCTTATTATTGTTTTTAAATTCTCAACAGCAATGTGCACCCTCATTGCCTGCATGCAGAGTGGGCCTTCCCACTATACTATCCTTGGTACATGGTTGGTGTCATGTATTGGAAAAGCATCGTAATAAGAATCTGCCTGATTCAGAAGCTTTTTCCATGCCAATAAACTCTTCCCACATTATCCTGCTAGCTATGTTGCAAATTATACAAAGATTAAAAAGGTATAAATCTTGCCTACAAAGAGATTGTAGGATAGTGGAGACATGTCCATACTTACATGCTTCTGATACAAGATAAATATTATAGATTTTCAAATAACATGCTGGAGGAAAATGGGAAAGTTTCTTGAAAGAAGTGGTGTCTCAGGTATACTGTGTTCCCTACTTAAACATTTGGTGCTCCTAAGCTCCAGTTCAAAATCCTTAACATGGCCCACGAGTTCCTACATTCCTGTCCTTTCTACTTTTCTATACTTATCTTGGGTAATACACACACGCACACAACACATACACTCTGGCTACACTGGCCTGCTTTCTGTCCTTCTTATCATATTCCTTCCTCCCTTGCAACTTTACCCAGGCAGTGCCTTCTTCTGGAACGCTCTTCCCTTATTTTCTCTCCTCTTCCCGCCCTCCACTTCACCTAGCCCAAGCCTACTCATTCTTCAGGGCTCTGGGAAAAGGCTACTTTCTTGGTGAATTCTTCTCGGACCTCTCAGGCTGTGTTGCTTCCCCTTCTTTCTTCTTTGGCACACAAGACACAATTGTCATTGTACCATTTCTTGTGTAAATTTGGTGGTGGTCTAGGTTATAAGATCTGTGTGATCCAGAACCACATTTGACTTGTTTCCTCCAGTAACTCGGGAGGCAAATAGTATAAATATTTGTTGAATGAATAGAATTGCATGACTCAATAGATGAATCTATGAGTGAATGAAGGGCAGGACCCAGTTGAGAATGGAGATGGAGGGGAAGACCATTCAGGGGGAGGTGAAATCTTGAGGCAAAAACCAGAGGAAGGAGGAATAAGAAGAGATGCAAAGACATGGGTGTTGAGAATTCTCTGAGACTAAATGTTTTTAGTGGAATTTTTAAACTCAACTCTCAAGAGGCTCTTGTGCATGTCTTGGTGGGGACCAGACATGAATAACATTTTGTAAGAAGCAGGTAGATTAGAGGGACGAGGTAGAGTCTGCAAAAATTCTCATCAGCCCTGTCTATAATTAGAGTTTCTGGGGAATATTCCTTTTCTAAATCTCACAACTCCAAAGAGACCAAAACTGGGATATGGACAGATCCCTGGGAAGTCCCACTTTCTCATTAGCATAGTCCAAAACTACCTAGTCTCTTTTGGCCAAATGCTTAGATATATAGTGACACTAGACTCCCTCTTCAGGGCATGTGAAGCCTCCCAAAGAAATGATTCTAGATGCCTGGAATTTTATTCTTTTTAAATCAGCAACTGGTTAATGTGTAGTGTGCAGAGAGAGAAGGTGTAGAGAGGTGAGCCCTCCCTTGTAGTAGAGACCACACACTAGTTTGTTGATTTCTGCTCCATTTCCTTAGTCCTGACAGAAACATAAAGGTATACTCTGCAATTTAAATGTTAAATGCTTTGAGCTATTTTGAACTTGAAAATGTATGAAAAGTTATATTCCAAAAAGTTGCTCACATTTTTCCTGGACTATTTAGGCTTCCATTTATAGATCCCTTGGTACATTCTAATTTAAAAATGCACGAATAGTAAAAGGATGGAAGCTGAAACAGTACACACAACAACCCCAAAGCCTAACAATGTAACAGTAAACCGTTCTCTCAACATCTGGAATCCTGTAGGTAACTTTTCTAATAAAGAAAATCAAGTCATTTTAAATCCATATCCACACTAAGATTTACAAACCATAGACTTATTTCTTTCAATCTTGTGTGAGGTTTCTCTGTGACTAAATCTGAATTTCAATTTCCTGGTGTGTATAAAATTAGGATATTAGACTAATGAAGTTCTTCCTACTCCCAGGACAGACAGAACAGACATTACTAATCACTTACAGAAAACTTCACTACACACTATACCAGGCAGTCACTACAGATCAAGTCAAGATTGCAGGTAAATTGAAATCTATTTGCTGTCCTGGAACAAGGAGGTTTCTAATGCTTCTTATAGCTAATCTCTGAAATCTGTGGTTCTAAAACAAGCCTATACAAAGCAATAGTTCCCAATACAGAAGCATATCAATGTATGAGCTTTCAATTTAGGAATTTTCAGATACAAACAGATGAATCAGAGCAAAGAACACTTATAGTATTACTTTAATCTTGTGAGTAAATGGATGTCCCCAACCTTTTTGTACTTTACCAGCTTGTAAGTAGAAAATCATCTATATACCACATTTTTCTTTTGCATTATCCTCTTCACATCCTCAATTCTTCCTGAAGTCATAGAAACACTTGGAATAGCCTTGTCCACTTTGGGTCCCTCCCTCTCTGCACTCTAAACAATGGTGTCCCTACCGTCACCTGTTCCCCTGTCAAATTTTCTCACAGGGAAGATCAAATAAAGTCAGCCAAACTCAGGTATAGATGATAGCTAAAGTCCAAATGATCTTCTCCTCTCAACATACTTCTGTTTTATTAGGGACAATGTTTCAAGCCAAAGGCTTGCATTTCTAGTTGTAGAATTATCTTGTCTCCCCGTTAGAAGGGTTAGAAAGTTATTTGGGAGAAGCATCAAGGATCTTCTCAGTTCCCCTAAATTATCCCCTGAAGAGAGATGCTTAATCCTCCTCCTCAAATGCCAGGTTTACTTCTACCTCTTGAAATGCCTGTAGCACCTATTCTGAAGATACGGCTTATGATTTTCAAAGAAATTTACTCAATATTGCTTAGAATTGTTTGTCCCTAGGATTGGGACAAGCCTATAGGATCAGCAGAGAAATTCAGGTACAGGGGATTTTTAAAGTTTTGGAATAGGAGTAGCAGTATACAAATAAACTTGTGTTTTTAGATCCTCTGAAAAAAAAAGAAATGGAAGCAATGAAAGAAAGAGCAAGATTAAAAATTATTTGGCTTTTTTGTGTAAGAGCATTTGGTGGAAAGTTTATCGTCCTCTTCTGTGACTGATTCTCTTTGAAACTGAAGACTTTGGCCCTTGCTTTTTTTCTTTTTCTTTTTTATGTTTAAAGAAACCCACAAATGACTTAAGTAATTGTCCCAGGTCCTTTAAAAATCAGGCAACACCTTCCACTTGCCCAAGGAGTGTATATTTCTTGGAGAAGGAACGCCATTTTAAGGCTAACACAGGAAGCCACACTCAGGGTTCAAGGTTTATGGTTTGTGTTTGGTGTGGTTTGCAGCCCTGTTTTCCTTGTGAAGGTGATGACTGAAGAAAAACTTTCAACCCCCAGGCATCAAGATGAAGGAGTCGCAAACACTGGTGAGGTGGGTGGGAAATCAACCAGGTCCTGGTATGTATAGATCAGTGGCCAGAAGACTACCTGAAAAGGGCCAGATAGGAAATATATTTGGCTTTGCAAGTTATACCATCCCTGTTGCAATTAGTCAACTATTATGTTGTTCAAAAAAAGCCATAGATAACATATAAAAGAATGAGTGAGGTTGTGTCCCAGTAAAACATTACTTACAAAAACAAGTGACCCACAGGCTGAAGTTTGCTGACCTCCTGTATGGACTATAAAACCTTTCTCATGGGGTGAGAAAGAACTCTAGCACTGAGAAAACTGTGTCTGGATGGTCAGGATAGTTCAGGATGCACTTTTCCATATTAGAGTCACTCTCCCTAAAAGCTGAGAAAAAGCTCCTAGGTATCGGGCTATATACAGAGTGATCGGTTCTGTTGCTTTTCATAGTGAATAACTGTTTATTTCCTTTAAATATTCCTGTAGCTAAATCATTAATGGAATCTGTAAGAATAAAAAGAGGAAGCCTAGGCATGGTGGCTCATTCCTGTAATCCTTTTGGAGTTTGAGGTGGGAGGATCTCTTGAGGTCAGGAGATTGAGACCAGCCTGAGCAACATAGTAAGATCCATCTCTACAAAAAATAAAAAAATAAGTTAGGCAGGCATGGTGGCACACACCTGTAGTCCCAACTACTTGGGAGGCTGAGGCAGGAGAATCACTTGAGCCCAGGAGTTTGAGGTTGCTGTGAGCTATGTTGATGTTGCTGCACTCTAGCCCAGGCAACAGAGTGAGACCCTGTCTCCAAAAATAAATGAACAAATGAATAAATAAAGAGAGAGAGAGAGAGAAAAGAAAGAAGGGGAGGAAAGAAGGAAGGAAGGAAGGAAGGGAGGGAGCAAGGGAGGGAGGGGGGAAGGAAGGAAGGGAAGGAGGAAGGAAATCTAGATCATCCAAGGACATGGACATATTCTGGGGGACAGACTCTCTGTAGAGACCTGTGGGGCCAGAGCAGGTTTGCTGACAGGGCACCTAAGACAGAAAAGAAGGCCAAAGGGAGGCCTGGTGAGTGTCTTTGCAAACAGTAGTCAACACTGGGAAGGACGTGAGCACGTGAGGTTAGTGGTTAAAAGTGTAGGCTCTGGAAAGAGACAGACCTAAGATTTAAATCCCAGGCCTGTTACTTACCAGCTGGCTGATCTTGAGCATGTCGCTTAACCTCTGAGCCTTAGTATCCTCCCACTGTGGCCTGGGCCAGAGTGCAGTGGCATCATCATAGCAGGATTTCTAAAAGGAATACAAAGTGTGTCGAATCTTTAACACAACCTAGGTGCCCAATAAATGGAAACCACTGAAATAAATGAGGTTTTGAGAAGGAAATACATATTGAGAGCAACTAAAAATTAAAATATGATTAAGGGCCTAGCAGAGTGAAAAATAAAGTAGTAAACTCATGCTTAACACATGCATTATATTTCTTTTCTAGAATTCTATTTTCAAGGTTTATTCATTGTTTCATTCAGCAAATGTTTCTCAAGTACTACTGTATTCCTGGCACTGTGTTCATTGATGGGGTTTAAAAAATGAACAAAGTTTCCTTACCTCTGAGGACAGAAAGTTGAAAGGGCCTTGGTGGCTGTGCTTGTAAAAAGCTATCGTCTTTGAGCTGCAAATCCAACCTTCTGTACTCTGCCTGGCGATGCAGGAGGTGACACTCAGAAAACCACTTTTCTCCTCTGCCAGCTTCTCCCCAGTAGGTTCGGCAGTGGGTTGCTAGCGGGGGAGACTGGGAGGCTAGAGGAAGGAGAGGGATATGTGCTTTTGCTCCCTTTTGCTTCATGTCCCATCAGCATCTCGACCATAAGGCTTCTTCACCCCGGCAGCAGCAATTCATTTGCAGTATTTCCATGCTCCTAGACCCACTTGTCACTACCCTCTAAGATACAAGCAAAGGTCTGAGTCAACCCCACAAGCTCCTCCTCCCACATTCTCAATTGTAATAATTCCAAACTCTTCCCTTTATTCCTCCAGCCCTAAGGATGGTAGCTCCTTCCGCAGTTACTATCTCTGTTATCTAACTGTCCTCTGTTTGTGTTGTCAGTTCTCCAACATCTGCTTAAGGGTCCCTTATATTAAATTCACTTTAAAATATTTAAATTATTGGTGTGGTTATCTCCTGACTGATTCCTGACTGTATATGTGATTAAAGGTTAACTCATGAAGCCCTATTAGCAATTTCACAAATTCCATGTCACAGGGAATAGGCTCAGTCCACATACTTCTGTGGGTGAAAAACTTTAGGCAAGAAAGGAAATATTTTTAAAATATAACACTGTGAAAATAAAAAACCAGTTTAAAGACAAACACAAACAGTGAAAAGGCAATCCATGGACTAGGAGAAAATATTTGCAAATTGTATATCTGAAATTGGGTTAATATCCAGAATATATTAGTAAGAACTGCTACAACTCAGCAATAACGAGAAAAATAAAAACCAACCTAATTAAAAAATGAGCAAAGTACATGACTAGACATTCCTCCAAAGAAGATATATACAAAGGCCCAAAAAGCACATGAAAAGATGCCCAACATAACTAATCATTTAGGAAAATGCTAATCGAAACATGGAGACTAACAAGTGTTAGAAAGGATGTGGAAGAACTGGAATGTGAAATGGTGTAGCCACTGTGGAAAATAGCATGATCGTTCCTCAAAAGGGTAAGAACAGAATTACCATACGATCCAGTAATTCCATTCCTGGTTATGTACCCACCAGAACGGAAAGCAGGGCCTCAAACAGACATTTGCACACCCATGTTCATAGCAGCATTATTCACATCAGCCAGAAGGAGCAAGTGACCCAAATGTCCATAGACAGATGGGTGGATAAGTAAAATGTGGCAGACACATACAATGCAATATTATTCAGCCTTAAAAAAGAATAAAATTCACACACTACACATGGATGAAGCTTGAGGACCTCATGCTAAGTGAAATAAACCAGTCAAAGAGAGACAAATACTGTATGATTCCACTTACACGAGGAACTTGGAGTAGTCAAATTCACAGAGACAGAAAGTAGTATGGTGGTTGCCAGGGTCTAGAGGGAGGGGATGGGGAGTTATTGTTTAACTGGTGCAGAGTTTCAGTTTGGGAAGGTGAAAAGAGTCCTGGACGTGGATGGTGGTGATGGTTGCATGACAATGTGAATATATTTAAGGCCACCAAAGCATACACTTAAAAATGGTTAGAACAGTAAATTTTATGTTATGTGTATTTTACCACAATATAAAGAAGAAAAAAATATATATGCACATTTGTGTTTATTCTTCCTATAATGCCCTTGTTAGCATGGATTCATCATCTTGTCAAACATCCAGGCCTCAAAAATGCTAAAAGAAGTCATGACACCCCTAAATGAACTCAAGTGACAGCACTGGAAGGAAATTTATCTTCCTGGTCCCTGTTTTCTCTCCTTTTCAGGATGGGTATTTGTTCAGTTGGTTAGTGCTCTCTGAATGGCAACAGATTTCCTGGTTCTCTCAGTCTATTTCACAGGAAAGAGGGTACATATATTCAAAGGAAATTAGAATTAGCACAAGACAAAGAAAACCAAAACTTTTAATTGTATTTATAGCAAGGCAATTTTTGCAGATGGAATAAACTGAAGCAATCTAATAAATATTTTGAAAGCCATGATGCAACCAACTCTAATGTATATTTAGGAATCTGTAATGCCTAATAACTGTCTTCTATATCAAGGTGGTAGAGGGCTGTGTACCATCAAATTATTACTAATCTGTGGGCTTCAGTTTCCTTATTTATACAATGGAGGTAACAGCACTCAGTACTTCCTAAGATCCTTAACAGAATTAAGCTCTTAGAGTAGAACCTGGCACACAATAAATTTTATGTAAGCATTTGTTAAAACAAACAAATATTTATTCAGTAGTGCTAATACTGGCTAGGGTTTTTTTAACAACCCAATTTCATATCCATTAACTCTTCTGATTCTTAAACAATCCTACAATGAAAGGGACCTAGCCTGAGAAATGCTAAAACAAATTGTCACGTAGTTTAGTTGAAGCAGTGTGATTGAGGCTCCGCCAAGCCTCACTGTCTCTTCCTTCCAAACCAGCTATCACGTGGCCTTATTCTGCCATCGCGGGTGTCAATGGCTAAATTTAGTTTCCTGATACACTATGTAAGCTTTCAAAATTGATTTTCATGTAAAAAATTAGATTCATGAATAAAATAAAGACAAAAATTATGAACTTTTTGGCATTTTTAGACGCATACCTTCCCCTCTAGGTATTAGTCACTTTTCAGTATTATATATGTACACATATACACCTCTTTCATCAGTGTAATTTTACTTTTTCCAGAAAAATTCTATTTTGGCCTACCAGATTTTTACTGAATTTACCCTTTTACAATAAACTTTTTTGCTTCCACTCTCATTTCCAGGGCTACTAAGTGAAGATGACAGAAAGATGAGGAGAGACAGCCTAGTGGATGGGATGGGAATGAATTTTGACATCAAAGGATCTGTGTTCAAACCCAAGCTTTGCCACTCAGCCGCCAGACCCTGGGTGAGTTACCTGGCCTCTCCTAACCACGGCTTTCTCCTCGTTTAAAACAGTAATGACCTTACCTGCTTCATAGAGTTGGTAAATGAAATAAAACCTCTGGAAGCACCCAACACAGAGTAGATACTCAGCAACATACATATATATATTTATACACAAAGATAGTATCTATATAATTAATATAAGCATCTACTTGTGGGATACCCACACACATATAATTATTATAAGCATACTTGTGAAAAATAAGCACTGAAATTACCCACAGACATCAATTTTCATGCAACATAACCAAAGGAAATGGTAATGAGAATCAGAATGCATGACAGGTCGTATTTTGATTCTATCAGAGTGGGCTACAATTGTTCAGTAAAAATCATCGCAGATGATTAAATCAATGCTTCCTGATATTGATTGCCAAGTCACTGTGGCCATGATCTGTTTGCAGGTTGGGCAACTGTAGTGGGGGAAGGGGTGGATGTTGCATACATACCTCATGCAAAAATGTGAGACATCTCATTTACACTCTCGAATAAATATTTTAAAAAGAAAAGAAAAGCTGTGTGTGTGCGCATGTGTGTTCAGAAGCGTATATACATGTGTGTGCATATGTGTGTATTTGGGCACATATGAATGACTCAGCATAGAGAATGTGTTTTAGAATCACAGAATTTGGAAGGTGAGAAGTACCCTAAAGATGACCTCTACCACCCACCTCATTTTATAGATGGAGAAGCCCAAAATGTCACAGCCCCGGTCAAACATCTAGCTGGTGCTGGTCAGTCACAGAACACAGGTTGTCACTACTTCTCACTCCACCAGCTGTCCAATCCCCTCCAACGTGCCTGTCGCCTGTGAGGCTGGGCTGTTTCTGCGAGTGACGATTTTGCATGTATACTCCCAGGCCTATCCCAGCTGCAAAGATGGGAGTCGTAAACTCTGACTTAGGCTGTTGAATGAGACATTGTTTGATAGAAGTGTGTGGGCGGGGAGGCTAACAAACAGGCAATTGCCAGCTCTTGAAGCAAACATGCTCCCTTTATCCCCCGATGTGGTTTTTGACGTAATGAGCATGGCTTCCAATTTTCCTTGCAAATGGGCATGCTGGTGGCCATGGCAACTAGCGTGCTCAAAAGATGCCCTGTCAGGGACTCTGAAAGGCCGACAGACATTTGTATTAGGCGGGCACAACCACGCCGGCTGGTGCTCAACAAACACGTAACTAGACTGTGCCCCTCAAAATCAAGCACACAAACATTTGTGTTTCATTAAACAGAAATTAATAAGACTCCAATAGGAAGAAGCAAAGGGGGTTTTTTGGTGTGTGTACACAGCTGTGTTATGAAGTAATACAGAGAACGCTCATATGAATAATGATTGCACATGTGTGTTCAATTTATTTTTTACTTCTTACACAGTCTTCTTTAACTTTTTTTCCCCTTTGGTACAGGTTGTTCAGAAATAATCACAGATTTCACAGCTGGCCAGGACACGGGTCCCAACTGCTTCTTTCACAGGACAGGGCCCCAGTGGCACTTCCATATTGAAAAGACACCCTGGATCATTAGTAAGTTATGCTTTTGAAAAATATAAATGTTCTCTTCCTCGATGATGAAGGACATGAGTCTAGTGGTTTGACTCTACTAAAGAGGAAAATAAATTCTGAAAATCCCACATCTAGAAATAATGAGCCTCTAAATTTTTTTTTTTTTTTTTAAAGTAGTATAACTATGGCTTTTAGTGCAGCTAAAGTTGGAAAGATTCACAAGAGATGTGAAGTGTCCTCTTGTAACCGTCCTACCTTAGGTCCTCACTCCCAGCTTTTTGGGGGATTGTTTGCTTCCCTGTTATAAAACAGAGGGAGGCTGGTCCAAGAGGCTGGTGAATGCTTTTGAAGAGGAAAATGAATGGGAGGGGAGAGAGAGAGGAAAGGGAAAAAGTGGAAGGAAGAGAAAAAAAGAAAAAAGGTGAGAAAAAGAATTAGAGAAAAAAGAGATGAAATATCAGGAGAGTCCTCAGTGTGCCGATTGTCTATGCTTCACGAGGCTGCACTGGTCTCTTTTATGTGTTCAGGCAGATCGACCAACATGCTTTTCTTAATAGGAGTTAGCAACAAAAAAGCAAGGTAGAGGACCTAGTTTGGCTTTGAACCCAACTCTGAGATAGAATCAAATTGTTCTTTAGTCATAGGAACCTTGAATGCAATTAACCTTCACTGGTCACAGTTCTTCTTGACATATTCTCTCCTAATCTGCCATGCTGGGTTTATTGATAGGTGTCCAAAATGATCACAGCTTCTGAGATGTTACCCTTTCATTTCTGCTCCATGGCATTCTAGGGTTTCCCCACCTGTAAACCACCACAAAACTTTTCTTTGTAAACTCAAACTCTCAGACCTTCAGGCCAGGTCTGTGTCTCTTGGCATGCTGTTGGCCACTCTCGTTACTGCAAGCAATTTATATTTTCCTCTAACCCTCCATCTTTCAGGCTGAACTTGATCACAGGCTGAGTGGGTGGGTAGGAGGTAGAACACGAAAATGTTTCTCTTTCTAAATGTGATTATAAGACAGGAATTTGTTATGTCTCTTGCAGGCGTATCTCCAGCTCTGCAAATAAGCAGTGTGATGTTAGCAAATGTGAGGGGCTCCTTGAGTGCCTTGCAAGGCTGACCAGCTGTTGGGGAGGGGCTTCCTGTAAGAAGAGAAACACTGATCCAGATGGTGATTCACACCTAAAAATACCAACTCCAACAGCCTTCAAAACAATTCTAGATCTTGCATCCAAATACAGTAAGTCTGAAATATTTTATAACTAACTTGGTTCCCAGTATTTTTTCTTCATTGTGAAGATGTATTTTTAACCATAATTGGGGGCAAGCAATGTGTTTAAGTGGGGGAATAATTTTGAAATTTTGTGATTTGGAAGCTTATTGTTAACAGTGCTGAAGAAAAGTTAAAAACATTCCAAAAAGTGTGTCTTTAAGACCATGATACACGTTGATCAAAGTGGGAAAACAATCAATTAACTGAGATTTCTTTTGTCCTTGTTTCACTCTTATGTTAGTTATCTATTGCTACATAACAAATTGTCCCAAAGTAAGCAGTTAAAAACAAGCATTTATTATGTCAAAGTTTCTGTGCATCTGGAATCCCAGTACCTCTTAGCTGAGTGCCCCTGGCTCAAGGGCTTTCATGAAGCTGCAGTCAGCAGTCAGCTGGGGCTGTGGTCTCGTCTCAAGGCTCCACTGGAGAGAATCCTGTTCCAGGGCCCCTTACCTGGTGGTTGTCAGGCCTCATGGGAAGTAGGACTGAAGGTCTCTGTTTCCTACTGGCTGTTGGCTAAAGGCCTCCCTCAGTTGCTGGTCTCATGGAGAGAGAAAGAGAGAGAGTGGCAGAAAGAGAGAGAGAGAGAGAATACTCAAGACAGAAGCCACAGTATTTCTATAGCTTAATCTCAAAAGTAGCACTCTATTACTTCTGTTGTTTTCTATGCATTGGAAGTGAGTCATTAAGTCCAGCCCACATTCAAAGGAAGGAGATCGCAGGAGGCAAGGATAAATGGAGACCATCTTGGGCCTACCACAGCCCCTATTTCCAAATATTATAATGTGTAATCCGTAATGGAGAATGTCTGGTACTAGTCTACTGAGATTCATCAATGATTAGATGCCACAAACAAATCTGAATTCTTTGGAAGTGTATTGTTTCAGAGGAGCTCAACGACCTTGCAAACACATGCTTTCAGACAAGGGTCAGTGTATCCCCTCTCCCCTCCCCCTCCTCTCCCACCTCCCGCCATTTGAGTATCTTCCACGGTAAACCCAGGCTGTCAGCTGGGTTTAGCGTTATCAGGAAGCAACAAACAAAGAAACAGACAAAAATCTGAGTGACTTTACCCCAACTAGCTTTCATCAAATCACGTAACTGTGATGGGTCTCCGTTCCTTTATCAGCTGAGAGAATGGTTTGATCCCAAAGATCTCTCAGGTCTCCCACAGCATTAGAAGTCTATGAAATTTTGATTCCATGTGTGCAAACTTGGGATGAAATTAAATGTGCAGCAGAAATAAGGACTTCAGAGGTCTACAGGGAAAGTGAAGTGGCTGAGGTTTGGGATTTTATAAAGCACTTTGTACGCTGTAAAGTGCCATGCACGCGTAAGGACTTGTTCTTATTTAGCCCGTATCATGAAGAGGTCAGGGTAGGACACGCAGTGGTGGGGACAGTCTTCCTGTTCAGCTAGTTGGTTGTTTCCAGGTGTCATTCTGTTAGGTCCTTATTATCACAGGAAGGGAGTACAGGGGAAGGTGACCAGCCTCCTTCAGCACGAGGGAAAGGTTGAACCTGTTTCAGATCATAGTGTGCTGGGCACTCAGGGGGCTTCTGTGACTTCTCTGACGTGGCCTTCTCTCCATCCATGTTCTCTGGCCGCCTTCCCCAGCAAGAGCTTCTCTCCTGGCCCTTCCCTGCAGATTCTCTCTTCCCTCTGCCATCCACTTTCTGTCCTTTGCACCCTTCTTTCTGAGATCCCACCATTCCTTATGTAGTGACCCCCACGCAGGTCATCAGTCAGTGTCGGCTCTACCTGGTTCCAGAGCAAATTTGCTAAACATGAAGCCTTTTAAATATCCTTAAGTATAGATTTTATGCCCAGAAAAGATCATTCAGGGGCTTGGTCTCGATTTTGCAAAGCAATATTAGATTTATTAAAGTCATACATTAAAAAATGCACTTCCTCCGTAGGCTTTTGAGTTCATCTTATGCATCATATCATTTTATTTAGAAAATAGAATTTTCTAGTAAATTTTAGCAACCACAGTTAAGGATCTCTTGAGTAATATTTGGTCTCATTTTATAAACCAAGTTAATTAAATACCTTCGAATATTTTGAATTATATTTATGAATGTAAGTACTTCAGTTGAGGTTTAGGTTCAGTAAGTAGTTACTGAAAATTTAATCAAGTAAATTTCTAAATGTGGTGAATCTTAAATTCAATAAAATTTTCCAATGTTGTTTATAAATTCAGTGAATATATTAGTCAGTATAGGCTAGGCTATGGTGTGATAACAAATAAAGCCTGAAATCTTGATGGCTTAACATTCTGGGAAAAAATCAACCAGGCCACCATTAGTGTCAGACTTTTTTCAAAAAGCCAGGCCTGAGAAGGCTCCAAAGGGGAGTTCTAACCTGGGGAAGAAGGGCTGAATGTTTCACAGGACTTTAGCAAGAGGAGGTCAGCTGAAGTTCAGCCAGAGTCAGCAATAGTTGGTCAAGAGAGTTTTCAGAACGGGGAGGGACTGTTTTCGTGGATTAGCAGTGATGGTTTGGGCAATTTGGACTTTATCAAAAGGGGTGAAGAGGCACAGTTAGGGGCTAAGGTCAGGGGAAAGAGGGGGCACAGCTGGTGGGGCAAGGACATGCGGGAGCCAGCATGGGCAATTCAGTCTTTCTTGGTCTCTCTCAACACAACTCAAGTTGGTGTCTCCTTCAGGCGGGTCCAGTGTGGGTCATGTGGCCTCCTCCATCCAGTGCCAGGTCACCTTTGCAAGGCAAGGGGAGACGGAGGAGACATGCCCGCTCTACTCAGGGCACCACATGTCATTTCCTCTCACTTCTCATTGCCCAAAATGCATGTTGGGCCTCAGCATAACTGCAGGGGAGTTTGGCAAACATAGGGGAGCATGTGGAATATCTGGTGATCCCAAACTCACTTAGATATATTAAGGTTTTAACTAAAACCACAGTCTAAATCAAGTATTCGGTTATGCCTCTGAAGTGGACATTTTAAAGCTGACCTGTTACTCTAATAGACAATTTATCTTAAACATTACAAAAACAAATACAGCAAGTAAGTAGAGATTCTTAACATGAAAACATCAGTGATACAGTTTTGATTTTCTAAAAGATCACACTATTTAGTTCTGTATCTTTCTGGAGTTTCTGACTTTGCAATACCAAGTGTTTGGGGATGACCTCCTGAGACTGTCGCAAGCAGAGATTGTAGCCAGGACACTTACTGTATGAATTCATGCCGATGCCTGGAACTTTATTATTTAAAAACAGACTCAGCACCTTCGAAACCTAGACAGCTCATGTGGCCATTGTGCTCACATAACAGAGAGAAACCCAGGTCAGAACCTACCCCGGCTGCTGCCTCCCTAGTGTGGACTTTGCATTTCTTTGACTCTTGAGACAAACAAATGTCTTTTTCATCTAAACCAAAAAGCTTTGAACTTGATGGAAATTTGCATTTTTTCCCCACTACTTTTATGAGTAGTAACAAGTTAAATGGAGGAAAAAAGGTGTATGTATCTTGAAGGTGGAGCATGAACGTGGAAGGTGCTACCAAGGTGGTTTAAGAATGGAACCTGCCTACCCCCAGCCACTCCACAAAATAAGTAAGTAAACAACAGAAACACGCTCTCACACTATAAAGCATAATCTCCTGCCCCTTATTATGCTTCCTCCTGAAAAGTGATTTAGTTCCACCAGAAGCTCTGCCTTTCTGAGAGCTCCTTTTAGAAAAGAAAATATGCTGGTCTGAACTTTCATCCTTGTCCTTCCAAGTGAGGTCTCCACATGGCCCAAGGGCCTTGATTATTCAGAACATGTCAACTGTGGATGAGAGGGCAGTGAGTCAAACAGATAATGGACTCAAATACATCAAGAGTCTTTGTTGCTTAAAACACTTATCTGTAAACCCCTAATGCCAGTAATTTCTTATACAGTTGTTATTCCTAAGCATTTGATCATTGTTCGTAGAAGATCTAGCAGATGAACACAGTGTCTTGTCTTGGGGGTGGAAGGGGCACAGCGCGCCGCTTTCATTTAGCTTGCGCAGGGGACTCGGGTCAAATCCCTTGAATCCTCCCTGTATCAGGTAGTCTGTGAAATGCTGATGAAGATACAATACTTCTTCATAAAATTAGTGCATTGACTAATTAAGAATACTGAAGGATTAAGTACATTAAGTGGGTCATGTGACACCTAGAATAAAGCTGTGTTCTGTGATGTAGAGAAGTATTTCATTCACAACTAGGAATCACTGAAGATGGGGAATTGATAGGAAGTGAGAAATAGCTTTGATTCCAATGACTTCACTGGCACTGTATCTTTCACGTTGATAAGATGTTTCCACATGAAGGACTTTGAAAGAGAACCCAGAAGCATGCACCGAGGGGAAGGAGAGAGGAAGAGGAGAGATGGAAGAAGACAAGGGAAAGGGAGGAGGGAAGGACAGAGAAGAGGAGAGAGAGGAGGGAGAGGGGAAGACACTGGAGGAATTTGCTTTCTTCACACACCTGTTCCCAACTTTGTCCTCTTCTGGGAATAACTAGGCACTGGGGCAAAGAGGAGAAAAAGAATGTGCAAGAAGAAGAAAAGACAAGAAATAGAAAGAAAAGAAGATGACTAGAAGAAACGTAAAGAAGGGACAAAAGCTGTAGAATACACTAAGAAAACAGGCATGTCGGATTGATGCCAGAATGAAAGTTAGGCTTAGTTTAACGGAAGTCCTGACCCCCTGGTGTGTGCCAGGCACCGTGCTGGGATCCAGCTACACAGAGAGGAAGGCGACGTGGGCACAGGTGTTGAGCTGCTCGCTGGGAAGCATCAAGGTTGGGGAGAAGTTCAGTGAAGGCTGAGAAAGCGCTTGCACTGCACTGACCATTACGAGGCTCAGAAGGGGTCAAGTGCTTTTCCTCCAAGCACTCTTGGTGATGAATTCCTATTTCATCTAGTGTGGTTTCTACTTGACATTAGCTTTGGGACTTTTTCAAGAGATTTCTGAAATTTACTGTTTAGTAGGAGGGTGGGGTGAAAAGGATATGTGTAGCTTTGCCTCTCAGCAAGTTTCATTCCCCATCCAAACAGATGTTGTTTGGCTAGAGCAGCACAGCATAAAACATGACTACTGGATTTGGCACAAAATGTACCAATTAACCTACGTTGATTGAGTCATGTGAAAGCAACAGGGCTAACGTACCTCTGGATGAAGTTTAAAGGAGGATAGTGTCAGCCCGAATGGCTCATTCCCCGTCGTGTTCAGCATCACGTTCGGCACAGCTGTGGTGGCTGCAGGCTGCACCCCGCCTGCCCGGGTCACTGTCCCCCTACCCAGCCTGGAGCCCTGTAGGCTCGTGCTGGGCTCTCAGCAGCCTGCAAACATGAAACTCCCGAGATGAGCCCAAGACGAAGCTGCTCCAAGTATGTCTGCCTTGGAATAATGAGAACAAGAGAAGAAAGGGTTTCCTTTCCACCCTCCTCCTCCTCTTCTTTTCCCTCCCACTCCACTTCCCAAACTTTGGGAATCTCTCTCTTTCCCTTGTCATCATGCCCTTCTCCTTCTTCTATCTTACTTGTCCCCTTGTTCAGCACCTTCTCCCTATGCTGGTGACAGGCTCAGGAGTTCCTACACTCCCCAGGCCTAGGGCAGTGGTTCTCCAGCTGTTCCTAAGAAATCCCTGCAAAGCTAGTTTTAAAACTCAGGCAGGCAGGACGCACCACTTATGATTCTAATTAAAGAAGTTTGGAATATGGCCTAAGACCCAACATGTTCAACACACCTCCCACCCCCCATGATTCTGACACAGGTGGTGCATACAGACAAAACCCTGGGAAACACTGGCCAAACACGCAGAGCCACACTGCTGTGCACAGTGCAGAAGAGCGCTGCGGTGGAGGTAATGATGCCGAGGTGTCATGGTTTTTCTCCTGCCTGCCTGACCCCTCCTGGTTGGCTCCACCACTGAGATATCGCTGGTCCCAGAGTTCTATTCTCAGTCTGCTTCTCTTTTCCTACACATACTCCCCAATTGCTCTCATCCAGTCCTGTACATGGAAACGAGACCTAGGCATTGAAGACTGAATGTTTATTCCTAGCCCAGAGCTCGCTTCAAAGCCCAGACATGCTTTTCTACCTGGATGTCCCACACAGAGCCCAGGTTTACCATGCTCGAAGCTTAATCCACGGGACGTAGTCCTGGATGAGACAGAAGCTCATGCCACCCTGTCTCTCTTACTCAGTGCTGCTCTAACACCTAGAGGATTCAGAAAAGTAGCAGGCAGATTGGGAAGAGAAACCAGAATTCAAAGTACCACTGAATAGGTGGTGAGTTTCCCATTTTACCTCTAGTGTCTCCCAGCCTGGCCACAAGGCAGCCTGAAACCTGGAGGTGGGTACCGAAAGCTCCAGAAGACATCATGTATCCCTGGCTTGAAGAATGGGAGAGGGAACTCCTGAGGGGGGAGGGGGGGCCCAGGTGCTTTCTCCTGGCTGTTCTCCGGGGGGGCCACAATGAGAACAGTGGCAGCAGGTCCCACTCCCAGAGCAAATACTTCTGCCATTCTATGACTTGCTTTTACTTTCCTAGTGGTGTGTTTTGAAGGAAAGATGTTAATTTTGACCAAGTTCAATATGGCTTGTAGATTTGCTCAAATATTTAACATTTTTAATGTTCGTCCTTTCTTCCTGTAGCTCTGAATTGCGATTTGGTGTTATTTTTCTTCAGCCCGAAGAGCAGCTGTGAGAATTTCTTATAGTGGAGGTCTCCTGGCAATAAATTCTGTCAGTTTTTAATTATCTAAAAATGCCTTTATTTCATTTGTATTATATATGTATATATACATATATATTTTTTCTGTATGTAGAATTTCAAGTTTGCATTTTTTTTCTTTCATGATTTTAAAGATATTGTTCCATGTCTCCTAGCCTCATTTTTTCTTATGAGAAGTTAGCCATCATTTTTATTATTATTCCCACCTATGTTATATGTCTTCTTTCTTTTGATGCTTTCAAGTTTTGCTCCTAATCTTTGGTTTTCAGCAGATTTACTATGATGTGATTAGGCATGCTTTATTTGCACTTATCCTGATTGGAATTTGCAGAACTTCGTGGTTGTGTGAGTTGCTGTTTTGTATCAAATTTAGAAATTTTTCAGTCAATATAGTTGCATTTTTTCCCCTGCCCCACTTTCTCTCTCCTCTGCTTCTTACACTTGTGTCAGACTTCTTGAGACAGTCCCAGATCAATGAAGCTCTGCTTATTTTAAAAAATCTATTTCTCTGTGTCCATCAGTTTAGATGATTTCTATTGGCCTGTCTTCATGGTCACTACTCTTTTCTTTTGTTATGTTCACTGTGCTGTTAATCCCAGAAAAGGAATGTTTTTTCAGATATTATGTTTTTCAGTTCTGAGATTTCCATTTGATTCTTTTTATAATTGACATATCACTTATGACAATTCCCTACCTTTTCACCCATTCTACCTGTGCTTTCCTGTAAATTTACTAATATATTCACCACAACTATGTTAAAATTCTTGTCAATTCCAACATCTGGTTATCATACATTTCTCTTTCCATGATTGATTTTTCTCCTGATTATATGTGACGTTTTTCTGTATCTTTGCAAGTCTAATAAATTTTTGTTTTATACTAGATATTGTGGGTGACACTTTATTATAGAGACTCTAGATTCTGTTATCTTCCTCTGAAAAGTGTCAACTTCCGTTTTAGAAGGCAGTTAAATTACCAGCAGATGAACTTGATTTATGAAGGCTTGGTTTTAGGCTTTGTTAGGGTGGTTCTATTTCAGTTTTGGAACTAGCTTAGGATGAATGCCTTAGTCCTGAGTCCTAAGGCATAGCTTCTGGGTTTTAATTTAAAAAGCTAGAGGCATTTTTCAAGTATGTCTAACTTGTCAGGACTTGAATTCTAAACTTTCTATCTGTGCTAAGCTGCTGCTGAAATCCCTGCTCAGCTCTTCCAGCTTTCTATTGTCTTCTCTTTGGACTTTTTGGAGTCTCATCTCATGCATGTGTAGACTAGTGATCAGCTAGTGATTTAAGGGGAGCTTCTACACAGCCCCAAACTCCATCCTTTGATTCCTCAGTCCCATAAGACTATCATTTTCTGGACTACCCACTGATGGACTGGGAAGTACTTTTAGGGGAAAAAAACATATAGGTGGATCTCACTCAGTAAGGGTTAAATCCCCACCAGCTTCTGCCAGCTTTTGTTCATCTCCCAGTTGTTTGTTTGTTTATTCCCAGAATTTTCAATAATTATTGGCAGGAAAGTGTCCAAACATTCCACTCTTCCACTACTCTCTTTTTTATAATTTTCGTCTGTTTTGTCTTTGTTGTGTTCTGGATAATTTTATGACATCTATCTTTCCATGCATTAAATCTCTCTCTAGCTTGGTTTCAAAGACTATTTAATCTGTCAATTGAGTTTTTAATTTTAATGACTGTGTTTTTCATTTCTGGAAATTCTATCTTTTCACATCAGCCTTTTTTCCCCCAAGGGTCTTGTTCTATTCTTATGTTTTAAATTCCTTTTTGAGCTCTTATTTATTTTGACTTACTTATTTTACAACCCCTATCTGAGAGTTCTATTACTTGCCTATCCTGGAGAGTCAAATCAAGTTACTTGTTCAGTCAACTGACTTCTACTCATGGTGGATTATATCATTGTGTGCCTAAGTTTTTGACTCAGCTTTGGATTTTGAGTTTATCTGTGGCTGAATTTTGTCTGTAGAAATGACCTGTGGTCCTTGGTGAAGGGGACAGCCCCTCCAAAGAGGTTTGCATTAAACTGCCAGATAGCACCTTGCTATCACGGGTCCGGGTATACTTTGAACTAATTTCTTAGCTTCAGGGTTCCTGTACATTTGTGAGTTCTTTTCCAACCAGAGTATAGGCTAAAATAGCCAATTCTCTTGACATTTCTTTATGTTGATGTAGATTTACTTATAGGTCTCCCTTTTAATAAGGGATTAAACATTTAAGAATCTTGGCTCTAACGAAGGTTTTTGAGCCTCTTGTGGGTCTAAGATCTCAATTTCTTTTCCTAAATGATCATTAAAACCCAAGCCTCTCGGTTACTAAGACAGGAAACTACCTTCACCCCCAAATCCAGGATAGGCATGTGCTCATGCAGCTCACATTCTCACTACTCCGGGGATTTCTCACTCTTAGCTATACATTTAAAACATTGATTTTAACTTCTAATCTACAATTACTGAATGTTTTGTCAAGGCAGGGTTTCTGTTATCTTTTTTGCCACAGTGTAGGAAATAGAAACCCTATTTCTAAGTTTGTTCATAAGTAGACTACTCAAGTGAGGGCTTTAAACAGAGACTACAAATTGGTGGCTTACAGATTTTGTTTGTTTTTTAATCTGGGCCTTTCACATAAAAATCCAGATTTCTATTTTCTCTTGAAAATATTGGATCTTGGGAAATTTGGGGCCACATTCTCATGTGGCAGTGATAAGCTTAAGCAGTGGCCTCCCTCTTTGAGATGGAATAAATGCTCCAGAGCTCCCCACAGTTACCACCACACCCTACAGACTTATGAGGGACCTATTTTACTTTCCTGGCTACTGAAATTATTAAAGTTTCCAACCACTGGGCTAGTAGGACTCTATCAGACTTTTATGCATGGCATCAAGCAAATAATTTCTTCCTTTAGGAAGCCTTTTTATTCATTCATATAATCCATTTTTTAAACTAGTATCTTCCTCTGTTACCTAACAGAATTAGAAGTATGATTGAAGGTTTCTAAGAAGCAATGAGATGTCATGAAGTCCTAGGTAAGGAGAGAGCTTTAGTCTACGCGACCTCCATCTTTCCATAGACCTACCTTCACCCTTCTAACCCTTTCCTTCCCATGGACGAAGCAATATCTCATTTTTGTTCATTAGAAGGGGCATGATAGATTATGCAGAGCACTGTAGTGGGCACCAGACAAGCTGCATTCCATCTCCAGACCTACCTTTTACAAGCTAGATACATCACTCCCAGGAAGACCAAGTGACAACTCAAACTTTCACTCTCCATTTATGATTTCATCTATATGCTGCTGGTGCTTTTTCCTTCTTTCTCTCCCATAGGTATGAGAAACCAGGTGGATCCTCCTCTGTTAATCTAATGAGCTACTTTCGTGGGCACAATTGCATTTTGGGGATTTAAAAAATCAGAAAACTAACCAGTTAGCTGTTGTCCCTTGTGAAGAACAATTTTAAGGATTAAAAAACAAAAACAGTCTTCATATCAGAGGCTAGTATAATAATCTCTGCTCACAGCACCAGCTCTTTTAACTTTTAAGGTAATATCTCTCAGTTTTGTAAATTTCAACTAATTTGCTTTCAACAAAACTCTGTGTGGGCAAAATAAAATACATCTATGGACTCAATTTGGCCTGTGAGCCAAATCTCACTAATTTAGAGAAAGAAATCTTAGATAATGGGAAAAATCACTTTTGATTTATGTGTTTAATAAGTTAGATATATTAAACCTCAAAATGCACTTAATTTTATATTCTTTTACATTCCCTAGTGATTTCATATATAAATCTCTAGCCTCCTCTTAATCCCAATAGGCAATCAAACCATTCACTCATTTGTATTTTCGCACCAAGGCCTAGTAGGATGTGAGTTAAAGAACAGATGCTTGGTGCAGCTGACGTTTTCATGGAATTGTAGTTGTAGAAAGTCCCTCAAGAGCTTCTGGTCCAGAGTGGCAAATACTATGGCACATGTCTAGCCACTTTCCCCCATCCTCATGGCAGACATTGCCGGACACAGCACCTGGAATTTTCACTCTTAGAGCTTGTACTCCCTTGGATTAAGATTTGGAATCTCCCCAAGCCCTATTTTTGAAGAACAGCATTTCTAAACTTATGTTCCATGAGCCACTAGTTTTGTAGGATATCCTTGAGTATCAGATAAATAGTTTCTATGGTTGTAACAGAGAAGTTTTAGTTGCAATCTAAATTCACTCTAGCTTAAATAGCAAAGGAATAATCATCATCATCATCATCATTATTGCCTGGGAAGACAGATTTGTGTGCTACACAGCCAGGAACAAAGCAGCCAGCGCCAACAACAGGCAGAAAACCATGCCCAACCACACCATGGCACAGCTCTAATAGAGACACCACTGCTACTGCCATTGTGCGCCACTCAGCAACTATGGCACTGGGGAGTGGACCCCAAGCACTCCACCACCACCACCCCAGGAAAACCAGACACCTGCAGCTTGTCAAGAGGTGCAAGTCCCCCCAGATGTGCTGACTTCCTCTTCCAGGTCTGACTCATTTGTCCCATCTAGGTCGCATGCCTGCATCTGAACTCCAAGAGGATCCTAGGAAATGTAAATTTTTAGAAAATGGTAGCACACACATAGAATCTGTCACCAGATCAATTTAGTTTAATTTAAATAGGCACCTTAGTTGAAGGACTTTTCAGAGCTTTTAAGATGCTAATATTATTTTGACTCTCCAAAGAGGGTTTTTAAAAATTGCTTTACCTTGGAACACTTTTTCCCTAACTTCCCAGAACTCATGTGTTCTCCCTAACACAGGTTGGAGAATGCCACATTAAGCCACTAGTACATGAGTTGTGAGTTTCTCTGTTAGTAGTAACAAGTCCCTCCCTGCAAAAGCCTAAGGCCTTGGTAAGCTTTGAAGGACAGTTAGCAGGAGGGCTAAGGACTCGGGGTCTTCTGGATGGCAGCTTTATGTATACAGGCCTTGTGGGACCCTGAGCTGTTTGGGCACCCCCCGACACACCCCAGATGGCATGACCTAGTTGTGTGCCCAAGAGATAAGGAACATTTCTGTCCACATCATTCCTAGAGAACAGTTTCTGCATGCCACAGATTGCTGCTCTGTGTGGATTGGCAGACTGAGCCCACCAAATGTATTTCATGATGGACTTTTTGATTTAAAACCTGGGTTTATCAGCATTCTCGAATGTGAAGCATCATTTTCTTTCTACTGGCTCACTTGTTGAGAGCAAACATCAGTTTGCAGATTCCTGAAAAGAGCATTTACTAGTGCTTTGCAACACATTATCATGCGGGAATCAGATTACAACTAAAGATCCCTCGTAAAACAAGCTTTAACATTTACTACATTTCTGGAGAAATATATGTGTCCTTTTCCTCTGTGAGGATGCAGTCACAGGCTTTACGTGGATCTGGGGTGGAGAGAGAACACCATCCCCATGCTACATGGTTGCTGAGGTGAAATAAACTCAGTCCAGAAAGTATTGTCATCCTTGCTCCTTGCCTAAAAGGATTCCCACAGAAATGAGGTAAGACACAAGGCAGAGGAAGGTGGAGAGGGCATTTGGTGGATCTCATGGAGATGGAATCTGTAGCGTGTATAAGAGCAACACGTCTGCAGCCTGGCAGAGAATGGCAGGGAGTCCGTAAGTGAGATGTCCTGCCTTCCTCTTTCCTCTCTAGTGTTCCCTGTTTAGCCTGAGGAGTCTCTCTTCCTCCCACTCAGAGCCAGCACTCCAAACCAGCTTTCTTCAAATGAATTCCCAATCCGTCCATCTGTCCATCTACCCTTGGGTTTGCTCAATCAATCAATCGAACATTCCCTGAGTTACTGCCTGAGTTTCCTCACCCAAATAATTGGGGCATTTCAGCCTGCCTTCCTTAAATGACTATTTTCCCAAATCAAGTCAGTAAATGTCTACAAAGCAGTTTTCAAATTTGTAGATCCTTGGACCCCTGCATACTCTTCATAATTACTGAGACTCTCAAATCACTTTTGTTCATGAGGATTATACCAATCAATATTTAGCATATTGAATATAGACCACTTTAGAAATTAACTAGAAATTAGAAAGGAATATTTAAAACACAAGAATAAACAAGCTCATGTGACCAGCCACCAGAGAGATGATGTCATCCCAGATCATTCAGCCTCTGGAAAACTCTCCCGCACACCAGTGAGAGAGTGAAAGTGGAAAAGTAACTACCGTTTTAGGATTACTATGAAAACCAATTTTGACCTCACAGACCTCCAGGAAGGTCTTGAGCACCCCCAGGGTCCCCACACACTTTGGAAACTGCTGCTTTAGAGCATCTGCAAGTGGTCTTCCTGCCTCCATCCCTTGCTCCCCACATCACTGCCTCCCTAACTTCCTAAAACACACATTTGATTGTGACACTTCCCCTGCCCCACGGAGCCCTATTCATGGCTCTTCATCATCCGTACCATAAATGATAAACCTAAGCATGTGAACAACAATAGCCATAATCTGGGCCTATCTTTGCCTAGAAGACTCCTACCCATCCTTTACGTTAGCTCAGAACTAGGAAATAGTAATGATTTTCACATGTATTTTGCCTTAGACAAAATAGAATAAATAAAAAATTCTACTAAATTGGTTTTTGTTTTTTTTTTTTTGAGACAGAGTCTCACTCTGTTGCCCGGGCTAGAGTGAGTGCCGTGGCGTCAGCCTAGCTCACAGCAACCTCAGACTCCTGGGCTCAAGCGATCCTACTGCCTCAGCCTCCCGAGTAGCTGGGACTACAGGCATGCACTACCATGCCCAGCTAATTTTTTCTATATATATATTTTAGTTGGCCAGATAATTTCTTTCTATTTTTAGTAGAGACGGGGTCTTGCTCTTGCTCAGGCTGGTCTCAAACTCCTTACCTCAAGCAATCCACCCGCCTCGGCCTCCCAGAGTGCTAGGATTACAGGCGTGAGTCACCGTGCCCGGCCTAAAAAATTCTACTAAATTGTTTTATGTGCAAATATGTTGAGGATAAAAAATATAGATGGCTTTGACTTTAAGATTTTATGTTAACATCAGAAATTTTTCAAATTTGATGCCAAGAGTCCATTACATGCTTGAGGACATTACTGTCCTTTAACATTTAGTAAGTCCTCCATATATACCCACACTGTGGTTGTATTTATATACATTGGGGCTGCCTTCTGGAATAAAAGTATGTTATCTACTCCCTGTCTCCCCCCAAAACACCACTCAGATGTCCTATCTTTCAAGAAGCTTCTTTAATACTCCTCCTTCCTCTTAGTGGTCCAACCATGAGCTCCTAACTTATATAGAAGACCACCTCCCTTACAGAGAGTCTGTAAGTCCCCTGAGGACAAAAGCCATTTTTATTAGTCTTTGTAACTAGACTTCAGTACAGTGACTGGCATGGTTCCTGAAACAAAAGCCATTTCCAGTAAATGGCTAATAGAAATCAGACGTGTACGTATGTTGTCTCTTTGCCATGGTAATCATTTTCCCAGCTGCTGTGGCATCCTCCAACATAGCTCTCCCTAAACCCAAGATTCTGTTGTTGGCAGTGTGATAGTCCCAAATAGCCATGGCCAAAACTTCAGTCATCAGTGCGTCCTCCCTCACAATCAACCCCCTTGTCAAAGAATCTACTCAGCCCACTTCCTTTTATCTTTGCAAAGCCTCTAACATCCATTTTATCCTTTCCACCTCCCCTGCCACTGCTTTAATTTACTTCCTCGTTACCCCACATGTGACCACCTCTTCATCTTCCAACAAAATAGACCCAGTTCCCAGACAGTGAGCTTCTTGATGGCAAAAGATTCATTCCTTGCCATACTCCTGGCCAATTGCACAAGACTCAAAACTTGTCTTTTGATTAAGAACTGTGAACTCACACCCATCACATACACTGTCTCCAGAAAAAAAATCTTTTCAGAGTAACTTCTAATCATGTCCTTTACCTATCCAAAAAGTTTCTGTGTCTTCCGTGAATTACTGAATGTAGCAGGTGCTGTTGATGTGCAGGTCCACATCCCCTCTACCCCGGGTTCACCTGCCACCATACAGTCCCCAAGACAGCTTCCCACCTCAAAGCCCTGTGTCTCTTTTTCTTTTCTTTCTAAACATTTTCTCCAGGATCAGGAGAGTTTGTTTTATAAAAGATATAACCCAGAAGTTTGGAAAATCAACCTCTGAGGGCAACCCTCAACCAAGGGAGATTGGGAGTCACTGGCTGAATGTCTCCTTCTCCTTATCCCCAGTAGACAGATTCTAAAGGGTGTTCCTGAGCTTGTCAGAGACCCAGCAGGATTGAGTGCCCATTGCCCACAGCAGTAAATCACTCAACAAATATTTCACTGTTGTATCTCCCTTCCCTATCTCACTTCCCTTACTTCTTCCCTTGTGTCCACAGAGATCACCTCCCAAATAAACTACCTAAATCCAAACAGTGACACTGAACAACATCTAAACTTCTGGGCCTATTATTCAAAGCACCCCATAGCTTGAGTCTAACCCATACTTCCGGGCCATGTCATCTGATATCGGGGGTTCGTGATGCCCCCGATATAACTGGGTCCCTGGGCAGTGTGCATTGCAAGAGATGGGAGAGACAAAGACACAGACACAAAAAGTAAGATGAAAGGGTGTGGGGAGGTCAGGGGACCACCAGCATTCCCGTGAGCCAGGTGGTACTGACTGAAGTCTAGCACCCATTTTTATTCTCTTTTTCATTGTTATAGATTACAATGATATCACGTGAAAAGCTCGTGAGTTAGCAGTAAAGCATATAATCTAAACGGGAACAAAGAGACCACGTACTTCTTTCTACTTTATCTAGTTCCTCATTTACTGAGACATGAACTCAGGAGAGATAGGAACATTGCCTCAGGCTTAGACTTGCAAACTGCTCTTATCTGCTGAGCTGACATCCTTTGATCATTCTCTCCGCCTTCCGATTACATGCCCCGTCTGTTTGCAGACATCCAGGCTGTAGCCCTCAGGCTTCAAGGCCGGGTCAGTTTGCAGACATCCCTGATCGGTGGAATGTCCCCCTCAAGGTGGAGCAGCTTTTGCTCAGTGAACTGACATGTCCACAGGTTGCTCTTGCGCAAAGTCCTGTCCCACTCCTGGGGTTCTCATGTCTCAACCCTAACCCTCAACAGTCTCACACATATTGCTTACACAGATTCCATCTTCTGGCCAACTGGAAGCTTGGTTGTTCCCCAAATCATCTCACTCCAAGTTGTAATTATTCTGCCATTTCATTCACTTAGTAAGGGAGTGAGACCCATAGGATCGGTGTAGACCAATGGAGTTTCACTCCTTAATGTGGGGAAGGGCCCCGCCTCCCCCACCAGATGCAGCCTGTCAAGGGAGGGTGAATACACTGAGGTCCTACAAGCAAAAGAGAGTGGAGGGTGGAGCTGATGGATTGACAGCTAATAATGTCTGTCACACACAGGTCACAGGAAGGTAAAACATCAAGAAAATAGGTTGTCACCAAATTCAACATGAGGTGCTGGAGATGACCTGGTGAGCTGAGGGGAGTCTTCTGACATTTACTCCAGTAATGGACAAGTTGTAGGTGCCCATGCACCATCCACATTGATCCCTCCCTGACCTTTGCCGTCGGCCCACACCATGCCTATGAGAACACACGTGGAGATGTCACCAGGCCACCTGGACCTCTCCTGTGACTGTTTCTGCCAGAACAAGATCACAGACTTACCACTCACTATTTTGAAGAGGTTGCCAACCCCTGTTCCCTGCCAAGCCGTAAGCTCTCGCTTCAGATCAGAGCCCTGCCCTCTGTGTTTTGCCAGGCACAGGGATTTCTGTGCAGCCTGGATGCAGAGAATTTCTAAACATCCATGGGCTATGAGATGTTAATCAAACACCCACTTGAAGTGCTTTGGAAGCCTCTCTGCTTTTTGGTTTATCGATGTGCTCGTGTTGATTTATGATTTATTTCTTGTGCAATCATGAATTCACTGAAGACATATTAAAGAAGGATTTTTCTTAGTCACCTACTTCAGAATATTGGTCTCCAGAGACAAGGTGTTTTTCATAGCTCCTTTGAGACCCATAAAGAGGGATGGAAGAATGTAGCTGGGCACCTCATGTAGAAATCAAGCCTACTGGAATTCCATCTGCATCTCTGCTATCACTTAGCTTGGTCACTGGTTCTCCCAAGGTACTCACGGCATACTTCTCCCCTAGCTTGTTTCCAACTCAAAGGAGGAGGAGCAATGGGAATTTTTTATTGCATTATTCTTTAAGAAAGACATTTTTTCCCAAGTAAGTAATGAACATTTCCTTTCATGGAGCATGCCACACTGAGAAGTATTGAAGTGCATTTCCTATAGGCACAAGGCAGGATACTCATGGAGAGACCAGATGGCCACCACGTCTGGGAGCCTGAACTCCCATCCCTGATCTACCACTTTTCCCTAGTGGTGACCTCAGGCAAGCTGTTTGAACTGTCTGGGTGTCTTTTATCTGATCTGCAATAGGGTGATTAAGCTCCTTGCCTGGATCTGTGTAAACAGTTAAGTGCTTTACAAAAGTAAGTGATTTATATTCAAGACTATGAGTTTTCCCGGTTAAGTCAGGCCCACTTAATGCCCAGGAAGGGATTTAAAGCAAAGTTCAGAAACATTATTATTAGCATTGCCTTTACTTCTCCAATCAGGAGAGACTTCTCACTGTTAAATCAGAAGAGAAATGAATAACATTATCTGCATTATCTATTGTAATCACCAACATTAAAATTAGCACTTGGAGTTTCATGTCCCATGAAGCTTGAAGCAAAATGCAGCATTAGCATGCGTTGTGGACAGGAAGGTGGGGCAGGGAAGATGGACAGAATCCAAGGGCCAAGCCCTTTGTCAGCCACATCCAGCTGGCCATCCAAACCCTGCAGAAGTCTCCTGAGCCACCACCTGACCCTGCCATCCTCACTGACACCTCTTGACTGGGTGAGAACACATGTTCCTACCACCTCCCCTTCATCCTCCACTCCAGCAGCACCTGCTCCCGTAACCTGGACGCCATCACACCCCTCCCCTGAGCCTGCACCTTCAGCACAGACCATATCCATCCCCGTCTCCCCAACGCACTCTGTGGCCTCACTCTCCATTCACATTGGACCACCCACCTCGGGGGCTTCTCCTCCTCACAAACCCATACTCACCCTGCACAGACCCGCTCTCATGTCACCTCTGCTGTGAAGCCTTCCCCGAGCCCCAAGCCCAGCACCCACATTCCCTTGGGCTCCACCCTCACAGTTCTGTTCATGCCACCAGCAGGAATTCCCCCGCACTGTGGGATGTGCAGTTAGAGCAACTGATGGCATCCCTGCCTCTCAGCTGTGACTCCTGAGAGCAGGGGCCGAGTTGCACTTAACTTCACCTTTCCTGGCCTCTACCCTGTGCCAGACGTTGTCACCAGCAGTGAGTATCTCTTACTGAGCTGTCTAGCCTTACTCCAACACTTTTCCTGGGGCAGAACCTGGCTAGATGCTTGGCAAACCTACTTCCCCATCCCTCAGGGCTGACGGCTGGACTACATTCCTCAGCCTCCTCTTGGAATGGGGTGGAAATGTGTGCACCAATTCTGGACTGGCCACACATGTCCCCAGACCCTCCTTCTGTGCATGTGTGTGACAATATTGACAAACGATGCCAACACCATGAAAGAAAAGGGTGAGGTCAAGAAAAGCAAATTCTTGCATTTAATAGAAAGAAGCTCATTGCCAAGGACACTCTAAAAATTTAGGCTCCATCAACCAGCTGTCTACCTCTTCACCTCCAATGCCTCATGCAGAACACAGGACAACCACGCTGTCTTCTGTGTCCTGGAGTGAAAAGCAAAGTGAAACTATATTACTTTTCAAGAAGCCAAGAAGTGAAAATATTATTAGGGAATAACCATTTCCTGAGAGGAAAATAGCATCAAGAGCTTTTGCCCGGGATGTTCAGATGTGGAAACAATACACGGGAAAGTCCATCTCTTATCACATGGGAATGATAAGAGATGTTGGGGTAAGACTTCATAACAGTAGTAGTAAGTGAGGAGAGGAAGGGTAATTTGCTCCAACTTGCTCCTTAGGGTCCTCACAGAGGGCAGAAACCCAGGGAAGAACACGAGGAAGCAAAAGTCCCGTGTCCTCACAGGCACCCTAACACTCTTGGGACTGCGGAGGTAGCAACCCCAACAACTGCTCTGTATTTTCAACCACAAACCCAGAGAGGGGGAGCTCGGGTTACATCAAAAGAGAGAGTAGCTACTAAGAAGTCTGCAGCCGAGTGAAGTTTATTTTCCATTTGTATGTCTGTAAATAATGGTTTTAATTTTGGAAAACATACATCTGGAGTATTGTTGTGTTGCCAGACAGAGCCTCGTCACCATATGACAACAGCATCCAGAAGGTTGTCTATTTTCCCAGTGAAACATGCCTGGAGGGCGCTGGGTGTCTCCAAGCGGAGCATGTGCGGCTCACGGTGCTACCACGGTCATTCTCAGGGTGGAACCAGGGAAGGACGCGGGCGACGTGGGGATGTGGGCTCAGGTTCCAGAGGTCTTGTCTGGGTTCTGCTGCTGCCCGTGCTTTCCAAGCAGCCCATTTAATCTCTTGGCACCTCAGTGTCATTCTCCAGAAAATGAGACTCAGGATGACACATGCATCCAGTATGAATGTAACCTTTTTCTTTAAAAAAATTGAACTTGACATATTAGATAAATAAGCCCTGCAAAAGCTTCATCATGGGATTCTCAAAAGGAGAAAAGTCATAGTATACATAAAATGGATGTTGATTTATTTAAGAATATATACATATAAAATGCCCATTTTCAGGAACACAGTTGTTTCCTACAGAAAAGCACTTTTCTGATTTATACGCCCTGTTAGTGCTTACTCAGTCAGTGTTTGTTGACTTGATTGGAAGGCATTTCTAAAATGTAGAACAACTAAGCAAGATGCATCATTATTATGGAATCATGAAACGTTAGCCCTAAAAAGGACGCTGAAAATCATTTTGTTCTGTCTATACTGTAGCTGAGGAAGCTAAAGGCCAGTGAGGTAATATTTCTAATATTTCAAAACATGCTGCCTGTATAGAATTTTTTGTAGTGTTAGTCCAAGTGCTGCCTAGGTGAATGGAAACATCTCGGAACTAAATAGCAAGTATTTCCACAAGTCTTCCTTTCCCAGAGTCACCCATTCACGTGACAATTTCTGTGTCCATTACAATTAATATCGCTTTCTTTTGTTTAAAAAAAAAAAGACACGATGTGAAGGAGGAAGGAGTAGGATCTGTGTGGGAGAGAAGTTTGCTTTTCTTCTTTCAGATCCTTTATGCTCTTCTCATGACACGATGTGGCCTGTGACGTTCCCTCTCAGGCCCACGAGGATCTCCTGTGAACCAAAATAACCCTCCCGGTTTATGGAGACCCCCGCTGCTGTTTCTTGCCATTTTTGAGGCATTCACCGTGGAGTCCGACTGTCATTCTTGCTCAGAGACAGCTCTGAGAAATCCTGGGTCCCCACACACTAGTGGAGAGGAAGCGCGTCTGGGGAAAACTGGGAACGGCCCAGCTGGGTGCTTAGGCTGCGCGTGGAAGGGGGGAGCTGTGCCGGCCAGGGTGGGAAGAGGGCTATGCCCCCAGCTGCCCAGCCCAGCGCTGTGGGAACTGCCAGTGACCCCCGTGTGCAGACGAGACAAGAGAAGCCAGAGAGGCTTCTGCAGAGATTAGTCATGATGCTCTCTCTAGGTTCTGAGGCATTCCAGAAGAAACAACCAGGGCTGAGGCTTTGTGCTCATTAGAAAAAAGTGTTCCCTCCTCAGTTTTATAGAAAATAAATTGTTTAATATATTATTGACCAAGCTGAATAAAAGCAGCAGAGGTTGGGGGCCGGCGGTGGGGGGGACAGAGCTACCTTCTCCCCCAGCTGAATTAGGTGACTCTGGACAGTGGCTTATGAGTGAAGACAGAGTGGGAGAGGGGAGGGGAGGGAGGACACAATGGAAGAGTCCAGAGGACTTTGGCTCTGGGGTTTCAGTGTCCAAATTCACCATCCATGTACGCAACCTGTGGTCCCATGAATCACACTTATTAAATCAATATATGAGTCCCACTGGGTTTCAGGGGAAATGACTGCTGTGTCGGTGTGGCCCCCACCGGGCTTGGCTGGGCTCTGCTCGGAGCAGTGGGCAGGGCCGGGCCGGGCTGTGAACACCCAGGAGCACCTACACTCTCTCCCAGCCACACACCCGGCACCTGCCCAGTGCTCCCTGCCCCGGCCCCCCACCCCACAGGAGGTGGCCATGTGGGGTTCAGGGAATGTGCGTGGTGAGACTTGGACCTCCATGAGCTGCAGGTGGGTGAGGGAAGCCACCTCAGGGGCCACCTGGGGAGCAGTCAGGACAGGGTAGAGTAGGACGCATATTATGTGTCAGTGACTGCGTGTACTTGCTCTCGGCCACTCCAGGAACATCCAGAATCTCCCCTCACCTGGGAACATCACAAGGAGCATCACTCTGGAAACATCTGAACCTGCCCTCACCTCCTCACAGGGCTAGCTTGCAGGGCTGGAGCCAGGTTTTGTGCAGCCTAAAAATGACACAAGTAGAGGACTCTGTTTAAGAAAAATCCCACAAAATTATGAATTCAAATTGGCATGAACATAAATACTTATTTTAAAATGAGAAAAGAAACCACAACAAATGACAGTTTTAAAGATCTGACAAATACCAAAAACATCAGAAAATCCAGAAATGTATTTTTATTCATTAACAGCCTGATGCCCTTATATTTTCTATATTTTCTTGCCTATTCTTTGATCAACTTTGCCTATGACAATGATACTGTAATAGCATTTTCTTACACAAAGAAAGATAATTCAGTTCCAGTCTTTCCTTTCAAGCTGAAAACTGATCATTTTGCAACTTCTTACTGGCAATGATTTCTGTTTTTGTAGGACTGTTGTCAAATTTGGGGAAACCTCTATCAAGTTTCTTTTACGTGTGAGCTGTAGGATTTAAGGATATTTTAAGTTTTCTTATATAGTGACTCATTCTAAATATTCCTTAAATTGATAACATCCATCAACCAGTGTATCACATATCCTATTGTACTGGTGAACCTGAGTTTTCTGTTTTCTTTGTTGATGTCAGCATTTTGTACGAAATCAGCAGGAATATCTTTTCAATGTGCTCATGTGATTTACTCTTCCTTTTAATTGAATTGTCAAGTAATCCAAGAATCTATCCATTGCCTCTGCTCAAAATTCCTTCCTGGAAGATATTTTTACATAGGAAATGTATTAGCTCAATAATGACACAGAGCATATGTGAGCCGCATAAATATACCTCATCACACCCCAACAAAATGTATCCCCAGTGCAACGTCCCTGTAGCTACTGTCCCAGATGCCCATGGCCGCTCCAGCACCTCTCTGTGCAGGGGGGAGTGAGATGGTGGAGACGAATTGGAAAGGGACACTCTGAACTGAACTGATTGTCTTCTCTCCCTTGGCCCGTTTGTTCCATTAACTGTCCCACCTGCTTCTCTGCCCATTTCCAGGAAGAGAATTTAGTCAATTACATTTAACTAACGTGTTAATGGTGCTTGCACACTGGTTTTTACGTCATTCCATTGTTTATAAGGTGTCCAATAACTGAATATGTGTGTGAGGTCTCAGCTCAGACATCACCTCCTTAGAAGGCCTTCCTTAACCAGCCAGTGTAAGCCAGCCACTTCCTCCCTACTCACTGTCTTCACATGGGTCAGTTTGTGAACTACTTGAAAGTACTTGAAATCATCTGGTTGATTTATTTGGTTACTGTTTACACGCTGTGACTCACCTTTCACATTCACCGTATCCCAGCTCCTCAGCGATGCCCAGGTCAGTAGGTATTTGTTGAATGAATGTGTCACCCCACCTCTTAGGCCCTCGTCAGAAGGGTTTAAGTTTTTTAGAAAGTCACATAGAAAGGACTTTGTTTAACGTGGAGTGTTTGATCATAATGACGATAGAATTACAATCATTGTGACATTTGAGTCTTTTATAAGCCCTAGGAGGTCATGGGAGCAGGATTATGTTCTCTGTTTTACAAATGAGAAGGCTGAAGGATTCACTTGCTCAAAGCTACACAGTTGATTTGGAGCCAAATGGGACGCAGAACCCAGGGCTCCTGACTCCATGCCATGAGAGTAGAAATGCAGCCCCTCAACTTGGTACTCCTCGTTCCAGCCAGTTCTGTTCCTTGGAAAAGAGTGGCAGAGATGATGCGGAAGAGGTAGGCTGAGGTTAGATTGGGAAGGACATCATAATGCCACACTAGGAGCATGACATTTATCCTGTTTCTATTCAGTTTTTCTCCATTCTAACTGTACTTCAGATCCTTAAAATATTAAAATTCTCCACTTTGAGCCATTCATTAATATATGTATGTTATATATATATATGTTTGTGTATCTATTAAATTCATCAATAGACAGCAAACGCTATTTATTCTTTTTATCAGCGAGCTCTAATATTAACTCACATTGAGATTATTTTTAAAGGGAGCTACAGAATTGAGATTAGGTATATAAACTAGAAATTGAATTTAATTAGTATGATTATTATCAATGATGTCTACATACTCAGTTTTCTATCCTTGTAGTTTTAAGAAAAGGTGACTGCAAATATGTTAGGCCAAATCTAATCAGGGTATCATTTCTCTTATGCATCCATAGACATTTTTGGCCTAAAAGTTTTAGGAAATATGTACCTTTAGTAGTAAATGTTATACAATTGTGACTCAGTTTACCATTGCTCACCAGTACCTATGTTCTCTTTTTTCTCAGCATACCACTAGATTACATACAGTAGTCCCTCTTATATGAAGGAGATACACTGTAAGACCCCCAATGGATGCCTGAAACCACGGATAGTACTGAACCCTGTATATACTGTTTTTTCCTATACATATATACCTATGATAAAGTTTAATTTATAAATTAGGCACAGTAAGAGATTAACAATAACTAATGATAAAATGGAACAATTATAACAGTATTCCAGAATGACCACTCTTGTGCTTTAGCACCATTGTTAAGTAAAATAAGAATTACTTGAACACAAACACTGTAATCCTGCTGCAGTTGATCTAATAACCAATATGGTTACTAAGTAACTAACGATGGGTAGCACAGACAGTGTAGATCTGCTGGACAAGGAGATGATTGACATCCTGGGTGGGATGGAGCAGGGCAGTGCAAGATTTCATCACACTACTCAGAATAGTGTACAGTATAAAACTCATGAATTGTTTATTGCTGGAATGTTCCATTTAATATTTTTGAACTACAGTTGATTGTGGTTAACTGAAACCTCAGAAAGTGAAACTGGGCATGGGGGAGACTATTGTATTCTAACTGGGAGTGGTCACATGACTCCCACTCCCACTTAGTCATGTGACTGAGCTCTGACCAATGGAACATGAGAGGAAGTGAGTTGTGCCACTTCCAGGCCTGCTCGTGAAATCCTCTTATGTTCAACTTTTGCTCCTCCCTATCCTCTGGTTAAATGGCTAGGTTCATGAAGGCCTTCATAAGAGCAGAGGCCTCAGATGGAAGGAGAACATGTCCCCAAGAGACCACCCCATGGAGCAAGTCCCCAACTCCCCTTCTAACCTGCATCAAACTGTGTTGTGAGCAAGTAGTAGAACTTTTTGTGTTAGGCCACTACAAATTTGGGGTTGTTTATTAAAGCACTTACTACACTCTGACTAATACGTTGAATAAAATTTGCTACTGACAAGCAGAAAGAAAACTCTGCAATTGAAAATGGAGATGCATTGAAGGTTTTGAAACAGACTTGATACATGATCAGGTTTGAGAGGATAGACAATCTGAACATAGATACATCGGATGGAGTTGATTTGTCTGGGACAAATAGGGCAGGAATGTGAGTCCAGAGAGTAGGTCTAGAACCTGGATTCAACCCAAGGGAGGCAGTTGGCATGAAAAAGCGTGCTGGGATCCATCCTCCAGGAAACTGGGGCTCAGTGGTAAGAATCCCATCCGGAGTCCAAGGCAGGAAGCTCAGTTACTGGGGGAGTAGGACATAAGGGAGGAAACTCAGCCAAAGTCAATCTTGAGAGAAATCTAATCTTTTTCTGGAACGTGCTAATATAATACGGGTTCCAGACACAGAAGCCTGTATTGCACTTTAAAGCTTCAATCACCGAGCAACACGTTCTTTGCAAGTCCTTACATTTTAAAAAAGAATCAAAAACATTTTTGAAGTAGGAATGGGTAATGGAAAAAGAGTTGATGTTAGTTTCTTCATTGTTGTATTTTAAAAGCATTTTTTGTGTTTTGTTAGGTCTTTAGTCCAACTGCAATTGTTTATTCTCATGGCAGGAAAAGATATGAAAAGATTAAGAGAGATTTCCTGCTTAGATCTTTAGACGTGTAACTAAGGAAAATGGACAGAGATACAGATGCACTTTGCTTTGGAAAATGCTGAAGACAGTGAACATCCCTTTGGTGTCACTATTTTATCTTTTTAAAAATTATCATTTGTTCATTCACTCAAGTATGAGCCCTGATCCTGTGCCCCCAAATCTGCCAGAATCTAATGGGGGCACAAAGGAATTATAAGAATGAATCGTTGCCCCCTACCATTAGAACATTCTTCAATTCATTTAGTAAAGTTTATTAGCCCCTCTTTTGGCTCACACTGCTTTGGGTCAGGCAAGCAATGTTAAATAAGGAGTTCACAGTCTAACAGACGGGCAGATGAAGAATTAAGCAATTGTACAGAATAGCAAATTACAGAGCCCCATTGTAATAGGTTCTAAACCAGGTAGGCCAGGTTCACATATCATTCTGAAAGTGGTACGCCATGTTGGGCACACTGACAACAGTTGTCTGTTGAGTCCACCTGAGTCTGGAACCTCCCATTGATATTAGTAAATTGATAACAAAGGAAATCATTGAAAATGATTGATATTAATATGAATATTAATTGATATTAATAAATTGATAATGATATTAATTAATATTACTAAATTGATTGATATTTATTGATATTGGTATTAATAAATTGATAACAAAGGAAATCATTGAAAATGACCTAACCCACATGAAATGAAATATATCTTTATAACTCATGCAAAATAAATAGCACACGTGTGTATAATACATGTGTAGGCAGCAGTCACAAATCTGACTACAAACTCAACTGTGCAAAAATTAAACTTTTAATATTTTTGGTTACTCACTTTAAATTAAGTTCCCTTTGGCTAGAGGGACACAGACTGAAACCTAGGTAATGTGTGATGCCATAGAAGTTTAAGGTGGCATGGGGGCAGGGCTAGGGACCCAGTGCAATGTCAGGGCTCTTGTGGAGCATAGTTCTTCTTCCTCTCACCTGATGATGCTGGCTTGCACGGCCCCAGCCGTCTGGGTCCCAATCATGTGTGCAGGGCCTCATTCAGCCTGGGGACTCTTTGTGCTATATTTGGGCCATTCTTGGGCTCATGAGAAATGTTTGGCTTCTCCCAACCTGTACTGAAGCAGGAGAAACTCTCTGATGGTGTCCAGGTCCCATCTCAACCTCCAGGCCACTCCAGAACTCATAAGTAGGACAATTCTGCAGGTCACTCCCTACGCTGGAGTGCTGGAAAGTCTCCAAGACTGCCAAAGCACTGGTGCCAGGCAGCCATTGCTTCTCTGGAGGCTTCCTTCATTCTAGGACCCAGTCCCCGTAGCGCCTGGATTCCACACACCTGTGTGGGCATCCTTCCCTCCTCCCTGCACCTGCAGAAAAGACACACCACTGTCAAGGGCTCCTTGCTTCTCCTCCAGCTCTCCTCTTTCACCCAAGCTGGAGAAGCTTTATTTTTCTCCTGGAAGTAGGAATCTTTGCTTTTAATTTTCCCTGATTTTTCCTGGGCTTTGGTTTTGAAAACTCAAAAGCCAGAACAGCCTCCCTTTTCTCTGCTTTGGGTTATTACATCCTTTTCCTGAGTTAACCACTAATAATGAGCTTGGCCTGAGTGGAGGGAGGGCAGCAGACTGGTGAAGAAGTAACAATTTTATCCCACTACACACACGAGCACCTACACAAGGGCTGTCCGGAAAGTATCCAGCCATTGTTAATATATTTTTCATATCACATGGCTGAATACTTTCTGGACAGCCTCATATATTATATATATATTGCCACCTCCAGTTAACACAGAGATCACCATAGTCTGGATTCACTGAAATCCCTCATCATTAATTTGTTTTTTGTTTTTTTTTTCTTTTTTTTTTTTTTTTTTGAGACAGAGTCTCACTCTGTTGCCCGGGCTAGAGTGAGTGCCGTGGCTTCAGCCTAGCTCACAGCAACCTCAAACTCCTGGGCTTAAGCGATCCTACCGCCTCAGCCTCCCGAGTAGCTGGGACTACAGGCATGTGCCACCATGCCCGGCTAATTTTTTGTATATATATATTTTAGTTGTCCATATAATTTCTTTCTATTTTTAGTAGAGACGTGGTCTCACTCTTGCTCAGGCTGGTCTCGAACTCCTGACCTCGAGCGATCCACCCGCCTCGGCTTCCCAGAGTGCTAGGATTACAGGCGTGAGCCACCACGCCCGGCCATCATTAATTTGTTGATAAAATCCTCAGCAGAAATGACAGTGGCAAACACCTCTGCTCGTTCCTGTGTGGATTCTTGTATTTGGTTTCACTGGTTTGCATTGTTTGCCGATCCTGTTCTCTATTCCACTTTGGTTCCTGTCCCACCTTCACCCCAGCCCCTTGGTCAGATTAGTTACTACCTTATATCAGAGTGATTTTATTAACTACAGACATTTCTGTCTCTCTACAAGTATAAAAAGTTTGAACATTATAGTTTAGAGTCTAAACTCCAGATGCCTTAACTACTGCATTTCTGTAGCACTAGCTATTTCCATTCCTAGTTGCTACTGCACAGATCGGGGCAAATGCATAAACTTAAGGAGGTGTGGGTAGGTCGCCTTTAAAATGGACTCTACAAAATGTCTTTTCCTGTCTTCACTATTATAGAAGGCATTGCTATTATACATAAAACCCTCTTGTTTGAAGGCAGCAATTACAAGTTTCTGTTTAGATACTATCTAGAAAAGTCTTCTCTTCTTTCCTCTGCTTATTTTGGAGTCTTTTACTCTGTGATTACTGCCTATCTTGCATTATCTTCATTCTCTCAATGCCAAAAACAGAGATTTTAGATGATCTATCTCCTGCACTGCTGAAGTTTTGCTTTTTAACTATTTGATGTCCACACATATGTGTGTGTACACTGTCAAACTGTCCACAGAACTCGGGGGGTATGGAGAAAGGAATGATTAATTTTGCCTGGGAAAATAAGATTGGCAAGGAGCACTGACAGCTTTATATAGGAGGCGAGATTTGAACACAGTTTGAAGAATGAATAGAATTTCACCATTCAGGGAAGAGGCCTGTCCTAGAGGTGGCAGATTGTGGGAGCACAAGGAAAGGAGTGTGACAAATCGAAACTAGCATGAGCAAAGGCCTAGGGGCATAAAAGCTTGTGGTATGAAGAAGGACAGAGGTGGCATCTGGTAGTTAAAGGACATGGGACTTGTATCAGAGGAGTTATATCTATGGCCAATGCTCTGCTTAGTTGACTGAGTATAAAAAAGAAATTTAGAATCTTCCAAAATACTGACAAAAATGTAAAACAGAATACCAAACTCAGAAACCAAGAAAGCACCCCTTTTCTTTCAGTTTCAAAAAGCATCTTTTGTTTATCAGAGCTTTGAACAGGAATCACACACTAAGGAATAAAGAGCCCTCTTCGTTAAGTATAATTTTAAGTTACTAATTGCTACCTCCACCCCCTGGCATTAAACAAACAGAGAGAGCTGCTGTCACTCCTTTTAAGCTGCCCTTTGGTGAAGAACATAAACATCTAAAAATAGAACCCCATGAAGGATGTTAAAACCATATAAAGCAGGGCTTTCCTGCACATAAAAACGTCTGCCCGTCCTCTCCTCCAGCCAAATCACTTTAGTAATGAAGACCAAAATCCTAGTGCTCTATGGACCCCTAAGAGCTTAGGTATTTGATTTGGACAAATAATCTGCTTAGTTCTTTATAACCTAAAATCTTCAAATTATGGAGAGAAAATCTGTGGCCCTTCAGGAGGAAAGAGAAGCAAGGTGAGGAAAGGAGAGAGCTTTCAATGGCCTCTTGGAGTTTTCTACCTGCTGATGTTCTCCTGATGTTGCAGTGCTTAGTTCTGCAGCTCCCAGTCCTAGGCACTCCCCTCATGCTTTAAATTCCCCACCTTGTGCAGTATCTAGAGTTTAACAAGGAAGGCCCACCCTGAGAGTGACCACTAGCAAGCCAGCAGTGGGGCTGATTCTCAATTTGGAATGAATATTTGAAGAGGTTCATTAACGTTCATAGAAATGGGGATTGGGACCCTGAAAAAGACTGTATGCAAGAAGGTCCTTTTACTCTTTGAAGCAACTTGAACCTCTCTCTGCTTTTAAAAACTCCCGTAGTAAGAAGGAGACCAGCAAGCTCATTTGGGACCCCAGAACCTCTGAGCGGAGAGGGACTTAGGAAAGTAGTCAGTTTGAAAGGCAAGGCCGGCTCTCAGTGGCTGAAGCTGCATGTCTACATGGTCACCTCTACATCCACCTGCAGCACCCTTTCAGGAGGTTGTTCCACATGTTATCAGCTACTCCAAGCGACTATTCTTTAGCAGCGTGGAGCTGCGAAATGTGTCATAAGCCCCTTAGTTTCATCTTTGAGTGTCCTTTTTCCGCCTCTGTTTCATGAGCATGGACCGGTCTACCGTGGTAAATTAATGCATCCAGTTAAAACAAGAGATAGGTGACTCAACACTGACCTCCACTGGCTAGTGTAGAAATACCGAATCCCTTTCTCTCCAAAGCTTGGCCATTTTACACAGGGTGCACAGACAGCCCTCAGCACCTTGCATGGAGTTGCTAGCATTGCACTGTTGATTGAGATTTTAAAGGATTATAAACCCACTTTCCAGGGAGTACAAATGTAGGTTCTGGAAAACTCTGATCCTGGGACTACACACCTTGCAGTGCCGCGGCGCCCCCTTGTCCCACCACAAACCACAGCAGGATGTGGCACCATTTTGCTTACACCCAGTTAGGAAGTTCAAGATTCAATTCATGAGAATCTGAGAAATCTAGCTTAATCTTTTCCCATGGTGTTAATAATGACTATTCGATTACCATTTGATTTATTGCTACCTTTTAAATGCCTCAAACTCCAATTGGCCATCATAACCCCATTTTTAATCCATAAAATAATCTCACCTACTGACTCAATCTGTGGCCGATGCCATGCTGCCGATGCCTTCCTTGTCTGCGGGTGGACATGGAAGGCCTGCTTGAATCAGTGCCCCCAACGGTGAGCTGTGATTCTCCTTGTGGGGGTAGTCAGGACGTGGAACCGACCAAGGTTTCTGGAGAGATGCAAGGCAAACTGAACAAGGGGGCCTCTTAAAAAAAAAAAGTGCATTTGCATTTCCTGGAAGTGGCCTAATGCATTTCAACCAGAGTGGCCCCTCAGGAATTTGGGCACTTGTTGATTTTGATAGAAGCCCAACTGAAGCCCTCCCCCACCCCAGAAGTGTACAATCAGGTTAGGAGAACAATTGGTGGAAGAGGTTACAACCTGGAAATACCTGCCATCTGGTCCCACTAAACAGACTAGGTCAGAAAGGGCCAAGCAAAACCATTCAACAGGTGCTCCTAGCTGTTGAGGAAACTGGAGCCACGAATGAAACTCTCAGATAGCAAGCCTGTGTTCTTCGTGTTAGTGTCTGTATTTAGAACAGGGCATTGCCTATGTCCACAGATGTGTTGAGGTGAATTTTAAGCAGAAATTAAAAAAAAAAAAATTTGCAATAGATATCAAAGATTGAATAAAATAGTCTCAGTGGATATTCTTGTCATTTAAATACCCTTGAAAATATATTTAAATATTTCATAATATTTAAATTTGAATAAGTAATACATATTCTTGGTACTAAACTTAAAATGCACAAAAGGGATATACAGTAAAAAGTAACTTTCCCTCTTATCCCTGCCTAGGAGAAAACCAGTGCCAGTCCCAGTGGGCAACTTCTGTTACTAATTACATGAGGATACTTCCAGACTTATTTGATACATCTGCACCTGTGTATATATGTACATACCATTTTTTGCACAGTTGGTACCAGATTGTTTATACTTAACCTGTGCCTTGTCTTTACTATATAACAATATACCTTAAATAGGCTTCCATATCATTACATAAAATATTTCCTTACTAGTTCTTATTGCATAGCATTTCATTGCATGGTGTTCCACAATTTATTTAACCTGTGCTCTAGTAAAAACATTTAGGCCGTTTCCAAGTTCTTGTATTTATAAACAACACCTCAATAAATTATTGGTACATAAATCTTTTCACACATTTGCAAGTATATCTGTAGGAAAAATTCCTGGAATTGTCATTGCAATGACAAGATGTGTGCATTGGTGATTTTGATAGATTATTGCCCAATTCCCTCAACTAAGTTGCCCAGTTTATTTTCCTATTGTCAAATTCATCAGTCTTTTTTTTTTTTTATAGCTTCTGAGTTTGGTGATGTGCTTAGAATGGTTTTCCCCATTATACTACTTTTTTAACTTTCCCATGGTATCCTAGTATTTTTATATGTTTATTAGTTACATAGAAGTCTTTGATTCATCAGGAAACTATTTTGATGTAAGGTGTGAGGTTAGAATCCAAGATTAGTTTTTTTTCCAAAGGGCAACCTAGCACAATAACTAGGCTAGAATAAAGAACAATCAAAGAAGCAAACAAAAACAACTTCTTGGAATATGTCCCTAAGTCTCTCTCTCTCCCCCTCTCTCTCTCTGTCTCTGTCAGAATCTCTGTTGCTTCCTAGGTTTACAAAGGACAGGTTTTGCATTACTGTTTTTCTTGGCTTTTTTTTTTTTTTATGTTTTGAGTTGGTTTTCTGAGATATGAATGAAAAAATACTCACTTTACTGTGCATGTTAAAATTGGAAGCCCTGAGACAATATTCCAAGAAGTTGTTTTTGTTTGCTTCTTTGATTGGTTGTTTTTTGATCATTGGAGATAGATCCTAGCATACTAAATATCTTTGTCTTAATTATATGTAGATTAATTATATGTAGATTTTTTCCTTAATTTAATGATGTCCAGAAGTGTTGCATTGAATGGGGGGAAGTGCTGTGCTACTAGGGATCAGACTGTGAGTGGTTTAGCTTTGTAGACTTACTGGAAACTCGAAAGATCAAGAAGACAGGCTCAATAAATGGGCCTTTATCAGAAGCAAAGAAAAGCATTTTTCCATAGTCCTGGGCTGAACCCTTCCTGACTGACAGTCCCAGTTCTTATATGTGCACCGAGGCAAAATCATTAGGCAGGAATGAGACGTTAGAACACTATTGCTCACCCAAATCTGAAAGAAGCAGCTTCTAAGCATCTAACCTTCCCTGGTGGGGCCATCGCACTATGAACCAATATCAAGTTCAATATCCACTTCCATCTAATGGGTATCTCAGGCAGCTGAAAGAAACTGGGGCATTATGTGAGAATATCCATTTTGTCTCATTATTTATTTTAAATATGTAATATATCAAAATATATTATGCATATTTAAATATATACATTCATATGAAGTTAGTGATCCCTGCAAGTAGACAGTGTTTCTGGAAGAAATGTGTTTAAATGTAATCCCCGTGAGAACAGAGTTCCATACCTGTCTTGTACACGGCTTATCTCTAGACCTAGAGCAGTACCTGGGCGCCTCAGACTTGGGTTGAGTGAATAGATGAGTGGATAGATGGAAGGGAGACCTTCTAACTATGAGTTTTCTCTTTTCTTCTGCTGTTGAATAAGTAGGGGTGCCAAGAAATAAGGTAAAGACTCCAGGAGGAAGAGCCAATTTGGGGTGGTAGGGGAGAAAAGGATGACTGATTTAGAAATTGGTCTTAGGAGTCAAGAGCTAAGCTCTAGCAATTGAGTATAGCATGAAGTATTTTTCTATAAAATCATGAGTTTAAAATTGTTTCTTCATTTCAAAAGAAAAAAAAAATAGAAAGGTCAATTGGAATAAAAAGGGAAATGAAAACGCTGCAAAGAGAAACTACTATGATGTCCTGGGGTGCATTTTTAAATTAGAAGGTCCTTAAGCAAAATTGTTGTGTTGAGAGCATTTTCTTTAATGAGGTCAATTCCCAGTGTTTCAGTCAATTCCACATGTCAAGTAGCTTGTCCACCTATCTAACTGACCCAAGTCTAAAAATGATAAAAGTAACTTGATGGACAGTCAGATAAAGTGCGGTGACTTTTTCTCACCAACCACCAGCCCCGTAGGAGATATTAATCACTGGCGTTTTTACCTTGTACCAGAGAATTAGAAAGTAAAACCTAAGACATTCATTTCCATGCGTTTAGGTCAAAAACAGAGAGGTTTCACTCAATCTATTCCAGAAAATATAGCCACCTTGGGACTGAACATTTCTTTCAATCTTAGCCCAAAGGCAATCACATTAGGGACACTGTATGCATTTAGGGTGATAAAAATTGAGCTGTGGTCTAACTTATTGCATAATTTTCATTCTAAAATTACTTTCTGCTGGACATAATGACCCCATCAGTCAACCTATCATCTGGCTAGTTAAATGAAGTAAGAAAATAACCTCAGCTGGTCTCAGAGGAGTGAGAATTCTACAGCCTAAGGGGCTGAGATTTCCTGAGAGTTTGTTCTAGATCTCTGTTGGGCCAGCCAACATGCAATCTTACCTCCAGTCTCCCCAGGAAAGGCCATTCAGGCCAAAGGAGAAGCCACTTTATGTGAATCCTGTAACCCAAGATGGAAATACTTAACCAGGCCAAAAAAAACGTTTTTCCTTTTGGTGGATCTAATGCGCAGTGATTGTTCCTAATTAGGCAGTCTTACTTGAAAAGTCTTCCCCAAACGCCAGGAGAAAGCTCTCCTTAAGTGTCTTTGCAACAAAGATACATTAGGGCAGAAAGTCAGTATTCGTTTAAGAAATCACAGCTGCATAAACAATGTTCACTACAAGAAGAAAATTTATAGTATTTGTCAGGGGAAAGTAAACACTTTGGGGACTGTGTTTGTGACACAGTGTCATACTTCATGATCCTTTGAGCCAGCAGCCACAAGAACAGATCGACCACAGAAGCAGCGTTCTCAGGATGTTGAGGGCCAGCACTTTTTTTTTTTTTGGTTAATAACTTTACCCATTTTCTGTTTCCTATTTCAAGAGGACTTTCCATACTTCCATGGATGTTGGGGGAAAAGAAGAAACTAAGGTGGCGGGTCCTCCTCCACCCTCATTCTCTACACTTTCTGGAAGAGAAGTTCTTCTTTAAAAAGAAATCAAAACCCAAAAAGTCAATTCTCTTAAGAATTGCAGTGGTTGTAGGCATTCGCTCCTGAAGCTATTTTTCACCAGGCCTCAGGACTTGGCGGTGTTTCCCAGACTTCAAATTTCATGGAGAGTTAAAATTGATTTTAAAACCAATATGGAGTTCCCATGTTTTAATTTTATAAAGAAAAGCCATCTAAACAAAACATTTTTACCATCTACCATTACCCTCACTTTCTATAAGAAATGAATATTTTAATTCCAAAAAGTAAGGCAAGAAAAGCAAGGATAAAAATCTCAAAATACAGGACAGTTCCATTGAATATACCTAGCTATAGGGGACAACTTACTCTGTTTTCCCAGTCCTTGTTGTGTCACTACTGAACACTGAAGACTATGTCAGCAAGTGGCCCTGAGCCATGGACTGGCATTTAGAAATCATGGCATTAGGGGGAAGGCCACCGAGAACTTCTTGTGCCGAGGGCTGTGGAACAGGGAGGTGTTTTGCTGTGTCCTGTCCATGTGGAGCCATCGTACCCATAATCATCCGTCACACCCATATCTCAGCAGTCTATACGGAATTGAAAGGGGCTGTAGGAGGAATTCAATTGTTGTGAATTTCTAGTTTATTTAAAAGTTTGCACGAATTTATATTAAACACTGCAAGAGTCTTAAATGTTTAAAGACTGGTGGAATTTCAAAGAGCTTAATGATGGTTTCATGTTAATGACCCTGACCCCAGAAATTCATTTTTAAAAGCAGTGTTACTCAAAGCGATATAAAGGACATGAGAAACCAAGAGGGGCTGGGGGTAGGAGATAAAAACTTACCTGCTGGGTACAACGAACACTATTCCGGTGACCAGCACACCAAAAGCCCTGACGTAAGCATTATACAAGGTATCCGTGTAACAAAAACACTGGTACTCCCTTAATATTTTGAAATAAAAAAATAAAAAATAAAAGTAGTGTTACTGTAGAAAGTGTTCTGAGTGTTTTCTGAATAACTTGTGGCATTAGTTTCATGCAGGAAGGTGTATACATATGTGGGGTGGGGGGGCGGACTGGAAGCACCTGCCAGGGAGAGCCCTGCTTTTGTTTGCCAAAGCCCCAGCAATCTGCAACTTTTTGTCACCCTAGCTCACAAACTCCACACTTTCAGTCCTTTACAGGGGGCCTCTAAGCAGGAAAGGGAAGTGCAGCTTGGAAGATTTTAGGTAGAAACTGAATGTTAAGGACCCAGGGAATGCATTCAGAAAGAGAAGTAACCAGAGAGGCGACAGACAGGAAGAACACCAAGAAGAAGTAGTGCCCATAAATGCCAGACTTCTTAAAAGGGGTCCTCAGGCCTCGGCGGATCTCCTGAGCTTCCTCCTGCACGTCACACTCCCATCCGATTAACAGAAATGCTTATGGTGGACTGAAACCTTCTGTCTCAGAAAGGATCGTGATGATGGGCATTTCTGAGAGGGAAATCTACTCACCTGCGGAAAAGTTCCTGGCAGGGATTTCTGTGGCTGGGCCCAGGGAGAAAATAGACCCATCCGTGGGTTTGGCGTTGAGCCCTGGCCACGTGGCCTGGGAATGCCCAGCTAAGAAGGAAAGGCCGGCTGCCCTGAGCTGCCCCGGCAGCCTGGTGTGTTTCAGCTTCCCGCTGTCACAGAGGGAAGGCTGGATCAGGAGTAGAACTGGACCTGTCTCCGGTTTCTATTTAAACGTCTATAAGATGAAGACAGTTAGTGAATATCAGTTGGGTGTTTTCTTCATTTATTTACAGTATTTATTTTTTACCCTTTTTTCAGAAGCAGAACTATTTTCAGTAGAAATGCTATTTGAATATCAACACAGGTACCTAAATGTGGAGCTGGCCTCACGTGGAGGACACAGGGAAGCCGGTGCTGGGTCTCAGGCTCCAGGCGCCCCCGTGGGCTTCGCCAGTCCCACCTTCTCTGAGAAGCTCCTCGTGGGACCCCTGGGGAAGAGGGGATTTGACAGCTATTTTTCCAGCCCTCACATCTGCTGACTGTGGCTGGGCTCATGCCACAGAAAATCACATGTGGTTAACATTTTCAAAGAGGAGTTTCAGTCTGTTCATAGAGATGTAGGGGAAAGGCAAGAGAGGCCATGACAAAATCAACAGTTTACTCAAAACTAAGCGCATGAGAAGCAGTCATGAAGGTCCTGTTTACATGCATCTGAGGCATAGCCCAGACCCATAGCGCAGCCACAGCGGCAGAAAGGCAGAAACCTTAGTCTACAAAAACAAACGCTCTAAATCAATCACAACTGGGATTCAGGGTGTCACTTGTTGATACATGTGAATACTTCTATATAGCTTTATATGTGCAAATCCAGTTTTGTAGATAAATAGATAGATATTTAATGTCATGGAGGAAATTCTTGACATGAAAGTAGCAAAAGCTGTAGAGTGACAGGAAAAAACACACAAGTCTCAAAATTAAAACTTCTGCTTCAAGTTTGATTTGAGCTGTTGCCTATGAAAACCAAATGCTCTGAAAAGATAAAAGACCAAATAAATTCTTTTTTTTTCCCTGAGTAACACACAGATATCAGAACTCTTCGGTGGAGTGGTTTGAGAGCTGGGTCACGTAGATGCATCTGAGTTTTACCAAAATGCTCTAAGCCTTGGGAAGAAGGCTTACTAAGAGTTTAAATATCCTTCCTTGAATATAATAGCTAAAAAAAACTCTGTAATTTGCTTGAAACTTTTATATCCAGTATACATACACTTTAAGGTAAATGATGAAGGTCTTTGGTTTAAATATTAAAATGATGACTCTGGAATTATAAGGTAAAGTAAACAAGTGCTATGTTTTATGGGTGAGCAGTCTCAGGAGACAACATATCTTATTTTTCATCGATTCTGTCCATTTTCCATAATATATTTATTTCTTATTAATTATACCAAATCTCCACCAGACTATATTGAAATAGAAGTTCTAGGAGATACTTCTTGCCATAAAGACATTATTATCTACTTTAAAATGAAGGAACAAATGTCATCTTTTGACCTTTGAAGCAAATAACCAATTTATATTAAAGATCACGAAGCTTCCATATTTCCTGTCTAGGATAACAAAAAAGAAAACCCAAAAATGGCATTTTAAGCGTAAGTTGGATCAAACTTCAACATGGAAATATTTTAAATTAGCAAAGGATTACCAGTCACACCTGGGAGGAGATCAAATAAGCAATATTTTTTAGTCTAGTTTAAACTCCAGAAAAATGCATTAGAAATGGAAAAGGCTGGCTCTGCATCTATTTGAGTGAGATCATTGTCACCACTATAATATTTTAAGGGGTCTCTTGTGAAGTGAAAATGTGGGAAATCACTTAAAAGGACAGAGCCACACTTGGAAATATTAAGCACATGGTATTTGTGATATGGACTTGGGAAAGAAAAGTCCACATGTGGAAATTCATTCTATCAACCCAAGGTAAAAGAATGCTTGCTTTCACTTTAATGATTTTGAGGAAGATTTGGATGGTAGTCATTTTTGTCACCCAGAGCTTACCAACTTCACAGAATCATCCAGACAGGAACATTGCCAATAACTTTTACAAAAATACTTTTATTTGGGAAATTCACTTTGAAAAGAAGCAAGTGAAACAAAAAGAAGTTGCCTCCATAAGTCCTTAGCTCTGTTTTACAATCCAATCCCATCTCAGCCCAGGAGAAGCCAGGGCCAACTTTGATGGAGTGCTGAGCGACTCATACCAGCGATCCATCCATCCATCCACCCATTCACTCATATTTTTAGAAGAAGTAATACAGTTCCTGTGACTAAGTTGAGTTTGAGTTTATTCATATAAATCATGTTGTTTATTTATTCCAATCAATAAATATTTATGAATATGTGTATTTACTTATTCATATAAATTATGTTGTTTCCACAACAAACTAATAATAATGAATAATAATACTTAGCATATATAAAGAAATCACAACTTTTCAAAGTCCTTTCACATCTCTTATCTCAGCTGGTCCATGCTAGGTCTCAGTGGGATCGAGACTGGAGAGATTATTATCTACTTGGACAGACAAGAAGATTAAAAAGCCAGAGGTTAATGTTTATAGCAGCACAATTCACAATTGCAAAGATGTGGAAACAACCCAAATGCCCAACAATTCATGAATAGATTAGCAAAATGTGGTATATGTATACCATGGAATATTACTCAGCTATTAGAAATAATGGCAATATGGCATCTCTTTGGTTCTCCTGGAGAGAGCTGGAACCCATTCTATTAAGTGAAGTATCCCAAGAATGGAAAAATAAGCACCACATGTACTCACCAGCAAACTGGTTTCCCTGAGTGCACATTTGGGAATAACACCAATTGGGTATCGGACAGAAGTGGGGGCTGGGGGGAAGGGATGGGTGTATACCTACTTGATGAGTGCGATGTGCACTGCCTGGGGAACGGACACGCTTGAAGTTCTGACTGGGGGGGATGGAGGTGGGGGGAGGGGATGAGTGTATACCTACATGATGAGTGCGATGTGCACTGTCTAGGGAATGGACACACTTGAAGCTCAGACTCGGGGGGATGGGGAGGCATGGGCAATATATATAACCTGAACTTTTGTACCCCCATAATGAGCTGAAATAAAAAAAAAAAAGCCAGAGGTTAAAGGATACGTCTGTAACCACACTTAGCCCTAGAGCCGGAGCTAGAACTCAGGTTTCCTGACTCCTGATCCTGTATACTTCCTGCTCTGATTCCCTGGTTTTCTCTTTTCTTCAGGGAGACCAAAGAAGCCATACGCTTCTCCCAGTCGCTCTTGGGAAGAGAGGAGAAAAACCACCAATGAGCAATAATGGGAACAACAACGTGACACAGCAAGAGAAGACCACAAGCATTGGAGCCAGGCAGACAAAGGTTTGTGTCTTGGCATCAACACTACTTTCTATGGGAGTTTGGAAAAGTTCCTTTATCTCTCTGAGCCTCAGTCTCCTTATCCACAAAATGGGAATAATACTAATATTCTTGTAGGTTCTTAAGTGATGATTAAATGAGTGGTTTACAACATATACATAGTGCATGGTGGTACATGATGAATAACAAGTGAATAAGTGGGTGACACTTTTTATTAACGAAGCAGAGGATTGAGTCTGCTTCAAACTAGAAAATAAACATTGCTATATTATAAAATATTGATACAGCAGAAGTTCAGTTTGCTGACCTCTGTTGATTGTCCTATGAGACTGTCAGCCCTGTTGTCAGTCAGACCTCTTGGGTTACCTACAGGAGGGCTGAGCAATGACCACAGTCTGCCAACCCAATCAAGGGTCCACAGCATGCAATACTCATAAATGGCCCCAGGAACCCCTGTAGGACCCCCCCAACACTGTCTAGACCAGAGGTTGCAAACTCTGAGGTCAGGCCCGTAAATTCAATGAAAGAAGCAGGCTGGGGTTTGACCGTGGGGAAACGGAAAGGTTGTGTCTTCTGCAAACGGGGCAACAGCCACTGAACTCCAGGACACTGGGAGCCCCATTTAAGGGGGCGTGTGTGGGGATGGGAGGGGGTGGCAGGAAAGCACAGTCATGTTTTTCACCCTGACGTGAAACTGGAAATCCAAATTATTATGCGAAATCTCCCAATGTTTAAATGTAGGTGACAAAATTACCCTCTCTGGGCCCAAAAAAATACAGCCATGTTCCAGCTGGGTCCGCAGACCACCACTTGGGACTCCTGCACTGGGCTGGGAAGAGAAGGATGATGGCTTTTCATTCGCCATAGCTCTGTCCCTCTGCCCACCCATTATTCCACGTCCCATCACGTGAATGACTGTCTCTGCAAATAGCACATCTACATCCTTGTTGTCCTGAGGTAGCAGGATGAGGAAGTCAGTTGACCAGAAACTTGAATTATGCAAGCAAACTCCCTGTGCCATTAATACCTGCTGTTTCTTTCTGGACGAAGTATGAGCTGGTCACTGTCTCCTTATGGACCCATTGGTGAGGAATCTTGTCTCCAGCTCCAATGGAAATGGCTGAGCTGCCCTGAGCACCTTGTTTGCCTACATCTTCATTCCGGCTCTGGGAGCTGCATGACTGGCCATTTTCTCCTCTTTGTAGTTGCTGCCAGGGAGCTGAAAGCCAAAATTTCTAGCAACGCTTTATCTGTATTTTGTGTGCTCATCTCAGTCCTGACTATTAATTTTTTTTACACTTGACTGTGATATTCTCACTTAGCTATTTTGATTATGCTGCACTGTATCTACTGGGGGAAGCCCTCTCAAATCCCATTTTTGGAATGTGGCAAAAACAGACTTTAGCTCTCTTTTGTCTGGGCCACCAACATGCCATCCAGACTGAGGAAGACCCGGCAGCTTCGGGGCCACGTGAGCCATGGCCTCAGCCGTGTTGAAAGCACCAGAAGCAGCCAGGAGGCCAGATAATGCTGGTGGCTTGCCTCACCACAGGGTCAGCTTCAGCATGTATCGCCCAGGTTACGCTGGGAAAGTTGGTCTGAGGCATTACCGCTTAAATAGGAACCAGAGCTTCTGCCCTACTATCCACCTTGATAAATTGTGGACATGGGTCAGTGAGCACACGTGGGTAAATGCTGCCAAAAACAAGACTGGAGCTGCTCCCATCACTGATGTGGTGCGATCCGACTGTGACAAAGGTCAGGGCAAGGGAAAGCTCCTAAAGCAGCCGATCACTATGAAGGCCAAATTCTTCAGCAGAAAAGCTAAGGAGAAGATTAAGGGTGTTGTGTGTTGTTGGGCGGAGAGGAGGGTGTCCTTGTGGCTGGAACCCACATGGAGAGAGGTTCATTAAATACCAACAAATGATTTAAAAAAAAATAGATTTTAAAAATAGATGTAGAATACTGCTCAGCAACTTAAAGGAAGAAACTATTGCTACATGCAGCCTCTTGAGTGGATCTCAGGGTGTTAGGCTTAGTGAAAAAAGCCAATCTCAAAAGGTTACATGCTGTGTAATTCCATTTATGTAAGATTCTTGAAATGACAAAACTATAGAGATGGAAAGCAGATAGTGGTTTCCAGGGGACAATGTGTGTGGATTCAACTGGAAGAGGGCAGCATGAAGAAACTTATCGGTGATGCACAGTTCTGTATCTTGATTGCGGTGACACAAATCTATGTGTAACATAGTTCCATGCAACATACATTGCATAGAACTACACACGCACATCTCACATGGGTATGTGTAAAAACTGATGAAAACAGAAGTCTGTAATCCAGTTAACAATATTGTACCAATGTAAGTTTCCTAGTTTTGCTACCCTACTACAGTCATATAAGATGTCACTATTTGGGTAAGGGAACAGTTCACCAGACGCCACATACTATATTTTATGACTTCCTATGAATCTATGATCTGTGAATAATCCATTAATATAATCTATGAATCTATAATTGTTTCAAAATAAAAGGCTAAAAAAACAGATACATAGATAGTCATCTGGAAAAATATTAGAGTGCCTGAGATATTTATATGGCAAACTCTATTCATCACTTGTGATACTGAATTGCTAAAGGCTTCCCTCTTTTTTCCCCCAAGAACTCATTTTATTTGCAAAGAACAGCATTTAAAACATTTAGTTAAAGGATCTCTTGGAAATTATGATATAGTAATAATTAGTGGTTGGAAAGCCCATTTGGGAACATGTTAGATATGTAATCATTACTTAGAACTGCATGTCTTTCTGGAATTTCTCATTTCTGTGGATACTCATTGTCAGTAGAAAAATCTCTGCACTCAAAGATCTTTTCAACCTATATTTCAATCTACTGAAATGGGGGAAGGAAAATGAAAGGGAACACCTGTAGAAAATCTGTTTATTGATGTAGAAAATCACACACACACACACATACATACACACAGAGGGCCCTACTGAATTCACTGGATTTGTTGTCAATTTTTTTTTTCTTTTTGAGACAAGGTCTTGCTCTGTTGCCCAGGCTAGAGTGCAATGGCATCATCACAGCTCACTGCAACCTCAAACTCCTGGGCTCAAGCAATCCTCCCGCCTCAGGCTCCCAAGTAGCTTGGACTACAGGAGCACACCACTACCTCCAGCTAATTTTTCAATTTTTTTGTAGAGTTATGGTCTTACTATGTTACCCAGGCTGGTCTCAAACTCCTGGCCTCAAGCAATCCTCCCACCTCAGCCTCCCAAAGTGCTAGTATTATATAAGCCACCACACCTGGCCTGTTGTCAACTCTTTTTCAATTATTTCTATACTGACTAGATCAACTATTGAGCAGGTTCAGTCATCAAAACACCTGGAAACAACAGACTGGCTGTATTTTACATGTAGAATAGATGGTGGTTTGCATTAGAGTTAGGCCAAGTAAGGTAGGAATGTGTGTTTATAGATGCTCTGGGTGAATTTGAAGTAGACTATCCCGTGGGCCCACTTAGGCTGCACATGAACTTGTGAACGTTTCTTGATTTAATGGTGCAACATTTCCTCCAGAAGAAACAAGACCTAGAGAACAGGAGCAAAACAGTATTCAGTGCAAGCTCACGGCAGTGCAGTAATTGCAATCCCATTAACTTTAGAGCTCCTGATCCTATTAAACAGCAAAGCTACCCACTTTTTTTATGAAAAATTCAGAAATTCAATATTGAGAATAGGAAATATTCTCGAGGTGGCTACAAAAAATATAGAATTTATACATAGGGTAATATAGGGATCATAGTAACCATTTAAATTTAATTAAGCAAAAGTTTGAGGGCAATTACATCAATGAGGTTTACCTCATTCTTTCCCTTTTTGTCCTTTAATTAAAATTGCTATGAGGCAAGAAAATGGATAGAAGAGCTTTATTCTTATTCCCTCTGGGTATGACCATTCATCCGATGTGAGTGTGAACAGTATTCCTGCTACATACACATACAGTTCCATTCTGAGTTACGCAGGAAATAGGTGTCGGACAAGTATCATGTTATCTGAGACTGGAAGACAGGGAAGGGAATATATAAAAAAAAAAACTGAGGGAAAAGAAACAGAAACCAACATCTGTGAACTTTATTCATGTATAAAAGAATATGTAGATACACAAAAATCCAGAATGCAATTAATAGCCTTATAAATGCCCTTGCAACAATTCTGTAGAAGATGGTTCAAGACACAGAGAGGGGTGAGATAAGATTGAAAACTGGGCCAGGTGCTGTGGCACACGCCTGTAATCCTAGCACTCTGGCAGGCTGAGGCAGGAGGATTGCTTGAGAGCAGGAGTTCGAGACCAGCCTGAGCAAAAGCGAGACTCCATCTCTACCAAAAATAGAAAAAATTAGCCAGGCGTGGTGGCATGCACCTGTACTCCCAGCTACACAGGAGGCTGAGGCAGGAGTAATTGCTTGAACCCAGGAGCTTGAGGTTACAGTGAGCTATGATAACTCCACTGTACTCTACCCAGGGTAACAGAGTGAGACCCTGTCTCAAAAAAAAAAAAAAAAAGAAAGAAAGAAAGAAAGACAGACTGAAGACTGAGAGACAAAAGGGTATCAGAGACAATCACGGAGGGTTTAATGAGACTGTGTATAAAACAGCTGTCACTTTGGCACTTCCCAACCATTTTAAGATGGCATGAAAAGTGCCATGTGTGAGAAGCCCTATATTTTTCATTTGAACAATTCAACAAAGCAGCCAGACACATTTGATGAACTCTTTAAAGTGAGTCTGTGGATATCCCCAAGGACATTAATTTTCCAAATTATCCCACTGCTTTCTTCATGTTTGGGATTACAGCACCAGGCTCAGTGTACCTCCTCCCCTTATCCTCCCTCCCTCTGCCCCAGACACAACATGTGCGCGCGCGCGCGCGCACACACACACACACACACACACACACGTGCACACAGAGTGTTCCATGCTTGCGCTGTCCTCTTGTTCTTTTCAGGTCCATTCTGAGCTGGAGTACAGGTGCAGGGAACAGGGACCTTTGCAGAATCTCCTCTTTCCTCTTTGTAGCAACTTAATCCAACACTGTTTTCTGCAACTTTTTTCTAGGATCCCTGTGAATTTGTTTTTTTGCCAGATACCCTTATGTTCCACAGGCATTTTGTAATGCTTTTTTAAGGAAAAAGAAAGTGAAGCCATGATTATTATCAACGTCTTCACCAAGGCAAGGGAAACAAATTAGTGGTACGTCTGTGCCAGGAAAGATTTCTGCCAACCTTGGAAGTGTCTCCTGACTTATGACTGTAAGCATGGAGATATGAAATGAAGTTGTCCACAAGAAATTTACAAACTATGGTTCAGCTTTAATGTCATTCCTATTAAGCATAGCAGTAAACAAGTCACATCCAACAAAGGTAAAGCTCCCTGGAATATATACGACAGCCCAGAACTTTGGTTCTGGCACGTAGCTAAGTGAAACCAGGACTGTGGTAATTTGGCAGTAGAATGGAACGCTGGGGTCCCTGATGAGGACACTCAGATGATACGGAACACTTCTTAGTTGAAGTTCTGCTGAATTAAATGTGGCTTGAATTCACAGATGCACAGGATTTATACTCCTCTCCCATAGATTTATTGCCTAAGGATCTGGCACCAGAGCATGAAGAAAAATGGGAAATGAGGCCAATTGTTGGAGGGAATTTTAAGATGCAAAGGACTCAATTCTTGCAAGGACTTGATTCTAATATTCTGTCTGAAGCAAGTATCCAAATGGATTTCTACCCTCCAAAAGACTTCATTTAAATCAGGAAAACTAATCCACTTTGGGGAGAAACTGTCAGTTAGAACAATAGCAGAGCATTTAAATGGAGGAAAAAAGGTTGATTCTGAAGATGCAAAAGAAAATGGATCACAGCCAAGGGAACCCAAAGATAGCTGGTGAATCAGTGTAAGGCATGCAGTCTAAAGGATGTGGGATCAGGCCGATCTCTTGGAGGAGCTCCTGGAAGAGTAGAGTAGGCAGTGAGGAGAGCATCTAAGGACAAGAAAACAGTACAGGTGCCATCTTGTCATCCAAATATCCCGCTCTGCTTAGAAGGTCCCCAGCATGGCCCCTACTTTTCTCTATTTCTGGAGGGTTTCTACCACCCAGAAATCCATTGTTAGGGATCATCTAAAAATAAGAGTCAAAGGGAATGGGAAGGTGAAATATTCAAAGACATTCAGTGAAGAAAATGTCAAATGATTCAACTTCTTTTCAGAATTATGAAAAACATCCACAACCTGCCCTCATACATGTGATCGAGGCACATTGCTCAAGGCACTATATGGGTGTTCCCTAGACACGTTCGGAACTCATGGACAGACAGAGGGCTGGGCTTGATCGTGTGCAGGCAGAGGAATAGAGTTTGACTAGGAATAGAGTTTCGCAAGCAGCATTGAACCAAAGGGGCAAAGGGGAAGGGAATTGGTAGCATGTACAGCCCAGTGATTGCACAGATTGACCACAGAACACAAGCCACAGAAGTTAGACTGGGGTGAGGGAGGGGTGTGAAGAGGTGGGAGAGGCAATGGGAGTTCTAGTAGCGTCACAGAACTGTAAGAACTGTAGATGTTATGCAATATACAAAGATGTCTAGATAATTCCTGCCCTTAGCAAGCTGATCTTGATAGCAGATTTACCGACAGCCATGGTATTAAGATGATAAATGTGAGAGAAGTAGCACAGAATGTGTTCTATTCGAGTTAAGAAGAGGAGGATTTCACCTTTGACTAGGATGACCCAGGAGGGTACATGGAGGGGGTGATGGGTAAATCGGTCTTTGAAGGATGTGTAGGATTTTAATCAGCTTATGGGAAATGTGGCACGAAGTGAGGAAAAAGCACAAGCACAAACAGAAAAGCAAAAATGGTCAATATTTCTTGTATTAATAGTAAGAGTAAAAAAACAAACCTTAATATTTATTGAGAAGACCATTAATTGCAAACAGGGTAGGTAGGCCGTGAATAATGGTGGGTCTTTAAAGAAAAACACTGGGATAATTTCCCTGAGGAAAGAAAGACCTTGTCTTAGTCTGTTTGCTTGCTATAAAAGAATACCTGAGGCTGAGTGATTTATAAAGAAAAGAGGTTTATTTGGCTCACGGTTCTGCAGGCTGTACAAGAAGCATGGCGCCAGCATTTGCTTCCGGTGAGAGCTCCAGGCTGCTTCCAGCCCCGGCAGAAGGTGAAGGGGAACCAGCATGGAGAGCTCCCATGGCGAGAGGGGGCGCAAGAGGGGGCAAGAGAGAGAGAGAAGATGCCTTTTCAATAGCCAGCTCTTAAGAGAACTCTTGTGGGAACTCATGGAAGGAGAACTCACTCATTACCTCGAGGACAGCACCAAGCCATTCATGAGGGTTCCGCCCCCACAACCCAGACACCTCCCAGGAGGCCTTACCTCCAACATTGGGGATAATATGTCAACATGAGATTTCGGGGACAGACATGTCCAAACTATAGCAGACTATAATATAAAATAAAGTATTGCCCCCAGAATACAATGTTTCCTAGGAGTGGGAAAACAAAGTGGCAAAGATTATTCCCAAGAAATAAATGCTCTTTCTTTCTTTCTGGTCCATCTCGGCCCCCCACACACACGCAAACACAGTATCCTCCTCTCCTCTAGAATTCAGTCTCATATACTTAATTCTCCTCTGTGGAAATGGTCAGTTTTATCCAAAGAGAAACAATATATGTACCTTTCATTCTCAAACTCTGGAAGAAAACATTTGGAACCAACTAAAATTAGAGTAGATGAGATTAAAAAGACTTTCATTACTATTAATACTTTTAAAAATAGTAGATATACTCTCACCACACAGACTCAGTTTATAATTCTTTTTGAAAACAAGCTGCATATATACACTGTAATCATTTTTTCTAAATCTGATTCTGTTTCTATTAAAATTTTAAGGGAAAATAGCATTTCATGTTGCTTTGGTTCTCAGAGAACCTCTAGAAAAACGAGGAGGAGGAGGAGAAGAAAAAAGAAGGAAGAGGGAAGAAGACGAAGAAATCACCCTCTCTTTTTCCAGCTCTAAATGGTTGAGGAAATCTGCCAGTATATCCACTCCCTCCTTTTTTTCACAAGAATTTCCTACTTCAGTCAGAACATTTAGAGACAGCAAGAAGAGCTAGATTTGTCCACAGGAGACTTTAATAATACTGTACTTTGTATTTACAGATCGTATATCCTTGGTACTTCATAGCTCATTCTCATTTTAAATTTACAAACCAGTATATGAAAGGACAAGGTTTAGAAGCAACTCTTTTCCTGCCCAACAGTAAGTTACTAATGCCAGAATTAGAACTCCTAACCACTGACACATGTGGCCCTACAACTAAAGATCATTCTCATAATATAAAACGAAGTGTCCTGTAAGTAACATAGCAATTATCAAATAGCCCATTTATTTAAGATAATTTTAAGAACCATGGAGCTTTAATCATATAAATAGCCATTTTAAACCTTATAGGCCTACATTAATATGAATATAGATTAAGGTATCATTCAATCAAAACTAATACTATGAATTGATAAATATATACATATATAATCAAATCAGTTACACAAAGTAGAATATATTTCCATCAAAAAGTCAGCAAATAAGCCAACATACTAAAAAACATGAACTAACTGCTTTAAAAAATTTTCACTAACATGCGATAATTCTGAAAGCTACAGATGCCACTGGTCAGACTGTTCATGTGCCATTCAGTCTCTCCTTTTTGGCAATAAAAACATCTATTGTCTGCTGATTCAATTAGGAAGGGAAGGAATCCATTCCTCTTAATGGCGCTAGCTGTGGTTTTAACCCCGATGTCTTTAACACTCAGATGTCTGGGAGATTCTGTAAAATCTGTCTCAAGGAAGCACAGGCTACCACGTGAGCATCTGAAGGGAGATTAGCAAGCGACTGAATCAGCTTCTTGACTATTGTCTTCAAACACTGGTGGGCAGCATTCAAGTCTCTGTCAAATTGCTGTCCTTCAATCTGTAGAGCCAAATGACTGCAGATGTTTCTAAATTCCACACTATCCTGAAATGAACAGCAAACACAAACAAGACGTTAGACAGATTATGGGGGACATTTGCTATGCCTTGCTTACCCGGCTTCCATCCTCTTCTCTTCTGGTGACAGCACCCCGATTTTTCTCTCTGAGAACTACCCTCCTCCATTCTCAGCCTATGTAATTGGACCAAAGCTGATCCTAACTCCAAAGGCGAGGCCAGTCACTCCTTGGCCAGGTGGACTGGTCAGGGATGGGCAGATGCCAAGGCCAATAAGCCACCATCCCAGGTTAGCTGCTAGACAAGCTGTAAAGAGGGTCTGCTGTCCTCTCTGACCAAGGCTATTGGAAAATACCTTGCCACTATAAGGACAGAGTTCAAATAACAATGAAGCCAACACAAAAGTAGAACCAAAAGATTAAAAGAGACTGACTCTAATCACACTTTCTGAGCATGTGAATCTATCTATACTTGAGCAATAAACCCCGCGATTTTTCAGCTGAGTCAATAAATATCCTTTTTTACTTCAGCCAATTGGAGTTAAGTTTCTAAAAGAGCTGTGACAAATATACAAATAGCCTCTGTTTCTATTATTCCATACTCACTGTGTTCAAAATTCTGTTCATATTCTGTTCCAGTACAGAATTTGTTATTTAATGGACATGGTCTCAAGAAATTCCCAATGCAAATTTAGAAAGAACAGTTCCCAGGGAGTTTAAAAGAATGAAGTCATTTAATAGACTTTTAATCTCCAAACATTTTACATTCTAAAATCCACTGCAAATAAATAACATATTGAAATCATTCCATGGTAGTGATAATGGTGACTATATGATCTATTTTCAATATAGGGAAATGACTTTCCCCGGACTTCTGGTTCTGGCAACACAGCACACTTAGCGTCCCCAAAACCCTTTGCTACTGAATTCCTAGAATTCTAAATAAAATGGAACAAACATTCTTTCTGAGCTTGCAAGAAAGTAAGGGAAATCTTTCAAGAGCCAGGAAAAAAAAACCACACACACATTATTTTAGCTGCCTACCAGTATCATCAAGAAAAGAAAGTCAGTCTCTCTGGAGCTGGGTTTCGGGTGGAGAGTAAAGTTGCCCCTGACACTGGGTAACAGTGGATGTGTATTACACAGTCCTTTAAGTTTGAAGTTGTCCTCTATGTCACATACACATATGTGGGTGTTCTGGGAACATCTATGCTAAGAAATTAACTTACAATTTGCCAGGAACACATGGCAAAAGAAAATAGAAACCTGTTCCCGGGAAACATGTCTATATCCCACATCCCACAATAGTATTCCTATAAACCCTCTGTTGAAGGTAAACTCAACATATCAATAAATTTAAAATATAATCCATCATGATATAGCAGACACAATGTGGGACAGGATTAAACTCCAAGAATTTCAAATGGAGACTGTAAAACATGTTTAAAATGATGAAAGGTATAAAAGAAGGAATCAAAAAAAGTTTTAAGAAAAAATAGGCTCAAAAAGAACCAAATCCACATCTAATGAAAACTATAGTGAAAATCAAAAACTCAATGGGCAACTTTTTTTAAATTTTTTGTATGTTTATTGGACATTTGTGTTTCTTCTCCTATAAATTGTCTCTTCCTGTCTTTTGTCCATACATCTGAGTTGTCTTTTCATCTATATTTTACAAGAACTCTTTATATATTTTCCCCTTAGACATTTATTTTTTGACTTTATGATATATTGTCACAGAGTAGTTTTTCATTTCTATGCTGTCAAATTTATCACTCTTTTTCTTTTTTTTCTCCTCTTCTGTCTCCTAATCCCTACCCATCTGTACAGATGCAGAGGGAAAATGTTCAACAAGTGTCAACACAGGCTATCTCTAGGCAGGGAAGTCGAGGTTGGGTGGTGGCTCATATCTTTGTACTTTTCTATATGGGTTGATTTTTTTTTTTTTTTAAATAAAGAGCATGTATCATTTGACCTGGATTTCCAACAAAGTGCTTATGAGAAAACATCTCCCAACAAACAAAACAAATGTCCATGTATTTCAATTCAGCAATGGCAGCAGGACCACCATATGAGAGAGGTGCTGGGACAGAACCATAACTAGGTTGTAAGCCCTGCACTCAAGATGCACCAAGCTACCATGCTTCTTGGGTTTTTGTTTGTTTATTTGTTTGTTTGTTTTTTCTCTTTAAAGCATTCTTGCCTCCGTACCTTTGTGTGTTGCTCATTTCTGCTCAGAATGTGTCAAGGGGTTACTCGGATGATCTGTCCCATAGCTTATGGGGTAACCTGTACTGCTGAAGCATATTGCTTGGGAATGGAAAAGTGGGGGAGAAAAAATCACTCTGTACTATTTCCCCAAGATCCACATCAAGGGAAATTGTCCGCTTGCTTTATAGAAGTAATCCAACTCGAAGTACAAAGTGGAAGGATCAAAGGAAACATGCAAAGGGCAATTCAAAATAGAAGGAATCACTGAAACACGTGCTGACGTGTGCCTGTTAGCCAGTCTGCAAAGGCATTCATCACCCAAGGAAGATGAAAATGCCTTTAAAAATATAGTTGTGGGCCCAAAATCTGAAGTCAATTTCACGTTTACTATAAAGAATCAAAGAAGGCACCATTTGGGGAAATTACACATACAATAAAATTCAACTGCTGGGCTGTATGGGTCCCTGAGGCCCGGGGCAAACTTCAGATCTCTGGCGAGTTTGCAAAGTCTCTTTATTTTACTATTCTAGTACAGTATATCCTTTTTATCCTTTCTCAAATATATTAACAGTCAAAGAAAACAAATTAATAGGAATAGGCTTTCCACGGGACTCTTAAGCCAGGAGAGGGAAAAATAAAACAGGTGATTGCCTCTCTTCCTTGCTAGGAGGTCTGAAGGCCAACTCTGGATCCAGTGATCATTACCTCCAGCCAAACTTGTGCTGATTCTGCTGTGGAAGGTGGCTGTCACAAGTCACAGCGTCAAGGCAGCAGCCTATTAACTGGCTCATGGGCTTTCACCAGAAACTCCCATGATGATACTGGCGATGGTTTCACTCAGGGCGCTTTCCATGCAGGGACAGAAGATCCTCCCAGTGGCTTCTATTTAGCAAGTCCCAGAGGCTCCCAGAAATGATGTAATATATTCTACACGATGCTTTGTGCACTTTGCCAGAGTTATTAGAACTATATGGCTGAGCAATCGAAAAGCAGGGTTTGAAACTTCTAAAGCCTTGTATAATTTCAGACTCTGCATAGGACATGTATTGATTGCTACAGCAGTCTAAATTGATGGCCAGCGTTTACATTTTAAAGTGAGCTGAGATACTCTCCCATGACTCAGCTGATCTACTGGGATATTGGCCTCGGCCTGTTTAACTCAGTTAATGAATTAGTTAAATTTATTTAAAATGTGTATCAAGTCTCCACTACATGAGCTACTAAGCTGGATAAAAAGCAGTAAGACATGGTACCTAATTTATATCATCTATCTAAATGTCCATTGAAATATGATTAGGGCTATGGTAAAAACACACAAAAAACCCCAATCCTATGGAAGAGTAGACATTTATACACTCAGAATTTAAGCACAGCACAGGGTTCATACAAAGCTAGCTCTGATGTGTGAATCCTTTCTATAGCTTGCCAGATGTGTTATTGTCCACAATTCATTTGGACACACTAGAGAAACTCATGTGCTTAGGAGGCAATCCCTTCAAGGAGATAGCGCTAGTTTTTAGAACATTTTTTTCCTTAATTTTTAGCTTAAATCTGCCCTATGGTAGTCAGAATAATGGCCTCCCAAAGACATTCACATAGTAATTTCCAGAATCTATGCGTGTGTCACCCTACATGGCAAAAGGGACTCTGCAGGTGTCAGCTGGGATGCGCAGCCCTCCAGAGTTACAAAGACCCTGGGATGCACACAGAGCTCATGCCTTCAAGAGCACTTGACTTGCCGTCAGAGCTCTGGTTCTGCTCCTTTGACAGGCCGTCCCTGGACAAGCCACTTTATCTACGGAACACTCAGTTTTCTCATTTGTAAAATGGAAACAATAATAGCTACCACATGGAGAGGTTGCAAAGGTCACATTAGCCCACAGATATGAGAGCTCTTTGTCTTTGTAAAGCACCCCTTTACATCTAAGGTTATAAATAAAGAATTCTACTAGATGCTGGGAGGTCAGTAGGAAGGAGAGGAGGGGAGGGGAGGGGAGGGGAAAGAAGAAAAAAAAAGAAAAAATCTGCCCTGTAGAAACTTAGAATCTAATTGATGAGATGTCACACAGAGTAAGATTTAAGTTCAGGAAGAATTCTCAAATCCATCATGTGCCTTTGCAGAAGTGAGTGGAGGCTTGGAAGAGGCATCAGAGAAGTGACAGGCGGGAAGGACTGTATTAGGTCCTACAAAATAGGTGGTGTTGGGAAAAGCAACATTTGACTCACAGGGAAGAGACGGCCCCTGTAATTAGAATGAATAACACAAGCCGAGGTCTGGAGTCAAGAAGGAGGTGGGACAGCAGGAAGGGGAAGACTTGTCTGAAAATAACAAGAGTTTTGTGTTACATACCAAAATAATAGATTGTGTGGAAAGCCTTGAATGCCAGAGTAAAGTCCCTGGACACATCCAATCACGGGAGTAACATGGCAAACCGGCTGTTTAAGAACACTGGTCTGGCCTGTCAGCCTAGCACCTTCTAGGCATCGGACTGCAAGCTCGGCTCCTTCTACACTTGTCTCACGTCACGCTCACAATGATAGGTGAAAAGAAATGTGGCTTGGGGAGAGGAAATGACATACCTAAGTCACACAGCAAGTTAGTGGCAGAGCTGGAACTAACCTCTCTCCTTCAGAACACCAGTGTTCATCAAAGTCCTGCCCCAAATAGAAACTGGGCCAGGTGCAGTGATAACACAAGCCTGGTGGCCAGGAGTTACAGAGCCATGGATGCTACCGTGGGGTGAACAAGCCAGAGAGGCACTAAACTAGCTTTGGGGATGGAACAAAATGTCTACAAATGAATCATGTCATTTCTTCCTTGGCCAACTTCATGCTATTTTTCTTAAGGTTGACTGAGTGTTACAAGTGTTACAAAGCCCAAATTGACTATGATTGAATCCAAACTGAAGACTGGCCTACTGGCCCATCCCTCTTCCCTGCAGCATAATTGAGAGGGCTTGGCTATTTGAAAGATATTCAAGGCATGGAACCTTCTACACCCCATGTAAAACCAACCCCCAGCTAATCAGAGACCTCCCAGCTGGAGCTCTCCCTTTCTGGGCTCTGTTCTCTCCTACCCAGTATAAGGAAGGTCAGTAAAACTTGCCACACTTGTACTTTTCTGCATTCTGCATTGTGTATTTATTAGGAATGTGCACATCTGGAATCTTTGAACAAGTGAAAATGCACCTGCAAAGTCCAAAAAGAAAAGTTAAGCCCTTTTTTTAGCTTCTTACTGAAAATAAACACTCTCATCAAAACTGAAAGTTTGGAGACAAAAAGAATCTAGCACCAGGAGTCCATTTCAAAGCTTATTTTCTGAAACCAACAGCAGTGCATAATAAAGTTGAAAATACAGTATAACTTCCTAGGGTCTAAAATGCAGATAACATAACATTTAAACAAATCACAGGGTTTTTTTTTTCCCCTACCATGTCACCTTGGAAATTCACGTCTAGATCTATGTAAACTATAAATCAGTTCATATTCACTTAACCACTGGCTTTAAATAAGTTGGCTGTTTTCCAAACTGTCACGTCTTGAGCTATATTCTCCCGCACTGGCCTCTATAAGCTTGTTTCTTCTCATGTTTTCCCCTCCAACTCTTCCTGAAGGCCTCATGTCCTCTACAAAAAGCATGAAAGAAAGGGGGAAGGGGAAGAGAAGAAAACAAGAGAAAAGAAAGAGAGAGAGAGAGAGAGAGAGAGAAAGAAAGAGAAAGAAAGGAAGGAAGGAAGAAAAGAAAGAAAGAAAAAAGAAAGAGAAAGAAAGAAAAGAGAAGAAAAAAGACAAGACAAGAAAGTAGCTTTTCCCCAGTCTTCTGTGATGGGGCCTGACTTTAATAAACACCTGGCCAGCAGACTGATCTCCACTAAAGTCACCCACTGCTGGGACCAACAAAGGCCCCTTCCTCAGATGCATTTGGATCCCTCATACTGGGTGTGTACCTAAAATGGGAATGTTGTTTCTGCTTTAGGGGGATGTTGTGAAGAACATACTATGAACTACAAATTGCCCCAACTTCACTTGGTTCATCAACATCTGGCTTTGAGCTACAAATTCACAGGGCCCAGGGCAGCCACCAGTTGCCTGAACCCAAGGTCAGTCTCAAATAGATATGTAACTGTGTATAATAAACATCCAGTGAAGAATGAAAGTATTTGCCAGTCACCATAAAATGTCTATCGTCCACAGGAAATTAAACATTTTACTTGTGGTGTACCCAGTGTAAATGCTCACAAATAACTAAGGTTCCTTATGCATTTGCTTTGGGTACAGCACCATTTGCAGTTGAAAAGTCCAGTGAAAAGCACTTTTGTGACAGGTACAAGCACTTGATTCAAGGACATTCACAAGGCAAACCCAAAAATTGTAAAATAAAACATTGTAGCATTTCCACCAACATGTCAAACAAACATAAGTAGTTTGGTTTTAGGGCCTTTTCTATAATATCTTTCCCCAAATTTTCATTCAGAAAGCTATTATGTCCTGATTTTTATATCATTTGTACTATAAGGAAATACAAAGCTATAAATAAGTTGCTTCTAGAGCAGTCACCATATCCATGGGGAGGGGGAGGGAACAACAGAAATTCTGTGACTAGTCACTAGGCCTTTTTCTAACATACAAGCACAATTTTGTCCTGTATAAAGAGCAAACTGGCAATGACTACTGATGGTATAACCATGAGCATTTATTTCTTCAACAGTAAGTTAATAATTTTTGAAGACACTATTCTCAAATTTGCAAAAGCTGGCTTCATAACTAACGTTAATGGGGAAAAAAGCACTCATCGTCGATGTCTTCCTCTGAGCAACCCAATATTCACACTTGCAGTTTGCAATGACTGTGAAGCCAAAGCCAACAGTTTTATGACTGTTGCTCTTGCTCTGCTGAATGAGAAAACCAGCAAGGTCTACCGAACGTGATGGAATAATTGGTACCACAATGAGCTAATTGAAACGGCGAGCTCACAGGCAAGTTTAATCTGCAACGGCAAGAAAGTTCTTTTGCCTTCGAAAGTTGGCTTCAGCCATAGTTTCCATGAAACCTGCTTCAGAACAGAACTCTTGGAAACTATAAATGTTTTTTAATTCCCAAAGGAAGAGAGACAACATTCAAGCAGAATAGCTTCATGATTAGCTTGGCTCATGGTCCCTATGTGAATTGGTCATTTTCAGAAGTTTAAAAATCCTAGACTGGCTTCATTTTGGTGTCCTGCAAACTTCTATGCTCCCTTTAGGTGGAAATGTCTAATGCATTCTCACTAATGTTACTGACTTGATAACGATTTCTTCAGTTCATCCAGTGTCACTGTGTAAGGTGGGTATCACAGAAGGAGGTACATAGGCCACCCAATGTTTCCATCCCTTCCAAAATTCATGTTGAAGCCCTAACCCCCAATGTGACTATATTGGAACTTAGGGTCTTTAGGGAGGTCATTTAGGTGAAATGAGGTCATAGGGTAGGGCCCTCATCCTATAGGATTGGTGTTCTGATCCGAAGAGACACCAGAGACATGCAGAGTTCTCTCTTTCTGCCCATACCACTCACTAAGGAAAGGCCATGTGAGGACACAGCAAGAAGTCGGCTGTCTCCAAGCAAGAAAGAGAGCCCTCAATAGAAACTGAATTTGTTGCACCTTGATCTTGGACTTCCAGATTCCAGAACAGTGAGAAAATAAATGTCTGTTCTTTAAGCCACCCAGAACAGAATTGTGATATTTTGTTATAGCTGCTGAGCTGACTAATACACCCAGTCCATGATGTGACTGTTGCAGCCCAAGCAATGTACAGTGCACAGCATGTACAACATGACCCTGTCTACCATGTATTCTCATGTGTATTACTTCAACATGATGTTCCTAATAGCCCTATGAGCTAGTGCTGTGATGTTGCAGAATGAGTCAGATAAAACCTCATTTCCTACCTGCAGGGTCTTGAGCAAGGCCCTCAATTTCTCTGAGCCTCAGCTTCCTCCTATAATAAATGTTTATCAAGTTGGCCAACTCCAGTCTCTGCACCAAATCTAATAAGACTCGGTAGTGTTAAGCCTTTTTCATCCACCATAAAGAAACTCATTTCATGGTTTTTTGCATGTGTTTGCTAATTTCTGAATGTTCAAAAGGAATAATTAAGTGTTGGTTTCTTTAATTAAAGAGTAAAATACTAGAAAAATATCTGTTATTATTGTGATAGGGTTTCTCTGCCTCTATGCCTGAAAATATCACTTCCTTAGCCCTCAAGTGTTTTGCTCAGCTCCATGGTGACACTTCTAAGTCTGTCACTGGGCATGGGGCTACAGCTGACCTCTGGATAGCAGAGGCTTTGTGGATGTCTTTTTGGGTCATTCTAACTCTGTTTTTGTCAGTAGTCCCAGAAAAGTAAACAGAGAGTTCATGGATCAGATTAATATCAAGAATGGAACTCACAAAAATAATAGTCAATAAGAAATTATGAGGCATCAACCCCTAAATAATAATAAATAATAATTACAATAATGATAGTAATTCAAATCAATGGAGACTAAGACTTTCAACACATTATCTCAGTAACTCTTTAGGTTAGATCCCACTATCCCCACTTTACAAGTGAAGAAACCAAGGCACAGGAAGGCTAAATATTAATAATTTGCCCAAGGCAAATTATTGGCAAGAAATAGCAGAGTAGGTTTAAAATGCTCCATGGGACTTGATCACTGTGCTGTGTCGTCTCTGCTGCAAAGCCCCTGATGCCTGTCACATCTGGGCCATGGGCTTTTAGTTCAGGTGAGTCTCTCACCTATCCTCTTGGGCAAGTAACACCACCAAAGAGACCTGCTGCTGGGAAGGTTTCCAGATACCTCTAAGTGATACCCAAGCGTGATTTCCATTAGCAGAAATCCTCCTGAAACCATTCTGTTGGATAAAGCCAATCTGCATGGTGTTAATTTAAAAATATAGAAAACACCCTTCCAAACTGTTTGAATTAACACTAGGATTAACGAAGCCAAGTCTGTATAACCAGCCCCCAGAAAGACAGAACTCCGGCTCCTCAAGTCTAAGTGCTATGTAATCAATAATCTGCAAACCAAACAGAGATATAACCTGTTCTCCAAACAGCAAACAAGCAAAAGTCCAAGAGGCTGGGAAGGGGGCAAATCATGCTGAGAAACTGCTCCCCGCTTCTCTCCTTCTGAAAACACTGGCTGTTCTCAGGGGCCCTAAAACTCATCATCCCCCTGCAGTGCATAGCGGATGCCAGTAGCATGAAATGAGCTCTGGAGACTTGTAGAAAGTGGCAGCCACACATCCAAATGTCCACAAGCTTTGCTCATGACAAGGGAGGAAAGGGGGTGGGTAGGTGATGGAAGCTTTTAGCAGGTTTGTGGACCAAGATGATCGGCAAAGAGAAGGGAGTAGAAAATGTAAGGAGAGAATTGATAAAAAAAGTTTCAGGACAAGTGAAAGACGTGCTCCAATGCTTAAGACAAAGAATTTACAAGGCGGGAGATGAGCAGCATTTATTTATTCGAGATAAGAATGAAGATGAATGGAAATGTGATTTTTTTTCTTTATGTAGGAAGACGATATCTGTGTCAGATGGCCTCAATTTTCTCAGAAAAGGAATGAGAGGGTTCAGGTCTGGTTGAAGAAAGATTGAGGAAAATGTTTAGGACCAAAAGTCAACTAGGAAGGGCTAAAAGGATTGCCAAGTAGAAATGACAGTAAGACTAAGCTAGAAGGGCACAATTTGTAGCAGACTGCCTCCACAGCGCAGGACACGGGCTTTACTCCACTGCCACCGAGTTGGGTCAGACCCTCAGACCTGACTTTCAAACTGAAAACTATCTTTCTGTGATTTCTCCAGGCTTCTATGATTTATCTACCCTTTGCTTGCAAGATAATCCAAGGTCCTCAGAGTGACACATGGGCGTTTCCCAATCTGGTGCCCATTTAAGTCTCCAGCATCATTCTTTGCCTTCTGCCATATTGAACTGACTGCAGTTCCCCGAGAGTCCCAGGCCCTTTCAATGCTTCTGGGCCTCAGATCACAGGATTCCCCTTTAACATTTTTTCTTTTGAATGGCTGGAGAGCAAGATTCATTTTTCAAAAGGCTGCCTCCTCCAAGATGTCTTCCAGGATCACCTTAAGGCAAAACTGATCATTCAGTCTCTCCTTTTGACAACCTATCTCTATGCCCTGTATATGCTTACTAAAATCACATGGCACTTCATAGTTCATCAATTCTAAGACAAACTTTTTTTTTTTTTTTCACATTTTAAAAATCCCTGAAGTTAGCAAGGCACGTGCCTGTAGTCCCAGCTACTCTGGAGGCTGAGAGAAGAGGGAGAGCCCAGGAGTTTGAAGCTGCAGTGTATTATAATTACACCTGAGAATAACCATTGTGCTCCAACCTGGGCAACATAGTGAGACCCCGTTTCTTTAAAAAAAAAATAAAAGATCCCTGAAATTAGGATGTAACTTATAATGAATAGTGTATCATAGTTTAATTCACAGGATTTTAAAAAATGTCTTGGTGGTACCAAAAAAAAAAAAAAAAACCACAAAAGGTACATCTTATTAATACATTGGAGAGCATTTGGTGAAACTGAGCTTCCTTTTGTAACTTTCTAAGGTGAGTGTAGAAGTGCTTCTCATCCTGGTTCCCCACCCGCTTTTGGCATAGTCTGGAGACATTTTTGGGTCTGTCAACTTGGGGCAGGCCCTAGCGGGCAGAGCCTGGGGATCCGGTTCCACATCCTATAATACACAGGACAACCCCAACAGCAAAGAATTAGCCAGGCCACGGTGTTGCTAGTGCAGAGCTTGAGAAATTGGTGTAGAGAAACAATACTTATTTGGGTGTATAATATGCATTATCATGTTTGATTTAAAATAAATCTTTTACAGTGTGTAGTGCACCTTGACATACAGCAACTTTTGCCAAACCTTGGTTTGTACAGCAGGAATAGCAACTCTTGAGAAGCGCCGTAAGCTTTTCTCATCAGCCCTCCCTAACTCCCTTCTGCTAGACTCCCGAGGGGAATAAAGCAGCGCTCCTGGTCAAAATGTGAAAGCCAGAAGGTCGCGAAGAGATTTGTGACCTTAAACCAATTAGGTTAGTTAATGGCAAGGCCAGGACTGAAACCCAGATGCCCAGATTTCCAGGACCCCACTCGGCCCGGGAGGCAGCTGCGCTGTTCCCTGGCTAAACGGGCTGACACACTCTGGTACTTTAAGAGGAAATGCGCCCGACGCATATGAGCTGGGTGATTTAGCAAGAGTTTAGTATGAGTATTCACGCTTCAACACCCGGGACCCACCCGGCTCTCACCCCACTTTATGAGAATTTAGGTTGACTCTGTAAGGCCCCTGAGCTCTAAGGGGAATTGGATTTATGCAAAAATAATTGTGATTCATGCATGTGAAGGTACTTTAAATAAATGTAGATGATTTCATCATACAAAAGGCAGAGGGGACTCTAGGGGCAGGGTTATTAATTTGGAAGGGGGTTGGGGGAGCTGTCCTCCATCCCTAGAAGCTGCACGTGCGGAAAGGGCCTTCAGCTGGCGCAGGAAGCTGATTTATGTGAGAGGGAAAGGAGTTCCAGAGGAAGGTTTTCGCGAGGCCCCTCTGCGTCTGGGTTCTGCAGTCAGGCGAGCCCCCAGGTGGGTCTGGAAGAGTCCCCAGAGCGTCACCTGGCCCCCTCCTTTTCCCCTCAGAGCTGAATCACAGTGGGCAGCTGCTCTCAGGATCCTGCGGCCCCACCGATCTCCATCCCGGCCCAGCAGCCCCGCCCTGCGGGGGGACCCTGCGCGCCACAGGGGCTGGCGGGGGGCGGACTCACCTTCAGGTGGATGGGAAAGGAACGCTCCTGCTGGAGGGGCCCCAGCAGCGTCTGCTCCACGCTGACCAGCTCCGAGGTCGAGTCCACCACGCGCGCCAGCGCGCTGCGCATCGCCATCCGAGCCAGGGTGCAGGGCCCGCGGTCCGGGGGGAAGGGCAGCAGCTCCGCGCCCCCCTCGGCGCCCCGCACCACCTCCACCTCGGGGGAGCTGGCCCGCGCCCCGGCACCCCCATTCCTGGCCCCCACGCCCCCGCGCCCCTCCTCGCGCCGGGACCCAGGCCGAGCCCGCAGCGGGCCTGAGCGACGGGCTGGGACGGCCGACACGTGATCCGGGTCCCGCGGGCCCCCAGGAGTGCCGGGACCATCCCCCCAGCCCCACTCCTGCTGCAGTAGCTGCAGGGTCTGCAGAGCCACCATTTGGTGGCTGATGGAGGCCACTAAGGGCGCGGGGCTGGCCATGGCCTCCGCCAGCGGCTCGGCGCGCTCCGCGTGCAGGTGGAGCGGTGCGAGAGAGGCGGGGGCTCCGGGGGTCGCCAGGGTCACATTTTTTAACCCGCGGCTCCTCGGCCTCCGAATCTCTCAGCCTGTGCGGCCGGCCCCGCCCCGGCCCTCAATCAGTGGCCTGCGCTGGCCCCTGCCCCGGCGTGGGAAGTCCGAATCGGCTTGTTCTGACCCCGGGGCTGCCTGAAGCGCTCCTCGATGTGCACTTGAAAATAAGCCAAATGCTGAGCGCTGCTGCTTCCTCCTCTCTAGGGCTTTGATGGGAAAACGTGCCGCTTTGTGCGGACGCATCAGTCAGCAGGGATACCCCGCCCCCACCTCCTTCGAAGGATGCCTGCCAATGACCACTTAGGCCCAGGAGGTGGGGGTGTAAAAGACCCACCCGGAGGGCAAAAGTGCAAAGAGTCCTAGAAAAACTCACAAAAAGAAGACTGTGCCAGATTCTCCTACCACCCCCCTTCCCAACCCTAGGGGAATTTTCAGAAATTTCTTGGGGCAGCCTTCAAGGCCTTGCATCCATCCCCCAAACAAAACTAGAAGGACTTGTCTCAAAGTTCTGCTCTTCTCTGCTTTGTTCCACACCGTGTGCACCGTGTGCACCGAGAGCCTAGTCACTGAAGTGCCATAGCGCGTCGGGCGCGGCCTGGCCCTGCCCACGTGAGAAGCCTAAATGGTTTTGTGTGAAACTCTCGAAGGACTTAGGCAGTAAGGTTGAAGCTAAATCTTTTCATGAGCCGTGAACCTGGGACAGCTGTACAAATAGTTACTGGTTTTAATTAAACCTAACATGGCTACTTTCCAAACTTAGAAGAAAAAAAAAAAAACTGGGACTGGCAATATTACGCTTTGATAGATTGGGAAGCACTGGTGTGGAATTGGACTTAAGAAAAAAGACATTTGAGGGGAATAGTATGGAGATCTGTCCCAGAGTAGCATTATTTCTGCTTTCTGCCTGCAAGGAAAGCCATTAGCTAATCCCATGGCCCAGTCAAACAGGGGCAACGGTGCAAGCCCATAGCAGACAGGTGAGCCCTGACAGACCCGGAGGATGGGATTTCATTCTGCCACTAGAAGCAAGACCCCACCCTTGGTGCTGTAGGATCTGGACAGACCTTTGAGTAGAAAAGCCACTCCAGTGAGCCTGTTAGTACAGAAGGATGATCATGAGAGAGAAGGCGAGGTCCTTTAAGGTTTCTATAACTCTGGGACAGTATGACCCCATATAATCCTCCCAGCTCTCCAGCAAAGGATCCTTCTTGTTCTCTTCTCACTGTTTTCTTCGCCTATGAAAACAAACCTGAATGCCAAGGTAAAGAAAACTTTTCTTAAACAAAAACGAGCATGTTCACACTAATTATAACTAAGTAAAAATGCATGTCTGTGCATTGACAGAGGGGAAATTACTTTGGAGGGAAGTAAATAGTTTAATGTTGATTAGATTCTCTTGCCATGAAGTTACTTACGTTCAAAATAAAAAATAGAGAAATTTTCCTCTTGTTTTTTAATCCTCAAATGTTGAAGTGCATTAGGTTCAGCAGAAACTAACCAGCAATAGCAAAAACTAACCCGTAATTTTCACAGAGCATTTCAGATCTCCAGGGCTGCTCCTCTTTCCAGATACACAGGAAATCCAGTTTCATGGGCTAACCCTTCCACTATCAAATGGCTGACTGCAAAACTTTCTTGACAGATGGAATTCCAGCCAACGGCAGAATTAAAATCACTAGACACAGCCTGACCTGAGGCTCCACTGTTCCACAGACCACGCTGACTCGAGCTGTGAGACCAGCTGAACTTCAGGAGGTATGAGAGAAGGGGCCAGAAAACCTAGGGCCCGGGGGATGGTATATGCTGCTGAAATAGCAGCCTCCTTTTTCTAGTGTCCTTAGGGAGCACTGGATCATCCAGCAACTCAATGCTTTGTCTTGGCCATGGGTCACACTGTCCTTTGCTATGATCTTGAAATAGCTTATGTTCCAAATCATTTTCACAGGCTATTGAGATGAGTCAATAGCGTGGCAGATCCACCTTTGGTCTAAAACACCTCCAAAGTTACGTATGCTGGGCTACCAGAACAAGTGACAAATTGCCTGCTCCTTAGTCACTATACGCACAATTTGAGGCCATTTGTATAATAAAGGACACATTCAAAAGGACAAACCACTGGACATCCAATGTTTTTGTTTCACAGCATCTATTTCACTATTTTATGGAGACCATACTCTCATTTCTCAGCGGATAGTCCTCTTCCTCCACACTCAGTCCCTGAGAGCACATGGGATGAGCCCGTCCCTCTGCAGAAGGGGACTGGATCATCTAGGCTGAGCCCATTCCCACATCACATTCCCACAGTGAATGGTTAGGAATGGGCACATGACTCAGCTGGAGCCAGTGTGACGGTATCATTTAGGATACTTTTGGCTGAATGCACTGTAAAAAACAATGGAACCAAAGCATACAGGCCAAAAAAAAAAAAAAAAAAAAAATCCAAGAGATGAAATAGCAAAAAAGATCAAATTCCTTTTTAACAAGAAAACTCAGTATAAAGGAATTTAATCAATAACAGTAATTAATTGTGTCATATCACAAAAAGTCCAAAGGCAGGGTGGCTCCAGGGTTGGTTAATGCAGCAGCTCAGTGATGTCATCAAAGCCTTGGTTCCTTCCACCTTTCTGCTATGTGGTCCCCAGTACATTAGCTTTGTCCGTGGTCTTTGGACTAGTTCTGTGGCCACTAGATAGCTTCAGTAGCTGCCGGCATCACATCTAGACAACATCTGGAAGAAGAGGCTATCTCTTCCTGTGCATTCCTTCTCAAGAGCAAAGAGACATTTCCCGAGAGCCTTCATCTGACTTTCTCTCACATATCTTTGGCCAGAATTGTGACTTATTCTTGCCTAATCAATCACAGTCATGAGAGTCTTGGGTGAACCAGAATTCACTCCAAGCTAGGCTGGGTCTAGCCTCCCTTGAAGCATTTGGTTGCAGGGAGGATGGAGAATACTTGATACAAATCAAGGTTTTGTTACCAAGTAACAGCAATGCCAGCAGAACATAAGGAGGCTTTTGCAGGGGCTGCTAGGTAAAGAGCATATCCAATTTCCACAGCTGCTCCTCTTTCCAGATACACAGGAAATCCAGTTGCATGAGGCTAACCCTTCTACCAAATGGCTGACTGCAATGACCCCTGTGCGAATGAAGCTGAGAAGAAATAAGTTTTGGAGCTCCTGCAGCCATCGTTTGAGTTTGAGGGGAGAGCCTGCCTATGAATGAGCCAACACCCATGGAGAGAAAACACTCGTGAGAGAAAAGCCAACAGGTGTATACAGAGAAAGCAGTGGCCTTAAAGCACGATCTGAGCCTACCATTTAGCAGCACAAGACAGCCCCACCTCTGTGCTTTCTAGTTCTACAAGCCAATAAAATCTCTTTCTGTTTGAGGCACTTTAAGTTGGGTTGATTGCCTCTTGCAACAGAAAAAGTCAGAATTGAAGTAAACATCATGACATATGTTACAGAAAGGACAGCATGTTAAAGGAGTGACCCTGTGACCCAGTACCCCTTAGACAAAGCACTGCTAAAAAGTGCCGCCCACCAACTACTTCCAGCAATGCTTTTGCCATTCACCTAACCCTTCTATTTCGACAATTGTGGGAAACGCTCGTTGAGCAACTCCGGTTGTTCTGACAGTTGATAGGAGCATTTAAAAATGAGCACTGGAAACGCTCAGGCCCGTGTGATGTGGGCTGGAAGAGGGAAGGGGGTAGAAAGCTCACTGAAGTGAAAAGCATTTTTCCACCTGTTAACAGACAAGGTAGAGTGTTGTTAGAGAAACAAGTATTCGGGCACTTCTTTTAATCCAAAGTTTCCTTTCCCGCGTGAGCAAAAGACGCCAGTTCCTGTGCGGAATCGTGGAGAAGCCCCGCACAGTGAGAACAGAAGGGAACTGGCAGAAGGTACAGCTATGGGAAGCCTTCCTCAAAGGACTTGGGCAGAGCCCAGATACCTTGGAGCCCTGCTTATATTCTTTGGCACTTTTCTCTAAAAGGGATCCAAGAGAATTCCAGAAATGGAGATGTTAACCTTCAGCGCACCCTGGTGAAGTTCACAGGTGGGGGCAAAGCAAAATATGTCCAAAGACACCAAAGAGTTATTATTCTTGAAAGAAAATTATGACTGAGGAGAAACAGATGCTGAAGAGATATACCAAGATACGAAAACGTACTGTGAAAGGGAAAACAATGGAACTAGGGAAAGGTGTAGACCCAAGAAAGAAAGAGCAAAAAAGCTCAAATTCCCTTTTTTAAACATACAATTGTAATGTTTGAATATGCCAAGTCGTAAAAATAAACGTACAGGCCGTTCTAACTTTGGCCTAAACATTTGATTTTCGGGGGGAAAAAGATGTAATACTGCCCCCAAATCTCTGAATTGCCAAAAACAATTGTTTACATAGGACAGTGTGTTTTCAGGACATCATATATGTGCTGCCTTCCCACATCCTATGAGGGTGTGAAGCTAAGTGCAGCTTAGTGAAGCCAGCTAGTCAAGAAAAATAGGGAAGGGGGGGAAAGTGAGGGGAGGGAGAAGTTGAACATGTTGAATCCCACCTGCTGGTCCAGGGGTGATCTGATGTGCGTTTGGCCCTTGCAGTTTGACTCCTCAATGCAAAATGCAATTCTTTCTGGACATATAAATCATTTTACTTGGTTCTGTCTTAATAATCAGTTATTTGGTTTCATCTTAATAATCAGTTTATTTTCAAGAGGAATTCCTGATACTGGCAGATAAAGAAATCAAAATTGGATTTTAAAAGAGTCGATATAATTTTTTCTAATTGTTGTAGCTTTGGTAGATGGTTAGTTTTTAAGAGTGACAGCACAGTGGATTTTCACGCTGCCCGCACATAATCTCAACAGGACAACCTTGCTGGATTTCCCTCCATTTCTGATTATAAAATCTAACCCCTGAAGAATATCCTTTCCCTTGGAGGGAAACATTTAAAAGCTGCTTGGTTTCTTCAACTATTTTGATTGTCTGTGTAGATATGGCTTATATAGTATTGAAATGTGAGGGGGTGAGGGAAGAGTATTAGCGATAAAAATGGGGGAAGGCAGAAATGCAGGAAGTGTTGTAATGATTTTGCAAATGAAAAAAATGTGGCCACCCTTATCACTTCCCATGATCATCCTGTATTTTCAAGTTCCAGTAAGTATCCTTTTAATGTGATTGAAAAAACTGCTTGACTTAGGTTGATATACTTAAATTTAAAGAAAAATCTTCCCAGTCCCTTTCCCTATATTCATCCTCATTCCCCTACACACATTTTTTTTTCTTCTAAGGAATTTTCTACTCTTATTCCCAATTTCTTTTCTGTTCAATGGCTGAAAAGACATTGGGGTTTTATTCACTCTTTCATTTACTCCGCTCTCTCCCTTCTATTAATATTTTTTTCCAGAGCTCCCTTTCCTATGGTAATTGTAATGAAAAATGTGGTGAGGAGGAGGTTTGGGGGCCCACATGGTTCTTCTGTTTAGCTTTTGCTACAAAATCAGTATGGGTATGTTGATGAAGGCAAAACTTCCTACTGGGAGATTCAGTAGACTCTCCATCTCTGAAACCCTGAGTGCCGCAAGGGAGAAATAAACCAGTTTTGAAAACTGGACTAGTGCCTTCCCACATTGGCTCTCTGGGCTAGGAAAACAAGAGAAGCCAACAGATCTGCATATTTTATTTGTTTGGTCATTTTAATCACTTTTGTTTCAAAATATTATTGAGAATGGTCAGAGGAGTTGAAATAAGGTAAGAGATGTTTTAAAAATAAAGATCGGTAGAGCATGACGGAAGTGACTCATTTTTTTTCTCAGAGAAAAAATATAAAATATTTTAAAACATGTTTATATAAAAATATGATATTGCATATTTTAGCATAAGGAATATCTCTTTTTTAATTCTCATCATCTGTTTCTCTACTGTTCACTGTTTGTTAATTAGCAAGTGGAGTCTTAGAGATGCTGATCTGACCATAAAACACAAATGGTCTTTAAACGTAATCAAATTTCAAGCTTTTGTTCAAAAAATCATATGTAAATTTTATTTAATCTGTACTTTCCATTTGAAAATTGAAACCACATTCAACATGATCTTTAATGCCTCTGTTCAAATATCTAAGCTTTCTCAGAAGCTTACATCACAGCCTTTGATGGATAATTCCTAGATAATGGTAGATAATTTGTTAAAGAAGCATTAAGAAATTCTTAATGTCGTACTCATTTTAACTAAAAACAAAATCTCATAGTTTGTAGTAGAATGTTAATTTTAATACACAATGCTGTTTAACAGTGGCTTATTTTTTAAAGAATTTTGAGTAACTGTTATTACAATGCCAGGGTAAATTATATAATATATATGATGGATTAAAAATCTACTTTGAAATCCCTTGTTTATTTAACACAGTTTATATTAATACTATCCTTCAAACTAAAACTTTTCTTTAGCTCCCTTAAATTTCCATGCTAATGTTTTGAATTCTCAAATTGCTTCTCATAGGAGAAGCAATATAGTATAGAAGCTAACAGATTGGGCTCTTATGGATGATAAAAACATCTGCCTGGAAAGTCCAAGAGAATCAACTTAAAAACAATTAGAACAAATGAGAATTTACTTCAGACATATATAGTCAACATACAAAAATGATTAGCTTTCCTATATACCATGAAAACCAATTAGAAATGTCAGAGGGAAAATGGTTCAATTAACTCATATAACAACAAACCTACAAAATAATTAGAAATAAACTAGCAAGATATTTTCAAGACTTATGATGAGAAACTATATATAAAAAAATCACTAAAAATTACAAAAGAAGACCTAAATATATGGTAGAAAATACTCCCTTTCTGATCAAACATTCCATCAATTTTCTCTAAATTAATCTAGAAACTCAATGTAATTCCAAACAAAACTCCAATGGGATTTTTATGAACCTAGGCAAGCTCATTCTCAAGTTCATCAGGAGAGAAAGCATCAAAAATAACTAAGAAAATTCTGAAATAAGAACAATTAGGAGAAGCTTTATTATATATCAAAATGTACTATAAACTATAGCAATTTTTAAAGTATAGTAATGGTACAAAAATAGACAAATAAATCAATAGAGTAAAAAATATATATAATTTATTTATATCAAGTCAGTGAAGAAATAATAATTAGTGATATGACAATTGGCTATCCATTTGGATAAAAATAAAGTTAGATCTGTTCTGCACTTCATGTACATATATAAATAACAAATGGACGAAAGACCTAAATGTCTTATATTAGAACTATAAAAGTACTGAAAGAAAATACTGTTGGAACCCAGAATAGCCAAAGCCATCCTGAGCAAAAAGAACAAAGCTGGAGGTATCATATTACCTAATTTCAAATTATAGTGCAAAGCTGTACTAACCAATCAGCATGGTACTGGGATAAAATCAGACACATAGACCAATGGATTGGAATAGAGAACCCAGACATAAATCCATGCATTTACAATCAACTCGTTTTCAACAAAGGCTCCAAGAACATGCACTGGGGAAAGAACAGTGTCTTCAATGATAGTCCCCAAAAAACTGGATATACATATGCAGAAGAATGAAACTAGATCCCTATTTCTTACTATATACAAAAATCAAATCAAAATGGATAAAAGACTTAAATGTAAGACCTGAAACTATGAAACTACTAGAAGAAAACTTTGGGGAAATGCCTTAGGACATTGGTCTGGGCAAAGATTTCTTGAGTAAGTCCTTAAATGCACAGGCAACCAAAGCAACAATAGCTAAAAAGCTCCTACACAGCAAAGGAAACAATCAGCAAAGTGAGAGACAACCCACATAATGGGAGAAAATATTTTCAAACTATTCAACTGACAAGGGATTAATAACCAGAATATACAGGGAACGCAAACAAAAAAGGGAAAACAAACAAAAAAAATCTAATTACAAAAATGGGCAAAAGATCTGAAATGAATTTTCTCGAAAGAAAATATACAAATGATCAATAGGTATATGAAAAAATGCTTAACATCACTGATCATCAGAGAAATGCAAATCTAAACCACAATGAGTTATCTTCTCACTTCAGTTAAAATGGTTTTTTTCAAAAAGACAAACAATAGATGCTGGTGAGGATCCAGATGTCATAAAGGAAAAACTAGATCAATTTTATTATGAAAATATTAAAACTTTATTTGATAAAAGACACCATTATGTCCCTGTTGCAAAGACTGCTATTAGAAAGAATAGGTACAACTACAGCTACTAACATGGAAAAAAAGCAAGTTACAAAACAATTCACTCACCTGACAAATATTAATACTGATTGAGTACTTTGCCTGGACAGGCACTACTCTAGAGGCTGGGACACAGAAATAGATAAAACAGACCAAATTCCTCCTTCACAAAGCTTACTTTCTAATGTGAGTTTGATGACAAATAAACCAATAAATATAGCTCATAACGTCCCATAATAAGTGCAGTAAAGAAAAATAAAGCATTGTGTATTGTGTGTGTGTGTGTTTAGTTGCTGGAGAAAACCCAATTAGCCGAGGCTTAAATAAATAAGGATTTATTTACTGTGTGTAACAGAAACTGGTGAGGGGGGAGGGAAGCTGGGGTAGATCATCAAGGACTGAAGAAGTTCCTTCTAGCTTCCTGCTCTACCCTCCTCAGCACGTGCCTTTTGTCTTATTGGTTACAAGATAGCTGCACCATCATGCCCAGCTAGGTTTTTTTTATATATATATTTTTAGCTGTCCAGATCATTTCTTTCTATTTTTAGTAGAGAAGGGGTCTCGCTCTTGCTCAGGCTGGTCTCGAACTCCTGACCTCGAGTGATCCTCCGGCCTCAGCCTCCCAGAGTGCTAGGATTACAGGCGTGAGCCACCTCGCCTGGCCCTGTTAATACTTTTTTTATCCGTGCAATAAACCCTTCATGTTTTCCTGTCATGGAAGGTGCACTGTCTGTACATACACTCACTAAATTTACCAAATCCAGTCCAACTTTACTACATTTATCTTGAAAGTTGTTGAAGATATCTATTCCCTGCATTCTTTTTGCAAGAGTGCCCAAAGCAAATAACTCTTCATAGCAAAGAAAATCTTCTGTTATGACCCAAAAGAAGTATAAAACCTATGCCAAGTCAGTAGTATCCAAAGCGATTGAATAATATATATGTATATTCCTTTTAAAGTATTTCATGAAGTTGTTCTGTTAAGTTGAAGGCTAATGCATGCTGCCGATCAGTTATGGTTCTTGAGAGAGGCAGCTGTTTGTACTGTGAAACGTTATCGGGGTGTAAGCATCATACAACTTCGACAATGCGTTCTTTCACAATTTCTACATCACTGAATGGCTTTCCTTTTTTCCAAGTATATAAGCTTCTTTGTAAGTTGCTTCAGTGGCGTTATTTCCAGGTCTTATTGCTGCTTGAAAGATTGTCTTTGCCTTTGCTTTTCACCTTTTAATTTCTACAATATAAACTTTTGTGCCTCTCCCTCTAATTTAAAATATTTGTGATCCTTATGAGTGTTATAATGCCAATGAGCATTGAATTTCTCTAATGTTAATATTGCAGTATTACAAAGCAAGCAAATCATCTTATCTTTAGCAGAAACAAGATAATATTGCAATTCCCAGTCCTCATTAAAAAATCTGTTTTCTTCCTTCAAGCCTTCTCTTGGTCTTCTTTGACATGATGGGTCGTTAAGCAGACAGAATTAAAAAATACTGTTGAGCTGTGCAGCTATTCACAGATTCCACTTTAAACAGAAACACAGTGCACTGTTCTCAAAAGCTGATAACAGACTGGTGTGCTCGACACCCATAAACTCTCACCAATCAGCCTCATGAGATAGTGGTGCCATTCAGGCGGGGGAAGTTAGAACTAAATCATGAGTGCAGCAGCCGTCGATTTAGTCCTTATAATTTACTAATGTTCTAATTGTGCTGGTCAATCTAGGAGGATTATTTAATTGAAGCTTATTTTATTCTTTGGTATTTTAAATACATTCGTTTTAAAAATAGAATAAAAATATAAGAGATGAACAAAAACGTATAAATAAAGGATTTGTTCTGTAAAATTCAGATTCAGTCAAAAGGCTGTACTTAAGTACCTAGAAGGCCACATGTTCTCCACCCCTGACAAATGACTAATCGTGGACCTCTATATTGTTTAGGCATTTTACAAGAAAAACATGTCCCTGAATTTCCTGTGTAATTTATAAAAACCATTTTTACAAAACACAAACAGAGTCTGGGGTCAGACAGATGTGGATTCAGTCCCACAATACCTATTACCAGCTGTGTAAATTGAGCAATTTTCTTAAACTCTCTGATATTCAAATTCCTCATCTGTAAACCAGGGATAATATTAATATTGTATGGATAAATTTTTAAAAAAGCACTTAGTGTACAAAGCCATCACTGAATTCCTTTTTAAGTTTTTTCTCCTCATAAGTTTCCAACTGCACTCTTTATACTGGCTTCTTTTCATCAAATATGCTTGTTATTTTTCACAGCTTAAAAATTCCGTCTTCCCTCAATCCAGCTTCCTTCCTTCCATCCTCCACTGAGAAGCACACTTCTAGAAAGACCTGCCTATTCCCCGTGTGTTTACCTCCTCACTTCCGATTCCATTCTCCCCCTGGGCGACCCGCCCTCCAGCTGTCCTCCACTCCAGCATGGGGCCCTTCCCAAGATCCAGTCAACCTCCTTGTAAATTCAGTGGCCACTTGTCAGTGTCGTAACCATCCCGTTCTTGAAAAGCTCTCTTCTCCTGGCTTCTGCTACCTGTGTCTATGGTTTCTCTCTCAGTTCTCTGGCTGGTCCGTCCTCGTGGGATCTCTTGTGTTTGGCCCAGTTTTCCCCTGGCTTCTGGTGTAACGTTAAGCACACTGCATTTAGAATATTTCCGTGGTGTTTTGCAAAAATTGCTAATAAGAACATCATCTACTCTGTACCTCAACAGCCATTATACAGAGGTTCACCCACTGCAAATTTCAGTTGGCACTTACGAGTGTTGAAATGTTTGCCTTTCCCGATGCACTACTATGGAGTCATGTCACACATCATGTTCCCTCTCTGCTTTAGCCGTCAGAAACCCACAATAATGTTTTCTGCTCCAGTCAGAAGCTTTTCTCTTGCTAGGATTTCTGGGATAATCATTTCCCCAATCTCTCCATCCCTTTACATTCTTACATTTTTAATATATATTTTCTTTGTTTTCAATCTTGTTGTAATGTCTTTCTGAGTAAAAAACCTGCATATTCTGTTATTAGCATCCTTGAAAACATGTTGGAAGTAGAGGGAGTAAATATGTACCACTTTAAGACTGCAGTGGTGGGTTTTTTCACCCTGTGTAATAAACAAATTTGCAAATAGGTTTTGATAAATATGAAAAAATCTATTGCAGAGATTTAAGAGATATAATATCCAAATGTTATATATAGCATCAAATAGACAAATGGGAATAAATCAAACTTAAAAATTCTTGTACGTCAAAGGAAGCAATCAACAGAGTGAAAAGGCAACCTACAGAATAAGAGAAAATATTTGCAAACTGTATAGCTGATAAAGAGTTAATATACAGAATACGCAAAAAAAAAAAATCCTACAAAATCAAATGAACCAATTAAAAAGTAGGCAAATAACTTCAGTAGATGTCTCTCCAAAGATGGTATACAAATAGTCAGCAAGCATATGAAAGTATGCTCAATATTATTATGCTAACCAGAGAAATGAAAATCAAAGCTACAAAGAGATATCACCTCACACTCGTTAGGATGGTTACTATCAAAAGAATAATAAACAGAAATCATCAAGCTCTGGTGAGGAGGTGGAGAAATCGGAACCCTTGTGTACTGTGGGTGGGATTGTAAAATGGCGCAGCTGCTATGGAAAACAATGTGGAGGTTCCTCAAAAAATTAAAAATAGAATTGCCATGTGACCCGGCAATCCCACTTCTGGGTATATACACAAAGGATTTGAAATCAGTATGTTGAAGATATATTTGCACACCCATATTCATAGCAGCACGATTCTCTAAAGTCAGGAGGTGGAAGCAACAGAAGTATACATTAAGGAATGCATGGATAAATAATATGTGTTCTATCCATACAATGAATATTTTTCAGCCTTAAAAAGGAGAGAAATCTTGTCACATGCTACAATATGGATCAACCTTGAGGACATTACGCTAAGTGAAATAAGCCAGTAACAAAAAGACCATTATTGTATGAGTCCACTTACATGAGGTATCTAAAGTAGTCAAATTCATAGAGACAGAAAATAGAAGTGTTGTCCTCAGGGGCTGGAGGCAGGGGGAAAGGGTGAATTGTTTAATGGGCATAGAGTTTTAGTTTTGCAAGATGGAAAACTTCTGCAAATCTGTTTCCCAACAATGTTAATATACTTAAAACCACGGAACCATACACTTAAAAATGATTAAGATGGTAAATTTCATCTTATATGTTTTTTTCACAATAAAAAAAAGTAGAATAGGGAGAAGCAATTTTTTGAATCAAATTATGTACCATGGATGACATTCAAAAGAAGATAAGTTGAATACAAATAAACTTTCTTTGGTGTATGAAAACTCCTATTGCAGAATTAACTTTGACACAATTCCTTTGTGAGAAAGTTTGTGATTGGAATAATTTTGAAGCAGTAGGTGACGATTTACAAATATTGTAGGAGCACCTACTATGCACTTCTGGTGCCGATAAAAACATCAGCTGTGGGGCCTTTTAACATGCCCAGTAACTCTGAAAGCACCGCGGGGGTGTGCCACACATTTCAACCCTGGGGCTGTTGCTCTTGCAGGTTGGACCCTTAGGGATATGAGGTTGCTTTTAGTTACAAAATCTTAGTTCCAGCTTAAAATTTTAGTAGGTCTTTGTGGTTTTGAAGATGTGGTATGGTTAAGTATTTTGCTTAAGATAGAATGTTGGGCTTTACATAGCTTAAAGAGGTACCAGTCAGGTAAGAATGATAGATGTGGCTAAGGAAAGACATAGGTGTATGTGGCAAAGAGCAGGGAAGAAGAGAGAAAATTCACTGTCCTCTAAGCCACCCTCACCTCTGGAGTGTAATAAGGAAAATGGCAAATATGTACAGAGACTTACTGTGAACCATGTCCCCCAGCCCTCACTGCAGCCCTAGGAAATAGAAGGGCAAGAGGAACCATGCAGAGGCAGCTGCTTTTGGTACAAAGGAGCCCGTCCTTTGGATAGCAAGGCTATTTTGCATATACAAACACAGGCATAGGCGAATATACGAATGCTGCAGGTAATTGTGTTGGTATATTATGTAAATGCCAAATTATTAATTTACTACAGGTCATTTGGTAATTTGTCTTGTAAAGCTTATTTTCTTTAGCCTTAGCTACATAATTAGGGGTATGGACAAATAAATTACAGTGTATCATGCTAAGAAATACACCAAAACCATTAAAAAGAATGATACACGTACAGCAGGTCCTCAAATAATGTTGTTTCATTCAAAGTCATTTTGTTATGATGTTGATGAAAACAAAAATCAGTTGCCACCTGGGCCACTGTCTGCACTGAGTCTGCACCAGGGGAGGTTCCAGCCACCTGAGACCCTGAATGGGGTAAATAAAGATCTGACCTGCTTTTATTAATCTTTCTTAAATGTATGTACAACTCACATTTATTTCAGTGTTTAATATCAGAAGGGTTTTGGTCTTTATTTAGAAGTTTGGTGATGTTTTTGTGACCAGAAATATTTCATAGGAACTTAATTCTTGTTGATATAAATTCACCCATGATGAAATTAGTTTCCTTAAACCATTTTGCTCAACGATGCAATTTCCAAGGACCCATTAAGGACGTTAAGTGAGGACTTACTACACTGACATGGGAAAATAGCCAAAGGCATACTGCATTTTTTTAAAAGTCACAGAACTTGTATATAATAATTCTAGTTATATTTTCTAAATTATACAAAAAGGTACATACCAATTGCCATTTCTGATAATGGCAGAGAAGTCAACTGGTCACCTGAACCCTCTCTTCAAATAAAATTTATAAAAACTGGATAAAATAAAATAAAAATATTTTAAGACAGTGGATCTGTCTTAAAACTGGGTCTGGGCTGGGTATGATGGCTCACGCCTATAATCCTAGCACTCTGGGAGGCAAAGGTGAGAGGATCACTGAAGGTTAGGAGTTCGAGACTAGCCTGAGCAAGAGCAAGACCCTGTCTCTATAAAAAATAGAAAAAATAGCTGGGTGTGGTGGTGTGCACCTGTAGTCCCAGCTACTCAGGAGGCTGAGACAGGAGGATGTTTGAGCCCAGGAGTTTAAGGTCCCGGTGAGCTATGATGATACCACGGCACTCTAACCCAGCAACAGAGCCAGACCTTGTCTCCAAAAAACAAACAAACAAAAAACTGGGTCTGACTGATGCTGCAGGAGAGTTGAAGCTCAAAAAACTGCAATTAGAAGGGATAAAATGGGTTTGTGCCTTTTTGGCCCAAGGGCACGGCCTAATCCCTGTGGCTATGGCTGTAGAAAATTGTGGAAGAAAACCACATCTTTATTAGTTAAAGGTGCCAGAGATAAGAGTTGAGGGATGGAAAAGCAGCTGGAAATTTAAAGGGGCAATCCTGGCAGTGAAAGAACAAAGGAAAAAGTGAAACATAAGTTCTGAACATAAGCTCTGCCCAAATCCCTGAGTAACAGCCAGACTCCAAAGACACAGAGGAGACCCTAGGGCTCTAACACATAAGCATGCTCTTCAAGCTCCTCTTGAAAGGCAAAGTTACATGAGGCCAGATCTATGACTTTGCTGCCTTTTTCTTTTTTTTCTCCCCCTCCCCTCCCCTGCCCTCCCCTCTCCTCTCCTCTCTTCTCCTCTCTTTTTAACTGTCTACATTCCCCAACCATTCAATGACTTGAGATGCAGAAAGGTGAATGCTGTGGGCCTGGAGTGTGAAGAACAGAGCCTGTAGTCAGCAAAGCAGCTGGAAACTATGGGGCATCCCTAGAAACAAAGAAACCACTGAGGGGATGAGCCCAGCTACGTGCAAAGACTTGGCTGATTGACAAATAATGCAGAAGCCAGGCCAGAAAACAGCAGAGGAAAACCCTGAGAATAGAGCACAATTTCAGCAGCTGCATCTGTAGAAGAAAAGTCTGCAGTCTGAATTCACACAAGTTAACTGTGTAATTGAATAAAAACAAATCATCGCAGAAGAACCTCACAGAATCCAGAGTCACTGTGATATATTAAATAAAATATCCAGTCTCTAAACAAAAATTACTAAACATGCCTAGAAACATGAAAGTGTGACCATACTAAGGAAATAAAGGCAGTCCTTAGAATTTGGCTACAAGTGGGCCCAGATGTTAGTTTTTGCAAAGACTACAAATAGCAATTATAAATAGATTTAAAGTTTTAAAGGAAAATATGATATCAATGAATAATAGAATAGGGTATCTCCACATAGAAATGAAAACTCTAAAAAATAAAATTTCTAGAATTGAAAAGTACAAAAAACCAAAATTAAAATTTACTATATGGGCTCAATGACAGATTGGAAGTTGCAGGGAAAAAATAGATAAGTAGGAATTACTCAAGCCAAAACAAGCAAAAAAAATACTGAAGAAAAATAAATGGAGTTTCAAAGAGATGTATGACAATATCAAGCAATGTGACATATATGTACTTTGAATCTTAGGGAAAAGGAAAAAGATAAAGAGACAGCAAGAAATATTTGAGGAAATAATGTCTGAAAAATTCCCAAGTTTGGCAAAAAACATGAATTCACAGATCCAAGAAGCTCCACTATTCCTAAATAAGATGAAAAGAAAAACCACTCCTAGATACATCAGAGTCAAAAAGCTAAAAGACAAAGAGAAAGAAAATCTTGAAAGCAGCGAAAGAAAAAACACGTTACATAAAGTAAGATAAGAAAAATATGACCAGACTTAACCAATGGAAGCCAGAAGACTTTGGAGTGCTCAAGGCTAAAAAAATGTCAACTGAAAATTCTGCTGTTGCAAGTAGATCTGCACCACGGTAAATGCAAAAAAAAAAATTTTTTTTTGAAATATATAAGAAAAATTGAAGAACATCAGAGTGGAAATACACGGGTAAATAAAAATTACTATACAGATTTCAGTTTCTTTAAAAGACGTAAAGCTGTTTAAAGCAAAAATAGCAATGTATAAATGGGTTAAGACATAAAGATGTCATCTTTGTGACTCTAAGAGCCCAAAGGTTAAAGGAATGGTAAATGGAAATCTACTGTTGTGAGATTCCGCTATTTTACATGACGTAAGTCAATATGCACTCTAAGTAGACAGGACTATGTTAAATATTGTAAAGCATAGATAAATAATAAAAATAAAGCAAAGAGTTATAGCTATAAAGCCAAAAAATGGAATACTACAAAATATCTAATTTAAAAATAAAAAAGAAGAAGAAAGAAGAAATAGGGAAACCAAAGCATGGATGAGACAAAAAACAAACAGCAAAAAGGCAGCCCTAGACACACCTACAAATGACTAATAAGAAATTATTATAAGCAATTTCATGTCAATAATTTCAACAATTTAGATAAAAATGGCTAAATCTCTTGAAAAATACAAGCTGCCAAAGTTCACTGAAGAAGAAATAATCTATTACAGAAAATTATTACAGAAATTAATTTATATCTGTTAGAGAATATCTATAGTTGATAATTTGTAATTACATATAATTATATATATTTATAATATTAGTATTATATGATCTATAGTTAGAGACTTTCTCATAAAGAAAATGCCCAGATGGATTCACTGGTATATTCTACCAAATAGATAAAGAAGATATAATATCAGTTCCATGCTAATTCTTCCAGAAAATCAAACAGGACAGCATACTTTCCAATACGTTCTATGAGAGAAGCATTGTCCAGTACCAAAAGCTGCCAAAGACACTATAAGAAAACTATAGACCCATGTCCCTCATAAACAGAGCCCCCAAAATTATTCTAAAACTTTGGCAAACTGAATCCAACAATTTAGTATAAAAAGTATACCACATCATGACCAATGGAGGTTTACTCAGGAATGCAAAGTTGATTTAATATTCAAATATCATTCAATGAAACATACCATTTTAACAGTTTAAAAAAGAAAAACTATATCATCATATCAATAGATACAGAAGAGGCATTTGACAAAATTCACCATCTATTTCTGATAAAAACATGCAACAAACTAGGAATAGAAACGAACTTCCTCAGTCTGAAAAAAAATGCCTGTATGAAAAACTGACACTTATGCTATAGTACAGTAACAATTGAGTGTTTTTCCCTTAAGACTGGGGACAAGACAAGGATGTTTACTATCACCACTTCTATTCAACATTGTTCTAGGAGATTCTAGCCAGTGCAATAAGTCAAGAAAAATAAACAAAAGGCATCCAGATTGGAAAGAAAGAAGTAAAATTATCTTTTTTGTTTTTGTTTTTTTGAAAGAGCATCTTGCTCTGTCACTTGGGCTTGATCATCTATGCAGAAAATCCATGAGAATCTACCAAAAAAATAATCTCTAGGACTAATAAATAAGTATAGCATGTCTGCAAGCTAGAGAGAGGTCAATACACAAAATCAATTGTATTTCTGTATATTAGCAAGAAATAGTTAGAAATGGAAATTCTAAGAGACATGTTATTTGCAATACACCAAAAAGTAAGAAATAATTAAGGATAGATTTGACAAAAGATGTGCAATAGTGTACACTGAAAATGACAAAATATTGCTGGAGAAAATTAAAGAAGATCTAAATAAATAGAGAGAGAAACTGTGTTCGTCGATCAAGAGCATCAAATACAGTTAAGATGTGAATTCTTTTTAAATGGATATATGCATTCACTATAATGTCATTCAGAATGTCAGCAGAGTTTTTCATATGCATTGACAAGTTGACAATAAAATTCATATGGAAATGCAAAGGGCTGATAGTATCCAAAACAGCTCTGTAGAAGAACAAAGTTGATTTCAAGACTTTTTATAAACTGTGGTTAGCAAGACTGGAATAAGCTAGGCAAATCCATCAATGAAACGGAATAGAGTCCAGAAATGGTTCCACACATACATGGTCAATTGACCTTTGATAAAGTTACCAAGGCAATTAAATGGGAACAGAAAATCTTTTCAACAAATGGTGCTGGAATAACTAGAAAAGATTTAGAATGACAATAACAATTCTGAAAAAAAAGACCGAAGTTAGAGAACATACACTACACATTCATATTCAGATGATTTTTGACAAACATACCAAGCCAATTCAAAGGGGAAAAGAGTCTTTTTAATAAATGGTGCTAGAAGTGTTCCAGCTCTTTTGGAATTTGCCTAGCCAAATATCAGAAATACCAGAAATTCCCTTATGCAAAAATAATAATAATAACAGTGCTAAAAAACTAGACATCTATATTAAAAAATAAACATCAACCACTATGTCATTCTGTAGAGAAAAATTAATTTGAGCTGTATCATAGCCTTAAATGTAAACAGTCTGTAACCATACAGCTTCTGGAAAGATAGGGAAAAAAATTCCAATTTTTAAAATGGGCAAAAAAATTTGGACAGTTCACAAAAGAAGACATATCTAACAGCCAACAGCTACAAGAAAAGTAGCTGAACTTTTTAGTCATCTGGAAAATGCAAATTAAAACCACAATGTGATATAATTCCACACCCACTAGTATGATTTAAAAAAAGACTGACAATAACAAATGTGGGGAGAATATGGAGCAGTCAAAACTCTTAGACGCTGCTGGTGGGAGTGTAAAAAATGGTGCAAGCAATTTGGAGACATGTTTGGCAGTTTCTTATAAAATTAAACATACATGTCCCCGATGACTCAGCAATTACATTCCTAGGTACTTATCAAGAGAAATGCAAGCACATGTTAACAAAGACTTGTAAAAGAATATGCACAGTATTCTTATTCACAATAGCCAAAAACTGGAAAAACATACATGTCAGTCCACTGGGAGAATGAATAAACAAACTAGAATATACTCACAGAATGAAATACTTCTCCAAAAATTTTTTTAAACTGATAACTCCAAAAATATGTTTCAGTCTTACAGTTATTAATCTGATTGCAACAAATGAACAAAAAAAGAATACTTATCTGTAGGTTTCAAAATTTGGGTTCCTATGACCTTTTGTCATGTTATTATGCTCATGAATATGTTAATTACACAGCAAAGGGACTTTATAGATGTAATTAAGGTTACCTTAACATACAGAGATAATTCAGGATTATCCTGGTAGAGCCAATTAATCACAGGAAACCCTTCAAAGCAGAGGCTGAAGGGGGAGTTAGTGGGATGCAAAGTTGGAGAAGAACTCTGAGTAGCTGGAAGAGGGGGAGTCCGAGGAGATAGTGTGAGAAGAAAGTAGATTCTGTCTACAACCAGTGCTTAGAAGAGGACCCTGACCCCAGATGAAACCCTCAGCTCAGCCAGCACCTTGACTTTGGCCTTGTGAGAGCCTGAGCACAGAATTCAGCCATGCTCTGCTGGATTTCTGACCTACAGAAACTGTAAGATAATAACTGGCTGTTGTTTTAAGCCACTGAGTTTGGGGCAACTGATTATGCAGAAATAGGTGACTAACACATTGTATGATTCCATTTATCTGAATTACTAGAACTGGCAAAACTCTTATGATGATAGAAGTCAGAAACGAGTTGCTTCTCAAAGGATAGAACTAACCAAAAGAAGCACAAGGGAAATTTCTGAGTTAATATAAATGCTCTGTATATTGTTTTCCATGGTGATTAACTGATTTTACAAAATTGTCAAAACTCATTAAACATTATGTCTCCACTGAAGAACACACACACACACACACACACACACACAGTGAGACATCACTAAATGCCCACTAGAATGGCTAAAATAAAAGAAGACTGACAATAAGTGTTAGCATGGATGAGGAAAAACCAGAACTTTCATGTATTGCTGATGAGAGTATAAGATGGGAAAAACAAACACCACATGCACTCACCATTAAATTGGTACTAATTGATCAACACTTAGGTGCACATACAGTAGTACCATTCATCAGGTGTCAAGCAGGTGGTGGGAAGAAGGGGATGGATAAATTCACACCTATTGATTGGCGTGCTCACTGTCTGCGGGATGGGCATGCTTGTAGCTTTGACTCCGGTGGTGCAAAGGCAATTTAGGTAACCACAGTGTTTGTACCCCGTAATATTCTGAAATTAAAAAAAATGTATAAGATGGTACAAACAGTTTGGAGAAATGTTTGGCAATTTCTCATAAAGTTCAATATACATTCCCCCCATAACTCAGCAATTCCACTTGTAGGAATTTATCTAAGAAAAATGAAAAGTTAGGTCCACAAAAGACTTGTGCCACAATGTTCATAGCAGCCTTGTTCTTATAATGGCCTCAAAACAGAAATAACCTCATATCCATCAATAGGAGAATGGAAAAGCAAATTGTAGAATATCCATGCAATGAAATACAACTTAGGAGTTAAAAGGAATATACTCACAGCAACAAGGAAGAATTGTAAAAATATTATTTTGATCAAAATAATCTTTGCACCAAAAAATGCATACTCCTCATTCAATTTATATAAAGTCAATGAATGGTAACAACTAAAAACTAACCATATGGTGATAGAAATCACAAAATGGTTGCTTCTGGGTTTGGGGAGTGAGTAAGTAATTGGAAAGGAACTTTCTGGGTGATGGAATTATTCTATTTTTTGGTTGTGGTGGTTAAAAATTATTCAGTGATACTTGTAAAGCATGGTAAGGAAGAGTTTATTCAGAACCATGGAGATAGGTATTTAAAGGGGTAAATAATTGTCAAAACTCATTAGACTGAATACTTAAGTCCTGTGTGTTATAGTGTCTGTAAATCATCTCATTAAAAGAAAGTAGGAGTAGTAGCTCTTTAGACATGATTTACTATAGTTGATGCAGTTACTTGTGGAGTGCCTACTATGTGCCCAACCATTGCTAAGCCCTCAAACTGGAAGACCATTTTGGTTTGATATTTTCTGTCTCGTTATCTTAACAGATGTGCTTGGAACCAGTCATGTTCCCTTTCCTAATGATAAACTTCATCATTTCAAACAGGTCTTCATTACATTGACAGTGGAAAGTTATGTGTTATAAATACACTAAGAACCTGAAACATTTATACTTCCAACAACTGTAGTATGAAACAAACTGTAGCTTATTTTCAGACGAAATGGAAATTGTGTGTCTAAGGAATGGTTTGATTTAGAATTCTGAGTCCACCCAAACTTTATGGGTTTGAAAGCTTTGAGTTCAATGGAAAGAAGATGATGAGATTTGTGTTTCTTTTTCACTTATTTCTCTTCTGGCAGCATTTGTCTACTATGAACCATTTATTCACTGCTTCTATACTTCCCAATATTATCCAAGACATATTTTAAATATCACATTGTAGTGATCCTAAAATTCACAAGTTTGACAGAGAGTAGGGGGATTGTTATAGAAACATAAAGCTTATTTTAAAATTCCATTTTGCCTTTGCAGAGCATTTTGCTTCAAAATCTAAAGCAGTTTACAGTTCACAAAGGGAGAAATACAAATAACCAATAAACATATGACAGAAGTTAAGATATTCTATAATAAAAGAAAAATAAATTAAGAATTAGATACTATGTTTTTGCCTCTCAAATTATCAAAGATTTTTGAAAGTGACATTATCCAGGGTTGGCTGGGTTATAGCGTAGGCCGCTAGTGGAAATGCAAACTGGCACAGTTTTTGGAAGAGCAACATGGCCATATGCATCAGTAGCCTTTAAATGCAGGCAGCCCTTTCCTTGCAGGGTACCATATCTAAGAGAAACTCAGTCACATCAGAACCATGCAAAATGAGGAGCATCTGTATTGCTTTCAATCCAGAAATTTCACCCCTAGAAATCTATTTTGAGATACTAAATAGGGATGATAAAAAGATTAACATGTATATAGTATATTGGGGCATTATTTTTAATTTTTTAAATGGGAAGTACTCCATATATCCAGCCATAAGAAATTGGTTAAGTAAATTATAGTATTTCCATACTATATCCCATATGCTCCCATAAAAACCATGTTTTCAAGCAATAAGTAAAGACATTTGGAAATACTCATTGTATAATCTTCAATAAAAATCAGGATACAAAAATTTCATACAGAATGATCTCAATTTTATGTGCATCTGTAAGATCATGAGCCCAAGCACATACACACGTGATACTAGTTGAAGTTAAACCAAAATGGTAAGAAGGCTGTTTCTGAGTGATGAGATTATGGATAATCTATAATTTTCCTTAAAGGTTTCTGTACTTTGTTAAAGAAAAAAGTATTCAATGATACTTGCACAGTTAGGCAGACTTTATTCAGGAGCATTGTGATAGGAACCACAGTGACAGGGTCTTGCGGTGGGAGAGAGATTGGGCTCAATTCCAAATACAGCACGGGCGAGTGGGAATTTATAGCCAAGCAGCAGGGTGGGGGTCACTGGATGGAAAATTACCAGGAGGAAACATCAGGGGAAAGGGGGATTCTGGTGAAACCGACCTTCCAAGATTGTTGCTGAAGACAGGCCAGGGGGACCAGACATCACCTGGGGGGTAGAAGGAGGATGAGGAACCTGATCAGATATTGAAAGTGATCAGATAGCAAGGATGGGGGTTCTTGCTAAACTGGCTCAGCAGGGCTCTTTGCTAAAACTGGATTTTACAAGGAAGTGCACACGTGGGCCTAGGAAAAGGTTAAGGAGCCTGACTAAAGTTTGGTCAAGTAAGAATCTTTGTCGACTTTCGCAATCCTTGTTATGAAACTGATTTTTTTTTTATATTTTAATTTTTATAAGAAATGCATTAATATACTTTATAGCACATTTTAAAAATCTGGGACTATATAGACTAAAATGGTAAAGTTCTCAGTCTACTTCTCTGTACAGAAGTAACCAATCGTGTAAAAAGGTATATATCCATTTTTTTAGAAATGACTTCATTGAGGTGTAACCTATATCTGCATTCATTTAAAGTATACCATGTAATGAGTTTGACGAATACACACCCTCATTAACCTCCATCGTAATCCACACAGAACATTCCCATCACCCCCAAAAGTTTATTTATGCCTCTCAGCAGGCCAACACTCCCTCCACTAACCAGTTTTTTGTTACTACAGATTAATTTATTTTTTCTAGAACTTTACATAAATGGAATTATATAGTATATAGTCTTCTATATCTAGTTTCTTTTACTCATCATTATGGTTTTGAGATTCATCCATGTGGTTGCATAGATAAATAGTTACTTTATTTTTATTGCTGAATAGTATTTAATTGTATCAATATACCACATTCTGTTTATCCATTTACTGGTTGAAACATTTGGGTTATTTCTAGCTTTTTACTATTATGAATAAATCTGCTAATCTGCTACCATTTGTGGATAAGTGTTTATGTAGACACAAGTTTTCATTTTTCTTGAGTAAACATCTAGGAGTGTGTAATAGTCTAGGTTCTCCAGAGAAACAGAAGCTATAGGAGACACACACACACACACACACACACACCCCCCCAGGTTGAGCATCTCTAATCTGAAAATCCAAAATACTCCAAAATCTAATAACTTTTGGGGCACTGACAGGATACTTAAAGGTCATGCTCAAAGGAAATGCTCATTGGAACATTTTGGATTTCAGATTTTTGGTTTGGGGGTGTTCAACCTGCATATATATTAAATATATGCCAATTCCATATAGTACCTGTAAGGAGTTGGCCCATGTGACTGTGGAGGCTGAGAAGTCTAAGACCTGAAGTTGGCAAGCTGGAGACCCAGGGAACCAATGGTGTAAGATCCAGTCTGTGAGGACCAATGTCCCAGCTTGGAGGCAGACAGAGAAAGAGAATTCTTTCTTACTCAGCCTTTTATTCTATTCAGACCTCCAGTGAATGTGATGAGGCCCACCTACCTTGGGGAGGGCAGTCTGCTTTACTCAGCCTACAGATTCAAATGTTAATCTCATCCAAAAACACCTTCATAGACACACTCAAAACAATGGTTTATCAACTATCTGGGCAACTTATGACCTAGTCAAGTTGACACATAAAATTAACCAAGACAGAGTGGAATGGTTGGGTCATTTGTGGTAAGGGTATATTTACCTTTTTAAGAATTGATCTACCAATTGTCCAAAGTGGTTGGAAATTTTACATTCCCACCAGCAGTACATGAGATACTTCCTCCCCATTTTCTCCAACACCTGATATGGTCAGTCTTTCTAATTTTAGCCATTCTAAAAGATGTGGCTTTAATTTGCATTTTCCTGATGACTAGTGATGTTGAGCATCTGTTCATATGTTTATATCTGTGTATGTCCTTTGATAAAGTGTCTGTTCAAATATTTCACTCAATTTTTAATTGAGTTGTTTCTTTTCTTATTACTGAGTTTTGAAAATTATTTGTGTATTATGGATACAAGTCCTTTATCAGAATTATGCTTCCAGTGTAGTGTTTTTTTGTAGTGTTTTGGTCCTGTTCTTCTGGTTAGAGTAAGAGTGACAGACTCTTGCAACTTTCCCCATCTTATACAGAAGTGAAGTCTTGTCCCCTCCTTAGGTTTTGTGCATTGTCCTCAGGTAGAGGTTGTGGACCTGTCACTAAGCTACCTTAAGTACACGCACACACCACACATACACACACACACAAACACACACTCTTTAAAAACGGCTGAGTAATGCTTCAAAGCCTCTAAGTTCAACATCCATACTAATGCGAAGGAGTTTAGACTTTCTTTGGTCTTCCCCCTTAAGATTCCCCACATTTGTGATGGAATTCACATAATAAGTTTATGCAACACACATTTATTACATACCTAGTATGTGCCAAGGACTGTATCAGGACCTGAAAATACAAGATAAGAGTCCCATGGAGCTTACATTCTAGTGGACTTCTGGAAACACTAAAGGTTCATGATTAAGCTGTGAGTGTTCAAACAATGCTCAAGTTCACCACAGTCTAACGTTTGGAACAGCCATTTCAGGAGACAAATTACTAAGGAAAATGTATTTCCTACCTCTGCTGAAATAAACAATGCTTCTGAGTTCTAGACAGATGCGTAGCCAGCAGGGAGCTGCCTGACTACATCAGTTTCTAAGCTTCTTTCAGCAAAATCAGAGATCACATGGAAAACTAAGTATTCCGGGGCCCTGATGCATATTTAGGTGTGCCCTGGGGCTGCAGGCTAATGAGGAGATCGCACTCTTCTCTGTGTGTAATTTTTTCATCTGTGACAGATTTAATGTGGATAATAAAGCTCACTTAATAAGCAATCCAGTATAATTTAACAGAAGTTACTAATGTAAGGTCCAATGAGTATTCAGCTTCAATTTTAAGAATACCATGTGGATGACAGAAGAAAACAGTGGGTAGAGAGCTAAGAACAGTAACATCCTGAACTACATTATAGCATTCATTTCTTTTGCTTAACCAAGTGAGACTATGAAAAGTGGAAAAAAACACATTTCATGGTAGATATAATTTGGGTTTAATATTATTATAACAGCCTAAATCAAAGGATTGTTCTATCCACCTCACATACCATAAGACATGCAATCACATTTGTCTGTGTAGTTATAGCTTATCAACTTAAACAGAAGTCAGCAAACTTTCTCTAAAGGTCCAGATTGTAGTTTAAGCTTTACAGACTATGCAGTTGAACTGCTCAACTCTGTTCTTATAGTGTGAGAGTAGCCATAGACAATAGATAAATAAAGTTCCAATAAAACTTTATTTTCAACAACAGGCAGCAGGCTGGATTTGGCCTGTGGGCCATAGTTTATCCACCCTTAAAAAAAAAAAAAATGAGTTGGGTGCATTAGCATCGTAATTAGGCTCTCCAAAAGAAATTATAGGTTGTGCACAAAAGGTATTGGTCTGGCTACAGGCAGAACTGGTGGCTGCCTGTGTGTTTCGTACTACATATGACTCTATTATGGAAGTATTTCTAGACCTACATGATGGAATTTATGAGTGGGCATCATATCAATGCACAATGATCCTGTGTCTAAGGGTAGTTAGGGAGAAACATTCTGAATAGACTCTGATGTAGTACGTTTCCTCTGGGTAGGAAAGAATTGATTAGGATAATTTCGCTTTAAAGCTATAGATACTTTCAACACCACTCATTCGTTTTTCACATCACGCTGGGAACTGGAAATACAAAAATAAATAGAAAATAATGTCTCTCCCCAAAGGCTCAGAGCCTAGGGACAGAAAGTGATGAAAACAAATAATTAGAGGAATGTAATAAATTCCATAGCAAAAGTGTGAACAAGGCACTCTGGTGTAAGGAAAGGGAAGCTCTTAACTTTGCACGAAGATAATAAAGAAGACTTTGTGAAGAAGATGTCACTGAATTAGTCTTTACAGACTCAGTGTTTGCCAGACAGACAAACGGGGAGATAATTCCAGGAAAACAGACAACCTCATTTTATTTTATTTTATTTTTTCTCCCTGTCATCTGGCTTCTGCCTCCACAACTTTAGTAACTTTTTTATCCTGAAAGACACCAATGCATTGACCGTTTCTCAGGCTGCATTTTCTCCTTGGCTATTCTGCCTCACTGCACATTGTAAAGCACCATCTCTTCCTCTTTTCTTCTCTCTCCCTCCTCCCCTCCACCCCCCTTTAACAGATTCATGCTTTTGGACGATCACTCAACTTTGTAGTATGGAACACAGATGGTAAAAGGGAGGGGTAAGAAATGAAGAGGGCCTGACCTTAGACTTGGGGTGCTAACAGAGAGGGGGCACGATTCTGGAGTAATTAGGAAAACTGACTCCAGGGAGTAGGGACCAGTTGGATGTGGAGCTTTGGGACTTGGTGTCTCAGAGCCTTGACAAAGTAATCAAATCCCCTCTCAGAGGTTCAGAGGTGCTTTTACCCACTAACACATTACAAAACGATCCAAGAATAATTTTTCTCACTTTTTAAAATTATTATTTTTAAAGTTAAAATACACAGAGCATAAAATTTAACATTTTTTTTTTTTAGACAGGGTCTCACTCTGTTGCCCCGGCTAGAGTGCAGTGGCATCACCATAGCTCACTGCAACCTCCAACTCCTAGGCTCAAGCGATCCTCCCTAGCACCTTAGCCTCCCGAGTAGCTAGGACTACAGGTGCACCAACACAGCTGGCTAATTTTTTTTTTTTTGTAATTTTTTGTAGAGAAAAGGCTTCACTGTGTTGCTTAGGCTGGTCTCAAACTCCTGGCCTCAAGCGATCTTCCTGCCTCGGCCTCCCAAAGTACTGGGATTACAGATATGAGTCAACATGCTTGATCCACCTTAACTATTTTTAACTGTACAGTTTAGATGTATTAAGTACTTTCACATTGTTGTGCAACAATCACCATCATACATTTCCAGAACTTTTTTATCTTGCATAACTGAAATTCTGTACTCATTAAATAACAACTTCCCTTTTCCCCCTCCGTACTGCCCCTGGCAACCACCTTTCTACTTTCTGTATCTATGAATTTGACTACTCTAGTTACTTCACATAGGTGGAATCCTACAATATTTGAATTTAGGGACTGGCTTATTTCACTTAACATAATGTCCTCAAGATTCTTCCATGCTACAGCATGTGCCATAATTTCCTTTTTAAGGCTGAATACTATTCCATTGTAGGATATACTATATTTATTCATTCATCCATTGATGGACACTTGGGGTACTTTCACCTTGGGCTATTAATTTTATTCACTTTCTAAAGCTTAAACTAACATTTGTAAGATACTTACATTATTCCAAACTGAGAATATCTGCAACTTCTCAGTTTTTTTAAAGAGCATAAATTTGTTATTTTTTCATAAAGTAACATACTGGAAAAAGATAAAATTACCAAAATTTTATATCCACCCACTCAAAGTTTTCAAAATTCTTCTTACTCTACTTACTTACCTTCTACTTGTTCTTTTTGTTATTTTCTCTGCCTTTCCCTTTACTGTCTATTATGACATAGTTAAGAGATTGGCTGTTAAATAAATAACCCTTATAGTAACAAATATTTATTATGATTATTATTTTATATAGTCAATGCTTATTCTGTTTTACTTGAATCTTTGCCAAATTCCTTACTCACCATTATTTCTTGCATCCCATTTCTTTCATCTGGTTTCAATTTTCTTCTTCCCTAAGTACATCCTTCTGTAATGCTTTCAGTTAGGATCTAGTCAGCTTCTCAGGCTTTAGTTCTCTGAAAGCTTATTTTGCCTTCACTCTTAAATGAAAATAATAAGACCATCACTAAACATATAGTGAAACTTCAGAATACCAAAGAAGTCTAGAAACTTAACATTGTGTATATATATAGACATTTGGCATATGACAGAAGCTGCATTACAAATTAGCAGTCTTGGGAAAATTGCCTATTCAGGTAGATAAAAGACTTAAATGTAAAACAGCAACATTAGAAAAGTTTGGAAGAAAATAAAAAATAATATCTTTATGACACTGGAGTAAGAAAGTATTACTACATAAGATTCAAACACACAAACCACAAAAGTAATAAATTTGAATATCTGAAAATTTTAAAAATTATTTCACAGTAAGTGAAATAATAAAGTGGAAAAGCAAGGTACAAACTAGGATATTTGTATAGCACGTAGCAGACAATTATTAACTAGTATATAAAGAATTCCAACAAATCAATGGAGAAAAAGTAAAAGTCCAGTTTAAAAAATGGGCAAAGACATCAATATATGAGTGGATTAATAAACTGTGGTATATGTATACCATGGAGTACTACTCAGCTATAAGAAACAATGGTGATATAGCACCTCTTGTATTTTCCTGGATAGAGCTGGAGCCCATTCTACTAAGTGAAGTATCCCAAGAATGGAAAAGTAAGCACCACATGTACTTACTATCAAATTGGTTTCACTGATCAACAGCTAAGTGCACATATAGGAATAACATTTATTGGGCATTGGGCAGATGGGAGCAGGGAGGAGGGGATGAGTGTATACATACATAATGAGTGCGATGCTCACCGTCTGGGGGATGGACGTGCTTCAAGCTCTGATTGGGGGGGGAGGGCAATATACATAACCTAAACATTTGTACCCCCATAATATGATGAAATAAAAAAATGGGCAAAGAATGTGAATAGGAAATTTATAGAAGCAGCTTGAATAACCAATAGCCATGTAAAAAAAAGTGGTTAATCTCACTAATAGTCAGAGAAATTAAAACTAAATCTGCATTGAGATGCCACTTTACACTCATTTCCCTGACAAAGAAAACATTTTAATCTGACCACACAGAATGTTGTTGAGGATGTGGGAGAAGGAGAGCTCTTAAAAATCATTGGTTAGAGAGCAAATTGTTATAATCACTTTGGAAAACAATTTAGTACTACTTAATAAAGTCGATGGCACACAAAACCTATAACCTAGGTTTTCCACTTCTAGTTGCAGACCTAGAATCTCTCCAGCATGTGTGAAATGGACATACACACAGGAATTCTTTGCACCACTTCTGTAAGTGCATAAAAAGGACTAACATCTTAACTTGATGTGTGAATAAATGAAGTGTGGTTTACCATAGAAGACTATGTAGCAGTTAGAATAAGTGCTCTGGATACACATTGATATGGATAACTCTTTACAATATGATTTATGTCAGAAGCAAGTTGTATAAGCCACTGCTAAGGTTCTCTGAGAAACAGACGCTGCCGCCATGAGATAGCATATAGACGGTTTATTGGTGAGTAGTGTCAGGATCAGTACTTGTAAGGAATGAGGGAAGCAAGGCTGGCAGAGGAAGAAGTTGAACCTTAATGCAGTTACAACAGAACCCTCAGTTAATTCCGTGGGAAGCTCTGAAGCTGGGATCTCACTTTAGAGTCACTTTGTGTTGAGGCAAGAAGGCCAGGTCTTTCTACTGGCCGCCCCGCTCCAGCCAACAGTCAGCTGATGCTCACAGGGAAGGGGTTTGACTTTGGGCAAAGCCTTTGCCCACGGGGAATACTCAGTGAGGGCTTCAGCTGTAAGCTATTGTAAGCCAGCACCTCCCCACGGGGGAACAAGTGCCTTGTCCTGAAGATCTGGTGGCCACACCAGCGTCTCTGGAGATCCATGCAGCAATGTAGTTCTAGATGATCATTTAAATGTGTCTAGAAGCACAGCCCTTTAGAGGTAAAAGGAACTTTTGAGGCCATGTAGGAAAACTCATCGGTTCCTGGATGACATACAGAAACCCAGACATGTTAACCATCTGCCCAGTATCACACAGCTCTGTGTTGGATCTCAAACCTCAATCTAGCTCTTCCGACACCCAGTTCAGTGACTTTTCCACTGTACCATGCCCTTTTCAGGATAGACATTAGGGGAGAAATAGATTTTTGTTCTTTTTCATAAAGTCATTGAGGCAGTTCTTCAGTTTCTTTATAAAGAAAAATGGAACTTGCTTATGCACATGAGGGTCCCGAAGTTTGAGAAGCCACTGTCTGGGAGTCCTGCCCAGGGAGGGACCTCAGGGCCAGACACCCAGACTGGCAGGCAATGAGATGCGGGATAGAGCATTCTGGGCCTCGGCTTAAAGGAGTCTATGAAGGCTCTTGACTTCCCTGACTCTACATTTCCTTATTTATACAGAGAGGTTAAAAATAGTAATATTTAAAATAATACCTGTTCTATTAATATTCTGTCTCCCACGGTTATAGGAAGGATCGAAAGGAGCACTATATGTAAAACTACCCGGCAAGAGGGAAACAAATATTCTATAATAGCACAAAAGACCTCCCATGTGAGTCAACAGGCAGTCTCTGTGACTGAGAATCTGTTTTGTCTTTTCCAAGAATATGCCATGCCTATTCTAACTGTCAAGCCTTCCCTTGCCTGGAATGCCTTCTCCCCTTGCCCCCATGTTGTGAAACCCTCAGCATCCTCTAAGCACACTTCCTCTGCTAAGATGTCCTTCTTGAGGGCTTTGTTCTGAGTCCCTTCGGTGGAGTTTGTGCATCACTATTGCGCACTGCTTTCTCTGCCTGGGGACTCTCTCCCTGGCTAGCCTATAAGCCCCTTAAGCCAGAACACTATTTTATATACCCTCTCCTCCCACAGTATGTATCAAAGGCAGTGGGCTCACAGTATGTAAATTCGTGTTGAGCAGTTTAATAATCCCTGAGCTGGCTGGTATCTGCCCCCAAGAGCCAATCGTGCACGTTACTTTCTAACTTTGGGTTCAGCCATGTCAAGTTGGTAGCTTGAAACTGGCAGTGCTGGGAGTATTTACACCTCAGAAATCGGCAAATGCTACAAATGTTTTTCCCCCCTGAGATTCATCTGTTGATGTTTATCAGCCCCCCATGCACTAAGGCAGAGATAACATAGGTCTGCCACAGAGAAGTGAATATAGCTCTTAAAACAAGAGTCATAGCTGGAAAAGGTCCACGTGAGAGGGTAGATCTAGCTTTATGAAGGGTGCCAACAACCAAATTAGATCTTCACAGTCTAAGTAAATGGGGGAAAAGCTGCCAGATCTTTCAGTGATCTCATATTTTTATAAAGAATATCAAAAAATTTCAGTGATCTCATATTTTCTATAAATAATATCAAAAAGTGGTAGACATGGAAATGGGGGAGGTGAGGGTGTTTTTATCATTATTGTTGGGGTATAGAAACAAAAGCTCAGTTTAAAAATTCTTTAAGAATATATTTAAGGGTAAATGCAAAGGTTTGACAAAACTTTAAAACTATATAATTAGTAATGGGGGGAAACGTGGTTGTAGGGCCTTTGTATTTGAGCCTCACTCAGCATTCATGATATTGAACATTTTCTCAGCAAAAAGATTTTGTTTTGAACAAAGAGGATGTGGACGCTGATAACAATCTCATACGTGGTACAAATGGCAGCGTAAGGAAGCAAGAGATCGTGGGGACCCCTGCAGTGACCAGAAGGAGAGTGGATTGGGGTGGGATGACTTACAACCTTTTCTATTAGTTTTTTTAAATTTCATTTCTTAACATCAAATACTCATTCCATCAAAGAGCATAAAATCAGAGATTTCTTTTCTAATTTAAGGAATAGGCTTATGTTCCACTTATATGAATAAATAAACTTTAAAACAGTTATCTTCAAAATATTTGCCTACACTCTTTTAGCGTCTGTGCTGCCACGCACAGCCCCCACCCTGCAGCCACGTGAGCAGCAGGTGGTGCTCCCTGGGCGGTGGAACATGGCGCCAGGAGGTGGTGCCCACTTCCTTCCTTGATCTTGCCTTTGGTGTTAGAGTCTTAGCTGAAGCCCACAGGACACTTACCATGCTTTCAGAGAAATTGTTCACTCTGTACAAGAAACACAGTGAAAGAGGAGAAAGGAAATCAAGGAAGACAGAAGGTAATAAGAAGAGAAAAGCAAAAAGAGAAAAAAGGAAGGAGAAGGGCCGTGGTTTTGAAACACAGACCTGGAAAACTGAAAATGAAAGCAGAATAAAGGAATACAATTGAAAGCTATGAAACAAAGTAATGAGAAATAAAATCTTAAATCTGAACTAAGTGTATGATTTATCACAAATAACAAAAGGATGATTCAAGAGCATCCCGAAATCTCTCTGATTATACCACAGGGAGACCTGGCGCCTAAAGGGCTCCTCGTGGTCATTGATGTCTATAAAATAAGGATGGTGGCTGTAAATTTTGAAACAGTGAAAAACAGCCTTGTAGGAGGAATCGAGGAGCAAGTTTGATCTAATATTGGCCTGTATGTGTTCAATGCATTCACTTCATTAAAGTGCTCTGCAGCGGTCAGCTGACCTGTCAGCTTCGATGAGACCATTAGAATTCCAGCTCTGCTTAGGATTCGCTCACTTTATAGTGTTGGTACCAAAGCCTTACAAATGGCGTTTGTGTAGAGAAATCGGTGATGTTAAAAAAGCAGTCATCTGTAAGAAAAATTCCAAAGAGAGCAGTAACGTAAAATGATGAAAATGCCAAAGATATGAAAAATAAAGACAATCGTTACAAGGCGCAATGGCTCTGAATGTTTGCTTTTATGTGACAGATGTTTTTAACCAAAGCTCAACACTGGCAGTTTGAGTACACTTCTGATTTTAATTTGGGTTCTATCCCCTTTTCATATTGATGTCTACTCACAACATCTGTGAAGGCTCTGTAACCTGAATTTGACAGGGGAAAGTGAACAGACTGCTTTTGGAGGGCTTCCATTAAGTCCACGTAACAGACTGTTAACAAAAATCTTAAATAGCTATTCTAATCATCAACAGCAATCTTACACAAATTAAATTAGACCCAAAGGGCCCGATTAACTTTAAAATGCCTTACAGGCATGTAACATAAATTTAACTTTTTTTTTTTCCCTTGGAGTAGAAATGGGGCTGTTCGATGTGAGTCAGAGGCACAGTTAAAAAAAAAAAAAAAAAAAAAAAAAAAAAAACCAGTTAGCATGCATGTTAGACCCATAATGACATGGAGAGAGGGTTTCATTTTCTTTTTCAGGAAACCACACTTATGGGCATAGAAATTCAGTTAGGCCACAGCCAAGCTGCCTGTTTACATGCAAAGTAGGTGCATTGAGAGAGGTAGGGATTTTACAGATGGTACAGCTCCTCTAATCAGCTCAATGAAGTCTTGCAGCTGAAGAAAGGAGACATATATCAACTGGCATTAACATTAAAATGATGCCATCAGCTGAGGTAAAAGTTGAACTAGAATTTCAGCAGTTCAAACCCATCTATCAAAAAGCAATAGATTAGATTCATGATTTAAAGTATAATTATACCATGAATCAAGGAAAAAGCCTTTGAAAAAAAACGTCTGCTGTTCTTAGCCAAATCTCTAGAGGTCTGTCCGAATGTATTTCTTGAATTTTCTCTCATCCCAAATTCTGGCCAGCAGGTTCATCAACTGTGCATTTGCTGTAGTCTCCGAGCCTCACGTGTGTTTGATGGATTTTCTTAGGCCGCTTCCTTCCAGCTGCGTGGAACATGTGGTTACAGCCCAGGTCAACGGCAGTGAGGGAGAAACCCAATTCGCACTAAGGAATAGAAGCCAACAGAATTATCAAGCTCCACTTTGGAGGGCATGTTTGTTTGAGGAATACATGTCCTTTTAACTCTTACAGGACTCCTGTAGACCCTGTGCTTTCAACCACCCAGTGCTCTGGTGCCCTCGAGGTAAGTTATTTTCATTAACTAGAAGATTATCCCTTTTCTCACAAGCTCAGGCACTTTTCAAAGCAGTGGAACGTGTCCACTGGTCTGCAAAATATTTATTAATACCTTAAAGAACCAAAGTAGTTTTCAGGAAACTACCTCTTTTCCACACATTTCAGAGGAAATCGACCCCATCGGGATCACCTGGATTAAAACCTGATTGGTTCAAGCTGATGGCCGTCCCCCGTGCACCGAGATTAGGCCAGGGACAGGCAATAATCTGAGATGATATAGGCAGAATAAAAAGGATTTAAACTTCATGCTCTAATGTATTCCCCATTGCCACTGGCAGCCGTATTGCAGCACAAGGAGAACAGACGTAGGATGAAACTAATGCTGCTCTCCCTTTGGAATCCACTCATACACTTATTGCTACTCAACTAATTTAAGAGATTTTATGAATAATTTGCACTCCAGTGTCTGAATTTTTCCTAGAATTCAACCACTAGTCCACAGGGGCTGGGCCAGAAGAGGCTCTAAATAGTAGACAATATACTCAATATTGTTTTCTTTCTCCAGTTCTAGAGAACTGTGATTGACCAAAGTGTGTGAGGTCAACTCTCTTAGTGGGTTATTTTCTCACGAGAATTCTATCATCGCACAACGAGACTTTTCCTACCCGCTGCCACACAGGCCCTGTTACTCCCTACAGTGTCAGGCTGGGCTCAAGCTGGAACCCCTGCTACATGAGTAAATGTAGTTTTATATAAAATTTGAGCTGGAAATATTTTCTTTTAGTTTATCCAGGTTAATGCTCCTCTCTTTAGTGAAACCTAGGGTGGGGAAACGACTGGACGATGGAAAGCAGTGGGCTGGAGCTAGAGACAGGACAGCCTGGGGCTCTGCTCTCAGTTCCGTGCTTGGCCTGCGGCCCTGGTACACTGAGGCTGCAAGCGCAACTCTGACACCCTTTTCTGATGTCACATGAGCATTATGTAAGCACTATATTAGGGATTTGAAATAAAACTGTTAAGATTTTATAGTTAAGAAGTCTGAGTTTTTTATATTCACCATATTAGCTATTGTTACTGTTGTTGGTGTTTTCTGGGAAATAAATAGCTTATGGTGCTTAGATGGAGTAAAAATATAAAGAAGAGCAAAACCACCGGGAAAGGGTGCAAAGCTCCGAGCTAAGGTTTCACATAAGTAGGCTGACTGACAATGAGGTTATCCAATTATACTTAGGCTTCTTTTCTCACGTGTGTTCTAAAATCATCAAGTAATCAATTAACTAAAAAAAAAAATCCCAATATTGTGATTAAAAAAAAGAAGCAGAAAAAGCATGCTGACCTTTTATTTTATACTGAATCCATATGGAATACTTAATTATGCAAATTGCTGCCAAAGAAATCTTTGAAACATGATTTTTCAATAGGTCCCTGACCTAGTTAAGAACACACACTTGCTTCTTTCCCTCTCCATCCTCAAGTCTCGAATTCTCTGGCTAAGTTTCAAAGCATTCTGTGACCACACACCACCATTCGTTCACCCGTGTCCCTTCCTCACCTCCCGCGCTCTCTGAAACATCTGCACTATAGCCAGAAGCCTCCATGTAATAACATGCTGTGATATTCATGAATATTCCTCCCTCAGCCTTTAGCCGCAGTCAGCCTCCATCTGAAATGCCCTCTCAACTCTTCTGTGACTGCTCAAGTTCAGTCCATCCCACAGGGCTCGTCACGCGTGCCTCATTCTTTCCGAGGGGCCCAGCCCTTTACTGAGTTTCCTTATCTTCAGTAGCACTATCACGACTGTGCTGCTGTGCTGCCGATTGCTGTGTTATGTTTTTCTCATTATTTCCTATGTGTGGATCTCTTCAGATTTGATTGGAAACTTTTTAAGAATAAGCAATGATGTTTTTCTTTCTTATATTCATTCTACAGAGCATCTTGCTCAGTATGGAATTCGAAAGCTCCTCTACAAGTGCTTATTGATTGGTGGTTAGAAATAACTGGAGTGTAAGTGAAACGGTTCCCTCCCCTGCGTCCCTCCCCTCCCCAGAGCCTGTGTTGCCGCTAGGCCTGCACTGTCGTTTCTCACGTTGGAACAGGCTCTTGAAGGCTGAGGACCACGCTTTCTTGTTCTTTTCCACGGCGTTCTTTCTGCCTTGCTGTAGATTCCGAGTAGCTCAGTTAAGATCTCCCTACTTAGTGGCAGACAGAATCTCAAACTTTAAAAGAACATTTATGACACTGATAATCCTTCTAGTTCTACAGAGGATAGGACCCAAGCTGTTACAGCAAAGTTCCTGTTCTCAAAATCCCCATGCTATCTTGAGTGTCTTGCAGAGATATGAAGTTATTTCTAATATCTAATCTAAATCTTTGGCTGCAACTCAAGTCTGCTATTTTTATCACAACCCTAAGTGAAAACAGGAACTAGGACTTTCTTTGCTGAAAACCGTGTCCACACCACATCACTGTTTTAAACAAAGGTATTTATCAGCTTCTTTCCCTTACAAGTTAAGGACATGGTGTTGTGTTTTATATCTGGTCTCAGTTTTAAAATAAATGGCCATCTCCATCTCCAGTACTGATTATAAAGAGGCAAGCTCTTTACATCTTCAAACATTTAAAAGTACAGCGAAATTTTGTCACATTTGCTTTAAATATGTTATTTAAAAATTAAAATGTTATAGAGATAGACTGCCCTCTCTCCGAAGGGCAATGGCTGTTCAGAAGCTAGGTGCATATTCTTCCCAGCAAGTTTTAAAATTATATATATGTATTATATACTTGTATATGTTATGGAATATATATATGTATATTGTATATAATATGCATCATTTTAAAGTGTTCATGTTTTTATGTAAATAATACCACAGTATATATATATATATATCTGGAATTTACTTACATGTAAGAGGATGTTTTTAAGATTTCTCTAAGTTGGCGAAATGGATGTACAATCATGTGTCGCTTAATGACAGGGATACATTCCGAGAAATGCATCATTAGATTTTGTCATTATGTGGACATCATAGAGTGCACTTACACAAACCTAGATGGTAGAGCCTACTACACACTTAGGCTGTGTGGTGGTATAGCCAATTGCTCCTAGGCTACACACCTATACAGCATATAACTGTACTGAATACTGTGGGCAATTGTAATGCAATGGCAAGTATTTATGAATCTAAACATATCTAAACACAGGAAAAGTACAGTAACAATACTGTATTAGAATCTTATGGAATCACTGTTATATACTCAGCCCATTGTTGACTAAAACATCATTATTTGGTGCACGACTGTATTATAAAACTTGAATTCATCCAATGGTAAATCTAAGAACTTTTTGCAGCAGAAAGAAAAAGATATCTAAAATTGTAATCTGGTTGAAAATGAACTTTGAGTTTTGAAAGGGCAAGTTAACAGTTAGGAAAAGTACCAGCACTTTATATACTCATAACATCATGCTGCTCTCAAACCTTTGAAGAAACTCTCAAAATATTTTGAGAGACAGTTCTAAAATTTGCACTGTTTTCTAAAAACAAATATATCTAAAGATTGGTCTGGAAATAAGGAACCAAAAAAAAATCTATTAGCAAATTTACTAATTAGGGTCATGTCTATACTTTTAGAGAAACATTAAACATATGTTTATTTGAAGTAAAATCTCTTTAGCCAACTACCATAAATATTGGCTGCCTGTCAGAAATGATGTACCCAAATTTCACATGCTTTACATTTCCTAGTGGTGACCCAGCCCACACAATATTTTTATTTAATGACAGCTGTCATGAAAGCAGAATATCTTATATATACATTGGATTTTGATTAATGAGCTAATGGTGGTTCCCTGTTTAAAATTACTAGCCCTGATGTGGATTTTAGCCAAAGCGTGCTCAGAGTTGACAATGATGTGATTATGTTATCCATGTGTTAGGGTGTAGCCAAAGCGATCACATTGCCTATAGCAATGCTTTTTCAACTGCGGATCATAAACCACTGTAAAATCAATTCAATTAATTTTATTAGTGTTGAATAAAGAAAAGAAACCTAATAGATTAGAATGGCACCAAAACCATTAGTGTACATTGAACACAATGTGTATAGGTATTGATGTGTGAAACCTTTGTTTTAATTATGTGTGTGTCTTTGTATGGCTGCTAAGTCATGCTATAAAATATATTTCTGACTGTGGATTACAGGGAAAATACTTACGGAAGCACTGTGCTTCTGTCAGGTTTTTCGTTGTAACTGAAGTTGTTCTAACTTTTCCCTTTGGCAGCATGATGATGAAAGTTGTTTTCTTATACACTTTTCAGCTTTCTTACCACTTCTTGGCCAGCCTTTGGGGAAATCGCATTTTATCCCTGCCAATGGCATGCAAAGAAGGTCCTCATTTCTCCAACCTTACCTCCTACTGCCTTTTCCTCTTGCTCATTCCATAGCCTCCTTTGTGTCTTTGAACACGCCATATAAACTGCAGCTGCAGAGCCTTTGCACTGGCTGTTCCCTCTGCCTGGAACACCCTTCCCTCAGGTATTCACATTGCCTAACTCCCTTCGTCCTCCAAGTCTTCGCACAGATGTGACCTTCTTCTTTTTATTTTATTTTTTTACACCCCGCCAAATGTTACCTTGTTTATGAGGCCCACCCTAACCACTTTGTTTAAAATCACAACCATCCTCATGCTCATGAACCCCCTTTTTCTGCTATATTTCTTTCCTCTATAGCACTAGCCACCTTCTGTCATACCCTAGGATTTATTGTATGTATTGCTTGTCTGTCTCCCTTCACTCGATGTAAACTCCAGGAAGGCAGATATTTTTCATGTTTTGTTTACTGATCTAACCCCAGCAACCAGAACAGTGTCTCACACAGAGTAGGTGTCAATAAATACTGTTGAATTAATTCAGATTGACCCAGTCATGTGAGAGAGTGGGGAGTGGGGGGCACTGGCCAAGCAGCAAATACAAATTTACAGGAGGTTCATTTGCATTCTTAGGTTATTTCCTGTCTTTTATCAAAAACGTCTAACTCTTCTTTGAAGTGCTATTCTAGTCTACATTTCCTCCTTATAGAGCCCATGTTCATTTAGCTTTACAAGATATTAGAGCGAGAGCTTCTGCTAACTTCTAGGAATCCATCCCAGAGGAGTGAAACTGAAAGTTTAAAAAAATAAGCCTCTGTTAACAATTTATAGTCTCAATACAGCTAATGTAGGCAAAACCATCAAAACACATGCTTCTGCTGAACTTATTTATCCAACAGGGAAAATGAAATAGTAAAAAGGTCAAAAAATAAATCTTGGGGTTGGTTGGTTTACAACATAAAACTAAGGAAGAAAAGTAACAGGATCAATGCAATGACCCCTGATTTTTTCCCCTGGAGTCACCCAGGTTAGCAAATAAACTAAACTGTGGAGTCGGCTCTGCTGCTGAGGCAGGAGGTTTATGTACTTGGGATATCTCATGTATTTCCTGCCTAAAAATTTCCAACATATTATAGTCAGAAAGAGAGGTTGTTACTTGCACATAATGAAGTCAACAGTGCCTTTGTGTATTTACTTCAAAACAGACAGCTTGGTCCAGACATTGTTACAAAGAGCATATATGAAGTATAATAATTTCTGTTTTTGAAGAGTTAGATTATTATTAACTAAATCATTTCTGGAAAAAATGGTAGAAAATCCCTTTTGAGTTGTACATGGTTACCATAGCAATGTCATTTGTGTGTTGGCTTGCAGAAGACACATCTGATGTTAGAAATAACAGGAGGCAACTTTAGATTAACATCATATAAATAGCAAGCAAGCAAACAAACAACTCACAAAAGCTCAGCAAGTGGTGTCTAAAGATGTTAATCATTGTCTTAACCTATGTTATTTATTTTAAATACTGTTAGAATTATGTGAAAAGCTGAAAGCAGTATTATTTCGTTCTTTTATCCTCAAATTTATACCTTCTTCATCCCAATCTATACTTACAGTCTGAGCAATTTGAACATAAATTCAATTGGAAAGCTCATTTCTAATTCAGTGTTTAATTCTGAAGCCAGAAAGATTGCACCATTGTTTGCTCATACTTCTTACTCTTTAAAATCTTAATCTACATTTTAAATAAATGGAAATGTATCTGTACAGTTCCCATCCACAAAGAAGGTGATAAAGAGTCTGTTTCATTACAGACTTGTAAGTATTTAATTTAGGCACAATTTAATCAATTATTGCCAAAGCTGTGAAACAAATGTAGTAGCCTTTAAGTATGAGGCAATCCCTTTTGATTTATTGTTTATATCCTTTTTTTAATCTCTTTGGTTTCTTCCCAACTCCAGAACACAGGATGCTTGATTTTGTTATAAATTCTTCACCTCTGGTATGATCTTAGTAAGAAATATGGGCTGGGCATGGTAGCTCACACCTCTAATCCCAGCACTTTGGAAGGCCAAGGCCAGAGGATCACCTGAGGCCATAAGTTTGATACTATCCTGGACAACACAGTGAGACTCCAACTCTACAAAAAAAAAAATTAGCCAGGCATGGTGGCCCACTCCTGTAGTCCCAGCTACTCGGGCCTCTGAAATGGGAGGATCACTTGAGCCCAGGAGTTCAAGGTTACAGTGAGCTATGATTGTGCCACTGCACTCCAGCCTAGGCAACAGACCAAGACCCTGTCTACAAACAAACAGAAATATAGGAGACTCATTTACTCTGCCTAGAGGTTTTAATAAAGACATAAAAAGTGTGCTTGCTGTTTATGCTAAAAACTTAGAGAAATTATAAACACTTTTAAAGGATAATCCTTTTATTAATTGAATTAATACCTCCAAGATTAGAGCTATTTAATGAACTAATGAAGACTAAGTTTTCAAGAACGTTGTGCTTGAATGATCAACATAATTGCAAAAGTCAACATGAAATTGACTATTACTCTGTAGAAGTTGCAACATTTCCTCTTTAAATAATCAATGCTATTTACTTTTGCTTTTGAGCAAAACATTGGGTAAAACTCATGTCACCAGAAAAATTTGTTCATCTTTGGCAATCCATAAACCATGTTTAGCAATTGCAGTTCCTGTTTTTCAGATGGTTTGTTAGAATGAGTTAATACAAGCTCTTATTACCATTTGAAGAATATTTTACTTATATTAGAAAGCAGCAGATATGGACTAGTTTGATGTTATAAATGTACATGTATTCTCAAGCCTCTTAGGTAAATGTCATCAGAATTTACCAAAAGAGAATCAGAGTATTATTATTTAGGCAAACAGAAGGAAGCACACAGTAAAACAAAACTACAAATTAATAGTATTTCCATTATCAAATTAAAAATATTAACTGAACAATTTTAGAAAATATGCTGATGTAGAAAGAAATTATTCCAGGGCAATTATGGTTAGAGTTTAGTCACCAATTTTTATTTTTATTATTCTTTTTAGCTATAATCATATTCTTTATACAATTTTATATACTAATTTTGAAAATAAATATTTAAATTAAAAATAGCCAACATTTTGATTTCTCAATTTATTAATTTGTTGGGAAATACATAGATTGGAAAAAAAAATCTCAAAAGCACTGCACTGTAGAAAATATTAATAGCATATATAAAAGCCAATTAAGGAGAATAACTAGGACATCACATTATTAAAATTACATGAAGTGTATGATGATTGCTTAGGCTGCCAAGCAGCAAAATGTGTAATTATCTGATTATCTGATTCACTTGATTATGGTAATTTATTTTTACATATAGTTCAGGCACGAAAGTGTACTTTGGAGCTTGAATTGCCTGAATTTTCTAGCTACCTTGATTTTATATAAATATACATGTAATGTTTATAACTATATACACACACATATGGAAATGTGTAAACACAGTGTCAATACCCTTCAGCCAAGGAAGCCAGGAAGTCACCTGTAGTTGAACTAGTTTGGTTTGTTACTTGTTGCAGTGAGAGTGAACACACATCTCAAGAATCAGGGGTGTCTCAGTAAGAGGAAGGAACTTACAGGATTTGGGCTTTGGTTGGATGATTTGAGGGAGGGTCTCAGGAAGCAGGGATTCACTCTAGATTGGATGCTATTAGAAAGCAGGACAATTTTGGGATTGAGGATCTCAACAACTCTTATTTACCCAGAGTGGAGACAAGAGAGAGAATAAAGCTGTCATTGATAAAGACATAGCAGTCACCCATTTTGGCTGAGAGATGAAGTGTTTGGTATTTTGTAGGTGATACAGTGACTTTGTTTTTGTCTGTGCTTGGACAAAATTATGAAGTGCCCTTGCATTGCCTTATTTATCACGTTCTCAGAGTTGCCTTGTCCGAGATTGGTATTCTGCAAGACGGTTTATGTTAATGGGAGAAGCACGGGCCAGCTTCAGGATGTCAGGGGATGCTCTTTTCTCTTTCTCAATAGTTTCGGTCATTCTTGTCCTATAACTGGCAGATTTCACACATTTATGTGTGCCTATGTGTTACCCTGCCAAGTACAATTCAATTTTAAGTTGAGTTTGATAAGAACAGAAAGAGAATATTCTCCCCAGAAAGGACTATTCAGTGCTACTCATTGATCCCCTTTCTAAACAGCTGACCCTTTCCAGAGAGCTGACCCTTCTCATCTCATGGTTGAGGACTATGTTGCTTTTTCTATTGTCACTAGATGAGTATTTGTTAACAGGAACATTTGGTAAACGATAACAACCTCTTCGCCTGATAGAAATGATTATAAACATGGATTTTTCAGTTTTCTTTTGTTTTGAAAGAAGCATTCTTACAGGCTTCTAATAATCTGTAAGAGCAAAAAAATTCTTCCACTACCCTTAGTACAATATCTCTCCCCTTCGATCAGCACTAAGCATTGCTAAAGGTTATTTGACACTGAATTATTCCCCCTGCCCTGCCCAGTTCCTTTTTAAAGTTTTTTTTGGGGGGGGGGGCTAAAAAATGAATATCTATTGTTTTTGGCATTTAGAAGAGTCTGTATGATTCTCTACTCAGAGGTGTTAAGATTGCTTTTCCCTTATTCTTTGAAGAACGACCTGCTTGTCTCTTCACATGCTAGTGTTACCAGTACAGGCTGGTATAAACACTAATTCATGGAATATTTTATGATATACTAGATGTAATCAATTTGTTCTTATCTATAAAATTAGGGAATACCACAAGCCACTGACTGTTACCCTGACTATCTCTCTATCCACATATTTTATTCAAAAAATATTTGCAGAGCACATGCTATGTTCCCATGCTACTCTGTCCTAGGCATCCGGACCCTAGGAAGGGAGGGAAGGAAAGCAAAGAGCCCAGTCTCTGCAGTTCTACAGCCTGGCTTGGAATTCCTACTCAGCCACTTGCTAGCTGTTCCATCACAGCAATTGATCTCTCTAAACTCTATGTTCTTCTTCTGTAAAATGTGAGTGATGACAATGGGCTGTTGGAGGGCTGAAAGAGACCCTCCAACTTAATTTCCTGGTGCAATGCTCAGTATAATTCGTACTCAGTGAGAGTGTTGTTCATTTTCCGAGGATATAATGGTAAATCACTAGATGCTGTCTTTCCCTCAAGAAGTTGACTGGCTCCACTACCTGCTGAGATACATAGGAAGACTGGAGGCACCTCACTTATTTTGGGGGAGGGTGTTAGGAGGCAGGAAGAGGAGTTAGGGAGAAGGGATTCCTAAGTGAGACCTGATGGGTGAGTACGAGTTGTCCTGGCGGTGGTGGAGGGTGAGGGAGAAGGGAGAGGAATGAGACTTGCGGTGAGCAGGGCAGTCTCAGCATTGAGAATGGCACAGAAGGCAGAACCTCAGGCCGTTCCCTGTGTCCATAGTGTGAATGGGGCGGGGGCAGAGGGAGGTGGTAGGAACTGCAGCTAGAGGGTTGAGGACCAGATCTCAAGGGTTGTGTGTTCAAAGTTTAGTACCTTGGACTTTACCTTGAAGACAATAGTGGTCTAGAGTCCGTCTCCACACCATTACTGGTTCCTCTTTTAAGAAGGTATTTATACAATTTAAAAAAAAAAAAAGGATAAAGGAAATTGTTTAGAGAAGCGGCAGAGAGTTAATCATACTGTCATTAGCAGGACGCAGGACGTAGTGTCGGTTGCCATGTAGCCTGGCCCCTCTCTAATTTCTCCTGCTTCTCATTCCTTATCCATCCCTTTTCTCAGTGCTCTCCATTTAAGGACATCCTTTTCTTTTTATGTGCTTGATACATGGCCTTAAATATGTATGTATCCTTGTAAAAGATACAGTGTTGTTTTATGTGTGTTACCTACATGGTATTTTGCTAAAAATCAATTCCTACTCCAATTTCTTTCTTTCTATACAAAGCATGTATGTTGCTGTAGGTACATCTAGTTCATTGCTTCAAATTGCTGCATACATTGTCCATATAGAGTATACAGTGTAGCATTATGTATAATAACAGTTTGAAATAGCCTAAATATTGCACACTAGGGAATGGTTAAGAAACTCTGGTACATTAGCAGTGTGAAATAACACCCCTCCATTAACAATGAAAGCTATGGACACAATGGCAGATATGTTTATGACAATGTTAAGTGAGAAAAGCAGATGAAAACAACTACAAAAAAATACATATTCACACAGCCAAAGACTAAAAAGGATCAGAGAAAAATAAAAACAGCTATGTATGGCAGAGCAAAGGAACTGTGGGTAACATTTCTCACGTACAATAGTCCCTCCTTTACCCAAGGTTTCACTTTCTGAGGTTTCAGTCACCCACGGTCAACCACGGTCCAAAAATATTAAATGTAAAATTCCAGAAATAAACAATTCATGAATTTTAGATTGTGCACTGTCCTGAGGAGTATGATGAAATCTCCTGCAGTCCTGCCCCATCCCACGCAGGACATAAATCATTTCTTTGTCTGGCAGATCTACCCTGTCTATTCTACCCACCCTCAAGTACCTAGTAGCCAGCAGTGTTTGCCTTCAAGTCACCCTTATTTTACTTCATAATGGCACAAAGGGCAAGAGTAGTGATGCTGGCATATTGTTATAATTGTTCTATTTTATTGTTAGTTATTGTTTGGCCGGGCGCGGTGGCTCACGCCTGTAATCCTAGCACTCTGGGAGGCCGAGGCGGGTGGATTGCTCAAGGTCAGGAGTTCGAGACCAGCCTGAGCGAGACCCCGTCTCTACTAAAAATAGAAAGACATTATATGGACAACTAAAAATCTATATAGAAAAAATTAGCCGGGCATAGTGGCGCATGCCTGTAGTCCCAGCTACTTGGGAGGCTGAGGCAGTAGGATCGCTTAAGCCCAGGAGTCTGAGGTTGCTGTGAGCTAAGCTGACGCCACGGCACTCACTCTAGCCTGGGCAACAAAGTGAGACTCTGTCTCAACAAAAAAAAAAAAAAAAAAGAAAAAAAAAAGTTATTGTTGTTAATCTCTTACTGTGTCTAATTTATAAGTTAAACTTTATCATAGGTATGTACGTATAGGGAAAAACATAGTATATATAAGGTTAGGTATATCCGAGGTTTCAGACATCTACTGGGAGTCTTGCAACATATCCCCAGAGGATAAGGAGGGACTATGTGTGCATGGGGTATTTGGCCTATACACCATAGCATTTCCCACAGTAGTCTTGGGAATGGGGTGATCAGAGCAGACCAATCTGCTGCTGCCTGCCCCAACATTGGCATGGGTGCCTCTCAGCCAGAAAGGCCTGCTCTCCACCGGGTGTGTCCCGCAGTCAACTTCAGTGTGTGCGTCTCAATCCATGGGAAACAGGTTTGAAGTTAAGTCTTTTCAGAAGCCTGAGATGGATTTTGTGCTATATTGAATTTAACTATATTCAAGAAAAATGGGGAACTAACGCCTTTTGTAACAACCTGGATGGAACTGGAGACCATCCTTTTAAATGAAGTGTCACAAGAATGGAAGAACAAAAACCATATATATGTACTCACTACTAAACTGAAACTTATAGATCAACACTCATGTGCACCTATGGTAGTAAAATTGAATGGAAATCAAGCAAGTGGGAGGGGGGAGTAGAGGATGGGTAAATTCACACCTCACGGGTACAATGCAAACTATATGGGTGATGGACATAGTTATAACTTTGACTCAAACTGTACAGAAGCAATTCACGTAACCAAAACGTTTGTACCCCTGTAATATTCTGAAATTTAAAAAAAGATTAAACAAGAAAAGTGCATAAGAGTTATGTATATTACTCTTCCATTTGTGCAAAAAATAAGACACATGAACTTGTATTCGCAAGGAAAAATCCTGGAAGAATAGACAAGAAAAGTTAACAATAATTGCCCCAGGGGAGGTGGACTGGGGACCTGGGATAGGAGACAGACATACTTTTCTTTAAAGTATAATAGGAATATTTATTTTCTTCTTCTTTTTAGAAAACATACACCAAGCATTACTTTTTCAATTAAAATGTTAGTTTTAAATAAGTTTAAATCCCAAAATTTCAAGACCCTTTTTAAACATCACTTTTTAAATGTCTCAATTTTTAATTCATTACCAAAAGTTCTCCAAAATAACAAATTCACACTGTGAACCCCACATTGTATATCTCCTTTTAGTGATGAGGACTAAAGCCAGTTTGAGGACCGCTGACAGGCGTTATGACTCACAACGCACACATATTCTGACATTAATTGCAACGCAGAAAGCAACTGATGATCACGATACTTTCCAAAAGAATTAATCACCACGCCTAAGAGTTACGTTAGGATTCGGATGTGACTTGCTGCAGGCGAGTCCCCCAGTCCTTGGAGTGTGGCAGGCATCCCCCGTCCTCCGGACCCACACCCCGCAGACCCAGGCCTCGCTCGCTCTCCCATGGGGAGTCCCACGGCCTCGCCACCACCTCGAGGGAGGGTCACCGGGTGCTGCGACCGAGCGCCCCGGCCGCGGCGACCCCGCCCCGCGCGCCGCGTCACTTGGCGCCCTGCGGCGCGCGGTGAGCACCTACCACCGGCCGAGCAGCCAGGGGAGAGGCCGCGGCCCCTTCCCTCCTGCCGGCGGGCTGTGAGCCGGTACTCCGGGCGCCTCGGCCTGGCGCTAAATTTAAAAACGTAACACGAGCAGCAGGCTGGTCCCAGAAAGGAAACGAAACTCGTCCCGCGCGCTGCCTCCCGGGCTCGGCCGGTCCCTTAGCGCGCCGCGCCACCCGGAATACACCCTTCTCCCGCCATTTTCGCGCGGCTCGGAGGCTGAGGCCTGCGGCTGCCCGGCCTGCGGCGCCGCGCGTGCCCCGCAGAGGCGGGCGCTATGGCCGCGGGCATGGACGGCGGGGACGGGGTTCGCGCCCGGCAGCTCGTGTTCCTGCTTCCAGGTAAACACGCGCGCCCCCGCGGCGCGCCAAGCCGGCGCCCTGCCCCGCGCGGCCGGCCCGAGAGCGCGCAGAGCGGCCCCGGGCGCCTGCACCCCGGCGGCTCCCACTGCCCGCCCCGGGCGCGAGACTGGATTCTCTCCAGGACACTGTGCTCCGCATCTAGGGCACACGTCATGGCCGGCCGCGGTTTTCAAACCCGGAAGCGCAGAACAGAACCAAGCGTGTTTCCCCCGCCCTGATCCCCTGTGGACCGGGTGGGCGGGCGGCAGCCGACCCTGCCTGCGGAGAGCCACGCGGGTTCGGGGTCTTGGGTGCGCTGCGAGATCCGGGGGCTTCTGTCTTTGGGGGTAACTTGGCGTCCCTCATTCGGCAGCTTGCTCTGCTTCTGCAAACCTCTGGGTCGAAACCAGGGATCCAGTAGGCCCGGAGTGGCCTCAGAGACGGTGCCCTGTCCTCACACGGCCCCTGCCTGCACAGGCCAGGGATGGCGAGGCAGGAGGAAAGCTGGGTGGTGACCGCGGTTAGGCCAATGGTGATTCAAAGCGATTGGGGGGGGGGGGGGGATAATGACCACAGGAGGGAGCCAGGCCTTTCAGCCCCCCTGTGGATGGTGACGGGCCATTCAGGGCAGGCGGGGTCTTGGGTCAACAATGGCCGGTGCCACAAAAAGAGGGACCCCTCAAGTGGCAGAATAAAAGGAATGGGCCAGGGAGTGCAAGCCACCTTGGCCATTTTATGGATGATACATTTGACGGTATACATTGTAAAGATGGAAAATCCCCTGTTCACGGTATTTAATTTTGAGATGGAGCTCAGCAAATGCTGAGTATTTTTGCATTAAATATACTCTGCTACTGATATAGTTCCCCAGGAATCTAGATTTTTATCGTGGATACCGAAAATTGTTTCATGACAGCCTGTCAACAGTTTTTTGCCTGTATGTTTGATTCCTCCCCTTTACCAACAGGTAATTTACTGAACTTTTCATATGCACACACCGGTAACCATCCCCCAAGTCAAGCAGCATCTCCTCATGCCTGCTCCTAGATATCCTCAGTAACCTTTATTCTGACCTTTGTCACCAGAGATTAATTTTCCTGTTTGAATAAGAGTGTACCCCTTTGTGTCTGGCTTCTTTCACTCCATGAAAGATTCGTCCATGAAGTCTGTGTAGTAGTCACCCATGTCATGTGTAGTAGTGGTTTGGTTTGTTGGTTGGTTGGTTTTTTCATTACTGCTTCTATTTCATTGTGTGAATATCCATGATATTTATCTATTCTACTGTGGATGGACATTTGGATTGTTTCCAGTTTGCAAATATTATGAATTATACTTCTAAGGACAACCTTTTATGAGGCTTTTGTAGACATGGGCACACATTTCTCGAGGGTATATATCCAAGAGTGGAATGCCTGGTCCTAGGTGCTCACTTGTATGTTTAGCTTTAGTGGACGCTGCTAAGTGGTTTTGCACAGTGGTTGTGTGGCAGTTTCCGTTGCTGCACAGCCTCTCTGAAGATGTTTGGATGGTAAAACAGCTAATGCCAAATTCAGGGTTTTGGCAGAATCTAGGAAAGGGTTACCTGTATACATGCTTTTCATTAGAAAAATCCTCCTTTCTTCTCACTTTTGTCACTTAATACAATTATATTTTTGGAGTACGAACTCTAGTCATTCTTTCAGAATCAAGTGCATTATTGTTATTCAAATATACACTTAGCTGATGATAATTTGAGTTTTATTTATTTTGGTGTTCTGTTTAATCAGAGTGACATCCTCATTCTTAAAGTGTGTTTGTATCCTCATTGTATTAAACACAAAGCCTTCAAAAGAATTAAATATTGATTGCATCCCTGAAAATTGTAGGTTTAATATATCTACTGCTCGGTAGAATTTCAGTCCAATTCCTGTTTAACACATTGGGGGAGGCAGAGCAAAGGTTAAGGAACTGATAGAAAGAACTGTGTGGTCAGGCGAACAAGTTCTGTAACAGTTAACACATTGACTGCCACACTAGAAAAAAAAAATTTTTCCTTGGGGTCACACGGTGTTTTATCACGAAAATAGAATAAAAACTTCAAAAACAAAACCATCCTTTCTCATTTAATGAAAAGTTTATTATTTTTTATTGTTTTCTGTGCGTGAGTTATGTGCAACTTGAAAAATAGTTCAAGTGGCTCTCAAAGTAAAGAGATATGTGTTACATATGCCTCACGGAGCCCCGGGCTCAAAACTAGTGTGAGTTAAATGCAACTCACATGGCAGTTAATGTGTTAAAACTTGAGCCACTTTGTTTCCACCTGGCCTTTAGTGCCACCTGCAGGCTCTGAGGGTACAAACACGGTTTGCTAGCTAATGCAGTGCAGTAGTGGTTCCCAAACTTGAGGGCATCAGTCACCTGGGGAGCTCCCCCACCAGATTCCAATTCTGAAGGTCCTGGGCTGGGGTCTGAGAATGTGCATTTCTAATGAGTTCCCAGGTGATGCTAATGCTGCTGATCTGGGGACTCCTCTTTGGCCCCCTGAACCACTACAGTGAGGACCAGCTCTTGGGAACTAGATTGGGATCCAGGAATGGCCAGCCCTAGGTTCAGTGCTCTATGTGGAGGGCCAGAATTTATATGGTCAGGGGAGTGCATGTCAGTGCAGGGTATAAGGCCCATCTTCACAGATGTTTTTGTTTTTTCCCCGCACATGGAAATCAGCCCACTTAGTTATGCATTCAAGAGTAGGAGATATATACCCTTGGCTGAGCGAGCACCATAGCACCACATTAAGGGACCAACAGTGAGGTTGGACCCTTAATAAGTAAAGCAAAGATTATTAAACTTTTTAAAAAGTATTTGGTGGAGGCAGTCTGTACTCAATTTTAGACAACTTCTGGAATCTGAAGAACTTACTCTGTATACTGAAAAGTGAGCATATTAACCAACAGGCCAACAGAACTTAAAAGGGATTTACCCGTAAGTGTAAAACCACCTAACCTTGTAATGATACTTTTTTCTAACATTTAATTTATATTATTTATCGAGTTGCCTACCACAGCACTGTGTTATGTCTTGAAATATATATTTAAAAGTTCGATTTAGGTCTCTCTGCTTTCAGTTTTCAATTTGTTTGGAGAAACCAAACATCCCAGATAAACCAGAGCTGGAGCTTGGAAGGGATACTTGTGAGGTATTGAGACTCAGGACCTTGACTTTCATAGGCAAGTGGGGACAGAACTGCTTCCCCTTTCAGCAAGGTAAGCACTTCTTTTAGTTTGGGACAGTCTTAAATGTTTCTCAAAAATGGCCTGGAAATACTAGCCTGTTTGCAGTTTTAGTTACCACAGGAGGCCATTAACATCTCTAGTTTTTGGAAGATGGTAAAAGTTTCCATCCTTCTTTGCTGCCCTAAAAGTAAACATTCAAGTTATATTTTTAGTATTTTTCTCTGTTCCAAGTTTTGTACATTTGTCAATTCTGCTAAGTCAAGATGGATGCAGGTGTGCGAGGTCTGCTGATGCCCTGAGTGTAGGGTAGAAGACTGCGTTTATTGCTGTTGGGGCTGAACCATTAACAGGGTTCATCTCTGAGGAAATGTTAAAACATTGGGAAATCCTAATGCGTGAAGGAAAAAAAAGAACAGAAATGATTTCAGGACCTTTAAAAAAAAAAAAGACAACAAAACTCACTTGGGTCCACTTAGGCTGATTAAAATGTTCCTTAATTAGTCCCCTGATTAAAAAGTCCTGAGAGCAATCTGGACTTCAAATTTTCAGTTATGGATAAGTTTTACAATAAAATGATTCCCCTTTAGTTCATGAAAATACATGTTAAAAAGTATTTTAGGAAAGATTGTTATTTATTATTTATTTCCCCACAGAGAACATAAGTAATGGCCAGTTGCTTAGAGGTAGAGGATGGATTGCTTTTTGGGAGATAAGAATCCCAGGCCTGCCCACCTTAGATATTTCAAATGCAATAACAGTGTTTTATGTGAGGCATCACGATAATCACAAATAATTATATCAGAGCTGACTCCTCAAATGGAATGTAAAAATAGATGTGTAAAGATTGTATGAATTCATGCTTTAGAACTAAGTTCGAATTAAAGAATTAAAAAAAGAAATCAAATTTAAAAGGAAAAACTAATTTTCTTATTTAATATGGGGAAAATTTATATTAATGTTGTATTTTCTGATTATAGTCTCATAGTTTTTTATAAGCCCAAAAGGAATGCCTCTTGTTTGGGGGGCCAGGAGTAAAAGTTTAAAGTATATGACAAAGGAAGAACTACTATAGATGACCCTGAAAAAATAAAAACCACCAAAACTTTTTTCCTCCTTTACTTACCTTAGGGCACATGGTTGATCTCAGATGAAAAATTTAAGTTGGTTTTTTTCCTCTTTGTCAAAACTGTATGTATGCATGTATGTTTGTGTTTAGAAATATACCTGTGGGCTGACATTTTCTTTACTCTCTGAAGAGCTTATTCAGATGGGAGGAAGCTGCACTTCACTCGACAAATGCTAGGGAACCTGGCCAATTCAAGTTTTCATTTTAGACAACATCTGAATAATTAGGCTCAGCTTTTTGGAAGATATGTCATTTACTGAAGTCTCCTGCAGGCAGTCAGCAGTCTAGGAGTCTCAGAGTTTTCCAGCATGGAGCCTGTTTAACATTTTCCCCACGAATCCTGAGTCTGGCTTTGTCTTTACGGAACGTGTTTTGGTGGGACCCGACTGACCTCTCTCAGATGGCCGCTGGCTCTGCTCCCCTTGCTATCTGAGCACGTCCCGAAGTGGATGGACTTAATCACTTGCCAGTTGGTGTAATCAGGCTGTTTCCGGAGCCTGATCTTGTCCTACTAGTAATTGTTCCAGAAGACCTGGGACGTTTATAAGTAAGAACTCATGACTCCCACGTATTTATCCTCCAAGGCAGAAAAAAAAAAATTCATGAAAAGAAAGTAAGCAGCGTTCATAATTTTTTATTTGAATAGCTGAATAAGGACTGCATGGGTTCTCCCACATCCTCTGATCTTTTAACTATGGTGTTAAAAAACAAACAGCTCAGTCAATGCTCTCTAAAGCCTGGCTATCATAACACACACTTAAAAGCGAGATTTATTCTATATGCTAGCTCTGTGTCCGTGGGAAAATTGCTTCATCGTTATAAAGCCTCAATTTCATCATCTCTACAGTGAGGAGAACAGTACCAGTCTTGTGGGGTTGTTATCTGTGGTTCAAGTTCCTTGTACCCTTTCTTATACCTCAAACTTTTGGCCCTGGGCCCAGGGCAGAGTAGATATTCAATAAATATTTACTGAAAGAATAAAAGTCTCACATTCCATTTCTTCCTACAGTGTCTTTGCTTACTCTGTCTTTTTTCCTCCCCTTCCTCTTCTGCCCAAAATCTACCCTTTCTTCAAGTCTTCATTCAACTTTATTTTCCACAAAGCTAAGCCATTTGTTGCAGCCCAACTTCTCTGTCTTTGGATGCCCATGACTTTGTGTCTGTCTGCCTAGAACCCTGCCTGCTCTTCCCCACTCTTTATCTGACTGGCAAATACCTACTTATTCTTTAAACGCAACTCAAAGGTCACCACCACCAGTAAGCATTCCCACTGGGCCTCTCCTGTTAGTACCCAGGTCAGTGGTCACTCTTCGGCCACCCGCACATTTCGTCATGATTACTCATTTCAGTATCATTTCTGTATAAATATGGGTTGAACACTTTAATGCACGCCAGTAGCTGGGGGGAGTCCAGGTGTGTTCTCCCTGAGTAGCCGTTAGCTTCTCAGCGTGGGCACCTCAGCCTTCAGCTGCAGAGCACGCCCTCTGGAAAGCGGAGCATGCCACTTAGGACTTCAGAGCTTCCTTTGCGACTTTCTTTTCTAGGGATGACTGGTGAAAAGGGGAATGTGATGGAACCAGATCTGCACGTTCTGGTGCCTGTTTGATTATCTGCCCCCAAACAGCGAGGCTGGAGGCCTGCTGGGGGCTCGCCGGTCACCACCGACTCTTCCAGGGTCTAAATCCCAACAACATCTGGTAAGGTTCTCCGGTGTGATCTGCTACCTACCTTTACCTCATTGTTTTTAAACTTTTTGGTGGTGGTGTTGCCCTTTTAATCTCAGTTTTAACTCTTCATTTACACGTTTTTCTCCCAGTGTGTTTTTTAAAATAACTTTTTTTTTTTGTTAGGGTAATAGCACTCACCTAGTGTAGAAATTTTAGTATACATTAAAATAGTAAAGAATAAAATTATTTGTCCATCATCCTGCCTCCCCAAAATAGCAATTTTGGGACTACTCCTTTCCAGTCCTTTTGTGTTGTATATATCACAAAATAAATTCCAGTGCTTTTAATTTTTTTTCCTTTCTATTTTTGCCTGTTTCACCATTTCCTCTTACTACTTGTTTAAGGTAACGCTAAACCACTCAGGGAGATTGGGGTTACTGAAGAATTCTGTATGGTACTGTTTACTTCTACACAGAATTTGAGAAAGACAGTTAAATTGATTTATGAAAGAGCTGGGGGCTGGGAATTTTTTTCTCTTAATTTTGATAAAGACAGAAACTTACACAGTGATATGAACCAAGTTGACAAAGAGAATTTATATTTTACACTTTGAGCATTGAAGAGGTATGAGTTTATTTGTATTATAACATATATATCAAATAAGTACTGCTTCACATGGGAGACAGTGCATATTTGGAATGGGTTATCTTTAAAAGTGGATAAAGATTGAAAATATAAATAGGTGCAAGAGAAGTGAAGATAAATTTACAGAGCTATAATAGACACAACGGCAAATTAGGATTTTTTTTTTTATAGCCTATGTATAAATCATTGGTATTTTAAAAACATAGTTTTCTAACAGAGAACATGGCAATTTCTCAATTTTTTAAACCTGTTTAATAGTAGCACGTGCCAGGGAAAGGTGTGACACAAAGGAATGATGATCGTCTCTGCTTGGGATGAACAGAAAAATCTTCATATAAGAGAAAGCAAATGTCTCTAGGTCTTGAGGAAGGAGCCACAAACTAGGATGTTTTGAAAGCCATTCAAAACGGGTTGAATTTTTGAGGACTTCTGCAAACATGCTTTGGTGTGCTTGCCATAAACAGGATGCCGATTTGAATGGTCCATGAGTCTGCCTTAGTATGGAAATTAATGTTTTTTAACGTGGGTGATCAGTGCATCTGGGTTGTGTGTTACAAAACTTGACTTAAACTTCTTTGGGAGTTCCTGGGCAGGTTCACAGGGGTGGTGGGGGCGTAAAGACATCTGGGACTAGGGTGCTGCAGCAGCAGGAGGTCTAGGGTCTCTGCCTCTGAGTGTTAACTTCCTCTTTGCAAACCAACTTCCTCCACTTAGTGGAAAACAGGCTGCGTGTTCTACCCAAGGCTCAGATTTCCTGACGGCTGCTGGGAAGGACCTCACCTCTCATCTTAGTTCCAGTTGGAAACCTTTCAAAGAAGCCTTCTAACTGGCCCCAGTGTGGTCACATGCAGCCCCACCCTCCACTGCCTATCAGCTGTGGCCAGGGAGGGCAGGCTTTACTGTAAGCACAAGGCGGGAGAGGAGGGGGACAGAGAGAGTGCTTGAGGACCCTGAGCTCTGGCCAAAAGCCGTAGCCACATGTGACCTGGCCTGCTTAAGTCCAACATTAGGAGTTTCTGAGTACTGGTGGTCTTTTTCACTGGCTTGTATATAGGTATGACAGAGGTTTATTTGTATGGAAAATTGGGTTCTGGCTGTAACTTATACTCACCTTCATGTACTCAAGGTTTATATAATTTTTAGGAAGCCCATCTCCTAGCCCCTGTATCTTCTAGTTCTTATAACTTTGCAGTATACTTACTGTTGCTCATTTTTATGCTGTTGTATTTGACCCTCTCAGTGACCTTGGGAAGCAGTTAAAGCAAGATTTGTTATTATCATCTTACACATCAGGAAACCAAGACGTCAAATAATCTGTCGCCAGGAAATAGGAATTCTGTGGCAAAGTCTGTCGGCTCTCTGGAGTCCTTCTATAGGACGCCTGCTTTGCAACGAAGGCCATTCTGCTGACTGAATGATGGTATCTCATCACCGTAAGAGAAGCAAGAGGACCAGGAGGCCTGGGGCTCCCTCTGTTCTCAGTTTGATGACCAGGGACTCGGCGTACCTCCTCTCCTAGAACCAGCCCTGGTTGCTATCATATACCCCAACCAGTCAGGTTCCAACTCTCCGGAATTTTCCTGCTTCTCAGATAGTTTGTGCTCCATCTCTATATGTTGCTGGTCTTTGTGGCCGTGAACCTAATTTTTTTCACCAGCTTCTTTAGTACACAGGCCATTCCTAGAAACATGGCTGTTGATAGGGATAGCCCTGAAAGAATGAAGATTTTTTTCTTCCATGGTCTTGGTGAAGGCCAGTTTTTATTTTTTGTTTTTTCTCTAAAGCTTCAAAAGAAAATAGACTTAGAGGAACCATTAGTTGGAAATAATTTTCCTAGTATATGCTCTCTCTTGCCTTCTTGGTTTGCTTCCTGTAGTCTTTGAAGAAACAGAGTTTCAAAGCCAGGAAAAAGACCCAGATCTCTTTGACAGCAATGCTAACATCTTGGGAAGGGCAGGCAAATAGTTATTACTGAAATTAATGTTCCTGGAAGCTGCAAATAACTTGAAAATTATGCTGATTTGTCTTGCCTGCATTGTATTTGTATTCTAGCAAAAAACTGTTTCCAAGGAAGTATCTGGCAGTTAGGCAAGAGGGAACCAGAGGGTCTGAATATATTCTTGTGGCTGAAGTCTAAAGAAATGAACTGGAACCTATCTAGGACATAGTATTGCATGAGAATGATAATTTTGTGTTTTTTGTTTTTTCTTATTGGATCTTCTTAAGAAACCTGAATAGCCTTGATATGGTATCTGAAAATAAAGTGAATGGTGCTTTGATGTCTTTCTCCTCTATGTAACAGTGGATGTGTTTCTCAGAGCTTATCTCCTATGTGCCAAAAATCAGACAGGATCATGAACAAATGTCCATTGCTTCCAAGTCATAAGAACACTTGGCAGAAAGGTGGCTCATTCTTTCTCACGTCTCATGTCTTTGAACTTGAATAATATAAAGAAACTTGTCTTAACTAAGACATGGATGAGAAAGAACTGCCAAGTTTAAAAAAAAAACTGGTTGATAAATAACTTCATATCAACTGTACAACCTATACTATACAGTCTATGGATGAAAAATAACATACTGTTTTGGCTTGCACAATATTTCATGACTAACTTTTAAAATTATGGAATAGTTAGGTCTATGCATTGATACATGCTGTGTAGCCTAATTTTTAACCATTAAAATGTCACGGATAACTGGGGGGAGGGTATATGCAGCTATATATAGAATATTATAATCCTTAATAGGCAGATCAGTTTTTGTTTCTTACCATTGGTCAAACTTGACTTTATCTGTTTTTATCACTAAATGTTTTTCATAGCCCACGACAAATTTCTCTCTTCCTTCTTTTATGTATTTTTTGATCCTGCCCTTTTCTCTTTTTGTCTTTTCCCAGCTCTCCCTGTTTCCTCCCCATCCTTCTGCTGAATGGTTTGTGGTGAGAGCAGCTGATTGGTTCTTGAGGATGAGAAGGACAGGGCAGGAGGGAGGGGGACAGATGACTTTCAGATGTTTGTATCATAGGAGAACAGTCATATCAAGATAATTATTGTGCTTCCGAGTGGCAGTTTGTGTTTTTTGAGTTAAGAAGTGTGGGACTTAAGATTAACAGTTTCTTTTAGTATAATAGTTTGAAACATTGGCTCTTGTGTAATACTTGCCTGAGTTTAAATCCTGGCCCTGCAGTTGTCTAGCACTGTGACCTTTGGTGCAAGTTTTCCATCCAAAAAAGTGGAAATTAATATAGTACCTACCTTATAGAAGTGTTAGGAGGATGATGTTATATAACCAATGTAAAGGACTTACACAATGCCTTAGCTGTTATTTTTTTATTTTACATTCTTTGGACACAGTTTTATCTCTTTGTCACTGGTATGTTTTCGTTAAGGTTCAAATGTCAGGAAAGTTGCAATCAGAGTTTCCTTTCTTAATTGAGGTATCTGGGATGGTAAATATGTGGAAGATTTGCTGCCAGAGTTAATGACCAGTGGGACATACATAACAATTGGATCTTTTCAAGAACGTGTTGAGACCATAAGACAATCATGGTGGAATCAGTTAGGCATAAGGAACCTTGAGTAGCAGGGCTTGAGATAATTGGTAAGGCTAACATTTATTGAACCTGAAATGACCTACAAGAATGCTTCTGATTTGTCTGATTTTTTCTCTTTTTGCAAAAATACTCTTTTAGCCAGCATGGCGTATGTTATCTCTTGTGTTAAAGAGTCAGAAAGAGAAAATGTATAGCTACTCTTTTAAAAATAGAGTGTAAAGTCTTGTTTTTCAGCATAGTTGTGGAAGATGTCTCACATGAGTAAATCTTCTAGATAAGGGAAGTTTGGTCTCAAAACTTGCTTTTACCATTTCTTACTGATTTTTTTCTAAAATTGAATAACGCATTTATTTCACATTTATTGAGTAGATCTCATGTGCCAGAAACTCTGCTGGGAACTTTACTATATATTATCTTGATTTTTACACATAAAATGCATTGTGTTCTGGCTTTTTAAATAAGATATACTGGTTCTAATTTACACATTTCTTGGAAGGCTAATTGTTAAGCCCTTAGGTAACTCTCTGCTTGGAATTTGTGACTCTTGTATTTTGATCTTAATATTCCCTATGTATTCTTGACTTTTCCATGTAGTTTAAGTAAGGGAAACTTATTCTTAATTGAGTGTTTATAACATATTCTAGGCACTTTCACATACATTTCGTTTCAATCTAGCAAAAACCTGTAAAATAATTATTATTATGCCCATTTTATAGATGAAACAACTCAGGCACAGAGAGGTTTAGTATCTTGCCCAGCATCACCTTGCTGAGTAAGGAGAGAAGCTGGGATTGGAATATGGACCTCTCTGGCTCCAGGTCTGGTGTTTTTTTTATGCTGACATTGTTGAAGAAATAGGCATCAGTTAAAAATAGGTTTATAAATGAGGACCCTTCTTCACACTTCCCCCTCTTATGATTCTTTCCCATTACTCTAAAAGCAGATTTTTTTCTTTCCTAATTAATTTAGCTATTCTTTAGCTATAGTAGATGCAGATGAAAGAGTGTATAAGGCAGAAAAAGATGGAGCTTCCAAGCCTGATGGGCGAGGAGCTAGCCCATAGGATGACCCAGGGTTTTCTAAATTTAAATGAAGACTCTTTAACTTTGATAGACCTTTGATTTATAGTCATAAGTAGTTTTGTGTGCCTAATACCAGATATAGACTAAGAAATTTGTCAGAAATATTATAGTAATGGGAGGTCTTTTTTTCATATTGAGCCTTCAAAGTTCAGTGAGGGTAAAGCCACCCCTCCATAAAAGCAATGAAAACACTGGCAAAGATGGTCAAAATCAACTTTTTCAGAACCTCTGAAATTAGCCAAAGACTTCCAAGTGTCTGAGGAGTGTTTATTCAAGAAAATCTGCTGAATCTCATTAGGAACAGCAGGGTTTGTGGCATTGTAACTTGAACTACTCCCATTTCCCTCCACTTGGCTCTGCAGTAGCCTTGAAAACCAGCAGCCTTGCAAACATGGTACTTGTAAAAACCAGCAACCTTGCAACCGTTGGACAGGGCAGGCCTGATTGGAAAATCCTCAGAAAGTCTCATATCCAGAGCATTGTCCCTATTTGACCCATCTCACAGAGCTTTTTGGAAAAGTCTCATTTGCAGGGCATTGTTGTTCTTTGATCTGATTAGGGGCTCAGCACTTGCTCTGTGGGGAAAGCCCTACCCCCAGCGTGTTTGTCAAAAACAATTCAGTGGCAGTTGTTTAGCATTGCAGCTTCTGAGGAGCAATTCCAGTTGGGCAAATAAAACCTGGTCAAAAACTTAAAGGGAAGATATGGGAAAAAAGATGTCCATAAGTGGCTTTGAAAAACTCTGACATATTCCTAGGGGATTAGAAGGCTATGCACATATGCAGGGCTATGTGCATGCCCAGGAAAGACCCGAGAGGGCCTCAGTCTCTCACCTCGGATCAACCTTGAGGCCCTGGGAAAGCAGTAAGTGAAAGCTAAGGCAGAAGTTTAAAGTACCTGAGTGTCGAAGGCATGCCCCAACACACACACACACACACCCCTTCAGCAAAGGTTGGGAGACTTACTGGTTGGAAGCATTAGCTAACTAGTAAGCTAACTGAACAGAGGCATCAGTGGCTATACACTGCAAAGAATACAGACTTTACAGAATTAAGGTCACTAAACAAACAGCAACAACTATAATAACTTAAAAAAAAAAAAAAACAAATCCTGGGAAGTTTTTTTATTATATTATCTAAAATGTCCAGTTTTGTTTGAAAGTATGACACATACACACCCAAACAGGAAAGTATGACCCATACACAATGGGGAAGGTAGTCAATAGAAACTATTCCTGAGGGGGCTGAGATGTTGGACTTGGTCTACAAAGATTTTCATCAACCATTATATAAACATAGTTAAAGAACTAAAGCATATCTGCAAAGAATGAATGCTAAAAAAAAAAGAAAGAAAGAAAGAAAGAAAGAAAAGGGGAGAAACAGCAGGAAACCACAACTTGTTTTAGTTTTTTGGAATTTATAAAAGACCTCTATAGGGAGAACTATGAAACACTGAGGAAGGAAATTGCAGAGCATGTAAACAGATGGAAAACCATACCGTGCTCATGGATCGGAAGAATCAACATTGTTAAAATGTCTATACTACCCAAAGTAATCTACACATTCAGTGCAATCCCTATTAAATTACCAATATCATTTTTCACAGATATAGAAAAAATAATTTTATGCTTTGTATGGAACCAGAGAAGACCCTGTTTAGCAAAAGCAATTTTAGGCAATAAGAACAAAATGAGAGGTATTAATTTACCAGACTTCAAACTATACTACAAGGCTGTGGTTATTAAAACAGCTTGGTATTGGCACAAGAACAGGGACACAGATGAGTGGAACAGTACCATGGAGTACTACTCAGCTATAAGAAACAATGGTGATATAGCACCTCTTGTATTTTCCTGGATAGAGCTGGAACCCATTCTACTAAGTGAAGTATCCCAGGAATGGAAAAATAAGCACCACATGTACTCACCATCAAATTGGTTTCACTGATCATCACCCAAGAGCACATTTAGGAATAACATTAATCGGGTGTCAGGCAGATGTTGCAGGGGAAGAGGATGGGTGTATACATACATAGTGAGTGCAATGTGCACTGTCTAGGGGATGGACACGCTTGAATCTCTGACTCGGGGGTGGGGAGTAAGGGCAATATACATAACCTAAACTTTTGTACCCGCATAATATGCTGAAATAAAAAAAAAAGATTTGCAAAAAAGACTCTTCATAAAGTAGTTTTAAAAAAAGATGACTATCGCATTAGAAAAATGGGTGAAAGGACACGATTAAGTAATCACAGTTAGGTGTAAAAAGTATAAGTGTCCAGTAAATATGTATATTACAAATGTTCTACTTCATAGTAGTAACAATTAAAAATGATAATACTAGTAATAATAGCTATTATTTATTTTACATTTCTGTTTGCCGGATTATGTTAAATGCTTTCAGTAGATTAGCTAATTTAACCCTTTGAAAAGCAAGTATACTGTTATTATCATTTTATAAATGATATCTGAGACAGGAAATTAGGACCCTTGCCCAAAGTAACAAAACCATCAAGTGGTTGAGCCGAGGTTATAACCCAGGCCATCTGACTCCAAACCCCTGCTTCCCCTCATTTCTCACAGAAATAGATTAAAACTACCTGAAGTTCTACTGCAACTTACAGAGAAATGGGTAACTTGCTCAAGATCACATAGCTTGCAAGTGATAAATTGAATTAAAAATTTTAGAAAGAGAAATCACATGAGTAGAAGAAAGGAAAATGGGGTAAAGTGAGTAAGGTGAGCAACAAAGTATGTTTTAATTTTACAAATCCACTATTTCTTTTCAGAATATTTAAAAGATGCTTCAAAGAAGATGAAATGTGGGCTTATGTTTGTAAAGTTGGCTAACCCATGTTCAGGTAAGTTTTCTCTGGTGATAACTTGAATGTTTTTAAATATTGTGGCTGATTCTGACAAGTGTATATGTTTATTTTCCTTTGTATCTTCATTCTTTCTTAATAGCTTCTAAAGTTAAGATGGCATCATTAGGTGACAAAAGCAAGCTGCTGTCATTACTAGTCTTCCCATATAATTCATTTGACCTAAACAATTTTTTTATTTCTTCTTATAATTTTAATCCACAGAATTGTTCAGTCATCAGAAATGCTGGCAAACCAAAAAAAGTACCATGTTTGAGTTCTCTTTCTGAAAACAGATTAATTTTCTTTGACTTTATTAAGCCAACTTTTCTTAGTTATCCAACATTAGCCTCCATTTATATTCATTATATGTTATAAAGTAAAATAAACAACTGGAGTGAAGAAAAAAAACCCAGAAGGCTTTTACTTGACATGCCAAGATTTTGATTAGTTTCATTTTTAGCTGTACTCTCCTTATTTTGTTCTGATCAAAAAGTAGTACATTTTTCCCTTTCAGTGGATGATTTTTTTTTATTTAAAAGCATTATATATTGAAGAGATTCATATTTTATTGGAAAACAATTTTAACTTTAAATTCAGTGCATTTTCAGTTCTGTCTTCTAACTTTTAGGTAAAAATATTATATACTCTAAATATGTAGTGATATTGATGATGTTATTTATCTGTGTGTAAAATAGTGTTTTCATTAATTTATAAGGTTTGAGGAGACACCTGATACTTACAAATTAGAGCTTTCTTCTGGTGACTATAATACTGAATAGTAAAAGTAAGTGAGAGCTAGTGGGCAGTGCCTTGTAGTTGGAGAGACATATAAGTAAAAGCAACAAGAGAGGGGAAAAAATTGTCTTCCTCCAGTGTTCTCTTCCTCAAAATGAAATTGAATGTAATTGATCAGTAGTATTTGGAATTCTTAGTCATACATAAGCCTAAGTTGAGGTGAGAAATATTTCTTCAAGAGTTTTAGGTAGCAGTAAAGGTTCTAAAGCATTTAATAAAAATACAGGTACAAAGGAAAAACAGTCTTCTTCTAAAATTTGTCTTCTCTAACTGCCCATAAACATATTTTTATTTGCTACATTGGCAGTGGAAAAATAAAGGCTGACATTTGCTGAGTACTTACTGTGTACCAAGTACTGTTTTAAGAAATTTACAGGTTTTCTTTAATACTTATAAAAACCCTATGAGATAGGTTCCATATTGCCCCATTTTACAGATGTGGAAACAGAGGCACAGGAAGGTTTATGTAACTTCTCCATGCCCAGCATGTGGTGGAGATGGTCCTTGATGCCAGAGACTGCTATGCTTAGAAAAAAAAAAATTCATGAGTCAAAAGGCTAAAACATGCAAACGTGCACAGTTTTCACTCCCTACTACCCACCTACCCTTGGTTTTGTTTTTTTTTTTTCCTGGAGAAAGAAAGAGAAGCATTCATTCCGTTGAGTGGGGCATTACTCACTCCCTACGGCTTGAAGCATGTCCTTGCCTTCTCACTTAGGGTTGGCCTGCGGGGTCCGTGGGCTTGGTGCCTATCTTAGTCGCTATGTGTGGGGAGCCGCACACTGCCCTGGAGACAGGGACCCACGTGCCAGCTCACATCATCCGGCTGAACCATTAATTTTGGTAGTTTAGGAGTGGGTTTTCCCTCCTGATATGATGGAGGATTTGATGAGAGGCTTTGTAGTGGTTAAGATAAACAACTTGCACTTTTTAATTTTTTGGTTTAAGCTCAGTGAGGATTATAGAGCTGGAAAACAAGCATCTGTGTATAATAGCTATAAGCTTTCCTTGGAGTCAGTTTGTAATAGAATATATCTATATATGTTTGTGTTCATACTAGGAACATTCCTCAGAACTATTGGATAGTCTTTTGATTTGTGTGTGCACGCGCGTGCGTGTGTGTTTGTGTGTGTGAAAACTTAATAAATAAAAACCAGATTTGTCTTAACAGGGGAAGGAGCCATTTACTTGTTCGATGTGCGTCTACAGCAGCTGTTTGAAATAAAAGTTTTCAAGGAAAAACACCATTCTTGGTTTATAAATCAATCAGTTGAATCAAGTAGGTGACTAGTGTCTGTATTTCCATTAACTAGACATATACTCCAGCTTTTCCATCCTTCACATACGGGGCCGTAGGACTGTCCACCTGGTTTGGGGTATGGTCGGTGGTTTAGCCTTCCTTGGCATCAGAGCAGCTTTGATCCAGGAGAAAGGAAAGATGGTTTGAGCACTAAGTTTAGGTCATTCCCTATGTGTCTTAGATGGTAGGAAATTTTAAACTGACAACTCTGATTTGTCTCCTAAAACACTGACACATCCTTAGTCAGAAGTTAGATCACCTTTGTACCAAGGAGTGCACATTATGTTAACCTGGACACTCTTTCTTTTGAGAGTCTTCAAGTTTTTGACATCTTATTTCCTTGAAACTGGATACTGATACAGCTTCTAAAAAACAGACTAGAATAAAACAAAGTTTTAAAAAAGCTCTGCCATGTAAATTATTGTACACACACACACACACACGCACTCTCCACTACCACCAAAGTTCTGTTTCTTTTGATGTTCTTTTAATTTGGGGGCAGTGCTGACTGAGAGGGGAAAAGGATCTCCAGAGCCCCATGTTGTGCCTCATGTTCTGGGGCTCGTTGGGGTGGGGGGCAGTCGGTGGATGTTGGGGCAATCTGCATCCCTCTGCCCACAGACTGAGAAGGAACTGTGTGCAGAGAGAGATGCTGGCTTCTTCCTCAGAAGCACAGGAAGCTATGTTTCTCTGCAGCTTTATAGATAGACTGACTATCCAAGTTCCCTAATGTTTACCGCGTCCCCAATCTGTCTGTGCTTTCCCTTGACCCTTGCTTTTTTCAGGGGTGGGGAAGCTTTGTTAACAATGATTTCTAAAGAAGAAATGGAAAGTTAAAGATCAATTTCAGTGCCTTGGCTCTCCTCTTCACACAAGAAGTTGAAGCTCTTGGGAGTAAAATTTCATGGAACACATTCTACCTTTTGAGAGAGTCACGTAGAATCTTAGGCCTGTGTAAGAAGAGCTTCTGAGTTTGGGATTTCACATATATGTTTCAACAAATGGTTTTCACATTGAGATTGATATGAAATAACCAAGTTGTCTTTCCAAGACGTTTAATTCTGTTTGTCCTGTTAATCTGCAGGAGGCTTTCTCCACTTTGCCACACCCATGGACCCTCTGTTTCTGCTTCTCCACTACCTCGTGAAAGCCGACAAGGAGGTGGGTTGCCCAGTTTGGGGCATGTACAGTGAGGAAGCAGAATGGGCTGGTTTTGCTGTTTTTCTTCTCTCTCCTTTTAACGGTCCAAAGGTAGATTCTCTGCATGTCAGATTTAACATGGCGATTGTGAAAACGTGTGGTTGCATTTGCTAGTATGGGTCAGAGCACTGCCACACAGCCTGAGAAATAGTATCTTAGTTTTGATCCAGTCTGGCTCTAGCTTGCCTTAGGCAACCTCTGAATTGCCTAAGTCACTGTGCTGTGTGCTTACTGGGTGACAAAGCCCAATGCTGAAAACTTTTATCATGAAGTACTCATTAGATTTGAAATCCAAAGCAAATGTTAAAATGTCAACCACAGGCCTTAGGAGAGGAAAGATTTCTCTTTCTTTCTGACAGGCTGTGGAATTGGTAAACCGGGGCGTGTCTAGTAGAAGCTCCTTAATGGGGAAGTGCTAGTGAGACTTAAGGAATCCCAGATGGGTAAAATTTACCTTTGTCATAGAAATAAAGACAACGTTTACTAATTGTAATAGTTTCAGCCAGAAGTTCTGAAACATTTTGTTTTCAGGATATATTTACACTTAAAATTATTAAGGGTTCCAAAGAGCTTATGCTTCTGTGGGTCCTGTCTATCAATATTTACTGTTAGAAATTAAAACTGAGATATTTAAAAATAATTTTATTTATTTAAAAATTAAAAATAGTAAGGCCATTACATGTTAACATAAATAACACATTTTTAATGATACAAACAACAAAATTTAATGAGGCATGTGGCATCATTTTACATTTTTGCAGTTCTCTTTACTGTTTGGTTAGAACACAACTGGATTCTCACATCTGATTCTACATTCAGTCTATCTCCATATATTGTTTTGGTAGAAGTATATGAAAAATATGTGACCTCAGACATAGATGTAGTCAGAAAAGAGAAGAATAGTATCATAGCCTCTTCAGATAGTTGTGGATATTCTTCATTGATACTACTTCAAAAGCAACAAGAGGTAGTTCTTAAAGGTTAATTGTAATATGGAATCTGAAACTTTGTCAGTGTTACATTAAAATCCATTGGTCTATCTGGTACGAAAAATGGGTCTTTTTACCCACGTATGATTTTGTAACAGCAGGCTTTGGTCATTTGGAAACACTGGTTCACTGAATTATGCAGATCTTCCAATTGTTGGCACATCTCATTTTATACGCACATGCACACATATACACACCCTTTTGTTACTATCATCACTGATCTCATAAGAAAGCTCTGCTGATCTCATAAGAAAGTACTGGGAAGCTGTCGTAGTGGTGTATACAAATTTTCTACAATTCCAGTTTTTTCTTGAAAGCTCAAATTTTGTCATTGGCTACAAATCCTGTCAGTCTTTTCCTTGAAATGACAGGCTCACTTCATTCACATTCTACCCAATTCCTGAGTCTGAATAACCATCCTTCATAGTGGGTTTTTCAGGTAAAAATGATATCCATAAAAAGGCGGCTAGTTCCGCTCGCATCTCAGACCACCACACGAGTGTGTCTCGGCTGCAGGATACAGCAGAAGCGCTTTAGCCGTACCCCACTTTTATCACAGAACGTTTACGCAACTTGCACTCAGGGATCAAGATTTAGGTACAATTAATTGCTTTCATTACTCATTAAAGGATATTCTTGAAGGAAACTGGCTTTTTTTTAAACTGCAAGTACATGGCAATCTAAAGACAGTACGACTTGGGAGATCTGTGCATTATTCTTACTATTTGAAGGAAAAAGGGAACATTTAAATTCAGGCATCTCTTGGCACTTGTTAACCTAACAGAAAGTCTGACAAGCTGTTACACGTGCTACCAAACCAATGAGAAGATTTCACCCTTAAAACCCAAGGAAGCTGCATTTGCAGAAAGAAAACTGGCCAGGTGAAGTTTTTTGTCCTTTCAGAAGGAGTTGTCACTGATAGAGAAGTAAGAGTGAGCTAGAAGTAGGGCAGGGGCGAGGCCCTGCACCCAAATTGGGGGCATATCTTAATTAATTAATATCTTAATTTAGACAAACTTCACCTCTCCCTGCTGCTAGTAAAGCCAAGAAAAAGTAAACCTAATTGTGAAGAATAAACAATGTTCTGAATTCTTACAGTCTGCACTTCTGGCCCGCTGGTAACCAGGCCTTCTATACTTGGGCCGCTGACCTGATTCGGCCTGTCTGCAGCTTCTTGGGACTGAGCCCTCTAGCTGTCTGTTCTCATGTTCTGGTCTACACTGGGAAGCACTCTCAGGCAGCTCTGCGCGAGTAGGTTCACTTTTGGTGTTTCTGTTTGTGTGGCGGCTGCTTCTTTCTTCAGCCCTGGAGTGAGGACGGGAGGCAGACGTGTGTCTGGGCCCGGTCTGAGCTCCTGTGTGCGGGTCAGGACTCCTGCTCTGTGACCTCAGCTGGTTCTTCCGCAGACTGAACGCGTTGCAGCAGCCCTAGGCAACCTCTATCATCTTTGCAAGTTTCTATGACTTCCAGTGCTTTTCTAGGTCTTTGTCCCCTGTTTCATCTGGTGACTGTGTGCCTGAGGGAGGTGGTGTGCCGGGGAACCCCAGTGCTCTCAGAGCTGTCCTGGAGGGAGCTGAGGGTCAGTCCTAGAGCCTACCCCTGGGTAGGGTTCCTTAGATGGAACAAGTGGCTCTGAGCTAAGGTTTAAAGGCCCAGCCATGGTAATGGACCCTTTTTTCTTCTTTTTCTGTGTGAGTTGGTCAACTGGAATGTTTGCCTTCTGAATAACTAACGTGTTCTTTCTCCTCTAGGGAAAGTTTCAACCCTTAGACCAAGTCGTGGTAGATGACATCTTTCCAAATTGCATCTTGTTACTGAAACTTCCTGAACTTGAGAAGTTACTTCACCACGTGACAGACGAAAAAGGTAAACCTACGGGCCTTCGAGGTCAGACTTATGGCTGGTAGAAAGGGTGGGCCTTTGTCTGAGAACGTAGCTGCTTACAGGCCTGTTGAATGCACTGCCTATGCTGCGCTGGCCCTAGGGGAAGCTGTCACTCTGATTCCCTTCCGGTCAGTACTGTTCCTCGCCTGCACTGGATTGTTCAGTCTTTGGAACTGCAACTGCTGGAATCTGGTGCCTGTCTCCCACAGGGCAGAGATCACAAGCCGTGGCCTTAGTCTCAGTTCTTCTTTGAACTAGTTCTGTGACTTTAGGCAAGTCACTCAACTGCCTTCTGCCTCAGATTTCTCATTCGTAAAATTACATAAAATCTGTTTCTTAATTGATTCCAGAAGCATTTATTGAGCACCTACCACGAAGTGTATGTTGCACACTAGTGCTAAGTTCTGGATACTTACAAATAAGACATTGTGCTTTCCTTCACTTTGCTCTGAGTCTGAAGAGGACATATGACAAGCTAGGCAGTCACGACAGTGGAAGTGAACTCTGGGTTTTCTGGGGACACACAGCGCAGGTTCCTAATCTGGCAGTGTCGGGTGGGGAGTGCAGCGGGTGGATATTGTGGTGTTGTGCTGGGGGAAAGGACCTTTCAGTGGAGTCCTGAAGGATAAATCAGAGTAGCAGCATAACAGAGGCTTGGATGTGTGGAAAAGTTTGTCATGTTTAGGAAGTTCCGAGGAGTTCAGTGTATAAGATGCCAGGGAAGGCTTTAGGTTGCTAAGGAATGCTGGCAAGGGTCTAGACAGTTTGGTCTTTACCTAATGGTAATGGAGTGTGCGTGGAGTTTTAAGTGCTCTAGTGTGGAGAATATATTGGAGGAGCTAAGGCCAGGTCCATGGAGGCTGTTGCTGTGATCTAGACAGGAGATCATGGTAGCCTGAGTGCAGGAGATGGAACCAGAAGGAAGTAGCCACATCTGATAGATGGCTGGTGGTCAAAGAGAAGGAGGAGTCAAGGATGATATCTGAGTTCCTGCCTGATTCACAGGATGTATAGTGGTGACATCCTGGAGACAGGGAACATGGGCTGGAACAGCAGGCTTGGGTGATGAAGAGGTGAGTTTTAGATAGCAGGCATTTGATTTTTGAGAGGAGGAAGTGAGGCAGTGTGTGTGAATGTGTTTTGACAGGTTAGAACCACTAGACAAACTTAGCATCATGTCTCCAAAAATCATCCAGGCAGTTTCAGGATTAATATGGAAACAAAGTGTGGGAACCAGAACAACAGGCTGATAAGCTGTGCCTATTTGGGTCACAGATGGTTTAGCCAACTGTGACAGTTCTTCTGGGACCAAGAAAGTGGTGTTTCCAAGAAGTGTAAGTTTCTGGTGGGAAAAGGAGAGAACCTCACTGATTGCCTTTCATGTTTGAGGGGTGTACAAATTCATAGTTGGCCACACTTGGAGCTCCAGTGTGGATCTGAGGGATGTGTGGTGCCAAGGTTTTATCAAACCAGTCCCATTAAAGACTTTCCCTGATGCTGAGTTTGGCGTGAGACAGCAATCCTTTCGTGGGTGACAAATAAAGTAGGCCACAAACATTTTTCAAAACTAAAATAATACAGAATAATTACAAGTCATTTTAATTTTTGTCAATACAAGTTGAAAATGCAATTAACTCATTGTCTAGAATTCTACCATTAGCTGTATAAGAACAATCATTTTAAAGCAAAACCCAGAAACCCAGATTCAGAAACAGTGTCAGTGCCTCAGCATTTGTTTGCTTACTGTCTGCAGCTGGGAGCAAGAGCTGCTCTTTCCCATCTCTTCCCCGTTGCAAACCCAACCCCTACCCATTTATTGCATCATTATCTGAACTTGTGTCCCAATCTCCTTTACTTCTCAACATTGCCTAATTTTTGGAAGTTCTGCAGTTCCATTTTCAAAGCATCTATATTATCAGCCTTTATGTTTGCCAGATTTCTAAAACCCTAGGCCTCAAAATTTTCCTTCTTTATTTTTAGACAATAGTAAGGCAAAACATAAAGTAATTCAGATTAAATTTCACACAGTAAAAGATGCATGTAATCTCTAGAGGCTTGGCAGTTTCTTTATATCAAATTCTTCTCTTAATGAACTACAGCTTGTAAATCTTAAAATAATGGAAGGTTTAAAAACACAACCAAAACATTTTGTAAATGAGGGAAAAACAGAAATAATAAGATCTCAGATGCTTCATCTTTCAAACGGCCTCTTCATAAAAAAAAAAACCACATAAATAATTCCACATTACAGGCTTTGCCCCTTGACCCAAAACATAAAAATGTGAAATATTGTTCTTCATGTAAGGGTTGTGTACAAGGATAATGTACTAAGATGGACATCTTTTTCCATGAAGATCCACAGGGAAATGCTTAGCAGTTGGAAACTTACAACTAGTTATGAGAGCCTGTCAAACAAGACTCGTGTAGGACATGCACTTCCAATACAGCAGAGCTTCCATGCTTATTGTTTTACTTATATTATTTAATCCTCGCAGCAATTCCCTTTCATTGTTATTATAACCTGCTTTTTCACGTATGTGGAAACTGAGGCTCAAAGAGTTTAAGTAACTTGACAGAACTTGAAGTGGTAGGACCAGGATTTATCCCGTGTCTGTCTGACAGCAGCTTTTCCTTCCTTCTTACAGCTGTGTGGCACTTGCAGTATATTCTGCTAGAGTTTTTAAGTGGTGTCTCATGTAAAAATGGAAACTTGTTGTATTTTTTTTTTAACCTTGTATATCCCCTCTTAATAATTTCCCTTTGTGTGGCAAAAAGAAGGAGACAGGAAAGGAGAAAGAGAACTTCTGTAGCTTAAGACAAAGGCAGTTCTCCTCCCTGCAGTGGGCTCCCTCCAGTTTCCAGGCACTGTGTGGCCTGCAGGTCATCTTTCAGGGCCTGTCGTGCGTACTGGCTACTGGTTTGAATTTGGATTATAGTCCATTTGTAAATTAGTGTTTGGTTCCATTCTCTGTACTTATATCTAGATTTTTAAGTAAGAAGCCAGGAAGACTACTAGAGAGTGGTCAGTTAATATCCCTGACGGGGAGCAAAGGTAAAGAAGAAAGCTGATATTTTTTAACTTCCATCCTCTCCACAGGCACTTGCGCAGAGTAAAAACTGAAATACTCCAGGTCCCCAGCCAGTTATTTTGATAGTAAACTCCAGATGTGGTCTTGAACTTCTGTGGCATTAAAGATCTAGTTAAGCCTGCTAGGTCTGTGAGAACCTTCCCCTCCTGCCTTCTCCCTGGTGAATAAACCCAGCCACGGTTGTTTGCACCCTGAATGATGATGGCGGCGACCTTAGCCCTGCCTGCTTTATTAGCAAAGGAAATGATGTGTCTCTGTTTGTTAGCTCTGGGGCTCAGAGCACGTTTCTTGCCAAAGAAGCTCACATTCAGTGGAGAGATGGCATGGGAAAGGACGAACAAAGGGTCATGAACTTCATCTTGACTGTAACACTCTGTTTCATATTGCAAGCGAAAGCTGCACTGCGCTGTCTGAGGTGATTAACAGGAAGAGCCAGGAAAACTTACCTGATTAAAATACCCCAAGTACAGTTGCCAAGTTTCTTTCCCCAGGAGGCAGGGAAAAAAAGAGACCATATAAGCTTCTCAGTTATGGAAAACATTGAGAAACTAGAAGTGAAAATGTGCTCTAGGCAGTTTGTTCAACAATACATCAGGGAAATTCAAGTTTGTGAACTGATTACCCAATTTCTGAACGTGTTAGTTCATTGTGGACTCACTTTTATTCCATCTTTATTTTGTAAACCCAGTCTTTCCAGATGTTTGAAACCAGTTTTATAGGCACCAGGCACATAAGGAAAAAAACCTTTCCAGCATATGCACGTATTATCTACCTTACTAACTCTTACAAATACTAAATTCAGGACGTGAATGAACGTGCTATGGTATTTTTCATAATTGTGGGTAGTCTATGGCCTTCATGAATATTTTAAACCTTGTTTTTTGGAATTTGTAAATTTCAGAATTAAGAAGCAGTTTGTATACTGGGCCCTTCTATAGCATTCTGGGATATAGTGATCATTCTGTCCAGGAAGTGTTTAATTTATAGATAAATTTATAATTGCAAAACTTCCTTGACTGGTGAATTCTACTATACTTTAAGAAAGGAATAATACTCAAAGAAATAACACTTGCTCAAATTCTTTCAGAAAATAGATGAGGAAGGAATGAATGTTTCCCGACTAATTTTATGAAACCAGAATTGCCCCAATACCAAAATCAAAATCATTACAAATAGAACATTAGACCAATATCCCTTATGCTCATAGACTAAAAAACACTTAACAAAATATGAGAAAATCAAACATATAAAACCCAAGTGGGATTTGTTATGGGAATGCAAAGTTGGTTAAACATTAGAAAATCAATTAGTATAATTCACCATATTTACACATTACAAAAGAAAAATTACATGATCATCTCAATAGATAGAGAAAAGGCATTTCACAAAATTCAGTAATGATACAAATTCTCAGCAAAGTAGAAATAGAAGGGAACTTCCTCAATCTGGTAAAGAGCATCTTTGGCAAACTTACAGCAGATGTCATCTTCATTGCAAAGAATGAACACAATTTTTCCCTAAGATTGGATGTAAGACAAGGATGTCTGCTCTTATCACTTCTATTCACCACTGTAGTGGAAGTCCTAGCAGGTTCTATCAGACAAGAAAAAGAGATAAAAGGCTACAGACTGGAAAGTTGTAGTACAACTGTCTTTATTCTAGACAATATTGTCATGTATGCAGAAAATCCAAAGGAATCTACAAAAAACGTTACTAGAACTAATAAGCAAAGTTTCAGGATAAAAGGTCAATATGCAGACATCAGTTGTATGTTTATATACTAGCAGTGGACAATTGGGTAATGGAATAAAAATATACCATTTATACTATCATCAAAAATCATGAAGTTCAAGGGATAAACGTAACATAATATGTGTAAGACCAGTATACTTAACGTTACAAAGCAGTGCTGAGGAGAAATTAAATAAATGGAGAAACATACCATATTTGTGGATTAGAAGACACAATATTGTTAAGGTGTGTCTCTTCTCCCCAGATTGTTCTGCAGATTCAATGTAATGCTTAACAGGCTTTTTTTTTTTTTTTTTTTTTTGGTAGAAATTGATAAACTGATTCTAAAATTTAGATGACTATGTAAATTACCTATAACAACCAAAACAATTTTGAAATCAAAAAACAAATTTGGAGAACTTATACACACTGATTTAAAGACTTATAATCAAGGTATTGGTATAAGGTTACATATATAGATAAATGGAATACAGAGTCCAGAAATCGACCCACACTTACACGGTCAATTGATTTTTTTCAAAGATGGCAAGATAATTCAATGAGAAAATGGATGGTCTTTTCAAAAATGCTGAGGGAAGAATTAGCCATCTGAGAAATAGTGAACATTGACCCTCACCTTACACTCAGAAAAATTAACGCAAAGTGGATCACTAACTTAAATTAAAAAATCAAAACTATTGAACCTCTATAAGAAAGCATAGGACAAAATCTTTGTTGCCTTAGGGAATAGGCAAAGATTTCTAAGAACATAAAACCCGCTAACCATAAAAAAATTATAAATTTCATCAAAATTAATATCTTCTGTTTTTGAAAGGCAGCATTAAGGGAAAAAAGGAAATTGTGAGTTGTGGGACAATTGGAACTTACCTGCCTGGCTGGCAGAAGCGTAAAATGGTATAACCACAATTCTTGATTCTTACAAGTCAGTCAGGAATTCTACTCCTAGGTATTTACCCAAGACTTAGGAAAATACAGGTCCATGCAAAGACTTGGGCAAGAATGTTCAGAGCAGCCTTTTTTTTTTTTTTATAGTGAATTTTTCAAAATGGGCCAAAACTGGAAACAACCTAAATACCCTTCAGTGGGTGAATGAGTAAACAAATGTGGTATATCCATACCCCAGGATACTACTTCTGAACAGAAAGGAAGGAACTACTGCCAACTACAACAAAGTGGACGGCTCTCACAGAAATTATGTTGAGCAAGAGAAGATGGACACAAAAAAATACAGACTGTATCATTTCAATTCTACAAAGGTCTAGAATAAAGCAAGAACTGATCTGTAATGATAGATCAGTGGCTACCTGAGCTGTAGGCAGGGGAGAGAGAATTGGGGTTCAAGGGAACATAAGGGTTCAGGGGAACTTTTGAGGGTGATGGTTCCATTACTACATACATTTCTCCAAACTCCTCAAGTTGTACACTTAAAATGGGTGTGTTAATTATATGAACATTATACCTAAAGAAAGTTGATTTTTAAAAAAACGAAGTAATTGTCGATACAGCACTAGAAGCTAAGCCTCCGAATTTCTGACACAGTATTTTTTTCACATACCCCATTTCCCCAGAATAATGTTGTTTTTTTTCCTCTCTACACTTCCCATCTCCCGTGGGACCGAGTGCCGGAAAGTGGGAGGCAAGCAGGAGCGAGCACTGGCTCCAAGGCTCGAGCCTGGGTTAGCAGGAGTGGTGTGGGAGGAGGATGAACAGTTTGGTTTTAGACACGCGGAGCCTCAGCTCAGGGCTCTGGGCTCCCTGGTTGGTTTGTTTAGTGTTGTCAAGACAGGACGAGCGAGGTCACTCCAGGAGAAAGGTGCAGTTGGCCTTGGAAGAGGGTGAAGCAGAGCCGGGAAAGGAATCAGAGAAGAGTCATCAGAGACATAGCAAAACTGAAGGGAAGCAGCTTTTACAGATGCCGGGGAGGAGAGAGTTTTCCCACAAACAACAGAGTGGTGAGCAGTATGAGAAGGGTGTAGACCTGATTGACGTTGGCAAGGTGAACATCAGATCCACAGCTCTGAAGTCAGCTGGGGTGGAAATCCTGGTTGCTCCTGCTCCATCCTCAGTGACTTTGGGCAGTTCACTTAATGTCACTCAAACCCAGTCTTCTAAGATGGGAACAAGTAATGGCTTTCGCCTGGTTCTGAGATTTATTCTGACTGCTTAAGAAGGAAATGTATGTAATGAACTTAACACAGGCCTGAATAAGCATTAGTTTCCAGCGTTATTATTAAGAGATCATCATTTTCATCGTTTTTTCTTAGCTCCTATTAAGTATTTGCAAGGAGCAGGTGTTGTGCTATAGGGTCTGAATGGATTATCTCACTTCATGCTAAAATAGCCCAATGAGAAAACCTTACTTTACACATGGGAAACGAGTTTCAAGAGTGAAGTGGCTCCCCAAGGGGACAGCGTGTGCTGGGGTGTGTGTGAGCCCAGGCATCGTGGCTGAGTCTGTGTTCTCCACCCTTTCTGAGAGAGCATTTTCCGGAGGAGAGGAGAGACCTGCCCATGGGGCTCGGGAAGTGGGAGACAGGAAGGAAACCTGGCCGATTGTAGATGTCCTTTGAGAAAATATGGGGTAGAGGCAAGAGAGAAGTGAACAGCAGAGTCAAGGTTGGATTTCGTAGGAGAAACTTGAGCCTTGAGCTTTTTTTGGAGATTTTCTTACCTCAGGCAATGAACAGAACTTCTAACAACCGTTTAACAGTGTACATTTATTGAGTGAGTGCTCTGTGCTCTTAAAATTCCCCTGATTTGTACAGAGGCTGGGATATCATGTCCAAGGAGACTGAGAGCATTCTCGTTAGCTTTTGTTTGCCCAGTCTTGGCTCCAGGGTAGCAGACATTGCACCTTGGAATTCTCACACTTCTGGTAGAATGCCATTCGCAACCGTCCCCGCCTTTCGGTTACTGGAGGGACACGTGCTGAGGAGACAGGTGCAAAGGTCCATCCTGTCTCATCTTGCCCACAATGCTGACAACCATAGAAGGCTGAAACAGAGAGAAAAGGCACAGGAACTAGGGCCAGGGACCTCCCAGGCCTTCTCCTGTAACAATCCATTTAACAGGCTGCAGAAAATTACCCATGAATAAGTAGGTTCCATTTCCCACCGTGATATGGAGAGGAGAAGGACAAAGCCTCATTCTGTGTCACTGTCGTGTGGTGAGCTCGCATCTGGCCCAAGGGTTTCTAGTGGTCATAAAGAGAGCTCCTGCATGGAGGGGGCAGAGTGGAAGTGCTGCCCCTGCTAACCGTACGGAAAGAAGAGACCCACGAGTGAAAAGTGCTGCAGAGGAAGTCATGGTGCAATGGCATGGGACCTAAGGCTATGTGGATTGTGACGAGAGGAAGTATAGGTTATAAGAAGGGAAACTTTTATCCCTATAAAGGGCCAGGTTGAGCCAACTGTAAATCTAGATTCTGAAATTGCTATGATTATATTGGTAATACATTAAAAGATAGATATGTCTTCTTTTTTATGCCCCACTAATCCCACCAGGGTGATATTTGTAGTTAAGACTTTTTTCCTGAATGTATGCAGTGAATTTCATTAGGCACCTGCCTTTTGTTTTAGTTTTCTTTCTTGGGATTTACATTTTTATATTAGAAAAGAAGTCTTTCACTGAAAACATTGAGATAAGCTTAAAATTGTTCAGAAAAATGAAGATTGCTTAGCATGCTAGTTTGCTGAGTTTTAAAAATTTCCGTTCTACAGAGTTATTTGTATAATTTGAGGGTTTTTAGAATTCCCACTCATTTAGGGTTGGCTGACTCTGTTTTGGGAATTTTTTTTTAATATCTAAAGTATGCTTTCAGGTTTATAAATTTTCTCAAGAATATAAACAATTATGAAATAATGTTAACTTATATATGATATAACCTTATGAGGTTTTTCTTTTTGTTTAACTCATTGTGCTGAGTCCTTTTTTTCTTTTAATCCAGAAATAGACAACAAGAAATATTACAAGTACAGCAAAGAGAAGACATTAAAGTGGCTGGAAAAAAAGGTACAGTGTTTCTTTAGTACCTTGTGGCAAAAGAAAAAATTCAGTGCTCCTTTTTAAAAATCTTTAGATAAGACAGTAAGCCTGATCCAAAGACAATCCTGTATATCTAGCCAAAAGAGGAAAAGCGTATAGAGATATCCAACATGAGAAGGAGTCTTTGACTTTTTATCCTCACTAACTTGTGTGGCTCTGGAGTTAGCTCGATGTTTTCTTGTGACCTGCATTCTCATTTCTCTCTGGTCCTACTACTGAATGAAAGAATTTCTTGCTATCTGTTGGTGTAGATTTGAGTTTTCCAAGCCTGATGATACCTGGCCTGGTGCTCACTGGCTGCCGCCAGTCCTGCAGGTGTGTCCAAGGGTGATGTTGCTCACACACAGCCAGGCAAGGGGCTGAGGGCAGAAGGTGTTCAGGCTTAGAGGAAGTGTGCCCTTAACACTGAAGAAGGGTCATCTTCCAGGCAAAGTGATTCTAAGAACCATGACCTAATGTAAGGTCTGGGGCAGTGCTTTTTAAATCAGTTTAGTATTTTTCTTAGAATAGAATGGGATAATATAGGATAAAATGTATTGAAAGATAGCACAGAGTAAGGGCAAGTATTATGTATGGCTCTCTGAAATGTATATTTATGTATGTGTTTGAGCACTGGGTTTCTGTATATTTCTTAATGTGGGTTGTGGTTAAAAAAAAAACTGTGAAAGCTACTGGTCTAAGGCTAAAGTGTACTTTCACATTGATTAAAAAATCTCACTAAACCAGATCAATTAATGACAAAGTTTTTGCAAGATCAGTGGATACCAGTAGTTGTAGTACTGTTTCCTGACATTCTTGTCTATCTTTTATGTAAAAACCATGTTTGTCATATCACAGTACCAGGCACATTGGCAGTACCATTCCACATTGGATGCTGGAAATGAACCCTGTAAGATTAATCAGGCTCCTGAGGTGTAAAATAATGAAAAGATTTTAAAAGTTCCATACTTCACTTTTCATTTGCCATATAGTAATAGTATTCTGTGGAGGTGAGGAATGAACATAAATGCTGAGCAGAATCTTGGTGTTTCATTTTTGCTCTTAGCAAATGATAACGACACAAATAGCTAAGTGAAGTTTATACCTACATTTTCTAGGAAGTGGGAAATTTATATTGTTTACTGTTTAGAAAATTATTATATATAAACTTTGTGCCAGATTCTGTTCTGAGGGCCTTATGTATATTAACTCATTTGATCCTCACAGCCATCCTAGGAAGTGGGTACTGTTTTTATCCCTATTTCACAGTTGGGGAACAGGGATGTTAAGTAACCAGCCCATGGTTCCAGAGCAAACCCTAGCAGCCTGACTCCAGAGTCAGAGCTCTCAATTACCACAGTATGTTGCCTCTCATATTGTGCAGGCCTTAGAAAGTCATGTGTTGAGATCATCTGGAAATATTGCTGCCACTTGGCCTTTTTCCAGATGGGCAGCCATCTCTCATCTTCTGGTATCTGGTGAAGATATTTCTAGGTTCTCAAATACTTCTTCCCAGATCTTTAGGGTTTGAGGGCCATCTGGAAAGTCATGGATTTCTCAAGTTAAGTTGAAAATACCCTGCTTTTCTCCCCTCTTGGTTACTTTATAGGTTAAACAAACTATGGCAGCATTAAAAACCAATAATGTAAATGTCAGCGCCCGGGTACAGTCAACTGCATTTTTCTCTGGTGATCAAGTTTCCAGTGACAAGGAAGGTAAGTAAATCGTTTCGTCAGAAATGATTTTTGTCTGGAGTAAGTTGCTTATGTGTAAATGCCTATTTTATGAAGTAAAAATCTTAATGTCACGGAAGCCTCATATTCCTGCCAATGCCTCATAGATCTTGTGGCAAGTGTGTATCTTATTTCAGAAGCAAGGAATATTTCTACCATGGATTACTTCTGTAATTCAATGATACTTGAATTATTCATTCTGCATATATTTCTTTTACACTAATGTAATAACAACCCTAACAACCCTGGCTATCATTTATTGAGGTGTGTTGTGCACCAGGCCTTTTGCTAAGTTGCCAGTAGACAAACGTGCTCTCATCCTACTCTCCCAGGAAATCTTGTAATGAGAGTCTTGAGGCTCTGTCCAATGTCACTCAGCTAGTAAATGACGAGGCTGAGCCACTGATAGAGCTTGTCTCTCAAGCCCACACTCTTAACCTTTTTGTTGTACCGCTCCAGTGGGCTGCATCTGTTTGCATCTTACTCTCAAGAAGTATATTTCCTAATACGCTCAGTATTTTTATTTCAGATGAAAAGTGATTTACCTGGCAATTTTTAAATTTTATTCTTTTATAACCTAAAAAAGGGCACATTCTTTTTTTTTTTCTCCAATGTAGTGTCCTCTTATTTTTATATGTACAGTTGAATTAAAACAGCTACATAACGCAGTTAACATTCTCAAATGGTGGGACAGAAATTATTCTGACCTTAACCTCCAATTCAGTATTCCCTCATTCTGGGTGTACAACTCTGAAACATCTGGCTTTAGTCATTAAACAAATAAAAACTAGGAATAGCAGCCTGTTTGTGATTAATGGTAATTCAGGCAATCTTCGAGTTATAGAAATCTACCTTATAACACCTTGCACATATAGATAGTTGGCTACTGCCATTCTGGGTGTGGCAGACAGCACCCTTGCCATCGTGAGTTTGCCAGATGTCAGTGTTTTTAATTGGCTTTAACAAAAGAAGAGGAAGGATCCAGTGGATGGATGGATAAGACCATAGATTTTTTTTTTTTTTTTTTTAAGTAGGAAAAAAGATGTTGGAGGTTAGACAGATCCTCTCATTTTAAAAATGGGAAACTGTGGTCTCAGAGAGGTAGATGACTTATCCAAGTTAGTGAGCAAGGTCTTCTGTTCTGAGTTGAGTGTTTTTACCAGTACTATATTGCCATTTAGTGTCCCAGCCATAAAGTAAGCTTTACACATTGCACAATTTCCTTTTTTAGGTCTTTAGCTTGGTATGGTACTAGAAGAAGCAAATGAACTATATGTTGGCTTTCTTAAAATAGTTTTCTTTGTCTAGTCATGACTCATTGGATAATTACTGTCCCAGAACCATGAGCACTTTTTAAAAAGAGTCAAATGGTAACTTTCAGTTCTGCATTGACGGTGAAAATCTCTTACTGAAGACTTATTGAGATCAGGTGGTCACCAGACAGTAGTCATTTTCTCAGCAATACCGAGGCAAATCATTACCTTAGCTTGAAAGCAGAAAAGAAAGGAAAAAAGGAAGTGAATGAATATATCAGTAGCAAACCTGGGGTCTGCTTTTGGTGGTTTATGTCCCCATGTGGTTATTCCATCTTATGATTAAGTTTGATTATCCCTTTATATTCTATAATACATAAAATACTGAGTTCAGGAACAGAGTTTTGAAACAGATTTGATTGTCTTACATAACTGTATTTTTGATTGATGCCAGAGCTGCATTTTGTGTTGAGCATCTATATGCTTTAGAATTATTGATTATGCATTCTGCTGCGTTCATTGTTTTTCTTTTTTTTAAGGTGTTTTATTAGTTTGGGAGTAATATTCAGGGTTCTTATACAGCAAATACCTAGTAGGAGAGACTAGGTATTTTGTTTTGGTATTTCTGTATGTGGTATTTTGTTTCTCTTAAATAAGAGCACTTGTTATTGTTCAATAATTAGATTTATTCTGTTTTGAAGCAGAGTTAGAAAAGATTAGCCTTAAAAAAAGACACGAATGTTTTATATTGTTACAGATGATTTTTTAACTTTGTCAGTATTTAAAGTGCTTCAACTAACAAAGTGACCCTGAGTTTTTGTTTTTACTGTCATTTAGTGGGTATCTCCTGTGTTATACCTGCATTGTCATATTTCGGATACTATCCTATTGCACATCTTATCCATCATATCACCTCACTAGTCTGACAGATACTAGTGTCCCCAGTTTACAAATGAGAAACCTAAAGCTAGAGCTTAAGTTCCCCGAAGCCAGATAGAGCCAGAATTTGAACTCAGGTCAATTTGACTGCAAAACCACTGTAATTATTATTAATTTTTTTTTTTACTTTTACTCTTCTTTCTAATTCTTTCAGAGGATTATATTCGTTATGCCCATGGTCTGATATCTGATTACATCCCTAAGGAATTAAGTGATGACTTATCTAAATACTTAAAGTAAGTATTGGTCATCTTCAGTCATAGTTAAGTACCTTTGTGCTTCTTGGTTTCCCCAGCAGTGGGGTTTCTTTATGGCTTGTGTCACTGACCCTGATAAGAGATTATTCTGGTGTTATGTCATGTACTCTCTGGTGCGGATGTGAGCAGTGGGGTTTCTTTATGGCTTGTGTCACTGACCCTGATAAGAGATTATTCTGGTGTTATGTCATGTACTCTCTGGTGCGGATGTGATTTGTAATGGATGGTGGGAATGAATTGATTTGGTAGATTCTGACTACAGGAACTAGTGAACGTTAGGATTGGAATTATAGCTTGTTCTGATTTTAGAGGATAAACTGTGTTAAAATTGTATTCCCAATTAGACTCAACTAATTTGCTTCTTTGTGATCATTTTAAGAGAAAGAAAGGAGGGATGGAAAGAGTAGATGGCATGTGGAATATTTTTGAAAATTACATTTAAATGTTTTGGACCATTTTCACCATCATCATTAGCTGTTCACCAAAGTATCTTTATTATGCCCAGTTCTTGGAACGCAAGGTAATATGAAACACAATCTGTGTCTTTGAGGGGCAGAAAAAGGGTTTTAAGTGACTTAATTTATGTTCCTTCCTTTATAAAGATTTTATATTAAGAGTTTAGGTTGAAAAAATGTGTTTATTTTCTACATTTTAGCAAAATTATTGCTTAAATTTTTGTTGTTAAGATTTTATATGTGTGATGATTTAGTATCTTCTCCTGATCCTTATAAATTCTTTTTATCCTCTTAAAGATAAAATGACTTTGTAATAGATATAGTTGCTGTTTTTTAGCTAATTCCATAGGTGCTACAGAACAATTAGTGGAAACTGGTTTACTTTCTACAGTAAAGGATGTTAAAATCCTGCTTCAGATGGGTAATCAGATCCTTCTGCTTAATATTTCCCTGGATTTCCTGGCTGCTAGTCTTGTTAGAGACCTATGTCTTTGTACTCCATTGTTTGCTTAGATTCTTTTCTTCCCACTGAAATATTTAGTTTTGGTTAGAGATTTTGGTAGAAAGATATGCCAGTTAAGTTTCTTTTTAATGGAAGAAAAGGTAAAGTTTATATGGCTTTTTGTCAATAGTTAAAATAATTTCCACTTTTAAATATATGTTAGCATCATCATTTATAAAGAAAAAATACTCCAACACCCCACACAAATTTATAGAGGCTAAAGAAGAGCACGTTTATTTCAACAAATGGGTTCTAATCTTTTTTTTAGTTCAGACAATGCTAATACAAGGAATTAAGTAGAAAAATGAAGCCTCATTAAGTTAGAGAACTTTCCTTCTTTACACTGAGGTGATTGAGCAGCAAGATATATGGAGATAAAGCTGTAAGTTGAAAAGTTGGATTTACTAAATCTTAAGTTGGCCCAGTCTTTCTGTTTGTTTGCCTATGAAAAACCGTGACTATGATTCTTATTTTTAACTTCCTTAGGCTTCCAGAGCCTCCAACTTCATTGCCAAGTCCTCCATCAAAGGTAAGAAGCTGTGACTAAGATATCTTTAGGGGACTTGGAAAAATATTACACTTTTACCACATGAGTTTGGTTTGTTCTAGTATATTTTAAAGCATACTAAATCCATCTTTCATGGAGTGATGCTATCTGGAATAAAGATCGTACCGGGCTCTCCGTCAGTGTTTTTTCATTTCTGTAGATTTTCCTGAATGATAAATAAAGTGTTACAAAAACCCAAGAAGAATTGGTTTTAGCAAGATACTCTTGTAAAAATATACAAATATAATTAAAATTAAATCTTCCTGAGTTAGCTGAATCATTTAATTAACTTTATTAATCACCACGAATACTCTCTATATAGCTAAAACCCATTTTGCCAAATCTAATTGTCACTGGCACAAAGGTGCACAGAGCATGGTTTTTGCAACACAAAGAATCCTTTGAGCAAGGATGACCACATTTTTTTTTTCCTGAATTTGAAATGAGCATCGAAATTGTGTGTAATCTTTATCTGCTAATGGAAAAACTTTTCCTCTTCCAGACATTCTCAAACTGCCACCCACAGCTCTTCTGCAGCTTGTGTTTATCTCCCAGATGAGGAGAATAGAGAAGCCAGTCATAAACCACACCTGATTGCAAATTGTAGTGTCTCTCAGTCCGGGCCAGATCTCAGGCGAGTCAGCACTGCTCCAAGACAGGGAAATAAACACATGCACCAGCTTGTCAGTGAGGTCATTCTGCAGCTCGCAAAGTAACGGATGCCTTGAGAATGTAAAAGGGACACGTAGCGGATGTTAAACAACTTTCCTTTTCCCCTGCATTCATTCCTTGGCCTTCAAGGTGGCCAGCATGCTCCGATTTTTTTTTTTTTGTATCATGCCCTGTTTGGAGGTGGTAGTACTTCCAAAAACATTCATTACTTTGATTTTTAGAAAAGGACTGGAAATCAAAAGGGCATCAGTGTTCCTTTGGGGCTGTGTTCAGCAGGTTATCAAAGGAGGTGCATCTTTTACTGTTTGGGAGGACAGCACTTGGCAGAGGTCAGTTGCTGTAAGATCTAAGATAGACCGTTCCAGGCCAGCCGCATGCTTATTTCAGTCCAGCAGTTAGTCTCTGACAGTAGCTCTAGGGGACCTAGAGAAACATAATCGTCTTGGTGTAAGTAAGAGGGTAGGTGCTCTGAAAGTGTTTGTTTCTTATTTCTCTCCCTCCAAAAATTAAGCATATATCTTTCTCTCAAATATTTAATATCTATATTCCTTAGTAACTTAGAGATCATTCATGAATTGGTCTAAACCTATTTGTAAAGGCCTCTGATACCTTCTGGAGTAATGCATTTCATAAGTTTATTCTATGTTCCTGTTTTCTGTTTTCTTATTTTAATTTCCAAAATGTAAGTCATTTGTGATTTCGTCATTTATGGTTTAGATCAGGGGTCAGCAAACCTTTTCTTCTAAGGCCAGATAGTAAATATTTTAGGCTCCGTGAAGCAGATGGTCTCTGTCACAACTACTCAACTCTGCTCTTGCAGTGTGAAAACAGCCGCAGACAATACATAAACGAATTAGCATGGCTGTGTTCCAGTAAAACTTCATTTATAAAAACAGGCGGCCAGCTGGATTTGGCCTCTGGGCTATCGTTTGCCAAGCCCTGATTTTGATCTTGGCATCTTGTTTCTCCTAAACCTCAGCCTTGTCTCCTGGATAATTTCAGTTGCTTTCTGAGGTCTTCTCCTCCTCTCTGTGTCTTCCTGGGGTTCTGGTGTACACATCACAGACTGTACCGGACGGTGTACCATTTTGTAAACAGGCAGAGGATGTGACTTCTGCTAGCTTTCCTGTTTGTATCCAGGATTTGATTGATTTTTACAGTAATGTAGTTGATTGTTTTCAAGAGATACATTCCAGTAGCCATTAGGTATCATTGTATCTGTGTTGTAATCGATAGCATGGAGCCTGTCGTCCTTAATATGTTTTGTATTATTTTCCCTTATGATCATATGTCTGCCTTTGTAGAAGCTCAGCTTCCAACCCTTAAGTCTTTTGAATTTGTCACTGTCAGCAAGCAGAGCTGAATGCAACCCGTGGGTTTGGAGATGGTCCCAAGTTCCTTCTTGCACATCATTTGTAAGAACGATAAGACCCGGCCTGACATTAATCCCTGCGGTACTCTGCCGTTTGTTCTTCTCTTTCCAGAACTACATCCATCCAGTCATAACCCTGAGTACTGTCTTTCTGAGCCATTTCTCTATTTCTGCTGAAACAGTCCCATAAATCTATAGTGATTTGGTCTTTTAAATAACAAAAATTTCAGCAAATGTTACAGTCTTCTTTTTTCCAACGTATTCAACAGTGTGCTGGAAATAACATAAAAATCAGTTACGTGCAGAGGCTACCCCAATCATTTTCTTTTTTTATAAGCACTTATAACTGGTATGTTATTTGGTTGTGAGCTATTAAAACACCTGAACAAGTCAGCCCACCTATTAAACGTTTTGTTTTCATACAGAAGTACCTTTCATCTTAAGCTTGTGCCATGAACATTTTTTATTTGAGTTATCAGTGAAAAGTGTATTTTGCCAGACATGGTGGTATGCACCTATAGTCTCAGCTACTCGGGAGGCTAAAACAGGAGGATCGCTTGAGCCCAGGAGTTTGAGGCTGCAGTGAGTTATGATTGCGTCTGTGAATAGCCACTGCATTCTAGCCTGGGCAACATAGCAGGACCCCATCTCTTAAAAAAAAAAAAAGTGAATTGTGTCCAAGTGTTTATAATGACATCTATATTAAGACCATTTTGCCACAGAGAAAGAACACGAATATCCTCTTATCTTCAAGCTTTTTGTGTTTTGAAAATATGATAGCCTTCAGCATTATTAGCTGTGAGTTCTACTCTCCTGGCTGAAAATACCTTTCTAGTAAAAAATATGCATCACCTAAACACCCTTTGCTGTCTTAATTTAAATAGAAATGTGTATTCTTAAGAAAGTCGCATGTATGCATTCACTTTGTGCTGGTAGGTGGTTCATATGTGATAGAATAGTCTTTTTCTTTTTCATGATCCATTCACTAGTGGCCGCTGTGTGACCATGAGAAGGTTTTCCCACATTATGTGGTATGTTCCCAGGATGCCCCTCTGGTTTTTACAGGGAATAATTTCAAGACATGTTGTTTTATCCCCTTGGGTTATATGGGCCATGGCATCTTTTAGCACCACCTCTACCCGTTCTTTGTTTAGCAAAAGCAAGGGCATGAAAAATGAAGCTGGGGACAAGTCTGTATTACCTAGGGTAGATCCATGTTGGGTCTTGTCCCTGGTGTCTTCACAAAGAGCTTGAAGATCTGTGAAAATCCAAGTTGTGATCACCATGCAGTCAGTTCTTCATGTTAAGCAGCAAGACTTGTCTGTCCTGCTGTTAAGCCTATTTCGTAATAAGGATGGCACGATTTCTTCTATGTTGTGAACATTAAGGCCACAGTCTAGCCCTTGATGAGATTCTCACATTCATTGGTGCAAAATGTTCACATGAAAGATGAAAATATTAAGTAAATGTTTGACTTAGTTGTATTGAGCCTAATGGAAAGAACACTATAAAAACTGAGATGTTGGCCCAAGTCCTCTACTAGGTGACCTTCAGCTATCCATTTAGCCTCTCTTGTTGGCTGCTTGCTGTGCAAGGTGGTTCTTGTGTAGATAAAATGAGATAGTTGAATTGAAAGGAGGGAAGGACATAAAGCTATACAGAGATGGTAATAATGGAATAATCTTATCCCTTTATTCATAAGTAGACATTAAACCAGCCCAGGAGATGAATGAAATAGGGGTTCTGGTTGGACACCTGTCCCCCTTAGAGGGAATTTTCATCTTTGACTTCTGTGCCTTACCTTCACCGTAGTCAGCAGTCACCTAGACACCCACTGTACCTGGCACAAAGTGTGTGTTTAGTATTGCCAGACTGGCTAAGGGGCTGAGTCATGTCCCACCGTCACCAAGGCTGCTTCTCGGAAGTGCTGTGTGACTTAATTCCCTAAATAATTGGCAAAATGCGAAGGAGCTTGTACAAAGTTAGCCCTTTGCTGTGTCTGCTGTTCCATTTGGCCTTTGTGTGGGTCCGAATTACATATGTTGGGACTCTTAATGGATTGACATTAGTGTCAAGATGACATTTGACAACACTTCACTGCTCTAACATTGCAGAAAATAAAGTTATCAGGTGAACCTGTAGAAGCAAAAGAAGATTACACTAAGTTTAACACTAAAGATTTGAAGACTGCAAAGGTATGTGTGTGCAGGTGTGGTGGCGTATGACATATACCCGGTGGGTGATGCTGCATGAGTACGTGCAGGGTCAGTTGCAGGCTTGATTGTGATCACAACTTTGACCACGAAGAATTATTAACTTGCATTTCTGTGACGTAATAATTAATTCACAATTGTGCATGACAATGAAAATGTTGAGCAATTGAGACTTTTTTCAAATCAAAGAAAAGCAATATATTACTTATCAAGAGTGTGCCTAAACTTTGCTGTGTATTCATGGACTGATAGGGTAGGAGGGAGGAAACCCTCCTACCCTATTGCCCAGAGCTTCCCAGAAATTCTGATGATGATAAAAATTATTAATAACTCCACCATTCAGCATTTTCCCGGTCAAATGTTATTTTGGTAACATTTCTTATGAGTTTTATCTCATGCATGCATTATAAATATATATGTAGCTTTAAATTGGCATGTGTTTGTTTGAAAGAGTTCGTTCTAAATTAAGGCTATTAACACTTTTCATGATACATAGGGTACAAATGTTTTGAGCTTTTTCATTTGATTTTTTAAACAGTGTTAGATTGTTCTGATATGATTTTTCCATTGTTCTTATGCTTAAAAAGGCCTTGCCCATCCCAAATTAATTTCTGCTTAGATTTTAATAGTACTTAGACTTTAATTTTTTTTATAAGTTTCATTCTTTATATGCAATTTATTTGGCCATAAGTGAGGGAATAATCCAATTTAAGATCTGCCTAAATACCTAGTTATGTGCTGTATGTAAACAGGGACATTTTTGAGTTTCTCTAAGAGAAATCTTTCTGTTCCACCCTTCTATGGAAATGGTACTTCCCATTATATCCACTTGGGTGTAACACCAGTGAGAGAGGAGGGTTAGACTAGGATGTCTTAAATGCATGGGATAACTTGTATGAAAGAGACTGTCACTTTCCACCATGCAGTCAAAAACAAGCCTACTAAATTATAAGGGACAGAATGTGAGAAGCAAGATTGCAGGAATCACATACCATGCCCCTGCAAGAAGCTTTGGCAATGACTTTGCCTTAGTTCCCAGTGAAACAGGTGATTTTTTTCTTTGCTGAATTCCCATCATGTATGCTTCTTCTGAATATTTTGCAGTGCATCAAAATAAAATCAGCTGCTGTTTATCTTCTTCTAGTGCCTTTTATAGGACATGGAGAAAAAAGAACAGTGACCAGAAAGAGGCAGAGATGTACAGGGCAGAGTTATTTGGAGTTAGCTTTTTGGAAAAGATTTCTTTGTTGGAGAAAAATGAGGCAGTTTTTCTGCTGGTCTGGGAGGCTTTGCAATACAGGTCACCTTTTGAACATGATAGGGTTGTCCTTGGTTTCCCATAGAGCGAATGAATAAAATCAGATGGTAAATTGGTGTGAATTATTCATCATGTGGCAATACAAGGCTGTAATTCCTCCCTGTGACAATTGCGGCCTGTGTCAGCTCCATTGTCTGTGTTATTGCACTTAATGCAGCCTCCAGAATTACACCCCGAAAGTAAACCACTGGTTGTGGCTTTCCACTCCTTAGAAGGCGGCAGTTTTGTCTTCTGCCTCTTTTAACATACTCTGTCTCTTAGGTCTGAATTCTGAATAGAAATCAGAACTTTTTTCACTCCCTTATGAAGCATATTGCCTCCCTTAATGGACCTTGAGACATGCAGTCTTGTTTGATTTGCATGTATGATGTATAAATGCCATGTCTGTAACAATTTTTCTCTCTTATTTTCATTAACAGAAAAATAGCAAAATGACTGCAGCTCAGAAGGCTTTGGCTAAAGTTGACAAGCGAGGAATGAAAAGTATTGATACCTTTTTTGGTGCAAAAACTAAAAAAGTTGGAAAGATTTGAAACTTTGAACATGACATCCAACAAAAATACTTGCTTTGTACATATTTCTTTTTCATCCTTCCTGACCACATTTTAGGGAAGAAAAAAAAAAAGAGGGCAGTTTTTAGATTCTCTTGAGCATTTCTTTGTGTTTGGTTTTTGTGTTCTTAAACAAAATATGGGAAAGTAATTTTGTAATTTCATGGCTATGGCCTTTGAAGTCTCGTTTGACATCATGAATAGTATTCAAGTAAATAGAATTAACATATAGCATCATGATTTCCTCAATAAACTGACCTGTGACAATATTGGCGTGTATGCCTGTTATTTTATACAACTTTACAAACACTAACTATAGCAATATGGTTTTCAATATACTGAGGGAAACTGGATAACAAAACTGTCCAGTAAATTATTATTTTTTAAAAGTCTTTAGTTTTTGGTAAGTCTTTTGATTAATGATGTTTTTCTGTTTTTATGAATCCACATTCTTTGTAGAAAATAAGAGAAAAGAATGACACAAAAATTGTAATCTTCCATTTCTTTATTACCCAGAGATAATATGGTACATTTTCTTAAAATAACATTTTTAAAGAGAAATAATGATAGTAATCTTATAACCTTTTTTTAAAACATCATTTTGTGAGCATTTTCTCTGGCTACTAAGTATTCTTCATAAATATGATTTTTCAATGACAGCAGTGTAATTTTCGATTATTTGGATATTTGATATTTTATGAATCTGTCTGGACATGAAATAGTTTGGATATTTGACCCCTCCAAATCTCATGTTGAAATCTGATCCCCAGTGTTGGGGGTGGGGCCTGGTGGGAGGTGTCTGGGTCATGGGGGCAGATCCCTCATGAATGGCTTGGTGTCCTGCATGTGAGAATGAGTGAGCTCTCACTTTATTATAATAGTTCACTCACGCTAGAGTTGAGCCTGGCACCTCCTCCTTCTTCCCTTGTTCCCTCTCTCACCGTGTGACACACCTGCTCCCCCTTCACCTTCCACCTTGATTGGAAGCTCCCTGAAGCCCTCACCACAAGCAGATGCTGGTGCCCCGCTGCTTGTACAGTCTGCAGAACCATGAGCCAAATAATCTCTTTTTCTTTATAAATTATCCAGCCTCCGGTATTTCCTTTATAGTAATACAAAATGGACTAATATAGGACATTTAGATTATTTACAAATGTTCACTGTTTGAAGAATTGAATTAAAAGTAAATATTTGTCCACATCTTGTATCATTTACTTAGAATGAATTTTTAGGTATGGGCTTACTGGTTCAAAAATGAGATTTTCAAATGTGTGTTTGTGGGAATATATTTCACAGAAAGGTTACAGAATCTAGCAGTCTAACAAATAGTAGGCGTGAGTTCTTATTCAATGCCACCTTGTTAACATTGAATGGTATCTTTGCAAATAAGTAGAAAAAAGGCATCTTATTGTGGTTTCAATTCATACTTCCCTGATTAGTAAAGATGCTGAACATTTTTTTACATTCACTGATCAATTGTCATCTTATAAAGACTTATGTATTTATATACTTTGTTAAATTACTGGGGTGCCACTATTTTTCTTATTGAATAAAAGTATTCTGTAACTTGAGGACATTAACGTTTTCCAACATGTTTACTGTAATTTCTTTTCTTGGTTTATACTTTGCCTTTAATTTTGTTTATAATTTTTTGACATGCAGTTGTTTTTAGTTTTTATGTAGACATACATACTTAACTTTTCCTTTACACAGATGTTATACTTAGATGTTTCTCTTTACAGGAAATTTAACCAGTCGCTTTTATTTTCTTCTAACTTTTTAATAAATTTTCTATTTATATTTAGTTAAATCATCTAGAGAATTTATGTTTAAATATACTGGGAGATATAGCTATGATTTGGTTATTTTCTCACCAGTTTGTTTTTCCATCTGTAGAATTATTTTGTCAGGTTCGAAGAATAAGTTCCAAAGGGATTTTTATTGAGATTCTGTTAGACTTATAAATCATTTTGAGAAAAACAAGCATCTTTACAGACTTCAGTGTTCTTATTCTTCATCTTCAATAGGTTCTAGATCCTTTGTAAGAGTATGTCTGGATATTTTTGTTGCTATTAGTGAAATTTTTTTTTTTTTTTTCAGTTAGGTCTACTAACTGGTCATTTTGTGATCAAGTTTTAAATTTTTATGTGATTGTCTTTTAAATAACCAATTTACTAAACTCTTAATCTAAAAATTTTCCATTTTATTTATCTTGGTTTTTAAATACATAAAGTATGTGATTTACTTCTAAAAATTGTGTGCAATTCTAATAATTATACATCTTTTATATCCTTTTTTAAATTTCTTTTATTTTTTTTGACTCAATACCCAGTGAGTCTCTTTTATATCTTTTATATCATATTACATAAGGCTAGAATATCCAGAATAGTGTTAAATAATAATAATAGTCATTGTCTAATTTGTGATTTTATTGATGGGCTTTATTATTAATTCAGATACTAGCTGTTGTTAATGTAATAAAGAATACCCATCTTTGATATTTTCTTTTGTATACTTAGTTTCCTTAACATGTAAATTAGTACTTGGTGTTGGTTATCAAATATATTTTTGGCATTGATCGAGGTGACTATAGTGTTTTTACCACCATTAAGCTGTACTTGAGTGCCTGTAATAAACCCTCCCTGGAAGTCGATAAAGGGTAGGTAGCATGGTGGATGCTCCCCATCTGGCTTAGGCTTTATGGAATCTAGTTTTCAATTAGGCTTTCTAGGCTTATATTTAGAATTTTTGCCGCCATATTCAAAATGAATGTTTCTGTTAGGTTCTAGTGTTAGAATTATTCTAGCTTTCCATCTTTTCTAGTGTTCTAGAGGGATTAATTTTGCATTAGTAATAGTCTATTTCTGGAAAATTTTAAAGACTATCAAAGGTAAGACTGTCTAGCACTGGAGCCTTTTTGTTGTTATGGTTTTCTTTAATCTGGAAGCATTTCTCATCTGTTCTTTGTCTTACTTAACATTCTGAACAGTACAAGAGAGTTATTTGGTAGAATGTGTGTCACTGTGGATTTGTCTACTGTTTACTCTTGATTTAATTCAAGCTATACACTTTGGGCACTCACGGAAGTAACTGTGTCTTTCTCAGTGCCCTGTATCAAGAGTCACGGTTTGTCCCAGTATCAGTGATGTTAACTTTGATCACTTGATGAAGGCGGTGTCCACAAGTTTATCCACTGAAAATTATCATTGATTATCTTTGTAATTAATAAGCAATTTGTGGGTATATACTCTGGGACTTTGTAAGTGTCCTGTTGCATATCAAATGTTTACCCACTAGTTTTAGGATCTGCTCATGATTTTTCTATTATTTCTTCTATATTTATCAGTTGGCATTCTTCTGTAAGAAAGAGTTTTCCCTTCTCTACTTACTTGCTCATTTATGAATTTATATCAGTATAGATTTATAGATTTTTATTTATCTGATGGGTTATATTATCATTATGATTATTAATTTTGATGCTCCTTTTGTCCCAGAAGAGCCAGTTAGAGACCCTTCTGGGACCTGACTTCTGTATCTTTTGGGTATGTTTCCATTATTCTTTAATACATCCTTACTTCTGGGACAGGGTGTTTCAGGCTCTTCTTGTACTTTCCCTGCTCAAGCCCTGAATCAGCCTTTTTTTCCAAAGAACCCTGGTTCCTTTCAGTGGAGAATGGTATTTAGAAACCAAGATCTAGTTAATGGATGTGCTCATTGTTATTGGTATGTCACTGCTTAGCGGCCAAAGCTAGGAAATGTGTGTTTATGTGTGTGTATGATGTATCACACACATATACACACTATATACATTTCAGTGTTTCTGAATCTATCTATATGTGTATCAATATCTATGTGTGTGATTTTTTTGTAGATTATCAGGTTGAGGAAGTTTTCTTCTATTCCTAGTTCACTGAGAGTTTTTATCATAAATGGATATTGAATTTTGTCAAATAGTTTTTTTGCGTGTGTTGAGATGATCATGTAATTTTCCTTTAATAGAGGGTTATCTTTTAATATCTGAATTATAATGATTGATTTTTGAATGTCAGACTAACTTTGCATTCTTGTGATAATCCCTACTTGGTCACAATGCATTATTCTTTTCATATACGGTATGAGGTTTTAATTCCTAATATTTTGTTAAGGATTTTCATATCTATTCATGAGGGATATTCATCTGTAGTTTTCGTATAATGATTTTGATGTCAGAGTAAAACTGTCCTTGTTAATGAGTTGGAAAATATTCTTTTATCACCTATTTTCTGAAAGACTTCGTGTGAGATTGGCATTGTTTCTTCCTTATATGTTGAACAGAATTCACCAGTGAAGCCACTGGGGCCTAGAATTTTCTTTCTGGGAAAATTGTTAATTACTAATTAGATTTCTATAATAGCTATTCTAATTTCCTCCTTTTCTTGAGCCAATTTTGGTAATTTATATCTTTCAAGAAATGTGTCTGTTTCATCTAGGTTGTCAAATTTATTGGCATAAGTTGTTGATCATGTTTTTTATTATCCTTTTAATATCTTTGGATCTGTAGTGATGTTCCCTCTTTCATACTTGATACTGGTCATCTATGTCTTCTTTTTTGTTTTCCTGGTTAGTCCAGCTACAGGTTTATCAATTTCTTTGATCCTTTGAAAGAACCATTGTCTTCAGACTTCCATAATTTCTGATGAGACATCTATGATTATTCTTATATTTCTTCTACTTTATATAATGTGTCCCTTCTCCCTGTCTTCTTTTAAGATTTTTTTCTTTATTATTAGTTTTTAGCAAGTTGATTGTGATGTGTTGATTTTGTTTTCTTTTTGTTTATCCTGTTTGGGAGTCTTTTAAGCTTCTTGAAGCTTTCAGTTTATAATTTTCATCAAATTTGGAAAATTTCTGGCCAATATTTCTTTAAATACTTTTCTGTTCTTTCCCCTTTCTTCTCCCCGCCGCCCCCCCCCCCAGCTTTTGGGATTCCAATTACTTGTATGCTAGACCACTGGGTACTGTCCTCCAGGTCCTGTTGCTGAGTTTCTGTTCTTTATTTTTAGACAATTTCTCTTATATTTTCAAGTCTTGGATGAGAGGAAAGGCTACTTAAACACTTGCATTATCGTCCCTACTGAAGATCAGCTCCTTAACAACAGAAACTTTTACTCTTCAAGTTTGTGTCTTGCACAGTCCTGGGCACATTATGCAATTGGTAAATGCTGAGTACATGATAGCCAGACAAGTTGAATAATCTAACCAGTATCTTCACTAGTTGAGACTTGACTGTTTTTTCCAAGGGACAAAGTCAAGATCTTTATCCACCTTGGTCTTTCAAATTGTCTAAGCTGTTTTCTGGCCTTCTTTTTAGTTCTTGAACGTGTCAAGTTGTTCCCACACTTCTGCCTTTGTATGACTGGTTTGTCTCTAGACCCCTTCCTCCGGATCTTTATGTGACTGATTCCATCTTGTCATTATCCCTTATCTCACGAATCACTGTTTCCAGAGGCCCAATCCCTGACCTTCCTCAACTACCTCCACCCAGCTCCTAAGCAGTCACTCTCCATCCCATTTTTCTGCCTTACTCTCTGCATAGGACCTTGCCTGACTGGTTCACAGTTACACTCATGCCCCGCACAAGGACATTTTGGTGAATGGCAGACCGCATATGTGATGTGGTCCCATAAGATTACAACACAGCTGAAAATTTCCTGTTGCCTAGTGACGTCTAGCCATTGCAATGTCCTAGCACAATGCATTTTCTAGGTTTATGATAGGTTTAGATACACAAATACCATAGTGTTAAAGTTGCCTGCAGTATTCACTACAGTAACATATGGTATACATTTGAAGCCTAGGAGCAAAAAGCTACACTATCTAGCCTAGGTTTGTAGTAGGCTATCTCATCCAGGTTTGTGTAAGTATATTCTATGATGTTTACATAGCTACGAAATTGCCTAAGGACACATTTCTTGTAATATGTCCATCATTAAGCAACACATAACTGTAGATGTATACATAGCATTTCACTTGGGGCAGTACACAGTAGGCCTTCAACAAATATTTGTTGCACAAGGGAATTAACCAACCAACCAACCAATTCATCTATATTGGACACCCTGGACAAGCATTCTGCAATACAGTATTGGAGTTCTCAACAGCCTATGGCTAAACCTTGAACTTCAAGATTCTTTCTGAAAATGGGTTTTCTGTGATACACTAGTATTTGAAGTTGAAGGCCATACTCATAAACTCGTTCATAAACTTGTATGGGCCTTAAACTTGTGTGTTAATGATGCTGCTGGCAAATGAAATGGAAATAGTCTTTAATCTCTTTGGATAAAGGGCTATCAATTTTCTTCTGTCCGTTGATTGAACTGCACTTGCTGCAGGCATTTTATCTACATGTGTTGCAAGATCCAAAGCTAGAATTCATTATTTACATCTGTGTGTCTATGCTCATGTTGATAATTTTACTTTTACATAGCATTTCGAGATTATTCATATCAAGCCTCCAACCTAAATTATAATTTTTATGTCCTTTTTAAAAATTTTTCAGAATATTATGGGGGTACAAATGTTTTGATTACATGGATTGCTTTTGTCCTGCTTGAGTCAAAGTTATAAGTCTGCCCATCACCCAGATAGTGTACATTGTACCCATAGGTGTGATCCACCTCACCTCCCACCTGCATGATTTCTGTTGAGTTTTACTTCCATCTGTGCACATGAGTGCTGATTGGTTAGTTCCAATTTAATAGTGAGTACATGTGGTGTTTGTTTTTCCATTCTTATGATACTTCACTTAGGAGGATGGTCTCCAGTTCCATCCAGATTGTTGCAAAAGGTATTAATTCATTTTTTTATGGCTGAATAGTACCCCATGGTGTACATATACCACATTTTATTAATCCACTCATGAATTGATGGGCACTTAGGTTGATTCCACATCTTTGTGATTGTGAATTGTGCTACAATAAACATTCTAGTGCAAGTGCTTTTTTGAAAAAATGACTTTTTTCCTTTGGGTAAATACCCAGTAGTGGGATTGCTGGATCGATTATTGAAGTTTGAGAATATATGTGGTCTTTATAAACTCCTCATCTTCCCAGGAAGTTTAATAGGTGCTCACATTATGACTTAGCCACAAATTAAGTGGGAATTTAGGAAATTAGCAGTTTTGTGTTCTTGCATATTTGACTTTACATTTGATGCCAAAGTGAAATCCTAATTTCACTTGCAATGTACAATATTAACTAAGAGTTGAATAATAATTAAAAAATTAAAAATAAAAGGTGTTACACATGTCGAGTGCTGTTTTGGGGAATGATATTAGGAACAAATCAAGATGAGCTTATATACACTGTCCATAGACCCACGTAAACACATGTATACACATAAGTACACACAGACATAAACAAATACCCACATATATGTACAGATGCACACTTACATATACATAGCCTATTCTTTCAAATTCTTTAAAATTTCAAACTAGAACCTATTTAGACTTTGTTATACTAAACATTAGGATCCTGTAGCCTACTCAAATCCTTTGGCCCTTTGCTTCTCTTACTGACATCATTTTTCTTTTTGATTGATGTGCTGATTTTGGGAAAGCTTCAAAACATTTCTGTAAACTACAAAACCACTTGGGTACACCCAGAAGAGCCTCCATTTCTTTTATCAAACCATACGTATTTCTGAAACTGATCCCAGATTACCAACATTCTTTCCTTTTGTATGTCTAATTTATCTTCAGTTCAAATTTTCCTCTCCCTGTTAGCCCTCAGGCCCTGTCATTTTTCAAGGTATTTCTCTGGTTCCACACTCCCAAGGAGATTCTCCTCCATATGGTTTGAGGTGGATGTCAGGCAGAATTGTCTTTTGCCGGGTCGGGTCTATTTCATGGTGTACAGCAGTTCATCCTGCAGGATCCTATTTCTCTTATTTGGAGCCTTACCAAGACACAAGGGCAAGCTGTAGATCAAAATCTAAAGTGTACCCATTCACTAACTAAATATACAGCGTTGTTTATATTGTATTCAAACATGTGACAACCACAGTAGACATTATCCTAATCTTTAAAATGTAAATGCAGTGGAAAAGGGACTTCAGACGCTCAACCATGTTTTAGTACTAAACAGACCAATTAATAGAAAGTGGCAGGATTGTTCCTGGTTGTCCTCCCAGTCCTGCCTTCACCCCGTGAGCTGTGGACGAATCACGGGCACTGCTGGCCCACAGCCACTCTCCGTGTGAAGTGGGACTAGATCCTCCAGTTTTTTATGTCTTTTCCTGCAGTCGCGGGTGCTTGAGGAGCTTTGTCTCCTTTACAGCTGGGAGGAAAGTGCTTTTGGACTCGGCACACGTGGAGTGTTTGCCACCCACCAGGCCCTGCTCTAAACTCTTCAGATGGATTACCTCATGTGTTTCGCTGGAAGAAAATACGCCAAAATGCTCGTACTGGCCATTGTGGTATCTGTGGTGTGTGTGTTTATGTGTGTGTATTTTTTTTCTTCATTTTCCGAAGACGACCTCACTTTGCAATGGAAAGAAATACAAAGAGTGCAATTATTGGAAAGTAATAACAAAGACTGGCAAAGTGCTTTGCAATTTTTTAAGCATCTCTCACATGAATTTATGTGTTAAACCTTCCATAAACCACAGGGCACAGGGGGTATTTTTTCTCCCATTTTACAGTTGAAAAAGGGAAGCTCAGCTCATTGCCCCAGGTCACACAGCTGATACTGAGCCAGAACTTGAACTCAGGACCTCTGACTCCCAGACTCTGTACTACACCAAATTCCCTTTCCCCAGAGGCCCTGACCTCGACTCTGTTACATCCCAGAACATCACCTCTTCACCAGATTTGAAAGACAGCTTCTAGACATAGCTGAGGAATTGACTTTCTCTGTTCTTAAAGGTGATCTAACGTTACTAGCTGCCTTGTGTCATGTATTTTCTCCCAAACATCCCTTTCTCCAGGACAAATTCAAAGTTTGGTGATTTGGGGAGTCAGCTGCACGATACAGTCAAACCTCTTCCCAAAGAGCTCCAGGTCTAGGGAGGCAAGCGGAAGGGTGTTTCCCAAGTGATCCTGGAAGATGTCCACAGGCCTTGACCTAATCCGAATAATGGGAAGAAATGATGAGAATTCCACACTTTTGTATGCGCTGAGATTTACACACCCCTCGGGATTACCTACACACTCCTCAGGGCCATCAGACTGACCAAAAGGTTTCCTACCTATGTTTAATAGTACTTTACAGTTTTCACAGCAGTTGCCTACCAGTATTTAAATTACCAACAGCCCTCCGAGGTAGACCAGAAGGGGATGGTCTCCCTGTCGCACAGACGGTCTAGTGAGGTTGCACAGACTGTGGGTGGCAGAGCCCGATGCCCTCCCTCCCTCCTCGAGCCCAGGTCTCTCCTTTTTGCTCACCCCAGGTTCTTGTTCATACCATTGTCCATGTCACTGATGGCCCTTTATCCTGAAGTAATCTGTTTTAATTGCAAATTTTATTTTCAGATAGGAAAAACTCAGATGTATTCTACTTTGTTCTTGCTTTATTCGTAACAAACTCTGCAGGTCAATTTATCCTCAGCCGTGGCAAACTAGAATTTAAGTAAAGCTTCTACTTAGCTTGTGCATTTGCATGTCAAATCTTTAATTCAGCTGTCAGCTTTTTAGCATTTACCGTACTTTTGTTAATAAATGTGACTTTGATGGTCTCACACCAATCAAGCCTATTTGAGAGGGGGGAAAGCACCAAATGAGATTTATGGAGGAGTCAAAGCTTCACAGACATTAAGAGAATTGTTACCTTACACGTGCGTTTTAATCAGAATATGTGTAAAATTTGTCATGTTGTTAGTTCTTGCAAAAAAAGAAAAAGCCAAGGAATAAACTTAGATCATTTATTCCTTTAAGAACATGTACTGAGCACCTGTTATGTGCTAACGATGTTCTAGGCACTAGAAATGAAGCTGGCAACGTGGCAGACAAAAATACCTGCCCTCCAGAAGTTTCCATCCGGGGTGGGCAGCCCGGTGGCATGTCAGTGCCCCAGGGGCTGCTGGAAAAGCTGAGAAGGGAGAGAGGGCAGAGTTCTGGGGAGCGGGGTGGGCAGGGGAGACCTCACCTCCTTCTTTTCCACATTATGGCATAGAAATCTGATCTCCAGCCACATTTTTTTTGTAACTTATAGCTCCAGAATAAATTATTTTTAACTTTGTAGTCAATAAAAAAACAACTTACAGTAATTAAACTTGTTCAGTTTCATTTTTCACAGGAATATTAGGTGCCACTACTTCTACAAGCAAGGCCATGCTTATCTGCCTTTTTTATACATTGGTGTCTACATAAGGCTTCCTACTTTTCATCAAAGGAGCTGCCTTTAAAAAAAATCCCCCAAAAAAGAAGAAAACAAGAAGGGAGAAAGGGGAGAAAATGGTTTAAGAATTGTTCATCTCAGAACGTTATTTTTGTACATTTCTTGTATTTTCATTTTTTTCCTAAAATGACAGCATCTATTCCATAAGTCTGGGCAACCCTCACATTATATTGTATTTCACTCCCTTTAAACATTGAAAGAAAGATGTGCTTCTTGGCCCACTCTCCAGGAGCCCGATATGAACCTACCATGAAGCCCTTCCCTTCATCATCTGAGGTCGTCTCTTAGAAGGGGAAGTGCACAGCTGCCAACTCAGGATGAAAGCACCGGCTTTGCTTTTCTGTTCTAGAAGCTGCAGGTGGTGCTTGGGATTTCAGGTGACTGTTTCTCCCCACCAGGACACAACACATGTTTTCCTTTCCTCCCTAGATGGCAGCACAAAGACGGAAAAGGGACAAGTGACAGTGGCTTCTTGCAAGACCTGGCTGCTTCCCCTGCAACTTCAGATGCCCAAACAGCTCAGAGTTTTTCTTCTGCGCTTTCCAGAAAAGCACCAAGCGCCAAAAGGTTTATTTTAAAGCACTAACCATGAACGCTCTATTGCTTTGATTGATACCACCTTCTGTGGGCAGCAGCACGTCTCCCTGGAGCCCTCGGCAAGGCGGTTCTGTCCCGGATCCGGAAAGCACCCCAGAGAGTGCCTCTGCCCACAGTCAGAGGGGCTCCAGCCGCGTCTCCCTCTGCCCCGGCCTCTGCCCCCAGAAACGTGGGCATCTTCCCGGTACAGTGCTTCAGATTCCAACCGTGCAGAGGACAAGGCTCACTGTGCCATTCGGGTGGTTCATTAAGCCTGACCATACTTGGGTCAGGCCCGCATGTTTTAGGTATGACTCTTGGTGACTTAAGCACTTGATTCCACCCTGAAAGCTTTGGCGAACCAAGTTTCAACCCTTACTTTAAATGCTTACAAAAACCTGACCTTTCTTTACTCCATATCAGTTTGGCAGCTTCTAATTCATAGTAATACCCAAACATGTGCATTTTATGATCTCCTGGAGTTATAAACATTGCTTCATTTTAAATAGATTTGTCAAGTGTGTCTATTATTGTTATTATTTACAGTGAGGGCATAGGATATGAGGAAAAGTTGGAGGTAGATGCCAAAAAGTAATTTAGTAGTGAATTCTGGTGCATAGTAAATACATTTTAGCAGGCAGTGGGAGGTTTTGTGCAGTAATGTCCCAGGGTTTGAGCTGGCTCATCCACTAGACATGCAAAAGGAACGAGGTGAGTGCTGCTCAGTTGATCTTCCTGCATTCAAACGGGACCACAAATTTCTTCTTCAGGAAATAATTTTGTTTCCGGATCTCTGACTCCAGGTAAGTAGAATAGTTCCGGGGAGTAGTCTATCATTTTTTCCACGTCTCCTTTCATATGTAGAAATTGTTGTTAACCTCCAGGGATTCTTAACATTCCTGCACTTCTGTAGTTGATAGGTGAGTGAATCTTCCTCTCCAAAAACCCAACTCTTAGGCCGGGCGTGGTGGCTCACGCCTATAATCCTAGCACTCTGGGAGGCAGAGGCAGGCAGATTGTTTGAGATCAGGAGTTCAAGACCAGCCTGAGCAAGAGCGAGACCCGTCTCTACTAAAAATAGAAAAAATTACCTGGGCAACTAAAAATAGAAACAAAAAATTATCTGGGCTTGGTGGCACGTGCCTGTAGTCCCAGCTACTTGAGAGGCTGAGACAAGAGGATCGCTTGAGCCCAGGAGTTTGAGGTTGCAGTGAGCTATGCTGACCCCACAGCACTCTAGCCCAAGGGTGACTGAGAATGTCTCAAAAAAAAAAAACCAAAAAACAAAAACCCAATTATAGGAAGTCAGGCTTCCAGGAGGGGGCGCACTACAGAAATGACCTGTTTGAAATCCGTGCCTTTGTGATAAGAATCTAGAGCCTGACTCCTAGTTCAACACGAAGATGTGGAGTTCGAAAATATCTGGCTTGTCCCGTCCTCTCCTTGCACAATCCCAAGCACCATTCTTGGAGGTCAGCATATAGTTTGGCTGCAGCAATTGCCGGCGCTAGAGTGTCACTGCTGAGTAGGTTCTGTGTCCCTGAGCAAGTCATTGAGCCTCTCAGGGCAGGAGCACCTGCTCGTGTGGTGGCTGCCAGGACACAGGTGGAACATGACCCTCTCTCTCCCTCCTCGAGAGAGACTTGGGGCTGAGAGAGCTCTGTGGGGACCACCATGTGCCAGAAGTGGGAGGCCCTCCCAGTTTGTGAAAGGCTTGTTGGCACGGTTCTATTTCTTCCACTCCCCTCATATCAGACATGTCCTTGTCCCTCTCCCTCCCCTCTCCCCCTGCCCACTGTACACACACACACATGTTCCCTGTGCCCCAAGTTCATGTTCCATTGGCCTCTGGACTTAGAAGAACTACTCACACTTCAAATTCAACAGGCCGAAAATCACAAAAATTCATTTGATTTTTTTTCTTTACGTAAGTAATTTGTGACACATTCCCACAAAAAGACAGCAAAAGCAATTCCCACCTCTCACAGGACCAGCGCTACCCAGGGTCCCCTAGGCGACCGCATCCCTGGCCTTGAACCAGGTCCCTTTCTTTTATCCAATTTCCAACAACCAGTTTCTATCTTTTCTAGCCAGCAACCCTATAGTCTCTGTTCATGCAATCCACTTCATCGTTTTATCTAGGATCCAATCCTGTTGAGTCTTCCTTCAGAAGAACCTCACGGGAAAATTAAAATAAAAACAGTTCAACAAATAGAAAATGCCAGTATTCAAATAAAAAGCCTTTCCTCTTGACACCCACTGCCACCAAGTGTCAGGCTGGTTCCCAGCTGGACTGTCAGCTCTCTTGAGGGCAGAAAGCCTATGGCCACGTCTTGAACAGAGACAGACCTCCAGCGCTGGGCGCATTGCCTGCGTCCCCCACCCAGTGCCAGAGTCACTGATACAGACGAGATGACGTCTCCTTCCCCATCCAGCTGTTAAGGACTTCTAGAAAACAGTCCTGCTCAGAGCTGGCGAGGAGGTGGAACTGGGCCCTGCTGGTAAGAAGATAAAGACATGCAAATTCTAGAGTCCGACTTGGAAGTAAATATCAAAATCCTGAATATGTTGCATTCCCTTTGCCTCGGCAGTACCCACTGTTAGAAATATAGTCTTAGGAAATAATCATGCATGTGTGCAAAGATTTAGCTGCAAGAATATTCGTCGTGGGACTGTTTAAATAGTAATTTGAAAAAGCCTAAAATGGAGCGCTGAGGGAAATTATTTAAAAATTTAAGAGATACCTCCCTCTTTTCCCCTCTCTTTCTCTTCCATCTCCCCTTCCTTCCATCTCTCCCTCTCTCTTTTTCTTGTTCATCTCCCTCTTTTAGAAATTTTCTATGATAATCATGTATTACTATTAATTTAATACAAAAACAATAAAATTAAAAATAGTCAGTTAATGTATACCATTAGCTCCTTAAAATAGTTCTCTCTCAAGATTATAATTTTTTAAAAAATTGTATGTCTCGTTTAGTAAGTTTCTTGGAGGAAGAATCATATCATTCTATGCTTAGTTCAAGTGGATCAGAGCAAATACCAATAATCAAATAATTTCTCTTCTATCCCCAAAACGTTAAGGGCTTCAGATCCCTATTATTTGATTCCTTAATCTCCCTGACCCAGTCCAAAATATACGATCTGCTTTAAATTGTGTGTTTGTGGCATGTACACAGACGTTGAAATTAATTAATTTTGCTTCGAAGATTTCCTAAGAGCCCTAGAAATAATTGCAAATGCCCTGGGATTTATCACAACCAGGACTGAGAATTACTGTTTCTGTCTACAAAGCTGAAGAGAAAGAGAAAGGCATGTGGCTGACTAAGCAAAACAGAAAATAATGTTTCACGTTAGCTGACATACAGCCTTTGCTGGTTTTTCCCCACAGCCGAGAGTAACCAAATTGCCCAACTTCACAGCAAGAACTTTAGAGACTCAATTCCTGAGCACTAGCAGTTGGTTTTCCAAAAGAACTTTATAGGTATGAGCTAAGATGGATTCTTACTGTATTTTTAATGGTTATAAGATTATTTAGACCAATTCTAGAAATATATGAAATTAATGTTTACCTAATTAATTATATAATTATGTGATTAATTAATCCTAAATTAATATTTCATTTCTCCCCTATATTTTACATGATTTGATAAATTAATAAAGGGGATCATAAAAGGGAATTATTGAGGCATTTTTAGGAACTTGAGACACATTTCTCTTTGCATCATTGTTGTCAAAAGAGGTTAGATATTGATAGGTATTATGTAGTGGAAAAAAGGGCTTTATGGCAAAATGAGTGGATTATACCAAATTTGACAGAGTTCTTTCCTGATCAATTTTGGAGCACATGTCTTAATGTACATTGTAAAACTCCTAGAAATGCATTTAGTTTTCAGCGTTCCCATATATATTTTACCGCTGTAACCTTTTTTCCCATATGACATCTCAGTGAACGGATGTTCTATAAAACACCTTTGGAACTCTGCCTTGCATTTTCCTTAGACACATTATATAGCAGGAGTGATACCCAAAATATTTAATGTAAATAGTTAATAACAGAACAGAACAGCACAGACTACAGGCCAGTCTAACCAGACTGCCAGTCTAGCGGAACTGGCGCCCTCCCACTGCACGTATCACCCCAGCGTTAACTAAAAGTAAAGGCAGAAAAACCTCCACATGAAACCTCTTCCAGAATTCTATCCACTTAGGAATCTTTGGATGTTTGTTTATGGGTTGTTCTGGGTTTTGTTGTTGTTTTAGTTTTGTTTGCTCACCATGCGCATGCTCACAGCATTCGATCCATCATTATACGGCTATTAAGAACTTTGAAATCACCAGCCTTCAAAAAACCCAGTTGTATTCTATGAAACGTCATATATGAAGGTGTTAGCTATGTTTTCTAGGTTAGTCAGGCTGAACACCACCTTTCCGTTATTTCAAAGTCTCAAGGCTCTACTACTCCACAAATTTATGCCTCCACCCGGACTTCTCGTCTGAGCTCCACACCTGAATGTCTAGCTGTGTTTTGACATCACGCTTGAGTGTCTTCAGGACTGTCACAACTCATGATCTCCTTGACTGAAGAAGAAGAAGAAGAGAGGGAGGGAGGAAAGGGAAAGAGAGAGATGGAGGGGAGGAGGAAAGAAGGAAGGAAGGGGAGAAGGAAGGGAGGGAGGGGGAAAGGAAGCTGGGGAAGAAAAGAGGGGGAGGGGAGGGAAAGGAAAGGAAGGAAGGAAGAAAGGAAAAATAAAGGAAGGAAAGAAAGGGAAGTAAGTAGAGAAGGGAAAGTGAAGGACCTTGAAAATAAACATGACAGACATCAGTTTTGCCTGGCTTTACCGACTCATACAAGCAACAGAACTCAGACTCATCCTTGGCCATCTCTTTATTTCAACCCTGCCACTCCATGTGGAGTCTTTAAGTTTATTTATCCTGTAGAAATGTCACAAAGCCATTTGCTCCATCCCCATACCATCATGTTCGTCCAAACCACCGTCATCTCCCAAGCACAGCTGTGCCCTCCCTATGTGGAGGGCTGGCATTCGCTCTAGAACCCTCCTGTCCACTCTTCATGCCTTTCAAACTCAAAGCTCATTATCTATCATCCCCTCCTCTGCCCACCGCCTCACAGACACCCCAGCCCCACTCTGCACCTTTCAGTGCTGTCCCATTGCTCTTTCAGCGAAGCCCCAGGTCCTCACTGTGACCTGCAGGGCCTCGAGTGCCGGAGCTCCAGCCCTCCCTCCGCAGCCACACTGCTTTCTCAGACCCTCAGTCACACCATGCTTCCTCTGGCTACATGGCTTTTAGATATGTTGTCTCCTCTCCTGGAATGTTCCACCAGCCCTCACAGCTTACCTAAGTCCTGATCTTCCATCAGAGCTAGTCTTCCCTGAGCTACCACAGGGAGGCCTCAGGAAGGCTCCCCTGACCTCCAGGCCAGGCCGGATCTTCCATTACTGCTGTCATGGTGCCCTTGACCTGTCCTTCGTGGAGCTATTATGGGAACGTTTTATATTTGTAGGTCTATAGGTCTAATAATTAGATTCATGTTTATCTCTCCATTTACACAGAGCTCCATGGAGACAGAGACCATTTTAGCTAACCATTTGTGTAGAAAAGGGTTAACATGCAGACCTGAGTCTGCTATCCTTAGAAAGGCCTGCTTGCAAGGCTGGCCTTTGGCTGGGGTCTGGGAACTCCGGTAGTAAACAGTTCCCTGCACTGATATGAAACACTGATAGGATCAGAGCGGCTGCCATGCCTACACAGTTGGGATAAGCAGCGTGGTTTATGCTGAATACCCACTTTCCTTCCGGGGGTGGGGGGGGAGGTCTGGAATTTTGTTATGTGACAAGCAGAGGGTGCCTATGTGACCAGCCCTCAAGAGCAGCTTAGGCATAAAGTCTCTTAATGGGCTTCCCTGGGCAGAAACATTGCAGGCGTGGTGCTGCGTTTCTGTTGCTGGGGTGCACTCTGCGTGACCCTTCACGGCAAGGAAGAGCATAAGGAAGCATAAGGATTTCTTTATACTCTGCCCATGTCTTCTGATTCAGCCATGTGTCCTCACCACACCACCATAATAACTCTTAGCTGTGAATGCAATTCTGTGCCTACTCTTGTGAGTCCTTATAGCAAATATTCAACAGGGGAGTGTCTTTGGGACCCTCAACACACCATTGTATTCCCAGAACTTTGCACAATATTTGACATTTAATAAGTGGCTTACTACATACTTTTTAAAATTAAAATGAAAATGACCTCAGAGGGCTAGGGCTAAGTCTATTCTGTGGAAATTCTCAAAAGAACTAAGAAATATTATCATTTATCAACTACATCCTAATGACCCAAATAGAGAATGTACATTCTTCTGGGAAAAAAAAAAAAAAAAAAGCAGAATAAAAAATGATTCAGGAAATTTAGCACGGTCAAAGTCCATCAGAATTTTTTTCTCATGAGGATGAATTTTCTGTATCTGAAGTGGCAGCAGGTAAGTGATGGGCCTGGATGCTGTTCCACTGGCTGCCCTGTCTCTTCCCTCCCCAGCCTGTGTTTCCGTTGTTGGCCGACTCCTCACACAGTGACACCTTGATGTTTTTGCCTCACAGCTCAAAAGAGTTCCTCCTTTGTGTTGATTTTAGTCAGTCTGATGACTATGTGTCTTGGTGATTGCCTCTTTGCAATGAATTTCCCAGGTGTTTGTTGAGCTTCTTGTACCTGGATGTCTAAATCTCTAGCAAGACCAAGGAAGTTTTCCTCAATTATTCTCCCAAACAGGTTTTCCAGCCCTTTTGCATTTTTCCCTTCACCTTAGAGATGTCTATGATTCTTATATTTGGCCATTTTACACAATCCCATATTTCTTGTAGGCTTTGTTAATTGCTCTTAATTCTTTCTTCTTTATTTTTGACTGACTGATTCAATTCCAAAGAGTTGTCTTCAAGCTTCTGCCTGGTCTAGTCTATTCTTAAATATTTCCACTGTGTTTTGTATTTCCTTAAATGAATTTTTCATTTCTAGAAGTTCTTTTTGGTTTTTTAAAATAAGTTGATCCTTTAGTGAATTTTTCATTCATTTCCTGAATTGTTTTTCTGGTTTCTTTAAGTGGTTTTCCATTTTCTCTTGGATTTTACTGAATTTCCTTACAGTCCATATTTGCAATTCTTTACCTGTCATTTCAGTATTTTCACTGATTGGTATCCATTGCTAGAGAGTTTGTGTTCCCTTAGGGGGGTGTCCTTTCACTCTTATTTTTCATACTTCCAGAGTTCTTTTGTTGATTCCTTCTTATCTGGGCAGCTGCCACTTCTTATTTTTGGATTTTCTTTTGTTCAGATGGGGCTTCCCCTCACCCCTACTTGAAAAGGAGTGTCTGTAGTGTATGTTGGATAAGAACCTTTGGCTTTGCCTGTGGGTACTTTGATGGCAATCTAGGTTCTGGATGGATGCCTTGGTTATAGATATCCTTAGTGTGGTGTTCTCTGTTGCTAGTTGTTTGTATGCTGTAACAGTGGTGAGCTATGTGTGTGGGCAGATTCCCTGTCTCTCTTTGATGAGGGAGGATGGAGGTCTTTGAAATCCTTTCTCTTTCCCTAGCCCTGTGGTCTTCTTAACAGTGTGAATTGTATTGGAATACCCAGTTTAATATCTGAGACAGTAGGTGGTACTTATGAGTAAGAATCAACCACAGCCTGTATGATTGAGTCAGTAAATACTGTGAAGGACTGTGCAAATTGACCTCCCTATCAGCAGGTGGCACTTGCCAGAAGGAACAAGCTGAAATGTTGTTTGGGGGACCTGTGACCAGCTCTAGCCCCTCAGGAGAAGCACTTGAATGCCCCAGGTAGTGGGTGGGGCTCTGGAACTTCCAGGTGCCTCCTTATTCTCCACCACAGCAGAAGCAGGTAGGGGAATGAGGCTGGGTGGGGCTGGGTTGGATGAGTTGCCCTCATGCTCCACAAATGCTGGTAAGGTAGCTGCTTTGGCAGGGGTCAAAGGTCTGCTCCCAGATTCTGGGGAAAGCTGCCAGGGAGGTGCTGAAGTGGCCACACCCAGCCAGAAAGTCTGCTGCTCGTGGAAAGGGGACCATCTGAGATTCACAATCTGGCTGTCAGGAGTAGGTTTCGCTCTTCTCCCCCCCCCCCCCCCTGCTCTGTGGTCTCCCTCTGGTGTCTGCCAGCAGGGAGGACCTCAAACTAGCTGAGCTCCCCCAGGATGGTGCTGTAGGCTGGGAACTTCTGTGTCCAGGATCCCGCCCTGGGCTGAGAGCATGGCCTTCCTGTGAGGGGAGGGGTGCTCCTCGAGTACACTGGGGCTGGGACCCACTCTGTGCTCTCTTTTCAGTTCTGCCCACATGGGCTCCCGATGCTATTAATAATTAGTTTTATTTTGCATATTTTGTAATAGTTCATTATCAGTGATGTGGATGCATGTTATTTACTGCATTGGGAAGCTCCCTCTTCCAGTAAATGTAAATCCATCCCTTTGCTGTGTTTTAACCTTTCTGTAGGCAAGAGAGCAGACCATGAGATATGTGAGCTGTTAATTGGCAGAGCTGTGATCATCTTTCCTTCATAGCACCCAGGGAGGTTGCTCGGGGAATGGATTACGTGTCTGGGAGGATGGCTAATAAATTGGGTGAAGTAAGGCCATTCAGGTCTTTAAGTCAGGCAGAGGAGTTTGGCTGTGAAGTGGATGGAAATGTATGTTCTCAAACAGAATACAAAGGCCATAAAAAGGGAGTTACAGGGTTACCAGGTATAGACACTAGAGGCTCCATGGAGAAGGTGGGCCTAAGCTGGAATGAACAGGATTCAAGTAAGTATGGCCTGAGGCAAGGCCCCAGGGAGAGAAGGGAATTAACAGCCCCTGTTCCTACTGTGTGTCCCTCCCCCACCCCCTTTTTCAAAATCAGATGCAGTGAGCATGCAGAAAGGCAGTCTCAGCTCTTTGGGTTCAAAGAATCTCTTTGGGATATAGTTTTACTATTTCTGTGCCTGCTGCTGCAGTCTAAAGGTGGCAGTGGAAATTCTAAGATAAGTTGTGGCTAGAACCTCAAGGACTGGCTAACAGGCCAGCCGGGACACAGCCTAGAGGGTAGAGACCCAGTCTAGAGGGGCAGCAGCTGTCTGGGGGCCCTGGGATTGGACAGGCCCAGGCAGGGCAAGAGCAAAGTCAGGAGACTTCGTTTACCCAGGTGCGAAGAAAGGCTTCAGCTTTCGAAGCCAATCAAGGCAGCTTTCCATTGTTAACAAGCTGACCAGAGGCAACTAATCACTAAATGGAAACTGATCATTTTGCTGCTCATTTATTTTCCCGGTTAATGCTTTTCAACACAAGCCTTTACATTTCTGAAGAATAAAGACTTGTGGAAAGGGTGGGGAGTTCATGGCTGCAGGAAACTGGCCCCCACTTTGCTCCACTGACAAGTTTATAAGGCCAAGGAAGTTCAAGAGGTAAAAAGAATTTCTAAGCAAATATATTTTTAGGAAATACATTTTTTATTTTTTTTAATGCAAAGGTTATTTACACTGATTTCATAAGTGAACTATGACAGACGGTCAACATGCAGTATGTTGTTTTTAAATGTGAACAAAAGCACCAATGAGTTTTTGTTTTTCTTGTTTTTAAGAAATGATCTGGGTAAAAATTACTTGGATTTTCAAAGATGTCTACTTGGTCTACTTTTAAAATGATGATTTGCCTGAAATTATTTTATTAAGGCTTTAGTAAATGAGTACTCTCTCGTTTGGAGTGTAATTTCCAAAGTACAGGCTGAATGTACTTACCCTTAACACAGCCTGAATTTGCTCACCATGGACTAACAGCAGAGTGGATCTGGTTATTTTTGTTGGCTTCATGATTAGAGACTCAATCAGTATGATAAGTATTAAAAGCCCTAGATTTTAAACATTTGCCATGGAGATGAGGTGAAAGGCAGGGGGGTGGAGGGCAGTGGTGGCTGGAACATTAGCACAGCCCATCGACTTCAGGCAGGGCAGGTCCGTACACCTCTGCATATTTCTCTGGTGGAGAACACTGGTCTCCAAAGCCAGAAAGGCCAGGCTTTCATCTGTAGCTCTGCCATCTTGAATAATTCCTTTAACATCTTAGAACCTCATTCTCTATGACTTTAAAATGGAGTTGATAATAATGCCTATCTTCCCAAAATATTAACATTTGTAAAGTTCCTAGCACAGAGCCAGGCACCTAATAATTTCTCAATATGAGTTAGTTCTCCTGTTTCTATTCCAAAGCCCCAAACTTCTCCCCCATCCAAGTATCCCTGAGCCTAAATTTCACCACCAGTGCTTCATTTCTTGGAATTAAATCTTGGGTTTCATCTACTCTGTCTTAAGCTTTAGGGATCTTCTTGTCAAGCCCCTTCCTTAGAAAAATGAGGTCCAGAGAGATTAGATGACTTGCCCAAGTGATAAGCTAAGAAAATACCCTGAATGCTTAAAATCTGCCTGGAGGCTTCAGATTATCTGTATGCTCTGTAAAGTGAATCCCATATTGTTTTTCTTTAAAAGATTTTCAAAATTAGTTGCCTTCAACTTTATTCACACTGAACCCTCGAAATATTAATATCCATGTTTCTGGTTCAAGATGGAGGCGAGAAGTCTGTGCCCTCCTCTCCAACACACCCCCAACCTGTTTCTCCTTTGAAATCATCTAAAGCAAAAGGAAAACAAGAAATGGAAACAAAAATTCCATTTTCGGCAAAACTAGGAGGTAGTTAAAACCACAAGCAACAAATAGATGCAGGGACTGCCCAGGGGAGCGTCCAGGAGAAAGAGGAAAGGAGAGTATGTTGCTGTGGAAATCAGACCCAATCAGCAAAAATGTGTTCGTAAATGGGAGGAGCTGAGGTAAACAATCTAAGTTGCATGTTTGCAACCGAGGGAACAGTGTACAGACCAGGCAGCAAGAACTCTCCAGGACCCAGGTTAGTTTAGAAATGAAGAGGTGATGGGGTTAAAAAAAAAAAAATCACTCATACACACCACATTGGCAGGGAATATCTAGGAAAGAAGAAAGACAGAGGTTTTTGAAAAACTCCATAGCTGCCTGTCTTTATTGAATGGGGAGAAATAGATCTAAAACTCATATTAAAAAAACCCCAAAAACCTGGTTTATAAAGAAAATTCCTACTAGGCTGGGATATGGCCCTGCAAATATTTGATGAAAGAAAAACTCACATGCCTTGAAGATGAGAAATCAACAAGAACCAACCCGAGTCATTTCAAAGATCCAAGACATAAAACAAGAAAGAGGTCGGGAAAAGAAAATGGCAGATAAATTTTTACCAAAGAGCAGAAGAAAATAGTAAAAAGTATTTTACTACAAACATAAACTATTTAATGAAGCAAGTACCTCTATGAAGCTTGGGCACAAAGCAGAGACATAGGAATCCATAGGTATTCTAGAAAGACAAGGAGGTATGTCATTTGAGCTGGCAAGGTACAGGGAGAAAAAATAAACCATCAAAGAAATGGAGATGCATTCAAAGGAAAGACAGACAACAATAAAAGCACAAGAGCTTGGAGGATAAAAATGAGAAAATCAAACAAAAAGAAATGAACATGAGTATAGGAAAGGTTTATTAAATAGGACACAAAAAAGTGAGCATAATATTGACACAAAAACCTGGTAATTGTACAATTAAAAAAACTTATGTATAAATACTGATGCAAAAATACTAAGTAAAATATTACCAGATAGACTCAAACAATTCATTGAAAGAATAAAACAATGTGACAAAGTGGGGTTTATTCATAATACAAAGATGGTTCAGTATTAGGAAGTCTGTTTATATTAATTCACCATATTAATGATCAAAGAAAGAAGTGAGGTAGCCATCTCCTTAGATGCTTAAAAGATACTCAGGAAAGCTCAACTTCCATTATTAATCTAAAAAGAATGAATGAAATAGGAAAATAGGTGTGTACTTCATTGACATATACCAAATTGAAAGTCAACATTATGTTTAGTGGAGAAATATCAGTAGCATTCCCATTAAAATCAGGAATAAGGTAAGAATGTTCTCAACAGTTAGATCAGAGAGAGAAAACAGAGATATAACAATTGAAAAGAAGTAAAATTATCATTATTTGCAGATTATATGTATGTATATTTGGATAATCCAAGAGGATCATCTGAAAAATATTATGAAAATAAGAATTCAGTAGTAAGGTGGTTTAATATAAAATCAATATATAAATATCAAAAGCTTTCATACTTTTAAACAACTACTGGTTAGAAGATGTGACAGAAGAAAAGACCCTTTTACACTTACAAGAACAACAACAGAAAAAAAAAAACTAAAATAACCAGGAATAAATCTAAGAAATGCTCCATATCTGTATGAAGAAACTTTAATCCTAAAAGGACACAAAGCAGCCTTAAACAAATACAAAGATATACCATGTTCTTGGATAAAAGGAGTAAATATTAGAAAGATACCAAATCTCCCTAAATTAATCTATTTATACACTACCAGGATATTTTTGTAACCCAACAAGTTGATGCTAAAGTTCACATGAGAAAATAAATTATTAAATAGAAGTAACATTCAGAAAAATTTTTTAACACAAGAATAACTAGGGATATCCTACCCATGTCAGATATTAAAACATATCTTTAAGTTACAAAAATTAAATGAGTATGGTATTAAATGAAGAGACATAAAGAATCAAAACAGAGAGACCCAAATGGACACTAAAATTTAGTATATGATAAAAAATCCTTTCAAATCAGTAGCAAAAAGATGGGTTATTTCCATAAAAGACAATTAAGTAATCATTAAAAAAATAAAATTAGATTCATACTTCATATCAGGTTGAATTCCAAATGGATGAAAGATTAAATGTTAAAAGTAATAGAAGAAAAATGGGAGACTAAAAAATAAGTTGATGGCAAAAATCAACATAAGCAGAGTCCTAAGACAAGATAGCTGGGAAAAAATATTTATACTTCATAACAAAAAGAACTAATTTTCTTGAATTGAAAAGTAAAAGAAAACACCAATAGAAAAATGGGCAAGGAGATGGACAATTTGAATGGAAGTAAATAGACCCAACTGCAAATGCATTTGTCCTTGACTCACTAATTTCAGTTCTGGGAATTTATATACCTTCAACTATACAAAACAATATATAGGCAAGATTATTCATTATATCACCAGTTGAAATAACAAAACATTCTAAATAACTTGAATGCTCATCTGTAAGTGGCTAATTAAATAAATCATGATATATCTGAATAATATGTTCAGGTTGTCTATTGCTATGTAACAAACTACCTCAAAATATAGTGGTTAGAACAACAATTTATTACTCTCTCTCATTGCTCTATGGGTGACCAGGCTCAGCTGGGCGGTTCTCACTCAGGGATTCTCATGTTGTTGCAGCCAGATTGTCTGGGCTGGAATCATCTGAAGGCTCCACTGTCTTCATTTCCACATCTGGTGTGTGGGCTGGCATGGCTGAGGTGCTTTGGGACTGGCCCAGCTTCTGTCTCCATGTGGTCTCTGCACATGGCTAGCTTAGGCTTCCCCACAGCCCAATGGTTTCAGGGTGGGCAGACTTCTTTCCAAAAATTCAAGAGTGATTTTTCCAAGTGCAGAAGGAGAAAACAGCCACTCCTCACGCATGGCCTACAAATTGGCACAGCCACACTGGCACTATATTCTGTTGGTCAAACTAGTCACTAAGCCAGCACGTATTCGAGGGCAGGGGAACTGGAATATAGCACCGTGGGAAGAGGAGCTCAGAATTGGGGCCATCTTTAATTTGCCATGCAAACATGCACAATTGTGAAAAAGGACAAGGATGCTCTCTATGTACTAACATGGAAAAATGTCACATTGTATAATTAAGTGAAAAATGCTAAGTACAATACAGTGTGAACAATGTAGTATCTTTTGTGTAAGAAAGGTAGCAGTGGGGAATAAAACACCTATGTGTGTTTGCTTCTATTTTCATAATGAAAATATAAACAAATCAATAGAAATAATTATCCATAGTGAGAGCAATAGGAGTGAGACCTCATAATGTATGCCTTTTTATATTATTTTGATTTTTGAAATAAATTGAAAAAATACACTGTAATTGGATATTAAAGAACTCAAGGATGCTCAAACTCGTTCATTTCCTCAGGGCGATGGAGCTATTTGGGGAAGTAATGATGGGTTCTATTTTTACAATTCCATTGGTTTCCAAGGAATCTTACATTTTACCACCACAATAATAAAAGTCAACCTACAAAATAGTCCATTTGGTCATGAGTTTAGTTGCCCCTATGCCCTCCCCCCATAATATTTCCTACAAATTACTTGCCATATTTGTGCTTGCCTTGAGGGTATGGAAAGGAGTATATTTTCCTTCATTGTCAAACCCAAACCACACTTAATATGCAATTTAAAATGTTGAAATTGTCAACATAGAAGCTCAGCCAATGGTGTGTGTTGGCTCATGACAGCCACTTGTTAAATATTCAGGAGTTTTGCAAGCCATTTGTTAAACCATCAGTAGGTTACAATCAGCCATGGTGGCTGATACAAGTACAAAAATAAAATATTTTCAGATTGCAATGAGTGCTATGAATGAAAAACACAGGGGAGTGTGGCAGAGAAGGAATTAGAGGAGGTGCTCGCTTATACCAGGCAATGTGGCATTGGAAAGTGATATTGACTTCATGGTAAGATTTAGGATTCCCACTTTTTCTGTTTCCGTAAGAGACCTTACAGACTTGAACTGTATAGGGATTTTTTCTTAAATAGTTGACATTTGTTACACAGTTTACTGCACAAGGCACCATGCACTTTGCTAGCATTATCTCACAAATCATCATAACAACTTTTTAAAGTAGGCACTATAATGGTTTCCCTTCCACAGAGAGAACATTGAGGGTCCAAAGATGGGAAAGGGTTTGCACAAACCAATGAGCTGCAGAGCCCAACTCCAAACCTGGGGGCTTGGCTCTAGTGGTCACTCATTTCTGCATCAGCCTGGAAACTCATCACACTATTATTTGGGAAAACTCAGAAAAACATGAAGAAGAAAAATAAAATCACCCATAATTTTGGTTCCTAAAGATGACCACTCTTAACGTTTTAATCTAAATCAGTGGCTTTCTGCTGTTTCCCCAACCCAGTCCATCTGAGCCCCTGACTCACTTCCGTGAATCACTGTGGCTCAATCTGAAATGATTTTTCTCAGGCGTGTGAAGGGTGTTCCACATGTGTTTTCTCAATACATGGTCTGTCCACTGTATTGTTTTGTTCTCCTTCTAATAAATGGCATGCATTTTCAAAGTTCACGTCGTTCATGATCAGTTGTAAAGAGGTTAGACATGTCTTTATTGGCGTGACCAAGTGCCTTCCTTCACTGTTGCAACCCTAATGAGATACCTGTACCCTCTCTGGTCAGCCTCTTTTTTTGCTTTTCTTAAAACGCTTAGGTATCATGGTGATATGCATACACAGTCGCCCATATAGTAACAATGCATATGTTACCTGACAGGCTAGCTAATATGAAGGTACACACACATGTGAAGACTCGCACACTTTTTTTTCTCTTTTTTTGAAGAGCTGAGTCAAAATCAATTTTGATCTTGCCAATCACAATCACTTTGAAAAAGTCACAATCGCAAGCTTATTACAATATTTTCAAATAAATGTTTTCTAAAAGAGAAAAAAGCAAAATAAACTCCTCTTTAATCAGAAATTTCTAAAAAATTATATCAGAGGATAAGTTAATGGCCAAAAATCTTGCGAATGGTTTTCTAAATTATTTTCTATATTTGGGAAATTAAAATGACTAATGATGGTATGTGTGTATGTGTGTGCATTTCTTTTTTTTTTTTTTTTTTTTTTTTTGTTGAGACAGAGTCTCACTTTGTTGCCCAGGCTAGAGTGAGTGCCGTGGCGTCAACTTAGCTCACAGCAACCTCAAACTCCTGGGCTTAAGCGATCCTACTGCCTCAGCCTCCCGAGTAGCTGGGACTACAGGCATGCGCCACTATGCCCGGCTAATTTTTTCTATATAGATTTTTAGGTGTCCATATAATGTCTTTCTATTTTTAGTAGAGACGGGGTCTCGCTCAGGCTGGTCTCAAACTCCTGACCTTGAGCAATCCACCCGCCTCGGCCTCCCAGAGTGCTAGGATTACAGGCGTGAGCCACCGCGCCCGGCCGTGTGTGCATTTCTGATGTTCATTGATCACAGGCAAATTAGAGGACACCTCAGGTTTTGTTTAGTTAATAAATCATCTCTCTGCAATTGTGCATCTTGAACTTCAAAATGGCACTTGTTCAATCTGGGAAAATATTGGCAATTCCTCTGTAAACTAATTTTAATTTTTTGTCAAATCTTTAATTAAAATACTTTTTGCTGTGTAAAGAACTTATAATCAAGATGTTAAACAAATTAATTTTTGGAAAGACATTATATGCTAATAACTGATTATGGACATTAATCAATTGAATGACATTAGCTATGACATAAATTTTGAGGGCTGTTAACTTCAATTTTAGTACTTTTTTTTTTTTTTTTTTTGAGACAGAGTCTCACTCTGTTGCCTGGGCTAGAGTGCCGTGGCGTCAGCATAGCTCACAGCAACCTCAAACTCCTGGGCTCAAGCAATCCTTCTGCCTCAGCCTCTTGAGTAGCTGGGACTACAGGTATGTGCCACCATGCCTGGCTAATTTTTTTTTCTATATATATTTTTAGCTGTCCAAATCATTTCTTTCTATTTTTAGTAGAAACGAGGTCTCACTCTTGCTCAGGCTGGTCTTGAACTCCTGACCTTGAGCGATCCTCCCTCCTCGGCCTCCCAGAGTGCTAGGATTACAGGCGTGAGCCACCGCGCCCGACCTTAGTACTTGATTTTTTAATGTTGGCTTTTAATTGGTTTTCCCTTTTTTTTTCTGATTTTTTTTTTTTCCTCTTCATTCTTTGGTGTTTGGTCTCTGTGGAACAGGAGTTGTCCAGCCAGCCTAGCCCTGAGACCTTGCGTAACCCCACCCATAGCATGATGTTCCTGCTGCTTTCTCCGCTCCTGAGTGATCCATTCTTAAACAAGCTGTGGCTGTGGTCTCTTTTGTGCTTGTCACTAGTGACTAGTGTTTTTAAATCCTTTTAAATTCAGGTGTTTATTGGAAAGAACACTTTAATAATATTTTTTATTTTTGTAATGCAAGCTTATTATACTAATATTTTCAAACCAATGGGTTTAATAGAGATGAAAAAAGAAAACTAATTCCTCCATAAGCAGAAATTCTATTTTTTTCCTAACATAAGCTAATGACCTAAAAGGTTTTGAATCTCCTTAAATGTTTTTTCACCCCTGCATAAAGTGAAATGGGAGGGCGTTGTAGGTTTGACTGAGGTTTATTGGTCACTAGCAAATGAGTAGCTGTTTTGTCTACTGACATTTCTGGTTTTGTTTGATTACGTATTCTCTCTTCAAGGGGACTTATGGACTTCAAAATGGCACTTGTCGATCTGAGAAAGCATTAGAGATTCCAATGTATTTACTTACTGTTTCATCGTATGTTTAATTTAAAAAAAGTACTTTTTCTGAGAGCTAAAACATCCTCCCTGTTTTCTGAGTTCTAAATGGCATCAGCTGTAGTGTAGTTCAAGGCATCTGGTTGGTGGGGAAATTCGGGGGCTGCTGAAATCCAAACAGACCCAAGCCTGCTCCCTGTGTGTGTCCTCAATGACAGCAGACAGCAATGACCAGCAGCCAGGGGGACTTCACTTTTTCATAAGGTAAGCTCATTTAAAGCCAGGTTTGGACCCACTGAGTGATGAATCTTACTGCATGTTTCAGGTTCCAAACTAGCCATCTGTTTAAACAGCCGGATATTTTAGGGGGAAAAAAAATTAAGTTTTAACTTTTATTAGGTCTCTCCTGTTTAGTTCGCTCCCACTGTATGTGTCAGACGTGAGAGTGTTTTACAAGGGGTTCCTGAGGGAGTCGATATTTTTCTTCCTACTCGCTGTTGAAACATTAGAGAGGGCTCAACCCAGAGTTTGACGGGTAAGATCAGAATAGGGCCTGGTGAGGTCTGAAGACCAGTTCTTCCACTGAGCCCTGTGCCTCAGTTTCCTCTCTGTGAAGTGTAGCTCATAACAGTACCTCCTTCACACTCACAGGACTCCATGTATGGATAGCACTTAGCTGAACGCTTGACACAAAACCAGTATCAACCAACAGCAGCCACGAGATTACGGCCACCGTGTTTTTCAGCATGAGTTGCTAAGTGGCCACCCCTGAGATGAGATACCACTAATATCTACAGATACCAGGGAGATGAGATAACAGTGAAGGAGGCCACTCCATCAGGCAGACATGCTGTGACCCTCCCTCCTTCTCCAAATGGAGCCCCTGCGAGGGGGAAATGAAACCAGTTAAAATGCTCCGGAGCTCTGCATTTAGAAACCAGAAGACAGATGCACAGAGCAGCCTCTGCCCCTGCTCCGACCCACGTTGTGATCGGGTTTCTACCGCTGCCTTTGCAAGGATGGGTTAAGTGGCTCGTTGACATATCGTTATCACATTTCGAAGTTAAACAGCCACAGGATCTATGAACTCTCATCACGCAGTTAATTATTCTTGAATTTTTCTGCACTCTTGAAACATATTCTATTTATTTCACGGGCCCCTGAGCGCACAGGCCGCCTTTGTCCCCGTGTCGCGGCCAGTGGTGTAAAACCTCCGCATCTGTCAAATTTCTCCATGCAGAGCATAATTGCCTGATTTCCATTTGAAAGTACAGCCCTGACATTAAAACTACACGGACCCACCAATGATAACAATGGTGTCCTGACACCTACAAGAGGAGACAGGGCGAGCCTGGCATAATGCGGGAATAAATGAGCGCGCAAATGAGCACTTGCCTGCGCGCCGCCCAGGTCTGAATTTACAGCTGCAGATGAAGTGTTCCTTGGGAACAAAAAAAGAAAAGAAAAGAAAGGAAATAAAGGAAGAGAAAGAAACCAATAGATTAGCGTCAGCGTGAGTCTGTCGGAGCCAGATGGCTCTCGGTGGAGAGTGCGCCTTCCTGCTTTCCTGCTTAACCCTGACGGGCGACAGCAAGCCCGCTAGGCGGGGACAGAAATGATCTCATGCCTCCGCCAGGCACGCGATTCGCCTCCTTTCTCTCGCACAGGACTGGAGCTGAAGGAAAGCTGGAAAAGAGAGAAAGGGGCAAACGCAAGGGGCTGGGGAGGTGGGGTGGCTGTGAAGAATGAGCGAGTCGCAGCCCAGAGATGCAACGAGTCGCCGGGCCCTGGCCAGGCCCGAGCGTTCCAGCGCTGGCTCCGGCTGTCCGCGGAGGAGAAGGCCGGGCAGCGGGAGGGAGGGGGACACAGGGGCACCCGGGACATTGCTACCTCCTCCACCCACGTCCGTGGACTTTACATCCACGAGCCAACGTTCCCCAGCAGGCTTGGTGTGGAAGGAGGCTGGGACGAGGGGCCTTGGGATTAAGCTCTGTGCCCCACTGGAGAAGGACAGCGGACAGTGTTCCCAAGTTCTTACTGATGACAATGTCTGCTTGTCTCCACGGGCTGGAGGCCAGTCAGTTTGTCAGACCTTGGCCTGCTGGCCCAGCCATCTGCTTAGATCCTGGTGTGCCATGCCTGCACCCACAACAGGTGCCCCAAGGCGGAGGGGCTTTGAGGATACTGGAGCGAGCAGGGTTGCAGGGTAAAATGAACCTAACAGGTTGTAGGGGTGGGAGGGCTGGGAGGGGCTCCGCCTGGGGTCGTTCTGCCTGTCCTGCTGAGCAGAGCATTGGCTGCTCATGAACAAGCCTGTTGTCTGGAGTTCTGGAGTGACAGCCAGACATTTGGCTGGTGGGCATCAGGAGGACCCCCAGATGCACTTGCAGATGTGAGCAGAGGTGCAGGCATCCTACAGGCTAATCTGCTTGCTCAGAGGGTGTTCACTTACCCAGCTTGGCACCAGGGCTCCTGAGGTCTCCAGCCCAGAGAAGCAGATCCAAGGAAGACTGAAGGTGCCCTTGGCAGTGCTGGGGGCTCATGGACGTCATCAGCCTGGCCAGGTTTGCAGGCTCCTGAACTCTGTCTCCAGCAGTGTTTACTCAATGAATAAATAGTGGACTCCAGGGTGATACCAAATGCAGGGAGATGTAGTCATTCATTTACACCTGGAAATGATTCTCTAACTCATGATAAACATTGAGCAAAATCCTCTCCATTTCAGCCAGGATTAGGGCACCTGCTTCACAATGTCTGGGCAGTTTCAGGTGTGACTGAGCACTAAACTGGCATATTCTGTTGGGGCCAAGGAGGCAGAGCAGGCTGTCAGCTGGGGGCTGGGACCACAGGCTCTGGCTTTTCTCCTTCCAAAAATAAAACAGAAAGCCACCACCCACCAAATAACTGCTTTTCTTTCTCTCCCAGGTGATGCTACCACCTAACAGTGTTCGTGGTTCCAGGTGGGGTTCTTGCTCACAGCTGAGCTAAGGATATTGAAGGAAACCATGTAGCGAAAGTAACAGGAGTTGTGAGTGCCATCATCTTTCCTTGTCCCCACTTAAACAGGGAGATCAATCACTTAATAGGACCATTTTAAAAATTTTAAAATACTAGCATTTAAAGAGGGCTTACTAAGTGTCAGGCCTGGCTCTAAGTGCTTTGGTATATGCTATGTAATCCTGACAACCTTATGAGGCAGGTCCTCTATCTAAATCTTACAAACAGGATGCCGAGGCACAGAGATGTTAAGTAACTTTCCCAAAGTCACACAGCTGGAAAGTGGGAGAGCTAGGATTCATACCTGGCTCTACTTGGCTCCTAGGTCCATTCCTCCAGCCTCTCCTACCTCTCTAGATGGTGTAATAACTCTGAGCCTCAGGTGTCCTGCTTGGACTATTCACCAGCAGTGCGGTCTGGGGCTACGGAATCTCCCTGAGTTCCCCCTTCCGTTATCTGTAGAAGAGCTGCTGTCTCTCAGGCCTCTGGCAGGAGCAGAACTAAGGTGTGACATCCACGCATGCCGGGCCAGTACCTGGCACGCTGTTGATGCTCAATAAATGCTAGTACAGATGGTCCCCAACTTACTATGATCTGACTTAATAATTTTTGACTTTATCATGAGTTTATTGAAATATAACCTGATACACTTCGACTGAAGATATTTTCAACTTACGATGGGTTTGTCTGGATGTAACCCCATGGTAAGTCTGTAGTTCCTACTATTTTGAGTATTGCTGTCATCTTTGTGCTCTTCTATCTCACTGAATCCTCATGAAAAAACCTGGGAGGTAGGCAGAGCAGCTGTCACTAACCGGTTTTATAGCTGGTGACATCAAGTGAATCTACACTTTGTACTCCGTCTGATCTAGCTCGCGGTGCCCTGCTCAACTGCAGGCCACGCCTGTCCGTTTCTAGACACAAGACCCAGTGGCCGTCTAGAAAGATTGGTGCAAAGAATTCAGTTCTTGTTGCGGTTTCCTCCCCTCCCACCCATGCGACTGAGGACTGACTGGGGCCAGAGTCAGATTCTGCTCATGCCCCTCTGGGAATTGCTGAAAGATGGTTAATGCCTCTTGGTTTGAGTAAGGTCCTAGCAAGGATGAGTCACAGGCTCATGTGTGCCCCTAAGATTTTCTTTATTATCTAGATCGAAAAACAAACGCTTATCTTCTCACCATCACCAAAGGCAGATGTGGAGCCCACAGACAACTTCTGGCCCCCTCCCCAGGCCTCTGAGAACATTCCCCACACTCTCTTTGCAGAAGGTGTTTCTGCACCTACAGCTGGAAGCGGGCGAGGAACCGGCCAAGGGCGCTGGGTGTCGGGCCACGCGCCGCCTTGTTTCCGTATCTTTCCTAGCTCTGCCCTTCCAGGGATTTTCACATTTTCCCTTCCATTTTACTTTCAGAAAATCTCTGGGGAATGCAGCTTTTGTTCTGTTGCTTCATGTAATTCCCAGGGCTGGGAATGAAAATGATTTCCTTTCACAACCCTGGCTGAGTGCCTTTCACAACCCTGGCTGAGTGCCTTTCACATCCCGGCTGTGTTATGGGGTGATTTATAAACTGCGGGGTCTAGGTCTCTTTCTCCTCCTCCTCCTCCTTCCTCACTCCCACCACCATTTAAAACAAGGCGGCCTCCAAGGTCAGGGTGTCCTCTGAAGTCGGCCTCGAGGGCTCTTACTCAGAGGCACAGATTCGGTGGAACCACAGTGATGAGAGCGAAGCTATTCATTCCTGTTAGAAGGAAATAGAAATAGGCCCCAAGGCCGAACTTATCATTTATGAGAACAAATAGGACCCAAAGTCCCAAAGCTGAGGGTTGGCTTTGAACTAAGAACGCAAAAGCACATTTTCCAAACTTGTCAGGATTGTGTTTCATTTCTAGACTTTTATTCTCAAAGGGACGATGAGGAAGAGACATAGCTTAAGAAGCTTTGAGGTGAGAAGTGAAAAGAAGTTACTTTTCTTTGCTGCCATAGATCTAAGTAGGGGAAAAATTAAGCCCCAGGGGTTCTTTTTCCTCCTGTTACAACAAAACACAGAAACCAGACGGCTCAGTGTCATTCGGAAAGTGTCGTGTCTTTGTCTGTACTAAAGACTGTCGTTGGTTGGCTGCCTCCGGGGACTCCCGTCCTGCCCCTGGACTCCCAGCAGGGGTGGGTTCCTTGGATGCTGAAACAACACAGAAGGGTGAGCAAGTTAGTCAAGCCTCAGTCTGGTCTCTCTGGTCAGGGGGTTCCCTTTGAGCCAGGCCTGGGGACACTTGTGGACCCCATGGGCCTCCTGTCCTACCTCAGCATGACCTGGGCAGGACAGTGTCTTCACAGTCAAGGCCAAACGGCCCACACAGACCACTGCCTTGTAGCTGAGTGAGTTCTTTTGCCCTGCACTGTGCTACCTTGTTGGTGAGAACCCATATCTTTACTTCTGCAAAACTCACATGATAGCACTTGTCTCCCTGCCTGCTGGCCCTGTGACTGTGAGTTCTGAGCAGCAATGTCACAGAGCCTGAAGGTCTGACCCAGCACGGCCACGTCATTGCTCACCATGTGACCACGGGTGAGTTACTCATCTGAAGAGTAGGGGAACAATAATTATACCTAACTCCCAGGGTTGTCATGATCATTAAATTAGATGACTTACAAGTGATTAACACAATGCCCCACACGGAGCACAAACACACAGATACCAATTAGTATTTCTAAGTATGGGAGGGAGTCCGGGGAGAAGGCACTGGAAAAGAACTGCCTCTGGGACTGTGGGCAAAGGCAGGGCAGGGAACAAGGTCAGAGAAGGAATGGAATAAGAGGCTGGGTGGGGGACGCTGTCTCTATCTCCTCCTGCTCTCCCTGCAGTGTCATTTGGAAAGGTCAGCGTCTGAGATTGTGAAGTCATATATCATTCCTATTCCCTTTTCTAAAAATACTAATCATTGTTCCAGAGACATTCAAGGTCAGAGAGGCTCACGTGTTATATTTGAGGCTCATGTGTTATATTTAAGGTCTAGTGTTCTAGAAAGCAAGAAATCAGGAAAGGCTCCTGTCTTCAGCCTTCTCTTTCCAATTTAATGAATGGTTTCTGTCACCAGTAGGAGCTGTGAGCACCCCAGACTTCTTCCTGAATCTGGATCAGGGATCAGTTTTGTTTTAAGATCCTAAGAACAATGGGTAGTATTCAGCAAAAGCACTTAGACTGAGACGAGCTCAATTTGCTAATGTTCTCATCATTGATGAACACAAAGGATGATGTACGTGTGAAAGATTGTGGACTACAGGACCTGCCTCCCAGCTCCCCTCAGTCTCAGGCCCAGGATGAGGTCAGAACTGAGGATAGGGCCCTGGAGCAGAGAAAGGGGTACAGGGGGTCCTGGGACACCTAGAACCATGTTGCTGAGGCAACTTCCTGTGATGATTCGTATGGAGGGTTTGGCTCATGCATAAATTGGGGCCAATCTGACAAGGAATCAAGGTTCATAACACTCCCAAATGTGGCATTTCTATAGGGTGTGGCCAGACCAGACCAGAGTTGGCCAAGTACAGATGTCATTAGCCATAGGTTCATCTGATCACCATAGCACATTCTCTCTCTCTCTCTCTCTCTCTCTCTCTCACACACACACACACACACACACACACGCAAAAGACTGAATCATATTCAGTCATACTTTATGTTCTTTGGAAATTGTTACTTATTCAGATTTAGGGTTTTGGGTTTTGCTTTTTGCTAATTCTCTACTAATTTTATTATTCCCACTACCCCCTATCTCTTTCCTTTTGAATTATGGAGTTGATTACAGTAGTGTATTTTTTTGAGATATAAGCACATTACAATTTTAAAAGGAACTAAATTTTTCAAAAATGGTAACATGCAGGTTAAATGGTAAGGGCAGTGTGTTTGAGAGGTTTGGGTTCAGTTCTGTTTTGGTATCACAACAAAGAGAGGAAAAAGGAGCTGATTCCAGAGAGAAGTATAAGTTTGCATCAGTACCCATCGGCACTAAAAGGGCAGCTGAACTCTCTCCGGCTAACATTCCCCTGTGCCTCAGTTTCTCCGGATGTAAAAGGATACTACACAATACATCTGTCTCCCATTCAAGTCATTTGGAAATGATACATGAACCCGTGAGAGAAAAATCTCCACAAAACAGTATTGTGATCACAGAACTTGTTTGTTTTGTGACTTTGTAATTGTATCAAAAGTGAGGTTTACGCTAGTAAAAATGAGAACTGAGCTAGAAAGGGCTGGAATTGCTAAAATGAGAGGAACTCAAGTAAAGGAAACTATTCCCTTTACCTACCAGCTGTCAGGCTCTGCTCGTGGTCTGCTCCTGCTTCAAAGGAACACCACGATTTCTTTGTAACCAAGATGAATAATCTATTTTCTGGCTTAACCTGTCATAAGGTATTTTGGAAGTAAACTCAACATTAGGAAATAATATTTCATAGATCTCTTGGTCTCCCCTTTATTCAAACTTTTTCATAGTATTTTATTCCTTCCCATTTCTCTTCTCAAAAAATTTTAAACAGCTTTTCATCATTGATTCATCTCTCCTGCCGCCACAGCACATTTTTCTCTCTTTTAACCTGGCCATGTTCACTTTCTCATCTGTATCTTAACTGTATTTTCCATTGCCTCCATTTCTACTCCTAGTTCCCTTAAACTCATTTTCCTTTTTTCTCTTTTCTCTCCCTAAAGAAAAATCCCCTGATCAGCAGGGAGAAAAAGATGGCCAGCTAGGACTATGCTGGGAAAATGAATGGAGACAGCATATCCAAAGCTGGGCAGGCTAAATAGGACTCCATCGATTTGAGCCGATGCCACCTGACAATTCAAATGAGACTTGCTCAGCCCAGAATTGCAAGACTCTCTTGGAATTTTCAAATGTAAATGAAAATTTGACATTTTGCCCCAATCCAATTCTACAATCCAGATGGTGGAAGAATTTTCTTGTTTCCTTGAGATGAATTCTCATCCATCATCTTTCCCTCCTGCAAGACCAGTGCTCACAGCCCCCAAGGACTGCCTATTAGTACCACCATTTTGTTAGAGTTAATGCTCATTATTGTGCACGGTTAGGAAATGTAGCATTCTGGTTAATTACCTTTTCTGATTCATTGAAGATTACAAGGTACCTCTTCCTTGGATTTCTAACATCTAGACACCTGGGATAATCTAAACACCAATGCAACATTGAACAAGTTTGGTCTTTCTTGGAAAATTTAGAGGAAACTTCAGGACTCACAAAACATCCACATCATCACAGATGTATCATAGATGTGGGGAGTGCAAGATAATTTGAGTTTCCATATGATACAATGTAAAGGCCGTTTTGGGTATGGAATAGCACAAGTCACATGGGAAACAAGAGTACCATGTGAAACAGATTATATCTTTTTAAAATTTCCCTCCTCTGTTTTAAAATGTTTTTAAATGTTCAGAGAAAGAAATTTATGACTGGCAAATGACAAAACAGTATGTGCATGGCCATCTCATTTTTGTTAGAAAAAAGCACGTAAGTATATACATATACAAACGCCCTCTCACATACACGTCAGGGAACATATGACCCAAATTTTAACAGTGGTCTTTCTGGGTCATGGAATGATAAGTGCTTTTGTTTTCTTCTTTTGGTTTATCCACACTTTCCTAGTTTTAAAAAAAATAATAAAAATTAAATATTTCTTCTATAACATAAATAAACAAATAATCTACTTGGACAAACCACACAGCCCGGTATTAAAATCAGCATAGAAGAAACTCATCTCAATATAGATAAAGAACAGATTAAATGAAGATGGTTGCAGAAGAAATCTTCCTGTTTGGAAAACACCCATCACATGAGTTGCACTGTCAAATACGAACTCGGGGGATGGGGCTGTGACACTCAGTCTCAGCAGCGCAGTGTGCAAGGAAATGCTGTTGCTCTGGGGAATAGAGGCGGGATTTGGGTCGTTGCCTGGTGATTACAGGCAAGGCTCTGGAAGCCATGCAGGATATGATATGGAGTTACAAGAAGGGATTCTTACATTTGCCACTAAAATAATCCTGGTTTTGTTTGTTTGTTTGTTTGTTTGTTTTGCGTTCTGCATCTGTTTCTAACCTAGACAGAACAAGGCACAGAAGACAGACCACATGTTGGTTTCAGCGATGATTCTCCACGACTCAGGTGGAGGGTTTGGCCTCAGCCAGAAATCAGACTCTCAGTTGGGTCTTCTCAGTTGTCCTCAAGGCCCTGAACCACCACAGCATCCCCCCACCCCCACAGTGTCACCCCATCCTGGTCCGTGGCAGCACAGGGCCTGTCGCCCCGTCCCCCGGACCTCTCTCCCTGCCCCGCCCTGGCCTTCGCCCTGCGTGGTCTCCATGCACTGTACCTCCTCCCACTTGCTTCCACCCCAGTCATGATCAATACCATTTCCAGGTATTTGTCTGTCCTGGGGAGGAGGAGGGGAGGCATGAATGGAGAGAAAGGAGCCATGAACTCCAGAAATGAAACCGTGAGTGAGAGTGGACAGCCATCCTAGTGACACGGAGGGCACAGTGGAGTTTCCAGGATGAGGGAGCAGCTGCTATGCTAGGATCGCCCAGCCAGTAGCCTCCTCTTGCTATCCATGGGCAAAAGAGGCCTTGCCATGGAGAAAATAAGTCCTCAGCTTCTAGAAGTCTCCACATGTTCTGGAGACCAGAGTAAATCCCTGCCTTGTCCCACTTCTGAGTCCAGTCCTGGCACCTGCAGGTTCTCTAAGGCTTTCTGAGTGCCGGGGCGTGTTCCAGCATCACTTGTACACACTGTGGCTCTGGAGCGCCCTGAGTGAGGCTGGGGGCCTGACTCCTGTGTGGGTCCCTCTGTCCCTCCCAGCTAAAGCTTCTTGTGTGCAGCAGACCATTCTTTCTTTAAAGCCTCTGTAGTAGCTCTTACATTTGTGTGCCCAAGACTCAGTATTTGTTAAGTGAAAGAACTTAAGTAAACAGTCGCATGCCTGACATATCTTCAGCACTGCAGTTTTCAGATGCTAAGTACTATCTTATAGTCCTCACGGCAGCCCTGTGAAGCAGGCCCTGTTTTACCCCTGCCTTCAGGATGAGAAAAACGAAGCAAACAGGACTTGCCCAAAGTGACACACTGGTTACCGAGTGCCAGGACTAGACTCAGCCCCAGGAACTCTGCTTTCAATCTAATGCTCTTTCCATCACGATGGTGACCCCCAAACCCATTGGTCATCGGAATTCCCCATGAAGCTGCTTTATGAACCAGAGTGTCGACCCCATTAAGGACTGTGGAATCCTTCTCAGGTGCAGCCCAGCCGTCTACACTGTCACCAGGCTGTTCCACAAGGATTCAGCTGTCCTCCCACCTGCACCAGCCAGCTCTGATGTGACAGCTGGTCTGTAATATCAAGGAGGACAGCACAACACTTTAGATGCTAGCCCTACACTGAAAATCTTGTGTTTCTCCAGCAGAAACCTCCTGATTTGTGAAGAGTTCATGTATATATCCCAGGATCCTCCTACAGAACACTGCTGGCTAAACAGCTCAACTTCTAGAAAGCCCGAGGTTAAAGACAACCATGCCTTTCATCAGCCCCAAATGGGAGAGGTCAGGAGAGTTTGACAGCCACGCTTAGGAAGGCCCCAGAGAGGCTGCTGAAGGCCTCAGAGCTGAGAATAGGGACCCAGCCTGGCTCCAAACCAGCTGGACCCCAGCTAATTGGACACATCTGGGAAAGGTGCCTGTATCCTCAGGACTCTGTAAAGCAAGGGGTGAGGACCCTGGCAATTAAGTGACCACAAACCCATCCAAGAATAACCCATCGGGGGAATTGCAAGTGGTGGGAAAGTTCTTCCTGTTTGAAGAGTGAGTCAAGTTTGGAAGGAATTAGCAACCTCTCCCCTCGGCAGGCAGACCACCAAACCCTAAACTCCACCAGGAGCGAGACCCTGACACGCAGGTTCTCCGGAGGAACAATTAGGAAGGAGTTGGTTAAGAAGTCCCCCAAACTGACTTAACCTGCCACAAACCCAGCAAGTGGGCACCCTCTGGCTGTGATCTGTGAGGAGGGGTCACCTCCAGAGAGGGCCCCGGGCCGTTTGCCTAAGTGCTGCGTGCAGGTCAGCCTGGAAACTATTATTGTAATCGGTAATCGTCGGGAGAGTCAGTTAGGAGACAAGCTGAAGCAAGTTGAGATTTGAAAAACACATTAACAGGGGCCTGATGAGATGCCAGAAGAGCCTGCCAGCAGGGACAGCTGGAAGGCCAATTTTTGAGTCAATACTGAAAGGTGGTTGCTTAAATATCTGCATCAACACACACTGATTTCTCTCCGGCTCAATACTCCCGTTTAATTGCACTGGAGAGTCTCCCCACAGACACATCTAACACCCAAATACATAGTTGAGTGAAAGAAAAGCGCGTTATTGAAGTGCAAATGAGGTTCTGTGGAGCCTGCAGGCCTGGGGCCCGCTGAGATCTCCCTCTCGCCCTGGCAGAAGGTGGCCGGGCCCTGCAGGGACTCCATGAGGCCCCATTTTCAGAGATGGCTGAGGGAAGGGCTGAGCACGGGCCTCAGCTGGCCCCAGAGAGCGGTCTATGTGGTCTCCTCCTCGTCGCTGCAGCTTCATGTGCTGCCAAGGCTCCGAGATACTGTGTCAGGGTCCACGGTGCTCACAGGCGACGGGGAGGCAGGAATGCCTGCTTCCCACACCCGGGAGCCACCGCAGATGGAAAGGCATGCAGCTGGAGAGCCATCATGTTTGGCAACCAGGTGACAACCTGGCGAGGTTGGTGGCGGATATGATCAATGATCTCTGCGGAGTCCTAATAGGCTTTGGCCACCGCTGCAAACCCTTTCCCACAATGTCGCCTACACAGGGCCCAGGTGGAATGACCTCAGGGTGGTGCTGAGGGTGGGGCTCCCACAGTGACCCTCTGGCAGCCTTCACCTGCCTCAGAGCTAAGCATGACGTATCAGACCTAGCTGGGCCTGAAACCCCGTGAGAACTGGGACCTGAACCACAGTGAAAAAGCAGGTCCTATGAGCAGGTGACACAAATCGCACAAGGCTAAATTCATGTCTGCTGCCAACCATCTGAGAAAAGGATGAAGCCTGCATTGGTGGTAAACTCAAGCTCAAATTCCTTGGGGAGTTCTGAAAAGGCAATTTATGGCTCACTGGGTCTGGGTTTGGGAGGCTCTGCGGCCAATGGCCCGGACCTCTGGTGCGCACCAGACAGTTTGCTCTGCACCCACCGTGTGTGAGCTGTTCCTCATCAATACACCTGCCGATCACACTGACCAATCAGAATCTGTTCTCACGGGGCCCAGAGGATATGCGAGACACATGGCCGGGCCACTGTGAACCCAACAGATCCAACTAAGGGGAAACTGTGGAACCACCTGGGTCTGATACTCAAAGCAGACTCCCAGGGACATGGTCTGCCCAAGAAAAACGAGCCTCAAATGAAGATCAAATCCTATTTTTCCCACTTGTTACCTGTGGGACCTCATATAAATTCCATAACCTTTCTCATCATCAAGTTTCTTACCTCTGTGGTGGGAGTGGCAACGTGGCTGTTGTACCTAATGAGATAATGCGGGTAAATGCCTGGCACAAAGTAGTACCCCAACAAATGCCAGGTCTCCACCCCTCCAGTGTCCCCCTACAACTGAGGTGTCCTCAGTTTCTCCTCCTCTAGTTGTTGGTGTTGGTTTTTGTCCAGGAAAGCAACAGTTAGGAGAGGTGAATTGAGGCCTGAATGCTGAATCGGGGCCCAGCTGAGAAATTTCTGTCTCCCTCCCACTAGGCAAGATGCCCAGCCCTGCCAGACCTGCTGTCCCTGTGGAGGGACCCTTCATGCAGTAGAAGTTTGAAAAAGGAATTTGTTTATCTTCTGGGACATGAAGAGTTGTTAGACCTTCCCTTTGGAGCTGTTTGTGGAACAGCCATGTAGGAATTCAGGAGCCCCAACTCCTCCTCACCTCCCCCTTCTTTCATGTTCACGCTTTCTGCGTAAGATAAGTAGGCACAAGGTCAAGACTGCCTAAGGCCCCATCCATCTCCAGCCCTTTCAAGACACACTGGCCTTCTCGTGTCCTTTGAATGAGCTAAGCTTGTGTCTGCCTCGGGCACGCACTTCCCGGAAGCCCCTACCCAGGTGACCACTTGGGGGCTCTTTCCCTTCATCCAAGTCTCAGCTGGAATGCTGTTCCCACAGAAGGCTTTGTCCACCCTCTTCCCCACCACTCAGTTTTATTTTCTTCTTAACACTCATCACTACCCGGGTGATCTTATTTAGTCGGTTGCATGTTAATCGTCTCCAACTACGCCGTGCAAGCTGTTGGAAGGCAGGCACCGCCTGCATTTCATCCATGAAGCATCTCGGATCCCAGGGCAGTATCTGGCCTGGGCACTGTATCCCTGGAGCTGCAACAGTTTTTCCAGGAACATTGCTGAATGGATCTATGACTGTTATAATCCTATTCTGTGATAGGCTGGATGATTATTCAGGGTTTGGACACAGCCAGAAACATGCAAATCCAGGGAGGAAGAGAGCAGGGAGGGGAGGGAAATGCCTCTAGGTCATGGCAGAAACTTTGCCTTGAGCCTCTCCTGTCCCGGAATCCAAAACTCCATCCTACCCCAGGATCAGAGTGAGGGGAGTTTTGCTCTGTCTCCTCTCACCAGATGTGAACAGAAGGCTGCTGGTCTCCCCTCAACTTCAGATTCTAGGACTAAGCTAGAGGGCAGTCTTTAGGCACTGGGACAGTGCCCAATGCCAAGGCTCAAGCAACATCAACTTAGAGCCATTGTCTAATAACTACAACAATAGCTGAACTCTTTATGTGGATTATTAAGCTGTTTTAACTCATCATATGGATTATCTCATTTAAGCAATTGTCTCGATGACCAGGGATGGGTTTGCAAAATGCACGGGCCTGATCCCCTCTACAAACATGCACTGCTGCCTTGCATGGCCCGGCTCCACATGGGGTGCCTGGCGTAGGGCCCAGAAGGGGACAGGCGGCTGTGGGGGCCCATTCCTGGCTCTTCATCTCTCCTTCGTGACCCCGCACTCCAAACCCAGCTGTGTCAGTCCAGACAATAGCTCTTGAGGGCACAGAATGATTCCCCAGGGCAGTGGAGAGTAAGCACAGGTTAAGAAAAGCCTCCCATCCCCACCACCCCAGGGCAAAGCGGGAAGGGGGTACCTGGGGCTAGGCTTCGTGGCAGTGTCAATGCCCTGAGGTCCCTAAAGCACCAGATGATGAGGTCTTGAGCACCCTTCATAAGAGGAGTACACTATTGAAGGCCACAGTGTCCAGGGAGATTTGGTTTGTGGGTATGTGGAGATGAATAAATTCCTTTGAGTATTAGAGTTTATTTTGGATGGGACCAAAATGGAGAATGAGGGACCCCAGGGTAGCTCGAGTGCAGGGAGCTGAAAACCAAAGCTTACTGAAACTACAGCTAGGAATAAGTCAGAGGCGTCCCACCCCAGGCCCCCAAACCCCACCTGACTGTCCCTTTCTGGCTCTTTCACACCCCACGAGGCACCTCTGTGTACTCACCATCCGCCACGTCGCTGTCAGGGGGCAGCTGCCAACCGTCGGCGTACCTCATGGCGGCGACAGATTTCCTGCCTTCTTTTCCCAGAGCACTTGCTTCTGCAAAAGAGTGTGACAGGAAGGAAATGTGGGAACGGACGCACGGGCAGGTGCCACAGGGCTGAGGTGGGGGACTGTCTGTGACGCCTCGGGACATCGGCAGCCCCTTGGATGTTTCCTTCAGGTGCCCGTCATGTGGAGGACTGGACGGAAGTTCCGGCTGTCCAGTGTCACGCTAGGGAGGCTGGAGGACATTTAATATGTTTCACGTACTCATCTCCTAGAAGAATGAGCAAATGCACCTGCTTTCGAGATGTTGGTGGGTGTGGTGTCCAGAACCTAGATATTTGGGGACCGAAAGACTCACAAGGGCTGTTCCTGGTCTTTATTAGCCAAAGTCATTTCTCGTTTCTTATTTAGATCTTTCCATATCAGTGTCTTCATCAGGAAAATGTGGCCCAAGCCACATCTGTGACATGTGAAAGAGCTGTGACAGCTCACAGAGATAATTAGGTGAGCTGATACTAGAATGAAAGCATTAAGAAAACAATTGTAAAAGTTCTTCAAATGTCTGCCTCTTTGTTGGGTTAGTCCCACTTTTCAAAATAGTAACCATAATCCATGCGTCCCAAAGCGATAGCCTGCAGACATTGGACATGCACATGAGGAACCTCTGGGTTTGGAGGTTCTCCTGGTGGACTTCTGCAGCGGTGGAAGACCAGCTTCTCTCCAGGTCCCTTCAGAGGTTCAGGAAGGCCTGCCTCCTGCTGCTGGTTTCCCTGTCAGCCCAGCACTTCCCTCTTAGCCAGGCTGGGCTAAGGGCTCCCCGAGAGTGGGACGGATTGGCCTTGCAGCTGATGGAGGCCTTGTTGTGGGGTTCCAGCTTCCTTTTTGGAGAGCCATGACCCAAACAGTGATCCCTTGTCCTGCTTAGTACTGGGTTGCTTTACGCTAGACTCCCACCCTCTTGTCATTCCAGGAACTCAATCAGTCACAAATTTTGTTCTTCTTCCCAGTTTTGGAAGCTAGAGGAAAATGAGGAAGGCAGACGGTAACAGTGTGTGAGGAAGTTCTGTTCTGGAGCCTCCTCTGAGGCCGAGGGGCAGAAAGTGTTCTGAAATTGTTCCCCAGCTACAGGACAGCTTGATGGAAAAGCCCCCTTCTGGGACAGAGAAGAACCCCAACAGCCCTTTAGATTGGATCCGTCAGCCCAGGTTAAGTAATGTGAGAATACCCCAGATGCAAGAGATGAGTGTTCAGGGCAAAATGGTTGAACTGATCCTTGGAGCTTGGTGGCAGGCAGGGATGTTCCTGTGTTAGCCCTGAGGACCCAAGGACCACACTCAATATATCTCAGGTTGTTAGTAGAAAACGTATTAGACATTAATGACAAGACTTCTCTTTTCTGCTTACCTTTGTGATCAAGTGGAGTTGTGGGTCGCCCCATGATCTCATCGTTGGTGGCATTCAAGTTCTGGATCAGAAAGTATGTGGTCATTTTCCCTTTCCCTTTCACTTCAATTTCACCTCTCTCAACAATTTCAAACCCTTGATTTTCCAGGGCTCTGCACAGAGAAAAAAAAATGCACGCGATATGAAAGATCTGTAACTCAAGAACTGGCTACAACACAGAGGGTGATGCAAGGGAGAAGCTGGGGACCCAGGACACATGATAGAGCAGGAGGAGGGTCCAAGGCATCATCCAGGCTTGCTGAGGGGGCAAAGGAAGCAGGGAGAGTGAAGGTTAGACATTCTGAACAGGGTGCCAGAGGCCAAGAGAGAGCACAGGAGACCCATCAAAACCCTCTGAGCCTACCGCCAACCTTCCCCCTCCAGCACACCCGCCACATGCATCTCTCACGTTTCTGCACATGTGTCATCGGTGCCCGTGTTCACACCATCGCCTCATGGCTCTGCAGCATCAGGCTCCCTGGGCACCAGCATGATTCTTTCCCTCTTCCCCGGGCACCTGACATACCCTGGGCTTGTCATCCTGCTCATCCTAACCACCAAACTTGTCTGCCACGCTTTCTGTCTGCCAAGGAACTGAAGAGTCTAAGGAAGGGACCAAGAAAAGGGACACAACTATGGGGTATTTACAAATGTTTCCTTGTTTATTTCTTTCCTGGCAGCTGAGGGATGTTGGGAAAAGAACAAAGAGCCACTCAGCCCGGTGATGATTCAAATTCACAGTCACCTGCCTCGGCACTCCTGCAAGTCCTCCCCTGTCGTTGGCCACTTGCGTGGAGAGTGTAGACCTTCACCACACCCCTCGTTTCCCCCATCTGCTCCCCTGACTCCCAAGCTGCTGACTGTGCTTCCTGCTTTGTGACCTGACTCATCTCCCAATTGCAGTCACCATAGGTGAGAACCTGCGACTTCTCACCCCATGGGCACAGCACCCCATCCCCCAACCCCGTGTCAGAGGTCTTGCTTGTTCAGGAGCTCCACATCCAAGCCCCCTTCCCACCTCCTCTGGGCTTGGCCCTGTTGGCCACCCCACCCTTGTCTTCGGCTCCCTGTCCGCTTGCATCCTCCCCTCAGCCTGGCAGCAGCTTGGGGCCCATCCCTCCTAGCAGAAGCAAACAAACCACTTCTCACCTGCTTTGATCCTCACAAATTCTCTCTCCCTTTTATCCTTCAACACAATGCCTATCCCTACCATTCCACCACAACCACTTTTGATAACGTCCCCAAAGCCTATAATGAATAGTTTCATTTCTTGTTTCCATTTTTGACATTTTTGCTCAATTCCTCCTCCCTAAAAGCATCCACAAGAGAGCTTTTCATCCTGAATTCTGCTGGTCCTTTTCTGACTCTTTCTTCTTCTGCCTCTTTCATGGGCTCCTCTTCCTTTCCTGCCTCTTCTGTGATGCTCTGCCCAGGACTCGGTTCTCTCCCCACTGTTCTTACCTTGCACCTTCCCAAAGGGGCCCCATCAGCTCTCACGGCTGTAATTACCACCTGCTCCAAGTCTGCATCTCTGGCCACCAGCTCGACTCCAGACTCCAACATCCACCTTGTGGCACCTCTGCCTGGATGCCCCACGGTTCCTTTGACCCCAGCGTGTCCAACCTGACCTCAGCATCTGCCCTGAGAATCGGGATCCCTCTTATTTGCCCTATCTCGGATGGTGACACCACCATTCAAGCCCTGGCCACCCGGAATGGAGACCTGGGCTCCTCCCTCTTCCTTATCTCCCATTTCTAGGTATCATCTTCGCTGGCTTCACTCCCCCACAATGCTGCCACCAACGCTCTGGTCCAGACCACACTCCCAACAGGTCCCCTCTCCCATTCCCTTCTTCTCAAATCTGCCCTACAGGTCTCTAGGGTGACTGGTGTCAAGCAGGACCCTGACCATGCCATTGTCTCCGACCTCACACTCTGGGGGGCTTTTCCTCACCTACAGGGCAGAGCGCTCGCCCTTCAGGAGGTGCACACATAACTCTCACCACTTTCTACCTCACATTTTCCCACCCAGGAAAGCGAAAGTGTTTGTGGTTCTCTGCACCTGTTCTACATGTGAGCCTGTACTGCTTGGCTTCTACTCCCAAGACCCCAATTTCGGCTCAATCCTACGCTGGAACTCCTTGTTCAAGAGGCAGCTCAGGAGTCTCCTCCACAAAGCCTTTCTTCCCCGGGTCAGGGCCCCTTGCCCTGGTCCCCAGAGCACATGCTGTGGTCCCCGTAGAAGTGACAGCACCGTAGTTACAGAGCAGGACTCTGCGACCTGCCCCCAGCCTGCATCTAGGTCTTCTCCTTCTAGCCTACTTGGACCTGAGGCAAGTTAGTAACCTTTTGTGCCTTTTCTTATCTGTAAATAAAAATAAAAATAATATATCTTCGTAGAGTTGTTCTAGCAATAAATGAATTAACATATGTAAAAGAATTTAGAACAGAATATGGCCTATCATAAGTGCTCAAGAAACGGTACGTATTGTTTTAGGCATCTCTTTACCATCGTACTTATCCCACTTTAAAAATAATTAACTATGACTGTCTCTTCTGCTGCTGCTGAACCAAAGGCCAGCAAACTGTTTCTATGAGAGCCCACATGGGAACTATTTGAGACTTTTGTGGGCCACACGGTCTGTGTCCCAGTCACTCGACTCTGCCTCTGTCGCCCAACATCAGCCCTCGACAGTGTGTAAATAAAAGAGCATGGCTCTGTTCCAATAAAACTTTATTTACAAAAAGCAGCAGCAGACTGGGTTTGGCCTGTGGGTTATAACTTGCTGTTGTCTGCGCTAACCTCACCCTGTGGCTGCTGGGAACTCTGTAAGTTCTGGAAGGAAGGAGGGAAAGACAAAGGAAGGCATGAATAAAATGAAAGGTTACCTGTAGGCTGTGGGGCTGAGGTGCACTTTGTCGGGAAGCCCGTGACTTTCCATCCTAGAGGCTGTGTTCACAGTGTCACCAAACAAGCAGTACCGTGGCATCTTGTCTCCCACGACCCCTGCTAAGACCGGTCCAGTATGTATGCCCACTCGGATCTGTGCAGAGAGAACCTTGCTGAACAGACATCATCTAATACTCTTGCGCTTACTTTTACATTGAGGTATAACTTACATAAAATAAAAAAAACACAGATATTAAAGTGTTTGGCTCCATGAGTTTTGACAAGTGCATATATCTCTGTACCTTTGTCCAAAATAAAACATAGAATGGTTCCATCAGTTCGCAAAATTATCTTGTATCCTTTCCAGGTAATCTCTCTCCCCACCTCCTCCAGCAGAGATAACCACTTTCTTATTTCTTTTACCAAAGGACAATTTGTCTGTTCTAGAACATCACATAAATAAAATAATATAGTATATGTTGTTTTATATCTGGCTTCATTTATTCAACATAATGTTTTTGAGATTCATCCATATGGTTGTATGTATTAGTATTTCATTATTTTTGTTGCTTAATAGCATTTTATTTTAAGAATACACCACATTTTTTTATCCATTTTCTTTTCATGTGCATTTAGATTATTTTCAATTTGAAGCTATTATAATTAAGGCTGCTATGAACATTTCTGTATAGATATTTCTGTGGACATATGTTTTCATTTCTCTTAGGTAAACCTAGAAGGGGAATTTCTGGATCACAATGTAGATGCATATTTAATTTTATAAAAAAAAACCAAGCAAACAAAAAAAACTGCCCAACAATTCTGCAAAGTTGTTTTACCATTTTACATTCCTATCAGCAGTGTGACACTTCCAGTTGCTACACATTTCTGCCACCATTTGGTCTTCTAGGGGGTGTGAAATGTACCTCCTTGTGGTTTTAATTTGCATTAAATTGGTGACTAATGATGTTAAACACATTTTCATGCACACATTGTCCATTCATATATTTTCTTTTGTGAAAAGTCTGTTCAAATTTTTTGCCTGTTTTAAAAATGGGGTTGTTTATCTTTTGTTGTTAATGTGCATCAGTTCTAGACATACTTTGATATGTAATACATATACAGGTGTGTGTTACAAATATTTTTCTCAGTCTGTGCATTTGTATATTCATTTTCTTTAATAAGCTGAAATTTTAAATTTTGATGAATGTATTAGTTCGCTAGGGCTGCCATAACAAAATACCTTAGACTGGGTAGCTTTACACATTGACTGCCGCGCTAGAAAAAAAAATTTTTTTTCCTTGGGGCCACAGTGATTTATTACACAAATAGAATAAAAGCTTTGAAAACAAAATGATCCTTTCTAATGTAATGAAAAATTAAATGTATTGACTTCTATTCATTTAATCCATGTTTTTAGAATTAATTTGTCAATACTAATTGTAAAAATAAGAACATTAACAAGTAAGATTTTCACAAACCAACTGCAGAGTTTCACTCAGGTTTTGCTTCACGAGGCCCCAGGCTCAAAACTAGCATGAGTTAAATACGGTTCACAGGGCAGTTAATGTTTTAAACAATAGAAATTTATTTTCTCACAGTGCTGGAAGTTGGAAATCCCAGATAGAGATGTCGGCAGATTGGGTTTCTCCTGAGGCCTCCCTCCTTGACTTGTGTCCTCACACGGCCTTTCCTCTGTGCACATGCATTCCTGGTGTCTGTGTGTCCAAATGTCCTCTGCTTATGAGGACATCAGTCAGATTAGATTAGGGCTCACCCTTAAGGCCTCATCTTATTCTGTAAAGGCCCTATCTCCAAATACTTACTTTCTTTCTTCTTTATTTATTTATTGAGGCAGAGTCTTACTCTGTTGCCCAGGCTACAGTGCCACGCCATCAGCCTCACTCACAGCAACCTCGAACTCCTGGGCTCAAGCGATCCTCCTGCCTCAGCCTCCTGAGTAGCTGGGACTACAGGTGCACACCATGGTGCCCAGCTAATTTTTCTGTTTTTAGTAGAGATGGGGTCTCACTCTTCCTCAGGCTAGTGTTAAACTCCTGAGCTCAAACAGTCCTCCCACCTTGGTCTCCTAAAGTGCTAGGATTACAGGCATGAGCCACTGAGCCTGGCCGCATCTCCAAATACTGTCACATTCTGAGGTACTGAGCTAGAGTTTCAACATATGAATTTTGGGGGAACATAATTCAGCCCATGGCAATGAAGTTTATTATTTTTTTTTCCTTTCGTGGTTAGTGCTTCTTGTGTTCTATCTAAAAAATCATTGTTTACCCCAAAGTCATGAAGCTATTGTCCCATATTTCCATCAAGAAGCTTTATGATTCTGGCTTTTACGTTTGGGTTCATGATATACATCAAATCAATTTTTGCAGAGGGAGTGAGGTAGGATTGAGGTACATTTTGTCTTTCCATATTCAATTGTAACAGAACTATTTCTTAAAAAGAGGCTGCCTTACCCTCTCAATTTTTGATGCCTTAATCAAAAATCAATTGGCCTTAAAATATAGTCTGTATCTGGACACTCTATATTTTTCTTATCTGATCTTCTTATATCTATTTCTTCATTACTTCCCATCCTGATTTTTTATTTATTATATTGGGGTTTTATTCCACTGATACACACAGTGTGTTTCCAATGAGAACGTATCGTGGCTATTTTGTCCCTGTGACTACCTAGTCTAGCTTCTACTTAGAAGACGACAGTGGACGCTGAACCAGGATCTGTGAAGCTCAGCTTCTAAATCACTACAGTGAGCGTGAATGGAGCACCTATTCAGAATCTCCTGCAAAAACATTATAATTTGGAAAAATCGTATTCCATCTTATCATTGGCTTTATTTATTTTAGTCAATTATTTAGTTTAGTTTGAACTTCTGACAGACATGAGCAGGAAAGGCATCTAGATATGAAGGCAGAGAGATGCGTCCCTCGGCCATCTCAGGGGGGTGAGGGTCTGCTGGGCTGGCAGAAGATGACGTTTACTTTTCATCTCCAAAACTGTCCAGCTTTTATAGTGTGAACCAACTTTCCTACTAGGAAGAATGGCATCTTGTGAGAAAGGCGAGCAGATGTCTCGCTCCTGGCCGCGTGGTGGCAGGAAAGCCACTCTGAATATCTCACGGCACTGTGGCGCCTGGCGGCTGACCGTGGGCAGCCTCACACCTCTGCCTGAGTTCCGAACCTGTCAGACAGCATGTTGGAGGCAGAAGTTCTCTAAGCAGGAAAAGTTGGGGGTCCACTAAACCTAAACCACTTGTTGAAATGCCTTAACAAAAGAGTAAGAATTATAAATGAGCTGGCTTCCAAGACGGATTGAGCTCTGCTAGGTAAATAGGGAGACATGCCCAGGACAGTCCTAAATTAGGGACAAAGGAAGCTTGTGGTCAATCATGGGGAAGTCCTGAGCACCACAACCTCTTCTGAAATTGTGGAGAAGTAGAGACTATAATAGCCTACTACTGTCTTTATTAGGACCACATGCAAAGGAAGAAAAGAGTGGGAAGAAATATGCCCATTTTAATTCCCGTAGCGTATGCAGAAGCCACCTAAGCAGATAAGTAGAACTCTACTTTCGTGTGTGAGATGTTTGGTGTTAAGCAAAGTACTCAGTTCCTCTCTACCTGGATGGGTTCTCCAGTGACAGGGTTCATCACTTCTTTTGCAGAAATCCTCATCCCCAAGGCAAAATTAGCCACCCTTTGAGCATGGCTTCCAGTAGGCACCGGCACACCCCCTACGACCATGTAAGCATCTCCTATTGTTTCCACCTGTCAGGGGAGAAAACAGGTATTCAGAGGGTTTCCTTATGCACTAGATATGCCTTAAGTATTTTTGCCATTTTCTGCATTTTGACAAAAGGACCGTGTTAAAGCTGGTGACTCTTTGCTAGGAGGTGAGGAGCACGAAGGAGGAGGTAAGAGGTTTGATAACACAAGACAGCGGGGAGAGAGACAAAAGTCCACTCTGCTTTTGCAGTGGAAACAAATTCCAGAGGGGTGAAGGCCCTGGGGTAGTCATACGATGCTACGTATTATTATTAGATTATACATTATTTGGAGTAGACTTTCTGCTGAATCTGGGAGTAGGAGAACTATTCTCTAGGAAAACAGTGCTTGTCCCTCAAGGGCACCAAGGCACCATCTTAGCACCAAGTATGGTAAAAGGATTCCTACACAGCTAAAATTCCTTAAATGCTTTCAATTTCCTTTTAGCTCTTCCTCTTCACCCCACTCTCATCCACACCAAACCCCAAACTCGCGCAGAGGCAAAGGAAGACTCAGAAGGAAGCACCTGCACTAAACGAGCACACGCTGAGACACCCCACATGGCGTAGACACGTACTTTGTAGACCTCGTGGACGCTGGTTAATCTGTCAAACTTGGAGTACATCGAATTCAGCATATTCACTATTTGGATAGGTTCGCAGGCGGCACAGATGTTGGTAAACGTTACCACGTCGCTGAAAAGGATTGTGCAGGTTTTAAATTCTCCTGCAACAGAAACCAGGTATCAGTGATAGCCGAGGAGCCGGAATTCTGTAACTCTATGAATTCTGGATTCAAAGGCCTTGTGAGAATCAAACCTGCTTGTGCCTTGGGGAAAAGGGTCTGCATGCATTTGCCATTCGGCAGTCACCCAGCACTCATTTACAGAGGGCCCACGGGGGCACATTTATTGAGTGCCTGCTACGAGCTCATGCCAGGAGAATTGTAGCACAGGAAGCAGGCAGACAGGGTCCCCCCGCTTAAGGAGCCCCCAGCCTAGTGAAAGGGACGTAATAGTGAACACAGACTTCCAGTGTGATGGGACAAGTGCTGTGGGAGGACAGAAGTGGCCTCTAGGAAGTGGGCCAGGGCAGAGCCTGAGCAACAGGAGACTCGGGGCAGGGCCGACAGAGACTAGTCGCTGTGAAACGGTGGGTTCCCCTGTCTATGTATGGCAGAAGCCACCCCATCGTCACCATGCACCCCTACCACATGCCGCTGCTTCCCACTGGCCCCCACACAGCCAGATGTCCTGGTTAGGTCAGATCCCCCACTCCTCTGCCTCAAGTCTTCACAACTTTCGTCACACTTAGAATGAAACCCCAAATCTTTACCATGGCTACAAAGGGGACCCCCAGCTCCGTCCCTGCCATCCCTGTGACCTCATGTCCCTCCAGCTCACTCTATTCTGGCCACACCAGCCTCCCTGGGGTTTCTCCAGCACACGCAGTGTCCCCTGCCACAGGGCCTTGCCACCTGCAGCTTCCTCTGCATGACACACTCTTTTCACAGGTATCCACGGGCCACTGTCCCTCACATCTCAGATGTTACCAATGCAGTGAGAATGTTCTGGAACACCTACCTGGAACAACAGTTGAGGGACTCTCTACCCTCTGAGCCTGATCATCTGCCCCCCCACTCTATGAGACTTACGTGGTATGACACTTTGTGTGGAATCTGTCTTTGGTTATTGTCTGACTCCCCCATTGGAATACAAAGCTCCATGAGATGGGAGACTGTGTGTTTTGACCTCTGCTGTATCCCCAGCTGTATCCCAAGCAGGGCCTGGCACATAGTAGATGCTCAATAAACATTTGTTGAGGGAGTGAATTGGTGACTCCTTGAACACAGCTGGGGGCCTTCGATGTTACTTAAACCTCTGGTGGTAATTCCCCCTTCATGGAACTTTCTCTTCCTTTTGGCTTCTGGCCTACTGTTTCTCTTCATATTCCTTCTACCTTTCTGATCTCCTTATTTTATATCTTTCGCAGGCCTCTCACCCTTCTCTAATACTTAGTGTTGCCTAGGGTGCAACACCCCACCCATGCCCTCCAGGTGACCTTACCCATCATGCACAGAGCCTGTGATGGACCCCACCCACACTGGGTCACTCCCGGGTCCAGGGCTCCATGCCAGAACGTTCCCTTGAGCTCTCCCCACGATTCCTAATGACCTCTGGTCATGTTCGGTGCAGGACCCCACAGACACCTCAAGCTGCCTGGTTCTAAAACTGACTTTATCATCCTCCCCCAACCCTGCTCTTACTTCTGGTTCTGTGCTAGGAGAGAGCACCACGTTTTTCCACACTAGCAGCCGCAGACTCATCCCTGCCTCCTCTCTCAGGGAGGAAATCCTGCTCCCCCTCGACCCCCAGGCTGCCTTAGCTCCCGTGGGCTTTCAGCTTCCTTCTAATGCATTCACCACACTGCAGCCAGAATCATGTTTATAAAACTAGTCATGGCGCTTCCATGATGAGAAAAAATTTCAATGAATCCTCCCTGCTTACAAAATAAAAGACAGTTTCCTTTTCCACGACAATCAGATTCATCACTGCAATGCCTCAGCCCCACCCTGTGTTCCCAGCCTCAGCAGACACCACTTTTGCAAGCACCCCAGGTTCTAGGGACACTGCACCGTGGTATTTATTTTCACGTTGTCTTGCCTTTGTTCTTGCTAGCCCATTCTCCTGACATGCTTTGCCCCCTTCCTTGCTTGCTGAAAGCCAGTGTCAAGGCCCAACTCAAGTGGCATTCATTTCTGAGAGGTGCCCTCACCACGCCACCCTGCCCTCACCTCTTTCTCTTCTGACATCTATTTATCATTAATTTCCCCGTCATCTGTGTTTCCATAGCACCTCATGTGATGGAAAGAGTATGGATTTTGGAGTTAGATGGACCTAACATGATTACTTTCCAGCTCTTTTACTCATAAGCTGGGCTGACTGTCAGTTTGTTCAGCTATGTAGTATGGATAGCACTTCCCTCATAGAAACACTGAGGAAATTTCATGAAATAGCACATATAAAATGGCTACTAGATACTGGCACAATAGATGATCCTTAACGCACACTAGTTTCTTTTCCTTTGGTCACCCCCACCCTCATTAATTTATTCTGCATATATCTATATATCTGTCAAACCCGCAAGGCTGTGAACTCCTGTGGGTCCCCTGGATGTGGCACCCTGGCATGGAGTGAGTCCCCCGGGTATGCTGGTAAATGAACACATGCCGGTGACCGTGGAAAGTGAGCTCAGAGTGATCACAGCGTTCCTCCCTCCATAAACAGCCTCCTCTCCAGAACAGTCCGCAGAGGCACCCAGGGCTCTGGCTATTGTGCGGGTGTGTTATTCCTAGTTACGGCTAAGAACCCTACTCACGGTCACTGAGTAATGAGGCCAGTCTCAGGACACAGTCTCGGATTCTTAGAGAAACCAATGTGTGCGTGGTTGGCAGCCACTTTTACATCCATCTAGTGCATGTATCACTCCTGCATTACCACTGTCAACGCAGAAAGGAGAAAGCTGAGGATATGCAGATGAAGTGATTAGCCCAAGATCGTGTCACTTAGAAGTGACAGAGCCAAATTTCAAACCCATGTCTGTCTGGTATCAGAGCCTGTGCTCCTGACTAAGGCACACTGCCCCTGCCCGGAGGTGGCTGTGTAGGGAAGGGCGCCTCACCTGCCGCGACCTTCTTGCCCTCCTTCAGCTGGTTGGCCACGTGCTCAGGCAGCATGGCATACAGCAGGGTCTCCGTTTTCTTCTTTTCGATGGCCAAGTGCTGGGAGAGGACGCGCAGCTCCTCCTTCTTCCTCTCCAGCTGGTTGGACAGCTCTATCTCAGCCAGTCGCTGCTGGTTCAGGAGGATGAGGTCCCTGGTCGTGTCGTGGGGGGCGATGTCGGAAAGATGCATCTTGTGCTCCTCCAGCTCTTGCAGGCTGCGGAGCTTCGGGGAGCACATGTACATCATGCACCGTGTGGACTCCATCCAGATCATCTGGCCTTGCCGCCGTGGAGAGAAATGCAATAAGAGGGTATGTCACCAACAGGGGCTGGGACGAGCTCGCCAGATAACCAGTCATCACCCACACGGTGCACCTTCTAGCCACCACACTCTCACACTCCTTCCCTTTTAGCCAGATTTCGCGAGAGTTATGTACACTTTCTGTCTCCACCTTCTCATCTCCCCGCCTCTCCCTAACAGCTCTCTCTGTGCCTACTTGCAAACTCTGAGGTGGTCTCCCATCCTTGGCATCCACACTGCCGACTCCAGCACATGTTTCTCAGTCTTTTCTTTACTCAACCCTCTGCCATTTGATGGTATTAACCAGAATTCCCTTCCTCAAATCTTACTTCCTAGGACTTCTCTGACACTGCTTTCTGTCTGAGAGTTCCCCTACTTCTTTGAATTTTTTCTTTACAGTTTTTTAAAATGCCATTCCTTAAATGTTGGTGGGTCCTCCTCTTTTAGCATTTCACAACTGCATTCTAGACCTTGCTGACAATGAATCTGAGTTTCCAGAGAAACCTGGCTTCCTGGACTTGAGATATGTCTTTCTTTAAAAATAGAAATGTTTGTTATCTGATTATAAAAGCAGGTAGCATTCAACATATTCAACATATTCATTGCAGAAAATGGAAAAGGTGAAAGAAAATAGTAAAAATCAGCCATAATCGCATCACACAGATAATTATTATTAATAGTCTGGAGTTTATCTTTGTATTACCAAAACAATGGGATTATCCAGCATCTTCTTTTTGTAATCTGAGTTTTTCATTTAAAAATACATAACAAATATTCTTTTATAGCATTAAATATAGATATGCATCTTAATTTTTGCTAGCTGCATTGATCATACTGAATTTTATTTAAATAATAAACTAGCATTGATTATATTCTGTCTAGTTTTTTATTCCATACACAACATTGCAATGAACAAGCTTGAGGTAAGTGTGTATAATCATAGCTATCCTTAGACATGGAATTACTTAGACAAAGAAGATGCTTATTTTTAAAGCTTTTGATACACATTGCCAAATTGCCCTCTAGGGTGATTATGATAATTTACACTTCCAGGAACAGTGTTTTTTTTTTTTTTCTTTACTCCCTATTAAGTGTTTATTCGTGGATGTTTGCACTGAACTCACCTTCAATCCCCTCTGCAAATCTTCTCTTTCTTTAATCTCTCATCACATATGTATTTAATCCCTACTGTGAGCCAGGCACACTGTTTTAGGCATTGAGGATACAGTGGTGACTCAAACTGACAAAAATCCCTGCCCTCAAGGAGGTCATGTCATGTCTTTTCTCAGCTAATCACACCTTCATCCTCCAGTTAGCCGAGCAAGGAAGCTAACAGTTATTCTAACCATTCTCTTCCAACCCCACATCCAGTCACCAAGTCCTGCCTTAATTACCTCATCAGTCTTTCCCCTAATTCCCACTCCAGTGCCACCACCTCAGTTCCTTCAGCACCTTAAAGCTTCTCTCCTGCACCCCAGCGGTAGCTTCCACCTGGCCTCCTGGATCCATTTGCTCTACACTCTGATCCATCCTTCACATGCCTCCAGAGGGATCATTCTCATCCTCAAATCTGGTCCTGGCAGATACTTAATGCTTCCAACTGCACGATAGAGTTCAAGTCCTCATCTTGCCAGCCTTATCTCTTATCACTCCACTCTACAACTCACTCAGGTTCTAAAACGTCACGTTCCTCTCAGATGTCCCTCTAACTCTGCCTCTGTTCATGCCTAAAATACCTAATTATCAGTCTAGTAGAAAGATCAAAATGTGTGCACCTTCACACCATGCACAAAAATTATCTCAAAATCAATCAAAGACCTAAATGTAAGAGCTAAAACTGTAGAACCTTCAGAAGAAAACATAAAGGAAAGCTTCATGATACTGGATTTGACAACCATTTCTTGGATATGACACCAAGAGCACAGGCCACAAAAGAGAAAATAGATAAACTGGACTACATCAAAGTTAAAAACTTCTGTGCGTCAAAGGGCAAAATCAACAGAGTGAAGACAATCCACATAATGGGAGAAAACAGTTGCAAGTCATATATCTGATGAGGGGTTAATATTGAGAATATATAAAGAACTTCTACAACTCAACCACACACATGAAAAAATTTCAATTAAAAAAATGGACAAAAGACTCAAATAGATACTATTCCAAAGAATATGTAAAATTGGCTAATAAGCACATAACAAAAATGTTTAAGTCACTAATCATTAAGGAAATGCAAATCAAAACCACAATGAGATACCACTTCACACCCATTGAGGATGGCTATCATCTAAAAAATACAGAAAATAGTAAGTGTTCATGAGGATATGGAGAAATTGGAACCCTTGTCCACTATTGATGGGAATGTAAAATGGTGCAGCAGCTAGGAAAATCAGTATGGCAGTTCCTCAATAAATTAAACAGAGAATTACCATATGCTCCAGCAATTTCATTTCCAGATGTATACGCAAAAGAAATAAAAGAGGTACTCAAAGAGACACTTGTCTGCCCATGTTTACAGTAGGATTATTCACAATAGCCAAATGGTGAAAGCAACTTAAGTCCCGTTGATAGGTGAATGAATAAAGAAAATGTGGTATAGACACACAATGGAGTATTATTCAGCCTTAAAAAGGGAGAGAATTCTGACACATGTCACAACATGGATGAACCTTGAAGACACTACGCTAAGCAAAATAAGGAAGTCACAAAAAGACAAATACTGTGGGATTCCACTTATATGATGTACCTGGAGTAACCAAACTCACAGGGACAGAAAGTAGAACAGTGGCTTATGGGGGCTGCAGATAGGAGAAATGGGGAGTTATTATTTAATAGGTACAGAATTTCCATTCTGCACAAGATAAAAAAGTTCTGGAGATGAATGGTGGTGAAGGCTGTATAACTTGTGAATGTACTTATTACCAATGAACTGAATGCTTAAAATGATTAAAATGGTAAATTTAATGTTATATAAATTTTAGCACAAACACAAAACAAACACAAAAACAAAATGTATGCCCTATTAATAGGTCAGATGTCCAGGTTGCTGTATAAAAGACAGACATTAAATTCATACCAATTATACCTCATGAATTCTGAAAACGTTGGTAACAGAGACCAGAGTTTTAAAATTACAAATAAAATTATATATATATGTATAGTTCATTTATGTTTAAACCAGAGATGGTTGAGGAAACAAAATACATCATTTAGAGATCAGGCCAAGTATGTTGGAAATAACAACTTGTTTTCAGTGCAGTTCCTGCCCCACTTTTAAAGAAATTGGAAAACACTTGCTTCTTCCCTTTGTGATCAACCCACACAGGCAGGGAGCAATGGGAAAGGAGTGAGTTATTACCTCGGAGCTTGAGTGTGGGCTGACTTTTCCATGCTTCGGGCATCATTTCTCTTCGTGTCTTCAGGACAAATTGACTGTTGATAAATTTGCAGATGCTGAAAATGTCGAAGGTAATTTGAGGATGAATGATGGAGAAATACTCGTCTAATCGAATCTTCTGGGTTTGGAGTCCTGGGACGTACTTCTGAATAGTCACTCCAGCTTGCTTGATCCGCAGCTATCCACAGAGGACAGAGGTAAGACTGGGGAACAGAAAGCCACTTCCACCCTAAACATTCCCATATAAATAACACGCTGGCCATGCTTTGTGACTCACTGCAGGAAACAGGGATCAGTGGTAGAATAAATATCATGGAAGTAATAAATACTTTTTTAAACAATCAAATATGCACTAATGTCTGAAAGAGAAAAGAATAGGAGTGCTCAGAAGCATATTTCTGACTAAAGAGAAACAGAGGTTAAAGCTCTCAATTGCACTAATAGTTCTTTCCCAGGTCTGTGAGACTTCTCTCTCTCTCTCTCTCCTCCCTCTGTCATTAACTAATAAAAAACCTAGCAAATTCTGTAGCATTGGATCTGACACTCAGGCCTGGGTGAAGGAGCCCACCAAGGGGGTGGGGATACACCTTTCACTGCTACGTCCAGGGAATGCAGGGAAGGAAGAAGCGAAATGAGTACCCTTTACATAAAGTGCTGAACGCCAGCACAGACTGCCCAGGAAGGCTTCGCTTCATTGGCCATGGGGACTCTGTTAGGCTGCAGAGATCAGCCTAACCTTTTGGAATACATATCATTAAATTTTCTGTTGTTCTATGCCCAAAACTTTGGAAAAAAAAAAAAAAAGGAGTCTTCTACGTCACCCAGAATTTAAAATATTAAATAGTGACACTAATAATAATACCCTTGTGGCACCGGGGAAAAGTCAAAGTATAATATATTGTTTTATAATTCCATAGTTGTTTCACATAGGGGAGTTTGTTAACCTCAGTTAGATCATAAGTTTTTTATGGGCAGAGACTACCTCCAATGAATAAATTTCATAGAATCTGTATCCAGCAGTTGACTGCCAGGTGACAACTTAATGTGTGTATGGGCTTAAATAAATATCAGAGAAAGTCACAAGGGCTGAAAGCATTTTAACTGATTTTTGATAAAATTCATTTTGCCTAATTGTCCTTTAAGCGAGCCCATAATCAATTCAGTTGACATACATTTTATGCAGGGAAATCAATAACAATCAAACTTAAGTGGGGGTGCTCACAACTGTCCCGGCACAGTGGCATGAGCGGGCAGGGACCTCTGCCCCACGTTCAAGATGCAGAGAGGGAAACTTGGTGGCATTGAGATGTCTATGGTGGCCACAAGGACGGCAAGAGGTCACGGTTAGAATTCCACCCAGTCATTGCTACTACGTTCTGTTGTCTCTTTATGTAGTGAATTTTATCGTCACTTCCTCTTTCCCTCTTTTCTCATGGTAAACTTTCCCGTTGTTCGTTCACTAGTTCTAACCTCCCTTTCATTCCTACCAGGAAGCTCCTGCATTCTGGTTTCTGGAGAAGACCACAGTGTGAAAAGGAAGTCAACGGTCCCGCAAGGCTAAAGCCTGGTCTCCCAAACCCTGGGAACTTCTCAGGGACTCGAAAATGCCCACTCGCCATAAAAGACTCCCTTCGCTGGCGTATCCCCAACTCCAAGCTACAGAGGGAAGCGTCTCTCACTGATTCATCAAACACAATGTGGAAAGGAAAAGCGTTGCAGAATGTCTTCTCTTCGATCCACAGCCTCTCGGGATAAATCGGCTCCAAGGTGTTCGCGAGATGCCCTGGACACAGAAACAGAAAGTCCCGGTGAGCAGTAGCTCGTGCCACTGCCCTCACAGAGGACAGAGCCCGGGATAGGGACAGTATCTCAAGTGTTCACAGGCAAAGTGCAGTCCCTGCTTTTTTGTACCGGCTCCCTCAGCGTCTCCAGATGGCCACAGCAATTCTTCTTCCAAATTAAAACAAACAGAAAACTTGCTACCAGGTTGAGAAGCCCTCCTGCCCCCTGCCAAGTTTCTGCCTGCCGCTGAAGAGTTTCTGGGCCAATTGAGTATGTCTCGCCATGAACACAGAGTCGGCATTGAAACGGTGACAGCCAGACAATGAGCTAGCAGAGCAGAGCGTGTGCGCCGGGCCCAGCGTCAGGGACATTTGCCATGGAGCTTTTTAGACTGACAGTTTGGGGTGGCACATGAAAATTTAACCAACAGTCCTATTTGGCAGGGGGTAGAGATTCGAAATGGAGCCTTTTTGATATGAAAATCTCCTAGACAAAGGATGTCAATTGTGTATTTGACTCACTTGCCATGGTTTGAAGGACACAAAATGCAGCCCTTTGAGCCCGGCAGACCTTCTCCCAGATGCATGTCACCTGGCCCATCGCGCCATGACAAGGAGCACTCTAGCCCCCTTCTCCCAGCGGGCCAGAGCCCTTATTCTGACTCGGGCATTAGGTGCTAATCATTAGACTAGTTCAACGCCCACAGGTGCACCTTAGCAAGCCTGATGCCTTCATTTGGAAACTGGGAAGACGGAGGATCTTGTCCAAGGTCACACAGCTCCTCAGGAACAGAGCCAGAAATTTGCTTTCTTGGCTTTCGATTTGGTGTCCTTTGCATGACTGGACAACAGTGATTATCACCCCTGGATCTCCAGTCCAGAAATGTGACCTAATGGAGAGGCCTGGATCCAGCAGAGGAGCTTGTTACTGAAAATACACCAGTACTCATCCTCCTCGTCATACAGTCCCCAGCTCAGCCTGATCCCAACCTTCTCTCCAGCAGTTGTCCCTGAGGACAGGGAGACAGACGGTGTCTCCATGTCACCCCCCACAGATAAAAGCAGTAATGAAAGGCAAGTTAGAGTCTGACATCTCAAAGTTAAAGGTCATGACTTTGCAGGAATCAGCAGCTTCATGAGCACAGAGGGCTTGGCCCCGTCTGTGTACACTGGCCGCTACTCCTGAGAACCAAGTGACACTCTGATCTAAGAGCCGAGCTTGGGAGAACAACCCACTTACCTTTTCCAAACACGACTATGCTTCTCACAACATCCCAGTGGGATTTCTTCACAAGACAAGCAGAGACACTCAAATATTTCTCCTTCATCCTGAGGAAAGCTGCCTGGAGGGCCTGCGGATGGCAGGGAGAGAAGCATCTTGTCATGTGACTAGAGATGCGCAAACCCCATTTGCTGTGCTTGGGTCCACCTTTAAATGAGAAAGCGTGTCTGTGGCCAGCAGAACCATGTGAGGACTTATGAAATCAATTCCACCAAAATGTTGGAACTTCTAAGATTTTATTCTCTAATTATCCTCATGACGCTTCTCTATCAAAAGCAGCATTAACTTTTTGGGGGGAGAGGGGTAGAGACTTGGGTATTTTGCCGAGGCTGGTCTTGAACTCCTGACCTCAAATGATCCTCCCTCCTCGGCCTCCCAGAGTGCTGGGATTACAGGAAAGAGCCACTGCACTCAGCCAGTAATGACATTTTATAGTATCTCAAGGGGCGACCAGGATGATATCTGGCAGGAAAATCACTAATTGAAGATTCTGCAGTGGACAGACTCAGAGATGGGCTTTGGATACTCTAAGGAATCGCAGACTTACCTGGGTATCTGTACCAGCTACGTGTTCACCTAACAGATGTGGGACCTAAGCAGGCAATGCTCACCCTGTGAGTTGCAACGGAAGTGACCAAGTACAGGATCTTAAGTTGACTCTGGACCCATGACTGGCTCCAGCTTCCGCAGTGGGCACTGTGGACTTGAGAGATCAATTTATTTCAGGGGGATTGAGAAATAAGCCACTAGGTTTCAAATCCTTCACACTGATATTTTTATAGGTGAAAAATTTCTAGGCTCAGGTATATCCCAGAGAGTCTCCTAGTGTATATCTAATTAACCTTAACCCAGCAGTTCTCAACAGGGACTGATTTCAGCCCTCTCTCTCCACCCTGGGGACATGCGGCAAAGCCAGGAGACATTGTTGATTGCCAAAACTGAGAGGGTGGTGTTCTATTAGCACCCAGTGGGTAAAGACCAGGGATGCTGCTAAAGACCTGTAGTGCCATCCATCACAACAACGAATTATCTGGTTCAAAAGGTCAATAGTGCTGAAATTGAGAAACTCGGTCTTAACCTCACTACTGGAAGGTCCAGTTGATTCTGTTGTTTGCACAGATTGCTCCAAGACTGGTAGCTCTACTTAGGGGGAACTGTGCTTTCTGAAGACATAGAAAACCCAGTACCTCTTGGTCACTCTGGATGTCCTGACTGTCATGTAACCTGGCTGGCTTTGCCTTTCTCATCTTCCTGCGAGCCTTCTGCACAACCAGAAACACAACGTGCTCCTTCTTCCCTGTCCTCTCCACTTCCTCATTCATGTCAAGGATATCCATGGTCACGTCCAGGTCAAAGAAGTCCTTGGCCACAGCCTCAATGATACCTGCGGCAGAAGGACACCTATATCAGTGAGTGAAGGCAGAAGGCAGTTGTGTTGGCAAAACTCATAAAACAATCAAATTATACAACTTCTGGTGAATATTCCAGAGTTCACCAAGCCCAGGCCCTTCCTCAAAATGGACAGCATAGGATAGCTAATGAAATAAAAATATGCAGAGATTGAAGTTATACAAGTCTGGACACCAAATATATCCCTTCCACTCTAATTATTAGTTCAGCCTCTATTCATTTTTTTTTATTTCAGGAAGGCATTTAACTTTTTAAACAAACAAACAAACAAACTCTGGAGATCATGTAAGCAAAATTCAGTTATAAAGCATTAAGGATTGCATTTTAAAAAATGTTCCTCTGGGAATCCACCCCAGGCGTACAACAGAAAATATGGGGGAAAATGCATGAAGATGTTCATCGCAGCATTGTTTATGATAGCAAAAGATTGGCATCAACTAAAAGTTTAACAATAGGGGATTAGTTAAGATAATTACAATATGGAATATCATTCAGCCATGTAAGACGTGGTTTTAAAGACAATGCAAAAACACTGAAGCATGCTTTTTCTACAATGCTAAATACAAAAAAAAGCTGATACAAAATAATATATGCAGAATTATCACAACTAAACTATTCCTTCTTGTGGAATTTTGGAAACTTAGTTTAAAAGCTCAAGGATTTTGGGAGTAATGATCCTGATGGTATACAGTTTCAGACATTATAAGAGAGTTTTAACTTCCTACCCACAGCTGGCTGTTAGCCATGCTGGAGAATTTGTGGAGAAGCCTTCTTCACTCAAGAACCATCATAGCTGGGACCAGTTAAGTCATTCCCATACCTGGCACAATGTGGCACAGACCGCTTCTATCTGAGTAGTAATGGAGAAGCATTTTCCCATCTGCAGCTCTCTCCACTCGAAACGATGGTGCATTCATCTCCTAATTAAAAAACACAACACATTTTTCCCCAATGGACACAAATTGTTTATACTATGCTTTTGAGGCTTTGTGAAACAATAGTATTTATCCATTACATTACACAGAACTATATCCTAAACCTCTCTCCAATCACATAACAACTACCAGGGTTGCAGCTCCTATATGGCAGGAATTTTATACTATACCTCCTATATCCTAAACAACTCTATATGATGAGTATTAGCTCCATTTTAAAGAGTAAGAAACTGAGGCTCAGGGAAGTTAAAGCTAGATTAACCATAGAGCAACGTTTGACCCCCAAATGAGCCTTTGCATAATGCCCAGCTGGTTCTACCCACACTCCAAGGAGTGCCCGGGTGCTGGGGACCAGGAAGACTTAGTGAGTCTCCACCATGTTTGGCCTGTGACCAAGTGACCACGGGCATCTGTCTCTCAGATCAGAAGATCAGAGGAATTTGCAAGTGGAATTAATTAACTAATCTCTTGTTCTGGAAGGATAATGTCGTCTGTGATGTCAAGTTGCACATTTGGAAATTAGAACCCTCAAGGATACATTGGAAGAGATCCTCTTTCTCCAGGAATAAATGTTTCCATTCAAGTACGCACCATTTCACAGTACGTGAGGTGTATGTTAGGAAAGAAAGGTAAAAACTTAGCCTGGGAGTGTCTCCAAGAAAAGTGATTTCCTCCTCTGCTTGGTCAGCAGGCAACTCAGCACCCTGTGGTGGGAGCTAGGTAGGAGATTAAGGAGGTGGGTTCCTTGCAAGATCTTTGTCCTCTTCCACAGTGGAGGTTGCTAGTTAAAATGGGTTTCTTTTTTTTCCCCCCAAATACTTATTGCATATTTCTGCAAGTACGTACATAGACAAAGTGTGTATGTTTGCATGTATGCGTGTTTACATCTTGACTAAACCTAAAGAGGATATGAGGCAGCACACATGAAAAGTATTTGATAAAATAGGAAATTAAAAATTGATAAAAAATTATATCCAAATCCTACGTAGTGAAAATAAGGTAGCCGAATGCAGAGCAGCTGAAGGGGAAGGAAACCCACGTGCTCCTGCTCCACACCCCTGTTCTACTGCTTCTCTAATAATATTGTTTTGGCATATTGGGAGAGGGGAGGGAAGTGAGTATCAGAGGAAGGGTAGCAGGATTGGGTATAAAAATAATGAACTTGGGACTTCACAACCTTAATTCTTTTCATTCTTATTCATCAGGGTGATAGTAATATGGTGAGAATGATATCTGTAACACAAAATATATTCCATAATTTTTAAATTGAATAAATGAATGGAAGAATATTATTAATACCTTCTCCAGATCTGTGACTTAATATATTAGCCAGATTTCAGAGGAAAGATGTGATATTGAAAAATATTATGAAAGAGTACCAAAAGAGCCTAACTGCATTCCTTCATGTTCTGATTGTCGTGCTTTAGCTAAAAAATTTGAAAGGAGGTTGTCATGCAAATTATTGTAATTTTAAAACTGGCCATGTTGAACAGAGAGAAGAGGAAGGGAGAAGGAAGAGAGCTATTATTTATGGAATGCCTTTTTTGGGCTCACTACAATGCTAGAGACTTTTAGATCCTATCTTTTTCAATGCACATGTCACTATGAGATAGGTTATTTTTTCCTGTTTAGTTCCTTTTGCCTCTGTGTCCAATGTCTCAAAAAGTACTTGACAGATAGTAGGCACTCAGTAGAGATTAATTAAATAAATAAGTGAAAAAGTTGAGACTCAGAGACGGCAAATAACTTGCCCAGGATCACACAGTTGGTAAGTCGTAGAGCCGGCCAGACAGCACTGTCAGCCCATCTGACCCCACGGCCAGGGTTCTTCCCACTGCCCTCTCTCCTGGAGTAGTTCACATAATAACCACAGGACGGCCCAACCACTCATTCTACTCAAAATCAGTTAAGGTTTCCAAGCCTCTGATTCCTTATCTGAAAAATGAAGAAAGTAATACTTTTCCCATTTAATTTCTATAAGGTATAAGGATATGTAATGATTGATGAGATCCTTGAACACATAATCCCACCCTATCCTCATGGTCGCTCTGCAGGGGTGGTTATGAACATCCAATGTGGAAATGGTGAAGAGCTTGGCAAACTACAAAGAGCCCTAAACATAACTACAAACTATTTTATACAAAGTAACAAAGCATTATTATTAATATGATATGTGTAAATGCCGGTTTGCCTTTTCTTGTCTAAAAAATAAAAGGGAGTCTAAGCATTTGAATTTCCAATGATCTCAACAAACAAGAAAACCAAGCGAACTCCAGAAGGACATATCCCAGTAGGGAAATTAGTTTCTTCACACCTCAGTCAGTCACCCGTGGGTTAATCAGAGTTGGATGGTTTCTGATTCTGGCTCTTGGCCCTGTCAAGTCTTCCCTTCTGATACGTCAATAACACGGATCTGGCTGCAGAAGCTATTTATCAGCTTCCACCCAGGCCAGGAAGCCTTAGGAGAGCTTTCGCAAATCCACTGAAACCTGACTGTTTTCCAGCCTTTGTTCCCATCATGATCGGGCTCCTCTGTTGAATTCCAAACCCACCCCAACCCCTATCTGAACAGGCCATCCGCCATCCCAAAGCAGGACCTCTGTAACTCGCCCTTCTTGATTTTTGTTGGCCAGTTTATAAAAGTGGCCAACAGGTATTTATTTTTCTTCCCTTTCCCAAGAGAACCCCCATGGGCCCACCGACACAGGTACCAAGGCTTCTGCAGCACCTGCCAATGGAGGCGGTTCCCTTGCAGCCGCACCTCAGCTAGGGGAGGCAGGGAGATGCCCTAGAACTGCTGCAGCACTTACTTTCTCTGGGGGCACCAAGACCAGACTCAGGTGGCCTTACCTGATAAGACAGTGCCAGGTAACTGTGGAGGGCGTCCAGGTTTTCAATGAACTCCGTGAGATTTCCTCCCAGGGTCCGCAGCATCCTGTCATAGCCAGACATCTTGCAGAATTTAAAGAAGTATTCCCCAAAGAGTTTCAGAATTGCTTCCATGGAGACACCTGTGGAATCCAAAGTATACCCCGCCCCCAAATAAAATCCCCTGCAAGGTGTCTGCTCTCCTTAGAGCAGTCTTCATTTATTTCCAAAGTGTTCACATCCTGGCTGTGCTACTTACTGGGCTACTCTCTCTAAGTCTCTGCTTTCCGCATCAGTAAAATGCCAATAATCACATTGATATCACGGGGCCATCATAGGAGCTCAATGCAGCCCTGACACCAGGTAGGTGCTCGTGAAACCTGAGTCCCTCCCGACCCCATCCTGGTCTTTCTCATGGTCTCCATGACAGATATCTCCCCAAGGTCCAGAAGTGGGTACAGGGCTGCTATACCCCCTTAACTGCTGAATCAGTGCCCAGAACAAGGTTCCCTCTGGGCAGGGCAGGGTGCAGCCCTCCACAACCTCCCCTACTGCCTCCAACATCTTTATGACGGCTTCTCACAAGAATAAAAGGCTACCTCTGAGAAATAACTGATATGCAACTCAAAAAACAATTCTGCCAAGGTAATAGGATCCTGATTTACTCAAAAGATGCTACCAAATGCCTGCAATGTCTTTCCCTTTCTCTCTCAGCCTCACCAGAGCCTGGGAGTGGGAGTGAGTGGGTGTGCATGGGTGTGCGTGGGTGTGAGTGGGAGTGAGCAGGTGTGGCCTCCCTTCCAAGTCCAGTATTCACATAAAGATTCTCCATAAAGATTTCCCTGAATATCACAGGTCACACTGAGTTCTCTCTTCCTAAATGTTGCATTTTTTTCTTCTTAACTTATGGTAATTCTGGAGGGCAGCAACCTCGTCCTACACGTTTTCAGTGCTAGACACAAACCGGGTGCTTGATGAGTACCTGGGGACAGATTTGCAGCTACCTCCTTCCCACACCCTCCCCAATGTGTGCTATTGGAATAGACAGCAAGAGAGGATTCACTTTATGGGAGAGGCAACAAGTATTTTTAAAGGATATTTTATAGTTCTTGCAACACCCATTAATCAGAGTCATTTTACTCAATGGTTGCCAAAATCTTGTAAAGTAGATAATCTTACTATCCTCCTTACAGCTGAGCCTGCTGACACTGAGTCGTCTTTGCGAATTCACCCCAATCACAGAGAGTGGCAGAGGCCAGACTTCTGAAGAGGCTCTGACTCTAAATTCAGTGCCTTTTGCGCCATATCCCTCAGCCTCTGGAGCAGCTGCTGGAGAAAAAAGGAGTCTCCCCAAGACGAGGGCTGCTCATGGGTTGTCACCGTTGACACAGGAGACAGGGCATCCATCCACGTTGCTGGCCTGAAGCTCCTATGAGAAACACTCTCTCATTTACAATGGGGATGTGACTCATGGAAGTCCTGGGGGACCAGGGAGAAGGTCCAGAATACCCAGATTTATGGGACAGCTACAGATTCACAATCACCAGTATCCTTGGCTACATCTTTGAAAAACTTTATCTTGCTCTGGGTGGATCTGGAATTCACAGCAAGGGACATTCCAGGTCTCCTGAGCTATCCAGGACTAAATCCTACAGGGGTGACAGGGGGATCCAAGGAGGTCTGGGTTCTTTCCAGCCTCTACTTGCTTCCTAGGATGGTCTGAACAGCAGATCGCCTGTAGCTCATTATCCACAGCCAGACCATTGGGCAGATAATCATTCTGTAATCTGAGCAGGATGGAGTCCCCACTGAATTGGTCTGGTCTTGTCAGAGATGAGTTATATATAGTTCCCAAAAAGTGATTAGCCAGGTCTTCTGCACCTAGACAAAGCTCGGGGTGGTACGGTAGGAGGTCTCAGTGGCCTGTGTTAATTGCCTCTGTTGGGTTCTTTGCTTGTGGGTGCATCCTAGTTGGGTGCAGGCAGGCTTGTCCATACCAGCAATCAGGCTCCATCTGCTAACCTCCAGGGGAACGGAAATAAATTCTACCCAGGTGCTTTCCATTGCTTATGAGTCCCTGGGAGGAGAACTCCTGAAAAGTAAATGCACAGGTGTAGAATTGCTCCTCCCTCTCTCCTCTCACCCTTCTCTTCCCTCTAAATCCAGCCTATTTAGGCTGAAAAAAAAAACAGCTGTGCTGTGCGGCCTGCAGGCTGAAGCTCTGAGCAGGTGCATCCTGTTACCTGCCAGGATGAGTACAGATCCCAGAGGCCCTCCTCCCAGGGACCCCTCCTGGGAGCACTGGGCTGTCTGTGAGCCAAGCAAAGTTAGGTTCAAGTGACAGTGGCAGCCTTGTATAGACAGACTGCCTGTTTGACTTTTCTTTCGAATCTGTAAACTTACAAAAATCCATGAAGTTGCTTATTCCAGACCCTGGTTATTTTGTTTCTGGGTGCTCTGTTAACAGGAAAGGACATCTGGCTGAGAGACTAACTGTTCCTTAAACAAGGATCTTGGGTTCAAGTGTGGTATTTTCCATCTGTGATGGGTTTGAAGCTTCTTCTAGAATTTTTGGTTGAGAACGCTTGTCCATCATAAGACAAAGACCGTGTTTTAAAATCAACACTTGTCTTCGTTTTTCATACAGTTTCACCTCAGTATATTCAGGATTCCAAGAGTCCTCTAAGTCTCAGTGGACCAGAGATATATAGGAAATGGTAAGAAATGCAACAGACAACTAAACACAGATCTTAGGTGCATTAAAAGGTTTTTTGATAGTGCAAGGAAGAATCTTATGTTCGGTATTCCATCTTTTGTGTAAAGAAGAAAAGGAAACGAGGAAACATACATCTATCTGCTTATTTGTGCAAAATTAAACACCAGAATTACCAGAAAAAAAACTCAGGGACTATTGAGATTGGTTACTTATAGGACATTGGCAGGATTGGGGTGGAAAGGTTAGAAAAATTGTGGAATGGGGGAAAATGACGTTTCTCTGAGCGTAACTTTTAGAAGAGTTCTGGCATGGGGAATCATGTTGATGTTTCACGTGCTTGAAATAAATAAGATCAACAAGGATGGGAAAACCCCTTAGATGGGATACGAACAGAAACAAATGAACAGAACAGCTGAACAGAACAGCATTTCAACAGAACGTTTTGAATAACATAATTACCCAGGGAAAAAATTAACCCAGTAACATTTGAACATAGTATTTAGACCGCTGTGTCCTCAGGCCAAAAACAAAAAGAACTTTAAACAAATATTTAACTGCAGTTGGTAGGCTTCCTTTTCACAAGTGGTGTGGATTAGCAATTCTGAAACTCGTTTCTGAACATTCATGGATTGAGCATGTAACTAAATATATTGTGGACGGTGGGAGCCAGGTTTCTCACTGAGAATGAAGTTACAATTATGGAAAGGGAAAGAATACCATAAACCCTTGGTATTGGATTAGAAAATTTTGTGTAACAAGACCACAAAACCCATCATGGTCTTAGATAGATGGATAGAGAGAGATAAATAGAAGAGTGAGTGTGCGTGTGTGTGTAATATCTATCTTCCAGCTCCGTCCACTCAAAGGTCCTAAACTCAGTGACACCCTAGTAGCAGTGAGCTTGCCTAGTGTCCCACATCTTGGTTTTTAAATGCCATTCTCCATTAAAAGGAAGCAGCGCTCCCTGGAGAAACGGCAGATTCCAGGGCTGGGGCAGGGGAAAAAAAGAGATGAGACTATAACATTTTGTCATCTCAGAAAGTAAAGAAGTGGTCAAAGAATGATGGGGACATGTCAAAAGGACACAGGGGCAGTTTGGAGTGACTCCATTGGCTAAATCTTGAAGAATTTGAGCATCAAAATAAATAATGAAAGTAAAGGATTATAACCGATTTTAAAAGTTAAGAATCACGAGTCTACACTGATATAAATAAACAAATGACGGGAGGGGGAAATTCTTCCTTATAGAAGTCCAACTAATAAATGTAAAATAAATAATATATTTGAAAATAACACTTGACTACCATCGTAAGTATCAATTCAGACAAGAATCACAAATAAATGCTAAAATTATGGAAGAGGGAGTTTGAAGCAACAAGATATTTACATAGTCTGAAAGTATCTCTACCACAAGATACTAATTACAAAGGGCAAAAGAGTAACCTTACAGTGGAGAAACCTAGAAGAAAGAAATCTAGAAAATGAAAGTCAACATCACCAATAATAGAACAAATTGACACAATATGCCTCCTGGTATGATGAACTGGGAAGGACAAAAGATCACTTCTGTGGTCTTCCTACCAAGAAAGCATAACCCAAATATATCATGAGGAATATCAGATAATCCTGAAGTGAGGGACATTTTACAAAATAGCTGACCAAAGTTTTCCAAAGATACCACCCCTAAGAGTCTCAGGAGCTGTTTCAAGCTAAAGAAGACTAAAGAGACATGACAACTGACATGATTCAGGATTTTCTGTTGTTCTAAAGGATGTTGTTGGGTCAGTTGGGAAAATCTCAGTAGTGTCTGTAGATGAAATAACAGCACTGTCTGTGTCCCTATGTCTCTATTTCCTGAGTTTGATCACTGTACTGTAGTTATATAAGAGCATTTTTAGGGATAAAGGGCATCATGCTTGCAACATATTAACAATACAGGAAAAAAAATAGAGAGAGAAGGATAGAGCCAATATGGTAAAAATATTAACATTTGGGGAATATGGATGAGGAGGATATGGGACTTCTTTGTATTAATACTATTCTTGAAAACCTTTTACGAGTTTGAAATCACGTCAAAGTAAAAGGTTTTTGCTGATTGCCCTGAAAAGACCTCAGAAATCTCACATAATAAGACCACAAAGACCACACTTACCCATGGCCAGCTGAGATATGACCCGGGTCTCTCTAATGTTTTCAGGGTATTATCATATTTTTTAAAGTCTTTATCTTGTTAGAGGAGACTGATACTGAAATATTTATGGGTGAAATTATGGGAAACCTGAGATTTGCTTTAAGACATTCCAGCAAAAACAAAAACAGAAAAAAAGTAGAGGAACCAGATCGATGAAATTAGATTGGGAAAATATTCATAATTAGTGAAGCTGGGTGAAAGGTATGTAGACGTCAGTACACGATTCTCTGTACTTTTGTGTATATGTTAAAAACTCCATTAAAAAGGGGTTTTGATTTTTTTTTTAAATAAAAGACTTCATTAGCAGGAAAATAACTGTCACAAAGTGTCTATGCTTGCCTTCCCAGGAGAGGTGTGGAGAATTCTAACAGGCTTTTCAATTGGAATGATGCATGAACTCCAGCTTTCTGACTTAACAAGCTTGGCTCTTCTGTGCCACCAGGTAATGTTTACTTCTTGCTGGGTTACAGCACAAGGGACTGGCAGGAGTAGAGGTGGGCTGTCCAGGACAGGGGGACAGAGGGACCTGCAAACGCCCCAGCAAGGGCTGGCAGGGGAATGCAGTGACACCACAGCCGCTTAAGCTGAGCCTCTGGGGCAAAAGGCGCACTCAGGGCCAGCCGTCCTATAGACCCCGCCACCTCGCATCACCCAGAAAAGCATGTGCTGTTTCACAAGAAAGGGAAGTGTATGCTCTATATGCGACAAAATTTTTTATTGAAATTGGGTAATTTTTTTCCCCCAAAGCTTTGGGATCCCAAGGATTAAGCTTCAGGTATCCAGAAAGAGCCATTCATCTAGCATACTCTGCCCATTTGATATCACTTAAGTCAGGTATGAGATAATGTATGGGGAAATATTTTGTGAGTAGGAGAAAAAGGAGTATAAGAAAAGGAGAGAAACAGCTACCCATGTTGATATTGTAGTTTGCAAAGAAGAAGCAGACTCTAACTTGGTAGTGTTGGGTTCAGATGTGGCAGTAAATTCACTCGGGCATAGAGGAAAAAGAAACTGGAAATAGATTAAGGCTGTCAGGTGGGCTGTCCTCTCAAAGACAAAGTAGTCCCACTTAAGCCTGGCAGATAAGAAACTGCCTGACCCCCATCAAAACATGTGGCAGAGTGGCCAGCCCAACCAGAAGCCAGAGCAGAGGGCCAGGGGTCTACTGGGTGGCAAGTGGTGGGGAGGGACAGGTACGTTGTTGAGTGCCACTCTGCTAGGCCCTTCGCACACATAATTTGATTCCATCTTTAGGACAGCCCTCTGAGGGAGGTGTCACAGGTATTCCTGCATTGCCAATGAGCAATTTGGCCTGGGCTGCGTTATTACTAATAGGAACTGGTATAGCCAGGGGGCTCACCCAGGTCTGTCTGATTCCAAAGCCCTCGCTAGAGACATGTTTGACTTCTCCTCCAGTCTGTGGGTTTCAGTGCCAGAATCGGGGCACCTGAGTTCAAGTCTCCATTTTTGGCTGCTTGCACAGTCTGGGTTACTTGTCCCATCCTCTGAGGAGTATGATAAGGAGCAAATGTCATAATGCCTGCTTTCAGGACTTTGTAAATTTTACATGGTTCCTCTTATTTTTAAAGAGGTAGGTGCAGACAAGGCTTGCTGGCATTTGCCGATAGCTAACTGTTGAAGTGCATTTTACTACGGGTTTCTTAGCAAGCAGAGTCTAGATGGACACAGCTGTGCCAAATGGCTGTTGTGTGTTGTTTTGAATTTTGTCACTTCAGATCACTAATAACCCACTTACACACTAAGTAGGCACTTATTCATATACAGAACAATTCCTTATGCAGTGCCCAACCTGCCATCTGGTCCCATCCTGAATTATGCTAACGAGAAGGCACAGAGCGATGTAGTGGCAGAATGGGCTGGAAAAGTCCCAACAATTGCTCTAAGGTAGGGAAATTGCATTTGGGAGCCCACTTGGAAAGCAAACTCTCGCTAGTAGTGACTAAGCATGCACTTTTCTTTGTTAAAGGGAGGAGTTAGTTTCAACTGGCCAGTATGTTTTGTTAAACAGTAAAATGTCTTTCCTGTGGTCCTCCCTTTGGCTGGGCCTTGCTGTCTCACTCCCGGGAGCTGTGTATATACAGAGTGACCACAGGCTTCCCAAGGCCATCCTGATTGCACATCTCATGCATGTGTTTACTCAATTTTGCATCCCAACTTTTTATTTGAAAAACACACTCACCATACTTAGCTACCCTTGCAGATATAGGTCGACAGATGTCATGGAGATGAACAAGAAGAAGAAAAAAGACTTTTAATATTCAAAGCTAGACAGAGAGAAAAGCCAGTGATGTCCATTGGCTTTGGGGAGGAAAGTGACATGGTGCAGCCCACACATTGGTCTATAAACTGGTTGCAGCTGCTACATGTATGGGTTGGGTTGGAATGTGACTTCAGCAGGGCAGGTGTGTGGTGGCATCTCCCTGCTGAAGGTGCTGGACACCACACAGTCATCATGCACAGCTACAAAAATGGACTGGAGTGATATGAGATAAAGTATTTCTTCCTGGAGAGCTAAAAACTTATTAGAGTTCTTATATTAGTCCACTAGATCTGCCATAGCAAAATACCATGGATGAGGTAACTTAAACAACAGAAATTTTATTTTCCAACAGTTCTGGAGGCTGGAAGTCCAAGGTCAAGGTGTTAACATGATTGATTTCTAGTGAGGGTCCTCTTCCTGGCTCACAGACAGCAGCCTTCTCACTGTGTCTTCACAAGACAGAGAGAGAGAGAGAGAGAGAGGGAGAGTAAGCTCTCCAGTGTCCTTCCTATCATGAAGTCTCCGGCCTCATGACCTCATCTAAATCTAATTATCTCCCAAAGGCCCCATCTCCAAATATGAATTCTGGGGGTACCTGACTCAGTCCATAGTAGTTCTTAAGTAAAAAGAGATCTTTAAAATCTTGAAAAAGATCTGTTTGTTAAAGATCCATTCTCTTCTAGACTACAGCATGAGATGACAAACTTTCTCTGCAAAGAACAGATAGGAAGTATTTTCAGCTTAGTAGATCATATGGTCTCTGTCACAGCTACTCAGCTCTGCCGTTGCAGCACAGAAGCAGCCACAGACAATACATAAACAAATGGGCACGGCTGTGTTCCAATAAAGCTTTATTGACACACATGGGCAAGGGCCCACGTTTGGCCCCTGGGCTGTATGTACTTGGCTGAGCACTGATCAAAGGGCTCAGAATGTTCTTTTTTAGCACAGCCATTTGAAGTGAACAGCAAAGCCTGTCTCTACTTTTAAGGGACAGCATCCAGAGGTGCAAAACATAGAAACATCTGAGCCTTTTCTTCAGATTCAACATTCGGTCACATTTGCTGAACACCCAGTATGTGTCATGCACATTGCTAAGTGCCTTACATTTATCTGATTTAATTCATTCCTTCCCATAACCCTTTGAAGTATCATTCCTTTTGGAGGAGATCAACTCTCAGTGAAAGTCCAGCCCAAGGTCAGACAGCTGTTGTGACAGCGCAGACTCCAACTCCTCCCTCTCATTCTGGAAAATCAAGATGCCCTTTGGCAGAGGGCTGGGAACCAAGCTGAGATGACGTGACACAGCCGCCACATCCCCCTGTGGCCGGGATGCCTTGAAATAAAGTCAGGAAGAGACTAATGGTGGGCTTCATTTCACCACCCATTCTAAGCTTTTCTGTACCCTTTTATTTTCTAAGCTTTGTCAAAACTCCTTTTTTTTTTTTTTTCAGATGAAAATGAGTCACCTCTCGGCTGGGCGCGGTGGCTCACGCCTGTAATCCTAGCACTCTGGGAGGCCGAGGTGGGCGGATCGTTTGAGCTCAGGAGTTCGAGACCAGCCTGAGCAAGAGCGAGATCCCATCTCTACTAAAAATAGAAAGAAATTATATGGACAGCTAAAAATATATATAGAAAAAATTAGCCGGGCATGGTGGTGCATGCCTGTAGTCCCAGCTACTCGGGAGGCTGAGACAGGAGGATCACTTGAGCCCAGGAGTTTGAGGTTGCTGTGAGCTAGGCTGACGCCACGGCACTCACTCTAGCCTGGGCAACAGAGTGAGACTCTGTCTCAAAAAAAAAAAAAATGAGTCACCTCTCATTACAGAATTCCCACTTAATGATTTTCATTCTTTCTGTGCAGGGAAAGTAGCTGGATGCTCCTCCTACCGAGCTAGACTAAGAAAGGGGCAGTTGCAAACCATCGGAGCTGCTTGCGGCCCCCCAGCCCCCGCTGGGAATCACAGACCTGCCGAGCTGTGGACTGGAAGGGCTGCCCCCGGCTTTGCCTATGCTGAGTAGCGCACGTTAGGACCAAGACAGGGTCTGTCTGTGTGGTGCCTTCAAAGTGGGACCATCCACACACAGTCACCCCCACTGTGACCGTGCTTGTGTTATTTTCATGTCTGGGCAGATGGGAAAACGTGTGATGTTGGAGCAGACAGAGGGAAAGGGCCCTTGGCACCCTGCAGAGGACGGCAGGTCCATTGCCGGGTAAGCACAAGGGTGGTTGGCATAGGGATTCTCAATGTTGCTCCTCCTGGCACCCAGAGGTAACCGTGGCAAGCCATTTCAAAGGCATTGCCACACCTGTAAAGCCAACGTCAAGGCCAAACAGGATGGTAGTGGTGCAGTGTAGTGGTTATCATGATTTTTGTCTTATAAGAAGCCTAAGGCTACACAAATGCAAAGTATCACACATGAGCCCTGTACTGGGTTACATGGTGTTCTCAAAAATTCATGCCTACCAGGAATCTGTGAATGTGACCTTATTTGGAAACTGAAACTTTGCAGATGTAATCAAGTTAAGATGAAGTCATGTAGGGTGGACCCTAAATCCACTATGTTTGGTGTCTTTAGGAGAAGATAGAAATTTAGACATAGAGACACAGACATACAGGGAGAAGACAGCCATGTGAAGACGGAGGCAGGGATTGGAGTTATGCCACCATGAGCTAAGGAACATCTGGGGTTAGAAGAGAGAAGTTCAAAAGAGAAGTTAGAAGAGAGAAGGAAGGATTCTTCCCAGGAGCATGGTCCTACCAGCAACTGGATTTTGGACTCCTGGCCCTGAAACTATGAGAGAACAAATTTTTGTTGTTTGCAATAGACCTGATCCTCATTATTTGAGTATTCCATATTCACTAGTTTACCCACTTGCTAAAAGTTATCTGTAGCCCCAAAATCAATACTCACAGAGCTGTCAAGTCATTCATAGACTTGGACAGATGATGAAAACTTTGCATCTCCCAATATGAATGCTCCAAGCTAAGGTTGACTAAAGCAATGTTCTACGTTCTTGTTTTAATTCTCATACAATAAACAAGTGTCTTTATTGTTATCTGTTTAGTGTCACATTTTTGTGCTTTTTGTTGATGATTTTACTGTTTAAAATGGCCCCCAAGCATAGAGCTGTCTAGCACCAGAGGACTGTGACATGCCTTACAGAGAAAATACATATGTTAGATTAGCTTCATCAGGTATGAGTTATAGTGCTGTTGACCATGAGTTCAATGTTAATGAATCAACTATATACATTAAATATGGTGTCTTTAAACAGACACACACATAAAACAAGGTCATACATTGATTGGTTGACAAAAATGTTGTGACCAGAGACTCTCAGGAATGTAACCCTGAATTTCCACTAGGAACAATGCTTCAGTATTCACTAATTCAGTGTTTTCAGCAACTTTATAGAACATAACCACTGTGAATAATGAGAATCAACTATATTTTGTTATGGCAGCCCTAAGAAACCGAAACAAGCCTTTTCGTGCTTACCCAGAACCTTGCAGGCCTCTTGGATGAGCTTAATGGTGATGGTGTCATCATACACTGTGTAAGTCATGAAGGCGTCTTGTACCTCAGCAGAAGCTCTGGAAGGTAAATCACAGTGCAATGAGCACCCATCAGTGGGAGCTTTGCCCAGGAATATATTCAGTGATTCAGCAAGATATAATGTATCGAGAATACTCTTGTTCATAAGGCATGTGAAACATTGGAGTGTTTGAGTCAACTCCTCCAAGAAGGCTTCCCTGGGCCCTGGTTTGGGCCCAAAGCTCCCTTCTCAAATACCCAGAATAGGCTATGCATTTCCCCAACATATATAAAGATTGTTGGTCTTACCTCTAGACTAGGCTCCTTGAGGATGAGCATTGTGACTTATTTTTACCTTTGAACCACCAGCAAGCGGTATTGTGCTTGGCACATGTTAAGAACACAACACATGGTAGTGAACTTGGAACTCAATGATCGTTGAGCCTCATTCTCTAAATGATTCTCAGCTGCTTGAGTTTCTCATTGTTTTGCAATGTACTTGGCCATGTTGTGGAGTTTTTGATGGACTTTGGTCTTGCAACAGCTAACCAAACCTGGTGAAAAGAGGCTTAGCCTGGGTGTCAGAAGACTTGCACTCCTGGCTTGGCCCTGGTGTGAGTCATTAAACTGTAGTTGGCAATTCAGCCAACATGGCGGAAGGAGGCTGGACAGGGAATGCTTCTCCGAGAAAGGAAAGTTTAACTGAGACCAAAGGATGGGCAGGCAAAGAAGAGTCTCTGGCCAGAGAGAACAGGCTCCCAGGCAGCAGAGAGCATGTCTGAAGAACAGAGATTAGTACAGAACATTCAAGTTTACCCCAGAATGAACCATAAAATCTTGGAAGTGTGAGAGGTGTGGAATTTCCTAATTATCCAGTTTCTTACCCTGCACTATACTGACTGCTGATCTTCAGTTTCTTCTCAAATGTGTCCAATGATAAGAAGCTCGTTCCTCTGCAGAGCAGCACCTTCCACTTACGGACTGCTCTCTTTCATAGAAAATTCTTTCTCGTGTGAAATGAAACCTACTTCTGAGCTCTCCTGATGCCTTCTGTTTATTAAGCATCTGCTTGTGGCCCAAGAGAGGGACAAATTATTCTTTATCATCCCTTTTACTATTGAAGAAGCTGATGCTCAAAGAGGTTAAGTGTCTTGCCAGGCTTAGCTAGCTGCCAAGAGAAGGATCTGGGCTCTGGGCTCAAGCCCACATCACTCCTGTGCTGTGCCGCTGGGAATGTGCTCCCTGCAGACTGGGCTCACCCCCACTTTGGGGAAAATCACTTTCCCTCTCTGGGCCTCAATTTCTTTATCTTTAAAATAAGGGAGGTGAGGGTGAGATTGGTGTTCCTCAACCATCCCTCCCTCTCCGATACACGCACATGCCCCAGAGATTCTCAGACAGCCCTGGGGGTCCTTGTGCCCACAGTTGAACAGCCTGGACTAGAAAGAAGTTCTCTGAATTTTCCTCCACCTGTAAAGTTTCCTGTTTGGGTCCACGTCTATACAGAGGCTTCTAAGCATCATGGGATGCAGCTGTTCAGAGAAGCCGGCGTGGGGCCCTGTTGGCTGAGGACTGCCGTGCACACCCATTGCTGCCCTGGGGTGCTCTCTGCCCACTGATGTCGCCTCTTACTCACCTCTCAGGGTCCTGTGAGCCTCTCTGACATGTGCCCTCCTTCTGCGCCCACGAGCAAAATAGAAATGCGAGGGGCAAGACCCCAATTTAAACTTCACACGTTGCCTTCTAAAGATCCCAGAAAGGATTATGTGACCTCCAGGACCTTCAGAAATGTGACAAACGATGTGGCAGTCCCCAGCCTTCTCATGGGACCACCCATTCACCCCTGCCTGGGTCTGGCAGCCTGTTCTTTCCTATAGGCTGAACTGATATATTAGTGTCAAATATTTATGTGGGTTTGTGTGTATGTTGCACGTTGCTGGGATGCCAGACGTGCTCAGCCAGTTAGGACTACACAGGGATTTTCAGTTTTGTTTATTGATTTCCGCGATCTTGCATACAACATTTCCCACGGAGTCAGTGCACACTTGCATATAGCTAGTCATCCAGACTGCTTTGGTAAAATGTCATGTTCACCAGGAAAACAAAAAACCAATTGACATCTTCCAAGGAGATGACAAAGCCTCTGATAAAAAGATGGGAATGAGAGAAAAATGACTATTGGAACACATGTTGCAGAGATTGGAAGTTGGAAAAGCAATGAACGTGGGAAATGAAGTAAGAGCTGGATGTTTCCAGCTCACACAAAGAGGAGCACATGTCACGTAACATGAGGACTGTCAGCTGCAGGGGTGCTCGTATGTCTACACACGCCGGAGACTGACGAATCGGTGTTCAGTTGGCACAGTCAGGCATTAAATGTGTGCTCCCCTTTAGTTAGCTCCAACTAGCGATACCCAAAATATCTGGGCAGGAAACCAGGGCCAGCTGCCTGTATCTGAATAACTTGGGGAGCAAAATAAATATTCAGATTCCTGAGCCTCAGGGGGTAGCATCTGAAAATCTGTATTTTTTCTTACCCACTTGCCTCAGATGACTCTCCAGGTTTGGAAAGCACCACTCAGAAACACTTTCTAGGATTCAATCTGGCAAGACTACAGATTACGAACGAGAGATCGTACGTCGTTCCACCTTCCTCAACTGATGTAATGGTTTCTCGGAGTCCAGAGTGAACTATAAAGCCCACAGGAAAAATAAATAGCACTTTGTAGCAAGTTTCAGGCCAAGAAAAAGGGATCAATTTAAGCCATAGGAAATCATTTCTTCAACAGCTCTCTCACGGCAGGTGGGGAATTCATGGAACAAACTTGCCTGGAACTGTGTGACTCCAGGTGTAGCTGGGGGAAGAGGGGCCTGGGGACTGGAAGGGTTTGTCCTGGCGTCAGGACCATCTGGAACCCAGAAGCAGCACCAGCCCCGTCTTGCTGGCCTGTCCCCCGCAGGCATCTCCAGCTCTGCGCAGCTTTCTCCGTAAAGTCCAGACTTTTGAGGTTGACACATCCAGCCCTCCATGACCTAGCCCTGCACCTCTGCTCACCTCCAGCCATGTCCCCTACACATCCCTTCCTACTGCTACTCACAGTTCCCTCCCTCCTGCCTTCCCGGAGCTCTGCCTCCACGGGGAAAGCTCTCACTTCCTCTCACCTGGCCAGCTTTATGCATCCTTCCCAGCCCAGCCTAGGAGTCACCGACTCTGGTTGTTGTGAGCCACGCACAGGCTCAGGCGTCCCTCCCAGGGCTCCCCTGCATTGCCTGTCTTCACGCTGACTGTGCGCGTCACCTTTGATCCATCTGTCTGCGTGCGTCCTAGCCTCCCATGTCTAACGATCAGGAAAATGCCTTTGGATTTCACGTCTTCCACACCTAGCATTGTACCTGGCACACACAGGAGCTCGATAAATACTTACAAGAGAATTTAGGAATTTAGGTGAGAGACCTTACTTAGAGGCTCACATTGTCACTGCGTGTGAGTCAGGGGGAGACCTCGGAGGGACTCCTGGTTCTACCACAGTTCAGCCATGACTTGGAACAAATCTGCATTTTTATAATGATAGTATTGGATAAGGTCAATATTTCCATGCAGATTGTGATATCCAATCCTCCTGTCCCCTGCCCCAGCCACCAGGGATATGTCCCTCCTGACCTCTGACTCACTCAAGCACTTAAACCAGCAGTTCTCAAAGTATGATCCATGGAACCCCTGGGGATCCCTAAGGTGTTTTTAGGGATCCGTGAAGTCAAAGCTATTTTTAAAATAAAATAAAAACATTATTTGCCTTTTATACTGGTTGATATTTGTGCTAAAGGTACAAAAGTGAGTAAGTGGCACCAAACTATTATATTTCTCATTATTTTATTTTTCAGAAAATCTTTATTATATTCTTGATAGCCATTATATTCTTCACTGCCACACACATGCACAAAAAAAAAAATTGTCAGTTTCACTTCAGATTATTCCTGTCGAAGCAGTAAAAATGATCCATTTCATTAAATCTTGACCCTGAGTACATATCTTTTAAACATTTTATGTAATGAAATGGGAAATACACATTTACATAAAGTTCTTCTGCTATACACAGAAGTGTGGACGGTCACCTATAGGAAAAGTACTTACATGATTAAGTTATGAACTGAATTAGCCACTTTTTTTTAGTGGAATGCCATTTCTACTTGACAGACAGACTATGGTTACTCAGACTTGGATATTTGGCAGAGATTTTCTTTAAAAAAGAACAAAGTTAGCTTGTCACTTCAAGGAAAAATAATTGGCAGAATGTGTTGCCAATGATAAAACTCAAGCTTTCAAGTAAAAATTAGAATTTTGGGGGAAAAAACTTGCATCTGCTGCTATAAGCTTATTAGCTTCCCAATTCTTAGAGGCCTTTCTGCTAAGATTGTGGTGATATTGACAAATGCGATTTTGATATTGTATAATGAAACATGTCAACATTTGTAAGATCGGCACAACTCAGTGAGCTAATAGTTTCCAAATGACTAATGCATGCTGGCACAAAATGACAGTAAAAGATTTATTTCAAAGAGTAACACAGACCAAGAAATTTAAATATAACAGAGTATGAAAAAGGTTATTAGTACAGTTTCAGATTCAACTTTGTAACTAATCTTTGAAAAACTACCACTTGCTGAGCTTTCGTGAGGTTTAAAAGAACAGCCACAATTATCTGAAAAAAGTATTAAAGTTCTTCTTCCCTCTATATTTTCTTCATATATTTCAACCAAAACCACATATTAGAACAGATAAAGTGCAGAAGATAGAATCCCTACATCTTCCATTCAGTCAGTCATTAAAGAGATTTTCAAAAATGTAAAATAATGCCACTTCTCACTAATTTTTTATTTGACTAATATAGTTATTTATCATAAAATGTTATTTATGCTAGCATATAATAGGTTCATCGCTAGTTTCAGATGAAGTAATAAATAGCTATTTTTTAAATTTCTCAGTTTTAATTTCTAATCCTGTAAATACCAACAGGTAGTGAAAAGCTATCTTAGGTCTTATAATAATTTTTAAGAGTATAGTCTTCTGAAAACCAAAATGTTTGAGAACTTCTGATTTAAACCAAGAGTGATTTGGATTTTCTCTGGAGGCTAATGAACCTGAAGCTTCCAGGACAGGGAGGAAGCAACTCCCCCCAACACCCTCTAGCTTGGAGCCATCCTCAGCCTGGGGGGTCACCCTGGCCGTGGCCCTGGTGCCTGTGAGTGGGGCTGCAGGCCGCTCAGCCCTTAGGACCACGTGCTCCTGGTAGACTCAACAAGCATCCAGACCCTAATGTGACTCCCCCAAGAGGCATCTGAAGGAGATGCTGCCCATTCCCTGTGGGGACCACCTGGTCCCAGAGGACTTGCCCTAAGAGTAAGGCAGAGGGGTAGAACAGGTAGATGGAGATCAAGAGCCGGAGGTCTCCTAGCACTTACCACCTGGAAAGAAACACACCTCAGCAAGAAACTGCTGAGAAAGTTATGGATGTGCATAAAAAATTTGTCTAAGCTATCAATAAAAATAATTTTCAGCCACCCATGCTAGAGGAATATTCATTCTAATCTCTTTATAGGAAATGACGTTATAAAATCATTGTCCTATGAATGGACAAACCAAATGCAGCCAAAGATTCAGGCAAACATGAGAGAGAGTCGGTTAGTGAATTAATGATCATAATAATACAAATAGGTTATTTCAGGGGCTTGTAGCTAAGTTTTTATTTATAATTTTATCTTCTTTTTAAAGAATGTTTTCCAAATTATGTAAACTTTGGGCCCCATAATATCTGTTTCTACTCCTGCCAATTTTATCTTCCATGTATTCCCACTAAACAAAAATATTTCTTGAGCTTTACCTTTGATGGTTTTTATTTAAAAAATTCTAATATATATACCATTAGCTATATCTTTAAAATTTCCCACACTGGTGGATGTGCTGCTATGATCTTTTGGAGGCTGAGTCCTCCAGTTGAAATACCCTGACCAGACTGATTTCTAAGGGCCCTTCTGGCTCTGGTGGCCGTGGATTTGGGTGGCTAGACGAATCAGCACACACGTTCACAGCCAGGAAAGGGGCAGAAATGAGCAGACAGGCAACATTTCTAGATCAAAATGCTCTCTGCTTTCAGCTACTTTTTAATTGGACTTTATTTATGGGAAGAGTAGATAACACGGAGGGAAGGGGGCTTGCCTTCTCGAAGGCACAGGTAGGAGGCTTGATGAGTCAGTGGAGGGCGGAGAGCAGAATGGAGAACGAAAAGGAGCCATTCTGATTTTTCTGATTCAAATAGTTTGCAATATACCATCCCCAAAAGGATGGATGCTTCTCAAGATGTCACAATGTTAGTAGAATTTCCTGTTTAGTAAGGACAAAAATCCCAAGAATAAATAGGCAGGGGTCCTTGAATTTTTTTTAGGTCATAGAGCTCTTAGAGATTCTGATGAATGCTACGGACCCTTACCCAGAAAGTACATGGGGACACAGGTACATAACATTTTCACTGATGATTTCGGAGGGTTCTCATACCCTCTCAAGGCCATCCGTGAACCTCTGGTTAAGAACCCATGAGACAGAGAGAAGCCATGTAATCCCATCCACCTCCCTCCTAAGTGGATTGGTTTGGGCTTGGTGGTCATCCATCCACCTCCCATTTATGTATTTATCTTCCATTCATATACACGTGAACCATCCAACCACTCATCTCTTCTTCATGCATTTGTTTATACAGCGGGGAAGCTGTGCCAGTCCTCATGGCTCTATCCATAACTTCTTCTTAGGGACCCCACCCTCCAAAGTCCCTCTGATTGGGTCAGGTGTGGACACCAGACCAAAGCTGGCCCATCAAACCATCCGTCTCAGGCATCTGGAATTGAGACACTCAGAGACTGAGCCAGTCAGATGATGGCGATCTCTTGAAGCAAAAGGGCATATATAAAAGTTTGGAAGAAACAGAAATTAAGAGATTTGCAGAGAAAGCCAAGAAACTAGAGTAAACGTGAAGAGAGACACAGAGGTGGAAAAATGCCTGCTGACTTTCCACTTCTTCGGAGGTTCCTCTGCACTTCCTGCAATCGAGCTCTGTGAGAGTCCCGTGAATCCTAACATTGACTCCTTTAGCTTACAATGTGGATTACTGATCCTTGCTAGCAAAATCTTGGACTAAGTTCCACAACCAGAGAGCCAAGGCATTAGACCCTCCCCACATTAGCCACCTCAATCCTCACAAGGGGGTGAGCTGAGCACCATTATTATCTCCATTTACAAGTGAGGCCGCCAAGGCTCAGAGACTTCAGTGACCCCCTGCAATTAGAATAAAATTTCAACTCCTTCCCATGTTCTACACATTTATATATTCTGGTCCCTAAAAACGTCTTCACTTTCATCTCCTATCAGACTTTTCATGCATGATATTCCAACCATGTTGAATTTTTTTCTAGGTCTCAAATGCACCAAGCTCAGTCAGACCTCAGGACCTTTGCACTTGCTGTCCTCTCTGTCTGGGAACACATACTTCCCTGACTCAAGGCTGGCTCCTTCCTTGCTTTCAGTTCAAACATTACCTTTTCAGAGAGGTCTTTTCTGACCACCTCAGGGAAATCAGCATCTTTTCTCCCCAGTTACTATCAAATACTCTTTATGTTTATAGCACTTTGCATAATCTGAAAGGTTTTTGTTTATTGGTTTAGTTACTTGTTTACCATCTTCCCCCAGCCATTGGAACACATTTCCAGAGAACAGAGCCCTCCTCTAGTCCCTTCACCACTATTCGCAGTGTCTATAACTTGGCTCAGCACATACTAGGAGCTAAATAACTACTGTTGAATAAATAAACTTGCCCAAGTCAAACAGCTAGTAAGTGCTCCAGGCAAAATGTAAACGTTTAGCTGATTCCAAAGGTCTTATTCTTCCCAATCTACAATATTAGCTGCTTTTCATTGTGAAGTTTTGATAAAAAGTTTTAACCAAGAGGTTATAAAAGAGTGGTTCATAATTGGAAATCTGTAAATCTAGTCTATAAGAGGGGGAAATAAACAATGCAGGCAAAGGAGGAAAAACATCTGTTTCTGATTATTTCATATAAAATAAAATTTATGTCATAAGACCTGGAGACATAGTTCATTTTACCTAATCATTTCTTCTTAAAAATTTGTGTAGGAAATGATTGGGTTTTTCTTTTTCAGCTACATTTCTACTTTAAAAGCACTGGGGAACTTGTTATTTAAATGTAGCCTGAAGCAAACCCTTTTGCACAGCAAATAATCTTGCCTTAATTTCTGTTTTATAAGTTGACATTTCTGCACTACAATATTTTTTAAAAATGAGTTCTAATATGATGCAATTTTCATAGCTGGTGAAACTTGTTAGATACGTTTTATTTTTGGCACAAAGATGCATTTCCAGTGCAATCACATAGGTGTCTAGTGCTCTGTATACAAACATGTCCTCTGAGACCCAATTAAGCAGAGAATTGGTACTTCAAGATTAAAGAGATAAAACCTAGTGACACAGACTCAGGATATGCCCTGCTGGGTTCTCTGTTCCCAGACATATTTCTCTGATTCCCTTGCACTCTTGCACCCCTAGTTCAAATGTCCCTTCTCACCCTGGAGTTCATGCGGAGTCTAGGACTTTCTGTTTGTTTGGGAATGCTATGGGAACTGCCCCGCCAAGGGTAGGAAGAGATGACATTCCATTCTTTCAGGGCAGTCACACCAAAGATCCAAAAAGAAAAAAGTCTCTTCTATCTACTTACACATGGAAAGCTGGGTTTTTTCCTTTTCCTGGATTTGGAAATCTGTGCTGAATATCTCAGCCAATCAGGGTTCCAGCAGTTGCATTTTTTCTTAGTATCTGGTTTGTATTATCTCACTTAACACTTGCAACAAGCCCCATGAGGTTAGCTACTTTTATTTCCATTCTTTCAAGGTGAAATATCTGGGTCATAGAGTGATTAAGTACCATGCCCAGGGCTGTACAGACTGTAAGTGATGCTCTGGCTTTTCACCTGAGCACTGTTACACCACAGCCGTGTGTGCAGGCCGTGGGCTGCCCGGACCTGTGCTGAGCAGGGCAGGGTGTGAAGGCTGGGCCTGGCCCTGCCTCAATTCAGCCACTGGCAGTGGGCAAGTCACGGCATTCTCGGCTCTAATTATTTTATTTGTAAAAGGGGGGCAGGAGGGAGAGAGGGAAAATTTGTCCCAAGCATTTTAAGTTGTTTTGATATTACAAAAATATTGAAAACATATAGAAAATTTGGGAAATAGGTATTAGGAAACAAAATCATCTAGCATTTCAACTTTCCAATCCAATCACTATTAGTTATTATTTTGGTCTTTCTCTTAATCTTTTTTTAATTTGTGTGATTTACCTGGTAGCTATACAAGTTGTGTCTGTTTTGTTTGCTGTTTCCTTGGTGATTTTTTTTTTTTTTTACTTAATATTGTCAAAAATTTTACAAGTTGCTTCATGATCTTTGCAATCATCACAAATATTGATGCGTATTTCTTTTGTCATTCCGTTTGTTTGTTGGTTCGTTTTTGACTATTAAAGACTTAATTTTTTTCTCTTCTTTTTATAAATACAAGGCAACATTACATCTTTTTCCATATACAGGCATGCATGTGTCTATAAACATATGCATGTGTTTCTAAGAGAACAGATTCTCGAGAAGGAAGGATCTGATCGTTTTCATAGCTTTCGGTACACGTTGTGCAATTGCTCTCCAAAGGGGCCGCACTGATTTACTGTGCCATCCGCAATTACCCATTTTGCTGCATCTTACCAGAATTGGTTATTATCATTTAAATTTTCGGAGATTTAATAGGCAAAGCAGTGCCTAATTGTTTTAATTTGCATGTCGCTGATTAACTGAGGAAGCCAATCATTTTTCCTTATTTTTGCATTCCTCTCTCTTTGCAGGACCAGGTGATTTCTGAGACCCTTTCAGCCCCAACCTCTAATGTTTTAAGGCTGGAAGCCTTCGAGAAAGCGGAGAGATGACATGAGATTACAGGATCCAGATAGGAGGCTCCACGGAGATGCAGATGGCAGCATTAAAGGGTTAATAGATGGAGACAGAGAGGAAAAATTAAGAATTAACCAAAGAATAGCTAAGGAGTGATTCTGGCCAAACTTCAAAGGGATCACCCCTGCCCTGTTCAGCAGCTCCATTAATGTGCAATGGAAATACTACAGTTGCTTTCTCTTCTGTGATTAACAAGAGAAAACGAGACTTCATTCACGAGGTGAAAGCTCGGCTGATGTTGGTATTATTTACACTGGGACCCTGTTTTAAGGCTGATGTTAGGAATTGGGACTGACACCTTCTTAAAGACAGACACAGTTCACCAGGTTTTTTCTGTCTGGTTGGTATGTCTAAGGTACTTGAACAGATCTCCCTAGTAACTGGATCTCCTTGAGAACCAACTCCTTATATTATAACGGGTCCATTCAACTAACTGGCTTAATCAAAAGGTCAGTAAAAAACTGTAACCTTCCAAAAACTGGAGGCTCACCACCTGCTCCAGGGACGCTGCATCCTTCCTTTCATGTACTTACTTTAACTTTTCCCACGTCTCTTCACCAAATTTCTCTATCACGAGCGACTGCAGACAGGTGTTAATAAATCCATACTAGAATACAAAACCAGAAGAAAAATATGTATGATGAAGCAAGAAATCCCCAGTTATAGACATCTTCATGGTGTCTTTTAGGAAATATACAATGGCATCTTCTTGGGGAAAGTAATTCTACCTTTTCCTTGTTTCTCGTGATTTTATTTGCTTAACAGCTGTGCTCATTACCAACTTAGGGAAAACCTTACAGCCCACCACTTGGGTTATTTCCATAGAGAACACATTTGAACTACATTTGAAATCAGATTATGATTAGAGGAGGTTAAACAAAGTGTTTATGGTTCATTGTAATCCTCTTGGAAACAGGGAACTGGTTTGGTTAGACCGAAGAATTCAGAAACACACCAGCGGCCACGGAGTGATTGGACGTGGGAGAGAGGGTGGGCACACACTTTGTGTCAATTGCAAAAGACAGTGAAAGGATGAATTTTTTTCTTTATAAAAATGAATCTAGGGGTGTGTGTGTGTGTGTGTGTAGGACATAAAGAGCAGAGGAAAATAGAGGGAGAAAATCAACGATAAAGAAATATGAGTCTGGGCGCGGTGGCTCATGCCCGTGATCCTAACACTTTGGGAGGCTGAGGCTGATCCTCCACTTTGGGAAGATCACTTGAGCTCAGGAGTTTGAGACCAGCCTGAGCAAGAACAAGACCCCGTCTCTACTAAAAATAGACAAATTAGCCAGGCTTGGTGCCGTGCACCTATAGTCCCAGCTACTGGGGGGGCTGAGACAGGAGGATGGCTTGTGCCCAGGAGTTCGAGGCTACAGTGAGCTATGATGACTGATGACACCATGGCACGCTACCTGGGGCAACAGAGTGAGACTGTCTCAAAAAAAAAAAAAAAAAAAGAAAAAAAAAGAAAAAAAAGAAAAGAAATACGGCGCCAGATTAACAGAAAGATCTGTTTTCTGGGTTTGCTCGTTCATCTGTGCTCTTTCTTCTTCCTCCATCAGAAAAGGAGGGGCGGCCCCAGGCAACTCTGCTCACTGAGGGGGCGCCCTGCTCAGGCCACCTGCCTTCCACAGCGCAGGGGCTCCAGCCCTAAGACCCAAAGGGTGGGTGACCAAATTGTATTTGAAAGCAGCTAGTGAGCTCAGCTTTCAAAAGATGTCTTCCTAAAAGGACAAATCCTTTTGTCCCACAAATATCAGGCTCATGGTTTATTTGTATAAGTTTGGATTTTCGTATTTAGGAAATTCTTAAAGAGACAGAGCCCAGTGCCAACAGGAAGGAGACGGACCTAAACTCTAGCAGCTTTTTTCTGGAAACAAAAATGTTTGCCCCACTGGGCTGTATTTCCAGTTGCCCACCACAAGGTCATCCTCACCCCTTCCTCCAACTGTTCCTGGCTCTACCCATCCCCCAGGAGTGCCCACACTCCAACCTGGCATTCAAAGAACTCTCTAGAACTGTCTTAATTTATGTTTCATTTTGTCACCTACTCCTGCTGCCAAAATGCCTACCATGCTTCCCCAAACAGAGATGGCAATTCTCAAATAGGTAGGATTTCCTCTCTCGCTCGGCCAGCCCAGGGCAAGTCTGGGCTCAGTGCTCCCTGGTCTGCAGAATGGTTCCCACTCCCTTCGCCAGCACCAGCCACCACCCCTGCGTCAGACCCCTCCCCACAGTGCTGCTTTGTAAAATGACACATGCAGATATTTTATATCTGCCAATCAACACACACACATATACATGCACACACATGTATGTATAGGTGTGTATGTATTTGTATATACATATTATTCACATACACATACACACACACACATATATACATATTTTCCCCCTGTTCTTTGCTAAATTACAGACTCCTCAGGATCAGGAAGTAGGTGTCATTCATCTGTATTTTGACCAAAGTACCAAGGCAGTGCCTGGGACATAGTAGGTATTTAACAAATACTTATTGAATAAGTAAGTACTGAATTGAAACTTCAAGCCTGAACTCATAAAAAATCTTTAAAAATACTTCCAAGTATTTAAAATCAATCCAATGTTAACAAAGAGAGTAATTGTTTTTCCCAGCAATCTCTGCAGAAGAATGCTGGATCAAACAAATACACGGTGCCCACTGCCGGAGCCCGAGTGACTGGTGACATCCTCCTAATGTGTAGCAAAGGAAACTGAGGCATAGGAGAACCCACAGTCTGCTGCTGGGGTTTAGCTACCTCATCTGTTTTGGGGTCATAACCACACAGGATAATGTATCTCTGCTTGATGAACTCGAGGTCAACGAGAGCTGTGGTCCAGCACTTCTCTTTGGTGCCAGAAGTCCTCAAAGCCAGAGGTAGAGCTAATCATGTGGGGGCCTCGAGCTTGCAGGACAGAGAAAGGGTCCTTCACCTTCTATTGATTATAAATACGCCCTTCTCTTTTCCCGGGAAATCAGGGGGCTTTCTCTGTCCCTGGAGAGAGCAAAAGGGGCAGCTGATAGGCTGGTCCCACATAAAGCGTCCGGTGTATGCAGGGGCCCCGGCATTTGCTGCTCACCCCCAGGTGGCAGGGGACACACAGCGGGCACACTCCTTACACATCGAGGGCCTACTTGAGACGGGCAAGAATTACAAGCCGGCACTGAAGTTCTCTGACACTCTGGAACCGGCGATGACAAACCACTTAATCAACAAGCAGGTAGGCACTCTCATTGCCTGCTGGCGCCCAAATCTTTCAGGGCTACTTGGGTCATAGCTGTGGCATCCCTAAGAAACATCAGTGTTCAAAAGAAACAATTAAAACATCTGAAAATGTTAAGTTCAACTAAATCTTTCTCCTGTAAAGATGACTTTCCGCATTTCATATCCGATCCTACTTACCATGCCTGCCACCCACTGGCTGCGGAACGGGGCTTCAGTGGGGTTTCTATCTGTGTGCCTTATAGCTGTGCAGCTTTGGGTAAATTACCTAACCTCTCTGAGCCCAGTCTGCTCATGAGCTAAAGTGGAAATAACAGTGCTTGCTCTGTTGAAGGACTGCTGTTGGGCGTATAGAGTAACGGTTCTGGAGTCAGACCATAAGGGTTGATTGCTGGCCCCTAGTCTAACTTGCTGTTTAACCCTAGCCAGGTCTTACTCGCCTTCAGTTGTTTCATCCGGAAAATGGGAATGAGAATGGTCCCTTCCTCACAGGGTTTTAGTAAAGATTAAATGAGATAATGGGTGTGAGGCACGTGGCATAGAGTAAGTGCTCAGGAAACTCTAGCCAGGCTTCTTAGATATCATGCCTTTCAAACAACAGGTGCTCGGCCCACGGCAGCCGAGGGGAAGTCAGGGCAGAGGGTGCTGAGAGCTGCTCACCATGTTCCCGCAGCAGCTCCTCCGCAGGCCCCAGCGATCCCTGCAGAGCACCAAGAGCCCGATCTTCCTGCCAGCCCTGGTTGTTCCGGAGAAGCCTCGGCATCTCCAGAAGCCTGTCTTGTAGAGCCCAGATGTAGACCCCACAGGGAAATTAGGAACTAATCACTGGCCTCCACGCAAGGAGCAAACTGTTGAGGCCTTGGTCACCTAGGGAGTTTTAGAAAGTAAGACTGCCCCTGCCCGTGAGCGAGTGGGACCTGCCGCCTGGGACCCCAAGTCGCGCACGTCCCAGATGCTAAGCTCTCAGGAGTTCGGCCTGAAACCTTGTCCCCAAGGCGCCAGCACAACAGAACGCCATCCCGCCAGCGCAGTGCCTGTGCCAGGTGCAGCAGAGACCTGCAGCGCACGGGGAGGAGGGGCCCTTGCCAGGTTGCCACCTGCCTGGGGGAAGGCTGGGAGGACCAGCACGCCCTGATCCTGGTGGACCCCGGGTGTCGGCTCTTCCCACTTAATCCAGCTGCAAATCCGGACACTCCCTGTGCTCCCTCTCCCGTTCACTTCCTCCGCTGAGAGGCTGGTGTCTGATTCTTTCCTGGATCAGGCAAAATGGGAGGCCAGGATTCCTGAAACCAGGTAGGCTTTTGCAAAATCCCTCATGCTTTCATTCACAGGTTGTTGCTGGTCACCCACCTACTGACGTCACCATGATGAGCACGTGGGAATGCAGGGACGGAGGGCATCGGCTGTGCTCCCAGGTGTCATAGGGCTTTGGCCCCAGTGCACTCCCAGAACCCTGAATTTGACATTGGGTATACCCTGGGCTACTGCCTTGTAGATGAGATAGTCTATTGAGAGGTCTTTTTAGTTCCTCTTTAATTATTAATAAATCACCTTGGATACCATCCAAGAATGGCCTGCCTTGACCAACACTTGGCCCTATAATGTTATAATGTGAAGTCCCCTGTTGCCTGAAAGCCTTATCTTGCAGCCACATCACTGTCCCATGTCAGCCTCCTGAAGGCTGTTGCCAGAGTTCTATTTCCCGAGTGTGACTTGTGGTCAGAGGTGAGAAACCCAGTCACTAACCAGGTCCAATGAATGCTGCCCACAGCAGTTCCAACAGACATGCCGGCTTGGGTGTAAAAACAAGAGTTAAAATAAATAAACACAATAAAATCAACAGGCAGGATTGCAGCCCTCCAGGCCTCCGTGTGGAGGCACAGGGCAGCTAGGTGGACGTGACTCACGAGGACAGCATCTCATGAGCCTGACAATGCCAGAGACTGAGGCAGCCACTGAAACGAATGTCCAGACATTGGACACCCTCACCTTTATCTGGGACTCCCCTGTCTTTACCTTGGCATCCCTGGTTTGTTGAAAGATTCGTTTTTCCTTCTCAATAGCCACTCCCTCACTCTTTCCTACTCAAATCCCTCTCCCACCTCGCCTCCTTCTGTAGCTCCCCTTAGAAAGATTCCCTCCATCACTCGGAGGGCCAGCGCTTGTCTCAGCCCATCCTTCTTTCTGAAAGCGAGGACTCTGCTGACCCTAAAAGGCTGGCCTCTATGCGCTGTTCCTATGTGCAAGGAACATGTGGTCAGAAGGAGGGGAAAAAAGGCTCTGGAATAGATGATTTCCATAATTACGCGTCCCAGGCCTGCGCCACCATTCAGCTGACACTCTTTCTTTCTGCCTTGCCAAGTGGGCCTGCGCTGGCTCTCCCTCGCACCCCACCCCCTCCCCGCCCCAACCCTGCTTTTTCAAACACACACACCATCACCCTCACATTTCACAATACGTAAATGGTTAAAAAAAAAAAAATCTCCATTTTCTTTTTCATGTGGCAGATGGCAGTTCTCAGGAACTTGGTGGAAATTAGGCCTTCTGATTTTCTAATAAATTTCAGCATCTCACACAAAAAGCACAAGCTCATTTTGATTCTGATGTTAAGTGCCATGTGGCGTATCATCCGTGGGACGCGGCAGCTTCAGACTCAGGGTAACAAGGAAGGGAGGGGCTCTCCTATAACAAGGAGGTTCAGCGCGTGGGGACCAATTGGATGCCCGGGTGAATGCCATTTGATAATAATATTGTATATGACAGTGGAGTAATTATCCCTCTTTTATGGTATGTGTTAATTTTCTCTGCCAGTTTCCCTAATTACAACTGCCACCCGATGGACTACTTTTTGTAAATACTCTGTAAACATTTGAAAAGACATAGACAGTGTGTGCATGAAGAAAAACCTCCCTGGATTTTGAAACTGTCTGGAAAATTGGCTGACGTTTTATATGTTTTTCAATTGCATAGACAGCCCGCGAGGAACTTTCACTGTATGGAAACTCCCCATCCCTCTTCCGTGACAGAACGGGCCTTCCTGCCCGTACTGTGATCGTCGTTTTGAGGGACATTTTTCACGGCTGCTTTTTTTGATCTTAAGTGAGAAGTTTCATGACCTTTGACAAATGCATACACCGTGTAATTCGCGCCCTAATAAAGATACAGAACAACTCTGTGGTCACAGGAGGTTCCCTGGTGCCCCTTCTCAATTGCCCCCCAACTGCCACTGTTCTGGTTACAACCATAACATCACTGTAGGTGAATCGCGCTTGCTTTTGGCTTTCATTTGAATCGAATGACACAGTGTGTTCTCTGCTGTGTCTGGTTTCTTAACTTTTAACTCATGTAGAGTTGAGACTTCATTCCTCAAATTAGACATATGTATGTGAACACAGCCTCATTTGATATGTGTTCCATGATATGTATGTATGATCCAACAAGCCACATCTCATCTCCTGCAGTCCACGTATGATGTGCAATGAGAAACACAAACCTTTTATTTTGTGTAGGACAAGAGGAAAGGCAAGACACTACTGGGAGGTCACTAGAGTACACCTCTGTTGTTTGAGGAAGGACATGAGAGGGAGGACACAAGGTAAGAGTACCTGGGAAAAAAATATAACCGTGATCTGGTTTCTGTTGGTTTCTATTTGCACTTTGGGGAATGTAGTTGCCTTATTCTTGGTAGGAGCCACTTCTGCATTGATTTGTTGCTCCTGGCCTACCTTGGACTTCTGGCTTTCTACCAGGGCCTCAATCAGAAGAGGACAGTGTCTGCGGACACAAGGTGGGATGTGGCTGAACTGCTGGTCCTAGAGGTCCTTCCAATCAAAAATATCCCCCACAGGTCTGCCAGTGTCTGAAATTCTCATTTCTCTCCTTCTACACCTTGGAAAACTCCTGCCCACATAAAAACATCTATCCCTTTGGCTAATCACATCAGCTAGTGTTCACCTGAGAAGGAAGGGGATGGAGAACGGATGAACTTTGGTGTGGGTGCATGTTTCCATACCTGCACAAGGTGCCATGTGCTCTTGGGGAGGCCAGTTCTGCGGGGGAGGGTGCCATCATCACGGGTCGGGGAGGGAAAGGATGACAGAGAGGTCAGCTTTACTCGAGTGGCAGGTAGTATTGGGTTGGCCTGGAATTTTCTCCCGTGGTGGGACTAACATCTCATGAAGGATGGCTTGAGGTGGGGGTGACTTGGCTAAAGGCAGGGCTGTGGTAGAGCCAGCTTTCTTGTGGCCTAGTTCCATACTCAGAACACCAGCAGGCAGAAACAACGGGGTCACCTAGCAGTAAGAATCTTCAGGAAGAAATGTCCAGAAGACCGGGCAGTTTATTTTCCTAAAGATTCATAGTAAGTGCTTGATGTGCTCTTTTCACGCCAGCTGTGATGATAATCACTCACTTTCACCACGCCTCACAATGTGCCCGGCGCAAAGCACTTTCTGTGTTTTAGAAGGAATCACATGAAACTGCCATTTTCATAGCTCAGAGACTATTGAATATTGGCAATTTCATTTGGTTCTGGTTAATATTAATCCATCCTCACCACGATCCCATAAAGTATGTCCTGTCATCATTGACCCCTCAAAAGGTGAGAATATCGAGGTACAGAGAAGTTAGTAGCTTCTCTTCGGCTCCAAAAATAGTCAGTATCAGAGCTGGTATTCAACACAGGCCCATGTCCCATATTGCCTGCAAGAAGAAAACAAACGTAGCTGGTATTAACCCTTTTCTTTTCTCTGGAAGAAGTTTAGACCTATTTTGGAGTCAGGAGATTTCTTCAGAAAAATCTTTTTTTTTTTTTTTTTCAGGACAGTCAAAACGCTGGCTTATGTGGGCCCATTTTCTTTCATCCACCACGATGGAAGATGATGCTTTGGTTTGTACACGTGGTTGGGTGCAATGTTGTGAAAAACACCTGAAAAATGGGCTCTGAATGTGGCCCTTCTGGATCCTTGGATTCCACACCAGAGCCTTCTCCTTAGCACTGCGGAAAACCAGCAAGAGCTGGGGCTTTTTCTAGAGTGTGGCGACCAGCTCAGGGACCCAGGTCACCTCCACCGTCGCTAATAGCCCCGTGCTGGCAGACAATGGTATCTCAGAAGAGATCTATTCTAAGAAGAATGAGAGGGCGCCGCCTTTTCTCTTTCCGCTTGATTTGTAAATCGTCCAGGATACGTAAAAAGGACCAGCGGGATTGTTGGGCGTGAAGCGCCACCGTGTGGCCAAAATGCCACATACAACAGGCTGCCGTGTGTCATTCCCAGGGGGGCAGGAAGCCCCAGGTGTGCGGCTTTGAAGACCCGCAAATCCTGGGCAGGTGGAGGAGCACCGCTCAGAAGACTGAACCCGGGTCTGAGTCCTTGCTTCGGGAGGTCTGGATTAATCATAAAAAAAGTCGTTTGTCTTCCATGAGTGACAGTTCCCCTCAGTGTAAAATAGGGCTACGATCTCCAGGTGTGGCAGTCCCGGAACTGCAAAGTGAACACACAGTGCGCTTGCCTTTACACGTTATATAACAGAACTCAGGCAAGGTTGGAGGTGAGAAGTCAAACAACACCATGGCACTCAGGTTAAGGGCTCATTTAAGACCAAAGTCAGCAACCTCCAAATCTAACCTCACCTATACTTCCATCTGACAAACGAAAAGCTGAAATAAGTCAGGTGATCTGGGGACCATGTGTAAGGAGCCACGACAATAAAGGATTGTCACGTTGTAATCAACTGACTGTAACATACAGACTGACGTTCTTCGAGAGCACTAATAATAGTATTAACTGCAATATTTACTGCGCTTCCCCATGCCAGCTGCTATGCAAGTGCTTTACCTGCGTTCATCAGGTGCTCGTGACAATCCCATAAAATAGACACCCATGCTATGTCCATTTTACAATTAGGGAGCTGGGGCTGGAGCCGTGGAGCAGCAGGTCCAAGGCCACCCGGCCAGTGGATGGAGGGGTGGAGACCTCTGCCTACAGACCCCACTCCTAACCACAGGTGGGCACAGTGCTCTCTTCTGCAGTTTTCTCAGGGTGCTCTACTTCCTCCAGTGACCTTTGAGACATTTTTAGAACTTAGCTATTTTTAGTGTATGGCAAAATTTATGAATATCCTAAGAGATAGCAAATCAACATCCTTTCATTATGACAACAGTCAACAATGACTATACACCAGGCACTTTAACAGGCGTAAATTCATTTAATCCTCACTGTAACACTGTAAATTGAGAAGTAGTACTATCACCCCCAATTACTACTTGAGAAAAATAAGGCTTACATAGCCTAAATCACCTGCCCACATTTACAGAGTCCGGGTCCCAGGGTCTGCAGCTGAGATAGGACCCTGTGGGGCTGGGCGGCTTGCTCATTGGATGAGAGGGTGCCCGGGGTCTGAAGTCCACCCTATCACCACCACCACCTGGTGTGGGACAGCGGCTGCCCAGGGAAAGGGGCGCCTAAATCATGCAGAGACACTTCAGCTGCCTGTGGGATTCCCTGCTGCACCCAGCTGCCTCTCAGGAACAGCCAAAAGGAGTCTGGAGCCAGGTGTCGTGAGTCTCATGAGTGGGGCTGGTGAGCTCTCTGCACTGTGGACAATCCGATTTTGAATCAAATCGAGACTGATTTTCTCACCTGGAATGTGCGCCACCTGCCCTGCTGGTCTCCCACACCACCTCCCGTCCCTCTGTCTGGGCTCAGTCCCCACAACCTCGGAGCACTTCCCTCTTCATTAGCCTGCTCTTCCTCACACCCCGTTTGCTCCTTCTCTGCCTAGCCTCTAAATGCTGGGGGACTCAGGCCTTGGTCATCCACCTCCCTCCCCACTTAGATTTTCACTTACCTCCTGTGGCTGCAGGTTCCAACTTCCCTGAGCTCTATACAGGCATTTTAATTTCCTGTTTGACATCTCTACTTGGAAGTCTACAGAAAACTCTGAGATGAGTTAACACATCCAAAATATAACTCTTCGTTCCCTCCCACCAACTCCTTGCACTAATCAGCCTCTCCCTGCTCACCTCCATAAAAGAACCCCTGTCACACCTCTATATGTCACTCACAGCAAGCTCAAATACCTGTGAATTCTACTTCAGAGATGGTCCTAAGTCCAACCATCCTGAATCACTCACCCCTCTTGCCTAGGCCTCTGCAGAGCTGCCCAGCTGCCCTCTGCAGTCGAATCTTTTACCCAATGGCCAGAACCATCTTCTAAAAACAAAATCACATTGTGCTGTTCCCTTGCTTGGAGCCCTCAAGAACTGCCCAGCATTCCTTTATGCGTCCTCAAGGTCCTCTGATGCTGTTCCACGTGGGGCCTTCATGTTGGGTCCTTCCTTTGCCTGGTCTCCATTGGTTCTCCACTTCATTCAGGTCTCTGCTCAGGGTCACCTCCTCGGAGAGGCTTTCTGTAGCTAAACACCCATCTTCCACCTCTCCACTCTCTGTCCCTTCTCTACCTGACTTCACAGCTTTTATCATTACCTGGCCCTTCATATACTTAAATGTATATGCACATCATGTATGATTGCTTATCGTCTATACACCCGTCCCCCCAAATTTAAAAACTCCGAAGGCAGAGATCTTGTCTTACTGTTCTGCCCTCAGGACGTGGAAGAGTGCTTGGCAAACACGGGTGCCCAGTGATACCTTATGCATCAATTAATGACATCTTGGTGCTCCTTCAAATGGGCCATGCTCCACCCAGCACAGATCTTTTGCCCGTGATATTCCCTCAGCCTGAACCTCTTTCTGTGGCCCGCAGCCCTTTGCATTTTGATGCCTCTGCTCCCCTACAGATCTCAGCTCATGGTCACTTCATTCATGAATTCCACCTGTCAATCACTCAGTCAACTTGTCACTTTGGTGTAGTTCCAGCCACTGGGGAAAGAGCGTGAGTAGAGCAGACTGAGCCCTTGCTCTTGTGGAGCTCACGGTCCCATGTGGGCATAGACGTGTGTGTATGTGTTTACGTGTTAGATCGTGGCTAACATGGGGAAGAGAACTTCAGCATGGTAGGGGAGAAGAACAGTGGTGGTTGAGGTAGGGTGATCAAGAGGGGTGTCTCTGAAGAGGTGACAGTTGAGCATCTGAGCATGACAAACAAAACCATGTGGGATCTAGAAAGTCCTCCCCAGGTACCCTGCCCTGACTAGCTCAGACTGCTCGATTACGAGTTTTTGGGGACACTGCAGGCCTCACTGGAACTCTGACTCACGTGTGTTGGTGTAATCCTTTGACTAATGTCTGTCTCTCCCACGAGACTGGAAGCTCTGTGAGATGCTCTGTTTATGTTACATCCCCAGACGCAGGGCTGGAACACAGTACATGCTCGCTGTTGTTTGTCAAACGACAACTGAATGGATAAACAAGCACAGGCAACTCCCCCAAGAGAACGTCCAGTAGGCTTTGCCATCCTCTGTGGCCTGTGAGGTGGACTGAAACGGCCCTGTGAATTGGTTTACAAAGTGTGTCTGCCCAAATCCTCTGCTCACGCCGGCACACTTCTCTGGCCCCTTCAAGGAGAGCTGCCCAGCCCAGGCTGCTGGTGAACTGGGGGGTCCTGAACACCCAGTGTTTGGGACACCAGGACAGCTGGAGGCAGGTAGCCCCTCAGGAGGCAGGTGAACCACACGGGGGCCTGGGCAAGATCTACCGCAGGAAGTGGATCTGGCCAAATCTGGTGGGATCTAGGGGCAAACAGCACACTCTAGGGAGGAGAGAAGCCAATGAGAGAAACCCAGGGAAGCAGGAGACAGACGGGAGCAGGCTGTGGGGTGGAGACGACAGGGCAGCTTGGATTGGTTTAAGCCCACCACCTTTTAGGGGACACCCACGGGGCTCCCAGCCCTCCCCCCAACTACACTACATCTTCTGAGGGCTCTGCTTCACTTCCCCCTCTCCAACTCAGGACCAGTTGATGGCTCTGTTCTTCATCCTCACCTGATCACTCTACACCCCTCCTTTGACTCCCCCCACCTTCCCAATCTGATTTTCCAAGGCTGCTCCATAGAAACCCTGCCTGCGGTCACAGGCATTTCCTTGCTGTCCAGCACCCTTTCTGTGACTGCTCTGATGGCTGTCCTTTTGCACGCCCGTTCCCCCATGTGGAATGCCAGCTGTCAGCTGTCTTCTGCTGAAGTCCAAAGCCAACCTTCAAGGCTCCATTTTGACCGTGAAGTTCTTCCCTAACACCTCAAGCTGCGAGGCCTCCATCCCTTCACAGAACTCCCTTTGTAGGTGACAGAAACACTCAGTGACACGTAGGTGGTCAGCACTGCTTTGTCTGTGTTCGTCCCATCTCCCCCTTTGGGTCACCAGTTGCTGAAGGGCAGAAGGCATATGTCGTATTATTTTGCTTGGCACACAGCTGCTTACTAAAGGCTTGATGGATTGACTGAGGAAAAACCTCACTCGTGACCAGCAGTGACGTTTATCCAGAACTGTTGCCCATCCCTCATCCTTACGGGGCTGAAGTGCCATGGTTTTCCACTTGGGAATTTCATATAATTCAAGGTCTTTCTGAAATTGGAACCTGTCAGACAAGATAGAATTACAGGGTAGCAACTAGAACCAAAAGAATTTGGAAATGGCAGCCAAGTCAGAGGTAGGTATTGGGCTGTTCTATTTACGCATAAAAAGGAATTGGGCTGGATTTGTAGGATGGACTAGAACGTCTTGTAATACTGTGTGGTTGGCTAAATAATGGCCTCCCAAGGATGTTTCCATTCTAATCCCCAAAACCTGTGAATGTCACCTTACATGGCAAAAAAGATTTTGTGGATTAAATGAAGGATCTGGAGACGGGGGGCGGGGGGGGGGGGAAATGATCCCAGATCACCCAGGTGACACTGATGTAATCACAAAGGGCCAGATTAAAAGGAGGCAGGGGCTCAGAGTGAGCAGCTGGAGATGTTATGATGGAAGCAGGAGGTTGGAGTGATGCAAGGACACAGGGCCCCCAGGAAGCCTCTGGAAGCTGGAAAAGGCAAGGAAACGGCTTCTCCGCTGAAAGCTCCAGAAGGAACACAACCCTGCCAACACCTGGACTTAACCTACAGAAACCGATTTTGGTTCCTCTGACTTCCAGACTGTAAGAGAATCAATTTATGTTGTTTTAAGCCTTTAAATGTGTGGTGATTTACTACAGCAGCAGCAGCAGGAAACTAATCTGCTATAGAAAGGCGATCACTGATGGGGGTGCAGTCTCCTGTTAGAACCTCTCCGGCCCCGTGTTGGAGGGCGGCCACTGGGAGCTCTGTTCCAGCAGCTGTGTTCTCAGTTGCATGGCAAAGGGCCGGTGCACACGATTGAGATCAAACTAACAGCCCTCGTGTGTTTCCTCCATGAAGGAGAAGACATTCTGTGGTGGGAGCTAGAAATCAGGGGCTGGAGAACAGGCTAGAGGCCAGGGACTCACATCCTCTTCGTTGCCATCCTGTCTAGGGCTCAAAAGATTTTTGTGTATCAAAACTCAGAGTCCTGGGAAGCCCGGAGCTGCCAACAGAGCACCCCAGTGACCAGCTGATTCCATTGAGTAACTGGTCAATTCAAGGGGAGAAAAATCAGTCAACTCAGCTGGGTTTTCTGAATTGACTTTTATTGTTTCAGATTTGATTTATCTCAAACCCCAGCAGACACCATCTCCCAATTCCCCAGGCAGAGCCCAGATTCTGGCGTTAATCACCAACCTCAAACACCTAAAAATCATCCCCAAAGATAAGCCATCCTTATGTTTCCAAATCATGGAATTTTTCAGGCAGTTCATGTGTAGTCTCATTAAAGACAAAAACATACAAAACAAAGCAAAGTAGAAAAGCACAGCTTCATGTCCCATAAGCAATAAATGCAAAAAAAAAAAAAAATCAGGACTCCAAACATCCTCTCGGTCCTGTTTATTTTTTTCTTATCTGTAAAAGCAAAATGTACACAGTGTCTTCACTGCATAATGTCAGGGTCGATCTATGATAAACTGTAGTTTGATAAGAGGCAGCGTAAAGAGAACTTTATCCTGAGTTTATTCCCAGCGGAGAACTTTTTATACATGAGACTTCAAACAGGGCCACATTTGGGGAAAAGAAAGATTCATGGTGATAAATTGCAGTGCTTTAATGCAGTTTATAAAATAAATTTCCCAAACATTTATTTTTCAGTCAAGCTTCTGGCTATAATTGGATTAGTACAAGCAACAAAATGAAAGAAACCTCCTAAACATTGACATTGGCACTCAAAAAATAATAAAGAGAAGTCTTAAAACATTTTCAGTATGTTTTCATTCTGAAAATGTGCTGATACAAAATTTCTAAGAATGCCATAGAATTACTAGTTGTCTTTTTTTTCTCTTAGGAGTTACAAATACTTAGATTCAGATAGTCCAGGTATTAGGTTCACATAAATACAAAGTTCTTTCTACAAAACAGAACAATAGGAATTTCACCCTATGGACCTAGCAGAAGGGAAGCCTTTACTCAGTTCTCAGAGTGACCTTAGCCTAGAACATCCTTGGCTCAATTTAAATGATTAATTTTTCCTGGTCTGTCTCCTTCCGTTATCCCCAAAATCCCTCATCCATTCCTAGGCACACACAGGCTAATTTACAAGAAAATGCCAAAAATTGTATGTAAGTGAGATGGACAAAGTTCAGTGTATTCTGCAAGCCAGTGGTTCCCAAGCTTGAATGGGCACAACTACATGCAAAAAGTCTGTTACAAAGGCAAAGAATATATTTTAAAGGTAATTTTGATTCAGATAGTTCCTGAAATACAGAAATCCTTTTTGGACTGAAAGAACTTAATGAATCTGATTGCCCTCTTAGTTGGGGAATGGGAGAGGCATAGCCTGCCATGAACTGGTTCCATGGATATTTATAAAGATTTTCTGGATGAGAATTAGGAAAAAAGAAAAAGAAAAAAGAATCATTCCATCTTCCGTCTTCTCTAGTCAGCTGCCTGTGGGAAGTGGGGCTGAGTTTGGGGGCTGGAGGAGATAACGTGGTCCCAAGGCAGGGCCCCAGCACACCCCTTTTCTCACCCCACTGCCAGGGCATTGGCATCACTGTCAGCCTAATCCAGCAGAAGTTTCTGGAAAACTCTGAAACGAGAGCAAAAGGAGCTGCTTTTTCAACTGCATTCTGCATAAAAGAAGGCAACGCCAGCACAGAACCAGGGCGTTTCTGAGCCCCATAGAAAGAGGAGCTACCGCTTGTCAAACTTTGGCCCAGAGATGCAGGGGTGGATTTGTTTCCAGGATTGAAGACAATGGTAGCAGCCACCTGGACAGACACCTGGAGAGCAAGGAACAGGCCAGGGGAGCCCAGGGGAGTGAACCCAAACTCTCCACTCAAGACCTTCCATTCCCTCTGCTCCTGGAGACCGGCCAGGCTGTGACTCCTGCTAACTTGCCCGTGCAGGGAAACCCAGGCTCTGACAGTCTCCCAAGGCCTGTCCCCTGGGCAGCCACAGGTCTGTTTGGCACTAGCTGGGCACCAGCAGGCTGTGTGTTGAGGAGTTTGATCGTGTTACAATTTCCATTTTTAACTCTACCAAACACCTCATGCTACGCTGAAAGTAGACACCTTCTCAGGGACCCAGTCTGAGGTTCTCCAAGGAACCCAGATGGACTCAGGGCACTGTCCGCTCCCAGAGTCTTTCTCGAAGCAGCCACTGCCCTTTGGGGTTCTCTGTCTCGTAGTAGTCCTCCCCGGGTGGCGCCAGGGGCTCCAGCGCAAAGAGCTCTGTGTCCCATTCCATGTCTTCTCCCGAGAAGTTGAAGAGGATTTGTCTAGAGCTCCCCAGGCTGCAAGGGACGAATGAGCAGGAGGGTTAAGTTCATCTTGGCTGCCACACAGGGAAGGAATGCTCGGATGACCACCCTGTCCCTGGAGACCGACAGATTGCTCCCCTGGTCCCGCGCCTTGTCGGAGACCAAACAGTGTCATCACGGGGGCTCTGGATGGGCCTCACTGGACCTAGGTCTGGCCTTGACAGGGAAGGATGGGTGACCAGGGCTGGCTTGTGTCCAGTGCACGGTCTATTATTATGGGAGAAAATGCTGTCTAGAAAACCCCAGAGTCCCTCAGGATTCAATGGCTTTTGCAAAGGAAAACAGCTGCTGAGTCCTGACAAGCCCTCCTGCTCTGAGAGGCGAGGCCCCGCGGCAAGGCCTGGCTGGGCAAAACCCCGAGAGAACTCACTGCTCTGAGTCGGCAACAGCAATCTGGGGTTAGTGATGCTAACCAGTCTTAGGACAGGAGGATCTGGAGGAAAAGAGGACAAAGGAGATGTCCCAAGAGGGGCCTGGCCAGCAAGACGTTCTACATGTCAGCGCCTGGCCAACGCCTTCCATGCAGGGGCATCTGGGTCACTTGGCATCGGTTCCCTCTTGGTGCTACGCTCTGTTCAACCCAAACTCTCATTAAAAATCTGAGGCACACGATGCGTTAGTGGCACTTGGGGGAAACAGTGAAAGCAGATGGCACAGAGTGGAGGGCTAAGTGGGCCAGACCCCAGGCCAGAGCAAGTTAGGTGTAGGCGAAAGCTGTGAACCAGGCCCGAGAGTAGTCTACCAACAAAAAACCTCTTTTAACTAAGACCTCCCACCCCAAAACATGCAAGAATATTTCTTGGCAAAAGGAATTGGGCTCAAGGCACCTTAAGAACTACCCCAAGCATCTGGAGGACATGAGAACATCTTGGTTATGCTATTTAGCCCTAGCACTTACTCTTTTTTGCAGGCTTTGGGCTTAAATTTCAAAGTGTTGAATGCCCCTTCCACAGCCTTGGGCAAATAAATGGGGTGCCTCTCGAGTCTCCTCTGAGTGCCGATGGTCCTGCGCTCGGTGCTCCTTCGAGACTGGCCGTCCGCGGTGTGCAGCGCGTGCACGGCGATGTCCTCGGAGTGTCTGCGCGGCGCCCGCAGGATCCAGTTGGAATGCAAGCTGTGCTCCCGGGAGCTGGTGGCCACTGGAAGAGAGAAGCAGGAGACTAGGAGGGGCGTACTCGCCATCGGAAGGAACACAAGGCAAAGGGAAGGGTGCGTGGAACTGAAACTCACAGCAAATGGGCAGAGACAACCACGTTCATAACAGCAAAGTCTCAGAAAGGCCTTTTGATGCTGCAGTTGAAGTTCGGGGATACAATGGAATATCGTGTCCACTAAAAATGAGGACATAGACCTATATTTATCGACTTGGAAAGATGCCCAAGATGTATTATAAATTGTTAAGTGAAAGGAGTCCTATTTTTGTTTCAAAAAAATTGAAACAGGTCTGTGCATGTGTGCTAAAAGCATTTAAGAAAGGACATACACTCAAATGTTAACAGTGATGATTATCTCTGGGTGGTAGTATTATTATAGGTCATATTTTTTACTTTCTTCTTCATACTTTGGTGTGTTGTTTCATTTGATTTACAATGAACATATATTATTGTTGTTATCAAAGAAAAATGGCCATTTCATGACAACAGTCATTTTCTTTAAAACAATTATAACTGTGAAGATGGCGTTTGCATCCTCAGTGGATTTTGTCATCCTTTTGTCGACATCCCAGATTTCCCAGGGCGAGGGCCGCTTTCTGCCAGGGGCTGGAGGGGCTGTGGGAGAGGAGGGCTGACAGACTACGTCCAAGTGCGAATGAGCTTGAGGAATAGGGGTAACCTTCGTGAAATTGCACAAAGCCCAGTTTGAGAACCCAAATCTCACAGATGCACATCTTTCTAGGCTGGAACAATAACGATAAATCACAAGCTTGTCATCTTTTGAGCATTAGACAAAACACTCATGCACATTTAATATTGGTGCCAAAAGCTGTTATCTTAGTATCCAGGGGCCAGGAACACTATCCTCCCCTAATAAAACTGCACCATAGGGGGCCAGTCAAAGATTAAAGAAACTGACAATTGAGCAATGGAATTTAAAAGTGGGCTAGCCTCATGAACGTGTTTGGATTCTTTGCTCTCCACCAAAAGGGAGCCCGTGCCGCGCCTCAGGAAGGAGAAACATGGCTCCTTGTTCAGAAACCCAGGCTGGGCCCAGGCAGGCACCCTGGGCCTCTGCTACCCTGCACCCCACCCTACTTCCTAGCCTGGGTAGGGTCAGAGCTGGATTTTCAAATATAGTTTGTCTATTTCCTTTTTAAAAAAAAATTGTGGTGAATTGTCTATAACATAAAATTTACCATCGTCACCATTTTTAAGTGTGTGGTTCAATACTGTTAAGTATATTCACATTGTTGTTCAAGCAACCTCAGGACTCTTTCACCCCGCCAAACTGAACCTCTGGATTTATTAATCAACACCCCTACACCCTCAGATTCTCTTTCTTTAATCATGTCCCTGTTGCTTTCCATCTTGGAGTCTCAGGAAAGTTCCACCTGTCTCGGCTGTGGTAAGTGGACCACAGGGAGGGAGTTTTTGTCCCAACATGGCCCCAGATGTTGGAGGGGCAGGCTGGAGCGGTGGCAGCTGGGACAACTGAAGCACAAGGTCCCCAAAGAGGATGGCTCGGGGGCCAGGCTGTGGCTTGCAGGTGCAGGGCTTCCCTCTAATCAGCGAGGTGGGATTTCCGATAGCCTGCCTTGTAAGTCTCAGGGTCCCCAGCCCATCGGCGCACCGCACCACGGCCCTACCCGCCTTCGACCACCGTTCTCCCGCTGCCTCCCCTCCACTCACCATCAAAGTCCACGTCTTCGTTCAGAGAGGCAGCCTCAGCAGCCCGCGGCCGTCGCTCTGTGTCCAGCTCCGCAATGATGGAGTCAAAGAAGGCCATGGCCTCCGCCACGTCGGCGCTGAACTGCGAGTATTTCTTTGAGGCTGGTTTCTGCCAGGGGGGAAGAAGGGGAGAAGAGAGAGTTGCCTGAGATGCCGAAAAGGGTTAAATATTGAAGGACCACAATATACACCTGACTCTTGTCTGTTAAAAGTGGAAGCCTAGTCACATGTAGTTATCTGGCCCCCTTCAAAGAGCCCACTGAAATGAAAACAAGGACAGAATCAAGTGGAAATCCTGATGACAAAGAGAACAAGAGAAAGGCGGAAGATAGATTTCCAGAAGCTTCTGCCAGCCAAAAGCAATTGGAGAGGTAAACAGCTGAAAGGCGGACAATTCTACCTTCAGGAAGTGGACGTGCTCCAGACTTGGCGACACCAGGTACACCGAAGGCTGGGCGTGGGATGTGAGAATGAAAAACGGAGGAGCTGACGGAAAGGCTGTGGGTGCAGCAGGCTTGGACACCAAGTGTCCTTCCTGCAGGCAGGGGATGGAGGGCGAGTGTCTGGAGGCAGGTCCATACTCTTTTATCCCCTCCACGCTTCCCCTTGCTGGCCGTCCACCTGAATGTTCTCACTGGCTGACTCATCCACGGAGACCTGGCTGAGAGAGCTCCCTCTCTGGGAAGCCCACCCCTCTCCTGGGCTGTTTCCCTCCTCTAGGTGCCCGTGGGTCTCAGAACCCAACCTAATTCCACTATGACACATATCATTTTAGAGATTTTTTTGTGAAGCAGGCAAAAGAATGGAGAAAGCCACCCAACCCAGACCAACCTCCAAAGGAAGGATGAGTATTATTCAATAGTAATACAAAGTGCACAGGTTGTTTGCATCTCCAAACCCACCTGCACATGGAGAGGACATCTCCAAGTCTCCAGAAGGCAGCTACCCTCAGTGTTTGGCTTAATGCAAGGTCTCAGTCGTGTTTGTGTGCATCGTATACTTTTTTATCTAGGTTGCCCTATGATTTGATCTAAGCAATTCAGTCCTAAATGTCTCCAGAAGTAGACCTTGGCCAGGAGCTCAAACCAGGCTGAATCAGATGCTATAGTTTGTTAAAGGGTTTGGAAGAGAGTCAACTTTCGTGTTTTAACTATTAAAGTTTAAGAAAACAAGAATATCCTGCCATCGGTTAGGTTAACACGAACACCATACTGGTGTGAATCTTCTAGATTCCTCAAGTATTATCCTCTGAAGATAACATTTACAAATTAAGAAAAGAAACTGCTAGCATAGAAATCACCACCTCAGCCGCTGAACTCTCTGCCATCAAAGCTAGTAGACAGTAGCCCTTTCAGCCACACTTTTCCCAAATCAATGAGTTCAGATCATCAAGTGATTCTGATACACAGCAGTTGAATTGCTCCTCTGCGGGACCCAGACATGGGAGAGGGAGTGAGGGAGCCCATGAATCCTCACCTAGATGTCTGGTTTGGATGGAAACTCAAATATTAATATCAGTCATGTTCCCTGGCTTTGCAAGATCAGACGGGAGTGTCTCCATGATGTTAGAAACACAGGGGATAGGACCTAAGGGATCAAAATATAGGTCACTGAAGAAAGAGGACAAAATTTTCTGGGTTAAAAGGCCCAGACTCCTCCTGTCCTTGTGTACTTCCTGTTGCTTAGCACATAGACAGACCCAGGTAAAGGGTTCCATCTTATCCGCCTGGGGAGGGGGGCGTGTGCAGGATGAGAGCAGCTCACCTTCAGGGGTACACCTTCTGGCACCCAAGCTTTACCTACAGCACATACCTCCTAGGCAGGTATTTCCTCTGCTTGTATTCACACAGTTTTGTTTGCTTCCTGGATTTGATGTTTGGCATGCACCCCTGCTAGACTTCATTCTGGCTGGACATAGCTGCTGCTCCAATGTGTTAAAATGGCTTGGGATTCTGAGCCTACCTGCTATTGCCAGGGTGCCAGGGTGACCTGCTTTGCCCAGGGGTCATCCCAGTTTATGCCTGTTATCCCCGTGTGATTAGGAATAGTGCCTCTTTTCATTCTCCAAAGTGGTCCTGGTCCCTCTTCCCAAACCACGAGTTATGCCATCTCTACATTTCCAAGTGTGTTACCACCTGCAATAAGCAGACTGTCTGTTTTACTACCAAGTTACTGTATATATGCCTAGTACTTTCCTAAATTCTTCACTTCAATCCACATTTTTTGATTATCAATCTTTTGAATAGAATTTATTCATTTGAGTTCTGCGTTATCTTTCTTACCTAAATCTTATCCACAATATATTATCTAAAATTTCCAGATTTAGTTTATTTAAAGTGATCTAGGAAATTGAAGGCACTAATGCATAAATTTGAGTGCAAAATTCTTCTAGATCTTGATGATTTTTTTTCAAATCTTTCATATTTGCTTTGTCCAAACCTCATTCTGTTGTTTTTTTTTAAAGCAACTGTCTATTATTGAATCTTTCTAAAGCATCTAACTTAGTTTTCGTAGAAGAAATTCTTTTTTCACTCATATTTCATTGTATATCATCTTTAATTAAGTTTATTTATAAATTATAATATTATAAGTCCAAATAACAATAAACCAGTTTGGAAACAAATATAACTTAATTTTAATAAGTACATAATTCAATTTATGACAGTTGAGAAGTACATAGGCATACCCCAGTTTTTAAAAATGATTTATTTATAAAAATTTTTAAATACAAAAACTGTAGAAAATATAATCATAACCTCATATACTCATCATCAACTTCAACCACCATCAACTTTATGCCATTCTTGTTCATCTATCACTTTCCCACTTTTTTTCTTAAAGCAATCCTAAAAAATATAATTTTACTCAAATACTTCAAAATGTACCTTTAACAGATAATAAAATTTTTGGCAATATTATCCATTATGTGTGGCTAGGCTTCCACTTTTAACAGACAAGATTCAGATGTATATTGTGGTCCTTCAATATTTTCTCTAAGAAACCTCTTTACAAATATAAAAGGAAAAAAACTTTATAGTTAAAAATGTTTTCCAGTAGCATCATATAAAATGCATATATTTCACAAAAATCTTATACACATATAGAGATGCTGTCATCTTCTCTGTATGGAAACATTGTCGTCCAGCTTATATCATCTCTGATGAGAAATCTGCTGTAATTTTATCTTAGTCCCTCTGTGTGTCATGTGTCTTTTTTCTCTTTGACTTTTCAGCAATTTTATTATGATACGCCTGCATTATGACTGTTGTTGTAATTTATCCTGCTTGTTGTTTTCTGAGCTTCTTAGATCTGTTGTTTAGTGTCTATCATTAATTTTGGGACATTCTCAGCCATTGTTATGTCAAATATTTCTTCTGTCCCCTTCTCTCTTTTTTCTTCTCTGGGATTACAATTACACTTCTGTTAGACTATTTGATGTTGTCCCACAGCTCTCAGATGCTCTGTTCTATTCTTTTTCTTTTTACTACATTTTCTTCTTCTTTTTTTTTTTTTTTTTTGTCTCTTTATGAATTGACCCTCTTTTTATTTTTAAATTTTTTTAAATAATTTTTATTTCAAAATATTACAGGGTTACATGGATGAATTGTATAATGCTGAAGTCAGGGCTTTTAGTATTTCTGTCACCAGAATAGTGTATATTGTATACAATAGGTAAGTTTTTAACCCTCACCCCCTCATGTACTCCCGCCTTCTTAGCTTCCAACGTCCTTCACACCTGCAGTCCCCAACCCCCAAGCTGCAGCCCAGTACCAGTCTGTGGCCTGTTAGGAAACAAGCCACCCATCACTGCCTGAGCTCCACACCACCCTGCCCCCACCCACAACACCCCACCTCACCCCACCCCAGTCCGTGGAAAAGTTGACTTCCATGATACCAGTCCCTGGTGCCAAAAAGGTTGGGGACCACTGCTTTACAACCCTTTATGACCATGTTTTTTCACTACATTTTCTTTGTGTGTCAGTTTGGGTCATTTCTTTTGACCCAGCTTCAAGTTTTTTGATTCTTTCATGGTTATATTAAGTCTACGGATGAACCCATCAAAGGCATTATTCATCTCTTTACTGTGCTGTTCATTTCTAATCTCTTCATTTGATCCTTTCCTATAGTTTCCATCTTCCTGCTGGAATTCCCCATCTGATCTTGCATGTTTTCCACCTTTTCCATTAGGGCCTTTAACATATTAATTATAGTTTTTTAAGAAATTCTCTGTCTAATGGTTCCAATGTCTGTGTCCTATCTGAGTCTGATTATATCAGTTGCTTTGGTGCTGGGCACTGCATTGTTTTCTTGTTGCTTTTTCATATGACTCATAATTTTTGTGGAAAGCCAGGCCTTTTGTATAGGTCAATAGACACTGAGGTTTCTATGCCTGGAAATGGTTTTTCCTTTGATTAAGACTTTAGTTTGGCTTAGAGTCAATCTTGATAAGAATTTAGTTGGAATCGGGGTCTGTTGCTGCTATAATTACTACAAGTGCCTCACAGACTTTAAATTCCTCTAGTAATGCCTTGTCATTAAAGTAGAGGCTAATTTTCCAGAGAGTTTCTCCTTGATGTCTTCTACAACTTTAGCTTTAGGTCTTCCTTTTGTGCTGCCCTCAAGAGAGGGTGTCTCTCTATGCCTTTGCCCCATCCTAGCAGTATTCCACTGCTGTTTACTACTTGATGCTTGTTAGCGTGGTGGTTAGAGGCAGGAGGGCATGCACTGCTTTTCTGATTAGACCCCAGTTTTGGGCAGGCACCCTGTCCCTGGGGATGTGGCTTTCTCCGTAGCCTTGCCCTTCCCCTAGCTGTAATTGTGAACCCAGGATGCCTTATAAATCCCTCCCATACTCCCTTCCCCTACTAAAGTTTTTGTTCCAGAGGGAGATAAGAAATAATGACCTGGGCAGGGCTCCATGAACTTCCCTCAGCAGCTGCTCTTCCCTCCCCGAGGCCTGCACCTTAAGGACACTTTGGCAGGACTCTCTGCCAATCTTTTGTGAGCACCCACTGAGGTTTATGGAGAGTGAATGTGAACTCCATCTATATCTGCAGCCTCAGGGAATCCCCACTCTCTCCCCACTCACACTCTGCCCCCACCAATTTGTCAACAATTCTAGGTGAAGTCTCCTTACCAGCGTCTGTCTATATCTGCCCCAGGGAGGCAAGTATAGTCATTCTGTCTCTCCCTGCAGGTTGCTGTGTCCCCTTACAGTTTGCATTGGTTGGTTTCCCTGAGACCTCAGTTCTCTCGTGTTTTCAGAAAACAGTCATGAACTTGCAGTTTGTCTGTTTTTTGTTGTTGTAGTAAGGATGGGAGTGATAGTCTTTCCAGCTCTCTGTATCCTAAACAGAAACTGACAATCTCTCCAATTCAAATTTAATATTATAGGTTTCATATTTAAATTCTTTAATTTACATTTGTATCTCTTTTACACTGAAAATCTTCATTCTATATGACATTAACAAAAATTACTTATTTACTTTATATTATCACATATAATAGTTTCAATATAATAGCACCAACATTATCAATAGTAAGCCCACTGAATGCAATTTAAGGTGGGGTGTGTGTGTGTGTGTGTGTGTGTGTTGTCCTTGGAATGTATACCCAAAATTCTGTTTTAAAATCCCTTGAAATAATTCTTTTTTGTGCGATTACACTGTTGACTTGGTAATCAGTTAGGTTCATAAGCTTCATTTGGTTTTCATGTTCTAGGGATTGCTTTTTTCCCTTTTGATTCAATGCTTTAAAAGTATGCAAGCAACATGCATGGTTCTCAAACCAAAACTGTATCTAACATTCAAGAGAGGGCTAGCTAGCTTCCATGCCAGCCCCTTCTCCTCATTTTCTCTCTCCCTTCTTTAGTATTTTGTTTATCTTTCCATCATTTCTTTTTGAAAATATAAGCAAGCATGTATTTATATTTGTATTTACTCACTTTTTTAAAAAAACAAAAAGGAGCTTCCCATATCCACCTGTGAACATTGCTTTCTTCACTCAGTGTGTCCTGAGGATTACTCCGTAGCAGTAAATAGAGGTCCTTCCCATCCCTTTTAATAACTGCATTGTTCTCCATACAGACACTCTGTAGGGACAAAGGACAGTCCCCTATTGACGGATCTTTGGGTTGTTTGCAATCTTTTGCCATTACAGTTAGTGCTGCAATGAAAACTCCTGTGAATATGTCATTTTGCATTTGCCTGTAATACTACAGTGTGGGGTAGGCTTCTCCTTGTAAGTACCCAGCTTGCTATGGGTGTTTTAAAGAGACAATGGTAAGCACCAAGGGATCTAGCAAGTTAGTTAAGTAGGATTAGGTTAACAGAGCTTCTACTGTCCTTTCTATAAAGCGTACTTTTAAATGTCTCCAGATGGATTTTGTGCTGACTTTCTAAGTACCAAGTCTAAGCTACAAGTCAGGGCTGGGTTTTTTCAAGCTCTGGATTGAACTCAGGCTGATTTCAGCCTTTTCTGCCTTCTCACAATTTCCATGGGGCTTTCTGACCTACACTATGACATTCCCTTGGTGAGTCCTTCAGGGCTTACGCTAATGTCACAGGAAAATCTACTTTATAAAAGAGGTGGCTGTGCAAAATGAGACTTCAGTCATCAACACCCCTGGGTGAGACCCCAAACCGTCCTCCTTCCCCGAACTCACAACTCCAGGCAAAAGTGGATCAGCTTCCCTCCCACTCTTGACTCTCTTCTAGCCCAGACCTTTTGGTCTCTGGAAAGGCTGAGTGTGACACAGCCTGAGTTTCACAGGGCCCGTGCGCCTCTGCCATCAGCCCCGCAGCAGCCCCAGCGAGAAGGCACTTTCTCTGACAGCCTCTGTATCACATTGCGGACTCCACTCCAGTTTGCCTTTCACATTTAACCCTCCGTGGCCTCAGGGTTATCATTTTCCAAGCCTCCCCTGCACCACCTCCCCACCCCAGGCCTGAGCCTCAGATTACTTTTCCCAGATGGAATCCTCTGCATTTTTCCAAACCAAACTCCACTGTATTTCTCTTTTAATCTCTAATTCCTTGAGGGCGGTTTCTGATATTTTTCTGCATTGCATAGCAGCCTGTCATCCTGCCTGTTTTCACCCACCCTCTGGGTACCTGGGCTGCCTCCTTCTCCAATCTGTTCATTTTCTTCTGCATTCTGTCAGTATTTATGTGCAAGAGACCTGAATTCCCCAAAACGAACCTCCAGTTATAAACACCACATTCTAAACCCACCCAACGCCAAAGAGACCACCACTAAGCATCCATACCCCTCTCACGTCTTTTACTTGACAACTACCCTCACTTCCTCAGGGGGTCCAGACTGCTCAAGTGTCACCTCCTTTCTGAAGCTTTTGCCAATTGCAGCAGGCAGACCCAGAACATCTTTTCTATGCGCATTCTCTGTCTTGTGTGGATAGGTCCACTGCAGCACCTTGTATTACTCCACACTAGACCAGTGAGCCTGAACCTCTTCTTTGAGTTGGTGTTGGCAAACAACACTTACAAATATGACATACCCCCTTTTGATAAATACTCACTGCCAGCTGCTGCACACACGAGGGAGGATGTAGGATGCTCACAACTCCCAACATTCTGGTTGTAATTCTACCTGTTTTTCTTCCAAGAAACTTTAACATACCAGTGTGGTTCAGCCACTGCTTCAGACTATAGGCTGCATTGGGGCAAACATATTGTCTTTTCATCTATGAATACAGAGCACTTATTTTAGTGCCTGACACAGAGTAATAAATATTTGTTGAGTGAATGAATGTATGCCACTATATACATGCCATTACATAATGTTTATATTCTCCAACCAATTTTCATGTTGCTAATGTACACTTTTGGATTTAAGTTGGCAAATTTTAAGAACTCTATACGTCTTATTTCTTATGGAGTACTGATAATACTCTCTGGGCTTATCACACCTAGACATGTGAATGTTAATATTAGTGATGAAATTCCAGGATTAAACGTGGAATTGGTCTGGATTGAGAAGACCAGTGTACCCTTGGATCATTCGTCTGGGAGAAATTAAATGTAAAACAGCTCAAAGTCATCCACAAGCAATTTAATATTATCCAAAGAAGGTATTCAGGATAAACCTTAAAAGCTCCATCTAGTGCACCCTTTTTGCCTTCTGCTATCCTTGGGATCGATATTCAGGACCAAGTCAAAAGAGATTCTTATCTCTTTTATATTGCAGCACCTACAGAAATGTGTATCCATAATTGAATAGGCTTTTGTGAAAAAAGAATGGGAGTTTATGAAACAAGAACTGTAGATATGAAAAACAAACATCTTAGAATAAACTATAGTCATTTAAATTTAAATACATATACAGACATACCCACACACGAATTTTTACTAGATAAGCTAAATGGTAGATTTGCCAGGGCTAAAGAAAAAATCAGTGAAGTAGACAATAGAGCTGAGTAAATCAACACAAAGAGACAAAATAAGAGGGTTGTTAGGAACTTTAGTATAACTAAACCTTGGTATTATCTATTATAACTAAACATTAAAATAGTTTGGGGAGCACAGCTGCCTCTGGTAATAGAGGTTCTAGACTCAAAGGATCCAACTGATAGTTTTAGGCTTATTTTCCTCAGCTTTATAGTCTTAAAGCCATTACTTCTTTTGGTAGCACTTCCTAACTCCTTGCCTTATATGTCATCTAAATGATCATTTGACTTTAACAAAACAGTGAGTGAAAAAAATTTGCTCACATTTATCAAACTGTTAGAAGCCTAACTGATAGAATTGAATTACTATGCTTGAAACATAGTATAAAATCTTCATGTACAATAAGTGAAATATCACAGTCCAATGAGAGAAGGGATGGAGTTGTCAATAAATGGTGTTGGGAAACTTCGCTATTTGGGGAAAATTCAAGTTGGATTCTCAGTTCCTACAACATATCAAAACAAATTGCAGATAGACAAAAGGGTTGGCTTTTCAAAAATGGAACTATAAAAAAGGGGGAACAATGGCAAATATGCAATTGACCTTGAGACATGGAAGAACTTTCTAGGCGTGACAGCAAGGGAAGAAATAACAAAGACAAAAATGAAAGACATTGTACATCAGACAATGTCAAATGAAAAGATACATAATAACTTGGAGAAAATATTTTTAACACACATGGCAGACAATGTGCTAATACACTTAATATAAGAAGAGTACCCATAAATAAATAACAAAACTTCAACACGGCCAAAAGAAAAATTTATAAAGATACTAAACAAGAAGTGTTCATCAGTATGACAAAAAAAAAAAAGACCATTCTTCATGCAAGCAATAATCAAAGTACCCAATGTAATTTATCTATTAAATTGACAAACTTAAAAGTAATGGCAGTATTTGATGCAGATAAAGTGCAATAAGAAGAGCTTATGTGAAACCCACTGTTGATGAAAAGTGTAAATTTTTAAAATGTTTCTGGAAAGCAACATGTTAAAAGAACTTTAAAAGCAAATGACCTTTGGCCGGGCGCGGTGGCTCATGCCTGTAATCCTAGCACTCTGGGAGGCCGAGGCGGGTGGATCGCTCACGGTCAGGAGTTCGAGACCAGCCTGAGCAAGAGCGAGACCCCGTCTCTACTAAAAATAGAAAGAAATTATATGGACAACTAAAATATATATATACAAAAAATTAGTCGGGCATGGTGGCACATGCCTGTAGTCCCAGCTACTCGGGAGGCTGAGGCAGTAGGATCGCTTGAGCCCAGGAGTTTGAGGTTGCTGTGAGCTAGGCTGACGCCACGGCACTCACTCTAGCCCGGGCAACAGAGGGAGACTCTGTCTCAAAAAAAAAAAAAAAAAAAAAAAAAAGCGAATGACCTTTAACCTTTGACCCATTAATCATACTTGTAGGACTCTCTGCTAAAAAAATTCCTCTATAGACATAGAGAAAAATGTATTTATTTATAATGCTTAACAATTGTTTACAGAAAGCGAGTTGTTAAATTTGCCTTTCAAACTTTTGTTATCAAAAAACTAGTTAATGAGATGGAAGAGAACCCACAATATATAACATTAACCGAAAAGAAGAGACTACAAAAATGTATATATGGTATGAACCAAATTTTATAAATTTACACACACACACACTAGGGTTGTCAAATTTAGTAAATAAAAATACAAAATGGCAATTAAATTCCAATTTCAGATAAATGATGAATAATTTTTTAGTATACGTGTGTACCAAATATTGCATGGGACATACTTATACTAAAAAATTCTAATTTAACTAGACATTCTTTATTTTATCTTGCAACCCTAACACACATATGTACAAATATACAGGAAAAATTATTGAAAGAAAATATACGTAAAAATTATATAGTGGTTATCTCTGGATGGTAGGAGTCTAAGTTGCTTTTATTTTATATTTTCTCCCTTATACTTTTCTGTGTTTTATAAATTTCATCTAAAGAGCTAATATAACTTTATCATCAGAAAAATATGTATTGCTAAAAAAAAGCATCCCTTTGATAGTGGGCTCTGACCAATTACATAGTAGATGTTTTAATTATTAGGATATAATTCCATAGGAATGTACTCAAACTATATTCTACTCCATTAAAAGCAAAAGGCAAACCTCTACTCATCAAAACCACAGAACTATGACTTTTCCAAATCTTCTATCAAAGTTTGTAACAATTTCCTTCTTAAATTACATTTGGAGTTTCTCAGGCTATTGGTTTATGGAACATCTACTATGTGCCCAAAACTGTGCTTAGAGGTTGGAGTTAAAAAGATAAATAAGACCTGATTAAAAAAAAAAAAAAAAAAAAAAAGACCTGATGCCTCTGCTCAATGAGCTCACAGTCAGTGTCAGTGTTAAGCAAATGGACAGAAAATTACAGTGGGTGTGTTGAGTGCCGAGACATGGCTCAGACCCAGGAAGGAGGGAATGCACTAGATGATGGATGTGAGACAAGATTTCCAGGGAAGGGCTTTCTCTGCTGTCTCGAAGGATAAGAAGTTAGCCAGGTGAATGGGCTGTAGCGGAGAGGAAAAAGGGAGGAGGAAGTATTGTTTCTGGGCAAAGCGACAGCTTGTGCTTGGAGGATAGATTAGGGAATATAATTACACATCTTGTGGCTTGACTGAAAGGGGCTGCAGGAATCACATGCACTGTTATAAATTATTATTACGCTGTCTGCATCTTGGGGAGACCTCTGCCAAGCATAAGGGAATATGTTTTTGCAGCTCGTATTGAATTTGTACTGCCTTTCAGCTCTGTAAACCAGATCTGGGCCAAGAGATAGAGACTGCTTCCCAGCCCCCAGTAAATGATGCTTATTGAAAACCTATATTTCAATATCACTGTGTTTGCCAAAAGTCTCCCCAACAGTTTTGAAAAATAATTCCCAGCAGTGTAAAACAGCCCAGATGCAATTGATCTATGCATGATTTGGAATCTTTTTAGATGAATTGGATTCAGATCCTCCTGCCATAGAAGAGAAAGAGCCTTCTATGTGTTGTTGACATGGCCTAATTATTATGAGCCAAGACTGAGTGACCTTGATAGAAAATTGATTCTGAAAGCTAACGATCGTCAGAATAAAACTATTTTCAGTAAAAATTAATTGCTTTTGGCAGAAATTCTCCAGAATTCAGTTCCTTCTTTTTAAATCATTCTTATAACAGGTGAATTTCTTTAGGCAGGGGGGAGGGGAAGGAAGAGGGTATATTTTGCAGCTAGTTCATCCAGGCAGACATACCAGAAATCCAAGCTGCTCAGAGCTAGAAAATCCATGGGAGAATTAATGAAGTTTCTTCTGACTGTGGTGGGTGACCAATAGCCCTGGCCTGAGGAAATGTCCAACCCAGACCATCTGGACTGTGTGGGGCCGATGGGGGATGCTGCAGCCAACCCCAAACAGCCCGCCCTGGCTCTGTGGCCAGACTCCCTGAGGCTCCCCTCCATGGTCTGGCCAGGCCAGGGTGCACTCGTGTGGCCTGGTTCTCACACGGGGATGCTGGCTGTTTGCCTGTTCATCTGGCCATAAAAGTATAGGGAGCTGTCCTCAGGGAGGACCCCAAACGCCAGCACTCTAGTCAGAGTCAGAGCATAGTCTCAAACTTCTCTTCACTTCGCATCAAAAACCAAGCTGATCAGCCCCATAAGAGGAGGGCATTCTGGCACGTGCGACGACATGCTCAGTTAGATGAGCCAGTGGCACAAATACCGAACGCCGCACGCACGATTCCATCCATATGAGGGAGCTAGAGTGGGCAGTTCCCAGAGATAGAAAGTTGCACAGAGGTCACGACAGACTGCAGAGAGGGAGAAATGAAGAACTGGTGTTTAATGGATATAACGTTTCTGGTTGGAACGATGAAAAACTTCTGGAGAGGGATGGTAGGGATGACACAACCTGGTGAATGTACTCAATGCCACTGAGTTGTACACTTAAAAATAGTTACAATGGTAATTTTTTGAATTTTTAAGTATTTTACTTTAAAAGACTGTTTCATATTTAAAGAAGTAATTGTCAAACTTTTTATAAAAACTTTCTTCTGATTCCTAAATGAAATATTTTTAATGTCCATGATCTCTTAAGGAATTCATTTTCTAGGGTACTACGAGCAAGAGTTTCACAAACTGTTCCAAAAATATGTTAATTAGGGTTTAATAGTCTTTTGGATGAATTATTATGGGTTTACATAAATGATAATTTGGAAAAGTTCATGAAAGTCTAGTGTGAAGGACTCTGGTTATTGTCTGGCTATCAACAATTTGAAAGATACCTAGCAGTATGCATTTTTACTCTTAAAAAATCGATACAAAATCATTTAAAGAAAAGCACTTAATTTCTTAAGAATTCATTGACTTTAATAGACTTCATTATCCATAATTTGGGGACACTAAAAAGCACTCACTTAAGGAACTATGAAGTGCCATGTTGAAAATAGTAAATGTTATGCTATGTTTATTTTGCCACACCAAAAAAAAAAGTTAAATTGTGTGATGAAAATGTTCCAGAATTAGATAGTGGTGAAGATTATACAACTCTGAATAGACTAAACACCACTGACTTGTGCACTTTGAAAGCGTGAGTTTTATATATGAAAATTAAAGCTATTACTAAAAAAAAGTCAAGCTGAGAGAAGCGATGTTAATGAGAAGGAGAGAAAAGAGAGAAGTAAAATAATCCACAGGAGGAACCCACAGAGGCCAAAGCCTGGTGTGACCCTGGACCAAACTGCAGAGGGAGTGACTGGCTTTCTAACGTGCTGGGAGGGGTGAGGTGGCAATAGCAAGACAACAGGACAACTTTTTACTTTTCACAGACGTTTTTCTCTCCTGGGGTGAACCACATCTTCAGAGGATTTTGCCAAAGGGTGTGTGGTTCATCCATCCCCCTGGCACCTGAATCCTCCGCTGGGCTCAGAAGAGACACACCCCTCTGTAGAATGGGGCCAGGAGCCAGCATGTCACCTTTGGAGGACAAGTAGGAGTCAGCAGTAACTGCTGGTTGGTCCTGAGGGTGCCTGGGTGGTGGCACGGGAGTGCTGCAGAATGTCACTGCTTCTCCTCACGGGCAGAAACACCCACGGTGCCCAGAGCAAAGGGGGGCTTGCCCTATTGTTTCAGGGACTCCACATTCCAGGACAGGACCCATTTCAAATATGCTGTCCTTCTGCCACGTGCACTGTGCCCAGAGTTAGAAATGCTAACGTGAGCATCCGAACAGTGAGTCCCAAACTGCGGCTCGTGCCCAACACTGACACAAAAATCCTTAGATACGGATTTTTGTTGTTGTCTTGATTTTAAAATGTTGCAAAAAGTGTCTCATTCATTTCTATAATGGCCTCCTATTCCGAGAGAGGAGCAGATCGTCACAGGTCCTGGCAGGGACCCCACCATGCAGGGTCTCTGGGGGCCTTCCCACACCCATCCCGGGCTCACCTCACTTCTACTTTGTCCTCGCTTCCTCCTCCCATCCACCCACATGGGTGCCAGGCAAGGAACAGGAGTGAGAGTATTTCATGAAACTTTTGTTTTGCTTGTGTGTTTGGGTAAACTGGGACAATATCTAAAATATATTTCTTACTGCTATGAATCTTAATCAAAATAGCTTAAAAACCACGACCTTGCCACAGAAGAGGGATAGACAAGGGAACTTAGGTTCTAAGATACCTGGGGCTGGTATCTGCAGGGAGGGAGGGAGGGAGGGCCAGCGGTGGTGCCCTAGGGCCACAGAGAACACTGCTCACTCCCTAAATGAAGGCGAGCTCTCCCTTGATCTACAGCACAAAAGACATCAGACTTTGCAAGTTTATAAAGCATCCACAAGTGACTGACAGTACTCACTGCAATGCTCTGGGGATAGAAAAATGAAAAAGATACTATTTCAGCTTCAAGCTCACCAAGCTCACTGTAGTCCACCAGGGGAGACACACACGTTTCAGCAATTCACAATAGGATGTGCTGAATGCCAAAACAGAGATGTGTCCAGACCACTGCTGGAGAAGAAAAGAGGCTAATTCTATAGAAGGGTGCATTCACTTCCTAGGGCTGTTGTAACAAAGTACCATAAGCTGGGTGGCTTAGAGCTACAGAAACTTATTGTCTCACAGTTCTGGAGGCCAGAAGTTAAAGATTAGGATGTCAGAAGGGCCATGCCCCTCTGAAGGGACTGGTGAAGGACCTGTCCCAGGCCTGTCTCCCAGCTTCTAGTAGGTCCTGAGCTTGTGGCAACAAAACCCCAGTATTCATGTGGTGTTCTCCCTGTGTCTGTGTCAGCAGACAAAAACACCAGTCATTTCAGATTAGGGAGGGGCCCACCCTACTCCATGATGACCTCATCTTAACTAATTACATCTGCAATTACCCTATTTCCAAGTATGGTCCCTTTCTTTGGTACTGGGGGCTCGGACTTCAACATATGAATTTTGAAGGGATACAGTTCAACCCATGATAGGGGTCAGGGAAAACAGCGGTGTTGCCCTAAACCTTGAACATCAGCAGGGTTTTTCTCCCAAAGTGGAGGGGAATGGCATTCCGGGGGGGAGGAGCCTCTTAGTCCCTGTCCCTACAGTGCACAGAGACCCAGGCAGCCACGGGCCACCCTGCCAGCCACAGAGCCTGCACCCGTCATTTCACAGGCAAGCCCAGCACACAGGTCTTTCTGTAGGAGCTGTGGGGAAGGGGGGAAGCTCGTCTAAAGGCTGCTAAGAGCCTCCTGCACCCAACATTTCAAAGTGAGTAAATGCTGGGGTACCAGGTATGATCATGTGCAGCATCTTGCCGACTCCTCTCAGGGCATGTCATTATTTCCATTTCTATGCTACAGAGAAAGAGGCCCAGGGAGGCAAACCTCACTTGGCAAAGACACACAGGTAGTAAATAGGAGAGCTAAAATTCAAAGCTTGGTCTGATTGACTTCAAGGCCCCTTCAAAACTCTGCCCTGATTGCACTGTGGTGAGAAGCATCTCCCGAGGAAACCTGTATCAGGCCCATGTCCCTCCTCACGGCCATTTGATGGGGCCAGAGCTGGTCACCCTGCTTGTATTCCCTCCCTCTACCTTCAGAGAGCTCAGCAAGGAAGGGAGCTAGCCAGGTCCAACAAGGGAGGGCTCCATGTGCAGGGAAACATAGTGCCTGGAGGAAATCTAACCAGAGCCTAGAACCCCCGAATATTCAAGCTGGAAAGGAGTTCAGAAACCGGTGCAACTCCCTCTGTTATCAGAGGTGACACCAAAGGAGGGGGTGACTGGCCCACGAGCCTACAGCTAGCTGGACACAGGGTCAGCGCCGGGACCCAAGACTAGGACGGTTTTTTACAGGCCCCAACACTGACATCCTTTTGGAGTTAAAATGATTGTTTAAACTGCTCCCACACCTGGTATAACATGCCCAGCTGAAACCAGTCAGGTTAGGCCAACCCCTAGAGATCTGATAGCAGGCCAATCAGTCATTCAACATTAATGGCGCTTGCGCAGCCTGCAGGATGCTCCTGGGAGACAGCACAGAAGTGGGAGACAGGCTGGCTCTGAACACCTGCTAGTACGGTGTCAGGAAAATGAATAATGAGAGTATATGACAGAGCAGCCTCCAACCACGGCATCAACACCAAATTTGAGGAAATGAAAGTAGGAGTAACTGAATGAATTGAGGACTCATAATTGGAATCAGGTGACCTCATGCCTACAGCAGGGTCACCGTGCCAAAGTTGCCCTGCTGTGATACAGAAGGACTTCTCCCCCGCCTTCTATACTGGCCCTACTGGAATGCTCAAGGAAAGATGATGTGTACAAAACACTGTGATAAGTACGAGCAACTGGATAAATGCAAGTTCATTTTTTCAGTAATTTCATGCTTGTGTCTGTCTGGAGGCCTCCAGTTCCCAAAGTCATCAGCAGTCTCCGGAGAGGCACAGACTCCTCGTAGCCACGCCTGAGCCACCAGCATGCCGGGGAGCAAGGTACACTCGGAGGAAACCCTCCAGTTCCTTGGCTAGCATGGGGCTAAGCACCCGGATATTTGAAAGCATCTAGTTCATATGAAGATTTCACTCTTCACCAGGACTTTTAGATGCAATAATAACAATTTTTTAAAGAGCAATAAATTTGTTGGAAAATTCTTCACTGTCATCCAAATGCCATACAAGCATTGTCTCATCTATAAAGTCGGGCAGTAAATGGCAGACGTACAAAGCAGACTCAGGGGCCACCTGACACCAAAGCCCACGTCTTCCCCGGCAGCTGTAGACACCATGAGCTGCTCCCCCGCGTTTCCTCAGCAGTCAAAACAAACACGGGCGTCCCCACCCTTCCCCAGGCCGGGAAGACAGCGTGGGGAGTCTCTGAGGACGACTGAACCACTGCTCAGAACGCGTCAGATTGATTAGGCCCTGCCTGGATGGGGAAGAGCTTTCAGACAGGAGACGAACTCTCACCTACGTTGTGCACTCAGCAGCACCTACCTTTATTTCTTTGGGAGTGGACCGGACAAGGGCCTTTTTCCCCCCTTTGGAGGACTTGGAGGAGGTTGAGGAAATGCCCTGGGGGCGCTGGGGCTTCAGGTCGCCGAGGCTGCTGAGGTACTTTTTGCGCAGGGCCAGCAGCTCCTGCAGGTACTGCAGGCAGTCCTGGGTGCGGGAGTACATCCACGCCCGGTCCTCCTCGCGCTGCAGGTAGTACAGGCCGGTGTCCATGCTGCCGGTGCTTTTGTATTTCTTTAGGGACTCACTGAATTTCTCCCCGTGGTCCCCAACCACGTACATGGAGCTGCTTCGAATCAGCTTCACCGTGGGGCTGGCTCCGTCGTAGAAGGGGCTCTCGGCTGCCTCCTTCCTCTGCCGGCTGGAGCTAAAGACGGAGTGGATCTTTCTGAGCATGGTGCTCGGTTTCTCTCCGTGGGCGCCTTCCAGCTGCCTGCGCGGCCGCCACCCGATCTAGCTGGAAGCGGAGGAGGCGACATCCAGGCCTCGCGCCATCTGCCCTCCAGGAGGCCTCTGATCCCTGGGACCCCCGGGAGCCCGACTCGGCCAGGCGGGTCACCCGCGCATCTCTCATGGGGGGGATATTTGCATCCGGTAACCAAGATGCCATAAACAACCCGAGGGTGGAAGGTAGTGCGCTGTGAGCTTAAAAGCAAGCGGGAACCGTTTAGTGCAAACAGCTGCTGTGCTCCGCCGTGGCCCAGCTGGGTGGAGAAAGCGTGACAGTGCCTTGCCTCTCGGTTATTTTCTTTCCTTTTCGTCTTCCGCCGCTGGATGTGGTCTCACCCAGTTTGACTTGATCTTGATGCGGGTTTTTTTTTTTTTTTTTTTTTTTACATTTCCACCTAAGTTGAATTGGCCCCAGTCCTGAATTCTCTGGGTCCAAAATGAAATTCTACTTAGTAGGGACAGCCCTTGGCCAAAAACTGCGTATTACTCGGGGTAAAATCCAGTCCCCGGAGATGGGCCGGGGTGGACACCGCCAGGCCGCAGGCAGGAGCTCGCAGATCCCCCGATAAGCCGGCTCCGAGCAGGCATCTGAGCGTCCTGGAAGAGCCTCGCCCGAGGTAAGGGGACCTCGCGGCCGTCACCGGATAGCAGCCCATTGTGGAGGCGGCAGGATTCAGATATCCAGACCGCGACTTTTTGCACAAAAGCATCAGGGAGCTGAAGGGTGGCCACATTCATGGGGCAGACACGTTCTTTAGCCTGAGCACATTTGAACTCGGACCGGTTAAAATCAGACATGAACTATTTTTTCAAGAGCCTTGTATGAGTACATTAGAATCCCAGGGATCTTGCTTGTAGGATTTTTCTCAGGCAGATGCCAAACATCATTGTTGTGTTCATTATTCTACACAGTCTATTCTCTCCTGGGCTTCAATCAGAGAGCTAAAGCCTCTAGTCTTTGGAACAGGTATTTTCTTAAGCTGGTATTAGAGACCATGGGCCCCCAGAAAGTGTATGTTAAGTGTTATTGGATAGATTTATTAGCACAGCTTTTGCTTTTTTTTTTTTTTTTTTTTAAAGAAAGTGAGAAAGCATTTGTGGGAAATGCATTTGTGAGAAAGCATTCAGATATTCAAAGAGGGCAGTGACACAAAGAAAAACACTTAAAAATGTTTCTATCCTGCTCTAGAACAATAACCAGGCTTTTCTTCCTGTAGGTGGAAAATAACATTATAAATGTATGCTTGTGGCATTCTCCTAGGAACTAGGCTGACACAGCCCCTCGCATGTAGAAACATTCACGCCTTACAGTTGCAGAGTGCTTTAGTGTTGGTGAAGCTTTTCCACAGGTAGTAATTTTTTTACTGAGTGTAGCTTCCTTGGCCGAGAAGCATCACTTCCGTTAGTATCCTCAGTGGTCGTCAGTTCACAGATGAAGGGGGTGCCCGGGAGAGGTTACCAGGCTTGTCCAAGGTCTAAGTCGGGTGAGTGCAGAGCCAGACCCAACACTCCGGCTTCCAGCCTGGTGCGCTGGTCCCATTCCCCCCCTGGCCACAGTGGACTCACGAAGTCACAAGTTCCTAGGTCTTTGGCGGGGTAGCGATCCCCCTTAGAGAGCCAACCCATTTCTCTGGCTTGACTTGGACACAATCTAGAAGCTCCCGGCATGGTCAAGTGCTGCCAGAATTCCATCTCAGAGGGATCCTGGGGCTGTGACTAAACAGCCTTTCTGGGAAGCTTGTGCTGGTGGGTTTACGATGATGCTTATTCTGCATGGATTTAGAAAAAGTTTAAATAGATAAAAATGAAGTCTACCTTCATACGCAGAATATCACAAGCAAACTACCTCTTGATCATAAAGGAAAGAAAAATGTCTCCCTATATATTCTCCCTGTTTCAACTCTACCTCCCTGTTGGATGGTTCCCAAGGGACAGACTTATAAAGAAAATCAAGAGAAAATCATACTGACATCAACTTGCAGAGCATTTCATGAACATTAATGGACAGGACATTTAACAGCAGCCACAACCCAACTAGTTGACCCTCATCACCTCCTGTGCCTGTCCCGTCCCCAAGCCACCCCTCTCCTGGAGCGCCTACTGAGCTGGTTGATGGAAAGAATGCTTTCTCCCTAGAAAAGTACTTGTCATTTCCACTGGATGAGCGAAATTCATCCAGAATGCCAGCTGCTTCTATTATACTTTCTTTAGATTTTTCTCATGACCTCAACTCTAAAAAAAAATGGGTATGAAATCATCTTGTGGTTTTACAACGTGTATTTTGAGGACATTGCAAATGCCCATCAAATCCCAAATTAGGCACGCCGGCTTGATTCTTCCCATGCGTCGTGGAGAACACTGGACGAGCACCTACGCAGGGAGAGAGAAGAGCCTCTCGCCCAGCTCCGCTGCCACCCTCACTGGGCACAGACCAGGCTTGCTCTTTGTGGAGGTATCAGAGCCTTGAGGCTTGGCCAGAGAATCTGTGTAAAGTGACTCATGTAACAAAACTTTTTTCATTCCAGAGTTTCTCAAACTTAAAGTGCAGAATCCCAGGGTGGCAGCAGAGCAGCCCAGAGGATTTGCTCCGTAGCAATGCCGGGTGGGGGCAGGTATGGGCGGCAGGTGTAGAAGAAGGAGAGTGAGCTTCTGTCTGCTCCTAAGTGAGCCTGGTCTTGCCGGGGTGCTCGTGGTTCAGTGGGCAGGGCAGGGTGTCGAGAAAGATTGAGAGTATGGGCCTCACTCAGATCTGGTTTGAATCACAGCTTGGCTACCTAACAGCTTAGGAAAGCTATTTAAACTCTCTAAGCTTTGGATCCCTCCAGTGCAAAAGTAGATACCACTTATGTCATAGGGTTATTGTAATGATTAAATGAGATAATATATCTTTTGACCTACACCTCCCTTCGTCCCCCTGACCTCTGGTAACCACCGCCTTATTCTCTATCTCTGTGGATTTGACTTTTTTTTTTTTTGCATCCCACATATAAGTGGGATCATGCAGTATTTTTCTTTCTTTGCCTGGCTTACTTAGCATAATGTCCTCAGGTTCATCCATGTTGTGGCAAGTGGCAGAATGTCCTTTTGTAAAAGCTGAATAATATCCCCCTGTACATACATACTACAGTTTCTTCATCCATTCATCTGTCGGCGGACACTTTGGCTGCTTCCATATCCTGGTTATTGTGAATAATGCTGCAATGTGCAGATATGTAGGAAGAATACGTCTAAAGGTCTGATGAACAACATGAGAACTATAGTTAATAATATTATTGTATTATAGTTGGGACTTTTGCTATAAGAATAGATTTATGTGCTCTTGCCAAAAGCGGGGGTCGGGGAGCAGTAACTATGTGAGATGACGGATATATTAATTTTCTTGAATACAGTAACCATTTCATTATGTATATCAAAACATCATGTTGTACACCTTAAATATATACAGCAAAAAATGAAAAAAAAAATGATATAGAGAGAATATTTAACATGTCATATTTGCTCAATCAAAAGCAGCAATTATTACTTTATAATAATATAAAGATATTATTACTACTGCTTCTACTTTGCAGCTCCCAGCATACAGTTACCAAACTATTAACCCCAGGCAAATATTTCAGATCCTGTCATAATTCAAGAAGCCTCTCATCCTTCAGTATTTGTGGAGATCACAGGCTCAAATGGGCCAGTCTTAATAACGACCAGCTTAGAAATTGCAGGTTTAGCTTACTGCCCTGAACAATGCCAAATTTCCCCCAGATGCCAGCTGGGCACACAGTCGTGAACAGCCCACCGGTTTACAGGGCACATGACCGGGCATCTCAGCCCTTCGTGGCGTCAGGCGAGCACCTCACCATTTCCCTCCCTTCAGTAGGATGTGTTGCGTGGTTTCGTGGTACAATCTGGGATAGTCTCCGAGGGACACACATTTCAAGGTCATGGCTCCTTTACTCCCGCCAGCTGGCAACTGCGCTTCCTATAGAGTCCTGAGTCACAGGAAACAATCAGAACCTTCGTCCCTAAATGCACATCTGGAAACCCCCTTGTTGCCTCCCTGACAGGACAGTGACTCTGAGTCAGCACTTCCCAGAAGGCAGGTGAGTGTGGGGGCGGGGAGGCTGGTGAGAGAGTGAAGTCGGAGCTCAGAGGAAGAAGGGGAAGCCGAGAGAAGGAAGAGATCAAATACATGTGCTGAATATTGAATGAAGGGTAAGATTACAAAGTTCGACAACGTGTATCCCATGTCATGGCGGTCCATTTGCGCAGCGTATTGGGACATTTAGCTTTCTGGTTGTGCTATGAATGGTGAGGGGAAGAATTTTCCTTGGAGACCAGCTTCCCTGGCTCAGACAGCGATGCCCTGTGCTTTGGATCTTTGGCCAATGAGGCACAGCACCCCCGGGGGGGAACAGAGCAGCTCCAAATCCCCCTGGGCTTGGCGCTCCACATACGAAGACCCAAGGCAGAATAACAGGTGGCTTTGCCATCTCTTCTTACTTTAACGTGCTTGGGAATTCCTAAAAAATGTGCCTGTAAGCAAACATTAGATCCTCTGAGGTTTACGAGACTAAAAATGTCCTGGTGCCTGAGTACATAGAGGGTTGGTAGGGGACTCATGGCTTCCTTTAGGAGGCATGGCCCCAATTTGGGACCATTGTATACATTGCTGCTGGTCAGGCAGAATGGGCACATCTTACAGTGGGAGGCAGGTAAACTCAGCTGAGCCAAGACTGGAGATGAGCACTGACAGACTGGCTTGGAGAAAGTTGGAGGGGAGGGAGCAGGCAGCAGCAGTCAGTTAAAGGAGGGTCTTACGGCCAGGTCAACAACTTTGGATTAGATTGCACAAAGTACCCTTTATCGGAGCTCTGGGAGCCCAAAAGACATCTTCATTCAATTTAGAAAAAGTGCCCTCTCCAGGCAAAGACCAGGCAAACAGTCTCTACTGGCTCCCTTTGCATGGTGCCTTGGAGCAGTGTACAACCTATGCAACCACACGTGGCAACCCTGACTGTTTAAGAACTTAGAACAGAATGGCAAATAGAATTGTGAGAAAATCCCATTTAGAAACCTTAAGTAGGAGCACCATAAGACACAAGAAACTTCAGTGCTCTGTTTATCTATTACAATGTACAAACCATCCCAACACTTACTGGCTTAATTAAATCAATAATCATATTTGCTCACAAGTCTGCAATTTAGTTGGGCTTCTGCTGGGCATGCCAGTGGCACTCCTGTGGCCTGCATTCAGTGGTGGGTTGGCTGGGGCTGGGCTCAGCTGAGGAGCCTCTCCTCTCCACGTGATCTCTCCAGCAGGGTGGCTGGAATTCTTAGGTGGCCACTCAGGGCTTCCACCATTGCAAAGGCAGAAACTGCCAAGCCTTCAAGCTGAAGCTGAGACCCAGCACCGTGCTCCCTCCGCCACATTCCATTGATTGGGTCAAATCACAGGACCTGCTCAGATGAGGGGGAGGGGCCTACATAAAGGCATTAGCACCAGAAGGGCAGCGCACTCAGGCCACAGGTATAATAGACTGTCACCGTCCCTTTGGGAGTTAAGGGGGCCATCCAGGTAGAAGGGGTGAGGACCTCATTGGAGGGCAGCCAGTGAATCTACTTTTCTTTTTAAGAATAATCTTCAAATCATTTATATTTGACTTAGGGTATGTTATATATCCTGTTCAGTTTATTTTTCTAAGCGCATTCAGCTAAGATTAATGGCAAAATAGGTAACATTATCCAAAATCAAGCTTCATAAATCATTGTAGTAATAGGTCTCATTTTTCCCCAAATGTAAAAGGGATGTGGATAATTAGGAGTGGATTATATAATGCTTGGAAAGACAAATTTAGGCACTTAATCTTATCCTTAATTATTTTCATAGTGACATACTGCAGCATTGTATCAAAATTTCAGGAAAAAAGACATTGTCTTCTCATGAACACTTACGCTTCTTTATCAAACATTCACATGACAATCAACAGAAAAATTGGGTGTGATTTTCCAATCCCCAGGTGGAAGGCTGAGTCTGACAGTGCTTTGGGGGTTGGAATGAGATGAAATATCTGCCTGCCCAATTTTTTTCACTATCTTCTGCACCTACCTTCTACCTACTTATCCTCCCAGACCTTCCTCTCCCCTCTCATTTTATTCTCTTTCTCTTTTCTCTCCAGTTGGAGGGTATTAATTAGTTAGAGTATCAGTTTAGCTTCCATAACAGAGATAAGAATATACACATTTATTTCTCTATTGTGTAACAGTGCAGAGGAAGCTATTAATAATACAGGGGTGATGCCTCTGCTCCATGTGAACACTCAAGAGCCCACACTCCTTCCGTCTCGTTGCTCCCTCATTCCCTGGGCTTGTTGCTCCTTCCTGCATGGTCAGGGGTGGTTCAGAATAAAGTCTCCTTGGTTTAGACAATAGGAAGGTGGGAAAGAAAAAGGTTTGCATGCTTTTTTCACTTTTACTCACCTCTTGTTGACCAGAATCTACCCAGAGCTGCGTGGGAAGCTAAGTGTTGTCTTTTGTGAAGTGGACTTGTGTCTGGCTCCAACTTCTATTGCTATAGCATCTCTGGGGAGACAACAAGCAATCTCTGATAGACGGCCTGGTTTCATTTGTGGAATTAGGAAAGGAGAAGGGAAAAACAGATGAAGAAGAAATTTGCACCTCGAGTAGCAACGTAGAAGGAAAAACTGCTCTCCGGGTTTTTACAAGAAGATCAAAGTATTTCTGACTTTTCCTACCCAGGCAAGGAACTGGTCTCTGGCTGCCTCGTCCACAACAATCCTCCAGAGGACACCAGGGAAGGGGCACAGCAGGCAGGGGTCCCACCCCATGCTTCTCATGCCTTAAACCTCCTCACATGGCAAAGCAGTGATTGCTTCGTGGGGCTCCAGAGCATTGGGCCAGCAGGCATTTGCTGCTGGATGAACCTCAGTGAATCTCCCCTAGAAGCAGGAGTGAGCCTGATGGTGGCAGGGAATGAGGCTGCCCTAGTAGGGCATTCAAGGTGGTGAATGGCTGTGTTGCATTGGTAGAAGTGGTAACTCTTCCTTAGGCAGCAGCAAGAACTCAGAAAATACTGAGGCAAAACGATCCCTGCACATAGGGTGACTGTGCAACCAGGTTGGCTATTACTGGTCCATGGCATCGTTCTGAATAGCACCCCAAAGAGAGGATCTGGTAGCCTAGGGTGCTAGGGCCACGGCCAGCCTGGCCTTTGATTCACATGCCCAGGTGTATGGCAGGCTCTGTGGCTCCGAGCATGGAGTGAGGCGCAGAGCCCCAAGTCAACACGGGGGTGGGACAGCTCTCAGAATCCGTTCAGTCAATAGCACCTGGGTGCACTGGGAAAGGAGTGTTTGTTAGGAATTTAGTGCACTTCACTAAACCTCGTGAATTACTCTCTTCACAGGTGAGGTCCACAGGTGCTAAATCTCAAAAAGGGTCTAAATGTATCTGATCACTTGTCCCAAGCAGAGCCAGAAAAGCAATGAATGCTTTCCTGCTGCCATGTGTGTGGGGAAATAGCCAACAGGTGGAGGCAACGCAAACGTCCCTCAACAGATGTTTAGATAAACAAAATGTGGTATATAAGATACATGCAAGGGAGCAGCAATCAGCCTTAAAAGAGGAGGAAATTCTGACACATGCTACAGCACAAACCGACCTTGAATACATTATGCTAAGTGTAATAAGCCAGGCACAAAGAGACAAACACTGGATGACTCCACTTACATGAGGAACCCAGAGTAATGAAATTCACAGAGACGGAAATGATCATGGTGGTTGGCAAGGGCTGAAGCAGGGGGAAATGGGAGTTAGTGTTCGGTGGGGACAGAGTTTCAGTTTGGGAAGATGAAAAGAGTGCTGGAGGTGGCCAGTGGTGACGGTTGCACACCAGTGTGAGGGTGCTTAATATCACTGAATTGTACATGTAAAAATGCTTAAAATGGTACATTGTATGGTTGTATATTTTACTACAATAAAAAATAGATTCCCAAAGCCCTTTAGAGGAAATCCTGACTCAGGGAGATTGGAGAATCCAGGAATTTTTTTAAAAGCATCCCAGAGGATTATTACCATCAAGGAAGTTTAGGAAACACCCCTGCTGTGTAATAGGACAACAGACGTAAAGCATGGAAGTCCAGGCTGATTTATAGGCACTCAATGAATGGTCGCTCAGTACTAGTAGCTATTATCATTAATAATGTACACGGCTTCATCAGTAGAGTTTCCATGTGAAATTACAATAATGGTCATGGTGAGCATTTGCAAGCACAGACTGACTCTATGCTGGGCATTTTCATGTGTCATCTCATTTAATCCTACAACATTACCTATCAGGTCCAATTATTATCTGCACTGTAGAGATGGGGACATTTGGGAATGGGCAGTTTAAGTAATGTACCTGGCTTTCCATATCTGTGGCGTGACAGAACTGAGATGCAAACCCCAGAAGGACGCTACTGGAAACTGGCGTCCTTGCCACGTTACAGTAAGCTCCACCAGGGCAGGAATTTTTCCTCTCTCTTGCCCACTACTGTATTCACACTGCCTTTCTAGGTATGTAGTACGTGCTTAATACGTATGTGTTGAATGAATGAATCAACCTTTTGTGGTCATGAAAAATGGTTATCTGAATATTTGTCAAAGGAGAAACGCCTTGAGGCTGTTCCCACCACTGTCCCCAGCCCCTTTCACTTGTCTCTGACTTCAGGTCTTGAAAAGGCTCCACATCCATTTTCTAACACATCTTATTCTAACCCAGTTAGAAGACCTGGGTTCTAGTTTTAGATCTATTTTCTATTGTTGCTATGTGACCTTAGGGAAGACTTTGGTTTCTTCTCAATAAAATGCCTGTTGTAATAAACCCTGCCCTGTCCTGTCTCATCGAGGGAGGATTTTAAAGATCCTTGCACCTCATCAACTGTGGTGGTCAGTAGCTGGACTCAGGTTTGAGGGAGAAATTTACAGGTACTCGATAAATAAACTAGATAGGAGTTGCCCACCCATGCTCGGAAGGGTCTGGAGCTGTCCTCAGGGACACAGTGAAGGATTCAACCAGGCAGGTCAGCGCCCAGAGAACCAGAACAGTGCAATGGGAAGTGTGGAATGATTCCAAATGGCACACCTCACTGGTGATCCAAAACATTTAAATTTAAATTACAATAAGATAACGCTTAATACTTGTTGGACAAGACATTGAGAAAAATAATACCCCATGTTGCAAGGGTGGGAAAAGTAGAGGGTGAAAAAAGTTACTCTAATAAACTGCTAGTGAGAGTATATATTGGAATAATAGCAGTAGTTCAGAAATACATATCAAAATCCTTCAAATTGTGCATTTGTTTTGATTCAGCTATTCAACTTCTAGTTATCTAGCCTAAAAACAAAATCACAAATATATACAAATATTTGGTCATAAATTTCCTACAACTGAGAATTAGCTAAATAAATTATGTTCATATGATGGAATACAGCACAGTTATTAAAAATGGTGCCCTAGGGCAATAGTTAATAATACAAAAAGATGTTCACAATGTAACAAAAAAGCCCAATGTAAAACAGTATATACAATATACCCACTTCCGTGTATCTGTATACACAAATACAGTATAATATAAATATTGACAATATCTATATACACATATTTGAAAATATATTTACATATATTTAAAGACTATATCAGATATATATAATCAGAATATGTGATTAGAAAAGAAAGCATTTGTAAATTTAGAAAAAACAATTTTTAAAAACTGTCATCATCTGGTTACAAAGTGCTAGCTCAGCTGATTTGTGCTTTAATTCATAGGCACTACAAATAGATTTGAATAATGTACTAAGCTAGAGCCTTATCAATTTCCCCAAAATAATCTGTGGACTGCCTTACTCCTTGACCAATCTTAAACTTGGATGTAAATCCTTGGGACCTTGTGGATCTCTATTCTGATGATTTTTTTTCCTTCAGTTCAGTTCTTGTTTCTGATTATCATCTTAAAAACAATTAAAAAAAAAAACAACACTGTAATTCTATCCTGACCAACCTTGTGGTGATACTTTAAAGTCAAACCGAGAGGAGGGGGCTGTGCATACTGAAAATAGTACAGAGAAAGGAGATTTTCTGACAGCATCAGGAAGAAGGTTGGATTTTTTAGGTCAGTTTTGCCCACTGCTATATCTCCTTAGTTAATCCGTTTTTTTTTTAATCTTCTCCAGAGCATAAGCTAAAGCAAAGCCACACGTGCTGAATGATCCACCAATGTACTTGGCAATCCAGAAACCACTATCCCTCCCCACCCCTGCGACTTCAGCAGTACTCATTGTTCTGGCTCGTGTGCTACAGGGCAGTCAGGATGGGCTAGTTTTGCTGTGGTAACAAATAACCCCACACTCTTACCGGCTTGTTACACAGATTTCTTTCTCAATCACATTGCATGTCTATTGCAGGCTGGCTGGGGCCTCTGCTCTTCTTAATCTCTCAGCACTCAGGCAGACCTAAGCTCTATCTCAACAAACGTACCATGGCAGGGGGAAGAGAGCATGGCAAATCGTCCATCATTCCTAAACCTTCTGAATGCAAGGTGCACGCATCACTTCTGCTCACACCTCATTGACCAAAGCAAGTCATATGGCCTCTCCCAACTGCAAAGCAGGCGGGGAAGTACAATCCTAGCATGTGCCTGGAGGAGAGCCAGAATGTTTGCGAACAGCTCTAAAAACCTCTGCACATCATGACGGTTTTTGTCTGCATCCTGTCTTCCCCTCTAGTTCAGTGTGAGCTCACATGGGGCAGGAATAAATTCTTCTACTAATACCTAGTTCAATCTGCCTCCATCACCTAATCCAATGCCTGGCACATAGCAAGTGCTTAATATTTATTGAGCGAATGAATGAATAATTTGTCTCACACGATGAAGAGGTAAATCTCAGGCTTTAGGGGCTGTGAGGTTGTATTGTGGTGTCAGTCGTCAGTTTTTCATCACTACCATCAACTTCTCCCTGGACCTCTTTCCTAGAATCCCCTGCCTTGGATGGTTTCAACTCACTTTTCCAATGACAGGAACTTGCCTGAGCTTTGGAAGAGAGTGACAAGAGGCGATTATCCTCAGGTCACGGGGGCCACAGCGGACACAAGGTTCATGGTGGTTTCTAGGCTTCTCGGCAAGTATCGGGTTTGGTGGGAGATTTTCCAGGGTTTTCCAGAGTTGCCTGAGAATCGCAACAGTTTCCCACCACTGCCCAGGTGGGAAACGTGCAGCCTTGAGGCCTTCTAGATTCTTCAGCTGTGGCCTTTTGACTGAATCCAAATTTTACAGAACAAATCCTTTCAGCTGGGTTCACTCCCCCAGCCCTAGTCAGTTCATGTAAACCCTAATTCCTATATTAAACCTCCATGTCCCCATAACATACAGAGTGGCTTTAATACAATATCTTTCTTTGTTTTTTCTAAGGGTTAAATGGAAATTTTTTCCCTTTGTCATAATCCAAACAAACGTGTCACGTTCAGTCTGTGGGAAAACCCTCTACGTAAGATTTTATCTTCTTTTCCTTCTCAAGTCTTAGCTGGAAAAGAGGCCTGAAGATTGTTTTGGAGCTCTGAAGGGTACCTGCTAGCAGCCTACTCCTGCAGCCTCTCCATCCGGTGACAGCCTGTCTCCCAGGCGAAGATGCCAGTCTTATTTGTGACAAGTAAATGAGGAACAGGTGTATCTAGAGGTAGTAGATCTTTCAAGGTTTGCAAGAAGATTGGCAAGCATGCCGGGGACCTGTTCACCCTGACCTACAATCTTGTTATCTTCCGACTAAATTCTCAGCTGCCAGGGTAGCCCCTTCCAGCAAAGCATGTTATTTCCCTCTTCTTGGAAGGAACCTGAGTGAAACTGCTACAGCGCATCGAATATCGATGCCTGGCTGAATTGAGGTTTCCAGGGCACAGACTGTGCTTGTCAAGAATGCATATTTCATCCCCAACCCTGTAACTCCCTTTGAGTGGAAAATGGGCCGGTCATTTGGATGCTGTAACTCAAAAAGCTGCTGGAGAGAAGCCTCACACCTCTAGCGGTGCTGGTGGATTAAGCAGTTACTGGAAGTGAATATTAAAACTTCAAGACTCAGCAGGATTCTCGGTGCTTGAGCAGAATTACTCAGGTCACCTGGGTTGGTTGCCAGCCCCAAACCCCACCCCTAGCGTCTGTGAATCAACATCACCTGCAGCCCCTAGGCTTGTCCTCTTAATCAATCAACAATATTCACCAGGGGCTACTCCGTGCTCATCGTTCTATGAGGGTTTTCCTCCAGCTGCTCCTGCTCCATCTCCTTCAGTTTCATCTGTCAGGGGGTTAAATAAACACAAACGAGGATCCCTGAGCTCTTCCCACGGTGGCTGATTTCTTTCATTTGGCTGAGCATGCAAGTCTCCTATATTCCACCAGAGGGCAGCACGTCCACAGGATCAGCCCGGGCCCCAGTTCGTGTGGACAGCCAAGCAAGGAAAATCCACGCCATTGTATTAATATTAAGGCCCGGGCATGGATTGCAGGGAGAGGAAACCCGTCCGAATTATAGAGTGTGTCCAAATTTCATGTCTGTACCCGTGTGCATATGCATATGGATGGATGAAGCTACAAGTGTATATTCACATCTTAGAAGCTGTGACAAAGGCATTGTCACTATTTTGTTCAACATTAATTGAACACCTACCGTATACCAAAAATTGTGCTACTTGCTTTAGTTTTTTTTGTTTTCTTTAAATATGGACTCATTTGGAGTTAGCACTTTACCTGAAGAGCAATGCCAGTGAAATGCACTTAACTTGTGTTAAGATGCATTTGTCTTAACACAAGTACAGTAAACATTCCCTCTAATCTTGTTGGCCACCATTTTATTGGCTTATAAACCAGCTTTTCTGTGAATAATAACATTTAAAAAGTAATTACACTATTACACTCAGGCAGACCTCTATTTCAATGAGCTGGGAGTGATAGAGGAGAGCATATTAGATTTATTTCCATGAAGTTAAAGCATTCCAGAATTTACCTACACATTTTAAAAAGCATTACCTTCTGATCTGCTCATGAAATTGTCCACATTCGCCCAGTGTTGTGTGAGCTTTATTTGCAAACAGTAATGTATTTGCAAATGGACAATCTTCACCAGGTCCAAAACTGGGACTCCTGAAAGTGCTGAGTGTAATGTCCTGGGCTGGGGCATTGGCCGCCCAGGGGACCAAGGGACAGGGGGGAAGGGAATGGATTGCCAAGGGGGCTTCTGGCCCAAGACTGGGGGAGGCAGTTGCTAGTTCTTTTTGATGGACACAGGTCAACGCCAGACCTGATAGTTTTTGACAAATGAGGAATTCAGTAGCAGCCAAGCACCAGGTGTCTGTGGAATTTTAAAAGACAAGAGGAGGAGGAGGAAACTGAAGGGGCCACAGAGAAGTTGTAGCCACATCTTGAAGGAATAACAACTAATAGCTGTTACTAGCATCGGTCCAGCCGCTCCACTGACTCATTCAATCCTGACAATAGCAATGAAGAAGATACAATTGTGACCTTCCCCCTTTTTTGGAAAGGAAGCTCACGCACAGAAAGGTTGTGTAACTTGTCTCCAGCCACACAGCTAGCGGGAGAGCTGGATTTGGATTCAGGCAGCTCCAGCATCTATCAGCTTATGATGTAAATCACGCTGCTTCTGTGTGTGTGAACTGCAAGTAAAACTGCCTTATTAGTCCGTGGAACGTGGCTCCATGAAATTTTATGAAAATAATTATGAAACAAATACCACAAAGTGTTACCTTCCATTAAATCCAGATGGCGGCGGTATCAGGTGTCTGATATTTTACTTTCTGAATTTTTGAAATATTTTAATAATTAAAAAAATTTAAATGCCTGAGACAATGTTGTATAAAATTTACATTTTACAAAAACTATACATACTTGAAAATATGCTAAGTGAAATGAGCCAGACAGAAAAGGACACATCCTTTATGATTCTACTCATATGAGGTACCTAAGCAGTCACATCCCTAGAGACAGAATATAGAATGGTGGTTGCCAAGGACTCGGGAGGGGAGAAGGGGAGCTATTGTTTAATGGGTGCCGTTTCTGTTTGTGGGGTTGAAAAAGTTCTGGAGATGGGTAGTGATATTTGCACGACATTGTGAATGTACTTAATGCCATGATTTGTACATCTAAACACGGCTGAAATTTTGTGTTACGTATATTTTGCCATAATAAGAAAAGACTATATGGAGAGGCAATTTTCTCTACTAAACATTCACTACTTTAAATATATGTTGTTTTATTAAGTATATTTTTTAATTAAAGCTGGCAATTTCAGGAACACTCAGGGACCCTGGGGCTGGATCAGGCTGCCGGGTGGGCCCTGGGGAAGGACGGGCGCCCTGAAGGTCTGGTGTACCCGGGCCTCCCTGGTGGCTGTGAATCTTTTACCTTCTGCATCTCATCTCAAACTCTGCACCAATCATGTGTCCAAGAGAGAAACAGGCCAGGAAAGGCGGGGCTTTGTGATACTGGATGTCTGAAAACTCTGATTCCAGGGGGACCTGCCCTAAAAGGCTTGGAGACATACAGGGAGTCAAGCCAGTCTCGAGGACAGGGGACAGCAAGCCAGTGGGGCATTCCTGGGGTGCTCCAAGCCAGCCCTCGGGAGAGTGGAAACCATTCACACACCCACGGCGTCCTCTCCGCGTTCACGTGAGGGACGGTCCTTCCCCCTCGCATCAGCCCGACTCCACTGCTGTGGGAAACCCTCCTGGGAAATGAGCCTGCAGGTCACTCTATTGTGTGTGGAACTTCCTGGAAAATCTAGTCAATCCACCTGCCTTCTCATCAATACCAGCAATCTAGCCCAAATCCGCGCCTCCTGGTGTACACCGATCCTAAATTATTATGTCCCAAACTTGCCCAATTCTAATCCAGCCCACGTCAAAAACCCACTCAGATCAAGACCCAACACACCCAATAACCACGTGCATCTGCCCTCTCTTTTCCCAGGCGCCCCTCAGTCTCAGCATCTCCCTTACCGGGGTAGGCGACAAGCTTGGCTTTACTTAACACCAAGCTGCTGTGGAGGTGCTGGGGGAGCCGCCCTCCGATACTCGATGGCTGTGGACAGAGGGGCTCTCTGCAAAGGGGCCACTACAGGTGTGAGTTCCCCAAACTCCCAACTGTCTTGAAATACAGGATGGTTAATATACAAGAATGAAAATGGTCATTTCTCCAACTAAACTGTTTTACAGTTCCTGTTCCTTTATTAAACAAACAAATCCAAGAAATTTCTACTGTACAAAGTTAATCTGATCACCAGCTTCAAAAAGCCGCTGGGCCCAGCTCCAGGTGGGAGAGGGTGTGACCAAGAGGCGTGTCCCTGGCTGCCTGGGGATTTCCCCTCCCCTTTCTTGTGCATAGCCCCAAATCCACCTAGAAAGAGGGAAGGAGCCTTTTGTGGTGCCACCCCAAAGGGGACAGGAAACTCTGTTAGCACAATAAAGCCAGGCTCTGTGCTAGGAAATGGTCACTCTGCACAGGGCACAAGTCTGAGGGTCTTAATGACCCATTTACCGACTGCAACAGGACACATGCCACATGCCACACACCTCTCCTGACCTGGATGGAACCACCAACAGCAGGGGGTTAGGTTGGACAGTGCGAGGGCCCAAGGCCTTGTGGGTGGCCGACCCCATGTGGGGGGGATGCCACTCCCACGAGGGGCACTTAGCTCATCTAAGTTTAAGAGCGTGAGGACAAGGGAGCACCAGAAGCTGCGAGCATCGCACTCCAGTAGATACAGTTTGTGAGACGGGGGCTCGTAGGCAAGAGGGAAGGTACATCCAAGGGCTAGTCTGTGTATCATGTGAACAGATGAAATAAAAACATATTGAAAAGACCAGCGTGGGAGAGAAAAAAGTCCCATTATAACCTGCTAAGCAGCTCACTCACCTGTCTGCAGCTTCATTGCCCTCGTTTGTTAAATGAGGGAAATTGAACACTTCAAGCCCCTTTCACTACAAAATGCTAGTCAATTGATCTATCTCCAGGCACAGAGCACACCTCTGGAAAAATAGCAGGAATATCCACACTCTGATGACAAGAGCTGAGATGGCCTCTTTCCCCAGTCTCAGAACAGGGGAGCAAAGAGAAGACGGTGGGGAAAACATCGGCTCAATTCATGGCTGCGGAGCGAACACCTCCAAGCGTGAATCCAGAAGGCCTCCTGGGCTGGCGGGCGGTGGAGGGAAGGACCCGGAGCCTCCAGAGCAGCCAGCAGCCCAGTGCCCTGGTATCAGGCAGGGATTTCCACGGGGTGAAACAGTCATACCAGGAAGACAATAACCATCATCATTGCTAGCCTGTATTACACACTTACCGTTTTCTAGGCACAGCACTAAGTGTTTTATAGCCATCTCATTTCATCCTTGGCATTTTAACAATGAGAAAATTAAGGGCCAGAAAGGGAAGTAAGTTGTCCAGGATCAGAGTTAGTCAAGGCTGAGGCAGGGTGCTGGCAACGTTCTCTTGAATTTGGAAACTTTGCTCTTCCCACTATCCTACCTCTGCTCCTTCTAGCTGTGTGACCTTGAGCAAGTCACAAAACCTCTCTGTGCCTCAACTTCCTCATCACTGAGGCCAACAATACCCACTTGGTTAGAATTGTTGGAGGGATTACATGAAGTACCCGGCACAGTGATGTCATTATTTTAATATATCATCATCATGATGATCACAGACACCAGTAGAGCTGTAAGAGCGTTCAGGGACACGGGACCTGGAGGAAGGACGCACAGGGAGAGGAGGGGACCCCACCCTCCACCCCAACTCTCCACATGGCACTTGGATGGGAAACAGGGCTGCAGTTCAGTGGGGTGCCCCAGCGTCCTAGAAAGTCCTGCCTGACGCCCACTAAGCCCCCACCATGAACGTGACTGATCTTCTGTCAAAATGCAAAACCTCCTCTGAGGTTGGCTCTGACCCGCTCCTTGGACCCAGACTCCTTCTGTTCTCCAGTCAAGTCCCAGCAGAACCTCGGTGCCTCGCACCCAGTATAGGCATTAAACATTTTTTTGTGTGACTCTGGTCATTTTCCTGCTTAAAACTCTTCGTTGACCCCTGTGTTGCCTTTAGGTTAGATGTAGATTCTGGCTTGTGAGTGACTGTCAAGCGTCAATCCCCAATCCTGGAGGTTGTGCAGGGTTTGACTTCCTGGCTGAGTGTCTAAAACTTCAGTTATTAGTTATAGAGCACTGTTCAGAAGTTTATCGTATCGCATAATTTTTGTTAATTTATCTATATAAACATATGCACTGTTTATCAACATAAATAATTTGCATAATGGGTTTGTTTAATTTCCACATACTCCTTCTTTAGTTTTCAGGATAACAAAGTGCTGCACAGGTGTACAGCTTTGCCACACACACACAGAGCTTGCCTCTCTCAGAGGCCAGGTGCCTGATTTTTGCTGCAACCTGAGATAACACGGGAAACTGACTTGTGCATTGAAGGATTTCTCACCCCTTTCTTCATCTGGGAGCTATGTTCCATCTGGAACAAAACAAGCCTCCCGAGTCCTCTCAAATGCAAATGAAATCGCCTCTTGCCAAGGGCTGTGGGTTTCTCCTTCATCTCAGTGTCTGTCTGGCCTCCCCCATCGGCAGACCAGGTTCCTCGGCCTGTGGTCTTCTAGACAGAGTCAAAGTTCACAGCATTTGCCTAGCCTCCTATCAACCTTAGAATTGCGGCTCAGTTGCAGCTGTAAAAGTGGGGGCAGGGCAGGGAAGGGCTACACCCCAAGAAGTGCCAGGTATTGACCACCCGTCCCCATCCCAGGTCCTCTAATGGACGTGGATGCTACACTGATTCCTGCTCCAGGTCTTCCCAGCGTCCGCAACTGCTCTCAGACCTTGGACTGGGTGTGGTGTGGGCCCCCTTTCTTATCTCAAATGCTGGAGAACAGCCTCTCTCCCTGCTGTGGGACAAACCTGTGCTGTGCGGTGGCTGTAGCTCCCCCCATGCCTGTGAGCGAGGGGGCAGGGGCCTGTGTCCCAGTCACCCAGTGTGGCTCTGCCAACCTCAGGAGAGTTACTACTGTTATCCTCCCGGGCTCTGTGGACTCAGTTTAGAAGCAAAAGGTGGATTTGGGCCAGGTTCTCAACTAGGTGCACATTAGAATCACCTGGAGAGCTGCTTAAAAATACCTATGCCTGGGCCTCCTCTCAAACTAAGTCACAACCCCTGGGGATGAGGCCTGGGCATGCGGCTAAAACTGCTCAGTTGATTCTGACACGCAGACAGGATCTCCAAGGGCCCCCACTCACTCCCTCGCCCCACCTGCCTTTGCCATTTTGCCTATGACACCAGCCAGGGTGGGCTCCCGGGGCTCGGGGTGCTGGTGGGCCCTCCTCTCCCCCTCAAGCCTCTTCTCCATTATATAAGGATCGGGGAAGCAGCCGCACTTACAGTAAATGGAACCAAGCAAATGGAAATGACACAGCCCTGGGCAGCGCTTTGCATCTGCACAGCACTTTGACCCCTGTGATTTCCTTAACAACGCGTGGGAAATTGCACCCCTGTGACTGCTCCGAGTGGAGAGGAAGTAAACACCACACTGGCGGCCAGACGGCGGTCTTCCCGGCCTTGGTTCCCTCACAAGCAAGGGGAGCACCTGCTCCGTGCTGGGCCCGGCGGGGGTACCCCGCAACCTGGCACACGCAGCCCCTGCCTCGGCGGGGAGACGGCGATAAACAGGAAGCCGTGTTAAAGGGTGGCAAGTTGTGATCTGCACCATGAAGGAAGCCCAGAGGGTGCCGCGCAGAGAACAATGGTGACGGCAGGAGGCCCCGCCGGGAGGTGACATTTCAGTTGAGAGCTATCAGCGGTGCGGAGCCCGGAGGCGCACAGATGGGCCGCACAGCGCATGCGCTCGCCCGAGGCCCCACGCGGGGCTCGGACGCCTCCCGGGACTAGGTCTGGGGTGGGGGGCGGTGAGAAGGAACGACGTGTTTCCCTCCGCCACGTGGCGGGCTCCTGGCTTCTCGACAGGCACCCACTCCTTAGGAGAAGGAGGAGAAAACCCCTTGACCAGCCCGGGATACAGATGCCCCGCGGGGCCCCAGGAACCAGGGCTGCGTGAGCACCCTCTGGCCCCCGGGGCTCGAGCCAGGCCCGCCTCGACTGCTCTGAGCTGGCCGCTGCACTCACGCTGTAGCTGCTCGAGTCGGGGGCCCGGGGACCCCGTGGCTCGGGCTCCCTCTGCAGGCTGGCTGCGCCTTACTCGGGGCCAGGCTTCCCCTTCCCCTGGAGAGGACCGTTTCCCTTCCCGCGACAAAGCGTCTCTGTGCCTGCCCTCCTCCTGCCCATACAGCCAGAGAGAAAGGCCGATTCCTCGGAGATTGCAATTGAGGCTTCTGCAGAGGCCTCCTGTGCTCTCGGGGAAGGGCTGGCAGTGGCAGCTTCCTATTTTCCCCACTAGATGGGGTTCTTGATCTCTACAGCTAGAGATCAGCTAGCCAGCGATATTACAGTTCCAATCATTTAATTTGGCTCTGAAGGCTGCTCAAAAATTTTATTCAAAGCAAAGGGAAATCTTTTATAGGAAGTGGCCATAGACTGAAATTAAAAAAAAACTGATTTATGTATCCTCAATTATCAAATGTGATAAAGGGTGGGTGAACATACTTGCACAGGAAACCTAGCAAATTTGAAATACGGATACACATGGAGTGAGCTAGAAAATGATTCCAGTAAACAGTCATTTTGAACAATGCTCTAACTGGCTCTTCCTTTTGAGACAGGCCAGAGGGATTAACCCTGGACAATTAAGCTGAAAAAAATCCTTTGGCCTAGTCATTGTCATCATTTTGCTTGATCAGTGGCGACCTGGTTCTGGTTGATCAATCCCAGCTCCCGGACACACAAGTCAAGAAGACAGAGGGAAGCACAAGGGTAGTCACTGAAGCTACTGTGAGCAAAAAGGCAATTATGCTTTTCACGTGCAAACTCATTTTGCTGAGTTACTGGAAATAATTTTATCCTTGGACGTTATAGGGCGTGGATATTTATCTTCATCATCAATAATAAATACCCATGTCCCTTCATTAGTAGAAAAGCCCTCTCTGACATTTCTAGGCAGCGTTGAGATGGTGCCACACGCAGCAAGAACAAAAAGACACCAACTCTGTCTTCAGGAGTCTACATTTTAGCCTAAGACACAGAACTCTTTCCCAAAAACAATACAAGATATACATTATTAATATTTATATCAGTTTAGAACTTTGCATGGATAAATGAAATCCTTGATGAACAAAGTCAACCCGTTGCATCTTGAAGTTACAAGTTTTCAGAAATACAAAACCAGTTTTAAAGAAACCTCCTTTTTGAAGTGCCATCACAGAATTCCACAAGAGGTGTCATCAGTATGCTTTGAGGATGCTTTTGAGACAAAAACACAGGATCAACTTTTACTGGTACATTTCATTTACTGTTGAAACTTATTTGTGGAACCCTCACATTTCACCAGCACTAGGCATATTTTTAACAGGCAGTCTTTGGGCAGTTGGTCACTGTGCAAAAAACCATCCTTGAGCACTTGGTCATGGTACTTCACAATTTTCACTTAAATTTACAGCCATAGGCATCTCCTACTGGGAAAGTTGGGATGGGGGTAGATATTGGGTATTGTTTTCATTATATGGTGGGAACAGATTCAATATAGTCCCTAAGGAAGTAAAATCAAAACTTTAATTATTCAGGACAGTGACCTTTAAGAAATTTGCTTCCCTTAACACACTTCTCTGTCCTGGTCACAAGGTAAAGGCATATATTCAGCCCAAATTTGGCATAAAGTCTGTGTAAATTACGTACACTTTCAGCAGTTCTACAAATGTCTTTTAAGAAGACTATGTAATAAAACTTGTGTCTTTCCAGAAAGTTGCTTTGGCCATCTTAAAAATACAATGGAAGAATCCAGATGAGTCTATCAAATTGCCTAGAGATCACCCCTCGTGCCACCAGAAAGACACACATAGTGAAACTCAACAGTTGGGATTGTGTCTTTCCATCCCTAGTTCTTGGCCTGGAATGGAAACCAAAACCAGAGGTCCATGAATGCTTGCTGAGGTGAACTGAATTCTCTGGTTTTATGCAGACCTTGCCTATGTGCATGTGCCTAGAATCAAGAGGTCAGCCATGTGTCCTGAGAAGTCAGCAGTCACACGTAATTCTGACTAAATGACAAAATACCAGAAACGTTATAAAATTGGCCGCAGGAAGTTTAGAGCTATAGAATCCTCAACTCTTCAAGAACCCCTCTGTCCTGACCTGTGTCCTTAGGGCCAACCATAGGCACAAATTTACTCTCTAGATACTAGTCAAGCATTGTAGTAAACAGAGTAACAAAGGTGTCCACATGCTCATACCCACGACCTGTGAGTATGTTACATCACCATATTAAGGTTGCTAATCAGCTTAAGATAGGGAGATTGCCTGGCTTATCTTCCTCAGAAGTGGAAGAGGGAGACAGGCGAGGTCAGAATGATGCAATTAATGTGAGAAGGAACTCAATGCACCATTGCTGACTTTGAAGACAGAGGGAAGGGGACACAAGCCAAGAAATGTAGGCAGCCTCCAGAAGCTGGAAAAGGCAAAAAACAAAACAAAACAAAAACAAAAACCAGATTCTTACCTAGAGCCTAGAACATCCAGAAGGAACTCAGCTCTGCTGGTACTCTGATTCTAGCCCAGTGTTGAACATTTAACCTACAGAACTGTAAGGTAATAAATTATGGTGTTTTAAGCCACTGAGTGGGTGATAATTTGTCCCAGCAGCAACAGGAAATGAATGCAAGCAGCTTCTGTGACCAGGCACTGAGCCACCAGTAGGGATGCAAAGATGCCCAACATTCCAGGGACACATAGTCCAGTAGGGAGAGAAAAATGTGTACATGTAGTTAAAGCAACCTGCTATGCACTAAAGCCCTGCACCAAGTCCAGAGGGAGCACTATGCAGAAAATGCTCCCCTCTGCCTGGGGGAATCAAGGAAGGCTTCCTGGAGGAGGGGAGACATTTCAGTTTAAACTAGAAGGCTGATAGGAGGGGTCTGTATGACTCTGGCTTTATATGGCCCCAGGGCCTTTCATTTAGCTCTCTTTTGGGACATGAGTACTAAAAGGGAAGTGTTCTTTATTGTCCACATTGGTTCAGACCCTTGATCTTCAAAGTGTGGTCCAGGGGCCAGGAGAATTGGCATCACCTGAGAGGTTGCCAGAAATGCAGCAGCTCAGATCTTGCCCAGCCCTACTAGGTCATGGTCTCCACTCGAACAAGACCCCAGGTGGATTCCTATGTGCATTTCAGTTTGAGAATCATTGCCCTAAATAACAGTATTCTCCTCCTCACCACACAGTGTGGAGAGAACAGAAATGGGGTTCCAGAAATTGCTCACATACCGAAACCCGATAGAATGTAGGTCCCGCAGAACCCACTGCTATGTACCGATGCTCAGACGGTGCCCTCGGCTCTCTGCTGTTTCTCAGCATTTACATAGACCTTATGTACACGGTCAGGCTGCACATCTCCTGTGGGAGCATTAGGCAGGCTTGATTTCATAAACCTTGGTTGCATCATCCATTTTTTTTTTTTAGAAAATGTGACTTCACCTCTAGCATTCTAATGGAGCAACATTTTTCTATATATAGCTCGATGACCTCAATCCCATAATAATTTACACTAACAGCTAAATCATCAAATCACTGAGATTCAATTTACTTCTTCTGCCATGGGTAAAAACAGGTCAGGATGCCTCTGGCAAACCCAATCCCTGGTTTTTAGGGCTTGGGTCCTGGGCAATCCATAGACAGCCCTCCACGGCTCCGTGACTTAGCTACTTGACCCTGTCAGCCAGCCCCTTTGCTGTGCTTGAGCTACATCTCTTGTTGGCCCTGGATCCTGCACACGCTCAGAGCTGCTTCACGTTCCGTGGGAACCCCGAGATGCTTTTGCTGAAGGGGTTGAAGTTTTGTGATGTTTCTGCAGCACAGCCAGGGCCAGCTTCCTGGGGTGCACGCAGTACACTCACCTAGCGCTGCACTCAGAAGGGGTTGAGGTTTAATGCTCTGCAGTTGCAATCTTAAAACTTTTAATGATTTTATATTTGAGTTGATGTTTTGCAAGTGAAGTCATGTACTCAGGACTTGGAGCCCGAGTCCTGAGCCTTCCACCCCACCAACGAGGTTTCTCCGCCACACACTCCCCTGCCCTGCCCTGCGAACAGTGGGCTTCACGGAGAGGCAGAGTCAGGCACACACCCCCTGCACGCCCAGGGCATCAGGACAGAGGCACAGCGGGCATAGGGCTCAGGAGGACACCAGTGAGCACCTGGCACTCATCCAGTGCCTATCCTGTGCCCAAGGAAGCGTGACATTGAATACCAGATAAAAAACCATGCCAGGCTGAAAGAGAGGGAGACCACTAGAGAGAGGAGAAAGCTTTTCTCCTGCTTTAAAAAGAAATGTAAAATTCACATCACGTAAAATGATCTCTTAGCCATGCTAAGTATACCGTTCAGTAGTGTTAGGGACATTCACACTGTTACACAAACTGTCTTCAAAACTGTTTCTGTCTTGCAAAACTAAAACTCTGCACCTATTACTCCCCACATCCCCTCCCCTCAGCCCCTGGCAACCACCATTCTACTTCCTGTCTCTGTAACTTTGACTACTCTAGGTACCTCATGTAAGTGAAATCACAGCTTTTGTCTTTTTGTGACTAGCTTATTTCACTTAGCATAATGACTTTGAGAGTCAGCCTTTTTGTAGCATGTGTTGAAATTTCCTTCCTTTCTTAAGTTGAATACTATTCCCTTGTATGTCTATAGCACATTTTGCTTATGCATTCATCCGTAGACGGACATGCAAGTTACGTCCGCCGTTTGGCTGTTGTGAGTGATGCTGCCGTGAACACGGGGGTGCAGCCGTCTCTCTGAGTCCCTGTTTTCAGTTCTTTTGCGTATATTCTGAAGTGGAATTGCTGGATCATAGGGACTCCTACTTTTTGAACACACGTTTTCGTTTTGAACTGGGCTGTGTAAATTATGCAGCCAGCTCTCTGCTCACAACCAGCCAGCGTATGTATGTATGAATCATAGGTACCAGAGAACTGCTCTGCGCCGGCCGTCAAAACCAAAGACTTTGAATGCATGACCTGAGAGTGTCACCATCACCGCGGAACAAATGAGAAAAGCAAGACACTGAGCAAAAAGGCTCACCTCCAAGTGTCCCCACCAGTCAGGAGCAACGGGTATTGACATTCATGGCTGCAGAACATTCTGGAACTGTTTTTTATTTATCAATGCATGCATAATTTCATTCGATGCATATGTATTGAACATCAACTAGGCAGTAAACAATGAAGACAAGGGTCTTACATGCAAGTCAGACAGTGATCTAATTGCACATTTGACGGTTTATGGTGAAAAGTTCTATTATATAAAGGAGAAATAGTTGGGCCCCGAGCCCAGGGTTGGGAAGCTGGCTGTGGATGGGTCACTGTTCTGCTTTCAAGGGGCTGATAGGCTAGGACAGGAGTTTCTAAAGTGGTGCATGAGATGATTTTAGGTGGTACATAACATCTTTTATTTTTAATATGTACATATTAATTTTAATGTATGTTTTGAAATATATATTTAATAACTTCAAACCCTCAATCCCTAAATATTTTATGAATAAGGCTCAGTTAAAAAAGGAAGTCACATAGAAAAAAATAAACATAAAGGAAATAATATATTTATATTAAAATAAGTAATGCAGGAATTACATGGAGGAAACAAACAAACAAAAAAAACCCTAGAGGTCACAACTCAAATGACTGCATTTTGGAAACTCTCTGTGGGTTTTAAGGAGAAATACGGTTTTTCATACAGGCCATTTCAAATTTCAGCAGAGTACAATAAGGGCTGAGATACAGCTAAGTCCATGGGGCAACGGGAGCAGCCGTGTATGAGGGGGCTTCTAATTCAGTTTAGGGGATTCCAGAAAGGCTTTCCAGAAATTGCTTCATGCAATGAATTTTATTCAATGACCCAGCCCAGGTGGAGCTGTTAGAACTCTCCAAGCACTACGAGCTGTGGAAACCCTCTGGAGCAGGAGGGGACATTTCCAGATGAGGAGGCTGGGTGGTCTCACAGTGGCCACAGGCCTCAGGGTAACAGTCTCTGCCCCGTGTCCCTGCCCCTGTCAGAGCCTCTGCCTTCCCTTTCCCGCTCGCTGCACCTGTCCTTTCTCGGCGTATTTCCAGGTAGACAAGGTGGAAAGTGGCTGCCCACACTCTCCAGTTCAAAAGACCAGCTCAATTGATGTTAACATTTCTTACTTCCACGTCCTGATTTCTGGGGAAGTGACTCTGGCTGGGTCCCTCACAGGTGACCTCAGAGGGGGTGCCCTGTTCACACAAGGATCACCGTCACCAGCTTAACCTGGAAAAATCCTCATGCCAACAGCTTCCGGACTCCTCTGTGTCCCGACTCCTCTGTTCCTCTGTTACCGTAGGAACTGCCAGGCCTAGCGCGTTTTCTCTTCGGTCACCTTGAGGATAATGGTGGCATGAGAGAGCTGAAATGACAAGGGACCTCAGCCCCATACAGGGGTTCTGGAGAAGAAGGGAAGGAACCTGCCGGGCGCCTAGGATTTGGGGCTGTTTTGACCCACAGGAGGGAGGCAGAGAGCAAACGGGTTTGGTGGGGCCTGATATTTTTACTTTATATCCCAGAAAATCATGGGATCTGGCCCTTCCTCTTTGAGAGGCTGTGTCATTCAATGGAATAATTGCTAATACATCTATAACTATTACTTCATGCCAAGTATGCGCTATGTTCTAAGTGTTTTACATAGATTAACTCGCAATAACTCTGTGATATATAGCTGCCTTTATCCCATTTCTGAAAATCAGGAAATTAAGGCACAGAGAGGTCAAGGAACTCACCCAAGTTTACACAGCAAGGAAGTGCAGAGCTGGGACTCAAACCCACACAATCTGTCTCTAGCACCCACGCTCCTGACCCAAAGGCCAGAGAGACCAGGGTTAAGTTCTTGTTTCACCACTTATTTGTTATAAGGTCTCTTTAAACTACTGATTCAGTGGCCTTATGCAGTGGACTTTGTATTCAATGTTTCAATGAATAGGTATTGTGTCCATTTTGCAGATAGGGGAACCCAAAACAGGTAAGTTGCCGACGGTCCCACAGTAAGTAGAGGTGCCAGGATTTGAACCATCTTCGTCAGATTCCGGAACCTATAGTTCTCAGCCACTATGCTATACACAGATGAGGGGCAGATGGTATCCTGAAGAGAACTTTGGCTTTGGCAATGAACAGAGGTAGGTTTCTGGCTCTGCCTTTCTCTGTTGGCTAACAGAGTGAATGCTTCTCTTCAGTTTCCAAGCTAGAAAAGAGCATGGAGGGATAACATTCCTATTTTGCTGGTTTATCAAAAGGTTAAGTAATAAGGCCGGGCGCGGTGACTCATGCCTGTAATGTTAGCCCTCTGGGAGGCTGAAGCAGGTGGATCACTTGAGGTCAGGAGTTCGAGACCAGCCTGAGCAAAAGTGAGACTCCCCCATCCCTACTGAAAAAAAAAAAAAAAAAAAAAGACAGAGAAAATTAGCTGGGTTTGGTGGTATGTACCTGTAGTCCCAACTACTCAGGAGGCTGAGGCAGGAGGATTACTTGAGCCCAGGAGTTTGAAATTGCAGTGAGCTATGATTGGGCCACTGCACTCTAGCCCAGATGACAGAGCAAGATCCTGTCTCAAAAAAAAAAAAATTTTTTTTAAGTAATAATATCTGTAAAGCACCTTTCTCGCTGAAGGAACCCAGCCAGTGGTGGTGGTTAAGATTGTTCGCCATCGCGCTTACCAGAGTCCAGCTGCCAGCGCGATGACAATGGCTGTACCTTGCAGCAAGGATCTCCCAGCAAGAGCAGCACCTGCTGGCCATGGCGAGCCTGCACTTCTCTGTCACCTGTGCTTTGCAGGCCTTCCAGTGGGGTCTGTCTTTAGCATGAAGGTCCCACACGACACTTCACAGACATGGCAGCAACTGAACACGCAAGTCAACCTATGGATCTGAACAACGTGCAGTAACCCATCAATTCAGTGAAACAACTGTTATTGATTTCTGGGGGTTTTCCTCCCCACTGGTTGTTTAATTGAATTGAGAGGTGTTCTGTGGAATTGATTGCCTCAGCCGGTTCTTTTAGTGTGATAGAGACAAAACAAAATGAGAGTGAATGAATCTGTTCGTTAAAGAGAATGTTCTGGCAAATAAGTTTTTCCGATGACAGTGGTTTTCCTTGTCCATTTCTTCTGCACAGGGAATTGGAATGTATTTAGGGGGACTGTCATTGCATGTCAATATGCTGATAAGCTGGCGCCCTTTCAATTGTCTTACAGTTATGAAGAGGTGATTCGATGCCAAAATGAATCCAGCAATCTCTCTCTCCCCACACATAGACTTTTGCCAGTTCTGAGTCATTGAAACCACTGTTTCCTATGTTCCCACCACCGCCACCAGTCCTGTACATGAAAGCTGATTTTCAGCATTAAATGAAAACGCAGACTCTCCGGCAAGCGTACAGTATGCCAACTCTTAGGGGTGATGATTTGCACACCTATGATTTATATTTTCTTCCCTGGAGGTGGCTTTTTGTGGATTTCAGACAGCACCACACTTGTTTTCACTGACAGTGATTAAAAAAACAGATGTCAGGATGAGGCCTCGGGGATGGGAGCGGGTAGAATGACAAGAAAGGAAAGAGGCCAACGGAGTGAATTCTGAAACCCTTCTTTGAATCTCTGAGCTCTTACAGTTCCCCCAGGTACAGGAGAGAGGGACTTGCTGACCCTTTTTTTAGGAAAATATAGATTGTAGAAAATAGACAGATTATAGTTGAATTTTTATTGACTTTCCCAAAAAATCAGCCTCTGTCTCTGAGTCTTTGCCTCTGTCACTGTTACCCCACCGCTGTGCTGAGATCTCGGGGTTGACGAAATTGGTGGTACAACTGAAATTCTCACATACAATAAAAGAGAAATGGATCCTAAGGACATGGAGTCTCACTTACCATAAAGCTCCGTAAGTCAGTTGACTTGGAATATGCAATGTGTGTTTTGCATTTTTATGCATTTTATATAGCACAAAATGTCTCATTCCTAGCAACTCATATGTAATACAATGTGACATTAAGGGTCACACAGTGAGGGTCGACACAATGCCAGTGTTTAAAAATTGGATTTGCTGCTCCATGTTGACATACTTTATGGTATGTAAGATAAGGCAGGAAAAAAGCATCCCTCATTGAAAACTAATGAGGAATTGTGAATTTTACTATGAGGCACTAGAAAGTAGACAATATCTCAATGGTATTAGAAGAGCATCCCTCAAAGGGACAAGCATGAAATGAGTGGAAACACCCCTAAATGATTAAAAACTCTTAGCAAACTAGAAATAGACAGGAAATTCCTTAACCTGATTTTTTTAAAAAGTATCTATTAAAATCCCACAGCAAGTGCCATTCCTAATGACAGTCACTAAAAGCATTCTCTCTAAAATAAGAAACAGGGCAAGGAAGCCTGTGACCAGCACTTCTAGTCAACGTTGTATCGGAGATCATGCCAGCATAGTAAGAAAAAGAAAGAAAACAAGGATTGGAAACAATAAAAACCAAACTGCCATTTTTCACACTGTCCATAAAGAAAACTTAAGAGAGATCTATCTTATTTAATTTTCATAACAATCCCATGAGACAGAACTATTATTCCCATTCTATTGATTCATTTGGCAGATATTTATTGAATACCTACTATGGGTTAAGTACTGTTCTAACTTATGTAACAGGAAATACATCAGTTATCAAAAGAGGAAAATGTGTCTGCTTTAATGGAACATTGGGTTCAAAAGAGGGAGGGCAACACAGAGAAGTTATTTAATGTTTCCCAAGTTCAGAAAGCTAGGAAGTAGACAAGCTGAAATTTGGATAAAACACTATTTTTTTCCAGCAAATTGTTTTATACTTTGAAATAGCATACAAACAAATTTACAATTTTAAAGGTTGTGTAAGAAAAAAAAAATCAGGTCTGACTTTAAACTTTCTATAGGATAAATACAATTGCCACAGCAAGTCTCAATCCATATTCAAATATGAAACATCCAATGGCCCAATATTTGTCAAGCACTAAGGTAAGAAGCTCAAATATCAAGTAATTCTATCCAGGAAAGCCACCAGCAGTTTACTACCTTTGAACTCCAACGGAAGCACAAACACATACACACACACACACACACACACGCTTTCATGTTCACCTGTCTGCGAGGGGAGTGGAGAGTGACCTGGGAATTGTGTGGCTTTAGGCAAGTCAGAGGAAGGGGTGGGTTTCTAGAAGGAAGTACCCCAAAGCACCTTCTAATGCTGAAAAACGTGTGTAATGGCAACAGTTACAAAGCCTATGACTCTAAGATTTCCCAAATCCTTCCCTGAAACAGAGCCAGGGGAGTTAGTCACTTGAAGACCTGGACTCCTCTTCCAGCACTGGCATGGGGTGGGGGGTGGGGGGATGCTAGGTGCTCAGGAGGGAGAAATGGGCTTGCTCATGGGGACTGCAAGTCTCTTTGTGACACAAAAATGACAGGAAAGTGACAAATGGTCTTTAAATTCCATTTTCATGGTTAGAAAAGTTTCAGTGCTCCATTTATTTATTTTTAATCTTCTGGGTGGATGTCTCTTTTCCATAAGCATGAATGCTTGAGGGGGCCTCAGCTAATCAACTCTAGGGGTTTCTGGTTCCACCCAGGTATGATGGAAGATAGCACACGTTTCAAACACAACTGCCAGGCTTTGATTGTACTGTACATCCTACTGCCTTATGGCTTTTACCTTTAATCTCTGTGAGCTCTGTATGCTCAAAGAGAAGCTTTCAAAACCATTTATCTTAAGCTCTCCAACTGCTACCTCTCAGTGTGTGTGTCCAGCCAGAAGATGAAATTCCCATGAGCAAATCTGAACTCTATCTCCAGGGTTTCATACATTCTAGAAAGGGGAGAAAAAAGGGACCCTCCGCTGTCGATCACCTACTATGTACCAGATGCTCCAACAGACACCTTATAAGCATCTCTCCCCATTTATTATCTCTGTTTCACAGACAAGAAAATGTGTCTGAGTGAGCATATGAACTACAAAACCACTACACCGTCCACATTCCCAACTGCCCTGAAGAGCCAAAATCCCCATGCTGTTACTCCAGACTGCAGCTCCCACCAACACAAACATACAAACACTTACACACGCCTAACTACAAGTCTTTAACACTTATACACCCCTAACTACAAGTCCACCTCTGCCACCTACACTGGATTGCAAAAGTAGAAATTTCCAATCCAGTGTGTTCCTCTATACACATCATATTCATGTGTCACAAGTCCCTGATACAAAATGGCATAGTATTTGCATATAACCTGCATGCCCCAAACTCTCTGTAACTAGAATGAATGACCCAAGCCTCCACGACATGGGCCTGTAATCCCATTGTTCATCCTACTTGGAGGAGAGATCTCAGAGCCTTTTTCCCAATTCAGCCACCCCTGTGACAAAGTAGCATCTAAAAAGCACACTGAATTAAGGGCTCCCAGCCTCACAATGATACCCACCACTTGTCCAGATTTCTTTTCTACTCTTGCCCTAAACTTTGACTACAGTTTGCCCCTTTGCACTCTCAAAATGCAAGAACTCCCACAAAATGACACTCACTTGACTTCTTATTAATGTCCAAGTGACAAACTGAGTATCAGTGATCTCCTCTGGTCCCTGCTTGCCCCCTTGCTGAATGACAAGTAATGAAAGGGGAGCCACAGGGTTCAGAGCTCTTTTGGTGCTCAGTGAAAAGAGGCAATACATTTAGGAAAATGTCTTCCTCCCATAAAGTTGTCTCTGCTCTCAGGGGTCTATTTCGCCTTCTCTTAGACCTGAGCCAACTTCCATTTTTAATCACTTCTCCATGGTATAATCAGAATGCCCGTGAGTGATTCCTAGGTAGAAATGGGTACCTTTGGGGGAGAAGTCAGGCTTCCCACACAGCAGTTTACTGATGGGGTGCCCACACCTGGTCAAGCAGCACACAACCCATAGATCAACCCAAGATCCACCCTACAGGCTTGCCGGGTCCTGATGGATCCCCATCAGGAATATAGGACACCAACATCCTGAAACCACACAGCCACATGTTTTTGAAGGTGAGTTGCCTTCTCCATCACTCCTTCAAATGTTCCCCTCCCGTGCGGTGAAATTCAGCTCCTACATTGACTTTCCATGCCTTAAATGATGCTGGGCATTCAAAATTCCTTGCACTCCTTTGCCTCCACTGGGCCAGCCATCTGCCTTGGCAGATAAAACCTGCATTAGCAAGGTTTTATCAGCCGTTACCTGCATTAGCTTGATGCATTTCATTTCCAAAGACAAATGCTACGTTGTTTTTCTCTGGTATAAATTTTCTGGGAAAAATAAAGGTGACCTTAAGTTCCAGGTCCATTTGGAAGACCAGGGAAACTCTCCTCACCAAGTAAGTACACTTCTCGTCACACCAAGGAATGTCCTTAGGAAGCTGCTGTAGCTCAGTGGGAAAAGGATGGGTCTTGGAGTCCACAGACCTGCAGTTGAATTCAAATTCTCCAGATTACTAGCTATGTGACCTTGGCAAATTATTAATCATTCCTGAGCCTTTGTTTCACTATGTTTAAAATGTGGATGGTGGTAATACTATAATACTTTGCCAAATTAGCAACAATGCATGTATAATATCTGGTACCTGATGTTAATTCAATAGATAGAGGCTAGTGTACACCCTGCCAGAACACAGAAGTGATTAAGAACTTGAGCTTTCATTCCAGGTAGACCTGGCTTAGCATCCACGTCAGTACTATGATTTTGGAAATTTTGTTTAACTTCCTGAGTTTGTTTCTGTGTCTATAAAATATTAGTGAAAACTAATGTGGTTCTTGTTAGGAGGATCGGAGGTGATTTTTGTAAGCACTTAGCACACAGCACATGCTTAATAAATGGTAGCTGTCATCATCCCTCATGTTGCTATTACATTTGTTCCTTGGTATCTCTGAGGGGATTGGTTCCAGGACCCCTTCAGATACCAAAATCTGCAGATAGAAAATGGCATAGTTATTTGCACATAACCTACACACATCCTTTGTACGCTTTAAATCATCTCTAGGTTATTTATAATGCCTAATACGATGTAAACGCTATGTAAATAGTTGTTATACTGTATTGTTTTTATTTGTATTATTTTTATTGTGTTTTTAAATATAAAATCTGTGATTGGTTGAATTCGCACATGCAGCACCTGCGGACAGGGAGGGCTGAATGTGTTACTATTGGGCACCTGCCCGACACTGGCTCGGAATATTCCTTCTCTTGCAGAACTATCTACCAAGCCAGTGTAAGAGGCAACCCGTGCCTTGGAGCCCACGCTTCCATTTTGCCCACCTTGCAGCTAAATCCTGAGTATGAGGACTAGAGAGTGTTTTCACTTCCTGATTTTTTATTTCATTAAGGACTTTTGTGGTCTCCCTGAAAAATGTCTCAGTTATCACACTCAGCCTACAGAGTGACTAGGAAGGCTGTGGCCACGATGAAGATGTCCTCTGCACAGGGGGAAGAGTGACCCGGGGAATGATGAGCCCAAGGTTATCAAGACTTACGGGGGTGAAAGCCCAGAATAACTCAGTGTTATGTGTTTTTAAGGGAACCAGTAAAGACCATTATTGTTACTCAGGCAATGGGATTTCTGCCACACAGTGCCGCCTCTATAAATTTCTATTTATGATCTTCATTTTAAGCCCCAAGTAATATTCAGATTGTTATGTAAAGCCCTAAATTCTCCTCCAAAAGAAGATTGTGCCAAACACATCTAACTGAGTCCTTGCTATCGAACAGCTCATTCTCTTGCCCAGAGATAGTCCTTGAGTCAATTCCTCTGGAAATCTTACCAAAAGTATAAGAGTTGACTGGATGTGAACACTCAGGAGATAATCAGGATGGGAGGGGACGAGTTACCCATAAAAACACACCAACCAACTGGCTTCGACTCACTTGAAATACAGGAGATTCTGAAAGGCACCTTTTCATGCAAAAGAGATTGAACAAGACAACACTCAGTTAAATTCCTTGAATGCTCATGACAAAGGCCAACACTACATCCAGCAGAAGTGAGTACAAATAGGGAGACACTGCACCAAAAGGACTGAAAATTAAATTATTGCATGCAAAGCATGCACCTTGTATGGAAACAGAATCTCATCACTGCACCATCTTTGTCCATTAGTTCATAAAATTTTAAATGATATTTGTAATCATGTCTCCAGAACTTTAAGTGTTGGGGTTTCCACAATGGTGACCACTCATATAAGAAAGAGACAAAAACAAAAACAAACAAGCAGATGGCTCCCCTGGCAGGGCTATCTTTACAGGAACAATAAGGATGGGAGCCTCCCTAATAGGTATCCAGGGTTCAAGGATCCATGCCCCAGGGGTCATTGTGAATTCACAACATTGGTCCTCATGCACATATATCTGTCATGTACAATAGTGAGACCAGGGCAAATCCTTCTTAGCACTGACATCCCTGGCAACCTAATTAATAATCAGTATTTTATTAGGCTATTGTGATTTCATAGTGGCAGTGTCTGTTTCACTTTCCAAACTTTCAAATGAATATCCACTAAAATATATTTAAAAGGCCAATACTAGGAACATTTGTTATTAATTTTTAATTTATCACCTATCTATATTATGTGCATATATAATATGGATATCCATCTTTTTAAATTATTTTTTTTAATCATTATTATCTTTGCTTGCTTTAATTGTCAGAAACTATTGTTAGCAACCTCTAACTCCATCATCCCATCCTCAGCCTTCCCCATGCTACTCCCACCAGCCAAACAAATCTGCTCTGGGACCAGTTTCCAGTATTCTCAACTGAGCTTCACAGCAAAAAATAAACATGATCAAATAATTGTGTGATGGCAGTTGCTGAACATTCTTATAACAACAAACTAACAGAAGATTTTTGAGGAACAAATGATCACTCCAAATATCTCTGACATGTGCATATGAAAACATGCTTGAAAATTGATCATATCATAGGCCACAGAGAAAATCACACTAAATTCCTCAGTAAGCTCCAGTGGCATTGGGACCAAGTTTCCCACGGGGGTGGCCAACTAGCTAAGCACCTTTATGTTAGATTTTCCTCGTGCACTTTGCCAGCTCCACACTCCTACACCCTGGATACTACCTCAAATAAACCATCTGCCCACAAGTCCTTGTTTCAGGCTTTGTTTTCCTAGGAAACAAAATCTAGGATTTGCTCTCTCTTTTGCACTTATTGTCTCTGTCCTGCTCAATTTGGACTCTATGCCCAGTAGTGAGCCTTCAGTGCATAGATTTGTCCTGCAAGGGGACTGTAGTTTGTTCGTTTTGACAGTTCATAGGATCCAATCCGCCCTAACCCTCACCCAGAAACTGGAGGTTGCAAAGTATTCCAAGTTCTTCTGGTCCCAGACCAGCCAGCTGCACCACCCTATGGAAACCCATTAGCAGTGTTGAGGCTTTAGCTCTAGATCAGTCAGAAACTCCTCTGCTTTTCTTTCATTTCCACCTGTATAGTTGCTGACAGTAAGCAGATTTGGTTACTACGTATAATTCGCTTGTATTTGAGTGTTCATGTGACTATCTTCTCACCGACTTGTATGTGGGGGGTTCGTATGAATATCTTCTCACAGGGCTTTTATTGTAGATTTCTCTATGCATTTCGTTCGGCTCTCCTAGTGGCATTCCATTCCATTCCATTCCATTCCACAGCCACACAGGGTGGGAATGATATATTTACTAAATGGTCTGCAAAATCAGTGTTTGAGATAAATAATGGTCATCTTTTTACAATATATACTAAAATAAGTTGCAAATGAATGGAGATAAATGTTAAAATATAAACACAGTAAGAAGAAACCGTAGGTAAACCTGTCTCTTATTTGTGAAGACGAAAATATTTTTCTAAGCTTAAAATCCTAAAATGCAAAGAAAAAACTGATAGAGTCATTTATATAAAAATTTTAAAATCTTGGTATAAAAGAATGAAAAACAAGTTAAACATTAAACTACACAAGAAAATACTGGCAGTTAACATGGCAGGCAAAGGATTAATATTTTTAGTATATAAATGCTATGAAATAAATCAGTATAGATGGTGCTAAAATCTAGATAGATAAATGAACATAAGGCATGAACATATAATTTGTAGTAAAAGAAATACAAACGACTAATAAATTCATGAGCAATTTTCAAGCTCTCTAGCAAGCAAAAAAAGTGCAAATTAAAATCATAGTATAATATCTTTTTTCCTCAAATTACCAATATTTAAAAATCAGGAAATGCCTTTTCCTAGCAAGGATACTGGAGAACTGGCATTTTTAAGAACTGCTATTGGAATTAAATTGGAATATTTCTGGAAATCAATTTGGCAATGTGTACTAAAGGGTTAAAAATATGCCCTTTGACTAAATAGTTCCACTTTTAAGAATCTATCTTAATTAAACAATCAGAAAAGCAGACAGATATCTGTGACATGAATGCTCATATTAATGTCACTTATACTAACAAAACATTAAATTATCTAAATATCCAAAACAGAATATTTCAGAGTTGCTAAAATGTATTATTTGAAGAATAATTATATATATATATCAGATATTAAAAATATAGTACTAAAAGATTCAAAAGTAATATACTTTCATTTTAATTTGGGTTGCATGCTTATAGTGGTTTTGTTTTCTTCCTTATACTTTTTTTCTATTTTTAAAGTTCCCTAATATAAGAAAATGTTGCTTGAGTCACAAAAAATTAAATTAAACGATCAGAATGTTGCTTGGTAAAATACACAATCAGAGCAAAAGGAGGTAGTCTATAAAGGTATGTCATATTTGCCAATTGCTGGCAACTCCCATGCATCATCCTTCTCCATTACAAGGAGGAACCTGGGCACAGACTAGATTTGTCTATTCATCTTGACAACCCCTACCCAGGAAACATTTTAGAAAATATTTACTCTCCAATTTACCTTTTTCTAAATTCTTTGAGGACTGTAGACTTTCTCTTTGCTCTTGTTAGGTCACATTTCTTTATTTAAACCTATTTTCAAATCTTATTCAGTCAACCTAGTTGGATCCTAAGATATCTTTCACTCCTTTTTCTGTATCTTGTTCCCACTCCTTGACAGTAGGACCTTTGGATGCTGACATAGACATAATATCCAGGAAACCAGAATGAGCCCCAAATAGGGATCATCACTGATGGGGGGGTTAGCAGGGAGTGGTACAAGAAACAGTGAATCAAAGAGCTGGGTAGACTTCTGAAGGAAGACTCATGTGAAAGGGCTAGACCAGTGGGTCTCCTAGCATTCAGAGTTTTAAAATACAGATGCCTGCATCTCCCCACAAGAGGTATTAAAAATGTTCCCACTGAATTCACCAGTAACCTTACCACTAAATCCAATGGGCACTTTTTAATCCCATATTGACTGAACTCTCAGGAGAATTTGACACTTGCCTGGGAAAACTCTCTCCACTGGGCTTCTATGGCACTATGCTCCCTTCCTCTCTGGCCAAGGCTTTGCCAGCTCCTGCTACACAACTCATCCTTTAAATGTTGATGTTCCTTGAAGTTCACTTCTCTTCTTTTCTTGCTCCACAAACTCTCTCTAAACAATACCATATCTTAACTTACTATATATATGCCAAAGACTTCTATAAATATATTAATATCTTCAGTTTTAATACTCTCTTCTGAGCTCAGAAACACAGTAGGTGATTAGTAAATGTTCATTGAATTAATGAAAAAATCAATTATAAACATTTCCAAAATATATATTAATAATTACTTTCACTTCGATAGCATTTTAGATAAGTACATTCTTGGTGACATGAAATCTTCTTTACCTCATGATCAGTATCTCCAACTCATTTTTTTACGTAGTCAGTAAATCCCACACAGTTTGAAAAGGCTTCTTTTGGATGATCTGTCTTCATTTTGAGTTGTGAATTAGTCATTTCACATATTGTTGTTTATCCCACAGTATCTGGTATAGTCATTTACACATAGAAAGAATTCAATGAAGATTTATTTACAGTGCTTTTGATTTTGTTTATACCTTAATTTAGCTAGAAGAGGTAAAAATGAAATTTGAAATTTGAGGTATTTCTATTCCATATAATCTGATATAATTTTGTATGGATTGATCCCACATAACAACATCTCCAAATTTTTACTTTTTTGCTTTGGGCTATATTCTTTGTAGAAACTAAAAATATCACAAGTGATTTAGATAAACTTGTGATACACAAGTGAGACTCTTTAGAAGAAGAGTATATAGCTTTGACAAGCCCAGTAACTGAAATCAAGCAATTAGAGACTGTCATAATTGCACAGAAATTATATAGAAAATAAACCACTTATGAATGTTTACATAACCAATGTTTTTTAATGAATATTTAACTACAAAAGTGTTTGTTTTATTATGTATTTTACTCTGCTCCATATCTTAACTCATCTCATTTCTTCCAGTAATAATACTGCCTTCGTACTTTTTATAGAATAATTCAGAAAAGAGATATCCTTTCTTTTAATAATTTTGAACTATAAAGATCTTCCCCAAACTACTTTCAATACATAATCACTCCTGTCTTAGAATATCTTTTTTACCCATAATCAGGAGAAGCAGAATTCCAAAATAACATATAAAAAATAGATTGACTAATATAATAGAAGTGAACTCAAACTTATTTCAGAATTCTACTTTCTTTATTTTCAGTGCAGATGTTTGGACTGGGGTGATATAGAGGGGTCTATGTATAGATCCTTTCTTCACTTTTTTCTAGAATAGGGACTGACCTAGATCAGTGGGGTCATATTTGTATAAAAATTATTCAGATGTGAGAGAAAACATAGCCTCTCTTTCTTATATAGTTGGTTTATCTACCTCTTGAGCTCCTACCCAGTGGGGAAATATGGGGGAAGATGAGATGGGTGAGTGACACAGGGACTTAAACCTAAATCAGTGAAAGTAATATGCTCTCATCTATTTCAAATAAGTCTCTTTCAATATTTTTTTTCCTTTGAGGTAACCAGTTTCTTCCCACCTGTCTTCTCAAAATGACATCTTGGTGAAGTTTGTTTTTACCTAATAGGGCCACCAGTATACCTTCACCTCAGAAATGAGGTAACAGAAGTCAGAAAGAAATAACAATTTTAAAAAATCATTTCAAAAATGAAGACTAGACTAGAAGAAATACAAGGCGACATGACAGTGATGGTACAAGAGAACTAGAACGTGAAAAAAAGTAAATTTTTCAAACTAAAAAGAAATGTAGAAATAAAAAGGATTCAAGAAAATATGACAAATATTGAAAATAGGCAAAGAAGATCCATTATATAGATAATAGGAATCCCAGAAAAAGAAACCCAAAATAAAAGAGCAGAATAAATACTGAATAATATAACTCAAAAACAACTTTCCTGAAATTTAAAAAAAAAATTTGAAACTACATATGGAAGTATGTGCCATGTACCTAAGAATAATGACCCATAATGATCAATAAGTCATATTTCAGTAAAATTACTAGACTTTAAAGAGAACAGAAAAATCCTGTGGTCATCAGGCAAAACCAGTAAATAAATTAAAGTAAGTTGCCTTCAGAATTTCAGAATATTTGACAGGAATGCTTACACCAGAGAAAGTGGACTAACATATTCTAGACACTCAAGGAAAACTATGAACAAATTGTTATATAACCAGCTAAACTGACTTTCAAATATAAAGGCAACCGAAAAACTGACATACCAAGAACCTCAGAAATATTGTTTCCATTAACCCTTACCGAAGAAGATACTAAAGAATGAACTTCACATTGATTAAAGAGACACCAAAATAAGGACTGGTGAATATCAAATACATATTTACTTGTAGAACTACATTATGTTTAGGATAAAAAGGAGAGAGGATAACATACAACATCAGATAATGTAGATTTAATAAAATTGCAAAGAGGAGGGGAGAATGGAGAGCACATATGCAAAAGCAATTTTAACTAGTGGTAGTAGTGTAGTATTATTATGAGTATTATGAGGCTACATGTACAATATGGAAAAAAATACTTATGAAATTTTCTAATTCTATTATTCCTCAAGTCTTTGATAACCAGGAGTCTCAGAATATTACTATGGAAAAACAAGATACAAAAGTAACATAAAAGATTAAGAAAACCCCCTATATGTCTGAATTTGAATTAAAAGTATCAATACAAACTCATGAGATTACACAGCATATACTAGGCAGAGCTATAGGCAGAGCTGTATATTAGCTCTGCCTACTAAGAGCCTAGGAACACCCAGATTATGGTCTTAAAATACCCTTTCCACTGACATCCTTGAATTTCTTTGGGGATGTGACTGATTCTAGGTCTGGAGCAGAAAATGAACAAGAGGAGCCTAGAACACTTTGTTATATCAGGTAGTAAGGAAGCTATCAAAGACTACTAGGGTCATATCAAAAATACTCAGAAACCAACTTGAAGAGGCTCCCACTGGACAAAAAGGAACAATTTGAACTTCAAAGGGATAACTGCAATCAATTAGGCCCATTAAATCAATGGGTTCATAATGATATTTTTAAAATCAAATTGTTCACCTTCGGTGAATGATAGGAAAACACTTCATCGTCTTGAAAACTAGCAAATAAAGGGAAAGAAAAAAGTATTTACTATGCCTTTCTATATGAACTAGACCACTCAATAACCAAATTGTAGATGAGTTAAATGTCTCTTTATAAAGAGTTTACAATAAATAAATTGTAATAAATAATAGAATTAAAATATCACTATTTCCAAATCCCAGGGAATTAATAAATCTAGGCATTGAGCATCCACAGCTGCAAACATCACAAAAAGAAATGAGCAGACGTTATGTGTCTCCTTACAACAGAACACAGATCACTTACAGTCTTGGAAAAAGGACTAAGCATGATTCTGATTAAGACTTTGGATCCAACTACCAATTTGCAGGAATTACAAAGGATGGAGGAACATGTTGGATTGCACAATGGTTATGCAATCAAAAAATGCACACTTCAGATAATTCTTTGGGTCAGATGCAACAGATAAATTTTAAAAGAAATAAAGAGATGGAGGGAAAATTAAAGATTAAGGGACTTAGCAGTTGTAATTTTTTAAAAATGGGCAAGACTATAGTGTCTCGCCTTTTGGCTAAGATTGAGTGTGGTGTCTATTAATGTACATTTGGATAATAGAAATATTTAGCACAAATGATTGAGTGCTAAGTTAGTTTATAGTATAGAAATATAGTAGTGTACTGTTAGGAGAGGCAGGACTAAAGACTGGGGTGGGCCTCATGGAAGGGCTTCTGGAGTGACTAGATAAGTTCTGTCTGTTGACCTGATTGTTCGCCTTATAACTCATTAAGCAAACATTTTCTTGCAGCTTCTTTTGCATCGGTTTATTTTAAAATATAAGGGTTTTTTAAAAGTCTACGTGGGTAGCCACTATTCTTTACTACTTCTCTATTGTGCTATTAAAGCAGACATGCGGACTTTATGATAAATATAAAACTGAGAACTATATAAGGCTGCATTTTTTACACTAAAATTTTGAGTCTAAAACTAACTGAACAAGTAGGAATAAAGATGATGTAAAGTTTTCGTGAAAAGAACTTGGGAGCTTTCTTTTGCAGTGAGCTCAATGTGTGTTAACGGTGTGAACAATTCCTAGGCGCTAACTTGGCTTTTGGCACATTAAAAATATAAAATTTAAAACAAGAGAGATGATGGTTGCTCTCTCCATTCTGTCTGGATGGGTGTAAGCTACGTATCTTCACAGGGACATTGACAGGCAAGAGTGCTCAGAGACAGACTGGGGAGGGAAGGTTCTCAAAACCACATTATACAAGGAACAATGAAGCAACTAAGGATGTGTACTCTGAAAAGACTAGACTGAAAGACATGCGACCATTAACTCAAAGCATTTGAAGAACATCTTGTTGAAAGAGGGGAAATAGTTGTTCTAAATGGTTCCAAGTCCAGAGGGTAGAAGAGACCAGGAGATAAATATTGTGTCTTGTAGAATTTTCTGACCAAAGTCTGAGAAAATGTGGTGAATTACTTTAGAAAGTACACAGTTGTGCCAGAAGTCCACTATCAATAGATATAAATTTTACTAAACACACACACTTGTACATGTTCCTTTGAGACCCCTCTATTGCTTTTGTGCCTTTTCTATTAAATTTCCCTGAATCCCATCCAGATCCTTCTTTTCTTGTCCTTGGCAGCATTCCCATGAGTTGCATCTTACCTACCAATCAAGTAACACCTGTAATGGAGTGGAAATGCTCCATCAGTCTAGAAACATCCTACTTACATTCAAGGTGGTCAATGGGGGGACAATGCTGACCACACTTTGGTCCCAGAGATGGCCACATGATGGCCATATAACCCTGGCGAAAGCACAATCTTCCCAAGGATTTTTCCTCCACGACTATGGGAAAGGTACTTTTTCTTTTTCTGGGATCTTGAATCCTAATACCTATTAAGTTCAAGCTGCTTTAAAACACCATTTTTGATTAGAAAAAGCTGTCTGCTAAAAGCATGAATAAGATCAACACTCAAAGGAAACAGAAGATGATAGAAAAGATTGAAAAATGGAGTCTTTAGGTCCGTATGTAACTAAATTGTGTAGTTATGTGAATCAGTAAGTTCCTTTTTCTTTTCTTTAAATCAGTGTGAATTGAGTTTGTCACTTGCAACCAAAATAATCAGATTAATATATACAGTATATCACAGTTGTATGCTTGTCTAACATAATGCATCCCTGGATAATTGTGTCAACGAGACAAGATCTGAGAATAAAACTTTAGAGTGTAGACAACAGCATTCAATTAATTCAATCACATATTCATTTGTTCAATTGTTATTATGGAGGATAAGATTGGGTTGGGGGATTAGAAATCATTTACAGCATAAAACCCTGATATCTGGATAGCAAAATTCTAATCTCTGGAAGATGAATATAATATAGCTATTTCTGCTTGAGAAATAAGTGGCTTCTGACTAATTTTGAATTTTCCTTTTATTACGTGCTCTGAATCAGTACTTCCACACACAAATGGAAAATATTAATTCTCATTAGAGCCCATTTGAATTCTGACAATAGTTGGGATTTGCATTTGCATCTAATTACGTTCTACTAAAAGGGGCAAAATTGGATGTAACAGAGATTGAATCCTGTTGAGCCCTGAAGAGGTAAGAGGTAGGGAGTCTACAGCGATGAGACGAAGCGTCTGCTGAGCTGGAAGGAGGTAGGTGTCTGAATAGTGTCCATTTTCACCACCTGAATATATTACAAGAAGTGTCAGCTTTCTTGGCCTTGAGTTCCCGGTGAAAGTAAGGCTTCTTTGACTAAACACACACACACACACACACACACACACACATGCTTGCATGCCTGCACACACAACTTTGACACACATGCACACTCATAGACACACGCACTCCGATACACACACACACACACACACACACACTCCTTGATCACAGCTCCTTAAATATTAATATCTAGAAGTTACTGGCCACATTAATTACTAAAAAAATTAAAAGTATCATTCAAGAAGGTACAAAAATGTTAACATGTCTATAGAGTTACTTGTTTCATCTATCCTTTTATTCATTCCAGGACTTCAACATCTTTAATGCATACACTGTAAGATTTATTAAAACTATCACAGCCCCCATCCCAAATTTTGGATGGCTATTTCAGATATTTCATACAAACATCTACAATATTTTTTTTCCACATGCTGGTGGGAAAAAAACGTTTTATTTGAAGAAGCTTCATACTGTCCTCATTCCTCTGGCTCTTGCATTAATTAATCTCCAACAAGGTTTCAATAGCTTCAGTTCCAAAATCCTACTGCATGTCAGAGTTACCTGGGGAGCTTTATTGTGAATTCAGGGATGGAAATCCGTGCTCTAGGGCCTTGCCTCTCAAAGTGCTGTTTGAGGACAAGCAGCATTGGCATCGGATTTCTAGAAATGCAGAATCTCTGGCTCCACCCCAGACACATTGAATCCAAATCTGCATTTATCAAGCTCCCCAGTGATTCTATGCACAGCAGTGTCTGAAAAGCCCTTATCTGCAGAACATGGTAAACAGAACTGGTGGCCCCGCTCTGCTCCTTTCCTATTATCCAACATTCTGACTTCTCCGAAATTAAGAACATCATGTAGTACACATCTATTCCTTACTCCAACCAGATTTTAAAACCTGTCCTAGACCACAGGTGAAAGGAAAAGACTTCCAACTTTCTAAAGTCTCATTCCATTTTATTTTCAGAATATCCCCACAGGCCTGCACGGCTGAAGCTTCCTGCGCACTGTCTCTCCGCCTGCATTTCGCAGGTAGGTTTTACTTTGAAGGCTGTTTGATCTCAGCTGTGACATTGTCATTCATTTCCTGCTACCTACATGTTTAAAAAATCCTCCCTTTAATAGACTTCCCAGGCCCTTGCCTGCCTTTCATCTCCTCTTGGCTGGCTTTAATTTTAGATACTATGGAGGACCCATTCTCTGTAGGCTCTCAGGGTAGGTGCAATGATCTATCCCAACCTCTAAATTTCATTTCTAGGAAATTGCCTGCCAAGATGCACTTTCTGTCTCTTCCCATCTGCCTTCAAAACATCTGAATAAAAAGGGGAAATTCATCAATCACCTTGACATTTTATCTTCCCACTGCTGGGTGCTTGGTGTTACCCAAACCACCTTCTTAAAGATCCTTGATTTTTCACCTTCCATCTGGATATTTTAATGTTACACAGATGCAGTAGATTGAAAACACTCACAAAAGCAGTGGCTGGCTTGTAAAACGACAGCAGTAATGAGTCAGCAATATATTCAGAGCATGAGTGTTGTGAATGAATACTGCCTCAGCCTCTTCACTTTGTCAGTTCCCAAAACCTTCACCACCACACCCTTTCCATCACCTCTCCCATGATCAGCCTCTGGACCAGGCCATCATCAGGAATTGGCCATGTCCAACACCCTGAATGCCAATTTTTTACTGTCTGATCACAAACCTGTTACCTGCGAGATTCATGTTCCCCCATCAGTGCCTGATGACCCTGACTCAAGCCAAATCAACCAGAACATGAACTCAGCCTTTCAGCAGTTTCCACAGGAAATGCCATCCTTTATCTGGTCATTACTGAAGAGTTGCAGAATCACAGAGAAAGGTCACATCTCATGGTGCAATGTTGCAAAGGTGTTTTCCCTCCACCCTTCCTACCCCGGGCTCCTAGTGCACAGACTCCACTCTCTGACACTCCCTGCCTCCTACTCAACATTTTACTTAAGTTCTCCCATCCCTCATTCCACTTTGCTTCTACTCCCAAAAAGCCAGAGTTCCCATTGAAACCAGTATCAAGTGTCTCATATGCTGCAAGATTCCAGGAATACAAGACAAGAAAACATATTGGTAGAGGATGAGACCCAATGGCAAAGAATAGCGAGCAACAGAGGAGGAGCTCAAAGTAAGAGGTTTGGGAATGGATCCACTTGAAATCAAGGTGCATGAGCACTCTCTATACTTCATGTTGACCTAGATTTTTGCATCGCTGGTCCTCCAGATGTGAAAATTATACTTGTTAGAAGATAGAAGTATTATTATGGGCAGAGATGTCCATCCACCAGGCTTTATAGTACAGAGGCTAGATACAAGGGCTCTGGAGTCCAGCTGCCTCCTTATTGGCTTGGAACAAGTTACTTAAATCTTGTACACTCATCTGCAAAATGGAGATAATAAAAGCCCCTCCTTGCAAGCATTGCTGTGAGGGTTATATGAAATATTCTATGCATGGTGCTTAGCACAGAGCCTACCCAAAGTAAGCACTAAATGCATTTCAGTATAGTAAGGACCAGCATTGGTCAGAAACCCTCCCTTTCAAAGGGCTCACATTAAAAACAACATTTTATTTCAATAATTTGTATTTATCTTTTGACATAGCTTCTGTGTGGACCAAAAGATAAAAGAAATAAAGATATAGAGTAAAGGAGAGGTAGGTTGGAACATCGGGCTTTAAAGCAAACAAACAAAAAGTGATGAAAAAGAATATAATTCCTCTGCCTTATTGAATTATGGCAAAAAATAGACTCCAAAATCAAATCAATAATGCCAAGAAAAATGAAAGGTCATCCACTTTAGTCTCCTGCCTTCATTCAGCACCACATCCAACTCATCCCTGGGAAACAAGAATAAATTTTATTTTCAAAGGACATTTTAGCAGAGGCTTGGCATTCTCCCTAAGTAACCAACTCCTTTACCTCTGACTGTAAGACTAGAAAATATAGGCCTTTATATTCTAGAAATGGCTGTATGTATAGAACTAAAACAGAGAGGCCAGGGGGCACAGAATTGGGAATATCCCTGTCTTTTATTTACAGTTCTGTTTCCTAATGATCAAACACAATTTGCAATAAATAGGAAATAATTGCCAAAAATGCTGTACTTTTAATCATAGATTTTTGGAAAATCTCAGGTTGTTTCCTCAGTTTGTAAAACCCCTGTTACTAGTATAGTCTTATCCACCTAAATTTGTAAAAATAATCTTAATAAATTTTAAATGATGACTGCCACTTCAAGAACAGAACTTCAGCAATCATCCCTGGGGTTTTACAGGGATCACTCTGCCCCTGGTGTGGAGAAAACATAAGAAGAGGTGGGGTAGGAGCCCGAGACCCCTCCAAGGCTGTGTGGGGACCCAGCTGAGAAATGCCGAGGGCGGGACTGGGCAGGCGGTGGTGATGGAGAACAGGGAAGGGTGGGAAGGTGGGAAGGACAGGAAGTGGTGGCAAATTCCTTCTGTCTGCATTTTTTCGTGTGTTATATTAGTCTTCAGTGAAAAAAAAAAATAGCTTCTCATCTTTCTGTCTGGCAGTATCTTATACTTATTTAGCGCTTCAGGAGAAGGAGAGGAGAGAATCCCTGTTTCCTGAATAACCTGTTAGGTCTTTGGACCTCTTCTCCATCTGAACCTGCCCCCTTAGTGATTTCAACTACTCTTGCAATTTTACATGTTTACACACTGAGGGATCCAGATTTTCTATCTCTATATTTAACCTCTTCCCTGAACTCCAAGCGTATATACCCAGCTGCCTACTCAACTTCTCAGCCTGCACGCCTAACAGGCATCTTAACAAAGCAAAACCCACGATCCTTCCCCGCACGTGGTTCCCCATCAGTGTTCATCTCAATTATTGGCTTCTCCATTCTTAGCTGCACAGGTCAAAAATCTTCCAGTCCCCCTGCCTCCTCTCTTTTTTCACATCCCTCTTTCAGTCCATCAGAAAGTCTTAGGTTTACCTTCAAAATACATCCAAGAGCACTTCTTCTTTCCAGTAAGGATGAGCTGAATCAATCAAACCAAACCAACCCTAGTAACTCAACATTTGGGACAAAATATTTTTAAAATATAAGAGCTGACAAAATAATAAGGAAACATAAAAATGAAGAGGAAATTATAACCCACTGGAAAAACAATTTCTCTCTTCCCTGAGGACACACGACTATCCCAGAACAGTTTCCTCAAGGATCTAAACATTATACGGATATAACAAAAAACTCTCCCCAGTTTGGGAACTTAAATGATTGGGACTTTCAAGGGCCTACAGGGTGAGGCTGATCCAGAAATAGATTAGTGCTCACATGGAATTACATCTAAGCCTTATTCCTGAGTCATCTCGTGCTGCTGTGTCCAACCCCTGGGCAGTGGACCGGTACTGGTCTGAGGCCGGTTAGGAATGGGCCGCACAGAAGGAGGTGAGCAGGTGAGCAGCGGGAGAAGCTTCATCTGTATTTACAGCCACTCCCCATCGCTCGCATCACTGCCTGAGCTCTGCCTCCTGTCAGATCAGTCACCATCTCCCATCACCTCCAGATGGCACCGTCTAGTTGTAGGAAAACAAGCTCAGAGTTCCCACTGATTCTGCATTATGGTGAGTTGTATAATTATTTCATTATATGTTACAATGTAATAATAACAGAAATAAAGTGCACAATAACTGTAATGGGCTTGAGTCATCCTGAAATCATCCCCCCATCCTCAGTCTGTGGAAAAATTGTCTTCCATGAAACTGGTCCCTGGTGCCAAAAAGGTTGGGGACCACTGATCTAGTGACTCTTAAGCCTTGAACTTGATTTAAGCTGGTCCAAAACTGGTCAGCATATCCATGCCTGGCAAAAGCAATTACAAATTCTATCTGGATGAAGTTTCCTTAATTAAAGACCTCAAATTATCCCTACATTTTTTTTTCAAATACAACATCCAGTCAAAGATAACCAGGTACATAGGAGGCTAGACTGCATGAGAAAAAGAACCAGAAGAAGCAACAGATAACAGAGATTCACAAGGCTTAGAAGTAGGAATTATCAGAGTCTGTAAAGTATTCATGCTTACTATGTTGGAATAAATAAAAGACAAACTGAGGATCTCTGAAGGAACAGAAAAAGATTTTTTAAAATGACAAAGTGGACTTAAAAATAGAATTTTATAGAAATAACACAATAAAATTTAAAATACATGGATGGGTACAACAACAGATTAGATACAGACAGAAGAGAACTTGTGAACTAGCGGATAAATCAGAAGAGATTACATAGGATGCAGCACGAAGAAAGAAAATGATTAAAAAGTGTAGTACAGAGGTAGCCAGCGGGAATGGGGTAGGGGCAAATGTCCCCTATCACCACCTGCATGTCACCAGCACCATGGAGCTCTGGACTTCAGAGCACATCTTTGACCACCCATGGGAAACTGCTACAACAGCTACAATGCAGAAATACTCAAGCCCTGGGAACCCAAGAACAGTTGGAGTTGACGTACTGGACAGACCTACAGACCCCTCTGGAAAGTTGCACAGCCGTAGACTTCTCCACACAGAATGGCACTGCCTTCCATTGTGAATTCTCAAATATGGTTTATCCCAAGAATGACGGGTTGGTTTGTCATCAGACAATGTAATGCTAGCATAAAGGAAAAAAACTGTATGATTATCTCAAGAGATCCAGAAAAAGGTTTTGATAAAATTCAATATCTGTTATCACAAAAACTTTTAGCAAACTAGGAGAAAGAGAATCTCCCTAATATGACTGAAAGTATCTATAAATATCATACTTGAAACACTGAAATGCTAGAAGCTTAAACTTTGAAATGAAGAACAAGACCAGCACACCTGCCAGTACCACTTCTATTCAACATTTTGCTGAAGGTTCTAGCAAGAATAGGAAAGCCCCAAAAATTACAAATTATACAGATTAGAAGAATTAAAACTATCAGTATTTGAGAATGATATGACTGTACACATAGAAAGCCCCAAATAACCTACAAATTATTAAAATGAATAAGTAAACTTAACATGGTTACTGAAAACAACAAGATCAATATGCAAAAATCAATTGCATTTGGGCTTCTTGCTGTGTCAGAAAGCAATGAAGCACTTACAGACTAATGGGAGCAAGTCAACGGCACACAGGAGGCAGCTTGAAGAGACTTCCACTGACCGAAACTGGAGACAACTTGAACGCTAAAAAGAATAACGATGGTAATTAACTGTAAAGTATTTAATAAATAAAACTCCATGAGTACAGTGTGTGTGTGTGTGAGAGAGAGAGAGAGAGAAAGAGAGGGAGAGAAATTTAATAACAAAGCTGCCTGTGAGAGTCCCTGGGAAGCTGCCTGGGCACCCGCAGAACTTGTCCCTGTGTGGATGCTGCTAAACTCACTGGGAAATTGCCTTCAGGGATGTGCTGAAACTTGCTGGGATGTGAACACTCCCAGGTGTCCTGCATGCCAGTGAGCACCAGAGGAGCAGGAAGAGAAAAAAAAAAAAAACACCACTGGAAACAGGAAGAGAGGCCCCTGGCTCCTACAGTGTCCCTCTGCAGTGCCCTCCACTAGCAGAGCTTAGCATCCTACCACCTGGAAAAGCAGAAATGTGTACAGGGTCCAACTACAATATCATAAAGGTGAGCAAGGAAGGGTGAACTTGCCGTTGAGAGGCCATCATCAATTAAGTGTATGCATATGTATGTATAAAACACATGCATATTACACAGTTTTACATAATGTGCTGATAAAGTTAAACCAAAGTTGAAAACTTTAAGTTTAATAAGTATTTTTGTATGTGTGTATTTGGAAACACTGATAATAAAGGAATATTAAAATTCAATTTAATAAAAAAAGTTTAATCAAAAAAACTTTGTAATAGGTCAGAGAAAATAAATCTTTGAGTATTTTCTTTGGGCAATGCCATTTTAACTCACTTTAACAAAAGTTCCTTATTTATGAAAAAAGCTAAAGTTTTAAATAATCATTTCTTATTGCTGTACTCCTTAAAAATAGTGCCTGTGACTATTTCTTGCCTTTAGATAATTATGACTTACATTCATATCTGATTTTTTCTTATCCAAATTCAAGCTTAAATTCAGAATAATAAAAATATTAAGATGCCTGTAAGTATAAACTATCTTTGTATTTTTTGGATTAGCCACCATGCAACTCAAAGAGTTGTTCTTTCACCCTTTAAAAGAATGGATCATAAAAATACTGAGGTTTGCTTCACATTTTCCAAATTTTAGTTAAGTCCTAACTTTGGATAAATCTGTTTCAGTGACTGTGGGGTTTTTAAAGTTAGAGAAATACACTCTTGTTCAAGCACAATTATTGGTACAATAACTGCCTATAAAACATGGGAAAGGATGATCTCCTTAATAAATCATTCAGGAATAGGTGGATATCCATATGGAAAAAAATTAACCTGCCCCACTTCACCCATATACAAAAATCAATTTTAGATCAAAATGTAAAATTCAAGCTTTAAAACTCTAGTAGATGATACTGAAGAATTTCTCCCTAATCTTGGACATATCAAGGACAAAAATCATAAATTGGACTACCTTGAAATTAAGCTTCAGTTCATCAAAGACACCATAAAGAGAATGAAAAGGGAAAACGCAGAGTAAGAGAAGAAATTTTTAATAAAGGTAATGACATAGGGCTTGTTTACAGACTACATAAAGAACTCCCACAAATCAATGAGAAAAAGACAACCTAATAGAAAAAGGGCAAATGACTTAAATAGGCACTTCACAACACAGGAAATGCAAATATTAAGTAAATATGTATATGTAAAGGTGGTCAACCTCATTAGTAATCAGGCAAATGCAAATTAAAATAACACTGAGATATCACTACATAAGCACAGAATAGCCAAAATGTAAAAAGACTGGCAATAACAAACAAGTGTGGCAAAGATGTAAAACAACTGGATCTTTCTAGTGGGAATGTAGACTGGGCAGCCACTTTCAAAAATAATTCAGGATTATCTACTAAAGTTGAAAATACCCAACCGTATCACCTAGCAAGGCATGTTTGCTCATATATACATACATATATATTAATATATCTATAATCCAAATGTTATATATCTAAGAGTAATGTGTATAACAATAAATTGGTAAAAATGTTCACAACAGCATTATTAGAAGCAGCTGGAAAATGGAGACGACTCCAAAATCCCTGATTTGCAGTGGTTTTAAAGAACTGTGGCCCATTCACTCAATTTAATATTGTACAAACATATTGTTGAACAAAAGAAGCCACACATAAAAAAATACTTACTGCATGAGTTAATCCTCTTAAATGTCACAAAACAGAAAACACCAAACCTCATGCTTAGGTAGAAAAACTTTTTAAAAAAGGAAAGAAGTGATTTATCAAAAAGATCAGGAGCGTGGTTACCCTTGGGGCACATGGTAGACTTTCGGGGGAGGTGAATGCTTATGCTTTGACCTGGGGAGCACTTACTTACACTTACACGATGAGCTGTTACATCTTTGTTTACACTTCTCTCAATGTACATTGTTTATTCCACTATACAAATGGATTGTTAAAACTCTTTTTTAAAAGTCTTAACTGTGTACATTGACCTCTCTGAACTTCAGTTTTTCCATCTTTAAAATAATATAATATCCGTGGTATTGTAAGAGTTAAGGATTCTGAATACCGTAATACCTCAATACAAAGTGTCTTTCCGTTTCCCCCCCAACATCCAAACAGCTTACTCTCCCGCATCAGAGGTGGGGGTACATTCCTTGGGGAGCTCACAAGCACAAGAAAGATTCTCAGTACCACCTCCCTGCCCAACTAGAGTTAGCAAAGACTAGCTTCTTTGAAATAGAGACCTACGTCCATCTCTACTCTTGCTCCCTAGGCCCTCGGCGTGGAGAGTGGCAGACTGAGACAGTGTAGGGGGAGAAAGTGAGGACAAAAGCCCAAGCTCTTAAGTTGTTGAAACACAGGGCTGTTTCGGGCAGAAACCATAGCAGACAGGGTGAGATGGAGCAGACGAATCCCAGGCAGCCTGCAAAAGCCACGTCATCCCCACGTGATGGAAGAAGCAACAAGTGAAGGAAGGTCAACGTGAACACGCTGCCCTAAGCCCACCGCGCCCAACAGAGACCCAGGGAGATTGGTCCTGCCCACAGCAGGTGGGACCCGAGGCATGGGCCAACCCAAGGGGATCTACACAGGAATTTCACCTACGTTGTGGGTTAAGGACTTTGATGATTAGAAACTAACCACCATGTTTAACATGGTTGATAAATGCAAAGTGCCTTCTACGTTCCAGACTTAGAGGACTACTTTGTAAATGCTCTGTACACTCATTTATATGAAGTTAGTATAATTCATGATTGTTCCTTCCGAAAATACATGGAGCTGTTAACTAAAACCCAAGTACAGTGTATTCATTAAAAACAACTAGGGGAAATAACAATTTTAAGAGAGAATAGTCAATGTTATCAGGCAACTAGGATAAACTGGTTACTGTGGTTGAGAACAAGATCTGCCGCCAAGATTCCTGGCAGCTCAGCGTGGTGGAAGGAGCATCTTCTGTCATGTGCCTACAGGCCAGTGCCCTGAGGACTGGCTGGAAAGAGGGGACTTGCTGTTAAGCAACCTAAGGGATATGCAGCTTCTTTAATATCTCTGGGCTGTTTTTCTCCTCTGTAAAAGTGGTGGGATCACCAGATTAAGGTCATTTTTAGTTCTAGAAAGTTGTGATTCATCCTTGATTCATTGATCAATATTTTTTAATTGCCCCAGTTCATTCAGAGAAGCAATTTATTTTCCCCGCTATTATTTGTAGGAGGAATTTGTCACAAAGTTCTTGATCTCAGGCACACTGAGTAACTCAACTAATAACGTGCTTATTACAGTTTTGCAAAGGCTACTGAACTGCATTTAGTAAGCTATTCTTGAATCATCTCTCTATAAAACGTGAGGACAAGAAATTAAGGTAAGCTCAGTGCTTCCTAAAGTTTGTTCCATTAGTACTGCAAGATGCAACTTGAAAATTAAAAACAAACAGACAAAAACACTTTCTGGTACCAAATAAGGAAGAAAATTCACAATACACATTAGCTTATCAAGCCACAGTAAAGATAGGTACTAAAGACTTTTTAAGCCCAAAGTTTCTCAAAACTTTTTATTTTCATTAAACTAATTGATACCTAATATAACCAATGTTCTGAAGAACCCACTTTAGAAAGTATTCATGCTCCATTTTTCTTTTCTTGCTTCCAGTAAAAACGTTCAAGAGATTTGAGCATAAATGTTGCCTCCATCTCCTCATCTCCCACTCTAATGGGATTTTGGTTTCTCCACTCCAGTGAAATGACATTTATCAATGTCAACAATAACCCATTCATGCTCACAACCCCATGGACTCATGTCTGCCCATCTTACTCAGCTTACTAAATGAATTCAGCACATGGCTGCTCCTACATTCTAGAAGCCACTCTCTTCTCTTGGCTGGTTGTGCTTTCTGGTTTCTTCCTCTATCACCGTCCTCCTTCCCAGCTTCCTCCTCTGACTCCTTTGCCCCTACTTCTGTATAAAAGTAACATTCAGTGGTGCACTAGGGCTAGTCCATACTGGCTGTAAGAGCCAATTGTGCACATCAGTTCTCAACTGGCCATGGAGGGAGTATTTACACCATGGAAATTGGCAAACACTACAAATCAAGGCTTTTTTTCTGCCAGAGAATTTGTTTACTAGCATACCACTGGAAATGTGTAGCTTTGCTTCTTGATAATATTTCTACCTTATTGAAGAAAAAAAGAAGGGAAGGAAGAAAAGAAGGAATGAAGGAAGGAGGGGAAGAAGGAAGGAAGGGAGGGAGGGAGAGAGGGAAAAAAAGGATTTGCTTTATGGGCAGTTTTCCACCAAGGCTGCTTTAAGGCTTAGCTGTGATGTTCCAAGAGCTGCTTGTGAGCCTAAGACCTGCAGGTTGGCTCCCTCTGCTCTAGCATTCTCTGTAATGACTTCCACATGGACTGTCCTGTCTCTTCAGTGTCCCTGACACACAGTGATAGGTAGGGGTGGAACAAGCCTGAATGTTCTGTGAAGGGCCAAATGGCTCCATAGTTCCCCAGGAAAGAGGGATTTTCCTCTTTCCACTGAATGTGTGTTGATGCAAAGCTCTCCTCCTGGCCATAGCTGAGCCACTAACAGCATGTCCAGCAGGCTGAGCACTGCTGCAGTTTCAGATGGGAAGGCACGGCAGGCAACCTCCATCCTACTCTCCGTGGTGGCTGAGGACCACACATGGGACTGAGACATGCACAAAAGGATGAATCACAAAAGGATGAGTTGAGCCTTTAATAGAGGCTTGTGGAATTGAATTATTAAGTCAATCTCCATGTGCATAAGTGGTACTTTCTGCCGCCACTTTAATAAATTACATCTCCAGTGTATTATTTGCATAGCTATTAAATATCTTCATTATTAGAATAGGAAATTGGGCAGCAAAAGATGAAGTATCAAGCCCTACATTAGTCTAACACTGTGGGAACACTAGAAGTAAAACCTAGTTCTGCAATCATTCAAACTAGAGTTTGAGGAAGAAATACCTTTTTTTCTTTTTCTAGCTTTTTTTTTTTAATTTCAAAATATTACAGGGGTGGCCGGGCGCGGTGGCTCACGCCTGTAATCCTAGCACTCTGGGAGGCCGAGGCGGGTGGATCGCTCGAGGTCAGGAGTTCGAGACCAGCCTGAGCAAGAGGGAGACCCCGTCTCTACTAAAAATAGAAAGAAATTATATGGACAACTAAAATATATATATACAAAAAATTAGCCAGGCATGGTGGCGCATGCCTGTAGTCCCAGCTACTCGGGAGGCTGAGGCAGTAGGATCGCTTAAGCCCAGGAGTTTGAGGTTGCTGTGAGCTAGACTGATGCCACGGCACTCACTCTAGCCCGGGCAACAGAGTGAGACTCTGTCTCAAAAAAAAAAAAAAATATTACAGGGGTACAAATGTTTTTGGTTACATGTATCAATTTTGTTATGCTTGAGTCAGGATTATAAGTCTTAATGCTTCATGCATCAGCATAAGTGTGCCCATTACCCAGAAAGTGTTGTACCCATTACATAGGTTTTTGCCCATCCACTCCTCCTCTGTCTTTCCTGCTTAATTTCCACTGAGTTTTACTTCCTTCTGTGCACATTAAGTGCTTATCTATTAGTTCCAGTTTAATAGCAAGTATATGTGGTGTTTGGTTTTCCATTCTTTAGCTACTTCATTTAGGATAATGGTCTGCAGTTCCATCCAAATTGTTGCAAAAGCCCTTAATTCATCCTTCTTCGTGGCTACATAGTATTCCACAGTATGCTTATACTACATTTTGTTAATGGCACTGAGGTGGAGAGTGCTTGATCAAGCAATATGCTGAATTCTTTAAAGCTTTACATTTCACATATACACAGACCACTCCTGAACTTGACACAAGACATTAATACAATATATGTAATCTGCTTCATCATTTCTTTAATTCCTAGAGTCAAAAATATTAATCAGGAAAACAATTTTATTATCTCAGGCAAATGGGAGTTACTGTTCTAAGAGAACTGGAAAAGGCTGCAGTTATTAGCCCAAGGGAATTGGGGTGACTCTGCCAAGAAAGTCAAGGTGATTCCTTTGAGAGTGGAAGTTGCTTATTGGCCAGTTGCAGATATTAAGGACAATTTTGCCAATGACCCTGAGCAAGAAGATTTGAGCGCCTGTTTGTGTGTGTGTGGTTTTTTGGTTTGTTTGTTTGTTTTTGTTTTTGTTTTTTTGAGACAGAGTCTTGCTTTGTCACCTGGGCTAGAGTGCAGTGGTGTCATCATAGCTCACTGCAACCTCAAACTCCTGGGCTCAAGCTATTCTCCTGCTTCAGCCTCCCAAGTAGCTGGGACTACAGCACCCAGCTAACTTTTCTATGTTTTGTAGAGATGGGGTCTCACTTTTGCTCAGGCTAGTCTCGTACTCCTGGCCTCAAGCAACCCTCCCACCTCAGTCTCCTAGAGTGCTAGGGTTACAGGCATGACTCACCATGCCCAGCCTTGAGCTCCCTTTTATAGACATTATTCCAATAAGGAGACCCAGTTGTTCATTCCTGCCTAATGAAGTCACCTCTCAGCCCACCTACCTGGATTCCAGTTCACATTGCCTAATTCTCAATTCTGATTGGAATCTGCAACCCTCCAGACTGAAATCAATAAACCTCTCACCTGATTCTCAACATCTCTGATGTTGAGAAGACACAGCATCTCCGGCCAGCCATTGTGATGACACCTTGTTTCACTTTTCCAGCAAGGCTGACTCTCGGTGACTTCTTTGTAGCTCTCATTCTACTTGACCTCCACATATTATCTGACACTGTTGATGACTGGCCCCCTTCCCAAAACTCATACCTATTTTGGCTATCATGACATGGTTTTCCACTAATCTTGAGTGTTCTTTCCTAGTATCCTCCTTCCTGTGCTTCTCCCTTAAATGGCAAAGTTCCCAGGGTCTGTTTTGACATTTTTTCTCTCTCCCCCTAGCACTGGCTCTCACGTAGATACTTATCACATTCTTCCTGTGCTGACCCATAAAGCATTACGGCAATCTCCACCCCTACCCCATGCCTATCATCATTGTAACTTATAAATAATTTTGTCTGCTGGGTGAAACAGAAAACCAGTAACATCGTGGATCATGTTAATCAAATATAGAAGGAAACAAAGAGATTTATGTAAATACAAAACTGATGCAATTGTGTTTGCCCAAGCCCAGTCAAGCTAGCTTGGGAGTAGCGTCATCTCAGAGAAGCACCACTGGAGTGGGATTTTTAACTGAGAAAGCTGAAATCTGAGTGATTATATTTTGTTCTTCCTGAAGAAAGACTTGAATGAAGGATGTGGTCAGCAGGTAACCTAGAGCAGCGGTCCCCAGGCTTTTTGGCACCAGAGACTGGTTTCATGGAAGACAGTTTTTCCCCCGGATGGAGGAGGGGGAAGGGATGGTTTTGGGATGATTCAAGAGCATTACATTTACTGTGCAGTCGAACCTCTCTGCTAATGATAATCTGTATTTGCAGCTGCTCCCCAGCACTAGCATCACTGCCTCAGCTCCACCTCAGATCGTCAGGCATTAGATTCTCATAAGGAGCGCGCAGCCTAGATCCCTTGCATGTGCAGTTTACAGTAGGGTTTGCACTTCTATGAAAACCTAATGCTGCTGCTGATCTGACAGGAGGCAGAGCTTATGTGGTGATGTGATTGATGGGGAGTGGCTGTAAATACAGACGAAGCTTCACTCACTCACTGCTCACCTCCTGCTGTGCAGCCCAGTTCCTAACAGGCTACAGACCAGTACTGGTCCTCGGCCAGCGGTTTGGGGACTGCAGACCTAGAGAAAGAGCCACAAGACCGTGTGACTCCATCCAGGTAGCTAGTGCACAGTCCAGAAGGGAAGGAGTTCCTGTGGACTGACCAGAGAGAGTCCCCACATCATGTGCCTGAAGTAAGCAATCTGGAGCCAGGGTACTTAAGAAAAGAATCTCATTGCCTGGGGTTAAGTTGGTAACAAAGAAAAAATAGAAAAGGCACCAACAGCCCAGCCCCTTCCCCTACCCAGGTCCCTGGGAGGAACCGTCCCTCCCCCCCCCATGGGTGCCAGCACAAGTGCCCTCAAGCTGACTGTGGTTTTCTGCAGACATTGTGTTACTGGCTGTTCTGGGATCAGTGACTTGGGACATACTCTCATTTCCAGGGAGAATAAATGAAAGAGGTCAGGCTCTTGAGACTATGAACTCAGGAATCAAATCGCCTAGGTTCAAATCCCAGCTCAGCCACTTTCTTGACGATGTGCTTTTAGCAAGTTTTCTGCCTCACTGTACCTCAATTTTCCTATCTGCAAATTGGGGGTAAATATAGCATCTAACTCACAGGGGTTGAAGATTCAATGAGTTAATATATTTAAAGGGTGGAAAACGGTATCTGGTTCAGAGTTAAATTCTCAATATCACCCTATTGGAAAGGGGGAGACAGGAGGAATACCACAAATCCCAGCAGTTCAGGCCTAGAGCTCTCATTGTGCTTCTCCCAATTTCTGCTTGTCAGAGTAGAGTTTGCCTCTCACTGATTCCTTTCCCCCAAGGCAATTATATCAGAAGCATGGTGCTTATTTTTCTTTGGCTGTTTTTTTCCTAAGATCTAAGCAGAAGAGAGGAATCAAATGACTATTCACAAAAACTGCTCTATCTTCCTCAGGGCACAAAGTTTAATAAATTAGAATACTCTTCCAGCCGATTCCTGTTGAGAGTACAAAGTTACCTTTTAAATTATGATACATTTTGAACAAAATATTTCTGTCTAAATGCTGTATTCGCTGTTCAGTTTTGTTTTTACAAGGGGGAAAAACATTTGTAGAAAACAGTTATCAGATATTAGTAAAAATCTGCTTTACTGTTTTTATCCCAACCTAAAGTTTTGCTAAGCACAAATAAAACTTTAAGACATAGTCTCAATAGGGTCTGGAACCATGTAAATAAATATTCTAGATCAATAATTCAATGAGAATAATTTATCTCACTTTCTTATCTTGGATTCTATGCTCATGAAGAAGCCCTCTGATTATAATGTGTCTTAAAAATAATTTGTCTTTAGTGAGAAAATGTATTGAGCAGTGAACTTAAGTCTTTGGTAATTGTATTTCTTACTATGAATTAATGAATTGACATGTTGATTATACATCACTCTTTTGTGAGTTAGAGGTATACAAAACAGTTCTTAAAAGACTGGTTATTTCTGGAAGCCCTAGAAAATTAGAGTGCCTCTTCCTCTAAGTCTCGAATACTGTGGCCACACTCAGGTATGAGTGCCAATGTGAGGCTATGACCAGGGGGATTTCCTAGCTTACCTCTGTAACCTCTCTGTTTGATTTTAATTACTACAACTACCATATTTATATCTCCCACTATGACCTCTATCTGCAACTGCCCAGTGGACTCTAACTTAATGTCTGCCTGAAGTTCAACATTTCGAAGACATAATTCATAGTCTTGCCCTGAAAACACATTCTTTCTGCTACTCCTAGAGGTGTCAGGAGACCATAGAAAACTTTAAGCAGAGTAGTTACAAGATCTGGTTTGCATTTCTAGTGTAGAAAATAGATTGTTAAAGGGCAGGAGTGGATAACAGGGTACCAGTTAGGAGGCCACTGCAAGTCATCTAGGTCAGCAATAACCTTGGCCTGGACCAAGGAGGTGACATGGGTGATGGAGAGAAGGGGACAATTCAAGAGATATTTATGAGGTGTATCTGTGATGACTGGATATGAAAGGTGGAAGAGATGGAGGTATCAAAGATCACTCCCTGGTTTCTGGTGGATCATTTACTCAGAAAAGCAGCAGGTTTGGGGAGAAAAATCATAATTACTGTTTTGGATATACCGAATTTGGTACATCTCTGAGACATCCAAGTGAAAATGCCGTGTAGGGAATTAAACTTAGGGTTGGAGCTCAGCTGGGAAACATGGGTCAAAGATATAAATTTAGAAGTCATGAGTATATTGTGTTCATGAGAATGCATAGGCTCTCCAAGGAAATGAGTGGGAATGAGAGGAGAAAAGGAGGGAAGTGATTGGAATGGAGAAATTCCAATACCATAATACTAGAAGTCAGAGGTCCTGTAGGACCTAGTAAAGGAATGGGAGAAGCAGTATCTACAGAAGTAGGGAAAAAACCCCAGGCAGAGTGATGTCATGAATCCCGGGGTTGGGGGTGGTGCTCTAGGGAGGGGGTGTGGTGGCTGCCTATGGGGGCTATTGCTGAGAAGTCAAGTTGAAGTTTCTACAATATTTCTTTTGGGAAAAAAATCCTATGATAGAATTGGAAAGTGTTTATTTAAAAAAATAACCCTCTGGATATGCAATGTGAATCCCAGTTACATTTAATAAAGCAACTTTTCAAAAATTATTTGTGCAGCACCAAATAGAGAATTGAAACAACCACATAATTGTTCATCCAGAAAGTTGTCACTGCACTGCCAGACATTTGAGTGTTTTCAAATATCTCAATATTTGGCATCATGTAAACCAAACAGGCAGATGTTTGGCAGTCTTTTTTTTCCCCCATGAATCATCCTGATATTTAGCATTATGCACAAAACAACCTACAACTTTCCACAGCTTGCTGACCCCACATTCCCACCTTTTAAACTTAAAGCCAGTGGTTGCACCTCGATCTTTTTGGTTTATGCACTGTTGGTTTCTTAAATCATTTAGAACATCATTTGTCAGTGTTCCCAGACTCACAGATAAAATATCACATGCATTCCTTCCCACCATGAAGCCAAATCCAGATAAATTTTGATTCAGTAGCATAAGCCCTCTGAGATCCCTATATCGGGCTTTGCCTGTTTCCAAGGTGACGAAACCCTGCAGCTAGTTACTATTCCAAAGCACACAGCCAGATTCCCATCACTATGTTATATTCCATTTTCTATTCAATTTTATCCCCAGGAGAAAACAGGGGTTATATGGACCTGCACATTTAGACTCGCCCTTCTGTCAGACATTAATAGAATCATGGAACCACGGTGCAAAGGGAGACCTGCAGAACTCATGAAATTTCTGCTCCCTGAACTTCAGCAGGAGGATGTTTAACCTAACTCCAAGGAACTGAGGTCTCCTCATATTTAAAAGACAGCCCTCTCCCCTCCAGAAGAGAAGATTCTACAACCCCCAACAAGTCTTTCCCCGTGCTCAGCAACCTCTATCCTGTGCACACCCTGAGGTAGCACAGCATCAACAACCGTCGCAGCTAGACATTGCCAGTCAAAGACAGACTGGGAAGAAAATGACCTCATTCACCCAGAGATGATTCAGATATAACACTTTGAATTTTGGAAAATATTATGGAAAAGTGAAAGCTTCAAAGCACAGCCAGTTCACAATATAATGTTTTCCAGATTAGATTACTCACGCTTGGAAGAGTCCAGAGGTCACCCAGCAGCCACGTGGGTCAGTTCTTGAGGGGTTTTGGGAATTAACCAATTGTCACTCATTGTACCCTTTTGTCATGCCTTTTCCAGTAAGGAAATTTCCCAGTGGGAGGAAACCTAATTATCTGAACTGTGTCTGCTCTGCTACATAGTCTGCCTTCTCCACGATAAACACTTTAATAAAACTGTAAGTCTTTTTTAAAAAGAGAGTGAGCATCTTTGGGAGTTTCTCTAGTTTCTTCCAAGGGATTAGAAGAAGCATCAGAACACTCACAGCCCATGTGCTCAGTCACCCCTTCAGCAACATTTGCAGAATGCCTACTGTGTGCTAGGCTGGGCACCACGTGCTGGGCATAGAAGCACATGTTGTAATAACACTCACCATCTAACGGGCACTATGTTAGATGGTGAAGGTACAGTGATAAGCAGAAGAGTCTAGCTTTCATGAAGCTTTCAGTGTAGAGGTGGAAAGAGGGAATTATCAAAAATTCACACAAACAAATATAAAATGGTGACATTGTTAAGGTCTGAATGCATAAAACAGGTTGATCAACCTAATTGGGAGGGCATAATGATTGAAAGGCGATCTAATGGCCAAGCAGGAGTTAACAAATGAAGATGTGCCAGAAAGAGTATTCCAGGCAGAGTAACTGGCATACACAAAGGCTCTGTGCCTGGAGAGGAAGCCAGTCCTTTGAGGAAATGAAGAAGGCCATCGTGCTCGGAGCACAGAGAATGCGCAGGGAATGGGGGAGGATTGTGATGAGGCATGGACCGCTCACCTCCCTCCTTGGAGCCATGAGAAGCTATCACAGTCCTTCTGGCTGTGGTGGGGATGACACGGGCAGATTTGTCTTCCAGAAAGAGCAGATTGGCTGCAGTATGGCGACTTGATAGGAGGGACAGGAATGGACTGGGAAACCATTTGAGAGACTAATGTAATAAGCTGGGCTAAAGAGAAAGGAAGAATAGACTAAGATGATGGCAGTGGAACTGGAGACAAGAGAAAAATTTCAGGGCACATCTAGCAAGCAGAAATGACTGGATTCAGTGAGGAACCACTAAGTGGTTAAGGGAGAGGGTATTTTCCTGGATGACAGCTAGATCTCTGGCTTGCATACAAGGACAGATGATGGTAGCATGCACTGAGATAAGGAACAGGGAATCAGGGTAAGGGGGACAGTGTGGGTGGAGGGGCTCAGGGTGATAATCATGAGCTCAGTTTTGTATAACTTTAATTGGAATTGTCTTTGAGACATGCAAGCACAGATGTCAAGGACATGGAGATGGACAGGTCTGAGGCACAGAGGAGATGCTGGAGCTGGAGATTCATATGACATCAGTTGAAATCATGGGCCCAGGGAGAGAGTGCAAAGGAGAGAAGAGGGCCTAAGAACAAACTTTGAGGACCGCAGTCCACAAAGATTGTGCGGAGGAGAAGGCACAGGAGACAAAGCAGACACCACCAGAGGAGCAGGATGAAAACCAAGAGGATTTGCACCATGAAAACCAGGGAAAGAGACCATTCCAAGAAGGAGGGAGGGCTCAACAGTGTCTACAGATGCTGAAACCTACCTGGAATGGAAAGGAAGTGGAGACAACAAGTACAGACAATGCTTTCAGAAAATCTGCTGTGGGAAGGAGTAGCAGCTGCTAAAAGAATATAGAGTTTAAAAAGATTTTTTTCTTTTCAACACAAAGAAGTTGGGTGTAAATGCTGGTGAGAGAGACCTCAAAGAAGACTGAAGGTGTAACATAGAGAAGGAATGAGCAATAGGGTAATGTTTCTGAGAAGGGTGGAGTGGATAGAAGCTTTAGGTGGAGAGATTTCATTTTGGAGGTAGTCATTGTGGGGTTGATGAGGTCAGGTTCTCAGACTAGATTAAAAATAACAACCACACAACTGCAAGAGCAAGCAGCATCGTTGCCAACACCAGGGAAACCCAAAGAAACTGTCAGTTGCTCTTCTTGTTGCCACCCTGAGGGCAGCCAAGCTAGTTAGGGGTCTGCCTTCTGGTTGACCCACTAGAGTGGTTGTCTGAGCCCTTGGCTTTGCTCAGCACCCCAGGGAGCCCACCTAGTGAGTAACCTCGTCATTCAGTGGCCCACAATACTTATCAACCCACAACTCAGAAAAAGGGCTCTGGACCCAAGAAGCAAGCAAGCAAGGTGAGTACACCAACAGGTGTTACAATAAAAGGCCTGAGGGCGTGGTTTATGGGGGAGTAAAGAGGATCTCCTCAACCTGAGGTAGGGTTTGAGAAAGGCTTTCACATTGTTTTCAAACTGTCCGGTTACTTTTTAACTCTTGAATATGGCCGGCAGCTCCTTACGGGCGAGGATGGTGTCCTTTTCACCTGTGGGCCCCACTGGCTAATGCTGCCCGTGGCACAGAGTAGTCAATGGCCGAGAGGACAGGGCCCATCATAGGGAACGGAAGGAGGGGAGAGAGAGAAATGAGCCTTGGGTTGAGGTGTTTGCCTGCATTCTGTGAATAGATGGTAGTGATGGAAGTTCTTAAAGCTGTGCTATAGAGCAAGAGCTATCCAAGCAGTGGAAAAGTCCAAAGACCTTGAGGATGGCTGGAATCCAAGATGCATAAATAGAAGTCTTCATGAGGCTAAGGAACAGGTGGGGAGACAGAAGTGAGAGTAGGAAGAACTGGAACCAGTGGTCGTAAATTTGTATCTTGGAGTTTCAAATTGCATAAGTTAGAGCAGTTGCAAATGGAAGACGAGAGTTAAGGTGAACAGGATGATACTGAGACAATGCCAAGGTCCTCACTGGACTGGGGGAGGACCAAGGATGTCTGTAATAATGACACACCAGCAGCCATGAGGAGCTGCACAGCCTGAAACCCAAAGAAGAAAGGTCTCTGCCCTCCCCTGTTCATCTCGTTGCTGAACTCTATTCACTCTTTAAAACTCAACTTACATGATCTCTTCTGTGAAACCCTTGCCCATTGCTTCCTTCCCTTCTTCCATGCCTTCCCATCCTCCTCAGGATGTGTTATTTCCTCCCTTCCATGGGCTCCAATAGCATCTTGCACACATCTCTACACTGAACTGTATGCACCCCTGTCACAACCCGAGTTACACTGTATTGAGGTTTGGGATTTACTTGCCTAGATCCCTGACTAATGACTGCCAGGGTCCAAAGACAGGGTCTCTATCTCATTTGGACCAGATCCAGCAGGATACCCAGGCAGTATAATTTTGGGGAGTGAGTACATGAGTGCATGGCATTCACTTGGAGAGGGCCAAAGATCATGGGGACAGTCAGATACAGGACTGGAGACAGGTCATGAAGAAAGATTTAGATGTGGACACTGACTGCAGAGCAAAATGACAATACCTAATTCTTCCCACATCTCAGGTGCTATCTTAGCATTCTCTATGGAATAACTTCTCAGTCCTCACAAAGATCGTAGTATGTCTCTGATACAAACAAGGAAACTGAGTCTCAGGAGTGGGCAGAGCAAGGTGGCCAAATAGAACCCTCAAGCGATCATCCCTCTGCAGGAACACCAAATTTAACAACCATCCACACAAGGAAGCACCTTCAGAAGAACCAAAAATCAGGTGAGCATTCACAGTACCTAGTTTTAACGTTATATCAGGAAAAGAGGCAAGAAGAGGGCAGAAAAGACAGTCTTCATTGTCTATGCGACCCCTCCCCCATCCCCTAGCAGTACTGCAACACGCAAAGTGGAGGAGTGGAGAGAGAATCTGCTCTGAAGGGAAGGACCCAGTCCTAGCAAGATTCACCATCTATTGATGAAAGAGCCCTTGGGCTTTGAATAAACATCAGAGGTAGCCAGGCAACAGTCACCATGGGCTTTGGGTGAGACTAAGCTGGCCTCAGGTATAACCTGACACAATCCTAGCTACAGTTGCCACAAGGGAGTGCCCATATCACTCCTCTAGCAGCCCAGCACAGAGAGTGAGGAAAGGGAGTGAGAGACTTTGCCTGGTAATCCAGGGAATTCTCCCATATCTTACCCAAGTCCACCAAGTTGGTACCACAAAGAGTCTGCAAGAATCAGAGCATTATTACAGCATTAGTGGGCTTTGGGGCACACCCAGTGCTGATATGGCTGCAGTGACCAAAGACTTAGATCACAGTATTCAACTCCTTTTGAATACCTGGGAAGCCTTCTCAAGAAGGATGCATTCAAATGAGCCCAGACTATGAAGATTAAAATAAATACCTGACTCTTCAATGCCCAGACATCAAGAACATCCAGGAAGGGCCGGGCGCGGTGGCTCACATCTGTAATCCTAGCACTCTGGGAGGCCGAGGCGGGTGGATTGAGCTCAGGAGTTCAAGACCAGCCTGAGCAAGAGCGAGACCCCGTCTCTACTAAAAATAGAAAGAAATTATCTGGCCAACTAAAAAATATATATAGAAAAAATTAGCCAGGCATGGTGGCGCATGCCTGTAGTCCCAGCTACTCGGGAGGCTGAGGCAGTAGGATCGTTTAAGCCCAGGAGTTTGAGGTTGCTGTGAGCTAGGCTGATGCCACGGCACTCACTCTAGCCCGGGCAACAAAGCGAGACTCTGTCAAAAAAAAAAAAAAAAAAAGAACATCCAGGAAAACATAACCTACAATAGGTAATCAAAAAACTAAATACAAGAAATTAAAACATACTACCAGAGAAAATCACTTTTAACAAAGGAAGACAGGAAAAAAGGATGAAGGAAAGAAAGAGAGGACCACAAAATAACCAGAAATCAAATAACAACATGGTAGCAGTAAGTTCTTCCCTATCAATAACATTGAATGTACACGGACTCTCCAATCAAAAGACATAGAGTGACTGAATGGATAAGAAAAAAAGATCCAACTATGTATAGTCTACAAGAAACCCACTTCATCTATAAAGATACATATAGACTGAAAACAAAGGGATGGAAAAAGATATTCCATGCAAATGGAAACCAAAAAAGAGCACAATTAGCTATACTTCCATCAGATAAAATAGACTTCAAGAAAAAAACAGTAAAAAGAGACAAAGAAGTTCATTATATAATGGTAAATGGGTCAATTCAGCAAGAAGATATAATAATTCTAAATATATTAATATATGCACCCAACATTGGAGCACCCAGATATATAAACCAAACATTACCAGAGCTAAAGAGATAGACCTCAGTACAATAATTGTGAGAAACCTCAACACTCCATTTTCATCATTGGACAGATCATCCAGACAGAAAATCAACAAAGAAACATTAGAATTAATCTGCTCTATAGACTAAATGGAACTAACAGATATTTATAGAACATTTTATCCAACAGCTGCAGAATACATGTTCTCCTCAGCTCATGGATCATATATTAGGCCACCAAACAAGTCTTAAAAAATTTAAAAACTTTGAAATCATATCAAGCATTTTCTCTGACCACAGTGGAATAAAACTAGAAATCAATAATAAGAGGGATACTGGAAACTATACTAACACATAGAAATTAAACAATATTCTTCTGAATGACCAGTGGGTCAATGAAGAGATTAAGAAGAAAATTTAAAAATTTCTTGAAAGAAATGAAAATGAAAACACAATATATCGAGACCTATGGGATACAGCAAAAATAGTAATAAAAGGAAAGTTTATAGCAATAAGTGTCTACATCAAAAAAGTAGAAAAACAACCTAATGATGCATCTCAAAGAACTAGAAAAACAAAAGCAGACCAAACCCAAAATTAGTAGAAGAAATAATAAAGATCACAGCAGAAATAAATGAAATTGAAACAATAAAATACAAAAGATCAATGAAACAAAAAGTTGGTTTTTTTTAAAAGATAAACAAAATTGACACAACTTTAGCCAGACTAAGAAAAAAATAGAGAAGACCCAAATAAATAAAATCACAGAAGAAAAATGAGACATTACAACCGATACTGCAGAAATTCAAAGGATCATTAGAGACTACTATGAACAAATATATGCCAATAAATTAGAAAAACTAGAAGAAATTTATAAATTCCTAGATACATACAGCCTAACAGGATTCAACCAGGAAGAAACTCAAAACCTGAACAAACCAATAACAAGTAACAAGATAGAAGTAGTAATAAAAATTCTCCCACCTAAGAAAAAGCCCAGGATCTGAAGGCTTCACTGTGGAATTCCACCAAGCATTCAAAGAAGAACTAATACCAATCCTACTCAAACTATTCCAAAAAACTGAGGAGGAGGGAATACTCTCAAACTCATTTCATGAGGCTTATACCACCCTGATACAAAAACCAAACAAAGACACAACCAAAAAAAGAATACTATAGGCCAATATCTCTGATGAACATAGATGCAAAAATCCTCAATAAAATACTAGCAAAATGAATTCAACAACACATTAAAAAGACTATTCATCAGGATAAAATGTGATTCATCCCAGCAATGCAAGGATGGTTTAACATATGCAAATCAAGGTGATACATCATAGGAACAGAATGAAGGACAAAAATCATATGATCATTTCAACTGATGCTGAAAAAGCATTTCATAAAATTCAACAGCCCTTCATGACAAAAAAATTCTCAGAAAACTGGGTATAGAAAGAACTTACCTCAACATATATGACAGGCCCACAGGTAGTATCATACTGAATGTGGAAAAACTGAAAGCCTTTCCTCTAAGATCTGGAATAAGACAAGAATGCTCACTTTCATCACTTTTATTCAACATAGTACTGGAAGTTCTAACTAGAGCAATAGGACAAGAGAAAGAAGATAAAGGGTATCCAAATTGGAAAGGAAGAAGTCAAATTATCCTTGTTTGCAGAAAATATAATCTTATATCTAGAGACACCTAAAGACTCCATGAAAAACTATTAGTTAGAAATGATAAACAAATTCAGTAAAATTGTGGGATACAAAATCAATATATTATACAAAAATCAGTAGCATTTCTACATGCCAACAGGAAAAATCTGAAAAAGAAACCAAGAAAGTAATACCACTTACAATAGCTACAAATAAACTAAAATACCCAGGAATAAACTTAACCAAAGAAGTAAGAGCTCTCTGTAATGAAAACTGTAATGCATTGATGAAAGTAATTGAAGAGAATGCTAAAAAAATGGAAAGATATTCCATGCTCATGAATTGGAAGAATCAATATTGTTAAAATGCCCGTGATACCCAAAGCAATCTACAGATTCAGTGCAATCCCCATCAAAATACCAATGGCATTCTTCACAGAAATAGAAAAAATAATTCAAAAATTCATATGGAACCACAAAAGACCCAGAATAGCCAAAGTCATCCTGAGCAAAAAGAATAAAACTGAAGGAATCACATTACCTGACTCCAAACTATACTACAGAGCTGTAGTAACCAAAACAGCATGGTACTAGCATTAAAAACAGACACACAGACAAATGGAACAGAATAGAGAATCTAGAAATAAATCCATAAATCTATAGTAAACTTATCTTTGACAAAATTGCCAAGAACATACATTGGGCAATGGACAGTCCGTTCAATAAATGGATATCTATATGCAGAAGAATGAAACTAGACCCTTATCTCTCACAATATACAAAAATCAAGTCAAAATAGATTAAAGACTTAAATCTAAGTCTTGAAACAATGAAACTACTAAACGAAAACATTGGGGAAATGCTTCAGGATGTTGGTCTGGGAAAGGACTTCTTGAGTAATACCTCCAAAGCAGAGGCAACCAAAGCAAAATTGGACAAATGGGATCATGCCAAGCTAATAGGCCTTTGTACAGCAAAACAAACATTCAACAAAGTGAAGAGACCACCCATAGAATGGGAGAAAACATTTGCAAACTACCATCTGACAAGGGATTAATAACTAGAAAATATGAGGAGCTCTAACAACTCAATAGGAAAAAAAATCAAATAATCCAATTCAAAAATAGGCAAAGGATTTCAATAGACATTTCTCAAAAGAAGACATACAAATGGCCAACAAGTATATGAAAAAATGCTCAACATCATCAGTCATCAGAGAAACAAATCAAAACTACAATGAGATATCAACTCATCCCATGGCTTTTATCAAAAAGACAGGCAATAAAGAATGCTGGCAAGGATGTGGAAAAAGGAGAATCTTCACACATTGTTGGTGGGAATGTAAATTAGTGCAACTACTATGGAGAATAGTATGGAGGTTCCTCAAAAAACTAGAAATAGAAGCACTATATGACCCAGCAATCCCACTGCTAGCTACATATCCACTAGAAGGGAATTCAATAAATTGAAAAGATATGTGCACTCCCATGTTTATTACAGCACTATTCACAATAGCCAAGATTTGGAATCAAGCTAAGTGTCCATGAATGGATAAATGGCTAAAAAATTGTGGTACATATACACAGTGGGATATTATATAGCCATTAAAAAGATTGAAATCCTGCCATTCACAACATGAATGGAACTGGAAAACATTCTGTTAAGTGAAATAAGCCAAGCACAGAAAGACAAATCTCATGTGTTCTCACTCGTATGTGGGAGCTAAATATTAAAAACAATTGATCTCATGGAGACAGAAGTAGATTGATGGTTACCAGAGACTGGGAATGGGGAGGGGGGCAGATAAACTGGGGATGGTTAATGAGTGTAAAAACATAGTTAGTTAGAATGAGCAATATTTGATAGCACAACAAAGTGACTATAGTCAACAAGTTAGTGTATACTTTCAAATAACTAAAAGAGTAGAATTGGAATGTTCCTAACACAAAGAAACGATAAATGCCTGCAGTTATGAGTATCTCAATTAACCTGATTTGATTAATCACAGTGTATGCCTGTATCAAAACATCATTTGTACCATATAAAGATATACAACTATTATGTACCCATAATAATTGAAAATAAAAAAATTAAAAAGAAAAAAAAAAAGAAAACTGAATCTCAGAGAGGTTAAGTAATTTGCCCCAGATCACAAACCTAGTAGGTGGAAGAGGGACCATCTGAATTTGTGCAGTGTGGCTGGGGACAAGGCTCAGTCCTAACCATTACAAGATCCTGCCTCCTACATGACACAGCTTCAAAGGCAGTGCTAGGAGCCGAACTGTGTGCCCCAAAGTTTGTGTACTGAAGCTCCAACCCCTAGTACCTCAGAATGTGACTGTATTTGAAGATAGAGTCATTAAAGGAGTGATTAAGTTAGAATGAGTTCATATCGGTTAGCTCTAATCTAATCTGACTTTATAAGAAGAGGAAATTCGAATATATCAATAGACTCCAGGATGCTCCCAGAGGAAGGACAGTGTGAGGAATGCAATGAGAAGGCAGCCATCTGCCAGCCAAGGAGAGAGGCCTCAAAAAAAACCAAACATGCTGACACCTTGATCTTGGACTTCTAGCCCCCAGAACTGTGAGAAAATACGTTTCTATTGTTCAAGCGACACACTTTGTTATGGCAGCCCAAGCAGACTAACACAGGCAGTTAGAGGTGGGGAAGACTGGGCCACTGAAGGACAGTGTGAGAATGAGGAGAGGACAGAGAGCCAAACCTTTCCAAGTCTAGGTTATTAGAAAGATAAATATGTGACCCAGCCACAGTTCCCAGAAGGAACGTCTATCCTCACAGGGGCCTGAAGGGCAGTGCCCTGAGGCTAGGGTTTCCCTTGTATTCTTAAACTTCCACAGCACTTTTCCAGAAGTCTTTCACATTCCTGTCTCATTTTACGCCCACCAGCCCGCCAGTTGGGGAGTTCACAGTGGGTGGGTGGTCAGATGTCTGGCATGGACTCCAGATCTTATCCCCATAAACTGCAGGCTGAGAGTTCTTGGGAAGGTTCCAAATCAGGACCACTATCTCTGCTCTCCCTTATCAAAGCATGGTCATTTATATTTTAATGAGATTATTTTCCAACTCAACAGTTTATCTTTCCTTTCATTTATCCCTTTGCCATCTGGTCCCCTTATGTTTGTGTGTTGGGCTAGTGGCTTTCTTTGTCTAAGTAGATTTGTCAATAGTTTATAATTTTTTTTGGTCATGATCATAATATTTATTTTTCAAGTCAGACAAACTCTTCTGGAGACTTGGAAGAAAGAGCTCTTTTTTTTTTTTTTTCCATGTCTCTCTTTAACCTGAAATTTTTGTTGCTGGTAAATAAATGTGTATGCACAATCTATGTATGCATACATAAATAAATAACTTCCCAGACCACCATATTTTCCAGTTCTATTTGCTACTTGATGACCTAAACAAGTATTTTATTTAAAAGATTAGATTAGATTAAGCCAGCCTTATAGCAAACAGTATAGATTCACACAACAAAAGTGGCCTAGCTTCCCTCTAAATTGAAACCCAAATCCAGGCAAATCCCATGTTGTGGAGATTTGTATTTGCTTTGAGTCTCTTGCTTTAAAGTTCTTATCTTAAAGCTTCTTATCTCCTGCTTTTTGGCCCCCTCCCAAATACTTTCGGCCCTCTTGATTGCTAACCCATCTCTTTCATCAGCAAAGTTGATGTTCTTTATTTACCATCAGATTATTTTAAGTTCTTTCTCCAGGAAAGGGCTTTGACACTCCAGTCCTATTCTAGTGCCTGATGGCACCGTGCACCTGTCAGGTGCCTGGTGGGGCTTTGAGAAACCTGAGGAAGGCTAGGCTTGGTGGGAAGGCCACCCATGCCCAGGGGTCAGAATTATAATAGGTAAAATACACCATGAGAGATGTTCAGACCTCTCTGAGAAAAAGTAATTAAAAAATCAGCAACATCTTGTATTCATTTGCTTTGTAGTTTCTAATAGGCCTTGAGTCTCCTGTGAGAGTCACATCAACAACCCCATTTGAAGGACGATGGAAGCCTTACAAAGTTTTTGTGAGAATTAAACGGATCATGTATACAAAATCCTTACCACAATGCCTGATATGAGTAAGAACTTTAAAGACAGTTGATGGTCTACCCTTTTCCTCTAGCGAGAGACTAAACAATTAGTACCTGAAGGATTCAGATCCAGAAGTTAGGTTTCATGCTTCCTGGAAGGTTATACTTCTTGCCATACCTCAGTGTCCCTTAGGCTCTGATGGGAACACATTTAGGGCCACGGGCAAGGCACCCTAAGCAGACCAGTGACACTCCTCTGTCCCCATCTTATAGGGGAGAGGGAGAAGGACGTTGCACCATCATGATTTAAGGGATTGATGTTAAAGAGCTGGAATATAGGGAACGGGAGTCCACACATAACTGGAATACAGTGATACTGCTCAGGCTTCTCTTCCTGACAGTAAATGCATCACTGAGTTGCCATCAGACAGTTAAGCCAATGACGAATGGTAACACTTGTGTCCCTTGTGGGTGAGGGGAACTTGAATCAATGCATCATGTTGAGATGTGGCCCAGAGTTTTGGTCTGGTCTGACCTTCCCCTGGATATTTGAGAAAGGCTGAAATCACGAGAGCATCTCATTTCCCAAGACCCTTCATCTAAGGGCCATGCTGACTTTAGTCTTTCCTCCCTGGCCTTTTTCTTCGTGCCATTGTCCTGAGTATATGCGACTGGCCCACCCATTAGCCCCCCAGGGAGATGGCATGGACTCCACCCACATTAAATGGACCACCTGGCTTCCTCACTCACCGACCAGGTGACCTGGGACTGGGCACTTAAACTCAGTGGGTGGGGCTTAGTTTCTCTGCACCCTAAAATGGAAAAATAAGCCTATTTCACAGAGCTTTGAAGAGGATTAAATGAGGTACACATTTGAATTGTCCCTACACAGAATAGACAAAGGTAGGTTCCCTCATGGCCATAAGGATAAAAAATACGAGAACGTTCACTATTCTTACCTACTTGGCCACCTTCATCACTCCCTTGAGTCTGGATTCATTGACACTGTATTTGTCCTTCTACTTTCCAGGTACACTACAATGGTCTAAATGGTGACTTCCTGGAGGTGTCTTATTTATGTCGAATGTCTCACTATCGTCTTTGCCATTGATGTAGCTCCAGTCACCCACTTGCCTTTATGCCCCCCCCCCACTCCCAATGGACTACTCAGTGCCCCATCCTCCTCACACTTGCAGTTCTGTCTCCTTGTTGCCCCTCCTCTCTCCCACCCCACGCTGGGGCTGCTTCCCTTTCATTCACTCCACAAATATTCATTGCCCCAGGGACTGTCCAGGTGTTGGGGCTACAGCAGTGAACAAAACACACCTAGCCCCTGCTCTCATGGCGCTGGTATGTGTGGGGGTAGGGATGGGGAGGGAAAGACAGGTCATTAGTAAATAAATCTATCATCTGCCAGCTGCTGGTGGAGTTCTAAGAAAGAGAGTCCGGTAAAGGGATACTGTGATGTAGGATCAGTCAGGAAGGCCTCCATGACAAGGGGCCATTTGAACAGAGAACTGAGGGAAATGTGGAAGGGCAGAAGGAGTCTTGCAGAAAAGTCTGGGAGAAAGTATTCCAGGGAGAAGGAACAGAAAGTGCAAAGGCCCTGAGGCAGAAGAGGGCTCAAATATCCCTTCCTGAGAGCGCTTTCTCTGCTTTTTCATAATTTAAATTATGTTCTCTTTCTTTCTCAGGCACACTATTCTTTTCTTTCATAGTGGGTTATCTCCATTTGTATTGTATATAGATTTTAATATATGTAAACATATATATAACTTAATTAGCCTCCTCTCTGGATTGTATGCTCCATGAGGGCAGGGATCTTAGCTGTTGTTATTTTCCCTCATTTGTATATCCAGAGTTTCCCCTCCCATTTGGTATTTAAATACTTATTGAATGAACTGATAAATTAAAAGTGATTATTATTAGCACTGTGCAGTTCATCACTCACAATGTTCCTTTTAGAAATCGGTGCATGGAGGAAAGTCTCCCTTAAAGAACTGGCATGCTCCTTCCTTTCAGCGAATGAGCACCAATTGAATATAATATGTCTGTTTCCGTTTTGGGTGCAAGGAATTTTAGGCTCAGTAAGGACAATTCATATTTAGCATTGGCATATTTGCCTATGTTTTTCCTCGATGATGAGATTGCATTTCTATTGTTTGTAAATTGGATTTCTCTTTTGTGTAATTTATTCAAAATAAAAATCAGAATGGAGTGATATATAGGTAGGTAAACAGGAAGGACACAGACAGGAGAAGAGAGGGAGAGAGAAAAGGAAACTATATTCCTCTTCAAGGTATCACTTGTCATCCAGAGTGACGCTACTTTGCAAATTGAGATTGGGGGTGTGGCTGGTCATGATAGCTGCCTGTGACTAGTGCTTGGCATGTATCTGGACCCATGCTAAGTATTTTACATACATGATATCATTTAATTCACCACAGAGATATAGGGTAGATATCAATAGCCCCAGCTTTCAGATGAGGAAATTAAGACTCAAAGAGGTTAAGTAACTTGCCTTAAAAAAGAAGAAAGTAGAAACGAGTGCCTGCCAATGGCGTGGACACGGCTGTCAGAAATACATCCAAGTTGTTCAGATCTCCCCAGCTTGCCTGTGGCCTCACCTCTTAACAGGAGGTGAGCCCAACAACAGTGATTGTGAACTCACCCTCAGGTGCGGAGGGCGATAATTTATAAACATCCATTATATTATCCCCTTCCTGGAACAACCCCTGAATTGCAGGTACATCCACTGCTGTTTAAATTATTTTTAAACGTATCTTTTTAAAAATAGCAAAAGAATACATGACACCTATTGTAAAGCGGCAAGCTGGGCGGTGAAACCCCACTCAGACCTGTGCTGAGAAAGGTGATAATGAATTCAGCGTCGGTAATTCTGAAGAAACTATAAGAAAACACGCAGGTATTCAAACTGGTCCCCAAAGGGAAACAGGTCTCTCCCTGCTTTCACGATGCCCCCGGGTTTTCTCGGTGCTGCCGGCAGCGCGGGGCCCGGGGAAGCTCGGGGCAAGCCCTGGGCCTCCGGGTGCCGGGACTGGGGGCGCGGGGGAGACGGGCGGCCCCGGGCGCACTCACACCCCACGCGCTCAGCACACGCACAGGCGCGCGCAGCCGTCGGGACGCGGCACTCCCGGCCACGGACGCTCGCGACCTCACACATCGCGCCCACTCCGCGCACACGCCACACACAGGCGCGCGCACGCGAGCGCGCACCCCGGGCACAGGCGCGCGAACGCGGTCCCCGCCGGGCGCCGAGGGGCGGGGCGGGCGCGGCAGCTGGTGCCCCGCCAGGCGCGGCCGGGAGAGGGCGCGGCGAGGGGCTCCGCGCCGGGCGCCCGACTTGTTTGCCGGCTCCCGGGCCGCGAGACGCTCGGAGAGAGCCCGCCCGGCTCGGGCTGGGCTGGGCTGGGCTGGGCTGGGCGGCCGGGAAGGAGCGCGCCCCGGGTCACGCCGGCGCCCGCGAGCCATGGACCCGAAGGCTGGCGGCGGCGGGGAGGAGGAGGACTGCGTGGACTCGGGCGCTGAGACCGGAGGGTGAGCCGAGCCGGGCCGGGCCGGGCCGCGGGCGGGGGGTGCTCTGCGAGTTGTGCGGAGGCTCCTCCGGGGTGGGGACCCATCTTATCCCCGCGGCAGAGCCAGAGCCGTTGTGGCGGGACAGGGCGCGGGGACTTCTCCTCCTGCAGGACCCCCCCCCCCCGGGAAGCCCGAGGGGTCGGGGGTGGGCGCGCTCCCTCCTGGGCAGGCCCCCGGGACAGAGCCAGGGGGGCCCCACCCCAGGGACGAAAATGGAAGGACTCAAGGTGCAGTGGAGTCCCACCCCAGCCCTCTTGTCCTCCGCTCTCTTGTGGGGGGATGCGGAGTCCCAGGCAAATGCAGTGTCCCCTTACATCGTTAGAGAGACAAGGGATGCTTTTGCACTTGTTTCGACCTTCCGCGGGGACTTTCTCTTGTAGCTCCGTAGCCCCCTGGAGTCCGCCCTGGCGATGGGGAAAGGACACCCGGCACCTACAAGTCTTTCAGAAGTCGGCTACGGGGGTAGCATTTCTCATTTACGGCTTTATTGTGGGACTTTTTTGTGTGCTGCTGAGACCCCCTCCTGGACTCCTGTAGTCCCGCCCAACTTCCTCCTCTCTAAGTGCACCTGTCCCGGCTGGAACCGCTTGCCTCGGTACCGCGGGATGGAGATGGTGCTGTGACTAGCCCTGCTTATTTAAAGAAATGTCCTCTTCGCTTCAGCGGACTCAAACAATGAGCTCAAACCTTTGGAGACTAATTAGTCCTCTCCCAACAATACCGTTTTCCTGCATGGTACAAAAGCTAGAATGCCTTTTAGAGGCCTTTACAATGGCTTCCACCCAGCCCCTGTCTCTAGAGGAGTTTCCTGTGCAGAGTCAGCGCCACATCCAGGATGCGGGTATTGACCCAGGAGGAAAGGGTGTCTTCCTATCTGGAGTAATCCTGGGGGAGGGCGGGAGCTGCCCAGGCTACAGAAAGCCTCATTCCTGGAAGGTCGGGAAGGTTTTAGACTAATCTCAGGATTTGGCAACCCTTTGAGGGCAGCCTGAGAATCCAGCCCCAGAATGGACTCAGAGTTCATTCTGACCCCCGGAAAGCCTCCCGTGCAGCCCCTCCTGCCTCTCAACCCCGCCCTTCCCCTCAGTCTCCACCACCACTCCTAGACCAAGTCTGGGACTTTACTCCTTAGAACACTTACCCAGCAATGGGCTTTCCCTGTTGTCCACACTTAGGATCATCCGTAGTTCTATACAGCACCCAATTATAATCTGGTGGAATAGCCTGAATTCTGAATAATGAACTCCCTTGCTTTTATCAACTTTGATTGAAGATCCTTGGCTTTTTTTTTTCTTTCCTGCCTCTAATTAGCTGGACCGTGAATAGAAGAAACAAAGCAAAATTAACCAGATCATTTATAGCTGGGTTGAATAAAGCATTCACTAGTCCATTCATTTTCAATTTGCTGAGCTCACCTACAACGTATTTTCCCAAGGGCTCTGTCTTAAGAGAGAGGAAGTCCTGACCCAGGAGGTGACATTGCCCCAGGATCTGGACATCAGCATGACAGCTGCCAGGGCTCCTAGGAGGCGCACACTGATCATGCTGACACCAGAGCTTCTGTTCCCTGCCTCTGTTGCTGAAATGTGTAGTTTGTAACAGGACAGAATTGTTTAAAGAATTCTTGATTGTATCACTAGCATCCTTAAATAAAGATAAAGGTAAAATGGCATGCCCATGCATTTAAATAAAATAGTTTCATCCCACTGCTTCACTTGACCAGCCTTAAAATAAATAAATAAACAAAATAGTTTCAATGTGTATGTATTAGTCTTGTATTTGCCATATATTCATATGTCCTTTGAATTTTAGTTATCAGCAAAAGCTGTTTCTAGCCTACTTTTCTGGAGCTTGCCCGGTGCCCTTACCCTATGCAACTTTCATAGAGCTACCTGTTGAGATTATGCATAAAGATCGTGTAGAAAACACGAAATTAATGTTTATTATCATTATGTTTTTTAAATGCAGATCTGATCATGTCTCTCTCCCTTTGGAACTTTTATGGCTCTGTCATCTATAAAGTGCAAAGAATTTAACGTGGCTTATAAGCCCTAACGTTTTGGAGTCCCTCCGTCTCTCTCTGGCCTTTTCTCTCAGCAGGCCCTTCGTTGCACCCTGCACCTAGCCATGTCTGACAGATGTTTCTGTTTCCTTGCCTTTGTCAAGCGGCCCTCTTTGCCAGCTATGCCCTTTCCACCTGGCATGCCTGTCCACCGGGTGAAACTCTACTCTTCTTTCAAGACTCAGCTCAAGTGACACATCTGCTAAGGCAGTGATCCTTAATTTGGGGTCCATGAATTGCTTCAAATTGTATGCAAAATGATGCACTTTGTGCATTTTTATGAGAAGAGAACTTATTTTTTCTGTTTTTTAAATTGAATTCCCAAAGTAGCCTGAGATCCCTTTCAAACAAAGTTTGGACAGGGTATCAGACATTTCATTTTCAGCACATTGTATCTGAGGTCTTGTGAGACATCTGAGTAAAGATCTGAGTCAGCAATTGGGTGTATCTGTCTGGAATCCATCAATGACATTGCATTTGGGAACTGTCTGCCTAAAAATGACAGTTGAAGCCCTGGGCGAGATTAAATCAACTGAAGATAATAGCACACACCTAGTACTTAGTATGTGCCTTGTACTCTCCTAAGCCTGTACATGTTTCATTGACTCTTTGAATCCTTCACCAACTCTGTGCAGCAAGTGCTCTTTAGGACCAGCCTTGAGAAACTACAACATTTAAAATGCCACATAAATGAGGATGAGCTGATAAAAGAGCCAGAGGAAGAGTAGGCACAGAGTAAAAGAAGGAAGAATGTGATATAGAAGCCAAGAGAGGCTTGAGTCTTTGAGAAAGGAAGGAGAGAGTTCAACTATGCTGCTGAGAAACTAATGACGATGAGGAATAATGTCAAGTGTCCTTTGTTAAATGGAGATAATGAATTAAAGGTAGAATAGTATTTGACAGTGGGGTGGTGGAGGCAGGAGCCAGATTAGAGTGGCTCTGGAAAGGAGGAGAAGGTGAGGAAGAGGAGACAGCTAGATTCCTAAGTCAAGAAAAGGGAGAGAGGCAGTAGCTGGAGGGGAGAGTGGGGTGAGGGAAGAATTTCCTAAAAATGGGTACTATTTAGGCAGTCAATGCCAATAGAAAGGATTCTGTAAAAAGGATAAAGATATAGGAGAAAATATGATAATCCATAATGTCAGCTCTCTGACAAGGTGCAGGCAGATGGACTTCAGACCACATGTGAATGGATGGGTTTAGGTAGGAGGTGGGAGCATCTCCCTTCCCACAACTACAGGGAGAGAAGGGAAGATGGGGTCTCCTATGGTGAAAATGCAGCCCCCCTCCCCGACCTGAAGAGCATGGAGGTTTGAAATAGCTGTTTTGGGCAGTGTTGAGTGAGAGCCCAGTTGAGATGAGTGATTAGGTATTCACGGAGGTATGAGTCTACCTTGTCTATTTTCCTGCTGCAGTGCTCTAGCTACCTAGGTAGGGTCAGGCAGAGAAATGGTGGGTAGTTGGAATCACCAAGGTTTGGAGTAAGGGGGACTGTTGCTAGGTGGTATAAACAAAACATAGGAGCAAGGGATTTTAGGGAATGGCTTAAGCTGATTATTGATCCTTTTTTCAGCAGCATGATGGAAGAAACAGTTCTAAGAAACTTTGTGGGTCCCACTGCCAGTGGGCAGACTGTGCTGGTCACCTTCAAAGTTATAGTCACAAGAGCCAGCCTGCTGGCATTCAAATTCCGGCTCCTCCTCTTAGGAATTGTGGAACCTTGAGCCAGTGACTTAACCTCTCTCTGCCCTCAGTTTCCCCTTCTGTAAAATAGGGATGATGGTAATAGCACCTACCTCATAGTTGTTGTGAGGATTAAATGAATCTATATATGTAAAGCCCCTAGAACAGTGCCTGGCAAAGTAAACCCTGGGCACAGTATTATTTCTCACCACACTATTATTACTGTTACAAAGAACATTGCAAATGATAAACTTAGAGTTTTATGTAATAAAAATGGTGAACTCAAGACCATATGTTCTTTAAATTCATCACAGTAGATGCTCTGTTGCTTTTAAATACCTTAAGCAATTTGATCATTATTAAGAACATCCAAGAGACTACTGGGCATGCCTCAGTATTATAATTATTGTTTTACAGATGAGGAAATGGAGACTTGGAGGACACAGGGCTCGTTAGTGGCACGAATTGAAGCCTGGGCGTCCAGCATGCTTCCCACCTGCTAAAGTTGCCTCTCAAGGAGCTGTTTGATCTGTAATTAATTCTTGTTCTCTGCTCAGACATTTTCCCTGGCTTGAAATGCTGCCTGTGCTGTCTGACCCACCTAATACAGGTCAAGACTAAAAGCAAACTAGTGTTCTTCAGTGGCAATCAATGTCATTTTGAAACTCCCATTTTCCAAATCCACTTGAAAGCAAGCCTTGTGCTTCTGTGTACTTTCTGTTAGAAAAAACTGGCAAGTCGGCTGCTGGTGGTGGTAAACTATCTTAAGAAACAGAATCCTTTAATAGAGGGACAGGCAGTTCCTTGTACACCCAAATAAAAGCCACTGCTTTTCTATAATGACTCTTTCATTAGTGATGTCCCCAAGATTTGGCCTCTAAGCCTCTCTTTCAAATGTGATGGATTGTTTTCACACAATAGTTTGGTCTGGCATTAATGGACTTCTGCTTCCATGTCCGCTGACGCTGAGCTTTTGAACATGTAGGGCCATACCATGTCCCGTTGCTTTGGGTGACCTCCAACTGATATTTCCCTGTGACTTAGGAGATCACAAACAATTCATGGGTCTAGAGTTTAAACAGGTGGATGAAAGAGAATGGGTGGAATACATTTTAAAATGAGACAGGTTTAAAAAAAAAAAAAGGTAAAAGGGGAAATCTTGTTTAGAAGACCAGACGATCTTAGTATTGGTACTCAGTTATCTTTGTGTTCAAGGTGGGCCTAGTTAACTCTAAATTACCATGGCATTTAATTCAATGCACTGAAAGTTACCAGTGAAGTCCAAGACACACTGAGCTGATTTTTTACGGAAACATCAAGATCAATTTTATAGAAATGCCAAGATCAATCCTTACGCCACGATTTTCCTGAAAAAGAGAATTTAGGAAGGTATTCTTTTTATATATACTGCATATCAATTGGCAAGTAGGGCTTGGACAGTGGTAGACTATCTCAAGTACAGAACCCTTTATATATCCCTAAATGTGTAATTATAATTAAAATATAGTCAAGGGACCACAACTAACTTTCTGTTCATTATTAGCACAAATACTAAATAATGTATTTGGAAATGTGTCTCTACATGTGTTGTGTGTGTGCAAGTACATGATCCTTGTATTACTTTGCCCATCTATATTATGTGTGCACAAATTTTTCATTCTAAATTCTCTTTCATGCTTCATTCTGGCAGGGCTGAATGTCTTATATAGACCCAGCTGGGTAACTTCTTATGATGTGAAACAAATAAGCAGAAATCTCAAGGCAGGTACTCTACTGCCGTTCCTTCCCACCCTAAAAAAGTTGGGAAGTATAAATTTCTCCAGAGAACCCTAATCAGATGCCTGGTTGTTCTCTGGAATTGTTTGAACCTATTTATTAAGCACAATATTGTTTGAAGCTTTACAGTTGGTCTTTCACTGGCAGTATTTTCAGTAAATAATCTTTGGGGGTTATTTGAATATATTTTAAGAGCTATAAAAGGGTTCCTACCTCGACTCATTCTATATTGCCACTTCTAATTTTCCTAAGGAAAATAAACGTAAAGTTATATTCATAAATACCTCATTGCAGAGTGCTTTGTAAAAGCGGACAACCAGGAACAATCATAAAGGCAACAAAAGGGAAATGGTTGAATAAATTATAGTACATCACTTCATCTAAAATGAGAATTACAGGAACTATGTAGCAGCACATTATAATGGTATCAAGTGAAAAGAGCAGTTCGGATTGTATCTCTGTCATGGCAACTTACGAATCCCATAAACCGAGGATCAGAGGCTGGAGAGCAATGTGAGGCTTTAGGTGACTTTAGTCTATGAGATTTCTTTTTGACGGTGGGCAGGGGTGAAGTTGGGCTGCAGAGCTGGGCCACCCGTCGTGGAGAGAGAGGTTTGTGTTTTATATTAGCGAGCTTGAATTTCATCCAGAGAGAGAGACATGATCAGATTTGTGCTTTGCAAAGATTAGCTGCTGTATGGGGAAGGAACTGGAGCAGGACGAATGTGACTGTCAGAAGACTGACCAGTTGGCAAGCCTGACCCGGTGGTGCCTTTAGTCACGAGAGATATGGAGGGATTGATTCATGGAGGGGCATGAGTTATGCTAGCACCTGTCCTAAAATGTGAAAATACCCGTGCACTTTAAGATTCTTGAACTATGTCTCAAATGTAAATTTCATTCTACATACATATCCATCTGTATGCAGATCTTGAAATGTATGCATATGTGAATACCGTCTGCTTCGGGAGTATTTGGAAAATCCTAGCTGAAAATACTGACACATTTTTAAGAATAAAAGCTATAGCAATAGCACAACGTTCTTACTGTATGTTATATTTGAATAGTCATGAAATTTCTTTAAAGTCTGATCATCCTAAGATGATTGTATTGTAATGGAATTGGTTTCCCATTGGATCTACCACAGTGGATGTTTGTTGAACATTCACTGCATTTATATACAGTTACATTTCTAAGTGTTCTGAAGTTTATGTCCTGACTGATTCCAGAAAGAATTTAATGCACCAGTGCTAGGGTTAAAAATCCTGGTTTCAGGATGGTACGGAGCCTTAACTCTCTCTCTTGTTAGCCAGTGTGTCACCGTGTCCTAGCCAATCCCTTCTACCTTCTGACTCTTCCTTGCCACGCTTAGTCCAAGCCCTCATCATTCCTCAGCTCCTGGTCTCCTTACACATAGTATCACTGTAGTTTCCTAATCAATAAAATAAAAAAATTGCACTGGATATATGTGAATGCAGTTTGTAATATATAAAGAGATATGCAAATGTTAGCAGTTGTTATTCTTACCAGTTTTAAAATTCAGTGATTCCATGACTGCTAAAGTATTTCACTTGAAAAAGAGAAAACCACATGCTGTTTTTCTTCCATTTTGTTCTTCTACCAATAAATCAGTGCATCATTATGTACAACGTAGGTTATTTTAACTAGTAAGAGGCATGTTTCTTGAGATTTTTTTAAAAAAGTTTTTTATAGACTTTTTTAATGTGGTAAACTCGATGGAGTGAAAATTGGATGATTCAAGAAAGGCAACAGGAGACTAAGGAGATAAAAGGAGTGTATATCTATAAAATTAAACATAATTAAGCAGTTTATTTGCATAACTACATCCGCCAACCACCACAGCAGAATAAATCCCTATGTGCTTAAGTGATTAATTTCCTACTGAGAATGACTCTGGGACATTGGGGGAAGAAACTAAATAGCTTCCATACCAAATTCCTTGCCAGAGAGGGAAGTCTTAACAGTCACATAAGTAGGGCAGAAACGTAGTAGAGATTAAGCAGATCCTTGGCCAGATCCCTGTTCTCACAGAGGCCGAGCGCCAGCAGCTAATTTTTCAGCATAGAAAGCGAAAGGGTAATGTCACCTCAACCCTAAACCTGCCTTTTCCCTTTCCCTATCACAGCCCACACCCTGTTACCCTAACGTCCAGCAGGCTGGCTTCTCAGGTGGACCTGAAGTCATGGCACCTTTGTGTTTCCTGATGTTTCGTTGAATGTGAAAGCCTTCACAGCCCAGGTTCTCTGCTCTCTCTGGGATCTTATGCTTCTGTCAGCAAGAAAACATTTCCCCATGGTGTTGTGCTAGCGCTTGGAGGGTGCTCATTTGCAATAGTTGAAAATTTTTGAGTGAATGTGTGAGTCCGTGAATCTGTTGAAAACTTGGGGCCTTCTTCCCAGAAAAATAAACAACCATTCAAAAACTTGCCAGCAAATTTAAATGACCTCCTGACCCCTGTGGGGGGGATCCACGGAGCCCGTGTGAAGGACCCCAGATTTCTACAGTATCTTTGAAGTTTCGCTTTCAAATTCAGACATAAGTTTATTTTGCACAAAATGAGCCTCAGCACTGTGGTTTTTAATTTGTGACATTTCTTCACTAGTTGAATGCTACTTATAACTGACTTCCAAATTCTGGCTTGAATAAATCATTTGCATAAGGAATCCTACTAACACTGAGGTCTTGTGTTTCAGGTCTGACTACAGCCACCTGTCCTCCACCAGCAGTAAGTATCTTTTACATGTCTTTTAGAATTGTCTTAACCATCCCCGAGACAGCATCTGTGTGTCCATGTTTCAAGGGTAGGTAAGAATCACCAAAGCCATCCTTGCCAAAGAATGTGACACAGGATGTTCCCAACCTGGAGGTGGAGACTTTTCCTGGAGAATTTAATCACACCTTAATTTTAAGACAAGATATGCCACTACTTTCCCTACAGAAACCCAGGCTGAAGGACGTAGCCTAGGCTTACCCAGCTGCTTGTGGGTGCTTCTGGGAACACCTTCTCTGAAGAATCTAAGGCAGCTCATTCACTGAGCAAACATGTATCGAATACCTGCTACCCATAGGAGAGCAGAAAGCTCAGAGCACAGCCGCCAGGTCTGTGGGGTTGCTCCAGCTCATCTCTTGGCAAATCTCTTCCCACGTACTTCTGCATCTGCAGGCAAATGCCATTCTCTCTCCAGTGGAGGGAACATCTATCTCTGACAAAATCCTGCAAAGTGTGTTAACAGCAATACTGCTGCAGGTTATAATTAGGGAATTTGACTATCACTTTTCCATGTAAGTGTAGCTAAAAGGAATATAGACATTTTTATCAATCCATCTCCCTGTATTTGTAATTCCTGGCTTACACAGGGTTGTTATATATGACAAAGAAAAAAAAATGATTGGGAATATGTTTATAAAGCCATTCTGAGCATGAAAAAGGTGCTTATATTTAATATTAAAGTACAGGTCAATGTACTCATGGGAAATTATGCCCCAAACCTAGAAAGAATTTATAGTGATTAAAATTACTACATAAATGACCAAAGCCATTCAGATTGATTGAACACTTGTTTTAAAATAACAAGAAATAATTGTCTTACAATAAAAAGCCCTGATTTTTAAAGTCAGTAAATACCGAATTGTTTTGCCCTATCTCACTATCCTGTTAAACTCTCAATTCTAAATAGTTCCCAAATGGAGAGACACTTAATTGGATTATTCTATGTATTGATGCTTAGTTTGCCTTTGCAATAAGAGACAGTGCAGAAAGCTGTGTATCTGGGATTGTAATTTAGTGTCAAATTATAATGTATTTCATTATTAGTATAACTGCAACTAGCAATTTCTGGTCAATTTCAGCCAACTGGAGACCCAGCACTGCCCCTTAGTTATTAAGAACCATTAGTAATAATGAGAATAATGCTCCAGTGATTTGCACTCATTCCCTGAAGCTCTTGCATTCCTAAAATCAAAGAAAGCTCTCTTGAACTCTCTCTCTCTCTGGGCCACCATTTTCATTCCACTGTTTTGCCCAGAGGCTACATTTCTTTAAGAAATGATTTTTCAAAAATACTTGCCTGAAGCCTTTGCTCAATTTGTAGCTCTCAAATCAGTCCTCTGGGTCATAACAAAGCACCTCTCTAGTCATCAAAACTGGTAATTTGGTTTGGGATGTTTTCCTCTCCATTATTTTAATTGCAGTCTCTGAGCTGGAATTTCTGTTAGTACAGCTGGGATCAATACCTTGTTATTGTTTTTCCATTTTGCTTTAAATATTTGGTGGTTCCAGCCTCATTCTTCAGTGTCAGGGCCTCTTAGTAAGTATGTATGTATGTATGCGTTTTAGTTAGGAAATGTATTTGGCTACAAATAATGGACAAAAACAAAAACAAGTATGGATTGTTTTCTTTTAACATTAAAAAAAGAAAAGTCCAGAGGAGGCAGTGCAGGTCTGGCGTAGAAGCTCCTTTAATTGTTCTACTACACCATTCTCGGCTTTTGGCTTCCATCCTTGGGCTTGCCTCAGAGTTATAACGTGGCTGCCTCCACCCTAGCCATCACATCTTTGTTCTGGGCAGGAAGAAGGAAAAGGGAAGGGCAGAAGGTACCTGCCAGCTGAGTCATCCTTCTTTTTAAAGAGTTATCCCAGAGACTCTACCCAGTAATTTTGGTTATCTCTGTTGGCCAGATCTTGGTCACATGTTTATCCCTAGATACAGGGGAGTCTGGAAAATGTTGTTTTCTTTGGCTACATTGCCACTTAAATCTGTTCTTTAAAATATAGATTTGACAGTGCTACAGTAAGAGAAAATATTTTCCAAGTAGATTTTTAAAATAATATTTCCCCATAAACTAGGTAATCACACTCCAGGGGCTGAGCAGAGAGAAGGGTAATAGTTTTGTTATTTATCTTGAACGTCTGGGTTGCAGGGTCACTCTCCCGTCGACCCGGCCTGGCACTGTCTGTGTCCAGCAGGGCTCGGGGCCACCCTGCGGCAGCAGCAGCAGCGTCCCAGTCCCCGTTTGTTGTCCTGGGAGCAGCTTCTGCATCTCATTGTCATTCTGCTGCTGTTGTCAGCTTCCCTCAGCTAGCTGGCTTATCACTGAGTGATTCCTGATTCCCATTTGGGACTTGAGAGTTGATTCTAATCGTTCACTATCAGAAAGTGGATTGTTCTGTGTCTGCGAGTGGTTCTTACTCAACATTCACTCTCGCCTTCACCCGTCTGTTCCTGTGTGCACAGCGGAGGGGCATAAAGGCTTCCTCGGGGTGAGCTAGCATTAGCATCGCCCTTTTTGCCTGTTTGTCCATGGCTGGGTTTTTTTTGTTTGTTTGTTTGTTTTTTTAATTTTTATTTCATCTTATTATGGGGGATACAGAATTTCAGGTTACATACGTTGCCCATGTACCGCCTGTCCCCCCAAGTCAAAGCTCCAGGCGTGTCCGTTCCCCAGACAGTGCGCATTGCATTCATCATGTAGGTATATATCCATCCCCTCCTCGCATCCCGCCCTCCCCGAGTCAGCACCTTCAAGCGTGACCATTCCCCAAACGGAATGGCCTTTATCAAAAAATCCCAAAACAACACATGCTGGCATGGATGTGGAGAGACAGGAACACTCATACACTGCTGGTGGGACTGGGTTTTCTTTATTAGGAACTGTCATGAGCGCTCCCTCCAGAGAACACCAGTCAGTCACTCTGTACATTAGTTGTCTTTTCCCTCAAAGTGCAGAGGGCTGCTTCCTCGTGCTGCCTGCCCCGAGGGGACAGAAAGAAAGGTCATGACCGAGGGGAAAGGCACAAGGGCACTGGCGTGGTCAGGTGTCCTGGCTTCTAGTCTGGGTTCCCCCAAGAATCAGGCATGTGCTCTCGGGCTGGTCGTTTACTTCTCTGAGCCTCAGTTTCCTCCCCTGTGGAATGAGGTGGTCGGGCTGGGAAGCCTCTAAGGACCCTTGCAGAAGGTCTAGGATGTTAAGATGTGAATGTCTTAGAAACTCCTTTAAAAAGAGAGAAAGGGAAGGCATGAGGTGTCTAGACCTTTTCTCTTTGCTGTCTCTTTGCACCAGAAGAAAAGTCTGGAGGCCTGGGCATCCTCTCTGGAGTCCGAGCCTCTCTGAGTGCGGAGCTGCCTTTGAGTCGGAGGCAGTAGAGTGTGGTGAGAGGCAGCAGCAGCTTTTTGTCCCCCTCCCCTCAAGGAACTGCATGGGTCTGGGGCAGGGGCAGGCGTGTGGATCGTCAGGCATCACCCTTTTTTCCTTGACCTCATGGATCGCAGAATCGCACTTCACTGACTCGTCCAGCTCTGGGGGAGGTGGCTGAGGGGCCTCCTTAATGGACAGCTTGGTTTTGTTTGGTGAATTTTTTTCCAGTTGCAACTGGTTCCTTTGCCTTTTTTAGATTGACAGGGAAGGCAGGCTTTTCCTTTATGTTTTCTGAAAAGCTCAACACACTGTTGGCACTCGGGAGATCTCAGTAAATCATAATACTTGCTAAGGAAGATGAATTTAATTTATACTCTCAGAATCAAGTTGTTTTTCCAGAAATCTGGTTAGAAGATCATCAAGCCGCTATGTACAATTTGCATTCTTACGTGATTTAAATAAACGGGGGTAAATTTTATAAACAGAATAAGAGAAAAACAATAATTATGCCAGGGAAAAAAATCAACGCTGCCACGTAATACTAATGAAATTCCCATCATGTGTGATTGAATATTCCATTCAAATAAGGATTATAGTCATACTTGGAGAATTACTCTTAGAAGATGCCAGGAGCTTGAAATTATATTTTTAGGAAAGTAAAGTATGACATTTCTTGAGGATATCTAGCCCCAGAATAATGCCAATAGGAGGTAGTCAAAGAATTAACTAGTTCTCTCTCTGAGGCTGTTCCACAGGGATCTTCTCTGTTTGCCCTCCTAATTTTGGTCCTAAAACTGTCCCCACTTAAAACTCAGTACGGTCATTAGCTCTTCACCTGGCAGCCTAGACGCTGCCAGTGGTGGCAGAAAAGAACTTCCTACTTTTCAGAGCACAAATGCTAAACGGTCAGGTGAAGTGATCCAGAGGGCATCTTCTGGTCCCTGGCAATGTACTGAGGGATTCTCTGTGTCTGCAGAAATGGGAGAAATGGCCATGAACAATGTGTTGTGCTGATTTGAGCCCAAGAACATGTACCCAGCTATACAAAAAGGGCACATATTATGGGTGGGTGGAAGTCACTAAATTTGTTCTTCAATTTACCTGAGTCTCAGATTCCTGCCCTCTTCTCTTAACAGCTTCCTGCTCTGTCCATCCAGTGGCTTCCCTATTTCCTGCTCATGTCCTCCCTGCTGGCCCAGAGCTGCCACAGGCTATTCGTTCAAGGGCGTTCTATTCCCTTGGCTATCCTGGGCCACCATGTCTCTGAATTGCCCTTCAGGGCAGCCCTGACTAGTGCAGCTAGTGCTCTGGGCCCCTGAACACATACTCATCTGGAGGGAAAAGGGTCAGGTGGATCATAGGTGTTTTTCAAATAGGAAAGTCCAGGCATCTTGGTTAATTGCAAGGCACTGTAGCTGGTCCAGAGCCACCCGGGAGGCATGTCAGTTCTGCCTCGCTCCTCTGTCTGGGAGGACATCTCATCCCTTCCTGGAGCCGTCTTTTCTCACAGGCGTATCTTTCCACATAAATGCTGCCTTTTCCCTTGAGTTTCTTAGTAGTTTCAATATTTCCTTGCAATTTCAGGATACTGATGCATAATATGTTTTGATTTTGGCTTTAACGGTATTTGTCCAACCCATCAGCATTTGGAGGGAAAGATAAGTTCATTGTTATTTAATTAAGCAATTAAATTTGTGATAAGCAAATATAGGAGCTTTAAAAGTAACACGTGGAAAAGATACGATTACATACTGTAGAACTCATCACTGGTGGGGAATATGTGAATATATATGATCTGTGTCTCCATATCCAAGAGCTAAATTCAGACTTGGAATAATGAAGTATCTATTATTATTTCCTTTGTGTTTTCATTAGAGAAGATTATAACTTACTAACACATTTTGCTCATTTTAGAGCCAGTTTTTATCATGTCTCCAAAAAAGGATGATTTATGTTTTGGGAGAGGTGATAGTAGGCAGTTTAACTTTGATGCATCTGCACGAGTTATCATCTTCATTTCTCTCTCAAAACAGATATTCTTTCAGAGTCTTATTCTGTAAGATCTAGGCAAAACTCAAATCTATTCATTAATCCTCTTGAAGAACAATTTTAGCTATTGAACTTGCTTAATTTTGTGATTAGCATGGAGTTGGCAACATACACAGGTTTGCAAAAAGTCTCAAAATCTACCTACTGCATCCCCAGCTTCACATCCCTCCCACAGTGAAAGTATCAAAAGAAAAGTCACCAATATTCTCTAAATTAGAATGTAACCTTTTAGACAAAGCGCATTGTGGAACTTGAATATCTCAGTTCAAGTCCGTCACTATTTTCATTAATTTCCTACTTCCTCAGTTCCCAAAGGGCTTATTAGTAATACTAATGATATTGTTTGATGTACTGTTAGAAATCCATCAGTTGATATAGAACAAATCAAGGCACTGGGGAGGTGGTATACTTATTTCCAAGTGGAGGAAAATCATGGGGTTTTGAATTTCCACTCTACTGCTCTGCAGAGCTAGAAGCACTTGAGTGCGCATCTTCCAGCAAATAAACCCCAGATGAGAACTGCTCCCATTTCTGTTACATTGAAGACCACGTTCTGGCACAGCAGGCAGATTCATGTGCAGAATCGTCTCAAAGGAGATTCAGAGTAAGCTGCCGCGTGGCTGGAACAAGTCTGCAGTCCTAAATGAGGCTCTCCATGAGTGGCTGGCTGTGTGCTAGACAGTGGTGTCGGTGATAACATGCTCCATCTTGGTGTATGGTCGTGGCTGCAGAGACCAGTGAGAAACCACTAAGATGCTGTGCACATGGATAGATCGGTGTGGTTTCCTTGTCCGGTCTGATTTAGCATGTAGCTTGTAGATGACACAAATAAAAAGACAACAGGCCTGGGTGTGTCATTTATGGCAGGTCTGGGTTTTTTAGCTACTCAAGCGGAGGCTTAGCCGCCGCAGCCTCAGATTCACAGAACGCTGGCTGGTGTGGGTTGGGGTATCCCACTCACTCCATGTTTTGTCTGCGGCCCGGGGAAGGTGTTCCTGGCCTGGCACAGCACATAAAATCACCACACTGGCAGACTCGCTGCTCAGAGTGTGGTCCAGGGACCACTGCATTAGCATCACCAGGGAGCTGGTTAGAAATGCAGAATCCTGGGCCCCTCCCAGACTCCTGAGTCAGGTGAGCTGCATGGACTGAAAGCTTGAAGAGCACTAAGCTAGTCCCTCTCCCCATTAAGCAAGCTTGTTCTTAAATCATCCCTGATACATGTGGCTTATCCACATCTCTTACTTTTAAATTCTAGTTTTTCAAATCTGTAGGCTCTAGGATCTGCATAATGTCTAGATGAGAAAATTTTTCACTTGATAGTATTTAAAATTTTTTCTTGATAATTTAAAAGAAAGAGTTGTGTTCCTCTACCAAGAGTAGTTTATTTTAAAACATGGAATGTGCCGTTTAGGAGGCAAGCTAGAGGTGTTTGTTTCGGGTTTGTCTGAGAAGCAGGTGGCAGCCTTACCTACAGGACCATGGAAGTAGCAGACGAAACCTCTGAGATGAATGAAGCTACTGAAGCTGAACGTGTGAGTGCATCTAGACTGTTACTCGATGGTCTGGGGTCTGTACATTCAGAACCCTCTGAATGGGAGCCTGAAACGCTAGACAGTATTACTATTTGACAGTTGATAAGAAAAAAAGCAATAACCAAAACGATACGCATCAGGAAATCAAACTATGAGCACAATACACTACACAGACGACTCCTTTGATGCGTTGCTACACTGACATCCGTTTCCAAAAAAATATGGTGTAGTCTTTCTGGCTTCAAAGATAAGTTTTAATTGTGTGACTTCAGCTACACAGGGGGTGTTGATTTCCATCCAGGATATGAAAGAAAAATGGAGGCAGCCTGCTCATGACTGCATTTTTTTCCCCCTGAGAAGCTAAAGTGGTACTTCACAGACATCTGGTCTCCCAGGGTCCCAGCGTTGTCTGGAACACCCCTGCCCCCTTCTACAATGGATTCTCAGGAAAAAAAAAATCTATAAAGGCAGACACGACATAAAATTATGAATACTGGTTATTTCTGGATGGTAGAATTCTGGGTTTTCTTCTTTTTGCTAATTTGTATTTTCTGATCTATAGTATAATTCTCTCTATATAGAATTTTTAGTAATAATTTACCAAAAATGGTATTGTATGTATTGTTTTATAGTACAGTTTTCTCGCTAACTATATTGTGAACATCTTATGTCAGGAAATTTACTTCTACGATAGTTTGAGTATCCATACCGTATCCATTGTGTTTCTGTGCTGTACTGTACTCACCAGTGCCCTGATGTTGGTCCTGTAGGTTGCGTTCACTTTTTCACTATCATAAACAGCATTGCTGAGAACGTCTTTGTACTAGGTCTTTGTGCATATCCTTCATTATTAAGATAAACTCCTACATTTGGAATTGCTGGGGGTAAAAAAAGTGTATGTATTTTTTAAAGCTTCTGATCCGTATTGCCAGGTTATCCTCCAAAGGTACCATTTCAGTGTCCCACGGCCATGGATGAGAGTGCTCCGGCCTCACAAAAATTATGATTTCATGTACAAAAAAGATTATATGTATAGATATGTGCATGGATAGATATTTTAAACAATAACAGTGAGCAAAAATTGCCATATGGAGTAGGTTATAAATGGGGAGACATTCAGGCTTCGCAGACCAACAGGTTGAAGTCTTTTCTGTTTCTCTCACTGGAAGTCGGTATTGACGGCAATCACGCTCCCACCACATGCAGCATAAGGGCCCCAGCAAAGCCACGAGTGCTCTGCACAGGCTTCACGGAAGACATTTCCCACCCCAGTAGACAGTTCTGTCTTTATTTGATGTCCGTACTGCTGCCTGTAACCTCTGCTGGTATATCAAGTTGGAAGTAGCTGGAGAGTGTTGTGCAGAAAGCCATGTCATGTCCTTTAAAGGTTAGAAAATTCAGAGTTGACTAAGACAACTAAGAGGATCCCATCAGTCATGTTCTTTCTTTCTAAACCTTCTCTCCTTCCTCCATGTGTATTAAACTTCTGCTTTGTACAACTCTCTGGTTATGGAAGGGAAGGAATGTTCCATGGACTTTCACTCCCCGCTTTAATGTCAGAAGACCCTGATGTCTTCTGACATTATCATTGGCACAAAAAGGTGGTGAAGCTGAGCTATCTTCCCTGTGCTTGGAAGACTGATTTTCATTTTTATAACAAGAATAGTCAAGAAGTCTTTCCGGTGCAACGCGCACTACCTGGGGAACGGACACACCTGGAGCTCTGACTTGGGGGGGAAAGGCGGTACATGGGCAACGTATGTAACCTGCAATTCTGTATCCCCCATAACAATAAGATGAAATAAAAAAAAAAAAAAAGAAGTCTTTCCTTTGTCAATGATGGGGAGAATTGGGCTTTCTTTACGATTCCATATTTAATATTTCACTGCTTTAGGCTTGAGGATAGTGAGGCTGAAGTGTGTGGGGTCACAGACAAGCTGGCCTGAGACGCTGGAGGTCTCCCTGTGATATGGCGTGCTTACAGGGTCACCGTCAACACTTTCTGGTACCCACTGAGAACTTCTGTAAGAACCTTCTGTTTCGAAGAGTATGAATTTTCAGTCACAAGCTCAAGTATAAAGCAGAACTGCTGTATTTCTCTATACTTGAGTCGAACTTCACTCTTGAACTGCCACACTCACCTCCCTGGCAAGTGAAGGCACAGTCCTGCTCTACTCGGGGGTCCCCGCCCCTGCAGGGCTCAGCCCAGTAGAGGTTCAGTCCAGGACCCTTTCTCAGAAACCTTCTGGGCTACAGACTTTGTTCAGGTCCCTTCCGGTCTTCGTCCTCTCATCAGAGGCACAGACTTGACACCCTCAGAGCTAGAAAAGTCACCCTTGCAGCCTCACGTGTCCTTCTGTCCTCTGGTTCGTGGTGTGAACCCTCTGCTCTAGGTTTTTAGCCTTTCTTGGCTCAGAAAGTTTTTTTCTCTTTCCAAAATCCCAGCTTCTACAGTAGAGAGCTTTGGCCTTCAAGACTATTTCCTCTGCTATAAGTTAGAAAAAAAAAAAAAATTCAGAAACTTGATTACGGGGTTTATCTGCCGCCACCCTCCCAGAAGCAGTGAACAGCCCAGACTCTGCAGGTGGAGGGCCACCAGGCGGTGAGAAAATCAGGGGAAAGGAAAACTTAGTCATTATCTCTGCTTTTCATCCTCTGAATCATTTAGAATGCATCATCTCCCATTTGTACTTTTCTTATATTTGTCATGTGTGAATGTCTTGCTTTCTCAGTTAGATTGTAAGTTCCCTGAAGATGAGGATGAGCTATGTCTCCTCCTACTTTGCAGTCCTCGGGGCCTTTAGTGGGAGTGGGCACTTAAGGGCCAGGCACAGCTGCAGTGTAAAGGGAAGAGCCCTGAGCTGGGGATGGGGAGATGTTCGTTCTCTTTCTAGACCTGCCGTTGACGTGGGCCAGTCGCCCGACCGACCCCATCCGTAACACGACAAGGCTGGAGTGAATGTCTCACTCATCCTTAGCTTTCTAGTCATGTCCAGCAAGCGCGTTCTCCAAATGGGCCCCAGGGTACATATTTTCTAAGGAGACTTGGAAACAAGGACCGAAGACTTGTCAGTGTCATATTGAAATTGGCAAAGCGTTGGAATATTCACTGAGTTTTAGGCCAAAACACCGAGTCCGCAGGCTCCATTTCCTACATTGCTAGTTTGATCATGAGCAAAGCCAATGCCAGATTTCGACGCCAATTTTTCTATTATAGCATTCAGGATGTATTTTATACACATGTATGTAGTGTCTTAGAACGGTGCTAGTCATTGTTCATCTGATTTCCCAATGTCCTGCTGGAGTCAATCCCTTTTTAAAATAAATCTTCATTAATACAATTGTGCGGATGCCTCCCCCTAGCCCTGGTGTAAGACTGAGAATAAGAAGCTTGCGGTTCTCCGATGATCAGGACAGGTTTTGGCTAACTTCCTCTTCTGTTGTCTTTTTTTCTTTTGTTCTGTTTTGGTAGCTTTCTTCCATTAATATTTCCTAAAATGAATATTAATTCTCTTCCTCTTGTTTCCAAGCCCTGCTGTGTCATCTCCAAGTCTACGGTATTTTATTTTACTGGGGTCCTGACTCTCTCAGGACGACTTTTCTACACATGAAGATGACGAGCACATAGTAAGGTTTAGAAAGAATTAAAATTACTGAGGAGAAGAAAGGATTCTGTATAAAATGCTGTAGTTTCTCCAGGCATTTTGAACCCTCAAATTTGTGTACAAGAAGAGCCTTAGTATGTTGTTAAGCAAGGTGCATCGGGGTGTGTCATACTTTGTCACCATCTCATAAACTTTCAAATTCTGATAGTCCTGAGGACTTATATAAGTGTGCTAGATATGTTTAAGCATTTCCAGCTGCATTTATGCCCCCTCAGACTAATTAGGTATCAACCTCCTGGTCCTCTCCTGGATTTGTGTCAGGCTGTGTCAGAATTTGAAGTTTCTTTGTCACTCTCTGGTCAGTGTCTGGCTTTTGCCTCCCTCTCTTCCTCCCATCAGGAGAGCATGTTTCGGAATGATGGACCTGAAATACATTTAAAGTAAATGGGTGTCCCATTTCCAAGGGGAAAAACTGCAGGGTATCTAAAATATCTGCATTACTTTCCATATTATTTCTTTCTTAATAGTGTCCTGGTTTCAGAATGAGCTCAGGAATACAGATCAGACATCCAGGCCCCTAGCATTGTTTCTACAGCGGATGATGAAAACTGAGAGGGCAAATAACTGCAGTCATAGCAAAGGCATCCTTCTTACAAAAGCTTGAGAGGGTCCAAGAACCACAAAGATTCCTTATTGTCCTCCTCTGCCCAATGAAGATATAACTTAACTATATTAGTCTATGTTCAATTCCTCGATTACAGGAAAGTTCTGTAAATTCAGGCCAAGGGAGAAGAACCTTATTCTCTATATTATGAACATGGTTTGGATCCCCTATATTAAAAGTCCTACCGTGTCACCTCACTGCCACCACAATTCACTATTCTCAACCCTGCATCTAATTTCAGCTTCATTTGGGGGCTGGCACTGGGGCCAGCCTTGCCCATTTTGCAGCCCAAAGTTGCAGGCTGACCAAAGGCCTTGTCAAAATTATAAAATTACTAAGAATTAAGAAAGTCAAAGATTTTATCTTAAATATTGGCAGGGTGAGGGGGTTGCTTACAATTTTTTAATTGGTTCAAAGTTTCAAAGAATTGGCTTTAAAAACTGCGGAAAAAAAGAGAGTAAGGCAGGTTATTCATTACATTCCGGATGAATAGAGTCTCCCAGGAAGGAATTTGGAGGCCCCTTTCCCAGGGCATTTATTTCTGGCATTCCTGGGAGGCCGTGCCGCACAGTGGGGGGAGGGTGGCCCTCTCTGGGGGTTTTGTGTTTATTGTCACTCCAGAACTTTTTCCCTCCTGCTTTCTGACCTGATCTTTATTCACACTGTCAGCCTGCACCCTGGATGTGTCTGTGTTGTGTGTCTGACCCACCATCTCACCTGGGTTTTCTGCCACTGGATCACGTGGGCCTCGTTGGCTGACCTGTGTCCAAGTGCCCAAGCTGAGTGGGGCTTTAGAAATGCAAATAAGGAGTTTATTCAACCTCATGAGTGTGAGAAGACAGGTTCTCAAGCCAGGCTCCAGGGCCAGATTCTCTAAACCAAATAGCCCGCAACAGCTGGAGGCGCCCTTGTTCAGAGTCTGTTAGCCTCCCCGGGGGCTCACGGGACACTGAGGTGTTGGCAGTGATTTTGGCACCAGAATGGTGCATGGCAGTTTATTCAGTTGACTGTAAATGTTTACGGCTGCTGCCTTGGAGACCTCTTACTATACCCACGTTGGACATGTGTTTGTTCAGTGAAGTGTCTTTAGTGCTTAGCTACCCAACTTCATCCTACATGTTTGTTTGTTTATTGTCTGTCCCAGCACTAGGTTGGAAGCTCGAGGAAGGCAGAGACTGTTTCCTATAGTGCCTGGCACCTGGTAGGTGATCAGTAAACATTGCTTGATTAAATAAATGATTGCAACTGAATTACAAATTGTCAGTGACAAACTGGGGATAAAATGACAGTGATATCAGTCATAGCCCAGAAATTCTAGAAAGGGGTATCCGAGCTTGTCATATCCTGAGATTTGTCCAGAAAGTCCCTTTGGAATGAGAGACATGTCCACCATTGGTGAGTGGGTGCTCTTGGGGACACACCAGTTTGCCGGTTCTGGGAGGAGGGCTAGTCTGGTGGGCACCAGGCAGCAGGAGACAGTGCAGGCAAGGCTGATGTGGAGCCCTGGGCTGCAGAGAGTCACCACTCTCTGCAGGGGTCCCGGTGAGGGGTCCTGGTGCAGGCAGCATTGAGGTAGCCAAGCAGGAGGTCCGGCATCTGGAAGTCTGTCAGCATTTGGGACAGCAGTCTCTGCCCTGTCCTCCAAAAGACTCTGGCTCAGGATGCTCCCCGACCCCACCCCCAGGCACAGTGGTCCGTGCATTTACAGCGGGACAGCCCACCCACGCTGGCTGGAGGAGCTAAGCCTTGCTTTCGGAGCCCCAGCCAAGCAGGCTGAGGGTTGGGGCAAAAACCCAACAGAATCATTAGACGGATGGTGGACTTGGGAGGTGAGAGAGCAGCTGGTGAGGAGCTCGGATCTGGGGTTCAGACAACCCCTGCTGTTCTCTAGCCAGATGGCCGTGAGCAGGTTAGTTCACATTTCACCTGCTGAATGGGGAGAATACACCTCTGTCATAGTGTTGTTTTAAAGATTAAAGGAGATGGGGGCCGGGCGTGGTGGCTCACTCCTGTAATCCTAGCACTCTGGGAGGCCGAGGCCGGCAGATTGTTTGAGCTCAGGAGTTTGAGACCTGCCTGAGCAAGAGTGAGACCCCGTCTCTACTAAAAATAGAAAGAAATTATATAGACAGCTAAAATATATATAGAGAGAAAAATTAGCCAGGCATGGTGGCGCATGCCTGTAGTCCCAGCTACTCGGGAGGCTGAGGCAGGAGGATCGCTTGAGCCCAGGAGTTTGAGGTTGCTGTGAGCTAGGCTGACACCACGGCACTCTAGCCTGGGCAATAGAGCGAGACTCTGTCTCAAAAAAAAAAAAAAAAAAAGGAGATGGGATATGTAAAGCTTTTAGGACAGTAATAAGAGCATAAATAAGGGGTAGCTATTATCTAAATTATTTTTCTGTTATATTTAAGTGTCCAAAAAAGGGATATAGAGGAGAGGTGAAATATGGGAAAAAAACGTAACAAATACCCAGGCTAATAGTGCACTTTCTGCCTCAGAGAAGGCCTGAACTTGTGCCGCTTTCCTTAACATTGTTTTTGTTTTATGTTATCAAAGGAAAATCTAATTGTTTACAATCCCAGGAGAAAGAATCTTCTCCTTTTGGGAAGCACAGACTAATTTGAAAGCCTTGTTAGTATCATGTGAGCAACTCCCACCCTCTAACCAACCGTGGAGCAGTCTGTCCCACGCCGGGTCTGGTTTTGGTCTGAGTTTTACCCTAATTCAACAGGTGCTCTCTGAGGTCCTTTGGGAAGCTGTGTAATAGATACGATAACGGCAGAGCACATCCCACAGTTGCATTGTCTCTGCTTCTCCAGGGAGGCGTAGAGGCTTTTCGTGACAATTAATTATTCACATTTTCACTCCTTCACTCCTTCCCCTCAAATACTTGGTTTCCCATCCCGCTCCACAGAGGCCAGTTTCCCTGGAGCGTGTGTAACCCTAGCACCCGATGACAGTGCGGAGCTGCGTTCTGTGGTTCTCTGAGCCTGTGTGTTGTAGGTCATGTGCATTGGGCATACACTAGCAATGGCTAGAGCATACTAATGCCACTGCTCATTCTCCTCAGCTCTTCTGGGGCAGGATTTTAGCCACCTCCCTCTCCGGGGTTCACGCAGCGCAGAGGGAGCGCTGGAGTCTTCATCTTCCTTCGTCCTCACTTGCTTTTGGCTGCTCCTGAGCTGCCAGGCGAGCTGGTGGTTGGTCGAGCGCCTTTCAGCCCACCCCTCACTCCAAGGCTGGGCATCTTGCCCTCCTGCAGAGCTGTAAACATTCACTCATCCATGCAGGCTTCCATGCAGCGTGGCCTTTGTTTCTGCTCTCAGGGACACCTTTGTGTGACTGATAGAGGTGGCACAGGGCTGAATCTCCCTGACAGCTCTGCTGGGGGGCTCAGAAGCTACCTTCCCCTGGGCCTGTTCACACCCAGGCCTCTCGCGCCCGGCTGTGGGCTTTCTTGGGTCACTGTTTTGCTTTTCTTTCACTAGTGCACCCACCTGTGGTGCTGGCCTGTTCGAGTTGCCCTTGAGGGCAATGCTGAGATGTAAAGAGCTGAGCATGTGCCAAGAGGGAGGCAGTTTCTGGCTTATTCTTCCTCCGAGACCCAGGGCCAGAGGAAAGAGATGGAAGTGAGCGTCCAAGATGTGAAGCTGTTGACTGGTGGCTGGGAAGGCAGCCAGTCAGAGCGAGGCGGGAGAGCAGTGCGGGGGGGCCCAGCAGAGCACGTGGCCATGTGGACGGAGGATGGCAGCTGGCCGCACTGCTGGGAGACTGGCACAGGGCACCTCGAGCCCTGGGCGGAGTGGGCACACAGACCTCATGTGCCAGAGTTAGTGCCTGTACTCTGTGTGCCCTGGGCAGGCTGCTTCGCCTCTCTGTGCCTCGATTTCCTACTGTCTAAAGTGGGGACAGTTATAGCACCCCTATAAAAGGGTTGTTGTGAGTATTAAATAAGTTCATACATGTAGAATGCCAAGAAGGTAAGCATGTGAGCTAACATGTCATCTAACCTGGGTGCTTGCATACCCTGTGTGTGGGGTCAGGATGGTTAAAGGAACCTGATTGCTCTGACAACTTCTTTTCCAAAATACTCCTTTTACTCTGCGTGTCTGTTTTTCCCCTCACAGAAATCACCTGTAATTTTCTCAGGTAAATTTCTTTATCTCCAGATTGTTCAAAGCTTTCCTATCCTTTTCCATTTCTATCGACCATTTGTTAATGTTTAGCAAAGTCACTTGTCTCTACTGTTGGGAGTTCAGGGCACTATGGAAAAGTGAACTCTCCATTTTAGGTGATTGTGGTGTCTTCTCTAACCTTTACTGAAGTTACTGACCGGAGGAAAATTTCACTGGTTTTCATCATCTCCACTTTTGCTTCAACTGCCCTTCTGCTGATTGTGGCATTAATGTCCAACAAAATGGAAAGAAGCCAGGCAGGTGGGAAGAGCAAAGAAAAAGGCCAGAATAATCCCTGAGTCTCAGTTGTTTTCTAAGCCATCATGATGAGTTTTCATGATTTAGATCAACGTGGGGGTATACACTTATGAGATAACTTCATAAAAGCAAGAATATGGTTGGAAAGTAACTGGTCCATCCTTAAATTCAGTCCTTTACCTTAGCAACAAAAAGATCCAATTGCCAAAGCCTATCTCTCTTGGAAGCCATTTGGGCATCTCAAGCCAAGGCCAGACTGGAACTCCCTATCTTTCCCCACAAACCTGCCTTTCTTCCTCCACTGTCTACTTCAGTTAAATATCAGATCAGACCAGTTGCTCAAGCTGGAAATATCAAGATACATTCTTCTCCTGCTTTTCCTACACCACCCTCCAGTTCTGTGGGCTCCAAGCTCTGTTGCCACATGTGCCTCCTAAAGAGCCTGTGAACTCATGCCTCTTATGTTTGCCCACTGACTGTCTGTATCTGTAAGCACTGCTGTGTAACAACCAGCCCCAGGCTCAGTGGCTTGAAACAACAGTCATGTGTCATTTCTCATGTGTCTTGGGTCAGCTGATCTAGACCACACTCAGCTGGGTGGTTCTTACCATGTGCCTTTGGGTGTTTGAGGATTGACTGATCTAGGCTGAGACTAGCCAGGGAGGCCGTGCTCCATGTCTCTCTCGTCCCCTTCCTTGGACCAGTGGGCTAGCCCGAGCATGTTCTCCTCATGGAAATGTCAGAAGCACAAGGAGAGAAGCCAAAACATATCTCTGCTGTCTCTTCTACTGGCCAAAGCTAGGCATGTGGTCTAATCCAAAATCAAAGGGTGAGGAAGTACACTTCGCCCATTTTGTGGGAGGAACTACAAAGTCACATGGCAGAGAGTGAGGATACAGAGTAGGATAAAGAGTTAGAGCCACTAATGTAATCTCCTACACTGCCAAACCCTTGTTATATCCTGTCCACCCTTCACTAGTCTTCCTTTTGCTGTGCTTGTAGTCAGCTTCCCCTGACCTGATCCTGACATTTCCTTTGTTAAAACCTTCCTTTGCCCCTTATCAACTACTGAATTGAGCTGAGGCCCCATACAACTTGGCTCCAATCCATTTTTCTGGCTGCATCTGTTGCCATGTTGCAGAATTATTCACTGCCTCCTTCCAAATGTGCTTGTTTTTGCACAGTTCTGTCTCTGCCATCGTAAACAGTATTCCTCTTCCTGCAGTGATCTCCTCCACACTTAAGGATATCATAAGTGTGAGATGCCATTTACCCTTCCAGACCTCCAGGGAGCCTTCTCAGAAGCCCTCAGGAGAAAGAGTTGCTCCTTCGTTTGTCATGTGGTAGGAAGTCGGAGTTGCGTTGTGCTTACATTCAACTCATACAAATTTGGGAATGCATGCTCGCCAGAGGGCAGAAAGGAGAGAGGGAGGACAATGTAAATAATTCCACCTGCCATTCTGCTCCATGATTATTGGAAAACTGAAACTTGACTCTGCTCTTACCTTAGTCATCCTTGGGTTCCAGAAGCCTCTTGGGCTCCCAGAAACCCCTTGGAGAGTAAAGGGCATGGTTTGATGAGCGGGGGTCTAATGTTTAAAGAAATGGACTATTCTTTTACACACTGCCCTGCAGCAAGCCAATTATTTCATCTGGTGTTCAACCAAAGAAACATCTATCTGTCTGTCTTGGCTTGTTGCAAGTCAATACTATCCAGTACTTTATGGGAAATTCAGGGGACGTTCAGTGGTAATATTGTCTGTAGGTGATCTTTACCTCATAGTGACTTTAGAATCTAACCCCATCCCAACATGCTATTCTGTTGTATTCCTTATACGTATATATCAGATTGAATTTTAATATTTTATGCCTATGCTTACCAACTAAGTCATGAAGTTCCCAAATGTGGCTTCTGGTTCTTTAGAGGGCTGCTGCCTGTGGTTGTGCAGGTTGTGCACTGCATAACTCTAAAGGGAGCACTGTCATGCCAAAGTATATAAACATATTCCCATAGTCCTTGGTGGTACCAGCTTCCTTGTCTTCCCAGTGCCTGTTGCAAATTCATTGCTCAACAAATATGTGAATGGATGAGTGAATGAGAGAGAATAACAAACTGAACTATTTTAAAGTGAGATGTCGGAGTTGGAATGAAAATTCAGGCAGGTTTTGATCTGATGAAATTAAAACTATATTATCGCAGGTACGTATGGCAAAATGGACTTGTGGGCTCACTGGGAATGTCTAGTTTACCTACCTCAAAAAAATTACCTTTCATCCTTCGACTTGATTGAGGTTGTGGTTCCTAAAAGCACACCACACTTCTCGCATGCAATTGACCATGTGATCACTCTATGCCTGACACCCCTAGTGGATACTGTGAGGCATGTGTGTGAACACAGGTCTAGATTCTAGATGAATCTAGCCCTCTAAGTCACAGCTGGCCTAAAGATGTCTTGATTTCTGTTAGATTAGTCCTAAAACTTACATAAATGCAAATAGAGCAATCTTTTAAAAGAGTAAGATATGGTTATATGAGTTAGAAATATACCAGTGTGGCCAGCAAACAGTGTCACTCCCTGGGAAATGTTGCCAAGTAAAACAGTCAACTTCACACTTTCAGATGTTCTGCTAGAGGACTTAGGGAAGGTAACCCACATTCAGAATGTGTGGGCTTCTGGGTGGATATGGCCCAGTAAGAGGCCCAAAGGGCAGCCTTACATGGTCAGTCCTGGTCTCACTTTGCTTCCCTTCCACTCCCAACACCAGCCCCAGTTAAGCTCCAACAGCAAGAACACTGTGCTTGTGGCCAGGTTGTCCTTCCCCGCATCTCCAACAGCAAGATGATCATGACCATGCCCCCCACCCCCATAGGGGGCATGTCGCAGGACACCTCACCTGCCAGGGCTCGACCTGCCAATTATGGCTTGCCTCCAGGGGGCAAGCACATCTCTCTTGTCCTGGGCTGTATGCCCAGCACCTCACTCAGCACCAGGCATATAGGAAGGAGCCCGTGTTAAATGAATGAACAAAATAAACCCATGAAATAAGCAAACCAGAGGAGTGCGCTGGTATAGGGAACATTTATGGGGTGAGGCACTGCACTTATTTCAGGAAATACTAAATAGTGTGCATGTGGTGCTACAGGACCTTCTCTAATGGGCCTGCTGTCCCTTCCAGATTATGAGACTTGACTTTCTGTTTCAAACAGGTGAATAGAAAGTCAGATGTTCCCTGTGCCGCTTAGCCTGGTGAAATACAAGACCAAGGTTTTCTTAACACTGTCCAGCTTGGGAAGCATTGGTGGCCATAGGCCTTTTATCTTTGACTGCTAGCGTGCTGCCCTAGTGGTTTTTACACATTAATTTGGGATCAGAAAAATCATAGATTATGGAGTCAAGTTCAGTTAGAATTTGGCTTCTCTTCCTGCCAAGGCCAGACATGTCATCATCTGACACCTTAATGAAATAATCATATTTTGTTTATTTATTCATTTATTCATTTTTTGTATGCTCCCAGGTGAGCTTTCTGTGGAGGAGGCGCAGGACCCATTCCTGGTCAGCATCCACATAATCGCAGACCCAGGGGAGTCCCAACCCTTGCAGGAGGCCATCGACAAGGTCTTGGCGTGGATCCACCCGGACCTGCCGCTGTTCCGCGTGTCCGAGAGGCGCGCGTGCCGGCGGCGGCGGAAGGCCCCCAAGGGCGCGCAGCCGGCGCTGGCGGTGGTGCTGTTCTTGCAGGAGGAGTACGGCGAGGAGCAGATCCTGCAGCTGCACCGCACGCTGCAGCGGCCGCCCTGGCGCCACCACCACACGGAGCGCGTGCAGGGCCGGTTCCTGCCCTACCTGCCCTGCAGCCAGGACTTCTTCATGCTGGCCCCCGGGACCCCGCTGTGGGCCATCCGGCCCGTGCACTACGGCAAGGAGATCGTGCGCTTCACCATCTACTGTAGCCACGACAACTACGCCGACAGCCAGCGCTTCTACGAGCTGATTCTCCGGCGGACCCCCAGCCAGAAGAAAACGGACTTCTGCATCTTCCCCGTTTTCTCTAATCTGGACGTGGACATCCAGTTCTCCCTGAAAAGACTACCCTGTGACCAGAGCCCGGTCCCCACCGACTCCTCCGTGCTGGAGTTCCGAGTAAGGGACATCGGCGAGCTCGTGCCTCTCCTGCCCAACCCCTGCAGCCCCATCAGTGAGGGGCGCTGGCAGACGGAGGATCACGACGGGAACAAGATCCTTCTGCAGGTATGGGCACGTCTGTCTGTCTGTCTGTCTCCCTGTCTGTTTTCAGGACAGAGAAACAAACCGGGTAACTGCCAGAAACTGTGATACCTATCACAGAGAGATGAGTTTGGATAAAGGAGAGATGCGTGTCCTCTGTAGTCAAGGTAGCCATACTGGATCTAAGCAGCAGACTAGGCATGAAAGCCTCTTCCCATTGGTTCTTTCCATTTTGCTGTCAGGGCCACGTGCCTAAGCAAACATGTTTCCAATTCTTCCAGGTGCCTCTGTCACCCTCTGACCATCCACAAGACACCCGGGATTCCTGGGGATTTCACATGAGCTTATAACCTAGGGAGCTTGTTCTTAAAGATTCCTGAATCTGCTCCCTCATGCTCAGGGCGGTTTTACCAATGCATTCTTCACTCCCACAGAGGAACTTCAGGAAAACCCACCTACCTGAATTGTGAAATATAATATATTGACATTCGGTAGAGAAGATACCTGTTCTCTTCCCTCTGGTGCCTCCCTGCCTTCTACTATTCCACCCTTTACTGCTGGGCAGTAGGTTGTTAAAAGTCTGTGATGACTTGAAAAATGACTTCCCCATAAACATTTTAAGGAGTAAGTGATGCCTTGAGAGCTGCTCGTTTCACCAAGCTTGGGAAGGGGTGAGTGAATACGTTTGAAGCACAGTAGGCTGCCCTAGTCCTTCCCTGGCGAACACCTTGGCTTCATCCCCAGCCCCCTTTCTCCTCTCATCCTTCTGGTGATTGTCCTAAACTCAGTAGAGATGATTAATTATACACTAGAATTCAAAATGCAGCATGTAGATTACAGAACGTCCTACACCTGGTCTTACCTGATAACTGCTTCCAGACCCAGGCTGTCTTGAAGTAACAGGTAAATCCGTTCCAGGCACATAGGGCTTTATTCTTCGAAAAAGCCTCCGCCTCTGGTGTCTCGGTTTTCACATTTGGCTATCTGAAAAGACAAAGTCGATAGCAAATTGGGGGGATGTTGCCATTAGAGGTACGGATTGTGGTTACTTGAATCACAGGTAAAGTTTCATCATTTTTGTTGGTTTTGGCTTTAAACACTAGAACAGTAATCCACATATCAGGAAACAAAATGAGAATTTGGCACAGGTAAGATCACTGGTTCAAACTGCAACCAGGCCATAGTTCTCAAGTCAGAAAGGTCACCTTGAGATACTTAATATTTATCAGAACTAGATAATTTTCAGATTTCCTTTTAAACTATACAGACAAGGAACAAAGTAATGTTGCTTTATTATTCAGTAAACTGCTAGCATTTGCTCAATAATCCCTTTCGAAATGTGAGAAAAATTTGGTGTTTGAAGACTGCCAATTCTTTATGCAAAATATAATACAGTTGCACCAAGTAAAAGTTAATGAAATGCAAAGAATTTTGTTTATACTAAAAGACCAAAATGAATGTGACTGTTTCTGAAGTGACTTCTTCCTTTTTTGCAGTAATTAGAGTACTTTTTTTTCCTCTGGATCCCTCTAGTGATATAAGTGAAAGAACACAGTGTGAAAGCTTGGCCTGAGCTCTGCTCAAAGGAACCATGGAAAGAATATTTCAAAGAAGATCCATACATTTAAATGGTTATAAAATCTATACAGGTGCTAGCTTTTGAAGTTGGCGCATCAAAGTGTGAAGAAGTAGAAAAAAGATTTGTATCTTGGGACTTAGGAATGCAGGCCTTTGTTCAAAACAGTAATATGTGGAGGAATTAAATTAATGTGGACAGAAATGACAAATTGCCCCCTTAGAATTCTTGGTAACAGCCATTTGAACAGTTCCTGTTTAACTGCATCACTGCGGAGAGCAGCCTTCTGTGCTAGTATGAGATCTGTACCTGCACATCTCCTTAAGTCACTTAACAATGTAAAAATTTATATTTTAGTCCTTAACAAAATTAAGATTAAGTCATGGGAGGAGGGGCGGTTGAGAGCACATCTTTATATCCACATTCTCTTCAGCAGTATATGTTCCGTAAGTGCCATTTTCAACTATAACTTTTAAGATAAATTTTTTTTTTTTTGTTCAGTTGGACGAAGTTACACATTGAAGAAAATCTTGGCTGGGTAGTTTTTAGTTGCTTTCTTAAAATATAGATTGCATTTTACTTCCTCATCCTGCTCCATTGACTTAACATTCCATATTTCAGGGACCTCCTCCTCCCATTTTAATTCCTCTGGAGGAGAAAAGCTGAGATGTTTTTTCTGGGAGCTGCTCAGCCCCTTATAAGAATTTGGAAAAGTTTTTTATCAAAATCTGATAAATGAACAGGAAGCTGTCCCCTTCCTGAAACTTACCTCACCTTTCTTCTTGGCATTGCCTGACTGGAGAAGAAAGGCAGGGAGGCGGGTGGGGAGTTACTGGCATCAGGAGTTGCCCGAGATCCCTCTGGAAAATGCACTGTGGAAATTGCATCAGTGCCCAATGCTACACAGCTTCATGGAGTCAAGAACTTTTATGACTCTTTCCACTTCCCATAGAACCAAACTGACATCGGATTTTAAATGTAGTTAGGTCCTCTTTATGTGTTTTTGTTTACTCTTTATTGAAAAATACTATAAATTACACACATACAGAAAAGTACATGTCATAAATATACAGCTTCATGAATTTCACAAATTGAACATTTGTGTAAGCAGCACACAGGTGAAAAACAGGACAGAGACAGAAACAGGAGAAAAGGCCCTTCCTCCCTGCCCCAGGACTTCCTTCCCCTAAATGAACATGTTAATTACTCTGTATTATATGGAAGGAGGAGGGAGGAGAAGTATCTAGTCAAAAATATATTGGGAATATGACTATGTTATCTTGTATTTATAAGTAGATCTCACATTTAAAAAAGAAAAAGATGTAAGGAGGTTAATAAAGATGTGTACCATGCAATAAGATTAATAAAAAACAATTAGATACAGAAGGGATTTGAAGTAGAGGGCAAATATTGTAGCATGTGTCAGAACTTCCTTCCCTTTTAAGGCTGCATAATATTCTGTTACATGAATATGGTCCATTTTGCTTAGCCGTTCATTCCTCAGTTGATACCTGAGTTGCCTCCACCTCTCGGCTGTCTTGAATAATGCTGCTGTGAGCGTGGGTGTACAAATACCTCTTCAAGTAGTTGTATTTAATTTTTTGAGGAGAGGAACTGCCATACTGTTCTCCCTAAAAGCTGCTCCATTTTACATTCCCACCAACAGTACACAAAGGTTAAGAGTTGTTTTTTCGGGAAGCAGAGAAAGACTTGCTGTTTGTGAGGTGAAGCACTAGGAGATGCAGAAGGCGACAGTAGATGGAAAGAATAGAGCAAACATTGACATGAGCTCTGTTTTATTACACTTCATCTTGCACACTGCAGATCTAGGCCATTTGTGTGCATGTGTTTATGTACATTATCATAAAAGATGCATCAGATGATGTTTCTTTCAAGATGAAGACTCTCTAAGGACTTCCCATGACCATTGCAGTCCCTTCCAGATCTTACCAAGCCCTAAGGCTTTAATCAGCTGGTTGCTGCTTACCTGTGGGGCTTTACTTAGCTCTCACTTCTCTCCTCCCTTGCTCACTGCGCTGCTTCCACATTGGCCTGCTGTCTGTTCCTCAGATGCAGCACACTCATTCCTGCCTCAGGACCTTTGCACCAGCTGTTCTCTCTGCCTGGAATGATCTCCTCCAAGATCTTCACATTGCAGGTTCCTTCCCATCATTAGGGGCAGCTGGCAGAGAAGACTGCACGTGGTGCAGGGCCTGAGGCCTCCCCAGATCAGCTGGGCTGTCAGGAGAAAAGGTGAACCCATGTCTGTTTCTCACCGCCTCAACTTCAGTGATATGGTGACCCACGGAGAAGCTGGCACCCTTTGCCGTGGCCCTAAAACGTACCTGCCCAGGACCAGAAAAAGCCAAAATCGGAGATCAAGTGAGAGCTGGAGGAGCTGCGGGCCTGAGGAGTGGCCATGTGCCAACAAAGTGAGCCAGCAGATCAGCCACGGTCCAGCTCCAACCTCCCACCTCGTATGCCAACCCTAACCAGTCCTGCAGGGAAGGAGAATCCGAGAAGTGCAGCTCCAGCGTAGCTAAGTCAACCAAGTACAGGGCCAGGATGGTTGTGGGATGAAATGAGTAACATACAGGGAAAGGATTTTGAATGGTAAATCCTGGCACACAGTAAGAACCACTAAGAATTTGCTGCTCTTACCATTATCATCATTATCACCATGGCCACTGTCATCATCAGAGCCCAAAAGCCACTTGCCCCAGGCCACAGAGCTAATAGTGGCCCAGTAAGGATTCAAACGCACAAAGGTGGCTCCACCATTAACTGGATTTGGTGGCTGCCCAGGGCCTCCCAACATCAAGGGCCTCTCCTAAGACTGCAAAAAAGCACCTACCTGCTTGGGGTAAGAATTCAAGATACTTGACTGGTATATGTGAACATGTGCGCATTTCAGTCACATACATGGAATTTATATACATTATTCTTAGAAGGTGCCACAAATTAATTTCAAGTGGTTCAGCAAAAAAAAAAAAAAAAAATACAAAGATTCTATTACATATACATATTCCCATACTCATATGTGCATATACAGATAAATGATTATGTATGTACATATGTAGATTTTAGAAATAAGACAAAATAATTACTTAGGTAGTGGGTACAAGGATGTTAACACCTTCTTCTATTCAACACTTTTGGATATTTGAAAACTTTTATACATTGGAGAAACATGAACATATTTTTAGCCATTTTCAGGGGATAGTTTTGGGGGTCTTTCACCTGTAGAGCCCACTGAATAAATATTGCCAGATTTTTATGTAGAATATACAAAAGCTGTCATATGCTAGATAAAATATGAGACAAATGTTTCTCTACTGCTAAAGTAGGTACCTAAAGCTGTACTTTTAATGTGCATTAGTGACCAGGAATCCGCCTGTCCAACCCAAAGCCAGTTCAGTTAGGGACTCAGTAAAGCTCTGAGAATGCAGATGCAGTTGTTTGTTTATGGCAGAACTTGACGACTAGGTTCTATTATAGGTGATGAGGCCCGTTGTGAGCCATGTAGACTGCTGACTTACCAAGAACAACTCTGCAAGTTTATAGTGATTGTAAAAAATGTCTGTAAGTGAAAATGGAAGTGGCAAGGGTAGGAAGCTGGAGTATTATCACTCTGAAAGACAAGGCCACCTACTCGGGAAGAGGGGGACTGCCTCTTGTGTGCCCGTGTTCCTATTCTCATATGGATGCTTGGGCATAAGCAAAGTCCTGCCACAGCAGCTGCTACTGCAGTTAATCCTTATGGCAGTTGTTGGCATCAACACAGACCTGTAATCTTTAGGTCATGAGGAATTTATATCATGCCTAAATTTAACCAGCCGTTCCTGCAGCCAACCTATAGAGTGCCTGCTCCACGCCAGGCTCTGTGAGCTCAGAATACATCCGTAAACCACACAGACAAAAGTCCCTGCCCTGGTGAAATTATATTCTAGCTGGGGGAGGCAGATAAACAATAGATGTAATAAAAATTATGTAGCATGTTAGGAGGCTCTGTGGGGGGAAATGTACTCAACCTGCTTTGTAAAACTTGTAATATGAGGCTGATTCTGTTTACCAAAACACTGCTGATTAAACCTTCAAAGCCGAAGGATTCTTAGTTACTTGAGCCAAGCAATAATTGTCCTCATACATGCTAAGATTCACTGGTAATTCAAACTTCAAACTTCTGGAAACATGTAGATAAACCTCCTTTGGAAGAAATGACCATATGTGTTTTCAAATGTATTCTTCTGCTTTTGCATAATATATTATGCAAAGTGTATATAGGATTTTGAAAATTCTAAAATGTATGTCATCTTAGTCTGATCCTAATGTAGTGCTTATCTGAAATATTTATTGTAGGAAATCGCAAATAGATTTTTGTCCCCAAGACTTCAAAAGAAAAGAGTAACTTTCTGAAATTAAGAAGCAAAGAAAATGCCCAGAACTGCAAGGCTGACGTCACACCTACATCCTTAGGCTCTTGCCTTCTGTTCATTTCCTATATGTTTCCAAGAAATTGGGTTTCACAGATTTCTTCTCACACAGCTTTCATGTAAATAAGATTTCTTTTGAAAAGCGTTCTTTTCTGATTCAAAAGACATTCAAACAATGTATTATTAAATGAGAAATTTAATTCAGCTATTTAAGAGAAGCAGCTACAACAGAAGCATTTAAGCAGGGTTCCGCGTGTAAGTGTGCCATTCTGTTACCATTCAGCACTGGTCACCGAATATTGTGGCTAACTGAGGTATTCCCTTTCTAGTCCCCCTTTCTTGAGAGCCCCCTTCTCCATCCACACAGAATAACCCTGTCCTACCTCCCTAGCTGTGGTCGATGTGCCCAGGCTGTGCACAGGATGTCATGTTGGCATTGGGAACTGGCATTGGGAAAGAAAAGGTGGTGTCCCTCTGGGTGGCTGAATCCCAACCATGTGAAGCTGAGCCATGCGATAGGGCCCAGAGCCAGTAAAGGAAATTGCTTTCCAAGATCCCTTGAAGCCTAACGATTTGGAGAGCTGCATTATGAGCAGTTTTGGCTTCTTTCTTTCCTAAACCTGCTGCCCTCCTTAGTTGCCCAGCTGGTTTGGGGTTCCCCCCTTAGCACCTCATTCGAGTGGGACACTTGTAATAGCTGGGCCTTCCAGGTTCAACTGGCTTCTCTCTTCCATTAACCCAAGCATGCCTGGTTGTCATCTGGGAGGCAGCAAAGCCTCCAGAGAGATGTAGAATCCAACCAAGTAGAATGTACCTATCTTAAGGGAAACGGAAGAGACATGCAGAGCCTATGAAGCAGTGACAGAAATTAGCCACAATCTGAGAGGTGCTGCAGAAATCTGTCAGTAGAGAGGAATAAGGTAACGATTGAAGTCCAGGGAGGTGGGCAGTGTGAACAACCCTTGTAAGTTCTGGAATCCCTGTTACAGCAGCCATAAAAGGACCCTACTTGTGCCTCCTTTTTGGGACACCCCCTGGCCAAAATCACTGTCCCTGTGACTCAGTCAGCTAGAAAAGCAACCCCAAACTCTTTGGAATGACGTAATTATCTCCTTAGTGGACACTTACTTAATCCCAGAAAAATTTAGAATTATATTAACATTTTTATGTTAGATTCAAAAACAGTTTGTTCACATTTGGTATTTTAAGAATTTGTTGTGTTTTAGAGGATCTGACCTATTAGAACAAGAGGTCAACCTTGTGATTCCAATTTAAAATGTAGTTTAGAATTGATTTAGATTTGTACTTTTAAGTTGAGGGATATGAGAGTAAAGTTTCAGTAAGTTTATAACATTAAAACATTCAGGATAATTTAATATTTACTATGTTTATATGTTTAATTTATTAGATTGACAAGAGTTAAGTACTTTAAAGGTTTTGTTTACTAACTAGACCACTGAGCTACTTAAAAAGAAAATCAATGCATTAAATGTATAAGTGCAATTTAAGATGTTAAGGGAAATTAATTAAACTACAAAAACCCTTTTAAAAATAATTGTGAGTCCAGGCATGGTGGCTCACACCTGTAATCCCAACACTTTGAGAGGCCAAGGCAGGAGGATCACTTGAGGTCAGGAATTTGAGACCAGCCTGGGCAACATAGATCCAGTTTCCGTAAAAATAAAAATAAAAATAAAAATAAAAAAATTAGCCAGGCGTGGTGGTGCACATCTGTAGTCCCAACTACTCGGGAGGCTGAGGCAGGAGGATCTCTTGAGCCCCAGGAGTTCGAGGCTGCAGTGAGCTATGATCACACCACTGCACTCCAGCCTAGGTGACAGAGCAAGACCCTGTCTCTAAAAAATGAAAATAAAAATAATTGTTAACATTTGCTAGATTTATTAACAGAATAATAAGAATTTTGAGTTGAACTCAGCAATAAGGTTAAGGGAAAATTAAGCTTGAAATTGGTAACTTTAATTGAATATTAATTTTTAAAAGTAGCTTTTGGATTTCTTTGTGCACAAAAGCAGATCAGAAAACCTACATTGATATCTCAGAATTTTATCTGATTATGTAGACCCCCTGCCCTGAGTAATGAAGGATCAGTTTAATCCCAGCCAGGACTAGTCCAGATATGGCCAGGGCTGGTCCCAGGATCCAGCTACTGAACTGGGTAAGTTTAGGATCAGTGAGGCCTTTTCTAGGGGCACACTCTCACCCGTGGTATTCCTGGAAAAGTTCTGTTTAATCTGGGCTTTCCCAGATCCCATGGAAATAGGGATCTGGCCCATCCCCTTGAAGGCCCTCTGCAACTCCAGGCTGGGCCCAACCCAAATCAGAGACCCCAGACCCAGGTTCGTCTTCCAGCCATGATGTCCCCAGCAAGTTAAAGTGACAGGTTCTTCTTCAGGCAAATGGCCAGCTGACTGACTACATGTAAGATACTTGCCATATCTGAAAATTCAAACCTGCTAACTTACTCTTTACAACACACTTGCATCCCATCTTGTCTTTGGTGAAGATGCTTAGTTAATTGACATAGTCTCTGAACATCTATCAAGTTGTCCTGTCTTTAGATCCTTCTGTTTCTGCATCTGTGTCTTCAATAGTAAGTACTTCGAGGATGGGAGTTTTTTTTTATTTAATGTTTTTACTTTTTACTACCCAATAAAGCCCACGTAGAACTGGCCAGGAGAGCACCTAAGGACAATGAGGACTGCTGCTTTGCAGATAACAGCCACAGTGAATTCTGACATGTTCCTGCCTCTTAACCCATGAAACTGGAAGGTGCTGTCCTAAATTCTGTTTGCTAAGTAGAGGCATTGTCATTACAAGGCTAATCTCAACAATCAACTCCTTCCCCCAGTCAGGCAGCATTATGAAAAAGATTAGGTCTATCTTTACTCTTTAGAATCCACAATGGCAGTGACGTCCCTGTGTGCGGGAAGGCTGGATGGAGCTTTTGTTCAACCTGGGTCTTTGTTCTGTGGGCAGTGAGTTGATCTCTTCTGATGTAAGCAGCCTTGTGTTTCTGGCCTAAACATTACAAATATATTCAACAGTTCTCTGTTTTAAGTGAGTTAACGGGTAATATTGCAAGAGCAAACTAATATGAGCCATAGAAATGGTTGACTGATGAGGATTCAAGGCTAAAAAGCAAGTTTTGTTATTAAAACAGATTTGCAGATAAGAACAAAGTAAAAAAAAGTTATTGAGGGGGAATGTGGCAGTGGAAACTCATTCTCCGGGAATTTCCATTATCCATATCATTTTCCAGACAGAGGTTAATTGAGAGGACAAGTTCAGTATCCTTTAGCCAAGATAATTGTCTAAAAGAGGGGGGGAAAGTGAATGCCAAACGAATTAACATAGTGGAAGGGGTAAGACAAACAGAAAAGAATATTTCTACATGCTGCCGTTACTGCTCCCAGTAGATTTCCTGGTGCACATTATACAAGGCACAATTTTTGGGGTCTCATTTTTCACAGCTTTCCAGAATCACAGATTTTTGGATATGGAAAGTTGCAAGAGTTTACTTCACAGAGAGTAAGAAAGAGGGTTTTTTAAATTTTGAAGAGTATATAATCATAAAAATACACAGTATGTAGTCATTCAGAACATCATCATTTCCGTAGCCATAAAAATAGCGATGGGCCCTAAAACAAGAAAAACAAAGCTAGCTGGGCACAAGGGAAAGTCAGAAAGTTGGCCCAAAGCCGGGGTCCCTGGTCTGGCTGCACATTAACTCAGATCATCCGGGGACCTTGTCAGTTGATGCCTGGCACCCCCCAGAGATTCTGTTTCAGTTGCTCTGGAATGGGTTTTTTTTTAAAGCTTCCCAGGTGATTCTTATGTGTGACCAGGACTGTAGAGTACTGGCCACGTGATACAATAAATTCTGCCCTCCCTTCTGTTCCGCTTGGCATGTTTGCATGACGATCCCAGTCTTGCAGACCCTGCTAAGTGTCTTTTCTGGCAAATCCTTGTGTTCACTGATCCTGATGATAGGTGGCCGAAGCTGAGAGTAGTTAGAAGGGGACCTTGATGACCAGTGATCTAACATCACCAAGTCCAGTGGAGGACTTTGCAGATGTTTAGTGGACCTAACTGATCTGTGTCACTTCAGTTTAGGATCCTTTTCTGTTATGGTTGGCTTGCTCAGCCTTGCAATAGTGCTGCCTTTGTGTTTTGATAATTCATTTTTATTTACATCAGACAGTGCTGATGGGTGCCCATTTATCCCTGAATTAGATTGGAGTCTAGGCCAGAAAACAATAACAGTGATGAATGTCCCACACTTGAAGTTCAGACAACTCCAACTGCAGTGGACCAGCCACTTCCCTCTTCAAGGAGTGCAGGGTGGCCCAGCTCAGCAGAACCTGACCTCCTTCCACCCCACCTCTTCATGAGGGAGTTGGGGGCACATGAGGTCAGTAGGTTGGCTTTGGGAGAACACATCCCGTCTGCTCCCGACAAGATCAAGGGTCCAAACCATACTCCCTTCTATCCTCACTGTGTTTATGACTCTGAGCCACTGAATGGCTAAGACTCAATGCTCCAGACCTGGTATTGCCAAGACTCTAAGGAAGGGGCAGGAGGGGGTAGCCTAGCTAAGACGGAGACAGGAGGAGATGGCCCAGCAAAGAGGGAGACAGGCAGAGTGCGTGCACAGTGTCATGCCTGGGGAAGAGAGTGGTGACACTGGAAAATTGGTTTAAAAGTTTGTATAAAAAGCAGTTGACGGGAGACAACAAAGATCACAGGTCAAATCTGGCCTACCACCTAGTTTTGTAAATAAAGTTTTATTGGAATACATAGGCACGCACACACAAAGCAGTGGACCCCCGGATGAGCTACCTCTTCGTCATTCCATCAGAAGACTGAAGCTTACTCTCTGGACAGGTGGACCAGCAGACCTAGACCCGAGGACAGCAAGCCCCGCCGAGGGTGAGAGTGCCGTACCGAGCCCAGGAGGAAGAAGTGCAGTTCTGTGTTGCACTTCCAGGATCACCGGGATCCCACCGGCCCAGCCTTCTCTGTGACTGGCTGCCAGGTTTCTAACACCTGCCCAGCCAGGAGATTCAGATTCTGTCCCCTTTGGGCAGAACTGACAGGCTAGGGGCAGCTCTAGTGGACAGTGTGGACACTGAACGTTTCCATCATTGCACAGAGTTGTACAGACAGCACTGCCCTAAGAAGTAAGGCTCTGGGGTAAGGGTGGAACCTTTTTTCCCCCTTTCATTATTATAAGCTTTGTAGAACTACTTTGTTTCTAAAGCTTTTTATGTATGAGTTTATAAAAATTAAATTTAAAAAATGACGGGGAGGCATTCCTGTAGAACTTTGCCCCCCAAGTTTGTGCAAGAGCGTTATGTTTCCATAATGCAAAACATCGGCAGTGGTCATTTGGGGGCATTTTGCACGTGTCCTCCACCCAGGAACATTTTGCAGTGTGTGGAGGCACTTTTGGTTGTCACAGTTGAGAGGTGTGGAGGGTGCTGCTGATACCTAGTGGGCAGAGGACAGAGATGCTGCTAAACATCCTCACAGGCCAGCTCTCCACAACACAGAACTGTCCAGCCTAAGGTGTCGATTGTGCTGAGCCAGAGAAACCGAGGGTTAAACTGACTCTCTAAGATTCCAGTCAGGCTCTCAAATATCTATGTGTGTATGATTTTTTTAAACTTAAATGAATAACCCTTTGGGCTAAGAATATAGTAATTAGCTAATGTTAGTTAATCCCACAAGCTAGCATTATACCCTCAGTGCAATAGAAAGCTAAAATGAAAAATTGAAGAAATGATCTGGGTAATTCAAACCCCAAATACCCAGCTTCTTGATTATTGTTCAAATTAATAAAGTAAGAAGAGGAATTTTTACCTAAGTTGTTATTAATCATTTCAGTCAGCTACTTTTAGTCACTTAACAATGTCAAGGGATATATCTCTTTTGAAATTTCTTAAAATCAGTGATACTTAATGAAATTCTGATGATCCTTTGTTAATATAAAAATCAGTTCCTTCTTCTCCTGTGTTTTATAGCCAATGGGCAGGGTAATTCACAAATCATACTGAAAAATAAATATTCAGGGGAAGAAGCAGAACATATACAAAGAGAAAGCCTGGCATCTGGTCATGATATTCTTTCAGTTTTACAGATGCTGTCGTTTGATGTGTCGGCCTCAGCCCCTAGTCCTTAAATATCACTTTGATTTTCTCTGTTGTTCCTCCTTAAATGGATAGCTTTTTAATATATATATGATCAATAACCTAGTTTTTTTCCTAGCACTTCTAGGGGCTTAGTGCTTTTGTATTTAGTATCTCCTGTGATACTTGCCACATTTTCCCAAGAGCTGCTGCTGATACAGGTTGTGTATCCTTTATCTGAAATGCTTGGGACCAGAAATGTTTCAGATTCCAGATTTTTTTGGATTTTGGAATATTTGCATTATACTTACAGGTTGAGCATCAAAAATCTGAAATCTGAAATTCTCTAATGAGCATTTCCTTTGAGTGTCATTTCAGTGCTAAAAAAAAGTTTCATATTTTGGAGCATTTCAGATTTCAGATTTTTGGACTAGAGATACTCAGCTTATATTAAACAAAGCTGGTCCCTGAGGGCTCCCCCACTTCAGGTATTCCTTGACTTGAAAAATTTATTTTTATCATTGGATATTGCTCTTGCTTTCCCCAAAATATTAGAATCCTTGTAACTTTTTTTCTACTAAAACCAAATAATATCTGTTGGTATTTATGATTTATAGTATCTGTATATGTTTACACATGTATAAGCACCTTATAATTCCCTTGGCAATAAGTGATTTTTAGAAGGTACATACTTTTATCTCACATGTATTTATTCTTTCCTTTATTCCTTCAGCAGGAATATATTCCATGCCTATTATATGCAAATATGAATATTTGCTTAAATGCACATAATTGCAGGCTCAAAGGTTAATCAACTCAGCTCCTAAAAGCCTGGCAGCACTAAGTGAAGGTTTTACAATTAACCCAGTTCCTCTATATATGTAAATGGACATTTCTGCAAAATGTGTCTTATTTGTCGAGGTGATGTATAAGCTCATGTTCAACTGAGAATGACAGGGACTTAAATAACAGTGGCCTAACAGAGCTAGACACTGACGTCTCTCTCCTGTGTGTGGCAGTCCACAGTCCTCAGGGATCCAGGTTCTTTTCTACTGTCCTTCAAACCCTGGTTCAGAATGGCTACTACATGGGGAAGCAAAGAGTTCTTAAAACAGAGTACAATAAGTACCAGCCTTAAAAGAAAAAAATAAAAGATAAATAACTATTAAAAAAAAAACAAAAAAACTTCTGTTCATCAAAAGACATAAGAAGAGAATAAAAGGGCAGTTCCCAGACTGGATGATATTTTTGCAATGTATATGTCCAAGAGAGGAGTTGAGTCCAGAATATGTATAAAGAGCAGGCACTTCTCAAAAGAGGCTGGCCAGATGGCCAGTAAACACAGAAAAAGATGCTCAATATCATCAGTCATCAGAGAAATATGCAAATTAATGCCATTAATGCCATTATGAAGTACTGTTACCCACCAAAATTAAAAAAATTAAAAAGAGTGACAATACCAAATGTTGGTAGGGATGTGGAGCAACTGGAATACTTACACATTTGTGGCAGTATTATATATTGGTACACTCAATTGGAAAACTGACAGTATCTATTATATTGAAGCTAAAAACGTGCTCACCCTGTGCCCGGCATTTACACTCCTGGGAATATGCCCAAGAGAAACGAGTGCATATTGTTCACCAAAAGAGGGGAGGTGGCCAGATAAGGCTTCACCTAAGATCTAGTTAAACCACCCTCCCATGCACCTCAGCATCACCTTTAATTACGTCTGAGAAGCTGGGCAGGTGTTCTCTAGCACACAGACACTGCGAGCACCACGAGAAGTCATGGAGATACAGACGCACCTGGGTGTTTGGGAACAATGGTAGTTCTGAAGGCCAGAGTCCCCAAGTTAGGATTCTAGACAGACACAAGGCTGAAGGGGTAGGCAGAGTCTTGTAGAGTTTGCAAAGGAGTGGGTTTTTCCAAAGCGCATGTTCAAGTTTGGATCTTAGGAAGATCTCTGAGAAGTGGGTAGGGTGAAGCTAGGGAGGCTGAACAACTCTTGGCAGGGAGCCAGGCAGGGGGCACGATTATCCTGCTGCAGCCATTTGCCCAATTCTGGAGAATAAGCACTTTGACTTACCCTGAATTATACCGCCTGCCATTCTATGAGGGATGGAATTGGTACGTTGCTGTCGCTGATGATTTTCCGGAAAGTCTTATACTACGTTAATGGCATAGGTAAAGGAAGACGGACAAATGATAGTGCAGCAAAGATCTGCTTAAACCACTCCCCCCAGACAGCCTCACGTCTCTGACAACTTTCACACTTCCTACCTAAAAAATCTCACTGATTTTGCAAAATACTCACAGGCTGCTTTTAAAGTGAACTTTGCCCTTTTCCTCTGAATCTTCTTCCTCCCTCTCTGCTGACCATTCAAAAAAGGCAACACAGGCTTTGCCCATGGGCAGTATCCTTAGTGAGTATATGCAAACCACCCAGAGGAAAGTGAAAGGAGAAGCAAAATATGATGTTTTTATTTAGAGCAAAAATCTGATTTCTTATGTGAACCCATTGCCCAATTGTCTTGAGACTGCCCCCAATTTTTTTTAGTGCCTGGGTTAAAAGGTCCATCACAGGCTCATTACACAGCAGACGTTGCCACACCAGGCATGTGTCATGTTTTCAGCCAAGGACAGAACAAGAAGGAATGACCTTACTCGGAAAGAGGAGGTGTGAGGCTGAGGGAGAACTCCCTGACCTTGAACGAGCAGGGAGACCCTGCCAGGGTACTGGGAGAGGGGCAGGGTCACCTTTATTAGCAACCGAAGAAGAAAAGATTCTGTCCATGTGCCAGGGAGGGAATGGGCTTCTTGACACCCAGATCCTTGAAAAAGATGCTTTGGCTCCACGGTCCACCCCAGACCCCTTCACTTCCCTAACTGCAAATTGCCTATGCTTAAAGTTGCAAGAAAAACTCTTGAGTCAATTACCGAATTCCAATTTTTTGGTGACTTCAGGGACATAACCAGATGTCCCTGGCTGGTTGCCTTAAGCAGGTTAATTTATGTGATGCTATTCTGTTCCTTAGAGAAAGTTCCTTAAATAGGAAAGAAGGGAGCTTCTGGATTCCAGAGCAGCAGCTAGCCTGCACTGCTTCAAAGAGAAAGAAAGGAAGCAAACTCCACAGTACATCGCTGCTGTCCTTGGAGCATCTCAGAAAGGCAGTTCCCAAGAACTGAAAGCAGGGGCGGGGTGGGGGTGGGGAGGGAGGCTTCCATAAGAGGAGGACACAGGTTCTTGTTTCACTCTGGAAAGATCCACCAGGGAAGAGATCCTGGTGGAAGATCCACCACTCTTGAAACATCTGCAGTGACTCATGCTCAGTCTGTAGTGTTCCTAGTCAAGCAGCCGAGTGTACGAGAGAGGCCATAGACAGAGCCACCACCAGTGGAACTGCACATAAAAAAGCTCCATCATTTGCATTTGTGAGTTGTCTTTAAGTCAGACAAGACCCCACTTTGGAAGCCGATCCCTCCGCCCCTGTGCAGAGCCAGAGAATAACATGGGGTCTGTCCAGGCAGGCGGATCCTGTGTGCACATCAGCCACTGGCCTAACTCGGGAGCCAGCTGTGGAGGCTCCGTCACCCCCCCTCCTGCTGTTGCCCTGGGATTCCTGCTGTCACTGACAACGCTGTGCCAACCTAGAATGCCGCCCACCCAGCAGGCACTTTCACTGTGCACATGGGCACCCTGCAGTGAAAAAGACCAGGTGCCACCTCTCTTCAAAGCGGCAGAATGTAGGGTTTGCCTGGACTCCTGCCTTCATCACGTGGTAAAAATAAGACCGCATACAGGTAGGTTTCTATTAAACAAGCACAGCCATGCAAATCTCTGCAAATCCACAGTGTTCATCCTCTGTCAGTGGGCCTGTTTTTGAGCCAAATTTAATCCTGCCCTATTCCCTGGCACTGAGAAGATTCAGATGTCCCCTAGCAGTTCCTTGCATGGGAACCTTGACCTTTCGCTGCTCGTAAAGCAGTACCCGCAGAGGCTTCCTTTTTCATGTAGCTTCAGACCGCAAACGTTCTCACCAAGAGCGTGTTCTCAAATAAGATGGAATTTACAAGGTGGTGCATGCTTACCAAGAAAGAAAGTGACATTAGGGGACCCAGGAGAATTGGCCTTTGGGAAAAAGAAGATAGAGATTTTAATTAATAAACATTGTCCCGCTGGAAGCAGCCTCCATACCCAAGGACTTCCTTCTCTAAACAGCCTCCTGATTTGTTTTCTCTCTTATTCAGCCAAACTCAATGATTGAGAAAATCAGTTTGTCTCTCCAGCAGCCAGCCAGCTGTGACAGTCCCAGGCACACCTGGGCCTTCTGGGGCCGCTCCTTACCCCACCCCAAAGGGGTGACTCTTTATGGTGCTGAAGCTCCCGTTGCGTGCCAGGTGTCAGCAGAGCACGTGCTGAGCGCACGGCCTTGCCAGGCAGCAGCAGAACGGTACAGAGTCCCGGGGCTGGGTTGGGAGTCCAGGGGACAGTGGCGCACACAGCAGCAGGCCAGGGTGAGTGTGTCATCCTCCAGGAGGAGCCATCTCTGCTCAAACCCATCCTACCCAGTATTCGGCTAGGCCCCCAAGCCCGTAAAGTGTGGAGCTGCTCCAAACTGAAGTTGCACGATGAGAATGGCCTTGTGGGGTGTGGGTTGTAGAACCACAGCTTGCCCAGTTACTGCCTAACGAGCACTTTGCATCGCGTTCTTTGAGGATCTGTAACTCAGGCTGTCAGAAGTCTTACCTGCTGCCGTTTTCCTTTAGTTCCTGGGAATTTCAACATGTGCAAAGTCTGAAGGGAGAAAATAGGATCAGCAAGTCACTGGAACAAACGAAAAACCAAAAACCACACACAGAGAATGTAGAGGCCGAGGATTGAAGAGAGGGTCAGGAATGCCAGGCAGAGAATTCATAGCAAATCCCGAATATCTAAATCGAGGCTTGAGAAGAAATGCACGCAGGCCACTGCACATGTGGCTCATTTGTCCTGAGTGCTAAGTAGAACTGAAAGACCACTGCGGTGTCTTCTAAATGTTCTTCCTGCCCCCAAGGGTCCCTCCATCCAGTCTGTTCTCTTTGACCCTGCTGCTGCAAATCTATCCATGCAGCCACCTCGCCATAAAGCTCCCAGGTTTTGAAGAACAGGAGCCTTGTATGTGCCTGTGACCAGGACCCGCTATGACATGACTCCTCTGCTGTCTCTGGGCCCCATGTTGCTCTGGTACAAACCTCCAGCATCTGCTCAGGCAGCTCCAGTGCCCAGGTGCCCTCCCTGTACTCCGCCCACTGCCCTCCTGCAGGCAAACACCTCTTCAGCCAAGATTTTGTTGGAGACTGACTTCCCAAGGCAATCTTTTCTTCCCTTCGCCCCTGCCGCCTCGCCCCCTGTGACGTTGGCCACTCCCTCCTTTGTGCCCCAGCACGCCCCACACAGGCTTCAATCATGCCTCACTTTATTAAACTTGAATGTTGTATGGTTAATTCTTGGGAGCTTAAGACCACGTCTTACCAAAATTAACTACGCCTGGCCCTCTAGACCTTTTTCCCAATCAAAGAAGACATGGAAAATGACAATGATAATATATATCAACATGTAGTACAAGAGGCTGCTTGTGAAGGAGTCAGTATCCACACACCTTTAATTACCCATCCAAAGCCTAAACACACCAGTTGAGAAGTTCTGTATAAAAGACCTTCAGTTATTGTCGGGTGAAAAAATGAGCCAATTAGACTGTCCATAGGACTTCTGGAATTGGGCAAATAAAGCTCTTCAAAATCAATGACAGGAATGTCATAGAGAAGAAATGTAATTAAGACTATGACCCCAGCAGAAGGATAATGAGGATGTGGGTTTCTTACCCAGGTAGTCAAGGTCTGCTTGACCAATATGGCCCTAGGACTTGACCTTCCGTCACTGCTTTTCATGCCTAGGCTCTAACCAAACCAAACTGCACGCCCTTTGCCTGCCTGCCAACACCCAGCCTCTCTCTCCAACACACCCCATCTCCACCCAGGCCATCCCCTGGGAGACAGCTGCCTATCCTCAAAGACTCACCGGTGGGGCCACCTCCACTGAAGACCCCTTTGCCCCACTGGGTAGGCATGGTCTGTCCCTCAGTGCCCTTTACTGTGCCTGTCATCACATTCTTTGGTCTCAGTTATTTCTTTTTGTCTCCTACCTTTCAATGAAATATAAGTTTCCTGTGGTCAAAGACTGATTCTTTCTCATTGTAGTTTCCCCTCCTTTACCCGTGAGAGGTACGTGATATGCACACATCCCATTGAGCTAAACCTCCTACGTGGCTCTGAGAGAACCAGGTTCCTCTTTAACCGGGGGGCCAGGGTGTTTGCTGTTTAAGGCAAGGCCAGTGTGTCGTAGCCTGCTGGCTGCCAGAAAATATCCCTTGTAATAAACCCCAGTCAGAAACCTTTTCTTATTTCAGGGGTTCATAAATCATGATCCTATGCTATATCAAGCTACTGTCCCCAAACCCATTACTTAATTGAAGCTTTGCATTGTAAGGTTGGCCTGTGGGCTTGGACACAGACCAGGAGCAGACCCAGGTGGAAACGTGCAGGGGAAGAGAGGTCCCCAGTGACATGCGACAGAAACAGGCTCCTGGTGAGCTGCGCTGGGGCGGGAGGGCTGGTGTGTGGCCCAGGGGGACGGAGTGAGACGTGACAGTGAGCAACTGCTCATCTCAGCCCTGCAGGACATCCGCAGGTACAGTCCGTAAGCAGCAGCTGCCTTTCCTGTACACAGTTGCTGAAATACACAGAGGATCAGTAATTCCCAGCAGCAAGTAAATAAGTGCTAATCTCCTGATAGCCCCTCACTCAGGGAAGGGTCACCCCCTGGAACCACGGGCCACCCTAAGACTGTGTCCAGGCAGTCACACATGTCCTAGAACCAAGTGCCACGTGGATCTGATCTGAAAATGTGCATATTCTGTCCTGATCGCTTCCATCCTCCCATCAGTAACATTTCCAAACATCGTCTACCAGCTGGGCACCTGGTGATATTCCGCTTGGGGGAAACGTACACCCTTCAAGCATCCTTTCTGCATTGCATGGTGGTTTTTGTCTCCGTTATAATGCCCAGCCAGGCCCTTACTCTTCTTGCTGATTTGTTGAGCGCCGTGGACACGCGTACTCTAGGAAGTGTTAGTCTTAAATTGTGATGAGGACCTGACTCTCCTCCCAGCCCCGGGGCTGACTCCTCAGACTGGGACGTCTGTCTGGTGCCCCTCAAAGCTCTGCTACCTCTGTCTCTAGAGTTTAGAGAAATTTCTGGTCATGCTTTATTGCTGTGACATTGCTGGAAGCTTCCAATGATTGGAAACTGTGTTTTCTGATGCGTTAAACAGTGACTCCCCACCCTGCAGTAATGTGGTCTCCCTCTCCCCCACAGGCACAAAGGGTACACAAGAAGGTTCCCAAACCCGGCAGGGCGCACCACTGCTCCGGGAAGAGACCTCATTCCATTCCTTCGCCGTGTGCCACTGCAGCGTGCTGGACTTCTGGCAGCAGCCACCAGCCCCCGCTCAACAGTCCACACCCGGGGCCGGGTAGGACAGGCCTGCCTCCTGGGCACCAGCAGGAATTTGCCGGACGAGCCAGTAGCACCCCCAGCCCTCCCTGGTCTTTCCAGAGAAGCAAGTCCTTGTTTTGTTTGCCCACAGGAGGCCCCTCCCCAGCCTCTGCAGCTGAATCACAGTGGTTTTCAAACACAGGTGCCCCAGGGCACAGGGCAGCGGAGCGGAGGCACGGCCACCTCTTCTCCATAGATGACCTAGAGGGGGCCCAAGAGACAGATGTGGACACAGGCCTGCGGCTGTCCTCCTCAGACCTGTCTGTGGTCTCTGCATATTCTGCCCCCAGTAGGTTCTGCAGCACAGTGGAAACACCCCTCCCCCCCGAAAGATGCAGTAGCCGCTGGTCCGCACACAAGGATTCCAGAGAGGGACCACTGCCCGCGGTCAGCAGGGTGACTGCAGACGCCTCCTGGGCTTCCCTCCCTTTCTCCACCAAAGGGTCTTCCAGCTCCTCGGCGACAGCTGGTGCTGCCCCCCCATCTCCCAGCGCCTCCTCCCGGCAGCCCCCTTCTGATGCTCCCAAGGTGGAGCGGACTGGCAGAGACGTGCCACTGCCCCCAGGGTCGGCTGGTGCTGGGGACAATGACATGGAGGAATTCTACATCTGAACACCCTTTCTGCTCTTCTCCAAACCCACAAACTCAGACCAGACACACCAGTGTTCCTAATTACCTGTTTCACGAGGATCGTTAACACATTTGCCTACCACCCAGTCCTAGCTGAGAGGTGGTGTATTTCTAGGGAACCAGTGGGAAAACACCGGCATTTTTGTGCAAATAAATTCTCAACAAACTTAAGTTGTAAAATATATTTTTTGAGTATTCGGCATTTGAGATATGGTTTAGTGGGCTTATACAATGTAAATGCTTCATATAATTACTTGAAATGAAAACCTAGTCAGCCAGAGCCTATTTGGCAATTTTTCATGGTGTGAAGGAAAAACAATTAAGGCCAAAATGTTGACTGTGGGAGAGATACCAAGTGACTTTATGAGAGAGCGTGCACAATAACCTAAGCACACCTGACTGCATTCTTCATCCGTATTTACACTGCCAGCCACCGGTGACCCTGAGGATTGTTAAGTTCTGCTTACAGTAGAAAAAGCTTGATAAAGCAGCTGTAAACACGTATGAGACTATGGGTAATTCCTCGCTTTGAAACCATGCGACATCTGAAACATCTGGATGTACACAAAAGTGGTTACTGTGCTTTTTAAGGATTTAGCATGAGTAACAGACTCTTGGTGTATTTTAAATGTAATTTGAGTTCCAAAAACTAGACTTACATACCTCTTGTCAACATTCACTGGAACAGATGAGGGGCTCTAGGAGACCACTCTGCTACCTGAATTTATTTGGATCATTGAGGAAGAATCGTTTGCTGGAGTTAGAGAATTATAGGCTACTGGACATAATGAGTAGGATGTCTTAAGCTTATTCAACTTTAAAAACCACAATCTAAGGGAGATATATATATGTATATATATATGACAAGAGCCACATTGGATACTGCTTTCTGCAGTGAACATGCATGGTCATACATCGTATGTTTTTCATTTTAAAATAATTGTGACCATTTTGCTGGCATTTTGATTGCACAGATTAATGAATGCCTCCCTCCCCCAAACAGAAAACTTTATAGGAAAAGCTCTCCTGAACAAACACTAGTGCCCTGCTAGCCTGACATGGGTGCACTGGGAGCTTTAATTAAAGCTGGAATGGAGCCTGATGACCTTGGCTTTTCCTGTTGTCTGCTTCTGTCACAGCATGAATGGTATTTGAATCTCGCCTCTCTGCCACCCCGGTAAGGGTATGTTTACAACTCCAACCTCGGCAGTGCCAAGTGCTGGCACGGGGGGCCATGTCAAGCTGTCCCCAGATACTGTTTACTTTTGGGGAAGAAGAGCATGGGTTTGCCTCGCTCATTCCCAGTCTGGTGCTCTTTGCCTAAATTAATCATGGCACACTGTTCATCTCTCTGGAGGTGCCCACACCAGCCCAGCCTTAGAATCCTTTCCAACAATGGCCCTCCAGGCAGCCATTACCAATCAGCAGCCTTAAGCTAAAGCCTCAAGTCTTTGCCATCCTTGTAACAAGAGCCTGAAATCCTGCCCCACACATCCTAGGCTTCCCAGGACTCAGAATTGTAATATTCAGGGCCAGGCATGGTGGCTCATGTCTGTAATCCTAGCACTCTGAGAGGCCGAGGCAGGAGGATTGCTTGAGGTCAGGGGTTCGAGACCAGCCTGAGCAAGAGCGAGACCCTGTATTCACTAAAAAATAGAAAAAAAAATTAGCCAGGCGTAGTGGCATGTTCCTGTAGTCCCAGCTACTCAGGAGGCTGAGGCAGGAGGAGCCCAGGAATTTAAGGTTGCAGTGAGCTAGGCTGCCGCCATGGCACTCTAGCCTCAGCAACAGAGTAAGACTGTCTCAAAAAAAAAAAAAATTTGTAATATTCACTTCAATTTAAATAATTAAAAATATAGTCTCTTCTAATTCTGGACCAGGAATAAGCAAACTCTTTCTGGAAAGGGCTAGATAAATATTTTAGGCTTTGCCAGTCATACAGTCTTTGTTGCAGCTACTCAACTCTGCCATTGCAGCATGAGAGCAGCTGTTGGTAAAATGTACATGAGTGGGAGTGCTGCGTTCCAATAAAACTTTATTTACAAGAACAGCTGGTGGGCCAGCATTGGCCCAAGGGTCGTAGTTTGCCAGCCCCTGGGCTAGAATGCTGCCTTAGGCTGGTTCAAGATCCCAGCCACAGCCAACAACACAAAATCTAAGTCTGCAGCCCGCTGCTCCTGTGGTGTGTCGTGCCAAGAAAATGGGCTCCTCAGGCCAAACCAATGACAACAGAACTACAGGTCCCAGAGCAGCAAGGGGCTTCTTTCTGCAGAGCTGATTCCTAGAAAGCCACTAGCACGCCACCTCCTGCTCATAAATGTGACTCAGAGTCAATAGCTGTTGATGAAGAGCAACATGCTGACGTTAGGGAGAAGGAGAAAATAATTCAGAGGCGAGGACGCAACCTCCAGTGCACAGGGCGCAAGCCCAGCAGTAGCAACAGTCAATGAGGCATGTACCCGAGTGGACCTACAGCCAAGGGATGGCTCCCTCTGGTTCATCCTGTATCACCTCCCTTATTTAGTGTGCGCGAGTGCCCTGGGGATTGCTGTAGCGCCCAGCTCCGATGGGCCCTGGTCCTGCCCTATCTCAGTGACCCACCCTCATCACAGCCCAGTCTGCCAAACTGAGTGACCCTCAGGATGTCAGAGACGCCATTGGAAAGCAAGAAATGCAAAACGACCCTATCAAATGACGGGAGAAGGGCAGGGAAGCCCACTGCAGACCACAGTCCAGTGCTCCTGTGCCGTCACTCCCTGGAGGAGGAGTCACAGGAAGGCATGTACCGAGACCTTCTCTTCCATGCCTGGCCCGCCACTCGCACGCTCCCCATCCAGGCGGGCTCCTCGCCCTCCCCAGTAGGTCCTGACCCTGCTGGAGTATCATCCTGTCACAGAGGCTGGCACACTGCCGTGCTCATAAACTTTCCAATCACAAACCTATTGAGGTCGTCTCATAAATTATTTCTCTCCTAGATTAGGCTCCATGATGTAAGAAGTCTAGACTTGCGCCCCAGTTTTGGTCACTTAACGGAGCCCAGGCTCTTGCGTCCCGGGTCTTGCCTTCCCATTAGCGTTGCCCAGGGGTGTGTTCGTAAGTGCCCTGGTCCAGTTACATCCCATCCTTTATTTGCCTCTGTTCCAAGTAAGAACCCTGCCCCCCCCAAATTCCTGCTCCCGGGCCCACCTTGGCCTGCACTGAACACCACCAAGCATCTGCTTTGAAAAGCAAATGTTTCCCCATCTGTCCCCAACTATCATGTCAAGTCCTACAGAAATCATCTTGGGTCACCTCGATTGGTTAAAACGAGCAGGAGAGGGACTGATGGGGGCGCAGAGTGAGCCAACCGCAGAGATTTTTGTGACGGTTGGGGGTGTGTTCAAACAAATTGGGTTTTTGTATTGGCTGCTCCTTGAGCCCCTGTCCCCAAAGGCAGGGGGACAGTCACAGTAGAGTGTGTTGAACTGCACCCTTCCGTGCATTCCCTGGGGGTGGGTTGCGGGGGGGGGGGGTGTTTACTTGTGTTGGGCTGACGTTAAGCTCCAGGAGCAATGCAGGTATCTTCCTACTTTCTATAGTGAATGAATTCTCCAATCCATCGGCTAAGAGGCACCTGAATGGACTCAGAATTGCTGCAAGAGACTTTTAGGGGCAAATAAAACAAACTGTGGAAAGCTTCTCCCTCTCCAAACCCTCCGGACAGTATCAATGAGCAGGTCTGGCAGAGATCCCTGGGTCTGAATTTCAGGAGAGCAGTAGGAATCGCTGAATACCTTCTCCTGCCCTGCCCAGGCCACCTGCCCCAGGTGCCCAGGCTGAACATAAATGCCGCCTCATCATTTGTAGGGTTCCACTTCTCTTCAATTCTCTGGAAATAGAATTGATCAGGTACTACAGAGGCTTGAGAAAATAACATGCATAAAGTAGATTCTCAATGGAAACATTTTTTTCTCAATTATCATAACAGATGGATTCACCAAGGGGTCAAGAACCTGAATTTAAAGATAATATATAAGTACATTCTTTCAACTTTTACCGAAGGCTTTTTTCTAATCTTGGGCATAGAAATCTATTTGCAAAACGGCTTTAAATGATCCAATTTCTCTGAATGAATAATGGAGGCAAACATGAATGGTGATGTTGGCACATCTGGGTCTTTTTAACAATTTCTGTCTTAGAGGTGGTGATAACTGTGGTCTAGTGATGTGCCCACTATTAGGAGTGAGGTATTCATTTCAGACAGAAGCCACATTTGGTGAAGGTGAAAAGGCCCCTCCCATGTCCCTGTGACACCCTCCCTGAGCAATCTGTGATGTGGTCTCACCTCCAGTTGTCTGGGGCAGTGTGGAAAACTGGAACTGCTTCACAGCCTGGACTACCCAGTCCAGCTGGGCGTGGTCCCACCCATTTGAAACATCTGAAGTATTGATCTTATCAGCCGAGCATCTGAAAGAAGCCACTTTGGCTTCCTTAGGTCAGCTTTGCCCAGTTCCTAGAACTAATCCCAGAGCAGTTTGGATTGGAGCCTTTCTGAATGTGTGTGGCACAGCCCAAGAAATGGCCGGCTGGACAGAGGCGCTGGCAGGCCAAATTGCATCGCTAAAGGTGGCTATGGGGAAGCTTTGGTGCCACCTGCTGGCCGCTGCGCCCAGGAGGGTCAGCGACTGCCCTTTTCGTTGAAGAAGACGCCACCTCTACGAATGGGAGGGAGGCACTTCATTTGTGAATCCACGTTTAATTGTGTATGTTAATATCTACAAAAGATTGAGGTACTTTAAATTACAGTGAAATGATACAATGCAAATATAAAAGCAGGACCAAAAAATAAAGAGTCTACAAATATGTCAACCTCAAAGAAAAATGTAACTGCTGTATTGAATTTCCTGGAAGCCAAAGCAAAAAGGGAAAGATGAGTACTTTGCAGTTCTCATTTGTGATTGAATAATCTAGAGGCATTGCCTTATTTCGTTGTCATTTAAGTTGCCTTGATGCAGTGCCTCAGGGGAAACCAAGCTTTTCTTGTACAGACTTCTAAAATCACTTTCTTTTCAGATTTTCGTTGGGAATTTTCTCCATAGTATTACTAATTTGGTCCAAGTTTGTAGCTTTCTTACTTGGAGGATGGAATTGACAACACCTGGAGGAGAGGCACATCCTCGTGCTTTGAGCGAGCCTCCCTGGACGTCCTTCTCCAGCCGCACTGTGGGGACAGATGGAAATTTTGCCCTCAGCAGAAAGCCCGGCGGGGGCGGGGGGGGGGGGGGGGGTGTGGTGGCTGGCCTCCTGCAGGGCTCTTGAGGCTGTATCTGTAGAGTTTGGAAAGCGAGGGGCGAGGGGTGGGCGGGTGATGAGGTCATTTCCTGCCCCCAGTTCAACCAAGGCCAGCCCTGTCCATCACCTCCCCTGATCCCTCCTTACTTATCAGGTTTTTAAGGTGTGTCTGATGCTAATGAGGGCAGAGGCACGAGACTAATGAGTAGAATGGATCTCCTCGCAGGGCCTTTGCCCTTAGCAGAGGTCTGAAGACTGAAAATGCAACCTGTTGGAACAGAGGAAACTAACTTGTGCAGCAAGAGACTTCTCATCCTATTTCTACTCCAAGAGTTATGTTCCACTTCCTGCAAAATGAGCCTCCTGTGCCCAATACAAACTAAATCACTTCACGCCAGGAGCTCTGGAATTCTCCTTGGCCGTAAAACTCAGTGTCTGTCTGGGCCCGTGTTCATCACCTGAGCTGGTTCTGCAGACCTCGGCGACCCGCTCGCTCCTTTGGTCTGTTTCAGAGCTCACAGCCCTGCCACCGCTTGCCAGGAGCTTCCGGGGCCCAGCTTTCCTCCGCCCAGCTTTGTCCTTGCTGGGCACAGTGAACCGTGAAATGGTGACAGCTACGGAGATGAGCAAACCCAGGCACCTGGCAGCAAGCTCAAGACTGTGACCCAACCACATGTGACTCTCCCAGGGAACTCTGCCTGGTCACGTTCTGTTCTGGGTCTAACCCGGCCTTTGTTCTCAAATTCAGTAAACACCAGAGCTTTCCATTTGGTGTGCGCTGCCCTTCCTTGCCTGTCCCGCATGCTGGGCCTGGCCTCTCTCACACATCTGGCCACGCATTCGGGTGCTAGACCTAAATTTCGGCTTCCTGCTACATACCCATGATTTTGGGTTTTCCTGCGCCCCCAAATCACCCACACAAGCCACCACATACACTTAAACACAAAAAAGAACCAGCCCCTCCTCCTCCGGAATTCCTCCGTTCAGTTAATGGTTTCTTCTCTCTCCTCATTCACGTTCAAACACCAGGAGTGAAGCCCCAGGATAGCCTAGTAGAAGGGAACAGGGGTTTTGGAGTCACACATACCCAAGTTCAAATCCCACCACCCATGCTCACTAGCGGGGTGACCCTAATCAAGTTACTTTATTTCTCAGTCTTGGTTTCCCCATTTGCAAAGTTGGGGAATGGGGCAAAATCTAAGAGGGTGCCGCAAAACTCATTCATTGAGATTAATACTACTTGTGATCTCATAGAAATAAAAAGTAGAACAGAAGGTACTAGAGGCTGGGAGGTATAGGGGGAAGGGAGGACAGGAAGAGATTTGTTAACGGATACAAAATTACAGCTAGATAGGAGGAACAAGTTCTAGTGTTCTACGGCACTGTAGGATGACTACAGTTAATAAGATATAATTTCAAATAGTTTGAAGGAATATATCGAATGTTCCCAACACAAAGAAATAATAAATGTTTGAGATGATGGATAATTACCTTGATCTAAGCGCTATACTGTGTATGTATCGAAACATCACTATGTACCCCATGAATAAGTACAATTATTTGTCAATTCAAAAATAAAATACTAAAAGAAGATTAATACTATTTTTAAGGAATGAGGCCTTCTTCAAAGGGTTATTCTGAAGACTAAATGAAATCAAGAGGCAAAGTCAGGCACAGTGAGATGTCATTGCCACCTTTCACGTTAGCAAAGGCTTTAAAGATAAAACTCCATTTGTGTTTACACATGGCTTTTACCAGTAATTGGTACAACGTTTTTGGAAAGAAGTGTGGCAATAGATCTCTCAGTAGCCTTAAAAATGCTCGTGTCTCATAATTCAATTTTTGGGACACTGTCCCAAGGAAGTGATCTGAAACAGAGGTAAAGACTTATGTACCTGTTTGTCACGGTACAGTTTACAGTAGCAAACCACTGAGGACCAACCTGAATGTGCAGTGAATTAGTAAGTTAAGAAAGAAACATAAATGATCTGCCCATGCAATGGAATATTATAGAACCATGACAAATATAATGCTTCCAAGAGTGTTCAATGACAAAGGGAAAGCGTGATATGACTTTTAAGCTAAAAAAAATCAAGATAAAGTGTTAAATATATAAAAGGCCCTTGATCATGTAAGATGATGCAGAGAAAAACATTGCAAAAACGTGTGTCAAAGTAGAATTGCTTTTGCTTCTGGGTGGCAAAGTGATGGGTGCTATTTTTTTCTGTTTCATTTTCCTTTTGGAACTTGATGTATTTTCTATGATAAGCATTTATGAATTTTATAATTAAAAGGTAAGCTTAATAAAACTGAAGATACTCACCCTTTGAGTGTTCTCCATCTTCATGTCACATCTGACCTCTCCTGCTCATTCGTCCTCTCCGGGTCTATGTGTTTCTGCTCCTTTCTTCCCCTCCTGCCACAGTTACACAGATGGTGTAGACCAGTGGTTAGAGCAGGTGTCTCTTAATCCTTCACCTGAACAAGTTCCTTAACCTCCTGTGACTCAGTTTCCTCCCCTGTAAAGTGACTTTCAAATAGTCACTTCACCTCTCAGGGTATTGTCTTCGTGAAACTGCTTTCATGGACCCCTGCGGGCCGGTACCGTAAGGACATCAGCAGTACGGCCACGAGACACCAGTGGCCCCATCCCTGTCTTCACCTATCATACGATCCTCCTAGACTTGGGCATGTCCCGATTTAGGGGAAGGGGTCCCCAATTAGGACTACAATGGAAATTCCTGAAGACACACAGGATGACGGCTTTGAGTCAGAATTAGTTTGATTTAAAGGAAATGCAGAAGTATTTTTTGCACCCCTGATTTTGTTGCCCGAGAGTCATGCCCTCTGTCATTATGAGCTGAGTTATCGCTCTCCTAGGCCGTGGCCATAGACTCCCAATTGCTCTCCATGGCCCCAGCATTGGCCCACTGCTGTCCCTCTACACACAACTGCCAATTAGTTGTTTTTAAAGTGCTTTGCACACCTTCCTGCTAACACCCTCTCATGGCTCCCTCTTGCCAACCAAATAAAAGTGCCCCATCCCAGTGCCCCTTCACCACCTGGCCCTGTCACCTTTTCCATCTTAGCACTTACTATTCTATGCCCCAGCCAAATGGGCCCTCAACTCTCCACTAAACATACCTTCTGCTTTCCCACCTGCAGCCCAAAGCTCAGGTTATTCCTCCAACTCACCCTCTCTGCCCACCAACTCTACTGTCTGCCAAAGTCCAGTGCAAACACTGCCACCTCCAGGAAGCCCGCCCTGCAGAGAACTCATCCTACTGCACTAGTACTTGGTTGTCCCTGACTCAGGATAAATCACAGGTTACTTAGTTACTTGTAATTATTTAGGCATAAGGCTTATCTACCCAGGAAAAGTATAAACTAGTCCTTAGCCCAAAATAGTACATCGATCAGTAAGATTTGAATGTATGCATGCCCGAGTGTGGCACGGTGGGCTGCCTGGCAGGTGTGCTTTTCATGATAAAACGCCATTTTCGCATTCTCACGCCAAGGCCCCTGCCCGGGTCAGCCTGTTATTTTCACCATATCCAGTCCAAGCGTCCTGGAGGGTCTCAAGGGAGAAATATCGCGCAGGAGGAAAACTCGCGAGGCCATTACTGAGACGTCCGTGTTTACCTTCACCTCGACCGCTTACCTTGTGTTTAGGTTCCAATCCTACTGCCTTCATCCTTCTGGAATAGAGTCCTGACTTTTTAGCCTGTCCATATGGAGATCAGGGTTAGGGGCTGGCTGGTCCGTGGTGGAAGCCATCAGGGCCGTGGAAGAGGAACCCTGGTCTGCGTGTGACAGGCACTGTGCCTGAAGCAGGCTCACAGAAGGCCTCACAGCTGTCCATGCCACTGTCCCAGATCCTGCTGTTACAACATCGAAGCATAAAAACAGATCCATACCTTTTAGTTTCTTCCAGTAGGAACAAACCTTTACACATGCACTTGCCCTGCACTGGTGACTGCAGTAGTATAAGTAGGAACCACCCACCTTGTCCCGGGGTGGACAGCGAACCCTACCAGGGGACCTAAGGAAGGCTTCTCCAGGAAGCCAATGCTTGTGCTCAGTCTGGGAGAATGAGTGAGAGTTGAGGATGCCAGAGGAGAGAGACACAGAGTAGCTTTGGTGATACCAGAAACGCTGGTGAACATGCCGGGAGAAATGCCAGACCCAGCTCTTATTTTGAAAAAAAAGAATCTCCGGTGAGATTCTGCCTCCCCGCCATCATCAGTGGGTATCGACCAAACCTGCTTTGGCTGTTGACCTGAGGGTCGCGGAGTGATTGCAAAGACCTCTGCTTGCCATGGGAAAATTAATGCAGAGAGAAATAGGCATCAATTTAACCTTCCTCGGAAAGTCCTTGTGAAAGAGCAGGGCACCCCAGGTACCCTCCAAAGCCACACAGCGTCACAGGGAGACCAGCACCACACGCATTCGCTTCGTAGTGGACAAAATAACTTGGCTGTAGATCAAATTTATGGTGAGGTAGAGCTGTGCTTTTATGTGCTGAATGTATGCTGGAGAGTACACGGGGGCCCTGCCGGAAACTGCCCATTATTGTGTATGGAACTTGCAGCATCATTTTGCCAGTTGAAATTACTCTAGTTTTATTGCTCTTACTTTGCTTTTATGGGCTACTGTTCCTCATATCTATCCTTCATTCACCGCTGTGCCCTTGGTCAGCAGAGAAACCACCCTACCTCTGTACCTACTGAAAAAGACTCTCCTTGTTAATAATGATAAAATAAACAGCCAACATTTATCGAGAATTTGGTGTGCCAGGCCTTTTGCTAAGCACTTTATGTATATGATCTTATTCCACCCTAAATGTAGGAGGTTGTAGTTATCACCACTTTACACACAAAGAAACAGGCAGAGAGAGGATAAGAAATTGCCTGAGATCACACAGCCACCCAATAATAGACTGTCATCATTTACTCATTCATTCTCTCTTTTAAGTAAAGACACTGAGTATTGTTAAGTTGCGTCAGAACATGAGATGCTGTATATAACAGGAACTTTTCCCCAAGGAGTTCACCACAGAGCAGGCGAAGCAAAACAACGCACAGGTATCTCGAAGCAAGAGCGAGGTATGCGCCAAGGAACGTGAGCACTGTATTTTTATAGATGAGTGGGGACTCCCTCCTGCCAGGGCAAATCACAACTGACCTGGGCTTTGAAGGGACATAAAATTTTAAGAATAAGCTGTGAGAAAGTCCTTCCAAGCAGGAACAATTCTTAAGTCAAGCTCCCCCAAAACGAGAATAATAAAGCCGGCACATCCAGTATAACCTATTTTATGATAATTTATTATTTTGCTAATAAAATATTAATGCATTTTCGTTATTTATTCACATATTCAATTGTAAGCACAAGTCACAGTCCTGTTCATCTCAGAGACGGCACTTGAGTCTGGTGGTAAAAATCTGGCAGGGGTAGCACAGAGCTGTGCGGGACACAATTCAGGTTTCAAAAGTCTTAGGCAGATTCTAATAAAACTATCCCTATTGACTCGGTTACGGTCATTGGCAAACTGTAAATTGTCTTCTTTTAAATGGGAAAGTCCTGCTTGTGGCAGACGGAGGCAGGAGCGTGACTGCTTTGGGGGTCTGAACTCTGCCTGTGAAGGGCGGGCAGGGGGACCCGTGTCTGACATGGGGAAGATCTGCCAGTACGAAAGTCAAAGGTACAACATTTCAGGCCTGCTATGGTCAGTCAGCGCACTCAGGGCCACACAGTCCCTTTGGAAGTGTCCTTGTCACACTGGTGATTTAACAGGGATACCAGCTTCTTCCCTCTGCAACGGGGGGCGGGGGGACCTGGGCAAGGGGGTTCTGGGGGGCCCCTCACCTTCCTAGTTTGGGGTGAGAGAAAGAAAAAATGGAAATGAGTCTCTCCCTTGCCTTCACTCCCAGGCCAGAGCTGAATTCTACCCCCAGTTTGATGATTGCAGCAGAAAGAAAGAGGAGAGACAAGTAAGTAGAGAGGTAAAAAGGACAGCAAGGAAGATGGAAGAAACAGAAAGTTCCGACATAGGAATCAAAAAATCTCACCCCTGTCTGTCCCTCCTCACCGCTGTGGTCCCCAGAGAGCAGGGGTGAGGCTGGGTGGGGTTCCCCAACATCTCTTGGAGGTCTTCACTCAACACTGTGCCTTCAGCACCATTAAAGCACTTTGTACCTGCTTTGGTTTGTTTATTTTCTTTTTTGCAGTAATGTAACAGATTTTCATTCAAAATAGACACTCTGAAAACAATAGGTTAAAGAAAATAAAGTTTGACAAGCTTCTTTTTGAATTTACAACAAAGTACACCAACAATCACAGATCAGTCTCACAACTGCCTCAAAAATGCACAGTATAGCAATTACATACAAGTATTGTATATTAAAAAATTCATAGAGTAATATTATTATATTCCTGAGAGGCTGTCACATCCTCCAAATAGTTCTACCTAAAGCTATGTTCCTCTGCTGTGTCCTGCCAGCAATGTGACTTAGGGTTCAGCCTGGTCTCTCTTGCTGGCTGTGGTGCTTCAAGTTATTTTACATTGTGTGGGGGGAAAGCCTGCTTTGGTTTAAAGGGGGAAGGATTTATATCTCCACAGTACCCCATGAGGACAGGTATTTTAAAACTCCAGTCACAAATAAGGATAATTGGACACAGAGAGGAATAGCAACGCAGCCAAGATCAGACAGTTTATCAAAGTCAGATCTGTGACATTTCTAACTAGGTCGCTGGATGTCAAAAATTCTCAAAACAAAATGAGTATTAACTTGCGGCATTTGACAAGTTACAGCGTTCATCTGGAGTTGGGGGAGCGGGGAGAGGAGTGGCGGGAGGAAAGGAAGACACTGAGTCCAGCTGTGGTCAGAACACACACAGCCCACCAGGATGAGGGGTCTGGAACACGCAGACAAAGGAGCCCCTGGTCCCACACATGGAGTTCCCCCTTCAGTGAAGGCCATTTGTGCAGGCCAGCGCTCGTCACAGAGTTCCCTAAAGTCATCAGTTCGTCCAGCTTTTCCTCAGCTAAGTACAGTCAGTTTGGGAATGTATTTGATTTTGTATCTCCAACATCGCGTCTTCAAAGCAACCGCCCTGCCTGTCTGGATTTTCATCTGCTCGTTTAATTACCCTGTCTGCGATTCCATCCTGCATCGTATCGTCTCTAGACAGTGTAAAGATGGCACCGTAGTTAAGAGAGTCCTGCTGAATTGCAAATGTCTCCCATGCATTTGGCAACACGCTCCCTGCCACGTATCTCTAGCAAGGCACCAGAAACCAGCATGTTCTGAACGGCTGAACCAGAAATAACCCAAGAGGATATTTGCACCAAATGGTGAGGGAGGCCAGGAGGAAAGATTTAAACGCTGAGAAAAAGTGTGTGATGAAGGAACACAGACATATGAGTTAATGGAAGCTGTTTTTATATTAAATGGAATAAAACGATATATTTGCAAAAGCCTTGGTGAAGTCATGCCTGACACTAATGTTTGTATTCTGTCCCTGATCCATCCCAATTACTATCTTCAGGGCCACGATAGCATTAGCCTAATTAGGGCCAGTGTCAAAGCCAATGTTCGGTGTTGAAAGACCATCCCACATTTGGGAGAGACAGCGTTTAACCCTACTGCTGGCTTACAGAGGATTCCAAATGTCCTATGGAACAGGAAAGTTGGAAAAACCACCTCTATAGGAGACAGAAGGAGGAGCTTTTACCTCCAGCCATGTCCAACCCTTCATCTTGTATGTTTATGGCAGAAAAATTCTACAATAATGTAATAGGTTAAAGGAGAGAATATATGCACACCTCACTGGAATAACTGCCCTTTCATTCCCTGAGTGTCAACTATATGCCAGGCATTGTGCTAAATGCTTTACAAACATTCTCTTTTTGATCCTCAGAATAACCCAGTGTGATTGGTTTTAGAATATTTATTTTATCCATGACAGAAGGGAGACTTGGTGAGACTGAATACGCAGTCCAATGGCATCCAGCTAATTACTAGCTGTGTCAAGTTTCAAACCCAGATCTGTCAGATTGCAAAGATCTTGCTCTAAATCACCATGCGGTCCTGTCTGCCCACCATTTGATTTGAAGTCATTCTTAGCTGTAAACAACAGAATCCAGTCTTCTAATTGTATGTAGAAAGAAATTTGTAGAAGGATGCCAGACCGATCCCAGAGTCTCTGAAGGGGCAGAGACCCAGGCCTGAATGCCACACCACTAGGAATCAGACAGTCAGAAGGGAAACCAAACTGCTCTTTGGGATGTTTCTAGCAGAAATGCCACTGCTGCTCTGACCCACTGCTCATCCTGATCATGCCTGGGACTAGGTATCAGATTCTCCACTACAACTACCCTGGAAAAGCCAGAAGCCTCTCTAACCATGTGTACCCTGCACCGCTGCGATTGCTCACTTTCCATTCATGTCCTGGGTAAATGCTTCCCATTAAATCACATGGCTGTACCTTGTTGCAAGGGATTCTGGGAGATGTAGTTTGGAGTGTTTTTCTTGAGAAGGTGAGACTCATGGAATCTCTGGGGAAAAAAGAAGGTAAATAGAAAGATTTAGGTCCACTATCATCAAGCATTTCCTGAGGACCTACTATGCACAGAACATGGCACTAGACTCAAGGATCTCAACTATGAGGAAACAGGGTCCAGATCTGGTCCTTGGAGTTGTGGAATCTGAGGATAAAAAGTAAATGGTCAACCGCCCAAGGTAGCCCATGTAAGGGCCAAAAAAGCAGTCAGAGAATAGATGGGCCAGAGTTCAGAATCAGGGGCCATCTTGGTGAGCCAGGACATCAAGATGTGATGATAAAAAGATAGGACCAGATGGTTTGACCCTGAAAGATACAAGCCATCCACAAGGCAGAGGAGACATGGGTAGAGGTCACAACTCTCCCCAGCCTGGCCTCCAGGTGCATGGGGCAGAGAAGAATGATCACATCCGGCATGAGGCAGAGCAGGGTCTAGGATTCCACTCTGGCCAGATGGTAGAGGGCTGAAGGTACAGGAACTTCCTGACCAGAGAGTGGAGTTTCTCTAGGGATTGGTGCGGGCGGGGGGGGGGGGGGGGGGGAAGGAGGCCATGGTGAGATGGAGCAGGGACCCCTCTCAGGGGCCTGCCACCCCCCAAAAAAACATGTAAATAAAGAAAAAACATCTTGAGTCCCTTCAAGGGAAATTCCAGGCACCCAGCTAGCCTTGAGAAGGAAACGGGCAACCCAGCAAGCATGAAGACAGTAACTTAACCAGCAGCCTCCCAAGCAAGTTGGAGTGACAGGGTGTTTTGGTTCCCCATAGAAACTAAAATAGACCATCTTAACATATGTTATTGAGCTGTTTTTCAGAAACTCAGACCCCCACCAGATCGAAAATGCCGTGACTGCTGTCACGTAGACCTCGGATAAGGGGGAACTGTAGACTGAACTCTGATCATCATTCTTTGGTCTAAATTTCTTCCTGAGGGGCCTGGAGAGAGTCACGCCCACAGGCCAAACCTTAACCTTCCTTTCTACTGACCCCAAGTTTTTAGTCAAAGTCTGGCTTCCTGAACCAATTGCAAATCAAAGACTCTTTTAATCCACCTGTGACCTGTAAGCCTCCCTTCCAGATATCCTGCCTTTTTGGACCAAACCGATGTGTAATCTCCATGTATTGATTTATGATTTTGCCTACAACTTCTGCTTTCCTGAAATGTACCCTTGCCTTCAAAAACCCTTGCTTGTAAGCCACTGGGGAGTTCAAGTCTTAAGTGTTAGTGGCCCATGCTCCTTGCTTGGTGCCATGCAATAAATGTCTCACTTTCTTTTGCTGCAAATCCCAGTGTCACTGTTTGACTTTTTCTGCACGCTGGGCGAGCAAACAGAAGTTCAGTTCCATTACAATGGGACAAGGAGAGAACGCACAGAGCATTGTGACCATGAGGGTGTGGAATAGGACAAATGTCCAAAGGGCCCTACATTTTGGACAGTGGTCTAAGGAGGTAAGCTTGTAAGACTGTGCCAGGTGGGTATGAATTACAAACAACCGGACCCACTCTGGCTGTTGAAGCAGCAAAGATTTGTAGAAGAAAGTCAGCTCATGGACTCTCTGGAAGGGCCAAAGGGTCAGCTTGGGGCTGTGCAGCCAGGAGCCGTGCCCAGACTCCTGCCCTCTGTGGCTGCTACTCACAGACAACCTTGCAGCCCAGAAAAGAAAATGGAGTCCACAAGGTACCATCTGCCATTGCTCTGATGTAGCAGCATCTCTTTGTTGGTGCCTTTGTCATGTGCATGTGTCCTGGCTTCCAGGGAAGGCTGAGGAAACGAGTTCTGCCTTCTCCCTTGGGGAAGCAGGATAAATACTGTGGGAAGGGGTTAGCCACATTCATAACAAATGTCCCCGTCCAGGGGCCTGGTGTGAGCTGGCCTGTTGTGCCTGCCTAGGGCACAGTGACACTGGACTTGGCTTTGCCTCTCCTGACCAGGAAGCAGCACCTGCTGCAGCCACAGAGAGAGGCTCAAGGGTCCCAGACTCCAGGTGGGGAGACTTCTGGGCAATTGGACCTGGAGGAAAACTGATCTCTGAAAATATGTGGCAAGTTTACTCATCCTGAGGTCTAAGTGACCAACGATGCTTATCTGCTACCTTCCCAGAGATACTGGGAAGTTTGGTAGGATGGGGACAGCAATAAAACAATCACTCCCTTGCAGCCCAGGTGGTCATGTGACCCAGTTTTGGCTGTTGGGATATAAGCAAAAGTCAACAGGGAGGGATTCTAGGGAAGCTAGTCATTTGTGGATGAAAAGGGGCAGACTCAACCGGCCACTCACTTTTAAAAAAAAAAAATTTTTTTTATTTTTTAGAGCAGTTTTAGGTTCACAGCAAAATTGTGCAGAAGGTATAGAGCTTCCCATGTACCCACTCCCCACGCATGCGCAGCCTCCCCGGCCATCAGCATCCCCCCCAGTGGTACATTTGTCACAGTTGATGAACCTGCACTGACACATCATTATCAGCCACAGTCCATAGTTCACATTAGGGTTCCGTGTTGGCGTTGGACACTCTGTGGGTGCTGACTGATGTGTAACGGCACGTGTCCCCCACTGTGGTATCACACAGGCCGGCTTCCTGCCCTCAGAACGCTCTGAGCTCCTCCTGTTCATCCCTCTCTCCCACACCCCTGGAAACTGCTGATCTTGCTGCTGTCTCCACTGTTTGCCTTTTCCAAACTATCACATAATCGGAATCATAGCCTTTTCAGGTTGGCTTTTCTTTTTACTTAGTAATATTTACATTTCCTTCACCTTTTCATGGCTTAACATCCCATTTCTTTTTAGCGCAGAATAATATTCCAGAGTCTGGAGGTACCACAATTTATTTTTCCATTCACCTACTGACAGACATCTTGGTTGCTTCCAAGGTTTGTCAGCTATGAATGAAGCTGCTGTAAACATCTGCGTGCAGATTTTTGTGTGGACGTAAGTCTTCAGCTCATTTGGGTGAACACAAGGAGTGTGACTGCTGGGTCGTGGCCCATCGTTTGCACACCTTGCCTGTTGCCCTGCTTCCTCCCTGCAACTGGGGGGCCATTCCCAGAGGAGAAGCCATCCCGCCACCCGGGCAGGGGGTCTCCTAGCTCAGGATCTGGACGCCAGAGGAGTCCTGGGTCCACAGTGGCTACCTTGAGTGGCTGTACCATCTCTGAACTGCCCACACCAGGCTTTTTGTTACATGTGAAAAGCAGGTCCCTTTTTGGTTACGCTGCTGCGGTCTGATTTCTGTTTTCAGCCACGCTTAGTCCTAACTGGTACAGGACTTTCTCGATGTTCCTGAAATCACTTGGAATTAGCACCTTGTGGGCAACAGGCTTGGTTCTTAAAATGTTGTCAGCTTAGGAAAAACTATGGAGGTCCCCCCACCTTTTTTTAATTCTTGATTTAAATTCCATCTGAATCTTGAATCTCTTACCTTTTATTTAAAATATATGCCCACCCATCCCCAAGTGAATCTCAAAGAAAAGAGAAAATGCGTTGCCAGTGTTTGAGAGCCGGGCCCCTTCCTTCCTCATTAAATCCCCAGTTGGGAATGTAAAAACACCATCTGCATTTTAGTACCTGCTGGGCAGAAGATGTGCATTCTGAGCAGAGAATCCATTTGCTTTCATGAGAGAGGGTTGTTTTTTTTTTCCTTCCTGTGAAAGTCCTATTATAAAAACAATTAGTCTCCTTGAAGGATTTTGTTCTGCAAAAGAACTAATTCTCTGCACAGCTGCTCATCCCTAAAAAGGGCCTAAGTACTGGAGGGAGGGTGATCCTGACACTTCCATAGAATCTGTTTCTGGAGCCAGATCCAACTGGGCCAAGGCAGGAGCCCTCTTGTGCCCCGGAGGAGTGAGTGCTGTCAACACCAGGTGTTGATCCTGCCCTCCTGGCCAGGAAGTGAGGAGAGCCCCCAACACACCACCCCTACCTCCCCAGACCCCCAGAACCAGGGAGCCAGGAGACAAGCCCAGGCCTCCAACCCGTCAGCACTGCTCAGGGGTCAAGGGGCCCCAGTGGCTCAAATCCAAGAGGAGGAAAGTTTCAAGACCAACTGGGTCATGTTGGGGAGCAATTCTCTGAAACCCCCCAATACTTCACAGCTGTAATTCTTATTAAAATGGGCCCTTTTTGACATTTTTAGTGTTGTTGAGCTATCCAATTTGATTGAGGAGGCTCAATTTATGAAATATAGACATGAAACAGATTCTCTTTCTAATATACCATTATGCTTTGCCAAATTCAACTTTTCTGCTGGGTAGCAGGCTCCCTTAAGGACATTTCAGTCCCATTTAATAGCTTGTCAACCATTTTCTGTTATTAAGATGGTCTCATGTTAGTTATCGAGCATTCGTCTCGTCTGTTTTTAAGTCTCAGCCCTGTTTGACTCACAGTCTCCCGCACCCTGTGCTAGGCTCTGGCCCTGGGCCCTTGGGGTCAGTGGTGTGCTGGTAGATGGAGAGGTCCAAACATCTGTCTCTACCTGGGGGTGGAGGCAGAAGCACCAATTTGTAGATCTTGTTTATTCTTATGGTTAAGTCTTCCCACCGTGGTGGGTTTCTAGCTATCTAGGGGATGCCAAGCAACCTGGAGTTGGGAAGAGATGGGCACAGGCAGCTCCTACAAGCTGATCACACTAGGAGAGCACCATGCGGAGGCCATGGAGGGACGTGGCCCCCTTTCCCATCCCCTCCCCTGCCTTTTCTTCTGGTGTTAGGGCAGGGCGGAGAATAAAAAGGCCACAGATACCTCCAAATTGAGCAAATACAGTGGAGTGGGACAGAGGTCACTCTCCCCCTTTTATTGGTGATTATCACCAATCTAACCTGTAGTCCCAAGCCCTGCTTGCTGGGACCACAACCCTGGGCAGCTCCTCCAACCACTGATAGTGACCCTGTGGCCTGGCTGCCCCTAGATGGTGACTCTGCACCATCAGAGGAGACTCTTTGTCTCACTCTGCAGCCTGGCAAGCTACAGAGCCCAGTTTTGTCTGGCCTCCTGGGCTTGGGCGCCTGGGCAGGTCCATTGTCTATACACCCTAGAATGGGGACCTTTAAGTGGACCATAAGAGCCCCCTGTTCACATCGACCAGACAGACCAGACCTGAGCAGCAAATGCCATGGAGGGGCAGACATCCAGCCAGGGGACAAGGGGACAGGACAACAGTCTCTCCCATGAACCTGCCTCTGCCTCCACCCACTGTCCCCACCCCCGCCCAACACTGTCCCCAAAGGGTGGCCTCTCACTCCCTTCCTCCAGTAGCCTTGGGAATTGGGGGAGGTGGGGAATGACAAGGCCAGTGGGGAGCTGGCTTGCCCGGGAGAACACGAAGTACTTAGAGTCTTTTGTTACTCTTTGGGCTGTAGCCATGACTTTGAAAAAACATAAAAGATGCCATAGGGAATATATCATTATCAATGACACTTGTAACATTCTTTAGAACACACAAAAGGCTTTCCTGTATGTTACCTCATTTGATCCTCACAACCAGTGGTCTTTAGACTGGGGTCCATATATCTCTGGGGGTCCCCAAAGACTTTCTAAGGGGAAAATGCTGGACACGGATGGTTTTGAGGGAATCCATGTCCAGCTCTCAGCTCTCCTCTGCCATCTTCCTACCACGGATCAGCTGAGCACCCTTTGGTGGAGGCGCTAGGAGGGTCCCCTTTCCCACCTCCCCTTTTCCAATTGCTTTCTCCCATGTTACAAGAGAAAGGCCTGGCTCCCCCCATCCCAAACATTATATTTAATTTTTATTACAGATCACCATGTGCATTTTAGCACACAACTCAGAAGAGGTCCAAAGAACTGATCGACCTTGCTATTATAAAATGCCTTCCACTCCTATCAACTTATTTTAGTAAGCAAGGGTGCTCAACACGGAAATCCTCAAACATGAAAATCAGAATGCAATGGAAGCTAACTCTATGCCATTGCAGCAATAAATAATATCCTTCCAATGGACATGTTTTAATAGCATTAAGAAAGACGTTTCCAACAAAATCAAATTGGCTTTTTTTCATTATTTATCAAAATCTATACTATCCATTGTTTGGGGCAGTTGTGCCCTGGCCAATAAATCATAACAATAACAATTCAAAAGAAATGTTTGTAATGGGCCTTATGGTCACAGGAGATGAATTTTTTTGTGCTCAGCTTGCAGTCAAATTTGTCTTAGGAAGTACCTGAGGCTCTTGGGGCATGCACTTGGCTGCCTGTCCCATGGCTGTGCCTGCTCTCTGTGGATGGCAGGCAGGGTTTCCCTTCCACAGTACACCGTACTTTCCCAGCCAGCTAGCAGCCAGGGCACAGCCATGGGACCCATATCTGGCCAAAGGGACCTAAGGAAAATCTGCCAGGGGATTCTGGGAAAGATTTTGCTTCCTGATAAAAAAGAAAAGAAAGAGCTCCTTTTCCCTTCCTGTCTTTGGATAGGTGAGAAGACATGAGGCCCGGGGCTGTGGCAGCCATCTTATAACCATGAGGAAAAATCCAAGAGAACTGAAGCAAGGATACGCCAGTGTCTTGACATCATCAAGCTGCTAAACCAACCCTGGAAATACCTCCCTCCAGATTTTTTATTATGAGAAGAGGAGACCAAAGTCTTAATATCTGAATTATTTTTAGTCAAGAATTACGCTGTTTTCAACCAAAACAAGTTCTGATATAGCCTATATCTCATGCTAAGAATTTGGGATTTTAGGTGCCTGGGGACCCAGGAGAAGATTTTAAGCAGCAGAATAGCCTCTCTCTGACAACCATTTGGAGAAAGGCAAGAATGAAGGCAGGGGACCAGTTGTAACCACATGGCATTATAACCCTACCTTTACACAGCTTTCACTGAAATCTGTTGCATTCTCTAACAATAAGGGGTGCATATTTTTAACATTTTAATCACCTGCTATCTTAGTTCAAGAACAGACCGTGCTGCTCTGCCAAACACTACTGCCCATAGGTGAATGGTCTGGGACAAATGAGGGGGTGTGGGGCAGCTCCATTGCCCTCGGCACAGGGCTTGCAAGGTTGCTCCAGACTTTGCCTTTCCCCAGGTGGTGGGAAGAGGAACGAGAGAAGCCAGAACAAACATCTTTAAGTGGAAACCTGGAAGTTAAACACCTTATGTCCACTTACATCCCATTAGCCCAAATTTAGTCACATGGCCATTTATAGCTGCAAGGGAGTCTGGGAATCGTGGTTTGGGGCTGGAGGCCAGGCGCCTAACTGAAACTCACATAGCTCTATTTCTAAAAGGGAGAAGGCAAAAGTGGATATTGGGAGATATATTGTTTTACCACTAATCACAAGTATAGTTTAAAGTAGTTTTTTTTTTTTTTAGATTGGGCATCAGATTTCCTTAAAATTAGTCAGTTCTTTCAAAAGTAGAACAGATGATGTAAGACTTTGAAAAGTACATATTTGAAACAGTTCTCATTTCATTGCTTAAAGACTGTTATCACCGATTCAATGATACACAGATTGACTTGGGCTCGGAATGTAGAGCAGGTGTCAGGAAGAGAAAAACATACCCTGTTGCAGGGTCAAACATCTCCAATAAGCAGCAGAGGGGGCTGAGGAATGTGACCTGGCATCGGACGGTGCTGTCAATGTCTACAGAATCATGATAACATAGAAAAGAAATGCTGAGAGAAGACATAACTTACCTCTCAGGAAAATTGAGCTCCCAAAATATAATTGAATTCTGAGTGTAAGGGATCCCATGGTGGGCACATCCCTGCACCAGGCCTGCAGACTCGCCGAGCACTCACTGGTGTCTGAAGTGAATGGCCATTAACCTGTGGCTTGGAAAGGAGAAAAAGAAGAATAAGAAATCTGGGCAGGAAATCCAGGCAGAGCAATGACGGCTTACTAAAGAGCTATTGCATTAAGTTCCATTCTCGCAGCTGCAAGAAATCACGAGCTCATCAAGAGAAAACTAGGAAAGAGTTGATCAGGTGGCTTGCACTAGCAGAGTAACGCCATCCTTCCCGATACAGATCAGTGGTCCCCAGTCCCTGCAGTGAGGCTGCAAGTCTGCTGGTGTCCAACTTTAAGTAAAGGATCTAATTTAACAGAGGAAGCAATCCCGGTGCCATTAAGCCCAATTTAATATTTATTTATACCCAAGGGAGCAGGGGCACTAAGTAGTTTCCTCTCCTTGAGTGGATACATTTGTAAGAGCGTTTTGTAAATTATAAATCATCATGCAAATGCCACAGAGATGTATGCATACATACCACATACATATTAATATGGATTAATACTCTCCAGGAGCACCGGGGAGTTTCCTCCACTTGAAAGGTTCTATGAGATATTAGATTATAATGGTGCTTTGTGAATCCTGAAGCTCAACACACATATAACAAGCTGGTGTATTTGATTTGGCTTTTGTAATTGAGAAAGGCAGCATATCCTACACTGAGCCTCGGCGTCACCGTGCAAGAAACACCAGGGCCCCAGCAGAAGCCAACGCCCACAAAGCAAGGACTCTGAGCCCCCGATGGAAACCAGGCTCTTTTATCATTCTGATACATTACACTCTTAAAAGTAGCCCAAGAAGCTATGATTCATTCCTTCTTGTGTTCTGACAGTGTTCTGACAGTCCAAAGGAAAAGATAGTAAGGTTTTCCTTACCTTTCCATTTAGTGAGGTATTACACGTACCCCCAAATTTAAATTAATGATTAATAACATTGAGATCAAAGGCAAACCGAACAATCCAAGAGAATCAAGTCTGACAACATATTGACTATTATTGTCTCTTTCCATGTATAACCCAGGGACTCCCCTCTCCCACTGCCAAAGCAGTGAGATAAAAGGAAAGAAGTCTAGAAGACAAGCAATAAAAGTGCTTACAGCACACTGTCACCAGACTGTCTCAGAAGTGACAGAGATATCGAAATAAAAAAAAAAAAAAAAAAAGAAGTGTAGGTGCAAAGCATCACTGTAAACAGTCTTTTCCACAAAAATAATCACAATAAAACTCTCCAAGTAGCAAAGAAAGATCAACCCTGGCCAGCAGTCCATTCATGTCAAGCAATATTAAATGCAGTCAAGTTTGGGTGTCACAAGACCACAAACCACTCCTTAGAGTTCACTATTACAGCGCTTGGTCCTGAACTTTCTTAGGCTTCACTGTTACGCACTCTGTTTTCAAGGACTCCACCACAGTGGCCGCTTTGGGAGGCTGACTGAAGCCAGCTGGTCCCTTCACGCTGCCTGACTACATGTGCCCTAATCGCCAAAGGGTCTGGCCTCTCCTCCTTCCTTCCAGAATCGCTGAGACCCAGCAACTCCACCAGGCATCTGGGGCCAGGCCCTCAACTTCCGTGTGTGACTTTCGTCCAACACCAAACTCCCTCGCGCTGTACAGAGACTCCTCAACCCCCTTCTCAGGCCTGAGGTGGCCTTTTGTCCACCAGAGCTCATACCAGCAATTCTGAACCACCACCAATTAATTCAGCCAGAATGTCACCTTAGCTCATTAGTGATCATGCAATTATTTGACATGTTATTGCATTCTACCTTTCACTCTTAAAAAACTACTGGAAAGTAAGGATTACACTGTTGCTATTAGCGCCCTAGCAATGATCTTCACCAAACTGATGTTGGGGCTTTTCTTCAGCACCATTGCCTCCACTGTCCCTGGTCGCTAAGGGTGCTATCCTCTGTTTAGGGGTGCTGACAAGTGTCCTGGGCCATTAGACAAGGGGTACCCATATATGGAAGTCCAGATAGAGTCCAGGTCTCAGGGCCAGAGCAGGCACCACCTCTACATTGACAGGAAGAACAGTCACTGCTCCCTCAGCTCAGGGCAGGCAGGGCTCCCTCAAAAGTCAGTGGAGGGTCTAAGGCGTTGGCTTGGCCACGTGTGGCTGTCTGGTACCCACAGTGCACCAGGCCTGGGCCATCCCCAGATATCGGCCACCTCCTTTCCTCTTCACGTGGTTCCTTCAGGTTTGCTGCAGAAAAATGGCCCCAAAGACGTTCTCATCCTAATCCCTGGGGCCCCTGAACATGCTAGGGTACATGCAGTGGGGGAGTAAGGCTGTGGGTGGAGGTAAGGGTGCCAATCAGCTGACCCTTATATGGAGGGGAGCCCAGTGGAGTCACAGCAGGTCCTTTAAAGTGGCAGAAGGAGGCAGAAGAGAGTCAGAGAAATCAACTCCCTAACAGAAGCAGGGTCAGAAAGATGTCGTGTTGCCGGCTTTGAAGATGGAGGAAGGTGCCATGAGTCAAAAAAACAGGGACAGCATCTATTAATAGAAGGTGGAAGTCTCCAGAAAGAAACACAGCCCCGCCAGTGCCTGGATTTTAGCTCAGTGAGACCCATTTCGGAATTACCGTAAGATCATAAATGTCTGTGTTTTAAGCCACTAAGTTGTGGTAATTTGTTACAGCAGAAATCGAAAACTAATAGACCATCAATCAGCCATTTCTTTCCTTTGTTCCTCTGTGACAATATCCTTCTCCCTGAGCATGTGCGTGTGTGTCACCCGATGGCAGGGGAGGCAAGTGAGGCACAGTGGGTAATACGCCAAGGGGTCCTCTTGGTTCTGTAGCAACATGAAGTACAGGCATCATAAGTTTTATATGCTTGGAAGATTTGACATACCAAAACTGGCCAGTGAAGATTCACTTCAAATCGGAGGTCTTAATCAAAACCTTAATCTAACACACAGCCAGGCTATTTCATCAATGTTTATTATTGATATAAACTTTTATTCTTTTTGAGACAGGGTCTTGCTCTGTCACCTGGGCTGGAGTGCAGTGGCATTATCATAGCTCACTGTGACCTTGAGCTCCTGGGTTCAAGCTATCCTCCTGTCTCAGCCTCTGGAATCGCTAGGACTACAGACACACACCACCGCACTCAGCCAATTTAAAAAATTGTTAGTACATAGTATAATAGATTTTTACAAAATAGTGTACATTTTTAAGTACATCTAATTGAAATTTGTTGAATTCGGCCTTATTTGATTACAGCTAAATTAATGCAGACTTCCAACATGAAAAGGTTCCACACTCCTGTGCTAGGATTACAGGTGTTAGCCACCATGACCAGCTACTGATATAAACTCTTAATTAAAGAAACAGATGTGTATACTTCTTTAAGATAATAAAATAACTTCCTCTCTCCCCCTCATCCCAAACGCCAGCCGAATGAGTAAATACAAGGAACATTCCCATGTAGGCCAGAAACAAGACGTGAAGACCTTCCATCTTCAATTACTTAACATCATTCTGGGGTACCAGTCAATGCGATAAACCCGTAAAAAGAAACTGGAGGAATAAAAATTGGAAGGAAGAAAACAAAATTGTAATTATTTGCAGATTATAAGATTGTTCACATGACAAAACTAAGAGATCAAAATGAAAAACTATTATAAACAAAAAGGACTCAGTAAGGGGGCTAGCTATAATTTTAATGTATAGAAATCAATAATCTTCATGTATACAACCAAGCAATAATTAGAAGGAAAAATGAAAGAAACGACCCTATTTACAATGGCAACAATTAAAAATTCCCAGAAATAAACTTAACCAAAAAAAATGACAAAATGATATGGAAAGAAAACGTTAAATTACTACTTAAATCACTAGCAATTCCAATTCAAAGAATTTATCCCATGGACATACTTGCATATATGAGAAATAACACATGCATTGAAACACTGTTTATAGTAGGAAAACTCAGGACAGAACAGAGGACTCGAAGAAACAGAAAGGCCGTCTGTTCTTAGCTAAGAAGTTTCCACACCATAAACATATCATCGGTTCTCCTGAAGTTGGTCTATAAACCTAACATGATTCCAAGTAAATAACAATAGAATTTTTTTCAATGGACGAGTTGATTCTAAAGTTCATATGGAAATGCAAATAAGAATAGCCAGGAAAATAATGAGGAAGAAATGTCCCTACCAGATATTTAAACATAAAGCTCCTAAACAGCATGGTACTAGTACAGAAATAAATGGACAGATCAAAGACACTGGACTCAAATAAAACCAGATACATAGAGGAAATTATTACATCATAATAAAGATGAAATTTCAAGTCAATGTGGAAAAGATAATGTCAGATTAACTGGATAGTCATCTGAAAAAAAATAGAGCCACACTTCATATCTTACACCGAAATAAATTCCAAGTGTTTCAAATATTTAAATATAAAAAATAAAGTGAAACCATAAAAGCTGAAGAAATCACAAGAGAATTCTTTTATAACCCAAGAGTAAGGAAACCCCAACTATGACATGAAAACCCAAAACAAACAAACAAAAAAAGCAGATAAGTTCTCTCACATAAAATTTAAGATTTTAAGATTTTTCAAGACAAGAATCATCACAAGCAAAGTCAATTCAAATGGCAAACTTGAGGGGACAGCAGGGAGCACTTGTAATTTCACATCTCAAAGGGCTAATTTTCCTAATATACAAAGAACTCCCACAAATCAATAACAAAAATCAATAGAACAAAAGAAAAATAGGCCACTCAGAGGTAAAAAAAAAAAAAAAAAGACATGAAAATGTGCCCAATTAAAGATGAAATTAATGTTGCCGATCAGCTGACCTTAAAATTGGCGTGAACCTGACATAATCACAAAAGTCCTTAAAAGTGGCAGAAGGAAGCAGAAGAAAAGAGTCAAAAAAGAGCTGTGGTGACAGACACAGGGTCAGATAGGTGCATTCACAATGAAAGAAATGCACATGAAAAAGCACACTTAAATGCCATTTTTCTAATCTCTTAGACTGGAAAAGATCAAAAGTTTTAAGACAGACTTTGTTGGCAAGAATATAAGGAAAGAACACTGTCATACACTGCAGGGCAAAATGAGCTAGGACAAACTCTACAGATGCCAGCTTAGCAGTATCTAATAAAAGTCACATGTACCCTTTCCATATCAATTCCAATTCAAAGAATTTACCCCACAGGCATACCTGCACAGAGGAGAAATAAGGCATGCATTGAAGCCTTGTTTTGTAAACTAGGAAAACTCACAGATGAACCAAATGTCTGTTAATAGAGTACTTAGTTATGAATTCTGACAACAAGATTGTTATGCAACTATAAAAACGATGAGAAAGATTTTTATGATGAAGAACGATTTCTGAGATATATTATTAAATGAGAAGAGTGAGGAGCAGAATAATGCCTGTAGCATGCTTGCATTTATTTTTTAAAGGGGAAAAAAGACCATAACACATATAAATAGTAAATAATTTAAATACAAATATGAATATGACCACATACATCCATAATTGTTTGCATGGGTAGAATTGAAATACAAGAAACCAATACTATAGGTGTCTCGGGATAACAGAACGGGGTGTTGGAGACACAGGTATGGCACAGAGTCTTTTCCATGTGTGTGCTTTTGTGTCCTTTTAATTTTGCAAGCTTATGAATATAATACTTTTTCTAAAAATAAAATATAAAGATTGTGCCTAAAAAAGAGAACATATTAATTAGGTTTTTATTATTTTTGAGCCCTCTAAAATCAGAGCACCTCCTCTGCCCAAAGGTCTCCTAAGTCTACTCTTTCATTTTCTCACAATCTTTTAGCAAGTTTTCGGGAACATTTTGTACGAAGAGGGAACAGCCTGCACATCAGTGTCTCAGATTTCAGTCTCACTCCCAAATACAAGTATCTCCCCCTTCCACGGAGCAGTTTCCCTTGGACCCTCACCAGAGGTGGCTTTACTGAGAAAGACCCCTCACATGCATGGGGCCTTTCCTGGCAACATGTTCATGTGGTCAGATACTTTGGTAAACTTGCAAAAGTGAGATATTTTAGCCATAAGTTGTTAACACTAATGACGCCTCTTTCAGCTCCAATTTCCCCTTCGTTCATTTCCCCTTATTGGAATGTGGAGAGTCTGCAAGCATTTTGGGGATCCCACTAAGATGGAACAAAACTGGGGATACTCTTAATTTGGGTCTAGGAGATACGCTTATGTGTCCTTTCGCAGTCTGCCCCAAGTTAAGTCGTGGCTGGGGTCACAGTGCTAAGAATGGCTTCCAGGAGAGCCCCCACCAGACTACACTGATCACTCGGCTGCTGGCACGAAGACACAGGGCGAGGGGGAATCCTGGCGCTGCAAAGTATCCTCTGGCACCTGGCACTGCAAATACCTGGGTGGTGGAGGAGAAGCAAGGTGTGAAGGTCTCAAGCCAGAAGCTTGTCTGGAGAAAATCTTTTCAATTCCCAAACATGTAAAAATGTAAGCAGAGCATTCAGTTCAGTTAAAGAAAAATTAAAATGGAGGCCACAGTTGAGGTATACCCCAAGGCTGATGGGCCATAACCACATAACCAAAACTGAAGTCATTCTGATTTCCTTGAAACGCTATTTCTAATCATAAACACAAAACATATGCTTTCTATCCTTCTCAGCACGACTTAGTGAAATTAAACCAGTCAGCTATAGACAAATCAGTTTAAATAGCTCTATTTGCCCCGAATAAAAAGTTAATATACAACAGCCAATCACAAAAAAGATCAAAATACTTCCTCCTTTATGCTTTATAAACTGTGCTTTAACTGTTGTAAGGTGAGCTTCTCACTACTTGGTTTCAAGTCCACTGGATAGAGATATGTACTTTTTTGTATAACAATAAACTTTCAAATTTTTCCTAACTTGATCTGATTTTATGTCTGACACTTCTTCTTTGATGCCTAGTCAAAATAGAAGCTCTCTTGTTAGGAATATACTCAGTGACAAAACATACACAATTATAAACATCATTCATTAATCTTTCTTTTTCTATGGTAATTACATTAAATAGAATTTATTAGAATTCCTGTGTCTGTAACACACAAACCTATAGCTAATACCACAAATGGTTTGTACTTCAGTATATGAAGTTACATATTTTATGTATCCTGACTATCAACCATGCTTGAGAAAGTCTGAGTTATCTTTCTAGTCTCTCTAGAGAAAATAATATTACAAAATCATTGTTTATAAGAAGTGGACAAAAAACCAAAAAAATTAAGCAAAAAGTATTATGGAGTTGTGTCAGGTGCTTAGTTCATTAAAGTATTAGGTTATTTTTCTAAATTTTGTGATTTTTGCACTACTTGGCAGATATTTCCTGTCTGTAACTTGTTGTGATGTCTTTACTCATTCTCAGTATTAATATTTTCCTACCTAATTTATTTTAATATTTTCTATCCTTCTTCTAAAAGATGTCCCCCAAATTATGTAAACCTGGACCCATACCAGGTACTATCAATTTAAAATTTGAACTTGTCAGTCTCCCATATAAAGATTAGAACTAGCAGAGCAGGGTGATTTTTATACTATACAGGTTCTTTACACTAAAAAAAACTATACAGGTTTTTTGTTTTTTTTTTTTTTTGAGACAGAGTCTTGCTTTGTCGCCCGGCTAGAGTGCAGTGGTGTCATCATAGCTCACTGCAACCTCAAATTCCTGGGCTCAACTGATCCTTCTGCCTCAGCCTCCTGAGTAGCTGGGACTACAGGTGTGCCCCACCAAACCCAGCTAATTTTTCCATTTTTAGTAGAGACAGGGTCTCGCTCAGGTTGGTATACAGGCTTTTTATGCTAAAATTTAAAAAAAAAATCCTACTTTTTTTTATACTAAAGACTCTGACATCCAAATCAGACCAGTAACCTGAGCCAGAGAAAATGCTGGAAACAAAGCCCTGTCTCTAAATCCCCCATTAACTCTCTTTTAAACCTTTGTCTCTTTGGGGCATGGAAAACAATAATAGGTTTTCCCCCAAAAAATCTTCCCAAACCTCAGTCTGTTAATCCTCAAGCGCTATCATTCTCCCAACATGCTCAAGGCCTCAGTGAACATCTCATTTCACATCTTAAAAGTGGGGAATTAATTATCAGACTTCATTCAGTCAGTGATAGAACCTCTGCTAGTGACACTTTGCAGTCTCATCTGGAGGACTTGAAATTAACCCAGCAGGTGCCAGGCAGCTCCTGAATTCTCAGGCAGCGGATGCTGTGCTGCTTTGAGTTTGATTATGTGGGAGGCCTTTCCACCTACTGGCTGTGTTGCAAAACCCAATCTGTCTTAGCAGGGCTTTTCACTTGGTAGCTTTTTTCAGCTCTTGAAGGTTTGGCTTTTAGCTGTAAGCTGAAATCTATGAGAAAACCTCAACAGACAGTAATAGTAGAGGTGACTGTTGCTTTTCTGTGCATTTGAGGAAAAACTTTCCTCTTATATTCTGGCAACTACGGGACTGCATGGTTCAATGCTCTCTTGCAGAGGCAACCTGCTGCAGGCAGCATAGCTGGCTGTCAGCCTCTGCCCCTGCAGGGTGCAAAACAGCTCACAATAGGCCATGATTTCCCCGGGCTACTCCCAGTGACTGGGCACAGTGGGACTTTAGAGCCAGGGCATTCCTACCCAATGTAGGACCCTCTAATGGGCAGTCTTCGCTCTGGGGCTTGCCATTGGCTGGCCAAGACTTTCTCACAGCTGCAAACTCTCAAGCTCTTCCTACCCACTCTTCCCTCCATCCCTCTCCTCTCCCAGGTATTAGACCAGCATCACAGTCTGATGGTTCCCTGCTCTTTCTCCCCGTGTTCTTCCCAGGCACTTCCCCCGTGAATCTCCTGCACATCTAACTTCATCTTAGCATCTGCATCTCAGAGGACTCAAACTGATGCACCACCCTAGGACAGTTGAGTCATGTGAATAAAAGGGAAAAAAGTTAATGCTATTGTTTTTGCAGATAAAGAAAGAAAATAAGATTTACAGGGCATCTTTTAAGTGTCAGGTATTGCTAGGCATTTTTAAATACATTGTCTCATTTAATTCATAAAGATAAGCATTATTATTCCCAGGTTTTTGAAAATATAAGTGAAATTCTGGTTAGCAAAGGGGCTGTGGACGCCCGTCATTTACAGAGCTGCCAGCTTGGCTTAGCTTTTAGAGATTCTAGATTTGGAGTCAAGAGGCAATTTATATACAGTTTTCATGAGCTTAGGGGAAGGAATAATAAATGCATTATTTTGAAGGTTGTATGGGAGGAAAACTATTACCTTCAGTGATCTTATGTCTTTCCGTCATCCCAGCCCCTCGAAGACAGGAAACCTGCCAGGGGGCCTTTTCCTGACTGACACGTCTGCTACTCTGGTTCTGAGAATTCTCTGTCAAAGTCCAGACTGAGCCTGAATCTACTTGGAATCTCAGTCTTTTCACTGTAGCTTCAAATCTGACAGCAAAAGTTGTATCAAATTGTGGCTGTAGAACATCACAGAATGGTTAAAACAATGTGTATGGTAGAGCTCCCTGGCCTTTCTCTTATAAAAAGAATATGCAATCAAAATAGTAAAAAATGGCTTCAAAGGCTGGATATATTAATTATAATATTAATTATAATTATGATAGCACCAGCTGCTGGAACAGATAGACCTTGACATCTCACTGGTTTAAGCCCATAGAAGCTTGTTTCTTGTTTCGTGAAGGCCCATGGCAGTGGTGGCAGGGCAGATGGTGGGGTCCTTGGCCACACGCAGCCCAGACTCTGCCATCTGGATGTCAGCCTTGGCTGTCGACATCCAGGTCACACGGGAGGAGGAGGCAGAGAAGAGAAGAGAAGAGCTTGCATCTGCGTCTCTGCTCACAGCACAGCCATCGATGAGAGACAGGTGCACGTAGACGCAAGGGGGGCTGGGCAAGGATGCAGCACAGTGTGTGGGGGACACTGGCCATCTCCGCCACCGCAGGCAGTGTCACCTAGTGTGACTATAAGCTTGGTTTGCCCAGAATGCTCCAGTTTGGGCACCAAAAGTCCCATGTCCTGGGAAACCTCCTTGGTCCCAGGCAAACTGGGACAGTTGTTATCTGATTAATTGAAAATGAATTAATGATTAAAAACAATGATTTAGAAAGTGGACAAAACTGCTTTTACATGCAATTAAGTTTTATAGATGGTACAAAAACCTGAGCAGGTGATCAGAAACATTCATTTTCAACCAATTTTTTCCAGGCAGAGAATTCACTAACAGCGAAATGGAAAATTTTAAGAATTCATGAAAACATCCACCAGCAAGTGAAAGAGTCTGAAATTGGCTAAAAGTAAATTGCAAATAAAATAGTATCAAAACAATAAAATCTGAAACTATTAAAAATCTTCAATATTCTAAAAAATGAGCAAAAATGCTTAGGAACACACAAAAGAAAAGATTGCTGAACTTCCCATCTGGCAAAATAAAATTATCAGTATCTGGAAACATGGTAATAATTCGTTTTGACCAGGTCACCGTTTTGGCCAGTGTGTTATTTTAAGTGAGGTGCTTTGGCCAGTGTCCCCACGCATTTGTTTTGTACCACTTCGCCAGCCGGTTCTGTGTTACTCAAAGGGTGGGTGCTGAGGCTCTGAAGAGAGAAGCTCTCCCGACCCACCCACAGGTGTCCCTGCCTTATCTTGTCCCCAGCTCTTTGCCATGGTAACCTCTTCGTGCAACTCTGCCTCAGGAGGTCTCGTTTCCACCCATATCATCATTTCTCTCAAGCACTAAGACCACGGGTTCCCTTTGGGTCTCTGCTCCCACACTCCGAAATCTCTCACTCCAAAAGGTAACTCAAAGCAAAGCAAACCTCAGAAGCACCAGCTCCCATGTTCTCTCCAGACGGAGAAGATGCTGCGTTGATTACCCCCCCCACCCCCCATACACACCACTACTAATCTCTCCCTCCCATCTGCTGACATCGTACTTCCTTAGGGCTGCTTCTGTGAGTGGCTTTCACGTGACTTCCCTTTTGCTCCTCTGTGAACTCCTTCAGGAATTCCACGTTGCACTTTCCTCCTCTCAGGAGCTCAAAAACTGCATTGCACTGAATGGAAGTTTGACTTCAAAATGTTGGATGAGGAATGGATCCGCAAACCTCAGTCTCCTGATAAAATCAAATTACCTAGGGAGACTGGAACAGCTATAGCATTTGCATTTAAACAATTTGGCAGTTTCTGCGAGAAATTTGAGCTCTAGAAGGCTACACGGACAAATCCATAAATTCTGCCTCTCAGCTTCAGCTGTTGGGAACCATAAAATTTTCCTTCTTTCTCCGTGGCCTTTCGGTGTTCAGAACACGGACTCCCGCTCCATTTCCCGGGCATCGGGGTTCGTTTGCGTAGGTCATTGCTGAGTTAAAGAAAGCGAGTGGGGCTGAACCAGCTTTTGCTTTTCACAGCTGTGAATCACAGCTGTGAGTCCCCGGAGAGCTGAAATAACAGTACGGTGCACTAATCCAATCTGTGCGTTTCCCGGGGGCTGGCATTACTGCAAATGAGGTGAACACCGTGGATGAAAAGCTCCGAGGCGGCTACAGCACTGTGGCATGAGAAGTGATACAAAACCACGTCTAGGGCGTAATGAGGGGTTGTGAGTAGAGGGGAAGGTAGCCAGAGACTCAGCGACTGTACTACTATAGCCACTATATATACTACTGCATATATACCATGTATACACACATAGAAAATAGGTCTGTTATAGCCACTATATATACTACTGCATATATACCATGTTTACACACATAGAAAATAGGTCTACTATAGCCATTATATACACACACATGTATTATATACTATAGCCTTTATACATCCTAATATGCATGGTGTATACAGTGTATGTGTGTGCATAAATAACTACTCCAGCCATGACTACAGCTGCTCCCTGCTATCCTGAAAAATCTACCCAGTGTTCAGCTCCCTGCTCTCACCACACTGGCCTCTTTCAGCACCTTGAGTGTGTCACGCTGTGTCTAAGCTGAATTTTACAGACAAGCCCCTTTCTTACAGCCTACCCAGCCATGACGGGAGGCAAGCTCCTCTTGCAATACCAAATGTTAAAGCGGTCGCTGGAGTGGTATATTCAGGATAAGCCCTTTTTAGTATATCAGTAAGTTTTGCTGTTATGGGCTAAATTGTGTCGCTCTAAAATTCATATGCTGACGTCCTTACCCTCAGTACCTCAGAACTTGACTGTATTTGGAGATAGAGCCTTCAAAAAGATAAGGAAGTTAAATGAGGTCGTTAAGGCAGACCCTGATCCAATATGACGGGTGTCCTTATAAGAAGAGGAGATTAGGATGGAGACTGGTACAGAGGGAAGACCATGTGAGGACCCATTGAGGAATGTGGCCATCTGCAAGCCAAGAAGAGAGGCCTCAGAAGAAACCAATACTTCCAACACCTTGATCTTGAACTTCTAGCCTCTGGAACTGTGAGAAAATACATTTATGTGGTTTAAGCCACCCAGTCTGTGGTTCTTTGTGATGGCAGCCCAGGCAGACTAAGACGCTCAGACAACACATCAAACACAAGTCTCTCAAGACCTCTACCTTGCACAGAATGTTCCATTGCCCTGACCTAGACTTGGCTCTACTCGGCTGAGGGACACTCAGCTGCTCCATCTTGGGCCAGCTAATCTGCCCTGGCAGATAATCCAGACTGGTTAATCTCCGGTACCTGGCAGCCCACTTCTGTGCAGTGACCAAATATTAAGAGGTAGGGGTTACTTGGGGCTCCCTTAATCCATGCTGACTGCCTGTTTCTGTGTATACAGGGCATGGAAGGTTGAAAAGTATTAAGAACCTTAACCATGAACTTGACTCATGCTCACTGTTACTGGCACAGCAGGTTTCCACGGTTACAGACTGGATGCCCAATCCTATCCTCAAACATAATACTTGCTTTCATCCCTGTGTCCTGGAGCCAACTCGTGGATCTGCAGTTTCTCAGAGAGAAAAGCTTCTCATGAGACTGGTCAGCTGTCCGATATCAAGGCCTTTCATGGGGATCAATCAACAATTATTTATCAGTTACTGCTGGCACCGTGGGAATTTCAAAGAAACATTCTACTCAGTTCCTGCCCTCCAATGGTGACTGCATGGTTGGGATGGGTGCCATTTAAGATCTTCCAAAGTTAAATAAAAATAAAAGAGCTAAGTAACAGAACCTATTCCCGAGTCTGTCTCTGGTTAGCTGTGTGATCTAAGCAAATTCAGGGACCTCTGAGTCTCAGGGGCGTCCTTGGCCCAGTGAGGGTAGGAGTATCTTCCTCACAGGGTTACTGAGAGAATGAAACAAAATAGTATACGTGTCCAACTAAGGACTTGGTACCTAGTAGGGGCTCCTTTTTAAAAAAAGGGAAATCAACAAGTGCAGGCCACACATGCAACAGCAGTGAGTGGGAGGTGGTCACAGAACCTTGTTCCTACATTTGTCCCATATTTACTGAGCACCTAGTTTGTGCCAGAAACCTATAATAGCTCCCTGTTGGGAACACAAGAAAGACCAGGTCATAAGAGGCTCCCCGTCAGGTGGAAGCAGACAGGTAAACGAGCAGTTGGAGACCAGTGCTGAGAAGGGCAAGAGGCTTCTAGAACCCTGACTCATCAGGCCATTCACTGAACAGACCAAAATGATGCCATCAGGCTGGGGTCATTTTGACACACACACACACTCAAAAGGATTTATTGACGTTCCCACTTCACTTTGCAATGAGATGTTTTGCCCATAATGGCACCAAGAGACCCAGGTAGATTTAGATCCATTTTCAGGTTTCCAGAATGTGATAGATTTTTGCTTTCTATTTCCTTTTCTACAGAAAATAAAAAAAAATATGAATGTCTATGATGATTCAAAATATAAAATAGTTACAGGTGAGTAGTCTGTTTTCCCTAAAGTCCTAATGTTTATCATGTGCCGATGTTCTCACGCAGGTATGGCTGCACGTTGAAACCTCGGCAGCTGACCTGGGGGGTGAAGAGGAAGGAAGTAGATCTGAGCAAGGCTGGGATGGAGTCTGGGCAGACACCTGTCTGCACGAACCAAAGCAGGTGGAGAATTGGGTCCCATCTGCCACTGTCATTCTTCTCGGGGGAGGGGGTCTCTCTGGGCAGGAACAAGACCTGAAGTCATATGGGGATAACACTGTAGTTCTCTGTGGTCTGTCTGAATTCAGGTAGGGCCCCAAGCAGATACAAAGCATTTCTGGGGGTTCTCCAGAGAAACAAAACCAATGGGAGATAAATACCCACCCCCCCCACACACACATGTACATACATATTGAGGGAGATTTATTATAAGCTGATGGCTCACATAGTTATGGAGGTCAAGAAGTTGCCCAATCTGCTGTCTGCAAGTTGGAGACCAGGAAAACCAGCGGTATAGTTTTAAGGCCTGAGAGTTGAAGAGCCAATGGCATAGGTTTTGGTCCAAATCTGAAGGCCCAAGAAACAGGAACACCAAGGGCAGGAGAAGATCCATGTCCTAGCAGGTAGAGAGCGAATTCAAGCTTCCTCAGTCTTTTTGTTCTAGTCAGGCCCTCAGTGCATTAGCTGAGGCCCACCCATGTTGGGCCACCCAGTCTCCCAATTCAAATGCTCACCTCTTGAGGAAACACTCCGAGAGACACACCCAGAAATAACGTGTAACCAGGTATCTGGGCATCCCATGGCCCAGGCAAGTTGACACATAAAATTAGTCATCACAGCTAGGTACATGGTCATCACTCAGACCAAGCACAGCCAGAATCCAGGGTTGGCCACTGGTCTCAGGGGTTGGGGATGGACCTGTACCTGCTGTGGAAGCACCAGGACTTCTAGGAACAGGGAGCACATAGCAGAAGTGGGGGGGGGGGGTATTAAAGATAGCAGTAGCTACTGTTAGTTGAGAACTTATTCTATGCCACTTTCTGTGTGTCATCTCCCCTGAGCCTCACAGCAACTCTTACAGGGCAGATCTTTATTACCCTGGTTCTACAGATGTGGAATTGGAGGCTTGGAGAAGTGAAGAAGCAGTTCTCATAGCAGTAAGAGACCGGCAACAAGCCCAGGTCAGACTCCAAAGTGCATGTCTTTAACCTCTGCTGTCTACAGGGGAAGCCCTTGGGCGTTCAGCAAACCCTCTCAGGCTCCCAATAGCACAATTAACTCCAGGCCTCCCTCACTGAAGGGGAGAGATTCTTCCTGTCTTTACTGCCCTGGGCAGCACTGGCGTAAGAGCCACGTGGGGCAGAGTCCACAGGTGCCTCCCTCGGTGCCGTCACTGAGAAGGGCTGGGGCAGGCAGCCCCAGGAGGAATGGAGAACCTATTCCATGCCTCTCTCCTAGCTGCCCGTGGTATGCCAGCAATCCTTTGTGTTCCTTGCTTTATAGAACTTCACCCTGATCTCTGCCTTTATCTTCACGTGGCCTTCTTCCTGTGTGTGCTGTCTCTGAATTTCCCCTGTTTATACGGATGCCAATTGTACTGGGTTAGGGCCCACCCCAGTGACCTCATCTTAACTTGACTATTAATACATTTGCAAAGTCCCTGTCTTCAAATAAGGGCAACAGCAGGTCCTAGGGCTTAGGACCTCAATATATCTTTTGGTGGCAATGCAATTTAACCCACAACACCCCTCTTCACCATGCCTTTGAGCAGTTGGTGCTCCTCAAACCCAGCTGCCCATTAAGTATTAAAAAATACTAACATCTAGACCCCATCTGCAAGAATTCTGATTACACCGGGAGGGGGCCTAGGTATCAGTAGTTTCTAAAAGTTCCCTCAGCTGGGCGTGGTGGCTCAGGCCTGTAATCCGAGCACTTTGGGGGGCTAAGGTGGGAGGATTGCTTGAGGACAGGAGTTCAAGAAGCAACATAGCAAGACCCCATCTCTACAGAAAATAAAAAATTAGCCGGGGGCATGATGGCGCATGCCTGTAGTCCCAATTAGTTAGGAGGCTAAAGCAGGAGGATTGTTGGAGCCCAGGAGTTTGAGGTTACAGTGAGCTATGATGGAGCCCTGCACTCCAGCCTGGGTGACAAAGCAAGACCCAGTCTCTATTTAAAAAAATAATAAAAAATAAAAGTTCCCCCAGGTGATCCAAAAGCATAGCTAGGTTTCAGCACCTCCGTCCTGGGAGTAAAACAAGGTAAGTGGCCAGGGACTGCCAGGTAGTGCCCTCAATGGGAGCGCTGTGCCCCCCGTTATCATCCTGGGGAGGGGCTGAGTGGCCTCAAGGAGGGCACTGGATTAAAACACCTGCTCTTTGGAGCAGTATTAAATGATGGCCCCCAGTGTCCTAGCATGAGGGATTCCAGGGTTTTGTGCTTTTCAACAACTAAATTAAAAAAAATCATAACAAATCTTTCTGTCCATGAAGATACATTTGCCTCGGCCAGCCCCAGGGAGAGTCCTGATGACTTTTTAGAGCATGCAATTGCCTGCCAAGCCAAAAAGCCAAGGGTTTGAAGCCACATTGAATATTACGGAGAAGACGGAGGCTGACTAACCTTGCTGCAAGGTAAGACGGGCGATCCCAGCCATGTCTCATCCAAGGCAAGAGAAAAGCAGTGAAAATCCACACTGTTGTGGCAAACTCCTTAAACATGTAGAGGCCTGATTGCGAGCCAGTCAAAATAATTTTGCTCTATTTTTAAACACTGTTGAAATGAAAACTGAATTAACATGGGCTCAAGTTTGAAGGGGGGGAAGAAAAGTCACCAAAATCCATAATGAACTGACAGGCTAATTAATGTATCTGAACAGAGGAAGGAAACCATAGAAACAGATTAGAAATCATGTGAGTTTCATTCATATGAGGGAGAAAGCAATTGAAATATTCTTACGCAAATTAATTAAATTTCTAATGCACCCAGAATGCGTGTTGTTCTAGCTTCCTGCTGAGTCCCATGGGAGAGGCTAGCATTGCCTCCTGACCAATAAGAATTTCTATTCTGAAAATGTGTTTTAGAGGCAAGAAAGAAAAGACCAGCCCAGCGTGCAACAGGATCATTGTCACTGGGCCTCCTTGGGCTTGAGCTAACAGGACACTCAAATTCAGGTCCCAGCAGAGTGCATCACACTCACGGAGGGGTGGGCGCCATGGTGAGGCTCAGCCCACCCTGGCATTTTCTTTCTTCCTAGACCCTGTATCCCCTACTCCAGCCTGGGCAGGCTCATATGATACCCCGGGAATGCCCACACTCCACGGGATGCCAAAGCCGGGATGCCCAGCCCATGTCAGAGCAGGGGGGTGGCAGAGCCTTTTAGCTTCCCTTCCATCATACCCCAGAGGCAGTTGCCTGCCTGGCCCGTGCTGAAAGCTTAGCCCCGTGTCCGAGCTGAAGTGAGCAGGGGGCCTTGGAAGAATCATAATTTTTTTTTTTTTTTTTTTTTTGAGACAGAGTCTCACTCTGTTGCCCAGGCTAGAGTGAGTGCCGTGGCGTCAGCCTAGCTCACAGCAACCTCAAACTCCTGGGCTCAAGTGATCCTCCTGTCTCAGCCTCCCGAGTAGCTGGGACTACAGGCATGCACCACCATGCCCAGCTAATTTTTTCTATATATATATTTTAGCTGTCCATATAATTTCTTTTATATTTTTAGTAGAGATGGGGTCTCACTCTTGCTCAGGCTGGTCTCGAACTCCTGAGCTCAAACGATCCGCCCACCTCGGCCTCCCAGAGTGCTAGGATTACAGGCGTGAGCCACCGCGCCTGGCCTAAATTTTTTTAATTTTTAATTCTTATGAATACATAATAGTTGCACATATTTATGGGGTGCATGTGGTATTTTGAGACAAGCATTCAGTGTGTAATGATGAAATCAGGGCAACTGGGATATCCATCACCTTAAATATTTATCAATTCTCTGTGTTAGGAACATCCCAATTTCACTCCCCTAGTTATTTTGAAATATACAGTCAATTATTGTTAACCATAGTCCCCCTATTGTGCTACCAAATACTAGATCCTATTCCTTCTATGTAACTGTATTTTTTGTACCCATTAACCATCCTCTTTATCCCCCTCTCTCTGCTACCCTTCCCAGCCTCCTGTAACCATCCTTCTACCTCTGTCTCCATGAGTTTAATTTTTTTTTAGCTCACACATATAAATGAGAACATAAGATATTTGTCTTTCTGTGCCTGTCTTATTTTACTTAATATGATGTCCTCTAGTTCCATCTATGTTGTTGCAAATGACAGAATTTCATTCTTTTTATGGCCGAATACTATTCCATTGTGTATCTATATACACCACATTTTCTTTACCCATCCATCCACTGATGGACACTTAGGCTGACTCCATATCCTGGCTGTTGTGAACAATGCTGCCTCCTTTCCTTTGAATATATACCCAGCAGTGGGATTGCTGGATCATATGGTAGCTCTATTTTTAGTTTTTTATGGAACCTCCATGCTGTTTTCCATAGTGGCTATACTAATTTACATTCCCACCAACAGGGTACGAGGGTCCCCCTTTCCACATCCTCACCAGCAACTGTTATCGTCTGTCTTCTTCATGATAGCCATTTTAACTTGGGTCAGGTAATAATCTCATTGTGGTTTTGCTTTGCATTTCTCTAATGATTAGTGGTGTTGAGCATTTTTTAATATACCTGTTGGCCATTTGTATGTCTTCTTTTGAGAAACATCTACTCAGATCTTTTGCCCATTTTTCAACTCAGATTATTTGGGTGTTTGCTACTGAGTTGTCTGAGCTCCTTATATATTCTGGGTATTGACCCCTTGTCAGACAGGTGGTTTGCAAATATTTTCTCCCATTCTGTGGGTTGCCTCTTCACTTTGTTGGTTGTTTCATTTTCGGGACACAAGCTTCTTAGCTTGATGTGATCCATCCAAGTCAGAAGCAAGCACTCCTCCTCAGGGCTCTGCAGGCCTGCTTCTGCCCACCTCTGGGCTCCAAGTACAGCCCGTCTCAGCCCCTATGTTGTCTCCTGCAGACTGTCTTGTCTGTTCAGGTCCATCCCCACCCAGTTTCCACGTGCTCCATCCCACAAGCAGGTCTGACAAGGCCACTCTACTGCTCAGACACTTCAGGGATGGAATGCCTGTCTCTGTAAGGAAACGAGACCCTCATCCAATCAACCCCCTGCCTTGTCTAACATCGCCTCTCCTCCTGGAAACCTTTCTGCCTGACACTCAGCCCCCATCAGGCGCCCTTGCCATTGTACTCCTGGAGGGCCCCAGGCGTAACTCAGCACATGATAGAAGTGCAATGTATGTGCTGCCACCCTCACCCTCAGACTCGAAGCTACTACAATGTCTTGATTTTTTTTTTTTTATGTCTTGATCTTTGTTAACTTCTAGCACCTCGCCTAATGTCTTAGCCTGAAATTCTTGCTCCAGAAACAATAGTTTTGGAGGAATGAATGAATGAATGAATGAATATATGCATGAGTAAATTCATAGTTTTTGTTACACTTAGCTAATTTCAGGTCTATCTTCTCCACAAAAATTCTAAGTTTTTGAGATGAGAGATGGTGTCCTAGTCAAATTCATTTCAGCTTATATGTGCCAAGGAGTGCAGCAATGCCTGTCCCATTCCACTTCCACACGATTCCCGTTGCTGTGCCTTGCAGTCCTGGAGCACTCAACAAATATTAGATGAAATGACACACTGTCTTGAGATACTGTGATTGGTACAGATGTGGCTGGTGTCCTTGAGGACCCTGTCTGGGCTGGGAGTCCCTTGCCTAATGCCAATTATTATAGAAACAGCCCACATTCTAGTATTAAAACTCCACTGCTATTCATCTGGGGATTTTTCCCCGAAGTCACAGTCATAGGCCCAGTTCCTGATCACAATTTACCCAGAGAGCTATTCAAATCAGCCCTCCCTTACTGCATAGCAAGCAAGACCCAAGACTCACAGGGGGACTGAGTCTCACCAGCTGGGTGACCTTGGTCAACACCTCTAGTTAACGTTCTCCTTGCACCTTTACTTTTCTGCCATGACAGTAATTATATTGCTTTTTATGCTATTATTTGTGTGCTGATTATACTCCCAGGACTGCAACTCCCTAGGAGGACTGGCACTATGTGTATCTTTTTCCCTGCTAACTCCCAGCACCTGGCATGGGGCCTGGCACATGGGAGTTGCTCAGTAAATATTTGGTTAATGAAAAAAAGAAAATGGGAGGGAAAGAAAGAAAGAAAGGTGCATTGGGGAGGAGGAGGAACAGACAGACAGAGAAAGACAGAGAGACAGAGGGAGAGACAGAGAGAAGACAGGCAAGAAGGAAGGAAGGGAGGAAATTTTTCTTACCTCTGTTTCCTCATCCATAAAAATGGGCCAATAATTCCTATCTCCCTGAGTTGTTGCAATGATTAAATATGTTAACTATTTGCTCCTTTTTTTGTCTTCCCATAGCCTCTATACACACTATTATTACAGAACTTAACATACATATTTATTTGCATGTCTGTCTGCACCTTAAACTGTGAGCTTCTCTAGGGTAGGGGCTGTTTCTTCTTTCACCTGGGTAATCCCTGCACCAGCCCCCTGGCACCTGGAATGTAGTAAGCACGTTGCACCTGCCTACGTGCTTCCTGCCCTCTCCGGAGAGCTGAGGCCTGCGGGGCACCCACCAGTAGGGCAGCTGGCAGACGGCAGCACCAGCACCTCCCGGTGGAGGTGCCCAGCCTGGCTAGCCCCAGCTGCTTCCCTTAACAAGACAGAATGAATACTCTGCCCAGGCCTGCGGAGGGGAGCACATGGGGACAAGCAAAATATAAGGACCAGTGGGGAATCAGAACAGTGTTGCCGTTGTGTTAAGAAAAAAATGCCAAGATTCATTAGCCCACCTGCTAGTTTGCATAAATTTGCATCCCAGACTCAACCCATCCTCGTCTCAAGTGCATTGTTGTGTGGTCAAAGCTCCCCTATTTGGTGGGCCTGGCCCACTTCACTCTCACCCAGGGTCCTGTCGCACCAGAGGGTCCTGTCGCTGCAACCGGGGCTTAGTTTGCTCAGCCCTGACCCTCAGTGCTGTGATTGCGGCTGTCCCTAGTGGATGGAGGAATTCCTAGTACCTGCACTGGGTTCTTTTTCTCCCATATCTTGCCTGTTCAAACCAGTTTGCATTCCCAGCTTCTACAATAAATAACAGGAGGGTCAGCTGGTCCCCCAGGCCTTACTGGCAGGTGGAAGGACCTGGAGGTTTCAGAAACTGAGATTCACCACCTGCACCATCCCTTGCTGTGACGGTTAATTTTATGTGTCAACTTGGCTGGGCCACAGGGTGCCCAGATATTTGGTCAAAGACTATTCTGGGTGTGTCTGTGAGGGCACTTCTGGATGAGATTAACATTTGAATCAGTAGATTGTGAAAAGCGGATTGCCCTCCCCAGTGCAGGGGGCAGGGGGTCATCTAATTAGTCAAAGACCTGAATAGAATAAATGGCTGAGTATGAGGGAACTTCTGCTTGATCGCCTTGAGCTGGGACATTGGTCTTTTCCTGCCTTTGGACTCAAACTGAAACGCTGGCTCTTCTAGGGTCTTGAGACGGGCAGCCTTCAGACTGGAACTTACACCATTGGCTCTCCTGGGTCTCCAGCTTCCAACTGCAGGTCTCGTGACTTCTCAGCCTCCAAAATCATGTGAGTCAATTTCTTCTGTGTTTGTGTGTGTGTGTGCGCGTGTGTGTGCATGTGTGTGTATACGCACACATGTGTGTGTTGGTTCTGTTTCTCTGCAGAAACTAATGCACTCGCCAGTGACAATACAGTTGGACAACGGACCCAGGCCCTCCATCCTGCCTTTCTGTACCCCCTTGACGGCGAGATAGGGAACCAGCAGGCCCTGCTTGATAAGGAGTCATAAGACCCAAACCAAGGTCTCCGATAAACAGGAGGTGGTGGAAAAACCGGCCAAAACCAGCTAGAACCAAGATGGCCACAAAAAAAAACATCCTTGGGTTACCCTCACTTCTTATTATACTTCTTATTTAGCATACTAAAAGAAACTCCCACCAGCACCATGACAGTTTCATTTAGATACAACTTGAAGTGCATTTGTTATTTGTGTTTTACAGATTGGGAAACTGAGGCTCAAAGACATTAAAAAAAACTGGGCCCCAGGCCATTCAGTGAGTAGCAATGTGGCGGAGCCCGGAGTGAGTCGTGGAAGGGTGGCAGAGCTCCTGCTCGCTGACTGTCCTTGCAGCCTTGCACAGTTCGAACGTCCTGCTTGCAGGGCCGTGGCTCTTGCCCGCCTAGTGGCCCCACAGCTCACACCTGGGTCTCTCGGAGAAGAAGCCCAGCGTAGCCGGCACCTATCCCTGACTCTGGGCTCCCAGCTAACTCCTGAGTTTAGAAACCAGGCATTAGTCTCCTAATCCCCACAAACCCCTCCCGCTCTGTGGAATCTGGATAAACCCCAGGCCTGAGAGATACAGGGCGGAGGCCAGTTTCCCCAACGTGATGGGCAGGACGCAGAGCCCCAGGGCCAGCGAGGGACAAGAGGCTGCCTCTGGCAGGCAGGCGGGCAGGCAGGCGGCCCATAGCTGCCCACCATACCCCAGCTGCTGGGCCAGTCCCCTGGAGCCTGGAATGAGAAGCCAGAAGATCCCACTTTACCATGAATCCACCTGGGCAACCGAGGGCAAAGCTTCTAAATTATTCTAAATTATTCGCTTTTTCTTATTTGTTTAATGGTTGAAGTACCTGCTCTTTTCTTATCTCATAGGGAAGAAGTTTTTGAGTAAAAAGATCTATGTAGTACTTTCAATTTTGGGGCACGGAGAGTGGAGTGATAAAGTGTCTGTTAAAAAAGTCATTCTCCCTCTGTTTCATTCTTTAATCTATTCATTTGTTCCATAGGTATGTATTGAGCACCTTCTGTATGCCAGACTCTATTCTCAGAATTGGGAATACAATTGCAAACAAGAAAAACTTCCCCCATCCTCATGGAGTGTAGTGTCCAGAAAATTCAAACCCAAACCACCAGTAGTCAATACGGTGAGACCCCCATTGTTCTTCTGAGTGTTTTTTGTAGCTTTTTTTAATGGGAATGCTCCCAAACGAAAGCAGCAGGACCTTGTTTCTAGGATGGCAAGCCTAGTGTATTGGAAAATACAAACTCACCAAATACACATTGAAGCAAACAATAGGTGCCAAGGGGTAAGCCACTGTCTCGTCTGGGACATGAATAAAACCTGTTTGCTGTGCTTGAGACTGGTAAACAAGCTTTTCCACCAAAAATGTTCTTTTGCTTGTCAACATGTTTTTCTCAAAAGTAAGGAAGTAAACATGTTTACCCCATTACCGATAAGCACATGGCTACCTCCTTCCAAGGATGAAAACAGCTGTACCCCAAAATCACAAACATATTTTGGACTGTGCAGAAAAATCGTGGCATATATTGGTAAGTTGTGGTGTAACTGGGAAACAGCTTTTACAGCCAATGACATGACAGCTTGGGTAATTTGGGGGACAACCGATACAGAAGAGGCAACCACACACCATCAGCCTGCGAGGCCAGCCAGGGGGCCCGGCCTCCCCGCTCAGCAGGGTCCCGGGGTGTGTTGGTGACGCCCTATACCTCCTCAGGGTGTCCTGAGCGGGCTGCGGTTCCCCATGCGTTGTCCACGAGGGACTCCTGCCCCGGGGGAGGTGGAGACCACTGGATGGAGATGGAGTGGCAGCCAAAGCTGTGAGGGAGGCTGGCCGGTCCCCGACAGGTGGCACACGCCCTCCACAACCACCCCCTCTTGCTGCACCCAGGTGCCCCTTCACTTGTTGAAGGAAATAAATGCAGGAACCTCATTTGAACTAAGTGGTGCTCATGTGTGACAGCTCCCACTCCTTGATATCCTGAATCTAGGTTCTTGTTTTGACTCAAGGTGTAATTCCTCAGAATTAAAAAAAAAAAAAAAAAAAAAGCAGTTGCATCATTACATGCATTGCCAATCCCAACAAAGAGGTTCTGGGGCGCCCGCCATGCTTGAAAGTTCCCATGTTTTCATGACTCATCAGCTTTAGGCTCTGTTGGGGTGGGGCTGCTCCAAGGGGAAATGCAGTGAGCCTTGAGGGTGGGACATTCTCCCCAAGGCGATAACCTTGTGAGAGGCCCTGACTTGCCTACCAGGGCCTCCTTCCCTCACGCCCTCATCCAGGAGGCCAGAGGAACTGACTGGCTTCATCATCCAAAGGGCCAACCTGCCAGCCTTCTGGGGAGGCCTCGCCAGGGTTGGCCTTCTGTCTGCAGCCCAGCACCAGCGCTCCCCTTCCCGACTGGCTTGCTGGATTCAGAGCACTGGAGCACTGAATCTGTGTTTTTTTTTGTCATCGCTATTTACATAGGCATTGTGTCTCTGGCTTGTGCATCCAGAACATTCCAGAATGGTGCTAGCCTTTGTGGTTTCTCTGTGCGGCCTCTCCCGCAGCACTCATACTCTCTTCCCTCCCCCATTCTGCCACCAACCGAACTGTATCGCTGTCACCGTCACTATCACTGTTGTGTTGAACATAGAAATATAAATAAAATTTAAAAATCTGGACACCCTCCCTTGCCTCCTCCCACTTCCTGGTCTCCTGTAGGGTATGTTCACAGAATGTGCACTCTGGAATCCTACGCCTGCTTGTAAAATACCCCTCACCTGTCACTTCTGCCCGCTGTGCTGTCCCAGCTGCAGCCTGGAAGATGGATGTGTGTCCTCACTGGTACCTGAGGGCAGGACATTAACCCTGACGTCACAGAGCCAAGGGCCTGCGTTCGAACTTTGAGCTTTTGCAAAGTGTTCTAAACCCGCTTTAATTGTTGCTCTCCCCATCTCTCTCTTTCCTTGTTTCCCTCTTCTCCCCACCAAAAAAAAAAAAAAGAAAAGAAAAGAAAAGAAAATAGTGATCTCTTGCTTGTAGAGCTTGAACATAGAATTAGAATTGATTGTGTTGATGTATGGACAAGGCATCCTGCCCCCAGGCCTTCCCGGACGTCCTCAGGGGCTGCCCAGGGACCTCTCCCCAATCCCTCCCTTGGGCAGAATTGTTTAATGCCAGGAAGGGAACAATTCCCCAGCCTTCCTCTGCTCACTCCCACTCACAACCCCCTGCACAGCTTCTTAGTGCTCGTGATTTTTTTCTCAGATTGTGGCCTCCGTGTGACCAGTAGCAGACCCTTCTAATGTGGTTGGCTTGGGCCACAAGGACAGTGTGTGGGAAATGAAAAGGACACCCAGGAATGACAGCCGAGGCAGCAGCCAGCCACTGCCCATGGCACTGGCTAGGAGCTCCTTCTCCAGGCTTCAGGGCTTCAGGCTGCCTGGGTATGTCTGTGAGCGTCAGTCTCTCCTCCGTGTATCAATTCCACCTGGTGGTTTGCCCACATCCTGTAACCAGAGGACTCCTGTGCTTGGTGGATTCACAGGAGATTCTGGAGTTTCCAGAGCTGAGCCAGAGAGCCCTTTTGAGACAGTTCAGGCTACTTCAGGGATGGCAAATACATTTCTGCTCATGAACCAACTTCAATACATTGGAAGGGGCTCCCTAGGGTCTTACTCTGAGAAGCCCTGTAGGTCACGGCCACGCTCATTGGGAATGGCTATTGTAATAAATCAGTGATGCCCATGATGGCATGGCGAGGAAGGAGAAGCATGTGCCCCGTGCCTGCAGCCCCTGGGATGGTTTCCTACTAACCACGCCTGCTAATGCTGCAACGTGAGGCTGGCTTAGTGAGGAACTGCCTCACCTGTCTAGTTATCCAGCCTGGATGCCAGAGAGGAAAAATATGGGACAACCCAACTCTCTTTTTTTTTTTTTTTTTTGATTGTTTAAATCCAACTGTATAGAAGTGCTAACTATACAGAAATATATGAGAAAATGATACGGAAAGCAAGATTTAAAGAACCAGAACATCCAAACACAGCTTAGTACCTTTTTTCTATTCTCAATCTTAGTTACTTCTGTTTAGTTTTCTCTGTTTTTAGGATTATTTTTCAAGCTAAGTAATAATTTCTTTGAACTCCTCCCAAAGTCTTGGAGCCGGAAGACTTTTGAGGCAGAAGTGCTATTCGCACTGGTTCTGGTACCAAACCGGACTACAGAGCAGCTGAACTGGGCATCAGAGCTCATTAGTGCAAACAAACCTGCAATAGGTCCTAGTCTTTGCAATGTCCCCAAAGCACCTCTGCTATGGCCTGAACGTGCCCCCCAAATTCATATGTTGAAACTTGTCAATGTGATAGTATTATATTAAGATGTGGGGCCTTTATAGAAAGTGATTAAGAAATGAGAGCAGAGCCCTTATAAGTGGGATTCGTGCCCTTATAAAAGGGCTCAAGGGAACTAGCTGACCTCTTCCATCTCTTCTGCCCTGTGAAAACACCAAGATGGCGCCATGTATGAGGCATACACGCATCCTCACCAGACACGAAACCTGCCAATGCCTTGATCTTAGACTTCCCAGCCTCCAGAACTGTGAGCAATAAATTTCTGCTGTTTATACTAGCCTAAGGTATTTTGCTATAGCAGCAGGAGTAATCTAAGATACCTTCCATCTCTTTGCCTTATCACTTAGTCTCTTAATTCTAGTTCACAGCACATGTGAGCTTCTCATACCATATCTATATTTTACACTTCTCATATCCACAAATCCACTCTTCCCAATCAGAACAAAAATGGTTCATGGTGGCACCATGCACACAGACTCCTGTGAGTTCCCCCAGGGTCTTAGAGGACTACTTTGCCTTTCATACCAGAGAGTTGAAAAATTCAATAAAGAATGGCCCTTGTGGATAAGCACAAAGACAGCAACTGAACGGAACTTGCCCAGGCATCCACTTCCATGTCCCTACTAGCCCCGGGTGTACGCTGGATGGTGGAGACTGTGCCGGGGGGATGGTGATCCTGGAGGGCCTGGCCGCCTGGCCTTCTGCGACACCCTGTCCACTCAGGAGAGCCGCGGGAAGGTGTTGAACAAGGCTGGGGGTGCCACAGCATACCACACCTTCACCCTCACCAGGAGGGCCTGGAGAAGTTCAAGGCCCGGAGAATGGTCGTGCGGGTGGCCTGGTCGACGAGAAAGCCTCAGCCCAGGCCCTCAAAGAGGGCAGAATGCGAGGGGCAGCCCTCCATGTACAAGAATCAGAGCCCTTTAGCTTTGCTCAAGATCCACTGAAAGATGCGCCAATCTCATCTGTGCTCCCCACGCAGCTTGGTATAGTGAGCAGGCATCACTAGAGATGAGGGAGACAGCTGCCACTCAGATCCACCCAGCAACCAGGTTGCATCCCAGAAAGCTTGAGAAACTGTGTCAACAAGGAATTCCTTGTCACATCCACGCCTTGGTCAGTAATAGACCGGCAAGCAATTCATCCCGAGCTCAAAGGTGCCACATACAGATACCCACCAGGCATCACGGCTGTGGCTCTGGGAGGCCTTCCGGCAGCCACGGAAGAGATCACCCATGAGGCATCCCAGTGACACAACCTGCCTACAGTGGCACAAGCTTCTCAGGCTCCCTCTCCCAACTGGCCCCCAAAACAAGGGGATAAGCGAGAGCACTTCAACCAGCAATAGCAGAGAATGCCAAAAGGTAATAACAAACTTCGGACCGAGAGATGGTAAAAACTAGATGAACTAAGACAAAAGGAATTCGATGGTCTTTTTAACTGATTCTGGACATATGCATTATTGATGTTGCAGTGTTAAAACTACAAAAGCTAGAAAAACTGAAGATGTCCTTTGCCTACGGAAGCACTGAAAGACTAGGACATGATTTATTAATGACCAACTTCTGTTACTGTGTGTTGAGTTTTTCTTCTGTGCATCGAATCACAATGAATAAATAGAGCTTTTTCCTTTCTCAGTCCCTTGGACACGGCAGGTCCTGAGCACCCTGCTCTAGAATGTTGTATTCAAAAGTTCCAAATATCAAAATAAAAAATATTAAAAGGAAATCCCCATCCTATGACTCTAGTCCTTTTGATCTACAAGGGCTGGTTACCTCTTTCTGCCAACGGAAAGATTAAATTACTACAAAATGAGGAGCAAACGCTTTGCCTGTGTTAGACATCCGCGTGCGTAGGGCTGAAGACAGTACAGGCTCCTGCACAGGGAAGCGTCTCTCACATCTGAACTGCATCCCGAGTTGGTTGTAGGCTCAGGAATACCCTCCGGTGATGCAAAAATATGTTTATGTATTAGGTTTGACAAACTGTACTCAGGTACATTTTCTCAGTTTCAGATCCTCAGCTATTTTGAGTGGGAAGTTTTGAACTAAAAGGCCTCAAGAAGAATTCATGCCCCATTTCTGTTATGTCTCAGGAAGCACTTTTTATGGTAACTTGTCAGATTGTCTATGAACAAATCCACTGTTTCAGACATTGATAAAGTCTTCTTTTTTTTCACAAAATATTTTATACAAGAACATTTCAGACATACTAGATTGGCTGATTTTAACAAATCCTGTTAGGTTTATATTACATGTCCCATTCATAGTCTTTTATGAATCATTGCCTTTTTGTTTAAAAAGACAGCCTATAGCTTATTTTGAGTCTATGTATAGGTACATTCCTGTTATTGTGACCAAAAAAAAAAAAAATTAAAACTGTCCCAAACAGAAAAATAATGTCTATCAGAACAATGTTTTGTTTTAGTGTAAGTTACTTACTGTATTTGTTTATTGTAAAGGTGGACACTTAGTATTCAGTGCAATTTTCAATAAAAAGTAATTAAAACTTCTGTTAAAAAGACATAGTGTTTATGAAAAGACATTAGGGAACATAATGAAATACATAACATAAAATATGTATGTAAATCTAAAATGCACGCACACAAAGCAATATATAATTTTCAAAGCATATTCCTAAGGGGAAACAAAATAACAAACAAGGGTGGGGCGAGTGGCCCGGTGTGACAATGGCGCATGACCTGAGAAGGACTAACTCAACACTCTGCCCCTGAGGTAACAACAACGGGTTACAAGTTAGGTTAAAAATTCACTCTGAATTCAAACCCAGAAACCTTTGTTACGGTTTCCAACCTCTTTCTTGCAAGTCATCTAAAAAGGTACTTTTGGATAAAAGAGCACAGATTCACATTCCAGCCAGTCACATAGTGAGTCCTGAGGCCCCTTCCTATGCGAGCATGAAAGGGACCTCAGTGGTCCTTTCTAGAGATGAGGAGTGAGAAGCTGAAGTCTTCAACCTTTCCTCCCTATCCGATGCCATGCCGGGTGTTTTATGGAGGCTGCCTCCTTTCATCTTCACTCTGACAGGCAGGTATCATATGCCCATTTTGCTGAACAGGTAACTAAAGCTCAGAGCAGTTGAGCAACTTGCCCGAGATATACAGTTATTAAGAAGCAGTTATTTTAAGCCAGGCCTATGTGCTGTGTCCAGCACGCCATGCTGAAAGGTACTGGAAGGTAGAGAGGCCCAGCGGCTCATCTAGAGCCTGTGCCCCGGGTACCTATGAAGAACTTGAGGGCCATGTTGCACCAGTCAGCTGTGACAGCTGGAAGCCCGGAGGTGGCTCTCTCTACCTTTTCCTTTCCAGAAGGACAGGTGGAGGCCCACCTGCACCATTTCCCGTGAAGGACTTGCCGGCTTTGCCCAACTGTGTGGCACCATGTGCTGGGCTTTCTTGAGATGCTCTCTGGCTTTCTCCAGTGGTACCTGGGGACTTCCTTCGATGGCAACCATGTTCCATCAGTGGGCATGCTCTCTTCCCACAGCAACACCTCAAGGGCAGAGCTACAATTGGAGACTCTCTGTACCACCTGAGACAAGCAGCCTATATAACAAAGAGAAAATGCCTATGTATTAATTATGTTCTAACTGAATTAAAATGCAATGCTTCTGTCCGTAATATTAGTTTGGTATACCTCTGGGTCTGAGTGATTTGTTTATGCCTCTAAGAAATCAGCAAAGGAAAAATTAAAAATCATAAATTAAAAATGTGCTGTGCCTCCTAGCAGTCTGTCTACAGGTGATTCATCAGAGCATCCATCCCTGGCACATGTGGGCAGAGAGAGTGGACACACACCATGAGCCAACAGTCTGGGCTGGCCACCAGATGCCTTGGAATCCCACAGCCAAGAGAGTTTTCAAGAGACCCAATACCCCAGCTCCTAACAGACACCACCAAGATTGTGATGAAGAGCATGAGCCTTGGAGTCAAAGTGACCCTGTGTTCAAACCCCAGCTCCACCTGGTGGAACCTTAGGCAAGATGTTAAGTCCTTCAGCCTTAGTTTCTTCACCAGCAAAATGGGAATAATAATACATTCCTCATAGGATCATTTGGAGGACTCATTGCAGTTGTGAATGGAAAGTGTCTAATGGAGAAGCTGGAACATGGTAAGTGCTTGATAATGTTCACTATTTTTGTTGTTATAATTATGAATAAGTATGTCCAAGAATAGAGCCTCCCTTAGCAGTATAACCAATTTCCATCCTAGCAAGGTAGAAACAAACATGACGATCTCTGCTTGAATCATCAGAGACCCAGGTTCACAGCTGACTACACAAAAGAAAAATCAGTTGCAGTTCATCTTTCATTCATTCACACTTTGAAACCTATATAGAATATATTTCTTGCATGTTAAGTTCCCTTAGCATTTTTCCTTGAGAATGTTTCTGAGAAGCAGTTTAGAATGGTACACACTTAAAAAGGAATGTTTGTAGAAGTCATACAGACAGCCCTTTCTACCATCTGGGAAACCTTTTTGACAAGCATCTCTCTGCCCCCACCACTGACAAGGACTGAATTGGCTTCTGATCAAATAATTCCGGCCACAGGGAACTCACAACATTGCAAGACAACCCTCACAAGTTACTTTCTTCTTAACGTCATCAGCACTGACATCTAAGGCATGTACTCAGTGGACAAGACTCTTAGGTCCTGTAAGATCTGAGCCCAGCTTGCTGGTTCACTGCCATGTCCCCAGGACCTAGCAGAGTGACTTGTAACCCAGCAGGCAATCACGAGGTATTTGTTGGATGAATGTATGAATGGAAGGATGGATGGATGGATGGATGGATGAATAATATGCCCTCTCGGGTGCTATAGAATAATTTAAACATATTGATTCCCCAAATACACTTTGGCTTCAAGTCCAAGACATTAAATAATGCACTTACATCTAAATTAAAGATTTGGGGAGATCTCATGTGAGACAGTTGTAGAATTATAGAACTGTAACTATCCTAAGACCTATAAACTATCTCAGTCCTGTGTGTTAGCAACAAAACTCTTTAAAGGGCAGTTGTCAGGTGAAAAACAGCCCATTAATTTTCAAATATTAACATTAACAGGTACCTGAGAGATAAATACGGAAAATTGCATTCATTTCCAAATGTCTTCTTCTTTTCTTTAATCTTTAGCAACATATAAGCTACTGGCTATTTTGAACTTCATACAGGCCTAAGACCTTAACAGAAATGTATGTCATTCTGAATTGGTCACAAGGACAGACCTTTGACAACCTACTCACACTTTGCAAAAATGTGCCTTTACTCGTTGACGACATGGTCTCTTTCTCAAATTAGTCATTGAGCTTATTAACTGTTGTGTCTGAGAACAAGATTATTAATGGTGCTCATATTCCATATAAATAAATGAGTACATTCACTTTTATTAATAATAAATACGGCAAGTCGCCCTGCTCCAAACTAAATGTGCCGTATCTTGTATTGCTTTCTTTCTCTTTGGAAGAATTTCGTTTGCTGCAAGTTTCAAGTCATGCCCAATGACTGATTTATTGTTTTCTTCACAGGAGGAGGGGGAAGCATTAGGTACCTGGTACCCAGCAAAAGCCCGATAAGCGGAGTTATCAGTGGAATTCCTCACTGTGACAAAGGGCTGGATGAGGGGTTCCTTGCTGGTACAACCAGGTCACAAGCCTAAGAAGGCTTGACGGGTGTGGCTGGCTCCCTCCCCAGGCCCCTGCTCTGTTCCTGATCTGGGCTTTGCTGCCCTGGGCCCGGCTGCTTCTCCTGGCTCTCCGCAGGACCTCCAGGCTGCAGGAATTTGGACCGGGTGGTAGAGACATCGCCGGCAGAGACGGCGATCGCCAGCTTCCTCTCTGCGCTGTCTTGTGATTCAAAGCAGATTCTGCTCCACTTTTTTAAAAGGGGGGCACATTACTGCTGGAGACCCACAAGAACAGGAGCGAGCAAGGAAACGTGCCACAGTCAGATACGACAGCCTGTGAGTGAGAAGCCCATCCGAGGTGAGCCGTCGGGGATTTGGTTGTGGGAGCCCAGGGGCGTCAAGGTCTGATTGCGAGAGGTTACAGGAGCTGCCAGAGCACTGGGACTTGAGGCTTTCACAAATGGCCCTGGCCTGGGACCTGCTAACCCCAAGCACACACACAGACACACACACACACACACACACACACACCATGTATCAGATCATCCAAGCACTGCATTTGTGTTCAGCTGCAGGGAGGAAGGGTTGGAAAAAGAGGATGCTTTGCTTTTCCGTCTTAGGTCTGTATCCAAAAATAAGCACCGTCAAGCCCAGTGGCCTTGCTTACAAACTCTTTAGGAAGTGACTTTGGACTAGGCCTCTCTCACATCAATCTGGTGTGATACCACAGTCCGACCACTTAGCAAAAATTGCCACTGGCTGCGTGTGTGGCATAGTCACTGCAGACACGTTTTATTTTGCCTTTCTCTTCTTGCCTTCCTTTTTAGCTAATGCTCTCTTCCTTGGAAGGGTACATTTCTGTGGTAGGAGCTGTCTTTGTGAAGAGGCCCTTTTTCATGAGAATAATTCACATCACAAGAAGTCTGATATCCTAGGTACGATCAGCTCGTATCAATATTTTAATGCACATAGGTGTTCTCAATATCTTATCTACCACTCATGCAAGACCGGGACTCAAGTCGCAGCCCTGTTTCTTTCCCCATGTGAAGGAGTCACTGGGCCTCTCAATCATCATCTCTGTAGCTGAAAGATAATAACAGTGACCCAGTGATATTGTTGGAATGATTAACGGACAACGTATGAAATTCTTTTTAACATGGTAGATAATTATTTTTTATTATTATTATTCCTGATAGACATGGCACAGCTATAAGCTAGCTAAATACTAAGAAAGATGAGTAGGATTACTTCTTACATTTTTCCCCCCCAACATAATGGTTTACTTCTGATCTGACCAGGGCCTTGCCAAAGTCACACATCTAATAAGTGACAGACGCCAGTCCTCCAGCCCACAGTTTGGCTTTCAAAAGGATCACAGTGAGTATTTCGAATGCTGACACAGGAAACAGCAATGTGGCCTGGGCAGGTGGGACTGGGAGTGGGTAACCAAGACAGCTCAGCCCTGTCCAGCCCCTGAAAACAGAGCCGGGCATCCTGGGCATCTCAGTCCTCCGGGGGATGCAACCCTCTCACACCGGGCACCGGCATCCCACCTCACCTGCATCCCTCCCCTCTGAACTGCAGGAACATGCCAGCCTCCATGCCGCCCCTCCTGGTCACCCTCTTCCTCTTTCATTGCTGCTTCCTCCGAGGAGACGGCCACCTCCGGGAAGGCCTGACATTGCTGAAGACTGAGTTTGCACTTCGCCTCTACCAGAGCGTGGCAGCAGGTAGAAATGGGACGAACTTTGTCATCTCTCCTGCTGGCGTGTCTCTCCCCCTGGAGATCCTGCAGTTTGGAGCTGAAGGGAGCACTGGCCGGCAGCTGGCAGATGTCCTGGGGTACACCGTGCAAGGTAAGGGCCTGCTCACACTCACACTCACACTCGCACTTGAACTCACTTTCCTGCTCAGGCTCCCTGGGAGGTGGGGAGCTCCCAGTAGCATGCACAGGGAAGGGTGACCACCTGGTAGGGCTGCCACAGAAGGCATTCAGACTTCGGAATGGTGGTTACCCTTGATTTGTAAGGTTCCCTTCTAACCTCACGGGTTCCCTGGCAATGTTTCAGTTTCAGGCTGGAGTGCGATGGTGTGATCATAGCTCACTGCAGCTTCAAACTCCTGGGCTCAGGCGATCCTCCCGCCTCAGCCTCTCAAAGTGCTGGGACTATAGGCACACAACACCACACCTGGCTAACTTTTTTATTTCTTAAAGAGACAGGGTCTTGCTTTGTTGCTCAGGCTGATCTCGAATGCCTGGCCTCAACTATCCTCCTGCCTCGGCCTCCCAGAGTGCTGGGATTACAAGTGTGAGCCACTACGCCCAGCCTCACACACCCTTTTATAATAGTGCTTCCTAGCTGCCAGGCGGTAGTTGAAGCACCTGCCAAACATGAATTGAATTAATTGTCACAACTACCCTATTGGGGCTGCTAATTTTATTATCATCCCTATTTTGAGATAAGCCAACAGGCTTGCAGAGTTCAGGCAACTTGCTCGGGGTTCCACAGTCCGTGAATGCCAGGGCCAGGGCTCAGCCCAGGCTGCCTGGCTCCAGAGCCCATGCTTTTGACCAACCTGCTTTTGTAAATCTGTGACTTCTAGCTACTGCCAGATCTGCCAGCTTACTTCTATGGATTATGTATTTTACAACAGCTCTGCCAGCAGCAGCCAGAGTCTCTCGAATGCCAGGGGAAGCACACGGGGCATCAGCTCAATGCCTGGCTGTAGTACCAACCTACCAGCTCCAGGCTGAGACAGACACTCACACATGTAATTTTTACCTTTGTAGACAAGAATCTATGAACCCAGAAAATTCAGCAAAAAAGGAGGCTATGAGCTCCACGGCCCCATGTTCATTCCAAGAATGAAGCTGTCCCGAGCAGGGTCTTCCCACCCTGTGGGCAGGCAGGGCAGTGAAGCCCCACTACCTACAACTGGGTGACACTGAGCGAGGTTCCTGATTTGTCTGGGCCTCTGCCCCACATCTATTAAATGGGACAACAACAGCACTGAATTCTCAGGGCTGTAGAAAGCACTGGAGAGCACTGAGTGCAATGTCTGTGAATGCAGTCAATTTCAGTACTGTTCATTCTGGCAATGCACACTCTGGAGGGTCTAGGAAAGCTCTTCCCGTGTGCAAATGGGCATGGCCAAGCTAGGCTCAGATGAAAGATTTCACACAAAAATTTACTTCAAGCCAGTTTACTCTGCTGTTTTAATGTTTCCAGCTGAAAGAATGCTGGTCCCCCTGGTGCAGAGAGAGTGGCAAGATAGAGAGGGGAGCTCTGTGACCATTCCTAAGGTCATGCTACACTATGAACCAGGAAAATATGTCAATTCTCTTCTGCAGACAGTCAACATTCTACAAGAATGTGATCCTAGAAATACATATGACCTTCCTCAATAGAGTAAAACCTGATTATGTTTTTCATTCATTTCTTTTCTCACTACAATAAGAAATACAAGCATTTAAGTTAGGTTGTACTTTGGGAGATCTATATTCTGAGTTAGTTTTTTGCAGTTGTGGATTTTAGGGGCCAGCTGAACCAGTTTTGGCAGTAGAACATTTGTGGACAAGTGACATGTGCCTGATACTGTGGTCTGCAGCCTGGTGGCTGGGGGCCCTGGCTGGGGTGCATTCTGCGTTCCCCTGCCCCTGCCAGAGGACATTAGTGAGGTAACGCGGGGGTCTGCTGCTGCCTCCTGGCTTGGCCTCTGCAACATGAAGGGTGTCAGAGTGGACAGATTCCGAAGCAAGTGACAGATTCATCCCAATGAGAGCGGGCTGGGGCCAGAAGGCACAGGAAGAGGTATCCAGCATTGTGTCTCACAGGGAGGGTTTATGGGCAGCCGCAGGGCTGAGCCTAAGAGGGAGGAGAGGTGAGGAGGAGGAGGGAAGGCCGAATTCCAGAGACAGCCTGCACGGCAAGAGGATGTCACTTCTGGAAACACCCAGCTTGCATGTGTCAGGGGTGGGAGGCTTGGAGTACTCAACTGTGTCCAGACTCGCCAGTGGTCAGGAGGCCTTGTTCCAGCTACGGGATGCCGGTGGGAGGATGGAGGGTCTAGCTTGTGAATAACAGCTGAAAACAAAATCCACGATTGATTATGGAGAGAAGGAAGCCAGCTCCTGTATAAATAGAGAGTAAATAAATAGAAGTCCCGCTGCCACCCAAGAAGGTGGAAGCTGTCGCCTCTCTCAAATGCTTATTATTTCCTCAAATTCTTGCAGTTCCTCACTGACATTAATGATGAGAGCTATCTGCTGGGTCTTAGGGAGCCAGGGATGGGAGGAGTTCTCACCTTTCCTCTGCATTTCTCAAACTGAAAACACAGTTCTGAAAGAGGCTGCATCCAAATGTCACTCGGGCTCATGACATGCAGTTGTGGGGATGGATTTAAGGCCCCTGTATAAAATATATTGACAGTGCAACATCCCGGCCACAGCCCATCATTGTCACTTACGACATTGCACATAAATCTCTTGACTTCATATTTGAAACCCCGTCACCATGCACATTGGACCTGCTGTTTTCCCAGCCCTAGAATCTTTACCCTAGAACTCGTCAGTGTTCCTGAATGAGGAAGTTAGCAAAGAATAGTCTCTAGTCATGTACAGGGTGTAGACTGGGTTTTTCTTTTCCTTTTTCTTTTGAGACAGAGTCTCACTCTGTTGCCCAGGCTAGAGTGCTGTGGCGTCAGCCTAGCTCACAGCAACCTCAAACTCCTGGGCTCAAGCGATCCTCCTGCCTCAGCCTCCCGAGTAGCTGGGACTACAGGCATGCGCCACTGTGCCCAGCTAATTTTTTCTATATATTTTTAGTTGTCCCGCTAATTTCTTTCTATTTTTAGTAGAGGTGGGATCTCGCTCTTGCTCAGGCTGGTCTCAGAACTCCTGAGCTCTAACGATCTACCTGCCTCGGCCTCCCAGAGTGCTAGGATTACAGGCATGAGCCACCACACCCGGCCTGGACTGTGATTTTCTGTTTGACTCCATCACAGCCTCATTTCTTTCAGATCTGGCATGGTTTCTTCCTGAGTTTTAGTCTGTGGATCCAGTCTGAATCCTGAGCAGATTAGCTATGACATTCCAGACTAAATGTGGTGGATGAACCTTGTGAAGCAAGAGTGGAGCTGCTGGGGTCCCTTTGCAATGCAATGAGCCGCCTTCTTACTCCCACCATCGTCAGCTTACCCCAATTCCTTTCTCACAGACCAAAAGGTAAAAGACTTCTTGCACACTGTGTATGCCACACTACCCAACTGCAGCCAGGGTGCCGAGATGGAGCTGGTCTGCAGCCTTTTTGTGCAAGTGGGAACGCCGCTGTCCCCCTGCTTTGTGGAGCAGGTCTCTTGGTGGGCCAACAGCAGCCTGGAGCCAGCCAACCTCAGCGAGCCCAACAGCACCGCCATCCCCGCCAACGCAGGGGCCTCCAGACAGACTGCAGGTAAAAGACAACCATCCACCTCCATGAGGCTAAGGTCAGAGGGCTGCAGAGGCAGAGTATCACCTGTCACATGTCAGAAGCCACAGGTGCTCGATAGCAGTGGCGGTTTGTTCTGCTGGGAGACTCCACCCTTGAGTGACATGTTCTGTGAAGCAGCCACAGCTGATCTGTGGCTCCCTTGTGCCTCTCCTCCCACCATGACCCTCCCACACACACGTATACACGAGCACGCGCACACACACACACACACACACACGAGCACACAGACACTCAGAGGTGGCTCCCCGAGCCTCCCGTCTCCAGGTGGACCGCGCAGGCTTTGTCCATGCAACTGTCCCCCCAGGTGACTTCCCACTGAGCTCTGCTCTCACCTGCGATGAACCCCTGGCAACGGCAAAATGCAGCGGGAGCCAAAAAAGCGGCTCCTCGGGAATTTAGGCCAAGGAAATAATTCAAGAGAAGAAAAAGTCATATGCAATGAGATGTTTAGCCCAGTGTTATTGAAGAAAAAGACTCATTATACAAACAGCCTAACTGTCCAGCAATTAGGGATGACTCAGGGATGCACAGCACCCGCATATTATGCGGTTGTGATTATTATCAAAGATGATGAAAATCGTTAATATTTACTGTGTTTAATTAATTTATTTAGCACTGCTCCAAGTTTATTATCTCAGTTCACCTTCACACTAATCCTAGGAGGTAGATACTAGTACTGTGCCCATTTTACAAATGGAGAAACTGAGGCACAGAGGGTTCAGCCTCCTGCCCAGGGTCCACAAAGCCAGGATTCTGCCCAGGTGGTCTGGCTCCAGCGTCCTTGATAATTACAAAAGCTACAAAGATATGGAGAATATTCAAGACCCAATGTGTTTAAAAAACAGAACAGAAAGTGATATGTATAGTATGATTGAACTGAAAATGATAAGCGTGGATAGGAGTGCAGAGTTAAGACCCTGAAATTAAGATTTTTTAAATAAGGTTCTCTTTCTTTCTCTGTTTTACCATATCTTTTTTATTTATTTATTTATTTATTTTTATTTTTTAGTTGTCCAGCTAATTTCTTTCTATTTTTTTAGTAGAGATGGGGGGTCTCACTCTTGCTGAGGCTGGTCTCGAACTCCTGACCTCGAGCTATCCAACCGCCTTGGCCTCCTAGAGTGCTAGGATTACAGGCGTGAGCCACTGTGCCCGGCCTACCATATCTTTTTAATTTTTTTTAAATGTTTAATTTCCTGTGTCAGCTTCTGGTGCCACTCAGAGCACAATGGGGAGCCAGGCTGCTGGGTTCAAACCCCGGGTTTCTATCTGGGGTAACTGGGTGGATGGTGGCTTCACTCCTCAGGAGTATGTGACCTTGGCCGACCTCTCTGAGCCTCAGTTCCCTCATCTGTGAAATGGGGAATAACAATAGAACTGCTGGGAGGAGGTGGTGGGGATTTGTTAAAGCATGTAGAGCAGAGCCTAGCACAAGGTATGTGCTTATTAAACACATAAAGGGCTGGGACATAAACTGTCCCTTTACGAGTGGATGGTCTGCTCCTCTTCCTGGTTATGCATGAAATTTTAACTGCAGCCCTCCAAACGCCATGCCCTGAACGTTGTGTAGCTAAAGGCTTAGCAAGAGATGCAGCTCAGCGGTAGGGCAGTGGGCAGGCTGGGGTGACACTCTGGCACCTTCCCCTCACAGCACCTGGTGGCTCCAGGGGTCTGCCTGGGGAGGGAATGTCTAATGATTCCTGGGAAATGGCCCCAGACAGAATCAGAGGAGCACCCAATCTGTTCAGGAAAGAATAAAAAGCGTGATCTTCAGCAGCAGCTGGTTATAAACACGTATCAATTCACATTAATAGACAGTAGTAAGCAGGCTACAAACCCGACTGCAGAGATACCTCCCTGCCCCCTAGAGTAAGTGTGCAGTGTCAGGGACCCAGTCTGACTTCTGAGTTCTCACTTTCCATTCTTCCCCTTATGCCCCCTCCAGCAGAGAGTTGGGGGCAGCTCCTGTGGCTTTTGGTGCCCAGTAGCTGTTTAAAAATTAAACATATTTTTAAAAAAATTGCAAAGACATGGTAAAACAAAGAAAGAGAAACCACCTTATCAAAAAAGACGTTAATTTTTGCATTTTAACTCTGCTGTCCATGTCCACACACACAGGGCTCAGTTCGATCTGAGTGTACATTAACCCCCTTGCTCTCCCGCTTGCAGGTGACGGCCCAGCGGGCTCACTGGGGGAGCAGGCGGGCGCAGCCTCCGCACAGCTGGCGCTTGTGAGCACCATGTCCTTCCAAGGCACTTGGCGGAAGAGGTTCTCCCCCACAGACACAAAGCTCCTGCCTTTCACCTGTGCCCACGGCCTGGTCCTCCAGGTCCCCATGATGCACCAAATGGCCGAGGTCAACTATGGTGAGCCCCTCCTCACTGGCTGGTGGAAAGGAGAGGAAGCCTGGGCAGGAGGGCAGGAGAGAGGGGAGGCCAGTCCCTGCTCGTGAAGGTCGGGATGTGTTTCCACGGGGTCCATCTGCTAGATCCAGCCTGCGGTGGGAGGAAAGAAGCGGGGTGGGGCTGGGAGACATTAGGGACGGGCTTTGGACTGTGTGCTCCCACACGACAGTGAGGACGAGGACGGGGAGGAGAAACCCACGTCCACGCTTGACATTGACTTCTGCACCTAGGAGGGGTTCACAAGAATCCAAAACCGTGTGGACCAAACGGCCTGCTCTGACAGGCACATGGCCTGGGATTGGACTGGCTGCCCTTTGAGACAGGAGTCCCCCCTTATATGTATGAGGTGTCACTTTCCAGGGTCTCAGTTACCCATAAGTGAAAATAATAAAATTCCAGAAATAAGCATTTCTTAAGTTTTATATCGCACACTGTTCTGAATAGCATGATGAAATCTCTCACTGCCCTCTTCTGTTCCAACCCCACTGGGGACGTGAACCATCGCCTTGTCCAGAGTCTCCATGCTGTCTATGATACCCACTGTCTCTTATCAGATCGAAAAAACAGTATATATAGGGTTTGGTCCACCGGGGGTCTTGGAACATGTCCCCTGAGGCAAGAGGGGACCATATATATGGTTCTCCCAAGTGCCATTGTCCCCACCATGCCCAGCCAACTGCAGGGCCTCTGACATGGGCCCTCAGATTCTAGGTCTTAGGATCAGAAAAAGTGAGCATATCACCCAACAGATTTTGGCTTCGAACTGCCTCCCGAGGGCGAGGTGCAAGCCCCGTTCTGTTGTTTCCAGCTCCGAGCGCCAGCCTCTCCTGGGGCTGGCGCTGTGCGGCTGCCCTGGCTCCTGAGAGAGCTCATCCCTGACCCGCTGAACCCCCAGGTCAGTTCCAGGATGCCGCAGGCCATCAGGTGGGGGTGCTGGAGCTGCCCTACCTGGGAAGTGTGGCGAGTCTCTTCCTGGTGCTGCCCCGTGACAAAGACATCCCCCTGGGCCACATTGAGCCACACCTCACAGCCGGCATCATCCATCTCTGGACCACCAGCCTGAGGAGAGCCAGGATGGACGTGTTCCTCCCCAGGTGAGCAGCCGCATCCCCCTGCAGGGTGCTCTGTGGCTGGCAGTGAGAAGGGCTTGTATTGAACCCGGGTGGTCTGACATTAGGATCTGTCCTCAACCACTGGGCTGACTGGTCTAATGCACCCCTAGAGGGCAGGCCAAAGGGAAGTGACCCTAGAGTTTGAGTCCATGTCAGAGTCACTGCTGACTAGCTCACGGCACAGATTGAAGTGAACTAACTTCCTGGGGCCTTCGCTGGGCCAGACTGGAGCTCCCAGGCCCCCGGATCTGGCCTCAGGCAGGGGAGGGAGCGCAGTGAGGTTCCTTTGTAGAAATGTGCCCCAAATCTTATCCCATCCTAAGAGTATACAGCTGTCGTTTTTCCAAAACCAAGATGGCTTATGTAATTGAGCAAAGACAGTTATAATTCTGATCAGAAGCCAAATTAAGACATAAACATTTGAGACTTTAAGTCTGTGCAGAAGGTTCTCATTCTTTCTAAATGGAGGTAAATCCTCCTTTAAAAAACACCAATAAGTACAAATTTCCAAAAAGTTAAATGACGGCCCTTGATTTTGCTTTTCCAAAGCAAAATCTATTAGCTTAACTCGTTACTTTTAAACAGCATTTCTCTTAGGACTGCTTTAAGTGATGAGCTTCTCTGGTACCTTTGAAATCAGAGTAAATTTATAATCCATTTGTAGACCAGCATCAAGCAAGGAATGTTGTCCAGGGCTCATTTTCAGCATGTGAATTCTTCGTGCTGCTGCCCACTCACCGCCTTGGCCCTCCTCCACCGCCCGGGGCCTTGGCAGTGCTCCCTTGAGGAGTTAAAAATAAGTCCATGCACTGGAAGGAAACATACAAAGAGAGACCCAGCGAGTTAAGGGCCAAGGTCTATAGTGGGATCTGGCATATCCCAGAGCGGAAGGTGAACTTAATTGTAAGGTAAAGTCTGTCTCTCAAAACTAAAATCCCAAATCAAAGCACAAAGACTGGCTATTTCAACATAGCAGAAGCAACCATAATCTTTCTGTTATATTTGAGAGAAGCTCAGCACGGGAAGGGAGAGGAGCTTTCGATGTCAAAAGTAGAGAGAAAATGCAGGCTGTGCAGGCATTTGTCACGGTCTCTCTGGGTTTGGGAGGCATGGCTGGGCGTCTCCGGAGCGGCTGGTGTAGGAGGAAGCCCCAGGGAAACACCCAGCTCCACTGAGAACTCTCAGAGCCCCTGACTCTGTGTCAAACCCTGGGGCCGTAATCTGACAAACAGCAGAGGGCGGGGAAAGAGCAGAAAGGCAGGGATCTTAGTAACACAACTACTAGTTAACACTTAACCTTGTTCTGATTCTTTTATTTTTTTTTTAAATCTCTCTAAGACTATCAAGCCTGCTGTCCAATAAGGATAGACATTTTCAAGAACATGAGTCTATTTCACAAGCAAAACTTACCAAGCTAAAAAAAAAAAAAAAAAAAAAAAAAAAAGCTAGCTTTAAATCCACTAGATAGAAAACAAAAAGAAGTAAAAATTGTTCTAAGGTCTAGATTTAGGTATAAACTTTGGATCATGGTAGACACAAAGTCAGCTTTTGGGCAAAAATTTACCTCTAGTTCTCTCAAATCATTCATTCATCATTTGGTATTATCTGCTCTGTAGTCAGCTTGCACTTTTCATTTATGATGTCTAGCTTCCAAAGTAACCCTTTATTTATAAAGAAATAAAATAAAATGCATAGGGACTGTTAGTCTTCCTTAGGGACATTTAGCATACTAAAGAAATAATCAAGAAAACCAAGAATTGAGCGTTAACTGTCATTTATAGCCATAATCATATAATGTCCCACCAGAAAGACTAATAATGTCAAATACATATTTAATGAATAAAATACTTGGTTTTAGGTCAACATAGTAGGAAGCAGACCATGAGCACTTTCTATGTTGCATATGACATCTGTGTGTATTTTTAACCCACCCGAGCTCCCGTAAGCAGAATGCTTTGCCCTCCCTTCAAGGAGTTGCTGTTCATCACCTTGTGTGGTTTATGCTTTTCTGAGGGAGTTTTCTTTCTTTTTTTAAAAAGTTGAGATACAATTCACATACCATAAAATTCACTTTTTAAAGTACACAATTCACAAAGTTGTGCAACCGTCACCACTTATCTAATTCCAGAATATTTTTGTCACCTCAAAAAGAAACCTCGTACCCATTAGCAGGCACTCCCCAGTCCCCTCCCCCCGCACTAATCTGCTTTCTTTATGGACATTTCATGTAAACGAAATCCTACAATATGTGGCCTTTTGAGTCTGGCTTCTTAGAATAATGCTCTCACAGTTCATAATAGCATGAATCATTACTTCAATTCTTTTTACGGCTGAATAATATTCCACTGTATGGATATACTACGGTTTGCTTACCCGTTCATCAATTTATAGCTATTTGGGTGCCAAGAAATTTTTGGGCTCATGTGCACATTTTCGTGTGCATATATATTTTCAATTATCTTGGGTGTATACCTAAGGATAGAATTACTGGGTCATGTGGTAACCCTACATTTTACATTTTGAGTAACTGCCAGACTGTTTTCCAAGTGACTGCGCCATTTTACATTCCCACCAGCAACGTGTGTGGAGTCCAATTTCTCCACATCCTTGCCAACACTTGTTATTGTCCATCTTTTTAATTATAGCCACTCTCATTCGTGTGAAGTGGTATCTCACTGTGGTTTTCATTTGCATTTCTGTAATGACTAATGATGTAAAGCATCTCTCCATGTGCTTCTTAGCTATTTATATATTCTTTTTGGAGAAATGCCTACTTCAGATCCTTTGCCTATTTCTAAATTGGTTGTCTTTTTATTGTTGAATTGTAATAGTTCTTCATTTATTATGGATACTAGTCCCTTATCATATATGATTTGTAAATATCTTCTCCTATTATGTGGATTTTCTTTTCACTTTCTTTCTTTCTTTTTTTTTTTTTTTGAGACAGAGTCTCACTCTGTTGCCCGAGCTAGAGTGCCATGGCATCAGCCTAGCTCACAGCAACCTCAAACTCCTGGGCTCAAGCAATCCTCCTGCCTCAGCCTCCTGAGTAGCTGGGACTACAGGCATGTGCCACCATGCCCAGCTAATTTTTTCTATATATATTTTTAGTTGGCCAGATAATTTCTTTCTATTTTTAGCAGAGACAGGGTCTCGCTCTTGCTCAGGCTGGTCTCGAACTCCTGACCTCGAGTGATCCACCCGCCTCGGCCTCCCAGGGTGCTAGGATTACAGGCGTGAGCCACCGCACCTGGCCTCTTTTCACTTTCTTGATGGTGTCTTTTGAAGCACAAAAGTTGTTAATTTTGATGAAGTTCAATGAATCTATTTTTTCTTTTGTTTCTTGTAGTTTTGATGTCATGTCTATGAAACCATTGCCCAACCAAGGTCACAAAGATTCATGTCTATGCTTTTTATATGCGTTTTCTAGGTTTAACTCTTATATTTAGATCTTTAATCCATTGAATTAATTATTGTATATGGTGTAAGGTAGAGGGCCAACCTCATTCTTTTGCATGTGTCTATCCATTTGTCCCAATAACATTTGTTATAAAGACTATTCTTTCCCCCATTGAATTTTCTTGGCATACTTGTCAAAATCAATTGCCCATAAATGTATGAGTTTATTTATGGACTCTCAGTTCTATTCTGTAGGCATAAATGTCTGTACTTTTGCCAGCACCACACCGTCTTGGTTACTGTAGCTTCATAGTGAGTTTAGAAATCTGAAAGTGTGAGTCCTTCAACTTTGTTCTTCTTTTTCAAGATTGTTTTAGCTATCCTGGACCCCTTGCATTTCCATATGAATTTTAGGATCAGCTTGTCAATTTCTGCCAAAAAGGCAGGAGGGATTTAAACAGGGATTGTGTTGAATCTGTAGATCAATTTGGGGAGCATTGCTTTCTAACAACATTAATTGTTTCTAGTCATGAACTCAGGATGTCTTTCCTTTTATGTAGGTCTTTGTTTCTTTCAACCATGTTTTGTAGTTTTCAATGTACAAGTCTTGCACTTCTTTTGTTAAATTTATTTCTAAGTATTTTATTCCATTTGATGCTATTGTAAATGGAATTGTTTTCCCAATTTCATTTTCAAATCGTTCATTGCTAGTGTATAGAAACACAATTGATTTTTGTATCTTGATCTTGTATGCTGCCACCTTGATTAATTCATTTATTAGCTCTAATGGATTCTTTAGGACTTTTCATATATAATAAGACCAAGTTATCTGTGAGTAGAGATGGATTTACTTCCTGGTTTCTAATCTAGATGCCTTCTCTTTCTCTTTCTCACGTTATTGCCCTGCCCACCCTTTTGTACAATGTGAAATAGACGTTCTCAGAGGGGACATCCTTGTCTTGTTCCTGAAAGTAGGGAGAAAGCTTTCAGTTTTTCACTGTAAAGTATGCTGCTAACTGTGGTTTTTTTGTAGACAACCTTCATCAAATTGGCAAAGTTTGGTATTTGGTGTTTGGTATTTGTCTGTTTTTCATCATGAAAGGGTGTTGGATTTTGTCAAATGCTTTTTCTGCACCTATTGAGATGGTCATATGGCCTTTGTCCTTTATTCTATTAATATGGTGTATTATATTAATTGATTTTCATATGTTAAACCCATCTTGCATTCCTGGGATAAACCCTACTTGGTCATGGTAGAATTAATATGGTGCTGGATTCAATTTAGTAGTATTTTGTTGAAGATTTTGCATCTATATTTACAAGGGATATTGGTCTGTAGTTTTTTTTTGTTTTTTTTTTTTTCTTTTCTTGTACTATCCTTGTCTGGTTTTCATAAACGGTGGGTTTTTTTTTTTTCCCACTCAAGCTATTTTGTGGAATTTCTTCTGCATCTGCCTTTATAGCTATACAAGACAATCACTCTAATCTTTATAGTCATACCTCACTTTTACTGCTGTTTTTAGCTTACTAAAAATAATATTATCCAGTTTTATCACCACCATAATCACCATATTTGGTTTCAAGCAGCCCTTAACTCTTTCTCAATATCATGGAGAAACAACAGTAAAATTACAGTGTAAGAGCATCGGCTGTGCTGGGATTACTCTGAGCACTTTGCAAGGATTATTTCATCTGATCTTCACAGCCCTGTGAACAAGCACAGTTGCTATGCTCGTTTCACAAATGAGTACACTGAGGCAAAAAGAGGTAAAGGAACTTGCCCCAGAAGTGAAGTAACTAGTTCCTCAGCTAAGTAAGAGGCTGAGCCAGGATTCAAACTCAGGCACTGGAGTCCCAAGTTCACACTCTTAACCACTGTTTCATCATTTTGAGGTTTCAAAAAAGATGTATGTTCAGTACTTAAGAAAATTTCATAAGAGATGGTCCAAAAAGTTTTTGAGAAATGTCAGCATCCTTGGAGAAAGCACATTTCTTTCTTGGAAACTATTCTGAAGATTCAAAAGATACCTTCATGAGAAAGTCTGATACTTTTGTTTAAAATATTGGTCACATCATCTTGTGTAGCAGTGAGACCTTTGATATTAAATGGTCTTGTTGGGTATTTTTACTCTCCTGCAAATGCTGAGTTATTTATAGAAAAAGACCGTCTAAATTCCATTTTGAACTTTTTTTATTTTCAAAGAAAAATAATAGCAGCCGCCCTTTTAAAGGATCCTTCAACAGTAAAATTTTAAATGCCTTGCCCTTGGGGAAATCTTATAAAATTGGTGTGCTGATTCTTTTTGCTCACAAGGCTTACGAGGAAAACCAAGGTTTTAAGTTGCATTTCTTCCTGCTGTGCAGCAAAGGCACACATCGCGCACAGCCAAATGTGAGAATGTACCTTACTCAATATAAACACTCTATTGAGAATTAGTCAGCAACTCCTTTTCTGCACCTACTACGTGTGAGATGCCACATGAGATGGAAAGCAGCAAAGTGTAGATCAGCAGTCCCCAACCTTTTTGGCAACCACGGAAGACAATTTTTCCATGGACAGATCGGGCAGTGGGGGGCGGGGGGACTGGGGGGGGGGGTTGGAGGCGGTGCTTGCTCACCTGTCACTCACCTCCTGCTATGGCTCAGTTCCTAAGTGTCATGGAAGACAATTTTTCCATGGGATGGGGAGGCAGAGCTCGGGCGGTGATGCATGGCCCAGTTCCTGACAGGCACCGACCGGTACCAGGCCACGGCCCAGGGGTTGGGGACCGCAGGTGTAGATGATCAGAGCACGGGTTTGATTTGAGTTGAAGTCCATCACGCACTCATTATGTCATCTTGGGCAAGGTTATTAAACTCTTTTAAGTCTCAATTTTTCCATCTGTAAAATGAGGATAATTATAACATGAAAATGAAATAAGATAATCCACATAAAGCTCTTATCATAGTGCCTCGCACAATATAAGCATTCATTAAATATTAATTATTGTTAAGAAATAAAATGAATTGGGATCGCCTCTCTTCTTAGGAAGTTTACAATATCATAATGGTAATAGGAAGCAGAATGTTCTATACATCATAAGAGTAGAACGAAGTGTTAAGGGGGCTTTGGGAACCAAAGTTCACAAAACAGCTGGGAGAAGTGGAGGCTGTAACAATTGAAAAATGGATAATAACTAAAAGACAAAGGAAATGGGAGGGACCTGGAAGGAACAGTGTGAACAAAGGGACAGGGGGAGCAAAGAGCCATGGGTGGTCAGATTAGTCGGTGGGTGGGGTTTATAGGAAGGAGCAATGGAAGATCAAGCAGGAAGTGAACCTGCTGGACGCTGATGCCCAAGCTTGGGACTTTAGGAAAGTCTGTTGAGTGAGAATTTTAAATGAAAGTTGATGGTTTGTTTTTGCGTTTCAGATTTAGGATCCAAAATCAATTCAACTTAAAAAGTATTTTAAATTCTTGGGGAGTCACTGATCTTTTTGATCCACTCAAAGCCAACTTGAAAGGAATTTCAGGTAACAACAGTTCTTCTTCCAAACTTTTTGGCATTGTGTTTGGGGGTATTTTATCATACTTTGATTAAGGGGTTCTGATTGTTTTTACAGAGTCTTTAGTGGTAAACAGAGTTAACATTGTGTAAAAGCATAAAGAAATGCTTTGCTTCATCTAAGAGTGTGTTGCTGCTGATAAGTCAAATTTGGGTTGGACTTTGTGGGGAAGGGACGTTTTTGAGACCGTTAAGCATGGTTTTGGGAGACCACCTTCACAGTGTGGTCGATGGCCACAGGACACAGCAAAGTCAGCTCCCTCTGCCCATCATGACTAGGAAGGCATCAGAGACACGGGTGCCGCTATAGCACTCTTCGTCCTAACCCCCTGCTGTCCCCCCAGCCTCACGGTCACCCTTTGTTTCTACCTCCCTCCCTCCTTCCTTATACATCAGTCCTCTTCTAACACGCTAGCTTTGAAACGCTCCCTCATCTATCCACTTTCCTTTCTTCAATTACCCATGCTCCTGTAGCCTTGCCTTAAAAGGTTCTCCCTCCCAGCACCCATATTGAATTTCTTAGTTGACATGCTACTGCCGATCAATAGGAGCTGTGTTTGCCTGTGACCTGATAGGGGACTTATATCAAATATAAAAGGGGAGTGGAATGCCAGAATCTGTGTTCCAGAATCCTCTCAGGATGCCATTGGCTAAACTACTGCCAACGCAAAGGTTCGGGTTTGTTTCTACTCTGGATAGTGAATTATCTGTGCAAAGATGACACTATAGCTGGTATTTTCATTGGCCTTGACATTTCCCTAACCTGATGAGCTCGAAAATCATTATTTTGAATGTGAGAACATCATATTGCAGAGTTTTCTAAAGCATTGCTCAGAATCTTCCTTCTTAGGCAATCACAGAAAAAAAAAAAAATGAGATTTTGATCCACAAGAGAAGTCTTGGCTCGGGCTTCAGATGTGACCAGATTGACTGATAGAGTTTCTTATCAAATAAAACACAGGAGGAAAGATCTGTTCTAGGGTGTTTAAAATGCACCAGCTCTGTACTCATTGCTTAAGCAAGCAAAGAGATGAGCACAACAATAATGCCCATGACAATGCTTGGCATCCAGTTAGATATCCAATAAATGTTGTGGGCTTGGTGGAATGACTCAACAAGAAACTTTCCCTAGTGACACCGCAGGGAAAGGAGGAATACTGGAGTGAAAAGAGCAGAGGGCAAGGAAAGAGCAAGGGATAAAGAACTTAAGTGCATTCTATCTCTGATAACGTGCACAATCCAATAATAGCATCTTCTTGTGACTCCAGAGCTCAGCCATGACATCCCTGTTGTCAATGACACTTCTACTCGTCTTTTAATCATCTTAGTTCAGAACTTTAGGGCCATTCTTGACCTTTTCTTCCACACCACTCTATTCAATTAATCACTATGGCCTACTTCATAACCCTTAAATCTCTCTTCTTTTGTGTCCTAGAAATACATCCTAAAATGCCATCAATCCTGTGTCCTCAGACAGGACTGATCTGAACCCACACTGGGCAGCTCCCCTATTGGTAAAGACTTCCAAGGTCCATAAGCTCCTCTGACAAGACCTAATAAGCAAGTGCCTTTTTTGATACCTAATCTCTTTTTTTCTAATGCAGTTCAAGTCTCCTTATATTCGTTCAAACCAGCAGAAATATAGGCTCATGGATCTGGCTTATTCAATAATTACCAGGCAGTTACCACACGCCAAGTGTGCAGCTTGCACGGATGTTTCCTACTGACAAAACATGCTAGCCTTATAACCTTCTCCCGTGAAGTTTTGTTCCTCTAAAGCAGGGGTCCACAAACCATGGCCCACCGCCTGGTTTTATAAGTTTTATTATAACACAGCTACTCCCGTGCATTTACAAATTATCTGTGGCTGCTTTCCTGCCACAATAGCAGGGCTGAGTAGTTGGGACAGAAACCACATGGCCTGCAGTGGCTAAAATACTTAATATTTGGCCCTTTATAGAAAAAGTTTGCCAACTAAAGTATTGCTCTCCAGTGCTTTTCTTTAAACATAATCAAGAGACTAATCACTTCTGTGCCTAAGTGGGCTTTTGACATTATTCTAGAAACAGGGACACCGAATGTCTCCAAGAAATGGTTTCTTCATTCCTAAAATGGGGGTAGCCATCGTCCACCTCACACCTTAATTGTAGAAACGGTTTAAACGATTCAATACATAGCACAGCATCAGCTGAGACCTCGCCAGTGGTCAGAAAATGCTGGCCTCCCTTTCCCCAGTTACGAGGGGTTACCAAGCAGTTTTGTGCTTTTGATGGAAGCCCAACCACCACAGGAACCTTTGGCTTTGAGGTTCCGAAGCCCAGAATCATTTCACTCAAGTTCTCCTTTTCCATTTAAGAGTCATTTGTCTCTTCCTTGTTGACATCAAATCCTTTTTTGCTGCCTGAAGAACTTGCTCAATTGAAAAAAAAAAAAGGGAAAAAAAAAGAACTCCATGTCATTTCAAGGCCCAACTGAACTCAGGGTGATTTCTCTCCCAGACCCCGACCCTAGTTGTTATGAAGCTTCTAAGACTACGGCCATAGGACACAGCAAACTCACCCTTCCTCCCGCATCACAACTAAGAGTGTGAAATTTCAGTTTCACTCACACTGAAGATACCAGCTAAAGATGTATCAGCGGGCTTTGATACAGATCTTCAATCTCTAATCCAAGAAATATTTCTTGTGCACAGACTTGAAACTTTGAAGAAACTATCTTGTTGTTGGCTTTTATAAGTGGGTAATTAGTTCCAATCTCTGCTCTATGTAACTATGACTTAAATGAGCAAACCACCGGGAGTGGTTCGGTTGAGTATATAAATTTACGATACCACATCAGATGTCTGGTCAGAGCTGCAATAGAAAGAGGGGAGGAGTGGGCTAGGGGAGATGGATGGAGAAAGAAACTAACCACAGCCTAGTTTCAAAGGCCATCTCAGATGCTTCTTAGCACTTTCCCTCTAGGTCCCCGGCTGAGTGCTACTTCTCTCTCTCACGTGTGTGCATACACGTGCACACATACACACACCTCACCTCCCATCTTTTAGCAACTAAGTGACAAGAAGGTGTGTTTATCTTGCATTATGAGAAGCTGAGGATCAAATGTAGGGACATTGATTTATATTTCGTAAATCTTGTGTTCACACAATGTCATGGTATGAAGACACAAACCTTTTTAGGGTATGATCAACCACACACAAAGAATCATGGTCTCCACTAACAATGAGGAAGGAGGCACTGAAACAGTGATTTGGCTGAGACTTGCAGAAGACCCACTCTATGCTATGCTCTTATGGTTTTACAGACACCAATCAACATTTTCTTACAAGTGAAATCAGGTTAAAGACCGTTAGGTAGCTTCTTTTATGGGGAAAAGAAACAAATGGACAGTGTGAGGGCTGTCCATTACTAATTCATCCAACATTTACTAAACATAAATATGTACCAAGCATTATTATGCAAGTTGGGCAAAGAAACATTTAAAATGAACAAGACATCTTTTCTGCCTTCTAGGACATAACAGTCTAAAAAGGAAGTTAAACACCTATAGAAGATGTTAATGGAAGAGCAGAGATTATGCCAGGAGAGGGTTTAGGAAGAATCTTGCCCCTTTCCTTTGGATATTGAATGTAATGTAGGAGCAAATAAGTTTATGGTGGACTACAGTTTCCCAAAGTATGGCCCCCAGGATCCTAATCTGGTAAATTTGGGGACAGACGATGGTGTTGGTGGTTCCATGGTTAAGCACTATGTATTGTAATCCTCCTGTAGAGATTCACCACAAATGCTAGCAAATTGGCAGCTCTAAGAAGTTTCCTACTAAGAACAAAAGTGCAAAAATGTTTAACTTGCATCTCCCACATTGAATTAGTCATGGAACCCCTTTTACAGAATGCCACCTATAAACAATCTTGAGAACAAATTTTTGGGAACACAGCTTATATGCCCCTCAATGTCACTATGCAGCAGCCAACACTTCAGGGAAGGAGAAAAAAACCAGGAGAACACCTTTGTGCTTGACTTCTTTTAGGCTGATTTCATTAGTTGAATAACATTTCAATAGCTACTAAACAAAAAAGTAAGTCACTAGGAATCTGTAATATACGATTAAGAGGAAAAACACAAACCCAGAGATGACTTGCAAATTCTCATTTTTATCACACATGTTGGCCTTTTGAAATGTCAGCTCTTACCAGAGATAAAATTTAAGAGCTGCTGATGCTGAGTCATGCCAGCTGTGGGTCTTGGCTTAATGGCTGTGCAAACATATAAATGTCAATTATCAGACCACTTCTGTAGTCTGATGAGAAAAACTATTGAAACTCTTCGGTTGCAGTTTCAAAAAAATGAAATAGCCCAGCCCATCTAATTGAAGACCCATTCACATCAATTGGTCCCATTTCTCACACTGTGCCGAGGTGCCTAGACTCACACAGACATGTATAACCGTATTTTTGCTGATAAGGAGTTTCACAGTGAACGTCTGCTCATTTCCTCAACATTCGTTTAAAATGTTCAGACACCATCCTAAATGGTAACAAAGCCACAGAGATGAGTAGAACCTTTTCATGACTGTCAAAGCAGCATTCTTTATCCATAACCTTCTCTTTGTAATTTTGGCACTGCATTTCGGTTTGTTCAATGAACTAGTAAGAGAGGCTAATTACTGATAGAGAATTTTTTTCTTTTCTCAAAGATCCTACAGAAAAAGACCAACTGCTAAAACAAATCAGATTCTTCACTGGTTTTAGGACAAGTGATGCCAAGTAAATGTTTCTATTGATTTTTCCCTTCCTCCGGTCCTCACCTGTCCCTTCACTGATGCTGAAAAATAACCATTCCTTACAGTGAATATAGTTTCTTCTGGTTCTAAACATTATGTCTTTCACTCTATACTGTGTCATCAAGTACCATTTCGTCTTTGGAGAGTTGTTTAACAATGGTTAATAGTTAAATTACAAACATCTGTCAATTCCTCTAAGCTGTCACTCATAGTCCTATTTGTTAAGCTTTTATCTTTGAAACTGTTAGCACACAGATAATTATACTAACCTCTCATTCACTTTGCAGATTCTAGCCCATACAGAATGCAGTCATGCAGTATTACGCTCATTTTTAATACACTGAATTGTGCCTCTTAATAAAGCCCATATAAAGGAAATCAACTCAGAAGCTTGCTGAAAATAATACCTGGGCTACAAGAATCTGTATTTTACCACCCACCTGGGCAATTTTTATGACCACTGAGGTTTTAGAAATACTGGCTGAAGAAGAGTTTTTAAGTAGATATCATTTCTGAAAATTAACCATTGAAAAGATGAGGCAGTACTCTGAATATTACTTTGGGAGAGATTACATAAATTTAACAAATTAAGGTTTTGAAAGTTGTGTAAAATATTGAACCTTAAGAATTTTCCAAGCAAATAATTTCTCCCTAGCTATATAATAAGCAGCATTGGATACTCAAGTTTTGTAAGGACATTCTTTTAAAACATACTCAAGTCCTTAGCTAAATGTATTGAGAAATGTAAATAAGCAATTCACATTTTTGTCATTTCCTGGGGTTAGGCCAAGATGGCTTTTATGTTTCTGAAGCGATCCACAATGCCAAGATTGAGGTTTTAGAGGAAGGCACCAAAGCATCTGCAACTACAGGTATGTTCATAAAGGGAAGTATCCAGTCACACCACCCGTATATACCTTTGTTAAATTTATCCAGTTGAATCTTCACACTTCTAAATCTTTCCATTTAAAACCCCAAGTTCAGCTGTGGCACGGAATTTTTTAAAAAAGGAATACTAACAGAAGGCAAAAAGTTTTTGGAAAGTAATGGGAGAAAAGAGATACCCATTTTGAAAAGGATTTGTATCATCATCCCATAAACAAGGAATAGAGTCATTCTGAAAATTAACTTTAATAAAACATTTATTCCATGGAGTATGTTCAAAATAGGAGACAGGCTTGGCTAAGTGGCATCTTCTCTTCAATCTTCCCATGTGCACCCCCATCACAACAGTAAACAAATGTCATTAGGATGCTTTGATTTCTTCAAAAATTATGGGATATAACTGACTTCGTATCCAATTTAAAGAGATTTTAAAAAATTAATTAAAAATGCAATGAGATTCTTCTTTTATCTTTCCTGCAGCTCTGTTGTTACTGAAAAGGTCTCGGATTCCCATTTTTAAAGCAGATCGGCCATTCATGTTTTTCCTGAGAGAACCCAATACAGGTACTACAGTATTTCATGACAGGATTCAGATAAGTATTTATCAGTGTCTCTCTAACAACAAGGGCTCATTTCTCCACTACAGACTAAAACAAGCATTCCTTCTAGCTGTTTCTATGGTGCTTCAGAAGCTTCCCAGTTGCTGTGTCTAGTGTGCTGAGAAAGGGGACTACTTCATAATTTCCAAGAAAACTATTATCCTCCATGCTTTTTGCCTTCTTGTTCTCTCAGCTCATTTGTAGTTAATGTAGATTTTTTAAAAATTCAGATTTCTACTTCTGGAGAGACTTAGAAAAAGTGCAAAAGTATTATAAAATAAATGATAAACATTGTCCCTTTTTTTTTTTTTTTTCAGTTGTCCCTTAGCTTTTGTTGTCATTTTGGAAATTAGGTAGGTTCTTCCAGTCACTAGAATATAACAGAGTAGTCCTCTAGTGACTCTACGATGCTAGTGAATGCATCTGGATTTCTATACTGTTCTTCTGTTGATCTTTCTCAAAAATCAAATGTTTAAGCCCCACTATACAATCTTATCTTAATCCAAAGATGGTATGGTACAGGCAAGGCCTTAGTACACCATAAGGACATGCAGATGTCCTTTAAGCTTCAACACAACATTGAAAAAGGTCTTTAAACTATTCCCCTTAATGTTCATCCTCCCCCTCTGACAATTACATATCAGCTAGGAAGGAAAAGAGATTCTCAGTAAATAGTTGTTGGCAAGTCTAAACAGTGTATTAAAGAGAAATAGGATGGAGCAAGGCTAATAAAATCAAGCAAAGGTGGATCTACTTTAACTAAACATCAGGCATTACTTTTATTTATGGAGAGAAAAAAATGTCAAAAGTTAGAATAATGAAAATTACGCATAGTTTTACACAAATTGTTAAGGAAATACTGTCAACATCATTTTATCTGAGAATCAGTTGCATACTGCTGTAACTTTTGCTAGAAATCAAAGGAACATTTTTTTTGTGACAAAAAAAGATGAAAATCATTCACTAGAAAATAATCTATTTGGGGATTATTTGGGGAGAAAAAAGTCCATCAACAGAATATATCCTCCTCATATTTCACCATGATCATCCCATATTGATTAGATGAAAATGTCACTTATCACTCAGAACAAGTAGCAAAGAGTCCTCTCTTAGGAAGGATACATGTCAAAAAAAAATGAAAGATAAAACAAGGACAGGTTCTCTTCCCTCAAGAAACAGAGAGACAGGACTAAATGAGCAGAAAGGTCATTGCCAAAAGCTGGTAGCCAATAAAGGTTGGTAACTGCATAAAAGTGATGAAAATCCTCGAGCTAGGAAAAGACACACCACTATTTCAATGGTATGAGTTTTCAGAACTGCCTTAGTAATTAGAGTGAAAATATAAGAGTAACCCAAAACCAGTTCCACAATCCATCGCAAATCGAAGCAGAGTTGTGAATTTATTTACCTTTCTGGGAAGCACTTGCCCACATCACATGGCAAAGTGGCTACCTTCTGGTGACAGTTACCGGAAGAGATTAGAATTGAATCTCAGCCTTCACTTTTCCAAACTAACAAATTTTACTGATAAGAGCAACTGACGAATCAGTCAACAAATGAGACACATAGGGGAACATTAAGTGATCTAAAAACCTCAAGATTAAACTTTCCAAGAATGTTTGTCCAGCCTAAAGTCATTCAATGATCTAAGGGGCCTAATAGACATGATATTCCATTCCCCCCTGCCACCACAGATATATTCTCTTTCCTTTTCCTGACAAGAATTCTACAATAAGTATTTCACTAATTTAACTATTTGCATTTTAAAAAACTGAGGGAGATGGGATATTACGCTTTAGTTTTGATGGTTTTCAAATCTCGTGACTAGGTCCTGAGATGAGGGTGTAAAGAGTATAGTGGCGGAGAGACAAAGGACAAAAAGAGGAGACAGAACAAACTGCTACTTCCCAACTCCTTCTAGGGTTCATTCTGGAAAATGTATTAAAAGGTCAAGGATCTAAAGGATTTTTACCTCATGAGCAACCTGTGAAATGGAAATAAGAACTTTCTGATAAGGAAAGCTGCTAAATACTGGAATAGACTCAGTCTCTTTCCTAGATACTTAAGTATGATTTTTATCTGAATGACTTCTAATCCCTCCTATTAATCTCAGAATCTAAATATATATTAATTTAAGAGCAGATAATATATTCTGGGTTTTGTGTAACTTGTTGAATTTAGCAACATGACTATAGGCAGTTACCTTAACAATTCCATTTATTAAATGATATCCTGCTTTATTGAAAGGTATCTTTGTAGAGGTAAGCAAGTTTTAAAGAATTGCATATGAAAATACCATATAACATTATGTTAAATTTTTCTTTTTCTTGACAGGGTTTGTCTTCAGTATCGGGAGAGTTTCAAATCCCCTAGACTAAATTAGCAGATCTCAAGTATGTTCTCCACTTTCATTGCTGCTTTTCTTCATAAAAAGCTGTAACTTCATTTTGTTACTCTTAAAATTTAAAAAAAAGTTCTGATAAAGTGTAAAAAGATAAGGGTATATGATTTTCAATATTATAAACCTAAAAATACTTCTATTTTATTAAGTTTCTGTTGCCCTCTCTTAATCCAAATCTATTTTAACCTTCTTTTCTACTGGCTACCCCACCCCCACCCCCTAAAAGGCACAGCAGTGATCTATGAATGGTGAGTGAGTCAGGCCATAGGATCACTTCCTCAGTAAGGATACACTAGACCATGGTGGATTGAGGGTGGAGAACGAATAGTATTGGTTTTCCTTATCCTATGTAACTCAAAGGGGATGCAAATTAAAGTCTTCTTAAATGTTTCCTTTCCATTTAGCTTCTAAATGAAATTGAGAGTTTAAGTGTGAGAACAGAACAAAACAAGGAGATCCTTTTGAACCCTCAATTTGTTGTAGACGTTTGGGGCATGGTATCAAGCTGCTAAAGGCTAGACATTTCAGAGTATACAGTGTACCCCAAACTTACCACTCCCTAACAGCTTCAATTTAGTGCCATCCACAATCTTAGTGAGAAAGGAAAAGGGATTGAAGGGAAGTAAGGAAACCAATAATGTCCAAAGTTGTCTGCTTTTTAACAGCTTTTAAAGTGTCTGCCTATCTGCCACAGACATAGTAATTCCCATTACCTAGGCAGAAATGGGAATATGTTTGCGTGGCCAACAAAAACTACAAACATATAGTAAAAAGACAATGCAGATTATGTAACATGTAATTACAGTTAGGTTTAACAAATATGAACTTCAAGTGGTGTATTTTTCCAATGCTAAAAAGCAAGGCCTTTAAAATTCCATTATTTTAGGATTTTTTTAAATGATTACTTTAAATGTGATTATTTCCTAAACCACACAAGAGTAAAATAGAGCATTTATTGATGGAATAACAAAAGTGCTTTTCTTAAATATTCTTCAAAATACATTTGTACAACTTACAATAATATATCCAAAATAACTGTATATACAAAACATTACCTAGTTTTAATGTATGTGCTTTTTTCCCCAAAAATTACAAAGTAACTTCTTTTTAATTTTTTTTGGCAAAGTTCAACCTTAACAGAGGTGACAATTTTAAAGGTTGGTTTAAGAAAATAGAACCTGAGGGAAATTGACACGCAAGAGTCAATGACAAGCAAGAGATTTGGAGGAATATTTTTAGTTTGTTAAATAAAAATGTTTTTTAGAGTGATAGTTTTCACATTACAAAAATAAACCAAAATGAAGAAAAGGTCACTGTAAAATGATGGAAAAACGATCTGTAGATTTGCTTTTAGTATTTCAAATAGCCAACAACGCATGTCAAAAAAAACGAATCCAAGATCACAACAGTCTTGTATTTACTTTGTATTTGGAGAAGATAGTGAAATAAGTGGCCACATTCTATTTTCTTTTAATTGCTATTAATATGGTTGATCTGATTGGCTCTTCGATGAATTTCATCCAAGAAGTTCTCCAGCTGTTCTATTAGCATTCGCTTTTTAAACCTGTATGAAAAAATAATAGCACTCTTAATTGCTTTTTAAAGGACACCAGTGTAATTTTTTAAAAATGAGAGAAAAATTGCTTTGGGAAGATTTTTCTCAGTGAAATGAAAATGGAAAAAAAAAAAAATCAACATTCTATGACATATAAAATCTGCTGCAAGATTAGTAAATTGTACCAGTACGGTATTCTAGTTTGTCCCTAAAACACATACTCTAGGCCTAGACAATGGGAAAGAGGTTGTTCCTTCCACAACCAAAAAAAAATATTAACATATGCACAGGTTGTACATACTCTAGCAAAATTTGGACTTCTAAATCATTACTCCAATAGCTTCTTCTCATGCTCTTTGAAAGTTGAATTTTGAAAAGAATGTGGGCAAAGTATAAATATTAAATACAATCCCCCACAAAATGGAAGGACAAATAAGCTAGCAAATCAAAGATAATTAGACATCTATACTATAGGATATAGCAAGCAGTTGAAGTTCAAGTAGCAATTTTTAAAAATTTTCATTAATATAGGTAGACTAAAACTGTATTCATCAACAGAAAGATTAATATCACTGATGCTTTTTAGAATATCCAAAAATACTGTACATTCTATTCCTACTTCCTCTCTACTTGAAAGCTAATATGAATAGCCACCACCATAGTATTATACAACTCTCAAAAAGGTGGCTGAAGTGGAGTGCAGGTTATCAGGAATATAGTTAAATCCATGAGGAGGTTTGAGCTGACAGAACATTATCATAAAGAGCAGAACAGGTTAAATACTCAAAATTAATATGAAAAGTTATGGCCTTGTCTTCATCTTTCAAAGTGGTCTATGTTCTAGCCACCCCCTTCCTCCAAAATTAACTGCTTTATTTAAAACCTTTATTTGTAGCATGGAAGAGAGAGGGGGACCAATTAAAGGGTGGGTTTAGTTTACATTTGGATAGTCAGATAAGATAAACCCTAAGTTTTCTTATAATATCAAAATTCTAATCTTGAAGGAAAAATTAAAAAAGCTTTTAAGCTCATACAACTATGCTTTCCAGCTGATTGCACTTTATAGTTATCACTTACAACCTAGGCCATGTTGGATTCTTTATATAGTTGTCCCTCGGTGTCCATGGGGGTCTGGTTCCAGGACCACCCCCAACAGATACCAAAAATCCACGGATGTTCCATCTCTTATAAAAAAATGGCATAGTATTTGCATATAACCTACCCATATCCTCCCATAGTCTTTAATCTCTAGATTACTTATAAAACCTAATACAGTATAAATGCTACATAAATAATTGTTACACTGTATTGTTTAGGGAATAATGACAAGAAAAACAAGTCTGTACATGTACAGTACAGATACAACCATCCAACCATTTTTCTCTCTTGAATATGTTCAATCTGCAGTTGGCTGAATCACAGATGTGGAACCCAAAAATACAGAAGGGCAGTCATCAGATTAAGGCCTATTTGTTTAACTCTGGTCCTCTTAATTACATGTCATTACATGTAAAAATGAACTACATTTAAATATTGCCTTTCTAAGTTATTTCTAATCACCAATTAAAATTAATATATAAAAAGAAAAATTAAAGGCTGTAAAATATAAAGTCCCCAAAAAACTACAGAGAAGATGAAACAAGAGTTATGCAAGTATATAGTAATTTGCAGGGAGAAAAGGTCCGTAATTTCTGAAGATGTGTATGGGGCTATTTTCTTTCTAAGTGAACTTTTGATAAACTAAAAAATAGTAAGTACTTATCTGTATGTCGGTGTGTCATATACATGTATAAACAACACAAGTGCAAAACCGTTAAAATATTGCCTATATAAATAAACTGGGGACTCGTTTCATCACCATTTCATAATGCGCAATACTTACCTTGATGCTTCTTTAATGACATTTTGTAAAAATATTAGTCTTGTTTGTAAACTGCCTTGCACATGCTTCAGTAAAGTGAAGATCCTTTCATATTCTTAAAATAAAAGAAAAATTAAGTGGCTTTCATTTGTACTTATTCAATATTTTTCTACTATAGTTTAGATTAAGATGTAGAGACAACATTCTACATAAAAATTTCACCACTCATATTTATAATGAAATTTGATAATTCATTTTAACATATATATATAAAACAAAATATATATCAACAAAGATAAAACAACTTGTTCAATATTGCTTTTTTGTTAAAAGTTCCCATTGAGGTATCAAATGTAAAGCTTAGAAAGATGAGTAAATAGCTTTTTGGTAATACCATTGAACAGTAAGAGGCAAGTGGCCTTTACAAAAATCCATCCTTACAATTTAAATTCTAAACTATAGCTAACATGGGGGATAAACGGAAGAGGAAAAAAGAAAAATCAAATAGGTTAAGTGTGCTATTTCAGTTGAAAGTTTTCATATAAAACTTTGCCAAGGACTGATTCTTACCCACTTCTGGCCCACCCAGGTCGTTGTACTACCATTACAGCAGGTGATCTGTTAACATCTTCTGAACAAATGCCAGTAGTATTAAATTTTTTTTTTTTTTTTACTTCTTTTGTGGTCATATAAATAGCTTTCATAACTTTAGTTTTTTGGCCTAAACATATCCTGCTCATTATCGTAGTTTAAATCCTAAACACAGTGATAGGCACTATTACAAGAACTTTAGAGACATAAAGTCATTTAATTTTCAATATATCTTTTTGAGTTAGCTGCTATATTAAAATTCTTTTGCTGGCCAGGCAGGATGGCTCACACCTGTAATCCCAGCACTTTGGAAGGCTGAGGCAGGAGGATCGCTTGAGGCTAGGAGTTTGAGACCAGCCTGGGCGACACAGCCAGACCCCACTCTACAAACACTTAAAAAAAAAATTAGCCAGGTGTGGTCGTGACCACCTGTAGCCTCAGCTACCTGGGAAGCTGAGCAGAAGAATCCCTCAAGCCCAGGAATGAGGTTGCAGTGAGCCATGATCACACCACTGTATGCACTCCAACCTGGGCAACAGAGTGAGACCCTGTTTCTAAATAAAATAAAATAAAATAAAAAAATTAAATAAAATTCTGCTGCTAGTTAGACAAATACTATGGGTTCCTTTCACGTGAGAAACTAGGAGCTACGTGTAACTTATCTGTGTGGTCCTCCTCCACTCTTAGTCTCTGCTGCCTACCTTATCTAATACCTTGGACATAGCAGATATTCAGTGTTTGTCAGCTGAATAAAGAATCAAATCTTTTAAAGCTCAGATGTTGTTCAAGAGTGATCTTGAATCATGTCTATGCTTTCAGTTATTTGACTTTGGGGGAGGAGGGGTAAGTATACACAGAAATCAAATCTGAGGTTTATCTCTGATTATACATACTTCTTCCTGGCTTTCGGATCTCTTTCATTATTTGTGCTTTTAGTTCAGTATTGACTTCTTCATGGCTTCTGCAATGCATCAATTTCTTTCCTTTGTTGAGTGAAGATGCTGGTATATTCTCTTCAGCACATTGTTCTTTACCTCTTGGCTCCTCATGATTTTCTAAAAATCCACCAACATGGAGGTCATTAGTTCCTAAATGGTCATGACCAAGAGCCTCTGCATGATTGGTTGGCCGTTCCAATAAATTGGCTGGAGAAGATGTTGAAAATTCAGTATCCATAGCATTTGGTGTAATGTCTGATGAAAGTTGGTCTGCAACATGATTTTCCACCACATCATCTATTACTGTCGAATCATTAGTGGTCTCTGAAACTAAAAACAAAGATAAGGGGAAAAAATTATGAGATCTAATCTCAAAGCACAGAGTAAACAAAGCCACAAAAGAATATCATTATAGCAAGTCACAACTGATTTTCTTGATTAATCCAAATTAACAAACAATGTGATATGGTTCTTAAGCTTTGCCTAAGATATGGTGGATTTCAAAGTGAAACATTCACAATATTTATAAAATCTGTGCAATTTTTCCCCTGGGGAAAAAAAATAAAGCCAATTTCAACCAGTTTTTAGTTCTCTGCTTTATTCTATAGCAATTTTATTTGCAAAGTAGGTTTTTGATACTTTAGTGAAATATATATGATCAAAATTATCATGGTCATCTCTACCTTAGAGAGCTCTAACTCATTCCAACTTACCTCTGACTTATCATTGCAGAGACAAAAGTAAACACTGAGCAGTTTATACTGTCCCAAATTCTGCAGGGAACATAGCACTAAACAGGTCATGTTTCACCGTGCACCTTTTTCTTATAACCATTCATTTAGTCATCATTAACTGAGCGATGCTGAGCAACCTGGTGCCTACTTTCAGTGCATTAGACCACTAGACCCCAAGAGTTCAAGCTTGCCACTTAACACCAGATTATTAGACTTGTTCCCACTGAAACAACTGAATTTCAAGTTCTCTGATTGCTCACCAGCCTCCAACATACCTGCTAAATTCTCTCTACTGTCCTCATTTATCACCTAAAAGGTAAGCTCCTGTTTACTCACATGCCCCTGTACACTCATCCCCACAAATCCCCCAAATTCCTGACTCTCTCCTAAATCTCATTCTATTATTTACAAACTCATCTTTACTGAATATTCCCTATAACAACTTATGCTTTAACTGAAACCCACTTTTCCTATAATAAACTGCTCTCCTTTTCAGACCAGAAGTAGAAATTACTTTCTCTCACATACTTTCCATTGGCCTAAAATCAGGACATGGAATCACTGATTCCCTCACCTGCCAGTGCCATTTCAAGATTTCTCCTATGCACTCTTGTAAATCTCTTGCTCTTTTAAGACTCCACTATGCCACCGACACTCTCTCCTCATCACTATCTCATATTGAATGCCAGGGCACGTGCCTGTAAGTCATTGATGTCTCCGGCACCCAGTTCACAGCCTTCCTTCCACCTTCAAGTCCCTCCGGACTTCGTTCTTGGTCCTTACTACTCAAAGTGTAGTCTGTGGACAAGCAGCATTAGCACCATCAGAGAGCCTGCTAGAAATGCTCCTCCTTAAGCCCAAGCCCAGACAGAATGAATGGGAATCTGTAATTTAACTAGACCCCCCCGGTGATTCACATGCACACTCAAGTTTGAGAAGTGCTGTGGTGACTCTAAGCAGATCATCTGTCAAGAACATGGCCTCCCTCCACAACTTCTTATCTCCAAAGAACTTTCCACTTATACTTCTGCCTCTCACATCCAGCACAAATTCAGGAATGGGGGCGTGTAATCCATATCTTTGCAGTACTCCTGCTACTGTTCTTTAACTCAGCCAGACTTTTCCTCCAGCATTTCCTCTATTTTCTCCCTCCTATTAATCAGATCCCTTCTGGATAGCCACTTTCTTATATATCAGGCTTATAGCCCAAGATATATCATTTTTTACCCATGTCCTAATTTCTCTTGTTCTATTGTCTTCCCATGACACCTGCCAGGCAAAACCCCAGATTTGAAGACTCACTCTATCTGCCTCCTCCAGACCTGCATTTGAAATGAAGAGCACTGCTGGAGAAATAGGGCCCAGCTCTACAGAGTGGTCACAGCCACCACCTCTACTTGGACTCTCTGCCCTATCTTACAATCACAACCTTTTCTCCCTTTCCCACAAAGATTATTTAAACCTCCAACTTTCCCAATCTCCCCTTCCCTCTGAGCAGTTATATATCACCTCCCGCTTCACAGAGGAAAGAAAAGCAGAGCTGTGGGCCAGGAATTTCTTCTACTTCTTCCCCAACTAAACTGGACCTCCACTTGTTCTGCTTCATTGGAGGTAGCATTCTTTCATCTGTGCGCTGGACCATTCCCTCTTGCCTTCCACTGATACTGTGCCAATTATGCCTTCTCTCATTCTCATTTTCAAACTCTTCCTCTCTACTGGTTCTATCACCAGCATTTAAACTCACTCAAGTGTCTTTGATTTTAAAAACAAAGCAAAATCACCATTTTCAACGGTGTGAACTCTTCTGGCTACCACTCTTTTCCCACCTTCCTTTTACAGCTAAATTTCTTAAACTGGTTGTTTACACTCATTGTCTCCATTTTCTCACTTCTCAACTCCTCCCTCCCTTAATGCCTTTTTAGGCTTCTGTCCCCTTTGCTCCACAGAAATTGCTCTTGCTAAGATAGCTGAAGACCAACTGGATCTTTCCATTCCTCTTAATTGAGCTGTTTAAGTATCTGAGACCACTAACCACTCAATTATCTTTTGCTTTAGCTTCCATGACATTAAATTCTTCCCCATTTTCTCCTACTTCTAGGATTCCTCCTTCTCAATCTCCTTTTCTGTTCTTTCTCCTCTTAACTTTGGCACTTTTGAGGTTCTGGTTCTGGACTTTTTTCCTTCACCCAAATTCCCTTGGTGAGATTTTATTCACTCCAATGGGCAGTTAGCTGCCTCTCATACCTTCCCCTCTGGCCCAGTACTCTTTTCCTGAGTCCCAAACTCAATACTCATCTTCTAACTTAGGATCTCTACTTGACTATCTAATATGTAATTCTAAACTCAACTTATTTATCATCTATTCTTCGACCCCACCCTGTGTCTCTCAGGACAGAAGCCTTACTCATCCCTTGCCATGGCCCCAAGACCCAGTCACCAAGTCCTTTGCTGATATGTCCAAGTATTTCTCAAATACAAAGTCTTCTCGCAATCCCATTGCCAGGTCACCGGCATCTTGTTCCCTGGGTTTCTTCCTAACTGGTCCTTGTGCATGTACAATAATTATTTAATAACAACAAATATCTGGTCAGTATCCATATTCTCCAATTACCTTATACATTTTCTGTTTGTGGAAAAGTTTTTGTTTGATTCTAGGTCAATTAAAGCCTTTACATTACAATTAACTACCTTTGAATCTATAAAATCCTTCTGTACCTCTCTTCTTACTAGGCATTTTTTTTCCTGGGGAAAAAACCCAACAGATTCTTGGTCCTGCTGAGTTTTCTACAATCTGAATTTTGCTAATTGTATCTCTGTTTTGTCATTTAACATGTTTCTCTATCCCCTGTATTTCCTATAAATTGGTTTGATCACTTTCATGTTCAGTTGGGGCTGTTTTGGTTAAGACTGCTTTAGAGGTGGTATTGTATGCTTCCATCAGGACGTATATACTATTTGGTTTCTCTGCAGTTAGGATGCTATAAGCTATGTATGATCTCTATAACTGGTAAGTTCACTAATTCATCATGAGTTTCCCTACATTCATTTCTCCTCCTCCCTGATAATATTCCACACATTACAATCAGCCTGGTCTTTACGAAATGCTAATCAGGGCTATTGGGGAGGCTGAAGTGGGAGGATCACTTGAGCCCAGGAATTCAAGGCTGCAGTGAGCTGTGACTGTGCCACTGCACTCTAGCCTGGGCAACACAGTGAGACTCTATCTCAAAAAAAAAAAAAAAAAAAAGGGCAGCTAATCAGGTCACCATCTTTTAAAAACCATGCTCACTGTCCTTAGAATAAAGTTGAGAATATTGACAATAGCTTTCAAGGCCCTCCATGATCTGGCTCCCGTCTTTCAGTTCTTTCTTTACCTCATGCCCAACACTCTTGCTATAATGAATTCTTTCTGTTCCCTCAATGTCCTTCTCTTTACTTTGTACCTCTAACATACCTTTATACCTACTTTATACACATACTCTTTTTAGGCTACTATTCTAGCATAGGCAAATGCACAGCTTTTGCCTCAAACATAACTCCTTCAGTAAAGTGCCTTGACCTCATAGACTATGTTAAATCCTTCTGCCAAATGCTTTCACAATGTACTTCACTTCTCTTTTGTAACATTCATCATACTTTTAATTATCTGTTCAATGACTTTGTTTCCTTGCTGACTATAAATGAGGTCAGAGATCACTACTATCTTCTTCAGTGCTAGACCTCAAAATCTAGCATTGTCCAAAATAGCATGTGTATTTAATATTTAGTTGTCGAATTAAAACCTGCAGCCTCAAGGCCACATGTAGCCTTCCAGATCCCCAAGTGCAGCCCCTCAAACAAATCCAACACTAAAATTTTGATTCACTCAAAAGGCAGCACTCAAGGATCCAGAAGGCCACATGTGGTCCCAAGGCTGCAGGTTCCCCATCCCTGAATTAAAATGAAGCTGAAAATCATCTTTCTGTGCATAGTGATAATGGCCTTTTCAAAACTATTATTTGGAAATACTTAAGATTTACAAATGATATTTTAGAGCATGACTGTTAATAAAGCATCATAAATATATGAAATGTTCAACAAATGTTCATTAAAAAGACATACAAAAATGATTACATGCTATTTTAGAATAAACAAATGCCTTCTCTAGGTACTCACTGGACTCTACTGATCAGTTTTTTTCTATAATCTATGACAAAAATATGTCTTCTCTGAAAAGGAACCAAAAAGCAACAAATAATATTTAAAATAAACAAACAAACAAAATAACTCTTACTTTTATGAAGAGGAAAGGATTTAATAAGATCTGGCTGTGCTGGAGCCATAGGTGCAGGTGGTCCTTTTCCCCCAATATGATTGTTCACAACAGGATTCTGCTGTCTGCCCCTTAGTAGTGGAGACATACACCGACGTCTTTTAGGGATCCCTTGCATATTTGGTTCTCCAGGTCGTTTATGTTTATTCTGAGGTCCAGCTACAAATTCATCTGCTTCATCTATCATCATACCCTATAACAAAAAAAGAATAGAATTTTCTTAGATTTACATATAATGTTTAAACCGCACAACCAATCCCAATTCCAATTAAAACAACTATCTTCCAACTATGTTGACATTTATTACTCTAACAGGAAAACAGCTTCGGCTTACTTCAGAGTTAACTGTTAAATTGACAATGTCTGCCACAAACAAATTATGTCCCAGAACATTTCAAAAATTACCTTTTTATCCAGCTTAAAGGGATTTCCAAATGTATGCAACCTTCGAGGCTGATCAGGATCAAGTTCTCTTAGTGGAGAAGGTACTTGCTTGAGGTATTCCTGGTAATTCCCCATTTGTGCTATAGGAACACTATGTACTTGATCTTTCAAACAGAATACAACAACAAAAGTTAACCTCATTAAAACTACACTCCATGTCATTATCAAATAATGTCTTCTGAAATATGAATGCTACCTAGTGTTACCCAATAAGAGTTCTCCCCTACCACATATTCTAAATTAGTTTGGTGCAATTATAAATACTATGGCATACTCTTTTAGACTTTTAAAATAAAATTTAAAATATTTATTTCATCTTCTAAACAAAACAAAAATACTGCAGTTAATTTCAGTACACAGAATAATATATGTGATTTTACCATGAAAAGGTTTATCTCTTCTACTCTATTCCAAATTAATAGAATTTAATTATAGTAGAATTTGTAGAAAACAGAAGTATAGAAGAGTAGAAAAGAGAAGTCACACAGATAACCCTTTTTATATAAAGTTACTGTTAGAATGCTTAAATCAGAGATGGCAAGGGTTAAAGCCTCGCGTGACTTGATTTATGGTAGGTGCCATGGATACAGCTGAGGGAAATAATCAGAACATGCCATGTTACTGGTCATCCAGAGTTGAACCATCAGATACTAGTATATCTCAAGAAAATGACATGGGGGTGTGTGTGTGTGTGTGTGTGTGTGTGTGTTGTGTCTGTGTGTGTGTGTAGGGGGGTGTCTCTGTGCACAAACACATGAGGAAAGCTAAAAAGAAAACTAAACTATAGCAAAGATTGTTACTTCTGGGGAAGAAAATTTGGGGCAACAATAACAATAGGAAGGAGGATAGAGAATCAGGAATGACTAACCTTTTAATTCACCTGTTTGAATTTCCAATGAGAATATAAACACTACTGTAATAATTCTTCAAAATTTACATTACCTTACTATGCTTTTTCAGACTATAAAGAAAAAAATATTAAAAATACAAATACTAAAACCATGATCTAACCTTCATCCTGTCCTTTAAGAAACCTGCGGGTGCTCTTCAAAAGATTAGATCTCATTCTTGTTAAGTGATCCAAAAGATTTCGTCTCGGTATGTCATAAGCATTTCTAAATGTTTGTGGCTTCAAATCCTATTGAAAAACATTAAAGGACAAAATTCATTGTCAAACATAGAATTAAAAGAGACTAAAATCTTTCACCTGCGGCATTTATTTGGAAATAAGATCTGTAAGTAGTTAGCTTTAAAGAGTAAAATAAGACTTATGATACAATCTTAATGGACAGTTTTACGGCCAAAAGATGAAAATTTGACAGTGAGTTCAACAAAACAATCTCAAATTCACATCTAACTCTAAAGATTTTGTTAAATATTCTGGATAATAGAAGTAAACTCATTTAAGTAAAAGCAAATTTCCAAATTTTAAAAACTGAAGATTTTTAGAAAACAGCTTTGGTATAAAATTTACACAGCATAAAATCACCCATTTTAAGCATACAGTTAGTAAAGGTATAGTTGTGAAACCATCACTACAATCCCACTATCCAAAGGGCTGGGTATGGTGGCTCATGCCTGTAATCCCAGCATTTTGAGAGGCCAAGGCAGATTGCTTGAGTCAAGGAGTTCAAGACCAGCCTGGGCAACATAGTGTGACTCCCACTCCCAATCTCTATTTAAAACACTTCCACCATTCCAAAAAGTTCCTTGGATCCATTTGTAGTCAATCACTATTCCTATTCCCAGGCAACCTCTGGATCTGCTTTCTGTCTGTCTATATTCCATTTTATAAATGCAATTTTGCAATATTTGATTTTTTTGTATGACTTCTTTCACTTAGCATGTTTTTGGGATTCAGTAATATTGTTTTTGTATCAGCAGTCTGTTCCTTTTTATTCCAGAGTCGTATTCCATTATATAGTTATACCACATTTGTTATACCAGTTGATGGACGCTTGGATTGTTTCCAGTTTTTTGTCTAGTTTATGAATAATGCTGCTATGAACATTTGTATACTAAACCTTTATACAGACATATATTTTCATTTCTCTTGGGTAGATACCTACAATAGAATTGCTGGTTGTAAGAAAATATATGTTTAACTTCATAAGAAAATACAAACTATTTTCTATCAGTAACGTATAAAGAGTTCCAGTTGCTCCACATCCTCATCAACACCTGGTATTTTTCAGGCTTTTAAAAATTTTAGCCATTCTGGTTACACAGTGGTATCTCATTATGGTTTTAATTTGCATTTCCCTATTAACTGATAAGGTTGAGCATTTCTTCATATTCCTATATGCATTTGTATATTTTCTTTTGTCAAGCATCTGTTCAAATATTTTGCCCATTTTTATTGGGATGTTTGTCTTTTTATTATTGAGTTGTATGAGCTCTTTATATATGTTTTGGTACAAGTCCTTTATTCAATATATGATTTTCTCCCAAGCTGTACCTTGCCTGTTGAAAAAATAGTTTCTTTTAAAGAACCAATTTTTTTTTTAACTTTAGTCATGTTCAACTTATGGACATTTTTTGTTTTGTGCTTGTGTGTTGTATTTTAGAAATCTTTGCTAACCCAACAATACAAGGATTTTCTCCAATATTTTCTTCTAGAAGTTTACAGTTTTAGTTCTTAACATTTAAGATCATGACCACTTCAAGTAATGTGAGTTAAAGGATCAAATTCATTATTTTGCATATGGATGTCCAATTGTTCTAGCACCATTTATTATTTTAGCACCTTTATTAAAAATTAATTGATATGTGTGAGGACCTACATCTAGATTCAGTTCCACTCATTTATGTTTATCCTTATGACAACACCATACTGTGTCGATCACTGTAATTTTACAGTAAGTTTTAAAATCAGATGATGTAAATCCTCCAACTTTATTCTTCTTTTCCAAAATTGGTTTAGCTATTCTAGGACCTTTACATTTCCATATAAATTTCAGAATCAGCTTGCCTATTTCTACAAAAAGGCTGCTGGAATGAAGATATTTGCATTTTAGAATCATGCTGTGGGCCTAAGGTCATCAGTATAAAGTCCCAAACTACAGTGAATTCTACCATCAGCTATTGTCTTTAGGCAATCTCTCTAAGTCTCTGTTTTCTCATCTATAAAATGAATGGTTAGTTTATTCTTCATCAATCCATCCATTCATTCACATGCCATGTACAAAGTTTGTTTTAATTCTAAAATCTGATGCTTCAACAATAGTATAATGATCATTCTGTGGTGGTATTAGAAGTACTTTTTAAAGTTTGGACAACGTCAGTTAACAAAAAATGTGATTTATTCAACGACACAACAGAATGTAACTAGAGTAGTACTAAATTACTATGACTATTACCTTATTCAGCAAAGCAACTTGGAACCCAGTGTATTCCTTCATATTAAGGTCTAGCAGTCTGTGAGGGACATCCTCTGAAATTCCCTGGAGCAGTTGTTGAAAATCTTTCCTATATGCCATTGATAAACCATGTGATCGGCTTCGGACTTTAATTCCCGTTTCCTGTACTACTTTTTTGCCTACAGAACCGATGACTCGATCAGACTCTATTTTGGCCTAAAGTAAAAATAAACAAAAATTATCTTGATATAATCTAAATTGATAAACCAGATATTAATGGTTATGCTCTTCTATAAATTAAATATTTATTATATTTTTAGAAGTATATAAGAAATTAAAAACAATTAGCATAGTTTATATCAAGTACTGGGTAAACTAAATATAGCTTAAACAATAATATCTTATGATATTAAATCATTACAACTTTAAGTTTTTGAAGCAAGACAAATAATTTCAACTGTTATTTTATTTATTAATACCCATTACACTTAAACCATGAAATATAAATGTACCTAAATGCAAATGTATATTCCCAATTCAGGTTACTAAAAATTAGGAAAAAAAATCATCAATTTTTACTTAAAAACATTGTTATTAGCACTTAACTAAATGTTCATATATATGGCAAATAATGAAACAGTTTCCTTTACTAGAAAGCAAATAGTATTTTGACTCCTTCCAAAGTGTATCCTGATTAGTAGTTACAGATGTCAGAGGAACTGGAAAAATAATATATTTCATAACGCAGTAATAATTTGGCAATCAGTTAAGTTGTATACTGCTTGACTACCATAGTATTTATAAATGTGATTTATGGCAAGAAGGACAAAATTCAGTATTTTTATAAACATTTCAAAAGAACTCCCATTTTATCCAGAATAATTGCCTTTAACTTAAAATAAAAAAGAAAAAAGAAAAAAAAAAAACCCTCCCATTTTGAAAGAAAAATCTGGTTTTAAAACATAAAGCAAAACTAATTTTTTTTTTTTTAGTAAAAACAATTTTATATCTAAATTTCTCAAAAAGTAACATAAATAATGTTCACATATAGCAAGTCTAGGGGCACATCAAACAAAGCCATTTTCATAAATCAGGAATGATTATAAAACTTTAAAATTAACATTTCAAAACAGTACAGCCATGGACTTGAGACAGAATTACATTAATATGATATAAATGGCTTTAAAGTGTAATACATTAATATAATGGAATTCCATTAGAACCACCAAGAACTAGCTTCTAGCGTGTTAAGCATCTTAACCACCATCACTCAAAATACTTGCTGGCTCGCTCTACTTCTGGACATTACCTGTTGACTCAGTTTTTTGAGGTATGAAATGACACTGTAACTAAGTCCATATTCCATACTGTCTGCTATTAGGTTAGGTGCTCCCATCATTCTAACAGCTTTCTTCAAGGGCTATTGGAAAAAAAAGGAAACATCATTCAATATTAAACTTGTTAAAGATGGATGGTTCCATGTATAGAGTTTGTTTTAAAATTTTTTCCAAAAATATTATTTCTACTTCTTTTCCTCAGCAAGGAAATAATATAATCATAATTATATTTCAATATTATGGTTGTCAGTGGCATGAAAAGCAGTTTGAAATAGCTGAACAGGATTAGAGGCTGTAATAATTCCTAGGGCAAGAAGGGTGAAGTGCTGGACACCTTAGTACCACCGGGATATACTAAATTTGGAAGAAATGAAAAGGAGACACATTGTGCTAGAGCTGATAAAGCTTAGGTAGTAAGTAAAAAGGACTCAAAGAAAATACAAGATTTCTACTACTGTAGTAATAGGCTGAGCTGAAAATCAAACAAGGAAAACATAAGCAGGAGGAAAATACAGTCTAATATTTATTATAGATGTGGCATAGTAAAAAAAAAAAAACTTTCAATTTTAAGGAGGGATTTAGAACCACTTTGTGCAATAAAAAATATTACTAGCAGGAGCGTCTAGCATATGTGAATGGGACAGAGCCAGAAAAAGGATGATAACCACTGACATTAGAAAGTATATATAAGCACTGGTGTCAAACTGGAATCAGATCCCAGCTCTGATATTTAATATCTATCTACCTTCGGCTAAGTCCTCGGGGTTGCTACAAAACATAAATGAGTCAACATATGTAACAGCTCCTATTCAAAGTATGTTTTTTCCTTTTCACCCTTTTACATGGCAGGCACTGTGTGCTAGACATTCAATACAACTTATCTCTTACAATTATAAAATGTCATGATTTTCAAAGCTCAGGAAATTGATCCTCTAATCATATTAGTGACCATTTAGAAAGATGAGTTATAGCCAAGTGTTGTAATAATAGTGCATGAATAGAAGTAATAAAGGTGGTTTTAGTTTAGGTCTTCTTGTTAAAAAGTTATTTTTCACAAAAAAATTATTTAACAAAATATGTTATTGGTCTTACCTACTGTGACATACTAGTTTTAAAGTAATCAAGTTTGCTAAAAGCATGTGATTCTATGAAAATATACATTTATCTACCTAAAAAGGTATTTTTGGAGATTTGAGAAATAATACAACAAAAACCATTTTGTACCCTTAAAAAGAAACATAGTCAACCCTGTGTCCGTGAATTTCACATTCCATGAATTCAATCAACTACAGATCGAAAATATTTGGCAAAAATAAAAATGGATTGTTGCATCTGCACTGAACATGTATAAACTGTTTTTTCCTTGACATTATTCCCTAAACAATACAGTATAACAACTATTTACACATAACATTCACACTGTATTAGATCTAATAAGTAATCTAAAAGTGATTCAAAGTATATAGGAGGATGTGCATAAGTTCTGTGCAAATACTATGCCATTTTATATAAGGGACTTCAGCAGCCGTGGATTCTGGCATCCACAGGAGGGTTCTGGAACCAGTCCCTCACAGATACCGAGGGATGACTGTAATCACAAAACTGCCATTTGAAAAGGTAGTACAACAGTAAAGATTAAAAGCCTAAATTCTTAAAGCCAGACTGAATTCCAGTCCCCCTCATAACCACCATGTATTAGCTATGTAGCCTTGGACATGTTACTTAATGTTTTAGTACCTTAGTTTTTTCATCTATTAAACAGCAGCATTTCTACCTCATAGGGTAACTATATGAATTAAATGATGTTAACACGTATAAAGTGCTTAGGACAGTACCTGGCCTAGAGTAAGCAGTATATAAATGTTCTCATGATCATCACCATCATCATTTCTCCAAATCACTGAAACCTATCTTTACCATTACATCTGTATTGGTCATTTGTACACTCAATTTTCATACCATATAATCTATACTAGCAATAAATAAAAGTTTACAATACCTATAATAAACTATAAGCCTATTAAAAAATTTTATAACAAGTTCTACTTTTAACAATAACATTCTTACCCCAAGATAGTAGGGAGGCATTGTCTTCAAATAACTTTCAAATGACTGTCTCCATTTCAATGTTGGTTTTGCTTTATGCACTTTAAACAGGTCATCTAGAAATGTATAATACAAATGAACTATCATCACTCATTGTTTTTACACACAAATCAAGTCAAAGTTTCCTTTTGAAAGTTTGCTTTGTTATGTGTGAGAGATAACAAAAGACATAAGACTTTTTTTTTTGAGACAGAGTCTCCACTCTGTTGCCCAGGTTAGAGTGTCGCGGCCTCATCAATCACATCTCACTTCATTTCAACCTCAAACTCCTAGGGTCAAGCAATCTTCCTGCCTCAGTCTCCAGAGTACCTGGGATTACAGGTGCACGCTACCATGCCCAGCTAATTTTTCTATTTTTTGTAGAGACAGGATCTGGCTCTTGCTAAGGCTGGTCTCAAACTCCTGACCTCAAGCGATCCTCCTGCCTCAGTCTCCCAAACTGCTGGGGCTACAGGGATGAGCTACTGTGCCCGGCCAAACATACATTATTAACAAAATTAAACATAGTAAAATTTCTGCTCTGGCATTTTCTATTTGTAATACCATTTCAAAAATAAAAAGGTGCCAATTATGGTCTGAAATTACATGTAATAATGAAGGCAGAATCAGAAAATGTACAAGGAAAATCTATGCCCTGCCTAGATCTAAACACAAAATAGATCTGAGGAAAGAAACAAAAGTATGCACGTTTTCTATAAAATATATCTACTAATATTTTGACTGTAACTTTTAACTTTAGGCTTTTATCATATTACTCTGGAATAAATTTCTTCATTTAAAAAAATTGCCAAATGAAAATTACAGACAAATTCTTAGAATATGCACTCAGATCTTGTGACTACAAAATGCCTTATGTACCAAACAGAAAGCCTACATTACCAATTCTAAGACTGTTAGAAATCTAACTTGCAAAAAAAATAGAATCTTTAATTTTAAAATTTAAAATATAATAACATTATTAATCTGGAGACTAAAAGGTGTTTCAATACCAACTTTCAATTTACCACAAACATGAACCAGTTGTTATAATTATTTCTTTAGTAGGTTTAACATTTCAGAATATTCAAAATATTTTCCTTAATTTCCAGAAGACAAGAAAAATGAGGAAGAAATGTTTCCAACATTTGTGTTTAGGAGAATTTTTATATATGCTGAGTCACAGAGAATGTGACAAGAACAACTTACCTAAGAGGGGAAGAAGGACTGGATAATTGTAAGGCATCACAAATAAATTGACACAGTTTAGTGCTGTACTGGCTTTCAAGTAACCAAAAGGATGACCAAGTTCACTATATTTTGCACTATTGCTCACATATACCTGTTAAAGAAGGAGTGGTTAAAGCTTTATATTTAGCAACCTTTAAAGAATGTTATATAAACCATTGGTTCAATTTAGCATTTTAAGAAACACCTCACTTAAATTTTAAATCACTATTGTTGTTCAGCTCACCTGCCAACATGTTTGAGGAGATTTCCTTTCCAGAATAAATTGAGTCAGTGGTGAAGGTTCCAACTCGTATTTGTCAAAAGGAAGTTTGTCAATAACCATTGGTTCACAGTCTGTACAGGAAAACTTCACTATAGGATGAGATGTACGAGGTGGCTAGAGGAAAAAGTCTTATTATTACTACTTACACAAAATGCCAGAAGCACTCACTTTTAAGTATCTCTCACTATCAAAATTTACCCAGTTCCTCAGTTTTGCTAGTAAAGTTTGATTTACTGCTAAAAGCACCAATAAACTGAAAGAAAATACTTGAAAATGCAATGCCTAAATTACATAACATTCACAAGAAAAAGACAAACACTTCAAAATCGATACAAAATGAAATCTTTTTAGGGCTTAAAATCAAATTTATCAGAAGTTAAATGCAAAATTTTGGAATCAAATGAGTATTCATTAATTTTTACATCTAAGAAATGATAAATGTATAGAAACTTCCATAAGTCTTCATTTGTAGCAATTTAATTACTTATACAGAGTAATGGCCTCCAAACTAATCATATACCTTGATCAGTTTTGAATATGCATTCAAATATATATTCTAGATTATTTATAATATTACATATATAACTAAAATCTATACCAAAATATTAAAATAGGAGAAAAACACACAAATAGAAGTTCTAATGTTTCATTCCCTATTCCAGCAATTGGTTTCGGTAATCCCTATGGTATACACACTCTACTTTGGAGATCCCTGTTCTAGAGGTATAAAAAACTTAATATTGTTTTTTAAAAAAGATATATTACTCCCTTATTTGCCCCTTAGCAGTCTCCCTTCCTAAAATGTCACTAATTGTGAACAAGATATGAGCCTTGAGGAAATAATTTGAAATTTCATAGCTATAACGGACTCTATTGGCCCCACTTACTTTATATCCTGGTGGCTCCCAAATCTATTGTGTTAGAACTAGATTTTTCTCATTTTCCTTATGTATCCAACTACCTACTGGACATAACCATAATCTTCCACAGGTCCCTCACATACATTACGTCCAATTCATTATTTGTCCCCCAAACCACAATACCTGTTCTAAAAACCAAGATGTTATCCTTGATATCTCCCCCCCTCATCCTCCATGTTTAACTGTCACAAAGACCTAGCTAAAATGATGCCACAAATTCTAAGGAACTTACCAGAACACAAAAACAAAGCAGGTACTCTGTACTAGTTGCTGCCTTACGTCAACACTAAATTCTCATCTCTCTAGAAATGTATCATTTATTTCTTACCACTTTAATTCAGGCCTTCATCATTTCTCATATTAGACTAGTACAACTGCTTTTTAATTATTCTCTCTAACTAGTCAACCCTTCTCCAATCAGTCCTATGGCCGTGAAACAGAAGTATCATCTTATAATTTCCCTATCTAACATTATTTGGTACTGGTAGTAGCCAATCACCTAAAAATAGGGCCCAGACCCTTAGTATCACATACAAAGATCTGCCTTTCCACCACCACACCTTACAGACTCTATGCTCTAGCCACACCAACTACTTACAATTGCCCCAGTGGGTCATCATCTTTCACGTCTCTGTGTTTCACATGTCAACCAACCTGACTGCTTTATTATTTTCTCCCTTGCATGTTGCAAACAAATTAAGTATTGAAGGATGAGTTGGCAAGTATCAACCTCCAAGACACTTATTCCCTGACATCCCCTCCCCATGCTGTACCCCAAACATACACCAGAGAATTCAGGCTCCACCTCTGTTGGCTCTGCTCCGCCCTTATTATAGTCAGCACACACTGTACTCTATATGTGCATGTCTGACATTCAAGAGGGTAAGCACTATTTCACTCATCTTGTGCTCCTGTGCCTAACATGCACCTGACCACATAGCTTATTGAATCAGTCCATGAAATGCACTTATCTTTTGGATAAAAATATTGAGATCCAAGATGAAAAGTTGAAGGACATATCTCTGGAACTTGGAAAGAAAATTTTGCATAAAATTTTGTTTAATCTCCAAAACAATCCTATGAAATAGGAGCTATTGTCTCCATTTCACAAATGGGAAACTGAAGCTTAGAGAAGATAATTAACCAAAGGCACACAGCTAATAACTGGTAGAGTTATGCTCAAATTCACAACCAGTCTCTAATAAATCACATTTCATTTCAGTAGCAATACTTCTTGTTTGAAATACTATTATAATTTATAAAAATTTCATTTCCCCTCTAATAGCCTTCAGTTACTAAATTTTGCCAGTTCTTTCCAATATTATCTCTTTCTTATGATTCCTCTTCCATCATTTTAATTCAAACTCTTAATATCTCTTATGTGAGCTGTATCAATAGCCCTCCAGGTAATGTACCTGCCCTTCCAACTCATCTCCTTCTGATTTACTGCATACAACCACCACCCAATTTTTCTGAAGAAGCACTCTGTTAAAAAACATCTTCAATTGTTCCTTGAACTCCACTGGAAAAAAGCTCGTATTCCTTAACCTCGCACTTAAAGTTATAAGCAATTTGATTTCTTTAAAAGCAGTCTCAGTGTCCTACATATGGTATGATCCACCCATACTCAGCTACTTGTTACTACTCTAAACACATCTTGTTCTTTTTCACTTTCAAACTTTTTTCTCATACTGCTTCCTCCTCCAACTGAAATCCTACCCACCTTCTATGGCTTGTAACAATTTGCAATAGACAAATAAAGCAATATTGATAGGTAAGGCTTGTGATACTGGCTTTGGATTTCTTTCCATTAGGACTTAAGTACTACATGTAACTGCAGTAGATGTTAAATAAATACAATAGAATGAATAACCCGACATGACAATATATCATACAAAATATGGTATCTGTTCTGTTAAGAGTCAAAAGAGCTCTAGAAGAGAAAGTAAAATTACCAAAGAAATTGGTAAAAAGTTTCTCTATAAGGCCAGACTAAAAAAATATGATAGATCAATCAGAAAAAACAAAGTTATAAAGAAGATACCTCAATAAAATTTACAAAACCTTAATTTCATGCACTACTACATTAAATTCCTAATAAAGGAAATATCATTTTATAGACCTCGTATAGACTCAAAGTAAAACTATCCTGAAAAGTTGATATAGATTTAAAGTACAAAAGGTTTCAAGAAAGGTTCAGTTTAATTTATAAATGATAGTTGCATGAAACATTATTAAAGACTGCTTAACAATCTTTGAAATACACTTATCTTCTAAGGGTTAATATCAAAGAGAACCACTATCATGCTCTCCCACAAAATATTCCTTAATGTCCTCAGACATTAGGGAAAAAAAATTAATCTGAAAAAAACAATGCACTAACAAGACTGAATAGATACTTATTTGTATAATTTTACCCTTTTAAGACTCATACAATGAATACTGATAATTCACCATGATCATTCAACAAGTTTCACTGTTCCTAAAAATTCATGTAAACAAAACCACAAAATATTTTCTAGCTTAAACCTCCAGCCTTTAACACTGAATATAACTAAAACCATGCAAGTCAACATGAATTTCTAAAACCACATTCTAAAAGACTATCGGCAAACTATCAGAATTATTACCTAAACCTTCACTTAAATTCTAAATTGGGTCCCAGAGACAAACCCTCATTCTACATTATATTTAAAGAGGAAATTTTGCTACATTTATGATTCTGGACCCAGATGCCAAGAATTAAAAATAAGCATTGTATTAAGATTCTAAAGGAAAATGTCTTTTTTCTATTAATTCATAATGAACAATACAGTATATTAAAGCAAGAAATAGCTTATCATAGCACTTTGAACATCTGTCTAATTCCCATAAAAATTAGCCACACCTTTAACTGACAATAGTACTTAAAACTAATATAAAAGACAGGTAAATGGTTACTACTAGATAGTTACAATCTCTCTGGTACTTACTAGTGTTGGAGAATTTTGATCTGGCCAAAAAGATTCTGGAACAGGCCAATGACCTATAGGAACCCCAGTTTTAGGATTTGGTCTTACATATATGAGTTTGTGACAGCTATGCCAAGGCTGAGATCCAAAAGGCCTTGATATATCTGGCTGCCCATCTATAGCAAAGAAATTAAGACAAAAAAAGCATGTATCATTAGGGGGGAAAAAAAAAAACATAGAAAGTTAAACCATATCCATTATTACCAAAGTTAATAAAAACGTCCTAATACTTGTACGTTTCTGTATTTTCCTTTTTTTCTTAAATGGCAGAATACTACGATTGCTTAACATTGAGACTACATTATAATTTATTAGACAGTAAAGTCTGCAAATTCCAACCATGAGTTCACCAGTTGAAAGGAGATCCCACAGCATTCTTTGCTCTCCCAATCAGAACATGTAAAACATACTTTATGGTGAATATCTGTTTAACAATGACATGTTTTCTCCACTATATGACTATATGATATGGGTAATCACATTGGTGCCTTCTTTATCATCATATCTTCAATGTTAAAAACAGTGCCAGGCACACAGTAAATACTAGGTTAAGTATTGCTAATTGAGTATTTCTTAGAAATCCTTTTAACTAAAGCCTAAGAACTTAAAAAAAAAAAAAAACTCAATATACAAATCTAGATTCAAACACCTACCTTTAATCTAAAATAATTTTAGCAAATAAAATAGCAACTCTCTTCAACAATTCAGTGAACATTTACTCAGTGCCTAACTCTAAGCTAAGCATTAAAATAATTTAAAAATACATTCCATGTCTACGAATTCAATTAAAAAAAATTTTTTTAAGTTTGCTTGGTTTTTTAAACCAGACATTATACAACTTAGTCTTATCTGCTTCTTTCCTATAGTACCCATTCTTTTATCTCTATGACCTTTCTCTTCTCACAATTACCCACTCAAGTGGATCACCTCTGCCAAGGGTCATTAATGACTTTCTAAATCTTGAAATAAGTTACATACAATGCAGAGGGTCACAGCTATAAACATTGGTTCCAGTGGAACACCTTATACCCACTGGCTATTGGAAATAGTCCATGATCACAGAAGCTGAGAATATAGGGGGTGGGGTGGGGTGGTGGTGGTGTGTGTGTGTAAGGGTAGGCTTAGCTAGATTTAAAAGAATCAAGATTAACTAATGGAAAAAGCTGGTTCCTCATATTTGGATCCACACAAACGATGTGGTTCCAATCAGTTTGATCCTGTAAACAAAAGTAGCTAAGGAATTAAATAAACACCTATGGTTGAACACCCTGGGAATTAAGGTACATGGGAGAAATATATACTGGAAAGATGAAATGGTATAATACGACCAAGGAATTACGAGGTTCCCTATCTGTAAATGCTTAAAATGGTTTTTGCCTCTTGTTAAAATTTCAGGTAATGAACAATCATTAATATAAAAAGGTAATGCTGGCCGGGCGCGGTGGCTCACGCCTGTAATCCTAGCACTCTGGGAGGCCGAGGCGGGTGGATGGTTCCAGCTCAGGAGTTCAAGACCAGCCTGAGCAAGAGCCAGACCCCGTCTCTACTAAAAATAGAAAGAAATTATACGGACATCTAAAAATATATATAGAAAAATTAGCCGGGCATGGTGGCGCATGCCTGTAGTCCCAGCTACTCGGGAGGCTGAGGCAGGAGGATCGCTTGAGCCCAGGAGTTTGAGGTTGCTGTGAGCTAGGCTGACGCCACGGCACTCTAGCCCGGGCAACAGAGTAAGACTCCGTCTCAAAAAAAAAAAAAAAAAAAGTAATGCTACTGACACCAGTTTACTTTGACTTTCCTATTTAATCTTTCTTCTTTACCAATAGCAGTCTTGCCATATTAATAATTTGGCCTTGCCAATCTCAGCCAAAATCATAGTAATTTTTCAATTCTAGCCTAGTAAATGATAAAGCAAGTTTAGAATGTTGTTAAGAAAAGTGCAATACCTTCTACGGGGGAAGGATCTGGTCCTGCTTTTTCAAAGTTTATTACCACCCCACTTTGTACTTTCTGCACCAAGGACTCCAGACACTGATTAAGCATTCTTGGAGAACAAACAGAGTATGAGCGGCCTGAGATTAAAAAAAAAAGAAAAGAATAAAAAGAATAAAAACTAGTTAGCTGCAAGAAAGAACCATGGCAGGGTTTCTGACAGTACTAATTAACAAAAGTTCAATGATGAAGATTGACTTATTTCATTATCTTATGGAAGAATGAACAAAAATAGTTATTTCCAACCAAAAATCTCATTTTGTGAGAATATGTAAATTTTTTATTTTAATTACAGGTAATTGGAACACAGAACTCTTGGTCTGAACAAACCACAATGGAAAAAAAGTCACATATATGTATACAAATTACATATATTAAAAAAACACTATCTCTGTTATCCAATATAATTTATCTTTAACACACACACGCATATAACATCTAGTAATTATCTCCCCAATATCTTATTCCTGCGAAAGTACTATCTCTAAGATATACACTAAGCACACAGCAGATATTTAATAATTATTTAACTGGTCTGCTGGCAGTTTTTACATATGTTAAATATTTGCATTTTAATATACAGATAGTAACATGTGCTTTTCTAATTTCATCTGGCTTATTATATACTTGAGACTCATCACCTATTTTAAATGACTTCCTCTTTTGTATATTTTAACCTACAATAGTTTCAGTTCAGAAGCATTAAAATACTAGTGATTTTTTTTTAAAAAAGATATCATCAGGGAAAAGGTCTATTAAACAGGATTTTAAACAAAAATATCTAGACCTTTGTTGTCCAATACTGTGGACACTAGCCATATACGGCTATTGAGAGCTTGAAATATGGCTAGTCTGAATGAAGATGTATGGTAAGCATAAAATATACACCCAATTTTATAGATTTGGCATGCAAAAATGTACAACATCTCAAAATATTAATTTCATATTGAAATAATATTTTGGATATATTGATTTAAAGAAAATATACTGTTAAAATTAATCATGCCTGTTTCTTTTTAAAGTGGCTACTATGAAACTTATAATACATATGGAAATTCAATCATTTCTATAATACAAGTGCTGATCCCAACTAACACTAAAAACCTTGACAGCTAAAACTCAATTTTCAACCAAACATCTTACAATGTTATTTGTAATAAGCTCAATATGAAGTCCTACTCTTTCACAAATTCAACCAATTGTTTCAGAACACAAGCCACATCATATTTGACACATCGAATTATTCATATCAACTTATATTTAACATGATTTGCTAAAGGCTACTCAGAAAAGAGAACATTAGGCAGTAGTGATTCAACTTCCCAAAGTCAGCTTTACTTAGAAAAACAAGTATCTTTTAATAAACAACTTACCTGTAAACAATAATGATGATCATAGTCTTAAAAATACCTACCTACCAATTACTGAGTATCTATGTGTGTGGCACTGTTCTAATCATTTTATCATACTAATTTACTTAATCCTAGCAACAACTGTATGGGCTATTTTCCCCATTTTACCAATGAGAAAACTAAGGCACAGAGAGGTTAACTAACTTTTCCAAGTTAGTATAGTAGTATGTAGCCACAATTCAAACCCTTACAGGGCATTAGAAACTATTCTGGGTATACTTTGTCCCCCAAAATCATGTGTTAATTTGAAATCAATATTTAAAACAGAGCATCCATATGGAATCATGCTTATTTGAAACAACTGGTAAAATTAAATTTTTTTCTTAATTAATTTAAACATATACATAAAACAATACATAAAAAGGCTGACCATCTTTACATGGAAAGTATTTAGAAGCTTATATAAAGGTTGAATATCTTATTTCATGAGATTCAAGCATTCCCAAGCTGTCATTAAAAAACAAAAATTTTAGAAGTACATAATTATGGCAATTCTCTACTTTCCTAATCAATTAAATGACTAGGAAAATATAAGCAAATCAGTTATAGTCAACATGAAATAAAATTACTAAGATAGTTTATGAAAATTAGAGAAAAATTGAATGGACATGAGCCATTTGGCAAATAATAAAAATCCATTAATTCTTTTGAAAGTTAAAGAGAAATACCAAATTTTGCTATCTTTATAAAGTGAGCCTATATCCTATGTAATGTTCCTCTCTATGCTTATTTATTACCTATGTCAAAACTCACTCCTTGGAATATATAACACTTTGTGCTGAAGCACAAAGTTTCTAGGATCACTAATCATAACTGTGAAAAAACTATATTAGCAAACTCCTTCAAGGCAAGAAGCTGCCTCACTTTGGGTTACATAGAGTCCACACAAAAAAACCCAAAAAACAAACTAAATATACTGAGTGTGAAGGTAGTATTAAGCATCTTAGTAAAACAAAAGAAGCAAAAGAATATTTTTAAGTTGCATAACAATCCTTAAAGAAGCTAAGAAAATTTAATGTATTTAATCTAGAAAAGTCTGTAACTAATTTTTATAAAATACTTTTTTTATCCTTGATATTTTCACCATGTCTTATTAGACACTTTTTAATTTAATTTGCTATTATTCCTGTACCTCCCGAAACTTGCTTCTCCCCTGTGTACCCATCTCAGTTCATGGCACAGCCATTCACCCTTGTGGTTCAACTGAATCACTGGGGAACCATTCTTGATTCCTTTCTCCCTCACTGCTCTTGTCCTTGGTTCTCCCCTTTGCAACAGACCACCTCTCACTACCTCCAAACCTAGCACTCTAGACCAAAGTACTATCATCTCTTACTTATCTCCCTGCTTCCATTCTTGCCACACTAGAATATATTCTCATCTAACAGTTAAAATAATCTTTCAGAAATAGAAATCAGATGTCAACCCCTCTAAAAGACCCTCCTCCAAAGGCTTCCCATCACACTTAGAAAATAAAAAATATTGTAGCCCAAAAGACTATTCGATATTTGGCTCCTGCTTATCTCTCTAAACCTCGCTGTTACTCTTTGCTCCTCTGTGTAAGCTCCAGCCATGAGCCTTCCTGTTGCTTCCAAATATATAGCGCGTGTCCCTCCCCTTACCATTTCCTTTGCCTGGATCTTCACGTAATTAACTCCATTATTCAGGTCTCTGCTCAAATGTTACCTCTTCAGAAGAAAGCTTACCTAGAATACTCATTCTCTGTCTCAAATTATTCTCTACTCCCTTACCCTAATTGTTTTTTCTTCATAGTAGGTAGCACTCCCTAAAATAATATTATTTATTCGTTTTACATGATTATCTGTTGCCCAGCCCAAAGATATAAGCTTTCTGCCTATTGTTTCTGCTATAGTCCCAGCATCTAGAACAGTTATTTGGCATAGAGTGGGCATTCATTAATTACTTGGTATCAAAAGAAAAATCCTACAATGACTATAATTATACAATTCTTTAAAAAAGCATACATAGAAAGAAATATAATAAAATATTATTTTGGCAATATAGGTGATTGTTTTCCAATTTTTCCTTAGTGAACATGAATTGTTCTATAATGGGAAAAATAAATGTACATACACAATTCTTAACACTAAGTTTAAAAATGCACAGGAATTGTTAGCAGTGATTACATATTTGGATAGTGCAATACCAGTAGGAATTAGCTTTTCTGCTCATTATACTTTTCTGGTGTTTTATTCTCTAAAACTTTAAGTGAACATTTTTCCTTTTAAATTAAAAAAAGAAACATTATTCAGAGATATGAAAAGGTGAGTGGCACTTGGGCAGCTTTTCATTATTGCCGGCAAGAGCATGGAAAGAGGCAAATGAACTGATGCATCAGGAAGGATTCAGGATATATCCTGAAGAAAGACTTCCTAATTTCTTGACTAAGATTTTTGGGTCATTGAAAGGTGTTATCAAGGGTAACTTCGGAATCTTCTCCTCTGGAGATGTTCCTTTCAAAGAATAACCAAAATAGCTTTAGTATATTACTGCCCAAAGGGAAGGATAGTAACTACTACATGATGTCTCAAGGTTCTTTTCAAACTCTGATTATACCACTCACTTCATTTCATACTCCTAATATTCCTGATCCTAGAAGACAAAAGTTATAGTACATAGAGTCCCAAAACTTCATCATAATTCTAAGTTCAAACTAAGTAATTCACAGTAAGGAATTTCCAATGTGAGATGTTTAAATTACAGCCCCAACGTTCAAAGCCCTTCACAATCTGTTAAGTAAAAACCTTAGAGTTAAAAAAAAAAAAAAAAAAAAAATCAGGATTTTAATAAGTTGATCAGTTCAAAGGTGAAAACTAAAATTTCATGAATACAAATGTGCATCCTCCCACACAAACAATTAGGACTGTCACTGAAAAATATTATCTAATTGTTAGCAGTGAATCTTCAAATTTAGATGATAAATAAGTTGTCCTTTAAAAATTATACATATGCCTTTTCTCCTCTGTAAATTAAATTGTGAAGGCATTACGAAAGTTCACAAAAGCATTTTTCTATAAAATGGGAACATTTAATAATGTGAATAACAGTTCCTAATTTATCTACTTCACATACCTGTGTAAGTCAATCACTTTTTGTCTGTGAATTCTGCAGATTTCCAAAAGTCATAGAATTTTGGAAGAAAGGCACCTAAAATATTAATTAGGACTCGTATTTTCTCTTGTGGAGCAGGCTATGATGGAATCTCATTAGAGCACCATTGACAGCGTCTGGAGACTATGTCACAACCTCTTATCACAGGTGAAAATAGTGGAATGCTAGTCTTGGACCTTAATTTAATACCAAATTCCTTAGGTGAGAACTAAAATGTGCCATCAAAGCAAAAACACCGTGTCTGTTTTATTTACTACTGAAAGCCGAAAGCATGGAGCAATACTTGGTAAACAGCAGGCATGCAATACACATCTATATGAAATTAATACACCTGTTAACCAATTCCACATTGTAGAAGTTTTAAGTTTATTACATATTTTATTCCAAGATTTTCATTAATGTTCACTTAGCATAGTGGCTATCTGATTTGATTTATAAGCGAAATATGAGCTGGATAAGACTTCATTACCTGTTTCCTTTAACCTATCAACCTACCTGCTTGCCTCTGGGAAAAACTGTACTTAATCAAAGCATACTCCATCAAATGTATGCTGAGATCATTCTCAAAACATTTTTCACAGAAAATATTACTATGGTATTTCTAAATCATTGATAATCTTTGTAGATAAAAAAATTAGTTTAACAACTTCAAATACCAGCGTTTTCTATAGAAAAAAATTACCATTTATCATATCCAAGAGTAACCATATTCTGTTCAAATCAAGATCATAGACCTTCATCAATAAATGTAGTTTTAAAACCATGTCTATTAATTCCTAATGTTAACTTGTTAAATAAAAACAAACATGGAGTTTTTGAAATGTACATTTTAAAACATTCAGATAACATCTGCTTTAAGTCACTGAATTATTGCCAACAAAACACTTACCGCCTGTCACTTCACACATTGGTGTGATTGCAGAGTCATCTAAAGGCACACCTGTCAACTGCTCTGATTCTACTGACATGGTGCCAGGCAACCGCAACACTAGTGCAAAAAGTCTCTGATCCCAGCGAAAAGGTTCCTTGGTCAATTCACTTCCAGGCAAAGGAGAATTAAGAGGTAAATGGAGCTGAAAGTAGAGCAGGGGAAAAATCAGTAAGACTTTTTTGAAAAGCCTACTTTAATTACACTTATATTAAAACTGCACTGAGTCTCCTATCCCTCCAAAAACAAGTTCAAATATAAGTTCAGATATAGCTAAAATAGCAAAAGATGTTATTTTAATTTTTCTTAAACTTTACTCCGAAGACATAAATTGAAAAAAATCTGTATTATTGTAATGTATTTCAGATTTAGACTCAACTACCAGGTACTAGATGGCTTCCAAAGAAATAATTTCATTTAATCATTAAAACAATCCTATGATAAACGTTATTATTCCTATGTTCTAGATATACAAAAATAAATAGGTCTCAGAAAAATGATTTGGCCTCCTATGTCCAAGTAAGTATTTTTTCTATTACACCAGAGCAGCCTCAAACATCTCTTCAGTTCTTAACAATTTTAAATGTGCTTCATTTTACACAAGACAAACATTCCCAAAGCATTTGCATAAAAGTAAATTTTGTCACTCTAGTTACATATTAAATGTATTAAAGGCAATGATTCTTACCATATCTGAGTAAATGTAGGGAGGTTTGGGGTTTTCTTTATGTGTGTGCGCGCGTGTGCATATTTTAACAGACGTTTCTCCCTGGGCCTGCTAAATTAGAATCTCCTCTAAGATTCTTAAGAATCTTATAAAGCTTTAAAGCAATTCTAATGGCCCCCTCTGTACTAACAAGAGTAACATATATGAACAGAATCCACCTGTTGATCTTAGTGTCACTAAATGAAGACAACCAAATAATGACATGCAACAAGACGTTCACAACATCAACTACAAAGATTCTTACTAACAAAAAAAAAAGAGGAAGAAAGAAAGAAAAGAAAAGGTTGAACCTGAATTGAATCAAGCCTTCAGTTCTAACTACTAGTTTACAGGGAATACTGGGGATATAGGAACAAGTCAACCACCACCACCACAAGAGAGCAATCTGACAAATCCAGAAGGTGGGACATTACACACGACAAATGACCTGTTTTCTCCAATAAATCAATGGCATGAAAAAGCAAAGGAAGGAGACTATAAAGGGGTTGGAACTGTTACAGAATAAGAGACAAAATAAAAGCAAAGACTTTTGAAATAATAGGAAATTTTGAAATATATGTTACTGGAATTAATATTTAAGTATGATAATGGTATAATGCTTAGGAAAACAAAAATCCTTATCACTTATGACATTTAAAAAATAAAGTCCAAAATCAGTTCAGGACTAATTTCTATAAATACTGGAGTGGTTTTTTAAAGTATAGAACACAGCATAAAATTATCACATCTAAATTAATTGTCAGAGTTTATAATAACTTCTTCATAAAGCAAGACCTAATTGTATCACGTACAGCCTTTCTAAATCTCACACAAAGAAGGCTTCTAAACTTCATGGGGGTTGAAGTCATTCTACACTGATTTACAATTCAAGTTTCTTCATTGACTTACACCATTAAAAAAAGAAATCCAATTCTATTCTAGGAAGAGAAATCCTAGTGAAGCTGTGTTGGCACCTCCCTACAAAAGATTCATGCCATGAGAATACGCTACATGATTCCTTCATCAAGATCAGCCAAGATTTTGTGACTGTGGACAGGAGTCATGAGCTCTTTTTCTGGCACTGATCTTAAGGCAGAAGGCAGAAGCAATAGGGAAAGAATGCTGAAGAAATCTGGGCCAGGATGTACTCTGAGGAAGGTTCCCCAACCTCAAAGGCTCTGTAACAACTGTAAACAGCTCAGGAACATTACCACACTCTACTAGAAGATAAATGAGAAAGTACTGTTTACATCGTCTCCTTTTCCACAGACCAACCAACCACCTTTGCACTTGGGAAATACAAGTACCAAGTGCTTAGTCATTTTCTCTCTAAGATCACAGAAATGTCAAAGCATCAGTGGCAATGAGTAAAGAGGGTTTTAACTGTTAACGCAATTGCTCTGCAGAATAACAGATATGTGGAACTGTCTCAAGAATCAGGGGATAGGCCGGGCGCGGTGGCTCACGCCTGTAATCCTAGCACTCTGGGAGGCCGAGGCGGGTGGATCGCTCGAGGTCAAGAGTTCGAGACCAGCCTGAGCAAGAGCGAGACCCCGTCTCTACTAAAAATAGAAAGAAATTGTATGGCCAACTAAAAATATATAGAGAAAAAATTAGCCGGGCATGGTGGTGCATGTCTGTAGTCCCAGCCACTCGGGAGGCTGAGGCAGTAGGATCGCTTAAGCCCAGGAGTTTGAGGTTGCTGTGAGCTAGGCTGATGCCACGGCACTCACTCTAGCCAGGGCAACAAAGTGAGACTCTGTCTCAAAAAAAAAAAAAAAAAAAAGAATCAGGGGATAGCAGGCACTGCACAGAACACACACAAACACAACTAATCATGTAATGATGAGCATCTGCAATGCAGACAACGTAAAATGAAATGTATTTCAACTAAAAACAAAAACCAACAAGGGTCACAAGCGTATTTCCAAGCATTTTTCATATAGTTCTATCAATTTTATAAACTTTTGGCAAATTTTTATTCACTTTTCTAGTTCTTATTTCCCCCTCCCCAAGTCACCACCAATCTCTCAAAACCAACAAAGGGAGAAAAGTCTGTGATAATAGCTAAAATGTATTAGTAAAATAAGGAGTAATGGCAGGCAAACACAACAGAAAAAAAAGATAAAAACCTGAAGCAAAAATATTCTTAGAAGGATTTAATTATTCCAAATCTAACTTTTACAGTTGAAATTCTAATAATGTGTTAAAATCACAAAGGCGGGATATGTCTACCTGAATATATGGACTTTGAGAATCCAGGCAAAGTACACATAAATCAAAAATAAAAATACAAAACCAACCATCAGAAAAATGTGCAATAAAAATGAATAGATAATTCCCAAAAGAGAAAAATGGGCAAAAGATAAAAATACCCAAGAAGAAATCCATATAGCCTATAAACATGTGGAAAGGTGCACAAATACACTAATTATCAGATAATACAAATTAAAATACTGACGAGATACCATTTCGCAACCATAAAATTAGCAAACATTTTAAAAGTTTGACAATAACAAGTGATGACAAGAACACAAAGCAATGGGAACTCTCCAATATTCCTGGTGGGCCCATAAACATATGACCATTTGGAGAACAACTTGATATCATCTAGTAAAGCTGAAGATGAGCACATCCTGTAACCCAGCAATGCCAATGCCACTTCCTAGAGAAACTCTCATATATTCTCATAAGAAGTCATGTAAAAAAAATATTGACTACAGCATTATTTGAAACAGGAAAACTGGAAACAACCTAGAAGTCCAGTAAGGTAATCAATAAACTGGTCTGTTCACATGCCAGTTGCAATGAATAACTAGATCTCTAAAATCCAACATGAACACATCTCAAAATAATTTGGCAGGGGGTACTATAACACACATATATAAAAGAACATAAATCTGGAATGTATAGTTTAATGAATTTTCACAAGTTGAATGCAATTATGTAACTGAAATTTATATTAAGAAAGAGATTCCCTTCTTCAGAGGACTCTAGGTTAAAAAAAAAAAGAAAGATTTTTACTAACAACTTACGTCCCCTCTAGTCACTATCCCTCCCCAAATTAATTTTGCCTGAATTTGAATTTTATATAAATAACAATTATAAAGTATGGTTTCTGTAGCTTATAGTTTCTTTCATCATTATAGGGGTGACAGTCCTTTATACCGTTACAGAGCTGTAGATCATTCATTCCTGTTGCTGAATCGTATGCACATGCACATACTATAACTTACTTACCCATTTTTTTGTTGATAGACCTTTGGGTTGTTTGGGTATGTTACGCATAATACAACTTGAAAGTACATGTCTTCGTGGAAAACACATGTATTCATTTCTGCTGGGGACACACTTAGGAGTGGAATTGGTGGGTATGAATACATTATAATATTTACTTTTACCAGATACTGCCAAACAGTTCTGCAAAGTAGTTATACACCAATTTATACTCCCACCAGCAGTGTATGAGAAAACCTGTTGCTCCATACCTCCTTCATCAACACTTATTACTGTCTTTTCCATTTTAGCCATTTTGGTGTGTGTGTATAGTGGTAATTCCGTGGGGTTTGAAGTTCCTTGGTGTCTATGAAACTTGAATACCTTTTTATACACTTACTGACCATTTCAATGTGCTCTTCTGTGAAGTGTCTGTTAAAGTCGTCTGCTTTCTTTTTTTTTTTTTAAATCTGGGTTGCCTATTTCTTATTGATTTGGATGATTACTAATATATTCTGGATATGAGTTCTTTGTTGGATATAATATTGCAAATATCTTCTCTTACTTTGTGACCTTATGTCATTACTTTAATGGTATCTTTTGATAAAGAGAATTTATCTTATTTTTTCCTTTCACGGTGCTTTTTGTGTCCTCCAAGATCATGAAGATGCTTTCCTATGTTTTCTTCTAAAAGCTTTATTATTTTGCCACTTACAATTAAACCTGAAATACATCTAGAATAAAGTTTGGTATATGGCATGAGATAGGGGTAAAGATTCATATTTTCCCATCCCAAATGCATATCCAACATAGTACCATTTATTGAAAAGACCATCCTTTCTATGCTGTGGTACTTCTAATATTGAGTGACTATATATGTGTAAGTCTATTTCTGGGTCAAAACTATAGTAGATGGAAAAAAAGATGCAACATGATATACACAAAATAGCATCTATACACACTATTATAAGTAAACAATATTTAGTATAGTGACTAGAAGACTGTACATCAAATTCACAGTAGTTGCTTCTGCGAAGGGGAAGAAAAGAGGAAAGTGACACCAGTAGGAGAACAAAGGAGACACACCTCTATCTGCAATGTTCTGTTTCATTTACTAAATTTTTGAAAGTCCAAAATAAAAAAAAAAAAAACAGGCAAATATGGCAGAAATTTTTATACCACTTATTCTTATCCAGAATATTAGAACATATTAATACAAAGATAATTGTCAAAGTAAATTATTCATTCAAGTAGTTATCTACACCTCTTTTATAACGTCATTATTTTATACAAAACTAAGGACGAGAAAACTTCATATATGCCTGAACACAAAAAGAAGTACATTAGATATAGTAATTACTAACCCCAAAGCTCAGACATTTGTAAAGACCCTAACAAGGAGTTCTTCTTAACCAGCTGTTAATACTGCAAGAGGGTAAAATAGTCCCTGAAAATTATGCATGTATTCATTCATTCATCATTTTTTATGTACCTACCAAATATCAGGCATGTTTAGGTTCCGAGAATTTAAAGGTAAATAATAAAATACTGTTCTAGTACTTCAAGAGTTCTGACGCATGGGATCACATTCCTAAAGGAATCTGTTTCAGAGATGTGTTTAAAGATAAGCCAATAGAAAGAAGAAAATTAAAAATCACAGTACTAGTTATCAAGGTATTTAGTAGGATTTTTGTTTCTGAACACTGGGTGGGAAAATACTTTTATAAGAGCTGTTTTCTGAGACTTAATCCCAGGAAACTTTAGAGTCTTCTAATTTGAGTGTTTAAACTATTGATGCTAAAAAAAATTAGCCATTAATAACAATACTTTATAGTTGTTACTACATATCAGACATTGTTCTACACCCTCTATATATATGTATGTGTATATATAAATTCATTTACTCTACAAAACAAATGAAACAGGCATTATTATAATCTTCATTTACAAATGATAAAAAGTGAAGTAAAAACTTCAGCAACTTGTCATAGGTATACATATAGTAAGTGGTGGGGAGATAGAATTCAAACCCAGGAGTCTGGCCCCTGATTCTATATGCTCTTAAACACACCATTATACTGCCTAACTGTGATTGAAGAAATAATTTTAATCTGCATTTAAAAAAATCAAATGTTGAGATATTAGTATAAAAAACCTAATTTTATTAAAGGAAAAAAGAAAACTTTAATTATAAAAAGAACCACTTTTAGAAAAAAAAAAAATTTAAATCACTGATTTCTGAATCTAGTAATTTTAAGCCACAAACTAATACATCTTATCAACACTTTAGATTGATTGCTTTTATAATGCACGGTCCTATGCTTTTCCCCCAGTTACTCTCTTATCCAATGGAAAGGAGTCGCAAGGAGTCTCCCCCTTGCTTTTCTCTTCCAATTCTTAATATATAGGTAACAACAACAATAAAAATAAACAATAGCTAGCATATTTTGAGCACTCACTATGTGCCAAGCACACTATTCTATGAGCTTTACATATGTTATTTATAACAAGTAAATGGGGTAGATACTATTATTATCCTTGTTTTAAAGATGAATTGTAAAATAAGATTGTACATTAGGAGACATCTGTTTGGAGAACACACTGAAGTAACCCCTGCTATATAATCAAGCCTAGAACATCTAAGGAGGACTGCAAATGTTAAGAAATGAATAAATCATGTATAATTCAATAATGCTATAATTTTCCCATAACCATGATATTACTGGCCTTTATTAGGGTCTTTATAAGATTATACTTGGCAAAGCTTCAGTCTAATCTACTAATAAGCAAAGAAAATTATTGCTTATACTTATAAAGTTTTTTTACTTGAATACAATTGAGATTTTCCATATTGTTATTTTAAATGATTAATTTTAGTGATATTATCAACCCAAATATCTTACGTAATTATTGTGGTAGCTGACAGAAAAGAAAAATTTTAATTTAGGAATTGTCTTTTTTTTTTCCTTTCCTTTGGAGATCTCACTGCTCCCCTTAACTTTAGAGTACTTCCCTCAATTTCTTGCCTAAGAAAGGAATAAAACTTACTTCTCCATTGGTCTGAAAAGCAAATGGCAGATTATTTAGGTGACAGCTTATCATTAGGCATGCGCAAACTTTATATACTTATAGGTATAATTTCCTCTTTATATGATCTTTTGTATTTGATTATGGTTGATACCCTAATTGTGACTTTGCTTAAATTAGACAAAAACTTATCTTAAATTTTAATGATTTAGTTATTCATACAGCATTTCCAATAAGAATGGCACTATATCAGGATTTAACAAGGATATACCAAGCCAAATAAACAAGATTTGAGATAACGTTTTAGCTAGCTCTCTTAAAAAAAAAAAAAAAAAAAACATTAAGACCTCAGATAGCCAGAATTCTCATACATTATTATTTGTTAAACTGCAGAATGTAAAAAAAAAAATTAAACAGAAGTCAACAAACAGTAAAGATAAAAGAAATTTATTTTTAAAATATCTTTAATTCAGAACTCTAAGCAGATGTTTCCTGGTGTACAACCTAACTGGCTCCTGGGTGAGGATCATACCAGAGCCCACCATAGTCAGGGCTGATGTGTACCAACACTTAAGGTTTCCCCTTGAACTTGGGTGTTCTGCCAACTGGTTCTACCATGGAAGCAATTCAAATTATATGTACTTTTTATAATCATACTTCTCACTTAAATTTAAATGATCTATTTACTTGGCTGCCTATACCCATAGTTTGGGAGAGGGCAGGGAGAAGGATCTGATTCTTTTTATTTCCGAATGGTATTTGTCAAATGAAAGAATAAACGAGGTCCCACTCCCACAGTCTAAGAAGAGTTCAAGAGTAAGGTACAAAGTGACAGTTATAAATCAGAGTACAAGCATCTCTCAGTATCCTGCCAATTAGAATTGTGCTCCCTCCATCTCAACATACATGCACATATCTATCAAAATAGTTTCCATGGTAACATGTGTGCTGGGTCACAGAACCAGGTAGTCTTCTCTCCAAGAGCTGAGAGTGTTATTTTCTCCCTGTGTAACTAGCTTGTCTGCATGGCCCTTGTATGTATCCGTATGTAGAGGATACAAAGATATGAAATGCAAAACCTGCCTGACACCTTGGGCAGGAGGTGAAAAAAACAAATATTCCCTATGCTGGTGCCATAGCAACTATTCTATTCAGCTCAATGTACAATACTCATAAGAATTTAAATATGAACATACCTTCACTGAGGGCCACTTGGAACATAACTTCATAAATTCTTGCTTTATTAAGAGATATAAAGAACTTGACCATATATTATTTCTTATAATTTTTTACCTCACACATACTATAACTTTTCTTTATAGTTTATTTCAATGATCTAGTACCAATGAACTTTGGCACAGCATCAAAGAAGTAATTAGGTCATTATAAATATACAAATTTTATTGTTACCATGTGAGGCCTTTTTAAAAAAATAAGAATGTTTATCATAAATCAAGCCATAACTCAGGAGTTATTTAATAAAAGGTAACACATTAGACATTGTAATTTCCTACCTTCAAGAATATGTAAGTAAATAATCATAATGTATTATGACATGTACAACAGTAAAAGTATACATAAGGTACTGAGAATAAATGACTGTCTTAGGGATGAACCAGGGAAGACTTCACAGAAGAAGGAATGTCTGAGCAAGTCTGAAGAATAAAAAGTTTACTGAGAATCTAGAATCTCACCAGGTTGGGGGACAATGCTGAGTGAAGATCATGATCAAAAACTTAAGAGGCAAATTTGCAACAAGGGTGGAACTGGAGAATATTATGTTAAGTGAAATAAGCCAGGCACAGAAAGATAAATCTCCCACGTTCTCACTCGTATGTGAGAGCTAAATATTAAAAACGATTGTTCTCACTGAGATAGGGTAGAATGATGATTACTAGAGGCCGAGAAGAGCAGGAGGAAGCAGAGGATAAACAGGGGATCATTAATGAATACAAAAATACAGTTAGGTGAAAAATGTTGATAGCACAATGAAGTGACTATATATAATCAACAATAAGTTATGGTACACTTTAAAATAACTGGGAGAGTGGCACTGGAACTTTCTTAACACAAAGAAATGATAAATGACTGAGGTGACGGATACCCAATTACCCTGATTTGATTATTTCACATTGTATGCCTGTATCAAAACATCACATATACCCTATAAACATATAAAACTATTATGTACTCCTAATATATAATTAAAAATAAAAACATTTTAAAAACATAGGAGGCAAGAAATAATAAAAAATAAATATTGAGATAAAACCTAAATTAAACTTCAAAACTGCTGGAGAGTAAAGTGCAAAGGAGGAGAAAAATTGAAGATTTTAAGAAAGCCTTTAACACTTTAAGAATGGGTAGGCTTTTAATATAGAGAGATAGAGGAATAACATTCAGGAAAAGAAAGCATGTGAGGAAAGAAACAGCGAGCATTCAAGAAATTGGCAGTCTAGTTTAGGTCAAGTTTAGAGGAAAGATAGAGGAATATCGGGAATTTTTCTTCATCTTCTAGTTGTTCCCCAGTCCTCCCTCTAACGCTACTAAAACAAGTCACAAAGTCATCAATGGCCTTTTTTTGATCACTGTGGTAGATGGGACAGTACAGGAAAGTGTTCTGGGCCTAGGTTTTACCCAGCCTTGCAGTTTTGTTTTTGCATGCCTCCTCCCACCTCCCCCAAAGCCAGTCACCATGTAAAGAATCTTGAACTAGATTACTGACTGATGGAAAGATAGAAGCCACAGGAACAAGAAAATGTCCTTGCCAACAGTTAGCTTAGCACCAAAGCCCTAGTCATATAATCATATAAATAAAGATCATCTTGTATATTGCAGCCCCATCTAAGCCCCCAGCTGAATGTAGCTAACCCACAGAATCATAAGAAATAATAAACTACTGTTTGTAAGTTTCCAGATAATCTGTTACACAGCAATAGATAACTAAAGGATTCATTAAATCTAGCGGAGATTTTCAGATTTGGCTTCCAAGTAGCATTCAAAACTACTTCCCATTCTTTTAAACACATCTTCCTTTGGCTTTCACACTGAAATGAAATATTCTTATGGTTTTCCTTCTTCTCTGGCTGCTCCTCTAAATTTTCCATCCTCACCCCCAACCCAGCCTCAATCTCTAATACATAACCATTAAGTGCTACAGATCCCCAAAGATCAGTCTTAGGCCTTGGCCAGTTTATACTCTCAACCCTCAACCTACCAACTCATAGCTTCAATTGCTATTTATACTCAGATAATATTCAAAAATTGTGTATGTCCATTCTATATCTCTCTTCTGAGTGTGAAATATCTTCTGTCTACTTGACATTCCCTCTAGAATGACTCAAAGGTACCTCAAACTAAACATGTTCAAAACTGAACTTATGATTTTCCTCCACCAAAACAGTCCTCTTCCAACATTCCCTAGCTCAGTAAATGGCATTATAATCTATCCAGTTTTGCAAGAAGCCACTTCTCTGTTCCTTATGTCCCCAAATGTAATACATACCTGCAAATTTTATTGATTTAACTTCCTAAATGTCTCCTGAAACTGTTGCTTCTTTCCATCTCTTCTATCATCACCAAACTCCTTGTCCAATCTATTGTCAGAACTAACACAACAGTGCTCCAACAACCACTTTTGTCTCTCCCTCCTCCACCCTCTACCTCTAAATAAAACCCTTGAATGGTTTCCTACTGCTTTTATATTAATTAAAAACATTACTTAGCATGGCCTCAAAGCCCTTTGTATGATCAACTCCAACCACCTTTTCCATCTTGTACTCATCCTTCTTTTATACTCTAAGCCACATTAGTCTTGTTTCAGTTCTTCACTCTCAACACATACTCCCTTCAGGAAAAAAGCCTACAAGCTAGTCCCTCTGCCTGGCATAAACATCCTTTGCACTTTTTGGGTCGTAAATCCTTCTCTCTCTTCAAATCTTAGCCTTCCATGACCTTATTGACTAGATCTAATGCCTTTCTTGAAAGCTCTCACAGCACACATTCCTCCCTCTTGTAATTTTTTTTTTTTTTAAATAATGATAAAAACAGCCAGCTCTTGTTGCCTAGGCTGCAACGCCTAGGCTCAAGGGATCCTCTTGCCTCAGCCTCCCAAATAGCTGGGACTACAGGTGCAAGTGACTACAACTTAGCTAATTTTAAAATTTTTTTGTAGAGACAGGGTCTCACTATGTTGCCCAGGCTGGTCTCAAACTCCTGGCCTCAAGTGATCCTCCTACCTCAGCCTCTAAAAATGCTGGGATTTACAGGTGTGAGCCAACGCTCCTGACACCTCGTAGTAGAGTGTAAGACAAGTGCAAATTTACTTTCATCTATATGATATTTATCTTCTCCAGACCCCTATAGGGCAGGGCTCCTGTTTGTTTTTGCTCATCATTTTATCCTCAGAACCTAGCATACTGTCTGGTTCATAGAAAAACTTCCATAAATATGGCTTAATGAATAAATGAGTGGATTGATAAATAAGGTGACTGGCTAAAGTGTGAAGGACAATGAGGAATCTAGTGGACAATGGAAAGCAATGAAACATTTTGAGCAGCAGAATAATGTACTTAAGTGGTATGCTTTAGAATAATTCTGCCACATGTAAGACAGACTGAAGACAGCCAAGACAAGTTAGGGAGCTAATGCAATAATTTTAAGAAGCACCAGGGTGACCAATAACAAAAGGAGTACGAATGAAAGGAAGAAACAGACCAATGAAAGCAAAAAGCAAAGGACTTGAGACCAAAGACAAATACAAAGGAGAAAATACAGAATAGAACATGGTAGGCCCTAATGCTTTGTCTACCTCTACTATTACAGTAATGATTTCACATGTTCAAAATGTTAACAAAGTACTGTAATATATATGGCATGATTTAAGAAAGAAACTACAAAACTAAGTTCCAAACAGACACCTGCACACCAGAAGAGTATGTTTCTCAGAAAATGTACACTAAAATTATCAACTCCAAAGTAAAACCATACGTAATTGTTAAATAATACCCCAAATTATTCAGCATCTAGCATAAAACATTTAGACTAGAATAAATGAAAAGCACATAAGAAACTTAAAAAGTAAAAATAAAAGTCTTGTGAATCATTTTGGAGAGCCATTATTTTCTAGGTACCTGAGAGCACTTAATTCCTCAAGCACAAAAGCTTATCAACAGAAACTCTCTGTAGCATGTTATGTATGCATGTCCCTAACTTGTGAAAACAAGTTGTATAAAAAATAACCTTTTATTGATAACTCAGAGAAATGGGAGAGGAAAAAAGCTTAAAGACCTCTTGTCCATACCAACTATTGCCCCAAGATAACAGACTGATAATTCATCATTTAAGGAACTCCTATAATGGGGCAGGGCTTCAATTAGATACCTTGCTTGAATCATCTTATTAAATCCTCCAACAAACACATGACCTATAACTTAGATTCTAAGCTGTACTGTCAATTTAATACATTTGCTTCCCCAAAATTTAACAGTACATATACATAAAATTTTTTCAACAATAGCATGTAACTGCCCATGCAGTTGCATATCCCTTTCTTCTCCCACATCAGAGTTTTATGGAGTTTGAGTATGATAGACTTTGAGTCTAAGTCTACTCCAGACTGAGTCTAGAGGTTCTCTTATGTGCCTTTTGCCATTATTACAAGTTAAGCAGACATCAGGGTCATATTTCACAACCTGTGCTTATGATCTTGACCTCTTTAGCACCTTCAAACAGTATAATTTCAAGGTATACTAAAGACTGTAAGTACTTCATTTGCATTTCCTATCTGATTAACCTTAGAATAATTTCATAATTTCTCCTTATTTCAATTATAAATTACCAAGTAATATAATGCTTCTCTTTGAAAGGTTGGACAATGAAAACATAAACAGACTGCAGCACCAGCAAATTCATTCATTTATTCACTTTCAGTAAAAATTTAAACTTTGTTTCTATTTAACTTTTATCAGTAATGAAAGTTACTGATTTGAAAGAAACTAGGTCTATCAGTAGATAACACTCATAATTGTAGAATAATAATTTATATATATATGATAAATGCTAAATTTTGTGGTATTTATAAATGCTGTAAAATTTTGTTCACGGTATAAACATCAACTGAATGACTACTACATGCCAGGCACTAAGGTTACAATGGTAAACAAAAGAAATATAGGATGATCTTTGTCCTTGTGGGGCAGAAGACAGCTGACAGTAAGTAAATAAGTACACAGATCCCTGTGTAATTACATACTATCATAAATGCTATAAGGAAGAAGATTATTTTCTCTTTTTTTAAAGGGTCAACATAGAATCCTATGACCCAGCCTTGACTAATGTAGATCACAGCCGCTGGTGAGTCCCTTGCCCAGAATAGTTCTTCTAACCAAACCTCTACATCCCACTTAAAACCCAATTCTCTCTGATGGCTCAAATGTTACCTTCAAGGGCAAGTCTTCTCTAACTCCTACAAGAATTAGGAGTCTCTCCTTTTTGTACTGTGATAGAAAATAATAAAATCACTAAATTTTTCTGAGTACTTATTATCTCATTGCATCTTAACAACCATGAGATGAAGTAATGATTGTACCTATTTCATAGATGAGGAAACTGAAACTTAGAACAAGACAGAAAAAATTATACCTCTAAAGTAGTTGCAGAACCAGGAATCAAATCTTGGTCTTATTGGACATAAATACATTCTTCAATCTGTATGTTTTAAATATCTACCTTAAATTTGAATAGGAAATACTAGCATGAATCCATGACTTATTTTCTTTTAGAAAAAAAAATTTCCTAGTTCTACTGGAAAGTCTTGAAAATAATGACCAACTCAATGGTAATGAGGTTATGGGCTCCCCTAAAACCCAGGTTATGGTCCCCATATACCATTTCCTAATACATGGAACCCGACTGATTTCAGATCTGAGGCAAAAATGTACAAGATAACCTTAGAACAAGCTGTCACACTAGAAAGGAAAACAGCTTTCAAACTTATAAAATATAATTAATTTCTTTGCCACCCTTTTAATTTCAGAAACTGATAAATGCCCCTCAAATCTAATCCCTCCTTCTTTCTACTAATCAAAATGCCCAAATTTTAGCTGGATGTATAGCCAACCAAGCAGAGATTACAGTTTCACTCTGCCTTACAGCTAAGTGTGGCCAAATTCTAGCTGATGGACTCTAATAGGAACTGTCACGTATGTTTTAGGTCATGTTCATATTAGGAAACTGCCTGCCCTCTACACTTTTTACTCTTTCCCACAGGCTGAAATTTTAGTCGTAGAATATGTTATAAAACCAGCACGAACCACTCCGATGAAAGCAAAGGCAGAGAAACAAAACAGAAGGAACCTGGGGCCCTAGACAATAGCTTGGAGCACAACCACCCTACCTCCCCAACTACTGCCTAGTTCTGTCCTTAATGTGAAAGGAAAAGCTTTCTATCTTTTAAAGTCTATCTTTTAACTAAAGATGTCCAAGAGCTTTTCATTATTTTTGTACCAATTAAAGCAGCTGAACCAATATCCTAAAAAATATACCTTGTCAGAAGCTTTTCAGAATCCTTGAAGGTTCAACCAGATGCTTGTCAATTTGTTTTTCTTTTTGCAGAAAATATGCATTCAAAGTGGCACTGCATTTGTGTTATGGGCAGGAAAGCATACATTCTAATGAAACTAATGCTAAATGCCTTTGTGATTTAATAAATAGAAAGCTGACACCTCTGACCTCAAGTCCCACTCTAGTCCCAATTATTTAGATTTGCTTGGATAATGTAGTTGGGGGGAGCTTCATAAAGGCTTTAAAAAAAAGCAAATAAAATTTAACATTTTTGGTGAAACTGAGAAATCTTTTTTTATTTCAGCATATTACGGAGGCACAAACGTTTAGGTTACATATATTGCCTTTGCCCCGCCCCAGTCAGAGCTTCAAGTGTGTTCATCCCTCAGAAGGTGTGCACCACACCCATTAGGTGTGAATACCCATCCCCTCCTCCCCGTGAAACTGAGGATTCTTAAATCCTCAAATATAATACAGCCTTAGGTCCTACTCATAACATAAAAAATAATACCAAGAAAACATGTAAGTAGTATCAGCCCCTTACAGATTCATTTCGGTTTCCTCCTTTCCAATATACATAGGAACAGTTCTAAGACTCAAGATTGAGTCCCTCAACTTTCTTTCTCTCCCTAAGGTTTTACCCTCCAATAATCCCAATCCCTAGTTCTTTCCCTAATTATTTCCAAGAAGAACAAGTCAAGGATATCCCAAGTGAAACAATCTAGTCAACGAAAAGTATATGAAAAAAATCTGCCTATCCTAGAATCTGCTGCTTAGGAAACTCACAATTAAAGAACCACTGTACTCTGTGTTACAGCATCTTAATACTCTGCCAAGTGTGACAGTTTTATTAAAAAGGAAGAGATGTACTAAATGCCAAAGAACTGTTCACTTAAAAATGATTTTTGTTATGTGAATTTCACCTCAATTAAAAAACATACAACCCTTAGCAAAGGCAAGCACTTTAACATAGTTAAGGAAAACTCTAAGGAAGAACAAAGAAGTGGAAGAGAAATGATAAAAAACAGCAGCAACAACAATAATAATGCACAATTGATTCAGAAGTCTGATGTCCAGAAAGAAAGAATAGAGGTCTAGGAGGGGGTAAAACTGTCAAAGAAATAATAGCATTTCTGGAACTTAAAGGATATGAGTTTCCAAATTGAAAGGGCCTTCCAGGAGCCCAGCACAATAAATGAAGAAATATCTACACCAAAGATCATCATCTCTTCCTCTTTGGTAAAAATAAAAATCCTAAAAACTTCAAGAGAAAAAAACAAACAAAAAACCTGCAGGTCACTAACAGAAATAAGAATGGTATTAGAGTTTTCAACAGCAACACTTGAAGGTATAAGTCAATGGAATGTCTTCCTTTTGAAGGACATTTCCTTCCTCTTGAAGCAAAACTATTTCCAAATTAAAAATCAAACCCACAATAACCAAATATCAATCAAGGTAAGGGTAGGACAGAGATATTAGCAGTCCAACAATGTCTTAATTTACCTCCCATGAACCATTTCTTAGGAAGCTACTGGAGAATATGAACCATCAAAAGGCGGATGTTTAAAAAAAAAAAAAAAAAATCAAGAAATATGATAACATGGGATCTAGAAAATAGAAGACTTATCAGAAGAAGTAAAAGGAATTCCCACGATTATGTGAAGAGAAATCCTAGCAAGATTACTCTCCACAGGCCTAGAGAACAACCCTACAAATTGGAGCAGGTAGCTAGAGATCTCCAGGAGAGATGTATCTGAGGAAAAAAAAAAGATGGAAATGATAAATTCCCTTATACATTTGACCAGATAGAGAGGCATTTTATTATTCCAGCAAAGAATTTGACTAGTGATAATTACTTAGTTTTCTTAGAAAAAATAAAATGAACTGAAAAATACTATATACTGAAACAATCAAATTATTATATAACCACAATGGGAAGATGCGGAAAGAGAAGTGAAGAAAACTAATTCCTCATCTTCTATCAGGAAGTTAACCAACAATGTCTGCGAAATAATGTTTAAGCATTATAATCATGATTTCTGGAAACAGAAACTCAAACAGCTAAAACAGTTAAAAGCAGAAGTAGAGGGTGGTGAGGAGTAGATAAGTGTCTGCTATTTCTCACAAAAGTAGGCTATGATCAATCATTCCCATTTGCCTGGGATAATCTCAGTGTAATTCTTAGCAGCGTCTCTTTTAACTTTCAAAAATGTCAAGTTCACATGATCAAATTATATGATCTACTTACAATCCTGATAGCATAATTTTTAAAATTATTTTATGTAACTTATAAAACATAATTTAAAAAATTACTTTAAAAATATTATAATTTTAAAAAGGAAAAGTATTTAAAAGATATTCATCCCGTAATATGCTGAAATTAAAAAAAAAATTTTAAATAAATAAATAAAAGATGTTCATGAAGTAAAAGCTACAGGATTAAGTGATAGATGATATATCTGAGTCGGAAAGAGAAGTCAAGAGTGATTAGCTAGGGCAACTAGGTGAATATTACTCCCATAAAGAAGAAAGGAAAGATTGCAAGTTCACGTTTGGATACGTTGAGTTTGAGGTACCAAAACATCCAAGTAGAAGTATCCAGTACCCAGTTGGCTATGTGGGACTGAAATGAAGGAAAAATATGTAGGCTTTGTAAATTATCAGCCTATGGATAATAAATGAAGCCATGGAAGTGTATGATGGCACTCAGAGAAGTTATAAGAGACAGTGGCCAGCTCACTCCCTCTCCCCACTCTCTCAAAAAGAGAGAGAGAGGCCAAAAGCAAAAGTCTGAAAAGAATCCAACATTTATTAAAAATGCTTAAATAAAAACTTTAAACGTTTAACCTTCCTTAGTATTCAAATAACATGACTTCAATGGGTTCAAATTACTCTATGACACATCCTATTTGGACATTCCAGAAGATGTCATTCATTTATTTTCCATTCCACAGTATTTATAAAAGGCTCATATCCAGGAATTCAAAGAGGCATAGGAAATAGCTCTTGCTATCCAGGAGCTCAAAGCCCATTGCCAGTAAGAAAGTAAACAAGTAACATAATTAATATAAAAACTGTAGTAACAGTAACAAGAACTAAGCCCTAGAGGTACAGAGAAGACAGTACAACTAAATGCTTAAAAGCTTAAGCTTCATAGGAGGTATCATTTGACCCCGTCTCGACAAATATTTAAAATGAGTAGGCTTGTGGGATACAAAGATGGGGAGAAATAGGAAGCATTCTAGAATTACGGAACAGGCACTGATAAGTAAAAGAGAATGATGTACTCAAGGAACAATGGGGACAGTTCAGTGTTGATAAAGTACTTAGAAGCAGTATAAAGCAAATAAACCAGGAAAAAAGTTGGAATCAAATCATAATGGGCCTTTTATGCCCTGCTAGGGAGTAGAGATAGCCCAAGGTAGGAAAAAGAAGGCAAGAATGCCTAAATAGCATCAAAATTCAACTAGAAAGGGCTAGCAAAACAAATCTTGGACATCTGTTTATAGACGGAAATCCATACATACTGATGGATACAGTTGTGGGAATGAATGAAATTGCCCAAGGGTATGTCAGTAAAAAGGCAAGAATATCTAAGATTAAACCAGTAACACTTGAGGACAGGCAAATAAAAACTAAGGTCAAGGATGCGGATTAAAACAAAACAGAAAGCCAAAAGCAAGTCAAAAGAGTGTAAACACAGAAGTAAAGAGAAGCTTTAAGAAAGAATGTTTAGGCCAGGCATGGTGGCTCATGCCTCTAATCCTAGCACTTTGGAAGGCTAAGGCAGAAGGATCACTTGGGCCCAGGAGTTCAAGACCAGCCTCAGCAACATAGCAAGACCCCATCTGTACATTAAAAAAAAAAATTAGCTGGGCATGATGACATGTGCCTTGTAGTCCCAGCTACTTGGGAAGCTAAGCCAGGAGGATTGCTTGAACCGAGGAGCTGGAGGTTGCAGTGAGCTATGATCATGCCACTGCACTCCAGCCTGGGCAAAAGAGGGAGACTCTGTCTCTAAAAATAAAATTTTAAAAAATAAAAGAATGTTCAATAGTGCTGGCAAACAGGATGAAAGATAGAAATTAGAAAGCAAATTTGGATTTGGAAGATAAGGAAGTTATTAGTGACCTTATTAAGAAACGTAGACTCAAAAGCCAGATTGTAATAGATGAAGGACTAAAAGGCAGGTAGGAAAGTCGAGGAGATATCAGAAATGATCTCTAAATTTGCTACAAAAGGAAATAAGATAGTCACTAGAGAGAAAAATAGGGTGTGGGAGTAAATACACGGTTTTTCCATTTGTTTTATTTCATTTCTTTGGAGTGGATGAACCAGGGAGGCAGAATTGCGCAACCATCACTACTGTCTAACTTCAGAACATTTCATCACCTGAAAAGGGAAACCCATATGCATTATCATCCCTCCCCTCCCCTTACCCCAAGCCTCTGGCAACCATTTATTTGTTTCTGTGGATTTGTTTATTCTGGACACTTCCCACAAATGGGATCCCAGGGTAAGTGGCCTTTTATGTCTGGCTTCTTTCACTTGGCATGTTTTCAGGGTTCACCCATGGTGCAGTATGTGTTAGAAATTTATTCCTAAGGCCAAATAATATTCCATTGTATGGATATATCACATTTTGTTTATCCATTCATCAGGTGATGGATATTTGGGTTATTTCACCTTTTAGCTATTGAGAATAACACTGCTATGGCATTCATTTATAGGATTTTGTATAGATATATGTTTTTATTTCTGTTAGGTATATATCCTGGAGTAGAATTATTGGGCCACACAGTAACTGCACGTTTAACCTTTTGAGGAACAGCCAAATTATTTTCCAAAGCAGCTGCATCATTTTACATTCTCACCAGCAATGTATGAGGGTTCCAGTTTCTCCATAGCCTCACTAACATTTGTTATTGTCCATCTTTTTAGTATAGCCATTATAGTAGGTGTTAAGTAGTATCTCACGGTGGTGCTTTGCATTTCCCTAATGACTAATGAAGGTGTAAGCATCTTTTCATGTGCTTACTGGCTATTTGTGTATCTTCTTTGGAAATATCTAATCAAATCCTTGACCATTTTATTGTTATTTGTCTTTTTATTTTTGTGTTATAATAGTTCTTTACATACTCTGAATACTGGGCCCTTAATGGATAAATGATTTGCAAATATTTCCTCTCATTCTGTTACTATCTTTTCATTTTCTTGACAATATCCTTTGAAGCACAGAAGTTTCTCTCTTTTTTCTTCTGTTGTGTTTCCAGTGTCACATCTATAACTTGCCTAATCCTAGGTCATGAAGATATACGCCTATATTTTCTTCTAAGAACTTTAATTCTTACATTTAGGTCTTCAACTGATTTTGATCTGATTTCTGTATATGGTGTCACGTGGCGGGTTCAATTTCTCTTCTCTTGCATGTGAATATTCAGTTGTCCCAGTACTGTTTGTTGAGAAAATTATTCTTTTCTCATTAAACTGTCTTGACTCCCTTTTCAAAAATCAACTGACCATAAATGAATGGGTTTATTTCTGGACTCTGAATTCTATTCCACTGAGCTATAACTATGCTTATGCAGTACAGTACCATTTTGTTTTCTTTTCTTTTAATCCCACACTAGAGTGTACAGAGCAATGGACTTGAAGTAAAAAGGAAAAAAGCAATGGTCAGGTCCTCGCTGTGCCTCGTATGTGAGAATCAGCCTTAAGGCTCATTTTCCTCACTCCCACACAGTTGAGAATTAAGTGAGATATGCAATTATCCTGTAAACAATAAAAAGTTAACTTTATAAATATTTTCTTAATGATTAAGCTCAACCTCATACATTATTTTGACAACCAGGAATAAAAGAAAGTAACATCATAAAAATCCTTCACAACGTGTTTCTAACAAACAGTGCCTAGCACATAGTGGGCCCTCAATACATATTTATTGAATGAAATTAAGCATTTTTCAGTTTGTTTTGTATTCTTTTTATTCATTCTCTATGACTGTTAAGATTATGAGGAAACAATTTGCAAATTTAAAAGCATCATATTTGGCCAGGCGCGGTGGCTCACGCCTGTAATCCTAGCACTCTGGGAGGCCGAGGCGGGAGGATCGCTCGAGGTCAGGAGTTCGAGACCAGCCTGAGCAAGAGCAAGACCCCGTCACTACTAAAAATAGAAAGAAATTATATGGACAGCTAAAAATATACATAGAAAAATTAGCCGGGCATGGTGGCACATGCCTGTAGTCCCAGCTACTCGGGAGGCTGAGGCAGGAGGATCGCTTGAGCCCAGGAGTTTGAGGTTGCTGTGAGCTAGGCTGACGCCATGACACTCTAGCCTGGGCAACAGAGTGAGACTCTGTCTCAAAAGAAAAAAATTAAAAAAAAAAAATAGAAGCATCGTATTTAAGGTTCTCTCTTTAGCAATTATTATTTCCCTTAGGCTATTTCTAACTTTAATAATATTATCCAACATAAACACTGAATAAGGTTCTCCTCATATCATATTTAATAAGGAAAGAAAAAAATCAAGAAATTATTAAAGGCACAGTGAATTCTATAAAATTTAATAACAACCTGATTATTTATTGGTAGTTCCTATAGTTACACTCTACAGTTACCAAAAAAATCCACTTTTTTTCAGTTCTAGTAGTTTAAGGTCAATATTTGTTCAGAGGAAAGAGCAATTTCTTGGCAACCAGCAATATGGAAATAGTTTTTTTAAACAAAGTTTTATTGCAACAAATTGCAAAGGTAAAGTCTTTCTAATTTTTTAACAACTTTATTGAGGTATAATTACCTAATGTAAAATTTATCCATTTTAAGTCTCCAATTCAATAATATTTAGTACATGTACAGAATTGTACAGCCATCACCACCATGCAGTTTTAATACATTTCCAACACTCTAAAAAGATCTCTTGTGCCATCTGTAGTCAGTCCCCCAACTACCTCCATGTAACCACTGATCTACTTTATGGATGGTCCATATAAATGGATTCACACAGTATGTGGCCTTTTGCATGTAGTATGTTGCAGCATTTAAGCAATTCATTCTTTTTTATTTCTAAATAGTATTCCAAGTTTCTTTATGCCTGGTATAAATCAACTCACAAACAACTGTGTCCTCTTTTATACGGAGGCAAAAATAGGTGAGGTACCAAAAATATCAACACCTTATATGTTTTACATTTATTCCACACTGTTTCCAGTATCTCTCTAAAATGCAAACCTGATCACTTTCTCCTCTACTAAAATTTCTTCAGTGGTTCCCCCATCAACCTGTAAGGCAAAGAAGTCCAAGCTCCCTGGCAGAGCATACAGGATAAGCCATGCCATTCTGTCCAGTCTTATTTACAGCTGCATTTTTCTTGAACACTTTCCCAACTATTAATGCTGAAGTACATATGGTTTCCCCAAGCTTTTTTCTATCACCTTTATGCCTTTGTACCCATCTACTTCACAAACTTGACTTAACCTTTCAAAATCCAACTCAAGACATTTTCCAGAGCCAGCTCCTGCCTCACTTTCTCAACTGTACCATTTTATCAGCTTATGCTTTAATCATTTTACTTCTTACACCATGTCATTACTTTACCAAACTCATGATCCAGCAACTAACCTTGTGTCTGAACCTCACTGCTACTCAGTAAGCATCTGTTCAATTAAACTGATTACATTCTGACTACTAGTGTTCTCCCCATTTCATTAAGGAAGATCAATTGCATGGATAAAGTCCACTCTGAAACTTATATGAACGGGACCTAACAGAAGTAGCACAACACAACTCCAAGCTCCAGGGGCAGTGGTCTACAAAACAGGGTAGACTCTAGCAGTCAGCAAACTATAGCCCACCAGCCAAATCCAGCCCACAGCCTATTTTTTTAAATAAAATTTTATTAAGCACAGTCATATTTATTCATTAAACTTATTGTCTATGGGATGCTTTTGCCCTCCAACAGCAGAGTTGAGTATTCCAATAGAGACTATATGGGCTGCAAAAGCCTAAAATGTTCACTATCCAGCCCTTTAAAGAAAAAGTTTGCCAACCCCTGGTATAAACATAATCCATATTACACAGGAAGAAAATATCAGAACTTGCTTTGTATTCTTTCGTCTTATCTTTTCAAACTTCTATTTTTGTATATGTAGTCTAATAAAATAACATGAATACAGTGGTGATATATATAATATCTAAATTTAAAAACGTACATATATTGGAGATGGTAAATGCCCCATACTATATTTTTACTAATACAGGTGGCTCAATTAAAAAAAACAGTTAAGTGCTAGGACAAGCTTTAGCTTTCCTAAATTTACTTGAATTTAGCAATCAAGGTTATTAGCAATCAAAGTTATTCACATGAATGACTGAGTTCTGTTTAAGTACTTCAAATCAAAGAAAGAGGCCTAGAATTAAACTTTTTCCAAACTGAAATGCTCAGAACATTTCTAAAGATTCTTTTTATGGTGCTAAAAAATGTTATTCAAATGATACAGGTAGTACTAATATCCTTCAAGTTAGATGCAATAAAATATGAGCTATATGAATCCAGACTGCTTCAAAGGTGGCTATGTTTTTTAAAAAGTTTATTATGACAGTCAAATCAAAGGCAAACCTCCTTCCAACCCCTAAAGCTCAAATGCCTGATAAATAATTGGTATATAATAAATATACAAACTAAGAGAATATCTTGCTAGCTAAATTCTTTAAAATAATCTAGCTGTACTTAACAACTTAATGTAATTTTGTAACCAAAGTGTTCCTTAGTTATGATAGCAAGGCTATTTCTGTTTAACACAACAGATACTAACCTAAGGCTCTGAAGAGCCCAGGAAATACAAAACTTCCCTCTTTATAGATTTTAAGCTTAGAAAAGGTGGTTTCTAGTAACTCAAAAGTTGGGGTCTGATCTATCATCATCAACAAATTTATAAACTCAAGGTTAATTTACCAATTAAACCTCGATTTATCAGATTAGGGTTGTCATTCTATGTTGAATCAGATTCTCCAACAAATAGTCACAGCCCCCAGAGAGATCTACACTCTACTCTGCTCACCTTTAAGGCTTTTTCTGAGGCCTTCCGAGATGACTAGTATCAGACTTTTGAGGAAGGCTAGTCATTAGACAAGGCTTTTCCCCACGATCTGACTGCTTGAAGTGACATCCAGGATCAGGTCGATCCTGTATCCAGGAATCATGACCCTCCCTGAGGCACCAGTCATCATGAGACAGTCAGTGCACTTTGGCACTTCTTGAAAACCACTGGGCTGCTCCTTTAGCTGAAAGGAAAAAAAACATCAAAACCACAACAAACAAAACAAAGGGGAAAAATCAGTAATTCAATCTGAAAAGACAGAGCGTGGGGAAAAATATACCAAAACAGCCTTGTCTAGATCAAAATGTAGCCTTGCCTTGATGTAAAGTGCATAGTTTCAATATCTTTTTAGTGACTGCACAAAGTTTATTCCCAATATATAAATCTAAAAGATTTAAAACCTACTGTATTACATCTGAAAAGAACAATTGAAAGGGAAAGTTAAATTAAATGACTATGGGAATACAGCTAAATAAGTATAATCAAAGTATTTATGAATGACTAGCAGCCGAAGGCTTATGTGAGTACACCCCATCAGGAGACCAAATGCTCAACATCTTTATTCCCTCAAGCTATAATCTGACATGGAGAGGCATGAACTACCAAAACAGGCCAAGTTTAACAGAAAACTGTCAATGCACATTTCAAGCCAATCTACTAGTATTCTTACATAAAAAATTAGGCTTCCATCCTCTTTAACTGGTTTTACACTAGTACAAGGTGTACCCTTATCCATATACAATGCTCTTGACCTTGCATTCTATTGAATTTCAATGTTAAGCCTTGCTTGAAATAAGCAATTTTAAATGTTCGTATCATTATGTCCTTAAATTTAAAAAAAAAACGTAAAAAGCTGATAAATAAATAATAGAATAATTTAAGGCTTTAAAATAAAAATCTGCCTCAAAATAAAAATATTAACTATCAGAATCTAGAGATAAAATTTTGCTTATTTCAGGCTAGGCACAGTGGTTCACACCTGTAATCCCAGCTACCTAGGAAACCAAGGCAGGAGGATTGCTTGAGCCCAGGAGTTTGAGACCAACCCAGGCAACACAGCAAAACTCTACAAAAAATAAAAGACCAAAAACTGGCCAAGCGTGCTCTGTGTCTCTTGTCCTAGCTACTCAGGAGGCCAAGGCAAGAGGATCGCTTGGGCCCAGGAGTTTGAGGCTGCAGTGAGCTTTGATCGTCTCACTATACTCCAGCCTGGGTGACAGAGCAAGACCCTATCTCAAAAAAAAAAAAAAACAAAAAACAAAAAACCTGCTCATTTCTGTTTTCAAATACAAAATACTTTCCTAAGACATAATGATAAAAGGCAAGAAAAAGTCTTTGAACTAAATTGTTTTAAAAGCTGGACCATGACTCCTTTAAAACATCCTTACCCTGAAGGTAATGGTACTTTGTCTATCAATTATTTTGCCTTTTCTTCTCCTACTTTATCCTGTATCAACCATATCTCAGTTTAAGACTACCAACACCCACATAGATGCCGAAGTTGAAAACCTGAAAACAACACCATACCAGTGTATCTTTACTTGTTTGAGAGCTATGGCTCTCTCTCCCCAGAAAAATGTGCACGCACAGTTGAACAATGCTTAGATATGATTTCAGGGAATTCACTGAACTCTCGGAAGCCCAAGCATGAACCCCAGGTTCAGAATCCCTGTCATATACTTTGCTTTTTTCCTCCTACCTTACATATCATCTTTGAAAACCTGTCTAGCATACCTATCAAACCTTCCTGTCCAGTACTAGCTTAGTTTTGGCACTCCCCACGTTTTTCCTGGGTTGTTACAAGTAGTTTGCTAATTCTTCCCATCTTATCATCCATCCTTCAATCCATCTTCTTTCACCTTGCTGGCAGAGAGTAACCTTACTAAAATTTGAATCTGATCATGTGACTCATCTGCTTAAAATCTTCAATACCTCCCCTGCAAATGTTAACGGAATGAGGTCCTAAAACTCCTTAGCATTGTATCATTTGTCCTCTATCTACATTTCAAACATCTACTCCTCCTACCCATTCTTTCCATACTCCAGTCATACAATTTATAATCTCCTTATCCACTGTTTTTATGTCTTCATACTCTCACATACTGTTCCCTCTTCCTGAAATGTCATGGCTCAATTCCTTACTCTTCCCTCAAAACTTATGTCCTTTCTTTATGCTCTCTCAGAACGTTCTGTTTATTTCTGTCATGAGATTTATCTTAATGTATTACAAATGCTTATTTACTTGCCTGTTTTCAAAGACAATACGTTTTCTAGGGCAAGAGCCTTGCTTAAATCCATCTGTGTGTCCCCAGTACCTAGAACATAAATACAGAACTAAATATAAATGTATGGAGCTGCCACTATTTTTGAACACAGCCAAAGTTACTATGTATCACAGGGAAAACTGTTGAGGAATTAATCTAAAATATACTCTTAACAATTCAAAATCTAAAGAATTCATTCTGGAAGGATATTTTAGCAGTAACTCTCTAGAAAATTAAGTGTAACTATCACCAATTCTTTATAAATTGCCTTTATCTGAGTCAGATATATATATTTTTTAAATGATGCTAGTTCACAGACATCCAAAACAGGAATTATAGCTTAGTAAAGATATCAGAATACTAGGTAGGTAATCCTTTGGATAAAAACTCCTAAGCCAGCAAATACTCGGCAGATAATATAAGTTAACTACTCCTCTCTTCTTAGCCTCTCTTCTCTTCTACATCATCTCATACTTAGGGTCCAAGAACAGTCCTCCTCAATACAGCACATTTTAAGCTGTAACTGCAGATTGACTGCAGTCGGCACAGAAGTTAATTTTTCAAGATAATTCAATAATCTATTCTAAACTATATCAAACAGGTTAGGAATTATCCTATTAAATATATTCACAGAATGTCAATTCCATATGCCCTGGAAACCTATCCCCAAGTTTAACAATTCTAAAGGTCAAGAATTAATTATTTTTATTTCAAACAAAATACTTTTTGCTGGCCTTGTAAGTCAAAAACGTTTCTAACCTATTTTGTCAAAGTTGTTCATTTTCACATGCTTTTTGTGTAATTTTCTTTTCTTTTTTTTTTTTTTTTTGAGACAGAGTCTCACTCTGTTGCCCAGGCTAGAGTGAGTGCCATGGCGTCAGCCTAGCTCACAGCAACCTCAAACTCCTGAGCTCAAGCGATCCTCCTGTCTCAGCCTCCCGAGTAGCTGGGACTACAGGCATGCACCACCATGCCCGGCTAATTTTTTTCTATATATATTTTTAGCTGTCCATATAATTTCTTTCTATTTTTAGTAGAGATGGGGTCTCGCTCTTGCTCAGGCTGGTCTCGAACTCCTGAGCTCAAACGATCCACCCACCTTGGCCTCCCAGAGTGCTAGGATTACAGGCGTGAGCCACTGCGCCCGGCCATGTGTAATTTTCTAAAAGAACAATTGCAGTTACTAGGTTCCAAGACTATGTTTTCCAAATTTGACTGTACGTCAGAATCAACTGGGGCATTTTAAAAAAATACAGATTCCCAGGTCCCTAGCCAGATCAACTGAAACAAAATTTCCAGAATTATAGCCAAGGCATATATATTTTATAAAGCACACTAGGTGATTCTGATGCAGCCATTTCAAAGCTACTATTCTCATTATCACAGTAGTTTCGACATGGAAGAGCTAGAATCAGAGAGTAATACAAACATCTCTAAATGAAATTTTCCTTACATGTGTACAGTCTCTTATTGCTTATTGGTTCTGACAAGCTAACAAACGCTGGGCGAAATTTCTTCACCCTCTGAATAGAAACTATTTTGATGTATCTTACCACAGAATTCTAGATAATAGATTAGTTACTGTAGCCACACATCTTCATCAGAACAATCAAACAGCATTTCTTTTTAATTACTCTATTGTATTTGTTTCTTCCTTAAGAGTGTTTCTTACCACATGACTTCGTAAAAAGGCATATTCAGTAAGAGTATTACAAATGCGAATTGCTGAAAATTCACCATAAATACTAAATTGAAATATTCCATCAACTCCTTTAAATTATGCATTTTATTATAAATATATTTTCATTATACTAATAATTGCAGATATATACATCTCTATAGCACACAAGCAATAATAAATCCAGGGGTTGAGAGAATAGAGCCAAACATATAGGTAGAAAAAGAAAATGCAAATGATCTGCATCCAATGAATTCTTATTATATGTTCTTGGAAAGTCGAACTGACAGAGACTAACATATACAGTAATGTTATACATATGTTAAAAACATTTGAATCGCAAATCAGAAAGACACAAACTAATCTTGAGATTGTTACTAAGTCCTTAGTAACATCAGTATTACGAGGCTACTACAGGAAAAACAAGAAAGCTCAGAAACGTATCTATAAACAGATAAAATATCTGATAATCTGTAGCATCCCTCAAGAATCCTTATACAAGTATTTCTAAAAAAGAGAAGGCTCCCCAAAATTCTAGGTGTCCTCAAAAAAAGCACCTATTTTAAGTTTGTGTTTAAAAGTCTTTACCTACACGATTAAATCTGAGTTTTGACAGTTGTTGGCACACATTTTTAGCAATTTTAGTGAATAAAAACATTTTATAGGGGGAAAGGGGAACTGTGGCTTCTGAATCATCTCAGATACTAGAAACAGATCTCAAAAAATCCTGGACTGTCTTTTAATCATCAAGAATTAGAAGCAAGCCATAATTATAGATCCTTACCAGTTAAAGTAAAACCATTTACACTGCCTAAAATAATCCCTATCTCAAACACTGATAGATTTTTGCATCAACTTTTGAGAACTGACAAGTGAGACGATAAGACCCCAACCTATAGCCATCTGAATATAGAACTGATGTTACTCTGACATTCTCTTTCTATAAATACATGCCCTTACTGAACATCTGCCCCAAGAAGTTATAAAAGTAGGTGTCCCAGTTGGTCTTAGCAAAGCTGGGACAGCTAGTAAAAGAAAGCAAAACTCTTGAATGTCAAAAACCACAGGATTATTCTGACTGCAAATATCTTCTTCAAAATGTTAGCTTCCAGGGCAAGCATAACATCAATAAAGAGATGCAGAAGAACTCTTCAGCATATAGAAATCTCAAAATTTGAAAGATACTACTACTATTAGCACTTGCAAGGAAGAGAAAAATAACTGCTACACTATCCTGGAATGTCATTCATCACTAAGAAGGTACTGGCAGGATTTCTTCTGGGCTCCTTTATTGAGCAATATAGTTAGCCACATGTTCCTGGAATCATAGTACGGAATAGTTTTCCATTGCAAAATAGTACTAGAGAGGATCTTTGCAGAAGATAAAATTCAGAAAAATCTTTTCCAATAACTCTAATTATAATTTGTTGATTCTACCAAAACATTTGATACATCAGTAATATAACATAACAAATGGAACTATGAGTATTTGGCCACAGGTATGTTTATCAACATCAAAGATAACTACTACGAGGGTAAGCAATACAGTTTTCTTGTGTGTCAGAATTCAAAGTCATATCTGACTCACTCCCCATAACTGAAAATATCACAAACAACAAATTAACTGAAAATACTGCAAACAACCAATTTTATCAAATAGCTGCATTAAAAAAAAAAAAAAGGCAAAAAATACACACATACAATTCAATCCAAGCAGTCATCAAAAGTCCTAAACAGAGTTATGCAAACATACTACACTCATGATACCTCAGACAATGGCCTGGACTTTTATTAAATAAGGCCCAAGAAGATAAGTAAATACATGAACTAATGTAAAATGATCATATACAGCTCAAGATTTTCACCAATAACACAGCCACCATTACTCTTCTCTCCTAACTCATAACACATCACTAAGTGATGAGCTGTCACAGATGACATGATATTCCTATATTCTTTTTACAAACAAGTTATAAGAAATGGGGTCATTTGTACATACTTAGCCAGGTCAATAGACAATATGGCACCAAGTTTTTCTATTAACTATTTCTGGACTCAAACAACTTTATACTGGCTTCTTTATAAACTTCACAGATATAAACTATGAGCCACACCCTATATCAAATCATTCATAAGATCCTTGAATTTAGTCATTCAAAAATGAAATTATACCATAAAAATTCATATTATGTAACATTTGACACATGCCCAAGTAATATTAACCCTTCCCCCCCTTTAGTGCTTCCATACACTTAGTATGTATCTCTATTTTATTTATCGCCCATGAAACTATTTAATAGGCAATCTCCCCCATAAGACTGAACTTAAGAACCAGAAATACATCCTGTTCATCTTTGTTATCCTCACTGTCTAGATATGTTCTGATGATAATAGTCACTCATGGAACACTGAATGAATAAGACCAAAATACCTATGTTACACTTGCACAGAAAGCTGAAATAGACAAACAAGAAATCAGGTAAACAGAGGTAAATTTTAAGAACACACAAAACCAGAATCAAACAGAAAGGCAGTAAGTGTATCAGGAAAAAAGCATTGGTCTGTAGGGGCTGGGATGTCTTTGGAATCTAAATAAATTCTAGTCTAGATGTTGGCAATAACAAATGCTACAATCTAATCACTTTTCCTCCCTGGATCTCAATTTCCTCATTTTTTAAAAAAAGATAAGACCAAATGAGCTTTATACTTCCTCATATGCTATAAGGATGATCTTAAAGCAGCAAGAACACTTACTCCTGAAAAATAGCATTAACAGAACAGATATAACATACCATATCTTAGAGACATGACTCTTAAGCAAAGGATATCATACAGGTGGAACACACAACTCCGTAAGTAACAGGTCACACAACAGCAGGCACAGCCAATCAAGAATCATAAACACATATTCCTAATGTGGAAATTACTGACACATTTACTCACTCAATAAATCTAAAAAACAATCAAGTTTTACCAAAGGCAAAGGTTAGGAGATTTGAAGAGAGATATAAAGGCAAAACTCTGTTTATTATTCCCTAGTAGGAACTACAATATAGAATATCTAGCATGCATGCACATGCACATATACACACACACAAGAACAATACAAAAGGCATCTTTATGGCATAGAAAATGGTTCCTTAAAATGACTCATAATTTAAATATGCAAGCTAGAATATTTCAGCAAAAATTAATCTGGAATACATTTCCTCTCTGCCTCAACAAGGTCAATCTTGTTGAGACAGTACCATACAGGGGATCAAAGACATTCCTAAACTTGAATACTGAAACAACTCACAGGCCTATGTTCCAATTTCATAATCAAAATAAAACCTTTGCCTTAAGAACAAATGAACCTTCCATCTTAGATAAGCAGCAGCAACAGTAATCAATTTTGAACTTGACTACCAGATTCAACATAATGCTTATATCAATTTTTTAAAAATATAAGCTCTGTTGTCAGTACTATGTTAAGTATTATATAAAATAAAAGCAAACTAAAAGCCAAGATCCCTGCCACCAGGAAAATCTTCCCAACCTTACTAGCGAGGTAGTTTAAGGTTATTGTAAACACATAGCCGTATTTCCCAAGGAAGGATCTAGAAAGAAAGGTGAGCAATTCCAATATCTATGTACATATTTCAAGATTTTTTAAACTAGAAGAGGACCCCACAAAACAAATTTTACAAACAAAACAGATCCAGATATATGGAAACAAGATATATTGTACACCAAAGGGCATTTCTACAAAGACAGTAGACAGAGCACCTTGAATGGATAATTTCACATATAGAAATATTTCACAATAGAAAACAAGAATAACTTTTCAACCAAAATCATTAGAAATAAAAACAAAACAAACAAAAGACTTCTAGTTTATACAAAATAAAGGTGAATGAAGATGTTAATTATTATAGGTCCTATCAAGAGGGAAAAATCAATTTGAGAGTTTAAAATTTTAAAGTGTCTTTTATTGCTTGTTTATGTACATAATCAATGTCTACCTGTTTCTGATCACAGCAGGAACATAATTGGTATATGTGTCACATGTCAACTAATTACGGATTATAATCTACCAAAAATTTTCAGCTCTATCTCCATGAATTATAACCTAAATCCCCTTTAATATCAATCGCTCAAACAAAATTCTAGCTCTCTTCCCCGAAATCAGGATCATGCAATCATAATTCTTTACTGGTTCCAAACCTTCATGATCGAACAATACAATGTACCTTTCTTCAAGCCTACCAAGTACTTTCACATACATTATTTCATTTCAAACTTCCAACAACCCTATAAAGTAAGGCAAGTAATGTTTTCTTTATTTCATGGATATTAAGGATAGAGATTTAGGGAAATCAGGTCACTGGTACAAAGTTCGCTGCTAGAAAGTAACTGAACCAAAACTAGAACCCACATGTTCTGACTCCATGTCCAATTTATATTCCACATCATCACACAAAGGAAAGTAATTTTAAAAGTTACCGAACTTAAAATCTATACTTTTGTTGCTTAATAAAACCCTTATAAATACCACAGGAATTAAAATTAAGACTCTAAAGCAAATGCAAACAGTAAAGAGAATAGTCTAAAATATCACCTTTCTATATTAGCATATGTTAAAAAACAATAATGTTCAAGAGCAATTCAAATGCTATAGTAAAAATATCTTAAATTTAAAAAAAATAATGTATTGTATTCACTTTACCATACCACACACAATAACTCTGCATAATGCACGTTGGCAGAGAATAGAGAAGGTTAGCTATAAACTAGTTATACGGTACTTGACTTAAAAACATAAAAATGTCCAAAAACCTTCACTTTTCCTAGTCTTAACCTCCTCTTGGCTTTGCTGTCCTCTAGCCTAGGGGTCTCCAGTGGAGTGCAAACAACAATTCACTGAAATACGGGGAGAAATTATTAGAATGCTGTCTCCATTTTTTTAAACCTGAAAAAAAATTCATTTTACTAATATTTATGATATAGACTGACATTGTCATCCTCACATAAATTCATATATAATTGAGGTTCAGGGAATGGGTATGCTCAAAAATTTTTCACAGAAGGGATTTCTATTCAAGAAAATATGAAGACCACTGCTATCAACAACAAAGGTAGGCCCTAGGAAACACCTAGATGATTCTAGACTGCAGCAAATAATCAAAGAGAACCTACTGTAGGTGTTCAATATTCTACAGATAAAGATTTTCTATACACTGGCTCAAGTCTGAGAGAAAAAAAAAAAAGATTTTCAACTGCATTTGCATAACCTATGTGATATAAGCACAACTTACCTCATCCTGGACTCCACTGGTGGTAGTCAACTTGCTCCCATCAGTAATTGTAATAATTATTGCTGGCTCCAAGAAAAAAGGATTTCTTCCCTAAAGTCAAAAAAACATATAGACCATATTAAGATTGAGACTTTGGCTTAATTTTTTTGAGTAAAAAGGGTCTATTCTCAGAACAGAGTTCACACAATCCGCTTTTCTTGTTAATAAGTTTCACATCTACATAGTATATACCTGTTTGTACATTTTTTTAAAAGATTTAGAAGGACGCAAACTAAACAGTGGGTTAACACTGAAAAAATCGGAGTAGGCAGAGAAAAAGGCAGATTTTTCACTTTTTTAGACATGTCTGTATTGTTTTAATTTTTACAACGAGAATTTATATTTATGCAAATAAAAGTACTTAATTTCTTAAAAGGGACCCTAAGTAGTTCGGTTCTAATAATTTAACTTTTTTAGATATTATGAATTACAATAATAAAAAGAACTGCATTTCCTTCAAGACTTTCTTAAAGAGGAAGACAACACATTTATGGAAACATTACCATCATCTATGCATGTAATCAAAATGTCTAAACTAATGTGTAGGTATATGGCTTTAAGTACCATAAGAGGTAGTTCCTCTGAAATACTAGAGCTACTCTGAGCTAGGCAAAATTTAACAAAAATCCAGCATGAAAAGTTAAAATTAAGGATGTTTACCTAAAGAAAATGCTTGGAGAAAGGAGTACAAAAACAAAGTAGCAGAGGTAATGAACACAGTGGCACAAGGCTTTCAAATGCTCTAAATAAAAGGCAAAAATAACTTTAATAACTTCCCCTCGAATCTCTGGCCAACCCATTCTATCAATACTATGATCAGTTCTAGGTGAAATTATTTGGTGAGGAACTCAAACGTAAGAGTGCCTTTTACATATAAATGGCACTCATTTGAGATATTAAGCACATTCTGTATAACTCTCTAAGACAAAACTAAGACCAAAGTGCAGAAGTTTTAAGAGAATAAACCTTGTGTTTGAAATCAAAGGTATCAAATTTTCTGCTACTAATGGTATCAAATTTTTGGCTACTAATGGTAGCAAGAAGTTTTGTTGGATATGATGTAGAACAGTGTATGACAAATTTTAATGTGCCTATGAATCACTTGGGAGTTCTTGAAAAAAATGCAGCTTCTGATTCAGTAGGTCTGGGATGGAGACTAAGAGCCTGCATTTCTTTTTTTTTTTTTTTTTTTTTTTTTTGAGACAGAGTCTCACTCTGTTGCCCGGGCTAGAGTGAGTGCCGTGGCGTCAAGCCTAGCTCACAGCAACCTCAAACTCCTGGGCTCAAGCGATCCTCCTGCCTCAGCCTCCCGAGTAGCTGGGACTACAGGCATGCACCACTATGCCCGGCTAATTTTTTCTCTATATATTTTTAGCTGTCCACATAATTTCTTTCTATTTTTAGTAGAGATGGGGTCTCGCTCTTGCTCAGGCTGGTCTCGAACTCCTGAGCTCAAACGATCCGCCCACCTCGGCCTCCCAGAGTGCTAGGATTACAGGCGTGAGCCACCGCGCCCGGCCTGAGCCTGCATTTCTAACAAGACAGCAGGCTAATAGATGCTGATGTCCACACTTAGAAAAACAAGAATATCGAAGGGTTATGTGCATATGATATTCTATGGTTCTATATATCCTTTCCCTTACATTTACATAACTCAATTCCTCATATATTACAATATATACTCAATATTTGTTACATGAATTTATAGTTACAGTAATTATGTGATAACCTAATCATCATAAAGTTGGGAGGAAGACCTCACAGATTAAATGTCTTGAACAAGTCATACAATTTGTAACTGACATGTGCACTTTTCTAATTGGTGCCTAAGGAAAAAAATGCTTCCAGAAGGAGACAGCTTCCTCTGGTTAAATAAAAACTTAAAATATGTTGGATATAACCTCTAGAAGATGCTGAATACATAGCAGCATTAAAACGTCACAGGAGTCTTGCAGGAAGAAAACATCCATTAATTTACCCTTCCTTCCTCCTCTACAACATTCACGTTAAAAGGAACACATTTGGGGAAACATTACATTATATTGCCTCTTACACCATTCACCCTCAAAATGAATAATAAATTCTAATAATGCAAGTCTTCTCAGGAAAAGTTCATTCCTACCTCTTAGTTTTGATTGTTTCCCTCAAGCAGAATGCTTTCCTTTCCCCTGTTCACAACCTATCTAACTCCTCCTCATTCTTTAAGGCCCAGTTTAAGTCTTTTCTTATTAAATAAGAAGATAAATGTTTCTTCAAATAAATCTGGATTGAATGATTTCATGGAGCACATTTTGAATACCACTTCCCTATATAGCATTTATCCTCTCCTTTTCAAATAATTTTTAATTTAAATATAAGTTTAAATATACATCACCTTGCACAACAATGTGAATATATACTAACACTGAACTATGCACTTAAAAATGATAAAGACAGTAAACTTTATGTTTTGTACAATTTTTGAAAAATATACCATCTTGTATTGTTTGTTATTGTGTCATGTGTTTAAATACACAGAGGGCAAGGAGCATGTCTTATTCCTTCCATACACTAAGTACTGAGCACAATACATTTGAACACTTAAAATATTCATTGATTCACTGATTATAGCTTAATACCAACCTGTCCAAGGTCACAGAATCATTTAGAATTACTCAAGCTACAACAAGCTTCAGAAAGTACAGATATGTTACCTTTACCTCAATATAAATGAGTACTCCCCAAACTCAACACATAACTCATGAATTTGCTGGGTTACAAGGGTATAAAAAGGAGCACTACCTCCCTCCTATGTCTGTCCAACCATCCACCGTCTACTCATTCATGATAGTCATTCAAACATTTATTGAGTGGCTATTATACATCAGGCATAGTGTTACATACATGATACATAATCTCGGCTTTTATACATAATATGTGTATATATACACATAAAAATTACTCTCCTCTCTTTCTTGGTCTCTGCCAATAGCATTTCAGCTCAAAAACTGGCAAAGAAAGGTAAAACCAAGATGTCCTATTATCTAACTGTTGTATCTTGCTACTACCCTCAAACTATTTTTATTGACTTGCTGCCTTTCAAAAACAAATCAGCAAAGCTCTGAAAGCCACCCTAGCACAGATCAAATACTTACAGTAGGGTCTTTTGTATCACTTCTACATTTTAACATGAGTCAAAGTCAGATTTTTCTGACCAGAAGTCTGACACCCATACATTCTTATTCCTATACAAGCACACTGAGAATTAACTTTCAGAGGCCAAAAAATTAGTCATATTTGTAATTAAAGAATAACAATCTACCGTGTATCAGACTCTTATAGATGATGGTGTCCATCCAAAAACGAATACACACTTTTTAAGGCTCATAAATCAAGTTAAAATGTATTAAAACTTATCAGAAAGTCTGAGTTACGAAATTTATTTAAGCAAACACTAAAATCAAAGTTACTTTTTCTTAGACAACAAAACAAAGCTTTTAGTCAAAACTTTAGTTACTAGTCTCATAATATACAAAATACTCTCCACAAGGGCCATGCCTGAAATTACTATAACCAGGCTCTTGATGATAACAATAAGACACTGTTATTATTTCACTTGATCCAAAAAACTTGAGTGAGGTAACATATTTAGGGAGATTAAATTATGTAACTCTAAGTGGCCTACTTGGTAAGTGGCAAAGACAGAATCTTAATAAGACGTTCCAACTCTAAATCACACGGTCTTTCTGCAGCACCTGGAGGTCCTATTGGTAGCTGCTAAATTCTCTTGGACACAATTCCATACCAACCTGGATTGTGCCATATTCAACCAACAATGAATGGTGTTATAATCAGGTTGTTTATTTTGTTTTTAATATATTCTATCTGCAGTAAAATTAACTACAGTAGGACCATTCCTTTATTTGGATTTGCTATTGTTCTGTGATTTCTTACCCATCAATTTTTTTATGTATAATACCTTCCCCCAACACAAACACACTGAAATAAAACACACCGTACAGCAATGTTCACTTTTAAAAAATATGTAACTTAAGCCAACTTTCAGAGTATATATATGAACACAAGATAAAATAATACATCCTTCTGACTTTAAATTTTGGAAAAGTCAGATTCATTTTCTATTACAAATGAGAATAACGACGTTTAACACATTAACTGCCACCTGGGTTGTATTTAACTCACACTAGTTTTGAGCCTGGGGCCTCATGAAGCATATGTAACTCACACGTACCTTTACCTTGGGAGCCACATGAACTATTTCTCAAGTTGCATATAACTCACGCACAGAAAACAGTAAAAAATAACAAATTTTTCATTAAATTAGAAGGAATCATTTTGCTTTGGAAGTTTTTATTCTATTTTCATAATAAAACCCAAGTGGTCCCAAGAAAAAAAATTTTTTTTCGGGTGTGGCAGTCAATGTGTTAAATGAATATAATCTACACAAACAAGGAGGTTTTTGATTTCTTCAGGAAAAAAGTATCCCTGCCTCTATTATATAAATGTTTGACATGAGCACATTTATTTAAGCATGAATTTCTAAATCACTAGCAGAAAGTGACCAGAACGTGTTGCTCAAGAAAGTTTTCTTATATACAGGTTTGCACTTTTTTTCCTCTGCCTTTTACAGTAAGTACACTTATTCTTGGCAGTTGCATAATAAATTGGCATCTTTCTCTGTCAACATTATTGTTTACCCAGCAAATTAAAACATGATTTTAGTTGTCTGCCAGTCTTACAAGATTTTTTCATGTTTAAAGAAAATAATTTAAAATTTTAACATTTCAAAAGTCTAAATTAGAGTTATGATTTAATTACTGCCATATAATGTTATTAGTTATCTGGTGCCAAGCCTATGTAGCTTAATAATTCTCAAATCCTCATTTAAGGTCAATTATTTTACATTTTTATTCTTAATAAGTATGTTTATAAAGGCACTCAACTGAGATAATCCATTAGGAATTTCCCTCAATATTTACCTTGGTCATAAAGTTACAAATAGCCTTTTTCATAATTATAAGGTATAAAAAAAATTAAATTCTGCTACGACAAAGGCAGCCAGTAGAGGGACTAAAAGTTTACTTTTGCCATTAAGCAGAATAAATTCACATGTTTTACTGTCAGAGCAGTGGTTATTAACATAAACAAATACAGACGTATCACTAGAAAATACAATGCAAAGTATAATGTTCTGCCTAGAGCGCTATTTACTAATGGGAATCTTTTTGTAATTTAAAAATTTTGATTTTGGTCAAAACCCTTAAGTAAAAGGGTTTTGCCACAAGATATTTTAAATAAAAATTTTCACTTCACTTAAAATTTCTTATTATAGGTTCTCTCAACAATTGATTATCATGGTGTTAAACAATTCAGTTAAGGCATAAAATCTCAATAACAAGAAAATTTAAAGACTGCACTTAAGGTAAACAAATATTATCCACTAAAGCCTATTTTTGCAAAGAAAATGCTTTTGAAAATGTTAAAGTTATTTTGAAAAGAAAATTCCCCCAAACATAAACTAACTGGGATCTCAGAACCAGAATTCTTTCTATTTTTACCCAAGAAACTGAAACTGTAGTAGGGGGAGAAGCACAAGAATTTTACTGTATCCTTAAACAGGTCATAACCCATCTTGTGAAGCAAAAGTAAGGCAGCCCTGAGCATTCAGTAAAAACTGTAAGTGCTAGCTTTGGTGTAGTACCAAAAGCCCAAGTTTTCTTCCAGTGTCATCACATTGCACCATGTGTGCTAGTCCTTCAAACAATCCCACAAAAGATAGCCAAATGCCTTTCTGTGCTACAATTTTCCCATGGTATTAGGCTTTTCTACTGAAGGAAAAATGTGCACCAATGGTTAGCTCTCTGGCTCTTCTGTGACAGTATCTTTAGTTAACCCACAGCTATCACACTAACTAGATGTTTTGCTAAGCCAGGAAAAGTAATGGCCTGTAGAATACAACAAATGAGATGTTAAGATGTATATCCCTAAGACATAGCTTATCACTATCAGAAATTTCCAGAAATAGCCTGTGCTTTTTTCAGTCTAAAACTTCTCTTTCAAGTGAACAATAGCAACAAGCAAAAATGTTAAAAGCTGGAAAGGGCTGCCTTGAGACATAAGTACTATGTCACTAAAGGTTTTAATACATATACTGGACAAGTATTTCACAGGATTGTCGTTAAAATTTTTGTAATGGTTAAATTGCTAGACAAGATGATCTCTAGGTTCCCCTTATTTACATCTCTGTAGAATCTATAGTGACAGTAAAAATATATTTAAAAAATCTGCATTATCTATCCTACTATTTCCTCTATTACCATAGATCAGAGAGGTGACAAAGTATGTTCACCTAAAATTAGAAACCACCTCATAGTCATTTAGAAAATTTTTCTGATATTTGGCTATATGAATTTGTCAAAATTCAGATTCTATAAAGCAAATGTTAAAATATAGAAACATTAATATAAACATAATATTATTCTATTTTAAGCTTATTTTTAAAATTGCATCTTAGGATTCAATTCACATCCAAAAACGTATCAGTAATATCACCAATAAAAATAAACATTGTTAAAACTGTATAAACTGAGGAAAGATTCTTTTAATACATACTTTGCAAAGCAAGTCAACTAGAATAAATAACCTTCTTTAGATCAGCAGTGCTTAAACCTCAAACATGTGTATACCACAATCAGAACTTTTTTCATGTCTATTTCCTGTATTAATATTTATATACTTAATATTTTTCTGTAAATCAGTTCCACTTTTAGCTTCTAATTATAGCAATATAATCTATGAAATCATAGTTTTTGTGCTAATTATATTTGTCAATTCAATAATTCATTGTCATTAATGTTAATTTTTTTAAAAGGTAGGGAGGTTCATTAAATTATGATATGAATATACAAATGGAAAATTACACATTCCAAAGAAAATATAATTATTTAAGTCAATAAAGATTTGACAGGTGCTTGCCTCATTTCAGGGCAGGAAAAAAAAAAACAGACTTGACAGGCTTACATTTAAATCAATATTCCAAGGCCAGAATTATAAATTTTATGTTTGTTTTCGATTTCAGCAACATTATTACTTTTACTGTTAAAAATCTCAAGTGGTGGGCATAAATGAGTCTTGTGATGTCAAAGTCTAAAATATTCATCTTAAGAAATTAGTGCTTTTAAAAAAGTACCTTTGACTATATACAAAAGATCCCTGAAGGATAGATTAGAAACTGATTAACTGATTCCCTCTGAAAAATGGAAGTGAGCAACTCTATAACTTTTTATAATACTTCAACTTTTTTTAACCATATGCATTTATTACATATTCAAAACAAATACTCTTCAAAATTAAAATGTGCCTAGGATCCCAAAATAAAACTTTTAAAAAACCTGCTAGTGTATATAAATTTAGTAACTTAGAATACATTAAGGTCCATAACTACAGAAAAACATGTTCAAATTCTACATTAAAAAAATATTTTAGTTTCAAGTAATTCCATTATACAATTGTGTACCAATACAACTCTTTTATTCAACCACAAAATTCCTTATGTAAAAGTATAGCAGCATTAAAAACAGATGGAATAAGACGAGCAAAAGTAGGGGGGAATTGCATACATTTATTTTAATAAATGACTAAGGAACTCCACCTTGGAATTTGATTTAAATAATAAACCAAGCCATCATAACGTAACAAATAGTCACTACAATGACTGAAGAATTACTAAAGTTTGACTCTGTGAAAAAACTTAAGGCAACTCAATAATTAATAGAGGTAAGTATAATGGCAAAGGACAGTAATATAAATTCAATATGTCTGAAATATTAACATTAATAATTTAGTTTTTGAGCTTTACATTTGACCTGGAGCCTAAAGTTTGAATAAGATTACTCTAACAAATAAATTAGTTTTAGCAATACCTAAAAGGTAGTAATAGGCAAATAGTGCTTATGCCAGCACAGAAAGAGTAATGAGGGTATCAGAAATATAAATATAATTTTACTTAAGAAATACTAACATTCTGGATAAAGAACCTAATATGGGCCGGTTGCGGTGGCTCACGCCTATAATCCTAGCACTATGGGAGGCTGAGGCGAGTGGATTGTTTGAGCTCAGGAGTTCGAGACCAGCCTGAGCAATAGAAGACCCCGTCTCTACTAAAAATAGAAAGAAATTAGCTGGACAACTAAAAATATACATAGAAAAAATTAGCTGGGCATGGTGGTGCATGCCTGTAGTCCCAGCTACTCAGGAGACTGAGGCAGGAGGATTGCTTGAGCCCAGGAGTTTGAGGTTGCTGTGAGCTAGGCTGACACCACGGCACTGTAGCCCGGACAACAGAGCGAGACTCTGTCTCAAAAAAAAAAAAAAGAATCTAATACATCCATTATATTAAATGGATTGGGTAATGTTAACTTGCAAAGCATGTAATAATAAACATGGCAGAAATATTTTTAAGTAAAAAAAAAAAAAGCCAAGATGTAAACACATTTTCAAACACAGATGAATGAAGTTACATAGCAATAATGATAAAACTTAATTTGACCTCAGCAAATCTACCTATTCTCTCAAGATTAACAACTCATCCTGAGCAAGAGCGAGACCCCATCTCCACTAAAAATAGAAAAATTAGGCGGGCTTCGTGGAGCATGCCTATAGTCCCTGCCATTCGGGAGGCTGAGGCAAGAGGATCGCTTGAACCAAGAGTCTGAGGTTCCGGTGAGCTAGGCTGATGCCACCACACTCTGCCCAGGGCAGCACTCTACCCAGGGACTCTACCCAGAGCGAAACTCTGTTTCAAAAAAAAAAAGGATAAGAAATTAACTGTCTCCTTGGGTTGTTGATTTCCAAAAAAATCTACAGATAATATCTTTGCAAAAGTCTGGTTAAATCACATCTGGAACTCAGCACTGAACTCTATTTTAAACACTATAACAAGGAGTAGGACAAAGAAGTAGAGAAAGACCATTTTGGTTATTTCCTTCTAAACATCCACACTATACCGATATGCTCTCAAAAGACACAATTCCCATATACAACTGTCCTATAAGAAAGATAGACTTCTATGACAGCCTTCTACATAAATTGCTTAAAGACTACCAAATGAAAATGAAGAGGAACTGCCTAATAAAAGTTTCAGGTCAGGAAAGTTAGCAATAAAGCATTAAATTTTAAAAAGAAAAAAAATTCTTGACAATCTCTTGAAAAAACTCAGACAGTATATTATTTCCCATATGCTATGGCTGAAGGCCAACCTGAAAACAATTTAATCGGGTAAGACATAATATAACATTAGCTTTAAGGGGTCCTGCTTTATAAAAAATACGGATTTTTAGTTTTCGAGGAAAGAATCAGGACTAACGCAATTTCACTAAGATTTTTCCAGAGGAAATACTTCAATTTTTTCAATTTCTCCAAATACACTATATAAATACATGTACTTGAATAAGTGTTTCTATCTAGGCATCCATTCTTGCTAGATTCTGATTCATTTATTGATGATTGTGCCAAATATCTTCAAGTCTTTATGGATTTCAATTTTTCAAAATAGATGACATTTCTGAGAAATAAAAAATATAACTACATAATATTTGGGCCTATCCTTTCAAAAAATTCTTTGTAAGCCTTCATAATTATACATACAAATCCATCAATGGTTTTACCTTAGAAATGTGGCTCATGAAGAAGCAGATGTCACATATGGATGACTGCACAGATTGCTACATGTTTTAGAATGTTACTATAGTTCATTAAATGGAAACTCTCAGAACACAAAATAATCCATTTTACATTAGGATTTGCATTCAATATTATCTCACTTGGGATTATAAATTACCCATTCTGGGTTAACAATAAAATTTAGAATAAAGACCTTTTACTCTACTACATCATTTAGGCTCAATCTTCTGGATGCAATCTCTTGGTTTTTCTTTCTAACTTATTGGTTCGAGAAATGGGATTGCATGACTAAAATTCAAAATTTTACATTCATTCTTACCTGCTAAAGTATATAAATGATCAAGAACTATCACAACTGAGGAACTTCCAGAGGCCACCCAAGACATCATTTTGCTAATTCCTGATAATCCAAAAGCATACCTTATCATTATCTTGCAGACTAAGCCTTTGTAACATCACCTACTGTCATTTGCAGCCTAACCCTTCACAGTACACTGCATACTCAATCATCTTCCTTATTTAAAGTAATTGTTGTTTTCTATTCTTTCAGAATAATTCTGTTTGGACATTTCCAGTGCTGAAACCCCACAATAATCACAAGACTTTGTTGCTGTTTCCTACTATCTAACATGGTTCACTAGATTTAAGACAATAGGAAAGTTTTCCTTTAACATGCCAGTATCAAATCCTATCATTTACTAGTTACAAATTATATCACCTAATAGTTAATACCATAATGGCTTTCCTCACATACTCAGAACTGTTCTCATGTTCATAATAACATTTTGTAGATGACATAATCCTTCCAAGGACCTTCATCACGAGTCCCACAACTTATTTGGGCAAAACTAGTCAATGGAAAATATCGAAATACCATCTTCTTTTAAGGCATAAATAAAACAGGCAACAGTACTAGAAAAAATCTTGATAGATCCACTAAATTGACATAAACTTGTCCTTTGGTTACTACTAATCTCTTAATTATAAGATTTTTAAGTTGAAATCCTTTTTATGTACAACTATACCTCTCAATATACCAATAATTAAATGTCAAATCATATATGCTCTAAAAAAAACTTCATACCAAAAAATCCCACCAAAGTTTATCCTATTATGTTTTTTCCCACATAAATCTACATGACAAACAAAAGCATAATACATTTTACACTTACTATTTCTTCTGGACAAGAACATCCTTCCCTACACTCCATCCCAACCATCACCAACTTGAATTCTAAAACATGTAATTATGAACCCCTAGAAATGGATTCCACACTAAACTTCCTCAAAGAGGCTTAAAATCTTTCTTGCTTTTAAAGTTAAAAACATGTTTGTTTAAAAAAGAAAATAAAAGTACTCATTGTTATCAAACTTTTAGAAAATAAATTGAGATTCTGGGAAAAAGACTTCACTAACAGCAAGAGGGAAGTATTTTCAGAGCAATCTATAGAGTTGCAATCCAAAACCAAGAACCATCATTCTCTATGGCAAGAAATTTTACATTAGCAGGCTACACTGAATAGCTTCTCATGATGGATGTGCAGTCATGTACCACATAACAATGTTTCCATCAACCATGGGCCCCTTTTATATGACAGTGGTCCTGTAAGATTATAATGCAGCTGAAAAACTGCTACTGCCTAGTAATGTCTGAATGATCCTGGCTCTGTGTAGGTCTAGGCTAAAGTGTGTGTGTGTCTTAGTTTTTAACAATAAAAGCTTAAAAAGTAAAATTTTTTAAATGTTAAAAACAGAAAACAGCTTATAGAATATGGATAAAAAGATATTTTTGTATAGCTGTATGTGTTTGTATCTTAAGCTGTTACTACAAAAGACTCAAAAAGTTAAAAAATATATGTTTATAAAGTTATAGTAAGCTAAGGTTAATTTATTATAAAAGAAAAAAAAAAATTTTTTTTTTTTTTTTTTTTGAAACAGAGTCTCACTTTGTTGCCCAGGCTAGAGTGCTGGGGCGTCAGCCTAGCTCACAGCAACCTCAAACTCCTGGGCTCAAGCGATCCTCCTGCCTCAGGCTCCCCAATAGCTGGGACTACAGGCATGGGCCACCATGCCCAGCTAATATTTTCTATATATATTTTTAGTTGTCCATATAATTTTTTTCTATTTTTAGTAGAGATGGGGTCTCGCTCTTGTTCAGGCTGGTCTCAAACTCCTGAGCTCAAATGATCCACCCGCCTCAGCCTCCCGGAGTGCTAGGATTACAGGCGTGAGCCACTGAGCCTAGCCGAAAAATATTTTTTTTAATAAATTTACTGTAGCCTAAGAACACAGTGTTTATAGTCTCAGTAGTGTACAATAATGTCCGAGGCTTTCATATTCACTCAATACTCACTCACTGACTCACCTGAAGCAACTTTCAATCCCGTAAGCTCCATTCATGGTAAGTGCCCTATACAAGGTGTACCATTTTTTATCTTTTACATATTTTTACTGTACCTTTTGTTTAGATATGTTTAGATACACATATACTTACCATTGTGTTCCAAATGCCTATAGAATTCAATAGAGTAACATGCTGTACAGGTTCACATCTAGGAGCAAATGGCTATAGATACCATGTAGCCTAGGTGTGTAGTAGGCTGCACCATCTAGGTTTAAGTGTACTCTATGACATTCCCACAATGACAAAATCACCTAACAACACATTTCCCAGAATGTATCCCTGTTGTTAAACAATGCATGATTGTACACTGGATTATGGAACAATCTTAATTTTGTTTTTGTCAAACGTTTCAGATTAAAAAGCTTGTATCCTGTTAAGTGTTTACCATAATATTGGGGGTGATAATAATCATCAAATGAGTTCCTACCATGTGCCAGGCAGGCCCTTTACTAGGTGATTAACAATTATTTCTAATCCCCACAAAAATTTTCAAGATTGGTATTTTCAACACTTTCTGGATGAGAAACTTGATGCCCAGAGAGGTCAAGGGAATTGTCAATAGAACATAAACCAGTGAGTGGCAAAGTTAAGCACAGCCAGTTCTAATAAAGCAGTTCATTCCATATCACCACACTGTTTGTTCTGGAAAAAAGCAGGATTAAAAAAAAGGTCTAAGTATCCACAATTTCAATGTTTAAAATTCAAATAAAAAGAAATTCACAAAAATAACAGGTTGTGTTACAATAACAAATTATGCTGTATATCACTTAATCTTCATCACAATCCTGCAAGATAGCTCCTTTTATCCTATTTGTCTGGAAGGAACAATGAGGCTGAGAGGTTGTAACAAACTGACTTGCCAGGTCATGGGTGGAATGGGAATTCATAAACCAGTCCAGTCAGATTTTTCTGAACCATTAAGACACAATGTTAGGAATTTTCAAAATTACCTTCAGTCAAAGGAAAACACAGTAGTTAACTAGTTAAAAAACTGTCCAGGTAAGAAGTTATAAATGTAGCCCCTGATACTAGCTAGCATACTACAAAGTAGTATTACTACAGAGCTAACTATATCAGAAACTTAATAATGAAGTATAAAATCAAAAAGTGCCATTAAATATATATGTATATTATAATCTAGGCCTCATTATGGTATAAAATCCTGTCACCTATCCCTTATATGCATATTCTTACTTTTTTCCAAACAAGGGGGAGGAAGAACTCCAACTGAAGCCAATATTGTAACAAACAGTATTTAGATAGATACAGTGTTATAAGAAAAGCTAAATGTAACACAGTAGCAAAATGAAATTCCCAGTTTGCAAATAGTTCAAGAATTCATACTGCATCACAGAACTATAGGCAAAATCCAAAAAAGCAACTCAGATCTATTGGCTATAACTTTAAATAAAATCTTTTTAAATGACACACAAATTACTAATAAAAACTATGTAAACGGTTCTATCACCAATTATAATCTTTTAAAATATTTCATAAATGTAAAGAAATTAAGCATTTTAACCTTTCTGGGCCTTATGTTCTTCACCTATAAAATGAGAAAGATGGAGTAAACTTCTAAGATTACTTTCATTCTAAAGCCCTATATAACAGTAATCATAAAACACAGAAAGTCAAATGAAAAGTTGCTGACAGATGTAAAATCTCAATTTTTTTCAAGAGTGTAGATAGAAATTCACTAGGTTTCATACTTAGGATTTGTGTATTTAAGTTATATCCCAATAAAAATGTTGCGAGGGGGCGGAGAGATCAGGGAAAAAGACAAACCAAAACAAAGCCAAAAAAACTTCAGCATTTTGTTTACAATCTGACAACAATGCTTAAATTATATAGATTAATAAACTGGTCAGGCGAGGTGGCTCCCGCCTGTAATCTCAGCACTGTGGGAGGCCAAGGCGGGAGGATCCCTTGAGCCCAGGAGTATAAGACCAGCCTAGCCAACACAGTAAGACCTCATCTCTAAAAACAAATTTAAAATAATAAGTCCACCAAGATTTGAGTATGAATTTGAGTGAAGGTTATGATGGCCAAAAATAATTTTCAATATTTACAATACTTACTATATTTAATTATAAAATATTACAGAATCTCTTTGGAAAAACCCATAGACATGAATGTGGCTAAATAATCATTTTAGCTAATTCTGACCACAAATGACCTGAAATCAATTCAAAATACTTGAATAAGTAGAATTCTTTCATTCAAATATTAGATTGTTCCTGGTCTTTTAATTTCTAGTTGTATATAATGTATAATTATTGACATTCTTACATGAAAAGAAAATAAATTTCTCTAAAGGAGAAGTACAATGTATTATTATTGCCTTTTATACTTAAGATTTGTTTTGGAAAACTTCTAATTAAGAATTCAATGATGTCTTCAAGATATCGTTTTTCTTTCTTTTTTATAAGGATCATGACCAGGCAGTTTTTTGATTCTTTAGAAAACAAAGAGAGGATAAAAGTATAAAATTATGAAGAAATTGTGGGAAGTGTTTTGAAAGAAAACAAAATTTAGGTCTTGAAATATTTCTTTTCATCTGAATTACCACTATTAAATTAATGCTCAATAGGAAATAAATCATATGCATTTTATGCTACTTTGAGTTTAGTCAAATTTTATTAAAACATCCCTTGATTTACCCAACAGATGTGCTCCTCAAAGGTTCCTTGCAAATCAAATTTGTGTAAATCTCATCTTAAACGCACTAGGGGGAGCTCCCTAATTGAAAGAATCCTAAAGCATGTGCTTTTGTCACCTACAAAAGAATGTCTTTCCTACAAAAGAATGACTTTATGACTTTTCTGCTAAATTATTTACATCCAGCTTTCATTTAAGGTATTTCTATAAAAACACCATCGCTGTACTTTATCCCATGTTTTCATTTAACATCTTTCTTTAAAACCACCACCCTATGCTTATCAACTACCACTGAAACAACTTTGGGTACAATGGCTTCATTATTGCCAATTTGGAATAAGCAGCAGCAGAGGCACAGGGTGGTAATGTGACTGCCCAATGTTACATAGTAATTCATTGGCAAGGTCAAGATTGGGATTCCAATTCTCACATTTCTGGCCATTGCTTTTTGTATATAGAATAAAGATGGGAAAAAACACTGAAGCAAGTTTGACTGTAAAGTCCCTTCTCTACCAGTAACAATTATTGAAAATACATTTTAGGAGACTTAAAAGTTTAGACGCTTTCCAAGACCATTCAATGGGGAAAGGGTAGTCTCTTCAACAAATGGTGCTGTAGAAACTGGATATACACATGCAAAAAAATGAAGTTGGACCCTTAACTTACCATATACAAAAATTAACTCAAAATAGATTAAAGACCTAAACATAAGATCTAAAACTATAAAACTCTTAAAACATAGGAGAAAGCTTCAATGACATTAGATTTAGCAATGATTTTGTGGATGTGACAAACAAAAGTACAGGCAACAAAAGTAAAAACAGATAAACTGAATTATATTAAAATCTAAAACTATGCATCAAAGGACACAATTAACAGACTGAAAAAGCAATCCACAGAATGGGAAAAAATATTTGCAAATCGTGTATGTGATATGGGTTTAATATCTAGAATTATCGGCCGGGCGTGGTGGCTCACACCTGTAATCCTAGCACTCTGGGAGGCCAAAGCAGGAGGATCGCTTAAGGTCAGGAGTTCAAGACCAGCCTGACCAAGAGTAAGATCCGTTCTCTACTAAAAATAGAGAGAAATTATATGGACAACTAAAAATATATAGAAAAAATTAGCTGGGCATGGTGGCGCATGCCTGTAGTCCCAGCTACTCGGGAGGCTGAGGCAGAAGGATTACTTGAGCCCAGGAGTTTGAGGTTGCTGTGAGCTAGGCTGACGCCACAGCATTCTAGCCCAGGCCAGGCCACAGAGCAAGACTCTGTCTCAATAAAGAAAAAATAATATCCAGAATATATGAAGAACTACTAAAACTCAACAAAAAACCCAACTTAAAAATGGGCAAAGGACTTGAACAGACATTTCTCCAAAGACAATACACAAATGGCCAAGAAGCCTATGTTGATATTCAACGAAATGTAAACAGAAACCACAATGAGATATCACCTCACACCTACCAGGATGACTTAACGTCAAAAAAAAATAGCAAGTGTTGGTAAGGATATAGACAAAGTGTAACTCTTGTGCACTGTTGGTGCGAATATAAAATGGTCCAACTGCTATGGAAAACAGTATGGTACTTCCTCAAAAAATTAAAAATGGAATTACAATATGATCAACAATTTCACTTCAGGGTATATATCCAAAAGAAATGGAAGCAGGATCCTGAAGACATATTTGCACACCCATGTTCATTGCAGAATTATTCACAACAGCCAAGAAGAAACAACCCACATGACCACCAACAGATGAGTGGAGAAGCAATAAGGTGGTATACACACACAATGGAATATTATTCAGCCTTAAAAAGGAAGAAAATCCTGACATATACTACAATGAGTGAACCCTGAGAACATTATGCTAAAGTGAAATATATCAGTCACAAAAAGACCAACGTTGTATTATTATTCCACTTATATGAGGTAGCCATAGTCAAATTCATAAAAACAGAAAGTGGAATAGTGGTTGCCAGGGGCTGAGGAGGAAGAGGAAATGGGGAGTTACTGTTTACTGGATACAGAGTTTCAATTTTGCAACGTGAAAAAGTTATGCTGGTTGCACAACAATGTGAATATATTTAACACTACTAAACTGCACACTTAAAAATGGTTAAAATGGTAAATTTTGTTATGTGTTTTTTACCACAATTAAAAAAAATTTTTTTTAATTAAGGGACTTAAAAAATTTACAAAATACCATTCACCATTGTTTCCAGTTCACATTCAGCACAGTATGTTCACATATAGTAATGCACTTTCATTTGGAAATATTTCTATAGCTTAATATATACAAAACTATTATTAATACATTTGTTGACAGCTTAAGGGAAACGAAAACCCCAAATGGGAATCAAGTTTTCACTATTTCACCTGCCAACCTTCAAAGAGAAGCCTTTATCTTGTACTACCTGAGTACTAAATGGGTACTACTCCGGTAAAGGGAAAAAAGTAAGTAATTTACCTGGATTATCTGCTTAATTCATAAATAGACCTTTATATGCCAAAGAATAAAATTGGTCAAAATTCTCCATAAGAATCATTCAATTTGATCTTACCTAAAAAGCCACAATTTTTCAATGAGCTGCACTCACTCATTATTGAAGTCCTCAAAAAATTAAATACATATATTATCTCCTTTTAGGCTTATCTGTCAAGGATTGTCTTTACCAAGGGCACACAGTATGTCAGGTGCCATTCTAAGTTCTGGAACAATCTAATCAGTACTAATATATTGTGTAGTGAGGATGTGGAGTCAGGTCAGCAACAAAAATGATGAGTTACAGGCCAGAGGAAGATACAGCAGCTAATACTAACTGAAACCTAACTTAAAAAAAAAAAAAAAAAAAAAAGGAAAGACAATGTTGAAAACACTGATGGAAAACAGGCAATCTGAAATAGTATGAAAAAAACTGATCTACATATAAAACTTTAATCAGACTTCTAAAACTTTATACATTTCTTAATTTTAGATATTAAGGCTGGTTCAGATTTTCAGTGGCTCTGGGGACAGCATTATTTGAAACTGTTGAACACATGTGAAAGAAATGTTATCAAATTTATCTGCAAAGATAAGCAATTTATAAGGTCCTCTATAAAGAAGAGTGACTAGAGGCTACACATTGTTCCATGACTATCGAAATATCAGCAAATGGTACTGATTAGCAAAATTAAATATTTATAAGAACTTCTATACGCACAGAATTTCTTAGTAGGATATCCAAAGTGGTTGATGAAAATATTCAAAAGAATCATTCTTTTTTCTCAGCTGCTTTAACCTCATCGATGCTCTGCAAATTCTGATAGCATCCTAGCTAATAACTCAAAAGGTATTTTATTTGTAGGTATGCCAACTAAATTAACAAATGCAATATAGACATTAATATTCTTGCAATTGGTTATGGAAAAACATGTGCATGTGTGTGGGGAGATAGAGGATTATCTATGTAATATACAAATAAACAAATATATACACATTGACTCATATTTAGATATTTAAGAAAATAATTAGAAACTTATTATAAAGTTTTTTAGACGCTCTATAAAATAGTTATGTTCTGTCTTCCACCTAACTCATCTTTTCTCATTTCCTTCAACTACTGAGATTATATACAAGTATTCAGTACTGTGGGCTCCACAGATCCTAGTATAGAGCATGAAAAGGGAAGCACTTAGGTAAAAACACTGAGATTACAGCATAAAGGTATTCCACAGAACAGGCAGATACAAAGTACTTTTACAAAGAAGAAAACACATGAACGGTATTTGGTATTAAATATGTGAGACATCCAAAATCCCTAATAATTTATCCTTTTTATGAACACAAAATGTGTAATGTTTAAATCAGCAAGAATAGTTTTACGTTGAAAAAAATCTTCTGCAAAGATATTTTCTTCTAATTGAATACTCTTTACTCAAATAATCACTTTCATTTGGAAACTGTGGCTTCTTATTTTAATGCCAGTGTCATTTTCATGTGCCAATTCAAGACATAAGCATTAATATTATGCCTTGCATCCTTGCTTACTCATCAAAATAATTGAGAAGCATTATCCCTCCCTGTTGTTGAATTAATAAACAGTAACATGCAAAAAAACATCCCAATCTTCAGGCTCTTCTCTTGGTCAAAGTGTTAACAGCACAGCAGCACCACCTTGCCCTCAAACTTTTTCTAAGTTTTATAGACTAGAACTAAAGTGTTCTCTGGTGGAAGATGGCAACTGGGAAAAGGAAAATACAAGCTTAAGTTACAAATGTCCTCAGCTTCTCCATTAGAAGTAGTTCTTCTAAGGAAGCATCCTAAGAAATAGCTTCAATAGATAGTAGGAGGTGAATGTGTACAAATGCCTTGGCCACTTATGAAATGTGATGCAGAAAAACCGGAAATTAATAGTTCTGCTATACACTGACAACTGACAACCAAATCAGGTAACCACATAATGGTAAGTTTCAAACATCTTTGAATTCAAAGTCTGGATGAAAATCTTAAGCAATAAAATACTGTGCAGTACTACATATAACAAAGGAATATGAAAGAGAAGAAATCATTATTTTAAGAAACAAACCAAAAAGTTCAAGGCAAGTCTACCTAAAGTATGGAATTGCAAAATGAAGCACCACAGAGAAGGGGAAAAATAGAAATATTAATGTGGTAAGAAAATACATATTTACTTAATTAAATGACAGAAGTTCAATTTGGTAAAATGACTCTGAATTGTAATGTACACTCTAAATGTTATAGAACTAAATTCAACCATTTTGCAAACATTCTTAAGTGATGAATAATTATTCCTAAGAAGTGAAGCATAAAGATTTCTAAACAGGGGAACAGTTCAGTTTCTTTCTATATAAAGCAAATGAAAGTTGTAGTCACACAAATATGTGAAACTCATGACAATGGGGGACTATCAACTTGGGAAAAGAACACAACACGTACCTAAACATATCATTATGGCAATAGTATTTTGTACAGCATAATTGAACTCATTGAGAATAATATTCTTTTGTTATATGTAACATTACACATTCTTCAGTATCTTTTATTTCCAGGGTAGCAAAAAGTTATGAGGGACCACCTTGCGCTATTTCTTAGTGAACCATCCTATAATAAAGGTAAGTCTCCTTCTCAAATAGATGAAAGTAAGTGCAATAAAGGGACTTCTGGAAGGAAGGAAGGGTTCCTTCATATTTTCCAGTCTTTCTGCCAAGGGTTTGGAGTTTAAAACAAAACTCCAGACCTGCAATTCAGAATTTTTCCAGCAAGTTAACTGTGTATGCTTTCTAAAGAGAAACCTTAATGTACTCAGCCAGTGCACTCTAATGAAAATCTTCTTACCTTTCGGAATACATATACACTATGGTTAAATTAAACCCTGATGAAACAAACTGAATAATTTCCTCTAACACTTATACTAATATAGAGAGATCACTAATCAACTAGTGTCTGTAATCCCTTGAAATAGCTGCACAATTGCCTATGGGTACAGTATCAGAGCAACTGAGTTTGGTGAGGCAGGATGTTTTCCCTTTTAAGTCTTTAGTGAACTTCCAAGGGATTAAAACCAAATTCATGTCAACTTCATAGCAAAGAATTCAGATTCTAATTCTGAATACAAATGCATTCTAAAGAGGAAAAAAAGAGGGATGTAAACCATACACAACAGGATGAGAGTTTTATCTTTGTACTATGTGCACATTGTATTTTAATCTAAAATATTTTATATTTGTATTTCCTGTTATATAGTTTTTGGACTGGACTGTGTTTTTCCACAAAAATAAAAATTAACTATTTTGCCACCTTATTCAACCTACCTGCCCATAGTTGTCTATGCCAGTTACTAATCTATTTAAATTTAATAAATCAAAAGCTGTCCTTAGGGATTGGCCAAGAGTCGTAAGTCCTTCAGCCTGAAGGTTTTTCAGTTCATTCATAAACGTTGCATGGTTTTCTTTCCATCCAGCCTGAAAAGAAAAATGTAAGAATTTTTTTTTTTCATCTTTTAAAGCCCGGTACACATGGACAGCCGTTCTAACCTGACATGCACCAAGTAGCCGCTTCACTTTTGGTTGGTATAGCTTGGTCAATGTATTAATACCAGATCACGGCTGAGGAAACTCTCTTCCAAACGGTGACCAGGCATAAACCTACTTGCTCTATAGCTTTTGGTAGCTAACGGCCTTAGTACTTGATAACTTCACTGGCAAATTTACTACCTAACATAATGCCCCAAATGCGGACATGTGAAGGTGCTAGTGGAAAGCAGATGGGAACAGGACTTCCGAAGTTAACCTACAGCTGTCCCACCGGCACGCGGCCCCCTTAGGATGGCTCTGACAAGCCCGAGCCTCACAGCCCCCCATCCGGCTCCCTCCGCGGCCGGGCCGATACCCCTTTAATGCAAACCGGGGCTCTGCGCGGCCGGGCCCGGCTGTCACTCGGGCTAACTTGAATAAATATCCCCCACAGTTCATTGCTGCCGCTCACGCCGCGGAGGGGAAATGTCGGCCATGTTGATCGCAGCGCCGCCGCCGCCGCCGCGCGGGCCGGGCCAGGCCGGGCCGGGGAGGGGACGGCGGTGGCCCGGCGACTCCGTGCTGCGCCAGGACGCTCCCGAGCGGGGGAGGGGGTGGGAACCCGCAGGGGAAGAGACCTCGGCGCCCCGAACGCGGCGGGTGGGGGAGGGGAGCATAATGAAGGGTGAATGGGGGGGCGGGGAGGGCGAGCGAGGAAGGAACAGGGAAGGGAAGGGAGGAAAGGGGGAGGGCGAGGGCTGTTACCTTGATAGCATAGGGCGGCTCTTCGAAAGTGACCAGCATATACCTGTCTCCTCTGCTGGCAGGGTCCCGGGCACGGAGCTGCGGGACGGGAGGAGGAACAGGGCGGGCAAGAGGGAAGCACAGAGGCGAGGTTACCAGGCGGAGAAGGGGCGCCCAAGCGGCCCCGCCGCCCCCACAGTACCGCACACGCAGCGGCCACCCCTCCACGCCGCCCCCCACACACAGATCGCTCCCCACACACCAACCAGGGCCGGAGCTCGGGCCCGGGCCGAGCCCAGCTCGCAGCGCCCGCCCGCCCGCCCGCGCGGTGGGGGAGGGGGTCCCCGAGCCCGGCAGCTCCCGCAGTCAGGTCCCCGACACCCCCGCCCCGCCGCCCCCAGCCGCCCTCCCCCCACCCTGCCTCCAGCGGGCCGCCGGGCCGGGGTCGCCGCCCGGGCTCGGTCAGTCGGTACCTTCATGAAGGTCTCTACCGCGCCTTTGGCCGTGTCCAGGTAGGTGGTGCCCAGATGGCTGCGCTGGTTCATAGAGGCAGACGTGTCTATCAGGAACAGTAAGATGGGCATAGTGCTGGCCGGGGACACCGGGGCCCGAGGTGGTGGAGAAAGAGATGGTAGAGGTGGAGGCGCCGGTGGCGGCAGCGGCGACCGCCGCTACGCGGGGCGGGGGAGCGCGGCCCCCGGGAGGAAAACACCGTCTGGGTCTTTCCTCCGGCTGCGGGGAGTTTCTCCCCCGATAGTTGAGAGGAAACTCCCCAGACCCAGTCCTCCCCGTCGTACCCCCGCCTCCGCCTCCTCCTGCCTGCCTGCCCGCTCGGGCGGGCGCCCGGCCGTCTGTCTGTCGGTCCGTCCCCCCCGCCTCGGGGGTCCCGTCCCCGCTCCCGGCCCCTGTGTGTGTCCCAGCGGGAGACGGGCCTGGCTCCCCACCCCACCCCCGGTGCAGGGAGTGGGGACCTGGGAGCTGGCGAAGAGGGGAGTGGGCTGAGGGGAGATTGGCCCTGGGGCTGTTGGGAGAAGTTTCAGGGACTCCCTCCGCACCCCGACGGTGTCACCACTTTCTCAGCCCCTCTCGCTACTGAAGCGCTTTTCTCTCTCACACTCCGGTTTTAACTCGGGCAGGGGCTGCAGAGGCTCCGCCCCTGACACGTCCCCGAACCACGTGATGCACCGCCCCGCCGTTCTATTGGCTAGTCCGTAGCTTCTCATTAGCATATTCAAACAGCTCAGGGGCGGGGGAAGCTTGTAGGCCGGCTCCGGGGACAGTTACTGAGCACGCGCGGAGGCGGGGCGTCGGGTGCGCGCGAGAGCGAGCGTGAGGGGCGATCCAGCGGGCGGGCAGACGAGGAGGCGGGCTTCGGGAAGGGGCGGGGACGGGCAACGAAAGGACCGCGGGTGGGGGCGGGGGCCGCGTCGGCGCGCGCAGGGCGGCCGCGGCTGTGAGCGTGCGCGTCAGGGCGGTCGGCCTCTCCTTGGCTGTTGGAGGTGATAGGGGTCGGGGGAAGGGAAACGGGGGCTGGTGTCAGCTTCCCCCTGTGAGGTCGATATAGCGTGGACGAGTGAGGAAGGCTGAGTAGAGTGAGCAAACATCGGTTAGGAGAAGAGAGCACGCCCGCGGCCGCCCTCCTAAAGAGGGCTCGGGCCCTGCGGTCGCCGGAGGAGGGTCTTGGGCCTCGGAGGGGCCGGCCCTAGTGCGGGCGGGCCCGGGGCGGGGGAGGGGAAGTGAGAGGTTGTTTATGACCCGGGGACTGGTCTCTGCGAGTCAGTCCGCTCGTGCTGGGGAGTGGGGAAGAGGGGCGATCCTCGCTCGGCCTTGGGGAGCAACCAAAGGGGAGGACTGGGCCCGCAGCAGGCCCCGAGCTCTCTCGTCGGAGGACCCGCTTAAAAGGGAACAAACAATATTTTTCTTAACCCAACCCCAAAAGGACCTAGAGGAAGACTCAAAAATCGATGAAAGTTTGTTGTCCGTTTTATTGTCGGGAAAACATTACTGGTCCTACCAAAGAAGTACCATTCTCAAAGCCCTGTTTACTTAAGCCCATAGAATATATTTCAGAGCTGGGGAGTGCCTTAGCAAATCATAATCCATTACCCTCATTTTAAAGTGAAAAAAGTGACTTCAGCTGACCCAGATAACACAGAGGATGGGTTCCCCGGAACCCTGCCAGTGCTTTTTCATCTCCCCATATGCTACCTCTCAGACTCGTTCCAAATACTGTGTGAGGGAAGACATTCTCTGTTAAGCGCCTGTCGTCTTACCTGAAGTAATGAATCCTCTCCTACATGTCCTAGGAATACATTTTCTTCAATTACACTATTTGAAAAAAGGAAGACACTACCTTAAATACGCGTTAAGGGACTTAGCCCTTATAAAACTACATAGGTATTTATAGGGCCTCTCCCATTCGCCTTGCATTTCCGAATTGTATTCTTTATCCTGAAATCCATGTTTGCCTACCCATCACTTAAAGAAAGTGTTCCTGTTAACATTAACACAGAAGAGACTTGCTTTATGACACTTTATTTTTTAAGTTACATATTTTTATTATTAATTTCACAAATATTTATTGAAAGCCTATTATATATTTTTTTTATTTCAGAATATTATGGGGGTACAAACATTTTGGTTACATATAATGCGTTTGCCTTGCCCAGGTCAGTGCTACAAGCTTGCCCTTCTCCCATACAGTGCGCACTGTACTGTATCCATTAGTTGTGAGTTTACCCACCCTACCACCCCACTCCCACCTGACCGGCACCCAAAGAATATTACTTACGTATGAGCACTTTAGTGTTAATCAGTTAGTACCAATTTGATGGCCAGTACTTGTGGTGCTTGTTTTTCCATTCTTGTGATACCTCACTTCTCAGGATGGGCTCAAGCTCTATCCAGAATAATGTAAGAGGTGCCAGTTCACCATTGTTTTTTGTAGTTGAGTAGTACTCCATGATACACATATACCACATTTTATTAATCCACTCATGATTGATGGGGGCTTGGGTTGTTTCTACATCTTTGCAATTGTGAATTGTACTGCCATAAACTTTCCAGTGCAGAATGTCTTTTTTTTCCTTTGGGTAGATGCCTAGTAGTGGGATTGCTGGATCAAATGGTATATCTATTTTTAGCTCTTTGAGATATCTCCAAATTACTTTCCGCAGGGGTTGTGCTAATTTGAAGCCCCACCAATGTCACTTTTTAAAATCTGAGTTTCATAACTTGAACTTTTCCTTTAAGACAACCTCTGAAACTTACTGTTAATTTATAGTAGGACTATTTCAGTAATATGCTATTCTGTGAGTATGGACCTCAGAAAAGGTGTAATATTTTTAAGAGATTAGGACTACAAAATAAGATGGAATAGAGACAGATTTTACAGCCAGTGTTTGCTGAGAACCACTGTGTACTAGGTACTAGGTGGTGATAAAAAGTAAATGTGGTCCCTGCCTTCAAAAAGCTTATGTTTTTCTAGGAAAATACTACATGCATATTATTGGCTACTCCAAGAAGGTGCTTAGATATCAAGTAATTCAGAAAAGAGAAAAAATTACTACCTTGAAGTGATAAAAGAACATTTTCCAAGGTCAATATGTCTAAGCTGTACCTTAAAATAGTGTTTGTCAAACTGGGATTATAGATCTGAAAATAAGAATCAAAGTTCTACGATAAAATACAAGTTACTTTACCAATTATAAAGATAAAATTTTTCTTTCAAAGTGATCATTTGCATAATTTTTATAGAGTTAATCATTAGTTTCTGTATCAGTGCTTTTCAAACTGTGATCTATGGACCCCTGCCTGTCTGAAAACATATTCTCTAGCATCATAAGAATTTCTTTTAGGAATCTGTACATTACTCAGATTTGGGAAACACTGCCTCAATGGACTGATACGATTTAGACATGGGTAAAGGAAGGGGAAACTTCTGGTGAAAATAGTCCTTCTAGACATTGAAAATGTGGAGAAAGAATGGACAGCATTGTTGATGGCTTCCTAGGGAATAGTGAAGTTCAGCTAGGTTGGAGCACCAGGTGCATGAAGAATATAGTGTAATATCCAGAAAGGTAGGTCAGATTTACTTAGTAGAAGTCCTTTATTCCAAGCTAAGGAGTTTGTTTTTTTTTTCCTTTATAAATTGGAGCGTTTTTAGTTGAGTTGCTAAATACAAAGCAATATTGGAAAGGAATCAAACTAGACTATTGAAGTAGATTAGCATGCATTCATAATGACCTTACTTACCTATTACGGTTATTTGAAACCATTTTCCAAAGGAGCCATCATGACTCTTTCTTTTCTAACTCAATGGTTTTGGCAGGTTGTCATACTAGGGCCATAAGTGGAAGTGTGTGGTAGAGATAGGGTTAGATGCAAAGATCAGGAAGGCCAGGTCCAGTGAGCCAACCTGGAGCATATAACCAGAACCTGTGCTTATGTTGGCTCCTAAGATCAAAGATCAAGTTTCTAGTTCAGAAGTCCAGAAGTACCAGAAGGCAAGGCCCTGAGGTTGAACAGGAAAAAAAATGAGGACATACATAGGCAGCAAATCAAGAGGCAATCAGAAACCAGGGAGCATTGACAAGCTGTCCCTAGACAATATTGTGAAATAGGCCAAGTTTATTCTTAGTGACTCTGGTTGACAGTTTAGCTATTGGTTAATGGTGGCTTAAAGCAGTGATTCTTAGCCAGGATATACACATCACCAGTACCCATATAACTTTAAAAAACAATGTACCAAGTGCCTATACCCAGAGGAAAGTGATTCCATAGAATTGGGATGGGTGCTGGTCATGTCTTTTTTTTTTTTTTTTTTTTCTGGTTTAAAAAAAATTCGCCCATTTTTAATTTCTTTTTTTATTTCATTTTTCCCCATTGGTCTGTGTGATTCTTAGGTCATCTCATTTTTTAAAAACTCTTCAGGCAAATCAAATAATTCTGATTAAGAACTACATGCCTAATGTGTAAGAATAATGTATATTCTTGGCATCTAGTAATAGTAAATAACTGAAAAAATTCACATACCCTTAGAGTTATTGCATTTTTTAATAGAACTCCTAAAATAAATCTGCATACTAAAGGAAAAAAAAAAACCTATGTGTGATCACCAATATAGTTAACAGTGGATTGTGTTCTATGCTTATTTAAATTGCTTGAATTCAACTATGTTTGACAAAACTTAGAAAGAGGAAACTACATAGTGCTGGAGATACCCACTGTTCTCTCAGTGAGCTTAGGCTGTGGAGTAAGCAAGAGATGGAAACCATGAATCTCTTCTTTACTCAATCTCTGTGACTCTAGAAAGATTCTGGTAATATTCAGGCTTATTTTTCTAAAACATGGCCTCTAAATGCAAGCCAACTATTTCATCAGACTCTACTGAGAAACAGCTCTTACAATGCTAGAGGGAAATCTAGTTGGAGTAATGTGTGCCAAACTCTGTGCTGTTGCAGTCTAGAGCAGCAAGCAGTCCCCAACCTTTTTGACACCAGGGACCAGTTACATGGAAGATAATTTTTCCACAGACAGGGGGGCAGGAGGGAGGGGCAGAGATGGTTTTGGGATGATTCAAGCACAGTACATTTATTGTGCACTTTATTTCTATTCTTATTACATAGTAATGTATAATGAAATAATTACATAACTCACCATAATGCAGGATCTAATGCAGATGCTGATCTGACAGGAGGCGGAGCTCAGGCCATGATGTGAGTGATGGGGTGCAGCTGTCAATACAGATGAAGCTTCGCTTGCTCATCCGCCACTCACCCCCTGCTGTGCAGCCTGGTTCCTAATAGGAAACTGACCTGTACCAGTACTCAGCCCAGGGGTTGGGGACTGCAGGTCTAGAGGATTTGGGAAGATTTTTCTGGGAGGACACTGGTTAGAATAGGTATTGGAGAAAACTTGCTCTTTGCTGCTGTTTTTAAAGGAGTGTTGTCTAAATGTTCTTGCTCCAATTTAAAAGGGAATAAATTATACGAAAACCTCTGAAAGAATGGTGACTCTGGCTTAAACAGTAGACTAAATTGTTGAAATAGAGCTATTCTAACAGAATTAAGACCTGATGAGTTAGATTTATTTCTAAGAGCCAACCAGAGCCTTTTTAAAATTATTTTAAACCAATTAAGCAGGGTAACACGGCTTAAAAGTAATTATGTGCCAATGACTTGGCTTATGGTATCTGGATGTGCCATCTGAACAGAATAATCAGGCGAACTTAGTGTTCCTCGTATATAACCTAACAAAGTCTCTTTTGGCTATCTTACCATTCCCTCAGCTCTTTGCTGTACTATCCTCTTTGAGATCTTAATAGTCAATGATGTTCAGAGGTTGAAAACATCAAAAAATATGTAAAAGTAATAAGCATAAAAAATTAGATGTGAAACTATCCAGCTAACATAATCAGATAATATATCTACAAGGAAATTTAATTTTGGTCATACTAATATTATATAATATCAGTCCTCAGAAGAAAATGCTAGTAGGGCTACTATTAAAAATTAGGTCTTTCACGGTAATAGTTGAAGTCTCAGGCAATTCAAGATCAGCCCTGAAAATGGATATATCCAAACTGAGAATTAGAGTCGAGTGGAATCAGAGTGGGACAGCAAAAGAGCATGAACATTGCAGTTACTATTTCACTGATATTAACTGCACACCTAATAAATAAGTGACAGGCACCGTGGTAGGCCTTCAGAGAGTTTGTAATCTAATGGAAAGACAGATAAACAGATGAGAATACAATATTATGATGTCAGCAGCCCCCAGGCATGATAATAATAAGATTTACAGAGTTGTTTTGAAAATTCAAGGTAACATTATTTCACCAATTTTGAGACATCATAAGCTGTAAGAAACACCATTATTTTTGGACTACGGCTGGGGGGGGGCGGGCAGTGGAAGAATAGTGCTACTAAAACTGTGACACAGTGGTTTCTTATCACACTGTATCGAATTCTGCCAATAGGAGCATTAGGGATGCAACATTTTTTAAAAGAATACTCCACTGTTGTTTTCTATATTTTCTTCAAAACTGTTGGCATCTGTTCTTTGAGTTTTGGTGCTGGTGCTTTCTTGATCCAACTTGAAGGTATCAATGAAAGGTTTTCAGACCAGAACTAGGACTTAAATTCTTTCTTTAAATGTTTCTGAAATGTCAAGGGTTTAAGATTGTCTAGTCATGCCACCAGGAACAACCATGAAGTTTGCACATGTGCAGGCTATGACAACTACATTACAACTGCCTGCTGGTGACAGGATTGTAGGATGCCATGATTATAAGTCACGTTCCAGTTTTAGAAATGTTAAAATGGAAAGAAACATACATCTTGGAATTGGCAAAATACCATTTATTGCTGGTAGCTATTAAAATAAGTATTATTAGGAGAATATACAAAGAGCTTTTTGAGCACTGAAGATAGAACAGCTAACTCTCATAAAGGAAGTGACATTTGAACAGATAAATCATATAAGGATGGAGCAGTAGAGTAGGAACGTGTGGAAGAGTGGTAGGAATGGAGGCTGGGCCACATGAAGGGTTTCGTGTGCCCAACTAAGAAATTTTGAATTTTATTCTTTGGATGATAGGGAGACAAACCTTCAGGATCCCCAAATCAGATTCTCATTTTAGAAAGATAATTTCAGTAACAATTTCGAGACTGGATTAGAATGGGAAGACATTGGTTAAGGAGGACCAGTTAGCCAATTTCTGCATTAATCCACAGAACACATAAGAATCACCATGGAAGTGGCACAGGGAAGATGAGGAGAGGGTTATCAAAGACGCTGAGATGATAGAATGGACAGGACTCAGTGAACTGAGTGGTTGCAGGAAGAATCCTGATATTGTGTGATTAAAGCCATCTTGTGTCATGTAAAGTGAGTATCATCAAGATACTAGTAAACTATAAATTCTAATAAGATGTATAACTCTTCCCTGAAGGTCTAGTGGTGTTTATTCAGTCATTTGTTCAACAAGTTTTTATTGGATGCCTAATTTGTACACCAGCTGGGAATTTAGCAATGAATAAAACAGGGGAAATAATGCCTGTCTTTACGAAGTTTACATTCTAGTGGAGGAGGTAAACAAACAAGATAAATAAGCATTAATGAAATATATTGTATATTCATACCAAGGAGGAAAAATCAAGCAAGGAAAGGAAACAAAGTGTTGCAGAGGAAGGAGGGTTGGAGTTTTAGATGTAGAGAAAAGGGGAAGGTGTCACTGAGAAAATAACATTTGAGTAGAGACCTAAGAAAAGTGAGAGACAGTGCTGTGCAGATATCTCGGGAAAGTTGGATTTTATCCATTTATTTTACTGAAGTGCTATGAAGTGTTTGTGTCCCCTCAAAATTCATACGTTGAAATCCTAACCCCCAAGGTAATGGTATTAAGATATGGGGCCTTTACAAGGTGATTAGGTGATGAAAGTAGAGCGCTCATTAATGAGATTAGTGCCCTTATAAAAGAGGCCTGAGGGAGATCATTCACCCGTTTTATCATGTGAGGACACAGCCAGAAAATGCCAACTATGAACCGTGCCATCACCAGACACCAAATCTTCTGGTACCTTGATCTTGGATTCTCTGCCCCCAGAACTATGAGAAATAAATTTCTGTTTATAAACTACCTAGTCTGTGGTATTTTGCTATAGCAGCTGAACAGATTTAATACTTGAAGTTTAGTAAAACATTTGCGGTTTGACATGCTGATAGATATTAAAGTCTTATCTGTTGGTAAATATTCTTTGCTGATACTTAATAAGAATTCTCAATAATAAATATTAATATATTTAATATATTCCTTGCTGATACTTAATGTATATTATTATTAATAGCAGTATTATTAATAAGTATTTTTTGCTAATAAGAATTCTCCCTGACAGGCAGAAAATCAATTATTTATTAAATATTATTGAGAGGTTTATTTATCTTATAGTAATGACAGGTATTATTTTAGATTCTGGGGATTCAGTAGTAGATGAGATAGATGTAATCCCTACGCTCATAGGATAGCCAGATAAAATACAGGGCTCACCAATTAAATTGGAGTTTCAGATAAACAACACATAATTTTTAGTATAAATATGTTCCATGTGATATTAGGGACCTACTTATACTAAAATTTATGTGTTTATCTGAAATTCAGATTTAAATGGGCATAATGTATTTTTATTTGTTGAATCTGACAATTCTATGCCCTCACTATACTTAGAACCTAACACACTGGAGGCAGAGATTAGTAAATACAATTAGCATACAGTGGACATGCTATATAACCTGGCAAGCCATAAATTAGAAGGCAATGGGACCCTAAATGTGTGGAGGAAACCTGTCTGCCAACCAAGAACACCCACCCATAGAGCAAGAAATGAGCTTCTGTTATGTCCGAGCCATTATATATTTTGGATCACCAGCCTAATCTAACTAACATAATGTGTCAGTCCTGAAATCCACTATCATTCCCAAATTTACTCCAAAAGTTTTAATATAATGCACCAACAGCTAATAAAATATATATAAATAAAGACACCAGGAAGGAAGGCCAAACCCCAGAAGTGCTTGTGGTATAGTCATCTTCTGATGTAGTTTTAACCTGAGTGTTTTCAAGAAGGTCATGAGGCACATCAGATTACTATAAGAAAATTATACAACTTGGTTTCCCTGAGCAAATAACACCATACATCATTCCTGGCTAAAAACATTTCAAATACTTTTTTCTTTAAAATAATTGTCGAATGTAGAAACAAGTTTTGTGGGCTCTAAAAATCATAAACAAGACATGGTTTTTGCCTTCAGAAAGTATATAGCCTTATAGAGGTTAGATACATAATACTAGCAGAATATGATCAGTGCCAAAGATATGTGCAAATCATCTCTCTAACTGACGTGAGGAATTCATTCAACTAGAGGGGAACAAACAAACAGAAGAAAGCAACTAAATGAGGAAGAATTTTGTTTTTCTTCAAAGCTTTACAATTTTCTATCTTTATTTTTTTTATTTAAAAGTAGAGATTATTGTCAAAAAATTGCAAAATATAAAAATAATAAGAGAGAAGAACAAAAATCACTTTAAATCTCACCACCCAGAGATAGCCACTGATAGCATTTTAGTATATATCTCCTCCTTTATATTTTAAATAAAATTGGGGTCTTATTATATATTCTTTTCTATCTTGCTTTTTTCCCACTTAATATAAGGTAAGTATTTTTCAGATCATTAAATAATTTTTAAAAATAGGACTTTTTAATAAGTACTAATATTCTATCCCTTAGATGTATCATGATTTATTTTCTTATTAGACATTTTGTTCATTTCCAAATATTTTACTTTTATAAGTAATTTTGCATTGAACAGCCTTATACATATATCTTTGTAATAATTCAACAACTATTTTTTGAACACTAGTTATTGCTATGGATATTGGAGATACATTAGTAAATAAACAGGCCAAAAATCCCTGTCCTGGGGGAAGGGGAGAAAAGAGACAATAAATATGTAAACTATATATTATATCGGATAGTGATGAGTGCTCTGGAGAGAAATCAAGCAGGGATGGGGGGAATAAGAAGTGGTAATGTGGGGGCCTAGGATTGTATTTTTAAACAGGATGATCAAGAAAGAGCCCATTGAGAAAGTGGCATTTGAACAAATACCTGAAGGCAGTGAGGCAGCAAGCCAGGTGGATATTGGAGGAAAACATTCCAGGCAGAGAAAAACATGTAAAGACCTTGAGTTTGGAGTGGATTTGGCATTATTTAAGGAATAGCAAGGAGGCCAGTGTGGCTGAAGCAGAGTTAGCAAAGAAAGTTGCCAAGAGGCCCTTGCTGATGATGAGTGGAACTTGGCCTCTATGCTGCCTGAAATAGGAAGCCATTGGAGGGTTTTACAAAGAGGGCACCTGATTATTTTGGCTATTCTGTGACGGTAGCCTGTGGAAAGAAGGGTAGAAACAGGGAAAACAGGAAGTTATTGCTTCAATCCAGTTGGGCAATGATGGTGGCCTTTGGATGATGGGGATAATAGTAAAAATGGGCAGAAGTGGGGTTTTATTGGCTTAGATGTGGGGTTTGAGGAAAAAAAAGGAGTCAGGGATGACTTAAAGCATCTCATTAGTTCCTTAGGATAAATTTCTAGAGGGGGAATTTATCAGATGTGGTTTTTAGGGCTCTTTATACATATGGCCAAATGGTTCGCCTGAAAAGTTGTTGGTTTATACTTCCAATATTCTCTATGGAAAATAAGTTATAAACATTTTTAGAAAAAGTGTTTCAGCCATAATTTTTTAAAAGCTTTACAAATTACTTAAGCCTGCATAGAATTATTAGGGGTATGAATCGTTCACTTAAATTTTGCATGTACGTGTTACTACAATTTAAGCAGGAAAAGCTTTCTGATAGAGATCCAAAATCTGGGTATTTCCCTCTTGAACCTATACTATAGAAATAATTAAAACATGGAGTGGAATTTGGTAAATGTCAAAAAAAAAAAAAGTTCAAAATGCTATGAGGAACATTTACCTAAGGGGACAGGACTAAAAAGAGGAACTTTAAAAGTTAGCAAAGAAGAAGGTAGAGAACCAGGAACCTGACTTGCCAAAGCAAAAAAGAGTATTTCAGAAAAGTGGTTATGTTTTTTCAAAAGTTACGAAAGTGTTAATATCAAAGTGAAGACTAAACAAAAGCCATGAGATTAAGAAAGGCATTGCTGATTTTTATGAGTCTTTTTAGTGGAATATAGAGACAGAAGAAATAAGGTAAAATAGATCACCAGGAATTTTAGTGAATGATTGAAGGCAAAATATGTAATTTCTATATTTGCACACACACACAAAAAGGGAACCAGATGGTAGCTGTAAAGATCGCAGAAGACCTTTTTTTGTTTAAGGTAAAGGGAAAACCTGAACATGTTTTTAAAGATTTTTTTAATTTTTTATTTATTATTTTTTTTGAGACAGAGTCTCACTCTGTCACCCGGGCTAGAGTGCCGTGACATCAGCCTAGCTCACAGCAACCTCAAACTCCTGGGCTCAAAGGATCCTCCTGTCTCAGCCTCCCAAGTAGCTGGGACTACAGGCACACACCACGACGCCCGGCTAATATTTTCTATTTTTAGTAGAGACAGGGTCTCACTCATGCTCAGGCTGATCTCAAACTCCTGAGTTCAAGTAATCTTCCCACTTTGGCCTCCCACAGTGCTAGGATTGCAGGCATGAGCCACCACGCCTGGCCCTGAATATGTTTTTAGATAGAAAAAGAGAGAAAAAACTAAAACCGTGAGAAAAGTGCAGTTGTTATGGCAGGTCTCAGGAGCAGGACAGGGTCAACAGAACAGGTGGGAATATTAGGATGTGAAAGATGGGACATTGACTTCTCGGAGACCAGAAATAATGACAAGAATGTGAGCAAAGCAGCTAACACAGTTCCTGGTGTGATGATTAATTTTATGTGTCAACTTCCCTGGACCACAGGATGCCTAGATATTTGTTCAAACATTATTCTTGGTGAGAATACTATTTGAGTCGGTAGACTGAGTAAAGCAGATTGCCCTTTCTAATGTGGATGGGCCTCATCCAACCAGTTGAAGAATTAGAACGCAGAGGCTGAGTAAGAGAGAATTCCTTCTGCCTGACTGCCTTTGAGCTGGGACATTGGTGTTGTTTTGTTTTGTTTTGTTTTTTTACTTCAGACTCAAACCGAAACATGAGCTCTTCTTGGGTCTTGAGCCTTCAGATTGAAACTTCACCACCAGTTCTCCCGGTTCTCAGTTCTCCAGCCTTCACACACAGACTAGAACTACACCATTGGCTCTCCTGGTCTCCAGCTTGCTGACTGCAGATCTTGGGAATTCTTACCCTCCATAATCATGTGAGCCAATTCCTTATAATTAATCTCTTTACATATATTTATATATGTATATATTTCATCCATTGTTTTTGCTTCTCTGGAGAACCCTAATACACCCAGTATGTAGTAAATGTTTAATATATGTTGGATGACAAAATCAATTATAGAGAAATTCAGAGGTAGAAAGGATGGATGCAGAGGGAGCTATGGGAAGTGGACAGCTGCTCAAGTTAACCAGTGAGATTAAAGGCCAAGCTGAGTGCTCCAGGGAAATTGCTTTGGTGGCTACTAGGGCATAGTATGGACAAGCAGACAGACCATCTGGGCTCTTGATGGGCAGAGATAGCAGCAGGCGGGTGGTCAACCTTTAGAAGATTCAACAAGCATTCCTGTGAGTGTTCTGAGCTCTGTGTTAGGAATGTGATGGGAAGTAACAGGCAGAGACCAAATGTTACTGCCATTAAGGAAATGGGAAGAAAACAAACACTTCACTGTCTACTTGTGCTAGGGCTTCTGCATATTCATTTAATCTAAGAAATTTGTAAGCTAAGTGTTCTTACTTTTTCAGAAAAGGAAATGGAGACTAATAATAATTAACATAGCTTAAGGTCGTATATCAGACTAGACCTAGAACCTGAATCTGAATCCAGAGGCAGAGTGTTGAGTAAGTCTGATAGTTGTTATTGTTGACCCATCCATGGGAACTGGGGCTTAGGGACAGGGCTCCCTGTGATGACTAAGGGAACTGGGATTCAAGGGAGAGACTCAGGCACAGAAGAAAATGACAGGTAAATAATCAATAAAATGTAAAGCAGGAATTTGGTCATGGGAACAAGATGGGAAGGATAATGGGGGATGTTAATGACAGTATCATTTTAATATTCAGTTCACTAATCTCCAAAGACCTATGTTCTAATAGAGTGAATAAAATAGCCTAACATCTTCTGATATAGTAGCTATCACTGATGATGAGCACATAAGGAGCTCTCATGACATCCACTTAATTTGCCCGATTAACCAATGCTCCTCTTTAACATATGCCCACAGCATGGTATGTGCTCAAAACGAGTAGAGTTCCCTCTAACATGTTTGTGAACCTCCACTCCCACTACAGCTTTCTTGCTTATGGAATCAGCTGCATTTTCCCCAAACCCACTGATACCAGTTAAACTTGTTATTGAAATTATGTTAATTAATTAAACATGTCAACCGATGAAATGTGAAACGAAAGTCAGTCACTAAAGAAATCGCTGTCAAATTAGTTGTAAGCAAGAGGACTGCAAAAGCTTAGAAAAAGTAAAAAATCTACAGGTATTTTGCTGGCAAGTGAAATATATTTGTAGTTTAAGTTAAAATTAAAAGTTTAAGATATGTATGCAGCGGCTGGGCGAGGTGGCTCATGCCTGTAATCCTAGCACTCTGGGAGGCCGAGGCAGGTGGATCCTTTCAGCTCAGGAGTTCAAGACCACCCTGAGCAAGAGCAAGACCTCATCTCTACTAAAAATACAAAGAAATTATCTGGACAACTAAAAATATATATAGAAAAAATTAGCCGGGCATGGTGGCGCATGCCTGTAGTCCCAGCTACTCGGGAGGCTGAGGCAGGAGGATTGCTTAAGCCCAGGAGTTTGAGGTTGCTGTGAGCTAAGCTGATGCCACTGCACTCTAGCCTGGGCAACAGAGTGAGACTCTGTCTCAAAAAAAAAAAAAGATACGTACGCATCATTTTTTAATTTCCCTGTTTTAACTGACGTATTTCATCCACCAATCACCTACCAGTGCTGCATAAGAGAGCTATTACTATACTCTGTGTTGTATTTGTATAGCATTTTTGTTCTTTCTATAAAAGCACAATCTGTGTACGAAAGTAAAAATAAAGGCTGGAGTCCACGTCCTTTCAGTGACTCCATTCAGCACTTTCATGTGAAACCTCAGTACAGACTATAATACCACGTATCTGCTTACACTGTCTCTCTAACTCTTAGGGTTAGTATGACTCTCACGCATTAACTTTTGTATCATGAACATTTGTGGCTCACTAATATTCATAAAATTACCAGGGATTATGCATTTAGGGGTCAGGTTGTTGTCATTGTGATTTCATTACAGGCCAAAGTGTACAGCATTTTAATTCTTCTGTAGGGAATCTTAGAAATAATCTGGTGCAATTCTCTTGGATTAAAAATGAGTAAAGTGAGGACTAGGGTTAAAGAAATTTTCCCAGTGTAAAAATTTATTGAAATAAAATTAAGGGAAATGTTTACATAGCCCTTAACATTATATCTTCCCCATGATATATAACACTTTTAATCCAAGGATCTCGAAGCATTTTTAAATCAGATCATTTAATCAGATCATGAGGCATCAGATCATGAGGCAGTCCAGGCCTCATCTGTCCACTGTATGTTTCATAATGTCATCAGGAACACTAAGCTTTCTCTGTTTTCTTGTTCAGCCATTCTCAGGGTATGCTTGTCAACTCGTAGTTAGCTAATTCACCTCAAATATTGTAGGTTTGCTTTGGTAGAAGTAATGGGAAGGAGAAAGAAAGCAGCAGAAGAAACTGAGCTGGCCTTTCTTAAAAAGGAGATTTCTTACCTGCACCTAATAATTTCCTCTTAGATCTGATTGGCCAACTATGTCACATGGCCACTTCTATCTTCAAGGGAGGCTGGGAAAATTCACTTTTGGCTGGGCGTATTGCCATCTCCAACAAAACTGAGGCAGTTAATAAGGAAGAAGGAGAAAATGGGTGTTGGGAGAGCAACTTAAAGTCTCTGTCACTGTAGGGCTGTTGCCAAGATTAGAAAAAAACATATATGTGGTCCCTAGCATATGCCTGGCTCCTAGTAGATGCTGAAAAACCGGTTGCTCTTATTTTGTTTGAAAAAAGTAAAACTAGTGATAATGTCTCCAAATTTCTTTCATAGTAATTATAAAGTGTTTCCATACATGTAATGAATCTAATGTGGTATAAAATAACTTTTACTAGAAGAACAAATTTTTACTAAACTGCCACTTGGCACTAAAATATTGATATTTAAAACAGCAACTTTTAAAAAGCTCATTTAATTAACCAGATTATCGTTTGGACAGCGGACAATGAATGTACACTATAGTCTCAAACATTATAAATATGAATGAACATTTTGTGTTCTATGAGTTGAAAAATATTTACTGTATAGTCATGTGCCACATAACATTTTGATCTTAGACCACATATACCATGGTGGTTCCATAAGATTATAATGGAGCTGAAAAATTCCTATTGCCTAGAGACGTCTTAGTAGTCATAATGTTGTTGTACAACACATTACTTATGTGTTTGTGGTGATGCTGGTGTAAACAAACCTACTTTGCTGCCAGTTGTATAAAAGCATAGCACATACAATTATGTACATTACATAATATTTGATAATAATAATAAACAGCTATATTAATAGCTCCTTGCCTGTTACTGCCTCTGAAGACCTTCCAGTGGGACAAGATGTGGATGTGGAAGACGATGATATTAAAGATCCTGACCTTGTGTTGGCCTAGGCTAATGTGTTGTCTATGTCTTAGTTTTTAACAAAAAAGTTTATAAAATAAAGAAATAAATTAAAATTTTAAAAATAGAAAATAGAGCCAGGCACAGTGGCTCACACCTGTAATCCTAGCATTTTGGGAGGCCGAAGGAGGAAGGTCACTTCAGGTCAGGAGTTCAAGACCAGCCTGAGCAAGAGTAAGACCCCGGTCTCTATAAAAAATAGAAAAATGAGCCCTGCATGGTGTCATGTGCCTCTTGTCTCAGCTACTTGGGAGGCTGAGGCAGGAGAATCACTCAAGGCCAGGAGTTTGAGGTTGCAGTGAGCTATAATGACACCACTGCACTCTATCCTGGACAACAGACCAAGACCTGCCTCCAAAAAAAAAAAAAAAAAAAATGGAAAATAGCTTATAGAATAAGGATATAAAAAAAAGAATATTTTCATATAGCTGTACAATGTCTTTGTGTTTTAAGCTAAGTGTTACTACAAAAGACTCAAAAAGTTTAACAATTTTAAAGTAAAAAAGTTACAGTAAGCTAATTTATTATTGAAGAAAGAAAATTTAAAAAAAAATTTAGTGTGGCTTAAGTGTACAGTTTTTATAAAGTCTATAGTAGTACACAGTAATTTCCTAGGCCTTCACATTCACTCACCGCTTCTCACTGATGTGCCCAGTGCGACTTCAAATCCTGCAAGCTCCATTCGTGGTAAGTGCCCTAAACAAGTATACCATTTTTTATCTTTTATGTCACATTTTTACTGTACCTTTTCTGTGTTTATATATGTTTAGATATACATGCCTTACAATTACCTACAGTATTCAGTACAGTAATATGCTATATAGGTTTGTAGCCTAGGAACAATAGGCTATACCATACAGCCTAGGTGTGTAGTAGGCTATACCATCTAGGTTTATGTAAGTATACTCTATGATGTTCGCACAATGATGAAATCGCCTAAAGACAAATTTCTCAGAACATATCCCATTAAGTGATGCATGACTATATCTAATTGTTATTAAATTATGCATTTTATCCTAAGTAAAGCCTGCTCAAATTGATGACTTGTTGAAAAAATAACATCTGTTGAACCATTAAAATTTTCCATAAATATTTATTTGTACTATTCATATTTTGTTAAGTAAAGATGCTGACCTTTGAAAGATATATCTGTGGGATCATTGGGTTGTTCTTTTTTCTTAGAAATGGGGTCTTGCTATGTTGCCCAGGCTGGAATCAAATTCCTGAGCTCAAGCAATCCTCCCACCTCCGCCTCCCAAGTAGCTGGGACTACCACCACCTCACCCAGCAGGTTTTTTTATTTCAGTTGCAAGAATTTCTAGTAAGGTATTTGATTTTGTGAAGCAACAAGCGGAAAAAGATAAATACATATTTGTCATTTTTTATTATTATTTTATACCATTTTTCACATACAGAAATAAGAATTTTAGCAGAGTTTCATAGATATAAAAATATCTAGAACTAATAACCGCCTCACACACATGATACATTGTGTGTAGTCAATCCCACAATAAAACAAAAAGCTGAAACACAATCCAATATTTTGTTATACTGGACTTTTATCATATAAAAGTCATTTTTAAGTGGGTGGGCAAAAAATTAGTTCATATAAAATCTGTATTCAAATATTTTCTAAAATTAACCAAATATGAAAGGGGTGTGTGTATGTGATAAAAGGAAGGGACTCTGGCCATTTAAAAAGCCCACTGAATTCATTCATTAAGTAATGAAAAATCAATTTATGAAGTTCAAACCCAAACTTTTCCCCTTGATTTCAAGATTTATCTTTTTTCTATATATTAATAATTAGCAAAAATACTTAATTCCATTATCCAATTAATTTTACATATACATGTACATGTATATGTATATCTTCAAATTGTAGTTTTTTAGCTACCATAGTTTCACCAGGAAGTTGTGGGTGTTTTTTTCTTTTGAACTTTTTGTTGCTTATTTTTCTTGACTTAGATTTTTCCCATCACCTATAATTCAGCTTAGATAACATTTGTCTTCCTTTAAATTATTTCATTTAGCCTAATTTTACCTGTTTCATCCCCATGTCACCACCCCCATTCCCCCATTAGCATATATCTTGTTCTTACTGATAGTATAATAGCTATGTCAACATTGTCATTTCATTGGCAGTTCTTACTGCTTTGAAGTCAGGCTCCATGGTGAAGGAGAATTTGTTTAATTTTGTTTTTTCAATTGACAATAGTTGTACATATTCATGGGGTACATAGTGATGTTTCAATACATATAATGTATAGTGATCAGATCAGGGTAATTAGCATATCTATCATCTCAAACATTTATCATTGCTTTGTGTTGGGAACATTCAATATCCTCCTTCTAGCTATTTGAATCTATATATTACCGTTAACTATAATCATCCTGCAGTAGTACAGGATACTAGACTAGAATTTATTCCTCCTATCTAGCTGTAATTTTGTATCCTTTATAAAATCTCTCCCCATCCCTACCTTCCCCCTGAAAATTTAAGTATAAATATCTTTTTAAAATAACTGAAATAAAGTGTACATGTTTAATTCTTTCCATTTTTCTCCAAACTTCTTAGCCATCCAGATGGTACTTTTCTAACTTCTTTCTTTTACTCCTTCCATATTTATGCTTCTTTCTAGTTTTCCATGATCTTCATTGTAGGATCCTTGTCATACCTAACTTGTTTTATGTTTTTTCCTCTCCCAGATAAATAGAATGTGTGCTCATTTCACTAAACTTAATTAAGTTGTAGTTTCTCAGGACAACTGTATATCTTTTATGACTGCTAATATAGTTCTCTGCCTATTTCTGGATCACCTTCTCTCCCAGCACTCCATTCGCCATCCTCAACATCGCCCTTATGTAGCTGGACTCCTCACTATTCCAGACCCAGTTCGGAACACCACTCCAGACTCTTGAGCATTCGATTCGTTCCTCAATTCCAGTACTTAGCAGAGCTTGAGATTATGTCTTACTCATAATATTTGCTCAAACATTTGTTGAACTGGTGAATGATTAGGTCAAATACCTTATTCCAAACTCCCCATCCAATTCATCTACACTTTTCTGGGTAGAACCCTCATTTTACAATAATATAATTTTTTTTTTTCATCTTGAGCTTTTCGTGAACATTTCACTTTTTGTTGTTACTTGATATCTTCCTTTCATCCATTTAATCTTTTGCAGATAAAAAAATTTTTATTTAAATTAAAATGCTCTTTGTGTTTTCTCACTAAGGCATCCAACAAGGTCCTTGTATACTTTAAGGAGTAGCATTGTCACTTTCATAAAGAATCTGAAACCTATTGGCTACTTAGATCCTTTCCACAGATCAGGCTAAGCAAACTTCCCTGGCAGGAAGCCACCAGAAATTCCAGTGGCAGGGTCTTGCCATATTCCTTCACAAAAAGGGCCTGGACAGTGCTAGCAGTGCCCTATTTCTCTTAACTATCTCTAACCTTTCCTCAAAGAAAGGGTAAGTAAAAATGCATGGCATAGTAGATGTTTTAAATGAAATAAAAATACATGCACATTTTATGGATAAACTACTTTCAAAAGTATGTTCTGCCTTATTTTCTCAGGTATAAAAATATTTCAGGGAAGTTTCAATAAATCAAATGTTATGAAACTACTAAAACATTTTCTGTGAGTTCCTTTCATTTTGTCTGATTTATAATATGTATTTCAACACTTTGATATACTGTAGAGTATGTAGGTTTATCTGCCATATCACAGCTTTCAAAGGGAAATTCTTATTTTAAATGTCTACATCATCATTAAATGGTTCTAATAATAAGAGGCCTAAATTTTAAGTCCTCAGGGACATCAAGGTATCTCATCGAGTATGTTGTTCAAGCTCTGGCAGCATATTGCAAAACAGATATGTAACAGGAAATAGAGGGCAAGAACAAAACTTAATATCATTACCTTATTGTTGACAATTCCCAAAATATAGCATAAGATTATAAAATATTTTGTTTAAGACTGTTAGGCTATTTTCGTAAGTGAACCAAAGGGGGTGGGGGTGGGGGTGTGCAGACTTCTAGGTTGTATCTATTTCAAGATACGTCTTATAATTGACCATTTTTCCTACTTAAGTAAATGTATTCCTCTTACTATATAGCTCAGAGAATTGTTATAACATTCTTGAGAATGAGTCATTTAAAAATGTAATTTTAAAAAGTCCACATTCCAGCGTTGTAAGGGGGTTTATCTGTGTGATGACCTTGGAGATTTAGCTCCAATTGTGCGGTCTGAAGGAGACCTAGCACAGCTTAGAAAGTCCAAGACCCAAAAATTCATTTTTACTCTACAGAATACTTTTACTTATTATGGTTTCCTTGAGGAAGGATTGGAGCTGGTAAAAGGGCAACAGGCATTTGTGTAATGGTCTGAAGTTTGACAGCCAAAAATAAATATAGGAAAAAAGTCATGACTTTCAGATGTGTGACTTTGAGATTTGGCACAGGCTGAATTCAAGTTTACCTTTGCACTATAAAAAAACTTTGCTAGGCAGATGGGTAAACAGTAGAGTTTATCTTACTTTGTAATGAATGTTAAACTGTCCAAGATCTTTTAGCCTCAAAACTGTTTATTCACAAATAATAAAGAAGAGCATTGCAGACACACCCCAAAATTACATTTTCATAGCCTGACTGACCCTTTCCTTTGCTTATCAGTTACTCAATTGTATTGCTATATTTTTAAAGTTAAAACAGTTGTTAAAAGTTATGAACTTATAAACTTAGGAAACTTTCAGAAGACTTCTGATATGTGTGTGTGTGTGTGTGTGTGTGTGTGTGTAGAAAGAGAGAGAGAGGGGTATATGTGTGCATTTATTTATTTTTAATTGATACAAACTTTTCCCCTTGGTTCTCAATGAGACATTCAACTGGGAAACATTGGGAAATGTACGAGGACATTTTTGGTTTCTCGATGATGGAGGAGATCAGGCAGTGAGATACTGACATTCAGTGCCAGAAGCTAACGATATCAAACATTCTGCAAAATATGGGACTGACTGTCAAATATTCTGCAAAATATGGGACTGACTGTCCTGCACAACTATGAATTATCCCATACAAAATACCAATGATGCTGTCACCCTTAAGAAACCCAAAGGACATAGCTATAAAAATAAACAAAGAGTTTATCTCGAACAAGTACAGAAGCAGAGTAGCGTAGGGACTCCATGTAGACTGCAAAGCCAGACAGCTTGAGTTCAAATGCAATTTGAGGTCTGACTGTATGACCTGCATGTTATTAAATGGTTTGAGATTCAGTTGCCACATCTGTAAAATGGGAATAATATATTAATAGTAATAGCTGTCTCATAGAATTTTGTTGTAAGGATTAAACAAATTGAAATAGATAAAGTGCTTGGAATATGGTAAGCTCTCAATTAATGTTGGCTAGTGCCATTGTAAGTTCACTCAAGTCCATTTTAAGTTAATTAGTATTGGTAAGAGAACATACAAATATATTTTTTGAAACCTGAAGCTTCTAAATTTAAAAATCTTCAGGCTAGAATCCATTATGTGTTAGAAGATATTTCTTGATGATGACAATTACAATGTAAGTAAACTCTCGTTTAGTGAACTCTCATTCACTAAATCTATTCAGATAAAGCAGTAGGAGAGGGTTAAGGGGTGAGGGGAGCATTCCCAGGCTGAAGAAAATGTTCATGGTTTATAGAAAAGGTAGGGTGCAAGGAGGACACTTCGCAGGGTGAAGAGATGCAGAGGAGGCCTGACTAAATTATCACTATGAGTTTGAACAGTGGCGAGCATAGCTGATGAGATGCAACCAAGAAAAGACTATTGCTGACCTAGGACCAAAAGGAAAAAAAGGAAAAATTAAATTCAAATTGCAATCAAGTTGGAGGACATCTGTGGGACTCTGCACGTCCATGGGGTCTGTAAGGCTTCGGTCTATCAGTACAGACATGGAACATTCTGAATAGTTAAATGCCTCTTTCTGTAAAAGAGGAGACCACTCACTCTGCAGCTAAATCTTGGACTTGTTTGCACACAGAGGTCCTTGCTTATGTAACTCACTTAGCTATAATTCACAGTCCTTTGAACACATGAAGGAAAAGCCAGTGAAAGCCAGTTTTGCTTCTATTAAGGATTTATAAGCACAAAAGTGAAGAGTGAATTAATCCTAGTGTTTTATACATTAAAAAAAAAAAAAAAAGAATCCACTGGAAGGCCAAGGCAGGAGGATTGCTTGAGGCCAGTAGTTCGAGACCAGCCTAAGGAAGAACAAGACCCCATCTTTACAAAAAATAGAAAAATTAGCCAGGCATGGTGGTGTGTGCCTGTAGGGGTAGCTACACGGAAGGCTGAGGCAGGAGGATCACTTGAGCCCAGGAGTTTGAGGTTGCAGTGAGCTATGATGATGCCACTGCACTTCAGCTTGGGCTACAGAGCAAGACCTTGCCTGGAAAAAAAAAATAAGGAATCCAAACCAGAATGAGGTTACTGCCTGTGGGAAAAACAGAATAGCTTGTCACAGGTAAATGTAACACATTTTTCGTAAGTACAAATTAAGCAGCCTGAAACAAAAGGCGCTAAAAGGTTAAATAGTACCAATTGCCCTTCTGATTTTTCAAATCAAAGTTCTGTCAGCTGTCACATGTGTTAATTCAAAAGATAAATGCTTTAATCACAGATAGGATCGGGTAATATCACTATTAGTAGCAGACTTCCAAAAATAGCAGTAATAGTACTATGTTGATTCATTCTCTTTTAAAGATTGAGCCACAAAGTACAAAATGTAGTCAGTTGGAATTGATGACAGCCACTATCCTATTCCCCTATCACTCTCAGTTCCAATTCCTACCATCTAAACCTTTGCATTGCCAAGTTCGATTTTCCCCATTATGTTCCCTAGCTATACATTTGCATCTCGTGCACACACCCACTTTTCATCTGAGACTCTCTATAGTTGCCTTATGTGGTCCTGCTGTGAATGTTTCTCAAATCTCTGTCTTCACCGGTGTCCCTTCCCTCACACTCCACTCCTCACATTCCTCAGAGCTTTTAGATATTCCTGCTTAAATACAAATATTCTACCCTAAAATTCACATATTTTCCCTATCAAATTATCAACATATCTGGTCTGCTATTTGCAAAATGCCTCCAGAATCTGACCAGTCCAAGCCACCCTCAGCTCTTCCTGGACTGTTCCAGTAGCCTCCTCACTGGTCCCCATGCCACTGCCCACCCCACCGACTCCCCTCTGAGCACAGCAGCCAGAGTGATGCTTGTAAAACAGAAGTCCCATCCTGGCACAGCTCTGTGCAAAACCTTCCAGTGGCATCTCATCTCAATCAGAATAAAAGCCAAATATTTTATGATTCATAAGGTTTTACACAGTGAACCTGTGACCTCCTCTCTTACTCCTCTGGCCCTCACCTGCTCGTGTTGTTACCTCCTGCTGGAATGCATCTCCTGCCTGCACTCCCAGCCCCAGCTGCAGATACCTGCGGGCTTTGGCCCTTCACCTCCTTGGGGACTTCACTCGAATGACTTCTCTGGCAGTCTCCCCTCACCACCCTGGCCATGGCTCCTTCTTAGTCCTCTTCCCTACTTTACTTTTCTCCACCACACTTTTCGCTGACATTAGCAGCAATTTACTTATTTGTTGTTCCTTTTGTGTCTCTCCACACTGGGAAGTGTGAGCACAGGGGTGTTAGTCTGCTTTGCTCACTGATGGATCTGTAGTGCCTAGAGCCCTAGTAACCCTAGTACTTGGCACACTTGCCATTAAACATACTTCCTGAATAAATCCAAAAATCTCTGACTCTTCTATAACCAGTTTCTAATATGGACTATCCTATCTTTCCTGAAAATCCACAGTTTTCTCTTGCTAAAAATCCATCTGGTTCAGAATTTTGTCGTTGTCTTTGTCTCTATCAGTAGGACATCTGATTAGTTACCAAAATGTTTCAATTCCACAATGTTATTAGAGTCTGTCTCCCTCTTTCTTAGTTCTGTTGCTACTGTCTTTGTTACTGACAGCATAGGCTGGAATCAGACAGACTTGGGTTTGGGTCCTATCTCCACATTTTAATCAGTGGACTTTTGAGTAATGTGTGTGAGCCTCATCCAATCAGTTGAAGGCCTTGGAAGAATAAGGTCCCCCGAGGAAGAAGGAAGTCTGCCTCCAGACTGCCTTCGAACTCCAGCTGCAAGATCAACTCTTCCCTGCTGGCCTGCCTTGCAGAAGTCAGACTTGCCAGCCCCTGCAATCACGTGAACCAAGTTTTTAAAACAATCTTTCTCTTTCCTGTCCCCCACCACAATACATCCTATTGGTCCCTTCATTAATATACTAACCATATCAACACCTATCAGAATCCTACCTGTTCCTTATGGCCCATCTCCTCCCTCATCTATGACCATTCCAGCCAGAAGTTCATTTTTTACTCTGAATTCCTTGAACTCATCAAACACCCCTCTTTACATTGCTGTAATTTGTGTTTGTAATGATTTCCCTACAAGGAGCTATGCTGTTCCACCTCTGCCACCGAGTTACCTAGGGAAAGCTAAGTAACATCTCTGAGCTTCTATGATTTCATGGTAAAATGAGAGTAATAATTTTCTTATTGAATTGATGTATAGAAAATATACATGCTCACAGTATTGTAAAACACACAACATAGTGTGAAAAATGCACTTAATACCACTAATCTCCTGGGAATCTTGGGTGGCGATGAAATGAGCCATGTTATGTCCTGTCAGGTTCAGGAATGAAGACAGATCTGTGGGGTTACATTGTAACTGAGACTCTCAGAGCACAGCCAGCCTGTGATTCTAAGATGAGCACGTGAGGATGTACGTGTGTAAGGCAGATCCACAACCAAAACATCAGTCCAAGGCAAAGAGGGCTGACTGGACTCAGTGCCCAACATCCAGGGCATGCACCTGTTTGGGGAGAGTGCAAGAAATCACCAATACTTTAATGGAATGCTCAGGTCAGAGAGTTCCAATGGTAAGAATCTAAAATCTGGAAATGAAAGTACAAGGCAGGTACCCAGTCCTAGGACTGAGTTTCCCACATCAATGCAGGACCAGTAGTAACAATGACTCCGTGTAAAATCAATGGACATTATGCCCACCTACCTAGTGCCAGAAATGGTTCTAGAAACAAGACTAAGGCTGTTCATGTTACCTAGATAGCTGCAGCTGATTGGCTAGATAGCCTTCAGCTGAGGGCTTCCCTTGTAGCATCTTGAGAAGACCGAGACTTAGGGATGCCTCCTGCTTATCTGTGGGTATGCTCACTTTTTTCACACATAGATCTGCATCTTTATCAAAAAGTGTGGGATTCGTTTTAGGCATTTTAGTTTGACTACCAAAAGTCCCTCTTACTCAGTTGTGTGGCAGGATCTGGGTAGGACTCCAAGGACTAGGTAGAATTATGGTTGAAATTAAATTTTGCTGCTGATTTCAATAAATAAAAGAAGCCATTGACTGGGGATAGAACAACCTCAGTGTTCCCAGTCACAGGCTCGGTCAACACTTACTGCTCATGTTAGGGTTTACGAGGTATAACAGGTACATCAATGCCACCAGGAAACAAAGGCAGCACTCAAATTAGGATAATTTAGGAAGTTTATAAGGGACCATTATAAGGGAAGGTTAAGGGAACAATAAGGAATAGAAAGAATTGAGATAGCAGTTGAGCTGTTACCTCTCTTGGGCCCAAAGCGAGGAGGAAAGGGAAAGTTATGGAACCTCTAAGGAGAGAGAATCATGCAATGCAGGTGCCTTGAGAGAGGAGCCATGAGTGACCTTTGCATAAGGGTCACAGCCAGCCCAAGGCAACCTCTCACTCTCCCCACTCCTTTGCATGCCCTTCAACTAAACCCATAGTGAAGCCAAAGGGCGTGGAGCCACACAGCTCACAATGGAGAGGGGTGGAGTGTGAATCTGGAGGAGCAAATATAAGTTACCTGGCACCCTTGGGTTGCCAAAGCACAATGGGATGCCCTTCTCTTAACCCTCCTAACCTCTCTGTCTCTTCTTCCCCAGGTTGTCCTTAAACATGGCCATCCCCCAAGGCTTCACTCTCAAAGGGCTTACTTCAGAACTCCTGCTCCCTCTTGCTCTTACTCATGGATTTAACTCTTGCCACTGTGCATGATTCCTAGGAATATAGCCCTAGCTCTGACCTAATCCAACTGCCTGCTGGATAACTTGACCAGATGGCCATTGCTACCTTAACATCAACTGATCCCCAACCGAACCCATAAACTCCTACTATTTCAGCTCCAAAACAGCTCCTCCTCCTAACTCACAACTCCTAATTTCTGTAGCACCATCATTCCTCCAATTACTCATTACTACAAGCTCAGTCATGCTTATCTGAGCCTTCCTTTTTTTGCCCTCGGTGATTGCAAGGTCCTATACTTTCTCCTTCCAATATGCTTTTCTAGTTTGTGTCTAATCTCATGCCTGTCCTAATTAAGGGCCTGTCTACTTTTTACCTGGATTGTTAACATAGATTTCTAGATGTCACCCTTGCTCCAGTCCATTCTGTACTCATTCCAGGGCACAAACCTTGAAGTTTGCTGTACCATTTACCTCACTGATGCAGCCATTCTTGTTGCCTCTGTCCTCCTTGGAAATGAGCCATTTAAGGGGAGGGAACAATCCCCTGATGCCCAAAAAAAACTACTTGTCCACAATCACCTGCCTCTAAAACCCAGTGCTCTGCGTAGCCTTTGGTAACTCTGCCTCATTTGTCTAGTGAATAGAGCGTAAGCTCTGCAGCTTGCCATTCTAGGCTATTTCCAGGTTGAGTTCCCAACTCATCTTTTTAGGCCTTTATCCTGCAACTGCTCTATACACAGCCCATCCTCTCCCTAAAGTCCACATTCTAGAATACCATGTGTGATCATCCCCATTAATGTCTTTGCATATGCTTTTTCTTTGCTTGAATTGGCCTTCTCTCCTCTGATTCTTCAAATTCTACCTGTTGAAAATCTATCCACCCCTTAAAGTATATGCCACAGCATTTTCCTTTACATCTTTTACGAAGTACTTTACACCTTTCTATATTTTCCTCAACAAAATATGATCTTTCCCTCCTTAGAATGCCTAAAAAAATTTCACCACTGTTATTTTACCCTGATCTGTACAGTATTGGTATTATTTGTCTTAGCCATGTATTATAAGCTTCTTATAAGCATGGCCTATGCTATCTTCTTCAACATTATATTTCCTGTAATATTAATGCAGTGTATCTCACACAATTATTTTTAATTCTCTAAGTACTTAAAATTGATATGATACTTTTTTCTTTAGAAAGAACTGACCATGTTTGTACACTTTCTCAATATAACCATATCTCGTGTGTAATCCCCTTGGCAGGGAGGGGTAAGGTATTATTGTTGGTGTTGGTTTCTTGTTTACTAAAATGATAGTATTTAACTATGAGCATGTCTCGTTCCTGATTCCTTACCATTTTTCTTGTCAAGTTGGTAGGAGATAAAGACCAACCAGTCCAGTCTATTTTGTGAGTGAAGTCTCTTTTGCAGTTAAATATGATCTACAATATATGTTGAAGACATGAATGAGTAATTGAAAGATTTCATGCATATTGTCTTAGTCTATTTCTGCTGCTATAACAAAATACCTGAGACCAGGTAATTTATAAAGAACAGAAATGTATTGCTCACAGTTCTGGAAACTGGAGATCCAAGATTAAGATGCTGACAGGTTTAGTAGGATGACACCTTGTTGCTGTATCCTCCAGAGGGGAGGAATGCTGTGTCCTCACATGGTGGAAGGGACAGAAGGGCAAGAGAGAGACCAAACTCTATAAATCAAGCCCTTTTATAAGAGCATTAATCCATTTATGAGGGCAGAGTCCTCATGACCTAAACACTCCACCTTCCATCACTGTCGCTTTGGGGATTAAGTTCCCAAAACATGAATTTGGGGAAACATATTCAGACCATAGCACATATCATGACTGGTACTAGATACGCTTTCTGTGTCATTGGATATATTTCTGTTCTAATCCTACCTCAGCTACTACTTAGCCAAAATACCTTGGGAAAGTCACTTAATCTCTCTGAGCCTTAGAAAGTATGGCCTAGGTCTAAGTTTTCAAACTTTCCTTTTAAGATGAAGAACTCTTTTATTACAAAAAAAAAAACCAATCTTACTCAGACATATACTATGTAAAACTGATGAATTCAGAGTCAGAAGTAGTTTGGTTGAAAACTAGGGTAGGAGCTTTGAGGAATAAGATGTGAAAACTAGTAGGCAAGGTGACCTCAAAGGTCCATTCATGTCTAACTATTCCATTAACCACTTTATCAAAGAATACAATCAGGGCCAGAAGATTTGAACTAGTACTGACTGGTAGGGGTTTCTGAAATGCTAATTGGGTGAGGTGTGGTGGCTCATGCCTGTAATCCTAGCACTTTGGGAGGCCAAGACAGGAGGATCCCTTGAGGCTAGGACTTCAAGACTGTCTCTACAAAAAATTTTTAAAAAGTTAACTGGGAATAGTGGTACATGCCTGTAGTCCCAGCTACTCAGAGGATCACTTGAGCCCAGAAGTTTGAGGTTGCAGTGAGCTATGTTGGTGCCACTGTACTCTAGCCCAGGCAGCAGAGCAAGACCCTGTCTCCAAAAATATATATAACAATAAAATAAAATAATGCTAATTGAGGGCGTTAAAATTGAGAGACAGATACCACTTCACACCCATTAGGATGGCTACTATAATATTTTTCAAAAACCCATAAAATAACAAATGTTGGCATGGATGTGGAGAAATTAGAATCCTTGTGCATTGTTGATGGGAATGTAAAATGTTGCAGATGATGTGGAAAACAGTATGGTGGTTCCTCAAAAATTAACTATAGAATTACCATATGATCTAGCAATTTTACTTTAAGGCATATACCCAAATGAATTGAAAGTAGGGACTTGAACACCTATTTGTACCCCCATGTTCATAGCAGCATTATTCACAGTAGCCAAAAGGTGGAAGTGACCGAAGTATCCACTGATGGATGAGTGGATAATTAATACGTGGTATATGCATGCAATGGAACATTATTCGGCCTTAAAAAGGAAGGAAAGTCTGATACATGCCACAATATGGATGAACATTGAAGAAATTAATGCAAAGTAAATAAGCCAGACACAAAAGGACAAATATCATATGATTCCCCTTATATAAGGTACCTAGAATAGTCAAATTCGTAGAGACAGAAAGTAGAATAGTGGTTATGAGGGGCTTGGAAGAGGGATAATGGGGAGTTGTTGTTTGATGGGTACAGAAGTTGAGTTTGGAGTGATGAAAAAGTTCTGGAGACAAATAGTGTGATGGTTGCACAGCAATGAGTATGTACATAACGCCACTGGATTGTACATTTTAAAATGGTTAAAATTATAAATTTTGTCATATATATTTTACCACAGTAGAAAAAAGTCCAAAAAATGAGAGGGAGAAATATATTTATCAGTTTTTGGAATTGTTGGGGTATACTAATTCTATAAAATATGTGTAGAGAAAAATCTACAGTGTGTATGGTAACCAGAGTAAGTTTCAAGCTATGTGATGATGACGGAGTTCTCTATGTGAGTATAGCGAATTTCTCAAATGCTGGTCTCAGGCTGAAAAGTTCATAGTCACCAAAGACCTGAACAGCCCTAAATCAGTGGTCATCCCCCTGGCTTTTAGAACGAGTGAGGTTGTTCCTTGTTCACTACAGTGCTCTGGGAAGCCTGTGTCTCCAGTTCTTATTTTTTATCAGAAGCCAGGAGAAAACCTCAGGAACAAGGCTAAAGACAGGGAGCACATGCCGTCACACTGTCAAGCTTGCCTAGAGAGGCTCTAGGAGTCCAGAGTTGGCTCTGATAACTCCATATCAAACCACAGATGGGAATCCAGTCTCAGAAGCTCTGGCTGAGGCAGTGTTCAGCAATTATGCCCATAAAATAAGGCAGAAAATTTGAGGTCATGACTTGGAGCCACAGCTGGTCCCGCCCAGAGAAAGCATAGATTGGTTTTAGCCTATCCTTCATATCAGCATTATTTCTGAACAAACTTACTGTTTGACAATGAACAGACTTTCCTATCATTTGTTCTATATTAGTTCTGCTGTTGTAACACAAAATGACTTTGAAGTATAACTTTAAGCAGTTCAAGGTCAATATGGCAGCTTTACTATGCCTAGGACCCAGGCTTTTGCTATCTTTTTGCTCTGCCATCCTAGGGTGTGGTACTTGTCATTATGGTTCAAGACGTCTAGCAGCAAGATAGAGAAAAGGGAGTGGAGGGCATGCCCTTTCCCTTTAAAGCCACAGCGCCAAAGTTGCATACCTCCCTCAGCTCCCATCCCAAGAGCACCAATACACTCAGATGCTAGGGAAGCTGGGCACGAATCTACTCCTAGTGTCCACATACCTAGCTACACTTCAGGGGTTCTTTTACTAAAGAAAGGTAGAACAGGTACTAGGGCACAATTGGCAGTCTCAACCCAATACTCTAAGGTACAAAAGAATCCCTGCTCCTTGACCATATGGAAATGTTAGTCCTATCTAGGAGGTCAGTGTGTCCACTGTTGGTAGTTCAGCTTCTCAGGGCTAGCTTCTTGACTTTTAGAGCTATCTCTTTTACTGGTTCCTCTAGCTTAAAGAAGACATCCAGGACAAGAATTTCCAACTCCAGAATCAATTGAATCAATCCTGGGGGCCAATGGAGACATAACAACTCAGAGTTTAGTGTTCTTTTTAAGCGAAAATATTTTAGTGATGAGAATTATAGAGGGAACTCCTGTAATTCTGGGGTAAGCAAGAGTGTAGGGAGACTGGTTAAGTTTCAGGAACTTGGTCTGTCCCTGTAATGTGGAAGAATTTCTAAGGTTGGGATTTGGTGGTCTTGGCAGGAATAAGCTTTAGGTTTCAGGAGAGAAAGCAGTAGTCTTTGATAGGTAAGAAAACATGTCTGAGTGGATGAATAAGCACAGGCAGTGGAGTTTCAAGAGCAGCTGGGTTTGGGGAATATGGGATTGTTCCACATTTTGTCATACAGAAGCAGGCTTCTGAGGCCTCTGAGTATTTCTTTGGTCACTGGTCAGACCTGTATTATAGCTTCTCTGATCCAGAGAAAACATTGAGAATGAGCTGTCCCAGAGAAGCTTCCAAGCGCTTCAGAATTGCAGGGTCAGGGGTGGCGATTCCTGATGAGTGACATGTCTGCTGTCAGGATTCTACAGCTAGAATCTTAAAGCTGGCATATGCTACCAAAAGAGCAAGCACCTTCCATTCAAGGCAGTGCTGCTGGCATATCACAGCTGAAGTAGGGGTATACTCTAGAGTGGTGCCCAGGCTTAGCTTTGGATATGAGAGTGGTTTGGTGGGTAAACTGTGACACTTTGCCTTAAGCAAGGAAACTACCACTCTCGATTGTGAAATAGGCTACTAGGGGTGACTTTACTATCCCCAGGCTCATAGTTCTCATAATTATTGCCCCTGCTTATCTGCAGAGGGTCTATTCCAAGACTCCCAGTGGATGCCTGAAACTGTGGATAGTACCGAACCCTATATATACCATGTTTTTTTCCTACCCATACATAGGAAAAAACTTTCACATTCTATGTGAAAGTTTAATTTATAAATTAGACACAATAAGAGATTAACAGCAATAACTAATAATAAATTAGAACAATTATAACAACATGCCAGTGTCACTACTCTTGCACTTCGGGACCATTAAGTACAATAAGGGTTACTGGAAGACAAGCACTGTAATACTGCCACAGTCAATCTGATAACCGAGATGGCTCCTAAGTGACTAACTGACGGTGGGTAGCACAGACAGCTTGGATCCAATGGACAAAGAGAGGATTCACACCCCCAGTGGAACAGAGCAGGATGGCGCAAGATTTAATCATGCTACTCAAAACAGCACACAATTTACAATTTATGAATTGTTTATCTCTGGAATTTTCCATTTATATTTCTGGACTGCAGTTACCATAGGTAACTGAGACTCAGAAATTGAAACTGCGGACAAGGGGAGACTACTATGGTCCCAGTCTCACACTGAGGCTTTATAAGTGAGCCCGTTGTCCCAATCATGGTTTGTTCATGAGACAGCCTAGGTGGAATGGTCCAAACTGGGAAGATTAGAATCAAGGGTCCAAACAAATCCACAAGTTTAAGCAAAGACGTATGGTTAAATATGGAAACACACTAAGTCATTCTTATTGCAAAGACAGTTTGCAAGTATATGAATTCAGAAAGTAGATCCACAACGAAGATGTAAATCCTAGATGGAAAAGTCCATTTGGAATATGAGTTCCTTTACCCAAAATAAGCAGAAAGAGGTTAGGCATCCAGCAACAGGGATTGGGACCACAGGAAAAATTTATTTTCCATCGAGAATGCATCTGTTCTTTACATTTAGATATCTGTGACACAAACTAAAGACTGCTGAAAGATATTCCAAATTCTACTGTTATGATTAGAATTAGAGGCTGAAAGTTGCACAGTGAAGCTTGGGACTTCTGCATTCACATGTGCCTGGAGCCACTGGGAGGCTCCGTGTAGAGGCTGAGGACCATTAAGTCTGGCTGTAGACTGCTCGTGCCTTTCTGACAGTCTGCCCTGTAGATTTCAGACTTTCCTAGCCAACCTCCACGATCATGTAAGCCAATTTGTTGTAATAAATCTCTTAATATATATATATCCTACTGGTTCTGTTTCTCTGGTTGAACCCTGACTGATATACATATACTATAAAGTCATTGTAGTAAAATTTTAAAGAAGAAATCATCAAGTAATGCCGGGCACGGTGGCTCACACCTGTAATCCTAGCACTGTGGGAGGCTGAGGCGGGAGGATGACTCGAGCTCAGGAGTTCGAGACCAGCCTGAGCAAAAGCGAGACCCCATCTCTACTAGAAATAGAAATGATCTGGAAAAAAAAAAATTTAAATAAAAAATAAATAAATAAATAAATCATCAAGTAACATATTTTAAAATATATCATGAAAAAGTATAATACATTAAAATAATTATTTAAATTGTAATAAATTATAATAGCTTTAATGAATTTAAAGATATTTTTCAACTCTAGCACACTGTGAATGATAATCAACATTAAAAACTACTCGGTTCACATTTATTTCCCAACTTCCTGCTCCTTTTTAAAAATAATGAATTTTAAGTCCTAACCATATAACTTAGTGATTTTGATGGGAAAAACAGCATCTCTTTATCTTTAAAAATAAATTTCTTGAAATCTTGTCATAGGCCTGCATTAATTCTCTCATTTTCCCTGTGTTGAATTAATAATCTTTTTGGAACTTTACATAAAACAAAAAACTCACAAAGTTTTTCCTAAATGTATAGAAGATCTCATTTTCCCTGATTTAATTTTATTTTCACTATAAAATATAACCTTATTGTTATGACAGGCAATAATGAATCTTCGATGCATTGCTATTTTTTAACTTGCATTTTTTTTTGTTAAGGCAGAGTCTCACTCTGTCACTTGGACTAGAGTGCAGTGGCGTCATTATAGCTCACAGCAACCTCAAACTCCTGGGCTCAAGAGATCCTCCTGCCTCAGCCTCCCTAGTAGCTGGACTACAGTCGTATGCCACAACACCTAGCTAATTTTTCTATTTTTAGTAAAGACAGGGTCTTGTTTTTGTTCAGGCTGGTCTCCAACTCCTGACCTCAACCAATCCTTCTGCCTCAGCCTTCCAAAGTGCTAGGATTACAGGCTCGAGCCACTGCTCCCGGCCTTAACTGGCACTTTTATTTCTGTCTTAATAGAATCTGATTTCATGCTTTGTTCCATTGCCTGAGGATATTCTAAAGCACTTTAAATGGTTTAATTAAGCAATAAATTTCAATATATCAATAACCTGAGTGTATATATCTATTTACTGAATTGTGAATGAATGACTTCTTTACAGATCATATTATTCCTGATGCTCTTTACTTATCTAAACAAGTAGGAATACAATTTACACAATTCTCAATCATCCACAGAGGAAAAAGAGTGGAATGAAAAACCCAAAATGGCAGATTTTCCAAAAATCATTTACATCTGACCTCATCTTTAAACACATGTAAAGGGCCTGGAACAACACCTTGCATTTCATATGTCCCTAGTTCTCAATCTTGACTATGCAGCAAAATCACCTGTGGAAGTTTTAACATGCACATTCATTTTGCCCCCAGAATTATTTGACTCAGTAGGTCTGGAGAGGAGCCCTGGCTTGAGAACTTGCTTGCCTTCCTCTCCCATTGGTCAGCCAGTTCACTGATACTCTTAATGTTGCTCTGGAATCACAAAATACAAAAGGGGTGGAAGGTCCTGCCGTCCAGCCACTCATCCAATACTCCAGTCCCCTGAACAACAGCCCCAGGTGGTCCAGACTATGTATAAAAACCTCCAGTGACAGCAGATTAACTTCTTCCTAAGGCAATCTGCTCCATTTTCTGGAGAAGATTGCTAGAAAGTTATTCTTTATATTTAGCAGAGTCTGTCTGAATTTTACATTCACACCTCCCTTTTCAGTCCCCAATTTAGGACCCCTTCCTATCATTCTGTCACTTGTGCTCCTTGTCTATCAAATGTTGCTGGAGGAAGTCACAAATAGGTATTGACTGGGTCTCCTCCAAATCTGAGTCACTCACTATCACATGCCAGCTCTTGTATTCATATTTTTTGCCTGCTTCTCGGGTTCTCCACAGCAGTGGAACCAAAACTTCATGTATTCTCAAACCCCATTTCACCCCTGCAGTCCCCAAAAATGACCTCACCGCCCTGTTTGTTTGTTTAGCAGATTAACGCCATCTTTTGGTATCTGTCTTTTCCATCTGTAATGGCCCTATTTTCACCAATGAAGACGATAATTATGATAAGCATCTATTGCCAAGAAATGTCCCATATTTTTTCCAACTCTTAACAAATTCTCTTATGTCCATCTCAGTCTCTCATGCCTCTTCTGGAACATTTTCCCATCATGTACCTATTCTTTCTTTTTTTTTTTTTTTTCAATTTCTTTTTCAATAAGAATTCTCAGAGAACATATCCATTCTTTCTTGCCTCTTTACTGTTTCTTTTTGCCTTAAATCCTACTTAGGTCTCTCATATTTTAAAAACAAAATGAAAAAGAAAAAAATGTTTAACCCTGACAACCTGACAATCTACTATTCCCTCTCCCCTTTCCCTACATAACATATTTCTAGAAGAAAAGATAGATTAATCTACATTAGCTTCCCTAAATCCCTCGCTTCTTCATTTCCCTCACGCTGTCCGGCTCCACCTCTGGCACAGTATTAACTTCCTGCTCTAATACAATAGACTTTTCTCAGTCTCAGCTTCTGTAACCTCTTCACAGAATGTTCCGTTTCTTCCCCAATGTGATGTCTGCTTGCTTTGCACTTTCTGCCCCTTCACTGCTATGCATTTGCCTTACAGCGCCTAACCCCTTCTAGCGCCTCACAGCGTCTGCTGCTGCTCTGCTCTGTCCCAGGAACTGGAAGGCCACCTAGAGCCTCAGATCCCTCGGAGACCGACTACAGTCCTTTATATAGAGAAGGCACACTGTAAATAGTTGATGAATAATTTTCAATATTTTAGAAATTTACAATGGTCTAAGTAATAATGAAGCCACAAAGAGAAAATATACGTGGGTAACTCTTTCTCCAATTTTCCCTCTTCTTGCCCCTTCATACTTTGCCCTTCACATAAGGGATAGCTTTTACAGCTGATAAAATGTGTGTACAAAACCAAGCTGAAGCCCAACTGTGCCTCCCTCTTCTTTTTGAGGTAGAGTACATTTAATTATTCATTAAATCATATTTGTTTGTGTGTATGTATATATGTATACACACACACATAACTAATACATTCTTGTAAAGGATTCTTACCAAACTAAAACGTAAAGCCCCCAGCCTTTGGCAGTTTGATGAGTATGTTTTAAATCATTTCTTCTATGCATTTAGCACCTTCAACAGAAATGCAAACCAAGATTCGCTATAAATAATCCTGATTGAGATAATCAAACACTGTAGGCATGTGACTTCCTATTTTTCTTTCACTTTGATTTTTATCTACCACGTTCTTTGAGATACAGTTACTCCTGTTTATTGCTGCTGATTCCTTGACACTGAGTCCTCTTGACGGGTATGCATCATTTTCCTATTTTCCCAAATGTATATGTATGTTAAAAATCTTTTCTTTAAGTGGGGAAATTTATAGCAAACAAAAAATGCTGCATCCGTTTATATTTTCAGAGAAACCCTGAAAGAGTCAAAGCAAGTACATTTAGCTAAGCTGAGCAACAACACCAAAATGATAAATTCTGGGAAAGATAATGACTCAGGAAAATGTAGACTGCAATAAATAGATGAAGTCTCAAAATGATAGCTCTGTGACATGAATGTGATATAAAATTCATTTTTAATCATAAAATGGCACATTTGCATAAGCACTTATTAAGTATCAGGCACTGTTCTAAGCACATTGCATACGTGATGTGATTCGATCCTCACACCCACCCTAAGGAAGTCGATACTGTCATGATTCTCATTTTATAGATGGTGAAACTGTGCCCAAGTCACACTGTTTGTAAGTAGTAGATCAAGTTTTCAAATTTAGGTCTGTCTAACTTCAAAGCTCCCTTATTTCATTTCTTCAACAAATATTAATTGAACATCTAGTCTGAGCCAGGCATTGGTAAACAAGCAGAAAATGGTCTCTGTCTGCATGGAATTTACAGTCTAGCAGTGGAGACAGACATTAATCAGTTAATGAGACAAATAATTGTTTGAATTAGAATAGTGATACACACTATGAACAAAGGAATCCTCTCTAATGTATTCCAAGCTGTAGACAGTGCCTGTGTTAGATGCCCAACAAATATGGGTTGAATATTGAGTAAGTTTCCTGTGAAAGTAAATAATGGTGGACTTATCCCCTGTCTTGGTGGAGGCCAGGGAAGGCTTTCTGAAAAGGTGACATTTAAGCTGGGGTTTGAAGGGTGATTTGAGCTGACTGGGAGGTAGGAGAAGCCTGTGTTTTAAGCTTCATGCTTATAGTGCTTTATTCAAGGAAGAACCTTGCTAGGTAGAAGGGTAGAACGTAGACTAATGATGTTGAAGCATGGAGGGAGGGTGAGCGTGAGTAAGTGAGGGCAGCCTAAGACGAACCGTGGGGGCAGGAAGGGCGACAGTCATCCAGGGCCATCTGAGCCATATGAAGATTTTTATCTTGATTCTAAGAGCATTGGGTCGCCAGGGAAGGGTTTTCATAAGGAGAATGTCAGCAACAGATTGCCACTGATCATTCTAGCTGGAGTAGTTATCAATTGTAGCAGTCCAGGCTTGGACAAGGATGCTGGCAGTGGAGAAGGAGAGAAGTGAACAGATGAGTGATTCTTAGGAGGTGCTTGCCTGGATATGAAGGGTAAGAGACAGGGAATGCATCTGTCAGGGTGCCTATATTGGTTACCTGTTGCTGCATAGCACATTACTCCAAAATGTAGTGACTTAAAATAACAATTGTTTGTTATTTCACAGAGTGTCTTCAAAGGTCAAGAATCTGGGAACAGCTTACCTAGTTCTGGCTTAGTCTTTCAAGAGGTGGCAGTTAAGCTGTTGATAGGTGTGGTAGTCATCTAAGTTTGGACTAGGGGTGGAGGATCTGCTTTCAATGTCACTTTCGTTGTTGTTTACAGGCCTTAGTTCCTTACCATGTGGCTCTCTCCATGGGGCTGCTTGATGTGGAAGCTGGTTTTCCCCAAAGTGAGAATCCCAGAGAGAATCAGACAGAGAGAGAGAGAGAGAGAGAGAGAGAGCGCGCGCAAACAAGAAAGAAGCCACAGTCTTTTTAAGGAGCTAATCGCAGAAGTAACACACCATCACTTACGCCATATTTTACTGGTCACATTGGCCAAATCTGAAACAGGGTGGGAGGGAACTACACAAGAATGTATTAGGAAGGAGACAGAGGTCACTAGGGGCCACTTTGGAGGCTGGTTATCACTGCCATTTGATGGCACTTTCAAATTAGGATAATGTGTGAAGTGTGTGCATCTGTGTGAACAGTGTGTTTTCTTACGAAGGGACAATGTACAAGGATGTGTGCAGGGATTAGGGAGACCACAAAGGGATAATGCAAGTTACTGGAACTCAGGGAGAGAGAATCACGGAGCGCAGACTTACCTTGAGAGGATCATGTTGGGAGACATGCAGCCAGCAATGTGCCGGAGCCAGCTCATAGGACACATGGGAGCTGATTGTTTGTGTCTTTTCCCAACTCTGAATTCAGTGATGTCACATGGGCAGCCTAAAATCCATCATGGTGGGAATATTATGACATGAAAGTCAGCAAATACCATAAAACAAAACTTTTGTTTTATTTTTTTTCAGAGAGTCAGTTGTTAGACATTTACCAGCACATCACTAGGCACAGCCAGGCTGAGGCTGGTGGATAAGAGAACTGACACCCAGACCTCACTCTCCCTAGGCAGAGCAAGGACCAAACTCCACCAGGAAGGCAGAGAACACAGGAGCCTCTCTATATACTCTACACAAACCATCCCCTGGGGAAGACAGCAGGGTCAAGCAGGGTAGAGAGTGTGTCTAGCATAGTGAGGCTACCTATCAGGGATGACTCTCAGCATCTTCTGTGAGCAGCTGTGTGGACAGTGATTCAATTAACTGAAAGGGAAACAGACAAGGTATCATTTGTCACAATATCTCTTAATTAGACTTTCTTAACCATCCTTATCACTCTTGATTTCCCACCTCAATGGAGGAAACTTTGGCAGACAGTTGAGAACACTGGATTTTCTAGCGGAGTCAGCGAATGAATTTTGTTTTATTTTTTGTAAAAAATAGAAACTGACTCTGGCTAAGTTGAGAGAGAAATTATTAGAAAGATGTGGGACAGCTAACAGAATTTAAAAAGGCCCTGAACAATGAGGATTAGCCACAGGGTAGAAAGTAATTGATGATCTCCTCAGAGCATCATGGTTGAAATAAACCCTGGTCCAATTTTTTATTAACGGTCCGAGTTGCCCTGCTCAAGATCCAGTGTTCTGGAATAAAATTGGATTGGCTAACTTCAGCCAGTGGCTACTCTTGGCAAGAAGGCAGGGTTCCTTAACTATTTAAGTATGGATTAGGCTAGATTTGGTCCAGGAAGGCTCAGAGAAGAGAAGATATGTGGGCTGGGTCCCCCACTGGGACGGCCACAGTGAGAAGCCAATAATTGCCAACAAAGAATTTAGAGTACTCTTAACAGAAGGAGTGGGCTCTGGGAAGCCAAAGAGCAGCAAATGCCCACTACAGTCTGGGACATAACCTCCCTCCAGGGTCCCTCCTGAGTTCCAGGGAGAGGGGAGCAACTTTCAGACCATTAATGTGGAAGGAACTGGGAATTTGTGGTTCTTTAAAAATCTCTAGGCCGGGCATGGTGGCTCACGCCTGTAATCCTAGCACTCTGGGAGGCCGAGGTGGGTGGATCATTTGAGCTGAGGAGTTCGAGACCAGTCTGAGCAAGAGCGAGACCCTGTCTCTACTAAAAATAGAAAGAAATTAGCTGGACAGCTAAAAATATATAGAAAAAATTAGCCAGGCATGGTGGTGCATGCCTGTAGTCCCAGCTACTCGGGAGGCTGAGGCAGGAGGATCACTTGAGCCCAGGAGTTTGAGGTTGCTGTGAACTAGCCTGACGCCACCACGGCACTCTAGCCCGGGCAACAGAGTGAGACCCTGTCTCAATAAATAAATAAATAAATATCTCTAGGCATAATGTCAGTAGTTCAGAATGTCATACTATTAGACATTAAGAGAATTAACATTTAGAAATCAAAGGTATATAAATAAATGTTGGAACTAAAATAAATAAGAAGCTGAAAGAAAAGATGAAATGTACTGATGTTTACAAGGAAAATCAAATGCCACCGTTTTGCTAAATCTGTTGACCACATCAGTATGTTCCTGTAGTATTGGGTGTTAGTGGGAAATTTCGAGTTAAAAATGGAGACAGGCTGTATTATTAATTTGTAGGAGGTTTCTGGTATGCCTCGGTTGTAAATATGAGTTACGAGAAAATGCTTGGCCTTTAAGGCCTTTAAGGCCGTGGCCCCCCTATCTGCACCATTCTGCTCTCTCCACTCCTTTAAGCTCTGTGCCCTTAAAGACCCAGCCCACATGAGCCTCTCTCTGAGCCTTCCTGGACCAAATCCAGCCCAATCCATGATTAAATAGTGCTTCTTGCCTATGCCATGCACTTGGAATTTCCTAAATGTCCCCTTGGCTTGTTACGTATTTTTTATGTGTGCATCCTGATCCTCATCTGGGATCCAAGAATACTGGAGGCAGGATCTCTGTCTGGTGATAACCAGTTGGCTGTTGGAGCTTTAATGTAACTTAAAAAACTTGATTTTTCTTCCCTTTTCTAGTTCCTCTTCTGCCTGAACCTCAAAACTATGGGCCTTAACAAGGGTTTGTCCCTCTTCCCTCTTTTTTTCTACCTCACAATGTTATGTGTTAAGATTAATTAATGAGAATGTACACATCGAAGTCCCAGCAGGACTTACACTTAGATATTTTAATTTTGTTTAACGCTCTTCCCACTATAAGCCAAGGTCTTCCAAGTATATGCACTTCCCTGTAATGGTTACTAATATTGATAGTATTTGCCTCATGTTACATGTTCTTCCTTAATGATCTCATCCACTTGGGTAGTTTCCACTGTGATCTTTAAGGGAATGACTCTCCATCTGCCTCCTGCTGACTCATCTCCTAAGCCCCAGGCCCATATTTGCAGCGGGATGTTCTATAAACATCTCAGATTCCGCACATCCTAAATTGACTCATCCTTCCATACAAACCTAGTTCTTCTCTTTATTGAAACACTTGATCTCAATCATAGCTGTGCTAGATGTGACTTATGCTTGAGGTCTCAGAAGCATTTCAGCTCCAGAATCTCCCTCTCACCCTCTCCTACCCGGTTTCAGTTGCCAAATCCTGATTGAGTCTTCCAGTGTTCCTAACGTTCCATTTGCTCTGCAGCCCCACATCTGACCTTCATTAAATGTCAACTCAAACCCCGCTAGAATGTCCTGACTAGTCCCTCTGTCTGTCCCCTGCCTCAGCCCATCCTCTACACTGTCACAAGAGTTCTTTTCTTAAAATACTGATAAGATCATGCCAAACCCTAGCAGCTCCCCCAAACCCTGCCATGTACCAAAGCTGTCACATGCAAACAATCCAGGCTATCCACAGTTTTAGCCCCAACTAGCCTAATTTTCTTCTATAACCCCAAACCCCGTGCCACCTCCTTATTTTACATTCCTACAATATGCCTTCCACTGTCACACAATTAACTTGCCCAAAATGGTCTCCTTTGTCTTGAGTGGTCTTGCCACCAGGATCTTTCTAATCCTGCATCCTCTAAGACACGTTACAAATTTTACCAGTCAAAATTAATTGTTCCTTCTATTAGTGATAACTACCCATTATAGAGAACTGAATATGTGCCGGGGCCTTTACATATGTTACCTCATTTAATCCTGACCACAGCCCAGCAAGTTAAGTATTACAAGCCGGCGAACACTTATCCAAAGCCATGAGGCCAGCTGTGCTTACAAATTTAAAATGCCTTGTTTTTTTAGAAAGGTAATACAGTGGTATACATCTCAGTTTCCCCACCTGTAGAATGGAGAGGACAAAAACAAGCACAGTACCTCCTTCATGGGATTGTTATGTAACAGGCAATGTGCTCCCTCAGAAAAGAGCCTAGTGAAATGTCTTTTTAAATGCATTTTTGGGGTCTATTTGTTTGACTGTTCTAAATAATACTGGCTCATGAATAATACGTTACCAGGCAAATAAATGGATCTAATGCTTGCAGTTACCTAATATGTACCAGGAAGGTGATTTGAGTCTTCAGTTTCTGGGAGCTGCGTTTCTTTTTCCTTCTTTGCTTTTCCTTCCTTCTGCCACTCACCCCACCCTTTGCTCAGCATTTCCTATCAAAAGCACAGGCCTCCTGCTACTGCAGTTGGGCTCTTTCTTCAGTTGCCTGGCCTGTTTTACTATTAATTCAAGATTTTTATGCTAGACATTATTCCCTTCTCTCTCATGACAAAAACAATTCGTGACAGTTATGCTACATTTTAGGCATTCAATGTAAATGCCGTGAACACGCTTTTCTCCTTTATTCTTCTGTGAGTCTGGATGCAGAAGAGACCAAAAATTTAGTGCAGGAAGGGACCGTCAAGATCAGCTAGTACATGTAACCTGGGTTTATTGAATTATCTATTACATTTGAAGAAACTAAGGAGCAGAGAGGTGGCGTGTGACCTGCTCAAGCTCACACGGCTCGTTAGGGAGACAATGCTGGCTAGATCCCAGCTGCTCCCACCCCAGATCTGTTTTTTGTCACTATAGATTAGTTTTTCCTAGAATTTCAGACAAATAGAATCGTACAGTATGTATTTTCCTGTATCTGGCTTCTTTCACTCTGCATAATGTTTTTGAGACTCGTCCACATCATTGCACATACAGGAAGAGCATGCTTTTTATTGTTGAGTAGTATTTTATTGTAAAGACATACCACGATTTATTTAGCCGTTCTGCTGCTGATGGACATTTGGGTTATTTCCAGGCTTTGGCTATTATAAGTAAAGCTGCTATGAATATTCTTGTATATGGCTCTTTATGAACATGTATTTTCATTTCCCTTGGGTAAATACTTATGAGAAAGTTTGATGCATGTTTCCTTTTATGAGAAATTGTCAGTTGCTTCACATCCTCACCCACAATTGGGGGTTGCTGGTCTTTTAAATTTTAGTCTTTCTAATAGGTGTGAAACTGTATCATATTGTGATTTGAATTTGCATTTTCCTGGTGGTTAATTTGCATTTCCCTGATGGATTTTTGTGTACTTATTGGCCATTCCTTTTTCCTTCTTTTCTGAAGTATCCATTCAAATCTTTTGCCCATTTAGTTGGGTTGTTTTCCTTCTTAATAGAGTAAGTGGTAAGAGTTTGTTATATATTCTGAATACAAGTCCTTTGTCAAATATATGTTACAAATATATTCTTCCAGGCTTTAGCTTGCATTTTTATATTTTAAAAGATGTCATTAGAAGAGCTAGTTCTTAAAAAATTTAATGAAATTGAATTTGTAATTGTTTTATTTTATGAATTGTGGGATTTTTTGAATCCTATCTAAAGCATCTTTTTGGCCGGGCGCGGTGGCTCACGCCTGTAATCCTAGCACTCTGGGAGGCCGAGGTGGGTGGATCACTTGAGGTCAGGAGCTCGAGACCAGCCTGAGCAAGAGCCAGATCTCGTCTCTACTAAAAACAGAAAGAAATTATATGGACAGCTAAAAATATATATAGAAAAATTAGCCGGGCATGGTGGCGCATGCCTGTAGTCCCAGCTACTCGGGAGGCTGAGGCAGGAGGATTGCTTGAGCCCAGGAGTTTGAGGTTGCTGTGAGCTAGGCTGACGCCACGGCACTCTAGCCCGGGCAAGAGAGCAAGACTCTGTCTCAAAAAAAAAAAAAAAAAAACCACAAACAAACAAAAGCATCTTTTTATTTTTTTGCATACTCTAATGCCACAAAGATTTTCTCCTATTTTTTTGTAGAAGTATTATCATTTTGGCTTTTATGTCTATGATCCACTTTGAATAAATTTGTGTGTATGGTGTGAGATGAGGATCAAGGTTCATTTGTTTCCATATAGAGATTTCTAGTTGTTTCAGCACCATTTTTGAAAAGACTATGCTTCCCACTGAATTACCTTTGTATCATTGTGGAAAATCAATTTACCATAATTGTATGTGTCTGTTTCTGTATTTTATTATGTTGATCTACATGCTTGTTGATTTGACAAATCACACTGTCTTGATTACTGTAGTAAGTCTTAAGATCAGGTAATTTCTCCAGCTTTTTCCTTTTCAAGATTATTTTGGCTATTTTTGGTTCTTTTAGAATCTATTTGCCACTTTTTACAATTTTCTTTAAAAAGCCTGATATACAATGAACATGGTATATCTCACCATTTATTTAGAACTTCTTTAAATTCCTTCAGTAATCTTCTGTATTTTTCAGTCTACAGATTTTACATATATTTAAATTTCCATAAGTATTTCATTTTTTGATGTTATTATAATCAGAATTTTAATTTCATTTTCTAGTTGTTCATTGCTTGTCATATTGTTTCTTTCATTGTGAAGAAATACAATTGACTTTTGTATATTAACCTTATACATTGAGAACTTATGAGTTCTAGTATCTTTTTTCTTGGTTCTTCGGGATTTTCTGTGAACACAATCATTTCATCTGTGAATAAAGTCAGTTTTATTTCTTCATTCAACTTTGTATTTCTTCCATTTCTCTCTTTCTTTCCTTCCCACACCCCCTTATTGTCCTGCTAGAATGTTGGATAGAAATAGTAACAGTGGGCAAGCTTGCTGTATTCCCAGTGTTAGGGAGAAACCATTCAGTCTTTCAACATCAAGCATGATCTTAGCTTTGTTTTTTGTTTTTGTTCTTGTCTTGTAGATGTCCCTTATTAGGTTGAGAAAGTTACCTTCTCTTCCAAATTTATTGAAAGATTTTACTAAGACAGAACTCACTCTCAGTATGGTGAGTTACATTGATCAATGTTCAGGTGTTAACCAACCTTGCATTCTTGGAATAACCCCTCACTTGTCCAGTATGTTTCATCCTTTATATGTCTTTCTGAATTTGATTTGCCAAAATTTTATCTAGGATTTTTTTCAGCCTGAGAATCAGGAGAGTCAATGATGTTAGTTCCAGTCGGAAACCAAGAAGAGCTGATTTTTCAGCTGGAGTCTGAAGGCAGGAAAAGACTGATGTTCCAGCTTAAGCAGTCAGGCAAGAGGAGCTTTCTCTTACTCAGGCTTTTTGTTCTATTCAGGTAGCAGCTGACTGGATGAAGCCCACCCACATTAGGGAGGGCAATTTGCTTTACTCAGTCTACCAATTCAAATATTATTGTCACCCAGAAAGATCCTCACAGACAGACCCAGAATAATGTTTCATCAAATGTTGGAGCATCCCATGGCCTAGTCAAGTTGACACATAAGATTAACTATCACACCTCTGAAACAAACCTTTGAAACCTTTAAATTTCAAAGTTGAAAAAGAATTAAAAATTCTCTAGTCAGCATTCTTGGTTTTTACACAATGAAGTGATGTCCAGAGATGTAAAGGGCTGATCTAAAATCAAATACATTCATTTGTTATTCATTCACTTAAAATTTCAACATTCATTCTAAAAACATTTATAAAGTGCTTACCATATACCCATCACTGAAGATACAAAATGAATAAAAACTAAAAGTCATTGAATTATATATTTAAAGATGTCAGTGTTATGATACATAAATTATACTTCAAATAAAGCTGTTAAAAATCAGATCCAGTTTTTTCCATCAAGGCGATCACAGTTTAGTGGAAGTCTGAGATAAGCGTAAATAATTACAATAATATGTGAACATGCTATAACAGATCTGTATGCTTAGCCACTTAATATTGGAGTCCCCTGGGGCTCAGGCCTCGAATCTCTTGTATTTTCTTTCTGTAACCACATGCTTCATGGTCTCATTCAGTGTCGTGGCTTAAAAAATCAATTGTATGTTGATGACTCCAAAATTTTTATTTCCAGTAGATGTCACTCCCAAACTCCAGGCTCATACACCAACTGACAACCTGATGTCTCTCCTTTAAGGGCTAAAAAGCATCTCAAACTCAACACGTGCAAAGCCAAATTCCTAGTCTTCCCCTCCAAACCTACAACTTTCATCATCTCACTTCATTAACAGCTCCATCTTTCCAGTTGCTCAGGCTGCAAACCTTGGAGCCGTCTTTGACTTGTTTCTTTCTCTCACACCATGCATCTATCTAATCCATCATGAAATCTTATTGGGTCTACCCTCAGCATATATCCAGAACCTGACCACTACTCACTACCTCTGTTGCTGCAGTCCTGGCCTAATCATCATGTTCTCTTGTCTGGATTATTCCTTTGTCCCCCAACAATCCATATTTTGTAACAACCAGAGGGAGCCTTTAAAAATGTAACTCAGATCAAGTCCATGCTCTGATTAAGTCCTCCAGTGGCTTCTCATCCCACTCCTAGTAAAAGCCAAAGTCTTCACAGTGGCTTCCAAGACTCTGTAAGATCTGGGCCCCCATCTCTACCCTTTTACCTTTCTGGTCTAGTCTCCATTACTCTTATTTCTACTCACTCTAATCCTGTGGTCCTCAATCCCCAGGCCACGGACCGCTTCGGGAATGTGGCTGTCGGGACTGTGGCTGTCGAGGGAAAATTGTGTTCCATGAAATTAGGAACAGGGGTGCGGGTGGGGGACGCACAGCAGGAGGTGATTGGCTGTCAAGCAAGCGTATTTACAGCTGCTCCCCAACGCTCGCATCACCACCTGAGCTCCGCTGTGGAAAAATTGTCTTCCATGAAACTGGTCCCTGGTGCCAAAAATGTTGGGGACCCCTCCTGCATCCATCTGCAAGGGCTTTGTTGCTGTTCTCCAAAGACCGGCAAGCTCCTACTGAAGGGCCTGTACATTTTCTGTTCCCTCTGTCTGGAACTCTCTTTGCCAGACATCCCCACTGGTCAATCCCTCACCTCCTTCGAGTCTTAGCTCAGATGCTACCTTGTCACCGAGCTCTTCCCTGGCTACCCTATTTCACTGGGTAAGCGTGTGCCCTACCCCCGACACACCCTCCTCCAGCACTTCCTTCTCCCTTCCCTGCTCTATTCTCTCCAGAAGCACTTACTGTCTTCTAACACACTACATAAATAATTTACTTATTTATTTCATTGTCTGTTTATCTCCATTAAGCCAAAACCCCCACGAAGCCTTGTCTGTTTTGTTCGCCACTGTTTCCCAGCATCTAGAACAGTGGGCATTTAATAAAACATTTGAGTGGGTGAATAATATGTGTCCAGTACTCTTAGAGAAAGAAATGAGTAGATTTCTTCTGGGACCAGGTCAGGTTCTTTTCTTGGGGTGCTGGTGATACAGTGAAGTTGGGGGAAGGTCGCTGGCTGTTGGGGCAGAGTTAACTGTACAAGCGATGGTTGAACTGAGCGCTGAAGGATGATCAGGAATTTTTCGGATAGAGATGGTAGGTGGCATTACAGGTAGATGCAACAGTATGTGCAAGGCCAGAATATTTTGCAAAAACATGGCATGGTCAGAAAATGCTGAAGATTTGAGTATTGTATTAGGGAAGTGTGGGGCAGGGAAAGCCAATTGGTAGGACCAGAGAAGAGGACCAGAGGGGGAAGTCAGAGTTGGTCGTGGAAGAGGGAGGCAGATTGGACCCATCTCCCAACTCTCTCTCAGCGCCTTGTCTGTTGCTTCTTCCAGCCTCCCCTTTCAGTCTAGAACTTATTTTTCTTTTAGATATTGTAGGTTGATACCTTCACTACCCACATTTTCCTTTAGAAAGAAGAATGCATTCGTGATCCCAGAGTGTGAGATTTCAGGCAGGTAATTATAAAAATATGCACATTTTAAACAGGAAAAAGCTGAAAGAATTTATATTTTGAAATAGGTTATAAATTTTTGATTACTCAAATTCAAAAGACTGAAATAATGGAAACTTCCAAAGCAATGACAGCTGGTGTCTAGAACCAGCCTATTTTCATCACCATTTTATTCTGCAGAAAAGAAAATACCACAGAGGGCTGTGGAAATAGTTGTAAATTTGGGGGTATTAAAAACTGTCCTCTAAATTTTTTGGCAACTGGCAGCTGTGAAACTGACATTGATTTTACATTATTATATATTTGAATTGTTTAATTAAGTAGTGAAGAGTGGGAAATTGTGTGTAGTAAACTGATAATGAACCATATATTGGTTTTTATATTCTTAAAAGTACTTTAATTCTCTGTAATTTGGTTAGTAAAGTTGAAGACTTTGTACCTTTTAATAATATTAAAAACAGATGTGCAGAACAATTATACATTCACTAATTCAACAAATATTTTTTGACATTGTTCTATAAGCAAGGAATATAATTTAGTTTGGGATTCCAAATGACCACAGAAACAAGTAGCTATTTTTCTTTTCTTAAAATTCCCATGAAGAATATATTGATCTATAGTGTGGAGAATAACCATTCAAATGAATCTGTGAATCTACAGTCTTATTTGATTAAGAAGAAATAGTCATGAGAATCCCCCGAGAGTCCTATAGAAATCATATCATTTCCATTGACTTGCATGCACAAAAACTAAAACTTTGTTAACCTCCATTTCTTGTGAAAATCTGTATTTGCCTTCAAACAGAGATGCCTTTAAGATTCCTCACTGGAGCATGTGCGGGCCTGATGCTGCTATATAACACGAGCTATTTTTCTAAGCATAAACAAATATATTCACAGTATTTTTAAATTGGATTCTTTGCAATATGTTGCAAGAGCCATACAGATGTTCTGCCACTTTGACCTAGCAATCCTGCTCCTGGGAACTTACCCAAAAGAATTAATTCCACAGAAGCCAAAAATCTAGATGCACAAAGATTTTTATTACAAGGCTATCTATAACAGCTGAAATCTGGGAGCAAAATCATTTTTTACAACAGGAAAATGATGTAGCAAAGCATAGTGCATCTACAAGATATCTTATGTGATCATTAAAAATCAGATTGGGAGGCTGGCAGAAATGTCAAAAATATTTTTGATAAACCTTAAATTAAAAGGCAGTATTTTTTAATGGCATTCACATTGTAATTATAAATATGGAAAAATAGATGGAGGACTAGAAGACAATATGGAAAATGAAAACAATTGCTTAGGATGGGAGTATTAGGAGTTTATTTTGCTTCTTATAAAAATGTCTCAAGTTTTGTTTTACATCAACTGTTCAACTGAAGAAATATAGCTACTTGCTCGGCAGAATCAATTTACACCGTAAAAACATGTCCACATAGATTACAAATAAAAGGTGGACTTTTAGAGAATTGATCCATTTCTGTTCTCTGTGAGCTTCCTACTATAGCTCTCGCTCTAGTGCCATCATTTTTATCAATGTTTTTAAACCATGTGGAGTTGCTTCCAATATCTTATGTTGGGCCCCACCTCAAACCTACCAAACCCGAACCTCTGGGGGTTGGGCCTGGACATATGTATTTTAAATCCACTCTCCCACCCCAGGTAATTCTTCCACCCACTCTTCTACCCCAGCTAGTTTCAGAAACACTAACGTCACCATGAAAAACAACCAGTGGCTTTAAAGATGACCTTTCCAAAATCTGAAATTAAAAACAAAACAAAAACTTCATCTTAAAGAAAAATCAAAAATTGTAGTCAGCGTTCAGGTGACTACTTTCAATTTTGATTTCTTGGGATGTGGGAAAATGTGGCAAATGTGTTCACACTATTACCACGAAAGGCATGATTTTTGTGCTGTCCTCAGAAGGCACCAAACTAAAGAAGGTCCTAGGGAAGGTAGAGGATCTCATCCCAGACCATGTCCTCAAGGGCCGGCCCCTGCACCCTGGTGACCTTGCAAAGAGGCAGCTAGAGGTTCTCAGGGATTTCCCAGAAGGCAAATATGTCTTTCCTCATTAAATTTGTATATGGTGCTCAAAAGGCTCTAGGCCTCCCAGAATTTTTATTATTTTGATTCCCAGCAATTTTCAGATGCCCAGCTGCTCCCCTCAGGCACATAAAGCTCCATAGCCACCAGGGTCAGCCACAGCAGAGTGGATGGAGAAAGCAGAGCTTGCAAGAGGGGCAGGAGGGACACAGCCCACTGTAAATAGCTCTCTGAGTCCTCTGCATTTTTCTCCAAAATGAGCACATTGCAATCCATCATCTTGCTGGCTAGTAGCCCCTCCCTTTTCTCTTTGTTTTGTAGGTTAACCATAGGATACTTTTGCTCCTTTTGTAGAAATGGGCCATTGTCACAGAATATTAAAGTTAGAAGGAACCTAGTCCAGCATTTTAAGTTGAGAGAACCAAGGCCCGGAGAGCATAAATGACTTGCCTGTGGTCACATAACTTGGTGAGGCCAAGCTGATTTCATATTTCAAAGGCCACTCTTCTTTTCATTATTATGAGGAAATGCATATGATCAACCCACAGTCTGCAGGGCGGAGGCTGTAGTTTGTTCTTACAGCAGGGATGATTGGCAGTGACTCATTCCCACCCTCCTGCCCCACCACCCTGGGCAGGTGTCACACAGCTGAGACATCTGCTGTGATGTATGGAAAGCATCACGCTGGGGCATGCAGGAGGGACGCCCAGGAGAGACAGAACCTTTTGGCATTGGCTTTGTTAACCGCATATGTTCTTAAGACTAGAGGGGTTGGAGTGGAAAAGGGGAAGTAAGATTCATTTGTGTCTCCACCCTGCTGTAGACTGCATGTCAGACCACTCACCACACCATGCAAAGTGGGAGGCAAATCACTCAGTATCCACAGGCTCTGAGTATATGTCATCAAGCATCTGGATGCTTCTATATTCAGGCAGTTATCAATATGGGAATGAGATATAGTCTATTTTACTAGAAAGAATTTTGCATTTGGAACTCTGTATCCATTTTGGTTAGAGAAAAAATTATGGGATGTTACCATACAAAAGCCTACTTAGCCCCCTATTGCTGGATGTGTCCCTGCTGGTTCCAGGAAACATAACTGTTATGGACTAAATTGTGTCACCCTCCAATTCCATATGTTGAAGCCCTAACCCCCAATGTGATGATATGTGGAGACGGGGCCTTTGGAAGGTGATTAGGGTTAGATGAGGTCACGAACGTAGGGCCCGCATGATGAAATTAGTGACCTTATAAGCAACATCAGAGAGTTTGTTCTCTCTCCACCATGTGAGGACACATCGAGAAGGCGGCCAACTGCAACCCGGAAGAGGACCCTTACCAGAACCCGACCATGCTGGCACCCTGATCTCAGACTTCCAGCCTCCAGAACTTTGAGATAATAAATTTCTGTTGTTCAAGCCACCCAGTCTATGATATTTTGTTATGGCAGCCTGAACAGACTAATATGCTAATCTCCAAGAACCACACTGGTTCTGTGGATACCACAGTGTGGGTGCCAGGAACACCAGGTGCTCCCTGCCCCGGCTGCCACATATCCAGCTTTGGAGGGAGGTCAAGGATCAGAAAGAGGGCAAGTTCTGGTGCTAGCTTTGGCAACTACTCACAGGCAAGGTTCTGGAAATCAGGCATTTCATGTATAAATATGAAAGCACATCTGCGCACCAGTGGACACAGTCACTCATCCAACAAATATTTATTGAGCATCAACTATGTGGCAGGCACGTAGGTGCCTGGGATATAGCAGTGAACAGAACAGACAAAAGTCCTGCCTACTGGGGAAGACAGAGGATAAATGAAATAAGTAAAATATATTTTCTTGCTAAGGGCTAAGGAGGAAAAGAAGGTGGCAAAGAGCTAAGGAATGCTGGTGGTGATGTTAATCAGGGAGGTGAGGCGAGTCTCACTAAGGTGCTGGGGGAGTAAAGGAGGTAAGGGAGGGAGCCGTGTATATATCAGCAAAAGAATGTTCCAGAATGACAGAAAGGCAAAGGGCCTGTGGTGTGTTGGAAACACACCACAAAGGCAAGTGTGGCAAAGAAGAGATGAACGGAGGCAAGAGAGAGAAGGGGGTGGCACAGATCGTGCAGTGTTCGTAGACCACCCTACTGACTGCACCTTCTCCTCTGCACAGAGCTGCAGCGGGGTCTGCTCCGCGTTCCAGCAAGATCTCCCAGGCTGCGGTGTAGGCAGCAGCTCAAGGACAAGCAGCTTTGAAATACGTGCTGTATTGGTTTCCTAGGGCTGCAAAACGCATGGCCACAAACTGGTGGCTTAGAACAACAGAAAATTATTCTCGCTCACACTTCTGGAAGCTCGATCAAGGTGTCTGCAGGGTTGGTTTCTTCTGGAGCCTCTGAGGGGAAATCTGCCCCAAGCCTCTCTCCCAGCCTCTGGTTGGTGCTGGCAGTCCTTGGCTTGTAGAGACATCCCTCCAATCTCTGCTTCCATCTTCCTTTTTTCCCCATGTGTGTTTCTGTACCTTTGTGTCTGAATCTCCTTCTCCTTTCTCTTATAAAGACATTAGTCATTAGATTTAAGGCCCATCCTAATCTAGTATGACCTCAGCTTAACTAATTGCATCTGCAAAGACCCTATTTCCAAATAAGGTGACATTGACAGGTTCTGGATGGGCATGAATTTGAGGTAACACTATTTAATTCAGTACACATACCTACTGCTAAAATACAACATTTAGGTTTATAATTACAAAAAAACCTAGCCTTGTTTTTCATAAATTCTCTTCTGAAACTTGGATAGCCTTGTTTTTTTAATCAATATTAAATTTAGGTTTATTTCTGCAGTTTATAGGCAGGAAAACACCATGTGAAATGAGTTGGTCCCTCAGTAAGATTGAATTGGCTGAAACAAAGTATAACTAAGAAAGCCAAAATCCAGGTCCGAGGGACTAATAAGTTTTTTTCAAAGTAATAGTGAATGTATATGAACATTCAAAAAGAAAACATTCTGTGAAATGTAACTATAGAAAAAAAAGAATATAAAAAGAAAACAAAAAAGATCATTCTACAAAACCACATTCAATCACGGTGGTTTTAGCCCTGACCTTGGTGAAGGGCTTTGACTCTGACCTGGTGGTCCAGTGGATCTGTGCTTGGGGTCTCCAATATAAAGCTGGGGAAAGTTGCTGCCAATCCTTTACCAGTGACTTTTTAAAATGACATGTATTTGTGCTCCATGAAACAAAAATGTGGAATAAGTTCAACCTCTGCAAATAATGATCATCAAACCTCAATCCTTGCACTGCCGCAGCTCTTCCCCAGACTCACCGCTTGGCCACTCCTCTCCACGGTGCCTTCCAAGTGGGGTTCACCGAAGTCCAGGAAGAAATCCCCGGAGAGCAGGTCAACCAGGACAGCACAGAGCACTGCCTCTTTTACCCGTCCCGTTTGCTGTGGCCAGCCATGCTCCTCAGATGGCATTGTCGGAACACATTTTGATATAACTGTGTCCCCCTGGGAATAAAGTCATGGAACATTGCACATGAGGTTGCTTTGCAGCCATGAACTAGTGATGTCTGGTGATCACAGGGATGCTCTCTACCTCTCTCTCACGTGTCTCTCTCTGTCTCTTACACACACACACACACACACACACACACACATTTAATGCATGGCCTCTTCAATACACCACTCCTACCCTTCTGGTCTAGCTGTCCCTCTTTTCCCTTCCCTGTCCCCACACATGCACATTTCACCTCCAGCGCCTGGCCTTACCAGGGACCTGCCCCTCCATCCCTTCCACTCCATGCTGCCCACCTGATAGCCAGGCATATTCCTGCCCCTTTCCCATATGCCCATGTGGTGCATAGAGCTTTGGCTGGAACACACATGGAATCAAATTGCCTGCAGGGCAGTCTGAGCACAATTCACAGCATGTTGAGAGAGGGGCACCCCCAAAGCCTCCAGTGCAGCACCCATAAAGACCCTTCATCACCTCTACTGTCCATAGACCACCATCCCCAGACCCTGTGCTCATATTCCTGGCATGTCAATACTAAGGCTAGACTGAAGCACAGAATAAATTTGAAAGCCCAAAGATGCTAAAAACTTTGTTTTGTAGCATTTCATTAAAGTTCAGCCTCTTTTGCCTTTCCTTTTGATTTCCCACTTTTTCATTTAAATGGTAGCATATCAAATACACTGTTGTACACCTTGCTTTTTATATAACTTTATTGATGTATATTTTATGTATCATATAATTCACCCATTTCAAGGGTACAATTGAATGATTTTTCTAGCGAATGTACCAGATTGTGCAAACACAACGATAAATCAGCCTCCTATAGTTTCCATCCGCTCAATAAGACCCCTCAGGCCCATTTACAGTGAACCAGCCCCCTCCTCCCCACTAGCCCCAGGCAACCTCGTTGGCTTCTGATTAGCCACTATGAGAAAGTAATCCTTGGTGTTGTCATCCTAGTCTAAACAGACTTGGCGGGTTCCCTTCCCATCTGAGGAACAGGGCTGTCTTTTTGGTCTGAGCCAGAGGACAGTTGTAGTGGTGAAGCCAGAGGCTGGGGGAGGCGGGAGGGAGGCTGTGGCTGGTGCACCTGGCACACGGGGGTGTCCTTGAACCCAGGGGCCCCTCTGCCCCCAACCAAACCACACTGACTGCCTCCTACACCTGAGGCAACTCTGCTGAGAACAACATTTTAAAAACTTTTGAAACAAAATTCACAAGAAAAATGACTTAATGCCTCAGTCTTAAATTTTCTCTAATTTAAAAAGCTTTTAATATATTTTTTGAAAATCTTGGATTCTTATGTCCTAAAAGGTTTTCCCTAAGTAAAAAACACACAGTTGAGATAAAATAAGGCATTACCATGCTCAGGTACACAGGGAAATGCCTGCCACGGACCATTTGGAGGTTTTTCTTTTTCTTTTTCTTTTTTTTTTTTAAGAAAAAAAAAAGTCAAAGAAAACAGAGGAATCAAGAACCACAGAACTCAAATGAAGGCTCCATCAGGGTTTTTTGAAGAGTGATTGTTGATCACAAAATGAAAAGAAAGGCAAGCAAGTAAAGTTGTAATGCAATTTGGCTTAAAACCCACACTCTCTCTCCTACACACACACACACACACACACAACACACTCCCCCTATTTCTGCCTCTACTTTCCTCTATGCTTCATGAGAGTAAGAATATAAAGGGCCCTCAATTAATATTTACCTAAAGAATGAATAAACACATGAAGGCTTATTATGTTCTAAGTGCTATGCTAGAAATTCAGATCAAAAATTGCAAAGGCCCTGATGTCAAGAAACCCAAGTATAATGGAGAAGCAGACAGATAAACAAATAATTTCTATATACAGCAACCCAACCCCCCCACCCCACCCGCTTATCCGTGGGGGATACACCGTAAGCCCTCTCTGGTGGATGCCTGAAACCACAGATAGTACCAAACCCTATGCATGAATTTCTTTTTCCTTCTTCACAATATCACAGATAGAAGATTCATTCTTACCATAGATCTTGGCAACCTTAGCATACAATTGTTTTTCTTTCCTTATGAAGTCAAGAAATTTCACCTTTTCATGTAAAGGAAGCACTTGACGGCTTCTCCTTGGCATATCTGAGTTGCCGGCATCAGTACTCTTGTGCTTTGGGGCAATTATTAAATCAAATAAGGGTGACTTGAACACAAGCACTGTGATAATGTGGCAGTCAATCTGATAACCGAGACCCTAATAAGCAAGTCACCGGGCACATAGACAGCGCAGATATGCTGGACAAAGGGAGGATTCACAACCCCGGCAGGATGGAGCAGGACAGAGCCAGATGGTGTGAGATTTCATGATAATACTCAGAATGGTGGGCAATTTAAAACTTATGAATTGTTTATTTCTGGAATTTTTCATTTAATGTTTACCGACCACAGTGGACCACAGGTAATGAAACCACAGAAAGCAAAACCATGGTAAAGGGGTGCTACTGTAGTATGATCATCAACAGATAATTTGAAGGTACAGAGATAGCTCAGAATGAGCCGTAATTCATATGGGTTGAGGAGCAGGGAAATGAGGAGAGAGACTTTGCATATGCTGAATCTGAGCTGTCAAGGAGAGACAGGCATTCTCTAGGAAAGCAAAGACAAAGAGGGCCATTCTAGGCAGAGGAAGTAGCCTATGCATAGGTAGTTCACACTAGTGAAGGCCTGGGGGAGGTCAGATGTGGGAACCAAGAAATCATCTGACAATTGTATTAGGCAGGGTTCACCAGAAAAACCAAGCCAATGGTGTGTACTCATACAGTCATGCATGGCTGAGGGACAGGGATGCAGTCCGTGAAATGCATCAGTAGGTGATTTTGTCATTGTGGGAACATCATAGAGTGTTCTTACACAAACCAAACCTAGATGGGATAGCCTACCACACATCAGCTACATAAACCTGTACAGCATGTTACTGTGCTGAATACTGTAGGTAATTGCAACACAATGGGAAGTATTTGTGTATTTAAACATACAAAAGGTACAGTAAAAAATATGGTATTATATTCTTATGGGACCTCCATCATATACATAGTCTATTTTTGACTGAAATGCCATTATGTAGTGCACAACTATACAGAGAGGCAGAGAGAGAGAGAGAGAGATTGATTGATTATAGGGATTGGCTCAGGTGCTTATGAAAGTTGAGAAGTCCCATGATCTGCCCTCTGCAAGGAGAACCAGGAAAGCTGGTGGTGTGATCAAGCCTCAGTCCAAAGGTCTGAGAACCAGGGGAGCTGATGATACAAATTCCAGTCTGAGTCTGAAGGCGCAAGAACCAGGAACACCAATGTCCAAGGGCAGGAGAAGATGAATGTTGCAGCTAAAATAGAAAGAAAATTCACCCTTCCTCCATCTTTTTTTGTTCTATTCAGGCCCTCAGTGGATTGGCTGATGCCTGATCACATTGGTGATGGTGGATCTTCTTTATTCAGCTACCAATTCAAACATTAATCGCTTCCAGCAACATTCTCACAGACATGTCCAGAAACAATGTTTTAGCAGCTATCTGGGCATCCTTTAGCCCAGTCAAGTTGACACAGAAAAGGAACCATCACAATGGTTGAGTTCAGGGGGATTGATGGGGAACAAGAAATGGACACAAAGCAAAAGGACAGACTAGATGGTGTGAGCAACAGTGTACAGAATATTGAAGCAAATTTCTTGTACTAATTCATGTGCAGGAGATGAGAGGTGAAAACGTAGGGAAGTGGCAGTAGTAGGAGCCACAGTTTTGATGGAACAGGTCGCATATGGAATTGTTGTCAGTGAATTTTGTGATGAGGAGGTAGGTGTACCAGACAAAAGTAAAGGAATGTAAATACTCTTCAAATACTCAGTTGGTCAATCCTCTGTGGATAGGGATAGTAAATGGGTAAATGTGGACTTGAAAGAATTAAAACATTATCCCTAAAACCTAAAACCAGTAGAAAAGCAAAATACTTGAATTATAAGTCAGGTATCAGGACAATTAGGGCAGGCTAAGTCAGAATAAATTAGCATCATTTTGGAGCCGTACACAGTTGCCTTTGTGGCTAAGACAGACATACTCCCCTCCCTCTAGAAGAAGTCAACTATAAGAATTATAAGGGCAAAAAGAGTAGAAAGTACTGCCTTCAATATTTGGTACCTCTTGGGATACACTGGAAAATCCTTCATTGACACTGAAAAGAAAGAGAGCAGCTTCTACTTCTGAGATTGTGATGCTTTGTTCAGCACCACATACAAGTCCTTGGCTAGATGGGCTGTGGTCCATACACTCTTAAACAGAGTCCTTGAAAACCCATTATGCAGAATTGGCCAGAATTCAATGCTATAGACAGTGGTTGGGAACTGCCCAGACCAGATGGCCATGAGATATGTGAATCATTGCTTTCCAAAGAGTGTGCAAAATGCTGGGCATTGACCCCTGACCTCAGAGAAAAATTTATCTTGCAAGTAGAGAATCTAGCTGACCTTGGGTTAGTGTACAGAGATTCAGAACTGGGCATAGGAGCATGGGCCTTAGCAGTGGGGTACCTGGAAAAGGGAAACAGACTCACAGATTCACGCAGTAGTGAACTTGGGAAGAAAGGTACAGTCTGCGGTGTCAGATTCCAATGGAAGTGGAGACCAGAAAGATTCCTGAGACCATGGTATGCAGAGAATGGAGCTTTTTACGGAGACCTGCGATCTGGTCCGAGGACAACTGACAGCTATGTAAGATGCTACTGATTGAAGTTCCTTTCCTTTCCCCCACCAAAAAAATTGCTGCAAGGTTTTCAACATATTTGGAAAGCAAAATGTTCTTTTAAAACCATCCTAAGAGATCTCACTAGAAAGATCTGGAGAATGATATCAGAAACCTTTTAATTTGTTTGGGGGAAAAATAATACAAAGCAAATTGTATATTTCTATACAGTACAGCTCTAATTCTAGAGAGTAACTTCATTGTCAACAAATCTTTTTGTGACCTTTATAAAGTTCCAAATGAATAAACCCTTCTGGTATTATCAGATATACCTGGCCAAGGTGGGTAATGTCTTTCAGAGTCATGATCTATGTTTCTGGAGTAGACAAAGCCAAGTAAACAGTCCCCTTGCAGAATTCTTTCCTAAAAGGTTCTTAAAGGGTGTTTTGTTTTGTTTTGTTTTGTTGGCCTAGATAGGCACTTATCCATCTACGTAATACCTTAGTAACTTGTAGACAAGATAATCACTTGGTGACTATGTCTATAGGATGACAAATCACACATAGTTCCCTTTTCACGTCCACGTGCTCCTGATAAAAGAAAGTTATTGGGGACTCGAGTGAAGGAAACTCAATTGATACACTAATGTCTCATTCAAAGAAAAGGGAAGTAGAAAATTTGGAATGTGACTTTATTAGGTGAGCGAAGTGTGGCGGTTTGGGGGGGTGGGGTGAGTGTATTTGCCTGGTTTCAGCCTCGGGAGAGCACACGCTGCTTCTGGAATCCCAGCAGAGGCCCCTGCAGACCACCACGCCCCCTCTGACCCCACCATGCTGCATGGGAAGGCACCACCTTTCCTTTGCGTTATAAATTCTGTAGCAAACTATTCATTAAAGCAAAAAAGTAAAAAATTCTGTGAAAATTATTTTGAGCTCTGAATGAATATACCCAAATAAATATTATTTTACTGCAGACGATATTCTTAAAAAGTAAAGCTCAGCTGAAGCGTCAACTAGTTGATTATTTTGCATTTTGAGAAGTCATGGAATAGAAGAGACAGCGTCTTGCTCTACACCACTAACCCTGAGACAGCCACGGCCACTCCCCGGGTGAGGGCTTCTGAGGCTGGTTTTTAGGCCCATAACTGAGACATGATGTCCTGCCCCCTGTAAAGGGGGCACAGCCACACTTTGGCACATCTGCCCGTTTCAAATGCTCCCGAAACATTAACAGCTGCAGCTGGGCCTGCCAAGGGGATGCTTTGGTGACACAAAAAGCCTTTCATTACAGTTCTCAATGCTATTTGTGATGTTTGGGTTCTTCTGCTGTTACCGTTATTCTTAAAGGTTGCTTCTCATTTGGAGCACTAGTTAAAACTCGGGAACGTCTTTTCCTTAGACCTAAATTATTTTGTGCACACAGACAGTGGTATATAAGTACACCAATATTCCTTTGGCACAAATAATCTTCCAGATGGGATGAGAACATCTGAGCTAGTCAATACAAACCCACATTTGTAATAAGTGACATACAATATCTTATAGTTTAGCATTGTAGCTTTCTGATTTCAAGTCTTCATCCTGCTTTAAATGTGAAGATTTTCTTTAATCGTATTTCTTAATAAAAAAAGAAACAGGGAGATAAATGTTTAGCATTTTTAAATGTATGTTTCAGGGGTATTGATTTATTCACTTTGTATCCCTTGGTGATACAAATAAAAAAGGATATCAAGCTAACTTAGAAGTTAGCAGGGGTTTTCCCTCTTAGGCTTCTGTACAATTAATTAGGACAACAGGGAAGCCTTTTATGAAAGTCGTATCTTTGGGTTTACCCTCAGGTTCTTTTATCTTAACATAACATGTTGTTTTCTAATCTACCCCCCACACACACACACACAATGAGGTAGGTAAAGAACCAATCAAAAAGCAGAGATTTTCTAATAATATTAAGATTTTAATATATTTATCATTATAAATCATATTCCTAATTTCAAATTATAGCTTTAATCAAGGGAGGAAATGTCATTATATAAGTTACCCTCTCAAATCACAGTGAATATTATAATTAATTTCTTTGACTTTTATCTATCAATAAATATTATTGAGTTTCTGATAGGGTCTTAGCAATATGCTACATGTCATACTTCTTTTGAGCCCAGGAAAATTGAGAATCTGTCAACAAGATCTTGCTAACTCGTGGGAGAAATCAAGTGAACATGTATGAAGACACCATCGCCAAGCTCTTCTTTGGCGTTGGAGCAGAGGCTGTGGACAGAGCCTTCTTCAGGACTGTGGCACTCACTGCCCTGGTGGCTGGGAGTGATGGTGACCTGGCAGCCTTCAGCTAAGTCTTCCCAGAATTGCCCTCAGCAAAAAACTGCCACCTTGCCCAAGGTCATGCCTTCTCCCTGAAAGCAGCCAGCATCTGATGACTAGTTGATTAGAGAGGGGCAATAGAGGTTCCAGGCCCTTGCCGCCAGGCAGGGTAGCTAACTCAGAGGGGCCATCCCAGCTCTGGAGCATCAGAGGATCACTTAGCCAGTTCAGCTCCTCCCTCTGCCCAACCCTAAGTCCTTCACTCCCGCCAGGTGTTGACCCTGGGGCAATTCTCAGTCTATTTCCTGCATGCAAATCTCTGTCTCCAGGTCTGATTTCTGGGGGCACCCAGCCACAGCAGCATCAAATGCTTATATAATAAAATTGGAAGGCCCGGGTTTTGGTCTTGTTCCTGCTACCATGGTGGGTCAACCCTCTCAGCTTTCTTTAGAAGGAAAGGTTGGACTAGATCTCCAAAGTAATGTATTTCCAAAAGTCTATGATATGTCGTAATAAGCCCTCAATCTTGATTGCTTTTCTAAAGTTTATAACTACTATCAACCGAAAAGAATGTAGAATCAGAATTCAATGACTTGGATTCAGTTTTCTAAATCAATTATTAATTTGTTTGGGAATACAAAATAGATTCCCCCCGCCAAATATCCATTTGACAAAAGAAGATATAATAAATCATCCTTATTCTGAGTTTAACTCAACAGCTTTCAGCTCCTTCCTTTTCTGTGAGAGGTTTATATAATAGGTAAGTCTACCCGACTATCTCATCTCCATCTGGAACCAGGTCAATGGTCTCATAGATGGTTGGTGGAATCCATCTGGAATCAGACATTTCAGAATCAAACAATACTGTATTTGTATTCTTAAATGGTGAATTTTAAAAGGAGGAAGAGACTCCTTTAAAACAATTTAATAAAGATAATAGGGGAAAGTTGTAACCAATTTGCTAAATGAAATACATGTATCCAACTGATTAAGATATACAACTTCACTACCCTAAATCTTCAAGTCCTTTGTGTCTTGTTTTATCCCCCTGGATTACATGTTCTAATGTAGAGGCTATTAAAGCCATCGCAGTACTTGCATTAACTCTCTCCTTCTTGGTAGGTGCCTTAAGAGAACCTAGACTCCCTCTGAAAGAGGCACATTGTCGGTTGCTGCCATGCACCCAGGCATTCTTGCTACGATGAGTCAGAACCGGGCCCTGTCCTAGACAGGCCAAGACGAATGGGAAAATCGGTTCTGTCTACTGTGTATTTGCCTGTGCTGTTTCCTCTGCCTGGAACATTCCTCCTCCACTTCTTTATCTGGTTAATTCCCACCATTATTCACATCCTTAAAACACTCAGCTCAGATATTATAGCCCCACAGAAAAGCTTTCCTGATGCCCCGGCATGGGTGAGGAACTTTCCACCGTCTTGCACAAACTTCTGTCTTGTTCCTAGCAGACAGTAATTTGCCTGTCTCCTTGCACTGACGAGACTGAGCAACTTGAGGTCAGCTCTGCAGCCTGGCTACCTAGCATTTAGGTATCTGATGCATGACATGTGCTAAATATAGGGTAATTACATTAACGATGATGGAAAAACCTGGTGATCTTTACAAGCAAGAGGACTTTTTCTGAACAGCTGTGCCATCACTACAAGAAGCCCAGCTATGTACTGTACTGCAAAGCATTATCTTAAAATGGCATAATAAGCCAAACCTCATGAAATCCCTTTTTTTCCCTTCCTAGGCACTAAATTGTTTTTCAAGTTACATAAAAGAAAATAACTAAGTTAAACGGTGAGAAATTAAAATAAAATATCACTGTTATCTCCGAGGGGTAACCATGGAGCTCTAGCAACATTAGTCCAAAGAGCCTAACAGACAACAGCCAGGCTGGAGTCGTCTTTCCACAGCAGCACGGATCGACTCCCTTACAAAACCATGGGGGAGAAAGATTAATTCCTCCATGTCAGAAGTAATTTATAGAATACTGTTTAAAATGATAAAGTCATTACAAGGTCTCTGGTTGTTATGGAGCAACACTACATATTAATTAAAGTTAGGCAAGTGGTTTTGGTTAGTGCTGGGGGATTAACTGCTATGATAGTGCAGACTGCGGTTTAGGGTTACCTGAGAATCAAGCGTGTGGGCTTTCCTTGGACCAGGTTACATGTCAACCTTATGTTCCTCCAGGATGCAGAGACGGAAGACTTCAGTAAGAATGTGTCAAAATGGTCCCTACAGAGGGAAAACTTTCCAGATTCTTTTCTCTGCTTTACCTCGCCTTCTGATGATCTTTGAGATGCTCCTTCAAGTGTGTTTGCCACTAAGCCCTCGCACACACGTGCAGCCTCATCTCCCTCCCGGGGTCCACTTGCTTTCTCCCACGCCTGTTAGACCTGAAACCAGTGAGGCCATAACCGTTAGGGTAAAAATGGCCCAGAAAATTTAACATGTGCTCCTGAGCGGGACTAATTAGTATTTTGATAGATGAAGTCTTAATCCAAGAAAACAAATTGCTGATTTTCAAAGTTTCAGGCATCCACATGCAAGCAGTGGGAGGGGTTTTTGGGCTTTGCCCATGGCAGCTGTCTTCTCCACCTACTTAGATGGCTGACATCTTAGATTTTAGATTCTATTAAAAAAAAAAAAAAAAGTCTCTTCTTTCTTCCATAAAAATTTGCCTAGGGTTGTGGCCCCTTAAAAAAATCACAATCACATGTAATGCTTTTGAGAAAAACCACAATTATGAAAACCTCAGGGTAATCTTTCATCCAAATACTTCCCATTATCTGAAAATTTCAAGAATTAATATGGTTACAACCTCCCACTCCCCAGATCAGGGGAGAGGTAAAGGAATTTTGAATCTAACAGTCTTCCCTCAGCTAAAATCATTCTGGGAAACAAAAATCAGCATCTGATCAAGTTTAGACAAGACTTTTTTTGGTGGTTGTTTAAGATCGCTGCAGTGGTTTCATATTAGGCTTCTTTGCCCCTTTCCAAATTGTTTGTAATCACCCCTCCCTCCCCAGGGGTTTTGGAATGAATCATCAACTTTTCTACACTATTAAATTAGGCTACAGCCTGGAACCAAACATTTGTTCTTACAAGCATTTCTTTCATGTCATCAGCAGTAATGGAAACCAGAAATTCAGTAGGCAGGCCTTATCTCCAACAAAGCAGAGGCAGGACGTCCAGGCCCACACTTCTGCTGTCGTGTACCATTTAAACAAATTTAAAATCATTTTTAAGGGTGGCAGAATTAATGCTAAAATAGGAGAGGCCAATTTAAATGTATGTGAAAATTCATAATTCATTTTAATTCAGAAGTGATATATGTCATTTACATTGAGTAAAAAGCTAAAAACAACTTCTTCCTCTGAATCTCAGTCTTGTGTCCAATGCCTTTAAAGGACATCTGCACATTAAAATAAACAGCGTTTTCAAAGTCCAGCTTCAAGAAATTAAAGATGCTTTTGGTCCACTTTTAATTTTGGGGAGCAGCCATTGTTCAATATATTATAAAAATACATAATCATAATAAGGGCTACCATTTAGTGACATGTAATTATGAAAATAAAACTTTTATCAGAAGATAGAAATGAGATGTAGAAGCACCTAGCATCTGTCACGAATTCATTCATCCATCCAACAAACAGCGCCCTCACTCTGCCACGGTGCTAGGGACTGGGGATGTAGCAGTGAAACAAACCAAAACCTCAGTCATGCGGTGCTTTTCCTGCAGGGAGGATGGGGTGAGACAGATTATAAACAAAACATATCGCTAAATATACAGTAAATTACATGGTGAAATGCTATAGGGAGAATGGAGCCAGAGAGGGGACTACAGAGTTGGGGAGGGAGTTACAATTTTAAATAAGGTGATCAGGGAAGGTGGGTTTTGAGCAAGGCAATGGAGGAGATGTGACTTTGAAGGAGAAGGGGACTTGGGCAGAGGGAACCACAAGAGCAAAGGCCTGAGGCAGGAGTACCTGGCATGGTTAAGGGAGGGACTTCAGAGTCTAATGTGCAGAATGAGTAAGGGGAGGGTGTTAGAGATGAAGTCAAGGTTAAGGTGAAGCAGGGGTGAGCAGGTTATGTAAGGCCTTGTAGAGCATTGTGAAGACTTTAGCTGTTACTTTGAATGAGGTGGGAAGATTCTGAACAGAAAAGTGACATGATCTGACTTAAGCCTTTAAAAGATTATTTTGGCTGCTGTGTTTCAAATAGATTTAAGAAAAGCAGGGATGGAAGTAGGTAGATACTAGTAACTCCAGAAATACTTGTCTATCATAAATTGCATTTTTACATAAAGTTTTTTTTTTTTTTTTACTTATTCTACCTTTTTAAAAATTTATTTATTTTCTTACTCTCCATGTATTTGGGATTGGATATTATTCAAATTTGAAAGCAATACAATTCCATTTTTTTAACATATAGAATAAGTTTCAGACTTTTCGGCATCAAGTCAAACTGGTCTTTCATTTGACTTTTCTTTTTCTTTTCCTTATGTTTAGCAAAGGCTTGAAAACAGTTTATTCTTCCTGGGCAGAAACAACTGCAAATGGACAGGGGTAGACTGGAGCAGGCGTAACACTAACAGCGAAGGTTGTGAGCGTTCTGCCCTTAGCCCAGTGCTAACGGTCCAGCAATTGAATTAGCTCATTTAATCTTCACAATGACTTGCTGGGGTTGTTACTATTATTCCCACTTTAACAGATGAAGAGGAGAGAAGTCAAATGACCACTTGAGGTTACACAGCTGGTCCACGGCCAGGCATGGATTGCAACAACGGCCATGAGCTCAGGACCTGTGCAGGCAACTGTCACATTATGTGACTTTTACCTCCCAACCCTCCACAGAAAGGCCCTCCTGAGCCAGTGAGGAGAAACGGACGACCTTAGAGAGTACGCTGTAAAGCGAGTCTGGTCCACAAGGTTTTATTGTGGTCTGTATCTGAAGGAAGGATGTGTTAACAGAAGGCACTGGAATGAAAAGACAAAGAGTAGAGACCACACAATAGCATATATCAGGGTTAACCCGGCACCATGCAGGGAATCGAAGCTGTGTTTGTTGCCAGGAGTATCCTGATCACCCACTGTAAGTATACGCTATTGCAGAATGAAATGCACATTAGGTTTTTTCTGCACAGTGAATAAAACATCCCTCTAATCCCCCCTGTGCTGGTTAATGAACAAATGGCATTTCTGTTTATAAATCAGCCTTTTGTGAGTTTGGTTTGCTTGAATCAGCACCTCCCCCTCCCCTACAACCTCCCCACCTCCTCCTACCCCACTTTTCCTCCCCTGTCTGCCTCCACTGCTCAGAGCTTTATTTCCCCCGCTCCCCCCGGCCCCCGGGCTGGACTATGGTGACTCTACTAAAGCTACCCGCCTGCTTTACACACCACGGTTCCAACTGGCTGTTCTGAGTTGTTTACAGCATAATACAAATTTATTTGGGGAAAGGCTTTTAAGTTATTTTTGTGCCATGATTTTGATTTATTTAGGCTTCTCCCATCTAATTGAAGAGGCTTAGTACATTTTGGTACAGAAATTTGATTTGTCATTTTGTGCTCTCAATCTGTTGCATCTCAGGAATGTGTGGCTCCTATCTTATTTGCCATCTGACGCAGGGGAAGCTTAGGTGGTGGACATTTATATTTTATGCAGTTAATGTGGCATGGAGTCTAGATTTATCTCGGGCTGTAACTGGGTGAGAAAATGCATTTGGAGTTTTAATAACTGGTAACTGACAATATTGGCAAAGTACCAAAGAGTTTTTTCAGCTGCTTCTCTCCCTTTTGTGAGCTGACTCCCAGACTTCCTATTGGGTCTTAGCTTCCCATTGGACCCCTTACTGGCACATTATTTTTCTCACATACATATTTGATATATTTTTGTATATATTGTATTGCATATATTTTGTATATCTATCTTTCCGTGTGCATGTGCATATTGTATTGGTATTGACTTCTTTTATTTTTTTAAAAAACCTCCCTTCTAACAGAATACAATAGTTGCTTACAGGGAGAAGAATGTGGTGGCTAAGGAATAGGTGTGAAAGGAGATTTTATTCCACTGTATATACAACTTTCTACCTTTTGGAATTTGTACAGTATTTGTGAACTATCTATTCAAGTTCATTAATTGATTTACTTCCAAAATAAAACTATTTCAGATTGAAAAAATTAATTCCCTCCTTATGTAGGGTCAAAAGTATCATATCATTTATGAAGTACTTACTTTAAAAAAAAACAGAATAATAAACTGCTTTAGATAAATATTGTTTCAGGAAAACATTCCTCAAAAATACTTGTTAAAAGAGCTCTCCTTCCAATATTAAGCCATATTAAAATAGAAATTATAACAATATTATTCTTAAAATATAATTTCAAAGAGGTTTTACAGTAATGCCATGTTTCCTCAGATTGGATCAGGAGTAGCAAAATACAGTAGCAGATACTGAAAGACATTTATTACTAAATAAGCACAAAGTGCCAACTTAGGGATGGCAAAACTCTAGAAGCCTTCCACTGAAGTGAAAAAAAGATTAAAAAGTGCTGTGATCAACATTTTTTAATATCTGAGAAGACAAAATAATAAATAGTGTCAAAGAAAAAGCAAAATTATCATTATTTGTACCTGATTATTATCTACTCGAAAAAATAGAAGAAACCATTAAAATTATTACACCTAATGTTAGGTGGGTAGTTACAAAATGTTTAGAAGTCAATAGGTTATGTGCTGGGACAACTGGGTATCTACATGTGAAAGAATGAAGTTGGATCCCTACCTCATACCACACACAAAATTAACTGAAAATGGATCATGGTTCTAAAAAGTAAGAGCTAAAACTACAAAACTCTTAGAAGAAAACATAGGGATAAATTTCCATAACCTTGGGTTAGGCAGTTGTTTCTTAGATATGACACCAAAAGCAGAAATGACAAAAATAGTTAAATTGGACTTCATCAAAATTAAAAATTTTTGTGCTTTAAAATACACCATCATGAAAATGAAAAGACAACACACAGAATGGGAGAAAATATTTGCAAATCATATATATGATAATAGACTTGTATTCAGAATATATGAAGAACTCTTGCAACTCAGTAGTAAAAAGACAAATAACCTAATTTAAAAATAGCCAAAGGAATTGACTAAACATTTCTCTAAAGATCTAGAAATGGCCAAAAGCACATGAAAAGATGCTTGTTATGGTCTGAACATTTGTGTCCCCACAAAATTCATATGTTGAAACTTAATCCCCGTGGGGATGAGTGGTGGGGCATCTGGAGAAGGCATCTAGGGCCTTCATGAATGGGATTAGCACTTCAGGGAGCCCTTTTGCCCTTCTTCCCTGTGAGGACACCCCGAGAAGGCGGTGTCTGTGAAGAACAAGCACTTACCAGACACCAAATTTACTAGAACCTTGGTCTCAGACTTCTCAGCTTCTAGAACTGTAATTATAAATTAACCAGTTTAAGATATTTTGTTAAAGCAGCCCAAACAAACTAAGACAATGCTTGTTCTATCTTGACTCCAACTAGGTGTACTATGATTCAGTGCTGGCACTAACCATGGAATTAGCACAGACCCCACCAACAAAAGGGCGAGGTCCTAAGACCACACTTACTTTAGTCACCAGCCACACTTCAGGACTCCACAGGCACCTGCATGTCTTCCCAACTGTCTACAAATTCAGAGGTTTCTATGACCCCCTTAGATTAGATAATTCACTAGAATGACTCACAGAATGCGGGAAAGAGCTATATTTATGATTACGGTCTTGTTATAAAGAATACAGACCAGGAACAGCTAATGAAGAGACACGCAGGGTGAGGGCAAGGGGAATGGGGAGTGACTGGTAATGGGCATGGGGTTTCTTTTTGGGGTGATGAAAATGTTCTAAAAGTAGATAGCGGTGATGGTTGAACAACCTTGTGAATATACTGAAAACCGGTGAAATGTACAATTAAAATGGATGAATTTTATAGTATGTGAATTATATGTCAAAGCTTCATTTAAAAACACGTCAACAGGCTAAGTAAAAGTTAGAAAGTCTAGTGAAAAAAATAGCAACATTAAAAAGGAACTGAATGTGAACTCAGCTAGGCCGGTGTGAAGAATCTACAAATCCTGATCAGGGGTCTTAAAGACATAAATAAATGGAAGGATAAACTATGTTTCTGGATATTTTAATATTGTAAAAAGTAAGTTCATCCTAAATTCATATATAAATTTATGGTATCCCAGTAAAAATCCAAAAGGATTTTGGGGGGTAGAGGAGGAGGGGAAATATTCCAAAATTAATATAAAAATATATGGAAGAATAAGTATGTAAGAATAATGGACATTTCGGAAAAAAAGTAGAGTTAAACATTAGGAATAATATGCTTTTTTTAAAAATGTAAAGAGGAAGTAAGGGTCCTATCAGATATCAAAATGCATTGTAAAATGATACTAATTAAAAGTGTAGTACAGGTATAGGACTCATAGACAGAACAAGTGATCAGAATAAAAAGTCCAGAAGCTGATTTAAAGTTATTGAAGAATTTAGTATATGTTAAAGATAGCATTTCAATTGAGGAAAGGATGGATTATTTTGTAAATATTGGAATAATATCCTAAACAATAGAAAAAAAATAGAGTCCCACCTCAGAGTATAATGAAAAATTTAGTAGATGAAAAATTTAAATGTCAAAAAATGTTTAAATGAATCCATAAATCACTAAGAGAAAATATAGTTTCTCTTAGATTATTTATATAATCTTGGGTACAGAATGTCTTTTTTTAAAGCAATGCAACATAGGTAGAATTATAAAGAAAAAAATTTTATACATTTGACTACTTAAAAAACTTTATGCCCAGAAAATTTAATTTAAAAATAAGACAAACTGGGGAAAAACTAGTTAGAATATATGTATTTCTATATCTAGAATACACATATATATGATAAATATGTAGGTCAGGCTCTTAAAACTCAATAAGAGAAATATTAGAATTCAATATTTTATGTTCAGAGGACATGAACAGGCAGTTCACAAAAGAAGCAATATACATGACCAATAAGCATTTCTTTAAAAAATTCAGGCTCACTAGAAATCAAAGCAATGCAACTAAAAACAAGATTCTGCTTTTCATCTATTAGATTAGCAAATATGAAAAAGAATGATATACTCAGGGTGACAAGGGTGTGGGGAAAGGCATTCTCAACCACTGCTGGTGGGAATATAAATGGAAACTATTTAACAATAAGTATTTCTAAAAATCTTAAATACATACATACTCTTTGATTTAGAAATCCCACTTCTAACAATTTGTTCTAGGAAAATAACCAGGTATTTGTACAAAGACTTATTGTGAGGATGTCCATGGGTGCATTGTTTATAAAAGTAAAAATAAAAGGGAATAATATAAATGTTTAATTGTGGATATTGATTAAATAAGTTATGACATATCTACACTATAAAATATTATGCATCTATTAAATAATATTTTAATGGTGTATTTATTAACATGGACAATATTTATTACATATTGGTAAGTTAAGTCATAAAATGGCATGAATATGTTTTGTAAGAATTATAAATTCTATACACGTTATTTTGACAAAAGTCTGGAAGTAAATAAACCACCATCGTATGGGTTTATGGATTATGGATTATTTTTCTTTTTCATTTATCTCATCTTCAATTTTCCTCAGTTATGTAATAAAAATGACTTTTAACAAAGAAGGACAAAATTTTATTTTCATTAGTTAATTAAATTAATTAATTTTTTATTTTAGAAAACTCCAGTTCTGCTTGGAATACAATGGACAAAATTTTAAACTAGAAAAGGGAATAAATGAAGAAATAAGCATTAAAAAATATGAGAATCCTGAAGACAGATCGTCTTTGTGACAAAGTCTCTGAATATAAGGTGCTATGGAAAAAAAACACTGGACTTTGCCAAACACCGAACTATAGCTACCTAAGTATTTTTTTTTTTTGAAAGTTTTTGAGTTTATTAATCCTCTTGTGAAAAAATCCACACAATGGCTGCAGGTGACGTCATTGCATAATCTTTACTCCTTCCGCTTTTTGCCAGCACCAACACTGGCTTTTGCAGTCCCCCTGACTTTCTTCATTTTGTTCTTGTATTTTTTTTTCCACTTCCTGCTTGATGTCTTTTTCTTCTCGTACAGCCTATGCCTTGCAAGGCTATGTTTGCGTTCATTTTTCTTTGCGTAATCCAAGGAATCGTAAATCATGTCAAAGCCAGTTGTCTTGCCATCACCAAAGTGAGTTCTGAATCCAAATACAAAGATGACATCGGCTGTGGTCTTGTACATTTTGGCTAGTTTTCCCCCAATTTCTGCCTTTGGTACTGTTGCCTTCCCAGGGTGAAGGACACGAGTGACCATTTGTTTCTTCTGAAGTAGTCGGTTGGTCATGAACTTCCTGGTCGGGATGGTAATTGTGTCGTTCATGATGGCGGCCAACCCCCAAGCAGCCAGGGAGGAAGAGAGCACGACCTAAGTGTTGAAAGGAGAAAGGCCGAACATTGTTTGTGAACTCCTACCTCCACAGCACTATTTAAAAAATCTTACTAAGGGTCTTAAAAGATCTCAAAAAGTGAAGACTAAATAAATTACAATGATGGAAACAAATTAGCAGAAAGGATCTACGATCTGGGAATTGTTAGGTGTATGACAAATCAACTCAGCATCAAAGGCCTTTATTTTAGATGCAGCCACACAATGCCTGCTAGAGAAATCTTAAGGAATGCTGCTGAAGTGGCTATTTTATTTTATTATTTACTTTTCATTTCTTCCAAGAATATCCCACCCAAAATTGGACTTCCTGTTGTTATACATCTTTAAGAAACAAAAATAAATTCTAGCACAATGAGACCAAAACTTGGTGATTTCTTACTGTAACGAATTCAGAGATCAGTTATAATGAGCAGAGAGACTACTCACTGTCATAGCCAAAAACATGTGGTGCCAAACAGATCTAAGGGACATTTTTTCTCTTCCACGAATGTATGTGTGATAGGTGGGAAGTGCAGGAAGAAGCCTTGAAAGTGTACAGTACTTTGGGCATTATCCACCGTGTTTGCTTTTTACACTGTGTCTCAACCTACTCGAAATGTAGAGAAATCAGTATCATTTGGTTATTACTTGAATATGTTATTAATAAGGTCTACTAGTGTCTTAGGTGGGTTCCCCAGGAAACAGACTGTGAGACAGAGTTGCATGCAGAGTGTCTGTTGAGGAACATCATTCGTAAGGGCATGAAGGACCAGGACAGAGGCAGAATTTGGCCTCAGCTGACCTTGTGGGGAGCTCAGGAGGTGGGAGGGCTCATTTGAGTAGTCTTGGATTGAGGCCAGGGGCTGAGTCTTTGTACTCCCAGGCCCCATGGAGAGGGGATCTTGGGGGAGACTGCTTCCTTCAATAAAAGCAAGTTCTTGGAAGGTGCAGTTGTAACCTGTCATTGGCCAACACTCCACACACCTGAGAGTATGAAGCTCTTCAACCTGAAGGGGATTCTGGTGGGTGCTTTGCTATGGATTAAATGTTTGTGTCTCCCTGAAATTCACATGTTGAAACCCTAATTCTCAATGTGATAGTATTTGGAGGTGGGCCTTCGAAAGGTAATTAGGTTTAGATGAGGTTTGAGGGTGGAGCCCCAATGCCCTTATAAAAAGAGGAAGTGACACAAGATCTCTCTCTCTGCGTGTATGCACCAAGGAAAGGCCATGTGTGGACATAACCAGGAAGAGGGCTGTTACCAGAATCGAACCATGCTGGCACCCTGATCTCAAACTTCCAGCCTCCAGAATCACGAGAAATAAATGTTTGTCGTTTAAGCCACCCAGTCTATGATAATTTGTTATAGCAGCCTGAGCTAAGACACTGGGTGTCACCTCAAACAATACAGCCAGTAAGACCCTGCTTATGTTAACTTGGGGACATTTCCAAAGTCTGTCCTACTCAGAATAAATGCCCAAGAGCAAAATTAGTAATTGAAGGCAGAATTCTTAAGAGAGCAGTTTTCCACTTTTACCAACTAACATTTATTTAACTTCTAGAGCATTAAAGTAATAAAAATTATTACTCTCCACCTCCTGCCATTACCAATCCAGAAAATATAGAAAGTTATTCTGTTAATAAAGATGGGAACTCATTGTCCAAGAAAACATATTTACATTGTATCTATTTCCCTGTGTTTCTGCCCCTGCAGGATTCTGTCCTTGTCTAAATTTGTGCTGCCATAACAAAATACCATAGACTGGTAATTTACAAAGCACAGAAATTTATTTTGCATAGTCCCAGAAGCTGGGAAGTCCAAGATCAAGGTGCCAGCAGGTTCCGTATCTGGTGAGGGCTGCTCTCTGCTTCCAAAATGGCACCTTGTTGCTGCTTTTTCCAGAGAGGAGGAGTGCTGCGTCCTCCCATGGCAGAAGACAGAGGCAAGAGGGCCAAAGGCTGCACGAAGCCTCTTTTACAAGGGCCTTAATCTCGTTCATGAGGAAGGAGCCTTCGAGGCCTAATCACCTTTTAAAGGCACCACCTGTTAATACCTTCATACTAGCCATTAACTTTTAACACCTGAATTTTGGAGAGGACACAGTCAAACTATAGTGATTCTTTTGGACTTTGTTCAGGATATAGAAAAGGCCACTTAGAGAAGGCCATTTACATTTCATAGTAAATAATGAAAAAGTTTTGATTCAAACTTTTTTTGAGACAGGATTTCACTCGGTCACCTAGTTGTGCAGTAGCCCTATCATACATAGCTCACTGCAGCCTCGCACTCCTGGGCTCAAGCAACCCTCCTTCCTTAGCCTTCTAAGTAGCTGGGACTACAGGTACATACAACCACATCAGGCTAATTTTAAATTTTTTTTTTTTTTTTTGTAGAGACAAGGTCTCACTATGTTGCACAGGCTGATCTTGAACTCCTGGCCTTAAGGAATCCTTCTGCCTTGGCCTCCTGAAGTGCTAGGATTACAGGTGTGAGCCCCAGCTTCTACTCTTATGTCCCTACAGCCTCCTCTCCATAGAGCTGCCAGAGTGATTTTTAATAATGTTTTTCTATTAGGTTCTACATTTACATGGTTCAAAATGTAATGCCCTATAAAAAGATACTGTCAGAGAAGTCTTGCACCCATTCCTGCATTCTCTATTCCAACTCCCTAACAATAATCACTTCCATCTGTGCGTGTGTGTGTGTGTGTGTGTGTGTGTTTGTATAAATCCTTCTAGGGTTTTTAAGGCAAATACAAGCATATTTAAGTATATTTTCTCCCACCTCATATGTAGCCTACCACATACACTGTTTTATATCTTGCTTTTTTTTCAATTACCAATATGTCCTAAAGCTCTTTCCATATGTATCAGTATATAGAGATCTTCCTTATTTGTTTTTACAGCTGCGTATCATACCATTGTTTATTTATTTCACTAGGCCCCTTTCCCTGAACATTGCAATCAGGTCCATTTTTTGCTCTTACAAATAATGCAACAATGAATAACCTCGTACACGTGGAGATGTATCTGTGGGATAGAATCGTAGAAATATGACTGCAAGATCATCTATTTTAGTGTCTCTGCCAGTTACAAAATGAAAATTTTAGAGATAAATCTGATTGTCACTCCCCCTGTTTAAAGGTCTCCCAAAACTCCCCATCGCAATCAGAATGAAGACCATGAGTGAGACTCACCAGGCTTCCCTAATCTGGCCCTGTCTACCTCTTCCATGTCACCTGTGTTTTTCCCCTTTCACTATGGACTAAGCACATTGGCTCGCTTTCATCAATCTTGTAAATCCTGTACCTTTTGCAAGATGTGCAATTGCACTTTGTAGTTGCTTTGCAGTGTATTTGTGCTGCATTGTCAATGTATATAAAAATCCAGTTTTCAGCTAAAGACCTGACAAGTTACAATTGGAAAGGAGGAAGAGAAACTAATGCTTAATGGAGATGACTATTGGAGTGGGTTTGATAAGCAGTCATTTGATAAGTAAACATTTCTGGGTTACGATGATTTTTAGTCTACTACACAACTTCAAACTTCAGGGATTCAGATAATGAATGCTGAGATAATACGGACTTGCTATCATTCTGTAGCACTGTGACCATGAATCCCAGACACATAAAGGCAAAATTCTAACCTTATGTAGAAATATAACATGGTCAGGGAAAGAACACTGGGCTGGATATTACAAGTCTCAGGTCCTATTGCAGAATCTGCCACTAAGTAAGCTGTAAGGGCTTAGGCAAGCCATCTGGCCTTTCCCTGCCTCATTTTATTTGTTTGAAAAGGAAGAAAATGAAATTCACCATGATTCTCAACCTTTTCACTCCCCAAGGATTACTTTTATTCCTCCCCCCATTTTCACATGTTGAGAAATTTTATCTACTAAAATATGTTCATTAGTAATTTGTCCATGTTATTATGTTCATTGTTCATTACTAACATATTCATGTTCCTTGTTAATTTACCAAGGATATATAAAATTTCCAATTATGCTTAGCATGAAATAACCAATTGATGATTGAGTTGAGTTGATGTGATATCATTCTAAGCAAAGAAACCGTGTTTTAATTTGCCTGGGTGGTTTTACCTTAGAATTCCTAAGAATTAAGAGGCTGCACCTCAGTTAACTATAAGTTTTTTTTTACAAGTCTGAGAGTCAATGTTATTTATATTTATAATTATGTTTAATCCAGTAGCTTTTACAGATGGTGCCTGAGAGGGTCCTGGCTACTCAGCTAAGTGCCCCAGAAGCAGAAATGGGTGTGAAAAAGGAGGAGTTTTAGGGCCCCCAAACCTGTATCACCCAGAGGAGCCCCACTTCCTTCTATTCTATGTGTTGGGGTCTGCATAAGATTTTCTTGAAAAAAGGGTTTCAACTACTAAAAATAATTTGAAAAATATGACTTAATTAAATTTGATTATATAGATGAGGATAATGAGGTCCAGAAAAGTTAAATGAAACTGGCCCAAGGTTACAGGACTAATTAATGGCAAAATATTCATTTGGTCATCAACAAATATTTAGTGAACACCATGGAAATAAAAATTGTAAATGTAAAGCTTTGATTCAGTGTTGGTTTAAGAATAATCTGTGGGTCACCTTGGTATTGGATCAGAAGCATTAGGATGAAAGAGTCTTGTTTTCATAAACTGATGGAGAACTGAGATTATTGTGTGTTACTATTGTTCAATAAGACAAGGAGGAGAGGGCGGGGGAAATATTTTCATTCAGGTAAGCAGAAGAGCAATGCATACAGCACCTTGTTAGGAGACAGGCCAGGTTGGGTAAAGGTCTTGTTTCAGTTTAAATCTATGGTGGCTCTGTCTCTGATTGTCACACTATTGCTCCATCAGTGTCCACAGGATAGGAGCCAGGAGCCCCAACTGCCCAAGATTATTAACTTTAAGGTTTTTGTTTCATTTTCCAAATTAAGCATGTGATTAGCACTAAGCTTGGAAAAACCTGTGGCTGTGGAAAATGTATAATTTAATCTATAAAATATATTTGTAAAAGCCAATTTGTATTTATTCAACTTAAGCTGTTAATAAGCTCACTGACATTACAATAACTTACTCATGACTGTGTTTTGGGTATGTTCTCTTGTTAGTCTGAAAGCTACAGATCCTCTGATTCTAGCTTTTCCCTTACAGACTATTTGAATAAAAGGGCATCTTTAGCAGATTCAAATCCAAATACAACACAAAACTTCTTTCTTTCTCAGCACCAGTTAAGAGCCAGCCCTCCTTCTAGGCATGGAGGATGCAGCAATGAGCATGCTGGAAAAAGTTTCCTGCTTCTGTGGATGAGAATTAGGTCTCTTGATTTCTGGTCCAGTGCTATTTCCATTACACTATGCAAAGCTGAAGATGCGTTTTACTGTTTTGCAAGTAGCTGTCATTACAGCGCAGGCTTACATCTCCTCCGCATTACTTATTCATTTATTCAACAAATATTTATTGAGAAGCTTCTACTACCAGACTCTATACTAAGCGCTGGGCATCTTGATATGAATTAACTCTCCAGGTACTCAGAGACTTATGGGAACATAGACATGTACACAAATTTTAAACGAGCGTAGTAAGTACAACCATGGGAGAAGAACAAGGTACAGACATAATACACAACAGCGACTGATTAACTCCCTCTGGCATGATAATCACACCTGGGTCTGAAAGGTTAATAGAGGTTTCCCAGGCAAACGAAGGGTAGTGGGAGTGGGAATGGCATACAGGAAGGTACCGAGGCAAGAGAGAACATGCACATTGTGAGAAACATACGTTGTTTGGATATTGAAGGAACAGAAAGTACAAAGTGGATGGGAGGCAGAAAAGTGATGGAATTTCTAATAGCCTCTGTCTTCTCTGTGAGATAAGACAGACAGTATTTGTTGAGAATGAAGGGGACAAAAGCTGGGTAGGAAATGTGAAGGGGGGTTAAGAGAATAGCTGAATTTTTTGTAAAATAGAAAGGATTTGGAAAAACCTAAAGGCCCATCAATAGGAAACTGGCTTAACAAATTACAACGGATACCACGCAGCCAGGAAAAAAAGATATGTACTGATATATACTGATATGAAAAGATCTACACGGTAGAAATTGTTTAGTGAGGAAAACCAAGATGGAGAACTGTGCATACCAAGCTCCCTTCTGTGTAAAAGGCAGTAGGAGAAAATGTATTTCCTAAAAGAAGATTTATTCTAGAAGAATGCAGAAGGAAGTCATAGCATTGGTGCCCGTGAGTAGAGAAGGAGGATGTCTGGGGAGCAAGTGTTAGGGTGATTTTACACTGGACACTTATAAATTTTGAACCCAGGACTATATTATTTATTTAAAAATGAATTAAAAATAAAATCCCTAAAATCATTTTAGTCCAATAAAAAGGACTAATTTATGAGGGCAATGGAAAATAAAACAACTGAATTTTTTGCCTCGTGGCTCTGTTCCTCTAGACCCTTGTGCTTAAGGTTAACTTGGGGGCCAGGCACGGTGGCTCACACCTGTAACCCCAGCACTTTGAGAAGCTGAAGCAGGAGGATTGCTTGAGCCCAGGAGTTCAAGACCCGCCTGGTCAACATAGTGAGATCTCATCGATACAAAAAATTAAAAAATTAGCCAGGCGTGGTGCTGTGTGCTTGTAGTCCTACCTGCTCAGGAGGGTAAGGTGGGAGGATTGCTTGAACCCAAGATTTTGAGGCCGCAGTAAGCTATGATGGTGCCATTGCACTACAGCCTGGGTGACAGAGCGAGACCCTGTCTCTTAAGAAAAAAAAAAAAAAAGACTAGGGAAGAATGAAGGAAATATTTCTTTTCATTTAGGTGTCCCTATTTGGGAAAGGTGACTTGACTGAATCATGAAGATCAGAGCTAGAAAGGTATCTACACAGACATTTAACTGAGGCTGCTGGTTGGCCTCTCACAGCCAGGGTTTTCTCAGCGTACTAGCAATGTTGCTTTGCTTACACCAAAACAGCACCTCAAACAGGATTCCAATTACTTTATTGAGCATGTCGGTGTAAAATCCTGTTGGTACAAAGTGAATTAATACCAAACTCTGCCCTTTAGGAGCCAGGAAGTATAAGGGACACTAATTATTACTTGACACATTAACAAATAAAAAACAAGATTGACGTGTGTGTGAACTGTTGAATCAAATTCATTATCTTATACCTTTTTTTATCTCTAACCAAATACAAAAAGAAATACCCTGGGTATTTAACAACGAGCCCATGAAGTACCGGCCGTGTGCGAGGGACGTTGGGCAATGGCGACACAAGGACGACTGAACCGCAGTCCTAGGGTCTGGGACAATACAGAGAAGGAGACACAAAGAGAAAATGAGAATAAAATGTGATCCCTCAGAGAGGCATGAACAGAATTCTGTGGGAACCCAGGAGAGGAAGGAGGGAACGCTACCTGGGAGGAGTTAGAAAGGGCTTTATGGAGGAGGAAAGATGTAAACTGAGTCTTAAACGAGGAGTTGGAGTTGAAGGAGGATGATCGGGACATTCCGGGCAAAGAGGACCTAGTGTGCAAAAACAACAAAGCCCAAATGACCAAGCAGCTCCATCTGACTCCAGCATCAGGTGCCTTCCGGGGAGTGGTAAGAACCAAGGCTGGAAAGGCAGGTTGGGCTGTGAAGGACCCAAGGGCCAGGCTAACAAGTTCAGACTCTGCCATGTCGGCAGAACACCGTGTTCTCAGTCAACATCCTGAGAGGTCGGTACCTTTGCCATCACCGTCCAGCCCCTTCTCAAGCCGGTGTCCTTCTCTCAGCTTCCATATTCTTGTTAGCGGCAGAACCGTGATGTGGAAGGCAGGTTTGCAAACTTGACGTTACCTTCCCCATCCTTCCTTTTTATTCTTCTTCCACATCTAATTAGTTCTCAAAGTCTGTGCCTCTTCTGTTACAAATGCTCTTTCTTTTTTCTTAGATCAACCTTTTAGTAAGCATGTACTGTGGCAGGTTCACGGCTACGGGCTTTATATACACTGTCTTATTCAATCCTCAGAACAACCCTGTGAGGTTGGTTGTGTTCTAGTCAGGGTTCCTGACAACAAACAGCAGGTAACTTATGCAGAAAATAAATTTTTTTAGAAGTGTATCGGGCAACTCATAGCATCCCTAGGAAAGCAGAGGACTAGGCTCAGGTGGAAGCCAAGGGCAGAAGCAGAGGACAGAGTCAAGATCCTACCTCAGTTACAGTTTCTCAGGACCGTTCCGCCATGCCTCTGGACTCTCATGTCCACCATAGCAGCCTGGAAAATTCTCAGACTGACCACAGTGCCTTTGCATCACTACCCCTAAGTACAGAGAGATGGGTGAGCATCAACTGGTCCTGCTTAGGGCATGTGCCTATGTCCTAGCTGCTAGAGGCAGGCAGAGAAATAGCTTCCCCTTTGTGGCTTCCCACTTACATTGGGATTCACTCAAACTAGGAAGGATTTTCAGATACCGGACAGCAAAAATGACAAATGTCCACTAGTGTATTATTATTTCCTGCATTTTGTGGATGAGGGAATGGACTTAGAGCAGGTAGGTTAGTTACCCAAGTAACACAGCTAGTCAGTGGTGGAGCCAGGATTGGAGCCCAAGTCAGTTTGTCTGCAAAGCCCACGCTGTTATGCAATCGGCTGCATTGCCTGCTCTAAACCATTCCAGCTATATTTCACAGCCCACGCACTAGTCCGGGCTCCCAACACCTCGTTTGCATTACTGCCTCCTACCTGGTCTCCCTGCTTTGCTCCCCCATCTACCCAGTTGCTAAGATAATATTTTTGGAGTGCCATCTACATCATATCAGCCTCTTGTTCAAACACCTGTGACTCACCCCTTCAAGAGCCTGCTCTGACTAATATCATTCCACACTGATCACTCCCTCAGTGATCAGTCAAATAGCGTGGCTGCCGTGCCATCACAGATGTATCATTTATACTATACTATCTTATGCTTATTAATAGTCTCTAGCTATTACATTTATAGGTGACTTCACTGAGGTCCCTGAGCCTGTCTTTTGTGCCTTCGTGACTCTAATGACAGATACTAGCATCTAACGCAGTGCATGTCTTCTCATCTTTGAATCCCAGGACCCTCCAGAATATTGGCTTTACTCTCACCCATGCTATTACTTGAAGAGCACTTCTCATTTACGAATTCATTACCAGCTTCCCTGAAATTGCTCAATTGCTTTCTGTGTTTCTCCGCCATGTAGACCATGCCCTACCAAGAATAAATGTGTTTAAAATTTGTTGATAATGATAATAATTTTATTGCATCTTTTGTAAATGTTTAATTCTTTACTTCGCCCTTAGAGATTGTAAGTTGAGGAAAGGTAAAAGTGTTATGTTTTTCTTTTTCTTTTTCTTTTTCTTTTTTTTTTTGAGACAGAGTCCCACTCTATTGCCTGGGCTAGAGTGCCGTGGCATCAAGCTCACAGCAACCCCAAACTCCTGGGCTTAAGCAATCCTCCTGCCTCAGCCTCCCGAGTAGCTGGGACTACAGGCATGTGCCACCATGCCTGGCTAATTTGTTTTCTATATATATTTTTAGCTGTCCAGATCATTTCTTTCTATTTTTAGTAGAGATGGGGTCTCGCTCTTGCTCAGGCTGGTCTCGGACTCCTGACCTCGAGCAATCCTCCTGCCTCGGCCTCCTAGAGTGCTAGGATTACAGGTGTGAGCCACCTCGCCCAGCCAAAAGTGTTATGTTTTTCTCAGAGCTGTGAGGCGAGAGAGAATATTATTGAGGGCATGCTCCCCACTTTCTGATTAGGAATAATAAAGGTAACATAAGCATAGAACATAACATGCAATTAGGTAGTCTGGCTGGCTAGGCTACCAGCTTGAGGTTCCTACAGGGAAGCCTCTTGCCTAATTCCTGTCTTCATAGAGCAGAGGGTATCATTAGTGACTAATAATGCCCTGCACCCTCAAAGAACCTTAAATCCCCTAAATCCAGACCAAGAGGGTCAAGACCAAAGAGACACAGCCGTCTCACTTCCCATCTGTCTATGTCCCAGTCTCCAGTTACTCCTTTTGGGGACCTCTTTCCAGAGAAGGTCACACCTACACACACAGCATACAACTGGATGTGTTCAATGCCTCCAGTAGAATTAATAAAACCCAGAACTTATTCAAGGGATACTCATACTCTGGTCATTTCATAGGTGCCAAGAATCAAGAGAAATAAGATAGGATTTCTGTCCTCAAGGAGTTACCTTTCTACAAATCTGTTAAACAAATTGATCAAGTAGGCATGGTGGCTCGTAACTGTAATCCCAGCTACTCAGGAGGCTGAGGTGGGAGTATCGCTTGAGCCCAGGAGTTCATGTTGTGGTGAGTTATGATCATGCCATTGTACTCCAGCCTGGGTGACAGAGCAAGACCCCATCTCTAAAAAACAAACAAACAAAGAATTGATGAACAATGGGAAAAGATAATAATTCTAACCCTAATCCTGTACTGAGCATAAGACCGGTACACGGAAGGGAGTGATCTACTCTGTTTGGGGTGACAGATCCCAAAAGGCTTTACAGAGGATGAGGTGCTTGAACTGGGGTTGAGAGAAGAATAAGAGTTTTCTAGACAGATAAAATGGGAAAGAACATTCCAGGAAGAGGGCAGAGCAGTGTACCATAGAATAAAAGAATTGTAAGTAGTTTGGATTTTGAAGATGCTTATTCAGTATTCATTCTCTCCTCCTTTCCAAATTTCCCAGCCATGGAGTTGAGTATAATTGACCTCATGCTCAGCTCCAGGAATGGGCTCTGATTGGCTTTGGCCTTGACACAGTTGGTTCTCGAAGAGGCGTGTCCTCCAGGCCTAGCAAAGTAGCCATGGCATCCCTCAGGGCTAGTAGTTCAGGACTGGATATGTTCAGCGGGAAAGCAGCCTAGGCCTTCACAGCTATTGGATGTGGAAGAAGCAGCGTAAACCTGAGAGCTGCTGGTTTCCATTTAGTTACGCCGAGGGAAGCCAACCAGAGGATAAGCGAATTGCACAGAAATGAACCTGACGACTTGACCATACTCTGATTAAGTGGCTGCTGGTTTTCCCTTCATTGTTTGAAAGATCAAATGAATGATTTGCAACTAAAATCACTGACTTTAGGATTTGAGGGAATAGAAGGTGGGAAATGGGATTGTAGAAGGAGGCATGGGCTAGATGATGCCTGTAGGCTCTGTTCTAGAGACTCGAAAAGCTCTTGGAGGTTTTAGGCCAAGTTAGGACTGTGAGTTTTAGAAAGATTACTCTAGCAGCAGTGGAAAGGACGGCTTGGAGGGAGTAAGACCAGGGAGGAACCTAAGCCACATCCCATTTCCCCATCATTTCATTCAAGGGTGCTGGTTCTAGTTCCTTCTCACAGCAACCTCAAAAGGGAATCATCTTTTTAAAAATACTTAATTAATGAACATATGATATAGGTTATAAATTTTTTAGAATTGTATACCCTGGAAGGAAAGATGTATGTTCTAGAAGCCCATAGAATTTTTCCAGGATTTAATGTAGGAGATCAAAGTTTGGATTATACTAATTGGACTATCAACAATATTTTGACCTGTTTCTGTTTCTCCTTAGGACTTTCAATTTGTTCCATACTCTGTCTGAGCTCTTTTATTTATCTGTGAATGCAGTCTTTTTTTTTTTTTTTTTTTTTCCTTACTGTCTTAGAGGGTTTTTTTGTTTTTTGCTTTTTTTCCCCTAGAGACAGAACGACAGTTTAAGAAAAAGAATAACATTAATTCCTTTGGCACAAAAGCCCTTTTCCCTTGGTGTCTGCTACTCTTGAGGGAAATTAACCTGATCCTAACCAATTTTACTCAAGAGGAGGCATCTTTCTTAACAAACATTTGTCCTGGTCTCTGTGGCCTCCAGTATTAACTGCCAAGTAAATTCTATTGATAGGAGAAACATGGGCACGTGACTCCTCTCTGCTCTATTTTACTGAAAACTGTTCTGCAGAGATATTAAGAGTCAATCAGTCTTTCTACTCACTACTTACTTACTCCCTTTTTATGCCTTGTGCTGTGCCTGACACTTGGGGCAGTACAGCAAGGGAGGAAAGGTGGGTCTATGCTTAAAAAGGGCTTATAATATGGAGTATGAAGATGGGAGGTGATTTTCCTTAAAACCATGTCCATGAGGCCTGAGCATACACAACAACAGCTGGTTCATCTGTAGAATGGCTATATTGTGTTAACCCTTGATGCTTATGAAAAGTTTTTAAAAGTATCATCAGATATATCCAAAGAGTTTCAGATGCCATTCTGCCAGGACTCCAGTGACAACATTAGAATTTTGGTCATTAACCACTGACCTTCAATCAAGGTCCTCGAGTATAAAGATGATCTCATTCTTTGTGGACAGAGTCGCATATCTTCCTCATGTGTATAATTTTAGGTGGAAAATTAAACCAAGGGCAGGTGCTTGTTGAAAAATACATTATCCCCAAAAGTTGTCACAAAATACAAATTGTCCATTCCTTAGTAAAGCAGCTATGGTTACATATGACAGTTTGGGACTGACTCTGCCTAAGTGAATAAATCATTTTGCCTAAATGGCAATATATCTCATTCTCCCCCCATTTCACTATTTTTTTTTTTTTTTTGGGCACTCTTCATTATCCACAGGTCCTATTTAATTGCTTCACACATTCTAGTAAACATTATTTGATGCGGAAGACTGACAGCAGATCTGATGACGTAATTATGCTCTAGGACCTCAGCAGAAACCTGGCCTTTACTTTTAAACCAAATGCTTGTCACACCAACTCCTCTCCTCCACTTGCTCATTGCGCCCTAGGGCCAGTGGCCCTCTAATGATAAACTCAAGCTGTGAGCCACTTTGAGCTCCACCCTTGACTTCACAAGAGAGTTAATCACATACAGCACCCAGCCCACTCCCTGGCGCGTAGCAGGCACTGAACTAATATTTTCTGGAAGAATGAATGAATGAATGAAGATAATGTCCCTGGGATTGTGAGTCTGTCTGATTCTCCTTGAGCTAACCGAGGACTCTAATAGATTTAAGACCCTTGCACGGCAAACAGAGGGAGAGTTGAGGTTTTCATTCGTGGTTTCAGTTAGCAAACATCTTTTGAGAAGCTCCATGTTCTAGGAATAACAGACCCACTTCCTCTTAACCAAATGTGTGTGGGATTCCCCTGCTCTCCATCTTCCAACGAACAGACCTCAGCAGCTACAGTCCTGGCCTCCCTTCAGCCCAGCTCAGGGCTAGTGTATGGGTGGGTCTGTGGTGGTATGGAAGTTATTAGTAAAGAGAAAGCAAAGAAGGAACAGAAACATCAACTCATTGCCTTCCCTCTTTTTTTCACTATTTTACCCTAAGCAAAACGTACTTACACCATTTGGCTAAGGTTGGTTCCCACTCCCACTTCATACTACCCTGCTTTCCTAGTTCCTCTGAAGAAAATTCCAGGAGAGTTGGTTTTCCCCTGAAATTTAGATAAACCTAACCCTCATTTACTGCTAGTGGGAATGCACAATAATACAGTGACTTTGGAAGACAGTTTGGCAGTTTCTTACAAAACTAAAGACAGTCTTACCTGAGATCCAGCAATTATATGCCTTGATATTTACCCAAATGAGTTGAAAACTTATGTCAACATGAGAACACGTACACAAATGTTTATAGCTGCTTTATTCATAGATGCCAAAACTTGGAAGCAACTAAAATGTCCTTCAGTAGGTGAATGGATAAATGAACTGTGGTACATCAGACAGTGGAATATTACACAGCACTAGAAAGAAATGAGCTATCAAGCCACAAAACAAAAATAGAGAAATCTTAAATGCATGACTAAGTGAGAGAAGCTAGTCTGAAAAGGGTACAAAACACATGATTTCAAGTATATGACGTTCTGGGAAAGGCAAATTTGTGGAGAATATAAAAAAAAAAATTAGTGGTCGCCAGAGGTTGGTGGAAGAGAGGGATGAATAGGTGGAACACAGAAGATTTTCAAGGCAGTGAAACTATTCTGTATGAGACTACAATGGTGGACACATGTCATTACATATTTGTCAAAACCCATAGAATGCACAATACCAAGGGGGACCCTAACGTAAACTATGAACTTTGGATGATAATGATGTACCAGCCTAGATTCATTGATTTTAAAAAATGCACCACTCTGGTGGGGTGTTGATAGTGTGCATGCAAGTGGGGAAGGGAACATATGGGAACTCTACTTTCTGCTCAATACTTCTGTGAACTTAAAACTGCTCTAGAAAATAAAGTCCATTAAGAAAAATAGGCCGGGCGCGGTGGCTCACGCCTGTAATCCTAGCACTCTGGGAGGCCGAGGTGGGCGGATCCTTTGAGCTCAGGAGTTCGAGACCAGCCTGAGCAAGAGCGAGACCCCGTCTCTACTAAAAATAGAAAGAAATTATATGGACAACTAAAAACATATATAGAAAAAATTAGCCGGGCATGGTGGCGCATGCCTGTAGTCCCAGCTACTCGGGAGGCTGAGGCAGGAGGATCCCTTGAGCCCAGGAGTTTGAGGTTGCTGTGAGCTAGGCTGATGCCACGGCACTCACTCTAGCCCGGGCAACAGAGCGAGACTCTGACTCAAAAAAAAAAAAAAAAAAGAAAAGAAAAATAGATAGAAGAATCTTACTTTAGCCCCTAGTAGTGTACATGAAAACCTATTGTTAGCACACACTTGCCTGGGTTGGAGAGGGGTAGGGAGGACGGGGGAAGTGAAGACGAAGACTTAGGGGACAAGCCTTGCAATAACTTTTTTGCTGGCTTCCAGCACAGGTGGGGAGGGGAAAAGCCACAGGCTGTGTTCTGTCACTCAGTGGGCCACAGAAAAGAGACACTGGTCTGGCCAGAAACACTAGCTGCCGATAGTGGAAAAGCAAGCAGGCTGGCCAGTCCCTCTAACTGGGAAAGAAAAGGAAACGAGAGACGTTCCCCGCCCTTCCACTGCATTCCGAGGTCGATGGTTCCCAGATTAGACAAGGCATGAGGGCCAACTGCATTCGAATCACCTGGAAATACCTGATAAAAATTCATATTCTCAGGACAAGCTTCCAGAAAACCAGAGGAGAAGTTCTAAGGATCTGCATTTTCAGAGCGTTCCCAGGCATTCTGGTATGCAGCCAGGCGTCAGAACCACAAAACCTTGTGGCCGAGGGACCCGTGTACCTGCTGCCGGGAGGGGAATGAGGAAAGGAGGAGGAAGACACAATGGAAGCATGTTTGTGATGTTCCTGGCTATAACTAAAAGATATTCTTCTGGAGAAGCATTATTCATCACGGTAGTTAAATGTCAAGGGACCATGGGTTTCATGCCACAAGGATTTTGTGAGCATGCGCGGGACCCACCAATGCATAATTGAATAAGCGAGGAAATTCACTTGAGTGAGTTCTAAACAGCTGACTTACAAATGAGGGTAGAAGTTATCTTTAGTTCCCTAGTCTCAGATTTTTGACCTTGGAAAAGTTGGAGCTGCTGCTGCAAGATGGTCTGGCCTTGCTCTTGGGTCCCAGGTGATTATGAGATTCCTCCCTCATTCTGAGACAAAGTTGTTGCCTCTTCCCGTTTTCTTCTCTCCATCTGTCCTCCTCGTGGTTCCGCCCTTACGATTCTTTCTCATCCTTCCCTTCTTCCTTTAAAGTAGCTGCTTGCCAACACGGGGTTATTCCTTCAAATGAACGATCTTATTCAAGCTTCACAACAACTCTGTAAGATTGGTGCTGTGATTACCACCATGTTACAGATGAAGAAGGGCGGGAGCTGCAATAGATTAAGTAATTTGCTACAGGACACCCTGCTAAGTGGCACTACTCCTACCTTGTTCCTAGTCCTGACACCTAAGGTCCTACCGAGGTCTCCTGCCCAGAACACCAGTCCCTCCAGTCTTAGGGCCCTGCATTGCTTTCCTTAGCTGTCCCTATAGACTTGAACGTTGCCCTTGAACCCCATCCTGGAGGTTGGTGCACAGCTGCCTGTTGGCAGATGTCCCTGCTGTTGGCTAACTGCCTCTCTGGGTCTCAGAACACAGTCTGCACCTAGATTCCTCTTGCTGTGTGTGGGTTACATCTTGTGAAGTCAGGAGCCCCAGATACGTGTCCAGCCTTCTATTGCTGGTCTAGGGTGCTGAGAATGTGCCAGAAAAATGCATGCTGTTTACTACTTGAAAGGACTTTTGACTCTGCAGTGAGCCTTCTTTTCCCAGTCTCATACTGTTCCCTACTTGGCCTTCCAAAGGTGAGGAGTTGATCAAAAAGAAGTTATCTTAGTCCAATTATTCGGAGTTATCCCTTTAGTTCTTCCCGTTCCTAAAAGCTCCAACCACCAGTAGAGCCGCAGTCCCCCTTTCAATTTCCCAGACTAGAGGTGTCCAAACTGGCCCATGTAACTCTGGTCTGTGAAAACTTGTCAAGTGCTACATAGACAAGCATCGTTTTAGGGGTATCCATTTCCAGATCCTCAACTTTTAAAGCTACTTTTCCCTAAAGCCAATTTGCCAGAGGATGTACCTGAATTTACATCAGACATTCTCCCATTTCATACCCTTTACCTGCCCCCAAACTCACTGTGTGCTTTGTCCTGGGTAAGAGAAAAAGACCTGGCAACAACAACAAAAAGGACTAAAATATTGATTTGCAGGAAACTTTGATGATTAAAAAGGCAGCTTAACCCATAGATATTTCTGGTGTTTCTTGTCTCATAAGTATGTCTGTTAGGGGAGGAAAAAACAAGGATATTTTGACTCCTTTTAGAAGGTTCTGAATTAAAATATAAGGTAAATAGAGTGGTGGGAGTATGGGCAGTTTTTATTTAATAACTTTGCCTTTTTCATCTGTTCTTAAATAATACATTGTTCTAGAAGAAGAGTACTGTGAGAGTGAAGATAAGTGACCTACAGTAAGAAAACTGAATGACCCAAACCCTTTTTCTCATGTGTTTAAAACTAAGCAGTTCGTTTTATTTGTTCTCGGTACTACTCATCCCTAGCGTAAGTCATTAACTAGAATGAAAAAGACCACAGAGAAGCCAAATCAGATAAAATTAGTGATGCTGATTCTTTTCTGTGCAATGGGAAGATTTTCAAGTACTACCAAGTTTTCAAAATACGTTGGAGAAAAACCTCACTGTTAAATTGATTTTTTTGTATTCAGTTAGTTATACAATAAGGTAGTTAGAACCTGTTTATCAAACCATGTGAAATATTTATTTTATCCATGGTCAATTGCCATCTTATTTTATTTTACAAAATGACTAATATTTTCTACTTCCTATTAATAAAAAATTAAATTATAATGCCAGTACCAGACAATCGCTTTAAAAGAGTATGTATCTTTCTCTTTCCTTCGATATATAAAAAATTTTTGATTATGATTGCTAACCAAACTAATCAAATCATGTATGATTTTTATAATTGATTTGCATTTATTTATTCTCAAAAGTTCAACACCAGAGTTCAACACACACACAATTTATTGAAAGAATGTCAATTCACAGTTTTTATTACTTTTTTTGTTTTACAAGTATTTATAACCCAAAACACACATTACATTACATTAAGTAATAAGAAAAGTATATTGGTTTACTATTTCTTTTCATAAATTATTAACAATTAGTAAATTAATTATATTTGATCTACATCATTGAAATCTTGGCTACATTTAATAATCCATCTTAAAAGATGCATTCTGTTATATTTTTACAGTTTTTCTCAAAATGCATATTAATATTTTTTGGATGGAAAAATGAAGTCAGAATTTTTATTACAGAAAATAAGTCTAATCTGCCGATTAGCTTGACAATAGGACTTTGATAATTAGGTCACATGGTGGACTTTTTCCATAAAAATCTGCAGCTCTAATATTTGGAGAAAAGTATATGTAACCATGTGATGAAATAAAAGCATTTTATTAAAAAAAACTGTATTGGCAAAGGTATACTGAATTTAAAGCATTCTAAATGTTCCCAATTATTTCTCTATAATAGTATACGGGGCTAAACAAAGTGCCTGTAAGTGAAAGAGTAACAGGTAAAAGTAATAGTGACATAATATGATTTTGTATTCTCCCCAGAAATTGAGACAATAAATTACTTAAATGACTGTGTGAAAAACCCTTTCACAAGTCAGGTGGTTCCCAATACTTTTCTTTCAATAAAATTGATGGAGACCTAATTATAATTTGTCAGCCAGTGATCAAAAATAATTTTGGATAACAGACAATTATAATTTATATAGCATAACTTTTATCATTTTAAAGTGTACAGTTGAATGCTTTTAGTCTTTACCCAGAGTTGTGTAACCACCAGAACAATCAATTTGAGAACCTTTTTATGAATTAAGAAAAGAAACCTAGTACCCCTTGGCTGTGGTCCCCAAACCCCTTACTCTCTTATCCACCCCATCACCTGGCAACTATTAATCTGATTTCTCCCCTATCGATTTGCCTGTTGGGGACATTTCATGTAAATAGAATCTTACAATATGTGGTCCTTTATGACTGACTGCTTTCACTTAGCATATTGTTTGCAAGGTTCATCCATGTTACAGCACATATCAATATTTCTTTTTATTGCTGAATAATATCCCATTGTATGGATATACCACATTTTATCTATTTTTTAGTTGATGGACATTTGGGTTAGTTCCACTTCTTGGCTATCATAAATAATGGTGTTTTGAACATTCATGTTCAGGTTTTTAGATGAACCTAAGTTTTCATTTCTATTGAGTACCTAGAAGTGAAATTGCTGGGTCATGTGGTAATACTTGTTTAACCATTTGAAGCAATGCCAGATCATTTTCCGAAGAGATTGCACCATTTTACATTCCCACCAGCAGTGAATGAAGGTATTTCAGTTTCTCCACATCCTTGCCAATATTTGATGTCATGTATCTTTTTTAATACAGCCATCCTAGTAGTTGTGAAGTGCTATCTCACTGTGGTTTTGATTTACATTTCCTTGATGGCCAATGATGTTGAGCATCTTTTCATGTGCTTATTGGCCATTTGCATATCTCCTTTGGAGAAATGTCTATTCAGATCCTTTGCCCATTTTAAAAATTGTGTTGTCTTTTTATTATTGAGTTGTAAGAGTTATTTATATAGTCTAGATACAAGATTTTCATCAGATATATGATTTGAAAAAATTTTCTCCCAACTATGTAATTTTTGACATGTAACTCAAAAAGAGTTCAAAGAATTGAATGGCACTGATATAACAAAACTCTTTCCATTCCCATCTATTTATGTAAATGAGGTTTCTTAGACCTAATATTTACAAAATAAAATAGTGGAATAGAATTGATCTTGAATCCTGCTTAATTCTAGCAATAAGTTATTCTTTGTTTTTGGATACAGGGTAATATAAAAGCTTAGTCTTGTTCATCTTCAATAAAAATTTTCATTAAAAATTTACTTTTTATGTTTAATAATTTTATATACATTTCTAATATACTTATATTACCTATTGTGAACTAATAATTGTAATGATCAGTTAATCTACAAGAAACTTTTAAAAATTAGAGCTTTATGGCCTTAGTATATTAAACAAATTATCAAATTTTAATTTTTACATATATTTTGTTTCAAATAATATTATTGGGGGCATCAAAAGATTCTCAAAGGCTGGGCACAATGGCTCATGCCTGTAATCCTAGCACTTTGGGAGACCAAGGCAGGAGGATCATTTGAGGCTAGGAGTTCAAGACTAGCCTAGGCAAGAGTGAGACCCCCATCTCTACAAAAAATAGAAAAATTAGCAGGACATGGTGGTGCCTGCCTGTAGTCCTACCTATTCAGGAGGCTGAGGCAGGAGGATCACTTGAGCCAAGGAGTTGGAGGTGAGCTATGATGATGAGGCCACTGCACTCCAGCCTGGCCAACAGAGTGAGACCCTATCTCAACAGAAAAAAAAAAAAATTCTCAAGCATAAAAATATTTACAATAAATTGTTAATATTTACAAGGTACTAGAATTCAGACTCCAAAATATTTAAACTTATATTGAAATTCTGCAAGGGAGTTCCAGTTTTTCAAAACTCTTTAAAGGGGTATACAAACAAAGTGGTTTGAAAATCATTTCTCTAGCAGTCTACTCCTCTCTGTCCTTAATTCCCAACACAATGCCCTTTCTTGTGTGTGTGGTGGGCGAATCAGGCTAAGCAGTCTTCAATTTTTCTAGAGCAGGCAGGTGTTCTCAACCTGGGTTTCTGACAGTTGTGTGCCTTCTGAAATTGCACGTAAAATTCAGCCTGTTCATGGATACATGTCTCCTCCTCCAGCAGATCCATAATGTTCATCTGATTTTTAATAAGGTCTGTGACCTAAAAGGTTTAGAACTACTATGTGTAACCACTCCCTCCTCTCATCTGTCTGTTAGGACAACTCACTTATCTCATGCTAGGCCTTTCTCTTGGATGCCAATTACTAAACTGCTGCCTTTACCATACTGGTATTATCATCTGCCTGTTGGACATTAGCTGCAGTTGTGTGTATTTTCCCAATGATAGCCCCATTCCAGGAATTAGGGAAAATTCCAGATTTCAGTCTTTCCATTATGCTCTAATGGAATAGAATTAAACAAATCTGGGCTTGCCTTTCTTTTGAGTCAATTCAATCCATTTTTAAAGCATACCTCCTAACATATCAGGTACTATTCTAAGGACTAGGAATAAAATGGCACACAAAGTTCCTTCTCTCCTGGTGTTTCTCTTCTAGAGGAGTGAGACTAAGAAAAAATAAGAAGCAGATATGATTGTTTTGGGCAGAGGTAAAATAAAACAGAGTGATGTGACAGCAAGTGTTATAAAGAGGTGGGGTCCCTTAGAGGTGGTAAGTATGATTCTTAAAGGAGCTGAAGCCTGGAGAGTGAGAAGAAAGTAGCCAGCAGGTGAATGTAGCTCGTGCGAAGGCCACCAGCAGGAAGCAGGTTGGTGTTTGTGGGGACTTTCCAAGCCAGGGCGTGGTGAGTACTGAGCAGGAGAGGTGAGACTTGAGAGGCATTTTATTCCAAGTGCAATGATAAGCCACTGATGTGTTTTAAGCAGAAGAGTAAAATGATCTGGTTTATATTTTAAAACGAAAACCACTCTGGCTACTGTGATAAAAATGGATTGTATGGGGTTGGTTAGAAGGGATCAAGAGAAGAAGCAAAGAAATCAGTTAGGCTACTGTGGTAGTGGCCAGAAATTATGATGACTTGGACTATGGGAGAGATGGTATAAAGTGGGAAAAGTCAAGATATACTTTGGAGGTGGAGCTGCCAGGACTTGTTAATGATTTGGATATGAGTTGTGAGGAACAGAGAAGAATCAAAGATGACTCCTAGGAACTTAGTTTTGAGCGATTGGGTGACTGATGTGGTAGATTTAAAGATACTGTTTGGGAACACTCAAAACACCTACTAAACAGCTAAGTGACAAAGTAGAGTAGGTCTTAGATATATGAGTCTGGAATTCAGGAGTGAAGTCAGAGCTAGAGATAATTGGGGAGTCAGGAACATATGGATGCCACTTAAAACCTTTGTGGTAGGCCGAATAGTGAGTCCCCAGATATGTCTACGTCCCAATCCTTGGAGCCCATAAATATGGCAAAGGCGACTTTGCAAACATGATTAAGTTAAGGATCTTGAGAAGGGGAGATCATCCTGGATGTCTCGGTGGGCCCCATGTAATCACAATAGTCCTCATAGGAGGGAGGCCAGAGGAGTTAGAGTTGGAGAAGGTGACGTGGTGACAGAAGCAGAGACTGGAGTGATGCACTTTGAAGATGGAGGAGGGGGTTACAAGCCAAAGAATGCAGGTGGCCACTCGGAGCTGAAAAGGGCAAGGAGATGGATTCTCCCCTCAGAGCTTCCATAAGGAATCAGCCCTGCTTAAACCCAGTGAAACCCATTTTGGACTTCTGACCTCCAGAAATGTAAGAGAATAAATTTGCATTGTTTTAAGCCACTAAGTCTGTGGCAATTTGTTACAACAGCAAAAGGAAATGAATACATAAGGGGATAAAATCACCTAGAAAGAACGTGGATAAAGAAGAGAAGAGGCCTCAAAACGGAATCCTAGAGCAATCAAAAATCAAAGAATGAAGTCCAGGAGGATAAGCCAGCAAGGAGTATTAATCTCTTAGGAAGAAAACTAGGAAAGTGTGGTATGATGGAAACCAAAGGAAGAGTTTTGAGGCAAAGTGGTCAACTGTGCTCAATGCTTCTGAGAAGCAGATTAAGATGAGGGTGAAGAAATGGCCATTGCATTTGGCAAGATAGAGGTTGTCTGACCTTGTCAAGAGCAGTTCCAGTGGAGTATAGATTTAGGAAGGTTCCTAAGATTAGTTGGGGCTGGGCATGCTGGCTCACGCCTGTAATCCTAGCACTCTGGGAGGCCGAGGTGAAAGGATCATTTGAGCTCAGGAGTTCGAGACCAGCCTGAGTAAGAGTGAGACCCTGTCTCTACTAAAAATAAAAAGAAATTAGCTGGACAACTAAAAATATATATAAAAAGTTAGCCGGGTATGGTGGCACATGCCTGTAGTCCCAGCTACTTGGGAGGCTGAGGCAGAAGGATCTCTTGAGCCCAGGAGTTTGAGGTTGCTGTGAGCTAGGCTGATGCCACGGCACTCTAGCCTGGGCAACAGAGCAAGACTCTGTCTTAAAAAAAAAAAAAAAAAAGAGATCAGTTGGAAAGAGAATGGGAAATGAGGACATGGAAATTGTGCATCCAGACAACTTGTTTGAGTAGTTTCCTAAGAAGAAGAATGGAGAAATGGGGGAGGATTTGCAGCTAGAAGAATATTGTGCTTATTTTATTTTTAGAATGGGAGATAGTAGTGCATGCTTGTATGCCAATGGGAAAGATCCAATAGAAAAGGAAAAAAATGGTTCAACATAGACAGTGAATAACTTCAGGAATCTTTAATGAGGAAAGAGAGGTTTACTTACCCTGACCTTTAACAGGAGCAGACTCTTTTTCCACTGTTACAGAAGAAAGGCAGAGACTGTGAGTTGATAGATTTGATGACATGAAGATGAGTCAGTTTTTGATTGCTTCTACTTTCTAATTAAAGTATGAATCAAGATAAGAGATTTACTAAAGACACAGAGTTGTGAATCTACAGTGAGACCAATCAGCATGTTTGTGCAGTTTTCTCCTGCGGAATTCAGTGCAGGTAGTAAGTGAAAAGTTGTGCAGGAAGTGAGTGAAAAGTTGGAGTGGTCAGGATTGGGGGTTTGCCTGCCAAGAATGAGAGAGGGGCAAGGGTGCTAAGGGTGTTTGCAAGAGGCTGTTGTGGTAATAGACTATGGGAGTTAAGCAGTGAAAGGAGGGGAGAACATGAAAGAGATAACCCTGTATGGTGGTTACAGGGTGCTAGGCATTGCTTTTAGCTTACTACATATAATACCATGTAATCTTATGACTACATTGGCTAGTGGAAAGTGTTATGGTCAGTGGATCAGAAGTCTCCCAGCAGGCCCAAGAATCACTGGGGTGGGAATATTTGAATAAATGAACCTGGAGGTCAGGAGACAGACAGACTTGGTTGAATCCAACCTCTGTCACCTGTTATAATTGCGTGACTGTAGGAAAGGCACTTTGTTCCTCTTTCTATGGCATAAACAGATAGCAATCTTTCTTTCTTTTTGTATCCAGTTGTGTTTTTGTTACCTGCGACTAAGGGTCCAGACAAATACAATTGTAATTATACAGTTATGAGGATACAATGTTGCAGTATGTGGCTCACAGTGAGTGTTCTACAATTACTAGCTCTCATTTCTTCCCCTTCCAGTAATGACCCCCAAGAGCAGTAGATGTCTCTTATATCATTCTAGAAGCCTGATCTTGTGCTGGGTACAATACAGATGTGCTCTGAGAATATAACAGTTCTCCATCACAGAAAGGTTAAAATCCAAGTTCTGCACATCTTCCTTAAAGTGTCACCTGCCAATATTTCCAGCACTGTCTCCTGACCTTCCTTCCTCCTCAAACTTTGACCTCCAGCTACTAGAAGTTCCACTAGGTATTCTCCAGTTCCTAACCTCGCGCACATGCTGTTTCCTCTCTTTGGACCTACCACTCCCAAATTCCAGAAGAGCTCTTCCTGCTCCAGAAAAACCTTCCCTGACTTACCACCCAGACACAGGTCACAGTCTCTGGTTCTCACTGCACTCCCTAGTACCTCCATTATGACAGCTGCCACATTGTATTGTAATTGTTTCCTTGAGTGTCCATCCAACCCCAGGAGGATGTTGCAGGTGTCCAGAATGTATCCCTTCCTACCAAGAACACGGTGCATCAGGCCATGGCCCATACTCAGGTCTTGTAATGTCTTCATCTTCACCTCTCTGTGCTGTAAGCCTCACTTGGCTGCTCTAGCTGTACTGAATTTCTTTCACTTCCCTAACAACCATGCCTGCCTCCAAGCATTTTACTCATCCCCTCTTCCCAGTACTCTTTCAACCCATGTGACTAGATTGCTCCTGCTCACCCTTCAAGACTCCATTTAGAATATACCTCCTCTGGGCAGCTTTTCCTGCACAGGTCAGGTTAGGTACTTTCCTGTGTACCTCAACCCATGTGTCCCTCATCACAATTCTTGCCATCATCACTGCCTTATCATAGCCTGTTCTCTTATCTGTTTCTAGTGATCTGTGAGATCCCTGAGAGGTTCACATTCAAATCTGTGTTCCCACTGCCTACAACTGAGTAGTTATGAAATATTTCTTGAGTGAATGATGAGATAGAGATTCTGGCTCTTTAGAATGAAGGTCAGAGTCACGGTTCTGGTGACCCCACTCAGGTTCTTATTCCCATAAAGCTTGGGAATAAGCCACTTGCCACCTCCTTCATAACTTTAAGGGGGTGAAAAGATGCTACCCTGAGGAAATGGGTAATTGCCAGCAGTAGGAGCCCTATTGCACATGAAGGCACTTAAAATGTCATTTGAAAGCCTCACAACAAGCACCTGAAGTAGGTGTTATGCCCCATTAGTAGATGGGGCACCTGATTCAGAGAAGTGGAATGCCTACCTTAGGTCCCAAAGCTGGAAAATACCTGAATCCCCATTTCAAAGTCCTTACAGAATATCTGCAAAGATGAGAGGTGGTGAAGAGTTGCCTTGTGTGCTTTGAGACGGGCTCTTTGCACCATACCACCTCGGGTGCCAAAAACTTGCCTTAGCAATGCATTTCCACAAGGCCTGCCCCCTTCATTGCCTGGCTCT